>NC_086378.1:62513837-72123026 GCF_036588685.1 Mytilus trossulus
TATTATAGTCAAATGCCGTTATAGTATATAAATTCACCATAGTGATTTGGAAAATTGGCAGAGTTTTCTAGTCAAATTCGATTATAGTATAAAAAATTTACCATAGTGATATAGCAATTTGACAGTGTATTATAGTCAAATGCCGTTATAGTATATAAATTGACCTTAGTGATATAGCAAATTGACAGAGTATTATAGTCAAATGCCGTTATAGTATATACATTAACCTTAGTGAAAAGTAAAATCACAAAAATACTGAACTCAGAGGAAAATAGATTTGGAAAGTCCATAATCACATGGCAAAATCAAAAGACAAAACGCATCAAAAACGAATGGACAAGAACTGTCATATGTCTCACTGTCTTAGTGATATATCGAATTGACAGAGTATTATGGTTAAATGCCGTTATAGTATATAAATTGACCATAGTGATATAGCGAATTGACAGAGTATTATAGTCAAATGCCGTTAAAGTCTATAAATTGACCATAGTGATATAGCGAATTGACAGAGTTTTATAGTCAAATGCCGTTATAGAATATAAATTCACTATTATATAAATAACACATAGATGAGAGGGTGATAGAGCACATTGGTACCCCGAGAAAACATTGTCAACCGCGGCGAAGCCAAGGTTGACAATGCCTTTTCGAGGGGTTCCAATCTGCTCTATCACCCTCTCAGCTATGTGTTATTTAATTTATTATACTGAATGTCCTGTCATTATTGGCTTTTACAGATTACTTTTATTTTAAAAGTATTTTCTATGACGTCACGTTCATAACAACGTTACGGGCATTAGAAAAAAAAAACCAACAAAAGTCAAGCAAGATGTTTTATTTTATTTATTTTTACACTCGATAATAAAATCTGAGCCAAAACGTAGAACTTACGCATTGTATTTAATTCCTTGATGTAAATTCAATTCATTGTTCTATCAATTATCGATTTCTGATTGGTCTAGACGAGAGGGTAACATTATAAAAAATTGTCACCCGCTCAGCCATGTGATAGAGTGAATTGACACCCTCGTCTTAGCCAATCAAAATATGGCATTTTAACGTGAAGTATAATAAAGTGATTTGGCAAATGGGCAGAGTATTATAGTCAAATGCCGTTATAGTATAGAACATTTTCTTCATGATATATCTTTACCCTTAATGATTTGGTTATTGTTATCATAAGGCAGCTGTTGCGTTCCATACTATACAGACATCTTATTATAACATTAGCATCTTTCGCATACAAGGTTGTCACCTCAGTATATTATAACGATACATTTCTACAATCATCTCGATATAACATGAAACAATTTTGTCATACTATTATGTCATATAACTATCTTATAAAGACGTATTTCAATATCAAGCTAACAATTTTTATGTCACGGGGTGTCATCTATATACCAGTAGACTATTTGATTACACTATATGATCATTTCATCAAACCATAAGACCATTCCATCGTACCATAAGACAAAGCTATAAATAGCGGCTAAAATTCCCCGCAAAATCCATCAGCAACTTCGATTGTAATTTTTTTAAAAAGGCCGTGATAGAAATCTGTTTTGCGGACCTAAGGGAAACGCTTTTAAGATGAATGAATTTATCGACTCTTAATGTTGCATTTGCCCTCAGCAAGCCAACGCGGCGTTAAATTGAAAATATTTGGTGTCGACAAGATTGGCGACACATACAGATTGGTACCCCCAAACAATAAAGAAGCAAAACTAAAGAACATAAAAGACGAAAACAAAACAATATCCTATATTCTTTTCGCCAAATTTTGCTCATCATTTAAGAAACTTATTTTAGATAGTTTACTTAAACCACGTGTTTGCAAATCATTTTGACAGGTATACCGTTACGATTCAAAATGTATAACCGTATCCCGTACCCATTATAATTAAGCCGTATTCTAACTGCGAATACTTTAAGATCTGTTCATACTTTTTTTTTGTTGTTGGGATGAACAAGTATCCGGCCACGTTCACTGGTATTTTGTGCATCTGATGAGTTAAGCCCTTTTCAACTGATTTTTATAGTCCGTCCTTATGTTGTATTGTTATATCACTGTCCCATGTTAGTGGGAGGGTTGGGATCCCGCTAACATATTTAACACCCGTCACATTATGTATGTATGTGCCTGTCCCACGTCAGGAGCCTGTAATTCAGCGGTTGTCGTTTCTTTGTGTAATACATATCTTTTTTCGTTCATTTTTTCTATATGAATTAGGCCGTTAGTTTTCTCGTTTGAATTGTTTAACATTGTTTCGGGGCCTTTTATAGCTGACTATGTGGTATTGGCTTTGCTAATTGTTGAAGGCCGGACGGTGACCTATAGTTGTTAAGCTATGTGTCTGTTTGGTCTCTTATAGTCGGTTGTTTCATTGGCAATTACACTAAATCTTCATTTTTTTTTATATTATGATGCAGTGTACATTAAGTATCAATACTAATACTATCAAAAATAATTGTTGTATAATTAAGATTTTTAAAACTTTTTTCCATTATGCGTGGTTTAGATTCATCTGGTGTGTTAAGAAATTGAGTACCAAAGTGTTGAAGAGGAAAAATTATCATATATTTCTTACATAATCTACTACCTGTTCACATATTCAGCATGCATTTCTTGTTTAAAATATGTCGATATTAAAACCACCATAACTATCTACTGTCCCGACACGCACGATATGAATGTAATATTTGTTTATGGACAATAAACACTTGTTCATAATCTCATCCATTTTTCTCCAATTACCAATCCAGCCTAAGACTTGAAATTCAACGGGATATAGTATATATATTTCGCATCGATGTTATTTGACCAGTGTTCATTTTGAATCCTTTATTTCGGTTTATTCATTCGTTTCTTACTTTATTGTCACCCAATAGTATCGTACCTACCTGATGATGGTACGGAGATTACTGTTCGGTTTGGGTACGGAATGATATTTCGAAACAAATGTTTTTTATTAGCATGTCGTCATCTCAACAGGGGGTGGTGGACTTCCTATATACTAGGTTATAGGGTATGCTGCTTGAATATGTTCATTTTCTGCTAATTATTATGTGAATAGGTAGGAAAAAAATGTCAGGAATATTATGATAAGAATTAAAAAGCCCGGATTTTTTTTCACAGCCAAAAGTCGGGTTTTACAGGCTGTGTTTCTGTCCATAAAATTGAGAATGGAAATTGGGAATATGTCAAAGAGACAACAACCCGACCAAATAAAAAAACAAAAGCAGAAAGTCACCAACAGGTCTTCAATGGAGCGAGAAATTCCCGCACCCGGAGGCGTCCTTCAGCTGGCCCCCAAACAAATATATACTAGTTCAGTGATAATGAACGCCATACTAATTTCCAAATTGTACACAAGAAACTAAAATAAAAAAAATACAAGACTTACAAAGACCAAAGGTTCCTGACTTGGGACAGGCGCAAAAATGCAGCGGGGTTAAACATGTTTGTGAGATCTCAACCCTCCCCCTATACCTCTAACCAATGTAGAAAAGTAAACGCATATAACAATACGCACATTAAAATTCAGTTCATGAGAAGTCCGAGTCTGATTTTTCCTGATCGTCACTTTGGAAATAATTTTTTTAACACACCTCATAAAACCAATCCAAAATGGAAAAGGGTCACACTTTTGCATATGCAAGTTTTAAATGTTGTGCATTTGTAGAATCTAAATTATACGAAAAGGGTAGGGTACCGGAAACCAAATGACACCCTCTATCAATTGAGTATTGAAATGCACCCCTCCCGGGCCCCTTTGACTCGAAGATGTTTAGGCAGCAACCATTTGATTTTCGGGGGGGGGGGGGGGGGGGGGGGGGCTATGGTTTTTTTTCTGTGCAAACTTTTTTTTTCGCCTTCTCGAAGAACAATCTATTTTTTTAGAGACAAGAGACAAACCGAAAACTTTTTTTTTTTTCAATTTTAGCATTACATATAGTGGCAGCTGAGGGTGAAACATGAAATTTTTTATCTCAGGGTCCAAAACAAATTATTTTTTTCACCAAAACCTGGAAACAAACTTTTTTTTCCAAAAACATGTTTGTTTTGCGTTCATTTTTTTTTTTTTTTTTTATTTAAAATAAGGCCGTTTGTTTTCTCTTTTGAATTGTTTTACATAATGTTTTATCGGGGCCTTTTATGGATGACTATGCGGTATGGGAGGTGCTTTTTATTGAAGGCCGTACGGTGACCTATAGTTGTTAATGTCCGTGTCATTTTGGTTTCTTGTGGACAGTTTTCTCACTGGCAATCATACCATATCTTATTTTTAATAAGCACAAGATTAAATTTCTAAAAAAAAAAACTGAAATATGTATTGACTAGGAATTATCTTATTCGCATAACCCTACCACTTATCAGATCAATATGTAATATGCACGTGAGTTATGGGATGGTCGTACTGAACAAGATTCTGACAATCAAGAACATGACGTATAGTTGTAAGCAGGGAGATTAGTAACAGGCCTGGGTTGCCTGTGTTTGCTAGTCCGGACGTTATATATATTTTCAGTGGTACATGCCGACATTTGATGGTGGACAGAAGAAAATCGAACAGGTAGTTGTTGAGTGATAAATCTGAAAACGCATCACACGATATAGCTGATTTGTATAAATCCTGAAACCAATTTTAGAAATCCTTGTATTGCAATTCCTAAGAAAAATGTGACGAAACATTTACAACTTAGTTATGTGTTAAATAATACAAGTGTTCGGTGAACATGAACATGATGAAGTTATCGAGTGAATAAATCTGAAAACGCATCAAACGGTATTGCAGACTTATATAAACCCTGAAACCAAATTTCAGAAATCCTTGTATTGTAGTTCTCGAGAAAAATGTGACTAAATTGTTCAACTTGGCTTGCATGTGTAAAATCATACAAGTGTCCGGTAAACAGGAAGTTGTCGAGTGTTGAATCTGAAATCGCATTAAACGGTACTGCAGACTTATATAAACTGCTTCCTACCTTGATCTTGTCCTCATTATTGACACAGATGGACGACTTCACACGAAAATATATGATAAACGGGACGATTTCAACTTCCCAATTACCAGTATCATTTTCCCATTTCTCAGCAGTAACATACCCTCTGCCCCTTCGTATGGTGTTTACATATCTTAATTGGTACGTTATTATCGTGCTTGTTCACACTACATGGACTTCATATACAGGAGTTATGAAGAGGACAGATAAAAATTGACACTCCGTAAATTTTACGGACACCACCACGAATTAGTTGATCCATACGATGTGTCTTTGACCAAACAAGCTAAGGACATTTTCACCACCTGTTAGATTGTAGTTTGTCATTATGTCGTCTCATCTTTTAATAACCGAACGTGACTTGTTCCCGATTGTGACTGTTTTGATGAGTGTGAAATTTGCAGTGGTATTAGACGTGTTACGGTACTTGTCTATCTCAAATTCATGTATTTCGTTTTGATGTTATATATGTAATTCTCATCGGATAATGTCACATGTTTTGACGTCATTTCGGTTTCGTTTATTATATTTGATTTGGTTCAACGTAGTTTTTACGATGCATTACGGTTGCAGTGTGATTCTGTATTAACCGGACATATATTTAATTTCTACCTCTGTATCGCATTTTCATTGTTATCTAATGTAATATCAGTATTTGATACAAATATAATATTAAATCAATCCTAATTCTATCTTAATTTTGACAGATAGTTTTGTTTATTCAAATGTGACGTCATTTTTCATTTTTGATGTTCTATTTTACAAATTCAAATGTTTTTTTGTCATTTTTTACAATTTCAAATATGACGTAACTTGGCGTTAGGGTTTTGACTAAATCGGATGTGTCTATTGTTTTTGTTGGGTTACGTAATGTATTTCGGTTGTTTCTTGTAATTAGTTAAAACTTCAGTTTTATAATGTATATCTTTTATATAGTCATTTTATAAAATTTACTGTTTGCACAAGTATAAATTATTCTAAATAATAGGGATGTACTGGTACCTAACAGAAAACCCTGGCCGTTTTTGGCACAACTTTTTTGAACTTTTAGTCCTCGATGCTGGTTAACTTTGTACTTGTTTCGGCTTTCAAACTTTTGTATCTGGGCGTCACCAGTAAGTCTTGTGTGGACAAAATGCACTACTGGCCAATTAAATTTTAAACCTTGTTGACGTTTGTTAGCCTTAATTCGTCTGTTTTTTTGTCAGTTGTGTTCTCCTTTTTATTTGTATTGTAGTCCTGTAATGTTGTGGTGTCATTTTAATGTTACATTTCACATGGCCATACAAGAGGGAGGTTTGGCATGCCCTAAGACCAGGTTCAACCCACATTTGTTTTCTTTAGAAAATGTCCTGTACCAAGTCAGGAATATGGTCATTATTATATTACAGTTCGTTTCTGTGTATGTTTCATTTTAACGTTGTGTTTCTTTTGTGTCGTTTATTTCCTGTCATATTTGAGCGTGAATTCACATTATTATAAGACGTGTCACGGTACTTTTCTATCCCAAATTCATATTTGTTATTCGCATCGGAATTTGTCTTATACTCAGTTTGTTTCTGTGTGTGTTACATTTTAATGTTCACTTGTGTCGTCATTTTCCTGTATATAATGTGTTTCCCTCGGTTTTGGTTTATGACCCGGATTTGATTTTGTCTATCAATTTATGAGTTTTTAACATCGGTACATTACTTTATCATGTTTATTTATAATATGTTTTACGAAGAATTAAAAGAAAAAAAACGTTGACTGTTTCCTGCTACAAATAAAAGAATTAACATTTTCCCTATCAGCCCAGTATATATTTTTTACGTAACGAGTTTCTTCACTTGAATTGCTTATTTGAGAACAAAATGTTTGTGAAAACACAAATTTTGATATTTGTTCGACTATTTTGATTTATACAATAAACAACCAAGTTTTCCGTATACTCTGGATTTATTTATTTTCTTTGGTATCAATTTTCGTGAATTGCTAAAAACTTGCACATTCGCGGATATTTGATTCGTCAATCTCTGTATACAAAGCCTATTGGAAATATGCTATTTGTTGCACATTTGATTTCGTGATTAACCTGCACCCACGAAAATTAGTATCCGACGAAAAATAAAAAAAATACACAGTTTGATTAAACAGACTGAGTATCTGCCCATATCTGCCAATTTTGAGACATATTAGCAATTTATTAGTTAGACTGTTCTTGGTGATTTATTTATGGTTCAAAGTTCTATCTCATAATTTTTTATGCACACAAATGTGTTGTTCATGAATACTCTAACCAAATTCAAGCAACTACAATCCCCTTCCCTTTCACAAATATGAACTACCGAGTTAGACTATTTACCGGATTTGTTATTACATAAGCAACACGACGGGTACCATATCTGGAGAACGATCTGCTTACCCTTCCGGAGCACCTTTGATCACCCCTAGTTTTTGGTGCATGGGCCGGGGTTCGTGTTGCTTATTCTTTAGTTTTCTTTGGTGTGTCATGCGTACTATTGTTCTATTTATGACTTTGACTCTTCCTCTGGTATCTTTTGTCCCTCTTGATATAAATATATAATTTCACGTTCCCTCACGCATTCACGATGTCCTCAATCAGAACCGATTTTAAGCAATTTTCGTAGGACAACTATGTTTTGTAGGAGTTCAACTCCACGTACAACAGTGAATGATGCATGTATTTCTTCTTTAAAAGAGGGACTAAAGATACCAAAGGGACAGTCAAACTCATAAATCCAAAACAAACTGACAACGCCATTGCTAAAAATGATAAAGACACAAAAAAACAATAGTACACATGACACAACATAGAAAACTAAAGAATAAACAACACGAACCCCACCCAAAACTAGGGGTGATCTCAAGTGCTCCGGAAAGGTAAGCAGATCCTGCTCCACATGTAGCACCCGTCGTGTTGCTTATGTGATTACAAATCCGGTAAATAGTCTAATTCGGTAGGTCACATTCATGAAAGGGAAGAGGATTGAAGTTACGACGTAAGGAACATATCCGATATCATTTGTGAAACAGTTATTTCATAACGGTCAACCAACTCGAGATGGCGTCCGTAAAATTTACGAAGGAATGATTTCAACTACAACATTTGGAAACCTTGTGAGCAGCAACCCTCTATCAAGAAAATCACGATAGGAAATGTAAGCACGGGAATATCATATCAATTGGGAGATATAAACCCCGTATGCAGGTGCTGCTGGATTGTCTTCTCAGAAATGGAAAGTTCACAATTGGAAAGCTGAAATCATCTCTTTTGTCTGTAAGTTTTGTTTTCAACCGACCCTCATTGTCAATTTCTAGATGTAAGTCAAGATATGAAGCCGACTTAACTGTATCTGTAGTATCCTTTATCTCTAGTTCGATGGGATAGATGCGTTCCACATAGTAACCAAATTTTGAATTGTTTAGTGAAAGAACATCATCTTTATAGCGGAAAGTAGAGTTACAGGATATTGCTAACTTCTTATCTTTCTTCCTAAGAAGTTCCTGCATGAAGTCAGCCTCATAATAATAAAGAAACAAGTCGGCAAGTAGAGGGGCACAGTTTGTTCCCATTGGAATGCCGACAGTCTGATCAAGTATACACCACAGATTAATATTTTCCGATATTCAATATATTGATCAGTTGAAAAAGAAAATTGCGATTCAGAAATGTATACTTTTAAAGCGGCGACAATTACTCCACTCAAGCACAACCGGAAAATCCTCTATCGGTTTTCATTGCAGAACCAACTTTTCTCCGTGTGTAGATTACCAGCCGTGATTGTATAATGAAACGTTTCAAGTGATTTAATTAGAAAAAAACAAAATTGATATTTTCAATCGCGTGATGATTTATTCCGTTTTCCTAATAATCTGTAACCAGAAAAAAATCTTCTGAAAATAGGTGCACTCGATTGCTTAAATTTTAAAAGTGAAAAATATCCATTGGTTCAATTCTTATAATTGATATGTAATTTATTTGTAATTCTTCATGCTAAAATAATCATTGGTGAAGGTCAGATATATGAAATGTTCATTCGTATGTATATTTATGTATGTACTGGAGAAGACGCTACTAAGTTGAAAAACTTGTGTGTAATCCATTTGTCATTTTTGAATCATTATATTTTTTTTTTAAAAGAAGAAAAACCAAACACAATTTATTTATATAAATTAAAAAAATAAATTAATTAAAGTCGTATTGACCTCTAAAACTCTCACAAAAAACAAGTATTTATAGTATCTCAAAATGTCTAAATATAGCCCGGTCATAATTGTTATATTTCTATTCAGACATTCTACATTTTATCAACCATTTCAGAAAGATATTTGAAGATTACGAATCCCTGGCTTCATTGTACATCTAACGCAAAATACATTTTAAAATTCTTTATTTACACTCAAACACAAATATGTGTAAAATGGAGACAAATTAAATAAATAACAGAAAAGACAGGAAACTAGCAACTAATAATAATCGGACTTACGCCAATTCATGAGGGTGTGCCAAATTGTAACGAAAGTCCAATCATATTATTTCTGATGTTTGACTTTACATTTGTCATTTTGGAGTCTTAAATGTCTTTACTTTGCTGTATTGATTCTGCTCATTGTTCAATGCCGTACAGTGATCTTTTGTTTGATTTTCACGTTATAACAAAACTATAAATATGACGGATAAATGTATAGTTAATTGTTTAATGTCCAGTGGCAACTATTAGATGTATCATTAGGATGACATTTACAATGTTATAAATATAAACAAGGACATCCTTTGTTATGCAAACATGTGTATCACGGCGCAAACGATGACCCATAGACCGTGTGTATCATATGTATATCTATTAAGGGTGGGTTACTCCGAATAAAGAAGGTATAGAAACACGAAAATGAAGAAAAACAAATATAAAATTAAAAAAGAGTATAACGGACAAAATAATGAACAGAGGAAAATGGTATAAGAAAATTAAAGAATAGAGGGAAATGGTCTAGTGTTTTGTCGGATAATTGTTTAAAGTCAAGTGCATTTATAGGTAAAAATAATACACAATTGTTTGTACAATGGTAGGGAAATCTTTAATTATTTATCGAAAAACGAGTATTTGGGTAAAAATTTCCATGTGTATTCGAAAACCTGTTTGACTGCGTAGTAGCTCCGGCACTAGACTGATACCTTGGTGCAAAATTGTTCGCATCAGGTGCCCTAGGGTAATTTTGATACCTAGAAGCAGAATAGTCCGAAGTTACAGAACTTTGAGGATTATTCTTGAATAATTTGTACAGTATATCGAAGGATGGAAAAGACTGCATCTTATCCACGAATTGCTGTATACACAATTCATACGAGTACAAACGGCCTTAAAATTATAATCGTAGCAAGGTCTTAGACTATTAACTGTGTGAGAAGTATAAGAAGATGTCTGTGGAACATGATTTATGCCTACTGCCATAGCTGCCCATCAACAACGTCCCATGCACGCATATGATCACGAGCTTTTCTAAGTCGACAAGGTACACTAGCCCCCCTAATTATCGTCATGCAACTAATCAATTCATTTACCAATTCCGGAAAACTTTGCAATACAATTTTCATATAAATTTAAAAACCTTCAGTCTACTCACCTATGTTAAATAATGATTTTATTTTTGAATATTTGTTTCTTTCAATTAAAATGTCCCCATCCTCATCAAAACCGGGCATTATTTTCAGTTGATAAAAATTGGAAACAAAGTTTTTGTAAAGTAATTGGGCCAAATCAATATATTCTAAATTCCATATTAGGTTTATATTTTTTGTGGTACAAACACATCAACTTCATTACGAGTAGGTATAACTAAAATCTCACCGTTTTGTACTGTGGGCTGCCCTGGATGTACACATCAGATGTGGTGGTAGAATTGGCTGTTGTGGTTCACACGGCTGTTGTGGTGATAACTGATGTGGTCGCAATAACTGATGTTGTGGAATTAATTGCTGTTGTGGTGGAATTAATTGCTGTTGTGGTGGAATTAATGGTTGTTGTGGTGGCATTAACGGCTGTTGTGGCGGAATTCATTGCTGTTGTGGTGGAATTAACGGCTGTTGTGGTGGCATTAACGGCTGTTGTGGAGGAAATTAATGGCTGTTGTGGTGGAATTTATTGCTGTTGTGGTGGTATTAATTGCTGTTGTGGTGGTATTAATGGCCATTATGGTGGTATTAATGGCTGTTGTGGTGGCATTAACGGCTGTTGTGGTGGAATTAATGGCTGTTGTGGTGGAATTAATGGCTGTTGTGGTGGAATTATTGCTGTTGTGGTGGCATTTATGGCTGTTGTGATGGTATTTATTGCTGTTGTGGCATTAATGGCTGTTGTGGTGGCATTAACGGCTGTTGTGGTGGAATTAATGGCTGTTGTGGTGGAATTAATGGCTGTTGTGGTGGCATTAATGGCTGTTGTGGTGGTATTTATTGCTGTTGTGGTGGCATTAACGGCTGTTGTGGTGGCATTAATTGCTGTTGTGGTGGCATTAACGGCTGTTGTGGTGGCATAAACGGCTTTTTGTGGAATGGCTACATTTTGTCTTAAAATATAAGCTCTCCTTGGGGGAAGCGTTCTGTTTACCGGTAGCTGTACTTGCTTTTGACTACGGTTTGGCAGCACCCTCTCTCATTTTCCTCTCGGCATACGGTTACTTCGCACTGAAAGTTTTGGATTTGAACTAAGAATAAATTACATGGTAAATGTTCATTAGCGTATTAAGACAGTTAAATAATTAGATATAACAACTCGCACTAAAAGTATTACCATCTACTCAATTTACAAACAGAAATATAAAATAATATCCAAGAAAAGATTGACAATTTACGCAATGATAGAATTTAAATTTAGTTATAACACCAAAACAAAAAGTTAACGACTATTTAAAGCATTTAACAAAGTTAAAATTATTTAACAATGTGTAAATTTCTCGTTTGAATTGTTTTACATTGTCTTATCAGGGACTTTAATGGCCGACTATGCGGTATTGGCTTTGCTAATTGTTGAAGGCTGTAAGGTGACCTATAGTTGTTAATGATTGTGTCATTTTGGTCTTCAGTGGATAGTTGTCTCATTGGTAATCAAACCACACCTTCTTTCTTATATTAAGAAAGAACAACCAGATTAGCAGTTAAAATTGTTGAGCTATTATTTTTTATAAAATATTGCCTATTTCTAAAAACTAAAAAGAATACTCTTCTGTGTTTTTAATTCTATAGCTTTGGTAAAGCACCATGTAAGGTTTGAATCCAAATGACCAAACCACACGAGGTAAGTTGCACGGACTTACATTTCGCGTGCTAAACTTATTATTTTTTAGTAGCAAATTAAAGTGACCAGTATAAAATGATTCCAACACACCGTCAATTTAAATCTTCAGGCATACCAAGTTATATGATTACAATAACTGAATTTAATTATCATTGAATTAAATTCTATTATTTGAGTCTTCTACATGTACATATGCATCTATGACAATCCCTAAGTGCTTTTTTTTAGTTTTTTTGAGAGCCTTTTTGACATGCCAATGGTAGGATATGAATGATTAAGAAGAATAATTTGAGGAGTGTTCGGAGGTGTTCTGATCCCGAGATCCCAGATTAAAAACATGAAATCCCGAGATGCAGAATTTCCCGAAATCACGAAATCGAAAAATATATTCCCGAATCCCGTTAGGATCAATTCCAAATTCCGAGCTTAACAAACACTCGATCCCGACGTCCCGAAAAAGGTCCTGTCTCCCTCTAATCTCTACCCTACTTTCAGTTTTGCCGAATCACTACTTTCACTTTCAACAATAAATGTTTATGTCCCATTTATGGACATTATGCTTTCTAGTATGTACATCCGTGCGTTTGTGCGTTCGTTCGTCCCTTCAGGTTAAAGTTTTTGATGCAGGTAATAGTCCATTCAACTCGAAACTTAGTAAATATAGTGCCGATGTAGCATCCGTGTACTATGGACACATTCTTGTTTCCACATGTTTTACCTATTTTAATAAATGCAAGTGGTATGACCCCTTAATTAGTAACCATTTCAAAGAAAACAGTAGACAGAACATAGCCTAGAGTCTCTATATATTAAAGTAGTATAAGTATTGTTTTTAAATGAAGATAAACGCGAATAATAATTGTCCTCTCTAAAGAGGTATACTAGTTATGATTCTTGCGATCTAAACACCATGATATGGAGAACGCTTTGATTGGCTTATTTATTTTTCCTTTTTGTTATCTATCATAATATTGGTTGTAAGTGTGCGCATGTTTCTAACCAGAAGTATTACCTTCTACTTAAAGTCAGTCTGATGACGCAATCAGTATCTGGACTCTTTTTTTTGTCGTTTTTGTCGAAAAAAAAAACTCAATCGGAATAACCATAAGAATGGATGACAAATGCGACTATTTTGTTACATATAGAACGTAGAGAAATGATGATTAATTTGTCGTGAACTGAAGAGAAGCGACACACAAAATAAGGTCTTCCCGTTTATAAATATTAATAAGTCAAAAGAATATAATGTATATTAAAAGTTTCTTTTCAGAGCACGTCATTTAGTACTGTTATATAATCCTACCAGGTTTGGTCAGTTCTGCGGCTAGAACAGTTTTGGACAGTTCTGCTGACAGCTAGTTCTACGGTTAGAACTGATTGGGTAAGTTCTGCTGGCAGTTTTATGGTTGGAACTGATTTGGTCAGCTCTGCTGACAGTCCAACGTTTAGAACTGATTTGAACTGTTATACTAAGAACAGTTTTAGACAGTTCTACCCTAGAACTGATCCTGACAGAATGTACCTAGAACTGATTTGGTCAGTTCTACTTTGAACTGTTTCTCACAGTTCTACTAAGAACAGTTTTAGGATAAAACTTAACTAGATAACACTGTTGTAGAACAACTTAGAACAGTTCTATGACAGAATATTCTGACAGTTCTAATGAGTGGTTAGAAGTGATCACCACTATGTTTTACGGAGTATAAGTTTAATAGTGTCTTATAAGTCCTTTTCATGGCTGTATTTTGATTGTTTTGTATGTATATTTTTATATAATGTTGCTCATATTTATGTACATCGATATGTGACACTTTAATGAACTTTTACTTACAAGAGTAAACTCCGTATACATGTAACATGCTCCAGTTAAAGTATTTCCTGAAATTAATCAATTAACGCATTGTTAAATCACCAACTGTAAAATGTAACAATGACATGGATTAAACTAACACCAGATATCAACAATCAAACATCAATTTACATGTTAATAAAAGAAAACTATTCAGTTAGCACTTTGAATACACACATGTCAGATGTTGACAACATTTCACTATTAAAAGAAATTAAATTAACATTACGTCAGTTGTATTTGCCACATTATATTGGAAATTTTCGTTCTCAAAGATTAACTTTTATAACCAATATCAACATGAGAGGAAAACTCCAAGATATCAGAATAACCGGGAACATATCAGACATCAGAACGAGAAATAATATCAAAGATACCCAAATGAGATGGGAATATTAAATTAACTTTCGAAATAGACAAGAAAATTATAGATACATTTAAATGGATCAAAACTACCCGTACCAATCAAATGAGAGAAACAATATTAATCACGAAAATGACAACATGGAAATACTTATGAAGAAACTGATAAGAAAGTTGTCTTATCTATAATACTAAAATTACGAGGTCCAATTTGTCAGCCGTCATCACGTGAAAACGACGAATCAAAGAATTCAACTTTATATACAACTTATATAGTACAAAGGTGTAGATTACAAATTACACCCCTCCAGGCCCTTTTGTTTTCCACGTAATTAATATTGCCAATAATTAAGAAGTTCCGGGTCAAGTCCGATACCGATACCAATAGTATAATCACCTGTTACTTATTACCTTATCTGTACGTTCCGCATCTGACAGGGGCACCACCAAACAGTGTATGCAGGATTAATATGCTATATACACGGGTCATAATCACAGGGTTGACACTACTAAATTGTCAAATTGTTACCGATTATAGTATTTTAATCAGTAAGACTTTCTAAGATAACAATACGAATACTAAAAATCTGGACTAAAAATAAGGCGTTTACATAGGTATAGTTTTCAATTTGTTAGCGGGCATGAGTGACGTAAAACAGCGAATCAAAGAATTCAACTTAATTTATAACTAATATAGGACAATGCTGTTGATTAAAAAATACTCCATTCCAGGACCTTTTGTCACACAGTTTTCCAAATAATTAGTATTTATCATGACCAATAATTGATAAGTTCCAGTTCGACGGGTTCACACAGAAAGATTTGAAAGCAGAGAAAACTGTGTATCTTATAATCCGCATGATTTTATCAGATGACAATACTAATACTAAAGCAATGCTTGCGCATAGTTATATACATAAGTCACGGACCCGCGATGTCACGGGTGTGTTCTAGTAATTAGATATGTTTGCCAAATAATAAATTACACTGAAAATTCCATTAGCATCGTTTTAATCATGTTTGTCAAATTTTGATAGCTGCTGTTTTAATTTATGTACATAATTAATTGTAATTTGACGTCGACAGATTTACTGAGGTGCTGAAGGCTTTAATATTCTAACTGCTTCTTAAAAAGGAGAGAAAAGAAAGGAAAAAACATGAGATTTAATTATGTTTTGAATTGTTTATTTTAGTGGTACATGAAGTAAAATGTGCTTTGCCCATAAACATGTTTAACCTCGCCGCATTTTTGCACCTGTCCCAAATCAGGAGCCTCTGACCTTTGTTAGTCTTGTAATATGTTTAATGTTAGTTTCTTGTGGATGATTTGGAGTTAAGTATGGCGATCATTATTACTGAACCAGTATATTTGTTATGGGGCCAACTGAAGGACACCTCTGGGTAGAGGAATTTCTTATCATGACCGGAATTAGTTCATGACCGGCTTAATGTTTGAGGATTAATATCACTAAAAGTTCGTATCTGTAACAAAATTAAAGCTTACATGAACTTATCATTTCAAAAATGTTGCTCGACCCTATTGATAGTTTAAACCGGTTCAGTCTATTGTTTTCAATCACATGGTTTAACCGACTAATTTTATTTGAAGTGATGATGCAATGGCGTAATTTAAATGTGGTTTTAAATAGTCTACCGACCTATTAGATTCTAATATATGTCCAGTGGCGGATGGGGGGGGGGGGGGGGTATTATTGGAAACTCCTTTGTTGACTGATTAATGCATTTGAAGTGGGACATATGGTTGGACCTCCTTTTTTTGGTCGCACAATGCATTTGAATTGGGACATATGGTTGACCCCTCCTCTTTGAAAACGGCTGGATCCCCATTGAGGTAACAATGCTATAGCATATAGATATCCACGTGGGTAATATCGAAATAGACACAAAATATTATAACTTAAAAGAAAAAAAACATTCATTCAAACAATCCAATCAAAAACAGCTCAAAATAACAATGAATATTCAAATTATAAAATAAATATTCCAAACAAATTAAAACGACAGATATAACGAAAATCAAAAATCTTGTCAAACAGAAAATGTTATTATTAACATAGAAAAAAATATTGAGAAGGAAAACAGTTCTTTTTTGGATATCAAAATCTTTTCCCGTTGGTAAATCGATATCTCTATGTACATAATCAGCTTGCCGCGTGGACGCTCTTTTACATCGCGATCACCGTGAGGGCATTCCAATGTATTGTTGCCACAGAGATTTGACCTTCGTTTTTGACTAGTAACCGATCGTATAATTACGCGAACATTTCTTAATGCAAAATAGCAATTCGTATCGCTTGTTATAAATTCTTCAATGAATACTTAAAAAAATGTTTAGAAAACAGATAAATAAGATGTAAATGTATGTTGACTTTGAAATGTGTATATATCTTTACTATATTTATAAATTTAGATCGTTCAGTGCTGTTTATTTGAAATTTGTAATCACGTAATCGTTCTTGTACCATCATAACTGTCGTTAACGTTAAAAGCCACTTTAGGTTAGTTCATTTAAGAATTGAATGCTTCTTTTTGTAAATTTATTGGGTGGTAAAAGCGTTGACCGAAGTACATTTTGTATGAAGCGCGGAAGCGCTTCATTCTAAAAATGTACGCACGGTCAACCCTTTTACAACCCTATAAAGTTTCAAAAAGAAGTATTCAATACTTATAATTACATTTTTTTAGCTAAAATCATGAAAACAGGATTTTTATCCAGTTTTATTTAATTCACCTGTGCACTTTTTTGTGGGACCTCGTGTCATCATGCATGATCACTGTTATTGTCTAATGCAATTGTTTACGGAATAACATGTTAGCCAATCAGAATAACGTATTATAATGTAACTTACATCTAATGTAATTATAACGCCCTTTTACAAAATATGCAGCATCAAAATGCCGTTTTTGGAGGACTGGAAAGTAGATATATATTTATAAGGGGAAACTTTAAAGATTGATAGATATAAGAAGATGGTGCACGAGTTCGAATGAGACAACTTTCCATCAAAATAATGATTTGTGTCAAGTTAACCATAATAGATCAACTTAGGGTCTTAAACACGGAGCTTTAGCTCAAAGCGACCACCACGCTATATAGGAATAAAAAAATACTAGTGTTAAACAATTCAAACAAGAAAACTAACGGTCTAATTTGTATAAAAATAGGCGATTCAAAAGGTCATATTTGTCGAATCAATCTGAACGAAGACATCATGATTCATCTTTGTCACAAGTTTGTTTCATTGTTTTCACTAAAGAATGTCTTCAATGCTTGCTTTGCGAGCATAAGGGATATATATTATTTCGGTGCATTCATTATAAAATTTGTTACATGTTTATATGTGAACAATAATTCTGATACTTGATACTGCTATTTGATTACGACATTGGTTTTTTTAAAACTCAATTGGTACGGGCACTTTCAAACTTTGAAAAGGTTGAATTGAACCTGGTTTTATAGCGCCAAACCTCTCACGTGAATGACAGTCTCATCAAAGTATGTCATATGTACAACAATGCGTGAACAAAACAAACATAATAGGTAGAATTGTCAAAATATGGATACAGCAGTCAAATATTGATACTAATAAGTACTAATATTTATATAACAAAAACACCGCTATGATGTTTTAAGTATCGCATTGAATTGGGAACTAATAGCATTAGTATATTTATGTATATAAGAAAAACACAGCACTTCAAGTTTTACACAGGCATATACGTTTGCTTCAACTAACTTATGAATGTATATATAGACTCAATTGTTTGGGTTTTTTTAACAATAAGTTTTAAAGTTAGTATTTTCCTGACCAATATCATCCATCGCGCCTAAATGCCCTGCGGCTGATATTAGTGTCTCGGGATGATACGACATATAACATGTATAACACAGAATTTGCCATGTATTAATCTCTATGATATCAATAGAAGAAGTAGTGTACTTCCCGTGTCCAAATATATTCCGAGGTAAATAAGCTAAAAAGCAAGTGTGACATAACCGTATCTGAAATTGGTTTAATTGAGAACGAACGTCAATATCGATATTGATAAGACAATGAAGAAAAATAACACCGTGAAATAGAAACATGGAAGGACCATTTTAGGTCTTTGGAACCAGAGCCCAACCTTGAAAACGTAGACGACCGTGGCCTATCAATGCAAAAGTTAATTTACCACGATCATCTAGCGATGTCAAGGTCAAACACCTATAGACTAAAAGGAAATAATACAGTGTAAACAAACAGTTTTGGGGAGCCATCGAGAAGACCAGAGAAATTCTTCATCTGATGAAAGAGCTAGAAGCTGTAGACTGATATATAGCCCGTGTTGATATTGTTTGGCGGGCAGTTCTCCAGTCAAAACTTATAAAGCATTCGTTTAAATGAAATATATATTCTGATATTGTCAACATTAAAGCGAGAGGTTTAACTAGCCACACAAATAGGTTTAACCCACCAGTTTTTTCTTTAAAAGTCCTGGACCAAGTCAGGAAAATGGCCAGGGCTATCTGAGCTTATAATTCATGTCAGTGTGTGTTGTATTTTTGTGTTGCTGTTGGGTTGTTGTTCTCCTCTTATATTTGATGTGTTTCTCTCAATTTTAGTTTATAACCCGAATGTGTTTTTTTCTCAGTCGATTTAAAGAATTTCGAACAGCGGTATACTACTGTTGACTTTATTTACAACCGTAGAAATATTGAAATAAAATAAAAATACAAGTAGATCACTATGCAAAGTTTCATTTTAAGATATGTCATATTTGAGGAAGCAGTATCAGCAAAAAAATATTTGCAACAACTTTACTAACATGAATTAGTATTAGGTAATAGTTATACACCGAGGGATAGGTTTGTCTAGATATGGATCAGAAATCCTGTCGACTGGAGGCTAGAGTGGTTTCTGATCCGGACACTCCGTATCCCGTGATGTCTAACTAACTTACACACACTTTGCTAGATCCTATATGTGTGTACATTGATTATTAAATGGAAAAAAAAGCGAATAGCATATTTATTGACAATATAATACCATTTATAAGATTTTTTATTTCTTTTTTACATGACACCCCACTAGAAGCCTTACTTTGGCTATCTCCGTTCAAATATTAGACAAACAGGTTGAACCTCCCCTCCTCCTTGGATCAGCCACTAGACAATCCAGGTGTCTGGCAGTTAAAATCCCCATTTATTTAAAAATCAAAGCAAATTTTACCTACATTTAGTTAAGTATTGGGGAGATCTGTAAAATAAGACTGTACACTGTATAATCGTATACAATTGTCTGAATGTGAGTGTTCGTAATAAAAACGAATCCAGGAAAATGATCCGGTCGCCAAAACCCAAAATGTTTTTTTCATATACTGGAATTGCTTGCCTCAATACCATTAGTTGTGGTATGTTAGTCCTTAAGTGTTTCACTAAATCAGTAATTATTGTTTCGGTACTGCGATGATGTTAATGAGATGCTCGTGGCCAAAATATTAAAAACCCAAAGCTTATATAAAAGATGAGGAGCAATAATCCAAAAGGTCCAAAAAGTATAGCCAAATCCGTGAAAGAAAATTGGTACCGTTTATTTATTACTACCACTGGGTCGATGCCTCTGCTGGTGGACTATTAGTCCCCGAGGGTATCACCAGCCCAGTAGCCAGTACTTCGGTACTGGCATGAAAATACGGATTTTTGTGTTATTAAAATTTGCTGTTACAAATATTAGAAATTATTATAAATTAAGGAATGTATCTCCCTCGTGCAAAGCTCTGATTCCTTTCACGGATTTGGCTATACTTTTTGGACATTTTGGATTATTGCTCCTCATCTTTTATATAAGCTTTGGGTTTTTAATATTTTGGCCACGAGCATCACGGAAGAGACATGTATTGTCGAAATGCGCATCTGGTGCAAGAAAATTGGTACCGTTTATTTATTATCAAATTATCGCTTTTCTATACAGTCAATGAATTCAAAAATCATTAAGAAAAGGAGCTAGTTAGATTAAATTTTGTCAAAAAAGCTAATAAACGGCGCTCAAGATCAATTGCGAGATAATAGTTTAACTTCATTAAATCGTATTCGTATGATCTTCAATTTCACTACTTAATAAAAGTTGTGTTACGCATGATGAATGCGTGTTCAGCTATTAAAAGAAAAAATCTTTTAAACATGGTATCCTTCTAATGAATTAAGTATTTTACTGTTATAGTTCGATCTTATATTGTGCTGGTATACTAATGTTCCAGGTTATGAGAGGGTAGGGGTCCCATTGACACGTTTATCACCGACATATGCTGTATTTATGCGCACACAATATCACACACCTATAACCCCCCCCCCCCCACAAAAAAAAAAATTATCTTCAATTTTTGACCCCCCATTTTAAAGAAAAAAAAACCTTTTTACATCCAAAATAAAAATTTTACCAACATTTTTGTGTGATTTTTAACTTCAAAATTAAGAAGAAAAAAAACACACTTTGCATTTATACCCCCCATAAAAAAAATAAAAAATTTTTTTTGTAAAGAGCACACCAAAACCTTAATCCTGGGGTTTTTTATAAAACTCATTTTTTCCCCTAAGGGGAGTAGTATAGTACTTGAACGACTCCAGCGCCCCCCCCCCCCTCCAAAAAAAAAAAATTTGACCCCCAAAAAATTACCCTCATTTCAAGTAAAAGAGCCCTTAATTTTCATAAAAAAAAAAGCAAAAAACACCCAAAAAACACCAAATTTTCTTACTCCCCAAAAATTTTTTTTAAAACTTTTTTATGAAACAAAACGTTATTAAAAACACCCAAAAAACAACAAAAAAATTCCAAAAAAAAAATAAATAAAAAAACCGGGAGAACTGACAGAGAAAGAATTCTGTGGGATTTAAGAGAAAAAAAAAAAAAATCAATTTTTACTTTTAAAAATGAAACAACCTACAGCTCCTAATTTATATCCAGAATTACCTATAGAAGATGGACAAAATTATAGACTACAAAAAATAACAGAAATAGAAAAAACATTAATAAATGAGAGAGATAAACGAAAATCACTATACAAAAAATATAAACGCGGAGTTAATGTTACTGATGGTGTTGATACAAGTTTAATTTCGACATCTGTTGTTTTAGCTGGTATAGGAATTGCTTTTCCTATCTTTCTTCCCATACAAATTGCAGCTGTTGTATGTGGAAGTTTAGGAGGTCTAGTTAAATTAATTAGAAGAAAGTTGACAACAAAATCAAAAAAACATTATGAAATTAAAACAATGGCAGAATGCAAGTTAAACAGCATAAAAGATTTAATATCAAAATCTTTAACTGACGGACAGATAAGTGCAGATGAATTTAAACTTATTTTAGATGAATTAGAAAAATTTAATGAGATGAAAAAAAATTAAAAAAAAGTAATTTTAAAAAGTTTACCAGATGATGAAAGAAAAAAACTAATTGAGGAAACAGAAAATAGAGTAAAAAACGAATTAAAAAAAAAAATGGAAAATCTTTGATTTTCTTTAATAAAATCGTTATACGAATTTTAGTTGATAACGGAAATCCACCAAACTATGAATCAATTTTTAATTAAATAAATGGATGAAGAAACAAAAGAAAAATTAGTAAAAAATGTAAAAATAATGTTAAATAAAAAATTTAATTATTTTTATCTTAAGTTGTTTTTAACAGGTTCTTTTTATTGTTTATTATCTAATATTTTAGATGAATAAAATGGCTGAAGGAGATTATGAGTTTGATAATCCTGAGTTTAAAAATAATGATTATGATGATGATTATGAAGAAGAAGAAACGTCTTTTCAAGATGATGAAGAGTTTCAAAATAATATAAATAAGGAATTTGAAAAATCAAGAGATTTATCAGAAAATGAAGCTAAAATTCGTAAAAAAGAAACTACAAAAAAAATGATTAAACAATTTTATAAAAAAAATGGTGAAACTACACGTAATGAAGTAGGTTTTTTTGTTAGGGAAGATCATAATGAAAGACAAATCTTATATGTAAAAGATGAAAAGGGTAATAATATTGCATTAACGTATTTTAAAAAAGGAGTATTAAAGTTTTATAAATTTAGTACTCTTCAAAAAGAATACGGTGTTAATTTTGTCAGGGATGTTTTAGGTGTAGATGATTATAAAATATCTGATTATTTAAAAGAAGGTAGATCAGTGTTTCAAGATTTTCAAAAAAAGATAAAAGCACCAATTCGTGAACTCGATAATATAGAAATTCCATTACAAGAAATATCTACACAACAAGAAGGACAAGAATTATTAGAAATAGCAAGTAATGAAGAAACACATGTGAAAGAAATAGAAACTTCATTTATTGAACAAGGAACATCTTTCATAAATGAAGAAACACAAACATATATGACAAAAAGAGAGATGGATGGTATAATCAGTGCAATGACATCAGTAAAAGAAGAGATTGCAAATGAATTAGCAAAACTGAATGAAACAAATAAAGACTTAGCAAAAGAAAATGCCAAATTAGAACAAGCTAAAGAAGACAATGATGAATTTCAAATAGATAGAATACGTAGTCGAATAAGAGAGTTGGAATCTGAGAGAAGTGCAAGACTAGAAGTAATTAATATTAATAAAGAAAAACTACGTAGTCAAGTAAACAGATTTAAACAAACAATACATAAAATGTTAAACGAAGACAAAACATTAGGTGAAAGAATAAGAACATTATTCAGAGAACAAGGAATAACAATAGTTAGTGTTTTAACTGCTTTTGGAATGATTATTGGTGTTATTGTTGAAGCATTTACTGGTGGAACTACTTCTCCTTCTCCTTCTCCTTCTCCTCCATCAAAAGGTGGTGTACAAGACTGGATAAAAAAACAATTAAAAAATCTTGGAAAATTATTATCTTTTCTTGCAGGAAAATTAGCAGCTGCATTACCAGGTATTATAGGTTCTATTGTTTCTTGGTTATTGTCTGCAACAAAAGACGTAGTAAATTGGTTTGCAAACAACTTATGGGCATTGCTTATTTTAGTTGTTAGTTTATTGTTTACTGCTGCTAGAGATTATTTGAAAAAATAAAGTGCTGTAAATCCTATTACAATACTTACAAATATTATTGCTTGTTTATTATCTTCATGATCTTCATGTTCAGTTTTTTTTATTGGATCTATTTTTGGTTCTTTAGGCTTTTCAGGTTTTATAGGTTCTTGTGGTTTTACAGGTTCTTTTGGTTTAAAATCAACATGATCAAAATTTTTATTATTTAAATCATCATTTAACCCAAGTGTTTGATTTTCTGTTGCAATTATAATTTTATTATTATAACCAACAATACTTCCAATTTGCAAAACCATATCACTGGGAGACATATATAAACCAAGTCCATAAGCATAATCAACTTTACTTCTTGCGTATTTTAAAACATTTTCGTAATTCGATATTTGGGTGGGTAAATCGATAGGACTATTTATTACATCTTGTACATTTGCTAAGAATTGTTTTTGTGCATCAAATCCTGTTCCTACTTTTAAAATTTTTGTTTTTGTTTGAGATTGTGCACCTAACAAAGCCCATACATAAATTTTAATACTTTCATTAATACGTTCAATACCTGCTTGTGTAAACCCATTAGAGTTATCTAAAATAAATGTTGTCCAAGCCATACTTATATCTTTTTCATGATAAATTGTATCATGAATATTAAAGAATGGACCATCCTTTTTATGATTTTGTCTATATTCACCACTTGGTTTATAATATTGCTCAAAACTTCCTAATCCTTGACATGATGATTCTAGTTTTTGTCTCCAATCTGTATTTGGAGAAATATTAAATTCATCACATAATTTTTGATATACAGCTTTGTCATATGAGTTCTTATAATAACAGAAAGAAGAATCTGTTGGTAAAGGTGATTTAAGTTCTTTTAAAATTCTGGCAATACAATAATATAAATGAAACATATAAAAAGACTTTGTAAGATTTGAAGTATTTTGTATATGATCATTATAAGAAACACCACATCCTGTACTTGCACACCAAACTGCAAAATTTAACTGACATTGCCACCAATCAAATGAAGAATGAATCCAGGCATTCCATGGTTCGTTAGTGTGTATTGATGGGTTTTGATAGTTTTGAAATAAATCAGGAAAAGCTGTTTTAAAGTTCTCTTTTTGATTTACAAATATCGTTTGATTTACAAGATTTGTTTTTAATTGATGATCTTTTTCAGAATATTTAATACCTGGATTATATGAAACATTAAGATTATATTTAAATTCTTTTGTTATCATTTTTTTATATTAAAAATGTTTCATACTATTTCAAATATTGATAATACAATAAACTTAGAACAATACATAAATAACAGAAATGGAAATAAACGTATTGGTTTGAAATTTATAAGATACAGCATAGGTTGGTATAATGTTTATCATGGGTTTATAACAAAAACCGGAGAGGAACAGCAAAGGATTATGAATGGTTATTATAGTTTTCAACAAATAGTGGATGAATTTCAAAAAGAAAATATTGTATTATCCGTAAATGAAGCAAATGGTATCGCTTCATTAAACACTACTACTGAGTTAAGGATAAGTAAGGGTTTGGGAAATATGTTAGGATTTAATAATAAACGTAAATTCGAACCTAATGAATTACATTATGGAAACAAATTTGTGGATTTTGCTATCCATAAATCATTATATATCCATTTGGAACAAGTTAGCACTTCTCATAATTATCTTGATGGTAAGCCAAGTACATTATTAGCTGTTATTCCAGTTGAAAATAAAGAGTTTGGTGAAGTTATAACAGCGAGATTTGAGCATCCGGAATATAAGTGTTTAGTAAATGATGTTATAACAGAATTGCAATTAGAAATAAGAGATGAAAATAATAACAAGATAATTAATCATTTACCAATTAATTGTGTTTTAGAAGTTATATAATTTATTTAATAAAATGAGCATACTTGGTGTCAAAAAAAAAAACGTAGAAAAGGAAATATTAAATATGAAGAGTGAACTTCGAACAAGGGATACTAAGGATAAACATTTACAACGGGGTGTCTCTGCCCTAAACATCAGAGTTTTAAATGTTGAAAATATAGTTGGTAATATTAAAAATAAACCAGACAGAAAAATAATAAGTATAAATGCTGGAATTGATGGTTCATTACATGCAAGACAAAAGTTTAATTTTGGTGATGGTGGTGGTGGTTATTATGTAATGAACTTTCCAGGACAAATATTGGGTATTAGTTTAGTAAGTTTAAGAACAAACTCAGATAATATAGATGTTATGATAACTGTTAATAATGATAAGACATATAGTTACGGAATAAGTTTAAGTAATGGTGACACACACAGTTATCATAACTTTAATATACCTTTTGAAGTTAAGGCTGGAGATATTATAGGGTTTGTTAGTGAGAGTGATAATTCTACATGTATCAATACTCTAGTATCAGTGGTAATTGAATTATTTTTATAACAAATTTAATCCTTAAAAATGTCGGCATACGGAAACAAATTAAATCCTTACAGAAAAATAAGAGAACCCCGTGGTGTGAAAGGTATTCGTCAAAGTGTATCAATAACAAATAATCCTTCAACTATTGATCAAAATCAACAGCTATTAGTGAGATTCCCCAATCTAAGCAATAATGATGTTATTGTTCCTGGAACAACCAGATTGGCATTTGAAATAGAACTCACATCTACAGACGACAATGCAACTATATATCAAAACATAGGAAGAACAATAGTTAAAAAAACAACAATTCGTATAAGTGGAAATGAAATTATGTCAATTGATGATAGTGATATTTATCATTGTTATGTTGATTTATGGAAATCTACATCTGAACGTTTAAATATGGCATACCAAGGAATTGGTGAAACAAACATGTTAAAACACAGAGTTGGTACGGATGATAAAGCATCAAACATAGGGGATGAAGCAATTGCAACTGCATATGGTGCAAGATTTTGTATCCCACTTGATTTTGAACTATTAGAAACTCATATGCCTTTTTATCAAGCAGGTCTTGGTGATAGACTTGAATATGAACTTACATTTAATAATTATAGCAATGTTATTAAATCAACAGATACATCTGCAAGTTATACAATCAAAAACATTTGTTTAGAATTTGATATGGTTACTGATGCAGAATTAGCAAGACAGATAAGACAACAAGTTAATGGTAAGATGGTTATTTTGTACGATAGAATACTAAGACATAGAAAAATAACCAAAAACAAATCTGATACATTGTGGAATATAAATTTAAATGTTCCAGCTAGAAGTATGAAAGGAATTCTAATGTTGTTCGAAGATCCTGAAAGAACAAGTACCGAAACTTATTATAATCCTAACATAACAAAAGTAGAAATGACAATAGAAGGTGTTCCAAATCAACTATACAGTCAAGGAATGAAAGCATATCAACAATGGGATGAAATAAATAAATTCTTTGCTTTAAATTCAAAAAGAAATAAAACAACAGAAGAAGTTTTAAAGGATTTAAATTTATCCTATACAACATTAGAAAAATATCTTACAACTAATTATGCATTATGGTTAGATTTACGTTCAACAGATGACAACTCATTACACGGTTCAGGTAGAAGAATTGAAAATGCTTCTGAAGGTATTACTATCCAAATAACTAAAACAGCAGGAGCAAATAAATTAATAAATGTTTATCTGTTTGTTATACAAGATGCACAAATTAATTTTGAAGATGGAAGATTTAAAGAAGTTAATTACTAGCGGTTCCCCTTAAAAAATGGAAACAAACGAGCGAAGCGAGATACACTCCGATTCCCTTTATGAATTACCAAAATATCCCCATTGTGCTATTATATGTGGACAAACAGGATGTGGAAAAACAGAGTTTGTTCTTGATTTATTAGAAGGAGAATATAGTGGAGTTTTCAAATATATAGTCATACTTTGTCCAACCATCCAATGGAACAAAGCATACAAAAATCGTGAATGGATTGGTGATGTTAGAAAACCAAAAACAAAAAATCTAATAATTGTTAATCCTATTGTTGAAGTGAGAGAAGCGAACGGTTCCCTTTATGAAGAAGAGAAGCTACAAGAACTACTAAGAATGTTCTTTAAAAAATATGCTGGTCATCCAACATTATATATCATTGATGACTGCAGTGCAACAAAAGAACTAACAAAGAAAAAAGATATGCTGTCCGAGCTTGCATTTTCAGGAAGACATGCGGAACAATCAGTGTGGGTCATTTCACAGAGATACAACTCTGTTTTAAAAGATTTAAGAGAACAAACAAAATGGTTATGCATGTTCTACACAAAAGATAGAGATAGTTTTGATAATTGCCTAAGAGAAAATGATGTTATTCCTACTTTGGAAGAAAGACAAAGAATAAAGGAAGAACTTAAAAAAAAGAAACATCGTAAATTAATATTAAAGACAGATCAACCTACTGATTATTGGTTACTTAATTGATTTTTTTAGCAATTCTCAAGTAATGCTTAAGTAATGCTTAAGTAATGCTTAAGTAATGCTTAAGTAATTTAACCAAAATAAGCAATAAAAAAAAGCAATGCTGTTGGAAATACTAACAATTGCAACAAACACTGCAGTCTTATCATTGGTTGGATATGTTGTATTTATTTTTTTTAAAGTTAAAAATAAATTATATCCGTTTTTTGAAACGTATAAAATGAATGCTGAAGAATTATTAAGCGAGCAAATTGTGGAAAACATAAATATTGATGATGAAGCGAGCGAAGTGAACGGTTCCCTTCAAGAAAAAAAACGCGAACGATTATCATCCGTTGTTGCTGGTGGGAGTAGTAAACAATATCTGGGTAAAGAATTACAACTGTCAGATATTGATAAAATGACAACAGAACAAATAAACAAACTATACTGTAAATATGAAGCAAGATTGGGAGCTAGTATGACCAAGACATTAGGAAACTCTTTTATAAATTTATATGTCATGGGTGTATCAAAGTTTTTCAAAGTTGTTAATCCACCAATTTTAATACAAGACTTAGAGGAAGATCCTTTTATCAATAATGCTTTAACTAATACATGTTGTGAACTGTACTATAGATATGGAATGTATCTTGCTCCTTTTACTGCAATATTAACAACAGCAAGACATATTGAACCACTCGCTTCGCTCGATTTCCGAAAAAAAGATGAAAATAATGACATAAAAAATGATGAATGAAAATCCTGAACAAAAAGAAAACAAAGAAGAAAAAAAAGAAGTATTTAAAAAACCCAAACCAAAAGACCCAAAAAGAGTAGCTGCTGGTAAGAAAGGTGCAGAAGTAAGAATAAGAAATGCAGAATTGAGAAAAAAAGAAGTGGAAAAATTAAAAAAAGAAAATTCAAAAATCAAACAAATAACAAAAGATTCTGATACAGAAACAGATTATGAATCAAACGAACATATCCCTTCTGTCAAGAAACACTCCAGTTCCCTAGTTGATTACAAATTTGTACTTTTTCCTATAAGTATTGTTGGATTGGGATTGTTTTTTTACAACCAAAGTAAGAAACCAGAAAGAATGATTAAAAAAATAACAAAACCAGAAAAACAAAAGAAAGAAATTGATCCTTTTGAATTTAATTAAATTTAGTACATTAAAATGACAACTCAAAAAGACGGAAAACAAATAGCAAATATGTTATATCATGCTGGAGTGGAAACATTGTTAACAGTTGGATATGCAGAAATAGGTAAAAAGGTATTAAGGAGGCCAGCACCAAAAGTGGATTTTAACATGAATGATGTTGTAATGTTATCCATTGATATATTACTTGCAATGGCAACAAAAGATATGTTGATTAAGCAAGGTATTATACCTGCTGATATTATGAAGTAATTTTTGTTTTTATAAAATGGCAAGTGCTTTAACAATGATGCTTGGTGGGGCAATAACAAATGCTTTTGCATTTTCAGGGAGTAATTATTTATTTTCACATATGGGTAGTAATGCAAATGAAGAGAAAATAAGACATGATAAAGCTATAGAAAAATTAGAAAAAGCACAATCAGAATGGAATAAAAAAAGAATACAAAGATTAGATTTTATAAATGAACAATTACAAAAGGAACATCATGCGGTTCAGACTTTTGATGATATTGACCAGGCAATGAAACTATACTATCGTGTCACGAATAAAAAATTAACTTCATTATCACCTAAACCTACATTAAGTGATTTTTATACTCCATCAGAAGACCAGAAAAATAGAGAGATTGCATTTGTTGTTGGTGGTATGACATTAACTGGTTTTATTGTTTGGAAATTAAAATAAAAAATAAATACAATTTACGTTTGTATGAAAAATTGGAAAACTAAGAAAAAAATGATAAAAATTAGAGTCCCTAATTCCTGTACTTTTTCTGTTTTTAGGGGTATAAAGAAATAATAAAATAAAATAAAAAATTAAATTTCAGGACATGGTTTTTCAAAAACATATTCATAAACTTTATCTGGTCTAATAAAAGCATCCCAACCAGGAGGAAACTTAGATAACTTTTTACCATCAAACTTTTCCATTACTTCCATTTGTTTTGGAGTCAAAGGACATTCTCCATCATCTCTTAAACAACATATCTGATAATCTGATAACATTATTCTTCCTAATATAACTTTAGCGTCAGGATCATCTTTCTCAGTATAAGCTTCAATCATTTTTTAGTCTTTTATTTTTAAAAATAAAAATTTAAATTATATATTTTTTAATATCCATAAGGAAAACTTCTAATTAAATTTTCATTTTCACAATATACCATTCTTTTATCAAACATATAATCATAAGCTTTAACTTGTTTAACTGTTTTAAGTTGATGATCTTTTCCTATTTTTATATTATTATATTGAACAGTTTCATATTTTTCATTTTCATCAGTAACTATTTTTATTTTTTTATCTAATGTAATCTTTTTTTCTACTTCAGCATTTAATCTAAAACCTTTACAACAGCTAACTAGTTTTTCTGTATCTAGTTTCATAGAATAATCTTTTGGACCAGCAGATATAAATTGTTTTATATGATTAGCGTTATGTTTTGAAACAATTTCATCTGTTAAATCTCCTAATTTATTTCCCATCATACTTTCTATTTTTTTACAAGCTTCAGAACCATCATCATTATAAATACAAGAATCTGTATCCATGTATAAAACTCTTTCTTGAAGAATATCCAATAGTTCGTATAATTTTAATCTAGCATGTGCTGTTGTAAACAAAGCTATATAAACATTTACACTTGGATTAGGTTTAGAGTATTCTTCTTTATTTTTATATTCTGTTAAAACAATATCTTCATCTAATATCATAGTACTTATATCTTTATATTTTTCATTAAATACTATTTTAGTTATATGTTCTAAAGTAAAACAATATTCTTTTTGTGTAAAATTATCTCTCATACCAAAATGTCCCCATAAATTATTTAAACATATTTTAGCTATAAATCTTAATCCTGAATTGTACTTAACTTTGTCAATATCTAGATCATAAGCAGTATTATCTATAATGTATTGTATTTTTGTTTTACATTCTTTATCGTTTTTACAATCATTTTTACAATATTTAGGATCACATTTACATCCTGAAGCTTCTTGTTTATATTTCATAAACGTATCTACATAAAGTTTAAATATATCTGTAGATGTTTTTTCAAAATGTTCTAGTTCATATATTTTTTGTAATTCATAACCTTTTTCTATTGCTTTATCTATTTCTATTGTAGACCATGTACCTACTATAACTCTTTCCTCATCAGAATGTATACATTTTTCATTTTTAATATTTTTACATTCTTTACATCTTTTTATTTCATGTATTTTATCATGTTTATTTAAAGTAGGATCATCTATGTGTTTACATTTAAAAGATATTTTATTCATACATGTTCTACATAATCCAAAAAGTAATTTATGTGTATTATCACTAGTTAATTGTTTATAAGGTAAAACAGGGTGATACAATCCTTTAGGTGGTAATATTTTACATTTCATTATTCCGAAATAATTATTTTTTATATAATCATCTACAGATATTTCTGTAGATGTAATAGGATGTCCTATAGGATATTTACAATATTTATTTACTGATGGATACAGAGAACAAAAATCTACATATCTACCTTTTAAATCAGAAAGATTATTGTATAATTGAATAGTTTCTGTTCTTCCTCCATAAAATGCATCTCTTTTATCAATAGGTTTTAAATGTGGATCAACTTCAGGATATTTTTGTTGATCAAACTCACATTCCCATATTGTATGAATTTTTACATTTGGTTTTAGATAATCTTCAATAGTTTTAAGTCTTTCTTTAGTTTGGTCATATAACTCTTTCATAGTTTTTTTATTTCTATCTTTTTTACATATTTCTTCAGGACTATAACATTTTGTGCATCCATGCCAATAACATCCAAAAAATTCATAAACATTACGCATTTTATTTTCTCTATCATAATAATAACCATCGACTTTATAACATTTATTATTAATGAATAATTTCTTTTCACCTCCCCTTTTAGCATGTTGAATCATTATATTATATTCTAAAGAAATATACTCTAACCATTGTATTGATTTTTGTGAATGTACTTCTTTAATTGTCATCTTTTTGTGAATTCCAATTGTTTCATTTGTCAACATTAATGTTTTAAATATTTTTGTACAACATTGAGCAATTGTAATATATTGAAATGGATCGATACAATTATTGGTTATATTTAAAAATAATTTTCTATATAAGGTACAACCTTTGGCAAGAATTAAAACATCCAATAGACAATAATAAAATATTTCTTTATAGAATTTAAATTCTTTTTCTTTAACTTTATTATACCATTCATCAAATAATTCTTTATTTTTAATTGTCATAGTATTATAACCAAAATATTCTTTATCAGGATAAATTCCCTCATATTTTTGATTCTCTGTTGTATTAAAATAATGTGGAAAATAACCTTTGTTACCCACAAATCCAAATGTTTTTGGGAAAGCAGCTAATCCACATAATGTAAAATTTATAGAATCTATGAATCTTAAATTTATTCCTTTAATAAATATAGCTGTTAATTTTAGTCCAGAAGAAATTATGTTATGTTCAATTTTATTTTTAACAATGTATCCTAAAATCGGTTGCATATCATAACCTTTTCCATAATGTGAAATAAAAGTGTAGTCTTTAAATTTATCTCTTATGAAATATTTACAAAAGTTGTCTATTACAGAATTTGTTTCATATTTAATTTTTTCTACATCACTTAAACAATCATCTATGTCTAATTCTAACAAGTTTAAATTATCAATATTGAAATCACATTTAAATACTTTTACATAGTTATTTTTAAAACAATAAATATTTTCTAAATCGTAAGCTATACAAAAATTCATTATATGTATTCCTGTTTCTTGATTTGCTTCAAAATCAAAATATATATATTTATTATTTTTTACTTGTTTTGGTACTGATGGTTTCATATAACATAAGTGTTCTTCATTACTTTCCGTGTATTTTTCATAACATATTAAACATATTTTTTCACCACATTTGTGATTTTTACCTGTATATGTTTTGTTACATTTATCACAAATATGTTGTTTTCTGATAGTTGTTACTGTGTTATCTTTGCATGTATGTTGTTCAGTATAACCAATTAAACATACTTTACAAAACCTACGTTTAGCTAAAAATCCTGTTATATTTGTTATAGTGTCAAAGTGTTCATCATGATAATATAAATATATTTGTTCATTATATTCTTCATTACCATTATATACAATATATTCTGTACTATTTGATGTAAAAACAATTATTCTCATATCAAGATAATTTTCAAAAGCTTTTAAATCATCTAAATTATTACCTTCTTCTTTTATTTCTACTCCTGATTGTTCATGCAAATCTTCAGCTAATCTTTTTTGTAATGGTCTACTTTCATTGATATGTTTTAATTGAGAATCTGTAAAATCTTTTAATAACTTATTTGAAGCTAAAGAAGTTACAATTGCCCTTGATAAACATATTGTATCATCATTTTTTATTTTGATAATACTTCTTTTATTTATGACATCTAATATTTTTAAAGCTTTACCTTTTCCTCTTTTATTGGGTATAATAGTAACTTCAAAAATAACTTCTTCTAAATTTAATTCTTCAGCACTATTTAATAATCTTTCCATTTGGTCCATGAATAACTTTTTAACTGTATTATATGTTCTTATAGGCCAGCTTTTATGTTTAGTAATTATGATTTCATGAATAGGTACTATTTTAATTCTTCCATTAGGGTAATCTTTTATGGAATAGTCTACCATGTGGTCAAAAGCATTTGTAAATGTTTCTTGTTTTTCATCCTTTAGACTAATTTTATAATTAAATACATAAATACTTGCTTTATGTTTATATTCTTTTGTCAAAACAAGTTTATATGAATCTCCTCGCTTGGATAAAATTTTATCCTTTTTTGCCTCCATTTTTTAAGAAAACATTTTAGTTACTTCAAAATGTCTAAAACAAATCTAACAAATAAATTAGCAGATGAACTACATCATAGAGTTGTAAAATCTTTTCCTAAAAGACGTGTTTATGTTCATTCAATAGATCAAACATGGGCAGTTGATTTAATAGATATGCAACCATATTCAAAACAAAATAAACACTATAAATATTTATTAGCAGTTATAGATGTTTTTAGTAAATATGGTTGGTTGATTCCATTGAAAAATAAAACAGGAGTAGCAGTGAGTGAAGCATTTAAAACATTATTTAAAGAAAGAAAACCAATATATATTTGGTCAGATAAAGGATCCGAATTTTATAATCGACAAGTAAAAGAATTGTTAAAAGATAATAACATAAAGTTATATTCAACTGAGAATGAAGAAAAATCCAGTGTAGTGGAACGATGGATAGGAACAATGAAACAACATATGTATAAATACTTTACTGCTAATGAAACTTTTAAATATTATGATATATTAGATAAATTAGTTAAAAATTATAATAATACAGTACATTCTTCAATCAAAATGACACCTGTTGAAGCAAGTAAATTAAAAAATGAATTGACAGTGTATAAAAATTTATATCCAGAAAAAGAAGAGAAAATTAAAAAACCTAAATTCAAAGTCGTAGATAGAGTAAGAATAACAAAAAAGAAGGGTAAATTTGAAAAGGGTTATACTACTCGTTGGACTAAAGAAATATTTGTAATTGAAAAAGTTTTAAATACAATTCCTTTTACTTATAAAATAATTGATTTAAAAGGCGAAGAAATAACAGGTGCTTTCTATGAACAAGAATTACAAATGACTAAGTTTTAAATCTTTATTATAACACTCATTTGTAAAAGTATTTGCAAAATTACACATTATCATTCATGTACATATAACAGTCACTCAGGTATGTAGAAATACAAAATCCATTATCAGTTAATTGTTGGTTGTTAATTAGGTTTCTAGTCAACACGGATTCATCAATAGTTCATACATCATGAATCACCTTTTGTTCGGCGGACATGCATGTCCGCTAAGAGATCTAGTAACAGTCTGATCAATATTTCATCAATAGTTCATACATCATGAATCACCTTTTGTTCGGCGGACATGCATGTCCGTTGATCAATAACTGTCTTATTGCGATTGAGGCATTTCGTCGGTTGTCGTAGTTAGTGGTTGTTTCCAGTATTCAGCATATGTTGGATTGGAAAGCATTTCTGTAATATTCTCTAATTTACCAGTCGTGAAATAGGTAACTGGCAATCCAACCAAACCAAACTGGGGATAAGCTATAAGAACCCTAGAGAGATTCCGTAACCTTCTTGCATGTCTATCTGAGTAATCTGCATTTTTTTTTAACCAAACAGGCCATGATTCTTGAATTGTATTTTTGTTGTATTCATTCTCGTGCCAAGCTTTGACCTGTTCCAAAAAGTAACCGAACTTAATATAAAACAAAAGCATTTGTGCCTCACACCTCTTTATTTGTCTTGTTGCACGTTTCAATACCTCCAGGAATTGTTCTTGTGGTATTTCCCCTGATATATTCCACATGTCCTCAACGATAAACTGTTTATTTATTCCACACTGATCTACAAATTTGGAACGAAGATAATCATGGAGTTCCCGGGGGTCAAATGTTTTTTTCTTTTTTCCTTGTGCAAATAATGAATCCAATTTCGACTTTGGCCGTTTTGGCAAAGAAGGTTTAGGTGCATCAGGTCCGCTTTCCATAATTTGTTTTACAACTAATGTCATTTGTTCATAATAGTTCGAATGTTCAGTAATAATAACAGACTGTTCCGTTGACCACATCCCTGGAATACACTGATTAGAAGGTAAAATTAAACTTTCTTGCAACATTAATAAAAACACGTCTTCTCTCCTAATAAACGTTCTGTTATATGTTAACATCACCCAGGCAACCTTCAATATTACAACTATAAATTATTAATTCTGTAAAATCGATTGCGTTTCAGTTAAAAGCGTAATCACTGTTGTAGTCGTATTGATCCGTTTTATTACTAGACTATATTGATAAAATTAATTAAAAATCAAGGTTGGGGTGCACTGGGGAAATTATTTTTTCTCTTAAATCCCACAGAATTCTTTCTCTGTCAGTTCTCCCGGTTTTTTTATTTATTTTTTTTTGGAATTTTTTTGTTGTTTTTTGGGTGTTTTTAATAACGTTTTTTTATAAAAAAGTTTTAAAAAAAATTTTGGGGAGTAAGAAAATTTGGTGTTTTTTGGGTGTTTTTTGCTTTTTTTTTTATGAAAATTAAGGGCTCTTTTACTTGAAATGAGGGTAATTTTTTGGGGGTCAAATTTTTTTTTTTTGGAGGGGGGGGGGGCGCTGGAGTCGTTCAAGTACTATACTACTCCCCTTAGGGGAAAAAATGAGTTTTATAAAAAAAAACCAGGATTAAGGTTTTGGTGTGCTCTTTACAAAAAAAAATTTTTATTTTTTTTATGGGGGGTATAAATGCAAAGTGTGTTTTTTTTCTTCTTAATTTTGAAGTTAAAAATCACACAAAAATGTTGGTAAAATTTTTATTTTGGATGTAAAAAGGGTTTTTTTTCTTTAAAATGGGGGGTCAAAAATTGAAGATAATTTTTTTTTTTGTGGGGGGGGGGTTATAGGTGTGTGATATTGTGTATGCGCCTGTCCTAAGTAACTTATAATTCATTGGTTGTCGTTTGTTCCTGTTTTTCATTGAGTTTCGTTAACTTTTAGTACATTAATTATGCTGTGAAATTTTCCGTTGGAATTGTTTTTCAGTTACGATTACGGGACTTTTGATAACTGACTATGCGCTATAGGCTTTGTTAATTGTTAAAAGACGAAATGGTAGATAACTATTGTCATTTAGAAATTATTGAAGTAAACTCATCATCCGGATATTTCCAAACGACAATAGTTATATCCCATTTTGTCTATCTAATTACTGAACAACGACATGTTTGCCAGTAACGTTGTTTTCGCTAGGAAATTTGAATATTCTAGAAAACCAACAAGAAAATAGCAAATGATTGATATTAAATAAGCCGACAATGCGTAAGTGATATCAACATTATTATTTATCAAATGTTTGAACTACTTATTGTGTCTAATTAACTGTTATCAATTGCAATGTCAAAATATATCGAAACTTGTGACTTGTGTGTTATTTAAATCTGGTCATATTGTATATTTTTATAAAATACAAAGTAACAGCCTTTGACGAATTATCTTCATACAATTCTGTTTGCAGTCAAAGCTGTGTAACTGGTTTTTGAAGTTTCGTATAACAATATATACATTAAGTATATTTTATATGCACAACTACTTAATTCAAATGTCCATGCGGCATATTTCAACATGTACATGTATACAATCGAAGAGTTTGAACTTATACTAACATTTTGTATATCCTTCCCACCAATTAAGTCTTCCACATATTCAATTCCGCCCTAGCCAATGTGAATTTATACAGGTAACATTCCAAGTGATGTCTATATAAGATAAAAAAAAAATAGATATCATATCTGGGAACCTGTACGTTAACAAAACAAATTATACATGAATTTAATAATAACGCCACACAAGAGGCGTGGTTTTATTCATTTTAAGATTTGTATTCATATGACTAACTTCCCGGTAAATTGTTAAAAAATACTAAAGCAATTATAACCGTTAGAGCTATAAATAATAAACAAATACAGTCCCTAGATTTTTTCAATTTCATGAAAGCAAATCTTAACTCCAATACATTTGGTGTGTTATGCCAGTACATGATAATTGGTTACCGGAGTAATTATAAACAGTAAATAAAACTTACCATGTATAAAGAGAAGTACCAAAAGTTTGCTTTTTAATTCGCATTTTTAGGTTTAAACACTTTAAATGGGCGTTATCATTTAAAGTAAATTAAAACAATGCTTTTGTATCTTTAGGAATATATGTACATGTGTATAATTAGCTTTTTCAATCATACTCCTACATCCTGCACATAACTATATATTCAGTAAAGGTGTATTGATCAAAAAGTTTTTTAATTATGTTTCGAAGACGAACCTTGTATGATGATTAAATCAATACCGCCATTAAAATTTTTCCACCGCCAATTGTCATTTTTTCATATCTTGATCGTTTCCATTTACAAAACCCCATTAAGATGATAAGTTCAACTTACCTATTCTAAAATATTTTCTGAATTGAGGAAAAACTGCTCTTGTATGAAATTGATAACGAATATGGAATTAAACAAGGAGGAAAATTCATTCATATTGTCATGTTAACAGTTGTTGCATTATGATTGGGCAACACATTTGCGAATGCCACGTTGATCTTTTATATTCTTTGTTTACATAATTTTTAAAACATAGTATGTAGGCATTTAGCTATTATTGTGCATATTAATCGTTGAATTACTTTGTACATTCAAAGATTATCATTTTTTGTTGACTGTGCATATATGTGGTTGATCACCTGCTCTTTGATTGTGTTTAACATTACCTTCTTTGTATAATAACTGGTATCATCCCTTCAGGTAATGACCACCGCACCTGTTGTTTGATATTATAAATGTTTTTGGGGAGTTGTATTTCCAAATTGTATAAGAGATGTTTCCATGCTGTAAATTCCATCTGATAGTTTACCTTGAATCATTCTCTTTTTGCTCAATGTTTTGAGATTTGAAGTAGCTAAGGATTTGTATGACTTTTGGTTTATGCTTAATATGACAGTCTTTAATGACGACTTATCATGTTATATTTGAGATCTTTGTCGTGATTGATACAGTTATTTTTATCAAATTTGTCGTGTACTTGTTGCTATTTTGTACAGGTTATATCATGAACACAAATATTGTACACGTTATAACTTGTATAATGCATAAATACAAGTTATAACATGTACAAAAGTACCCCATACATGTTATAACATGCACGAAATATTGGTTAAAAATGATTTTATCTTGTACAAAATATAAGATAATTATAAATGAAGTAAAATAGACATTTTAATTCAATAATGAACAAAAAACAGCAATCAATAGGCCAGAACGTGTTTTTTCTTTCTTTTTTGAAATGTTTAAGAACAATGCCTTTAAAGTTTGCGTAATATTCCTACCCCTCGTTTTATAGCATACAAAAACAAAATCAATGGCTCATACGCTTACTCTGTAAAACAAGAGAGAGGTGAAATTGTTTTCAATTCACCACGCGTCATTATAAATATCTTTGAATCTACTCTTCAACATGTTTGGCCTTCAGCATGGCTAAGTTATGCAACAAGTTATTATTTTTATGATAAAGTATAAGAGCATTGCATGGGGCGAATGTTATTTGGATGTTTTAAATATATATCCTTTATTTTGAAAGCAGGTATCGGTGGCATTCGGCCGTTGTCTTCTCTGTGGTCGGGTTGTTGTTTCTTTGACACAATCCTTATTTCGATTCTCCATTTTATTTGTACTGAAATCTATCCTGGCTATCCTCTTACGTCTTTTAGTGTCATACAGAAAGAAATAATTTTACAATTGCCATCAAAGTGAATACACACAATTTTAATTCGTCAGATTATAATACTGAATAGTGTTTGTTGACTAGATCTGTGTTTTAAATGGTATAAAGAAAGTATTAAAACTATGCTTTTTGTGCCAGTTTCATAAAGCTATCTTAGGACTAAGACATGTCTTGGGATAGTCTTAAGACATATCTTACTCCTTAGCGGGTTTCACAAAGTATTCCTAAATTACAACATCTCTTATAATTGGTCACAAAGTTAGGACTACACGAGAGGTGTCTGATAAAGTTCTTACGATAGTCATAAAATTTAAATAAATTACACTCATTTATTATCTTATTATCAATTTTCATTTTCTTGCTTAAATCTTTGTAGGTTGACGGATTGTTATGAGTTAAAAACTTCAATATATTAAATTTAAGCAATGATGCACCATTTTATCATTTAACCCTTTCATAACCGATACAGCGACAACTTTCAGTATATCTTTGCTAAGATCATAATACGACAGCTTTGAGACGAGGTCTGTGATATGTCTATAGATTCTCATTAAAGGATCAAAAGACATGTCCTACAATATCTTATGGCAGGACATTAACTGTATCAAAAAAGAACATAACATACAAACATAAATAAATAATAAAAAGTGATGAAAATCTTATGGAGGTTAAAAACATCTGTTGCAATAATAGAAGCATATCTTTATTTTTCAAATTTGTACAAGTTAAAACCATTTTGAAGCAAAATTTTGTACAGGTTATAACATGTAACCGGTACTTTTGTACATGTTATAATCTGTACAAAATCGCAACTTGTACACGACATATACACATAAACTAGAACACACGGCCTTGAAATAGGAATGTTTAAATACATGTAAATTTTTCAAATTCTGACCCTTTTATGTTTAAGACATTTCGACTACAGACGTTTTGTTACATCCGCTCTAACACTTACTGTTTCGTATATCACAGAAGTAAAAAAAAACTTCAATTCCCAACATTTTATCTATTGTCATTTAACTCAATTCAATCAGAATTGCTGTATGCTAGTTGATGTAAAATGTTTTGGAAAGAAACACGTCTGAAGTGGATTTCATTATATGTGGAAGATTTGTATACGTAATAAGTTCAAAGGCAACTACGAAGTGCTTTACGGATAAGTGCCTGAAAAATTAATTATGTTTGTATCTGTTATAATATTGTATTTAAAAGGGGCATGATAGGCAATTCTGATGGATTTTTGAATAGCTTGACAAATATTTAAAATAACACGTTCAATACTTGTATGCATCCGAAGCGCTTTTCTGGATCTACCTTAACCAGAAACGCTCAAAGCCAAATATTTGACAGCCGAGAATGTATTAGTACCTAAATAGTAAAAGAACTTTATGACAAAAAAATACTTTAAGAAAAAGCAAAATCCATCTAAGGTTAACTTTAAACGAGGGAGTTGAAACCTTGGTTCTTTTATAAAAAGACATATAGCAAATGTAACAATCCCCATTTATTGCTTACTTATTTTTGAATCTTATTTAAGTGTACCAACATTGAACATTACTTGAAATAGTAGTGTAACATAATAGAAAGATACACTTTAAAATATTAATTGAAATAGCTGTAACATCATAGAAATATACACAATAAATTTCAATTGAAATAGCTTACCTTAATCCAGAAAGACATACTGTAAATTCAGAAATTATTGCGTGTATTTATTATTGCGATTATGTCATTTTAGGCTCAAATGCGATTTTAATTTTTACGATTTTGAGAAAAATCCTGTTAAATTCATATAAAATATTTCAAAATGCGAGTTTAAATTATTGAGTTTACAACTCAGTCGCATTTTTCGCAATAATAAAAACCTCGCATTAATTTCTGAATTTACAGTACTAACCAAAATAAGTGAAAATACATTAAACACATAAATTTGATGTTTTACACAAACTATATTAACAAGAAAAAAGGGGTACGTAAAACAATGTAAAAAAGACCACTATAACCTTGGAGAAAATGCCGTTAAATAAAATAACGTAAACAGGTAAATTTAAATAAGATATTTGGTTGTAGAGAAAAAAGAGGTTGTTTTTATCAAATACATAAATCTGTTGTTCAACATTATCAAAGTATGAGAGCAGAAGTGAAAATATATCGTCATACCAAATACTTATTAACATGATTAAGAGTGATCCATCATTAATAATGAGAACAGATATGACACAAAATCAGTAATAATTGAATAACAAAATTGCCTTACATTAATTATGTCAAACAAGTCAAATTGTTACTAAAGTAAGATTTGATAGTATTTCAGTTACTGGAAGCTAGTTAAAAGCACACAATAATAAAAAAAAATACAAATAAAAATCATGCATCGGGGACTTAACTCAATTGAAACTCATCAATAAAAAAGAATGTCTTGTGCAATGCCAAACATATCTACACTACAGGCAGTAGGAAAGAAAGGATTTACGGATGAATCACCTTCATTGATTAACATCATGACCAAAATCTATAAACATTATAACAGTACAATGTCTCTTTTTATTATAACAATGCATGCATAGTTCAAATAAACCATTACATCTATTAATCTTTATCTACAAATTAATTATCAACGATATTATTCTCTGATATATTGTACAACATAAAAACATATCACAGCTGTACGTAATTTCGTATGTTATTTCCGTAGCAAAATTGAAAATTGTTCTAGAATTTCATTGGTACTCGATAACCTTCTATATTGATTCGTTTGTGTTGATTGCGAAATGATTTTTTTTTATAAATCCTCCACAATTATGGTTTGTTGACCCTCAGATATTATCCAACTCATCTGTTTTAATTAATGAGAACGCACTACCGACCTGATTTATGACAAAAAAAAAATGTTTAAAAATTTTGAAAGTTTAAAGAAACTAAGGGTTCAACTCCCTTGTGCAAATATAACCTAGATGTATTTGGCTTTTCGTTAACTATGTTTTGTCAAAGAGCCCTTAAACTATTTCGGTACACCCTTGACTTTCAAATACTATATTGCTTTGAACGTTCCTAATGAAGTTAAATCTAAACACGCGCTTCAGACGCGTAAAAATATTAAACGTATAAAGATATACTACATTCATCAGTGGTGCCTTGGCTCATATCCATAAAAGCCTGGGCGTTTGCTTTTGAACGTACCCAGTATGTAAATCTTCCACATATAATGAAATCCATTTCCATTACTAAAATATAAAAAATAAAAAATAATACATACATTTTAACATTCTCGTTTCATGGACATGCGTTCTGGTCTATGTGTATTTGATCAAAAGAACTTTATCAATCACAACAAAGCTCTGCAATAAAACATGATGTGTCGAAAATAAGGACTATGCTATTAAGAATACATCAAAATTTATGCATATGCATAGCTACATCAAATCACAATACATTTTGTAAATCAAGGAGGGAAGGATTATTGATGAAATATCAGATGGAACTTGCAGAATGGAGACATCTTCAATACAAAAAAAAACATGGCTTGAACACTTATATTATCAAACAACAGGTGTGGTCAATACCTAAATGGTTGATACCAGTGATTATACAAAAAAGTTAATGTTGAGTATAACCAAAGAGCAAGTGAACACACGTATACATGCACAGACAATCAACAATGATCATCGTTCAATGTATCAACGATCAATATGCCCGAGAATTACTAACCGCCTACATTATATGTTTTACAACGTTTGCAAACAAAGGATTTAAGAGATCAACGTGGCATGCACAACTATTGTTGCCCAATCGTAATGCACTAACTATTAACATTACAATATAAAGGATCGCTCTTTCTTGTCAAATGTATTATTCGTGATCAAAGTATACAAGAACAGGTTTTCCTCAATTCAGGAGATATTCTAGAATAGGTAAGTTATACTTATCATCTTAAAGTTGTTTTTTAGTGGAACAGATCAAGATATAAATAAAAGCAATTGCGGTAGGAGAGGTGCAATGTTGGTATTGAGTAAATCATCATACAGGGTCCTTCCTTGATACATAATAATAAAACTCCTTGTTCAATACACACATGACACATTTACATTGTACGAATGTAGGCTGATGATTGACAAACAGTGTGCTGATAGACATGTACATATATTCTTTTAACAAGATAACAAAAAGCATTGTTCTAACTCTTTTTAAAAGATAACGTCCACCAAACGTAAACTGTGGGTAGGTGGGATGTAACCAGTATAAATTCACATGGGTTGTGACGATATTAAATTCTGAGGATGACCTTACGTGGAAAAAATGGTAATATCAGTTTGAACAGTTTGAACTATTAGACGTTCGGGTCAAATATTGTGAAATATTCGCATTGATATTTAAATTTAGTAATATTGCATTTTAAATTTCCATTCGTGGATATATTTTTTGACGAAACCGTTAGGTAAAAGTAGCACAATTTATGGTCGATGCCACTGTTGGTGGACGTTTTGTCCCCGAGGGTATCACCAGCCCAGTAGTCAACACTTCGGTGCTAACATGAATATCAATAATGTGGTCATTTTTATAAATTTCCTGTTTACAAAAGTTTGAATTTTTCGAAAAACTAAGGATTTTCTTATCCAAGGCATAGATAACCTTAGCCGTATTTGGCACAACTTTTTGGAATTTTGGATCCTCAACGCTCTTTAACTTTGTACTTGTTTGACTTTATAAATATTTTGATATGAGCGTCACTGATGAGTCTAGTGTAGATAAACGCGCGTCTGGCGTACTAAATTATAATCCTGGTACATTTGATAACTATTAACCGCAAACGAAATTTCTAGGGAAAATTGTCTACATTTACAGTAGTGAAACGTCTAGTTGCAGTCACATGGATGTGTTCAGTCGTGTATTACCAGCACACACCGCTTTAATATAATTATTATTTGCCATCGAAAAAGAGTGTTGTTATATCTCTTGAATAAGATATAAGATTTTAAACCTTGAGATTGAAACAAAATATGCTTTATATAACCAATTATTGACCCTAGATGTTAAAATTCTTACAATATTATGATATATCATACATGTAATCAGACAATACTTTTTGCACGAAGCTTCTCCTGACGAAATGGTCCATTAGTTCAGTTATAATAAAGAAATATATATATTATTGAATTATTTTTGTTTCGACAGGAACGTTAATAAGCTCAAAACTGAAAGGATTATGCCACTTGTTTATACCAACATCTTGTTTGTTTTGGTTCCGTTGATCTTGAACCAGGTATACGTAGATGCCAATTACGGACTTCAGTGTATTCAGTGTGATAATGACCACAGGGAGCGATTCTGTCGTGAAAGTACTGGTACACGTAAGAGTTTATGCTTAACAAATGTGTGATTAAAAAATACATCAAAAATGTAATGCTTGTTTTATTAGTGTGGCACGGGTGTCTTCCTCAACCTTGGGTTAAAAAGCAGATAACTTTGGTCTAGATATGTGATGAAATGTGCAAATTTTGAGAGTTGTACGTAATTTATGTAAACACTTTTAATATAAATATAAAATATTGTGTGTTTATCATAATTACATCTGCTGTAATTTTTCACAAACGCCTTGACTGTTTGTGTTTGATTAGATTTTTATCAACTTTTCCAATTAAGGGGAGATAACTCAGATGAAATAGTTTTTATAATAGAAAGTGTTATGAAGTAACCTATTTTGATATGTAGCTAGAAAACAAAATCGGTGATCGAATATTTTCTTTTCTCATCTGTAAGCATGTTATTAGAACAATATTCTCACATTTTATCTTAAAGTTTTCTTTTTATCACACAAAATTTGATTTTCCATGCATAATCTATACAAAATCTGAAAATTTTGCAAAAATGTGGCTTGAAAAAAAGGCCGGTGACCCATATTTTTCAATATATTTTTTTTAAAAAGCATTAAAAAAACTTCAAAAATTCTAACAATTTTAATTAAGACACTCTAGCCACCTTAATGAAAGATGATAATACTGCATTTATCAAATTACAACAATTACTAATGTTTTCAGCGTCAAAAGCACCTTTGTGGATAATTTTCATTCGTAGCCTTGAACTCGAAACATTTTAAATCCTATCCATTATGAATAGGCATTCGCTGTCAAATTCATGTTCGCCTTTTAGACTCAAAACATTTTTTTGATGAATAATATACTCAAACGTATATCCAAATTATAAAACGTTTAAAATAATCAATTTTACGATACATGCTCGATAATATGTATCAAAATTTTGTGTTTCTTCGTTTATGCAACATCTAATTAATCATCACGGTGACCTCTGAAGACTACTAACGGTCTTTTAAACCGATAGTACCATTATTATAGATACAAATTGATATCTTTTGAAGGACAGTTTGATTTCATATTATAGATTTAAAAAATATGTGAATCATCCTTGTTTTACCCCATACATTGTCTTGAGAATGAGGTATGTGCCTTGAAATGCAAACTAATGCTTTACCCTTGACACAGACATTAAAAGCTTTATGTCACCGTATGTTATCAATAAGCAATCCCTATACCGTATAGCAAGCTATAATAGGTCCAGCAAACGCAAGTGTAGTACAATTCAAACAGGAATTTAAAAGTCTAATCAGTCTACAAAAAAACGAAAATCAATGTTACACAACAACAAATGACAACAACTGAATAGCAGGTCCCTGAATTGGAACAGGCGCATACATAAAGAAAGTTGCATTGTCCAGTATCATGGGGCAGTGGTGTAATAGTAAAACATAAGAGCGAATTGAAAAAGTGAAAGACTTAGTTGAAGGCCGTACGGTGACCTATAGTTGTTAATGTCTGTATAATGTTGGTCTCTTATGGACAGTTGTCTCATTGGCGATCATACCCCATCTTCTTATTTTCATATTTAACTCATCAGATAGATACAACGTAAACATTTGTTTTCTTTTTGATGTTTGTTCAAGCGTAACACAACTGTCACTAAGGAGTTAAATTGAAGGTCCTATGACTCCAGATTAACTGAAATGGAATAATTCTCTTGAAAATGAAAAGATTTAAGCGATGTTTATACTATTAGGCATATTGTGAGAAACGTTTATCTTAACTAACTGCTGAGAGCCTATTATTATTGCACTGTTTAGGGAATAAACACAAATATAATCATATCTAGTAGCTATTCTTGATGCCAATTAAAATCAATTTGACGAACAAGTATAGCAAAAAATAATTAAAGTCGTCGAACGCGAACTTTGTCTTGGAGAATTTGAAACCCACTATAGATTTCTTAATAATTTCTGAAGTCATTGAATGAATTGTCAACATTTATAACCGTCTCATTAATGTCATCGAAGTTCCATAGCAATGACTACTTATATAGTGATATAGGAACATAGACCACAACTAATGGTACTGAGACAAGCAATATGTTGATATATAGGGTTTTTATTCATTTCGGTTTTGTTTTGTCTCTTGTGGATGTCTCATTGGCAACCATACCTCCTTTTATTATTTTTAAATCAGAAACACGATGTGCAGCTTAACCTCCTCAACCTAGCTTCCGTAGCAAATAATTGCATTATTTATGTAGGGTTTGTGTTGCCTAATCTTGAGTGTTCCATGTACAGTCGGTTTTGTTTTGGGTTCGTTTCTTTTAGTGCCATGACATATCCATGATGTTTTCGACTGATGAGTTTTAATATCCTTTATGTATCCTTCATCTCTCTCTTAATAACATTTTGCTGTATCAACAGAAAACATAACAAATGTTTGGTATATATAATGTCAATACGTATACCTTAGCTAGTATGTATCTTTTGCAAACTTTATCCAATAACCCTTACTATGTAAGATATCACCAGTCGAGCAGCCAGTACTGGCATGAGAAAACTGATAGTGTGTTATAAACATTTAAGGTCGCACAGTTTACAACAACATTTCCTTCAAATATACCTCTGATTCCATCCCGACTTTTAATTTACCTTCTGTTATTTAGGGCTGATGAGCTCTATCTTCATTTGTAATAAACTAAGGCTATTCAAGTGTATATTCAAGTGGTGTTATAAAGTGCGATGTTTGGCATGCAACAAAACTAGGTTCAACCCACCATTTTTATCTTTAAAAATGTCATGTACCAAGTGGAAAATGGCCATTGTTATATCATAGTTCGTTTCTGTGTGTGTAACATTTTAAAGTTGGGTTTCCGTTGTGTCGTTTGTTTTCTCTTATATTTGAGTGTGAATTCACATTACTATAAGACGTGTCACGGTACTTTTCTATCCCAATTTCATGTATTTGGTTTTGATGTTATATGTTTTATTCTCATCGGATTTTGTTTATGCTAGTCCGTTTCTGTGTGTGTTACATTTTAATGTTGTGTCGTTGTTCTCCTCTTATATTTGATGCGTTTCCCTCAGTTTTAGTTTCTTACCTCAATTTTGATTTTTGTCCAAAGATTTACTGAGTTTTGAACAGCGGTATACTACTGTTGCCTTTATTTATAGGTCTCAATCATCAAAGCATGAAATACATGATGTGTAAAGGGGGTTGCTGATTATGTAGATAAGCTGAGATTATAATTATATATCATTTTGAATTATATAAACTAAAATTTAAATATTTGAAAAAAATTAAGGGGTAAGCCTTTAATTCGATATAGAAGTGTATGAACATAACACACTTAAAATATTAAAGATATAATTAAAATTTTACTTAATTGTGTATGCATTCTACAAAATGACCAATTAGTAATGTTAGATGACTCAGGATTAAACATCAAAGATTCACCGAGCTTGATATAGATTGTTTTCTATGGAACGTTCAATTATGTATACAGTGTATATTTTATGATCTTCTTTCAGATGATAGTGGTCATGGTTCATTTACTGCATTTACAGCCACTTTAAATTCGAATAGTATAAAATGGAGAAAAGGAGATATAGTGAAATACACCCGTGTCCTCACTAATATTGGCAACACTTACAATACCCACACGGGTATTTTTACTGTAGTTACGGATGGTGTTTACGCTGTGTCAGCTGCTATGATAGGAGGCCCAAAACATCAAACCACTCATTATTCTATCAGGAAAAATGGACACGTGATGGTGTGGCTATTCACTGGTCCGAAATTCGACATGGCAGCCCAAACCATCAACCTTGCACTGAGGAAAGGAGACAGACTTTGGATTGTACTGGAATGGCTTCCCGTTCTCATTTCTCATATTGTACATCCTTATCATCAATTTAGTGCAGTTCTGATAAAGCCAGGAAAATTTTGAAAAAAAACCAAAAATTTATTAAATTGATATTTACATCTTGATAATGTTCAAAATTCTTTGTTTACGTGCTATACGCATTATATCTGGTTTCTATATGTCTTATCATACTTCAATGTTCCTTTCCATAACACTAACATTAGTTTTACCTTTTGTTCATATTATAACATTTGTTATACATATTATAACATTTGTTATAAACTGATATGTTTGGTCAAAAGTTTAAAACCTGTTCACGAGGTCTTTGTTTATCAACAATTGTGTCAATATTAAACGGAAAAAACGGTATGAGTGTTTAGGAGACAAGTCTCGATCTAAGTAACAATGTTTATAAAGTTAATGACAAACGGTAAAAGTATGGCCTTCAAAGAAGTATGGAAGGAAACATCCGCCATAATTATACAATTCTTAATTTATGAAATGCATTTTCTTAATTCGTGACATGTAATTTCTTAATTTGTAACATGTTTTCTCTCCGTCCGTTACGTGAATTTCTATATTTCTTGATTTGTAAAATGTGCATTCCTAATGTGTAAACACAATTTTTTAACTTGTTTACGTATTTTCGTCATTAATTACATGAATTTGTAAGTTTCTTAATTTGTGAAATGTAGTTACTTTGTTGTAGTCATGTTTGGTGAGATCGCGTCTGTAAAAATGTTACCGTTGACATCCAATGATAAGTTCCGTTTCTCAAGAAAAACTACACGTTACAAATCAACATGTTACAAATCAAGAAGGTGGACAAGTCTAGAATCAAAAGGTTTCACAATATTCCACACGAGGTTCCTGTGGAGCCAAGTCAACTCGAACCTTCGCAAACTCGAACCCAATATTTACCAACGCATATTTCTATCAACTCGTGCACAATATTTTATGATTTATATCCATTAAGTTTGTTATATTCTTTTCTACAATATAAAAAAATACGCATAACATTAAATGCAACTGCATTTATTGGTAATCTGATGCAATTGCTTTTCAAATCATAAATGTCTAAAGTTAACCATTTCAAGCGTCTTAAAAAATCAGCACTTTATTCCGGACACTGTATTAGACGAATCTAGAGTAAACAAAGCGTACTAGTTCTTCGTCAACAAATTTTGACACAACCCCTAACAGCACAAGACAGTGACAGGGTGTTCACCGAACGCATGTGCTCCACCAATTTAATTATTGTAGATAATGGGTGGTGCAAGTGAACTTTATAAAAAGAAATCGATCACTAATATAACGGTACATAACGAAAAAAAAATTGGAACATTGATAACTTAAAGTTTCAATTCTTAAAATTGAGAATGGAAATGGGGAATGTATCAAAGAGACAACGACCCGACCATAGAAAAAATAACAGCAGAAGGTCACCAACAGGTCTTCAATGTAACGAGAAATTCCCGCACCCGGAGGCGTCCTTCAGCTGGCCCCTAAACAAATATATACTAGTTCAGTGATAATAAACGCCATACTAATTTCCAAATTTTACACAAGAAACTAAAATTAAAATAATACAAGACTAACAAAAGACCAGAGGCTCCTGACTTTAGACAGGCGCAAATATGCGGCGGGATTAAATATGTTTCTGAGATCTCAACCCTCTCCATATAATTCAAGCCAATGTAGAAAAGTAAACGCATAACAATACGTACATATTAAATTCAATTCAAGAGAAATCTGAGTCTGATGTCAGAAGATGTAACCAAAGAAAATAAACAAAATGACAATTATGTATAAATAACAACAGACTACTAGCAGTTATCTGAAAAAACCAGCTCCAGACTTCAATTAAACTGATTGAAAGATTATGATTTCATCATGTGAATATCAGGCACAATCCTTCACGTTAGGGGTTTAGTATCATACCATCATAACATATATGAGAAAAAGATAACCCGTGTCATGCACACAACTGGTTTTTGAATAAATGTGTTTAGTTCCGATGCAAAGACCCTATAAGTGAATCAATATTCTAATATGACGTGCTTCTTTCGCTTTATGAATAAACCCATGCTCTAAATCCAATATTTTTTTCCTGCACATGTGTATATTGACTACTACAGGATAATGAATTTTATCAAATTGACATGCATTTAATATATTTCATTAACTTAAAACACTTCCAAACTCTTAAATGATGCACATGTTGTTATTAATTCAAATACTATGACTTTTATGTGTTGCATTCCAAAATTGACATGTTTGACCTAGATACGACAACTGTCAATGCTGGCTGTTCAAAAACTCTTCCCTCTGAAAAATCAAAGTGCCAGCTGTCTGCTTCTTCACAAACAAAAGGGAGGTTCATGGAAGAGCCTACATAATCGCTTTACCCTTATACACATCGGACCTAGAAATTACCTTAATTGACCTAATCAGAATCGAAATAATTGATGCAAGCTATACTTTATTGGTTGTTTTAACATGGGAAGTCATTATATTCGTGTTATTTTAGCCCTCACAATCGCTCGGGCAAAAATAATCACGAATATAATGCCTACCATGTTAAAACAACCAATAAAGTATAGCTTGCATCAATTATTTCTTAATTAACGCCAAAATATGCAATCTTTAATGACCTGACAGCAGTATCGAAACTATATCCCTTCTTAATAAGTCTATTTAAAGGTTTTGTTAGGTTCTGTGGTGAATACTTACATTTTTGTGCTTTATAAAGAATATTTCCATAAAAAATTGGATGTGAAATACCTAAACGTATAAGAAGTCTGCATGTTGAGCTATATTTACTTATGATGTCATTATACCGATGATAAAATTTAATAAATGTTTTGACTAGTTTTTGATATCGAAAACCCAGGTGTAATAATGTTTTAGTAATACATTAATTTCTCTCGTTAAAATCTAAAACGTTGTTACATACACAAGCGAATCGTACAAGTTGAGATATATAAACACCGTAAGATGGTGACAAGGGAACGTCACCATCTAAACATGGATAATTAAAGAAAGGAAATGCATAATCATCTCTTTTATCATACATTTTAGTATGAAGCTTTTTGTTAGTGATATAGATATCATGATCGAGAAAAGGGCAGTGGTCATTGTTAGTATTAACTTTATTTAAAGTGAGTTCAACATGATAAATTTCTTTACAACATGATAAATTTCTTTAGTATACATACTGCAGTCGTCATTATTGAGAGCCAAGATGTCATCCAAATATCTAAAAGTATTATTAAATTTGTTTATCAGATGTTGTTTCGATTGGTATTTGCTGATTTTTGTCATAAATTGTAACTCATAGCAATACAAAAACAGGTCCGCAATAAGTGGTGCACAGTTAGTCCCAATGGGAATTCCGATAACCTGACGATATACGGAATCTCCAAAGCGAACAAAAATGTTATCTAGTAAAAATTCAAGGGCATATACAGTATCAAAGCATGTCCAATTAACACTATTTTCGAAAGCCTTATTTGAACAATTTATTATCAGTTGTTTTATTGTACCAAGTGTACTGGTAAGAAGAATAGACAATTTAGTTGTGGAACAATGGCTTGAGGACAAAACAAATGTATAGTTGTAAGGTGTTTTGCGGAGCTTCGGAAGCCAATACATAGTTTGGACTTTCATTGTATTTGGTTCTGCTTGTAAAGCGGATGTTCAAAGTGTATGTTTGTTACAGATGTCGTTTTCTGAAAATGGAGTCAGTCGGAATGTTGGTTAATTGGTAATTTCTTTTTTCAGAACCTCAATGTAAAATTTACGTCAAACAATTATTATATTATTAGCAGCTTTATCGGCCGGGACAAAAACAAATTTCTTGGCTAGTTATTTTAGTTTATGTTTGATACGAGAAATATGTTTATTGTGGTTAGTGTTAATAATAAAATAATCTTTGAAATGTTGAATATGTATATCAACTATGTTCATTACTGAATTCAAAAAAGATGTTGTGTCAGCTTTTTCCCGTTTTATCCATTTCAAACAGTAAGTACGGAGTGAGTGATGGATGATATTACGACACTCGTTCCAATTAATAACTGAAGGGGGACGATATTTAGGTTCTTTACTGAGGAATGATTTTAACTCTCGGTCTTGAACGATGTTAAGATCTCCTGTTATATGCATGAAATATTTGCCACTGGACGTTAAGCAACCAATAATCAATCAATCATTAGAAACTATATCCAAAATGTGAACGGAATCGGTTCTTGATACATAACCAATTCCCATGATATTATCATTAAGACCGAGAGGATACACTGTCTGTAATTTTTTAATCCAATTTAATTCAATTATTTTCCCTGATCGTACAAACTTTAAATGCGATTCACCAGGCTGCTTAGTTACTACTTCTAAATGTTGAACTGATAAACATTTAATAGGATGATTGTTCTTCTAAAGGTGTTGATAAATGATACTTTTGAATGTATTGGGTCTTTTAAAACGATACAGATGTTCTTGAGTGCGTTTATATAAATATCGTCCAGTTTCAACTACGTACTGAATACCACATCCCGGTTTGTTTTATGTGAGTAAATAAATCATACTGTTTGTTTTTCAATTTATATCAGTTTCAAAATTTAAAGAAAATGTTCGACCATTAAACGTGGACCTTCCCGTATTTTTGGTGGAAAGACGGGGACATGTAAGTCTTTTTTTGGCATGACACTTATCGATAAAAGGGTTCCACGATTTCTATTGTTAAAATTGTTAGCGGTGGTAGTATTTTTAGATAACCGATTTTAAAGACTAAGACGTGTAGATACCCTTTGAACGAGTTCAGTATTTAATATTTTTCCATTTCTAAGCTTCATATTTGTTTTTGTTATGAAATATATTATAAAGGAGCAAAGACTGGCGTCCAGAATATGAACCAGCATAATTAAGTTATGTAAAAAAGATAAATCTGTTCGGCTAAAAATGTCAAACGCTATTAGTATCAATTACCCGTAAAAAAAAGATACGGTATATCAGGGTAGCGACTAACGGTGACTAAATAGTAGAATATTGAAATACTACTTTTTGGTAAATATTTCTACAGTAATGAACTAGAGAAGTTCTCGCTCGGACACACACTCGATAATCTAGTATTTTATAAGAGCATAAACCTGAAGCACGGGGAGGCACTCTACTGTCTTATATGTTTGTGGGCTTACCAAATAAATGCTGGTTTTTTTTTTATTTTATTGACATTTTTCTTGGACATCATATCTGAATATTTAATAAAACAATGTTAACGAACATAGATACTTTAAACCTACAAAAGTTATTTTGGTATTTTAAGAAAAGATAATATTTTACCACAAATATAGAAAAAAATTAAGAATACAAAATAATGAACCAACAATACAGAAAAAAACGAACCTTAACATAAATAATCATGCATTTTGTCTTTGATGCATGATATTTTTTTGTAAGAGTTGTCAATGGCTTTGAGGTAGTAGTCAGTACCAGAAAATACTCTAAGAACTGCACTTATCGTCTTATCTGCTATTGGGATGCACAAGTACCCGGTCACGTCCAATTGTATTTTTAGAATTTGTTTTTTATCCATCTGATGAATTAATAGATATAGGAAGATGTGGTGTGAGTGCCAATGAGACAACTCTCCATCCAAATAACAACTTAAAAAAGTAAACCATTATAGGTTCAAGTACAGCCTTCTACACGGAGCCTTGGCTCACACCGAACAACAAGCTATAAAGGGCCCCAAATTACTAGTGTAAAACCATTCAAACGGGAAAACCAACGGTCTAATCTATATAAACAAAACGAGAAACACATATATATTACATAAATAAACGACAACTACTGTACATCATATTCCTGACTTAGGACAGATGCAAACACTTGCAGCGGGATTAAACGCTTTAATGGATCCAAACCTTCTCCCTTTTTCTGAAACAATAGCATACCATCACAACATAGAAAAATCCTTTTTCAAATGATTTTTATAGTTCGTTCTTATGTTGTACTGTTACTGTCCCATGTGAGGGGTTGTTGTGATTCCGCTTACATGTTTAACCCCGCCACATTATGTATGTATATGCCTGTCCCAAGTTAGGAGCCGGTAATGAAATGGTTGTCGTTTGTGTAATACTATGTTTTACATATTTGTTTTTTTATTATTTTTAGTACATAAATTAGCTGTTCTCCGTCATCACTTTGCGTCTGGCGTCTGTCGTCCGTCGTCGTCCTGCGTTAACTTTTACAAAAATCTTCTCCTCTGAAACTACTAGGCCAAATTAAACCAAACTTGGCCACAATCATCATTGGGGTATCTAGTTTAAAAATTGTGTCCGTTGACCCGGTCAACCAACCAAGATGGCCGCCATGGCTAAAAATAGAACATAGGGGTAAAATGCAGTTTTTGGCTTATAACTCAAAAACCAAAGCATTTAGAGCAATTCTGACATGGGGGTAAAATTGTTTATCAGGTTAAGATCTATCTGCCCTGAAAATTTCAGATGAATCGAACAACCTGTTGTTGGGTTGCTACCCCTAAATTGGTAATTTTAAGGAAATTTTGCTGTTTTTGGTTAATATCTTGAAAAATATTATAGATAGAGATAAACTGTAAACAGCAATAATGTTCAGCAAAATAAGATTTACAAATAAGTCAACATTACCGAAATGGTCAAATGACCCCTTTAGGAGTTATTGCCCTTTATAGTAAATTTTTAACCATTTTTCGTAAATCTTAGTTATCTTTTACAAAAATCTTCTCCTCTGAAACTACTGCGCCATATTAAACCAAACTTGGCCTCAATCATCATTGGGGTATCTAGTTTAAAAATTGTGTCCGGTGACCCGGTCAACCTACCAAGATGGCCGCCATGGCTAAAAATAGAACATAGGGGTAAAATGCAGTTTTTGCCTTATAACTCAAAAACCAAAGCATTTAGAGCAATTCTGACATGGGGTAAAAGTGTTTATCAGGTCAAGATCTATCTGCCCTGAAAATTTCAGATGAATCGAACAACCTGTTGTTGGGTTGCTACCCCTAAATTGGTAATTTTAAGGAAATTTTGCTGTTTTTGGTTATTTTATTATCTTGAAAAATATTATAGATAGAGATAAACTGTAAACAGCAGTAATGTTCAGCAAAATAAGATTTACAAATAAGTCAACATTACCGAAATGGTCAAATGACCCCTTTAGGAGTTATTGCCCTTTATAGTCAATTTTTAACCATTTTTTCGTAAATCTTAGTTATCTTTTACAAAAATCTTCTCCTCTGAAACTACTGCGCCATATTAAACCAAACTTGGCTACAATCATCATTGGGGTATCTAGTTTAAAAATTGTGTCCGTTGACCTGGTCAACCTTCCAAGATGGCTGCCATGGCTAAAAATAGAACACGGGATAAAATGCAGTTTTTGGCTTATAACTCAAAAACAAAAGCATTTAGAGCAAAACTGGCATGGGTTAAATTGTTTATCAGGTCAAGATCTATCTGCCCTGAAAATTTCAGACGAATCGATAGTCAATTTTTAACAATTTTCATAAAATTTGTAAATTTTTACTAACACTTTTAACTGAAACTACTGGGCCAATCATTATAGATGGGGATATATGTACGCAGCAAGAATGTTCAGTAAAGTTAGATCTACAAACATATCACCATCACCAAAACACAATTTTGTCACGAATCCATCTGTGTCCTTTGTTGAATATTCACATATACAAATGTACCAAGGTGAGCGACACAGGCTCTTTAGAGCCTCTAGTTTATTTACATTTGTATATCTACATCTGCATGATCAATGTATCAATGATGACAAGGAACTTATTAAATATTAGAGATGCTAACCTTGTTAATGACTCTGGAGAACTTATGCTACATTAACCTAATACACAGACAAACACAGATAGGCAAAGGTAATAAATACAACAGTTTTCTAAGATACATGCTCATGTTAATTGTTATGTTATGCTTTGTCGTTAAAATAGATACATTTAAAACATGAACTCATATGTACATGTTTCATGTTTACATGTTATAGAGAGTGATATAATCTGTTTAAAAGCTGATAACTACTTAGTACTATCACAATTTTAGTCTATTTGTTTCTCTATTTGTCCATGTTTTATCTGATACTGGATAGAGTTTGGAAATTAAATCTATAAAGTTGGATAAAATATGCATAATGCTTGCATTGGTACAAAGCTATTTTGAAAATAAGACGATGTGGTATGATTGCTAATATGAATACTCTCCCCTGTACATGTACTTCCCATGCTATGTAAAGGAACCACTTTAAATCACCATACAACCTTACACAATAAGACAAAACCATACTACATAATCAGCTATAAAAGGCCATAAAATGAAAATGTTTAACCAATTCAAAGGAGAAGACTAAATACAACTACTGAATTATTGGTGATACAGTATTAAATTGCAACTACTGAATTACTGGTTCCTGACCTGGGGCAAGCACGTAAAGCATGTGGCAGGGATAACCTAGATTAAATTTTATTAAAAAAAATACCCATTATCAAAATGCCTATTACTTATTATATATAAGTGAACTCAGATTACTCTGCTGTTTACATATATGTTAAACTGTAATTTGCTTCTTGTAGAAATTAGCCTGGGAGATCAAGATGCAGATATCCATCAGATACCAAATGCCACACCAAAGCAAACATGTTCAAATGTTTAGGGACCTATGAATACATCTACATCCTTCGTTGTAATGAACTTGGAAACAACAGATTAAGTATGTTAGCTTACATTTAATTAATTATGTTTGAACAGCGCTATATTTGAAAGTCAATGACTTCTATTAAAAAAAAAAAAGAAAAAAGAAATCTAGAACTTTACAATCTTTTTTTTTAATACCCGTATTTATATGGACAAGAAGATGTCATATGATTACCAAAGAGACAACTCTCAAAAAGAAATAAAGTGACACAGAAATTAACAGCTACAGGTCATTGTAAGGCCTTCAACAATGAGCAAAGCCCATAAGGCATATTCAGCAAAAAAAGGCACTGAAATGACAATTGAAAAATTGTGCATGGTGGGGTTTAAATAAAAAGTGTCTTCTGACCCCTTCGCTCCCCTACATTTAGTTTTGGAACATCCCTCAGTGTTGTAACACATAAACACATTTGGTAGTCAGATTGGTTTCAACCATATATTATAGTGATATTTTTCTTCTTCAGAATGCTAAATTTAAAAGTTTTAATTAATGTGTGATGAATTTTCTTTTTTACTTCCAGTTATTTAAGATGTTATCTCTCATATCAAACAGATAGAATATGAAACTGGCAGCCAGTATTGATATAGTGTGGTACTAAAAGCTCCAATATCATCAGTGGCTGAAGACATAACAGGAAGTGTGTGGGATTTGACCAACCTCAGACTAAAGAGAAAAGTTGTTGCTGCATTACAGATATTATGAACTCAGCAATTTTTATTAATTTTTTTAATGTTAACTCTCTCTCTTATAAATAATATAATATCTATTTTTGCAATGAGGATGATGAGCATGAATTGAAAGTTCCTCGAGTCTGTAAAACTGTTTTCACTTGACATTGACCACATTTCATGTTTCGTTGAAAAAAGTTATGTACTTATGGTCAAGTCCATATGTCAGATTCAAAAAGCAATAGGTCTTCTTAATTTGGTATACTATATGATTGATCCTGATCTCATTGTCATGCTTTTTTTTTATCAATGTTAATATTCAAACGTTTTAATATTGATTGAACATTGTATATAGATACGATCATATTTATTTGTATCCTCTGAACCTCTGGACCATATTATACTTTCATGATAATGTACAAATAAATATTTAAATGTGATAGAGTTAATTAATATCATTGCAGAATATTATTTCTATTATTTATTATGCGCATGAAATACGATAAAGACTTTCTGAAATATTTCATGGGAGATAATTAACCTAACTAAGTTCATTGTTGAACAGGAATGATGGAATATTCTTTAATGGGCTCTAGTTAATGCTGGTATGAAATATAAGAAAATGCATCCTCTGCATCCAATCAAGCTTGGGCCCTAATGTTGTTATGTGATGTCTGGTGTTGCACATTGGACAAAATCCGAAACATGTAGCAAAACCATAAATATTGTCTAACCCTGCCACATTATGTATGTATTTGTCTTTCCCAAGTCAGGAGCCTGTTATTCAGTGGTTGTGGTTTGTTTGTGTGTAAAATATTTGTTTTTCGATCATTTTTTTTATTTAAATAAGGCCGTGAGGTTTCTCGTTTGAATTGTTTAACATTGTCATATTGGGCCGTTTGTTGCTGACTATGCAGTATAGGCTTTGCTCATTGTTGAAGGTCGTACAGTTATCTATAACTGTTAATTTCTGTGTATATTTGGTCTCTTGTGGAGAGTCGTCTCATAGTCTTAGGTCAAACGGTCAAATTTCAAGGGCATATAGAAATGTCTATAAATATGTATACTATAAACTTTTTTTTTTTTAATTTATTCTACTTTTGACATGTTTCAATTATATACTTCTGAAATATGAACAAAAAGGAGAGAATTTTCCTATTTCAGGTCATAAAATTACCTTGACCTTCGCCCTTTAGCCTCAAGGTTGAAGCTTATATTTCATCTAATGCATATCATGAAGTGATCACAATTAACAAATGTAATGAAAGATTATAGTACATGTAGGTAAAATTGAGAAAGGAAATGGTGAATGTGTCAAAGCGACAACCACCCGACCATAGAGCAGACAACAGCCGAAGGCATACAATGGGTCTTCAATGTAGCGATTCCCGCACACGTTGGTGTCCTTCAGCAGGCCTCTAAAAATATGGATACTAGTACAGTGATAATGGACGCCATACTAAACTCCGAATTATACACAAGAAACTAAAATTAAAAATCATACAAGACAAACAAAGGCCAGAGGCTCCTGACTTGGGACAGGCGCAAAATTGCGGCGGGGTTAAACATGTTGATGAGATCTCAACCCTCCCCCTATACCTCTAGCCAATGTAGAAAGGTGAACGCATAACAATACGCACATTAAAATTCAGTTCAAGAGAAGTCCGATGTCAAAAGATGTAACAAAAGAAAATAAGTAAAATGACAATAAGGCCACAACAATTTAATTTCTTGTTCTACGGATTTTTGGACTCCACAAATTGGGGCGAGCGAGCGATTTGAAAATTTTAATAAAAAATATTTAATTTGCAAATTTTTTAGGCGAAGCTTCAAAAGTAAAGGCGAGCGATTATAATTTTTTTGGTAAACATAAAATAGTAGGTTTTGACTATATTAAAACTTGATTTATCACTTGTACCTTGACATTTCTTTAATTTATGAAGTATTTTTTCCCTGTTCAACAAGAAATAATTAAATAATTAAATCTGGTCTATGTATGTGTGACTTACAATGAGACAATTATCCATCCAAGTCATAATCAGGTTCAGAACAACCCCTTAATGTTATGAATATCCCTTTTATGAGGGGTCAATATAAGTTATAATATATGTTTTTGTAAAAACACTTTTAGTACAAAAGGGCTTATATTTTCCATAGAATTATAATATCTATTTGGTATCAAATGGTCAAAACATGTCCAAGAATTTTGTAATATTCCTGGACATTAACCATGTTAAAACATGGTTAAAACACATTTACTTTAACAGTTTATTAATAATATTATTCAAAATAATTGGACCTATCCCTCTTTTAGAAAAGTTGTGTAAAATATAATGTAATTCACCTCTTTTTGAGTAAAAAATTATAAGTTTTCAAAGGTTTTGTATAGTAGCACTATAAAAATTTTTAGTATATCTATTTTCTTTTCTACAACATCAAACATGGTAAAATGACCCCTTCAAGGCCCTTGTCTGAAGGAGGGTTGTTCCCAACCTGTTAATAATAAGCATAGGTCGAAGTAGGGCCTTTTACACAGGTTTGATCCAGACCAAACAACAAGCTATAAGGAACTACAACTTAGTATTGTACACAATTCGAACAGGAAAACCAATGATCTAATTTATATTTCAAAACGGGTAAATACCAATGAACCACATCGATCAACAAACGATAAATGCTGAACGACAGGTCCCTGAATCAATCAGGACAGGTGCACAAACCTGCAGCGGGTATGACCGTCAGAATACATTATTATTGCAGTTGGAGGCAAATCCTTCAGAAGTTCTTTGGACTTTATTTTATCAACGAACATTTTTCGATAGGGAATATAAGTTAGGGGGAAAGAAATTAACGTTTTGTTCTGTACAGGCATTTCCGCTGTTATATATTTATATCGTAGTACTCCCACTTGGAATAAATTGGTTTCATGCTGAAACAAATATTCTCAGATAGTTACAGTATTTTGGGGTGCGTATAGGTTTAAAATCGTTATATAAAGGATATACAGTGGTTTTAAAAACACATGTTGAGATCTTTTTATAATATTTAAAAAAAAGGTGCGGGAAATGGACATGATTACATTTCCGGATGCGGGAAGATAATAAAAATAAAAAAAATCTGCTTTGAAAAAAAAAGGTGCGGGCGGGTCCGTCGAACAAGGAATTAAATTGGTGTGGCTTAATACATAAATTACAACTAGCTACTAGCAGTTAACTGACATGCCAGCTCCAGACCTCAATTAAACTGATTGAAAGATTATGTCTTCATCATAAGAATATCAGGCATAATCCCTTACTATTTGGGGTTTAGTAGCATACTATCATAAAATATATGAAAAGAACATAACCCGTGTCATGCCAACAACTGTTTTTTAGAAATACATGTCTTCAATTCCGAAGCAAATACCCTGTAAGTGTATCAATATTAAAGCCAAAATATGCAGTCTTTAATGACCTGACAACATTTCTAAGTTTACTTTAGAAAATTGAGCAAGGTCATTGTCTAGTTTTAAATCCTAAAATTACTTGACCTTTTCACCTGTTGACCCCTAAAGGTTGAAACCAAACCATGATCTTTTAAATATTATCAAAAAGTTTTTTATTTACAAAGGCTTATGAAGATTATGGGGCTAATAGGTAGATACACTTTTGAAAATTTAGCAAAAAAGGAGATTTTGTTGTATTTTAACTCCAAAAATGACCCTGACCTTTGACCCTTTGAACTTTACAAGTCATAAATATCAGAGCTTATTCTTATAATCAGATTATATGAAGTATGGTTAGTTTTGCAAAAGATTCAAATAAATTATACCAAAAAACATCAGAACAAGGATACCAAGTCTCCATTAGGGAACTGTGACCTTGACATTTTAAATCAAAATTTCTCGAAATTGGTACTGTAAAAGTTTCTAAAAAAAATTTTAGGATGGAATAATATGTAAAATTTATTTAAATGTCATTTTTTAATGCTCTGCTAAAATATTCAATTTTGAACTGGTGAAGATATAAAATTGACAAATTTTAGACTTTTCTCTTTTTACTATTAATAGTAACAATAACTCAGTTCTAAAAATAGAATAGCAAAAAAACAATTTATTTTTTTATGTTTAATTTTACAAGGTTACATGCAAGGTTCCTTTCAAAAGATAGATTTACAATATAGATTTCTTAAAATTACGTACTATTTATACCCCTTATTTAGCATTTGAGGACAAAAAAGGGGGCACTGTAAGCCAGCTCTGTTGTTGACCTGAAATATTTTGCGGATTTTCATTTCATAGTAAAAACTCTTACTCACAATCATTGATAGAAATGTAAGTTATTTTGCTTGTTATATATTGGCGAATTATGGGCCGAATACCTTAATATGACAGTCTTTAATGTCGATACTTCAGGTTATATTTACTTATGTTTATCAAATTTGATATATACACATAGACTTGAACAAACAGCCTTGGAATAGGAATATTTAAATACATGTAAATATTTTAAATTCTCGCCCTTTTATGTTTTAGACATTTCGACTACAGACGTGTACACACGTATTGTTACATCCGCTCTCACACTTAATGTTTCGTATAACACAGAAGTAAAAAAAAACAACCTTCAATTCCTAACATTTTATCTATTGTCATTTAAATCTATTCAATCAGAATCGCTGTATGCTAGTTCATGTAAAAAGTTTTTGTATAACACACATCTGAAATGGATTTCATTATATGTGAAATATTTGTATACGTAATTAGTTCAAATGCAATTACCCAGTGCTTTACGGATAAGAGCCTGAACAATTAATTAATTTTTCTTGCAACAAATTGTTCAGGCGATTTTTCGAAATCCAATGGACCAATGTTGATGGAACTCTTCTATAGTAAGAACCCCCATGTCAAGAAGTTAACGAAGCATGGAATGGTTGAAGATGGCTGCCGTTACTATGGAAACGGAACAAAAGTAAAAAAATCCAGTTTTTGGTTTTGGTAAACTGTTTGGATATGCTTTAACTCGGAACCATAATATTTTGATACAATGAAGGTGCCCACTATATACAGGTGTTGGATAATTTTGGCCTCATTGGAACTATTATGTTGCCATGGAAACTACCAAAAAATTCAAAAATATCAAAATGCTCAAAACTTATAGAAACTTCACAGTAACGATGAGCAACATGAAAAGATGTGGAATTTGGCGTTGGAATTTCCAAAATGTCTGTTGTTACCATGGAAACAATGCAAAAAGGTCAGAAGTTTCCAAAAATAATAAAAATGCTGCAAACTGGATGAAACTTTACAGAAACAGTCACTGGCATAAGCAGAGTTGACTTTTGCAGTTGGAATTTTTAAAATGGACCTAGTAACCATGGAAACAACAAAATTGTTTAAAATATTAAAATGTTCCAAATTGAATGAAATTTTACAAAAATGATAATTTGCATGGGTAGATTCATTCCTTGACTTTGCAATTTTTTAAATGGTTGCCAGTCGCCTTGAAAAATATTGAAAAAAACACGTTTAAAACTTGTATGCATCCGAGGCGTTTTTCTGGATCTACCATAACTATAAACGCTCAAAGCCAGTATTTGAAAGCCGTGGATGTTTAAGTACCAAAATAGTTATGTGACAACAAAAAATACCTTAAGAAAAAGCTAAATCCATATACGGTCAACTTTGCAAGAGAGTTGAAACCTTGGGTGGTTTTTTTTAAAAGACATATATCAAATGTAACAATCCCCATTTATAGCTTTCTTATTTTTGAATTTTATTTAAGTGTGTCCAAGAATCACGAATGTAAAACAAACGAACAGGCAACTAACGGTATTATCTTTATACATATCGAGACTGAAAAAACACATATGAACCACATCAACAAACGATAATCACTGAATACCAGATTATTGACCTATGACAAAGTAAACACATGCAGCAGATTTAAGCATTATAACAGGCACCAACCTTAAACATTACTTGAAAAATTAGTGTAACATAATAGAAAGATACACTTAAAAATATTAATTGAAATAGCTGTAACATTATAGAAATATACACAATAACATTTCAATTGAAATAGCTTGACTTAATCCAAAAAGACATACTTACAAAAATATTGGAACATACATTAAGCCAATTAATGTTATGTGTGACACAAACAATTACAATATTAATAAGAAAAAATGGTACGTAAAACCAGGTAAAAAAGACCACTATAACCTTGGACAAAATGGCGTTAAATAAAATAACGTAAACAAGTAAATATAAATAAAATAATTTGGTTGGAGGGAAAAAAGGATTAATTTTGTTTCAAATACATAAATGTTCAAAGAACGAGAGCAGAAATGAAAATGTATCGTCATACTGAATACTTATAAAGAGTGGTCAATACTTAATAATGAGAACAGATATGACACAAAATAAGTAAAAATTGAATAACAAAATTGCCTTATATTAATTATGTCAAACAAGTCAAATTGTTACTTAAGTACGATTTGATATTATTTTCAGTTACTGAAAGCTAGTTAAAGCACACACTTACAAAACATTACACATCATTCATCGGGGACTTAGCTCAACTCAAAACTCATCCATCAGTGTCAATAAAAAAGAACTGACTTGTGCAATGCCAAAAATATCTACAAGCAGTAGGATAAAAAGGATTTAAGGATGAATCACCTTCATTGATAAACATCATGACCAAAATCAATAAACATTATCACAGTACAATGTCTCTTTTTATTATAACAATGCATTTCACCTTTACATCTATTAATCTTTATCTACAAATTCATTAGCAACTATATTATTCTCTAATATATTGTACAACATAAAAACATATCACAGCTGTACGTATTTTTCGTATGTTATTTCCGTAGCAAAATTGGTACTCGATAACCTTCTATATAGATTCGTATGTGTTGATTGTTAAATGTCATTTTTTTTAAATCCTCCACATTTATCATGTGTTGCCACTCAGATTTTATCCAACTCGTCTGTTTTAATTAATGAGAACGTCACTACTGACAAAAAAAAAAGATAGTCCGTTTTAAAAATTTTAAAGAAACTAAGGTGCTAATCCCCTCGTGCAAAGTTTACCTTAGATGGATTTGTTTTTTTTTAGGTACGCTTTTTCATAAAGTTCTTAAACTGTTTCGACTGTTTCGGTACATTTTTGGCTTTCACATATATTGCTTTGAACGTTCCTAATAAAGTCAAATCCAGAAACACGCTTCAGAAGCGTTAAATTATTAAACGGGTTGTTTAAAAAAAAATCTCAAGATATACAAAATTCATCAGTGGTGCCTTGGCTCATATCTATAAAAGCCTGCGTGATTGCTTTTCAACGTATCCAGTATGTAAATCTTTCACATATAATGAAATCTATTCCAGACTCGTTTCGTTCAAAAAGTTAAGACATAAATTAGCTCATAATAAATCCGATTGAATTGATTTAAATAGACAATATAAAAGATGTTAGGAATTGAAGGGATCTTAACTTCTATGATACACGTATCATTAAGTGTGAGCGAGAATGTATCCATTCATCTATATTTGAAATAACTAAAATATAAAAAATACATAAATTTAAACATTCGTTTTTTAAGGACATGTGTTCTGGTCTATGTGTATTTGATCAAATAACTTTACCAATCACACCAAAGCTCTCCAATAAAACATAATGAGTCGAACGGTAATACTATCATATTAAGAATACATCAAAATTTATGCTTATGCGTAGCTACATAAAATCACAATACATTTTGTTAAGCAAGGAGGGAAGGATTATTGATGAAATATCAAATGGAATTTGCAGCATGGAGACATCTTCAATACATTTTGAAAATCCCCCCCCCAAAAAAAAACAACAAAAAAAACAAAACAAACAATAAACAAAAATATAGCTTAAACACTTTTAATATCAAACAACGGGTGTGGTTGGTCAATACTTAAATGGTTGATACTAGTGATTATAAAAACAGGTAATGTTGAATATAACAAAAGAGCAAGTGAACAAAGTTTAACGTTTACATACACAGTCAATCAAAAATGGTAATCGTTCAATATATCAACGATCAATATGCCCGAGAATTACTAACCGCCTACCTTATATACTTTACAACGTTTGCAAACAGAGGATTTAAGAGATCAACGTGGTATGCACAACTATGTTGCCCAATCGTAATGCAATAACTGTTAACATGACAATATAAAGGATTGCTCTTCCTTGTCAAATTTATTATTCGTGATCAAAGCATACAAAACAGGTTTTCCTCAATTCAGGAGATATTCTAGAATAGGTAAGTTATACTTATCATCTTAAAAGTTGATTTTTTAATGGAAAAGATCAAGATATAAATAAAAGCAATTGCGGTAGGAAAAGTTGCAATGCTGGTATCATACAGGGTCCTTCCTTGAAACATAATAATCAAACTCCTTGCTCAATACACACATGACACATTTACATTGTACGAATGTAGGCTTATGATTGACAAACAGTGTGCTTATAGACATATATTTTTTTTAACAAGATAACAAAAAAGCATTGTTCTAACTCTCTTTATAAGATAACATCCAACAAACGTAAACTGTGGGTAGTTGGGATGTTACCAGTATAAATTCTCATGGGTTGTGGCGACATTGAATTCTGAGAAAGACCTTACGTGGATAAAAGTGTATACGAAATGGTAATATCAGCTTAACTCTTAGACGTTTGGGTCATATATTGTGAAATATTCGCATTGATATTTTAATTTAGTAGTATTGCATTTCAAATTCCCATTCATGAGTATATTTTTTGACGTAAAAGTTGCGCAATTTTAACCGTAAACAGAATTTCTAGGAAAAATTGTCTATATTTACAGTTGTGTAACCTCTATTTGCAGTCACATGGATGTGTTCAGTCGTGTATTACCAGCACACACCGCTTTAATATTACTAATATTTGCCATCGAAAAAGAGTGTTGTTATATCTCTTAAATAAGATATAAGATTTTAAACCTTGAGATTGAAACAAAATGCTTTATATAGCTAATTATTGACCCTAGAATGTTTAAATTTCTTACAATAATTATGATATATCATACATGTTATCAGACAATGATTTTATGCACGAAGCTTCTCCTGACGTAATGGTCCATGATTTCAGTCATAATAAAGAAATATATATCTTATGGAATTATTTTTGTTTTGGCAGAAACGCTTATGACATGAAAATTGAAAGGATAATGCCACTTGTTTATACCTACATCGTGTTTGTTTTGGTCCCATTGATATTGAACCAGGTATACGTAAATGCCAATTACGGACTTCAGTGTATTCAATGTGATAATGACCACAGAGAGCGATTCTGTCGTGAAAGTATTGGTACAGGTAAGAGTTTATGATAAACAAATTTGTGATAAAAAATATATCAAAAAAGTAATGCTTGTTTTTTTTAAGGTGGCTCGGGTGTCTTCCTCAACCTTGGATTTAGAAAAAAACAGATAACTATGGTTTAGATATGTGATGAAATGTGCAAATTTTGAGAGTTGTACGTAATTTATGTAAACACTTTTAATATAAATATAAAAAATTGTGTTTATCAAAATTAAAGCTGCTGTAATTTCTCACAAACACCTTGTTTGTGTTTGATGAGATTTTTTTCAAATTTGCCAAATAAGAGGAGATAGCTCAGATGAAGTAGTTTTTATAATAGAAAGTGTAATGAATATACCTATTTTGATATGTAGCTGGAAAACAAAATCGGTGATCCGATTTTTTTTCTTTTCTTATCTGAAAGCATGTTATAAGAACAATATTCTCACATTTTATCAGTTGTTGTCATTTGTGTAATGAATATACCTATTTTGATATGTAGCTGGAAAACAAAATCGGTGATCCGATTTTTTTTCTTTTCTTATCTGAAAGCATGTTATAAGAACAATATTCTCACATTTTATCAGTTGTTGTCATTTGTTGTTGTGAAACATTGATTTTCGTTTTTTTGTAGATTAATTAGACTCTTAAATTTCCAATTCAAACAGGAAATTTAACAGTCTTATTAATCTACAAAAAAACGAAAATTGTCATTTGTTGTTGTGAAACATTGATTTTCGTTTTTTTGTAGATTAATTAGACTGTTAAATTTCCAATTCAAACAGGAAATTTAACAGACTAATTAATCTACAAAAAAACGAAAATCAATGTTTCACAACAACAAATGACAACAACTGAATTACAGGTCCCTGACTTGGGACAGGCGCATACATTCAGAAAGTTGCATTGTCCGCTATCATGGGACAGTGGTGTAAGACTTAGTTGAAGGCCTCAATTTTGTTTTGTGTCCATATGTTTACGAGTTTTGAACAGCGGTATACTACTGTTGCCTTTGTATGCAGGTATCAAGCATCAAAGCATAAAATGTATGATGTGTAAAAGGGTTGCTGATTATGTAGATAAGCTGAGAGTATAATTATATATCATTTTGGATTATATAAACTAAAATTTCAAACATTTGAAAAAAAAAATCGATATTGAAGTGTATGAACAGAGCACATTTAAAATATTAAAGAGATAATTAAAATTTTTATTAAGTGTGTTTGCATTCTACAAAATGACCAATTAGTAAAGTTAGATGTCTCAGGATTAAACATCAAAGATACACCGAGCTTGATATAGATTGTATTCTATGGAACGTTCAATTATGTTTACATTGTATATTTTAAGAATTTTTTTTCAGATGATAATGGTCATGGTTCATTTACTGCATTTACAGTCACTTTAAATCGGAATAGCGTAAAATGGCTTCATGGAGAAATAGTAAAATACACCCGTGTCCTCACTAATATTGGTAATACTTACAATACCCACACGGGTATTTTTACTGTTAAAACGGATGGTGTTTACGCTGTGTCAGCTGCTATGATAGGAGGCCCAGGTCAAATCACTCATTATTCTATCAGGAAGAATAACCACGTGATGGTGTGGCTATTCACTGGTGCGAAATTCGACATTGCAGCCCAAACCATCAACCTTGCACTGAGGAAAGGAGACAGGCTTTGGATTGTACTGGAAGGGTGCGCTGTTTTAATTACTCATGTTGTACATCCTTATCATCAATTTAGTGCAGTTCTGGTAAAGCCAGGAAAATTTTGAAAAAAAACCAAGAAGATTTATTAAATTGATAGTTACATCTTGATCATGTTCAAACGTCTTTGCTTTACGTGTTATACCCATTATAACTGGTTCTTATGTGTCTTATTATACTTGAATGTACCTTTGTATAACACTTACATAAGTTTTACCTTTTGTTCATATTATAACATTTGTTATACATATTATAACATTTGTTATAAACTGAAATGTTTAGTCAAAAGTTTAAAGCCTGTTCACGAGGTCTTTGTTTATCAACACTTGTGTCAATATTAAACGGAAAAAAACATATGAGTGTCAAGGAGACGAGTCTCGATTGAAGTAACAATGTATATAACGTTAATGACAAACGGTAAAAGTATGGGGACATCCGCTATAATTATACATTTCGTGACATGTAATTTCTTAATTTGTTACATGTTTTCTTTCCGTCCGTTACGTGAATTCCTACATTTCTTGTTAAGAAGAATGTGAATTCTTAATGTGTAAACACAATTTCTTAATTTGTACACGTATTTTTGTCATTCGTTACATGAATTCCTAAATTTCTTAATTTGTGAAATGTAGTTACCTAGTTTGAGTCACGTTTGGTAAGATCTCGTCCGTAAAATTGTTACCGCTGCCAGTCAATAAGAAGTTCCGTTTCTAAAGAAAAACTACAAGTTACATATCAACATGTTACAAATCAAGAAGGTTGACAAGTCTAGAATAAAAAAGTTTCATAATATTCCACACGAAGTTGCTGTGGAGCCATGCCAACTCGAATCTTATGCAACTGCATTTATTGGTAATCTGTGCAATTGGTTTTCAAATCATAAATGTCTTAAGTTAACCATTTCAAGCGTTTAAAAAAATTCAGCACTATATTCCGGACACTGTTTGAGACGAATCTCTAGTACACAGAGCGTACTAGATAGTTCTTCGTCAACAAATTTCGACACAACACCTAAAAACATAAGACAGTGACAGGGTGTGCACCGAACGAATTTGCTCCACCAATTTAATTCTTGTAGATAACGGGTGGTGCACGCGCGTGAACTTTCTAAAAAGAAATCGACCAGTAATATTACGGTAAATAATGAATAAAAAAATAGGAACTTTGATAGCTAAAAGTTTAATTTCTTATATGTTTGTGAGCTGACCAAATAAAGATGCTGTTTTTGGATTTCATTGACTTATTTCTTGGACATCATATCTGAATATTTGATAAAACGATGTTAACTAACATAGATACTTTATACCTACTAGATGATAATATTTTTTTTTTTTTTTTTCATTCTTGTCCTGACTTTGTCGCTTCATAAATATACGGGTTGTCAGTTTCCCTATCGAAGGTTTACGGTTTTTTTTAGGCACTTCGGCTTTCTCCACTAGTAAAAACTAGCCGACAAAAAACAGCAAAAAAGCGGTGCTTAAAAATGTCGTTAAATCACTAACAATCAATCAATCAATTTTAAAGATACGAAAGGCTTTCATATATAAACTTAATAGAAAATCTCCTTCAACACATGTGCAACACAAATATCAGTAAAAAGAGTTTCATAGGATGTATTATCTTATATTTTGAAGCGAAAAAAGCAAGTACAAGCAGTAATCATAGTTAATATTAAAAAAAATGTACATTTCGACTTTGTTTTCACCCAATCGTTTTTACAAAGTCCATTAGTAAAACTCAATGGAGTGTGGTGTTCAAAGTCCAGTAATGATTCTGGAACAATTTTACAAACGCGATTTCACCAAACATGACTCAAACTCCAAATTTTAAAATGCTGTAACTTTCTTAATAATGCTTGAAAATTTATGAAAGTGGTAGTTTTGGATAACTTACAGATTAATCTTTCAAATTAATGCAATGTTAATATTATGCAACAATTATGTAACCAATAACAATGTTAACTGTGTCTCAAATATTTTTCACCAAATTTACACTTTAAAATGAAATTAGCTTCTGCATATGTATCCCTAGAGGGTTGATTTTATTATATGTTGTTCCTATGGCCATTATCTACAAAAGGGTGTCTCAGATATAACATTATCTTCTTTTATGTGGTTAGGATGTTTACACTAATTAGAGATTTAGGAGAGAATGGAATAACATAGAGACAATCTGAGACACCCTTTTGAAATGTTAATTAAGATTCCGTTCAAACTTTCGGTTAAGTTAAAGAGATGATGGAGCTAAATTCATTCAAGTGAACTTTCCCAGATTTTGCAACTAATTTAATAATAATTAATTACATAATGATTGCGTAATAAAAATATTACATTCATTTAAAAGATTAATCTTTTATCTATCTTATACCTCTTTTATTTTTGTCTATGCATTCATACGAAAGTTACAGCATTTCAAGGGTAAGTGATTGGAAGTAAAAATATCTTTGTATTATGCTACTTTAATGACGAAAATACGTAAACAAATTAAAAAAATGTGTTTACACATCATATGTATGAATATACATTTCACATTTCACAAAAAATACATGTTACAAATTAAGAAATAGGATTTGACAAATTGAGAAATAGCATGTTACGAATTAAGAAACTGCATTTCACAAATTAAGAATTGAATAATTAACAGCCTTGACTTATACTTTCCGCTATAGAGAGGACGTTCTTTCACTAAACAAATCAAAATTTGGTGACTATGTGGAACGAATCTATCCCATCGAATTGGAAATAAAGGATACTACAGATACAGTTAAGTCGGCTTTATATCTTGACTTACATCTAGAAATTGACAATGAGGGTCGATTGAAGACAAAACTTTACGACAAAAGAGATGATTTCAGCTTTCCAATTGTGAACTTTCCATTTCATAGTAGCAACATTCCAGCAGCACCTGCATACGGGGTATATCTCCCAAGTGATACGATATTCCCGTGCTTGCATTTCCTATCATGATTTTCTTGATAGAGGGTTACTGCTCACAAGGAAGCTATTAAACCAAGAGTTCCAAATGGTGAAGTTGAAATCATCCCTTCGTATATTTTACGGACGTTGAGTTGGTTGACCGTTATAGAATAACCGTTTCACAAATGATATCAGATATGTTCCTAACGTCGTCACTACAATCTTCTCCCCTTTCATGGATTTGACCTACCGAATTAGACTATTTACCGGATTTGTAATCACCTAAGCAACACGACGGGTGCCGCATGTTGAGCAGGATCTGCTTACCCTTCCGGAGCACCCAAGATCACCACTAGTTTTTGATGGGGTTCGTGTTGTTTATTCTTTAGTTTTCTATGTTGTGTCATGTGAACTATTTTTTTTCTGTTTGTCTTTTTCATTTTTAGCCATGGCGTTGTCAGTTTGAGGAATATAAACAGGTATGTTGTTGTTGCTGCAAAAAAAAAAGGATTGAGTCACTGTTAATTTTTGGGAAAGGGAAAATAACTGGCAAAATAGTTTATTCCTTCCTTCTGTTCATTAAGTTTTCCTTCGTTGTATTGGTTATTACATGTAAGTTCCATTACTTAATTTATAGATAATAACCAAAACATATATACAGAAGGGTCTAAGTGGTATTTTAAGAAAAGACAACATTTGACCATAAATACAAAAAAAAAAAAAGAATACAGAATTATGGACCTTAACATAAATAATCATGCAGTTTGTCTTAGATGCATGATATTGTATTTGTATTAGTTTTCAGTGGCTTTGAGGTAGCTGTCAGTACCTGCAAGTACTCTCAGATCTGTACTTATCGTCTTTTTTGTTGTTGGGATGCACAAGTACCCGGCCACGTCCAATTGTATTTGTAGTATTTGTTTTTTTCATTTTTAGCCAAGGCGTTGTGAGTTTGTTTAAGAGATATGAGTTTGATTGTCCCTTTGGTATCTTTCGTCCCTCTTTTAATACCACTGGGTCGATGTCTCTGCTGGTGGACATTTTGTCCCCGAGGACATCATCCGCCCAGTAGCAAAACTCTAATTGCATGAACTTACGAAGAACAGGAAACTGGCTCGGACGTCGCCCAGTATAAAAAGGTCCGAAACAGACGTCACCATGGACACGGTGTCGTCTGATACGGCAGGTGTCCCCTCATCACCAGACATGACAAATATCCCAAACACGACTCATTCAGATCATCGTCCTAGTGACAACAGCAATATTACACATATACAGCCATGTTCAGTTCACCTTAAAGACATTTCGGTTTTTGATGACACAGTACAACACTGTCTCAAAATGTGAGACCAAAGGCTGCAAAAATTGTGCTTTTTTTATTATAGATGCTGAATTCACTAGCAATTTGACCAAGACGTCATATTTTACCAGAAGTTACGATGATCTGAATTGTAAATCGATAAATGTCGTCTACGGATTAGAGTGCAACCTTTGCGGATTGGTATACGTCGGTGAAACGAAAGGAAGGCTGAACAAACGGATGTGCGGTCATAGATCAGACATTAACCTCAATGCTAACGACATTATATACCAGCATTTCAATCAGCCCGATCATTCCATCGTTTTATGACAGTTCGCATTATCGAAAAGATATACCATAGCTCTAACAATCCTAATCTTTCAACGATTCACCGTAGACAAAAAGAAGACTACTGGATTAGACAATTGGGAGCTGCAATGACAAAATTGATGGTATAGGTATTTTATCTAGTCCTTCGTGTAACTCGGTCAATGTGATGAATGTTTTCAACTCGACTCCTCGACGTAGACGCAGTCATGGTCATCGTCATTATACATCACCCTCTCTGCATGATGTCTCTATTAATGACTTGCTGCCATTCATACTAAAACCGTTAGGTATTCATCACATTCGCACGAAACTTAATTCATTCGCACGAAACTTTATTCATTACCCCTTTCAAAACTTTGTTATCTGTTCAATTTATGTTTGGAATCCACTGTTACAAACCCTCATTCAAACCAATACAAACTTCAAGCTATAATTTCGGATATTGCAAGTCACAGACTTTTCAAGCCAGTTCGCGTTGGAAAAGATGAAAAAGAGAAAAGATCTTTTTTAAATCTTTCCTTTGCCAACAAAGGTCTCGATGGCGTCAACCTATGCAATGTCCTTCATCATAAATTAGTTCAATCGAAAATACCTCCTTATTTCAAAGACCAGTCTGTACCAATAATTTCTTATACCTAAACCAAACATATTGCAACTAAAATTTTCAATTACAAACGAGTTTTGCAGGATCTCGATATTGACGACTTCAAGTCTAAACCTCCTAATTGCACTTGTGCTAGTTCCCAATTCACATATAATCCTGCTGGCCACGTTATTACTGGTGACCTTAACATTGTTAATAACACTTCTCTACGAAATGTGTTATCGAAAGGTCCGAAATAACGTGAGCCTAAATCCATCAATTGGAAATACAACTTTAAAATTTTGATGGATTCAGTCGAGAATTATGCCAGGTAATTGGCTAAGCGCAAGAAGGAAGACGTAGACACTCTGTCCGAATGGATTAAGGCAGTGAGGTCGTTAATACAAATCAGAATTAAGAAAACTGAATGGGTCCATCAATGCCCATGCTACGTCAATCTTTAAAGACCCAAATGTTGCTAATCACCTATCGGACCTCCATGATAAATATGCTGTTGTCCCCGCAGATAAAGCCCCAAATAACATCGTTTTTGTCTGTAAAAGTCATTACATTAATTGCTTGATAAACGAATTAGGTATAGACAATTCACTTGGAAACTCAACATATACCCTCACGACACTTATAATTACCAAAGAGGAAATCCTGGATAATCTTAGGTCTGTTCTTTGATCCTTTGGTATTTCAACCAAATATGAACAACTGGATCTTCAATCACTGTATTGGATACTTAAACTACATAAGTGTCCTTACAAACAACGGTATATTGCTGGGTCTTCCAAGTGCTCCTCGAAACCCCTTTCTAAATTATTAACATCTATTTTATCAGCAATCAAAGACGGGCTTCAAAGTTGTTGTGAAACTGCCTATTCTAGAGGTGGCGTGAATCAGATGTGGATACTTAAAAATTCCAAAGATCTTTTAGAGTACATAAAATCTAACTCTCTTTAATCTTGTAATAGTATTAAAACATTTGACTTTTCTACTCTTTACACAAGTATTCCACATTCCAAACTTAAAGACAAATTAAAAGAGTTGGTATCACTTTGCTTCATAAAAAAGAATGGCCAACGTAGATACAAGTATCTTGTCTCAGGGAGGGATAAATCCTACTTTGTAAAGAATCACTCTGATTCAAACAAAAAATTCTCTGTAACCGTTATTATCAAGATGCTTGATTTCTTGATTGACAACATATTTGTTACGTTCGGAGGATGTGTTTTTCAACAGACTGTCGGCATCCCAATGGGAAAAAAGAAGTTAGCAATATCCTTTAACTCTACTTTCCGCTATATAGATGACTTTCTTTCACTAAACAAATCAAAATTTGGTGAATATGTGGATCGAATCTATCCCATCGAATTGAAGATAAAGGATACTACGGATACAGTTAATTCGGCTTCATATCTTGACTTACATCTAGAAATTGACAATGAGGGTCGGTTGAAGACAAAACTTTACGACAAAAGAGACGATTCCAATTGTGGACTTTCCATTTCTAAGTAGCAACATATCAGCAGCACCTGCATACGGGGTATATATCTCCCAATTGATACGATATTCCCGTGCTTGCATTTCCTATCATGATTTTCTTGATAGAGGGCTACTGCTCACAAGGAACCTATTCAACCAAGAGTTCCAAATGGTGAAGTTGAAATCATCCCTTCGTATATTTTACGGACGTCATCACGAGTTGGTTGACCGTTATGATATTACCGTTTCACAAATGATATCGGATATGTTCGTAACGTACAATCTTCTTCCCTTTCATGAATTTGACCTACCGAATTAGACTATTTACCGGATTTGTAATCACCTAAGCAACACGACGGGTGCCGCATGTGGAGCAGGATCTGCTTACCCTACTGGAGCCCCTGAGATCACCCTTAGTTTTTGGTGGGGTTCGTGTTGTTTATTCTTTATTTTTCTATGTTGTGTCATGTGTACTATTGTTTTTCTGTTTGTCTTTTTTCATTTTTAGCCATGGCGTTTGTTTTATGAGTTTGACTGTCCCTTTGGTATCTTTCGTCCCTCTTTTATAGCCAACAAGACTGACTAACTTTAAAAAAAAGTTGTCTATTCTAAACTATGATAATATGTAGGTGTTAACTCGATAAAATTCAAAAAAGAATTGAGAAATATAAACAGGTGTGTTGTTGTTGCTACAAATCATGAATTGAGTCACTGTTAATTTTTGGGAAAGGGAAAATAACTGGCCAAATAGTTTTTTCCTTCCTTCTGTTCATTAACTTTTCCTTCGTTGTATTGGTTATTACATGTAAATACCATTACTTAATTTATAGATAATAACCAAAACATATATACAGAAGGGTTTAATTTGTATTTTAAGAAAAGACAACATTTGACCATAAATACAGAAGAAAATAAAGAATACAGAATAATGGACCTTAACATAAATAATCATGCAGTTTGTCTTAGATGCATGATATTATTTTTGTATTAGTTTTCAGTGGCTTTGAGGTAGCTGTCAGTACCTGCAAGTACTCTCAGATCTGTACTTATCGTCTTTTTTGTTGTTGGGATGCACAAGTACCCGGCCACGTCCAATTGTATTTGTAGTATTTGTTTTTTTTATCCATCTGATGAATTAAACCTTTTTCAATGATTTTTACAGTTAGTTCTTCTATTGTACTGTTACTGTCCCATGTTAGAGGGGTGTTAGGATCCCGCTAACATGTGTACCCCGCCACATTATGTATGAATATGCCTGTCCCAAGTCAAGAGCCAGTAATTCAGTGGTTGTTGTTTGTTTATGTGTTACATATTTGTTTTTCGTTTATTTTTAGTACATAAATAAGCCGTTACTTTTCTCGTTTGAAATGTGTTACATTGTCATTTCGGGGACTTTTATATCTGACTATGCGCTATGGGGATTTGCTCATTGTTGAAGGCCGTACGGTGACCTAAAGTTGTTTATTTCTATGTTATTTGGTCTCTTGTGGAGAGTTCACTTATTGGACATCATACCAAATCTTCTTTTTTATTATAAACTACACTATTAAATTTGATCTATGACATAAAGTGTAACAAAACAATGAAATAAGGAGCGGGATAAATAAAGGCAACAGTAGTACCAGTATACAGAATTCGCCCTTTATTTCCCTTGGGACGGAGTGGATTAAATCAAGTATACCGAATCTCCGGGGATCGGACAAAAATAATGGCTTTCAAGAAGAGCAGGTCCGAATATTTTCCAAATCCTGAAGGAATTGTTAAATGAATTCGAAGACAGCGATTCTTTTATCAATATTCCTCGATTCATTCATCAGCAGTTGCATCTTTTTGATATGGTGAAAGACAGATACTAAAATCAGTACTAATATACCTACATGTATATACAAAGAATATGTGGTATGATTGCCAATGGGACAACTCTCAACAAGAGACCAAAATGACACATTAATTACCAACTATAGGTTACAGTTCGGCCTGCAACAATGAGCAAAGCTCATATCGCACAGTCAGCTTTAAAAGCCCCCGAAATGACAATGTTAAACATGTATCAGTTTCACATCGGAGGAAAGGTTATCACTAATTTTAAGATACTTGCAACTTGGGTTTTTAAATTAGAATTATTATATAAACCTCGTGTAGCCATTGCTAATCTTTTGTTAATTTTAAAGGTTTTTTTTTACATTTTTTTATTACATACTTAGCATTAATATGATAGTTTTTGTATATATTCTTGTATAAAAATCTCAAAACAGTGTCTCTCGTGCAAGTTACTCCCGGAATCGTCTGTTTACAAGAAATTTAAGTTCTGCACAAAATATCTGCCAAACAAGGACATGATAGCGGAAGAACGGTTGATAAATGTGAGAGAAGGAGATACAGCTGACTTTATGATGAGAACACAATGTGGCATTAGCCGGATTCAATTAAAACTTGGCTTTTAACAACACACAGTGAATTTCGATGTCCGTTTTCAATTATTTGACCTATATCATGTATTTCTTGCCAGATTTTTTTCTATCTGTGAAAAATCTAAAAAAAAAATTGGGTGAGGATAACCATACACTCTAATGACGTTCTGTCAGTTAAAAAAATAATCTTAAGAACAAAGGTTTCGGGAAAAGAAAACGAAAGGCATAATTATGCTTTCAAACAAGAGGAATTTGATCGTTTTTATATCAGTAATTTCCTTGGAACAAGTAAGTAAAATAACATATGGACTTACATTGAAAATATTATCTTAAAATTATTAAAACAAAGTGTTCCTTTACATATTGTTCACATGTGCTTGTTTCTATTATTTGGTATTGGATCGACAAAACATTATATCTACTTTTCTATTTAGCATACACATATACATTTAATGATCCTCAATGTACAGTAGGTATTATAATAGTAATGAAATGCATGGTATTGGTATCGAGGTACACGACTTTTTGTATACTTGCATTTCCCTATCAAAATGAAGTTTTAATTGCTTTGTTTTCAATCTTTGCTTTTACTTTGCAAGTAATGGTGATGCGTATAAGATTGATTTATACAGTATGAGTAAACAATATAATGCATTTTGGCATTAGAGATTAGAAGCTGCCAAAAATATCACGATATGTAGAGTTGTGATATTGAGATATAAGTAATATCAGTAGGAGTCCAGCACATGTTCATGGATTTACTGAGCGTGAAACGAAAACAAGAAAGTAAGAGAGAAGTACATTTGTACAAGACCATTTGCAGCAACAATGTTTTCAACACCAGGTTATTATTTTAAATAAAATTATATCATTATTGTTGTATTGATTGTACCGGTATACGTTATATTCTATGTATACAAAAAGAAAATATTATCAATAGTTACATGTATTAAAGTATAGTATGTATCAAAGTAATTTCTAAACAAATTCATGTATCAATTTGAAAATAATTACTAAACAAATTCAAGAAGATTTCAGATAATATGTTTAATCAAAACTGGTGAAACTCTCTCCGTTGCGAATATCACACAAGACATATCTATAAACAGACTAACTAGTAAAATGTGTAAAAAAATACTTTTATGTTTATTCATTAATAACATTGTTATTGATATACCTTTATTGAATACGTATTGGTTTTTTTCTATAAATTGACAACTTTGTATACATGTACATCATTTTATATTTTTCAGATAACCCAAGATGAACAGTGACAAAATTCAAATCTGGGCTGTTTTTCAAAGAAAATGCACATATATCGTGTACTAGCACCAACAAGTCATGCTAAATTACTGAAATATTCATAATTCTAACAAGTTTGTTAAATTTTAGACGGTTTCCGTGTAAAACGAAAGTGGCCGCATTTGTGTTCATCCTAAATATTTGAATGCAAGTTGTATTTGATGATAATACATAACAACGGTTGAGGATGAACACGGATGCGGCCACTTCCATTTTTGACAAAAACCATCTATAAAGTGACATTTTTCGGCATATTTGGTAGATTTTTCATATATAAGCTTGAATCGGAACGTTTTTAATGACTAAATTAGTTAAAATCTTTCACTTAAATTATTTGAATCAAATGAAATAGACACTTAAGTGTTTAAAAAGAGGTCAAAATATTTCGTCAGATAATTCTGAAATGTGAGGCCAAAATCGGTCCTTACCGGACATACTCCTTTGGTTTTACAGAACGTGTTGTTATTCAACAGACTGTTCCAATGTAATTGTTAAATAAAAATTATGATAATTTAGTACTTGCTGATTTGGATCTACAGGAAGTAGCAAATGCCATTGACAAATATAAATCATCTCATAGTACAACGTGTGGTAATAATGATAAAAAAAACTGTAAATACTTCCATACTTACATTTTTTTTCCCTATGTTTCTAAATGCATACGTTCAGAATAGAAATAGAATTAGAGGGGGGGGTATAACTTGAAGTTACATGGTTACTAAAGATTGTACGCATGTTAAATGATGGTATCACACCTACAAGGCCGACTTAGGCCAGACGCTCCTGACTTGGGACAAGCGCAAAAATGCGGCGGCAATAAACATGTTTTGTGAAATATCACCTCCCTCCCGCTATATCGCTAGCCAATGCAGAAAAAAACCACACACAAGACAACCGCGCAATAGAACTCAGAATAGGTAATAAAATAACTAACCAAAATGCCAATGATACATAAACAAAATTAAGCAAAGGACTTCTAGCAGTTACTGACATGCCAGCTCGAGACATCAATTGAAAAATAAATATCTTGATCATATGAATATCAAGAACAACTTCTCCCGTAAAGGGTTTTGTATCATACCGTCTGATAATATATTAAAAGAACATAACCCGTTTAATGCAAACAATTTTTAGAATACACTTGTTTAGTATACTTATTTTTCTATATGAAATAGTTGACAAGCCGATTCCCGTCATTAGAACCTGAAGATATAACTAAAATACTGAATGACAGAGACTCTATAAATACAAAAAAAAAATGATTGGAGTTGGAAAACGGATAATCGGAGGTTATTAACTTAAAGAACAAAGCCAGTACAAAGGACTTTGTTTAAAAAATCCCACAGTATTAAGGATGGAGAGGTCCGAAAACGGATGGTACTTTATATGTTAAAAACACTCATCACCCTAAGATTTTGCTTACAAACATATTCATCGAAACCAGAGAAGAAGACATTATCAACAGTGAAAAGTATAATGCTGCAAATGATATGTTTAAAGCAATCTGGGTTGAAATGAAAAAAAAGAACAAAAGGCTACTGTTAATCACCAGGACCCTATTCATGCTATTTGTCCAAAAGACAGAAATTAGAAAATATATAAAAATTAACATTTTTCTCTAATCACATCTGAGGCATTACAGAAGAGAGTATTCTTTTGTGGTATATGTATTACATTTGTGACAGAGAAAGATAGAACATACCGGATGTTCAAAGGGATGATCTCGAATTTTAAAGAGACGCACAAGATCTGCGGTATGTGAGAGTTGAGGTGTGTACGGCAGACAAAAACAAATATAGATGTTGATAATAAAGATGGCAGAATGAATGAAATTCCAGGTAAATTATTTATTGGTAATATTTAGATTAACTGATTAAATACATGCTTCTTAAACCATGATAAAGAAGTTCACGTTGAATCCATTTTATTTTAACATTTGAAGTTTCTTTTGAAAACAAGTTCAGGTACCAGTCGTAATAAAACTGCTCTTTTGGTTTGTAAAATGGCATTTCTTTTTTTCTTATAATGTCATGTTTCACCCAGACAAATTGAATATACCCCACAGTTCTGCATGTTCAATGTATATTGTGATATACACAAATGATTGCGTACATGAATGCACATTTTAACTAGAATTTCCAACTTAAAATTCATTTCTCCAGAAGAAAAAAAAAACATTACAAAAACGTTCATTTGTAGCTGTAAATAAACATTGTTAAATATTGAAAATAACACGTTATTAATTTCTTGCGTCCGAAGCGCATTATTAGATTTACTTTCATCAGGAACGCTCAGAACCAAACATTTGAAATCCGAAGATGTATAAGTACCGAAACTGTTGAAGAGCTGTATGTCAAAAATACCTAAAATAAATAGCCAAATTCATCTATAGCCAACTTTGCCTGAGGGAGTTGACTCCTTAGTATTGTTAATAATTTCTAAATTTACAAACGGACTATTTCAGTTAAAGGAGTAGGTCCGGTAAGGACCGATTTTGGCCTCAAATTTCAGTTTCATCTTACGAAAGATTTTGACCACTTTTTAAACACTTAAGTGTCTATTTCATATGATTCAATTAATTTATGAGAAAGATTTTAACTTATTAAGTCATAAAAAACGATCCGATTCAAGCTCAAATATGAAAAATCTACCAAATATGCCAAAAAATGTCACTTTTCAGATGTTTTTTGTCAAAAACGAAAGTGGCCGCATTCGTGTTCATCCTCAATCTTTATATATGTTATGTATTATCATCAAACACAACTTCCATTTCAATATTTTGGATGAACACGAATGCGGCCACTTCCGTTTTACACGGAAACCGTCTAAAATTTAACGAAAATGCTGGAATTCTGAAGATTTCAGTAATTTAGCATGACTTATTGGTGCTAGTATCCAATATATGTGCATTGTATTGTCAAAAACAGCCCATATTTATGTAGCAGAACCATTCTACTATCCAATAAATAACTAAAAGTTTACATTTTAACAATTTTGTAAAACTGCTATATTTTGGGGCCGAAAAGGGGTCTTACCGGACCTACTCCTTTGATAAATTATGTCAGTACCGAAATACTGACTACTGAGCTGATGATACCCTGGGGGACTGAAAGTCCACCAGCAGAGGAATCGACCCAGTGATGTAAAATATTGAAAACAACACGTTATTAATGTAGTGTCCAAAGCGCTTTTCTGAATTTACCTTCATCGGGAACGATCAAAGCCAAACATTTTAAAACTGAAGATGTAAATGTACCGAAACCTTTGAAGAGCTATATGTCTAAAATAAAATAAATAGCAAAATTTATCTAAAGCCAACTTTGCCTGAGGGAGTTGAAAACTTAAGTTTCTTAGTAATTATAAAATTTATTACTGAATAATGTACATAAATTTTACTTGACTCATTGATGAGATAGCATAAAAAGTAAAATCACAAAAAAAACTGAACTTAGAGGAAATTCAAATCGGAAAGTCCATATAAATCACATGGTAAAATAGAATAACAAAACGCATCAAAAACAATTGGACAAGAACTGTCATGTTCCTGACTTGGTACAGGCATTTTCAAATGTAGAACATGATGGATTAAACCTGGTTTTAGAGCGCTAACCCTCTCACTTTTCTACAAACACATTCATTGATTTGTGGGTCCGACGTCAGAAAATTTTATACATCACATAGATTTGTCGTTCAATGTGCATACAAACAATTGTAAAATTTACATAGGCAATGTAAGTATACAGGGTTAAAAAATCAAAAGTATGTAAGAATAAATTTCAGAAATAGACTGAGATTTAAACTAGTCCAAAAGTGATATCTAGAATTTTTAAGAATCCACAAGTAGTTAATTCCACTACGCGATTGAATGATTGTGACGTTTATGGTTCAACGTAAATAGAAATATATCATGACATACAATAGAACAATATCATACTGACGGGATCTTTAAAAGTACAGAGTCACGTTATAAGAACCAAAGAAATACAAAAATTCGCATATATAAAACACACCACCAAAAAATTAAAGCAAAACAAACACATTTGACGAGATGTATAAGTACCGAGCCACGTCAAACGGATATCACATTAAACCCTTCAACAGTAAAACAAATATTAATAACAGAACAAAGACAAATTAAAGAACTATAAAACACGTTTTAAAGATGACAAACAGCATCAGTACGCATAATTTATACATCTAGACCATCGTGTATTATTTGTGAAGTTGATACGGAATATTTATAACAAGGTCTGAGTACCTTCCAATGAACTTTTCTAGAAAAAGGACGAGACAATCTTTGACATACCCCTGGTTCATTGACTTTCAACTCAGGTAGCACTCCACAGTGAGGTGTGTTGTTTCGCCTTTTGGCCCCTGTAGATTTTTCAAATATGAGAGCTAGTGTGCTTTTAAATTCGTTTTTGGAAAGCTGAGTATTTAAAGAGCTTTAAATTTGTATTAGGTTCATATGAACTCTAAGGTTATGTCATGTATGTAATATATGTTGTTTCCTGTATGACAGTCCGTATTTGCATTTCCCTACCATACATTGGTCCGACAATTATTATAATTGTTTTTCTAACTTTTTATCGCACGAACTTTGTGACTGGATTTTACGAAAAAATGAGGCGAAAGGCAACCATTTTTTATTTGATCTTTAGAAAGATTAATTGTAACAGTTTCTAAAAAGGTATCACTCAAAGGCATTGAAATTCTAGTTTGATCCAAATTTTGGGGGAATATTTGTCAAGTCCTCACCCCCCCACCCCCCATTTTGCAATATTTTATGGTAAAAAAAATACAAGCTATGTACATGTACCTTTTTCAATGAGTTACACAATTTGAATAAAGGTCAATCACGTAACTGAGAAATAAATATATTGGTTTTTAATGTGGATAATACTTTAACATCAGCATAATGACATAAATGTAGCAACTTCAGGGAAAGTGTAAGTTTTAACTGAAATTAAGTAAATTCAAAACTCTCTCAAAAATTGCTGAAACAAAGTATACAAATCTTATAAAACACATAAAAAACCAATTATCTGTAAAACTTAAATTATTAAAAAAAAGTATATATCCTTTTTTCAGGGAGTGTCAATTGTCCTGTTATATCTTTCACCAAGTACTTTATTTAAATGCATCCGGATAGAACAGGTTTTTGGCAGCGGTCAAAGTTGAATCTAAAACTAAAGAAAAGGCGGCTGTGGAATGACAATACTAGTTGTACAGTTGGAAAAAATACTCTTGGAAGTCTAATAGCTACAATTAGTGAAGGGTATGGTTTGTCTCGACGGTTCACAAATCATTGTTTACACACTAAATGCATAACTGTCCTAAATGAGGGGGTATTGAAACTCGCCACATTATTGAACGTAGCGGCCACAAATCTGAATTAACATTTTAGTCCTACTGCAAGCGTGTCAGTAGTACTAAACGAAATGTAAAACATTCTAAGTGAAACTATTCAAAGTGCAACAAGTTCGAATGATGAATAATCAGGAAAGAAGAGTTAAACTCAGGATACATCAACATCAATATAAAAATTATAATAACGGCTTTGACTTTCTTTCTATTGATGTTGAATTTGATCAGAAATTACCGGACATTTCAATCTATAAATCGAATCAGATAAACATTTAAAATAGTGTTCCTATCTCATGTAGTTCAATAGTTGGGGTAAATAATAACTTTAGTTTTTCATTTTCTGGTTTCAATATAAAACATTAACAGTTTCAATATGCATTTTCATTTTGAGAAGTGAGTAAATTCAGTTAGTCAGTAACTTTATTGAGTCAGTTATTATTCAATATGTTTCTTGTTATTTTTTTGTTGAAAGTACAGTCATTAAATCATACAATGGTGTTTACTATTTTTTATTTAAGATACCATATGCATCAGGAAACTAAATTGGTAAAATTGTTCATGCATGGTCTTTGAAAACTACTGTGCACGCACTAGTACAGTGTACAAGCAGTATGATAAAGTATAAAAAAGAAGATGTGGTATGATTGTCAATGAGAGAACACTCCACAAGAGACCAAAATGACATTAACAACCATAGGACACCGTACGGCCTTCAACGATGAGCAAAGCCCATACCGCATAGTCAGCTATAAAAGGCCACAATAAGACAAAGTAAAACAATTCAAACGAGAAAAACTAATGGCCTTATTTATATAAAAAAGAATAAAAATAAAATGTAACACATAAACAAACGACAACCACTGAATTACATGCTCTTGACTTGGGACAGGCACATTCATAAATAATGTGGCGGGGTCAAACATGTAATCGGGATCCCAACCCTCCCTCTAACCTGGGACAGTGGTTTAACAGTAAGGTCTGAAGATTTCTTTGAAATTTGTGTTGTTAAGTTTTATAAAACACATTATGACTAGTTGTGCGGGTAATAGCAAGTTTGTTGTCCCTTTGCATACCAATTGTTGCCCTCGGCTTCGCTTCGAGCAATAGTTTGTATCTCCGGGACAACAAACTTGCTATTATCCTCACACCTAGTCAATAAGTAAAATATTATAATATTTCCGATGCAAAGACCCTATAAGAGAATTAATATTAAAGCCAAAGTATACTATCTTTAACATGCTTGATGACCTGTAAACAGTATCGTAATCAAATACTTTCTTAATAAGTCTGTTTAAAGATTTGATTAGCTTTTGATGTGAATGCCGACATGTTTGTGGTTTGTAAGGAATATTACCATAAAAGAATGGATGTGTAATACTTGATCGCAGAAGATATCTGCATGTTGAGTTATATTTACGAATAGTTTCCTTGTAGCGCTGTTAAAATTCATTAAATGTTTTGACTAGTTTGTGATATCGAAAATCCTGGTGTTATATTTATTTCTGTAATACATGTACAAAGATTTCCTTCATTCAAATCTAAAACGTAATTACATACAGTAGCGAATCCATTACGTTTATATATATATAACATTGTTGGGTTGATATTTAGACGAGTTGTATAAACATAATGTACACAGCCATGTATCACCATCATTGATGGTGATACGATGGATAAATCTGTTGAAGAGTTGTCACTGACAGGGAAGAACAAAAAAATTGCGAAAGCAAATCTACAGATCTTGCATTTTTAGGTTGATGTTTAGACGATATGTATATACATAATGTACACAGCCATGCATCACCATCATTGATCCGATTGATAAATCTGTTGTAGAGTTGTCACTGACTCAGACGTACATTTTGTACTTATAAATATAATTATTTTCTGTGACTGTATCTTACAACAATTTGTAGGATCCTTTACTATAGGTAATTGAGCTGATCTGTAACAATAACATCTCCATGCCTCATATATCATGTACTGTAGTACGACGCTAGATTAAAACTGACGAGGAAAAGTAACACACGGCCATCGAAAGCTTTATTTGTGTGAAGCCCAGGTGGTCGTGTGGTCTAGAGGGGAGGCTACAGTGCAGACGAGTAGGTGTCACAATATATCAGTAGCATGGGTTCGAATCCCAGCGAGGGAAGAATAAATTTAATTTACAGATCTAACATTGTGGAATTGATGTTAAGACGAGTTGTATCTATATACAACTCGTCTAAACATCAACCCAACAATGTTAGATCTGTAAATTTGCTTTCGCAAATTTTTGGTTCTTCCCTCGCCGGGATTCGAACCCATGCTACTGTGATATCGTGACACCAAATCGCCTGCACTGTAGCCGTCCCGCTAGACCACACGGCCACCTGGGCTCTCAAAAAAAGAGCTTTCGGTGGGCATGTGTTACCTTTCCACGTCAGTATTAATCTAGCGGCGTACTACAGTACATGATATATAAGGCATGAAGATGTTATTGTTACAGATCAGCTAAATTATCTATAGTAAAGGATCCTACAAATTAATGTAAGATACAGTCACAGAAAATAATTATATTCATAAGTACGTCTGAGTCAGTGACAACCCTACAACAGATGTATCCATCGGATCGCCATCAATGATGGTGATGCATGGCTGTGTACATTATGTATATACATGTCGTCTAAACATCTATATAAAAGTCTATAAAAAAAGACCAACCAGCAAATTTACTATGTACCGGATCGTCTAGAATAGGCGATACTATGCAGATAAGGAAAAAAATATATCAGTCTAAAGATTTGCACAACGGTACTGATATAAGATGTTATTATACGAAAATGTTGTTATTAAATCGTGTTGACAAATATTTCGGCTCAATGATGTATAGTTAAAACTTGTGACACTTGAAGAAGGCCATTTGTTGAGCCGAAATATTTGTCAACACGATTTAATAACAACATTTTCGTATAATAACATCTTATATCAGTACCGTTGTGCAAATCTTTAGACAGATATATATATATATATATATATATAATTTAAAAGTAAAAAACACAAAAAATCACATCATAAATCGAACATTGTTTCTGTTAGCGCTTTCACCGCATCTCCAGCGGTTCATCAGACAGAATTGTTATCGTTAAATGACTGAATAAATAGTCAACGATCAATCTTACAGGGCGATGGATCATGTAATATGATTCTGTACACTACAAAATATAATATATAACAGGTCAAAAAGGATATAACATCACCATTAAATAACTATAAAATATACAAATATTAGATATTTCGGATAACAGATATCCTTCTTCGGTAATTGCACAATGACAAATGAATCATGTCAATTCAAATTGAGACTCTATCAAAATCTTTATTTATACAATTTAAGCGAACGCTGGAACAATTTTAAAATTTCCAAACACACCGCAAAGACTACAGAAATATGCCAAAACTAAAAATAGTTATTTACGATGTGAAATGGCACAACTCTAGATTTCCAAAGGTTGTGACAGTTCAGATGTTATAACTGCATTGAGAGCAGTCCTCAAACAAAAAAATCAAAAATGTCACAAAATATCAAAAGAAAGGGATATAAAGTAAAGCGATGATTTTAAATATGATAAAACATGAAATGCAGTTTTTGCACAAATATCTTAAAACGAATACGAAGATAGAAGCCTTTTCCACTATGTGTGACATTTTTTGTATATAAATATATATTTTGCGTGGTCAGGTCAGTGCAATGACCTCTTTGATACTGATTGAACAATAAATTGAATATGTACACTGCTCTCAACTCCGTACATGTAATTGCTGTTGTGTATGTATTCATGTATATCATCTAATTGTAACAAGACATGATGTATCATATTATAAACAAATATTTACTCACCAATCTTTGAAATTAATCCTTATTGGGAATCAAAATCATTAATCCATTTTATTTATGAATGAACTACACATCCCTTTAACAAATCGCACGTGGTAAATGATCACTCGACCAGAAATTTAATGTAATTGAAATTAACATAACAAAAGACGTGATGTTTGATAAAATTGAAACTGCTTAATAAATACAGGTAGCCTTTGTGAGAAATAAATAATGATAAAAACATACTTTATTCAAATAATTATATATGGTGAGAGGTATAGATATATAGATCGATAAGGATTACATGTACAGGTACATTTGTACAAGGATAGATAATATTTGTAAAGGTGGATGTTAATAATTTATAGTGGGAGTTTTTTTTCTCATTCGCCATTTCCCCGACAAATGAGTCTGTAAAAATGGGGCCCCTTAGTTGTTCCCTGGGCAACTGAGGGTTGATGTAACAGGTGATTATTAATAAAATACGTTAAATATTAAAAAAAAAAAAAATTTTAAATGTCCTAACCGATCCAGGATGGTATAAATTAGACAACGGTAGGGCAATTACAACAGAAACTACATATTTAAGCCTCCCAAACGAATAGCAGTCTAATAATGATTGAAAAAATAAGTTTTGTATAATGAGGTAAAATAATTGAACGTGGCAACGTACTTATACTTCATCCCGAATCAATGAAAACCTGTAATTTAAACTGTTATTTTAAAAATAATTTCGAACTGTAAAGCCAGTACTAAATCCGGCGTTGTTTGAAACAGGTAGTCACAGGAAAATGAGGGACTCGTTCTATGTTTTTTCATTTATACCCTATGGGAGACTGTCGGTCACCTTCTTATCCAAAATCTTTCCCGAGCGACTCTGTCGACCTTCGACCAACCCTCGTTGTGGTCTATGATCGTGATGGTAAGGTTTTTGAAATCAGCTTGTGTGTGTCCAGGTGATCTCAAATGACGACTTACGGGTAGGTCGGGCTTGCAAGTGTAGTCACTTCGATGACCATTCATGCGTTTGTTAAATGGCTGCTCTGTCTCGCCAACATACTGCATGCCACATCGATACTGAAGGAAGTATACAACATTCTGGGTTTTGCAAGTTACATTGCAATATATAGTGTACACAGACCCAGTCGAGTGGCAAGTGAATGTTTGAGTATTCAATATTTGTTGACAAGTCAGGAAACGTCTGTTACCACATGACTTCCACCATCCTGCAATTGAACAGCTTTTATTTGAGGAGACGTCAGCTCTAACAAATAAGTCTTTCAGACTTGCTGGTCTCCGAAAAGCTAAGACAGGAGGATTGGGAAAGATCTTGGATAGTTTTAGAGTGTTTGGCAATAGTTTGCCAATTGGCACGGCTCAAACGTGAAAGGTTATTAAAGGCTGGATTGTATGTAAGAACAAACGGGACTATTTTGCTGCGCCTCTTCCGTTTGTACTGTAAGAGGTCATTGCGGCTGTTATTGTTAGTGCGCGCAAACCCCTTATCTATGTCCAATTTCTTATAACCTCGTTTGGCAAAAATCAGCGAAGTTCCTGTAACCGTTTCGTGAAAGTCTCCTCAGAGGAGCAAATCCGCTTGACTCTGAGAGCTTGACTGTACGGGATACTTTTTGTAGTGTTTGGGGTGACAGCTTTGGGGAGAAAGGTATTGATGTTTATCTGTGGGTTTACAGTATAGGTCTGTTGATATGACACCGTCCTTTATAGATGTGGTTGTCTAAGAAAGATATCTTATAGTCGGAAATTTCATACGTAAATTTAATTGAATGGTGGGCGTTGTTTGCATGTCTGATGAAATCATCCAGTTTTTGTTGAGATTCAATCCATTTCATGTCAACATCATCAATGAAACGGAACCAAGACAAAGGTTTGGATAAAGATGTTGCAATAATTTGTTTTTCTAATTTGCCCTTGCAATATTGGCGTAAGACGGTGCCATTTTCGTCCCCATCGCTGTCCCGTTAATTTGAAGGTAATGCTCACCATTAAAGGTGAAATTGTTGCATTTCAGGACCAGAGTAAGCAGCTGGACTAAATATTCAGTAGGTGGTTCTTAAATGTTGCGCGAGTCCCATATTTCCCTACAAGATTGTATGCCGTCATCATGAGGTATGCTGGTATACAAGGAGGGTTTCCGGAGGAAGAGGGTTCATGGATTCCATTTTACGAAGATAATCTGTAGTGTCTTGAATGTGGGAAGGAAGATTTTCTACATGAGATCTTAAATGAAAATCGACGAATTCCGAGATTTTCTCAGTCGGATGGCCGTTTGCGGATACAATGGGTCTACCAGGGTTGTTAACCTTGTGTATTTTTGGAAGAAGGTACAATCGACCAGGCTTGGCATTCTCTGGCTTTAAATAACCAATTGTATCCTCATCTATGTGACCGTCATTGTACATGGTTTGTACCGCAGTGATAATTTTGGAGCTAAAATCGGAAGTAGGGTCATAGTCTAGCTTTTTATAAAATCTCTCATCAGAGAGCTGACGCACTGCATCCGCGATGTAGTTAGCTTTGTCCATTATCACAACGGCACTGCCCTTGTCTGCTGGTTTTATCACAATATCATATCGGTTTCTCAGCGATTGTATGGGGTTTTTTCTCGTCAGGAGAGGTGTTGTAAAATGGCGAGTACTTGTTGCTAGCTAGATGAACAACATCCGATTTGATTTTGTCGATAACATCTTCCAGTGAAGCAGATTTACTAGGTTTTGGAATCCATGAACTCTTCTTTTTAAAATGCAGAATTATGATTTCTTCCTCCGAGTCGGACGTGTCTGTGTCTTCCTCATTATCCACCTCTTTATCCTTGTTCCCAAAATATTCTTTGATTCTGAGGGTTCTAGCAAAGTTATCAAGGTCATCTCCCAGTTTCATATCATCTATTTTATTGGGAGTAGGGCAAAAATTCAAACCCTTGGACAAGACTTTAGTTTCGTCCTCAGATAAAGAGACTGAGGATAAATTGACAACCGTTTTGTTGGGATCCATCGGAACTCGAATTTTTCTTTTAAATCTACGATTTCGAGGCTTTTTCTTAGATTTTAAAGAGGGTCTAATTGAAGGGTGGTTAATTTGCACACCATCACGTTTAAATTTGTTGATCTGTTTGACGTGGAGCTTATGTGATTCAATATGGTTGATATCACCAAGACGTACTTGAATTTCGTCAAGTTCAGGATCAGACAAATGTTCACGGGATCGGCAGTGCAAATTATCACGTAGTTTATAAAAATAATTAACTTGATGAATTGCCTCTTGGCGAAAGAGATCCATCAGACGAACAGAACTGTTGTATAAAATGTTGTTCCATCTGTGAAAAAATCTGTTCGACTTTTCTCCTGTTGTAAGTGGGGAGGCCTTAAAAATATGTCCTTTCGGTGATGGAATATGCAGTAAGAAAATCGGATCGGGTGAACACACTCGATGCAGACTACCAAAAAGGTAAAACTATTAAATGACTGAATAAATAGTCAACGATCAATCTTACAGGGCGATGTATCATGTAATATGATTCTGTACACTACAAAATATAATATATAACAGGTCAAAAAGGGTACAACATCACCAATAAATAACTATAAAATATACAAATATTAGATATTTCGGATAACAGATATCCTTCTTCGGTAATTGCACAATGACAAATGAATCATGTCAATTCAAATTGAGACTCTATCAAAATCTTTATTTATACAATTTAAATATATTATACAACTCGTCTAAACATCAAACCAACAATGTTAGATCTGTAAATTTGCTTTCGCAAATTTTTGGTTCTTCCCTCGCCGGACTTCGAAGCCATGCTGCTGTAATATCGTGACACCAAATCGCCTGCACTGCAGCCGTCCCGCTAGATATCGTGACACCAAATCGCCTGCAATGCAGCCGTCCCGCTAGACCTAGCGGGACGGCTGCAGTGCAGGCGATTTGGTGTCACGATATCACAGCAGCATGGGATCGAATATATACAACTCATCTCAACATCAATTCAACAATGTTAGATCTGTAAATTTATTCTTCCCTCGCTGGGATTCGAACCCATGCTGCTATGATATCGTGACACCAAATCGCCCGTCCCGCTAGATATCGTGACACCAAATCGCCTGCACTGCAGCCGTCCCGCTAGACCTAGCGGGACGGCTGCAATGCAGGCGATTTGGTGTCACGATATCACAGCAGTATGGGTTCGAATCCCGGCGAGGAAAGAACCAAACTAACATTGTTGGTTTGATGTTTAGACGAGTGGTATATATACGTTATGTACACAGCCATGTATCACCATCATTGATGGCGATCCGATGGATACATCTGTTGTAGGGTTGTCACCGACTCGAATGTACTTATGTATATATATATACTTATGAATATAATTATTTTCTGTGACTGTATCTTACATTAATTTGTAGGATCCTTTACTATAGATAATTTAGCTGATCTGTAAATGTAAATTTTTGGTTCTTCCCTCGCCGGAATTCGAACCCATGCTACTGTGATATCGCGACACCAAATCGCCTGCACTGCAGCCGTCCCGCTAGACCACATGACCACCTGGGCTCTCAAAAAAGAGCTTCGCTGGCCATGTGTTACCTTTCCACGTCAGTTTTAATCTAGCGGCGTACTACAGTACATGATATATAAGGCATGAAGATGTTATTGTTACAGATCAGCTAAATTATCTATAGTAAAGGATCCTACAAATTAATGTAAGATACAGTCACAGAAAATAATTATATTCATAAGTACGTCTGCGTCAGTGACAACCCTACAACAGATGTATCCATCGGATCGCCATCAATGATGGTGATACATGGCTGTGTACATAATGTATATACAACTCGTCTAAACATCAACCCAAGAATGTTAGATCTGTAAATTTGCTTTCGCAAATTTTTGGTTCTTCCCTCGCCGGGATTCGAACCCATGCTACTGTGATATCGTGACACCAAATCGCCTGGACTGCAGCCGTCCCGCTAGACCACACGACCACCTGGGCTTCAAAAAAAGAGCTTTCGCTGGCCATGTGTTACTTTTCCACGTCAGTTTTAATCTAGCGGCGTACTACAGTACATGATATGTACGGGATGAAGATGTTATTTTTACAGATCAGCTAAATTATCTATAGTGAAGGATCCTACAAATTAATGTAAGATACAGTCACAAAAAATAATTATATTCATAAGTACGTCTGAGTCAGTGACAACCCTACAACAGATGTATCCATCAGATGTATATATTATTTGGCAATAGCCAATGGCAGTCAGCAGCATTAAAGAACATCAGTTCTTCGACCTGTTAGTCGATGCGTTTTGTTTAAATATACTTTTTTCACATTTTGGGTCTTTTGGAATATGTTGTTTTTGCTGTTTTTAGACCCTTTTGCAACGAAATTTGTTTAACATGCACACGTATAAAAATTGCGTTTTTTTATCCAACGCAATCATAGGTTTGAACGTAGTTTTCAATTCATGCTCGGTTATATATGTTTCCCCATAGGGCATTAATGATTAAACATAGAAGAGTCACTCATTTTTCCCTATCCTCACTAATTTCCTGCCATCACTTGTGTCCAGTAACTCCGGCTTTCGTACTGGACTCGTACACTTATCAGTAATTTTTAAATTATATTAGTTTTAGTAACAGTTGACAGGGGTGTGTAAATACGCAGCCACGTTCTATTACTTATCCTTAGTAAAAATCAATATTACTCATTTTTGTAGTCTTTGCGCCGTGTATGGAAATTTTAAAATTGTTCCAGCGTTCGCTTAAATTGAAGATTTTGATAGAGACTTAATTTGAATTGACATGATTCATTTGTCATCGTGCAATTACCGGGGAAGGATACCTGTTATCCGAAATATATAACATATTGTTCGTTTTACTGTGTTTTTGGTTATGTTGTACCCTTTAAGACTTGTTATATATTATATATGTTGTAGTGTACTGCATCATGTTTATATAATCCATCGCCCCGTAAGGCTGATCGTTGAATATTTATTCATATATAAAATGACTGAATAAAAAGTCAACGATCAATCTTACAGGGCGAAGGATCATGTAATATGATTATGTACACTACAAAATATAATATATAACAAGTCAAAAAGGGTACAACATCACCATTAAATAAAAATAAAATGAACAAGTATTAGATATTTCGGATAACATATATCCTTCTTCAATAGCAGCACGATGTCAAATGAATCATGTCAATATATTCAAACTGAAAAACTTTTCTAAATCTTGAAATTTATACAATTTAAGCGAATACCACAGACGCCGATACAATTTTAAAATTTCTAAACACGGCGCAAAGAAAGAGAGAGGTACTGATGTGAATCTGTTGATTTACAGTAGAAATCTGTTGATATGACACCGTCATTTATAGATGTGGTTGTGTCTAAGAAAGATATCTTAGAGTCGGAAATTTCATAAGTAAATTTAATTGAATGGTGGGCGTTGTTTGCATGTCTGATGAAATCATCCAGTTTTTGTTGGGATTCAATCCATTTCAACATCAGTACCTCTCGCCCCAAAGCTGTCACCCCAAACACTACAAAAAGTATCCCGTAGAGTCAAGCGGATTTTCCCATATACGACCACCTGAGCTCTACAAAAAAAAGCTTTCAGTGGCCGTGTGTTAACTTTCCTCGTCAGTTTTAATCTAGCGGCGTACTACAGTACATGATATATATATGTTGTGTACAAGATGTAAGTTTGTACAAATTATAATTTGTACAGGAATTTTGTACAAGTTATAAGTTTTTTTACAACAGTCCTACCTTCTTGCAACAGGTGATACAGGTTTATCATATAAAATGTACCAGTGTAATGTTTTAAATTCAAAAACATATACTTCAACCAAACATTTAGTGCTATTCTCCTTGTCTTCAAACATGAAATGAGGATAGCTGAATGGTTTAAATTCTAATTCTATTATTTTCATTATACAATATTCATGTCCATACAAAATCTTTGCGTGGCCTTATAATGTTTGTCCATCAATGCCCAGTTTAAGACTGTATCATGAAGTTGTGAAAATATGACAGAAATATGCGAAGCAAAAGACTTTGTGCTTGCATCATCCATTTTTGTTCAGCAGGTAATAAAACAATGATAACTTGCACAAAAAATCTGTACAAATTATAATTTGTACAACATTACAACTTGTACACGACATATATAACGCATATTTAGGTATTTTTTGTAGTTTATATACATAGTTGGAACATTCATAGTATTTGGTTCTGTCTGTACATGTAGATGCATGTACATGTAGATGCATGTACAAGTTTGTTCCAGATGTCATTTTGCTGAATGTAAAATTGACGTCAAACAATAATGATACATGTACTAAGCAAACCGTTTCCTGTTTTGTTTTTTAAACACTAGTCATTTTAGGTCCCTTTGTAGCTTGCTGTTCGATGTGATCCAGGGCTATGGGTTTAAGGAATGTGTTTGCATGTATCGAGGGTGAGTGGGACATTCACCATGCACTATGTATATGATTTAACGTTTACATTATAACCGGACGTGGCTGAGTATTTATACAGCCAAACAAACTTCACGTACATTTACTACTTTAGAAAGGCCCACCTAACTCCGAAAAGAAGAAGACGTCCACATGTCAATACACTCAGTTTTTCCCTGAGGTTTTTGTTAAACAAAAAGCCATTAAGTCGTTACAACTCTTATAATGTTTTTTTTATGTCCGCCTTTGATAACCAATAGAGATGGATTTTATTTTATATCCAGGTGCAATGATATATTTCCCTATGGCATTGTCTATAAAACGAGGTTATTGCATTTTAAGAAATTCGTCTAGAACTACATGTACATTGTATTCCGGACTATCTCCGCATTAGTAATCAATCGATTAAAAGATTGTACGGCAGGCAAGGAATTTAACAATACGACCTCACTGAAAAGCTATTGCTCAGAATCTTTGGTGTGGTGCAGATAAGTATCATTCTTCAAACACGTTTTTTTTTGTATTAAACGTTCCATTTGGAAATCTAACTTCATAGGTTATTGTTGTTCCATTTCCCACACCTGCTTCACTGCCACCAATAAGTCATCATAGCCGTCATATTGTTTGCTTTCATAGATATATCATCAAAATAAATTGAACATTTGGGAAAATCTAGTCCCGGTTTATGCAAATTTACGACAATCGCCTGGGATTTAAAACAGTTTCAATTTCCGTTTAATAGCATTGGAATTATCGAAACACGGTTGAAGTTTTGGTTTGAATATTTAAAAAAAATATATTCAATGAATAATTGATTTGCTTTTTAAAGGGAACACTTGGTTAACATATTTGAAGTTTTTAGAAGTGGATAATCTGTCGTGATATATGTTTTATCTGAAGAGTTACACACTTTGTCATTCTATTTCATGTTGCGGAAATCTATTCTTCATTCTGAAAGGCTTTGCAATTAAACACTTATGTTAAAATTAAATCACTATTATAATAGCGGAAACTGTATCTTTCTTTCTTCCTACAGGCTATGATAGTAAACACTTGAACATTATAAGATATTGTTTTAGTTTTAGTGCAATAAATCCATTTGCAAAGTAAAATGGGCAACACTCTAGGTGTGAGTGTCTTAGTCAGGTGACGATAAGCTGTTTAATGTGTAGCAGACATAGATATGGCACCTGATAGACATTCGATTTACATATAAGGAGTCAGTTTAACTTCTGTGTATGAAATGAGTGGCTTTGTGAAAGTTATTTTACAATAAACAAAAAATACAGTCTTTTTTTTAGAAATAATTAATGAGACTACAAAACATATGAAACAGAAAGAATTATGTGAAATATGTTTGCTTTTACAAAATGTAATAGACATGTAGTTAACATTGCGTCAAGATTTTACCTATGAAATGTATTGAAGTGCCAGTGGAATGACCGTATGAATCAAACATGAAAAATGTATATTAACTGTTTTTTATGAATACAGCATTAAACGGCATCAATCGCAAAGTCATAACACATCCTTAATTTTCCGTACACTATACTGCTGACTACACACCGATCAAACCTCGAATACTGCTCTTCGGTTTGGTCTCCTAACACCCCAAAACAAACAAAACATAATATTGAAAAGGTACAAAGAAGGGCAGCACGTTACGTCACCAACAGATATCATAACACCAGTAGTGTCACTTCCATGATTGACTATCTTAAATGGAAGACACAGCTGGAAACTCGCAGAAACATCAATGGAGTATCAATGATGTATAAGATAACACACCAACTTATAGCAGTTGACCCAAACCTTTACCTCTCACCACAGCCAGTCAAAAACACCAGATTCAACAATTCACTACAATATCAAACTTTCAGCACCAGAACAGATTACTTAAGTACAGCCAATTTTCCATACACAGTTGTACTCTGAAATTCACTTCCACAAAATATCATTAGTGTTAACTCTTTGGATCAGTTGAAAATAGTAATCCAAAGTCAGTATATTTAGTCATCCAACTTGTTTGTACATAATATGTGAATGAGTTACTTTTTTTATTTTTACAAAATGAATTTAATGTTTGATCAATGCGTATGCACTCATTATATTGTAACATTTTATTAAGTGTCTGTTTGCGATGCGCCGATGTATAGTCATCAATGTGCTGATGGATCGTCGTACGATGTAGATGTACAAAATGTACATGTAGACACATTCATTTGTACGTGTACGCTGTACATGAATAGTACACAAAAAAAATAAGTGAAGTTAACGTTCTTAGTTCCTTAATTAATCACAACAACAAAATGCATTTATAGTCTATTAATATTTATACGAACTTGTTATATGAATTGAAATAATTACCTCTTTGGGCCATTTATACTATACAACGCATTTTTACTCACATTGACATCTTTCGATTAAGGTTACAAGAGCGCAATTTATTTGTTTACAGATAAGATAAGATAAATTTATTTTATTAAAGTGTCACGTATTGACCGGCAAGTACTCAGAATAAAATCCTATACGGCTTTTGATTAGATGATACGGAATTGGAATTACATTTAATCGAAAAATTATATTTACATTTTGCAAAGTTAAGAAAATATCTTCAATTTCTGCACGTTGCGGCCTTTAAATATATTTTTTATTAAGTGGAAAAAAAATCTTTTTCAACTGCATTAAATTTTAGGTAAATTTTTGCCGCATAACACTATATATATTTTTGGTTGTAATGCAACACTGGCATTTCTGGTAACATAAACTGATATCTGTTTTTTCCTAGTCTGTGTAGTATTCAAGCAAAAATACGGAACACCAGTGGTATTCTATGGAAAATGCAAATTACGAATAATTGCGCTCTTGATTAGGAATCGTGAATCAAATTATAAAAGGCGAAAGAAACGAAGGTCTGGTGAATAAACCGATCTATTTAAGACGTTAGTTCCATGTAAGTTCTTCCTAATGTACGACGGGAACACGTATAGAGTTGAACTAATCTGTTACTTCTTGTTAATATGCAAAAATGATTAACGACTATACGTTAGGCCTAATTAAAGTTAAGAGAAATAAATATATGAATCGGATTTATTCTTTAAACAAAAAGGTTTACAATATATATATATATATAATGCAAAGTTAGAACTGTTCTCATATTAACCAGCAAGGAAATAACTTTAAGATAGAACTAAAATGTTCAAACATGGAACAGACATTACTCAATCAGTGGGTAACAGATTGAGTTATGGCAATCATCTCATAGTAAGCATTTTACACTTAAATACACAATGCTTATGTACAGTAAACAACAATAAACATAACTATGAGATAACAGCGTACATTTAAGACATGTTTTGGGTCAAGTAGGACTTTTATACAAATTTAAAAAAAAAGATTGTTAATGAAATCGTCTCCCAATATCCTTCCGCTCACATAAAAATGTTGAATGTTTAACTTACACATTAGATAATTTTGTGATATATGTATAGATTATACTGCATTTCTTTAAATTGTTCGCGGTCTTAGTTGTAAGATTTATGAAATAGAAACTATTCTTTGCAAATCAGACACATAATTATATATCTTTTCTTTACGTTGCATTCCTGTAAATATTGACAATGCATTTTCCCATTACAGGAACTTCCTTTACGGCTTAAACTATACCACTTTTACTATAAAGTTCTAAAAAAAATATATATCCTAGAATGGAAAGTTCAAATGCATTACTATTTTTGTCCAAGCTTAAAAATACAGGCCTGTGCGGCATATTTTCAACCTTAATATGCTCCGAACTTTTAAGAGTTTAAACTAACATTAAATTTCTTAACTATCCCTACCTCTCACGTAGGGTTAGCACAGATTACAATATAAACAATATACACAGCTACTTAAATTTGTTGCATAGGTACTATTTCTGTACCAAAAATCTGTAGTACTGAAAATCTACTTATAATATTCAAATCTATTTTGTAACTTTTGCCCAGAGGAGAAGATTTTTGAAAAAGTTAACGGACGACGATGACAACGACGAACGCAAAATGATGAGAAAAGCTTACTTGGCACTATGGGTAACACAAACCTTCCGAAATACCTTAATAAACTCGTATGGACCGGAAGTGGTGGAATTTGCTGTTCAACAAACATATTTAAGATGTTCTACAAAGCCGATTACCTGGACTACCGACATTAAATAGTTGGTTAATAAGTTTACACGTCGAGTACTGTGTTTTCATATCTATTTTCTCTCTATGCGTTCGCTATACTATGTTGCAAATTAGGCAATTCTGTAATGACGTCTGTAATGTAGGTGTTGTTTTTTCTCGTTTAACGTGTATTGTATCTAGACTACGTGTCATGTTTGTCTTTATGGTAAAGTATTATCATGTTGAAATAAATTAATAAAAATCTTCATTTCGTCCAAACAGTATTAGATTTGTGCATCGATAACTTTCTATCGAATATTAAGTATTTTCTTAAACAAAAAATCTGAATTTCAATTCACTAGAACCCATTAAAGGCTCGTTGTGTTAGAAAAGGGGGGGCGACGGATGCAAAACCAGATTAGGGCATTACCATGAATCATAATCAAACTGATTGATATTAGTTGTAGTGTGGACATTTAAATATATGAAATATATCATGATTACATATTTCTTATACTAGTTTACATTGTATTTATCAGGTAAATTTAACAAATTTTAAAGACCTTTTATTACTAGTTTTAATTTGACCATTTAACTGCCATTTAAATATTTACCACATAAATACACAGTCATATATGTTGACAAATTTTGGGAAAGATGAAATAAAATATATTTTAACATAATATATTTTGTTCATATACATCAAATACACGAGATTTAATTAATATAAAAGAGTCACACACCTATACTATGTACCCTAAGATACTTAGTTTTATTGTGCTCTTTGAATAACCTTCAATACATTTTAACATCTACGAGAAGACAAACTTACATCAAAAACTTCTAAAGTTCGGAAAAAGATAATTTTACGGTCATGATTAAAAGTTGTCACACTTCTGTACCCTCTTATTATTCTTCACATATTCAGATTCATTTAAAAACTATTTAATTTAAATACGTCTAACATACTTCATTCCTTTACTCAAGCCGACCCGGAAGTTTATATTATAAATACACTGGGATTTCTCTGTTAAAGATGACAATAATATCGATATCATTTTGTGAAATGATAATTATCTTCGTTTCCGAATCGTACGGAAAAGCAAGACCGTAGTTTGTGTTCAAAACCATCCTACTAAATTGTCCGGTTTAGTGCATTTGATGGAACGATAAATGTTCTGAGGCAAATTGACGAAGGGAAATACCTTTGTATGTAACCAAGTATAATTTGAAGGAAAAAGTGACACCTAAAATAAAAAGAAGATATTACAGTAAGTGTCAATACTATTTTTTATTTCTTATGTTTAATCTTAAAATGTCTCGTATTTGAATGATGAATTACTTAGTTCAACACTGCTGGTCTAGTATATACTATTTTACTATTTACACTTTTCCAAGTTTACAATGTAGTTTATAAGGAAGTATAGAGTTTATATCTACGAGGCAGCAATTATAAAACGATAAACAGAAATCCAAAAATATATATATACTAGACAAAAGTTTCAATCCTAAGAAGCTATGCACCCTTATCAGACTTGTCATTTACTGTATGTGTTCTTCAGCTTAATGAGTGATCACACAAAAAAAGTCATATACTGTGTTGTTGTCTGGGACATAGGGTAAAGTTAAACTGGGTTGTTGAAGTTTTAAACCCTTTTATATTTTAATCACGAAAAGCGGAATTGCAAAAGAACACAGATGCACATCTATCAAATGTCTGTTTGTGTTGATTGGTTGCTGGCTTGTGTCTATTCCACAGCCCATGTATAATATGTATCCACAACCCAAATAGATTCAGTCTGATGATTTACAACATACAGTAACAAATAAGTAAACTAATACAACTATGTTCGATGTTACAGAAAAAACATTAGAATCGATGGATACGAACGTATTTCAACATCATTGTTTTGATATATTTATACTTCCAATAAGAGAGAGGTAAACATTTATTTTCGTACCACATGTTAGCCAATTCTTATATTAAGACACCTTCGAGTCCTTGTCCCCTTTTCCGACCTTCGTTTATGTAGTCGTAACTATTCAAGCGCAGCAAGTAGCATTTGTGTACGATTACAGAAAACGCTGAGTCAAAAATTAAATATACGGTGCATTTAAACGACATTAACGACCCATAATTTTTTGGACAACTTTTATAAAACAAATACACAGGAAGTTATTAAGCTTTCTCCTACATCACACAATAAAAGTACTCTATTTAAAAAAGATTTTTTTTAGATAAAAATCAATGTTCGAACAGGGACATGTACATGTTACCACAAAACAGAAAGGGAAATCCGAACGAACAAATCAGTGAAGATGAATTAGAGTTAACATTGTTATATGAATGTAATCAGTGGCAGATAAATAAGTGTGATTGGAGCGTTGTTAAACAGGACGAATATAATACATTACGAAACTAAAATATCATAGTCATGATATAAGTAAACTGGAAAATAAAAATATGTGTAGGTTCTGTAAAGGTTTAAGATTAGAAGACCGGTAGTAAAATGTGTGACTTCTACCCCGAATTGAGGAGCGCTGTGAGCAACCGTAGCTTATATAGAGTGCATAATTTTACATTTAACACAAACGATTCAAACGACTAAGCGCGAACATGCTTTGAACACTTCTTTCAGTAACATACGTTTGCAAAGTTTACATACACTTTTACAAACTATGCACACGCTAAAAATGCGTCTGTAGTTTGTCTTTTGTTAGTACAAACGGTACATTAATTTTGTTTATAACTTCAACCTGATTAGACGATGTATTAGTTTCTACGTTTGTAAAAAGTCTGTTAACCAACAACATGTGCATGCTTTATTGAAAGTTCAAACAGGTTCAGTAAAGACTTATTAAACGAAGCATTTTTTTCTACTTTTGTAGCATTAAGAAAACATCAACAAACGCGACACAACGTTTACAAAATTATATTTAGAAAGAAATGCACTCTGAGATTGTATGATTTATTATAAGATTAGTCAACTAATTAATATTTAGTATTCAGTTAATCTTTAAAAAAAAAAAATTTGACAAAAAGCTTTATTTGCATTATATTCAGTGACGGATCCAGGAGGGGGCCTTCCGAGTGCCGTGGTGGACCCCCTTGTTTTAAAACGATGACTGCATTTGAATTTGGACATGTCGTTAACCCCCCCCCCCCCCCCCACACACACACACACACACGTTTATCCTTGTTTGGGAACCCCTTTAAAAATGACCGGATTCGAACCTGATATTTGCTGTTTCCTGTAAGTTTTCAAGATTGTATCATACAATTATTAAGAAGTAACGCAAAATAGTTATTTCGAATTATGAAATTTTGTTGCAATGTAGTTTCCGTTAACAGTATAATCTTTGTTGAATTTGAAACAGAGGATATGTTTTGGTCAAATCTTTCTATTTAGCTCAAGTATTAATTTCTGTTCCTGCATTTTGGTCTGTTTCCTCGTACATTCACGTTTGTGATGTTTCAAATATAACTAGGTCAAATGATAAAAGATGTCGCTTCATCAAGAACTAAAACCATTAAAACAAAAATAAAAACGATGATTTTATCCCAAAGAATTTATTGCAATATGTTTGCCCATTATTCTTAATCTATATTTTTGCCCATTATTCTCTATTCTTTATAAATTTTGCCCATTATTCTCTATTCTATATTTGTGTCCATTATTTTCTATTCCACACAATTTTTGCCATTTTTTCTCTATTCTTAATACATTTTGCCCGTTATTCTCTATTAAATATTTTTGCCCATTATTCTCTATTCTATATAAATGTTGTCCATTATTCTCTATTCTATATAAATTTTGCCCATTATTCTCTATTCTATATTTTTGCCAATTATTTTCTATTCTACATATTTTTTGCCATTTTTTTCTCTTTTCTTTATACATTTTGCCCGTTATTCTCTATTAAATATTTTTGCCCATTATTCTCTATTCTATATAAGTTTTGTCCATTATTATCTATTATATATTTTTGCCCATTATTCTCTATTCTATATTGTTGCCCATTATCCTCTATTCTTTATAAATTTTGCCCATTATTCTCCATTCTATATAAATTTTGCCCATTATTCTCTTTTTTTTATAAATGCTGCCCATTATTTTCGATTCTATATAAATTTTGCCCTCTATTCTATATTTTTGCCTTTGGCATTATTTTCTATTCTTTATAAATTTTGCCCATTATTCTCTATTCTTTATAAATTTTGCCCATTATTCCCTATTTTATATAAGTTTTGCCCATTATTCTCTATTCTATACTTTTGCCCATTATTCTCTATTCTATAAAATGTTTGCCCATTATTCTCTATTCTTTATAGATTTTGTCCATTATTCTCTATTCTATATAAATATTGTCCATTATTCATTATTCTATTATATACATTTTGCCCATTATTCTCTATTCTATATTTTTGCCCATTTTTTTTCTATTTTATGTAATTTTTGCATATTTTTGCCCATTCTCTATTCTTTATAAATTTTGTCCATTATCTCTATTCTGTATAAGTGTTGTCCATTATTCTCTATTCTTTATAGAAAGTCTGTTAACCAACAACATGTGCATGCTTTATTGAAAGTTCAAACAGGTTCAGTAAAGACTTATTAAACGAAGCATTTTTTTCTACTTTTGTAGCATTAAGAAAACATCAACAATTCTTTATTCTTTATAAATTTTGCCCATTATTCTCTATTACATATTTTTGCCCATTCTCTATTCTATATAAGTTTTGTCCATTATTCTCTATTCTTTATAAAAAAGCTATCTACACCAAATACCACTTACTTTTACATTCCAAAAGTGGTTCCACTTAACTTTACTCTACCGTAAACATTTAAACTAGACATGACTTAGAGCGTCAACGGCAAAAGAAAATGACCGAAGGAGATGGGTTGAATAAAATCCATGGAATGAGAAATTCTATTTCGAAATCAAATGCATACCAAATAGTATTGCCTTAAATAAAGGCAACAGTAGTATACCGCTGTTCAAAACTCATAAATCCATGGACAAAAAACAAAATCGGGGTAACAAACCAAAACCGAGCGAAACGCATTAAATATAAGAGGAGAACAACGCAACACACACAGAAACAGACCAATCATCAGACAAAACACCACGAGAATAACAAATGTAACATGAAAACCAAATACATGAATTTGGGATAGACAAGTACCGTGCCACGTCTTATCTCAATATCTCAAAAATAAGAGAAAACACAAACGACTCAACGTTAAAATGCAACACAAAGAGAAAAGAACAATATTATAACAATGACCATCTTCCTGACTTGGTACAGGACACTTTTAAAGGGGAATAAAAGTGGTGGGTTGAACCTGGTTTTAAGGCATGCCAAACCTGCTTAACATAGTTCCCCTTAATAAACTGACATAATAGCTTTTTGTTTGGTGTGAGCCAAGGCTCCGTGTTGAAGGCCGTACACTGACCTAAAATGGTTTACTTTTTTTTAAATTGTTATTGGATGGAGAGTTGTCTCATTGGCACTCACACCACATCTTCCTTTACCTATAATCATATATAAACTTCTACATTTTAACCAAGCAAAAGTTTCAAAATCATTTATTTACTAGTCATTACACCCTACTGAGTTGGCAGTGCTAAATAATTTCTATGAAAATGGCATTGTGCCAATGATATAAAAAACGAATACCAAATATCATTGACTAGCATCAGTGGGCAAAACATAAAAACAGAATGACAATGAATGTAAACACATTAATTGCACTTCTGTCAGTTATGTTAGGGCTTTCGTTCTTAATACACCATTCATTCATTGTACACACAAAAGGGCAATATACACTTATCATTTGAACTTCCTATTTGCGTTACTTGCGATAATGTTAACCCATTGAAATATTTGTAAAGTTAATTTCCTTAATATCTCAAATATCATAGTACATCTAATCTGAGCAGCGGACAAAGGAATGTACGGTCTGCGGAGTCGAAGTTTAAACCAATTTCATACAAGTACACTACATGTACGAAGTACGAACCTATGTATCTGAGCAGCGGACGAAGGAATGTACGGTCTGCGGAGTTAAATAAACACCATACGATTACATTGCATGTACGTAGTACGTAGTACGAACGCTTATATTTAAGCAGTGAGCGGACGAAGAATTGTATGGTCTTTGGACTTAAATCAATCTCATACGATAATATTGCATGTAAGAAGTACGCACCCTTTTATCTGAGTAACGGACGAAGGAATGTATGGCCTGTCGAATTAAATCAATATCATACGATTCCAGTATATGTACGAAATACGAACCCTTGTATCTGAGCAGCGGACAAAGGAATGTATAATGGTCTGTAGAGTAAAATTTATATATGTAATACGATTTCAATACATGTACGACGAACGAACCCTTACAATGTATATCTGTTCTGTGATAATAAGTCCGTTCATAGTCTAGCGAAGGTACATATGCTCAGTATAAAAATGCCTTAGCTGCACTTGAATATGTGAACTTTGTCATCAAATTTGTCTGTATACATGTACATACGTAGGTTTAGGGGTTCATTCCTTCTCCCTTTTAGTTCCATACAAAGAAGTGCAGAATTTTACTTTTTACTCTTTGATATATTGTGTACCTTGACTGCAATGAATCAATTTAAATCTTATTGTAATAGCCTCCCTTTTAGTTCTTGAGCAATTATTGATAGGATGAAATTGTCATAACTTAGGTTAAAAAAAAATACTTGTGTGCGTATGGATCTAGTTTCTTTTATAAAGCGTAGTAAGAAAAAAAAAAATAATAGAAAATTATCCATGAAATTCATTCGTATTCATAGGTTATTTTGAAGAAAATTTTTTGCAATTTCATAATCATCTTTGAAAAGATTGGTTTTATTCAAAATGAACTGTTTTGTTTTGTATGCTTCAAATATATTTACAGCTGAGCATTTTATTCGCTGGTCATGCTTGTTCTTTATGCTAGTAAACTAAATTTATAAACAACTCAATACAACCCCGCAATGTTCATGTGCCTGTCCTAAGGAAGAAGCCTCGTTTTAATCTATTAGTTTTGTCATTTGGAAAATTGTTATTGATGGTACTAGTCTCAAATACTTTTTTTGCAATATCTCTAGACTCGCTTTGATTTACAGAATGATGGACTCACCATGTGATCCCCTGCGTCTGTGTTTTATTGAAAGCGGCGGGTTTCGACCTCTAGATGGAGTTTTGAATTACATCTAGCATGTCTAGTTTGTTTGTCGTCTGCTACCGGTCTCATGTAGTTAGCCTTTAGGTTTACAATTGTATAATGTAGATATATAAAAAATAAATGCTTATGTTACCTATAAATTGCAGCATGATTGGCTCTTAGTTTATCAGACAAACGATTTCTGCGAACAGTTTTTTAAATTGACATTATGATGCCTTTATTTGTATACAACATTCGTATATTAGTTACGATTATCTTCTCATTTTTTAATACCATAATTACAATTATATTTTTTCCGAGTTACAATTATCATCCCGAATTTATGTGTTAATTTACTAATTTGTCATTCAAAATCATATGATGTATGTAGACTAAGCTCGAAGGATTATGATCGCAGCGATATAACCTATTTTGTGTCAATGCGGCGTAAAGCAACCAACAATCAATCAATCAATGAAAAGAGTATTTTACATCAACATGACCCGAAAACAATTCTGTACAAATACTAATAACTTATAATTTCATTTTACGTTTTGAAATTTCTAGATCATCGGTGCACCTTCATCAAACTTTAATATATTGACTATACGTTTAATCTTATCGAACCCCTACTTCTACCGGATAATGGACACTATTGTTTATTTATCCAATGAAAGGTGTGATGTAGATACATTACGATACTTGATTTGTTAAATATCTATTTTTATATATACAAACTTTTGATTAAATAGTTCCTTCTTCCTAGTTTGATGCACGATTTTTAAAATTTATTCTAAACACTTCATGATGTTCATTGAAGAAAATGACTATTCATTAAAAATTGAAATGATATAATATGATCAAATAGATCGTGAGTTATGAACAACCGATTCTGTAAATATGCAAGTATTTAAAAGTCCTTAAATGAATACCTTTCTGTAAAATTCGTGCAATTAATGTTTATTCGTTGTATAGGTAAAAACATGACACACCCAAGTTAAATGTAAAATGTCTCATTTAAATGGTTTTCTCTATGTGTGCTTTATATTTCTAAATGAATTAGTCATATTTTCCTCTCGTCATGTTGTATTGTAGATCAGTGTAAAAAATAATGATGTGCACCGTAGAGCCATAATATTAATTTATTATTGACTGTCTACATAGTTTGTAACAAGACGTTATAAAGTCTTATAAAAGAAGTAAAAAAAAACCATGATAACCCCCGATTTCCTCCTTTAAAATGCTAAGCACAAACCAAATAACAAAAATAGGACGACCATGATTTTTCAAATTAAAATGTTCACTCATTAGATGTTGGATGTGTACTGATTGATAATTTAGTCTTAGATGCATGCTGGTTTTATTAGTTGTTAGTGGCTTTGAACTACATTGTAGCTGTCAGTAACTGCGAGTACTCTCATATCTTTACTTATTGTTTATTTGTTGTTTGGATGTACAAGTACCCCGACACGTCCACTTGTATTTGTAATATTTGTATTTTTATCCATCTGACGAATTGATCTTTTTTCAACTGATACTTATAATTCGTTCTTATGTTGTACGGTTACACCACTGTCCCAGGTTAGGGATAGAGTTAGGATCCCGCTAACATGTTTAACCCCACCACATTCTGTATGTATGTGCTGGTCTCAAGGAGCCTGTAATTCAGTGGTGGTCGTTTGTTTTATTTATGTTACATATTTGTTTTTCGTTCATGTAAGTATACTCGTTTGAATTGTTTAACAGTGTCATTTCGGGAATTTTTATTGCTGACTATGCGGTATGGAATTTGCTCCTTGCTGAAGGCCGTACGATGACCTACATTTGTTAATTTCTGTGTTATTTGGTCTCTTGTGGAGAGTTGTCTCATTGACAATCATACTCCATCTTCTTTTTTTATAGTTATGAATTATTGTGTCTTGTCATAAAAAGAAGCTATGAATAGCTATAATAAAAGACCATGAGAACCCCCAATTTCCAACCTTAAAATGCCAAGCACAAACTAAAAACATACAAAAAGGAAAACTATGATTTTTCGAATTAAAATGTGCATTAATTTGATGTTGGTTCTGTACTGATTGATAATTTAGTGCATGATTTTTTATTAGTTGTTAGTGGCTTTGAACTAACTGCCAGTATTTCGGTTTGGTCTTTGATACGATTGCCATATTTAAAAATAACACTTCCAGGGGCGTAGCTAGAAAGAAAGGATGTGGAAGCACCTACCGCCTAGCGGAGCATCTAGACTTCACCAGATCTGTACTATGGGATATGAGCTTTCTTTTTTGTTGAAGATCGTATCGGTGATATACATATAACAGTTATTAAATCTGTGTCATTTGGTTTCTTGTGGAGAGTTGTCTTGTGGCAATCATACCACGTCTCCTTTTTTCATAATTACATGACCGATATGATGATATCTGACCTTAACCTCATTTTAACTAACCAGTGTTCATGTTATAATTTCGGATTGAAATCTGTTTCATTGTAACTAAAATGTGTCATCACTTTGTAAAGGACAATATTAAGAGTGCGTCGTACATATGGTATTTTTTTCCCGAAACATGCTCATTGTGCGAAATATTGAATAAAAAGTATTGTTTAAATGATGTTTGCCACATGTACATGTTTTATGTCCCTTGTTGTAGAAGTATACGAAACGATTTTAACTAGAAAGCATGGTAATATTCAACTATATTTTCTACCCCAGGAGTGGCTTACGTTAGCTGTACATGAACATGTATGTGGCAAATCTCTTCGGCATTTTGGTGCCTCTATTCTCTTTAATTACGTAGTTTATTTGTCTTTTAACTCAGTTATTCGAACACCATTGTCTTTTGTAGATGATACGCACATCTGACGTAAGTTTATACGACTGATAATATTGATGAGTATTGAAAGGAAGTACTAAATACTGAAAATTAAAAAAAATACCAAACATTTTTCAAAGCTGTATAATTACATTAACGGAACATGTACTAGTTTAACCGCACCAGAAATTGAGTATACGCTATTTCTCTTGTAGATCGGCAGTAAATGATAAAGATGTTTGGTGTCTTATTGTCTGTTGTGCTTGTCTGCATAATAACAGGTAAGCTTGCTGTTACTGAGAACATGTCTACTAGTTATGTTAGTTATTGGACACATTTTTTTATATGCATTGACGTTACGCGCGATGTTCGTACCTCATTGGAAAATCGATGTAGTTGGCAAGATGCAAGTAAAAAAAAAAAAATTTTGAGATATCATATTTATTGCTATTGTACACATTTTAAATAGAAATATTTTTTTTAAACAAAAAAGAAAAAAATAATTGTTGAAACTATGTTTCATGCTGCATGCGACAAGCTAGCTATCTATAGTTTAAAAAAACCGGCAATTTTTAGGCTGTCCCGCGTAACATATTTCATTTTTTGTAACCACTAAACTGTGATTTTCGTCTAAACTATTTAATGTTTTGAAAAACCGTTTTTTCCATTATTAAACAAATAGGTTCCTTAAGAATTTTATGCATTTTTTATGACGTTATGATGACGTCATAGAAAAAAATAAAGTGTTTCATACTACAAGGGCAAATCTGTCCCACGGGGGAAAAAATGGTATTCCTGATTTGAGATTAAAAAACATTTATCTAAAATGGAAAAAAGGTTAGTATTTGTATTTACTACATCAATGTTAATTTGCTTAATTCTATGAATTTGAAGACAAATATCCTGAAAAATTATATATGGTAATTTATGAGCGATTTTTCAAAGGCTTACAAGGGTGTCACACCGCCAATTTTTGACGTAAAAACGAACGCAACTCAAATTTACGGCAATTGTTTGCTTATCAGAGCTCTTATAATGGTAGAATTTATGATTTTTTAAAATGTTATTTTTCTTAATTTTTAAAAAAATCTAATTTAAAAGTACATCAATTTTCGATAAGTAGTTAAAACGCACCGTCGATTTTGCGGAGTCTTACAAGAATGTCGAACATGCTTAAAACCAACGTTTCAGTCGAAGTTTTGGTTTGAACGTTACGAAATATTTGCGACGTTGTGTTACGCTTACATGTACGATCATTGCGCGTAACGTCATTCAATTTGACTAAATGTCAGTTTTAACTGGCGAAATATGGGACGTAGTAAGTCAAGTATGACATTCATTAAGATTATGGCATAAAACCACTAATTCAAAGCCCCCTTACGTTTTATGTTAAATTGTGCAATTTCAAGCATTAATTGCTACTTGAACTGAATTTTTAACAAAGCGGCATGTATTTCATGTCAAAACTATACTGTATCCTGACTTGTGCTGAAAAAGTCAACATACTTTTAATTGCATATTAGATCGTACTGGTTCCTGGAAGTTTGATGGTACAAAATATGTACTTCTGATCTGAAAAACAAAGCAAATGTGTCCTCCTGTTAAAATGTTATATTCTTCTTTATTGTTCAAAAAACTTTCAACAATAGTTCTACAGTGATCCAAAGTCCATAAGCATCCAGTTGATACCTGATTGAACTATCAAAATCCTTCACCTATAATTGACAAAGATACAGATAATTTATGCGTAGGAACTATTTTGTTTTAAATATGTACTACTTTCTTGTAACTATCTTCTTTTCGACCGGTCCTGAATCAGTGGTTCTACACCTTATATGCCATATGAGCCAGGTTTGACAGAAAGGTTTGAGACTTACTAATAAACATAAGATGATTAAGGTTAAGAGATACATAGTGTGTCGTTTATTGAAAAGATTCTGTATACTCATGCTTGCATCATTATATAAAACTCTCAATATTAAGTATTTTTGTTTTAATTTGTAAAATGTAGTTTGCATAATTGCTTGTGTTGTCCGATTGTTTCGATTGCCTCTAATCATTTACCATTGTTTTTGTTCAAATGTTTTAATCACATATTTCAATGTTTAATTTTTGTAGGACATGTATCGTGTAGGAACCTTACAGCCTCACCGAATTATGTACACAGTGGCACACAACTGACATTAACATGTGATGTAGGTGAATCAATTGTTAATGGAACAGCAACCTTCCGCAGTAGCTCTGGAAGTTTAGGCAGCATTACGTATGATGATATGAACAATTGTTATGTGAATTCTTCATCTACGCCCTGTTCATCAACGTGTTCATGTGAGGAAAATAACAATCGAATGATATGGAAATACACACAATCGTCCACACCTTCTTCTGACCAGACCTTTTTTTGTGATTTTATTGGTGATAGTGATCTATTCACTACAAGTACAACAGTGAAACGGGCTGGTATGTTTATTTGAAGCTGTATATTACAATATTGTTTTATTTCATTTCTTCAAACAAACACATTACCCGTGGATAAAGTGAATTAGGTAAAAAAAGTAAACATCACCATTATAACAAAAAATATATAAAAATTTCGTTTCATAGCGAAACATTATACACGTTTTATATGTTTTTTAATACATTACTTACAATAAAACGGATACATGCATACTTGCATACATGTATTTAACAAATTTGTTCCATTAGAAAAAAAATCCTTTTTTTCCAGTAACCATCGTGGTGGTCTTTGATACGTTGGTTTTTGTCTTTGCTATATGGAGATGAAGATTATTTGTGTATACATCCACATCTGAATCTCATTTTGACAGGAAAGTCGTGAAATCGCAAACAAATGAACAAAATATAAAAAATATATTCATTTGGTACAAAACTGTGTGACTTATGTTTATTTTATAGGCTAAATTGTCTGCTAAGAGTTTCTGAAGATATGTATGTCAAATATTGTACATGACTGTAACAAAGACACATGTATATATAAAACAAATCAAGTATTAGAAAAATGTCCTGTATGTGACTCAATTGTTTAGACCAATTGTCGTATTATTCTTGAGATACATTATTATTCCCTCTAAACAATCAAATGTATGACCCCAGAATTACATTTTTGACGTGACTTTTCAAAAGAGTTGATTCACATGGCGGGTACAGAATAGAATATTCAATGAAGGACTTCCTATCCTGCCAACGCACCTGTTCTCTTTTAAGGGGCTTTATTTTACTTCTTTTAATATGGGAGTTTGAATACGGTATGCATGTATGAAACGCACTATAAACCAACAAATAGTATGAGCAACACACTAGTAAAATCTAACTATTAAATAAAATAAACAATCATTACAAGAAGATAATAAAAATATAATTTTAGAATACATTTTTATATTTATGCACCATACATAAAAATAATGAGTTAAGATCCAATTGGCTGCAAATATGTCAAAAACCTTAATTACAACTCGTTTTTGTTTGTTTCAGTATTACAATTACCAACGATATCACCATCAACATCATCTTACACTGTGACAATAGGGAGACAGCTGTCACCAATACAATGTACAGAGACGTGTTGGCCATCTTGCAATGTTCAATGGATTGGACCAAACATTTTCCCGGGTCATGGTGACAATTTAACACTGTCTAATATTCAAAAGATACATTCTGGACAGTATCGATGTCGAGTGACAAATTTGTTAGGGAAACAAACCAGTCAAATTATCACAGTTACAGTGCAGTGCAAGTATAGTTTGAAATAATTAAAAAGTGTATTAATTGTTAAATATTTTAAATCAAAGAAATGCATATAACATATTAAGTTAATATCCAAACGGTCTGTATTTTAAATTCCATCGAACGTTGGTAACTATCATGATTAATCTTTTAAATAGAAACTGAGATTTCCCAAACCATCATCACGGTGGGTAAAGTTGTCCTGCGAGAAAACGATATGTGCTGGTTATTCAGTCCAGTCCGGTGCTGGTGATCATCGAAATTATGTAAACAAAGACCAACATTGTGATGTTTTACGTTTTTTTAACCCTCTACACTGGTTCAGTGAGCGAAACACAAAAATACTCCTTTTCAGAAAATCTAGAACTGAAAAAAAAATCCCCCTTCAGTCCGCTTTTTACCCTAATCCACACGACAAAAGTTATTTTGTGAAAAACCTGTATAACGACATGTTATTTGAAATTACGACATGCTATGTCGTAACTACGATATATATTTTTAATGGCCCTTATCGGCTTCCGTACTTTTACATGTTTTTTCCACAATATACACTTTGGGATTTACTCTATCATTGTCTATAATCCTTTATTTTATATCGGTTAACAATGCAACAACCTTATATTATAAAAAAAAGGGGCCACATGACATGACATTATTCTATAGTAATAAATTAAATCGTTCATTAACAGAACACAGCAGACCAGATAACCGGTCGTGAACAAACTTTAACATGATAATGACCGGTGGGGCATGGTTTCCGTCTAATAATGACTGTTGGGCGTGGTTTCCGTCAGAAAATGACCATTGGGGCGTGGTTTCTCTTTTAATATATATATATATATATATTATTGTGAAACTAATTCTTTTACTACGGGGGCAAGGGCCAGCGGGGTACTGACTCCTGCGTCATTAAAAATGCACATCATAGTATTTACAAACAACATTATATGAGTGTATTAAAAATGGTATAAGATACTTGCAAAAGGCTTTAAAAGTCTAATAAAAACATAAACGCTAAAATATCATAGTAAATTGGTTATTTCGTAAAAGTACATTACAGTGACAATTTAAAATGCATAACTACTTTGAAATCTTTCATCAATAAAAGATTAAAAAAATCAAACTTAAAACTAAAAAACGTTCACACACAGTTCAAGACATTATACATTGGAAATCTTATCAATTTCAAAAGAACGTCCATTCATTACGTCTGCAAGGTATTTTTTAATCCTCGGTCACACCTTACCGGATAGCTCGAACGGACGCTTACCGGATAAAAAAAAAAGTTACCCGTTGACAAAATTTGTATCCGTTGGGAGTCCGTTGGTGTACTAACGGACATGTAACGAATGCCTAACGGACACACAACGGACATTGAACGTACGTGAAACGGATACGTACCGGACAGAACGGACGTCGAACGTACATCCAACAGACGAGTACCGGATAAAACGGACACCTAACGAAAGTGTAACGGATAAAATGGATGAACAAAATAATCTGATAATTAAAGGCAATAAACCATCTAAAAATTAAAGGCAATAAACCACGCGAAATTTCAATTGTCTTTGTCCGTTTTACATCCGAAAGGCATCCGTTTTATCCGTTATCCTTCCGTTAATGTCCGTTTCACATCCGTTTTATCCGTTAGGCTTCCGGTAGACGTCCGTTGGTAAATTGGTCTACCGGATCTCCAACGGATGCATAACGGACACGTAACGAATACAAAACGGACGAGTACCGCACAAAACGGACGCCTAACGGACGTTCAACGGACATTTTATCCGTTGGACGTCCGTTCAAAGTTTTGAACATGCTCAAAATTGTTCACCGGACAGAACGGACGTCAACGGATAAAACGGACGCTTAACGGACATGCAACGGATATGGACGGACGCCTAAAGGATAAGAACGGACGTCTAACGGACATGAACGGATTGAAAAAAAGTTATCCGTTAGGCGTCCGTTCGAGCTATCCGGTAAGGTGTGACCGAGGCTTTAACGATCTTATCTAAACTATTACTTAAGTCTGGAGAATACAAGTAGCTCAGATCGCCTATCATGAACTGTATTTGTGATAAGGGTGGCAACTCTGAAAAACAGATATCCATTTTTAAATTCTCGAAACATGCTTGTATATTAGTACTTGTTCTTTTTCTTATAGCCGAGAAAAAAGTACAACCTAACATAACGTGAAAGATATCCTCAATCGCAATTGAGGAACATAACTGACACTCATTATTTGTTGTCAGATTCATTCGCTGAAGCGTTGCATTTATAGGCAGACAATTCGTTCTTGCCAAATTTTTTAGCCTTGTTGAGCGGAGGTCGTCAACATTTGATAGTCACGGCTGCTTACGACTAACAACCACAAAGGATTGGTACAAGTTTAGGCTACTCTTTCCTAAAATATTACATAATTGAGCATTGGTCGTTTCGTTACCATAAAATTAATTAAAGATATTAACGTTTATGTTTCCATTTGCATAATGGTCTAGACCCGCAGTCTTTAAAATAGTTTCGATATTTTCTATATATTTCTATTCATTACTTTTAACAGGTACAATTTCATCTAGGATCATTTTCGACAGCCGATTATTGGGCATGTTTTTTAATCTAGCGTAGTATGCAATTCTTTGTCTATCCATAAATCTGTATATTGACTCCCATCCAAATTCAGCTAGGAGCGCACATTTAGGAATATTCATTTTTGTGTTTAGGATTATTTCCCCACTTCATATTAAAAACTTTCTAGTAATTCTTTACATTTCTGGGATGACGGGAACCATACTGAACAACCATACGTCAGTGATGGTCGAATAGCCGACATCCAAAATGACATGTCAGAGAATGTCCAAAATTTATACGGTTAAAATCACATGGGGTTCACCTAAAATACGAATTGCATGATTTATTTTCCGTTGAAAATTTTCTTTCAGGTACTGTTCTATATGGTATGTAGATATAAGGGATCTTGAAAAATATACGCCTAAATATTTGTATCTACTTCTTCAATGAGATCGTTCCCCAAATACCATTTTTTATCCGAGTCTTTCTTTTTACCTGTAACCAGGACCTTCGACTTGGATAAATTAAACTTTAAGCTCCATTTTGAGACAAATTTATGCGCTATGTTTAAAAGAATTTGTAGCTCTTCTACAGTGTTTCCTAATAGGAAATGTCATCAGCGAATAAAAAGCAGTTTATTAACTCAGAGGCGATGCTTATACATAAATTTGCCCCCTTCAGCATATCGCACAGGTCAGTCATTAAGACGGAAAAAAGTGTAGGAGATAGGCCACATCCTTGTTTTAGACCAAATTCTTGATCGAACCATTCAGAATCGTAATGATCAAAAAGGGCTTTATTGCAAACATTCTTATATAATGCCCGGAGGATCTTCCAGCATTTACCCTAGATACCCTTTTTCCATAGGAGATAGAACAGTCCATCTCGCCAAACTTTATCGAAAGCTGATGAAAGATCAAGGAAGACAAGAAAAGTCTTTTCCTTCCTTGACTTTTTCATCGAACAAATTCCGTTAAGTGTAAAAATGTGATCCTCCACCCTCCTTTCTTTTCGGAAAGCACCTTGGGTTTCCCCAAGTATCCCTTTATCTTCAATATAGCCCATAACATTACATTCAATTAGCTTACAGCATACCTTATATACATTTGATGTTAAGAGTTATACCTCTGTAGTTACTCAGAGATTGTGTAGACCCACCTTTGTGTATGGGTATAATGATTCCTTTATGCCATATGCATTCATTTGGGATTATTTCTAGATCTGTATTTTTTTTTTTAAATATGCACAAGGGAATTAAACAGGATATCCCCACCATGTTTAAGGAATTCGTTAGGAATGCCATCATTACCACAGGCTTTTCCAGATTTGAGACTTATCAAAGTCTGTGAAATTTTATTTTCGTCGAAAGTAACCGATAGGGGAGAATCTGATATTAATATATTTTCGTCAATATTTATAATAAGGTTTTTAACATCTTTTTCAAGTTCATCATTTTCATTTTGAAAGGAACCTATGGAGCTAAAATGCTTGAAAAGGGTATTATTTATCTCATCCGTATGCGTTAATATTTTATCCGAATCATATGGATCATTAAGCTCTATGGGACCTGTATCGGTTCGTTTTATTTTAAGAAAATTCCAAAAACCTTTCATCTTTTTTTTTTTGCATTTATACAGTCGGATCTTGGCTGATCGTTCTTTCCGTTTGATAGCCTCTTGTACTTAGGATATCCGATTAAAATAAAAATCTTTAAGTCTTTTGCCAATTTCGTGATTATGCGCATGATATTTGTTATGGGTGCGGCTTAATCTATTGGCGTTTCGGCCTTGTTTTAAAAGATAATCAAGTTCTTTATCCCAAAAATCTTTGTAATTTTTTACGGGTTTGGCTTTACCGTGAGCTAACATTGCAGATTTTTCTACCGCATTTTCCCATAAATCCCAGAGTCGGTTTACATCGTTTATTTTGTCACTTTCTTTAGTAAATTGGCTCAAATTGTCATTAAGTTTTTTTCTGGAAGAGGGTCCAGTCTGTTTTATCGTTTATTTTCCAAACGCATTTTTCATTTTGTGTCTTTTTCTGTACAATAGGTTTACAAATTAGAGTTCATCTTATCAAAACATGGTCACTGTGCAAGTCGAACCTGCCTGAATCGTCTATTAAAACACTAGAGACATTTTCTGACAAGCTTTTTGTCAGAAATACGTAATCTATTGCCGACCTCTGATTATTAAAAATGAGCGTGAAATTACCTGTATGTTCGCCAAACACCAACGCAACGCCCGTTGAAATCGCCCATGAGTAGTATTTCATATCCCATGGCATTTAAACGAGACGTTTCGTCTAGCAATTGAAACATTAAAAAATTATTCATCAGTGTAAGATTTATTTGTTCCGTCGTTCGGAAAATAAACTACACCTATTGCCGTTTTCACGTTATTTATTCGGGTTAAAGTCCAAAGCCGTTCATATAAATGGCATTTGCTATCAAGCAAATTTTTATCAAGCATTGGTAAATGCGACTTCAGACAAATACCTATGCCTCCTTTTCCTGTACTACCTCGTCGCGTTTTCCCGACCTAACAATTAGATGTATCTAAGTTAGGTGGTCGGTTGTTACTTTTAAAAATGTCTCAACCAAACGAAAAATACCAACATTATTATATTTTAAATGTTTGTTAACTTCATGTTTTTTTTACGTCATACCACGAATATTGAGATAGTCGATATTAAGAATGGTCTTACCATACGACCGACGATTAATTTTCTTTCCGCGTTTATGTTTACGAGATTATATTGCATGCATTTTCTAACTTTTATCTATAGGATCTATCTTTTCAGAGTTGCCAACTAGCTCTTCGGCACTCTCTTCTTGGCCAGTAACCTAATATCTACATATCTTGGCCTTATGTCCGGGTTCATTACAATTATGATAAACAATACAATTAACATGCCTACAGACAGAAGTCGTATTGTTAGATTCACCACAATACCAAGAACATAAAATGTTATCATGAGTGGTTAATGACCAGTGGGGCGTTAGATTCGCCACACTAGCTATCAACATAAAATGTATCATGAGTGGTTAATGACCGGTGGGGCGTGGTTTCTCTGTTTAGAAGATAGATGTCCCTTTAATAACACATTTTCCTGTTTTCAATATTATATTTAAGTTGTTGAATTGTTAATCAAATGATATCGTAAATTTATAGAATTACAGAGAACTTGTATATTATATTGAAAAATTGCACTAAAATGAATGCAAGTATTACTACGACTGGTCTTCACTCTTTGCCATAAAAATAACTAATCGAGTTTGCTTTAGGCATTTTGGAATTATAATAATTTTCTAAAACATGGTTTCGCAATGAAATAAACATAATAGTTCTGAAACACTGTTCATTATCGTGAAACATGGACTGCCCGTAGAACAGTCGTGTAGACTGCGACAGCAGTCTTGACCTCGCATTCGGCTCAGTGATTATCACTATCTTAGTCAATACCACTGTCCTGTGGGCAGTCCATATATCACGATTATGTGCATCGTACTAAACTTCGAAACCTATAAATGACCTGCAATTAAAGTCCATAAAAGAGTAACAAAGCAAAAGACAGCAGACCTGGGACAGCCGAAATAATGCGGCGGGGTCACACATGTTTTGTATGATCTAAACCCTCCCCTACACCTCTATAGCCAATGTAGACACACGAACGCACAGCAATACGTACGTAAAAAATAAGTGTAAAAGAAGTCCGTGAGTCCGATATCAGAATAGATACTTGTAACAAAAGAAACTAAGCAGAATGACAATAATACATACAATTACAAAGGATTACTAGCAGTTACTGACATGTCAGCTCCAGAACTTACGACCTAGTATGTTTATGTCAATATTTTGAAAGTTAGACATTCATTTGATTATATTTTCAAAATGCTCCTCTAGTATAACGTCGTTTGTCACTTTTTCCCCTCTGAACGTAAGTTTCTCATACAGTTATTATAAAACCGCTATGATTCAATTTTAAATATGCATAAAGACGAATTAAACTTAACTTGTCTATTCAATACATTATAGATGGTCCGGATACTATGGCACTTGATCCAGCTTATTCAGTTATTGAAAGAAGAGAAGGCAGTTCTATTGGACCTATAAACTGTTCGGCTGATTGTGAGCCAGTGTGTAACTTTGGGTGGATATACCCTGATGGCCAAGCAGAAGATGGTAATGTTTTGCCGAGACACAATTTACAAAAGACAAACACTGGTCAGTACAAGTGTAAGGCTTCTAATAAGATTGGAACTGATCAGAAAATAGTCACAGTTACTGTTACCTGTAAGTATTCTATGTAAGAGCTATAAAAGTAGCAGATAATTTATGTCAACGAAAAAATGTTCGCGCCGTCAAGTTTATAATATTCAATACTTAAATAGTTTTAACTGAATTTTGAGTTGAACATTGCAAAGTATGGTCTGAACGGATGTTTAAATCCTATAGATAATGGTCGGTGGTATTCCTGTATAATACTCGTTAAAATCTAATGCTTAAACCGAAACGTTAGTGTGTGAGTTAAGTAAAATAAGTAAAATCAAAAACATACGAAAAGCATCGAAAAGATGAAAAAATGCAAAGGGATGAAATACGTTACTATTATTTCCAAAAGATTTACAAAATTTGATAACATCTTCTCTAAATTCACTTTAAAGATAATAAATGTATCTAGAATTGTTTTTCAGTACTAAAGTAATGGGATAAAGTTTTAGGGTTTGTAACATTCTTATCCTTGGGGACTATTGGCTATTGGCATTAAAGGTTCTGTTTTGGCATGGGTAAAAAATTATCTTTCTGATAGAAAGCAAAGGGTTGTAATTAATAGTGTATCATCCGAGTGGGGTAATATAATGCATGGGGTACCCTAGGGGTCGATCCTGGGTCCTCTTTCATTTTTGATATTTATCAACGATATCATATCTGATATACAGTCTTCTATTAAGTTGTTTGCTGATGATACAAGTTTATATTTGATAGTAGATGACCCCCAAGAATCAGCAAACAACTTGAATAGTGATCTCGCAAAAATCCATAGATGGTCTTCAGATTGGCTAGTGACCTTTAACCCTCAGAAAACCGAGACCATGACAATTTCACGGAAACTTCACAAACCTGATCATCCAAAACTTAACATGGACAACGTAACTGTAACTGAGGTATCAACCCATAAACACCTTGGATTACATATTTCAAACGATGGCACTTGGCACAAACATATTGATGTAATAACCGAAAAGGCATACAAACGACTGAATGTTCTTCGAAAATTTAAATTTATCCTTGACAGACGGACACTCGAGACAATATACCTAACATATATAAGACCATTATTAGAATATGCTGATGTCATCTGGGACAACAACACACATCTTTCGATTGATAAGATTAAAAAAGTGCAAACAGAGGCTGCCAGGATCGTAACTGGGGGTACTAGGTTGGTGTCCCTAGAGAGATTATATCTCGAAACGGGTTGGGAAAAGCTTAAAGATCGAAGGAAGGCCCACAGGTTAATTTATTTTTACAAGATGAAAAATAATATTACTCCGAAATATCTATCAACCTTAGTTCCAGAGTCCCATGCAGCCATACATTATCATAATACGAGAAACTCGTCCCTAATCCCCCCTGTTCGAACAAGAACAGCCCTGTATTCAAATTATTTTTTACCGGCAACTGTACGTTCATGGAATCTCCTCCCTGAGAATGCAAAGACCAGTACTTCGGTGGGGGCAATCAGGAATTGTGTTCAGCCTCGGGCGATTAAACCTCCAAATTATTTTTACATTGGTAAGCGATTAGGTCAAATTTATCACTCAAGACTTCGTATGCAATGCAGTTCTCTAAATCAACATCTTTTTGTTAAAAATATAGTGGATTCGCCACTTTGTTTATGTGGTGCTATAGAAACTACAGCGCACTACTTGTTGCACTGCCCCCGTTTTCATATTATGGGTGAACAGCATTTTTATAATATCAATATAATACATTTTTTGTCGGAAGAAATCTTGCTACACGGTTCAACGGACTTCAGCTACGAACAAAAGATTGAAATATTCTTGGCAGTTCAAACATTTATACTCAGTAGCAAAAGATTTGTCATAGATAGCACACATCTTGTTCAACAAGTAATACTTATATCTATAATTGTGTCCGTTCAGAAACATACACTTTATTATTCCGATGTATATATTTTTTCTTCTTTCTTGTGTGTCACAAACCTTATTATATGTTTTTTTCTTCTTTTCATCTAGTGTAACATTGTTATTTTTTATAACATTTTACCCTTTGAGTATTAAAATATGAAATGTTCTTATTAGGAAACGGATTAATATAAGCTAAGAGCTTGTATCTGGATCCTATTAATTATTTCACTTGTATTATTATGTAAATGCCTATGTATGTACCTGAATATAATCAATAAAATATGTTTACACTAAAAATGTTTTCATCAAATATATCAACACAGTGATAGTAATAACTTTCATGAGAGAAGATGCGCATTTTGACAAACGATGTCTCTTTAATTAGTGATACATGTCATCATATTAAAATAATTGAAAATCTAAATGCAAAAACTAACATTAATTTGCTAAGGATTACACAAACAGGACAAAAAGAAGACACACACGGATAATGACTTGGTGCTATGCGTGAAGAAGATGCATACTTAATTTAAATAACAGAAAATTTCAATAAAATAATATCCATATTAGCATGCCCGCGCCGAAGGATCGATGGTACTATAAAAACCAATTGTAACTTCTGCACCAAATGCTATGATTTTATGTACTCGAGTAATCACTAGTGTCTACCTAGACTTCACTCCAACTACAATATATTATTGGATATGTAAGAGATATGCATTCTACCAGTTTGGGGGGGGACATATTAAGACTTCCAGAAACCAAATGTGCAAGGTAGAAACTATATAAAATTGAGAATGAAAATGGGGAGTATGTCAAAGAGACAACATCTTTACCAGAGAGCGGAAAACAGCTCTATACATCTCCTTTTGATTTTCGATAATAAGCCGACTCAATTGTAAGCCATATAATACCCCGACATGAGACAAAGCTAACAACACAAAAGAGAAAAACTAACGACAGAATCTATTTAAAATTACTTAAGTGTAAACATTGATGAACAACAACAGACGACTTCGAATGAATAACGGACCTCTAGGATTTTTTATTATATATTTTTTAACTATTTTGCAGATCCACCAGAAAACATAACATTATTACCTGCAGGTAACAAGTTCTTTGCAAATGAATTTAGTAACTTCAACTATGTGACATGCTTGGCTGATTGTGTACCAAGTTGCACATACCAGTGGACTGGCCCAACAAGTTCGTCAACAAACCAGTTACAGATAAATAGCATAAGAAGAACAGCGGCTGGATCTTACAAATGTACTGTACGAAACGAAATTGGTACTGATTTCTCGTCAAATATCAATGTTATAGTTTATAGTAAGTTTCAGTTCTCGTCTAATAAGAGTTAAGAGATGTGGTGTGATTTAAACAAATTGGACAACTCCTCAACAAAGACATTGTTTTGTGTACTGCATCCGCTAAAATCTAGGCATTTTGAATATCAAGCTATATCTTTTTGTATTACAAAGGTGGAGTGTGTTATCCCTCGATATTTGCGATAAAAAAATTGCTGAAATATGTATTGAATATAAACCTTGCTCGAATTCATAAATGTATAACATTTTTAAACATTTTTCCGGAAAAAAACATATGAGATGGGAACGATATATTTTTTCTATGTTGCAGACATTTGGTACGCATAGAAGCTAATTGGACGAAACCAGGATCGTCTCAAAAAGAGCTTTATAGTTAAAACATATTAATACATAATATGTATTACATAAGATACGGAATAATACTGATCAGGTCGGAAATTTTATGTACTCCCCTAACAATATGTGTAAATAGTTTTTTTTAACTTTTAAACAATACTTGTTATTCATTGTGGATCTGTTTTGGAAACTAAATGTAGTGATTTACGTTATATGCACAAAAGAATGAACATTGGATAATTGAATAAAACACTTACTTTTACTCCCTCTGTCAAAAATAGAAGGAAAAAAAAACATGTCCCCTACATCTTCAAACACCATAAACATTTAAGCTTCTATTAGGCACGAGTAGCAAAAAAGATGTACGGAAACGTCAATATGACGGCTACTGTTTTATACAAGATGTATAAACATATTACCTCAGCATGTCGTATTCGTCAATTTGAATCAATGATTGTCAAATAAAAACTCATGAAAAGCTTTTGCATACGAATCTTATACTTTTAATAGTTTGTGAAATGTACAAATGAATAAATGGTAAATTGTTAAAACAAAGTCGTAAATGAGTAAATGCTTGATTTTAGTTTATATATATATATGTTTCAGCTAGACCGACACAAGTAAACAAAATGACAGTTGTGTGTACGGGTTCGACGACAGCGTCAATTGCTTGGATTCCAGATAAGACAGTAGTTCCTGGTGAAAATTTTACAGTGAAATACAAAACAAACACCGGACAAATACAACTATTCCCTTTTGAAGAACCGTCAACTAAGGATGACATATATTTGCTACAAGTAGACAGTCTCGCCCCATCTACAAAGTATACATTTACATTGGAATCCAAAAATGGTTTAGGACGAGCTGAATCGAATGAGTACACATGCACAACTATGGGTGCGTGTATATAAATTTATCACACTGTCTAGATATAGAAAGATGTGGTATGAGTGCCAATAGTACAACTCTCCATCCAAGTATCAATTTATAAAAGTAAACGATTATAGGTCAAGGTACGACCTATTTTATTTATAAGGAATATTGGGGGGGGGGGGGGATAGAAAACAAAAATATATAATTCAATTCTTTATTACTTTAATCACATCATTATTATCAGTGCAATAAATACAGTCATATACATTTTTATAACACAACATGACATAATACACCCGAGAAGCAAATAAATATCAATTATTGACCAATAACAGTTCGGTCCTATGATTAAGTGCATTCAACAAGAATTTACACAAATTTCGCAAATCTTTTACATTTTCAGTGCTGAGAAGTTGCACTAATATTTGAACGACGACGAACGTCTATAATAATAAGGTTTAATAAGCTGTCTTCTCAAGTCACTATAGCCTTCACATTGTAAAACAAAATGGAATTCATCTTCAGTGATATTTAAAGTACAAAAAGTACACTTTCTATCTAATATCTAATATATATATTATAATTTTTATAAATAAATAGTTACCCTTTTTGATTGAATTTGTTTCTATTTTGTGCCATTTAGTGACTTCATCAAGAATGAAAATAGAATATTGTCAGTTCTTGTTGAGATGCAAGCGGTTGTACACTTTTCCGCAACTTAAAATTCAAGCAGATTGCTTATCTGGCTAAAAAGTAGTAAACAACTTTGGTCAGTTGTTTTCATTTGCCATACGTCTTCGTCTTGAGCATATTGAGACGTTTACAATGCCACGAAAATAATAGGTATCCATATTTTTGACCAACGAAAGCTATATTGCGGATCATTTTATAATGCTTAGAAAAGATTCGAGTTAATACTTTCATTAACAAATCATTATAAAAGATGATGGTTACAATTATAAAAAATAAAATGTTAGATGCTTAAAATTTCAGAAGAATATACGATTTATTATATATATATATTTTGTTCAAAAATCTTTCTTTTTCTGTGCTGTCACATGACCAATTATTGAACATATTTCAAAAAGCAATATTTATTTTGTTTTAAAATATTTCACAATATTCATACATTCAAATATTACTGTAACAGAAAATACAATACTTAACTGTTCGACAAATGACAATCAACCAGTTATTCGATAATCATCAATACATAATGCTGTAATTGCTGTTTTTAGCTGCATCAGAGGAGTCTGGAGTTAGTGGTGCTCTAATAGGAGGAGTTGTATTGATATCAATTGCGCTACTGCTAATCATAATAGTCATTGCGTTGATTTTACTACGCAGTAAGTAGAACGTTATGACGTTTAATTCTAATGCAATTATTTTGTATCAATGGTTCTGATTGGATGACAGCTAGCGTAAAATTCTCTATCTTCTTGTCTGTAACTAAGGAAGCCGACATTTTGAATTGCTGAATGTTTTGCCGTGTAATTTCTACAATAATATGCCAAAAAAACTCACTTGTTGTAGCTAAAATTCTTCTTTTTTATCAAATTGTATTACATTCTGAAGCGGCACAAAAGCCAGCAAAAGCCCGGTGTTTATGTTTGACGCCGGAAGCATACCTATGACGTCACCTAGTGTAGGGACCAAAGAAGATAACATATTTTTGCGGAATTTTCTTTAATGAAGATTTTACACTAAAATAATGATTGAAATTTAATTATGAACTTGTTTTGCATTAGAATAGAGATAACTGTATTGTATTTGAAGCTTTGCGGACGTCCATCGGTAGTTTTACTGTCGCAAATACCCGTTTACCTGTCTCCGCTCCGCGTCGCCAGGTAAACTAAATTTGCGACAGTAAAACTACCGATGGACGTCCTTATAGCTTCAAATGCAATACAGTTATCTCTTAAATAGACAACTTGTATTAAAGACCCATTGGTGGCCTTCGGTTGTTGTCTGCTCTATGGTCGGGTTGTTGTCTCTTTGAAACATCCCATATTTCCATTCTTCATTTTAACTTGTTTTTTTCAAAGGAATTAAAGTGCACCTAACCAAACGAACCTAAACTGCACCATCTTGAAAAGCAATAAATCAAGTTAAGACAGAAACAAGAATGTTATTATCAGTTTGTCATTTTTCATACTTTTTCTTGTTATGTTGCTGGCTAAAATGAATACTTTTAAAAAAACATATTACATACAACGAGGTTAACCACATACCCCTAGTGGAAGATACAAGTCAAAACCATGGACACAACTGTCAAATTCACAAACAAGAAAGAAATACGCAACACAAAGTTAATAAGAAATAAGTGACTATCTCACATGATCCTGAAGGTTCAGCAGTTCCTCCTTTACTAGTGACACCACGTTGGTCATGTGTCGGTACTTGGTAACGATAAAAAGAAATAATCCCTTACACAATGAGTTTCAACTCTTTGTTTAGTACTGTTAGCTCTGTTACAAACGTGATTCAGAATATAATATACCTTTGAGGCCATGGTGTATGCAAACACTATTTAGCCAACGCGGTTATATAATGCGTTTGAACGCTTATTTGCCAAGTTGATCAAATTAAGAATACTATATAAAAAACTAAAAAATTATCAAAAACTGTATTTATAGCCTATATATCAGTGTTTGAAGGTCAAGTGGAATTAATTTTCTTTTTAGAGTTTAGAATACTCACAACTGATCTTCCTAGTCCCCCCTGTGGATGTCCAAATTGTATAACGACGTGCATCCAAAGAATTGCAAGGTATGTTAAAGCTTTTCACGAAAATATACATTTACATCTTGTATCAATTCCTGTTATTGTGGTGGTCAACTCATGCCACCAGATTGTCAACAGTTTCGTAAAATCTTGTCGACTTTCTATCTTTAAGTCTAACTTGAGAAGAATGTTTACACTTAGCGATGGTAGCGATATCCAGATCAAAAGTCAATGATAAATTTACCATGGCAAACAAAGAACAAAAAACTAACAAGACAAAAACAACAAATAAAAACTAAATACTGAACAAGATGAACCTAACCAACAACCAGAGTGATGTCCGTGTTCCGAAAGGGTAAGCTGGTCCAACTCTTTATGTGAATTTAACTTAGATAGAAGATATAAAATATAATCGGAACTAAGCTCATTTGAAACAATTATCATTTAGTTTATGTCATCATACGTTTTATTAAACCTGAATTTTAAATTGTATTTTTTTTCATTAACTTATACTGGTGCGACTGAACTCTGATTAAGTTGAAACGACTGACGCTAAACTCATGGTTTCTTTAATCGAATGATGAACTTCAATGTATATTCTAGTAAATACAAAAGAAGGCGACGATACATGTACGTATATACATTGTCTTGATTTAGGAAATTAAGAGCTGAAACAGTATGAAGTTTTCACGGAAAAAAATGACATATGATAGTGACAAATCTTTATATAGCTGTAACTTTAGTTCTGCCTATTTCCTATTGTAGGTTATCAAAGAAAGATGAAGGTCCATATATGAATACAGTACACACAAACTATGTAAACACTACCATCAATGGACCACAAGGTAAAATCAGTGTAAAACACAATTTATTTATCAATTCATTGTGGCATGTTACAAAAATTATAACCTACAACAGCTTACATGACCAAAATGTATACACTTTTAACAGTAATTTAATATTAAATGCCTTAATATTAACTGTTTTTTTTTACAATATCCTCTATGTAAGTCATTCTTGTTTGTGGGTTTTGTTTGAAAAGGCAGTGTAAAAATATTCCAAAACAAATTAATGTTTGTAGTGAATTATAACACGTACAATTTTACATACATCGAATATCAGTTATTGCATTATTGTACAGCAAAACAATGAGGGAAAATAACACTATATTAAAGTTGTGATTCCCTGGGTAACGAAGAGTAAGTTGTCTCGATTCGCTTTAATATGATGCCCCTCTTTTTTGAAAGTTCATTGCTATTCTATAAATTAGGAAGTCGCACAAATACTTGAGATATATCTTTGACCATTGCATATATTTTATTATAGAGGGCGATGTCAATACAGAAGTCACAAATGATGACAATGGAAGGTATACTATAACTAAGTTAATCTGTTATTAAGATGGAATATTTGAACGGAATTAATTACATATATCAAAAAATGCGTGTTTATCTATAGTTTTCCAAAATATAATATATGATGTGGAACATATACTATAAATAATTTGTCAAATTGGCTGTCAATTTGTCATTATAATTTCTATTTTATATTGATCATTTAAACACCATTTCGGTTTGTTTCATCAGACAGGAATATAAACTCAGATAATGTCGTTTTAATGCCACTGAGTGCACGACATAAATGTATGCAAATAAATTCAAAAGATGACGACATAAGCATATACGGTTTATCATATAGCATTTAACTTGATTAAAAAAAACGACACCTTTTAGTAAGCTGTAAAAAGCCTCGACATGACAACATGAAAAACAATTTATCAAACACTACCATCATGACTTATTAAAAAAACAATTAACGAAAAAACAAATATAACAGACAGCAACAAACAACAACCACTTTATTACTTGCTCTGGCTTAGGATAGGCTAGTATAGACTGTGTCGATGTTGGGAAAATTTGTTAGCGCTCTTCAATCATCCAACATGACATAATTAGAAAAAGAAATATATCCAGCATCACCAAAAAAAAAAAAAAATATTTTGACTAAGATATTTTTTTTCTCTGAATATCGCTTATAGACCTCATACTTTATTTAAGACCCTTTTGACTTGTTCTGGTTCGAATTTCAATGATGACTCTTTCGTAAAGCACGGCAGGGGTAAACACATATAATTAATAATGAATATGGGGTTAATATATAATAAGTTTTTATTGATCTGTATTATTTTAAGATCTTTCTCGGTTTCTATTATAATAATAATTACATTTTCAGCGATAAGCCTTATGATGATCTTGTAAGAAGAACTTCGAACTCCTCGGAAAAACCATACGATAACTTACACATGTCTCCAACAGGTAAATAGCATATTCGCTGCATTTTAAACAATGCTTCATGTGCTTTGTCTTTCAAAATTGATAATGAAGATCGCGAAACATGTATCCAGTACATTGTAACAAGCATTAATCATTTAGAGTATTTTGTGGGAACTTGATTACCACTCGATTGTTGTTATGCGTCATTGAGAAATGGTCGATATATAATAAAAGCACGAATGAGAGACAAAAGATATCAAAGTGACATTCCAATCCATAACCAGAAAATAAGCCAAACTTGTCATGTCGAAAAAAAAGAAACGTGATACACAGATATTCCATAAAAATCAATCAACTCGTGGTATCGTCTGTAAAATAAACGAAGGGATGATTTCAACTTCAACATTTGGAACTCTTGGTTTAATAGCTTGTAAGCAGAAACTCGCATCATGGAAACTCCAGCCCTGTAATACAGAATCATCTTAGAGATATGTACTCCATACGCAGGCGCTGCATGAATGTTGCTACATATAAAAAATTACATATAAATTCACAAATGGCATGCTAAAATATTTTTTTTGTAATTTTTTTTAACCGACCCTTATTGTCAATTATAAGATGTAAGTCAACTTATGAGGCACACTTGACCGTATCTAGTGCATCCGTAAGTTCAAGTTTAGTCATACATAGAAAAGATAATGAAAGAAAATATATAAAAATAATTTTCAATAATCAAAGTTTTAATTACACGATACACCTTCAACCAAAAAGTAAAACATGCATTAAGCTCCAACCCCAAACCCTACGGTCAGCAAAAACAGAATGACAGGCGGATGCGGATACCTGAAAACGAAAGTCTCTGCTAGCATTATCGAAGATGCATTAAAATGAGTTTTTGACGAGCCTGCCACATTTGTCGCAGAAAACGCGACATAGGGATAGTGATCCGGTGGCGGCTACGGTGGGGATGGCGGCGGCAGCGGCGGTGTCGTTAGCTCACTTCGTAAAAGCTTTATATTTTAGAAGGTGGAAGGCCTGGATGTTTCATACTTTGTATAAAGATACCTTATGTTACGAAGTTTTTGTCTGTCCTTGACCTCAGTTTCATGGTTCAGTGACTATGCAAAAAAAGTTAAGAATTTTGTTTGTAATAATAATTTCTTACTTAAATGAGTAATATGATAACTATATTTGGTATGTGCGTACCTTGCAAAGTCCTCAAAGAAATTTGAGGTGTACTTGTCCAACCGGCAGATTTCATTTGACGTTGACCTCATTATCATGGTTCAGTGGTTATAGTTAAGTTTATGAGTTTTGTTTTTGTTTTTCTAATACTAAATGCAATAGGTCATTTTATATTTGGTGCATAAATTAACTTTATGGTGTACATGTTAGTTATATGAACTACTTTGTAATAAATAAAACATCTGTGTTTATATTCTTTCATAATTATTAATGTAAAACAAATAAAGACCGTATTTCGAACATTTAAATATTGGAAGTTCGTTTCTCATGTTTGATATTTTAAGAAGTATCGCGTAATTGAATACGTGCGAATTCGTCGATAATTCAAAATTTGCAACAATAAGTACTTGCAAAACATTAAACATACAGCAATTTCCCCTTTTAAAAATTGGTAAAGTAAAGAATGTGCACTAAATAGACGAACGTAGGACAAACATCGATTCAGAACCAAAACGATGTCCTCTGGCATAGTATGAAACATGTACTTTGAGAAAAGTATGGGCCATTGCGAGCCTGGTGTATGATGAATCTCAAAAGATACATGTAGTTAAACTTTGTTTACAATTCGTTTTTATCCAATATCAATCAATAATGAAAACCACTAGATAATATTTTTATGTAACGGATATTAGTATAACAAATTTAAAGTGAACCTTCATGCGAAACTATTACTAGGTAAAAAGGCCAACATTTGTATTTAATTTTTTTAAAGAATATGTGTCTGTAAGTAATTTGTTATGTTTTAATTTCAGGTACACAAAATGATTCATCGTCACATTATGCTAATTATGAAAATGTGAAAAAAATGAAGAAGAAAAACGAAAAAGTTGCACTGAAACCTCCTCCAGTGAAACAGAAGCCAAAAAAGAAATTAAAACAGTTAACCTAAACTAACGTTTTATATTAGTATACAGTGCAATACTATTGATGTTTATGTTGAAAGCCAAGGAAAAGTATGGAAAAAGTTCCCAATTGAACTTTGATGAAATGAATTAAGAAATTAACGAGAAACTAATGTGCTAACTTTTTCAGGCAATGTTGATATTAAATATAGTGTGCAACTATTTTACGGTTCCTTTTGGTAAAATCGACCCATATTGTATCTCGTTTTTTCACAACCCCAGCTTTCAAATTTAATTGATTTGCATGTTATTCAAGCGCTTTGGAAACATGATTTTATATTAATTACTTTTTGGTGTTTAAATCCAATCCTACACAATCTTGATTTGTTGCATTTAGTTTCAGCAATGAAACCATCAAGTTTGAGAAATCACAGATATATAACTTTTCGACGTTTGTATCAAACTTTGATAAAATAGTCTCAAAGAAAAATAACAAAGAGAAAAGATAAATAATTTTATATCCGCATTGATAGATTAGTGATAGTACTCATTTTAGGTCAGAAAAATAATGATATTGTTTTTTTAATTGATTTGATAAAAATAAAAAATGAAGTCTTATATCTCACTCCCAACAAAAGCTCTGCATAAGGTTCATTTGAGTTAATCTGTGTATTTAATATTGCATAAATGATCGATATAAAAACTATTTTTGTAAGTTTTAATTAAGTGTAATCAACAGCCTTACAATCAAAGACATATTAATTTGAGAGAATTTATAGCAAAATGTATTTTATGCTATTTCTAGTATCTATATATGGATGGGATGATATCAAAATTATAGACATTGCGTGTAGCCTATACCCGTTTCCTTACATATAAATATTGAAGGTCGAAAAGAAATTATGTTTGACCACGTTGACATTGTTGACATACTAACAGTATGTTCATTAGATCAAGTTTAAATATTCTATATGATCGTTTAAAAACTATGTAACGTGTTTTAAGTCAAAGGGTAAAAATGATTACACAACGGTTACCATATCTTACTGTATATACACGTTATATGTCCATTGCAAGCATTAACATATTACATGAATAAATAGAATTATTTGTGAACTAAGGATCAGGTTCAACTCGATTTGGTATATTATATTCCACGTTTCATAAGGGGAATAAAAAAGGACATCTGTACATCCAAAAAGCAAATGTTGTTCAACCAGGCCCTTTATTAAGGCGTTTTATACTATCAATTATTTCTTGTTAGTTAATTACCACCTGAGACAAGTCATCTTTTTTATTGTACATACTCATAATTCCTTAGAAGTAAGTAAACAGTTGAATTTAAGAACTGAAAAAAAGCATGTACATAGCAGTTTAAATGCTTGTCTACTTGATATTATTGTTACAATTTTTTTTTTCATTAAAAAATTATGAAAAATTATTCATATTTTGTGTTATCAGTTTAAACTGAATATAAAAAACTGGAAAGCCGAAGTTTAAGTCTGACATGTTACGATTGTAAGGGAAACAATTGGTTTATTTGTATTTGCTTATACCGAGTGTCAAATATCGGTTATGATTTTGGGATGTACGACGGTTGGGCGGTCAGTTGGTTTTGCGCACGGCAACCAAATGTTGTCCGTGCATTAACTGATGAACCGTTCAAACAAAGCATTTAAAATTTTAATTTGTTGTTACTGACAACAAAATGGCGGTCAAGATCAATAATGACGATTTTGCCTTTTTCCGTTCAGAGTTATGATTCCTGAAAGATTGAAAAATGACGTGTCTGGTCGTGCTCGTGCATTTACTCATCGACCGTCCAACCAAAGCTTTTCAAATTTAAATTTGTTGTTCCTGGTGACAAAATGGAGATCAAGTTCAATAATGTGAATTTTCTTCTATCCTGTTTATGAGTTATAGTTATGGTTCTTTAAAGATGGTAAATAGCGATTCCAGTCATGTCGTTGCATCTACTCATGAACCCTTCAACCAAAGCCTTTCAAATTTTAAAATGTTGTTACTGATGACAAAATGGATGTCTAGTAGGATAATGACGATTTTGACTTTTGCCGTTTAGTAGTTATCAAAGGTACCAGGATTATAATTTAGTACGCCAGACGCGTGTTTCGTCTACATAAGACTCATCAGTGACGCTCATATCGAAATATTTATACAGCCAAACAATTAAAAGTTGACGAGCATTGAGGATCCAAAATTTTTATAGTAGTTAAAAAATGGCGTTTCCAGTCATGTCAGTGCATTAACTCATAAACCGATTAACCAATGCTTTTTAAATTTTAATATGTTGTTACTGATAACAAAATGGAGGTCAACTTTTATATTCACGTTTTTTACTTTTACCGATCAGGAGTTATGGTTCTTGAAGGATAAAAAAAATCATGTAACGGTTCTTGAAAGATTGAAAAATTGTGAATCATAACTCGGGAACGTAAAATCGAAAATTTACAAAAGAACAAAAGGGAGTTCATGTCAATAGATATAAACAATTCAAAGTTGCAAATTGGATGAAGCCTATTTGAGTTAATGTCCGACATGTTGACGACAGACGGACGGACAAAGATATAAAATAATAAATTCCGTAAACGGGCGTTTACAAAGTTGAAATTAAGGTAAGATAAGTTGCAGATCTATGATTTAGTATGTTAGAAATGAACGAAAACATATTGGGAATTATCAACTATGTAAAAATATATAAAGTTTGATTTTGATTTATACACTTAAAAGGTAAGTGATTAGTACTTACACAAGAACAGACACAAACTGTTGATCGTCAAAGCAATCACCCAATTCCAATTCCGAGCTGTTTTAAGCTTAAATGCTGTGTCTATACTTGCTCAACTATTCAGAGTTTGACCTCTGCGGGAAAATCCGGTCTGCTTTCCCTCTGACAGCTTCTTGTTTTGCAGTTCAATCTTAAGAAGTTATTCTATTGTCTAAAACTTTTCTTATTACAGGGCGACTTAGAGCTTGGATATCCCTTTGGTATATTTCACCTCTCTTCTATACCTTTTTATATCAATGAATAAAAGAAAGTCTCTTTTACACACACATATTCTCATAGTTTTGACAAAACCTAAAGCCTGATCGAGATATGCATGTAATTCGAACCAAATCGTATGCTTTTATCCTAAATTAGGAGCCTGTAGTTCTGTGGTTGTCGTGTATTGTTGTGGTTAATAGGCGTTTTTTTCGGTTTTTATATAAATTACAAATGTAGACTGCATTTCTCCTGTTTGAATTGTTTCAGTTATTTATGGTCCTTTAAAGCATGCTGTTGAGTGTGAGCCAAGAGCTCCGTGTTGAAGGCCGTTCTTCGACTTATCGTGGTTACCTTTTTATACATTGAGACTTGTACAAACAGAAAGTAGAAAGCATTTCCTGACTGTTATACGTATGCGAACATAAAAACATACGACAAGAACTTTCGTTAAGTATTATTATCGAAACACATGTGTTGCAATGTTGCAATAACATGCTTAGTAATGGAGAAGATGCACTTCATCTTGGTTTCAGTCAGATTTTACCTATACTGGCTTCTTTAATATCGGAACCCTGTCAGTCGTAAACACATAATTGCCCCCACGTCAGATAAAATGTCAGACACAAATATGTGTATTGTATAATCGTTAAAAAAGCAGTTGTTTCCTTTTTCCGACGTAGTCGGTATAGTTTCGGTTTGTGCCCTTTGAACTTAAGGACGCTTAACTATGGCAACAAAATACGCATGCTCGAAAATCCTTTCTGTGATTGGACAAAATGCTGTCATGGTGGGTGATTTGGTTGTGTTTGAAAAAACGTCTCGTTAACTATATCGTGATAGAAAGCAAGTAAATAACTATAAATATTTGAACTAGATCTTACAAAGATTTATATTTTTATTAAAATAATTGTTTCTCCAATGGCTCTTTGCATCCGTGACAGCTGTTTTTTCGGGACAATTATGTAATTTTTTATGTAAACTTTGTTGTACGAACGTACATGACTTTTAAAACGCACCTACGCATGTGAGATTTCCGCGGGGTTTTAGTGAATGTAAACAGAAAGACACGAAGACCGAGAATACTGAACACAAACAGAGAAAACGTTATTTAAATGGTATCTTTGTGCTTCTGAAGGTTATCGAAATGTAATTTTGGACATATACTCAAATTTAAATACGTCGGATATCTTTTTTAAAGATAGTTCTTGTTTCCTATTAACAAGAAGATGGAATAATATACGGATTATTTTGTTTTCTAATTCTTTGTTTATAACTAATCATTTATGTACTAGGCTTTGTCTAGAAACAAATTTAAAAATGCATACCGATTGAACTCTCCCTGAAACTATGAGTGTTCAGCTTACTGTTTTGCATTACAATATATATTTCATTAATCGAGTATTGTCTTAAGCTAACTTAAAGATTAAATGATTGTATGTACCAAGTCAGAAATATGACATTCGTTTGATGCGTTTGTGATTTTGATTTTCTATTTGATTAAGGGATTTTCAATTTTGATTTTTTTTCTGAGTTCAGAATTTTTGTGATCTTACTTTTTGCTTTAAAGTAAGTGGCGAATATTGTATGCCTGTCTAGGACGATGATAAGTTTCATTAATACAATATGTAGGTCTTGCAATACGGGTCGACCAGGATTCAAGGGAGATAAATTAGTCATTTGACTGGAAAGTGATAGTATGTTTGACAGGGACAGTATTTTACCCGTAAAACACGCCACCTTCTGACCCCTCAGTGTTATTTCATAGTTCTGAAGCACAAAAAGTGTGACAAGCTCTGTCTGCAGGAAGCTTTAAACGTAAGCTAACCATAGTTACTGGACGATATTATATTGCAGGAAATGTTCAGGCAAAAGAATGTCCCATTTTGGCAAGGGTATTACTGACCGTCGGAAAAAAAGACTAAGGGATGACCATATTTTGTCTATACAGCAGTCATTCTTTACAATGCATTAGGTGCTCAGGGTTGATATATACATGTACTTATAAAACATCTTATTGTACTAAAACTAAGATAACATTCGTCAGTAACAATCCAATCGAGGATAAGCTTTTGTTCCGTGTTGGCCTTTTATCTGACTCTTAAGAATGTTAAGAGATCTTTTTTACTCTTAGATGTGTATACACACGCTAATGTTCAGTTGACGATTGCATTTCATTGTGACAGAGGTTGATACAAATAAAGTTTGAAACACCTGCATTATTTTTTTTTACATATTTCTTTATTAAAACAAAAACACTTGAAGAAAATTAAAAGTGCTTATTTTCTTATTTTATCAATTATTGAAAACAGTGATTGCTATTATGATAATTAATTTGAAATATGCTCTTCAATTTATATCATTTTTTCCTTTATTCTTCGTCAATTTATCCCTTTCTGTACCCATTGTATAAAAACATTTAATCAACGTGTGGTTCGTTTGATCTCAGTTCTTCATTGGTTAAATCCTATAATGACGTCGAGTTTTCTTGCTTTCCTCTGAATTTCCTATTGTGACGGCATGAAAAAAGGCGACCTTGCCTGATGACGTCACATAGAAAGAACACATCTTTTTGTAGATCATTCGAAAAGAAGGAATACTTTTGCCTGCATATTGTTTGAAAAACATTTGAGAAATAGATTCTACCACCAAATCTCGTGTAATACGATATTTATCCACTCTCGACAGTCAAATTTTAAAGACCAGCCTCGCGTTTTAAATTTGAAAATTTAACTGTCTCGAGTGGATACATGTCGTATTACACTCGATGCAGTGGTAGAATCTATATATATCTGGTTTTAGAAGGACGTATTTGCATGGTACAAAATGTATGTGTGCGATTTAATCTTATGTCATTTTTTAAATCGTAGAACGGAAGGATAAAACACTTCTTCTTCAACTACATATTATTTATTACTGCGTGCGCATATACTATCAACTTTTTCTTTCTTTTAGCCGTGGAATTTAAACAAAACGGGATTTTACAGTGGTTTAAGCGTCTATTTTTTTTATTTGTGTTAATTCCTGAATTAACTTTATAGGTGAGTCGATCAATAAGTTCATTTCTTTTCAGTCAGCTGATACCTTCGAAGCTTTGAAATATAAAAAAAGAAGATGTGGTATGATTGCCAATGAGAACACTGTCCACAAGAGACCAACATGACACAGAAATTAACAACTATAGGTCACCGTACGGCCTTCAACAATAATTAAAGCCCATACCGCATAGTCATCTATAAAAGGCCCCGAAATGACAACGTAAAACAATTCAAACGACAAAACTAACGGCCTTATTTAATATATAAAAAAAACGAAAACAAATAAGTAACACATAAATAACCGACAACCACTGAATTACAGGCCCCTGACTTGGGACATGCACATACATATATAATGTGGCAAAATTCATTAGAAATTATTACGATGAATGTCTTTTGTACGGAATTTTTCAGGAAACTTTACTCGTATTTCATTGTTTAAAAAATACAATGAATATAACCTTACAATATGATGTGCGAGCATGAGATGTCTTTCTGGAAAACCTTCATCAGTAACACTCAGAAAAAAAGTTTTGAAGCAAAATAACTTACATGGCGGAGAGCACATATAAAAAGGCTGACAAAAAGTGAAAATAAAATTTAGTTAATAGAAATGTTGCCCTAAACTTAATAACTGAATTATTGCAAGAGTATAAAATATAGAAGAAAAAAAACGAAAGATAGATTTTCAATCGAATTATAAAAAAAATGAGAAATAACACTATCATGTTAATAGTATTATTTTTACAAGTCCAGAAACTTTTTTGTCTTTAGTATTGCTCGGGGCCAAAATATTAAAAAATTGACAAACTTTGATTAAATCTGAGGAAGTTGACTAATGCCAAAGCAAACAAACATTATTTGATTGGAGGAAAATACATTTCCGGACCAGATTGTTTTTCACAGAATTGATAGCGATCAATATCAACGAAATTTTTCAATGCTTTCATTTCAATTGTGTTGCTCGCATTCATCTTTTCTCGTAGTTATTTAGGAAACCGAATTCTTTATACATTTTGTAATTGAAATAATTTTATTGTCTTGATATCCGTTTGATTTCATCTTTAATGAGGACATGCATGTACCATCAAATATATTTCAGCAAGTGTATTTGTTTAGGAGACAGATTAACGTGTTGCTTGTTTCTAAATCTCAATTGTGAATGTGTTTATAAAATATTCTTGTATTATTCATAATAAAATTATTGTTTACAACAACAAATGTAGTTGTTTTCATATTATATTTATACGAATTTTCAAACTTTCAAAGCATTTTGTGGCTGGCTGAAAAGATTTTTTTTATAGATATCTATAATTTGCTTGTAAATAAACCTATTAGTATAGGCTAAAATTGTTATATACATATATATGATTCCATATTAATGATTGTTTTCATTTTTATATTCTCAAAGGAAACAATGCATTCCCTTTTGTTGAAAGCCTTAATCGTTTACATAATGCAAGGTAAGTTTTTATGATGTTCTATACTATAAAATTAACTTTAGTTTTTTTATAGGCATTTCTAAATATAGTTCACCAGTTGCAATACTTGCAAACTTTCAAACAGTCGTCGCAAAATTTAGTGATAAGTATATGACGTTCTTTGTCTATTTTAAACTTTAAATCTTGTTCTATACTTTTTTGAACTTATTGCATTGACAAATGTATACTGTTCGTGACCTTATGCTGTTTTATTCATTGGTAACGGTCGTACGGTGAGATGTAGTTGTTAATTTCTTTGGCATGTTGTTCTCTATGGAGAGTTGTCTCATTGACTATCATACAACATTTGCATATTTCTATTTTTACTGCAGATGAATTACGCGTCCCGTGCACGTGGTGATGTAGTAGAATATGTACGGTGTATGCCCTTATATTTTACATTTGGTGTGTTCTGCTTTTGAAAGAGCTGTTTACAAAAAAATAATATGTGTGTTTCCTATTACATCTTTGAAAAAAATAGGTTAGGTACATGTAGATAGATTTTTTTTTTATTTTCCATTTGCTTTACATTGAGTATGGGATATGGGAGGGACATTCCGACTTTAACAGTGCTTATTTAAAAATGACAAAAAAAAAAACTTAAGGGTAGTCTTTTTTAGCTTATAAAAAAGGTAGGTACCATAATAGGAAACACACCTCTTTTTTTATTTGGCTTAAGCGGTTAGGGTTTTTATCAATATTTGATTACCGTACGTTAACACATAGTTATTAATTCATGTGTCATTTAGTCTTCTGCGTCTCATTGATAATTCTTTTTATTTAAGAAGTGTTTGCATCGTTTAGTTGCTCTGTCTGTGACGCTTATATCCTTCATAGTCATTATGGTCATATTTTATGGTTAAAGTTATAAAAAAGTAATGATAGTGAACGTCAAGTGATAACGTAAGCTACAATTTAACTAAAGGCTTGACAACAGATGAAACGTACAATTAAGGCTTAAGGACATAAATGATAGATACTTTTCGCAAACCAAAAAAAGCCAATAAAGACATAACACATCAAAAATTAAACAAAATACTGTTAATTAAATTATACAGGGAAATACCATGCTGATAATAACCTGCGTGCAAAAAGAAACTACTCGGGTTTCACATAGCAGCTTAATTTGCGAATCGACTTTGAATTATTATAAAATTGAGAATGGAAATGGGGAATGTGTCAAAGCGACAACAACCCGACCAAATAAAAAACCAACAGCAGAGGGTCACCAACAGGTCTTCAATGTAGCGAGAAATTCCCGCACCCGGAGGCGTCCTTCAGCTGGCCCCTAAACAAATATATACTAGCCCAGTGATAATGAACGCCATACTAATTTCCAAATTGTACACAAGAAACTAAAATTAAAATAATACAAGACTAACAAAGGCCAGAGACTCCCGAGGCGCAAAAATGCATTAAGTTATAATAATAAAATATGTTACACTTTATTTCTTATTTTAAATTTTTAAATATTGAATTATTATATATATATATATATATATATATAAAAAGATTTCGTACAAATGTTTTATCATATAATTCTGAGCCGTTTGAAAAGATTCAAATTGAGGTTCTCTAGTATATATTGTGGATTAACGAAGTTATATTGTCATAGGCCTTTTAAAATATTATAGAAAGAGATTTTTTTTTATCTATTTCGAAAAAAAAAAATAGGCGATCGCATTTAGTTGAAAACAACATGATTAACGCATTATATTGCTTGATAATGCGTAGACAATTCAGCAATTTGTTGTTAACAAATGATTAAATTTGCGTGGGATGGGAGGGGGAGTGGGACACTTCCTATAGACAAGGTGATAGGACGTACCGCTGGAATAGGTCCCCTTTCAATAGGTCGGGAAATTATCAGAAATATATGGATAAGGTCAATAAAGTTCCCATAACTTCACCTCCTGTCACATCTCTTGGTGTTTCTGTCTGTGTTTTATCAACAAACTTTTCTCTTTAAACACTTTTGTTTTCCACTCTTATATTAAACACCACAAGAAACCATACATTATGAGAAAAAGATTGCATTTTTACCTACGGAATATATGAAAAGGCATACATTTTTAAAATCTAAATTATATGAAAAGGCTGGCATATCATCCCCTGAGTTGAATTTAACATTATAAAGATCCAATGCATCTATATCCATATGTTCATTCACTCGTGGGAAGAAATTGAGAGGAATAAGGTCTTGAGTGATTGCATGACCACCTGTCTATTGTTGAGAACCGCTTCTAGACCATTATAGGTCGTTCGGTTTGTTGTCCTTTTGACATTCCTTGTATTCAACTAAGAAAAGTTGGATTATAAACTGTTATTACACATATGAAATAATAAATAACTATAACAAAAGGTTAAATTTTGTGTTTCAAAAATGAAAATATCAAATGTTATGACTACCGATCTCAGATGGATGAGAAAGTGCATGTGCATATGGTCTTTGGCTATCAAACTTCAAAAATTGATCCATCTAGAATTTTTTCATACTTTTAATGATGAGTTATAACGAATTGCAATGCTTTGAAAGACAATAAATTTTCATTCTATATAAATAGCGTGTTTAGATATCAAGCTGAATAGAGCTTCTACATTTTCAACTTCAGGACATGTGACGTGTATAACATTATCAGCCTCGCCGAACTATATTTATGCAAACACTAGCATAAGACTCACATGCAATGTAAACCAATCCTTTGGATATGTGCAGAATGTGACATTTTTTAGAAACTCGGATTTACCGGGAAGTAGTGTATGTTCACAGCGGTATTGGAACACACACATGTACGGAGAATGCTATCTTTCGCATTTACCCAGTTGCTGTAGTGTATACAGTAATATGGTGGTATTGACGTACAGACCAGACACAACGCCAAAAACTGACGAATCTTTCTCGTGTGAGGTAAATGGAAAAAATGGCCAAGAGAGAAACTTAACAACAGTTAGGGCGGCTGGTATGTAAACATTCAATTTTAAAAACAACAAAACATAAATTAGATTCCGTCGATGGACCATACAACCGTATAGATCTGAAAATAGTTACTTATTTAAATGGCTAAACCTTTGCAAAAAGTTCTAAAACGTTGCTGATAAATTTTAAAAAAAATACTATATCTTGTGTATTCATGTTGTGGACTGTATACCAATTTATAATCCATATACATGAACAAGAGACTGACTTTCATGGTATTTGTCAGTAGCATAAATATAATTCATTCATTGTAATATTGAGATCAGTTGCCAGGGGTAGTCAATAACAATAGCATCATGTGTATAAGAAATTTGATTAAACGCCAAAAAATCGTCATTTTATAAAATAGATTTAAGCAGGAAGAAATTTTAAAACAAATATTGATAATTATCAAACGGAATCCATATATTCATTATGTCAAGTTCCAGGAAACAAGTACTTTCTTTGAATTGTTGTAAACACTTAATATTTTTATTCCTTTCATCTCTTGAAGAGTTTGCATTATTTTGTCCCTGAATGGTGTAAATTTCAAAACAAACCGTGTATGTTGTAACTGTGTATGCATTAATTTAGAACTGAATGCTGCTTTTTGTAACTTCATTGGGCTGTAAAACTTCATTTGGGTGTAAAAGCATTAACAGAAACACATTTTGTATGAAGTGCAATCTGTAAATGTGCGCACGGTGAAAACAAAACTTTACGACAAAAGAGATGATTTCGGCTTTCCAATTGTGAACTTTCCATTTCTAAGTAGCGACATTCCAGACGCATATATTTCCCAATTGATACGATATTCCTGTGCTTCATTTTCTATCATGTTTTTCTTGATAGAGCGTTGCTGTTCACAAGGGAGCTATTAAACCAAGGGTTCCAAATGGTGAAGTTGAAATCATCCCTTCGTATATTTTACGGACGCCATCACAAGTTGCCGTTATGAAATAACTGTTTCAGAAATGATATCGGATATATGTTCCTAACTACAATCCTCTTCCCTTTCATGAATGTGACCTATCGAATTAGACTATTTACCGGATTTGTGATGACATAAGCAACACGACGGGTGCCACAAGTGGAGCAGGATCTGATTACCATTCCGGAGCACCTGATATCACCCCTAGTTTTTAGTGGCGTTCGTGTTGCTTATTCTTTAGTTTACTATTTTGTGTCATGTGTTCTATTATTTGTCTGTTTGTCTTCTGTCATTTATAGCCAGGCATTGTCAGTTTGTTTTCGATTTATGAGTTTGACTGTCCCTCTGGTATCTTTCGTCCCTCTTGTACAAGAGATTGACTTTCATGTTATTTGTCGGTAGCATAAATAAAGTACATTTATTGTAATATTGAGATCAGATGTCAGGGGTAGTCAATAACTATAGCATCATGTTTATAAAAAAAAATATGATTAAACACTAAACAAGCCTCATCTTATTAAGTAGTTTTTTTAAGTAGAAAGAAATTTAAAAACAATTATTGATAATATTCAAACGGAATCCATATATCCTATATTTCAAGTGGCAGGACATAAATATAGTTTGGTGAGGCTGATAATGTTATAGACTCTACGTGTTCTGAAATTTAAAAAGTGGATCATGAAAAAACAATGTTTATCAAGTTTCATTTACTTTACCTGTGCACTTTATTTTGGGACCTTGTGTCATCATGAATGATAAATTTTATTGTGTAATGCAATTGCTTAAGGAATAAAGCGTGATTGCAATGTAGCCCATCAGTATGACGTATTATAATGAAATACACATCTAACATGTCTAATGTAATTATTGAAACATAAATCTTGGTTGATCGATGTTGATGTTGTGTGTATGTGGTAATTTAAAAGTAGATGGAAAAATGAATGGTGTAATGCATATAGGCAATTGTGCATATGCATTGTTGTATGGTGTTGTAAGGTGTTTGAATTTAAGTGTGTTCCCTATAACATGTATTGAAATTTGACACAATTAATTGTGGATAATTTTGAATGATGTTAACCGTGAATGAATCAAATGTAAACGGACAGGACAATGGTTTATAATGTATTGGTGTGTGTTATTAACGAGAAGGTTGACTGAACATCAAAGATGTTTCGGCTCTTAGTCTAGTATTTTTAATGACTATTTTTACAACCACTGGATCGATGCAACTGCATTTAGACATTGCATCTTGGAGGGAATCAACAACACAGTAGACAGCACTCCTGTGATGACATTCAATAACATTAATGCGGTCATTTCTTTAATATACATTTTTTATTTAGGAAATACCAGTTTCATTTGAAAGCACTAACTTAGGTTATTTTACCCTAAAGCGAAATTCGGTAATGTTCTCCACCAATAAATAGCACAATAGAGCTGATTTTTGGTTTCGTTAAATGTGTGCATAACCACTAAGATGCTGATACTATTAAAACAAACAGATTAATTAAAGAAACTATGATTTTCTAATCCGTTTCCGGCCATGAACAAATTAAAAGTTCTTAGCAAATCACTTAGAGTTTGCATAAATATTTGCATTTCAAGTTTGGTTTGGTTTTCATACATCAAGCGACGTTGATGAATATTGTATAAAAGAAACGCCTTTATTATGGCTGGCTGTTGTGTTATTTTTTCAGTGTTGACACACAATGCCGCTGTTGAAGGATGTATCGCTCGGAATAAGTAACACGCTTAGTAGTAAGCCTTATATTGGCATGGAATACCTGTCACATTGATTTGGTCATTTAATATCGATGGTGTGTTAATTTTTTTTTATTAAATACTGTATTTTTTTAGACTACCCGGCCCAGTTACAATGGGTATATGACATTGTTTTAGGGGGGACAATTGCACTTCAACTTTGTCAACTGCATTGATTTCGGCTACAATGGTGATTTTTGAACGCTCAACTGGCGCACTGAATTATGGGACTTATTTCAGTTTTTTTTTATTTGTTATTTTACGACAATATAAATACGGAATGGTATTTATCTAGTACAACATATGCCTTTACATAAAGGTGAAACATTATACTGGTCCTACATTGAATTACAATTAGAATAAAATGCAAGTGTTATTGGCTCAGAATGAGCAAATTAAAGTAATATACATTTGTAAGATTATTTGTTTACAGTCAGCTTATGTTTTGGCTATAGTGCAGTGCAATAGAGTTACACTTATTTATCAGAAGTATTAACATTGTGACGTAATAGTTGACCTAGCAGGACTTACTCATGTCACTTATATTATTCTTGTAACCTTACTTTAAATTCAGGGCATCCGATACAGTTTCAAGGGAGTTAACTCTTGGCGCGACGTTAAGCGTTTAAATTCCCGCAAAACGTCACTTTTTGCGGGACGTAATGCGTGTAATTTTCCGTAATAAGAAACGTAATGTGGATTTTCCGATGCTCCAATTTCTGTTTCTCCCGCATGCTAACTTCTACACCATTATATTAGTGCATTTGATTCTAAAAGGATAACAGTCTACTAAAATCATAAGAAATAAAACACATTACTGCTTCTGTGAGATCTTCAACAAATTTAAATATCGTATAGTTAGCAATCTCAAGATGACTGACCCTTTTGATGTTACTAATATAATGCATGTCAATTATCATTTTAATACGAGGAAGGTGCTACCTTAAATTCCAGCTTTATACCAAGACTATGTCCAATAAATTGATTGAATGTTGTTTGATTATCGTCCAGTGGCACATATTTCATGCATGTTCAGGACGTATGTCCTACATATGATACAGTTTTTGTCTAAAATAAAATAATAAATGCAGATGGCAAATATTTATGGAACGATCATTGCACTTCAAAAGGTTGAAGGAGGTATGGTATTTTACTATCGTCTTGAAAGGATATTATTTTATTTTTTTCACGCGTCACAGACAGGCAGGCCGTCAAAGCAAAATTTAATATACCCTTCCTTACTGTCATAATTATTTTGACTACTAGTAGTATTTGTCTTAAAAACATATTCTGATTCCCAAATTGATGGGAAAAATATTCTGTTCAAGCATATGACATTTTTATCATCATTCATTATCCACAATTTAGTCCGGCTCCGATTTTCTGTCATTTTGTTTACAGCACAGAAAACCAACAATGATATTTTAAAACTAATACCGAAAATGTAGATACAAGAAGAAGTAAACTTCCTAACTGAACAATTTATTTATGTTAGATAAATAATGGCATTCCGCTAATATCAACAATTATACAACTTGAATAAAGTTCCTATTACATGTACCTCCATGTAACACGTATTTTATCTAACAAAAAGTAAAACGACAAAAAAATACTGAACTTCGCGGAAAATTCAAAAGGCAATAGCCAACAATATTTTTATACGCCCGTACAAATTTTGACGGGACGTATTATGGTACATGTATATAAATGTGCGGTGTCCGTCTGTACGTCGTAAAATGGTACAGCATATTATCCTAAAGTCATTAAACTAAATATTGTTGTTTTTTTCATGATGGTCAAACAATCTGTATATCTTTTTGGTGAACTTTTTGAGTTACAAGACTTTGTAACTACATGTAAAACAGGTTTTTTTTCACAGTTCGCGCTGTATCTCAAAAATGATTTTTGATTATTGCTTAAAACCTTACACACTTCTTAGTTATATGAATCTGAAGATCTGTATAATTTTTGAGGATGATTCTTTTATTTTAGAGTTATTGACATGATTGAGTTTGTGAAAAAAGAGGGGTTTTCACATGTCGAGCCGTATCTAAGAAACTATTTATAATTATTGCATAAAATTTCATATACTTGTTAGTTAAACTAGTCTTAAAGATCTGGGGCCATTTTCACCAAGCTGTCTTAGGACTAAGACATGTCTAAGGATGGTCTTAGGACATATCTTAGTCCTAAGTGGGTTTCACAAAGTGGTCCTAACTTAGGACATCTCTTAAGGTTCATGTGGACCCTATGGTTAAAATGGCCGTATTTTCACCTCAAAATTTACTCTGAGTACAGACAAATCTGCGCATCTGTAAAAAATTTCAGGCTTAGCATGCCCTAGATAAATAAATTTCAAATATGTTTTATGTTTTAGAAAAATAAAAACTTACCAGGATTTTGCCGTGCACTTTTTTTCATTCCTCCAGAAGGTGCCAAAATAAACTAAGTTGGGGAACAGCTTTGGGAACTTCCCCACAGGTAATAATTGAAGTGAGCTGTATTGCTTGACATGGACATGAGATGGACAATAGATACCTGACAATAATTGGTTATTTAAACTGTGTACCTGAGTGGACCATATCAAGGTAAACTCAACTGTTTGTTAATTTTATCATCTTCTGCAGGGACGAAAAAAAGTGTACGGCAAAATCCAGTTAAGTTATGAATTTTCTAAATCATACATTGCATTTGAATTCTATTTATCTAGGGCATGCTATGCCTTAAAACTTTTCCAGATGCACAGGTTTGCCTGTACTCAGAGTAAATTTTGAGGTGAAAATACGGCCATTTTAGCTATAGGGTCCACATGAACCTTAAGGTTCATGTGGACCCTATGGCTAAAATGGCCGTCTATGGCTAAAATGGCCGTATTTTCACCTCAGAATTTACTCTGAGTACAGACAAACCTGCGCATCTGTAAAAAAATTCAGGCATAGCATACGTATACCCTAGATAAATGAATTTTAAGTATGTTTTATGTTTTAGAAAAAAAAAACTTACCAGGATTTTGCCGTGCACTTTTTTCCATTCCTCCAGAAGGTGCCAAAATAAACTAAGTTGAGAAACAGGTATGAGAACTTCCCCACAGGTAAAAATTAAAGTGAGCATTTTTAATTGACATAGACATTAGATGGACAATAGATACATTTGTACCTGACAATAATTGGTTATTTAAACTATGTACCTGAGTGGACCATATCAAGGTAAACTCAACTGTTTGTTAATTTTATCATCTTCTGCAGAGACGAAAAAAAGTGTACGGCAAAATCCAGTTAAGCTATGAATTTTCTAAATCATACAATGCATTTGAATTCTATTTATCTAGGGCATGCTATGCCTTAAACATTTTCCAGATGCACAGGTTTGCCTGTACTCAGAAAAAATTATGAGGTCCACATGAACCTTAAAAGAACTTGCGACAGGTTTAGGATATCTTAGCTAAGATCATCCCAAGACAGCTTCGAGACGAGGTCTGAGATATGTCTTAGGATAGTCATAAGAGGATCATAAGACATGTCCTAAGACATATCCTAGGACAGGTCTTAGGATAGCTTCGTGAAACTGGCCCCTGTATACTTTTTCGTGATGATTATTTAATTCATTTTTTAGTTCTTGAATTTTTATTGAGCTTCAATTTTAATATCATAGTCATTATAAACTTCCTTTTGAGCAAGAATAACAAATGAGTCAGGATATACTTAGCATGACTTCCTGTACAAGCCCCGTGTTATTTCAAAAACATGTTTTATGGGTTTTTTTTCATAAGACGACGGGCGTATCATGCGCTCGTAGTGCAGTTGTTTATTTTTATTTATTTTTTTATTTTTTACAAATATATTAAGAGAAATGATGAAATGACAGCAAATACCATGCACTTTCCAATATAATTAATTTAGTTTCCAAATGGCATAACTCTTTGAAAGAATAGTTGATATGCACTGATTTTCGAACGTGTCCATACGATTTTTTTTTTGCGTCGCGCTTTGGTGAAAATATATATAGTTATTTACCAATGAAATTACGCATAGATAATATGTCCACTCCTCTCGCTATTCAATTAATCCAATCGTTTTTGCGAAATCCAAAAATTTCAAAATATGGTCTAGTTTCTCTCTCTGGACAAAAGCATCCTTTGCATATTCCTTGATAAGATTTTGTTTTTGTTTTCTGACAACATAACAAAGAAGATATGGTATAATTTCCAATGAGACAACTCTCAACAAGAGACAAACATGCCACAGAAATTAACAACTATAGGTCACCGTACGGTCTTCAACAATGAGCAATGCCCATACCGCATAGTCAACTATAAAACTGTGAACTTAAAAATATTTAGGAGCCTCCCAATTTTATTCAATTGTATTCATTGACCAGAATAAAAGTTTAATTTAATGAATAAATGTGAAATTCTAAAAAGTGATTAAAACGTGAATAGAAGGATTTAAAGGGGTATTGGTAATAAAATAGCAGTCAACCAAACAAAACAAAACAAAAACAAACAAAAAACATCTAGAGGTCAACATATGCTATAAATGAATACATAAATTAATGCACGAGTGTGTACAGTACATGTAACCTGTATGTCAAGTTTTAAATTGCCGAGTTTTTAATTTTAAAAGCCGTACAAATTATCAACAGTCCGTAATCACTTTTCTTGGGATGTTTCTCACTTAGACCACACACAAAGAGATGTATATTTATGATTCACATGATTTTATTTTCGAAAACAATACTACCAATTTTTAGTTAGCTCTTTACAAGCAATATGTATACATCTGAAAAATGTCGCCGGTAATTTGCAACGATTACGTCGAAAAAGTCAGCCAGCGACGTCGTGCACGTTAGCGCTAACGTTGAGGTTACAAAGGGGGGGCGCAATTTTTAAGATAAATCGTGTTTATCATAGAATCCAGCACGGTGACATATATTTTTTATTTCAGATTTGAAGAAAGCATGACAAAATGCAGTTCATGCAGAATAATGATGAAAATGACATTTTCAGAAACACTTTATTTCTATATTTTTTGGATTAAAAAAATCCCACTTTGAGCATCTGGTTCGCAATGTCAAGCAAAGCTTGAAAATTTGTATAGTCATTCGTGAAGGGATTTATTTTTTCCCTTATTGTCACTTATCACAGCTTCAAATTGAACCCGATCTTAATAATTTACGACAAAGAATATTTTCTCCAAAAATTTTATAACATTGTTTAACTTTTTTGCAAAATTGCACAAATCCCCAATTTTCAGCCTCAATTTTCTCGCAAACGAGCACGGTGACCTATGTTTTATTTTGTGTTTTATTTTATAACTTGCCAAGGCCTACAACATATTTAAAAATTTGAATTCATCTGTTTGAATAATCAATAATAATATAGTAGTCTACATCAGTGGTTACATTGTATGCAGCCAAATTAGGTGGAAGCAGTAGAACAGAAAACGATCTCCATTGTGTACATATGCAATAACTCATATATCGAAGCGTAAAACAACGGCCCTTATGTTAATTCTCAATGTATTGTCTTACTGATCTCTTTTGTTAAATAATTTTTTTTTTCATCTACAACTGCAAAAGGCGCAACAGATGTGTTAAAATCAGCAATGTGACTTATTTGAAGATTCATGTGACCTTTGTTGTTGTTTAGAAAGATTTTATTCGATGTTCGTATATCCCTTCAACCATTTATTTAGATAGTTTTTAACATATAGATAGCGCGAAATCTAACTGCACTATGCATCGGATATACGACATTTTTATATCGACTAAACAAGGCTGCAAATGTATACATCCGAGCAGCTAAACGGCCGCACCCAACTTTAGCAAAGATATACTGTCGGACGGGAGAAGTCCAGAGATGTGAATATTTCCCTACCCAAATCAATCCTTTTGTTTTGAAAAGATTTAAAAGGTATACATTAATACGACAGCAAACCAACGATCATATAATTCAAAACACTTAGAGTCAACATACAGATTTTTGTTATAGCTAGAAGCTATAAACAATAAAAAGCCCGAAACTGCAAAATGAATAAATAATACGGAGTCAGTGAGTTTTTAGACAAGTGTTTTGTTGCAAAATTTCACGTGCTCCTTGTTAATTTCGATATGTGAAATTATAGACGGTGTAATATAAATCAGTAAAAGCAAAACGCTTCATTGTAAAGTAACGGTGAAATAAATAATGATTATAGATGACGGACGTCAAATGGCATACTAAATGAATATTCAGAACAAAAACATTAAATGGAAATATAATGTAAAAAATTAACCCTGCTTTGTACTATAGACCCAGACACAGAAGCGGATTTCGAACGTGCAATACTTTTATTTTAAAAGAGGGATGAAAGATACCAGAGGGACTATTTTAATAGTTTGTAATTCCACGGTTTGTATGTTTAACACCCGGGTTTCACAATTTTGACGAACACAATAATAAAACTAACTGAATTGTTTTCTCGTCCAGATACTGGTTCAATATAAATAAGAAGATGCGATATGAGTGCTATTGAGACAACTACCGAACAAAGTCACACTGTAAATACATTTGTCTGCCACACCGTCGCACTGCCTTTGAAAAATTAGCGGGGAAATATAACGTTATTTTCGGAATCGTCTTAATTTTTGGCGCAATTTGTGAGGCTCACGGGAGGAATTGAGCAAACAATATTATATTTCTCAATTTTTCTCAAAAACGCGTATGGTGACAAATCTTTTTCAAAACGTTATGACGTTCCATTTTTTTTAAAGAATAACATATCTTACTTTGGCCAAATCGACACCGTTAGAAATATTTAAAAAGATCAAAAATGTGCATTTCAAATGTTCATTTCTTGCCGTTGTTTGGGTCCATCATAACGTTTTTGGCTTTAATTGAGTAAGATTTAATGCTTTAATTGGTAAAGTTAGATTTTTCTTACCATCTTGAATTATTTTGCTTCAATTTGAGCCCAATTATTTAAGTATATATTGATGAAAAAATCATATTTATTTTTTCTAAATAAAAAACGTTTTTTACTCCAAAATTGCAAAAAAGTTTAATTTCAGCAGCATTTTTTGCAAAAACGAAATCGACAACATAATTATATTTTTTTTGGCAAAATGTGATTCTCTGTGAATTGAAGAATAAAAAATCTTGAAGGGAAAAAATTCTCACCGTCAGAAATAAACTGTTAGATATGCCCTTAAGCATGTTAAGGTTTAATAAATATAATAAATGCTCTATAACTGTCTTGTTTCAACTTTTTTTATGGTTACAGCTGCTCGGTCCTATTTAATTAACAAATTCCGCCGAACTGTTTTTATACGCCCGGGACGGGACGTATTATGGTATACCGTTGTCCGTCCGTCCGTCTGTCCGTCCGTCCGTCTGTCCGTCGTACCGTCTGTCCGTCCGTCCGTCTGTCGTACCGTCCGTCTGTCCGTCCGTCGTCCACACTTCGGACAATAACCCAAAAACACTTTCACCAATTTCCAAGAAACTTTGGTGAATTGTTTATATCTATTGACGTAAGCTCCCTTTCGTTTTTTTTTAATTTCAGATTTTAAGTTTTGGATTTATGGGGCTTTATTCATAAAAAAGGGGGTATTTTCAACACTTCGGACAATAACTCAAAAAGGCTTTCACCAATGTCCATGAAACTTTGGTGAATTGTTTATATCTATTGATGTAAGCTCCCTTTCGGTTTTTTTTTTAATTTCAGATTTTAAGTTTTGGATTTATGGGGCTTTATTCAGAAAAAAAGGGGGATTTTTAACACTTCGGACAATAACTCAAAAAGGCTTTCACCAATGTCCATGAAACTTTGGTGAATTGTTTATATCTATTGATGTAAGCTCCCTTTCAATTTTTATAAATTTCAGATTTTAAGTTTTGGATTTATGGGGCTTTATTCATAAAAAAAGGGGGATTTTTAACACTTCGGACAATAACTCAAAAAGGCTTACACCAATGTCCATGAAACTTTGGTGAATTGTTTATATCTATTGATGTAAGCTCCCTTTCAATTTTTATTAATTTCAGATTTTAAGTTTTGGATTTATGGGGCTTTATTCATAAAAAAAGGGGGATTTTTAACACTTCGGACAATAACTCAAAAAGGCTTTCACCAATGTCCATGAAACTTTGGTGAATTGTTTATATCTATTGATGTAAGCTCCCTTTCAACTTTTATAAATTTCAGATTTTACATTTCCGTGTCATGAATTTTTATGCTTAAAAAAGGGGGGATTTTCCAATTTTGGGACAATACATTTAAAGCATAAAAGACAAGTTAAAAGAGCAACGGGCGTATCATGCGCTAAAGCGCAGCCCTTTATTCTTTATTTTTTGCAAACGTAAAATTCTGTTTAGATCGTTGATTTTGCAATATACAAAAATAATGTAGTATGTCTTGGACAGAAAAAACAAGTTATTTTGAGACATATATAGAAATGTAAAATTCTGTAACAAATTTTCATAAATATTGCATTATGTTACCATAAATTTAATGGTTAGAATTAACCTAATTATATAATAGGTATCTAAGTAAAAATTTGTGTAAAGATCCTGAATTTAAAATGAGTTTTTTTAAGTAGTCATACAAGAACCTTACTATATCTTGGTGAAATATTTTATTTTTCAACTTGTGAGACCCTTGTGGCAAATCATGTTTTTGTTTTATTAATCCGTACAAGTCTATATTACTATTAACGAACTGATGTTTTGACTATTAAACTATTTTATGAAGAAAGCAAGACTCTAAAATTGCCCAAAGCTATAAGTTGTTTATGTTCTTGTTTTTGTTCTTTCGGATTTGAATGTTGCTTGTTAGATACACTCCTAAAATTGTTTATTTGGTGGTGTGGGATGCATAAATAAGCATTCACGCCTAATAAGGGATATTACTCAGGAAGCTCACATTTTATTTGGAGTGAAATGAATGAAGATGAGAAAACATGTATGGTGCTGTGAAATATCTGACTCATATCACCGCTATCAAAAGAAAATGTCGTCAGCAGGTCACCATTAAAAGAATGTTCGAACTCAAAATTGTGTCCATGAAGCCGCCTGTAGTGATTTCTTTAATTTTTTTTTTTTCAATGAACAAACTGTTAACTTTTGTTGAATGAATGCCAAAATAAATTAAAAAAAATCTCAAGTTATCTCATCATACTTGATGCAGTGGTAAAATCCAAATGTCTTTTCTAATGTAATGTTAAACCATCTTGTCACATGTTCACATTTTATGATTTTTAACTTCACTTATATTTTCAATTTTATATTTAAAATTTTAATGTTTTTAAAGATTTAAAACATACGTAAATCATGATTGCAAGAACTGAAAATTAAATAATCAAATGGCATTTTCACATTAAAAAAATGATGACTGTTGCAATTACATGTACGCTTGATTAGGTCTATTGGTACATTAATAAGTCATACTCTTTAAGATTCTTTATTTCTTACAAAACCAAGCAAATGGTACAAAGAAAGATATTTTCACATACAATAACATACAGATTTTGCGCATGACAAGTTTGCACAAAAACGAGCAACAAGAATGAGAGATTGTTGTTCAACCAGGAGAACATACTTCTACATTGATAATTCTAATTAATTTACACAAATTTTTCAATACACGAATATTTTTTGAAATAAATAAACTGCCGAATTTCAAAACATTTACTCGGCTTATATAGTAAGGTTTAAGAAAAGCTCTTCTACTTTCTGTTAGAGCTGTACAGTTTAAAATATAGTGAAATTCATCACCTATCACATGAGAATTACAAAGTACACAGTACCTTTCCTGTCTAATAATTTTACGCCATCTACCGGTTTCTATAGGTAACCGGTGATTTCCAGTTCTAAACCTACATAGCGTTATTTTATCTTTATAAGGTAATAAATCTAAATATTCTTCAAATTCAAAGTTTTCTTTAAATAGTTTGTAACATAATGCTTTTGGAGAATTCTCCATTTCTGATTTCCAAGTCTGCTTAAATTGTTCAAAAATTCTTTGTTTAATGCTTAACTTTAACCATTTTGGATTAAAACTGTAGTTACCCTGATTTAACCAAATATTTGAAAATCCATATTTATTTAAGATATTTTTTATACAAATCAACCATTCGAAAGTAAATCCACCATCTACGTTAAGTTTATAAATATATCTATATAGAATATTTGTCATTTTACTATCAGAACTGTTTACAATATTAGACCAAAAAGATACCATACGGTGTTCCACATATACTGACATAGGATAAGCGCCTAGCTCTCCATATACCATAAAGCTTGGGGTTGATTTTTTCATGTTTAACAAAAGTTTACAAAACTTCAAATGCACTCTCTCTATTTCATCAGTATTACTAAATCCCCAAATTTCACAACCATATAGCAATATAGGCCTTACAATTTTATCAAAAAGATCGTACTGACATTTAACTGTCAGGTTATGTAAGCGGCCTTTTCTTAGAACTTCATACATAGCTTTGGTGGCTTTACTAATGAGTTGATTTTTAGCACTTTTAAAACTACCTGTTTTTGAAAAAATAATGCCTAAATATGAAATATCCTTGACAATTTCTAAATCATTACCAGCAAGTGTAAAATTTAATTTGCTTCTCAATCTACCATTACCAAAAATAACAATTTTTGTTTTTGTTGGATTAACTTTCAGTTTCCATATATCACAGTATTCATAAAACGTATTTAGCTGTTTTTGAAGATCTTGTGCAGTTTCAGAAAATAAAACAGTATCATCTGCATAAAGTAATACATAAAGTTTCAAGTAAATATTAATTTGTTCTTCTATTTCATGTGTCACTGTGTTTAGACCTATTACATCATTTCTATGAAAAAAATCTTCCAAGTCATTCAGATATAAAGAAAAAAGAAAAGGAGATAAATTTTCTCCTTGTCTAACACCTATATTACATGGAAAGTATTCGGTAGTATCACCATTAAATGAAATACGAGATTTAATACTACTATACATATTAAAAATTACATTATACATTTTACCATTTATATCATTTAATAGTAATTTTTGCCACAGGCCATTTCTCCAAACGGTATCAAAAGCTTTAGCAAAATCGATAAAAGCACAAAAAAGTTTCCTCTTTTTGTTTTTCATCGTCTGAATGAGAGAATATAAAATAAATAAATTATCAATAGTGGAGTATCCTTTCCGGAAGCCTCCTTGGTTTTCGCATATTAAGCTATATTCTTTCGAATATTTATTTAATCTGTTATTTAATACAGATGTGAAAAGTTTCCCAAAGCAGCTTATTATGGTGATAGGTCTAAAATTCTTTGGATCAAATTTATCCCCTTTATTTTTAAACACTGGAATTATATCACCCCATAACCATTCTTCGGGTACAATACCTGTATCAAAAATTACATTAAATAGTTTTACATAAATATCACACATAACACTGAAAGAATGCTTCAGATATTCATTAACAATTCTATCATTAGAAGATGCTTTATTATTTTTCAGACCCTTTAAAGCATTTTCAACTTCCTCACGAGTTATTACAGAGTTAATATGTACATTCAAACTATCTACATCAACCTGGCTTTCCGAAGGATTTTCATTATCTTCATTTTCACCGCTATTCAAATCTTTAAAATAATCAAACAAAACAGTAATTGGGATATCTGGAGTTTTGGATTTTTTGTTACCGTTTAAAATTTTCCAGTATTCCTTTGGATTTTTTGATTTCAAAGTACTAATCTTGTTTCTAATTTTCTTGCGGTGTTTATTTATACTTTTATCCATTGTTTTTTTGTATTGCTTTTCTAGAGATTTTGTCTCATTGAAAAGATCTGGTGAAAAATTACGTTTCAGTTTTCTCTTAGATTTTTTGAATTTTTTTCTTGCAGTCTTGCAATCTTCGTCAAACCAAGGCTTGGATGTATTCATTTTAACATTATTTTGTTTATCACATTTCATATAAGTACCAAAAGTAGTCTTAGCAGCATCAACAAGTATATCACAAGTTCTTTTAACAATATTATTTACACAATTATGATTTACATCTTCTATATTTACAGACTCAAGCTCAGTTAGAATAATGTCAGTATGGGTTTTATCTATATTTTCAATAAAGGTATCCAAATTTTCGATGTCCCATCTTTTAACCTCTTCAGTTGGTGTGAACATCTCTTTTTTAAAATGATTTCTTTTCTCATTTTCATATGTGCACATAGAAATTGACAATGGAGTGTGAGCATCGGAAAATAATTTTGATGTTTCAAGAATAGAAAAGTTTTGAAGGAGTGTAAGAAAATTTGCAGAGCCAATAACATAATCTACCACACTGACATTTTTACATGTGAATTGGCCTTTATCTTTGTCATTCCCGATTCTACCATTACACATAAATAAATTATTAGCTCTACATAGATGTAAAAAAATGTTACCAAAATTATTTTTCTTTTTATCCATACTTTTTCTTGAAATATTAATATTGGAGCTTGCTAACGTGTTTAAAGATACATCATTCAAATCAAACATTCCTGAAAATTCATCATAGGTTACTTCTGTAAAATCTAAGTCCTCGCCTGTTCTGGCGTTGAAATCTCCAAGAAGGCATATATAGCTATGATCTGAACTAAACATAAGAAGTTCGTGTTCAATTTCGTTAAATGGGTCACCTATACAATATGATGAATTTTCTGGTGGAATATATACAATACCAAAAATAATATCTTGACATAGATGAAACATTTTTTTATCAATTTTGAACCAAAAAATATATTTACTATCTGTTTTAATAGGATGAATGTGCTCAGATAAGTTAGATTTATAAGCAAGGATTATTCCCCCTGATTTAACATTTGCAAATTTACAGCGATTTTTCATTTTAACAGTATACCCTGGTATATTTATTTCATCTACATCATCGGTCTTTGTTTCGACAAAACATAGAATATCATAATTTTGAATAAGTTCATTAAATTCTGGATACTGAATTCTTCTATTTAAACCACATACATTCAATGACAGTATATTTAAATTGATTATATTATTAGACAATAATTTGTTTTTATTTTTAATATTGTTTACAACTTCAGAGTAATGTTTACAATGTTCTCCACGGTAATCCTATCTGTGATCAGGCGTGTCTTCTCTCTCTGGTGTAGAATGTACCCTTGGGCGTTTTTGTGGCCTTGAAGTTGATTGACGAGGATCTACATGTGTACTCTCCGACTCGTATACATCTGGATTTACTAGTTCATCATTAACGTATAACTTATCTCGGTTAAGCACAACCTTTGCTTTTTTTCTTCTCTCCTCTTTCATAATCGGATATAAACGTCTCCGTCTCTGTTCTATTTCGGGTGGAAATTGTTCATTGACACCGTAATCCGATCCTTTCAAGCAACACAAGTTAATAATTGAATATTGTTTTTATTTCTATTGAATTTAACCTTTCATTATACATGTTACTAAACTTGTATGCCATACTAATTTTGTACTTTTAGAATATCATTTACTATCTGTGTACCTCAACTATTGTATCTGTATTGATATTGTATATTTCTCTGTAAACTTGTATTTAGTATTAGAGAATAATAAGTATCTATATATCTAATACAACAACAGGTCTTTTACAAAAAAAAACCATACTATTACTTACTTTTAAGAATTTCTAATGAAGAAAGTTTTTTCGCCATTACCCGTGATCAACAAATGAATCTAATTGTGTACCCGAATAGCAATATATATGGTTAGTTATTGTGTAATCATTATCAATATATTAAGGTCATCTGATGAAAGTACACCAGCTATAAACAATCCGAAATCAGGATACAAAATCAGATACGAATATAAAAAAAATCAAATTGTCCGCCATGACAATATGTGAAATTCCATAAGTGCAATATTACTTGTAAACCTGTTTTTCTTGAATAAGTAAATACTTGAATAAAAGAAATTTTAACGTATCGACAGCCATACATTACAATAATTGTAATTCCGTGTGCTTCAACATGTAATAGTTCGGTAAGTTTCTTACTTTTTTAATAACAAATAAATAAATATTTGAATCTTTGTTGAACAGAAAGTTATTGCGCATCATATTTATCTTTTTTATTTAGCGTTACAATCTGTAACATTATTCCCAACAGCTAGTGAATTCAATGTAACAAAGGGAAAAACACCAGGAGCTATCACATGTTCTGCTGTTTGTTGGCCAAATTGCACATTCAGATGGATTGGACCCAATCATTTCAATGAAAACGGACCTGAGTTGACACTAAAGGTCATACCGAAATCAGGATCTGGAACATATTGGTGTCAAGCTAAAAATGTAATAGGAACACAAAACAGTAAAAACATCACTTTAACAGTGCAATGTAAGTTTTGGACTAAAAATCTGAGAAAATATAACTTATGAATCAATGACCGAGTCAATATATTTACACAAAAAACAAAGACATTTATATTTTGGTTGACGTATAAATGATTTATGATTGATTGATTGCTTTTTGCCTTGCGTCCTTCGAGTGTTCAGTACAGACAAATTTACAAACAGAATGAAGGTCCTGAATTAGAGGGTGACCAGGATGTTCCTTCAAAATGAGGATTAATTTGATAGGGACATCTAGACTTGCAACAGGACACCTCGTGTTGTGAACTATATTGATTTTTTTTAATTTGCAAAAAGGTAGTAATTGTGCGATGAATGTCATACACATCATTACGTAAAGCTCGCAACTGTTTATCCGACTTGGTCAATTGTTATCGGTGTCAGAGCATAATAGTGATATACAAGGGTTTGGTTAAAAACTTTTTCAGAAAATACTAAGTAGAACTAACACATAATATTTAGTATCTGCTTCGTATAGAATACAGGATAGTTGTCATTGCGAATTGTAAGTGTTGATGGTGCGTAGCCTTTTATTTACGTTATGATCACTGTTCCTGATAAAGTGTGTTCTGTCAGACCGTACGATTAGGCGTTCTTGATACGGATTGACGATTCGAAAACTGTTGATCTATAATGTTTGACCTTACCCTTTATCGTAATATATGTGTCATTAAGGTGTACATCCGTTGGTGTGTTTGAACTTCTCTGATGTTGTATATCTGTTATGTAAGATACCCAATATTGGCTTTTGGATCCGAATTATTGTCAAGTTAACCAAATTGAATTAAGTCTGTTTCAGTTGCTCAACAGATTTAGTCAGTATAACGATTCATATACAATATATGTACATTGTCGGAAAATATAAAATTTCTTTGTATGAGCTTCAGAAACAGGACGAAAAGCCTTCTCTGCAGAGCTTTTCTCCTGTTTCGTAGTGGATACGAATACATTTTATATTTTCTGACAATGTACATATATTGTTTTTATTCTGAAATTTATCCCAACACTTGAAACTTTTGTTGTTAAATTAAAATCATTGTCTCTAAATTCTCAAAGAAATCGACATAGTTGAAACACGGACGGCGAAGAGGATCCCAAAATAAACTGGTTAGGAAACAGAAATATTCATTTCAGCGGTTGCTTAACGTTGAAGTGGGGTAACAGGAGACTTTATTTGTACAAGACGTACAAATAAAACAAACAATCATTTGTACTGTTATTTGTACAATATTTGGTTAATTGTAGAATAAAATAAAGATAAGTGGGAGGCAACGCTAGCTTTAAAACTATGTGTACACCGACTTTCAAAAATCTGCCTTCCTAGAATTAAGGAAATGTTGTATTATTGCCAATAAGACAACTATCCACCAAATTTTTTAGTAGTTGCTAGCAATTACAGGCAATCGTTTCGCCTTCAATAATAAGAACATATTTATTGTATTGTGTGCTATAAACATGATAAAAGGTCCAGACATTAAACACGTGAAAACATCCAATTGATGAATTTTACGGCCTAATTTCAAAACAAAACAACTTACGAAATACAAATATGACAGACATGAACCAATGCCAATAACTAAACTTCAGACTCTTGAATTAAGACAGGCACATGCAAAATATGGCGGGGTTCAACTTGTTTGTTAGCACAAAACTATCTCCTAACCTGGGACAGTGGTGTAACATCACAGCATATGAAAAAAAAAACACAGACAATTCTTGGCAGGGTATAAAACTCTCCCTCGCCCCTAACATAAAAAAGGTGAGGCTGATGACCATCATTGAGGTGTAAAATATATTATGTAATGTCACTTTGCAACATACTGACACATCAAAGAGCGTAGGCAAAAAATATTACACAGGCTCTAAACATCATTAATCATTAATCAAAGAAAAGACAGAAGACAAAAATTAACCGGCAGAAATAAAAACACAAAAAAAAAACGAGAAATAGTCTAGCGTCATGGACCCATAAAAGGGAGACGTAAATGAAGTGTTTATGTTTAAAATAATTAACGTGTAATAGTTTTCTTTTATAGCAAAAAAGCAAAAGCAGGACGAAAAATACAAGATGGACATTCAAAATCATAAATCGAAAACAGGCTGACAAATCAATGGCAAAACAAAAAACCACAAAAGCAAACAAACAAAAGTACACAAAATACAACATAGAAAAATCCTGCTGCTCATGTTAGTACAAACCCGGTAATAAGTCGGATTCTGTAGGTCACATTCGTTAAAAGGGAAACGGAATTAAACTTTTTCAATTTGTCTTTTATTTTGAAATAGGGAATAAATGCCAATACTTGTGAACAGTTGAGAAAAGACAAATGTCTTTATTTATTTGTAATAACCATTGTTCTAATTTTTTTGGGTCGCTAAAGTTGTTATTAGAAGATAGGTGGTTCTGTGAGCCATAGACCATTTCTTGTTAAAATATTGTCACAAATTATTATTCATTTATTAGTGTTACAATCACTATTTTAAAAACATATTACAGATGGCCCAGATACCATTGTAGTATTTCCTTCAGAATTGAACGGTAGATATATAAGAACTGAAGGTGATTCGATCAGAAATATAACATGTTGGGCTGATTGTCATCCTGTATGTAACTATACGTGGACATATCCAGACAATACAACAAACGTGACGTCATATTTCTATAAATACGCACTGGAGAAGATACATGATGGGGAATACACATGTAGAGCATTCAATGAGATTGGCTCCAAAGAGAAAACAATTAGAGTTGTTGTAAACTGCAAGTATAATGTACAGTAAAAATCTGACTCATCTGTGTTATCACGACTATACAAACTTGAAAAAATCAAACACAATGTGTGTGTATATATATATTCTTTGTGCATTGGTCATGCATATATCTTTAAGTATATTTTGAACATATTATATAGACATCATTCTTTTTAGAAGAATAATAACAAATATGCCCAATTTGCAGTCTAGCACAGATTCAGGTAAATCAGCGTTTTCTGATTTGTTTATAGAAACTATGTTTTTAAAAGACATGATGAATTATCGGTAGCCATATCATCTTTAGAATGCCATCCCAAATTCCTTGTATACTCGATACAATTTGATTTACCGCCTTACATACATTTTTCGAGACATGTGGAAATACCTTCAGTTTTAATCAATGCACAGGATGCAGAATTGCCTTTTTCAGCAACTTCTATAAATCTGTTCGTATAGACCATTTAAACATTTGCTGCACGGAATCATGTCATATTTTGATTGAAAACTGACAGACAATTTTGTAGATGACTCAACGTTATTTGTAACATGCGAATTCCAAATTTAATACCATAGTTAAATGTAGTAGATCTTTGCGTTAAAATATATTTACAGTCATACATGTACCTGTTTTAAGAGACCACATAAGGGAGAGCAAAAAAGTTTTTTTTTAAGACAGATGGTATTTTAATACAGGTTCAATTTATATGAAGTGTACCATAAAGGGATCTAAATTTGGTGCTGTTTAAAAGCAGTTTTTTTGCTTAGTACAGACAGTCTCTCAAGCCTTAAGCAGGTTTGATACATCATAATTCTGGCGTGTATCAAGTCGTGTTGATACTACATTTCAATCAAACGGGGTTGTAAAGGGTTTGTGCGATCGTTTGTTTATTCGCTTCAACTCCGTATCCACAACTCATCTTATTTAGTTGCATAAATACTTGACATGTTTAAATTGAATTACACTTTGCATTTCTGTTATTATTCGTCTACAATGTAGCATGAAGTATGTAAAAGAATCCGGTACAGATTTACTTTCGAAATCAAAGATTGAAATATAATGAAAAACTTTTGTAAGTTAATGATCTTCAAGAAATAATTTTTTGAAAAAAAAATGCAAGTCACTTTAGAGCTAAAAAAAAATGAAAATGAATAAACATAAAGTTTCCTTGTTTTGTATTAAATGTGTGATTTTTGATTCCGGTTGTTAATTTGGTGGTGGGGACATTTAATGTGATTCTTGATATGCGACTAATCACCAAGCATTGTTTATGCATTTCCTGTAGATGCAAGTTGCGTTCAGGTGAAATGTACTTTCATATTACGAAAATTCCTTGTTATCGACAAAACGTTGAAACTCCAAAAAGATGATTCGATTGATCAGTAGGGTAGCAATGGCTTTCATTCGGTTCAATAAATGAATGTATTTCAACGTCTTATAAGCTACAAATTCCTTTTAATATACGTGTATATTTGAAGTTCTAAAAACATTTTAGATGCACCAGAAAACATACAATTGTCACCAAACATCACACCAATTATAGTTCAAGAGAACATTTTTTATTCAATAACTTGTTCTGCCAACTGTAGACCACAATGCGAATATAAGTGGACAGGACAAACTCGATGGTCAGCATGGAATAATCTGTTATTTAGAAGAAATGTAAAAAGATCAGACAGTGGTAATTACAGATGTGAAGTAAGAAATGGTGTTGGACGAACATATTCTTCGTATGTACGTTTAACTGTCCACAGTAAGTGAATATATTGAAACACATATACATTTTGTACACGTCATTACAATATTCTCCTTCGAAACTTATGATTAAAGTTTAATTATTTCATTACTTATATACGTAACATTAATCAACAAATCTGAGATTTTCTTTTGATATTTATTGATACATTGTGATTTATTGAATGTTTAGATGTTGAAATGAAATTTTCGAACAAGGTTATAGTAATACATGATTTACGCTTAACATCAATACAGAGTGGAGGTAAAAGTATTTACAATGGATAAAAGATGGAAGGCAAATAAAACTTAAAATAAAATAGTTAGTGTGTCCCTGTATTCACAAGTGCTAATAATACCATTAAATTGTTCTTTAATTTTTTTTCTACCAACTTTTTTTTCTGCATGACATATGTAATAGATGTTTTACCTACTCAAAGCATTGAATACAACTTACAAGTATAACATGCATAACGTATATTTGTAGCGAGACCGACAAAAGTAAAAAATATTACTGTAAAAAGCACTGGATCAACCACTGCGTCGATTGCATGGATACCCGATATGACAGTGGTTCCTGCGCAACACTTTATTTTGCATTATAAAACAAGGAACGACATGGATTTCACTAGTGTGCTTTTTAAAGAACCAGAAAATCAGCAAAATATCTTCTTGTTACATGTAAAGAGCCTGATCCCTTCTACAGAATACGTTTTTAAAATATCGTCAGAAAACTATTTAGGACAGACTGAATCGATTGAATTTCGATCTGTAACCAGTGGTATGTATTTACAAAAAGTGAAACTATGATCATATAGAAACATTATTGCATTGTATAATTTTAAATATAGTATACATTCAATAGGTTCAATTAGATAAAAAAAAGTGTGTTGTGCACTTGCAACTTCGGTATATATCTTTCTTAAAGAGGCTGTAATCAAGTAATGTTTTTGAGATGAAAACTGAAAATCGGTGAAAGTTTTGTGCCAAATTAGGAATATGGAAGTTAATTCAGAAGTATGTTCAGTTACTATGTGTTTTTTATAAGTACCAATAGAAACATGTTACAATCTTATTTACATATAATAATTGTTCCTTTATCTATATTATGATTGGATATTTATTTCACAGCAGGTCAGATTTCTCCAATACGCCCTGATTTTATTGGTGGGATTGCATTGATATTGATAGCGTTACTTGTAATCATCATAACAATGGTGCTAGTCCATAGTAAGTCATTATATAAAACATCACTCTTATTCGGTCATACATTTGATCTTCTGCTATTTATCTGCACTTTAATTTGTTTTTGTATCTAACTTTTACAGTGTATAAAATTTAATGATTTAAAAAGAGAATAGACGAAAAGAAACTATACAGCATATGAGTTTAATACCCGATTTATTCTCAATGAAAATCAAATTTATTGAAGAATATATGTACACTCAATATAGGGTAAAACGCATGGTAAAAAGAAGTTTTTATCGACTTGGAATGCATATGGTAATGAGTATTAGTGCATGCATACGGTTCTTTAAATATACAGACACCTGCTGTGAATCTGGAACGTGCGGGAATATAGTGTATTAACTGAAATATAGAAACACTATACCATGGCGCATATGGTTTGTCACTGATGAGAAATGGCAAGTTAACAATTAGAAAGTTGAAAAGTCCCCTTTGCCACATATGCTAGGTTGAATCAGTTCATCCGCGTTATTATTGAGGACAGATCGATATGTGCAGCATACCTTCTGTTTTAGAAATATACTTAACCCCAGGTTCACTTGAATATGCAAGCACTGATTAAAATATGTGTAATTGAGTGATGAGATGTAATCATCATATCTGAAACTAGAGTTTTAAAGAACTTTGAAAGACGTTGTTTTTTCTTATTGTCATTGAAAAGATTATGTATGAACTATCATCATGATTTATATGAGTACCAACAAATAGAATGAAATTCAAAACAGTGTAGCTGTGGCCATTGGTTGACATATGAAATTCATCCATTGACTGGGACAATATACGTGAACGTTTGTCTGTAACGACCACTGTTCACGACGTACCTACGGTAGACATTTAAACTGTTGGGTCACCAAAGGTTTCTTAACGCCTTTAATTATAAAATAGTTCGAAAAATTAATCAGGAATAACCTTTATGTTTTGATTTATATATTATCTATATATCAAAACATCGTGTTATTTCTGATTAATTTTTCGAATTACTTTATTTATGTGTTGAAAACCTTTGGTGACCCCATAGTTAAAGTGTATTTAAAAAGTACATAGTGAGCAGTGGTCGTTACATACAAACGTTCACCTAAATTGTCCCAGTCAATTGATGAATTTAATGTGTCAATCAATGGTCACAGCTACACTGTTTTGAATTTCATTCTAAGTAATGGTGCCAAATCAGTATCAGTTGACATACCTACTGTTTGTTTACCGAACTCAATAAAAAAATGTCGATTACAATTCTGCATTTTAATTCATCTTCGATGTATATATTACTTTTTTAATCGTTTTGAACATTATATATTTGCCACCAGTTGTAAGGCAACCAACAATCAGTAAATCAATTCTTTCTCCAAAGGGCTGACATACAAAATATTTGAATACTTATTTGATGAATTGAAATATTGCAAAGAGTAAACCAATACACGACATCTGATGTTGTTTTAATAGAAATTATATCTCTTTTTTTTTAAAGCAATGTCATATTACAAAAATTAAACAAGCAAGCAAAAATAAAATAATACATAACGGTGTATTCATTAAATAAGCAATGTGTTTTATCAAGGGTTTCGATTACTAACACAACGTTTGGACACTACAAGTGGATGTTCTTGCTGCATCAAGGATAGTACCTCAAAAACTACCAGGTAAGCAAGACCCAGTTGCTACATTTAGTTCACTACTATTCAACGGTTATATTAAACTTAGTTGAGAGAAAACATAAGCATTTGTATTAACATCATATTCCAAAGGTTACACAGAATTGAGTTTAACTTCTTCGGGTCGTGAAGGGAAATATCTTCATTTGTAGATATGATATACTTTTTTCTAGTACGAGTGAGATGAATAATCAAGTAAAGCAGTAGGAGTTGTGCCGTATTAAAATTAAGCATAAATGAAACATTATGTAAATGCTCTGATACTTCAAGTCAATTTAATTGATTAAAGGTCACACAGTATAGGTTTATATTGCATAATGTTCACTTGATACATGTAAGCTTGATGCAAATACCGTTCGCAATCATTCTCAAGTCAGAATAATTTTTATCTTGTTTCGCTTAAACATGTTAAATAAAGTAGTTGTTATCAAGAAAAACGCCGAATATTAGGTAGTTGATTTTAGATACTACGTTCGGTCTTCGTATAGTACTCTCAGCTTTTGTTTAGAACTAGTTAATCATTGACTTATTGTCACATCATTTCTCATGTGTGTTTGTAGACCAACTGAGGAAAGATTATATGAAAATACCAGTCTCCAACTGCAAAACCTAGGAAGTTCCACCGAAGGTAATGGTCAAATATCAGTGCTAAAAACTAGTGGAGAAAGATACCAGAGGGACAATCAAACACATATATCGAAAAACAACGCTCTGGCTAAAAAAGAAAAGACATACAGACAAATAATAGTAGACACGACACAACATAGAAAACTAAAGATTGGGCATCACGATCCCCATAAAATCTGGGGTTGATCTCAGGTGCTCCGAAAGTGCTAAGTGGTTAGTCTATGACGTACATCAAACAGTTTAAATAGTTAAATGATTACAATTACGTGAGTACAGATGATTCACTAACTATGGTTTGATCATATGCACTTGGTTCCGTGTTTTTTTGGCACATCTTTTTGTAATTTTGGGTCCTCAATGCTCTCCAACTTTGTACTTTTTAACTATTTTGATCTCAGCGTCACTGATGAGTCTTATGTAGACGAAACGCGCGTCTGGCGTATTAAATTATAATCCTGGTACCTTTGATAACTATTTATAAAAGGGTCTACATTTTTGTATATTTATCCTTATATTTATGTTATGACACTTAACATTCTGGTTTGAGTATGAAATATCGCCAATATAAATTGTCGCGAATATTATATCTGAATCACCCCTTATGTGAATACATAAACACAGATAGAAAATCTGTCAAATTTCTTGCGGCAAAATCGATCATGGAAAACTACACGCATCTAAGAATCCACCAAGATGAGTTTGGTAACAGTATTTTGTTTTATCTTATAGCAAAAGATTGCCTTCTTTTTTAGACTTTCTCTTAAAAATGGGAATATAATTATTACTATGATTTATGCTAAACAAATGCATGTTTATTCGATTGTTTTTCAAATTTGAATGTGTACAGTTTGTTCAATAAAGGGACAGTTTTTGCAATACTTGTTAGGTATCCGTGAACACGAGTTAGCACATAGCATACTTAAAATCTGAATGTAAGATAATATTTCTTTTAAAACTGAACATACTTATTCATTTTCTATTGATTGATTTGTTACTTGTAACTTGTTGAAATTTTGATTTTTTGATGGAGAAATTATTTGGTAAGATGAAAAAAAAATCAGTTACTTTACTATGTTATTGCCATGGTATTTTAGCAATCATTATATTTACAAATCCTCCCGATTTTTTTTTTTTTATATTATTCATTAAACGATGAACCTTATATCATTTTACATTTTTTTGTAGCTTCAGGAGGGATTGAAGAAATAACACAGGATCGCGGGTAAGCCACTTGTGTCATATTATTCTTAATTGCACGCAAAACTCAATCAATGATGAAATTGCATTCCTATGAAAGATAATTTATTTAGTATTCTAGATTCAATTTGATTGATTGTTTGTTACTTGACGTCCAGTGACAAATAGCTCATGCATATTCAGGACGAGAACAAATTAACAAATAAAAACAATAGGCAGGTCTTGTAATATAGGCCAATTGGGATTATGATGATGGGAAAATTTGGACTACCACTGGAATTGCCTATTGGATAGAGGCAGACATTTTTCCTTGAAACAGACGATATACGGACCCCTCAAAGATTTGTCACAAGGGTTCTTAACGTACAAAGAGCACTCTGAGCGAACGTGGCTGCAAACTTATATATCCCGCACAGCCAAACATTTGACTTTTATTAGTCGCCTGACTTGCAGAAAAATCTTTACAAAAAACGAAACTTATTTGGAACAAGTCATGTATAGAAATTTTGTTGCAATAATCGGGTAAATATTTATACAAAATACAGTTAGGTTTGTGGAAATGCAGATATAAGAAATTCTTTTGTTTGGCCAATAAATGTTCTAACACAGAACTTCCAACAATCGAGGTCAACATGTTTCCATGAGATCATCAACACAATTAGATTAAAGGAGATAATAGTATATTCCATATCAAATAAAGTTTTTACTGCTTTAACTAATGATATCAAATACGGATTATCAATATTTTTAACAAGTCTGACTTCTTCTGGTGTTTTTGTTAACACAAAATAAACTGTTTAAACACACGATGTATTTTCAGTGGGGCGACTCGTGGTAATGTATTGCGCAGACCCGCAGACGAACCTCTTATTGAGGAACAGTATGAAATCATACAAATACCTACCACAGGTAAATAACTCTTTTGGTACCACACACCTTGACTACAACCAATTTGCTTGTTTGATTACTGAAAATTCAGAAATTATTGCGTTCATTTATCATGTTTATTATTGCGATTTTGTCATTTTAGACTTCAATGCGATTCTGATTTTTACGAATTTGAGAAAGGTCCTGTTTAAACCATATAAAATATTTCAAAATGCGAGTTTAAATTATTGCATTTACAATTCTGTCGCATTATTCGCAATAATACAAACCTCGCAATAATTACTGAATTTACAGTATAATAAAATTTTGACAAAATATTTACTTTAACTCTGACAAAAATATAAATATTAAAAAAAAAAATTGAATCACAAACTTTTTCGGTTAACTTTCATTGGATATATAGCTTTTTGACGAAGTCTAATTTTCATCATTCAGAAGTTTAATATTCTCTCAACAATGAAACTCTTGTAAAACGTTCAGCTGATTTATATGTTAAACATCATTAAGTCATATACATATGATTAAATCGAAAGAAGACGGGGGAAATTCAGAAATTAATGTTTTCCTGTGAATCATGAACATTATATATATATATATATATATATATGTATTTAACTAAACCATCCTGCAAGTGATTAAAAGTTATGAATAAAGGGAGCTTTATGTACTACATTTTCATATTATAGATTTGATTTAATAAATATATTTGTGCTTCACTCTAAAATTCAATTGAGATACAATTTGATTTTTAATTGTGAAATGGACGCTCATATCAAAATAGTTATAAAGCCAAAGAAGGTACAAAATTGAAGAACATTGAGGACCCGAAATTCCAAACATCCTCAGTTTTTCGAAAAATCCAAAGTTTTGTAAACAGGACATTTATAGAAATGGCCATATAACTGATATCCATGTCAACCCTAAAGTACTGACTACTAGGCTGGTGATACTCTGGGAACGAAACGTCCAGCAGCAGTGGCATCGACCCAGTGGTGTTTAAAGCTATCAACGGTACCAGGATTAAAATTTGTTAGCCAGAGAAGAAAATCACCAAAGATACCAGGATTAAATTTTGTATTTACGCCAGTCGCGTGTTTCGTTTACGAAAGACTCCTCAGTGACGCCCGAATAAAAAAAAGTTAAAAAGGCCGAAGAAAGTACGAAGTTGAAGAGCATTGAGGACCCATTGAGGACCCAAATTTCTAAAAGTTTTGCCTAATACAGATAAGGTAATCTATTCCTGAGGTATAAAAGCCGTAGTATTTCAATAATTCAAAAGTTTCGTAAACAGTTAGTTTATAAATATGACCATATCAATGATAATTCATGTCAGCACAGAAGTGCTGGCTACGGATTTTTAGAGTATTCATTTATGCTGCATGATTTTGTGAAGGAGCATTTTTTTTATTTATAAATAATCCTTTTGTGAAAAAAGATTGGTGTTGAGTATTGGTTATATAGTAAACATTTGTTTTCATTAGATTAAATAACTCCTATAAATATGATCAGTCGGAGACAACAGAGAAGTAAATCGACTGGCAATCATAAGTACATTAACCATAACATTACACATGTATTTGGTTAATATTTAAGAGTAAAAGTTATTTTATTTACCTATCCCATCGCATTTCTTTCTTTTCTAAAAGCTTTTTGATACTAATTACCTGTCATACAAGTTGGAGGTATAGTAAGCTTAATAACAGATTATTAGTCAACCCGACATTCCTTTTTTTTGAATGTCTGAACCAATGCAGGAGTACAATAGTTATTTTTCAATTGTTCTGTTAGTTGTTCACGTTTGAATGTGCCAGTTTGTATGTTATATCTCTTAATGTTGCATTAAAAACCTTATGTCATTTGAATTTTTATTTTTCAGCTTCACTAGGTGTTGATAAAAAAACAAAGGAATCTAGGTAAATAAAGGCAAGAGTAGTATACCGCTGTTCAAACTCATAAATCCATGGACAAAAAACTAAATCGGGGTAACAAACTAAAACAGAGGGAAACGCATTAAACATAAGAGGAGAACATCGAAACAACACTACAATGTAACACACACAGAAACGGACCAAGCAACAGACAAAATCCCACGAGAATAACAAATATAACATCAAAACTAAATACATGAATCTGGGATAGACAAGTACCGTGACACGTCTTATCGCAATGTGAATTTACACTCAAAAATAAGAGTAAACCATGTATTTAATATTTATATTTAACGAGCATGCTAAGTATTTTCTCTATGTACTAAAGGACACACTGCAAAACAACCATTACCATGTGCACGTGCACTAATGTGGCATTTAACGAAATAAAAATGCTCTTCTCAAATTTCATTTTGAATGTTTATAGCTAGAAATTTGTTCAGTCTAGTGAGTACTTGCATGTAAAACTAAGAAAATTTGTATTTACAAATTAGCTCTTACATGACTTATTGTTCTAAGTAAGAATTTTATTACGGAATATCAATATTTAGCAAGACTGATTTCATCTGATGTATTTATTAACAAAACATTCCATTTAAACACGCCATGTACTTTCAGTGAGACCCTTTGTGATAATAAATTGAGCAGACCTTCTGGCAGGCCTCTTATTGGGAAACAATATGAAAATCTGAAATTGACACACACAGGTATTAAAATTAACATTTATAAAACAAACGATAACACTGAATATGAAAATTAAGAAGTGATTTTTTACGTTTTCATGTCAGTTCACTATTTGTATTTTTATTACCTCTTGCAATTGATTTAAAACTGAAATTACGCTTTGCAATACTCACCTCCATAAAGAAAGCTCAAAGCCAAATATTTAAAGCCATGGATTTATTAGAGAATATTATTCTATTTCCTTCTGGTAACACATAGAATTATATTTTTATGGTCGTGCGTTGAATTTGAAAGCGGAAAACAAAAGAGAAGTAGACCGACAAGATATCATGGAATGCTGCAAAAGGATAAACAATATTTAGTTAATATTCAGTATGAAAATATTTGTTATTGTCTCACGCATATAAATCTGTTTTACGCACGGAAATCGCCCTTGTTAACCCTTTAAAATAACAACTACATATTATTTGGGTTAACATTATCGTCCATATTAGTTATCTTATGTTACTTTAATTTTTTTGGTCGTGACTTTAAATAGTATATTTTATTTCAGATCGAAAGCAGAACAATGTGTCAGTTCATAACGCTAAGACAAGTACTAAAACCAATCAGAGGAAAGATCATGTAGAGAAAAAGTCATTGAAGCCTCTCAACAAATCAAAGCAACATATGAAGACATGACCAGCGTGTGGCCAATCGCTCACTTTATTTATGATAAACATATTAATTTTTATAGCTGTACATATACTTAAATGTAAATAAAAAAATATCTAAGTATTCGGATATGGATTTGAAAATACATTTAAAGAGGAAAAACACATTCCAATTGAGGATTAAACAACCCTAAATTCATGGACATATCCCTTTAATCCTATGTGGAAACTGAAATTGATATCTGGTTCTGTTTGTTTAAACTGTTGGCTTATATTATAGTTATCATGACAAACAACATAGCAGCTTTTTTATGCCTTCTGTCGTTGTTAACACATTTGTTTAAATCATAACTGTTGTATTTGAAGTTTTTGATAGGATGATCACGATTCGTTTTCCGATTGTAAAAGGAAAACTATGCTGTATTTGGTAAACCTTTAGGAATTTTGGTTCTCAATGCTCTTCAACTTTGTACTTTATTTGGATTTATTTACTGTTTTGGATTCGAGCGTTCCTGGCGAGTCTTTTGTTGACGAGACGTGCATCTGGCGTAAATACAAAATGTAATCCTGATATCTATGATGAGTTTATCTATATAGATTACACAATTATCACGAACTTTTTTTTTTTTTTTTTTTTTTTTTAAATATAAAACATATTTTATTAACAATCGCCTGTTACATCAACCCTCAGTTGCCCAGGAGAGCAACTAAGGGGGCCCCAATTGTTACAGTCTCATTTGTCGGGGAAAAATCAAATGAGAAAAAAAAACTCCCACTATAAATTATTAACATTAACCCTCAGTAAAAATATTATCTGTCCTTGTACAAATGTACATGTACCTGCAATCATTATCGATCTATATATCTTTACCTCTCACCATATATAATTTTTTTTAAATAAAGTTTGTTTTGTATCTTTATTTCTCACAAAAGCTACCTGTATTTATTAAGCAGTTTCAAAGTTACCGTACATCAAGTCTTTTGTTATGTTAATTTCAATTACATTTAAATTCTGGTCATGTGATTATTTACCACGTGCGATTTGTTAAAGGGATGTGTTACAGTAGTTCATTCATAAAAAAATGGATTATTTAATGATTTTTGATTTCCAAAAGGTTTTATTTCAAAGATATGGTGAGTAAATATTTGTTTATGAAATTAACCTGTTGATACAACATGTCTTGTTACAATTAGATGATAAACATGAATTACATACACAATAGAAATTACATGTACATAGGGAGCTATATACCCCAGTATACATATTATTATTCAATCAGTATCAAAGAGGTCATTGCACTGACCTGACCACACAAAATGTATATTTATATACAAAAAATGTCACACATAATAGAAAAGGCTTCGTTTTTTGTATTCGGTTTAAAATATTTGAGCAAAAATTGCATTTCTTGTTTTATCATATTTAAAATCAACGATTTACTTATCCCTTTATTTTGATATTTTGCGATATTTCTAGTTTTCCAGATAACCCATTTCGTGATTAGAAGTACCGTATCTAAAATTTGGGTATAAGATGCATCTGCATTAATGACCCCAAATATTATACTTGTTTCCGATTTTTGTAATTTTTCGATATTTAACTGTGAACAAAAATCCCATATTTTCTTAAAAATCTCCCGCCAAACGTCTTCCACCAGTTTACAATAAATAAAAAGATGAAAAAGTGATTCTTTTTCATTGCAAAAGTGACACTTTCCGTTTGAGCGATTCATTTTTTGTAATTTTTCTTCAGTGTAAATTATATTATGTAGTAACTTCCATTGAAGTTGTTTATTTTTCCTATTAGCTAAATTCTTATTCAAGTTTTCCCAAATGTATTCCCATGGAAGCTCATTCCCAAATTGTAAATTCCACTTAAACTGGCTTTTTGGAGCTGTTTTATTCTCATAGAAGTATCTTATATCTTTAAGGCATATTTTTTTGGCATCGACGACAACTCCATTTTTTATAAATTGACAAGAATTTATTAATTTTATAGGTCTATCAGAGTGACTTTGCATGCTAGAGTCTGTTTTTAAAACGTCAATTTGTTGATGTGTTAGCGAAGATTTAATGCCGCTATATTGTGCAATCCAATTCCTTTTATCTTTAAGACGGTTAAAAATATCAAAAGAAGTTTTAAAGGATTTATTGTCTAAGTCCCATATATCTTTAATTTTTTTTATTCCACTGGAAGCAAAATTTGCATAATATAATGCATGTCCCTTGAACTTAAATTTAAAATTGCCGAATATATTTTCTTCTAAAAGGTCCTCTTTCGTGACCGATGTTTGGATTTTCTGTAAGTCAGACCAGGAAATTAAAAGTTCTTTATAATATTTGGACATTTGTATTTGCCTAAAACATGTAGTGTCCGAACAAGAACATATAAAAAAATCTGTATCATATTTTTCGTCTAGTGACGTTAACCAGTATTTTCCTATTGCATTCCATTTTTGTGTTTTTGAGTTGACAATACTGTACATACTTTTCACCTGTTTTGATTTAATAAAGTCCCTTAAGTTTATCATTCCTATCCCCCCTTTTTCTTTCGGTAAACAGCACACTGTTCTAGCGATTTGGTTTGTTTTCCCATCCCATATAAAGGACCATATAATATTATTTATTTGTTTTTCGTATATCTCCGGGATACCTCTCATTTCAATTTCGTATCCAATGACAGACAGTACAAAGGATTTAATAATTAAAACTTTTCCCGAAAATGTGAGATCTCTTGATTTCCAAACTTCCATACAGCTTTTTATCTTATTTATTTTTTCTAACCAAATTTGATCTAAGTCTATCCCGTATCCATGTTGTACCCCTAATGCTTTCACAGGACGCTTAGACCATTTAATTTTGTTAAATTTTGGTTTTTTATTTCGCCACTTGCCTAAATACATGCCAACAGTCTTATCCATATTCATTTTAGCCCCCGAAGCATTTTCGTACAGTTTTAGAATTTTAAATGTTTCTTCGATAGACTCCTCACTTTTATTAAAGAGTTGAGTATCGTCAGCAAACATATTTAGCTTTGTTTCAATATAGTCCCCCGTTCTAGTAGGAAGTTTTATTCCTTCTATATTAGGATTGTTTCTAATTGAAGCTGCAAGTGGTTCTGCTTGCAGGATATATAGCATCGGGGCTATTGGGCACCCTTGACGAATTGAACGGGTTATGCCTACGAATCTAGAAGTAAACCCATTCGTATGAATACACGTCTTGGCGTTAATGAAAAGCATTTTTACCCAACTCCGGAATTTTTCCCCAAACCCAAATTTTAATAAACAAAAATCGATCCATTCCCATTCCGCCCTATCAAATGCTTTTTGTTGATCCAAAAATAATATTGCACCCTCCTCATCTTCTAATTCACAAAAATCTATAACATCTTGTAGTAATCTATTGCCTTGAAAAATGTTGCGCCCTTTGACAAACCCTTTTTGATCGAAATCAATTATTTGCGGTAATACATTTTTTAATCTTTCCGCGAGTACTTTGGAAATAATTTTATAGTCCGTGTTCAAGAGCGTTATAGGACGCCAATTTTTTATGTCTTCTCTCTCCCCAGACTTAAACATAAGCGTGATCATACCTCTATATTGAGATTCACAGAGCAAATTGTTGTCAAAGATATCCTTAATAACCGCCACGAAGTCTTCCTTTATCAAATACCAATATATTTTGTAAAATTCATTTACAATTCCGTCTTCCCCAGGGGATTTATCAGGTTTCAAGATTGTAATGGCCTTACTTATTTCATCCAAAGTTATTTCCATTTCACACATTTTTTTATTTTCTTCGGTTAGTTTATGATCTATATTCTTTAATAGATTTTCTGCCGCCTCCCTATCCCACCCCTCGGACGTAAATAATTTTTTGTAGAAAGATACTTGTTCTTCTAAAATAGATTCTATATCATCTTTATACTTTCCGTCTGCACCTTTTATTCTAGACCATAATTTTTCCGCGCCCCTCTTTTTTTCTAGATTAAAGAAGTACCCTGTAGATTTTTCGCCTTTCTCGTACCAATTAACCTTCGACCTAATTCTTACTGCCTCGGCTTTTTTGTCATAATAGTCTTTTATTTTAACTTTTAAATCATTCAATTCGTTTTCATTATTTGTAAGATCGGATCCCGTAATTTTATCCAATTTTTTTTCCCACTCCCTTATTTGTTTTTCTGTAACGTTTAATTGCTTTGCCACTTCTATAGTAAGACTTTTGATTTTTATCTTAGTTTCCTCCCACCATTCAAGACTATTTGCGAACTTATTTTTTTTTAATTTCCAGTTTTCCCAAAAGCTTTCGAAAGTATTTCTAAATAAGTCTGATTGAATAACTGATGAGTTCATTTTCCACGTTCCGGGACCGCGTTCTGGTTCATTTGTTTTTAATTTCATGAATACACCGTCGTGGTCACTGAACGGGAAATAAACTATTTTTGCCTGTTGCGATTTATTTTGAAGCTCACTACTTATAAAGATGTAATCAATTCGTGACCTTGAGTTACCTCGACAAAAAGTATATTGTTTGTCTTTAGGAAATCGTTTTCTCCACACGTCTATTAATTCGTTATGTTCGACAAATGTTTTTAATTCCAGCGATCCAATGTCTTCTCGAAAAGGCACCGGTTTTCGATCTAATTTTTTTATAAGAGCACAGTTGAAATCCCCAAGAACAATATTTCTATTACCGTTATCAATGAGAATATTTTTTTCAAAAAATAATTTTCTGTCACCAGCCAAATTGGGAGCATAAATATTGTAAATAAAAACCCCGTTATTCCCTGGTGTTTTAACATGTACAGAAATTGTTCTTCCATTATTATCTTGGCCGTTTTTAGAAATTTCAAATTTAAATTTTTCTGAAAAAAGAATTGCTACCCCTTTTGAATTACTTGATCCATGATTCCAAAAACTGTCCCCCTTCCATTCCTTTTTCCATTTCGTCTCGACCTCACTAGAGCTATGTGTTTCTTGCAAGCATATTACGTCAATATTTTTCTTTTTACACCAGTAAAAAACGGCATTTCGTTTTTTGTTATCTACCATACCATTGACATTTAAACTAACAATTGAAATTGACATAATACAAAGTTATGGTAGAATAATGATTTGTTTTGTTCATATTCATAAGTGCTACAGATATGTAACAAGAAGTTACACACAATATATAGAAAGTTTCTCACAATAACAAACGTATCATTTTGCTCGTGCATACTTATGACATCGTCACAGTTCGCTGGGATAAGCATACACCCGTAATTGCCTTTTAAATTTTATTAAATAAACACCTTCATTCATTTTATGAATTTGTGATCTAGGCCGAAACTCACATTGGTAACTACAAATATTCATGGAAACTTGTTTTCGTTGGTCAACATAATAATTAAACATATTGTATATTTCATAGTGTACGTTGGTGAACACACTTAAGTTACAACAACTCTTTAAAATATTTGTCAATTTTACAATGATTATGGGGTCACAATTCAGGACATAGTCCACGTGTTTATATGTAAATAAAAATAAACAAAGAATTTTTACAAGCTGTTTAAAAAAAAGCATTGATTTTAGGTATTGTTGACAAAGTTGAATTAAACAGATGCATTATAGCAATTTAGATTTCGACTACAATAAAAAATCATGTACTACATTTGTATATATATTGTAAATAATTTGTTAGTATGGTTTGGGCATCTTGGTTACTTGTTTCTCGCTTGAGCCAGGAGTGGAACTTGAACTTCGATTACGTTTTTTACTCGGGGTTTGATATTCACCTTCACACACTGAATTAATAAAGTCCTCAAATATATTTTCTACCAGTTCTGTACCGGACATGCTGATATGTACTCCACTCGGGTCGTTCAAATCGAACAGTGCTCGGTATGGTGTTTTGTTGGGAGCGAATTCGTCCCATAGCATGCATAGGTCAATGTATTTCAGCACTTGACTTTTTGCACAGAGTTTTTGTGTAAAACTATTGACAGATCTTGCTGCTGTATTCAATGCTTGTATAGAGGCACTCTTACCTCTTCTTGGTAGAATACTGCTTATGCCAATGCGTGCCTTTGGATATTTGGTTTTAACTGTATCTATGCATGTCGTAAGATTTGCCGTTATTTGCTCGGTGTCACTCCTATGCTTACTGATGTCATTTGTCCCTAATGATAAAATCACATTAGTAACTAGGTCAGAATTAACTATATAGTCAGATTGACAAACAAGTTTGTCAATTTGATCAAGAGTGGTGCCTGATACCGCTATAACATTTACACTTGTGTCCTCAATTCTAAGGCGACTGCAATTGGAAGCGCCAAATATAATTGATTGAGCAATCGGGAATGTGGCGTTCTTTTTTTCAAACACACTTTCGGTGGTTTTATTCAGATCAATCATATTTTCGGTGGTTTTGTTTAGCTCGTTAATAACTTCCTCCGTGTTATTATCCTCGGTACACGAGTCATCTTTATCGGCGTCTCTGCCTTCCTGAATATCATGTACATAGTCACCATACATTTCTTGGTCATCAGTCTGACAATCTCTTTGTATGTGACCTTCTTTCCCGCACCGATAGCATAACTTTTCGGAGTGGGGACAATCTTTTATTGTATGTGAAGTACTGTTGCATCGATAACATTTGCGTGCCGCTTGATTTTGACGGGTGGGTTTGTTTGTACATCGATAGGAAGGGTGGTCTGTTTTCGTACAGTACGGACACTCTGTCCTATTATTGTCTGCAAATACCCTGACACTGAACCTCCCGAATTTGGTTGCGGTCGGAATTATTGGGACACAGTTTGTTAGTTGCACATAACGTGTACCGGTCTCAATGTTTGTATCTTTAATTAGACCCCTGCGTAGGGACCCATTCACAACACTACCAAATTTTGAAATATGGCCACATATTGTAATGTCACTCATTTCACACGGGGCATCTTTTATAGTCACATTTGTAACTTGTTGTTCTACATCTACCATTTTGATGAAACGGTTTTTCAAGTTTATTCCTCGTGTGAGTAAAGTATGTTTTGTGTTCTGGTCGTTTACTGTAACTATACAATCTTTCTCTGTAATTTGTATGGTTTTTATTTCGTTTTGATCAACTAGAGTTTTTAGTTCATTTAATACATCAGTATGTGTAATACCCTTGGTGAAACTAATACCGAAGTGAATAGATAGGTGTCTCTGGATTTGAGCTTTATGAGGGTCTACCGCCATTATGATATCATGTAAACAACTCACGGGCTACTCACAAAAACAAATCGAATCTCCTCAAGTTATAAGGTTCCAGCAAATTAATCTATGGATTCTGGAAGCAAAGTCAATACCACATGTTATAATCCACAAATGACTGCATCAAGATGAGTAAATATATGAAAATTAAATATTTTTTACTCAGAGCTCTGAAAACCTGGACTTGGCACATCAAGGGCACATAACTCCTCCGAACTTGATATTGTAATGATATATTAAAGATGAAATAATAGCAAATTATTTTTAATAAAACTTGAAAAAAAAATGAAAAGTGAACTGGCAACGGACTCGGATTTAAACAAATTGCAAATGAATCTAACTTTTATATGTCATGTATTAAGTCATGAAGTTATCATCAGTCCATTTCTATGTATAGTTCATTGGTTTTTACTTTTGATAGAGTTCAGTGTATCGGGTATTAACCTCTTGCTATCTATCCCTCGGTTTTAGTTTAAAACCCTGATTTGGTTTTGCTTTAACGATTTATGAGCGTTATACTACTGTTGCCTTTAGTTAACCCCTACTATCAATTGCAACGTAAAACAATATAAGATTTGAAAACACTTCTAATCTAATTACTTTTTACAGACATTTTTACATCAACGTTTAATAAATAAAAATAATGTATTAGTTGCCTTAAAACAATAATTGGATGTGACGACTATTCACCATTCTAACATGTTGAAACTTAGATTGATATCTATATATTGCCAGGGCTGTTCCGATTGTACTCCCACGTCATGTGCTTTTTTATGATTGATGTACCCGACGTAATAGAAAGATGACGTTAGAATATAAGCATTTGACGGGAAAATATACGCTTGTGAAACCGAACATCATCACAACAAGGAAACGTAAACATACGATGCTAAAATCTTGTATAGCCAATTATTTTTATACATATAATACATTTAAGTAAATCAATGTAAATTATCATTTGAAGTCCTCCAAAACTATCTAGATACGTTTTTGAAAATAGTTTAAGCATATGCATGTCACTAATTCAGTGTACTCCGTTCGTTTACGTCAATTTAATAGTGCGTTTATTTATAGGAACAGCAAATATTGTCCTCCACCTAAAGCGCTTCGATCCAAAAGAATTGAAATATTTGTCCTATTAGAATTGAAATAATTTATGGGGGTATGAAAATATCGTGATTGTACAACGGGTTGTCCCTTTATGCCGATATTTTTCATAGAGTTATGCTCCTTTACAACTGGAAGTGATGATTTTGTTGTTTCCATTCTCTTACTTAAGTTTGCCTCAATTAAATGTTGTGAAACAAAATGCTTATTTCCACAAAACTCAAATCAGGAACAAATTGTGGCAGTATCACCATTACTGTTCATGATTTATATTCCTTCATAACGTTTTATGCAAACAAAGACATCCTTGAATACATTCCCCATTTATTATCAATATTCCGTTAGCAGAGGATACTGATAAAAATAGTTACTATTATTATAGACCTATTTCATACAGTTACGACTATCTTTCAAATTAATTGTATACCAGTTACGATAATCTTCTTTTGGAGTTACGATGATCTACCATAAATTTTCTATTGCTATTATTTCGGTAACAATACCACATATGATACTAACACACACACACAACAATACGGAAAATATTAACCTTGATGCTGAGTTATTCTTGAAAACAACGCATGTACACGTACAAATTAGATGAAAACGATTTACCTGGTTTTTGGCTCCGCTATATAGGGATCATCGTAACTGCAATTACGATGATCAGTTCAACACCAGTGTAATAAAATAAGTTATATAGACTTGACTGTATTCTAGGTTTGAACACCTTCTAGGCAGACTAGATAAAGCTGATATATACAGTATTTCTTTTACATACCACAAGTCAGCATTTTCAGTTTTAAAACATAGATACAGCCAACGAGGAAGGCATACATTCATAAATAAAGCATATCTGACATAGTGAATGAGAACGCTTTACACAATGCATCCGTTATTGGCATTATTATGTTTGAGGCGTATGGTCTTCATATTGTTTAAATTTCGCTCTTACCTTATTCACGAATGTTACCCAATGCAATACTTTTGTTGTCTAACGTAAAAGAAAGCTCTTGTTCACACACGTTACATGTTCAATAGATATTTGCCACTTTTATTGAGTCATTTAAGCAAATGTTTTTCACTTGACGGAAATGACAAGTAACTGGCATTAATATGTATGTAAAGGCAACAGTAGTATACCGCTGTTCTCAGTATATCTGTCTCAGATATATTTGGTAACTAGCAATGAGTACATGTTTTATCCTTGCCTTGGTTTTTAATTCATATATAAAAAAGGATATGTGTACACGTCGTGTACGCCGTTTTTTTTAACTTGACCGAAACTCTCATGAGCCTCCTATACTTAATGCATGTACTTGTTGTGTTGATAAATTCATTTGATAAGGTTTGGTAGTATCATAATTATATAGAAAGTAATTTCATACATTTTTTTTCCGTGCAGTGACGTACGTTGTCTTGAATAATACGATTCGTTAAAATAACTTTGGAAAGACAATCATAGAAATAGCAAAGCACATTGAAAACAAAGTTAATTACATAGAACATAAAATTACATCTAGGTCAACCTTGTTTAAGGAACTTTGAATAGGTACTTACTTACAGTGTTTTTAAAAATTTTAATTCGAAGGTTGATTGAGAATGCAATTGTAAAAGACAAAACAAAATAAGAAAAAATCCACACATTACTACTTAATGGTTGTGCAACATGCACTAAATCTGAAGCAGAGGCAAACTTGTGTGCTCCGGAAGGGTAATCAGTTTCTGCTCCATATGTAGCAAACATGACGAATTATGTCAGTCTTGTTTATATTCAACATTTCATTCATCTTCTTTTCTTGTGGGTTGTCATCTTTGATTGAGCACTAACCCACACATATATTACATCTTGAAAACACATGAAACATAACATTAAATAATAACCTTTTGTGAATGTATCGATTGTGACATTTCACTAGGTAGGTTTGTTGATTCGTGCATAGCAAAATACCCTTTTGGAATAGGAGGAGATACATTGTAGAATGAATAATGACTATATTTTCCTCCATGATTTTTTTTTACGTACCTGTTTCGCATAGGATTTTTCAATAAAATGTTGAAAATAAGCTTACTTTAATGAAATATTGACTGTGCCTTTATTACACCAGCTAAATATATATAATATTGGTCAGTTATATATCCAAATAAGCACTTTACTTTCTTAAAAAAAAAATCATATATTTGGTTGCCATGGTAACAATTTTATAGATATAAGTATGAAAATATGCTAAAATTAGGATAGCCACTTATAACAGCAGTTAAATCTCCTTGAAACCATTAAATGTTTGACTGACTATGAATAACCTGAATGTTAACTTTTTAATGTGCCCTATGTCTCCATTATTCTCCATAGCAACAGATTTCTTTCCCTAGCAACAACAAAAAATTGTGATGAAAAAAAAAATCTTATATTTGTTGACTGTTATATTACATATATAAGAAATATTAGGATATGTTTTATCATTATATGTTTCCCTAGCAACAAGTTTCATCCATAGCAACTAAGAGAAATTTGTTTAAAATATGAAAATTGAACAACAGTCCATAGAAAACAGCTTAAAAAAATCATTTCATTCACTATGACGGCCATGAAATAGCACACAAACAATCAATATAAATTTGTTTTGTTATCTAGTATTTTAATTAAATGGTAATCCATGTTCCTCGTGATACTGTCCAAAGCATGATTCTTTACATAAGTGAATGTTGCAATTTATGCAGCCATAGACAGTTTCTTTTCGCTTTTTATCACCCTGCTTGGTGCACCATTTACACCGTCTTTTATTTCTATTTAAACGAACACTGACATGATCTTTATTCGGTTGTTTGTTCACAGTTTTCTTTGTTCTCTTGGTAAAATTTCCAGTAAGCTGCTTTTCAATTTCAATTCTAAAATCCAACAAAGAATATCTCTTCTTTCTTGGCGGATACCCGACTGATTCACTCAATACTATATATGCATTTGTAATGCATAAATTAATCATATAAAAAAACAAGTATTTCCACCATTTTTTAGCTGGTCTACCAACTGGTGTTTTGGCACTCAACTGGTTGTTCCTGTCCACTCCTCCCATATAATTATGGTAACCTTCAACTGGAGGTGGCCTATCTATTTCGACTCTATTACCATTCTTTTCTCTTCTGAAGGTGGAGCCTTCACCTGTCGGATTAGAATTTGTAGACAGGAAATGTACCTGAAAAGAAGTTTGTTAATTCAATGATTGTTCAGAATAGAAACAGTTAAGTACAACAACAGACCAAACAACTAGTAAAAATATCATTATTGCTGTTCTTCATTCTAAGTGACAAGAAGTCATCAAACTTTGAGCAACAAATCCTGTAAATACAAATATGTCATGTTTTATAACCTTATCTTGCAAAAAAAAAAATTTTAAGTATAGTTTTAGATTTAACAAATAGATAGGAAACTTAAAAACAAATTTTAAAATTTTCTTTATGATTGTTTTTTTTAGTTAGATTGAAATGAATTCTTATCTTATTTTAAATATATACTGATAAATTTTCCTCATATGTCAATAAAACAAGTACATTTGTAAATATTATATTCTGCTAACTAACTTTTTTCTTATCTTGCCATACAGTTGCTGCCAAATTTCCATTCTGGCGGGTAATGCTCTCCCCTCGCGCCATCCTCGGGGATCTGTTATATCATCTGGAAGACCAATTGATTTGCATTTTATTGTACCACATCCATAAATGCCATTTCTTTCCAAACATCTCAACAATGGTACTGATGCAAAGTATCTGAAAATGAACATTAAAACATATATTTTTTGTTTCTATGATTTTTTTCCTAAAAATCAGGTCAATCATTAATAATTATTATTTTAAGTCCATGTTTATGGCCTTGTTTAATTTCAATCTAATTTTTTTCTCATATTTCATTAATTGTTTTCAACATATGATGTATACAGACAGCATAACATGGTCAATATACTGTTGGTTTTTTTTGGCATATTACATGTATTACAAGGTAATAATGTACACTTTAGATTTATTTTTGTTTTTCTTATTTTAATGTAATTATGTAATTACCTATTCATATATATATGGTGTCCTTTCCATTTAAGATCCTTGCATAGCAGTTTCACCACTTTTCCCCCTAGTTTTGGCCCTTTGTTTGGATCGTCCTTGCCCATGTATACGTTGAATTGATGACAATATCCAGATGTAGAGTCAGACCTCATCCAGACTTTCATGCCTCTTTTGATTGGTTTTCCTAATAAGAAAAATCATCTTTTGTCATTTTACATTCTACTGTATTTGTATTTTTTACCAGGTCAAAATGAAAATATGTTAAATCAAAATGTGGTATAATTACCAATGAGACAATTATCCACCTTGAACTAAGTGACAAAGGTGTTGACAACTATACGTCACCAAACTGCCTTCAACAATAAGCAAAGCTATACCGCATATAAAGTTACGAGCACAATAAGGAGAGAATTTAATTGTGTAAAAATAATATATTACCTGGCATGTACTGTTTAATTGAGAATCTTCCCTTGTATTTAACCATTGCTACATCCACTGTTTGATTCTGTTTTGGTTTGTAATGGTCTTTGAAAGTATGATCTACCATGTTGATCATTGGTCTTACTTTATGTAGTTTGTCAAAACCTTCACTGTCCCTTGGAAATGCTGTTTGATTGTTATTGACATGTATATATTGATATAGTTTTGAGAATCTGTTTTCGGTCATAACACTTCTTATGCCAGTGTTTCCTAAGAAGGGATCTGAACTCCAGTACAGTCTGTATAGTATGATGACAGCTGCATCACTCCCATCAAAATGTTGATTCCAATGAATGCTTTAATTTCAGCAGTAGTAACCTGTTAAATTAGAATTAATACTCAGATTTGTTGTAATAAAGAGTTGTGGTATTTAGATATTGAATGGATTTTAAAATATGTATGTTTTATTTGAAATAACCTTTGTTTGTCCTTGTATTCAGTATTTTAATTCCAAAACTGAAAGTCATGAACAAAAATTTATGAGAAGTATTATACATGGACTGGATGTAATTGATACAGAGAAGATAAGAAAAAGAACATGTAGTGAATGTGTAATATGGTGCGCATTTAGAATATATTGGTCATTAAATACTGAACTCATTCCTGGAAAAGCAGAACCCTTTAATTTTTTGGTGTGATGATTAATACATCTGAATCAGGACATGTAGTTTGAACCCAACCTCCCCATTTTATAAATGGCTGGATCCGCCCCAGGTCTTAGATACGAGTACATTATTTTACCCCTTATAATACCAGCACTTACCTCAAAAATTATCAACATAACCCTCTATTAAACTCTACTTATAGAAAAGATATCTTCTCGACTCCCCACCATCCCTTTTTGCCAGGTTCATAGAAGATTTTAAAGAAAAAGATGAGATTGATGGGGGACAGTTTCATTTATAAGACATGAATCATAAACCAATCTCAATATTTGATTATATGATAAAATTGTGTTTACCTCTTCCCAATGCTGGTCATTTTTGGAAGTTTGTTGTGCATACAGGTTTGTTTGCTTTGCTAGATGTTGAAAGAATCGCTCTTCAAAAAACAACTGAAAAAAGTCAACAGCTTGTGCATTCAATTGCAACATGTGCACAGGACCTGTCATTTCACTAAAATCTAGGATATCTATATCCTCCAGCTGTTCTCACCAAAAGTCATCATCAGATGTACTAGTGAGTTGGCTGCTAGGTATTTCACTTAGCTGTGAATCGAGCTCGCCATCACTTTCCGGCAATTCATCATTGTCTTCCTCAATATCGGAATCAGGGTTTTTGTCAGAAAGATCTGAAGCTCCATCAGATTCTTCATCAAATGATAAGTCTGATGTTCTCACTGAACTAGGTGGGCTAACAGAACCCGGACTTTCACTTTCGTCCTCCAAATCTGATAATCCGAATCCCGAAAATTGCGAGGATTGGGAAGAAAGGAAAATATCCATTTCTTCAGTCGGCCATGTTTTATTACCCAAAATGAATCTCCAAGTACACAAAAGTAAAAGCTGTGTATTTTTTTGGCAAAATGATACATCATGAACATAGAAGTTCACGGAATACTGTATGGATGTTTTTATTGAAATAAAGTACAAGAATAAAAGGATTTCGTCTTTTTTATGCAAAAACAGCGGTGCAAGTGGGGTACTACTTTGTTGATTCCACGTTGTGGGCGGGGTTTTGAAGTCCGAGAGGAAAAAGTTGAAAACTGGTTATTTACGTTAAATTTTTCAATATTTTTTAGGGCTTAATTGATTCAATTTTCATAAGATATATCATAAAAATGCAATGAAAGGTTTATTTTTTTCTGGTTGATAATAGTTATATGTTCCCGCCCACTGTATGACTCGTTGATGCGTAATCGCCGGAAGTCTGAAAAGGGATTCTCCAAAGAATTCACATGTTTACATTTTACACGGTATCAAACTTCTTGTCCAAAATGTGTCGGAAAACAGAACGGTATGACATCGACTGCATATCTTTCATTTCTTAAATGAATTCCTGATATTCAAAATGTTATTTTAAGCACAATTACGTTTTATAGAGCATCTGAGTGCAATTTTCTTGTTGCTTTAAACTTGGACTCACATCGACTTGATCTTCATCATTTTAGAAATTCAAAAAATCTTACCAGCACTCATTCACTTCAAAATATATCGTACAAAATGAAGATAGTGCATTTAATTGACAGTTTTATTAATTTTATTAATTAACTCATGACAGCAATCGAATTTAATTCGATTTCGGCTGCTTTGAAAAGTTGTCAACAAAAAGTGAGACAAAATGGCGACGGCGTTTAAAAAAAAAAACAACAAGTTTAAAATTATAATTCACGTTGATAAACAATTATTCAGCAACACAATTAACACCATTTATTAACGAAATTATATTTCTTATTTTGGATACAACTTTGGTAAAATCTGACACGGATTACTCGAGAAAAATGCGTTTCATCTGAGATAGTAAATGAGGCGTCAAAAGGCGTCATTATGGAGTAAAGGGGGAGGCGTCAAAAGGCGTCATTATGGAGTAAAGGGGGAGGCGTCAAAAGGCGTCATTATGGAGGAAAGGGTTAAGCTCCTGATCCGATTCTGTGCTTTCATAATTTCTTTTGGTTGATGCTGGTGAAGGTTTATCTTAAAAATAAACCAAATTATCGATTTATTTGGTATTTGTTTATAAGGAGTTAGATAAGAAAGGACAAATTTGCACCAGATAATAAGTATACCCTGAACACATAATGATGAAATATGGTTCAAGTGACAGAAGCAAGCCAGACCTACTCTAATTTAAAGCTCTTTCCTTTTTGTTGTTGGATACCATCAGTTTGTAGAATCTCGGTCAATGTCTAAAAAGTAAAATCACAAAAATACTAAAAATTCAATTGGAAAGTCCTTAATCAAATGGCAAAATCAAATGACAAAACACATCAAACGAATGGACAACAACTGTCATATTCCTTACTTGGTAAAGGCATTTTCAAATGTAGAAAATGGTGGATTGAACCTGGTTTAATAGCGCTAAACCTCTCATTTGTACGACAGTAGCATCAAATTTAATAATATTGATAATAATGCGTGAACAAAACAAAAAAGACACAATATATAGGTAAAAATGTCACAAGGTCACAATCTAACCCCGTAGACTTAAGTAAAAATAATATCACAAGCGCCATTTCTCTCGACACTTGTTGTCTTAATTACATCAGGAAATGATAGAACGACTATTACATTCGTTTAAAGCCTGCCCACTTCGTCAGTCACTTATAAAGGTACTTAATGTAAAAATAAAATTCATAAAGCACTTTTAATACAAACCGGAAGATTTTACACTGCGCGATATAGTTGCATGTCTTCTCGTCATATAACGAAAACATTTTATACTAGAAGTGTTTTATTGAATATATTAAACAGTGCCAGGATCGCATGTTTTTAAGTCAGCTAGATAGATGGTGGATCTACACATTCAAATAATTAACCTGTAGAGATAGGCATTATTATTTAGGTTAGCATTGACAATTTCTTTTTAATTTTCATATCTTTCATATCGTCTTGTACTTGTTAACAAAATGTTTATGTTACTATTAATTCATGATTGAATAATGATTGAATAATGTCTTACTAATTAATGTATTTACCCATTTAATTCAAATATTTGTAAAACTGCGATAAGAAATAAGCATAATTTATTAGGTTACAATGAAGCATTGACTATTTCTTTTTAATTTTCAAACTAACATATCTTCTTGTAATTGTTAACAAAATGTATGTGTTACTATTTATTTATGATTGAAAAGTGTCTTTCTAATGTATTTACCCTTTTTAGTTCAAATATTTAAAAAAAAACTGCGATTTTAAACCAAAAGAATTGATTTCTAAAGAAGTATTTTGCAACTTTTTTCTTTTTCTTTTAGAATTTCGGTTTTTGATTTGGAATTTCAACTGTTATAATTCGAAAGGAAATAATGAAATATTTTCAAATGACACACGCTGTGTACATTCGTATATTTTTTAAAACCACTGTTTCGGTTGCACATCATTCAAATACATTGCATGTTTGTGTTTTAATGAATTGTGTATATGTTTTTCTTTGAAAAATGCTTCAACATGTTCATTAAATTTACAAATATTCAAAATGACTAGGTTTATATATCCCGGTGTAGATGCTTTAGCTTTATTATACACTTCTTTCGTTTCAATGCTATCCAAACTATATTTGATATGGTCTTCCCTTAAATTTCTTTAGTTTGGTAAATTTTTCGTCATTTAATTTGGCTGAAAAAAATGAACCATTTCATTGCAATCTTTTTGGCCATAATGTTTTCATTTCTTTTTTGACTGATTGTTTTTGATTGCTCTCTCTGTATAAGTGTTTCTATTTTAAAAAAATTTACAACCTGCAACTAATATAACGACTACTCTTAACAATCCCGATCAGAGGTTTTTTAAGACACCAATTGAAAATTTGCAAATAAATGTATACTTTTTGGTAAAATGCAATTAATCTGGCGGTTGATATATTTCAAACTAACTGTTATACTTATGGTGATACTTCATCAGGCAATGTAGACCTAAAATAGTGGCCATTAATTTTACATCTCTTTTGTCATATCACTCCATGATTATTCATGTATTTATATATGATTTGCACCCAATTTTATAGGTTTCAACTTTCCTTTTAAATATTTATTCCGAAAAGCGCTTCTGACGCAACAGCGTATAAATGATAGCATTCATTTTTAGACATGTTAGATATGCAGTATTTAGAAATTATCTTTAACAGCAATATAGTGCCCTAGACATGTAAAATAGAAATAAATGAGTGTAAGATGCTTCGAAAATATCTTGAATAATACATTAAGAATAATGCTTTAAAATTAATTTTCAAAAGGTATTAGAAACTTTCTGACGTTGTAGGTAAAACATGCAGCCAAGGGTTATTGTATTTACTTATTTGTGTTTCATTTTCCCCCCTAATAAAATGGGTTATAATTCTGTGCTTCGGACGTGCACAATTAAAGGAGGTGATTTGTTTTTGTAATGTTACCACAATATGTTCCGCTTCAGAAAGACAAAAAAATGTAATCTTACTCGACCTGCTAATTTGCAACACAAATTATTAAAAGCTAGTTTAAACTAGTTTGAATTATGTTAATGAATGTAAATATGGTATTGTTAAATGTAAACTAGTAAGTTAAGTACTTTAGAAATATATCTTCTCTATTTACAACGTACCTTAATATAATTCACAGTGTAATGTAATACATGTAATCCAGTATTAATGATACTATCTTTATCATTTTCTGAAGGGGAAGGATGCATTGCCTACTGTTGAAAATTTTAACTATTTATATACTGCAAGGTAAGTCTACGCTTGCGTTTTCTTATCTTTTACAAAAAACTGTTTATTTTTTTTACGACAACAATGGTCAGAAGTTGTTACACCTTGCACTGACAATCTCAAACGCACAATGTACACATATACAAAGGCAATGGGTTTATCCTTTAACGTACGCTATGATTACCCTTAAAGTACTCTTAGTTTGGATTTTATTAAATAAACTGTACGTGAACATTATAAGATGTTATCCCTTTTACATTTTATATTAAGTCATCTTCAAAATTGGTCGTCAATTGCATCGGGTTTTTTTGTAGATTTTTTTCTAATATATGCATGGCTTGTTTCGGGCTAAATTGACTTACTATCCGAACTGAAGATACTTTGGTTTGATATATAAAAAAATGTCAACTTGGGCAACACGAAAAAATATAAAATGTGCATATTTATAAAAAAAAAAAAAAAACAAGCATGTACTTTCTTTATAAAACGTCAGTACTATGATAAATTTGTTCGAAATGTATGAGTTAAACTATGAATGGACCCTGTAAGTCGTTGTCACTTTTTTAATTACTTTAACTAACGGAGTTTTATCTTCAATAATCTTTGTACAATTTCAACAACTATTTAGAAGATTTACATATCGTATGTACACCTGTCTATTGTTATCGCTTTAGTACCTCAAGATTTTTTATTCCGTTTGGTTGTTCTCTCGTGACGAATTACCTGTATCCTCTTTTATTCGTGTTTTTCTTGATCAATAGTTTTTTTCCAAGTATCGATGCCTATTAACACTTTAACAACAGGTTGTCTTTTTTTGGCAAAATACTGGTCCGATTCGGATAAAATGGACTACTGCTCATGCGAATCATAATAGGTTAAACGTGAAATAAGCGTTTTCATCATTATCAATAGATAAAGTTTTAAGATTTAATCAAAATGTCATTTAACGAAAGGATTTAAAAAATTAAAGTTAACACATATTATACACCGAGACATTTAGTTCTCCATCGCAAAGAACATGTAGGATCGTATAATGAAAATAACGTTTAATTGACAAATAAATTCAAAGTAGACGGATACTATGTTATCAGTGTCAATAAGATAAGTACTGTTATAGAGTTATATATTTTTTTCGTCAACGCTCTAAAATGATCTGATGTTCATGAATGACTGATAATGATTGTTGTGTCATCCAGATAACGAAGCATCAACTGTTTATCCTTTAATACATACAATTGATATTTAAGAATTTGACTTTTTAGTTATTTTGAATCATTTTGTGTTTTGTTTTTACTTGTACTTCACAAAAAAGTATTATATAATATTTATCTTATATCTTTATTGCACAATTACATCCATAAGGGTCAAGCAATCCCCCAAAAAAAACCAATTATACACTTTAAATTCAATGCAATACAATGACTAAAAACCTCTACATATTTTTTAAACGTATTTTCAATTTCAGAACACATTATGTGTGTCACACTATCGGCCTCTCCGAACTATGTTTCTGCATTCGTCGACATTAAACTTATTTGCAAAAAAGACGAACCCATTGCAAATGCGGCGTTTGTTTCATTTGTTAGAAACTCGAGTATAATAGGCAGAGTCAGATGTTCTCAATTGTACAGAAACATAAGAAAGTACTTTCCCGGACAAGATAATTTTGGAAGGTGCAATTTTGGGGATGGATACTGTTGTGATTTGATGAATAATACAGTTACATGGAATTATACACCTAGTTCAACGCCTAAAAATGATGAAACGTTTTACTGTGAGGTTAACGGAGATAACGGTCAATATGGTAATAGCACAACAGTGAGGCCTGCTGGTATATAATATAGTACTGACCTATACATTTTAAAATAAAACTGAAATGAAAAATCATAGCATATGTCTACGTCAATTGAACAGCAACTGAAATACACGAAAATCTTTTAAAAGTTTAATATATACGACTGTTGTCTTAACATAATGACAAGCTGTATACGTACAACGTACAAAATAAAAAAGTGACAAGTAAAATTTAAAGATCCTTCTAAATGATAGTCAAAACATACCAAAGTGATATTCAAACTCATTCATGTAAGTCGAAAACAAGCTGTCAATGTCGTAACCCCCAAAAAATATTTCCAAATGACTAAAAAACAATACACTAAACACACCAAAGACAAGTTATATATACCATATGACATTAAACATATAAAGATTGCAAACACGAGTACTGACAAAGTGTTTTTAAATATAACAGTTTCATTCCCATAGGCCTTCTTGTTCACAATTTTTTCAAATCTAAATACACTCTTTTTTTCAATTCAATTTAGTGTGTGTTTACGGTTATAGATTTTTGTTAGATGATTTGTAAAAGGACTTTTACTTCTTCTTTTATTGGCAGTTTAGATGATTGTTTTTATTTTTCATATTCTGGTCAATTTATTATTTAATCTGTTTTAAACATTTTTGCAAATTTATGATTGATATTAAAATGATATGTGAGTAATATGTAATACGATTAAATTACTATACTAATAATCATAGTTGTCGTTTTAAAATTGTGTGTATTGAATTGAATTAAATTGTTCAGTTTATTGTAGTTATCACTGTTAGGTATGATTTTTATCAACTTATAAACAATCAATAGCGAAGAACAACCAAAAGACCTGATTATATTATAATATACATTATATAGTGTGAGTGGTATAAGAAATATAAACATGTATAAGTATATGCCATTTGAAGGAAGTTTGGGTGTAGTGATCTTCTGTCTTCTTTCTTTAGGAAGTTTGAACAAACACCATAAGGTGGAAGTCATTTGATAAAAATAGTAACCAAGCAGGAAGATATAAATAAAACAATTTGTATACACAAGTATATTGAAAATACTTAATCTATATATGTATTTTGTCAAGCGATCGGAAACAAGTCATTTAGACAAGTTTATTGACCTCGAAATAGTATACGTATCCAACCAAAATTATATTCCTAACTATTAATTCAGTATAGCATCTGCCTTTTAGAATATTTGTATTTCCTTGAGCGCGGCCTGTTATTGTTTAACCTGAGTTTTAAATCAATAGCTGCCTTTGACTTAGTACAAAAATCACAATATGCAATAAGTAAAACCAGTAGCGAGGCATTGACTACTAAACTGATCGGGATCGATCAACAGTAAATGCATATATGAAAACACTCTGTGCTTACCCAGATAACCATACAAATACCAGAGTAGTTGTTACACTGAGCTTGTGATATGTTTGCTTCCGACGTTTTTAAACTTATCTTCATTTTGTTTAACCCTTCTACATTATTCTTAAGGTTTTTGTATAACATAACAACAATGCGGCATTCCTAAGATAACAAATTTCAGTACATGTATGTGTCCATTTCAGTTCTTGTAAATTTTTTCTGCTTATGTTTTCAGGCTTTCGTAAAATCAATATCAAATAATATAGTTTTGCAAAGCACAATTAATCTTCAGAAAAATATGACATTTTAATACATCATAACATAAAAGTTTGATAAACGCAGATATAGAGTCGAAGCAGTAGAAAAGAAGTTATATTAATTTTGCAAAAAGAACACACAAATTGTTATGCCCCACCTTCGATAGTAGAGGAGCATTATGTTTTCTGGTCTGTGCGTCCGTCTGTTCTTCCGTCTGTTCGTCTGTCCGTCCTTTTGTCCCACTTCATGTTATTTTTTTTTTGTCAAGGTAGTGTTTGATGAAGTTGAAGTCCAATCAACTTGAAACTTAGTACACATGTTCCTTATGATAAGTTTTTTTTTAATTCTAATTCCAAATTATAGTTTTGACCCCAATTTCATAGTCCACTGAACATAGAAATTGATAGTGCAAGTTTCAGATTAAAGTTGTTGGTCAATTTAGTCTTGGATAAAGCTGAAGCCCTATCAACTTGAATCATAGTATACATGTTCTCTATGATATGATCTTTCTAATTTTAATGCCAAATTAGAGATTTTACCCCAATTTCATGGTCCACTCAACATAGCAAATGATGGTGCAAGTGGGACATTCGTGTAATATGGACACATTCTTGTTAGTCGATGAAATTGAAAGCTACTAACACCATAATTTTTGAAAATCTAAACTTGAAAAAAGGATGATAATATTCAATTTGAAGGAATTTGAAAGACATGCTATTGAAACCAAATGATTGCTCCTTGTTTATATTTTATATATATTATTGAATACAATGTTTTGGGCCCGTTAAGGGAATTGTGTGCGCCCTAATATTTTCATTGTATGAACATAACAATAAATATATTCTAGATATGAAAGCCTGTTACAATACAGTTTGTTAAAAACAAACATGAACTTTAATTAAAAGAATTTAGTTTCTTTTTAGTGTTGTCATATGTAACAGTGTCGCCTTCATCTACTGAATATAAAATAACACAAGGGGGTACAGTAGAAAATGTCACTTGTTCTGCTGTTTGCTGGCCAATCTGCACTTTCCAATGGATTGGACAAAATTATAAGAACGACGGAGCTGAGCTCATACTAAAAAATATTACCATCTCTCAATCTGGAAGATATCAGTGTCAAGCCAATAACAGCATACGAACAGACAGCAGTAAATACATTACCATTAAAGTATTGTGTAAGTCGTGAATATTTTGTTCTCAAGGAAATTTAAATAAGTAGCGGTAAAATAGGTTAATTAAGAAAATAGATTGATATTTAGGTACATATCTTTCACAGACACAAACTTCTATGTCATTAAGTTTCTTGTGGCGAATTGTCTCAATTGCAATCATACTACATCTTATGATGTGTATTAAAACATAACACCTGTATATTTATATAACGTGTTTTTCATTACAAAAGGCAACTTTGATAATAGGAAATAGTTATTGTAAACGGTGCTGTCGCCATTTAAAAACTCCATGCTCTGTTTAAACGGAAATCCAAATATAATTATGATCAGATGCCCCATAGCATTTTGTGGTGTAATTTTGGAATTGACCAATGAATTACAATAAAGGATTATGAAGCAGATATGGACACGAATGTACTCCCACCCGCAAATAAATCAATGGTATATTCGTAGTGAAAAACTGATAGAGTCGAATGAACGCGCTAAAAGAATACTCAACAACCCGATATAAACCTAAATTGTCATATAAAACATAGCGACCATGTGCCGACCACGTGTCGTTTGATTTTATTATTCATGGGTCTGTTTGAATTCCTGCTATAGACTCAAAGGTTCTGTTCATCATCCCTTTCACCTCACGAAACAGTTCATCCTTATTTATCTTTTAACATTGACATTCTTTTCCTTTAATTGATTTCGCCTAATATGTGCATAATCCATTTCGAGTTTAAGGATTGAATTGAAGTTCACATGAGTACTGGTTCACATGAGGTTAAATAGTTTAGTTGCAAGTCAATAATACATGATATAAAACATCAGCGATGTCTGTAAGCTTGTTTTTACAAATATAGTCCACATTGACTGCGTGTGATGAAATCTCATTTCATAATCATAATATTAATATTTATCAATACTTGAAACAAAATGATTTTCTTTTGTTTGTTTGTTTGATTGTTTGTGTTTTGTTTGTTTGGGTTTTTTTGGGGCGGGAGGGGGTATTAATCGTAGCTTATGTGTCGTTACGATACGGCGTTTACGCTAATAATATTGATGATCGACAAATTTCGTATTACCTACTTGTATTTCAAAATATGAAAATTACCAGCATGTTATTTAAACCATTGGCATGGACATTCTTCGTAATAACTTCTTTTTAATTCAAGATGCACCAAAGACCGTTGACATATCCCCTTCAACAGAAATATATACAAGAACAGAAGGTGGTTCGATAAGCATGATAATATGTTCGGCTGATTGCAATCCTGTATGTAACTATACGTGGACATATCCAGACAACAGAACACATGCGACGTCATATTTTTATGAATATTCATTAGAGAGGAAACATCATGGCGAATACAAATGTACAGCAACCAATGAGATTGGATTTAAAGAGAAATCATTTACAGTAATTGTAAACTGCAAGTATTTTGTATTGGTTTGCTAAGTAAAATCAACAGTTATTGTAAACTGCAAGTATTTTGTATCGGGTTGCTAAGTAAAATCGAAGGACTTAAATTAAAGTCCCTATGGAACAAAATAGACAAACAGACTATAGCCTATCCACTTTTCAACAGTAAAAAACATATGAAAAAAGTTTCATTGAAAATGAATAAAAAGAATGATGCTTTATAACTATATTGGTTGATATGTAAATAGTTCTTTGAGTTTTATCAATTTATGATTTCAAAATCCTTCGAAAGTTTTGTTTTTTAAATGTTGATCACAAGCGTACTCGATACATTTTCCCCATCAAATTGTACAATAGTCATGAACATTATGCACTCATTTCAGAATGGTTGGAGTATTAACTTTTGAGTAGAACGAATCCAATTGTATAACGACATTTCTATAAATGAAGTTGTAAATTAAGTTGTTTTTTTTCTCACCTCGTCGTAATTATGTTCATATGCAGTTTTAGGTTTTTTGCAAGAGCATGTTTTTAATTTGAGATTTAATATTTTCTTTATTTTTTTATTTTACCCCTCTTGGTATCAAAAATTATTATCTCGTGCTTATGGAATAGATAACGAGTTAAAGAATGTAAAGATAAAGATACAGCATTCACAAGTTAAAACCCACATACTGTAGAGCTGAAACCAAACATCAGAATCATAAACTACATTTCTTATTGTGAAATTTAGAAAGTAGAGTTATATGCACAATATCTGATTAACTAAATATATAAATTGTTATTGGAGTGTTGATGAAAAACAGGAAAGTAAAAAGAAAAAAAGAAGATGTGGTATGATTGCCTATGAGACAACTATCCACAAAAGACCAAAATGACACAGACATTAACAACTATTGGTCATCGTACGGCCTTCAACAATTAGCAAAGCCCATACCGCATAGTCAGCTATTAAAGGCCCCGATAAGACAATGTATAACAATTCAAACGAGAAAACTAACGGCCTTATTTATGTAACAATATGAACGAAAAAAATATGTTACACATTAACAAACGACAACAACTGAATATGCAGGCTCCTGACTTGGGACAGGCACATATATAGATAATGTGGCGGGGTTGAACATGTTAGTGGGATCCAAACCCTCCCCCTAACCTGGGACAGTGGTATAACAGTATTTATAAGTATATAAGGCTTTGTCGCAAATATAAAATTTCAATTCAGGTATCTATGATGAGTTTATTTGTCCAAATATATATTCATGTTGGAACTTTTTGTGTATTGTGCTGGTATTTTTTTTCTAATAAAAAACTGAGAAACTATAACAATTTCAAACCAATATGTGTATATAAGAAAAGGTTCGTATCCGCGGTTAGGGCGCCCTGGTTTGGTATAACGTTCCCTGGCTACCAATGATATTTTGTTTTGCCTTATACATATTATATAAGCACTTGTTTCCTGATATTGAATAGTTTAAAACTATTTATTTACAACGGACACTAACCGGTAACATGCTTTAAAAACTCCTTGTTGTTCCAATTTCCAAAGATAACATGTTTTACTATTTATTTTCAGATGCCCCATTTGATGTCCAACTGTCACAAAATAGCACGTCATTTATAGTGGAAGAGAATAAACACGTTTTGATCAATTGTTCTGCAAACTGTAGACCACAATGTGAATATCAGTGGACAGGACAAACTAACTGGTCATTATCAAACAACCAGTTAGTTATAAGATATGCAAAAAAAGAAGATAGGGGTTCTTATAGATGTGCAGCTAGAAATAGTGTTGGATATAAATATTCATCGTATGTACTCGTGACCGTGCACTGTAAGTAGTTATATTAAAAAAATATGCTTTAAAGAACCAAAACTATGATTACATTTAGTTAAACAAAAAGGAATGTTAACAACGTCTGAAATGGTATTTTATTACTTAATTTACATAATGTTTCTCGACATGAACAATAGTCTTAAACAAGACAAACACACACGTCATATGATTTAAATAAATAACACAAACATTCGATTATAAGTGAAATAAAAAGAACAATTATTTTCAAATGCGTTCTCGTCCTGAACATGCATAAAATTCTTGCCACTGGACGTTAAGCAATCAACAATTAATTCATCAATCAGCATGATCAAATTTTAAGTCGTATTTACAATTTACATTGTTCTTTTCATGTGTGTTTTACTCGTAAATGTAACTATTCCGTTTTTCGGTAAATTCTTTGTAAATAATACTTAAACAGCATTTAAATTTGAAATTATCTTTATTTAAGTTCAACATTTCAATTAAATGAGAGTGACAACTAATATAAATTTGTCTGTGGTATACTTTTAGCAAGACCGACAAAAGTCAAAACTATTGCTGCAAAAATCCAAGGATCTACCACCGTGTCTATTGCATGGATACCAGATATGAGTGTGGTACCGAGACAGAATTTTACAGTGCAGTATAAAAGAAGGAACGACATAGATTTTTCAAACATGCCATTTGAAGAATATGCAAATCAGCAAAATATTTACTTGTTACATGTTAAAAGTCTAATCCCCTCTTCAGAATACGTATTCAAGATATTGTCAGAAAATTATTTAGGTCGGACCGAAAGTACAGAAGTTAGATTTGTAACCAGAGGTATGCATTTATTGACATGAACATCTTTGAACCGTGTACATAATTATATATCTCGTTTCACAATAAAAAAAATAGAGTTAAGAAGGGAACACATTTTCAAATAAAAAATACTACATTAAATGATATTTTACCCAAGAAATATATTATCTGAGAAGTATTTGGAGAAAACTTAACGATTTTTACATCCTATATCATGTAAATGGTTTTCAGTTTTATACTTGATATAGTATATTTGCCTTTCTTGATTTGAGCCGCACTGATGATTTTTTTGTAGCCATGTGTCTGGTTTAATAATCATAAGCATGGAAATTCTGATGAACTTTTAAAGTCAATATTGCTACACAAAAAAGGTAATGAAATCCTTTGTTGAAAAAGTCTAATAACATTAACGGTACCAATTTTCCTACACCAGATGCGCATTTTGACAATACATGTCTTTTCCGTGATGCTCGTGGCCAAAATGTTGATTAGATATAAATGGAACCCAAAGGTCACGGTCTGCATAATTCAATCAATTATGACCGAAAAAAACTTATTTAAAATTCAAACGTTAAAAAAGTTTAGATGTATGTATAAGGTATGTTTTTTTTTCAACCTCCTCATCAATATCGTTTTATTTGTCAGCATTGAAACTTCCTATTTTCAGCTGAACCGAGCACTCTTATACGCACTGATCAAGTTGTCGGGATTTCGTTGATATCAATAGCTGTACTGTTGATCATGGTAACGTTGCTTTTAGTCCAGAGTAAGTCATTATTTACAATATGACGCCTTTCACAACCAAATAATTGTGAATTAAGCTATCTTCCTTTGAATCTTGACAATGTCTAATCTAAATAGAGCACTTACAATGTAGTGTTGATGTGTTTAGAAGTATATCAAAGATATGTATAATTGAAAATTTTAAAATAAGTTTTTTTGTTAACCAACCATAAATTGTAGATTTGGCGTTCTCTACAGTTAATTGTCAAAGAGAAAACATTCTTAGCTACTTTATATGACTTTCATATGGTAGTATGTAGAAATAGCACGAATAGGTTTTAGTCCAAATAATTATGACGTCTTGAAAGGCTATTATATTTTTTTTCTTTGACGCCTTACTTCGACGTCATAATGCTGAAGTCGCCATTTTCGGTTGGACTTTGAGAGCATATTTTGCTCTCAACTTTGAGACCAAATTTAGCCATCAAATTTTCAAAGAAGGCTAAAACAAAATGCATATATAAAAATTCTTACCTTTTATGTGTTTGTTTTACGAAAATATTTCCAATTAATCCCTACAGAAATAATAACATAAGTAACAATTCCATCCGAGACGGGAACATGTCGACTGCATTTTTTAAAACGTTTGTCGGATTTCTTTTTAGGAGATTATAAAATAATTTTTACACCAAACTCGGTAAAACCCGAATTTCCGGAACCATTGTTTTACATTATCCGGAAATTCAGGTTGGTCAAAATGTACCGAGTTTGGTTCAAAAATATATTTTATACACCTTAAATGAAGCATCTTGAGGAGAAATCAGCTAAACGTTTTTATAAAGCAGTTAATTCCCTATCAAAGTCCAACTGAATATATGAGTTTGGCGTTATGACGTTGATGTAAGGCGTCAAAGAAAAAAAATATAATAGCCTTTCAAGACGTCATAATTATTTGGACTAGAATAGGTTTATACCTTGTCAGTGCACTTTATCTCACAACAGTGGGAGGTATGCGATTAAAACTGTATTCAAACCGTCAAATGTGTCCGCTAATACATGCATGTAGCTTGACCTGATGTTCAAAACAAGATAAGTTAAATAAGCCAAATGCTGTATGTCTGTCATATATCTTATTTCTTTATTATGAATTGGCGTGTTTGGCTCCACGTTGGGCGCCATTGATACGGGTTGAAATAATCAATTGAAAACAGTGATAAAAGACAGCATTTGCAATCTTACTATCAATAAGCATTTGTCTGGCAATTCAACTTTATTTTCATATGTGGATTACAAAATAAATGAAATATACTATTAATTCTAATGCAATTATTTTGTATCAATGGTTCTGATTGGATGACAGTTAGCGTAAAATTCTCTATCTCCTTGTCTGTAACTAAGGAAGCCGACATTTTGAATTGCTGAATGTATTGACATGTAATTTCTACAATAATAAGCCAAAAACGCACATGTTGCACCTACAAATCTTCTTTTTATCAAATATTATTACATTTTGAAGCGGCAAAGAAGCCAGAAAACGCCCGGTGTTTATGTTTGACGCCGGAAGCATACCTATGACGTCACCTAGTGTAGAGACCAAAGAAGATAACATCTTTTCGCGGAATTTTCATTAATGAAGATTTTACACTGAAATAATGATTGAAATTTAAATATGAACTTGTTTTGCATTAGAATAGAGATAACTGTATTGTATTTGAAGCTTTAAGGACGTCCATCGGTAGTTTTACTGTCGCAAATACCCGTTTACCTGTCTCCGCTACGCGTCGCCAGGTAAACTAAATTTGCGACAGTAAAACTACCGATGGACGTCCTTAAAGCTTCAAATACAATACAGTTATCTCTTAATTTGAAAAACAGTACGTATCCCTTCTCCAATTGTCTAACATATAAAATATCAAAAATACTAAATTGCGGCGTGATATATTGATAAACTTAGTCAATTGAATTCAAATCTGTTTCCTGAAGTCTCGGATCGAAAGTTGCCTCATCAGATATTGTACCACATTTCTGTATATCTATAAATTGGGGCACATCGATGAAAATAAAAATGTAGACGAAAGAGTGTTTTATATGTAATGATAACATAGAAGACGAAAAACATGTAATATTATCATGCCCTTTATATGCAGCTTTGCGCTATTTTAAATTTATATAGTGAAGCTATGAAATATAATGGAGATTTTAATGATTTGTCTGATGATGATACATTTGTTTATTTATTTAAAAACATTACTTGTTATGATATGGATGCCAAAACCTGCTTTGATATTTTAAGTAGAAGGAATACCTTTTTACATTCTTTGATGAAATTGTTTAAATAATCTTGTGTATTTTAACTAATAGTAGTTTTATATAGGAATTGTTTTATAGTCTCTCATAATTCTTTATAATGGAACTTGTATCTTCTTTTTGAGTATTGTCTGTTTTATATTGTGTATATACTCTGTATGTTCTGTATATTACGTATTGCAAGTAGTGAGACTTTAATAAAATATTGAATCTTGAATCTATATATTTAGTCCATATCATTCAATTAAATAATTAATCTATTTTACCTAGGGTTTCTATTATCAAAACAACGTTCACATACTTTACCTGAAGTTTCAAGATGCATAAGAGATGGTACCACAACACTTAAAAGGTAAGATCGTTAAAGCTGGTACATGTTTGCATCACTTTTTTAACATGTATATTTAACGTGTAAGAAAACGTGTGAAGTATGTTAGCCTGGTTAGTTTATACCATTTAGTGTCTACAGGCAATGCTATTCGTTTGGAAGGTTTCTCGTTTCTCGTTTTTAATATAGATAATATACCGTTGGTTTACCCGTTTGAATGGTTTTACACGTGGTTTTTTTTTTGGCCCATTCTAGCTTGTTGTTCGGTGTGAGCCAATGCTCCGTGTTGAAGGCAGTACCTTGACCAATAACAGTTAAATTTTATAAATTGTTATGTGGATGGAGAGTTGTCTCATCGGCACTCTTACCACATCTTCTTATACCTAACTAACGCACCTAAAACGTGCGGGACTCTTAGTTTTGACATACTAGTGATAGTGACTTTGGTTTTTTTATACTCTCGGCCAAGTAGACGCTTGTGCAGCACAGCATTGAATATTAATTTACATTGTTATGATTTAAATGTACTAACGCTTGATGTCAATATAATGTACACAGTATAGCTTTGCATTGTTTTGATCTGCATAAAGCCAAATATTTGAAAGATAATTAAATAGAAACTGTTGAGAACTTTCATGACAAACAAAACCCATAAAAATAAATTAAACCATTCAAGGTCAACTTCGCCTAAGACAAGAAAGTTGAAATATTTGTTTCTTTATACTTTTAAAAATAAAACATGGATAATTGTAAACAAGATGTGTTATAAATCAGGTCGGTACTGTGTAGTACCACAGTTCTGCCTTTTGAGGTGATGGAATCCCGAGGACGAATATCCAAACAACAGAAGTATCGACCGAATACTGTTAAAACGAACACAACATTCAATTGTATGCATCGAAAACTATTACGCTTTTAATAATTTCATTGTCTCTATGGATAAGTTTGATTACTTAAACCGTTCTCCTAAATGATATGTTCTGGTTATATGCATATAGAAAAGGTTGTCTTACGAAAAGAAGGATTATGTTTTTTTGTTAAATGCCGGAAGGATTCACATTTAACTATTGACAATATCCGTTTTACCTTTTCTATAGATCAACAAATCCTGAGGAAAGTCTATATGAAATTACGAATCTTCAACTTCTAAATTTTGGATGTTCAAGTGAAGGTATATAATATATTGTTGCTAAGTGTTTAAAATCTTAAAACAAGTTTTGAAATAGCAAAATGATTATCTTCATCCATGAGGTAATATATACATTTGGTTCAATGTTTAATAAGGTACATGTAGTTAATTTAAACTTTGATTTTATAGATATATATTTAGGAACTCTTATCTTTTGAACTTCATTAAGACACATTAAATAAAAAATATTGTCTATAAACGATTTCGTGTTGTTTCATGTGATTATTATAACCTATTTATTTTTGCAATTTGCTTAATTATAAAAAAAACCTTCAAAATGTAAAATGTCGTAAATATAATAAACACCTCTAAAAATATCCACCAAAATAAGTTTGATTTCAGTCTCATATGGGTTTATTGCCTTAAGTTGCTGCAAATTGTGCCTTCTTTTATATACTTATTAATAAGTGTTAAATTATCATTCATATTCATGCAATAAACATTTAAGTTATTGTCTTCAAATGTTGATTAATGATTGTTGATTGTTGGTTGCTTAACGTTGTATCATATTCTGAACTTCCGTACTTTTACATCCCCAACAGCAAAAAGGACCACTTGATTAAATGTTGGTCGGTAGAAGATCTAAGCGACCATTTTGCTATCCCCGGTTGCCCCAGAGGTTTTCAAATGATGAAAAATATACAATGCTCAATAAAGAACTGATCTTGTTGATTGGATTTAAAATATCATTATGAACAAGACATTTCAAATATGTTTTGATTACCATTGCACTATTTTGCTCCTCGCTTCTATTATACAATTTATTAGTGTTGTCAAATCGTACACTTTTGCCTAACCGGTTACTCGGACAATCGTTCGACCGATTAACCGGTTAACCGGTATAGTTTAGATTGGGGTTTGGAAGCCTCATCAATAGTACCCTACACATAGATATAAGATTTAGTTTGAGTGTCAATTTGACAACCTAATCATTAAATTACGCTTTTAAAATTGAATATCGTCCTTTGACATTACACGGCTTGCTTTGAGGATTCCTGGCGAAAAGAAGATGTGGTATGATTGCCAATGAGACAATTCTCCACAAGAGACCAAAATGACACAGAAATCAACAACTATCAGTCACCGCACGACCTGTTTCCTTGTTTCTTTAAGCATGTTACTCGTACTATCACGTATTCATTGAGAACATTCACATTGGTTTGCATTTCACAATTTTTAGCAAGAATTTCATTTCAAGTAAAACTAAGCCTTCCACGACGGAGGTTGCACATTTAGATGTAGGTCAACAAAAAATAAAATCAAAAACAAACTTATGAAGTAAATCATAAAATTTAATCGCATTACTGATTTAAAGTTACTGTTAAAAAAAACATGTAAACTAATATGTTTTTTTAAGATCCTGCCCCCGGGCGAGCTGAGAGACAAGTTCTAATTGATTTTATGTTTTTAGATTTAACAATTGCAATCAATATACTGGACAATTGATCTGTCTAATTAGCTACTACGACGACAATTTTTATTTAAAACAAAACTATCTAATGATTTCAATTCAAATTTATATCAAATCTACAAAAATTGAAAAAAGTCCGGTTAACCGGTTAGCGATTTTGTTATTCGGTATTCGGTCGTTCGACCGGTTAACCGGTTAACCGGTTAATCGTTGACAACACTACAATTTATAGACAATATTATATTTCTTAAATTATGTGTTAAATGATGCTTTACCGAATATGATATCTTTACAAAAAGAAAGTTACAAACAACTTTTTGGCAAAAACTTTTCATCTTGATTTAGGAACAATGGTTGATTTAGAACATGGCATGTTTAAAGAGATCGGGTTTTTTTTTTGGTTAAAAATTTGAATGTTGCCCTATAGATGAGTCATCGATGTTTATTTATTTTAATTTTTTTTAAAAGACATCAGGTACATGTCCCATATAAGAATTAATAAAAAAAAATTTAAAAAACCCGTTACTCATTGAATTTTTATTTTGCAGCATCACGGGATATTAACGAGACAACACAGGAGCTCGGGTAAAATAAACATTTTATGTTGTTATGTAATTAAAATTGAGAAAGGAAACGGGGAATACGTCAAAGAAAAAACAACCTTTCAAAAAAGCATACAACCGTCGAAAGCCACCAACTGGTCTTCAACGCAGCGAGAAAATATTTCACCCGGAGGTTGTTCTCAGCTGGCCACAGAATAAAGCAGTGTACGAGTTCAGTGAAAATGAACCTCGCACTAATCTCCAACTGATATAAATGGAAAAACAAGACTAACAAGAGCCAGAGGTTCCGACTTGGAAGCATACTTTATAAATGTTTTACATGATAAACATTATCGTATATATTACATTAAATATATCGGGCATATTATACTTTTGAAGCGCGTTTCCTTCTTTGTAACGTTACGACTTATCAGTGACTCTTATATCAAACAAGCTAAAAGGCAAATAAAAGTTCTGCGTTTGAGAGGATTAGGTACAAACAAACCCTTAAACTTAAGGACGTATTGGTTTCTTGTTTTTTCTTAGCGTCAAATGTTAATCATGTTTTAATGCAATATATACTTAACTCCAATGGTAGTCTGAACCAAATTTATTGTTGTTATCTGTAAACCGTTGTTTGTCTTCTGTCGTTGTACTTTTTTTAATGTTGACATTGTTGCTTTTGACCCGAATGTTGTGCAGTTCCATTTGCTCTTTTTTCTTCTTAGATATATTGTTTCGTCCCTAAGTCAACCAATAACAGCTTTACTTTGATATAAACACATTTTTAATACATGTCCCTTAATATCACAAGTCAACATGCAGCCATGTAGCTTTCACACTAATGAGATTAGGAACCCGTAGAGTTATGTTCGTATACGAATTCGTGTAATTAGTTGTCATCGCTCACATTCATAATTTCAAATAACGATTGTCATAATGATAAAGTAGTTTTACTTCTTAGATATGAGTGCAAATGACACAACCCTCCATTCAAGTCACAATTTATAAAAGTAAGCCACTATACTATTAGGTTTAAGTACGGTCTCCAACACGGAGGTGTGTACCCATCATACAGCAAGCTATAAAGGGCCTGACAAATAATTACTACTGCAAAACCATTCAAATGGAAAACCCAACTGTACAATCTTTATAAAAAACGAAAAGCATATTTGAACCACATCAACAATCGAAAACTACTGAACATCACATTCCTGACTTAGGACAGGTGCAATAAAGTTCAACGAGCCGGTTTAAACGTTTGAATGATACAAAACCTTCACCCTTATCAGAAACAATATCAATTGAAATGGCTTGACTCAATCAAAAGACTTAATAACACAAGTGAACATACACTTAACGAATATATTTGATTTACAACATACATTCCAAATAAATCAAATAAGGAATGAATAATTAAAGTAACCGTATTATACTGATGTGAAATGTTAAACAATAATTTTGAAAAAAACGCCATTTTTCAATATTATTGTACACATGTATAAATGAAAAAAATTGTGTTGACCGGTTTCGTTTACAAACTCATGGAATTAGCTGTCATCGCTTGAATTCAGAATTTCAAATACGGATCTCTACTTAAAAGTTCAAAATACTTCTTTGACAATAATATTTTTATTTCAGTGATACGCCACGTGATAACTTTTTAAGAACACCTGCAGACAGAAATTTGACAAACAAACAACATGTACGCTTGACTGCCACAGGTAATTACACTTTCTTTAAATCATTCAACAAACGTTAAAATTAAATGTAAACATATGAAGTCGTATACATTAAGTTTAACAACCAGCCTTGCGTTTGGCGCAAATACAAAATGTTAATCCTCTGATGATAAAATTGAGAATGGAAATGGGGAATGTGTCAAAGAGACAACAACACGACAATAGAACCGACAACAGCATAAGGTCACCAACAGGTCTTCAATGCAACGAGAAATTCCCGCATCCAGATGCGTCCTTCAGCTAATCACTAATAAAGAGTTTATTTAGATACATCGATATATAAATACAAGATGTGATAAGATGCGGTGTGAGTGCCAATGAGACAAATCTCCATCCAAGTATTTTAAAATTTGTGAAAGTAAACCATTATACGGTCTTTAACAGCTATTAAAGGGCACCAAAAATGACGACTGTAAAACCACTCAAATGTAAACCAACGGTCTAATGTTTATTATTTAATAAAAAAAAAAACAGATAAGAGAAGCAATTATGAACCACATATCAACGACAACCACTGAACATCACATTTCTCACTAAGGCCAAACCAATTTAGTTTCTTGTTCTACGGACTTTTGGACTCCACAAAATTGGGGCGAGCGAGCGATTTGAAAATTTTAATAAAAAAGTATTTAATTTACATATAAATATCTGTCCACCCAGTCTGGGAATCTGCATCACAGAGCTTATTAGATGTACGGAAAAGCATGATCAAAGCTCGTATGCTCATTGGTACATACTTGGTACAGGCCGACAAATACGAATTTAGTCAATACAAGATAAATGCAACATACCTGCTGTGTCAGAGGGAGGACGAAGATTTAACGCATGTCTTAACATTCTGTCCAGCTTTAAGGGAAACTCGTATGAAGTATTTCCTTCCTCTCAAAATCCTGGTCACAAATATCATAGGTTGCAAAGGATGGGAACAACTTTTTAACATTAACCAAAACATTGTAGCACTTTTGCTAGATTTCTCAGTTTTCCACAATCTGCAAAACCTCAGTAAAACCCAGAAGATGAATGTCGAGTCACTGACTAGAGACTTCTGTTACAAAATACATATCTGCCGCTTACAGCTTCTAAAGAACTTAGAAAACAAGTGAAATTCAAATGGAAGTATGTGAATTCTAGGAATGATCAGTTTAGACAATGTACTTAGTAACTTTTGTACCTAATCAATTTTTAGTTTTTTACTTATGATGGACAAGTTGAGTTTTTAGATTTTATGCCTCCAAACATGCACATTTTGTCTAATCCTGTGAATATTTTTCCATCCCCATTTTATTGTATTTTTATTTCTTAACCACGTTAAACTCTCCACCATATGTACAGAGCACGTCTACTGGCCCTTTTTTACATTATTTATTTTATCGATTATTTTTACCTTTGTCTTTGGTCCTTATATTTTATTCTTTTCATTTTTTATTTTTTTTTACTTTTTAACCCTATTGTAATTAACTTTTAAAAATATAAAATAAATCTTGATTTACCCACTACTGTAAATACTCCTCATAACCCATTGCGGGGTGTTCCTTAGATAGGAAGCTAATACAAAAGAAAGAAAGAAAGAAAGATATCTTCCCGTAAATAGTTATCAAAAGTACCAGGATTATAATTAAGAACGCCAGACTCGCGTTTCGTCTACATAAAGACTCATCAGTGACGCTCATCTCAAAATATTTGTAAAGCCAAAAAAAGTGCAAAGTTGAAGAGCATTCAGGATCCAAAATTCCAAAATGTTGTGCCAAATACGGCTAAGGAAATCTATGCCTGGGATAAGTAAATCCTTAGTTTTACAAAAAAATCAAAGTTTTGTAAACAGGAATGTTTTTAAGTGACCACATTATTGATATTCTGCTGGGCTAGTGATATCCTCGGGGACGAAACTTCCACAAGCAGTGGCATCGACCCAGTGGTGTGACTAGTTATCAAAAGTACCAGGATTATAATTTAGTACGCCAGACGCGCGTTTCGTCTACATAAAGACTCATCAGTGACGCTCATATCAAAATATTTGTAAAGCCAAACAAATGCAAAGTTGAAGAGAATTGAGGATCGAAAATTCCAAAATGTTGTGCCAAATACGGCTTAATTAATCTATGACTGGGATAAGAACATCCTTAGTTTAACAAAAAAATCAAAGTTTTGTAAACAGGAAATTTATAACAATGACCACATTATTGATATTCATGTCAACAACGAAGTGTTGACTACTGGTCTGATGATACCATCGCGGACGAAACGTCCGCCAGCAGAGGCATCGACCCAGTGGTGTAAATAGTTATCAAAAGTACCAGGATTATAATTAAGTACGCCAGACGCGTGTTTCGTCTTCATAAAGACGCATATTACCCCTTGTCTGCGGGAGGGTTGTTTCCAGCCTGATAATAACAAACCCACATGTCAAAGTACACCCCTTAACACATGGCTTCGATCCAGAACAAACAGCAAGCTATAAGGAACCCCAAAAGTGTACCCAATAAGAACAGGAAAACCAAAGATTTAATGTATATGTCCAAACAGGAAAAACCAATGAACCACATCAACAAACGATAACTTCTGAATGACAGGCCCCTGACTCGATCAGGACAGGTGCATAAACTAGCAGCGGCTATGGATAGTTTTGTTTCACCAGCATATATATAATTGCAGTTGAAAGCATATCCTTCAGAAGTTCGTTGAACATCTTTTCATAGGGAATGTAAGTTAGGGGGAAGGAAACCAATGTTTGTTCTGTACCAGTATTTCCGCTTTTATATATATTTTTATCGGAAAACTCACACTTGGGATAAATTGGTTCCATGCTGATACAAATATTCTCACAGATATTAACGCAGTGTGGTGGGGTGTTTATATATTTAAAATCGTTATATGCAGGTTAGACTGATTTTATAACAAATGTTGATATCTTTTTATAAAATTTACAAAAAAAACGTTGCGGGAAATGAACATGATTACATTTCTATATGCAGGAAGCGGGAATATAAATAAAATAAAATAATCTGTTTTGAAAAAATAGTAGGGGCGGGCGGGTCCGTCGAACAAGGAATTAAATTGGTGTGGCCTAATAGTAGAATTACCGTGTAAGAATAAAAAGGAACATTTTGTACGTTAAAATTTGAGTTTTTAACATTCAACATTCATTTGTGTCTTTTTTCAAATAATTCGTAATGTGTTTGTCTTAAAATGCTTCAATTGCAAAAGGTCAAAGTAACATTTGTCAATAGATTACATCATTTGGCATAACTTGTGTGCATCTGTTTTAAAGTTTATTAAAGTAAAGCAATAATGAAAGAGAACTTTTTGTACGAAACAATTATTAAAATATTATTTCAGTCGATAATCCAATATAAGTGATACAAACAAAAAGTGTTGTTGTTTCAATATTCTAAATATTGTTGTTTTTGGTTTATTATTTTTATAGATTGTGTACCCTTGTGTTGCTTCAATGCTAAACATAGGGAAATTTTATAGAAAACCCACAGCCTTAGTCCTTGTTGTATCATATTTGGCAATTTGATGACCGATAGATATAGGATTATTGCATGCAGTGCTAGCATTGATTTCCTTAAAACAAATTTATTTAATGTAGTTTTTGGTTAGAACAAATAAAAATATGGGCCAAATCAAGTACACCTTTTAGGGTGCGCTCGACTTTAGTTACTATGCACGAGGTATTTTGGAATTTACAGGTTGGATAGAACTTTTTGTAAAAAATAAACACTAGCACATCATTGAAAAGCAAGTGAGTAATCTATATTTCAAATTTTATATAAAAAATATCTTTATTAAAGGCTGTAGATTTTCTATAAAAATATTGCTTTATTTGCCACAAAGTGCTCTTTTTCTATTAAATGCAATGCAACAGTAAATAATAATGCTTTGCATAAAGTTTCCCCCCTTGTATACGTTCAAAATGACCTGTAGTTTCAATTTGATACAATTGATGTTTGAAAAATTCGTACAAAAATGGCTACAGAAGGGTACATAAACCTTGAACTATATACCTCACTTTTCAGTGGCGTCAGTGGCAATCATTTGGGTACAGTACAAAAAGGATATAAATCGACAAACAGTCCCAAAAATTTAAGAGTAGTTTTGTCCCAACTATTTTATTTTTACTACTACTTCTATATTATAATGAGTCGTGATCTGTTCTATATACATGATATATGTTTTATAATCAGCAGACTTTAATGACGTTTAGGGTATCTTTTGCAAAAGGTTACAATGCTTGAATTGGAGGTCGTTACTTAGATGTTTATTACTATATTTCAGAGATAAGAAGACAAAGGAACAAATTGTTGGTTCAGTACGCTAATATAACTGCCAAAAACAAGAAGATTAACGATCGTGCAGAGAAAAAAGCACTGAAACCGCTCATTATGCCAAAGCCAAAACTGAAGTCATGACCAGCATTTGAAAGGATGTTTAATTTTATTTGTACATTCATCTAAAAAAAATCATCATTTTAATCAATCTGGTCTAATTGTAAGATGTATGTAAAATTGTGTGTAAATATCAGGTAAAATGATTTGTTATAATTATTTTCTTTTTTATGCTCCACCTACGATAGTAGAGGGGCATTATGTTTTCTGGTCTGTGCGTCCGTTCGTCTGTCCGTTCGTTCGTCCGTCCGTCTGTCCGTTCGTTCGTCCGTCCGTCTGTCCCGCTTCAGGTTAAAGTTTTTGGTCAAGGTAGTTTTTGATGAAGTTGAAGTCCAATCAACTTGAAACTTAGTACACATGTTTCTTATGATATGATCTTTCTAATTTTTAAGCCAAATTAAACTTTTGACCCCAATTTTTCACGGTCCACTGAACATAGAAAATGAAAGTGCATGTTTCAGGTTAAAGTTTTTGGTCAAGGTAGTTTTTGATGAAGTTGAAGTCCAATCAACTTGACACTTAGTACACATGTTCACTATAATATAATCTTTCTAATTTTAATGCCTAACTATATTTTTTATCCAATTTCACGGTCCATTGAACATGAAAAATGATAGTGCGAGTGGGGCATCCGTGTACTTTGGGCACATTCTTGTTTTTTTAATACAATAAAAAACAAAATAGCCAACTAATAAAACAATGTTGACATGTACGTGTAGCATGGGTATATGTAATCATTAAAGTCATAAGAAACCTCAAATAAAAAAAAAAATATGCATATATTTTTTATAACTAAATGAATAGTTTTCATTATACGTCTTGTGTACATATCCTTTTTTCTGAGGAAAATTCTTTAATTTGTCCACATTTAGAAGAAGTTTACTTGTTTCTAATTGCTTGCTTCCAGGAAGCAATTCGCCGACATATTTTCCGTATGCATAGTGACCCGAGCGTAACCCCCCTCGTAAAAATCCGGTGACCACAATACGCCTGGATCTGTCATTCAAGTAAACAAATATCTGATTATACATGCTCAGTACCCATGCTTTTTGTGATTTGTTTACTAAAAGGTGACAATCGATAAAACTCGGCTTCAAAACACAGCATTTAATGAGCAGCCATATTTGTTAAATCATAACAATCAGAGAGAAAAAAAATTGACGATTATATGATATATTTGCAAAAAGATTGATAAAATCGTGCACAGATGACTAAGTTTATGATGTATACATGCATTGGTTCAAAAATTGGACACACATTTTTTTCACCACTCACTCGTTTGTTATGACTTTAAACGTCATATTTTTTCACCTGTTTTTTTATTTTACAGTTAAAGGAATTGTCAGATTTCAAATTCATTTGTTGAACAATTTTCATGGTTTTTTTTGTTTTTTTTTTCATTCGAATGAATACTGTTAACATAGTTGATAAAATTTGAATACTTCAAGTTTAAAAATAAATCTGTAAATTTCCCTTTCGTCACACTAAAAGACTAATGTACTCTTAAACAACAAACATTAACTTGGAAAAAAAAGGAAAATATGTATTTGATTAAAACGCAGGCATTTCAGGATGAAGCCAAACAGATAGCACATGTAGCTAAGCATTTATAACTGAATATAATAATATCAGTATCTACCATTAGATAATTCTAGCAAATTTGTAACCCGCCTATAACAGGTATAATGTTCGCTCTCTATTAAATAGTTTTGCTTAAAGTGAGTGCTTTAACTATGTTAGATCGGTCAATTGAAATTATTCAGCGTTCGATGAGAAAGGATAAAACATGTAACAGATAAAAATAAACATTGTTACATACTGGTATATGTAGATTACTCATTCAATCATGATAAACTCCGGGCATTGTGTAGCCTGGTTATGTCATATCAGAACAATAAACCTACTGATTATGAACTTTTAGCGATATTGTTCTGGAATTAGTAGCATGGATCAGATTGTTGCAAAAAACTATAAGGGGAAGTTACAAACGGCTAACTTAATATCTAATAATATTTATATAATTATTCGATTTGTCACATTTATAGTCTAGAATATATATGACAATAAGTAGTTGAATTGAATCAATAGTACTTAGGTATGTACTACAGTTTACGGCGGGTGTTGTGTTATTCAGTATGTACTTTTCTATTTGTATATATATTGTTTTTGCTTTCAACTTTCTGCATGTTATTTCCTTAGAAGTTATTAGAACACAACAAATCGTAAAGGTGCACTTTAAAGAATAAGCTAAGGTTTGACCTGACGCTATAGTTATTAGTTTTGTATTAACTTTAATCAGTATTGTCGTACTGAGCTGATTTTGCCCTTTTACCTCTCATGTAAAGTAGTAATACATAGTTGGTTTTGTATCTGGTTAGTTTCTAAAAGATACTTACGTGTACCTACTTTTTTAATTGATTTCTTCACAAATTGTTCCATAGAGTGACACCATCTTGACACCTTACAGAGGCATTATTTTGTAACTCGACTGTAATCCACATATCTAATATATATATCTAGTTTGTCTGGATATTCTGAAAACGAAAAATTATAACAATGATGTATTTGCTAAAAAAAAGGTTTGATTATAAAAGTTAAAACACATTTGTTATTATATTACTTATGAAAGAAGTATTACCAGGTCTCGCCAAACCACGTGATATAAAATCTGATTAAAAACTGTTTTGAGATAATAAGTGTTGACCGGTTTAGCAATTTCTTTTTCACAGCCTTACACGGTCAAACCAGAATTTATCTCAGATTGGTTTTTTAAGACTTTACAATGATTGTTTGGTAAAATAACAATTTACATATTAAATAAAAGAAAGGATATATAGTCATTTAACAATGATAAAATTGTGAACAAAAGTTAAAAAAAAGCAACATAACAACTTGACTCTCAGTTACAGAAATTTATTTTCATAATGATTATTTCTGTTTGAAATAGTATATACTTGTTATATCTTTAAGAATAAAATAAAAATGTTTTAAACAAATATCAAACATTTCCTTGTGTAGACCATGATGGGTTAAACCTGGTTCTATAGGTAGCTGAACCTTTCACTTGTGTGAGTCGTATTTTATTCTGTTATATTGATTCAAATACCAGACATGATAAATAAAACAGTGGAAACAGCAGTAACATAACATTAATAACGATATGGGGATGTACTCAATTCCCTTTGGTCGCTAAATATCATTCGCATATTTGTCGTATTGACACCAAACCTCCGTCCTATAGTCACCATAGAATCTTGACATCAACAGAAAAAATAAACAAATAGAGCATACTGTAACAACATCAGAAAATTTTAAACATTTATGACAAGTAAAAATATTTATATAAAATTCCAGAAAATTGACAACAAAAACAATGAGTGTGATAATTTTTAACTGAACCTAATCGTCGCTTTTTCGATAAATGTTGATATATTTGTTTAAAACATTTTTATTTAATTTTAAAAGATATAGCAAGTATATATAGTCCAGTCAAACTACGATTCAACCTCAAACTAATTGCAACAAAAAATATTTTAGTTTTAATCTATAGCAAGAGGGACGAAAGATACCAAAGGGACAGTCAAACTCATAAATATAAAACAAACTGACAACGCCATGGCTAAAAATAAAAAAAACAACAACAGAAAAACAATAGTACACGTGACACAACATAGAACACTAAAGAATAAACAACACGAACCCCAACACAAACTAGGGGTGATCTCAGGTGCTCCGGAAGGGTAAGCAGATCCTGCTCCACATGCGGCACCCGTCGTGTTGCTTATGTGATTACAAATCCGGTGAATAGTCTAATTCGGTAGGTCAAATTCATGAACGGGAAGGGAATTGTAGTTACGACGTAAGGAACATATCCGATATCATTTGTGAAACGGTTATTCCATTACGGTCAACAACTCGTGATGGCGTCCGTAAAATTTACGAAGGGACGAGTTCAACTTCACCATTTGGAACTCTTAGTTAAATAGCTTCCTTGTGAGCAGTAACCCTCTATCAAGAAAATCATGAAAATATGCCCTTTATATACACAGAAAAAAGTCCTATAAAATCTAACTTGAGGAAAACTCATGAAATCAAAACTCATCAAAAATGAGTCTCTTTTGGTCAGATGTTTGTTGTTTTTCTTGAAATTTATGTGGAGTATGATACTTTGATGGGGTTATAAGTTTGTATTGGACTTAATAATATAATCTTCTGCTCATGAAATGTACAAAACTGAAGTGTTATGGGTAGTTTTTTTTTTTTTTTTAGCACTTTTCTTTCAATAAATTGCAAATTTGAAGCTTTGTGACCATTTTGAAAAAATAATGTGAAAAATTGGGATTGTTTATATCAGTATGTTATATTTTTTTCAGCAACTTACTTATCAAAAGAAACTTTAAACCACAAAAAAAGGAATACATGCTTAATTATTTTGATTAAATTTTGGATTCTTTACATTGGCATGTTGGAAAATTCATTAAATGGCCAACTAATGAATAACGAAATCTTGATTTTAGCTTGATAAAAGATATGAAAACACTTTTAGAGTTGTTAGACTCTTAAGACTGCTAAAAAACCAAGAATCAATACATTCAGATGAATAGAAGCGGTAAAGTTATAATTTTGTATTAATTTTTATTAATATTAGAACACACCCACGAAATCGCGGGCATATGCAGCTTGTGACCTGTTGTAGGATGATTTTTTGTAAAAGATATTATGTATTGAGAATTACATAAAAGGTATCTCCCTTTTTCCAAAGTCCGATATTTGTTTTCTTTCTATTAAATTCAATTATATTCGTGTTTCTGGCCTACGACCACAATTATTCTTCTCCTTTGCAACAATGCTTTAAAAAAATTTCACCGTTTAAAACATGAAATAAATGTAACTGTTTATATATAGACCAGTATTAGTCTAAAAAATATGCTTCTATGACAATCCATCAATGCTTTTTTTAGAGCCTTATTAATATGCCAATGGTAGGATTTGAATCATGTATAAATGACTAATACCGACTAAGGCTAATTTTAGGGGTTGTCGATCGGTGGGGTCCTGACCCCGAAAACCCAGGCTTAAAACCATGAAATCCCGAGATGCAGAATTTAAAGAAATACATATCCTGAAATCAAAAAATATATTTCCGGATCCCGTAAGAATCAATCCCCAAATACCGAGCTTAAAAACTCCCGATCCCGACGCCCCGGAAAAGGTCCTACCTCCCTCTAATCTCTACTTTACTCTCATTTTTGCCAAATCAATATTTTCCCTTTTAAGAATAAATTACATATAGAAATTCCCTGGCAGAATACAGAGAGTCTCTATATACTAAAGTAGTATAATCGTAGATTACATGTAGATAAACGCGAAAAATATTTGTCCTCTCTAAGGTATATAATAGTTGTGTTTTTGCTATCTAAACACCATGATATGGAGAACGGTCTACGATTGGTTGTACTTGTGTGACATGTTTTACTTATTTTAATATTAATATAAATGCAACTGGTATTACCCCTTGAATAGTAAACATCTAAACGAAAATATAAAAGACAGAATACAGAGATTCTCTATATATTAGAGAAGTATAATCGTAGTTTACATGTAGATAAACGCGAAAAATAATTGTTATAGTTGTGGTTCTTGCGATATAAACACCATGATATTGATAAAACTCGTTTTTGTTATCTATCATACGATTGGTTGTATAAAGTAAAAACACTTTATTTGTGCATGTTTCAAACAGGAAGCTTATCTATGACTAAAAAGCAGTCTGATGACGGAATCATATCCGGACTCCTTTTTTGTCGTTTTCCTCCCAAAATAACGCAATCTGAATAATCATAAGAATGAATAACAAATGCGATTAAGCATGTTACCTATAGGACACAGAGGCATGATGATTGATTTATTGTGGAAGGACGAGAAGCGACACCCAAAATGAGGTCTTCTCGTTTAATAGTATAGATTTCTGCCTTTTTTGCAAGAGTTATCTCCCTGGTCAATGCAAATATCCATAGGAATTTTGAATAGTGATTTTTTTAGTCTTCCTCACGTAAGATTTTATGGGACTTTTTTCTGTGTATATTTGGGGTATAATGCTCAAGATTGAAACTTAAAAAAATCTTCTGTTGCAATTACTTTCAGGTTAGGGTCAAATTTATGCTAGATTGAATTGACTAATACTTCTTCAAACAGAAATAATCATTATGAAAATAAATTTCAGTCAAGTTGTTATGGTTTTTTTTTTAAATTTTGGTTCACAATTTTATCATTGTTAAATGACTTTTACTCCTTTCTTTTATCTAATATGTAAATTGTTATTTTACCAAAAAACCATTGAAAAGTCTTTAAAAAATCAATCTGAGATAAATTCTGGTTTGACCTTTGTGAAAAAGAAATTGCTAAACCGGTCAACACATATTATCTCAAAACGGTTTTGAGCGTCCGATGTCAGATTTTGTATCACGTGGTTTGGCGAGACCTGGTTATACTTTTTTCATAAGTATTATAATAACAAATGTGTTTAAACTTTTATAATCAAACCTTTGTTTTAGCAAATACATCATTGTTATAATCAGAATATCCAGACAATTTTTTTAAATATATTAGATATGTGGATTACAGTCGAGTTACAAAATAATGCTGTAAGGTGGCAAGATGGTGTCACTCTTTGGAAAATGTTGTGAAAAAAATAATTAAAAAAAAAGCTACACGTAAGTATCCTTTACAAAATAACCAGATACAAAACCAACTATTTATTAATCCTTTACATGAGAGGTAAGAGGGTAAAATCAGCTCAGTCGTCAGTACGACAATACTGATTAAAGTTAATACAAAACAAATGTCATTCTTCCTTGTTTTATGGCATCTATTTCAAATCATCCGAAGATAAACATCATATAAAAGTATCAAGAACACATACAATTTGATAACAACAAAATCTAATTTGATCACTCCTGTAGAAGGTATATAAATGCACTTTTGACTCATCGTGCAATTTCTACAAAATATTCCAAAAAATGTTTTACATGTATTTCAATTTTTCTGTCTTTGTTGTCATTCTATTTGTAGTTGATTATACATTGTCATGATGCATCACAAATGTTAAATTCGTCCATAAATAATCGTTCATTAAGTACATGTATGTACAGTAGTGAGACTAATGATATTTCTTTGTGTTTCTTAATTCAAAACGTTATGTCAAGGTTTTTCAACATTATATTCACCATGCTAACAGAGAAAAAATCTCTGAACCAGATCACAATTGTGTTAAGAAAACAGTTGACACCCGCTTCCAGTTCGGGATTTCTTTTTCGCTATTTTGAAGATCCATCAGAGGACTTTAAGGGGGCTGTTTTCTGTTATTTGGTCGTGTATTATTTGTCTCTTTCACATATTCCCCGCCTCAATTCTGAATTTCTCAATGTTTTGAAATTTAATTTTACGAAGTTGTATAAGATAATGTGAGCTAATGATGTACGTCCCTTTATCAAATGAACTGTGAACTGCATAATGATTTTTTGTAAAGGAAAAGTAAAAAATTAAGTTTCATTTGTCACTGATAAGTCAATATAATAGACAATATGTTTTTTGCACAAAATTTGACAGTTATTTGTACAAGGAACAATCTAAAAATGTATCGATAAATAATCTTTATCGAAGAAATATAATAAACTTAAAAGTAAATAGAAGATAGATGTAAGATACCGATTCTTCTATTGTAAAAACCTCGTTCTATGAGATTACTGCTCAAGCTTCTTTGTGGAGGGTACCATGAGGTAGTTGACAGTTAACCCTGAGCTGCACTGGTTACTTGTAGATGACAAATAAAAAGATCTACGTTAACGTAAAATAATTCAAAGTTAACTGTATTTCTGTTGGGTTTTTTCTTAGATATAATTGTTCAGTGGAATATGCAATGACTCAAACATCCTACGGTTCTGCATAATTATTTGATTTGTATGATGAATTAGAGTTAATCGTTTATTTATTTGTAATGAATTTCAATGAGATATTGAAACACATGTGTTATTTGGTACAGTATATATACTTCTTGATGGATCCATTTACTTCAATCGCTTCATATTGTACAAGGTAAGTTGTGAACATATATTCTAGATAAATTTGTCCACATAATTTAGAATGGACGTTGAACAAATATTTAATGTATACCGAATTCATTTGCCAGTACAGGGAGCATAGTTGTTTCTTGTACTGCATAACATTTTTCACATGGCGTGAGGCTGTGGGGTAAAATAAGGCACACACTTAAGAGGGAATTGGAAGTTATGACAAATATATTATTGTTTTGAACCAATATGTGGTTAAAAAAAATTTTATTGGCTGGTATGTTTTGAAATTTGACAAACGCGTAAAACATAATTTTATTCTAACGAATAAGGTAATTTAACTAGCGTAAATACTCAACACACAAGACCTCTTTGTTTATAAATTAAGGAGAATACTCGTTGCTGATAATATCTAGTTCCAAGCCAAAAACTAATAACGTATCCATGGGTGTATATCAATCAAGACACGTTCAAAGAAAATAGTATAAAGATTCAATAACATTATCTTAACAACTTCAAAATATAAGTATAAACATGAAGTACAATCTCAATCTGTATTAACTTATAGCAACACATATTAAGGTAGATCATAAGTATATACTTTTTGAGACAGAATTTTCTTATAATTTGCCAAGATTTTAGTATACTTTTTTCAAAAATATAATAAAAAGTATGGGTCATCGTACTTTTTTCATGCTATGAGTCGTTGAAAATTGCATAAATTTGGTTAGATTGTTCATGAAAAAACACATTTGTGTGCATAAACAAATTTCTATGAGATAGAATTTTGAAATAAATTGTGAGAAGATAGTTTTATTATATGTTTTATAAAAAGAAAAAGAAAAAAATGGTGTCACCGAACTCATTTTCTTGCTACAAGTAAAACTAAAAAATTCCCTAGTAGACCAGTATAAAAATTTCACTAAAAGAAATATCTGCCCTTAAAGGCCTAATTTGAAAAAATGATTCCGATTCTAAAAACAAACAATAGAGATATTTGTTAAAATATTTTGTATAATATAAAAAATCACCATGTTTTCTTTATATAAATTAACAGTCTAACCATTAAATTGCAAATCGATTTCCAAATTTGCAGATTTAAGCAAATAACTAGACCAATTTTGTACTGTGATTGTACAATCCAAGATGGCGGTATACCATTAATCTACCTTAAGATTACTATTTATAACCTTCCCAGTATAAATCCGAATGCGATATCTCTTTCTAAAGATGACTGCGAAGACATTTAAACTAACGTATCAAAGCATTATAACTACAAAGTAGTTTAGTAACGGTTTTAAAAGAGGGATAAAAGCTATCAGAGGGACAGTCAAACTTATATATCGAAAATAAACTGACAACGCCTGGCTAAAAATGAAAACGACAAACAGACAAACAATAGAACACATGACACAACAGAGAAAACTAAAGAATAAGCACCACGAACCCCACCGAAAAACTAAGGGTGATCTGAGGTGCTCCGGAGAGGTGAGCATATCATGCTCCACATTTGGCATCAGTCGTGTTGCTTATGTTATAACAGATCCGGTAATTAATCTAATTCATTACGTCACATTCATGAAAGTGAACGGGATTGTAGTTACTACGTAAGGAACATATCCGATATTATTTGTGAAACGGTTATTCTACAACAGTCATCCAACTCGTGATGGCGTCCGTAAAATTTTCGAAGGGATGATTTCAACTTCACCATTTGGATCTCTTGGTTTAATATCTTCCTTTTGAGTAGCAACCCTTTATCAAGAAAATCATGATAGGAAATGCAATCACGGGAATATCGTATAAATTGGGAGATATATACTCCGTATACAGGTGCTGCTGGAATGTTGCTTCTTAGAAATGGAAAGTCCACAATTGGAAAGCTGAAATCATCTCTTTAGTTGTAAAGTTTAGTTTTCAACCGACCCTCATTGCCAATTTTTATATGAAGTCGACTTAACTGTATCTGTTGTATCCTTTATCTGTAGTTCGAAGTTTAAAGTTATTTTTGGTATATCATGTATACATGTATGTTACGAAATTATTTGCTTCTTAATTTACCAGTGATACATATATGTCAATTCATTAAAGATCTAGTTGACTAGTTGCCTGTTATATTGTAGATGAATGCGTCAATACGTGGTTTGATTTTGGTTATGGGCGTAGTTGCTGCTCTGTTTGGAACAAGTAATTAATATATATAGTGTCATAATATGTAAAATGATGTGAAATATAACCAAACCAGTTGTTCCACGCACTATTTTATCCCGCAAGGTCATATTCAAACTCCGAAACAGCGGTTACGTCCTCTTTACTACGCTACGTTGACTTTTTAGCGTCACCACTGTTTCGGAGTTTGGGTCATATTATGTTAACTCCAATTCTGTGTTTGGTTTTGTTTTGAAAACATGCTCCCGTAATAACAGTTAATAACTTTTCGGGAAATCTAACCGACAGCTTTAGTAAAAATGTGTTTTTTGAAAGTCAATAAAACCAGCATATATACCCCTTTAAAAGAAAGGTACAATTTGTATAGCATCTGATATAATTCAGAATTTACAGAAAAATGAGAAAAACGGATTTTGTTTATAATGAATATGAATAACAATCGTCAATTCATTTTTATTTTAGATGTTTAATCGACATGGGATATTCAAAGAACTTTTTTGGACATTTTTCCTTAATTAAAAAAAAAAGACACTAATCAAAATTGTTTCTAGTGAAATTGTAAAACCGGGTTGAAATTCAAAAACTATTGTTATTAGACGTGGTTGTGTTTTTTATCTATTTTAGTGTTGTCAGCGAATTCAAATTGGTATTTATAAGACTAACTTGTTAAAGCACAAAAATGAACGACCAATACTTTTTGGAGTTTGTAAAGAAAATATGCATAGGTTAATATGCAAGCTAGGTTGGTCTCTATCACTTATTCGATTCAAGTTTCGAAACCCAACAATTTTTGCTGATTTGGAGAGCAAAATAGAAAAAAAAACTATGGAGTTATTTAGTCTTTGCAAATAATTGACATTTTCAAGGAACATATTCTGTGAAAAAAAAGAATTAGTTTTACCGAAAAGAGCCACACCAAAGAAAGCTTTTCAAGGTTTGCTATTATTGAAAGCAGTTTCGTACCACACGATTTATACCACATATTAGAAAATGGATTAGATCAAAACTATTCATCATACGAATCCATGTCAAAATGTTGGCAGGGAAATTGAGGCAAAGCTACCGTTATCACCTTCAAATGGATTGCGTTCTGACTATACTAGTAACATTTGAATACGAATGAGCCAAATAATTTATAGCCACTGGATTAATCAAATTTTTGAATATTAAGAATGACTTAGATGATAACTAAAGATAATTGAAATCTGCCCTACCTTCCACAAACATAAACCATTCGTGTTTTTTGTAAGGATGCCATTAACTCTATATTTAGATAGTTAAAAGTTATTATGTAGAGTATATAAACACAGATCGTGTCTTTAATTTCTTATATTTCTGATTTTATCAGCAAATGGTTGTGAAGCTTGCAGCGTAAAAGGAGTTTGCTATTCTGCTGATGAACAATGGTTAGAAAAATGTTGGACGAAAACATGTATTGTTGATTCCACTGGTTACCAAACAAGCTGGGCAACATCAATAGTAAAAACACGTACGTAGACGTGTTAACAAATCGATAACATGGCAGGGTTAACAGATTGTGATTATTCTTACATTTAATTTCAAAATATCAACTTCACTGACGTAAAACATTCTTTGTCCCAGGTTAGGGGGAGGATTGGGATCCCGCTAACATGTTTAACCCCGCCACATTATTTATGAATGTGCCTGTCCCAAGTCAGGAGCCTGTAATTCAGTTGTTATCGTTTGTTAAGTGTTACATATTTGTTTTTCGTTCATTTTTTTACATAAATAAGGCCGTTAGTTTTCTCGCTTGAATTGTTTTACATTATCTTATCGGGGCCTTTTATAGCTGACTATATGCGGTATGGGCTTTGCTCATTGTTGAAGGCCGTACGGTGACCTTTAATTGTTAATGTTTGTGTCATTTTGGTCTTTTGTGGATAGTTGTCGCATTGGTAATCATACCACATCTTCTTTTTTATATTTGTTATTACTTTACTGATGTTTTACAAATTAAAGTCTTGTTTTGCATCGGTTGAAAGCTTACTTCTTTTCGTTTCGTTAAAAAGAGAATACAATCAATTAATGCATAAAAGTAGTATCAACGGCAAATGAACGGTTAGAGACACAAATAGTTCTTATCTGTAAAACACCCTGTCAATTTATTACGAAAAAGCAGACAAGAAGCCAAGCTTAATATTTGGAATGACAGGATCATTTTTCGACTTCCTCAGATTTTAACGACAACACGAAGAATATATAAGCAGATGTACAATGATTGAAGCATTAAAACATAATTAAATGCTTACAGTGTAGAAAAATGTTAAATACAATGAGCTGATTGAAAACAAAAATCTATGTAGCCATTGTTTATTGTTAAAATGCTATTGTAATCTTGTTTTTTGTAGAGTGTGAGGATATCAATGGTAAATGTATTGATCACGGACAACGGAATTCGGACGGGTGCACCTGTAATATTACTGGAACGAAAACGGAATACATATGTGACGGTTATGGAAAATAAAAGTCTTTGAATAATTATGACTTATTTTATTTACAATTTATTTGCAAGAGTCATGATAAAATAATGGAAACAGTACTTAACCGATGATCAAATCTGTTATCTCGATTTAAAAGACACAAATCAAAGTAACAAACAAATTCTGTGAGTATTACATGTATTTAATAAAAGTGTGCCAACTAGGGAATGGTTTGTTGCTAAGTATGTATCACCTACCACGAGAATTCACACTCAGTACAAACTCAATATCGACAATATGATATATGTTTAAGAATTTAATATCATTCGACTTAAAGTGTAAGGTAAATTTTATATGCAACAGTGCCAGATTAGTTATTGCTTTTTTATGAAAAACTACATTAAGTTATAAGCATTAGATGTTCTATTTATTGCGTTACTTCGTTAAAATCATCGCAATAGTTTTGGAATTGATAGTCTTGTGAGATCCGATACCTCAGTAACATGTCACTACTGAGTTGAAACACCATTTTTGTAATAATGAATCCTCTTGACTCTGAAGGAGCTTATTTTTTTTTCTTAATTGGTAGTTAAATTTTGTTTTAAATGTGAGGTAAATTTTTAACATTAACTTTACGATTTTTTGGTGAATTTTGGTAAATAAATCATTTCATGCAGTTTCACTTGTCAAAGTTTGAACAAATATTGTCAAAATAAGGGCAATAGTGGGGTTTCATGTTAAATCTTTTTTTCATTTAATATTCAACATGTTTAATGTAAACAAAAATAGGAATGAGCATCGATGAAAGTCAGTTGTTCATTTCGTTGTACGGCGTGCCTGTATAAGAAACCATCCGGCAGTGTCGACAAGTATCTGAACCATATACTTATTGACACGACCATATAAGTATACTCATACTGTCCTTTCATACACGAATGGTCGGACCACATGATTATATACTCGTTTGGTAATTAACGGGCCAGACCATAAACATGATATATGTATTTTGTCTAATATGCATTAGAAACGTTTCAATAAAACAAAAAAACTATAATAACAAAAAACAATGATGGTTACATGAAAATGTAATCATTTTATAATTCGAAGGCAACATAAACAATGATGCACCAGTCAGTTTTCATGGCTAATTGTATTTTGGCAAGTACATGTATTCTTAGGAGAACATTGACTTTCAAACGGTTCCATAGCTTTCCAGCATTTGCACGTCATGATTGTGTATGATCGCTGGAAGTTACACATTTTGTTAGCGAGTGAAAAGCTAACCTTTTTAGCAGCTGCATGTAGTGATACTGAGGTCTTGGGGCATTATGTTGTGTCTACGGTAGTTTTTATAAGCTCATGATTTCAAATATCGTAACATGACTTCAGTACATCATACCCATAAGACGATTCCCCTCCATGATGAAACTTTAGAAAAAATTCCAAAAAATGGGTAGCAATAGCATCAAAAAGAGAAAAACGAGTGCACCATCAGGGCGTGTTTTAAATGAATATTGTGTCTAGAAAACATATAAAGCAAAGTGTGTGATACATCATCTCGCGTCAGATTTGATCGTTTTCCTATATTAAGGCTAGAGGTTAGACTTTTTAACATCAAACAGTCACAATACTAAAAAATAAAACACATGGGTCAAGCGAAATACCTTTCTAATGAATCATAAAAACAGAGAAGGTGTGGTCGAATAGCATTTGTTTTTACGAAAAGTACTTGACGAAAGACTTTTAATAGGTTGGATCTGAAAAAAATTTCAAAAACAAATTGTGTGTGATAATTAGGGTGTATAATGCTATAAAAGCGGGAGATTTGACTAGCCACAAAACCAGGTCCAACCCACCATTTGTGTCTTAAAATTCCTGTACCAAGTCAGGAAAATGACTATTGTCATAAAACAGTTCGTTTCTGTGTGTGATACATTTTAATGTTGTGTTTCTGTTGTGTCGTAGCTCTCCTCTTATATTTGATGTATTTTCCTCAGTTTTAGGTTGTAACCCGGATTTGTTTTTTTCGTGATCGATTTATGAATTTCAAACAGCCGTATACTACTGTTGCCTTTATTTCAACTACTGAAATGTTTTAGTCTGCTTTTCTTCCGCGAAATATATAATTATATATATATTTTTTTTTTAGATGTTCATGAATTTTCGAAAAGTTCAACCTGGTAACCGATCAGACAATAGTTCAGAGTAACTGAATGCTGACAAGTACATTAACTAATGTTCATAATCTAGTAAATGCATTTGTCTTATAAAATACAACTGGCATATAAGGATCGTAATGGTGTTGTTCAACGATTGTAAAAATGAACTGCCGTAATGGAGAGATAATTTGAATGAAGTCGAATCCTGACTGGATAAGATGAGGTGTAAACGATTAGTCAATATTCACCGTCAGAGTTGACATCCCTGATCTTTTTACAAATTTTGTTACTTAAACATTCACTATGAAGAGAGATAAAATCAGTAACTATGATCATTAACATACTTTATACTGTTGCCATTATCTTTCAAGTTATTTGTCCTCAAGTTACGACTATCTTCTTTCAGAGTAACGATGATCTTCTGTAAAGTTTCAATGGCTATTATTTCGGTAACAAGGTCACATATATATAATATTAAGAACACACATATGCTACAATATCCTACATATCAGTCTAGCGACTGAGTAATTCTTTAAACAAGCGCGTGTACACGTATAATAACAAAAGACGATTTTACGTGTTTTTGGCTCCGTCATGTTGGGATCCGCGTAACTGCAATGACGGTGATCAGTTTATCACCAGTGATTGTGTTACAATATAATCCACTTAACAAACAAACAAATATATCAACAACAAAAACAAAAAGCATTTTTTTCACTCAATGGACAAGGCAAGGGATTTAACGAACAAAGGCCTATACAGTTACTGTGTTTCAAATATTGAAAACAACACGTTAATAATCATATTCACCTGAACCGCTTTTCTGGATTTACCTTCATTAGGAAAACTCAACGGCAAACATCTAAAATCCAAAGAAGTATAATTACGTTTAAACATTTTGAGATGCAATAACTGTTCAACCTCTACGTCTGACTAGTGTCGGGAAAAGAAATTGAATCTTGACAACACAGAATTAGAAGAATTAGATAAAAGCTGCTGTTGAATTAGAAAACACCTTTTGAGGAAAAGTCCCTTTTCAGGGCCAAACAGATATTTAAAAAAGAATCTAACATGGTGTGACATCATAAAACAATGCTGTAATAGTGGTAAAGGTAAACTCTAAATGTCACAGTTGCAAAAAATAACCCATGGTATAACTATAAAAATAAACCATGGTATAACTAAATTATACCATAGTTTGCTGTGGTGTTATTAAAAACTACATCATTTCGGGACTCTTTTGATTTCCACATCATAATAAATTATCCCTATAATAAACAAGTTCCAGGTAGAGTCCGATACCGATATTATAAAGTAAAATCACAAAAATACCGATAGTATATGTTTTCTGTTACTTTACCTAATCTGTACGTTCCGCATCTATCTTGTGCACCACCAAACAGTGTATTTGGAATGGAGTTTGCTTTATATACGGGTCATAATCACACATGAACGTTTTCATTATACAGGGCTAACGCACTATTTCAATCAGTTATTGGTCTAAGTGTAACCGGTTGTAGTATTTAAATCATCATAGCTTTATAAGATAAAAATTAGAATACAAAAAACCAAACTTAAAATACAGTGTATTAATAGTTTCCAGTTATCCGGCATATATTGCATGACGTCAAAACGACGAATCAAAGAATTTAACTTATGTATAGGTTAAATACATGTAGGACAGTCAATATTGTAAATAAAAGAAGTAAACCATTCCAGGCCCTGGTAATAAATATATTCCAGGTCGATTGACATTGTTTCCGGTTAAAGAATTGTTATCAGCATGACTTTATAATAAGACGACTATACAAATACTTAAAATAAGGCGTAGATACTGTTTCCAATTTGTTTTAATTAAAGAATTAAGACCTCTCCTTTATTTTTGATTAAATAATAAGAATATGGCGTTCATCAAACATTCAACATTACAGGTCTTTTTAAAGAAAAAACACACTAATTTACTAATTTGTAATAAGTTCCAGGTCTACGGATTCAAACAGAAAGATTAGGAAAGCAGAGAAAATTGTGCATCTTATAAGAAGCATGACTTTATCAGATAACATTAAAAACAAATTAAAATTCAGGCTAAAATTAAAGCTCAATAACATAATTAGATACTTCAATTCCGTCATGGATCCACGATGTGGCGGTTGTGTTGTAGCATAATTTAAACTGACCAATATTACTTACAGCAGGAAGCTTTAATTCAAACTTACAAAACAATTTTACCCGTTTTAGATAAGCATCAACAGCGGTAAATGACACCTATATACGAATGAATAAACCAAAAAAACATTGTCACTTGAGTCTACTTCCGGTCAACAGTAAAATCCTTCTCAAAGTGAGTAGTTCATTGCACTGTGTGGAATTAACAAGTTCGCAGACACGTCCACTCAGATTATGGTCTTTATATCAGATGCCTTGTGTAAACAGTGTTCCACGCTATGTTTAAATTTATAACCCTTGTTACAGCTCTTAAGTGGGTTTCGTAGGTGGTATGTCGCAGAGCAACAGATGTTTGCTTGTTCTAAATATTATCATTTTTCCTCCCCAAGGGTAACTAAAAAATAGAAACAGGGTCACCACAGCTCATCTTCCGACCGGCAGTATTATACTTTATATCTTTGTCCGTTTAGCTGTGCGGGATATATCAAGGACACTGCGACGTCCAGTCAGAATGAAAAGGTTACATTCGATGCCTTACGTACAGAATCTCAAGCTGTTTGGAGGTATATAACCCTACCGGCAATCCAGCTGGCCTTTGTTATCGGACCTACTTATTCATTGTTTACGTGTTCTCGACCTAAACATGCATACAATTTTTACCACTGGACGACAAACAACCAACAACAATAAATCATGTTTTCCCGACATTCAAGCCGCATAGCCTTTATTACACGAGTTACCAGTTATATGTATTTTTAGTTTGCTTTCGTCTCAAACATGCATGAAATATTAGTCACTGGACGATAGTCAATCTAAAACCAAGCAATATAAAAAAAAAACGGTGACATGATCATGATGATATCGTAATGACATTTATGTTGGCAATTCAAATGGCCTTTGTCGTCTTTTATTTACTAACCACAAATCCCAAATCCTCACACATGTCAGAGTTCATATTTACAGGTAATCTAAAATTAAAATTTTTATACTGAACTGCTATTCAATTTCTTCAATTCACGGTTGATAAAATAACTATTTAGTATATTCAACTGTGGTAAAGTTATTTAATACATACCTATATATGTTGACATTTAGTGCATCTTAAAGGTAATGTAAGTTGATATATATAACAAGTTTCTTATTAACATTTACTGCAAACATGACAAAAAATTAAAAGAACAAATAGCACAATAATACTGAACTGAAAATTTAAAATGATGGTCCCTAAGCAAATGGCAAAATCGAAAGCTCAAACACATCAAACGAATGGATAACAACTGACTTGGTACAGACATTTTCCTATGTAGAAAATGATAGATTGAACCTGTTTAAACAGCTTACTAAATCTCTCACTTGTATGCCAGTTGCGCCATATTCCTTTATATTGACAGCGATGCGTTAAAAAATACAAACATCCACACCGGGCACAAATTTTAAAAATAAATATACAGCAGTCGACATGGTGTCATCATCTCAATCACCATAAAAACAAACAAATGTAACAAAGCAGCACAAAAAGGCATACATCAAATATAACAACTTGATCTGTGTCCTTTGTTCATTATTCACAAAGACAGACCAAGGAGAGCCACACAGGCTCCTTAGAGCCTCTAGTTATGTTATAGTTGTTATTCTCATCGGATTTTGTCTAATGCTTAGTTTGTTTCTGTGTGTGTTACATTTTAATGATGTGTCGTTGCTCTCCTCTTGTATTTAATGCGTTTCCCTCGGTTCTAGTTACCCCAATTTTGTGTTTTCGTCTATAGATTTACGAGTTTTGAACAGCGGTATACTACTGTTATTTATTTATCATACGATCTCTGTAAAATCCACCCATAAAAATTGCAAGTAGTTAAGTAGTAGGACCGAATCCTTACTCTGACATTCAGACATGTTTTTATATAAATACTACTTACTTTAACGTGCCAGAAAAACACCTGTAACAAATTCTTTTTTATGGCTTTAGCGTTACTTTACCAAGGAAACTAAACATACAATGTATTATCGCTATTTTCAAAAAAATTACTTTGATATTACTGTCCGATTCTTTCCTTTCTCTTAATTACTAGTATCGCAATTAACTAAGGGCGCACGTGATATTTGTCAATGAAATTAACAACGCCGTGATAAATAAGATAGCGATAAAAAGAATATCATTGAGCATCTTAACTCGATTGCTTAACTCACACTCTCTGTACCAACTCAAATGAAGGCAACAGTAGTATACCGCTGTACAGATTTCATAATTCGATAGAGGAAATACAAATCCGGGTTACAAACTAAAACTGAAGGAAACGTATCAAATACAAGAGAACTATGACACAACAGAGACACAATACCGAAATGTGATAAAAACACACAGAAACGAACTATAATGTAACAACGGCTATTGTTCTGACTTGGTTCAGGGCATTTTGTGAAAAATGATGGGTTAAACCTGGTTTTGTGGTATGCCAAACCTCACGCTTTATACCTGCTTAAATAGCATATTTTGAATAAAAGGAAAAAAAATGATAAGTTCAAGAGTGAATTAAAAGAGGGACGAAATTAAAGATACCAAAGGGACAGTCAAACTCGTAAATCTAAAACAAACTGACAACGCCATGGCAACAATGAAAAAGACAAACAGAAAAACAATAGTACACATGACACAACTTAAAAAACTAAAGAATAAACAACACGAACCCCACCAAAAACTAGGGGTGATCTCAGGTGCTCCGGAAGGGTAAGCAGATCCTGCTCCACATGCGGCACCCGTCGTGTGCTTATGTGATTACAAATCCGGTAAATAGTCTAATTCGGTAGGTCAAATTCATGAAAGTGAAGAGGATTGTAGTTACGACGTAAGGAACATATCCGATATCATTTGTGAAACGGTTATTCCATAACGGTCAACCAACTCGTGATGGCGTCCGTAAAATTTACGAAGGGATGATTTCAACTTCACCATTTGGAACTCTTGGTTTAATAGCTTCCTTGTGAGCAGTAACCCTCTATCAAGAAAATCATGATAGGAAATGCAAGCACGGTAATATCGTTCCAATTGGGAGATATATACCCCGTATGCTGGTGCTGCTGGAATGATGCTACTTAGAAATGGAAAGTTCACAATTGGAAAGCTGAAATCATCTCTTTTGTCGTAACGTTTTGTCTTCAGCCGACCCTCATTGTCAATTTCTAGATGTAAGTCAAGATATGAAGCCGACTTAACTGTATCTGTAGTATCCTTTATCCCCAATTCGATGGGATAGATCCGATCCACATAATCACCAAATTTTGAATTGTTTAGTGAAAGAACGTCATATAAAATCTGCAATCCAATTATTAACCATATGAAGCTTATTTCAATTAAAACAAACGCATTATGTAATAAAATTTGTTTCATTAATGTCATACTTCACCAAATTGAAATAATTTTGCTCTGCGGACTTGGCAGTCTATTTGGAACAAGTTCAATAATAATTCAGAGCATAAATTCTTTCTTTATTAAAAAATGCTATTTCAGCAGGTATGCGCGAAATCACTGGACATTTGAAAACTCTCAAAACAAGTGTTTCCCATATTATAAAATCTCTTTAGGAGAAACTATATATACAGAAGACTGTATGAAATAAAAGCATGTTATGAATTTGTTCACACAATATAATCCGATTATTTGTTTTATCAGTTTTATTAAGTGAAGTCTTAGGTGCGCGAATAAAACTTTATTCTGAAATAGGACATATACGCTGTGATTTCTTATGGTTTTATATAAACAGATGATATTTCCATACTCGTAGATAGGATTAAAACGAAACCTAGACTCTTCTAACTACCTGTTTGTTCAATTTGAAGCATTTTGTGCATTGTTGTGGTTTAAGAATAAACACAATGATGAAGATGTGAATCTGATAAGTTTCCCCCTACAACATCCACCTTCGATTTCCCCATCAATATCCTCACAAGTGTTGGAAGAAATTTGTAGATTGAATATTTATAGTATATTACATGAACTGTAGTTAATAGTATTTGATAACCGATTTAAAATAATTAACTTTTATACCTAATAACTCAAGCATAACGTTCATGTTTAAAATTAACGAGGAAGTGTTCACGTTTTGATGGTTTTAGAGGATTTCCTTTAAACATTATTGTGTCAGGTTATACAAACTGAACATTTACTGTCGTTTCTAGATTATCAGGCGTAAAAGATAAACTAACGTATTTTATCTTTTTTTAATCTCTTCAAGACAAGTATATCAAACAAAAGAAACGTTGACAGTTGACACAATTTTAGGCATACCAGTGAGTATATATTATATTTCTCTTTTTGAACTTTATAGAAATGTTTCCAGAATATATATTTGTCACAATTTGAAAGACGAAAAACACATTTCAGTGAAAATTAACAGTGTATTTCAATGGTCATTCGATTTTGCACTATTAAATTGCTTACCGGAACAAAATTAAGCAATCATCCTTTAGCATAAGTAACATTGAAACTGTCATTTTCTTTTTAATAATATGACTTGTTTGACTAATAAAGCTATATAGAATGCAATACATTTGGTTTTTAATGCACTCCAACTTTGTTATTTGTTAATTGCAGTTTAGAATTGATTTGTAAGTATTTGTAATTGATATATTTTGCGGGTTTGTTTATTTGTGCCAGCGGAATGTACATGATGTTGGAACGGAAGTGTGAAATATATTATTACAGCTGGAATTTAATTTAAGAATCGTGTCCATTGAAATTGCTGGTTTCTTTTTAATATCTATTACGCAGTAATACAACTGATTTATTTTGAATGTGATGCGACTGTCATACTAGGTTTATTCAGCTATAAAACCAGATTTAATCCGCCATTTTATACATTAGAAAATGTATATCAATTCATGACTAAAGAATTTGTTGTTCATTAGTTTGAGGTGTACAGGCTTTTGGTTTTGCCATTTGATTAGACACTTGTCGTTTTGAATTTTCCTCAGAGTTTTGTACTTTTCCTGATTTTACTAGTTTTTTTTTAAGTAAACCAATTTTTAAATATGCTTATCGAGTTTTATTTTACAAATATCATACCCATTCAAAACGATATTAAAAATTCTTTTACAAAGACAATTTAATTAGTTGTTTAAATCAGTTACAATCGATTTTATTGGCATTTAACATTTACAGTATGGTTGTGGCGAAATAAATTTATACCACAAACTCAAACACAAGAAACACTAGAAACATTAGTTGAAATTTACGATATTCAATAGAACCGTTATAATGAAACGTATGCTCTCATCTGTATAAACGACATTTTAAAAAGATGCGAATAGTTCTAACAGTCTTAAGTAAAGAGGGTTTACTATATAAGATAATATTTTTTTAATCAAGGAAATAAATAAAATATTGTCATCTGATTTAATATCAAGAAATAGATAGTGGCTGATATTCTGGATTGTATTTTAGAATTACAAGAGATTAAACTTAATTGACTCTGCAGATTTTGCAACTTTTTTCTAAACATATTTCCAATGTAACGATCAGTTTTTTATTTCTAGACCATTTTTACTTCTGTGAAGTTTAAAAACAAAACCTCCAGATATAAAAATCATTAAGCAAGGGATATCATGTTGTTTCAAGTGAAGGGGTTATTTTTTTCATACAGAAAGAGTTTTCTTTATTTTTGTTATATTTTCTTTTCTATAATTATTTAATATATATGTCATTTATTTTATTTGAAATTTCTGATTTTAAATGCTTTACGTCCATTTATTCTTACAATTGGCCACCTTAGTGTTATTGTCTGGAAAGACGTTCTTATCATAATTATGTATATCAGGAATATATAAACAATGTGAATCGAGGGATTTCTAGAGTTCACATGTATTTTTGTACAAGTGGTTAAATTGGTAAATAATTTTGTACGAACAGAACAATTGACATGTATGTGTGTGTCTTTTCTGTACCCTTAACGCATGTTACAAGCTATGCGTAAATAAGACAGATCCAATTTGTTTTTGGAATTTCTTCTTTGTTTGGCAACAATGACAGAGCATGAATCTTTAAGAATGGGATTCTGCCTTGAATGAAATCGCTGTAGGTCCTAGCTTTTCGTGCTTTACTAAATGTATAACTAGTAAGGAAAGATGTGGTATGATTGTCAAAAATACAACTCTCCACAAAATATTAAATGACATTGGAATTACAACTAACGGTCACCTTACGATCTACAACAAGTAAAGCATATACCGCATATACAGCTATAAAAAGCCCACAAATAAAAAATTCGAAACTAAAGCCTATTTATATATAAAATAGTGAACGAACAAACAAAAATGTGACATGGCAACAAATTGAAGGACAACCACTGAATTACAGGCTCCGTGCATGCATATGGTACAGGAACACGAATGATGTGGCTAGGGAAATAATTTTTAAAAATAATGGCACCAAACCCTCCCGTAATGAGATACAGTTGTGTTACAGTACAACATAAGAACAAATTATAAACATATTTTGAAAAGGCTTAACTTATCAGATGGATACAAATAGAAATACATCTAACACAAACATAAAATGGACGTTGACGGGTGCTTGGACACAAAAAAAGGAAAAATACCACAAGTATAGCTTATAACGTAATCGGGGCTATTTACAGGTCATTCTAAGCCAATAACAACTACTCAATAATATCAATCATCTTAAACTTTATCAATCAGTTCCAATCAACATATGTTGATTTTAGTGTAGATAAGTCACAAACTGTCGGTGATAAACATGACCTTGTGCAATGTCAATATACTGTAAGCGACAGATTGTTGAGTAATAAATGCGCATATGGTTATAACAAACAATAACAGTTTTTATTTTAATTAACTGATAAGAAAATTATTATTAAAATTAATGAAAATAAACAAAAATCTGATTGCAGTGTTGGATTCGTGTCCTTTTATAATAAGTTGATTTAAGGATCGATGAGTTTATCCGGATCGCATCTGAGTTTCTGGGCTAGGTGAACCACAACTTCGTATAAATGAGGATTTACTATCAAATGTTAGTATTTAGAATAGATATGTTTTATCATGATTTATATTCATAGTATTTCTATAAAATTAAGCATTGCTTTATTATTACTACTATATTATAATTTCAGTATTTCAAAGCTTAGCTTCTTCAATATTAAGAATGACTTGTGGTACATGTTTATTGTCAACACTAGTCGTTTGTATACTTACAGGTAAGTACAGTCACCAATTGGAAAAGTGTATAATATTAAAGTCATATGTCTTGGCGTTGATAGGTACCAAAAAATATAGCCTAAGGTTAAATCCCTGGATGCTAATACAGAAGGGGACGCTCGAACACTTGCTGTTCACTTGTAATATATGATTCGGCAAATTTTAAAATTAATGACATAACAATCGAGTTAATCTTTAATAATATTGATGAAGTATGGATAATTTGAGCGGTTAACACATTATTGTAATATTTGCCTTTATTTGAATATCGCAAATATCAACGATTTTTCATTTTTTAACTTTTAATAGATATAGGAAGATGTGGTGTGAGTGCCAATGAGACAACTCTCCATCCAAACAACAATTCAAAAATTAAACCATTATAGGTTAAAGTACGGCCTTCAACACGGAGCCTTGGCTCACACCGAACAACAAGCTATAAAGGGCCCCAAAATAACTAGTGTAAAACCATTCAAACGGGAAAACCAACGGTCTAATCTATATAAACAAAACGAGAAACGAGAAACACGTATATATTACATAAACAAACGACAACTACTGTACATCAGATTCCTGACTTAGGACAGGTGCAAACATTTGCAGCGGGATTAAACGTTTTAATGGGCCCAAACCTTCTCCCTTTTTCTGAAACAATAGCATAACATCACAACATATAAAAACATACGATAAAATATCAATTGGCAGACTTAACTCAATCAAAAAACGTATGATTAGATCTTCTTTTTTTTTGTATAAGAAACCATACATTTATCATACTATATCATTTTGTTTTTAAAACGAAGCCCCAAACACATAAACAATTAACTGCAGTCTTGTTTTATCAATTCACTATGTCCGATTTCTATGAGAGAAAATAAAATTGTCGAAACACCGTTATTTTCCCCAGGTGTCGTATACAAAAAACACTGAATATTTTGTTTTTAATTTCAATTGTTTAGTGAAGTTTTAACGTTCCTATCAATCAATCACAAATGATGCATATATTAGTGCCATGCCAATATTAAATGATATTTTAAGATCGTGTATCCTTTTCTTATATATGATAAAATACTTTTAATCAGTAAACAGTGTTTATGCATGCTTTTCAATTTATAAAACGTAGTATAATACTCAGTCAGGTAAAACACATCAACAACGTTACTCCTTAATGATTTGCGTATCAACTAGTTCTAAAGAAGAAGGTAACTATAATGCCTAATAAACCACACAAATGGCCTTCGTCGGTGATTTTCATTGATCTATTTTGAGAATTGTTTTCAAATGAGGAAGTGTCGATGTTCTGCTGTCCTAGGTGTTTGTACATGATGGCTTTATTATTAACCTTATTCTTCCTTGTCCATTATATTAAAATTGTTCTTTCCTCTCGTTTAGTGTTGAGGTCGTCAGATATTTCTTTCAGTATGTGTTGTTGTCCTTTGAATACTTATTTTCCGCTAAATTCTATGACTAATATCTGAAAGTGTCTTATGGTTATGTTATATTTCATATTGTGTTTATTATTTGTCGGCTAATAATGACTGAATTTTTTACATTTATTTTCCCACAAATAGTTCAAAAACGTCATCATGTTACACACCATATCTTTTTCCCTTCACTTTAGTGTTACTGTTTTCATTCGAAATTATTTATGCGTAGATAAATATGTAAGTTACGTAATGAAACCCTTCAATTTGTTCTAGCAGATTTGCTTGTTGCTCGTGTAAGGATCTTAAGATGTCCAATTAAGGATCTGTTAGCATGAAGTTTTATGCAAACTTCGGATTTTAATGACAATGTTTAAGCCCCAATCATACATTGTAGTTTAACGCAATTGTATTAGAAATGCATTATTGTACTGCTCAATTCAGGATATGTTTGATTTCTAAAACTTGAAAATTGGTCTTTGACGGAATGTACTAGTATACAGACAGACCTACCTCATACACAACAAAGAAACTCAAAATGGCATATACACAAAGCACTTTAGCTAAAATGGAAAACAGGTATACAAAAATTAACCATACCACAATGACAAGATGTACAAAACATGGCCAAATTAATGTAGTGTTTAGACTAATTATAAACAAGACTGACACGCTGAAATGTCTCGCCTTCTTTATTAATCATTGATAGTATGTTGATAGTCCTAAATATAAAGCTTTATTACAATTGTCACACAAACTTAACATTACCCAAGAAATTAAACATTGGCCAATGAACCATGAAGGTAAGGTCAAGTCAGATGAATCATGCAATGCAGAGATTTACAGGTAACAATTTTCCAATACATCAAAAGTAGTTGACCTATTGCCTATAGTTAAAAATAAAAAACCAAAACACGAAAACTTTAGTGAGGCATCTATATACAAAGTATAAAGCATCTAAGTCTTCCGCCTTTTAAAATATAAAGCTTTTTAAGAAACTAGCTAACGCCGATGCCGGAAACTATCCCTTTGTCGAGCTTTCTGCGACAAAACTCGGAGACTCGGTAAAAATAGCAATTATTTCTCTCATTTTAAATTTATCACAGTTCAAACAAAGTTTACTGGCACTAACATGACTAACGATCTTATAAAGTTTTTTTTTAATTTTCAGGACATGTAATAAGTATAACATTATCAGTCTCACCAGATTATATATTGGGTGGCAACACACTGGCTGTGAACTGCAGTTTGGAATGGAACATTACTAAGCCATTGGTGACATTTTATAAAGACGCAACATTGATTGGCTACATTCAAAACTGTAGAGAAAATGGTTTTACATCATGTTCATCAACAAATAAATGTCAGTGTGATTTAATCTCAAATACATATACTTGGAACTACACACCATCGAATGAAAACGTAAACGATGCTACTTTTAATTGTACGATGAGTACTTCTGAGAGTAACAGAATTACAGTTAAAAAGGCTGGTAAGTGTTTGAATTTTTTTCTTGAAACTTACTAACAAGAACATAGAAGATTTTAAGAGCACATAATTTCACTCCCGGTTTTTAGTGGAGTTTGTGTTGATTCTTAATTATTATTTAAAAGTGATTAAGTAAATGTCCTTTGGTTTTGTGAGTCTGTGTTTACTCCTTGGTTTAGATTGTTATTGTCTTATGATCAAACAAAAAATTAAAACACTCAAAAATATCTGTGCTATACGGCCCTTCTCCAAGGGTGAGTACGGTTGTTACGAAACCAATCCATACAAATGTCTAGTCCGTAAACTGATTGTTACAGTTAAACAATATTCTCAACCTAACTAGACTTAATCATATGACTATTTTTAATGTATTGGCTTCAAAATAATAACAAGGAAGTCATTTAATATCGACTGAATTGTTCAAATATTGAGAGATAATTATAATTTGCACCAGGTAACACATGACACACGACCAACTTTTACGTATAAATCATATCCAGTGTGGGTCAGTCGTTCCTCGCACGTATTGGTCAAATTTGTCCTTGGTTTCTTCTTCTTTTAACCGATTTTTTAACGAATTTATTTTTAAGCTGCATGGACATTTGTGCTTGATTGCAAAATCAAAGGAAAATATAAAAGATATAAATGTATTTGAATCCTTGGTCATATCAAAATATAAGAATTAGAAGATGTATTATTGACAATGATACAATACCCACTATTGATCAACTTTCATAGAAGTTAACATTTATAAGTTTATAAGTCACCGTACGGCATACAACAATTAGCAAACGCCAAACCGCATATATATTCAGAAAAAAAAGACACGAAATGACAACTGTAAATCAATTCTCAGTATAGTTTTCAGATTTCATACGTAAATCTGTCAACCAATGTTCGTTTGACCTACCAATATCTTTCGTACAGCTTTCAAGCATTGGTAGGATACTATTCGATGATCTTTACATTTATAGCATTGTTTATGGTATGATATTAAGTGCAAGACTTAACAACTTGTTTGTGATTCGGTTTTGTTCAACCTTTAATATATGTTTCTGTTTAGCTGATGGTACATTTTTTCCCTTTTGTGTATATTTGGGGTCAAGGTTTTGTTCAGTATATGTTTGTGAATTTTGCAAAACCTTAGTTGTAAACATGCGTGTTGGTAATATGGAAAAAGACAGTTACAGATACACATACACATATACACCCTCAAAGCGGAAAATGAATTGAAATTTAATTTTGTTTGAAAAAAAGCAGTTTAATTTGTATTCCTTAACAATTATGTTAAATATAAAAGGCTTTCCAACTTTAACTTTTCACATGACCGTTGATTTTTATAGTTCACAATGGAGTTTAAATAAGGTATGTATCTTAGGTCACCTGAGGAAATATTTAAGTTTCAACTTCCTGATCAACAATCAACAACTGTGATTTTGATGGGGTTGATTAGTTTTATCATTTTTATCAACGTGCTGTACACAGCGGGAAGGGGTTGTAGATTTAAATATGTCCGTCATTTGATATTATTAATAATCGTCAAGTATAAACAACTACAAATTGTAAAAGCAATCATTAACACTCGAAATTCATAAAAAAAAAAATAGGTTACCTTAAATTTAATTTTATACAGAATGATTTTCTTGATGTGATTAAATACAATTGCATGGTCTTTTGCTGTTTTATGCTTAATTAATTGGTTATTGTCTCGTTAACTCATTCCACATTACAATTCTCAATTTTCTAGCCTTAGTTTTGCGATCGGTTTCAAAATTTGAGAAAATACATGGAATTATTTTTTGGCAAAACTGATGCATCATATTTTATAATAAATGTCAATATTAAAAACTGTCACTATCAAATTCAACATAAATTTAAAAACAATCCTACACAGATGTCCGTTCATTCACAAAATGAATTTATAAATTAAAACCAGATACAATAACTATCAGGGTAAGAAAGAACTGCCTTTATATTAATATTTTGTGAATCAAAACGTATGCCTTTTCTTTAATATCTTCCACCTCTTATTAATATGTTTATATCGCAGGCATTTATATATTTATGTTTTTTATGTTTAAGTTTTTATAGTATAAAATAGACAGTTTATGGAATTTAACATACGTGTTTTCTAATATAGCAAATATAACAAAATGAGTCTAGTTAAACGTAAATGATATGAATATTTCAACATAAAGTTAAATCACCATATCAATATCTATCAAAATCAAATGTTGTGTTACTTAGTTCATCATATGTGATGTGCACATGAAATTATGCTGTTTATTTCTACATTGTAAAAGTTGTTTAACAATCAATGAGACAGCATATCAACGACACGTAAAACAATTATCAAAAACAGTGATATGCCAACATAACTTATACTTTTCTTATCATGCGTAAAATAACACAATAAGACAATTATAGTACCTTTTGGTAGCATGAAAAAATGAATATTACGTAAAAAGAAGAAAATGACTTTAATATACCTAATTATGTATTCACTAAATTGGACTATTGTTTTGTTTGTAAAGAAATTAAAATTTAATGAATAAAGACGTCACATAAGTATTGCAAACAAAAGCATCACATGTACAAGGATGTAACTCTACCATAAACTTCAACATAGCAATAGACTCCTAAAAAGGATACCGTTGTCAAGGAATCTGCAATGTAAACATATCTGATTGCTAGTGAAATTCGGGTGTATAAACAATATTGGGATGAAAGGATTTTTTTTTTACAAGAAAAGGATAATAATGAAATTATTTAAAAATGTAATTCTTAAACTATTAACATGTGATAAATCATACTTACGCAATTTTAGTTCTCATGAAATCGTAATTACAGAAGTGTTTTTGTCTTATTCAGAGTTGTCAGATGTAAGGATATCACCTGCTGCATCCGTTATCAATGCGACAGAGAATACAACTGTTGAAGATATCAGATGTACAGCTATGTGTTGGCCAGACTGTACTTTTATATGGACTGGGCTAAACGGGTTTATAAGCTATGGGGATAAATTAAGACTGAGCAACATCCAAAAGAGTAGTTCAGGATTATACCGATGCCGAGCAACAAATGTTGTAGGAACAAGTTACAGTAGTTTCATTGACATTAATGTTCAACGTAAGTTTACAATTCTAAAGCTACTTATTCGGGGTTTTTTTTTCATTAAAAAGACAACAAATGTTTTTAGTAATAAAAAAAAACATGAACGATGAAGGTCCTGGCAGTTTTACTTCCTTTCATTTAGATATACATATATATATTTTTCAAGATTTACTCAAACTAATTTCAGATTTTCCCTTTTTTTTAAATTTCTATAAATTTTCAAATCAATTTGGATTTTTATTTTACTCTGAAGAGGTCTCAATTGTATGCTAAACTTTATAGAACGGCATGTTGTTCGGTAGTGTTGTGTAATATTGATGTTAAAAAAAATGGAATGATTAATACATGTGTAGGTAAAAAAAATGCAAAAAATTGTTTCAGTTTATGCTAAATTCAGGTAGTCACCTTTAAACATTTTTATAACTTTTTCAAATCAACTTGGATTTTCATATAGCTACATAGCTAACTCATCTATATATTGATTTTACAGATTTGATTTTCAGGTTGTTTGCCAGTTTGGTGTATAGCTTTCTTCAAATTTATGGATGTAATTGATAGGTATAAAAAGCCAAAATTTTTAGTTAAGTTTAATTCAGATGGTCATCTTTAAAAATTGGTATAACATTTCCAAATCAACTTAGATTTTCATAAAAAAAAACTGTACAGCTATTTCATTTATGTAATATTTACCTGACAGAATCCCAGGTTGTTTTGTTATTTGGTGGATTATTGTCAAATTTGTCGATTTAATTAAAAAAAAAATTAAATTAGTTGAGGCTAAATCCAGATAGTCATCTTTTAAAAATTGATACAACTTTTCCTAATTAACTTAGATTTTCATGAAACTCTCCAGCCATCTCAATTTTATATTATTCTTACGGAATGCAAAGTAATTTGGTAGTTATGTTTATTTCTGTCAAATTCTATGATTTGATAAGAAAGTAAAAAAGGTTTCATCAAGATCAAAAACATGTCTGTCTTTACTTTGATAGATCCATAATTTCTTTCTTCAAAACTGGAATAGCTAATGTGACAATATGTATTTAAGATATATTAACATGCTCTGTTCAGCATATGATAATATGTTCACTAGTCTAAGAGTTAAAGTCCCATAGTTTACATTATTCCTTTTATTCTAAATTGATAGGTTTTTTTAAATTGTATACAAATTGGATATAAAATATTTAGTAAAGATCATTTCTTTTAATGTTAACAATAGTAATGTCCTATGGTCACAAAAGAGGAAACAAGAAGTGACCCTATGCTTGAAGTGAATGAAAGATGTGTTTTCCTACTATAGTGTGCTATGGTCCAATCTGCCTGATAAATATTGCACGGTCCCTCAGTGGCTAGTTGATGCCCACCGCAAGGTTCGTGCTTATCTGGCTGCGCTAAGACCTATGGGTTGCCTTAGTCTGTTATCTGCGCTTTGGTTGGGTTGTTGTCCCTGTGATATATTCACCATATCCATCCTAAGTGTTATGACATTAAATGTATTATTTTTAAAATAAATGCATTTTATAACAGATAGTCCGGATAAGATATCACTTTCACCATCAATTACAAATTACACAAAGACAGAGGATGATTCCATTAGCGTCGAGTGTTCAGCTGTATGTGAACCGGCGTGTGATTTTGAGTGGACCTACCCAAATGAAACAAAATACCAAGTTAGCACGTTACAAATCGGATCATTAAAACGGACTGATAATGGAACTTATACATGCAGAGCATACAATATGCTCGGATATAAAGAATCAGCTTTTGTGGTAACGATAAACTGTAAGTAAAAGTTCTCAGACACTTCAACAAAAATGTTTGGAATGTTAAATAAACTAAAGTAAAAAGTAAAATCACAAAAATACTGAACTCAGAGGAAAATCAATTTGGAAAGTCCATAATCACATGGCAAAATCAAATAACAAAACGCATAAAGGGTTCACAAATTTGAGTCGCATCAAAAATGCTACATCATGAAACTTTCTCATGCAGAGCAACTGTGTAGTCAAATAAGAATTCCTAATGGGTAAATATTTCCAGCTACCCCTACATCGGTTGAATTCTTATAGTTTAAGTTGCAACAACGTCTCCTCCATGTTCATTGTAATGCGAACGATAATATAGGAAAGCATTGTAGTGAGAAATATTGTCCCGATCATTGAATCAGAGTACACGTGCATATGCGTTGCTTGTGCAATTTTGCTTAAATGTTTACGGAATGATATTCTACAATATAAGCTTATATATATTTAAACAAGAATGATTATGATATTCGTCTTTCTCGTTCAGCTTCGATATTTGCAGGAAGGATTTACGCATGTCAACCATATAACTAACCTTTCGTCTTCTTGTATGGAAACATCGTCTTCCGCAGGTCCTTATTTTACGAAATCAGTAGGGATGCAACCCGATCTAAATACCATTTGTTCAACACATCAAATATGTTACGAACTATTTTAATATATAAATGAAGCACAAGAAGCAAATCATAAAATATTGCATCGTTATATTACAAAGCAAAGAAATATTTGATACAATATTAAAACAGGGAATACTGCACGCTAAACAATATTAATAACAGATTCTCAGTTTCATCATACAATTTTATGTTTATAATGGCATTGTGTGATGAAAAATGTCGGAATCAGGGACCTGATTGAAAAGGCATCTAAAAAAGTGTTTTTGTTCCCTTTAGTTGTTTACCAGTTTAATCACAATATTTTTCATCAAAATTACCACAGTTAAGTGTGTGTATAACCATAATTTTGTATTCTTGAAATTACATGTATTACAGTTGGTCCAAAAGCAATTGATCTATCACCTTCGGATTCTAATTACACAAAGAAAGTAGGAGATACACTTGGTAGTATCGTGTGTTCGGCTGATTGTAATCCAGCATGTAATTTTTCATGGTCATATCCTGATGGCACAAAAGAATATAATCCATATTTATATATATCTCCGTTACAAAAAAATCATGACGGAATTTACAATTGTAAAGGATTCAATGATGTCGGCTTTAACGAAAACACGATTGCGGTTACTGTTAATTGTAAGTAAAGATTTAACATTCTTAAAATAATAAACGTATAGCTTATAAAAATATTGCTTTTATATACAGAGACATAGAGTTTGGGAAGTGGAACATTATAATATGTACCAATTTGGCTCATCATCAACACAATCATTTAATAGTTATTAAAGGTACCAGGATTATATTCAGTATGCCAGACGCCCGTTTCGTCTACATAAGACTTTTAAGTGACGTTGATATCAAATTAGTTTGAAAGAGCATTGGTGACATTGAATACAAGAAAATTATGCCAGATAATGCTAACGTAATCTATGCCTAGAATAAGCAAATCCTAACTATGAAGAATACAATCTTTTGCAAACAGTTAATTTGAAAAATGATCATATACTTGATAATCATATAAAAAAGAAGATGTGGTATAATTGCCAATGAGATAACTATCCACAAAAGACCAAAATGACACAAACATTAACAACTATATGTCACTGTACGGCCTTCAACAATGAGCAAAGCCCATACCGCAACATCAAAGTGCTGACTACTGGGCTGGTGATAACTTCGGGGATGAATTGTCCACCGGCTGTAAAAGTTTAGCGTAATAGGATCAACAAAATCAAATAAAAAATGTCATCTAATATGCATCTCTTCACAAAACATGGTTTGCGAAATTTCAGTGTTTACCCTAAGTGCAACTGATTATAATTTTAGAGGTATTATCATAATACATAGTTATGTAGTACGCGCATATAAAAAAAGATTTTTACTGTTATATTGATCCCTCAGTAACGTTTGAATCATTTAAGTATGTAATTCACTAACCCTTACATGTAAGTTACCAGCGTAGAGTTAATAATATATATTATATTATGCACTTCACTGTAACATTAATTTAAACTATTAATCGCTGGTCAATAAGAGTATTATGTTATACCGTTCTCGTTCGTACGTCTGTCTGTCGTCAACATGTCGGACAATAACTCAAAACCGCTTTGACCATAATTATTTGTTGATACATGACAAAATATGCAATTTTTAATAAAACGACAACAGTAGCGTACTCAATCCTTTTTTAGTAAGTCTGTTTAAAGGTTTTATTAGCTTTTGAGGTGACTGCCGACATCTGTTTGCTTTGCAAAGAAGACTAACATTAAAGATTGGATTCGAAATACATGAACGTTTAAAATGTCTGCATGTTGATTTATATTTACGAATGATGTCCTTGTACGATGATAACATTTTGTATATTTTTTTTACTAGATTGTGATATCTATATATAAAAAAAATATGATCAACGTATTACGGTGTTTTATTAATACAATAGACGTTAAATTAAATTGTTCCAATATTCCCGTTTACCTCTAGAAGATATCAAAATTTAAACATCATCAACACTGGTTTTTTTTAAATTGCATCTCTTTTGGGTCCAATGATCAGTTTTTCTTTATTACTCATTTATTGACATTACATCAAATGTATTATTATTTTAAATAAATGAATTGTTTTACAGATAGACCTGATAAGATATTACTTTTCCCATCCATTACAAATTACACAAAGATAGAGGGTAGTTCAATCAACGTAGAATGTTCCGCTGTATGTAAACCTGCATGTGATGTTGAGTGGACCTACCCAAATGGAACAAAGCACAACATTAAAATTTTACAAATTCAATCATTACAACAGACAGATGATGGATATTACACATGCAGAGCATATAATATGCTCGGATATACAGAGTCAGTTATTATGGTAGCAATAAACTGTAAGTTATAATTATCAGATACAGACACAAATATGTTTGGAATGTTAAGATAAACCAAAGTTAAAGATCTCAAAATTTTATTTGCAACATAACTGATTCATAATGAAATTTTCTTGTGCACTTTATTGTAGAAGTTCGTGTCGTCATAACAGTCATGATTCTACTTCGTCAAAATTATCTCCCCATTACGCAAGTTCATTTTCACAATCGTAGAAACGGAAGCCATTGTAGGGATGACGCGCTACCAATTTTGCTCTTGGAAACCGATAAATTTTATCCACATTGCACCATTACGATCCTTATATGTCAGTTGTATTTTAAAGACTAATGAGCATTAGTTAATAATCTTGTCTGCATTTATTCAACTTTAAACTTTTGTCTGATCGGTTGTCAGGTGGAATTTTCGAAAATTCATAAAAATCTAATTAAATATTTCGTGGAAGGGCAGACTAGATTTGTTTAGTGCATTTTATTAACTATTAACTATTAACTCTAATTATCACACACAAAAAATAGAATTTTTCGTTGATATGCATTTTTATCATCCAACTTGAAAGACTGTCGTCAAGTACTTTTAGTAAAAAAAATAGCTATAAACACGACTTCTCTGTTTTTGTGACTCATTAGATAGGTATTTCACTTGACCCATATATTTCATCTTTAAGTACTGTGATTTTTTTGTGTTATAAAGTCAATCTGTAGCTTTATTATATAAAAATGATAGAATCTGAAGCGAGACGATGAATGAAATATTCTTACTTTGTACGATATCAAGACAAAATACTCAACTCAAACACGCCCTAACATAAAAAGGTGCACTCGAATTTCCCTTTTCGATGCAATTGTTACCCATTTTTTGGATTTTTTTTATTCAGTCACATAATGGAAGGGCAGACACAACAATTAACTGAACTAATAGATCGATATGTTTTCCGTCCGTGGTAATTTTTTTCCAAAAAACGGAGGTTATGCAGTTTTTTCATCCAACTTGAAAGATGTCGACATGATATCTAATTGTTCTGTTTAACTATGTACTAGATAAATTGAAAACGTATGCAAATGGTGTTTTTGAAATAAAACACCTCGTAATTGAGAAGAAAATTGCAATTTTGTTTGTTTCTATTAACTTTTAAAAATTGTGTCACTAAAGTAAACAATACAGTAAACATTTATCGCCTTCTCTAACAAAGACCTTCGATTCTTCTGTTCTATTTCAACCTGGTTTCCGACTGATAAACGTTACATTTCATTTGAAAATAAACGTTGATTTCAGAATGATGCAAGCTTCCTGTTAGCGAATCAAAATAACATATAATCAAGAAACATGCACGTAATGTAATTATTTTATAACCAGGAATACTGCACGCTTATAGTGTGACAATCAAATTGTCGTATTACAAATTTTAAGTTTCATCGTATAATGTTATGTTGAAAATGACGTCGTCTGATGAAACTAGTCGGAATTAGGGATCTGATTTAAAGTACTTGTTACATGTATTTGTGTTCCCTTGAACTATCACCAAAGTTGACCACAGGAAGCATATTTCAATAAAAGTGACAACACCATTTATCGTCAAGTATGTGTGGCCACAATTTTGTATTGTTGATATTTCAGATGTCCCAAAAGCACTCTTACTATCACCTTCATATTCCAATTACACAAAGAAAGTAGGAGATACACTTGGTAATATCGTGTGTTCAGCTGATTGTAATCCCGCATGTAGTTTTACATGGACATATCCTGATGGCACAAAACACCGTAGTCCATCTTTATATATAAATCCGTTACAAAAGAAGCACGAAGGAATCTACAAGTGTAAAGCATTCAATGATGTCGGATTTGAAGAAGAAAGTATAACAGTTACGATAAATTGTAAGTAAATTTTCAACATTTTTAAGAAGAGAAAACGTATATATTTGTAAAAGCTTGTATTCATACACAGAGACAGGATGTTCTGGAAGTAGCCCATTATAATATTAACCAATTTGACTCGTCATCAACCATCATTTTAAAACAGTGACAACAAAAACAGTTTAAATTATTTATGGTTAAGTCCTTAAAATTTGTTCTTTAAATATACACACACAAAAATCAATATGGAATGTTAACTGTTATCTTTCTCTTTTAGTTTGACTTGTCATTAAAATATTTTTAAACTCTTAAAGAAGTTATCAAAAATATCAGGCTTATAAATAAAGGCAACAGTAGTATACCGCTGTTCAAAACTCATAAATCCATGGACAAAAAACAAAATCGGGGCAACAAACCAAAACCGAGGGAAACGCATTAAATATAAGAGGAGAAGAACGACACAACACCGAAACGCAACAGCACACAGAAACGGACCAAGCAACAGACAATACACCACGAGAATAACAAATATAACATCAAAACCAAATACATAAATATGGGATAGACAAGTACCGTGCCACGTCATATCTCAAAAATAAGAGAAAACAGAAACGACTCAACGTTAAAATTTATAATATGTTACGCCAGACGCGCGTTTTGTCTAAATAAGACTCATAAGGGACGCTCAGATTAAGTACGTAAGAATGCCAAACAAGTATAAAGTTGAAAACAGTTTTAAAATAAAGTCAGTTATTTCAGATGATCCAGGGAACAGCATTTTCTTCTCGCCGTCAAGTACAAGTTATGTAAAACTGGAAGGCGATTCGTTAGAGGACATTACATGCTCGGCTAATTGCAAACCGTCATGTACTTTCGAATGGACATATCCAGATGGAACAAAGTACTCGGGTAGCACGTTAGGGATTGGCCGACTAAATAGGACACATGCTGGTACATATAGATGTAAAGGATATAACCTCATCGGTTATTCGGAGAAAACCATTACGGTTGCAGTAAATTGTAAGTTGTGTAAACTTAAATAATCCCAGGCTAGTATCGTGATTGAGTACAAGGTCCAGCTACCTATAAATCCAGGTGTAAGTGTCAATTTTCTCGTAAGGACATAACTGTATGTACCATGCCAATAGTAGGACAGCTGTTTTCCATTCGTTTGATGTGTTTGAAATGTTGATTTTTCCACTATATAAATGACAGGTTGCATTTAAATGAACACAATTGGTACCGTCTAAATTTTAACATTTAAATAAAGGAATTAAAACTTTGTTGATTGAGTTACTTAGTTATTATCCTTCTTTTTTGTTATTTGTCACAAACTGTACAGTTTATATGGCAATGACAAATTGAATTGAATTGTACCAATGAAGAAATATGTTAACATCATGCGCATTAATATTGGTGTTGAATAAAAAAAACAAAATTGTGGATTGAAAATTTCTGTTATTAAACTTTTAAAAATCATTTGAATTAAGGACGATATTTCTTCTCAATTAAGTTTAAAATATACCTTAGTACATACTTACAACTTCTCGTCCAATCAAATTGCTTGAATTTGCCTTCTAATTTTCATAGTACATACTTTTCCCGTGTACTAAGTAACTACGCATGAATGACCACAAGGGTACGATTTCATTGTATTGTAATCAAGATATTAGAACAAAAATTGCTACTGGTTATTTCGAAATAAAATCTGTGTTCAAAATTTAACTAAATAGTTTGTAATTAGTTTTCAAACAGATTTTTAACATCCTACTAATCAATCTTTTGATCTAAATTTTGTTTTGACAATTACAAAAGTTTCTTTCAATAAAATAAAGAGTAATAATTATGGTGCTTTATACCTTAATTAAAATACAACTCAATCTTAAATTTGTAATCCTTTATCTTCCATGCAATTACTTTGTACACAAAAAGAGTCAACCATGAATGTTTTGAAGGGAAATAATTAATAATTAAAAGCAGTTTGATATATCTAGTCATAAATCGGTCGATAATTAGTTGCCTAATGTCCAGTGACAAATATTTCATGCATATAAACTATCCACTAGACTACCTATGGGTTCATACCTGGGGCAGATCCAGCCATTTTTAAAAGATATGTCAACCGAAGCTCTGGGAGGGGGGTCCAACTGTTTATACTCATTCAAAAGCATTTTCAAGATAGTTTTAGGTTTTATGTGAAATAAAAAAAATGTTTTCAAGAATGTAAAGCTTTCACTGCAATTTAAGAATTGTCTACTTTTGGTGATCTTACCATGTAAATAAGTACATGTATAGTAAAACAGCCCTTTATATCAATAAACATACTTACACCAGCAGCTAACTTCTTTACATTCTAAAGTCAAGGGCATTTTGAAATCCCATTTTTACCATGATATTATAGTGAGTAGATTTACAAAACTACGTAAATGAGCTACATCCAGTCAGCCAAAACATGTCAATAGACTAATTACAGAATTACTCAAGTTGTAAATATGTACTAAATTGGATATTGTATAGAAAGGTATATACTATGAAAATAAGAGCTTGGGGCAAAGCCCCGCGCTCTAATTTTCATAGTATATACCTTTCTATACAATAACCGAGACATCTATATTTATCGTAAATTTTTAAATTGTGACAGATAAAGAATATATATAAAAAAAAAAACTAAATTAGTTTAAGGTTACCAATTATTCATTCATTCAGGTCACACTAAAACTTTTAAGCAAGATTTCGATAAAGTCGCCGTTACCATAAACAGGTTAAGTAACGAATATCACTGACAAATTACATTTATTATGTCCAAATCACGACGACCTGATGGTACGTATACAATTACGATTGATATACCAAACGAATTTCTATGTGTGATGTTTATCTTCCGTGAATTTCCAATGGTTCATATGTTTGTAACGAGGCCATATCTGATATTAAACACACACACACACATACACGCACTCAAAAAATGAAACATTATAGATCAAACTCAAGGCTGGGTAATTCTCAAAAACAACACGTACATGCATACCCGGAAAAATTTGGAGAAAACAATTTTACCAACTTCTAGCTCCGCCATATTAAGATCGTGGTAACTTCAGTAACCACGAACAGTTTAACACCACTGATTATACTAAGATCAAATCATAACCTAAATTCGTTAACAATCAGCTGTACAATAAATTAAAACTTTATGTCTTTTCACATTTAAGTCAAGAGGTATAATCACTATAGTTCTGTTTAGATCCACCAGAAGCAATACGATTGTCACCAACCAACACACCCTTTATAGTTCGAGAATTTACTACTGTTCATGTGACATGTGAAGCTGACTGTAGACCCATTTGCAGTTACCAATGGACTGGACAAAATACCTGGACGTCAGCAAACAAACAGTTAACGCTTACATCAATAAGGAGAACTGCGACTGGTACTTATAAATGTAGAGCTCGGAACATCATAAATTCTTACCGTTATGCTGAAACGTCTGTATCAATAATTGTACACAGTGAGTATATCGTGCATTTATCTTATATAAAAAAAATCTGAGTCAGACTCATTTCAAATGTTTGTCAGTCATTGAATTATTTCTAATTTTCATATTTTGGTCATCGTCGTCGTTTGGTAAGGCACTTTGGTGTACTTTTCTTTCATCAACAGTGCAAATACATTTGTTGAATGAATGCATTATGTAGTAATCAACGCATCTCCCAGTTTCATTCTCAATTTTATATTATCAATACTTAAATGTACTTTGCAGCATTACCTACGAAGGCAGCAAAGATGACTGCAATTTGCACTGGATCTACAGCAGTTTCGATTGCCTGGATTGGTGATATGACCGTTTTTCCTAAGCAGAACTATGAATTGCATTACAGAATGAGTAGTAAACCATCGAAAACTCTTAGTATTTCTAATTCTACAAATCAACAAAACATTTATCTCATACATGTACAAAATCTCAATCCATTGACAAAGTACATGTTTAAAATAGTAGCAAATAACTATTTAGGACATGCTGATTCGGAAGAGGTTAGCTGTACAACTCTTGGTATGTACAATACAAGATAAGTGATTTATAGAATTCCAAACGGTGTCGGAAAGATAAAGAAAAACAATAATGTAGATGTTTAGGGACATGTATTTGAAAAGATAAATATTTAGAAGATAAAAAAGTCATAAGTGTAGAGAAAAAAGACTGTTACCGCGTTTGTGTCAGTTTAATCTAGAGTTGATCTCTCAAGTCATCGTTATATTGTATACAATATCTGTTTTTGTAGCATCTGAAGCGGAAGATTCCGAAATGAATGGCGCTTTAATTGGAGGAGTAATTTTGATAAGTCTTGCTGTGTTGATGTTTGCTGTAATGATAACTTTGATACTGATGTACAGTAAGTGGCATACTTTTGAAATAAGACACATTCATTTAGAAATGTTAAACTTTACAAAATCTGTATTTCAAAAACAATATGCGAGAAAGACATTAGAGGGCAGGTTTCACGGGCAATAAGTCTGTGTAATGAATCATGAAAACAAAACGTGTAACCACGATTAATTTTACACTCCAGAAGGGTAAAATTATGTTTTTGTTTCACGCATTTAAGTATAGTTGTATGCTTTACACAATTAAAATATTGTTTTTCTCGTATTCATTAACCTTTAGGATTTAGACGTAACACTGAAGGCACACAGAGTCAAAGTTGTATTCACGAATGTTTTACAAAAATATTTAGGTAAGTAGATTAAAGTTTTTACCAAGACATATTTATGTTATAACCAGAACCTACACATATAAATTATGTCTTTGTAAAGTACAACAAAATTTAAACGACCAATTTTTCTACGTTCAACTTTGCCTGAGTAAGCTGAAACCTTAGTTTTTTTTATTCATGTTTCAATTTTTCAACAACAAAAAATCTAAGCAAACTATATCATGTTGATTTCCAAGCACCGACAAAAGCAAGTGCATAGCGAGAGATAGTTCCAATTATTAACAGTTGAACATACAATTGAGATTGGAAATGGTAAAAAAAAACTAGATGAAAGAGTACAAACAGCCGATAGCTACCCATGGGACTTCAACACAGCGAGAAAATCCCGCCCACAAAGGCGTGTTTCAGCTGGCCTCATAACAAAATGTGTACAAGTTCATTGATAATGTAGGCAAAAGTAAACTCCAAAGCATATAAATGAACTAAAATAAAATCATACAATGTGATTTCACTGAATGAAATAAATGGCGGCCGGTCAAGATGGACTGACATTAGCTCTTGTTTTATTTGGAATATTTATACGTCTAACACCAACTAGTGACTACAAAATTGGTTTTAAACATGAACTGCCAGAAAATCTTGGCTATTATTCGTGTTCAAACATAACAAATTTAGGTAAATACAATTTTGCCATCGAAAAACTGTTCCCAACAGTCCGAGTGAACTCGACTACTCAATATGGCCGACCAACAACAACAACAACAACGATAAAACGTAAAGTACAAAATCCATCTCAGTATTTTCTTATTTTATCAATTTTACTTAGCGGTGATATTCATCATAATCCAGGTCCAATTAAACATCCATGTACCGATTGTAATAAGCCGGTGAAATGTAATCAGAAAGCGATACAATGTGATTTCTGTGACTTGTGGACTCATTTAAAATGTACAAATTTATCTGTACAGGAGTACAACATACTATAAAAAAGCGACGACAATTTTTACTGTGAATGTTGTACAAACCGACTACCAAATTTTACAGACTCGTACTTCAAAGTTTCAAAATCATGTAACACTTCAATAAGTTCAGAATGTGGGTCAATTAATGTAAACAATATTCCCAATGTCAATATTGAGGACGTTGAGCAAAACATATTTGACGAGCTGAAAGGTGTACGAATCAAACACCCTAATAACTTTCACTGTGCATATCTTAACATCAACAGTTTTAGAAATAAATTCTCTTCTATAAAAGATTTGTTAAATGACAACCTAGTTGACATGATAATTGTAGCAGAAACCAAACTAGATGAAACCTTTAAAAACGGCGAGTTCTTTATTGACAATTACCACCTATGGAGAGCAGACCGGACAGCGAAAGGCGGAGGCCTCCTGGTTTACATCCGCTCAGATTTGGCATGTGACAGAAAGACCAAACTTGAATGTAAAACAATCGAATCAATTTTTACTGAAATAAACTTTAAAGACAGAAAGTGGCTGACATGTGGTCTTTACAGACCCCCATCCCTCAATGATAATTTATTTATTGAAGACTTTAATAAAACATTTGATAAAATATCTGAAAAATATGACAATGTTATTATTATTGGTAAATTAAATTACAATTGTTTAGATGCAGAAAAATGTATACCTCTAATAAATATGTGTGATGTTTTTGATTTTACAAACATAGTTAAAAAAGCTACAAAAAAATGCATTACCAACTTTACTTGATGTTATCCTGACAAACAAACCAAATTTTTGTCAAAATATATCTAATTTTAATTGTGGGCTCAGTGATTATCACAACATAATTTCGTTTCAATTAAAAGGTTTTGTGCCTAAAATTAAAAAGGAATTTATAAATTACAGGAGTTTTAAAAGTTTTGACCAGGAAAAATTTGTACATGAACTAAATTGTGTAAATTTTGATAATTTGCTGTCAGTTGATGATGTCAATGAAGCGTATTCAAATTTTCAATCTGAATTTGTTAACATCATTGACAAGCATATACCAATGAAAAAAAGAAAAGAACAATAGTAGCACCTGCACCCTTTATGAATAAAGATCTAAGAAGCGCAATCTACAAAAAAAGAATGTACCATAACAGATTTCTTAAAAATAAAAGTGATGCCACCTGGGAGTTGTACAGAAAACAGAGAAATACTGTGACAAAAATAAAAAAGAGCTCAATTAAAACTTATTTTTATGAAAGAACTGCTGGTGGTCCAAAGTCAACAACATTTTATTCCACTATTAAACCATTTCTATCAAATAAAAATATTAAATCAAACAATAACATAATTTTATATGAAAATGATAAAACTCTCAGTGATCTAAAACAGGTATCAGAAATTTTCAATGAATTTTTCATAAATGTGGCTAAAGATATAGGAGATAAAAACATTAAAATAGACAGAAATCATCCAAGTATAATAAAAATTGAAGAAAATAAAAATGATTATAATGAGTTGAATTTTAAACCTGTAACAGAAGAGTTTGTGAGAAAACAAATAAATAGGTTAAATATAAGAAAAGCCACTGGATGACAATATTTCACCAAAAATTATAAAATTGGCACAGCCAGTAATATCAAATCCTATTAAAATTTTAGTTAATAAATCAATTGAAAGCTCAATTTTTCCTGATGATCTCAAAGCTGCTCAGGTTTCCCCACTTTTTAAAAAGAATAACTCTCTTGATAAAGAAAATTATAGACCTGTAAGTGTGTTGCCATGTATTTCTAAAATTTAGAAAGAGCTATACATGACCAACTAATGGAATTCTTAAATAAACATTTTCATCCTTTCCTTTCGGCATTTAGGTCAGGTTTTGGTTGCCAAACTGCACTTATTGAAATAATAGAAGACTGGAAAAAATCTCTGGACGAGAACAAATTCATTGCTGCAATTTTGATGGATCTATCTAAAGCATTTGATTGTTTACCTCACGATTTACTTTTACTTAAATTGGAAGCATACGGTCTGTCTAAAAATTCTCTAAAATTATTAAAAAGTTATTTAGAAAACAGAAAACAACGAATTAAAATTGGAAGCTCTTACAGCGAATGGGATCGTATGTTTAAAGGCGTACCACAAGGATCAATTCTTGGTCCAGTTCTTTTCAATGTCTTCATAAATGACATATTTCATTTTGTACAAAAAAGTACCATTTATAATTATGCTGATGACAACACTGTATCATACAGTGATCATAATTTAGATAAAGTTGTTGAAAGTTTAGAAACTGATAGTTTAAGTCTAATAAACTGGTTTTCTTCAAATTAATGAAGGCTAATCCTGACAAATTCCAGGCTATAGCCATTGGGGGAAAAAAAATAAACATAATTTAATATTTGATTTAAATGGAAACAAAATTTCTTGTGAGGAAAATGTTAAACTTCTTCGAATAACTATAGATTCGGACTTAAATTTTAACAATCATATTTCTGAAATATGTAAAAAGGCACCAAGACAATTAAATATTCTAAAACGTATGGGTAAATATTTAAACAGGCTAGGTAGGTTAACAGCATACTACTCATTCATACTTTCGAACTTTAACTATTGTCCAGTAATTTGGCACTACTGTAGTGAAAAAAATTCTTTTAAAATGGAAAAAGTTCAAGAAAGAGCTCTAAGATTCATTTATGAAGATTATGATATTCCTTACGAAAAATAACTAGAAAAATCTCAATTACCATATTTAAAAATAAGAAGAATAAAAACAATTGCAATAGAAACATTTAAAATAATTCACCAAAAAAGTCCGAGCTACCTTCATGATATAAAAATAAATAAGTATGATTTAAGATCACAGGAAACAGCAGTACTCCCAAGAGTTCGAACTACTAAGTATGGCATAAGATCGTTTCGCTATAATGCTGCACAAATCTGGAATGAGCTACCAAACCATTGTCGAGTGGAAACATCTTTTGACCAATTCAAAAAATTGGTACAGACATGGGATCTAAGTAACAGCTCATGCCAATGCAGTGCATGCATTTAGTGTTTAAACCTGTTTTATTTTTATTTTCTGTGTAACTATCTAATTTGTGCAATCTTATTATTAACTTGTGCTATATTTTAAGTGTACAATATGCTTTTAACTTATATATGTCATTATGGTAACTTACTATGCATTATATGTTTAGAATTGTGTTGTTTTCATGACTTTTTTTGTATGTGTGTATTGTATTGTGTGTGTGTATTGTATTTTGTTTTTAAGTCGATTTGAAAAGCTCACTAGAGCTTGTGTTATGTAGTTTATTGAATATCGACTCTAAATAACACTTTGAATCTTGAATCTTGAAAACCAAAGCCATTGTTTATTATTGAAAATAATAATTAATAAATAGTGCAAACAAAATATGTTTTCTTTTTATTTTCTGTATTTATTTATTCTCTTTACCCGAAAGTTTATCTTAGGTTGGCACTAGGTAAAATCTGTAATTGGCAATATCGAATGCAATAGCTCGTGATCCTTAAGTACTGCACGATACCTTGGAACACATAAATCCCAAACACTAGACTCCACATTCGACTCCTCTTCAAAAGACGTCCATGCAAAATACAAATTCCTAAAATCCTTAGTTACTGCAGGCATAAAAATTGCGAATCAAGAGCCAGAGTGTCATACATAACAATTTGGTTGTAGAGACGGTTTAATTTCCCAGACATGGGAGCAAACTAGAAATAAAACGAAAATTTTATTTAAGTAATGTTAGCAATATACTGAAACATCCATTATAGATATAAATCTGGTTTGAAATGAAATCGATGTAATCAAAATAAAAATTACGTCATTTTTTTTTAATATGTAGGACTCTTAAGTGCGATGGGGACGCTAAAGTACCATGGTCACGCTAAAGTGCGACGGTCTTCGCTAAAGTGCGATGGTCCGGGAACTTATAGACGTAAAAACGTAGTTTGATTATAACGTTATAACAGTCGTTCATACAAACTGAAAGTAACCGCTCCGGAAGATGAACTACAAATATTTTTAACAACTTTTAAATAAACCAGTATTTAATGACTTAATTATTTGAAACCTAACCGTGATTTGTCGTCTGAAGCAAATGTATTTTCTTTATGCTGGAACAACGGACTTTTATCCTGTAGTCGATCATTTTACTATTTAGATACAAATAATATTCGCATAAATATGGCCATAAATATCCGGTCTCTTGCTTTTATTGGAAGCGAACGCAAACATTAAAATCATTGTTTGTGTTGCAGTATATTGCGGTCCCTGTTAAAATATCGTCGCTTTTATTAGAAAGTAACGTAGGTTAAATAAAGGTACATTTTGTCAAGCGTTATATACATTGTGAACTATAACATCAGTTTGTTTATTGTAGGAACATGTATTTGTTCTCTCTACGAAAAAGAACAGATCTTGGCGGACACCGCCATTACTCGCACTTAAAATAAAGTTAAAAATATTACATTATTTTTTTATCTTTATTACGTGGTCAATCCTCTAAATTTAGATACAAGTAGGCCTATCGATAAATCATAAAGCCTATCACATCATATGCTATACCTTAGCATACTACCTTTCGCAAAAAGACTTGTTTATAACATCTTTTTACTCTAGTGTTTTAGCCTTTAAACACTACCCTATTGTTTCATCGCACTTTAGCGTGCTATATCATCGTACTTAAGCAAAAAATCAATCATCGCACTTTGAAGTACCATCGCACTTTAGAGTTCAACATACATAAACAAAAAAAAATACTCAGATTGTTATAACCTGGTTGGTAAATTACACTGCTTATCTATATTTTACACTCACATTATTTTAATATGTAAATTGAGTTCCTTACTTTATAGATCATCAAAGGAAAATGAATGCATCTATGAAAACACACAACCAACGTCTGAGTGTGGTAATCCTGATTCTGACGGTATTTACAATAAGATAAAACAATGTTATTAAATTGTTTTAAGCATATTTCAATTTATGTGAATGAACGAATGAAGGTTATTTATATACATAGGGAGGAGAATATACTGTTTTCTAAGATAGACAACTTCAAATAGGTCAAGTCTTAAACAGCAGTAAAATGTATTTAACAGAGAAATACGATATCAATTCAATTTAAAATAAACATTGATATCAACATAATTGAGAATGTACTAAGGACAAACACTAACAAAATGATTTTGGTTTAGGCAAATGCACATATGACAGGGTCAAATTAGTTTTTAGGGTATAAATTGCGTTTAATGTGAAACATCTTTAGTTCTATCTATGTACTTGTTAAATTATTTAATAAACTTAGAAATTCCTGTGTTGTGAATTACTTTTCATATTAAATTAATAGTACTGAAAGTTCTTAACTTAGAGGCAGATGATACCAAAGGGACATTCTAAATCAAAAATTTGAAATAAACTGATAAAAGACCAACAAATAATCAGTTAACAAAACACAAAATAGAAAACTAAGGACTGAGCAACACGAACCCCACCAAAACCTGCAGTTGATATCGGGTGCTCCGAAAGCGTTACTAGATCTTGATCCACACTTAAGTTATAAATAGTACGTTCATCTTTTTGATGTAAAATTTAAAAATGAAAGGTAAAATATAAATCAGTTTTATCATATTACTTTGTTTATAATTGAAAACACTATAATTATGCAGAAATGAAGATATCTTCAATTGATAGGTTCCCTTCTACTGTATAATGCTCTTTATTTGTTAAGAATAGGACTTGCAGTAGAATTGAAATAAATAATGTCATGAATGTCTAATTGACATATATGTCAAAACAAGTAACATGATATATGTACTTTGTGGACTCCCATCATACAAATTTGAATTGTACAGAAAGATTGCACATACACAGACTTACAGTTTAAAACCCGTGTTCCTTGCTTTAAACTGCTTCTGGTTGTCGCTCCAATACCAACTACTACCCTTAAATATCAGAAAGGCAATACAATGTAACCTTCCCTTAAATCCGAAATTGTACGCATGGGATAAGATCTTTTAATATCTAAATGCACTATGCACTGAACAACATCCTTTAAGGAGATAATTAAAAGAAATTTCACTCATTCTTTTTTTTATTTCTAAATGAGCATTTACAATTTCAGGTAAAAAAGACTTAAGGCTAGCAGATAAAAACAAAAAGTAAGATTCGTCAAGCTTTCATCGCTAGTATATTGTATTATAAGTGCCATAGATACTGAGTTCACTTTATATTATACATAGATATTAAACATAAAACCACAACAGTTTTAAAAATTATTAAAGGTGAAGTTAACAAATAGAAAAATATGAATATGCATAGGCTTTTGAAGCATGTAGTATGTAGTATGCACACAATTTGATGGAATGATTATGGGAGCACAATTTGTTTACTCGCCTGTAAAAAGGCACTAGCTACGAGTCCCATTAAAATTCAACTTATGTTTTTTTATTTCGTTTAATTTATTAATGACAGTGACAAAGTGAAGTTATAATTCGCTATAAGCAGCCAGTATGATTCAATTTCGTCAAAATAGACTAAGAAACATCGATGTTGAATTATTTACTTGAACGTGAATAATTCGTCCTTATTGAATCCTTATTCACGTTAACTGTAGTTTAACCTCTTAGCTAGAATTGGCTTATGCATGATTGATGCGTGTTAGCCTATCAAAACAAAAGAATGTCAATATTGAAAGTGTAACAAAGGTTAATCATACAGGTAACATTGTTGAAAATTAACTAACTGTTAAAAAACCTTAAAATTTAAATCAAACAGACGTAGATAAAGCCATTTGCAAGAGGTCAATATACCTATTTATATTCATTTTATGTTTGCTTTGTGTATTCGGGGTCATCTCGACAGTTAATTAGATGTAGTCTAGACACGAAACGATGCTATATATTATCGAGCTTATGCCTTGTAAATTGTTTATTTTAGAATTTGAATAATTTGGATAAAAGTTTTACATTGTTTTAAACCTTATATGAAAAATTGAGGGAATTCGGTGCACATGAATTTGACAGCTAATACCCCTCCAAAATCTTCGTTTTGTATTTGAGGGAAATAGAATATATTTAATTCAGTTTGGAATTTTCTTTTGATTGCTTTCGAAAATCATACCTTCATTTGTAGGAAAAATGTTAAAATTATATTAAAAAAAATATAGAAAGATGTAATGAAACAATGCCCCTATTGCAAAAAAATCTTTATTTGTTATCCTAATTATGTACATATATGTTACTATAATTGAAAAGGTTAATAAAATTTAACATTTTTGTTGCGAAGGAAATTCATGTTTTGTTTGGTTTAAATGTACACGTTATAACTAACATATTTTACCTAAAATGACACCTTTGCCATGGGTTCAAAACAAATTTGTTACAAACAAAGTAATAACCTTAAAAGATATTTCAAGCACATGATTAAATGAAAAATTGTAAAGGCATCATGTAGAAAAACGTTGTGGTAAAACTTTGGTTCATAGCGCTATAATTTAATTTTGGATGTAACGCGTCTTCTGATTGGCTGTCGTTATTTTGTTGTGAGTCCATATATATAATTTAGTCATGTGACCGTGACGTCATCAACGTTTTTTCATGGTTTTCTACGGTTTAAAATGGAATTTAGAATTAAATTATAAGAAATGACTGTTATATTTTTTCTGTCTATTCGAAATAACATAAAAAATGTGGTGCACACTGTTGAATAACCCGCTACGCTCGTTATTCAGTGTGCACCAAATGTTTTATGTTATTTCTTAATAGACAGAAAAAATATTATAGTTATTCCTTAAGGAGAGTATAATTATTCTATGGCCGATTTGTTATGTGTAATGTTGTAGTCTAATACGATGTTCTTCTTCGGTTTGATAAGATTCTCGATACATCTATATTCTATACTTGGAATTTTGAGGTCGATCATGTTTCATTTTATATTCTATTGCATCAAGTGCACATGAATTGCTATAGGTTGACCTGGCGGCTCATCCCTTAGTTCCGACATGTGTGTTTATTTGACAGTAATAAAAGCAAACGGAAATGTTTGGATTGACAATTATAAAGATTTAACACATTTTGTTTCTAGTCTTTATTTAAGAAATAATACATGCACGCTTTATATTTATTTGAACTGTGTAGCTTTTATCTAACAGGAACATACAACAGTATCGTACTTGTTCTATTGGAAGCGAAATAATTTATTTTCACATTCCTTGGCCGTTATGTTCGTTAGTTGAATTTCTCAAAAACTCTCGAAATATAATCAAATGTAACTGCCTAGATATTGCGAAAATTCAAAAAAAAAATCAATAGCTTGCATGACTTATTTCAATTTGATCACAGGGCTCGATATACTAATTTTGCCAATATTTATAATTTCAGCGAGAACACCTATGAACCTATTCAAAGAGGAAAATCTGACAGACAACAATACACCACGATACAAGTACCAGCTGCTAAAACTGCAGGTACTTAAAATGTTTCCAATTCATATTTTAAATAACCATTTGTTTCGAAATCTGCATATTCTCGACAAATATCCTACAAAAACATTTCTTATCTTCATTTTATTATGATACATAGATATAGGAAGATGTGGTGTGAGTGCCAATGAGACAACTCTCCATCCAAATAACAATTTAAAAATTAAACCATTATAGGTTAAAGTACGGCCTTCAACATGCACTTTATGGACTCGCATCATACAAATTTGCGAAAACTCCGAAGGATTGCCAAAAGACACCGACTTACAGTTTTAAAGCGCATGTTCCTAGCTTTTATCATGTTTTAACCCATGTTCCTTCATTCGAAATCCTCCTGATTACCCCTTCAATACCAACCCCTGCCACTTAAATAATCAGAAAGGCAAGACATATCGTAAAAGCCAAAATTGTATTCATGGGCTAAGATCTTTTAAAATCTAAATGCACTATGCATTGAACATCCTATAAGGAGATAATTTTAAGAATTGTTTTTTTATTTTTTTCTAAATTACTACTTACATTTTTAGGCAAAAAAGACTCAGGGGTAGCAGCTAAAATCAAATGGTAAGGATTGTCAAGATTTCATCTCTAGTATATTTGACCATAAGTGACCTAGATAATGCGTTCATTTTAAATTATACATTAAAGTCATATGAAACGAGTGAGCAGTGAAAAATAATGTTTGTCCAATTCTTGAACTAATGCATGTATACATCATAAACTTAGTCCTCTGTGCACGATTTTATCATTATTTTCGCAAGTATATCATATAATCGTCAATTTTTTTTTCTCTCTGTTTGTTATGATTTAATAAATATGGCTGGTCATTAAATGCCGTGTTTTGAAGCCGAGTTTTATCGATTGTCACCTTTTAGTAAACAAATCACAAAAAGCATGGGTATTGAGCACGTGTTTAACATGTATAATCAGATATTTGTTTATTTCAATGACAGATCCATGCGTATTGTGGTCACCGAATTTTTACGAGGAGGGTTACGCTCGGTTCACTATGCATACGGAAAATATGTCGGCGAATTGCTTCCTGGAAGCAAATGTATGTGAAGTTAGCAGCCGGTTCGTTATTCGATATTCGATATTCAATATCCAACCGGCTACTAGCAGTCGGTTGGATATTCAAAATTTTGTTGAAAATCTTAAAAAAAAATAATACTTGATAACATAAAAAACATGATTTTCATAGTTAAGTTGACTGATAAGAAACGTAGGAAATCGTAAAATGACCTCTTCAAGCTGTTGTAAGTTCTCATTGTCCTCGAATATAAACCCTTTTCTATGTTGCATATTTGTCTTAATATAAATAGATTTTTGTCAATAAAACAACTTCAAAGATTTACTTTTATGAGGGCCCTCATGGGGTTTTTGATTATGTGATTACTTGGCTGTTGTTTTAATGATTATTTGATTATTAAGCCAAATATTTCATGATTATTTGATTACCTAGGACTGTATTTTTAGTTTATGATAATTTGATTACTAAAGATAAGCAAATATTTAATGATTATGAGATTATATTGGCAAAAAAATGGTGATTATGTGATTACTAGGACCCCCCCCCCCCCCCCCATGAGGGGCCTCTTTTATACATGATATTTCTGTAAACAAAAAGAAAAACCACTACATATATGTAACTCTAGAAAACATTCTGAAATATAAATAGAAATATTTATGGAATGCCCAAAAAAGAAATATATAGTGAAAACCTACCTGAGACCGCTTAAATGAGTGTGAGACCCCCCTGGTCTTTCATTGTCCGTAAAATTTAATTAAATCATAGACTCTGTATATGTAAAGGTTGTATTAGAAGGATTTCCCAGAATATTGTCATATTCGATATCTATGGAGGGCTTATATTGTCACTTTTCACTTAAAAATTATCAAAATTTTAGGACAAAGAGCACAGTGCAATGGTGATAGCTCCCTGATCTTTCAATCTGTCTAATATTAAGCAGACATTTAGTCAATAGGTAAATACAAACGTGACTTAAAGGAATTTGGGTACATTTCCTGTCTTTCATGTTTACGGAGCGCCGAAAGTGCCAGTTGGATATTCAAAATATACAGTGAAAACCTACCTGAGACCGCTTAAATGAGTGTGAGACCCCCCTGGTCTTTCAATGTCAATAAAATTCAACCAAATCATTGACTCTATATATATAAGTGGTTTTGGGTAGGTTTTCGCTATATATTTTGAATATCCAACTGGCACTTTGGGCGCTCCGTAAACATAGAAGACAGGAAGTGTACCCAAATTCCTTTTAGTCACGTTTGTATCTACCTATTGACTAAATGTCTGTCAAATATTAGAAAGATTAAGAGATCAGGGGGCTCTCACCATTACCCTGTGCCCTTTGTCCTAAGATTTTGACATTTTTCGAATGATTTGTTTTGGTTTTTTTTGGCTTTCCATATATATTTCTATTTATAGTTATAAATATTTCTAGAGTTATGGGTTTTTCTTTTTGTTTTAAGAAATATTATACACAAAAGTACATCTTTGAAGTCGTTTATTGACAAAACTCTATATTACATAAAGACAAATATGCAACATGGAAAAGGGTTTATATTCGAGGACAACGAGAAATTACGACGAGAAATTACGACAGCTTGAAAAGGTCATTTAACGATTTCCCACTTATCTTATCAGTCTTTTTAAATATGAAAATCATGCTTTTTATGTTATCAAGTATTTAATTATCTTGTAATTTTTTCACTAAATTTTGAATATCAAACTGGCTGCTAGCAGCCGATTGGATATTGAATATCGAATAACGAATAACGAACCGGCTGCTAACTTCACATACATTGGAAGCAAGCAATTAAAAAAAAGTAAAATTATTCTAAATGTGGACAAATTAAAGAATTTTCATCAGAAAAAGTATATGTACATAAGTTGTTTAATGAAAACTATCCATTTAGTTATAAAAAAAACATATGCATATCTTTTTTAATTTGAGGTTTCTTATGACTTTAATATATGACCATAAAACCACAACAGTTGGTAAAATGATTAAAGGTGCAGTTAACGAATAGAAAAATAAGATTTTACATAGGCTTTTTAATGAAATGTGTTTACTCGCCTGTAAAACGGGCACTAGCTACCAGAAGCGAAATTTATATTATGATTTTTGTTTTTGTTTAAATATTGAAAGTGAAATGGTGAAATAATAGTTCCCTATTATCAGCCAGTATGGTTCAATTTTGTCAAAATAGGCTAAGAAAAATCTATGATGACTCATTCACTTGCAACAGGTTGAATAACATTTTTGTGCAGAAAAAAATTTCTAGGACCGCTTTGTCACGAGTAATGTTGTAGTCTAACACGATGTGCCTCTTTGGCTTTGTTAGCAACAGCATGATAAGTTCCTCGAAATATCTATAATACTTGGAATTTTGAGGTAGATGTTGTTTTATTTTTATTCTATTGCATGAATTTCACATGAATTTCAACAGATCAATATGGCGGCTCATCCCTTAGTTTAGTTTAATTATTTTACTTTAATTACAGGAAGTGATACACTCATTTTGCCAATATTTATAATTTCAGCGAGAACACCTATGAACCTATTAATAGTGGGAAACCATTTACCGCGATACCTGTTCCAAATGTTAAAGCTGCAGGTACTTAAAAAAGTTTTCAATACACATTTTTTTCAAATCTTTAAATGCTCGACAAATACGCTTCAAAAAAGTTTTCTCATCATTATCATGATTATCTCTACATTTATGTTAGGTCAAACTAAAAAAAAACACATTTAAAACAGAATGAACATCTTATCAATATATTTGTCTCACATGCTTATTTCAAGAGTCCATTTTGATGACAGATAACCTATTTATACCTAATTAAAAGGTATGTGTGTGCCTATGACTAGTTTGCTCAACATGGTGTAGCAATTTTATAATAGTACGAAATAAAATCCATAACAGTTGAAAAAAAGACAGATCATAACATTTTTAAAAGATGCATGGTGAACAAGAATACATCGACGAGCAACACGGAGAAGATAGATTTGGATATGATACTATTTTGGTTTCACGAACTGGTAACTCAGATGACACTACGACTGTCTTTCTAATGTCATTAAAGTAAAGTCATTATGTCGTTCGTACGAGGTTAACTGAAGAATGCTAACATGACTTTAAATTGTCGAAGTATACAGTCGGTTATTTGCATCAGACAAATTTTGAAAGTGAAATAATTTCTAGTTTTATTTTTGCTTTATTAAATGACATTTGAATAATTTTGTTTTTACGAATGCTGTTTTTTTTAATTTCAGATCTTAGAAAACCACTAAATCCTCAGTATATAAACATTCCAGGGAGGACAAAGACTAATCCGGACGAAAAAATAGCATTGCGGCCTATTGTTAAACCAAAACCAAATCGAAGTACTTGAAAACGAATATTTATTATGTGCTTAAGGATTCGGAAAATTTAGGAAATAATCTTACATTTTTGTGCATATTAATAACTTTAAATGTAAATATATGCATTACAGTAAACGGAAACTAAGGTTTCTAACTTCTCAGGCAAAATTGACCTTAACAGGATTTAACTGTTGTTGTATATCATTTGGTAAAAAGCTGTGCAACTCTTTCAGTTATTTCTTACACGTGCTTGGCTTTCAAATGTTCGGCTTTTAACGTTCTTGATGAAAATAGATTCAAAAAAGCGCGTCGGACGCATGAGATTAACGTGTTTTTTTTCATATTTCACTATAATCATATTGCAATGAGAGAACATACCTTTTCAATCCATGATAGATTTACTATGTGTCATCTTTTTAATCGATTCATGTCCTTTCAACATCTATTAAACTTTTGTGTAATTAATTGATGTACATGTTGTATTTTGTATTTTGTAACATCTTAAATTTTGTTGCCAATCTATATATGACATGTAGTTTTTTTCAATTTTCCTTTGTTATACAAAGGAAATAAATCATTATATATGACAAGTAAGTGGAACATAAGAGCTCAATATAATGTGACCATTGCTTAAGAAAATCATTGTGAAATTAAAAAAAATATATATTTATCAATGAAAGAAATACATTACTTGGAAAAAGTGTAGAGTTAATGGAAACATGTAACTTTCATAAACCATACAAAGCAAAATAACAAAACAAATTATCTCCGAGGAAACATTAAGACGGAAAGTCCATAAACAAATGAAAAATTAAAAACATATCAAACGAATGGATAACAACTATAGTCATATATCTAACATGTATATAAAGTAATTGTTAGACTTGTTTCATTAGCAGAAAAACCTTAATACATGTATAACATAACCCTCCCATCTTTGACAATCGTTTGGGCATCTTTGGAACATTGCAACGGTTACAATCTTTACAAAATATTTCAATGTCAGAAAACATGCCATTCCAATAGAATCTTGATCTTACTAAGTTGATAGTTCGTGCTATCCCCTGATTTCATGCTTGTGAATAAAGCATCATTAGGACTTGCTCTTTAAGTACTTCTGGCAAAACCAGTTGTGACAATTGTCCTTGTTGTTGGTCTAATACATTGTGAAACAAAATTATATCGACTGATTTTGTTCTTTCTGCCTGACGCAACATTGAAATAAGCTTATTAGACTCAAATTTCCTCTCCAATTTAGACGGTTTACGCCCTTGAGAATAATACATAAAAACTCGTTTTATTGTAGAATCTTGCATTTGAGTAATCTGTATATCCTCTAGTGTATACTTAGGTAGATACAGCCAACATCACTAATTTCTGACTGAGATATGTCATTATCCAGGCTGTCTTCAATCTCTCTAATACAAGCTTACAAAGCAGTGACTTGCAAGGAGTTCAAGTTCAGTGATGTTTGAGGCAACATGTCTCTATTTGGTATACGTGATAGCGCATTGGCTGCCCTTTTCGTCGTTCAGGACGGTAAATGATTTTTAAAAAGTTCAACACTAACAGAGTTGGCTGGAATGCAAGCATCCATATTTCCTGAAATTCCGTGCAAAACCAGTAATGTTTTGTTGGTGCATTCTCTAAATGCCTTCACTCAATTAACCATTGTCTCATTTTTCTTAAGTTAAGTCATATACAACGATCCAATCCCCGACTGAAGTCATACCATGCATTAGTTGACAACGTTCATCTCAAGGATGCCTGATATATTATCATTGCTATCGTGGACATCTTTAACAATTTAAATACCTCGATCCTCAATCGTCTTCTTCAACAAAGGTACAGAAATATCAGTCTCTATATAACCAATATATGGGATATCAAGTCCATTGGCTGCTCTTAGTTTAAGGTATTTTGTGTTTTCGAACAGTTCATACATATTCATAAGATTTTCTCGAAATCATTTATCTGATATATACGAACCAGTGTCAAGTAAATAATTCAATTTATTTCCTCCTCCCATTTCAATTTCAACAGGGGAACATCTACCGATAGTTTTAATTTGTAAATAGTGTCTTCGAGCCATCAGACGACACACCTTTCCCCTGGCTCCTGGAAGTAGGCTGATCTTGTTTAAATAATTTGTTGTCCTTCTCTCAGATCGACAATTTCTCTTTATGTGTTAAATTTTATTGCAGTTATATAATTTTGGTGGTGGTTGTGTGCCTTGTCTAGTGTCACCAGTACTTTTAAAGTTGTTAATTTCAACTTTCAGGTTTGAGACTTCCTATGTTAAGTCAGCAACAGCGTGTGTCAGCGTATTCGATGTAGCCTGCTTATTAAATATAGAAATATCTGGACTATCATGTTTCACCTTAGTATTCCTAGGTTTTACTGTAAGATAGGAGGCATCTGCATCTTGAAAAAGAAGGGTTGCTTCTTCTCTTATATCGTAAAAAGCAAGGTCAAGATGATCCATTTATATCTTCTCAAGGTCTTGTTTCAGCCATGGCTCTGTCATATTTTCAGCAATCTGACTTTGAATAACTTTATCCCTATCGTGTACGGCATTGTGTGTCTCTTTTACTGTCTGTATTTTTGCGTACATTGGTAAAAGTCTGAAAGCAATTTTGATATTGTGGATCTTTCTAACTACCACCTTTTTTCTTACACATGTATCAATCCTGTCGACGACTCCATTTGTAACTAAGCGGGCAAGACGTTAAAAGGCTGATACAGATGTTAATATTATAATTGTAGACTAACCGGTGGTAGCTTTGCACATCTAGAAGTATTTAAGTTGGCGCTAGGTACAACAATAATATTGTTCTTTGTATTTGTCACAACTTGACACGTTTTGTTAATCCGGTCAGTATAAAATATGTACCGACAAACTCGTTTACAGTTACGACAAAAAAAACGGAAGTGTAACGTCACTTGCTCACACTTGGTAAACAAAAACACCTTCATTACCATCTGCTACATTAGGTTAAAAAAAAGATGTAGTTGATAGTTCATTATTTTTTTTCTAGTATGAATTGTTATATGATTTTTTATCTTGTTTTATCTAATAAATGGCATTTAGTAAGTGATGTACATGTATTCCTCTGAAGATTGATATAGGAATTATCAATTCATGGATCTAGACCAAAGATAAAAAAAAAACATTTTTCAGGTAAGTTCTTTTTGATATAAATGTTGAAAGCGCATTCCGTTAAACTGTTAAAGTCAAGGTCCTATTTAAAACAAAATATATATATTATTCATTTGATTGCATACAAGTCAAATTCATAACTGTCATTTTTTAGAATAATAATGTTCACAGCTGATATCATTAAATAATAATTAAAAAAAATAATAAGTTACTTCATTTGAACATTTAAAAAAAAAATGAGTTGATGGGGTTAATTCAAAACATATCTTTAATTTATTTGATTAAAAGGACAAATACTTCTACGTTGTGATCTTTTAATAGTTATCAAAAGTACCAGGATTATAATTTTATACGCCAGACGCGCGTTTCGTCTACATAATACTCATCAGTGACGCTCAGATAAAAATAGTTAAAAAGCCAAATAAATACAAAGTTGAAGAGCATTGAGGATCCAAAATTCCAAAAAGTTGTGCCAAATACGGCTAAGGTAATCTACTCCTGGGGTAAGAAAATCCTTAGTTTTTCGAAAAATTCAAAGTTTTGTAAACAGAAAATTTATAAAAATGACCATATAATTGATATTCATGTCAACACCGAACTGTGACTACTGGGCCGGTGATACCCTCGGGGACGAAACGTCCACCAGCAGTGGCATCGACCCAGTGGTGTAAATAGTTATCAAAAGTACCAGGATTATAATTTTATACGCCAGACGTGGCCTACTATCTATTCAATGCTAAACATGTGGGTTTTTTGTGAAGAGTAACATATAATTAAAGAATCGTGTTTTTTTTATTTTTATAAATCGATTCATTCGTTTAAATATTTTTTCAGTTTGCCTTGGCTCTTCAAGTCTAACACAACTTTTCACGAATTTGGTATTTTTCTTACAAAACTTATATATTCTTGTGATGTATTCTTTTGTCGAAGAATGAATGTTGCACCTTTTTTAGTCGTGCTGTTGTGTCTCATTGATATATAAGACACTTTTATGAGATTGCCTCAATACCAATTCATGACACAAAGTAACTAAATCAAACTTACAACAGAAAAAAGATGATGAACATCGCTTTTATCGTCTTTAGAAGTCACTATGTGGTCTTTTTAAAAATGTTGTAAACAAATAAATAAAGAAAAATATTCCAAATGGTTATATTGGAAAAAGTAAATCATAACAATTTTTTTCTATTTCAACTGAAAATCAGACTTCGAACATTTGGACGCAGTTTTTTAATAAATGTGTTGTTGTATTCTAGTTGGAAACTGAACTGTGTGGTTTATATTCTTTTATTGTTTAATGCAAAATAAATCCATAACATACAAAACGAAAAGCTGTAGGTTAAAGAAATAATTGATGCAAACTAAACTTTGATTGATGTGTATACGGATTGATTGTTTAGATGCATGGTTAATGATTTTTTATTAGTTGTTGGTGGCTTTGAACTAGCTGTCAGATAACTGCGAGTACTCTCAGATCTGTTCATTGTGTCTTTTTGTGTCGGGATGTATAAGTACCCGGCCACATCCACTTGTATGTTAGTCCATCTGATGAGTTAAGCCTTTTTCAACTGATTTTTATTGTTCGTTCTTATGTTATACTGTTATACCACTGTCCCAGTTTAGAGTAAAAGTACTTTTATTAGTGGGATACCAATTTTCGTGGTTTTCGTGGATGACTTTATCCAGGGAATTTAAGTGTCCAACGAAATAAAACAATCATTGTCCAAATCAAGACATGGCAAGATCCCTATGAAGGTTTGACTACTGATATGATCTAGAGAATATAATGAATAACCTGGAAACTGAAAATGCAGTCACAGAACTACAACTTCATGCAGGATTATACCCATTTAATCTTCAATAATGTAAACTGTACAATTTTGGGTTTTTAATATTCTCATAAAAATATTTTACGTGTCTGTTGTGTAGGAACATGTAAAACCTGTCTTTTGCTTTATTTTACTTCTTAATTGGTCAATGTTAAGTTTAGGTCGTAGGTCGCTTTTGGAGATACTATTAGCAACATACCAACTTTAGTTTGTGTATGTAATGATTGTGTTCGGTACGGTTTATCTGAACTTGACCTCATTTTAATGTAAGTTTTCCTGGTTAAGTCTTTATATAATAACTACATTTGAAATATGGAATGATGGAGGATGTACACTGTAAAATAGTGCTTAAAATTTAAACGTGTTGCAAGACTTATGTGCTGAGGAAAGTGTTTAATTTCTAAACATTAAAAACTAAACATGTTTTGGCTCTCGGCACTTCGCACTAAACATGTTTAGGCTGTCAGCACTTCGCAATAAACATGTTGTTGTGCTAAACATGTTTAGCTATATCGTCAAGTATATGAAGCTAAACGTGTTTCAATTCTAAGCACTTCCAATATTTAGACACTTTCATAAACACGTTTAGAATTACAACACATTTAGGCCGAAAACGGCATGCATACCACGTGCTAATTATTGAGCGGGAAGAAGGAACAAAGAACCCGAAGTCAAAGACCACGTTGTTTACTTCTGACCATAACTGATCGTAACTTAACTGTTTCAGAAAGGTAATGAGTTATAATTATACTGATTTTTATTTTGTACTGCCTATTTCAAATGATTATTGACAGTAATAAGTATTATTTACAAGTACATTACCGTATAGTCAATGCAGGAGAAGAAAAAGGCGGAACCATCCCACGAAACAAGTGCTTGTAAGAGCTTTTGTTGTTCAAACTATCTTGTGATGGATAAGATTTGTTTAATGTTCTATCATGCAAGCTAGCACTTATTTTTCAAATGTATATATTCTTGGAAAGGAGTTTGTGAGGACAATTTTCATTTGGTATACTCCTCGGCAGATTATAATGGAACATGAAGGGAACTAAACGGAATATGACGAGTGCATCATTCGCAAAACCAGTGTCATATCGAGTTCATTGTTTTAGTAAGCACTTCCTAAATGCACAATCAACATTTGCTGAAATAAATTAAAAGATGCTTGTTTTTCTTCAATAATTATAAGCGGTTGTGCTTTCTTATATTTTTATTGATATGTATTGTTTTATTTTAGATGAGAGAAGTGCAGAGTAGATCATTTGTCTTGACATGCTAAAAGAGGAAATAATGCACAGTAGCAACTATATTGCTAGGTAAGAATCCGAAGTGTATTTGATTTTAAAAATGTCAATAAATATTTGATCAAATGAATGATATTTAACATGAAAAGAAGTTTTATATTAAAAATATTAATCGAGTCATCAGTACATTTATGCTTTTATACCGACGTTACGCACAGTATTGGTGCTACGTTTGTAACGTCAGAAAACGTTCATCGACGGAACGGTGAGAGAACGTTTTTAAAGCCTGTGTTAACGTTTGCATCTAAATCTTAGCATCCCGCTTTTTGTTTTCTTCTTCTTTTTTCCTTTCTTTCTTTATTTAATCTTATTCTTTCAGTAGTGGTTAAATTTGTTTTGGCCGGCAAGAACGTAGTTTATGCATAAAAAATTAAAATGACAAAATAAACGTTACGTTGAAAATCACGGAAAAACGTTACAAGATTGCACGGTAACAAATCAAACTAGACATTTCGATTTTCTTATTATTTTTTTGTCTTTCATTATTTATTCAAAATTCCTTTTATATGAGAAAGACTTTCAAAAACACATTACCAAAACAATACATAAATTAAAGAATAAGATACACAATTGATTTATATTTGCGTTCGAATGTACAACATCTTTACGAAAACGTACATAATTTGTGCATTTAGCACACGGTAACAAAATGGACTAGACAAGCAAAAAGTTAAAATTCGATTAGAAAATTCCACTTCCAAACCATTATATTTTTGTACTATTTGTAAACGGTATTAAAAGCACATTAAGAATAATTTATTTTTTTTCGTTTATTTATTATTGCATTCTATAAAATTTCTTACCGTAAAATCTATTGTAATTTCCCCCCCCTCTTTCATATGTCTTGTTACGTCCTCTTATGAACATTTCAATGCATCTTCTAACTCGCATATTTGAAAAAAATGCCCAAAACGTCGGATGCGACGTCGAAGCGAATTGTGCTAAAATTTCGCATAGCATTTCCCGCTAATTTGCGTGCATAAATAAGATTTTCTGATTCAAATTACTATAAAAACTCGATTTCCATGTTACAAGTTATGCTCATATTTTTTGACGTTTTTTTCCCTTTAGGGTTATTTGATTTAATTTTATGTTATAATTTTATTATTTCAAAGATATTACTATAAAACTATAGTCTTTTAGACATTACATATCATACCAGTTTTCATTTATTCTAAAAGACATGCTCAAATTAGGAAGAAAAAACGTGGAACTAGTATGGTTCACCAATACTGTGCGTACCGTCACGGTCACGGTTCTAATGTTGTTATCTTGATCTTAAATCATGCATTTACTTTTTGGTGTTTTTAATTAGTTCGTATACTTCTATTTTTAGATTAATTCTACTTAGTTGCTTATCAATATATTTCTATCTTTCAGGCCAGTGACCAGCTGTTGGGTACTAAGAAAGGGGAAGCTCTTATTGACTTGTAAAATGAAAACAGGACATTTTCTAATTGTTTTGATTGGTCAATATTATGTATATGTACGTTGATATGAATTTATGATTTTATATTTGATTGTGTTCAATGATTAACTGGAAATAAACAATTACATATATTCCTTTGTTTCATATGTTGTAATTTTGTTTTTAATCCTAGAATAAGTATAATAATAATTTAATTTCAAAAGTTCTAGACTGTTTAATGAATATTTGAAATGAAGAAAAAAAGCAATAGTCGAATGTCGACAATTGAATTAAAGAAAATACTCATTCAAATTGAAAAGGTTTTAGTCACAATCAATTTGATTTGGAATTCCAGTTTCTTAGTTTAATGCGTTTTGCTCCTTTTGTGATGGTATGAAAACATGAATTGAGAGCTATCATACATTTTACAGTCTAGTCATCCGGATATTAGTTTATTTGGGGTCTAATGAAGTAACGGCTCATCTCACTAAAACGATAAACATTTTTCTTCACGACCCTTTATGGTTTAAAGATGTTTACATTCAAAACACTTCACAACTAAACGTGTTTCCTGACAAAACACTTCAGAGCTAAACATGTTTTCAGATACAACACTTGACAACTAAACATGTTTACAGTCTAAGCACTTTTTAGCAAAACATGTTTCTAGTCTAAGCACTTTACATCTAAACATGTTTACAGTCTAAGCACGTTAACGCTTGACACGTTTAGGCTGTAAGCACATTAAATATTAAACATGTTTAGATTTAAAACATGTTAAAAATCGGTTTCACAAATGTGTTTAGGAAAGTGTTTAGGCTCTAAACACAATTTTTAGAGTGTACATGTCTGTCTGACACAGATTTTCTTACCTTGACCTCATTTGCATGGTTCATTTGTCATTATTAATTTGTCTCTTGTATACCTTAATCAATCTGTCAACTATATTTGTCAAATTGATTTATTTTATGATTGTGATGTGATCATTTCTGTCTTGCATTCTTTGTCTGATATAAGATATACAGTGCATGTATGTCTGACACAGATCTTCTGATCTTGACATCGTTTTCATGGTGCATTTGTCATTTTATTAAATTGCTTCTTGTATAACCATATGTGGTGTCCATTGAATTTTAAATTAATATGTTGTGAATCCATACGGAAATTAAACACCATATATTATGTTTTTTAGAATGAATATTTACAAGCCATTATTTTGACCAATTATTTAAAGTTTCTAAATCCACATTTATCTCCTTTCTTTATCTATTATAGTATTAATCGAAGAATACATAAGTGAACTGTCATCGGCAAAAATCTAACTAAACATTGGATTGCATCTGCTATCTTATTTATAAACCTAAGAAAAAATAAGGGCCGAAATACTGAGCCTTGTTCCCACCTGCTTTTAATGTTCCAAATGTGGATATATTTTTAGAAGCACTTTATGATTTCTATTACTCAAATAATTTTCAATTCAAATATTTTGCTTTTTATGCCATTAGTTTTATGTTTGCCAATTATAGACCTTTCTTCCAGAGTCGGTCAAAAGCCTTCGTGATATTAAAACAAATCATACAAACAATTTCTTCATCTTCCATAGCTAAACAAATTATCATGATTATATCATAAATACCAATCATATTTTTTAAAATTTTGAATGACCAGATACGAAACCTGACTGGAATTTTTAACATTATAGCATGTGTTTAAAAATTAAATTAAAAATATTAAACTAACTTTTCAAAAAAACTTTACCCACACAGCTTTAGAAGGCAATAGGACGATAGTTTGAAAATATTGATTTATCCCCTTTTTCGAAAAAAAAACTAAAACAGTAGCAACTTTCCAGCAACTTGGAAATTTTAAGGTTTTCATTGTTCAATCGCAAATATATGATATATGATACTAGATTACTAGTATTATGAAAATGAAAACGTAGACTCGTCAGTTAGATGAAAGTATAGCGATTTCTGGTTGAAATCATTACAATAGACTTGAAAATTGACAAAATTAGAAAACCGTGATTCAAAATACCAAATATTTTACACTTAATTGTCCCATTTTAAAGCAAAAACTGCATTTTGAGCGCAAAAGATCGGAGTTCCTATTCTTTCATACCATAGTTTTTCCGATGATCGATAATATTGCTATTACTTGTATCATTATCATAGTTATTTGCGATAATCATTATCATTGAAACCGTTAAATTTCATTTTTTTAAACGGTCAGAACAATATCCAAGCATATGGAAGGTAACTAAAGCATAAATCATGTTAGTGCATTTCTATCGTGAAATTGGAAATTCTGATAAGATTCAAGATTCAAGATTCAAGATTCAAAGTTTTATTTAGAGTCGATATTCAATAAACTACATAACACAAGCTTTAGTGAGCTTTTCAAATCGACTTAAAAACAAAATACAATACACACACACAATACAATACACACATACAAAAAAAAAGTCATGAAAACAACACAATTCTAAACATATAATGCATAGTAAGATACCATAATGACATATATAAGTTTTTAAAAGCATATAGTACACTTAAAATATAGCACAAGTTAATAATAAGATTGCACAAATTAGATAGTTACACAGAAAATAAAAATAAAACAGGTTTAAACACTAAATGCATGCACTGCACTGGCATGAGCTGTTACTTGGATCCCATGTCTGTACCAATTTTTTGAATTGGTCAAAAGATGTTTCCACTCGACAATGGAAGAAAATGATAGAAAAGATATTTTTGATATCTAAATATTTAGTTACTTGATTCATGATTCATGATAATTTTTGGCCAAAAAAAATGCATATAGTTTGTATTGTCATAACTGCAAAAAAGTATAGCCATCTTGCCACAAAGAAAACATTATCGAGATAGGCTTTTAAACATCATATATATACAAATATATCATAAACTGTTTAAAAAAAATAAAAATGAAATGCAAATTGTGAAACCGGTAGTAAAATGTCAAAAATTATTTTCAAATCATTTTGATTAAGATACAGATCCGGTGTCAAGAATTTTAAACAAAGCGTTGACCCAGGATCTTGACTAATATGCATAAAGCCACTTAAGGGTGTACTTAAGTACGTGAGGTAAGGTAAAAATTAAGAAGTTAAGAAATTAAAGTCCATACTATAAGCTGTTAGAGCACCAATTAAGGATAAGGATAAGCTAAAAATATTTATAGGTCATGGACTTCCTTTTCGAGATACACATGTATTGGAGATTTAAAATATGGTGGGAAAAGGCTGACTCGAACTTTTACATTATTTTTGCATTGGTATTATTTGGGTCTCAAAACGAAAGAAAGAAAATCAACAATCTTCTAAAATTTTGGTAAATGAACTTTTATGAGCCATTGAGTCTTATATGGAAAAATAAATGGGTGTTTTGTGGGGCACCAAGGAGTCCGAACATTTAACAAGAATTTCAAAACCTCACTTAAATAAGTTCATCCTTAAGTTAAGATATCCAATCGTAGTACTAATGTACTAAGGTACATGTATCATAGGACATATAGAAAAATCCGTTCGTTCGGAACAAATCTTAACTAACTGAAATTATTATTTGATAAGTAGTTTTATGTATACAGCTCTGGACCCAGTTTCACGAAACTGTCTTAGGACTAAGATATGTCTTAGAATGGTCTTACGACATATCTTAGTCCTAAGCTGACATTTTAAACGACCAATTCCAGTCAGTATTTACCAAAGAAAACCTAAATAACTTTCCGGATAAAGGAAAAAGTCCATACTCCACCACGAAGGACAAAAAAATTATTAAAAAACCTGAAACCTGAAACCGCATAATGCTACTGGTCCCGACTCAATACCAGCTTCTATACTGAAAGCAGCAACAGAACAACTTGCTCCCATACTCACATACCTATATCATACATCATTGAACACTAGTGAAGTCCCGCAAGATTGGAGAGATGCCAATGTAGTTCCATTTTTTTTTTTTTATAAAAGACGAAAGGCACCTAGCATCTAACTAAAGACCAGTATCTCTTACTTCCATCACATGTAAGGTCTTAGAACATATTGCACATGGCAAAATCATGGACCACTTTGACAAAAATAAAATACTAACTGATGCACAACACGGATTCCGCAAAAGACGAGCATGCGAATACCAACTAATCGTAACCATCAATGACATTGCATCGAAATTAAAAAGTAGCGGCCAAGTAGACATCATCCTGCTTGACTTTGCAAATGCATTTGACAAGGTACCACATCACCGCCTCTTACACAAACTGGAATACTACGGCGTCAACCCCAAACCCAATAAATAGATTCGCTCCTTCCAACATAACAGAAAGCAGAGCGTGATATTAAAGGGTGCCGTCTCTTCACAAGTACCAGTACACTCTGGTGTACCCTAAGGCACTGTCCTTGGTCCATTACTGTTCCTGGCCTACATTAATGACATGCCAGAAACAGCATCTACATCAGAGACCAAATTGTTCGCGGATGACAGTCTACTCTTTCGTACCATCACCAACCAAGCTGACAGTGAACTTCTTCAAAAGGACTTAACAGCATTGGAAGACTGGGAAAACAAATGGCAGATGAGTTTTAATGCCAAAAAATGCCTTGTCATTAGAATATCCCCGAAAAATAGACCAGTACTGATACAAACATCGTACCATCTACACGGTCATTCTCTAGACACAGAGGAAGCAAGTAAATATCTTGGAGTAACCATCAGCAACAACCTAACATGGGATAAACATATCGATAATACAGTAGGCAAAGGAAACAGAACGTTGGGATTTATACGTAGAAACATCAAAGGCTGTACAAAACCTGTAAAGGCAGCTGCATATGTGTCCATGGTAAGACCTGCAGTGGAATATGCAAGCACAGTATGGGACCCAACTGCTCAAAATAAAATCAAGACAATTGAACAGGTACAGAAAAGAGCTGCACGATTTGTGAATAACAACTACACAGACCGAACACCTGACTGTGTCACAAATATGGTAAAAAATCTAAAGTGGGAAAGCCTCGGAGGTCGGAGGAAAACAAATAGATTATGCATGCTATTCAAGATCCAGCATGAACTTATAGATATAGACCGTCACCAATATTTGATCCCGAATGATAACCGGACCAGAGGTAAAAACCGCTTCTTCCAAGAAAGAACAAGTACAGACACCTACGGCCAATCTTTCTTCCCGAGGACAATCAGGGACTGGAACAACCTACCAACAACAGTTACAGCGAACAACACCGTCTTTTGCGAACGTTTAAAATGTAATTTGTAAATAGCCAAGATAAATCTTTCTGTGTTACCCGACACTGCGTAAAGTTTTCGCGCGGAACTATTAACATTCCGCAATGAATCTGGTTCCTTACCTGGAAGAAGAAGAAGTGGATTTCACGAAGTGGTCCTAAAACAGAACATCTCTTAAAATTGGTCGTAAAGTTAAAACTACACGAGAGGTGTATTATGATGGTCTTAGGATAGTCATAAGATTATTTATATAAATAACATATTTTTTTTATATTAATTTTGCAAAAAATGCTATTATTATCAAATTATCTATCCCCTTTTCCTGCTTATAACTAAATCTTTATATGTTGACAGATTATCATGACTTGTCAACAATGAGCATTCGATGCATTGATATCAAGAATGCACGATTTTATCCTATGACCTTATTATAACTAATACAGTGGAAAATTATTGAAATTGTAGAATTTATGGGAGTCTCACTCATCGCATTATACAATTTTTTATTTGCAAAAGTTTAAATGTTCAAATTTTGTAATACGCTTTGAAATGTATTGTCTGAATACGTGCCATATGAAATATACTACCTCTGTTTTTGGAAGCAGATCCTGGTCCACATGTGGCACCCGTCATGTTGCTTATGAGATAACAAAATCCGGTAAATAGTCTAATTATGGCTGTTAATAAAAGAGGGACGAAAGATACCAGAGGGACAGTCAAACTCATAAATCGAAAATAAACTGTCAACGCCATGGCTAAAAATGAAAATGACAAACAAACAATAGTACACATGACACAACATAGAAAACTAAAGAATAAACAACACGAACCCCACCAAAAAACTAGGGGTGATCTCAGGTGCTCCGGAATGGTAAGCAGATTCTGGTCCACATGTGGCACCCGTCGTGTTACACATTTATGAAAGGGGAGGGATTGTAGTTACAACGTAAGGAACATATCCGATATCATTTGTGAAACGGTTATTCCATAACGGTCAACCAACTCTGATTCTCGAAAACAGAAATGCCGACCCTCAGTGGTTGCCCAAGTGTTGTGTATCGTGTAACTGTTTAACGAACTAAACATTTTTTCTTTCATTTTTTTTTACATAAATAAGGCCGTTAGTTTTCTCGCTTGAATTGTTTTACATTCTCTTATCGGGGCCTTTTATAGCCGACTATATGCGGTATGGGCTTTGCTCATTGTTGAAGGCCGTACGGTGACCTATAATTGTTAATGTTTGTGTCATTTTGGTCTTTTGTGGATAGTTGTCTCATTGGCAATCATACCACATCTTCTTTTTTACATATTATAAAACCTTCAAAACACTATAAGGGACACGTGAGAGAACGACAAACACGACTTCAATTTCTCAATTGATTGTTGCTTGCATTTACGTTCACTGGCAAATATTTAAGGGACTTACAATAATAGAGTAAGATACAACCACTTTTCCCGATTTGTCGATTGCTATTAGATTCGTTTACAAAAAAACATATACAAGACACGTGTCTAATGTTAAAGAATTTATATTCAAAGAATCCTTTACTTAGCTTCCAAATCGCTTTACTGGATATCCATTCATCAGATACATGTAACTCAAAAACAAAATTTAAAAACAATAACACTATATAAACGACATAAAGTTGGGGCGATTTCAGGCACTCCACTAGAATCTCTATCAAGCGAATACATCTTAATTTGTGCGAAAAAAAGGTGGGAAAAAAACATTACAATAATTGCCTGACCAATGTTTGGTAGGGATATGTACATGTATACGGAATGTCATACAGAAAACAGCCCATATCACATACATAAAATAGTCTTGATGGTCCTATAAAACACGCTATGAAGTCTATTTTAATGTTTAGCTATTCAAAAATTAATTTTGTTGCACACTAGCTTTCATGTTTTAAAAAAATCACCATGGCCATAATCAGAAACTACACACCTATTAGCTGTGGTGTTATATCTTACATGGTAATTTTTGGGGCCCTTTATAGTTAAATGTTCGGTGTGATACAACGCTCCATAGTGAAGGCCGTACTTTAACCTATAAAAGTTTCCCTTTTACAATTAGTGATTTGATTAAAGAGTTGTCTAGTTGGCACTTACATCGCATCTTCTTATATTATTTCTTTTAACAATTTACATTTAATGATTAAAAGTTAAAGCATACTGAAATTATTAACCAAACTATTAAAAAAACAATGCTTTCACATTTTCGGTTTCATGGTAACGGCAGCCATTGTTTAGTTCAAAAAATTGCTGTTTATTGTTATAGTGAACAATAATTCAGATTAGTTCCATTGGCTCTGAGAAAAGTCCTGGACAAAAACGTGGAATGAAAAAACGATGAAGAAGAAAAGCAATATGTCACTCGCCGTGACATTGTCGATTCAGTGACATAAACTAATAAACAAAGTACTAAAGTTCGGATGACCGCAAGTTCTTATGAATGGTCAAAAGCACTTGTCTAAGAGAAAAATCACACCTCTATACTTGAAAAAGAGGTTGGTGTACAGACATGTATTATTTTCTGAGACAAGTTCGTGCCATGATTGCAGCAAAAACAGACAGTTGTTAAAGTGCCGTGACTTTCGGGATTTTTTTTAATTGAATGATCACAACCACAACCAACTTTTATTAAAAGCTCATATCAAAATAAATTGAACACATGAACGATATTGCACCATAGTTTTGACATGCATTGACGTTAAATAGAATTGGTGTTTGGGTCAATTTATCATAAAAATTATATAAGGGTGAAGACAAGATGACACAAAAGCGAGATGAAGATATAATATTCCTCGGTAATGGAGGCATGTTTGTTTTTAAGGTGGGTGTACACTTAGTTAGCCTCGATGTTTACGATATGAAATTATCATTTATAAACAATTTTGGAAATAATCTGTATACGGATTTGGAAGAGAGGATTTTGAGGTAAATAACTTAACCATTTAATTTATTATGTTTTTACTTTTTTTTTATTTGTTTATTTTTTCTATATGTCAATTGAAAATTATGTATTGACAGTATAGATACAAAAGTATATTTTGTATATATACATGATATAGTAGTACGTATATAACTATTCAATTGAAAATTAAATCGCATGTGTGTAATGTCCAACATTTATGGTTCATTTTCTTTACCTATAAATTAAATGAATAAAATAAATGGGCTTTAAGATCTTATGATATGGACATAATTATCTCATTCAGTCGTCATGCTCTTCGGTATAAAAATCTTCACGAAATGTGCTTTGTTAAAACTAAGAGCTTAGTACATATTCCACAACAAAACACAAATGCGATAATTGAAAGATTTTCCTTTTGGGTTTTAGATGGATTCTCTGATATTTAACGTTTCTATTTTGACACTGACCCATTCTTTATAATCATATGTCACTTTATAGATTAGTCGAGAAGTAATTTCGTGTTTCAACACCAATTTCTATTTATATTCTTTCTAGTTATTCAGACAATACAAGGTTATAACCACATTCTTCTTCAGGAATGGTTGTTTTCCAACAGATAATACTCTCAGTGTTTGGATTCGTTTTTCGTTAAAAATAATTTATACATGACGATTTTTTAAAAATCGGAACATGTCATTCTTGCAATTAAAACTACGGAAGTTTTCAAAAAAATCAAACGATTTGGTGGTCATTAGAGAGATAAATATCAAAAAAGTTATACATTCACAAATCGTCCTTTAGAAATCTGAAAGAAAGCGATTTCCCTTTAGTAATGTACATGTGTGTAAAACTATATTTAATAAATATTGACAAAAATAATTATCAAAATTAGTTTCACTGACCTTTAGAACCCTATATGAAAGTGTATGAAATAATTTAAATGTCTTAATGTTTGTAGTTTCTGTGTAATTAGAATTTTATTTGTTAAAGGTTTTGTGAATTTGTCGATAGTTTCGATTCTTGTACATGTATTTAAACGGTGTTAAATATGTCTCAGGCCGAGTGACCATTCATACACAAAATAAAACTTGTCTAGAGGGTAAGGACATTTTATGTTTATCCTTTATATATATATATATAATTCATTCCAAACCCCATGTGTTTTTTTAATATTTCACATGGTGCTATTGAGCAGATATTTGTCACTTTTTACTAATGAACATACATGTATAACAATTTTACAAATTAGATACACAAGTCTCTAACAAAAATGACCATAACAACACCTCAATAATTGTACACATACTTGGTATGTGTATACGCACATTTTTTTAATAGTATAAGTAGAAATTTAACTTGAAAATAGTATAAACAATTCAGTGGAACTATCATGTGTCGTCCATTGAAAATATTTACATATTATACTAAACAAAAATCAACATCCAATAAATGTGCAAACATTACACATCATTTTTCATTCGGTATCGAAATGTACTCCCGAAAAACTGCAACGTCACAGGACTATGGAAATTTGGATAATAGTGAAATCGTGATGATATCTACTTTAAAACTTTTAGTATATATTAAGTAAAATATACAAGTATTGAGTACTCATTAAATATTGTGTTTAACTACTATATCTAAGAAGATAAACATATTAAAATATAATACATTGATTCTGAATTATATTTGCATAAGTGTGCACCAAAACCTTTTCATCAATGAATTAATTTTGTGAATTCTCATTCAGTATATCATTAATTGTGAAATACACCAACAATTAAACAGTATTGTTTTTTGAATGCACGGCAATATGTGTTAAATATACTATTAATTTTGTAAAATCGTTACAATTACAGTGCAATTGTTTGTGATAGAACAATAATGCATTATAATTTTCCAAAATTCTTATCAAATGAGGCACAACCGTATAAAATAGAAAAATAACCATGACCATCAGAACATATTATTTAGAAAAGTGATAATTGAGCAGTACGAGGCCCACTTGAGGATAATCGCTCCTCCTGTTTCTGATTTTTAGCCATATTTTGGAATCTTCTAGATCTGGTTCTATCAATGTAGTGCTATTAAAAATGTTGCCGACTAACCCTTCCTTTTCTTTTCATATGTTATTACATATCACTTTAAAAGTTTTTTTTCGAAATTCTTATCGAATCCTTGTAAAAAAACAATTATATTTTTGAAAAAGGTGCCAATAACTGTATGAAAACTCTAGAGAGAATCATTTCACGCAAATTTTTCAATAGCTTATATATTGAAAACAAGCAGAAGGGCCCTTGTTTTATTTATTTTTTTAGTTGATTTATTAATATGCTATCAATTTATCTTCATGTGGTCCGAAATGACCAGCAGTACGACGCAGATTTTAAAATTCAGTATTTATAAAAAAACAACCCCGAAAACTGAATTCTTGGTTAGGATTTGTTCATAGCAAGTCTAGGTTCGCCATACACAGATACATAATTTATCTATTTCCAGGTACATTAGAAATATGTTTTGTTAAGCAGAAGTTGAGATGGAGATTACAGAACAATTCTTAACTTGACAAAAAGTAAGCTAATTCAATTTCCCCAAATTTTAAATCACTAGAATTGTCAAGTTTGTGTTTTTAACGGACACTTCCTCCACACACTGAAAAAAAACTTGTCACAGTCGCAATGAAATAGCCAGCGTGGCTGAATATGACGTTGAATACCAATCAATCAATCCATCAAATTAATAAATTGAGAGTGTTGCTTCGTTTTTTCCAGTTCTTCTTATATACTGTGGTGTTGTCAGAGAGACATTCAATTAGTACCTGATGTATGCATATGTTTTGAGTTTGTCTTTGAATTACAATTTACAACGCAGAGCAGATCATAAGATCATATAAAAAAGAAGATGTGGTATGATTGACAATGAGAAAATTCTCCACAAGAGACCAAAATGACACTTGATAGAACCAAACAACAACAACAAGAGCTCAGCCTTGTATTATTTGCTTTCTTCGACTAACTATGATTGCCAGTTTTCCTACCGGTTTTGTATTAAGGTCAAATCGCGTTAACATCATATTGGTTGTGTTTTGGGGCATACACCGGTTATTATTTCTAGGCATTTTGACTCAAGGATGAGTTTGGTTGTGTTTGTCGACTGTTCTATTCATGCAACTTTCTATTTTCTATTTTGAACTGATTTCGTCATCAACCTTTTTTGCTAATCACCAAATGGAGAGATTAATATTCTCGTTTAATATGAATATTTATAAACGTTGTAAAGGATGTTTGCTTGTCATTTTTTTTTTTTAATTTTGTCAGATGCTCGAAATCCTCTGGTTTTATCTATTTAAATTTTGCCCATGGACCTCCATTTTTTTTATAAATCTTTTACATGTATATTATAAGCCATTTGTAAAAGTCTTAAAAAATTTATTTATTTTCTGATTGTTTTTGAGAACTTTGATTGGTCAATGATAAAGCTATGAACACACAAAAGAAAACATGTTCCCGCCAAAATTCCACTGGCTAGTATCTCGAAAACAAGCACATTGGCCCCTATATATTTGTTTGGCTTTTTTGATTCTTCAATTAATCCCCTATTACTATATACTAGTGTTATGCATGGACAGCCATTAATTTTGAAACTGAACGGCGAACTTCCTAAATATGTTCAGACGAATTCCAAGTATTGGCCCAAACATGGACAGTTTTGAACTATTACAAAAATGTTATATGGACTATATGTCATTTGGTAATGTTTATCGTTTGGTTGCTGTCTTTTCGTCTCTTTTATTTGTGAAAGCTATTATATCTTTTTGAACACATTACTGAAACTGTATTGTGTGTATGCACATACATGTACTCAATAAAATAACTACTTATGCAAATTTTGTAATAGTGATACTATAATATTTTTTGTCTATTGTAGAATTGAGAGAGACAGTCATCCTGTTTCCATAGTAACGTTGCATAGTTTGCACCGCATTAAAAAATCTGAGGCAGCCCTTTTCAGTGATGAGAATACCCAAAAGTGCAAAGTTCAAACATAGCATTATTTATTTTTTATCGTTTTTGCTTATATGCATATATTTCTTTAATTATAATACTCACATGCCATACATTCCTATGAAACAAACAAATGAACGTGCCAATTTTTCCACCTTCATATCTTCGAAATACTCTGAAACTAATGGAACTTTACATCTAGAAGGCTACTTTGAGGGTGGACCGTTCGGAAAAATATCTGTTATTGACATTAAAAACTTATCGTTTTTATCTCTGTGGAATAAGAAGTCTACAGTTTCGTACCAAGAAAGAAGCGAACCAATTACAGTTTCAAAGAAAATAATAGGCTGTCCAGGATTTTTCCCTTACCCTAAAGTGAAAATAAATGAAGTAAATGAGATTGAAAAGAAAAATCTACCGGACTGGAGGTTATTTCAACAGGAAAGGACAGTCGAAAATGTCAACTGCATGAGTCTATTTGATAACAACACTTTAGAACAAAACAAAACTTTAAATCATCTGTTGAAACAACCATATGTAGAGATACCGCCTTCGTCATTCATAAACATAAGCAAAGACTGCGAAAAATACAAACAAGACAGAGGATACATAACGTCTTCCTTGTCTGACGAAGAAGAAAATTTCCCAATAGCTTATAGCATTCTTGTTTTCAAAGGCATACAACAAGTCGAAATGTTATTAAGATCAATTTATCGTCCTCAAAACGTATATTGTATACACTGTGATACAAAAGCTGATCCCAATTTCAAACTGGCACTTCAGAGTATAACTAGTTGTTTCGAAAATGTGTTCATATCTTCAAGATCATTCAATGTTGTATGGGGGACTGTTGGAGTTTTATTACCGGAAATTGCATGCATGAAAGATCTCTGGAAACACAAAAAATGGAAATATTTTATTAATTTGACGGGCCAAGAATTTCCATTGAGAACAAATTTAGAGTTAGTGAAAATATTAAAGAGTTATAAGGGAGCTAATGACATGGAAAGTACCGTGAAAAGGTTAGTGAAAATAGTTGGAACTTTTTAACTATTAACATTCATGATACTATACATTGTATTTCTGAGTATGACTCTAAATGTATATAAACTTTCATTCTTTCAGTCAATTACATTGAGCTTATTTGAACTTTTTTTATGTAATATGAAAAGGAGTTAACATTTTTTTTGTGATATGATTACATATAAAACAACAAGAGACCAACGTGGCACAGAAATTAACATCTTTGTGTCACCATGAGGCCTTCAGCAATGAGCACATACCATTCCGCATTGTCAGCTATCAAATGTCCCGAAATGACAAATGAAAAACAATTCAAACGAGAAAAACTATAACAGTCTACTTGTCTGCACTTAATGTCTTCTATAATACTATATACATGTTTTAATGAAATAACCAACATTTTCTAATTCATGTAACTCTTGTTTTAATGATGTCTAGTTAAAAAGTAATTTTTGATAACCTCCATACCATTGTATGACAAAAAGAACATACTTTTTTGCCCTGCGTTTCCATTTTTTCCTAATTTAAATTATTATTATTAGAAAAAGTAAAATTACAAAAATACCGACCTCCGAGGAAAATTCAAAACGGAAAATCCCTTATCAAATATGGCAAAACTAAAAGCTCAAACACTTTAAACGAATGGATAACAACTGTCATATTCATGGTCACGTTACGAAAGAATTTATATCATAATAGGGGGCACCGATTATGTCCGTTCATTGATAAGAATATATCTAAATTTGATAAAAATTAAATGTCTTCCTTGTGTAATTACTGTGTCGAAATCTAGTTGTATCAATAAGTTTAAATAAGTTAATAATTTTGAAAGATAAATATCTCTTAACCTTTTTGTTTATGTTTATTCAAAATACACTCAGACGCAGATTTCCTGCGTAACAGGAGCGACAAATACACATACATTTACAAATAACATAGAAGTGAAATGAGTAGAATACATACAATGAAACATTTTTTTTACAAAGCTAAATGTATACTAAATCTATTGACCACATCACAAAAAGTCCGTGCAATATGTAAGCTTAAATAACCACGTGATCACATGAACACAATCAAATAATAATGGATAGTAACAGAAAGTGTAACATATATAAATATATTCACATGTGCTGATTTACAGAGAGAGCAGTAGTTTTTCAACCTTTTGTATGAAAATAGAAAGGTTAGTTAATACATGTACATTGCAATATTTCAGCATTCCATAAAGTTTATTGATATTTGGGTTGATTCTGTAGTATTTAGGAATATATGCATTTCTTATTTTAATAACATCAGCATTGTTACAAAGTGATATGTAATGATACTCATCTCCAAGACCAGTTTTACAAAGCTTACATTTCCTTTCAATTTCTGGAATTCTATTCCATCTCCCTGTTTCGATCGGAAATTTGATATTGCAAGTACGAAGTTTGCAAATATAAAGTCTAGGAACTTTTCTGAGTCTAATTAGATACGGTTCCATACAAAAGTCAGTCTTAAATTTTGAATAAAACTTCCCCCTTGATGAGTTATCGATATCCGAAAACCATTTTTGTATGAACTGGTCATGGAGTGTTTGTTTAACGTTAAATTTTAAAAAATTCAAATTAACGTTTCCTTGTACCTGCCATATTTCACTGTTGCCAGTTTCATCAAATACAGATTTTACATAATTAATCCACTTAAAAGAATTATTTCCATTTTCACATAAATTAAACATAAGCTTGTAGAGTTTTCCAGACAGTTTATCAACATTTGTTACAAGCTTATACCAGAAACAAATCATTTTCATCTTGATACTAATTTCGATAGGAAATCGGCCAAGTTCACCATAGACCATGAAATTTGCGGTCGATGACCTCACCCCAAGAATTTTTTTACAGAACTTTAAATGTATCTTCTCAATATTCATCTTATTTTCATATCCCCAGATTTCGGAGGAATAAGTCAAAATTGGGGCTACCAAAGAATCAAATAGTTTTATCTGTAAATCTAAAGGGATACTAATATTATTAATTCTTTGGTACAGACTGTATAAAGCTTTTTGAGCTTGATCAACTAATTTGTTTCTGGCTTTACAAAAATTACCATTATAATTAAATAACAAGCCAAGATATGTATATGTATCTTGGATCTCAATTTCATCATTACATAGATTAAATTTGAATTTCTTGTTACAGTTACAATTTTTGTCTTTGAGACATTGACCGTAAGTTTCCAAGTATTACAATATTGTTCAAAGACATTTAAAGAATTGTGTAACTCTTCAGCAGTATCTGCAAAAATAACTGTATCATCTGCATATAGTAATATAAACATTTTCAAATAAATACCTATGCTATGTATACATTCTGAATCCAGATATTCTAAACCATGGCTCAAATTTTGTTCTAAAAAGTCTTCTAGATCATTCAAGTATAGTGCAAAAAGAAATGGAGATAATTTTTCTCCTTGTCTAACACCCGTTTCACATGGAAAAAATGCAGTTTTCAAATTGTCAAGTTTAACACAGGACTTAATATCAGTGTACATATTTTGAATCAATGTAAACATTTTCCCTCTGATGTTATTTTTTATAAGTTTTTGAAAAAGCCCAGTCCTCCAAACGGTATCAAACGCCCGTTTAAAATCCACAAATGCACAGAACAATTTCTTTCCGGCAGATAAATATAATGTAATAATAGAATGTAAAACAAACATGTTATCATGGACAGAGTATCCCTTGCGGAATCCACCCTGTGAGTCCGAAATAATCCCAATTTCATCAGATAATTTATTAAGTCTTGTGTTTAAGATTGATGTAAACACCTTGCCCAAATTTGAAGTCAAGCAAAGTGCTCGATAATTATCGAGATCATTTTTATTACCTTTATTTTTAAATACAGGTTTTATAATACCAATTAACCATGCATCAGGAATAATACCAGTATCTAATACAGTATTAAATATTTTGACATATATAGGCAATAACTTGTCAACAGTACTTTTCAAAAATTCATTTACAATTTCATCATCATCTGGTGCTTTATCATTTTTTAGACTTTTTATAGCTTTACATATTTCTTCACCAGTTATCTCACAATCTAATAACTCAATAATAACCTGATTATCTAAATTATTTACACTTTCATTAGGATCATCAGAATCATCATCTTCACAATCATTTTTATTTAGACACTTGAAATATTCATACAGTTGTTCTATAGTTATATGAGGGTATGGATGGGGGGTCTGTTATTCTGTAAACATTTAATTTTCACCCCATTTTTCTCTAATCTTTAAAAAATTAACCCCTTTTTTCTCTAATCTTCCAAAAATTAACCCTTTTATTCTCTAATCTTCTATTTTTTGGCTCATTATTCTCTAATCTTCATCTTTTAAGGGCATTATTCTTTAATCATTTAACCCCATCCAAACCCTCTTATATCAATATTTTTATTTGTTTCCGGCCTTTTTTTAAAGCGATTCAAAATTTTCCAAAATTTTTTGCTGTCTCGTTTTGATGTGTTTCTGAGATCTTGTTCACAGCTATGTTGGAATTTATTGTAGCTAGCATTCATCTGGTTTTTGTATTGTTTGCTTGCTTTTCTCATAGCATCTCTATTTTCTCTGTTTTTTACAAAACTGTATCTATTACGTGCTTTGTGGAATATTTTCCTTGTTTCAAAACACTTGTTGTCAAACCAAATTTGAAACTTTTTATTTGTATTTGCTTTTCTTTTTCTGCCATTAGAGCCAAACACTTTTTTTGCAGAATTTTTAAAGAGTTCGCCAACTTTGTTTACTACTAAGTTTATAGTGTTTTTTGTGTGTTGACCCTGACCTTGTTCATCTAGTTCATTCAATAGAAATTCTATTGTCGTGAACATTGTGACGTCATTATTAATAGACTCTATAAACTGGTTTTGTTTTGTGGGAATCCACCTAGGTGTGTGCGTGGGTGTGTTACTATCATCTATAGAGGAATTTATAGTAAAATTGTTAACTGTAGCGTGAAGTTTGAAACACAAACTGCTATGTACATCAGAAAACAGTGGATTAAATTCACTCACATAAAAAGATTTAAATAACGAAAATACATGTGAAGAAAACAATACATAATCAATCAGTGACACATTTTTACATGTTTTTTCTCCAATCAAAAAATCTTTACCCGGTAATCGACCATTTCCTATATACAAATTATTTCTTTTACAAAAATCAATAAGTTTATGACCATAATTGTTTGGTACAGATATATCAGTAGAGTATCTTTTCATTGGTACATCGTTTTGTAATAAATTTTCATAGTCATACACATAAGATAACACATCATCATCAACAATATCATCAAGTATTTCAAACAGTTTACTATCTGGTATTACAATATCACTTAATAATTTGGTTTTTGCGTTAAAGTCACCAACTAGAGAGACATAGCTATTTGTTTTTTCAATCAATTCTGACATTTCAGTTTCAATGTCATTAAATGCATCATTCGAAGCATACTTAGTGTTTTCGGGAGGTATATAAATACAGCCGAGCAATACATTTTTGTCTATCATTAACATGTTTGAATTTATTACCAACCATTGTACATAATCTGATTTAGTTTTTGGAAAATTCAGGAACTTCTCGAAATTTTCCCTGTATATAATAACAATACCACCAGATTTTTTTTTGAATTTAGCACGATGCTTTGAAAAGTACAAATAACCCTTAGGTAATTCTAAAATGTCATGTTTATCTAATTTGGATTCCTGGAAGATTAATATGTCATTAGATTCTATAAGTTCAATAAATTCTGGGCATTGAAGTTTAGATTTCAAACCACAAACGTTCAAACTTAACACTTTAATGTCACTCAATTCTTTGTCAGCCTGACTGTCCGTACCGCTCCTGTTGTCGTGTCCCTATGTAGATCCTGACTGAAATACTGGGCCGGCATGATGTCCTGGAGGTGGACCCCTCGGGGGAAGTCTCTCCCGACTGGGAACAAATCCGGGTTGAGGTCCTTGTGCATATGCATCCTGTCGACTCCTTGGTGGATTCGGAGCTTCGTGGTTGTTATACAGTTGATTTCCAACATAGAGTTTATCTAACACCAAGCGCACATTTTGGTGACCTTCTCTCTTCAGTGCTATCATTCTAGGGATAAGCTCTTTCCTTCGGTTGCTGATTTCAGCTGGGTATTGTTGATAAACTGCCACCTCTTTTTTATTTTTTAGGTGTTCATAGGCTGCTGACCTTATCATCTCATGGTCAGAATATTTCACGAATTTTGCAATAATATTTCTAGGTTTACCATCACCCCTGTTTTTTAACCTGTGCACGTTCTGAAACTGAATTGCCTCACTATCAATTTTTAGTTCATTAGAGATAAATTCTTTGATAGTATCTTCTACTTTTTCATTCTGTCTCTCACTTCTTTCTTTTATACCACTAAATATAAGGTTATATTTCATTGAATGTGCCTGCATCTCTAGTACCTTTTCTTTCAGTTCAAAATTTTCATATTGTAGTTTTTCATTCTCAGCTTCAATACCCGATACCCTAGATTCAACGATATTGTAATGGAACTCTTCAGTAGTTATTCTTTCTGATTGTTGTTTCAAATCATACCTGATGTCTTTAATTTCAGTTTTAACAATATTGAAATGAGATTCAATGGATGCCATTCTAGAGCACAAGTCATCCAACATGTCGAGTTTTGCTAATTTGCTGTTCATATGATTCATATTTTCTAGTATCATTTGAAGTGTATTATTGTCACAAAAAGGTTGGGGTCTCTGTTGCGAAGTTAAGGTTGAGAATTGCTGAGTATTTATAGGTAAAGCTTCACTAACACTAGGACCTGGTAGAACATGGGTCATGTTAAACATGGGCGGACCTTGTTGTATGTTCATTGGTGTACTATGATGGAATTGATTGTTGCTAACAGTTTGTAAATGGTTTCGGTTACCATAAATAGAGTCATTTGCACTAGCCAATACTTGAGAAAGATTTGGTGAACTATTCATATCCTGATTTGTTATGATCATGGGCGCCGCCATATTGGGTGGTGTTTGGGTAGACTTTGTCTTTCTTTTTCTTTTACCCATGCAACCATCATTTTTCAAAATTATCAAAGCACAGAATAAATCCAGACACAATAAACAGATTAAACTCACAAAAAATTAAGTTCTAGGTGTTCGCATAAGTCATCAAAAGTCGATTTTGGCCGGAGCGATAAATGACCAACTACTCACTTCACCTCCATGTTTTTTTTATGTCACGAATATTCATCTGCAAATTGATATTTGTGGTTAGATAAGGGTCCTTCATTCAGTCTGTATTCTTTAATTTTCTAGATAATTTTTTTCTTTTCTTTATACTTTTTGTTCATAGCCAACATTCTTTAAAATGAAATAAGCCCTTTATTTTTCTTTTTTCTTTCTTTTTCTTGTTTTGTCGTCTATTCGTTATACACACCTTCATTATTAAAGAAATAAATTTATATGGTCAACTTTTAAATTTTGGAGCAATAACCTTGGAAATATTTATAGCCATGGGAATAACCATCTGTTGTTTTCAGAAAGTCTTATATTTTCTATTTCCATATCTGTTGCAAGCATACAAGTATTTATGAAACTTTTTTTTTTGTTAAAAATTATAAAAATAAAAAAGTAATAAAACTATAAATTCAATTCACGAATCTTCTAAAATGTTAGCACGCCTGACCAATACATATAATAATGTCCCTTTTTTAATTATTCGTCTGAAGAAAATAAAGTCTGTGGTAAAGTTCTACGAGACAGCAATCCAACGACATAGAAGAATAGACATCTAGAGATATTTCGTGTCTATATATAAGCATACACGTATCAAACCCTAAATCGCCCAAGTTTAGAAAAACTGTGAATTAATGTACCAATCGGGAGAGATTTTCACAGGTTTGACAGTTACGTAGATGTGTGCCTTTGAAATGCATATTTTCACACAAGACAAGAAAAGACAATTATACCATATTTCATAAATAGTGAAAAACATAGATGTAAAATACGATTGGCCCAACTTTGATACTTATACATGGTTAAATTTTTGTTAGTATGGTCTTTAATCGTCCTTTTTATTTACATCATTCTGTTATATACTAAAAAGTGTTAAAAAGAAACGTATGACATCATGAATAAATAGATCCCGAAATCCTTACCCGGTCGGTTGATAAAAACTCTGCTGTTAACACTCTTATATCGGCAGCTGTGTTCCGAGTACACCAGTATAATATCATTTATAATAGATTACATAATTTATCACAGGAAATAATTGAAAGGATTCGAAACCTTTAGCATTCTCATCAAATGTTTAGTAAAGCTGTGCATGAATATACCAATAATAAATTTGCTGTTGCAAAAAAACATTAACGTTTAAACAAAACAAAAATCCAACAAACAGAAAGAAAGAAAAAGGACAAAAAATCCAAACAGACACCAACTGTGGTTTAATGTTGAATTAAGAAGAATAGACTAACAGATCATACCCACCAATGTACAAATTCAAAATGTTGAACACTAAGGTTGTGAGTTCGAACCCAGCTCCACTCGACTCCATTCATTTTTATTCTATGATTGTCAGTTTAACTATCGAAGGTCGGTGGTTTTCTCCGGGCACTTCGGCTTCCTCCATCAATAAAAACTAGCCGCCATGAAATAGCCCCAAAACAGTGCTTTAAGTGGCGTTAAAACACACACACACAATAACATATTTAGTGGCTCCACATTTAGTTTGCGACATTATATAGTTATATATACTCGCGGATTTGAAACTTTTGAACAAACTAGCACCACAATACATTCAGGCAAATGGAAATAGTTTAATCGAAAAAATCGTTGATGGCAATCAAGAAAAGCCAGTGCTTTAAGAAACATTCCATATTGACTGGCCAATTAAAGTCCCGTGGAATATACATGTATAAAGTATGCCAGTCATTTTACGCCTCAAACATTTGAAGTCGTGTACTACATTTCATCTAAAAACACCACTGTTCAAAAGACACTGTAAAATTTCACATACATAATAGAATTATTTGCAACAAATTATCTGCACTCATGTGATACTAGATTGAAAAATATGGTCAGGCGGTTATTTGTTTTCCAATTACTGTGGATTGATTTATTTTTGTGGGCACCAATTGTTGTTGATGAAAAACTTGCATATTCGTGAACATATAATTTCGTGGTTTTGACAAAGTCTTTAAGCTGGGGTCACACATTCACGGTTTTTACTGCCGTCCTTGACAGGACCATTTCAGATTAAAAGTCAAAAGTCTAATCAACATCCTGTGAATCGTGGATGGGAATTCAAACTTAAATTAAAATTTGTAAAACAAATAATTAATCACGACAACAATAAGATATTGTCCAGGAAGCGCCGATATTCAAAGCAAATTTATCCCTATATAATCCCGTTCTCAATCCGCTTCTAATCCAATTTGTATCTTTCACCAGGTAAATTTCGACCGAGCCTGTTACGACTGCGTCCCGATTCTACCGAATGTAATCCGACAGAGATCAGACAGTGACCAGACAGTGAACCGACGCTGGCGGAAGTCATCCGTTCGAAAATTGTCGGCATAATCGGGATCAGCAGGTACTTTCGGAACGTAATCCTATCACGGTCCTCTCTATTGCATTGCAAACGGCTTTGTCTGGTCTCAGTCGTATTGTATTCTGTAATTGTCGGGACTCTGACTTGGGTATTATTGACGAATTTCGTATTAATAACGGAACTGTTCCGGAACGGTTTCGGCAAAACGGTTCGCAATCGACAAGATCTGGATGCAATCTGGACTCAGTCGGCAGAAAAAAAACAATGAAAAACTTCTCCAGATCATTCCCGTATCACAGGACACCGTCCAGAATACACATAACATTGTTAGGATAGTGATCCGATACAGCAGAATCTGTCACGACATAGACACGATTGTAAGCCGACTAAACTAAATCGGCTGAGTTTCCCCGAATGTTACGGGACGCACGACTTTTTCACTTTTCGTTTCGTATCGCTGTCGGATCTCAAACGGGAGCAATAATCGGCAATGTGTGCACCCCGCATTATGCCTTTAGAACACTTGTCATTCGTTGAACACTTAATTTCATGGTTCACCTATATCAACGAATTCCACGAAAATTGATACCCAAAGAATAATAATGAATCCACAGTAACGAACAAAATGTAGTTGTTTAATTGAAACACTATTTTTGTTTCAGGGCTAACAAAGCTAGATGGAAAGATGCACCTCCACCACCCCATGGTATCACTCCTGTAAAAGGGTCCGTTCATGTGGCTGTTAGCAGAGGATTTGTAGAATACATCCTCTTTGACAAAATAGCTAAGGCTTATTTCAATTGGACTCGAAGTGTTGAGATTCCTGATGAAGTCTTTTTCTCTACACTTAACCATAATCCGCAGTTAAACATTCCAGGCTCATACAAAGGTAAATAAAAATCGATTTACGGACTCGTATAAGAACTGTATCTGCTATTCAGAAATAGTAATGATTTTAACAACCTAACGGCGATAATAAAATAAAAACCTCCGCATAACACAAAAATAAAAACCAAACCAATTAAAAATAATTATTTTTTATTTGATTGCTTAATGTTACATCGCAAATAGCTCATACATGGTAAGGACGAAAACTTATATATACAATTCAAATAGGATTGATGCGATAAACATAAACTTAACATTATTCAGTCAGAACATGTCTATAAGGCAGGATGCAAGTTATATGACAACCTTCAGTTATTTTTATTATTTTTGAGGACCACATATACATTGAGAATGAAAATGGGGAATGTGTCAAGGAGACAACAAACCGACCAAAGAACAAATAACAGCCGAAGGCAACCAGTGGGTCTTCAATGCAGTTAGAAACTCCTGCACCCGGAGGCGTGCTTCAGCTAGAACAAAAATGTACACTAGTTCACAGCTTAAATCGAATAAATGAACAAGTTTGGCAAAAATAAATACTTTTCCCATAAGAGGGGAAGCATATTTACTATAATTCCTTTAGGAATGCCGATTGTGTGTTGAAAAAAAAAAGACAATTCATTTGGTTCTATTATAAGTCAGAAAGATGTACATTTCAAAGAGAAAAAAATGTTTGAAAGACGGAATACATTATATCGTGGTCATCATTATAAGTATATTAAAACGCTAATATTGATAAGCTTTTATATGTATTTATATCTTCAAGGTGTTCCGGAAACAGATTGTGACACAAAGCCCTTTCTAACCAGATTTAAAAACTGGGGGAATCACATCTATAACTGGCCGTGCCATGGGTCGCGTGTTAGATTGGTTTGTGTATTTGGAATAGGAGATTTGCCATTGCTAGCTTCAAGACCAGAAATGTTTGCCAACAAGTTTTATCTTCATTACCAACCACATGCCTTACAATGTATGGACCAGCTAATATACAACCGAACAAGGGACGAATATTTCAATGTTTTAAAATTTGACGTAACTAAATATCAGTCTTTAGAATTTATTAAACATACTGTATGAAATTTTAAGTATAAGTATACTGACAGAATTGAAAAACGCAGCACTATATATCTCTTTTTATTTTTCCTTTTGAAATAAGCAATATTAAACCAATATACAAATAAAATTGAGAATGGAAATGGGGAATGTGTCAAAGAGACAACAACCCGACCAAATAAAGCAGAAGGTCACCAACAGGTCTTCAATGTAGCGAGAAATTCCCGCACCCGGAGGCGTCCTTCAGCTGGCCCTTAAACAAATATATACTAGTTCAGTGATAATGAACGCCATACTAATTTCCAAATTGTACACAAGAAACTAATATAAAAATAATACAAGACTAACAAAGGCCAGAGGCTCCTGACTTGGGACAGACGCAAAAATGCGGCGGGGTTAAACATGTTTGTGAGATCTCAACCCTCCCCCTATACCTCTAACCAATGTAGAAAAATAAACGCATAACACTACGCACATTAAAATTCAGTTCAAGAGAAGTCCGAGTCTGATGTCAAAAGATGTAACCAAAGAAAATAAACAAAATGACAATAATACATAAATAACAACAGACTACTAGCAGTTAACTGACATGCCAGCTCCAGACTTCAATAAAACTGACTGAAAGATTATGATTTCATCATATGAACATCAGGCACAATCCTTCCCGTAAGGGGTTTAGTATCATACCATCATAACATATATGAGAAGAACATAACCCGTGTCATGCCAACAACTGTTTTTAGAATAAATGTCTTTAGTTCCGACGCAAAGACCTTATCAGTGACTCAATATTAACGCCAAAATATGCAATCTTTAATGACTTGACAACAGTATCGTAATTATATCCCTTCTTAATCAGTCTATTTAAAGGTTTTGTAAGTTTCTGAGGTGAATACTGACACCTTTGAGCTTTATAAAGAATATTTCCATAAAAAATTGAATGTGAAATACCTGAACGTATAAAAATATAAAAAGTCTGCATGTTGAGCTATATTTACGAATGATGTCTTTATACCGATGATAAAATTTAGTAAAATTTTTGACTAGTTTGTGATATCGAAAACCCTGGTGTAATAATTTTTCAGTAATACATAAATTTCTCTCGTTAAAATCTAAAACATTGTTACAAACACGAGCGAATCGTACAAGTTGAGAAATATAAACACCGTAAGATGGTGACAAGGGAACGTCACCATCTAAAAAAGGATAATTAACGATAGGAAATGAAAAATTATCCCTTTTATCATAAATTTTAGTATTCAGCTTTCCGTTAGTGATATAGATATCAAGATCGAGGAAAGGGCAGTGGTCATTATTAGTATTAGCGTTATTTAAAGTAAGTTCAGCAGGATAAATTTCATTAATATACATACTGAAGTCGTCATTATTGAGAGCCAAAATATCATCCAAATATCTAAAAGTATTATTAAATTTGTTTATCAGATGTTGTTTTGATGGGTCTTTGCTTATTTTTGTCATAAATTGTAACTCATAACAATACAAAAAGAGGTCCGCAATAAGTGGTGCACAGTTAGTCCCCATTGGAATTCCGATAATCTGACGGCGATATACGGAATCCCCAAAGCGAACAAAAATGTTATCTAGTAAAAATTCAAGGGCATATATAGTATCAAAGCATGTCCAATTAACATAGTTTTTTTGTTTATTGCTACTAAAAAATGACCTAAAAGAGTTTGAACATATATATTCACATTCTGATTTTTTGAATGCCCATTTAATTAGGTGTGTGAATTTTTTCTTAATGAGTATGTGAGGCAATGTGGTATACAGGGTAGAAAAATCAAAACTTTAAACAGATTCAAAATCACCAATATGAGCATGCAATTTAACAAGTACTTCCAACGAGTTCTTGACACTCCAAAAGTAATTTATTCCACTATTTTCGAAGGCCTTATTTGAACAATTTATTATAAGGTTTTTAATTGTACCAAGTGTGCTGGTAAAACACATTTCATTCATTACGTCAGTGTCTGGATTAGATGACTTTTCTATACTGAACACAGTTTCATTAAAAAGAGGCAATTATATAGACAAACAAACCTTAAAAACTGGTACTGTAATTCAGAAATTATTGCGAGGTTTTTATTATTGCGAATAATGCGACTGAGTTGTAAACGCAATAATTAAAACTCGCATTTTGTAATATTTTAACTGAATTAAGCCTGACTTTTCTCAAAATCGTAAAAATTAAAATCGTATTCAAGTGTAAAATGACAAAATCGTAATAATTTCTGAATTTACAGTATTCAAAAAGTTATAAAAATTAAAGGTAACCGTTAGTTAATTCATTTCAAGACGTCTTTTGTCATATGTCTCTCAATATATTAAGTAAACATATAAATTACCTAAAACTCAACACTCGTCATCCAATTTGTTGATTTAGTCGATTTTAAAAATTAGGTATATTTTTAGTCATGTTCTTAAATGCCGGTCGATGTTAGACATTTTAAAAATTGGCATAAATTGGCTGAAAATTGAGTTATTCTGAAATTTAGAAAAATCCTGTAACATATAATACGTCTCTAAGAACAAGACACGATGTACTTTTTAAGCTTCAAATTTTCTCTTGAATGTATGAACTCCGCGAGGAGATTGATTAAAAAATACACTTAGTATGCAGTAAATAAAGTATATTGTATGTATACGACAAAGGTTTTTCTGCTGACTGATAAATGCAAATGATATCCGGTTCCTTCAGTAGAATAAATAAGATGCTCACATGCACGTAACAGAATCGATATCCAGCAAATGACGCGGATCAAACCGAAGTCCTCAATTTGTAGTGATCGAGCTGTGATCTATTTCATAATGTCGAGATCCTCTACATGACCTTATCACTGCTCCTTTTTGGTTACTTTACATGTACGTGTCGAGTGTCTAGCTATGATTTCTATGACATGTGTGGTCGTTTATTATAAAAAGACAATGAACATATGCTGATGTAATATCATACACACTTTTATCATAACATTTTTTTCTGTTCAGAAAAACAACAGAAAAGAGAGGCGAATGATACCAAAGTAACATTTAAATTATTAGTCGAAAGTAAACTAACAAAGAAACAATAGAACATAAAACACAACATAAAAAAAAGACAGAGCAACATCTTAAAAACTGGGGGTGATCTCAAGTGCTCAGAAAGATGTCATTGTGAGTAGCCTGGTAATCATCTGAATATAGGTTAATACATTTGCCAATTTACAAATACATGTTTGTTTAAGCTTAACCGTGAACTGCATAACACAGCATTGTTTTTGACAACAATCATTGAGATTTTCAGATGCACTGTTACAGTTGTAAATATCTAGGTACTATAACATAGCAAACAAAAAAGAGATGGCTCGGATCCAGCAACTACGTTCAACCTCGCTGTAACTGTCAGAGTCTGGACGTTTATTGGTTGTCGCTCGTTTTTGTTTCTGTATGCCATTTTTTTGTTGTTGGTTCTTTATATAAATCTAGCTGTCCGTTGATTTGTCTCGTCTTTATTGTTTAAATTTGGCACGCATTTTGGGGCTAGCTACAGCCTACTTTGCGGTCTGAGGAAAGGCTTTACGTTGAAGGTAGTACTGTGGCCTATAACTGCTGATATATTTACCACTTTAGGTTTTGGATTGAGAGTTGAGACAATTGGCAACATACGAAATCTTCTGATGTTTATATTATTTGACAAATGCAAAATAAAGTATAAAAGCTCAACAAACATATCTGAATAAAGAAATGGTAAATGACATGATCAAGATGTGATGAAACCTTTTAGATGATCTTTACAATAATCATGGCATCCTTTAGAGAACAACTATTGGATTCTTAGGTTGGAGCCTGGCAAAATTGGTCAGGCCAGCATATTAATTGTTTGAATCTCTGCATGCCATTCAAGCACCACTGAAGCATACATATTGATTGATTGTTGGTTGCTTAACATCCAGTAGCAAATATTTCATGCATATTCAGGACGAGAACAAGTCAACAATAAATACAATAGGTAGGTTGTTGTAATAGAGGCCATCTAGGATAATGGTCGGGGAAATTTGGACTGCCACTGGAAAATGAGGGTATATTGGATAGGGACAGAAATCTGCTTTGCAACAGGCCACCTACGGACCACTCAAAGAGTTGTTGCAAGGGTTCTTAACGTGCAAAGAGCCGTGACTGCGAACTTGATACATCCCGCACAGCCAAGCGGACGCCCCACTTCGGCAAGCGTTTTACTGACGGTCGGGAGAAGACCAAGTGACCATATTTCTATACCCCAGTCACCCTTAGGGATCTGAAGCATACATATAAACACTGATATTAATGACACGAAGTTAGAATATATTATACTACGCAGAAATATTAAAAGTAACATAATCAATCAATGTTCAAATAGATATAGGAAGATGTGGTATGAGTGTAAATGAGACAACTCTCCATTCAAGTCACAATTTATAAAATTAAACCATTATATCTCAAAGTCCGGTCTTCAAAACGGAGCCTTGGTTCATACCGAACAGCAAGCTATAAAGTGACCCAAAAAATGACTGTGTAAACCTTTCAAACGGGCGTATTGCATTTCCGCTAATTTGTCAAAATCCCAATACTACGTTTCCGCAAATTTAAAGTATTCGTTTCCGCAATTTTTATTTATTACTTTTCCGCAAATTTACCTGGTAAATTATAAATATGTGAATGTACACATATGATATTTTTTTTTCTTTTTAATAAAGAAAATGTTCTGATTAAGGATGAGTTAAACTTCATTGAGAAATCTTTGGTTTGGCTTACTTGCCAACTGACATGATTGAAGAATGCTTTGTTGAATTAGTTGCCGATGCTCCATCTGACGATAAATGCATGAGGTTTGCCGATTTATAAACTGGAATTTTATATAGATGGCAATTGAGATTTCCTCCAACCATTTGGGCATCACCCAAGGAATAATATTCAATAACTGTCTTCATCTATTTGAAAAATACTTTTCTTCCCTTATTTTATTAATTCGATTATTAGATTATTTATTAAAACACAATTTTAATGATAAAACAATGTATTTAAACAGTGGCGGTTCCAGGGGCGTAGATATTGTACGTCCCTCTGATTGATCGCCAAAAAAAATCATGTTTTTTTTCACAGATATATATTTGTAGCCGATATTCATTCTCTTTTATATATGTTCCGGACCATATGAGTATCTGGACCATACGCGTATGGTCATGACCATATGGGTATATACTCATATGGTTCGACCATACGCGTATGGTCGGACCGTACGCGTATGGTCGGGGTAATCAACACGTATACTTTTAAACTCTTCATTTGGTGTGACCCTTCTGGTTGTTACGTCACTAAAATGTAATTTTATTATATATTAAAACAACTTATTAAAAAAAAAAACAGTTTCACACAGTTAATAATACTTACTATTTGTAAGTACAATTATAAGAAGATGTCAAAATCAAATGAACATATTGTTAAAGGAATTTTATTGTTTAAAGTAGGTTACATCACCGGCAAGGATCATGATATTTATTTAAAGATCATGATATTTTTTAAGACATTTTTGATAAGTAAAATATTAAAAGTGTATGTTTCTTTATTTTTTTCTATTCTTTATTTCTATATTTCTATTCTAATCTTAATTATAAGACCGGTAAAATAGCATTTAAGAGCTATGAAATAGCCACTGCCTTTATTTGATTTGATCTTTAATATTCATTTTACGATATTGGAGATCTAGAGTTGGACATTTTCGATCTAAAACAAGCAATCGCAGAAAAGCTACATGTATGGTACCGTGTGAAGGTCATTCGAAATATACAAATGTATACACGAATACAATTAGCGATGAAAACTAAGATCAACTGACTGTGGCATCAATATTTAATGTTTATGTAGCTTTTGAAATGTAAAACTAATACTTTTTTTTTGTAAACACATTTGTTTTTAAGATAAAGTTTATTACGAGAAAATACCCAATTTTACTATCCATACTAAGATGGGTATTTTACTATCACATATTTTCTCTGGGTCGTTTAAATCACTCGAAACTTAGTGAGACATGCACATAAGTGATAGATATGTATTATAAATATAGAAAATGAATAAAAAAAAAAAAAAAAAAAATCTGTATCATAGACCCAAGCGCCTGTGAGTTTATTGTTTTATTTCTATTGTATTTTTGAAAAAAATACCTATATGGTCCAAATACTCATATGGTCCGGCCCGTTAATAACCAAACGAGTATAATACTCATATGGTCCGACCATACGCGTACGGTCGGACCATACGCGTATGGTCGGACCATATGAGTATACGCATATGGTCATGACCATACGCGTATGGTCCAAATACTCATATGGTCCGGAACATATACGTACCTACACCCTTTATAACTCAAAATTTAATTGAATTTTTGCAAAGGAAATGATAATTTTACATTTCATATTTTTCAAAACTGAAAGAAGAAACATTTAGTGATTGTTTCCAAAATTAAGGGAATTCGTAACAATCCTATATAGTTGAAAATGTGGTACACATAATTTATTGCCTTAATTTATTGCCTTTTCTTATAAAATGAAGATCTTGACTTTTTAGTACGTTTTACAGTTTCCTAAATATTTTAGAGGCGGATACATTTTAAAGAAAAAGGTGGAGCTTCAGCCATGGAATAACATGAACATGAATATGTTATACCATGGCGGAAGCTCCGCCTTTTTCCCTTTAAAATCTAGTTGAGTTGCATATTTAATTAGCAAAGTATGGTACAACATAAATTTGCATATAATATACCATGGTTTTCCCTCACCACACTTTTTAAGCAAATTATTTCATAAAAACATCAAAGGAAAAAATCAAATTTATGTTACAAATTGGAAATAAATATACAATAAATTTTGACATAACAGGAAAAAAGTAATAAAAGTTTCTTTTAAGACTGCTCAAAACAAAACAAAAAATAACATAGAAAGCAAATTAGACACAAGATAGAAAACTTAAAATCGATTAACCCGAAAGAATACTGGAAGATTTTGAACGGTGGTAAAAGGGGAAACAATCCATGTGTACATATTTATATTTTGTTTGATTATTTTAAGAATTTAAATATAGGAAATTCTGAAGATGAAGAGATTGTTTTAGAAAATCAGAACAATGTAAAAGATTTAAATGTTATATTAAATTCACCTATTACAGAAGAGGAAATTGAAAAATCTTTGAGAAAGTTAAAAAAAAATAATAAATCCTCTGGTGATAATATGATTGTAAATGAATATTTAAAACACTTTTTTAGTGTTATGTCACAGGTGTTTGTGAAACTTTTTAATATTATATTTGACAGTGGAACTATCCCTGAAAATTGGCTTTCTGGAAATATAATAACTTTATTTAAGAATAAAGGTAACAAACATGATCCTAGCAATTTTAGACCTATAACAGTTATAAGCTGCTTTGGGAAATTATTTACTTCTATTTTGAATTCACGTTTGAATAAATTTTCCGATGATTTTTGTTTACTATGTCCGAATCAAGCTGGTTTCAGAGAAGGTTATTCGGATCAAGTATAGAATACGTGATTGTAGTACCATCGGACTTATATTTAAGTCAAATGAAGTAAATCGGTTCTTATACAAATTACATAATTGTAGTACCATCGGACTTATATTTAAGTCAAATGAAGTAAATCGTTTTTTATACAAGTTAAATTATTTTCCAAGTTTATTATTTGAAGATTGTAGTTATGTTTAACCGCCATATTAAGTTGGGATCTACAGGTCGACAGGTCGGCAGATTGACAGGTCCACAGGCCGACAGGTCGACAGGCTGACAGGTCGATAGGTCGACAGCGACATGTCAACAATTAGCTTGATTGACAGTCCGACAAGTCGAAAATGTAGCTATTTCTTTTTTTATAATTGTTAAAAGTTTAGGCAAACGGTTCTACAGATAAAAAAACATAAGCATCAACACATCCAATAACAGTATAAGCTATTTATAGTTTTTCATCTAAAATATAAAAGAAGTGATTGTATATTTTATTTGAGAGGAAAAATTAAGTTTCAACAAAACAAAGCTCGTCAATTACTTTTTCTTTAATCATCCACATGCAGAGGGAATCGAAGGACTGTGGTGAATTTATTTGATGACCAAACACGCATTTTGAAACTAATTGTAATCAATTTAGTATCATTTTTCAAGAAAACATAATTCTCATTATATTTGTTTCATATCTCATCTCAACTGAAAACTTTTATTCCTTTAATTGTGTTTTTTCAAACAATCAAAGCGTTCATGGACTGATTTAAATAAGTGGTTATGGATGAAATAACATTAAACATTTTCATTAGATAAATACATGTACAATTATAATTTTGAGGCTTTACAACGAATACAGAGTTCTGTGAATAAAAGTAATAAAATTTATCATGCGAAAGCACATATAATTCAGTGGTTTTAATTTAGTTTACTAGTAATAGAAAAGTGAAAAGCAATGGTGACTGTTTAAAAAAGAAACTAGCATCCAACAAGCAGTAACACAATACGAAACAGTTCAATTGCTGACTTGTCGACTTGCTGACTATTTTTATTGAGTACTCAACTTAATGACAAATAATCTATGGATAACATGAAACATCTGCTGACCTGACAACCTGTCGTCCTGCTGACCTGTCGACCTGCTGACCTGTCGACCTGTCGACTTGCTGACCTGTCGACCTGCTGACCTGTCGACCTGGTGACCTGTCGACTTGCTGACTATTTAACTGAGTACCAAACCTTCCCTCTACACAACATCCTGACTTAATGACTAATAGTCTATGGATAACATGAAACATCTTCTGACCAGTTGTCCTGCTGACCTGTCGACCTGCTGACCTGTCGACTTGCTGGCCTGTCGACCTGCTGACCTATCGACCTGCTGACCTGTCGACCTGCTGACCTGTCGACCTGCTGACCTGTAAACTTGCTGACTATTTAATTGAGTATCCAACCTCATGCTAGTCCCTATCCACATTGACATATTAACAGCTGTTATGTTAACCCCCAAAAACACCGACCCACAAGAACATATTTAATGTTTCAGCGAATGAATATTTCGATTATTGCCGGAACTAGGCCTTCAGATTGTTGCACGCCTAAACATATTTAAAGTATTGGCGTATGGATATTTCGAATATTGCCGGAACTACTTAAACGTATTCTATACTTGGGCCGGTTATTCTACTACAGATAATTTATTTGTTATCTACATGCTTATTAGTATCATGAAAAATAAGAAAAAGAAACTGTTCTGTGAATTCGTAGATTTTGCTAAAGCCTTTGATACTGTTTGGAGAAAGGGTCTTTGGCATAAATTACTTGTGAATGATATTAACGGTAAAATGTTTAATGTAATTTTTAATATGTACACTGGTATTAAATCTCGTATTATGTATAATGGTTAAATGTCAGAATACTTTTCATGCAATATCGGTGCAAGACAGGGTGAAAATGTGTCTCTTTTTTTATTTTCATTGTATTTGAACGACCTTCAACAGTTTATTGAAGAAAAAAATGTATGTGGTTTAAATTGTATTACTGATGAAATAGAGAATGAGTTTGATATCTACTTAAAACTGAAAATTAAAAATGTGTAATTATACGCAGATGATACAGTGTTATTTTCGGATAATGCATCCAATCTACAGTTGCAATTAGATATATTCTTTGAATAAAAATATTGCAGTACCTGGAAATTAAAAGTTAACACAAGTAAAACTAAGATAATATTTTTTTCTGGTGGTAGATTACCCAAAAATATTAACTTTATATATGACGGAAATGCATTGGAGATAGTCAATGAATTGACATATTTTGGGTTGAATTTTTCAAGAACAGGTAGCTTTATGAGTGCTAAGAAGATTTTAGTTGAAAAGCAAATAAAGCAATGTATGAAGTATTGAAAAATGGGAGGTTGCACAACTTGTCAGTGAAATCACAATATGATCTTTTTGATAAAATTGTGAAGCCAATTATCCTGTATGGGTGTGAGATTTGTGGTTTCAGTAATACTGATATTATAGAAAAAGTGCATCTAAAATTTTGTAAACTATTATTAAACCTTAAGAAGTCGACACCCAATTTTATGATTTATGGTGAACTTGGTATTTATCCCATGTCTTTATATACACAGCTGCGTATGGTTAATTTTTGGTCAAAAATGGTTAACAGTAGGTCAGGTTGGTTGCATGAAACACATTAAAAATATATTAGATAAATGTGGATACAGCAATATTTGGTTGTCACAAGGAAATTTCAATTCTAAGTGGTTGGGTATTAGTTTTTGAAAAACAAAAGTTATTTGATCAGTTTCAACAGAAATGGAGAGCTGATATTGACTGTTCGCCAAAACGTTTGGCCTACAAATTGTATTAACAAAATTTTGAATTTGAGGAATATCTGAATATTTTAAATGATAAAGATAGAATTACATATTGTAGATTTCGTACGGGTAACCATAAGTTACCCATCGAAACTGGTAGATGGAATAAGATTGAGCGAAACCTTAGATATTGTAACGTATGTCATTGTAACGAGATTGGTGATGGATTTCATTACACTTTGCAGTGTAGTTCTTTGGCAAATTTTCAAGCACAATATTTGGATACTTTTTCTTACACAGATGTAACATACTAAAATTTAAAAACTATTTCAGTTAAAAATTAAAAATAAGTTGAAAAAGCTGTGCAAATTTATCAGGATTATAACTTTTCAAGTGAGTCTTCCTGGTTAATCACCACTCTTCTTTACTATACTGTTTATTATATATTATTTGTTATTTTCATCTCATCTTGTCATGTGTGTTTGTGTTATGATATATGACTTTTGATGAACTTCTTTGTACCATTGTATCTTTATGGTGTTTAAGAAATAAAGAATCTTGACTCAAAAACTAGCATATTTTAACACACAAGACACAAAATCACAATCCAGTGATATGAATTTTATTTCTTGAATTAGATCCTTCTCACAGGAAATATCCTTCTATAATAATTAATTCAGAGCTCTTCAAAATTGACGAAGAACATATAGAAAAGAAAGAAAAGAAATCTAAAATGTGTTCGTCAATCCGTGTACAAAGAAAGAATGGAACTTCATCCAGTTCAACCAAAAATCCATCTGAATTTCACATACCTCTTGATGATATTGGTATTGTCTCTGTGTTGTAACAAACACAGATGTTTCAGCATATTTTGTACATTATTAAAATAACTCTACCAAGTTGTAAAATGCTGGTCCTAAGCATGAAAAATGGAGGAGACAATTCAATTATTTAGTCGATTTATAAGTAAAAATAAATGATTTCATAAAATTGGCAAGACAAGATAAATTCATCAAAATTGTAAGACAAGGCGAACGTATGACAGAAAGTCACAGGACAAAAAGTCACAATTCAGTTTTGAGATTACTTTTGAACAAGAACACATTTATTTTGAAAATATTTTTTTCACATTTTTCTTGAAGTTTTATGTTTCAAGCAACTTTGTAATAAAAATCTTCTCAATAAATATCAATAACGATCAAGTAATTGTTATGAAAATAAAATGTCAAAGTGACTTGGAACCTAAATGGCTTCATTTTGCCAATATAAATATTCTTTGCATGATTAAAATTTAATACATCTTCATTTATCAAGGTTTATGACCTTTTTTCTTAACTTAAAAAGGATTATATGTAATAAAAACTTAAAGAAAATATTTCAAAATATATTTGAACAATTGTCAAAAAATATTTGTGACTTTTTGTCCTATCAAATTTGTGACTTTATGTCCTGTGATTTTCTGTCCGTTTACCGACAAGACAAGATAATTTATTAAAACTGAGGCACTCGTTACAAAATTAAAAGTCAAGATTCTTATAAGAAAAAAATCTCACTTTCACTTTGTTTCTTTTTATTAAGGTAAATAAATAACATGTTTTTTAAAATTTCATTCTACAAGTTTTAATTATTTATTTTTTCCAAACAGTCAATTGACATGACAATAGTAAACTAAGGAAGTTGATAATCCTCTGAGACTCTGTTTGAATGTATTTAAAACGAATGTAGAAAGTCACAGGGCAAAAAGTCTGAATATATATCGACACTCTGTGCATTTATCATCACTCTGTATATTTATCACCACTCTGTATGTCTATCACCACTGCGTATATCTATCCCCCCTCTGAATATCTATCACACTCTGTATATATATCACCTATCTGTACATCTATAATCACTCTGCATATCTATCACCAATGTGTACACCTATCACCACTCTGTATATCTACCATCACTCTGTATATCTACCGCTGATCTAAATATAATCACAAGTTTGTCTATTATCAACCACTCTGTATATCTATCAACACTCTGTACACCTATCACCACACTGTATATCTATTATCACTCTGTATATAAATATCACCACTCTGTATATCTACTACCACTCTGTTCATCAATCACCACTAGGTATATCTATCGACTCTCTGATTATCTATCACCCCTCTGTATATCTAACACCACTCTGTATATCTATCACCACTCTGTACATCTATCATCACTCCGTATATCTATCACCATTCTGTACACATATCACCACTCTGTATATCTATCGACCCTCTGAATATCTATCACCCTCTGAATATCTTACAATCTGTATATCTATTTCAACTCTGTATATATATATATATATCACCACTCTGTATATATATATATATATCACCACTCTGTATCTATCACCAAAGTGAATATCTAACACCACTCTGTATACTTATCACCACTCTGTATATCCATCAGTATTCTCTATATCTGTCACAACTCTGTATATATATCATCACTCTGTATATCTACAACCACTCTACATATATCACATCTCTGTATATCTATCACCACTCTGTATGTTTATCACCATTCTGTATATCTATAAATCCCTCTGTACATCTATCATTACTCTGTATATCTATCACCACTCTGTACACATATCACCTCTCTGTATATCCATCACCCCTCTGAATAACTTACACTTATCTGTATATCTATCACCACTCTGTATATCTATCACCAATCTGAATATCTATCACCAATCTGTACATATATCACCACTCTGTATATCTATCACCACTCTGTATGTCTATTACCACTGTGTATATCTATCATCCCTATGAATATCTATCAACCCTATGAATAACTATCCCCCCTCTGAATATCTATCACCACTATGTACACCTATCACCAATCTGTATATATATCGACCCTCTGAATATCTATCACCACAGTGAAAAGCTGACACCACTCTGTATATCCATCAGCATTCTCTATATCTGTCACCACTTTGTATATATATATATCATCACTCTGTATATCTATAACAATTCTGTAAATCTATCACATCTCTGTATATATAATACCACTCTGTACATCTATCACCACTGTGTATATCTATCACCACTCTGTATATCTATCAACACTCTGAAGGTATATCACCACTCTGTATATCTATCACCACTCTGTATATCTACCAACACTCTGTTGATCTACCTCTGATCTAAATATCTATCTAACTTTGTCTATTATCAACCACCCTGTATATCTATCACCTCTCGAATATCTATCACCACTCTGTATATCTATCACCACTCTGAATATTTAACACCATTTATCTCAGTTTAACATGCTATGCTAAATAGGGCGTATTGCATTTCCGCTAATTGTTTTAAGTCCCAATACTACGTTTCCGCAAATTTAAAGTATTTAAAATATATAATAACATAGAAAAACAAGTAAATGTGTTAACATTGTAAAAGACTGGTTAAATAAATTAGGTTTTGGTCATCTCACTTTTGATACCTTTAATTTAAAATATCACATAAATAGTATCCAACAAAGAATCTATGACCAGGCTTATCAAATTATGAATTGTTCTATCAATAAATGTGAAAATTTAAATTTCTTTTGTCATACTAATAGAATTAGAAAAAGGCCCCCATATATTGATATATGTAAATTCAAAACTGACCGATCAGTTCTCAGTAAATTTAGACTAAGTGCCCATATCCTAGCAATTAAAAGATTGAAAGAAGTAAACGCATTTGCTTATCCTGTGACAGACAAGCAATTGAGGATGAATACCAATTCTTCTCAATCTGTCCATGCTATACATTATTGAGGGATACCTACATGTATATACAAAATATTAATAATAATCTTAATTTCAATTTTATAAATAACATTGAAGCATTTGACCGTACTTTTAAATTTAAATAGCAGTCTACCAGTCATTATAAAAATCACCCTAAATTTTTGTTGGCCCCTTTTTAGGACTAAAAACATAAAATAAGTGAAATATGCACTTTTTAAACGGTTCCTGGCGTGGGGCATTCATATTTTGTAGTAGCTGGTAAGGTGTAAGGGTAGGACATTTAAGATGCTGTATCTCCTTATTAGTTTCTATCATTAAATGATAGTTTGGATCCAAGAGCTACATGTATGTACTGATACATTTAATGTGTGATTTGTCAGTAAAACATAGGCATATAAAATTCTCACACGTTTGTTGTAAGTTAAGTAAGAATAACCTCACAGAGTTCTTGTTGTTAACAAGATATACGCCGGGCTATTCGATTGAATTTGAAATACGACCGACATGAGTTAAAAAAGACAAAAAAAGCAATTTTTATCCAAATGTTTGATTGATATGTTTCACCCAACAACATTAAGTGAAGAAAAGGGTTCCAAATCAATCAAAGGCTAAGAATGAGTCTGAAATGACAACGAATTTATGAATGCCGGCCGACAAATGAAGACATAAAGGCCACACCCAGCAGGCAGGTTGCTCTGATTCCTTTCACGGATTTGGCTATACTTTTTGGACCTTTTGAATTATAGCTCTTCATCTTTTATATAAGCTTTGGATTTCAAATATTTTGGCCTCGAGCATCCCTGAAGAGACATGTATTGTCGAAATGCGCATCTGGTGCAAGAAAATTGATACCGACGCAACGTCAGATATTGCTACCCTTTAGTGTAACAGAAAAATGACGTTAAATTGGAAACCACACTATCTAATTCTTCCTGCTTTCCTTTTTGGGTAAATGCAAAGTATAACAAACAAGTATAAATGCCGTGAGAATCCAATCCAATATGATTTTATAATTAGCATAGGATATTCAATTTTACTGCTAGTAATTACGTGTTTTTTGGAGGAATGTTGCTGAATTATATGTGACCCGCCATGACATTTGCAAGCTTATGGAGGTAGAACGTCATTGTTAGAAAAAATATAAACACTAGAACACACCCGTGATATCGCAGGTCCGTGACTGAATTAAAGTATATAACTAATACTATGCGCAAGCCTTATTTTAGTATTCTTACTGATTGAAATACTACAATGGGTAACAATTTGACAATTTAGTAGTGTCAACCCTGCGATTATGACCCGTGTATAAAGCATATTAATCCCAAATACACCGTTTGGTGGTGCACCTGTCATTAACCCTGTGATTATGACCCATTTATTATCTATAAAGCATATTAATCCTGAATACACCGTTTGGTGGTGCGCCTGTCAGATGCGGAACGTACAGATAAGATAATCGGTAACAGGTGAATATAATATTGGTATCGGTTTCGGGCTCGAACCCGGAACTTCTTAATTATTGGCAATATTAATTACGTGGAAAACAAAAGGGCCTGCCTGGAGTGGTGTAATTTTTAATCCACACCTTTGTACTTTATTAGTTATATATAACAGTTGAATTCTTTGATTCGTCGTATTTACGTGATGACGGCTGACAAATTGGACCTCGTAATTTTAGTATTATAGATGATAAATATAGAGATTCAATGAAATACGTATGTGTGAAGAAAAGATAAACACTTTCGTTGGCTTCTTTTTTGCGGACGCCGAACTATACATCATATATAAGTTTTGGAAGAAGTTTTACTTTATCGTGTGAAGTGAAAAATATTTGAATCTACATTTTAAATTGATACAAAAAAAATCTAATTTCTGCTTTATAGATTTCCTTTCATAAATGAAGTCTGAAATATATCCATAATAAATGCACCGTATCAAATGCATATAAGAGAACACCTACTTATAAACTGTTACGCGTCGCTTACTATGTATAGAGACATGCATAATAAATCTAAATTAAAAAAAGGAATTCTTAAAGCTTACTTTGATAAATTTTAAACTAACTTCATTTCAACAAGTTTAAATTAAATGTTCTAAAATAGAGCTACAAACAAACAAATACTGCTCTGCTCTAAAGTGTTTCTTTCATAAATGAAGTCTGAAATATATCCATAATAAATGCACCGTATCAAATTAATATATGAGAACACCTACTTATAAACTGTTACGCGTCGCTCACTATGTATAGAGACATGCATAATAAATCTAAATTAAAAAAAAAAAGGAATTCTTAAAGCTTACTTTGACAAATTTCAAACTAACTTCATTTCAACAAGTTTAAATTACATGTTCTAAAATAGAGCTAAGAATTGTTTGCATTGCAGTAAATTTAAGTCTTTGAAATTTTATTCAAATACGCTATTCAACATCACTAAAAGCCGATAAATACAATAATTTTGTGTTTTATAAATTAGTGGCTTCAATAAATAAAAGTCGTCATAGAACAGTCTCATTTTCATACCGGTATTCGAAATGACTCGTTTCATTGCTATTACAACAAATATGTCATAATAACATGACAGAGAGTTTTGTTTCGGAATATTTTAGATAAATATACAAAAATCAAATTTTAGACAATGTACCCAACTAAGCCTGGAAATGGCTAGTCACATATAGTTAACGGCGTCGGATTTTCTCACAATGACGTTTTACCTCCATAAGCCTGGATATGTCGTGGCTGGTCACATATATTCATCCCAAGTATGATTTTTTTCAAGCAGTGACATACAATAGCTTATAGTTATAGTTATGATACTGACGTTTTCTTACTTTTTGATAATAGATGTGCATTTTTTTAATGTGTGTATCATTTCGTTTTGTTGAAAGCAGGACATTTATATTTAGTGGAGGAAGGAACACGCGAATGCAGTTCATGCCGTCCCTAGCATATTACGCTTGTGGCGACGTCAAATTATGATAACGGACAAACTTGCAAGACAAATTCAAAAGTACTTTTTATTGGTATAGTTATCAAAGCCGAAAAATAATCTTCACGAAATCAAATCTCTATTTTTTGGCCGTAAAAGTTTTGTGAAGGCATGAAAGTTTAACTCGGACATTTCCGCAAGACATTGCAAATCTATTGTTTTGAATTGAATATGTAGCTCAATTTATTTTTTAATTCAAACTTTGTGAGCTGACACTTAGTACAAAACAATAGTGCTTACAATTTAATGAATTATCTGTCAAAATTTTATTTTTGAACTGAAATGTTTCAAGTTTTCAAATTAACTTTCCGATGGGACATTTCCGTGCATCATATTTTTTGGAAAATAAGTATGCAAATCTTAAAGTGAGACAGCCATGTTAACCAGTACTGAAATATATCACGTCATAGAATTTTCATGCAAAATTTTGAAGAGTTGCGTGGACATTTCGCGAATTGTTCGAGTTTTATGTTTCGAGTTTGTTACATGAGACAACGCTGAGTAAACGTTTTTTTCGGATAATCTGTGCCTTCCTAAGACTATGAATATTATATTTTTATTCTTTCTCTATCATAATGTGAAAATTCAAGAATCAATCTTTATTTTCATGTATAATTTGAAATATTTATTTCAGCATTTTTATAAAAATTTTCCCTTCAAATATTTACTTAACGCTATTCTTCATGGTAGTAGCAATATCTAACGTTGCGTTACCGTTACTTTTATTGCAGTCTGGTCTTGAAAAAAGTATTCCATATATATCAGTTCGGCGAAACAGGCATTCCGGTCAGACATGAAAACCCCTGCCACAAAAAAATATGCCCGCTTTTATTCATCATGTTCATGTAATGCTAAATAATTCTGTTGGGAATTTTCGTTTCTAATAGAAAAAAAGTGGACAAGATTTTTGTTTTGCGTCTAGAATTTTTGTTAAAGGCAAAAATCAAAGTTATTTTTTTTTCTCTCAAATATCTAAGACTGTCTCCTCAAATCAAATGGTTCGTACTTACGACTTTGTATCTATAAAGAGCTTACTAGAACACGCCCGTGATATTGCGGGTCCGTGACTGAATCAAAGTATATAACTATGCGTATGCCTTATTTTAGTATTGGTATTGTCATCTGATCAAGTCATGCCGATTATAAGATGCACAGTTTTCTCTGTTTTCAAAATCTTTCTGTTTGAACATGTTGAACCCGTCGACCTGGAACCTATCAATTATTGGTAATATTATTAATTTGCAAAACAAAAGGGCCGTGGAGTACTTTTTAACAGTATACAGCAAAATTCTAAATACACCGTTTGGTGGTGCGCCTGTCAATGTGAACTGGTTTCCGATTCTTCTACTCGGACTTTCAATTCAGTAGCGGATCCAGAGGGGGGCGTACAGGGCGTACGCCATTCACCAAACAGAAAGTAATGCTCTATAGACTATTACACTCTCATGAAAAAAAGTTTCACAGCAATAGTATCTAACTACGGAATCATGTTTAACCCCAAACGCCCCAGCCTATTTTAAAATGATATAGCTGAATAATGATCCCCAGTCAGTATCTTGTTTCTGGGTCAATGTTAACTTTGTGTGACAGTTGTAATAAACCTTTATATATTTAGGACTACCAACATAATATCAATGGGACAGATTAGGTGAACGTTTGTCTGTAACGACCATTGCTCACTTCTTACTTATTATAGAATTTAAACTGTGGGCAACCAAAGGTTCTTAACGCCTCTAATAATAAAAGGATTCCTAATGTGCTGTACTTCCTATGTGCAACTTCAAAACTTTTGGGTGATTCGACGATCATTTAAGGTTTTTTTGGTCATATTTTTTGTAATCCAGAATTAAAAGTATGAAAATACTGTCCAATTAGTTATAAATAACATAATATCCAGCTAGATAATAACAATGGCACGTATTTCAGCATGTATTAGGTAGAACACAAATCTAGTGTGCTCGCATGAGGCAGCTTAACTGCTTAAAATCATTAGACTGGAGCATAATTCGAAATTGATCTTTAACTTGTCATGATAAAACTATATACCGAATTTCAAATCAATATCTTTAAGCATGAAGAAACAAAAGTGCACACGCTGACATGTCTCGCCTTCTTTACTAATCATTGATATTATGTTGGTAGTCCTAAATATATAAAGGTTTATTACAACTGTCACACAAAGTTAACATTAACCAAGAAAACTAAACATTGACCAATGAAGCATGAAAATGAGGTCAGGGTCAGATGAAACATGCCAGGCAGATGTGTACAGCTAACAATTCTTCCATACAACAAATATAGTAGACCTATTGCATACAGTATAAGAAAAACAAACCAAAACACAAAAACTTAACTATAACCAATGAACCATGCAAATGAGGTCAAGGTCAGATGACATCTGACAGTTGGACATGTACCCCTTACAGTCCTTCCATTCACCAAATATACTAGACCTATCGCTTATAGTATCTTAGATATGGACTTGACCACCAAAATTTAAACTGATCCATGAAATAAGGTCGATGTCAAGAGAAAACTGTCTGACGGGCATGACGACCCTGCAAGGTACGCACATACCAAATATAGTTATCCTATTACCTATAATAAGAGAGAATTCAACATTACAAAAGATCTTCTTTTTTTTCAAGTAGTCACTGAACAATGAAAATGAGGTCAAGGACATTGGACATGTGACTGACGGACACTTCGTAACATACAGCATATATAAACAAAGTATGAAGCATCCAGGTCTTTCACCTTCTACAATATAAAGCTTTTAAGAAGTGAGCTAACGCTGCCGCCGGATCACTATCCCTATGTCGAGCTTTCTGTGACAAAAGTCGCAGGCTTGACAAAAAAGTATGGAAAATTGACAGATGGACAGACAGACAGAGTGCAAACATTAAGTCTCCACCGTACTGCTTTCTACAATGAGCAAAGCCCACACCGCATAGTCAGCTATTATAGGCCACGATATGACAATTTACAACAATTTAAAACAATTCAAACGAGAAAACAAATATGTAACACATAAGCAAACGACAACCACTGAATTACAGGCTCCTGACTTGGGACAGGCACATACATAAATAATGTGGCGGGGTTATAGGGACCCCCCTAACCTGGGACAGTAGTATAACAGTCCAACATAAGAATTGATCCAGTGGTTTCAGAGAAGATTTTGTGAAAGATTACAAAAAAAAAATGTTAAAAATAACTATAAAGAACTCCTTAACAGGTCAATTGACAGTTTTAGTCATGTTGACCTATTTAAGGATCTTACTTTGCTCAATTTTTTTTGCTGTTTTCAGTTTATCTGCATCTATATTAATATAAAGATAAAAACCAAAAACTGCAAAAAATTCTTAAAATTACTTTTTTTCTAAATTGTTGTCTGATTTATCTGGAAATTGAAGAACAAATATACGAATGTATTCCTGATGAACATTTTTACCCATGTCAGATATACTCTGAATGCTTAAATTTCGGAGATATTATCCAAAAATTTCATTGTACTCCTACGTTCTATTTAAACAATGTTCTGTTAAATGTGTCATTGCTTTTATTATAATTTGACTAATTGATATAGTCTGTTTGTCCATCTGTCGGTCTGACAGTCTGTCCAGCTTCAGGTTAAAGTGTTTGGTTAAAAATTTTGGTCAAGGTTAGCCAGTTGAGATTAAAATGTTAGCTTTTTATACCTTATATGGGATTTGCATATTGTTAAAGACTGTAATGTAATTTCAACGACAAGGCTGTCAGAGTGACAGCAAACCGGATTTTTCTGCAGAGGTGCAACCCTGAACAGTTGAGCTAGTCTTGACAATACGTTTAAAATTTAAACAACTCTGAATTTGGGTTGTGATTGAATATTTGACACAGCATAGGTTTGTGACACAAAATGAATGTGGTCAAAGAACTGAAATTGGACATTTACCTATTATGGTCCAATATCCAAAATCTAAGTACGTTGTTATCATCAGCATATCAAAGAAACCCAAGAAATCAATTTTTGGATGAAATCAAACAAAAGTTTAATTTAGGACCCTTTGGATCCCAACTGTTCCCAAAATTCGAAATCTGAATATACATTGTATGTTTATTAATATACAATATAAGTTCTTTAAGGAGCTTACTTAAAACAAAATATATATAGCATTCCAAAAAATAGTGGGTTTTTTTACAGAATAACAAACCAACCTACCACAAAAATTTACAAACAATTAACCAAAGAAAAGAAAAAAATAACACAAAAATTTAATTTATCATTAATACAATGTCTTTTATAAATCTATAAAACTTATCTGTAATTATCTTCAAAATGTCTAAAACATAACAGTTACCCTTCCAGAGCACCTGAGATCATCCCTAGTTTTTGGTGGGGTTCGTGTTACTTATTCGTTAGTTGTCTATGTTGTGTCATGTGTACTATTGTTTGTCTTTTTCATTTTTAGCCGTGGCGTTGTCAGTTTATTTTTGATTTATGAATTTGACTATCCCTATGGTATCTTTCTTCCCTCTTAATTTCTTACTATATTTATACAGTCCTATATAGATTATAATCACCAGCATTTCAGAAACAGAAAATTTAGAAATAAATCTGTCACTCCAATAGTGTGATAAGCCATTTACTGAAATGCTTCACCAAGGGCAGCCTGATACGACCGCAGCGTTTGAAACCTGAAATGTTGGGGCAAATATGGTCAAAATTCAAGCTTGATTCTGTCTGAATTAGGATTGTGATCAAATTTCTGACACAAAATAAATGTGATTTAAGATCTTACAAATCTATTGTGCAACTGAAGGTTTAATTTTTCTTCTTGAAACTTTTTTTAATTGGAAAAAAAATCCCCCTTACTTCTTGAATCCCTTCTTGGAGCAATTACCAGCCTAGTATGGAACCTTGTTTCACTATTTTAGAGAGATCCATACACTCACACACAACTTATTGGCTGGAAACTACAAAAATGCATGTTTTTTGTCCCTTTTTCCCTAAACTGTTGGCACAATAACCCCCCCAAAATGAATCTCAACCTTCTTCTTGTAGTATCAAAAAATTTGGTACAATTTCAGAGTAATCATAAAATTGAGAAAGGAAATGGTGAATACGTCAAAGCGACAACCATATACTTATACACAAGTTATTATCCTGAAACTAGAAAGTGCTTTTTTTGGGCCCCTTATTCCAAAACGGTTGGGACCATCATCCCCAAAATCATCCCAACCTTCCTTTTGTGGTAATAAACCTTCTTAAAAAAATCATAGAGATCCATTCACTTAAACTCAAATAATTGTTCGGAAACTAAATGTGTCTTCCTATGACGACGCAGACGATGACATCATACCATTATACGATCCCAAAAAATATTTTGCAGTCGTGTAAACACACTTAGTGTAATCAAACTTTTTATACCAGTATATAATTAACAATTTCTGTTCATAGAGAAATAACTGAAGCACATTAGAAGTACAAGTACCACTTTTGGATATTAAAAAGGATGTTAACTCAACAAGAAGATATCTGAAATCATGAAAATTGCAATTGGCCTTCATTTAGTCACAGGAAACAACTTATCTAAATTTGAAAATATTTCTTCCAAGGCTTTTCATGTAATTGAACACACATGCCCGCCAGCCGTATATCCCTAAATCAATAAAAGAACCTTAGTGAGCACGCTCACATACCCCACGTCCCCACATTGTCATTGGAGAAATTAAATAAGTGTAAGGAAAAAAATTGTATAAGAAAAAATATTGAATAATAATTTCCTGTCAATATGCACATCTACATGCATAGTATGTCCTTATTATCTACAAAATTTCATGAAATTCTGTTGTGTGGTTTCAGAGGAGTTGAGATGACAAACTGTTGCAGAAGTACATTGAAGCAAATAAGTTCAAAGGGGCATAACTCCTAGAAAAAAAAATGAATAAAAATGTCTTGTCGATATGCACATCTACATATTATGTCCTTATTATCTGAAAAGGTTTCATGAAATTCTGTTGAGTAGTTTCAGAGGAGTTGCGATGACAAACTGTTGCAGTAGTACACTAAAGTAAATAAGTTCAAAGGGCGTAACTCCTAGAAAAAAAATTGAATCGCAATTTTCCTTCAATATTCAAAACTACATAGTATGTCCTTATTAACTGAAAAGGTTTCGTGAAATTCTGTTGTGTGGTTTGAGAGGAGTTGCGATGACAAACTGTTGCAGTAGTACACTAAAGTAAATAAGTTCAAAGGGGCGTAACTCCTAGAAAAAAAATTGAATCGAAATTTCCCGTCGATATGCACAACTACATAGTATGTCCTTATTAACTGAAAAGGTTTCGTGAAATTCTGTTGTGTGGTTTGAGAGGAGTTGCGATGACAAACTGTTGCAGTAGTACATTAAAGTAAATAAGTTCAAAGGGGCGTATAACTCCTGGAAAAAAATTGAATCGCAATTTCCCGTTGATATGCACAACTACATAGTATGTCCTTATTAACTGAAAAGGTTTCGTGACATTCTGTTGTGTGGTTTGAGAGGAGTTGCGATGACAAACTGTTGCAGTAGTACGTTAAAGTAAATAAGTTCAAAGGGGCATAACTCCTAGAAAAAAAATTGAATCGCAATTTCCCGTCGATATGCACAACTACATAGTATGTCCTTATTATCTGAAAAGGTTTCGTGAAATTCTGTTGAGCGGTTTGAGAGGAGTTGCGATGACAAGAAACAGGACTGACGGACGGACGGACTTGGTTAGTAGATTCTGTACAGCAATATAAGCATTTTATCATCAATACCATTTCGTAACAATTTTTGCCATAGTTAACTATGGCAAGTTACGAAATGATATTGATGGTAAAATGCTTATTGCTGTACAGAATCTGTATGAAAATGCAAAATCATGTATAAGAGAAGGTAATAATTTCTCTGAATATTTTGCTCCAAATGTAGGAGTCAGACCAGGAGAAAACCTCTCTCATTTAATATTTTCATTTTTTCTTAATGATCTGACATAGTTCTTATCAGATGCCTATGATGGTCTAATGATGTATGTACTATTTCTCACTTGCTGTTTGATAATGATGATATTGAAGGTTAAATTGTATTTGTTACTATACTAGTCAACACAAGAAACGATACAAGACTTTTTTCAAATTAAAGATGAAGTTTTTCGTTTATAGGACCAATATTGAAGGTAGTGATATTAAATGACCATGAAAATATAAATCCGTTTAAAAAAAAAGATTTTTTGGGGCTTTCGTGACGTCATTTTGCGAAATTCAAGTTTTTTTGACAAAATTTACATAAAACAACAATTTTAAAAACAGAAGTTCTAACTAATGATGTCAAACTTTCAATGACAATAAAGACAATGTTTGACATTAATTCTTTTTTTAAAAATCGTACAGTTTCTTTGTTTATTTGTAAAGCAAAGTTCTGCCCAACAAGAAATCGTTAAAATGTAAACATTATCAATTGATTTACCATTGACTGTATGTGTAAAGTGAAATTAAAAAGAACATTAACAATCTTAAAACTAATCCGAAAGGTCCTAAAGTTACAGTGTGTTGTTTTCATATCTAAAACATTGATTTGAGACGAAAACAATTTATTTTTTTGCATTTTTGAGATTTCATAAACACATTTTTTACCCATTTTTTTTCAATTCAACCCATTATATATAATTAGTTACAACATGAACATATTAACTTGATTAGCGTTATGAATATTTTTTAAACGAATTTGATAATTCTATTTGGTACTTAGAAAATTGTGTGACGATTTTGTGTCAAACTTTCCACAAAAATAATTTGCACCCTATGATCGTTTACATGGAATTAAGGTACTCTCCGAAAGGTTTTGATTTTCATTATCACAATTGCATACATTGCAAATGAAAGCCTTTGGAAATAGTGTAACTCATTTTGTTAAAATTTTAATACTCTTTGATAAATTTTATTCTAAAGTCGTGTATCGTTTCTTTTGTTGACTAGTATATATGCTGATGATACTGCAGAATCTGGCAGCTGAATTGCAATCTGCACTAAAGTCTAAATGTGATGTTTTTATATTGTGAGACCTGGAAACTTAAAGTCAATGTAACTAAGACCAATGTTATTCTACTTTCAAAAATAGGCAGTGTGAGAATACTCAGTTTTTATATAATAATGAATAAATAGTTGTTATAGAAGATTTTCAATATCTGGGAACAGTCTTTTTTTAAGAAAAGGTACACTTTCAAAAAATAAAGCTCGGCTAGTCTAACAGGCTAGGAAGGCCATGCTCTATGCATTGTGTAAAGCGAGAAGGCTTTGTTTACCAGTTGATATTTTGTTACAAATATTTGATGCAATGGTTGCACCTATATTGTTGTATGGTGCTCAAGTGTGGGGTTACGAAAACAATGAAATTATTTAATCTTTGCAATAGAATTTTGCAAGTATATTTTGAAGATTAAAAAATGTACTCCAAATTGTATTGTTTATGGAGAGCTTGGTAGAGAACCTATGCCTATTTGTATTAAAGCCAGAATGGTTGTCTTTTTGCAACTTATTTTAAATGGTAAAAAAAAGAAAATATCACGCACGATATGATATGTTATATAGACTTGACGAAGATGATGTGTATCACTCTAAATGGTTACCATGTATCAACGAAATTTTACTTGAATGTGGTTATAATCATTGTAGGAATAACCAAATTATGGAAAGAAATGTTATTCTGTCAAGACAAGTTTAACAGTTTCTTCATGAAAAATTCATTGAAAATTGGAAAGCACAAATATTTAACTCACCTAAGTGTATTAATTATAGAATTGTAAGACTGAATTTGGTTTTGAGAAATATCTCTCTGTTTCCCCACCTGAAATGATGTATACTATTCAGGGGCGGATCGAGGATTTTGGAAAGGGGGGGCGAAGATTTTAAATTTCGCCTTGCGGAGCGAGGCGAAAAAATTTTGGGACCTTTTTTTGGGCTAGAAAACATAAAATAAGTGTAATATGCACTATTTAAACGGTTCCTGGCTTGGGGCATTGTATATTATATAGTTGCTGTAAAGTGTAAGGGTTGGACATTTTTATGCTGTATTCTCCCTAAAAATAGTCTATCATAAAATGATAGTATTGATCCAAGAGCTATGTACTGATATATTTGATGTAGGACTTGTCAGAAAAAAAACCGTGGAAATTCGATAAATTTTATAATACGACCGACACGAGTTAAAAAAGACAAACAAGCAGTTTTCATCAAAATGTTTGATTGATATGTTTAACCCGACATAACTTAGAGAACCGAAGTGAGGGGTTCCAAATCCACCAAAGATTACGAAAGTGTCTGAAATGACAACGAAGTTAGAATGACGGTCGAAAAATGGAGACATAAAGGTCACACCCAGCAGGCTTGTTACAGTCTGGTCTTGAAAAAAGTATTCAATGTATATAAGTTCGGCGAAACAGTCATTCTAGTCAGACATGCGAACCCCGACCACAAAAAAACTACGCCCGTTTTATTAATCATGTTCATTTCATGCTTAATAATTTTGTTTGAAATTTTCGTTTTTAATAGCTTCGTTTTTAATAGCAAGACTATTGTTTTCAATCCTGATACGGCCAGAATTTTTGTTTAAGGCAAGGATCAGAGTCATTTTTTTCTCTCTTAAATATCTCAGACTGCCTCCTCAAATCAAATGGTCCGTACCTGAGACTTTTTTCTAGACCTTATACTAAAATTGAGAATTGAAATGGGGAATGTGTCAAAGAGACAACAACCCAACCATAGAAAAAACAACAGCAGAAGGTCACGAAAAGGTCTTCAATGTAGCGGGAATTTTACCGCACTCGGAGGCGTCCTTCAGCTGGCCCCTAAACAAATATATACTAGTTCAGTGATAATGAACGCCATACTAATTTCCGAATTGTACACAAGAAACTATAAATAAAATAACACAAGACTATCAAAAGCCAGAGGCTCCTGACTTGGAACAGGCGCAAAACTGCGGCGGGGTAACTCGGGATCATTATTCAACTTTGCTATTTATAAAATAAGCTGGGGCATCTGGGTTTAAACATGTTTTCGTAGGTAAATAATATTTTGGAAATTTTTTTTCATGAGAGGTTAATAGTCTATAGAGTATTAACTATTAATTTTTGTTTGGTTGAAATGATGAAATAGAAGTAAATACGTTCTTGCTCAATCCTGTTTCGCTTTGCAGGTTTCCTGATTGTCATGACATCCTCAGCCTAAGCAATGTGTATTACTGTTAATTTGAATTTCAAAATGACCGTGTGCCGTTTTTTTCAACGCACTGGTCAACTCCTCCTTAGCAAATCACATGACTTTGACAATCAGTAAATACCAGTGAAAAAATATCTTTATAAGTAAAGAATTGTCGTATAAAAATTAAATTCTCGGGAAATTGCAAAGTTCACGAAGTCTAGTGCTGATTAATAATTTTACAAAAAAAAAAAAAAAAAAAAAAATGCGAGCAAAGGGGGGGGGGGGGCGTACGCCCTCTACGCCCCCCTCTGAATCCGCCACTGCTATTAATAAATTTAGATGTGGAAGTCACAAGTTGCCAATTGAAGCTGGTAGTGTTTGTTCTATTGATGGATCTGGGGAAAAAAATGTGATCTAAGTGATAAAGAACAACTAGATTATGATACATATTTAATTGTAACTTTTTTAATGGAGTTCGTGTTGTTTCTTATTTATTATTTGTAACTGTTTATGTATAAAAATAAATGCCACGGTCTCTTAATTTCATGAGTCTTTAGGATAAAAAAGATCTTTACAAGTCATTTTTATATCAAATGTATTATCACACCTTTTTATGCTCGATTTGAGATCTAAATTTTATTGTTAAAAAAGGCTAGCTGTTGTCAAATAAATTTTGTGAGCAGTTTTAATACCGAGGGTGTGTCTTATTTTGTGAGTTTTCATTGGTTTGGAGTTTTTAGACCCTTCATTGTTGACCAGTGGAAAACTTCCCGCCGAAGTGTTTCAAATAGCACTTTGTCTTCAAACGAACAAGATGGACACATGCAGTTTACAGAAGCAAAAGATTTGATTTGAACTGTTCGTGAAACCACACATACTCAAGGTAGATATTAACCCCTTGGTATTTTCCCAGATTATTTTCATTATTAAAAATATGGATCAAAACACGACATTTGAAATCTTTTTCGAAAAATTAAGATATGATATAGAAGACTATCTGATGAAATTTAATAAGTTGGCTCGTGTTCATTGATCGTCCTGAATATGCATGAAATATTTGCCACTGGACACCAAGTAACCAACAATCAATCGTGTTCATTGACATCGGAATAAATAAAAAAAATAAAAAACTAGAGCATGCACTGGTTACTACAAAACAAGTGCCTGAGTCGATACTGTAGAGTATCGTGATGTTTGAAAAGGTTGCACCAACTGAAAATGCAGATGGCATATTTTTGCTCAACTATCGATAGCAAAGATTTGAAAATATTTATTTTACTTTTTCGTATTTTACTGATACATGGAATTATATTTCAAGTTTACAGTTTTCAAGTTTATAGTAGATGCAGTCTATTTGTATTTTATAAAGATGATAAAGCCATAATTCAAAAAGTAGAAGACTTGATTCTCCATTATATTGTCCTTGATCCTCGATTTACTTACAGCCGTTTTGGTGGTGATAAATATTATGTACATGGTTTAATCTCAATTGTTTTAACACTTTTTTCACGTTTTTGTTATTGATCTGAGTAAAGTTCAGTTACATAATTTATTTGCAGTATGTCCTTTGTCAGTAGATATTTTTCTGCACAGCCAGTTACTAAAGTGTGAAATGAGTAGATTGTTGTGTAACACCTATATGGTCATGTGATCAAAAGGTTAGAATTTGAACCGATATATGGTCGTGTCATCAATAGGTTAGAATTAGAAGCCAAATCAATTTAAATTGATTTTTACTTGGACAAAGACCTAGGTATTTAATGCCCAACCTACGATGGTCCACTGAACATAGAAAATGAAAGTGCAAAGTTCAGGTTAAAGTTTTTGGTCAAGGTAGTTTTTGATGAAGTTCAACTGAGTCACATCTACTTGAAACTTAGTACACATGTTCCCTATGATATGATCTTTCTAGTTTTAATGCCAAATTATAGTTTTGATCCCAATTTCATGGTCCACTGAACATAGAAAATGAAAGTGCAAAGTTCAGGTTAAAGTTTTTAGTCAAGGTAGTTTTTGATGAAGTTAAAGTCACATCTACTTGAAACTTAGTACACATGTTCCCTATGATATGATCTTATTAATTTTAATTTCAAATTAAAGTTTTGACCCCAATTACACGGTCCACTGAACATGGAAAATTATAGTGTGAGTGGGGCATCCGTGTACTATGGACACATTCTTGTTTCATTAGAATATTAGGGGACATGAAATATGTTTGAAAGAATTTTAAGGCAATTAATTGATTCAATGTGATCTGTGTTGGATTTTAGATTTTAAAAGTTCCAGAAAATTACTTTTGGAGAATTGAATGATTTCACTAATTTTTCATGTTGCATGTGAAATTACAATATGATGACTTTACCCCATTTCTTTAAGTTTATTGATTTATTAGAGTTGTTATGTTTTCAAGCTTTTACTCTTGTATAAACATCATCGAACTGAAACTATAAGTTCTGTAACCATGGTAAAATTCATGATTGATTGTGGGTGCATAACCCCCTGTGGCAAATATATCATGCATTTCAAGTTGAAAGATCCATGTAACTTGACCAGGTATTGCTTCCAAATAGTATCTACCTACAACAACAGGAATAGGGGACACATTCATGTATATGTCTAGGAGACTGACAGTGTACCAACTGAATTTGTTGGCAATACCTTCTGAATACATTTTTTATATAAAAGTTAATTACATTTGGTTTTTCAGAGAATTTACAAGACTATTATCCACAAAATGCAACAGTCTTATTTTGATGAATTGTTGAACCAGAGAAATGTGAAGACTTACAGACACCTAGACTGTATAGTCAACATAACAATGATTAGAGAATCAGACTACAGTGAACATTACAATGATTAGAAAATCAGACTAGAGTCAACATTACAATGATTAGAGAATCAGACTATAGTCAACATTACAATGATTAGAAAATCAGCCAGCTGCATTTCATCAATCAGTTTATGATGAAGCTTTACAGCATTGGAAATGATTACTCAGGTATGTATTGGTTAAAATTTTGAGGTTTGTTTTATAGGATAATAGTGGTGTTTAATTTTTATCTTTCTTGAAATAAATATATTAGAAATGAGGTGAAATATGGCATTGATTAAAGGAGATGTACCAAGGAAAACATGTGACTGAATAAACATTTTATTAAAAAAGGATGAACAATACAGTTTTGAGTTTCAATCCTTTCATATATTAAAATAAAATGATATTTTGTAGGGACCAAACAACTGAGTAGAAAGAAGAACCGTATGACCTTGAAGAGTAAGCAATGTATTAAGTATATTTGGGGTTACCAAAGAGTATGGTAAGAACCTCATCTTAAATTATACTTGGTGAGTATTCTTATTGTTGGTTAAATATTAAGCATCATTATGGAAAATGGGGGATCAAGGGTATACACCAACAAGACAGTGACCAAAGGAAAATAAATAACCAAAACCATCTAGAGGTTTCAACTATAGTCTGATGCATATACAATACGTGAACTTGTAAATCATCCAAAGTCTAAAATATTTGTGAATAAAATGAACAGACTGACAAATAACTTACATACACACAAATATCTGACCTAAGCACATGAGCATGTTGCAGGGTGAAATTTTTTTTTTAAATAAAGCTTGAGCCTGTTTTGTGCAATGCCTAACCATTTAACGACAAAATTTCATACAGAAAACTTTTCAAATTGAGGGGTTTCAAATTTTAAATAAGCCAATTTATGGTTTAAAAAAATAATGGAAATCTTGACTCCCCAACAAGAGAAAAATGTCACTCTTATCATTGAGGAAAATGGCCACTACCTGAATGGTCTTTAGAATTAATTCAGTTGCTCTGGTCATTTTTCAAAATTTAACAATGTAAGTAAATATGGAGTTGTTTGATCAATGGGAGATAACTCTGACCACATGGAATAATTCTGAACACTTAAAGAGGGGTCCTGATCCCGAAATCCCGGGCTTAAAAACACAAAATCCTGAGCTCCCGAAATTTAAATAAATTTAGATCCTGACATCAAGAAATTAAAAAAAAAAAACTTTATCCTGAAGGGGTCAATCCCTAAATCCTGTGCTTTAAAATACCAGATTCCTGAGTCCCAATATAGGTCCTATCCCCCTCACATATATAATTGATAACTAAGATAAAAGAAATACAGAAATTGTTTTGCCTTTTGCCATGCTTACAATCAACAAAAGATTTTTTTCTTCATTTTTCAAAATAAATTCCAAGACTAAGATGTAGGATGCCATTCTTCTAACAAAATACCACAGCATGGAGACCCTAATCAGCACACTAAAATGTCCAAACGTGTGTCCTACATCTTGAAATAAATATAATTTTATAAATGTTCAAGTATCTTCAAAAACATTTTTTACTCATTTCTACTCTGTTGAGACAATTTCACTAGCACTGCACTTTGACTTTGACTAAGACAAACACAATGTTGATTGAAGTTGAATGGTACTAGTGACAACTTTGTTGGAGACATGGAAAGCATTTCGTCATTGTTAGTAGTTTTATGGGCTTTCACCTCTTGAGTCACAAAGAACCTTATGTACGTTAGTTCCATTGAAATGTTATATGCATTGTCAATGCTAAACATTTGATTGACTTTGACTGATTTTTTTTTAGTTTCGTCAGAGTGTAAATGAGTTTGAACAAAAGGCAATATAACCTTTTTTGAGTGATAAGAAGATTTGACTTTCATTTTTGATAAAGTTTTCACCAAATTTATTGTTGATAGCAAGGCTTATGGTTTGCACAATAGAATATGCCTTTTACACAATGAGCTCAGTGGTGAATCCAGAGGGGGGGTCTGGAATTTGGAACCCCACTTTTTTTTGGCCCATCAATGCATTTGAATGGGAGCATATAGTTGGACCCCCCCTTTTAATCTGGGTTGGGAACCCCCCTTTTTTGGGGCCTATCAATGCATTTGAATGGGAGCATATAGTTTGACTCCCCCACCCCTCCCCCCCTTTACTCTGGGTTGGGAACACCCCTTTTTAAAATGGCTGGATCCTCCCCTGGAGCTTGTCACTTTCACTCAAAAAACATTAAAGAAACCATCAAATTCCTAAGCTTAGGTAGGAGCTTCAAATTGTTATAAAAATTACTTTACTATCATTATCTTGTGTATTTTAGCCACCTTCTGCTTAAAAAAAAATACATTTAGATAATTTATCACTTAAAGAGGCATTTGCAATGATTTAAATAAAAAATAACAGCACTTTGTTTTTTTATGAATATTAATAAAAGTGGCATAATGAAGAAATGACTTGTAATTATTAACAGTCATTATTATAGTTAAATTGGTAAAAATGATCTGAAAAGCATTGCTGATTTCATATTTTTTTCCAAAACCACAATTCAACCTCATTTTGGTCTGTATGCATACAACATTTAATAAGAACCATTGTAGTAGATGGTTGCTCAGCTTGGTCAGATAATAAAAAGAACAGAATGTCAAAATAAAACGGTTTTGCCAACAAAAAATATTATTTCAGTGGTAAAACTCAAATGTTTTTGCTTCAATTTTTTACTCACTTGAGTGCAATTATTTGCAAAGTACAAATCTTATACAAAAAAATTATGTCTGAGACAACAACCCAACCAAAGAGCAAAAAACAGCCGAATCAACTAATGACTCTTCAACTCAGCAAGAAAATCCAGCATCTTGAGGCAGGCTTCAGCTGACCCCTACACAAAAATGTTCACTAGGTCAGTGAAAGTGGATGTCATACTAAACTCAAACATATATTAAAATGAACTGAAATTAAAAAACCTACGAGACTAACAAGGTCCAGAGGCTTCTAACAAGGGACAGGTGCAAAAATGCAGTGGGTTAAACATGTTTTGAGAGATCTCAACCCACTCTTATACCTCTATGAGCCAATGTAGAAAAAACAAACACAGCAATTTGCACCGTAAAACTCATTAAAAAGAAGTCTGTGTCCAACTTCAGAAAAGGTAACAAAAGAAACAGACTAATAATTTGTGTATTTTTACAACATTTACAAAGCTAAATTTTGTGGGAAAATAAAGTAAAAGTTAAATTAAAAAAGAAATATTTAATTTTGAAATTTACTTCAAAGGAAAGAAAATAAAGTTTAATTGATTTTATTCTTATATGTGTAATGTTGTATATGTATTTATATTTCATTTCAGAGTTCAACAACAGATTATTAATTCTATAATTTGGATTTTTGCAGATTGCAGCAGTGGGATGTTACAGTCATAGACGTTGGATAGACTCCGTTGTACTAGGCCAGGGAGGGTAGCGCAGAGTTTCCGCAGCACTATACAATAGTAGCAAGATCACTCTACCATGAGCTTGTTAAAGGGCCCGTTTGATGAAAGTGACACCAACGTTCTCCACAACACTACAGATTTGTTTTTGCAGATGCAGCCGAGAGGATGTTTCAGTCATGGACTCATTTGATGGAAGTGGCACCAACATTCTCAAACACTAATAATTTACAAATTTGTTTTTGTTGTAGATGCAACCTCAGTCATACACCCTAGAGTTTGGCTATGTTGTGACAGAAGAAGAGTGGCATATAGACTTCTGTATGTCCATTTTTATGGAAGTGACAAATTACTAATCTTTCTTCTTATATCCATTTCAGAGTTCTTACAAAGATGCATAGGTATAAAATATTTATTATTTTTTGTCTTTTGGTGTATTTTTGTCAATGAGTTAAAACCCAAAGAACAGTACATCGATCAGAAGTAATAAGTTTGACTAGTGTAATTTGAGAGAGAACACTCTGGAACACAAAAAATATCCTATCTCATAAAAATTTAACACGACATCTTATTTTCACCTTTTTTCATTGAAGCAGCACACAGTGTAGTCAAGAATGTATGCATGTCCTTGAACTTCTAGAAATACAATACCTCTAATAGTTAAAACAGTCTGGTATAATGGTCAACAAGAGCTACATAAAAAAAAGGAAGATACCAAAGTTAAATTAAAAAAATATGTATTTAATTTTTGAAATTTACCTCAAAGAAAATAAAATAAAGTTTAATTGATTTTTTTCTTATATGTGTAATGTTGTATATGTATTTTTATTTCATTTCAGAGTTCAACAACAGATTATTAATTCTATTATTTTGTTTTTCGCAGATTGCAGCAGTGGGATGTTACAGTCATAGACGTTGGATAGACTCCGTTGTACTAGGCCAGGGAGGGTAGCGCAGAGTTTCCGCAGCACTATACAATAGTAACAAGATCACTCTACCATGAGCTTGTTAAAGGGCCCGTTTGATGAAAGTGACACCAACGTTCTCCACAACACTACAGATTTGTTTTTGCAGATGCAGCCGAGAGGATGTTTCAGTCATGGACTCATTTGATGGAAGTGGCACCAACATTCTCAAACACTAATAATTTACAAATTTGTTTTTGTTGTAGATGCAACCTCAGTCATACACCCTAGAGTTTGGCTATGTTGTGACAGAAGAAGAGTGGCATGTAGATTTCTTTTATGGAAGTGCAAATAACTAATCTTTCTTCTTCATATCTATTTCAGAGTTCTTACGAAGATGTATAGGTATGCAGTATTTATTATTTTTGTCTCTGTGTATTTTTGTCAATGAGGTAAAACCACAGAACAAATCAATCAGAAGTATTAACTGGTGTAATTTGAGAACACCCTGGAACACGAGAAATATCCTACCTCACAAAATTTAACATGAGACATCTTGTTTTCACCTTTTTTCAAGGAAGCAGCACACACAGTGTAATCATGGAGGTATCCATGTCCTGGAACATCTGGGAATAGCATATCTCTAATAGTATTTTTACTACTATCATCAAAATTCAAACAAAACAGTCAGATATTTTGATCAACAAGAGGTACAATCTCAAACCATGTGGTGAAAAAAGACAACACATAACCAAAAAAAGTGACGGAAAATTGTCTACACTGACAACAAAATATTATACAGCAACAACCCATTCAAAGACCTGAGAGATTCTCAAGCACCAATTCAACCAAAGACCAGGGATGAACTCCAGCACTGAGCACCAACCAAAACAAAGAACAGACATGAACTAGGGCAAAAAGCACCAACCCACCCAAAGACCTAAGAGGTTTTCAGGCACCATGCAACCAACTAAACTAAATAGCCAGGGATGATCTCAGACACCATGCACCAACCTTTCCAAAGATCAGGGATGCTTTCAGGCACAACAACCTTACCAAAGACCAGGAATGATCTGACACCAAGCACCAACCAAAACAAAAAAAAGGGTGATCTCAGACACCACAGAATGTTAGCAAGTATTTGATATGTTAAATTATCTACTACTTGTGTAAGTAAAATGTTTTTTTTTCATTCTGTGCTGCATTTATTCTATCAAAAATTGTCAAAATGCAACATGAAATTTTTATGTGTTTTTCATCTCTTTCTTCAAAATGTTTTACATATTGAAATTTTTTGAAAATTCCATTGGACTATCAAAAATAATTAGTAAATAATTTCTTGAATAATTTTTTTTTTATTGGAAATGTTAATTTACTTTAATCAACGAATATGAAAATAAATGTTCAAACCTTTTTCATGCATAACCAAATTAATAAATGTGTTAAATAAAAGATTACAAATAAAAAAATTCTATATTTTTTTTTAGAAAATTAAGATATGCTTCTAAGAGTTTTTACAATTGAACTGTTCCAGAATATAATAATGTATTGTTTTTTACAGAAAATATAAGGTAAAATGACAAATTATGATTTGGGTTTACATGAAAACACTGATATCTTGAATGACAGTAGCATAGGTGGCTCAAGGGAGCCTTGCCCCCCCCCTTTTGTGGGTAAAGGAGTAAGTTCGGTAAGAGCCATATTTGGCCCCAATTATAAAGTTCATAGTAACAAGACAATAACTGTTTCAAGTTGCCTTAAAGACATGTTAGAAAGTTGCACAGAACTGTTTTTGTCAAAGTTTACTTCTAACACGTTAATTTTTACATCCCAAAAAGGTCAAAATAAGGGATTTTGGTGAAATTTGTCAAAATAAGCCAGATTGCAACCAAATGAAGGACCAGGAAACATAGAGCGCAGGTGTCGACAAGCTTAAGATTCAAATAAGACGTGTGAAATGTCTTCACAAACATTATTTTAAAAGATCTTTGTTGTCGATGTATGCGCTCTATATTTCCTGTCCATTAACCTATGGAAATTTACCCATTTTCATTGATTTTTTCGTGAAAATCAATATGAGTTCAACTTGTGACGTCATAATGAAACGCAGAAACGTAAAATTTTCAACAAAATGGTGTATATCCTAGCTAGTCAATGGATTAGCTGTAATTTATCGTGATATTGGTCGATTAATCTGAATTTGAAATTTACGCTAAAAAGGGGGCCATTTTAGGACCTTATCGAACATACTCCTTTTGGTTGATTATATAAGGAACTACTGTAGTATGACTAGAGGGGGCCCCCTCATGAAAAGTTCTGGATTCTGCCACTGGAGTAGCGAAATAAAAATTCACTAAATTAGAAGGGGAGGCAAGTTGTATAAAATAAGGGTATCAATAGGATATGGTATTTCAACAAATGATGCAATTTTGCTCTAAATTTGTGAAGTAAAATTCAGGTACACTATGCCAAGATCAAATTCATGCATATTTTACCCTTGGGAAGTGGTAAAAAACTGCTTGAAAATTAAGATATGTCTGCAAAGTATTTAGTAATTGGGGAAAATATGGTTTGGTTCAGATTAATTGAATAAGATTTTGAATTTCTGAAATTAGTTGATATTGTAATAAAAAAAAATATTTATGATTATCCCAAACATTCACCATCAACGATTCTGGAAGATTATGTCGAGCAATTTTTTTTTGTTGTAAAAGTTTTCATCCAATAATTTATAACTGTAGCCAAATAATAATTTGATTAATTAAAGCCATGGACACCTTCTCATAATTTAAAAATATTGAGATAAATATGCCGATATAAATACAAGTGGTACTTATTTGATTCTTGTCGATGGATTCTGGAATAATTTTCATTTCATATTTAAAAATTACCAAAAAGTATTTTTTTTGAGAACATATTCAGCTTGAATACATAAATGACAGAGATTTTTATTAAGCATTTCATGTGAACAACCAAGTTAGAAATTTGACCAAAAAAAACTCAAAAAAAGATTCAGGCATACAAATTATAATATACATTAAAAACTGGATATTAAATGATAAAACCGTGGAAGAAGATTGATTTAATTTGATTACAACACTATTTAACCATTGAACAAGATTTTCTTTTGAAATGCAGCAAAATGGTTTGCCCATCAATTTCAATATGTGACAAATCTCCATACTTATATATGCAACAACATTTGAAGCTAAAAAAGAGGTTGGAGATTAACCCAGAGTGGAACGCCCATTTATTTAATTTCTTTATCAAATTGATCAATGCAGAAAGGGTGATAGTTGAAATAACTTAGGATGAGGTTTATTAGGTTGTAAAACAGTTTAAGGTCCTTGGATCAAATGATCAACAGATATTTATAAAACATTTTTAAACATTGTCTTGTTTGCATTGTTAGTGCTTTCGGGTGGTTGAAATTTTCAAAACAATTCATGCAGTTTTTGGTGATACACTCGTTTAAATGATAAAACTGAAATTTCAGTTTTGTAATTTAACAACTTCCCTAAATATTTTACTGTTTTCAATACATCTTGATTGTCAAATTGGAGAATAACAGTACATTTGTACTTGAAACTAAATTAAAGTTTGTCATCTGCATTTAAAGTTTCATAGCTGAACATTAATGTTCATCTTGATTTTTTTTTTGAAGACTAAGCAAATATCAAATGACCATTTCAGAAATACATTGAGCTCAGAGCGCTGCGTTTCTTATCTATTACTAACATAGTTTCTCTTTGGAGTAGCTTGCAGTTGCTAGGGTCTGGTTGTTTCTTTTGTTTTTTCATTGGTTCTTTGAATGGTGTCATGGTTTTCAAGTGTTCAGGATATGGTGTTCTGCTTTTGAGGGAATCTTTATATGTAATTCTGAAATGAAAATATTTGATATTTGTTTGGTAATTTAAGTATTAAAAAAATTATAATTTTGAGCTTAAATCTGTAAAAAAGTTTTATAATTTTCGAAACAATGTCAAAAACAAAGGTCTTTAATCAAACTCTAAATTATATTTGACATATTATGATGTATTGGAAACCAAAATATTAAAAATATATTTGTATCTTAGATTGAATTCAAATACCTTATTGTGAAAAATTACCCAAAATGTTATATACTTAAGCATCATCAAAATTATTTCAGGGTATCTGTTTCTTAATAGCACTGATTGCTAACAAGATAATGGTGAAGTAAAAGTAACATTTCAAAATTATAATCTACCTTTTAAATTAAATTCACTTAATGTTTTGACCAAGTGGGAAGAACAAGTATTTAAATCATTTCAATTCCCCCCCTTAAACCTTCATTCTTATTTATCTGAAACTATCATCATTTCCCAGAGTTATTTAGATAAAAATCCCTAGTATTAAACAGAAGTATCTAATTATTTTGCTTCAAATATATCATTCTTGGGTTCATTTTTAACTCTAACCCCCAATAATATGCTTTCATTCAGACATTTTACAAATTCTCCATACAAATCCCCCAAAAAATAATTTTGTGAAAACCTAAAATTTGTCATTCACATGAATAATAATAATAAAAAAAACTGTCAATAATAAGGAATCCACAGTATTCACATTTTGCTTGAAAAATATTTGTAATCAAGTTTCATCAATTAGCCTCGAATGTTGTATTTAAGCGAAATAGTTGTTTGTTTCTTTGCTTTGTCTTTACACAGCTGAAAACTTTTACTTTTAAGCAAGGGAGAATACTTGTTTCAAATTTAATTTATTTAAGAAATTTCTAAAAATGACATTTGTCCATTCGGCATCATATTTTTCTAAAATCAGTGTAATTCTTAAAAATGTTTGGTATAACTATTTGGTTTATAATTATCAATACATAATTAACAACTATTTTTAATTTTAACTTTTTCGTCACATTTAACAATTACTCATCATGACAAGATTTTGACATTTCTTTTCGAAATTCCCCTTATATTTCTTTTAAAAATTGCATACAATATTCACTTTAAACATATTATAATTGTTAATGTTTGTGTCATTTTGGTCTTTAGTGGATAGTGGATAGTTGTCTCATTGGCAATCATACCTCATCTTCTTTTTTATAACTAAGCAGGTTAAAATTAGATCATGTACCATACTTTAGGGGCAGTGGTAGATTCAGAGGGTGGAAGTTCTGGAGAGGTTGGATCCTCCTTTTGTCGAGCCTTTGACTTAAGTTGAAAAAGTGACGCATAGCGATCCTACATTCCGTCATTGGCATCGTCCACAAATATTCACTCTGTGGTTAACGTTTTTAAAATTTTAATAGCTTTCTTAAACTATCCTGGATTTATACCAAACTTGGACAGAAGTTTGTAAATGATCATAAGATAGTATTCAGAAGTAAATATTGTAAAAATAAAATTCCATTTCTTTGTATTTTACTTGTAACTGGACTTAGTTTTTCTCCTGGGAAATATTACATTCACTCTGTGGTTAAAGTTTTAAAAACTTTGATAACTTCCTTAAACTCTCCTGGATTTGTACCAAGCTTGGACCAAAGCTTGTTTATGAAGATAAGATAGTACATGTACCCAGAAGTAAATTTTGTAAAAATAAAATTCCATTTTTCTGTATTTTTCACTTATAACTGACTTAGTTTTTCTTCAAGTTAACATAACATTCAGTCTGCTGTTAAAGTTTTTAAAATATTTATTAAATTCATAAACTATTCTGGATTTTTACCAAACTTTGACAGAACTAGGACATGCTTCTTTTAATCAAAAGATAATAAAAAAAATTAAGGGATTGCTAAAGTGAATTTGATAAGATAGCCATATTTTGGATCCTATGGCACCTTCATCAGGATTGAAACTATAGGGAACTGCAGAATCCTGTAATGATAATTTGCATTTCACAATGTCACCATCAGGATAAATTATAAATAGGAGAGTGAAGGTTGATGCGAAAATAAACTAGATCAAGAATGTTAAATAAAATATGTTTTTGTATATTTGGACGACATTCGACTTGCAATTATGTACCATTTACTAGGCTGGATATAGTACAGACTTGCATACCGTACCATTTCGACACTGGAAGCAGTACGTTTGTCTGAGCGAAGCCAATTGGAAGCATGTACCTCTTAGTGAAGCTAATTGGGAGCACATACCCTCTGTCTTGTTGCGAAGCTGATTTGAAGCAGTACATATATACCTCTGTCTGCTAAAGCTAATTAGAAGCAGTACCCCTGGCAGCGCGGTCCCAATTAGAGGCATGTAACTCTGAGGGAAGCCAATTGGAAGCATGTACCTCTGCAAAATTTGATTAAACACTATTCAAAAATTTTATTTAACATTCTTTTTAAACCATTAATACTTTTTGTCGAGCCTTCAACTTTAATTGAAAAAAACATGAGACTTAGCCATCCTACATTCTGTCAGCAGCGTCATCATTGGCGATCACAAAAATTCACTCTTCAGTTTAAGTTTTTTGAAATTTTTATAACTTTCTAAAACTATTCTGGATTTCTAAAACCTCCACCGAAGCTTGTATATGATCATAAGATAGTACCCAGAAGTAAATTTTGTAAATGAAACAAATTAATTTTTCCATATTCTACTTATAAATGCCAGGATACAATACATTCACTAAAGTTTTTAAAATTTTAATAACTTTCTTCAAATATTCTGGATTTGTAACAAACTTAGACAGAAGCTTGTTTATGATCAAAAGCTAGTATCTAGACAAAAAATAGTTAAAACTTATTTCCTGTTTTTCCGTATTTTGCTTATTAATGGACTTAGTTAATAACCTTATATTCTGAAGTTAAAGTTTTTAAAACAATTATTAGATTCATAAACTATTCTGGATTTTTACCAAACTTGGACAGAAGCTTCTTACAATCATCTTCAAATGATAGTCTGAGAGGAATATTTTTATTGATATTCCCCCCCCCCCCCCCTCATTTTTGTTGAGCCTGGGATTAACAGCAAAAGTAAGCGAGACACTGGGATCTGCAGAACCTGTACACATTTTTTGGTTGCAATTAAATGAGAACAGAACCTAGTTTGAACCCTGCCTTTTATCCTGGGTGGGAGCCCCATCTCTTTAAAAATGGCTGGAACCACCCCTGGGGGAGAATAATTGCTTTTTTATCATTTGAAGATGGAAAAAACTATTTACGTTATTACACAGGATTTGTTTCCAAATGGCAGAAAAGAGGTGTTTCCTGTCTTGTGTATTGACAGGAGCTAGTTCTGACTGTTATCCTCCATTTAAGGAACCAGTCATTCCCAAAGTTTACCTTGTGTCAGTCCATCTCTATTTATGTCAAGATATCAGTGATTTCTCTTCTCTTAAGTTTTTTGGAAGCATTCTTATGAAAAACAAATTTTGACATCACCGATTAATATGGTTCATGTATCAAACTTAATTTGGGAACAAAAATGTTACTTTTGAATTGTAAATTTTGAAACTATTTCCTTCAACAATTCTAGTTTAATGATTTTATTACATGGAATTTGAATTTGGACAATTATTTTTTAATTTAAAGAAACAGGATTTTTTGAGTTTACAATATTTCATCCTAAATTTTATCCTAAATGTAAAGATTTCTTACAACATACCACTATTTTGTATTATATTTGTATTTTATATTATCAGCGTTTCTTTTACCATTGAAACTTCAAAGGAAGATTGCACTCACGTTGAAGTTGTGTTATTCCTAGTATGAAACTGGTTGAGAAATTTCCCCCCATTTTCCCGAAATTTGTGAAATTTTATTAAAATTTACAGACAGTACTCGTTTGTGTAATCAACTCCTGCAGTTATAATTTTTTCTATTCTTGAATTAGGAGATTTTTATTTAAACCTTTGTAAGAATGTAACAATTTTTGTTTAGAACTCACATGATGAGCATGCAAATTGATTAAGGTTAATCGTCATCACAAATGTTTGACCTTTTATATTTCCATATATTTAAATTTCAGTAAAGACCATTCTCCTTTGTTGATGGAAAATATGAACTTGCACAACTGAGCTACTTCAGGCTATGATCAATTTTTGTAGAATTATTTTCATACTTATGATGTGTGTAAAGAGAAACTCAAAACAAGGGAAATTTTATTAAACTATGCTCCAAAATATTAAAAAAATGTTAGTGATTTATAGGTGTTAGCCAATACATATTCTGTTCTTTTTTTATAACCTCTTTTTTTAGGTATTTACATGTCAGATGTCTGCTAACTAATATAAGAGCAATAATTTGAGCTATGTAAATAAAAAAATGTAAACATAGTTCTAAATAAAAATGGAAAGAGAGAAATTGTGGGTATTTAAAAAAAAACATTTGGTCAATTTTCAAAATTCAAGTTACATGTATAAAAGCACATCTGACATTTTTACTGTTTTATGTATGAGTTCAAACAATTATTTTTTATATTGAGAATTAATTCCATGCTGCCATGAATGTAAAAAGAAAATATTGTGAGATGCTTTGGAACATTCTTTGGACAATTGTATATTGGATTATATACAACGGAAAGGACATTGGAATATTAAAATGGATTCAGTGAACTGGTTATCACAAAGAATTATGTTGAAAAGCATGAAAAGTAGCCATGGCAGCAGCTCCAAGGAATATGGTTACATAAATCTTCAACCAAGTCTGAGGCTTCACCAAGAAAATAAGAAGGCAAGTTTAATTAAGCCAAACATTTTCTATACAATCAGTAATTTGATAAAAATTGTATATTAAGGGCATATGATAGAGTTGATGTTGCTAATGTAAAATGTTATTTTTGCCATTCAATGGGAGATAACTCATAATTTACCTTTATAAACAATGGAATATATTTAAATTATTATTTTTGTGGAGTTGAAAATTCAATCAATAAACTTAAGACTTACTGTTTTTGATTTTAATCTTTTATATTGATTTTACAGTTATTTATGTTATAGTAAGAAATTGGAATAATGTTTGGTAAATGTCAGGGAAATTGAAATATAAAGTATATAAATTGTAAATTTTCATATATTTCAGGTTTTTTTTGTGAGATTTTTTCATGGTGTGGGAATAAGACTTGGAGGTCTAATACAGCTAGTATATAGGTAGGTGCCAGTATACAGTTTCGAATAAAATAAATGTTTTATAAATATTCTTTTTAAATTTTATGTGGTTCAGGCTTGAAAGTTTGTAAGAGTTTGGTTTCTAGTTTACGCATTTTTTTTTTTATCAGTACAAACATGACGTAATTTTGAGTATCGAACCTTATTATTTAGTTTGTTGGATTGCTATCTAGTTAATATATGTTCTCAGCCTCTATTACACATATATAACCTATTTATTTATAATTTCATATGGTAACAGTGATCTTTTGAAACCATTCTGGTAAGACTTAACACTTTATATTTCAGATTAGCATCAGCTTGTCTGTAAGGATTGAGGCTGAGAATGGCCATTGGAGCTGACTAATATGGTAAGAACCAATACATAAATTAATGAGTCATTTAGCCAAGAACATGTAAATACCCTAGAATGTTATGCAAAGAAGTATTATATTTTAATTATGCAGATCTTGAGACGTAGTAAACTTTAATTTTTCTTGAACTATAACTGTGATATAATCTAAAGGGAGGTATCAAGATAAATAAAGGAAATAAAAAAAATATTCAGTTACTTAGAAAATCTTACTATCTGTAAGTTTTCTAAAATTGTTCCCGTATATACATTGTATAATGAATGGGATGTGGACCATCATGTGGTATGATTGCCACTGAAACAACTATCTCCCAGAGACCAAATGATATGTAAGCAACAAATGGTCACTATGGCCTTCAACAATGAGCCAAACATATACCTTACAGTTAACTTTAAAAGTTAGAAACATGGCAAAATGTGAAACAATTCAAACAAGAAAACCAACAGCTTGATTTATAATGAAACCATTAAATAATAACAATTATCGCTATTTTGTGCATTTTTCCTTTGATCTTTTTTGTGATAATTTTCATATCATGCTTCTCGCTTGAGATGGAAAAATTATCGCTAGAAACTAAGGAGACCATGTTGCGTTGCTAACAAAATTGACATTGAAATTGACAAGGTCGTCATATGTAAAATAGCGATAAACAGATTATCATTGGTCATCTCAACGATAATCTATAAATACGTCGAACAACAACCAACTACTTGTCATCCCTTGTTTGCTACTGAAGACTGGTTGTTTGTAAATTCAGTCTACAGAATCACTTCAAAGCAAAGTAAAAGCAATGTTCTATTGTTCTATGCATCATAAGTGCATTTATTAACTAGTTACTTATTCCTTTGCATTGAATATTGTTCTGAAAGATATAAGAATGTATATTTCTTTTTCAGGTGACTTCAACTGTGGCTGCAGGAAATTATTGTGCAATACAACTGAAACCAAAAAGAATGTAATTCAGACTATTTTTGTGTATGTTTTAAAAAATGTTCATATTTTTTTACCAAAAAAAAAATTTAAAAATTGTAAAGATTCTCCATTTTCAACAAAGCTGGAAGTTGTTGGCTAAATTGATACTTCATAATTTTCCGATTTTACTTTTAGACCTACTCTTGATATGTTAATTATGGTCAATGTGTTATCAAACATTTCCAGAAGGTTAAAAATGGAGAATCTAAAAAAAAAAAAGAAAAATAATGTTATTTTGTTAAAATGTACATTTTGGTTTTCTGATTTGTTGGATGTATCTCTTTTTTTCTTTATTAGTTTGTTATTTTTTGCAATGTTTTTAGCTATAAAAAAGATTATTTCACAAGAAGCATAGAAAAAAACACATCTTGGTGAGAAAAGATTAATTCAGATTTTTAGTGTTAAATGCCACAATAAGCAAGATTTGTTATATATCTTGGTGTCCATTTTTTCAATTGGTTGAGAAAATCGGAGTAATGGAAGTGAACCACCTAGGTGAACAATGATGTACTAAATATTTTTGTTTATTATTTAAATAATTTATATCAAATTATTTATTATTTATTATAGCTATACCATCTTGTATTTTTGTTAGATATAGCAATGATGTGGAGTCTAAACAGGTGAAATTTTTGGCAAAGGGAGGTAATAAATTATTCCCCTGTTTAACTCCTCATTCTTTTAAATTTATTATTTTACTTAAATATTCATATGTATAAGTTTTTTGTTTAATATCAGATGTATACTAGCTAACAATGACTATTATTCAGAGTTCTGTAAATAAAAAAAAATGTAAACAGAGCTCCAGATAATAGATTTAAGGGTGGGAGAAATTATGGGACACTATCGGTAGAATTGATTTGGTGAAATTTTCAAGATACGTGATTAATTGAGAGTGCATCTGATATTTTTTTTATTTATTTCTATAAATAATGGACCAAAAACGAAAAGATTGCAATTAAGATAATGATGACAGCCACTCTGGCAGCCAGGAGAGCAGCTCTAAGGAAGATGGTCAATAAAATTTTCAACCAAGTCTGAGGCTTTACCATGAAATTGAGAAGGCAAGTTTATTGAAGTCGAACAATTTCTATACATTTTCTAGAAATATTTGTCAAATGTACATATTCATCCTTATTTTCTGCATGAAAAACATCTTTCAATAATTTATTTACCAGTTTAATATTTTGGGATACCATTGTCAAGGGGTACAATCAAAATCACGTGATGGATATACACACACCGGAAGTAACAGTCGAGCAGACCGCTTGAAAGGTAAGTAGTCGTATTTACTTGTTTATATCAATAAAATTTAATACATAAGGTAGTTCACGGAATGTCGGATACTATCTAGTTTTGAAATACACAATTATCATTGCTGGAAATCGTGCAGTTAATGCTAACACTTCGACACAAAAATTCGTTGAAAATTTGGAACTGTGTCGAAGTGTTTTCAATAACTGCACGCTTTCTAGCAAAAACAATTGTGTATTTTAAAACTACATACTATCCGACATTCGGTGTGCCAACTTATTAATCAAAATTTAATTGATATAAACAAGAAAATGCAACTACTAACCTTTCAAGCGGCGAGTTCGACTGTAACTTCCGGTGTGTGTATATCCATCACGTAATTTTGATTGTACCCCTTGATTGTACATTAACAAGAATTTCTATTACAATTGCAGGAGTAAATTCTAAGATAGGAATTAACTTTCAAGGGGAGACTAGCACAATTAACAGCAAGATTTGTTCATTCAATGGGAGACAACTCATTTTCATTATTCAAATTAGTTGAGTGCAGAATTCAAATCATAAACCTTGACTACCTTTGTTTGTTTTTCAATCTTTACAAAATATGTAGATTTTATACTATTGGTACTTGAAGTAAGAAATCAGAAAAATGTGTAAATCAATCTTTAGGTTGACATAGAAATTGGTTTGTAAAACTAATAAATGTGTTAATTTCTTTTTAGGTACTTTCTGTGGCATGTTTTCATGGTGTGGGAATAAGACTTGGTGGTCAAATACAGCTAATATGTAGGTAGGTACCAGTATTGTTAATCCTGTTTAAAAAAAAATAATCTATAAATAAGATTATTTTAAAATGAATACTGACTTTTTTAGGGTTGAAGGTTTATAAGAGTTTGGTCAACAGTATATACTCTTTAGTTTATCAGTATCATATGACAATGGTCTCTTGGCAAAGTATGGCCTTATAATAGATTTTAAATTTCAACTTTTATCATAGAATATCAAAGGGGCCCCAATTTGGATCTTGAATAGATATATTTCAAGAAACTTAATGTGACTTAAAATAAATCGCTTCTTTATAATACATTGTAGTCTCCATAATTAGCTATATTGGGAGATATTATCAAAATGCTATAATTTTGTGAATTTTCTTACCTAAAAGCTTAAAGAATACCTTTGATGCAAAATGTTTCGTAACTTATAGGAACCAAGGGTAATACATGTATTTAAATAAAAAGACGTAAACTATTACTGGATATGCTAAAAACTGTTCTGAATTGTGAAAAATTGGACCTTAATTGGCGCTTTTGCGAATACACCAGAATTGCATAATCAAGATGTCATAACTTAATAGTTTATAGTGTCAGGTGCCAAAATGAAGTGTTTATTTTGTATCAATAATGATACCAGAACAATATATATGTTAAATTTGTAGTATTTGGGCTTGATTTAAAAAAAAAAAAAAATCTTAGGGCCAACTTTACCCTTTTAAGCCTACTCCTTTTAGGATTGAATTGTGTTGTTGGATTGATGTCTAACCAATGTTCTCAAAACCTATCGCATATATAACCCATTTTATATATCATAGATACAGTATTTCAGAAGGTATCCTTTAAAACAATTTTGTATTTTATATTTCAGGTTAGCACCACAGCTTGTCTGCAAGGATTGAAGCTGGGAAACGGCATTGGAGCTGAATTTTATGGTAAGAAACTAAAATATTGATTAATGAACTTTTAAATTCACCATGTATTTTTTTATGAACACATGTATTTTGAAATATTTTCCAAATTAATAGTTTTAATTATACTGGTAATCTGGATTGGGTATTTAAGAATAAAGAGATGTTATAAGATTGCCAACTACTCAACTATCAATAAGAGAAGCAAATTACAATCACTGTAGGACCTTCAGCAATGAGCAAAACTTATATGAATGTAAATAATGCAACTGGTTGAATATCACAATAGGAACTTGTATTTATAAATCTAATCTCTAATGCAAAACTTTGAGGCCAGATTTTTCTGAAATCTTGGGATTATTTATCTTGCATATTTGTCCATTTGTTGAAAAATCACAAGAATAGCATGCAATAATTTCTGGTTTTACAGTACCAGTTTTAAAGGCCCTGTCTGAACATAACAAAATGTGAAACAGTTTTAAACTAGAAAACCAATGCATTAATTCATACAACTAATAAAGGAAAATAAACATGATGCACATCAACCATTGATTTTATCATCCTTTTTTGCTAATAATTGTATATATCGGTATATCGGTTTGATCTTGTTTTGACAAATATGTTTAAGAATGTTTATTTCTATTTCAGGAAGCTGTGGCTGCAGCAATGATTATGTGATAAAACTGAAGAATGTTATTCAAAATTTTTTTGTATATATTTCAAAAAATGTAATTTTTATTAAAAAAAAAAAAAAAAAAAAAAAGGTGTAAAGATTCTCCATTTTCAATTAGATTGGAAGCTTGTATTTACAATTGTTAGATCTTTTTCGTTATTCCCCCACCCCCTGTATCTCTATTTCATTTTTACTTTGAAAATGAAATGGAACAGACAAATTTTACTTGTCAACTTAATAATGGTCTGTCTAGTCAAAAGGCCTCCAGTTGGTTTAGAATGGAGAATCTAAAAAAAAATATGTAAAGTGTTTTTTTTTAGTTTCCTGAATTTTTATATACATTTTGTTATTGCTCCCTTTCAATTTTTATAAATTCCAGATTTTAAGTTTTGGATTTATGGGGCTTTACTCATAAAAAAAGGGGATTTTTCACACCTGGACAATAACTCAAAAAGGCTTTCACCAATGTCCATGAAACTTTGGTGAATTGTTTATATCTATTGACATAAGCTCCCTTTCCCTTTTTATTAATTTTAGATTTTACGTTTTCTTAAGTAATGAATTTTTATACTTAAAAAAGGGGGATTTTATGCAGTTTTGGTGAAACTTAAAAGAGCAACGGCCGTATCATGTGCTAAAGCGCATCCCTTTATTGAAATGTGTTGTAGTTTTTACATATTATTATTTCTTTATTTTAATTATACAAATTTTGTATTGTTAAATATTTAAAGGGTGTGGAGTCTCAACAGGGTGAAATTTTCAGGACAAAAGGGAGGTAATTCCTTTGTTATACTCATTATACTTGAAATTTCATGAGTGTTTATATGGAATATAACTTTTTTAATTAAAATATTCACTTTTATACACATTTTCTTTAAATATCAGATGTATACTTGCTAAAATTACTATTATTTAGAGTTCTGTAAATAAAAATAAATGTAAGCAGAGCTCTAGCTATAGATAATAGATTTGGAGGGTGGGAGAAATTGTGGGTAACTACAATTGATTGGTGAAATTTCAAAAGACTTAAAAAGTGCATCTGATATTTATTTTTACATAATGTTATTTCTGAAAGCAAATGGACAATAAGATGAGGACATAAACCACCTTCCAGGTTAGGATAGCAGCTCTTAAGGAAGATGGTCAATTAAATCTTCAACCCAGTCTGAGGCCTTACCATGAAAAATATGTGGTGAGTTGAAATATTCCACAAAACTAATGATCATATTATTATAGGCATTTTAAATTATTTGTTTATAATGGGTTTGATTTTGAGGACATCTACATCAATGCTGAACAATTTTATAACACATTAAAAAGATGTGGTATGATTGCCATTGAGACAACTATCCACAAAAGACCAAAATGACAGACATTAACAAATATAGGTCACTGTACAGCCTTCAACAATGAGCAAAGCCCATACTGCATAGTCAACTATAAAAGGTTAAGATAAGACAATGTAAAACAATTCAAACAAGAAAACTAACGGCCTTATTTATGTAAAAAAAATGAACGAAAAACAAATATGTAACACATAAAAAAAAGACAACCACTGAATTACAGGCTCCTGACTTGGGACAAGCATGTACATAAATAATGTGGCGGGGTTAAACATGTTAGCAGGATCCCAACCCTCCCCTAACCTGGGACAGTGGTATAACAGTACAACATAAGAACGAACTATAAAAATCAGTTGAAAAAGGCTCAACTCATCAGATGCACAAAAATACAAATGGATGTGAACAACAACTTGTATTCAATTGAATTGTTTTGTACCTAAGGTATCAAGTTAACATACAGAAAATGATAGTATAAGACAAATTCATATGAAATGTGACAAGGCATAATTTTGTTACACTTTTTAAAAAAATCTTCGCCCTTAGGGAAATAACCTTTTAAGGGTTGACAATTTTGGATATTCACCTTTCCTAAGGGCCATAATTGTATATTGTTAACATGATGGTAGGTATACAAGCTTTTAGTTTTTTTCATAATTTAATAGTAATTGATATCAATTGTTTTTTTAAAGGTTTGAAATACTATACTATATGATAAAGTACAAGTTTATTTTTGTATTGCAAACTTAATAGAATTGAAAATAGCAATCGAGAATGAGTTGGAGAGATAAAAAAAAACATAGAAAGAGCAGAAAACATAACCATTAGTTTGATTTTAAATACCAATTATTTTCTCACAGAATTTTGTATATTGTTCGAGAACTTTTAATCGATTATTATGATCTATATATATTTTTTAAAGTTGCGAATAACTGACCTTGAACTTTGTTTTACAGGTTAGCATCACAAGTTTCCTTTGGGTAACTTGCTTGAGGAGTAAAGAGAGCTGTTTAAGGTGAGAATTTATTAATCAACAAACAATTTAAATTTTAATTATACATGTATCTATGCCCTAGATATCTATGTATCCATTTTTACTGATTTTTTGTCCCTTTCCTGAACAAGAAATATGAAGGGGATATAACCTGATATCAAGTAAAAAAATAGCTTTTATAAAAAGATGCATAATAACTGCCTTACATTCAGTGGTTCATATATTCGTTTCAACTTTCAAAAGAATTTTATTCCTACATTTTTAACATAAATTTTGTGTGGAGTAAGTGTCAACTAAACAACAAATAACATACCATATTCAATTATTTTAACTTTTTGTTTAGTGAATTTATCAGCAGCTTCTGCATTCATCATGTTGAATATTTCAAATAATTACTCATGGAAAATTGATGTTAAGGTGGTACCCAACACTTTCACTAAAATTAATTTGGCTCGTTTATATTTTCATAAAATTTTGACAAAGTATTACTTTTGACCCTTTAACAAAAATATAAAAATTTCAAAAACGTTGAACGAACTATTTTATCAGATAAATTACACTGATTATATAGCAGTTTTACAAACACTACTTTTGATCATTAAAAAGCTTAATCCTCCCTAAATAACACAACGTAATTAAAACGTTTAGCTGATTTTACAGAGTTATTTCCCTGTAGTGTAAGGTACCACCTTAAGTCTCAGATAAGTTTGGAAAGTTTATTTTTGTCTTCAGGAGCCTGTTTCTGGGGTTGTATGTTGATGTGTTACATATTTGTTTTTTGTTCATTTTTTGTACATAAATGAGGCCATTATAGTTATCTTGATTGAATTGTTTTACAGATGTCATTTTGGGAATCTTTTATAGTTGACTTGATAATGGTTTATGGGCATTGCTCATTGTCGACGGTCATACAGTCTATAGTTGTTTTAAAGGAGTAGGTCCGGTAAGACCCCCTTTTGGCCCCAAAATATAACAGTTTTACAAAATTGTTAAAATATACACTTTTAGTTATTTATTGGACACTTGAATGCTTCTGCTACATAAATATGGGCTGTTTTTGACAATATGATGCACATATATCGGGTTGTAGCACCATTAATTCATGCTTAATTACTGAAATCTTCAAAATTCTATCATTTTAGTTAAATTTTATATGGTTTCCATGTAAAATGAAAGTGGCCGCATTCGTGTTCATCCTTAATATTGAAATGTAAGTTGTATTTTATGAGAATACATAACATATATAAAGGTTATGGATGAACACGGATGCGGCCACTTTCATTTTTGACAAAAAACATCTGAAAAGTGACGTTTTTGGGCATATTTGAGAGATTTTTCATATTTGAGCTTGAATCGGATCGTTTTTAATGACTAAATTATTTAAAATCTTTCACAAAACCTAATTGAATCAAGTGAAGTAGACACTTAAGTGTTTAAAAAGTGGTCAAAATCTTTCGTCAGATGAAACTGAAATTTGAGGCCAAAATGAGTCCTTACCGGACCTACTCCTTTCTGTATCATTTGGTCTCTTGTGGAGAGTTGTCTCATTGGCAATCATACCACATCTTCTATTTTTTATATTTCACATTCAGTGATATCAGGTTCTTTTTTTATTTGAAAAATTGCACATTAAATGTTATTATATTCCAGAATAATAATTAATTCGAAATCAAACAATAATTAAAACTTGACTTTATTTCTTTTCAGTTGAAAGTGTCACCTTTGCTGCCTTGTGTGGTACAATCTTCAGACAATATCCTGCAAACCGTGGCTGAACTGTTATCTTTTTTAAGTAGAATCCTTAGACAGTAATCTTGTGGCAGAATGAGTTGTAAACAAATTGTTTTTATTCCTGTATTGAGTTTCAAATTGGATATTTTTTATTTATATTATTTGCATTCAATTATTGTTTTTTTAATTGATGAATCATTAAAACTTAAATTTTTCGGGGTCCTAAAGGACTTTCTTAGAGGGGGCCAGCGCAATTGATTAAACAAAATTTTTCCCGCAACAGGGAGAGGAGACATCCCCATAAATATGCCTTTGAAATGGGGTGTTAAAGAAGATTTGTATTGTTTGTTTGTTTGTCCATCATCAGCTCTCATCCACAGCTTGGTAGATTTTCATTGAAACTTTCAGCTGATTTTCTGTACTAAAGGCAGTATGTTTTTTAATTTATTATAATGAAATTTTGGGTTTTCCCAACCTTTTTGAAGTGAAAACAATGGAACACAGTGTTGGCAGATACTGAAGATTATTTGAAAGTTAAGAGAAAGTCCCATTTAATCTTGATAATTGTGGGTTAAAGTTGTAGATGGATAAACAAACATATCATACACTTACTCACTTTACCTATTTGCGAATCCAGAACTTAACATAAAGGGGCCCAACACCAGTCATTTCCTGTACAATCAACCAAATTTTTCCTCCGAAAGGGGTTTGGGGGGGGATATTTAATAAAGATTAATATGCTTAGAAATTTGGTGTGAGTAAATAAACTTTACTTTTTATTTTAAAACAGCATGTGATTAAAAATATGAAATGAATTGTTAAACATATCCTTGGTGATCTAATAATTTTTTGCACAGATCAAGATATTTAGTCAATGGTGGATCCAGAAATTTTCCAGGAATATGGGGGGCACTGACTGCTTCAGCGGGGCCCTGCTCCAGTCATGTTTTAGTGATTCCCTAAATATTAAACCAAATTTTTCCCACTGAAGGGGGCCCTCGGAAAAATCCTCTTAATCCACGTCTCTGCTATTTTGTTTTTTTATAACCCAGTAAATAAGTTGAGTTTGTTCTCAAAAAATAATTTGATTCATGTATTTTTTATTGTAGCATAAACATAGCTTTAATTTCCTTTGTTTAAGAATTGTAATGTTTTTTTAATGTCATTTTTAAAAGTTGGCACTAATTGAGGATTCTGTTGTTTATGGAATTCTTTTATAAGTTTGGTTAGGAATAAAAAGGTTTTTTTTATTAAACAAAGAATAATTACTCTGTTTACAGAATTTAATACATGTATCAAAAATTAGACATGATTTAATTTAATTCATAATGCTTATTTAATTGGAAATTACATTAGGATTATCTCCCCCTAATTAGTATTCAAAACAATATTATAAAAACAACCCGGAAAATAAATAGAATCCTCAGTAATGTCAACATTTATTTTGTATAAATGTAATATTATGCTAATGATACAAAAACCATGATGCAGATCCTTTTCCTCCTTTTTATTGTAGAGATAATTTACAGACGTGTCCAAAATCATATCCCTAGAATCAATTTGTTTTTTGATATTCGTACACACCTAACAAAAGCAGATTGTGTTTGGTTTCATTTGGATATTTTGTATCATTGTGATATATCATAATAATTTTAATTGGTAAATAAAATATATTTGAAAAACCAGCCTCATTTCATTTGAATTTGGATAAGTAAAGGGGGAAGAGATTTCTGCGGTCCACGGTATGACACACATGCAGATGATTTATATTTCCATTAGGTGTCGATCATCATCATTCAACTTTTTTAAGAATTTTTTGTGTAATTTCTTTGCTGGTTTGAATAAGACCTAAAATAAACGATGCTTTAAGCACTACCTTACAGAATTGATCATTGTGTTTGCTGATTACCATCATATAGCTACCAATGCTGTTAATAGGTGACTATAATGCTAAAAGAATTTATGTAAAATCATAATTATGCAAACTGTAGAAGAGGCTAGATAGCTCCATATCTGTATGCAGATGCCTCATGGTGTTTCATTATACATTTTACCCTATATTTCAGGTTCAATAACCAGGGTGTTTTTATGCCCCATCTATGATAGTAGAGGGGCATTATGTTTTCTGGTCTGTTCGTCCGTTTATCGTACCGTTCGTCCGTCTGTCCCGCTTCAGGTTAAAGTTTTTGGTCAAGGTAGGTTTTTTTTTAAGCTGAAGTGCAATCAACATGAAATTTAGTATGTATGTTCCTTATGATATGATCTTTCTAATTTTACAGCCAAATTAGACTTTTAACCCCAATTTCACGGTCCAATTAAAATAGAAAAGGAAAGTGCAAGTTTCAGGTTAAAGTTTTTAGTCGAGGTAGTTTTTGATGAAGTTGAAGTCCAATCAACTTGAAACTTAGGGGCTATGGTTTTTTTTGGAAAAAAAGTTTGTTTCCAGGTTTTGGTGAAAAAATAATTTGTTTTGGACCATGAGAAAAAAAAATTTTGGTTTCACCCTCAGCTGCCACTATGTAAAGCTAAAATTGAAAGAAAAAAAATGTTTTTGGTTTGTCGCTAAAAAAATATATGGTTTTTGCCAAAGGCGAAAAAAAAAGTTTGCACAGGAAAAAAAAAACATAGCCCCCCCCCCCCCCAGAAAATCAAATGGTTGCAACCTTATGTGTAATATGGCTGACTATATATTTGGTATATTATAAAATTATAAAAAAGGTATACATGTCCTTCATACAAAGATTACACCAGTGGTCTTGTGTTATTGCGTTGGTCTCAAGTTGGACCCTCTGGCATGTTAAAACCAATGATTTAAAAAATGGCATTTGCTGCTGCTCTATTTGTGGATTGCACAAAGTAGGCTTAATATTCATGAACCTGTCCTGAATATGCATTTAATTGCCACAGGACTTTAAACAGCAATTCATTATTACCATCCTGAGGGAATGCCTAGCCTAAACAAGTTCAGTGATTAATGTTCAGTTTTGTGATTATGTATTTGTTTCTCTGAAACAAGGTAATTCTTCATGTTTATTTATGTTTTAATGGATGGAATGATTGTATGGTGCACATGTCTGTCTAACAAGGTTCTTCTGACCTTGACCTTATTTTCATGGATATTTGTTCATATTTAAATTTTGTGATAAGGACTATTTCTTGGATACTATAAGTAAAAGTTATAAGAGATATTCAAAAAAGGGTCAACTATATTTGGTATACAGAATGATTATATAAAGGTAAACATGTTTGTCTTATGAGGTACATCTGACCATGAACTTATTTTCATGTTTTTATAGCGCCTGCAACTTTAGTGGCAAAAGCAAGACTATCTAAGCCATCCTACATTTCTTTTGTAGTCTTCTACAAATATTCACTCAGTTTTTGAAATTTTAATAACTCTGTACTAAACATGAACAGAAGTTTGTTTACAATCAAGCTAATATTCAGATGGAAATTTTGTAAAAATTTATTTCCTGTTTTTTTGTATATTACTTACAAGTGGTCTTAATTTTGCTATAGCCTTCAACATTTTTCGAAATAGTGAAACATATTTGTATAATTAAGGAACTTCGGAATATAGGAACTGAAGTGACTCTTCATTCCAGGAATTTGCGTCTACAACCTTAGGTTTTTGATTTTTGATTACTAGTATTTAGCTAAACGCGTTGCAGGAGACAAAAAAATACCGGGCCTCCGACCAACCGGTCGTCTTAGCACTCTCATGTGTACAATTTTTGTCAGATTAAGTGAAACTCATATCATCAGCAATGTCTTTGACACTTTCAAAAATAAGTAATATTCAAATATTTTTAACCAGTTATGACCCTTTGAAATATAAATGGTAATGGAAATCCCATTTCATTTGCTGTAAGCTTTAATTTCTCTGAAGATATTGAAAAGAGAAAAGAAAAAGAAAACAAGTGCTTTTTTAGTTATTCCCTTGTTCCTTGCCCTTTGATAGATAAAACATGACATGAACATTTGTGATGTGCATGGCGGGGAACATTGGACCTTTTCTTTAATTGAAAATAAAACTTGTATTTGAACCTAGATAGAAACGGGAATTCATAAGCCTAGGAATTTTCACGGTATATTACAAATTGATTTTTTTTATCACGTCGTTTTCCATGTCACAAAAACGACATAACAAGTCAGGATATGGTGTTTTAGTTGTTAGTTGCTATAGTCAGATGAGAAGACATCACTTCACTAGGTTCAATTTCAGAGGAAACATGTCCAAGGGTCTGCGTTTCATCATCCTCTCCGCTTACCTTAATTAGCCGATAACGTAGATTTTTTTTGACGAACAAAAGTTAACTTGAAACACTATTCTGCGATTGGACTATCTTGTTTACATATTCTAATTTATCCTGAATGAAAGACCATGCAGGCATACTGCTTCGAAAATGACTGGATATTAACCTCAGCCTTGATACATTTGGATACTTCTGAGTTGAAGTCTGCTATTTTATTTTTTTGGTCAAAATGATGTGGATGCTTGAGCATCTGAGCATACATGCAAGCTACGCCACTGATTGAGGTATTTAGTTTAAAAAATGTGTGGTGTGACCTGGCCAACCAACCCAGACCAGTAAGGTCTAGATCACTTACCTGCTGATATAGCACCATCAGCTGGCGATACGGCACCTTTTTGGGAAAATTTGATTTGCCTCCCTTTGCACAGTGTCTTAAGTTTTCAGAGAAAAAACTATTATTGATATAATTTAACTAATTGCCAAAAAAAACCACATTGTGTTCTTCCACAACCGTTTTTAAACTTAATAAAATATATCCACAAATGTGTATTTTCACAAACAGATCTAATTTACAACTATTTTCTTCTCATTTTAAGTTAATTTAAATTGTTTTGTCGGAATTAATTTGAATAAATACTTTGTAGTATCTCCTTTAGATTTAAATAATATGTAAACTATAAGCTAAAAGAATAAGATTTAATTTTCGTTCTTAATATTTTTCATATAACTCACCAATAACAATGCCTGACCTGTCATATGATGCATGAAGTTCTGGAAGGGATGTTTATATATATATATTAGAGAATAATAGAAAAAGACAACAGAATGGACACAAAAAGGAAATTAAAAACAATAGGATAACAATAGAGAATAATATATGTAAACAACAACTTAAAGACAAAAATGTAAACCTCGTTCTAATTAGACAAACAATGGTGCCTGTCATACACATGCATGAAGGTCTGGATGGGTTGTTGATATAACAGAAAATAACAGAAAAAGAAGACAGAATGGACAAAAATGAATAGATAATAATATTGGAGGAAAAGAAGAGAATAATTGCATAAAATATAATGAACTTATAGATAGAGCAGGAGCATTTTTTTCTATTTGAATTTAAAGCACAATTAAATAACTGCCTCTAAAGCTAGATTGTTCAACACATACACACTTGGATATCCACAAATGTTCTAGTAAGAAGACAATCGAAAATAAATCAAGACCACTTAGAAAAAACACTTGTTTTTTTCACGGTATCTTATACAATTTTACTAACAGGGTGATAAGTTCTATTCAGGCAAAAACTACAGTAACCATCATCCGCTTGTCAACAGTTAAACTGTAGACGCATTTTTCGCGAATTTATAGTTTGTAAGGGTTATTGCAAACTTTGCAAACGTATGTTAGAAACAAAGGATATAACCGTGTGCTCGCTGAACCGTTTTTATCGTTTTTTGTTAGAAAGAAATGCACTCTAGATACGGAACAACTTCAGTTTTTTTGTAGGGTTCGTGTTGATCAGTCTTAAGTTTATAGTTGTGTGTTCTGTGTACTTTTGTTTGTTGGTAATTTTTTCTTTTCTCCATGGTGTTGTCAGTTTATTTTCGACTTGTTAGTTTGAATATCCCTATGATATCTTTTGCATCTTATTTGTTTTCAATTAAAGTAAAACAGCTTGCTGAATGAGTGACAGTATTTTCAATTCTTTCTATTATAAAAATAATAATCCACGACTAAAAGATTGAATTTTCAGAGAAGAATTAAGCGCGTTACATTCTAAGCTCTGTGGACAATTTAATTTTGAGAAACCGTAGGACTTGACTACAGCTAACTTGAAAAGAGCATTGTTCGAATCGTATTATCAGATTATTACAAGCATTTTTCATATCGCATGTATTATCGGGCACAGGACGTTTGCGCTTTTTTACCTGTAAAACGATAGGACATTTGCGCTTCAAATACTATGGACATTTGCGCTTTTACTTTTGATTCACCTGTATTAAATTGACCGGACATTTGCGCTTTTTACCTAAAGTGGTCTACCTGTAATCTTAATGAGAAGTAATCATTAAGTTAAAAAAAAAAACTTATATTTGTCATTATAGTTAGTTCACATTTACACAGTCTTGAACATGGAGTTTAAAGTTATAGAGACTAGTAAATGAAAAAAATGTTTATGATTAGGTACATTAATGAACAGGCTCCCCAAACAAGAATTGAGAAGTAGAAACTCGATCATTTATTTAAGTACCAATCAGGACAGATAACAAGAGCAAGATGTGTTCACTCATTGGGCTTCGAATATCAAGCTATAACTGACCTGTAATTGTGATGACAGTACATGCATGGTTTTATTTCATAAGAATGTGTACTTTTAGCTGTACATAAACTTTTAAACAAATATCAACAATATGACATGTTTGTGCTATGAAATGATTTTTAAACTTTTAACCATAAAGAATGACTTTAACTCTGCCCGGTCAAACCTGCCGGTCCCAAGCCCGGATAAAAGAAAAGGGAAGTCATAGATATATATATATAAAAAGCGCAAATGTCCTATGTGAAAAGCGCAAATGTCCATTTTTAAAAAGCGCAAATGTCCTATGTTTTGAAGCGCAAGTGTCAACATAAAAAAGCGCAAATGTCCTATGAAAAAGCGCAAATGTCCCGTGCCGGTATTATCAGCCCAAGAGCCGCATGGCTCGAGGGCTGATATTGACCGATAAATATACAAAAGAACAATGTAACGAGTGTTCTGATTGGACGACAATCGTTTGCCAGATTATATTTACTGAAGAATACCGTCAGATAATTCATTATCTCATTTTCCAGATAATTAAGGTTTATTACGGATTCTAAATATACCAAAGAACAATGTAACGAGTGTTATAATTGGACGACAATCGTTAGCAAGATTGTATATGAAAAATAGTTTTTATACCGTCCTTTTTTAGAGGAGGGGCGACATTCGGCACACGGCACGCAATTAACAAACTACTCATGGTGTGGACATCACCGTTATTGACACCTGGACAAGCGAAATTTGTTGAATAAATTAAAAAAAAGACCAGTGAAATACAGAAGGGCTGATTAGATACAATATACATCATATACTTTAAACATACTTAATAAACACATTTGTTAGCTGTTTTGACGCCAACTGACTGTTTATTACTGACGGCTAATTTCGACATCGCCGATAATAATATTGAACTCTCATATTCATTTATTCAGTCGATTTTAATCTTTTAATAATGACAACGTTTTTGTAAAATATTTAAATTTAACTATTTCGTCATGTGTCAGTAAACAAAATAGAGATGAAAATCGAGTAATCCAATAAACAAATAATGCACAATTCAATTATGGAAAAACAATTATTTCATCATGGTTATTGATAAGACAATCACATACTTTTCATTTTGCTTTCAAAATAATTTAATACATAAGTCAGAGTTTAAATACCCTAAACCTTAAACATTTTAAAGACCCAGATTTAAATTGTAGGATATAAACAATACATGTATATTGTCGGAAATACTAAATGTTTGCTTACTCGCTAAGAAACAGGAGAAACCCTCTTCATTCTGTTTTTAAATCTGGATCCAAAAAGGGAAATTTTTACATGTAAATGTAATTACGGGTGACATGCATGATTGTCAAACCTCTGCCTGTAATATGGATAATAAATATACAACTTCCCCCAATACATGTTGACATAACAGGAAAAAAGTAATAAAAGTTTCTTTTAAGACTGCTCAAAACAAAACCAAAAATAACTCATGCACGAAAAAGATATTTTGAAAGATTAACATTCCTAAGGTTTCTGTTTTATATTTTTCTCTTATCTTTTATTCTAAATTAGATTATTGCTTCTGACTCGAAAACTAGCATATTTTAACACACAAGACACAAAATCACAATCGAGTGATGAATTTTTTTTCTTGAATTAGATCCTTCTCACAGGAAATACCCTTCTATAATAATTAATTCAGAGCTCTTCAAAATTGTCGAAGAACATATAGAAAAGAATGAAAAGAAATCTAAAATGTGTTCGTCAATCCGTGTACAAAGAAAGAAGGGAACTTCATCCAGTTCAACCAAAAATCCATCTGAATTTCACATACCTCTTGATGATATTGGTATTGTCGCGGTATTGAAACAAACACAGATGTGTCAGCATATTTTGTACAGAATTAAAATAACTCTATCAAGTTTTAAAATGTTGGTCCTAAGCATGAATAATGGAGGAGCGAATTCAATTATTTAGTCGATTTATAAGTAAAAATAAATAAATTCAGAAGTTTAGCAAGACAAGATAGATTCATCAAACTGGTAAGACAAGACGAATGTATCATGACAGAAAGTCACAAGATAAAAAGTCACAGACAAAAAGTCACAGACAAAAAGTCACAGACAAAAAGTCACTCACAATTCAGTTTTGAGATTACTTTTGTTTGAACAAGATTACATTTATTTTAAAATAATTTTTTTCACATTTTTCTTGAAGTTTTATGTTTCAAGCATTTTTGTAATAAAAATCTTCTCAATAAATGTCAATAACGTTCAAGTAATTGTTATGAAAATAAAATGTCAAAGTGACTTGGAACCTAAATGGCTTCATTTTGCCAATATAAATATCCTTTGCATGATTAAAATTTAATACATCTTCAATTATCAAGGTTTATGAGCTTTTTTTTTTTAACTTAAAAAGGATTATATGGTATAAAAACTTAAAGAAAATATTTCAAAAGATATTTGAACAATTGTCAAAAACATATTTGTGACTTTATGTCCTATCAAATGTGTGACTTTATGTCCTGTGACTTTTTGTCCGTTTACCAACAAGACAAGATAATTTATTACAACTTAGGCACTCGTTACAAGATTGAAAGTCAAGATTCTTATATGAAAAAATCTCACTTTCACTTTGTTTCTTTTTAAGGTAAATGAATAACATGTTTTTTTTAAATTTCATTCTTCAAGTTTAATTTTTTTTTTTCAGACAGTCAATTGACATGACAATAGTAAACTAAGGAAGTTGATAGTCCTCTGAGACTCTGTTTGAATGTACTAGTATTTAAAACGAATGTAGAAAGTCACAGGACAAAAAGTCGCAGACAAAAAGGTCAAAATACATTTTTTTTAGAAAAAAAGTGTTTGAATAAGAAAAACACTAATTTTAAAAACATTTTTTTTAAAGTTTTACTTGAAGTATTCTATATAAACAACTTTGTTATTTAAATGTATTGATTAAATAAAATAATTGATATGTACCAAGGAATATATCATTTTCATGATCAAAATTTAATGAATTTTAATTTATCAAGGCTTAAGGAAAGTTGTCTCATTGGCACTCGCACCACATCTACCTATATCTATTATGAACAAATATTCAAAGCCTAGAAATGAAAATATGTAACGAAAAGAAATATTTTAAGATCTTTCTCTTATATATTCAAAAAATTCTCAACAAATTAATTGTGACTTTTTGTCCTTTGATTTTTGTCCTATCAAATTTGTGACAATTAAGTTTATGTCCTATGCCTCTGTGTATCTACCACCACTCTGTGTATCTACCACCACTTTGTATATCTTTCATCACTCTGTACACATATCACCACTCTGTTTATCTACCATCAGTCTTTTTCCGACGGTTGTTCCGCAAATCGAGGTCCAAAGCTGACGTCACAATAAAATAATATTTCAAATCGGCGGCCAATTCAATCACCCTCTAATTGAGGTCCAATTTTTGGCTCCTTGGCTCCTCTAATCGACGTCCAATTTTTTAGCTTCTCTAATAGTTGTCCGTTTTAATGGACCTATGGAAATATCCAAACGCCGAGACATTTTTTGCCATTATGCCGTATTGTGCATTAAATATACTTTAAAAATGAACAAAACTGTGGAAATTGGGACAAAAAAGTTTATAACAGAACTGAAACTTGGATTGTCGGAGAAGAATAAAGATAAAAAAGAAGTAAAGACAGTTCTCGATCAATATTTTTACAACCTAAACATAGTGTATGTAACAAATAAAATATATTGTTTTTTTCTCTTTTAATGTTTAACCGATGATACAGGTTGCAATATCCATTTGTATGTAATTTAAAAGCTTATTAAAACAATGAAACGTGTAGATATTGCTAATCAGACAACTATACACCAGAATTCAAATAAGGTGGATGTAAGCAATTATATAGTCCTTTACCTTTTACAGCTTGTTGTTCGGTGTGAGCCACGGATCCGTATTAAAGACCGTATTTTGACCTATAGTGGGTTTCTTTTATAAACTGAGACTTGGATGAAGAATTGTCTCATTGGCACTCAAACCACATTTTCTTATATCCATAGGGAATTAACTTAACGTCCTTCAACAAGGAATCATTGAGCAATTAAAGGTCACGACATGTAACATATAAAATAATTATTATACAACTAAAAAATAACTTCAAAACAAAACAATCTGAACAACAAATATTCAAGACATAAATTAACGACAACCACTATACTACAGGCACATAAAATATTTGACTGGGTTTAACATGTTTGTGAGCGCTTAATCTTCCTATAGTCTGAGACAGTGGTGTAACAGCACAACATAAAAACATAATGCCAATTTATTTTGTATATTTTTCACTCCAGGTGTAAAACAATAAATTGTTGACAAACTTCTTACAGAGCTAGTCCAAATTATAATACTCTAACAGTTGGCATTTATACTTCTTTATTTCGTCTACTGTTGAAGACTGAGTGTTGCCCTATATATATATTTCGTTTAGTTTTCTTTGTCGTTGGGTTCTGATTTAAGTATACTCGCATGCCATTTATCAATATGCATTTACATGTATAAGTGTAAGTGCAGCAATTTGTTATTCTATTATTCATTGATATTGGAGATCGGTAAGAGAAGACTACTATAGATACTATAAAGGTAATCGGACGTCGTTTTGGCAATACATGACGGAACATTGTCATTGGGCGTGGATTTGAGTATCAAACAATTGGACGTCGAATTAAGAATTTAATCACAGCTCTGTATATCTACAATCACTCTGTATACTGTATCTATCACCACGATATACCCCGTGACACCCCTAATTATTTTTCTATAGAGGCTATGAAAACCATCCCCCTTTTTCAATTTTTTTTTTAACATAGTGCCACTCGATACCTTGCGCAAAAGATGCACCTGTTTCTCCTCTACAAGACCTATATAGTTATACCCGGTGACTCCCCTCATTATTTTTTCTTAGAAGCCATCAAATAGGCCAATCCCACTTTTTTCCGTTTTTTTCTTCAAATTTTTAGCCTTATAGTTTCAGGTTTTTTAACATAGCGCCACTCGATTTCTTGCGCAAAAGGTGTTGTTCAATAGTCTAATATGAAGTTGGGCTTCTATTGGAAGTATTCCGTTTATAGGATGATGATTGTTACATCTGCTACATAAGTTGTTGATGAAAGTATAAGCCTAGAGGTAGTTTTTTTCTAGAATTTTTCGATTAATTCTAGCATGGAAGTCAATATAATACTTCCATGATTCTATTGAATTTGTTTTTGGTAGTGTTAGCTCTTATCCATAGATAAGTACTAGAGATACGTAACACGAATGATTGAATAACACATGAAATGACCCAATGACACATGCAATTTTAATCTTAGTTTAAACAGTATTTATTAATGATTTTTTTTACAAGATTAAGTATAACAATGTTATATGAAGTTTTAATCTTAATTAGCATATATTGGTGACTTTTAAACACTGATTTATAAATAGTATTACATTAAAAGTGTATAAAAAATGATTTATTAAAGCAAGAAAGTTCATAAAATGTTATCATAATTTTGTGGATACATCTGTTCCTTATTGCATATATACGATTGCCCAATGTGTTCAATCTGGACTACCAAAGTTGGGGTCTCATTTGTATAAAAAATTAAAACTCACTGACACTCCATGAATTTACATGTATTTTATTTAACAGTCAGACAAATATTTTAAGTAATAATTTTCCAGAAAGTCTTTAAACCGTCCTGGACCTCCTGATTGCACTCAGTGCGAAATGTGTTCTTAGAACAAAAATAAAGATACAAGTTGCAAAAAATTTAGATCTAATTCTATGCAAAATGTGGCGATCAAACGATGTCTTCTCATTTGTCCAACTTTTTAAAATAAGGTATTCTCATTTAGCCAACTTTTTATTTTTGTTAATTATTGGGTTGTTTGTTTAGTGATAGTAAGGTGTCTTTCTAAAATTTGACAGTAAATTTGTTCCTGTATGTTTTTATTAACATACTATATAGTAAAAAATCATTTCTGTAGATCACCGAAAGGGGAAGTGGTCTAGAACACAGTATTATTTTATTTAGGGGGTTCACTATACACGCAAATTTTTATTAGTCTTCACTTCAAGGTTAATCGAGCAATTTTTATTTAATAAGGCTTTTTACAGTCTTTTTTACTTTACTACGGGCTCATAAGGATCTTAAATCTGATTTTATTGCTGTGTCCACAATAGACACAGCAATATTATTCTACGTATTTCACCTGTATCGGTTTGGACAATTCCATGGACTATTCCATACACACACCATTATGCTTAAGGGGTTTTCATATGTCATGTCAAGATGATATAGGCTATTTACCGTTGTTTGCCACAAAAAAAATCTGGTAAAGTCACTTTTCTGAAAAACCAATATAAATATAGTTAACATATTTATATATTTAATCTAACTGTGTTCATTGACCCGATTTTTTTAATGACAATACACACCTAAAATTCGTTTTGGTCTATTCCATGACATTTGCGCGGGAAATATTCATCAGAGACTTTAATAATTTTAATGGACGTTCATTTGGAAAATTTTACTATCTATTTTATGTGAACAATTGTCATATGTTTTTGTTTTTCATACATTTAAAGGATCAACGTTATTTAAATTCCGTATATCTTCATTTGACATCAGGTTTGTACGCATTTAGTCTCTTCTCTAGTCTATAATCAAAACTGAAGGCCACACATTTCACATTATGTAATAAAATTCTACTGTTTGCGATAAAAATATTCACTGTTTAGGGGTGTTGAAATAGTTGATGCGTATCCGATCCGTGATTTGTATATATTTCAATGGTGCTCTCGGTAAGGCCAAAAAAATATATGTTTGATTATGGGTACCTGACCGATCCTATTTTGAGCACCCTCCCTAAGCCATTTTATTGCCGTCGTAAGAAATAATCCAATCATTATAAATAGGGGAACTCTCGCCCCATGGACAACTCGGACCACACAATTCAAAATCATGGCACAAAAAATAAAATGGACAAAATAATAAAAAGAAAGTACCGACCTACCTACCTACCCTACATATTTTGATGATGTAACCTTAAACAGACATGTTAGTTTTCTCGTTTGAATTGTTTTACATTGTTTTATCAGGGCCTTTTATAGCTGACTGCGGTATGGGCTTTGCTCATTGTAACATGTACAACAATCAAACATCAACCCACACTAAACTGAATGTAATTGTAACATGTACAACAATCAAACATCAACCCACACTAAACTGAATGTAATTGAAAGACATCTAGAGGTTGATATCAGAGGTGGATTAAGGGGGGGGGGGGGGGGGGGGGGTTGGCCCCTGCCTTTTGAGAAAAAATTTGGTTGCTTATATAGGGAATCACTGAATCGTGACTGGAGCGAGCCCCCTCTTAGGTCAGTCAGTGGGCTCCCACTTTAGAAAATTTCTGGATTCGCCACTGGATATACAGTATCGAACAGAAGATAAAAAAGGGAACAATATGGTGAATTTTAGAGATTGATATTATTTCTGGTACATGCATTTGAAATATTTAAGATATATTGTTTCCCTTTTTTTTTGTTCTAGGTTCCACGGTGACCTAGCTTCCATTTTCGAAAACTGTGATTTAAATGCTAGTCTATTAGAGGGATTTTTCATTGTTTGTAGATATGGAATCTTATTTTACCATGAAGTCAGATTTGAAAATGACTTTGGGAATGAAGATATGGTAAAGACTGAATGTCAGTTTTAGTCTTATATATCTATAATACTAAAATTACGAGGTCCAATTTGTCAGCTGTCATCGCGTAAATACGACGAATCAAAGAATTCGACTTTATATATAACTAATATAGTACAAAGGTGTAGATTAAAAATTACACCACTCCAGGCCCTTTTTTTTCCACGTAATTAATATTGCCAATAATTAAGAAGTTCTGGATCGAGTCCGATACCGATACAAAAAATTAATAGTATATTCACCTGTTACCGATTACCTTATTTGTACGTTCCGCGTCTGACAGGTGCACCACCAAACGGTGTATTCAGGATTAATATGCTAAATACACGGGTCGTATCCACAGGGTTGAAACTACTAAATTGTCAAATTTTAATCAGTTTAGACTTTCTAAGATACATTGTAACAATACAAATACTAAAATCTGGACTAAAAATAAGGCGTATAGGTACAGTTTTCAATTTGTTAGCCGGCATGACGTAAAACAGCGAATCAAAGAATTCAATTTTATTTACAACTAATACATGTATGTATATGACAATGCTGTTGATTAAAAAAATACTCCATTCCAGGAACTTTTGTTTTTCAAATAATTAATATTACCAATAATTGATAAGTTCCAGTTCGACGGTTTCAATCAGAAAGATTTGAAAGCAGAGAAAACTGTGTATCGTTTAATCGGCATAACTTTATCAGATAAAAATACTAATACTAAAATAAGGCTTGCACATAGTTATATACGTTAACTCAGTCATGTACCTGCAATACCACGTGTCTGTTCTAGTGTACTTTATAATTTTAGTCTTGCATGTACATAATTATGTGTACATATATCACTGATTCAGTGGCAATGGTAAATAGACACTGACAAGTCTTAGATAATATTTTATAGTTTTGAATGTTTTGTCCGTTGACTAAAATTAGGTGGAGGTTTGTGTGTTCTTATTTCCAACAGAGGTAAACTCAACACATATCAATATGTGCATGAAGCAAATTGATAGTTGCTAGATACGGAATGATTGTACCACAAGAAAGTTTAAACCTGTGTGTATATACTTAAAATATGATAAAAAAAATCATGTCTTTTTCAGGACTTCTGAATCCAACCATGTAGTATGGAATGTTTTTGAGATGTGGTTTTGGTCGATGGATGTTAATGAAGGACCTGTAGTACAAAGTATATCACTGAATTTAGCTCTTTGTCTAAGTGTATTATTGAATACTTTGCTTTGAGCTCAGTTCATTGTTATGCAAATCATTCTTTGTGAAATAAAGATTTGACAGAAAACTCTCATGTACAAGGATTTGTCAAAGTAGTATCACCTCTATTTACAATGTAAGTATTAGGGAGATAAAAGCATTCTATATTGATTTGAACCAAATATATTTAAAAAAAAAAGAACAAATTTACCCGAGAATGCTACTACCACTACTAGCAATATGATGCTAGGTTGTTTTAATACACCTTTACTAGCTGCCTACTGATGACTCGGTTCTGAGTGTAAATGCTATGCAGGGAAAAATTATAAGGCATATCTAGGCTTATCAATTTCTAAAACAATATTTCATCGTACATGTTTGAAATTTTTAAACAACCACAGAAATTTTTGCAGTTGAAATACATGTATGTATCCTGTCGTTGTCTTCCCAAGACGGATGGTTTCCAGATAATAACTTCAGTATAAGTAAAAAGGAAGCCTTAAGATTATAACATACTGTGGATTCATTTATTTTCGTGGGTACCAATTTTCGTGGATTAAAGAAAGTTTGCATTTTCGTGGATATTTAATTTCGTGGTTTTGCCGAAGTCTGCATACAAGCCTATAGAAAATTTGTTAATCGTTGAACATTTAATTTCGTGGTAAGACTCTAGCCACAAAAGCCACGAAAATTGGTACCCAAAGAATAATAATGCATCCACAGTAATATTTATAATCATAAAAGGAAGCCTGGGATTGTTTTGGGTGGTTATATATATATAGTCCCTAAGGTTTAGGAATAAGGGTTCCAAAGGTGACCAAAACAAGCATTAATCTAGTGTCCGTACAAAAAGTTGTGTATAAGTATTTCAATTGTTCTGAAATTGTACCATAATATTGAATACCATAAGTAGAAGGTTGAGGTCTATTTTGTGGGTTATGGGTCAAACAGTCTAGGAATTAAGGGCCAAAAACAAACATTTTTGTAGATTCCAGACAATAAATTTGAGTTATTTCTTTGTCCAGAATGGTTGTTGAATTACCTAAAACCAATGCTTTATCATGTTTATGAAATCTTCTTTAAAAATTGGAGTTTAGATTTCTCTGTCCATAATAGTAGTTGAATCAACTTAAAGTAATGCTATACATGTATATACACTATACAATGCAAAATTCACTTTACTACCAACTGATAAATTTAAGCAGTCTTTAATAGCCATTCAGTGATTACAAGCACTTTGATTATCATTCTAGGGTTATGCCCTTTCACAAATGGAAAAATTTCTCAAGTTTGTCTCAACTAAATTTAGTGAAACATGTATATAATGCTTATTACCTCTAAACTCAGTTTAAGTTCAATTTTTGGCAGCTTCACTTTATGTACCTTTTTAACGTTATATGCTAGCGGGGGCATCATCACCATGACTGTATGACATTTATATTTTAATACTTAATGTTTTATTAAAATGAGTAGTTGAATAATTATTGTTGCAAACTCCATTAGAAATTTGATTTGAGATCATTTTTATACCACCACAAAAATTGAAAACTTTTTGGTTGTACATTTGTATCACGTTGGCGTCATCGTCTTCATCCAAAGACATTTGGTTTTAGCACTCTAACTTAAGTAAAAGTCAATAGAAATATATGAAATTTAGACACAAGGTTTATGACCATGAAAGGAAGGCTGGGATTGATTTTGGGTATTTTGGTCTCGACAGTTTAGGAAAAAGGGCCCAAATTTAGCATTGTTCTTGGTTTTTGCTCTATAACTCAAGTATTAGTAAACAGAAATCTATGATATTTTAACATAAGGTCTATGGCCACACAAGGAGGGTGGGAATAGATTTTGGTAGTTTTAGTCCCAACAGGGTAGGATTTAGGAACCAAAAACAGGTCCCAAATAAGCATTTTTCTTGGTTTTTTTAACAATACATTTAGCATAAGTTAATAGAAATCTATAAAGGTTTATGACCACAAAAGGAAGGTTTGGATTATTTTTGGGAGTTTTGGTCCCAAGGAATAAGGGGCCAAAATTAAACTTTGTTTGCTTTCATCAAAAAAATGAATTATTGTGCTTCTTTGATATGCCAAATCTAACCGTGTTAAGATTCTTAATTTTTGGTCCTGTTTTTAAATTGATCTACATTAAGGTCCAAAGGGTCCAAATTTAAAATCAGCTTGATTTTAACAAAAAATTAATTTTTGGGGTTCTTTGATATGGTGAGTCTTAACATGTACTTAGATTTTTGATTATGGGCCCAGTTTTCAAGTTGGTCCGATCAAAAATTGAATTCTTCGGGTTCTATGATATTCTGAATTTAACCATGTATTTAGATTTTGGATATTGGACCAAAATAGGTAAATGTCCAATTTAAATTTTTTAAGTTGAAGTTCTTTATAGACCACATTCAATCTGTGTCAGAAACCTATGTTGTGTCAACTATTTAACCACAATCAAAATTCAGAGCTGTATCTAGCTTGAATGTTGTGTCCATACTAGCCCCAACCGTTCAGGTTTCCACCTCTGCAGTCGTATAAAGCAGCACCCTGCGGAGTATCTGTTCCATTCATTTGTTTTTTCTTAATTTGTGTGAATTAACATTGTTACAGTAAATGCCAATTACTACACTTGCATACCACAACAAATACTGTATTGGTACATGTATCACTTATATTTGTATCCATATAACAAAACAAAAAATGAAAAGGAATAATTTTGCAATACCTTTTGAGTACTAAATAGCTTTTTAGGTATTTAGACATATTTTAAGACTTATTCAAGTAGATGTTGATGATATCTGCTTGACATGCTTCAAATTCGATCAGATTACTTTTGGAGCAGTTATGAGTCTTTGAAGCATGCTCACATAGGTTCTTTTGGTGAAATCATTTTTATTTTGGTAAAAATTTGTCTTTGCTTCGACCAGCTTTGGAGGAGATATAAAGAATTGATATAAATCAGCACAGAGGTTTACTTCCGATCTTATTTAGCCCCAATAATCATGTCAGACTTAAGCCATTGTCATTACTTAAAACCAATAAATGTATTCTAATCTGAGGAAGAAATTCGACATTTTAATTTTTTTTTACTAATGATACTGACGATCCACCACAAAGTAATGTAAATAGAACCATACCAATAGTAAGCAAATACATATAAAAAAAGATGAGGTATGATTGCCAATGAGACAATTCTCCACAAGAGACCAAATGGACACAGAAATTAACAATTCCCAGCTACAAAATGTATCCAAAACCAAAGATGTAGAACATGTTCTATCATAATCATTTGGTAACTAATGTAATTACTGTCTCCCCATGTCTGTATTGAACATAAAAAAATATCAAATAAATAACACTCCTAATGCTCAGATCGGTTGTCACCGTGCAACACAGTTATTAACACCATATAGGAAAAACATAGAACTTTATTGTCATAAGACACTGTCAAACATCCAAACATACTATCCACACTCATCTGTGTCCACACTTGTACTATTTAAAAAAATATATAAAATAGGCGATAGTAAGCTATTTTTAAATAAAGTTTTATAGTATATTTTAGATAATAAATAAATATTTCATCTTTTATACAGAAGAAACCCACAAATCAGGGGTTCGACGACTTACAGAAAAGCAGCATTTTTACTTCCAAATTTTGATAGCCTTTGGTAGTATCATATTGTTTCAATATCCATTAGTTGGTACCACCTATCGGAACTAGACAGTGACACGATTGCTTTAATTTAGCACTGTTGTACATTAAAGTCAATTTTCCATATTCAATCGTGTATTCCATATCAAATCCGACAATATTTAAAACGAACGAACTTTATACTTCAGTGTTTGTTTGTCTTGTATCATGTATAATTGTTCAAAGAAACCAGAATCTTATCTAAAATAGAGAGATATTTATAAGTATAGCTTCTTCATAATTTGATGCTAATTGTTGAAACCCAGGAGCTTTTGAGCTTCCTCATGGACCCTCTACCAGGACAACCATAATTACGCCTTTCATTCATAAAATCCTGGCCTAGGACTATTGAAATGTTTAGTTACGCCTTATACCGTATGTTTGGAATTTCTCGTTATTGGTCTTCTGCTTTTAAGATCAATCCAACCATTTTAACAAACCATAGACAATTAATGGAGGAAGTTCGGCAGAGAAAAATAATTGCCGTTTTTTTTTCATTCCCCGCCCCCTCTTTCAAATATCATGGAAACGCCCCTAAACCTACATAGACAATAGCTGCCGAACCATCTATGGTCCGCAAATAGTCAAAAAATAACATAAGGACCTATGAGCTACGGTTCCGCAGCTACATAGACAACAGACTGACCCAACTTAAGGATAGACTACAGCAAGGACAGATCAATGTATATCACAACACTGATGCAGTATTCCACCTACTTCAACGAGGATGAAAATTAAATGTCAGTTGCACATTTTAACATGCTATGCTAAATAATACTACAGAAAATTTAATCCGGGTATAATTTTCACTCTTATTTTTCAACCCAAACTCTAATTTAAAAAAAAACTTTGTTCTTGATTACCTTTGATCTCATCTATCCAACTTTTTTTACCTGTACTACATATAGTTTTTAAAAAGTTGGATAAATAAAAATGAACCGATCAAACACCCAACAGCGTTTGTTTAATGGTTAACATTGCACTGGGCAGTCGCACGTGTCGTTAAATAACAAACAAATAAACAATATAATGAAGTTGTAAGGTAATAAATTTTTCAGGTATTGGGCAGTTGCCATCATCATGATTAGATTATCTAATTGACAAAAAACACGGTGGGTATGGTTGTCCTGCGAGAGAACGTACTGTGCTGGTGATTTGGTCCTGACGGGTGCTGGTGGGTCCTGATTCTGTGCTGGTGGGTTTGTTTACATTATATCAGAACGGCAATAAAACGACTGTTTTGTTGCTTAATTTTTCTCTGATGTGTCATAAGTACCATGCAAAGTATATTACAACAATATTATATTGCAAAAGTCGTCCAAGTTCGTTAAACGGAATTGTCCTGACGCTGTGCTGGTGATAAGAAAAACGGTCCTGGTTCTGTGCTCCTTTGTCCTGGTTCTGTGCTTTTATATTTTAGTTAAAAGTGGCATATATTCAAGATCATTGATGCTGTACTGTTATTGACTTATTAGCTGTTGTCTGCTTTCTTGAAATTGACATTGTTGTGAATCTGTTTACTGTTATTATGAAAGAAAAAATACCCCTATTTCTAATTTTTTTTTAAACTAACTGTAATCTCATTTATTGGCCTGTTAATGGAACCCTTTTAAGATAAGAAAATATGTTTACGATTTTCGGGATTACGATCATTTTGCAAGATCACCAAAATACGTTGTAATTTATACAATACTTATATAAAGTAGATGATGTGGTATGTTTGTTGTCAATGGACAAATTTCCATAAGAAACCAAAGGAAGTATGTGTTAACAACCATACGTCATCGTACGACCTTCAACAATAACCCATAAATAAAAATGTAAAAGGTTTTGCATAAAGATGGAGAGCAAAAATATAGAACAAAGGACTTTCTGAGCGTTTGAATCATGTCTTTAGCAGCTTAAACCACATTTGTTTGTGAACAATTGAGTACTGACTATAAGAATGACAATAGTATTGCGGGTTTGTTTGTTTGGTGTGGGTTTTTTTTTAGGGGGGTGGGGATAAGTTAGAGCGAGGTTACAGTGAAAGCTTGGAACAGTTTCCCGTAAGATTTAAAAGTTGTATTGTAAAAGAAAAATGTATCTTATAGCTATTAAGAATCACTTGCTGTAAGATTTTTCCAACACAATTTTTTTGGTCGAAACGGTTATCAGGTATTTTTTTTTTCGAAAGTTCGACAGAACACTAAAAAAAATCACTATTTTATGAAAAGGCAGGCTAGAATATGTCAGAGAATGAAGACGAGATAACCTAGAGAACACTAATAAAATTAAGATTTCTTAGCTTTTTTCATTTCAAAATAAATATTTTTGAATTAAGGGGGAGGAAGTGAACAATGTGTCCTTCTTTTCTATATATAAATATTTTCATGAATAAAAATAAAATGTGCCTTGATTATAATTGAAAATGAGTAAATGGAAAAACTACCCAACTAAAATACACTTATTCCAATATTGGTAATATCACTAAGCTTTTAAGTTTTGTGTGTCAAACACACCATCTCTGTAGAAATGACTCCTTTCTAAGATATTTCACTTCATTCATTTTTTTTTCTGCTTTTTTTTATATTGTGAATTCATAGAATTATTATATTAAAATGTAGCCTTAATTTATATTTAAAAAAAACTGAATCTAAAACCAGATATATCAAACATTTTTGTTTCCATCTATCCGTTTTCAGGACTTTAACAATCAACAATAACACGCCTGGAAAGTAAAATGAGTACTCGGCTGTCTGTAATCGACCATTTTAGACACCCCAGGCTCCAAAAAAAAAACAAGCCGGGGTTCAAAGATGCAAATTAAGTACTTATATCAATATCTTATCTTTTCGTGTACGGTTTATGACCCCTCCTGTGGCCTGTCAATTCCGAAATGTGCAATTTGCAATAGTATCAAAATAGCACAGACAATGAATAATAGAGATATAATTTTGTACATATATCAAGGGGAAACTTCTTGCAAAGCATTATTACTTATAGTTCATTATTGTATTTAGTAGAAAAGGAGAATTTAGTGAAAATATCACTATTTTTGTAGAAAATTCACAGACCTTTGTACAAAATAATCTATAAACTAACGAAGACCTCTTTCTTGGAGCTTGCTTATAATTGACAAAAATATAGCTCTGAAGGTAATTTGTTAATATGATCTTAGATATAATGTATACTTATATAAGTATCTCTGATAGTAGTGATCAAGCAATAAAAATACAATTTCAATGAAAAATAGCTATATATAGTATAATATCAGATCACTTGTTGAGAGTTCTGATGATGATCACAAGTCAATAAAAATCAATCATAATCACGCCCACGTCCTCGTCCTCGTCCAACTATATATTGTTATCTGATATTGGACGAAAGATGTTGCCCTTTTATGTTATTATGTAATACAAATTCAGATCATTTGAAAACACATATTAAACAGCCAAATGGATGCACAAGAGCTAAAATAGGACTCATAGATCCTGTTTGCAACAATTATCTGGCTAATTTTATTGATTTTGTAACATTTGTTTCAAATATGACCAACTTCTTATCCAAAATCACCAGCACCGTATCAGGACCCACCAGCACAATGACAGGACCCACCAGCACAGTATCAGGACATGAATAAATTGAGAAAATGCTAAATTTTAATAAATTGCAATGTTTTTTTCACAAAATTGTTTTGTCGTGTGGATTGCGGCATAGAAAGCGGACTCTATGAGCATTTTTGTTTTATTTTTTCAGTTCGAGATTTTCGGAAAATGAGCATTTTTGTGTTACGCTTACTGAAACAGTTTAGAGGGTCATTTTTTTAATGGTTTATATATGAACCCATAAGAAACGAAATTGAAAAATCTCAACTGTTTTCTTCCATTTTTTATGAGTGAAAACGTCAAAAATCATCATTTTCGTCTTTGTTTACATTTTTTCATTGATCACCAGCACCAGTCAGGACCGAATCACCAGCACAGTACGTTCTCTCGCAGGACAACCATACCCACCGTGAAAAAACACTTAAAATTTTAAATTTCAATTTACTAAACACAAAATGTAAGTACTAAAATGTATATTTAAGCAATAAAATGTATGATACCATATTTCACTGTTTTAATAGAGAAAATTACGGAAAGATAATGGAGCGTGGTATCTTTTTTGATTAAGATTATAACTTTCTAAAAGGAAACTGTGCTAAACTTATTTTGAACATTAAAGTTATTTGTCCTGGGCCGTGTTCACACCAAACGCCGTGTAGAGTAAACATGTTTACAATTAGTTTAGTGTAGTGTACACTGGTTTCACATTACATTTGTTCACATCTATACACCTTGTTTAGCTACCTGTACATAAGATTTGTTTCCACTTGTAAACTATATGTCATTTAAATGTTCATTACGTAGAACTGAATTCAAAATTTTTGGAAATTTTTTCTAGTGGTAAGGTAACAACCATTTGACTTCAACAGGGGGTGGGGGTTGGGAATGGAAATATTCCGATCCCCAATTTGATAAATAAAAAAAAAATGGTCATACAGATGATAAAAAAAAATATTCTGAATCGAGAGTTTCCCCATACATTATAGTGTTAAATATTGAAAAAAAAGTATTTGATCACCAGCATCGAAAAAAAAGAATAAAAACGTACGCGCGAAAAAAAATCTGACTCAGATAAAAATAATAACCCTCCCCCATTTTTTAAGTTTAGTGGTTGCTACTTCATGAAAGCCATTTTTATAATTTGCAGTTTGAATATACTAGAGATGTCTCGATAACGCATTAGAAAACGTTAGATGCAACAGCATTCTTACAGCCGAGAAAAAAGGATTGAGATATTAGGGAAATCTACATTTTTATCTTTTCTGTTCGTTTCAAATGGTATTTATTCTCCAAGGAGTATTTGGTAAAGGAATAGGGTAACGATTTTTTAATTTATTTCACGTGTTATTTAACGGATCTGAGATACTAGACAAACATATCATTTACCTCACACTTTTTTTAGTCATGCATTTATGCGTGAATCGTTTTTTGAGTAAAGACCAGTGGCGAATATTTCTGTGTACGTCAAGTCGATTCGGGAAGACCTTTTCAAATGAATAAGGCAACAACTATTTTACTTCATTTTTTGTGGAGGGGGAGGTGGGCGTGAGCTATTAATTTTTTTCAGGACAAATTTTGGTGACAAGTCGAAATTATTAGCATTATATATAGTGACAGCTGAGGGTGAAACAAACAATTTTTTTTCAGGGCCAAAAACTGGAAACATTTTTTGTTTCCAAAACATCCATAGCCCACTACCCCCACCCCCTTGCTTTTATGTTTTATACTCAACTAATATAGCCCCCCCCCCGAAAATCAATTAGTTGCTGCCTTATGGGTTCGGCAATGATGCTGCTTTGAGTCTGGATTAGGGGTTAATAAAGTACGTTATTTTTTTTTTTAACAAAAAATAATCTGTAAAATTTAGACAACTAATAATTATCAAAAATAGTTTCCTCCTTAAATATATACACGATAAAACTAATGTCCTAAATGCCTAGTTTTGTGTACACTTGACCTACACAAGGCCTACATTGACTATCGACTGTGTGTAGATAAAACATGATTTAAACTACATGTAAACATTGAGTTTTATCAATGGGAACGCAATTGTGTTTAGTTTACGTGTGAGTTACACTGACACAACACCGAATTTAGGTCAATGTGAACACGGCCCTGGTTAATTGTGCGGATGTCAGATTTATGTAACACATTTCACTATCTTCATAAGGAAAAATAAAAACGGATATTACATTCAAATTCTCTTAAAAGAAACTTTTCAAGACATCTTCCCTCTGATCTTCATTATATCGATATACTTGTAATACATGTACATCCTGAATAAATCACTTGTTATTTTTTATAAAATTTAGAAAAAAATAAACGTTCTAAAACGTTTCCCGTAAGAGCCTTATCTTTCATTATTCTGTCTGTATAGATGCTCCATGGTCTCTATACCTTATCCCTTATGACCATGAAATTTTCTTCCAATGTGTCGTGACTTTCTATTGGCTCCTTTTTTTCAGTTAATCAAATTTCTCAGAATTTTCAGATAATCCCGGTTTATCTCAGATAAACTAAGATTATCTCAGCTTAATTCAAATTCGAAAAAAATCTAGTTTATCTGAGAAAATATAGAAAATCCATTAATTGGAGAAAATCCCGGTTTATCTGAAAATTCTGAGATAAACCGGCATTATCTGGAAAAAATCGAGATAATCCCGGTTTATCTGAGCTTAATGTAAAAAAATGAGATAATCCTACTTTATCTGAGAAAATCCTGGTTTATCTGAGATCATTTAGGATTATCTATAAAAGTGGTTCAGGCGTGCCATACATGCCCAAGATAAATAGAATTCAAATGCATTGTATGATTTAGAAAATTCATAACTTAACTGGATTTTGCCGTACACTTTTTTTCGTCTCTGCAGAAGATGATAAAATTAACAAACAGTTGAGTTTACCTTGATATGGTCCACTCAGGTACACAGTTTAAATAACCAATTATTGTCAGGTATCTATTGTCCATCTAATGTCCATGTCAATTAAAAATGCTCACTTTAATTATTACCTGTGGGGAAGTTCTCAAACCAGTTTCCCAACTTAGTTTATTTTGGCACCTTCTGTAGGAATGAAAAAAAGTGCACGGCAAAATCCTGGTAAGTTTTTATTTTTCTAAAACATAAAACATACTTAAAATTCATTTATCTAGGGCATGCTATGCCTGAATTTTTTTTACAGATGCGCTGATTTGTCTGTACTCAGAGTAAATTTTGAGGTGATAATACGGCCATTTTAGCCATAGGGTCCACATGAACCTTAATTATTTGCGGAAAAGTAATGATTGATTTTTTTTTTACGGAATCGTTACTTTTTTCCGGAAAAGTAATATATTTATTTGCGGAAACGTAAACTTTTTTTTCCGGAAACGTCATCTTTTTTTCGCGGAAAAGTAATGTCAATTTGCGGAAACGTAAAACGCCGTTTCAAACGGAAAAATAAACGGTTTAATCTATTTAAAAAAAAGAAAAAAGAAATGAGAAACACTTATAAACCACATCAACAAACCGGACAACTACTGAACATCAGATTCCTAACTATATATTCCTAACTTATTCAAAGCATATATAAAGCACTTCAAAACATATAACCAGTTATAGCAGCAAATTATAAGAGAAAAGTACTATGAATGAAGCATTATTTATTTAATAAAAAAACCAAAAGGATATGGAATATTCATGATCCATGATATAAAATCTTTTTTAAAATTATTGCAATTAGATTTTTTATTATACCTTTAATCTTTTTATTCACATATAGGTCTATATATGTTTGTATTTTACTACCATGTAAATTGTTTAACCATTCGGTCATTACCATTTATTGTTACTCTTGAAATGCGTTTGTGCCAATAAAATATTGTCTACAAAAACAGCCAAATTCATCAAAGGTCAACTTTCCCTGAGGGAGATGAAAACCTAAGTTTCTGTTTAATTTTAAAATGACGATGTTTATGATTTAGTAGTGTCTAATTATAATCAAATTTAGTTAGCATCCCATCAAAGGCGTCGTTTATTCAAGGTACGTTGTAACCCTTGGTCGGTTATGAATTGTAATGGTTTAGACAAAGTTTCATCCAGACACTCGTCAATACTCGGCCAATTCCGTTCACTATTTTGTAGCGAAAACACTCGGGGCTTGCCGACTCCGTCCAGGCGGAAACAGCTTTTCAAATGCATTCTGGGTAGACTAAACGACAACAACGACGAACACGTGCTATCAAAATGGGATTTCCAGGTACGAATTAGTTAACAATTCAGCACAAATGTATTCTTGCACCTTGATTCGAAACTGCATAATCATAACTTTGGCAGTGGCAACCTTTAAAAACATGCGAATTTGTCATAGTGTTCACTGTTTCAATAGGATTTGGAAAAATGAAAAAAGGGGGGCTCATCACCACGTGGTTTCAAATGTTAAACATGTTAAAGATTTTAAGCAGTTTTATTACAAACTGTAGATTTTATATTTCTGTTTTATATTACATTTAATGCATGTCGCTAAATGTGAATAAAGACGTTATATAGAAAAGATTAATTGTCGCTCACACCAAGGATTTGTATAGTTAGATGTAACTATACAAATCCTTGCTCACACGAGCCGACGAGGGGTTATTTTGCTTTTTGTAGAAAAGAGTCAGACCAACAAAATCGGTCTTTTTATCTGAAAAGGGTAGAATTGATGATATATTGAACAATTGTCTAAAAGAATGGTCTTATTTAAAAAAAAAAGTCAAAGAAAAAATAAAATAAACACAGATTACTTCAATTTTAAAAGAAGATTGAAGCCTTGACTGAAAAATTTTACCACAGGTTGTGGTCTTTGAAAACTTTTCTGCAACTAATGTACATATGTTTCAGCCTTATTTACTTGAACATTGTTTTTAATGAAAACCTACATTTAAACATCTCCCAGCACGTTATACCTCTAGTTACATTTGTACAATAGTCCAAATAATGATGATGTCTAGCAAGGCCAAGGCTATTTTAATTTTTTTCTAGGATGCCTTCCTGAGATGTCAACGCTGAAGCCATATTTTACGTCTGGAGTTTGAGAGCAAATTTTTTTTTGTGGGGGGGGGGGGACTTTGACACTAAAAATTGACATGAAATTTTCATTATTTTCATTGCCAGTTAGAAATTTTTACAAAGTTACAAAGTCCTACCTTTTTTGTGCTTATTGATGTAAAATATTTCCACAAATATCCAAAAGAAATAATAAAGCTATGATTCCATTTTGGGTGGGTTAATATTTATTTTGTTTTAATATGTTGATTTGCTCTCAAAACTCCAAAAGTAACTTTGCATGAGTATTTAGTACGTGAAATTGTTTAAATTTAAGATATGATTTTACTTGTCTACATTGATTTCAAGTAAAGAGTAAAACAGAAAAAAATGTTAACATGTTTGAGCATTCTGCAATTTTTCTGACATTTATTAAAAAAGACAAGTCTATCATTATTAAACCATTGACTGAAAATGTGATAATCTGATTTCTTTCTAGCATTTTCACCAAGAGGAGGTCGTGGTAGAGGAGGCGGTGATCGAGGAGGTGGACGTGGTGGCTTCAGAGGAGGCAGAGGTGGTGGTGACAGGGGAGGACGAGGTGGTGGTTTTAGAGGTGGAAGAGGTGGTGGTGACCGAGGAGGACGTGGAGGTGGATTCAGAGGTGGTAGAGGAGGTAATACATACTTTTAGTCGAAAATTTTGCTCAATAATATCATAAACCAATTTTGCTTTTCAATTTGAGGTTTGAATATATTTTTCCTGTCATCATATTAACAGTATTCAATTGCTAACTTCCTTTGAGGAATTGGATAAAAACAAACATTTGTCACCTTATCAAAATTACCTACAAACTGGTCAATTTTGGGGGCTAGGTAAAATTTGTGATTCATTGTGACTGCGAGGCTTTTATACTTGGAAAACAATATGTGATCTTTGCTTTGTTTGCTGTTTTTGGAAGAAAGAAAAAAATATATAAAGAAAAATTTCTTTCAAATAAATTTATTATTTTTCTGCAATGTTATAAATTTTCATATGTTTGTTAATTTTCATTCCATATTAGATTAGTATAAGTGTTGAGTTAAATTAATTCACTTAGCAATCAATGGATAATAATGAGAAACCTTTTTCTTTTGTAGGTAGAGGTGGAGGAAGAGGTAAATATGTTATAAATAAAGGCAACAGTAATATACTGCTGATCAATAGCCATAATTGACTAGGCAAAAACAAATCAACTACAAACTAAAAACATTGCTGTATATAGAGTTTGTTGATATTCAATTTTCTCTCTAGATTTAATATCAAATCTAAATATATATGGGAATCTTTCCATGGCTTGATTTGGGTAAGAATTGAATTATTGTAATATTTCATTACACTAAAATTCGTGAATAAAGCCACCCATTAAAAACCTTAAAGAATGGTATCCCACGAATTACAGTACTTTCATAGTAAAAGGGTTTTCAGTTTCTTTAAGTTAAAAGGTAACACTTCTGGTTTCAATGTAAACAATTTAAAATTATAAATTTTGTCCTACATTGTATGCTGATTTAATGATTGTAGGTGGCAGAGGAGGGTTTGCTGGTGGAAAGAAAGTTGTTGTAGAACCTCACAGACACGAAGGTAAGATCGTTTAGGGATAATTAATCTAAAATGTTGGAATCAGCCATCTAATTCAGATATAACCAATTTTCAGGGAAGCAAAGTCAAATCTGGTTTACCACTTCCTAGTGAAAAAATTATGTGATAAGTTCTGCATGGTCGGGACGAACATTGATTGATTGGTAATTGCTTTACGCCACATCATTTAGACAAACAATATGTTGTGCCTTTTATGGGTAATTTCACATGACTAATTATTATGGGTAGTTTCACATGACTAATTATTAGGGTAATTTCACCTGACTAATTATTATGGGTAGTTTTACCTGACTAATTATTTCAGTAGGTGGAAGGGGTAGAAATATAAAAGTGGTTTAAGATTTAAATTGAATATATGTTGAAATATTTCAATTTGCTAAAATTGATTTGTGGGAAAGACCAGGCAAATACCATTGCTACCTTACTAAATGACAGATGATGTGAATTTTATTCAAACATTCAATACTTGACCATAAAAAAGAAACAATGCTTCATATTTGAGCACTCCTTTCAAAAAAAGTTACACTAGGAAATGGGATTATCATATAACCTAGCTATGACAGTACACAGCTCTCATCTTATAACTAACTCACAGGTTTGAGAATAAATTTGATATTTTATATGATGACAAGTCTTCTTGTTATTTTTAAGTAAAGCTCTTACTAATTATACTACTTAGTACTGTACATGTAGTAGAAATTGATAAATCCTTACAAAGTTGTAGAACACTGTCTGAAGGAGTGCATAATATACTCCAATGTATATGTTGTTCAAGTTTTCCTGCAGTAATAATTTGTTTGTTTCAATTTGTAGGTGTATTTATTGCTAGAGGAAAAGAAGATTCATTGGTAACCTTGAATTTGGTTCCAGGTGAAACTGTATATGGAGAGAAGAAAATATCTGTAGAGGTATAAAATTGTGTTTTACTGGGTCCACACTTGAAAATATTTTGATTTGCCTAATACCCTACCCTTAGGTTAAGACAGTGGGTAGGTAGGTAGGCATTTTCTTTCCTTTTTTTTCCAAAAAAGAAATTGAAGTAGTGGATGTTTATTAGTCTTCATGCCTATCTGATTAAGAAATAACTTCTTTAAATCTGCACAATAAAAGAACTTGAGTAGTTAGCTTTTTTCTGGGTAGGTAGGGTTAGGGTAAATAAACCTGTTCTTTTTATGGCCTGGTCAAAGCTAGGTCATGTTTTTACATTGTGTATACTAGATCATGTAGATATCATCATGCATGAATGTGCAGGATTTTTGGCTGTAGGGCAACCAGCTACAAATCAATAATCAAAACTATGTGTCTACTTCTGGTTAAGATTTAGGATTCAAGTATTTTGGAGTGAAGGAGATGTGAAATCTGTGTCTGAAAAAAATCTATATCATGTATAGAGTAAACAATAAATTTAAAATTGACATAAAATTAATGGTATTAAGAGGCTAAATTTGGGTTTAGTTTAATGATTAAAGTGTTTTTGAAACTTGAGTTGAAGATTAAGGTAATGGGCAGCAGTCTGTACAAAAAACTTGATCCAAACAAAGTTTTGCAAAAACTTGCTTGTCCAAATGAAATTTTACTAATCTGGGGCCCCAGACTAGTGGCATACAGTGCAGACTGAGAGACTGAGGCAGTACCTCATCTCATATGTAGCAAGATGTGCAATTTTTTAAACTTGTGTCATATCATGTAATTTTATACCGTGTATATATGTATGAATGAATGTTGGTGTTGAACATACTGGATATATGTCAATGAGACAGCTACCATAACACACAAAAAAAAAGTTACATAATTATTTCAGGATAAAATCTATAGGATAATCTCTACAGGATAATCAATTGAAACTTTTGTAAAGCAATGGTAAAGTTCAGTCACTCTTTCTAGTATAGGTTATCAAATAAATATTTGAATTAAAAGCTACCTAATTTAAATCTAATTATAATGTATCTTTCAGGAGGGAGAGAAGAAGATTGAGTATAGAGCATGGAATCCTTTCAGATCTAAATTGGCAGCAGCCATATTGGGTGGAGTAGACAACATACACATAAAACCAGGGTCCAAAGTTTTATACCTCGGAGCAGCCTCTGGTACCACAGTTAGTCATGTCTCAGATATTGTAGGCCCAGTAAGTATAACCATCTAACATACACGTGAAACCTGAGTCCAATTTTTTTTACCTCGGTGCAGCCTCTGGAACCACAGTCAGTCAAGTCTCAGATATTGTAGGCCCAGTAAGTATTCCAATCCAACATACACATAAAACCCAGGTTCCAAGTTTAAGACCTCGGTGCAGCCTCTTGAACCACAGTTAGTCATGTCTCAGGCCCGCCCAGTAAGTGTTCCAATCCAGGACAAACCAGTATGTACAGGAATAGTACACTACAGCATAGGGGTTTCTTTGTTTTAACTTGTCCACACAGTGCAGGAAACCTTAAATTGTCTATTGTTGGAACCTTTTTTGGTTCACAACTATTTCTTTCTTTTAACATGACAAGTAAACATACAAAACCATAATTTTGATTTTACGAACAGAAATATAAACATTGCATACTTGATCATTGTTTATATTTGATGGAAAGTATTTCTTGACATTTTTTAAGTACATATATATAAATCTGGAGTTTAAAAAAAATTTCCAATGATGTTATCATACATTGCCTGAAAACCTGAGGGCAAAACACTGATTTAATGAGGCTGAGGAAATTTTAAGGCTATACCCTTACAATGGATTCCAATGAGTGTGTAGCCAAAGGTAATATCTAGCTTGATGGTTAGCTAAACTGTGAAGACATTATTTGGTCAGGTATACTACCCTCCTTTTTAAATAGCATAGTCCAAAAGAAAGATAGTCTATTCTTAATGTAGTGTAGTTTACCTAATCTAACAATGACTTGACGGTTCAGCTAACAAGCAAGCTAACCAAAGATATTTCCTTAGGCTACACACTAAATGGAATCTGCTGGAAAAATAAAATTGTAGATACATTATTAAATTGTTGATTGAAATTTATTGCGAATTTCGTTGGTTTATGTTAACCACAAATTTATATTAGTCCAGTCAATCTAGCATAAATTTGACCCTAACCCGAAAGTAATTGCAACAGAAGATTTTTAAGTTCTAATCTTTAGCATTATACCCTAAATATCCACAGGAAAAAGTCCCATAAAATCTAACTTGAGGAAGACTAAAAAAATCACCATTTAAAATTCCTATAGAGATTTGCATTGAAAAGGGAGATAACTCTTGCAAAGAAGGCAGAAATATCAATAAAAATTGATGCAAAATTAAAACTTTCCAGCTCCTATTCATCAGAATGTATTGATTCTTGATTTTTTAGCTGTCTTTAGAGTATAACAAACAACTCTAAAGGTGTTTTCATATCTTTTATCAAGCTATAATCTAGATTTTGTAATTCATTAGTTGACCATTTATTGAAATTTTCAACATGTCCAGGTAAAGAATCTCAAATTTAATAAAAATAATTAAGCATGTATTCTTCTTTTTGTGGTTAAAAGATTCTTTAGATAAGTAAGTTGCTGAAAAAATATATTATACAGATATAAACAATACCAAATTTTCACATTATTTTTTTAAAATGGTCAAAGAATTTCAAATTTGCAATTTCTTTATTGAAAAATACATGAAAAAAAGAAAACTACCCACAACACTTCAGTTTTGTACATTTCATGAGCAGAAGATTATATAATTTAGTCAAATACAAACTTATAACCCCATCAAAGTATCATACCTTTCATAAATTTCAAGAAAAGCAACCAAAAACTGACCAAAAAAGACTAATTTTTGTAAGAGTTATCTCCCCTTCCAATGTTAATTTCCATAGGAAATTAAAAATGCTGATTTTGAGTTTTCCTCAAGTTAGATTTTATGGGACTTTTTTCTGTGTATATAAAGGGCATAATGCTATAGATTAGAACTAAAATACTTTCTGTTGCAATTAGTTTGAGGTTAAATCTTAGTTTGACTGGACTATATGTCTACAATATACATATTTTCTTTTGGCTTGTTGAATGTATGCAGATGTGAAAAAAATAGAATCAAATATCAACAAAATTACAATCTTTCTTCAATCCATGAATATTGATATAGATCTACTAAAATAAAGGGGACATAGTACACATGTTGGCTGTGTGGTCATTTTGAGAGTAACTTTAGCTTACAAAAGAGTTGTGAAAACTTTAATCTCCCAATTAAGACTGTTTTTTCTGGATTTTGTTTTAATTTAACTAGAACTGTAACACTACCTTGCTATCAGAATCGAAATTACACACACAGAAAAATAATATTTATATCATTGCATATGATTTAAGAGGTGTATATCAAATTTTTCCTCTCCTTTTGTTACGACACTTCATTGATCTCTAAACTTCAGCAGTTAACATGAGAATTGTTTGTCCCTTTGTTACCGTAAACCAAATGGCTATTGAAATAGTTTCCAATGATGATATCATACTTTGCCTGATATATCTATGAGGGCAAAAACACTGATTTAATGAGACTGAGGAAACTTGGCACTTTTCCAAAAATAGTTACTTTATATGGGGTATGAAGCCATAAAAACAATTTAATTTAATGGGTTGAAGCTTACTCCAGTTTGACTGAAATAAAAGAAATTATCAATGAAAGTTTGTGCTAATGTTTTATTTTCCAACATATCTAAAAAAAAAAAAATTTGAAAAAAAGCTAAAAAATGAGTCCACATTTGAAATAGATCAGATTTTTTCAATAACTCTGATCTCATACAACATGAGGTTGTTCATGTAGTTGCATCAACACAAGCGCAAAAGTTAAAGTATAGTTCCTTGCATTTGACTTTTCTATCAAAAGTTATTGTTATAAAAAGAATAACTACTGAAAAATGTGTAATATCAATAGTTGTAATGATATAATGACAGAGCAACACTGTTAAATCACTATGGTCTTTCATAAGTAATATGTTTTTAGTCACTAGTTGAATATTTTACAATGTTTAGACAGATGTGAAAAATTATGAAATGTCTTTTCACAAATTGTTTAAGTTGTGAAGATTAAACCAAAGACCTAATTAAACACCTGAATTTATGCTAAGGTTTTCAATGATGATATCACACTTTGCCTGAACAAAATGAGGGCAAAATACTGATTTAATGAGACTGAGGAAACCTTCATGTATAATACAAGAACAGATTTGTTTGCATACTATTTAGGCCAACAAATAATATATGTCTGTTTCCTGCTTTCGACCGACCCTGGATCAATGCCCCTGACTCTACTTTTTAAATTCTGAGGAAAAATCGTTTTTTGGTTTCAGATATGTATTATACTATGTCCAATATATAAAAATGGCTGCTCCCAGCACAAATGTGCTACAATTAAGGTTTAAAAAATGTTGGCACTTGAAGGAGAAGTCAAATAAAGCTTCTTTGTAGAGATTTACACACTTTTGAGTACAGGAACCTAACCAAACATGGCATTGAAACAACTGCAGGGAGTGCAAAAAAGAAAAATATTAATAATAATAAAAAAATCCCGTCCTACCGACCCTGATTTATTTGCCTTGGCAGCAGGAAACCGACATATATTTAGTGGGCTTGTTATCTGAAAGTCCATTGTTGAATATTAGACATTGAAATGTCCATTGTACAAAAGGTTCAAGTTTTGGTTTAATGTTACTGTATGTAATGCGGTCACATCAACTTCAGTATTCTTGGCTAAAGAATTCATAAGATTGTTAAACATTTTAAGAAGTGCCTTTTAAACCCTCCAAAATACAAAGTTTGGTCCACAAATCAAACTAATTATTATAAAATTGTAAGAAAGTCTAGAAAGTGTCTTTGATTTGAATCAAATAGACATCTTTTAGCACATTTGACAGATTATCATTATTTATGTTGTGTTTGTTTTACAGGAAGGTTTGGTTTATGCAGTAGAGTTTTCACACAGAAGTGGTAGAGATCTGATTAATGTGGCTAAAAAGAGAACAAATATCATACCTATCATAGAAGATGCTAGACACCCACATAAATATAGGATGTTGGTTGGTAAGTAGAACATAAACTGAGGTATTGGTGATTACACAGAACAAATATCATACCTATCATAGAAGACGCTAGACATCCACATAAATATAGGATGTTGGTTGGTAAGTAGAACATAAACTGAGGTATTGGTGATTACACAGAACAAATATCATACCTATCATAAAAGATGCTAGACATCCACATAAATATAGGATGTTGGTTGGTAAGTAGAACATAAACTGAGGTATTGGTGATTACACAGAACAAATATCATACCTATCATAGAAGACGCTAGACATCCACATAAATATAGGATGTTGGTTGGTAAGTAGAACATAAACTGAGGTATTGGTGATTACACAGAACAAATATCATACCTATCATAGAAGACGCTAGACATCCACATAAATATAGGATGTTGGTTGGTAAGTAGAACATAAACTGAGGTATTGGTGATTACACAGAACAAATATCATACCTATCATAGAAGACGCTAGACATCCACATAAATATAGGATGTTGGTTGGTAAGTAGAACATAAACTGAGGTATTGGTGATTACACAGAACAAATATCATACCTATCATAGAAGACGCTAGACATCCACATAAATATAGGATGTTGGTTGGTAAGTAGAACATAAACTGAGGTATTGGTGATTACACAGAACAAATATCATACCTATCATAGAAGACGCTAGACATCCACATAAATATAGGATGTTGGTTGGTAAGTAGAACATAAACTGATGTATTAGTTATTACACAGAAAAACTTAACTTGTTCTTTTGGACTTTTATTCAAATCCATACCAGAAATGATGTTTTACTTGCCAAAATATTTTTTTTAAACTGTTCTTGGGGTAAATTTTGCTTGAAATGAAATAAAAACCCTTATAATACTGACTAGCTGTATCTGTCAAGGCTTATCACTCTGTTCCAGATAAAAAACTATGGGCCTGCCCTCCCCCATACTTTTCAAAAACACTTAGTATGAATCTTATGTACAATCATGAATAAAGGAAGATAACTCTTATCTATAATTTTCCTAGCTAGATATAATTCAATGTTTAATCTTAAAATTCACAAAACTGTAAAATGAAAGCAATATTATCTTTATAGCAACAAAATCTGGAAAACACCATATTTAGATTTACACCACGTGCACACACATGAAAGTTGATGGTTGTGACACTCTTAAAATTATCAATGTTACATGTATGACAATTTTTTAATTGATTTTTGTCAATTATATGATTATATCACAAACATGTCAGTGGAAATAGTATTTATACTTAATGAAAAAAAATTAAAATCATGCTTAATTTCATGCATCTTTTTTGGATCTTTAATTTCAAAGAAAAAATAAATTATATACTTGCACATATGTTTTCATACACAAACTTTACAGGAATAATTTCTTTTAAAGAAAGAATACTCCTGGATGTTAAAACAAACATCATTCAATCAATCCATATGTTTATAATGTGGTACAACCAACCAAAGATTAGAATTGTAAATACTCTGGATTTGTAAACTATATATTTGTATTTGTAGGTATGGTAGATACGATATTTGCTGATGTAGCACAGCCTGACCAAGCCAGAATCGTAGCCATCAATGCCCACAATTTCCTCAAAAATACTGGTCACATTGTTATTTCAATCAAGGTATATTTTGTTTACAAAAAAGTTTTTTTTATGCTACCACCTTTCAGAAGAAAATCAATAGTTGTACAAATCTTTACAAACAGTATAAACATTTTTTCTAGACCTTGAATATTGAATAATCGCAAACGTGTAGAATAATATGTTGAAAAGTACTTATGTCATTAAGTGATACATTACACATTTTAAAACTTTGCTAGAAAAGTTATTTAATTTACAGATTATGAACTTTTCTGAAATTAGAACCATGCATTTTCTGAACAGAATTTTTTACACATGAAGAGAAAATATCTGATGATAATTTTAACTTCAAATCTAATAATGTTTTTTTTTTGTGTGTTTATTTACTAAATTCATTGTAAATTTTTTATGTAAATTTGACCGATTTTTTTTATGTAATTTCAGCATCCAACTTATCAATATCGAAATGATGCAAAAAAATCAATGCCCCAAAACTATTATGTTAGGGCAGAAGTTGATTAAATAAAGCTGACTATATTGATAAGCAACAAATGCAATGATATTTAATTATAAATACATAATGTATTCCTATACATTGATAAACATGCATAAGTACAATAAGATTTGGGGAAAATGTCATAGTTTATATTGCTGGAATCTGTGAGTGCCAAGTTAAGGTATGTTGTTTAGATATAGCACTTTTAATACTGTATTACTTTAAATAAGAGGTATTGTTAGACAAAGACTGACACAAATGTCTAGAGCCTAAAATAATGAAAACAAATCCTGTCATGTTGAAACCTGAATTTTGGTATTCTCTAGAGTTCTTATTTTTATACGCCCGTCTTTTAGACGGGACGTATTATGGTATACCGTTGTCTGTCCGTCCGTCGTCCACACTTTGGACAATAACTCAAAAACGCTTTCACCAATTTCCATGAAACTTAAGTGAATTGTTTATATCTATTGACGTAAGCTCCCTTTCATTTTTTTGTAATTTCAAATTTTAAGTTTTGGCTTTATGGGGCTTTATTCATAAAAAAGGGGGATTTTCAACACTTCAGACAATAACTCAAAAATACTTTCACCAATTTCCATGAAACTTAAGTGAATTGTTAATATCTATTGACTTAAGCTCCCTTTCGTTTTTTTTTAATTTCAGATTTAAAGTTTTGGATTCATGGGGCTTTATTCATAAAAAGGGGGGATTTTCAACACTTCGGACAATAACTCAAAAAGGCTTTCACCAATGTCCATGAAACTTTAGTGAATTGTTTATATCTATTGATGTAAGCTCCCTTTCAATTTTTAAAAATTTCAGATTTCAAGTTTTGGATTAATGGGGCTTTATTCATAAAAAAAGGGGGATTTTCCAATTTTGGGACAATAACTAACACATCGTTAAAAGAGCAACGGGCGTATCATGCGCTGAAGTGCAGCCCTTTATTAAGTTTAGCACCATACATGTATATGGTTATTATACATGTATGTCCAGTTTCCAAACGAGCTTACATGAATGAGGAATCAAAAGTAAATTACCTGTTTTTTTTTTATATTAAATCCTTAAATTAAGAGAAGTTAAGAGTGTGAAAAGGGACTGAAATGAATAAAAATAAGAAAAACAGATTAATGAAGCGACATTGCTGTAATATGTTATATTTAGTAGATTATGGGAACACCATAGAAGTGGACAGTATATTTGACATAGTTTGTTCATAGGTTACAAATCATTTCGGAAAAAAAAAGAAAATAGAAAGCTATATTTGAAAAAAAGAACTGTTGTCTGCTCTATGGTCGGGTTGTTGTCTCTTTGGCACATTCCTTATTTTTATGCCCCACCTACGATAGTAGAGGGGCATTATGTTTTCTGGTCTGTGCGTCTGTTCATTCCTCCGTCTGTCCCGCTCCAGGTTAAAGTTTTTGGTCAAGGTAGTTTTTGCTGAAATTGAAGTCCAATCGACTTCAATCTTAGTACACATGTTCCCTATGATATGATCTTTCTAATTTTTTTGCCAAACTAGAGTTTTTACCCCAATTTCACGGTCCATCGGACATGGAAAATGATAGTGCGAGTGGGGCATTCGTGTACTGAGGACACATTCTTGTTATTCTCAATTTTAACAATTCATTTTATTTTTAAGGCTAATTGTATTGACTCAACAGCTGAACCTGAAGCCGTATTTGCAGGAGAATTAAACAAGTTGAAGTCAGAGAAGATCAAACCACAGGAACAGTTAACGTTGGAGCCTTACGAGAGAGACCATGCTGTAGTGGTTGGAATGTACAGGTATGTTTTTTAAAGTTTTCTTACGTGGTCAGAATTTAATGATTTAGTAGTCCATTTTCATCAAAGACGAAAGGAATTAAGATTTGAAAGTCTTCTGTCAAACAGACTGTCAGTTAGGCATATCAGTTTTTCACACTTTTTCCTTCATGCTTGAAGAAATCGAGTTGATATTTGGTATATAGTAATAACATGCACAGTTACAGATTGAGTTTTTATTTTGGTCTGGTCTGATGATTTTGTGCAGAATTATGGTCATCACTGAAAATTTTACGCAACATCAATTTTCCTTTTTTTAGGGAAAATATATATTTTTCATATAACTTTAACTATGACAAGTTATCATAATGATTAAGTTCTAGAACATGAATTTTTAACTGCTTGGGTCTATAGATTACAATGCAATACTCTCAGAATGCTTCTTTAACAATGTTCTGTAGTGGTTAGAACTAATATAGTGGCAGGTATATTTATATCAATGTTCACTATTGGTTGTAATTGACAGGAATCTTTAAATCAATGTTCTCTAATGGTTGCAGTTGACAGGAATCTTTAAGACGATGTTTTGAAGTGGTTGAAATTTACAGTAATTTTTAAATGATTTTTCTGTAGTAGATGGAATTTGCAAAATAAACAATGTAATTGAACATGAGTGATACTAGTAATTTATTTTTGAAGATTTATAGTACTTTCATGACTTAATTGATGATAAATTTCTATTAAATTAACGAAATTAAATGTTATTCTATAAAGGAAAAAAACACATTTGTTAGTTATATAAAATGTCTTTGTTCAATCAAAGTTAGTTTTAATGAATTAATGCATAAATTTTATTTATCTTTTTAGACCTCCAAAGAAATGATAATGACAGCGACAGATATAAACAATACAAGTCCTATTCTGAAGACCTTTACCAAGATCAATTGTGTTTAAGAAAGGAACTTTTAAAAGACAGTACTGTTAAAAGATCTTACTGTACAGACTCATGTGTTCATGTGTATTGTTTAAGAACATACATCAAAACACCTAATAAAATTTTACTATACCATTTTATTTCCTATAACAGACATGCCAGACATGCATACTATTACTACTTGAATTCATGTACAACATGACTGACTTGTCTGATATATTGTGTTTATGGTGATTTTACCATTACTAAAAACTGAGCGTTCAAAGATTTTTTTTGGAAGGACTTTGGAATGAATTCATCTATTTGATAAAATGAATCTTTTAGAGTTATCACAAATAGAAAGATGATCTACAAGACTGAGTGAGTGGAAATCTAGATTTTTTTCTCAATTTTTTTATCATCAGAAACTGCACTTTTTTTGTGCATTTTAGAAATTTTACTCTACATATACTACTTCATTGTTGAATATTATTCATTATTTTGTTCTTATTTCATTCAGTTTTTAAATGCATCAATCATTTATTTTAGTATATAAATTCGCATCTTGCTATATATATCATGATATATTGGAACAGCAATATGATAAATTTATTTGCAGGATTGAACATTTATCATGTAAGATGATGTGGGGTTGTAACATTAAAGTATGAATATTAAATTTGACTCTGCTTCAGTAGTAGAAGTGATGGACTTACATTTGTACTTTAAAACAGCAATTGAGACTTATTTCTTAAAGACTTGATATTTCCATGCAAACTTAACACTTCAATTGTGTTATGCTTGTATTTACATAAACTATATAGGGAAGTGGGAAAAAAACACAACATAACGATCAGGATGAGTTCAAGAGTTTGAAATGGTTTAAAAGTCATAATTGTAAAAATGTGTACAATGTATTTTAATACAGCATACAAAACTTGAATTAATCTTTAATGTTTTTATTGAGAAATTAAATTTGTTAAGTTTATTATGAATTATGAAAAACCAGAATGTTTGATCATCATCATGCATCACAATAAAATGTAAAGAAAACTTGTGAATAAAATTTTACCAATTTGACCTCTTGTTTTCTAAGCAAAATGCTTCTAATGGCATGTTTGCCTGAAGGATTATCTTTTATAACCAGAAGAGTTAGTAAGTAGTAAAATAAGTCTGCTGATCATATCAGGATTATTTAACAATTATTCCTGAAACAAATCTTAACATAGAATCTACCTAGCTGCTATAGTATCAATATACCCAATCATGTTAACATAAGCACCTATAAGCCTTTACCAATGAGCAAAACTCATAACATAGAGAAGAGTAAGGCCAGACACCAAAAAAAATGGAAAATGATTTAAAAGAGAAAACCTACAGCCTGAATAATCAAAACAATTCAAGAAAAAAGGATATTGCCCAACAACCATGTAGTTACAGCCTGATAATAATGGTCAAAACAATCATGAAAAAAGGATAGCACCCAACAACCATGTAGTTACAGCCTGATTAATGGTCAAAACAATTCATGAAAAAAGGATAGCACCCAACAACCATGTAGTTGCAGCCTGATTAATGGTAAAAACAATTCATGAAAAAAGGATAGCACCCAACAACCATGAAGTTACAGCCTGATTAATGGTCAAAACAATTCATGAAAAAAAGAATAGCACCCAACAACCATGTAGTTACAGCCTGATTAATGGTCAAAACAATTCATGAAAAAAGGATAGCACCCAACAACCATGTAGTTACAGCCTTATAAATGGTCAAAACAATCGCGTAAAAGAATAGCACCCAACAACCATGTAGTTACAGCCTGATTAATGGTCAAAACAATTCATGAAAAAAGGATAGCACCCAACAACCATGTAGTTACAGCCTTATAAATGGTCAAAACAATCACGAACTAGAGGCTCTAAAGAGCCTATGTCGCTCACCTTGGTCTATGTGAATATTAAACAAAGGACACAGATGGATTCATGACAAAATTGTGTTTTGGTGATGGTGATGTGTTTGTAGATCTTACTTTACTAAACATTCTGGCTGCTTACAATTATCTGTATCTATAATGAAATTGGTCCAGTTAGTTTCAGTGGAAAATGATGGTGAAAATTTACAAATTTTATAAAAATTGTCAAAAATTGACTATAAAGCACTGGGGTAAAGCTGATGACCGTAACTGCATTCACGGTCATCCCAAGATGTCGGATGAAAAATTAGGTCAGTTTTTTTATTGTCTGTTAAGGTGTTTCTACATCATTTTCTTTACAAAGCATACTTTGATACGATGTAAATATATAAAAGATTCACACGGAAGTCACAAATCTCTACCGAGGAACGTGTAGAAAACGGGAATTTGGATTTGAAAAATACGCGAGGATGACCGTAAATCGTAATCGAGATGACCGTAACAGGATTAGCGATTCATAACAAGGCTGACCGTAATTGGTTAAAAGATGACCGTAAATTGTTAAGGATGACCGTAATTTATAAAGAATGACTAAATTTAAAAGGATTACCGTCAATTGAAAGAAATATCCATATTTGTATGCATTGTTTTTAGTTGAGTTTGTCACAATAGGGGCTCGGTTAGTTCTTTTTAACTTTTTGGTTTGTAGTTGGATGCTACATATGACGAACCATGTATTTGAAGCACGTCTTATTTTTGTCTACCTTCATGATAATGTTGTCTTCAAAAATTACACCTTTGTTAAGCCAAATTAGTCGTACACAAATGAGAGATGAACCTACTCATTTTACTGAATCGTGGTCATCATTGTTAGACCTTTTTATAACAAATGATGCTCACATAATAAATTACTGTGGAGTCGGGCCACCTTTATTAGACCAAATACGTTCTCACTGTCCTATAATTAGTCTTTTGAACTTTCCAAAATGTCGTCAAAAAACTTTTAAGCGGAAAATTTGGCTATATGATCGAGGAGACTATGACAGAAATCGTAACAATTTATCTGAAAGAAATTGGGATTCCGTAATTAACTTAAATAACGTTGAACAATTTACAACCGAAATAACAAAAACTATCATAGAAGCTGCTGAAAAATGTATTCCAAATAAAATAATAACTGTTGGCAAAAATGAACCTCCATGGCTAACAAGTCAAATGTTGTTAAAAAAAAGATAAGGAAAAAAAAAAAGAATCCACAGAAAGGCTAAAAAATATGATAACCCATCAGAGTGGTCAAAATTTAAGAAAATACGAAATGAAGTTACTAGTTTAATAAGAAAATCGAAGGATGATTATAACAACAAGAATACTAAGATGGTTTAAAAATTATCTTATAAATAGAGTCCAGCGGGTGGTTATTAACGGTTCAAGTTCCGAATGGTTACCTGCAAATGCAGTAAATTTTTAATAGACTGAATGATGTTAAACACTAATAGACCTATTTCCTTGTTGAGTGTAATATCAATGTGTATGGAACGATGTGTATATAAACATTTATTTTGGGAAGGCTTTAGATAGCGGTAAATAAATCAGGGTAGTATTCTGTGATATAAGTATTAAGCGTTTGATCGAGTCTGGCATAAGGGACTGCTATTTAAACTTCGACAAGCAGGCATACCGGGTTCTTTACTAAGATGGTTTAAAAAATATCTTACAAATAGAGTCCAGCGGGTGGTTATTAACGGTTCAAGTTCCGAATGGTTACCTGTAAATGCAGGCGTCCCACAAGGGTCTATTCTAGGCCCTCTCCTTTTGTTTTTGATACATTGTATTAATACACGATATTGTAGAAGACATTCAAGCTCAAATTAAGCTATTCGCAGATGACACTTCATTGATCTTCATTATATATTATGGTTGACAATCCAATAGAAACAGCTAAAATTGTAAATGACAATCTAGATAAGATTTATAATTGGTAAAAACAAATGGCTTGTTAATTTTAATGCCCAGAAAACTGAAAGTATGATAATTTCAACAAAAAAAATAGACCCTTTCATCCTCCATTAAATATGAACACCAAAGAGCTATAAACAGTAAGTAAACACAAACATCTAGGTGTCTTTTTTTTCTAACTACGGATCATGGAAAGACCATATTGAATATATAGTTTCTAAATCTTATAAAAGAATAAATATAATGAGAAAAATGAAAAATGTTCTTGATAGATTTTGACTTGAAAAAGTTTACATATTTGTTTGCCCAATTCTTGAATATGCCGATATCGTTTGGGACTCTCAAAATCAGAATTGGATTGCTAAACTTGAAAGTATTCAGCTTGACGCAGCGCGCATCGTCACGGGGGGTACTAAACTTACCAGTATAAACAATTTATATGTTGAAACTCGATGGGGAAAAATATCTGAAAGACGACGCAATCACAGAATAAAAGACTTATTGCCTGATTCAGTAGGCAGTAGGCATATTCATTATACAATACAGAGAAATAATATTTCACAAGTCAACACACGGACCCGTTTATATTCTGAATATTTCATCCCTGCAACAACAAAACTATGGAACACTCTTAACGTAAACATAAGAAAATGTGAATCTTTATCATTATTCAAAAAACAAATTAGTACCCAAAATAGTAAGATCCCAGCGTATTATTATATAGGAAATCACCTTCTCCTTCGTAACTTAGTAGACTCTCTAAATTGTCGGTGTGGTGATGTAGAAACAAATTATCACTTCCTGTTATCTTGTCCTATATATACTAATTTAAGACAAGAACTATTGTATTCTGTTTCAGTTCTTCCTGTCCAAGTTAACACAAAAACTTTGCTTTTTGGATCAAAGGTACTCTCAGATGAGCAAAATAGTCTTTTATTTAGTTTGGTGCAGAAATATATTATTAAAAGTAAACGTTTTAACCCTTGATGTTAATGCTTCATCACTCAATAGGAACCAAAGCATTTCACGCTGTATTCATGACAACAATCCATGTTTGTTTGTTATTTAATTTTTTTATCATTACATTTTTTCTTCTCCTTCTTTCACCTTTTTCATATTTATATATTTATTACAGAGCATGCCACTATTTATATTTATGTATTGTTCAATAAGTGTATTATTTTTGTAAAGGAGACAGATTTGTAAAAGCAAATTGCTTGTTTCTGAATCCTGAATATTATTTCCTTGATATAATATCGTATCATGATGAATGATCTGAAAAAATATTGTTTAAACTAATGTTGTCTTATAAATACGTCTTACACCAACACGATTAATTATTTGATACACAAAAGGTAATACAAATACGGATATTTCTTAGAAATGACGGTTATACTATGAAAGGTACGGTCATCCTTTATAAATTACGGTCATCCTTTATAAATTACGGTCATCCTTTCGAAATTACGGTCATCATTTTACCAATTACGGTCATCCTTATTATATGTTACGGTCATCTTGAAAATATTTAAAAGATGATTTACGGTCATCTTAGCGAATTTTTCAAATCCAATTTCCCGTTTTATACACGTTCCTCGGTAGAGATTTGTGACTTCTGTGTGAATCTTTTATAAATTTACATCGTACCAATGTATGATTTGTAACGAAAATGATGTAGAAACACCTTAACAGGCGATAAAAATACTGACCTAATTTTTCGTCCGACATCTTGGGATGACCGTGAATGCAGTTACGGTCATCCGCTTTACCCCAGTGATAAAGGGCAATAACTCTTTAGTAGGTCAGTTGACCATTTTGGTCATTTGACTTATTTGTAAATCTTACTCAGCTGAACAATATTGCTGTTTACAGTTTATCTCTATCTATAATAATATTCAAGATATTAACCAAAAACAGCAAAATTTCCTTAAAATTACAAATTCAAGGGCAGCAACCTAACAACAGGTTGTCCTATTCATCGGAAAAATTGAGAGCAGATAGATCATGACATGAATAACAATGTTACCCCATGTCAGATTTGCTCTAAATGCTTTGGTTTTTGAGTTTTAAGCTAAAACTGCATTTTACCCCTATGATCTATTTTTAGCCATGGTGGCCATCTTGGATGGTTGGTCAGGTCATCGGACACATTTTTCAAACTAGATACCCCAATGATGATTGTGACCAAGTTTGATTAACTTTGGCCCAGTAGTTTCAGAGGAGAAGATTTTTCTAAAAGATTACTAAGATCTACGAAAAATGGTTAAAAATTGACTATAAAGGGCAATAACTCCTAAAGGGGTCAACTGACCATTTCGATCATGTTGACTTATTTGTAATTCTTACTTTGCTGAACATTATTGCTGTTTGCAGTTCATCTCTATCTATAATAATATTCAAGATATTAACCAAAAACAGCAAAATTTCCTTAAAATTACCAATTCAGGGGCAGCAACCTAACAACAGGTTGTCCGATTCATCTGAAAATTTCGGGGCAGATAGATCTTGACCTGAATAACAATTTTACTCCATGTCAGATTTGCTCTGAATGCTTTGGTTTCTTAGTTATAAGCCAAAAACTGCATTTTACCCCTATGTTCTATTTTTAGCCATGGCGGCCATCTTGGATGGTTTGCCTGGATCGTCGACACATTTTTAAACTAGATACCCCAATGATGATTGTGGCCAAGTTTGGTTAACTTTGGCCCAGTAGTTTCAGAGGAGAAGATTTTTGTAAAAGTTAACGACGACAGACGACGACGGACGCCAAGTGAGCTCAAAAGGATAGCACCCAACAACCATGTAGTTACGGTCCGTGTAACACTTATCAATTCAAAGTTTTAAAAAGTTTTGAAATTTTAGATTTTTGGAATTTTGATCAAAGTTTTAAAATATCAAAATTTCAAATTGTGTTAAAGTTTTGAAATTTTGAAATTTTAACCAAATTATTAAAATATCAAAACTCTAAATATCGTTTATAAATTTGATATTTTAGAAACTTGATCAAACTTTTAAAATACTAAACCTAACGTGCAATTTTGATTATTTCACTTTTTGAAAGTTTAATTTTTTAAAAGTTTGCTTAAAATATCAAAAATATAAAGGGGCGACAAGAGGGGTACCTGTAATCACTGATGTAAACCGGGCTCTGATAAGAACAATTCTTAGTTATAGATAAATAGCATGAAATATATCAAATCATTCTTAAATGGTTCCCCAGAAGATTACCATTTATCGCTGATAGAAACTTTTGAACACAATTTTCAACTTTCAAAATGCCGGCACCTACAACTGGATAGATGGGTGCTTAATGTAGTACAGCGGCAACTATTACATAAACATGAATGCAAGTTGGGTGCTTAATGTAGTACAGCGGTAACTATTACATAAATATGAATGCTCGTGAAAATAATGTTTATAGTATACGTTTATATATGATATAAAAGGTTTCAACTTTTACAAAACCAGAGCTATACTTTGGATTTAAAAGTTTACTTTATTTGGCCTTTTCAATTTTATTTGACTTTATTTGCCTTTTTAACTTCATTTTGTTCGAGTGTCAATGATAAGTCTTTTGTAGACGAAACGCGCGTCTGGCACAAAAACCGGCAAAATTTATATTCTGGTATCCATCTATGATGAGTTTTTGTAGATACCTTGTAACAGTATCTTGGTTCCAATTTGCCGTGATATTGGATCTTAGTACCGTCTTAATTTCAGCGTAAATAAGATTATATTAAAAACCTCCCATACTGTGGACTAGCACAACCTTAATTAGGACACCATCATTCAGTATCATAAAACCAGCAGGTAAAATGGTCAATATCAGAGCCGTACGTCTGTTTTTTAAATAGATTATCTTCTTTTAAGAAATATTAATTTTGTCATCCAATTTTGCACCGCTTACAAATGTCCGTTTTATTTCATACATAAACTTTTAAGTATCGGTATGTTTTTAATTCATTTCGTTTCGTTTTTTACAGGTATCCCTCTTATTGCCCTATTTCTATTTTGATATTTTAAGCAAACATTTAAAAAATCAAACTTTCAAAAAGTGAAATAATCAAAATTGCGCGTTAGGTTTAGTATTTAAAAGTTTGATCAAATTTTTAAACTATCAAATTTATAAACGATATTTAGAATTTTGATATTTTAATAATTTGGTTAAAATTTCAAAATTTCAAAACTTTAACACAATTTGAAATTTTGATATTTTAAAACTTTGATCAAAATTCCAAAAATCTAAAATTTCAAAACTTTTTAAAACTTTGAATTGATAAGTGTTACACGGACCAGTTACAGCCTGATTAATGGTCAAAACATTTCTTGAAAAAAGCATAGCACCCAACAACCATGTAGTTACAGCCTGATTAATGGTCAAAACAATTCATGAAAAAGGGATAGCACCCAATAACCATGTAGTTACAGGTTTCTAGATGGGACAAGCATGTATGGATTATCAACATTGCTTTCGTGCTAAATTTTATGATAACAGCTAGTTCAATGACATTTTTTATACGCTTCTATTGGCACTATGTTAGACTTATCAGAAAATCTGGATGTTTTAATTATTCTAGGATACATCACTGTGTCTAAACCACACCGGCAAAATTTGTTCTGACTCTATGGTATCTAACATCTGGCACAATGACGGAACATTAATAGACAGAAGAAAGCTAGGTATCTCCTTATTTTCTTATATTCTTTATGATATCGACTAATATATATATACATATACAACTATTTTCTTTTATGATATGCAATATTTTCTACAACCGTTTTATATTAACGAAGAAATAAGTAAAAATGCATGTCAAAATGACGAATTGAGTGAACATTGCCTCGAAATTGTTTAATTTCTCGTTAAATTGTTCACATTGTACGGAAAGAAAGGTACGGGAAGATAGATACTGACACGGAGATTGCAAAAGTAGTCATTATGAGCATCTTTATACTTGTATTTCTGAGTATGGAACGAAAGAAATGGGTCATGTCAAATTAAAATGCACCGGTTTCGTCATTGTTGTTTATTTCCAATCACCCGGTTTCGTCTCTATATATCACCTTTTTTTTTTACAACCAACAGTTTATGAAAAGCAAGGTTAACACGTTAACGGATCTGAAAATCCTGAAAGAATTTAAATATATGACTATTATAAAATAAATTTGGCGTGTTTACATTTATTGATATAGGTAATTATTATAGTACTACACATTTTCCTGATGAAAGGCGTATCCGTTATTTCACTGATCTCCAAACTAATTTTAAATGGAATATAAATACTCAATAGCAAACACTGATATCTAATTACTTTTTTAACATTAACATTATGATTATGATAGGTTTTGAGATACATCGCAATATCTGACCCCCCTTATTTTTACCAAAAAAAAAAATAAACAAAATTTAAAACATCACCAACAAGTATGCAGAAGATTTATATTAGTGAGAAGTGTGTACAGTTTGATGCAATAATGATAAATCGGTTTGAGATATGGCGCGACATGTTAAAAAAACCACTCCTGTTTTACTTACAAAGTTCTGTAACTCAAACAGATTTCATTTGATTTTCACTGAAAAGGTTTACAGATCGTTTGACCATTTTAAGAAATAACTTTGTTAAGTTTCATGAAAACTAGATAAGCTGTTCTCAAGTTACGGTGTGAAATGTTTACGCTGGACAGAAGGATAGACGGATAGATAGACGGACGGACGGAAAGACAGAAATAAATGACTGATAGATGGATGAACGGACGGATGGAAGGAAGGACAGACGGACGGACGGATGTGTACAATAATACGTCCTGTCAAAATTGTGACGGGCGTGTAAAAACGCAATCAAATGAAGAAAAAACTCTAAATTATAGGTCAATAAGTTTTATTAGGATACCGGCCAAGTCGATTTATTTGTATATCTCAGTCTATTTTTGCTATATGACTTTTATATATATGTTTGAAAATAATAGATAGAAATTGATAAAAAGAACTTCAAATTCGTCATTTAAGGGCAATGCAATAACTCATTTAAGAACTAATGTGAGAACTTTATAGAAAATGGACAAGTGGTAGAGCTCAACATTTTGCATTTGAAAATAATAATCTGGCCCTTTCGAAATGTCTATGTCTACGGCTGTTTTTAATCAATTGACATCATGCACTTGGATGCCCCCCCCCCCCCTTTTTCATTTCTTGGTTGACAAGCGGGGTCACAGTAAACTTTTTAAAACTAGATACCCTAATTGTAATAAAAAAGACATATGATTTATGTAAAAAAATTTATTGAAAGATAATGAACGACGGTCGACCGGTGCCAAGTGATGAAAAAAAACAACTTTTCCTGTTGGGTCAAGTGAGCTAAAACAATCAAGAATTCAAAACAAAATAACACCGTTCTTGAATTTAAAAGTGTAACAACTGAAAATTTCAAATTTCAAGAACCGGATCGGATATAGCAAACAAACTCACTGGCGTTTTTTTTTTCAATAAAAAAAAATAAGACGCATTATTTATATCTAAGTGTACGCACTGATGTGTAACAAATGCTTAAATGGTCGCAATTCAATTTCTGATGAATGTCTGTGGCCGAAGGAACAATAATATAGAAATGAGGTCAAGGGCAAGGGCAATGGACATATGGCAAATGGGGGAAACTCGTTATATCTGTGTTCAATACTTGTATATGTTACAGCCAAACCTTCTAACTTTTGATCTGTGTTCAATACTTGTATATGTTACAGTCAAACCTTCTAACTTTTGATCTGTGTTCAATACTTGTATATGTTATACAGTCAAACCTTCTAACTTTTGATCTGTGTTCAATACTTGTATATGTTACAGCCAAACCTTCTTACTTTTGATCTGTGTTCAATACTTGTATATGTTACAGCCAAACCTTCTAACTTTTGACATATGCAGCTTTATACAAATAGTTCAAAACGCTATGAATTCGAACCACTTAGTGTCGCTTGTTTAAAAATATCAATGAGAATGTTTATAATAAACATAATCAAACTCACATAGTCCGATTTCGCGGGTGTCCCTGTTTTCTTATTTCTTACACAAGATTTTAATTCGGTATACACTTTATAAGATAAGTAGCGAATCAAGAAGACCCCACCTTTGATGCATGGTAGTTGTAATCCTTTTCTTTCTATTATTAAACATTCAATTTCCATGTCGATTATGCATGCATATATACATTTGTCTTATCATCAACATTTAATCAATCAAGAATTATTTTTGACGATCATAGAAAAGATAACATACATAGAAGGATTAGATGACTTATAAAGTTGCCTATCCTATTGCATGAGAATATCACATATCAATTGTGTGTTTCGATTTTTTAAGACCGTAAAGTTTAACTCTAATTTCAAGTTTAAACATGTTTTCCATAATTAATATAGAAAACGCATTTTTGAGAGCTTTAATCTCAAGTTTCGTTATAACCTTTATTTCTATCTATTCTGCTGTTAAAAAATTTTGAATGCAAAGCAAAATTAAAATTATTTGTGTTCCGTATAAGAGTAGGAATTCTTGTGTTAGCTCATTATTTATTTGAATCTGAGACTAATCATATAAATAATAAGCCGTTGTCCTGTAAAAGAACTTGTTTTCAAACGACCCGGTCACAAAACTCCTCTTTAACACTGAAATTAAATTATCAATTACAATGCAATACGATTATGTTTTTTTTTAAAATTTGACCAAACCGGGTTATGCATTGTGAAATATATGACCAAACCGGGTGGTAAACATTGACGAAACCGGCCAGTTCCCTTTTGAAATGACCCATTTCTTTCGTTCCATACTCAGAAATACAAGTATTGAGATGTTCACAAAAACAAGTTTTGCAATTTCTGTGTCAGTATCTATCTTCCCGTACCTTTCTTTTCGTACAATGTGAACAATTTAACGAGAAATTAAACAATTTCGAGGCAAGGTTCACTCAATTCGTCATTTTGACATGCACTTTTACTTATTTCTTCGTTAACGTTAATATAGAACGGTTGTAGAAAATATTGCATATCACAATAGAAAATAGTTGTATATGTATATCTATTCTTCGATATCATAAAAAATATAAGAAAATAAGGAGAAACCTAGCATTCTTCTGTCTATTTATGTTCCGTCATTGTGCCGGATGTTAAATACCATCAAGTCCGAACAAATTTTGCCGTTGTTGTGGTTTAGACACAGTGTACATTTACATACAAGTGGGAATAATTTAATTTTGGATGTAACACATCTTCTGATTGGCTGACTTATTTTGTTATGAGCCCATAGACATAATTTAGTCATGTGACTGTGACGTCATCAACATTTTTAAAATAGAATTTAGAATTAAATTATAAGACATGACTAATATTTTTCTGTCTATTCAAAATAACATTAAAAATGTGGTGCACACTGTTTGATAACCCGCTATACGCCCATTATTCAGTATAATTTTTTTATGTTATTTTGAATAGACAGAAAAAAATATTAGTCGTTCCTTAAATGGATATATTTAATATGAAAAGAAACAATCTGTAAACTAAAGACCAAAATCTAGATACTCTCAAGAACTTATAGAAAGAAAGGCAAAACGTATCAATCATCAGCAACAAAACCAGATTGATCTAACTGAGCACAATCTTGCCAGACCAATTTAAAGTCAAGTTTTGAGGACAGATGTCCATGTTATTTTGAATACAGTTAAACCTGTTTTAATCAACACAAAAGGGGACCAGATTATTAATAAAATGTCGGAATACTCAGCGTTTTTTCTGTTAGGCTATGCTTATTTTGGATCAGAACAAATGGTCTAATAAGGCGGAATGTTTGAATACTCGAGTGTCAGTTGAGTCGGGTTACACTACGAAGTTAAAAAAAAATGTTAGTATGGAAGCCTTGGGCACTATACAGCCGATACCGTAAGAAATATAATATTGGCTGAACTGAATTCGACATGCGATCAAGAATGAGTATGTTGCCAGTTTTAAGTTAACAGAATGTTTCCTAGATCATAATACCCTCATCTTCGTTAGCCAAGGGCTACGATCCACTGCCCTCTTTTAGCTAGCGACGATGTAATACACACCTAAACATTGAGCCAAAGAAATACAGAAAATTAAAAGACTCAAAACCAAAGAGCATAATCCGAACGGTCTATTTCGGTTAAAACACAATTTGACTTAGATTATAAACTAACAAAGGTGTTTGAATGGCCGTGAATTTATGTTCAGTGGAGCATGTTGTCGTGGATTTGCCCATTTGTTCTTATCATACGTCTGTCTTGATGCCGATTTTTTCCCCAGATAAAATCGTTAGTCGCTTGCTAAATTTAAATACATATATGCCAAATACAGCTATTGTGATCGACTATATCTCTTGGCCTCGGTAGATAGTACCGAAAAGAAGATCAAAGTTTTTAAAACATAGTTTACATAACATGTTTAAATTAATACTTAAGTGAAGACACCCGTGTTCAGATCACTCCCGGTTTTTAGTGGGCTTTGTGTTGATCAGTCTAGCTTTGTGTAATTTGGATTTCTTTTGACAGTTTTCTCTTTTTGCCATGGATTTGTCAATTTGTTTTCGATAACTGAGTTTGAATAAATATTTGGCATTTTGTCAGTAGAGCTGTTAACCTTTTTAACATATAAATATTTGTTTTCCCCAGCACTTCCAAGAAATTGAAAAATTACCTATAGTAGAACAAATTATATCAGGTATAGAAAGAGTGTTTGAAAGTTCAATAAAAGGGTAACACTTTTTAATGAACAATTTATTTTATGATTGTGAAACATAACAACTATCATGGTGCAAGTTGAGCTGAAAAAGTAAAGAATAAATATCATATAAACAAATCATATTGATATACACGCTGAACTCCTTAAAGTTTTTAAAAGGCACAGTTTATATGCTGCCAACCAACATATAATCGCTAACTACATCCGCGGAAACGTAAAACTTAGATATTTCGTATCTGACAACATCCAATTTATTTGATATTCACGATATCGAATCGATGTAGAAAGAGCAGTATGCGCTACAAAATATTCGCGAAAAAAAAAGTTTTACAGTATCTCTAGTATTAATTAAATGGCTCACAAATGTGTAAAGATAAAAGATATAGGAAGATGTGGTGTGAGTGCCAATGAGACAACTCTTCATCCAAATAACAATTTAAAAATTAAACCATTATAGGTTAAAGTACGGCCTTCAACACGGAGCCTTGGCTCACACCGAAAAACAAGCTATAAAGGGCCCCAAAATTACTAGTGTAAAACCATTCAAACGGGAAAACCAACGGTCTAATCTATATAAACAAAACGAGAAACGAGAAACACTTTTATATTACATAAACAAACGACAACTACTGTACATCAGATTCCTGACTTAGGACAGGTGCAAACATTTGCAGCGGGATTAAACGTTTTAATGGGCCCAAACCTTCTCCCTTTTTCTGAAACAATAGCATAACATCACAACATAGAAAAACATACGAGAAAGATAAGCATGGTTTTCTTCTATCAAAATTGAAATAAAACAAGGATGTTAATGTCTTGCATGAGACTGTAGCAATTAACAGTGACATAATTTTTGTTGGCCGGTCACGTTAAACGTCTTTTGCGTCATTATTTGGAAATCGTTGAACTTGGCTCTACAGAGTTCAAACAAAACATGCATATATTTTTTCTTCTCTATGGAACATCAAGTTGTGCATTTGGTACTCGTATTACAATATCTAAACTGAGTTATTCAGATTGTTTCTCATAACATACCGTTTATTTCACCATCGATCTTGGCAGGTAAATCACGTCTTTTTTTCTCCACCAGAAGTTTTGTCAGTATTTAAAGTTTGATTTGCAATGCCACATATTCACTAAGTTTGTTTATTTTATCTATTGGAAGCGCTGCAAGTCGCGCAAGGATTCGCATTTAAAGTTCTTATGAAGCTGAAGTCGATGAATTTCTAAGGACAAAATTTTAAAAGGTTGGCAGTATACCTAATAATTATGTAAATATTAATTGTCAACCCTGTTTAAGAGTTTCGTTTATATTTCATTTTTTGTAGGTTGTTTTATTATTCTTCAAGTACTTTGCTTGCAGTGGGTGATTATTGCTAAACCTAGTTTAGATTGCACTGATCTGAATTAACCCAAGTGATGTGTCCTAATATACTGTTCTGATACCTCTACAAATTGTAGAGTTCATGATTCTCTTATATCATGTTTATTTATATGTTAGACTATAATTATTTATGGTCACACAATTATTTGATTAATTTTGTCAACCAGATGCAAGTTTTTATAGGAATTAAAACATCTCTTACCACAGAACCTGCACGTCTTAGCACAATTGTATTTTGCCCAGTCAGCATATGGGTAAAGGCAAGCATAACGACCGTATTGTTTACAACTACTAGTCCGATCTTCACAGGTTTCGGCTTAAATAAATAATAATAAGTACTTTGACTCGTTTTAAATAAGTTTGTAGTGAAATAGATGTTCCTTCATTATGTTCGTTAGTTATGTTTAATAATTAGTTCAACATGTGACCTCCCATTCAATTACATTGTAACTTTGGCTCCTTAAAATTTGTCTGAATATCACTGAGGTTGTCATGATAAAAACAAATGAAGTGCCTCAACCAAAGAGCTTGTAGTTCCGTGGTTGTCGTTGATTCATGTTTATCATATTTTCGACAAATATTTCTTAAGTTAGGGTGTTTGTTTTCAATAGACCACTTTCGAGTTCATCCGTCACCGGGAAAAAACTCGTCAATTAGGCTCGCCTTTGGGGGTCGCCTGTATCCCTGCACTATCAACGTTCATCAAGCGTCTAAGTGATCGTCATTGTGCAGGATAAACTTAAATAATTTTTGTTTCGTAGATACTTTAGCACAATTCCCTAATGACAGCAGTGTTGATTGTCAAATATGAGAATTTAGATTGCCGAATAAATCGTGTACTATATAGTATTATAATTTTCCAACTACTCACTCAACATTGGGATGGAAGTGGCGATGCCCATAAACGCACGAATGATGTTCACTAAAACCAGAGTTTTTGACGAAAATACATCTGTATCTGTATGGTAACGTCGTAGCTACAAATTCTGACTTTAAAACAACTCGAAAGTTTTTTGGATTGTTTCGTATCGGCATGAAGACCACTTCGATATTTTTTTTTCGTGCGATTGTTTATAATTGCTTACATCCACTCTATTGAATATCAATGGATAAATGGCAGTCATTGTCATTCAAATACAACGTCTTCTCCTTTTTGTAAAGCTTGACGCTTGAAATTTGTTATTTGTAATCAACAGTTAAACGGGTGATAAGTTTTGTCTTCTTTTGGATATTGCTACTAAATTTAAACATAAGTGAACTACTGTCACACTAATCTTAAATAAAGATCAAAAGTAAATTGCATTATTACGTACTGGCAACTGTTTCAACGTATGTAATTGATTTACTGCCTGCACTGCCTACACTAGCTGCCTGTTTAAAAGTAGTTATAAAACACAAAAAGTAAACCTTTGATGCACCGAATCTAACATAAACTCATCATAAATACCAGCATTCAATTTTGTATTAACACCAAACGCGCGTTTCTTCTACCAAGGACTCACCATTGACGCTCGACTTCCGGAATTTTTTTATATCATTTTATTTATGAGATTTAATCACTAGTATTCAGTATAATATACCTGTTACTATTACAGAATCATTGGTTTTACTGCCTGTGTTGCTCACTGAAAAGTAAATATTATAAGTCATATGGTTCGCTACTGACCCCAACGGATCCATAGAGGCTTATTAAAATCCATAGGTGGTGAAGACGGTGAGGTTGACAAATAACCACTAAAACACAACATCAATAGATGACGTCACCATTAACGCGTCATGGACCCCCTATGAAATCTACTAACCCCCTACAGTCTCATAGGGGATCACCACCTAGCATCTTTAAACCAATCACAACTTGACAAGTTACCCGCGATGCGATAAAACATTATAGGTAACATTAGCAAACCTTTAATTTGGATATGGGTTGAACAGGTACTCAGCATTGAAGAAAATTAAATGCCAAAAAAAGTAATAATAAAGCGATAATCAGAAAAGACCCGTTCGTTAGATGCTACGAGCAACTCTTAAATCATCCACATAAATGTAAAACAATAATTTACATATTTCCCAAATTTATGACACGGAATCAAATAGACCCAAAAAATCTGCATCACCCTTCTACATGTGTGTGTTAGTCTATACATATATATATATACATATCATATCTTCATTTATATAACATCTCATGAATATTGGCAATCTCTGTTTAATATCTAGATGACATATTACTAGCCACATGTTTATAGGCCTAAAAGGGACACAAAAGATACCAGAGCATGAGGGACAGTCAAACTAAAAAATCAAAAATTGCAAACTGACAACAGCATGGCTAAAAAAGAAAAAGACAAACAATAGTACACATGACACATCATAGAAAACTAAAGAATAAGCAACACGAAACACACCAAAAATAGGGGGTGATCGCAGGTGCTCCGGAAGGATTAGCATATCCTGCTCCACATGTGGCACCCGTTGTGTTGCTGATGTTATAACAAACCAGTAAATAGTCTAATTACGTAGGTCACATATCGGTAAACCAACATGCAATAAATTCTTTTTTTGCATAAGGACATATCTCGGCGAGATATATTTTTTTTAAAAATTGTTATGGTTGAACCATTAAGAGTTTCTTACCGCAAAAGTTACAATATTTAGGGCAATGATGTTCAGCCCAACCAACATAGGGTTCGTGACAAATTGATCGAGTGTATTCCTTGCAGTTAGATACCAAATCCATGCAATTGCTATCTAAAATGAGTTTGCAAATAACATGAATATTACGGTTATGAACTATCCATTTAAAAGAATACTTATTATGTGGGTACAACCATCTTTTTTTTTTTATAATGTATTAATATGGAAAACACAATCATGTGTAGGTATAGTTAATACCGCCACAATCTGTGTATGCTATACAAGTTGGTTGCTCTTGATTACTGTTGTTCCTATTTCTTTTTCGTATTTTTTTATTTAAAAAATCAGACTGTCATTAGTGTTTGTTTGCATTATATACTGTTTGCCTGGTGGGACATTTATATCTTTTTCCTCGTTGTTGAAGGCCACTCTTGGACCAATTTGCAGTTAAGTCCATGCCATTATTGTCTCTTGTAAAAAGTTCTTACTTGCAATCTTATAGTTTTGTATTACTTTATTACAGTGCTAAACGATTTCCATGTTTATTCATTTCATATAATCATGTTTATTCATTTCATATCATCATTTAACGCAATAGCCATTATAGTCCAAAGCTCAGAACATGTTAAAAATCCTGTTAATTCACACACCATATATTCTATATATGGATATATACTTAAACATATAACAGCATCTTAATTCAAATGAACTAAATTACAAGCATTTAGTTTGTAAATTTCTTGTCCTACGATTTGTCTATGCCAGCATGTATTTTGTCATATTTAATTGAAGAGTGTCGTGTCTTGGTTGAAGGTATTTTATTAAATACTTAGAAGGTAAATTTCGTTTTGAATCTTAGATAAGTATGATTAGAAATGATATTATATTCAATATGTACTAAACAACATTTCATTTGAAATACACTCACTGTTGACCATCCCAGTGCCACCTGGCCCAGAACCTGCGCCATACCCTAAAAGGGAATTATTCTCTTTTGATCTAGTATGACATTTGTCATTGTTTATTTTCATATATCATTGATGTAGTGTGATGTCTAAACAGGTTTTTTTCTGCATAATTTTATTTTTGTTTTCTAATCCCAAATGTTTATTATTTTATTTGAATGTATTTTTTTGTGTTATGAAATTACATATTTAATGGGAATGGTAAACAATTAGGCAAAACTGTATGTTCAATTTTCCATTTAACAACATTTTATTTGGATTTTCTAATAATTGACAAACCCCATACGTAAATATGAACAAATTGAAAGAAATGTGTATACGTATTAATTTGCATTCTGTTTTTCTTTATTGCCACTTAAGAAATATAAATGAAGCCGGGTGCAGCACTTCGTTTCAAAATTCCTAATTCTGATATAAAAAACCATCCATGTCATAACATAAATACACGATTTAACTTGGATGTATCTTTTCATTAAACAAAATAATTTTGAAGACTTAGTGTTGAATTTCATATTTGTTATGAATATGGTATACTTACCACATGTTCCACACGTAACTGGACAGAATTTTTTAAGAGAAGGAAATCCACAAACAGTTTTGTTGCAGTTAAAGACATGATCATCATGGCAAGAGTCTGGAATTAAACAACAAAGACATAATTAATCGTTATTTAATTTGACACATTGGCAATTTCAAAAAAGGGAATTGAGACAAATATGTTACTTAAATAACTCATCATAGTTACCTGGACTAAATTTGTATTTACGATAGACACACGTTTCGTATACAAAACACTTATCAGTGACGCTCGAATCCAAAACAGTTAAAGAGGTAAAAAAACCCAGTACGAAGTTAAAGAGCATTGAGGACCAAAATTCCTAAACGTTTTGCCAAATACAGCTAAGGTAATCTATTCCTGAGATAGAACAGCCTTAGTAAACACACACATGAAAAGGGTGTTATATTTTCTCATTTGTGTTTCCTTAGTTGCGTGTAGACATATGGGATGGTCTTACGTCTCACTCGTTAACTGTTTCACAAAACGCAATTACAAATATAGCCTGATTTATATTGAGCTTCTCTTTCTTTGATAACAGTATATCTTATCATAAATCATCATTAACATGACTTAGGTACATACAGTAAACAATTAAACACATGATTCTATTTTGTTTCAACTTTGCAATTCATATGGCTATAAATAAAGACAACAGTAGTATACAGGGTTATCCGCCTGGGACAAAAACATCATTATATATGTCCTGATATAGTAATAGTAATCGAAATAGTTGTTAACGAAACTTAATTCTTTTCAAAACACTCAGGTTTTTCGACACCAGGAATAGACTAACTTTCAGTTAGCTGTATTTTGCTAGATCTTTCAGAATTTAAGGTCCAAATCTCTTCAATTTTTTACTGATTTAATTTTGTTGAATAGAGCATCACTCAGTCTAGTGAGTCTTTTGTACAGAATTATTATTCTCGTATCTAAGATAAGTTTAAATGAAATATTTCCTAAAAAAATATTTTCACAATATATTTAGACCCCATTTGAATAATTATATCCGAAAAGAGCTACTGTTTCCTTTTATATGAGTTACTGGTTCCTATTATAGGAGTAGATATATCATAACTATTAAAATATCTACTATATCAGCATATTTTACGACATATTACAGCCCACCAGTCAGCACTTCGGTGTTGACCATGTTGATATGAATATAAATCATATGCTCATTTATATAAATTTACTGTTTTCAAACGTATGAATTTTTCTTCATTTCTTCTCCCAGGCACATATTAACTTCGCCGTATATTGCACAACTTTTCACAAGTTATGTCATCAATGCTCTTTTTTATCCTTGTTATGATTTGTAACTTTTTTATCTTAGCGTCACTGATTGTTCAAATGTAGACAAAATGCGTGTTTGCGTATTACATTATATGCCTGGTACACCACTTAGTCGATGCCACTGCTCTTGAACGTTTCGTCCTCGAAGGTATAACCATCTCAGTAGTTAGCACTTCGGTGTTGACATAAACATGATGAATATCTATTATTTGGTCATTTTTTTTTTTATATATATTTACTGCTTTCAAAGGTAAGAATTTTTTCTTATCCTAGGCATATATTCCCGTAGTTATATATGGGACAACATTGTGAAATTTTAGGTCATCATTGCTCCACAATTGTGTACTTGTTTGACTATTTTGATCTGAGTGTAACTGATTTGCATAATATAGACGAAACGCGCGTCTGGCGTATTAAATTATAAGCCTTATGAGTACCTTTGATAACTGTTTACAGGGTTGACATAATTCAGTTCCGCTGGTCCACATATCTGACAAACGATTTATGAATAAATATGCGTGATTGGTCGTCATACATTTTCCCTTTAAACACTAGTTGTTAACTGTTATATTATATAAACCTATGGTTGTTGTTATTCTAAAGATTAATTTGACCCCTTATTTGATGGCACTGTTTAAAATATATTGAAGGAATGTCGTGTCGCCAATTATTCTCCTTTTAAAGCAATTTGTATTGAGAGAGAGAGAAAACACAATAACTTTTATTTGTGACATGTGACATTTTTACCTAATTTTTTTTAAATTTTTTTCTTCACGTTTCATTATTAATAGTATTTAATTTGACGCAACTGTTGTACAAGTGAAAGATTAAGCGCTATAAAACCAAGTTCAATCCACCATTTTCTACATTTGAAAATGCCTGTACCAAGTTAGGAATATGACAGTTGTCTATTCGTTTGATGTGTTTTACTCTTTGATTTTTCCATTTGATTAGGAACTTTCCGTTTTAAATTTTCCTCGCGGTTCAGTATTTTTGTGATTTATCTTTTTTTGTTCTGGTATTGAAACTCATAATGTATTTGATAAAATGTCAATGTATTTGTAACATGAGTGCCCCTTTTTTGATAACATATATTTGATAACATTTGGCGTCCGACGTCCGTAAACTCTAAACTTTTAAGTTACCAAACTTTTTACTGGAGGTCCATGTAAAAAGGAAACTCGCTACGTGATATAGAAAAAAAGAGAAGATATAAGAATATATGTTTGTTTTTGTTCTAATCATGTATGAAAGTAAAATCATTTTATAGTGAAATACAAATTCGCTTTTAACAGCCAGTTTGGTTCAGTTTGATCAAAACAAACGAAGACATTGTTAAATATGAAATCAAGCAAACATATCAAAACCCAATTGAACGAGTGTGCTTTCTATTTACAACCTTGTCAATGTTTCCAACGAGATAAATAACCATCGGCAGTCTCCGGAAGGTCACCTTGATGTTTAGTAAGATTGCGTCTAGACTCAATTACACACGAAATAATGACACAAAACCCCGGGATTCTTTTTTAATTTGGAAATACGTTTTAGTATGTCATTAGGTGAATATGAGAATTTGAGTTAAAGTGATGAACACAAATTAAACAGCTATTGCCTCCGTTAGTAAAGAATCAATATAGTAAACTGTTATTTTTTCCATTGTTGCATACGATAAAAAAGATCATGAAATTTCATTTTTTTCATTTCAGATTTATCATAAGCATCGGTCGCTTTTGGTCTGATAAAACATCGTTTATGATAAATGCCATGTACCTATTTGTTAGTAATAAAACCTTGATCACCCGAGTACGAAAAGTGGCAGAGGCAAGTTCGTGTTCATTTTGGAAAAATCAAGGACATTCTATACCAAACTTACACATTGTTGTTTATGACAGATTCAATCAAAAACAAAATGTTGTTGTTGATAATATGTATATTATTTTACTTTTTTAATATTATTATTTGGATGGAAAGTTGTCTCATTGGCACTCACACCACATCTTTCTATATCTATGTTTAAATGGGTAACTTAATATTTTACATGCTGTAGTACTGCAAACCCCACAGGTCAGTATTTCCTCAAGTTGGTATCACTACACACATGACTATCTTTACAGTTGACAAAAGTAGCGTCCACGCAATTTGATGATGAAGTTGTTGTCAATGGATCTAGCGACATGGCTTCCGATCCTACTAAACAATTACAAGCGATAAGTTATATTTAATAAGGTGTCAAAGACTTAATATTGTAAGTTTTGTCGTTAAATTGCAATAGTCTGACTTTCAGAAACAAGCGTTAATAAATCGACGAAAGTGCATTTAACTCAATGTGATTTTATGTTACTTTGGGATCTTTTCAACTTAACTTGCCTCTCTTTTCCATGTGATGCATTGAAAAAGATACTTCAGAAACAAAAAGATTGATTGTTAATCAAATTATTAAGCAGGTTAAGAGATTCAATGAGACTAGAAAGTAATGTGTTGATGTTAATCGGAACAAAATTAAAAGCACATACCATCAACTGTTAAAAAATAAAGTGCATCAAATAATAAAATGGACGCCATCGCTGTACACGTAAGTGTGGTATGAAATCGTGGTATGTAGATTGGTAGAATTTCTTATCTTTGATGACACAAATTGAAATATACAGATGTATGAAATCATTACATAGATAGGAAGTTACGTAGATACAAGACTGTTTTGGTGTTGAAAAAATGAATAAGAGTACTATTATAAATCAGCTATTTTACCACACTTATGGTCGTAAGAGACATAAACGTTCATAAAAATAACTTTGAAGAGTGGACTCTTCTTTTCTTTTAGGCGGACTTTCCTTGAAGGAGGACGTTTCTTGTTGTTAACATTGAACGGAAATGAAATTTCGTCTTTATAACCGGAGTGGAAGTTAACTTTACACCAAGACTAAATAGTAATTTAAAACTCCCAACATATGCCTAATTGAAACCTTAAAATGTTCTCTATTAGGATTATTTTAAGAATAATAACTCATTTATTTGATTTTTTAACGACTATGATAATTGATTTATTGGTGTAAATCAGTTACAATTACCTTATTGCTACAGCTTTCACAAACAATTTATTTGGAATATAATGTTCAGTATGAATAAATATTTAAAACAAAGATGAAAATAAGGAAATGCAGGTACCAAATTCCTTACACTGAATGGATTAAATGAAATTGTGCTGCGCATGTGTGAACTTCAGTCTTCAAAGGTAAGTGTTATCAATATGACAAACAACAAAAAAACATATATACATATGACCCACAATAACTACATATTGGTCTCCCTTAACTAGGGAGGGAGGGTGTGGCATTAAAACCCTTCAGTGTTTACACAACTCATAAAATTACAATTAAACTTCGCATTTTACCCAGGCAAGACTCGTTTAATTGTTAAATTTTATTTCGTTGTATTACTTCCGGGACCAAATGAGACTTTAAAGCCATAATGATAAAACTGAATACTAACATAAGAAATATATAATGTCTTACCTTATGATTAATTCTTCAAAACATTAAAGCTGAAAGAATTTTCATCTTTTTCAATCTTTTTATTATAAAATTTTGCAAATGTTTTTGCATCTGACCATCCTGCTTTTTGTAAGATACGAGAAATATGCACTGCATTAATCTTTGCTTAATAAACTGATGCAGATCTAACACTGTGAGTTTTGAAAATTGTTGTGTCAATATTAGCTTTTGCCATTACTACTTTTATCCATCTAGACATTGTATCTCTTGAAACAGGCTGATGTGGTTTCTCATAAAAGTAACGGACCATGTTTCCCTCTTAACAATTTGGTACTAAATACATATTCTTTATACACAGTATATACACAAAGTCTCCTATCTGTGTCAAAATCTTTAATTGTTTTTACATAGGCGGAAATGGTAACGTTTTTTCCTGTAGCTCAGTCCATATCGTTAACTTGGATATGTATGATAGCTTGTTTCGAAGCTGTGACATTTTCACATGTGTGGTTAAATTTTCGGGGTACGAAGTGAGATTACTTTTTCCGTAAATTAGCAAACCCCGAACATCCTGTTGTGATGCAGCTCCTAAATTGTGGTAAAATATCCCCTTTTAACACAATAAGTTCTTTGAAAATTTAATACTTTGAACACATTCAATAGCTCTATAGTTTTTACACATTTATTCTATGTTCCTCTTCTTTCCTAATCACCACAAATAATTAAGTTCAGTCATTTTCTAAAAATAGAAACATGTCCAATATCACTACACAGAGATTTTTTCTTTACACGTGACTTTTGAGTTCCTCATTTCAAGGCGCATTAGGGATGTTGTACCATCTGGAGGGTAAGCCTTTATATTAACAGTTGGCTCCGTATAACCAGGTCGGCTTTGTTTAACAAGTTCATTCAAAACAAAAATAAATTCTCCCCTCACTTTATGTACATGATCAACATACATTAAATGAATTGATTGAGCTCGAGCTGCATTTGTCAAAGCTATTAACATCGTAAGTTTTAATGTAAAATCTTTCAATTTTAAATATTTCACTGGTTATAGGCTACGCAAAAAATGAAGTACTTTACTAACGTATGTAGATTCATATCTAGGTCTTGGTGGACGAAGATTAAAATTCCTTTCATGTATCTTATCACCATTGCATGACGTCCAACTGGAATACTGTCAATAGTAAGTCCTAAAGACGAAAGAGCTCCTCGAGCTAGATTTAAACTACTATAACCTAAATTAACTTCCTTAAATAAAATTGTAAAAAATTCAAGCACTGTTCCTACATAAATTTGAAAGCAATTAATTTGTTTTTTGTTACAATATTTGAACCAATTCCTGATATACACTTGGTACTGTTTCTTTGTACTTGATTTCCAAGACGACATGAGTATGTGGGTTGTTTCTTTAGAAAATCCTCGTTCTCTGAAGCTACCCCTGACACTATACATGCAATTAGTTTCATTTTCTTGTGTAAAGGATGAACAGATTGTGGATCGTTAGGAAGATTCGAAATCTTCTTGTTCTTTGGAAGAATGATTGGATTGTCTGTTAACAACTGCATTAGTCTCGGAAACCAAGTTTATGTCTGCCAAAATGGAGCCATTACTACTCCTCTTGCACCGTCCTCTCTGATTTTGAAAATGCACCGGCTCAATAAACTGAAAGGAGGAAACAAATAGACAAACTGAAAATATGACCAATTTGTACTAAATTCATCAATAAATGCAGATAATGGATCTGGCTTCCAAGAGCAGTAATTTTCTTATTAGAAGTTTAATCTAGATATAAACAAATCAATGTCCGGCTTTTGCCACAAAGTACATAAATGGTCAAAAACAGACCATTCCAATTTCCATTCTAATTTGTCATCAAATTCTTTAGATTTTTTGTCTGCTAGATTTTCTTTGCCTGCTATATGAGTGCATGTCAACCAGATGTCATTATCTTTACAAAACAACCAAATCTGTCTTGAAATTGTATTGCAATCTATGGATTTTGTGCCGCCCATATTTGTAGGCCACTGCCGTAGTATTGTCTGTAAGAACCTTCACATGCTTATTTATTTATGATCAGATGCAGAAAGGATTTTAATGTAAAATATATAGCTAATATTTCTAAATAATTTATGTGATTTTTTTATTCTTCATCTGTCCATCTACCTCCAATTTCATTATCATTTAATATGCCACCCCATCCTAATAATGAGGCATCTGTCTGAATCACAATTTGTGGACTGCCATGGCTTATATGTCTTAATTCAGTAGACATATTAGCAACCCACCATTCTAAAACTTCTTTCATCTGATTAGAAATAAGCTTGCTTTGTTAAAAGTCTTCTTTTGAGTTTATTAAAGCTATAATGTTTTCCTTTTCAAGGTTACGATAAAATAATATACCGAATTCAACGGCAGAAAAAGAGGAGACTATAAGTCCAATGACTTTTGCTACATCTCTAATCTTAGCTAAGTTTCTCTGCAGTAACCATTCACATTCTTTTACTAGGTTTTGTTTTTTTCTGCCGTAAGGGTTATAATCATATTTTCTGAATCAATAGTATTACCCAAGAATATAATTTGTTTTGATGGTTGAAAAACAGATTTGTCTTCATGTATGACAAATTCTAATTTTGACATTAATTCAATTGTGTCATTTACATTTTTATTACATTCTTCTTTAGTCTCTCCTAATAAAAGACTATCGTCTATGTAACCAACATTCACATGACCTAAAACTCTAAGACTAGAGTAAACAGGTTTTAATAATTTAGTAAATATTCTAGGTGCGGAGGAAATCCCATTAGGTAAGCATGTGTATTGAAAAAGTTTTCCGTTCCAATAAAACCGTAAAAACTTTTGATGTTCCTCTGCAATTGGAACACTATAATAAGCATGTCTCAAATCAATAGAAGCCATAAATGATGTGCTAGTTACAAGTTTATTGGCACTTTCAAAAATGCCCATTTTAAAATGATGATACTCAATGTATTCATTTAACTTCTTAAGATTCAAAATCATTCTATATTCTCCATTCTTCTTTAGCCTTAAAAATATAGGCGATAAAAACTGGCCTTTCATTGACTGAATTGCCAGTTACTTTTGAATTTCATTTGAAACAATATCACTTTCTTTTGAGTTAAAGACAGATTTTACATTAAAAATGTCTTGTTTAGGTTCAATATTATCTATGAACTCTATATGACAATGGCTTACTATATCCAAGATAAATTTGTCAGAGGTATTTTTTTCCCATTCATTGGAAAATGTTTTCAATACACCAGCTTTAAAACAATGACTTACTTCATTTGATGTATCCATTACTTCTGTGGATTTTCTCCTCTCTTGGAGTTTTTTGTAGTAGGGCCGAAACCTCGACCTCTTTCTCCTCGGAAGCCACCTCTATCTCCACGGTAGCCACCTCTGCTAAATGTACCTCTGTGGCCTCCTCTTCCACCTCTGAAGAAGCATCCCACTTTGGAACAATCTTCAATGTCCTTTTCACTTTAAGAGACATCATCTCCAAAAAGGTTGTTTGTGTAAGGAACAGAGTGTGAGCAGAGAGGCACATATTTTGCCATTATTTCGGGCTTTAAAAATTCCCTTCTTGTCATATTCAATTGGCGGTTTGCATGGTCCAACAAAGCAAATACATCATTACATTTGTCAATGTATTCTCCACTACCAGAGTTACCATTGTCATTGTTGTTTTCGTCAATAGCCATTTTGTTGACAGTTTTTGTTAGAATTGTTGCTGCTTTAACAATAGTTCTTTCACAAAATTGTAATTTTTTATCAGCAGGTTGTGCTCCTGGTGAAATTACATTCCACATGTGTTGGTTTATTCTTACTTTAGATAAACCTTCACAATTTTCAGGTCTTTCTTGTTTTCATCTTTAAAAATCCTGTAGGGATTTACTCCTGTAAAATCAGAGTATTGTTCCTCATTCATACCATTTCTGAACAACTAATTGACATTATTTGCCAAGACCTCATCAATTTTGACATCACAAAGTTTTTGAACCTTACATCTCTTAATAATAGATGAAAACCTATTATCATCTTTGTTCTGCTTCTTAGCAGGTGGTTCATTGTCATTGTCTACTTTTCCCCAATCATCATGGGGGTTTTCTTCACCTTCATCATAGTTATCATAATAATTATTAACCTCGTCATTTTCTTCAATGTCTTGTATCCGGTCTTTTAAAGACTCTTGTCAGATTGTCTTTTCTGACCTTCTTGGATTGAGACCAACATTGACATGATTGCATCATGATTGTCTAGTTTTGCAGAGGTAGAAGGGCCAGGGTTTTTAGTTTCAGTATTACTATAAACCTTCGCTGGTTTCTTACCCTTTACACTGGAATTTGAAGTGTTTGCTTCGCCACTCGCGGAAGCTGTCGACTTTGTCGACTCATGTTTCCTTTTACCGGCCGCGCTGGAAACGGAATTAATCTTCTCGGACACACGCTCACCTTCGTCCGTATTACTGATGTCTTCATGCGAAGACTTTCTTTTTGAGGCGGACCCCTTTTCAATCATTTTTTTCGCCATGTGTTTTCTTTATAATCTGTTTACGGCAAAGTGCCGAAAACAGGTGAAAGTCGTAAATTTTTCCCGAATTACATCCGGTGATTACTTACTTTAAATTTATTTATATTTTATATCAAATTTTATTAATTATAAAATGAAAACCAACTACGTTGGTTTAATTCAATCTGAAGTTAGGACAATTCAAACTAGTCCGAACTGCCCAAGAGCTATCAGCACACTGAAGTTTACACATGCGCATCACAATCTCATTTGATCCCGGAAGTATTACAACGAAATAAAATTCTGATCACTGTGCTAGTATATGTTTTCAATTTTGTATTTTTCTACATTGTACAGCGTGTCCTAGTTTTGAGTCTGTTTAATACAAACTTGTTTTTCTCAAGCTTATGATACTCACAATTTCTTTTGCCGAATTTCAAATTAGCATCATCTTATAAAAGAAAAATATGAAATTAACTTGCATGTATGTATGTGTGGTAAATGTATACTTCAATGAACGAAACACTTCTTATGTTTGCTTTTACAGAAAAAAAAAAAGAATATATAATAATTATGTGAATAGTATTCCGAAAAACATGAAACAGTTCCCATGAGGCTCTGTTTTATGTACATTCTATTATCATATCTTTAATATGATTTTACATCTTCAATATGTAAAAGCAAAACGATTATTACAGGACAAATATGTCGACACAAGAAAGGGGTCTCAGTCAGTGACAATCTTCTTTTGAAATAAAAAAATAAATAAAAAAACCCCAGATCGATACAAACGAATTAAAAACCTTATGCATCCAGTATATGAAACAAATACTAGTAGTAACATTTAACACATGGTGAGCGCATAGTGTGTGTTATTTTCAGGTTGGAAAATAATGACAGGCCATTTATCAAGCAAAGGAATTAACGTTTGTAAGGCTAGAATTTGTAAAGCATTAGCGACAGTTAACTCTCGCTACCATCATTTATGACAGCAGCTTTAATTTGGTAGATCCAGAACTTTTCATAAGGGGTGCCATTGACTTACCTTTAGGGGTTTTTAGTCATGCTTCGGTGATTCCCAATATAATCAACCAAATTTTCCCCACAAAAGGTTGGGGGCACCAACGGAAATACATACTGTTCAATTTCTGCAATGATGACAGCGTATAATGCACATAGTCGTCGACGCTTCCACAAAGCCAAGAAGTAAGGGACGACATCAAAAGTTCAATGTAGGATAAAAAAAAATTTACTGAATTCACATAGTTTTTTCACTGATTCCTTATTCGTAACTTAATTTGTGAAATATTGATTGTTAATATATTGAGATGTCCCCTTGAAGGGTGGAACGGAACATTTGCTCTGCATAATTTCGTTGAAAATGTCGGTTTAAGTCATAGCTAGCTAGCTGATTTTGGGAGATGATTGTATTCAATAATTCAGAGGCGTGAGCGTAATTGTTTGAATTGAAATATAACTATTACACAGTTATTGATTATTTTATTTCCTAAACGGGCAAAAAAAATAGATATTATCGCGCACACTGAGTTTCCGTATTGATTATATATAATTACTAAACAAAGGAGACATTTTCGATCGAGCATATAAGTTGGACTTTGGACTTTCGTGTATATATAATTTGCAAATTAGAAATGACACTTTTTGGTTAGCCTTTGAACCTTTTGTTTGTGCTAAATAAAGGCAACAGTAGTATACCGCTGTTCCAAACTCATAAATCCATGAACAATGGCTCAACGCTATGTTTATCTAAAGTGTAAAGATGTCACTGAAAGAATCGGCGGCACTTCTTGCTGAAAGACGCAAAATAGTTAACCAATCAAAAGAAGATGATTCGTACATTATCTTAAACATGATCATCCAAGTCGTCACGACCATGGATAACAGAATGCACAAAAAACTAGAGAAAGGTGTAAACTGAAAAATATAATCACATCTATTCTAGCGTTAATTTGGGATTTGGAAAAAACTGTTCCCGACATTAAATTGAAGAATTCTGAAATGGAGAGTAATATTGAGGGCATAAGCAATGTATTTGACGAAGTAAATATTAATAATAAAGAATACAAAGCAAAAATACAAAATCTCTCGTCGAAATTTAACCAACTCGAAAACTCAACAAAATCTGAAATCGGCAAACTCAGGGTAGAAAATGATAAGGTACAACAACTTGAATTGAACATACTAGACCTCCAGTGCAGATCTATGACCTAGCATAAAATAAAGATGAAAACTGTGAAGCAAAATTGAGAAATTTCATCTACGAGGAGCTGCAAAATGAATACCACATAGAATTTGGTAACGTCCATAGATTTGGGAAAATTGAGATGAATTGGCAATAACGACATGATTGAAAGGGTACATGTAAAATATTGTAAACTGTTATTTAGTCTGAAAACATCTACACCCTCTTATATGATTTATGGGGAGCTTGGGAGATATCCAATAGACTTGGACATAATAACTAAGTTGATTTCATTTTTGGGGAAATTAAACTCTGGTAAACAGACAAAACTATCATATATTTTATATAAATTGTGTTATCACATGTCTGATAATGACAATGTTACTTTTTCATGGTTAAACAGAATAAAGACTTTTCTGAACGAATGTGGTATCCCAAATGCATGGGAAACGCAATCTTTTATAAATTGCAAGTAGTTAGTTTCATTCATCAAATTTAGACCCAAAGATCAGTATTTACAAGTCTGGCATTCTTTACTTGAAAACTCGCCATAGGCACTAAATTACAAACTTTTTAAAGATTTTTTAATAAGGAAGGTTATTTTGAAATCCTTGGGATCAAACTATTTATTAATTAGTGTAGATTTAGGACTACAAATCACAAGCTCCCTATTGAGAAGGGTAGATAGAACAATATAGTTAGACACAATAGAATTTGTTTTCTATGTAATAAAAATGATATTGGTGATGAATTGCATTATATATTAGAATGTAAATACTTTAAAGGAAACAGGAAACATTTAAAAAAAAATGCAAATATTGTCAAATACAATCAGATTATGTCTTCAAAAAACAAATCCGGATTGATTAAACTATCTAAATGTATGAAGATTTTCTACACAGGCTAAAATGGACTTTATATATTGTCTAAGCAACTGTTTTGTTTGTTCTGTCTTATTGTACATAATTATCTTCTCTTTACCAATACATATAGTTTATTGATAATATATATATATATATATATACGAGTCTAAATTGAAAACTACGTTCAAACCTATGACTGCGTTGGATAAAAATCGCAATTTTTATACGTGTGCATGTCAAACAAATTTCGTTGTAGAAGGGTCTAAAAACAGCACAAACAACATTTTCCTAAAGACCAAAAGAGTGAAAAAGTATATTTAAACAAAACGCATTTGACTAACAGGTCGAACAACTGATGTTCTTTAACCCTGCTGACTGCCATTGGCGATTGCCAAATAAAATTGATCACAAGATGTAACAAAATGGATTCTCATATAAATTTAATACGTCACAGAAAGAATTTTTTTTTTTTTTTTAACTTGTGGACAGGATGTTGTGCCACAAACATGTTGTGCCACAAATATATATATATATATAATAAACATTGGCATTTTGTCAGTAGAGCTGTTAAGCTTTTTACGCAAGTCTAATATAAAGTATTTGTTTTTTCCAGCACTTCCAAGAAATAAAAAAAAGTAGAACAAATTATACAGATATAGAAAGGGTGTTTGAAAGTTCAATAAAAGCTAAAACATTGCAAGTAACAATTTATTTTATGATTGTTTAATATAACAGCTATCATGGTGCAAGTTGAGCTGAAAAAGCAAAGGATAAATATCATATAAACACGTCAAATAAATATACACGCTGAACTCTTAAAGTTTAAGGCATAGTTTATATGATGCCAACCAACTTATAATCGCGAAGATAAATCTCCGCGGAAACGTAAAACTTATATATTTCATATATAACAACATCAAATTCATTTAAAAGTCACGAAATCAAATCAGCGTTAATCGGACTAAAAAGAGCACTATGCGCTACAAAGTATTCGCGAAAAAAGTTGGTTCACAGTATCTCTAGCAACAATGAAATAGCTCACATATGTGTATAGACAAGCATTGTTTTCTTCTATTAAAATTGAATTAAAACAACGATATTAAAGTGTTTGCCTTGCATGAAGCTGTAGTAATTAACAGAGTAGTATTTTTCTTGTCGGTCTGTCACATTAAAAAACGTATTTTGCATCATTATTTTTAAATCGTTGAAGTTGGCTGGACAGACTTCAAACAAAACGCATATATGTTTTCTTCTCTACGGAATATTAAGTTGTGCATTTGATAAAACAATATCTAAACTGAGTTATTCAGAGTGTTTCTTAGAACATATATTTTACTTCACCATCAATGTTGGCAGGCGAAACGCGTCTTTTTTCTACACAAAGAGAATTTTTGTCAGTAAGTAATGCCTCATCTACAGTTAGTTTATTTATTTCATCATTGGAAGCGCTGCACGTGGTGCGATAAATCGCATTCAAAGTTCTAATGATGCTGAAGTCGATGAGTTTTTAAAGACAAAATTTAAAAAGGTTGGCAGTATACCTAATAATTATGTAAATATTATGTGTCAGCCCTTTCAAAGAGTTTTACTTATATTTCATTTTTTTTATGTTGGTTGATTTATTAATCTTCAGGTATTCTGCTTGCTGTGATTGATTGATACTTAACTGAGTTTAAAATACACTGATATAAATCAACTAACGTGATGTTTGCTAACACGCTGTGCTAAACTAATACCGTTGGTACCTCTGAAAATTGTCCATGACTCTTTATGTATAGATAAGACTATAATTGTTAATTACTCCGTGACACATGTAATTGATATTTTTAACCCGATGCCAGCATATATGAAATTTAAATATCTCTTACCACAAAACCTGCAAAATTTAGCACAATTTTGTTTTGCCCAGTCAGCATATGGATCAAAGCAAGCATATCGACCGTATTGTTTACAAGTACTAATCCGATCTTCACAGGTTACGGCTGAAATAAATAATTATAAGTACCTTTACTCTATTTCTAAATAAGTTTGTAGTAAAACAAATGCCTGTACCAAGTCAGAAATATGACAGTTCTTGTCCATTCGTTTTTGATGCGTTTTGTTTTTTGATTTTGCCATGTGATTATGGACTTTCCAAATTGATTTTCCTCTGAGTTCAGTATTTTTGTGATTTTACTTTTCATTATGTTTATTAGTTATGTCTAATGATAGTTCAACATTTGACCTCCCATTCGATCGCATTGTAATTTTGGCTCCTTTCAGTTTGCCATAAAATCACTGAGGCAGGCCTATCACAACCCATGCTTGTAGTTCAGCGGTTGTCGTTGATTCATGATTATCATATTTTCTATTTCGACAATTATATCTTAAGTTAGGGTGTAAGTTTTTAATTGGATTGATTCAAATCGGCATTTAAGCTGATTATGCGGTATTTATTTTCTGTATTGTTGAAGGTCGTGCAACTGCATTGGCAATCATACCGACGCTCCTTTTTTTCTTATAAAGCATGACACTTGAATTTTGTTATTTTAATTTTTGATATTGTTCCTAAATTTGAACATACGTAATTAATTCAGGTACTATCACACTGATATTTAACCATCACATTATATACAATACGTTATTCTGATTGGCTAACTGCAATTTTGCGTTATTCATTAAATAACTTTATTACACAATGACATTTATCGTTCATGGTGACACGAGGTTCCATAATAAAGTGCACAGGTAAATTAAATAATAACTTTATAAAAGTCATGTTTTTATGATCGTAGTTAAAAAAATGTAGTTATAAGTACTAAACGTTTCTTTTTGTAACTTCATAGGTATGTAAAAGCGTTGACCGTGCGCACATTGTTAGAATGAAGAACCTCTAAAAAATGTACTTTGGTCAACGCTTTCACATCCGAACGAATTTACAAAAAGAAGCATTCAATTCTTAAATAAAGATAGAATTTAAAGTCAATTTTATTTTTACATACTGGAGGCTGTTCCAACGACTGTATTTATTTTACTGCTTGTACTGCCTACACTGCCTATTAAAAAGCATATATAACACAAATAAAGTAAACTTTCGATACACTGAATCGACGACAGCTTCATCCGAGTATTTTACTTTGAATAAATACTACAAATCATCCTACTATAGTCGATGATTGAAACGTCACCTGTTTATCTACGGTGCCCATTTGTGTTGATTGATATTTTGACATTGATACTGTAACAATATATTTTTAATATATAGCCAGAGACTGTCACTCTGTCGACGCACCGGTCTCTCTAATTGGGATGTCTTGTTATTACTTCTGTTTTTTTGTTACCTTGCGTTGCCCGTAGGTTATTTTTTTAGTACGAAATTTAGAATAACATATTGGTAACTTTTACTTATCTAACAGATACATTTCTATAATGCCTGCGTTTCTCGCTAAATTATTTCTATAACATTATAAGAACCTTAGAAACAAAACTTTAATCATATACAGCTTTTTTACATTTTGAATTACTGTTCACTTATTGATTTTTTTACTCTCAATAATTCCTTGAAGGAGCATTTATAGCTTTAAATAAACAAATACATGAAACTTAAATGATTTTGTTATCAAACATTGATAAAAGTTGAAATATTGAAATAATAATTCGCTTTTATTAGTCAGTTATAGCATAATAAAAGATCTCGCTGAGTTTAAATGGGTTTGAGACCTTAAAGCTTGAACATCAATAAAAAAATCTAAATTCCAAAATGAGACAAGGAATCCACAAGAAAGAACCATTTCGTTTGATGATTTGACCAACACAAAACTATTCCTTTAAAGGTAAAACAATCATATTCGTATTTGCTTAATCTTTGACATGGAGTAAAACAGACCAAAAATAAAACATTTATAGCCCTACAACACGTGAATGTTGGTCCAATCGCTACCTGTTGGATACATGCATCTTGATTGTGTATAACATGACACATTTGTCTTGGATTTACACGAAATCTGCTACTTTATTCCGATTCTATTCAATGTTATTGTTTTCTATGGAAGGTTTGTTATTCCGATAAATATTTAAGTATTTTATTATCAAAATCAAATGAGTTTGGTTTATTTTAGCTGTAATGAACTTTTCAGTTTATGCCTTTTGTAAATGTTTTTTATTGATAACATTTACTTACATTTTGTGGACATGAACCGTTATTAAATGTCAATGCCTATTCAAAAATATTTTTATCTACCAACAAGTCAGGAATATGACAGTTCTTGTCCATTCGTTTTTGATGCGTTTTGTTATTTGATTTAGCCTTGTGATTATGGACTCTCTGAATTGATTTTCCTCTAAATTCAGTATTTTTGTGATTTTTCTTTTTTCTTCATTTAAATTTTTAAAGGCATTATTGGATACAGATAAAGAAGGGGTGACTTATAATATAAATTACTAAAATACCCCATGTATGAAGTCGGTAAATTATAAATTAAACTATAGCCTGTCGTTTTCAGATGGAACTTTTTGGTCCAAAGATTATTGGCTTTGTGACCATACGTATCTCTTTTGGTTTGTTATCTATATCTATTCACTCTTCAAATGGTTATCAGTTTGTTTTGTCAAAAACTATCCAAACGATAATAGCTCATAGCAAGGATTGGCATTCAGGAAAACAAATCATTTAAAAAAAATTATAAATATTTGAAATAAGCCGCTTTGTTGCATCATAACATATCACGGGCGACATTATTTATTTTAAAAATTGATATGGTGGGACAATAAGAGTTTTCTTACCGCAAAGGTCACAATACTTTGGACAATGGATTATAGCCCAATCACGATAGGTTCCACGACAAACACTCAGATCGAACTCATTGCAGTTAGGGATCAAATCCGTGCAATTACCATCTAAAATAAGTTTGCAAATACAACGAAGTTATGAACTTACCATGATAAGAAACACTTATTATGTAAAAACATTAATCTTTGAAACGAAACACGGTAATTTTATACATATAAAGCCTTTGAATGAGGTCGATACAAGGATATATTGACCTGAAAGTATTTATATTGACTGAGGACGTATTCCGAGGTCGATATAATTCTTTGGGTCGATATATCATGTATTGACCTCATACAAAGGCTTTATTTGTTATATTATTAATTTCCGACCATATTTGTATCAAAATCGTCATTTAGGTTTGTTGGAATTTTATAGATATTACAGAGGGTGGTAAAAAGGATGGGGGGGGGGGGGGGGGGGGGGGGGTGCTTGCACGAAAAAAACGTGAAATAAGACATAATTTCACGTTGAACGTGAAATAATTTCTGTAATGAACGTTGCACGAAAAATAAATAATTATTTGTGAACCTTTTGTGACTGAGTCACTGTCTTCTTGTATATATTAACTCTTTGATTTTACTTGATATTCTCGATTTAGTATACACATTTATGATATAATTGGTTTACGGCTTTTAAAAAAAGTATGTCTTGACGATCCCTGCCAACTGTTTGAATTTTATTTAAAAAATACCAAGCACGCAAAATAAGACTTTGAAAATCACGATGCACGTCAAATTGAATAATCAAAACACGTTGAACGAGGCACCCGTCTTTATCTTGCACGACTGAACGTCAAATAAAAAAGTAAAAACACGTTGAACGTGAAATAAAAAACGGCGATCACGTTGCACGAAAATAACCCTTTACCACCCTCATTACATTATCTCCTTGACAATACCAACATATTAGTTGTTAATTCATTTACTTTTTTCTGTGCATCTTATGTATTTGAAGATTTTTTTCGTGAAATAATCAATCACAGACATCATGTGTTTCAATATCCTTGAATTCATTACATGACGTCACATAGTATATCGGTTTTTAGATATTCTAAAAATAACTGTGCGATATGCTTTTTGCCGGTCAATATGCTTTTTGCTATCCGCCGTTTTCTCTCTACCTTCGAAAATATAGTTTAACATGTAACTATCTCTAATGCCCGTGTCACACTGTCCCGATTTCTATATACAATGGACACACGAATGCGAAAATTATAAGTTCGTACGAAGTTGGTCCCGATCTCGTTCAAATACCAAAAAGTGACCGAAGCAAGTACGATGAATAACAAAGTCTATACGATGGTGCCGAAATTATATACGATAGCAAAAGATGGACATACGAAGGTTAACCGAAGACGGATATTTAAGCTTCATATCTCAGCCGAAGCCTAAACGATGGATCACGAAGACTACACGATGGATAACGAAGGCTTCACGATGGATTACGATGATGACACGATAGCCATACGATGATAAATAATGGTTAAATACATGTATGTACATAATACAAGTATACAAACGATCTAAAAATGCGTTTTACCTGTTTTGAACTTTTTTATGATACGAACAGAATTTCGACAACATAGCGTTTCTGTACTAGTCTGCAATGCATGGCGGGAAATCGATCTTTTTGTCTTATTCTTATAAAACTTAGTTTATAATCCCCTCGCCTACTACATGTAAGTTGCGTGTAGATAAAACTGTTATGGACACTCTAGAACCAAAATGCTCTAAACTTGGTATGTATTACTCTTTAAGAATATCTTAAGCGCTATTAACTTATAGTTCAAAGGTCAAGGTCACAGTGGCAGTTGTATAACAAGGCAATATCACCCTTGTGGACACTCTAAAATCAATATGCTTCAAAAGATTTTAACCATATTTGGTATATTTGTCCTCCTTGTAATGATATGACATTTTTTACGTCCAAGGCCAAAGGTCAAGGTCATGCAGATTGACTTGTTTTTCCTCCTTGAAATAGCATAATACACAGAAAATTGGTTGCTAATTTTTTAACCTGCTGGTTCTAAAGACCATATTTAAGGTATTTCCAGTTACTGAATGTTTTGGTTGATTTCTAAAAAAAATAGTTTATGTATCAAATATGCATATTCAATTTACTGTTTTCTGCATGTGTCATAAACAAATATAGTGTCCATATTTGTCCCCAATATGTTACATACGAGGGGATGCCACGCTCGGCATTGCCTTGTTTTAACTGTAAAATGTATGCACTAGTCTGAATAATCACCCATGATTATGCCCATGCTTACTGATCTATCTTAAAGGTAAGGTAATGGGTTCGTTGATCCCTTTTATTCAAAATAAACGAACTCTTTCCAGGAGAATATCATAATAATATAGACAAAAGGAAGGATGTGGGGAAAGCAACAAATGCGGCAAAATATGACATAAAGAAAACAAAATGGTTATGGAGTGTCCATTCGTGTATCAACAACTCAGACGTTACATAAAAAATCATAATAATGAAGAAAAAAATGGTTTCCCTATATACGTGTTTCTGCAGTGTTGGTGTACGAGGCACGTTTATGATTTTCATTCTGTAACTTGATATGAAAAAATGACATTTAAATTAATAGAAACAACGCTGTCGCCTTTCTTGTTCTCATAGAATCATATGATATGAGCTCCATGTTTTGTGAACGTTTTTCTTAACTGTCGTATTAGACTGACCAGTGCATATCGCGCATGGCACTTCAAAAGTATTTTCACTTACATTTAGCTGGATTTATTGCCGTCGTAGTTCCATCTTGTCGTCTTCGTACTTTTATTCGATGGCAACACGACAGGATAGCGAGGTCTTAACGAAGTCGTGTTGCCATCGTATGACCTTCGGGTAGCTTCGTGATTCATTCGTGTAGACATCGTAATGTCAAAACTGCCCGATGGAAACACGAATGCAATACGATGTTCAAAGATGCATTCCCGGTGACATTACGATGGTGAGGATGATGATACGAACTCAATACGAACCCTCAACATTGAACACACTTCCGGGGATTTTTTAACATGTTAAAAAATTTAAAACCCTTCCCGAAGTTGTCCCCGAGGGCTAGAAAAAGTGGCCGATGGTTCTACGATGGTTAAAGATGGCACTACGAATAACCCGATCTGGATACGATCAGTGTCAATTTTGAAAATTTCCATAATCTTGTTGTCATCGGCGTAAAAATCGGGACAGTGTGACGCGGGCATAAACGAATCAAATTTGTTAAAATATACGAATTAACAATATATATATATACACTATATAGGAAAAACACTACTTGCCTAATCTAATATATTTTGTAAAATCTATATATCATAGGTATAACTTATCCCGCCACAATCTGTATACGCCTTAGTTAAGAACCTGCATTTGAGTGTTATTTTTAGTAACTGTTTGTTTCATTTTCGTGTTTTATAATAAAAAAATCAGATTGTTTTTTGTTTTTGTTTGCTTTGCTGTCGACCGTTCTTTGACCAATTACCAGTTGTAAACAAGCAATTCTCGTCTATAGTAAAAGAAATAGTTTAATACTATTGTATAACGGTGCTTTAAATGTTTTCCATGTTTATTCATTTCACATAGGTTTAGAACGTTATAGTTCAAAACTGAAAAAATGTTACAAGTTAAGTTAATTTACAAACACGATTCTATGTATATATAATTATACAGATAACATCTCATGAACTGAAATAATCATAACCACACATGCATCTTGTTATCTTGTCAATCAATTTTTCGAAAGCTGAATGTTTTGTTGTTGTTGTATATATTCCAAGAGTGTTGTGTCTTGCTTGTAGATATTTCATACGTTATATCTTAACGGTAATTTTTTTTTTTTAAATTTTAGATAAGAATGTTTGAATTGGATCGCCATCAATGATGGTGATACATGGCTGTGTACATAATGTATATACAACTCGTCTAAACATCAACCCATTGTTATCTTGTCAATCAATTTTTCCATGGCTGAATGTTTTGTTGTTGTTGTATATATTCCAAGAGTGTTGTGTCTTGCTTGTAGATATTTCATACGTAACATCTTAACGGTATTTTTTTTCTTTTTTTGAATTTTAGATAAGAATGGTTGAAAATTATATTATTATCAATATGCACAAAAAAAATCCTGCATTTAAACTCACTGTTTGGAATTCCAGTTCCGCCCGGTCCAGGACCGCCATACTCTAAATATAAATTATTCTCTTTTGATATAGTATGATATTTTTCTTATTTACTTTCATATACTATTGAGGTAATGGTGTAGTGTGATGTTTTTTTTTTAATGTTAATATTTTTTTTTTATTAAAACTTTATATCATTTTAGTATTACTGTTACGATATCTATGACACAGAAACAAACAAACAAACCCAAACAATGTTCACACATGTGCATGATGGTCTGTATATATAGAGAATAATACATGGCCTTTTCCATATCAGCCTGGGTATCATCCCGAAACCCCCATATCAGCCCGAGACGGAGGGATATAATAAATGATGAACAAAATGGGTTTATTAAAGGTAGAAGTACAATAGATCATATCAGTACATTAACATCTGTTATTGAAACTATAAAAAAATGTAAGCTGTCAACTTTTGTATCTTTCATTGATTTTAAGAAAGCTTATGATTCTATTGATAGAGTTTTGTTATTTAATAAATTAGGAAAACTGGGTGTTAGTACAAAATTTATGTATGCTTTAAAGGCTATTTATTCTAATGTAGAATGCAGTGTCAGATTAAATGGTAACATGACTGAATGGTTCAATGTAAATACTGGTTTAAAACAAGGCTGTGTATTGTCAACAGTAATGTTTAATGTATTTATTAATGATTTAATTGATGATATAAAGTTGTTAGACATTGGTATTAATATTGATGGTGAAAAATTATCTATCTTGCTGTATGCCGATGACATAGTTTTATTAGCAGAAAATGCTGAGGATTTACAAAAAATATTAGATGTTTTAAATGTATGGTGTAATCATAATAGTTTAAAAGTAAATTTAAGAAAATCAAATGTTATACATTTTAGAAATCCTTCTGTAGCCAGATCAGATTTTCATTTTAGTTTAAATGATAGAAAATATTGAGTATGCTTCAAATTACCAATACTTAGGTTTATTGCACGATTTGCATTTAAACAAAATAATACCTCTGGATTTTAATAAAAAAAAAAAGATTAAATGTCTACCTAAATGATTTTAAGGAATAAATGGTGAATTTCATACTTTTTATGAATATGATATACTTACCACCACAAGCGTTACATGTGACTCGACAGAATTTTTTAAGCGAAGGGAATCCACAAACATTTTTGTTGCAGTTAAAAACATTATCATCATGACAAGAGTCTGGAATTAAACGACAAATACTATAAGATAACCATCCATGAAAACGTGATCTAAATTGACACATTAACTGATTCAAAAACAAGAATTGAGTCAAATATATCACTAAAATACACACACTCACATATATAAATGTTCAGTACCAAAAACATAGAAGCTTGCAAATTTGCAATATTGCTGAAAAATGCACATGTTTAGGTCAAATGTAGCAGACTTTAGTTATCGACTTTTCCAAGGAATCTGTAACTGCATTCACTCTTCTTTAAGCTGTATTTCTACAAGCAAATCGCCTTCTAAACAATTAATTAATCGAAAAAAGTGCTTAACCAAAAGGTATCGTTATTTGTGTAAATGTAAACGCCCACTTTGCAATTGATATGACCAAACTGTTTTTTTTCGAAACACCAAGGCTCTTCTCATGAGAAATATTTGGTTATATCTTTCAGAGTTTTAGGTTCAAATGCATTTCAATTTTCTATTGCCCTGGTTTCTATGATGAGTGTAAATGAAATATTTCATAATCGTCAAAATGTTTTCATCTTGACCCCATTATGATAAATATATCCGAAAAGACCTACAGTTTCCAATAATGTGACCGGTTCCTGTTCGTTATAGTAGTGAATATGACTATCACAATACCTAATATTTAAGCATTATGTATAATATGATACAGGGTTGACATATTTATTAATTCCAGTTGTCCGAATATCCAACAAACGATTCATAAATAAACATGTGTGATCGGTCATTATAAAAAAAGAAGATGTGGTATGATTGCCAATGAGACAACTATCCACCAAAGACCAAAATGACACAAACATCAACAACTATAGGTCACTTTAATTCCATTTTAAAACGGCATAGATCATGAAAAAACGTTGATGAAAAATTGTGTCTATGATATGGTGTAGAAAACGACTTTGGCCAATCACAAGACGAGTTAGATCCAAAATAAAATTATATAAAAATACTCTTTTTGTTAATGCAACGATTTTGTTGTCCCCCTTATTAGATGAATAATATACGCAATAAGAATATAAAAAAGAAGATGTGGTATGATTGCCAAATAGACAGCTATCCACAAAAGACCAAAATGACTCAAACATTAGCAACTTTAGGTCACCGTACGGTCTTTAACAATGAACAAAGCCCATACCGCATAGCCAGTTTTAAAGGCACCGATATGACAATGTAAAATAATTCAAACGAGAAAACAAACGGCCTAATTTATGTTAAAAAATGTACGAAAAACAAATATGTAACACATGAATAAACGACAACCACTGAATTACAGGCTCCTGACTTGGGACAGGCACATACGTAAATAATGTAACGGGTTTAAACATGTTAACGGGATCACAACCCTCTCCCTAACCTGGGACAGTGGTATAAAAGTACAACATAAGAACGAACTATAAAAATCAGTTGAAAAAGGCTTAACTCATCAGATAGACAAAAAATAAAAGTGGACGTGGCCGGGTACTTATACATGCCGACATATTGATATCTGCGTTGTCTTGAGCATACTTTCAAACACCGAAAGGTTTCTGTAAAATTTCAGATATTACTTAGAGTAAATTTCTTTCTAACACAAACGATGCAAACGAATAAGCGCGCACAGGTTTTGATTATTTCTTTCAAGCATACGTTTGCAAAATTTGCATAAACTTTGACACACTATGCAAACGCTAAAAATGCATCTGCAGATTGTCGTTTGTCGTTTGCTGGTACAAACATTACATTTGTTTCTAACTTCAACCTGATTAAACGAAGTGTTTGTTTCTACGTTTGTAAAAAGTCTGTTAACCAACAATATGTGCATGTATTATCGAAAGTTCAAACAGGGTCAGTTACGACTTTTTAAACGATACTAGAACACACCCGTGATGTCGCGGGTCCGTTACTAAATTAAAGTATATAACTATGCGCAAGCCTTATTTTAGTATTAGTATTGTCATTTGATAAAGTCATGGCGATTATAAGATACACAGTTTTCTCTGCTTTCAAATCTTTCTGTTTGAACCCGTCGAACTGGAACTTATCATTTATTGGTAATATTAATTATTTGGAAAACAAAAGGTCCTGGAATGGAGTAATTAGTTATAAATAAAGCTGAATTCTTTGATTCGCTGTTTAACGTCAGGTCCGTTAACAAATTGGAAACTGTACCTATACGCCTTATTTTTAGTCCAGGTTTTTAGTATTCGTATTGTTATCTTAGAAAGTCTTACTGATTAAAATACTACAATAGGTAACAATTTAAAAATTAAGTAGTTTCAACCCTGTGATTATGACCCGTGTAATACTATATAGCATATTAATCCCGAATACACCGTTTGGTGGTGCGCCTGTCAGATGCGGAAAGTACAGATAAGGTAACCGGTAACAGGTGAATATACTATTGGTATCGGTATCGGTATCGGACTCGACCCGGAACTTCTTAATTATTGGCAATATTAATTACGTGGAAAACGAAAGGGCCTGGAGTGGTGTAATTTTCAATCTACACCTTTGTACTATATTAATTATATATAAAGTTGAATTCTTTGATTCGTCGTTTTCACGCGATGACGGCTGACAAATTGGACCTCGTAATTTTAGTATTATAAATATTTGTTTCTACTATCGCAGCGTTAGGAAAACAACAACAAACGCGACACAACGTTTACGCAATTTTTGTTAGAAAGAAATGCGGCCTATATCGAAAACTATCTGTTCTGAAAGTAAAACAAAACCTGTGTGAAATATGTATATAAAATAATGGGGTATCCTGCATTATTCTCTCTTTAAAACAATCAAAAACAAACACATTTTGCATTTGGAGGAGGACCTCATGTGCTTATCAAGAAACGAAAATGAGGATTTAACAAGCGAGATGATAGTTGTCTTGTACCGGTTAATAATGTATGAACTAACATACCAATGTATTTGTAACATATTAAGTGCACATAACTTGGCCGTTTATAAGTTTACATTTGACTCAAGGTTCTTCAAGGGTGAGAACCTTAATAACAGTCATGCCTTAATACACTTCAGAGAAATTGAATAACGGATGTGTGTTGCTTCTTTTCATATCTAGAACAATTTGACAACAGTCTATACTTGCTTTTTATTTTGTCAGAAATAGTAGTCTCACCATATTTTGAATGTTCATCTTTAAAAAAATTGCCTTTCGTGGACGTTGCAAAGGTTGCATGCAAAAGTTTCGTAATCTGTTTTTTTTATCTGTTGATGTATAATGTGATCGTTTTTAGCCTTTTTAAAATCTATATAGGCAGGAGGAAAGGTGTACATAATGGTAAATTGGGATATCTGTTGATGTATAATGACCGTTTTGTGCATACTTTAAAATCTATTTAGTTAGGTTGAGAGCCGTGCATAATAGCAAGTTATGAAATAAACAATTATTTAGTCGCTTGGAAAACTTTCGTATTTTAAAAAAAAGGGGCAAAATGGTGCCTATTGGGTGCTACTACGTTGTGTAAATTTTGTGCCTTAGTTATGTGTTGTGTTCTTCTTAGTAAATCCTCCCCATAACAAAAAAATAAATAAAACATTCCAAGTTATTTCAAACATAAGAAGGTTACTCTCATTCGATTCTTAAGATTGGTTATTATAGGTTGCTTATCATCCAGTGTCAAATATTTCATGCAAAACGCTCAACCGAGTTCAAGTGTAACAACTTAAACTGTTTGAAAATATACAAGCATAAAAATTTGAATATTTCTTGCCTCAGCCCGTCTCATCTTATAATAAAACATATGACTTTATTAGTAAATGATACTGTTTATATTCGGAACGAAGATAAAAACAAAAGTATAACAAATTTACGCCACACACAAATTATTAGGTGGAAAGAGTCAATTGAAGTTGGTTACAAGACATAATGTAATGTCATTGATTTATATTTTTATCTAGATCTATGGAGTTCAAAAATCAAAAGTTGATACGACTTAAGCTTGAGGTTAAACATATATTTTTGTTTCCTATATTTTTTTTTATCATATCAAAGAGGCATATATAACATCTTCGCTAGCCAATGGTTACGATCCACTTTCGTTCTCTTCACCCTTGGCAGATTAAGCCAACATTTGTGAAAACAATGTTGCGCCATCTATCGGAAGATTAAAGTCACGCCCATTCCGAATACATTATTCTTGACCAATGGTAGCACTTGAACTCTTCAATTTGGAGGTTAAAACACGGTAGCGTCTAGATTCTAAACACTTGATAAAGCCGGAAACGAAAATATACATCAACATTCATGCATTTGTGCATGAAACATACACAGGAACTTCTATTAATTGATAAAAAACATTCAAGTTGTCACTAAATATAGTCGTATGTTTAAAGAATTTAAAGACTTGCTGCACAATAAACACGTGGCAATTGTTTACAAACACTTTCTACATTTACACGTGATCATGTTTTATGCGCTTTTTGATTGGATGCAGCGAGTTCTGACTGCAACCAATCAAAAATCCTTACCTTGTGTCTCCGAAATTTTATCTCAATCCGCCAAGGGTGAAGAGAACGAAAGTGGATCGTAACCCTTGGCTAACGAAGTTGCATATATAATAGAGAACAGTTGAAAGTCTTTCCACCTGAAAAGATCTATTTTGATACGAAATATAAATTTAAAATTAAGTGTCAAATGATAGCTTATTGTACTCTAATTTAAAAAAAAAGTACTGGTATTATCTGATAGATTAATTAACCCTGATTCTACAAATATATTGTTTTATATACTTGTATATTAGGCTAAAGACCACAATTAATGACCCCGCTTTTCGTTGTCCACGAATATAGTTCCTTTTAATTAGAGTGTATTTTTCCTTAATTTTTTTCTTTCCCTTCCTCATTCATGTCTTAAATATTTTGGGGTGGAAATGAAAGAAGAGAGGTGAAATAATTTTTAGGATGTTGTATTTTAACTGATTGTGATATGGAAGAAGTGATTAGGCCAAGTGCAAAAAGGTAATATTTACAGTTTTATAATCCTGGTACATTTGATAACTCTTTTGTTATACCAGCACGACCTCATCGAACGATCAAAGCCAAAACATATTCAAACTGTGAAACGGACAATATCATAGAACGTCAAGTTATCAATAACAGAAGAGGACTTACAGTACCAAATTTATCAATGACATTCTATTGTAAACCTACAAGTTGTATTTAAAAATAACAATGACAAATTCAACCAAAAACAAAATGTTGTTGATGATAGTTTGAATTAGAAACTGCTAACTTAATATTTACACGTTTTAGTACTAGTTATGCAAACCCCACAGGTCACAGGACAGTATTTCCTTAAGTTGGTATCACCACACACGTGACTATCTTTACAGTTGACAAAAGTAGCGTCCACACAATTTGATGATGTAGTTGTTGATGTCGATGGGGATAGCGACATGGCTTGAGATCCTGAGAAACAATTACAACTGATCTTATATATTTTAAAAGTTGTCAGAGGCTTCAAAATTATATGTTTTGTCGTTAAATTGCAATTAAGTCAAAATTTTAGAAAACAGCAATAGTGAATCCACGAAAGCGCGTCGAGCTCAGTGGCATTTTTATGTTTCTCTGGTATCATTCAAATTCGCCTCTCTCTTTTTTATGTGATGCATTAAGCAAGAATACTTCAGAAAGAAAAAAGTGTTAATCAAATTATTAAGCATGTTAAGAGAGTCATTGTGACTAGAAAGTAATGTGTTAATGTTAATCGGAACAATAGTAAAATCACATACCATCAGCTGTTAAAAAACAAAGTGCAGCAAATAATAAAATGGACGCCATGACTGTACACGTAAGTTTAATATGAAGTCGTGGTTTATAGATTGATAGAATTTCTTATCTTTGATGACACAAATTGAAATATACAGATGTATTAAATCATAAATAACATAGATTGTATGTTACGTAGATACAAGACTGGTTTGGTGTTGAACAATTATTTAGGAGAACTATTATTAATCAGCTATTTAACCACACTTATGGTCGTAAGCAGTGTTTCCGCTGGCGGTTGCCATTTTCGCAATTTGAGAAAAAATAATAGTTGTTGCCATCAAACTTTATCATTTGCGAAAGAATTTGACGAAAGAAGTATAGAAACGATTCAAAATTGCATCAATCTTATTAAATTTATTTATTTTCGAGTTTCTCGTAATTTACCTGATCAGACAATACTCGTAATTCACATTGAACTCGTTAAGACTTTGTCACTTTGCACCAGTAGTCAGTATTTAATTGGCAACAATCCATTGTACTCAATTTGCTCAGTGTATCATGCTAGATTATGTTATTACTCTGCGTTCCTCGTGTGTGTAAATTCTTGTTTTTCAAAAATATTTTAAATATAAAAAAAGAAGATGTGATGTAATTTCCAGTGAGACAACTCTCAACAAGAGCCCAAATAACACAGAACATGTTAAACATGTTAGCAGGATCCCAATCCTCCCCCTTTCCTGGGACAGTGATGTAACAATACAACATAAGAACGAACTGTAACGTGTACACAGGGTAAGCGTGTCTGCTTCTATTTAAAATGAGTTTGTTACCAGTTTGATACTGGAACCAAAATTGCTTTCTCTTTACAAAATATATAAGAAATACTCTTTATTCAAATATTAACGTCAACGAACCAAAATATCTACAACTCCTCTTTGCAATCTTTAATAAAATATCTATAAACTATTCTACTCAAAATATATACACTGCTACAAACTTGTACTCTTACAAATTTGTCCTGGGTCAGGAACAAACTTGTCCTCCTGGTACAATAATGTACCCTACAAGTTAACACACTTGTCTCTGTTCTCTTGGTGAAATTATGTACTTAACAAGGTGGTCACACAGACTCACACTTGTCCTATACGGCAAATACGGTTCAACTTGTAAACGTACAAGTCCGCATTTCTAAGAGGCACCAACACCTGTTCCTTATTACATTTCTAACAGGCACCAACCTGTTCCTTATTACACTAAGAAATATTAACACAATATATAATATATAAGAGACAGTATCTCGAATATCTACGCACCGTACATCAGGTCTTCGTCTTCAAACGTATGCCAATCGACCCTGAGCTAGGAATCTCTCCTGCTTATACACTCCGATTTAAACTGTACCATTCTTGAAGGAGGGTTGTTCTACCAAAGTGCCATTTCAAGTATCTGAGTTTCCTAAGGACACCCCTCTACATTGGACCTGACCCAAAGTTTACCCGCGAATCATCTTACTCTTTTCTATGTTTATTAAAGTATCATATACATATATAAAGTAAGGCTTCTGCCTTCACATCACAAACCCACGCTTCAAAAACACATGCATGTCTAAAACGTCATGTCTAAAACTAAATTTACAACATAGAAATACTATATACACTATATACACATTTTAATTCAGTTAAATGTACAAAATCTATTTAACAATGTAATCTGCCATCCAAGCTGGTTTTCGCCTTGTACGACGCCCTTCATAATTACATTCTTGCGTTTCTTCCTCAGGCAACGTTGACTCATGAACAGCAATGTCCTGTGAATAAGGAGTCTCTATAGAGTCGTTTTCAGCTGTATAATTTTCAGTATCTAATGGAATAAAAGTGTTATTATCCGATTCTGTCCTTAATGTATGTTTGTTCTCTTTCTTAAGTCTGTCGACATGTATGACTTGTGGTTTTCCTCTGTAACCACATTCAACTTTATATGTAAGGTCACCATATTTTTCGAGGACCTTTCCAGACACTAGTAAGTTTTGAAGACAACCATGGTTTCTTCACTGGGAAATAAACGTATACCTCGTCATCTTTTCTGAAATTTTGATATGATAATTTGAGGTCGTGACAAAACTGTGGGAGTTTTTTTTTTAACTTTTCCTTAAGTTCCCAAGCCCACTTATGTGCAGGAAAATCTTTAACTGATGGTGGCATTTCATACATGATGTCTAAAGGGGTGGATAGTTCCCTATCTAGCATGAGACTATTCGGCGTTTGTCCAGTCGTCTCGTGCTCTGATGCTCTATATGCCATCATGACAAAAGGAATGTATTCATCCCAGTCTCTCTGGTTCTGTTCCACAAATGAACTTAACATTGTTGCAAGAGTCTTATTAAACCTTTCCACCATACCATCAGATTTTGGATGATATGGAGTGGTACGTGTTTTCTTAATGTTTAGAATACAACACATCTCTTGAAACAACAAGCTTTCAAATTGCCTGCCTTGATCTGAGTGTATCCAATGAGGAACACCAAATCTCACAATGACTTCTTAAACTATAGTTTTAGCCACAGTCTTAGCTTCCATATTTGGCATGACAAAAGATTCCGTCCACTTTGTGCAGTAGTCAGAAACTACCAAGATATATGTGTTACAACTCTGTTTCTGGCACCTCACCAAGGATATCTGTAGCTATCCTTTCCATTGACCCATTAGCTTCAACTAAAGCCATTTGAGCTCTTTTGGACTTTTGTGGACTTTTTCGCTTTGCACACTTGTCACATCCGTTTATGTAAGTCCTGATGTCGTTTTGTAACCCTGGCCAATAATAAGATTGACTAATTTTTGCCAAAATGTTATGGATACCCAAATGAGCAGAACATTTATCATCATGGAAAATTGTAAAACCCTTTTGCGTTCTGATAAAGGAATGATAGCCTGCATTTTAACAATTTTGGTTGCAGGGTCTACGAACCGTCTGAAGATAAGTCTGTCTCTTAACTCTAAGTTGTTCCATTGTCATCTTAAGAAAAATCCCTTATCGGAAATATCTTTGTAATCAGGCCGTTCATCTTTTTCTACCCATTTTGTCACTATTTTCAGGTCATGATCATTGTTCTGAATTTCTTTTAGAGACAAATCATGATGATCACTGCCATCATCTTTCTCATTGCTACCATCAAAACGGGTGATAGCATTAACAGTGTTATATTGGTCTTCAGTCTCAGTCGAAACAGTCTCTTTTTCTAAACTGGAATGATAACCGCATTGTTTGCAAAGAATGCGACTAAGTGCGTCTGCATTCCTGGTCGATGTTGAATTTGCATTTCAAATGAACCAAGAGTCTCTATCCACCTTGCTATCTGTCCTTCTGGGTTCTTAAAGTTAAGTAACCACTTTAATGATCCGTGATCAGTTCTTACTGTGAATTTTCTACCGGAGAGGTATGGTTTGAAATGTTTAACAAAACAAACCACAGCAAGCAACTCCCTGCGTGTCACACAGTACTTTCGTTCTGATTTTGAAAGTGTACGACTAGCATAAGCCACAACATTTTAAAGCCCTTAATTAGATGTCTGAGTCAAGACAGCTCCGACTGCCAAATTGCTTGCATCAGTATTCAAAATGAATTCTTTATTAAAATCTGGATATGCAAGAACTAATGCGTTTATTAATTTACCTTTCAATTGGTCAAAAGATTCTTGACTTTCTGAAGTCCAAACATCTTAGTTTCCTTCTCTGTTATGTTGTGTAACAGTTGAGCAATGTGGGCAAAGTTTTTGATAAATTTTCTGAAGTATCCCACAAAGACCTAAAAAGGAACGAACTACGGTTATATTTGTAGGGGTGGGCCACTCTTTAAAAGCTTTAATCTTATCGGGGTCAGTGGAAATTCCTTCCTCAGAGACAATATGTCCTAAGAACCGAACCTTAGTGGTAGACAAGGTTCACTTCTTTGCCTTCAGCTTTAAACCAGCCGATTTAAGCCCAGCAAAAATGTCTCTTAAATTGTCAAGCATACTATCTAGTGTTTTTTCAAAAACGATTATATCGTCAATGTAAACCAGACATGTTTCCCACTGTACTGTAAACCAGCTGGTATGGTTTCCATCAATCGCTCAAATGTCTGTGCAGCGCAACACAACCCAACCGGCATACGACTCTAAATTGAAATAAACCCCTTCGCGTTGCAAACGCGGTTTTTTGTTTGTCATTTTCGGCCAGCTCCACCTGCCAATATCCTGCACAACAGTCCAGAGTACTATACCATTTATTTCCTGCTAAATGATCTAACAAATCGTCAATCCTCCGTAAAGGATACGCGTTTTTATTAAGGGTCACGCTGTTTAAGCGTTTATAATCTACGCAAAAGCGATAACTGTCGTCCTTTTTCTTAACTAGGACTATCCCTGCCACCCAGGGACTATGGGAGGGTTCAATAATACCTTTTTGTAACATTTGTCAAGACTGTCACTCACTACCGTGTTCAAATGATAAGGTGTACGACGAGGTGGTTCTTTGAATGGCCTTGCGTTTCCCGTATTGATTTCGTGTTTACGAGACTGGTCTTCCCCAAGTCAGAAGAAGCAAACAAGTTCTGATTATCAATCAAGAAATATTTTACTTTTTGTATGTCTTTTGAAGTCAGTTCATCTGATGTCCTGTCTAACAAATCTTGTAAATCTGGTCTAAGTCCGTCATGTTTCTGTTCATTTGAACCAATATTACCCTCGAGTACTTGTTCAACACCAGACATTTGGGCTATAGTCGTACTAGGATAGATTGTCTTAGGATCTAGTTCTGTGTTCTAACAGGGACTTTTTCACCTGACCTTACTAACGTTCTAGCAGTCAAAATGTAGTCTTTCCCTGCATGCTCATTTGCTTCTGACAATGCATTGTCATGAGGTTATTTTTGACCTTCTGCTAAGCAAACCGTGCCATTTATGATAATTTCTGACCTTGGCGGTATAACAACCGCTTCTGAAGCAACCACTAGGTAACAGCCTATTACTAGTAATCCCTGAAAACACAAATCTACCTTACAATCCCCAATATAAAAGTGCCCATTCTCAATATCAATTAAACATATATGTCGTTTCCTGAAGTCCAAACCAAGTATACCGTCAACTTTCAGATCAATCACAACAGCTTCAGATTGAAACATATTTGGACCGAAATGCAGATTGAATCTCCCGCTTTCACGAACCTCCAGCTTATTGCCACACACTGACCTAACAGTTGTCTTAACTTCACTTAGATATGATTTATCTAATGGAGTCAACATATCTTATAACTTGGAAGATACCAACGGCAAAGTTGCTCATGTATCAACCACAAACATGGCTTCAGTGTCTCTTACATTTAGTTTGACATACATACCAGCATCTGCAGATGCTGTTGTAACCGCACCTTCATTTGTCTTACGGTTATTTTGTTTTTCTAGTTTTCATTAATGTTTTGACAGTCTCATCCCCCTTATTTCCATTATAATTGTTCTTATTTCGTCGGGGTAGGCGACAGTCCCTTTTCTAAATGACCAAATTTGCCACAATTGTAACAACCCTTATTTGTCCTCTTACTTTGGTATATCTCGTTTTAGCATAATAAGGTCCCTCATTTGTACCACTAGATTTTAATTTTGCCATTTCAGTCATAAGAGTACTTAGACTTTTCTCCATTGTTTGCATCCACGATGCAATGTCTTTTGTCGTAGAGTCACTATTTGTACTTTTTTCTTCCCTATCTAACTCGTCATCGTTCATAGTTTGCCGTAAATAACCTCGTTCCTCTCTTACTTTGTTTTCGGATTTATTGTACGCCTCTATTTCCACCACAAGTCTCACGGCATCATATAAACCTTTCGGTCGCGATTGTTTTATTCTAAGCCGCATTTCTGAATCAACGAGCGCGTCAATAAACGGCTCTATTCTGGGAGTTTCCCGTACGTCCAATGTGGCAGTAGGATATGCCAAGTTGGAAAATCTCCGAAGTGACTGGCCTAATTCGGGAAGTGATTCGCTGGCTTTTTGACGTCGTTCTTTAAACTGAACTCTATATAACTCAGTTTGACTAGAAGGAGCAAATTGCTCTTCAACTGCGCGGACTAAATCGGAGAAGCTTTGTCTTTTCTCACTTGGTAAATTTCCAAGTACAGCCTGTGCTTGTCCTATTAACGATACCGCTAAGTATAACCCTTTTTCGATTTTCCGACCAATTATTCACAAGTGCACACATTTCAAAATGAGACAAATAGTCCGTCAATGAGGTGCTACCTTCATATTGACATGGTTTAATTTTCACACCAGAATTATCTGTGTTATCCGTATGTCGGTACTTTGATTTGTCAGTTTTGTCTTTTTCCCTTATGTAGCCTTTAATTATGGGTAAAGGCAAAGTATACCCTTTCTTTAAATCAATTTGGGAAAATTTAACAGTTTTGTGCGCATTCGGGTTGTTGAATGTTGGTAAATCAACTTTTACATTATCTCCCTTTCTTGACAATAAGGACCCTCTTGATTCCAGACCCGAGTCATTTCTTGTTATAAAAGTATCTTTTGGACGAACACCCTGATCTTTAGGTGTAGACGAAACAAAACTGTTTCTATACCTTGTTTCTTCCATATCTTCAATTTGGTTTGTCAATTCGTCATCAAAAGACATTTTTATACTTTAATTTGCGATATAACCATGCATTCACACTATAATAATATCAACACAATGTCATAAATTTATGTACAACGTAATTAATGTCAATCAAAAGATTGCCTGTACCACTATCGATCGTTAATCCCTAATGTAAATAATAATCGTTATTTAACCGTGGGAAATTTAAAACGTTAACAGGACAATTTGTGCAAACGTGAACAGTTTGAAAAAAAATATCTGTGCAAAAGTGAACAGTAAATCATCACAAGACAGTTTGGATATAAGTTTATAAGATGATCAAATTTGGATATAATCTTTCACTATGGATTAAAACATTAATAATTTGGATCCCAGCGGTAGCCACCAAATTATGTTACGTGTACACAGGGTAAGCGTGTCTGTTTCTCTTTAGAATAAGTTCGTTACCAGTTTGATACTGGATCCAAAATTGCCCTCTCTCTTTACAAAATATATAACAAATAATCTTTATTCAAATATTAACGTCAATGAACCAAAATATCTACAACTGCTCTTTGCAATCTTTAATAAAATATCTATAAACTATTCTACTCAAAATATAAACACTGGTACAAACTTGTACTCTTACAAATTTGTCCTGGGTCAGGAACAAACTTGTCCTCCTGGTACAATAATGTACCCTACAAGTTAACACACTTGTCTCTGTTCTCTTGGTGAAATTATGTACTTTAGAAGGTGGTCACACAGACTCACACTTGTCCTATACGGTACAATACGGTTCAACTTGTAAACGTACAAGTCCGTATTTCTAAGAGGCACCAACCTGTTCCTTATTACATTTCTAACAGGCACCAACCTGTTCCTAATTACACTATGAAATATTAACACAATATATAATATATAAGAGACAGTATCTCGAATATCTACGCACCGTACATCAGGTCTTCGTCTTCAAACGTATGCCAATCGACCCTGAGCTAAGAATCTCTCCTGCTTAATATATACTCCGATTTAAACTGTAGGAGGGGTGTTCTACCAAAGTGCCTTCTTACAAGTATCTGAGTTTCCTAATGAACAGCCCTTTACATTGGACCTGACCCAAAGTTAACCAGCGAATCATCTTACTCTTTTCTATGTTTATTAAAGTATCATATACATATATAAAATAAGGCTTCTACCGAACTGTAACCAATGTAAACAATTTAACCTTAGATACAAAATCATCACGAACTAAAAAAAAACAGTCGAATAAGGCTTAACACATCAGATGGACTCAATCAGAAATTCTTAACAGAGTGGACGTGCCCGGGTACTTGTATAATCCATACAACAACAAAAAAAACAACTAAGTACAGAATACACGTTTGAAAAAGAGAAAAGAAAACCAAACACAATATAGATTTCAAAAATACATACGCTCTATGATAGGAAAAAATAAACAAACAAATAGATAAATACGAGAAAACAGTAAAAGAATATCAATACCCGACAATTGACAAACAATCTTAGACTTACTTACTCAAAAAAGGAGTTTTTCAATGACAAATTTTTTTTAAAGCAAAAGTAGAAGCACATACAACGCTACAAAATTATGTTGTACAAGTTATTATCGTTTTCGCAACAAAAATTGTACAAGTAATTATAGATTATTAAATGGCATTTTCCATATGGTCCCTGGTATCAGCCCTAGACTCCCATATCAAGCCAGAGGGCTTTAGCCCGAGGGCTTGATATGGGTCGTGGGCTGATACCAGGGACCATATGAAAAATGACATGTAATAATCTATTTATCACATTTTTTTAAGCAAGAGAAAACATATAGCTTACACAAAATTATGTTTGATATTACTTCAAAAATAAAAAAAGATATTTAACGAAAAAAAATAAAAAATGTATTACAGTAGATTAACAACGTTTTATGAAAAGTTTCAGAAATAATTAACCATACATATATCAATTATAAGAATTGCAAATATTAAACAACTTCAAAGTGTTACATTACAAATGTTAAAAAATGCTTAAGAAGAATTATGTATTATCGCTACTCCTTTCAGTGTGGCTTCATATATTTTCTAAATTCTTTATGACGCCAAAATTCTACGAACGCTTTTGTGATTTTCACTGTTGATTTCTACTTTTTTCATCTACAGCAGATTCGTAACTTTCTTAATATCATTTCATTGTGTTCAACTTGTTTACAAATAGTCTTTGATTGACAGGTTACCGGAAGTTAATCTCGGGGGCTTGATATGAATTTCGAGGGCTGATATCGATATCGGCCCCGAGGGCTGATAACCAACCTTGACTTCCGGCTATTATTTGCCATGCAAAAACGTACATATCAGTACAAAATATGTGATAATTACTGGTACAACTATATTTGTACAGGTAATAACTTGTATTATCACACATTTTGTACTGATATGTACGTTTTTGCATGGCCAATAATAGCCGGAAGTTAAGGTTGGTTATCAGCCCTCGGGGCCGATATCGATATCAGCCCTCGAAATCCATATCAAGCCCCCGAGTTTAACTTCCGGTAACCTGTCAATCAAGGACTATTTGTAAAAAAGTTGAACACAATGAAAAAAAAATTAAGAAAGTTTTGAATCTGCTGTAGAAGAAAAAAGTAGAAATCAACAGTGAAAATCGTAAAAGTGTTCGTAAAATTTTCACGTCATAAAGAATTTAGAAAATATATGAAGCCACATTGGAATGAAAAGCGATATAGGATTCTTCTTAAGCATTTTTTAACATTTGTAATGTAACAGTTTAAAGTCGTTTAATAAAACTTTTTACAAAACGTTGTTATCTACTGTGAAACGAACCATTTTTAACTTGCAGTGATACATTTTGTTTTCGTTAAATATCTTTTTTATTTTTGAAGAAATATCAAACATTATTTTGGGTAAGGTATTTGTTTTTTCTTGCTTAAAAATATGTGATAAATAGATTATTACATGTCATTTTTCATATGGTCCATGGTATCAGCCCACGACCCATATCAAGCCCTCGGGCTAAAGCCCTCTGGCTTGATATGGGAGTCTAGGGCTGATACCAGGGCCATATGAAAAATGCCATGTAATAATCTATAAGGATGGCATCATACAAGTAATTACTTATACAAAGTTTTTGTACAAGTAATAACCTGTACAAAATAATAAAATGTACACGACATATATATTCTATGTAATATTTACCTAATGATATCGGGATACAGCTAATTAGTCAAATTTTATATCCGGAAATTGTGATATTGTTGTTATTCCAATGTGGATAAAATGTAAACTATTTATCAAAATGTTTAGGCTTTAAGTACATATCTATTTACCGCAATCACATGACGTATAGTCTGTCTTATACTATGAGAGATTTAGCTAGCTATAAAAACAGGTTCAATCCACCATTTTCTTCATAAGAAAATGTCTGTACCAAGTCAGGAAAATAACAGTTGATGTCTATTCGTTTGATGTGTTTGAGCTTTTGATTTTGCCATTTGATTAGGGACTTTCCGTGTTAATTTTCATCGGACTTCAGTATTTTTGTGATTTTACTTTTATATCAATGTGTAAAAACTAGTGGTGTCAACGGTTAACCGGTTTACCGGTTAATCGGTCGAACGACCGAATACCGAATACCAAAAACGCTAACCGGTTAACCGGACTTTTTTTTATAATTTTGATAGTTTTGATATAAATTTGCATGGAAATCATTAAATAGCTATGTTTTATTTAAAAATTGTCGTCGTGGATATTAATTTGACAGATCAATTGTCTAGTATATTGATTGCTATTGTTGATCCTAAATACATAAAATTAATTAGAGCTCGGGGCAGGACCTTAAAGAAACATGATTGGTAAACATGTTTTTTAACGATAACTTTAAATCAGATATGCGATTAAATTTTACTAATTAGTTCATTATTTCGTTTTTGATCTTATATTGTGTAAACCAACATCTAAATGTGTAACCTCTGTAGTGCAAGGTTTAGTCTTTCTTTAAACGAAATGCTACCTTAAAAAAAGTGAAATGCAAAACTAATGTGAATGTACTCAAGGTAAACGTGATAGTACGAGTAACATGCATAAAGAAACAAGCAAACAAAGTAAAGAAACAGGTCGTATGTTGAGCTATAGTTATTAATTTCAGTGTCATTTTGGTCTTTTGTGGAGAAATGTTTCATTGGCAATCGTACCATATCTTCTTTTTTTTATAATTAATAATTTCAAATTGAAGCACTCCACATTATTTTCGAAGACAACAAGAGAAAATTAAACATTGATCGGTTTCAGACAAATTCATATCTACGAGATCAAGACGTGTTTTTTTTAAAATTTTTTCAATCTAAAGTTGGTACAAATGCTATAGTTGATACAGTGTATTTGTTTATTAAAAACCAAACTTCTCCAGGAATCCTCACAGACAAGCCTTATAATGCCAAAGAACAAACTTCAATTCTTTAATCGTAGTATTATGAGTTGGATGAAGGTTGTCAAATTGACACTCATACCACATCTTATAACTATGTGTACATGTATAGTACTTTTGAAAAGGCTTTCAAACGACAACTTAAAACTACCGGTTAACCGGTTAATCGGTCGAACGATTATCCGAGTAACCGGTTAGGCAAAAGAGTACGATTTGACAACACTAGTAAAAACGTTTAATATGAGCTATGCAAATCAAGTAGTTTTTACGAGAAGGTTTAGAAAAACTATTAAACAGATATACTTCACTTTTGGTTAGCATTAATTTTCTGTCAATATCCTATAGATATAAAACTGTTGGTTATGTGGATAGTTCAGAATCGTATTGAAGTTTAGCTCGAATTCTGTGTTAATTAATAATTTTGATATGCCATTTGTATATAAATATAAAAAAGAAGATGTGGTATGATTGCCAATGAGACAACTATTAACAAAAGACCAAAATGACACAAACATTAACAACTATCGGTCACCGTACGGCCTTCAACAATGAGCAAAGCCCATACCGCATAGTCAGCTATAAAATGCCCCGATAAGATTATGTAAAACAATTCAAACGAGAAGACAAACGGCCTTATTTATGTAAGAAAATGAACGAAAAACAAATATGTAACACATAAACAAACGACAACCACGAAATTTTACAGGTTCCTGACTTGGGACAGGCACATACATAAATAATGTGGCGGGGTTAAACATGTAAAAAGTTATATTTTGTTGAACTATGTTCAATTCCAAATAGTCAATGTTTTGATTGTCTACCTTGAACAGATTTATAATTTAATATTTACATATGGTTACTTTATAACATTTAAAATCGTTACAGAATCTATAAATGTACCAGATCTTTGAATTTTGTATTTGTTTATTAAAGACCTGTGTATATCTATAATTTCTTTTATTTGTTTTGAAATGTTTAAAATTATTATTTACCAACATAATATTTTTTATTATTATCTTATATCTAAAGACAAATACATGAAAGAAGTGTAGTACCACCTACCTCAAACACACATAAGAAACAACACAAAAACAAAAATCATAGCACCAACCTTATTCCAGAAACTTCAAACTAATGCTAAATGCTTAAGAGAATAGTTTATATTGGAACCTAATCGAAACCTATTTTACCTTTTTTTGAAAAAGAGTATAAAAGAAAACAGAATAATATCATCTCTCCATAATGATTGAATGTTGAAAAAATTTACCAGAGTTATCTTACTTTAGTCACAGAGATGGGATAGCAAACAATTTTTAATATAAGATTAATTAACCATGTTAACGTTAAAACAATTTCCCACTAAAATGAATGGTTCTTTATTCAAATATAAGGACTTTGTTTCTAAAACTACTTATTTTATTAGACATTATGAATTTTTATGATAATAGGTAACATGCTTTTTTCATTGATTTTATTTACTGAAACAATGAATCGTTTTATCTTCTTTATAGTTAAACCTTTTATTTGTCTTCGTGTTATTATGTGTCGTGTGATCGTATGACTATTTAAGTAAAAGATTGTTTTTACATCCCAACATTGTGTTATTGACTTTGGGTTTTTGGTGCATGATGATTTTGTTAGTGTTGCTTCCTTTTTGTTTTTCCTTTAATTTATAATTACTTAATGTTTAATTTTACCACAGCCGTGTTCGTTTGTACTTTTCGGAAATTTTTGCAAATTACGCAAATAACTGTATGAATATAACGAGAGTATTCATAAATATGCTGCACAAAAATGAATAAATCAACTGTGTAGACGTACAAAAGACCAGGGGTGGTGTTCTCGAAAGTCTCCTAAGATTCGTCCTAAGTCATAGATAAGACCAATTTTAGGACGGACTTAAGATCAACTTAGGACACTCCTAAGTTGTGTCTCGAAGCTATCTCAGACGAATCTTATGTTAGGACGTCCTAAACATATCCTAAATCGAAATACAGATACTTGTTGATAAAACATTTATAAATGACGAAAATATTGAATACAATTATTTACGAATTTTATAATAACATGAACAGAATAAATTGCAAAATTACCAATGTAATTATATAAAAAAAAGATTGTTATTTAAACTGGAAAACAATTTGTTTTGAAAAGAGAATTAAATTTTTAGTATAATCGTATCGTGAAACACGTAGTTCAAAGTTTAAAATCATTCACCCTTTCTTTATATACGAGTTAATAACCGATGGTACGTTTCATTTCATGTTCATTTTCACGTAAAATAATGAGCAAAAAGCGAAATCCAAACTTTATTACACTAGGATGAAGATAGGATGCTCTTAAGACACCTTGTTGGGTGTCCTAAAGTTAGGACGAAAAATGAGATATATCATAAGTTAAGAGAGCTTCGAGAACACGACTAAGAACAAAGACTTGTCATAAGATAGACTTAGGACACGTCCTAACCCTAAGATAGCTTCGAGAACACCACCACAGCTGTACATATTTATCTTATTCTAGGATAAATTAGAAAAGAATCAATGACCTTTCAAAGTACTTTATTTCTATCGTATTTTACAGTATTCTTGGAGATGTTTTTTTGAAAAAAGTACATTGATATTTGGTTTCCCAGTGATAAATTCCACATTGGCCACCCCCTTTCATTATTTAAATTTTTATTTGCAAGTTAAAATCAAAATGCTCCAAAATTTAAAATTAGAGTCACATAAGATGAATGTTTCATCTTTAAAGTTAAAAAAGGGAGGTTTTTCTTTTTAAAAGTAAAATTATTAGTGTTAATTCATTACAATGAAGACTAGAAATGAGTTTAAAAGAATAAGCATAGAAAACAATGGGGCAAACTCATATTTCATTTAGGGGTTTATACGCTATCAGTCGCATGATGATTTTGTTAGTGTTGCTTCCTTTTTGTTTTTCCTTTAATTTATAATTAGTTAATGTTTAATTTTACCAATACGCCGTGTACGTTTGTACTTTTCGGCAATTTTTCCAAATTACGCAAATAATTGTATGAATAACGTGAGTATTCATAAATCTGCTGCACATAAATGAATAAATCAACTGTGTAGACGTACAAAAGACCAGCTGTACATATTTATCTTATTCTAGGATAAAATTAGAAATGAATCAATGACCTTTCAAAGTACTTTATTTCAATCGTATTGTATAGCATGTATAGTATTCTTGAAGCTGTTTTATTGAAAAAAAGTACATTGACATTTGGTTTCCCAGTGATAAATGGCACATTGGCCACCTCCTTTCATTATTTAAATTTTTATTTGCAAGATAAAATCTAAATGCTTCAAAATTAGAAGTTATTATTAAAGTATTATTTATATAAAAAGTAAAACAACAAAAACCGAGCTATATCGAAAAGTCGAAACGGAAGGTCTTTTATCAAATGTCAAATTGAAAAGCTCAAACAGATCTAACGAATGGAAAACAACTGTAATATTCCTGCCTGGGAACGGGCATATTCTTATGTAGAAAACTGTGGATTGAACCAAGTTTTATAATTAGCTAAACCTCTCACTTGTATGACAGTCGCATTTAATTCCAAGGTATTGATAACAAAGGTTGATCAAAACAGACACAAAAGGTAAAATGTTTATCATTGGGGTACAACCGTCAACATGATAAAACAACCTTAATAACTATAAATCAAATAACTGATTCATCAAAGAAACACAAAATGCATATCGACAAAATATGAATCAGAGAAGACTCACTTAACACAATTCCTGGATGTATACGTTTCAATCAACGTAACGAAAACAAAAAAACAAATATTTGCTCTTCAATCCTTATCACCCGAGACGTGGTCCTTTGGTCCAAACAAGTCAACAGATCTTTTGAACAATAAAAAAGTCATTCTATGTTGTCTTGCGTTGTTCAATCAATACGATTTAGTATATGACACTTTAAATCAAATTTGATAGATGATCAAAAATTCAAATTTTAAAATATTTATAAAATTCTCTTTATTTTCTCATAGTTTTTTTTAAAGAAAAAAGGTATCAATGTTAAAAGTATGTAAAATCTAGAGAGAACTGATTCCCGCTAAATGTGCAATGGCTTATAACTTGAACACAAAACCTTTTTTTCTTTTTTTATCTTTCAATTCTGCTATTTTTTACTATTAATTTATAATATACTTTTATAAAAATGTTATTTTGAAAAAGAAGAGCGAACATCAACATTAAATCAATGATTTAAAGGAAGCATTGATGATTTTATTTATTTGTGTGGGTACGTACACCTGTTCGTGAATAAAGGAATATTAATATTCTTAAATTAACTATTAACTGGTATTAGAAGTCTGAACTGAAGAGATGGTATGAGTATTCAGCCCCTGCATCTTTAAATATATATTCAAATACCAACACTAATATAGCATAACCCATTTTATTACCACAATATATATATATTATTTAATTACATCACTAGATACATTTTACTTGTTTACTAATGTTCTTACAAACCACTCAAATTGATAATCAACATAATAATTGATAAATATGTCGCACAATGATAATAATGAATATGCAGACATAATCTAAGACAGCTGTTCTTTCTTTTGTAAAATCTTATTACAAAATTCACAAATAATTCAACGACATTTCAAAGAATTTTATTTATACTTTTTTTGCGCACTATATGGTACTGTCAGTGCTCATTGTTAGATGAAATACGGTGTTATTTATTAAATATTCGAAAGAAACCAACAGATATAAATTTAGGAATTCGATATACCAGATAAAAGATAACCCAAATCCATTGAAATTACTCGTAATATTTCCAATGACTCCAGGTTACCTTCGTTATACAAATGAAGATAAATTGTAAGACAAACTAAATAATAACATAATAAAAAACAACAAATAGTAAGTTTGAATTTTGGCAATTTTTTGTCATGGATTTATTAGGACAGTTCAACTATATTTCAACCGGCCTATGAATTTGCATTCATCGACAATGTCTCATAAATGTCCAAGATAAAAACATAGAAGGGAAACCATCAAATGTTTTCTCCAAATGGCAACTGGGCTACCAGACGCCAACTGTAATAAATTCAGCCATTCAGTAAATCAATATATTCAGTTCATATTCTATCCAATCCATGACGTTTCTTTAACGATATCTGAAAATATACAGCAGAGAGCAGAAAATATTTTCAAGGGTGGGATAGGGTGGGTTTTGTGTTCCTTCAGTTCAAATCATGCAATGAACAAATCACGAAAAGCATGCAATTTTATACCAAATAAAAGCGGGAAACCGCTTACGAAATTATGTAGGTAAATGAAAGACGCTCAAGTCCTTCAAAATTAAAGAAAAGATAACTGTATTTTAGCAGACGATAATCTTAATTTATTAAATTGATTTAATGCTTAATGATTAAATCTTATTAGTTCTCTTATGGAATAATTGTCTCATGGGTTATTTGTAAAGTTTATTAATGGCACGATACATTCTAAACCCTTATAATGTATCAGCTGTGATTGCTGTAAGGTGTGTTTGTACAAAATAAGAACATATACAAATAGAATTAATTATTTTTCATACCTGTGACGTTATCCTTTGAACAAATCTAGTTGGCAGATATTTTAACCTTCAAAATATATATTTTTCACTTGCCTCTTCCAAAAGTTAAGTAGTAGTTTTGGTAGGGCATGTCATTCTGCTTTAACAAATGTACCCATATTAACATAGAATTCATAATATCTGGTACTTATATCATATTTAAATATATTCAAAGAATGACTTTTGCCTATATACATTTTTTTAAAGTTTTGAATGCATATATTTAGGAGGAACGTTATATTTATTCAAATATCACAATCGGCCAATAATTTAAGATTTCGAATAAAAATATGTATATAAGATACGAAGAACATACCTCAAATCAATATAAAAATATGAAGGAAAAAACCCAATGCATATCAATATAAAATGTCAGCAACAACTAAACAGTAGTATCATATATAAGTCCAAATAATTATGACCTCTTGAAAGGATACAATATTTTTTGCTATGATGCCACACAGCGACGCGTCAAAGTAAAAAAAAGCTTAGCATTTCAATACGTAATTTGGACTATGTCATATCTAAAATCGCGCATTTTAAGACCCATATTGTTGGCATATCTACTTATACCCATTACTACGAAGTTAAATTCCTCATCAATTCCTATATTTCTTTAACATTTTACCATAAGTTTAGCCCCGAATTATAAGTACAAAATTTATAAATTACGTTAGTGCTGATTCTTAAAGGAAGTACGATGCTTATTTAGATCTCATATGGATAACTGTCTCATTGGTTGATAATTCCAAGATTAAAGTTGATTACTCCAGTATTAAAATTGAACATTCCAAGATAAAAGTTAGAAATTCCAAGATAAAAGTTAGAAATTCCAAGATTTGTAATTGGAAATTCCAAGATTTAGGTTCATAATTCTAAGATAATAATTGGAAATTCCAAGATAATAATTGGAAATTCCAAGATTTGAGTTGGTAATTCAAAGATAATGATTTGAAAATCCAAAATTTTAGTTGATAATTCAAAGACTAAAGTTGGAAATTCTAAGATTAATGTTGACAATTGAAAGATAAAAGATGATAATTCCAAGATAAGAGTTAGAAATTTTCAAGATTAAAGTTGAAAATTCGAAGATTAAAGTTGGAAATTCGAAGATTAAAGTTGGAAAAAATAATGAAAAATGATTGCCTTTATAAGCTTCCGCATGATAAAAATCATCAGTCTACATTATGTTTATTACAAAATTAAAGCAAAACCGATTAAAACATCTTGATGACAATCACTCAATATGTTGAACAACGCATCATTAAAATACTTTACTAGCACATGCACTTACCATGCTTACATTTTAATGGTTTTGCGAATGCATAGATATATGAAGAATCCTAACAGTTTCTTTAAAACGAAATTCCTGTTTGAGGCGATTGGATATCATAGTATGCAGAATATATAAGCAGAACAACAATGAACAGGATTAATAAGAAAAAAGTAAATCCATTTCAAATCTATAATTTATGTAGTTTACGTAATTAATAAAGCTTTGTATAAAACATTATAATATACATGTATAATGTGTCGTTGAATTAATGTATATTGTTGGTGTTTGTGTTCTCATTAAACATGAATTTTACCGATTCTTTTTAAACCAAGCCTTTGCTAGGCAATGAGAGTCAATTTCATAAATACTCCATCAAAACAAGAAAGTTTTGAGAACGTTTAAGCTAGACCTCAAGTAAACACTTTTTGAGACAGAATTATCTTATAGTTTGCTAAAATGAAGGTTTAAATATGCTTTTTTCAAAAATATATTAAAACGTATGAGCCAACGTGCTATTTTCAAGCTATGAGTCGACGAAAATTGCCTAAATATGGTAAAACTGTTCATGAACAAAACCCACAGATTTGTGTGAATACAAAAAATCTATCAGATAGAATTTTAAAATAAATTGTGAGAAGATAGGTTTTATTATGTGTTTTTAGAAAATTAAAAGAAAATAATGTGTCTACGAACTTTGTTTTATTGCTACAAGTAAACATTTTAAAAAATCCCTATTAGTCCAGTATATTTTTTTTTAATAAAAGTTCATTTGAAAAAATGATTCTAAAAACAAACAAAATGATATTTGTTTAAATAGTTTTAATAATTCAATGAATCACCAAGTTTTCTTTATAAAAAAACCCTAGTCTATAACAATTGAATTGCAAATTTCGTCTTCCATCAATAAAATTGCGCATTTGAATTTAAATTAATAATGTTGAAAGGATTTCCAGGAAAGATAACGAAACAGTGATACGATATACTCGGTCTTGATAAATATCTTATTGTCGGAAGTTGAATTACAATCAACACAAACAAAAAAAGGAAATATGAAAATGCCAATGTGTATTCAGCCCCTGCATCTATAATTATTAAAATACCAACACTTATAAAAGTTAAAAAAAGAAAGACCTATTGCATTATTACAATATATACATTATTCAAATACATCACTAGATACATTTTACTTTTTCACTAATGTTTTTACAAACCACGCAAATTAATAATCAACATTATTGTATAAGATGTTGCACAATGAAATGATAAATATGCAGACATAATCAATGCCAACTGTTCGTTTTATCTTATCTTATCATAAAATTCACAAATAGTTTAATGACTTTTCAAAGGACTATTTTTTGTACTTTTATGGCGTAGTATACGGTACCCTTACTACTAATTGTTGAATAAGTACGATGTCATTTAATTATCGTATGAGATAATTGTCTCATTGGTTATTTAATAACGATACCTATTTAAAAAAAAAACGTATCTGAAACGGCGGGATAACCTCATCATAGATACCAAGTCGGGATTTTTGAATTTGAGCCAGACGCGCGTTTCGTATACAAATAACTCATCAGTGATGCCTGAATAGAAAACAAGTTTAATAGACCAATAAAGTACAAATTTGAAGATTTGGAGGACCAAAACAATCTAAGAGTTTTGCCAAATACATCTTATATTATCTATTCATGAGGTAAAACAGCCTTAGTTTTTCAAAACTTAAAAGTTTGTTTTAAAGATCTTCCTAACAAAATGTATGTCATTGCTTACACTATTTTTAAAATTGTCTTTGTTGTAATATTAAACATCTACAACTGTGTTCTGGTGAAATCGACATAAACCCGCTGTATTTGTTTGCATCAGTTCAAAATCACTGTTGTTCACTGATTGTCGTGTGTTGATTTGGTTCATAAGTGTTTCCCGTTTCTTGATTTTTAATTCAGATCAGATCAGATCGTTTGTTTTCCTGTTTGGATTGTTTTGCACTGTTAAGTTTTGGGATCTTTTGACTTCATGTTCAGTTTGACCAAGGCTCTGCTTTGAAGGTTGTACTTTGATCTACAATAGTTTACTTTTTAAACATGATAATTTGGATGGCTTGTTGTCTTTTTGGCACTCATTCAACATTTTCCTTAGTTCTTACGACTCTTTATTTGAAATTATAAAAATAAAGACAAAATACTTTCCAATATCACATATGCATCTTTATATAAAATTTTCCTTAATAATATTATACATTGGATTATGACTGTTTCATTGGTTAGAAAAAATGCTACCATATTATATATCTGGCTTTAATGGTTGATAAAAACAAACACTTACTAATACATCATTTATTAATGAATAATTGACTAAATTCTGTCCATTCTATACAATGTTTATAAATGTAGATGATTTATAACTTAATAATCAAAATCAATGTATATCTTAAAGAAACATAATTAGTTTTTCCACCAGTCCATAGTTTATTACATCAAAAATGGCCAACTTAGGTTTTATGAACCAAAATAAATTGTCACCATTTGCTGTTGAACAAAAATGATGATGACGATTATTCAGAAATGTCACAAGTTGTCCTATTGTCTCTTTGCTGACAGAAACATTTTATAGACAAGCGAACCAATCATCAAAATAAACCTCAATAAAACTAGTCTTGTCGACAATTAAGACCATTTTGGTACATAAATGAGGTCATTTAGTTTTCATGTTTGTATTGTTTTACATTTGTAATTACGGTGCCTGACTACTAGCATGTGGTATTGACTTTTCACATTATAGAAGACCGTATGATGACGTACAGTTGTCAATTTCTGTGTCATTTGGTCTTTTGTGGTGAGTTGTCGTCTCATTGGCAATATACCACATCTTTTTTTTTTATAAGAATGACCTTCTATGAATAACCGAAAAGACATGCACAACCGAAGAATGGAAGACATAAAATTCTCTGATTAATACGATAGTCATGTAAGAAACATAATTATCACTAGATGTCATCCAAAACATTTATAAACTCAAATATTATCAACTAACGTGATTGAGTGGTTATATCTGAACGGATGATACTAGCTGTTATTAAAAAAAAATGAAAACAAGAATGTGTCCAAAGTACACGGATGCCTCACTGGCACTATCATTTTCCATGTTCCATGGACCGTGAAATTGGGGTCAAAAGTCTAATTTGACTTTAAAATTAGAATTATCATATCATATAATGCATCAAGTGTACTTAGTTTCAAGTTGATTGGACTTCAGCTTCATCAAAAACTACCTTGACCAAAAACTTCAACCTGAAAATCCCACTTTAAATTTATATGTTCAGTTGACTGTGAAATTGGGTTCAAAAGTCTAATTTGACTTTAAAATTAGAAAGATCATATCATAACCAACAAGTGTACTAAGTTTCAAGTTGATTGGACTTCATCTTCATAAAAAATACCTTGTCCAAAAACTTGAACCTGCGGACGAACGAACGGACGGACGAAAGAACAGAGCCACAGACCAGAAAACATAATGCCTCTCTACTATCGTAGGTGGGGCATTACAATGAAATAGATTAAGAAAGAGAGACTAATACACATACGTATATTACGTTAGATATATCATCTTCAAATGTAATACGCAATTGAAAGATTAATTAGCATGATAGTAAGCAACCGCCTACATTTTTTTAATCACCAAATTATAAAATAAAGCATTAAACATATGACCATCACAGTTCCAAATTTCTCATTAAATTGCCGTATATAGATTGCATTAGCATATGTATTTGCATCAGAATATAAAAAATCTTATTTCAGTCGAGGATTATGCAATCTCTGAAGACCCAAATGTTGCAAAACACCTGTCCTTCATTTATCTCCAGGAAAAATAATTTAATGTCCCTGCAGGTAAAGCCCAAAATAATATCGTGTTTGTATGTAAATCTCATTACATAAACTGCTTGATAAATGAATTAAGTATCTACAATTCACTTGGAAACTCATCATATACCCTCACGACGCTTACCAAAGAGGAAATCTTAGATAATCATAGGTCTTTTCTCTGTTCCTTTGGAATTTCAGCCAAAGATGAAGAACTGGATTTTTCATCACTGTATTGGATACCTAAACTACATAAGTGTCCGTCCTTACAATCAACGGTATATTGCTGGGTCTTCGAAGTGCTTCAAGTGGTATATATTTAATTATATTATATATTATATATGTGTCATTCAGTTACATGTGTTTTACGGAACTGTTCAAGTGATGTCCGGAAACACCTTTTTTATTTACTCTTTCTTTTATAAAATGTCGTAAACGCAAGATGCATTTTTTTCTAAACTAGTCGCGACCCCAAAACTAAAGTACAAAGACGATGCCCATATTGTAACATGGTGGAGAGACATTTAAAGAATCAATATCTGCAGCCTTTTTACTATATTTTTCAGAACATTTATGCAGTTTTCAAGACAAATAATGTTTAGTCTGAAAATGTGACTCCCGTGCATTTTGCATCACATGTGGTTGATTCGTCAATTGGGTCAGGACAGATTTGCAAGTGAAGGTAACAGTGGATTTCTAGCTAGCACTGAACATTTTAAATGGAAATATATCTGATATTACTCGACATATAGTTGGTGAATACGCGAAGTGGCTGCGGGAAAATCAGTTTGGACCCCAGTCAAAGACCAAATTGACTTATCGACCTCTGCAACATTTCTTTTTATATTGTCTAAACATCATCAGCATTTAATTAGCATTATCTCGTTAGATTTATCTAGATTTACAGCTGGAACTAAATTCTTCAAAATATTTTATGGACCCTGTTCTTACGAAATTAGTCGATGCTGAAGTACAAGATCATACATCTATGGAAGAGGACAATACGCATGTTAAGGACAATTCGAACACAATGCTGACAGTTTATCTGATAATTTTCCCGACTCTGTAAAAAGGAATGACCAACGTAGATACAAGTATCTTGTCTTAGGAAGGAATCAATCCTACTTTGTAAAGGAGCACTCTGATTCAAACAAAAAATTCTCTGAAACTGATATTATCAAGATGTTTGATTTTTTGATTGACAACATATTTGTTACGTTCGGAGGACGTGTTTTTCATCAGACTGTCGGCATTCCAATGGGAACAAATTGTGCCCCTCTACTTGCTGACTTATTTCTTTATTATTATGAGGCTGACTTCATACAAGAACTTCTTAGGAAGAAAGATAAGAAGTTAGCAATATCCTTTAACTCTACTTTCCGCTATATAGATGACGTTCTTTCACTAAATAATTCAAAATTTAGTGACTATGTGGATAGCATGTATCTCATTGAACTAGAGATAAAGGATACTACAGATACAGTTAAGTCGGCTTCATATCTTGACTTACATTTAGATATTGACAATGAGGGTCGGTTGAAAACAAATCTTTACGATAAAACAGATGATTTCAGCTTTCCAATTGTGAACTTTCCATTTCTAAGTAGCATCTCCATACGGGGTATATATCTCCCAATTGATACGATATTCCCGTGCTTGCATTTCCTATCATGATTTTCTTGATAGAGGGTTGCTGCTCACAAGGAAGCTATAAAACCAAGAGTTTCAAATGGTGCAGTTGAAATCATCCCTTCGTAAATTTTACGGACGCCATCACGAGTTGGTTGACCGTTATGGAATAACCGTTTCACAACTGATATCGGATATGTTCCTTTCGTCGTAACTACAAGCCCCTTCCCTTTCATAAATGTGACCTACCGAATTAGACTATTTACCGGATTTGATATCACATAAGCAACACGACAGGTGCCACATGTGGAGCTGGATTTGTTTACCTTCCGGAGCACCTGAGATCACCCCTAGTTTTTGGTGGGGTTCGTGTTGTTATACTTTGGTTTTCTATGTTGTGTCATGTGTACTATTGTTTGTCTGTTTGTTTTTTTCATTTTTAGTCATGGCGTTGTCAGTTTGTTTTAGATTTATGAGTTTGACTGTCCCTTTGGTATCTTTCGTCCCTTTTTCATGACGAGAAGATATTTTCAATACATGTGGTAGTCCGCAATGTGTTACAAGATGCTTATTTCACAAAATTATCCATATCAGTTACTTGTTCATTTATATATATTGAAAGTAAGTATATATTATGAAAGTTAGAAAGATACATTGGTTAGATAAATATTGATAATGTATTTGTATTTCATTGTGCACTGAATTCCACATATGCAAAAAAATATTGGGAATTTTCTTTATGCCGGGGGATGTTATATATTTAAATTTATTATATATTATATATGTGTCATTCACATTCATTCATATAAAGGTTTAAACGAAACTGTTCAAGTGATGTCCGGAAACGTCTTTTTGTTTTACTCTCTCTTTTATTTAATGTCGTTAACGCAAAATGTGAAATTTTTCATGAGCTTGTCGCAACCCCAAAACTAAAGCTCAAAGACGAGGCCCATATCGTTACACAAGAAACAACATCTTTCTAAATGATGTGGAACAGAATCTGCTTACCCTTCCAACGCACCTCAGATTACCTCAAGTTTTGGGTGGGGTTCGATCGTGTTGCTTAGTCTTTAGTTTTCTATGTTTTGTCTTGTGTTCTATCATTTGTCTGTTCGTCTTTTTATTTTTTAGCCATGGCGTTTTCAGTTTATTTTCAATGAATGATTTTGAAGGTACCTCTGGTATCTTTCGCTTCTCTTTTATTAATTTCTTTATATCGAAATTCATGTTTTAGACGAAGGCCAACCGATAAGAAACAAGAGGGTTATATTTAAAATTCGAATAAACCACAAAATAGATTTTACTTTCAAAAAATGTTTGCACGCAGCAATAAATATAAATTATGGTTATTATTCACAAATATGTTGCACAATATTCATACTTCTGCGTAGATAAAATCCATGCCAGCTGTACATTTTATATTATTATCTTTTAAAATTAACAAATAATTCAATAACCATTCAAAGGACTTTTACTTTTATGGCGTACTATTCGGTACTGCTAGTTCTGATTGATGAATTTGTACGGGTATATTTTGTTTTCTTTGGGGTTATGCCTCATTGGCAATAAAATAATGTTGTGTTTGTTAAAACACATAGTGTATTGTTATCAATTCTACCTCCTTTAAAAGTAGCAGTTGTGTTAATGGCAAAACTTTTAGGAATTTTGGTCCTCAATGCTCTTCAACTTCGTACTTTATTTTGACCCTTTAAACTTTTTTGGATTTGAGCGTCACTGATGAGTTTTTTGTAGACGAAACGCGCGTCTGGCGTATATACAAAATTTAGTCCAGGTATCTATGATGAGTTTATTTAGTAATTAAGATTATAACACAATGTTGACTGCTGTCCCCTTTTTTGACATTTTTACCTATTATGTCTGTTTGTTTTATTCACACATCGTTGTCAATATAATGTAATTTGATGCAACTCATATACAAGTGTGAGGTTAAGCAAGCTTCTAAAACAGGTTTAATCCCGCGTTTTCTACAGAAATAAAATGCCTGTACCTAGTTATTAATATGACAGTTGTTAATCATTCGTTTCATTTTTTTGACCTTTTGATTTTGCCATTTGATTAGGGACTTTCCTATTTGAATGTCCCTCTGAGCTCAGTATTTTTGTGATTTTACCTTTTGTGAATGTTGTTAAGAGCGCATAAACGAAATGTATACAAATAAACTTACTTGCTCTTCCACACTTGTCTACTTGAACGTTGTCCTTTGACCCAACAAAGTCAACAGATATTTGAACCTTTAAACGTCCATTCCTCTTGTTGATTGTTATTTGATTTGCTTCAACCAAACAAGACTAAGTAGTACAGAGACACACTAAACCAAGCAGAATTTTATAGTAAAAAACATATTAGTTGTTTTTAATTTAAAAAAAAAAAATTCCGAGATCTTTTTACGACTTATTTAATTTACGTATTATTTTACGTTATAAGCAATTATTTTTCTATATCATAAATTATTATAAAGTTCTACCAGGTATTATAGTCATGAATACTAGTATCTAACTCAGCGAGTGTTCTTTGGTGTGAACGGGGTTTCAATGCATTATTGTTGGTTTCTTCCTTCTTTCGTTTTGGTTTTGTTTGGTTCCCATGTTTATTGATTCAGAAAAACATTTACTTTTCGTGTTGTAATCGTGAATTTCTTTTTCACATACAATACAGTCTTTGTGAAAGACGTGACGAAGTAGCAAAACTTGTGTCTAATCCATTTGTCAGTTATTAACAATAAAATATGTTTAAACTTAAATTTGTTCACAGATATATAATATCTTAGTTTGGACAAAGTCGGCTGCAAGTCCAAGTAAAATTTGTACTTCATTAATCATTAACCTTCATGGTTCATATTTACTTATAATAAAATTAACGGTACCAATTTTCTTGCACCAGATGCGCATTTCGACAATACATGTCTCTTCACTGATGCACGTGGACAAAATATTTGAAATCCAAAGCTTATATAAAAGATGAAGAGCTATAATCCAAAAGGTCCAAAAAATATAGCCAATCCGTGAAAGGAATCAGAGCTTTGCATGAGGGAGATACATTCCTTAGTTTATAACAATTTCTAATATTTTGTAACAGCAAATTTAAATAGCACAAAAAATCCGTATTTTCATGCCAGTACCGAAGTACTGGCAACTAAAAAACTCGTAACCCACGATTTTTTATGAATCCAGACTGACCATAGATGTTCCAATAATGTGGGTGTTTGTCTATATGCACAAAAAACATTTGATTTACAACAGTCCCAACCACAAATGCCCCCAAATAAAGCAAGATGGGTCGACACTTTAGAATGTTTTTTTTTAACATAGCCATTCATGTCCGAAGTACAAAAAGGAATACATAATCATGATAAATATTATGATCATGTCAAACATTTGTCAAATACACTGATCGTATAATTTGGGTTTAGTTATTCATAGTTCATTTTGATATCTTTAATTCAATTTTTAAATGAAAAAAAAACCATTAACTCTTAAACTATCAACCAGTTAAATAAAACTATCAATGTTTGAAAAAGGGATAGCAGTTGTAGTAAAAACGGATACAAACACTTCAGCAAATACATAAAGGCGGAGGAAAAGTACACAAATATACACACATGCAAATGCAATCAAATACTGTAATGTTCAAAATATAGTAAGCAATTAAATATCAATTAGCTCGAAAATGATGAATCGCCTACGTAATTACAAAATTTGCAATGTAAACAATTAAGATATCCCACATTGCAGATGCATAACAGGTTGCACAAGAATACATTAACTGAACTTTACTATAAAAAGAGAGTTCATTCATGTGATATTTTATCTTCTGGATCAGATCCTTAAAAAGACAATAATTGAGAATTCATAGATCAGGTAAGTTGTAAATAATATTCTTAAGTAATCAAAAATTGAAATGAAAATAAAACAACCGAAGAAACAATTTGGGTATGAAAAGTTCTAAGTTGATGCTGAATTTAGTCGCCTTTAGCATGTATCAAAAAACTATTTATACATTTATATTTATCTCAAAGTCTCTCTTGTTTGACAAAAATGTTAAATTATTATAATTTTGACAACGATGTTAAAGCGAAATGCTCTACAACTTGCTTCTCATTACGTTTAATTCAAAGCGTATACAGGATTAAAACTGGCTAGGATCGTTGTTTTAAAGTGATTTGGTCCATTTCTCGAATGTAGTTGGGACTTTGTCTAGTGATAAAACATCACTGTTATTTCGTAATTATATTCGTGTTTACACTACTACCCATCTTATATTGAATACAATACATGTTTACAACAACAACGAAGCACAACTTCCCTGTATTTCACCAAAAAATTCAGCGTTTGTTATTGTCCGGTTTTTTTTTTAGACCAAGTGTAAAATCGTTCGGGTTTTAAACAAATGGTATGTTGTTTTACTCACAATTTGAATAAGGGAAACAGGTATTCTAGACTGAAGAAAATAACCTTTTCTAGTTTATAACTGTAATTAAGTGAAGGACAATATCATATATTCCCAAACAATTATCAAAAACATACTTTGGATTCATTTCTTCGTGGGTATTAATGTTCGTGGATTGATCAATATATAAGATATCTTGTATTATCTAATTTTATTAAGATATCTGATATATTATATGAGACATCTTATATATTATTATACGATATCGCATAAAGTTTATAGTATATCTAATAAACTTCATAAGATATAGCTTAAAGTTTTAAAGATATCTTATATTTTATATAAATATCTATTATTCTTTATTATAAGATATCTAATATTTTTATTTTAAGATATCTAATATTTTTATTATAAGATATCTAATATTCCTTATTATAAAATATCTTATATTCTTTATTATAAGATATCTCATATAATTTATTAGATTCCTTGTATAGTTTATTAGATTCCTTATATAGTCTATTAAATATATCGTAAAGTTTTAAAGATATTTATATAATTTTGAAGATATCTAATATGGAGAATTATATGAAATATCTTATAAACTATTTAAGATATTTGATAAACTATATAAGATATGTGATATACTATATAAGATATGTGATAAACTATATGAGAGAACCAATAAACTATAAAGAATATCGTATGAACTGCATGAGATATCTTGAAGTAAGAATAAATAGCAGAAAGGCTTGCTGTCTTACATGCAATTAATAAGATGTGAGAAAAAGAATAGATATTAATAGACGGTAAATTTTTTATACAAATGTTAATACACCACGTGCCTTGGAGGTACTTAATTGTAACCTTTATTTTATAGTTTTTAAATATGGATACACCAAAACATAACATTTTAAGCTATACGAAATGTGTATAATCACTTTGTAAAACAAGGACGCACTAAAAAAAGCCCGGACATGAAGAAATGTCGTTTGTAATGCAATAACAATAATTTTGGTAAAGTGTCTTTATGTCTTAGACTATGTAGATTCCATGAATGCATACATTGGTATGTATACGGAGATGGCTTTATTCTGCATTTTGGAATAAAAGCATTACAAGGCTGAATTTAATTTTTTAATGATAAATGATGTCAGAATGATAATATCGTAGTATCTCAAATACTTAAATACATTGTACTACCTTGTACATTAAACTCAAGCTTCTATATCACGTTTTGCCAGGAAAGAATTCTGTTTGTTTACCGTTTTGATATAATTTACTCGAAAACAAGTGGTAAAACTCGAAAAAGCCCAATTTATTCGTTCGAAAAACCACGATTCTAGCCGGACACTTTACCTACCATGATCAAAGTAAGAAAAAAATACATAATAATTCTTGTTAAAATTCATTTGAAAATTATATTAACTATACTATAAATAGTACAGCATTGAAGTTAACTTTTCATTTGCAGAAACTGTCTATTGCAAGGATAATGGCATATTTTTTAACATTCGTCTTGTTCGTTTTGTTGTCGAACCAGCTATACGTAGACGCAGCACACAACTGTACACCCAATTGTTACCCTGGTTTCCATCTGCAGGAGAAATTCTGTAAAGATGTCGTTGGTTAGTATTTATCATAAGAGAACTTCAAATTATGAAGGACCAATATGTAGTTTTATTTATTGATGAATATTTATTTGCATTAGACTATATGGTTAATTGTCTAGTAAATGAAGAGAGTATTTTCAAATCTCATCTAAATGAACTCATCATAGATACCAGGCTTACATTTTAAACCTTGCTGCAACAACCTACATTTTGGCAAAAACACATATCAGTTCAAGAAAGACCATAGTCCTTGCAAACCGGCACATGTTGCCTGGTATGCCGTTTCCCCAATCGTTGTTTTACCGATTTGAAAAAAACTATGAATGGCATGCAGATAAGTGATTATACTTGTGACCGTAACTTGGTACCAAGAAACAAAACAATATCGTGAACTGGCATATAAATCGTCTGTTATTCTGCCAATTCTAATTTTGCATTGACATGATTCGTGGCCTTCACGACTTCTGCAATCAAAATCCCGCTAGCAAATATAACGCTAGAACAGCCTGGTTCTTTTTGGGCAAGACAATACAATTTATTTCAATTTAAGCACACGTATGGTGCTCATGAGGATAACAATTATACATAAACAATTACATAATTGACTTATACAGTTACAGGCAAGACACACAATAAATACATAAGTGATATCATACAATAAAATTGATATATACCATATATTTGGCGACCATGTAATGCGTAGCAAATTTAGCCGTGATGTTTAATTATGTCCAAATATTTTTATGAGGTAGAAGAAACTAGTTCATTGTCAAAATTGGTGACATTACAAAGAAAGGTTTGCCAAGAAGAAAAACGCGTGTCTTGTGCTCATACTTTTAATCCGGCGTTCTATGATAAGTTTATTGACAGAATTTGAACATAGCGTCAACACTGCACGTTTTTGAAGAAAATTTAGACTGGCGACCAATAATTTTACTTCATTTTTACTCATTTAATTGACATATGATTATGAATACATACAATGCACGTGATTTCATTGATTTTGTTGATAGTTCAAGAAGACAAACAATAATCGTCACACTAATTAATACAAATCTGCTTTCATTTGTTTCAGTTATTGAAGTCTTTGTTAACAGAGTAGAAACGGACGCCACGAACGAACATGAGTATTATTTTGGAACAGTTACGACAATTTACAAAGGCGATGGGGTAATGTATTACTTATATTACAGTCATTTGTTAGTTGTCCATAATTTTTTGTCTTCAATACAATAGACAAAATTGATTTTAGAAATATAATAAGGGGACAACCATTTGATATTCGGGGGGGGGGGGGGGGGGGGCAGTAGGATTTGTTTTGAATCCGTTATTTATTTTTGTAAACTAAGAGTACAGATTATTTTCGGCACTATTGGAGCAAGATATTTCATTTTCACTTAAACTAGGGACTGATTATTTATTTTCACAACTATATTTATAATATTCGAAAACATATAATTTTAAAATTATTTGTATATTATAAATAATACGTGTACAGTAAAGTCAATATGTACCATTTAATCAGAATCAATCATCATAATTGCAGAAATGAATCATCCATACCCCAACTGCATTAACATATATTGCATACATATACAGTTTTAAAGTTTGTTTGTAACTAACATCTTTTAAACATATTGTCAAACCTGTCTCGCCGAGCTGACCGAGGCAGACCTTTATGAAGGGTTTTGAAGCCGCTGAAGGCCCAAGAAGTTAAAGGACAAATGTGTAAAATGTGCTTTCTATGGGTTCCTTAGACCCTTTTTTATTCTGAAAATGCAAGTTATGTTTGTTTCAATAATTATGTAACACCATTTTGGTCTCAAGGCAAAGTGTATAGATTCAGTGTAAGACTTAAGTTTATCCAGCAAACACCAAAAGACCAATATGCATGATAAAGCAAAAATTTAATTCACATAGTTAAGTCTGTGGCTGCTAAATAAATTTACTAAATTACAAATGGAATGCAACACTAACGTAATACAGAAGGGCAATGAATGAACAAAATAAGAAACAACGATCGCTTATAATCAGGGTGAACACAACTAGCTTCTTGCAAGGCACTCGTCGTGAACTCAATTTGATATTGAGACACTCATGCGGATTTGAAATTTCCTATACATGAGGCATTTACCTCAATTAAGTTACGGCCCTGTTAAATAAAAGTGAGGTAAGTGTTGCTGGGACTAATTAGACCTGCTTAGTTATTTATTTTCAACAAATTGCAAGTCAGGTAATTTATTTTCAAACTACCACCAGAGATAGGTCTGATTACTTTCAATGTAATTGATTAAATTACAATTGATTTGTTATTTGTACGATTAAATCAAATTAATGATAACATCATTTCTGAAAGTATCTGATTAAATAATGATTACATTGGCAAAGTAATCATGATTACATCTGATTACAATGAATTTAAAAACAAAACATTTTGAATGAATAAACGTTCCATATAACTATAGTATTTTTATTTTATACATTATAAAATGATAACTTCAAATTAAACTTCATCTATTTAAATAAACACCAAATTTATCTAGATATATATACATTACACTTTATCACCAATGATCTCTGAATTATTTTGAATTAAATTTGATGAAGATTTATAAAGAGTTTTTTGTTTGTCTTCTGACCTCTTTCATAATTTATATGTCTTCCAAGGGGCAGTTTATGGAAGTTAAAATATGGATTAAATAAAGTTACCAGTTAAAACTATGTTAGATTTTCATAGAAATGTTTAGCAAATTGTAAACAATATGTAAGTACTTAAAATCATTGCATTTTACATGTCCAGTCCAAATACATTTTTAAATTTAAAAAAAAAAACATATTTGTCCAACTTTTTATTTAGTTTGTGCTGATTCGGTAAATTTTCATGTCTGATTTATCTTTTATCATATATATTTCCCCACAGCTATACTCAATTGGTAATTGCAATAAAAACAAAACTTAATTAGTCTCCTACTTGTCAATTCAAAGTTGACAAACATCCCATAATTAGCAAAAGGTTATAATTCAAGGTTAAAGAAAAGTATTACTTGAATATATAACAGTTATTATCAAATATTAATATGAAGATCATTATAAAACGGTGAATATACATGTACATGATGTATGAACAATATATTTTACTAAAAACTGAACTTTAGATTTTTGTCATTGTAATCAGAATGTAATCAAAAAGTGATCATGATTACAGGTTATTTTGAAAAGTAATTGATTAAATTAAACTACATGTAGTCAGATTTTTGGCTGATTAATGATAATACTGATTACTTGAAAAATTGCAATCAATTACAGCTGATTAACGATTACAATTACAATTACCCAAAGTCTGACTACCACAGAAGAAGCATTTTTTTTATATCAATGCTGAGTTATTTTGAAGTCCCAAGCCCCAACCAACCCCACTCCTGAATATCAAATGGTCGTCCCTTTACTAATTGCTTTGCTCGAGTTTGAAATAAAATGTATACAATTGAATTGAAACTTGAAATTGAAAATTATGCTTACGAAAACTGAGATACTTTGGGGGACACCCGATAGTAATGAGTCGGAGTTCATGGCAAAAAGAAAGGGACCTTTACAGAACATTACAAACTTAAATAAAACTTATGATTCAGCACCAAAACCACACAAAAATATGTGGATGTTCTTATACATGTACCTAGGATTTTACAATCGTTTTAAGCCCCGTTAATTTTGTTCACAGAACAGCTTTAGAAAGAACTCTAGAATTTGAGAAGACATAATGTATCGTATATTTGTGACATAAATATGTTTGAATGTGTACGATTGTAAAAAAGAAGCGATATATAACTTTATCGAATGTTGTTTTCCAAGCGACAGCTGCTTTTTGACAATTAATATTTTTTGGAACAGATCCATATCTGGTTTATATTTCATATACACTACTTGTGTATGTATGTTAAACTCGTGATGATAGTGGCAAGATACCTTATTAAAAACGTTGAAAATTATTATTCATCAGGTAATATTTACTTAATTATGATTACATTTCGAGATAACTCAATGCTTAACAATTTGTTTTGATGCTGAATTTCCTTTGAATTTAATTTGTTGAACTTTATTGGACATTCGATATAAAATTGAAGTGAGACACACGACACAAGAGAAACATGCTATTATATCTCAAAAGTTTAATCTCATTTAGATCTTTGAGTAATAAGTTCTTGTATAATACTACAGATTACAGTTGGTGATGACATAGAATTCGTAGACCACGGTAAATGCCTAACAACACTTCATGTTAACCCACAAATAAGTTTTATTTTTTCTGGTAAGTTGATATTTAAGTATAGAGATCACGTTTATACATTGATCTTATATTACGTCACAAAAATGATAAACCAATGCATGATGTCTATCATTATTAGTATAACTATGTTAATTAGGTTCATTTACCGGGGTAGGTATACATGATATGAAAGGAGCAGGTCCTAAAGGTAAGGGCTGTTTTTAGCCTCAAACTTCAGAATCATCTGATGAAAGATTTTGGACCTTTTTTTAAACATTCAAGTGTCTACTTTAATCGAGTTAGAAAGTTTATGTGAAACATTTGAACATATTTAGGCATTTTAGACGGTCAATTTTAAGCTTACAAATAGAAAATCTATGAAATACGATATTGTATGTCTTTTTTATATGTTTTTTGTCATAAATGATAGTAGCAGCAACCTTTATATATGTTATGCAGTATTATCAAATACAACTAACATTTAAATACTAAGAATAAACACAAAAGCAGCCACTACCATTTAAACAAGAAACTGTATAAAATTTAACTAAAATGCTAAAAAGATGAAGATTTTAGTAATTTAGCATGACTTAATGATGCTAGTACACGAAACATAAAAAAATATGATAAAAAAGAGCCCATATTTATGTAACAGAAGTATTCTCATATCAAATATATAACTAAAAGTTTACTTTTTAACAATTTTATAAAATTGCCAAATTTATTAGCAAAAACTTCTTTTACGATCGTAGTGATACGAAGGCATATTTCCAAACAAATTAATCAAATAGCTATTGGACGACAATGCAAAACGATAGAATTGATGGTCAAATCTTTTAATCTATACTTTCTTGCAAAGTAAATTTAGCTTAGGTCAACTTTATCTATAGGTGTTCTTGTTGTATTGAAGTCAGTTGTTCATTGTTGTTTTTCAAACAAAAAAGTAAAAATAAGATATTGCTGGAATAGTTTGTTTGGCACATACCTCTTATTGAAGTATGTAAAGGGTGGTCATGCACGAGTGGTTTTTTAAACAGGTATAAGAATTGTCCTATTATTAGACAGAGATAAAAGTGAAAGTTAGGAATTTGAACTAATTACATTTGACTGTTTTGAAGTCTTCCATACATTTTAAGATGGAAGAAACAACCAACAAATGAAGTGTCTCTTTATATTAGGGTTGCATCCTTAATTTTGATTTTATAAGGTACACAATACTGAATATGTCGGTAATTGAGTTACTGGAAATATTTTTCATATGATTTCGGAATGAATATTGCTAAGATTGAATACACAATCTAATCATCCAGTGTCCACTGTATAACCCATTGTTTTGCCGTTAGTTCAACTAGCAATATACCAACTCAATATGGTTATATAACCTAACCTGCGGGTGACCGAAACAAGACATTTCTATTGTATTCTTCTTATTATTTGTGAATTGAATTTGTGATATAAGAGAAAAATGCAAAACAATGAAATTAACAAGAATACAATTCAAGGCTGATGTTCTCCACTGTTTTTTCGAACGTTCAAGACAATCTGATTCAGTTTTATCATTGACCTTTCCATATTGTCCTATAAAGTTTTATAGAAAATATGTCATATCTGTTAGTTCGAATTGCAGTAACAGTGACCGTTCTGCAACCAGGGAATTATGCTAAGAAAATGCACAACATCGTGTGGTATAATTTTTAAATTTTAAGCTCTCATCGTCAGGTTCCTTTAATAATGTGACAAAATATCAAACATGACCATTATATGTTAAACTGCGAAATTCGGTGAAGGGGAAGTTCACAAACAGAAGGCCAAAAACAGGCTGCACAATAAAAATGTGCACATGAAGCCTAACAATAGAATTTCTGACGCTGAATTTGTTCGTTATTGAAATGCTACTGGATATATCATTTTGCAATTTGGACAAATGATGTTGATAAGAAAATGTTACATGCCATGAACCATTTGATATTTTTAACTAATAGAATATTTGTTTTATATGATTATATAGGAACACTGGACAGCCATAATCACTATGAAATACACAAATGTACAAGCATCTTCTTTCGAATCCCGCTATTGTCTCCCCAACACCTTGAATGGATTGAAAGTCTCTTGAAAAAATTAAAAGGAATCGGTTGTAAAGGAATCCATCACTGCAGGGTATGTATACTATAGCTAGAAGAATTTAGCTATTATTTTGTTTTCCTTTATATTCTCAACCTCCTGTATTTAAATGACGGTTATTTATTTTTCACACTGTTATCATTTCTATATTTGCGAGAAGGGGATGTGGTAAACAGATTCAACCTTTGTTCTAGTGGATTATCGACGTCGTTGTGGCGTAGTTACATAAACAAGTGTTTTTGCATGAATATGATTTTTTGGGGAATTTAATAATCAAGACTGTTTCCAAATATACTGCCGATTGTTCCCACATGAACTAATTTTAAATAAATCAACATAATCAGTTATAACTTCTTTTTGTCCGATTGAGATGAATTGCAGATTTATTTATTTTTTTAGGGGGGCAGCGATACGCATTTGTCACCAGCGTGTACGCAGTGTCTGTGTAGAAAGTGACGTTAAACTATATTTAACGTAATTTTTGTATTACTAGTAATAAAATTAACGTTACCAATTTTCTTGCACCAGATGCCCATTTGGACAATGCATTTCTCTTCAGTTATGCTCGCGGCCAATATATTTGAAATCCAAAGCTTATATAAAAGATGAAGAGCTATAATCCAAATGGTTCAAAAGGTATAGCCAAATCCGTTAAAGGAATCAGAGCTTTGCATGAGGGAGATACATTCCTTAATTTATAATAATTTCTATCATTTTGTAACAGCAAATTTTAATAACACAAAAATCCGTATTTTCATGCCAGTATCCGAAGTACTTGCTACTGGGCTGGTGATGCCCTCGGGGAATAATAGTACAACATCAGAGGCATCGACCCAGTGGTAAATTAACGGTACCAATTTTCTTGCACGAGATGCGCATTTCGACAGTGAATTATTGAGTGAAGTATTTCGTGACAATGACTCTCATAGTTACAGATGTTTGGTTTTGAATTTTGGCTAGCTTTGTACCGGTAGAGGACTTTAAACAAACGGGAGAGCGTATTCTAATTGTAAAAATAATGAAGTTGTTTACCCAACCTTTTAATTGATATAAAACGCAGGTAAACTTGTCGATGCCTTTGGTACACTTTTACTAATTCGACACAGTGACTGTACTTGTAAAGAGCTATAACTATTATTAATTTTTTTATCGATTAACCTAATTGAATTTGTTACTTGTTAATTGAAACGAAAATTAACATTACAGTTACACACGTATGAAAATTTCCAGTTTTGCAAGTTGTAGTCACATATATTTTTTGTCGTTGCTCATTAATTTTCATATGAGAACGGAGGCTAAACTTTTAGAATAGTCGATCTAAAATATACTACACATATTGATAATCGAAGTCCTTGAATAATGTTAATGCTTCTTCTTCGCCTTGCGACTACTGAGACATGATGTTTGATTGGATATCCATACATAGCTGATTTTGTTTTTTATTCTTCATTTACAGGCACTTCCGGACATACCTGCTAATAAAGACGTGAAAGGTGCCTGCCTCTTTCCCGCAACTCCAAGCACACCTCCTGAACATGCTGAATGTTATTTAAATTATGGTGCCTGTTTAAAAGAGACGAATAATTGCCATTCCCCATGTACATGGTTCTTTGAAAAAGGCGTAAACTGTACTGGAGGCGACTATGAACCTTAATGAGGCTAAGGTGGAATAACAATAACTATTATTATATATGTTATAATAATTAAACGATAACAAAATGTACACTTGATGAAAATTTATAGAATATTGTTTTGGTACGATGAGATGGGATTGCAAATATATCAGATAAGACATGCACAGCTTATTCAATCATTCCGATTGAAACTTGTATAATATACTGAACGACTTTAGAAACCAAATCTTTTTTGATTCTCTTACAACTACTTTTCATGCTTATCATGCTTCTTTCTCCTTACAAAAAATCAAACTCGGACTTACCTGTGGTTATTGAACATACCGAATTGTTTAAGTCGCACGAATTTCTTAAAGCGAAATTTTGGTCCCATGAAAGACTGTTTTAGTTTTATTTGCTTTGTGAAACAGTTCTTTCAATCCTTTGTCTTACTTATCTTTTTTTTCAAATGTTGCATCTCCATTTTGCCAAGTCTTGAGAAATAAAAAAATAAAAACCAAAGAACTGAATTAGCCCTTAAGAATACTGCAAACATGAAAACATAAATGTGCTGCAAACATACCGTATGACTTCAGAAACTCGTCCTACTGACCTTCCGACAACGATACAAGTAGACAAGATTTGTTGCTGGCCATCAATGAACAGATCAACGTGTAGTGACAATGAAACATCAACAGAATTTAATTATGCAACGTCATTTGCCAATCATGTTTACGGCCTCGACGTCAACTGCTAACCAAATTGCCGAGTGCCAATGAGTACAGATTCATGCCATAAATGTTTCACATGAACTGCATTGCCAAAGAATTGACTGGAGGAAAACCTGAAAAAACCCTCAAGTTCCAACCGCATAATTGCCAAAACCAATTAATGGGTTGAACAAATGCAAAATCAGAAGGTGTAAAACAGAACCCAAAAAATGTCAAACAAAATTTGTTGACCTTTTTGACAATCATTTTGGCGTTAGTAACAGGCAGTCATCGCCTTTGACGTTGACACATTCATTCAAAAATAACACAAACATAATCTAGTGTTGCGTTTCTTAAGTCGTTCAGTATATTAGGCTAAATAAAGGCAATAGTAGTATTCCGCTGTTACAAAATTCATAAATCGATAGAGAAAAAACTAATCCGGTTACAAACTAAAACTGAGGGAAACGTATCAAATATAAGAGAACTACGACACACCAGAGACACAACAGAGACACAACACCGAAATATAACACACACAGAAACAAACTGGCAATTTTCCTGACTTGGTACAGGGCATTTTAAGAAAAAATGGTGGGTTGAACCTGGTTCTGAGGCATGCTTAACCTTTAACTAAAGACATATTTTATTTCTGGTTAAAGGAGATTGATAGATTGTTGTGTGATAAATGTCCAATTTTGCAAATGTCTCATTCAAACTAAAAACGGATACATGTCAAACGTGCATTCATACAAACTTAATCAAAGATACATGTTATCAAACAGAACTACGGAATAATGACAATTAAAGCTTAATGGAATTAAAATAAAAAGAATTAAAAACGCAAATAATACTCAGGATCGGTATGAACTGTATAGACCATGTAAAAGAAAATGCAATGGGAAGAAGAAGTAAAATAACAAAATTATCAAACTCCGAGGAAAATTCAAAACGTAAGGTCCTTGTAACATGTATAACGAACGGGCACAATCAAAAGTTAAAAAAACATTAAACGAATATATAACAACTGTCGAAATTCTGACTTGGTACAGGGATTTTCATTTTCTTATGTAGAAAGTGGTAGATTGGACCAGGTTGTATAGCTAACAATTCCTCTACAAGAGCATGAAGATTCTATCATTTGAATGTATTGTTTTTAAGAAACGTACAACGAAATAACTGTGATCCCAGGACAGTTGTAACTACAATTCTAGGACTGTCTAGTCATTTCGTAATTATTGTCCTGATACTTGGTTGTACTGTTCGGTCTCTTTTTACCGCTACTTATCGTAATGCACTGTCAAAATTTGGCACATTCGCAGTTGTGTAAAAAAAATAGGCAATGCATTCCTTTGCAGACAAATATTCAACAGACACGAATGTCCCCTATCTACTTATATTCAACAAACACGAATGCCCACTATCTACTAATATTCAACAAACACGAATGTCCACTATCTACAAATATTCAACAAACACGAATGTCCCTTATCTACAAATATTCAACAGACACGATTGTCCACTATCTACAAATATTCAACAAACACGAATGTCCACTATCTACAAATATTCAACAAACACGAATGTCCCTTATATACAAATATTCAACAAACACGAATGTCCCCTATCTACTTATATTCAACAAACACGAATGTCCACTATCTACTAATATTCAATAAACACGAATGTCCACTATCTACTAATATTCAACAAACACGAATGTCCCTTATGTACAAATATTCAACAAACACGAATGTCCCCTATCTACTAATATTCAACAAACACGAATGTCCACTATCTACTAATATTCAACAAACACGAATGCCCACTATCTACTAATATTCAACAAACACGAATGTCCATTATCTACAAATATTCAACAAACACGAATGTCCCCTATCTACAAATATTCAACAAACACGAATGTCCCCTATCAACAAATATTCCTTTTCACTGCCAGAAAATGATCAACATGCTTGAGACTATGTTCCGATAATACCATTCGATCATCAATGAACGATTATGTTCCGATAATACTATTCGATCATCAATGAACAGAAGAACCTTTCGCCCATTTTTAAATATCCTAACTTAAAAGCCGGTGCCTCATATATCTTAAAAAAAATTGAGAATGGAAATGGGGAATGTGTCAAAGAGACAACAGCCCGACCATAGAGAACACAACAGCATGAACAAAATTGAAATGTGGAATGATTCTGTATATGTAAGGCGAACTGGATGTAATTTTTCAAACGCGCACCAGGGCACAAACACAGCTACCATAGTGTGATAGAACGTTCGATGTCAAATACAAACCTTGCATGTTCACAAATTATTACAGCTTTTTGTAACCATTGAATACCTTGAATAAACCTATCGGAGATCAAAATAAGTATTTTTTTTAAATTGAAATACTTTAATTCTGGTACCTTTGATTTCAGGTTCATCTGACGAAACATTTTGAGCACTTTTTAAGCACTTGAGTGTCTATTTCATTTGAATCAATTAGTTTATATCAAAGATTTTAACTGTTTAAGTCATTAAAACGATCCGATTCAAGCTCAAATATGAAAAATCGACCAAATATGCCGTAAAATGTCACAGATGGTTTTTGTCAAAAATGAAAGTGTTCCGTGTTCATTCTCAACCTTTAGATATGTTATGTATTTTCATAAAATACAACTTACATTTCAATATTAAGGATGAGCACGAATGCGGCCACTTTCGTTTTACACGAAAACCGTCTAAAATTTAACTAAAATGCTAGAATTGTGAAGATTTTAGTAATTTAGCATGACTTTATGGTGCTAGTACCCGATAAATGTGCATTTTTATGTTAAAAACAGCCCATATTTATGTAGCAGAGGCATTCTCCTGTCCAATAAATAACTAAAAATTTACATTTTAACAACTTTGTAAAACTGCTATATTTTTGGGCCAAAAAGGGGTCTAACTGGACCTACTTCTTTACTGTTTGCAAAAGTGTAAATTTTTTGATATACCAAGGATTTTATTATCACAGGTATAGAATACCTTTGCCGTATTTGGCACAACCTTTTTGTCATTTTGGGTCGCAATGCATTTCAACTTTATACTTGTTTGACTTTCAAACTTTTTTTTATCTGAGCGTCACTTATGAAGACCGTCTAGTGTCACTTATCAGCAGCCTGGTACCTTTGGCTACAACTACTAATTAAAATATGTGTAGTATTTTAATATTCTACTGTTTAAATATTCATAACCTCATATTTTGATCAAATAGAGCCACCTATGATTCATTATTCGTACAAAAAATAGAAGAGGTTTACACTTTAATTATATGTCAGGTAAATCAGACGCCAGTACCGAAAATAATTTTTTTTCAAAATGAGACTGTAAGACTTCAAAGTGTATATCCTTATGACCATTTAGTGACAGTACACTACATTATCGTTCAAAACTGTTATTAACTCTCTGGAAGAAGACCATTATATCATCCACCCTCGAAAATAGTTGGAAAAGTGTCGTCATGTCATCTCACATCCTTTTGTTACAAATTTGTGTAATCAGGAGAAATCTGACAAATAGTCTATTTCTACTTCAATAAATATCTGGATATTGTTGATATTCGCATATTCAATATCGAAAGTAAATAAGAAATCGATAAAAGAGTTAGCAAAATACCAAATTCTAGGATTCAAAACTATATTCCCGGCCAGTACTCACATCTTGGTTTGTGTTCATAACATTTGACAAAACTGCCAACAATGTAGTGGTGGTATTATAAATATACTGCATGGCTGTCCATACAGCAGGAAGTGAAAAAGAATATGATCGAGTCGATTAAATCAACAAAACAAGTAAAACAAAGCCGGTGACGACAATGTTCAAAAGAATTTTCTAAATAACAATTGTACATTTTAGAGAGATTATTTGTACTGCAAAATATGCAAAATTACGATGTTTAAATTTGGTGTTCAGTATTTATCGAGAAAAATTGCATCTTAAGCTTTTAAAACTGAAATTTGAAAAAAAGCCAATCTTTGTTGCATATTAATAAAATAGATTGGAATAAAACCGTCTACATACAAAATATAAAGATCTTTCGGGTCTCCAATATTTGGAGTGTTTCCCACAGTCCTTAGCATGTTACAATTTCACAAAATACAGTATACTTTTTTCACATTTTTAAAGTTTTCGAATACACGGCTCTGCTGTTATCACATGAGTATTCAATATAGAAATATTGTCTTACCATGAACATGATGAATATTGTAATGTATTGAAATTGTTTATCTAAGGTCACTACAGAACTTAATTACTTTAACAGATGCAGACCGTTATAATCGCGTCTTATCATATGTGTAACTTGTATTAGTTTATCAGTTGTATTAAAACCATGAAACTGTGCAGACGACTTTATTACCTCTCTAGCAATTAGTAGCTATTTTATAATGGCGACGACGAGACAAATTGGATTAACAAATTAACAATTGGATTAATTAATAGTATTGATTAGTTCCATAATGGCAACGGCACTACCTGTGTTTCCACCTTTCAGTGTACATGAAAGTGCAGCTGATCAGCGCTGGAAAAAATGGACAAAACGACTTCAAAATTTACTTGTGGGAATGAATATCAAGGATAAAGTGAGACAAAGAGCGTTACTTTTGCATTACGCAGGAGAAGAAGTAAATGACATTTTTGATACCTTACAAGAAACTGGAGAGGATTACGATACAGCACTTACGAAGCTAACTGAATATTTTGCACCGAAGAAAAACGTTGAATACGAAATATATAAATTTCGTCAGGCAAAGCAAGAAACAAATGAAACAATGGATGCGTTTCATACAAAGTTAAGACAATTATCTGTCAACTGTGAATTTAATGATGACAATCGGGAAGTGAAATCTCAAATCGTTCAAGGATGTTCATCTTCAAGACTGAGGAGAAAAGCTCTAAGAGAAGATATGACTTTGGAACAATTGTTATCGTCAGCAAGAGCTCTAGACCTATCTGAAAGACAAGCAAACGAAATCGAGAACAAAGAAGAGAAACTTGAGACCAACGCTTTACACAAGAAGAGAAATTTTCGGAAAAATCAACCAAGATATTTACAACAAGATAAGCGTCCGGAACAACGTATGAATGAACAACGTATAAATCGAAACAACAGATGTAGGAATTGTGGAGGTGAATTTCCACACCGAGGGAAATGTCCTGCTCAAGGAAAATCCTGCAACTTTTGTAAGAAGCCTAATCACTTTGAGAAGATGTGTAGGTCAAAAAGAAATGCTAATACTACTAAACAATCTGTTAATACGCTAGAGAATTCAGATTTTGAAAACAATTTTGAATATCAATCTAAGAAAGAGATAGACAGTAGTTCAGATGATGAATATGTTTTCGGACTACAGACAGAATCGCTATTAAAAGGAACCGTGAATTCTATCAAACGGGATCAGCCAAGAATTTGTGTCAAAATCAATGAATCGGACATCAACGTTCTTATCGACACTGGCTCAAGTATCAATGTGATTTATGAGGATACCTATAACAGGATGAAGAGAAAACCAAAATTGATAGCTACAAAGACCAAAGTTTTCGCATATGGATCTCATCAAAACTTAGAATTCGTGGGAAAGTTTGACACTGTAATTGAAACGAGAAATAAGCTAACACGTGCAACTGTTTATGTTTCTAAAGGGACAAGCGGTAATTTATTGTGTTATGATACGTCATTAGAACTACAGATAATCTCGCAAATATCGAGGCTCTCAACAGGGAACAAACACGAACAATTGTGTGAACAATATAAAGATATATTTCATGGACTGGGCAAACTTAAAGAAACACAAGTGAAAATTCATGTTGACAAAACCGTAAAACCTATAGTTCAGCCACACAGAAGGATACCTTTTCATATAAGGAAACAGGTAGAAACCGAACTTGAAAGGTTAGAGAGGTTAGACATTATAGAAAGGGTACATGGACCAACTCCCTGGGTTTCACCTATAGTTGTAGCACCCAAACCTAAAAGTCCAGGTGAAATAAGAATATGCGTAGATATGAGACTACCAAATCAGGCTATACAACGCGAGAGACACATTACTCCAACTATTGATGATCTTATAGTTGACCTTAATGGAGCAAAGGTATTTTCCAAAATGGACCTTTTAAACGGGTACCATCAGTTAGAACTTACACAAGAGTCACGAAATATTACTACTTTCACAACACATGTTGGACTAAGAAGATACAAACGTCTAAGCTTTGGAGTCACATCTGCTGCTGAAATATTCCAGAATACGCTAAGTACAGCATTAGAAGGTCTTAAAGGGGTGAGAAATATCTCCGATGATATCATTGTGTTTGGAGCATCTCAAGACGAACACGATACACGACTGACAGCCTTATTTCAACGTATAAACGAAAAAGGTTTAACACTTAACAAAAAGAAATGCGAATTTAATAAAGACAGCTTGGAATTTTATGGACATATATTTAGTTCAAAAGGAATATCAGCAGATCCGAGAAAAGTTGAAGCAATTCGTAACACCAATATACCGAGTGACATATCGGAAGTACGTAGTTTTTTAGCGATGACTAACTACGTTGGAAGATTTATACCAGAATATTCTACAATAACCGAACCATTAAGACGTTTAACTAAGCAAGGAGTGACATGGACATGGACTCCAGAACAACAACAATCGTTTGATGCACTTAAACAGGAATTAATGAACAATAGGATAATGGCTTATTTTGATCCAAGAAAGGCCACTGTCCTTATTGTTGATGCAAGTCCAGTAGGTGTTGGCGCGTTACTTACCCAGGATAACAGAGTTAACGCATACGCAAGCCGTGCGCTTAGTGATGTAGAAAAACGATACAGTCAGACAGAGCGAGAAGGACTAGCCATAGTTTGGGCTATAGAACACTTTCATCTGTACCTGTACGGACACAAATTTACACTTGTTACCGATCATCAACCACTGGAATGTATTTTCAACAATCCAAAATCGAAACCGCCAGCGAGAATTCAAAGATGGAGATTAAGACTGCAAACGTATAATTTCGATGTTAAGTACAAATCAGGAAAATCAAATGCCGCAGACTACATGTCAAGACATCCGAATATTAACGAAGCAAATCGAACTGATCATTCCGAGGTAGCAGAAGAATTCGTGAATTATATATCAGAGAACGCAATACCGAAAGCAATGACAATTCAAGAAATTGCATTAGAGTCCGAAGCCGATATGAATATTCAGTATGTTATCAAAGCCGTGAAATCGGGAAACTGGGAAAATTCATATGACAATAAATCTCTTGATACGTTTGCTCGTTTGAAGAACGAATTAACGACAGTGAACACAGACAAAGGAGAAATTTTGATGCATGATAATAGAATTGTCATTCCGCACAAACTTACAGACCGAGTTATAACATTGGCACACGAAGGTCATCAGGGAATTGTGCGAACAAAACAGTTACTAAGGGAAAAAGTTTATTTTCCTGGTATAGATAAACGTGTAGAAGATACATGTAAAGCTTGTATTCCATGTTTAGCAGCTACGCCAAAGAAAACTTTTGAACCGTTAGCTATGTCAGAACTACCAGAGGCACCATGGACATATCTTAGCATGGATTTCTGTGGACCGTTTCCTAGTGGACATTATCTCATGGTGATAATGGATGAGTATTCACGATATCCAGTTGTAGAAACACTAACAACAATTTCTGCAAAAGCGGTTATACCACTACTTGACAAAGTATTTTCAACATTTGGAATACCGAATATAGTAAAAACCGATAATGGAAGCCCGTGGCAAGGAAAAGAATTCAGAGACTTTGCGACATATATGGGATTTACGCATAGAAAAATAACACCATTATGGCCTCAGAGCAATGCAGAGTGCGAGCGATTTATGCGTAGCATTGGGAAATCAATCAGAGCAGCACACACGCAACATCAAAATTGGAAACAGGAAATGTTTACATTCCTCCGTAATTATAGAGCGACAAAACACGCAACAACGGAAGTTTCACCAGCAAAACTTTTATTTGGTAGAAATATCAAAACCAAATTACCAACTTTAACACCAAAATATGAAGACAAAGAGATTCGAGAAACCGATCAGAGGAAAAAGGATAAAATGAAGGACTATGCAGATACAAGAAGAAATGCCGAACCGTCAAATTTACAAATTGGTGACACTGTATTGGTCAAGCAAGACAAACAAAACAAACTTTCAACTCCGTATAACTCAAATCCATACAAAATAGTTGAAAGGAATGGTACAATGTTAACAGCTCAAAGAGATGATGGACACACGATCACTCGAAATTCTTCGTTTTATAAGCAAGTTAAAATACCACCGACAATTGTAAATGATGAGAAAAGAGGAGAAGAACCAGCAACACAACTAAGGACGTCAGGAAGAATAAACAAAACACCGGCGTACTTAAATGATTATGTAAAGTAATGTGAAGCTAGTGAACAGGCATAATAATCCTGAGCTCACATTTAACTAGGCATCACGCTTAGTATTTATGATCAAGTGAATAAGTTTTAATTTTCTGCGTATCGTATGATGTCTTAAGTACTATTTAGACTGATAATACCAAAGAATTTTACACTTTCATCAGTTGTGATTCATTCATTCATTCATGATTTTAATTGCTATGTTTACCGCACTGAGAACTGTGTATACAACATTTGGACATTATTACACCGCTGTTTTATGGACATCGTTAATGTATTAAAGAAAATTAATTTTATGGCTAATTTCACAATTCATTAATTTTATTTCATTTTTATTATTCTACTAACTGATAAAGATTAAATCTAGAAAGGGAGAGATGTAATGTATTGAAATTGTTTATCTAAGGTCACTACAGAACTTAATTACTTTAACAGATGCAGACCGTTATAATCGCGTCTTATCATATGTGTAACTTGTATTAGTTTATCAGTTGTATTAAAACCATGAAACTGTGCAGACGACTTTATTACCTCTCTAGCAATTAGTAGCTATTTTATAAATATGACAATAAATAAGTCTTTATGTGCAGCATAAAAAACCAATGATAAATATTTTAATAAAGTAGGCATCCTTTTAACATCTTTTAAACAATTTAAGGAAAAGTCGTTCCGAGTTTTTTTAACATTTATTTGCGGTCTTCTCGATCTATTCACATTGAATGCTTACATCGGGATAAGGTCCGTTTGAATTTGCTGAGTAACCTTTTTTGTAATAGTGCTTATCTTTGCTGCATATCAATCGATTCTTTTGGAAATATGTCCCCGACTTTCTCTGATCTAGCTGTATATATGCAGATAATAAGCATCCTCCGTAGAGAGGTGAATAGCCAGAACAAAGGTAAATTGAACTTGGTACTCAGGGAATTTATTTGCCAATCAATATTCAAACCAATATTACACCAAGCTTCTTTAGTCTGGCATACTCGTCGTTTCTTTTTTAGTATATAGAACCTGGAAATTATAACATTAAACATATTTATAAATGACTTTTTTGTTTGTTTTTATTGCAACCTACTAGTATAATATAAAAAAGAAGATGTGGTATGATTGCCAATGAGACAACTATCCACAAAAGACCAAAATGACACAAACATTAACAATTATAGGTCACCGTTCGGCCTTCAACAATGAGCAAAGCCCATACCGCATATAGTCTGCTATAAAAGGCCCCGATAAGGTCTTTATTCTTTGCCGTGGAGAGACAAACTGCTTTTGATCTAATTATAATTTTTGTTCGCCTTATTTTTTTTTCTTTCTCAGTGTTATTGTTTCTCAAGATTTTCCTTTGATATTTGGTATATGCTATCGAACCGTTTACAACCAAACAAAACCTTTGCAACCGTTTAACAAACTGTCAAGCCTGATCCCTAGGTGTTTGGTTTTGACCGGAGCGTTCCGGAAACTACACATGAGAGTAATTTCCCCTTATGTATTTGATTTTTTAATTGGAATTCATTTGTAACTGGTAAACCATAATTGATAGAGAGCTAGAATCTTTTGAGATTACTGGTTAAAAAAAAATAAGATTAAAAGACATAGTCAAATTATTTTAGTTTTTGGCTTATTTTCACTTCTTTTCATTAACCATATAAGTTTTTTTTATCCAACTGTTCATCAAGACATGTCGTAACACATTCGTTTTCGTTAAAAGAGTTCGTTCAACTTGATCGCATCCTTGGTAGAATAAAACAAAAATAAAGATTTAATTTTCAGTGTTTACAGGAAAGATAATGTTCTGTCAATAGATTTCCTACAGCTTTAGAATAAAAGTATACATACAACTTAATGTACAGTCAAGTCCGTACGTTCCGTAGAAAATCAAAAATCAAATGATCACGTCATTACCACAGCTCAGTGTATCCCTTCTATGAACATCTGAAGGTCTCTTCTATGTATAGGTTATCTAAAATACAAAAAAAGTACGCAAAATATCGTTTCATCTCGGTCACTAGTAAATGTTCTTCTTCCACCCTTTCATGGCGCCATTTAACACATGTAAATAGTTCCTAGATTCCTTCAAAGAACTTGCAGTTATCTTTTGTGTAAAAACATATGAAAAAAAAGTTAAAACACAAAAATACTGAACTCCGAGGAAAATTCAAAAAGGAAAATCCAAAATCAAAAGGCAAAATCAAAAGTCCAAACACATCAAACGAATAGATAACAACTGTCATATTCCTGACTTGGTACAGGCATTTTCTAATGTAGAAAATGGTGGATTGAACCTGGTATACATAAGTAGAATTAACCATTTTTTGTTGTGTAAGATATTATATGACGTGCTTTTGGTTGTTTTGTTAGTTCGATTGACAGTTTTGTGTTTTCCACTCAATCTTCATACTTTACGTCCACACAGTTTTACTAAAAATGTCAAGGAAAAATTACTCTGGGTTATTCTGGTATTGCCATTAACAGGTTTCATGTGGTCACAGCTGCTGATATAATGGTTTTATATTGGGTATGGGGAGATCTGCAGATGATATATATGTATTTGAACGTAGTTTTCAATTTAGACCCGCATGTATATAATATATATATGTAGCAATTATCATAATAACTGACATTGCTAAAATAAAATTTCAGACTCAATTACAATGGAAAAGACTATCAAGCATGAATATTGAATAGTACAATGTAAGTATGATATTAAGGATAAGTTAAAATGGTCAAGGTTGTCTTCAAATAATATCAAACTTCATTTTAAGAATTAAATGCTTCTTTTTGTAATTTATCAGGTGTAAAAGCGTTGACCGAAGTACATTAAAATGTATGCACGGTCAACGCTTTTACAACCCTATAAAGTTACAAAAAGAAGCATTCAATAATCATAATTACATTTTTAGCTAGGATCATGAAAACACGATTTTTATCAAGTTTTATTTAATTTACTTGTGCACTTTATTGTGGGACCTCGTGTCATCATGCATGATAAATTTTATTGTCTAATGCAATTGTTTACGGAATAACATGTGATGTGCAGTTAGCCAATCAGAATAACGTATACTAATGAAACTTACATCTAATGTAATTATTAAGATATAAGATTATGTGCTATGAGTGCTAATAAGACAACTCTACATCCAAGTCACTATTTGTAAAATAAAACCATTAGAGGTCATAGCACGTTATCTAATACGGCGCATTGGCTCACACATAACACAGCAAGCTATAAAGGGCCCCATGTGTTTGTTTACCCAAGAATATATGTTTTCTGTTTCAGACAGGGAAACAATTTGAGAAAGGAGTGAGAATTATTTATTCCTATACTTTCAAAACGAACTTACAATATGCAAGTTAAAAAACCAAAGACTAAGCTAGTTTGAATAAATCATAACTCTTATGTAAGGTAGACTAACTGTACTCCGCAATCATGGATTGTAAAATATTATTCAGTTGAACGGCAAACGATTTAATGGCTTCTAAGTTCAAGACATTGGTCACGTGATAAAAGGTCAGAGTTTACGATTTTTTTGTAAACGTGCATGCCTCGTGGTTTTCGGACTCGTATCGTCTTATTTGTACTCGTACATTAATAAAAACCAGAGTGTTCAATTCTAGATTGAATAAGCTTTCTTATTTTATATAATTATAATAAAAAAGTATTGTTAAAATGTTATAAATTCACGAGCGAAGTGAAACTTTTTTTCTGAAAATTTGCGTAGGTCCACGGAAAATCCTTAATAAATCCTTAAATAGGTTTGGTAACGTGTTGAGAGGTATAAAATGTGAAGTAAAACCATTTTTTGCTCCTAATATTACAATATCAGATCACAAAAACCCCGGATACGCAATTCTGTCAGATTATTCGTGGCGAAGCGGAGATCAAAGGGAGATAACTCGGTACGCGCATCGTAGGAAATTGCAAGTTCACAACAGTAAATATGAGTAAAATTAATGATTGCAGATCTATTTCGACGAGTTCTTGAATACCTTTCAATATTCCATGTTCCCCTACTGTTGCAACATTAAAATAGTCATGGAAATGTTGAATATGACATTTTTTTCAAGTTCTTACAGGTTTTTGAACACTTCCAAAGAAGACAATTACAAACATTTTATATCAGACTGACTCTCTGAAACTTGAATTTAATGTATATATATTCTCAAACACCCTTTTAGTATATAGAAGGATACAAGATGGGTTTATCAGTCATTTGTCAGAAGAACCTGTGTAACAATAGAGGCAGAAGCAGAAGATTACATTTAAACAAACAAAAATATGGAAAAAAAAGGAAATATAAAGTCTTCAAAATTGTGACCATTACCATAGATTGAAAATAAAATCAATCTGAAGTAGCCAGAAGTACATGTACAATTTTTGTTTTATTATAGCTGCTTTAAGATACAGTTGCAGATCTTAGGGAGTCTGATGATTGGAACCAGCTGCTCTTTTTATGGAAGATTTATTAATGCATTTGAATGGGATCATGCATATAGTTGGAACCCTCCTTTTTATCCTTGGTTGAGAATACCCCCACTTATGTTTAAAATTTTCTGGATTCACCCTGAGATAAGAAACTACATAAGTTGTACAAGTTCTGTTGCTTGCCTTAATCAAGAGAAAAAAATCTGAACATTCAAAGAACCAGAAAGGGATTTAAAACATTATAATCAACACAAAGATCACTGAACAAAAGCTGTATTGTAATTTGATATATCCTGCAGTTGTCATAAATCCTGTTATATGTAATATTTGAAGTTTTGCTTTATATTTTTTCTTCTTTCTTATATTTGAATTCAAAAGTCCTGCAACCAACTGTTAAGTCCTTGATAATCAATTATTGATTGGATAATAACATCAGCTGACCAGTAAATAAAATTTGAAAATGCTTTGTTGAAATAAAATAGTGGTATTATGTCATTAGATATACTGAATCAACTTCAAATTTAATCCAAATTGACATTTACCTGCTCTAAAATGCATAGTCAATTGGACTACAAAAACCTGAGACTACTTCAGTGTATAACATAGAGATTGTGGTCACCTCCCATATTATAGTAGTCTTAAACAAAAACAAAACTGACCACTTAAATACAGTATGTTCAGAACTTTTTTGAAAAAGGACAAAGTTCTTTAAGAAATTTATTATTCTGATATCAGAAATAATCTCATAGTATCAAAGCAGAATGTCAGTTCTTTTAATTGAGATAACCAGTTTAATCACATTATTTACTTTTATAAAAACAAAAACTCATGACATTATCTGGATTTACAATCATTGACTAAGCTTGTCATCAACTCACTTACTTTACAAATGCTTTTAAAAGTTAACCTGTCAGTACTAAAATAAAGAAATGTGGTATAAGACAAGATATTTTATTCCAATTAAAGGGCATATGAAGAGCAAAGTAATGTACATGTATTACAATGATTTATATATGTGCATATATAATGGATCAATGATGTTGAAATAAATCAGATAAATATGGAGATAACCAACTCAATTCTTAGATTTTAAACCACAGCTAGTTCAGAGCCACACATATATTTGAAAAGGCATATAATAATTATATCTTCAATTAACAGGCAAACATTCCCAAATGCCCAATTAAAACATTATCTGTACTCTCTATATATATATTGATAACTTTCTGAGTTCAAAACATTTATTTTAAATTGCAGCACAGTCACTTTTCAATGCCTCTAGGTTTTCTTGAATAAAAAGCCAATTAGATTTGTCACTTGTGCTTAACTTTTCAATTTTTTTACAACTTATTATTATATCATCATTAAATTCTTTTCTTAAAAACTTATAAAGGGGAAACTGACATTTATGGTATAGTTGCCAATGACATAACAGCCTGGAAACTTATCACCCAGAGTCCAAGTCTCTGTTAGCAGTGACAGTTAAATTACAAGTCACTTGACATACATCAACAATCAATACATTCCATTGTTTTAAGGCAAATGAGGAAAATAAGAGTAACAATAGCTTTTGCCTTACTACATGCACAAGAGAATATTAGAAATTATAATATAAATTAGTACATATCAGAGGCAAAAAAGACAGGACTTAGCCACTGGACTTTTAGTAAAGTACCCTTACTAACCCTTAGAGGAGCTGCTGTATACTAGAAAAAAATATGTTGATGATTTGACCCCATCAATCAGCATTTTAGCATTACATTATTGTCAAATGCTATCTGCTCTATTTGTTCCAACCTGTCACGAGAGTCAAAATGTATACCTAGGGTGGGAATTAAACCCATGTACGTTCAATTACTTTTATTGTTCTTTGTGTACACAAAATGTACATGTCCATGAAATATATCACAGTCAAATGCAAAAAAATGCGGTAATGTATCATTACACCCTCATTAGTTAAGGACCAAGTAAAAGAAGTCCCTGCACCTACCTAGACGTTTTTCTTGGGTAAGATTTATTATATAACTATTGAAAGTATAACACCATAAAGGTTATTGGTAAGAATATAGTAACATCAACGTGCAATTCAAGTAAACAAACTGTCAAACATAAACAATCTACCACGTGTTTGTCTGCTGTGCTTGAATTCAAAACGATCCATCAGGCTTATTTACACGAATTTTTGCTCAAGCAGACAGTTAAATATGTCCGTTTACCTTATGGGGTCTGTTAAGAATGTATTTGCTGTTATAAATTGTGTATGCATGGAAATATAAGGAAGATAACATTGATTTTTACCGTAACTTTTGAATACACAACATTCCCAAGGTATCCCCACAAAACACATGGCTACTTTGTAACGACGGCTGGTAACGTGTAGCCACTTTCTAACGGCAAATGCAATTGGATGATCTTCAAAGATCAATAATAAAATTGCTAATAAATGATTGGATACGAGATTCTGTCAGATTATAAATAGGTGAAAAAATGTAAACATTGAAATCCGCCATCTTGACGTAGGAAACAAACTAATTTTCAGTCTTGGATTAAAGGACATTGCGCACATTGCCAGCGTATCATGCATAAACAGTCATCTGCAAATATATCTTTCAATTTGTGTTTTACACTTACTTTTCTATGTTTTAGTTAATTTAATGTTTTAATTTACTACAGAATGCGACATCGTTCTCAAAGATGCCGTAGAAAAAATTATAGGTGGCGCTGTTTGTGGGCGTAAACATTTTACATACGGGTTCTTTTTTTGTCGACAAATTGACCTCTAGCTGTCAGATTCAGGCGTTTGCCTTCCAACTGTATTACACAATTGGTCTGACTTGTTCTTTTTAAAATCGGCAGACTATTAAGTTTTAAATCATATTGACAATGAATGTGTAAGAAGTTTAATCTCAATAATTTATGCATGACTTCCAGCATGAACACTAACATGGGAACACTTTGTCCAATAATAATGTTTCACACATAGATGTGTTTTTTTAATCAGACAATTAACAGAGAAATACTAAATTTATCTACCTTTTCGTATTGTATAATTGGTATTAAGATGTTATATTTTTAAAGTCATACGTAAGGAAGCAGATTTTTGCCGTCTTTATTTAACTTATAAAAATCTTGATCAAAGGATTTACAATCAACCCAAAGCGTCGGTCTGTTTTGTTTTTAAATAAATATAACATTATCAACCAAATAATATATGATAAAAGTAAGTATTTAGAGATGTTCAGAGTGGGTAAAGAAAATAACATGAAACTGATCTTATAGCTGGACAAACAAAGTAAGACATTTTGTAACGACAATAAGTCACCATCTCAAGAACCTGCATTTACAAATATTCGGAATACGAATAATTATGAATCTGACATGTCCCTTTAATATCATTATTAACATAAACTTTTTCAACAACCGATGCAAAAAGTTAACATTTTATTTACAAATCTGTTACACAAAATAAATACATCAATTGTGAACACGTAAGATAAACCATATGTACAAATTTGTCTATCTTATTACGAAAATCAAGTAAATTTAAGGAATTTACTTGTTAAGGAATTTACTTGTAAAGGAATTTACTTGACATGTATGTTTTACCATCCTGGACAGTATGATTTCTGCTGATTATTTGTACGATGAAATTTGTCTCATAGTGATTAAATGTATAATGGCAACTAAATCATTTATTTATATTTCATAAGCAATGCTTTTGGCAGAATAAACTCTGATTTCTACAAAAGTAGCAGTTGTAATTGTTATCAGATGGACGTGTCCAAAATAGGAATAGATACAAATAAATGTACTTGCTTTCCATCCTTGGGTGTGGTTCTAACAACATACCTAGTCAACAGATGATTTAAACTCTTCAAACTTGATATTTGCTTGGCTGATCGAAATATCAAGTAGTAGCATAAAGACTCTCTGAGCAGATGTTAATGGTTGATAGAATACAATATTGTACATAAACGTTAAAACAATTGTTGACACACAAAATATACGTATGATTATGTGAAATTGACAAAAAAGCTATTATTCTTAGTTATAAATTATTTACATATTAAAACGGATGTTGTCATCGAGAAGTGTCGCGGGATAATTATCGTAGGAACTTAAATGAATTACTGTTGGTTCATTCATTTAATTTCTCTTTATTGATCATTTGAATTAGTGCTTTATATTTACCCGCGATAACATTAACAAATTGGAACACAACGAATAATAATGAACCTATAGTAACTATATAAGCTTTTATCACGTGTGTTTAAGACTAATTGCATACAGAAAAGGTGAAAGAAAATCGTAACAATCCCCCCTTCTTTTCTCCTTAAAAATTAAAGCAAGATTTGAAGACAATTAAAGATGTCTTGTTGGGCATAACAAAAAGCCATGCATATCCGAGGTGTGGTAAAATTGGACTTAATCTATTAGGTGGGGGCATGGCCTTTTTCGGGACGTCGAGATCTAGCGTTTTTAAGCTCGTGATTTCTTGATTTACCCTTTCGGGATCCGGGATTTCTTTTGTCGTAATTCGGGAACCCGGGATTTCATGTTTTTAAGCTCGGGGTTTCGGGATCAACACCCTTCCGAATCCCTCTCATGTAGTAAATACGATAATGTTGCCATATTTATATTCTTGTTTGATGGGATCCGCAACACAAATATCAGCCTTTCAAAAAGGGCTAGTCGTCTCTTAGCTGATAAAATGGAAAGTGCTCTCGCTTTTGCAGATTAATTCATTTACTAGAATAGTCAAGAACATCAATCCACAAATTTTACCAAACACGTGAGGTCACACGTTATGAAGAAGTATATATATCGTTTAACATGTTTAATTTGTTTACGAAACGCCAGAAGATTCGGCTATTTATAGATAAAAGTTACCTGTGTAACAATATCATGAATATGCATGATTTATGACAAAGCAACATCTAATTGCTAAAATAGAGAGGACAAATCCGATACTCTACGGGGTTGAAGAACATTTACTAGGTTTTGATTGTCGTAACCAATTAATAAATTAAACTTTGATTATTCACGTCTCGTAATATTTTCCAATCAGGTAGTATAAGAAACATTCACGCACTGACTGTCCATCATTCAATTCTTAATATCGTCTCCTAGGAGTCGATAATGATAAACCTTGTTAATAACTTTAGTAAAGATTTAAAACAAACTTCTTAAACTCTTATATCATAAACCAGCTATATATTCCTATGATAATTATCTGTTTATATTATGATAATAAGAAACTTTAAAACCAACGTTGCATTCGCTAGATATGTTACAAAATATTGTACATTAATGTATCCTTCGATTATGTTACTTGTATATTGATTGCATTTACGTATGTAAAATCAAAATTACCTTCATCGTGTGTCTCCTCATGAGTTCTCTGAATGATCTAATGAAATAACATTTGATTTTACTGTAGATGTGAGCTAGTGGTTGTTCCACAGGGTAGTAGTATGCGTCTAGTGTGGGTTTTTTTTATGAAAAGAAGCTGCCGCTGGCTAGCTTACATATGTGAGCGAAAAGAGAGCCGAGTGAGTAAGCCTCTCCTGTCAGTACATAGCCTCTACACTGTCAAGACCACTACAGTGCCTCCCCGCGACAGCTGGGATCTAGTATCTCTGTAGAGGATCTTGGAGTAGCAAGGACCCCAAAGACGCAGTGTGTAGGCCCACCGGTGTGTGGATATACCCAAGCACTCGTCAACCTTGCCCCAGCTATGGGTAAATAGTCAGCCAGATAGGGGTTGTAAGCCAGGTAATTCTATAAGGCAAGCTGTCTAGGAGAGAGAACTCTGAACAAACTGTGTAGATCACCCCTCACTAGCCCAGCAAGGCAATTGATCTAGAGGACGGGAACCTCAACGACAAAACCCCTGGTCCTTCAAGTTGGGGGTTAAGCATTAGGCGGAATAACCTCATCTTATAAAACAAACAACTTATTACAGAAATCAACACAAGAAATCAACAAACAGCAGGTATCCATGAGATGACGGGCTGCACATGCAGCAATATGATTGTAAAAGGAGAAAGCCCAATCGGGAGAACTTAGACAGGAACCAGAATCTCATGGATCCCAAAAAGACCATTAAGATCGGCGCGTGGAATGTAAGAACTATGTTAGGTCTCAAAAACTGCGCAAGTTATAAGAGAGATGGCAAGGTATCAACTAGGAATATTAGGCATCAGTGAATGCAGGTGGACAGAGTCAGGAAAAATAATCACACAGGGTCATACCATCATATACTCCGGCAGAAATGACAACCAACATACAGAAGTAGTGGCAATCATTATGGTTAAGGAATGTACAAAGAGCTTGATTGAATTGGAACCTATAAATGAGCGATTGATCAGAGCTCGCTTTAATTCCAGCTATGCCAAGACAACAATAATTCAGTGCTACTCGCCTACAAAAGATGCAGAAGAAGATATCAAAGACGCTTATTATGAAGCTTGTCATGCTCAGATTAGCAAACACCACAACATGATGTCCTTCTTATTAATGGAGACCAAAATGCTAAGGTTGGGAAACTTAATACAGAACATGGAAGAGCAATGGGAAAAGAAGGTCATGGTGTGATGAATGAAAATGGAGAGAGACTGACAAGTATGTGTTCTACTAATGGATTATTAATTGGAAGAGCCCTATTTAAGCGTAAAGACATACACAAAATCACGTGGAATTCTCCAAACAACAGGGACAAAAATCAGATTGACCACATCATCATCAATGGCAAATGGAGGCGATCTTTGCTGGATATCCGAGCATAAAGAGGAGCAGATGTGAACAGCAACCATCATTTAGTTATAGCGAAACTCCAACTAAAGCTGAAAAAGTTACATTTAATAACAAACCTGGGAGAAAGATCCTCAATGTCAATGGTCTGAAAGAACCTGAAATCAAACAAAAGTTTGTCATTGAACTCAGAAACAGATTTCGAGTATTAGAAGATTTTGAGCAAACTGAAGACAGTTCCATAGAAAAGAAACGGAAAAACATCAAAGAGGTACATGTATAGAAAAACACAAGTGAAAAGATCATTGGGTTCCGGAAGAGCAATAGTAAGCAATGGTTAACATCAGACACATGGAAAGCAGTCGATGAAAGAGCAAAACTTAAAGAAAAGGTCCTCAGCACTAGGTCATCAAGGTTAAAAGAACAAACACAGAAAGAATATGCAGAGAAAGACCAAGAGGTGAAGAAAAGAGCTAGAAAAGATAAAAAAGAACCATGTGAAAGAACGAGCTGAAAAAGCAGAAAAGGCTGCCGCAAGAGGTGACTTAAGTATAGTCTACAAGATCACAAAAGAATTGTGTGGACAATCTTAACAACCGCCTCCATTATACGATAAAAGACAATAATGGAAAAATCATCACAACTGAAAGGGAACAAGCTGCACGTTGGGTAGAACACTTTAAGGCTGTTTTGAATAGAGCAGAACCAATAAACGAATTCCAGGGAGCAACCCATTTTGAAGAATTAGATATTAACACTGACCCACCATCTAAAGAAGAAATGACAAAGGCAAAAATATCCATGAAATCAGAAAAGGCAGCATGCATAGACGGACTTCAAGCAGAACTACTGAAAGCTGACATCAATACAGCAACAGCCATACTACATGATCTTTTCAAAGACATATGGGAAGAAAATACAATCCCTGAAGACTGGGCAAAAGGTCTTATCTTTAACTAACAAAGTAAAGTGATCTTGGGAATTGTGACAACTGGAGAGGGATAACATTACTCTCAATCCCAAGTAAAGTGTTTTGCAGAATAATGTTAAACAGAATAGACTCCATACTGGATGACAGGTTGAGACAGGAACAAGCTGGGTTTAGAAAAGGGAAAGGATGCATTGATCAGATATTTGCGCTTAAGAACATCACTGAGCAGTGTATAGAATGGAAGACACCTCTATATGTCAACTTTATCGATTTCAAGAAGGTTTTCGACAGTTTACACAGAGACTCTTTGGACAATTCTTATATCATACGGAGTACCACAAAAGATCGTCACAATGATAAAATGCTTTTATACCAACTTTGAATGTGCTGTGATACTCAACAACAAGGAAACTGACTGGTTTGAAGTACAATCTGGAGTACGACAGGGCTGCCTCATCTCACCCATCTTATTCCTGGTTGCCATTGACTGGGTGATGCGGAAGATCACCAGTGACAAGAAATATGCATCACATGGTCCATGTGTACAACCCTAGAGGACCTTGACTTTGCTGATGATATATCACTCCTTTCACCAAAACAAGATCATTTGCAAGAAAAGACAGATCGGCTCAGCCATTTTGCAAGCCAAATTGGACTGGAATTGAATTCGAAAAAGACTCAAGAAATGCGTTTCAACACACCATCAAACTTACGACCAGAAGATGAGTGTACAGAAATCCAACAAGATGATAAATTTACCTATCTAAGAACTGTCGTTAGTACAGAAGATCCAACCAAAACAAATATTAAAAGTAGGCTAGCCAAGGCAAGATCTGCATTTCAAAGACTACTACCCATTTGGGAGTCCAGCCATTACAACAGAGAAAAAAAAGATCAGGCTATATAACAGTAATGTTATATCTGTCCTTCTGTATGGAAGTGAATGCTGGAGAGTAACAAAAACAGATATGAGATCGCTCTCAAGTTTCCGCCACAATTATCTGAGGCGAATTTGTAAAATCTTTTGGCTAAACCGTATCTCAAATGAGCATGTCCTCGAAACGACCAAGTCCACGTGTATCCTCGAAGAAATACAACAGAGGCGTTTCAGATGGCTGCGGCATGTTCTCTGGATGCCTGTATCCAACATAACCAGGACAGCTCTTAGATGGAAACCCCAGGGGAAGAGACCAAGAGGAAGACACAAAACCACCTGGCGTCGAACAATTGAGGCAGAACTAAAGGAGCTTGACATGACCTGGGGAGAAGCCGAAACAAAGACTTAAGACAGATCTGAATGGAGAAATCTTGTTGCGACCTTATGCCACAACAGGAGCGAAGAGGATAAGTAGGTAGGTCTACTGTAGACACGTTGTGTAAAACACATAGGAATTTAAATGAAACATTCACAACAGAATAAAATAATCATTAATCCTCAATAAAAACAAATATTTTGGAAAATTCATTGGCTTATACATAAAAGATCAGATGCAAATGTAATTCCATATAAATCACTATACGAATTAACACGTTCTTTTTTAAACATAAACGTTTATTGAACTGAATTTTAATGTGCGTATTGTTATGCGTTTATTTTTCTACATTGGTTAGAGGTATAGGGGGAGGGTTTAGATCTCACAAACATGTTTAACCCCGCCGCATTTTTGCGCCTGTCCCAAGTCAGGAGCCTCTGGCCTTTGTTAGTCTTGTATTATTTTTATATTAGTTTCTTGTGTACAATTTGGAAATTAGTATGGCGTTCATTATCACTGAACTAGTATATATTTGTTTAGGGGCCAGCTGAAGGACGCCTCCTGGGTGCGGGAATTTCTCGCTACATTGAAGACCTGTTGGTGACCTTCTGCTGTTGTTTTTTTATTTTGGTCGGGTTGTTGTCTCTTTGACACATTCCCCATTCCCATTCTCAATTTTATAGTATAAAAAAATCATGTAGGTGAAGACTATATTCTGAATAAGAAAAAAAAATATGTATACTAACACAATTAACCATAATATATGTTTTAGAATTTCGGTTTTAGAAACTGAATCTGTATGTAAAACATATAATGTATATGAGACGGTTATGAGGCGCTTGAGTAAGACATATAATGTATATGAGACGGTTAGGAGGCGCTTGAGTAAAATATATAATGAATATGAGAAGGTAATGACGGGCTTGAGTAAAACATATAATGTATATAAGACGGTTAGGAGGCGCTTCAGTAAAATATATAATGAATATGAGACGGTTAGGAGGCGCTTGAGTAAATCATTATAAAAGAGTGAACGAAAGATACCAAAGGGACAGTCAAACTCGTAAATCTAAAACAAACTGACAACGCCATGGCTAAAAATGAAAAAGACAAACAGAAAAACAATAGTACACATGACACAACATAGAAAACTAAAGAATAAACAACACGAACCCCACCAAAAAATAGTGGTGATCTCAGGTGCTCCGGAAGGGTAAGAAGATCCTGCTCCACATGCGGCACCCGTCGTGTTGCTTGTGTGATTACAAATCCGGTAAATAGTCTAATTCGGTAGGTCAAATTCATGAAAGAGAAGGGGATTGTAGTTACGACATAAGGAACATATCCGATATCATTTGTGAAACGGTTATTCCATAATGGTCATAACTTATATGGTTCGCTACTGACCCCATACGGATCCATAGAGGGATAGTAAAATCCATAGGGAGTGAGGCCGGAGGCCGAGTCCCCTATGAATTTTATTAAACCCTCTATGGATCCGTAGGGAGTCAGTAGTTAACCGTACAACGAATTTTTTGGACGCTGGACTTTTTCTGCGGCGTTTTGTTGAAAAATAAACAATGAAACATAACAACATTAATATGTGACGTCGCCATTAACGCGTCACGAACCCCATATGAAACTTACTAACCCCATACGGTCTCAAAGGGGGTCACCACGTGACGGCGTTTAAGCAATCACAACGTGATATTTCATCTGTGGTCCGATAATATATAATGTATATGAGACGGTTAGGAGGCGCTTGAGTAAAATATATACACTAACATAATAAAACCTTAAGGTGGTTTATAACAATACAGGGAGATAACTCTGTAAAATCAGCTAAACGTTTTAATAACGTTGTGTTATTAAGCTTTTCAATGATCAATATCGGTGTTTGTCAAACTGCTATATAACTAGTGTATTTTTTCTGATGAAATGCTTGGCTCTATTTTTTTGAAAGTTTTATATTTTTCTCAAAGGGTCAAAGTAAATACTTTGTCAAAACGAGCCAAATTCATTTTAGTTAAAGTGTTGGGTACCACCTTAAAACGGTTAACAGTCTTGCGAAAAAGAAAAAAAATGTACAAACGTTTTTCAAAAACTGAAGTCATATCCAAATCATGATGAGTGGAGTTTTTAACGACCTTGACGAACTATAAAACTTTCGCACGGTCAGAACATAATATGGCAGTGAATATATATAATGTACATGTGTGATAAATAAAAAAATAGTCTCCCATCAACAGCCTTGTGCTTGTGAAATTAATTAATTTTCAAAAGTAATTATTGATAGCGATAGTGTTTAAAGGGGGAAACTTGGACACACAAACAATTTACGAGGTCTTTATAGCGATCAAATAGCTGGAGTTGGTCATTCAACCAATTAACAAAGGAGTAAATATGATTACACGTCTGAGTCGTCATCTTAAGCTTTTGCATCTATAAATTTTCTCGATATAACTCAGAAGGCCCATGCACTTTTCATAATTTTTCATTAATTACAGAGTGTGTACTTACAGAGTTATGCCACTAGTGAAGCAGGATCGTCTAACCATCCGAAACAATTAGAATCACCCTCTGTTTTTGATGGGGTTCATGAAGTTCAGTCTTGGGTTTACTTTTTTGTTTGTCCGTTTGACATTTTTCTTTGTTAGCCATGGGGTCGTTATTTTATTTTCAACTTTTAAGTTACAATCCCCATTTGTATCCTTCATTTCTCTGTTAATATAAACATAATTCAATATACCGATACATACATTGTACTTTTACAAAAAAAATTGTACGCAAAGCAAATGCTCAATAACGTTATTATTCACAAATATGTTACACAAAATGAATAATTCAACTGTGTAGGCAAGACAAGCTGTACACATTGTCTTATCTAATGACAGTTTTCAAGTATTTTAAAATATTTTACTAATACTGTTATTGCGTACTTTATGAAAGAGAGTCAATCGGTGTAAACAGCTTCATCGAACAACCAAATATTACTGTAACGTAAAAGTATTAACAATGTGACGAGGAAGTGCACGAATTCAAAACTTGGCTATAAAGTATGAGGTGTTCTAGTTTGAATGTTGTACCGTGATGTTTGTTTTTTTTGGGTTAGTTGCCTCATTGGAAATATAATCACATTTCTTTTATTTATCCTATTACAAGATTGATCGTTTATATAAATATACAGCGTTAATTTCCATTGTTTAACGCGAGCGTACATTTTAAATGAATAAATTGAATGAAAATTATTTGTGCATTGTGATTAAAAGTTTGTATGTATAATTACTTTCATTTGTTTCTTACTCTGTCTTGAATTGGTCTCGTCGTACTAAATAATATTGCAAATATTCAATTTCATGACTGCATCAAGTGTTTCTATCAGTTTACCATAGTGCTATCACATGGTTAGGTTAGAAATTTATGGTTAAACCTAGTTGTAAGTGTTTTAATGTCTTATCTTAATGTTTTAATTTTTTATCCCATTATTATCCTCCGAATATGCAGTTGGGATTGCTGTAAGGTGTGTGTGTGTTCAAAGAAAATTAAAGAAATGGATACAAATAGAATAATTGTTCTTTCCTTTTTATTAATACCCATGAGGTGGTCCTTTGAACCAAACTATTAAACAGATTTTTCGAGTTTTTAATGTACTATTACATTTCTAATTCATTTGGTCAAAAAAATTAAAAAAAGAAAAGTATAGCAAACATAATAAACTCCCACACAAATTGAAAAAGAGATTAAATCCTAAAAAACTGACAAAATAAAACACTATTAATCAACAGTCGAGAACGATTTTATTAGTGAACGAGAAGATACTGAACCGAGTACCATACACGTTTCAAGGATGTGTTCTGGTCAATGATCAAGGATGTGTTCTGGTCAATGATCAAGGATGTGATCTGGTCAATGATCAAGGATGTGTTCTTGTCAATGATCAAGGATGTGATCTGTTCAATGATCAAGGAAGTGTTCTGGTCAATTATCAAGGATGTGATCTGGTCAATGATCAAGGATGTGATCTGGTCAATGATTAAGGATGTGATCTGGTCAATTATCAAGGATGGGTTCTGGTCAATGATCAAGGAAGTGTTCTGGTCAATGATCAATGATGTGATCTGGTCAATGATCAAAGATGTGATCTGGTCAATGATCGAGGATGGGTTCTGATCAATGATCAAGGATGTGATCTGGTCAATGATCAATGATGTGATCTGGTCAATGATCAAGGATGTGATCTGGTCAATGATCAAGGATGTGATCGGGTCAATGATAAATACGGTAGTTATACGCGATACACTATTCTAATACATTAAGGTTAACAACATGGTTAATATTTTTGATTTTAAAATATGAAAATAGAACATCTTCCTAAACTCCAATATGTTTACCAGATGGTTCGAATGAGCAGTAGCTGAAAAGCTGATATCGGTTGTTATCTTTTTTTTTACGCCACTTTTCTTTGATCTTACCGACTGGTTTCCTTTCTGAGCAAAGTAAAGTGATATGAAACATTATTAATAGAAACTCAGGACGCATGTGCCATTTTTAACGTAAACATTAACGTCGTCATATGCAAAATAGCGATAAACAGATTACCATTGGTCATCTTAACTCGATTGCTTTTCTCACTTTTGAACAACTAGTTAAGATGACCAACGGCAATCTCTTTTAAGTCTTTTGTTTTCTGTCTTGTTTCTTGTGTACTTTTATTTGTCTGTTTGTCTCTTTCATTTTTAGCCATGGCGTTTTCACTTTATTTTGACTGTTCCTCTGGCATCTTTCACCCATTGATTTATGAGTTTTACTGTTCCTTTGGTATCTTTTGCCCCTCAATTTATGAGTTTGACTGTTCCTCTGGCAACTTTCGTTCATCCATTTATATGTTTGACTGTTCCTATTGTATCTTTCGCCCCTCAATTTATGAGTTTGACTGTTCCTCTGGCAACTTTCGCCCATCGATTTATAAATTTGACTGTTCCACTGGTATTTTTCGTCCCTCGATATATAAGTTTGATTGTTCCTTTTGGTATCTTCGATTTATGAGTCTGACTGTTTCTCTGATATCTTTAGCCCCTGGATTTTTGAGTTTTACTGTTTCTCTTGTATCTTTCGCCCCTTGATTTATGATTTGTCTGTTTCCCTGACATCTTGCGCCCCTCGATTTATGATTTTTGCTGTTCCTCTGGTATCTTTAGCCCCTCGATTAATGAGTTTGGCTGTTCCTCTTGTATCTTTAGCCCTCCTTTAATGAGTTTGACTGTTACTCTGGTACATATCGTTTTTTTTTGTTAGGAGGCGCTTGAGTAAAATATATACACTAACCTAAGAAAACCTTAAGGTGGTTTATAACAATACAGGGAGATTACTCTGTGAAATTAGCTAAACGTTTTAATAACGTTGTGTTGTTAAGGGAATATTAGGCTTTTCAATGATCAAAGTCGGTGTTTGTCAAACTGCTATATAACCAGTGTAATTTTTCTGATAAAATGCTTGGTTCAATTTTTTTGAAAGTTTTATATTTTTGTCAAAGGGTCAAAGTGAATACTTATTCAAAACGTTTTGAAAATTAAACGAGCCAAATTCATTTTAGTAAAAGTGTTGGGTACCACCTTAAAACGGTTAACAGTCTTGCGAAAAAGAAAAAAAAATGTACAAACGTTTTTTTCAAAAACTGAAGTCATTTCAAAATGAAGATGATTGGAGTTTTTAACGACCTTGACGAACTATAAAACTTTCGCACGGTCAGAACATAATATGGCAGTGAATATATATAATGTACATGTGTGATAAATCAAAAATTAGTCTCCCACCAACAGCCTTGTGCTTGTGAAATTAATTAATTTTCAAAAGTAATTATTGATAGCGATAGTGTTTAAAGGAAGAAACTTGGACACACAAACAATTTACGAGGTCTTTATAGCGATCAAATAGCTGGAGTTGGTCATTCAACCAATAAACAAAGGAGTAAATATGATTACACGTCTGAGTCGTCATCTTAAGCCCCTGCATCTATAAATTTTCTCGATATAACTCAGAAGGCCATGCACTTTTCATAATTTTTCATTAATGACAGAGTGTGTACTTACAGAGTTATGCCACTAGTGAAGCAGGATCTTCTACCGATTCGAAGCAATTCGCCGTTTCAGAATCTAATGCATTCTGGGTAATATTTTCAAAAATGTACACCGAAACGTCGTGATTGGTTGAAAACGTCCAAAACAATGGAAATTCAACCAACGGCGTAACGTTATTTTCACTTTGGGGTACGAACAATGAAATTACCCATGATGCTTTAGATTCTGAAACGGCCAATTAGAATCACCTTCTGTTGTTGATGGGGTTCATGAAGTTCAGTCTTGGGTTTACTTTGTTGTTTGTCCGTTTGACATTTTTCTTTGTTAGCCATGGGGTCGTTATTTTATTTTCAACTTTTAAGTTACAATCCCCTTTTGTATCCTTCATTTCTCTGTTAATATAAACATAATTCAATATACCGATACATACATTGTACTTTTACAACAAATTTTGTACGCAAAGCAAATACTCAATAACGTTATTATTCACAAATATGTTACACAAAATGAATAATTCAACTGCGTAGGCAAGACAAGCTGTACACATTGTCTTATCTAATGACAGTTTTCAAGTATTTTAAAATATTTTATTAATACTTTTATTGCGTACTTTATGAAAGAGTGTCAATCGGTGTAAACAGCTTCATCGAACAACCAAATATTACTGTAACGTAAAAGTATTAACAATGTGACGTTAAATATTTACGAGGAAGTGCACGAATTCAAAACTTGTCTTTAAAGTTTAAAGTATGAGGTGTACTGGTTTGAATGTTGTACCGTAATGTTTGGTTTTTTTTGGGGTTAGTTGCCTCATTGGAAATATAATCACATTTCTTTTATTTATCCTAATATTATTATCCTCCGAAAATGCAGTTGTGATTGCTGCAAGGTGTGTGTGTTCAAAGAAAATTAAAGAAATGGATACAAATAGAATAATTGTTCTTTCCTTTTCATTAATACCCATGAGGTGGTCCTTTGAACCAAACTATTTAACAGATTTTTCGAGCTTTTAATATACTATTACATTTCTAATTCATCTGGTCAAAATTCAAAAAAGAAAAGTATAGCAAACATAATAAACTCCCACGCAAATTGAAAAAGAGATTAAATCCTAAAAAACTGACAAAATACAACACTATTAATCAACAGTCGTTAACAATTAAAGAACGACTGGTATATCCAAGAACAAGAAAACGAATTTTATTAGTGAACGAGAAGATACTGAACCGAGTACCATACACGTTTCAAGAATGTGTTCTGGTCAATGATCAAGGATGTGTTCTGGTCAATGATCAAGGATGTGATCTGGTCAAAGATCAAGGATGTGTTCTGATCAATGATCAAGAATGTGATCTGGTCAATGATCAAGGAAGTGTTCTGGTCAATGATCAAGGATGTGATCTGGTCAATGATGAAGGATGTGATCTGGTCAATTATCAAGGATGGGTTCTGGTCAATGATCAAGGAAGTGTTCTGGTCAATGATCAATGATGTGATCTGGTCAATGATCAAGGATGTGATCTGGTCAATTATCGAGGATGGGTTCTGGTAAATGATCAATGAAGTGTTCTGGTCAATGATCAATGATGTGATCTGGTCAATGATCAAGGATGTGATCTGGTCAATGATCAAGGATGGGTTCTGATCAATGATCAATGATGTGATCTGGTCAATGATCAAGGATGTGATCTGGTCAATGATCAAGGATGTGATCTGGCCAATGATAAATACGGTAGTTATACGCGATACACTATTCTAATACATTAAGGTTAACAACATGGTTAATATTTTTGATTTTAAAATATGAAAATAGAACATCTTCCTAAACTCCAATATGTTTACCAGATGGTTCGAATGAGCAGTAGCTGAAAAGCTGATATCGGTTGTTATCTTTTTTTTTACGCCACTTTTCTTTGATCTTACCGACTGGTTTCCTTTCTGAGCAAAGTAAAGTGATATGAAACATTATTAATAGAAACTCAGGACGCATGTGCCATTTTTAACGTAAACATTAACGTCGTCATATGCAAAATAGCGATAAACAGATTACCATTGGTCATCTTAACTCGATTGCTTTTCTCACTTTTGAACAACTAGTTAAGATGACCAACGGCAATCTCTTTTAAGTCTTTTGTTTTCTGTCTTGTTTCTTGTGTACTTTTATTTGTCTATTTGTCTCTTTCATTTTTAGCCATGGCGTTTTCACTTTATTTTGACTGTTCCTCTGGCATCTTTCACCCATTGATTTATGAGTTTTACTGTTCCTTTGGTATCTTTTGCCCCTCAATTTATGAGTTTGACTGTTCCTCTAGCAACTTTCGTTCATCCATTTATATGCTTGACTGTTCCTCTTGTATCTTTCGCCCCTCAATTTATGAGTTTGACTGTTCCTCTTGTATCTTTCGCCCCTTGATTTAGGATTTGTTTGTTCCCCTGACATCTTTCGCCCCTCGATTTATGATTTTTGCTGTTCCTCTGGTATCTTTAGCCCCTCGATTCATGAGTTTGACTGTTCCTCTGGTACATATTGCCCCTCGATTTATGATTTTGGCTGTTCCTCTTGTATCTTTAGCCCCTCTATTAATGCGTTTGACTGTTCATCTAGATCTTGTACATATCGCCCCTCAATATATGATTTTGGCTGTTCCTCTGGAATTCTTCGCCAATCGATTTATGAGTTTGACTGTTCCTTTGACATCTTTCGCCCCTCTATTTATGAGGTTGAATGTTCCTCTGGTATCTTTCTCCCATCGATTTATGGGTTAATCTGTGCCTATGGTATCTTTCATTCGTTTATGAGTTTGGTTGTTTCTCTAATATCTTTCGCCCGACGAATTTTGAGTTTAGCTGTTTCTCTGGCATCTTTCGCCCATTGATTGACGAGTTTGACTGTTCATCTGGCATCTTCATCCCTCGATTTATGAGTTTGACTGTTCCTCTGGTATATTTTGCCCATCGATTTATGAGTTTGACTGTTCCTCTGGTATCTTTCGCCCATCGATTATAATGAGTTAGCTGTTTCTCTGGTATATTTCGCTCCTCGATTTATTAGTTTGACTGTTCCTCTGGTATCTTTCGCCCCTTAATTTATGAGTGACTGTTCGTCTTGAATCTTTCGTCCCTCGATTTATGAGCCTGACTGTTCCTCTTGCATTTGTCGCTTCTCGATTTATGAGTTTGAATGTTCCTCTATTATCCTTCGCCCATCGATCTATGAGATTGACTGTTCCTCTGGTATCTTTCGCACCTCTATCGTATCTATGAGATTGACTGTTCCTCTGGTAATTTTCGCCCCTCATTTCTATAATTATACACGGAATGAAACATTAAACACAAAGACCAAGACTTATCAGCACTTTCAAAATGATTACCCCCATATTAATCATACGCCTACATTATGTCTATAAAATTTGAAAGCAAAGCATTTTAAGATATTTACGTAACATTCGCTCCATATGTTGCACAACAGTACATGTACTCAAATGACTATAAAACCAATGATTTTCCTTCTTATATCTCATATCCACTACAAAACCTAACAAGAGTAGTTTTTATCAAATAAGGAGAACTTGTAAACCAGGTAAGTTGTATTTAATATATTTTAAGAAATAACATGAATATTAAAATGTGTAAAATTTGGATTAAAAAGTATAAATGTGGTACGGATTTGAATATTCTACAATGTTTGGCATAGATATAAAAAAGTACTAAAAAGTTTACATTCACATGATGTGTTTTGAATTTGGACTCAACAAAGATACCGTATAGCGGGTTATTTTCGCGGATATAAAATATCACGAGTTTTATTGAATAAGGTATACGAAATAATTTTTGGGTAATTATTTCGGCGGGTTTAAATATTTTATCACTTAGTCTACCTTTGCATGTAAACTTTTGATTTTGCGGAATTTATTTTGGCGATTTTGTTCTATCCACGATAATAAGCGAAAATTTACATCCCGCGAAAATAACCCGCTATAGGATACCAGGGGCCGTGTCAACGAAGCTGTCCTAGGACTAAGACATGTCTTAGGATGGTCTTAGGACACGTCTTAGTCCTAAGTCGGGTTAACGAAAGTCTCCTAAACTTGGTCCTAAAGTTAGGATATACAATTAGGTGTCTTAGGATAGTCCTAAAAGTTACGATGTCCTAAAATGTAACAAAAACAACAAATATGGCATAAACTCAATACTAAAAATACTAATACAATATTAAACTATCATTAGATAAAATTAATAATAAAAAAATATTGTTTAATGTTTGTTAAAGATTTAATTGTATTATATTAAATTATTTCGTGCTGCCTTTTTTGAAGCCTAAACAATACTATCATCATAAGCAACATATTTTAAATAATTCAAATATGGGAAAAAGTTTACTTCTTTTTTTACCTAATCCTGATTCGATACATGTAATGAAATCGAGTGGACCTAAGGACAAAACTAGTTTATGTACTACAATTGCAGCACGAATATCACAAAGTTTATTGACCACTTACTTTTGTTTTCGTATTAAATTCATTTATATCTTTTATCATATTTAATAACGTATTTATTAGTATTCCGTAAAAAAAAATAACTTTTATTTTGCGTTAATTGTTTTCTATATAAGAGTCATCCTCCCTCTCTTTACATATAGGTTCTAAAATACAATTCAATCTTTGTGATAAAAATCTCTGCATATATTTTCAATTAAATAAATGTGTTAGGATGGTCCTAGGACCATTGTAGTTAGGACAGTCATAAGACAGCTTTGTTTTACATCCTAAGACATGTCTCAGACGCGTCCTAAGACCATCCTAAATAATGTCCTAAGACCTATCTTAGGACATATCCTAGGATACTTTCATTGACACCGCTCCAGGTTTATAATTTATAACGGTAGAGGATAGTGCAGTGCAAACGAGACTCACAGGTGCCGCTCGAATAAGATTAACCTCGAAAAGCCTTATACGACGATAAAGAGTATTACAAATCGAAAATTCTTAATTTTCCCTAAATAAAATTCAACTATAAACTTTACATAAAATAAAGTTATTGCATGGGCACATTGATCTAATGTCAAAATAGTGTTCGTTTTCGTTGTTACACAGAACAACAAATATGTTAATTTTACGATTACCAACACAAGTTTGCAATCCTCTACTAGATTCATCTTTATGAACTTGAAAACATGAAATTGCAAAAAACTTCATTCCTAATTCAACATGTATACATACGGTGTTAATGTTTTATGTCATATCTATTAAATCTAGAGTTATTCAGTAAAAAAGACGTACGTAAAAAGTTTCATTTTAGCTAGCTATTAAACCAGGTCAAATCTAGTCAGAAATATGACAGTTGTTATCCATTTAGCTTTTGATTTTGCCACTTGATTACGGGGACTTTCCGTTTCGGACTATCCTCGGAGTTCAGTATTATTGTGATTCTACCTTTTGTTTAAACGTTTAAGTTTCAAAATGCAACTCGACATACGTTATGTAACGTAGGTTTTATTAATATCTACATCGAATACATTCTACCACAAGTTTTTCTCCCGCAAAATAAAAAATAGTTCATGTTCAATGTTTTCGTATTCAAATAATGAACGACTACAGAACCTTTAAAAATGTTTTCGATTTCCAATATTTAAATAAAACCAAGATCGAATCGATTGATTTTTTTTTTTTTCATTCTTAAACTGCACTTTAGGAAGTTCGCTGCTCATTTTCAAAAATAAATAGCTTTCCATTACACTAGTATATATTGATAGGGATTTAATTGAGGAATAAAAAAGCAAAAAAAATATAAAGGGTCAATGTGCTTTTTTTTCGAGATATATGTCATTGGAATTTTGGCGGGAACATGTTCTCTTTTGACTTTCCATAGCTTGATCATGGACAAGTCGAAGGTCTCAAAAACTGTTAAAAAGTAATTATAAAATAATAAGACTTTTACAGATGGCTTATCATTATACATGTAAAAGATTCGTTTCGAAAGTTTTTGAATAAACGCCAAAAGCCGAATATTTAAAATCCAATGATGCATAAGAACCTTAACATTTGAAAATCTATAAAACCAAATATTATCAGAACTCAGTATACTTATCTTGCAATCATAGCGTTTGAATAATCAATGAGATAATACGCACACATGTTGCGCAAGTTTAATATATTAACTGACACACGGTGACAATACCACCTGTTTTATTTTGATTTTTAATGAATTTTATCACGTTAATCTGGAGTTAAAAATCCAACAAGAGAAAGGATTCTTATACCATATATAGATATAGGAAGATACGGTCAACGCATTTTGACTGCTCAAATAGAACGAGTGCAGTATAAATACTGATGTAACCAGGCAGACTTAAATAATACAAACAATTGAAGTCCGTACTTTAACCTATAATGGTTTACTTTTTAAATTGTTATTAGGATGGAGAGTTGTCTCATTGGCACTCACACCACATTTCCTATATCTATATATGGTATCAGAATCCTTTCTCTTGTTGGATTTTTAACTCAAGATTTACGTGATAAAATTCATTAAAAATCAAAATAAAACAGGTGGTATTGATTAAATGGTACACAATAACTTGACTATACATAGATATAGGAAGATGTGGTGTGAGTGCCAATGAGACAACTCTCCATCCAAATATCAATTAAAAAAAAAAATATACATGTATTATTCATAATTATTAAACAAATATTTTAAAAATTGTATGTTTTCGAATATCATAAATATAGTTGTGAAAATAAATAATCAGTCCCTTGCTTTAATAAATATGAAAAATCTTGCTTCAATAGCGCAGAAAATGAAAAATCTGTCCTCTCAGTTTACAAAAATAAATAACCGATCAAAAACAAATCCTCCTGCCCCCCCCCCCCCCCCAGAATATCTAATGTTCGTCCCCTAACACAATTTAATATGTTTTCCTGAATTTATATTGTTATTTCGTAAGAATATTGAAATCAGGTTATCCTTTTTGTGTTTGAGGGAACTCACTGACAAGCTCTTTAACAGTTAGGAATAAAAGCCTATAGCTTTGTTTTTAGAAATTTATGTCCAGTTCATGTTCCAAGAATTTGTTTTAAGATATAAATATTTGTTTTTCATATTGCTACATTAACTCTTCTTCATGTAACACAATCATAAACATTCTAATATGTTGAAATCAACTAAACTGATTTCTGAACTGTGTTTGCATACTTTCTCAATAAGATGTATGTATGCTTAATCATAAACATACGATGGTATCACAAAATATTTCTAGCGATATGAAAATTATAATCTTTTATTTTAGTAGTTTGTTCATTTTCAGAAACGCTAAATAACACTCAACTGCAAGGATAATGAAACTTGTGTGTACCTGCATCCTGTTTGTTTTCCTGCAAATAAACCTCAACCAGATATATGTAAGCGCGCAGGGTGTTGACGAATGCCCTATTTGTGATCCCGTGTCTCACCTGCAGGAAGATTTTTGTAAAGAAACTATTGGTAAGATTTCATACCTTTACCCCAATATAAGTTTTTGTCGCATTTCAGACGCGCTTTTCTGGACAGAGCTTCATCAAACACATACATTTGTAATCCCAGCATAAACGTGAACTAGATCTAAAAACGTTAGGAACAGTCTAGTTAATAACCGGATCCCAAAGAATCTCAAAAGTCCAAATGTTTTATAGTATGTGTTATATTTTTACAATGTCATATAATTCATTAATTTGGCTGGGTACCAATACTTTTATTGTAATACATGTATTTAATTTGTAACTGTATATTAGCCTGGTATATTTGATGATTTTTTTATAATCCATGGATCAATGTTGTTATGAAAGTATAAAAATCAGAATAGAAATGGGGAATGTGTCAAACAAACAACAATCCGACTAAAGAGCAAAAAACTACTAAATGTAAACAATGGGTCATTTACACAACGAGAAAATCTCGCACCCAAAGGCGTGCTTCAACTGGATCCTAAACAAAAACGTTCACTAGTTCAGTGATAATGGAGGTCATTCTAAACTCCAAAACATGTAATTGAACTTATTGAACTTTAATGGGGGAGGGGGGGGGGGGGGGGGGCTAGAATGAAATTTGAAAAAAAATAGGCAGGATAGGAGTTTTGATCTGAGTAAAAAAAAAAGGCAGGATGGGACACTTGCAAAAAAAAAAAGGCAAGATGACAATTTATGTAAAAAAAGTCAGGATAAACTATAAAAAAAAAAGCAGGACCGGATAGAGTGAAAAATAAAAAGGCAGGACAGAGATTACAACTAAAAAAAAATGCAGGACAAAATTTTTCATCCTAGCACAACCCCCCCCCCCCCCCCCCCCAAAAAAATAATCAAATGGTAGCTCCCTAAATTAACAAAAAAATATTATTTCAATATACCAGTCGGACGTATAAAACAAACCTGTCTGTTTCAGTTGTGGAAGTCGACGTAGTAGGCATACGTTCTGAAACTGCAGATTATGATATTTTCACTGCTACAGTTGTGAAAATTTACCGAGGCAATGAGGTAATGTATTCCTACAGATAACTTTGTCATCTATCATAGTTTGATTGTCTTCTACAAAGAACTTTGAAGATACGAAAAAAGAAAAAAAACATTGCTTTATATTTAGTCTTAAAATAAGATAAAATACATTGAACAAAACTGAAATTTACAAAATTTTACTGTTTTAAAAAAGAAATCGAAAGAAAGATAAATAAAATTGAGAATGGAAATCGGGAATGTGTCAAAGAGACAACAACCCTACCATAGAAAAAAAAAACATCAGAAGGTCACCAACAGGTCTTCAATGTAGCGAGAAATTCCCGCACCCGGAGGCGTCCTTCAGCTGGCCCCTAAACAAATATATACTAGTTTAGTGATAATGAACGCCATACTAATTTCCAAAGAAACTAAAATTAAAATAATACAAGACTAACAAAGGCTAGAGGCTCCTGACTTGGGACAGGCGCAAAACTTCGGCGGAGTTAAACATGTTTGTGAGATCTCAACCCTCCCCTAAACCTCTAGCCAATGTAGAAAAGTAAACACATAACAATACGCACATTAAAATTCAGTTCAAGAGAAATCCGAGTCTGATGTCAGAAGTTTAACCAAAGAAAATAAACAAAATAATACATAAATAACAACAGACTACTAGCAGTTAACTGACATGCCAGCTCCAGACTTCAATTAAACTGACTGAAAGATTATGATTTCATCATATGAACATCAGACACAATCCTTCCTGTTAGGGGTTAAGTATCATACCATCATGACATATATGAGAAGAACATAACCCGTGTCATGCCAACAACTGGTTCTTGAATTAAAGTGTTTAGTTCCGATGCAAAGACCGTATAAGTGAATCAATATTAACGCCAAAATATGCAAACTTTAATGACCTGACAACCGTATCGTAACTATATCCCTTATTAATAAGTCTATTCAAAGGTTTTGTTAGTTTTGGAGGTGAAAACTGACACCTTCGTGCTTTTAAAGGAATATTTCCATAAAAAAAATTGGATGTGAAATGCCTGAATGTACATGTATAAGAAGTCTGCATTTTGGGCTATATTTACGAATGATGTCCTTATCCCGATGATAAAATTTAGGGGTAAACGTTAGACTCTATTATAAAAAAAAGAATTGTTATATTTTTTCCATACATAATTTATTTATTCATATTAATTACACAGACAGATTTTGCTTATAAGTATTTATAACAGTCTACAGTAGATAAAATACATCAAAAGTCCCCAAAAGACACACTACTATCTACACAATAATTTACCTTTATTTATAATTGACATTTTTTTTTTTGGTACTTTTAACACCTGGATTACATTGTAATGTGTCGGTCAGTGATTTTAGAGGTCACATGCTCGACATTCAAAATATTTAAGACATTTGAAACATGCGCTCATTGAGCAACTGCTAATCATCAAGGTATCTATATGATATCTTGTTTTTTTTTAATATTACAGGCAGATATTCCGATAGGATCTAATATAACATTTACAGCGCGCGTTTCAGAGTGCATTCGTAATCAGTTTAAAGGAGCGTATATTTTTTCTGGTAAGTTAAAATGTTCATACCTAGCTGGATTGATCTGCTCTTGTTAATCTATCAAATCCTCAAATAATGGGTTGTGGAGTATGATACATCTATCATGATAATTCATTACATATTACATTCAATTGTTGAACTTTCAAATACTTGCAAATTATAAAGATGCGTTTTTTAGAACTGGACACTTTCTATCCAAAATTGAAGAAGAAAAACGGATGAAGTCTGCCTCCGAATGGGGTATTTTCTCGCAGTGTTAAAGACTCATTGGTGGTTATCCTTTGTTTGGGTCGTTGTCCCTTTCACATATTTCCCATTCCATTCTCAATTTCATTAACAGAATTGATGTCTATTAACATATGTGTTGTGGGCCTCAACCCTTGTCGTTGGTCTGAATACTTTTTCTTGTTTTGGGGGGACTATAACATTGAAGTCACGCTTTTCGATATTGAATTTTATTCTACTGTGGCCATTCAACAAGAACATGTATGACAGACAACAGTAATTGTTCCATTGGCAATTCTCGGTAGAATCCACTTCTCTCCCCTGAGGGTACGGAATTTGTCGAAATGAGACGAATGTAACTGTTCGCCGCCGACCAGCAAAACGAATGTATACAGTCCCGTAAAATAGCATAAACAGGCTTAATTATGTCCTACATTTCCGGTAACCAGAAATACCAAATAGAGGTATATAACACATGTTCAGCATCCTACTAATACATGTTTGGAAAGCCTAAACACATCCTTTATATGTACGATTCTAATTTTTGTTCATAACAAAACAAAAAGAAGCCAAATAATGAAATAAACTGGACATTTTTTCATACCAACATTTATTCCTGTTTACTTCACATTTTCAAAGACATCTAAGCCCTATATAGTATACATGTCATGTATGATAACGCAACACTTATTGTTTCATTTTATACTGCCAACTAGTAGAACATAACACGCTATTTGCATTATGGAAACCAAAACTATAATGATCACGATAGAAATATGTGTAAATGATTGTCTTATTCTTTTACAATAATTATGATTTTCAAATAAATATGAAAATGGCAAGTAAAACGGAAACCATTTGATATTTCTTTTTTATTAGTAAAAGTTTATTATAATTTTAGGAGTTTTAGGAACAGTGCTTGCTGGTCATTATGATATAACTTTTTGTCAAAGCATAAGAATTCGGAAAGCAATAACACCGGCCACAAAACTGCAATGGATTGAACATCTTTTGAAAAAGTTAAAAAGTATTGGATGTGAAGGAAAACACCACTGCTTGGTATGTATATAAATGTTGTATAACTATATTTCTTCTCAGTTTTATTTTAAAGATTTACCTTTCTAAAACAAGATATGTTTAATTTTAATTTTCTATTAATACCAACAATTTCAACTTGTAAACGATTTGTTCATCTTGCGACTACTGAGAGCAGTTATTTGGTTGTTTGACTGCGTATTCCTACACTGCTGATTTCATTTTTAATCATTTATTTACAGGCACTTCCGGATATACCTAAAAATAAGGACGTGAAAAATGCTTGCCTCTTTCCCGTCACTCCAGCCAACACAACTAACTGTTATTTAGACTGGGGTGCTTGTCTGAGAACGAATTGCAACGTCCCGTGTACATGGTTCTATGCAGAAGGTTCAAACTGTGCTGAGGGCGACTCTAATCCTGACGTTGTTCCAGCAAACGAAGGCTAAGAAGAACAATAATATTTATTATATAATGTTCTGATAAATAAATGATAGCAAAATGTATTTGGTGGTAATTGATGAATTTCTATATCTTATGATAGTATGCTTTTTTACAAAGAGAACATTTTTTGTTTACCGATTTATTGATCATTGATTGTTGGTTGCTATTTTCAGTGACAATTTTCCCTATTGAGTGTAACCTAATAAAATTGAGAATGGAAATGGGGAATGTGTCACAGAGACAACAACCCGACCAAATAAAAAAACAACAGCAGAAGGTCACCAACAGGTCTTCAATGTAGCGAGAAATTCCCGCACCTGGAGGCGTCCTTCAGCTGGCCCCTAAAAAAATATATACTAGTTCAGTGATAATGAACGCCATACTAATTTCCAAATAGTACACAAGAAACTCAAATTAAAATAATACAAGACTAACATATATTAAGATTATATACATGTATTTGCCTGTTGCAAGTCAAAGTCAAACTATGTTTGGAAGATGTAATAGTGTATGATATTCACAAAAAGGAGATTGATTTATTGTTTCTTAATAAACTTCGAGATGCTAATATTTCCTGCAAATGCAGAACAAGAAAAGAGAAGCTGGTATGAATACAACACATTAATTAAAGATAAACAAACAGAACCATGGTATATAGAAAATAAAGAAGAAAAAAGAAGAAAAAACGTCACAAAATAAACAAAAAAGATAAAGAAACATACCCAACCAAAGTTCGAGGTGAACTCGTTGGCTTTGAAAGTGGTATTCACTATTTAAACATTTCAAGTTAGAGTAGGAATTACTTTTCATTTCAATTTTTCCAAGGAAAGTTGTACTGGGAACGTAATATTTGGTCTATAACAAATCTATATAATGTGAAATACTTCAATACCATTCGAAAAACCAAGGTGTTTATTATAGGTAAAACATGATAAAAAAAAGCTATATTTACTGAAATACTTATCATAAATAAAACAAAGATTATGATAAAATTGAGAATGAAACTGTGGTTTAAGTCAGAGACAATAACCCGACACAAGTACAGAAAACAGCCGGAGAACACCAATGAGTCTTCGCAGCGAGAAAATCACACACCCGGAGTTGGTCTTTCGGAGGTCCCTTAATAAAAATGTTTACTAGTTCAGTGAATAAGAGGTCATACTTTACTCCAAAACATATAAATGAACTAAAGGCCCTAACTTTGACATGCAAGAAAATGCGGCGGGGTTAAACATGTTTTGTAAGATCTCAACCCTCCACCTATACAAAATGTAGCCAATGATGCTTAGACTGCCGAATGCAACGAAACATCTTTAACTATTTCATGTATAAATCGTATGGAAACCAACTATAACAAAATTGAGAATGGAAATGAGGAATGTTCCAAAGAGACAAGAACCCGACCATAGAGCAGACAACAGCAGAAGGCCACCAACAGGTCTGCAATGCAACGAGAAATCCCCGCACCCGGAGGCGTCCTTCAGCTGGCCCCTAAACAAATATATACTATTTCAGAGATAATGAACGCCATACTTAACTCCAAGTTGTACACAAGAAACTAAAATTTAAAATAATACAAGACTAACAAAGGCCAGAGGCTCCGGACTTGGGACAGGCGCAAAAATGCGGCAGGGTTGAAGATGTTTGTGAGATCTCAACCCTCCCCTATACCTCTAGTCAATGCAGAAAAGTAAACGCAGAACAATACGCACATTAAAATTCAATTAAAGAGAAGTCCGAGTCTGAGACTACTAGCAGTTAACTGACATGCCAGCTCCAGACCAATTAAACTGATTGAAAAATTATGACTTCATCTTTTGAATATCAGGCACAATCCTCACCGTGAGGGGTTTAGTTTCATACCATCATAACATATATAACCCGTGTCATGTACCTCTCTAGTCGTCAATGTGTTCTTTAGTCCTATAAACATAAGTACCTGCATAACTATGGTTATTCGTTATTAAGGATTTTATTTTTATCAAATAAAAATTGCTTCTTCTAAAGAAATAAGAATGGAAACCGAGAATATGTCAAAAAGCATCTAGTTCTACTTTACCAAAGAGTAGAAAACAGCCAAAAGCCATCAGCGTATTGTTCTACTCTTGGGACAAAATATATCAAAATTAAAGAAAAAATCATCAGCTCTAACTCAAAATATGGACAATTTTATGTTAAGGATGTATCCTTCTGACGTTTCAGTCTCGTTGAAATCTCGTTCTGGAATTATTTCTAAAATATGTGATACAAGTGGAAAATATCAATGAATTTTAAAAATGTTATAAGGCCACACCAATTTGATTCCTTGTTCGACTGACCCGCCCGCACCTATTTTTCTCAAAACAGATTTTTTTTATTTTTTTTATATTCCCGCTTCCCGCATCCGGAAATGTAATCATGTCCATTTCCCGCACCGTTTTTTGGTAAATATTATAAAAATATATCAACATTTGTTTTTAAATCACAGTCTAACCTGTATAAAACGATTTCAAACATAAAAGCACAGCACCACACTTCTTAAATATCTGTGAGAATATTTATCCAAAGAAGGAGTGCTCCGATATAAATTTATAAAAGCGGAAATATATGCCGGTAAAAAACAAAACATTGGTTTCTTTCCCCCTTACTTATATTCCCTATCAAAATATGTTCGTTGTTAGAATAAAGTACAAAGAACTTCTGAAGGATTTGCCTTCAACGGCAACTATATTGTATGCTGGCGAAACAAAACTATCTATAGCCGCTGCATGTGTATGCACCTGTCCTGATTGATTCAGGGGCCTGTCGTTCAGCAGTTATCGTTTATTGATGTTGTTCATTGGCATTTTCCCGTTTGGATAGTTACATGTATATAAATTAGATCGTTGGTTTTCCTGTTTGAATTGTGTACGCTAATAATTTTGGGGCCCTGTATTATAGCTTACTGTTTGGTCTGTATCAAATACCCATGTAAAAGGTCGTACTTTTACCTGTGTTTGTTTTTATCAGGTTAAGAACAACCCTCCCTCAGACAAGGGGTTATTTTACTGATGTAGAAAAGAAAATAGAAATACCAAGGATTTGTATAGTTCTTCTATTCAAAATCTTTGAAAACTTAGAATTGGTACTCAAAGAGAGGAGAGTTACATCATATTTTAAACAACTTTTTTCTAAAGTAAAAAAATATTTATTTTGCAAATTCTTGAGGCGAAGCTTGAAAAGTAAAGGCGAGCGATTATAATTTTTTTTTGTAAACATAAAATAGTAGGATTCGACAATATTAAAACTTGATTTATCACTTGTACTTTGTTATTTCTTTAATTTCTGAAGTATTTTTTCCCTGTTCACCAAGAAATAATTAAATCTGGTCTATGTATGTATGACTGACAATGAGACAATTCTCCATCTAAGTCATATTCAGTTTGGGGGCAACCCCTTAATGTTATAAATATCCCCTTTTTCATGTTTTATGAGTGATCAATACAAGTTATAATAATATATTTGTTTGTACACAAGGGCTCATATTTTCTTAAAGAACTATACATCCATCTCGTATTAAATGGTCAAAACATGTCCCAAGAATTTTGTAATATTCCTGGACTTTAACCATATTAACACATTTACTTTAACAGTTTAATATTATTCAAAATAAGTGGACCCCTCTTTTAGAAAAAAGTTGTTTAAAATATGATGTAACTCTCCTCTCTTTGAGTACCAATTCTAAGTTTTCAAAGATTTTGAATAGAAGAACTATACAAATCCTTGGTATTTCTATTTTCTTTTCTACATCAGTAAAATAACCCCTTGTCTGAGGGAGGGTTGTTCTTAACCTGCTAAAAACAAACACAGGTAAAATTACGACCTTTTACATGGGTATTTGATACAGACCAAACAGTAAGCTATAATACCGGGCCCCAAAATTATTAGCGTACACAATTCAAACAGGAAAACCAACGATCTAATTTATATACATGTAACTATCCAAACGGGAAAATGCCAATGAACAACATCAATAAACGATAACTGCTGAACGACAGGCCCCTGAATCAATCAGGACAGGTGCATACACATGCAGCGGCTATAGATAGTTTTGTTTCGCCAGTATACAATATAGTTGCCGTTGAAGGCAAATCCTTCAGAAGTTCTTTGAACTTTATTCTAACAACGAACATATTTTGATAGGGAATATAAGTAAGGGGGAAAGAAACCAATGTTTTGTTTTTTACCGGTATATATTTCCACTTTTATAAATTTATATCGGAGCACTCCTTCTTTGGATAAATATTCTCACAGATATTTAAGAAGTGTGGTGCTGTGCTTTTATGTTTGAAATCGTTTTATACAGGTTAGACTGTGATTTAAAAACAAATGTTGATATATTTTTATAATATTTACCAAAAAACGGTGCGGGAAATGGACATGATTACATTTCCGGATGCGGGAAGCGGGAATATAAAAAAAATAAAAAAAATCTGTTTTGAGAAAAATAGGTGCGGGAGGGTCAGTCGAACAAGGAATCAAATTGGTGTGGCCTAATGTTATTAAGCTTTTATTCATTTCATAAGAAACAAACAAAGAAATAAAAAGTTTTAAAATTAAAACTGATCTCAAAAATAAATCAAGACCAATTATTTCATAAGAAACAAATCATTTTTATTACACGAGCAATTTTCATTAAAAAATATTCAATTTATCAATACTCATAAATCAGATAGGATTACAACACACCTGGGACATACATATGGGAACTTTAATGTCAAGAAAACAATATATGAGTTATTATTGTATTGTTAACCAAATTCCTTACGGCTGAAATCAAACCATTACTTATAAACTATTAATAAACTGTTTTTGACGTGGTCGTCCTAATGTTCAGAGGAAGGACATATATATCACGTGTATATGTATAAATCCTCGGTTAGTGTAAATATTAATTCTTCAAGAATTCAATGTAAAACAAAACTAACAAAATAACCAATACAAGGTAAGGATTTATTTAGTCTTCGTGTGAAAAATAGTGATTCTCATTTAAAATCATACGATACTTCAAATTTAACATATTTAACAAAACATGTCCTTCATGTATGCATATATATTTATACATTAATGTGTCCTTCGTGTATAAAATATACTTGGTTTTACATTATTCATGTTAGGCCCTTTATGAGTTGTTGTTCTGTGCGAGTCAAGGCTCCATGTTAAAAGCCGTACTTTGACCTACATGTATAATTGTTTACCTTCACAACTTGTGACTTTTTGATTGGATAGTTGTCTCATTACCAAATCTTCGTATATCTATTGAATTGCTATGTGTTTTTTGTTAAATACGTGTCAATAGACTTTCTTTTAAAATAAGATTTTTTCATGAGCATCTCATATATATGTACGGCTGTCGAATTATTGTCCTTATATTCTTGTGCTCGCCGACAGCTTTTTTGTATACAATAGAGACTATACAGATACCAAAGGAACATACAAACTCATAAGTGGAAATTTGTGAATGCGAGGAGGGGAGGGTCTCTCATATCAGCAACCAAAGATTTAGATAAACAATCTCAGAAGTTACTTTTTGTCGATTAAATTTTATGAAGTCGAAATTAATGTTCAAAACGTATAAATTGGACCAGAGACATATAATACAATATTATATGTCTCTGATTGGACTAATTAAAGTATGTGCATGCTATGGGTCAATGATTTCTGCAGCATTATAATAACTCAGACTAGAAACTCGTTCGAACGACTTTTAAATAAGTATATTTTCATCCCCAACTAATACCTACAATTTACAATGATATTTCTTTTTTGTGCTGATTAGGCATAAAACTACCATCAACCAATTAATCATACTAACTCTGAAATAACTTAACTAAAGAATAACTCTTAAAACGAAGTTTGCTAATTCGAGAAATATTTCCTAGACTATCTACATGTAGACGAAAAAAGTATTTCATTTCTCAACTTCCTGGATATATAGTATAACATGTGGATAGGGGGACGTGAGTTGGAGTGTGTGTGTGTGTGGAGGGGGGGATTCCGTAATTTTTATATTCTGCAAATTTTTCGGACATTTTTTCCATTTTTATTTTGTTTGCCAATCATTTTCTTTGTATTGTATAGAAATAATGGCACGCTCTCGTTGTGACAACCCCTGTAACAAATCTATGAGGGGTTTGTTGCGAGTCTGAAAAATAGTCCATCATCTATCAGGCCTCAATTGTAGAACGTAACGTTTTAATGTATTACATACATGTTGTTGTTACATTGTACTGTTTTGGGTCAGAAAATGCATTCATATTATACCACTTGACGTTTAGCAAATGCCGCTAAGCTAGTGATGCTTTACGGACAGTTTTCATGTAATAATATGTATACTCTACGGTATAATGAATATTAAATAGATCATTTTTATAACCGAATTTGATGCGGAATATATATTTTTCGACATATTACTTTCATTGGGTTGGACATCTTAGTACCAGGCCAAACAGGAGCAACGAAAATAAGTAAAATTCAAGATTTTTAATTGGTACAAATTTGAGGAAAAGCTTAATGTTTAATGTTTTCGATACATGAATGAATCATCAAAAATAATTAACCTGATCCCCAAACTGCACTGTTTATACATTCGTATTTACTTTTGGTTTGTCGTAATTGACCGAGTACCAGGATGTCTTACGGTTGTAGGTACATGTACCATGTCAAAAAAATATAGTCGGAGTCAAAGGTCGGTTATATGAAAATAGATTATTGTCAATTATTTAAACTGAACTCGTGTTCGGTTAAGCTTTTTATGCTGCCGTCAAAATTTTTGCCGTCAAAATAAAATTTTGACGGGACGTATTATGGTATATATACAAATGTCCGTCTGTCTGTCCGCCAAAAGTTGTTTCCTATGATCATCAAATGATCTGTATTCTTTTTGGTGAAAATAAGATTTAATTTTTTTTTTGAGTTACGAGACTTAATAACTTAAACCAGGGGGTAGATCGCATGTATCTTAGAAACTATTCATGATTCTTACATAAAACTTGACACACAAGACGACGGCCGTGTCATGTGCTCGGAGCAAAGCTGTTTTTTTTTTTACTTGCTTTAGAGTCTTACTTCATTGTAACTGTTTTACGTTACTTCAAAAGCATTCTTAAAAAACTAAGTGTATTGGATTCAGCAAGCTTCACTACATATTTAAGTACAATTTCTTTATTCATTTCAGTTTACCTCGTATGCTTTATATTACAAATCGACAGACACGTTTAAAATGAGCCTAACGAAAGCATCAAACATTGATGAATATACTTCAAAGAAGCAACTGAGTATAGACCAAGATACCTATATGAATAGAACATTCAATACGTGTCAAAAGGACAGTGTTAAAGCTTGCTTAGAACTGACAGACGAGAACAGATCATCTATGTTATCTAAACAAGAAGAAAATATAGGTGGACACGTAGAATTTCAACATGACAACAGGTCAGAAGTGTTTGATGGATCTTCAAACGATGTAAATGATACTTCATATTATGAAGATGAGAGTTCAAATGATGAAGAAGAAAGCAACGATCTCGACTTTAAAAAGAAAGCATGCCTTTTTAAATGTAAATTATGCGGGAAACGATTTCAGAGCAAAGCCAAAGTACAAATACATATGTCCTCCCACACAGGAGAAAAACAACATAGCTGTCAACTTTGTGATAAAAAGTGTATGACACAGCAAAGTCTGTATTCACATATTGTAGCAGCACATCCGGATGAAGCTGGAGATTTAGCACGATATTCGTGTGATGTGTGCAGAAAGAAATTTCATAGTAAATGCAAATTGTTAAACCACTCTAAAACCCACTTAAAACAGATTCTGCCATATCAATGCAAACTCTGTCCGAAACGATTTTTGGTACTTAGTAGACTGAAGACACATATGAAAACACATACTGGTGAAGGATTGTTTACATGTAAAATTTGTGATAAAGCATATACAAGCCAAGGCTCGCTTAAATCTCATATCAATAATCACACACACGAGATTGAGTATAAGTGTGAAACTTGCAACAAAGTCTTTTTTACAAATGGCGGTCTAATAAAGCATAGATTAACACATTCCGATGATCGACCATGGAAGTGTTCGATCTGTGGTAAAAGATTTAAGCAGAATAGTCAAATGCATCAACATATGGAATCCCATAAACCGAAAGAGGAAAGAAAACCTAGAAAAATTACAACGAAGGATTTCAAATGTGAAATATGTAATAAAGCATATAGTTGTAGTTCTCATTTGGTGAAACATATGCAAATTCATAATGGCGAACAATACACGTGTGAGGTTTGTGGTAAAGATTTCGTTAAACAGATAGCCTTGGATATTCATATGAGAGGTCACACGGGTGAAATGACTCACAAGTGCGAAGTTTGTGGGCGTGGATTTGGTTGTCATGACTATCTTAGACGTCACATGAGAACACATACGGGTGAGAAACCTTATAGTTGTGACGTATGCGGGGCTCGTTTTACTCAACCAGCTGGCCGAAACAGACATAAACGAATACACACGGGTGAAAAACCTTTTAAATGTGACAAATGCGACCGTTGTTATAGTGACAAGTATTCAATGCAAAAACACGCACTTCTGAGTCACTCAGAAAATCCTGAACTTAAATACAAATGTGATATTTGCTCAAAACACTTTACTTCAAGATTCGGATTAAACTGTCACTTAAAATCAATACACGATGGAACAAAAGATCAAAAATGTGAATTATGTGGCAAAGCTTATACTCTGAAAACTTTTCTTCAGAAACACATGAAGAAGATTCACAACAAATGATGCATATTAAAAAGATGGATCATTGTTTTATGATTTTTTTAAAAATTAAAATATTTGTTTGTCTTTTTTTGTTTGAGTATATCATTTGTAAATATCATTTGTAAATATATCTATAGATATTGAAAGATGTGGCATGAGGGTCAATGAGACAACGCTCCATCCATGTAGCAATTTATGAAAGTAAACCAATTTAGGGTAAGTTAGGGCCTTCAACACGGAGCCATGGCTCACACCGAACAGCAAGTTTTAAAGGGTCCCAAAAAGTACTAGACTAAGTGTAAAACCATTCAAACGGGTTAACCGACGGTCTAATCAATATAAAAATCTATATTTGTTTTGCTTTTGATGATTGAACTTTGTTATCCGTGCAAACACTTTGACCTCACGATAAACACATTTCATGGAAAGAAATTCATAAGACGTCCAGTAATACACGTCTATAAAGCTTGGCTATATAGATGTAGATTGGTACCCGGTTGTAATTTGATAGGTTTGACAACACTTTATTATTTGTTTATATATATCAAAGGCATCTTTAGAGGGAATCAACCTAGGCTAGACGCCAAATAAGGTACATATATGGTAGATATGTAAAAATTTTGCAGTGTTTGATCATTTTCGTATTTATCACAATAGACGGTATTTTTACAATAACTTTTAAACTAAATTTTCGAAAAATGTTATTGTCCTTGTACAACCTAGTAACTTTGTACATGTTTTGGCTTTAGGGAAGATTATACAGGTGGTCATCGTAAACAAACAAATTGTAGTGGTCAGTTAATTGACATTTTATAGTTTTGTATTTGATACACTTCAATATTACGTTGTAGATGATAAAAGCAATGAACACTGTCAATAACTTATTTATATGCCTTTTTCGGCCGTTAAAAAGTATCCTTTTCTAAGGACATATAGTTTAGATTGTAGATTGACCAGCTTGTCGAATCAAAAATTGAACATTTTTACTTCTTCAGCCGTCTTTTGTGGCAGTCTTGTGCGTGTGCTTTTGTTTGTTTTAGATCTGCTGCCATGCTAGACTTTAATAGTATCTAACAAATTATTATCAAACTGCAAACTATTATTATCAATATAAGAAGATATTGCTATTTGCCTTATGTTTTCTCATTTGCAAGGCATACTCTTATAAATTAATTTATTTCCTGATATTTTATAAATTTATTCAAACGATATTTGTTTTCACTGTATAACATTTTTTTTTAAATACATAATAAAAATGCATTGCTGTTATGGGAATATAACTTCTAAATTGTTTTGGATTTATAGCGAATTTAGAATAAACAACAATATTTTGATTGAAATTCTTCTTGACGCGCTGCCGACTCATGTGTTTGTCTCGTGATTTTTTTTTTTGTGGCACAAGTATTCGTGTTGCTAAATCTTTAGTTATCTGCTCAGAATTGGTTTTTTTTAAGTGCATAGCCTGTAGTTCATTGCAGTAATTGTCGTTTGTTCGTGTCTGCCATATAATTTGTTTTTCATATATTATAATTGTTTAAATGGGAGTTGACAATCATATGTCACCCCGCCACATTCTTTAAATGCCTGTCCCAAGTCAGAAGCCTGTAGTTTAGTAGTTGTCATATGTCACTCCGCCACATTCTTTGAATGCCTGTCCCAAGTCAGAAGCCTGTAGTTTAGAAGTTGTCATATGTCACCCCGCCACATTCTTTGAATGCCTGTCCCAAGTCAGGAGCCTGTAGTTTAATAGTTGTCATTGGTTCAGTCTGTCCTATTTGTTTTTCGTATATTGTTTTGTCATAAATTAGGCCACTTGTTTTCTTAATGTAATTGTTTCATATTGTAGCTTTTTAAAGCCGATCATACAGTATGTGTGGTTTTTTTTTTATTGTTGAAGGCCATATTGTTGCCTGTAATTACTAATATAAGTAAACATTCACATCATTTGAACTTTGGTGGATAGTTGTCTCATTGGCAATTTTACAACTTCTCTTTATTTTTATATAATATACTATTAATAAAAGTTTTAAAACTGAAATCTGAATTAGCAACTACAAAATGTACCATATCATCACAACGGAAATGACATTGACGAAAAATCATTTGACACAATATAAAAAAAATAAGATGCGAGTTCATGGTATTTTGGTCCATTACAGGACATACTATGCATGTCAGTGATTAGAAAGTAATTTATGCAATTTTTTTTTTTTTTTTAGAAATGAAATCGACGAAAAATCATTTGACACAATAGAAACAATAAGATGCGAGTTCTTGGTATTTTGGTTCATAAGAGGATATACAATGTATGTCAGTGATTAGACAATAATTTATGCAAATATTATTTTTTTATCGTAATTATTTCTTTTTATTCTATGTAGGCAATCGTCTTTAAATTCAAATCTTTGTGTTTCATAAAAAAGTCAAATGGTTTGCTCCAATATTTGTCCTTTTACAAATTTTCACACAGAGAACTCACCCTGCAATACTTTAAATACTTAAAATTAACCTTTGCTATCGAAATTACCGTCCATGTATATGTCAAGCACTGAGTAAGATAAGAATATTGATAGCCAAGTAATCTTAATTTGGGACAAAGGTTTTGTAACAACATGGAGAATTTATCCTTCTTCTTATTCATATTAGTCACAGTAACTTCAGGTTTGTGTATTTTGTATCATACCTTAACCAAATCTTAATTTTCAAAAAAGCAAAAATACAAACTTCAGTCTGACAAATTCCCAACCAAAATATGATAATCATGCCATGCTGATGACGTAATTACACAGACCTACATGATAGCATCAATTAATCATATATACATGTATGTGTCGTGCACATATTATTGTTGGTTGACCGTTATGAAATAACCGTTTCACAAATGATATCGGATATGTTCCTTACGTCGTAACTACAATCCCCTTCCCTTTCATGAATTTGACCTACCGAATTAGACTATTTACCGGATTTGTAATCACATAAGCAACACGACGGGTGCCGCATGTGGAGCAGGATCTGCTTACCCTTCCGGAGCACCTGAGATCACCCCTAGTTTTTGGTGGGGTTCGTGTTGTTTATTCTTTAGTTTTCTATGTTATATCATGTGTACTATTGTTTTTCTGTTTGTCTTTTTCATTTTTAACCATGGCATTGTCAGTTTGTTTTAGATTTACGAGTTTAATTGTCCCTTTGGTGTCTTTCATCCCTCTTTTATTATCTTGTACATATTATTACTTGTACAAAAACGTTGGACAAATAATTACTTGTATGATGTCATCATACAAGTTATCACATGTACAAATGTAACTATACAAGTGATTACTTGTACAATATTTGTGGTGAAAAAGATAGTAATTTGTACAATTCACTGTCTTTGAGTTGTATTTGTAACTTCTTCAGTTTCAAATGTTTATACAAACACTCCTTTCTTTGGCTTTGTTAGTTTGGGATATTTCTCTCGTTTGTCAGGGTTTATTTTCCATTTACTATCTTCTCTTATTTATTTATTTGTTTTGTTTATTTTTTCTTAGTAGATATCACTCGGTGTATGTATTTTGAAATTGTTATTGTGTTTGGTTTCCTTTCTTTCAATTCTTTCAATTATTCATTTGTGTTTTGAGTTGATGTTGAAATGTTAAAAGATTTCAGACGAATGCAATGCATTATAATAACACAAGTTTACACGACACCTTGGGCAAATTTAGCTAAACAGATAATACATTTCCCTGTTTTACAGCCACACCGACAGCTTCGGTAGACATGGCATTGGTCACCATTTGCAATTGCAATTGTACTGCTTTCCTGATGTTCCCTTCAGATATTTAGTGAGACAACATCATCTATACAGCGGAAAGTAAAGTTACAGGATATCATACTGATTACTTCTTTTCTTTCTTTTTGAGTAGTTCCCTTATCAAGTCAGCATCATAAGAATAAGGTAACAAGTAGGCAAGAAGATAGCCACTATTTGTTCTCATTGAAATGCCGATATTTTGTTGAAAAACAAGTCCACAAACCGTAACAAATAAGTTGTCAATCAATCAAGCATCTTGATAATTATAGCTAGATATTTTTATTTACAATTGATGCATGGAATACATTATGCAACTGTTATACTTTTGCTGTAGTTAACTGAACTTCCCCTATGTTTTATTTTTAGCCATGTCAAGATTCAAGATTCAAGATTCTTTATTTCTTAAACACCATAAAGATACAATGGTACAAAGAAGTTCATCAAAAGTTATATAACATAACACAAACACACATGACAAGATGAGATGAAAATATCAAATAATACATGATAAACAGTATAGTAAAGAAGAGTGGTGATTAACCAGGAAGACTCACTTGAAAAGTTATAACCCTGATAAATTTGCACAGCTTTTGAACTTATTTTTAATTTTTAACTGAAATAGTTTTTCAAATTTTAGTATGTTACATCTGTGCAAGAAAAACGTATCCAAATATTGTGCTCGAAAATTTGCCAAAGAACTACACTGCAAAGTGTAATGAAATTCATCACCAATCTCGTTACAATGACATAAGTTACAATATCTAAGGTTTCGCTCAATCTTATTCCATCTACCAGTTTCGATGGGTAACTTATGGTTACCCGTACGAAATCTACAATATGTTATTCTATCTTTATCATTTAAAATATTCAGATATTCCTCAAATTCAAAATTTTGTTTATACAATTTGTAGGCCAAACCTTTTGGCGAACAGTCAATATCAGCTCTCCATTTCTGTTGAAACTGATCAAATAACTTTTGTTTTAAACTAATACCCAACCACTTAGAATTAAAATTTCCTTGTGACAACCATATATTGCTGTATCCACATTTATCTTATATATCTTTAATGCATTTCAACCGATCTGACCTAAATTGGTTGTCCGAATTTTTCAAGAACACGTATTTGTATAGTATTTTAGCAATCCTGTTATCATCCCCATTAACCATTTTTGACCAAAAATTAACCATACGCAGCTGTATATATAAAGACATGGGATAAATACCAAGTTCACCATTAATCATACAATTGGGTGTCGACTTCTATAGGTTTAATAATAATTTACAAAATTTTAGGTGCACTTTTTCTATAATATCAGTATTACTGAAACCCCAAATCTCAGACCCATACAGTAGAATTGGCTTCACAATTTTATTAAAAAGATCATATTGTGATTTCACTGACAAGTTGTGCAACCTCCCCCTTTTCAATACTTCATACATTGCTTTATCTGCTTTTCTAACTAAAATCTTCTTAGCACTCATATAGCTACCTGTTCTTGAAAAATTCAACCCAAGATATGTCAATTCATTGACTATCTCCAATGCATTTCCGTCATATATAAAGTTAATACATGTTGGATGGCAGACAGGGTCATCGGACACATTTAAAAAAAAACTAAATATCCTTATGCTTATGTGTGACCAAGTTTGGTTAAATTTGTCTCAGTTGTTTCAGGAAAAGACTTTTGTAAAAGATTACAAAAAATTACGAAAAGATGTTAAATTTGATTTTAAAGGGACATAACTCCTTTTGGGTGTCAATTGACCATTTTGGTCATGTTAACTTTTTTGTAGATCTTACTTTGCTGAACATTATTGCTGTTTGACAAATTATCTCTATCTTTAATAATATTCAAAATAATAACCAAAAGCAACAAAATTTCCTTCTAATTCAGGAACAGCAACCTAACAAATGTTTATCGACGTCAAAATTGCTCTAAATGCTTTAGTTCAGAGATATTAATCAAAGACTGCTTTTTACGACTATGTTCTTTTTTTTTTTTTAGATATGTCGGCCATGTTGATGGGCAAGTGCTTTCATTGGACATATTTTTTTAATCAAGATATCCTAATAATGATTGTGTCCACGTTTGGCTAAATTTGTCTCAGTGGTTTCAGAGGAGAAGATTTTTGTAAGATGACAAGTTTAACTTGAAAGAACAATAACTCCTTAAGGGGTCAATTGACCATTTTGGTCATGTTGACCTATTTGTAGATCTTACTTTGCTAACCTGGGAGAGTAGTGTAACAGTTCAACAGCCTTTAGGCTAAGCAATAAATTATTTGTTTAAAGGAAAACGATTTCATGTTAACATCAAATAAGTCAGGACTGTAGAATAATAATTTGTACAAGTTAATATTATCTTTATTCTGAGTAAAAATTGTACTAGTAATAAATTACTTGTACAAATTGTATTTGTACAAATAATAACTAGTGTTGTATTTGTACAAGTAATAACCTGTATGATGGCTTCATACAAGTAATTACTTGTATAAAATAACAACATGTACACGACATATATATATAAAAAAAAAGAAGGAGAAAAGGTGTGATTGCCAATGAGACAACTACAAAATTAATGTAAAATATATTCTTATATTGTACTATTATACCATTGTCCAAGGATGGGGGGGGGGGAGGTTTTTAGGGGACCGCTAACATGTGTGGGGAATAATTCAATGGCTGTCGTTTGTTTATGTGTTACATTTTGTTTTTCGTTCATTTGTTGTACATAAATTAGGTCGTTAGTGTTCTCGTTTGAATTGTTTTACATTTGTCATTTCAGGGGGGCCTTTTACAGCTGACTATGCGGTATTGGCTTTGGTCATTGTTGAAGGCTGTAGTGACCTTTAGTTATTTTTTGTGTAATTTGGTCTTGTGGTTGTCTCATTGGCAATCATACCACATCTTCTTTTTTTATATCCACGAAAGTTCAAATGAAGTGGTTGTTAGCAATCATTGGCAACCGTACGGCTTTCAACATTGAGGAGAAAAAAAAACGTACCGTATTGTAGGCTGTTTTATAGGTCTTGACATAAACTCGTGCTTCGATTTTGATGACATTTTCGCTTTATGAACGGGAAATTTGAGTTTTGTGTTTAATAAACGCAACTCTCCGATATTTTTAGTGTGAGCCAGTTTAAGTCAGACAAATGTTTGGAACTAATTTAATATTCAAACTATTTCACATTAAGGTTTATAGTTATACACAAATAAATAAAAGTCTGAAATTAACACAGGTCAGTTTAATACTATACATTTCTTAGTGTTGGTTCGTGGTCAAGTGTTTAAGATTGATGGCTACAGTGCTAAAGGTCCAGAGTTCAATTCTGACTCCGGCGCTAAAAATTTCAGTACATCACAACGATGGGTCAACCTCCCAAACAACCTCTTTGAACCGGAGTGTAAACTAAAATGGCTTCTTTGAGGGCCTTGGTTGGTCAACATTGCTCCCTTCTTTAATCTGGCGATCAATCCTCTGATATCTCTCCAGTTTGTCTGTTTCCGCCAAGTGACCACTCGGTTGATCTCGCAGAGTACTTCGGTTTTCTCAACGATAATAACAGCCTTCCTGGTGTCCTAGCACTTCATCTGTGTTGAGTAGTGCTTGATTGTCCTTGCAAACAAATGTCGTAAGTATACATTAGTGACACATCGCCATTAATCCTGATAGGGAGTGTACATGAATTCCACTGTACCCTGGCAGCTCTCAATGGGTTCTTCGGATAACGGACGAATTTACCAGTACATACATTTATCAAAAGAAATGAACAAGTTTGGCTCAAGATAATATGCCTGTCCTAACTACTAATATTAAACCCACATCGCAAAAAAATGTTCCAAGTTTTCTCTTTCTTTTCTGGTTTCATACACTCCGGGAATTAAAGTCCGTGGAAATCGGATTAAGATTTAACTTGCCCACCGTTACATAATTCTCATCAAGCGCTCCTGACATGTGGATCTTTCCGAAAAGTCGGGATACCCGGTGTGTTATAGGTGTCATGTTAATATAAATATCTGTTTTGATATGTTTAAAAAAATATATTTTTGTATAGACTCACGGTAAATTGAAAAAACAAGACGAGATAAGTCATTATTTATGACGTCAAATTGTCTTGACAAAGTTATCAGCGATGTTAGAATGGGTGAGGAGACGTTATCAAGCAAGCTGTCGTTAAGCTTAAAACTGTCTTAGGGAAACAACTACAATATAGCAATAGAACGATAGACACATAATCGTATGTTCTTCGTTTAGATATTGTAAAATATCACCCATTCGAACCAGACTCAAGCTGGCAGCCACTTTTATCGGCCAATCAAGTTAGCAGCCACTTTTTTCCAACAGCCAATTTTGACGATATGTCTAAAAACCAAAAAACTGCATAAGACTCAAACGTTCCTAAAATCGCTAAATCTTAGTTAAATATGATTTAACAGCGGAATTCGACAATTTTCCGGCTTGTACTGATTTTAAAAGCATTTCATTACGTTTTAAATATGTATGTGAAGTTAGCTGTCGGTTTGTTATTTGATATTCGATATTCAATATACAACCGGTTGCTAGCAGTCGGTTCAATATCAAAATTTAGTTGAAAATCATTAAAAAGTATGAATTCATAGTTAACAGGAGTGAAAAATTACGCCGCAAATTGTTTTATGACCCCTTCAAGCTGTCGTAAATTTTGTAAGATCTAAAAACACAACACCATCACCAAAACACAACTTTGTCCTGAATCTATCGAATATAAACCCTTATATAAGTTGCATATTTGTCTTTATGTAATAAAGATTTTGATCAATAAAACGACATCAAAGATTCAACAAAGATTTAATTTAATTAATAATATATAAAACTAAATCTAAAGCTGGCCACTCTAAAAACATTCCAAAATATAAAAAGAAATATCTATGGAAAGCCAAAAAGAGAATAAATATATTGTGAAAACCTACGGGAGACCGATCAGATGACAGTTACACCTCTGGTGTTTCAATACCCTAAATGCAACGATATTATAGACTCTGTAGTATATAAAATTGGGTGTAGAGATTAACGTGACTATAAGGATCTTCGATTATGGGTATTAAAAATACGTAAATGGGCAACTTTGAACCTCTGTGGTGGTCAGACGGGCCCGGATCCCAGAAAAATATTTAAGTGGGGAATAGCTTGGGTTGATACTTTTAAAATGAGCTAGGTCCGGTTCGGAACTTTGCCGTAGGGATATGCCGAAGAGTACCGAATGTGTAGGTGATATGAAAAATACGTAAATGGGCAACTTTGAACCTCTGTGGTGGTCAGACGGGCCCGGATCCCAGAAAAATATTTTAGTGGGGAATAGCTTGGGTTAATACTTTTAAAATGAGCTAGGTCCGGTTCGGAACTTTGCCGTAGGGATATGCCGAAGGGTACCGAATGTGTAGGTGATATGAAAAATACGTAAATGGGCAACTTTGAACCTCTGTGGTGGCCAGACGGGCCCGGATCCCAGAAAAATATTTAAGTGGGGAATAGCTTGGGTTGATACTTTTAAAATGAGCTAGGTCCGGTTCGGAACTTTGCCGTAAGGATATACCGAAGAGTACCGATTGTGTAGGTGATATGAAAAATACGTAAATGGACAACTTTGAACCTCTGTGGTGGTCAGACGGGCCCGGATCCCAGAAAAATATTTTAGTGGGGAATAGCTTGGGTTAATACTTTTAAAATGAGCTAGGTCCGGTTCGGAACTTTGCCGTAGGGATATGCCGAAGGGTACCGAATGTGTAGGTGATATGAAAAATACGTAAATGGGCAACTTTGAACCTCTGTGGTGGCCAGACGGGCCCGGATCCCAGAAAAATATTTAAGTGGGGAATAGCTTGGGTTGATACTTTTAAAATGAGCTAGGTCCGGTTTGGAACTTTGCCGTAGGGATATGCCGAAGAGTACCGAATGTGTAGGTGATATGAAAAATACGTAAATGGGCAACTTTGAACCTCTGTGGTGGCCAGACGGGCCCGGATCCCAGAAAAATATTTAAGTGGGGAATAGCTTGGGTTAATACTTTTAAAATGAGCTAGGTCCGGTTCGGAACTTTGCCGTAGGGATATGCCGAAGAGTACCGAATGTGTAGGTGATATGAAAAATACGTAAATGGGCAACTTTGAACCTCTGTGGTGGTCAGACGGGCCCGGATCCCAGAAAAACATTTTAGTGGGGAATAGCTTGGGTTAATTCCATTGAAATGAGCTAGGTCCGGTTCGGAACATTGCCGTCAAAATATGCCGAGAAGAACCGAATGTGTTGTTAATCTGGGAAGTTTGCTGTGATGTTACTTTAACTTCAGGGTTAATATTCAACGTTACATTCTGACTGCTGTTAATTTACACTAAGTTCTGTAAGTTTATTGCATCAATACAGAATATAAAAAATACCTGAAATGACAAAATCCGAGTTAAACTGATGTCATAGCTAGCTAATTAAACAGAGTCATATTTTCATAGAACCCTTTCAAGAGAATTTACAATTGATTTTTTTTCTGTAAAGAATATATAAGTGTATGTTGAGTTAAAGAAATAAACAAAGTTTTTAGAAAAATGATGCATTAGATTGGGTATGACAGCGAGTACTTTCCAGACTGTTTGAATACCAAGTCAAAAAGGTACAATCATTTAAAAATATACAATTCGGAACATTTCGATATTTGCAGGAACTTTTCAAAAACCACCTTGAGTTGAGTAGACTAGTCACATTTTGCATGAAAATAATATAAAGGAAACAAATATTTTCCGGAGTAGGTATTCACCAGAAAATCATTCCCAACGTCTCATTAGGGTTAGTGATGCCCTACAGGTTAAAAGTTTACTTCTTAAAACGGGTACCCTCTTGGCAAAGGATTTTGGGTTAAAAGATTAAAGTAGAAAACCAAAGGAAGTGCTGGTAAAGCTTATTGGAGTCAAAACGCATTATGTGTGAACCCGACAAGACATAGAAAAGGAATCTGTTATTAGGGTGAAAGACGGTAGAAAATTACCACAGTGACCATTGGACCATTTTTTAGGCAAGTCAAAGTGCTTTGCATACATTTGATTAGTAAAATGTCAGAAGCACAAAAGTGAAGAAGGCATCGAAGGTACAGTAGATGCTTCGAGTACATGGAGTAGAGTTGGTAAAAACCAACCCCGCAACAGGTGAAAGTCGTTCCATTTTTAGCTCACCTGGACTAAAAGGCCAAGTGAGCTTTTCTCATCACTTGGCGTCCGGCGTCCGGAGTCCGGCTTCCGTCGTCCGTCGTCCGGCGTCGTTAACTTCTACAAAAATCTTCTCCTCTGAAACTGCTTGGCCAAATTTAACCAAACTTGACCACAATCATCATTGATCACAATCACCTAAACACAATTTTGTCATGAACTGTCTGCTTCCTTTGTTTAATTCACTTATACCAAGGTAAGCGACACAGGCTCTTTACAGCCTCTAGTTTAGTTCAACTGAAGTTATTTTTACCTAATCAACCAACTAAGACACTTAACTAACGTTAAAAGTTATGAAAGTATAGCATATTGCATGCGTGATTGAAGGGGGTGACCGTTAAGACATATTGTAGAATTACACCTTCATATGGATAAATTGTACCCCTGAAGAGTAAATGATACATTCGCCTTTCAGTAAAACTAGCACAAAAGAAGGCCATTATTAACGATTAACGTGAGCTGTGTTATCAAAAGTACACATCAAGAGGTAAATCAGAAAAGTACACACAAAGTGCGCCAATATAAAAAAAAAACGTGAAAATTAGTTGAACCAGAAGGGTTTAGTTTCCCTCATGTGTTTGAAACACATTGACCAATTTTAATGGCTAAATACTAGAACTAGCTTTTCTATTAACGTGTTTGGGTATGATGGTGTTGAAATAAACAACAACGATTAAAAAAATGAAGAACCCGAGAAAAATTTCAAAGAACATCGGAAAGGACAGAACCCACGCAGACATGTAACTAAACAACATTACTGCTAGATAAAAACAAGTTTATCCCATTTAATTTGTTCAGAGCCCAAGTGTCATCTACAATGTTAAAGTATTTTTTGTCGAAAGTGTAAGAAGCACTGTTAGAAAGAAGACATTATAGACGAAAATTTATAGTATTGGGATTAGAGGGCTGGAGTGAAAATCAAGATACCCGAAGAAGATACCTTTATAAGATATACAACTGTAAACGTAAAATGTGATTTCCTTAGGTTAATTATGCTGACGTTTAATGTTACTTATAACATATAGACACATGCCAACCTGACGAGTCAAAAGCTTACACGAATGCTTACCAACAAAATACGCCTTCAGGTTTTTTACTACCGCGTCAGGTACGATGTTGGAAAATACAAAGAAACAAAAATGTACCCAGGGGGTGACATGGTTATATATGTGTGGCTTGTAAGGAAGAGAAGATGAAGGACATTGCAGACATGCACATGGATTAAAAGACCTGGTGATGACTGAAGAAGATCCTTAATGTTTTAAAGCGAGTTCACGTTGTCACATGTGCGATGATGAATTAGGGGAAGGCAAAGTGCGTGATCGCGACCACTTGATCGTAAGTATCGTGATGCAGCACAGATAATTAATGTAACTTAAACTTACTTACCTATTTATCCATTATATTTCACAACTTAACAATGTATGACGCCCACTTCTTCGTAAAGGCATTGGGGTATACTGTTTTTGAAGTGAACTGCATTCCAAATACCGATGAGGAGAACATTAGTCTTTCTAAGAAAGTTGATGGGTAAGACATTCTATTCATTGATTAGTGTATGTTTATGTTAGGCCGTGTTCACACCAAACGCCGTGTAGAGTAAACATGTTTACTATTTGTTTAGTGTAGTGTACACTGGTTTCACATTACATTTGTTCACATCTATACACCTTGTTAAGCTACCTGTACATAAGATTTGTTCCCACTTGTAAACTATATGTCATTTAAATGTTAATTACGTAGAACTGAATTCAAAATTTTTGGACAATTTTTCTAGCGGTTACGAAACAACCATTTGACTTCAAAAGGGGGATGGGGGTGGGAATGGAAATATTCCGATCACCAATTTTATGAACAAAAATATGGTCATACAGATGATAAAAAAAAATGTTCTGAATTAAGAGTTTCCCCATACATTATAGTGTTAAATATTGGAAAAAAAAAGTATTTGATCACCAGCATGGAAAAAAAAGGAATAAAAACGCACGCAGATAACAAAATAACCCTCCCCCTTTTTTTAAGTTAATTGGTTGCTACTTTATGAAAGCCATTTTTATAATTTGCAGTAGTTTGAATATACTAGAGATGTCTCGATTACGCATTAGAAAACGTTAGCTGCAGCAGCGTGCTTGAAGCCGAAAAAAGGATTGAGATATTAGGGATCACTACATTTTTATCTTTTCTGTTTGTTTCAAATGGTATTTCTTCTCCAAGGAGTATTTGGTAAAGGAATAGGGTAACGTTTTTTTAATTTATTTTAAGTGTTATTTAACGGATCTGAGATACAAGACAAACATATCATTAACCTCACACTTTTTTTAGTCATGCATTTATGCGTGAATCGTTGTTTGAGTAAAGATCAGTGGCGAATATTTCTGTGTACGTCAAGTCGAGTCGGGAGGACCTTTTCAAATGAATGAGGCAGCAACTATTTACTTCATTTTTTGAGAGGGAGCAAGGGGGTGGGGGACGGTGGCGTGGGCTATTGATTTTTTCAGGACAAATTTTGGTGACAAGTCGAAATCAATTTTAGCATTAGATATAGTGGCAGCTGAGGGTGAAACAAACAAATGTTTTTTCATGGCCAAAAACTGGAAACATTTTTTGTTTTCAAAACAAAATCCATAGCTCACCACCCCAACCCCTTTGCTTTTATGTTTTATACTCAACTATAACAGCCTCCCCCTTGCAAATCAATTGGTTGCTGCCTTATGGGTTCGGCAACGATGCTGCCTTGAGTCTTGATCAGGGGTTAATAAAGTAAGTTAATTTGTTTTTACAAAAAAAAATCTGTAAAATTTAGACAACAATTTCTGTAAAGAACTAAACTAATAATTATCAAAAATATCAATGTTACTCAAAAATAGTTTCCTCCTTAAATATATACACGGTAAAACTAATGTCCTAAATGCCTAGTTTTGTGTACACTTAACCTACACAAGGCCTACATTGACTATCGACTGTGTGTAGATAAAACATGATTTAAACTACATGTAAACATTGAGTTTTATCAATGGGAACGCAATTGTGTTTAGTTTACGTGTGAGTTACACTAACACAATACCGAATTTAGGTCCATGTGAACACGGCCTGATTTTCTATATTTAGCCATTTAAAGCTGAACCAATGTAAGGTATTGAAGTCTTGTTTTTAGGAGCATTATGAATGAATGATACTTATAAACAAATGTGTACCCTTACGATTTCATGAAGGGTCATCATAAGAAGAAGAAAATACAACTACCATCTGCTGACCAGGTTTACAACCGACTTAACAATGAACACATTAGTGTGGCTGACTATGCTCAAGCAAAACATGTATTAACTAGATTTAATTGTCAAACATTACAAGACTACCATGATGTGTAAAGGAGATGTTGTGCAATTGGATGATATATTTGAAAACTAGTGTCATTTGTTTAATAGCTTACGGGCCTTGACGTATTTCATTATTATACGTCATCAGGGATAGCTTACGATTCAGCGTTAAATATAAGCAAAGTTAGATCACAATTGTTACACGACCCAGACATGTTACTTCTGTTGAAACACGAGAGGGGACTGTGCTCAAATAAGCCATCGACATTGGGTGGCCAACAACAAATACATGAGTGAATGCGACCCTCCTCAACCTTCCCAATGATTTTTTGGAATACTAAACTAGTAGTACTAACTATGAGTATGTGTTGGCCATGTCATAACTGTAGCCAACAAGGGTTTTGAATTGTTGGACGACTTTGAAGCCATTAACATGTGGAAAGAGGAGGATGAGGTTGGGTACATAATTGAATGGGATTTGGTTACTCAGTCGACCTTTACGATAAGCTTAACGATTTATCGTTTTTACATGAAAACAGAAATGAACAAGTTTCATAAGTTGGTACCGTATTCAAATCCGACAAAGGTGTAAAGTATGTTCTTTATAATAGAAATTTGAAACAGAGTTATTCCAATGGTTGGTATTAACAAAAGTGTATCATGTGTTAAAATTTAAACAATCATGTAGGCTTGAAATTTGCATTTACCTGAATATTAACCTCATTACCATAACCACTACACACACCGTGTCTGAAAATATTTTTTTTTCCAACTGATGAACAAAGTTTGGAAATACCATGGTAAACATACTTAAACGGATGAATATAAAATAAGTGACTACCGAAAAACAATCGTACACATGAAGAAAACCGAACTCAAATTTGACAAGCCTGTGTATTTGGGAGCATGTATCTTAGACATTTCAAAGATTTTAATGTACGATGGTCAAAACACAAGGAAAGCTTTGGAAAAACCAAACAGGTCAATCGACAGAATATTCCGTGTAACGATTACCAGACGTGTTTTATGACCTATCAAAGTTGTCATAGAAAAATGAACGTCATTCGCAGTTACCTTTTAAACGTGGTGACTTCAGAAACAAACACACAAGATGACACACGTTACATTTTAAAAGATGGAATCAGAACACTGGCACATGGACATTTTCAAATTGAAAACGAATACCTAAGAGACGTGTGGTGAAAGAAGTAACAATGCCTGGATTCATCAAACCTCTAAAAAATATTGTTATATAAGGAACAATAACATTTATCATATGTTAAAATAATCTGAATGATATTGAAAGATGATTGCAATTTCGTGCCTGTTTGCAGGCTCGAAAACTTAAAATAAGTGTTACGTGTACACAACATTCTACTTCCAAACAAGCCACTCTCAACGGGAAATTGTAGAGAACAGTTAAAACTTTTCATATTTGAGACGTTTGTTGATGCGGGTTACCCTACCTTCCAAACCTTTTAATCCTACCGTTATGGGACATGTAACCCATTGGACGACAACTAGCAAATAAAGTTGAGACTAAAAATGGGGAATGTGTCAAAGAGACACAACCCGACTATAAAACTTCCTTCCCTGTTGTTTCTTTATTATCATGAGGCTGACTTCATGCAGGAACTTCTTAGGAAGAAAGATAAGAAGTTAGCAATATCCTTTAACTCTACTTTCCGCTATATAGATGACGTTCTTTCACTAAACAATTCAAAATTTGGTGACTATGTGGATCGCATCTATCCCATCGAATTGGAGATAAAGGATACAACAATAAACAGTTAAGTCGGCTTCATATCTTGACTTACATCTAGAAATTGACAATGACAATGCATACGGGGTATATATCTCCCAATTGATACGATATTCCCGTGCTTGCATTTCCTATCATGATTTTCGTGATAGAGGGTTATTGCTCACAAGGAAGCTATTAAACCAAGAGTTCCAAATGGTGAAGTTGAAATCATCCCTTCGTAAATTTTACGGACGCAATCACGAGTTGGTTGACTGTTATGGAATAACCGTTTCACAAATGATATCGGATATGTTCCTTACATCGTAACTACAATCCCCTTCCCTTTCATGAATTTGACCTACCGAATTAGACTATTTACCGGATTTGTAATCACATAAGCAACACGATGGGTGCCGCATGTGGAACAGGGTCTGCTTACCCTTCCGGAGCACCGGAGATCACCCCTAGTTTTTGGTGGGGTTCGTGTTGTTTATTCTTTAGTTTTCTATGTTGTGTCATGTGTACTATTGTTTTTTTCTGTTTGTCTTTTTCATTTTAAGTCATGGCGTTGTCAGTTTGTTTTAGATTTACGAGTTTGACTGTCCCTTTGGTATCTTTCGTCCCTCTTTTAAATTTACCCTGTTTTAATGGATCGATGTTAGTACGCGTAGAATAAGCCAAAAGTATTTCAAAAAGATAGTTTTCATTATTCTCATCCAACATTCAAAGAAACTTGTTTTTTCTTCATTCTCGGTAGAGTACAGTTCAATGTTGTGTTTCTGACGAAACTCTCCAGCCTCGTTGCTGCAAAATTCAGCACCTTTATCTGTTCAAAGCTTTGAAACAACCCATGATGGTGTGAAAAACGCTTGCAATGCATCTTTGACCGTGACATATTTCTTGTTATGAGGGACCAATTTTTCCCCTAAAAGTACTGTCCTTACCAACATCACATTAAGTACTTCATGGGATATCACTACGGAAAATTTTCTATCAAGACCCATCCAATTATTAAAGTATTGACCCGGTCTATTACCTGCTTAAATATTTTTTCTGGGATCCGTGCCTGTCTGGCCACCACAGAGGTTTACAGTTGCCCATATTAAGCGTATTTTGCACTATAGTTTTAATGAATGGGTGTTTTTAAAATTACCTTGTTATATGTCCAAGGTCTGTATTAATGGTCGAGGATGTCTATAATTGACCGAGGCATAATAACCACACACTCGGCACTCCTCGGCATATCTCTGCGGCAAAGTTCCGAACTGGACCTAGCTCATTTCAAAGGTATCGACCCAGGCTAATCGCCACTTTCAAATTTTTTTGGGATCCGGGCCCGTCTGGCCACCACAGAGGTTTAAAGTTGCCCATTTACGTTTTTTCCATACCAACCACACACTCGGTACATTTCGGCATATCCCGACGGCAAAGTTCCAAACTGGACCTAGCTCATTTTAAGGGTATTGACCCAGGCTATTCCCCACTTAATTATTTTTCTGGGATCCGGGCCCGTCTAGCCACTACAGAGGTTCAAAGTTGGCCTTATGGCAAATTTTCATGATTAATCACACACTCGGTACATTTCGGCATATTCCTACGGCAAAGTTCCGAACTGGACCTAGCTCATTTTAAAGGTATTGACCCAAGCTATTTCCCACTTAAATATATTTCTGGGATTCGGGCCCGTCTGGCCACCACAGAGGTTCAAAGTTGCCCATTTACGTATTTTTCGTATCAATCACACATTCGGTACTCTTCGGTATATCCCTACGGCAAAGTTCCGAACCGGACCTAGCTCATTTTAAATGTATTACCCCAAGCTATTCCCCACTTAAATATTTTTCTGGGATCCGGGCCCGTCTGGCCACCACAGAGGTTCAAAGTTGCCCATTTACGTATTTTTCATATCAATCACTTATTCGGTACTCTTCGGTTTATCCCTACGGCAAAGTTCCGAACCGGACCTAGCTCATTTTAAAGTTATTGACCCAAGCTATTTCCCACTTAAATATTTTTCTGGGATCCGGGCCCGTCTGGCCACCACAGAGGTTCAAAGTTGCCCATTTACGTATTTTTCATATCAATCACACATTCGGTACTCTTCGGTATATCCCTACGGCAAAGTTCCGAACCGGACCTAGCTCATTTTAAAGGTATTGACCCACGCTATTTCCCACTTAAATATTTTTTCTGGGATCCGGGCCCGTCTGGCCACCACAGAGGTTCAAAGTTGCCCATTTACGTATTTTCAATACTCATAACCAAAGATCTTTTTAGTCACGTTTATATGTACACCCAATTTTATATACTATAGAGTCTATAATATCGTTGCATTTTTTAGTATTGAAACACCAGGGTTCTCACTGTCATCTGAGTGGTCTCCCGTAGGTTTTTCCTATATATTTATTCTTTTTTTGGCTTTCCATAGATATTTCTATTTATATTTCTGAATGTTTTTAGAGTGGCCGGCTTTATTTTTATTTTTATATACTATATATTAAATTCAATCTTTGATGAATCTTTGATGTCGTTTTATTGCTAAAAATCGATATTACATAAAGACAAATATGCAATTTATTTAAGGGTTTATATTCGAGGACAACGAGAATTTAGAACAACTTGAAGGGGTCATAAATCTATTTGCGGCGTAATTTATTCACTCCTGTTAACTATGAAAATTATACTTTTTAACCTCTAGCAACCGTCGGATATTGAATATCGAATATCGAATAACAAACCGGCAGCTAACTTCACATACATATTTTAAACGTAATGACATGCTTTTAAATTAAGTACAAGCCGGAAAATTGTCGAATTCCGCTGTTAAATCATATTTAACTAAGATTTAGCGATTTTTGGAACGTTTGAGTCTTATGCAGTTTTTTGGTTTTCAGACATATTGTCAAAATTGGCTGCTGGAAAAAAGTGGCTGCTATCTTGATTGGCCGATAAAAGTGGCTGCCAGCTTGAGTCTGGTCCCATTCGACACAAAAAAGTTAACATTGTGGCTCGCGGCTGATTTTTCGATATCAATTGGTAGAAAACCCGAAAATCTAATATACTAACTAGCAACCAAAAGGTGTGGATGTTAGTAAACATAGGTCACCATAGGTCCTTCAACGATTAACACTGAATACAATGACGTATAGTAAGTGACATAAGACCCCTATGATATCAAAACGTAGAACAATTAATACAGATATCAAAGAACCGCGCTGAAGTAAACAAAGAGTCAATCCAATACAGTAACAAACACACCATCATTGCAGTCAGTCTAGATCTACAATGTGTTGACTTTGAACAAGTACATAACGAATGATGCTGCTTCAAACATGTTTTCGAGTGTTCTAGCTACCCCTCTATACATCTGACAGTGGTGTCAAAACAAAACATCGGAAAACACTTACTATACAAATCAGTTAGAAAGGGTTTGACATGTAGCCATTGAAACAACTTTCCATCCGAGTCAGAATTTGTAAACGTGAACTAAAATACATGTAGGTCAAAGTACGGCCTTCAACACGGAGCCTTGGCTCAAACTGAACAGCAAGCTATTAAGGGCCCAAAAATTACTCGTATAAAACCATTCAAACAGGAAAACAAACTGGCTAATTAATAGCTGGAATAGAATAACTTTGATCAAGTTAAGATGCAAATGTATATATATTCTCCCTAAGAAAATGTAAGACAATGCAGACGATACTTTACAAGAGTGAAAATATAAACTGATCATGTATAATGTACCAACAGTGTATGAAATGATTTTTCAAAATCCATGCAAGAAATCTCCTGTGCAAATATTCGGTTAATTGCAATGATCTAGGAGCAAGTGCCAATTGCGTTGGAAGTGAACATGTCATTAAGTGTTACATTTCATTACAAAGAAAAGATCTGCGTCCAAAAAATCATGATTCATTAAATTAATGATATAAAGAAAAATAATTTATTAAAAACCAATATATATCAGTTTGACGATCTTTGTTGTCTTTTGATCTAATAATGACAAAACAGGTGGATTCATTTGACGTCATATGACGTCATATGCTATATACTGTAACAATTCTTCCAATAAAAGAAGGCGAAATTAATCTCACCATTCTCTGCTGATGTATAATAAACAATGATTTGAAGGAAAATATACGTTTATGTAAGTTAGCGATTATATTGTCAAAATATACAGATCTGTTATAAATTATTTATACAGTATCGTTCATAAATGGTTTACGTCAAACGATTTATTGGTGTTGCTTTATGCCGTCCCGCAACAGCGCAAAATGACTATATCGTGGTGAGAGCTGTTTCACATATTTTTACAATTAAAGTTAAGGATTTACAAGGCAGGGGTGTGGAAATAATCGAGTCCTGCATGTAACAAACATTTTGATATGAAATACATGAAACTACAACACAAATGATTAACAAAAGATACTGACATTTATGAGATACAAGTTCTTAAATGATACATAAAAGGGACGTTTTTGGTCACAATACCGCATTTGTAAAGCTTAATTTTAAATTCTTTTTTGCAAAGTTATGTGACATAATTGTGCCTTCGGTTTTTATTAGACTGTCGATTTCTTCCTCGTGTTTGCTTCATTGTAATTGTTGCAAACGTTACCCGTGCGATTATAAAGAAAATAGAAGAGTTACAAACAACATCGCTGCTACTATAATACCGAATAAATGATTTTTTTTAACGAAAAAACAATCAACCAAAATATACCATAGCCAGTCTAAATAAAAATGTAGTACTCTGAGTTATCATATTAATATACATTATATATCTAAATGTATATGTTTCGGTGCGACAATAATATATATCACACGAATCCATTTAGAACAGTTGTACAGATACATGTACATGTAAGTCGGTCATTTGTGTTTATATACGCCTCAATGTCGCGTGTTTGGTATATAGAAGCAACGAATGCCAATTTCCAAGTCTGGGGTTTGATTTAGCCGTGTTTTGAAATGAGATTAACAAAAATGAAAAGCTCATGGCAAAGCATATTCTTTATTTAAGTTTAAAAAAAAGAGTAGTTCCTGTAAAACTGGCAAAACAAACGCTACCAATCAACGAAAAAAGTGAAAAAGAACTGCCATATTCCCTGCTTGGCACAGTTATTTTCCTAAGACATTTGAGGATTAAACCTGGTTTGATAGCTCTAGTAAAAGCTCAAACTTATATGAGTGTAACTAATAACGTAATGTCAACGACCGTATGTAAACGTACATGTATTTAACGTTTTCCGGTTTCCTGTATTGATTTAGATCATAAGGTTTTATGTATTGTGACTGCCTGAAGTATTTCTCCATTGCTTTATCACACTTTAATATTGGTTTATCGTCTTACCATCGTTCCTATGTATCATTGACTTTCAAATATTCGGCTTTTAGAGTTCTTGCTGAAGGTAAATCCAAAAACAAAATCCTTCGGAAGAACGCAATTTATAGCGTGTTGTTTTATTTTTTAGCAGTTTACGCTGGGCCAACTTCTAACTGTACCGACGCTTCATTTATTGATTGTAATGATACACATGTCTGCAGCAATACAGATCTCAAGAAGTACTGTCCTCTCACCTGTGGTATATGCAGTAAGTTATTATCAAATGTTTTAAATTTTACGAATGATTAATCTAAGTTGTGTACCGTCTTACATCCTAGGTTTAATTTTATAATGATAGAAGACAATAGATATTCGACACATATCATTTCAAAACTGACGCGTCAATACAAAATAGTTCTAATGTATGAATTGGGTTTTCTATTTTTATCCAGTTATCATTTCGTTCACTTATAAATGTTATATTGTAGATTTATATCTCGTAGCACAAACAAGTCTTAATTTTGAACAGCAATAAATATTGCTCATTGATTTCACTCAGAATAATGTTATGAACTTTTTTTTATCATTTTTGTTTTATTGAAACAAAAAGAAAGCATTGGTAATTTTCGGCATTCTTTGGCAACTCATTTTTGATCACTAAACCGTATTTATGTTATTTTGTCTTCTAAATTTTAACATAATGATATTCCCTGCTGTTGTTTATGAATTTTTGTCAGATATTCGGAATCCTCTAATTGTGTCCATGCGGTGCCAATAAAAATATTTGCCTGCTAAGCCCAGTTTGAAAAAAAAGGAAAATTTCATAAAATCTTTGTCATTTTTCATAGTTTTAAAAAGCAAAAGATATTGACGATAAATGTATGAATTGCATGTATCTTGTCTGAGAGACAATTTCCCGCAAAATTTCGATGTATTGTACATCAAAAGCAAGGACACGGACTTTCACTTTTGTTCTGCTTTATAGTATTTATAAACTGTTTATAAAAGAGGGACGAAAGATACCAAAGTGATAGTCAAACTCATAAATCTAAAAAAAACTATAGCTAACAACGCCATGGCTGAAAATGAAAAAGACAAACAGAAAAACAATAATACACATGACACAACATAGAAAACTAAAGAATAAACAACACGAACCTCACCAAAAACTAGGGGTGATATCAGGTGCTCCGGAAGGGTAAGAAAATCCTGCTCCACATGTTGCACCCGTCGAGTGTCTTATGTGATTACAAATCCGGTAAATAGTCCAATTCCGTAGGTCACATTCATGAAAGGGAAGAGGATTGTAGTTACAACGTAAGGAACATATCCGATATTATTTGTGAAACGGTTATTCCATAACGGTCAACCAACTCGTGATGGCGTCCGTAAAATTTACGAAGGAATGATTTGGAACTCTTGGTTTAATAGCTTTTTTATGAGCAGTAACCCTCTATCAAGAAAATCATGATAGGAAATATAACAATTTTACAAAAAAACTTGATATCTTAAAGCAGGGCGGTATTAACAGTGTATTCAATGTTCTTTTTTTCTTTTGTTTTAGAACCCTGTCAAGACCAGAGTGTGTTTAACTGTACTAGGAACGTGTGTTCCTTTCCCTCACTGAAGAAATTCTGCCCTGTAACTTGTAATTCCTGTATGGAGTCCACTCATATTTCATGTATGTTATAGAGTTGTACATATGTTTATGTAAAATTATAAGCTACATTTTACTAGTATTGTGACTGTTACGACACTTACATAGAATTTACGCACATTGTAAATTTATTCTGATCAGTAACAATATGTTGTGTAATAGATTACAAATACATGCATGTACAACGATTGTATTGTATCCTAAATAGGTTCAGGAAAAACACTGTTTTGTCATATACAATGTAATGATATGTTTTAATAGAATGACCGTTATGACATGTCAACACTATACCTTATCCCGATTTGTGCTGAAGGAAATAAAAATCAACATACCTTGAAATGCATATTAGAGTGCACTGGTTCCCGGAAATTTGGCGATACTTGCAGGAAATTTTAATCTAATCAAAACACTAACTATTCAACCCTATTTTAATATCATTTATATGTATTATGTATAAGAGTCAATATCTGAAAAAGTCGATTTTCCATGTCCCCCACTTCACCATCAATTATTTTTTTATTCAACCATCTTTTTTTGAAAATTTCAAGTTTCAGTATAAACTAAATTATATAATGCACCAACTCTTGCCAATTAAACACTCATTCTTATATTTCTTCCAATAAAATATTGTAATTTAAATGTTCACCCCCCCCCCCCCCCCCTAAAATCATGTTGCCCCTGTGTTTTTTGAAAACTAAATCATTCAAATAATATCCAAATTAACTAAACAGGCGTCCGATTTGGGTTTTTTTTCTGGACAATTTTTTTTCGCGACAAGTCGAAACAATTAATTTCTTTCAATTTTAGCATTACATATAGTGGCAGCTTAGGGTGAAACAAACAATTTTTTTTTCTCAGAATCGAAAACAATTTTTTTTTTCTCTCCAAAAACCGGAAACAAACTTTAAAAAAAAAAACCAACATAGCCACCAATGGTTGCTGCCTTTTCTGACCGTAATGTTCGTGCACTTGCACGATGGCGGACACTAACAGTAAACACTTCACTACCCAAAACTTTGAAGATATTTAACAGAAGTCACAGCATTAAGATCTAATATCAAACGGCAACAGAGAATAGATTGACGGCACTATGATAAAAGGAATCTCACAATAATCTAAAAAAAAACACGTAGAAATTAAACACTATAAGTACAAGAACTAAGAGGGACCCCTATTGATACGGTAGGATTATACTACAAACGTAACGTCTCTGTCCCTTCATTCATCTCAGGACACGTGGAAACTCGAGGATAATTCATTTCGCTTGTGATAAACACTGAATTGAATTACATAAACATGTATTGTAAAAACTGTACAATTTGAATATTCCACATCGTAAACACAATATTGTTATTCACAGTTTTTGGAAGAAACCATCGTTTCTAATTCTATTAGATAGATTAACGACAGAGTGATCAATGTATTTTTTAATATCTTCTATCATCATGTGAGAAATTAAGAAACCAATAACAAATATTTACTTGGTTTTATTTATGCTTTCGATCTTTTCAATTATGTTTTATTCAGCGCAATTAAACAGTTGTTATTACAAAGGAAATTCGTACCAGCAAGGTGAACACTTTACCGATGGTTGTGATTACAAATGTGTTTGTGAAGATGCATCTACTGGACGTTACGTCTGTCATTCAATGTAAGGTTACACCTTTTTTTACCTTAGAATGTTCGATAGATATTATAAAAGTAAAAAAAAATAGGAGATGTGATATGATTTCCAATGATTCAACTATCATTCAGCATACAACTGACGTGGTTGTAAGCAACAATTACGATGGGTATCATGCATTCTTGCTGTTCTTGTTAAATCTAATATGCGACTCGTTGACGCAAAACAATAAGAAAAGATTAAACATACAAATTTCCCAGTTGATGTTTAGTCTGTAGGTAGAAAATACTGAAAGTTGATGGGGAGATGTGATCTTTGTTGTATTTCTGTAGTAATGCTAGAGCAACGATTTAAATAATTCACCAACTTTGAAAATACTGACGTCTGATTTGTTTTTGTATTAATGAAAAATTATCGAAAAATTGAGTGTTTTAAGATATTGACAATCATATATCAATCCTTAATTTTTGAAAATTACAACTTGACACAGGTATAGAAAGGGTCTGACTTTTAATTTGGTGTCGAAAATTGTTGTGTATATAAGAAATATTTGTTATTACAGGTGTTACCAGTGGAGCCTACCAGATGTTTGTCAATTGAATCCCGCAGCTCCTGGAAAGTGTTGTCAAACACCAAGTTGTCCATCATACATTCAAATTAATTATCCGTCAGGTTATTCAGTTGAATAATCAACTAGATTAAACACAAACAGTACAAGTATATGAAGTGGGAAACATTTACTATGAATAAAGATGAGAGAAAATTGCGGTCAAGATTTATTCTTATAGTAATTTGCACTGCAATATGCAAATCATCGCGGGCTTTAAAAGATCGAAAACAATTGTACATGGTCAAAGCAATATGCATATACTTTACAAGTAACAACCTACAACAAGAAACTGGCTAACAAGATGAAACTAGATAAAAATTGACTACCAAAAAGGAAAAATAGTCACAATATCAATACACAAGAATAACAAACAACAGCATCCATGCATCGGATAAACGTAGATTTTTGGTATATAAGCCCCAGTTTTATTCAAATATAACAAATATAATACGTCTCTTGGTTACACCCATAGCTAAAATCGTTTCACCTTTGGTAAAATGCTTGAAAAATAGTTTCACTTCCATTCATCACAAGCATAACTACATCTTACACAACTGTATTGTCAAATGAAAATTTCTGCACTGTACAAGGTCCGTACCAGTATAGCAAAACCCCTTCTGCTTGTGACGGTTTCATCCCAGAGGGTATCACCAGCCCAGTAGTCAGCACTTATGTGTTGAGATGAATATCAATTATGTGGTAATTTTTTTATAAATTTCCTATTGCAAATTTTTTTTCGAAAAACTCTAAGGATTTTTTATCCCAGGAATAGATTTCCTTAGCCGTATTTGGCACAAATTTTTGGAATTTGATGTCCTCAATGATCTTAAACTTTGTGCTTTTGGCTTTACAACTATTTTGTACTGAACGTCACTGATGAGTCTTATGTAGACGAAACACGTGTGTGGCGTATTAAATTATAATCTTGGTACTTTTGATAACTATTAGGTAAACCAACTGTTCCCGACTATCGGTCCTGGCATTCCTGACATTCTTACCACATTAACTGGAAGCCTATCGAGTGCAATCCCAAATCTTTCACATATTTTTATTTGGTCATGTGGCCATATGTTGGCAATCCAATAACCAAATTTTCATAAAAGCCTGAAAACAATAACATTTATTTTCCTTAAATTTCAACAAACATCTAATTCTTAACTAAGGTTTAAAAGTATTTTAATCCTGATTGCTCTTCAACTTCATAGTTTATTTGGCCTTCTGATATTTTTTTAATCCAGTGTAGTCTTTTGAAGAAGAAACGTGCAAATACAAACCCAAACCTTTCAATCCTGGTATCGACACACGGACTTTTCCATCCATTGCTGCAGTTGATGTGTGTTATAATTTACTTGCCAAAATGTTATTTTTGTTGGTTTGAGATGTAAAACATTTGTTGTTTACAATTCGGTATAGTAAATAAAAAAAAAGAAGAGGCTCTTTTATTTTAGAAAATATGAGTATCTGGATAACTTGATCAATTGGGGAAATGAAAAACAAGGATGGCACATATTTTACATTGTGTTTTAATGTTATATATTCTGTACTCACTTCATTCTTCATTTTAATTCATCTATTTGCTGTTGAACTTAATTCTGTATTCAATAAGAATCAATTTTCAACATTTTTGAATAAATTGTTTTGAACCTGTTTTGGCTAACTGTTATCTATGATGAGTTTATTTAATCTGATGTGTCAAAGAATGGCGTTATGAAATTTTTCATTTTTAAAAAGAGAAGAGCGATCTTTTAAATACTAGTATATAGCGGACCATATCTACAATCTATATATATCTCCAAATTGATACGATATTCCTGGGCTTGTATGTGCTATCATGATTTCCTTGATAGAGGTCTGCTACTGACAAGAAAGCTATCAAACACAGAGTCCCTTCATAAATTTAACGAATGCCATCACGAGTTGGTTGACCGTTGTGGAATATCCGTTTCATGTTCCTTGTGTCGTAACAACAATCCCTTCCATTTTCACGAATGTGACCTACCTAATAAGACTATTTCCCGGGTTTGTAAAAACATGAGCAACACGACGGGTGCCACATTTGAAGCAGGCTTTGCTTACCATTCCAGAGCACATGAGATTCCCAGTTTTTCTGTGGGGTTCGGTGTTGCTTTGTCTTTAGTTTTCTATCTTGTGTCTTGTGCACTATTATTTGTCCGTCTTTTTATTCCATATTAGTTATGGGCATTATTTTTTCTGGTCTGTGCGTCCGTTCGTCTGTCGTACCGTTTATCGGTCGTTGTACCGTTATTCCGTCCGTCCGTCCGTCCATCTGTCACGCTCCAGGTTAAAGTTTTTTGTCAAGATAGATTTTAATGAAGTTGAAGTCAAAACAACTTGAAACTTAGTACAAATGTTCCCTATGATTTGACCTTTCATATTGTTAATGCCTAATCGGAGATTTTACCTCATTTCTACGGCCCACTTAACATAGAAAAAAATAGTGCGGATGGGGCATCCGTGTACTATGGACACATTCTTGTTCTTGTTTAGCCATGTCGTGCCTGAAACACCTACAAACTTTATCTTTACTATCGAAAGCACTGCCTACTGTATACATATAATTCATTAGATAAGAAATTGTATATAGGTTGACTGTGAAACTCTAAATTGCACATCCGGATTTTGACTAATCATGGTGTATATATATTTGGTCTTGTGTATAGTAGTCACTACAGCTTCAGGTGTGTATATGTTATTTCATACTTAATAAACTCTTTTTCTCAGATCCCTTACATATAAATTACATCACATGTCATATTTGGCCTCTGAATTACATTATGGCATATAAATGAACAAGTTTCAACAGTTAAATTGTATGTTTATATTTTTTAATAAAATTTCATATTACTGCCAGTTTGGAGTATTTATATAGCTTTTTATATATAAATTGTATGTTTATTTCTTGTTTCAGCTGGGTCTCCTTCTAACTGTACTGACGCTACATTTATAAATTGCAAAGATTCACATGTCTGCAGCCATACAGATCTCAAGAAGTACTGTCCTCTCACCTGTGGCATATGCAGTAAGTTGTTGTATGAAGTTATAACGACATGGTGAACTTAAGGTGTGATTAGTCTTAATATAAATTTTAGACTTGCATCTTAGGTTAAATGTTTTTAAACCAAAGATTTATCATGTTTATAATGATACCAGACAAGGTATTTGAATGCATATCTTATATCTTTTAATATTTCTCAACAAAGTATAAAAAAAAATCTATATATGAACATGTTTGTTGAAATAAAGGCAACAGTAGTATACCGCTGTTCTCATAACCCATAAATCCATGGACAAAAAACAAAATCGGGGTAACAAACCAAAACCGAGGGAAACGCATTAACTATAAGAGGAGAACAACGACACAACACCGAAACGCAACACACACAGAAACGGACCAAGCATCAGACAAAACACCACGAGAATAACAAATATAACATGAAAACCAAATACATGAATTTGGGATAGACAAGTACCGTGCCACGTCTTATCTCAAAAATAAGAGAAAACACAAACGACTCAACGTTAAAATGCAACACACACAGAAACGAACAAAACAAGTATGTTCCAGTATGGTAAAAAGTAAAATCACAAAATTACTGAACTTCGAGGAAAATTCCAAACGGAAAGTCCATATAATCAAATGGCAAAATAAAATTATAAAATACATCAAAACAACTGTCACATTCCTGACTTTGCACAGGCAAACGGTGGACTGAACCTGGTTTTAAAGCGCTAAACCTCTCACTTGTACGACAGTTGGATCAATTTCGATTATATTGACAACGAAACCGTAAGTATGTAGTACATTGTTCTTCTAGAGCTTTATTGTGTGTTCTCTTTCTATTTTTATCCGGTAATCGGTTCATTCACTTGAACATGTTATTGTGTAGATATGTTGATATATAGTTCGTAGCACAACAAACGTCTTAACTTTAATTTATTTATGAATAGAAATAAATACTACTTGATAATTTCATTCAGAATCCTAAAGTGTTTTATTATTAACAATACCTTGTTGAAACATCATTGAAGGCGTTGGTAATCTATGGAATTATTTGTGTGTTTTTAGCAGAAAAAAACATATGTAAATACCATCTAGTCAACAAATTCATTTGTGATAACCAAACTGCATTTATTGTTTTCTTCCTTCTAAATTTGAGAATAAAAATGTTGGCTGTTTTTTTTTTATATTGTTGTGAGATATTTGGAATCTTACAGTTTTTTGTCCTTGTAGTCCTATACAATAGAAGCCGCTATCGCCTACTTTTCTTTACATTAGATATTACATATAGTTGGAGAAGCCATCTTTAAAATTGTTGTAAAATCTTTGTTTATTTGTCATAGTTTTTGAAAATAACAATGCTAAAAATGTTAAATGTATTACAATTGTGGAAACTATTATTTCCCGGCAAATTTTCATACGGACGTTACCTTTTTTCCCCGACTGTTTTAAACCTTGTTTTTTTTGTGTTATTCAGTACCCGTTTATAATACAATGTAAAGGTCTCACAAGAACCTTGTTGTTATTTTTATAGTAGCGAAAAGCCTTAAAACAGTGTATTAATATTTCTTTTTTTCTTCTTTTGTTTTAGAACCATGTCAAGACGAGAGTGTGTTCAACTGTAATCAAAACGTGTGTTCCTTTCCAACACTGAAGAAATTCTGTCCTGTTACTTGTAATTCGTGTAGTGAGTCCTCACATATAATATCAAGTATGTTATTTAGTTTAATATGTGTTTAGGTAATACAATTAGTAAAATTGTTATCGCATCCGAATAAGTCTTTTAATTCACTTTAGGTTGTTTTATTCATACTACATTGTAGTTGTACACTTAAACAGAGTCAGTTTCAAAATCCGTTAAACTGTTCAATATCATAAACTAAATATCTAAGTTATTTTCTGCGAAACAAAAACTTTCAATAAGAAATCAAAGTTGCGGAAGAAAAAATAGTAATCAGTTCAAAATCAGGATGGCTTGCTGGACCAATGGAAAAGTGGAAGGAAAAAAAATACTTAGTCTCCCATACCAACGTATATGATTTATATGTGCATAAAGCCATCGTCGGCTCTAATGACTATAGCATGGCGGTCATTTTCATAAGGGAGCTGAGGAGAAGCATCTGAAAGAAACCTGGAAAATCAAGTCAATGTTGGGAGTCGAACGTGACTTACCTCGATTTGCGTTCGATCTTACAACACCATGGTTCATAAACTAGTTAAAACTGTAAATGAACTTCTTAGACCGTTCAGTTACCGAAGCCAGTTTCACCTAAAAGCCTTTAAATTGTAAAAACTATATTGAAGAATTCTATTCATTTTCGTTCTTCCCAATTTTGTTTATTCAGCACATGTAAACGGTTGTATTTACAAGGGGAAGACGTATCAGCAAGATGATCACTTTGACGATGGATGTCTTTACAAATGTGTCTGTGAAGATGCATCTACAGGAAAATATGTTTGTCGTGAAAAGTAAGGTGCTTCTATATAGGTTACAACTATTTTACAATTAATGTAATAATACGTTCACATGTCTGATTTTAATTGGTTAATAAGAGGGCGACATTCAGTTTTATTATCATTCACTTTGATAAGTCGTATTTCGATTGGCTTACACGTAGGAAATATTACAATGGCTCCCTCTTGTGCAGTGCAGACTAACCAAAAACGACAGTGTTAAGAAAAACGATTTTAAAAACAATTCTCAACATCTACGTTTAGACCACAAATCTTTCCATAGAAAATAAATCATACATCCGGCTTAAATTGTATTGTTTTTCTAATATATATTACGTCGTAACTTTCATGACCTCATAGGTAATTATTTCAATTTAAAAAGAAAATGTTAAAAAGTTTTAAAATAAGGAGATGTTGTGTGATTGAAGCGGGAAAGCTTCCCACCAGAGTAGACAAACTATTGATAGGTCAATGTTGGACCTCCATTGGTAAAATACTGAAAAATCAAACTTGGTCGAACAAATGATCTCTTTACTGTGTGAATTGCATTTCTCTTAACATGCTTGAGAAATGCATGAGCAAAGTTAACATTTAACATATATATACGTGCGCACGTGTTTAGATTAAAGCACGGAAGCACTTCATACAAAATATACTTCGGTCAACGCTTTTGCATCCCAATGAAGTAACAAAAAGAAGCATTCAATTCTTAAATAAATCGACACATTATAAAATATCAAAGGAAATCGCAAAACTCATCATATAGCCATGTGAAAAACAAAACATAACCTGAACGAACAAACTTGATCTTTGACGCATGCAATTTACGCAATGTTTTTTCCATTATTTATGTTTTACACATCATAAAACCCATTCCTTCTTAGAATTCAAACTTTACACAGGCATATATTTAGGTATATACCATCCAATAGTATGTCGAAAATATTTGCAATACACTATTGTGTATTCTAGAAGTATTGCTTGATTTGTATGATATTTGTTGTACATTTTGTTTCAGGTGCTACAAATGGAACCTTCCAAGTGTTTGTTCATTAGATCCTCCAGCTTCTGGAAAGTGTTGTCATACACCAAGTTGTCCTTCATACGTACAAATAACGTATCCACAGGGATATTCCAAAGAATAGTCAACAAATTTATTCATAAACATATTCATGTATATTTAAATAAATACATGTAATAAATGACGCTACGGAAACATTGAAGTTTATGTTTCAAAATTGGTGTGGTAATTTTTTTCTCTGATCTGTTTCTCGTGACTTTGACTTGATGAACAGAAAATAGTAGCTTTGTTACTTTTATTCGTTTGTCAAACAGACATGAATTGACGGCCCAGATAAATTTAATATGTGTCTTTATCTAACAAAGTTTTCATGACTGAAGAACAATAACCTGTGTAGAGTTGGCTGAAAAATTAATCAATGTGGACATTTTAAATTCGTGTATCGCTGTCCATGTCAACTGTTTTCATTTAAATATTATACTTTTCAAGAAAATAAGCAAAAAGCATAGATTGTTTTAAATGTCAAATGAGGCTGAAACTTAGAGTGACAAAAGATTTAGACAATTTGACTTATTTGATTGCAGATCTTGTTTTATGCATCATTTTTCAAATTAAAATGTTTTTCTCTAATAACCACTCATCTTTTAAATGTAGACATGCAGTCGATAACGCATACAATTGATAAAAATTGTCATATTAGAGCAATTGTTTATACAAAGAGTAAACAGTACCTGCAATGTCGGCTATATATGGCTCATAGCTAGAGGTAAACTTGATTTGTCGGTAGATTTATTTTTAAGTTTAATAATAGTTTTAAGAATAACACAAACACAAAAAAAGATAAAATCGTCATTAATGGCCGCAACTTACCAACAAGATAAAACTTTAGGACAATTGACTACCGAAGTCAGAACTAGTCATAATTTCGACATATAAGATTCGAAAAAAAGTAATAACACACAAAGTCATTAATACATCAGAAAAACGAAGTTGTCTGCTCTAAATTATTGATTATAAACATTATTTTAGACATTTCCAGATGATTTCAAAAAAATATCATTGCCATTATACGACAAATGAACCACAACTTGATAAAGTAAGGTTTTAGTGCATTGTCAGTGGCAAAATAACACCAGGGCAACCAACACTATGTAACCAGTTCTCCACTATTGGTCTTGCCATACCGGACATTCTTGCCACGTTAACATGAGGCCAATCTTATGCATTCCCAAATTTTTCAAAATCAGATTTAAAATAATTATAATCTAAACACGGACTTGTATTTTTCATCCATTTTGTATTCCGAATCTGCAATTGATGAAGCACTCCCTGAATGAGTATTAAATTGATCAAGATTTAAAATAAGAACATTTAAAGCTGACCCTACAACAGCTAATTATATAAAACAAACACGAAACACATTATTATGGTTTTGATGATAACTCTGGCCTTAGACATCTGGGGCCGTATGCATAAAACATCTTAACATAAATATTCTTTAAACTTAGGTTTCACTAAGAATTTCCTAAGTTAAGTCAAATTCTTAAATGGTATGCATAATCTTACTTAAGTGTTCACTTAACTAAGGAATAATTAAATCGGAACCTTGCTCTAGTTACCGTATGATATATATTAGCTGATGACATGTACTCATTCGTGTAAAAGTTTGTTACAATAATTTAAATTTATTGATCAATGCATGATTTTATTTTATAAAAGAGCTGGGGTTAAACTGATATAGGCATGTAAAACAATCATGAGTACGTAACATAGTTAGTATCATAGTACTGTATCATGATGAACAATTGGCGTATATAAGACAAGGATTTTTATGGTTGATATTTTGACAGATGAGCATTGGAAGAAAAATATTTCGGTAATTAAAAAATTTCCTCTACTTAATCTTTAATTATCTTTCATGGGTGTCCTATTTTCAGGAGACAGCACTATATTTTTAACTTTAATAAAACATTATCAAGGCATAGCACAAGACTGAGTGTAGCGTTGTAAGCATATGCTAACAAATAATTTTACATAGCACTTTTTTCAATAAAATGTTCACTAATCGTTCAGGTTATTATGCGCTGACATCTCTCTTTCCAGACCCCTTACATATGCTTATAGTTTAAAACAAATCTATTTTGATGTGAAATTAACATTTTATTACTTCCCTTTTACAACAAAAAATGGGGGAGGGTAGAATTTTTTTCCAGAAATCCATATACAAACTAGGATATTTTTCAAAAGTCCTACAATCTTTACTAAAACTAATTTATATTCTCCTCATCTTAGCAATATTTTCGAAATTGCAATATATCTCACTGAATATATATAAGGCAATATAAAAAAAATTATTCAGTACGAGTAAGGTATCATTAATACCTTATATAACCGACGAATTCCATGGGGACTTCTGACTGCCGTAACAGTGATTCTAAACATTTAACCTATTTGTTTCAACAAAATAGAGGTCCATGCTCCCCCCTTATGAAAGAAATCCACCTCTGGGTAGGTCTTAAAACTTTTCGATTTTGTCCCTGTACATTGTAAGTATGCCTTTCATCTTTAGAATAAAACTAAATTGAAAATTCAAATGACACCCCCTCCCCCATTACACACACAAAAACAACACCCACACACATATATAAAATGGGGTTTTGCATGCTCTCTCTTCATTCCTTAATTCGGTTTTAACTAACGGTTACAATTGATACCGCGCGGTGTATTTTTTCAATTTAAAAAAACGTGCACGTACAGAGCAAACAAAAGAAAAATAGTACCATGAATTACATGTGTGTCAAAACTGATACTTTTCGGTATACATACATGTAATAACGAGATTGGGAAGTAGTATATATAACTACCCACTGTTATCTCTTGATTGGTTGAGTGTACGTGATTTGAAGAAAATAACGATGATCTTTAATATCTACTTATTTAGCAATAAATAATCAAAAAATTAGTATTCTATTACTGATATATATATTAATCCATCAAATTGTATTTATATTTATGTTCTTTCAAAAACGCAAACTTTCGACTGAGTTTTAACTAGTTTTGAAAATTTAAAGTAGCCTTATAGGTACCTTAGGCGTTTCCTTAGTATACGGAGTTTTATGCATACCACTTAAGTTTTGTGGGCATGACTTAAAACAACTAAGATTTTACTTCAGAAATACTTAGTTTAAGATTTTTTGTGCATATCACTTAGATAAAAATGGCGGAGTTCCCTTAACATACGTGTTTACTAAGGAAAATCTTAACTTAAGTAGCTTTATGCATACGGGCCCTGAACTTAAATCTAAGAGGCATTTAACGATGCAAAAACCCAATTTTTCTTTCGTCATCATTATTCATTTTTTTTAAGACAATATCAAAGATATTCACTTACCTTTTTAATATGTTTAGTAATTTCTTTTTATCGTGTCAATTGCTTTTTATTGATGACCTATTTCTGCAATTACTATATGCTCCTTCTTTACCAAAGAGATAGGTACATGTATTCATTCCAATGCCAGCATCTAGGTCTTAATTCATATTTGTTTTCATTAACCTTGAAACATTTTAACGATAGCTACATGTATTGTTGTCATAGTACAACTTGTTTTAAATTCAAAAGAAGACAAACACAATGAAAACCAACAGAAAAAAACAGTAAATTTGCAACTTTCTTTTCTTTAATTTAAATTTTAAAAGGTTTGGTTTACTACAAAAACTTGGTGTGTCCGAATTTCGTTTAATTTTAAAAAAAAACGACTTATTTATCGTTCTTTATTTTTTGAGAGTTTTATGAGTATATCTGTCAGAAGAGGTGATGTATCTTTTCATTAATCTGCTCGATATTTGTTTACACTTACAGCTGAAACAAAACAAATTAGTTATGACTTTAAGGGGGTAGACCTTGGTACAGGGAGATAACTCTTTAAATCAGTTATGCGTTTGTAAAAAGTCAAGTATCATCAATGTTTTTTAAGCATTTACCTGAAACAGATTGGAAATTATCGATGTAACCTAGAAACTTCGAATATACTTATGAAAATGGTTGACACAAACGTACTGGACGATGGAATCACTGTTGCGGAAGTCAGAAGTCCACACACCCATGGAATTCGGAATTTATATGAAATCATATAAGCTATTTACTCGTATCAAATTATCTTTTTATATTTCCTTATAAAAATTATATTCAATGAGATATATTGCGGTTTCGATAATATTGCTATGTACGCTACCGCTAATATGTTGAGAATATACTTACTGTAATAATTTGTTTTAGTAAAGATTTGTAGGACCTTTGAAAAATTCCCTATAGTTTGTATATGGATTACTGGAAAAAAAATTCTACCCTCCCCCTTTTTGTTGTTGTAAAAGGGAAGTGATAAAAATGTTAATTTCACACCAAAATATTTTTTTTTCAAACCATAAGCAAATGTAAACAAGGGGTCTGGAAAGGGAGATGTCAGCGCATAATAAGCTGAACTATTAGTAAACATTTTATTGAAAAAAAGTGTTTTGTAAAATGATTTGATTTGTAAAATGATTTGCTTACAGTGCTACTCTAAGTCGTGTGCTACGCCACTGAAACCTTGATCATGTTTTTGAGAGTTCAAAGCATATTGTTGAATCCAGAAAATATTACACCCATTAAAAGATGATTAAAGATTAAGTAGAGGAAAGTCTTGGCTTACCGAAATATTTTCCTGCAATGCTCATCCGTCAAAACATCAACCTTAAAAAGCGTTGTCTTATACTGATATGAGCCAATTGTTCATCATTATACTATGTTACGTTCTATTGATTCCGGATTCAATAGAACGTAACATAGTATAATGATGAACAATTGGCTCATATCAGTATAAGACAACGCTTTGTTTACTAAACTAAGGAAATTCTTAGTGAAATCTAAGTTTAAGAAATACTTAAGTTATACGGCTATGATTGTAAACTTTTCGGTTGTCATCCCGAGATGGTTGATCTATTATGTAATATCTGTTTTACAGATGACAACTGATATGTTGAAATTGACATTCATACAATCTGGTTCCTTATATCCCAAATGAGATTTACTAAGTTAGACGAATCACCGGGTTTGCACTTATATGAGCATCATACGGGTGTCACATGTCGATCATGCTCTTCTTACCCTTCTCAGCACCTCGAATGATTTAATACTGTACTCTCTACATTTTGTACTTTAATCCCTCAATTTGAAGTTGAACTTAGTTCTGTGTTAAATAGTGGTATTCGTGTTACTGTTACATGTATACCCCTATCTATGACATTACCTTTGGTGCATGTTTGTTTTGTTTAAACATCGTTGTCAGTATAATGGAATTTGATGCGATTCTCATACAAGTAAAAGGTTTGGCTAGCTTTAAAGCAAAGTTTAACCCACCATCTTAAATTGTCATATACCAAGTCAGGAAAAAGACAATTGTCATCTTACAGTTCGTTCCTGAGTGTGTTGCATTGTCCTTTGTGTTTTGTTGCATATCAGTGTTTCTGTTGTTTTGTTGATTCCTGTAATGTTGTACGATAAGTTTGTTCCAAATTGATTCTCTTCCATCAATGAAACTCCTTTCCATTATCATGTTTAAGGTGGATAGCATAAATATTTCGATGGAATTTTTCGTTTGAGCTTTTAAATCAAAGGACTCGTAACACCTCTGTATAAAGTGTGCTAAAATATACCCATAAACGCGTTAATCACTATTTTCATGTGTGCAGACATTGCCCATGAAAGATTTAAAAATCTAAATAATCAAACACTGGTGCAGAAACATTAGTACCGTTTATGTTATTATAATAATAATATATATTTGTAGAAGAGAAAAGAATTCGGCAATAGATTGATTGCGGTAAATTTTGCTTTCTGCGAAATGATCTTTGCCCTAAAAACAATTCCTATACCGTTAAATAAAAAATGTAGATATAAAGTTATTCGTAAATGATTTTATCTTTGATACGACAAAAAATGTTTCTTTAATAAACTGTAGGTGTCAATCGTGCCTGTTATACTTTAAAACTTAACCTTTGCTACTGAGAGCACCGTCTGTTTACATATTATATAATTCTATAGATAAGAAATTTGATAGACTGAACTAATAATCTAAATGACAAATCAGGATTTCGTTACAACATGACGCTTATATATGTATTCTTGTTTATAGTAGTTTCCGCAGGTGCTTTAGGTTTGTATATTTCATATCATATTTAAACTAAAACTGTACATGTATTTCCCTTAAATTAAATTGAACAGCAAATGAAGAATGAGGCGGAGTTAAACAGGTACATTTCCTTGTTTAGATGTCCAGTTAATTAAGTGTCGGTGTAGCAGTTTCGCGAATAGGTTTAAAATTATTTTGAGAGTGCAAGAGTCCTTTTGTGATTCAGGTAAAAGATCAGAAAGCTAATATAAAGAAACGTATTTATTTACTACGTCAGCATGGCGATTGTGAATGCGTATATTCGCTTAATTTAGTGATTACGAATTCAATAAAGAAAAACGTGTGGATGCATTTGACATCATAAATCATACAATTATTCCAATAAAAGAATGTAAGGTGAATTTCATTTGTCTTCGCTGCTCAATTATAAACAATGAATTGTTGTACGGTCTACATGTAAAATAACGACAACATTGTAAAAATATTTACAGTTAAATTTCAAAGATGTGTGAATAATTATTTTTACAGTATCATTAGGAATTTCCAAGGCAGGGTGTGGAAATATGCAAAATTCGCATGAAACAGACATTTTCATATAAAACACACGAAATCATACCACAAATTAATATTTTGGTGAAGGAGTAAAAATAAATATACCGAACTGCCGAAGTAAGTTCAAAAGGGGAAATCCGTAATTAAATGGCAAATTAAAATCTCAAACATACCAAACGAATGGATACCAACGGCCATATTTTTTACATGGTACAGGTATTTTCTCATGTAGATATGGTGGATTAAACCTGGTTTTATAGCTAGCTAAACAGTTGTTGAAACTGCCCTGAGTTTCTATAGACGGTCTATATTGACTATTCCCTTTGTCTCTTATCATTATCGGCTGCTCTCTATTGTACTTATTGCAAACATTAGCCATATGATTATACTGAGAAGAATAATAAACAACAACGCTGTTACTATGATACAGATAAATCATACTTAGAAAACCACCATCAACAACAACGCTGTTACTATGATACAGATTCATCATACTTAGAAAACCACCATCAACAACAACGCTGTTACTATGATACAGATTCATCATACTTAGAAAACCACCATCAACAACAACATACCATAACAAAATGTACTTTCTTGTACTTATCACAGTATATATTTATATGTAACTAAGGTTACAAGAATGTACCATGTGTTTCTTGTGGAAACTGGAACAAAAAACAACATTCTATTCGCTGTTATTAAGACAAATGTATCAAAAATCACTCGCATTAATCATTGTTAATAGCTTAAGTGTACTATCAAATACATAATTTCGTGACGTGTACATTTAAGGATGTTCGCTTGTCATGTTTTGGTATTTTTGTAAGATTTTCGGAACATTCTGGTTTTATCCATTCGAATGCCTTAAAAAAAATGCCTATTGATCCTCATTTTTCTTTTTATAAATCTTAAATCTGTATAATTAAAAGCCATTTGTAAAACTCTTGTACACTTCTTGTTATTTTTTAATAGTTTTTGAGCACTTAAACATGTCAATGATAAAGCTATGGAAAATCTATGGCTTATATCTTGAAAACAAGACCAATATATTATTTTTACTCTTTTGGTTCCTTTAATAATGATAACAATGACGAGCTTTTCATAACCTTAGTAAATACTGATAGGGGATTATTATAATATAGATTAATGTATACTTATGTCATTAAATATTATGAAATTATAGGTTTCATAACGAGTGAGAATTTGATATCGCTTGATATCAACTCGAGTTATTTAATTTCAATATAATAATAAACGAGCCTGTGGCGAGTTTGTTATTACTATTTAAATTAAATAAAGAGAGTTGATATCAAACGATATCTAATTCTCCCGAGTTGTGAAACCTATTTCTCTTATGGTAAACATGCTTTTTGTGCTTAATAAAAAAAAATCCGCGAAACGTCGACCCAGTCGCTTGAACATAACTGCATTGTGACGTCATATGTCCTGTTCGTCGTCAATCTTCAACATAAGACTTTTTGAAACATTTTGTGCGCTTCAGAATGTAATAATATTTGAATAAGAATATATAATAAGGTGAAAAGTGTGCGTATTTTCTATATTATTGAAGAAATCGTTTATCTCCGTTGCAATGGAGGAAATGTACATCATTGTGACCTTTAACTGTCAACAATGACCTAAAGAATAGCCAATGAAAATGCCGCAATATCGTTTCAGGAGGTTTCGTTGGCCAATCAAATTAACGCATTTTTCGTATCACTTTTTCGTATCACACTCCGGACAGTGTGATACGAGAATTATCTATTCATTCGAGAAATAGATAACAGGCCCCAACCATAAGAGAAAGCTTGTTATTTGGAAACTAAGTAGGAAACCTTCTAAATTCAAATGGCCGTATTCTGCGAAAAATCGTATTATTGTTCGTCACACTTATGGGGAACAAACGATCGAACATGGGTAACAAAGTATTTCCCGCCAACAAAGCTACAGGTCGAGTGGTATTGAGGAATGTTTGTTAAATTGAATGACTTTTGCGTATTGTGTATGTACAGACTGGATGTGGGTAGCTTAGAAAACACGTCACTATCTATTCCGTTTATAAAATGGATTGCACCAACAAATGAAAACAATCGGTTAAACTCGGTAAGATAGGTCAATAACCTTCGGCTTGTTTGCCAATTATTAATAATTCCGCTATATTGACAGAAATAGGTGATCTGCAGATATAATTACTTAATGTGATACTAAAATGACTAATTGGGACTATTTTGAATTCAAGATAAGGCTATATGTACGGGGCGCCGAATGGGACTCTTGTGGTTTTGTACAAAATTCAATTCTGTCATAACAAAATCATTTTTGTCTTACAAAACTATGTGCTACAGATTTGTTTTGTGAGAACTTCAATTTTGTGATGACAAAATTCATTTGTGTAGACAAAATTCATTTTTGTCATGACAAAATTCATTTTTGTAGACAAAATTCATATTTGTCATGACAAAAGTCAATTTTGTCTTAAAGGTATGCAAATATAAACATATTTGCATACAAAATTGACTTTTGTTACCTGATATGGAAATTTAATCACAAAAGTCAATTGTGTACGGTAAGATTCAATTTTGTGAGACAAAATTGACTGTTGTGAAACAAAATTAACTTTTGTGAGACAAAATTGACTTTTGTGAGACAAAATTGACTTTTGTGAGACAAAATTGACTTTTGAGAGACAAAATTCAATTTTGTCAATTTTGTTGAGACAAAATTCAATTTTGTCATTTTTGTTGAGACAAAATTCAATTTTGTCATTTTTGTTGAGACAAAAGTCAATTTTGTTAATTTTGTTGAGACAAAAGTCAATTTTGTAAATTTTGTTGAGACAAGTCAATTTTGTTAATTTTGTTGAGACAAAAGTCAATTTTGTCAATTTTGTTGAGACAAAAGTCAATTTTGTGACGACAAAATTCATTTTTGTGATGACAAAATTCAATTTTGTAACAACAAAATTGACTTTTATGAGACAAAATTGACTTTCGTGAGACAAAATTGACTTTCGTGAGACAAAAATCAATTTTGTTAATTTTGTTGAGACAAAATTCAATTTTGTCAATTTTGTTGAGACAAAATTCAATTTTGTCAATTTTGTTGAGACAAAATTCAATTTTGTTAATTTTGTTGAGACAAAATTCAATTTTGTCAATTTTGTTGAGACAAAAGTTAATTTTGTCAATTTTGTTGAGACAAAAGTCAATTTTGTGTAACAAAAGTCAATTTTGTGTAACAAAAGTCAATTTTGTGTAACAAAAGTCAATTTTGTGTAACAAAAGTCAATTTTGTGTAACAAAAGTCAATTTTGTGTAACAAAAGTCAATTTTGTATCCAAATTAGTTCACAGAAACCAAATTAAACTAATTTAAATACAAAATTGACTTTTGTCGCTCAATTTTCAAATTAGGTAACAAAAGTCAAGTCTGTGTAACAAAAATGAATTTTGTCATGACAAAAGTGACTTTTGTCCGCTGATAGATAATTTTGTATGACAAAATTTCAAATTTGTAGTATGATACAAATTTTGTTAAACAGAACTCATTTTTGTTGAACAAAAGTCACTTTTGTCCGTACAAAATTGAATTTTGAGTACAAAACCACAAGAGTCCCATTCGGCGCCCCGTAATATGTGATTTGACTGCCAAAAAGGAGTATTTCTATATTGCTATACCACAATGTTGTTTATCGTCTTGATATTGTCTTTAGGTTCTTATACACTATTGGCTTTCAAATACTCAGCTTTTATCGTTCCTGATTTAGGTGAATCCAGAAATGCGCTTCGGACGCATAACATTTATGAAGGTTTTTCCGACGTAGTCGTTATCGTTTCGGTTTGTGCCCTTTGAACTTAAGGACGCTTAACTATAACAACAGAATACGCATGCTCGAAAATCATTTCTGTGATTGGACAAAATGCTATCATGGTGGGTGATTTGGTTGTGTTTGAAAAAACGTCTCGAAAATTATATCGTGATGGAAAGCAAGTGAAAAACTATAAATATTTGAACTAGATCTTACAAAGATTTATATTCTTATTAAAATAATTGTTTCTCCAATAACTCTTTATATCCATGACAGCTGTTTATGCGGGAAAATTATATAATTTGTAATGTAAACTATGTTGTACAAACGTACATAACTTTTAGAACGCACTACGCATGTGAGATTTCCGCGGGATTTTGGTGAATGTAAACAGAAAGATACTACCTATACTACCAATAGTGTCTAGCTTTGTTAACCATGAATTAAGTTTAATGTAAAAAGTAGTAAATGTATATTTGTTTCTTGTTATTTGCACTGGATTTTTTGACAAATAACATTTTTAGGTGTCATCACAATATTCTTATATATTATTGCCTTAATATATAACCAGACTGAGTAAAGAATTTCTTGTAGTTACATTCAGATGGAGATTTTATTAAAGAGGTCCTGCATCATTAAGTCATTGTGCTTCTGAAGGTTATCGAAATGATAGTTTTAAACATATACTCAAATTTAAATACGTCGGATATCTTTTTTAAAAATAATTCTTGTTTTTTTTACAGTTTCGGCTGATTCTCATTCCAACTGTACTGACGCTTCATTCATTGATTGTCAGGACTCACATGTCTGCAGCCATACAGATCTCAAGAAGTACTGTCCTCTCACATGTGGTATATGCAGTAAGTTATTCAAAGATGTTATAAATTTTAGCATTGTTCAACGCAGCGATAAAATTGAAAAAAAGTCGAAAGATTAATAATGATAGAAAACTTTACATGCATGTATTTGCATACTTAACCGGATTTGTAATCACATAAGCAACACGACGGGTGCCGCATGTGGAGCAGGATCTGCTTACCCTTCCGGAGCACCTGAGATCACCCCTAGTTTTTGGTGGGTTTCGTGTTGTTTATTCTTTAGTTTTCTATGTTGTGTCATGTGTACTATTGTTTTTCTGTTTGTCTTTTTCTTTTTTAGCCATGGCGTTGTCAGTTTGTTTTAGATTTACGAGTTTGACTGTCCTATTGGTGTCTTTCGTCCCTCTTTTATATCATTTCTTAATTATCTACACAATATAGTTAGTTCTATATATAAATATAAGGGTTTAAATACTTTTGTCAGGGTTGTGATAACTTACTATACGTGTTGAGATCTTCTTTATGTTCTTGTTCTATTTTCAAAAAGCTATAGTTCGCGACTCGTTCACTCGATCTATGCTATATCTAGCTCCTGACACAAACACGTCTTAATGTTCATATTCAAATGAAATAGATGCAACTACATTATTTCTCTTATAATCCGAAAGTGTTTCATAATTTTTGTCCTTTGAAGCAACATTAAAGTCGTTTGCCTACAGTATTCTGTTTGTACTTGTTTTAATACAGCAAAAAAATGTACACACAAAATCGTCGTTTAACTACATTTATGATTAACAAATTGCACAAACTAATTGGTTTTCTTTAGTATTTGAGCTTTAAACAATGTATCAATACTTCAGTTTCTTCTGTTTTAGAACCGTGTCAAGACGAGAGTGTGTTTAACTGTAATCAGAATGTGTGTTCTTTTCCCACACTAAAGAAGTTCTGCCCTGTAACTTGTAATTCTTGCAGTGATCCCACACATAACATACTTAATACAAGTACCCCCGGTATGTTATTTAGTTTTATATTTGTGTAGGTTATCATTTCAAACGAACGTTAGATATCATGGTTACTTATGTTTAATCTAAATGTAATATTTCAATTTTATTTATTCATTTATTTGTTCTAGTTATTTTTACACTACGCAGTTGGTGTGCATTGAAAATCTTATGTTCCCAGATATATTGTCAAATATAGCTAACTTAAAGGTTATTTCTTCCTGGGGTAGAAAATTCTTATTATTTTTATCAAAGTTGTAATCATCTGATAATGATAATTCAAAAGTGTTCAAGAAAGGTCGCGTGCCAAAAAATACAAAAACATCGACAATAATATTGTATTCTTACCAGACTCAGGAATAAACTACAAATAAAGTGACTCGTTGCTTTCTACATATTCTTTAATATATTTTGAAATTTCAAACATAAACATCTTTTTTGTCTTACGTTCAAACTTGTCAAAAACTATGCCTTAATTTCTGACTTGAGTTAAAATTCATAAAAAAACACCTACACTTGCACAGCAAAGCTCACAGCTGGATCAATGCAGTATGAAGACAGGTACTCCTGATCTCAGTAATACGACAAAAAGTCCTTCTATTAATATTTCGTTTCCATTTTTTTTTTCATATAAGAATTCTTCAAAAAGAGTTTATAATGATACTTAAAATTATCTACACGTTTAAATTATATTGTTTAAAATATGCACTACTTGCTTTGTCTAACATTTTCCGAATTAATGGCACTTCCCTTAAATCCATGTTATGTTTTTTTACTGGCATAAATGCAACAATAACGGTTGACACTCTCACTCCAAACAAAACGTTGGAGATATTTTACCAGCCGGTATAACATTGCAATCAAACAACGCACGTCAAAATTCGACGACGGATGTTATTATTGTGAAAAGAAAATGACCAATAGATTAAGAATTAAAATAAGAAAAATCACGTATTAGATAAATACTAATAAGGCAACAGTAGCACCAACTTGAACTAAGGGGGCAAGCTGAAGGACGCATCCGGGTACTGGAGTTTCTCGCTTGTGACTTTCTGCTGATGTCTGTTCTATGGTCGGGTTGTTGTCTCTTTGACACATTCCCCATTTCCATTTTCAATGTTACATTGGTGATACAGAAGTAAGTAACTACAGAATATCCTCATCACCCCTTTTATTTTCCTAATGACAATTAAAAATTCGGTGATAAGTCATATCAATTGTGAATAACATTGAATTTTTTCAAGTAACATAATAAAACTATTTTTAATATTCAACACCGGAAAAAATGTCAGTTTTTAGAGGCAGTCATCTTTCCAAAAACAGTCACTATTGATAGATTAACAAAAAATTCCTCTATCATCGTATGGTCTCCCTCACCAACATATATGATTAACATTTTGAATGGAAAGGTGGAATAAGTCCAAAAGACAACAACCCGACCAAAGAGCTGATAACAAATGGTGATTGTACGGTTGATAGTTATTTTCAGGTCTCGAAGTTGTATATCGTTGTCATTTCAATTTTAGAATAAATTCCAATAATGCTTCCTTTCGGCTTAATTCTATTTTATACAGTACAGGCAAGCGGCTGTTTTTACAAGGGAAATGTTTACCAGGAAGGCGAACACTTTACTGATGGCTGTGATTACAATTGTATATGTGAAGATGGACCTAAAGGATTTTACAGATGTCACTCAATGTAAGGATACAGCTATCTTGCAACTTACTGCGCATGTTCGGTAAATTTAAGAAAGGTTTAAAAAAAAAAAAAAAAAAAAAAAAAGGAAGTGTGACATGATATGATTGCTAATTATTTAACTATTCAATAGTATTCAAATGATGTAGTCTAAGAGGTAAACTATAACTACTGTGTGTTACCGTACAGACTGTGTTATGTTTGCTAAACTTGCTATACGGCTCGTTGATAAAATACAATCAGAAACGGTTATTACAGACAAAGACCCCAGAGGATGTTCAGTCTTTAATACAAATGCTGATAATTGATCTCAGGCAACAATAGTCAATGTAGCAATGATCTTCAATGTATCAATGAATGAGCAACGATTATAAACCATGTATTGTGAAACCATTGGCGTCTCATTTGTTTCAATTCCATTTCGGAGGGGATATGACCGTTATCGGGACTCTGCGGTCGGGTGTTTTAAAGCTCGGGATTTCGGAATTGGCCCTATCGGGATCCGGGAATTCTTTCTTCGAATTTCGGGTTGTCGGGACTTAAATCCATTTAAATTCGGGACCTCGGGATTGCGTGTTTTTAAAACCGGGATTTCAGAGAATTTTTTTAGAGTGATCCTTCACAAATAAGAATTTATTCGTCCCTAAGACACGATACTTGTATCTACATGGGTCATTCTATTTATGAAACATAGAAATACCAACTCTTTCAATCCGTCCTTTAGTTTGAAATGGGGGAAATCAATACTTGTGTCATATATAGAAAAGTCAAATGATTTGATACTTTTGCAAGATGAAAGAATCTTAGATTGTATATGCATTTGTAATCTAAAAGATCTTTGGTATGTTTTATTATCCACATCTGATTCACGCCACCTCTAGAATAGGCAGTTTCACATAACTTTGAAGCCCGGCTTTGATTGTTGATAAGATAAATGTTAATAATTTAGAAAGAGGTTCCGTGGAGCACTTGGAAGACCCACCAATATACTGTTTTTTGTAAGGACACTTATGTAGTTTAGTTATCCAATACAGTGATGGAAGATCCAGTCCTTCATCTTTGGTTAAAATTCTAAAGGAACATAGAACAAACATATGATTATCCAGGATTTCCTCTTCGGTAATTAGTTAACAAATGTACCAGGATTATAATTTAGTACGCCAGACGCGCGTTTGGTCTACATTCATGTAACTCATCAGTGACACTCATATCAAAATATTTATAAAGCTAAACAAGTACAAATTTAAAGAGCATTGAGGATCCAAAATTGTCGTGAGGGTATATGCTGAGTTTCCAAGTGAATTGTAAATACCTAATTCATTTATCAAGCAGTTGATATAATGAGTTTTACACATAAAAACGATGTTGTTTGGGGCTTTGTCTGCGGGGACAACAACATATTTGTCATAGTGGTAGGACAAGTGCTAGTCAACATTTGGGTCTTTAAAGATTGACGTTTGATCAGTTTCTTAATTCCGATTTGCATTACCCAGGTAGCATCTGTTTTTTGACGTGATATGTCTAGCTGTACTCATGTAAATAGCATATTTTCTGGAAATATTTGTTCTAAATGTTTAAAGAGCATTATTTTTAAATATTCTTCTTATGTCTAGGATATGTTTTCTTGATGTCTATCAAATGATTGATTTAAATAACTATATTCCCATTTTTATAATAAGTTGATGCATTGAATTAAAAGATTATAAATCACCTCAGATATTCTACTGATAGGTATTTTATTATATATAATCAGTATATTCACAACGTCAATTGGAGAGTAAGAAGCTGTCCACTCGTGTCAATAATCAGTTGATTCAAATTGTATTTGTTGTTTTGGGCTGGTTTTAAATATTTTTTGTTTGTGCATAAAATCATTCAATCATTTAGGTAAATACATTTAAATGACTACACAGATTTAAAAATGTTAGATAAAGAGATGGAAGAGCACATTTTTTTGTTAGAACATTGGAATGATATAATTTTCAAGTATGTGGTATAAAGGGGGGAGATAAGTACCTAATACGTTGGCATATTTTTGGCACAATGTTGGCTTATATTTCTTTATTGGCATGAAATATCAATGATATTTTTTTATAAACACTGTGTAAAAAACTTTGAATTAGGCAAAATACAAAGAATTTTCTTGTTCTAGGCACAGATTATCGTAGTCCTATTTGGTATGGTTTTATGATTTTGATTTTTTACTGAGTCCTCAATGCTCTTCAAACACAATCGTTATTCGCTAGATAATTTTTCTTTTGACTTGATTTGAATTTTTATCTAAGTTAGATTAGATTTGTTAAGACTTTGCTATCAAAAATGAGTAGACATTCATGTCAATCTGATTAAAAAATTATATAAAAAAATATTTCCTTTTTCATATTAAACATCATGGGCTTCACACAAATATCACTAACAAACATAAGAAAAACATTTGTCGAACATCTTACAAATATCAATTAAAAATATTATGTAAATATGTTTATAAAATATTTCTTTTTTTCATATCAAACATGTGCTTTACTCAATTATCACAAACAAACATTTGGAGAAAATTTCTAGCACACATCTTACAAATATCTTTTAAACATATTATCTTAAAACGTTTATGAAACAGTCTTTAACTAATATTTTCTAAATAAAAACGAAAAAATATATTGTTATAATGTTATTCTAATATTCGTTAGATATTACCATTTCTATATTTTTAATTAGGACAAGAAAAGTATATTGATGTTACATCAAAAAGATATTGTATTATACATCAAACCTATGCTTTACATAGATGTAAATCAAAAATGTTTTATAAATATTTCTTTTACACATCTAAAAAATATATATATTAAATGTTATATAAAAATTTCCATCAGATATTGATTGAATATTGCGAAGAAATGTCTCCTCGACATACAATTGTTCTCATTTATAAAAATGTCTATTTAACGTTTTAAAAACATCAGCAAAGAATATTTTACTTATAATTATTTATTATAAAAAAATATTTACAAAAAATGTTTTTATATTAGCAATCAAACATTGGGATGAAATATTATTGTTAAAATATCATTCTTGCATAATTTCTGATGCAAAAAAAAATATCTATAAAATATATTTTGGTAAATATTTTTGACAAACATATCTATAACCAGTCAATAATATCATGAAAATATTATGTGTTAGCTGGGTAACGACCTCACAGCCTTAATCCGTTCGGAAAGAGTATATACTTCTTCCTTCTCGCGCTTAGTCCATTGCGTGGCATAATCCGTAACTGAATCCATCAGATTTTGAAGTTGTATTTACAATTGATAGATTTAGATTCACGATATTTCGGACCTTTGGACAACGCATTTCGCAAGAAATACCAGTAATAACGTGGCCAGACGAATTATATGTGAATCGGTAACTAGCACAAGTGCAATCAGGAGGTTAAGACATGAAGTCGTCAATATTGAGATCCTGCAAAACGTGTTTGTAATTGAAAATTTGATTTGCAATCGGTTTGGTATTGGTATTAGAAATGATTGGTACAGACTGGTCTTTGAAATAAAGAGGTATTTTTGACTGAACTAATTAATGATGAAGGATGTTGCATAAGTTGACGCCATTTAGATCTTTGTTGGTAAAGAAATGATTTAGAAAATATATCTTCTCTTTTTCATATACATGTAGGCGTGTCTATTATACTTATGATAAACATGTCCATTACACAGGTGAAAATACGTTTTAGACAGTAATAACTGAGATTGATATTTAAGCAAAAATACTTAAATGTCGTGATTGCAACCAACCATGAAATTATAACATATGTTATTTACAATTCACCATAGTTTATTGTAAAGTTTAATAATAATTTCACTTCTACACCCAACCCTGTTATCAATCTCCAATACAAACAGAGTGTTTGTCCTTTTTTCCTGATTGGGGAGGAAAGGATGACAAGTCTGCCTGTATGGTAGATTGCCCTTTTTTAAATTACAACTTTATACAGGTCTGGACAGGCTTTAATCGTCATATTTGTTCAAGAAATATATTACATGCATGATGTGATATGTTGTCAATTTTGTTACAGGTGTACCCAGTGGAACCTACCAAGGAATTGTACATTAAATCCTCCAGCTCCTGGGGAAGTGTTGTAAAACACCAAGTTGTCCGTCACACATGACAATAAACTATCCACCAGGGTATATAGAGCAGTAGTCAACTGTTTAAACATGTACAGTACATTTATATGTACAGTAAAACATATAATGAGTGAATAAATATATGAAAAAAATAGGTTTAGATTTGTTTCGATAACAATTTGCTCTATCATCATGGTTATAAAACAAACTCACTGTGACTTTTAAATGAAGATTAACAATTAAAGCATTGTTTCTTCTCTTTGAGTTCTTAGGTACATGTGTTCTGATTTTTATTTGTATCATAATTAATACATAACATCTTTTCTGTTTACTTTCGTATACTAGAAGAAGGTGATTTGTAAAAATGCCGATTACATAAAATTGAGAATGGAAATATTTTTTATAGGATTTACGTGATTTTAGTTTGAAATTGAATTTTTAATCAATGATTTTTGGTGTGATTAAGAATTATAGAGTATCAATTATATGGACGACGACAAACCCCGGACGCAACGTCACAAGAAAAGCTCTCTTGACTCTTCGGGTAAAGGAAGCTAAAAAGTAAAGCATTTCCGATGACTTAGAATAATATTTAAAATTGACCGATTCTGCATTAATTATCTACATTCTCTTTAAAAATGTAATGTTGGATACGTTAAATTGGAAAATTACCTAGAATATACCCTTGTATGTCCAAAGATTTTTGGATGACAGAAATGATTACAGTTTAAGGTAAGTTGAAGGATGTGTTCATTTATACACGAGTACTTGAGCCGTATGTAAAGATAATACATGAACCTTTGAGTTGCATAACTCTTTAATGGTAGATCTTATTTTGTTTCAAAATTGAAACCATAGTAAACCAATATTAGCATGCAGCAGTAAGAATAAAGTCTTAAAAACTGAATAATTTCCTAAATCAATACAAATACTTTTAAGTCCACAAACTCAAGTTAACTATTCTGGCTTATTTTTAATCAAAAATGATCTTATCCCAATCCAAGGATCCTTGCTTACTGTAGTAAAGACGAGGTTGGGCCAGGATTCCGAGCTTATCTTTATCCTTGTTATCCCAACAGCAAGTTTCAAGAAAATGTACCTAAGACTAATATGTCTAAGGATTAAAACCAGATACATGAATTCGGTTATTGTAAAATTTTGTGGAAACAAACACTTTTTGTACATAAACAAGGCCGTTAGTTGTCTTGTTTGAATTGTTTTACATTGTCATTTCGGGGCCTTTTATATCTGACTATGAGCCATTGGCTTTGCTCATAGATGAAGTCCGTACGGTGACCTATAATTGATATTTTCTGTGTTGTTTTGGTCTTTTGTGGAGAGTTGTCTCATTGGTAATTACACCACATCTTCTGTTGTATACTTATATGTAGAGATCTACAGGTGAACATAGGTACACTGTAACGTATCAGCGTACGATCATCTTTAATCCGTAATTGCGGGAAACAAAGATATAGGAAGATGTGGTGTGAGTGCAAATGAGACAACTCTCTATCCAAGTAACAATTTAAAAAGTAAACCATTAAAGGTTAAAGTACGGCCTTCAACACGGAGCATTAATTTACCTCTTGACGTACAGTAACATGTTGTTCTCAGAATTCGTGTATGCTCGTGTTCTGATTTTATTGATCCTGCTCGGTATTCGTCAATGCCTCTTTTCGGCTTTCGTATATCCTTCTCATTATTCGTGTATGCTCCTTGTCGGCTTTTGAATGATCCTTCATGGTATTCGTATATGCTCCTTCTCGGCTGTTGTATATCCTTCTCATATTCATGTATGGTCCTTCTAAGTATTTGTGTATGACCCATCTCAGTAATTGTGTATGATACTTCTCGTGATCCATCTCAATATATGTGTAGTATCCTTCTCAGTATTTGTGTATGTTCCTTCTCGTGATCCATCTCAGTATATGTGTAGTATCCTTCTCAGTAACTGTGTATGATACTTCGCAGTATTTGTTTATGATCCTTCTCAGTATTTGTGTTAAAAGTAATATCACAAAAATACTGAACTCTTGGGGAAATTCATAACGGAAAGTCCCTAATCAAATGGCAAAATCAAATGATAAAACACATTAAAAAAATGGACAACAGACGTAAGGGACATATCCGATATCATCTGTGAAACGGTTATTCCATAGCGATCAACCAACTCGTGATGGCATCCGTACAATTTACGGAGGGATTATGTATAAGTACCCGTACACGTCTACTCTATGTTGTTGTTATACGTATTTCTATTTGTATCCATCTTATGAGTACAGCCTTCTAAAACTGATGTATTTGGTTTGTTGTCTATGTTATTTTTTGTACTGTTACACTATTGTCCTAGGATAGGGGACATACGCTTAAATGTTTAACCCCGTCACATTCTGTATGTGCAGTGCTAAGTCACGGGCCTTTATTTCAGTGGTTGTCTTTTATTGCTGTGTTAGATATTTTTTCGCTCATTATTTTGTTCAGTACATACATTAGGCTGTTGGGTTTTTTTTTCTTTTGAATTGTTTATTATCAATTTCATCCTTAAGTTTCTTTCGCTCAAATTTCCAATTCTTATTTCTTTTCGACCAAATGTTTTAAAACTATGGCGCCCAAACTTCCTTTCATCTCTAAAAATGGCCTTATATGTGGCTTAACTGTCCATTGCCGATATTCGAGTATAATATTGTTACTAAAAAAATTAGAAGACAACATATTCTTTTCAAGTCTCATCTTTAATACAGTTGTAAATGCGTTATCAAAATATTGATTAACATAACAATGTATACGTACATGTATATAACAATAACATTTAAACAAGTCAGATGCTGATCCAGTATTTATGAAAGGGGACGTTATTCTAAAAAGCTGAATTTAAAATGGCGAAAAGGCGAGGCCAAAACAAGGCTTCATATACATTGAATATCCTTGTACTCGCGTGGTCGTAATGACCAATGAAAAAGGAAGAATGCTTCACCATACATGTATATACATGTATCTAATATTTCGAGATAATGTCTTGAAGATATATTGACTTCAATAGAATAACAAAGCAGATATTTGCAATGTTAACATTGCATCAATAAACATCAATAAACAAGAATGTGTTCATAGTACTCGTATACCCCACCGCACTATCATTTTCTATGTTCAGTGGACCGTGAAAATGTGTGTGTTTGGGGGGGGGGGATACATTTTGTATCTGTAATTTGTAATTAAAATTCGGAAGATCATATCATAAGTAACATGTTTACTAAGTTTCAAGTTGATTGGACTTCAACTTCATCAACAACTACGTCGAACAAAAACCTTAACCTGAAGTAGGACAAACAGAAGGACGGGGCGGATGGACGGACGGACGAACGAATGAACGGTACCACAGACCAGAAAACATAATGTCCATAAATGGGGCATATAAATACAAAATATAGTAATAAGGGTTACTTTTTACATGTATATAATGTCAGCTAGTGTGTTCAAACCGAAGCCCGGCATAGGATAAATGCAATACTTAATATCCTCATTGTGTGTTTGGTGAAACTTTAAATATTTATATTTGGGAGTATTGAATTAATTTTGAGAGATATAGAGGTACTTTCAGTTAGACCAGATGTGCAGAAATACTTTATAATGTTCTCAGAAACTAAAAGTATTCACATGACGCTTCCGTACATTGTTAGACCATGCATAGACTTTTTGGCACATGACACTGAGGAGAAATGAATTCAGACGAAAGGACTACATTCGAAATCTTTAGCTCATTCATTAAAATCCACTCAATTTTCAGAGTCAATCTATTATACTAGACTAAGTATTCATTTGAAATGTGTTGTGTTCTATTCTCCGACCTAATTGGTCACTGGACGTTGTTTTTTTTCTTTCACTCATGATATTTTATGTCTAAAAATCATCTTTAAAAGTATTTCAACTTGTTTCTTGTTGCATTTGAAGAATACGATAATTGTGATAATGTTGTAGAGAAGAGTAAATGTTACAGTAGCAATGAACATTCATGGTGAAGATAACTGTACATCCAGAAAAGATCTTTAAAATTTGGACGTATGAAATTCATTGAGTGATATTTTCCCCCATTTGACTTCCTAGAAAAGCCCTTTATGCTTTATTTATTTTGATTTATACGCATAACAAACTTTATTCATTGTTTGAATACTCCATTATTTAAAAAGATATGTAAGCAAACGAGCAGGCTAAAGTTTAAAAGTAGTGGAGGTCAAATGCTATCTATACAAACATTTAGGAGCATTGATATTGACAAAATCATACAAAATACGGAGCAAATTTGTGTGGATAAAAAATATATATAACACATGCTGTTTACGACTTACAGAATAAGGAATAATGAGCACACAAAAAGAAAAGAAAAAACGACAAACAAATTAATAATTGAGAATGGCTGCCATATATAATACAAATATAAAGAATTTTAGATAAAAAAAACATATCATATACATGTACATTTTGTATGTAAAGAACAGTGTAAATTTAAATAACGAGATATACCTTACCAAACATATAAACAAATTCTGAACGCAATAAATAGTTTAACATCATTGTTCATTTCAAAACAATAAAAAAAATATTAGTTTTATCGTTTACAACATGTAAATATTTTCTTAATTCTTTGTTTAATTTCTGGAATACGCCAAGCATAGATGAAAGGGTTTATTATACTGTTCAACACTAAGGGTACAAATAAAAGTAGTCTTGTTTTCTGCGATGTAAATCTCGTTCCATAGAAGAAGTCTAACCAAAACGAAAATATGAATGGACCTGTCAGAAATATCGTGGTTACTGCTATAATGATCGTTGTTATAAATGCCCTTTTCTCCCATGTACTTGGCTTTATCTTTCGCAGAGTTTTCTGTACTAAACTTTTTGGTGTGATTAAGAGCTGACCGTTTTCTACTTCACGATCTTTTCTCAACTGTTTTACAATCTCGCTGATTCGATTCGACATTTCAAACGATTTAGTTATCTCTTCGGACATTTCGTTACTCGTCAATCCTACAGTGGTCCACTCTTTGTTTTCCGAAGTTGAAACGTAATTGTTTTCAATTCTACAGTTTTTACACTCACAAGGCGTATCATCTTCCGTAATCGTCATTTCAATACTTTCTTGACCGTTTTGATTTACAGCGGTTTTTGTTGGTTTGAAAAAATATTTCCAAATAAGCATACTTGTTCTAATGGTTAGAAAAAGGATTCCTGCCATAAATGAAGTTAATACTCCAGCTATGAACTGAATAAAAAAGTTCAGATGGTTTCCGTATAAATTTGGTACGGTACAAGATTCGATTGTTTGTGCCTTAGGAACCAGCGTAACCAGTTCAATGGTGAATAAAAACCCTAACGCGATGGATCCACCAATGATAACCAATTTAAATCTTTCGAAGAAACGTTGTGCTCCAAAATTGTAATTCTTTACTACAACATATCGTTCACAGCATATCCAAAATACAATTGTATATGTAAACACCAGGCCATAACAAACTCCAAATGTTTGGACAATACACCAGATAATGTTAGTCTTCACCAAGTCAATCATCTTTGTTAATGAATACATTGTCAGCGATGTTGAAAGGATACTGTCACCCACACATAACATCAGTACCAACAGATTGTGAAATTTCTTTTTGAGTGTTGTAAAGCAGACGACAACATAAAAGATGTTAACGAGAACAGGTATGGTTGTAATTGCTGACAGTATTAATCTCATCGTTGGTGTGATAACAGGTCTTGGTTCCAGTATGGTTCCATTTGTTGTAGTGCCTGTCTATAGAAAAATATATATTGATGATGTATTATTTATATATATATAGATTTACAGAACAATTTAATTGTGTTAATTTCAGGTGGGAGAAATGTTTTGGACCACCATTTTTTGTGGCCGCTCAATGCATTTGAATGGGGACATATATATGAACCCCCCCTCCTTTTGTCCTGGGTCGGGAACCCCCTTTTTAAAATGGCTGGATCCGCCTCTGTTTAAGTCAGGTGTATGGTCGTATTGTTAATTTAAAGTAGCCTAGGGATTTACACACACACGCTACATTGTAGGTATTAGATATATATCCTTGGCCTGGCCGGGATTCGAACACATGCTTCTGAGATATCCGACTCGCAAGACTCCACTCGACACCTATAAATCCTTCGGTAGCCTGTTGTTACTTTAAAAAAAATCCTCGTCAGCTTTTATCTAGCGTTGTACCACAGTACATAATATATAAGGTATGAAGATTGAATTTTACAGATTGGCTAAATTAAACATGTTTATCGTAGAAGTCTGTATCTTACATTTTCAGTAGACTGATCCGATGATGGATAAAATCTGTCGTAGAGTTATCACTGTTTCAGACGTACTTAGTATATATATTTAAATACACCTGCTTAGGTATGTTTCTACTTAGCCTGGATCCGACACGTAAAGGTTCATGGGAGAGGGTAAACAGAATTATCATAAAAAAAAAGGGTTTTCATATATAATAACGTAACTTTTTATCCGTTTACTTAATTTAATATAACTACGCTCTCTGAAAACAAAGACATGTAATACTGAGGTCTGTTTTAATGTTATAATTTCATTTTTTGATTATCATAATAATAATTATAATTATGTTTTGAAAAGACGATTGAAGTTTTTAAAATGTAAAGTATACCGTAAAGTAAAAGACTGAGTATGCTGCAATTATTGCAGATTTGTTCTTTTATTGCAGTTTTGCATTAATTTGTATGTTCTAAATGTATCTATGTATTAGGAAATTTATAAAAATTAGATTTTTCGTAGACAATGATCGACATGAGAAGTTAGACATTTTGTATAAACTATATTTATTAAGGCAATTGCTGGCCATTTTACGATGCAAATTAATTGTTTAAACGTGAAGAACCAAAATGTATTCTTTTTTTATATAAATTTGACCGTTGGTTTTTACGTTTGAATAGTTTTACACTAATCATTTTTGGGGCCCTTTATAGCTTGCTGTTTAGTGTCAGCCAACTTGAAGGCTCCGTGTTGAAGACCATACTTTGACCTATAATCATGGTAAACTTTTACAAATTGTGCATTACTTGGATGGAGAGTTGTCACATTGGCACTCATACCACATCTTCTTTTATCTATTTAGTCTTTGATTTATAATAAATAAGGTATTTTTTTTCATTTTTATACCACCTCCGTCTCCGAAAGTGGTCACGAAACTTAGAACTGTAATTATAAATGAACGGAATTCGAGCCTTTTCCATGTTCCTTGATTTTGATTTTATTCTTTTCATAACCTTTTTATAGTTAAAAACATAACTGCACGGCTTAATTTTCAAAGTTGAGTGTGTTGTATAAAAGTTTGATTTAGAGATATCGAATCACTTAATATTCCATGGGCTAACAAAATCACCCCTGCAAAAGAAACCTCAAAAATAGAAACAACGAACAAAATAGAACTTTTTAAAGCTGACTATGCGGTATGGGCTTTGCTCATTGTTGAAGGCCGTACGGTGAACTATAGTTGTTAATGTCTCTGTCATTTCGTCTCTTGTGTAGAGTTGTCTCATTGGCAATCATACCATATCTTCTTTTTTATAAGTCATTATAAATATTGGATTTAAATGAAGGACCTTTATTGGCAATGCGATAGCTTCATATTATGTACTATGCATGTGTATTGACAAATGTTATTAATAAGGTGAATTAAGATATAAAGTATGAGTAATTATATCAGCAGTCTGACTTGTTCTTGTTTTACACGTGTATTAGGTACGGACATTTAAGTATTTAATTATGTTCAAGCTTAAGCCAAGTGAGTAAGAAATAATCTTCGTAAGTTTATTATGAAGATAATTATGCTTATTCCCAGCAATAATCATTTCTTTAATAATGTAAACATGACATTGTGAGTAAAAGTTGTATAATCATTTCTACTGCATTTTATTGGTTTTGTTTATAATTCATGCAGATTTCGACTGTCAGGTGGTGAGCACATATATCTAGTTGCCCTTCTCCCTTCACCTTTTTGCTCACCATGGGAAGATTTCCAGCAGGATAAGTAAATTAAAAAGATAAATGCATTCGGTTTATATTCACTCATAAAATCACGGAGTAAAAAAAATGTCAATTAACATTCAAAACACAAGATTAATATCCATATAAACGGAATACAATGAATTATGAATCTGTTCTTGTTAAGTAAATGTAATATACTACACATCTGATAAATTCATTCCCTGAAATGTCATCTCATTCTGTATGGATGTACTTTGTATGTGCCTGTCCCAAGTAAGGAGTTTGTAATTCAGTGGTTGTCGTTTGTTGATGTGTTACATGTTTGTGTTTCGTCCTTTTTTTTTGGTACATGAATTAGGCCGTTAGTTTTCTTGTTTGATTTGTTTTACATTTGTCACTTCGGGGTTTTATAGCTGACTATGTGTGACCTATAGTTGTTAATTTATACGCTTTTGGTCTCGAGTGAAGATTGGTCTTATCATACCACATCTTTTTTTGTTGTTGTATCTGCCAACAACAAAGTCCATCTTTTCTTTCTCTGGATTGCGATCAGCGGTGGACATTTAAACAGTTCTCATTTTGACATACGCAACAGCCTGGATTTTCACCCATAAAGACATATATGTTAGGGTGGTGAGAAGAGAACTGTTCATTGTAAACCAACAAAACTATTCTGGACAGTTATTCGTTTTCTTAGTTTCAAAAGGATACAGCTAGCCATAAATGAAGTGGATAACGTGAAATAAAATAGGCGCAAATGAAAGATCCTTTTTTTTTGGCTCAAATGCTAGATCTTTTTTTTTTCGGCGCAAATGTCATACGGCCTCTCCATCCCACCAGCTGATTGATGCTTCGCCACAAACGTGTAGAAAAGAGTAAGAACAACTGTGTGCCCTTGTCAAATACACCCTCAGCTCCAAATGGTATTTTTATTTCCGACCTTCTTTTCTGAGCACCTTTTTGGCAAGAGTTACAAGACGTGTTACGTTGTAATTGTTAATTTGGTCTCGTCCTCAACATGCATGCAATATTTGCCACTGGACGTTAATAACTTCTTTATACCTTTATTCATCTTATTGTAAGTGTAACCGTTTCATATGTTGTGACATTTCACGGAAACTGACATGGGAGCAACATTGTAATTTTAACGGTGCTTAATCAAAAATGATAAAATAAATACTTAAGAGTAGGTAGGGTATAGTAAACACACATGTTTTAATTGCCTTCTCGTATCATTGCCCAGTCCTACCAATATTCCTCAAACAATAAGATAAAAAAAAAGTACTACTTGCATGATTTGAATGGCTATTCTTTAGTATTTTATTTTTAACAGAAAAAGAAGCACTAAGGGAATCGAACCCGTCTTTGCTTGTGATACAGATATGTCTTTAACTCAAAGATTTCTTTATTGTTTCCAAGATAATACAACTTTATTTAAATAACCCTCCTCTATTAGTTTATTTCCGCCCCCTTTTAGTTGTATTTTAAACAAGACTTAATCTAAACATCGTAAACTTGAAGCAAATGAATATCGTACCAGCTGACAAGTGCTTGTCTCAGGATATATCTATTTAATACTGTAAATGTTCATTGTAAGACGCCACCTAGCGTATTCTGAGTAACATTATGCTTTAGTATGTTCAGCCTTTAGATCCTTGAGGCTACAGCTTTTACCAAAATATTATGTCCATGGCCTAAGAACAGAAAACTTGTATGTTTTACAAGCTACCTCAAAGATTTAAAAACAGAAAACTTGTATCTTTTACAATCTATACCTCAAAGACCTAAAAACAGAAAACTTGTATGTTTTACAAGCTACCTCAAAGATTTTAACCCCAAAAAATGTGTAACTTTTTTAATGCATTCAGATTTCAAGTTATCATTGCATAACAGTTTGAGGTCTGTGCTTGTTATGACCTTATTGTGTTGTTCTCTGCATGTTTATTGTCATTACTGTCATTATATAATATGTTATTTTTGCAATAGCGTTATGTTTGCTTCTGTAATAAAAAAAACTCATTCATTGTAAAAACCGACTTCAGTGCAGTGCAATTCTTTCTTTTAAACACACAAATAATAAAAGGTAAAATAATCTTACTTCGGTCGTGTTGGAAACTAATATATCCAGTGAATTTATATCCATAATTATCAGCCACAAATTACTGAAGGCTGATATCGAAATGTGGTAATGCCATTGTATATAGGTATATCAACTGTTAGATTTTAAATCGTTCAACCAATCAGAAGTCACGTTTCATAATTAATGATTGACAGCTTCCTTTCACGGTGAAAGAAACAAATCGTGTACAATTAATGATAATACTTGAGTAATTAACAAAAGGGTATTAATCTTTCCGACGCAGATCTATTTTATTTATTAAATCTCGTAATGAGAAGTTAATGACTTTTACTGACGTTTTATTATTCCTCTTGTTTATATCTTTTTATGGTGGGGGAGGGTTTTTAGCACTTCATCGTTTGGTCACTATAAGGTTCCGACATTTTATGACAAATATAAGATCCCTTTTCGAAATGCGCATAATTGTATTGCTTCAGATTACATTTGGTTAAAGTTATATATTTTGTATAATTATATTTCATATGATTTAATGATATTGTTTTCAGTAAGAAATAACAATAAAATTAAAAATTATCGATGTGCACTGTCCTTTTTCCCCCTGAAAGTTGACGTGTTCGATAATGGAATAAAATTGCAAGGTTACAAAAGACCAAAATATAAGTGTCAAGAAAAACGAATAAATAAAACATGTAAAGATAAATCAGAGACTTCAATAAAACGATTTTACAGACAATTGACAATCAAATTATATTGGATTAATTGATTAAGTTATCGCATTATTATATGAGGAAATCAAAACGGACGGTGAAACTCCATTTTGTCAGCAACTTATATTTCAATTTTAATTCCCTGAAGATTGCACCAGTTTTACTGTAATCTGTTGTCCTTGTGAAAGTATTGGAAGAAAAAAAACAATGGTATGAATTAAAGCATTTCTTTGTGTGATAATTATAATTAAACATCCCTTTTCAAATAAATAAAACAGATTATAATAATTAGACCGGCATGTTCGTTAAATTTAATTAGTATTACAGCTAATTGTGTCACTTCTTGCAATTGATTTGCTTGTCTGTAATTGGATATAAATTATGTTGCTTTAATCCTGTTGTTTGGTATGAAATTGAATAATGGTAACAATTATGATAGCTTGTGAAATATTAACTATCGGTTTTCTTTCAATAAATATCAATTCTATAGTTTTAATCTTGTTGTTTGGTGTCACATTTGTAACCATGGCATGATGCCATAGTATGTGAAAAATCAACACTATTTATTTATGTACATGTACTGTTATATTACAGTCACTATGTTTTATAATTTATTTTGAACGGCATTTTGCATTTTTGTAGATCTCAGTTAAAAGTTGTTGCTGATGATTTAAATCAATTCTGGCGATTGATTAATTTCTCGGTTAATAATTATAATAATCTATTTTATTATTGTGTCACATATTGATTGTCATACATGTACATGTTAATAAACTATTATACTATAAATTATGTAGCTATGATCATGTTGTAAATATGTTACACCCTTTTCATTATAAGGCCTTTTAAAACCGATTACTGTATATTGTAAGGGGTTTTCAAATGTTTGAGGCAGCATGGGTGCCTATACATGATTAGTCTACTTCATTGGCACTTCGGAAATCATACTCTCATCTCTTTATTTGTATCACATGCAAGAATATTAGAAAATTTCGTCACTCACAGGAAAGGTTTAATACATTTGTACTGAGATAGGATTTTTAAATTAGTCTAGACTATTTTGTAATAGATATACGAAGATGTGGTATGCGTGCCAATGAGACAACTCTCTCATCCAAGTCATGATTTGTAAAAGCAAACCAATTATAGGTCAAAGTACGGTCTTCAACACGGAGCCTTTTTAAAGTTGGCTAACACCAAACAGCAAGATATAAAGGGCTCTAAAATGCTCATGTTATTACAAACCCGGTAAATAATATAATTCGGTAGTTTTATTTACATTTGTGAAAAGCGATGTGGATTGTTGTTACAACATGAGGAACATTTCCGATATCATGTGTGAAACGAAAATTTCATAACGGTCAAATCATGATGGCGTCAGTGAAATTTACAAAGGGATGATTTCAACTTCACCATTTAGAACTCTTGGTTTAATTGTTTCCTTGTGAGCAGCAACCCTCTATCAATGAATTCATAAAAAAGGAAATATAAGTTCAGGAATATCGCATCAATTTGGAGATATATAATGCGTATGCAGGCTCTGCTGGAATGTTGCTACATAAAAATGGAAAGTTCATAATTGGGAAGCTGAAATCATCTCTTTTGTCGTAAATTTTTGTTTTCAACCGACCCTCATTGTCTTTATCTCTAGTTCAATGGGATAGATGCATTCAATATGGGCACTACATTTTTAATTATTTCGTGATAGAGCATCATCTTTATAGCGGAAAATAGAGTTACAGAATATTGCTATCTTCTTATCGTTCTTCCTTAGAAGTTCCTGTATAAAGTCGGCCATTAAAACATTTCAAACGAAAAACTGACGGACTGATTCATTTACAAAACAATAAGCGAAAAACGGAGTACTTCTATTTTAGCGGACTCCATAAAAAAAACCTGGAAACTTTTATAGTAGATACATGTACTAGTATATAGGGATTGCTTTTGTCGCTCAAGAAAGTTAAAAACAAAAATAACAAAAAATAACAAAAAAATAGGTCAAAATCGAATTCCCAAGGTGAAGTTTTGTTTGAAACACGTTTTAAAATTAGAATTATAAAAACTAGCAGGAGGACGTTTGGTAAGTGTACAAAATGTCCACGCTTCTGTTATTCAGGTGTGTTCCTCACGTGGCAAAAAATTCTTGAAGGTTTGGCAAAATTATAGGTGCATGAAAAAAAATATTTATAAAAGACTGTTGCCCTACAGAAATACGACACGCAAAATCTAAACAACTAGCTGTACATAATAGAATAAAGTAACACTGGAAACGTGGAATGTGTCAAAGAAACCACTACACAAACCGATCGAAGAACAGAAAATAGACCACGGTAACTAATGGTTCGTCAATGCTGCTCAAAATCCCGTAGCTGGTGATAGGCTTCAGCAGGTCCTTAAACAATGATGTATAATCTATAGTTCAGCGAAAAGGACAACACACTAAACTCAATTACATAGACGATAACTGTTTAGTGTCTTTAAATATCAGCTGTAATTGTACGAGGTTAGGAAACAAGGTGTATGAGAGTTTTTAGCGAGCTACTACGCCTGTTTCGATCCGAGTACAAATACAGCTGATATTTAAAGACACTTAACAGTTATTGTCTTTATCCTGCAATTGATTCTGTATATTGTTTCTGCTTTGAAAGACACAAAAACTAACATATTTAGGTTGTAATCCCTTGAGGCCCGCGTAGAAATATCAAAATCACACATTACGCTGAAGACGGGTTCGCAAAAAAGAATCTCGATCAATAATACATCACTGAAGGTGAATAATTATCTATTTTAACATAACAACTGATTTCAACAGTAAAAACAAATTACAAAACATTGTCAAATTTAAAACAGAAGTGTACGAGTTGTCGTACGCTTCAGATTCGACATTCACTAAACATGCATGCTGAAATTGACATGGTTAATTTTGTAAAACAATCATACACATTGAAGTTTTGAAATTGACAATTGCCATCGTCATTGGAATGCAACTGAAATACACATTCTGAGGTCACACAGGTTCAAACAATACTCAGTCCGGCAGTGGGCGGAGCTTTAAAGCGATATCTGTATAGTATACAGATACAGCATAGCGATATCTGTAGGGCTGTATCTGTATAGTAGAACACTCAATTGCAGGATAAAAAGAAATAAACCAAAAATTCCTTTTTACATTTTGGAATACAAATTTAGTACCAACATTCCATATAGGTACAGATGTTCCCTGTGATTTTTACTCCGAAAAGTGATAATTAAATACTAGCAACATAGTGTTTTCATACACAAATGCACCTTTTGAGAACTTATATTGAATATTATCACACAAAAAGCAAGGTTTCATCATCAATGTTAGAGGCTTCAACAAATATCGACAGATGTAATTAATACAATAAATACAAAGGTGTGTACAGTTTATTGCCAATATGTATTATTAACAAAACCGTATTTCATTTGAAACAATTAAGTAATATGTTTTATGTGGTGGTATTCAGTTCAAAATGTATACTGTATTGCCAATATGTATTACTTAAACCCAAATATTTCATTCATAAGTGATTTATTCAGTAATATTCATTTAGTTGTTGTTGATCTGCACATCAAATAGGAATTAATTAACATTGTCTCTTAGATTCCTACCTTTTTCATTTGTCATCATCACCTGTTTGTAGTTGTTGATTTTTGAAATCTTGACTTTTATTTTTTGCTTAAGTGCTCTGACTCTATGCCTTTGAGCGTTTCTTTGTTAGATATTTGTTTGATTTCATAGTAATTAAAATTATGACACAATATTGACTTATGCATGTGTTCCAATTTTTGACATTTTTACCATATGTCTGTTTGTTTTGTTCACACATCGTTGTCAATATTATGAAATTTTAAGCGACTTTCATATAAGTGAGAGGTTTAGCTTGCTTTCAAACGAGTTTAATCCACCATTTTCTACATATTAAGAAAATGCCTGTACCAAGTCAAGAATATGATAGTTGTTATCTATTCCTTTGATGTGTTTGAGCTTTTGATTCTGCCTTTTGATTAGGGGCTTTCCGTTTTGAATTTTCCTCGATGTTCAGCATGTTTGTAGTTTTACTTTTTGTATATAAAAAAGAAGAATGTGGTGTGACTGCCAATGAGACAACTGTCAGCAAGAGACCAAAATGACACACACATTATCAACTATAGGTCACCTACGGCGTTCTACAATGAGCAATGTATGATTGTTTTAATTCTAATTCATCCCTGTTGTATGTTCACACAGTTACCCACATTATATCACGTTAACTAGCTATATTTGTTTGGGTTTCCCATTCAATTTTGTAAATATAACTGAATGATAAACAACTATCATACAAGTGGGAGCTTTGGCTAGCTGTAGAGCCAGGTACTTGGACATTACACCATAAAATCACTGTTTACGTTATTTTGTTAACGGCAATTTGTTGTCCAACTTTAAAATGTCTTTGAAATATGGTTTTACATCTAATTACACATTTTTTTAATTTGGTATTTAAATTATGTCATAGATCAAATTAATCGTTCAGTGTATACTAATGTTTTCTTATTTTTTGCTGATAATTCCTTTGATTGAGTTAAGTTATTATAATTGATCTTTAATAGTGTGTCTTTCTATGTTGTGATGATACAGTATTATCTAAGGCCGTGTTCACACCAAACGCCGTGTACATTAAGCATGTTTACAATTAGTTTACCGTATAGTGTAGTGTACACTGGTTTCACATTACATTTGATCACATATATACACCTTGTTTAGCTACCTGTACATAAGATTTGTTCCCACTTGTAAAATATGTGTCATTTAAATGTTCATTACGTAGAACTGAATTCAAAATTTTTGGACAATTTTTCTAGCGGTAAGGGAACAACCATTTGACTTCAAAAGGGGGGTGGGGTGGGAATGGAAATATTCCGATTTCCAATTTGATAAAAAAAAAAATGGTCATACAGATGATAAAAAAAATATTCTGAATCAAAAGTTTCTCCATACATTAAAGTGTTAAATATTGAAAAAAAAGTATTTGATCACCAGCATCGAAAACAAAGGAATAAAAACGTACGCGCGAAAAAAAATCTGACTCAGATAAAAAAAAAAATTACCCTCCCCTTTTTTGCAGTAGTTTGAATATACTAGAGATGTCTCGATTACGCATTAGAAAACGTTAGCTGCAGCAGCGTACTTACAGCCGAAAAAAAAGGATGGAAATATCAGGGATCCCTTCATTTTTATCTTTTCTGTTTGTTTCAAATGGTATTTCTTCTCCATGGAGTACTTGGTAAAGGAATAGGGTAACGTTTTTTTTTAATTTATTTTAAGTCCTATCTAACGGATCTGAAATACTAGACAAACATATAATTTACCTCAAACTTTTTTTAGTCATGCATTTATGCGTGAATCGTTGTTTGAGTAAATACCAGTGGCGAATATTTCTGTGTACGTCAAGTCGATTTGGGAAAACCTTTTCAAATGAATTAGGCAGTAACTATTTACTTCATTTTTGGGGGAGGGGGAGCGTGGGGTAGGGGGCGTGGGCTATTGATTCTTTTCAGGACAAATTTTGGTGACAAAAATCTAAATCAATTTTAACATTATATATAGTGGCAGCTGAGGGTGAAACAAAAAAAAAAAACAATCAGGGCCAAAAACTGGAAACATCTTATATTTCCAAAACAAAATCCATAGCTCACCTCCCATACCCTCTTGCCTTTATGTTTTATACTCAACTATAATAGGCCCACTGAAAATCAATTGGTTGCTGCCTTATGGGTTCGACAATGATGATGCTTTGAGTCTTGATCAGGGGTTATTAAGGTACGTTAATTTTTTTTAACCAAAAAAATCTGTAAAATTTAGACAAGAACTAAACTAATAATTATTAAAAATATCAATTTTACTCAAAAATAGTTCCCTCCTTACATATATACACGGTAAAACTAATGTCCTAAATGCCTAGTTTTGTGTACACTTAACCTACACAAGGCCTACATTGACTATCGACTGTGTGTAGATAAAACATGATTTAAACTACATGTAAACATTGAGTATTATCAATGGGAACGCAATTGTGTTAAGTTTACGTGTGAGTTACACTAACACAACACCGAATTTAGGTCAATGTGAACACGGCCTAAGCTTGGGCCGAATGTTGGCGCCCGATAAAACGTTTAAACATGGTGTATTTATTTGCACCAGTCACTGTTTGGTTCATTAGTGTTTTTTGTTTCTCGTTTTATTTTATATACAAAGTTTTCCTGTTTGAATGGTTTAACTTCCCATTTGTGGGGACTGTCAAGCTTGCTGTTCGCTTTAAGCTAAGGATACTTGCTGAAGACCTTATTTTGATATTTAGATTCCATAAGCCTTTGTTTTATTTCTTTATCTGGTTCCGGTTTCTGAGATTTAAACATTGGTCAACAACTGTTGTCTATTTTTAGTAAGCACAAAGCATGTTATAAATCAGTAATAAAGAAAATTTGAAACAAGGGTTTATAAACAGAGATTAAAGATGCCATATGATTATTATAAAGAAGAGAAAGGTGGGAAATTATAAACAGATTTTTGTAGCAATACATTATTTTTCAACCAACTATCCGAAGACAAATACTGTTTTTAGAAAAGAGAAAAATCAATATGTAGAATAAGTGGTATTGAAAAACTTAGGAGGTTATTATATTTCCCACTTCATGAACTAGCTGAGTGTGTGAAAGCTCTTTTAAAGAGAACAATCATAAATTATAAGAAAAACATGTATATGAAGACACCCGATACTGCTCGTCTATACATTGTTTAGTAGATGATAGATTATCAGAATTTCTCGAATAATTTTGCATTTAAACCAATTATGACCAGTTTGATACATTGCAACATACACACGTTGGATTAACATTCTGTTGTGATTCAATAATCTAGAGTTCAATAATCTCAGGTCAGCATACGGCCAATACTCTCCTTCTTACACACCTGTCTACACACAAGACATACTGTCTCCGTTTCCGACAGACTAAGTGAGCTATTTCATTATTACTTCAGTTAGAGTAATCAAGAAAAAAATATTTTACAGTCGATACATACATATTGATATGATTAAATACTTTTTTTTCAATCTTTAGTATGATTTTAAACAACAGTTAAACAGACTGTATCATGATAACTTAATTGAAGGCAAACAGAAATACCACTTAGAATTTGTCCTTTGAAAGGACTTTGATCTTATTCTGAATGTTATTGTTTTCTTCTTCATGTAACTGATTTTGTTCGACTGTTGATATTTTGTTTCTTAAAATGTTTAAAAAAAATCGGTATGCAACATCAAACAGATACAAATATTTTGACATTGGTCATTCTGGACCAGACACGTATGTTTTGATAATGAATTCCTTCAAACAATGCATTTTTCTTGTTATCAGGTCTCCTCCATTAAAGAAATTGACAATTTGTGTTTTACAAAGTGTCTGTCATTACACCAAGACATATATTTATGTGAAGTAAACGTGAAAAATATGGACATTCAAACTCATAAGCTGACGACATTGAAGATGAAATAAAAATATAAAATATAAAATTCAAAATTCAAAATTAAACATTAAAACAACATAAAAATGTACAACACACAGCATAGAAAACTAAAAATTTGCAACGCGACGGCTTCTGAAAACCGGGGGTTGTCTTAGATGATCTTAAGGGGTAAGCAGATACTGTTTCACATATATCACTCTTGGTGTTGCCTATAATACTCAGTCTAGTAGAATGGACCGGTGATAAGTCTTATTCGGTAACTGACGTTCTGGAAAAGAAGGACCAAATTTTTTGACGACGATTGGAACAGATCCATTGTCAACTGTGAAACAGATATTTCATAACAGTCAACTAATTCGTCATGGCGTCTGTTAAAGGGGCACTAGCTACGATATATATAAAAAAATAAAGTATGATTTTTTTTAGATCAATCATTAATCAAATTGGAATAATGAAATAATAATTTGCTTTTAGCAATCAATTTCCTTTAATTTTGTTGAAATAAGCGATTAAACATAATTTTTGACTGATTCGCTTGCAAGTGAAAACGTCATCATCATTCTAACCGGTATTCATGTGAACTTCAAGTTAACCCCTAGCTAGAGATTGACAACGCATGCATTGTACGTGTACTGGTTATTTAAATAAAAAGAATGTCAACAATGAAAGTGAAACTACGGTAAATCATTTGATTACTAATTCGATGCACATAAAATCATTCTTATATGGTTAAAAACAATTAGAAACATCTTTTTTTAATCTATAAAATAAAATCAAACAGACCTATAAAAATGCAATTGCACGTGTTGTTTTAATCTATTCGTATCTTTATTTTTGTTTACATCGCTTATATGGTCATCTGAGGTCAAATCGATAGTTAATTAGATGGCGTCTGGACTAAAATACACACGAAACGAACCTATATATTATCTACCCCATGCTCTGTAAACTGTTTATTTTAGACTTTTGATAGTTTGGATAAATGTTTTACATTGTTATAAACCAAATATGAGAATTTGAGTCAAATCGGTTACAATGAATTTGACAGCTAGTGCCCCTTTAAATTTTCGAAATGATGACTTCACTTTCATGACTTGTAACTCTTGCTATAAAACTTTACTGTGGATAGAAAATCTCTTTCAAGAAAATCATGATGGGAAACGCAATCACTGAAATATGTATCAGCATGAAGATAAATACTCCATATAAAATTGTTATACGATGATGACTGATATACCCATATTTTGACTATTTTATTTATTGTGTCTGTTTATTTAACGCATCAATGTAAATATAACGGAATTTGATGAAACTGTCATTAAAGTGAGAGGGTTATCGCTATAGAACCAGGTTTAATCAACCATTTTCTACATATGAAATAGCCTGTATCAAGTCAGGAATATAACAGTTCTTGTCCATTCGTTTTTGATGCGTTTTGTTATTTGATTTTGCCATGTGATTATGGATTTTCCTAATTGATTTTCCTCTGAGTTCAGTATTTTTGTGATTTTACTTTTTATATATACTCCATATGCAGTCGTTGCAGGAATGTTGCCATATAGAAATTGAAAGTTTGGAAGCTTACGTTGAAAAGTCTCCTAGGTATCTGTTTGACTTTTTTTTAGAAATTATATTTATCGAGCACTTAGAAAACAATGCAAATACAACATAGTTTGTATGGAAACGTATGTAATTTAGGTACCAAATACTATAAAGGAAGATCCACTTCTTCGTAGCTGGTTATACTTTTATGCTGGTTTGGTACAGCATGACAGATAATTCGGACAGTCAAGTGAGAGGTTAAGCGCTATAAAACCAGGTTCAATCCACCATTTCTACATTTGAAAATGCATATATGCCTGTACTAAATTAGGAATATGACAGTTTTTGTCCAATCGTTTGATGTGTTTTGTCATTTCATTTTGCCATGTGAGTAGGGACTTTACGATTGAATTTTCGTCGGAGTTTATTTTTTTGCGATTTTACTTTTTACAAATAAAGAGCGGTTCGAATTAATCTATACTGTATTACAACATTTCCTTATGTCCATTGCTTATATTTATCTTATATAATAACTAAGTGTTTTATTATATAACAAGGTGATAGATGATAGATCTCTTCTTTCTTGTTTTAAAATTATTCACCACAGTTTATTTTCAACCATATCAAACCTTTTAGAGTATGAAAAACTGTATATACTGTATAAATGTCTGTTGATATCTGTACTAGTTATTAAAATGACTCATCTATACAGCGGTAAGTAATAAAAGAGATCGCTAACTTGATTTCATTCTTCCTCAGAGCTGTATGAATTTAGCCTTTACTTAATAAAGCAATAAATAAGCAAGTTCGAGAAACACAGATGGTTCCTTTCGGAAGAACGATGGGTTGTTAAATTTCTTTTAGATTGTTGCTGTCACATATTTTTTATAAAATATCTTGTTTAGTTTTTATCAAATACTATCAAATACGGTTATGTTATTCTAGTTATGTAAACCCCTTCAACGGTTTGTCGTTAAATACAAAAACGTCAAGTAAGGCTGTAATGCAAAATTTGTAAATGCAGTTATATCAGAATAACTAAATAACGAATGTCTTATTTAAACTTTAGTGTCTATCTGTAAAGTGCTGTTGTTTGAACTTCAGGTAAAAAATGCTAAATATTAGACTTATATATTTAAAGACAAAGACTGGAAGGTAGCTTTATACTTTGTTTACAAATTTTGTTACTTGTACAAATTTCACCTAAAGTTTGATTATTTCATCATGACATTGTAACATGTACTCCACTCTTTACAGGGAAAATTGTTAACTGTCAAAGTCTTGTTGCACTGGTTTGATATCTGCACCATATCTGTGCTCAAAACGTTTGCATCCTATTGTAAACTACTGCCAAGAAAAAGGCGTGTATGTTATACTTTTAAAATCAAAACGTTGGTCTTGGAATTGATTAACTTAAGCTTTCAAGGCCTTTCACCAACACCTCATTGTCAGATATAGTAATTTTTGTTTTGGAATTTATGTATACTATTCAGAATTGTTAGATTTGATTTGGAATTTATCTGATTTTCCAAAAAGTGATTTGATAAGCCCGATTGAGTAATAAGTAAGGCGCTTGTAAGCATTTACAGCTATTTACGTTTGCCAATTAGCTGTGTATCAGTAATTTGTAATTATGCTTCCCTTTTGAGTTTATTATTGTTTTATGTGGATGAATATTATATCAACGTAATCAGTTATTGTCCTTTCCAAAGATGGTTTGTACTGGTATATACTTTATCAATAAAGTCAACAGTAGTATACCGCTGTTCAAAATTCATAAATCGATAGAGAAAAAAACAATCCGAGTTACAAACTACAACAGAGGGAAACACATGAAATATAAGAGAACTATGACACAACAGAAACACAATATTAAAATGTAACACACACAGAAACGAACTACAATATAACAATTATCAACCTAGACTGGTAGTGCATTTCTGATTTTAACTATAATAGTGAATTGTCATTAGTTTAAACAACATTATTAGTATAAATTTATTTAAGGCTGCTATACCCGAAGGCTAATATATCATATTAAGGTTTTGTTATATTTGAAAATAGCTCAGTCATATTCTTTGGAGCTTCGCGAATTAAAAGGTTAACTAATTTCGTGTTTTATTTTGTATTATATTATTTAGCATTTATACTTTTGAAAATTACTTCTAATAACTTCCATAACAACCTATTTAGTGTTGCAGCTGTGACAAATATATGTGGGAGTTTTTTCTTTACAACAATTGTGTTTATCAGTATAGGGTATCCCCATTCTAAACCATTTTTGATATGTTTTGATTAAAAAAAAAGTCCTCATAAAACAGCTTATATGATGATTAACTTCCTAACATTTTTTTATTGACATTTGTCTGTATCTATTTCTATGATAATTATGCATTGTACAGAAGTTCTCATTTAATTTAACAGTTTGGACCGAAATCACAATTATATTCTTGCATTAATGTCAATATGTTTCGCACGGGATTACTTACTTATACCGTTAATCGTAAAAAACAAAAGTATTTTTGTTATAAAACCATAGATGTGATTGTAGGTTATCGCTTGTTACCAAGTCCTTCAACTAATTGCAATCTTGTTATATTAATGTTTTGTTGTATTTATTAACTCATATTATTGTGAGTTTGGCTAGTTTGAATATCTACTGTATTATTTAGCACATATATATTTGAAAATCACTAATAATATCTCCCATATCAACCTTTTTAGTGTTGCAGCTGTGACAACGATTAGTTGGTATTTTTGATTTTTTCTTTTAACATAGCATTGATGATATAAATATTAAAAAACGATAAAAAAAAAACAAAAAACACTCGCGATATTGTCTGCAACAATGAATGCGGATAATCAGGAAATTCAGGAAAGTATGATATTAAAATTTTAAGTGGTAAGAGCTGATTCCGTTTCCATCCATCTCCTTTGGCAATGTGTAATTTTACCTCTCCATATACTACATTCCGTTTTAATTTAGTCCTAGGCGAAAATGCAGAATACCGGAATCTATTATAGGCCTGTTTTTTTTAATTCTGAAACATTAACCTGGTTTAAAACGTTTTTATGGTTAACAGTTTTTTGACGGGTCAGTCTTAACCATGAGGTTAAATGGTTAATGAACAATTCAACCAGGATGAAACGCATGTTTTAGATATTTTTTTAAATGGTTTATAGCTTTAACATTTTCTTTAACCGTTGCGTTTTTGGTTTTTGGTTTAAGGTAAAACATGTTTCAGATAGATTTTAACCATTAACACGTTTGAGTATAAAAAAACAGGCCTACACATGTATATATTGTCATTATTTTAGAAAAATATGAAGCTAGCCCTACTTTGTCAGACCTTTAATGTACTTCACATTTGACATTGTTTTTTCAACAACTTATTTAATTACATTCAATACCTTTACGGAACTATATTGATCATAAATTTTCATTTTTGTTTGTCTATATGTCACTAATGATATTGATTATTTTTTGTGTATAGCACCGTATAGAGCAGAAAAAGGCTTTCAACTATAACAAAACAGATGATCATATACATTGTAAGTTTGACAACCTGTTTCCGAGTAGATGTTTTATCAGTCATTATATATTTACATGTATTTATGTAAGTTGTATTTTTGTTTGAAGTTAATAGTGAAATATGTTTAAAGCTGAAGGACGCCTAAGGGTGCGGGAATTTCTCGCTACATTGAAGACCTGTTGATGAACTTCTGCTGTTGTGTTTACTATGGTCGGGTTGGTGTCGCTTTGACACATTCCCCATTTCCATTCTCAATTTTATTACAACTACTTTAATTTTCTTCTATCGTTATTCTAATTTGTATATCTTTGAATCATTTGAGAAGACTGCAGAACCAACAACGTCTCGATTTACCTTTGTATCCAAGGTCGACGTCACATCGGCGACGTCATCTTAGCTGTTGTAATAGTATAGGATTAAACTAATTTTCTAGAGGTTATTGATTTGTAAACCGGGGCGATTAACTCACACATTGAATTAAAGTGTGATTAAATCCCCGGTTTACATATCAACAACCTCTAGAAAAAATAGGTTTTATCTTATAATTCTTCATCCAAATATTCGCTATTTTCAATATTATTTTGTTGTGTAATGGCTACTTTAATAACCATCAAATTCACAATTGACAGGTCGTAACTAAGGAGTTGGTCGCCATATTTACTTTCTTGTAAACAAAGATGTTTGATAATTGTAGCAGATCTAAAATGAAATAGCACCTACCTCACAAACTTCATTCTATTAAGATATTATCCGAATTTGAAGCGTTAAGCAATGGATTATATTTTGCTTGAGAGTTTTTATTCGTATGAAATTGTTTTTTTTGCCATAATGGCATAAGATAAAATTATTAAATAATTTTAAAAAATTGGCGGATTTAAAAAAAAAAATTAATTTTACACATTTTCGAGGCTTAAATTCATTATTTCTTTTTTCGCTATATTAGAATAAAACAATTGATATGTATTTATATTTCAATCTCAATTTTTTGAAAATCCATGTAATTGTATCGCTCATGAAGAGATCATAGTGAAGGTAACCAAAGTAGTTCCAGAAACATTGTTTTTTCTAGGTGTAAAACATGGAGGAAATTTCTGATTGACCGGTCCAATTCAAGTTTCAAAGATATATCATAAATCAATTAAGAATTCTTTACAAGTAAACTTCAAAATGTAAAAGTGTTTTTTGTTATTATTTTTTTAGAAATTGTACAAATAAATAATGTCGTTCAATAATTGCCACAGTTAAGTAATTTCGCTCGAATTTTAACAGTGAAATGCCAAATTGCCACATCAATTCCTAGTTGAAGCAATGGTGTCCCGCTTTATCTATCAATCAACATTTACATTACCGACATTAAATGGCAATATAATAGGAAGGCTTAGCTTTTGGGATATTTACGTATTAGCAAGTACTACAACCAAACATTGGAATATGTTCAAAAGTGTAAATACGACATATACATCAACTGTAGTAAATCTAGTGAAGGATACTGAGATAAAAGAAGACTCGACAATTTTACAGTCATCATCATAATTTTGCTAAATTTTTTTTGCGGAAAACCACTTTGACCAAGGTTTACTCAGATCATCATTGCACAGCCACGATCATTTTGCGTTTTTATTGAGTTCCGAGGAAACATGACACCGATTAAACAGAATGCTGAACTAATTTACTGACTAACAAGGTACAGTGATCAGGGATAATTGTGTAAAAATGTGTGACCTGATGAATATGGGTTATTCTGCGACTTTGTTTTATAGACAACATAAGTTCAATTAAAAGAGAACTGTAAAAATAATCTAATTTTAGAGTCTTTAATCTTGATTTAATGTAATTTATGTTATGTATTTCATTTTTTTTTATACATGTTATACATAAAGTGCTTTTATGAAGACCCGATAATGTTAAGAAGACCGTGGGATTAGCAACGTCTCAAATTATCCAATGTCGACGCCTCCTTCACTTTAACTATAATAAAAAACAAGAAGAATCACAAAAACAAAACTTCAAACCGGAAAGTCACAATCAATTGGCAAAATCAAAAGCTCAAACACATCAAAAGAATGGAAAACAACTGTCATATTCCTACCTTGATACATGCATTTTCTTATGCAAATTGGTGGTTAAACCTGGTTTTATAGCTGCGAAACCTCTCACTTGCATGTCTGTTTAAAGGAGCACTAGCTACGATATATGAAAAAAGAAATAAAATATAATTTTGTTTTGTTTGATCATTTATGAAAGTCATATAGTAAAATATGAACACACTTTAAAAAGCAAGTATGGTTCAATTTTCATAAAAGAAGCTTAGAAACATTGAAGATTAATTATTCACTTGCAAGTGTATAATTCGACCTCATTGAATCCGTATTCATGTGAATTTCAATTTAACCCCTTAGCTAGAGACGGATAACGCATGAATCGTTCGTGTTCAATCTTTTAAAGGAAAATAATTTCAACATTGAAAGTGAAACAAAGGTAAAAATCATTCTTATACAGGTAAAAACGATGATCAACGTATATTTTCAATATATAATTTGAAATTAACATGATTAAAAAGAAAAAGAAAAACCCAAATGCACGTTTTCGCTTAATCTATTCATAAATATATTCATTTTCATATACCTTATATGGTCATCGGAGGTTTTACGACGTCAACTCTATATTTAACTAGATGGCGTCTATACTAAAATACACACGAAACGAAACTACATAATATCAAGCACATACTTAGTAGATTGTTTGTTTTACACTTTTACCGGTTTTAATAAGCGTGATAAAAACAAATTTAAGAAAACTTGAACAAAAATTGGTTTATATTTATTAAGGGACTGATAGTGTATGTACATACATGTGCTAATACTAATTTTAAATCCCTTTTTGACACTTACATTGGGAGAATAAATATTGAAAATAAGAATATATCGGTTCTGATAAAACACATTCGGAAAATAATTTTATACACCGATAACATATAAAGGTTAGCACTTTCTAAATATTTCAGTTCAAAACTATAAATCTCTGCTTCAAATCAATCTATTATGTAATATTTGTCAGAACCTGGACTTAGTATAGATGGCGTGTTCTATTGACTTTTTTTGTCAGCAGAAACATATTTTAAGTCGGTGCATGTACCGAACGCATTCATTCTCATCTTTCAAACAAATTGTTCAAAACGTGTACAGCATCGTGTTTTCATTGCGTATTACAGTACGACGGAAACTATAATATATTATTGTAATTTCATTTTTATTTATTTATTGTCTCATTATAACTGTTGACTAAACTAAACATAGGGATTATATATAATTGTCTATTTACTAGAGTTGAAGATGTAAACAAATATAGATCATCGTACGACCTAAACCAATGTATTTATAGTGTATTGAAGGATATAATAAACTAAGGCTTCAAACAAATACTTAAACAATCAAAAGATAAAAATAAATGGCTTGATTTACAAATGATTAATCATAGAAACAACAAAGGAAAATATGGGACTTACAATCGTTTAGAACGTGCAAACCATTACTGGGCCATTTACAAACTTTAGACAAAATATTTTTGCACTGATATGGGAACCTCCTCGAAAGATAACCATCTCTCGGTTTTGTCTGTATTTACAAGTCTTTTGAAACAAGGGTAAATGCTTCTGCACGGAATCACATAACTGAGCCCGTGTCACATTTTACATTTCACGCTTAATGATTATATTAGGAATCAACTTTTATGCTTGGCTCATCTATTTTTAATACCTTGACAGACATAGATGCGATGGAAACGATTATTCTTTTTTGATTTACACAATGCCTTTTATTGAGTATGAAACAGTGGTTGCAAAGCATTGTTGATCAATGGTAGTGGTTAAAAGTAATGTTAGTTCGTTTTGCCATAAGTGTTTCAATTCGTGTCCATTTTTTCCTTTCATCATGGATTTGATTTGAAACGTAAATTGGTCTTTTTAACTCACTGTTACATATTAGAAAATAACCGACGCGCGTTAGAATGCAAAAATATTTTAGTTACAAAATTCGACGACCTTTTACGACATTCAAAACAGCAACTTCACAACCTCTAGATTACCATTAGTTTTCCGAGATGGTAAGAAAATGTTTTGCAAATACATTCCATGGCAACGGTAGTCAGGTACGTACTAGCATCTTCAACTGAAAATTATAACCATTTTATCGTTCACGTAAAATTATGCAAACGTTGCCGTAATATCAAGATAAACATCAATTGTTTATCAAAGCATTCCGGGTTTCAAGCAGTATTTCCGATGAGCAAACCGATACATGTATATGTAAAAATAATTCATTAATATGGAGACGTGGTGTCTTATTTTGCAAAAATAAAATAACAGACCTTCACGATCGATGCCGCGGATTCTCCTTCACTGAAACAAACACTGATCTCGCTTAACAAAAAAAAAATCATGCAAAAAAGGAATAGGTCCAGTAAGAACCGATTTTGGCCTCAAATTTCAGGTTCATCTGACGAAAGATTTTGACCACTTAAGTGTCTATTTTATTTGATTCTATTAGTTTATGTGAAAGACTTTCACTAATTTTGTCATTAAAAACGCTCCGATGCAAGCTCAAATATGAAAAATCTACCAAATATGCCGAAAAATGTCACTTTTCAGATGTTTTTTGTCAAAAATGAAAGTGGCCGCATTTGTGTTCATCCTCAACCTTTATTTATGTTATGTATTATTATCAAATACAACTTACATTTTAATATTAAGGATGAACACAAATGCGGCCACTTTCGTTTTACACGAAAACCGTCTAAAATTATACTAAAATGATAGAACTGTGAAGATTTCAGTGATTTAGCATGACTTCACGGTGCTAGTACCCGATTTATGTGCCATGTATTGTCAAAAACAGCCCATATATATGTAGCAGAAGCATTCTACTGTACAAAAAATAACTAAAAGTTTACATTTTAACAATTGTGTAAAACTGCTATATTTTCGGGCCAAAAATATGTCTTACCGGACCTTCTTCTTTGACAAAGTAATTATAGATATTTAAATAAACCAATTTGATGATCTGTAATAAAAGACTACAAACCAAAATGTAATAAAAGGGTTACTTTTGATGAGTGTAATCAGGATAATTGAAATGAAAATAGAATCAATCTTATAGAAAAATGAAGGTTATCATGAACAGAGAGTTGTACCCCTATTTTTGACATTTTTACTCTTTGAGTATGTTTGTTTTGTTCATGCATCGTTGACAATGTAATGGAATTTGATGCGACTGTCATACAAGTGAGAGGTTAAGCTAGCTATAAAACCAGGTTCAATCCACCATTTTCTACATTAGAAAATGCCTGTACCAAGTCAGGAATATGACAGTTGTTATCCATTCGTTTGATGAATTTTCCTCGGAGTTCGGTATTTTTGTGTTTTTACTTTTTACTACAACCAAGTCGATGTCAAGTTTCTTCCAAGAAGAAACTTTACTGCTGGTGGATTTTTCCCCGAGGGCATCATTAACTTGGTAGCTTTATGCATGATGAATACAAATAATACTAAGAACAAACCGGCTGGGACGTCGCCCGGGTTACCAAGGTCCCCTTTTGCTACACGGAACACTGTAGCATTTGATTTGTGTGTTCCACGGAATATCCTCCGGGATACCCCTGATTTGACGTACGTTCAGCCAGAAGGTAATTACTACTTTAAAAATTCAGATACTTTTCATAAATTAAAGCCATGTTCCGTTAATATTTTCGACTGTTTGAAAACACCTGCTACAAGTGAATCAACACCTATCATTTCGTTTTGTAAACACAAAAAAGGAAAAAGGAGTACGTGTAAGACATGTGATATGTTAATCACGACTCCTGATTTCACCAGTAACTAAACAGGAAAAACGTATCATACAAAATCTTTCGAACCTCTGGACTGTTCCACGGACAATGTAGTGTACGGAATCGATTGTACTTTGTGTGGACTACTTTATGTTGGTGAAACTCGACAAACTTTACGTAAAAGGATGAATCAACACCGGTCTGATAATAAGGATCCGCAATTCAGGGTTCTTTATAACCACTTTAATCAACCGGACCATGATCCTTCGTTATCTATGAAAGTACGCATCATCGAGAAAATTTATCACCACACAAATAGTCCAGTACTTAGTACTCCTTTCCGAAAAGATAGAGAAAATTTCTGGATAAGGGAACTAGGTACTGCAATGCCATATGGGTGCAACGATAATGTCAAAGGAGTAGGAAATTTGTCAAGTCCAGCCTGCAGTGATGTTAATGTAATGAGTTTATTTAATACTACCTTACGAAACCAACGTAGTCATGGACAAAAACGTTACCATCGGCCTAATGTAAAAAAGTCTTCCAAATCTAGATCGGCCTCTGGAAGCTTTGATGACCTTCTTTCTCATCTGCATCATCCGTTAGGATTACATTACATTAGAACTATTCTTTTTTCACTGCCGGTTAATTTTCTAAAATGTTTGAGAGATAATGCACTTGACAAAGGAGGTACTAATACATTTTCTCCAATATACAGACTTGTCAGTATAATTTGTGATGTAGCTCTTTTCCGTCTCTTTAAACCAGTAAGATCGGAACCTTTACATGAGGAAAAGAGGAAATTCCTTCCTGTTCACTTTAACAATAGAGGAATTGATGCAATCAACATCAGCAACGTTCTACATAACAAGGAGGTAACATCTAAAATTCCTATTTATTTTCAAAATCAGTCTGTTCCTATTGTATCCTACAGTTACACCAAAACCATTGCACCCAAAATATTTAACTATAAACAAGCATTACATGACCTTGATTTAGAACAATACCTAAAAAAAACTCTGACATGTGATTGTTCCAACTCGCCTTACAATTACAGCCCCTCTGGCCATGTTATTACTGGGGATCTAAACATAATTCAACATGAAAATCTTCGAAAGGTGATTTCTCGTGGTCCTAAGTTTAGAGAACCCCAACACATCAATTGGAACCATAACTTCAAAATAATTATGGATTCCATTGAGAACTACTATGAGTATGTTTGTTTTGTTCATGCATCGTTGACAATGTAATGGAATTTGATGCGACTGTCATACAAGTGAGAGGTTTAGCTAGCTATAAAACCAGGTTCAATCCACCATTTTCTACATTAGAAAATGCCTGTACCAAGTCAGGAATATGACAGTTGTTATCCATTCGTTTGATGAATTTTCCTCGGAGTTCGGTATTTTTGTGTTTTTACTTTTCACTACAACCAAGTCGATGTCAAGTTTCTTCCTAGAAGAAACTTTACTGCTGGTGGATTTTTCCCCGAGGGCATCATTAACTTGGTAGCTTTATGCATGATGAATACAAATAATACTAAGAACAAACCGGCTGGGACGTCGCCCGGGTTACCAAGGTCCCCTTTTGCTACACGGAACACTGTAGCATTTGATTTGTGTGTTCCACGGAATATCCTCCGGGATACCCCTGATTTGACGTACGTTCAGCCAGAAGGTAATTACTACTTTAAAAATTCAGATACTTTTCATAAATTAAAGCCATGTTCCGTTAACATTTTCGACTGTTTGAAAACACCTGCTACAAGTGAATCAACACCTATCATTTCGTCTTGTAAACACAAAAAAAGAAAAAGGAGTACGTGTAAGACATGTGATATGTTAATCACGACTCCTGATTTCACCAGTAACTTAACAGGAAAAACGTATCATACAAAATCTTTCGAACCTCTGGACTGTTCCACGGACAATGTAGTGTACGGAATCGATTGTACTTTGTGTGGACTACTTTATGTTGGTGAAACTCGACAAACTTTACGTAAAAGGATGAATCAACACCGGTCTGATAATAAGGATCCGCAATTCAGGGTTCTTTATAACCACTTTAATCAACCGGACCATGATCCTTCGTTATCTATGAAAGTACGCATCATCGAGAACATTTATCACCACACAAATAGTCCAGTACTTAGTACTCCTTTCCGAAAAGATAGAGAAAATTTCTGGATAAGGGAACTAGGTACTGCAATGCCATATGGGTGCAATGATAATGTCAAAGGAGTAGGAAATTTGTCAAGTCCAGCCTGCAGTGATGTTAATGTGATGAGTTTATTTAATACTACCTTACGAAACCAACGTAGTCATGGACAAAAACGTTACCATCGGCCTAATGTAAAAAAGTCTTCCAAATCTAGATCGGCCTCTGGAAGCTTTGATGACCTTCTTTCTCATCTGCATCATCCGTTAGGGTTACATTACATTAGAACTATTCTTTTTTCACTGCCGGTTAATTTTCTAAAATGTTTGAGAGATAATGCACTTGACAAAGGAGGTACTAATACATTTTCTCCAATATACAGACTTGTCAGTATAATTTGTGATGTAGCTCTTTTCCGTCTCTTTAAACCAGTAAGATCGGAACCTTTACATGAGGAAAAGAGGAAATTCCTTCCTGTTCACTTTAACAATAGAGGAATTGATGCAATCAACATCAGCAACGTTCAACATGAAAATCTTCCAAAGGTGATTTCTCGTGGTCCTAAGTTTAGAGAACCCCAACACATCAATTGGAACCATAACTTCAAAATAATTATGGATTCCATTGAGAACTACGCCAGAGCATGGGCTAAGCGAGAAGAAGTTCAACTGGACACTTTGTCAGAATGGGTCAAAACAATCAGGTCTCTGATAAAACGTCGCATTCATAAGTTGAAAAACTGTGTGAATGATCGACCTAAGTCCATTTTCAGTGACAAAGAGGCTGTGAAATGTCTATCATCTATTCAAGATAAGTATGTTGTTGTTCCTGCGGACAAAGCTTAAAATAATATTGTCTTTGTATGTAAATCGCATTACTACGAGTGGCTTATAAAAGAATTAGGAATAAATGAACACTCAGGTAATCACACATACAAAAACATATCATTTGACAAGGATGAGATTTTGTCGAATCATAAGTCCTTCATGGCTTCTATGAACATTGCATTGAACAACAAATCGGAGGACTTACCTTGTTTGTATTGGATACCTAAACTTCACAACACAAAATTCCGTACAAACAACGGTACATTGCCGGCTCATCTGCTTGTTCTACTAAAGAATTGTCCATTAGATTGACTAAAATTCTGTCCGCAGTTAAAGAGGGTCTTCAGATATACTGTGAAACTGTTTACTCACGTAGTGGTATTAACCATATGTGGATTCTGAAAAACTCTAAAGAACTTCTTGATAATTTTAAATCTCGGTCTTTTTCTGAAATTAGTTCTATTAAAACTTTTGATTTTTCAACCTTGTATACAACCATTCCCCAAGTGAAATTGAAAAACCGTCTCAAAGAAATAATCCACAATGCTTTTCATCATAAAAATGGTAGCATACGCTATAAATTTATCACTTTGGGATACCATAAGGCATATTTTGTTAATAAGGAACAAAAGGGTAAAACATACTACACAGAAGAACAAGTGATCAGTATGTTGGAGTTTCTTATTGACAACATATTTGTTGAATTTGGAGGTAGACTTTTTCAACAAATTGTCGGCATTCCTATGGGAACGAACTGTGCGCCTCTCCTTGCTGACCTCTTCTTATTTTCATATGAATCGGAGTTCCTTCAGACACTTGTCAAAAACAAGAAAATCAAAGAAGCCAGGTTATTTAATTTCACTTTCAGATATATTGATGATGTTCTTTCCATTAACAATCCTAACTTTTCTGATTGGATTCCATTAATATACCCACCAGAACTAGAAATAAAAGAGACCATAGACACGGCTTCCTCCGCCTCATTTTTAGACTTATACCTCGAATTTGACATACACAGTCATCTCAGTACCAGAATCTATGACAAACGAGACGATTTTAATTTTGAAATTATCAATTTCCCCCACCTTAGTAGTAATATACCAACTTCACCTGCATATGGAATATACATTTCCCAACTTATTAGGTATTCAAGAGCTTGCAGCTCCTATTCAGACTTTGTAAAACGTCACCAGTGTCTGAGCAGAAAGTTGATGAACCAGGGGTATGTCAAAGAACGTCTCGTCCTTTTTCTAAAAAAGTTCATCGGAAGATACCCAGAACTTGTTGATAAATATTCCGTATCAACTTCACAAATAATACAAGATGGTCTTGAAGGATAGATTTTGCGTACTGACGTTTGTTATCATCTTAATTACGTATTATAGAATTCTTTTATAAGTCTTTTTTAGATAATCATTTGAAGTGACTCAGTGGTTATGTAAAACCACATACTTTGAACGGCAAAATTATTTCATTGATTGATATTACTTTTACTTAAGGATCTTGACATACTATGAATGACTAAACTATTTTATTTAATAATACTACTTTTTCTGTTTAGTCTGTTTTTCATGATATACATTTGACGTGAAACTGTACTTATGTATCCCGTCATACTTTGAACCACACCATTATTTTATTTATTATTATTACTTTTACTGTTAAGTCTAGTTTTTGTTATATCTACTTTACGTGAGTCTGTATTTATGTATGCCGACATACGACAAAATTATTTTTATGTCTACCTGTGCGAATTTCAAACGCGCTATTTTACACCAGTAATGAAAACCTTCTATCATTTATGGGTAGACTTTACACAGATAAATTCAGCCGTATTTAACGTGAAACTGTACTTATGTATCCCGTCATACTTTGAACCACACCATTATTTTATTTATTATTATTACTTTTACTGTTAAGTCTGTTTTTGTTATATCAACTTTACGTAAGTCTTCACTTATGTATGCCGTCATACGACAAAATTATTTTTATGTCTACCTGTGCGAATTTCAAACGCGCATTTTTAAACCAGTAATGAAACCTTCTATCATTATGGGTAGACTTTACATAGATAAATTCAGCCGTAAAAAAAAAGCAAAATGAGAATGTTAAATTAATGTATCCCTTTTTGTGCTTCTTTGTTACATTTGTTGTTTATGTAGAGATATTAAGATGATAACACAATATTGACTGTTGTACCCCTATTTTTGACATTTGTACTCTTTGAGTATGTTTGTTTTGTTCATGCATCGTTGACAATGTAATGGAATTTGATGCGACTGTCATACATGTGAGAGGTTTAGCTAGCTATAAAACCAGGTTCAATCCACCATTTTCTACATTAGAAAATGCCTGTACCAAGTCAGGAATATGACAGTTGTTATCCATTCGTTTGATGTGTTTGGACTTTTGATTTTGCCTTTTGATTTTTTATTTACCTTTTTTAATTTTCCTCGGAGTTCGGTATTTTTGTGTTTTTACTTTTTATGGTACTACTAAAGATATACAATTAAGGTAATAGTAGTATACCGCTGTTCGAAATTCATAAATCGATTGAAAAAAAAAATCCGGGTTACAAATTAAACACTTACTACAGAATAAAAACGTGTACATCACCTGAAAAAAAATTAACCAGTACTTCAGCCGAGTTAGCCAAAGTCATCAAGGCACTTGGTGACGTCACATTTGAATTTCTAAAAAGATGTCCCAAAAGCTAGATAAAATTAAGATAGAATTCAAGATTATATTTGTAAGACTGATAAAACATTTAATGATAACTATGAAAATTACAATACGTATTTATATAAATTTATGGAGGTTATTAGATAATTAGTTATATTATCTAGCTATATCGGTGTTTCTTCTGAATCAAACTGTAAACCAAATATAGTGTATGCATTTCTTTAATCCAAACTAAAATCTAATAAATGGCCTGGATGATTAAGGTTTATGTACCCTTCTGTAGCCATTTTTGTACGAATTTCCCAAACCTCAATTGTATCAAAACTACAGATATAATGAATAATAGAGATAGGCCATGTAGTATATATTCCAAGTGGAAACTTGATGCAAAGCATCATTTTATACTGTTTCATTGCATTTGACAGAAAAAGAGGACTTTGAGGCAAATAAATCAAAATTTTTATAGAAACTCCACAGCCTTTAATACAGATATTTTTGTTATAAAATTTTAAACATAAATTACTCACTTGATTTTCTATGATGTGCTAGTTTTATTTTTTTACAAAAAGTTCTAGGCAACCTGTAAATTCCGAAACACCTCCTGCTAAGTCACTCAAGTCGAGCGCACCCTCAAAGGTGTACTTGATTTTGGCCATATTCATATTTGTTTTAACCAAAAACTACATTTATAAACTTCTTTTAAGAAAATCGATGCTAGCACTGCATGCAATAATCCTATATCTATCAGTCATCAAATTGCCAAATATGAGAGTACAAGGATAAAGGCTGTGGATTTTCTATAAAAATCTTGATTTATTTACCACAAAGTCCTCTTTTTTTATCAGATGCAATGGAACAGTAAAAAATAATGCTTTGCATCAAGTTTCCCTTTGGAATATGTACACAATGGCCTATCTCTATTGTTCATTATATCTGTAGTTTTGATACAATTGCAGTTTAAAAAGTTCGTACAAAAATGGCTACAGAAGGGTGCATAAACCTTAATTATATTTACCATAACACACGAATACAATAGAACAAAATAAGATTTACAACTTCAAACGTTTAGACACGTGTACACCAAACATATTGAATTGCTGTAAATGTTGTAAACATACTTTCTTATGTTGTACTGTTTAACACTGTCCCAGGTTAGGGGAGGGTTGAGATCCCGCTAACATGTTTAACCCCGCCACACTATTTATGTATGTGCCTGTCCCAAGTCAGAAGCCTGTAATTCAGTGTTTGTCGTTTGTTTATGTGTTATATATTTGTTTTTCGTTCATTTTGTTACATACATAAGGCCGTTAGTTTTCTCGTTTACTTGTTTTACATTGTTTTATCGGGGCCTTTTATAGCTGACTATGCGGTATGGGCTTTGCGCATTGTTGAAGGCCGTACGGTGACCTATAGTTGTTTATGTTTGTGTCATTTTGGTCTTTTGTGGATAGTTGTCTCATTGGCAATCATACCACATCTTCTTTTTTATATGAATGTCAATTCGATAATGATTAACTTATCGGATAATCGTTGGATTTGTCGACCAATATTCAAGTACTCGCTCGGTAAAACATGAAGTGAAATAAAATAAAAACACAAAATTAAACCAATTTTTATTGTGGGTAGTTGTCTAATGAAGTTAAACGCCTCTTAAAGGTTTCCTACGACTAGATACTAGTAATATGAAATTGTGTAGCATAATTGTTACCTAATTTACTGTATGAAATAGCTATGTAAACTGGCAATAATCTCATCAAGTATTTAATGGATACCTGCTATAGCAAAATGAAAATTCAAACAACAGTATTTGGGACCGTTGGAACTTACTGATGCCTTTAATCATCAATTTAGTTAATTAACTAAATGTCCTTTTAACAGTCCTACTGTTAAGAATAAAGTTAAAGCTCTGACGGTACAGAGATGAGAAATTGCCACGATTAGTTAAAAGCGTAAGACTTGGAAAAGTGCTCTTTTTCATATAGCCTACTCTACGTGTGTTTAGAAGAATTTTAAATGAGAGTTAAACGCAAACATTCGAGTCATATTTTAGTTTTTATCAATTTTTGCTTGCTTTTTTTTATTTCCAGGTAGTTGCCCTCGATAAAATTATTAGAAGTTTTAAATTAAAAAAGCAAAAGCTTTCTAACAGGAAATCGATTAGCTGAGTATCATTTTGGTAATCCATACCTGGTACTACCGAACGATACTCAGGTACTCGAGTACTCGTTGACAACTCATATAAAACCTTGTGTCTCCAGCAAATTTTTGACGGCTTATTGATTATTGCAATACAGATTCAAATGTCATTAGTTTACCGTTTATTTATAAAATGTAATTGTAGTATAAAAAAGGCAAAAATAAATCACCAGTCAATAATTTAACATTTAAGTTGAACAATGACAAAGTTAACATTATCATAGATAAAAGGGAAAAACGAAATCAAATCATATTAAAGATATTATAAATGACCAATTAGTTAAATACTAGAGCATGTGAAAGCGATATATATTTAAATGTTTCATGTCACGAGGATAATAATTTCACGTGATTTGAGTTTGATATCTCTGAAATACAGAAACATCAAAAGAAAGCTGATGAACAAGTGGGAGTATTAATTTTCAACAAATTTACAACATTGCTGAAATAAGATAAGTTTGTACTCAAACTCATCATAGAAAGCAGGGTTTTAATTTTGTATGCCAGATGTTATAACAATCATAGGACTAAAAGATATATCTAGTAGGGATGTCAACGAGTATTCGAGTACTATATACTCTGGTATTCATCGGTAGTATTGAGTAATGAATAACAAAATAATACTCGACGTATAGGTTTCCTATAAGTTAGTTGTTGCCTTCGTAAAGATATAATTATTTTTATTAGACGTGTTTGAAAAGTTGATACTACTGTTGGTGCTCGTGTTTGATGGCAGATGAATACAATATGATGTGGGAGTCATCTCCACAATTAAAAATACTCTATAGTTTTTTTTATTAACTGTATGGCCACTGCAATACATTATTAATAGTTTGTAAGACGTAATCAATCGATCATTATCAAAGAATTAAATGTAATCATGAAATGTGAATTTGAAAATCAATTTATAGTATGTGGTACATTTGAAAATAAAAAATAATTATAACCATACAAAGTCATGTTATTCTAATTATCTGATATAAAAATGCAAAATATAATAAAACAATATGTCAAATATTTATCTTTTGTGGAAAAAGGTGGAAAGTTTTCATTTTATATTCAGAATCAACAAATTCTTGCCAAAAATAAAGGAACTAGGGGTTTGGTCCGCTTAATCTCCCAATGGAAAAGAACTATCGTTTTGCTTTCATTCTAGTACGATTTAAAAACAAATTTTAACCCCACCTTATTATTGATGTTTGTGCTTGTCCAAAGTTAGGAGCCTGTAATTCAGTGGTTGTCGTTTGTTTATGTGTTACATATTTGCTTTTCGTTCATTTTTTGTAAAAAAAATTACATAAATAAGGCCGTTAGTTTTCTCGTTTGAATTGTTTTACATTGTCTTATCGGGGCCTTTTATAGCTGACTATGCGGTATGGGCTTTGCCCATTGTTGAAGGTCGTACGGTGACCTATCGTTGAAAATGTTTGTGTCATTTTGGTCTTTTGTGGATAGTTGTCTCATTGGCAATCATACTTCTTTTTTATATTATAAAAACTATTTTGAAAAGCACATATCCCCTGTTACACACGATGCATGTACTAAGTTTACCGCTATATATCTTTATTCTCATAAAGCCAAAGCATTACATCGGTACAGAGATAACAAATACAACAATAAATATTTACAATATGTAAACAAACAAGCGAGAGAGGTTACAAAAGTTACAAGTCCGTAATGGAATAGTTTTCGAATTTACTGTAAGATTGAAGTGGAATAAATATATTTTGTTCATACTTTTCAGATGATGTTAGACCAAAAATTACCGTTCAGACTAAAATTCATCGACTAGTGTGTAGCCTACGAACATTTTATAGGTTTACGTGGTCATAATTTCCATATGAACCTGACTATGATAATTCTTGGGAAATTGTGACTTATGTAGAATACATATCAGATGCAAACCCCTACGACAGGCTTCTGCGATTCTGACGGTTTTAACTTTCGTTTCATTTATACATGTGTTATGATCATGTGGGAATAACAACGTGTCTTGGTCACTATCGTCTTTTGCTAGATTTTCAAGGACATTCATAATACTCCAGCAGGTATTCGTGTATAATGGCTATTTCATAAGCATATACACGTGTGTCCAATGTCTAATTGTATGTCTGTGTGTCAGAAACGGTTGTATAAGATCGATTATTTCGGAACACTGAGTAGTTGCTTATTCAAAATTAATTGGCCATTACTGTTTTATTATACCAAACAAACAGTCAAAGGTAAACTATTGTAACAGAGTGCCAAACATTACGTTAGAAATCATTTTGGTATACTTAAGAAAGAATTCATGGAAGCAATTTATTTGTTGAAAATAAACACATGACCTGAGCCGTGATATTCGAATTTTCTTTTGAGTGTTTGCGAGAGATAAAACTAACGAATATCAAGCCGCAGGCCATGTGCAAATTTACAACCAATACATGGCTTCCATGAATTATTTCGATTATAATAAGACAAAAACTGTCATTAAAAAAAATGAAGCGAGAGTTGGTATGCCGTGTGGGTGCACGTGGCTGTTCTTTTTTTTTTATTCCCTATTAGATAAAGCTAAAACATTCTAATACATATGTAGCTTGCATGAATTATTTCGCAAATAACTGCTAGAAAAAAATAGTTTAATTCTTTCAATTCTCAAACTTACATGTGACATTTTTAATTTACATGTGTTTCTCGTACGCTATCGTCAAATCGAAAGATGACATTTCGTTACTAAGGAGCCAAAATATTGACATGATGAAATCAGTAAATATGCGAATAATGCAATAGAATAGAAAATAAGACATGACCTACCTCAAGACATTTCAATGCAATATTTCCATGGTTCACGTAACGGGAAAACATTCAGCTTTAGCGTTTGTATTTGTATGACGTCATGTTTTGAAATGATATAAATATACAAAAAGCATACATGGACTTACGCAGAATTTTATTTTTTTTGATTTTGTAGATTTCTCCGAGCTCTTGTGCAATAATTCTTTTTTTTTTTTGCATCCGAATAAAAATAAAAAGTTCTGTATTTTTTTTTTAATTGCAATTTTTAAAACAGTATTATCGGCATAGCTTTTGCAAATAGCTATAGGTTCCGATTTTTCCAGCCATGTTTGATCTTGTTTCTTTGTCACTTGATGGGCTTTCAACCTGGCCAATGCGATATTTATTTTTGTTCATCTGACGTTAAGAGACGTTATATTTTAAAGGGATTTAAATCTTGGTCACAGGGGTAAGACAATGTTATTCACTGGGGTATAATAGGGTTGTTCGATGGATGAGTTTGTTAGAGTCATTTATCACTCCTGTCAATTTTGGAAAAACATGGCTATAATACAAGGACACGTGTTTCCAAATTAGCCAATGACATAATTACTGTCAAATGTAAGATATGATAAAATAACAGTAAGTTTTTAAGTTTTTTGGTGTTTTTTTAAACTAAAATAACAAAGAATCGACGAGATCAAAAAGATGTTTATCTTCTCAATCTGACGTTATCACAAATATCATATAAGAAACGGTAGTACTGGACAATATAAAGAAAAAAAATCCAGGTAAATTCAAAGCCAAGCATAATATTGCATACGCATAAACTTTCATTTATCGTTATATCAATAAAACTTTTGTAAAACGTGCATTTGAAGGGTTATAGATAATTATGTTGTGAAACATCAACATAACTACCGGCCGTTTACCGTGTAATCGGTCAAAAGATAATCCGATTTGACAACGCCATGATTAATATATTAATCAATATATTATCCGCAGCCAAATTAAGAATATATAACAAGAAACTGTAATAGCTGCAATTTATTATCTACTGTGTAACAGACAAATTTAAAATTCGAATATCAAATGACCGGGAAAATATGAATGACGAGGACCGTGAACTATTAGACTTCCAGACCATCTGTGCTGGATGAAAACACGGTCACCTTTCTTCAAGTCAAGTATCCAATTATGTGTCCTACAGTTACCATAGTTTAACTTTTATACTCAAAAGAAAATATCTCCTCGTTTTATACAGTCAGTAGACTTTGTTTCCTGCACGAGCATCTATCATGCAGAATATTTGGTGCCGTAAACACGCCTGTTGGAGAATTATATTTTTGTTCAATATTGAGGGGGAGGACAGTGGTAAGGGAGACAGGGAGAAAGGGGATAGGAGAAAGGTGAAAGGGGGTGGGAGAAAGGAGAAAAAGTTGGAGAAAAAATAAAATATGAAAAATTAAATATCTCTCTTTTTTTCGGTAAATTAAAAATAATAAAATAAGGAGAAGACGGGTAGGAGAAAGGGGAAAGGGGGGGGGGGTAGGAGAAAGGAGAAGAGGGAAGGGAGAAGGGTACCCCCTGTCCTCCCCCTAAATATTATTTGTTACCTCATCAAATTTAAAAATAGTGTCTTTTGCGAAATTTGAATTATGTTTATGAAAAAATTGTTTTCACGATTTAATCTTATATCTACTAATACTATGATAGTTTTGACATAATAAATAAACTAGCCTTCATTCACACCCAGGCTGATAACTTGGAATTTGGTATGCGTGATTCAACTTTTTTGAAAATAACAGGATGTGACGTCACTTGGTTGAGATATATGTCCACTAGGTGTATCTTATAGTTTTCCTTAAATAATCTGAGTGGTTATTCTTTCAATGCATACACAACTGATTTTTACTCTAATGGCGTAAAGGGTTTGTGAATCATCAGTGGCAATCAAATCGAAAAGGTCAAAAGACAAAATATAGTAAATCTCATTGAGTTTGAAATTCTTAAGATATGAAACATTAGGTGTATAATATCTCATAAACTTAATTAAATATCTTGAAAACTTAAATCAATATCTTATAAATTTATCGTTTAAATTTCATAACATCTCCTATAAGACTGGTACGTCAAACTCATATAGGAATCAATTATCAGAATGCTGGAGACTCTTATTGACACCACATGTGTTAAATTTTGAGGTAGTCTGTCTCAATGAATTCTCGGCATTCCTATGGGAACACACCGTCAACCTCTCCTTGAAGGCCTCTTCTTGTTTTAATATGAGTCAGAGTTTTTTCAGTGGTGATGGCCGTTTTACATTAAGAAATGTAGCGGTCTTACATAATCCCTAAATAATCAGGATCAGAAAACATCTGTCCGTTGTATTTGTGTGCAGTATTTTTTCTATCGTATCTACGTATATAAATTTATTTTTCAGATTTGTAACAAAGAAAAACGATATTTTCCCCTGAGTATAGAACAGATTTATACCACGATGGAATGTAGATAGACAAAGTTGGAAAGGCATGAACCCTTAACTCAAAACATGACAAGCATAAAGTAAAACTTTAAATAGTGAGTAAAGGGTTAATATTATGATATAATGCCGTAACATGCTAAAAATACTCTGTCAACTGATGATATTTATACATTGTGTATCTGAGCCGATTTACTACAGAGAGATGAAAAACTGAATAATCAATTGCACCCACAACTTTGGAATAACTAGCAAAATTAAATACATTTAAGGGAACCTGTAATAAATTTTAATATTAGGAGTCATTCTCTGTAAGCACCAAAATGACAAGGAAATGGTATGTCATGAAATCAGACAAAACTTGGTTAAATGGTGCATTATAGGCATAAAACATTATTCATATAAAAAAAAATGTTAAAAAAATATGTGTTGCCATGGTAACACATCATATTTAAAAAGACTGATTTTTTTTCGATTCAAAAACTGAAAAAAAGAATTTTTTAAACAATCTTTACATAAAAAGGAAGAAGTTAAAATTCTATCACTGTTAATACCCTGAAAGGATTATTATAGCTCTACTTAAATAAAAAAAAATGAAAGCTGTGCATATTTTCGTTTTACTGTACCAGCCTGTGGAACTTTGGGAAAATACACTAGTTTTCAAAATTAATTTAACATTTTCAGCAATTTTCAAAACAAATTAAAAAAAAATTTGGACAACAGATCTCTGAGATTTTTTAGGGATAAATCTTTAAGATATTGTTTTCAATGTATGTTAATTTATAGAGAGGTGATATTTAGAATAAAAAAGTTAAATGCATTGCTTTGGCACTATATTTGCATATAATTTGTAAAAAAAAATGGTGACGTTTTTGTGATTTGAATAAATATTCTTTTCAAATGCTGCACAAGAGTACTATTTTTAATGTAATATATAATATAAATAAAAATAACTATCTTTGTTTCTGCATATAGAGCTGTCTATAAAGTACAGCTAGTGCTAACATCAATATTTATTCCAACACAGCTATCAAGTTATCTCCCTTGTTAACAACTCTTCCTATTATGAGGTAACAAATAAACAAGATGTCAGCAGACAACAAGATGTAAACAACCATCACCTTAACTTTATAGAAGATTCAAGGTTTTGTAATCAACAAATAATGATTTAGGGTGATTGAAAAATGACTTTCTGCCAGTTTGGATCGTTATCCAAAGAATTTATCAGATGTTCTGAAGACTTTTTCCATTTAAAGACATGTTCATATGATGACATTATTATTGTGCTTACTGAAGCTGGTATCTTACCAAAGAATATTTTGGCTAATACCTATTATATTTGTTCTTCACATTTTAATTACTTTCTAAAACTAAATGAAAAGAAAAGAAATAGACTTCTTTGCCTGGTACCATCTCACATTAGTGCACATCCAGAAATAGACCACACCCATTCGTCAGAAGTTGTTAGGCACAATGAGAAGAAGAGAAAAAGAAGCAAATGTCTTCAGTTTGAAGATGTAACAACTTTATTCAAAAAAACTGGTGTTGTTCTGCCAGTAGGAACACGTAAGTCAATGTACTTTTGTATATGGGTAGGTGTGTGGGATAATGTACAATTTGAATTGTACAAATCAATTTTTAGAGCAAGGGAGGGTGCTATGCCTTTGTATCTTACAAATATCCAATACTTTGAAAACATTTTAAGTTGAACAACAACAAAAAACATACTTAAATCCACAAAGATATTTAAAAGTCAATATTTGTCAGATAACACATTTGTTTTAGTGAAAAACATAGCCATATTCCACATATATTTTACGTAGGTGCCGAAATGACTAAAATTAAGTGTCGTTTTAACCAAGTGCCGATTTGACTAGGTGCCGATTTAACCTTGCAGGTGCCGATTTGACGATAATAAAACGTTTGAATAGACTCAAAGGGGACAGGTTCTAGTTTAAGAAAACAGATATTCTTATTCTTCTTTAGTTTAAGTCATAATCCATGCAGTTTTCACAAAGGCCCAGCAGCCCAGGCAAGTAAAACTGCTTTTGGGCCTGTAAAAATAATTTCTACAGGCCAACAGAATCTAACTAAATTTGTCCCACAATTGAGTCCTGGGCCTGTAGATTTAAAAGTTTATCCTGAGGTCAAAGTATCACAATAAATTATTTTCTATATTGTGTAAGTTAGTTTCAAATAATCTTAAGGCTAAAATTAGTTTTGCTTTTAATAAAATTGGACCATTTATTTCCCAAATCCCCATGAACCCTCTCTCCCTTACCTCCTAGAATATCAAGGGTCATCAGTCATCTATAGTAAAACTATAATAAATAATGTACACTATCACAAGACTATCACCCCCTATCACTATTTCTAATGTAAGAGGTCAATGGACACAGAAACCCAGTAACACAAGAAAGACAATTATACCTTTCAATTATAATTAAAAAGTATAAGGGGACAAGATTATGGATGTAAAAATCTAGTAAAAAATCTGTTAACAATGTTTTTATAGCTTCAAAACACCTAACAGGTCAATTAGCCAGTAGTGTTGTTTAAATCTAAAGTTACATTCAATTATAACTGAACATATAACATGTATAGAAACATGATTTATAAATATCAAAGTGAATTAATAATGAAAATCTCACTTGCAACAACTACTCAAACAGAAGTCTAATTTTCATGTGTACCCATGATTACAAAACTTATCAAACATTTTGCATACACCAGGCAGATTATGTTACTTATTTTGACTTATCTAATTTTACATTTGTAGCTGTCTGTATTAGCTGCAGAAAAGAATTTACCAGAAAAGAACTAGATGATGATATATATACATATGAGGAATGTTCATCAAAGGTACCAAAATAAGACCAGTTTGAAACAAAAATATATAGGATAAATATATATACTTTTTCAAAAGTTTATATTTGACTTTAGCATTTTTTTGCAATCATTTTTTAACTAAACATGTTAAAGGCTGTACATTAACTTATAATAGTTTACTTTTATAAATTGTTATTTGGATGGAGGGTAATGTCTCAATGGCACTCGACACACCACATCTTCCTATATCTGTATAAATATGTTAAATTGAATGTGTCTAGTAATAAAATTGAGAATGGAAATGGGGAATGTGTCAAAGAGACACTAACCTGATCAAAAAAAATAAAAAAAACAGCAGCAGGTCACCAACAGGTCTTCAATGTAGCGAGAAATTCCCACACCCGGAGGCGTCCTTCAGCTGGCCCCTAAACAAATATATACTAGTTCAGTGATAACGAACGCCATACTAATTTCCAAATTGTACACACGAAACTAAAATTAAAATAATACAAGACTAACTGAAGGCCAGAGGCTCCTGACTTGGGAATGATGTTATAGATGGCATATACTGATAAAAATCTCATTTATAGTACAGATATGATAATCTAACACATTTAATGTAGCATATATTCTTCTGTCTGTCTGTCTGTCTGTCTGTCTGTCTGTCTGTCTGTCTGTCTGTCTGTCTGTCTGTCTGTCTGTCTGTCATATTCAAGTATGTTATTTATTTTTAGGTTAAAGACAGTTTACAACATTGTGTGGATACTTTCATTGAGAGCCAAAATACAATTGAGACACAAGCAGATGGAATTGTAAGTACTACTAAACTTGTATAGTATTTATGGAAATTTGATTTTTATGCTTAATTATGATAGAATAATTCAAATTTGGTTATTAGATATGAGAGCGGTCTGTTTAACATGTCTAATATTGGAATTTCATTATTTTGATAGTTGGTATAAAAATTTGGTTGGATCAAAATTTCATGTATGAATGCATATAGTTTTATAGATATGTGGATATTTTATTTTCACAATTGCAGTCATTATGAGCACATTACCTCTGAAACAAATTTCTGGTGTCAAAAGCATAATTTTTTCATTTTGATCTTTTTTAACAGATATAAGTTAACATGTTATAGTTTTATAATAGAATAAATTGCTTCGCTGAGCACAGCCCGATACAACTGCATATGTTAAACCTTGAACAGTTGGCGGAAATTTAGACACAATATTCAAGCTTGATATACTCTTTTAATTTGGATTGTGATCAAATTTTTAACATAGTGTAGGTTTCTGACACACAAAAAAAAGGTAAAGATTTAACAAATCTATTGCGCAATACTGTACAATTAAAGATTCTTCTTGAAAATTTCAAAAAAAAATAAGAACCCCTTTAAAAAATAAGAACACCCCCAACTTTTGAATCTGTTTGTGGTCGTATGAAAACTTAGGATATAGGATATAGGGACCCTGGTATCCATCCATAACAAAAAATCAGTAGACACACTATAACAAATAAACACAAAAAGCAAAAGAACAGCACTGCATTGTTGTTATTCATCAAAAATCATAGTAAGGCCCATCTACAGAATGTGCAAGTTCAAAATATGTAATTCCCTGAGATTTATTGTCGCCTTGTGGTGAATTTAATTTTTATATGATTTACTTACAGACACATGAGACATGTCAAATGGAGTATGATGGAAGTAATATTTTCTCAGATTCAGAAACAATTGAACAACAATCTACACAGGTATAAAATTTTATAACTCTTTTATGATATCATTTATTGTTCAGTTAAGCTGAATAAATTATAACACCACTTAAATAAAGGGGAGTATACTTATTTACCTCTGTCTGGCCATTTGTCAGTCTGTCACTCTGTCCTATGAATATTTTTCATTGCTCCTTTCTCAGGAATTACATAAGAAGGATTTCTGAAATTTGGTTTCAGAGTTTATATATGTCAGCTGTACCGTTTGATGTGTCTTCAGTTTTATCACTCCACAACTTCCTGTATACTAAATACTTTTAAAAATGATTTTACACATGAGTAGCTAACTTCTAAATTTCTGTTATTTTTTTTAAGTTGGGGTTTATTATTTTTTACTTCTGTCTGTCAGTCTGTCAGTCCATCCCTGTGCCCATGAATATTTATCATCTTATCTGTCTCAGGAACTATGACATTTTTTTTAAAACATTTTTGCTCTAGTCACATACAATATGCCATGTCAGAAGTTTTTCCACACATCAAACAACCTGTTGTTGGGTTGCTACTCATAAATTAGAAATTTTGCAGTGTTTTATCAAGTTGGTTATCAACTTGAATTATTTTTGAAACCTTAACAAAGATCTTCTCCTCTGAAAATACTAATTAACCCTAGCTGGCATAAAAACAAAATAAAGGGCACCTAGAACCTCTATGTATATGTAAAATGAACATTTTTTGTTGCTCATATACTCATCCTTGTTTATGCATCAAAATAGCTGCTGAATGTTGGGCTTAAAATAAAATTTCTTTCTGTTTTTCTGTTTTTTCTGGATTCCTACATATAAAATTAGACTACCCTTGTATGTTATATCTTTTCATAAGATGAATAATTTCTCTATATATACCTACGCAATAAGAATAATATACAAGTAGACAACAGGGAACACAGAAATTTGTTAGCATATTCATTTAATTTGTCAACCTAAGGCTAAGCTTAAGTTTTCACAGACTTTTGCTCGACTATTCACCATAGTGAGTTTGTAGATCAGACCTGATACTGAATATCAATATTGATACTATAAGTAAATAATACTGTATTATTTAACCATTGATTTGTCACTTTTATTTTATGACTAAATGATGAACATTTTTTTACAGGAATCACAGGCCAGTTACCAAAGAGAAGAGGCACTTCAGTATTTAAATCGCTTTTTAGAAGTTAATGGCAGCAAAACTATTTCCAGCCTTCCATCAAAGTCCTGGTTTGAACTGTCCAAGAAATCACAATACTTGTATGTTGATAGACTACAAAATATCATTGACTGTGTCATAGGATGTTTTTTCCCTGAGAATTTTAGTGATGTCTCACAGCAAATATTTCTGTCAAACTCAACTGAGAAGGTCTCTTCTGAAGAAAATATCAAACCTCTTGCAACGTTATCAACTATTGCAGAGTTTTACCAGAAATCAGAATCTTGGCAGCATAGAAGACAATTATTATCAATGCTTTCATTGTTCATGACATACCAAGAAGTATTGCAACTTATCCCTGACTTAACAGAGTTTAGATACTACACTTCCAAAAAACATGGAGAGAAATTTGGCTATGGGCTGCCTGTACCACAAGCAGAAACACACAGACAAAAAATGGATCCAATGAAATTAGACAGCTTCTTGGAATTTATAACATCACCACATATTATCAGAGATCTACCATATGGTGAAAAGAAATTGAAATTATCTGATGGAACAGTTCAAAATGTGCCAAACCTGATTCGATGTATGGGCTCTTCAGATATTATTCATCAGTACAAACTGTATTGTGAAGAAAACACTATTATCCCATTAGGTAAGAATAAAATCAAATAGTTTCAAGTAGCCTCTTCCTTCTGCTGTTGTCTGTTCTATGGTCAATTGTTGTCTCTTTGACACATTCCCCATTTCCATTCTCAATTTTGTCTTATATAATATTGCATACTTGTTACAAAAAACCCTTTTTTTTAGTTATTTGTCTTACCTTGATGTATTAAAAATAGAAAGACTTAGATATGCTAGTCTAGGTCTATTGATTTTAAAACTTTTCCTTATGTTACATATATTAATTTGTGATTAGGATAGTTTATGGGGAACCACTATAGTCACTGATAGGTTAAAGTTATTTGGTATACATATATATGATTTTCTCTTTTGTTGTCCAAGAGTTCATAATGAAGTTACAGTACTTTGTTTATGAAAAGAAAAATTGTCTTAACTTTTACCATTTCCAAAAATAAACCAAGATTGCTTTCACAAAAATATTTACTAACTGAATGATAGAGTCATATTCATTATAAGATCCCACCTCAATCTAAATGATTTTTTCTATTATTATCATAGAGTTAAAGAACTTTGTTTTGTTGAAAATGTGGTTTTAAAATCAAACTCAGCTGTATGAATATGAACATCTATTATACTCTTTTATTGCAGGTGAAAGTACAATGTACAAAATTCTATCAGAATGTACAGCTACCATCCGACAAAGCTTTGAAGGTGTCGACTATTTTGTGGCTGAAGGCGGGAGGGCTTTTGCTACCCTAGAGGCTGTAGCTAAAGAATTACACAGTCTTGATCTGATGACTCAAACTGAATTCAGTGATATCAACAAACTTTTGGTGCAGTCAAGAAGATACATGAAGGCAGATTTTAGAGTATGTGTGAATATTTAGTACTCTGAATATATATATATATACATGTGCAGTTCTTCCTTTCTATTTTCATTTTGTCAGTAAAAAACAATTTTATTTTTAAAATTTATTATATGCGCATCTATGTAGTAACAGTGTATTTTTGTGCCTCTATCTGTCCATCCATTTACATCTACATTGTAGCTATCAAGTAAATCTCAACCCTTAATTTTTATTTGATTGTAATACCCTATTTGTTTTAGGAGTTATAGGTAGGGTCCAGTAAAACACTTTTATATTTGAAATATAAGGTATTGATACAAATATTTTTAAAATAAATAGTAGCAAGACTATAGTCCTAGGTCAATGAAGTCTATAAGCCTAGATAAAATAAGAAAAAAATGACACTTTCCTGTAATTTTGTATGAACAATATAACAAACTACAATTATAGCATGTAATGTCAACCTCTTGGTGTTAAATTCTATGCAACACTAGACTTGACTTGTTAGTGATGTCAGGACATTAAAACAAGATTTAATAATGTAAATTCCAAAAACAGTAATAAGTAAAATACCAAACACTTGTAAATGAAAGAATTTTTTTTTTGAAAGCTAGGTATTATATATTTGCTTGTTTTAATTTCAGGTCCATGTTGCTCAGTCATGCCAAGTTGCAGACCATTGTCTTACATATGGAGGAAGCGATCCCAAAGATGAAAATTTTAAATCTGAATGCAATCATTCGTATACACATATTTGCGAATCATGTGAACAGCTAAAAGAAATCATAACAGCAATGACAAAAATAGTAACCAACACTACTGAACATGAGGATGCAGCAAATGATATGAGATTTAAAATAAACCAGGCAGCACAGAGTATCATTAACTTGAAGAAACATCTTGTTAGGTGTCAAATACAAGACCAAGCCAAAAATGATACATTTGAACAAATGCAGGAAAATGAAGTCTTCATAGTTTGCGATTGGGCTATGAAATTTTTGCCCAGAAAATTTAGAGAAGATCAGTGTGACTGGTTTGCAAAGAGGGGGATTCCATGGCATTTGTCAATAGCATTTAAGAAAATTGATAACTCTCTACACTCTCTTGGATTTATCCATATATTTTCAAACCAGACCTCACAGGATAGTCACACTACCAGTGGCGTAATACAGGATGTCATCACATCAATCCAAGATGATAACCAGAGCACACAGTTTCATCTTTGGTCTGACAATGCCGCCTGTTATAAATCCTCCGAGATGATGGCACAACTCTTTAACTTGGGCAGTGTACAAACCTACAACTTTTGTGAGGCACAGAATGGCAAAGGTCCCTGTGATAGGACAGCAGCAACTGTTAAATCAGCAATAAGAAGATACATCAATCAAGGAAATGATGTTGTAACTGCCAATCATATGAAAGAGGTAAGAATTTTTCTTTTTATGTATAATACATTCATGTACCTATAAAACTTCATTAAAGTACATGTAGGTGATCAGATTTGGTGTTAAATTCAACAAAATAATATTAAACAAGAATAACAACTCCCCACAATAGGACAAAATGACACAGAAATGAACAACTATAGGTCACTGTACAGCCTTCAACAATGAGCAAAGCCCACACTGCATAATCAGTTATATAAAGTACACTTTAGTTTTAAGTTGATTGGATTCAACTTCTTCAAATGTACCATCACCTAAAACTGTAACCAAAAACATTAGCTTGAAGCAGGACAAAAGGAGGAATGAAAGAACGAAAGAATGGACAAACAAAGGGACGCACAAACGTAAAATCATAATGGTCATAAAGGGGGCATATAAATGGGAAATGAAAAGTATAATATTTTAATTAAAAATATAAAATCTGTTTAATGACAGCAATTTCATAGTTTTAAACCAAAAGCTTTCAATTGTTCATGGTTACAAGCTATTGATTATCAATGCAAAATTATCCAAATTAGCAATGAATATATTTTTATTTTTTTAAAGGCCATTGAAAAGTCAATGAAGAATGTTAGATACAGAATAAAAGTGGTAGACAATATGACAGCAAAACCTAAAAATGTGGACCGTGTCATTCCATCAATATCGAGTTATTCAAACTTCACCTTTGAGAGGAATGGAATCAGAGTATGGAAGGCATACAATATTGGCCAAGGTAGGTGTTATAAATTTTGACCATTTTCATAAATGTAGAGGTTGATGAAGATTTAGTTTTATAAAATGCTCTGCAATTGAGTTATAGTTTCAAAGAAAGAAATTTAAAATTATATATAAGACTAAATCTTTCAAAGAAGTCAATTTCCACCAGTTGCGCTACACCAAAATTACACCTGTTGAAGAATTATCAATCGTGCCTCTGTCCTAAACTTTTGAATTCAAAACTTACTAAAAACAATGACCAGCAATTTCATCATGAACTATAGAACAAAATTGGGCTAAAAGCTAACACTTATATACATGTAGTTTTTAAAAAGATTGAAAAAATTAAACTTACTGTTTATTATACAATTAACTCACAAATTGAATAAAAGTCCGAAGTACTTATATCATAAGTTTGCGAGTTAGAGACCCTGTTTTCACATCACTAACCTCTAGAAAAAATGGGTTTAATCCTTTTATTAATAATTCTTCAGTCAAACATAGTACACCATTATTTTCTAAATTTAAATTATTTGTCTGACAGCTACTATGTCTATATTTACAATCTAAATCACAATGGCACGCCGCCATCTTGACTTTCTAAAAACCATAAAAGTGCAATAAATGCAACAGAATCTAAAATGAAAGAGCACCTACCTCAAAAACTTCATTTTAAATAGATATTATGCGAATTTGAAGTGTACACGTAACGAAATAATCTTTCCCTTGAAAATTTTCATTCGTGTGACTTTCATCATGTTTTGCAATGATGTAAATTCGCCAAATCCTTCATGAAATTTTGTTAATTGTAATAAAATTTTATTTTGTATACATTTTTTAAAGCTTTAGGGCATTTTTAAAATTGTTTGTTATAAATGCATTACAATAGAAACAATTGTTATGCATTTGTTTTATAATCTCAATTTGCCGAAAATCCCAGTATCCTTACAAGAATGTGTACCATGCATGAATAGATTACGAAAGTAGTTTTGGAAATATGGTTTATCGAAGTGTAAACCAAGAGAAAAATTCTAATTGACCAATCCAATTCAAGTATCTATAGATATTCAAATGAAATAAGAATTATTGTATGATTCAAACAAGTTTTTTCAAGAAATTTTTTGGTGCATATATATACTAGATTTAATCACCAATTAGCAAATACAAGGCTGAATATGTGAGTGAAAGTTTTTCTTTTCTTTCTAGGATGTCTTATTTCAAACATATCTACAGTAGAGTCAATACAACTCCAAGTGATAGAAGATTCAGGTCATATACTTTTCCATCAACTGAAACAAAAGATAAATGAACCTGAAACAGATTCAGAAGATGTGGTGGTTTGCTCAACTGAGGGATGCACAAAAACATTTGCAAACAATGAAGAACTAACGAATCATTTATATTCAGAAAAATGTACACTCGTATTTGATCAAAAATCTAGTTGCAGCTCTGATATATCCAAAGTCAAATACCTTGAAAAGGTTGCTGAATCAAGCGTTAATAAACAACTAATGATCATGCCATCTGCAACTAAACTATCAACATCCGATTCTGAATTGGACATGGGTTGGGCGTTGAAAGATGACCGAAAAAATAAGAGGTTCAACAAAAATCAAACAGATTATCTTTATAAAAAATTCAATAAAGGACAAAAAAGTGGTAAAAAAGAAGACCCATACAGTGTGTCTGAAGCAATGTTGCTTGAAAAAAATGAAGATGGTTCTAGGCGTTTCGATTATAGTGAAATACTCTCTGTCCAACAAATTACCAGTTATTTTTCCCGGTTATGTAGGAAGTTGAAGCTTGATGAATCCGGTTCTGATGCAGCCAGGGAGGAAACAATCAGCAATTTAACTCAGCAAATCAATTCAAACAATTAACTGTATTTATTGTGTTATATAAGTTCATACTACTTATCACTTAGTGTTACTTGTCTGTCCGATTATTGTCTGTCTGTTTACATTTCATATTTTTAACTCCTCTTTGAGAGCCTCTAAACAGAATTAAAGAGAGCTATTTTTATCCTGTAAAGAACCTCTGTAAGAATTGAAACCAAACTTAGTGTATATGTTCATATCTGAAGGTCCTGATCAATGTGTAATAGTTATTATCAATTTGATGCTGAATCAAAATTCAGAAATGGCAACTGAAAAAACAAACTCTATAATTTTCGTTCCATTATAAATCAATTCATCTAAAGGGGTTGAGGATATTTCCTTGTCATATTTTTGTTAGATTTTTTTAGAAATTCTCTAGTTTTATCCATTTAAAAGCCTTGAAAAATTTGCCCATGGACCCCCATTTTTCTTTTCATAAATCTTTTACATATACAATTATAAGCCATTTATAAAAGTCTTATAAAATCTTATTTATTTTCTAATAGTTATTGAGAGCTTAAACTGGTATGGGACAAAGCTAGGAAAAATCAAGAGAGAACTTTTCCCCATCAAAATTGCAATGGCTAAAACTTTGAAAACAAGCACATTGACCCCTATATTTTTTTTGATTAATCAATTAATCCCTTTTAATTCAGACTAGTGTTATAGAAAGCTATTTATTTTGAAACTGAACAGGGAAATTTCTTAAAATTTTAAAATACAGAATTTCTGTTAACAACTGAGTTATATAATGCAACATTGGTAATTGGTCCTTGGTCAGAAGGTCACATACATTAGTCTGATGCTGTAAAAGAACAGGGTATCCAGGTCTGAAAGTTCCATATTATCAATACAGGGCGGATATTGTATACAAAATTCTTGACCTATTCATGCTATTCTAGTTTCAAAAAATCAGGAAAAGGAGGAGGGTGGGTTGGGTTGAGGGGTTGGTTGTTGTTGATTTTTTTTGTTTACATGTATTATCTTAGTTCATGCATGTTTAAAACTATCTCACACTGTCATGTTGTTTAAAATAATCTTATGCAAAGCGGAATATGAACTCGATTGTTTTCATGCTAATAATAGGCTATTTATAGACATAATTATGTTGCCATGACAACCACATAAAATGATAAAAACTGAAAAAGTGTTGTCTATTTCTATCAAAAGCCTGTTCATAAGATTTCTTTTGGAAAGTTTGTCTCAATATCTCTTATGCAGTTTGGTTATATACTGGTTATGTATCACTGCATGTATGTAGATTTTGTGAAATATCAGGATTTAGAGCAATTTTCAAATTAAAAAAAAAAAAATACCAAAAATATCACCTCTCTAATTTTTTAATATTGTGATGATAACTAATGAAGCTTCATTGTCAAATAGTTTCAAAAAGGTCTGTTGTCCAGTTTTTTTCTGTTACACTCTTAAAAAAGCCTGAAAAATCACTTTTTTAGCTTCATGACAAAAGTGCAAAATGGCTGCTTTATATGCATGCCACTGCATGTCTAGAAATTAGTTTTTATCTTTAATACTTTAGTTATATAAAGTTAAAGTGTGATAGATTTGAACAGTCAAAGCTTCATTATTTTAAGTTCTGTGTATTCTGCAGTATGAAGTGCTGAAAATCTGAAAAAATCATGATTTTCCAATGAAAAATGGCTCAAAATGAGGGTAATCAGTTTCCATGGCAACCAGATTTTTTTTTCAACTTTTTTTATTTTTTTCACAATAAGACACCTTAAAGAAGTCTTGATACAAAATTTCATTAAAATCTGTGACTTTGCGTTTCTTGATTTTTCCAAATACTTTGATATTTATGGAGAATGACTCTTAGTACAAAATGAAGAGAATTTGTACTATGTTTGGGTTACCTTAAAATCTTACTTATGTTGAAACTATATAAAGCGAGGTAACTACTAATGCAATAGTATTTTTTTAACATTCTTATTCAATTTGATTGGCTAACAGCATAGGCCGATGTTAAGCCTCCCAAAAACTGAACTAAAAAAAGGTGCTTTCCGAAAAAGTAAAAACATGTCCTTAATGTAAATGAAAAATAATGAAATATCATAAATCGCCTTATCGTTTATTTAAGGCAGTGCTTTATAAGGTCTGACTTTCAAGTCATGAGGTTCATCTTTCCTTACGCGACATCCAACAAATGTATGCTGGGGGTCATTTGGCCAGAAATAGATCTGGAAATGTTTAAATTTCTCCCCTTCTTTTTGTGGTATGAAATGGTTTTTGTTTCTTTCATTTACATTGGGAAATAAAGAAACGATCAGTGTGTATTGTTCGTTTTAAATTTAAATAAATTAGTAATGTGTATTTTGCATTATAAGCAGTCAACCTGATTACAAACTGTCATTATTTGAATTCCGTGTTGAAAGAGGTCGGATCAATTTCGAGTACTATTTGCGATCTAAAGATATTTTAAAATCATTTCAGTCGTTGATGTTACATGTTATTACAATTAAAAGTCGACTGAACATGAATTATATTACATATTATACAATTTAAAGCATTTCTGTACGTGAAGCCGTATGACGTTATAGCTATTTCGGTCTCAGTTATATAAAGTATGAAATTATCGTTTCTAAATAGGTGGTGCCGATCTGGTAGGGTCTCACTCATTAGAAACAAGAAGCGTCAAAAAGTGACAAGAAGCGACAATAAAATTGATTTAGCGATAAGTAGCGACAATAAAATTAATTTAGCGATAAGAAGCGTCAAGAAGATTTTTTATATTACATTGATAGATAAAAAAATATCATAAATCGCCTTATCGTTTATTTAAGGCAGTGCTTTATAAGGTCTGACTTTCAAGTCATGAGGTTCATCTTTCCTTACGCGACATCCAACAAATGTATGCTGGGGGTCATTTGGCCAGAAATAGATCTGGAAATGTTTAAATTTCTCCCCTTCTTTTTGTGGTATGAAATGGTTTTTGTTTCTTTCATTTACATTGGGAAATAAAGAAACGATCAGTGTTTATTGTTCGTTTTAAATTTAAATAAATTAGTAATGTGTATTTTGCATTATAAGCAGTCAACCTGATTACAAACTGTCATTATTTGAATTCCGTGTTGAAAGAGGTCGGATCAATTTCGAGTACTATTTGCGATCTAAAGATATTTTAAAATCATTTCAGTCGTTGATGTTACATGTTATCACAATTAAAAGTCGACTGAACATGAATTATATTACATATTATACAATTTAAAGCATTTCTGTACGTGAAGCCGTATGACGTTATAGCTATTTCGGTCTCAGTTATATAAAGTATGAAATTATCGTTTCTAAATAGGTGGTGCCGATCTGGTAGGGTCTCACTCATTAGAAACAAGAAGCGTCAAAAAGTGACAAGAAGCGACAATAAAATTGATTTAGCGATAAGTAGCGACAATAAAATTAATTTAGCGATAAGAAGCGTCAAGAAGATTTTTTATATTACATTGATAGATAAAAAAATATTTTTTTATAAGGAAGAAAGGGATTGTATAGTTTTTATTAGATATAAAGAATATGTTTTATGCACACGCTAAACACAATGATTTTCCAACTTCCTTTTAAATAATTTATTTAATAGGGACATACTTGATAGGTGTGGCTTCACACTATCACACCAAACGAGAATAGCCTCTTGAGAGAATATCGATTCGCTTGTCCCTTGTTTGCTATATTCGTTTCGTCACTAAATTATTCTTCTTGTCGCTGTTTGTCGCTAAAATTCTTCTTGACTCTTGTTAGTGAGACCGGTCAGTTCCGTCCTTAACTTCCGTTTCTGCACTGCTAAACAACCACACAATTAACGATGCCTAGTCCTTGTTGTTGTGTAATGCATTTCCAAATGACTTAATAAGAGGGAAACCTTTAGTCAATGCATGGCTCATACGTAGATTGTCACGATGAAATCGTAGAGGCCATCTCAATCAGCTGTTGTTTGCAAAGCACATTTTACCGAAAACGACTACGTTCAGGAAACTTTTTATGGTAAAACTTTATGTACTTTAAGAAATATATACTGCTATTTATATAATTCGCCATGCAATTAAACCAAAGTATGTTTGCAACCGCAATTATCGTTTTAGAATAAAAAGGGGGGTTAATTCAAGACGTCATAAATCTTGGGATTACGTTTCAATGTCATCTGTTTGGCATGTTTTAATGAATGCTACAATTATAAGGTTTTCCTACAAGAGGTAAATCATACTGATAATTATTTTAACAGTAATTATGTCAATTTAGGATGTAATGACAGGAATTCATGAGCTATGCCCGAGGCTTTCTTGAAAAAATATCAATGACAATGTAAAGAGGAACAGAACATTGACATGAATGATGCTCTCTTATTCAGGTATGTGTGTTGCTCAAGTCTTTCACAAGTTTCAAAAAAGCTAATGTTATAAAACTTTTTTCAGGGCACAAACCTACTTTAAAGAGACTTGTCTACTGCCATTCCCATCCTATTTTCACGCATCATTTTGCAAGCAAGAGATTGAATGGTTTGCAAAATTAAAAATCAGGACGGTGTCCCGTTAAACCAAAAGAACTAAAGTGGATGAATATTGTAGGAGAAATCTAGAGGACAGTTTTGATTTGTGAAATTGGTTTTCCTGAAAAGTCATTCATCCTGCAGAAAGAATTTATAACTGTCCACCACCAACTGACGAGCTAATGTTGAGCTTCACAAATGGAATTACGCAAACACCATCAATGCCTATGTTTTCAGCACAGATTTCACAAATTATGACACAGCTGTGTCGTATACTAAATTTTATTTTTATATAAATAAATATATAGTGTCATTTTAGAACTTGTATATTGCCAATCCTATATTTATCACATGCATCCCTTTTTTTCTATAGATATACGTTGTAGTGCTATTTTTCACTTCTACCTAAATCTTTACTATGGCATCAGGAAAGAAAGACACAAAATGACCATGATAGTATTAAAATGCACAAAACTGTCAGATATACCAAAAATAAATCTGCTTTTGATACTCTTTTTTTCGATTGATATTTCCTTATAAGCTCATAAACAATGTTTTCAAAAATTTAAAGTTGAATAAAACAATAGAACTTGTGTGTTATATTTAAGAAACTTGGCAAAAACCTTTTTTCACACTCAATGCATATATGTAAAACTTCAAACTATTTGAGTAAAGCGTCAGAAAAAGCTTTTATCTATAGCTCGTTTTTATATAGATTAGACCATTAGTTGTCCTGTTTGAATTATTGTAGTTGTGTTGAATGCCGTTCTTTGACCTGTAATTTATAACATTAGATAATTTGTGACATGGTTGGAGAATTGTCTCATTGGCACTCATACCACATCTTCTTTAATATATTAACAAAAGAAAGATGACCATCTTCATGTCGTAAAACCTAAGTAGGTTGATAGTGCAGAGGATCTTTATCTCACCTCATATGTGTCGAAACATCGAGGCATTATCCGAACAATATTAAAAAAATGCACAGCTCGAATAAAAACTTTTATTTGACCAACAATATACAAAACAAATGCATAATATATAAATGGAAATAATATAAAATTGTAATGAATATGAATATTTAAAATATAAGATTAACAATAATGTGAAATATTCAATAAACTATAAAAAGATTGTCGAACAATATGTCCAGAAGATAACATAGTTCTTGCCTGGACATTGTGTGAACCATTCATCAGGAACATAACTCATAAGTATATTTGTACACTCAGCTAAGAAACATTGTAACTGAAATCGCAATAGAAATTGTGTTTACCTTAAAGTTTAAATATTCACATGTTCAAGGTACTTAGCTGCTAATATTGGTCATAAAATGAATAGGTGAAACTGAGGTTACAGACAGAAAACCCTTAGCTGGAGGAAAATTAAAGTGATAATTATAACATGTCTATCATAGAGAAGTTATTTACCTCTGTTACAAAATATTGACACATCACAAATGTAACAATTTCGGAATAACTCGTTATTTGTCTATTTAATTGAACAAAGGGTGTTTCGTCTTTTGTGTTTACTTTTATATCTGCATACTAGTATTTGATAGTAAATTAATTATCAAATGCATTCTAATTTAGAGATATCAATCAGAAGAAATAAAAAAAAATATCTACTTTTGTACAGAACATATAATGAATGCATATGAAGCTTTAAGCAAAATATATAGTTATTTTAGTTTAAAAATGTTGAATTGGAGTCTAGTGATGTCTAAAGGCTTTAGGTGTAAAACTGTTATCCCTTTGACGTTGCTTTTATAGTAATAATTGAGACATTTTTAGATAACAAAAACCAAAACTGTTAAACATGTGAAAAAAATAAGGGTTTACTGTACCGAAGTATACACAAATATTCCTAAGCATGCTTTTAATATGGCGTTTTCAACTATGAAAAGGATAATGAAAAGTGTTTACGTACAATAATATTTGAGGTACATATATGGTACATCAAATTAAGTACTGCAACTTGTAATTTTGTGTGAAAATGATTTAATTTGGTAACTTGTTTACCTTTATAAGTAACAATATTTTAATTTCAACTATAAAATATCACAGCGTAGTGAATACAGAAATCATACTCATATATTACATAATATAGATGTCATGACAGGATCAGGTGCAATCTTAGGATAATCTGGCTAAACGCTTACAACAATGCGAAAAAGGGAATTTGTATTTTGTTTCAAAATTCAATTTAGTTTTAATGATTTCAAATCCGTTTTTGCTTTGCAATTCGCATTTTTCTAGGAAATAAAATGTTCTTAATTATTATTTCAAATATGGGCAAAATTTTAAGAACAAATATATATCAGTCAAATTATACCCAAGATTGTTCCTTCTCAAATGCATATCAACAATTGTCAAAACATCTTACAACTAGATATTAGTTTGAAGTTTACAATCAGGTACTCTTGCATATACGATTTCCCTGGCTCTAATTTTTAAGTTTCGTGGCAGTAAAAATAATCCTTCCACATGTATATATTCACTAGTGATAGTAAATCTTATAGTAATATTAACTGAAAATATCAAATTTCTTTCTACATGTATTTGAGCGTTGTATTTTATATTATTAAAGAATAATGACATTTTAATAAGAACAAATTATAATTCTAACCGCAGAAAATACACCGTAGGATTAATCCTGTTTTTTTTTTCTGTCCAGCATAATTTTCTTTCAATTCCTATTCCCCCCTGTAAAACAATTAAAATCTTTCTGGTTAAAAAGATTCTATAACAAATGCAGGCACTTTAAGTAATAATATGATAATTGAAACTACAAATGGTAATCTTGTATGGACCCTGAACGGGATGAAGATAATTCATCATGAGCTACAACAACTTCTTTCAAGTCTTCTCTGTCAAAAACAGTCATTTCAACTTGTTCCGTACAAACAGGATCTAATTCTTTCTCATCTTTTTGAAAGTTCCTACGTTTTTCTGATGGAGTTCTTTGCCTAACATCACTGGAGGTGTTGGCAGAAGGTATTGAGCTAGATGTATCTCCTATGTGTTCCTCTTCAATGTCATGTAACAATGAACATGAACCATTGGGTATGTTCCGTTTGCTTGAAACAGAATCTCCACTACCTGATAAAACTTCTGAATCACAAGTACTTACACTTGAAGCCACACTTAGGCTTCTAAATTGATCTGAAGTATTATTTATATTCAGAAGGGATGTTATTAACATATTTTGTTGATCAATAAGTTTATTTATCTTTAGATCTAAGTATTTCACTTTGTCAGCTAAGAGTTCATTATGTGTATCTTTCTTTGATACATAATTGAGCATTTCGTATCGGAAACTAGAAATATCTTGCTTAAGCTCATCGAAATCAACTGTAAAATAATAACAATGCACAATAAAATTAATATTTCCTTTCGACAAATTGCAATAAAGATGTTTTAAAGTACATTCCTAGCATACCTTAAATGATTTATAGACATGTAAATAAAACAAAGTATCTTTTGTGTCATTTAATGATTATCTAGCCAATTACCTTCAGTTGTAAATCATGAATAACGAATATAAATGATGCCATTTTTAGAGATTTGCAGTTACGATTTTAAGTCTTTTGAATTCCGAAGCAGATATTTCTTCGATCAAAGATGCATCTGATTTTATGCATGAAGTGGTCGCAATCTGTCATATATGGATTACGTTTAAAGTCGAACCATTAATCAGGAAATTGGTTTTTTTTTTTTAATTTAGATTGTTTCACAATTCGTCATGTCAGGTTTTTATAGCTGACTTTATCATAGTTATGGTATGGGTTTTGCTCGTCGTTGACTGAATAGGATGACATAAATTTGCTGAAATCCACGTTATTTTGACGTTACTTGAAAGTTGACTCATTCATTGGCATTCATACTTCATAGCCTTACTTTATACCTTGTTTTTACCTCATGTTTGTCCTCTGTGACATCATCTTATGCGAATATGTATTGTATATTTCCTAAGAATGAGCTATATGCCAAATGCCAAGGTTACAGCCTTAACTACTTGCCCTTGCTGTACAAACATGTATTTTTGTGATAGGGTTCATGTTGGTCTGTCTTGTATGTTGTGGAGGTTTTATTTCGGCTTATAAATTTAGTAATAACGAATTTGATATTGAATGAATTCCATATATTGACTATAAATAGATTACAATATTTACCTTCACTTGCATCATCTTCTCTCTGGACATCAAATATGTACCTTTTAACAATTCTTTTCATTACTCTCTGCAAAATATTATTAGGATGAAAATATTTTAAATTCAAATGGCTTAATCAAAAGCTCTAACCATTGAAACGAATTGATAAAAACTGTCATTGACTTGGTACAGGCATTTACTTAATATGTAACAAATGATGGATTAAACCTGGTTTTATAGCTAGCTTCACCTCTCACTTGTATGACAGTCACATCAAATTCCATTATATAATATTGCTGAGCATCTTAGCAAGGATTGAACGTTTCAAAATCCAGGTTTACAGTTCATGTTATTGTTTTGTAGACTCAGAAATTACACTTGTCAACATGCATGCGCAAGCTCCATGTGTTAATTAAAACAAATTGTGACACATTTTGAGGGAGGATATTCATTTACCTTATCTAAATGATGAAAGAACCTTTATGTCCGAGTTTAATACAAATAAAAGTTGGAAAAAGTCTCATTGGCAAGTACAGTTTTTTTTTTGCATCAATGCTAAATCATATTTTAAGTTCAAACAATGTATTGCTCTAGAATGAAATTAAATTAGTTGTGTTCAAACATATGCACTTGATTGAAACGATATTGTTTTAAAATATTATATAAAGATTCAGATAATCGATATTTGGGATGATACAAGGTTGTCCCATTTGCAATCATACCTTATCATCTTGTCTTATAAATATATTTCAATTGGGTCATGAAGTTCCTTACATAGTCAGGTATTCATATATTCTTCGTTCAGAGGTTAGGTTTTGTGCGTTTCTCCTTATATAGTCAGGTATTCATATATTCTTCGTTTAGAGGTTAGGTTTTGGGTGTTTCTCCTTACATAGTCAGGTATTCATATTTTCTTCGTTTAGAGGTTAGGTTTTGGACGTTGCTCCTTATATAGTCAGTAATTCATATATTTTAGGTTTAGAGGTAAGTTTTTGGCGTTTCTCCTTACATAGTCAGGAATTCATATATTCTTCGTTTAGAGGTTAGGTTTTGAGTGTTTCTCCTTACATAGTCAGGTAGTTATATATTCTTCGTTTAGAGGTTAGGTTTTATGCGTTTCTCCTTATATAGTCAGATATTCATATATTCTTCGTTTAGAGCTTAGGTTTTGGGCGTTTCTCATTATATAGTCAGGTATTCATATATTCTTCGTATAGAGGTTCGGTTTTGGGCGTTTCTCCTTACATAGTCAGGTATTCATATATTCTTCGTTTAGAGGTTAGGTTTTGGGCGTTTCTCCTTATATAGTCAGGTATTCATATATTCTTCGTTTAGAGGTTAGGTTTTTCGGTGTTTCTCCTTACATAGTCAGGTATTCATATTTTCTTCGTTTAGAGGTTAGGTTTTGGACGTTGCTCCTTACATAGTCAGGAGTTCATATATTTTTCGTTTAGAGGTTAGGTTTTGGGCGTTTCTCCTTACATAGTCAGGAATTCATTTATTATTCGTTTAGAGATTAGGTTTTGTGCGTTTCTCCTTACATTGTCAAGTATTCATATATTCTTTGTTTAGAGGTTAGGTTTTGGGCGTTTCTCATTATATAGTCAGGTATTTATATATTCTTCGTTTAGAGGTTAGGTTTTGCGCGTTTCTCATTAAACTACTCTAAAAAAAAAACTTAACTGAATTGGTTCAGCAAAGTTGAAAGCGAATACAATTGGAATACTTTTTATTTCATTTTGGTTATGTATAACCTTACGTTATAATGCATTAATACATTTTGACTTTGAATCGATTGTGTATGAACGAGCAATCTTTGCTTGCAATAAATTTATGAATAATTATTTTCAATTAGTACACTAGTAGGTTGAATGCTTTTGCCGAATTTTATATTGACCAGTTTAACTCTTTTTTTTCGTGTTTATAACTACACATTGTTGTGTGTCATTTTGTTTAATCTATAAATCTAAAATAGTGGTGCTTTACGTATGTTGTTAGTTTTCCTAACTGAACAAAGAGAAACAAAGACGGGTAGGATCGGAAGAGAAACTAAAGAATGTAGGTAGAGTTGTTTTATGTTCCCCTATTAGCAAATATGTTACAAATATTTGTCTCGTAAAAAACTAGAAATTTATACATCACTGACATATATTTAATTGTCCTGAAATGTGTGAAAGATATTAAGCATTGAATTTTATGTCTTTTCAATAAGTTATCATTATCAGAACTATTAAAAATATATAACTTTTAGACTTTCTTCTTGTTCGAGATATTTATATTTTTTAACACACAATTCACACCTATAAAAATGTTAAAATACCAATACTTAAATAAATTACCTTGTATGTTAAGGAAACATAGACAAGATTCGGATCTGAGTCACAACGTACAAAACCATTTGTTGTGTTGTTTCTTTCCCGAAAACGCTTGATTCCTTTTAACTGTTCACTTGACCCGTTACGATTTTCCTCCCAGCCTGCCGTTGCAGTCTCAGCAGCCTAAATATATATATACATCAAATAATAAAACACAATATGTGAACCAAGTCGACGAATTACTATGTCATTGTAAATAGCACATTAAAGCAGATAATGAATACCCATTACATGTATATCCAATTAAAAAGCAATTTTCAAATTTCAAATAATTACACATGTGTAAAGGAATAACTTTTGAACAATTACAAAGGTAAAAGGTATAATTTTAGAAACCGACAACGCGTCACACGGTATGATAACATCATAAGGAGATAAGTACTTGTATTTACTGGAATAAATGAGATAAAATGTTTGATGGGAAACAGAAGAACAGACAATCGGACTGAGATATTGTAAAAAGTACACATTACTTCATTTTCAACATACGTAAAAATAATGTTTCTTTTGGTAATCATGTATCTTAGATTGTTAAAGTTGTTTTCTCAGTCGATTTATCAATTTCGAACAGCGGTATACTACTGTTGCCTTTTTTTATTGCCAATTCGCATCTTCCTCGGTTTGTGTCTGTTCGGTATCAGCGCTGATGAAGTTAGTGCGCTTAATACCACATCCGTCACTTGAAAATAACGCGAACAGATAGACAAGTACACGTATATTCTATAGCATTGATTTTGGTTTTCTGGAAATTCTGTAGGAAGTATATGCAAAGTTCAAACATAAAGAGTTCAAAATTGATGCAACATATACGCATTTCGACGATAAACGTCAACTTAAATTCGAGAAAAGTGTATGTAATCAATTTAAAAATATCTTTTATTAAAATTCTGAAAATTCTGTAATGAAAATATTTGCTCTGTAACAAGGCTTTGGTACTCTTTCCGACGAATTTTCAGCGATCCCTAAGACTTCACTAAACAATATGTGTACTACGAACTTACAGGACTGTTTGCACTATTAAACATTTCTCTATCCTTTACTCTCCCAGGGTGTGGCTTAACATCCGCCTCACTTTTCTGTGGACAACAGCTTTTGCAAAAAAATTGGAAAATTCGTAAAAGTGCTTTAGGAGTTGGAACTATATTGAATGGAATAGGAAGAGTTGCATCGTCTCTAATGTATTCCATATACAATTTTGTCCTTGCAAACTTCCATTCTGTATCTGCCTCCTCCTGAAATATTTATATGAATTGGTTAAACGATGGTGGTTGATTATTGATAACTGATTATCGACTGATTGGATGATAATTGAACATGTTGAAGGTGGTCGGGATGTATAATGATGATATGATTACAACAAGGACAGCAACAATTTCAAAATAAAAACAAATGAAGATTTTGTCTCTGCACAGAGTTCATATTTACTCAACATAGATGTCAGTATAGTAGAATTTTATGAGACTTGTCAACATAATGGAACTTTATGAGACTGTCATGTAAGTCAGAGGTTTAGCTAGCTATAAAACCAGGTTTAATCCACCATTTTCTATGTATACATAAGAAAATGACTGTATTATGTCCGAAATAAAACAGTGGTTACCCATTCGTTATATGTGCTTGAGCTTTTGCCATTTTTTTTTACCATTTGATTAGGTACTTTCCGGTTTTAATTTTCCTCGGAGTTCAGTGATTTTGTTATTTCTTTTTTTAAGGACAAAACAATACGAACCTGAATTATTTCGAAGGATCTAGACATCATTGCTATCAACATATTTAAAAGCACGATAACTGTTGAAATATTGTAGGCTCCAAATATCACATATCCAACATTTTCTATAAAGTAACTATTAAAATCTCCAAGTTCAACTACATCGGGATCCCCTCGACCAAATAGGGACCAGAATACTGTAATAAATGTCTTGTCAATTCTGAAATAAAAAAAGTCGTTTTGTATATTTGTTGCTGCACACACGTTCTTATTTCATTGTTATTATTTTTCAATCAAAATAGTTTCATGCAAAGGTTGACAACACGGCATGTGAAGGCGTCATAATTATTTTTTTTGTTCATGGCAAATGTTTACATGAATTTGAAATTCATCAACTTTTTTTTTTTTTTTTTTTTATATACATCCATTCATACATAGCAAAACAATTATAAATTGTGATATGAAATGCGATCCAACTTATGTCTTCAACACTTCGGTGTTGACATGAATATCAATAATGTGGTCATTTTTATAAATTTCCTGTTTACAAAACTTTGACTTTTTCGATAACTAAGGATTTTTCTAACCCAGGCATTGATTATCTTAGCCATATTTGGCACAACTTTTTGGAATTTCGGATCCTCAATGCACTTCAACTTTGTACCTATTTGGCTTTATACACATTTTGATATGAGCGTCACTGATGAGTCTTATGTAGACAAAACGCACGTCTGGTATACAAAATTATAATCCTGGTACCTTTGATAACTATTTAAAAGTAAAATATATTTAATTAAAAACGGATTCATGGGATAAACCTTACATTCCAAAATGTTTTTCAGCTTTGGCTGATACATTACTGCTTAAATTCCCAAACTGAACCTGCGATCGCACATCTACTGGATAGTACCAATACAGGTTATGTAAACCAACCATGAAGGCCACAAATACTACCAGAAATATAATAACAAACTTTAAAATGTCCTGCAAATAAATGAGGTTAAATAATTAGTATATATTAACCAGAATTTGAAAAGGGTAAAGAAAAAATTAGGCTCTCGTCAATCTTCACTAAATAAACCTTGTTTACCCTTTATACAAGTATCTTGCTGTTCTGTGTGAGCCATGGATTCGTGACCAAGGCCGTTCTTTGACTTATAAGGGTTTACTTTTGCACATTTTGACTTTGATGAAGAGTTGTCTTATTGGTACATATACCACACCTTATGATATATATATATATATATAAAAATGTGGTCTAGCGGGACGGCTACAGTGCAGGCGATTTGGCGTCACGATATCTCAGTAGTACGGGTTCGAATCCCGGCGAGGAAAGAACAAAAAATCGAAGTGTTGCTTAAGTATAAAAAAAAATTTGTAAGGGTTCCGCGGAACCCAGTGTCTCGCCTACTTTTGCTGTAAATCGCTGGCTCAACAAAAAATGAGGAAAAAAATCAATAAAAAAATTCCTCTTGATACTATCTTTTGATTGTAAGAAGCTTCTGTCCAAGTTTGGTAAAAATCTAGGATAGTTAATGAATCTAATTAATGTTTGAAAACTTAAACTGCCGACTGTATGTAATGTTAACTGGAAGAAAATCTAAGTCCATTTAAAAGTAAAATACAGAAAAAATGGAGTTATCTTTTTACAATATTTACTTCTGGATACTATCTTATGGTCATAAATAAGCTTCTGTCCAAGATTGGTACAAACCCAGGATAGTTTAAGAAAGTTATTAAAATTTTAAAAACTTTAACCACAGAGTGAATGTAATGTTTCCCTGCAGAAAAACTAAGTCCATTTAAAAGTAAAATACGGAAAAAATGGATTTATTTTTTTACAAAATTTACTTCTGGATACTATCTTATGATCATAAACAAGCTTCTGTCAAAATTTGGTTCAGACCAAGGATAGTTTAAGAAAGTTATTAAAATTCTAAAAACTTTAACCACAGAGTGAATGTAATGTTTCCCCGCAGAAAAAACTAAGTCCATTTATAAGTAAAATACGGAAAAAATGGAATTTTATTTTTACAAAATTTACTTCTGGATACTATCTTATGATCATAAACAAGCTTCTGTCCAAGTTTGGTAGAAATCCAGTATAGTTTAAGAAAGTTATTAAAATTCTAAAAACTTTAACCACAGAGTGAATGTAATGTTTCCCCGCAGAAAAAACTAAGTCCATTTATAAGTAAAATACGGAAAAAATGGAATTTTATTTTTACAAAATTTACTTCTGGATACTATCTTATGATCATAAACAAGCTTCTGTCCAAGTTTGGTAGAAATCCAGTATAGTTTAAGAAAGTTATTAAAATTTCAAAAACTTTAACCACAGAGTGAATATTTGTGGACGCCGCCGACGACGACGCCGACGACGACGGAAAGTAGGATCGCTTAGTCTCGCTTTTTCGACTAAAGTCGAAGGCTCGACAAAAAAGCATCTATATGACTAATCGGAACATGAAAAAATATCCAATTTATTCTCAGATCGACTTTGCCTTAAGAAGTAACGTATATAGTTTCTTTAACTTATCTGAGACCCACATAATATTCTGAAATTTAGCATGTCAATACCTATACATTACTAATGCATTAATGCATTACTAAACTTATGAAACCATTTGGGACTATGAGTGAACTAAAATTGGTGTCAGCTCAGTTCTATATTGTTTGTGCAGTTTCTTGTTCTAAGCATTCTTTGGCTATTTGTTATGCAACTATATTGTTCAAATCTTTTATCAAGCTTTTACGAATCAAATAGAATTTCTTGAACGTAAAACAGAAACAACGTACGATTATTTTATTGAATCACAAAATGTTATGTATATACATGTAGTGCATTAGACACAAAGAAGATAACAATAGTTCCTGCCTGCAATTTTTGTTGTTTGCTAATGGGAAACAATATATACGTTCATATTATTTTTTAAAAACAAAACAATATATCATATGAAATTTTAATAAACAAATTAAACATGCACAATCACCAACTTACGGTTATCATTCTTGCAAGTGAGATTTGCATAGGTCCAAATAATTCATTTGCTGGTAAGAGGAAGGAAAGACGTGTAAAACTAATAATATTTGCTATGGCAAACAGACCCTCTGAGATATTGTGTGGATCCAAAGCGTGCCAAAAATATCTGTCTGTGAAAGAAATATTTTAGAACATTATAAAATCAAACTGGAAAGCATATGATTTTCCGACAAATAAATTTTCTGGATACAAATGAAAAAGGTACCTTTTGTGGCAGGTGCGTATGACGTTAACATTGGTATCGCTGTCTTCTTTTTCTACTGTTTTGTATTGCTCAATCTTATGATTTATGATGTGTTTTTTAAACATGTTGTTTGTCCTTACATCGTTTTTCGTGTTTTCGCCATTACATTGTCAGTTTGGTTTTGACTTGAAGAGTTTAAAACTGATATTTTGGAATACTGCGTTAGCAGAATAATATCCTGTATGCCTTGATTCATATTAACTATGTTGTTTAACCCAGATTATACATGTATAAGAACGTATGAAACATAATTATGCAAATTTCAAATTTGAAATTTGAAACAAATTTGCCAATCGTAATGTTTAATGTCATCATTAAGTCATCGGTTGTATTAATTATTTTCTTATGATTTTTTTGGCCCTTTCGTAATTTATTTATCATTGAATAATTAACTGATGATCCAAGACCTTTAAAAGGCAACATAGCTTTTCTTAATGAGTTGGATATTTGTTCACCATAATGGATGGTTCTTCAGATTACAATAGTATGGTTGATCAAATTTACGTTTGCTTACTCTTCAGGAGCACACGAGATCAACCCACATAAATAACGCTTTGCACAGTCTATATCAATGTTGTGTGTTCTGATTTCTGTTTGTCTTTCTTAACATTTTGTTTGTAGACTTATGAGTTGTATATCAAATTGATCCATTTTTCCGTACTTACCAGCAGGAAGCCAGTACCAGTGAGATTCTGCCTGTTTTGATCCATTTCCTAATTTATTCCAATGATCTTCACTTTCAAAATAATATATGGATTCATTTACCTGAAAAAATTTCTTTGATTATCTTCTTTTTCTTTCAATTTGTAAAGAATTTATTATACATAATATGTTTTATTGTTTTTAGCTATAAGTTCTGTCATGCAGTGGTTCTCAAACCATTCCTATAGGAACAAAGTATCCATCCGGTGGTAGTCCTTACCAAATATGTCTGTAAATTATGTTGTTTGCTGGGTTACATGTACGTCTGAACATGTTCCAAGATGCATGAAACCTTCCCTTCTATTCACAAGGCATCTACATTAAAGATCAGATTTGTTCTCATATCTGTACCCTCTGTCATCATTATTTTAGAGACCAAAGTTTAGCAAACCGATAAAACTTCAAATATACTCTATGGATAGAATAAAACTCAGTGCAGCATTACTATGGGACATGTCAAACTCATATTTTTAGACAAATCTGCCTTCTATCATTTTCCTTTTTTTTTATGAGTATGTGATTTTAGATACTTCTACAGAGATTGATGAGCCATGTCTCTGTTCGAATTGTTTTTCTCAGCTCGAAACCTTTTCAAAAACTTAGAAAAGATGGGAATGTTGACCTATGCTGACCAAACTGCACATTGATTGAAATCCGTCATGTACAATGATATCGAACTGTCATCAAGATGTAGCACTTAACGTATTATAAATATATACAAATAACCCTAACACACGCTTAAAATGACACAGGTGTTCCCCATAATTAGGTCTAACTTCATGCTCAATAAAAAATGTAAATATTTTAAATCTTTATTCAATGTATTGTAATGCTTTGATATTGATAAAATAGTATTCAATGTTGGGGACGTGGTGCATGACAATTTTATTTCAAGACTGACACTTTCTACAATCCATATAGAAACAAAACAGTATAAAGAAAGATAACCCAAAAAGTATTTGTTTATCGAACTATAGCATGAATTTTGACAATTCTAAAAAGATGATGTATGATATATTCACTCACAGCAATCGACAATGGTAACATTTGCACTGAATCGCTTTTGTTGAATAAGGATCTTATAGAATGGATTCAAAAAAGGCACTAAGCCTCAATTCTCACTTGGAGATTTTAATAATGGATTGGTTAATCATTTTTATAAGCATACCGATAAAGAATTTGAATAATTAAAGAATATTGGTATGGAAGGATAATTAATTTATGCTTGATATGACTATTTAGTAATTTACCGATTATGACTTCGCTTACCTTCATAATACTGACATATCGCATGGTAAACGAAGTTATATACAACGTTAACACTGCAACATCTAAGTAATTGTACAATGAGTCGAAGTAGTCATAAAAACCTTCTGCATACACTTGTTTTAATTCTTGCCAAAGCATACCTTCAAAAGAAATATTACAAAATGTTAAACACAAATTACAAATGTTATTTCAACTGATCGGGCGGAGCTTACGTTTCAATTTGCATAAAGACAGTCTATTTAAAGATGTGTGTGATAAGGATGATTGCCGTTATAATAATAACTGATTTATAATCATCTATCAGTGTCATCAAAGGAATTTACAAAAGAATGACTGGACACTTCGTTGAGGCGTTTATTCTAAAACACCCATCTACAGATGGACTGGTTTATTATGAGCTAACCGGTTGAACTCCGCCCAGTCAAGTGAAATAAATTGAGTAATACATTCCCATTCTATTTCTCACTTAAGGAGGCTCGCGGGTACACACATTTCAGCATAAAAAAAATGTTTTTTAATAAAAAAAAAATTATTACACTTAGTCTATTAGTTATTACTTTAAGGTGGTACCCAACACTTTCACTAAAATCAATTTGGCTCTTTTAATTTTCATAAAATTTTGACAATGTATTTACTTTGACCCTTTAACAAAAATATAAAAAAAATCAAAAAGTTTGAACCAACCGTTTTGTCAGAAAAATTACACTGGTTATATAGCAGTTTGACAAACACCAATTTTGATCATTGAGAAGCTTAATATTCCCTTTACAACACAACGTAATTAAAACGTTTAGCTGACTTTACAGAGTTATCTCCCTGTAGTGTTAGGTACCACCTTAAAATATGATACAAAAATTAACCAACAACATCGATTCGGTTTGGCCCTAGATGACTTTTAAAATGTTTATATCATTGAAAAAGCTCAAAATTATCTCCCTTAAAATTGAAATATCTTTTTTTTACTCATCGGTGGCCTATATTTTTTATTATTGTTTTCAAATAAGCTATACATTAACGAAACAATTGTAAAATTTAAGCGATTTTGTTAAGTTCTCTTCTTATTTCGATATTACCTCTGTTTCTCCTATTAGTTCAACAGAAAAAAGTACCTTTACAAAAATGTATGCTTTTTTCGAAGGCAGATTGTGAGCGTAATTGATCGGTGACCCCTCTTTTTTATTTTTATTTTCTATTAGGTATAAGACCCAGTACTTGTATAGAGAAAAAAAACCGAAATCTTATATTAAATAAAAAAAAAGTTAAACCTGCTTGCCCCTTAACATGTTTAGTAGCACTGTTCTATAATTTAGTATCATTGGGCAGCTGCTGTTATATTGTCCTATACCTATAGTCAGTGTAATGGTACTGGCATACTATTACTAGTACATTTAAACTTTTACTTAAGACATTTTCAGGTTTCAGGGGACGGGGTATATGTTCGAGTAGAATTTGATTTTCAAATGCTACAATTATATTGATAGTTACGTTAAAGCGCTCCTTAGCTGATTGTATAGTACATTTATTGTTTTTCACATAATATCACTTTGAGATGATCAATGATAAACATTCCAGTACTAATGACAAACTTACAATTTGTAAAATGCACTGTTGATGTATAATAAATTTCATCGATTTTTTTATGATTGAGGAATAAATACAACCATAAACATTTGGAATAAAATACTTGCAAACTTTTTACTGTGACGCATCCTGAATTTTACAAAAGGTCGACAGAACATCAGCTTTCAACCAACAAAATCGTAAAGTTGTCAGATCAAATTTTTAAATTGAAAGTAATCTCGTGTTCGTCTTCAATAAGGAAACACTCAATGCTTTCTTTCTTGTCAAGCTTTTTTTAAATAGAGTCATGTGTAGAACTTTTAATGATGTTTTACGACCGAAATATGTGTTTTATAAATATATTCCAAAACATCAAATGTTCTCATAGAACTGTTCTCGTGTTTCGTAAAAACTGCTTTCAAAACAAACAAGAATGTCACAGTACGGCATTCAACGGTCTGCCATTGAGATTGAATTAAATTTTGAATTGTGTCTGTTTTACCTATACATTGTGTGTGCTTACCAACAATCCATATTGTCAATAACATATGAATAACTTCTGGCTTAAATGTCCTCAAGGCAAAGTCCTCGGGCAATACTCTTGGTATATGAGCATGATTACTTATAACAGTGTTTCTGAATTCTGTATAATGTACAAACGCCGTATTCCTTTCATTCCTAGAAAAATTCCTGTTTGCTATATTAGGCATTTCGGATACACTTGAAACAACAATCATAATTAAAAAAGTTATAAACGAAATTGCATGACCAATAAACTTAATGCATGGATACTTTGTAAATCTACCAATCTGAAAAAGAAAGAAGCATTCTCATTGAAGGTATCAGCGAACCAAAAACGGCAGTAAATTATATAGTTTATATAAATACATGTTTTTTAAGTTAAAACTTATTTCGGACAAATTAAAGGTTTTTGTGTAAAAACATATTACTTCCGAAGGTAAGTAGAAAAACAAAAAAACATGGCAAACAAGCTATGACTACTGCAACATGTACGTCAGGACACATCCCTGTTTAAACTGCTTCCGTCGATGGTGCAACATTGTTGCAATGTTGCACGACGTTTGCAGACGTCAATTGTCTTACATAGAAAACCGTGTGTATCGAAAAAAAAAATTGCCATTGAGAGAATGGAAATTAGCAAAAGAAAAATATTAAAATCTCATAAACAAGCTATATTGCAAGCAACGTAAAAGTATGCAAAAAATGCAAAGTAAGTTATGTCGGATATGACATTTTATCCTGTTCCTGTGTGTTTTCGCTGATTGAAACCTTATAGGTTTTCTATTGGAATGTTTAATGTCAATACTATGTACGCAGTGTGCATATATAGACCTTTATACACTTTTTTTAATACACATTTAAATTGTACCTATGACTTTGTTGCTATCATACATAGAAGAACGCAATGAAACAAAAGTTAAATGTAACACATTCGACAATCATTTATCTAAAGTACAATGTGTGTTTAATTGTACCTTTGAATTTGGTGCTATCATATAAAGTAACGCAATGAAAGGATAGGTTAACGTTACACATCCCACCATCATAGATCTAAAGAACCAATTGGATCTCTCAAGTGACCGTAGGTCATCATACCATATACTGACTAGCTTCTGTTGACAGCTTGGATGGGCTACAAACTGTAAGATAATCATTTTAGTGTTACATTTAATTATGAAATAAAGACTTAACTGATCAGAAGTGTATATTTAAAGCTCTGAGTCAAAAGGTAACAGCATAATAAAATACATTCCACAAAGTCGATTTCATAAGTGGATGGCTGCAAGACTATGAAAGTATTATTAACCCAGTAGATATAAAGACTTACCTCAAGTGTATATTTAAAAAAAAACTGAGTCAAAAGGTAACAGCATAATAAAATACATTCCACAAAGTCGATTTCATAAGTGGATGACTGCAAGACTATGAAAGTATTATTAACCCAGTAGATAGAGTTTTTGTGACAGTATTCTTTATATGTAAAATAAGTTCAGTTTGTTGTTGTTGCATTATACTGAGTACGATATACAGAAGACTTTGGTGAATTTAGTACATGTATGTGTATGTGTTTTACATTACAAGTTTGATCTTTGTTTTAATATAGGAAACAATTATGAGAATATTTTTTTAAAGGGCCTCGTATAAACCATGCATGATATATTTCCCACAGGACGTAGAGTAACTATCAATTAATTGAAAATCTATCGCATTTAATCAAATTCTGTATCAAATCAAATCTAATCAGATAACATCTTTTGGTAATAATATACTGAATGCAGAAACAGATATTCTTTGTATTGTGTATTGCATATAAATTGGATTCTAAAATTGAGTAATTGTTTTATTGTGCTGTCATATCTGAGGTTAAATTTTGTATAGCTAAATATTAGTCTCGAAGTTAACCTGGCTAAGAGAGGATTAGCTATTACTACAGATATAAAACCTATCAACTAAATGATATCGTTGCAGCCAAACCGACTCCACTATTTAGCTGCGTTGATTCTGTGACAATTGTTTAGTGTTTCAATTATTGTATGTGCTGTTGCTGTGCTATTCAGTGTTAAATTCTGACTTGTTCAACTAATGTGTTGTTCTATTTTTGTAATATCAGTAGGGACTTTATCATGTTTATAACATGAGTTCAATAGAGGTTATGTTCTTAGTCCAAAAAATTATGATGTCTTGAAAGGCTATTATATTTTTTTCTTTCACGAAAATATAATTGCCTTTCAAAACGTCATAATAATTTGGATTAGTATGTTTTATGATTCTTTGATTATTTATAATCCAAATACAAAAGACATATTGGAGTTATAAATTTATCTAATGAATTAATATAATGACTACTGATCTTGATATGTTTTGTTTTCTTTGAAATTAAATTCTCTATAAAAAAAAACTGCACACACGAAGCATTTTAAACACTCAAAGGGTATATTCTTAATTTATGATTATTAATGTTAGTAGTGGTTAAAACGAGTTTTGAATTCTGCTACACATTTCTCATTGTGAGTCTGCCCATTTCAACATCAAACAAATGGCAAAACAACAATCAATCAAAAAAATTAGATGAAGTATAATAAATGAAATAAAAAGATTGCTTCGGTTATCAATGCTTACACTGTATCTTTGATTAAACGTCTGCTCTGTCGTCACTTCAACTAGTATTTCTAGTAGTTATCAATAATAAAACATGTTTTCATGACGAAGACTCAATCGTTTATTTGAAAACTCTAAGTCATTGTTTTTCTTGATTAAAAAACAAATTCAACAGAATGAACATATCACAACAATAAATCTTTAAGTTTAAATTCATGATCTCGAGTTTCATGACAACGTACAAAATTTTTTTTTTCTGGATTTGAATTTATTCTTTCAGGCAAAAGGTTCGGCAGACGATGAATTTTAATGAACTTTGCAAATGAATGTTAATCGTGAACTGCAGTGTGTCCGTGAATGTTAAGACGTCTCTGGAAGAATTTAGCATTTTATATTATATCTAGATTATTAAGCTTGTATATTATATCTAGATTATTTAGCATTTTATATTATATCTAGATGGTTGTGTATGTAACATTTCAACTATCCAATTACTTTTACATCCACTGTTTTTTTATTCTATTTATTTTTCATTAAGGGGGGGGGGGTCTTTTAGGGAAGAGTCCTTATTACTTTTGCATCAGGTGGTGTTTTCTTTTGTACCTTTGGTATAGGGAAGTTGTTCAGTTTTTAAACTGAAAAGCTTGACCTTCCATTACAAATCAGTTTCCGTCGGAGTTTTTCTCAACCTTTGATTTTCAGTAAATTGTTCTGTGGACGTCTACAATTTTTGTTATGTCTACTTTTTGATATTGCATACTTTTTTGAATTATTTAAAAAAAACTACCAATAAAAAGCTTCATAAAACTAAATTTTTCGGAACATATTAACTCACCTTCTTTTCGTTGTAATGTATTGCCAATTTCAAACGTGAAAGAAGTTCATAGGTCTCGTCGTCACTGTCGCGTCCCTTCTTATTCAATAGGATTTCTAATTCATCATGTCCTCGGACCTTGTCCAGTAATTTTACAATATATTCACTAAGTTGGTCTGCCAAAGCCAAATATTCATTCTGAAAATAATAATAATAAATTAAAGCTAGTGAATAAAATAATTCTAAAGACTATGCTTGGATAAGTAGAACATCTTGTTCAGCTCATGCGGTAAATCTTTTTTATTCCATTATGTTTAAATACATATATAAAGACAACAGTAGTATACCGCTTTTCAAAACTCATAAATCCATGGACAAAAAACCAAAATCGGGGTAACAAACTAAAACCGAGGGATACCTAGACCAAAAACTTGAACCGGAAGCGGGACAGATCGACAAACAGACCGGCGAACGGACAAACAGACAAAAAAGGGCTGCACAGACAAATGAAGGGATGCACATACAAACGAACGGCTGCACATACCGAAAAACTGACAATATTTGGGCATAAAGTAAAAATACAATCAACTGTTACAGTATTGAAGGAGAAAATGAGTAATTCATTAGTAGACACAACTTAATGAGATTAAACCAGTCTATTGTTTTGACTGCGTAATATAGAAAATATTAGACGTACATGTATAATCCATTACATATATTATTAATCATGCAATTATTTAATCTCTAGTACCCTAATAAAGTTGTTAATAGCGGGTAATACCAACAATAGCGTTAGAATTAAGAGACATCACATGTCGGTTACATATATGCTGCCGACAATAAAAGCCAGTTATGAGATACAGATTTGTTGAACGACCATATATATCTTCCTCGATTGTTGTTTTTTTTAAATCGAATATTATTACAAATATAGAATCCCATTGCGTTACCTCACAATATCTCCTTTGTCTATAAATTCTGCACTAATCCTGAAATAAATTGCGATTCGATACGTTTTAGTTGTTCTATTGAATGGACTGAAGACTCCTTGAGGTATCTAGCAATAGAACAATATGTGATACAAGCAAATATCAATCAGGATACGTCATTCATATGTATATATCCAGTTATTCTGACATTGGTATAACAGTGATTGAATGAAATGTATTGCTAGGTTTAAACGCCACATTCAATACACCGCGTGGCTATATCATGGCAGCAAGGTTTGATTGATGAAGGAAGCCGGAGACGCTGCAACTGCCGCTGACCTTCGAAGTGTTTACTGGCAATCATAGTCAGTTGAGATTGGAGTCAATTTCCTGGATGTTTTTTTGTTGTTGTTTTTTTGTCATTTAAAGAACGTACCATCATCATTATCAAAAATACATAAAACTTCAATTAGTAAAATACTTCAAAATGTTGAAGTTTGTACTATTATCGGAACATAAAAAATAGATTTGTTTATATACACATTAAAAACAATAAAAATGCATGTTATGTACAACTACTTCTGTTAAGTAAAACGAACTACATTCTTATAAGTAATTTGCATATAGTTTGTTCTATTGCACTATTACTTTTTATGGTTTATTTCAATCGAATGCACCGCTAAGGTCGGATTTGTTTTCCTTGTATTGATATTCTGGAATGACATTAATAGAGGCGTAATTATAAAAGAAAGAAGAATTGGTATGATTGTCAATGAGACAACTCTCTACAAGAGACCAACATAATCCAGAAATTAACAACTATATATCACCGTACGGCCTTCAACAATGAGTAAATCCCATACCGCATAGTCAGCTATACAAATTGTGTAGATCAACAGCTATAGGTCACCGTACTGGACAAGCATGCTCAGAGAATAAATGAGAAAACAGTATGCAGCATTTTTCTGCAAAAATGCCTGCGCAGTTTATTAATTTTTTCTTTGGAAAATGCAACCTTATTGTCATGAACAGCAGTTTCGAAGCATGCTTGCATATCATTATAACAATTACACTGTCTTCTATAATAAATAATTCAGTATACTCAGTAATATGCAGTTCATCATTTATGAAATTATGCTGAAATTTTATTTTTAATTTTAAAGTGCAAAATGCTATAAAATGTAATTGTGTTTTACATAGAAAAAAAACGTAAATCAAGTGATTGAGTATCTCAATCTGATTGATTCAATAAGAACAAATTGGTTTGTTTTGTATTGTGGTTTTTAACCTTTCTTCTTTTTTTGCATGCCGTTTAATTTGACTGGCAAATTTAATAAATCCATATTGAATCTCTACCGTTTGTCTATGGTGATAAATCAGAAGCTTCATATTGATTTCGTCATTGTCGCTGTTATTAGTACTAACAGCACATATTAGTTACAACTAGCGACTGTATCAGTATTCCTTATGAAGTAAAATTCAATTAACCTTTATAAATGTTTCTATTTATAATGTTGTTTGCCTTAATTTCTGTACTTTGAATTACTTGAACAGAAATACTCTTAAGAGTACGTCAACCGACAACTTAATACAAATAAAAGAGCATTTTCACACATAATCTTTGAATGAAAATCTTAATATAAAAAGTCTATATAAGAAATAATCCAGAGCATTTTACTGTTTTCTTAATCGTGAACAATAAGGTCAATACAGCGTTATCTCTAGATTTCCTCAAATACTAGGTCTTCATAGATACAACGAGATAAAGGAAGACATCTATCTTTACTGTAATGGAAAAGAGGCGCAAAACATCAAATAGGGACTCGAATCTTATAAGAAGAAGATAGACTAATAATATCTTGGGGAAAAGACGAAAAGACAAACTGTGGTGTCTACGAAACATTAAGTACATACACAACTGAAAATGCTGAAAAACTTATATGGGATATAGGAAACAAAAAAATATAAGCAGAAAGCGATGTAGTATGATTGGTTATTAAACCAAAAGTTGAGAGTTCAAATAATGCTGAGTCCATACGTAATTCGAATTTGATTCGCATTAACTAATTCGAATTAGTTTAATTCGCATTCGAAACGTTTGACGTTCTAACGTTAATTATAATTCTTATTACGATGCGCGTCAAAATCGCTTTACTGTCCTAACGATGTTAGCTTTTAATTCGTGTTAACAAAAATGTATTTCTTATGCGAATTGGTTAATTAGATTTAAAACAGAAGAGTGTGTGAACGCGATAAGCGCATTCGATTCGCATTCGATTCGAATTCAATTCGAATTAAATGTACGTGTGAACGAGGCATAAATGTAATTTAAGCCATTATGGACCACCGTACAGCTGTCAACCATGAGTAAAACCCATACTGTATAGTCAACTATAAAAGGCCCGACATGAAAATATGAGACAATTCAAGCGAAAAACTAACTAACTAAACATTATTTAGAAATACCTTCTATACTAGTCTGTACCAGCATATTATCTTGCTCCTAAAGGTCTTCATCAATAGACCAAACCTTAATACAAAACGCCCCCTAGCGTCAATTCAAATTAGTTAATTGTTTTAACTGAAAGCGTAAAACGTAAATTGTCCCATGTTTCGTATGGTAGTTGGGTAATTTTTCGTTTCACTCTTTATCAGTTAGTATTAACATCTATTTAATCACAACGCCATGTGTTTATCAAGCTTGTCAGAGTTAACGCCTCATTTTCTCGCTGATCTAATATCGCTTAGATATAGTGCATTTGATCATATTATTTGTTATGGATAACGCTGAGTTAAACATTGACTTTATCGTACCGTTAAACTTATCATCGTAGTGTTCAAGATTAAGTAAAGCGACTAGCATTTATCAACTTTGGTAGATTTTTTCAAGTAAAGTGTATTTAGCTGTAAAATATAATTTTTGAAACAAAAAGACAAATCTTATAAAACAAAGAGGACGAAGATGACAAAGACATATATAAAAATCAATTCGATCGGCAACAACCAATAGGTGTCCCCATAATACAAGATACAAATCGTCCGCGTCTATGAGTTAATTAGACGAAACGCGCGTCTGCCGTATCAAATTGTAATCGTGGTACCTTTGATAACTATTTACACCATCACTGCTGGTGGACGTTTTGTCCACGAGAGAATCACCAGCCCAATAGTCAGCACTTCGGTGTAAACATGAATATCGATTATATGGTCATTTTTATAAACTTTCTGTACACAAAACTATGAATTTTTCGAAACACTAAGAATTTTCATATCTCAATAGATTACCATAGCTGTATTTGGCACAACATTTTTGGATTTTTAGGTCCTCAATGTTTTTCAACTTTGTATTGTTTGGTTTGATAACTGTTTTGATCTGTGCGTCACTGATGAGTCATATGTAGAGGAAACGCGCGTCTGACGTATTGAATTATAATCGTGGGGCCTTTGATATCTATTTACACCACTGGGTCGATGCCACTGCTGTTTGACGTTTCGTCCACGAGGGTATCACCGGCCCAGTAGTCCGCACTTCGGTGTTGGCATGCATGAATATCAATTATATGGTCAATTTTATAAATTTTCTGTACACAAAACTATGAATCTTTCAAAAACTAATGATTTTCTTATCCTAGTAATAGATTACCATATCTGTATTTGGCACAACTTTTTTGGCTTTTTGGGTCCTCAATGTTCTTCAACTTTGTACTAATTTGGTTTCATTATAACTCTTTTGATCTGAGTGTCACTGGTGAGTCTAATTATGAAGTCGAAACTCGTGTCTGGCGTATTGAAATATAATCCTGGTGCCTTTGATAACTATTTACACCACTAGGTCGATGCCACTGCTGTTGGACGTTTCGTCCATGAGGGTATCACCAGCCCGGTAGTCAGCACTTCGGTGTTTGCATGCACGAATATCAATTATATGGTCATTTTTATAAATTTTCTGTACACAAAACAATGATTTTTTCAAAAAATTAATGATTTCCATATCCCAGGTATAGATAACCATAGCTGTAGTTGGCACAACTTATTTGGATTTTTTAGTCCTCAATGTTCTTCAACTTTGAACTTGTTTGGTATCATTAAAACTATTTTGATCTGAGTGTCACTGGTGAGTCTAATTATGAAGACGAAACGCGCGTATTGCGTATTAAATTATAATCCTGCGACCTTTGATAATTATTACAGGTGTAAACAAATTTAACAGAAACAATCAAACATCAGCCATCGACATCCAACGCCTCATTAATTCCTTGTTAATGCTATATACATTTGTATTAACTTCGACATACAGATTATAACAAATATGAATTACAATGAATCAGTGAGCTTACGTAATCTTCAAATATTTTTAGTCTAGGAAGTCATTAACCAAGTTGCATTTACAATTTTTGCAACTTCATTGTTCTATTTTGATTGCATTGCTAAAATAACTCCACCATAAAGTACAAACAAAGCATATTAACTGGTAATATTCCGGTAAATTTAACCCAAACCAAATTGTAAGGAAATTCCATAGCAGAGTCAACTCATTCATATACATAATATGATAACATTTTTTTTTCTAGCATGATAGTCTGTATTTAAATCAATTATATTTGTACATAATGAAAACTGTCTATAATATGTCTGATTCAAACTAATGTAGACAGAATATTTTAATCAACAACGTCCTAATAACTTTTGCTCTCTGTTGCGAAAGAAATAAAATTTAAATGAACTACAAAACATTTTATTAGTGGAAGTTCCTGAAAAGTCAGCTCCGGAGAGATATGTTATTTTTTTAAACTTGATTTAACTACATTGTACATTTTAGATTAGTAAAAAGGGAATTATTTAAGGATATTTGACTTTCTTTTCTTGTTTTATAGACAAATGCTTAACCAGTGCATGATTATACCATTACTGTTACGTTCGATAGCGTGAAACTAAACAAATTCATCAACAGGACACGATTATGCGATTACGGAAAAGACTATTTCAAAGAGTGACGCGATAATACTGTTGAAATTTAATAAGTAAAAGGACATGTATTTTTAAGCATGTGCACTGGTTTATTTAATTTTTTTTTTTTTAAATAAGTATGAACCTGTTCCATTCTCTATATATCCTCTCTCCCTTATAAAAAATCGAAATACATAGCTATAAAACATATAGATATGGTGTATAAGCTTTAATTAAAAAAACAAACATTGATCAGATGAGATTATTCTAGCGATCAGAATTAATAGAGAAACTTTTAATTTACCAACAGAATGATTAAGAAAGAATCGGGGGAAAAAATAAAAGCTAGTAAAATGTATATGTTAACAGCTGCCCAAACTGTTTTATGATTTAGACGACTACTGCACTGTCGTCAAATTTTGGATATGGTTAAAAATTATGTGAACCTTCTTCTTATTCAACGCTAACTATTTGCCAGCAAAAAAATAGAACGTTGATGCACACACATTCTTGAAGTGTTAATTCCTTTTTGAGTAAAGACTGACAGAAATAAGGGAGGACATTTTAAATCAGATCAATGACTTTTCTCCATTAGAATTGTATGTCGTTTAAATCTGAACGGTCATGTTTTATTTTTACTAGAGGATTTTTATGCTTATTTTTGTTTCCACCATCATTCAGAGTAACTCGATGGCGCTTATATGTATTTTCCCTACACCACACCAACCGGATAAAAAGATAGACATATAACAACGAAAAAATAAGCGTTCTATACATGAAATATTGTAGCTACTTTGGAGTATATGAAAAAGAAGATGTGATATGATTGCCAATGAGACAACTATCCTAAAAAAAGACCTAAATGACACAAACATTAACAATTATAGGTCACCGTACGGCATACGGCCTTCAACAATGAGCAAAGCCCATACCGCATATATAGTCAGCTATAAAAGGCCCCGATAAGACAATGTAAAACAATTCAAACGAGAAAACTAACGGCCTTATTTATGTAAAAAAAAATGAACGAAAAACAAATATGTAAAACATAAACAAACGACAACCACTGAATTACAGGCTCCTGATTGCCAGTTTTGTAACTGGTGCAGACGAAAGGCGCAGCACGTTTTGTTTACTGAACTATGAAAATGTGACAAAACATATTTAACATAAGAATTGAATAAAACAATGAAACGTTCTTGTTGAGAAGTATGTGTATATAATCGGAATAGTGTCAGGAAATTGACTTGGTAGAACAATTATTTTCAAAATATATGATGAAAAAAAGGTCACGGAAGCATGACAGTGTCTTTGGATCACACACTACGCTGTTACCAAACCTAATAGACCTAAAGTCATAGGTGTGATTTTTATTTTATTGAAAATATCTTCACCCCGTATAACCCCGATACAAATGAATCCGGACGTTGACGCGTTCGAAGCGATAATCAGGACAACATTTGGGATGACAATAACTTTGAATGCCTCTCTAGAACTTATTTGAGTATTTATAAATATGTCAATGAGCATGTTAGTATCTTTATTCAATTATACAGTTGTTGTAAGTTTTAGATATTGTATAAAACGTTTGATTAAACTGCTAGATGCAAAACGCACAGACATGGTGCAATTTCATACGGTTTACGATGTAAACAAGGCTGAATATCTTTTCGTGCATACACCTTTGAGAATTAATACCTTAAGCAATACTAAATAACTATACATTGAATTACTACGTGCCTTCAAATGTGCCCTAGAACTTAGAATAAACGCAATATCATACAAAATAAATTTTCTCTGACTGTATTGTTCGTTCCACCAAATGTGTCGCGTTCGTTGTGCGTTTTGAAATAATCACTGTACAGTTCGTTGACAAAAACCGTGACAAACACTTTCTTGTCAAGAATTTTGAGATGGTGTCGGCGACCCTTTTTCTGTATTTTATTGTAAATGTTTATCTGTTAACTTAGTCAAAGTAGTTGAACTTAAAATATCTGTCATACAAAGCCAAAATTGAAATATGTAACTCGCGTACATCTGCTTGGAATGTTTCTATTGAAAATTGAGACTTTCAATGTTTTTCCAGATGAAATGAACTGTTTACAGCTAATAAATATATTCCAGAGGAAAGAAAGTTTCAAAAAGTATAGTACAGTCATTAAAACTTTAATGACTTCCTTTTCACAATTTGAGGCTCTTCCAAATGCCGATGTTGGTCCAAATTCGCCTAGACGAAAGCAGACATACATGAAGGAGCTCGTTGAACTTAATTTGCCGAATGCCATAGATGGCATTCCAACTGCTTTAATTTTTTTATTACTTTTTTTTACATGCGGAGCTTTGTAGATGTGGTGTGATGGCCAGTGAGACAACTGTCCATCAAAGTTTAAATGAAGTTGGCGTATAATTATTATAGTCCAATGTACAACATTTAACAATGAGGAAAACCTATACCATACAGTCGCCTAAAAAAGGCCCCGATATGAAAAAAAAATATGGAAAAAAAAACGATTAAACTAACGGTTAATAATTTATAACTTATGAAATGACAGATCTGTATAATCAATGTACTGCAGGATTCTGACGTTGGACCGACAAAAAAAAGTGCGGCAGGTCTAAACATGTGAGCCCCAAACCCTCTCCTTAACATAGAACACTGGTGTAACAGCACAACATGAAAAAAAAGTTCAGTTGCAATTGGCTAAACTCAAAATGTCGGTACAAGGCACAAAAACCATATACATAAAATATCGACAAAGGAGTAATTGTAGTAACTGATAGTTATTTCAAAGTGAATTACAACTTATAAGTAAATCGTGTATCCAAAGTGTTTTAATCAGTATATCCTACGCTTTTAGGTGAAGACGTAAGAAAACACACGAACTTGTGCAATGCCAAATATGAACAGTATCGAGAGGATGTACGGTATTATGAGTTCTCATAAGTGTGCATAAATTGTAATAATGTTAAGTGATGTTTTGATTTAACAGGAAGAACAAAACTTTCTATATTGTGGCCAATTGTTTTTTTTATTTATGAAAGAATTTGGTGAAGGGTGACTGGGAGATATACTATAAGTTATGATCACTTTGGTCTTTTTCCGATCGGCAGTAAAAACTGACTGAAGTTGGCCACCCATTTAGTTGTGTGGGATGTAACATTACAGTCACATTCTGTCCGAATGGGAATATAAAATCCAATGTCTCGTGTAAAGAGAGTACCACGCTAACTTCACAGTACGAACCCCTGCAAAAACTTCAAGAGAGGTCTATAAATAGCCTGTTGAAAGGCACCATTTGTGTCCTTATAAAATATACATCATTTTATCCAGTGGCAATCCAAACGTCCCTGACGTAATTCCCGAGGGTCTCCTCACAGGACTTACATGTATGTGTTGCTACTTTGTGCTTATCCTGAACATGCATGGCATATTTGCAAGTGATCGTTAAGCAACCAACAATCAGCCATTACGTACGTGTGTCATAAACAAATAAAAGGGTCCATATATTGTTTTAAGTACCAACAGTAAAGAAGAAACACAGCAAATGTCTAAGGTGAGGTTGGTGATTGATGCTTTGCTAACCCATAATTTACCAATGACGCCAAGGGTAACTGGGGAATATAAATATGGTCCCTGTGGTCTTCTGTGAAATAAATCAAAATTTGAATGAAATGCATATGGGTGAGTATAGACTTTAAAGGTGTTTATAATAACCAGAATGACCTGACCAATCATTTAGATTTTTGCACCACAGTAGAAAGACTGTAATGTTCGAGGAATTTCAGCATTATCTTTATACCATAAAAATTAAACAAACACAAAAACATAATTAAAGAAAGCAAACCAGTTGATATTGAGTGTTGTCTCTTCATCTTTATATCTTCACATTAAAGTAACTGTATTACTATTGATGGCTATCAGTTACATGTTCCTTGCATACACCTATTCTTGAGCCTTAATGTAACTCTATGGTAATCTATGACCCCCTTGGATCTGCCTCTGAGATTCAGGCCAAAAGGCTTAACCTATAATCCATTGATTATATTTGATTACTTTCTATATCAAATAGAAGATGCGGTATTGAAACAGCTCTTCGCTATAGACCAAACGAAACAAAAGTGAACAACTATAGGTCACCGTGCGGCCTTTAACAATGAAAAAGCCCACACCGCTATTAAGCACACCGAAATAACAAATGCAGTCAGTGCATACGAGAAAACTAACGGCTCAATTTTTGCACAAAAGTGTGAACAAAAAAATATATACAACCACTGAATTACAGGCTCCTGGCTTTGGACAGGCACATACAGAATATGGCGGGATTAAACATGTCAGCGGGCACCCAACCCACCACCTAACCGTACATTGACTTTTGTATGGTAAACACTTTCAAATATACTATGACATTAGAAATCGGACGTGTGTATCTGTATGGTTTGTCATAGTTGCATCTGTTGAGTTATTGTATTTTCCTACCAATTCACACTTTTGTATACATGAGGATTTTTTTAAATGTAAAAAATTCCTCCAAGTGTTTTTCGACAATACAACTGACATTATGGGTTGCTGTCTGCATGTTATGATGGTAAATTATTATTTTCCAACATGCATATTGGTTATAATCATATCAAAGCATAATCTAATACATGCAAAATTCATTGACAAACGCAATATTTTGTCAACGAAGCGTACAGTATAAAAAGGTGTAATGACAACGAAGCGTACACAACATGAAAATAGAGACATTTTAAAACGTGTATTTTTTTTGTTTCTAGATACAACATAAACAAACGATCTTTATAAGTTTGTTAATTTATACTATGAAGTTTTCAAAAATGTATGTTTTAAAAGCTATGAGGTACGAGAAACATTAAGTTTTGAATGTTTAAAAATACCAAGCACGTTTTATCATTGATATCGACGTGCGTTTTTTGATGTTTGTATAAAAAAATGTCACATTTTTGAAAAACCTTTTAGTAACTCATGAGTATTATGGCAAAGAATATATTGGCGCAAAATATACGAAGAATATATATTGGATTGTCTTTAAAAGTATGAATTCCTTACTGTCTGAACTCAGTGCTATACGGTGTGCTCGACTCGAACGCGTCAACGTCCGGTTTCATCTGTATCGGGGTTATACAGGGTGATCTTTACTTATACCTGACAATCTTGACTGAAATTACCGGTACCCAACACGTATCAATAATAGAATCATCTTTCTTTAAAAAAAATATTCTCTGGTGTCAATGATTTTCTTTGAGAAGTATTATAACATGCAATCAGTAAATTACTATCGTGAAAAATATTAACAAGGAAGTGTCTCATCTTACTAAAATGTACGAACGTTGATCGGTTTAACAACCCTATAACATTTCTTAAAAAACATGTCTTTGAAAAATAACATCCTTTGGCGTAAGTAATTATCCTTATTCAAGATAAAGATATATTAAACAAGTAGTTAATTACTTGCGTGTAAGATTTCTACTGTGATCTCTCGTAGTAAACATGTATTTAGTTTTGAACTTGTTTGTGAAAAATGATATACCCGTTACCTTTGCGTAATATAATTAGGGGGGAAATGTACTATAAAGAATGGTGTTCAAGAAATATCGGTTTGTAACAACGATAACACGGTTAATAATGAAATTGAAAATAAAAAAAAATGGCATTAATAATTTACATATTGGATAATAATGGATCCTCTGCGAATATAATGTCTCTGGGATTTATAAATCACTGTATCAACCTTATCAAAAGTCAACAACTGTTTTACCGTATCACTTTTTTAACCATCTCTAATTTTCTTGTATTTGCGGAAGAATTTTACTGCATCTTGTTTTTATACTTAATATTCTATCTGCTATGTCAGTTGCTAAGTTTTATGAGTTGAAATATTTAATAAAATCATAATGCTAGAATAATATTATCAAACAAATGAAAGCAAAAATGTGTTGACGTCGTTTTTGACGTTGTTCGGGGAAAACAACTATACGTTTACTTAGCTGTTTCAAATCTGGTATTAAATTCATACGATTTTTCTCTGAGTGAATGCAATGTTTAGATTTATCAAAGAAGTTACCCTATGATTCTAGCCGATGGAAGGAATTTTAACAGTCAGATACATGTAATAAATGAGAGGTCAAGGTCTTCTAAAAAAAAATTGGAACTTTGCTTGCTAACGCAACTCTTCAAAAACCGTAATAGTTATAAACACAATGCTTAAAATTTTAGTAACATTTAAGGTTGTGACATGACGATACATCATTCATTTAGGTCGAACTCTTCTGATGGCCATAATAGGAGTTTTCTTCCTTTATAATATAAAATAATAATTGAATCTCAACCAAACATACTGCTGACCTGAGTTATGTTGGTATACGATCACTTATCTTGAAATAAAGGTAAAAGTCGAAGTTAAATTTGACGTTCTAAATTCTGACCTTTTCTAAAAGTTCATACTCAACAACCACAACAAAAATGCCTACATAAAGATCATTTGAATGACCTTCAACTGAATTTTTTATTATTATTTTACCTTGTAATACTTTTCAACTTTGGCTACTCGTCTGAGTTCTCTCGCTAATTCAAATGCTGTTAAAATTGGATCCTTGCTGGATAAGGATATATAAGCACCACTAGCGAGTCCTTTGTATGCATTTAATCTTGTTTTGGCAAGTCTCAGTTGATCAAATTGTAGTTTGTTGCTGCATTCCTGACAGTTACAGTAATAATGGTGGGGTTTATTAATTGTGTCGCCTCTAAGAAGCAATAATTGAATAATTTCAAATTGATTTCGTTCTGAAGCTAAAATTAAAGGAGTAATATCTGCAGAAAATGGTGAATCTTCACTTGTTGTGTTAAAAAAGTAGTCTGTTTCACCAAAACGTTTATTTTCCCTTTTTACGTCGATGTATTTCGGATGTTTCAATATGGTTTCAGCTATTTGTTCATGTCCAGCACTAATTGCTTGTAGCAATGCTTCATGTATATTTGCGATGTTTGAACGATCTAAAAGTAGCTCTACAACCTGAAACAACAGGAAAAAAGCGTTAAATGTCATTTAATGATTTGGGTGATGGGAGTTTTTATCACCAAATCATCGATAATAAGCATCTAAAAGAGAACATTTTTATGTCTATATATCTCTTGGAAATGTTCATAATTGCAACAATTTATCTAATGGTTATAGCATTTTCAACTATCTTGCTTTTCAATATTCTATCCTTTGATAAGTATCTGTGAGCGGTGCGTCACGGGAAATATATATCTCACAATTTATGTCTAAAGTTTAACAAGCATTGATAGTGTTTTTGTGGTTTTTATTAATGTGAGTCATACTGCGATTTTGATTTTCTATATTATCCACTTCTATACAAATTACATTAATACAGCTGAATTGTGATTTAGTCGTGTTTTATGTTATTTATGATTGAAATTAATGTGTCTCCTCAAAACATCCTATATATGTACCTATATCATTGTTTTCTTCTTATAATAATCCAATAGAGTGAAGCTAAACGTTAGCGAGATTGCAACATGCAACATGAAGTTTCCCAAATGTAGCTCAAAAGCCACAAACACTCCCCGGTTTGTGTGAATCTTTCCCTAGTCTATTGATGGATAAAAGTATCTGACCGAAATTTTTCTTTTTGGTAAGGAAGAACTTGCGAGGCACTTTCTCAACACGGACTTTTGGACTATGTGACTACGAAGGGTATCTATCTTTGGATAATTGTAACACAAGGAGACAGCCTTTACCAAGATCAGATTCCTAAATTTGCATTTTATTGGAAGAACTTCGCCGTTACATACATGATATTTAACCCAGCACGGTCATTCTGTATGAGTCATAAGTCAGTAGCATACAATTCAGTGAATTACTTTTTATCATTAACAAGTCGTTGATTTTTAATTTTGAGTTTTTAACATTTATAGCTTACTGTGCGTAGTGGTATCAAAATAATTTAATTAAATATACATGTAAGGTTAATACGTGCATCGAAATCACTAATCAGTCTTTTAATGTTTTGATTTCAGTTTCCGCAACATATCATTTAAAATTAATCAGCGAAAACCCAGTGCGGAAAACTAATGTGATGTAACAAAGCAGTTATGTAAGATTGTAAAAATTTAAAAAAAAATAAAAACAACAATACATGTTGAAAAACTGCCCGGAAGCTGGTAATTGATTCTCGTTATAAACAAAATCCTCAACATAATACATAATTTAAGGGAAATCGATATTACTATGTTGTAGTTCACAGAAATTATTTTTGTAAATTAGAAATCTTAATTTCAGGATGTATTTTATTTTCTACTGCTTCTGTTAATAGAAATGTCACTCTTGGGGTTTCAGTGCTGTGATTTTAAGTGTATTACCTCTCTATGTTCATTTCCCACAGCCAGACGTAATGGAGTTCGCCCGATTATATCGTGGTAATCGACATTGAAAGATTGATTCTCGTCCAGGATTTTTTGAACTGTTGGAATGTCCCCGAATTCTGCAGCATAGATAAATTCTTCTTCCAAGGTAGACAGCTGAAAGAAGAATATATTGTTAAAACAAATGCAATAGAATGCTGTTAAAGTTCCAGATTAAAATTCTTTTTCCTTTAAGGAAATTCTATCTCCTTTGAGGAAATTTGCGGCTTCAAATTTTCCTATGAGGAAATTTGCAGCTTATATTTTCATTGGAGGGAATACTTTTTCCTGTGAGGAAATTTTTGACAAACAGTTTAATTTCCTTATTGACTAAGTAACATTCAGAGGTTTTTTTCTACATGCATTCAAAGTTTTAAAAAACCTGAAAAGGTCCAGAGTCAATTATAACCGCCACTAGAATATTCAGTACATATCTAAAGTTGAAGCATATCACCTGATCGACTATCACTACATGTACATGTATATACATTCGTTGATTTACATAAAAAAAAAAGCTTACTAGTACGTTAAAAGATTTGATTTTTAAAACACCGTAAATTAAAGCGCCGTTGAATGTTCTACACGAATTTCAACTGCGTATTATAATTCGCTTTATATATAACAAATGACAAATTTATCGAAGTTTAATCACGATTCACAGTTAAATGAAATAAACATAGATTGTGGACAATTCACATGACACGTCTTCTAGTGATACAGCTGTTCATTAACTAAGGTTCAGTAATGAGGAAATCATACAGTGTCCTTACAAACACGAAATATTATAGCTGTTCTTTATCATGTAGAACGGGATTGTACCCTTGCATGTACATATACTAAGGTAACTTTCATCAGACAAAGTACAAAATTTCATTTTAGATTCATAGCTGGATCTTAAGCACCAAAACTAAGTCATATGAACTGTCAAAGGGGAGAAGATCACGTGGTGGATAAGCAAATAGATTCTTAAAGGAATCTGCACGTGACAGGTTGTCTGCAAAACTAAACCCATAACAGGAAATGTCTAAAAATACACTGAGATTCCATATTTACATAATGGACAAAGCAACAAACTAATTACTTGTCACGTTATTTGAGTTTATATGATTATAGGGGTTCAGTAAACTATTGCATCTGAGAGTAGGGTGCTCCTATAGGATTTATATTTCTTGATATTACATTAAGTGTTCTCAGTCTTGTTTCGTAATGTAATTTTAAACATTTGTCTGGCCATCTTGTACTGTATGACAAATGTTTGTCTCAAGTATATACAATTACGTGTATCATATTAGGAATTCCCTGAAGATGTCTACTTCTTGATTAAAATAAATGTTTTAAAAGGATACATGGTATCTTTATCGTGTTTTTGGCATCTGCATTACATGATGTTTCAAAAATGAATTGCAAAATGCAGTTACTTTCATTGGATAAAAGACAGAAAAATACATTTGATAAATAATTAATTAAATATAATAGTGCATTTAATTGATACTATTTGACAATCCAGATGCAAAAAACTTTTCTAAAAACAATAAATGTTCTATACTGCAACATTAAATTAAATAGTTTATGCAGCATTTGAACATGACAGTCTCAAAAGTAGAATTACGATTTGCGATCGAATCGCAATTTATGAAAACTCATAAACTAAGGGATTTTGTTCTGTGATATAACATGCTTTTCTGTGAAATTAAATTAAAAAAAAAACTACTTCGATTTTACATTGCCGCTAAATGCAGTTTACAGTGTTTTGATTTGAAATCTCGCTATATTAATTTAACGAAACATGCATAGGTTAATTGTATGTTGATCACGTATGTTGATCTCAATATGTCTAGGATTTTTTAGTGTCGTTAAATTGGTTGCCGTCTTCTTGGCTATATTGCATACTTTTCATAAAAATTAATAAAAATAACATATATCAAATAACAGGTTTTATTGTTGAACGTTTCTCAGTTATTGATTTAATCCTTACATCCTAAAAACCAAAATGTGAAAAAAAACCATGCGAATTCTACAACCTAAATATTTCATTTTACATCTCATTAAAACAATTCAAGCAATACAAACAAGTCATCACCTCAATCGTTCATTTTTTTACATGGAATAGGCCGTTAGTTTTCTTGTTTGAGTTGTTTTACACTGTCATTTCAGGTCCTTTTATAGCTGACTATGCGGTATGGGCTTTGCTCATTGTTAAAGGCCATACGGTAACCTATAGTTTTCTGTGTCATTTTGGTCTCTTGTGGAGAGTTGACACATTGACAATCATACCACATCTTCTTTTTTATATTTATTTTTTATTCTCATTTTTATCTAACAATACATCGTCCCCAAAATTTGCTCATCTTTCCATAATATAATATATGACTCAAATTATAAAATACTTGCGATCTTCCCAGTTTATTATAAAACAAAAAACGCAAACCAAATATTTTTGCGAACTGATTTTGTTCTGTAATCTTCAGCACAATATCAAATATAAAATATTACCAGTTAGTCTCCACAACATGTATGTTCATTCGTTTTGTAACTAAAGAACTTATTGTTATATTGTATTTCAAGTCGTGGAGACACATGGTTGAGCTTTGAGGATTTGAGCTTTCAATTACAGTCGCAACCTTGCTTTCGTTTTCTTTCAGCGTCAATAATACTAGTATCGTAGTATAACTGCAGGTTTTAATTTATACTCCATTGCAGTTTAAAATCATTTTTAAGTTTCACGTGCACGTATACTTCGAGATATTTATTCACAAAATATCGAATACAATAGTTGAGTACCAGTAGCTTAATGCAGAGATGCACAACGACGAAGTTATTTTTCATAACTTGCTACATAAAAGTACGAAAATAACGAATTGTTTCGTTGCATATATCGAACAGCATGCGCATAAATTTACATTTTAAATTCAACATTTGTAGTTGAATCTGATTTAAACTTGTCATGAGATCTAAATGGTAACGTAGCATCGTAACGATGAATCCCGAGCTGTATAATTAATAATATTATATTGTAGCCGACATAAGCACAAGCGTATCAGTATCTTCCCTGCGTGGGATAATAAATATGCTAATTTCATTAGGTCTATTTCCATCAGAATGCAAACTTACAACCAAATGTCCTTATTTATCTGACGTCGACCTATAAAAAGCTAAGCTCGATCTTTGAATCGATGCCGAAGCAGAATGTCAACCCTGATCTGACAAGACAGAATTCTTGTTTAACAGTCAGTCTTCATAATTAGAAAATTAACAGGCAGAGATATAATACAGCTGTTCGTCATGATGTCCATAAAATAAATGTAATGCAATCTCTGAATTCGCTGAAGAGCAATTCGGGATTATTATTTTTATTATGAGCGCAAAAGGTTAAAAGTCTAGAAAGCCATTAAGTAAGAGGTACTGCAGTTAAATCCAAGTGGAAGTCCTCAAAGTTTTTAAAAGTAAAATTATCACAAATGGGAGGAGGATTACTACCGCAGGTATAACAAAGGGTCGTTAATGCATGTACATGAAATATTATCACTGGACGTTTAACAATCAACAATAAATATAATAAATTGAAAGTAAAACACCATTATGCAAAACACAAGTTAAAATGACAAACTACATGTAACAGTTGTGGAATGATTGCCAATGAGACAATTATCCAACAAAGTTCAAATTAAGTAGATTTAAGTATTTATCCTCAACCGTACAGCCTTCGTCAGTGCGATTACCATGGAACGTAATCTATTGTCGGCTATAAAAGGCCATAAACCTCAATATTTAAAAACACGAACATTATCAAATAAAGGCAACAGTAGTATACCGCTGTTCAAAACTCATAAATCCATGGACAAAAAACAAAATCAGGGTAACAAACTAAATCTGAGAGAAACGCATTAAATATAAGAGGAGAACAACGACATAACACTAAAATGTAACACACACGAAAACGGACCGAGCATCAGACAAAATCCCACGAGAATAACAAATATAACATCACAACCAAATACATGAATTTGGGATAGACAAGTACCGTGACACGTCGTATAAAACACCGACGAACTAATCCGTTGTGTTACTTATCAAAAATACAAATATTCCTTTTAAGCGATGTTAAAGGAAGCCTAAAGTGGAAATGGAAATAAGCAATATTGCATATCTTAAACATAATAACGACAAGGTGTGTAGCGTGAATAAATGCCATAATTAGAGATCAAATGGAGATCGCAAAGTTAACGATAGTAGTATACAGTCATGTATACATGTGTGAGCTGCAAATGCAAAAAGAATAATAATTGATACAAACATTTATCAATTGTGTGTACTTTCATTTACTTTTGATATCCATTCCATCGATTGTTTCACAAAAGATATTGTGATTGTAATTACCCTATAGAACTAAAAAAAAATCATGCTTTATGTAAAAAAACATTTTTACAAAAGTCAAATCATATCTTACAAATAATTTGTCAGGTGGTCAATTAAAAATGAACGATAACTTTCAGCCGGAATTTCCATTTCCTTCAGCAACCTCATTAAAAACAATTGGACTATCTATATAACCAATGTTGTTATAAAAATAAAGCTAGGGTTAAGATATATGATATCAGAGTGAACAGGTGAAATGTTAAAATTATGTAGTTTGCTTCCCTATCTTCTTCAAGGTTACTATTTACATTGTACATGCTGATCTTTCCATGCAATATATTTCACTGAAAATTATTTCCAATATTTGAAAATTAAAAACTCATAAATGCTGTGCTGACAAGATGAACAAAAAACCTGTAAGTAATCAGAGTCATTTATCAGTAAGCAATATGGCGAAACGTCAAAACACGCGATTTAAAAAAAAATGTCTCGTAGTTTTCGCCCCAGTTGTATATTGACAGAAATATTTATCACTTAGGTGACCTCTGAGGAAATGTTTAAGCACTGACATCAACTTGAAAACATTGCAGCTATCATGAAAGTATCTAGTGAATTGATTTTTTTATATTCAGTATCTCTTAAACAAATAGTACGTAAAATGTTTCTCTTCACAGGGGAGTTATTGTAACAATAGAGCAAAATCAGTGATAATCTCAACAAATAAGTATGTCTTGTTACAATTTGATTTTCCACATGACTGTTTAGCTTTATTGTTCCATCGTAAAAGTAAATCTAGGAATGGTGTACAATCACAAGATGTGAATATATAAAAACGTGGGCTATGTATTTGACAAAAAGTGTACAGGGTTTGACATGTGATCATCAACTTGTTCATACATGTAGTGCGAGGTAACATTTCTGTCCCTGTTCAACATGGTCTAATTTTTCAGTTGCAAACATTCTATGATTAAACAGTTATATAAACCCTCAGCCTGTATTGTCATTCCTTTTAATTGTTCAGCACAATGCGATAAAGGCGTTCCCTTTTGGACCCTCATAAAACGATTACCAAGCTGGAGACAATAATCTGATTCCAGAACATAAATATTGATCTTTGTATTGTTATATCATGCAAAATGTCTCACTGAAGATATGTTCAAATTGCTTTAGAGTTGTGCGTATTAATATCTCTATTGTGATACAATATGAATATGTGTTTTGTCGTCAGTTTCTGAATGAATACGTAAACTCAAGGTTAACTGCAATTAGGATCACAAAGACATGCAACTCATTCTGATCATACCGATAGTAAAGATCATAGATGGGTACACTTATAAAGGTGCTACATGAATGTATAGCTGAATATATGTTAAGGGTTTTTCTCATTGTTGAAGAACGTATGGTGGTTTATAATTGCTGGTAGATGTATTCACTTATTTTGAGTCTGGTGGATAGTTGTCTCATTGTCCATCAGACAGTTTTAAATTGTTTTCTCGTTTGTAATCGGCCACCTAAACATTCTCTCCACCGCCTTTGTGTAGACATTTTTTTTTGTCACTCTGCCAAATCATTTGTTTTGCTTATAAACAAGTTGTGTTCTCCCTTTCAGGACACTTGATGTCACTCGAAGTTTAGTTCGAGTATTTAACGTAATGTCTCAATCATTATTCTCTATTTTTTATTTCCTGTTTTTTGTTTGTTCTGTTTATTTGTTTATTCATGGATATTTGTTCACATTTTTCACCGACAAGAATATTCCTGTTATCGCCTGGACTATTCCGGTTTAATGTTTAGCGTTTCTGTAAAGATCATAATAAAATGCTATTTGAAAACAGTTATACAACCAACCAGATTAATTGTATGGTCAAGTCTTAAATTGTTCATATGAAATTGTATTTATAATGTGACGGTTTTCTTTTTTCTTTATTATCTATTTTTCATTTACGTCAAATGCTATGTAATATGTAATATGTAATTAAGTACATGTATACATATGCGACTGCTGTTGTTTTTTTATTTGGTCGGGTTGTTGTCTCTTTGACAAATTCCCCATTTCCATTTCAATTTTATATGGAATTGCTCTAAATGACTTTAATCATGAAATTATCAAGCAAAGACAAACAGATGACAATAAAAATTACAACAGATCACCATCGGGTCTTCAACAATGGGCAAAACCAATACCGTATAGTAAGATATAAAAGACCCCGGTATAACAAAATATGAAACAATTCAGAAAAGACAACTGTCGACGTCATTTCATGAAATCCTACCATGTGCAACCACCGAACAACATCTTATTATTGTAGGGAAGGCACATTTAAAATTTGGCTACTTTGAGATGCGTATGAGTGCTGTCAATGCAACCCAAGCACAAAATACACTTGTACCAGTAAAACATGTTAATAAAATTTGAATTGATCTGTTAAACCATGTAAAACTTTTAGGTAAAATAATGTTCGACTTTACTAATATCTAGTTCGTAGGTATAAGAAGATGTGGTATGAGTGCCAATGAGATAACTCTCCATTCAAGTCAAAATTTATGAAAGTAAACCTTTATTGGTCAAAGTACTGCCTTCAACATGGAGCATTGGATCAATCCTTACAGCAAGCTATAAGTGTCAATGTGTTAAAAGACATGTACTAGTATTCCCTTTCTGGGTAAACATGTTTGATTTACTAGTTAAAATTAACCTTGAACTAGTTTGAAAGAAATATGCTCTTTCATCCAATTTAAAAAAAAGTCGTAAACGTGAGAAATCTGACAAGAAGTCACACGATTACTATCTGATTGTTGTTTTGTTATTTAGTATTTTCTTTGAATTAGCTTTCTGTAACGGCGAGTACTCTTAGATGATTATGATGTCCATTGTCTTCGTGCCAGTTGTTTGTGTGATTCGTGACAATCTGAGGAATCAAACCATTTCCAACCGTCTTTTACAATTCAAAAATGAAATAGCGAAATAATAATTTACAAATTATAACTTGAAAACGTACTAAACAACTATGATTTGACAGTATTAAAACGTTTTCAGAAGTAGTATATTTGTGTTGTTTCTTTTCTTTATACTCTTGTTCACGTATTTTAATTTGATAAAATAAAGTAGTGTCTTTTGTATGAGTTTCAGTTTTTTCAATTCTTTAAAAAAAAAAAAAAGACTGATGATCTTAGAATCTTGTATAAATTCTACCGCATTTTACATAATTATTTTACCTATCGTAAAACAGCATTATTTAAAAATAAAATATAAAAAAAATTATGTTGTTACTCTGATACTATTAATTGGATAGGGTTAGTGCTTGTGTTTATGGCTTTTGTCTATTTGCTATCGAGTCACCAATACAAAAGGTCATGTGAATTCATGGAATCTTTATAGGTCAATGCATAGCATGGATCATGTAAATGAAGTCCCACAAATAAACTTTTGCTTACAGCAACTTTCTATTTTGAAGATGGCACAATGACAAATGTCATATTGTATAACGCACAGAAAGTAATCCATACCATCATGGAAATAGTTGAAACAGTAGGTTATATAAACATGACTTGTCCAGGGAGAGTGTTTCGGTCTCTTTACGTAACAACAACATTATACAACACCTCTTTGCTAAATATCTAGCATCGGATTCAGTGGGAGGGGCATACGTATTCAATATCAGCATGGAAGTGGTTGAAATATAACATACACAGTAGGTTATAACAACTATTAATTGGATCGGGTTAGTGTATATATGGCCTTTGTCTATTTGCATATAACTATAGAATTAAACTTTTTCTATCGAGTCACCATTTATGGAATCGTTATACATGTAAGTCAAATGAATGTATGACATGGATCATGTAAATGAAGTCCCACAAATAAACTTTCGCTAACAGCAACATTCTATTTTGAAGATGACACACTTATTTTTAATTACATATTGTATAACACACAGACCGTAATCCATACAAGCATTGCAATGGTTGGAAATGTAGCATAAAAAGTAGGTTATAACCAGAGAGAGTGTTTCTCTGTCTGTACTTAAAGTTGTATCAGAAACATTAATAACAACAACATTAACATAACAACGTTTTGGGTAGTTTGTTGTTGGTCTGTTTAAACGCAAAATACATGTATCTAGTGGCGGATTGAGAGGGATGTACATGTACAAGGCTTGCGCTCACACTTTGATCACCAATTATTATGATCATGTTTTTTACAATTCATATGTAAATCTATTATTGGTCAAACATTATATTTACACCATGATTTAGATAGTGTAAAATCGGCAAAAGTATTGTTTCGCCTTGCTTAGGTCGGCAATTTATTATCCATCTTATAATATAACAACACTATCCTAAATCTCCCTTATGTCTATTTATATCCAACATAGTACACTTTTTGCAAGAGCTTTTTAAACATTTTTTCATCCCACATCATTGCTAAATCATGACCATCGGTACTGCTTTTTCTAAACGTTCAAATTGGCTTATGTACAGGTTTTTTCTCTCCCGCCAAACTGCTTTCTTGTTCGTTGACAATGAATGTTAATCCAGATATTGTTCAGAAGCACTGTCATGTTTTAAGTAAAATACACACTATATATTTTCTAGATCCATGGTTGAAGACGTTTGAGTTGCATATTGCAGTTACATTATAAGAAGTTATGTATTTCCTGCATGTAAAATTGTTATTCGCTGACGGCAAAACATTTAAAATGATTGTTTTAGGTGAGTTGATGCTTGCATAGTTATTTTCCGTCTTTATTATGACATAAAGGAGATGTTAAATATAAAAATATTTTAAAAACAGCAAATTGGCTGACACACACAAAGGTCAGATAGCTCAACAAAAAACATCATCGATGAAAACGATAAGATTGTATTCGATTCCACCATTTAAGCTTATGATAATACTCTTTTAATAAATTATATAAAAAAAACCAAGACTAACCAATATATACATATATTTCAAAACATGGTATGTTTCATGACCTGTCGAATCGATAGAACAAGGGGACAAAAATGAAGCGAAACATTCACGAACACAGGTCCTCTTTTGTCGTATTTTCCATACTCCACGTCAAGAATTATAAATGTTCCATATGAATGCCTATATCAAGATCGATAAAAAAAAGATTATTCTATGAAAAGAACAGAAACTATAGGGAATTTTTTCTATGCTATGATATTAGGTGAAACATTATGATTATCTAAAGTATAGGGTGACATGTGAAAGATGCATGAATTCCAAAAATAAACAGTTTATCTGATGCTCATTCATTGATCAAGCAACATACAAAAAATGTTATATGCAGTAATTTAATTGAAATTAATTTTATGGCGTACAGATTTCGTTATTTTGCTAGAAACATAAAAAAACCGGTTTTACTTTATATCATTTACAGTAATAACAATGGCATGGAGTTGCTGTAAATGAAAACAAAATTGTCATCATAAGAAGGAAACTACCGATAAACATGACTGTGACGATTGAGCAGAAGTTTTATCTCATAATTTGGGAGTTACTGGACTTACCGATCTGTTAAATCCATGATACTTTTCACCAAGTGTAAATTTTTGAACATTTCGTTTATCCCTTCCTGTCCTCTGGTATGATGAGTCTAGGCTGTTATCAGCAGTTCTGGCTAAAAAATAGAAATAGAAATAATATGAAAAATAGTTTTAGAAGTAGAAGATGCTAGTGATGATCGATAGGTGTTTATCACCAGATGGATGTGAGTAGGACGTACATATAAGACAAGCAACCTATTGTGATTTGAAATTGACCCCCCCCCCCCCTCCCTGATTCCACATAGATCGAGACACTGAGTCGTACTTTGAACAGGTTGCTCGCAATATAACATTCTGTTTGTCATGTTACCCTATCTGGTCTCTTAGGTAGTACATTTTTTTTTTTGCGATCTCCTAAACGCCGCATTCTGAGCGGATAAGCAGCAAATACTTATTTGTAAGTAGTTGGTATGACTGGTTGAGGTATTGAATTCATATCGAGGCGAGCTATGCCACGAGTATACTGGATTAAAGATGAACAATAACAATCTAAGGAGCACGATAATGTTGACACCAAACTTGAAGACATGGCAACAAGTTAAAATTGAACAGATGACCTCCGTCATATACGATAGAAATAAAGCAGAAAATATTTTTTTTATTTCTTACTCAATGCACACTTCAACAGTGGGTTGTCCGTTCTTCATTTCATCTTTTCCTCAAGGTAATTTGTCACCCCATTTTTTCATATTTGTTTTTAATCAATATTGACTTAACTTTATATATTTATTTTTAATTTAAACATATTTATTTATAGTGGATTGGGAAACAAGTTTTGCAACTTATATTAATCCCTTTCCACTTATATATTATAACCGATCTTTTTGCAAGCTGTGAAATAAGTCTGACAGTGTACAGATTTCTGTTTATGGTTTCTTCTTTAATTTCGTTAGTTTGTGTGGATAGGGGTTCGGGCTGAAAAAATATAAGATATGAAGCAACCAAATGGTATCATGTTAACCACTTACGGATACGGCATTAGGGAATAATTCATTCAAAAAGAAGCACTTCCGTCAAAGTGTTATGAATTCTCTGCCTTCAGGTCAAATAACTGGGTCGATTTTGCAGAGTGATGTTGGTTTTTTTTTTATCTCATAGATAAATAGAGAGTCTGATTGGATTATAATATGTTTTATTTTCTTAATCAAAGATATCTTTGTTTAGATTACTCCCTAGCGTAGCTTTGAGTATTATTATTTTGTTTACAATACAGACAGAAATCCTTGAACAATATTATTAGGAATCTATCATCTATGAATGCATGGAATTTACATGTGTCCCTTTATGTTCTATTTGATAATTGTGATTGTTCAATGGAATTGTCAGAAGCTTGTGTTTTCTGTACGTAGATTTATGATTTTTTAAGTTTCTCTTAGTCGATTTATCTTCCAAACTTCAATTTTGGTTACAAAAAACAAAGAAACAAATGTAACATATTGCTATTCTAGAGCCTTCATTAATTGTCGCTCAGCTGTACCATAAATTTCTATATAAATTCAAATATCCAAAAGGAGGGGGAAATCTTTCCTGCTATGAGTTGCATTTAAAAGATGCCAAGATATTTATCAAAAATAAAATCCATGTTGAAAAACCATTTCCTGAATGAAATAAATTTTCAAAATTACCATAATTAAAATATCTTATTCTATATCTTATTCACTGTAAAGACAATAGATACATGTATGGGCTGACTGCTCACTTTTAAAATATCTACATAAAAATAAGGCGGTGTTAGACATGATTTTGAGCGTTCAACACTTTTTCTAAACGCCAGGAGAGTGCATGGCGTAACAGCACAACATAAGAACACTGAATTGTAATGATCAAATACAAATAAATGCCTTAAGGAAAAACATCGGAAGGAAGCACACAAAAAATAAGATTAAGACGATTAACACAGATATAAAAGTACTCGCAGATACGTATAACCGTTTTAAACCCAATTGCATCATTACATACGTTGCAGCTATCCCAGACTAAAGTATCAATCAATACACATCTAATGGATTCAGTGGTCAGACATCATGACAAGTATGTGCAAAAGCATAACATATTTCATTTTTGTTCCTTTTTAGTTTAATTTTCCGGGTAATAATTTTGGATTATTTTAAGATATGTCGTTTTGTTTCTGTCAAGTTGTTATCGTATATTATCCCCTCCCTCCTCTTTTTGTTATTTTATTGAAAACTGCTTACGAGAGACCGATTTTTGTAGATGTTAGACACGTGGACTTCTTGTAATACATCAACACCTCTATAAACACTTAATTTATGATTCAGCACCAAGCAGCAAATATGTAGGCACATTGAATACTTAGTCCATGTATACATTTAAATTGAGAATGGAAATGGGGAAATTGTAAAAGAGACAACAGCGGAAGTCCACCAATGGGCCTTTAATGCAGCGAGAAACCCCTGCATCCGGAGGGGTGCTTCGGCTGGCCCCTAAATGACAATGTAAAATAATTTAAACGAGAAAACCTACTGCCTAATTTATATCTTTCTCATGCAGTCGTAAATGCTTTTCTGGCATTTATATAAACTGCTTATCCCAATGTGTATAATATATATTCCACATCTAGTCGAACAACTTATTGAATTGACCTGTCAAGCAACTGTACAACAAATTAGTAATAGTATTTGTTTGTGATACTATATATTCTTCAATTTCATCACTTAGGCAGTCATAATGCCTAATGGGTTTTCAAGTAGATAAACTTTGTACTAAATAAGCTGATTTTATCAGCTACATAAATGATCTATTAGTTTTAGATTTGAAGGTAATTAAGACTCTCAAAATTAATGCAGTGTGTTATATAATTGTTTAATGCTCTTTTTGTGTATAGCAATGTCTGGTTATTTTCTACTTGGTGGACTTTCTTAAGAGTAACTTTTTTTGGCATATGAAGGGGACTTGTGCATGTAAAACGCTGGCTGAGATCTTCATGTACACATTAATGCAATTTTTCATCTATGAGGTCTTGGCCAGGATTATTAGGTTCGTCCAATAATTTTTACACATGAATGGATTTACAGCACTAATTCCACATACGAGTACAATACCACGTGTCAACTGTGTTCTCGAGGGACACCGATTTACTCAACGACCATTAAACCCATCCGCATTATGTATTGTTCTCGTTTTTAAGAAAGGTGGTCAATTTTCTTTTTTACTATAATCTTTCACCTTTAGTCGTTTCCTTTTCAGATTTTATAGGTAGGTCGTTGACTGCAAAAATCAATGCTTCATTCATTTGTTCGAATGTTTGTTTTACAAAGCCTTTAATAAATGTATTTTCGTCGCGCCTTTATGTGAACTAATACCCGTTCCATCGCTACAGTACTAGTGTTGGCGCAATTAAGCTAATTTAAAGACACCAGTAATAGACATCCAAGGTTAACCAACGTCTTCTATGGCGTTTACATCTGCGTCATTAAAATGCCGGAATCTGAATCTTCAGTTTGACATTTGTTTCTCAACATTCATAATGATAATTAGACAAAACAGAGGAAGAGGAGACAGGATGACAACCTTAATGATACCTAGACGGCTCTTAGTAATCAATGTTTTGCTTTCAAAGTGAAAGTCATATAGACGTCTTGATTGTCAAGTGGTTGTGATGGCTGCAGTAATTATCCGTGATATGTACGTCTTGTAAACGCTTTAAGTACTGGTACTCTCGCTATCAAACGGAAATCTTACTAGAGTTCTTGTTTTACATTCGAAAAAACTTTTAAAGAGCAAAATGGTTGTGATTAAAATTTTGTATGAAATATTGATGTCAATAATGTTTACAAAGCCTTAATTACATACTTGAGAATTCTGATAATAGATAATGTTTGCATTCATAACTGTTGATTAAAGTGACAATCATACTCGGTAATTATATATCAGTATTATAAAAGAGGGAATTAACTAATCCTAGACACGATCATGTACATTTTGATTCCTGTCCATGTTAGAAATTCCAAATTATATTGTTCTGAGGAAAAAAAATCCTTGTCTGGTTAGATTTTATAGGCAAATCCATAGAAGTATATGAAATATTGCTTTAACTAAGCAATGAAGCATATAAAAGAATACTATCAAGCTTAATAGGTAACAAGAAAATAGATAAAAAAAATTATCACAAGTTAGGTTTAAATTGTAACGTATAATATACCCATATATAGCAATTTTGGTACGACATTACATTATTAGAATATGTGCGCGTACACGGTAAATTCGTAAGTAGTTCGAAATGGCAGACGATAAAACGGACAACATCTCAATCAGATTAGATATAGTAAGTAAGGAAGGTTCTGAGAGAAAAATCGTTGCACCAGAAGCTTCATAATGGTTGTAAAATAAACCTCATCTGAAAAATGGACTAATTGAGGCGAGTCCAAAAGTTTGCATCACTGAAATGTATCCAAAGACCACATTAGAATATTTTTTACTGAGAGATTAATAGTGACATTATCCCGATATGGAGCGTTGAATTCCGTTTCCATTTTCACAAGAAATGGCTAAGTGTATGTACATTCCAAACAGTCGCATAGACGGTCTGTCATACCTGTTAACTGACCAATATTGTTCGGGTGTGACCCGTGAATTTCCCAGCTCATTCATGAGTTTTCAATACTCTTCCGGGTCTTCAAATAATTATAATCTGTAGGGATGCACCTATTTCTTGGATATCTCAAGTCAACTAAGGTACTTGTATATGCATAATAACTAACTAACTTACTTAATCATGCATTTTTTTTTTCAAATCAAAAGTTGTCTTACATATGGTAAGATCGATGAAAATGCGCTTTGTATAAATATTTTGACCGAATTGGTATGAAATGAAAACGACGAAACAAACAAAATAACAAAACATGTCAAACCGTTCCTGGACATGTCAATAGGTTCGTTATTACATGCAAGGCATAACACTACGCCATATGTTTTGTTCACACATATTTTGTCGATTTTCTGTCTAGCTAAAATATGCAGATTGCATCTTAAAGAAATATAATTATTGACACCGACACTCGCTATACAAATAGCTAAGGTCTGAACAAAGATTGTATCAATACGTAGGGATATAGTTATGTTATTTTTGTTTACATTACAAAATATAAAGTCATATGAAAGTGAGGATTGTTCTTAACAAGTCATATAAAAATTGCATGATGCGTCATTGGTAAACAGTCGTTGAATCTTTGAATACAATCACGGTATCATAATTTTTGTGGGCACTTTGATGTCTGTAGAGCAAAACAAACATCCTGGAATAGTGTAATTTACGAATCATGGTTTAATATTCTTAATTAATTTGAACCTTTTCATGACTGTTTTGAACGTTTTTAATGATATCAAGGTTCGATTAGTTCTTTTGCAATACTGTATTTACAAAATGGGAGGTTGTACGGTGTGAAATAATGTAATTAGAAAGCTAGACAATTTAACTAGAATCAATGTATTTTGTCATTGCGTGTTGTGTTTTTCTATTTTCTTACATGAGTTGATATAATTTTACAGAACATAAAACACGTTGTTGATTATTGTTTGCTTAAGGAAGTTTGCTTGTCATGTTTTGGATTTTTTGTCAGATTTTCGAAATCCTCTGTTTTTTTTCCATTTGAATGCCTAAAAAAATTTTGCCCATGAACCCCAATTTAAAAAAAAAAATCTTTTACATTTATCATTTTAAGCCATTTGTATAAAGTCTTATAAAATCTTATAATTTTTTTCATAGTTTTTGAGAACTTTAACTGGTCAATGATAAAGCAATAAAAAGTCAAGAGAAAAAAATTTCCCGCCAAAACTCCAAGGGTTAATATCTCGAAAACAAGCACATTGACCCCTATATTGTTTTTGCTTTTTTTTATTCCTCAATTATTCCCCTTTCAATATATACTAGTTTTATGGAAAGTTATTTATTTTCAAACTGAGCAGCAAACTTCCTTAAGGGCATACGATACAGTTACAGGGGAGGTAATGACGTTGTTAACCTAAATTGTTAATTTCGCGACGTCAAACTGACTTATCGGGGAAAGATGCAGCTTTTGACTGATTTTTATCATTCAATCTCGTTTAACTTGAAAACGAGTTCATGGACCCCTCTTTTTTAAAATGACATTTGATTTGATTACGCGAAATGATTATGTGTTCCAATGGATAATGTAAATAGTGCATTTTTTTTTTTTTAAATTTGATAAATATACAGTAAAAAAATTGTTTTTTTGTACATTCATGAACATTTGATAAAAAGTTACTTTTGAAAAAAAATGTATAAATTTTTAGGATACTTATAAAATACAGAAATTACAAATTATTTAACAAAAAAAACAATTTCTGTTTATCTTTTAAAACATAAAAGTTATGTCTTTCTTTCGAAAGGGAAAATACGGCCACAAATCCGAGTTTTGAGCAAATATGCAAAATTTCGATCTCATTTTACTCAAAAAGTAGCACATGGAGGTATATATTTTTTATTACATATTTTAGTTACTAAGGTAAAAAAAAGTCCGTATGGAATTTTTTATCAAAATGTAAATATGGGATCAAACTGTAACTTATGCCCTTAAAGTTCAGTGGCTAATACTTCATGACGACATCTTTTCTTTAGTTTGAAATGTCTATAAAGTGAATTATTTTTTAGGTGTTTAAAAATGTATACATTAAAGATATTGGCATATGTTGTGCCTGTATAATAACTAACTAGCAATATATCTGGATTTCAGTTAACAAATATATCTTCAAATAATGTGCACATTGCAATATTTAATCGTCATGTGTACGACCAAATAATATTCTTTGTAAATTAATATATACATACATGTATCAAAATCATGAAAATCTACAAAACACGTTATTAATGCTCTTTTATTTAAATTCCATTATTTTCTGTATCTTCTGAAAACGACACAATTAGTGAAAACTAAAGTAACGTAGCTCACTCGCCATTTGCAATTTATACATTTGACAGAGGATTGCAGAAAATGCAAAGATTGTGACAAAAAGTTTATAAATGTACACTCAATCGTAAAGCAAAAAGTCAAGTTTTCAACATTTGGTATTACAGTTTTTATTTAGATGTTGTGTATCGTGTTTCAATGTAATGGCATTTGTTAAATTAATATTTCAAGACTTATTATTTCCTAAATTACCTGCATAGAACAATTAGTAATTTTCTCCATACTTCATTTACTTTATAAGGAAATGGTAGAAAATTATGTTTAAATCAAGTACTATATTATCGTGCTGGACATATAAACAAGAAACAAATCCTTTACGAAAACATTCAAAGCGGTCAGAATTTTACACGAACGAAGAAGTGGTAAATTATATATCATCTCGGAACCTGCTTCTTGACAAAATTGTTTCAGTAATAATATTAGTGTTTTCTCTCTGAAATCGACCGACATAAGACATATATTGACACAGGAACATGTATACTAACATACATGTACATATACTGTTCTCAGATTGACAGCACATACCTTCCAATCCATATAAAAACATTTTTATAATCAACGTTCACTTGAGTCAACGAAGGTATTTACTGAAGGTTCTAATAATTAGCTTAGAAAGGGTTGACCTTTAAGAGAAAATGTCTCATACTTAGTGTTTGTTTATGAACAGGTTGCTATGAAGACTTTTAGTACTATTAGTCATATTTATAATTTATATTTTTATGGCTTGAATATTTTCCTGAATTTTTTGGAAGTTATCAATATTTACTCTAGACTGTCAACGGGTGTAATTGTTAAAATATCGTCAAACCCAGGAGAAATGTTTAAATCTTTTATATGTAAATAATCACACCTGCCTTTTCATAATTGAGCTACCCATATACACGAATACATTGTAGATTAAAGGTGGTTTCTGTACAGCTTGTACAAATGTAGTTATTTGGCATACATGCATGCATTTTAAATTTTCCATTTTGCCATCCAATTGATTGATTTGTTTTTTACCACAGAACATTTTACGAATATGGTGAAATATTAAAAGACAAATTGACTGATTTGTCAAAATATTCATTTATAACATGTATAACTTTATCTTTTCCTAGAAACCTAGTAACATTAAATCACATTTTTAACATAAAAAAAGACGTGGTGTGATTGCTGATGAGACAACCATTGACAATAGACCAAATGACACAGAAATAAACAACTGTATGTCACTGCACGGCCTTCACCAATGAGCAAAGCCCATACCACATAGTCATCTAAAAAAGGCCCCGAAATGACAAATGTAAACCAATTCAAACGAGAAAACTAACGTTATGGTATGTCTACAATTGTTATAACTAAACATGACCATCCTTTTAATTAACAATACACTTACCAGTCATGCTTCTTTTTAATTCAATTCGGTTGAGTTCTTTGAATCAAAAGTTCGTATGATCATGTTTAAGATGATATAATCCTTTCTTTCAAAGAAATACTTCCAAGAATACTTTTTAATATGCACAATATACTTAGTATGTCTTATTCCTTACAACTTCCAAGAAACTATTTAATATGCACAATATACTTAAAATGTCTTATTTCTGAAAACTTCCAAGAATACGGGTACTATTAAATATGCACAAGTATACTTAATATTTCTTATTCCTTAAAACTTCCAAGAATAGTTACTGTATTTATGCATATAATTCTTTATAAGTCTTGTTCCTTAAAATATCAATTATGTCATGTGTAAAACTAAACGCAGCGAGTTTTTAGTTATCAAAGACAGTCTTTGTAGTACTACTTAAAACTTCCATCAATGATCTTTATGCACATTAAACTTAACATATCATGTTTTCCAAATAACTAATGCCATGTAAAACTAAACACCGCGGTTTTTTTGGTCGCCAAAGACCGTCTTTATATAATTAACTTCCAAGAATGGTCTTTATGCACATAATACTTAATTTGTCATATTCCTTAAATAACCAATGCCATGTTAAACGCCTCAACTTTTTAGCTAGTGTTATAGTTAAAACTTCAAGAATTTCCATCAATGATCTTTATGCACATTATACTTAATATATCTTGTTCTTTAAATAACCAATGCCATGTTCAACTAAACGCCGCTGCTTTTAGTTGTCAAAGACAGATAAGTTACAAATCAAATTTTTATTCATGATTGCGCTTAAGCATTTATTTGTAAGAGGATTGTTGGCCTCAAGTAGTAATTCAATGATTTTTCCTGGATGATAAAGTTCATGTCTTGTTTATCTACGGCTTTGACCGTTGGAACTAAGTCAATTAGTTTGTATGGTAGTTCAGAATTATTATCTTAACATTACAAATTGTCTGCTCAAATGGGAATACACAATGTAAATATTGTTTTATTGTCTGTTTTCAGTTTTTCAAATGCAGTTAATTAAATTTTACATCTCAATAGGTTAGAGATATTTATACACATAGTTACATAATTTACATTTTACTTATGAGTGATAATTTAATTATAACAAGCATTTTGTACATAATAAAATTGAGAATGAAAATGAGGAATGTGTCAAAGAGACAACAACCCGAGCATAGAAAAAACAACAGCAGAAGGTCACCAATATGTCTTCAATGTAGCGAGAAATTCCCGCACCCGGAGGCGTCCTTCAGCTGGCCCCTGAACAAATATATACTAGTTCAGTGATAATGAACGCCATGATACTAATTTCCAAATTGAACACAAGAAACTGAAATTCAAAATAATATATGACTAACAAAGGCCAGAGGCTCCTGACTTGGAACAGGCCCAAATATTCGGCGGGGTTAAACATGTTTATGAGATCTCAACCCTCCCCCGATACCTCTAGCCAATGTAGAAAAGTAAATGCATAACAATAAGCACATTTAAAATTCAATTCGAGAGAAATCCGAGTCTGATGTCAGAAGATGTAACCAAAGAAAATAAACAAAATAACAATAATACATAACATAATGATTGTTTGTGTTTTACTTACTATTTTGTAAATCAAAAAAACTTATATATATATATCTACAACATCTACTTTGAAATTTCTAATAAAAAATGTAGGAAATAAAGCATGTGTAAAGTACACAATTTGTGAACATAGATAATCATGATTATGATTTACTTGATAGAGGGTTTATGCTTTTAAAAATATCAGTATCAAACTAATAATTCCTTGTGGTAAAGCCGAAGTCACACCTTTGAATTGTCATAATAAGGTGACTGTTATGCAATGTCTGGTTCTCAAAAGACCACGCATAAGTACATGTACCACTAGTTTTAGCTACAATCCTGTGTTTGCTCTCGATTTTGACATTACCGAATCCGATTTATCAGAGACCTTTACTTTATTTGGAGTGCTACAGTGGGTAGCAGCTAGTGAACCAAAAGCTGTTCGTCCATATGGAGAAACTGAGTTCAACTGAGTTTTACCCGAACTCAATAACCTGTCACTTGAAGTCATATCTTAGAGACTGTTTTATATGACCCATATAGTTAAATCGTAATCTGAATCTGTAAGCTTCTTTAACTACATACGTAGAGTTCAACATTGTCTTTTATGAGAAAATATCGATTTATTGTGAAATCATGATAGTTTGACATAAAAAAAACTTAGTTGATTAAAATCAGTCACATGCCAGTGGCTGTATTGTTGGTGCATTTGGCGATAAATTAAAATATCAAGTCTACAACTCAACAGGAAATTCTTACTAAATGATACTAAATTTTAATAGGTCGGTATTTCTTAAAAAAGTTTTTTTATAGAATTTCCCGTCGGCTTAAGTGTCACTTGGTGTCATTTTTTGTATTACTACTTTAATAATAAATTGGATGACAAAGTGAATTTATTGATTATTGAATCGATATATAATTGTTGCACAGTGGTTCTTTGAAAACATGATGAGTACCGTACTTATCATAAGTGGTCACGTGATAATATTAGTCTGGTTCACTCATGACCAATATGACACACAAAAAAATTCAAGAGAGTTTAATAGACCAGACAGAACCTTTAGATGTTAACTTTACATGGAAAAGTTCTAAACTCATATTTGCCCAGATCCAAATTTACGTAGATTCATAAATAAATTGTATCATAAAAAATGCTTATAGTAAACCATTATTCAAGCACTACATGTACCTGCAGGACTGTTTATCAATTTACCTATATAAGTCAGCAAAACTTTCAAAACTAGTTTACACGTTTGTTATGTGCCTCGCATGTATCCTCTCTGGTACTTTTTTAAACTGGTTTAGCTGTGTTTTTCTCCTTCATTCATCTTAAAGTTATATATTTATTTTCTTTATAATTAAAAAAAAATACTTCTAACTTGCAAAGATCGCATCTGATTGTAACTGAAACGAGGACACATGATTTGTATTTTAACCAGATTGTAATTAGACTATAAACTCATTTTTAAAGACAGCTCTACTTGTTGTCCGAACTGTCATGAAATAAGGACCATATATAGACATAGATTCATCATAATGATTATACTTCATAATAATATTCATTTCTACCAATCATAAAAAAATATGTTTACAACCACTGTCCATGAGACAACTATCCATCAAAGCCCAATTTAACTATATGTTGCTGTACGGCTTTCCACAATGAGCCGATTGACTCATTTACACATAAAAACACTTCTTGTTATGACCGTCGTTGTAAACATATTTTTTTATGATAGGTAGAAATTTATATGCAAAATGCATTTTGCCTCGGTTAATCTTATTAATAAGCCGAAGTTCTGGTAAGTAAAAAACACAAGGTTACATGTGCATATATTACGTGTGAACAAACAATTAGGATAATTCTTGTGGTTTAGGAAGTATGAATGTCGATAAAACTGAGAATGGATAAGGAGAATGTGTCAAAGAGAGAACAACCCTACCAAACAGCCAAAGGCTACCAATGTGAAAATCCCTAAAGGCAAACTTCAGCTGGTACCTTACCAAAAATGTGTTCCAGATCTGGAATAATGAACTAAAATTTAAAATCATACAAGGTTAACAAAGGCTAGAAGCTTCTGACTCTGGATATGCGCAAACATGAGATGGAGGGTAAACATGTTTGTGGGATCCCAACCCTCCTCCTGTACTTTTAGCCGATTAAGAACTAACAAATAACACAGTAATACACACATTAATAAAGACGACATAACAAAAAGATGTCTTCACATTCACTACCTTATAGACTACATTGTATGTCTATGTTTTGATGCATAGGAGTCTCTTAGACATAACACCCCAAACAAACAAATCCATTTAAAAAAACATACATGTACAGAGGTCGACACACAGTGTGAACCTTTTTGTTCTAAATCTGGTTTTCAGTTGCTGTGCTGTATCCAAGGAAACGCCACTTGAGTCATTTGGTCTCTGGTGGAGAGTTGTCTTATTGGAAATCAAACCACATCTCTCAATATACTATTGTAACAATGATATCATTTGTATAAGTCTCGCGGACTTTTTTTTAAAAAGATTTTCGTGTTTTTTTCTTCATAAAATATATGTTCAATGAGGACAAACTGTTTTACAAATAATCGTTACACTTAACGTGCTTCGTATATGTATGTAGGGTAACAACATTGTCTTTGGCAACAGTACATGTAACTATCTTCCTCTGAAACTATAAATTCGCTATTTCAGTCATAACTTTAGATATGCTTCCAAAAAAATTAATGCCTATTGTTAAAGCAATTAAAATCATGATTTGATTGCAATATACATTGATTTGACTGAACATAATTGTGTCACGTCTATTGAAAAAAATATATGAATTATTTATATTTAATCTACGTGAAATATTATAAAGTTCGTGTTAAAATCAATAATGTGTAATTATTTCTTAATATATTTAATTGCATACAACCTTCAAACAAACAAGGATTAACTATCGTAATAAACTGTTTTGTATATCATAATTTGTATAGAAGTATTCTTATTTCGCTCAAACGATCTTTACAGTTGTAAGAAAAGAGGACAGTCATATAGAACTCGACCGTTGTTAGCTATTAATTTTAATAAAACGATTAAATTTCTTTTTCTTTTATTATTAGTTTTATCTTAATATTGACTTCAGATTTCACAGTACCAAGTTATTCAATTTGATTAAGTAAGGTTTAAGAGATCGAGAACTACATATTCTGTCTTGAAATATAGCAAAAGATTTTAACAAAAGTAACATGACTATGGTCGGCACTTCTCGAACATGCACAAGAACTGAAGGTCCCTTTCATAAAGGGTAAACTATTTTGCTCCAAATATCACCATTTTTTCTTTTTCTTTTTCTCATAATATACAAATGAAGATGTGGTATGTTTGCCAATGTGAAAGAAACCAATGACACAGAAATCAACAACTAAGATATACCCTTTTAAAGCTCATTAAAATTTGTTTACAAAAAGATAAAGCAGATTCTAGACAAATCTTAGTCGTAAGTTTTTTTGTGGTACCGACTCCAGTCTTTCCCGCCATTCAAACAAAATATCAAATATCTTGAAAAAGAGTGTCATAACCTATCAATATTATTAGCTTATTTTGTTCCTTACCTGAAATACTCTTCTGAGTTAAATTATCAATTGTTAAACACCAGATAACTTTAGAATTGTACCTAACTACATTTGTACATCCTTGGCTCACATTAAAATTAAATACTGCAAAACAGTGTTGAGTATAATTATAATGTACCACAGCTACATGTACATTGAAATACTGTATGGTTAAACCTTGTTTACAGGAATATCTAACTGAAATGTGGGCAAAATGCTTTTTCTGATCAGCGCTGCTATTTTTTTTTACTTTAATCTTAATAATGAACAAAATGTTTTAATTGTCGATTCTTAAAGTACACAATATAATTCCGTCAAGCTGGAAGATTTATTTTAATATAAAAATGCACTTTATTTTGAACTTTTTAAAAAAATAAATAGACGAAATATTAACTTATAAATATAATCCTACTTTTCAGTTTTAATAATATAAAGGCTACAATTACATATTAAATCATTTTTACTATTCTTTATCATGAACATGTGCTTTCCAAGAACTTGAAAGCGTTGTTTTGTCTAAGGAAACCGTGACAACGAATCAGGGAGGTTTACTCAGATAATTAAACAGAAGCTTTAGGTGTCTCCAGACACAAAGATGGATCATAAATATAAGTTAATACAATATTTTACTGGAGATATCTGGTATTCATGCCTTTGAGGATATTTATTGATATAAAATATCTTAATCATACATCACAAAATTGAAAATGAGATAACTGTTCTGAATCATGCTTCTATGATTTACCGATTTATTGAAGAACAATAAATTGTCAAGTGAATACAGATATGAGATTTAGTACTGTTATACAACATTTGATTTTTTTCCAGGTTACATATTGCTAGTTTGATAGATAGGATGTATTTGAATGCACTGAAAATACCACAAGCTTGTTCTGTTCATTGTATTGATATTTACAAAATCTGAATAGGGAAATTAAATAGATTTATTATACTGATAAATAAATATAAAAAAACAATAATAAATCAAGGAAGTTTGTTAAATCCGGTAAAGCAGCAGTAGGGATTTTTTTCCTTTTTTTTTTATCGTCCCATAAATTGATTCTCTTTCCAGATATGTTACAATTACCTTGCTTTAAACAAACAATAAACAATCATGATTGTTTACAAAATAATGAAATTATTACAAATGTAAACCTCCGCGTACTTCCAAAAGATTTGCACTCTCTCAGTACATCCCAGTACGTGGCTACAAATTCATAACACCACAAAGCTAATTGAACGAAGTACTTAGGCATACTCCTACATGCACTAAGGATGAGAAACCAGGAAGGACCAACGATAAAGATACCCCTCCCCATTTTTAATGGTTTGTAAATATTTAACGATAAAACCGTTCAAATATTAGTTAACACTGTTCCCACTTTTTTCGATTTGTTTTGTAAAACTTGACTGTTATCTATTGTTTTCTATGATAGTTGACCATCCCAGATAATGTTTTTGTCCAAGCTTGCATTATAAAAATAAACAACTGAAGGAGATGTCAATATTGACTCTAAATAAATTAAGTTTATTCAATTTCATATGGCAAACTATCAGTCCCTATGGTTATTGAGCAAAACAAAAATAGGGTATATGATTATATGAATTTTACATGCAGATGCAGTTGCAAGTATTTTGAACAATACCTACTCGGAAACTGATATAAACAAATCCTACCTAGAAACTTCAAACTTATCAATTAAAAAATGCTGACTTCTGTAATAGACAGAAGGCTGCATCCAGATTTTCCTTTGCACGAGGAAACTCATACTTGTATACAATGTATCATGTGATTGCTAATGTACAATGGTGTTATATTACGTCATGATTTTGTTAAAGTATTCAACACATTTCAGAAATAATATCCTAGAGGTGAACTACAGTAAGATGTAGGATAAACGTCTATAAACCAGCGACCAAATGACATAAGCAAGTACAAGTGTCTGATAGATCCAAAACACTACAATCCATAATAGCTCCACTTTCAAACTGATGACCAAATACATCTATAATGCCATTATGTTCAGTATTTCCTTATAAAGTATTAGTCACGGGTGAACGGATAAACAGACCGGCTAAAGAATAAAGAACAGACGGACAAACATATTGCAATATAGCTCATTTCATAGTTTTGGTGTAAAATATTGTCATACAATATTCATAATTCATCATTAACGTAGAAGTTATCAACTTGTATGGAACCTTATACTGAAAAGCTCCCGAATGGAACGTTTAAATAGGTTGATTGACTGTTGCCTGATTTACATCCAGGGACAAATATTCATGCATAATCAGGAAAGAAATAAAACCTAACAGTTAACCCAATTGGTACGTTCGTCTAGGGACGAGAGGTTGGAAATGAATGCGAACCCTGAAAAAAGGTAATGCTTTACAATGATATGTCTTAAACAGGTCTGCTACGAAAGTATATGCATGTACATGTATACATTATATATCCCCTATATATGTAATAATGAGTCCTTCACTCAGTTGCGTGAGTTATTTCATGAAGATAGCGCGAGAGTCCAGATACTACACGAGGCAATAAAATGAACTTAAATCATTCTGATGTGGCTGCGTATTTAAACATCTTGTTTAGTCAAACTTTGGTTTCACTCCTAGATGATATAAGTCCGCATTAACCTATGTCCATACCTCGGTCAACTATTGTGGTACTGATCGACGTTCTTTGAATTAATTCGCTTAATGTGACATATTTTTATTAAAGAGTTGCGTGTTTATCTAAATGTTATCAAGATAAATATAATAAATTGATGTAAATTAATTGCAATTGCTTGTTAACATTAATATCAAAATAATCAGGTGCAAATCAAAATAGAGTCATCGGAACCGGAGTGATTTGTTAATTGAAGTTAGAAGTCTTAAATAGATAAATCATTTGATTTTATGAAATCTTTAGAAAAATGTTTCAAGATTCAAGATTCAAAGTTTTTATTATCCTCAGACACAACAGTGTACAAGAGGTCAATATACATTCATACATAAATAGACGATATATCTATACAGTAATTACAATACAATTATGATAAGCATGTATATATAATATACGACAACAGGAGCTAACACACAATAAACAATCATGCACGTGATTCTCGTGACACATTCATGTGTATATACAGCCAGTCTCTATCATTTGGATTTTACACAATGTCATGATTATGTAAGTTTTTACATATGTATTCAAAAGTGAATAATTATAGATATTTGATCATGTTTTTTAAGAATCTACAAATATTACGATATAATTTTACATTGCAATATGACAGCATTCCAATCATTTTGATCTCTGATGGATTTGTATTGTAATAATGTGGGATAAATTTTTTGCGTAGGTCCACAATTTGTGGATATGTACAAGTAAACATATAATGATATTCGTTACCAATATTAAGGTTACATAAATGACAAATTCTATTTTGTTTAGGGATTTTTGCCCATCTTCCTGTCTCTATAGGAAATTTTAAATTTGAGCATCTTAGCTTACACATATATAATCTATCAGCTACAGTCAATCTAAGTAAATATGGTTCCAGTTTAAATTCATGTTTAAAAAGTCCATAAAATTCCCCCCGAGATGAGCTATTAATTTGCGAGAACCAATTTTGAATAAATTGGTCAGTCAAATTCTGTTTTAGTATAGACTTGAGAATATTGTTATCCATATACATTTGATCATTCCATATAAAACTAAGCCCTGTTTCATCAAAAATAGATTTAACATAAGAAATCCATTTAAAATGTCCTTGCTTACTCTCGTGAAGTTTAAACATAAGTCTATACAAAATACTAGATATTTTGTTACTACTGGATAAAAGGTTGTTCCAAAATAACGCCATTCTCAATTTAATGACAATTTCCATTGGAGAACGTCCAAGTTCTCCATATACCATATAGCTAGGAGTATTGTTTCTTAAATTGAGAATTCTCTTACAAAACTGCAAGTGTATTTTTTCTATACCCTGTTTATTTTCAAATCCCCATACTTCACTTGAGTAAACAAGAATTGGAGTTATGAGTGAATCAAACAACTTTAATTGCAAATCTAATGGAATTGACAAATTTCTTATTTTCTGCAGTAAAGCATACAATGCTTTATTTGCCTGATCCAATAATTTCTTTTTAGCAGTACAAAAACTACCATTATAATTGAACATAACACCAAGATATGAATATGAATCTTGTACATCAATATTTTCACCATAAATATTAAATACAATTTTTGGTTTAAATTTTCTCTTGCTGAATATTACAATTTTTGTCTTGTTTGTATTAATACGAAGTTTCCATAAATTACAATATTGCTCAAACGCTAACAAGGCCTGTTGAAGACCTTCTTCTGTTTCAGACAGTAGTACAGTATCGTCTGCATACAAGATAATTAGGAGTTTAAGAAGACAAGACAATTCTTCTTCACATTTTGCATAAACCTTTTCTAAACAATCGACATTGTTGTCCAACAAGAAACTTTCAAGGTCATTTAAAAATAATGAGAACAGGAAAGGAGACAAATTCTCTCCCTGTTTTACTCCTACATCACAACTGAAAAACGCTGAGACTTCGTCTCCTTTCCTTATGCATGTTTTAATATTTTGATACATATTATATATAACTTTAAAAATTTTACCCTGAATATTTGATTTTTGCATTTTTTGCCACAGTCCCATTTGCCAGACTGTGTCAAAGGCACTTTTAAAATCTACAAACGAACAAAACAGTTTTTTTCCTGCAGAAAAATATAGTGATATAAGGGCATGTAAAATGAATATATTGTCTACAGTTGAGAAGCCTTTTCTAAACCCTGCTTGGGCCTCAGAAATTAATTCAATTTCCTCTGATAATGTGTTTAGTCTACAGTTCAATACGGCTGTAAATGTTTTACTAAGACAGGAGTTAAGAGTTATACCCCTGTATGCACTAGGATCTAATTTAGATCCTTTATTTTTGAAAATAGGAATCATTATTCCCATACCCCAGCTCTCAGGTACAAGACCCGTGTCTAAAATGATATTAAATAGCGAAATATATATAGGCATCATATCATCTAATGTGTTTTTAATATATTCATTTAGTATACCATCTTGACCGGCAGATTTGCCATTTTTTAACTTCTTTACAACATTTTTTATTTCATCAACAGTCATAGGATTATTCAATAATTCATTTAATTCTGGTGACATATCATTAAGGTTAACATCTATATCATTACTACAATCATCCATATCATTCATATTTAAGTCCTTAAAATAATTGTACAAAGATTCCATAGATATAATGTTTGGATCATCTTTACTCTTTTTATTAAAGTTATTCAAGATTTTCCAGAATTCCTTGCCATTTGTTTGTGCCGTATTTCTAATCTTGCTTTCAAGATTAAATTGATAGTCATTGTAAGCTTTATTTGTAATCTGCTTATATTGTTTGCTAAAGTCAAGTAATTTTTTATGATTTGTTTCATTTTTGTGTAAGTTGTATTGTTTTCTTGCTTTGTGAAATTTTTTTCTAGCATCGTAACACTGTTTTGTATACCATGGTTTCTGGTTAGTTCTTTGTGTTGTAGAACGTGGTTTTTTAACAAAAGTTTCGTTCGCAGATGATACGAGTATTTCGCCAATACTATCAACAACTTTGTCAATTTCGTGTTGAGTACAATGATCACTCGAGTGTAAAATGTGAAGGTCGTTTAGTATTGCCGATAACTGTTCTTTTTTGTTATGAACTGTATTGACAAACTGGTTTCGTTTGTTATCATGCCACCTTGTTTTTGGTGTTTGGTCTGGCGTAACAGAGTTGTTATTATGTGACGTACTTTGTGATTTTAATGTAATGTGTATTGCGCTGTGCACATCAGATAACAGTGGATCAAACTGTTGTATTTCAAATTCTTTGACTAGTGTAAAAAGCTTTGACGATAACAATAAATAATCTACTACACTTCTATTTTTACATGTAGTTTTACCAACACCTTTATCTACACCAATACGGGAATTAGCAATATACATATTTAATTTTTTACAGCAATTTAGTAATTTATACCCATAAGAATTAGGTTGACAACTACACTGTGTCACTCTTTGTAATGGAATATTATAAGACTTCAGATTTTCATAATCTAACATATATGAAATAATTTCGTTGTCAGTGTCTAAGTGAAAAAGATCTAATAGAGTTTCATCAGCTAATACAAAATCATTCAAAATGCCTGTCTTGGCATTAAAATCGCCAATAAGAGCCGTATGTACATCTGATACTTTCTTAAGAGACATCAATTCATTCTCAATTTCATCAAAAGCTTCTAAATTTGAATATTTCGAACCTTCAGGTGGTATATAAATACAGCCTACAATTACATCATTTTGCAAACCAAAAATGCTTTTTGCTACTTTCATCCACTGTACAAATTGACTTTCACTTGATAAAAATGTTAAACTTGTTTCTAAGCTTTTTTTGAAAATAACTGCTATACCACCCGATTTTTTACACATTTTTTTCTATTTTTTGTTACATATGTATAACCTTTTGGGACATCTAGGACATCTAGATTATCAAGTTTGCTTTCTACAAATATTGAAATATCATAGTTTAGTATATTATCCGTAAATTCTTTAAATTTCAACTTAGATTTTAAACCACAAACATTCAAGTAAAATATATTAAGATCATTTTTCACACATTTATTGTTTTTATTAATATCTTTGTTGTCAATGTCACTACTCTGTCCTCTTGTACATCTGTATTATTCACCATTTTGGTCCATTGCAGCAGAAGGTGGGGGATGTTGTCTGGTTGGCCTAGGATAGTAACGTTTGTTATCTATATATAGTCGATCTTCCTTTAGAACTGCCGTGTGTCCTTTAGCTCGGGCATCCTTCAGTATGGGAACTAGTTCTCGCCTCCGCTCAATTACTTCGATAGGGTATTGTTCATGGACAACAAATTGCTTTTTGTTTTTTAGCTTTTGAATTGCAGCACTAAGCACCATATTTCTGTCTTTACGTCGCTCAAACTTAGCTACTATGCCCCTTGGACTCTTGTCCTGTTAAAAGGTGAAGTTGTGTTCATATCCTGAATAATATTCTACGCATAGGTAACCATAATTATGAACGTATTTTTGCGTTACGAATTGATTGATATCTGAAATATATTCAACTCAGCACAAAATGATTGTTTTTGAAGCGTTCACCAAGGAATTTACTACATTCACTAATACAAGATACTCGCTATGAAGTTTATAAGGGTTAAGTTAAAGCATGGCCCAATGTAGAACAAGACTGAATAAAACGAAATTCGAGACTATACAAGCAAGCAAAAGATTTACACTGAAACATAAGGGCGGATAATTTAACAATTTGTAAAGTACCGGTTTAATTCAACATAGGAGGAGGTTTTGTGCGTACGCACAGTTGCATTGACCCCACGATAGTTCGTCCGTTGACCAAGTTAGACTTTCTTGACAATGTTCAGTCGTATTTGTCTTCATTTGGATGTCTTATAATATATAAAAGAAGATGTCAGTGGTATGATTGCCAATGAGACAACTTTCCACAAAAGACTAAAATGACACAAACATTAACAATTAAGTGCACCGTACGGCTTTCAACAATGAGCAAAGCCCATACCGCATAGTCAGCTATAAAAGGCCCCGATAAGACAATGTAAAACAATTCAAACGAGAAAACTATCGGCCTTATTTATGTAAAAAAATGAATGAAAAACAAATATGTAACACATAAACAAACGACAACCACTGAATTACAGGCTCCTGATACGTCTGTTAATATTTGTAGTATGTAAAGTCTGATGCAAGGTCCAATATATTTGGTATTTCGTGTACATGTGTAATCTATTTTTTGTATTAAATTCCATAACTTCGAGATACAAATAAATTTGAACGAATTCATTTGAAACGATTTTGGGGAAATTTAAAATTAAATTGTTTTATAAAAAAAAAAGATTAAAATCATTTAGGTAGTACTTTGAACAATTAAACTATTACAACGAGAAAAGTATTACAATGAAATGAAAGCCATATTACATAACATTTTAAAATCTATGAACTATTTACACTATAATGGTATTTATTTAATTGAGTGTCATGCAGTTAATGTTCCTTAGAATAATGTAGAACTATTGAAAGAACCCCTCAAGATCGATCTCTTCCTAAATCAATCATTTTGCATCAAAAATAATATAACGTCCTCATGGGTGTATTTAATGCGTCTCTGATAATTTATTATCACAATAGGTGCAGACATGGGAATACTGTCACAGCAGTTATTGTAAAACTTTTTTTAAAACAGTTTGTGTTTTTTTCAACTACTGAGACTTTTAAAATAATATACTTCAGGATTTCATTATTATTCGTTTAATACCAATTTTCGTGTGTTTCGTTGTTACACTTGAAAAGAAACACGAATTCAAATATTCAACAACGAAAATAAATAATCCACAATAGTACAGTTGCATGTAGACTCAAACACAACAATTTTTAGTCATGATAATAGGTTGATTTTAACGATCTTAAGGTTGAAATGAATAGTTTGAAAACAAATCTGTAGGTGATAAAACACGTCAGAAAGATGATATTATAAATACATTATTTCTGTGTAAGCTATAGTTTAAGAGTCGGTTATCTGTGACTTGTTTCTTCTCGTCTCAGTAAGAATATTATTTACTGTGCAAATGATAAGAATGATATTGAACTCCGCCGTGGGTTTTCAGAGTTGGATGATATTGGTAATTTTGTCAGTGTGTGGCAACGGATATATTATTCACAATTTATTTGTGAAGTTCACTAAGTATACCAGCAATAAAAGGAATATTATTCTAAATTAATACTAGTCAACTTAAGAATTGATACAGTGCAATGCATTTTCCAGATATGATAACTCATTGTACCAAGTTTAATAATTGCCCAGTTGGTCTATTATTCATAGCGTTATTTTCTCAACAAATCCATTAATATAAGGCGAATACTCGAAAAAAAAGGGGGGAGGGGAGGATATAGGCTGGGGCACTTTTTGTTATTTCAAATTTTTGAATACCTTTGCGGATATATTAATACTTAATTATAATCTTCGAAATTAAAGGGCCAACTATTGTATTATCTTGCAATGCCGTCGGGTCAACTATTCTTTTGGTCACAAACAACTCTTGTGAACTCTAATTTATGTTCATTTACTAAAATTACATACATTTTCTTTAGACATTTATATATAACACTGTTCAAATATTTCTCAAGTTACTTTTACTAAAAAAAACATGGTCAACTACATGTGTACCTATTAAGACTGGTTTTGATAAATCAGATAAATTGATAAATATGCATTGAACTTACGAATATTACTATTTTCAAACATGACCAGACACTAATTAAAGGTGTTAAATATCTAAATTGACGACACTCTTGAAGTTCATTTTGAATGGCAATATTTTATCTAACGTAAAATTATATGAATTCCAATAGGTACATTTACCTACTGCGCATCTAACAGATCTTTTCTGACTACATTCTGAAGTTTTTCAACAAAGTACACATCAAGAATATAGTCAGATAAAAATCTGCAAGAAAAGATACACACGGCAAGTACCTATTGGAATTCATATAATTTTACGTTATACAAGAAGTAAGAATTCTGCCAGCTTATTGACCTTTTTAGATATAATAATAGCCGATATTGTGATTTGGTTGATTTGGATATCAAAAAGGGCGGGTTGAAATGTTCAATAAGATGAGAAGTAAAACGAAAAAAATAAAAGTAAAGTTGTTCAGTATAGCAGAGTTCCAAAAATGGCAATGTCAAAATCCGAATGAATTTCTTGTAATTTTCTTAATAAAATATTTTTCGAATTTCGGCCAAATATTGTCCCTTTTATCCCCAAGGTCCTACCTTCGTCCTGTTGCATATTCCTTGACGTCACTGTATCCTGTAAGATTGCTTAAACGTTTAACTTTCAAATCAAAACAAATCAAATCAGGAACAAGTTATTTTGTTTTGAGGCGAATATTATTATTGCACTTTTTACCATACGAGCCAGATTATGAACATGCAATTCTAAATAAATTGATTAAATGCAACTTGCAATTATTCTTTGCTAAATGGCATAAAATTTGAATTATATCATTTAAGTATTATATGCAGGAAGTAATAGCGCAACATTTGAGTTATATCATTTTTGTAACATTGTTATAGGCAGAAAGTAATATGCTCCTTTTAATTAATAACAAAAGATATCGAACACAGTTGTTTTATGGCTTATCTTGTTTACATGTTTTCTAATTTCTTGCAGTAAAAGACGGATGTGAAATATTGACCAAACTCAACACTTTAACTTTGTTGTCTATTCATGTAATTCAATTTTATCAATATTTAATAGGTGAGATGTCCGGTAACTTTTAGTTTAAATGACAATCTATGATATACTGAAATAATAATGGTGATAACATTTCCTCGATATTATCTTGATGGTTTAAGTTGCATAACTAGGCTGACTAGCAGCCTTTAGCGTGTATTCAAAGATAAACGATAATGGAAAAGTCATAAATTGATAGTATTTCACAACGCACTTCGATTTGAGACTAACACACCTTTTTGAATATTTAAATTAGAAAATTAATGCTGCCGATGGGAAAATTGGTGCCATTTTCGGGCATTCGTGTTTGCACGAATGTAATCGAAAATGAAACCTTAATGCACAAAGAAACAAAGTAGTCTGTACTAAATACTCAAGACCATGTCATACCATTTTGTGTTTGAGTATAATTTTGTTGTTATTGGGTAGGCTCCCATTGGACACGCAGAGACATTAGTTTTTGGCAAACCAAATATGTTAAAAGTCATATGTTCATGAACAATAAAAAAAAAATTGACTAGGGATATATCATTTCTCCTATAACTTCAATGTTGATTAAGGCGGTAAAATAATGTTATACGTGTATTTTAAAGTGCAAGACATATTTTTGTTTAAAACATCGGCATTTAATTTAACTGTATATACATGTAATACTGATGCAGTTCTGTTTTTAACCTATTTTGCAATTATGTGTTTAAGTAAACTTTAAAGGCCTTCAAATTAAGGAGGGAGAGGGGACAAACATATAGATATCCTTGATTATATTCCTACTACTATGCTAGCTCAGAATTAATTGATATCTAATATGACTACTGATCACAAATCGATAGTTATTTTTTTTGAAGCGTTTGTCAAGAATCTTAATGTACACATATCTTCCAGACAAACATAAGCACATAAAATAATCGAGGAAAAAACAAATTACACCAACAATTAACGATAGATACTAAACAACATTTAGAGAGCTTTGATTAAAGTGATTGTCGTTATTTCTACTTTGAAGATTATCAACAAGAAACACAAGTGTTTAAACATGTTCAATTCATAGCTACAATAATGATTTTGTCTAGCAGACCTGAGTAAAAACATACGATGAAAAGTTTTTCCATTGACTAGCAAACCTTTGGATCTCATATTGAAAGTATCATAATTTGTCATTCCAATAAAAACAGATATTCACAAAAAAGAAGTGGATGATCCCAGAGGGATACAATCGTCAATCCTCGGATTAGTCCGCTACTCTGTACGGAACGACCGAGTTGTGGCGAATTCAGAGGGATATTCCAAAAATGAATGTGGGAATAAAAAACAACAATGACATGACAAATAACAAAAGACGAAATACACTACATATAAAATACAAGATTAAGGAACAACAGCACCATAAAAAAACTGAGGGTGGTCTGAGGTGTTTGTTAACGTAGGCAAATCCTGCACTTATTTTGCCACCCGTCATGTTGCTAATTTGCTAACATTCGGTTAATTTAAAACTAGGGATGGGATTGTGGTTAAAAAAGGCTATATGGACATAGACATGGTTATCTCTGACACAGATATTCCATAACAGTCAACACGGATCATCTACAGCAAAAGAAACATTTGACAGATTAAAAAAAATAAATTTTTGGACCATCATTATTACTAGTATATCATTTTTAAAAGTGCACAAAAATCACATCGCCATACAAAATCTACACAGGCAAATGTAAACAAAATAAAATGTTCAATTTTAAGATTTACAGACACTCTTTTCACAACACGTATTTTGATTATGCAATTTCAACCACTATGAACTTTTGACTTTGTTTTCGCTTAAAAGCAACTTATACAACCCAATTAATACATTTATTAACCATCAAAGGCACATTTATTACTAAAGTATTCTAAGTCAATCATTTGTAGTTGCCTTGATTATATGTCATATAATTTATTAATGTCCTATATGAAGACAGTTAAAGTGTTCAGCAATAAAAGGGAATATAAATTCATAGCAAATTAGTACTATACATTCTTTTAATTTGACATACAGAGAAATATGATTATCCTGACTGTTTTCTTCTCTAACATGCAAAGCTTTAAACATTTCAAAGACAACTTTGCAAACTAAAGTATCGCAGAGGAATTGGGTCTAGTTTATATTGTTTCATTTCAACTTTTACAAGGAAAAGTTATACATTACTCAGACAATCAATTATTTTTTGGAAGGGGAGACACATTTATATTTCATAACATTATCATACTTAAATGAATTTTATTTCAGACGAAATACATGTATAAACATAAAGTTGTTTCCACCGATCTACAAGACAATCTTATATGCATGCCATAACCAATACCAGTCATCCTCTAACGAGGAACAGCATTACTCGACTAACACTGTCTAAATTTGCATATACCATAATGAGTTTAGTGGTAAAGGGATCACTCGAGACTAGCGATGTTGTAATGATGTCAATGTAACGTTGCTTCAAGTTCCTACGGGAAGAATACTGATCTTCCATTCATAAATACGGTATAAAACCGTGTTGGATAAAACAAAATTGTGCCAAATATGGCTAATGTAATATGTGTCTGTGATAAGAAAATCCTTAATGTTTCGAATAATTTAAACTTTTGCAACCAGTAAAAATCTGATTTATGTTGTTAGAGCATAATTGGTTGATTGCTTAAACATCATCAGCTTGTATGGTTTTACTTTTTCACTATTCTTTCTATTAGTCAAGTTCATTAGTTATGTATCTTCCGCTGAGTATAATTAGTCCTATGCACTGATTTGATATATACAATAAGTGTTGTTACATAAAGACAACAGTAGTATACCGCTGTTCGATATTCATAAATCGATTGAGAAAAAAAACCCAAATCCGGTTACAAACTAAAACTGAGGGAAACGCATCAAATATAAGAGGAGAACTACGATACAACATTAATATATGACACACAGAGAAACGAACTATAATATAGCAATGGCCATTTTCCTTACTTGATACAGGACATTTGAGAAAGAAAAAAAGTGGGCTGAACTTAGTTTTGTTAAATATAACATATGTAAATGTAGAATTATTAAGAAAACAGGGTTCCACATTTCTTACGCAAAGTTAGAAATTAAATGAAATTGGCTCCTTGAGTTCTCTTTTTTGTCACGTAGCTAATCCTGTGTTCAAATATATCTACGTTCTCTAGCTTAGCGTTTAATTTTGAGTTGTGTTGTTCGCTGTTACATGATTCTCACCGTTAGTAGTGTTTGGTACGGCTATTGACTCAGCCGAGAAGGAAATTGCTGAATGCCATTTTTTTCGTTATTATTCCTGTTTTAGTTATATCATTTAGTTTTCTTCTGGGAAATTCAAGTATAGCCAATACAAAACATGGTAACCCCAAGAGCTAGTACAAATGTAGTCTAAAGCAGGTCATGCACTTACAGTGTTTTAAACGCGAATATTTCCATTGTTATGTCTGGATGTATCGGTGAAAAGGCTTTTTTTATTTTTTATTTTAATGTCATAATCAACCTTATGAAAACTTCATTTGCCCTATATCTTTTTATTCCAGAATAGTGTATCGAATGCTCTAAAACGCTAGATTCAATACTGACTTCCGTTTGAAAGTTAAATATTCAAGTAACCGGACAAGATATTATCTTGTGAAAAGAATTTTATTTACATTTTCGTATAGATTTTTTACCTCATGTTTGAAACAGGAAATATATGATAGTTGATTTACAGTTACAGCATAAATGAATCTCTCATCGGTTTTAAAATTGTTTCATTATCTGGTAAAAAAGCAAGTTCTTGGAGCTTGTGGCATTAATTGATTCTGTGTAATGTGTCAATGTAACCCGAGGAATATGTAGAGCAAAAAAATATCAGTTTACATGACGGAACAGGTATTTATGGATTGGATTGAATTGCACTATTTAACTTTAAGGCATGCAAAGAAGAATGGTGCATATAGGTTACATGTACGTGTGTAACACATAGTTGATACATGTATCAAATAACACCCTCAAACGTGAGTGTCTCTTAGACTATACTATTCATGACGAATATACTGGATAATCTGATTGACATATAGATCTTGTGCAAGGGTGGACACAGGATAATTTTCATGTTAAATTCAATAAAAAAAATCATCATGGATATCTTGCTTTAAATTTGTTAAAAAAGATGCGCGTTTCAAATACGAAAGACTCGTTAGTACATAGTAGCGCTCAAATAAAAAAAAGTCCTATTGAATAAAATGGTATGATTGCCAATGAAAAAACTCGCAACAGGATACCAAATTATTGACCGTTTGATCATGTTGATTAAATCGTTTAATAGCAAATACAAACAACTATAAAATGCAAATTAAAACTACCATTCACAAATGAAAAAGTAATTAAAACTGATACACGTCTTTCTTCTTCATTTTTAATAACTATTTGCTGAACTTTATGGATGAATGATACAGTCCTTATTATGTTTTATATTGATTAAATCAGTATTCTTAGAAATATTGTTTTCCTTGTTCTACGTATATAAAGTTTAAAGATTAAACTCATTTACTTAAGTGTCTTTACTAATATAGACAAAGACCGAGAAATATTGATCAACGCATGAAATGTCAAATGTAAACAAGTTTATGAATATTAAAGAAGTCTTAGAGAATAAACAGAATAAAAGTTACAAAAAAAAATTAAAATTGCCACATGGTTTGTTCCTTAGTTGTAGCTTTTTAAAGAAATATTAATTATGGACGATAAAGCGCATATTTGGTCTGATGATGATCGAGTCAGTATCATGTCTATTGTTTTATCTTTTATCATCATCATGAATTTAGATTTTACATTTTAAAGGAGAATTGTACAAGATATGTTTAAACTATGTTGATCATGTTATAACTTTGCAATTTTACAATATAACCGGTCAAATTGATTTGACGGTTTTATGTTGAACTACCAATGCTTGCTAGTGACGATTATTTGGTCAGATCTTTTCACGCATTCAAAATTATCTTAAATTTTCATTTTTAATTTCCGTTTTTCACCGATGTTTTTCTCTACACAGTATAAATGATCACTACAAAATCTTATTATCCGAAATATTTCAATATTATACCAATCGTAAAATGAATTGCAATTAAAACAAGAATAGAAAAAAAATCGTACATATTGTGTAAACTTTGTGCTGATGTGTCTTAATAATCTAATAGGTTATCAAAACGAATCGCTTTCAGATGTAAACAAATCACTCCACAAATAGATCGCAATGTAAACAAAAAGTACTTTTCATTGAAATTGATACATTGTATTTAATTTGCGAATTTTTCTAGATGACTCGAAACGAAACCTTAGAAAACATTAACCATTTTACAGTATTAAGGAAACTAAGCCATTGAAGTGTTCTTCCGTCTCTACAAATCAAACTTTACACGTAAAAATTCGTTCCTGAAGATGCTTCAAAATTAATTTTCTTCCGGAATGTGATATCTTTTATCGCGCAGATTGGATTGATTTTGTTTGTGGTTTTTTTTTGCATACAGTGTTGCTAAATTTTAACATAACTTAAACTCAATTTTATTCATTTATTCTCAATTTGAGCTATTCATTCATTTTGTCGGAAGCCTGTGTTTCAATGGAGTATATTCCATATCGTGTATTAGTATATACAACTTAGAACTAACACCCACAAATAAAATTAAGCATACTTTTAAACAAAAATAATAATAATTCGTTTCAAACGTAAGTTCTTAAAAACATAATTTCTACTGGCATAGAGCAATCTGATACGGGTTAACCAAACATTTATATTGAAGTAATTTTTCTCAGTCCGACGGTTCTGGTTTATTCTTTCCACGTTAAGACAAAAGGGGCAAATCAGAAAATAAGAAAATATAGTTGTTATCAAATAGTCTGATTTTATGTATCTTGGAGTTTGTTTTTGTAGGAGTTCAGTGTTTCTGTTGTTCCGTTTTTCCCCTCTAATAATTAATGTATAAAAAAGAAGATGTGGAATGATTGCCAATAAGACAACTATCCACAAAAGACCAAAATGACACACACATTAACAACTATAGGTCACTGTACGGCCTTCAACAATGAGCAAAACCCATACCGCATAGTCAGCTATAAAAGGTCCCGATAAGATGTGTCTTCCTTGCAATTTTTGTGGTCGGATTTCTCTCTCTCGTGTAATGACTACTGAACATCGGTATTTGTTACTGTGACCTTTATTTGTAGCACTTTGCCCCATGCATGACATTGTAAAAAAAAACTTTACCAAAAAAAATATATGGTGGATCTTTATATCGTGCAATTTTGTAGTTGCTTTTAAAACAAATCTTACAAATTGTAAAACATATGTTGTTGTCTGCTTCTTTTCATACTTATGAATGTTGTCCCGGAACCACGTGTTGTGTACAAATAAATCAAACCACATGTCTTTTTTCTGAAGGAAAACAATTAATCATAGTAACAAATCTTAAAAATAACGAGGTTATCGAGAAAATATTTTGCGTTTTGTAATTTCCAGACGATAAGGAATTTATGAAATTTGCATACGATTCAACGTAAACGTTCAGACACATAAAAAACATTTCATTTAATTATAAAAAAAAAAATCGACGGTACAATCAAGTAAGCAATGTCAAATTTTCACCGGTGCATAACACCGATACATTTACATGTAATTTATAGGCACATTGCATACTCTAAATACAATGTACAAGTTCATTCTTTTCTTTGGAATTTGATCTGTTTAGATCTGTCCGTTTCTATGGAAACTACTTCGAGTATGTCGTCTGATAATTCTCTTTTTTCTACAATTGGGACACAATATTTTCAAAAGAAGTGCCAATATAATTCAAATTATTATCTTTAGTTTATGAGTATATATATGCAATTTGTTTCAAAATACACACCAAATTGTAACTTGAAAAATGTTTTAGAAACAGAGTTATCTGTCCTCACACCAACACCCTAATCTCGAAACAAATTAGACCTGTATATTTTTAAAAATCTGTGTCGGCTTTCTTATATCTTTTTGAGAAAGAGGTATATGTACACTTTTGTAGTTATCTCACGTCTACGAGTTTACACATTTTGAAATATGGGTTCATTCTAGATAGAGACATAAATTTAAAAAAAGAAGATGTGGTATGATTGCCAATGAGACAACTCTCTACAAGAGACCAAAATGACACAGAAATTAACAACTATAGGTCACCTTAACGCCTTCAACAATGAGTAAAACCCATACCGCATAGTCATCTATAGAAGGCCCCGAAATGACAAGGTAAAACAATTCAAACGAGAATGAAGTTTATATGTCAAGGATAGTGTTTATTACTTTCAGTGACTTTTAAAAATATAATGGCTTTTCAAATCAACACCTTGAAAAAAGAAAACAATAAATGACGAATCTTCAAATTTACGACATTTCTTGTTAAACTTTATCGTTAGAAATTTATGACTCAAAGTATAATTTCGTGATTTTAGTTCAGTAAAAATCAAATCCTTATGATGACAAATGGGAAATTCAGCTAGGTATTAGAAAACAAGGAAAATTTAATTAGCTCCTGATGAAGCCTTTGAAATAAGGTTTTAAGTCCCATCAATTTAAGCTCGTACTAAACAAAGATGTTCTTTCTGCAAATCCAGCTTCTAAACTTTTCAAATAAGTCAATTTTACAGTTTTCATCGATATGTTTTCCCTATTAAAAATCTGTACAAAATGATATTATAAAATTCAATAGAAAGTATAAATAAACAAAATAAATTAAGAATGGAACTTTGAAATGGGTCAAAGAGACAACAACCCAACCAAAGAGCTGGAAACAGCCTATGACCACCAATGGTTGACTAGCACAAAAACTGGCTTGTAGTTTTTATTTTTAAACCTATTCCCGGTTATTCAAGAACTGCCGTCATCAAACAGAAGCTATACCAAACAACTATGCAGGATATTTATTTTAGGGATTGTTACTTTCATACTTGTTAAATTACTTACTTATTACCCTTGTACGCCATTGGCGTGTAGGGCACTTGTTAAATTAGTTGTATCAAAAGTTTCATGTTCAACAAAATAAAACCTGATAACATTAGTAAATTATATTATAAGTTATAGTTTATTTAAATTATATAATTGTAAATTATATAAAGATAAGAAGACATGTGATATGGGAGACAACTCTTCACAAAGACGAAATGAAGTAGAAGTTAAAAACTTAACATGTTCGTTGCTCTAACCAAGAGGTTCATATAACCTCCTTGCACTAACAAATGAATGTTCCAAATTATGTTATGCTGCGTTCACACGTAATTGGAATTCGATTCGCGCTGACTAATTCGAATTAGTTTAATTCGAATTTTAAACGTTATACGCCAAAATGTTAATTCTAATTCGAATTGCAATGCCCGTCACTGTCCGAACGACGTTAATTTTTATTTGGTATCAACAACAATGGATTTCTGACGTGAATAAGCCCATTCGAAATAAAAAGGAAGAGTGTGTGAACGCAATTAGAGAAATCGATACGCATTCGATTCGAATTCAATTCGAATTAAATGTACGTGTGAACTAGACATTATTCACCTTATTTCCCCCTTTTTTTCTTTTCTTTTTTATATAAAGTTATTCATTTTTCTTTTTTCAATGATAATGTTATCAAGCTCTTATTTGATAGACTGTTTATGAAGAATAAGTAATGACCATATGACCTCCTCTCTTATACCAAAATAAAAAAAAATGTTGCGTTTTCCAGAATTGTGCAGACTATAGATGTAACAGGTGTTCGCTCGGGATGATAACACCATTCTTAGGGTTATAAAGACATACGTTCGACTTTGAAACTATTACATTTTGTAGGTAAGATAGTACATCGACTTTTAAACTGATAAGTAAGATAGTACAAACATTAATAAAAGATCGTTTGCATTTTAATTTGCTTTTTGTGTTTTTGGGTTAGTTTGTTTTGTTCTCCTTGTAACATATGCTATGCCTATTTATTTTAATATATTAAAAGCATATTAATGAAAAAATTATATAGGCACCAATCGTTTGTTATCATTTAATGGATTATATCTTATGCAATGGAACTATTTTTGTAAATTTGAAACCCAAATTTAAATACAAAAGTCATAGTCTATGTTATGTAATAGAAATAATATATTGTATAACTCGTATTTCTGAGTGCTGTTGGAATTTATCCACTCATCATACCATGGTGTCGTTCAGAATTCGGAATATTGAAACCTTTTTTAATATTGTTCCAATAAAGACAAGCGTGGCTGAATTGGTCGTGTAATATGAATGATACATAAAATGTACAAAGTCCTTTTAGAGATAAAATCAGTCGAAACATTTGTCGATGCAAGTGTTTCCAGATATCAACTTTGGATATTACTACATGTAATATCAAATATATGAGTAATTATGCTAATTTTTATAACTAAAGGAGGTTTGTATATATATTTGTTTAGGGGACAACTGAAGGACGCCTCCGGGTGCGGGAATTTCTCGCTGCATTGAAGACCTGTTGTTTACCTTCTGCTGTTGTCTGCTTCATGGTCGGGTTGTTGTCTCTTTGACACATTCTCCATTTCAATTCTCAATTTTATTAATTTTAGTTCAATGTTTATCATTCTTCATTAAAACAAAATGCAGGTCTCATCTTTTGCGTCACATTGTTTTAAATAAACTGAAAACTTGTTTGACTCCAAAATATTGAATATACGTGAGTGTGTGCTTATATAAGACTGAAACTACTGATTTAATACATTATTGCCTCGAAATATATGGAAATCATTCAAATTGTTTGTCCGGTTGACTTAACATGTTTCATTATATATTAAAGAATTACAATCCAAAACCAAGTACATTCATACAACAACTGGTATTTGAAATGCCAATGTTAAAATCCTTCTGATAATTGTCCATATAAATTTGTAATTAAACATTTGCTTACCTCTAGGTCTGACCATCCTAATAATCCAAACGTGAAAACAATTTTGTAAAATGACCTCATAAAAAAGTCAATACTAACGAAAACACCTGGATTACCATAGCAACTAATTCCATATCATTTAATTGTACGACACGTGAAAATGAAGTAGAAATTTTAAAATTGATACTTCGTATATAATAATCATAATTATCATGCGACGTAAAACCAAACGTAATTCAGTCAATTAAATCTTCGAGTAAAGCAAACTTCTGATTTACCAACATATTACACTTTAACTGTAATCTTTCGAAATCATCAGGTTAAAAATAACTTAAATATCGATAATTGAACACGGATGATTAATAAGTGCTTAATTGCTGATCTGAATTCTCATTGGGAAATTTTATTAAAATCATTTTGCTGTAAATCTATAAATGGTTTATTGTTTTTTAGGAGTAAAAGATTAACCTGATATTTCGGTTAAATTAAAAACACTAGTATCATATTCTAAAAATATAATTGTCAAATGTTTTATCTAAAAATATATATGTTCATTTCTTTTCAAAAGAATAAGTGAAACATAACTAAAACTAGATGCTTTTGAGTTTAGTGTGGTTATCAAACAGGTCTAGCTGTCTAGTTGCTGTATAAATAGTACATGTGTATATACCAAAATGCTGTAATTCAGATATCATTGACAGCAAATGATGAGGCACTGCGTTTGTGCATGTTTGCGCCTAGCTTTGTCTCTAGTCGATCCATTCATTATTGGAAATGATTTTATAACAAAATTGTAATCATCAATACGTCAAGATCGAAAAAAATATCAACAAGAGTGCATTGCAAATTATCATTGTTATCAATTATACCCACATAAAAGTTAAAAAAAAATAATTGGAAAACTTAACGTTATTGTTTGATATAAATACTAGTGTATAATTTTGTAATTAATTGAAAAGGATTTCAAAATTGTTTTTTGAAGAAGTGTTTGGAAATTCTATAATTGCGATCGGATATTAAATGTTTGCTGTGAATTTATTATTTTGTTTGGACCGGTTATCGTTTGTTTCCTTGTTTCTTTTTTTATTATATTTGTGATTTTCTCACATATACAATTTTATGGCCATTCAATCCAATACCAGCTCGATGCAGTAATCGTCCTTGGCTCCAGTTAAAGATATTATGTAGAACAGTTTTTGTATTTTTGCCCTGCTTGTGAACGATTGTTTGAGTCATTTTTAACTAAGTTTGATGTATTGTAGCGTTTTACTGACCTACATGCAGCACTTTTATCTAGTTCATGTATATAGTGATTATATTCTTAAATAATGAATGAATAATGAACGTATCAATGTATACCATTTGCACTATCTTCAACAGTCAGGAGTATGATCGAGCAATAATTATTAACTCATTGTTTCCCAAAATGTACGGTCTAGTTTGCTATGCAGTATGAGTTTTTCTCATTCTTGCAGGCCGTACAGTGACCTAAATTGCTAACCTTCTTCGTAATTTTGAGTCTCTGGTGGTGAGTTGTCTCATTGGTAGTTAATTATATCTCATTTCATATACATGTACACTGCAAATTTATAAATCGAATATTTCAAGAGAACCAGCTGCCAACGCTGAACACCGTTTATTTGTAACAAGGTTATTCCGAATCACAGAATAAAGTGTGTTTATATTGCATGCATTATATATACAACATATTATATTAATTTTGTTCAAGGCCATTTCTCTCCAAACTCTTAATACTGATTTGTCTAATTTCAAAAGTCATGAGTTATTTCTTGAAACCCATTTAATAGTTTTTAATAAAAAAAAAGAAAAAAGGGAGAGTAGTTGGGAGATTGGACAAGTTGAACTTGATATTGTATATAAATCGGGTTCACAACTACGTTCAAACGTCCTAGAACTTTTGTTCACACTTGTGTAAGCTTATTAGAAAGTCGATTGCCAACCATTGTATAAGCATTTCAGAGAGACGATTGTCTGCAGTTGTATAACCGTTTTAGGAAGCCGATTACATACAATTATATAAGCGTTCCATGAAGCTTAAAACATATGTTTGTGGTTTATATAAAATGGTATGTGTGTGTTATACAACATGGTATGTGTATGTTATGTGAAGTGGTATGTTTGTGTTATGTAAATTGATATGTGTGACTTGAAAAATGGTATGTTTGTGTTATATAAAATGGTATGAGTTAATTGTACAAATTGGTATGTGTGTTATGTAAAATGGTATGTTGGTGTTATACAAGATGGTATGTGCGTGTTATATAAAGTGGTATGTCTGTGTTATGAAAAATGGTATGTGAGTCTTTTGTAGACGAGACGCGCGTCTGGCGTAAGTGTAAAATATTAGTTCTGGTATCGATGATGAGTTTATTTGTTATAATACATAAACTCATTAAAATGGTATGATTTTTTTGTGTGTTATTTAGAATGGTAAGTGTGCTATAGAAAAGGACATATATGAGATATGAAATGGCGTTTGTGTGATATAAAATGGTATGATAATGGTCATGTACAGTGATGTTTATGTCCGATGATAAAGAACACATGTCTGTGTAACCTTGTGTCAGACTAACATCGATGATCAAAACCAATAACTTCATTTCTTGGAACCTTGTAATTGCTCTGGACAATGTGTACATATTCCAGTTAATGAATTGACAGTTTCCTGTAACTCTCCATTTGCACGATTTTTGGAAAACGTATGATTCATGTTTGTTAATTCTTTAAGCATCACAATGTATATTACTGTTTAATGTTTCTGTTCTTACTTGACAAATAATTAAGGTCAACAACTAATGATGATACATGTATACAGATTCATTAAACTGTATATTATTACATATTGAGAAGTTTTAAATAACGATATATATTGCAAATCACACTTTTATCTTGTGTAAATAGTCAATTAAATAACAGAAAGTATAAAACGGCATGCGGAAGTGGAATGATTGCCAATGAGACAACTGTTCACCAGAGACCAAAAATGCATACAAATATTATAATATTAATATGAATATTCACTGACAAATTCATGTATTTGGTTTTGATGTTATATTTGTTATTCTCGTGGAATTTTGTCTAATGCTTGGTCCGTTCTGTGTGTGTTACATTTCAGTGTTGTGTCGTTGTTCTCCTCTTATATTTAATGCGTTTCCCTCGGTTTTAGTTTGTTACCCCGATTTTGTTTTTTGTCCATGGATTTATGAGTTTTGAACAGCGGTATACTACTTTTTCTGTTGTAAAACGGAACATGATGTTTATATTTACAATATTGCTATGGTTTAACAGATACATGTGTTTATATGATAAAAAAAATCGAGCAGATGTAAGACCATCTTACATGTATTGGAACCTTTACCACATCTCCTTATAGCTATATACTCTTTATGCTTGCAGTCTTGAAATTGAAGGGATATTTATTTAGTCAGATACGGTTACTAAACTACTGTTAGTAGTAAACGATTAGTTTGTTTTCGCACGCACTCCTATTGCGAATTAAACAACTGTGTGTAAATAGTTTTTTTTTCAGTATGAACAGCTTAAAGGAAACAAAAACATTGTCATTCGGTCTCTTGTGGAGAGTTGTCTAATTGGCAATCATACCACATCTTCTTTTTTTATATGTACAACACGATAAGAATAGATTTGTCCAATATTCCAAAAGAACATTATCATCATCATAATATTTACAGATATAAACAATATACATTTTGAAAACTATATCTATACCATACCAGGCCATCGGCAAAAACTAGAACAAAATCTCTATTAAAATGTCACTGATAATCGAACATGTTATGAATCTTTATCAGCTGCATGTAAACAAACTGAATATAGGACATGGCTTCACATATTTATTTGAATGTTGCTTTATGTACGAATCCATTGTCTAGTTTATTTTTTCCGACTAAACTAGTACTTTTATGTCAAATATAAAGAAGAAGATGTGGTATGATTGCCAATGAGACAACCGTCCACAAGAGACCAAAATGACACAGAAATTTAACAATTATAGGTCACCGTACGGCCTTCAACAATGAGCACTACTGTAACAGTACTTAAATACAAATACTGTTTAGTATTTTATTTAGTATATTGATTTTTATTGTTAAAGATAACGCAATCGCGCAATCTTTTGTAGATCCTACTCTTTTTTTTTTTTAAATAAAATTTGTAATCAATAATGATCATTTATAAGAATAAAAAAAATATTTATTTATTAGAACTATCTAACCAGATGACCTTATACACAATATGCATCTATAATAAATCTCTATTTCCAAACAAAAAAAACCCGTTAGAATAAAAATTAAAAAAATGCTGATTAGGTGCAACCAATTGAAGTAGAAAAACAAGCGATTTTATTAATGAATGGAGGAATGAGAACACTTTGTAGGACGAAAAGAACTGTGATCTTAATAACATGGTTTTACGGGCAATACTTCGATATCAACCCACTCTTTTAAGTTAAATACTATATTAATGGATTTCAGCCAATAACTCGTAACTTAAATTGACCAATCAAGATTTAACAGACACTTATCTGGTGTCTAGAAGTCAACATGCAATTTCCGATTTGTCTGAGTACTGCTATTATAATTAAGGGATGTAGAAAGTCCTTTCAGCATAGACAATAAATCACAAGTTTCCAAAAAAAGAAAAGATATCCGTTTAAAAAATATTGGTATTCGTTCCTGTAAGACGTTAATTGTACCCAACACAAACTTAAATTCAAGTAAATCGTATATCGGCACCAAAAAAGTTTTCAATTTTATGTTTTCAGTTCAACTTTTTCATGCTTCATGCACTTTTTTCTATAGATGTAAAGACGACATTGAAGATTGTATAATTGTTTCCACCCGACCCAATAAAGACACATCAAGAATTGATGTACTAGTTGCATGAATCAGTACGCAAGATGCACAACGCGCTTTTATTCAGAAGTTATAACATGAAAACAAATGCAGGGCTGCGGCTATCATTTAAAAAAAATGCAATTTTACAAAAATCCATGATCGTTTTATTTTGCAATAATTAAGAAAACACTGGAAGAATACAGGTATTTTTCAATTTTGCTAAGATAACAATAATTATTTTCCTTAAGTCAACATTGTCCTAGAAAAATACTAGCCTCGTTATGGTAATAAATGTCTCTGGGAAATATAAACAAACGGAAGTTGTCATCAATCAGGTGAAGTGCATTGTATCGATAGAATCAAACAGCAGGATGTAGTACAGTTATAAAGATTGTGTTTACATTGATAATTCATCTATTTTTTATTCGACACATTAGGGAAGTAGTATAGTCATGGTTGTCTAATATGGTATTGTGTACAGTCATGTGTAATTCATTGATACAGTTAAATCTAAAATGTTCAATTAATAGATACCGATTTTCTTTCTTTTTTTTTTATTAAAACTTGGTTTTCACCTGCTTCAGTTAAATTTCATAGCAGAAATTTTTCTAAGTGTCATGTGCACACCTTATGTAGACTAAGTTCTCTCTTGATTCAATCGTTCTGGTTTTTTCTCAGTTCTTTGACAAAATGTTACACCGGCTAATATTCAAATATTCGTGCTACTGGATTGATAATTTTTACCACAATCAATCAATAAATCAATCAATCAACACTCCCCCCTAAAGAAAACCAACTTGCATATTAATAAAAAGAAGAACATTAGTCTTTCTCTGAAATCAACCATGAACCCGTTTATACCTTTTAATCACTTAAAAGAAAGGTGTAAATGTGTTTATAAGGTACCAATATGTTATTGGTGATAAATAATAGCAAGTGATTCTATTGATGTTGGTACCAATAAGCAAGCAAAAAGACAAGAGAAATCAACAAACATGCATTCTTGAATTTCAGCAGGCGTCTATATCATATGTACCAAACTAACACTCTCAACGTGTCGGAAAAGAATTTGAATTAGTTTAATTAGTTTATAGACCAATGGAAAACATGCAATCTATAGTCGTAAACTTCTCATGTCAGTTAGTCTCTGGTGGAGAGTTGTCTTATTGGCGAATGACAATCATACCTCATCTTCCTATTTCTTAAAAATAAAACTTTTTGATATCTTAAAAACAATCTGTGATTTTTAAATTTGATTGTGAGGAGGAGACAAATTAGTTTATTACAGTTGTATCGATGTGTTCGTTTCTCTAGGATGTTTAATGTTAAATCTTCTGTTCTATTGATTCTATAATATTTCTGACAAATGATTGATTTAAATTGCATGTCAAGCGAAATAACTCTAAATCATCAGAAAGAATCTGATTCAATATAATGCCACATTCAATTACATAATATAGAATACGATCACAAAGGCTATTACATTAAAGCATTCGCTCTGAGAGCAAATTGAACTATCATTACCAAAAAAATGAAATTGAATTAGAAATTAATGTAAACGATATGGTAAAAAGTACAACGTGCATTATAATAGTACATCATGCAGGGTAAAAAAACTAACCAGATTGTAATATGATTTGACTTTTGATGTTACCGACACTTTTTGCCACAAGTAAGATAACAATAATACCAAACTCAGAAGAAAATTCAAAACGGAAAGTCCGTACTAATCAAATCGGAAAATCAAAATCTTAAACACATCAAACGAATCGATAAAAATGTCTTATTCCTTACTTTTTACAGACATTTTCTTATTAAGCTAGCTTAACCGCTCATTTGTAATAAAGTCGCATACAAGTTGAACAACTTTAATTACCATATACAATGTAAACATTGTCTATGTCATGGCGGTCAGTTTTATATGTGGATGAAGCTGGAGTTTCAGATGGGAACCACTGACAGACCTTCATCAGGAAAATTGTCAATCATATAGCCAATGACTATTGAAATTTTACACAGTTTCCATAATGCACGTGCGCGGTTCAAACCAACAAACTTAATGTTGACGATGATGATAAAGTGATACAGTTTAAGAATAACTTAGATCATTCGGCTGCTGATGCCCTACATTTCTTTTATGACAGATACATTGAACGTCCCTGGGGTACAAAGCCACATGAGAGGATAAATATATTATCTTGTATGTAAACGTTTTGTTCTTTGGAGGTGGTAAAAGCTAAATATGACATTGTCAAGAATAATTACTATGAAACATAACACTCTCAAATGCCGCGAAAAGTATGACCCAACATTAATTGAAAATGTAAAAGAAGTAGACTGTTTATTAAATAAAATCAATGGTCTGAACGATCTGTTTCCATAATATGGTGTCTGTGTCGCCGAATATCTATTATTATATTAATTTTGTTGACATTTAAGACTTTTTCTCCTGATAATTGCAAACATCAAAATTGACAACTTAAATAGCAATACGTTCATGTTACTGACAACTTATTATATGCATCATTAGTAATGATATATCCTGGTACAACATGACACCGGTGATATTAGTAGAATCAAATATTTTTTTATATAAACGCGTATCTGTTAAGCTTATATATACGTATGAAATATCACTTTCGAGAATTTGGTTTTGATAGGGTTTAAAAAACAAAACCTGATTTTTTTTTAGTTTAATTCCCTAGAAAAGTTAACCTCTGCGAGATTTGCCCGTTCTCCTTTATCCCTGCTCAGTTATTATACACCAAGACTTTTATCATTGAACGACATTTGACAAATGTGTCCACGAGACACGTGACGTTCTCCAAGAAAGAGGTATTTCAAGTTTCCATCAAAGAATGCGATAATCCGAGGGAAAAAGCACGGTACTATAAGTATCAAAGCTGGTCTCTGTTCTAAAATGGTGCTAATCCACGAAATGATTTTAGTTGCACATAATCACAAATATACACCATGGCATCGACTTGCACTGAAGTATAGTAATCACTCACCAGGCAATCGTTTTCTCATAACAATTAGAAAATATCACAAAAAGTATATAGATCAATAGGCCTTCACATTTAAGCTCATGCATATTGTACGAGCTATGATTGTTTAGCATTTTTTTTTAACGAAAAATAAAAAAATACGTTTTAAACTCAGAATAAATGTTAGTGCTACATATTAATGTACCACGACACATCTGTTGCTAAATGTCACGGCATTCAAGGATGGAGAGATGATTTTACAATCTATTTTCTGGTTGAGAATGAAATGTACAAATTTCCTCCACATACAACCGATATTGATTCTAATTGTTTCCTTTAGAAAAGGGGTGAACAATACCAAAAAGGACAGTCAAACTTATAAATAAACTGACAACGCCATGGCCAAAAATGAAAAAGACAAAAAAAAACCAGATAAATAATAATACACAAGACAATTCATGAAAAAACTAAAGACTAAGCAACACGAACCCACCAACAACTAGGAATGCATGATCTCAGATTCTGCTCAACACTTAAATGTGTGATGTTTGAATAATTAACAACAACAGCCTGAATCAGCCACTTGGCAAAATATGCCCTTTTCATATTTATTTTTACTTGAACTTGGATTGTTTAAGCTTGCTTATTTGTTGATGATTATGGATCTAGCTGATCTATTTGCTGTCTTTTCTATGACAGTTTTTTAAAGGAAAATCCAAAATTGTGGATTTTCTTTTCTTTCTTTTCAAAGCTAAAAATTAATATACGGTAATAATTTAAGCAATGCATTTTTGTATGTTTTCTTGCTTATCATTTCGCCTATTGCAATATCTTCTGGTCTTTTAATTACTTTTCATGATAGAAAAAAACAGCATAATATATGGTGGAGAATATAAGCAAGTTGAGGGCAATGGTTTGTAGTTCTTTTCTTTTAAGGATTTTAGCTGATAAAAGTTTCTTTTTGTTTATTCGATTTTAAATATTATAGTCATACAGAATTCAAATCATAGAATAAGCTATCAAAGGAGTTGATAGACAATCTCGATAATGCCAACTTTTTTGTATATCTTCAATGACTAACCATTTTAGTAAGATACAGTATGTCTTTCTTATTCTTTGACAAACTACCTCACAGTTCTAACTGTTCGGAAGGAATATCAATATTTCCCTTTTTCATGTTAGCACATTGTCTGGCTGAATCCTTGAAGGTTTAAAGCCTATTATATTCTATAAATTGTCTGTTGTGAATGAAGTATAATAGACAAAAAAAAAGAGAAAATGACACAAAGGAGAATGCGTGTTCAAGAAAAAAAGAAAAATATATATTATTCTTATTAATCCGCACTGTGATTGCAAATTCATATTACGCAGCGTCACAAACAAAATGTTAAAAATATAATAAAATATCGACCGAAATCCAGAAAAGAAACTGCACTATTTAGTCTCATAAATCTAGAACAGTAAGCACGACATTTCTGCACAGAATCAAGATCAATCATTTTTGACATAAGACCTGGTTATTCCTAGAACACAGCGACTCGATACAGCATTAAGACAGTCTGTAATTATATTAAGGTAATACTGTATTGATAAATGTGTATGTTTACGATGAAGATGGAAATTCTATTGGTTTTCAGATAAATCAAGAGCTGTTATTAGGACGAAATGACCATTACATCACTAAAACGCTTTAAAATTAATGGCCGTGCAGTGTCATATGGGTGTTTGATTACACAAATAATCTTTGTCTGCTGAACATTTGTGGCGAAAATCAGAAACCTTATTACCCCAACTCTATTTTACGACAGCACAAAAATAAAACGTTTTGACACAGTGTGTTTTCATTAAGATGTCTTCTCTGGAATTTGCCGTTTCATAATCTAAAGTGCTATGATCACATTCATTAATTGATCATTGATACTTTAAATTAAAAATGACACCGTTCTTATAGTTGAATTTGTACTATACGTATAGATTATTACATGGCATTTTTCATATCAAACCCTTTATCGGCCCAAGGTTGTGATATCAGCCCAAGAGCCACAGGCTCGAGGGCTGATATCATGAACGAGGGCCGATAAAGGGTCTGATATGAAAAATGACATGTAATTATCTTTTTATCATATACTTCAGCAGAAGATATACAGACAAGAACTATTAAAATTTAATTTTTTTTGTCTTTGCACTTTCAGAAAATATTTACAGACAACCAAAACAAATTCTTTACTTTTTTTTTTTAATTGTTTTATTAATATAGTAAGCATTTAATTTGTTTTGGCACAACAACTATCATGTTCTTCAATAATATTGCCACCTCAATTATGTCTTTCAAAACATGTATAACTAAATTCATTTTTGCTCCACGACAATTTTGTGAAAAGTCACTTGCCGTTTTCCGCGTTCTGTTGTCGATTTCAAACAATTTCCGGAAATGCACGAAGTTGCATGTGATAAACGTCACGGAAATTAACGGAAAGGCATGCGATAACATCCCGGAAGCAGTCAATAAAGGTACCTTTATCAGCCCGCTATGGAAATTCTTAGGAATCTGGTTAATAAACCTAGCAATCCTTTTATAGCCTTTTGATATTTTCAAATGTTATTGAACAGTAAAATTTTAGTAATATTTTATACAAGTATATGATAAAGGACGTTATATTATTAACACATCTCAAATGTTTGATCTACGATTTTGAAAATTTTACCCAGAATGCTGTAGATTTTGAAACATCAAGTTATTGCATTTTTGTGGCATTTCTTTTTTTTACAAGTACATGGCATTGTGTTTTACTTTCCAAAAGGGCGATATACCAATCGGTCAACATTCTATGTTGTTCCATAATAGATTTATCTGATGAAATAAGCCTTTTTCAACTGAGTTTTATAGTTCGTTCTTATGTTGTACTGTTATACCACTGTCTCAGGTTAGGGGAGGGTTGGGATCCCGCTAACATGTTTAACCCCGCCACATTATTTATGTATGTGTCTGTCTCAAGTCTGGAGCCTGTAATTCATAGTTGTCGTTTGTTTATGTGTTACATATTTCTTTTTCGTTCATATTTGTACATAAATAAGGCCGTTAGTTTTCTTGTTTGAATTGTTTTACATTGTCTTATTGGGGCCTCTTATAGCTGACTATGCGGTTTGGGCTTTGCTTAGTTTAAACATATTTTATTTGCGTAAATGTGCAAAAGGGATGAGACACAAGTTAATCAAACTTATAAAGTCTTCTCCCATAACAATTTATAACATTAGAATATTTACAAAGCATGCATACAAACAATACATTATGTATATATATATAAATTATTTGAACTCTGAAAAGGTGGTGTGTGGTGATGTGAGTGGTAATACACCATATGCATGTATTTGCACTTTATAATATGTTACATTACACAATTAGAAACCTCTTAGACTCTTTAATAAATTCATATACATTCTTTATAATTCTTTCATTTTCAACATTAGTTAAAGACTTATCGCCGGAGGTTAAGGTGTTCAAATTTAGTAGAGAGTTGTCTGGTAACCAATTTAGATTATTAAATAATTTGGTTCTTATATTCGAATATTTAGGACAATAAAAAAAGAAGTGACGTGAATCTTCGAACTTAGCACCACAACTACAAGACGGATCTGAAATAATGTTGACTCTGTTAAGATCATAGTTCAAAAAAGAAGCTGAGCACCTAAGTTGTGTCAATATAATATTGAGTTTACGATTGCCAAAGTCATAATGTTTTGGTACTTGGGCTTTTGAATTTAATTTAAGATTTTTAAGTTCGGTTTTAAATTTACCTAAAGAGTCAATGTTACGTGTCACCACATTAAGGTTATTCCACAGTCGCATTGTTGAAGGTATGAAGGACTCTTGGGTTAATGAAAGTCTACAAAAAAGGTATATTATATCATTCCCATTACGTAATGGATAAACAGCTGTACTTTGGATTGTTGGTGGAATTAAATTGCAAAGATAGGCTGGTGCATTATTATGCTGAATATTATAGAATAATTGTAATTTCCTTCTTTCTCTTCGTTCAGCTAGAGTTTCCCAACCAATCTAAATGACATCATAAATAATTCTATTACTTGTAAAAATAGGAAGACCTGTTACAATTCTGGCTGCCTCAAGCTGCAGCTGTTCTAATTTTTTACAATAACCCACACCCATATTATCCCAAACTTCACATGCATATTCGAGAAGCGGTCTAATAAAAGTCAAGTAAAGCTTTTCTAAGTTGCTCCTACTTATCCTGTACTTTAATTTTCTAAGTACATTTAAATGTTTAGATACATTTTTTATGATATTATCCACATGGGTGTTCCATTTAGCATCTTTACTAAATGTAACACCCAAGTGTTTGTGGAAGTCTGTAACTTCAATCCTCTTACCATTGATAGTGAAATTCATTTCTGGAGTTTCAATGTATGAAAACAACATTATTTCTGTTTTTGCTGGGTTAAAGGACATCAGCCATTTCTTAGACCAATCGCTGAGCTCACTCAGGTCGTGACTGATCACTGATTGTATTTGTGTCGTGTCACGACTAGAGTAGCCCATAGATGTATCATCTGCAAATAATCTACATAAAGAAATCAAGTGTTCAGCAATATCGTTAATATAGATAATAAATAACAGCGGTCCCAAAACAGAACCCTGTGGGACACCAGCTGAAATACTGCAAAGTTCGAAGAGGAAGATTGTTTAATAACAACTCTGTTGTTTAAGTAACTTTGAAACCAATTTAATAAATTTCCGTCAACACCGTATGACTTCATTTTATGTATCAATCCTTTATGCCAAACTTTATCGAATGCTCTAGAAAAGTCACAAAAAACAAAACAGCTAATTTCTTTATTTTCTAATGAATTTAATATAGAATTATAAATTTCTAAAAGCTGATGAACTGTCGAATATTTTGGCAGAAAACCAGACTGGTATTCATATATTAACTTATTTCTGTGTAGGTGATTGAAGACATGTTTATAAACAACTCGCTCCATTATTTTCCCTACCATATTATAAGCGATATTGGCCTATAGTTAGATGGTAACGAACTATCCCCCTTTTTAAAAAATGCTATAACATTAGCAATCTTCCAGCTGGTGGGATATTTGCATTGTTGTAGGGATTTATTAAATATTATTTTTAAGGGAATTGCTATTTTTTCAGGACACATTTTCAACATTTTATGGCTTATGACATCTGGACCAGATGCCTTATTAGGATCTAAAGTTTTAATTATATCGACTATTTCATCTATTTCAATTACCAAGTCTTTTAAAAAAATATTTGTTCTTGGCTTAATTTCGGGTATAGGAACACCTTCCTCCTCTAGGGAAGAAATCAGACTAAAATATTTATTTAGCAGATTACATTTCTCGTCGTCTCCGTACACTACATCGTCCATGCTTTCATCGTGAATAATATTATTAAGTGGGGGTAAATCACCAGAACCTTTATTTGATTTTATAAGCATTTTCATTATTTTCCAATAAGTTTTAGGGTTAGCCACGTTATTTAATATAAGATTATCCAAACTTCTTTCAAATTTTTCTTTTGCAGCGTTTTTCATATTATTTACTTATTGTTGAAGGCCGTACGGAGACCTATAGTTGTTAATGTTTGTGTCATTTTGGTCTTTTGTGGAAAGTTGTCTCATTGGCAATCATACCACATCTTCTTTTTTTTTTATATTAAAGGTATAATACTATGATTAAAATTGAGGATGACAATAGGGAATGTCACCAACAGGGCTTCGATGCAACGAGAATTTCTCGCACCCGGAGTCGTCCTTCAGCTGGCCCCTAAACAAATATATGCATGTACTAGTTCAGTGATAATGAACGCCATACTTAACTCCAAGAGTTTGAATACATGTGGTATCAAACAGTGCGTATCAGATGTCTACTGAATATGGTGTCCGACTACCAATTCACCAACTTCAATAAAGAACATAATTTTGTATGTACATGTAAAAATAATAGACTTTTCTAAAACAAAATAAATTTTTTGATGTCATTATTTACTCAAAACTAACTAACACATTTACAGAAATGATTTTTTTTGTTCAGAGAGAAATATATATGTAGACCATTTTGATCTAAATTTAACTTGTCCATGATGTACCATAAACAATAAGGGATTAATGCACGTCATAGTACTATACTTAATAAAGATAAAATGCAACAGTTTCTTTGAAATATAATCTGTTTAAAATCGATTCCTATTACAAAATTTGCTGGTAATTACAAATCCAATTTCAATGTTTGCCCCTGCAGGAATTCAAGAATAAGGTTACTGGTATGGTGGAACGATTTTAAATAGATGGTTCTTTTAGAACAAAAGTCTTAGGTCCTCTATAGATCTTTTTAAATAAGAGTGTGCTATATTAATTTCATCAACGAGGTGCAATATGTAAATTGCCGAGACCAGTCCGATGTTTATATATTTTTTACAAGAATGGTGACGTAAACAAATCGTAAATCTTTAGATTTACATGTATACGGCATTATTTGTATTTCAAGTTTGACATTACTGTGGATTCATTTATTTTCGTGGGTACCAATTTTCGTTGATCAAGAAAAGCTTGCATGTTCGTGGATATTTAATGTCGTGGTTTTGCCGAAGTCTGTATACAAGCCTATAGACAAGTTTGTATTCGTTAAACATTTAATTTCATGGTTCTGCTGTACCCACGAAATCCACGAAAATTGGTATCCAACGAATACTAATGAATCCACAGTAAATAATAAAGTAACAAAACATTCGTGACAAATTTGAATGTGATAAATAAACGGTTATTAACTGTATAGGACACTTGCTAATTGTTCATTTCTTATTTGATTTCAAAGACGGGCACAGAAGTATAAAATTAACGAACAAACATTAACTTGTGTCAAGCAACATAACTTTTATCAACATAGGGGCATCATATAAGTCTTTCACACCTGTCCCTCCCCCTCATTTGAAATTCTACTTCAACATCACTGCTTGCTTATTCTTATATTTGCATAACTCAAAAGTGCAATAAAATAGACTTCTGTTGTGTATGCCAAACGCCATATGATACATGTTTACAACCATAATCAACAAGTAATTTTAAAATAAATATTTAATAAATCTGAGTGTTGTTTCCTTAAAACGTCCACAATGGCCAATATTTCATATTAGTCAAAGACGACGCTTTGTAATTAAAAGAAAATAAAACAAATCTAAAGAATGGAAGCGTTAAATATTTACTGATGGATTCAGGGACCAGAAAACATTGTCAATTAACACAGTAAATTGAAATGTGTTTTTGTGTTACAGCTTCAATTATATTAAACAAGAGTAAGGCTATGGAAAAGAAATAGTTTTGTATCTATCAGAATGAAAGATGGACACCATTTGATATGTAACGCCTTCTAAATTTGCATTTAGAGACAAACTATTTATCTTGACACTAAAGGTTTACTTTTGCATTTTCAATATTAAAATTACTGTATGACGAATCTTTTGAAATATAAGTCAAAACTGCACTTTTAATTTATTTCTAAAGGGCAAAATTTGAGTTAATTAATGATTCGATCAACCTTTAGTATATAATGTATCATATGCAAAAGCTTAAGCAAAATAAATATGAAATTACACATACAACTTTATTTGTTACAAATATGTAGATACGCAATTACATGTACTAAATATAGTTAACATTTATAAATCTTAAGCTGCAAATACAAAAGCTACAAGTATATATAAATAATACATAATACTATAATTAAATATAATATTTAATTATAGTATTATGTATTATTTATAATAGCTGTTTCATCTATAAACATTTTTTTTACTGTTTTAATTCCTGCTTGAAATATGAATAATATGTCCCTATGCAATTATAAAACTCTTTAAATATGCATTATTGTAAGAAGAGCTTTTAAAAGCTTTGACATTCATTTACAGCGGTACATTTTTGTACGCTTAAATTCTGAAATTTAATTTCAACATGAAACCTTTTAACTATAAATTTTGAAAAAATCTGTCTGTTATATTTGACTTACTTGCAGGTACAGTTGACGATCTGTGGAGTAGATTGTATTTGTATTCGCCCTTATTATGTCGCTCATTCTCTTTCCTACTCATGATTCAAATCGCAAGTTTTGAGCTTTTGTTATGAATGAAATTCAAAGAACTTGTAATAATAAAATTTCACAAAATCCTATTCAATCGGACATTTTAATCAGAACATTGACACAACAGTTTTGAAATATGACTTTCCTTTCTGTGTAATTCAGCATGTGACAAGCCTTGATCGGCTAAATCCAAATACTAAGGCTGATTGAAACAGTCTTAGAAACTAATGTCCCGATGTCTCAGTTTGAGATTTGAAGAAAACTATTGTTTTTTCCCTTTCCGCAAGGATTGATCTAAAGTCAATATCTATTTGCTTTATGCTTCATATTTATGTAAGGCTCATTGACCTAAACATCTTCTTAATTGAGTTCTCTCTCAAAACATCCGCGATTATATGCCAGAGCCAGAAAATTAACTTTGTATGCAGATTTGTTTCGACTGCTATAGAGTTCTCCTATGTGGAGTCGACATTATGCAAATCAAATCTTATTTGGATGACATTTACAGCTGATTATTTCATTTCCCATTATCGCGGGATAATAAAAAAGAGTATATGTACAAACCAATTTCTGATTTCTCTTTAAATTTCTGAAATAAACTATCAAATTCTATCTAGAATTACTCATGATTAATATTATTTTTGTCTTATATGGCTTACGGCATTTAAAAACTCATTATCTTCGGAAATTGAAATCTTGACTGAAACAACCCGAAACAATATTTATAAATAATCCTCAAAGATTTCCCATTTTGTTCATATTTTTCGCATTGCTCTAAAGCAAATTTCACGTGAGGTGTAATACAGTTTTTACCAGTTTAGAAATAGCAATCAGCTCTAGATCTGTGAAAGCTCGGTTTCATCATGGAGTTAATATGAGCTCATTGGTTTCATCTTAAAAATATAACAATGGCGTTCTTATGATGAAACATAACTTCTAAATAACTGACGAATGAACTGATAAACACGCCATTCCTTTAATACTTTTCTATATTCAGTATTTTAAAAGAATGGCGTTTCAAATGATATATATAAACCCACACATCCTATTTACTAATGTATACGTATAAGTTTATAACGTATATAAATGAAATATGCCTTTAAAATTTCATAAAACTCAGACACAGGTTTTTATAATTGTTTTCATGAGTACGGCGAACTCAATGTGTTGTTCATTACAGACTTTCGATAATAATGATATCTTTTAACGACCCTTACAAACCGCAAATATAACATTTGATATTTGGGAAAGGGGTTATACTGTAATGAATTCGAGACCCAAAGCCCTATAACACTCAAACTTTACTTAATTTTAACTTGAGTACAGTGACTACCTGATACACTTAATATCAACTAGTTTACATGAACATGTGTACTTGTATACCTACATGTAGCTAGTTCTGATATAAGAGGAAGTAACATTAAGTACAAACTTATACATATTTAAGCAAACATAATTTGACATAGAGAGAGGAAAGTTGCATAATACGCTAGTACCCATTACGAAAAAATGATCATGAAATACTAATGTTTCGATAATTGAGGTGCATATTTATATATATTATATCAATATATAGTTAAGCTCAACTTGTCTAAGCCTACACACAATGTGTACTACTTCATGTATATATATAATAAGATTTTACAATTCACATTCGTGCTACACTAGCTATATTTTAGCCGTAAAGTCAAACCTAAACACACGTATTAGTTATATAAATGTTGAGCTTGCAAAAGTATATCAGAAACACTTGGGATCACCTAACAATAAGGTTTGTGATACTCAGTCTTTTGTTCTACTGTTGTTGTTTGTCGTTTGGACTTTCTTATTTTGGCATAGTGTTGACAGTTTATTTTCAACTTAAGATTGTGAATGTGCCTTTGGCATCGTTTGCCTCTCTTTTGCATATACATCTTGTCTTGATGATAATCAATGGTATTCTAGTGTTTAAGGTGTTTTCCCCTAAAGGTTGCTTGCTTAAACCTCTATGTTCTGATACGAATTAAATTCAGTATAATTATGTTCGTCTTAACATCTTTTCTTCAAGCTTTACCACAAGTATAAGGCAAAACCGTGTGTTCTTTACGGAATGCTTTATTTAGACCGACATACTTCGTACGATTATATCGAGATTAATAGCAGCTAAACACGAAACGGGTGAACATTCCTTTTAAGTCTTATCATTAATCTTTTATTCGATACAACTGGCTATTATTAAGCTTGTGCTAAAGATGTTTACTATAAGTCTCGAGCTTATTCATAGTAACTTAAAGGTCAGAGTTCAAGATTTTGGACTATCGAATTGTCCTTGACCAATCCATACATATCTGATTATTTCTTTCTGTTTGTGTTGATTACTGTGACATACATGTTTATTTATATACAGTATCTATATATATATAGTAATTTGTGTTAGGTGTTTCTGTTAATATGTGTTATTAATATTATACACTTGATAATATTTACGTACGTTTCGGCAACAAAGTTTATCGACAGGTTGTAGGTATCCCCATGGGCACTAATTGTGTCCCTTTAATAGCAGACTTGTTTTTGTACTGTTACGAATCACAGTTTATGACTAAATTCAGTAAAGACCCGTCGAAATTGCATTTAGTTGATAACTTCAACGACACTTACCGTTATCTTGATGATATTTTTTCGTTAAATAATCAAGAATTTTCTCAATATACTGCTGAAATTTACCCCAATGAACTTACTTTAAATAAATCAAATATATTCGGTAATAACTGTCCGTTCCTGGATTTAGATATTTCGGTTTTAAACGGGAAACTACACACTAAAATTTACGACAAAAGAGACGATTTTTCGTTCCCTATTGTTAATTTTCCGTTTTTAGATGGTGATGTTACTTTGGCACCATCTTACGGTGTTTATATTAATTTCACAACTTGTTCGCTATGCCCGTGTCTGTTGTGACGTTTTTGATAACGAAAGCAACCTATGTATTACTGGTAAATTATTAAACCAGGAATATCGTTACCGTAAATTACTTAAAACCTTTACTAATTTTTTTCATAGATATAAAGATTTGGTTTTGAAGTTTGGTTGTACCTGTAGAAAACTTATTTCAAACGGGATAGCACATCCTCATTTGTACGGAAATGTTGTTAACCGTGCCCGGAAATTTAGAAATGATCCATGTAAACTTGTTGCTCCTTTAAATAAACTTATTCTTAAAGGTTACCTAATCAACACTGTAATAAGATCATTGAATATTGTTTTTATTGGTATAGATATTGACTTTGTTATCAGTAGATTAAAAGCTAACTAAATATTACTAGTATGTTATATACATATACATTTTCATGGATCTACAATCTGTCGATACCTGTAACATGGCATTGCACAAGGTCATGTTTTTCTCTGGCTATTTATGACGTCTTTACACTAAATCCATTGTATGTTGGATGTGTACGGATTGATTGCTTAGTCTTAGAGGCATGATTTTTTTTATTAGTTGTTCATGGCTTTGAACTAGCTGTCAGATAACTGCGATTACTCTCAGATCTGTTCATTGTGTCTTTTTGTGTCGGGATGTATAAGTACCCGGCCACATCTACTTGTATTTTTTGTCTATCTGATGAGTTAAGCCTTTTTCCACTGATTTTTATAGTTCGTTCTTATATTGTATTGTTATGCCAAGGTCCCAGATTAGGGGAGGGTTGGGATCCCGCTAACATGTTTAACCCCGCCACATTATTTATGTATGTGCCTGTCCCAAGCCAGGAGACTGTAATTCAGTGGTTGTCGTTTGTTTATGTGTAAGTTACGTATTTGTTTTTTGTTCATTTTATTTTACATAAATAAGGCCGTTAGTTTTCTCGTTTGAATTGTTTTACATTGTCTTATCGGGGCCTTTTATAGCTGACTATATGCGGTATGGGCTTTGTTCATTGTTGAAGGCCGTACGGTGACCTATAATTGTTAATGTTTGTGTCATTTTGGTCTTTTGTGGATAGATGTCTCATTGGAAATCATCATACCACATCTTTTTTATATTTATATGTTTGGTGACTTCAATGACATTTTCTTCCGAAAGTTGACGTCTTATGGTTTGAATTAAACTTTACATTTCGTAACCAATTGGAGTTTTTTTACCGGGTTATTCTTACTATAAAACGGGGAGACCTCATTTTTTGTGTCGCTTTTCTTCCTTCCATGATAAATTAAATTCATCAGGACTCTGTGTTATATACTATATACTATATAGCGTCCGGATATTGTTTCCGTCATCAGACCAACTTTTAAGTCATACAAGTCTTCCGGATTTAAACTTGCACATCATTTTCATAAGAGTATTGGGGGACAAGACAATAATTTTCTCGTTGATAGAAGCTCTCTACGTTATATAGCAGTGATCTCCTTGGAAAAGAATCTTGGAATTGATAGTTAATAGCAAACACACTTTATTTATAATATACGTATTATGTTCATAGTATACAGAAACGCGAAAATAATGGAATTTAATTGAAAAAATAATAAAAAATAACGGACATTGGAAAAAAGGGAGGTGGATTAAAAAATTTGTCCGGTCTCCAAGTACCTATGAATTTTCATACTTTTTCTGAAACTCTCCAGGCATATTTTTTTTTACAAAAATCCTCCCTACAAGTTCACATACTTTCAATTAAGCTCTTAATGCCCGCGGTTTCGTGGATGTGTTCTAGTACACTTTAAAAACAAATCAAAGTTTGCCCAAAATTCCAGATATATCTATAGATATTTCTTAACAAACGAATAAATTTGTATGTGTAGGTAAGGTGTTAATCACTTTTCGGTTTTTGATGGGTTAAGTGTAACGTAACTCAAGCTTATTATATATTTTATGTAATATTTTGCGAAAGTCGTGTTTTCATTAGATTTCCCAAAGACACGCGAATTTGAATATCCCATGGGTTCTTGTTAACTTGTAAAATGAGCATTGTTTTTTTTGTTGAAGTCCGGAGCGATGCGTTGCCTATTAGTTTGATTTAAGATGCGATGCTTATTTTCGTCGATCAGTTTTGTCGAACAGTTTTGCATTCAATGTGTGTCATTAAGAACATTAAATTCGTTGCAGTTGTTCATCACTGTATTATCTTGTACCAAAGGCAGCCAAGTGTAAATTAAAATAAAATGCAAATAAAAGAAATGCCAAGTATGCCAGTCATCTTGTCTTGCTTGTCTTGCTTCAAACAAGTTTCGTGTTATATCAAAAATAATCTTCAATTGTGTAGGTTGACAAGGACAGTTTTATTTCTTCAGATTGCATAATTCATTTCTCGTACGTAGGATTTGAAGAAAAAGATGTGTTTTGTAAGATTGAAGCAAGAATTAAAACGTCAGAGCGTGCATTTAGAAGAAAATAAATAATAAAAATGAAATAATCCACGATATTTCTTGTCGTTACCAGGTTATGTTTATGAATGTTCATAGTATCAAATGTCGAATAAGAAAAAAATATATATTAAAATTCAGATAAATGCCATTCCAAGACGCAATTGTACAAATCAATTTTCAAACATAATCTTTTTTACTGATGGCAATTAAAATTTGCCTGATTTGTCTTGTCACGAGGGAACAAAAACCAAAAGCTTGCTGGTATGACGCACGGATATATTTTCAATTATCAGAAGATTATTTTGTATTTAACATCTGTGTTGTCTTTCAGCAATAAAATTAACGTGTCTATGACTATTTTCAGTAGGAATTAGCGTCAATGTTGTTTTTCAGATTGTCGTGTAAGACCATATTAAACATATTCTATTTCATTCATTTATTAAAAACTAAGGCAAATGTTTAAGAAAATGTTCTATTTTGAGAGCCCTTTTTAATTCCTGTAGAGCCAATACAATGGAAAAGCGTTGGTGGTTCGTATAAAAGAGGTTTATAAGCCCGAAGACTTATAAAAGTTTAGTTTGGAACACAGCCGTTTTATTTCATTCATGTCAAAATGACAAATTTTAATTGGTCAATTCGATGGCATTAATCTACTCTATTTCATGGCAATACCCTATTACACTTTACGGAGACGCTCGACCGAGTGTGCACTTTATTGAAAAAGCTATGTGTAATTTTCATTTTATCATCCACTAATTATAAACCATGATCATCGTATAAACAAATATTATCCTTTAAATTTGACACTTTTGTTCAGTGTTTGACCTTATAACTTTTTTTTTTATCTTTATCAAACTTTTAGAATTTTTTTGGCAAATATTTTTATTTCTATTTTGGCAGATAAGATAATTTACTTTTGGAAAAAATGTCCTTAAATTAATTCCTCATAATCACTTTTGTGGCTGTAAACAGTCAATTCACATCGGCAATATCATTCGTACGGATTTCAAACGGGTTTTCGCTTTATGCTAAATAAGTATATATTCAAGCCCCCATGGATTATTTCTATTCTTACTAGACAAATACGGCAAATATGTTCTGTCCCTGTAATTGATTACGTTTATGATATTGACGTATAAAACAAAGATAATTAAATAAAATTACATGTTGTAGTGTGGCATAACATACTTACGAGACAGCTTTGGACGAAGTTACATTTTCAGCTTACCTTTATTTGAAAAAAAACCTAGCTTTTAGCTTTAATCATTGTATGATTATGTTTTCGTGTTGATGACTTTCTGTTTCAAATTCATTGAATTTCTATAAGAAAATGCCTATATTCTTACTTCTTCGTTCAATTACGTCATTTACACCGACTGACCTCGAGTAACTCATTTTATAAGTACAAGCATATACCGTGGAAGAGAGATGGACCAGCAAAATCAAAACATATCAATTGCCGATCCACAGACATACAACTTATTAATATTTTACAACAGGTGTGGTCACGATGGCGTGGTATACTTTTGAAACGATTGACGAAGCGCCATGTTCAAACACTATTTATATCATTTTAAAAGCGCTCTATTTAAGGAATAGTATTCACACGTGTGTCGTCTTCTTGGATTAGAAAATGACAAAGAGAATATCGGAATGAAGCTGACGTGGGTGCTATCATATTTATATTTGTTTGGCTTTAACTGACAGTTCGTGTGATAATAAGAATAAATCGTTCAAATGAGTGACTTAGCAAAATAGTTTCATATGATGTATATACTGTGTCCTCTCCTTCTAATAGTGCGGTAGGCTTCTATTTCGCATGGGCCATATACAATAACAGACTATAATACCAATAAGTTATAAACATATCCTTGCTATCTTGATGTACATTTTTTGTCTTGCACAATAAATTTATTTATTATGTTAAGATTTAATACAAACTATTATGTTTTCTGTTACTTACTAGTACTTGACGCTTTATTTGTCTACTTATCTAAAATTAAATGGTCTAGTGTTAAAAGATACCTTCACATTCAGAATTTCACCACTCTTAAACAGTACTGTAACATGCCAAAACTGTCAATTTGAAACACTACCTGCATTTATATTTTTTGTCAATTAGTCCATGTACATGTAGTACTTTACGATTATATACCCGTGTGTTGATTCAATGATAAACATATGGACATTTTAAAGAAATCCACAGCCTTTATCCTTGTTCTCATATTTTTGGCAATTTTATGACTGATAGATATAGGATTATTGCATGCAGTGCTAGCATTGATTTCATAAAAACAAGTTAATGAATGTAGTTATTGGTTAAAACAAATAAAAATACGGACCAAATCAAGTACACCTTTTAAGGTGCACTCGACTTTAGTTACACAGCTGGAAGAATTTTGGAATTTACAGGTTGGTTAGAACATTTTGTAGAAAATTAACACTAGCACACCATAGAAAAGCAAGTGAGTAATCTATGTTTTAAATTTTATTACGAAAATCTCTGTATTAAAGGCTGTGAATATTCTATAAAAATCTTAATTTATTTGCCACAAAGTACCATTTTTCTATTAAATGCAATGAAACAATAAATGATTATGCTTTCCATCAAGTTTCACTTGGTATATGTACTACACGGCCTATCTCCATTATTCATTATATCTGTAGTGTTGATATAATTGAAGTTTGAAAAATTCGTACAAAAATAGCTACAGAAGGGGTCATAAACCTTAAGTCATCATCATAATGTTCAACTTGTTACGGACGAACAAAAGAGGGTATACACCATTTTATGCCCTCTCTTAATGGCGGGGTATTATAAAGCCGAAACAAGAATGTGTCCATAGAACAAGGATGCCACACTCGCAATACCATTGTCTATGTCCAGTGGATCGTAAAATTAGAGTTATAACTCTAATTTGGCATTACAATATCATAGGAAACGTGTGTACTATGTTTTGAGTTGATTGGACTTCAACTTCATGAACAAATATCTTGACAAAAACTTAAACCTGAAGCGGTACAGACGAATGGACAAACGAACAAACGGACGCACAAATCAGAAAACATACTGCCCCGAGGTGTCACATAAAAAATAAAAAAAAAAAATTGAAACTGATTCAAGTTAAACATTTTTGCATTTATTGTTTCCTGAGTGCTATCAGAAGCTTTAATATTTGAAAACAAAATAAACTTAAAAAAAAACTTAAAAAAACTGATAAATATATAGCCTCACCCAAACAAGGAATCAGAACTACAATGTACCAGTATTTGCAAACATAATTAAGGAGGTTTAATTTCTCATAAATATCACCGATTTCAATATATATTAATTTTGAAACACCTGACCAAAGCAATAAAAAAACAAACAGGTAAACATTGTCTGTTAAGGACAACACTATTACATCTGTATAAGGTTTTGACATTTAAAACATGGTTTGCCCTACATGTAAGGCACAGCAGATAATCTTACATTAACGTTTGTTATATTCCATGTACATGGTAAGACATTTTTTGTTTTATGTAAGACATAATTAATTGTCCCAACCACAACACTGCACGGGGACAAAATAATACCAGAGAACCATTACAGTCGTGTTGGTTGTCTTGTATCATCGAACACCTTTTGTTAAAACTTAAAAATCCAAGCATAATGTTTGCGAAGTTTGTTTAATTTGGTTCAGTATTTTCAGCGGAGATTTTTATTGTCCAAGTTAACTACTTAACACACTAAAGACAACATGTAACGGACACAAAAATGATAGTTAAATCTTATAATGGCCCTTTTGACCAGGGGAGCTAAAATTAAATTCTACGTTTGTTTCCAAAATTTACTAATTCAGAATAAAAGAATTTTATAATGGATAAAACTTCAGAAATCAATAAAATATTAGTACTGTCATAGATATGCTCAGTCAATATATTTACATTGCTTCGTTTACATTTCCTATACAAACAGATATTGAAATTTTTTCTAAAATGCATGTTTGCTGTAGTCTTTAAACAGGATGTTTACTTTTCTATATGTAAAATAAATGATACAGAACATGTATACGAATTGCTGTAACTTGTTAACCGTGAATATATAGGATACTCAATTAAGGCACCGCTATTTTGATAAATGTATGTACTACATGTACATCATCAATTCAGGTCTGTCTTAAATTGTTGTCAGTAAAAAATATCAGTACTAGCATATATGTATATACATGTATTTAAATAAGTATTAGTCATTTAGGTTTTATTATTTATCTATTATCGTTGATCATCTCAATGAGATTGATTTTCTCGTTTGAGCCGGAACGGCGAAAGAGAGAAAAGCAGTAGAGTTGAGATGACGAATGATAATCTGTATCGCTATTTTACCTATGACGATGTGTTACTTTCATGTTAATTGCCTTACCAACGACACGTGCTCCCTTAGTTACTTGCGATAATTTTCATTTCACTCGACTCCGCTGAGAAAGATAATTATCAGACAGTAAGATCAAAGGGAAATTTTGTAAAATAGCGATCATATATGTTATAGGAATTCTGATTTCATTTATATCATCAAACCTTGAGCCTTTGGAATCTTCGACTGATATCATTGTGTTGTCTTTACGTCTAAAAGAAGCAAGAAATGCTGATACATTGTACCTCAGTACGATTGCAGGCATTTATAATTGATCATGCAACTTTTGTAATTTTGGTAAATACAGTATTTGAGCATTTTATAAACCGAACTTAATTGAGACTTTGGTCGCACTAATTAGGCAACATATGCCTTTTTAACTATAAAGAACATTCAGAAAATTATCCGGGATGAATAAATGAATAAATTCATGAAAAGATTGGTCCGACATCTTTTCTTATTAGCCTGCGAATATCTTCTAAGACAATAAATAAAAAATAACATGACAAAACGACACGGCCATATAGATTGATACCACATATAAATCACCATATTAGCAAATATTATACAAAGCCGACTTCATCAAAACAAATGGTACAAACACACAGCAGAGAATACAAATAGAAAACCTAGAGGCAAAATACATTTTCTTCTAAATAAATGTTTTACTAAATCTATAATTGATTAAACAAAAATAATCTTTCAATCAAATAATCAAAACCAAAATTATTTTTTCAAATGCTAGTATCATGAAAAGATTTTCTCTCTGTATCCCTGTATCCCTAAATTCTAATGTATATACATTTTTCAAACTGAAAACAATGTATGATCATCGCTTTCTTATTTATGGTTGATTGTACAAGTAAGTAAAATTTTATTCACTAGTTGTAAAATTAGTAAATATATACTGCTACTTACGAAGATTAAACGCTCCTTTGTTTCCTCCTGCATTTTGTAATGATTTCCACACTGCCTTTTTAAAAGCCATTTTGAAAATGAATATTTTAATTGCATACGTTATTTACATCCGACAAACATTTTATACATAATAAATTGTCGACTATCAAAACATTGTAGTGATTCCATAAATCAAATCAGATGGGAAATCTAGCTGCATATATATATATTTATATAGCTTTGCCATTTCACACGATGAAACGAAATAGGAAACAAAAAAGCTTCTTAGAAGTACTTAGGTATAAGAACATTCAGAAAGATGCGTGATAAATTACCAACGGGCATGTCATCGGATGATAGGCATCAATTGTAAAAAACGTTAATTTGAACTGGTAATGTATTTGTATGTCTGTAATTAGAAATGCTATCGAGCCTAGTTTGAAATAGATGAACATGAAAATAAGAAGATGACTTTTTGTGGTATGATTGCCAATGAGACAACTATCAACTAATGTTAAAATGAAGTGAATTTAAGGAATTAAATAACATGCAAAAAAACCTAACACATAATATGTTCAGATATATGCTGTACGAACACGTGTTTGTCGATGACAAACACATATACTACTCAATTCAGTGAAAGTTGTTGGTTGTTCTATAGGGGGAAGTGTTTATTCTTGTCATAAACTACTAAGTACGGTCTTCAATACGGAGCCGTGGCTAAAACCGAAACAGCAAACTATAAAGGGTCCCAAAATGACTAGAGTAGCACGATTCAAATTTGACTGATTTTTTTTCACATTTCTCATGTCGGGGTCTTTTATAGCTACAGAATCTATTTGGTACGGTTTTATTCACTAATGGAGACCGAACGGTGACCTATAAAATCAATGCTTATATATACGTCATTTGGACCCAAATAAATAGTTGTCTCATAAGCAAAATTTATATCCCTTTTGAACATAACTCCTTTTGTGTATACGTTTTTGATATAGGCAATAAGAATGATCAACAACTTATCTGGACGTTTACCAGCCATCAATCTAACAATGAATGATTACACGTATTATAACACAGATTTTTGTAGTCTAATCGATTCAATCGAAAGAAAGAGTTTATAGAAAAACCTCGACACTGTTGATGCTAAAAAGTACAAAGTAACATCTCAAAAATAACGAACCCTGTGGATAACTCAAAACTGAGATTCCCAAGATAGCAAACGTCACAATCAACAGCTCCAAAACAAGAAACGAATTGACAACAACTGTCATATTCACGACTTGGTTCAAAAACTTTCGTAGAAAATTGAGGATTTAATCTGGTTTTGTAGCTTGCTTAACCTCTCACTTCATTAAATCAGTTAATGATAATAGTTTGTGGACGGACTGAATGTTCTGTACTCTCTTAAAAAATTATTTTTTTAGTTGAAAAGTGTCTTTCTGTCTCTCAAAGTTTTCGAGATAGAAGGAAAAATCCTTAAAAAAATGGTAAAATTGTCTGATGGCAAAAGAGCAATCACTCCAACAAAAGGAGGCGTCCGACAATTCAGTCATATGAAATGTTTGTAATTGTCTTGCTCATTACGTTTAATTTGCATTTGTGGTTTTCATCTATTTGAAATATTAATTTTGAAGATAACACGCAAAGATGAAAAACGGTAAAACTTCTGATTTCGAGCAAGTAACGTCCATAAGAAGTCAGTCGTATCATAATTTGACATTGATTGACAATAAGATGATCTCAAATTTCAGAACATTTACAATGGTTTTCAAGAAAATAAAAAAAAAACATGTATTGTATCCAAATATTCCATTCGAGGCCATGTCGGTCATGTGTTTTGGCAAAAGGGGCCATCGGACAGATTTTTTGACTACAACATAATTGCTGTTCAGCTTGGTTAAATTTCGCCCGGTATAGTTCAACGGAGAATACTTTTGTCTTGTTTTTCGGGCGTCAAGTGACAAGAAAAAATTGCTTGCTTTGAACTTGTTAAGCTAATGTTCTGATGTTGCCATTTATTTATTTCCAGATACAATTTACAAAGTATGTTGTCTACAGAACACTCAGTAAATTACAAATTGAAAACATCAAGTTGTTCCATAAATATATTTTTTGAATTTTTAGCAGCGAACACCTAGTCATTGAAAAAGTGTTCGCGGAGCATTAGTTCCAAGTGCACCAAAACTGGATATTGTATGACAGATTTGTTATTTGGCTCTTGAAGCAATTTCGTCTTCAGACAAATACAAGTTCTTATTACTGGGGCGATAAAACATCATTTATTCAATAATGCATCTCGTGTTTTTACCTCATTCGTTTAGACATACACACAGAATATAACTCTTAAAAATAAATTACCAGAAAAAAGTAAAATAACAAAAATACAGAAACTCCCAGGGCGTTTGCACATTAACCATATATTGCGAATTTCCTAGATACTAAACAGATTTATTTGATTTCTGTCTTCTTTTGACTATCAAGATCCCTTTCTTTCTTATGTTGACATTTTCCAGTCCAACAGGGGAAACCAAATTGCATTCAATTGAATAAATGAAGTTTATACGACCTCACATAGAAACAACCACTGGGATTAAACAGCTGTCTTTATGAGAACTTAATGTTTACGTAAACGTGACAATTCAACTGCAGACATTATCTTTCCTTGCATATGCGTAGGTAATAATACTTATTTTTATTTTATCGATCGTAATAGTCATATTTATATTATATAATGTTATACTTAAACACTACAAAAAAAAAAGAATGAACACATTGTGAGACTAATGTCACCAGCATCATGTTTCAGTTGTAGTTACACTTCAATTTCTAGTATTTTATTAAAAAGCAAATGTATTTTATTTGATTTCAGAAAAAGTAATTTACCTTTGTTTGATAGCTACGCAAAAATACCTTATTGAAGATACTTATAGATTTATTAACTTTTATATGCCAGACGCGCGTTTTACCCATAAAAGATTTATACCAATGACGCTCTTATCTAAAACGATAAATTGTATAAAGGTAAAAGCAAGTACAAAGATGAAAAATACTGAAAATATTGAAGATAAAGCATTTTAACATTTTGGTTGACATGTTCTGTTGACATTTACCATGTACTGGTAAAATATTATGACATATACCATATTTTTTTTTATTGGAATATATATAGTAGACTATTTGATTTAATGTATTATCTTTTTATCTTCTCGTCAAATACAAAATTATTTTCGGTCACCATGGTAACAATTCAATATTGTTACTTTTTGTCCTTCTTCCTGACTTTAAAAGTTCATATTGAAATCGTAAATACCATTTTTATCCCCAAACCATAAATGTCAAATATATTGTATACAATCCATATTTCTGGCTTGTTCTTACACGCCACAGTATCAAAAACGGAAATGGAGCAGTCTTAAGCAAGTGATTATCGGAAATGTACATCTCCATTTGTGTGTTGTATTGTCACATACTCTATTAATTAACCATGACGTAAAACGAAGATGATTGTGTTCGTAGTAAATCCTTAATTTATTCGTTTTGCAAAAGCATGCAAACTGTTAGTTTGTCCGATAATTAAAAAGGTAAACAACAAAACAACTTGCAACTTACTCAATACTTTTTTTTTAATCTTAAATGGTGGTCAATCTAGTGACCAATTATGTCTTTTATAGTTCCGTGTATCGTTCACTTTTACATATACTGATACTGAAATCTGTTTTACAGGGGCAAATACAAAAACAAATAATTTTATTTTGCAATGAGCGCCCAAAAAGGCGCAGAAATATAAATTCCAATACTAGCACAAATTATACAAAACACAAAAATTCAATATGGATTGGTACGATATAGATAAAGTTATAAATATTATTAGAGTAACATAGGGAAGGGAAAATGAAAACAGATGCATATAACACTGAAATAAATATATTACAAGTAAAGTGGAAGTTATACATGTATAGCCAATTGATAACTTTTAATAGTTCGTGTATCGTACCAAGTCAGGAAAATGGCTATTGTTACATTATAGGTCATTTCTGTGTGTTGCGTTTCGGTGTTGTGTCTCTATTGTGTCGTAGTTCTCTTATATTTGATACGTTTCCCTCAGTTTTAGTTTGTAACCCGGATTTGTTTTGTTCTCTATAGATTTATGAGTTTGAACAGCGGTATACTACAGTTGCCTTTATTTTACACAATTCCAATAGATTGGTGATATTGTAATTATATGGATGTCCTTATTGGCTTAATCACAAGGTGTTGTACTTCATTATTGTTCTTTATTGAAAAAGCTTGTATAGAGTTGTCGTCAAATCAAAACCATAGATTTTAATATAAAATATGGTGCATGATCTCCGGCAATAATGAAGCATTTTTAATGAGTCATGAACTGATTCGGAGACCCAAACATAGTGGGTCACACGCCATTTTGTATACATTCAGCTTTTTATGTATCAAGTAAACTATCTTACTAAGAATGTTCGCCGGTACAAAGCAGTATTCGTGATTATGTATCACTTTTACTCAATATTTTTCATCATGAAATATTTCCCAATGTACATTTAACACCAATAAACTTATCCATGGTGTACACTTGTTATATCCAAAACAAGAATATTTATTCAATTCATTCAAAGACAAAATGCAACAACATCGTATAAAATATAATCGCATCTGGTATTCTATACTAAACTGCGAAAAATTACAAAATAAAGTAAGCAGTCTGGTTGGTCGGGTTGTTGTCTCTTTGACTCCATTATCAATCTTAGAATCTAAGAAATAAATATCAAACAGAGATTTCCTGTCCTGAATATATGAAAATCGCTATCGCGGCTGAACTCAACATTATAAAATTGCACATTATTTATCAAACAAGTTCTTCCTAGAATCATTGGCTAATTAATAATATATCACAAAACATTTTTTTTTACCTAAATCGGTCATTAAACTCGAAATCAGAACTACATGTGTATAATCTGTATAGTCAATTGTAATAGAATGGGGATGTATTTGGTTGTCCTAAGTCACCCTCTTTACTACAGATGCTTGTTTCAGAGTTGTTGTCAAATAAAGGCAACAGAAGTATACCGCTGTTCAAAACTCATAAACATGGACAAAAACAAAATCGGGGTAACAAACTAAAAATGAGGGAAACGCATTAAATATAAGAGAACAACGACACAACATTAAAATGTAACACACACAGAAACAGACTTAACATTAGACAACATCCTATGAGAATAACCAATATAACATCAAAACCAAATACATGAATTTGGAATAGATAAGTACCGTGACACGTCTTCTAGTATTGTGAATTCATAATCAAAAATAAGAGAAAAAAACCCGACACAACGTTTAAATGTAACACACACAGAAACGAACTATAATACAACAATGGCCATATTCCTGACTTGGTACAGGACATTTTAAAAGGAAAAAATGGTGGGTTGAACCTGGTTTTGTGGCATGCCAAACCTCTCTCTGTTATGGCCATGTAAAAAAAACATTAAAATGACAACAAACATACGCTTAAAAAATTTGTATGTGTTAAGTATATCTACGCAAAGCATGTGGGGAAGTTCAGTTCAAAAGCAAGGGATCTTTGGAACTTAGCTGTGTTAGGTATACAGCCGAATATCTTACTCTGAATGTCTGTTGGTACAAATCACAGCTTGTGAATATATATAATTTTTACGTTTTATCATCCTGACTATTTGAACTATTTTTGAATGGACATTTAACTTTTAATAGTTAATCCATAATGTATATTTTTTACATCACCACATTAAAAATATTTTTAGTTTTCAAAAACAAGAATAACTATTGAGTTTAAGAAAAGATACAGCTTGTTAGGATTTTTTTTATATGAAAATACCAATAAAATAAATGGAAGAATATAATATAGTATCAGCTTATCTATCGAGGAATAACTGTGTTTATAATAAAAGAGAAACATATAATTTTAAGTTGAAACGTGTTGCGATTTTCATATTTGCCCGACAGCTGAGTATTTTTATACTGCTTAATTTTGAATTTGTCGCTGGTTAGTTAAGAATGACAAATTGAAATTACACGACATTTCTAACTTGGTTTTCTTTTGATCACAAAATCTATTGATCAGAAACGGTCATTTTAGGTTGAACTATTAAGTAATTTTTGGTCTTATAGTCAATTTACTTACTTAAAATTAGAAAAATACTGAACTCAGAGGAAATTCAATCGGAAAGTCCATAATCACATGGTCAAATCAAATAACATAATAATTATATTCAGAACATGCTACAAAACATGTATCAAATTGTTCCTATCATCAACAAACAAATGTTGGAAAAGCGAATGAACCGTACCAAACTCACTGCAGTAGATAAGTAGAAACAAGAGTATATAGTCACAATCAAGTCATATAATATACACAATTTTTCGTTTGCCGACGTCCGACAAGCTGGAATAATGAAAAAAATGAAATACTATACATGCTATACGTGCTTATATTCTGTCCACACCTACAAATGTCTTTGAACATCTATATATTTGAAACCTCTAAATGGCATAATATTCAATAAGATCACCTGATCATGTTTATATTGAAAATCATATGCCATTGAAAGGGCGATAACACAGATATAATTCTTCTTACTTTTCTGGAAAAGAAATGCACCCACACACCTTAACTTATCACTTCTGAAATAGGTATATTTTAACATTGGTTTTTGTTTGTTAAATTTACGACAAACATTCTTTTTCACATTGAAAAAATAATAAAATAAAAAAATAATTTTTTTTGACAAACTGCTATTATTAATTGCCTGAATCATTACCATAAATAGTTATCAAAGGTACCAGGATTATAATTTAGTACGCCAGACGCGCGTTTCGTCTACATAAATTATCGTATATTTAATAAGGAGTATATATAATTTCTTCCTTTTTATTAGGCCCCTAGATAAAAACATTTAATTCTTAAGACTAGACAGACGAAAAGACCTAATCATATTTCATATCAATTTCATAAAGATGGCAATAGAAAATTATTTAAAACTCAATCGATAACGGACAATTGTTGCATCTAATGCAACTGCGAAGTTAAGGTTAATGACCTTTTTATACGTCATGAACAATTCTGTCTCTGAAAACCTGTTCAAAACTGACGATGATTGAATAATTCGTTAGACTATCCAATGAAAATTCTTTTTGTCTGTAACCTTATTCCTTTCTTATGATTTACACGAAACATGTCTCACAGTTGCAATTAAGCAAATTTAAAATAAAAACTCATTGTTACCTCTGTTCACTAATTATACGAGACTAGTTTTACGTTTCCGCAAATTGGCATTACTTTTCCGCGAAAAAAAAATGACGTTTCCGGAAAAAAAAGTTGACGTTTCCGCAAATAAATATCTTACTTTTCCGAAAAAAAAGTAACTATTCCGGAAAAAATAAATTATTACTTTTCCGCTAAAAATTAAGAAATACATATTGATCGAAAGCAAAGCTATAATAAAAATTAAATAAGTAGTAAGTTAAAGGCCATCGTAACATGTAAGTAAAATACATCATTAAAATGTATGAAAACGTATGTTCAAAAATATCTTGATATGAGTTCATAAGTCAGTTCTGGCAGAATATTTGTAGCCGAAACGTCGTACATAGTCCATAATAGCACATTCACCGTTTACAAGTTTTGTATTTTGTTCAGGAAGGAAGTCCATCTTCTCCTTTTCATATTTCCGAACGGGTGCTTTTACAGTTATAGTTCTCATCTTTATGTAAGATGTTGTCTAAAACTTTTCAGTTTCAATAACACATCGACAAAGACAAATATTGTAGGATGGCTAGCGTAGAACTGCTCGTTCAGGTAGGCACAAAAAGACTCGACACCACTCGTTGTTCTCTTTTCATCGGGGTCAGGGGGTTATACCCAAATGGTTGGTGGAAATATCAATTGCCATCTATATAAAATTCCGATATATATATAATCGGCAGACCTCATGCATTTATCGTCAGATGGAGCATTGGAAATTAATTCAAGAAAGCATTCTTCAATCATGTCAGTTGGCAAGTAAGCCAAACCAAAGATGTCTCAATGAAGTTTAACTCATCCTTACCTGAGTCAGCTAGTTATATCTAGTAAATTGTAGCTATACTGAGATCAGAACATTTTCTTTATTAAAAATAAAAAATAAATAATTTATCATATATGTACATTCAATTCTTATAATTTACCAGGTAAATTTGCGGAAAATTAATACATACAAATTGCGGAAACGTATACTTTAAATTTGCGGAAACGTAGTATTGGAACTTTGAAAAAATAGCGGAAATGCAATACGCCCGACTAGTTTAGCGAGTGCAGATACACGGCTTCAGGTGATTGAAAATTAAGTAATGAACATTTTTTAAAGATTATACATTGTATAATAATACAAAATCTAAAATAGCAACACATCAATATATTTATCATTTCATAGTGCATCAAGGAAGGAAGTTAGCTGGTACCTTCTCACTGAATTAATAATTTCATTTTAGTTTGCTTAACGTCTAAAGGTGAGTGAAAATGTAGGACGAGAACAAATTATCCATAACCAAATAAGAAGGTTGTGAAAATTGGGTTGATACTATGTTGGAAGGATAAAATCTCAACTGGGCAGTAATAATTATTATATATATTGATAGAATAAATAGGGAATAGGGAATAATCATTAGCCTGACGGACTCATCACCATTCGGATCTTACTTGGCTGCGTATTAATACAGTACGTGGAACTAAACGGACGCCACTCTTTAGTTTTTATACGGCCGTCAAACTTTTGACGGGACGTATAATGATATACAAATGTCCGGTGTCCGTCCGTCCGTCCGTCTGTCTGTCCGTCTGTCCGGCGTAAACATGTCGCGCCGTAACTTTAGAACGACTCATCAAAATTTCATTAAACTTAACATAGTTGTTGCTTATGATGGTCAAATGATCTGTATACTTTTTTTTGTGAAAATAAGATTAAAACTTTTTGAGTTACGGCACTTTGTAACTAAAACAGGGGTGTGTTTTTTTCACATGTCGCACCGTATCTCAAAAACGATTCATGACTATGGCTTAAAACTTTAAATACTTCTTAGTTATATTAATCTTAATAACTGTATACTTTTTGGTGATGATTCAAAATTTAATTTTTGAGTTATTGAGTATTTTGTAAAAAAGGGGGAGGGTTTTTATACATGTCGCACCATATCTCAAAAACGATTTATTTTTATTGCTTTAAACTTTACACATGTCTTTGTTATATTAATCTAAAGATTTGTATACTTTTTGGTGATGATTCAAAATTTCATTTTTGAGTTATTGATTATTTTGTAAAAAAGGGGGGAGGGTTTACATGTTGTGCCGTATCTCAAAAACTATTTATGATCATTGCTTAACACTTAACACACTTCTTTGTTATATTTATCTTAAGATCTGTTAACTTTTTGGTGATGATTTAAAACTTTCTTTTGGAGTTATTGAGTATTTTGTTAAACAGGGGAGGTTTATTTTACATGTCGCGCTGTATCTCAAAAATAATTTATGATTATTGCTTAAAACTTTACACACTTTTTTGTTATATCAATCTAAAGATCTGTATACTTTTTGGTTTTGATTCAAAATTTTATTTCAGTGATATTTAGCTGCTTTTTAAAAAAAAACAGGGTTGGGGTTTTCACATGTCCCGGCGTGTCCCAAAACAATATATGGTTATTGCTTAAAACTTTCTCAGACACTATTTATGATTATTGCATAAAACTTCCACACAAGACGTGAGGCGTATCATGCGCTCATGGCGCAGCTGTTTATTGGTTAATTGCCGGACAGGAGAATTCAAGTATACCAAAGTCATCAATCGGGGTCTACTAGACGCGACAGTAAGAATGTCAGTGTAATTTATCTACATTTTATCGAAGATATTTGTATCAAGAGAAAAGCATTTAGTTTAATGATATTTTTTTTCTTTTGATACACTATGAAAAATACAAACAATCGGATTTGTTCATAAAAACATGTTAACGGGGTTTTATTGGGAAGGGATACAAAAGAGTATTTACTTTTAAATATCAAATAGTATATTAAATCAAATAAAACAAGTTTTACGATGTCCTCTATTGTACTATAAAATTCCTTTGTTCATTCTTCTTTTCATATTATAGTGAACACTAATTCGAACCTTAAGTATTTACTTAGATATGGCCATCCAGTTGTTTCGATTCGAGTGCTTTTGAGGATTCTTGTATAAACGAAACGCTCGTCTAGGGTAACAACTTCTTGGCTTGGTATCTTTAATGAGTTATAGTGAAAAGTGTAAACAGATATATATTGACAATAAAATTGAGAAAGAAAATGGTGAATATGTCAAAGCGACAGCCACCCGACCATAGAGCAAACAACAGCCGAAGGCAACCAATGGATCTTCAATGTATTTAATTAATTGTGTATCCGTAACATGAATTAAACCAAGGAATTTTCCAATAATTTATGGTCTTATTTTTAACAAAAACACTACTTTCCAAATTGGTCTTACATATTTTGTAAAAGTTCGAATCTGAAAACCGCCGATTCTGAATGCACATCAAACGATGTAATCAATATACATAGATGACATGTCAATTTTAGTTTTAATTTAACGACACACATACTTATGTAGGTTGATTTTTTTATCGACACTCAGTATAGATAATGATGTTTAACGCTCGCATATGTTGGCGATTCGAAGTATTTATTTTATAATTTCATGTAATGTGATATCTCTCTAGAGTCATCAGGGACAATAATAGGCGTCCTCGACGAGACAGGGATTAATTTGTAGCAATAATCTAAAACATAAAACTATTATAAGCTTGACATACAAGACCGTTAAATTGCTGTGAAGCAATTTATTTTCCTAGTAGGAAGACAAATTCTAATAACATATGTTTAATGATAACCGTCTTTAGTTTATATATTAATAGCGCAACTCGTCCTCAAATTTTTTATGCGGATATAGAATATTAGAAAACAAACGTGTATCGTTAAGTATTTATAGCACATTTATAAGATTGTTCTTACAATTCTATATGTTTTGTTTGTAATGAAAATCATTTATAAAGTCGTAAAAAAAATGTTTTGATATGATATATTTTTCTTCTACAATGTATACGTATCAATATGCATAACACATAAATTTGAAATACATTAAGCTATTACTTACATAAGGTTCCTTACTTAATATGTAATGGGTAACTCGGTTTAACCTCAATGTTGGACATATTTTTTAATATACTTATATAAAATAGAATTTATCAAATGAGTTGATCTTCTTCTTTACATAACTATTGATTACAGTAAAAAAGAACTCATCATAGATACCAGGATTCAAATATCAGAAAACCAACTTATCTTCACGGATTCTTTTTTTTTTGCGTTTTACCCAACTACGCGGCTATTCAATTTCGATTTTTTCATTTAAATGCCGTAGTTAAATATTAAAAGATCCAAGTTTGTTTTCAAAAACAAGATAACCGAGATGCATAAAAAAGTATACATGTTAAATAAAAAAAACCCAAACAAACAGAGCTCGTAGGAAAATTCAAAACGGAAAAAACCTTGAAAATGGAAAACAAAGGTTATAATTATGACTTGGTACAGACATTGCCTTATGTAAAATGGTGGATTAAACTCTGTTTTACAACAGGCGAAACCTCTCATTTGTATGACAGTCGCATAAAACACGTAAAAATGTCAAATATTAGGGTACAAGTTAACACAGTGCTCTAATCTTCATCCTTATAAAAATATATAATTGTCAACCTAGAAAAAGCAAATGGTAATAAGACAATATATACAAAACACATATTAAGCAAAAATGAAAGATAAAAAAAAACCCATAAAAATCTTATACCATAATAACACAATGGCTAGTTGAAAAAAAAAACCAAATAGCCATGCAAAAAAAATAAAAAAATACAACCTAACCAAGGATAAACAGTTAATGTAAGCTATATACAAAGAGAAATAAAACAACAACCCTATAACATGTATTTTTGATGGTACATCACGTTAATACATATATCTGTACAAGACCATCATGTATTATTGCATGAAGGAATATTTATTACCTCAATATATTCAATCATAATTAAGCGTTAATGGTGTAATTTTATAATTTTTCATATAAACATCGAATTTGTTAATAGTCTCCTACATAAGAAAGAAGAAAAATCAGTTATGGAATAAGCGATTGGTCAACTGCAATTTCGATTTTTTTTCTTTAGTTATATTAAAAGCCATTTTTGAATATCTGATTATATTTTGATCATCAGTGTTAATTGCTGTAGGGAGCAAGAAAAGAATGTTATCAGAGAGAACTACAGATCTTCTGTATAATAACTGACAATCCATTGTTTATGCAAAACATATCACATACACTTCTTTCGTGAATGCATTTAATTTGCCTGCATTTGTACACCACTCTAGATAAACTCATCATAGACACAAGGTATGAATTTTAAAAGTATTACACCAGACACACGTGTCGCTTCAAAAAGACTCATCAGTGACGCTCGAAAACAAAAAATAAAAAAAATAAAAATAAAGTGATAGTTTTATTTATTTCGCGGTTTAATTTGTCCAGTTATATTTTAATTAATACTAATCTTTAATTGTCATATAAACAAGTTGAATATATGTTTATGAAAACTACAAAAACAAAACCCAAACAAACTAACATACACTCATATATATATAATCATTATAATACATATGTATATATACATTTTTGCGCCTGTCCAAAGTCAGGAGCCTCTGGCCTTTGTTAGTCTTGTATTATTTTAATTTTAGTTTCTTGTGTATAATTTGGAAATTAGTATGGCGTTCATTATCACTGAACTAGTATATATTTGTTTAGGGGCCAGCTGAAGGACGCCTCTGGGTGCGGGAATATCTCGCTACATTAAAGACCTGTTAGTGACCTTCTTCTGTTTTTTTTTTATTTGGTCGAGTTGTTGTCTCTTTGACACATTCCCCATTTCCATTCTCAATTTTATATTTTATATGTATATATATCAATTGTTGCAAGTTAAAATAAAGTGACAAGTCCAACTACCAATTACAACATATTTATACAATTCAAACAGAACGTTTTACCATAAACATTACAACCGATTTAATTCAATCATAAAAGTCAAAAGCAGAAGTCCTTAAATAAAATATATCCGACATTTTATATTTTATTCATGTATATGATTAAGTTAGACGATCAATTTAATTAACTTGCAGACAAATTTTAATAGTATACAGCTTTATTACATGAATTTGCTGGAGGCCGTTTGAAGAACAGTAAAATTGTAACGTATTTCTTTCTTAGAAACCTCTCAAGTTTAGTAATATAATATTATTTAATTATTTTCTATTTTTGTCTTATTCAATGTTTTTCACCATCGAATATTTTGCTTCCCGACGTGACACATTGAAATAATATATAATGGAGCTGAATCGTAACATTTTGAAGTTAATCACTTTTGGTAAGAATGTGCTCAAACCCGCGTTATTGTATTGCTATGATAAAGAAAATTTGACAAAAAAGTCATCTTTGTTTTTATTTCTATCAAAACAGAACCTATCGATTTATGCCAAAGGGTTAAATATATTATATAAAGATCCCACTTACATCCATTAAAATATAAAAGATTGAATATCTTCCCAACTAATCTTTTAGTTAATATAAATCCAGAGACATAAAATACTGTCTTTTCGGTTGTTATTGCTTTTTCTACTTGAATGTAGAATATGCGTAATTAACATTAAAAACAATTGTATAATTCAATGCATTACTACAGACTCTTATTGTAGTATTAGTTTCTGACACCCTAATGCATTGCAAAAATCTTTAATGAAAGCAATAAGCCATTTAGCTTACGAATAAGTGATTTGTAAGTGTTCCCATTCCTTCCACTATGATGGCAACACAATTGATGTTCAACATAAGAAAAAAGATCTAAAAACACAAAATTTACAGTAAAACATCATATTTATAAAATTGTACTTACGAAAATGCCGACTTTTAGATTTCAAACTAGTTAGCAACTCGTCTTCCGAAAACATGTTCACTCAGTCTCACTGTGTTTTTTTTGGTTGATTCCAAAGGAGAAACACGTACGTTCTTTAATAAAGATACGCCAACTGTCTACCGCATGTATCTATCAAATTTATCATCTACAGTCATAACCATGTCTTCAGTGGTCTGTAATAGAGAAACAATAATTACCCGTTCTATAGACTAACATATTGTTGTTTTAAATAGAATGTCATTAAGACGATTTCTTGTGATATGTTGAAACCAGCACAAGATGTTGATTAGCTATGGCTTACATGTATCTAATGTCGATAAATCAGTATCACATAAACCATCTGGCCCCTTAATCCCTTATGACAAACAATAAAATTTTACAGAGAAATACAGTGTGATATCGTAAGGATATATTTGTAGGTTCAAATGCGATAGACACATATACCCATCTACTTTTAGCACATGATTTGAAATTATATCAACTTGAAAATTGAAATATTGGCAAAAGGAGATTGAAAGTCTTTTATTTTTGTATATATATCATTAGGGTGTTGAAATAGAAGTCAACTTTGATTGTTAGACTTGTATGTGTTCCTTATCTGTTTCATGGTTCATAATTACAGAGAATCCATATTAAAATGTTATAATTATTTCATCAAGTGTGCGATATGCGTTATTCAATTCAATACGAGTACCATAAAAAAGCCAACAGCAGGATTTATAATGTTTTAAAATTAAGTGTTAGCACAGGGACTATTCTCGCCTTTGTTTGATTTTGAAAGTTTCAATGTCAATGATTCACTTCTTATAAGCCAGGGCCAAATATTCCACTGGCTGATCAGAAAGTGCTTATAAAACTGCCTTCAAATACAACTGACGAACTGTCCTTGGTTAACCTTTAATTACCAACATCTTCAACAAAGTCAACTGACCATGAATTAGGAGACAATATAAAAAACATCATTAAAATAAGATGTGCCAGTGTACATATAACTTGGTATTTAACATCATAGACCGTTTATTTATAGGTACCCTTATAAATATCGTATCGTGAACATTTTCGCCGTCGCCGGAATTTGCATGCTATGTCTTTCTTCCACGACTTCATAAAAGCAAGAAAAATACATTTATTTCCAACGATGGGAAAGTTGCAATGTTGCAAGGCAAACACTACATTTACCTATTTAAGATTTCCTCATTTTCTAGTGTTTATCAATCTTCCAAGCCGTTCAACCTCTTCATATCAATTTTAAAAAGAATCAATGTCCGTTTATACTGTCCACTTAAGGCAGAACTATATCTTCAAGCAATGATCTTTGGAACAATAGGTCGTTAACCATATTGTCCTGATAGGAACAGCCACTTTGGAGAATAACAGTATATTGTTTTATCAGGTGTTTACGTTAATGAATTACTCCCAGTTGTAATGGAATCAATTTTAAATTCTATTTCTCAAAGAATTTCTACAGAAAAAAAATGGTTAAAAAACTAAAACATAGAGCTTCGAGGAAAGTTCATGTAATAAATTTAAATTAGTACAGACATTTTTTTTGAAGAACATGGTGGTTTAGATCATTTTTTTAACAGTCGCATAAAATTCCATTTTATTAACAACAATGAACAAAATAGGGATACAGCAGACAACGTAATATAAATTAATATAAAAAAACCAAATATGTCAACAAATAAAACAATAAGGTATTTAGACAAAGCACATGAGCAAAAACGAAAGACGAGAATACAAACAATAACCTTTGCACAAAAACTCAAAGACGAGATGTAAAAGTCCCGAACCACGTAAAATTTTTTTTTTTTTTTTTTTTTTTTTTTTTAAACGAGTAAATGTATAGAATTTACAACTACAAACAGGAAAACTATGCCACTTATTTTAGATAATATGCAACGTCAGTACCTAAACTCTATCTTTGAAACACTTATCCTGATATAATGTGAAGATATGAAATAACCACAAGAGACAGTTGCCGACTGTGTACAATACCAATACTACCTGATATCAGATAATACTTGAAAAGCAAGAGATAAAGTTGTATTTCTTTCTAAGTCATTTTGAAACATTCTACACTATTTTAGTATCAGTTAGTGGTCTTACATACTATTGCCTCATCTCCTAAATAATTAAACTGTTTATTGCCGTCTCAAAATCCATAATTTGAATTCACGTTTTTACTTTGCCATGAAATGCCATGGCGTGTAAATGTTTTTTGTAAGAACACGTATGAACTTATGTTAGTTATATAAAAAAAAACACGTTATTTTTTGAAACACTTACGACATAATTAAATTCTAAGATAATTAAAAAAAAAGACTTCGCCCTACAGTTTTCAAGTTAATTAGCAACAACCAAAATAAATAATGCACAACATATTTTTGCATATACGTTGTTAATATCGAACAAAGTATCACCTTTAAGTTTATTTGAATTCGATTAAGATATGCTTCTCCTTGATGTCAAACATTCTTACTCTAAAACAGAATAGGATGACGCAACTTATCTTGGATGCAACCCTTCGAAAGTCCTTATTCAAGCATCATGTAAGATTAAGTACATTTTATTCCTATTCCTAACTACCTAATTTCCCCACAAAAAAAGTTGTTGATCTTTTCTAAATGCTTTGTACACATTTTTATTGTTTCTTAATTTATGTGTTTTTGTGTCGACCTACTAGTATATAAAACATTCTGTTTGGATATTTAGAAATCGTTAAACAATTTTTTACAATGATTAACAATTTATCGACTTGAATGATTTAAAACGATGGTTAGAGTTACTACCCCACAGATGAGAAATTGGCTGGAATCATGGGAAAAGTCGTTTCGTTAAAATTGTAAGAGGAATCAATAAATAACTATAATTGTTAACAAGAACTACTCGTTTGTAGTATATTAACTCAGCATAGATACCAGGACTAAATTAAGTATATACAACCGACGCGCGTTTCGTCTACAAAAGACTCATCAGAAACGCTCGAATAAATAAAAAGTTGAAAAGGCCAAATAAAGTACGAAGTGGAAGAGCATTGAGTACCAAAATTTTCTAAAAGTGTATAATAATCCCTTTAAATATAAAAACATGTATGTTAACGTGTATGAACAAATTTGTTAAAGGGGAATCTAAAAGACTAAAATGACCTATAGTGGTACAGTTTACTATTATAGTACATGAAACATAAGTGGTGAATAGAATTTGAGCTGATTTGTCATTTTATGAAAATAACAATCAGTAAGTCCATATAACTTCTAAAATCTTTTTCAATTTAGTAGTTGCAAACATACAAACAAAAGAAAAGGGAAATAAAACATCAGAAAAAAACCTTAAAATAACAACTCAAACTAAAATCAATAACGCCTTCCTTTTGCATCGTCGTATTTTAACCAGTTTCCTTCCACACATATGTTTTGATTTATCACAAAAACTAGCCTATCATACTAAATTTAACAAAATAATCTTACTCACTTTAAAATAGATTGATATAATGACAGAATAATTGAATATGTTTGATGACATACTATCCATGTGTATTCATAAAACACAAGGTCAAATAATAAGAATCTAACAGCTACAAACACCTACCAATAACTTGATACACTTATATCAGGGGCTAAGTGACACGTCCTATAACGTTCAGGAAATGGGAAGACAAAAGTCAACATTATTTCAAGAAAACAAGCAATTAAACGAGAAAGTAAATGAGTGAAAATGTAGTATCTGAAGGCATTCTAGATTTCACAATAAAACCAAGGACATAAAAGGAAGTTTAACCGACTTTGTACAGACTTTTTTTGAAATAGAGGAAAAAAACGAATGAACTGGAAATAAAGGAAGTAATAACTAAATTAGAATTAAAAGATAAAATCATTGCATCAAATATCAAGGATTTCGCGGATATGATAAAGGCAACAGTAGTATACCGCTGTTCAAAACTCATAAATCCATGGACAAAAAACAAAATCGGGGCAACAAACCAAAACTGAGGGAAACGCATTAAATATAAGAGGAGAACAACGACACAACACCGAAACGCAACAGCACACAGAAACGGACCAAGCAACAGACAATACACCACGAGAATAACAAATATTACATCAAAACCTTAATACGGTACATAGGCTACAAGAAGCAAGGCATTGAAGGCACAAAACTTTGCTCAGTGCTCTGAGCACAAAAAATCATGCTCGAAACATGAAATCCAGCAATTTGATTGGTTGATTGTCGAGTCTGAGTACAAAAATCATGCTCGAAAGTTTTATGACCGTGAAGCCAGATGAAATGAATATTCGATCCTTCTAATATACGGGGGAGGGGGTTGTCACAGACATGATGCAACTGAAAAGTTAGCAGCAAAAAGTAGAACCGTCTTGTTAAACAGATGGTAGTGTACATGTTCATGTTGTAGTTGTATACAATAACATTTTGAAAACATATTTTATATTTTTATCGATTGAAATCAGTTATTATAGAGGATTAATAAGTCAATATTTGAATTGACAAAATAAGTTATTTATTGGTTTATCTCCAGAAAGTTTGATAAATTTAAAAGCTTTAGATAAAATATCAACATCAATTTTGAGTATTATCATTGCTGTTATTACTTTATTTTTAATGAATAAGTAGTATGAACATAGATTATAGTCTATAGCAGATGAGACAATACTAAAGTTTTTAGACACTGAATTACAAAACAATCTAAATGTTATCATATTTCTTTACATTCAGTTAATACAATAAAGTTTTCAATCGAAATGTACTGTTTGTGATTTCGTAACTAACTATTTAAAATTGTTGTAAAAAAACTGAATTTTACATAGCACATTAATTAAATTACGTTCGAGAATTTTTCGATAACTTCTTTCTTGAAAATCACACTGAACATGCATGCTATATTTGCCACTGGATGTTAAGTAACCAACAATCAATCTTACTTATTTCATTTCTTTTTTACTATTTCTTTTTATCATATATAATAATAGAAGTATTTTCATTTATCAAATTGTTATTCTCCCTCATCATACGTAAAGCGCTTCTGGCGTCAAGTATTTTAATCCTGGTATCTATAGTGAGATTATCTTGAACATGCATGATGCGAGACAAGAGTACAATTTGTAATGATTACTTTAATTAATCTATGTATTTAAACATTTTATAATATACAAATTCATACTAAAGGGGTCAACCTTTACGATATTCACATAGATCAAAATAAATCTTGTGACAATGCAACTGAGGAACAATAAAAAAAAAAACAGTTGAAAGCAAAAGGATAATCAAAATGGTTTCCTATTATCTAGAAAAACAATCTCGAAACCAAATGTGGCCACCTCAGAGGGGTGTCAAAGTAATCACATTTGTTTGCCAATATAATCACATAATCATAAAATACACGGTTTAGTAATAAGATTATCACTTAAAAAGGGCCATGTTATCAGTTAATCATTAACGGTATGTAGAGGCTGCGAAATATTACCAAAATCATTATTGACAATCCAGTGACCAACATTTGGTAATTTCAGTGTCATTTTGGTCTTTTGTGGAGGGTTGTCTCATTGGCAATCATATCACATCTCTTTTTTCATGCTAACAGATTAGTGTATTTCTTATTTCTGTTCATAGCTGTCGGTGGTGTATACAAAACGAAAAAACATCTGGTCGGTTTAGAGAATTATATTAGCGTATGTGAGAGTTTGAAGCTTTCACCTCGATAAGAAATCATTCTGACAACTCTTCAACTTTCCGTTTATGGTTTGTTTAACTTAATTTACTTTCCTCATACACACATTTTTCTTAATAATCAACAATATTGAGCTTAACCTCCATTTAGCCATTAGCAACAACATATTAAAATGTAATAACTTGGGTCGAGCGGGCCTTGAGTTAAGGACGGACACGACTGGAAAGACTATTTTTCAATCTTTTAAGAACTATAATTCCTGTACGGTGAAAATGAAATGCGTCAATATAAATTTTGACCTCTATTTTGTCACCAGTATTACATATTAAAATTTACAAAGCTTGGGTTGAACGGTTTAATGGGTTAATGCACAGACACTGTTTTTGCAGCCGCCCGCCGGCCGTAAAACAACTGATTTTTCCTAAATCGGTTAACCATACTTTCAAAATACACGTGTTTGAACGTTATAAATGGAATAATAATAACTGTGTCCCGTCTGGTATGCGTATTGGATTGACTCAAATGAAAAATATTTAAAAAAAACCAAAACAACAGAACTTTATTTAATTTAAATCAAATTATATATTGATAGAAATCATTCTCTCAAACCATGATTAAATGATAAGTTTTGACGTTCGTCATTGGGAAGAATACAATATCAATCAAAACAAAAGGACATGTACATCAACAGTTATAAATAATAATTAAGAAACAACACAAGCTCCACTAAAAACCGGGAGTGAAATCAGGTGCTCCGGAAGGGTAAGCATTTCCTGCACCGTATACGGCACCCATCGTTGTATTTCTTTGTTCAGTCCGGTAATGATGGAAGGTTATTATGACTGAGGAAGAATATCAGATATGATTTCTGACACACTTTTATCATAATGGCCAATCCGCACCTGATGGTGACCGTAAAATTTCTTGAGAGATGACCTTAATTTAATTGATTCATAGCCCTGTTTAAGCAACTTTTGAGAAAGCAGTATTTCTCGTTCAACAAAATCAGCGTACTTTGAGCTAGCTCTAGAGTAACGTATCAATTGATACACATATTCTCCATATGCTGGTGCCACTGGGATGTTGCTACACAGAAATAGATAGTTGACTATAGGAAAATTAAAATCACCGCGTTTGTCATAAATTTTGGTATTCAACCTATCATCAGTAGTCATTTCGAGAAAAGGTCTAAATATGAAGCAGATCTGTTGTATCTTTAATTTCAAGTTCACTTTGATATATAAAATGTAATAAACTCATCATAGTTACCAGGACTAAATTTTATATGTACGCCAGACGTGCGTTTCAACTACAAAAGTCAGTGACGCTCAAATCCAAAAAAGTTAAAAAAAAAAAAAGCCAATAAAGTTCAAAGTTGACGAGCATTAAGATCCAAAGCTCCTAAAAGTGTTGCCAAATACAGCTAAGGTAATCTATGCTTGAGGTAGAAAAAGCCTTAGTATTTAAGAAAATTAAAAATTTTGTAAACAGTTAATTTATAAATATAACAATATCAATGATAATTCATGTCAGCACAAAAAAAAATGTGCTGACTACTTGGCTTGTGATACCCTCGGTGAAATAAATCTACACCAGCAGTGGCATCGACCCAGTGGTTGTAAATAAACTTATCATAGATACCAGGACTAACTTTTATATATACGCCAGACGTGCGTACCGTCTTCAGTGATATTATCATAATTTAAAGTTACAACTTACTTGACGCTTTATCATTTCTTTACCCAAAATTAATAAATACATGTACATATTGAATGTCAAGTTATCATATTGAATCAAATTTTCACATGTCAAGTTATTATATTTAATCAAAAGTTCACATGTCAAGCTAATATATTAAATGAATAAATTCAAATTTTAAGAAATTATATTTTAAAAATGAATCCTTATGTTTAAAATTTAAATCTAATAAAAAATATCAAATAACTAGTTATTATATTTAAATTCAAAACTTTAATGTACTCACCGTTTATCTACATACATGTTTGTTGTCGATACTTATTAATGGAATGATTCCTTTTACCACACTCGCTGTTTCGATGTAACAGAAGAGTATGCTATATATTTTATTTCACTTTTAACAATAGCTTCAATCAATACAAATGCGATTATTCATCTAATGAGAATTCAGGCATAGGCTAAACAAATAGTTATAAATAAGTCAACACCACTGAGATTTGGTTTAAATGACAACAACTCTAATGCAATAATTGTTTTGTTGCATTACTTTGATGAAAATAGTAAAAAAAAGGTTTTGTTTTATTCATCTGAACCACTGCTTTTTTACAATATTTGTTCGATTTCGAGATGAGGAAAAATACAATCATATTTATAATTTTAGTTATTCGCATTTAAAAACATGATCCTCATAGCTCTTAATAATCTAAAAACTGTTTTATGTCGTTCGTTAGTTGATAATAATTTAAACATTGTCTCACAATGCCATCAATATGAAGCTTTAAATTTCTTTTTTGCTCGACAAACTTTTGACAAAAAAAAAATATATTAAAATTTCAAATAATAGTGTTAACTTAAAGATATCGTATAAATCAGCAATCAAAAACAGCAAAATAAAAAAAATACTTCAATTGAATGATACATACGGTCATTAGAATCTAACTGTGAATGAACAGATTCAATATTGCACAGAAAATAAAATGCAGAATTTAAAGGAAAAGTATACAATTAAACAATCCTTTTGTAAATTTTACGTACGCAATCACGAGTTGGTTGAACGTTATGGAATAACCGTTTCACACATGAAATCGGATATGTTCCTTACGTCGTAACTACAATCTCCTTCACTTTCATGAATGTGACCGAATTATACTATTTACCGGGTTTGTAATAACATGACGGGTGACACATGTGATGCAGGATCTGCTTACCCTTCCAGAGCACATGAGATCATCCTCAGGTTTTGTTGGCTTCGTATTGCTTAGTCTTTAGTTTTCCATGTTATGTCATGTGTACTATCATTTATCTTGTTAGTCTTTTTCATTTTTAGCAATGGCGTTGTCAGTTTATTTTCGATTTATGAGTTTGACTGTTCCTCTGGTATATGTATCTTTCGTCTCTCCTTAACTGTTTAACCTTACTCGGTTTTTGTAAGTCTAATCTGGATATTGGATGCACAGTACACATCTATTACATCAATACTGTGAAAGTTGCAGGTGACGAAAATCCACTTAACAATCATACTACATTTCCTTAATGTTATACAGATGACAACGATATAATCTACATTTAATTATTGAGATGATGTATTTCATTTGAGAGTTAACACAACCATCTTAGTTCCTCACCCTAAGTTGTCAATATAAAGTGAAAATAAACAACTACATTTGTACCATACATGTTAAAGATTTTGCTAGAAAGAACCGCTTTATATTTACGATTTTTTTTTCGGAACATGCATGTTTCAAGTCAGGAATATGGCATGATTTTATCTATTTTTTTTATGGATTTTTCTCTTTTGGAATTTTCCTTGGACCTCTATCATGTCTATATTTCTGCTATATTTGGTTTAGAACAAAGCACAGATATTAACAAATATTTGAACTGATACTGTTCGTTTTTTTGTTGCTATGTCTCTGGATATTAAAGTCGGTCTCATTTGGGTCTACTGCGTTACATTTGAAAGTAAAATAAATATTCGTGATAAAATTAAACGGAAGCAGGCGGTATACAATAGTATGAAGTTGCAGTTAGTACAAATTTAAACAAAATTACTGTTCACTTAGTATTATGTGTATGACACAAACGTTATAACTTTATTGATTTTATATACACCAAACTCCCACCTACACACTACTGGTAACGTTAATTAGCGGTTACAAGTCAAGTAAACGAGCCAGCAACTTTGATATATGCCCATAACGAAGAACTAAACGTTTATATAGCAAAGATAATATGCAGATTATGTATCAGAATTCAAATAAAATGTTTGCAGTTTTCAAAAGATTTAGAGATTTTGCAAAACAGTAGAATTTTCAAAATATTACAAAATAATACAATGACTTCTTGTCCATTCGTTTTTGGTGCGTTTTGTAATTTGATTTTGCCATGTGATTATGGACTTTTCGAATTGATTTTCCTCTAAGTTCAGTATTTTTGTGATTTTACTTTTTATGATAATGCAACCAGAAATGAATTTGCTGAGGATACTTGTAACACAATGATTTCATGAACATCATTAGAAAACAAGAATATGTCTATAGTTCACCGATGGACAACTCGAACCATTTATTTCACTGTGGACCGTGAATTTAGGGCCAAACTCTAAATTGTAATTTAGATTAGAAGGATCATATCATAGGAATTATGTGTACAATGTTTCAAGTTGATTGAATTTTTACTTTATAAAAAACTACCGTGACCATTTTTTTTTTAACCTGAACCGGCACAGACGGGCGAACGGACGGGCAGATAACAACACGATGCACCTACAGTGACAAGAGAGAAAGGTACAGGCCATTACCACTTATCGGTCATGTGTTACACTAACTTCATCAAAGTCAAATGTTTTATATCTTTTCATTAAATCTATGACATGTGTGAGCCATTATCAGTCCGCTTCATCTGGCTTACCATTAAACGAGTAAAACAAACCGAATATAGAGATAAAAATTCTGTAATTTCGAAATTTGATAATATTAGGCTCCTATTGATGTGCACAACTTAGCCCAGTTTGCAACGCTATTAATATTATATGATCTAATAAATATTTCAATAGTGGGTTTACCTTAGAATGTTTACTCTATTTCTGCGTGTGTGAAAAAAGAGAGTGCATGTTCACGGTCAGTGTGTAGTCTTGAACTGGTAACTTAATTATGTTCATTATCCAATGGCTAAATGATAATTGGCTACATGCACTTTTATAGATCCAGTATTTTAACTTTGGGACAAAATGTATACGGACAACTGCTCTATTGACAATTAACCCACTACCAGATAACCAGTATTCCAGAAACATTAACAACAACATTTTAATTGCTTGTTTTGATACAATAATTTAAAAATTGGAAATTGATATACTTCCAATGAGACGACCAGTCAACAGACAAACACATCTAAAGGCACTGTATGACCTTGAACAATAATTAAAAACCTATTACTTATGAAACCCTATCAAAGGTCAAAACAATATTGATTGTATATAAAGTCAATTGGGAATAACCGTATAATTTATGAAGTTCATTATACTGTAGAAGCAATAATCAAATACATTGCGTTCAAAATTTAACCCAAATTCTTTTTTTAATTAAGAATGCAATCAACCGTCTAAAAGTCAAAAGGTCAACAAAGCGTCTCAAAAACATTAATCGGAAATTTAAAAAAAAAATCATAAATTTATTTATTTTATCTATCTATATATATATATATATGGGGGGGGGGGGGGGAGGGGGGAGGGTTACATGGATCAATGTTACAACAAAATATGAATATCTGGAGTTGTAGATTGATTACAATAACAAAAATGTTGAAACCATTCCTTTGTTTTGTAAATGACACGTGTCCTCTCTTAATTATATATTTCATGTTAATTTTATTTTCAGTTTTAGTTCATTACCCCGATTTTGTTTTTTTGTTCATAGATTTACGAGTTTTAAACAGCGGTATACTACTGTTGCCTTTATTTATATATCTTTGATTGCCTATTCTTGAAATATAAGTGTGAGGTTAGACAATTTAATGACTCCATATATATCGTATTTGGTCATTAACACATCATAATATTGGCGCTTGACTTGTGTAGTATTTGAGCAGAGATATTGGACCGATCAAACTGATATAATATTTCAATGCTTTTCAGAAAAACATGTTTCGATGATAATTAAATGATAATATGACTGCATTATATCTCTTAGTTTTATTTTACAGTAAATAAGTGTTCCTATTTATCTCATATGCATTTTAGTAATAGCATGTACTACACAAATATGATGGATACATATATAGATGTTTACATAAAGCCTTGTGTTTAAATTTCGCATTTTTAACCTGATATAAGAACTCTAATAATAATCGATCACCCCTAGTTTTTGGTGGGGTTCGTGTTGTTTACTCTTTAGTTTTCTATGTTGTTGCATGTGAACTATTATTTGTCTTTTTCATTTTTAGCAATGGCGTTATCAGTTTGTTTTATGAGTTTAAGTGTCCCTTTCTTATCGTTCGTCCCTCTTCTGAAAGTTTACATTTACAATAAAATTTAATTTTTAAGTTTTTATTATTACTTTTGATAAGTGATATTTGAAATTTTGCATATTTGATGTACATAGTTTTACGCAATTTTAACAAGATAATTATAATTAATGATCCGTGAATTGTATTATAGATAATAAGCTCACTGGTTTCGAAATGTTGATGAGCGGTGAAAAAGTTAATGGAGCTTAAATATTTGATACATGTTTAAATCGTTCATCGAGGAAAGACATCTCGCATTTTAAGGGGTAGTAACAAGATTTCCTAAATAATTCAAATCAAAAGTTGGTAGTTATGCTTGAGATGAGAGCTATGACAATATTTATCCGCAATATTAATAAATATACTCCAATGTTACAAGAATATTCACAATAAGAAGAAATGAACAACGCAATTATCAGTTCCCTTAAATCTTTCAATTTTAAGAGTAGGCAAATAAGTAAGTAAATAGTTTATTATAGTGTTATGATCCAATAAACATCATCATATACAATATTGATATTTTTAAAACCATACAAGACCCCTGCCTTTAAGACATATGAGACACTTTCATCCTTTTAAAATTACAAAATATATACTATAATGTAAAATAACTATTATAATACAGTAGCATACTCAAATTATTTTGTTATAAGGTAATTTCCGGCAATGAACGATGACCATGATCTTTCTAGCAAAGTTATGACAACACCAAATATATAATCTACTTATTATGTCGACCGGGGTCTTTCCAGTTTATGTTCACTTCTACATGTCTGCATGTGAGGCAAGTTCTTAAATGTTAAAAGAGGAATACTGTATACGAACTAAAACATTGATAAACGTGATACGGGAATCATAACCAAAACAAAATTGCGGTATCCAGGTTTAGGCGTTAATAAAATTTGATAGTAAAAAGCTAAAAAGAAATACAACATCAAAAGACAAATAGATGTTATGTCAAAGTCAACATATACACAGCTACTTTTGCATAGATACTATTTTTGTAATAATAATATGTAGTACTGGAAAATTACTTTTAATATTCAGTACTATTTCTTTACTTTAAACTTATTGTAATATTTAGATACTTGTATTTTACAGTACTTAATTTGTACTAAATATTTTGGTACAGAAATAATACAATATTCCAGGTTTGAAAATCATGATTGTAAGAGATTTGAAATAGAAAACTTTCAAAATGCTGAAAATGTAGCGGAGGTAACCAAAAATCTGTATTAACTAAATTTCAAGTACAAATTAAGTACTGTAAGATACGGGAACCTAAATATTACAATAATTTTAAAGAAACAAAATAGTACTGAATATTAAAAGAAGATTTCGAGTACTACAGAGTTTTGTTATAGAAACAGTACCTATGCAAGAAAAGCGGTGTTTGACACTGAACAACAAGGAACATATACCTTGTAAAGAAAGCTAAAAACAAAGTTCCTATATAATTTTTTTTTATCAATTCAATGAGGGGGGAGTTTCCCTTATTTATAAATTCACTTTGCCGGAAAATATATTACAATGAACCAAAAAATTGTGTTAAAAATGCAAACACTAAGTCTTACAAATTAGTGCTTTAAACTTAAAAGCCGCTATCATTTACAAGATACAAATAGATGTTTATCAGGATTAAAGGTTATTTTTCTTATAACATATCTAAAAAACGCTACAATAGAGCGTGATTAATACTCATACAGACAGTCATTTATTTCATTAAATCGAAAATGGAATCCCTTCTAGCTTTACTAGAAAATGAATAGATCTGTCAGATATTTTATTCATAAGATTACTAAAAATAATTTCATCAGAATGATCTTCCCATGTCTGACCTTTTGATGCCTTAAAAAGACGTACATAATGTTGATTACAATTTCTATGAATAGATGTTGAATTTCGTGGTGAATGATTTTTTTGCTTAAAATTTTAATTCACAATATATCATTATCCTACCAATAATATATTTATTAATCTGAAATATAGATAAGGTGAGAGGAATAAATACAAGAAATTCATAAATTGAAATAATCTTTTCTATCTAGTTAAGTAATTTAAAGTATTCAATGTGCAAAACTTTCAAGAATGTCAAACAGGGCCGTTTCTTTAATATAGTAAATAATTATCAAAGGTACTAGGATTATAAATAAGCTCGCCAGACGCGCGTTTCGTCTACATAAGACTCATCAGTGACGCTCATATCAAAATATTTTTCAAGCCAAACATGTACAAAGTTGAAGAGCATTTAGGATTCAAAATTCCAAAACGTTGTGCCAAACACAACTAATGTAATCTATGCCTGGAATAAGAAAATCCTTAGTTTTTCGAAAATATTAAAGTTTGGTAAACAGGAAGTTTATAAAAATTTGCACATTAAATACTAGTAAATACTAGCATATCCTTAATATCAAAGGCATGCAGCAGTCCGTACCTGAATATTATTTAAATACACTGTGATAGTTTGGATGATTGTCTTTGCGTAACATCCAGTGTTTATTGTGTCACAAGTATAGGTTACAAGCCGTATGACTAGACAAAGCCAACCAAAATTTACCTTATATGAACCGGAAGTAGCCATAAGTACTTATCTTAATATGTATAAGTATATACAACAATATATTTTTGGAATACATTCCAAAAAAATAGTTTATACAGGATGACATTTCAAACCGGAAGTAGCAAATTATCATCCTTATTTCAAACAAAAGTGTATTTAAATCCTATTTTTGGAATCAGCATTCGATTTTAAAGTAATCAATTGACACTAAAAGAGGCTCGCGGGTGTTATATTTTGAGAAAAAAATTAAACATTGATTTTTCATCACAATTTTTATTCATTACCTTTAGTAGTTGTTACTTTATCTTATGATACAAAATCATTCCAAAAAAACCGTGTTGGCGCCAGGTGACTTTTAAAATGAACATATCATTGAAAAAGCTTTTAATTATCTCCCTTTGGTGCAAAATGCAATTATTTGGTATTAAAATCAAAATAACTTTTGTAACCCATCGGTGACCTATATTTTTATTGTTGTTTTTTAATAAACTGAACACAAACTAAATAATTGTAAAATATAAGCGATTTCTGTAATTTAGTTCTTTTTCTATTTAGTTCAACAGAAAAATAGGAGATTAACAAAAATGTATGATTCTTTTGAAGGCAGATTGTGAGCGTAAATGAACGGTGACCCATTTTTTTTATTTCATTTTTCTATTAAGTATAAGATAAAGTTCATTAATATAAAAATAGAGCGAAATCCTATATTAAATAAAAAAATGATATCCAAATTGTTATATTCTATGTATGCTGTATTGTCGTTTGTCTTTTGTTTCACTTCATTGTTTCTGTTATTTCATTGTTTTCATGGGTTTGTAACAGGGATTTTCTCTCCTCTAAATCAATTTTGAACAGCGGTACACTACTGTGGCCTTTATTTACATGATTCCCAAAACCTGAGTACAATCAGGTGAGCGACATTACGTTTGAGAGCCTCTATTTTTTTTATTAGACCAATGACATCAAATCAAAACACCATAGGTCTTTATAACTCCTGGTTTACAACTTACAAATACTTATTATTAATATCAAATACTTCAGGGAGCTCGCGGGTATAATTTTTTTATCCTTATATAGGATTTTGCTATGTTTTTCTATAAATAAACTTTATTCTATACTTAATAGAAAAACCAAACAAAAATGTGAGGTCACCGCTCATTTAAGCTCACAACTCACAATCTGCCTCCGAAAGAAGCATGCAAATTTGTTAACGTCCTTTTTTCTGTTGAACTAAAAGAAGTAATATCGGAAATACAAAAATGAACTTAATTACAAAAATCGCCTAAATTTTACAATTATTCAGTAAATATACAGCTAAAAAAAATATAGGTCACCGATAAGTAAAAAATGATATTTCAATTTTAATGAAAAACAATGGCATTTTTTTTCACCAATAGGATAATTTGGAACTTTTTAAATGATATAAACATTTTAAAATTCATCTGGGGCCACAACAAATCGGTTTTTGGGTACCATATAATTAAGGATGTACTAGGGTGACGTTTTGGAATAAGTGTCAAATGTTCGGACTTCTCAGTGTTTTTTATTATAGGATACGAGGTAAACATTTCCCCCATAACACCTATTTATCTTTTAATATAAAAGGTCATTTGGCAAAATTTAAGCAGATTCCTGATTTTCTTTCTTTTTATTTGAGACCCAAATAATACCAATGCAAATTGAAGGTGAAAGTCCAAGTTATTCTTTTCCCGCCATATTATATAAATCAAATATCTCGAAAAGGATCGCCCTGACCTATCATATTTTTGTTTAGCTTATTTTGACCTTTAACTTATACTCTTCCACCTTAAAGCCTCAATTTTGAATTCTTAATTTATTTAATTTCACCTTAGCTCACCTAATTACACCCTTAAGTAATAACTAAGTGTAAAAAATTTGTAATGAAAAAAAAAATGTTTAAATTTTTGCTGAAATTTTAGTACCCGCGAGTATCCTTAAGGATGAATACCTCTCATTTGTAGTATTTGTAACGCTTCAGTCAAAATAAAACGTAACATTTGAGGATATAATGAGCAATTTGGAAAAATAAATGTGTCACTTTCTTTTACGGTTGCAAAGGAGATGAAATAACATTTTTTTAGGAGATAACTCTTACAAAGAAAAGTGCTTAATTAAACAGGGTTAGTATCAAAAGCGTATAGACTATTATATTACTTACAAAAACTCTAATTGACATCTTTGAAAAAATCAATACAGCGCAAGAAAAAAAGATCCACTTTTGTTCACGATATTGAACATGTAAAACTTCATAAAATTAAGAAGATATGATGTTTCCTGAGATCAAATGACGTTGAAATTAGCAACTAAAGATCTGAGTGTGTTTGTCATTTGAGTATTGTTTCTTTGATAATAATAAGACATTTCATTTTATTTTAACTTTCACGCCTTCATTCCTTGTTGGGTCTGGAAATTAATCTAGTCCGTCTTAGCAAATTGAAACATGAGCGTGTTTAAAGAGTTATAAGTTCTAAAAGGTCATTATCTTCACTGATTTTCACAATTTAGGGTGATTAGCAACTACTTCGTGAATTATTCATCTGAAATTATGTTCATGTTAATATACTAATGAGCGATATATTGTGGTCTGAGTTATTAGTAAGTCCTCAGAGAAAAATCTTATATTTAAATATCGGCACTTGACTGTCATTTTGTTTGTGCCGAGACATTTACGTCGACTAAATGGATATTACCTTTCAATGCCAATCAATAAAGGAAAGCAAATATTTCAGTGACATGTTATGATTTGATTGCATTATATTTCATATGTTTTACCCAACAGTAAATATGGGTTTCCATTTATTTCATATTTTTTTTTAGAAAAAGCATGTGCTATGCAAATATTAAGGTATGGTATAGTATTCGTTTTTAAACAAAATCGCATTGTATGTATATTTAGCATTTATGTCCTGTGATACAACAAGCACCTCAAATTATAAACAAACAATCAACTTTTAAATTTTGAAGTTATAGTATTTAGATAAATTAATAATGTACAGATGCCAAAGAAGCAAGCACTATTTTTAGTTCTTATATGAATGAATTTTACCATTATGTTTTTTTGTTTTCAAACGAAAGAATAAAAACCAACAAGTCATGATCTGAATAGTTAGTGAGCATTCTTTTACGGCAAATATTAGGAATAAACTTTGGTCGATTTTCAACCTTATTAACCCTACCCTTCTCCAAAACCCTTCAAGTTCATTTTTCGTAGATAGACAATTCCACATAGACTTGTTTTCAAGTAGATAGAGGACACCGGGACGACCTCTTGGACAGAACCTTCCCATTGTAATTACTGTTAATTGTTTACTCGTCCTGACCAAGCATGACATATTTGGCACTGAACATTAAGTAACAAACAAGCAATTCTGTCTATTGTGAAGCATAAAACCCCTCGCCACATCTCTTTCTCTTTTCCTTATATATATATTGTTCATGCGAGGGCGTAAATAAAATCAATCTCAAAATCCTAAGTTTTTGTACGACATGAACGCGTATGATTATTCTTTATTTAATTAGACAGTAATTGTTAAAATGTATTAACTTACCTTGACTATCGTTTACAAATGTATTTATCGCCATGCGTTTTCTATATATTCTCATTTTATGAAAGAACACAGAATTTCATAACTATCGATTTGTTCAGAATATCAGATCACTAGTTATTATTCTCGCTAATTAATTTATAAATTGGGTGAAAATGATGAAAATACATTGATTTATGTAACATGCAATCTTGTAGCAAATACTTATACTTGTATATTATGTATATATTATTTCATATTCTAGTAAATATGTACTTAACCGACAAACAATACGATTTGTTACTTAAAAAAATCACCATTTTATTTTGACATGCGTCTTGTCAGATCAAGTATGATCTTGCAATACCACGGTGAAAAATGTGTTTTTTGGGGCGTTGTTTACTAAGACAATTTTCAACTTTGACATAGATGTTAAGCAAGACGAACATCGCTCTCATTTCCTGTTTTCTATTTATAATATCAAGTTTTTTTAAACCAATGTCAGGAGCTACTAAAGGACTTGTATCGCAAGATTTTGGAGAAAAAATATGTTGTAACATTTGAATTGATTGATAATAAACTCATCATAAATGCCAGGATTAAAATTTTATATTTACGCCAGACGCGCGTTTCGTCTACAAAAGACTTATCAGTGACGGTCGAATCAAAAATATTTAAAAAGCCAAATAAAGTACGAAGTTTTTAGGACACGTCCTAGTCCTAAGATAGCTTCGAGAACACCACCCCTGAGCTTTTATCAACTTATGACAAGTCTTTGTTCTAAGTCGTGATCTCGAAGAAGCTCTCTAACTAAGAATATATCGTATTTTTCGTCCTTACTTTAGGACACTTAATCGCAAAAATTTCCATTCAATAAATGTACAAGGAGTTTGTGGCTCTTATTTGAAATTTTTGAACATAGTCTCACAGTGGCCAGGAGCAACCAACGATGCTTTCATATGGTCTAATTCAACTGTTTGTGTGAATTATTCGAAAATCGAACAATTTCAGACGGATGGCTACCTGGTGATAGCGAATACCCTGTAAGACATTGGTTATTGACACTCGTCAACTCCACTACCAGAATGCAACAAAGTTACAATGGGGCACATATGAGAACAAGAAATGATGTTGAACTGAGTTTTGGTGTGTATAAAGCACGTTTTCGCTGTATAAATACCAGTGCTGGAACTTTGTTGTATTCAGTTTTAATGTGTTGTCGCATTGTTGTTACTGTCCTACACAACTTGTGAATAAATAACAGAATGCCTTTACCACCTGAAAGAAATGATTTTCCTGACCATGGACACATAGCCTGACCAGCCTATAATTGAACTTTGAACGACGGGGCAATTGTTCGTGAAAGACTGATAAAAGGAAGGTGTTGACTGAATTAATAATAAAGTCATCTGATATAAATTATGAATTATATGTAGTTTGTCTGTATTGATTGGTCGATTATTAATGAAGTATGTAGAGTTGGCACCTGACATTGGCAATCCTAAAAATAGATATTACCTTTAGCTGCATACTCATTGAAATCGGCTGTAATTTCTCTTTTCCCCTCATAGTACCCGTTCTTATACCAATTTGAATGAGTCAAAGAGATAAACACACCGTAGTATAGATCATACTGTTTATTTCTGTGTCATTGGCAATCATACCACATTTTCTTTTTGTATAATCACTATTATTTACGTGTAGTTGTATAATAAATGATATTTCCATTTAGAAATGTTTATACCAACAAAAAAGAATGTACATATCCTGGAAAAAAACATTTATTGTGTGGACGAAGTGTCAGAAGAAGTTGGAACATTTAAGCTATCGACGGAAATACCCATTTGCTGCAAGCTTAAGTTCAACTTTGTCAAATATAGTTGGTATTTTTGTTCTTTGATGAGGAGTGACTTTCTCTCTATATCCAGCCTGCTTCTCGGTTGCTAGTCTTTCTTGTTAAATTTTTAACCGGTCTTTTTCTACCCCCAATCTTTCCCTTTCTATCTCTGCAAGTGATTCTTCTAATTCTTCTGTGTGCGGTGATGATGGTGTTCTCGTCAAAATACTGTCATCGTCTTTGGCGAATTTATTGCCACTAGTAGAAGACTGTGAAAAATAATAAATGTATCATTCAAAACGTGTTTTTTAAAATACATGTGATTATAGATTTCAATGGACAGATGATTTTTTTAAAAACGGTTTGTAAATAATGCTAAACCCCATATTATTATTTACACAGTTTGCACTTGTTCTAATACACTACTTTACCTGCATCTCGTTGACATTTTCATAAATTCCTGTCTTTTTTCAAAGAGGAACATGGTTGATTAATATTTCGCATCCATCTAGTAAGGTCCCAATAGAAACTAAATGCTACATGTTGATGCTAGAACCGTATCGAATTTTACCAAGTCGCTAAATTAAATCTATCATATTTACTGAGGCATCGTTGCCATATCAACCGGATGTCTAGTACATTAGAAATGAACAGATGAATTATACACAAACACGAAACCAAAACCACAACCTTGTTTTGCAGTGGTGTCTAACTATTCGGAGGAGCACCCCCCCCCCCCCCAAAAACCAGTCTCTTTTGTCTCTCGTCTTACGAATGATGCCTGTTTCTTCACGGTACTACACTGTTCTTTTATGGTTCAAGTTACAAGCATTTATTTCCCTTAGTGCAAATGGACTCCCATGCTCTTTTTTTAGCGGCGTTTAAGGTTACAATGCTCTGTTTGCTTAATAAAATGCCCTTCTGGCTCTCCACTTGATCTGAAAAAATGTTTAGATCTGCCTCTGTAAAAATTGGGTTTCGTTTTTTGCTCATTTTGGTACGAGAATATGAACTTTTATAAATATGAAGAAATTGTGCATGATTTAAAACTTTGAACTTAGTGTTCCACGACACGATGACAACTACGAATTCTAGTCTCCTGTCAAAACGAATAGTTTTCAAGTTTAATTACAATCCTTTTTGATATAATAATATAGATTAAGATTCAGATTTAAAATTTGTTTGCATTTGAAATCTTTCATTTAAAACTAAACATGTAATTATAAAATCCGTTGACTATTTTATTAATTGGTTTCGTCATAAATATTTTTTCAAACAAAATTATTTTATATTTCTATATTTCACTCTTAGGATATGTTTAGGACGTCCTAACATAAGATGCGTCTGAGATAACTTAAAGTGTCCTAAGTCGATCTCAAGTCTATCATGACCTTAGTCTTATCTATGACTTAGGACGAATCTTAGGATAGCTTCGAGAACACCACCCCAGATGTATAAAATGTGAAATAATACGGTTAATCTCATTTATAAGATTAACCAATTTAATGAAAGATAAATGATTGCTGCATCATTCGGATCCGTTTCTCCTTTCCAGCTTAACAACGTCACGTGACTCTTCAGCATTACATTGAACTAGCCACGCTTGTAGATATGTAACAGTTTCATTAACCCACCACCTCTCCTTGCAATCTACGTATATCATCTAATAACAATTTCTTTAGTCTGCTGCTGTTTGAGTTTTATTTTTTTCAGAATAACCAGAACAGGCCGGATCTAAAACGTTATTGGACAAAATAGAGGAGACAAACAAGATTGATGGATTTGCTTGCTGAATCATACTTCCGAGAACTATATAGTTACATATTAATGCCACTTTTCATGAATGGCTATATCCTTTAACAAAATATCAGACACCAGCAGTGTGAACATGAAGCTATCAATACGTGCTATTAGTGTTTCGCTTGGAATGAATTTAAATTTCCTTTGAAAAAGATCAGTATTTATCTTGATTACTCGATTCTAATTGATCATTATATTGTAATACACTCATTCGTCAAAAACGTATGTCGGGATCTGGATGGATTAAGGGTTATAATCGTTTACTGAAATTGTACGTCGGATCATATTAGGAACACTTTTTACTTTCCTGTGGTACCGCAGGAAGTTCTGTTAAGAACATTTCTTGCATAATTGTTATCAAAGGTACCAGGATTATAATTTAGTACGCCAGACGCGCGTTTCGTCTACATAAGACTCATCAGTGACGCTCATATCAAAATAGTAATAAACCAAACAAATACAAAGTTGAAGAGCATTGAGGATCCAAAATTCCAAAAAGTTGTGCCAAATACGGCTAAGTTAATCTATGCCTGGGATAAGAAAATCCTTAGTTTTTCGAAAAATTTAAAGTTTTGTAAACAGGAAATTTATTAAAATGACCACATAACTGATATTCATGTCAACACCGAAGTGCTGACTACTGGGCTGGTGATACCCTCGGGGACGAAACGTCCACCAGTAGAGGCATCGACCCAGTGGTGTAAATTGTTATCAAAGGTACCAGGATTATAATTTAGTACGCCAGAAGCGCGTTTCGTCTACATAAGACTCACCAGTGACCATGACAAAACCATGAGTTACCGTTTCTGAACTGTTACCAGTTCGAGCTTAACGGTTTTATGATATAGAAATTGTTTATCTTTACTCCCCTGAAACAAGAGGGTGATACGAATAAATCCCGACGTATTTGTGGATCATAGCCCTCGTTCTCTTTCGTATTTAACCTTGAGCATCCATTGCTATTTAAAACGATTAACCCAGATTAATTTTGCACCTCTCCCTGCTGGCATTTGTTAGTCTTGTGATTTAAAAAAAAAGGTAGTTGTCGGGTTGTTATCTCTTTGACACATTCCTCATGTCCATTCTCTATTTATAGGTATTCATACAAAAAAGGTCATTTCTTTTATTGTAGTATCCAGTCTGAATTATTTGCTATAGAAAAAGATGGATTGTCAACGGAGAAGAAAAGAATAATGATTGAGGAAGATGAACTGAGGTAAGAAAGGGAAAGATTGCAAAAAATAAAGAAAATATCGGGTATTCTTCCCCGGAGAAACACAATTAGATCTCAATTTGATTAGATGTCCCTAGTAGATCACCAACAGACACAATGAACTCTCAGTATCACTTCAGAGAACCAGATTATAGTTATATACATACATCGATGCTGCTAGAATAAACGTTCTCTTCTATTGCTGGCATTTGTTAGTCTTGTGATTTAAAAAAAAGGTAGTACGGAGTTAACTGTGACGTCTATTTCTACTGAACTAGTTCATGTTTTACAAAGGGTCAACTGAGTCCCGCCTAGAGGTGTGATTTTCTTGACCACCCATTGGTGGTTTTTGACTGTTTTCTGCATTATGGTCGGGTTGTTATCTCTTTGACACATTCCTCATGTCCATTCTCTATTTATAGGTATTCATACAAAAAAGGTCATTTTCTTTTATTGTAGTATCCAGTCTGAATTATTTGCTAAAGAAAAAGGTGGAATGTCAACGGAGAAGAAAAGATTAATGATCGAGGAAGATGAACTGAGGTAAGAAAGGGAAAGATTGCAAAAAGTTAAGAAAATATCGGGTATTCTTCCACAAAGAAACACAATTAGATCTCAATTTGATTAGATGTCCCTAGTAGATCACCAACAGACACAATCGGCTCTCAGTATCACTTCAGAGAACCAGATTATAGTTATATGCATACATCAATGCTGCTAGAATAAACGTTCTCTTCTATTGTTAACCATGTGTAAATGGATAAATTTAATAATTCATATGCTAAAGATTTGATATATAATACTCATAAAATATATAATACTCATAAAATGGTTCTGTTAGAAATTTCACTGATAAACACTCGCTTCGCCTTAGAGCCAAAAAAAAATATTAATAATCTGCAATTCATTACAGGTGTATTTCTTAAAATCTGCATGTCAAGATCCACTGCAATTTATAGGCTCGTGATACCAACCAAATGTGAAGTGCCATGATTTTTGTGGTATTAGACCTAAAATTCCTGTACCAAGTGAGGAAAATGGCCGTTGTTATATAATTAGTTTATTTCTGTGCGTGTCATTTTAATGTTGTGTCGTTGTTCTCCTTTTATATTTGATGCGTTTCTTTCAGTTTTAGTTTGTGACCCGGATTTGTTTTTTTTTCCAATTGATTTATGAGATTCGAACAGTGGTATACTTCTGTTGCCTTAATTTATTTTTATACTTGTTGTTTGAAAAATTCATTATCCCATATAAACTCATCACAGATACCAGGACTAAATTTAGTATATACGCCAGACGCGCGTTTCTTCTAAATCTGGATATATTTTATAATTGAAAAATGTTTTCCTATTTAAGTGTATTGAAGTCCTGTAATATTATGTTGTCATTTAAATGTTATATTTAACATTGCCATTAAAGTGCGACGTTAAGACGTGTCACGGTACTTGTCTATCCCAAATCCATGTATTCGGTTTTGATGTTATATTTGTTATTTTCGTGTAATTTTGTCTGATGCTTGTTCCGTTTCTGTGTGTGTTACATTTTAGTGTTGTGTCGTTGTTCTCTTATATTTAATGCGTTTCCCTCGGTTTAAGTTTGTTACGCCGATTTTTTTTTTGTCCATGGATTTATCAGTTTTGAACAGCGGTATACTACTGTTGCCTTTATTTATACTGTACATGAATATAGATAATGTGTGATCAACGCGGGATTCTGCTGTTTTATCCGTTTTTGAATCAAGGAAAAAATCAAACTCTTACACATGTACACTTATACTGAAAAAAGGAAAATCACAAAAATACTGAACTGAGGAAATTCCATTCGGAAAGTCCATTATCACATGGCGACATCAAATATCATTTATGAATACAGCTTTTGCAACTCATCTAAGTCCATAATTTTATTTGTAATTACAGTAGTTTTAATGCAAAAATCTTCTGAAACATTGGTTGCACTGTCTGACAAACATACGTTGCAGTAAATTTAAGTATTTAAATAACATGAATCTTCCGTCTAAAAAAAAAAAGATTTTGGAGAGGGTTTGCAGCCGAGAGGGTTTGCAGCCGAAGTCGTTTTTGAAACCAGGATGCAATTGGTAAATAGCAAAGTTTAAGAATAGTGGTGCACACATATGAAATCAGGACACTATGCACTGCTGATAAAGAGATAAAAATTTGATATAACCCACAAACTGTGATGCAGGAAAACAATACTGTATGAGAACAAAACATTTTTTAAGCAACAAAAAATGTATTTTTGAACGGGACAGCCAAGATTTAATTGAGAATGGAAATGCAGAATGCATCAAAGAGACAACAAACCGACCACAGGACAGACAACAGCATTTTTTTTATACAGGAGGGATGCATCTGTGGTTGCCCATTTTGGTATTTCTCTTGCTCGGTCTCGGGTTTTACTATGTACATGTGCTAGTATTACATTGTCGACTGGTGCTTCCCCTGATTTTAGTCACAGTATTGGTGGCCTTTGATCTAAATTGTATGATTTATTAAATAACCAAACTCCGTTGCAAATTCAAAATAGTGGAAGATCATCAAACATGACTAAATCGAGCGTTGGATTTTATCAATCCTCACACAAAACAGCAATTATCATTAACCTGACATGGACGGCACAGGCATTTTCTAAAGAAAGTGGAAGGTAAAGCATGGTTTTTAAAGCTAGCTTAGTCACCACTTGAGAACTGATGCTTTCAACAATATTTCCTTTGAGAGATGTATATGAAACTCAGTTAATACAATTAATGACATGTTTTTAACGTAAATGGACGAAAATGCTACACTGGAGACACTTGTCGAAATTTACAACAATGCTAATTCATGGACATTTCTTCGACAGGTATTATGTACTATTATTAAAGACAAAGATTTCAAGATGTGTTCAAACGGTGGGACTGATATCAACCATTTTCTTTTTTCAATTAATTGATGAACTCATAGACTAGTCTATCTGGTTTTAGATACAAGCCTAGTTGCCAATCTTATGCCTTTTTCAATGAATGTAATGCATGCGAAATACAAGCAACAGTAGTATAAGCCTGATCAAAACTCATATATCCATGGACAAAAAACAAAATCGGGGTAACAAACTAAAACCGAAGGAAATGCATTAAATAGAAGAGGAGAACAACGACATAACACTAAAATGTAACACACGCAGAAACTGACCCAGCATCAGACAAAATCCCACAAGAATAACAAATATAACACCTAAACCAAATACATGAATTTGGGATAGACAAGTACCGTGACACGTCTTATCGCAATGTGAATTTACACTCAAAAATAAGAGAAAACAAACGACACAACGTTAAAATGTAGTACACACAAAATCGAACTATAATATAACAAAAAATGGCGTGTGTTATTTATCATATTTGTAATTTTTTAAACTGTTGCTTAGGGACATGAATTCAAAATTCATTTTATCAAACTGTCTTGTCTCTTTTTTCATATGAATTGGAATTTCTTCAGACACTTGTCAAAAACAAAAAGATCAAAGAAGCCATTTAATTTCACATTGAAACATGTTGATGATGTTCTTTCCATTAACAATCTATTTTTTTTTATTGGTTCCAATACTATACCACTAAGAACTATAATTTATGGAAACAACATGATAATGGTCGCCCTCCGCCTAATTGTTTTGACTTATACCTCGCATTTGACATGCACGATCATCTCAGTACCATAATATATTACAAACTGGACGATTTAATTTTTTAACTTCTTCAATCTTAGTAGCAATATACCAATTTCACCTGCGTCATGGGTATGCTCTTCAACTTTGTATTGTTTGGCTTTTTATTAAACTGTTTTGATAGGAGCGTCAATGATGAGTCTTTTCTAGACGAAACGCGCATCTGGCGTATTAAATTATAATCCTGGTATCTTTGATAACTCTTTAAAATTTCCCTTTTCAAGAGCTTGCCGCTCCTACTCATTGTTTGAAAAACGTCACTAGTGTTTTTTTTTCTTTACCTTCATCAGAAGGTTCTATCTGATAACCCTGATATATTTATTTATGTTAAACCTGTTTAAAATGACACAGTATAAAAGGGGGGGCAGTTTAAATCTGACATAAACAGTACAAAGAAACTCAGGATGTTCACAGTCACATCCGACACGTATGGACATACTCTCAATTTATATGTGTGTTGGATAAGTGATAGTTCCAATTGGCAATTCATTATCCGGTCTAGCCGACCATGCTTGAAGCTATGGCCACTTGTAAGTGTTTTGAATATAAATAAAAATATGTTTATATTCTCGAAAAAAAACCCAATATAAACATACGCACTCAAATAACGAGGTTACCACATTTTTAATCTTTAATTGTACTTGTTTGGCTGTATCAATATTTTGATATGAGCGTCACTGCTGAGTCCTTTGATGACGAAACGCGCGTCTGGCGTACAAATTATAATCCTGGTAAATTTGATAACTATTTAAAACGTAGAAACCCATTTCCCGTTCGACAAGTGATCAAACGACGTTAAACACGATGCCTATATGAAACGTGTTGCAAAGTTCTGTTATTTTTAAAAATTAGACTCACGCGTCATTAAAAAGAAACACGATTCTTTTTAAAGTTGAATTGTTACTATAGCTTTCTTACTTATTGCGCAAACGACACCACAACTCGTACCTATAACTTTACGACATCACCTTATTTTAAAGGCCACGTATCTGTTCGTGCTGAAAATCTTCAGCTATACGAACACATTTAAAATATTGCAGTCCCATACTCGTACATTTTATTCTTTTAAAAATCCCACCTACGCATTTATGTTATCTTTCGATTGTTTCTCAAAATACATCTCTATGTTTTAGTAGGCAGTGGTCCGAATAAATGTCAAGAAGAAGCATAGAAGTTCTTTTAAATTCTTATGTTGTAAGGGCAATGCAACAAAAAGAAAGTAGGATAAAAGGTAATCATGGTAATTTATTATTGATATCGCTTTTAGTGTTTAGTCTAAGTCTATTTGACGTGGCTTTGTACTTATACATCCCGTCATTGTTATAAGATGCTTTACGTGTTCTTCTTTTTCAATAAAAGCTAATAAGCTATGTAATGTTTGCGGTTCTACCATGTGTGCATGTTTAAAACCATAGTTATGTTTTTGATATGGTTTTTAATTGTATCGTGTTTAAATGTTCAAACTGTCAAGGTACGTCGGTAAAAGAGAAATGTTGAAGCCTTTTTTCGTTTTTAAAGTACTTCAGGAAGAGGAAAACATGAATAAAAGATGTATTAAGAAAAGACATGGGCTCCAAATAAGAAAATTAAGATTTGCTCCGCACATTGTAGTAAATCGATAATTTGTTAAGACGCTCCAGTCTTTGACCTTTTATAGATTCTGTATTTTCCTTACAAACTACTACAAAAATGTTATCCTTTGAAAAGTGATACCAATCAATGTGTGTGTGCTTTGAGATTCCTCATTATCACCTTTATATTTATATAATTTTCGAAACTTCCTTCTAGTAACTAGAGTGTAGGTATGACCGCAAATCTGATTGTCGATGTTTTTTGTATACGATCTTAGAATTGTACAGCTCCCGCCGCCTAGTACCTCGAAAGTCCACATCATTATTTGGTAATGAAGCATGTCTACATTTATTACTTGCGCTCTTTTCAGGTCCAATAAGATGCTACGTTTATGATGGTTACATCAGTACTACTTACAGGTGGTGGTAGAACACACATCGCGGTGACTTCATTGTAAATCGCGTCATTTTATTCAAGTTGGATCAAGAGGAGTAGGTGAGATAGATGCATTTCGACGGAAAGTATTATAAAAAGTTGAAATACTAATACATATACCAATACAGATGTATTTATGTGAATAAAATTGAAAACAACACGTTAGATAATTCATTGCACCGATGCGCGCTTTTTTGGATTTACCTTCATCAGGAACGCTTAAAGTCAAACAATTAAAATGTAACGTAAGGGTACCCAAATTGCACCTATTCAGAAAAAATAGCAACGGAAATTTTACATTGATTTAAAATCAAACTGGTGTACCTATACAATTAAAAAGGATAGGGCTACAAAATAAACACAGTATGGACATTTTTTTTTTATCATGAAAAAACGTAGGTGAAAAAATTGTCAAAATAGGTGCAATTTGGGTACCGTCACGTTATAAATAACGAAACCGTTGAAGAGCTATATGTAAACAAATACCTAAAATAAATAGCCAAAATCATCTGAAGCAAACTTTGCCTGAGGGAGTTGAAACCTGTGGCGGATCAAGAGGGGGGGGGGGGGCGTAGAGGGCCCACTTTATTTTGTCAAGTTAGACTGTACAATGAATACGACTATATATTTCATTAACTTTGCCATTTCCCTTATATTAAATGAAACAGCTCTTTACTTATGCAGATATTATTTCTTGCTCGCATTTTACGTCAAATTTGTTATTGATTATGTCTAATATGTCACGTGATTCACTTCCGGTGGATTTGACCAGTACGTCGAAAAAACGTCTTTCTGAAATAGAAATTGATTGAAGATGGCAAGCACGACGCCTTTAAAAAGACAAAGATTGGAACAAGGGCGCATTGACGCATATTTCTCTATTCCACCGAATAGAAGGTAAATCAATTATCTCACATGAACAAAAAAGTTCCACAGCTATAACATTTTAATTTACATACGAACACATGTTTAACCCACACGCTCAAGTCCATAACGAACACAGTGCACATTGCTGAATAAGGACCCCCAGTCAGTTACTTCTACATATATTAAAAGCCTAAAGTACGTACGGAACATTTGAATTTCGGGGGTCTTGAGAAATGTTAGAGAATAAAAGTCTGACCCTTATTTTCGTCTCTAAAAATAATTCTAGCAGACAGCCGTGAGTACCAGAACTGAAAACAATAATTTTGTCCACTTTGTTAGTATTAGAGGAAACTATATTTTCTACATGATTCATTATTTAGTATTAAATATATAAATAAACTCATCATAGCTATCAGGACTAAATTTAAAACGAGCGTAGTTTTGTTGGTTTTGTTTTTGTTCGCATTTAAATCCCAAGCCACCATCGGTTCGTTCCTAAACTGTTGTTGGTATTTTAATCTATTACTAGTACTATTCTCGTGTTTCTGAATGTTTTAAGAAGGAGTTTAAACTAAAGAGATGAATGTGACTGAATTTTTTTTTCTCGCAAAAGTGGTATACAGACTTTTTTCAAAGACCGACTGCCACCTGTGTTCTGGGTGCGGCCTTAACATGCCGATCTCGACAGTCATTCACAATTTCATTGAATTTGTCATTTCAAACCTTTAATCGCAACCTTTGATTTATTTAGAACCACTCGTTTCATGTGGTGGGTAAAACTTTTTAAACCATAAAACATTTAGATAAAAACATATCTTTATTCGGCCGTATTGTATATTATTTCATTGAATAGCATAAAATTGAGAATGGAAATGGGGAATGTATCAAAGAGACAACAACCCGACCATAGAAAAAACAACAGCAGAAGGTCACCAATAGGTCTTCAATGTAATGAGAAATTCCCGCACCCGGAGGCGTCCTCCAGCTGGCCCCTAAACAAATATATACTAGTTCAGAGATAATGAACGCCATACTAATTGTATATCGTCTTAACAACAACGTCAAGAATTCTGTTTGTTCATAACTAACTGTACCACAAACTTCAGTCACTGTCGCAACTTTTTGTCTCCAATTTGGCCTCTGTCGCAAAAAGCCAAACTGAGGGATTTTGATTCGACGGCTCTTGTCTTTAAAGTTAGCAATACATTCATGGTAGAATATCTCAATGCTTCATACTTTGTTTAAAGATGCCTTATGTTACAAACATCATTCTGTCAGATGACCATGACATCATTGATGGTTCAGCGACTACTTGAAAGTTCAAAAACCAATCAGATTTTATTTTTGTTATGTTAATTTCCCTCTTATCAAAAGTACAGCAAGGTAACTTTATTTGGCATTTGCCTACCCCGTGCCTTTCCTATACCGTATAGCGGGTTATTTTCGCGGATGAAACAAATCGAAATTTCCATTGAATAAGGTATGCGAAATATTTTGGCGGATTAAAATCTTTAAGCAACACCTGTGCATTTACACTAGTTTTTAATCTGGTGGTTCTATGAGCGAATACTTGCACTCCGCGAAAATAACCCGCCATACGGTATTTTCTCTTGACCTAGACCTCATTTCACAGATCAGTGAACAAGGTTCAGTTTGCGGGGTCATGTCCGGATCTGAATATTAAAAACAATAGCTGTTAGGTTTATGAGAATTATTGTAAGGTATACATGTCTAACTGGCAGTTGTCGTCTGTCCTTGAACTTATTTTTTTTACTTTCAACATAAACTAAGTTATGAACACTAAGGCAGGCGTGACATTTCAGCAGTTGAAAAGGGGATAAGTCTAAATCATTAAGAGCTTCGAATTTCGTATACTTGAAAATTGGTCTCGCTACATACTTTACCATGTTTACTTCAAATTTTTAAATATCAGTACACAGGCACTTGTTTCTATCCATTGGAAGACCCAATATCAACGTATAACTCGTAAATATACGTTTATAGTGGGTCTTCCATGGATAGAAACAAGTGCCTGTGTATCAGTTGATCGAATTCCGACTAATAAAATGAAAGATTATATATGAAATATAATATGATACTGAATAGAACAGAATAGTTGTATATCTTTTTTTTTAAATTTAGGCTGGTGTGTAAAGGTTTTTTACATCAAGGTGAAATAGAATCCGGTGGACGCCAATGTACATGTATAGCTTTAGTGTTCTTAACTCTAAATGATATCCCAAAGTCAGTACAGGAAGTCGATAATATACTCCATAAAGGAACCACAACAAACCAAAGTCTTGCTCGCGATGATAATGAATACTTACTCATAATAGACTTTCCAGACAGAGTCAGCATTGAAAATGAAATTTTCGATCTTTCAGTTAGAAATCCAATTAGTGGTATGGTATTGCAAGAAATTGACCATTTAGATTCATTGACATTCAAATTTGATTCTGCTGTAGAGCAATGCTTTGGTATCGCACCTACATGTTTCCTAACCACAGGAAATAATCCGGGATATACGATCGGGATAAAAAATATTGATGAACACTACTATGTTATGGATTCTCATAGTAGGGATGATAAGGGGCTATCTTCACCCTTGGGTAAAGCTGTAACTCTGTTGAGCAATTGGTGAAATATATAAAAGACATGTGTCATTCCGTATCAAATACCGACATATGCATGCAATATGAATTGACTCCAATAATTATCAGGAAGACTAGTGTAATGACATCCTCGACAGGTCCTCAACCCTCTGATAATACAAACGAAATTAATCAAAATAATCCAAGTCCTCAATGTTTCGAACCCATGGAATCTGAACATGTTGCAAATGATAATACATTGCAAGATTCTGATATATCGGTAGATGGAGGTCGAACGGACTTGAACATACAGCAAAACTTTGATGCTATAGATGTTGGAAATTCAGACCCACTTCTATTAACAGATGATCAAAAACACATGCTTATATGTAATAGAATGCCAGAATCTACCTTCAAATTTCCATCCAAATTGTACAAGGATAGTCGGTGTAAATCAGGTAGTTTCAAAAGATCTTGTTGTCGAGAATGGTTTACGAAGTTTGAATATATTTCTTACTCTAAGGATAAAGATAGTATATATTGTCTGGCATGTAAGTTCTTTCCAGACACCTCTGTTCGCAGACCACGAAAGCTAGTTTCGGAGCCATATCAAAACTGGAAAGACGCTATAACTGATTTAAAGCGACATGCATCATCCGAAACACATTTAAACTCTATAAGACTATCTGGGTTCCAAGAAACGTATATGAGACCAGAGTCTAGAATTGATATTAACACAAATGCAAGGGGTGACACATTAATTGCGAAAAATCGACAGATTTTGAAATCACTCATCAAATGTCTCGAGTTTTGTGGTAGGCGCGGATTGGCTCTTCAGGCCATCGAGATGACGATAAACTTCAAGATAACACACAAGATTATAATATAGGTAACTATAAAGAACTAGTTAAGTTTCGCGCAGAGGCAGGCGACTCCGTCTTGGATGACCATTTGAAACAATGTGCTAAAAATGCATCATATACGTCAAAAACTTCTCAAAATGAATTGTTAGCATGCATCAAGAGGTTTATCCAACAGACAATCGTTGATGAAGTAAAGGCTCAACCGCTTGGTCCCCATTTCGGATATCAATGCGATGAGGTGTCGGATGCTAGTAACTGGGAACAACTCGGTATTGTTATACGATATCTTAGGGACGGTAGTCCAGTAGAAAAATTGCTTGAACTTGTCCAAGCAGAAGAGACTTTGTGGTTTGATAGTAAAAGCTTTGACGGATGCTGGATTGGATAGCAATATGTCAGGTAAGAATCTAGGTTGCGCGGCGCAGTTTACCCGACTTTCACCAAGGACAGTTTATCATTACTGCGCTAGCCATAACCTCAATCTAGTACTATGCAAATGTTGCAATGTTCCAGAAATACAATTGATGTTAGATAGCTTAAAACAACTCGGGATATTTTTCAAGTATTCTCCGAAACGGAGTCGATGTCTCGAAAAAGCTGTAGATGAGATAAATTCGAACAGGGATGTACAAAACAAAATAACAAAACAGAAATTTAAGGTCTTCTGTGAAACAAGATGGTGCAAAAAAATTACGACCCTCGGCAGCTTTTCTACCATGTACAAGCCAATCATATCTTGTTTGGAGGAAATTAGCTCTAACGTTGGACGCACCTGGGACAAGAAAGCTGTTATTGACGCTAAAGGTCTACTTACAAAAATAACTGATTCTACTTTTATAGTTAGTTTCCAAACCGTCCACAACTTTTTTGGGTATGTTACAGGGTTGAGCAGAAAACTCCAAGGGTCTACACTCGATATTGTAGAAGGGTATAAAATGATTGATACCGTCAAAGCTTTAGTAAAATCGACACGAGATGACGAAACGGAGTTTGACACCGTGTTTGAAAAAGCTACGGCAATGGCTGAAGTTGCCGATATTGGGGGTATCAAGGCTCCAAGACGATGTGGGCGCCAGACACAACGCAGTAATGTCCCTGCCGACAATGTTCAAGTTTATTACCGACGTGCAGGTTTTCTTCCATTTTTAGATTCTATGATTCAACAGTTCGAGATTCGGTTTGGTGAACGTGCTGTTTAAGTTGTAAGGGCATTGGCTCTAATCCCTAACAACATTCACCAAACCACAGATGACGCAATCGACGACATTATTAATTATTATGAAGTTGACATACCATTTCGACTATTGAAAGAATTATGGCGTGTCCAGAATGAAAAACCGACTACATTAACGTCTACCTTAACAGACCCAAGAGTGAGCAGCACGACCTTTCCTAACATCGTCAAACTCCTAGGTCTACTTTCATTGACAAGCGTCACGTCAAGTTTTACAGAAAGGGCAAACTCGTCACTTAAATATATCAAAACCTTCTCGCGAAACACAATGGGAGAAGAACGTTTAAATGCCCTGTTGCTTTTATATGTACACAAAAACATTAAACTTGACTACGAAAAAATTATTGACGATTTTTCTCGTAGAAATCCAAGGAAGATGCTTTTGGTCAATCCTATGGCTTAGCAATAGAAACTTAATAAAAAATGTTTTCTGTGGATTTTTTTTTAATGATAATGCATGAATAAAGTAAAACATCAGTTATATAAGTAGGTATAGTCAGATGCATCTTGGGTGTGAATCACAAATTTGCGATGCATTCCTATGATGCTAGTTGTAACCTATGACTTGGCTAGGGAGATTTTTCCATATAAAAAAGAAGATGTGGTATGATTGCCAATGAGACAACTATCCATAAAATACCAAAAATGACACAAACATTAACAACTATAGGTCACCGTCCATGTCCACTTTTAAACGACAAATTTCACATCAAATTTATGTACATAGCTTTTGATCCATTCAGTCAGTTGAATTTGTATAATAAACAATTCATGGGGAATTAATGTCAATTAATCAGAAACCGTTAAATTAGTACAATTTATACTTATTTTATGTTTTTAAGCCAAAAAAAAAGGTCAAAAAAAATTCTACGCCCCCCCCCCCCTTTCGTAAAACCTGGATCCGCCCCTGGAAACCTTAGTTTCTTAATAATTTCAAAATTTAGAAACGGACAAATTTAGTAAAGTTTGAGTAATCATGTGATCACTGATTACTGAGCCTATGATACCCTCGGGGACTTATAGTCCAACAGCGGAGGTATCGACCCTGATGTGAAAAAATTGAAAACAACACGAAAGATTATTTTTTGCGTCCGACGCGTTTTTCTAAATATACCATCACAAGGAACGTCGAATTGTGTGTTGTTGCATCAAAGTCATGCATTTCTGGCATTGATAGATATTGTTTCTCTAACAATCATAATTTGTTTTTTTTATAGATTTAGTTCATCAATGATGTTATAACGTCATAATAATTTGACGTCACATTAATAGAGCGCCATATTATGATGAAAGTCAAAGTTTATCGAATGTATAGTCTTTTAATTCATTGTGCTTCCATATGTGTTCTACCCTTGGCAGTGTTGTCGTAAATTTGTTTAAGAGCTTGAAGTCTGGCAAAACTTGGGAATTTTTCTGTCCGCTATGCTCTTCAACTTCGTACTTATTTGGCCTTGTATTTTTTTTACTCGAGTATGCCTTTGTTCAGCTCCTTACTGGTCAAACAGGTTTCACTCTCCAAAAAGAATCCTCAACAGAGGCACCAACCTCAACGCGTCCTTCTGTTCAAGGAACGGACGCCCATTCCAAACCCAAATTAGGCATTGCAGTATGACTGCTGCCACTCTCTTACCTGAACAATCCTCCCTGGAATCCCCTGTTTATTCTTTGGTTTTCTATGTTGTGTCATGTGTACTATTGTTCGTCTGTTTGTCTTTTTCATTTTTAGCCATGTCGTTGTCAGTTTGTTTTAGACTTATGAGTTTGAAAGTCCCTTTGATATATTTCGTCCCTCTTTTTTCTACGTTTACTATTGATGCATAAGTACTACATGTATTTGAGTCAACACGCAAACGTAATTGTTTTCATAGGCGGTAATGGTAACGTTTTCTTATGTAGCTCAGTCCTTATCTTCAACATTCGTTCTTGTCCATCTTCTATTTAGATGAGCCAAATTAAACAACCCTCAAATATAATATCTCAATTCTCTTAATTGCCCATGTCTAGATTTTACACACAGCTTTTCTGCATCAATGCTATTTAACAACAAAGTATTAGTATATTTTTGACAAAAAATCTACTGGTCAAATAGGTTTCACTCTCCAAAATAAAAAGAATTCTAAACGGAGGCACCAACCTCAACGCGTCTTGTTCAGAGCTAAAGAAATGGACGCCCATTCCAAACCCAAAGTAGGCGTTGCACTATGAGTGCTTCCACTCTCTTACTGAGCCACCTCCCCTGGAATCTCCTGTTTATTCTTTGGTTTTCTATGTTGTGTCATGTGCACTATTGTTTGTCTTTTTCATTTTAGCCATGTCGTTGTCAGTTTGTTGTAGACTTATGAGTTTGACAGTCCCTTTGATATCTTTCGTCCCTCTTTTTTCTACGTTTACTATTGATGCATTAGTACTACATGTATTTGGGTCAACATGCAAACGTAATTGTTTTCATAGGCGGTAATGGTAACGTTTTCTTATGTAGCTCAGTCCTTATCTTCAACATTCGTTCTTGTCCTTCTATTTAGATGAGCCACATTAAACAACCCTAAAATATAATATCTTTATTCTCTTAATTGCCCATGTCGATTTTACACACAGCTTTTCTGCATCAATGCTATTTAACAACAAAGTATTAGTATATTTTGGGCAAAAATCTACTGGTCAAATAGGTTTCACTCTCCAAAAGAATCCTAAACGGAGGCACCAACCTCAATGCGTCCCTTTGTTCAGAGCGAAAGTGACGGACGCCCATTCCAAACCAAAAGTAGACGTTGCAGTATCTCTTACCTGAGCCATTCCCCCTGGAATATCTGTTTATTCTTTAGTTTTCTATGTAGTGTCATGTGTACTATTGTTTGTCTGTTTGTCTTTTTCATTTTTAGCCATGGCGTTGTCAGTTTGTTTTAGATTTACTAGTTTGACTGTCCCTTCGATATCTTTCGTCCCTCTTAATCTTAGGGAGCTCATCAATAGTCAAAGATTTGAGAATTTACTGAAAGTCATATCTAGAAGATGGTGTCAAGTTGACCCCTTTGGCAGCATCTAGCACTCTTTTTACACCGACGAAACGCGCGTCTGTCGTAAATGTAGAATTGCAATCCAGGTATCTATGATGAGATAACCTATGTCATCTTTGGAATCAATATCATCTTCATTATCCAGAGAATTTTCGATATCAGTCACTTGTTCATTAAATGAATTGCAAGTACTAGTGCAATACGCATGGTCACTGTAATATACAAATTAGATATAAGGTCAAGTGTTATTTTAAAGTCATGAAACGAGTGAGTGGTAAAAAATAATGTTTATCCAATTCCTGAACCAATGCATGTTTACATCATAAACTTAGTCCTCTGTGCACGATTTTATCATTATTTTCGCAAAAATATCATTTCATCGTCAATTTTTTTTCTCTTTGTTTGTTATGATTTAACATATACTCATAACATAAACTCAACATATACCCTCACGACACTTACCAAAGAGGAAATCCTGGATAATCATAAGTCTGTTCTTTGTTTCTTTGGTATTTCAACCAAAGATGAACTGGATTATCAATCACTGTATTGGATACCTTAACTACATAAGTGTCCTTAAAAACAACGGTATATTGCTGGGTCTTCCAAGTGCTCCACGAAACACCTTTCTAAATTATTAACATCAATTTTATCAGCAATCAAAGACGGGCTTCAAAGTTATTGTGAAACTGCCTATTCTAGAGGTGGCGTGAATCAGATGTGGATACTTAAAAATTCCAAAGATCTTTTAATGTACATACAATATAACTCTCTTTCATCTTGTAACAGTATTAAAACATTTAACTTTTCTACTCTTTACACAAGTATTCCACATTCCAAACTAAAAGACAAATTAAAAGAGTTGGTATTACTTTGCTTCATAAAAAAGAATGACCAACGTAGATACAAGTATCTTGTCTTAGGGAGGGATAAATCCTACTTTGTAAAGAATCACTCTGATTCAAACAAAAAATTCTCTGAAAACGATATTCTCTAATTCTATGGAAATTTATCCCTTTCCGAACCCATTGTATAAAAAAAATTTAATCAACGTGTGGTTGCTGGTGATCTCTAAAGATCATTGGATGATTTTAAGGGTCATGACCTTTTTAGCTAACTGGGTGTCGAAATTTGATAACAGGTGTTAATGAAATTGACAACTTCGTGCAATGTGAAAGGCACTCGAAAGGGATTTTCGGTTAACAAAAAAGGAAAATGTCTTTTTAATCATTAGAGAAACAGATTCTTACATAGTTACTCGTGAATTATCGGATTTATCCAATCTCGATAGTTAAATTATAAATATGTGAGGCGGCTCGGGCTTTAAAATTAATAATTTAACTATCTCGATTGGATAAATCCGATAATCCACTGGTATCAATGTAAGAATCTATATTTATCAAGATGCTTGATTTTTTGAATGACAACATATTTGTTACGTTCGGAGGACGTGTTTTTCGACAGACTGTCGGCATCCCAATGAGAACAAACTGCCCCTCTACTTGCTGACTTGTTTCTTTATTATTATGAGGCTGGCCTCATGCAGGAACTTCTTAGGAAGAAAGATAAGAAGTTAGCAATATAATTTTACTCTACTTTTCGCTATATAGATGACGTTCTTTCACTAAACAATTCAAAATTTGGTGACTATGTGGATCGCATCTATCCCATCGAATTGGAGATAAAGGATACTACAGATACAGTTAAGTCGGCTTCGTATCTTGACTTACATCTTGAAATTGACAATAAGGGTCGGTTGAAGACAAAACTTTACGACAAAAGAGATGATTTAAGCTTTCCAATTGTGAACTTTCCATTCCTAAGTAGCAACATTCCAGCAGCATCTGCATACGGGGTATATATCTCCCAATTGATACGATATTCCCGTGCTTGCATTTCCTATCATGATTTTCTTGATAGAGGGTTACTGCTCACAAGGAAGCTATTAAACCAAGAGTTCCAAATGGTGAAGTTGAAATCATCCCTTCGTAAATTTTACGGACGCCATCACGAGTTGGTTGACCCGTTATGAAATAACCGTTTCACAAATGATATCGGATATGTTCCTTACGTCGTAACTACAATCCCCTTCCCTTCCATAAATTTGACCTACCGAATTAGACTATTTACCGGATTTGTAATCACATAAGCAACACGACGGGTGCCGCATATGGAGCAGGATCTGCTTACCCTTCCGGAGCACCTGAGATCACTCATAGTTTTGATGGGGTTCGTGTTGTCTTTTCTTTAGTTTTCTATGTTGTGTCATGTGTACTATTGTTTTTCTGTTTGTCTTTTTCATTTTTAGCCATGGCGTTGTCAGTTTGTTTTAGATTTATGAGTTTGACTGTCCCTTTGGTATCTTTCGTCCCTCTTTTTTTAACAAATATGGCTGCTCATTAAATGTCGTGTTTTGAAGCCGAGTTTCACCGATTGTCACCTTATTGTAAACAAATCACAAAAAGCATGGGTTTTGAGCACGTGTTTAACATGTATAATCAGATATTTGTTTATTTCAATGACAGATCTATGCGTATTGTGGTCACCGGATTTTTACGAGGAGGGTTACGCTCGGGTCACATTGCATACGGAAAATATGTCGACGAATTGCTTCCTGGAAGCAAGCAATTAAAAATAAGTATACTTCTTCTAAATGTGGACAAATTAAAGAATTTTAAAGCGGAAAGGTTAATTCATGAAAAGTTGGAATAAATATATCATACATGCAAAATGATCTTTTTACTCCAGATGTTATATTCACTGGATCCTTCGTGTTAAGCTCTGGTAGAGAAGTACTTGGTAATCTGTGTTTTGATATTTAGACTATTTGAGACTACAGTAATTTTTTATTAATTAAGCCTCAGGAATTTATAAATCAAATAAGAACTTATACATTTTGAATGTATTAAAACATATAACTAAGGTTTATGACCCCTTTTGTAGCAATTTTTGGACGAATTTTTCAAACTTCAAATGTATCAAAACTACAGATATAATGAATAATAGAGATCGGCCATTTAATACATATACAAAGAGGAAACTTGATGGAAAGCACAATCATTTACTGTTTCATTGTGTTGCTAGAAAAAAAGTACTTAGTGGCAAATAAACCAAGATTTTTTTACAAAATCCTTCAAGGGGCACTAGCAGCAAAATTCGGTCATTGATTTGACTCAAATTCTCATATCTTATTCATAACAATGTGAAATATGTATCCAAACTATCAAAAGTATAAAATAAACGATTTATACGGATGCCTGACCTAGAAGCCCAATGCTTTTGTGATTCTGAGTGTGACTGATTCACGATATCACGTCCATCTTCAAATAAGTACGGTATATACTCCTTCTTCAAGTAGTTTCTTTCATTATGAATTTGTCCATTTTTTTGTAGGGTTCGGACCTCCCTAACATACTTCCCATACCCACGCGTACGGGTATGGCTATTAAGGTCATACTCATTCCTACGTCTAAACATAAAAAAGGTGTATTCTTTTTTTTCTTCTTCCTTTAGCCTATAAAGCCAACCGTACTTATCTACACAGCTACTCCTATTCCTTTAGCTCCGTTGGAGACATCCACAATTATTTCTTTAGCAGCATCTATAGACTGTTATAGTAGATTGTTACTTTCTCTAATTATTCTGTGGCACAGACAGCTTTACCTTATTGTCCGCCTATCGTTTCATCTAGTAGGTCAACGACTGCCACCAAGTTTGTAATTGAGAGTCCTGTTGCGTCGTGTATTTTAAATATGGAAACACCTACAGAGTCTTCTATGCCAGTTCCACCTCTGGATCAGTTTCAATTTGATCTAGAGGATAATTTAGAATGTGGAAGCTTAAAGTTTCCTGTCTCGGTAGCATCTCAATCTATTGAAGATGAAGTTGAATGCCCAGATGACCTGGTTACAAATTATAAAAACAAAAGTGATCAAAATAACAATCGTATTGATTTAACTACATCTTCTTCATTCCTAGAGTCAAAAGTGTCTGATGTGCAGTTAACCTATTACGGACAGAATTTCGTAGGTTATTTGAAATGTAGTTTTCATTGACTCGTCTGTTAGAATCTTTTAATGGGTTAACAAAGTCCATAACTGTTCAAACGTCAGCATTTAATGCCATGGACCGGAGTTTAACTCCAGTCAATAGAGACCGCTACCGTCAATATAGGGGAAACCACTATAATACTAAAAAGAATAACAAAAACAAAAGATTTAGGGACTAGTTTAAACTGTTTGTGTTATTTGGTGTAGTTTGATATTAATAGTTGGGTTGAGAGGGTGAATTTTAAAATATATTGTGTGATGTTATATAATTCAATAATAATTATGGAAGGGAGTTGGATTTTATATGTATATATATTAATGTTCAGATAGTTTCTTTGATGAGTTATCTTTTGGTTAATATTTAGTGGCATGGGTGGACTTTACAAATTTGAAATTATGTGGGTGAACTTTATAATAAATAAAAGTTGAATTTCTCGTTTACATCTTTAGCAGTACAGGGTAATGAGTAATAAAGAACATTGGACAATAGTGTTTTAATTATGTTCTCTTACAATTGTTATTAATATTAAGTGTTCATTTATTGATGATAAAAAAAAATTGATATAAAGTGGATAAATTCAGTATTCAAATTCATTTGTGTTGTTGACTATACTTTGTCTATGCCTTGGCACTGGGTGAATTTATAATAGAATATATAATGACATGTTGTTTGGAGTATTTATATGCTTACTTTATACCGTATCAATCATTAGGTAATGGCCGTTGTTGTTTGTAAAATGATCAATTTTGGTTTCACATGTTTTGTAAAGGAAGTCAAGTACTCGCTTCTAATACTACTTCTCCTTGATGTAGTTACTAGGCATCCCGATAGCTTTAGGCTTATCGGTAAGAAAGTTCGGTTTCGAGCCATATACACTTCAAACCTAGAATCTGACAAACTATATAGCTTTATAAATAAAGTTTATTATTAGTTTGATTCAATGTTTCATAAATACAAGTCTAGAAAGATACAATAACATAAATAGTAATGGTCACGTGATTATTAGAGTAAGGAGAATATTGTTGTAACCAATCGTAAGGCCTACATTTTCCTTTACTGCTGACGCTGACATATACAAGCTCAGAAGCGGCAAAGTTCGAATTTCGTTAAGCTATTAATAAAAAGAAACTGCTTCCCCTTAGTTATACCTGTGCTGTAATTAACAGTATCAACAGAAACATGTATGTTTAACTGTGGTCAATAGCGGAGTAAATTTATTAACATGAGGATAAGGAGAAAAATAAATGTTTATTTTGTTGTGAGCTTGGGGCTTTTCTCTAGAAGTTACAGAATATTGGGCCATGTATGTTAATAAAGTTGCAGAGATCTTCCATATGATATGAAGGTTTAGGGGAATAATCCTTAAATGTTTATCATTAATTTTTAGCGTGTAACTTGAGGATATGGAACTATCCTAGTGCTAGTTTTACAAAAGTGAATTTTAGCTGGGAGAGTACGCCGCCTGTGCTGTGTTTAAGCTCTTCAATATAATGATATTTTTATTTACATATAAAAGGGGGGTCAGACTTTGAAGAATTTACTTTTTGTCATGTTCAGTGTAAATAGTTGTGAATATCGTTAGTTATTGTTGAAATTTGTAATATATAACATATAAATAATTACTGTTTATGGCTCTGTAGATAGGCGAAATATCTCTAAAAAATATTCAAGAGGGGCGCTCTTGCTATATAAAATACATGCTATAATATATGTCGTTCTTCGGAATGACTATGATAAAGAAACTGTCAGAAATAATATTATACTAGTATATATACAGTACGAAAGCCAGTCGAGCCTAGTGGAGGTTTCTCCCATATATATCTCTATATGCAGTTGCAATTATAATATAAATGTATGGTAAGAAGTATAACTCAAATAGTCTCTCCTTTAACTAATTGTTATAACATGTATTCTTGAAGCATCAGTAAAATACTTCCTTTAATCTTGCTCATCTTCTTTGGTTAACTAGTTTCAAATTAATAGTTACTTAATTTCCAAGTCAAACGAACGTTTTACTGTAAATACAGACTAAGAATGTAGTAAAAAATAACCACTTAGCCAGACCGTCACAATAGTTTAGAGACTTAGAAAGTAGTGCATTACTTTGCATAAAGAAGCGGGCTTAAAATCAACGAACGGCAGAGGTCATTATGTTGTAGTGTACTAAGTATACAGAAAGGAAACGAGCGCTGTATAGAGATTGATAATTTTCCTGTGCTACAGAAAACAAGAGGCTCTCAAGAGCCTGAATCGCGCACCTTAATTCTTTTGGTTAAATCTCTCATCAATGATTATTTTGGCTTTTCAATTTATTTAAATGTTTTTTGGATCGTCCTATTTTCTTCAAAAGCCAAAAACAATAATCATTTTCTCCTATGTTCTATTTTAGCCATAGTAGCTATGTTTCTTGACATACAAGGAAATAAAATATAAAATTTATACTAAATACTCTGAAACTCATTTAGCCTAAGTTTGGCTGAAATTGATACAGCAGTTTCAAAGGAGAAGATTTTTTAAAGTAAGTCAACGTGATGAACAAATTGCGAAAATTCCTTAAAGGGCAATAACTCCTTAAGGGGTCAATTGACAATTTTGGTCAAATTGACTTAATTGAAGATCTTACTTTGCTGAACATCATTGCTGTTTACAGTTTATTTCTATCTATAATTATATTGAAGATAATAAACAAAAACAGCAAAATTTCCTTAAAATTATCAATTCAGGGGCAGCAACCCAACAACAGGTTGTCTGATTCATCTGATAATTTCAGGGCAGATAGATCTTGACCTGATTAACAATATTGCCTCAGGTCACATTTGCTCTAAATGCTTTGGATTTTGAGTTATAAGCCAAAAACTGCATTTGACCCCTATGTTCTATTTTTAGCAATGGCGACCATGTTTGTTGATAGATCATAACTTCGGATACAATTTACAAACTAGATACCCTAAGGAACATTCAGTTAAAGTTTGAAAGTATTATGCCCAGTAGTTTCAGAGGAGAAGATTTTTGTAAAAGATTACTAAGATTTACGAAAAATGGTTAAAAATTGACTATAAAGGGCAATAACTCCTAAAGGGGTCAACTGACCATTTCCATCATTTTGACTTATTTGTAAATCTTACTTTGCTGAACATTATTCCTGTTTACAGTTTATCTCTATCTATAATAATATTCAAGATAATAACCGCAAAAACAGCAAAATTTCCTTAAAATTACCAATTCAGGGGCAGCAACCCAACAACGGGTTGTCTGATTCATCTGAAAATTTCAGGGCAGATAGATCTTGACCTGATAAACAATATTATGTCAGATTTGCTCTAAATGCTTTGGTTTTTGAGTTATAAGCCAAAAACTGCATTTGACCCCTATGTTCTATTTTTAGCAATGGCGACCATGTTTGTTGATAGATCAAAACTTCGGATACAATTTATAAATTAGATACCCTAAGGAACATTCAGTTAAAGTTTGAAAGTATTTGGCCCAGTAGTTTCTGAGGAGAAGATTCTTGAAATAGTTTACGACGACAGACGACGGACGACAGACGACGAACGCCAAGTGATGGCATAAGCTCACTTGTCCCTTCGGGACAGGTGAGCTAAAAATTCAGTGTTCAAAATGCCTGATTCAGACCGCAGGAAAAAAACTAAAAAGAAACAAATTTGTCAAAGGGTACTAAACCGAGAAAAAAAATTGTCAAAGGGTACTAAACCGGGAGAAAAAATTGTCAAAGACTATCTCCCTTGGAATCACAAGGAAATTATATCAGATACTGAAGCAGAACATCAATAAGTTAACAACAGAGTCCGTAGGCCTGAAATGAATTTATATAAATCTTCAGTGTCGCAGTATATTAGAGAAGAAAATACATTGCCAACAAAACTCCAGCCTAGTCATTACTGCATGGAGGAGGAAATTGAATAGCAAGAGGACAATACAGAAAATATTAAAGTCAATTTTTCAAAGTTAAAGGATTTTATCTAAAAAGAAAAAAAGGGCATGAAACATCGGTAAAGGAAAAAGTTTAGTATGAATATTGCCATTTCACACCGCATGGGTGCATGCATTTCTCTACTTGCGAATTGTGAAAAATGCCACTTCGACACAACTTCATATAAGGTATACACAGAGTGTAAACAAAAGGTAGAGGACCAGCTGCATACTTCCTCCATAAAGAAATGACACTGGCAGTATTAAAAACAAAAATGGGAGGATTATCCCACAAATGACCCTAGCATGCCTTAAGATCAGGGTGCCAAGTTTAGAGCTTATATCAAATAACATAAATAAACAATGTGATACAAGTGTAGAGCTAAATGAGGACGCCATGATAAAAAAAAAGAGATTTGTGAAAGACTTTAATACTTGTATCGGTAAAGACAATGAGGTAGATGTAGAAACTGATCTAGCATTTAACAATAGGAACTAAGTTGGGTATAAAGCTGGTACGTCCTTATGCCCACTTGTTGAGAAAAAATACACTGGACTAAATTTGCCTATTACTGTGTCAACAACAAACAAACTATGCAGTAAGAACAAAAAATGTAGTCACAGTCACATTCAAAGTTGTAAGAAAATTTTCAATACTGATGATAAAAATGTTTCCAGTTAAGGAAAACTTGCAGGAAAGTATTTGCAAACATATAATGATCTCAAAAGGTGACCAGTGATGCAAGCGCTCAATTGAGTAAAGTTGTGAGAGAATTTGGGGAAAAGTCTGGCAACTCCATTCCGTACTATCAATGTTTTGTACAGAGGATGCGCACTGTTGAAAATATATAAAAAAAAATAATTAAAAAAAAATCGAAATTACTACCTGGTTTTGACAGAGACTTTTTTCGGCAAAGATTAGCTACTTGTATTCGATCTAGGGTAAGGCTCGAGTTAGTGTGCATTTACAAAATTTGTACAGAACATACTTTAAGAACTTTAGCACAGTCAGCAATCGAAAATATTGTTTCTTGTTTTAGTGCAAATCATGTGAATTGCAAAGAAAATTCTGAAACCTGCAATGCACTTTTAGACACTTTTAATACTAAATATTTGCTGTATGCAGTTTCTTTGAATCTTAATGTGATCTTTCTTTAGATTTTTTAAATAAGGTTTCTAGTCTTCACACAACAAATCAATGTGAGAGCTTGCATCACCGTGTAATCACATATGCTTCAAAATAAGTACTGCATGAAAGAAATTTTTATGTTTTATGTCATTCTGCATGTCACTCGTCTATATTTTGAACTGGGAAATCTTCTATCTAATCGGCTAAATCTAAAGGACTTAACATTTCAAAAGACATCATCACACAGCAAAATATATAATTCAAAAAGTCCTGGCTAAGTGTAAAAGACAAAAAAGAAGAGTAAGGCAAGGGTCTATGTTAGTTGCGGCAGTAATGATAAAAAAAAATCTAAATTAAAACCATTATGTTCTTATGGTTTACATTGGGTTCTCTCAAAATTAATGTTAACCGGTTCTGACATGTCTGATAAATGATCAATATTTAAACACATTTTTTTGGCATGAATGTGAAACATGGTGAATGATATATTAAAGAAAATTTGCAATTATTTGCCAAAAAATAGTGAAGGCTGTGTACGATGAAGTTTTGTTTTTTGCCTCTAAAAGTTGGCCGTATATGCTATATCTATTTGCGTTTGTTGCCATATCTGACGGTCATTTTGTATATTGAATCTAAAAAATATTTGCATTTAACACATAAAATAAACAAAGACTAACCTGCAATTGAGCATAATGGTTACAAAAATGAAAAATGATATGTACATGCGTAAAAAAAAATGAACCCGAGCTGTCTTGAATATTTTTTATATATTATGCTTCATCCATCAACAACTTCCTGTTTTCCGAGCACTTTCTAATGATAGCCAAGTTGAATTTTTGTGTCCCATATTTGTCCGATTAACGGATTATTAGACCAACGGGGTAGTCCGACAAATGGGATGTCGGAATAATTGTAAGTTTTTCTTCAAGCTTTCTAATGTGAACATTAGCAGAAACAATTTTGATATCTTCCATCCAGCAATGGTAAGATATTCAAATGTATATGTATATTTTATTTTGCATAGTGTAATTGGCGTTGGAAAAATGGAAACCAAAAAACGCGTATGAAAAGATCCGTAAATCAAGACCGAGCGAGAAGTGCCGTCATTGTGCGAAAAGGCATTTGAAGAATACAAAAGAACTTTTAACAAGACAGAGCGAGAAGTGACGCCATAGAGACAGTTCAGTTCAGTTCAATATTTTATTGTCAATTAAAGACGCCCATTACAAGCAGAATTATCAAGATAAATTTAAATGTACATTTGATTACAATGATTACAATGATTATGTTAAACAAAAGAAAATCATAAAAAAAACCAACCCAAAAACATCAATATGTGATATATATATAGTTATATATATCTATACATTTTTTTTTTTTTATATATTTATAATTATTATTATTATCAATGAGATTGACAAATACAGTTAGCCCTGAAGTTCATATTAAATAAGATCCAATCTAGCTGCGAATAACAGACAAACCTTTGGCAGTAGTGTACCCATAGTAAACATGGATATATAAAAGTAAAATAAAATATTAACAATATTAGCAATTCTAATTAAGTTTCTAGAATTTGTTTTCTTACAGTATTTAAATTATTAATCAAATTACATACTTGATTCAATATATAGTTATCTTCATTAGACATGAGCCATATAAATTGTGAATGAATGTCTAGATTCTTAAAATTTTTAAAAGTTTTAACTATATTTGATAAAATTGACTCTCTCTCATTTTCTAAAGATTTACATTTAAGTAAAAAGTGTGGTTCATCTTCCACTCCATTTTTACAAAGATTACAAATTCTATCTGTTGCCTGAAGACCTCTGTATCTACCTCTTTCTATTTCAAGATTGTGGTTACTAATTCTAAATTTTGTCATCTGAATTCTCAGATTTCTATTTCCCATAGACAAATAGGGTTCAAAACTTATATTATTTTTAAAAGTCTATATGTTCTAAGTTTATTACCAAATGACATGCTTTTCCTGTCATCATTTAAAGATGAGTACCACAACTGATTATACTTTAGTTTTAACCTGTTCAAAATGAACTTTTTTAAATTGAATTTCATATTAAAAATTTTAAATAGATCAGTGTCTAAATATTTTGATAGTGAGCTCATAAAATTATACCAACTTTTCTTATTCTGGTTAGATAAGGCCTTGGATACAGAGAGAGCTTCCGACAACAGTTTGTCTTCTGTTTTTTCTAAACGTGATAGGTATAAAAACATATTGACTATAATTTCAATAAATAATGGGTATCTCCCAAGCTCGCCGATCACTGCCATATTTGAGCTTCTTTTTCCTACACCGAGGGAAAATTTACATATTTTAGTATGAATTAATTCAATTTGTAGTTCTTTGCATATTTTTTCAAAATAACAATCTCCTTTATCTGTTAACTTTTTAGAATCAAAAGCACCCCAAATTTCACTTCCATAAGTTAGTATTGGTTTCACTGTGTGGTCAAATACATGTAATAAAGTTTTAATTTTTGGTTTATGGTTTTTAAAGATTTTATAAAATTTGAAAAGAGCTTTAAGTCCCCTTTTATATAGATCATGTTTTGCATCTGTGAAACTTCCAGAGACACTAAAATTTATCCCTAAATTGGTATACTGTCTGACTTTATCAATAGGACAGTTATTAAAATAAAAATTTGAGTGATTTAATCTCCCTGTACCGTTAAAAACCAAACTTTTAGTCTTTTTAAGGTTTACTTCCAACCCCCATTTTTTAGAATACTGGGATAACTTGTCAAGACACTTTTGTAAACCTTCTGCTGTTTCAGAGAGCAAAACTACATCATCAGCATATAATAAACAGAGTAATTTAATTGAGTCAAGTTGGACTGGGTCACAAGTATTATCAAATATCTCAGGAAGGTCATTTATAAACAATTTAAAGAGGTTGGGGCTTAAATTATCACCCTGGCGAACACCTATATTAGATGCAAAAGAGTCTGTCATGTGAGATTTATCAATTCTCACATTCAGCTCTGTCTTTTTATACATATTTTTAATAACATTATAATATAAATCACTTATACCATACTTTCTAAGTTTGTAGAATAGGCCCATATGCCACACTGTGTCAAATGCCCTTCTAAAGTCAACAAAGCAAGAGAAGAGAAGCTTATGGCCCTTCTGGGTATATTTTTCAATCAGTGTTTTCAAAACAAACATATGATCGCTTGTTCTCTTCTTTTTGCAAAAAACAATCTGTTCTTTGCAAATTATATTTCTTTTTGATAAAAAAGTTTCTAACCTTGTGTTTAATATTTTAGCAAAAAGTTTGCCCAATGAACTTCCAATAGTTATACCTCTGTAATTTGAGGGGTCATGGGTAGGACCACTTTTAAAAATTGGTACTATGAAACCTTTTGCCCATAAATTTGGGAAAGAACCAGTCACTAATATATGATTAAATACTTTTTTAAAACTATTTAATAGAAAAGACTGACTACATTTAAGCATTTCATTTAAGATCATGTCAAAGCCACTAGATTTTTTATTCTTTAATGTACATATTGCTGTTATAATTTCTTGATCATTTATCTGAAAGTCAAGTTCTGAAAATATTTTTTCCTTTTCCATTTGTTTAAAGTTATTAACAAAATTATCATTAGGTGTATTAACTTTGCTTTTATTCAAATCTTTAAAATATTCAAACCATGTATTACTTGGGATGTCAGGGCTTGAGGATTTATTGTTATCTTTAGATAATTCTTTTAGAAGATCCCAATATTTATTAGGGTTATTATCATGTAGGTTATCAAGTTCATTCATGACACTCTGTCTGAATTCCTTTAATTTATGTTTTCTTGATTTTCTATATAATTTTAATAAGGAGAAGTAAGATGTCCTAACAACTGGATCTTTGCTATATTTTTTAAGAAGCTTTTCTTTACTGTCTAATTGACGCCTTAAGCAAGTTAATGACATATCAAACCATTTAGGTTGTTTTCTTTTATTTAAATGTTTTGAGTTTTTCTTTTTAGGTTGTTTTTGTTTAAGAGACTTGTCAGCCACTTCTGTTATAATGGAATTTAGATCAGCAACCAAAATATCAACATTATCATAAGTTTTATTGTTAAAATCATTTATTTTGCTTTGTATGTTGTCTGATGATAAGGCAGTTATAAATTCTTGAGATGAAGTTTCATTCCAGATATAAGTTGATGGGGCAAACTGTAACTTATCATTTATGTTATTATTAATTCTACAATCAATCTTTAACATGACTGAAATCTGGCAGTGATCAGATAATTCTCCAAAAAATTTATGTACTTTAAAAAATGAGATATTTTCCATCAAACTCTCTGAAGATATAAAGTAATCAACAACACTACTGCCATTTGGTGTGAAGCAAGTTAACTGGCCTATAAAGTCACCTTGGACACGTCCATTTAATATTCGCAGACCAGATTGAATACAAATCTCGTTTAAATTTTTACCTCGTGTGGTCAACACTTCATCCATACTATATCGTACTAGCAGATTTTGATCAGGAGAAAAATTTTCAAAACCAGGTATTTTATCTAATAATTGATCATCATTTATAAAGTCTAAAACCTGAGAACCAGTTCTTGCATTTAAATCCCCCGCTATGAGAATTTTACCAGAATCTGAAAATTTTGAAATATCCTTTTCTATAAGTTCAAAAATATCTTCATCTAAGGATTTTGTATATGAAGAGTTGTCTGGAGGATTATAAACATAACATAGATATATATCATCTTTCATTCCAAAAAAATCTCTGCACAATTGCAGCCATATATAATCATTATTTTCATGTTCTAAAAATTTAACACCGGGTCGCAATTCTGATTTTACAAAAACTGAAATTCCCCCTGAACGTTTATATGTACCTTTAGATTTAGGTCTGATCAGATGAACTGGTTTAAAACCATCAAGTGATAGTGATTCTTCTAAAGAACAGTGCGTTTCTATGAGGCAAACAATATCTTTATTACAAATTTCATTTATAAATCTGGGATCACTGTATTTGTCGAAACCTTTGTTTTTGTGTCCATTTATATTCCAACAACCAATATGTAGTTGGGATTTCTTTGTTATTCCTAAACACATTTCTAGCAAAATATATATAAAATAAACCAAATAGAACAGAACCCATGACAAATATTCAATAATTTCATCACTTGCAGTTGACATGTACATGTAGTAAAATATTATATTATTAGTATTAAACTAAGGAAAGTTTATGGTATAAGGGAAGATAATCTGATAGAAAGAAAATATCTCACTATTCTCTCTATATTCAATAAGAAAAATGTGTTTTTTTGTTGTTTTTTTTTTTAGTCATTACAATCACTTGGTCCTTATTTTCATGACCAAAATCTCAATGAATGATTAAAACAATTCTATCTATGATTAATTGACCCTAGATATCAAAATTATAGATCTACAAATTATATTTATAGTTACTAATTTAGAACTGACATTCTTGAAAATAAAAATAAAAATGCAAGCTACTTTATAATAGATACATTATTCAAATTCGAATATTTTATTATATCTAAAAGTATAATATACGTACATGTTTCATTAAAAGTAAGTCTTTAGTGATTTCATCTAATTGCAAGTTTTTTAACCTAAAATGTTCTTACAACTGATTACATCATCAGTTCTTTTTCTATCTTAATATATATAATACACAACACACCACAATACTATGAAATCATGTTACATACAATACATGATACAACTATATGTATTGATATTTTTTTAGTCAAAACAATAGTTCGAAAAAAAGGAACTAAATTTAATATGACCTTTTGAAACTATTCATTTGAGGGGGATACATCATTTGGTTAACATTATAATCATTAAAACCATGTCCCCATGGATACATGAAAAAAGGGGGGATAGATGAGTGATCATTTACTCTCTGACTTTGATATGAACTTTGTGTATGGCCATTTTCTCTTTGATATGGCTTATTTCTTTGGTTAGACTTAGAGAAAGACTGTTCATGCCTGTTTTGATTTTGAACTCTTTCAGGTTGAGACCTCTGCTGTCTTAGTTTTGGGGTTGCAATACCAATGACACTCCTGATGTGATGCTTAATATTTGTTACAAATACACTGACACCTTGGTTTGATAAATGCAAACCATCTGATCCATAAAACTTTCTAATTGGTACATTACCATGACATAGATTAGAGTTAATACAGATTGTAACATTATCATCTTTCAGAAATTTGTATTGTAATGAGATTTTACACTCTTCAATTTTCTTGTTTAATACATTATCTTGTACAGTTAAAAAAGGTAAAGATAACACAATTTTTGCAAATAAACAATGCCTAAGTAGAGCATTAATTAATTCTTCTGTTTTTTGTACACAATCTTCAACTGTATTGTCACGAATGTCATTTGTGAATACATGTAGCACGATGCACTCATAATCATTGTCTAACTCCTCAATTTTGTCCACCATTTCATCACAAGAATATTGAATGTACTTGTGAACTAAGCAGGTATGCAAAAAGTTGTCTGTTCTAATACGTTTTACATGAGAGTTACCAATAATCAGAGCTTTTGTAGATTTCTTGTCTGAGGGAGGGGTTTCCTTATCTCCATTTTCATCATGATCAGTAGCTGGTTTATCTTGTTCAGAGAGTTGAGAGTCATTTTGTGATCTTTCATTTTGGGATTTCTGTAGTTGAGAAGAAATCTGGCTTATGTTCTTCGTAATATTAGAGTTTGTCTTGACACTCTTATCAATTGATTTGAAAGTTTCTTCTAAGTTTTTATTAATGTTTTCCAGTTCTGAACTCATTGTTTCTAGTTGAGACGCTAACATTTCAAAGACTGGAGCTTGAATTTTACTTTCAAGGGATGTAATTTTGTCTTGTAATGGTTGCAACTGGTTAATTGTAAATTTGTCTTTTTTAATTTGCTCAGCTATCTTTGTAACTTGTTCTGTTGTACTTCTTGTTGAAATTAAATCTTTATTTTCATGCATAACTTGTGCAAGATCCTCTATCTTCTTTTCAACGCCTTCTATGCTTTTTGAGTTGGATTTTAAAGTTTGAAGTTCATGTTGTAGATTATTTATTTTTTCATCTTGATTTGTGTGGTTGAGTGATGTTATTGCCTGAACTACACTATTTTCAATTCTAGAAACTATTTCAAGAGTCTTGATGCTCATGATCGGATTATCTGTTGACTCTACAGATTCTTTATTTGCCCATTTTTCATAAAAAGTGGGTGTTACATTAGAACATGTCTCACAAGTGTATCTTCTGGAGGTATGAACTAGCAAATAAAGTTGATAGATTGGGAGCTTAGTGCAGGCATAATGTGTCCATCCCTGGCACCTATTGCACTGCATCATATGTTCACTGGTTTCAAGTTTACAGGATTGAGTACATGTAGTTTTGCTTGGTGTAACTTTCTGTTTGCTTTCAACCTTTGGATCGTTATTATTGTTGAGCTCTTGTTGTGTCTCATCAGTTTTTGATTGGACATTTTTGTCTGTTGTATCAATTTGTTCATTTAATGATGCGACTAGTTTAACTGTTGTTTCATTTTCATCAAAGAAGGTGGGATCACTATTTGTGTATACTTCATTTTCCTCTTCAAGGATAGATAGGTCAAGATGTTCCGTTGAACATAATTTATTATTGCAATTGTGGCCATAATCTTTAGGAGATTTTGTTGTAGGGGTTTCATCGTAGACTGGTATTGAATTGCATGTTTTGTAAGTTCCGTCGTCCATCAGAAAGACAATGGCTTGATCAATATTGTGGAAACCTTTAAATACCGCGTGGTGAAATTTATGGACGCTTGCTTCGCACTTGTTCCACAATGTGAAGATACCAGTGTTTGTTCCTTTAGCAACACTGTAAAAGTTTTTTTTTGACATTTTGGTGTGTTTATATACTTATTTGTCACAGGGTTCTGCTTATTTAGCTCATTTATTTTTGGAGCTGAAAAAATTCCGCCATTTACAACCGGAAGCGGAAGTGAGATATGATCGAGACATGATCAGATGGTGATGTACTAATATCTGCTTCTCCATGTTCTCATGATATAAAAAAGTAAAATCACAAAAATACTGAACTTAGAGGAAAATCAATTCGGAAAGACCATAATCACATGGCAAAATCAAATAACAAAACGCATCAAAAACGAATGGACAAGAACTGTCATATCCCTGACTCGGTACAGGCATTTTCAAATGAAGAAACGTAAAGGGAATCTCAATCTAAGTGGTTTGCTAAAAGATGACTGAATTGGCACATATAAAATTCATGGTGTTATACACAGTGACACCATTGTTCATATATTTGACCATGTCAATCAAGATGCTATAATATCTAATGCAATTTTTGAAAGATTCTGTTTTGAAACTAAAAGAGAAAAACCTAAATTTAACAAGAGAATATATATCTTTATTGCAAAATTACACCCATGAGGGTCAAGCAATACAATGAAACAATAATTTTATACTATACAATGCAATACAATGATATAAGATCGGATAATGCTGGTTGTTCCCATAGTGTAGAGGCCATTTTGGTATTCCTCTTTTAAATCGAGTAAGTACTATGAAGGTTGTGCAAGAAGATTTTGCTGACCTACTAGGCCGCGGAAAAAGTATATGCGATCAAAGAGTTGAACATATTAAAAGGTCAATCAGAATATATATGAAAGAAGGGATTAATTTGACTGTCTGAAATGAATTGTGAATGCTATCATCATATCTAAAATTAAGAACGTTCTGCTCCAAGTTGCTACAGCAACCCGACCATGTGAAATCGTTGTGAAAAAATTAGTCAAAGTTAAAAAAAAATTAAACAATTTTCAATGTCAGGATGTTCATGTTTTAGCTTTCAAGCAATACCAGATTGGAAAAGGAGTAAAGATTGTCAATGCATCTTTTCATGTCTATGGTGTATACTCATCTAACAAATTTCTCAAATCAAACTCTACATATGACGTTGTAAACGACCAAAAACCAAAAGCTGCAATCGAAAATATAAATCCTTCTGTAGCGGACAGAATGTGCAACTACAATGATACGAATTGCAGACTATAACAGTTGTATCACTTTCATCTTTAAATGACCGGAACCATGTCGCTTTCATGAAGTACGAAGTTTGTTTGATAACAAATGAGACAATTCTCCACCAGAAACCAAATGACGTAGACGTTTTATTCTATGTCACTGATCTGTCTTAACCTGTTTATAAGAATAATTAGGTTATCAGGAGGTTAAATGGAGGATTAAACCTGGTTAATAGCGCTAAACCTCTCACTTTGATAACAGTCTAAGCAAATTCCGTTATATTGACAATGATGCGTGAACTAAACAGACATAATTCAGTGGTTGTCGTTTGTTTAAGTGTTACACATTTGTTTTTCGTTCATTTTTTTTTACATAAATAAGGCCATTAGTTTTTCTCGTTTGAATTGTTTTACATTGTGTTATCGGGGCCTTTTATAGCTGACTTTGCGGTTTGGGCGTTGTTGAGGCCGTACGGTGACCCATAGTTGATAATGTCTGTGTCATTTAGACTTAAGTGGATAGTTGTCTCATTGGCAATCATACCACATCTTCTTTTTTATATAATAAATAAAATAAGTCCAAATATTGGTACAGAAGTCATCATCGTTTAACAATTTTAAAAGGATCAATTTAACTGAACACAAAAACATCTATCGACATACACATTCATTGATTCGTGTGGCTGACGTCAGAAAATTTTACACGTCACATAATTTTAAAATGTCACATGGGCAATGTTAGCATACAGAGTTCAAAAATCAAAAGTATGCAAGAATTAATTTAAGAAATAGACGGAGATTTTAAATATCCCATAAGTTAGAAACATTTTATACATGTTAAAAAAAAACATAAAAAGTTTATTCCACCAACGATTAATTTTGAGGTTTGTGGTTCAACATATTTTGTAATTCATAATTGAAATATATCGTGACGTATAATAGAACAATATCATACTGACGGGATCTTTAAAAGTACAGAGTCACGTTATAAGAACCAAAGAAACACAAAAAGTCGTTTTATTAAACACACCAGCAAATAATGAAAGACAACACAAACACACAGACGGGATGTCTAAGTACCGAGCCACGTTACATAGACATCACAGAAAACAATCCAGCGGTACATTCTACTCAACCAGCTTCAACTCAACAGTAACCACATTCATCAGATCAAGAAATATTGTCACCTCCTCGTTAGAGCCTTCTACTGAACAAGCTTCAACAAAAAAATAAACAAGTTCATCACTTCAAGCAGTCAACTGCAAGATATATAAGAATCATGTTTCACAGGTGATTCATATGGTTCTTCAGACATTTTATCTAACTACAATATAACAATATTTAACATATTATTTGCATGCCCAGAATCGACACGTCTTCTACAGAGAATAATGAGGGACAGCTATAATACGAACTCCTTACTCCTATAACAAAAAAGTAATGTCATGTCTCTATAAGCATTCAATTTGGCTTTTATTTATCATTAAAACTGGAATATGAGACCAAAGGAGATCATAAATGCCCTGCTAAGTCTTTTCTGATTTCATGATGAATGAATTTTAAAATCTTGAGTCAAACCCACACTTTACACAAAATACCACGCTTCACTTCTTTATGAAAATTTGACACTCTGAAATTGATATGTTATAAACCAACTCTCAACATTAATTAGAACTTAGGATAAACTTTTGACCGGATGCATGATTGACAGAGAAATGAATGCTAACATAAAAGAATGTGTCTGAGGGCAAACAAGATGTCCCTCTTTTTATTTCTGCATACAACATTTTAAAGTGATGCTACCAAAATTTTAAATCAGTCTGTGTTTTGAGGTTATAAACATTGTGTTCAGTTCAGGAAAAACTAAGTTAGAGAACGGAAACGAAAAATTCATCATCTTTTTTTTATGTGTAAAGGGGCATAACAATTATCAATTACCGTACAGCGCTCGTTGCCTTTCCGTATACTTAGTATACTACAATATAATGGCCTCTGTCGGACGTTGTTTTTACATGTAAGCACTGCCTTTCTATGCAAAGTAATGCAATACTTTCCAAGTCTTATGATCAGCTTCGAAACTGTTAAATAAAGATATAGTTATTTATAAAAGTATTTTATCAATCAAAAATTATAAAAAAGATTCATTGTAAAAAAAGTTGTATATGTGCTTTGAGAGTAAGGCACTTTGTCGTCTGCAATCATCCATGAAAATGTAAACAAAAAATAAAAGTATCATTTAATTCTGTTCTGTCTGTAAAGGAGTAAAATCATGGAGATATATAAACATATCTGGAGACGAGGAAGTGTTTCATAAAAAATTCTGTTCCCTATTTTGTGTAAATCAAGTCCAAGAAAATGTAGTCCTCTGATACAATTGCAGATCATTTATGACAAAGGTCAACTTTTGTGGCAAATCGCAGGTACAAATGAAGTGATGTACGCGAGAAAAAATACAGGGAAAATTATCAGACACCTTCAAAATCCAAAAATAAATTGCAACACTAAATAGCATCCTCAGGTCGTAATTGTGGCATAATAATAACTCTTAAAAGTTAACAATAACAGTAACAAAGGTACAAAACTCAAAAGTGAAAAACATAAAAATAGACAAGACACAAAACAAAATGATATACATCATTAGTAAAATGAAATTATATCATGTTTTGGGACATATACCTTAAATAATGTAGTGGGCATTAACTGAACTTTGGAAATATCATTTTAAGGTTACGTTGTGAATTATAAGGTTGGGGACAACCACTATATCAGGAACTACAGTCTGTCCGAAATAGAAATTTGACATTACTATATGACGTGTCACGGTACTTTTCTATCCCAAATTTCGTGTATTTGGTTTTGATGTTATATTTGTTATTCTCATCGGATTTTGTCTAATGCTTAGTCCGTTTCTGTGTGTGTTTATGTTGTGCCATTGTTCTTCTGTTATATTTAACATGTTTCCCGCAGTCTCAGTTTGTTACCCAGATTTAGTTTTTTGTCCATGAATTTACGAGTTTAGAACAGCGGTATACTACTGATGCCTTTATATACTATATTTGCAACCAACATATATCTTAAAAGTTCTGTCTGACTTTTTCGTCGGTCTTTTTGTCGGTCAGACGGAGTTACGTTGGAATGATCAAATTAGTAACAATCCCTCGTTAGAGTTATTATTTGATAGTGCTATAAAACTTTCTTCAAATGACTCTTTTCACTTAAAAAGAAAGAACAAATTTAACTGTTTCTAAAGAACTACATAATATATGTCTATATATTTGTCATATACCGTGTGCACTTGCGCGAATGTGTTCGTCTTTGATCATATCTCACTTAAGGTAGTACCTAACACCTTCATTAAAACTAATTTGGCTCGTGTAATTTTCATGACATTTTGACAAAGTATTTACTTTGACCCTTTGACAAAAATATGAAATTTTCAAAAAAATTGACCAACCATTTTATCAGAAAAATTACACTGGTTAAGGGGGCTCGCGGGTCTAAATCAAAATGCATCATACATTTAGTAGTCATGTAAATTTAAAAAAAAAAGGAGTTATTTCTTTTGATAAGTGCAATAATCTACATATACATCATTACCTGTGTATTTGTCATTTATAGTGATCATGAGTATTGTTAACGTTTCTTAAATTGTTGAAAATGCTTGATTAACAATTGTCAATAATTGAATTGATTTTCAATTTGTATGCAGATAGTGCACATCTTTTAATTGCACCACAGCAACTCAAACCTTTAGATTTGCCTTTAATACATGTACTAGTACATGTACCTTAATTATATCTTGCTTGGGTCTGGAACATAAGAGAAATACATGTGCATTATAAGAATGGTGTTGTATTGTAAGATATGAAAAAAAAACAGTATTAGTTACTAAAATTCTGGTTTGCTTTACAGAAACACTATGGAAACAAACCAGGATAAAATAATCTTCCCAGATGAAGATTCTTATTTTCCCCAGGATAATGAATTGGAAGATGGTATTTTTTTCCCTGATGAAAAATTTTCATCAAATAAAGATTGTTATGGTATCATATTCTAAACTCAAGCAGTAATAGTGAAGGTGCTATTTGTTTTTATCAAATTCGTTTTCAAAATTTGTAATATGCCATGTGATCACATGCTTTAAAAACAAATCAAGTGCATCAGTCAAAAGATATTGGTGCTCTAAGATAACACTTAATGTTTATGGTTTTTTACAATTGTCTTATTTTAAGTAATGTAACGTCACGCACGCTGCTCCTACAACCCCTATAATTTAAAACAGAATCTTCGAAATTTCCTCCGCAAAACAAAATAAACAAAAAAATGTTAATAAACACTAACCACTATAAAAACTAATTCAGTATATGTTTCCCTTTATGTTCTTATATGTCTTGGTCATATGCTTAGTAATATATAGTATATTTGAGGATTAAAACAACAAAGCTATATGAAAAAAACGGATGTCCAACGTTACATTTTTGAACAACTGTTTTATTTCTTATGTAAAGTGATCCTATTTATTATTCTCTGATCTTCCCGAAACTTGGCAGAAGCAACGAAATGTGTCAGTTCTTTGTTAGATTAAAGCCGTTCTTTTGTCGAATTTCGTTTGACTCGGTAGCTACATATTAAGCTGGAATCAGAAAAATGTCCAATGACGTTTTTCGTTGACTTCACGACTAAAAGGTAGTTTTAAAAGTAGACATAGCTAAAAATGTCTGAAAAATATGAGATAATTATAACATCTACCGAAAGAACAAACATTTGCCTCATTTTTCGTGAGTTCAAAAATTGTAGATTCCATAAAACCATCTCTACACAGTCGTTTTTCAAGCGGTAGCCATTTTGTCCAAGTTGATATTCCATTTGTCCAAGCAATTATTGCGGGTTTTTTACTTGATATTTCAGTAAGTAATTTATAATTTACCAAAACAAAAGTTAGATACACGAAAAGAACATAAAGTCTAGATTCTTTTTTTATTAACTGCATGTTTGAGTCTTATAGGAATAAAATGCTACGAAACATTACAAAACGGTAGCCATTTTGTCCAAACGTCGAAAAATCCAAACAAACGGGTTTTTTTCGACGTTACATGTTCAAAATTTGTTCCATTGTATATTCCTGATACTTAAAACGAATCGCGTGGTTAAACTTAAAAAAAAAAATGCTGGTTGCCGAAAAAAAAAAACACGGTGCATGTTGTGCATAAAACGGAGGTAACTGAAAGACTTATCGGAAACAGGGACAAAACCAGTTTCATTGAATTAACACAGACCCGGATGATTCAGGAGAAGATTAGTACATTTTAAAATCAAGCAACTTCAAATAACTGGGAAAATATTTTTAAAAGATCGGGTTATAATAATTTTATTTAATGGTTGTATTTCGACAAGTTCTGTGTCAAGCAAATTTTTAATATAATTCAATTCAAATTAATCAAGGGTAAATATGTTTTTATTTACATGCAGAGTGTCGGATATATTTGTATTAGGGTTGAATCACGATATCAAAAATTTACAATGACAGATGATTTGCACCACGCAATTTTAGGAGCCTGCGATTAATTTTTTTGTTATAATTCATTTATTGAAAACCGTATACTAATTCTGTCCCATTTTTCCTTCCTGTAAGTTCATTGCGATAGTACAGCATTTTAAGATGAATTAAGGATAAACATTATTTAATCGATTTCTACAACTTGAGATAAATAAATTCATGGTAAATAGACATCACAAAATTAAAAGAGACAGATTTAGAATCAACCAACTACATAAAAAAAAAGCAAATGAACTTTCAAACTGAATAAATGTACGTCAAAAGTTTCAGAAAACTCTCTTTGGCGTCGTAGTGGTGTAATGTCGTGTTGTAGGAACATCGTGCTCAACGTTTGTATATTAATCGGATTCTGTAATTTATATAAGCAGAACAATCTTTTTATCATGACATGGGTTACATGTTCCTTCATGTATGGCCATGCATGTAGACAATTAACGGGCTGTGTATCTACAATGTATGTTGGTTAATTATGACCTTACATGTATGTATATAAAAAAAAATATATATCATATTGTAATGGATGGTTGCAGTTTGATAATTAAAAATAGATTTACCTATGTATTTCAGATGAGAACAATGTTTGCTGCTCCAATATGTGTTCTTTGAAATTGTCAAAGTAAGTTTATACAAACAATTCTTAGCTATGAAGATATATGATAATTTTCTTATTTTAAAGAAAAAAGATTGAAATTTATATATCAAGATTTTTGAATTACTTAAATATTCTTATAGGAAAGTACTGAAGATGTAATAAGAATTGATTATGCATGTTATTTGATATTTCAATTGTTAACTCAGGCGGGATTATTATTTTTTAAACTTTGTATGGTGATAAGATATATCAAAATTTGCATAATTATCTTAATTTGAATTGTTCAATGTATATCAATTTAAGAAAGTACTGACTTGAATTTGCATAATATTTGAAATTCCAATTTATAATTTAGGCATGATATCAGAACTGCAAAAGGGAGTTACCCAGCAGACAGTGTGTCACACGCTAATTGGATAGTCCAGTATCTGAATATGCATTCTACCGTTCTAATGAAGTTTCAGAAGGCAAAGTGGTGATGAAATTCAAGAATAGCTTTTTTATATGTGGAAAAGTAGTATGTGAAAAAAACTGGAGGTAAACTACATTTACTGCTAAAGTTTTAATATTAGTTCATATTTTAATAAAATAATTATTATTTACAAAGAAATTTCTTTTTCAAAAAATGTTTTTTTTTTTAGGTAATTAAATGAAATTGTAATTAATGCAACATTCATTGTTATAGTTTCCGGACAATAACTTTTGTTTATGTGAATTGATCTCAAAGAAATTTCAACCTTGTTTGAAACCACAAAAAAGAAGGTTGGAATTAATTTTTGAGGTCATGGTCCCAACAGATTAGAAACAAGGGGCCGAAAAGTGGTCAACATAAGTATTTTCACCTGGCCTATCTATTATAGATAGAGACAAACTGTAAACAGCAATAATGTTCAGCAAAGTTTGATCTAATAATAAGTCAACATGACTACAAGTTGACCCCTTAAGAAGTTATTGCCCTTTATAGTAATTTTTTAACAATTTTCATTAATTTGGTAACTTTTGGTAAATTTTTCCAAAATACTTTCCTCTGTATCTAAAAGGCCAAGTTTATATCGATAGAGAAAATAGTAAGTATCAAAAATGTTTAGTAAAAGTAAGATCTAAAAACACATCACCATCACCAAAACCCTATTTTGTCATAAATCCATTTTTGTCCTTTGTTGAATATGAACATAGACCATGGTGAGCGGCACAGGCTCTTTGGAGCCTCTAGTTTTAGTTTCTGGACAGTAACTTGTGTTACAGTTAAAGGATCCTTTCTGAAATTGTAGCACAAGGTTTTTAATTATACCAGAAAAGGAAGGTTGGGATTGATTTTGGGGGTTATGGCCCAAACTGTGTATGAATTAGGGACAACATTGAGTACTATTATATATGTATTATAAACAGTATTTATAAACATTTATTTTTTTTCTCAGAGAAATATATGGTTTTTCCGATTATCGATTTAAAAAGTAAAGACAGATGTGTATAAGTGGACAAACTCATGTAATCCATGGTAACAGTAGTACTTTTAAATTACAACCAAATTTTTCAGGTAAGATTTGATGAAAATAAAAATTCAAGAAGGGATAAAAAATAAACTGGCTTAGGCAGAGATCCTTTGTTTAAGAAAAAAGAACTATTTGGCCCTGTTTGTTGTAAAAAATAAATATCTGGCCATCAATTGGATTTGAAACCAAGTTCCTGAGCAGTTTTGTTAATTATTAAAAATATAAATATTTTTCCAAAATTGAATATTTAGGAGGAAAATCTACAGCCATATCTATTAAAAATCAAAACAAATTGCTATATAAAAATTGCATTTGAGTTATTCATTTTTATTAATGTTAAATATTTTTTTAAATTACAGAATGTCTGGAATGGTTACTTAATTATGTCTCCTCCATTGGGATACATTTGCCAAACGAAAACAAGATAGAATTGCCTGCAGGTAAAGACTTTCTTTAATTGATTTTAGGATAAAAAAAAAAATTTATATGTTTTAATTTGGAGTAACTGGATACTATCTGACAAGCTTCTGTCCAAATTTGATACAAATCCATGACAGTTTAAAAAGGTTATTTAAATTTAAAAGCAGAGTGAATATGTACGTTTAATGGGTTTCCTTGGAGTGTAGTACTTTGTAGTGTGATTTTACTTTTTTCGTAGTGTCAGAGTGATTGAATGTTTTTGAAACATTACTGTGACTACAATTTACTATCACCTCCACGTTTAAAATACGAGTTTTGAGTGGCGTTTCTCTCAAACGCTGAAACTGTTCCACCTTGATTGATGTAAGTAGAGAAATCCTAATATAAACAGTACCGCTAAGAATTTTAAAGTGGTGCAATTTCATTAATCAAACTTTTTCCGTAACCAGTGGGTAAACTTTCAATTATTTCTTTGTTCCCCTTCTGTAACATATCTAAAATTTCTATTTGCTTTTCTTTTACATTTTTTAAATACGTTCTTTGTTCAGTACAAGTAGGTGCGATTTGTAGTCGGCCAACTTTCTAACTAAAATTGAGAATGGAAATGGGGATTATAATCCCAATTCTATCTTATTTATGAGATATAGTTTTTAAAATGCGACGTCAATTTTGTTCTGCTTCAGAAATTCAAATGTGACGTAATTTGTGTGCCTTTTCACCACTTCGTATGTGACGTCATTTTTATGATTTTTTGCTTTGAGGCCTGAACTAAGTCGGGTGTGTCTATGTTTCTGTGTTGGTCTTTGCATTATGTATTCGGGTTTTGTTTTCTGTATTAAATTAGTTCAGTTTCATTATGTATATCTTTTATATTCATTTGATAAAATTTACTGTTTGCAATAGCATAAATTGTTCTAAATAATAAGGTTGGTCTTATCCGAAGCATAAAACCATGGTCGTATTTGACACAACTTTTTTTCACTTTCGATCTTTTAAATCTGGGCGTCACTGGTGAGTCTTGTTTGGACGAGGCGCGTTTTTTTGGCGTATTGAATTTTAAACTTGATGTCTTTTGTTATCTATTAATCTTGTGTTTCTTTGTCTTATACGTTATATTAAATATTGCCATTAAAGTGCGAGGTTTGGCATGCATCAAAACCAGGTTCAACCCACCATTTTTATCTTTAAAAATGTCCTATACCGGCCAAGTCAGAAGAATAGTTCGTTTCTGTGAGTGTAACAGTTTGACGTTGTGTCGTTTGTTTTCTCTTATATTTGAGTGTGAATTCACATCACTATAAGACGTGTCACGGTACTTTTCTATCCTAAATTCATCCATTTGGTTTTGATGTTATATTTGTTATTCTCATCGGATTTTGTATAATGCTTATTTCGTTTCTGTGTGTGTTACATTTTAATGCTGTGTCGTTCTCTTATATTTAATGCATTTCCCTCAGTTTTGTTTGTTACCCCAATTTGTTTTTTTGTCCATAGATTAACGAGTTTTGAATATCGGTATACTACTGTTGCCTTTATTTATGTAAACTTGTGCGTATTTTAGTGTTGTTAATCGGTTCGGAGACCAATTCAGCAAGTGTGGCAGAGGCCATATTAAGTTTAGTGACACGAAGTAAGTACGGAACGGATGTGAGCTCTGCGCCGGAGATTGAACAATTGTGAACCTTAATTACAAATAGTATTTCTATCACATTTCAAAATTAGAAATAATTGTTTTAAAATTGTATTCCAGATCAGCATTAAACAGAAAAAAAATTGTCTAATAGTCATTGCTTGGTTTTTTTCTGCATACTAATGCCATTATGAGGAACGAGGCACACGTTGCTGAAGAACAATTTAGACCTGTTTACCACAACTTTTGTACCTATTCAGTGCATGTTTTAATTTTCCACATGTTCATACATTGTTGTTTATTAAATAGAATATTTAAAAAATGTCACATGTTCTCAAATGATCACTCTAACAATTTTAAAAACGAAAGTAGCATTTTATGCCTCTAAATTGGTCCAGTAAATGGTGAAGTATTAGTTGCCCAAGGAACTTCAAAAATCAGTTAGATATGTGGTTAGGATTGCATTTACAACTGACAACCATTGAACTGACTAGCTCATGACTTAGGGAGGATCCAACCATATTTCGTTCCTTGCATGCTGTCAAAACTGTAAAAAACAATCCTAGGTTACAGCTTTCAGTTCATGCTGTTGCCCAATTATGTCCATAAATATTTGAACTATTAAATACTTGTCATTTTAATTGTTCAGTATCACACAATATTCTTTAAAAGATAGAAGTGCTTAGAAGATACCGTATAGCGGGTTATTTTCGCGGGGTGTAAATTTTCGCTTATTTTCGCGGATAAAACAAAATCGCCAAAATCAATTCCGCCAATTTAAAAGTGAAAATGCAAAGGTAATGTTAAAAATGTTGAATCCGCCAAAATAATAACCGCCAAAATATTTCGTATACCTTATTCAATGAAAATCGCGAAATTTTACCCCCGCGAAAATAACCCGCTATACGGTATTTACCAAAAAAATGTTGGCCTCGTAACAATTGAAAATAAAAATCAACAATATAACAATGAATTAAAATTTGTTTGAGGCAAGTGCCTAGGAGATAATTACCTATTAAGAATAGCCACCCAATGATTTCTGTAATAGTTCTATTTGGACTTCAGTTTTAGTTTAAAGTGATTTGGATGTCCTCTTTCTCTTACGTTTTTATAATTTATTCTGCAGAGCTTGATACTAAATGTCATCATTATCATGATTATTCGAATGATTCTGAAAAAATGAGAAAACAAATGACTTACTTTGTGTAGGTGATTTTGTATTTATAAGGGAAGGCAATGTAAACATATCTTCATTCCATGCACTTTAAATTGGAAGTGAAAAAAATGTTCAAAGGACCATATAAGACCCAATTATAATCCCTTAGAATATTAAGGTGTCAGCTATAATCGATGTTTTCCTGTAGATATCAAAATCAAGTTTAAAATTTTCCAGTGCCAAATGATCGCTTACTCTGATGATTCAAAAAATGTTTTGTTTTTGTGCACTTCAATTTAAAACATGTTCATTTCCGGCTGGCTTGCAACCACTTTTTTTTTTAAAAAGGTCCCAAAGGCTCTATCATGTGTATGTATGAAAAAAGCCATTATCTATAACGTCAACTATAATTTAATTTTCAAGGTCATGCTTATAAATTTTCAAAATATCCCATATATAAGCATTGTACGTATACCAGAGGAGAATATATCCTCTTTAAAAAACGCATTCGACCCTCGTGTTATTATAAAAATCACTTTAAACACGTACAAATATGTAACGAAGAAGCTCAAAATGGCATATAGACAAAACAGATACAGAGACAAGAGTACGAAAGTGTACTATAATAGCACAATGCTGGGAGGTACAAGTACAAAGCCACGTCATATGTATTAAAGAAACACTAAATGGCATATTCACAACATGTATTTAGCCAAAATGAAAGATACACTTGTGCACAAAAACACAATGAAGGGATGTATAAGTACGTCCTGTCGCATGTATCAAAGAAACACAAACAAAAAGACATACCGACAAAGCACATTAGCGAAAAATAAAGAAACACAAACAAAAAAGACATACCGACAAAGAACATTAGCCAAAATATTACGAAAAATTTATCAACTAGGTCTTGGTTTTCGCTAAACTTTTTTTTCTAAAAAACAGGCATTGTTTGACATACTCCTGGTTCTATCTGTTTAGACGATGGCTTATATAATTTTCTCATAACTTATCATTGTACGACGTTTATTATAGCAAAGAATTGTTTAAATGTTGATTGTTTTCCAATATTGGTCATCAAGTTATTGATGTATAGAGATAAATACCAATATTTCTTCTATTTGATATCCTTTTAACTTCTTTTTTATGGATAATTTATGATATGTACCTTTTTTGTAATATATATTTTGGATTAACTTCTGGAGTTGTTAAGGATTCTGCTTTGTTAAAAGAACATAATTTTTGTCTATCTGATGATTTAAGCCTTTTTCAACTGATTTTTATAGTTCGTTCTTATGTTGTACTGTTATACCACTGTCCCAGGTTAGGGGGAGGTTTGGGATCCCGCTACATTATTTATGTATGTGCCTGTCCCATGTCAGGAGTCTGTAATTCAGTGGTTGTCGTTTGTTTATGTGTTTCATATTTGTTTTTCGTTCATTTTTGTACATAAATAAGGCCGTTTGTTTTCTCGTTTGACTTGTTTTACATTGTCTTATCGGGGCCTTTTATAGCTCACTATATGCGGTATGGGCTTTCCTCATTGTTGAAGGCCTTACGGTGACCTATAATTGTTAATGTTTTTGTCATATTGGTCTTTTGTGGATAGTTGTCTCATTGGCAATCATACCACTTCTTTTTTTATAAGTAGGTGTTGTTAGATCTACATGTACTGTTAGATCTACTTATTTTTCTTATTTTTTTAAACAATCCTTGAGAAATATTCCTTCTTACTATTGTTTTAAATGAAAACGAAACACTTTAAGAAAAGAAAAATGCATTATCAATTCTGTTTTGTCAGGGTGTCACAGTAGTTGATCACACCAAAATATATTCATAATATTATCGCTGAACTTTGGTCATCAAATAATAAACAAATATAGTCCTTTAGGATGTATTGTTCTGACGTTTCAGTCTCGTTGAAATCTTGTTCTTGAATTATTTCTAAAATATGTGATACAAGATACAAGTGGAAATTATCAATGAATTCAAAAAATGTTATAAAACTTGAAAAAAATTGGTTTTTCTAATGAGAAGTTTTTGAGTAATATTTTTTTTCTAATTTTTTACCAATCACGTCAGTATTTTAGCCAAAATTTTGAGAAAATTTTTGAGGAATACAAAATGTCTTTACAAAAAACATTCCGCACCTCTTTTATTTTCTTAGATGTGTATGTTTTCATTCATTTTTAACAAAGTGAAATAATATGCAAATTGTACTTAAAACTGAGAAAAATAAAAAAATAACCAGTTCTTAACATAGGTCACCAACGGTTTCGATACTTATACATCTTCAGTTTTCAAATGTTTGGCTTTTGATATGAGCGTCAATGATAAGTCTTATGTAGACGAAACGCGCGGCTGGCGTACTAAATTATAATCCTGGTACCTTTGATAACTATTTACACCACTGGGTCGATGCCACTGCTGGTGGACGTTTCGTCCCCGAGGGTATCACCAGCCAAGTAGTCAACACCATGAATATCAATAATGTGGTCATTTTTATAAATTTCCTGTTTACAAAAAAGTAAAATCACAAAAAATACTGAACTCAGAGGAAAATCAATTTGGAAAGTCCATAATCACATGGCAAAATCAAAAAACAAAACGCATCAAAAACGAATGGACAAGAACTGTCATATTCCTGACTTGGTACAAGCATTTTCAAATGTAGAAAATGGTGGATTAAACCTGGTTCTATAGCGCTCACCCTCTCACTTTAATAACAGTCTCATCAAATTCCGCTACATTTACATGATGCGTTAAATAAACAGTCGAAATTAATAAAATAGTCAAAATATGGGTACATCAGTCATCATCGTATAACAATTTTAAAAGGAACAATTTAACAGGACACAAAAACATCTACTACAAAAGTTAGAATTTTTCGAAAAACTAAGGATTTTCTTATTCCAAGCATATATTACCTTAGCCGTATTTGGCACAACTTTTTGGAATTGTGGGTCCTCAATGCTCTTCAATTTTGTACTTGTTTGGCTTTATACATATTTTGATATGAGCTTCACTGATGAGTCTTATGTATACGAAACACGCGTCTAGAGTATTAAATTATAATCCTGGTACCTTTGATAACTATTTGAGTGTTCCTGATGATGGTCAATCTCCCATACAGACAAGAGTTGACCTTTCCTCTTCAATCATCAAATCGGAAGAGTAAGAGTCCACATCATTTCTACAGAAAACAGAAAAGGTGAGTCTATACATACTGCTGAATTTACCTGTCCTTGATTTCCAGTGCTGTATTCCTTGTTTCTAGTAGTGAACACTCCTTGTCTATTTCTTCAGCAAAGGCCTTATCTAATCTTTCGTTAATTGAACGGTCATTAAAAAAAGCATGAACTAAAAAGGAAAATCACAAAAATACACAAAGAACTGTCATATTCCTGACTTGGTAGAGGCATTTTGATCATTGTTTATCAAACATTTAAAACAAAGTCATATCTTTCGAATCGGATTCATGCTTGTTTTCAATATAAATCCCCATTGTTTCATCAGTTTTCGGTATGGTTTGAACAAAATAGGAATGATTATTCATTTGATCAATATTCCCAATTGTTCCGTCTATTGGATTGTCAAAAATTAGCTAACCGAAGGTTCGCCTGGTTCTGTAAGTATTAACATTTTCTTTGCAGATGACTGAGATGCTGTAGCCTTCGATTTCGATTTTTCATAGCCTTTAGTTTTCCATTTTTGCAACGAAGTTAAGACAATCTCGACAAATTGGTGCCTCGCAATTTACCAGCTCTGTTATGATCGTCGAATCTAAAAATGACGAAAGATTGCTCAACAGACCGGTTTCCACGCACTTCTTACCACCAAGCTTAAACGATCTTGTCTGACCAGCAGCAAGACAACAAATCAAGTTACGTTTTGCTTCTTTACTGTTGTTGCCATCTCAGGGCTGCCATTTTTGCTGTCATGTGACTGATTTTCAACCGCGTGATCTAAAGAAGTTCTTCGCCGGGTGCAGAGAGATTGAGGAGGAAAGGACGACAATTCATTCTGTATTGGAGATTGTATGAAGGTAAATCCAGAAGAGCGCAACGGACCCAAGAAATTATTAAACGTGTTGTTTTCAATTTTTTACATCACTTGGTCGATACCTCTGCTGGCGGATATCAGTTCCCGAGGGTGTCATAAGCTCAGAACATGCAGAAGAATTTAACAAACTTTACTTATATTGTCCGTTTATAATTTTTAAAGAAACTAAGGTTTTGTTTTGGGATACAATACTTCATATTTTGTGAAGAATCATACTGAATCTTCCAGAAAATATACTGAAGATGATATTATTAAAATGCTGGAATTTTTGATCGACAATATATTTGTTGAGTTTAGAGGATTTATATTTCAACAGACAGTCGGTATTCCAATGGGTACTAATTGTGCACCCCTGCTGGCTGATTTGTTTTTGTATTCGTATGAAGCAGAATTTATTCAGAACCTTCTAAAAGACAAAAAGAAAAAGTACCTTGCGAAATTCTTTAATTTTACTTTTCGATATATTGATGATGTTTTATCGTTGAACAACCCATACTTCAGCCAATACTTACATCTCATATATCCCAGTGAACTTGAAATTAAGGATACTACTGATACTAGAAGGACTGCTTCATACCTTGATCTTTTCCTCAATATTGACGTAGATGGACGACTTCACACAAAAATCTATGATAAACGGGACGATTTCAACTTCCCAATTATAAATTTCCCATTTCTCAGCAGTAACATACCCTCTGCCCCTTCGTATGGTGTTTACATATCACAATTGATACGTTATTCACGTGCATGTTCACACTATACGGACTTCATATACAGGAGTGTGCTCCTTACGCAGAAACTGCTCCAACAAAGTTATGAGGAGGACAGATTAAAATTGACACTCCGTAAATTTTATGGACACCATCACGAATTGGTTGATCCATATGATGTCTCTTTAACCAAACTAGCTAAGGACATTTTTACCACATGGTAGATTGTGGTTTGTCATTATGTCGTCTAATCTTTTAATTACCAAACGTGACTCATTCCCGATTGTGACCGTTTTGCTGAATGTGAATTCGCATTACTATAAGACGTGTTTCTGTACTTGTTTATCCCAAATTCATGTATTTAGTTTACATGTTTAATGTTATATTTGGAATTCTCATCAGATTTTGTCAAATGTGTTGACGTCTTCTTATTATATATTTAGGTATGACGTATAGAAAAATTAATCACCTCCTCTTTATTAATTATATTAAATTTTGTACGATAATTTACGTTTGAAGTTGGATTCATAACAAACTGGACATATATATATATTACAGTTAATTGCTATTAATAAGTATTGCAATATGCATTTTGTTTAAATGAATTATCAGTATTTAGTTCTAAATCAATCCTAATTCTATCTCATTTTTGAATGATAGTTTTTCATATGTGACGTCATACTGTTTCTAAATTTCATAAATTCAAATGTGGCATAACGTTTCTGCCTTTTCGCCATCGTATGTGAAGTCACAATTTTTTAAATTACGTTGACGCCTGGACTGATTCGGATGTGTGTCTATTTTGTGATAAACTTGGGTTTAGTTTTCTGTAATTAGTTAATATTTCAGTTTCATTATGTATATCTCTTTCATATTCATTTGTTAAAATTTACTGTTTGCAATAGCATTAAGTATTCTATATAATAAGGATGTTCTTATCCCGTGCTTAAAAACAATGCCGTGTTTGTCAAAACCTTTTCAACTTTTCAGCTTCAGTGTTGTACAACTTTGTACCTTTTTCACGTTCGATCTTTTATATCTAGGCGTTATGTATTCAGGTTTAGTTTTTAGTAATTAGTTAATACTTTAGTTTCTTTGTGTATATCTCTTTCATATTCATTTGATAAAATTTACTGTTTGCAATAGCATGAATTGTTCTATATAATAAGAATGTTCTTATCCCGGGCTTAAAAACAATGCCGTATTTTGCGAAACCTTTTCAACTTTTGATCTTCAGTGCTGTACAACTTTGTACTTTTTTCACTTTCGATCTTTTATATCTGGGCGTCACTGGTGAGTCTTGTGTGGTCAAGGCGCGTTTTTGGCGTATTGAATTTTAAACCTGATGCTTTTTGTTATCTATTAATCATGTTTTTCTGTGTCTAATATGTTCTCCTATTTATTTGTATTGTAGTCCTGTAATATGTTGTCATTTCAATGTTATATTTAACTTTGCCATTAAAGTGCGAGGTTTGGCATGCCTTAAAGCCAGGTTCAACCCACCACTTTTATTCCCCTTTAAAAGTGTCCTGTACCAAGTCAGGAAGATGGTCATTGTTATAATATTGTTCGTTTCTCATTGTGTTGCATTTTAACGTTGAGTCGTTTGTGTTTTCTCTTATTTTTGAGATATTGAGATAAGACGTGGCACGGTACTTGTCTATCCCAAATTCATGTATTTGGTTTTCATGTTACATTTGTTATTCTCGTGGTGTTTTGTCTGATGATTGGTCTGTTTCTGTGTGTGTTGCGTTTCGGTGTTGTGTCGTTGTTCTCCTCTTATATTTAATGCATTTTGCTCGGTTTTGGTTTGTTACCCCGATTTTGTTTTTTGTCCATGGATTTATGAGTTTTGAACAGCGGTATACTACTGTTGCCTTTATTTAACTCCCTCAGGCAAAGTAGGCTTTAGCTGATTTTGGCTTTTTATTTTAGGTATTTATGACTTATAGCTCTTCAACGGTTCCGGTACTTATACATCTTCGAATTTCAAATGTTTGGCATTGAGCGTCCCTGATGAAGGTAAATCCAGAAAAGCGCTATTGACGCAAGAAACTATTAAACGTGTTGTTTTAAAATTGTTAACATCACTGGGTTAATACCTCTGCTCGAAGACTATCAGACGCCGAGGGTATCATCAGCTCAGTAGTCAGTTATTCGGTACTGACATGATTTATCACACGTTACTACTATTTCCCGTATATAAATTTTTAAGAGACTAAGGTTTCAACTCCCTCAGGCAAAACTCTTCAACGGTTTCGGTACTTCCAATGTTTGGCTTTGAGCGTTCCTGATGCAAGTAAAATCCAGAATAGCGCGTCTGGCGCAAGAATTTATTAAACATGTTGTTTTCAATTTTGTACATCAATGGATCGATACCTCTGCTGGTGGATTATTAATCCCCTAGGGTACTGATATAATTTAACAAACTTAACTAAAATTGTTCGTTTATAAGTTTTGAAATAATTTAAAAGAAACTAAGGTTTCAACTCCCTCAGGCAAAGTTGGCTTTAGATGAATTTGGCTATTTATTTCATGAATTTTTTTATTAAAGCTCTTCAAAGGTTTCGGTGCCTATCGGATTTCTAATGTTTGACTTTGAGCTTTCCTGATGAAGGTAGTTCCAGAAAAGCGATTCGGACGCAAGAAATTATTAAAGGTGTTGTTTTAAATTTAATAAGTCAAACTTTATGAGTGACAAATAAGTTGAAGTTGTTGAAAGTATAAATTTCATCAGAAGTGACAAATTAGAAAAAAAAAGGGACTGGAAACTCATATCAGAGGAGGTAAACGCCTTTGATGTCTTCCTCAGAACTTGTGCAGAAGTTTAAATAAAAAACGGATTATCTGTCGTGGTACAAAAGAAATCTTTGTTAGCTCTAGAAGGGAAATAAGCGAGACTAGAGGTGGACTACCATGTCTACAGCTGCGCTCTGTAGAGAAAACAACGTTGTAAATGCAAAAACAATTTGCCTATTTAGAGGATTTGATGTCATTGAACCAGATATAAAACTTGTAATGGTACTATGTTTGATTTAAATGTAACATTATTTTTACATAAATTTTATTCTTTGTTTTGACCTTTAATCTGTAAATGCAACAGTAAGCTTACGCTTACCATCGTCTACTTTGACATTCGGGTTTCACATAACATTGGATTACCTCGCTTTATATATTGTGGACCCTTGACATGTTCTAAAGATATATGTCTATCTACTTAAATCATCATTTGGATGCATCCATTTACGCTTTTAACATTCGAATATCCATCAATAAAGGGAAATAGCCTGCTTCTTATATCCTGTAAATAAATAATTTAAAGTTATTTCTCTTTGTACTTCTACTTTCAAATTTAAAAAATCAAATAATTCCAGTATTACTTCAAAAGGGGTCTTTACAAATTGACCTGAAACTGAAATAAAATAAGAAAATGAAATCAGATCAAACAAGCAGACAAATGGAAACAAAAAAACAAGTATTTCTCTTTTTAAATAACTACAAAGCCATCATTCACATTTGTATGCCGCATTTTTCTGCATGAATGGTTAGGATGAAAAATTATGGTTGGTCATATTCTTTCCTGCCTTGTTTTTTTAGATTACCCTGAATATTTTCATGTTATTTACATGAATTGTCATTCTGCCCTTTTGTGTACTCAAAACTTCTGTCTTGGCTCCCCACCTTAAAAAAAACTCCCTTTCACTTGATAGAAAAATTTAAAATGAGCAGACTCCTTTTATTGAGTAATTCTATGTGTTTTTCTTTAATTACAATTTTCTGTTTTCTATAATTTTTAATCATTTAAGGAGTTTTTTCCCCGAGCTATTTTGAAACTTCTGTCTTTATCAGGATTTAAACTGTCCAACCATTGTAAAGTTTTATTTTTAGTAAATAAAATCATTCCTTTTACCGCTAAGTGTATTCGCAGTTGGTTTCTCCCTTGTTTAACGATCTAAATTTACAAATTCACTCTCAGAAATAATGTTAGTTGTCGATACATTTATAGATATGATTTTCAAATTTAAAAATTTTCTGAACTATCCACGATAAATTTGCCACAGGGAAGACTATCACCAAGCTGCAGTTATCTTATTTACTTGTGCTTGTTTACAACATTCACGGCAGTGGAGTTCAATATTAGGGTCAACTTCTTTTGGTGCCAATGGTGGTTGATATGCGCCATTTAAGAAATTGTCTCTTTCTTCCAATTTCATTTCGTTTTTTTTATTGAACATTCTATCAATATTAATCCACAAACTTCCTAAGTGAGGTATTGATTCAAGCTCTTGCATATATGCTTGATCCACATGCTTTATCTGTTATATTATTCCGCCTTTTATAATGTCGAAGTTCAAAAATTAATTTTCTGGACACAAAACCGACGTTTATTTCTTCAGGATTAAGAAGCCATTTTTCTGTAATGCCATGTTTTTTTGCATTCAACGCCTAGTTTCTCAATTTTTTTAACTTCAAGGACACTATTATATAGAAGTTCTTACTGTTTCTTTTTCTTTACGTTTTCTTTCAAATTTTCAATTCTCCTTACAAAGGCAGAGACGTTTGAACAATGAAGATGGACATTTTCAATATAATTTTGTGCATGATATTTGTATGTAAGCTGTGGGTCAGAATCTACATAATCTAATATGCATATCCAAAAAATGCCACTTGAAAAACTTTGTCTTGAATTCTGCCAATCATCTGCAAAAAATATGCATGCATAAGAAATAAATTTCCATCATCAAATTAAAAAAAATATATATAACTTAAAACAAGTCAGCCAGCTGACAATAAATAAAACAATTCATTTAACAAAAGGCATACGTTGACATCTGATGTTTTCAGTCCAGCTGACATGTCTTGTGGTGTTGTGTTGTCATTTTGATGTTATATTTGACATAGCCATAAAAGTGCGAGGTTTTGGCATGCCACAAAACCAGGTTCAAACCACCATTTTTTCCTTTAAAAATGTCCTGTATCTAGTCAGGAATATGGCCATTGTTATATAATAGTTCGTTTCTGTGTTATTTTTTAACGTTGCGTCGTTTTCTCTTATTTTTGAGTGGAAATTCAAATTGCGATAAAACGTGTCACGGTACTATTCCAAATTCATTTATTTGGTTTTGACGTTATATTTGCTATTCTCGTGGGATTTTGTCTGATGCTCGGTCCGTTTCTGTGTGTGTTACATTTTAGTGTTATGTCGTTGTTATGCTCTTATATTTAATGCGTTTCCCTGGGTTTTAATTTGTTACCCCGATTTTGTTTTTTGTCCATGGATTTATGAGTTTTGAACAGCGGTATACTACTTTATTTTGCCAAATACAAAATTAAAACATCAATTTTCTGCAAAAAGGTCCCAACGAAATCAATACAAGCTTTTGGAGGCAATTGAAATGATCAGTGCTTCTAATATTCATTTACAAGTTCAGATGAGACACTTAAAGATATGTTGTTTTGGTACCCATTTTGAATATAGTCATTTAATTTTACTTTGGAGAAAATCAAAATCCTAAATTCTATTGTTAGATAAATAAAAAAAAATAAAAATCCTAAATTCTATTGTTAGATAAATAAAAAAAATTCCTGTTGTTTTAGAATATAAAGATGACAATAACGCTTTTTTTATTTATTTTTCTCATATAAACAAACATGTTTATGATCAACCGTCTTAATTGTCAGTTCTTTGTATTAAACGGTTGAAAAGAGTTACAAAAAGTGCGCCTTTTTTCAGATGACGTCGGCTGACGCAAAAAATTCCCACAAATCATATTATGGCCGAAAAAGCTACATCCGGTTGTCCTATTGTATGAGGATAGTGAGCCATTTTAACGTTATCAATCAATATTGACATGATCGTCACTGATTAGTCTTATCTAGACGAAACGCGCGTATGGCGTACAAACTTATGATTTTGGTACCTTTGATAAATATTGACCAATGAAGTAAAGCAGTTACAAAAGGATAGTGTTTAATGCATTTGATTTTACTATGGTAGCAGCAATGTTTGCAAACTTGAAAAATAAAAGCAACGTGAACTTGCGATTGTAATTCATCGAGTTTTTTTTTTTTCTTTTTTAAATCATGTGTTATTCGAACATCATTATTTTAATTGACATTTTGTTTTTTGTTATGTTAATACTAAATTGATTAAAAGACTTGTACTTATGTTATTAAACCCCGTCGATGATGATATCACAGCTTCGTATTCGAAGTAAAGTTAAAAAGATAAAAATGTTTGTGGTACATGTAGGTCGCTCTGTTGTACAGGACATTTTTTTTTTTTAATATACGAACACGCTTCGCTCTCAATATCTTATTGAAATGTCTATTTAAATGTATCTCAAAATAAGCTGTAGGTTCACTGTAGCGATACAACAAAAGTGAATAAACAAAAACTGACGGGAGTCGCATGAAATCCAAAATGAGCAAAACCGGTTGGTCAACAGTGTAAGATTCGTCTGCTTTGACTTTTAACCTTAGCCATTTTTGGCACGTCTTTTTGGAATTTTGTTCATCAATGCTCTTCAATTTTGTACTAGCTTGGCTTTCTAAATACTTGATCTGAGCTTTAATGATTAGTCTTGTGTATACGAAACGCGCGTCTTGTGTATTAAATCATAAGCGTACGACACAATCATGAAGTTGTACTCGTTAAAATAACAGATCAGACGACAATACTGGTATATATCTGAAGATCTAAAACTGCAAGCGAATACATGTCGATAGTGATATGAGACCTGGAGACTCGTGTCGTATATTCAGTAATACTTGAACTTTTTTTATGTAAACAAGAATATCTGTTATGTCGCTTGATCCATTGAATGCACACGCCATGTTCAATTCATTAACAAAAGCCTCCTCACAGCAAATTTGTTATGATCTGGGAAATAGTCAGCAGAGTGTTTTAAAATTATTCGTGCATATTCCTTGTCGCCGAATAAAAGTAGAGCAACTCCAAGTAGATTGAAGGCTTCTCCTTTATGACGCATACTATATCCTATTAAATAATTTTGCTTTATTATCAGTTTTAAATAATGGAGGGAATTCTGACATTGTCCCACATCATTTAGATGATAATGACAAAGAAATTTTAGGAAATAAGCATACGCTGCAGATGGAAAATGATGTATTCCATTCGACCCGTCAATTTGAAGTTCATTTGGTATTAACGTCGAATTCCTCTCAAACTTTACATTGTCAACGTACATTACTTTCAACAAACAAACAAAACTGTTCTTCAAAAATGTTTGCAGTTTTAGCATATGGTAATGGATATCCGACAAAGTCATGCAATGATAAAGTTTTTCGGTGGTACATTTTGATAAAGAATAGATTATTAAGTGTAAAGCTGTATTATATTGTTTTCTCTTGAAGAAAAAAGAAGCTACCATCAGCCATCCAGATACAACGTCATGGTAAACATTTTTCAGCAGAATACTAAGACAAGATTTATATAGTTTGTATTGATATTTATTATCACATACTGTACTTTCCAGATCTTCAAACTGAGCATCTGAATTACACACATTTGAAATGCAGTATTTATATAAGTGTTTTATGGAAGCATGTTGACACGAAAACCTCTGTATTATTCTGTTATTAAAGATTGATTTCACCGATTTGAACAGCGGTATACTACTGTTGCCTTTATGTACCGCAATATACCCAGAATTCAATAACCTGGATTTCATAATTTTGGCAATTTCCTTTACATACATGGTTTGAGGTTCGATGGGAATATTCCACATTGATACATCGAACTTCGATATTTGACTCGATAATAAGATGCATCTCCAACCGTAGCTATGCAACGTTAATAGTTTCTCCAACAGTATTTCACGAGCACGGCCCTCTATTTTGTTCTCGAACATGTTGTTTTCTGGAATGAAAAAATGCAAACACACTGAATTCTCAACACAATAAACAAGCCTGTTAAAACATCGCATAAAACATGGTATTAAATTGCCAGGATTCCACACGGATTGAGGCAGTTCTTCAGATATCCAGAAAATAATAGTTTTCAGGAAATAAGAACATAGTAAATCTTTACATTCAGTGTAAGAGGTAATAACATCTTTCAAAATAATTTTCAAAAGAGCATAGCACAGTAATTGAGTGTGTGTAAAGCTATTAATTAGAAGTTTTTCACCAACTGAAAAAGATATTCGCCACTCAAGATCTTCTGTTGGTGATCCCTTAACTCCGACTGGTACAAAAAGTACACCGTGTTCTATAATACTTTGTTTGATATTAAAACTCGGCCACGAGTTACTTGATCGTGTTATCCATTGAAATGCAGGTGATATCCACGTTTTACAATGGAAAGAAAAAGCACCGTCATAAACTCCATTTTTATCAGATACACACGGTCCATGGATTATTTGTCCTTCATCACATATTAAATACTGTTTACTTAATGCGTTCGAAATATAATATTCACCATTATGTTTTTCAAATAATTCAAAAAATTGTCCTCCGCAAAATGTAGGTATATGTTTCAACCTAGTAAAGCCGGGTTTTACATCTTCTCTATCCATTGAAAAATATGTTGTATATGTATCAAAGTGGGGTTTTACTACGTCGTAAACCTCACAAGTTTTATTTACGTACATTAAATCTAAATCACTCCCGCGCATCTCGAGTCCTTCCCCAAAGCTTCCACTTGTTACGTGAGCCAACATCTTGTTACTTGCTATATCGTCCCTGACAGCGTTTAATAATCTGATTCGTTTAACATAAGCTTCTGTTCCAACTATATTATGACACATATAACGATACAGTGCTATTGATAAGTTAGGTGTTAAATAGTCTGTAATGAGAAAAATAAAATGCACATAAGGAATAACGAAATATCATGCAACTACAACATGTGCAATCACAAGTTACACGAATAAAAAGATGAAACAAGCACATGTCACACGAAAAACATAAGCATAATCAACAGTGTATACACTTAAACGCATTCGCATAAAACAAGTTAAACGGTGATGACATTTATACTATACAAAGTGGTTGTACGAAACGCGGGGTTGGCGCAAATACTAAATTGCAATCCTAGTATAGATAATAAGTTTATTTACAACCACTTGGTCGAGGCTACTGCTGGCGGATTTAGATTCCGAGGGTATCACCAGCCCAGTAATCAGCACTTTTGTGTTGACATTAATTGTCTTTGATATGGTCATAAAACATGATTTCACGGTTATCGCCGCCATCTTGGATAGGGGACCAATTGCTCGGCGACCGCGTTTTTTTATTTCCGGAATTTTTGACGACAACCATATATAAAACTGATAATGACTTACTTGGTAATATTTCAACACAGTGTAGTTTGTTTATTTTGTACAGAAAGGGCCATTATGTTCCGCTGAAGATTTTACAGAGTATTAACAGACAAAATTCCATGATGAAAAAAGTTGGCGTGGTATTTATATAAAACAAACTGAAAAACCGTTTTATATCATTTCAAATATTTTTTAGCTAGCCAGTTCGAATTATTTTTGCTAAGAATCAAACAATATATGTATGTGTTAAAAATTAAAGTAGTATTTTGAGAGAAACTTTGAATAAATAACCTGACTGAAAAAATGGGGTACCTGCCATTTATGGATCTGCAATAACTATCCATATGGCTTTACACAGGTTTCAAAAGTGTGTCAGAATGAAAACATCCTTCATATTAATTGTTCACACCCATACACATTTAAATATATTAAAAAAAGTGTTCTATAAGAAGAGAGTAGTCAAAATTAAAGATTGAGTTATGGTTTCGTGTTTGCCTGTGTCCGATGATATTGTTGTTGTGTGTTATGCTGATTGCAATTTGCTTGACCCCTTATGTTAAATTATTTCATCAAATCAAATCGTTCATTTAGTATGCATTAATTTTGTTTTCTAGAAAAAATATACATTATATGATAAATGCTAAAAGATTGATTGAAAAATACTGTTAAATATATTATTATACTTTTTCCTTCAACAGTGAGATGTGCATGTATATTTAATTGAAACGAGATATGTTCATTGTGAAATAATTTAGCACCATGCTTTCCCTGAATGACCCAGCTAACACATAATATTTTCATGATATTATTGACTGGTTATATATATGTTTGTCAAATATATTTACCAAAAAATATTTTATAGACATTTTATTACATCAGAAATTATGCATTAATGATATTTTAACATTAATATTTCATCCCAATGTGTGATTGCTAATATAAATACATTTTTTGTAAATATTTTTTATAATAAATAATAAATATTCTTTGCTATTGTTTTTAAAACGTTAAATAGACAGTTTTATTAATGAGAACAATTGTATGTCGAGGAGATATTTCTTTGCCATATTCAATCCATATCTGATGGACATTTTTATATAACATTTAATAAATATATTTTTTAGATGTGTAAAAGAAATATTTATAAAACATTTTTGATTTACATCTATGAAAAGCATAGGTTTGATGTATAATAAAATATCTTTTTGATGTAACATCAATATACTTCCAAAAATACCAGAAAATATGCTATTCACATGAGTACAGCTAGACATATCACGTCAAAAACATGTTTTTGGATGATATTTGGTGACATTTTGCAATATATCTTAAAAATATCAATAAAATGTTTTTGAACTACCTGGGGAACAACAAAGAACAAAGTAGTATTATAACTTTTATCTTTTTTTTTCAAGTTTTCAATAATGCATATGAATTGCAAATTATATTAACATATAATTGATTGCTTTTAATTTCAATATTTCGAGCAATATGTACCAAGAATATTGAAACTGGTTTGTAAACTAGTTTTGCTTTCTGATAGTGCTAGTAACACGACATTAGAATCACCAACTCTAACTGGCTCACAGTTACCATTGATAAAATATTTCACGACATCATCAAAAAAATATGAAAAAGTGTGAGGCTTAAAGCATCCCCTTGTTTAACGCAACGGTCTGAAGTAAATGCAGAGCTAAGACCATTTGAATTTTTAATCATAGTGGTAGAATACGCATTCATAGCAGATAAAATATTAAGAAGTTTTTTTTTATTGGTAAACCTGATTTTAAAAGTTACTAAAATAAGCCAACTTTCTATATACTAGCAAAGGCTTCGCGCAAATCTTTGAAAGCAGCAAATACTTCTTTTTACTTTTATAAAGATGAAAAATTGAGTGGGCGATGGTTACAAAGGGAAGTATACTCAATAACTACCAAATAGTATCATATTGAATCAATTAATTCCTCTGAAATAAGTGTGTAATTTACAAGGATACTATCGTTGTATATTATACGTTTGTATTATTATAACTTGAATACTCAGAAGATATATAAACAACAGTTACAAACACATCTCTACTAATACTAGTCCCCCTCTCCCCCCCCCCCCCCCCCCCCCCCGACTTTATCAGGAGGACTGTTTATCGAAGGTTTCCCTCCTTTTGGAAATTGAACTTTTGCAAACATATTATTTCCTCCAGAATACTTTCTTGCTTTTTCATGTTTTTTTCTGGTACTTGAATGAACTAACTCAAAGTTAGGAATGGAAATGTCCTTGGTAGGTTCATTACCTTTCCAGGTTTCTACAAAACTAACAATACTTAAACAATGTCTTGGAAATGTGTTTTCCCACTTGAAAGACACAGTGTGTTCCACATGCCAATTTTTAAAGATTCTCATTTTTTTTTTATTGTTTAAGGTCTCATCTTGAAATATAATAAAAAGATGTTGAATTGAATATTTTAGTAATATAATGATACAGTTTTGTAATAATAATTAAAAATAGCAAAATAAGAGGAGTCAAAACGAATCAATATATACATAATATATACTTCATGTGTTTATGAATAGGAATAATATAAACACGTTATTTCATTTTCCTTATTGAATGAAAAAAATAACATATGTTTATGATTAAAGTCTATTAAAAACATCAGCTAATCCTGAATATGAAATAATAATAGAATCACACTACATTGACAGAAAAAAAGAAGAGAGAGGAGCAGCAGATGGGTGAACGTGGTCACCTTAAGCTGCGACTTTTAAGATTAGTTAGAAACTATGAATTTATATTTACTGTTATCTTCCATCTTGCTAGCCTGTTGAATGAACATGTAGTTTTCCGAATTTTTTTCTTTCGTTTCCACTTAATTTTAACTTCCACCTTACCAATGATTTGTTATTTAAATTTTAAACTTCACAAATTAAATAAGGATCAGATACATAATTATGAAACAGAAACAGGGACGAATAGGTTTAATTTAATAGATCCTTAGTATATTTCACAATACAATTGAAAATCTGCATACAAGTACAGCATTTTGCGTTGTCAAGGTTCACGTTGAGATTGAATAAAAGAAATCCCAGATTTTGAAGCAAAATACATTATATAAGTGGCGAACAAACATAGTCATTCAATTCAATGACTAGTTTGTTTGAAAATCTAAAACTCATGTGACAGGTATGTTGACGTGGAGTCACTTTTCGCGATAAAATGTGTATACAAACAACAGCTATTCAAAAAATCATTTAAACTGTATCACCCAACATGATGGATTAGAAAGATAATCATTTCAATTTATTGATACCTGCATTCTTTCGAGCCTGTTGAGTGTTAAGAACGAAATATGGTTTTCAATATTTTGTTTCATTTGTTTTGATACTATTTAAATTCCCATCCCGTTTTTCATCCACCTCAGCAGTAGATTACCCTTACTTGTATTTGGGGGAGGGGGTTGTTCTGTATGATCACTAAACACGTGGCAGTATAATCAGATTGTTAATAGTGGCCATTATCTGGCAGAAAAAGCTGTAATTGGCAAGACTTTCGGGGGTTTTGGTCCTCGGTTCTTTTGTATTTCGTACTTTTTTTGGCCTATCTTACTTTTTTGGACTCTAGCGTCACTGATTAGTCTTTTGAAGACGAAACGCGCGTCTGGCAAAAATGCAAAATTTGATCCTGGTATGATGAGTTTAATGACAGCTTTGCAATGTTATGTTATTTATGCTTGACATTTTAGAAATAGAATGTAGATGATATATAAACCTACGATACAAAACAACAAGGACTAATCAAAATGATAATAGAACGGCAATATATCTCCTAATAAAACGGTTATAATTTGCTTAAATTCTTACATGGATACGAGTCAAAGTACTCGGATGGTTTTGCACAAATACAACTTTTTGAAACAAAATATATTATAGAATTTGATGAAAAAAAACAAAGAAAACAAACATCAAAAGTACTTTTAATTTAATGAGTAAGTGCATGGCTAAATTTTGGGCATAAGCTAAGCTATGTTGATGATCAGTCTATATGAAAACAACTACTATACAAAATGAAAACAATTATTTTACTACTATAAGGATTAGTAAGAAGATTAAAATGAATGTTACCTGCCATCTTGTTAACCTGTCTGGTAAAAATTACGAAATGTGGTTTTCCGTAAATCCTTCTTTTGTTTCTATTTAATTTAACCGTGCCCATAACACCTACGCAATGTTTCGTCATGTGTATTTTTAATTCCACGCAATACATGTGGTGTAAATACCATACTTCGTGTGTATACACAGGTGGAATTGAAATCTTAATAACACATGAGTATATTTATCAAATAAACTGCATGTAAAATTGTTCGTTATAACCTAGAAATTTAGGTTTTTAAATCCATTAGGCAAAGTTGACCTTGATGAATTGGACTTTTTCTATGTTCTATTTGTATTGGTTCTATAGTAAAGCTCTGATCGCAACTGTTGATATTATGCTTTGAACGTTCCTGATTAATGTAAATCCTGAAAACTGTTTGTACGTGTGCAATAATTAACGTGTTAATTTCATTATTTAATATATAATTTATAAGATAAAAAAATACACACAAGAGTTCAATAATACATCTTTAAATGGCCATATATAGTTTAACATAATTTCTATTATAAGAGCCTGAAAAGTATAAAATATAATGTCTGGTATCTCAATATTAATTTTTGATATGCATCTCTTTAACAATCTTTTGATTGCCATATAAACCAACTTACACGATTTGTGAAAAAAAGAAACCCATTAACATTATGACAAGAAAAAGAATAATTAATACCACAAGTTTTAATTTTTATTATCATTTTAAACCATAAACCAACTTACACGATTTGTGACAAAAAAAAAAACATTAACCTAATGACAAGAAAATTGAAAAATTAATACCACACGTTTTAATTGTTATTATAATTTTTACAAATCTTCTTAGTGTATATAATAAAACAAGGAAATATTTAAAGCTATTATTTGTCTCGCATGTCATGCTAGACGACCTTGAACGTTCATCTCAAATTCCCACTTAAGACATGTAAGATCATCACAAACTACTGTTTTATACGTTCAAAGATTGTTATCAAGAGAAGACATTCCTGGTACTCATGATATCGACTACGCACTAACGTAAGCTTGTTATTAAAAATTGAAAAGTTAACGTAGATACAAATCATTGTTTTACATGTTTTAGGTCATGTCAAAGCTTTTTTTGCAAAAAGTCACATAGATTATAACATGTATAAAACAGGAAATATACAAATACCGCGAAGAATTTTTTTTTTTTTATTTAATTTGATAACATATTCGTTTAGTTTTTTGCATTGATATTTCAGCAGACAATCGTTGACCCAAAGTAAAACAAATGTAATTAATGGTTTTCAAACGGAAGTAAGTACACGTACTGTTAAAAAAAACCAAGAAAACTATTTCTGCAAATGAAGGGAATTCATATTTTAATTTTCCGCAATTTAATTTACACATCATAGTTAAGGAAGGAAATTCATAACTGCATAACCTACACAGATTATCTGTCTTAAACGCAAGACATTGTTTTCATGTACAATGTACATAAACATTTATTGTTTTTTTCTGTGTTAATAAATAAACTCATCATAGATACTTGTACTAGGACTAAATTTAGTATAAACGTTAGACGCGCGTTTCGTCTACAAAGACTCATCAGTGACGCTCGAATCCAAAAAAGTTAAAAAGGCCAAATAAAGGACGAAGTTGAAGAGTATTGAGGACCAAAATTCCTTAAAGTTTTGCCAAATACAGCTAAGGTAATCTATGCCTGAGGTAGAAAAGCCTTAGTATTTCGAAAATTCAAACATTTGTAAACAGTAAATTTAAAAATATAACCATATCAATGACAATTCATGTCAGCACGAACAGTGCTGACTACTGAGCTTGTGCTACCCTCGGGGAAATAAATCTCCACCAGCAGTGGCATCGACCCAGTGGTTGTAAATAAACTCATCAAAGATACCAGGACTAAATTTATTATATACGTCATACGCGCGTTTCGTCTACAAAAGACTCATCAGTGACGCCCGAACCACAAAAGTTAAAAAGGCCAAATAAAGTACGAAGTTGAAGAGCATCAATTAACCTTTGTCTGCTACTCGCACAACATGAAGTCGGATTACTACAGATTACTTGAACTAGAGAAAACACTTATCGTTATTAAAAAGTTAATTTTGGCTTGTTAGATGAAACCAATTGTTAACTTGATAAAGAACGAAATTATTTTCACAATTCATTAAAATATTATTTGTCCATGTTTGATTTGCAATTCAGACATTTGTTCCTTCATTGCTCTTGAAAAGTTATTTTTGAAATCAAAACTTATATTTTCTTTGATAATTGTTTTCATGTAAGAATCGCTCCTATTTAATTTACTTATATGAATAGTGGTACATGTATTTTATAGGTATAGGGAAAGAGTTGAGATCTCACAAAACATGTTAACCCCGCCGAAAAAGATGACAAGCTAGATTATTTAACCATTGCAACTGTTCAGCTTGAACATATTATATTTACTTAAATATGCAAAACTAATGAGACACAAGTGAATCAAACGTTGAAACTGTTACATGTTTGTAATAACGAAATGTCGGTCAGTTTAAGTAGTGGCACAAAACATGACCGAGTTTGAAATTGCGCTAATTTGTTTTACCCATTCAATGGCGGACATCACCAAGTGACCAGTAGTTTAAATATAGTACAGTAAACCTGTCTTTAGTCAGAAACCATAGCTGACATTTGGTTTCATGTGTCGCTCGAGGTATTATAACATTACTTGGAAGAGCACGAGGCTTGTGATCCAATGGTATTTCTTGAGACGACGTAAATTCTGGAGGAGTTTATTTTAGTATGCTATCAAATGACGTTAGCATATCTATTTTGATTAAATTGGTATTTTTTTCTTTTACGTTTCCTGGATACCCCAATGATGACTGGGGTATTGAAATATGGACACTTGGTCTTCTCCCGACCGGCAGTAAAACGCATGCCGAAGTGGGGCGTCCGTTTGACTGTTCGGGATGTATCAAATTCAGTCCCGTCCGGTCAGAAGGGGGACGTTAATTACGATGCCTCGTGTAAAGAGAGTGCCACGCGCTTTGCACGTTCAGAACCCTTGCAACAACCCTTTGAGGGGTCCGTAGGTGGCCTGTTGCAAGGCAAAATATCTGTCCCAATCCAATATACCCTTATTTTCCAGTGGCAGTCCAAATTTCCCCGACGACCATCCTAGATGGCTTCGATTCTATTACAACAACCTAACTATTGCATTTATTGTTAATTTGTTCTCGTCCTGAATATGCATGAAATATTTACCACAGGACGATAAGCAACCAACAATCAATCAATTTACGTTTCCTGGTAGGCGATGGTGGTTTAATTTCAATTTCAAACCTTGTGCCACTTAGTACAACCGTCGCTCATGTTATATTTAAAACTATCTGAAACGTCCTAAGACGAAATGATACAGAAATCAACAACTATAGTTCACTGTACGGCCTTCATAAATGAGCAAAGACCATACCGCATAGTCAACTATAAAAGGCCTCGAAATGACAAACGTAATTTGATTCAAAAGAGAAAACTGACGGATACTATATTATTTATAATTTCAGCTCCCACAATACGTTCATATAAGGGTTAATTTGTTACTGGTGACAGATCTTATTTCTTTATATTCCACATTATATAATAGATATTATCACAGAGAAGTTTTTAATATGAATTCAATTTTCTTTGATAAATCAGAGCATAATTCAGTTGCCGTTTCTTTTTTGCGTGCCATAAAAACTTAAATAAATACATTTCACCGTCATTGATTTTTTTTCCGTTTAAGGTCTTTTTATTTTATTGCAAATATATTTTTTGAATTCTCTGTGTAATGCGTTAGGTATTCGGTATTCCGTTGTGCCGTTGATCCAGCAATTGGGTATAGATGCGCATTAGTTTCTCCATAGGCGGTAATGGTAACGTTTTCTTCTGTTGCTCAGTCCATATCGTTAACTTGGATATGTGTGATGGCTCGTTTCGAAGCGGAGACATTTAGACACATGTGGTTAAATTTTCGGGGCACGAAGTGACATTGCTTTTTCCGTAAATTAGCAAACCCCGAGTATCCTATTGTGATGCGGCTGCTTATGGTAAATAATCCCATTTTTAACCGGATTTTTGTGTCAAAAATGTCGGTTATTGATTTGGGGATGTACGGCGGCCGGGCGGCAATCAAATGTTATCCGTGCATTAACTCATGAACCCTTCAACCAAAGCTTTTAAAAGTTGAATATGTTGTTACTGACAATTAAATGAAGGTCAAGTTCAATAATGGCGTTTTTTACTTTTACCGTTCAGGAGTTATGATTCTTGAAAGATTGAAAAATGGAGTTTCCAGTCGTGTCCGTGCATTTTCGCATGAACCGTTCTACCACAGCTTCCAAAATTTTAATATGTTGTTACCGATGACAAAATGGAGGTCAAGTTCTATAATGACGATTTTGACTTTTACCGTTCAGGAGTTATGGTTCTTGAAAGATTGAAAAATGGAGTTTCTAGTCGTGTCCGTGCATTGACGCATGAACTCTTTCTACCAAAGCTTCCCAAATATTAATATATTATTGCTGATGACAAAATGAAGGTCAAGTTCAATAATGGCGTTTTTTACTTTTACCGTTCAGGAGTTATGGTTCTTGAAAGATTAAAAAATGGTGTTTCCAGTCATGTCCGTGCATTTTCTCATAAACCGTTCAACCAAAGCTTTTGAAATTTTTATATGTTGTTACTAATGACAAAATAGAGGTCAAGTTCAATAATGACGATTTTGACTTTTATCGTTCAGGAGTTATGGTTCTTGAAAGATCGTAAAATGGCGTTTCCATTCATGTTGATGCATTTACTCATGAACCATTAATCTAAGCTTTTCAGATTTTAATATGTTGATACTGACTACAAAATGGAGGTCAAATTTGATATTGACGATTTTCACTTTCACAATTCACCAGTAATGGTCCTGTGATCTTGCCAGGACACAGATAAATGTTCATAAATCCGGTTTGCTGTCGTTGTGACAGCCTCTTGTTAAAACAATAAGTTCTTTGAAAAATTTAATACCTTCAACACATATAATAGCTCCATAGATTTTACACATTTATTTTGTGTTCCCCTACTTTCTAAATTAACTCAAATGGTTGAGCTCAGTCAATTGTTTATCATAGAAAAGTGCCAAATATCACTACACAGATATTTTTTGTTTAAACGTGACTTTTGAGTTCCTCATTTCAAGGCGCATTAGGGATGTTGTCCCAGATGAGTACCTTTATTGTAACAGTTAGTTATAAACCATTAATTACAGCTGTCAAACTTTCAAATGTCACTGGCCTACGTAACCTTAGTTTTCAATGAAATCTTAGCAGATTTTATGCATTGTCAGAATTAAACATGTGACATTGATAATTAAGTAACAGGTGCAACTAGCAAAAAATTATTAATTGCACGTGTTATTGTGTAAAAGTTATACACCGAGGGATAGGCCTGTCTGGATAAAAAAAAAAATCCGACCGACGGGGTTTCTTTTCCAGACAGGCCTATCCCTCGGTGTATAATTTTTAACATATCCCGAGGTGCATAACTAACGAACACCCCATATAAACCCTATATTTGTAAACATTGATTATTACATGGAGAAAAAAAACGAAAGCATATTTATCGACAATATCGATTTATTCCTGTTAAATCTATATGGATCAGCAGGTCAATGTTGACTTTCGTGTATTCTTTTTTGCAAGTGTTGTAAAAATGTAACTACCGCGCGGAATAGTAGACAAGGCTGCAAATTAACAAAGAGTTCTAAATAAAATAATTTATTATGCAGGAATATTCATTTCAATTCTTCAAAGTAAATTTATAATTCACACAATATTCAGTGTTGGGCTAAAATTGTTTCACGGTAAAAACGCCACCGTCAAATACAATGTGTAACGGAATTCATCGTCTCTTTACACAATTAAAACCTGAAGATTTGTAAATAAATGCTAAAATAGTTTAACTTTACTTCTTATATAAATTCTCAATGCCAAACGTGAAATAAATAGGTTAGGAGAACGAAAAGCATCCGTTCTCTTGGACAGTTAAATTTCAACTTACCAAGTTGTTTACGTCGCAATAAGCACACCCGGAATTAAATCCCGTATTTCAGAAATAACTTCTTTGTTGTGAAAAGAACGACAACTCTTGCACTAAACATGGAACTACGGTTTGGCGGAAAATGTGTCAACACAGTAAACTCTACTGAAAACGTTAATAATAAATGAAACAAGACTTAAATGTGCTTTACCAGGTCTGTCATACCTTTACAGAAATTGGGCAAACAGAAATAATACGGAAGGAATGAGATTCCATGAGAAATTATTATTAAAGATCGAGGTTTAACCAAATACCAATTCAGTTTCACAACACTAACCCCCTTGAAGAATACATTTCGTTCCCGAAATTCTATAACTCAATTAACAAAAATTAGAATAGTATGCTCATTGAACATAATAATATCAATAAAAAACAACCTACATATCATTGAATGGGTTTGACGCTGAGAACTTCTCCTTTAAGCATCACATAAAATCTATATATACACAATAACAACGAAAAGTGTTTGAGGACTTCGTCTCCATAACAACACTAAAATATTTGACAAAATAAAGACAAAATTGGTATTCAAAATAAGGAATCAATAAAAAAAAAAAAAGAAGTAAATTATTAAAGCTCCAATGAAAATTAATTCATTCCATATCTATATACTGATTATCTAAAAAATCATTTTTATTTTTTGTAAATAATACGGAAACCAATTTTGTCAACAGTTACAAATGCATAAATATGACATTTAAATAAAAATTTACATTAAGATATTGTCTAAAACAATTTTTTAACAACATATCCTTTCAGCTTTTTCCTGGGCATCTCATTTTCTTTTTCTTCCTCTGTATCAAACTCGTCCACTTTAAGTTTTCTCCTCAACTCTTCAACTTCATTATCTTTGTGTCTGATTTTTCATTCCAGTTTCCTAATCAAATCATCATTTTCTTTTAACTACTTCTTCTTCATCCTTCCTAAATTTTCTTTCTGGTGATTTTACCTCATCTTCCTTCACTTTCAACCTTCTCTCTAAACGGGCGATATAGTCTCCAAATCTATTTAGCTCAGCCTGATGACTGCCTTTCATGATATTTATTTCTGCCTTGAGCTCTCTGAAGGTTATAAAGGTTTCTACGGTTTGACATGCGTTATCTGTAATATTAAACTCCCCGCTATCTTCCTTTATTTCTATTATTGCTTCTATCACTTCTGTTATTGTATAAGATTGGTCCTTGTATGTAGCATCACAAGATGTGTCAGTACCCTATTTAACAAAATATGGGTTTCCAGATTTGATTATACAGTTGTAACTAGACTGAATACCAAGTTCTTCCATTTTCTCAAGATATGGTTTTTAAGACAAGTTATGTCGGTCCATGTTTCTTCTTGTATTTCCCCGGAAGTGACAGATGTTGCAATGCAATGGTACCTAGTTTCCCTGTACATGGTTAAGTAATACATGCCAAATTGTATCCCTCTTATTTCCTTCGTACACACAATCAGTCCAGTTACAATTATAAATTTCACAGATTTTACTGAAGAAAACAAAGACTTGAAAGAAATGAAAACACATAATTGACAGCAGGTACCTTGACTTGAACATTTTACATTCCTTTCTGGACAGCAACAGCCTAGGCTGGAACATCATAAGATTGGTATTTCTTTGTTATTTTATAAAGTACAGGACTCAAAACATCTACTATTACAAATGGACCAGACCATCTTTCGTTTAGTTTTTTTTAAATATGTTATTAAATTTGTAAACAAGTGATCCTTTACAAAATTGATTTTCGGTTATACGGCTGTCCTTATCGTTTTTCCGTCGTACAGCAGAGGAACGGAAATTTCACGTGCTAATTGGTAAATTTCCTCCAATGTTGACCTCATCTTGGACACGTTAGTCTCGACTTCCATTGATTCATTACAATTTGGGAAAGGGAATATAATTTGAGGGGGTGAAGTAATCTCCCTGCCTAGCATTAACATGTTACGGGAATATCCTGTAGCTAGTAATACTATCACTATCACACTCATTGAAGATACACATGTATCAGGTTTGATATTCGGAAACGTTGAAGTCTCATTACACTCTTTATAACGTTGCTCATCAAAATATATTCCTAGTTACAACTATCGACATATAATAGTAGAATGACAAAATTACTACGTTCAACTTTAAGTTAGTAATTATTGGCTTTCATATACACAGGAGGAAGTTTGGTATTTTCCAATTGAGACAATTATTCATCCAAATTCAAACGTCCTTCAACGATGAAAATCATTCTTTGTGAAGGGAGAGGAAGATAGTATTTTTTTTAAATGTTGTCTTAAGAGAAATAGCTCTAATTTACACATTATCAACTTTCATTTTTTTTCTAAAACAAAACGAGAAGTTCACTTTTATTCCATTCGGGGTTTTTTCTTGTTGATTGGTTCAAATAGAAATATAAATACATAAGTATTTTATCAAGGACTCTGTATGAAATTAACCATAAATGAGGTTGGTAAAACGAGATGGGGTACGTGCACGGGGAACGTTTATGAAATGCAATTCACGCGAAAAGTAATATCACAAGAATACTGAACTGTCCGAGGAAAATCTTTCATGTTCCCGACTTGTTATAGACATTTTCAAATGTAGAAAATGGTGGATTGAAACTGGTTTTATAGCGCTGAAAATGACAGGAATCCTTCAATTGCACAGGATACACTGGATGAGATGGCCTCTTTGCCATGGTGATACATTCTGTTGCCTGAAATTGATAGGCCTGTAATATCTGATGCGCCTTTGCAAATAGGGTGTTTTGGAAAGACATAGGTGCTCCATTTGTTGTCCCCATATGCTGCTGCCATCTGTGTGGTGGGAGAAGTCCTTGTTAAAAAAATATATAATATTTCAATCTGTGTTTAAAATTAGCCTAAGTAGGTAGTAATTATTTAGACATTTTGATCAATGTAACATTTCAACTGCTACTTAAAAATATAATGGTTCTGTTTCCCTTTAATCATGTTAATTACATGATAGTAACAAAAACCAGCCACTACAGTAGAAATGGTAGTGGGCTATAAATTTAGCTGCCACAGGTAGTTATAATATGGTGTAGCATTCTCCTGTTTGAATTTGATATTATGATCATGTGTTTTGCATGTTATTTTATGTATCTGACGCCTTGTTTCTTTTTGTATGTATTTTGGCCTTGTTTCGAATTCTGTTTGTTTGTACGGTCAATATTAAAAATACTCCCCAATTATTTAAAAATACACAGCAAGAACATTGAATTCCCGTTTTTTTTTTTTTTTTCACATATGCAATATATAAACTAAGGACTTCCACTCAGTCAATATGTAATATATGGACCAGTTACATTATATTGATACTCTGACTGCATCATCAGTGAATATTATTTGCTCAGGTCTATACATAACGCATCAAGCTTGTTCCAAAACCATAATAAATAGCTGCCAAATATATTCATTTCGTGTCATAAATCAAATTGGAGTTCATACATTTCATAAATCTAATTAGAATTTACCTTCTAGCCTTCAGCTTCAGCCTGCGAATGTTTGCCTTCTTAGTCATTGAAAATAATCTCATCATATATACCAGGACTAAATTTAGTTACGTATACGCCAGACGCGCGTTTCGTCTACAAAAGATTCATCAGTGACGCTCGAATCCAAAAAAAAAACATCAATAGCCTTTCTCTTTCTTGCCCGGATGTCATGTAAAATGGCCAATTTCATGGTATTTTGTCCAGGAAACATGCCAATTTTCTTGTTGACCTATTCGAAAAAAATCATCAAAAACATTATCTTGGCCTTAAATAGTGGAAAAGAAATTAATTGGAATAAATGTACCTGTAACTTGATAGAACAACACACAGACAAATAGAGACATAGGCATCCTTGACGTATAATACTAATTCAGTAACAATAGTGTCCTTTTATCCATATTTTGGATGATGAAACGTTTTTTGTCAAAATTCTTCTGCATGTAGAGTAATTATAATTCTTTTTTACTTTATTTTTCATTAATTGCTTTTTAGATTTGCAATATTTTTTTTTATTTCTATGCACTATTCAAGATTGTATGATTTGTAATGTATGTGATGGCAAAAGGTCATCCTGGCTATATAGCTTTAAGTGTGACCAACATTATTTTGAGATTCACGCGCGGCTAGCCAATGGTTTAAACTTGGAGTACGACTGTAGTAGTGTGCCTTTGGTGTTTTTGATGCTATACTCTTTTTGAGGGATTCATTGGCTTGTGTACTGCCTAGGGTGGCATATTTTTCACTATTCGTTTTAAGCTCAGTAAATAAAATATTTAGTAGAGCCGAGTCTGTCAAAGGACGTCCATAAGGGAGTGATTTATACTTCTTAAGTGTATCTTCAACATGAGAACACCAGTTTGGATTACATAATGTATTATCTCCAAACGAATGACGTGATATGGCATCAAATCCTCCAAAAATACCTTCTGCATTGCCTTGGTTCTGTGATATCATGTAGTTGATAAACTTCTGTGTTTATATTTTGGTTGAAAGGAATATAATTTTGATGTTAAATTTTTCTAACATGATTTCGATCAGATTTTTTCTTGACACCTGGATTTACAACACTTCTAAATCGTGAAATGGTTGTAGTGTCATCATCAGCTACTATTGTTGATACATAATGTCCTGCCTTCTCTAGCTTTGAAACCATTTCAACAACCATGTCTTGTTCCTTGGCTTTTCTGCTTCCTTCCCAGTTAATGTTACAGTTATGAGAGCTTTCTTACTCTTACGATATCGCACACTTTGCAGAATTTGCTCTTCACAGAAAAGCCTATTACCTTTCCTCCTGAATTTGTCCCTATCATTGTACAATGTTCTGAAAAGGTTAATATATTTTTACACTGGTTTTTTTCATAAAGCTTATTTTGATAATGTTTTAAAGACTTGGATCATGTTTCATTTATCCTTATACGTGAATTTTCTAGTGATTTCTTTAATGGCCATATAGCAGACGTTACAATAAACTTATAAATCTACAGGCCTAAAGCTCAATTTGTGCAAATTCTATTTAGATTTGGTTGTCTTGACGAGATTATTTTTACAGGCCTGAATGCAATTTTACCAGCATGGGCCCTGGTCATGTTATCAAGCTTGAAGACTGCACAAGTTGGCTTGCTTGTGATTCGTCTTTCTAATGCACCATTTTTTCATATTACTTTTTAGTAGATGTTATACAATTATAGGAGGTCGATACAAGGATTGAAATATTTGAGATCCTGTCACATGTTTGACTTCAGAATTGAAACGTCTCACAGAAAAAGATATAAAATAATTTTGTCGTTGAAAGTATTTTCTAAATTATAATAGAACAATAACATAATGGTAATACACATGTCTTGTATGCCAGAATGTCAAATAGCAGACCACCAGAACGAATGAATATCAAATAATAAAACTACATTGGACAAAAATAACTCTTTGACACCGCCATGCATATATCGGTATGACACGAGGGGCCTATTTTTCGCAGTCAACAAATAAATTAAGATGCATCTATTTTTTTAGAAGGTCAGAGTCACACTTTTGGATTTTCCCTTACAGTATTTGTAAACATTGCATCGCTTTAGAAGTTATAGTAAAAATACAACACATAAATCTCTAGAAAAAAAAAGAGTATCAAAAGAATCTTTACGACAATATATAAACATTTTCTCCATTTATAACCTTCTCAATGAATTATTGAAGTTTCCTGGCCAACAGAGACTCCACGAAATGAAGCGGAGTTCTTCATGCCGTTTATTATGTTTTCCTCTGCCTGTGATGGCTGTGAAAGGGCAGGGCCAGCACCAGTCTTTAACCTTTCCTCCTGAACATTTATGACATTTTCTTTGTTCCCTCTGCTTCGGTTTCATCATATATTTCAAACGTTATCCTCTGTTCTCTTGCAAACATCAAGGGCATTGGCTTTACTTGTTTTGATATTGGTTATCTCCGTAGAATGTTTCCCTTTCAGAATTTCCAGGTTCTTGTTATTAACTCACTTGTGAGATTGCTTTCGGAGACGGCAAAATTGAGTTTCTTTCCTTGGTAGGATTTTTGAGTGTGAGTGTTTTTACCGATATTTAGAATTATTTAGGATTTTTCTTCTCATACAACATCGTTAATTATTAACATTGGTTTAACTAGCCACATAGTTTAATTTTTCTGACAACAAATTTAACTAAGTGATTAGTAAGTTTAATTTAGATATCATAGCTGATAAATGGTTGCCACTGTTGCTGGTGGAGTAGGGGGGCTCCAATTGTAATACTGGAAACTGCGATTAATTTTATGTGGCTCTTTCGGGTGAGCCGAAGTCGTCAGGAAATGTGTCTAAATATTTAGCTTTTCCGATATCAAATGTTAATTCCAGAGACGATCTAGACGAGCTTAAGAGCGCATGAAAAAAAGAAAACACTAAAAAATTAAGAATCAACGTAAACCAATTACATTTGTCAAAAGAGGGGTGAAAGAATTTAGAGAACAAACAAACTCATAGATCGCAAATAAACCGACATCGCCATGGCTAAAAAAGAAAGAGACAACAAATATTACACAAGACACAACATATAAAACTAAAGACTAAGCAACACGAAACCCACTAACTAAGTTTTAAATTCAAGGAGGGATACTTATGCAAATCTTTCAAGAAGTTTTGTTTTTAATGATATCTTAAAAAGCACTATCAAATATTGCACCTTACATGTCTTATTGTCAACTTATTTATTGGTAGGATAGTGATGTCTATGGACAAACTATTAATGCCAAACACGATGTAGTACTATAAATACAAGTCCACTTATATTCCAATCGAATTCGAAGTAATCACATTTATTTCGGCCTTGAGCATATCTGAAAATGTAAGCAAAGCAACAGGTGCAGCAAGCGATATATTAATTTGGTACGTCTTCCTATCCTAACTTAATTTAGATTTGGTAATTGTATTTTGTATTTATAGATACCATATAATTTATAATTTCAGCACCCACACTACGTTCATATAAGGGTCAATTTGTTATCGATGACAGATCTTATTACTTTATAATCCACATAATATAACAGATACTATCGCAGAGAAGTCTGGCTATGCAATTCAAATGTCTTTGATAAATCGGAGTAACTAGGTTGTCGTTGCTTCTTAGTTCTTCTTTTTTGTATGTGTGATAAAATGTTCCAAAAAAAATGCATTGAACGAACATGGAATTTTCTCTATTTACATTTTTTTTATTCCTTTTTGTTCATTCCAACTATTTTTTTTATCGCCATCTGCGTGATTTGTATAGTGTGCCGCTTATGCCGCATATTTGTTCCGTTACTGTAACAGTAATCAATCATAAACTACAGCTTTTAATCTTTCAAATAACCTTTTTTTTTACAAAACATCACGTTTTCTATGTAATCTAAATAGCAGAGGCCATTCATTGTCAAGATTAAACATCTTAACAGGGTTTGTAAAGTATTATCCGCAAACAAGTGCTAGTCGGGAAAAACAGAAAAAACAGTTTGTTTTATGGCTGGGCAATACTCCCTCAGTTAGGCAAAATATTACTTTTTAGTTTATTTTTATACAAAAGAGTTACAACATGTGTTTTCATAGCATTATCAAAAAAATAAATACATTATATACACAATACATTTAGAGCAGTTAATTCACAATTCAATTTCATCTATTTCTGTAAACATTCTATAATTAAAACAAGTTTTGCACATTGTTGAATGCCTAGTTTATTTTTCGCATTTTGTTTTATACAAACCAAAGTGGGAAAATATTCTTTCTATTGTAGGAAAACGTGCTGGCATGCACATTGGCTTCCCAGCTAGCTTACTGACAAAATAAGTGATTAAGTACTGTTATTTTTCTCAACACTTTTCCACGAAACAGTTAGTGAATATTCTTTATTGTTGTTTCATTGGTTAAAGAATTTGAAAGGAATTCATCATCACACATGAATTTTACCAAATCTTGAAAAAGTTCTTAGTTTTCCTCAAGAATAATATCGTGTGCAGTCAGATGATACTTAAGTTTTCCCCTGTATCTAGGATACTTTATGTGAGGTGGGAAATGACTGGAGATCATTGCTTCTTCAAATTGCTTATTTAAAGTTTTCAAATAAGGAGTAAGGTTTTTTCTTTGAAGTAAATCAATCCAGACATCACATGCATCAGCAATGGAAGCAGAATTTGACTGTAAACTGTCTTAAGCAGTTGGAATTGGACTGGGCTGACTTTTTCGGTGTTAAGTTTCTTTTGCGTAATCAATATTTTGCATAAAATTTCTGATGTTTAGTTCTTTGACATCTTCATGCTGGGCAGCTACAAACAACATGTAAGGTCTATTACGAATGAAAGTTTCAATGTAATGTAATTGACGATTTCATCTGGAAACTCATGATAATTGTGTGACTGTGTAACTGACCGACTCATTTACATGAATTTCAATTATGTGGTCATTTTTATAAATTTCCTGTTTACAAAACTTTGAATTTTTCGAAAAACTAAGGATTTTCTTATCCCAGGCATAGATTACCTTAGCCGTATTTGGCACAACTTTTTGGAATTTTGGATCATCAATGCTCTTCAACTTTTTATTTGTTTGGGTTATAACTATTTTGATATGAGCGTCACTGATGAGTCTTGTGTAGACGAAACGCGCGTGTGGCGTACTAATTTATAATCCTGGTACCTTTGATAACTATTAACACCACTGGGTCGATGCCTCTGCTGGTGGACGTTTCGTCCCCGAGGGTATCACCAGCCCAGTAGTCAGCACTTCGGTGTTGACATGAATTTCAATTATGTGGTCATTTTTATAAATTTCCTGTTTACAAAACTTTGAATATTCGAAAAACTAAGGATTTTCTTATCCCAGGCATAGATTACCTTAGCCGTATTTGGCACAACTTTTTGGAATTTTGGATCCTCAATGCTCTTCAACTTTTTATTTGTTTGGGTTATAACTATTTTGATATGAGCGTCACTGATGAGTCTTGTGTAGACGAAACGCGCGTCTGGCGTACTAAATTATAATCCTGGTACCTTTGATAACTATTATCTTAACAATGTCACTACAGTCATCTTGTACTAAAACGGCGACTTGTCCCTTTAAATAAAATGTCATCTCTTTAGTTATCTTTTCGTTAATTCTACCAAGGAGACAACCTCCAACGTCCTTGATAATTGGACTGTAATGACCTGGTTTTAACATTTCAACAGTTTTCCTCCAGACAATATTATCAGCTATATTATACAGGGCAAGTTACAGGCAAAAAATAATTCGGTTATTTGTTCATCTTATTTCTCCCATGTAGTGAAATCAGTTGTTATACAAAATCTTGTTTTGTTTTTTTGTCTTAACTCACCTCTTTTTGGAGTTTAAGGTTGGTCCTGGTCATACAACCTGCAAAATACAAATTATTTTCATGCTACAAAATATGTTTTAAGGTATTATACATCTTAAATACTAAATAAACAATCGAAGGGTAAATGTAACACATAAAGCTGAATGGACTTATTATTGTTAAATAAACAAAATGGTTTGCCATTTTTTAATCTTAATAATTATAGATTAGGACATGTCATTTTCAATATTGGCCCTGGTATCAGCCCTCGACCCATATCCAACCCTCCAATAGGAGTCTTGGGTTGATACCAAGGCCAATATTGAAAATGCCACGTAATAATCTATTGATCACATATTTTCAGGCTGGAGAAAAAAAGAAAGCATATATCAAATTATTGTCAACCAAAATTCATAACAATTGAATAAAAAAAAATGTATCACAGTGCATTAACCAAATTTGTATCACAGTGAGAATATAAATAATCTTATTTTTCAGAGTTGTAAATGTTAATTGTAAAATTTATAATAAAAGCTTGTGGAAGAATGGAAATGTGGAACATTTTCCACAGGTTATTCTTTTTTTTCTGTAGATTCAAAATTTTCTATTGTTTCGCAGACTTCATTTAGTCCAATAGTGTCAAAAATATCATCCTCAGGAAAAATCAGCAGGTATAGCTTCAAAACTAGTGTTTGAAGTTGATTTTACGAGGTATTAATCCTTGGCATCCTTAACCAATATCGAAAAAAAATGTGGACATAGTTTGCTGTTGCTGTAATAATGCTGAACTTTACTCATTGACGGAAGCAACATTCTTATGGCCTGTCAATTGCATGACTGTAGTGGCCTCCACATTGGAGTGCAGAAGTGAGAAAACTGTAGTCTTCCGAACACTATGATTCACTTTTCTTCCTGTAAGACCACCTTTCATAGACAAATCTTCTAGAGTATTTTTACCTAATTGCTGCATGATAAACCATGTTTGTTTAGCATTTTCACTGGCATCAGGTTGTAGTTTTTATTTTATACTTAGATAAAAGCAACCGTCTGGAGTCATAGCTTATTCAGGACGGCGGCGAATATATTGTTTGAAAGCATTGACTGGACACCGTGGATAAGCTATTATAATAAAAGATAAAAAAAAAATCAAGGACATGTTTCTTGATATCATATAACATTAAAACAATATTTACATTTTTTTATATTTAATTTAAGATGAATTAGCTTTAATGATATTTTTTATTCTTTTTATATCGTTCATATTTCCCTTTTTTTTACGCGGGTGGCTAGATATTTTGGGGTATTATTTTTTCTTTCTTGTTTGTATTCTTTTTTTTAAAGTACATGTCAGTATATATGTATGAATGAAATCAGAACTTAGGAGGCATACGTGTGTGGTGGTTCCTGTATTTATCATTTACTTTCAATTTCATATTAATATTTAATAAATTGATAGAAAGTTACAACGCGTTGCAAACATTTTAGGTGCAAATGCTCTACTGTCACTGTGTCCTGTCCTGGTTTTGGTCAGCCTTTCATTGTACTCCAGATAATGTTCACCACTCGCTGTTGTCATAATTTTTATGTCTCCAAATAACATGTCATTATGCTCCTTCCTTCTCCTCATACCTAAGTGCAAAGTTTTATTTAAAGATATGGTATTAGAAGTGCCTCAGGGTTGCCTCAAAGTAAGAATTGAGAATAAAGATATGAATAATTAAAACATTTTAAAAAGGTACATTGTAAGTTGTTTACATTCAATAATGACAATATATAGAAGACTGAAGCACATTTTCCAAAAATTAGACCAGTCTTGAAACTTGTATGACAAACTATGTTGACATTGCCTGGCATGGCTTAGTAACAAACTTTGCAAATTGAAAATGTCTCTCTTGATTATTTATTTAGCTGGTTTAAAGATACATTTTTTAAGCTGATATAATTATCATTTTATGTAAATGCATAGACACAAGATAATATTTCATAAACTACCTGTTTCTAGGAGAGTTTGTTCAAATAACTTATCTATGGATCTGCTTTCAGTATTTTGTTTACAAGTCCCTGTGACTTCAGGTGATTTCTTTTGGCCGATAGTACCTTTCTACTGTGGTACAAATGTACAATGTATATTCCATTCTTTTCCAATAAGTACTAACTAATGGATGACTGGATTAATTTCAGGCTTTCCGGCTCATACTCCTCATTTTTCTGAGACCTGACAGACAAGTAAAATCTGGCTAAGTACTGATTGAATTCAAGTACAGATATGTCCTCTTCTGCCCGAAATTCATTTTTCTACTTTAACCATTCAGTTAAAAGTTTTACGTCACTTTTAGTTTTTCTCTTTGTGCTATCATTTTTTCAATGAAATTACTGGCATCTTACAATACTGTGAGGAACCTCTCATCGTCTGCTTCAGTTACCATCTTGTTTACAAATAGTATTTGATTGACAGGTTACCAGAAGTCAAACTCGGGGACGCGATATGATTTTTCGGTGGCTGATATCGATATTGACCTCCGCCTATTATTTGCCCTGCAAAAACGTAAAATCAGTACAAATATGTGATAATAAGTAATAAAGTACATGTAAGAAGTAAGTATGAAAGTATGTGAGAAATATTCAAACACAATTAAAAACTAAGACAAAGTAACTTACAATCAGTAAATTTCCTCTTTGCTGAAGCTGCATCGTTTTGTACATTGTACTTCCTTTTTATTAAGTTCATTGTTATCAGTAGCTATAAGCCCATCAGGTTTTAAGTTGAAATTTTGTTTATAAGCTTTCAGTCTCTTTTTGCACTAAATTTTTTACAGTTTTCACTTTTGATAATTTTTAGTGTCATCTTCCGTTATGTTAAAACTGCAAATTGAATCTTTGGTTTTATGTTTACAGTTTAACAATATCACATAGAATAACAATCCAATGAGTAACTTTTTGGAGTATGTTTAAATGTTTTGCGTCGAACTTCACATTTCTCCTGCTACACATATTTGGAAGCCTAAGACCAATACTCACTTAGCTGTCCCAGTCTCATGTTAATATTAGATCATTGTGAAAATGAAATTTAAAATACTTATAAGTACTAAGATTATTTATGCATTGCATACCTGATTTATAATCTTAATTATCTAAGGAAGGGTCATGAAATATTATTGACGTTGGTCAGTATTTTTTTTATTGCCAAATATTACCCAATTAAACTCCTTCTTTCCGAGTATTTCCAACTAGCCTAACTGAAACTACATAAAACGTCTTTTTGCCAAATTTGCATTTGAATGTGTTATTTCAGCAACAGGTGTGGCTATCAATTATATGTTAATTTAGCACGTATAAATATCCTAACCTAATTAAGAAGTTGTAATTGTATTTTGTATTGGTATATACCATGCAATTACTTTAGTACCCAAATACGTTCCTACAATGGTTAATTTGTCCTCGTTGACGGATATTATATATTTAATCTACATAATCTTTCCTCGGAGTAGTTTTCCCATGTTGGAAAATGTTCTTGTGATGAAACTGAGTTTAACTCTTTCTTTTGCAGTCATTCCTTCTTTTTGCAAGTTATAAAACTTCATAAATATAAATGTATATTAGACTTATTGGCATTTCACGAAACTATAGTTATTTACAAAAAAAAAGTAATCTTCACATCACACGTTTGATTTAATATCAACTCACTGTCTTACCGTTTAAGACATTGTACTTTAGATTTTTATCTTTCTTTCTACTCTTACCCGTGTTTAATAAAGGTTATACTGTGTTTTTCTCATATTGGATTTAAATAGTTTATGCCTTTATATGAGTAATTATGTTTCGATGCTTTAGAAAAGGATTTTATTAAATTGTGTCCGTATGATTACGATAAGGTCTTACTATAATACTTATTAGAGCTTTCTTACAAATTGACGAATTCGAAAGGTACGTATGCTTGACGAATTATACGTAAGACTCGTTTTAGGGATCCTTTATTTTGACATACTTCGGACAATTATCGTGCATGCAACGACACTTATTAAATTGGATTTCTCTTGAGATCAATTTAGGATTTCGGGACGTACGATAGGTTAGACTATGATTATTGATACCACCAGGTCCGAGGAGATAACACTACAAAATATTCTAAATATAGAGTAGTCAGACGGAAAAAATACCATTTAAAAACTAAAAGCCGGCCCCTCCCCCACTCTTCAATTTACAATGTTGCACTGTTTACTGAACATAAGAAAATGTAAAAGCAAAGACATTGTCTTCTTCCCTTACAGAAACACAAATACTTCCTTGATTCAAAATTTGCAACGCTCAAAATAATAAAATGAAAATGAAGAAAAAAAGATGATCTTCATACTATGCCATATGCTGGTGCTCGTTTCATAACTTTTGAATCATCATCTCTGGTAATATTCATTGCCCCCCCTAAATGTGTTTATATGATACACTGGAACAATGGAACGGTTATTTTAGCGTATAACTGCGTTTTGCCTATAGTCCTGAACAATCATGAAATATTAGCCACTGGACGATAAGTGACAACTTCACGTCTATCTTCAAATCATGTGTACTGTTAAATCATTGTTATAATATCCACAATTTATATGGTGCAAAATTGTAGATTTATTTTCCTAGCTAGCTATAAAACCACGTTCAATCCACCATTTTCTACATTAGAAATTGCCTGTACCAAGTCAGGAATATGACAGTTGTTATCCATTCGTTTGATGTGTTTGGACTTTTGATTTTTCTATTTGTTTTTGGATTTTCCTTTTTGATTTTTCCTCGGAATTCAGTATTTTTGTGTTTTTACTTTTTTCTTGATGTACAAAGTCTTTTTTTTTTCTAGATTTATTCAACATTACTTTTTAAAAACATTATAGCATTATTTTTTAGGAAAATCTCGATATTCCACTTTGACAATTTGCTGAAAGTGTACTGAATCTTGTCGTTACATTTACACTAACGTACTTCAAGAATGTCATTGAAATGTTAACCGTGAAACTCGTGCTTAAAAAATTCCCGCGGAAATGTGTGCACTCGTGGTTTACGTAAGTAACGTATCGGACGTAAGTGTATTTGGCACTTTTTTTCTGTTTGATTATATTAAAATCGTGTATTATTTGCGATATTCTTTTTTTTCAAAGAAACTTGATTTAGAAAAGAATGCTGTTTTACTGGATAAAAACTTTTACCTGTTATTGTAGAAATGAAATACGTGCTCCCTTTACGTTTGTTCGTACCTTTCGTCACTTTGTAAGAAAGCTCTAATATGACGTTGCTCGTCAAAACCTGCTCCGAGGTACAACTCACAACATACAACAAGACGGCATAATTACTATGTTACTAATTAATGACTTTGTTATAAAGATAAGGACATGTGCTATTTGTAAGAGAAAACTACCCACCAAAATTCAAATAAATGTGATGTACATGCAAGTAATTATAGGCAACCGTACGTCCCTCCCCAAATTAAAAAAAATCATACCGTATAGTAGATTATAAATGGCAATGACATTAGAAATATGGAACAATTCAGTTGCGAAAACTAACGGCCTACCTAGGTTATTACAAACCATTTGACCAAAAAATAAAAAAAAAATAACATCGACAATGACTAAACTACAGGCTCCACACTTTGGGCAAGCACATAACGAATGCGTCGAGGTTGAAGGTATTTGTTATCGCTAATATAAACCCCTCCCTCTGACCAGCGATAGTTATATTACAGCACAACATTACAGTACACTATAATAATTGAGACTATGTTCAGTGAATGCGAGAATTCATTCAAATTGAATTACTAATTTTTTTATCTGTAGTCAATGTACCAGTATTATAGAGCTTCGAAATACTAGTTTCCCAATAGGTTTGAGTAAAGTTCATGAGAACTGATTCCAGACAGTAATGCCTGTATTACAGCGTTCTGTTAAACCAGTTTCTTGATACACCTACGTACTTTTAATTGATTGAACAAAAACTATTGTGCATTATGATCCGAAATATCATTAACATAGAACTTACTGTTACTGATTTTCAACTGAGCTCATATTATTGTACATTATTAAAAATTAAACAAAGCTTACAAAGTAAACATTTATGAGTTATCAACCAGAGTCATACTTGTGTGTCAAGATAGCGGTGACAAGCTTAACTATATCATTGTCAGTAGGCACAATATTATATTGACGAAGCAAATATTCATATGACACTTAAATATTATAATAAATATTGTCCTGAACACATTACAACTGGAGATTAAGCAGATACAAATCGATAACAATAAAGAACATATTGAACATAACAATAAGCAATAATAAATTCAATAATGTACCATCTTTTCAATAACTATCAGCACAAAGTTCTAAAACAACAAGTTATAGAAAAGTCTTTGAAATTTGGTTTCATAGAATTGCTTTGATAACAAGTATACTTGTAATGGGCTTGAAATCAATCCCATTGAAAATATATTCTACTGTTTACACAGCAGGGTTAATCATTAAAAGACAATGACCACTTGAATAGCATACTTCCATTCAGCTGATTTCCAGTCCACCTGAGACGAACACAATATAATCAGTTTTATTGATATATTTTAACATCATTGATCGGTACCATTCTCTTTAAAGATATTGATGAATTTTATGTATTCTCGTCGTGTAATTATATAGCGTAAATTTCATAGATTAAATTTTACTTTCGATGACAACAGAAATAGATATTTCCTAAAACCATTGAGATTGTTGTATAGATGTATGATATTGGATATAGTTCTAGTTAATTAGTGTAGGAGAATTCTATTCAGGGAAATCAAAGTAAGTAAGTTTACTTCTTATATTTTGTCAAATCACAATTATTTTATTCAATTGAATTGAAATTTGAATCGCTAAAATTTTGAGTGACAGGCATGAACGAATATAATTTTTTTATTATATTTTTATGACGGAGAGTTCTCACAAATCAACTGAATAACAAATAAAAATGAGAAATCATGAATTTAGATTAATACTAGAACAGAAGAAAATTAACTTTACGTACACGTAGGCATATTAATGATATCAATGATAATAATGCATTGGTTATGTGCAATGCATTTTCTCGTACGTCATTGTTTCAATACTTTGTTGGATGCATAAATACCTAGCAACGGCTGCAAACAATAGAGATGTACAATATGATGCCTAAATATGAGTAGAGTGTTATACTCACCCCTGTAATACGTTTTTGGGTGGCATTTTGATGACCTGCACTTTTCACAATACCCTCGTTTCCTAAACCGTCATTTCCATCTATCAACTTTCAAGAATAAATAATCGTACCGAATATTCTATAAATACTAGTAAATAAACACTCTTGACTGTATATGAATAATATGGTGATAGAATTGCCATATCATCATGATCATAGATTGTTTGGTTTTATGTGGTTACTTATTGGGAAAACAATGTTAAATTCTAAATATATAAATCCATGGGGGCTGTGCAAAATTTTGGTTGGCTCTTATCATTCTTTACTTTTGTCGAACTTAATTGTAAAGCATTTGTGTAAACACCAATTAACAGCCATGTACAAATCTGAACAAATGATGAGAAGAGTTTAACATGTTTTAAGGGGCATTAACTTTGAGATAAAAAACAAATAAAGTATGATTTTTTTTTGTTTTGTTCAAATCTAAAATGAAAGTGACATCGTGGAACAATAATTCGCTTGAAGAAGACAGTTTAGTACAATTGTGCCAACACTGGACAAGAAGCAATACGGATGAATTACTCATTCACAAGTGAATAATTCGACCTCATTGAATTCATTTTCATGTTATCTTCAATATAAGGAAAAAGAAAAAGAAATGTCAACTTTGAAGGGGAATTAAGGAAAACCCATTTGATTGACTATTTGATTCGTAAAAAGCTCATTCTTGCAGGTAATAACGATACTAAATATATATATGGGAGGTATTGTGCCTGATATTCATATGATGAAGACATAATCTTTCAATCAGTTTAATTGAGGTCTGGAGCTGGCATGTCAGTTAACTGCTAGTAGTCTGTTGTTATTTATGTATTATTGTCATTTTATTTCTTTTCTTTTGTTACATCTTAGGACATCGGACTCGGACTTCTCTTGAACTGAATTTTAATGTTCTTATTGTTATTCTTTTATTTTTCTACATTGGCTAGAGGTATAGGGGGAGGGTTGAGATCTCATAAACATGTTTAACCCCGCCGCTATTTTGCGCCTGTCCCAAGTCAGGAGCCTCTGGCCTTTGTTAGTCTTGTATGATTTTAAATTTTAGTTTCTTGTGTATAATTCGGAGTTTAGTATGACGTCCATTATCACTGTACTATTATGCATATTTTTAGGGGCCAGCTAAAGGACACCTACGGGTGCGGGAATTCTCGCTACATTGAAGACCCATTGGTTGCCTTCGGCTGTTATCTGCTCTATGGTCGGGTGGTTGTCGCTTTGACATATTCACCATTTCCTTTCTCAATTTTATATATATCTTACTTTAAGTATAAATCAAACAGACCTAGACAAATCCATTCGAACGAGCTAGCTATCTATTTAGATCATTATAAAAATTATTAATATCAGGTCATATGCCAGTCGGCAGTCTTCAGAGTTCATCTCGATTGTCAATTAGAAGGCGTCTAGACCAGGATAAACACGAAATGCTGATACATTTTATCGAGCCCATGCATTGTAAAATAATTTTGATATACGATTAAATATTTTATAAATCGAACAGGAAGATTTGTGTCAAATATGTGAACAAGAATTTGACAGATTTTATTCCTTTGTCAATCAAAGGTTTTGGTCTAAAAAGTAAAGTAATTTGACTGTTTGTGTATAAAAAAAAACCTCACCAAAACAACTTTTAGCATGATTTTAACATACTAGTACACAAAACAGGGCAAAATCCTATCCATTGGACGAATTTATTGTTTATTTTTTAGGTCTTAGAGATGCACGAATCGTTTGCCTCTTCACAGTTAGCAAACGACACTGTCAATGACTTGTATGCCGCTTTGAAGATCTATATTGTCTTTTCATTGTGTTCCTCATTTTATGTTTTTTCATGCTATCAAACGTTTGATTTTTATTTCAAAAACATTCCATTTTTGAAAATTTGACAAATAAAATTAAACTTTCTGCGAAAATTCTTGGAGGGCTTTTTAATCGGCTTATGATTGTTATGGTCCTAAATATCAAACTCATTGTATTATGAACGCCAAGGGTAAAACAAACGTAACATATATAGAGGTATTCCACTTGCTTAATCCAGGGAATTAATATTGCATGTTTTACAAGTTAAAATTACTAAGTAAACATCCATTTTCATTACAAAACATCCATTAACGCCATAAAAATACGTCAGAATAGTTAAAATAATGGATTTGTAATATACGAACATTTCCCATGAAACATGGAATCACGTTTATATATCAATTAAGCAACCTTTAAAACGAATGTGAATCCAAGTGAAAGATGTAGCAATAAATCAAATATATAAGACTTATTAAAGCTTTTGATAAGCAAATATTTACACGGTACAAGTCATGTTAATTTCCTGTGATTGAATTAGAATCCATGCCTGGAAAATCAGATATTTCGCTTGGCATGTTTCATTATTAGTACCTTTAACTGCAGCAAGACAAAAAAAAAACTTTTACAAATAAAAAAATAATTCATAATAGTAAGACATCCAACCCACAAGTATTCTTCTGAAACATTATATTTTGAATCGAACACACCATGTTTAAGAATATACCCATATTAAAGCCAATTTGCCTTTTATCACCTTAACTTTTCTCTTGAATCAAAAACGGAAGCTTAATATAATAATTATATTACGTTCCTGAAATTGAAAAAGCGGATTAGTGAACCAAAGTTTAATCTTAATTACAAACTCCCAGTTCGTAATTATTTTCTTCGCATCAAGGGAAACAAAGATACATTTGTTAAATTTTAATCAATAAAGAATTAGCATGATTGCATTCAGTTTAAATATACTAGAATCGTTCGTCATTGCGTATTTTATTCATTTTCATCACTCTTCTTCTCATTTTAACCTGAGTAAATTAATTATTTAGAAATCCTTGTTCTTTTAAGTTGATTTAAAATCGCTAAACCTCTTGAAAATAAAATACATAGATTTGCGAATGCTACAGCTGATCAAATATTATATGAAGATGTATTTTATATTTTTGTTGTTAGGTTTTTGTCTCCTTTATGTTTACCCCAAATCTCCTTTCTTTCATATAATGTGTATTCTAATATGACGTGCTTCTTTCGCTTTGTGAATAAACCCAGACTCTAAACCGAATAAAATGTGTTTGCACATGCGTATATTGAAAACAGCAGGATAATGAATTTTATCAAATTTGCATGCATTTAATATATTTCATAAACTTAAAACACTTCCGAACTCTTAAATGATGAACATGTTGTTACTTATTAATTTATCATGACTGTAATATGTTTCAATTCGAAATTGACATATTTGACCTAGATACGACAACCGTTCATGCTGGCTGTTCCAAACTCCTCCTTCTGAAAAATCACATTGCCAGGCGTTTGCTTGTTTACAAACAAAAACGGAGGTTTATGAAAGAGCCTCACAAACGCTATACATTTATACACATCAGACATAAAAATTACCTGTATTATCCTATTCAATATCGAATTAATTGATGCAAGCTATACTTTATTGTAGGTGAAACATTGGAAGGCATTTAATTCGTGTTATTTTAGCGCTCACTATCGCTCGGGCAAAAATAATCACGAATATAATGCCAACCCATGTTAAAACTACAATAAAGTATAGCTGGTATTAATTATTTCTTAAATACTGTATTTTGTTCTTACCAGTATTTGACTCAGCGAGTTTTTCGACAGGTTACCCTCTCTGGTCAAGAACATTCTACATGTAATACTCTGTCGAGTAGAATCAACCCAACGAAGTAAAACACGGTAATATATTTTTATATTAATTTTGGGATAGGAGGGAACTAATATTTAAGTTTCTAAATAAACAAAAGAATCATTTAAATCAGTTACTTTTTTCAACATTTTACCGATTGTAAGCTTGATTTTGCCTGTTTTAGTAGCTCTTGCTTGACCGTGTACCGGATTGTTCTACTACAGTGTACTAATTATTTTGCAAAAAAACATTTGGTATTCCGGAGTTAAAAGTCGGAAAGAAGAAAAAATATCGACTTAATACTGGAATGTTTTTATGTAAAACGTGTATGTTCTAAACTTAGGATACCAATCATAAGGTAAATACGAAATTTTGGTTTCAATCTGATATGTAGTAAATATTGAATAAATTAAAGATAAAAAAAATTGCATGTTGTCTGCACACAAAAAAGAAACTTTTGAAACGTTTGATATTTAACATTTTTATCAGCTTAAACGTACATTAACTATTGCCATGCAGTGAAGCTGTTATGAACTTCACTGCATGGCAATAGTTAATGTACGTTTGAGCTAATAAAAATGTAAAAAATCAAACGTTTCAAAAACTATATCGGAAAATAAAACGAGATACAAGCTGTTATGAACTTGTATTTCGTTTTATTTTCCGATATAGTTCTGCCTAATAGGAAACCTCATCTGCGAGTCTGGTGACACAGGAGTTCTGTTTAGACTGTATGTCATTTACACACAGACTTTTGGAAATAGCTTTTTATCATTTCTCAGACTTGTTGATAACCTCGATGACATCGTTGCCGCCATATACAATTAATGTTACTCGATAAGGATGGGATAAAGTATCCTTAAACGTTGTTTTTTTGTTTGTTACTATATTACTTAAACTTTATTGATACTTCATTATACATGATATACAGGTTACATATAAACGATGAAAAAAAACTACGCAGACACTTTGTCTGAGATCACCGCTAGTTTTTGGTGGGGTTCGTGTTTATTATTTAGTTTTCTATGTTGTGTCATGTGTACCATTGTTTGTCTGTTTGTCCTTTTCATTTTTAGCCATGGTGTTTTCAGTGTTTTTTCGATTTATGAGTTTGGCTGTCCCATTTGTATAAATATATATAAGAGATTAAAATAATATCAAGGACTCCCTGCCCTCAGTCTTGGTGACTTTTTTTTAAAAAGGAGCCTAATTTGATAGTGTCCTGTTTTGTTTCAGGATTGAGGATATGTTTTAATTTATCTATATATATATCATTTAAATAAACTCATCATAGATACCAGGACTAAATTTAGTTTATACGCCAGACGCGCGTTTCGTCAAAAGAAGACTCATCAGTGAACGTGACGCTCGAATCCAAAAAAGTTTTAAATGCCAAATAAAGTACAAAGTTGAAGAGCATTGAGGACCAAAATTCCTAAAATGTTTGCCAAATACAGCTAAGGTAATATATGCCTGAGGTAGAAAAGCCGTTGTAAGTTATTGTGATTATTTTCATTTAAAAATGAATAATAACCCTATTGAAAATATAAAATATTTCGTGCAAAACATCTGAAGGCATGATTTAGTTTACACTTATCAAAATTTCCCTGTCCGATTCAATTAGAAATTTGCCACCACCACGCAGTCGAAATTGTATCGTTAAGAAAACTGAAATCCCATCGTCGCAAAAACCTACATTGTGTTAATTTAGATTTGTTGCAACTTTTAAAAAAAGTACAGAAATTTTCCTAAACCAAATTTAGTAAAAATATATTGATACTTATTTTCCTGGTTCTTGTTTGTCTCTAAAAAGAAGTCAAGCTGCAAATAAATCGCCGATGGTATTTGAAGAATTTTCAAGCCGTCTTAGTTAGGTTTGGTATAATGGATCTTATTTAATGGCGTATGTGCATTTTCCTAAAGAATATTGGAATCTGTCAAACTGTATTTCAATTACGCTATCGGTTAATTACTTCGTTTGTCAGTGCAAGTGTCAACTTCGCTGTGTTTATGATTTGTCTTCTGAAGATTTAGATCTTAGTGTCATGGTTTCAAGGCTATAATATTTTGCAACTGAATCAATGGCATCTGGTGTCTTCATTTATAATTAAAATATTTTGGTGTTGTCAGATTGCATATTGTTTCCCGAGTTCGTTTTACGTTGTATAGACATCAGTTTTAATTAATTGACCTGAAGCATCTTTGATCATATAATGGACTCAAGCCTTCTAACTGTGTTTGCTATTTAGCATATCAATATAGTATATCAATGATGCGCATTATTCATTCGCGCAGGTTCAAATACTCTACGTAACATTTCATTACCGAAGTACAGTAAGTATACAGACACTACGAATGTATATTCATATTAACTGAATATTTGGTATAATTATGTTTGATCTTGTAGTAGTAAAGATGTAACACTGCATGTCTTGTTATGTACATTTCGGAGAATATGTTATTATTTATGAGCCAGCTGAAACCCGTGTTATGGATTTTTCGTAGCGTAGAAGTACCAATGGTGGCCTTGGATTGCTTTCTGCCCTTTGGTCGGGTTGTTTTCTCTTTAACACGTTCCCCGTTTTCATACTCTTTTCAATTTTGAAATGATTTTTCACTTTTCACTTGCGTCAGTATGTGGGATAAAAGAAGTCATAATTGGTAATTTGCATATACAATGCCAATGTTTTGATTGGTCCGGCGAAAAAATCAAGTAAGTGATAGTGGGAATTTTGGGATTGATAAAAAATATTAATGTATGCCGAACCTCAATGTACTTTAAAACTAAAACGACACCCTAAGCTCCTACAGAAAATTAATATGATTTCTATTCCGTTCCGATAGTCAAATTATAAGACATTCTTCTTTTGATTAAAGTAAATGAAAAAGAAGGAGTTTGTTCAAGTAGCTGTTTGTTGTTTTACGCGTACCTTAAACAGTTAGATAGACAGAAATGTTAGGAAGTCGTCCAAATCATTACGTATTGGTAGTTAATTGAGTTTATGATCAAAATGAGATTGAAACTTTTCAGAGAATAATACTTAAAGAAATAAAAAAATGTTAGCAAATGAGACCGCGGCTCTTATTTAACAAAATTCGAATTAACAACGGCTGAAATGTTTCAGTTGGTGTTTCTTTTCTTGAAAGCAGAGCTTTTCGATACATTCTGTTTTTTAGGGGCGACGAAGAAAAGTGAAACTTATAAATATTTACAGTGCTACCGATTTATTTTAGAATATTTATCTCTATTACAAACATATTCAAGTTATTATACATATAAAGTACATATAGCACTTGGCTACAGTAGCTAGTATATAGTGAAGTGGAAGTTATTTTTCTCTGAAATCTGTGACAAGTCATTATTAATAAATATGTAATAGCGACATATATTAGTCTGTGCATCCTCTACGGTATTATACTGTTTCCGTTATACATCACAGATACCACTAAGGTGAATACTGGAGTATGTAATAATGAATTATCTATGCCATTTGATTATTCTTTATCACCATATTTCATGCTTACATAAAATTGGTTTTGGCAAATTATATCATAAACTAAGATACGTAATTTATATTAGATGTATATGGAGATATATTGACGTAAAAATTGTGTCAGTATTTAGTGGAATTGTCCCTAAGGTTACACGACTTTTGTAATGTCTTGATGAATACATCATCCATTTATACTACCTTACATTCCTTAACCCCTTACAAAATAAATGAAATTTAGTGATAATGAAACAGTACATATATCTAACTATAAATGTATTGTGTCCAATTCCAAAGATAACGTGTACATGCATAAAATAGTATCTGTATTTAGAACAACCATATATCTACATCAAATTAAGAATGGAAATAGGGAATGTGTTAAGGAGACAACAACCCGACCATAGAACAGACAACAGCAGAAGGTCAGCAATAGGTCTTCAATGCAGCGAGAAACTCCCGCACCCTGATGCCCTTCAGCTGGCCACTAAACAAATATATGTACTACTGTAGTTCAGTGATAATGGACGTCATACTAAACTCAAGTAACAGAAATTAAAACTCATACAAGACTAACAAAGACCAGAGTCTCCTGGCTTGGGACAGGCGCAAAAATGCGGTATCTGTGATTTATAACGAAAACAGTGCAATTCTGTAGAGGATGCACAGACTAATATATGTCGCTATTACAAATTTATTGGTTATGACTTGTCACAGGCTTCAGATAAGATTTTAATGTATAATGGAATAACGTTATTTTAATTGCGATAATGAGTCCCGAAAACTTACTTCTCTTACGTCTATTATTACACTATATATACCTAGCAGATATTGCTCAGCTCAGCAATTTTTTCATATTTTAAAAGCCTTTAAACTTTAATTGAAATGCTTTTGAATGTCTGTTCAGAATCCTAGTGGGATATTTTTACTCAGATTAAATGCAGTTGTATATTTGTTTCTCTAACTCTATGGATTTATCCCTTTCCGAACCCATTGTATAAAAAAATTTAATCAACGTGTGGTTGCTGGTGATCTCAAAAGATCATTGGATGATTTTAAGGGTCATGACCTTTTTAGCTAACTGAATGAATCAAAATATGATAACAGGTGTTAATGAAATTGACAACTTCGTGCAATGTGAAAGGCACTCGAAGGGGATTTTCGCTTAACAAAAAAAGAAAACATATTTTTAATCATTAGAGAAACAGATTCTTACATAGTTACTCGTGGATTATCGTATTTATCCAATCTCGATAGTTAAATTATAAATTTTAAAGTCCTCGCCGAGGCGGCTCGGACTTTAAAATTGATAATTTAACTACCTCGATTGGATAAATCCGATAATCCACTGGTATCAATGTAAGAATCTATATTATATGTTATTCAGGTCTCAGACAGGGTATATACTGTGACATTCCCGGCTTAGAGTTTATATCCCCTGAGCCGAAGGCGAAGGGGATATAAGCTCTAAGCCGGGAATGTCACAGTATATACCCTGTCTGAGACCTGAATAACACATATATTACGGATTACTCCTGACGTAATGTTACTTTCTAGTGCAGGTATTTGTTGAACATTCACAATGCAGCATGTATATTCATTACATGTTTACTGTTTCTTTAATATTTTGAGTAATCCATTTGAATGCACCTTTTTTTAATCTTGACAAATTTTTATCCGTTAAAAAATAGTTTCAATAAAGTTTTTAAATCATATTTTGTATTGTATGTGTGTCTGGCTTATTTTTTTTTATTATTTACAACACACATATTGAAAACTCAACCTGATATGTTCGGCATACGTAAAGGATATTATAATTTGCTGTTAATATAATTTCATCGTATATGTAATAATTTATTATAACACTTTTAACATTAGATTTAAATATTTTTAAAGTGTAAATTGCGTGATTTTGTATTAAAAACGTATTATTGGCTGAAGCACGTCATTATTTTCCTTCTGTGAGCCTCTGACATTCCTTATTGTTCTGTATAGCTTTTGACTACGTCACATAGTAACCGGTTTATGATGACGTTTTTGAGGTTCCATTTGGGGATAAAAACATCGTATATACCCCGGCAGTTTCCTGAATATATACTGACATCTCTGTGTTGTTATCCAATCACAAACCTCGACACATTTGTAATCCGTTATATATATCAATGTGAATAAACAAGGCATTTCAACTTTTTATCCCACAATTTTTTGTCTAAAACACATCCATCAAATAACATTATGCATGATATTGGTAATCCCGAGTGTGTTTTCATACTGTTAATGTCTATATTTTTTTTGTAATGGTCTGAATAATTTAAATCATTTTAATGCTATTTTATCGAATCAATAATATTACAGAGATACTTATAACATATACACTAAACTATTCAAACAAGACGATTCAGTGTCATTGCATTTATTGGATTTTTCATTCATGTTATTTGCTACTATATTAAAACGTCGTATCTTAATGGTATGTTTATTCAAGCTAAATAATGAAAACGCCAATATGTTATTATGTAACGAGTAAAACTGACTCGTAACTTTTTATTTTTTACTAGTATCAAAGTATGATAATTGTTTTTTAAAACGGGTTCATTTTCCGAATCTCTTAATAAAACAATTTGTGAAGTTCCATTTTTCTAGATCTTTGAAACTTTTATAAATACAAGGAAAATTAAATTGAAACAATTACATCGTAAACGGACTTCCCATTTTCTAAATTATTGATATGCAAACATTGCACTTTTAAATCCTTTGTGTCTGTTTTTATTCGAGCGTCACTGATAAGTCTTGTTTAGACGAAACGCGCGGCTGGCAAACATGATTTTCATCATATCATCTATAATATATAAGTTTAATTTATTACACAATGAAATTAAATTGAAAATAGAAGATTTCGAGATAAACATAGAACCACAATATATTCATGATACTAGTAGTTGCTTTACCATGCAATCAGTTGCGTTACATTATGTAACTAATCTTTATCAAAATTTAAAGTGCAGCGTAATTTACTGACGTTGAATAGAAAACTATGGGTAATATGAGACATCGCACATGTAATTGATTCACGAAAGTATACATTGCAAACATTTTTTTTTTGCTACCTATACATGGTATTAAACTAAATTAAATTGACAAAGCAAATGAAATTCGAAAGTAAATTATTAATTCGTGAACCATACTTAAAGTTCTGAACTCAAGTTAAATTTTACCAAAAAATTACTACTGCATTCAACAGTTAAGAATAGGTTCGTGCTGGAGAGATTAGCATGTCAAAATGCATTGGTATTTAGTGGCTTGGAAGTCAAAACATCTAGACATGCATGCACCTTGGATAGTGTGTTTAAAGTCATTCACCACCTTAACATTTTTTTTAAACGTTGAAAGCTAATGCCACAACAAGACGACATTAGTACCAGCAAAGTAGAAATGGATAAGTATAAGTTGTTATAACTTGTTTCCCAATCCACTATAAACAAATTTGCTTACACTAATCGTTGCTGAGGTTTTCATCGTGACAATAGTTTTCAGTACATTTTTTATGAGTTATATTTTCATTGTTATATTTACGGAGTTTATTGAAGTGTTTTAGTTAGGCCTTTCACGTACAACTATCCTCCTTTTGGGTGACTTGGTTAAGTAAATACATCAGTACACTTCTTGAAAAAAAACTTTGATAACAATCATGACAATAAATATATTATCGATGGGCAATTCGACTGTCTTAAAAAAAGACATTTGCCAACTCTCTGACCACCAGAGGATTGTTGAATAATGGGAAAGATGTCATCGAGACAAATTCACATTACAGCCCAGACATATTAAAATACAGATTTAATACCTCGAGTGTAAATGGCACTATTATGTGGGGTGATATGTTTTTGAAGTGTACAAATGTCTACTGAATGTTATGTGACTTCGTATTAAAGCAACCTATATGGTTCAAATAAATTTGTTTTATCTTTAATTTCAGAATGCATCGACATGCATATTTCCAAAAATAAAAACACATCTTCCCTTAAAAAACATTAAGGACATCAACTTTTTTGCTTTAAATTACATTGCAATTCAATGTGTTGCACAAACTTATAGATTCTATAAATATGCATTGCAAGAAGCAGCAATTGAGCATTAACTATGAAACTATATAAAATATGTTTAGTTTTTGTACATAACTGTGAAAAAAATATGTGCTGTATACGTCAATTTGTTAAGAACCAGCCGAAAAGAAACAAAAAAAATACTTTCAGAAAATGTATGTTCAGATGAGTTTGCTCTCTCATATTGCAAGGATATGCACAATTAAAACCTGATGGCACATTTGATAGACTTTGAACTCTTGCTTGCATAACAATGTGTTTTAAGAAGGTACCTTTGCTAAAATCAAGATGTTTAACAGTTATCAAGTTGCGTCAAGCAGATATTGAAATACACCGACATACACATTGTTTTAATTTCATATGTTTTTATTTGCTTATTATTGTTTATAAGATAGGTTCTCATAAACAACGATGGTTGTATGTAAACACAATATCGAAAAAAAAATTATTCAGCCTGCATGTCACTACAAAAGAAATGTGTGTGAACACAATTTACATGTTCTAGTTTTAACACTGCCACATTTTGACAACCATGTTCCAAGTCCTCAACAGTTTTAAAGATCATTTTTAGATATCACAAAATTATCTATCTATATTTTTTATACTAAATTATTTATGTGTTTTTCTAAATAAACTATGGCGTATATGGTCAATTTGTCTTTGAATGGAAATGCAGATATAGAATTATAATACTGGTACTTTTGATAACTATTAAACAACTAGTATTTAATTGAAAAACATAATTATTGTACTTTGAATAAAACTCTTGATTGATTCTGCTAAATACAACAATTTAAAAAAGGTTTATCTTAGAATATATCCATTATAATAAATATTGTTTCAATGTTGATTAAAGCCGAATTCAAAAACGAAAAACAGATTTATGAAATATCTGGATTGGAACTACCATAATTTGTGTACATAGTTTTAGTCAATATATGTGGTACTATACGTTTATACTTAACGGAAAAGTGAGTTGACCATCTTTTTTGTCCTGCTCTTACGGGTCGATAGTATAACTGCAATTATATCGTTAAACAGAATTGCTAATACATTGTAGTCGCCGTGTCTTAATCTAACAATCAGAAGGAATAGCATTAATCATACCATTTACTTACTTCATTACTGATTGAAGACTTTTATTTGACAGCGGCTATAAGAGACAAGCTTTATTTTTTGCACACCGTCTCCAAAGGATGCAATTATCTCTAAAGAGGCTGATCTCTTAAAGATGATTGTTGGAAAAAAGAAGTAGATACCAAATGGTAGAATTGAAACTGTTATGTCAAAGAGACGATGTAAAAATCATGACCCCAAAAAAACGAGATGAATTCATTTAAACATCATACTAAAACAAAAATTAACCAACACACAAAACACCTAGCTCTTGAGAGATATCATATGTCGTCTTTGAGTTTCTGATTCATAAAAAAAACACCATCCGCTCAAGTGACTGACACTTGAACTACATTTATAAAAAGTCAACAAACTCAAAGGATGTTTTACGATGTGTCATTTCTAATTAGTAACTAATTACTTAAGATGAATCTGTTAATCCATCCTCCTTATCTGATGTTATATTTTGCTTCAGAAAAATATTAATTTCCTGAAATTTAACAGAATAGTTGTAATTTGAGATTGGTGACATCTTTCAGTTTGCGTCACTTCAACGCTTAAACAAAACAAAAGGTGTAAATACTTATGTGTTTCTTTAAAGGATGTGAATAAATTAAATTGAAATAACAAGTTCGCATTTAACACCGTGGTCTCCGACAAACTATAAAAATTAGAATGTTAGTCGTTTCAATAACAGTCGAGGTAAGACGCCTTAAAATGACACCACGTTTAATATACCACAATAACACTAAGGAACTAGTAAATTCTGCGCGAGGAGAATTGTTGACTGCTGTTATTGAACAAGAATTGTACTTTACAGAACAATCGGTGAAATAATGAGCGTTGTTACTGTATCTCGCTTTAATGTTTAAAAGTTTATAATGTTTAAACTTGCACGATTTAAAACATTGAATCACTTTTAATATGTTCTTCCATTATCGTCTGCTAACATAAAGTTAATTCTCATTTTAAAAAGATAAGGTATAAAGATCGTATAGCTGGTTTTGTAAAATTTAATTAACAATAAAGTACAAACAGAAAATCTTTAAACATGAAATTAAGAAAGAAAAAATATCTTCAACTTCTAAATGTCATTCAAATAACGTTATGCATTGTTTAATGGTAGTCACAAGGGACATTTCGAAGATACGATATATTGAAATTTTCGACTTTTATAAAAATTAATGGAGACCCATCTGAGTTTGTCAGATTGACTGTCATGATAAATTTGGTTTGTAAAGTTTCTTTGTATTAAACAAAGGTTGTCACGAATAACGGTGAACAACATAAGAAGAAAAAGCAAATCTGAGTGATTAAAGTACAACAGCAAAGGATGTTTGAATGATATGCGTTTGTTTTATAATTCATATTGAAATATGTCATGAAAAATCATGCCATAATAACCTTACACATGTACCTCATGGTTGGTGCCATCTAATTGATATGACAAAATCATCCTAAATGAGACGGGACTTCCTGATCATTTGATTATATGTATGCATGATGATAATTATGTTAAATGATAGAATTTGTTTTGTAAATATATTTCAAAACTCTTGAAATATCTCTTGTGAGTAGAATTTTTGAATTGTAATTAGAATATGGAGTCATTTAAACGTGTTTTTTTTATTTCATATATTTCATGTGTTTGGTTCTTCGATCTTGTCTCTAGTGCGCATGACGAAGGATAATCAAAACACGTTATTTATATACGGAAATATAGAATCGCATGTCAAAATGTAAAAAAAACACCATTTTATCAATCTAATTACTTACGAACGGCACAATAATATCATAAATACTCGATGATTGTCTTAGTACTTCGCGTTTTGTTATTAGTTCTAAAGTATCTAGATTAGACGTAACGAATCCTAATGTGTCACTGGCTGTATCCTATCGTAATCCTAAGATTTTAACTAGTTGATCCATACGTATCGTCTATCTGTCCGAGTGCCTCGAGACCTCTTACATACGGTTCTGTCTTACCATAGTAGTAACGGAGTCTAGTAATTGTATTACTTGGAGCCTGTAAATCCAGTAAGGCCTGCATGTAGGTTTGGACGATTTTATGAGTTTGCCCGTATCTTTCCTAGAGTAATAAAATTGCTTTGTCGTAATTTGTGTTCGGCATTAAAAAAATCTGCTAAAGTTTTTAACGTTTCGCTTTGTAGAAGGGACTTTAGGTAGTTAAATTTTTGTGCATCACTCAGTGTAGGATTTGTGTGGATCGCGGTTTCACAGGAGTCCCAAAAAGATTGCAAGTCTAGTTTATTTCCGGTAAATATAGGTAAGTTTAACTTTGGTAGCTTGTGATACTCGCTGTTTGCGCTAGATGATGAGCGTGAATGTGAGCTATGCGTATATTGTTGGTTTGCTGATGTTAAAGGTTGACTAATAAATGTAGATGGAACTGATTGTATAAAACTATCGGCATGAGGTTTCAAATTCGATGAAATTTGTTCATTGCGGGTAAACTCTGATTTTGAACTGACTTTGCTAATTTTGTAATTTGCCGTAATTTATATTCTAGATTGAACATGTACTTATCTGATTCCAGTATTTCCACTGCTACATCTTCACCTGAAGTTTGCTCCAGGATCTTCTCGTTGATGTCCTCTAAAGTTCTTCTCTGAGTGACTACTTCTAATAATGTTGCAATTTCGTCGTAATCCGCTTAGGAACTATGATGAATTTCTTCAAATTTCTTTAGGAATTTCCGTACTGCACCTTTGTGTCCCGATCGTACGGCTTTCATTTTCGTATCCATTTTCCCTTTTGTTACGGCACCATAATATCATAAAGTGGGTGATAGAAATAAAAGACATCTTGACTATTTGATAGATGTATTAGCAATAAAGCATAATAACACGTCAAGGCGACGTGACGTTACATAAAGCGTGGTACATAGTAAACGTCTAGTGTGCGGTATTTACGATAGTATTGTTATCTTATCCTATTTTGTCCAGTAATTTCTGTGGAGTTTCATGAAATAGAAAATAGTATATGTAATGGAAAGTGCCACATAAAAATCCAGTTTCTAAGATTGAAACAAACGTCGTTTCATTTTTCGACTAAATCCTTGCAATACGTTTTGCAAAACAATGAGGTAGCTCTATTTTATAATTTCATAGATTACATGTTTCTACCCATATTTATAATTCACAAAAAGATTAACATGAAAACAGTGAAACAAAAGTAACTTACTTCAAGGAAAACTTATAAATGGGAAGCCATAAACACTAACGAGTAGAAGACAACGGTTATATAAGTTTTACTGAAATGATTGTGTTAACACCACCATCAAGATATTGATTCTGTTTAATAAAAATTAAGTCATCATGATTCCCTGGTTGTTTATTTTGAAATTGTCGTTTTGTACAATTTTTATTAGTAAGACTGCTTGTTTGCGTCGAAAGGTTGCTGTTATGGTGTTTTTTTTATAAAATTTACCCGACGTTATCATTCATTCATAATACGTATTTTATCTGTTTTATCACTTATTACCTTCTTACGTCATCATATCAATATAACATTTTGTTTAATGACTTTGTTTTCCCCAACGTTTCCCGTAACTCAAATGACTTATGTCTCAGGTGGTATTAACCTACATGTATCAGTTGACAAAAGCGGTATTTAACATGTTTTATAACATCGTAGTGTAGTCTTCCGAACGTTTGATGATCAAACTCATTAATCCCAGGTAACGTCATACAATTTTATAACCATTTATACATCTAAATATTTATATACAGTTTACACATTATTATCGAAACTTGATTTAATGTTTTCCTCCAGGAATCAACTCATTTGGTCGCTATGTCATTAACATATGCCCCTATCATTCCAAATTTTACCCCAGAGTCCTCATTCGTTTATTACATGTATGAAAATATCACAATTAATTCGTATATTTAGATATAGTTATTTGGTTTCAAAATTGTTCTGATTGTGGACATCATCGATTAAAATGCTTAATTAGATCAAAGAATCTACACTCATTACAATGTCATAATTTCTTTTGATGTGAAGACAGTTAAGCAGTTGTCATTAAACAACGGAAATTGATTCTACTAGTATGACATTTACATAAATGCAGCCTCCCTTGTCAAGGTAAATTGTTTAGTTCACATATTGTACTGGAGCTTGCACATACGTTAAACTGCAGACTTGCATCGCATTCTTAAAATAACAACGGAAGTTTAAAAACTGATAACAGACACACGTATATTTATCTAGGATTAAACTGTTGGTCAATCGTCATCACGGTAAGTTTTTACTAATTTCTACAGTATGTTATGTATTGACATCTAACATAAGGACTACTAAATGTTACATCTGAGTGTAACAATGAATGCCGGGAAGTCTAATATTGTTTTCCATTTTATATTCTAAACAATATTTTATTTGATAAATTCACAATTATTTAGGGGACATATATATTCTATATTTTTGTTCTAAGGAAGATATAATTTCATTTTACGTGTTAAGCTCTAGTACAGCATGTCAAATAGCTTCACTTCAGTAATAATGTACGAAATTTGATCATAAATACATGCTATACAATAATGTATATGGAACATGACTAACATACTAATATGTTTTTAAATTGATATTAAAAGATTTATTTCCGAATCTAATAATTTTTAAATAATTCAATATTCATATTTCATGCACAGAATAACTGATTCTATACCGATAAATTATATTGGTCTTGGTATTTCACTGTCATCCTGACATTAGTTTATTTCTATTCTCTGATGATATTGCATTGTGCTGCATACCTATGAACACTATGTATATGGAGCTTATGGACGTAATCGGTTTGTGAAATTGGTATCAAATCTCGAAAGATAAGTGTTTTGCAGTATGTGAAAGGCAGTTCAACTGTTTACGAATAAATGATATTATAATTTAGAAGGTGGTATGAATATTTATCATTTGTTGCGTAATCACGTGCACTGACAAACATCTTTTGCATAATAAGGACAAAAAAACCGTGTATGATCACCAGATCGAAATCAAGGAGAAAACAAATTATGAATCAAATATATGTTACTTGGAAACAGGAAAATAATATTAGAAAAACCACAAGCAACGAATAACTTAAAATGATTTATGGCCTATACTTTACTGCATTGACGATATTTCAAGACGTGCCACGTGTTTAACTATTCCGATTCCACAAAACGTTTAACGTAACTCAATCAATTTAAAAGTTTCACCTTTGAATGTGTCTTACTGTCGTCTCGGAGAAAGCAAAGTAGACATACTGGTGTTCCCGACTACCATACAGTCATATGATATTCGAAAACTTAAAAAACCAAACTCTAAAATCACATAATACGAAAATACGACAAAAAACAAGTAAGAATAGTTTTTATTTTGCAATTTTAATGTAAATAGGAACGCCGATTGCCGAGTATCTCAAATGTCGAAATACAAATACTGTGGATGCTGGGATTGTCAGTACAAATTCTGCCTATGACAACTACTCACAACTCCTTTTGAATAGTCCAATTGGCAATTAACAAATTTTCCATGAAAAATAATTTTAGATGTCAAAAGTATTTAGCTTAAAAACAAATTAATGTACTTTAAAAATTTGAAAACCTTACAGATTACCTACATTACGCACAGGTATACTTCCACTTTCTGCTAGCCCACCATTTTGAATAAAAATTAATGTCCCTGAAAAGGGAGACAACTTCAAATTGGGTATTGAAAAATGGACTATTGACAAGGATTATCAGCATTCTAACCGCCAGTTGGAGGTTCTCTGGTCACGTCAGCTTCCTTCACCAATAAAACTGACCATCAATATTGAGCAGCTTCATAGTGCTGAAAGTGTCCATTAAAACCATCTAAATAAACTCATCATAGATACCAGGACTACATATCAGTTAATAAAACGTAAACATGTAAAACAGTTTTGATGAGTTTTAGTTTAGCCAATTGAACATTTTTTTGGTAAACTAATACATTTCAACTATATCCAGTTTGTGCCCGCCACACTTATAAATCCCAACGATTTCAATAACCTCTCATTTTAAAGAAGTATCACGTACAGTTTGTTTAAAAGTTAAAGCTTCTTCATCTTCATTCTACTTATGATAATGAAGACCTTTATTGCTGCATCAAGTAAGTCATCATGAAAAGAAATAAAAGGTTAGTAAATCAATATAAAAATGTACAACATTACAAATAAATCCTTAAAAGCTTTACCTTTTTTTATGTAGCTCTAATGTTTCTTCCTACACCAAGCATTTTCTATTAGATATCATCTTTCACTTTGTTATAAAATAAATTTGATTTACATTTTAAAAAGATGGAACTGAATATTTTATATTGCTCTCTATTTGATTTCAATTGCACTTTGTTTGTTTTTTCAAGTTTGCTATTTCGAAAACATTATACGTGAAACAAAAGTAAGGTTTTCACTTATATAGTACTAAATCATCCCGTGACCTCTGTGAACTTATATTCACAAGGTTGTTTTAACAATACAACTTATTTATTCCTTTGTTATAAGGATATAAAATATTGAAACTTGTTTTTATCTAAGAGATTGAATTGGAAGGATAAATGGACAGATTCGTTATTGTTTGTCGAGCATAAGATGGTATCGTTTCATGCATATTCATGTAAGATTAGGGCAAGAAACAATTAACGAAGTAAAATTTTTAAGTTTTTAAAACAAAATAAGACCTCAATGAGACTATGCCAGTTGAAAGACAGACTTCAAATAAACTCATCATAAATACCAGGATTGAAATTTTATATTTACGCCAAACGCGCGTTTCGTCTACAAAAGACTCATCAATGACGCTCGACTTTATAAAATGTTAAAAAGGCCAAATAATCGACGAAGTTAAAGAGCAAACGTTCTTATTTGACAAAAATGATTTGATCGGTGTATAAGGCATACAATTTACCTTGTAAACATCAATGTTCATTACTGATTTAACTTAATCTTTATAATACTAGTTGACTGTTGTAATTTGCAAGACCGAGCAGACAGTGACAGATTCGGGTGTAGGAGTCTTTCTTGTTATAATCAAAAACAAACATTTGACAAAATAACTAACATTTTCAATATCTTTTTTGCCCGCTATGCACGGTTTAGTTGTTTTACAATTAATATGGAATCCCAATTCGAAAAACAAACTGCCTCTTCTCGTCAACAAAGAAATACTATATAAGAAAAAAGCAATACTCAAGACTAAAACAGCACTAAATATTGAGCAGAACAAACGCCTTAAAAACCGGATGGCGGTCTACCTAATTCCAAAAGGTTAAACATTTCTAGTTCCACTAGTATTTCTCATCGTTAGTAAAAACTATATGTTTTAAGTCTCAGTTGTTCTAGTCATGAGGAACAGTTGTGGCTGCGATAATTAAAATGTAAACAAAGGGAAAAACGAAAGACTCAAAAACCGGATGGCGGTCTTCCTTATTACAAATGTTTAAACATTTGTAATTCCACAGTATTCCTGCAGGAAAGTAATCATCTTATTATTGTTGACCTTTTTTCACGTCTTGAGGAAATATTTTGGCTAAGAAGGTAGGAAAGTAACCACGTTACCTTTTGACAGATTTTCCCTAACGGTGAACCAGATCATAATGGCGTCCGTCACTTATTCGAAGGGATAACTTAACTTTGCGATCTGAAATTCTTGATTAAACAGTTATCTTGCTAGCAGCTACTGTTCATCAAAGAAATATCTTTGGTATCGCCAGCCATTTAATCAAGGGTTGGAAATGTATACTGCATCTAATGAAAATTAGAGTATGTTAGATGAAGATCACGTTTCTCTTAGCTTTAGAATATTGAAGTTCATGCATTGTTCTTTAAAGTTCAGTGAAGATAATGGTCATTCCTTCATGCGGCATAGGATGTAAACAATATGACACAGCAACCTATATTCTTCTGTAGCAAAAGTTGACAACTAATATAAGATACATATCATCATTCTTTCACATTTTCTTCAGGAAAGTATGAGTTCTAGCACCAATAACACCACTTGTTTAATCAATGCGAGGATAGGCTGTCATCACTAAATGAGTTAGTTATTTACATATTAACTCCTTATTTAATTAGAAAAAGAAATATAGCAATTAGTTCATGTGATCCCTTGTGCACAAATGAAGTTCAAATTTTCTTAACAATGAATACATATTTTTGCTAAGCAATGGACACGAAACCAAATACTGAAAATGAAGATACATACTGGTATTGGATGAATTCATCTTCATTTGATGTAAAAGCTGTTTTTGCAAATATTTATTCTGTTCTATTCTTCGTTGAGCGCTCGATTGTTACACATGTATTCTCGTTCATTATTAAACAATTCTATCACTAAAAGAAACTTTAGAGTATGACATTTTTCATTGATGTAGCCGTCGTTGAACATTTATTTACTCTACAACTTCTTCCTATTTGGATTATTACAACTATATGAAGCGGATTTAAAGAAGTTTTTTGGTTCCTAATTACTATTGGTAGATAATCAGTTAAAACATTGGTGTGTAATGTTACAAATCAAAATATCTAGGTAGAATTTTAATATTTTCTGAATTTAAAGAATATCGCTCAATATGTATTAACTTTAATTAATTGTAATTTAATATCAAAAATGTGTCTAATCATGAAGGCATTTACGTGCATGTATTTTATATCAATCGTTTTGCCAATTCATCTTTAGCCATTTCAGATACATGTAGAATTCAACGGATAGGAATTGATCGTCAAAGATCTCGATTACTTATTTTTTATGTAACAATCTTTAAATTTATTGATATTTTAATCCATGCTTTTGTAGCTACAATTGAAAGTTTTGTTTAGAACAAATGCTTATTTGTAGTCATATATGGGTTAGTTTTCAATGTAAATAAGAGCAAAACTTCCTATTGATTTAGCATGTATAATATTATTTAAATGTGTTTTATCAATTGCGTTGTTACTCGCATATATCTCTTCTGAGTAGTTATAAATTAGTTATGTTTTAATTCTATGCATCACCGTTTATGCATGTGAATGTTCAAACTTCACAATTTATAAGATGAAGGTTAAATAGAAGCACGTAATTTACAAATGGAAGTTTTGCATCGCATGTACTAATTAATGACAATTGACAATATCTGGTCTTCGCGATTTCCGATGTTTCTTTTCTCCGAATAGCTGTTTTTGTATTTTTGAATGCTGAAATGAGAAAATGAATCATTTTGACAATTATCCCTAATAAACTAATGAAATGTACTGTAACAACTTATGTTTCAAATCAATCATTTCAAATTAGTATTGTGCTTACAAAAATCGATAAGCAATACTTAATGAATATATAAATAAGATGATGCGGTATAGTTGACAATGAGAAAACTATCGAGCAGAATACTAAGTAAAAAAACTAAAGGCCTGGTTTATGCTTAGACCAGTAAAGGTGAACCAAGCATCATGACGTACAGAACAAAGGATTGCCAGTTTGGAATGTTATTAGAAATCAAGAGATCAAGAGACACATGTTTTGAGAAGGCAACTAATATAATACGAGGATGTTAGGACACACATTTGAATGTTATTGACAGTTGGTTAAATATATCGAATGGTTTCATTGCAGAAGCAGATTCCGTCTCTTGTACACTGACAGCGTGTTGAAAAGAATCTGCTATTTATAATACTTTAAAAAGATTTGTTAGATCAGTTGAACTCAACAGTAAAGATTAAAATTAATGTTATCAATCTTAATTGCTAACGGTATTGTAATCCTACTATAATAGATCATTTGGTTTAGTTATTCCTGATACTAAATAAATACTACATTTATGCGATAGTGTCCCTTTACAATACAGTTTCCTACTTGAAACCAAAAGCCAGATAATGTTCTTTAAGATAAAATGTTAGACAAATAAATTATTGACCTCATCGATATTTAGAAAATTAATAAGGGTCAAACATGCAGTTCTATTCCAGATTGATGTCGGTTACCTAACCATATAAATAATTGCCAACTTTTTAAGGAAGTGTTCATGACTGTATAATTTTCTTACCAACAATTTATCATTCAATTCAGTTAGATTCTTCCACGTGATTCCTTAGATCATTTTGGCTTCATTCTTTTGAATATGCCGTACATACACCACGTGGAATGTACTTACTGTAATGTGAAATAAGAAGATGAATTCAAACACAAAGGCATGTATATATAAGTTATTTGAGAAAAAGTTTGGTTGTTGATGTATATTAACCCATTTTTATTCATATGCTCTAGATTAACAACCAAGAAAAATATAGAATGTATATAAAAATTGAAATCTTTAAACAAACATTGATTCATAATAAAAGAAGTAAGATTGTTCTCAAAATTATCTTGAACATATATTGAAAACCTTTTACGAAAATGTCAAATGAAAATGTCGCAGAGATTCAAACAAAACCTTTCTTCAGATCTCTGTGGACAAATGTTTTTTCACACTTTTAAATCTGGTTTTTCATTTTAAATAATGGATGCATTATCATTAATGTATCAATGTGTGGTTGGCAAGATCATGCCGTATCCAATCTATTGGTAAAAACTGTGTTTGTGAGGATGGATTTCTGTCACTTTAGCGTACATTCTTCGGCTCATTTTTTTTTAACGTATTACGTTTTGAAGCCTGTTTTATTTCCTTGATCATTGATTACTTTCTGACGTCATTATTTCAATATCACATAATGTTAATAACTTCGGTTACTTATAGTTCACCATAACTTCAATGACTGATGTCTCAGGTGGTATAAGATAAAAGCAGAGTTGAAAACATCTTGTCTTTCAGTCCGCCAAACATTGTATTAGCAAAATCAATATAATCATGTAACGTCATACAATTAAATTCTAAAGTCATTTAGAAACATTTTTTTTAGAATTTACACATACTTTATTGAGCTAAATTTAACACTTTTGAATCAATCAGCATATTTGTTTGCTATGTCATTGTCAAATGTCTCTTTTTTTTATACTTCAGAGTATTTATTTACTATATGTATAACAATGTCACAATTAATTTATATATTTATATATAACTATATTGTTATCAAAACTGTCCTGACTGTAACAGCTTCGTTTAAAAAAACTTTTGATAAGATCCAGAATGCTATAAATTAAGCGATTGTCATCATACAACAGAAATTGAATCTATGGTATTTTCATAATTGTGGCCTTCTGTATGTAGGTAAACTGTAAATTTTGCTTTCTGTATCGGAACGTGCTCATACCTTGTAATGAATAACCGAAACACTTGCATCGTCTGTAAAAATACATTTGGAAGTTCATTATCAGATTACAGAAAGACATTATTTATTTATATCGTTCTGTTGGTCAACTATTCTCACGGAGATACTATTCTTGGTTCTACTGTATTGAATTGATTGATATCCTAAATAAGCATCAACAATGGTACATCTGTACGGATGAATGTCGGAAGATATCATATTTTCTCGTTTCGTCTGTCTATGTGAAAAATATTGTTTTGATTCTGATGAATAATTTATTGTTCAGAGGACGTTGATATTTTATTGAAAATACGATTTTATTCCAATATGACAAATAGCTTTTAAAGACCGTACGGCGACCTATAGCTGTTAATGTCTTTGTCATTTGGGCACTTGTAGAGAGTTGTTTCATTGGTAATCACACCACATCTTCTTTTTTATAATTATTTTAGTAATACTGAATAACATGTGATTTTAGATATATACTATTGATGGAACATATTTTTTAAATAACGTGCTTACAAAAATGTTGCTACTGATTTCATAGAATTATTTGAAGTCAGAATAACAGATCCTAGGTTGATTAAAACACTCTTATCTGTTTAGTCAATGCCTTTCGAACATTAGTTTAATACATTTTTCTCTTGTTATATTGCACAGTGTGTTGTACATTTACTTCCAAACAACTTGTATATGCAGCTTATGGACGTGTTTGTTTTGCATGACGCTTGACCGATTAATAAACGGTTGAAAAGGAACTATAATTAATAGTAGTATTTCAAATGTTGGTCAACCAATTCATGAAAAAATGAGTCAATACTTAAGTAGATAGTATTTATAGATTATTACATGGCATTTTCCATATGGCCCTGGTATCAGCTAGACTCCCATATCAAGCCAGAGGGCTTGATATAGGTCGTGGGCTGATACCATGGACCATGTGGAAAATGCCATGTAATAATCTATTTATCACATATTTTCAAGCAGGAGAAAACAAATAGCTTACACCAAATTATGTTTGATAAAAAATCTATAAAAAAAGATAGTTAACGAAAAAAATAAATGAATGTATCAATGTGAGTTAAAAAAAAGTTCGTAGCACAGTAGGTTTACAACGTTTTGTGAAGTTTCAGAAATGATTAACAATACATATATTAATTCTAAGAATTGCAAATATTAAACGACTTTAAAGTGTTACATTACAAATTTTAAAAAATGCTTAAAAAGAATCCGATCTCGCTACTCATGCCAGTGTGGCGTCATATATTTTCTAAATTCTTCAATCATGACGTCAAAATTTTACGGGAACTTTTGTGATTTTCACTGTTTATTTCTTCTTTTTTTTTCTACAGCACATTTGTAATTTTCTTAATTTCTTTTTTCATTGTGTTCAACTTGTTTACAAATAGCCTTTGATTGGCAGGTCACCGGAAGTTTAACTCGGGGGCTTGATATGGATTTTAAGGGCTGATATCGATATCGGCCCCGAGGGCCGATAACTAACCTTGACTTCCGGCTATTATTGGCATGCAAAAACGTACATATCAGTACAACATATGTGATAATATCAGATTATCACATAGCATTTTTCATATCGCAGGTATTATCAGCCCTAGGTTCAATATTAGCCCAAGAGCAGCATGATATTGACCGAGGGCTGATAATACATGCGATATGAAAAATGACATGCTATGATCTTTTTATCATATGCTTCAACAGTAAAGAAAAATAACGGATTCATATATTGATCCTTTTAAGTGGTTCCCGAAAAGAAGATGAAAGAGTAAAAAGTTCACGGACGTCGGACAGAGAAAAAAAAATTATATGGACGAATCGACAAAAAAATTTAACAATATACATAATGAACATTGTTTGGAAAATCAACTTTTTTAAAGCAACTTTCTAAATTATGTTTCAGAAAAACTTAAAATATGCATTTATTTAAATTTTTTTTTTAATTCAATTTAATTATTTTACACAATATACTTTCCAGTATTCAAATAATTGGTTTGTACCCTACTTTGTAATGTTTTTCACTGAAAACGTAGCATTGAGGTGTATTTTCCGGAATTTGCCGAGTATCACCGGAATGGCATGTGATAACATTACGGAAAGGAATGTGATAACAATCGAAGCATGTGATAAACTTTTCATATCAGCCCGCTAAGCACCAATTCGAACAATATGGAAAATACTTTAATTTAATGCTATTATCATACGGTAAAAATCATATGTTATTTAGTCTAAGTATATGATAAGAACATTTGCTGCATGGCGTATACTGGCAAACATAGCATGCACAATAAGGACAAGAGAACATAGACATACGAGTTATAATGCAAGGGTACGATAAGCTGTGGAACAGAGAAACATTACAAAAAAACCCACATTTACGAATATCTTAAAATAATAACTTTCAATTTCCATGCTGCAATTTAACTATAGTAAACCAACTTTTAATTATGGATACTTTAATTCGCGTGATGTCCTTTATAGCCCATTTTGCGCTGATTTATTATCGCAGCTTTCAAATTTATTTGATGTACCAAACGTTTAGTTGAATAAAGAGAGATCAAGCTTTGTATGTTTTCGACGATTTATAATTGCGCGATTTTTCTTCTTTCTTCTTCTTTAGTTGGTTTACAGTATTCCATAGCATTCCTGTCTATAGGATCAATGGATATGTTTTAATGTCAGTATTTTAAAATTTTCCAAACAAATATTCTTAACCGTTTTCCCGCCAGATTGTAATTGTTCAAGTGGCTTTTTTCCGAAAGCTTTTTCACGTTTCAAAACTTTGCTTGCAAATTGTTTGTAACGATATCAGAAAGAGACCAAGAGCTATGAGTGTAATTTTATTTACAGGTATTTTATTCTTCATCTGCCGTTTGGTCGGGTTGTTGTCTTTGATATATTACAACTTTCCATTCTCAATTTTATTCAACCTCCTTCTACACATGAGTATGAATCGAAGAAATGCAGTCAATACCCTGTATAAATTGAAAAACGACGGATTGTCGCTATGTTCCGGAGAGTACGCGTTCGTTCATCATGTGCTTTTTCCTCTTTGCACTTATAAATCCCGTAACGTTTGGTGAAGTCACTAGAAAAAAAACTTACGATGGGACGAATTTAAGTTTACAATTTAGAAATGTAATACAATAGAGTACTTGAAAACAAAAACCTTTTGTCAAATGTATAATTTTAGAAATCACAAACACTGTTATATTGTACGAAAAACATGAACTTTTTACTGCGTCTCAATAAAAAGAGGGTATGTTGAATAAAGAACGTGTTGTCCTTGTAACATGTCCTTCTGCTTTGGAATATTACATTTGTTGTACGATTCTCTAATGTTTATTTTAGACTATTGTGAACCCTTCATGCGGTATCGGATGTCTAATACATAACATACGTAAAAAGTATTATTCTAGAAATGATAATACAGCAAATTTAATCAATGTGAGAATAGTGTGTCAACATTCTATATCTAAAACAGTTATTTATTTTAAAGTTACGTCCCTGTTAAAGTAGAAGAAGACATATATAATTAAGATTATTTGATCCCTTGAGCAGAAAGGAAGTACAACTTTCATCTTTACAAAACAAAATGTTGTAAAATGTGGGCAATAAACAAGAAACCAAATAAAAAAGTGTACTGAAAATGAAGATATATTATCTTATTAAAAAACTCATTTATATTCATTGTCAGTGTTTTAAATATTTAGTTTAATTTCTCTTTGTTGACCTTTAGATCATTATTTCGTTAATCATTTATGTATCCATAATTATATCACAAATTTAAACTTAAGTCTGTTTTTTATAATATTGATCTCACCGGCTCTGAACATGTATTCCCAATTTAAAGGAATATGAAAGTTCGTGTACATTTGTTTTCGATGTGTTTTTTCATTTGATTTTCTCATGTGATAATGGACTTTCCGATTGGATTTTCCTCTGAGTTTTGTGATTTTACTTTTTAATAGCATATCATCAGCTGAACTACATAGTAAAAACATGGATGTGTAAAGGAGTAGGCTCGGTAAGACCCCGTTTTGGCCCCAAAATATAGTAGTTTTACAAAATTGTGAAAGTGAAATCTTTTAGCTATTTATTGGAAAGTACAATGTTTCTTCTTCACAAATATGGGCTGCTTTTTTACAAAACAATGCACATAAATAGGGTACCAACATCATAAAGTCATGCTAAATTACTTAAATCTTCACAATTTAAGCATTTAGTTAAATTTTAGACGGTTTCCGTCTGAAATGAAAGTGGTCGCATTGTGTTCATTCATAATACTGAAATGTAAGTTGTATTTTATGAAAAGACATAACATATATAAATGATTGAGGATTAACACGGATGCGGCCATTTTCATTTTTGACAAAAACCATCGGAAAAGTGACGATTTTTTGCATATTTGATAGATTTTTCATATTTAAGCTTGAATCGGAGCGTTTTTAATGACTTAATCACTTCAAATCTTTCACATAAACTAATTGAATCAATTGAAATAGACTCTCGCGTGTTTAAAAAGTGTCCAAAATATTTCGTTAGATGAACCTGAAATTTGAGGCCAAAATCGGACCTTACCGTACCTACTCCTTTATAAAACATACTATTTGAAAATTGTGAGTTGAACGTTATTTTTCTATCGGAAGAAAATCACTTCAAAGTATTAATGAATTTGGCATAATTTATAAGTAAAACACAACTCAATAGTATGTATCATAATACATGTACCTCGGGGGCCGGTTTCACGAAGCTATCCTAAGACATGTCATAAGACATATCTTAGGACATGTCTTATGATCCTCTTATGACTATCCTAGGACATATCTCAGACCTCGTCTCGAAGCTGTCTTAGGATGATCTTAGCTAAGACATCCTAAACCTGTATCAAGTTCTTTAAATTTTCAAATATAAATATGATTTACGGAAAAAAATCATGTAAATGTAGTATGTCTTACCATAAATTATTCTAAACGTATTGATCAATATAAAAGACATTATTTGCAAAATAAATATAAAAAAAGTAAAAGTCATTTATTTATAAATTATCTTCAAACAATACATCAATATAAATATGACATTTTTAATGAAAAATTAAGAAAACAAGAATATAAAATGATAATTGTTTTGGTACAAGTGAGTTGAATTCAATTTCGACTTTATTGGTATAAAATCGTGCAATCTTTATATCAATTATACATCGAATTTACATTGTTGACAAATCATGATAATCCGTCAATCTAGAAAAATTACGTTAAAAGCAGGAACAGGAGAATAGATAATTAGATGATAATAAGATATTTTTTTTCAAAATTAATATAAAGTGTAATTTGTATAAATAAACTTATAAATATCCTACGACCATCATAAGACACCTCTCGCGTTGTCCTAACTTTATGACCAACTTTAAGAGATGTCCTAATTTAGGACCACTTTGTGAAACCCACTTAGGACTAAGATATGTCGTAAGACCATCCTAAGACATGTCTTAGTCCTAAGACAGCTTCGTGAAACTAGGCCCGGATATTTATTTTCAAATCATATCGAATTTTCCGCCCATAAACCGTATAAAAAGTTGTTTCTATTTATGATGTAAAGAGGACAAACAAAATAAAATACAAACAAACAATTTCTAGTAATTTCAAGAACTTGCTTATTTTTTATTTGTTTTCGGGTTTAAACCTATTTGTATTAATCTTTAATGTGTTAGCTTCCAATAAAAACAAAATTCTTATTGAACAAGTCCTAAAAATAAATTATGTTGATGATGAACAATCATGGCATATCTTTCAAATTGATGTTATACTTGAATTCCCACGATTGTTTAAGGTAGCTCAGGTGTCTTCCTCCATCTTGGATTTTGAAGAAGTCTAGATATTTGATGAAATGTGCATATTTATAGAGTTGTATGTAATTAATGTAAAAGTTTAATGATATAAATCTAGCAAAGTGTGTGTTTTATCATAATTACAGCTGTATTTTCTCAAAAATACTTTTTTGTGTTTGATTAGATTTTTTTCAACCTTGCAAAATAAGCATGATACCAACTTCATTTTGACAAGTTGTGAAAATATTCTATCAATTTTAATTAAGACTTCCAAGCCACCTTAAAAATTGTTTGGTATTAACGTTTGACACTGTTTGCATTTGTCTCTGTCCTTTTTGGTGACGAGAATTTAGTATATTATGTTTGTGCCGATGAAATTCTTTCATTTTGACGTACACCGACGTCTTCGTGTTACGTTTAAAAAAATCAATAAACATGAGTTAGTTTTACCTGCATGATCACTAATAACTTTCTAGCATCATCATGTCAATATCACATTCTGATTAATGACTTTGTTTTCCAAACGTTAACCGTAACTTAAATGACTTATGTCTCAGGTGGCAAAAGATAAAAGCGGTATTTAATAACATCTGAAATATCAGTCCTGATGAGTAAAATCGTTATTCTCAGGTAACGTCATACAAATTATTTATCATTTATAAACATATATTTGCAATTAGCACATGTTTATCTACACATAATTTTATTTTTCTGTAATCAAATAAAAAAAAATGGTCGCTATGTCACGAACAGGTGCATTCTTTTATTCTCGTATTGGAAAAGAGTCCGCATTCATCCATTACATGTATGACAATATCACATTAAATTCCTATATTGAGAAATAAGTGTTTTGTTTCAAAATTTCCCTGATTGTGACATATTCGATTAAAATACAATAATAAGTTCCAAGAATCGACACTGTCATTACAAAGCCATAATATCTTCTGATGTTGAGACAGGTATGCGCTCGTCTTTAAACAACGGAAATTGAATCCATGACATTTTCATAAATACGAAATTGTGTATCAAGGTAATCAATTCATTTGACTTCTTGTACTGGAACATGCGCATCAGTTATAAGCAACAAGAAACCGATCATCGTCTTTCATGTGAGTACTTTGGGAAATTAATATATGAATGCAGATTCATATACATTATATTAACACTATTAGTCAATCATCGTAGCGGTTAGTTTGAATCAGTTTCTACTGTAATTGATTTTTGATATCCAAAAAAGAGCATCAATAATGTCACTTCTGAACGTGCACATACTGTGAAATTTACTTGTTTTCTTTTTCTAATATTGTCATGATTGTAATGACTAAATAATAATTCACATGACATTAATATTCTATGGAAGATATGATTTCATTTTACTAGTTAATCTTCATTTCAACATGACAGATTACCCCAGTTTAGCAGTACTGAATGAAAGATGACCATAAATAAATGAAATGTATTGGACGTCCCTTACCTGCTAATGTGGTTTAAATTTGCTTTGACTTGCAATATCATATCTTTTTAAAAATGAATCAATATTCATAGTTTTATGTCAGAAGTACTAATCATAGGTTGATAACATTACATTGGTTAAATTCATATTACGCTTTTCTGCTGATCTTGCACAGTGCGCAGCATACTACTAAACAACTTGAACACGAAGATTATGAAGTTTCAACGTATTTGATTTTTGTAATGAATGTCGATTTCTGAAAAGATAAGTGCTGTGCATATTATATTTTAAAAGTCGTTCATCCATTCATGAATAAATGTTTCAGCGATTAAGTAAATTGTATTATATATTTATCATGTATGAAATAGAATGCATGTATTCCTAGAAAACAGGATAACTCAATGTGATTTATGATGAATTTTTTAAGCTGCAGTAAACATTTGCAAAGTATGCCTCGTACATAATTTTATAGATGTAACAAATATTGAACGTTAGTGATTATTTGGTTGGGCATTGGTTTTCAGAACCTTGTATATTAAACGGTTAGAACATCGTTGTCCCCTTTCTAGAACAATCAATGCGAAAGTCCACAAATATATAAGTAGAACGAATGAATATATATATATATTTTGGGGGAATTCCATTCCCCTAAACGCTATGTTAAATTTTTTTACCCGACCGTTTCAATCTTTTCAGACTTACTTTTATTCGATAGATTAATACGAATGTTTAGATTCTTTTTTTTTTTTTGGACAAAATACGATTGACGAAACAATTACAGAAACAGACAAGTTTGAGGGGTAACGCGTGCAGTTTTATTCAAATATAAACATTTTCTCCCTTCCGTCTACATATTCATATAAAATGACTTAAATACAGCAGAGGAAAAGTCATAATGTAAATGGATTGTGTGTTAGTAAATCAATCCACAGATATATAACAGAACAAGCCTGAAAAGTGACATGATTTTTTAATGTAAAACAAAATGTATCACTTACGTTTTTTTCTAACTAATGCAATGCATTCTAGTATTCTAATAAATTGCATTTTAATTTAGTTTGTAACTTGTAAAAACACTGTACTTAATTTGAATTAGCATTTTAAATGAATTTTAAAAATATCGTAAAGAATGGTACTGAATGTTCGACATTGCTTTCTTTTAATTGAACTAATTTGTGTAAATGTACGGTTTATTGAAAACACGATACATGAAAAAAAAAAGATATCTACATAAAATCAGAACATTTCCAGATATCATATTCACAACATTTAGATATGTTTAAAAACGAATAATATACTTGTTTTGATTAAACTTTTTGAATAGAAATGGAACCAATTCATTCAAGATTGACGGTCTTGATTGATTCTTGCTTAGTATATACAATGGTTATATTTGATTCATATTTAGGAGTGAAAAAAAACCCACATTTGTTTTGAAAATAAGGAATTGTTCACGACATAACTTAGATAATGTTGAAGGTTTCTGTGTTTTGAGGAAAAAACAAAATTTCAAATGAACACATACATAGACTAGTCTTGTCCTTGTAAATGTATTAGTTATTGTCGTTCAGTTTTGACAAGAATGTTTTAATCGGTTCATGTACCCACATGTATAAACATAATCCTATATGAGTGATTTAAATTTGAGAACATTTTGATTGAATGTTGTTTGCAAGACAGAAACGACATAGGCGGATACAGGTGGGGTTCACCCGTCCCCTTTGTCCTCTTGGTCGACAATTATAATTATTGGCTAAAATAGGCGTATCAACATCTATTTTGCTCGCTACCTAATGGTTTAAAACATTTGAATAATTGATAAAAGATACATATCGGCTTTCTTTAAATTTTGTCAAAAAAGGGAATTCTAGCAACAATAATACCACACCGTTGATCAAAGAGAGAATGGTAAGTCATAACTGAAATACATATTGATTGAGTTAGCTATACTCAAGTTTAATGATTATTAAAGACGAAGGGGATTCATAGGATTGCATTATATTTTTTTTCCTTGAGCATAACTGAAGTATAACTTTTTCTTCACCATGGATAAATATTATTGTTAAATGTGAGCAATAGACACGAAACCAAATATTGAAAATTGAAATAAAAGCTATGTTATTTGAAACTTAATTTGCCAATAGAGGAATCGATGCAATCAATATCTGCAACGTTCTTCATCACTGGGAGGTAACATCTAAAATTTCTATTTATTTTCAAAATCAGTCTGTTCCTTTTGAATCATACAGTTACACCAAAACCATTGCACCTAAAATATTTAACTATAAACAGGCATTGCAGGACCTTGACTTAAAACAATATCTTAAAAACCCTCCGACATGTGACTGTTTCCACTCGCCTTATAATTACAGCCCCTCTGGTCATGTTATAACTGGGGATCTAAACATAATTCAACAAGAAAATCTCCGAAAGGTGATTTCTCATGGTCCTAAGTTTAGAGAACCCCAACCCATAAATTGGAACCATAACTTCAAAATAATTATGGATTCTATTGAGGAATACGCCAGAGCATTGGCTAAGCGAGAAGAAGTTGAACTGGACACTTTGTCAGAATGGGTTAAAACTATCAGGTCTCTGATAAAACGTCGCATTCACAAGTTGAAAAACTGTGTTAACGATCGACCAAAGTCCGTTTTCAAAGACAAGCCATGAAATGTCTATCAACTCTCCATGATAAGTATGTTGTTGTTCCTGCGGACAAAGCTTCAAATAATATTGTCTTTGTATGTAAATCGTATTACTACAAATGTCTTGTAAAAGAATTGGGTATAACGGAGCACTCAGGTAATCCCACATACAAAGACAATACAAAATATCATTTGACAAGGATGAGATTTTAGCAAATCATAAGTCCTTCATGGCTTCAATAAACATTACATTGAAGACCAAATCGGAGGACTTACCTTGTTTGTATTGGATACAAAAACTTCATAAAATTCCGTACAAACAACGGTATAGTGCTGGCTCATCTTCATGTTCCACTAAAGAATTGTCCATTTAATTGACTAAGATTCTGTCCGCAGTGAAAGAGGGTCTTTAGAAATACTGTGAAACTGTTTACTCGCGTAGTGGTATTAACCATATATGGATTCTTAAAAATTCTTAAGAACTTCTAGACAATTTTAAATCTCGGTCTTTTTCTGAAATTAGTTCCATCAAAACTTTAGATTTTTCAACCCTGTATACCACCATTCCCCATGTAAAATTGAAAAATCGCCTAAAAGAAATTATCCACAATGCCTTTCAACATAAAAATGGTAACATACGCTATAAATTCATTACTTTGGAATTTCATAAGGCATATTTCGTTAAAAGTGAAAAACAAAGAGGTAAAATATGCTACACAGAAGAACAAATGGTCAGTATACTGGAGTTTCTTATCGACAACATATTTGTTGAGTTTGGAGGTAGACTTTTCCAACAAATTGTCGGCATTCCTATGGGAAAAAACTGTGCGCCTCTTCTTGCTGATCTCTTCTTATTTTCATATGAATCGGAGTTCCTCCAGACACTTGTAAAAAACAAGAGGATCAAAGAAGCCAGATTATTTAATTTCACAAAATTTGCTACAAACATTTTAACTTTAAAGTAGTATTTATGTTTAGGAATATGATTAAGTGAGTAAAATCGAATGTGTGTAACGCAACTTTTCACCCGATTTATTTTTATGTATTCGGAATCTATGTATTCCTCAAAACGTATCTTGCCTTTTAATTACTCAATAAAACGTTAATTAATAAGGAATCATTGCAAGAAAAGCAAAATTAAAAGCTCAAACACACCAAAAAAATCGATACAATGAAACAACTGTCACATTCCTTATAAGAGCATATTCCTCAAATTAGCAGTATTTTTGGCATTCATACAACAGCAAAAATAAAATAAAATAAAACCAGCAAGCATCATTTAATCGTAATGGTTCATTTCAGAGGCAAAATCATCTGAATGCCATGTCCGTAAGCCCTCCACGTTCTGTATGTAAGTGCCGGTCCCAAGTCAGGAGTCTGTATTTCATTAGTTGTCGTTTGTATGTGTTATATATTTGTTTTTCGATCATTTATTGTACATAAATAATGCCGTTGTTTTACATTTGTCTTTTCGGGGCCTTTTATGCATGTTATGGCTGACTGCGGTATGGTATGGTATTTTGTCATTGTTGAAGGCCGTAAGGTGACCTAAAGTTGTAATTTGCTGTGCCATTTAGTCTTTTGTGGAGAGTTGTCTCATTTGCAATCATCTTTTTAGTGTAAGGAATACTTTCTACACTATTTAGATCGTGGAAAAAGTAAAATAACAAAAAATTCTAAACTCCGAAGAAAATTCAAAATTGAAAGTCCTTTATCAAATGACAAAATCAAATGATAATACACGTCAAACGAATTGACAAAGACTGTCATATTCCTGAATAGGTGCAGGCATTTTCAAATGTAAATAATACCTAAGGTCAAGAAAAGTGGCATCGATACATTATGCATTCAAATAGCGGATAACACTACTGCATGGTGTAAGAGAAAATATATTCATTTGCATTCCATATGTCGAATAAGCATTTATGAAAGGCGAAATAATGTGCATACTTTATTCATACTAGACGATTTTATTTACTCATTAATCTTTCGTTATAGTTTATCACTGTCACTGATAAGGCTAATCAACTTAGTCATATTATGTATAAAATTGGTATTGGCATTATATGTCTATAGCAGTATTCATAATTAGTTTACAGATTAAAGCAATCCAATTGAATGTCTTATAACAAGAATATAAACTGTATACGTGAAGTTATGCCAAAACAATATCAATAACAAGCGATTTGCTTAAAAAAACAAATATGTATATAGCCGAGTTCATATACTACTTTATATAACTCTGACATAAGTACCACTTTTTTAGTCACATTCACAATTGAATTACGGTTGGTGTTTTTTAACGGACACAAAGGAAATGCTGGCTGTATCCCACTATACATATAAGTGTGAAAAACACATCGAACCCCAGCCAACAGTCATATGTGTCTGGTGCGTTTCTGTCCTGGAGAACCTGGCACGATTACAGTGATATCTTTACTTTCAAACTTGAGAATTTAAAGAGATGCGCAGTGAATAATTAAATGTTTGAACTCAAATCAGTAATGTATACTTCGAGTATTAGATACTATTTGGTTATGTTTTAGTCTAGAACAATGTCTTGCTTTTTTAAAACTGTTTATGATTGATTCTTTAGTCTTGGAGAACAAACAGGATTCATTGAATAATTGAAAATATAAATGTGAACTACAATGTAGCTACATTTGTATATGTGACTGCGAAGTGTTTTCATACTATATTCTTTATAAGCTGACTTTATAATATAAGTTTGTTGATGACGATATCCATATATACTAAGTAGTCGCTAAAATCCATATCATTTTGATTTTACTGAATGTTGTCGCATTGTCTTTCAAACAGTGCAGCACATCTCCTTATAAAAGAAAAACAATACAAACATCACTTTGGCAAGCCGTATACATGATGTTCAATAATCATGAACATGTGCTATATCACTTATTTGAAAATATATGCACTTATTATTGCGTCAGTATTTATAACAAACACCTTATATATAGTTTATTCTTCCATTAAAATAGTTCAAAGTTAAATTTTCGATAGGTAAAGTATCGGTTTTTTATATAGATATATTGTTCTCTGATAAATATTTTTTATGTTTAAAATTGCTCTGTTTTGAAAAGACAAAATATAATGCTTTGTGAAGAGAGTGTGTCTAGCGTTAACGTTAAACAATCCTTATAGTAAATCTTTCTTATGGCCAGATGCAAAGCAAACTGTCAGTCCAATCCAATAGAGGGGCAAATTCAGTAAAAAATCTCCCATAGACTTTAATGCTAATCTATGTATGGAATGACATTTATACCTGATTTACCTTTAGAAATTGGAAACTTGCATATAACATTCATGAAAGTACAAATGTAGCTCTATCTTTTGCAACAATAAAAACATAGGGTCATGCGGCGTTTTTAGGTACATGTATTCACATGTCCTTATTAACAAACAAAGTACTCACACCACATCTTCCTATATCTATAAAGTAGATTCGCACTGAATTCCTATACTGACCCCCATTACTTTTCAACCCTGTAGTAAACAAAGTTACTACATTCAGCATTTTATTTTTTATTTTCATATAACTCTAGTTTTGATCCATCTGCCAAAAATATTTGTTACAAACATTAGCTACCAATAAGAAGAGCATATTGCTTCATTTTTATATAGAAAGCTCTCCCCTTAAAGGGCGGTCCCTGATGACGTAAATTTATTTACTGAATTTACCCCTATAGCCTTCACTTCTACCGCAGCTCTTCAAATTTCCAATCCTTCATCCAAGTTCAACCCCTCTGTATAACCTATCAATTTTATGAATTGTTAAGTGTTTTCGTTTTGAATATGCATGACCTATTTGCAATTGCAAACAATAATCAATCATTTAATTGACTCTGTTGAAGTATGATAGATAAACACGAACCTGAATCAACTAAATTGCGACATTCCTCTATTATTAATTTTTCAATTATAACTTAGCCTTCTAAAATAAGGAAGGAATTAATATTTTGACATAAACATTTCCCCGTAGATATCTGTGTTTTATATAGAGTCGAGTTTTCGATTTAGACTGAATAATTTAAAAGCTTCTAACAAAGATCTAATGAATCAATATTAATACAAAAAATACTTATAATGGTACATTAGTATCGATTAGCTGGTAATCAAAACTGGGGTAAATCATAATAACATATCTTGTGTATATAATTATGCGCTTATTTTGCATGAAAAGAAAAACAATCTCGTTTTCCCAAAAGATCAAGACAATCCAAGGTATAGGGTGATACATCCAAAAAGAAGATTTAAAATCGTGGTGCAATGGACACTTTAACACAACCAGTTCAAAACGTGTTTTAATTGAAGTGCTGTCGACATGTGCACAACATGTAGATTTAAAATTTTCGACATCATAGACACACGAAAATTCTTTGCAAATATTTCAAGGCTGATTTTGTGAATAATGTGTGAAATGATAATATTTTGAATAAGTCTTGCATTTTTCACTGTTTCATGCAGACTGGTGATAGGATGAATTTTCAGGGTACATTGGTGTATTTTATATTTGGGAGCAGAATATCATTTCTCTGGAAAGAATTGAAGAGTAAGCTTTTGATTGAATTTGTGTATACATGTTATGATAGTTGTATAAATTTAATTTAGCAGGTACCTAAATCATCCCAACATATTACCTTTTTATGCACACATAATAGCTTGGAACCTTTATTGTTTTCTATTTGAGTTGGAAATCAATGAAGGAATGTAAAAATCAAAGCAATATGCAATAACCGATAAAAATTATAAATGCATGAATATTCGCCGAAATCTACATTTGACATTATCAGTATTGATTCAAATGTATTTCAAAATGTTCTTTTAGGTTTATTCCGTCACCGGATATTATAAAAAAAAATGTGTATTTATGATGTTCGTGAACATAAATATTCCATGTAAGGTTGAACAGCTCCCACATTGCTCAAATCCCATTAATTGCTTTGTTAGTGGTTTTCTTTAGGGAAATCTACACAATAATGCCATTAAACAAAATATATTGAAGGTGCATAGTGATACATTTTTTTAAAAAGTTTATGGTAACAAGTTGCAACGATGGAACGAGAGGCGGATATAATGCTAAATGAAGCTTGTGAGGAATATCAATAATTCCAAGAATCATTTGAATCTTTATTAGGAGAGCAAGCGAAAAAGATATTTAAGAATATTTTTAATACTTATCATCATCAAATTGACAATATTAATAGACGATATCGAAATTGTAACATCTAGATATAATGCATACTGTATTGAAAGAGGGGCGAAAGATACCAGAGGAACAGTCAAAATCACAAATCGAGAGCAAACTGAATACGCCATGGCTAAAAATAAAAAAGACAAACAGACAAATAAAAGTACACAAACTTAAGACTGAGCAACCCAAACCCCGACAAACACTGGGGATGATCTCAGATCCTGCCCCACATGTATTGACCATATTAGTTATGTTAAAACTTTCAGATTGCATATGACAGTCATAGTAATGCGATACATTACATTACCTAACAATATTATCGCTAAAGTAATTGATAAATTAAACAAAACAAATTTAACCCCGCCGGAAATTTGCGCCTGTCTCAAGTCAGGAGCCTCTTGCCTTTGTTAGTCTTGTATGATTTTTAAATTTAGTTTCTTGTGTATAATTCGAAGTTTAGTATGACGTCTATTATCACTGTGCTAGTATACATATTTTTAAGGGGCCAGCTGAAGGACGCCTCCGGGTGCGGGAGTTTCTCGCTACATTGAAAACCCATTGGTGGCCTTCGGCTGTTGTCTACTCTATGGTCGGGTTGTTGTCGCTTTGACACATTCACCATTTCCTTTTTCAATTTTACATTTTATGAACTTAAGTATTTTATATAGAACAATGTATTTCTCACGGCTGAATGATTGATAAAAAAAAACTATAAGAAGCCTCTAAGGTGTTTTTCTGTTTAATGTAATTAAGTTATAAAACCATTTGAATCGTATGCATAACGATGTACGAATAGAAGCTGCTCACATACAAAGTAGGTCCGTTGGGATCTCAAGATAACTGATATTTTCCCAGGGTACCCAGTTGTCGATAATAAACATTGGTATTCTGGCTATTTTCATACGTTAATAACTTTCTATAATTCCAACAGAATGAAGTTGTGTTGATTCGGGAAACATTGTTATTTGATCATAAACCATTCCTAAATTAATATATAGAACTGCCGAACACAAAACCTATATTAAAGTGAGTTCGTTCAATGAACTAGTTTTATGATGAAATAAGGATTTATGTTAAGAAATCGTGTTATTTGTCAGAACAATCACAGATAGGAAATTACACAATTCAAAAAACAGACGCAATATTAGTCAGGGATAAAATTCTAGATCAAATGTTCTAAGAAAGTTATTCAAGGTCTAGACATTCTTTTTTCACATTCTAAAAGTGATTGTTCGGGGACATTTATTGTATGGGGAATTCTCTTGTCACGCGCATTGATAAATGGTTTTATTTATGTTTGACTTAAGTGGTCGTTAATTGGATTTCTGTAAAAAGTACGGCTGAATTTGAAGTAAGTAATTATAAACTTTTTTTGAAATTGTATCAAACCGACTGTTTTGAAATAGAAAAAGCGGCTTTTTTCAGTTGTACTTATAATTATAGCTTCTCATATATTATATTCATCAGTAATATTGATGTTTTGTTTTGGATTACAAATAATTGTGTGCTCGAATAATGTAAAAAATTGTTTTCTGTTTTTTCAGGTTAACGGAAAGATGGCAAAACTTTGTAGATTAGTGAAGCTCAACGACAGTTTTAATACACAAGTGTTTACCTTTATGCTACCTAACAAGGTTTTAAGAGAATTTTCGCAGGATATTTACGCCAAAGACATGGTTTATGGTCACCATAAATGGACTGTTAGTTTTATAAAAAGCGAAAAACATATGGGTGCGTACATAAAACTTCAATCAACATCGACAGGGATGGTCAGCAAGCTGGACTTCTCCTTCACAATGCTAAACAACGATCATTTTACGAAAAACGAGTCTTTCATGGAGAAAGAAGGTGAATTTACATATGATGAAAACGTCAAAGGCAGAAAAACATTCGTTCCGCTAGAAGATATGGCAAAACGTGGTTTTATGCAAGGTAACGGGGAATTCTTAGTGGAACTTGAACTGAGAAATATTGTATCTTCCTTTGAATGTTACCTCCGTATTCCAAAAGAAAATAACTCACGACATTCATACGGTCCAAAAATGGAAACACCTTATTTTTCATTCGGTCTCTCTGACTGGAGTGTTTCGTTATTCCCAAACGCTTGCACGGTTGAAACTGAAGACAACATCACAGTCCAGCTAGTGCGGCACACAAATTTTGACCATATATGTGATGTTAAGTATCAATTATCACTCGGAGACCAAAATGCCTATGAATCTGGTCCAGTTGACCAGCTACTTGACGCAACCGGAAATAGCGAACCATTTACAGTTGGAGCATCTCTTATGAAACTGTCGCGAGGACGTTCTTCTTTGAAGGTTAGGATTGAAATGCAAAACGTTGTTTCCGTAAGTGAAGTTTCTATTAATGTTCTAAGTAGAAACCGCAATCGAGCACACCTTTATGATAAAGACAAACAAGCATGGATGTTAGAAGCTGATGCCAGCGGCAAATATTTGGCTTTCAAGTTGTATTATACGGATATTAAGCATGTACCACGAAAGAACAGTCGGTATGTAGCTTTCAATTTGGGAATAGTTCCCTATAGCGGGAATCAGTACGTCCGGGCTATCAATGGACCCTTTGTTAAATATTATGTTCAGGACGATCATGATGATGGATACTTAATACATACAGACATTCCGATTGAAGAGGTGAGGTTTAGCTTTAAGAGAAATGTGGAATTCGTAAGAGTTCTATTTTTGTTTAAATATTTATGACGTCTAAAAAAATTGCAATGATAATTTATCTTATCAATAATAATTTTCTTTCACTCCTTTGGCATTATTGATCAAGAATAATAAACCAATATCTTGATTGTTGGTTGTTTAACGTCCAGTGGCAAATATTTCATGAATGTTCAGGACGAATAAATAATAAAAAAAACTTAAAAGAAAAATTGAACTAAAAGAAATATTAGTTTTAGTATAACAAAAGTATACAAGAAATATGCGGGAGGATACTTTTAAACCAACATACAAATTGAATAGATGGAAACAGTTCAAAGCAACCGTACGATCTTCACCATAAGAAAAAATCATATCATATAGTTGACTATAAAACCAAATAGTTCTTGCTTAGAAAGGTATTGTAGAGTGAATGGATAGGCCAATACATGTTAAATGTTATGCAAAATTGTTATAGAAATATCATTATTGTTTAACTAGAGATACAATACCTTTCTAAGCAAGAACTATTTGCCACTGAACGTTATACTCAGCAATCCCCTTTAAGTAATATTTTTCAATTTTGATTAAAAATAATAATCTTAAGAAATACTCGACAATTTTTTAGTAAACAAAAAGTCTATGAAATTACCCCTTCTACTCACCACCCTTAATTAAACACAACTTTTCAGTTTCAAAACTAGCACTTTTCAGAAATGTATTAGATTTTTGCATTTTGCATACTTAAAGCAATCAATGCCATACATTTGCTTTGATTTTTTTTTTAATGCAAAATTTAAACGAAAATACTATATCAGGCTAGTATATAAGTACAATTTCTCACAGTACGCCACTCAGACATTGATTGTAATAGCGTTACACTAAAGCATGACATTTCGAGAGATAGATGCGATTAATGAAACGTCTGTTTAAATATATGTCAAATTGAAAAACCCAAGTTGCCTAAGCCAATTACATTGTAGACAAATGTCTCTTAAACAGACATTAATCAAGCAAGTCACGATCACGATGCTACAAATAAAACAATCATTTGCATTCCATTAATTACTCTTAAAAGTTTGTGTCTAGAAAGCAATTCATCGTTTTATTTGGGAGGATTGCTCTTCAAATACCGAAAATTTTGACTCACATCGGAACTGCTAACGACATGCTGACATACTTTAAATAATTCTTTCATTGTTAAAATAGAACAACTGGCGTTGTGTCTTACATGGTATCTTGTTGCATCGATCTAATTCAATAAATACTATATTAACTCGCGTGCTCGTACACATAGGAGCAACGAAATCAGAGAACTATATTTTTATTAGATTGTTTGTTATTTTAAACATAGTGCATTGTTCTAAATGACAAATGGATCATACACAAATTTTACAACCAATTTTTTTTGTTATGGTTATGGTTATTCATTTGGTTTGAAGATATGGTATAATTTCAAATACAGTGTGGCTTTCAACAATGAGAAAACCCTTTACCGCAAAGTCAGCTTTTAAGTTCTAAAACATATGTTTCGAACTTATATCACTGTGCATGTCCCTTCAACAGGTCTTACATGTACAATGTTCAACATCTGATTGTAACTCGTTTATTTTGATACTGCATACGGATATTAATTTGTACAGCAATCTAACACAAAACAAAATACAAAAAATTGCATATATATTTATACGGGCTCCAACAATGTTCGAATGTCGATACTTGAATATACGGGAACTCAGAAAAATGAAAAAAACATTCTGGTAAAATTCAAGGAGATACACCGAGTCTTTTTGTAAAAAGTATATAAGTTTCAACTATCCTAAGATAAAGGTTTTCCCGTCTTTTAAAATTTGTTGCTGGTTAATAGATTTCCGTGATTTATATTTCATAAAAAAGCTTACATGTATGTTTGGCTTTGAGTGATTTGAATGGGTTTATTTTCTTGTTGGAATATTTCAGATAAGCAGTCCCGATAATGATTGGGTAAGCACAGAAGACCAACACATAACAGTACATGTAGAGTGGATTGATTCACAACTATTAATTTACCCAACATACCATAGATTAGATGACGTTGCAAGAGTTCATAAACAACAAATGATGTAAGAAAATTGTAAATATTGTCCTTTATCATAAAATGTAACGTCAGGCAAATAAAAGTATAGCCGAAATCATTAACATTAACGGTACCAATTTTTCAGCATCAGATGCGATGGCATACATTACTAGCTTACTGAATTACTAAATGTTTTGCCAAAAGCGTTCCAAATGAAGGTTTATCTAAAGAGAGCTACGAACGCAGAACATTTATAAAGTAAATAATTATACTTATTTTACAAATCATTTCCGCCATATTTCTGCTTGCGAGAATTGTACAACTGTATATGACATTACAAAAAAAATCATAGAAAAAAAATGTTGTCGATGTTAGGTACAAGCTTGGTCTGCGTCAATATGTTAACTTAACTGTCGAAGGTCTCAAGCAAAGTAGAAGACGAAGAAAAATAATCAAGATAATTTGCGGTACCGGTCATTTTTTACCATTTCATCTGATTTTTGTCTCAATAACATCTAGCCAAATAACTTATAAGAACATAGAAATTATAAACTTTGCATCACTCGTAAAACAGTTATATAGAAATGCCGTTTATTAAAACAATGAATTGTATCAAGGCTTAATATATATTCAAAACTTATAAACAAGTCCATATAAGAATCAAGATAATTTAACATTTTCTTCCTATTGTTATACGAATATTACTCATGTTTAGTTTTCTTCATAAGAAACATTGTTGGGACTAAAAAAATGAAATAAGTACTGATATTTAATATATATCGTGTTGAAAGTACAAATAATTGGCAAGTCGTAAATACTTGCCACGAGTTATCTTTCTTAGCCTAAGTTTTATAATGCATTATCATCTCATTTTCGATAAAAAAAAAACACGTTTCGAGCATGGTCTTATCTGAATAAATGATACAATTGGTGGGCTTCGGCTTCGGCTCTTTGATCGGTTTTGTGTTCCTTGATACGTTCCCCATTTCTATTCTCAATTTTACATTCATTTATATATTTCTTTTATTTTTACAAAGATACTGCGATTCGCATATTATTATGTAATTTTTGTTACATTTAATCAGAAAAAAATGAAATTAGCTTTTGTTTTTGTAATATTTTTAATGGTTTTCAGCCTCAAGGAATAATTGCGTGAAACAAATCTTCCCAAGACCAATAAAGATTTTGTTAATTAAATTCACTAATAATTTAAAAATAATCGTTTTTTTAATTTAAAATTGAAAACTCTAAATGGTATCGAAGCAGTGTAGCTCTTATCCATGTGCAATGCAATAAAATACAACACTTGTATATGCTAAATTTGTATATTGTTTTGCTCCTTTGTTCTACCATTGTATAAAATCGTTTTATTTTATATTTTAGACGAGAGATACTCGCTTTACAATCAGAAAATTATGCCTTAGAGAAACAACTCTATAGTTATCAACAATCAATTGCAAAGACAAATTCTAAACCACGATCTCTTAGTGAAGATAGAGGAAATTCATACAGAAGACAGTGAACAAAAGACGACAGAAGACCATAAAATGTCAGACAATGGAATGATGTCTCTAGCTGCTTTAATTTTTTTTTCATTTTTATTTTTATTCAATTAAATGATTATCTCTAATTTTTACAATCTAATAAAAGAACCGGTTTCGGTGATAACTAATGATTATATTGTTGTGTCGTTGGAAATCTGTTTTCAATGTTAAAAAAAATACAATAAAAGTATTGGAGAATGAGGATTTCAACCTGAAAAAAATCATGAAAATTAACAAATACACCAGCACAACTAAAACATTATTGTGCAAATTTGCGTACATGCATCAGTTTTATTTTTAGAACACATGTTGATTTGATTATTAAGGACACATTTTGTAGCCTGTACTTTCCAACATGGGATTTCTCCGTTAGGATTGCTGAAAGGAATAGGTATTTACAGTATCGGCGGGAATATCCGCTATTATTTTACATTTCTAAAGTTGTAAAATCCTATTTCATATTTTGTAAAATGTAATATCTTAAATTTATAACATGTTTTTTTTTCTATCAGTTAAATGAATTCTTGATTTTTGAGTTGTAACTTTTAAATGTGTAAAGTAAAAGCATTTTTTTAATTTGTATTTTCTGCATTCGTTACATAAGTAAAATCACAAAAGTACTGAACTCCGAGGAAAAACGAAAAGTACCTAATCAAATTGCAAAATCAAATGTTAAAACAAACTGTCATATTCCTGACTTGGTACGTACATTTTTTCCTTAGTAGGAAATGATGGATTTTACCTTGTGTTATAGCTAGCTAAACCTCTCACTTGTCGCATCACATTCAATTATATTTACAACAATGCGTGAACAGAACAGACAAAATATGTAAATTTGTCAAAGTAGGGGTACAATTAAACAAAGAAGCTCAAAAAGCATACAATTGTACATCTCTTAATTTGTGAAATGTAATTTCTTTGTATGAGTCCTGTTATGCGAGGATGCGACAGTTGACAGCCAATGAGAAGTTCTGTTTCTGAAGAAAAACCACAAGTTATAAAAGAAAATTGCTGTTTCAAATTCATACCAAAATTCGAAATTCAAAACCAATGTTTGACCAATTTGAACCATACTGACTGCTTAAAGCGAATTGTTATAATTTCATTTCAATTATTGATTGAACAAAAAAAATATATTTTCTAGATTTTTTTATATATCCTTTTAGACCGTATATAGAATATCAAGTACAAATTCGTACGTTAGCAATAATTCCTCGACACATTTTCTGGTTTTACCCCAAGAAAAGATTTAAAACTTCATAACACGTGCTTCATGTAATTGGTGGTTTTATTTATAAACGTCAGACATTGACGTATTCCTTTAAATATTGGCATGCATGAATATAATTTTTATTGGCTTATATTCAATGCTCATTTCTAAAATGTAAATGGCTTCATTGAATTCCTTCAGAAAAGCAAATGGTGTCAAATTAATACGTATGTAACAGGATATTTAAACTCATTATGAAATAATTTGTAGTTTGTTCTATTAATAGTAATGACCGTTATTAAAATACAAAACTTCACATATATATATATATATACATTGGTATTTCCAATTATTTATAATTCAAATAATAGTTGTTAAAATATGCAACAAAATTTACAAACAATGAGACAAAATGCTTATCATGACTGGTACATTTTCCCTTTTATACTGTAGACAGACAATTTGTATTAAGGTTTGTGTACCCTCCTGTAGCCAATTTTTAACGAATTTTTCAAACTTCAATTGTGTCAAAACTACAGATAAAATGAATAATAGAGATAGGCCATTTTGTACATATTCAAAGGGGAAATTTGATGGAAAACATTATTGTTTACTGTTTCATTGCATTTAATAGAAAAAGGGGACTTTGTGGCAAATAAATCAAGATTTTTATAGAAAATCCATAGCCTTTATCCTTGTACTCTCATATTTGGAAATTTTATAACTGATAGATATAGGATTATTGCATGCAGTGCTAGCATTGATTTCCTTAAAACAAGTTTATAAATGTAGCTATTGGTTAAAACAAATATAAATATGGCCAAAATCAAGTACACCTTTTAGGGTGCGATCGATTTTACTGACTCAGCACGAGGTGTTTTGGAATTTACAGGTTGCTTAGAAGTTTTTGTAAAAAATAAACACTAGCACATCATAGAAAATCAAGTGAGTAATTTATGTTTCAAATTTTATATAAAAAATCTTTGTAAAAGAGGGACGAAAGATACCAAAGGGACAGTCAAACTCATAAATCTAAAACAAACTGACAACGCCAAGGCTAAAAATGAAAAAGAAAAACAGAAAAACAATAATACACATTAACACAACATAGAAAACTAAAGAATAAACCACACGAACCCCACCAAAAACTAAGGTGATCTCAACTGCTCCGGAAGGGTAAACAGATCCTGCTCCACATGTGACACCCGTCCTGTTGCTTATGTGATTACAAATCCGGTAATAAAGGCTAATAACCCACAAGAGCTGCACACAAACGAATAAAGGGCACCAAAATAATACTTGTGTAAAAGCATTCAAACGGAGATAACCAACGGTTTGCCCATTTCAAAACAAGACACGAGGACCACTTATGAAGCACATTAACAAACTGCCGAACATCAGAATCCTTTGGACAGGTGAAAACAATTGCTGCGGGTTCAAACGTTTTAATAGCACAAAACCTTCTCTCTAATCTGAAATCATTGTATAACATCACAACAAAGAAAGACGCAGTATCAAATATCAATTTGAATGGCTTAAAACAATCATAAAACGTAGTAACACAAATAAACACACAATGAATGAATAAATTTGTTCATGATGCAATGTAAATATTAAAAGATAAGTCAATGAAAAAAGAGTTGAATAATTTAAGTAAAAGTATTATCATGTTTATACATTTGTACTGCTGTAAAATATTAAACATGTGTTAAACAATTTCAGAAAAAAAAACATCAATTTTGAAAAAAAAAGTCATATTAAACCCTTGTAAATGAAAATAGTTTTGAATTTAAGTATACATGTACAAAAATAAGGTCGAATTCATAAACGAATTCTCTTTTCTGACAAGGTCGAAATATAACACATTATATTCACGAATGATAAAAATGAAATCCGTTTCTACTTAAAAGAATACACAAACTTGTATCTATAAATTCATAATGTTTTCCATAGAACATGTATATGCATGTTTGTTTACAGTAATATCGCACTTTGTATACATGTACAATATTATGTTACTGTAAAATGTTGAATTGGTGGACAGAGATAACCAATATTGAGCAATTTACATTTGAGAAAAAGAAAATAATTATTAAGAATTTAGACATGTAAAACAATTTAAAAGAGAAAAAAAACGATGCTCTTATTCATAACGAAACAATTTACGAATATGAGAGACATAAATTAGAGAAAAACCCTAAACCACCATACGCTCAGGCATTTATATAACCTAGTTTTGCCCAGTATAACCCACTAAAACCTGGGTTTTCTCAGTATTTCCCACTGGGCTTAGCAATACTCATAAAACCCGGGTTTTTGCCAACCCTAAAAAATTACGATAAGATTATTCTGTTTTTTGTCGTCCACATGATCCATGTCCTCTATCCCTACGTAATCTTGATGAATTTCCGCAACCTCTCCCATCTTCGAACACAGTAATAACTGTTTTAATAGGATATGTTTGTCGGCTTGTATTTTGTGCACCATTACTATTAGTTTGGTTGATTTGAATATTTCCTGTATTATTTATTGTAGTTTTATCATTATTTTCGGAGCTGGTTTTCATGTGGTCTACAAGTGCTTTCATCTGTTTTTCAATCACTGATTCAAACATATTTTTCATTTCAGCAGCTCGTTTGTCATTTCTGTTTTGCATTTCAGCGTCTCGTTCTTCAATTCTACTTTGCCATTCGGAATCTCGTTTTTCTAGTTCGGTATCCAGATTCTGTAATTGTTCTCGGACAGATCTTTCTTCAGACTCTTTTTGTTTTAGCTCCTTATTTACTTTAGCTAGCTCGCATTTCAGCCTATCAATTTCTAATTCCTGTTCATCAGTGGTTTCCTTTTTTTGAAGAATTTGAGTCTAGTTCAAAAATCTTTCCGGACAGTTCATCTTGTCTGTTTTTCAGTTTTTGTATGTCTCTGTCTTTTTTTGTGTTTGCATTATCCAACTGTTTAATTTTGTCTGCCTGATCCTCAGTCTTGATTTTTAAAATTTCATTTTCATCTTCAAGTAATCTAATCGTTTCCTCACTTTTCTCCAGGATTTGATTTTTCTCATCTTGGTGACTCTTTTCATCAACGTTTATTTTCATTTCTAATACTTCAAGTTGTCGCATCGACACTTTATCTAGAGCAACTTCGTTGTCATATTCAATCGTGAACTGATCCTTGTTGGATACATTGAAAGACATACCCTTTGCTAAAATAGAATTCATGATATTTTCAGATATTGATCTCAACTTAACTTCCACATTAAATTTAAAAAATCCAGATTTTAAAATTGAAATATCAAGCCAGAAAAGTTAGTTAAGGAACACAATAACCTAAATATTGATGTGTCATGAAGATCCCTTTTGAAATTTTTTTTTCATTAAAATATTGGATATTTAAGTGATATGTTATTAATTTATTTTTTAGAAATCTTGCAATTAGTAGCTGCACGAATTGTTATATGTCTAGCTGTTTTAACTTTAATTGTCTCTTAACTCTGAGCTTACTAGGAAACTTTCTACGAAAAACAGAGAAATAGAAAATTACATTATTCTATAATTACATTATATGATATTTCAATAATATTCATAATAAAAACATGCACATAAGTACCTGTGTAATAGGTCCCAAAAGTTTACAATGTATATCCAACTATCTGTAGTCAAACGGACAATAATATCATTCTTGCATTAGGTAGAAAGTCCCTCACTTATAAACTATCATATCCATGTTTATCCGAAATACACTATATGTAGAGAAAAATTACACAACAACCTTATTTGGTTTACCAGAAAAAGAATGTTTTTTTATACTAAACTGGCAACATGCTGAGACTCTGTACGTTCGAATGAATACCATCATCATCATCATTATCATCAGAAAAATATGATTTCTCAATCTTTGCTGCTTCTATATTAATTTATATTTCATAATATCATGAATATACATGTTATATTTAATTAATGAAATCGTTCGTTTTTGATACAAGTACGCATGATGACCCCTCTCCCATGATCTTATAATAATATATTAATGTACGATTAATCCGTTTTGCATAGATTTAGCAAATACATTCGATTAAACTAAACTTACGTTTTCTTTGCTTCTTACACGGGAATGTGAATGAGAAATTTTTCCTGTCATTCATAGTTTATTCTGAAATCAAAATTAAACGCTTTGAATATGATAAGCGTTGTCTAAGACTACAGCGCTATACGATTTTATGAGGTAGATGCATCTAGTTTGAAGTCTATCAATTGCTCTTACATGTATTCCTGATGTTTTCTACGAGGTTACAAAGCACTTTAGGAAAATCAGTTGTATTTTTAAAATGACAATCCCACATCAGCAGTAATAAATTTGGATATGAACGCTGTACAGGATTTTGTAAAAATAATGGTGGATGTCTTGTATTTTATTTACATTCAAGTAAAAAAAATCAAATTATGACTGCCAGCTAATTTTTTCATTATTATAAAAACAAAATGAATACATTACGAACTAACTTGCATGTGCTCGAAGCAAGCGCATATCTGAATTAATGTTAATCATGAACGCTCGAAGCTGACGTTTTGAAAGTAAAGGACGTGTATGATATAGCAACGGCGGGTTTCAGCATTTGCTTAGCCTTCTGGAGCAGCTGAGATCTTATCACTTTCCTGTGGGGTCCATATTGCTCAGTCTTTAGTTTAATATGTTGAGTGTATATATTATTGTTTGGCTGTTAGTTGTTGTCTTTTTTAACCATAAAGTTGTTAGTTTATTTTTAAATTATGAGTTTAGATGTGCCTCTTGTATCTTTCGCTTATATTTCATACTGCAAAACATTTACATGTTTAACGAGTTCAAAACCTCACGCAGAATTATGAGGTTATTTCTTAACATTGCCTGTTAAGCCTACTATTGCTGTTAATCACACACCCATAAAAAATGATGAAGACAATCAATAAAATTATTCCTCCGATATTATCTTTTGATTGTCAGAAGCTTCTGTCCAAGTTTGGTAAAATTGCAGACTAGTTTAAGAATCTTAAAAATGTGTTAAATACTTTAACTGCAGACTGTATATGATGTTAACTGGAAGAAAAATTAAGTCCATTTATAGGTAAAATACGGAAAAAAGGAATTTTATTTTAACAAAATTTACTTCTGGATACTATCTCCTGATCATAGACAAACTCCTGGCAAAGTTTTGTACATTTCCAGGATAGTTTAAGAAAGTTATTAAAATTTTTAAAACTTTAACCACAGAGTGAATATTTATGGACGCCGCCGACGACGACGACGACGCCGACGCCGAAGGATTGTAGGATCACTATGTCTCGCTTTTTCGACTAAAGTCGAAGGCTCGACAAAAATGGAACATGTTATAAGTTGTATTGCTTTGGTCTTTGATAGAAAAATGCAAATAAAATGTACAAATCTCTGGTGTCAAGGATGACAAAAGGAATGTCCTATATTTAGGATAAACACATTTTTAGAAGGCATGAATTCCTTGTTTAATTGAAACTTCTTAGCTTGGCGACATTGGGGCATCTCAATCATATAGCTAATAATATAATTAAGGTAGATTCATGGTAATCCGCCATCTCGGATTGTACAATCACAGTACAAAATCGGCCTAGTTATTTAACCAAATCTGAAAATTTGGAGACATATTTGCAATTTAATAGTTACACTGTTTCTTTTTTTAATAAAAAAACTCGGTGGTTTATGGTGTTATACAGAATTTATAAACAAAAATCATGTGATTGTTATAAGAATATTTGTTTTGGAAATGCGCAGTTTAAGGGAAGATAATTCTTTTAGTAAAATATTTATACTGGACTGGTAGGGAATTTATGTTATTATTTGTAGCAAGAAAACAAGTTGACAAACACAATTTTTCTGTTCATTTTCTTAAAACATATAATAAATTTCTCACAATTTATTTCAAAATTCCATCTAATTGATTTTTGTTATGCACACTAATGTGTTTTTTCATGAACAATCTAACCAAATTTAGGCAATTTTCAACGAATCATAGCTTGAAAAATAGGACGGTGAGACATACTTTTTATTATATCTTTTAAAAAGCATGGAATATAAACACCAAGATCTAACACGTTTAAAAATTATAATAAACAGATACTCCGTCAAGAATCAAGAAACCTTCATATAGGATCATTCGTTTTGTATTGGACAAATAATGATATTTGACAAGATTTCAGATTGAACGTGTCCTTGGATAATATCAATTTTATGGTTAGAGGTATGTATTATTGGAATTTAAAAAAAAAATCGATATTGAATAATTTCATTTTAACTTGATTCAAGCTCAACTGACTATATTGAATTGTTTATTAATTGGTCTAATGATAAGCAATGAACTAATAGTGTATTCAATTGCACCTCAGATAACCTCTGGATTTTAGTGGATCATGTGTTGTTCAATATTTTGTTTTCTTTGTTCTGTTTTGTGTACTGTTGCATGTCCTTCCGTTTTTTCTTCTTTTTTTAGTCATACATTTGTCAGTTTATTTCGACTTATGATTCATGGTATATTTTTTGTTTTTCCTTTTTAAAATCTAACATAAATTATCATTTTTGAAAACATGAATAAAGCTTCATCCATACACATGCATATACCTTTATAAAATTACATTTTTAGGTCAATCATGGAATCATGATATAAAGATTCAAACCAGTATTTCATATTGTCCATATTTCCCATTAAAACCCTACAAAAAAATCGGGAATTTTCATTATTTATATATATATATATATTTACAGATGAGAAATTGTTTTGAAAACGATTTCTAATTACATTTAAATAATTATCAATTACAGGATATAAAGCAAAATTAATCTTGTCTTGATAAAACACTTATGAATAACTAGATTGCTGTAATTTAATTTGAATGTTTAAAAAGCTGAATTTAAACAACTTGAAGCATGCATTTAAAATCTTAAATGGAGGACAAGTATTTTCTTTTTAAATATTCTCTAAATTCTTGAGATCAATTCAATAGATTTATCGATAAGTGACATATCTATTTTATAATTTTCAAATAAACGAATAAAAACACAGTACAATACTTTCGTTGTATCATACCTTAGCCTTATTTTATCTTTTCATTAAATTGTAGTCCTACATAACGATGTTAAAAGTCGCTTTACTACATGTACCTGTAAAACATCAATAATGTTAAAGCCTGTTACGTGATAATGTGTTGTTCTAAATAATATATGCTAAAAGACCACATTTATTGATAGAAAAATAGTCATATCAACGGGAAAGGTATTAGTATACAGAAAATTCTTAAATAACTTTTTGTTGTCAGGTGTATAGTAAATACGTCTTAAAATTCTGTACAATGATACACAAACCTTTTTTTTTTTAAATTCATGTGATTTTTGTTTTTAATATCAAATAACATGCTGGATTTTATGTTTATTTTTAACATTGTGAGTTAGATAGATTTATTTTTTTTATTTTTTTCCCTTGTACTATAAACTTGTATTTGTATTCCAAAATCTCAAATTTAATTAAAGCTTGAGCCATTTCATAAACTGTGCAGGCATTATTATAATCGATATTATGGATATTTTTGTAAACTGAACAGTATAAAGAACTTTAAATTTATTCGAACAACTAAATGAATATACCTGAAAATACAAAATAGCATACGATATTAACTTTCCTAAATTAATTGTGACCTTCAAAACATGAAATAAAACTTAAACTTACATTGTAGCACGAGGTTTAAGCTTCGATTTTGTAATACAAATTGAATGAATAACAAAGGGTATCAATACTTAAAAACAAATTTGGCTGAATTTTTGTTTCTCGAAATATAAATGCACAACCTTATGTAATCGAGCTTACGTTGACTTTTGACGGGTAAATATTAAAATACCAAATTAAAAAAAAAAAATATTTTCAGTAATCATACAATGCAGAGACGTTTTCAAAATGTCAAGTCGTTGGTTGAAGTTTAACATCGATACCTTCCATCTGTACACATTGTATTGTCATTAAAAATGTGGTCAGGTTTGTGAATATATATATAATATATATACATATATTGCGTGTGCCTTTTTTTAAATTTCAGAAATATTGAATTTGTAACATACTTATTACATCTAATTAAGCTAAGACACCTTTTACTATACATGTCGATACAATAAACACACATGAAGTTTATTTTGCTTCAAAGCAATGAGATATTTATTCTGGGTGTAAGGTTACCATTTTACAAACATATTGTGCTTTTAATACCGTCGATGTTGTCACCTTATAATTTAAATTCAAATTGATCTAGTTCACACCATTTTATAAATGAATATAGAGTCTGAAATATTTTATTGTAGTAGATCAACGCGTACTTAATTTATGTACATATATAAATATCTATTGGAAAATATGACGAAGCGAACTGCATTTTTAACAGCATGTCTAGTTACAATGATTGATCAGACTTTCTAATTATTTTTGTTGTTGTTGTAAATTAAGGATAACAGTTTAAAGAACTTTAAATTATTCGATGAATTACAATAATGCGGAACATACCTAAAATTCAAAATAGTATGATAAAAGTACCTTTTTTAAATTCAGTTGTGACCTTCAAATCATGCAATATATATTGAACTAAACTAAAACTTAGCCCGAGGTCTACGCTTCAAATATGTGATACAAATTAAATGAATAATTGGGATATCATAAAGGGTATCAAGAGTTGATTTTTGCTGTATTTGTTATTCTCAAAAAATAAATGAACAACCTTATGTAATCGAGATCACGTTAAATGTGAACGGGTATATATCAAGATACAAAATTTTACGAACAGAATTGTTATTAGTATCGCTGACATATTTATTTTCAGAAGTTTCAATTTTTTTGAATATGTAAAGTCGTTGTTTATAGTTTTACCATCGATACCTTCTATATGTACAAAATTTAATTGTCATTAAGAACGTGTTCATTAAAATGACATTTGTCATACACAAATTAAATTTTCCAATTTAGCTTAAATCAATCATCTTACATACCTTTTACTCAAATACCAAACATTTCAGTACACTAAACAAACAGATTATTTTTTCTTCAAATCAATACGATATACATTCTGGATGTAAGGTTGTCATTTTATTAACATTATGTGATTTGACTGACATGCATAATCCTAACTTATCAGCTAAATTCAAATATACCTAAATCGTATATCATTGTAAATGAATATGGATATATTTTTTTGTATAAGATCAACGCGTACTAAATTTATGTGCATATTTAAAAGCCTATTTAAAAATGTGACGAAAGCTAACCTGTATTTTCAAACTACTGATATTATTAAAATGATGTATAAAACTTTCTTTATCTTGATTTCAATTTTAACATTAAAAATAACCCATTTGTTTTAACACCAATTCATAGTGCTCACTAACTTTGAATTGTATTTCAAACCAGTGACAGTTAGCTTCAAATTATGATAAACGAAATAATGTTATCTAAAAAAAAGAATTGGCGAACGGATGTACTTAGGTGATCTGAAGAAAAAATCAAAAATCAAAAATTCAAAATTAATACCTTTAGCTGGAAGAGTTTCAGTTAAGGATAAAAATAAGCTAAAAATATTGATAGGTCAAGGAGCTCCATTTTGAGATATTAGAATTTTAAAATATGGCGGGAAAATGCAGACTCTGGCTCTTACCTTTTATTTGCATATGTATTATTTGGGTATCAAACCAAAAGTTAGAAAATCAAGAATCCGCTAAAATTTTGTCAAATAACCTTGAAAGAACTATTAAATCTTATGTTGTGTCGTTGTTCTACTTATATATTTAATGCGTTTCCATCAGTTTTAGTTTGTAACCCCGTTTTGTTTTAGTCCATAGATTTACGAGTTTAAACAGCGGTATTTTACTGTTGCCTTTATTTATTTTAACGATAAATTAGTGTTATGGGGCAAAATATTTTACCTTGTAAAGAATGGAAAAAACATTTTACACTTATTCCAAATCCTCACCTTAGTATATCCTCAATATATATTGTTATTTAATGATTTAGGTCCATCAATACTTGTATTATTAAATTTAAAAAAAAGCAAATCAATACGTGATTGCTGCAAAATAAAAGTTTGCCTGAACGTTAACCAACTTAAAAAACTGTGCATAAAAAGCTGTGTACCACAAAAAGGTCACGAAAACCTCATTTCTCGACGATATAAAACAAAACCTCTTAATTCATTTCGTAGATAGACACTTTTATTTTATTTACGAAAAACATCAATTTGCAGGCGTCACTAAATCACTTGAGACAAGATAAGAGTGGAAAACTTTCATATACCTGATACCTCAACATCGTTCACGAAAGAGGATATTGAAGAAAATCTCAAATTATCTCTATACTTTGGTATTATCAAAACTGAATTTTAGTATCATAACGTAACAAAATATAATAGTCAATCAAATTGAATAAATTTACAGAAACCTTAAAATATAAAACTCCTACCACTGTGTATTGATTCTTTTGATTATCATTTGTGTTAAACCAATTTATGATGAAGGCGAAACATAATATTCTAAGCATTCCGATATTACTAAAACAATTCCTTTAGTTTGTAAAGGAAAAGACATCATCGGTAAATTTGAATAAATGAAATAAAAACAGAAAATAAATGCCCATGTATCTTAATGTCAGCATGATTTATAGAAATGTTTGTAATTATTATGTTTAATTGAAATAAATTTACAAAAACCTACCTTTTCCCTCTAATGCCTTGATTATACTTTATTTAAATCACATGTAGGAAGTAAATATATCTCTTTTGAATATATTTGAACAAACGATATAATTGATTTACTGTCGTTCAATGCAATATGGTTATCAGTATGTTAAATTTAAATAGCCGTATTGAGCAGATGAAAGCCTGTTCACAGATAAAACACGGTAAAGTAGTACTGGTATTATACCAAATGCAAAACTATATTTGCTAACTTATTAATGTTATGATGAAATCATTTCTGGTTTCGTTTTAATATAGCTCACTGTCACTTCGAACTTTATTTGGCCTTTTTAACTTTTTGAATGAGTTTATGTACAAGGTTTGACCTTCATTACAAAAGAGGCACTCATTTACCCTTTATTTGTTTTACATATACGACCAAATTTAAGTTATTTATATTTACTGAACAAAATATGATTAGCATTTGTTCTTAGTCTATAAACATACAAAGACACATATCAATGTATCAAAACAGTTACCATTTCTATACATGTTTTATCAAGATACATCACCTCCCATGTATGTGTTACTGTTTAATGTTACATTGATGGACATGGTTAACCTACTAAGATCAATATCATTTAGAGAAAGAAGCAGCATTACTTCAACAGATTTTGCTTTAATTAGCCTTTCTACTTAATTTTGTAATAATTAAAATAAACCAATGCTAAATCATCTACAATTAAAGCATAAAAAAGAAATGTATGTTCTTGCACGCCTTAGAAATCAGTATTTCATTTATTTTTTGTTTATTAACAACAAATGAGTACAAGGGGAACGACCAAAGTGTTTCCTTGACATTTTCTTATACTAAGAGGAATAACTAAATGTCTTAACTCACTAGTTGCATTAAGTATAGTCTGTTTCATCAATTATCTTTAGCTAGCAAAGAACAAAATCTTTGTCTCTGTAATGTTTTCTGTAATGTTTTTATACCACCGCAAAATATTCTATCATGTCAAATGTGTTTGGTGAATTGATATATTTTGAAATATCAAATAAATGGGAGGGGGGGAGGGTCATAGTTTTTTCTTCAAGGTTGATAAACAGTTTAGTTTAAAAAAACAAATGGGGGGGGGGGGTCCTCATACTTAAGCAATATTAAACCGATGAATTAAAGAAATATTTGCATTTAACACAGCTTTCATTGATTGGACTGTATACTGTTGGTTCTCAGACAATTAAATATTCTTCTATTTAACCAGTCATATAAAATGTGTAGGCCTAATTCTGTCAAAAGAGGTTCTAGATGATTTGCGATATGGCAAATACTAAATTAAGGATATAAATGAATATCTTAACCTATGAATTCAAAATACTTATATCTATTCAATTTCACAAATATGAATTTAATAAGCATTATGTAAATCCTTATATACAGAAGCATGAAATTTAAAGTTTTAAACAAGGGAAATAACAATGAACATTCTGAAACTGATTATACTAGTAAGGGAGACAACTATATATGACTTTCATATTCAGTCATCGTGCATCACTATGCATTATTAATAGATAAAGCGGTTGAGAGGAAGGATTGTGTTCAATACAATGACTGTATATATTATAAAAAATAGAAGAAAACAACAGAATTGAATGTGGAAATAAGCAAGAAAATACGGTCCATTCAAGATAATTGTCTATGTTTATTGAAAATAAGTTGTGATTGCACTGCGCATTTCAACTTCCTGTAAAATATAGTAGAGTTATTGTCCTTTTAACCTAGTGGCAGGTAGAAAAGCTACTTCAATGTTAATTTAACTTTTTTTCTGTTTAATTTTTTCGATAACTACTTATTTGTTGTGGTTATATAGTAGACTATTCCGAAACAGAATTAATATAACACGTAACGAATGCTGATCTGTATTTAGACCATATATCTATTCCGTTAAACAATTTTCACATTATTATTAACGGGAAAACAGATAAGACGATATCATGTTGTATATAGTCAATATATGCAATACTCTGCAATACAAAAAAGGGAACGTTGCTTACCGAACTCCTTAATAAGAGTATAAATAAATGATTTTTTTTTTAAAACTAAGGATTTCCTTATCCCTGTAATAGAATACCTTTGCCGTAGTTGGTACAACTTTAAGAAGTTTGGGTCCTTAATGCTCTTCAACTTCGTACGTGTTTGGCTTTACAGCTATCATGATCTGAGCGTCACTGATGAGTCTTATGTACATGTAGACGAAACGCATTTTTTTGCGTACTAAATTATAATCCTGGTACCTTTGAAAACTAATTTCATTCATTTATTTATTTAAAATGTACGTTAAACAATGGAAATTAACACTGTATATTTATATTTACGATCAATCGTGTAATTTAACTTAATACAACTATTTTGTTTAAATGATAAAATAATGCACATCTAACGTCCAGTGATAAATATATAGATAAATAGTGCAATGATGTTTTGATATTTGATGGTATTTCAATCATGATTTGTACCAGACTTGACGCACTCAATTTTATTCAGGTGGAGGTAACATTGTACCAAGATAATCTCAAAACAACTAATCTTTATTATTATTCATAAAAGTTAAAGCAGAAAATCATTAATTTTTATTCGTGGTATCGTTTTACCCCCATTGTTCTATACAACTTAACATTGCACACACACACACACATCTTATATTGGTAATAAATTGAAGCGTGTATGTCAAGCATGAATGATAAAATTATTCATCAAATAAACTATTCCTTTTAATATTTCGAAATTTCAAAAAACGGCAATTGGGTCTTTCTTACCGACTTGATATGTTACAAAAACCAGATACAAAATGAGAATCAATCGTGAGACTGTAGAAAGTTTAATCACAAAAATACTGAACTCAGAGGAAAAATCAAATCGGAAAACGAAATAATTGGTTAAAATTGTCAAAACTGACAATAACTCATGTGAGAAGTTATTCTGGCCATGATGACGTATTTGTATATCTTATGAAGAATATAGTTAAGGGAAACAAATACAAAAGCAACAAGAAATAGTAAAACCGTGAATCGTAGACAATACTTCTATAACGAATATACTGTTAAAACAGATAACTAGGTAGATCTTAAAATTTTAAATATATCTTCCAAATTATTTTTTGTTCTATCGATAGCAGTTATTAAGAGAACAGACACAAATAATTACGAATATTTTCGATAACTTAGTACCTCGATGTATATTCTTTAACCGCAAATCATCCTTGATTCAACGTATTCACAATCTCTGAGTTTTTCTCATCTGTAAATGACCGTACGGTGAAATCACTTTCACGGATACTTATCTTCTTGGCAATCATATCACATCATTTTATTTTCATTCTGAACTTATTTCCCGTTCTGTGAAATAATATCATATGAAACAGCATTATATTTGAATTTCAAACGCGTCTCCGGTACGGTAAATGGCTCTATAAGCAGGAAGAAAGTGATCGGAATATGCCTGTAGGTACTGTTATTCCATTGACATCGCGTAGAAAACTGATATCGAATCTGTTGGTTTGCTTAGTCTTGTACAATTTCTTTTGAAACAGATCAGTACGACTAATAAAAACATTCACATACAAAAATACAAAAGTTCTAGAAAAAGTCATATTGTAAAGTCTCTTATCAAATAACAAAATCTAAATCACAAACACATAAAACGAATGAAAAAAAAAAACTCGACACAGCCGTTTACTTATGTAAAACATGGTTGATAAAACATGGTTTTATAGTTCTCCAAATCTCTCTCTTTGATGAATCGCCTAAAATTTGATTTTTCGACAGACATTTAAAGTAAACATATCAAAGATAGAGTCAACCAGTCAACATGTGTTATGTTATAATCTTAATCACGATAAAAACAAAAATATATGTCAACAAAGAAAACCAATCACATTAAGACAAAACAAACAAATCAAAATTAAAGAATTCAAAAACATTAGCGGGATTCGTAAGTACCGAGCCACGCTAAAAAGTATATTACCACTCAGTGGACTAACAGTAAAAGTGAATGATTGTCAGACAATGACAGTACCCAGAATCTATAGAACAAAACCATCATGTTTTATTTTTTGGTATTCTTTGATGAACTTTATATAAAAATGACCAAGACGTACATGTACTTTGAAATAAATATGAAAAAGTGTTCCTCCAAGTTTTAACAAACTTCAATATGATTGCAATAATAATAAAAAAAAAATACCATACTGATTAAATGTGCCTCTGTGTAGCATGTTTTACTTTTTTTTCACTATTAGCAATATATGCCGTATGCTATTTCAGAGTAATACATTTAGAGCGTATGTTACCATTACTTTATATGAAAAAGCATAGTGGATTATTTTGTTTAGACGATTTTTCAATTTCACACGAGGGATGGTGGTATACAGGATTGACAAATTAAGTTTTGATAGAATTCATTTCATAGAAAAACGAGATTTCATATTAACGAGATCTCAACAGTTTCTCAGCATCCACAAATGGTTAATATGATTACGCGAGTACACATTTTCAAAGTATTTCTGAATACCTTCAATTACTGCGGACAGAATGTTGGTCAAACCATTCATTAGCAGATTTAGGTCAGGGGAGGTTTTTTTTTCTAATTTACCGGAATGTATCCTATGACCTGTTTAGGCCATAACGGAAAATCTAGTTATATTTTATAATGATGATTGTTTTACGGTTTATCTCTTAATAATCTGTCACCTTTTAAACTCAGGAATAATTTTTTTAATCGGATAAGCTTGTCTTTTGGTATGTTGTGCACCAATTCCATTATTTTGAATGATTTGAATATCTCCTGTATTTTGTATAGTAGTCTGCTCATTTTTTCCATGGTCAGTTTTCATCTGATCTAGTATTGTTTTAAACTGTCTATCAATTTTACTTAGCATTTCAGCATCTCGTAATTCTAAGTTTGTTTCAAGACTTTTTATCTGTTGTTGAACAGCTTTTTCTTCACACTTTTTATTGATTTTCATTTTCAGAAGCTCTTGTTCTACTTTAGATAATTCATTTGTCAGCCTCTCAATTTCTTCTTTCTGTTCATCATTGGTTTCCTTTGTTTGCTGAATTTGAGTTTCAAGATAAAGAATCTTTTTAATCATTTCATTTTCCATTTTTTCATATTTATTTTTTGCTGCATTTTCATTATTTTTCATTTTTTCTATTTCTCTTTCTTTTTTAGTGTTTGCATTCTCTAATTGTCTCACTTTGTCTGCTTGGTCTCCTGTCTTAATTATAAGACTGTTATTTTCGTCTTGAAGTGACTCAATCTTTGTCCTGCTTTCTTTACGAATTTGATCCTTCTCATTCTGGTTAGTTTCGTCATCTATTTTAATTTTCATTTTCAAAACATCAATATGTCTTATCGAATCTATTTCTAGATCAGCGTTGTTGTCATGTTCAACATTCTTAGATATTTTAGAAGACATATTTTTTCTTTGTGTTTGAACAAGAAATATTAGTTAGCGGTGTTTCTTTTCTTTCATATAGTTTTTTCTGAAATTAAAATAAAACTTTTTTGTATTAAAGCAAAATGTTACAGTTTCATTGTAGGAAAACTCTTATGGAATATAAGATTTTTGAGATAAATGGATTCAGTTTCTTTTAAAAATACATGTAGGTTTATATCCAGTTACATCTTAATAATATTTACAAAAAATTTGTAATCGTTCTTAATGTATTCCTTTTTTGTAGTATTTCTGACAGACTTTTTTTTATCAATCTCTTTGAAAGACTGGTGTTGTCTCATTGATCTTGCATTTTCTTTTATTTATGATTGAGAAACGAATAACATTGTATAACTAATGTTTCTTAATATTTCTAGGCATGTGCCGTGAAAACAGAAGATGCGGTATGATTGCCAGGATTTTAATAAATATAATTTGAAATATACCATATGTGGAAAAGAACACTAAATTATTCCAAATCACAAGGCCAATAAACATCAATTATTTGGGTATTATACTAGTTTTTTATGTGAATGAATGGCAGTAAACCAAACAATAAATGTCCTTACTTCTTATTACTCACTAAATCGTGTATAGTAATTTATTGAACTTTCCAGCATGACATGTTTGAGTTTTAATTTATATTTTCTTGTACAATGTGCCCATGAATTTTATCAAAAATTGAACGAGAACTTTAAATGAATACAAGGTAGATTTCTAATACTGTCGTTCTTGTATAGATCAAGAGCTCTATTTGACATAATACAGGTTGTATTGTTGTGTGGAACAAATTTCGGGTAATCGACGTTTGGTGTTCCAGGTGCAATTTTTTTTATGGACTTCCTCTTCATAATTTAACCTTTGAGCTTGGAATGTTTTCAATGTTTTTAGAATTGCAGCATTTTTTTCAACTACTAACAGTTAAAGTCAAATCTGAATTGCAATGCTTCATTTCTAGATTGGAATGATATAGATACAATTACAACTATTATCACAGGCTAAGTTCTATACTCTATACATTAAATGATCTTTTTGATATTGTTTAAAATTGAGAATGGAAATTGTGTCAAAAAGACATTTAACAAACAAAAGTATAGATAAGCACAAACAATGTTTTTTTCAACACAGTGAAAATCTCGCCCACGGCGTAGGGTTTCAGCCCACGCCTAACGTTTTTATTATGTTGCGTCATACTATAAATGTAGTAAAATTACAGTTAAATTCTAAATTGAATAGAATTAGATTGATTATAACTTTATTTTGTAAATTTTATAAAGGTAAAAGGTAGTTATTTGAGGTGCCGTTTTTACAACATGAATAACATTCAAACTTCTATTCACTTTGAGAAAAAGTGCCAATGCGGTTTTATTTTTTGATCAGGATTATACAATGTTATATTTTTGAATAGGGTATTGAAAATAACTGTAAATAAAGCTGGTGTCGGTTATCCTGAAAATACAACTTGTTTGTTATATCAACATATTAAGCCTAGCCGTCAAAGTTCTTACATGTTCGCGTCGTAAGATCAGAAAAGAGCAAAACAGCAAACTAGAAAGCAGAGTTTGTTTTTGCGAAGTTAAAATCATCTTTTGTGTCTTTGAAATTCCAATTTTAAGTTTTCAGCTGTGTTTAAATCATGAAATGGATAGTATTAACTAAAGCTATTAGTTTCGTCACTCATCAAAAAATACTTTTAGATAAATACATTCAGCATGTGGAATTGATACGTTTTTTATTATAGTATTTTATTTATCTTTAATACTCCCTTAATGTTCAATACTTATAAGAGTTATACCCTCTATCCGGTACACGAGAACTATTTTTCATGTTTATGTAACTTTAGAATCTCTGAATTGCTTGTACAATTCTTAAATCAACAGGTATAGGATCGAAATACACCTATTTCCATTCCATAATTAATATCAAGTAAACGGACATACCTTTTGCTCAAATCCAAAATACGAACTGAACACTCGCATTACTTATGAAGAGATTTAAACCAAAAACGGTTAATGTTTCCGGCGTTGTGTGAGCATTTCACAACAAAAAATGATATTCAATAAGATAACTACTGTCAATTATCCAAATAAATTTCAAATACGTCTAGTTCATATGTACGCTAAGGTTTAAATTGCATTGTATTAGATATACGTGTGGTGTGTGAAAATTTAAAAGTCTGTTATAGAAAATGTAATAAACAATCTTGTTTTTTTAATGACGCAGTCAGTTATACTTTTTGACATAAGGAAGCCTAACTAATGTAACAATATGCATGATGTCACCAATCTGTACTGTGATTGGACGAAATCACGGAATCGAACCAAAACTTATAAAAAAAAATATAAAAAAAGGAAGATAACTATTACAGAGTTGAAAACAAAAACAAATAATATATCCAGATAAATAAAATAAACTCGGGCTTAGAATGTTTCAATAAAACGACTGTTAAATTGTTTGGATTTTGAAGGCTTACATAAGTAGTAAATTTCATCGACAGATAAATAAGATCTACAACTAAGGTTAATACTGGTCAAGTGGGTTACCATTAGCGCGAGTGTTATAAATATATCTTATTGACTTGGTGTACATGCCAGGGACGTCTAGAACTTCAATGTCATAATAATCTCACAGAATAAACAATATAATACTTAAAAAAAAGATATCAAAATGTATCGCAAATTTTGTTACTTGTCAAACGCTGTATTATATCGATATTTTTTTCTTTGGCGACCTTCCATACCCGTTTTACACTCCAAAATAGGTTGTATTTCTAGTTGTGATTGACAAATAATTACAATTAATATTATTTGATGGTTCTAAACAGTTTCATGTTTTTTAAGGCATTACATATTGTAATTTGTAATATATTATGTTTATGTCTATATTTCACCGCTAGGAAATTTTGTATACAGCGCTGTATCTATTAAAATATGGCTTATAGTATATTTCCCTATAGCAATGAACCAGTATATATATTTAAATCATTTAGAGAAAGCCCATTTACTCGACTTTTGAATGTCAATATTTTTCGTAAATGTACAAAATTATGAATTTTGAGTGATACCAAACTAAACATGCTAAAAACAAATGAAGGAGAGTGATTCGCTAGTTATTTCTTTATTCTTGTTACAGCCCAATCGGCTATTTGTGGTAGTCAGTTTTTATTGGTCAAAGAACTGGATTGCCCGGAGAGAAACACCGACCACAGAAAACAGGAAATTTTAGTCAATTGCAATTGGAGTCTAAAGCATCTACCACGTACAGATTGTAACTAAACCTCAGCGGTGACATGCTCGAGGAACAGAAGACATATAGACAAATCGGCCTTCGCGGCCCAAGGTATCAAATGCATTACAAGAAATAAACGGATATTTTCTTTCCATTTTTATATACCGCAAAGATTTCGTGGTGTACACATATCCGGTTCTTGTACAAATATCCTTCCGTCAACAAATAATGTTTAAATACATTTAAAACGTTTGCTAAATTTATGGGGAGGTCGAGATATCAAAAAACATGTGTAACCCCACCGCATTTGTTCCAAGTCAGGAGCCTTCGGCCTTTGTATGATTTTTTTTTTGTTTCTTTTTATATTCCAGAGTGAAATATGATGTCCATTATCACTAAACTAGTACATATTTTTGTTATAAGCCAGTTGAAGCACTTCTCCGGCTGCTGGATTTCCTAGCTGTAACGGAGACATTGGTGCCTGTAGCGGATCACATCATTCAGGCAGGCATCAAATTATAATAAGACGATAACTCAAGTATGCGGTATAAATATGTATCTTTTATTCCTCAAAATTGCACTTAATTTTGGCTTCTTATACTCATATATTATATCAACCGATTCTCTACAATAGAATACAAATACACATAAACATACATCGTAAGTAAAAATATAACTTAAAACACTAAAATCATAATACTAAACAAACAATAGGAAACACTTTCTTTCACGCTTAATGAATAACTTGTTAAAGTAAAAAGTTAATTGAAATAAATATTACTTTATAAATACTTTTACAATTCTTAATATTTCTTCTTTAAATAAATATTGTTCTTAAAAATGTACATAAATTATTTCTTACCGATTATGATCTCTCTATAAATAACGATGTGTCTCCGTAATCAAATAATTTGTAATGAATAAAAACTTTAGACAACGTAACGTACGTAAAAGGCTAAACGTCATAAAACTTTAAAAACGGGAAACATAGCAATTCATAAGAGCGCAACGTTACATGTATGCGCAAATACCCAAAAATCGTATCTACAAGTATTACAAATAAAATAAATAACTTCAGTAATAATTAATGAAGTAACCCAACAATTTGGAATTACATTTCAAATCTAACACTCCCCACCATGACATTTCTATAAAATTGTCATCACACAAAAAACTAATAAAATATCAATTAATTATTGTAAATTCTATTGAGAACATTCAAGTATGCATAGTTTTGTTACTGGTCTTAAAAATTTTGACTCTTTTGTTTTGATCACACAACTACGTATAAGACTAATCAGCAAATGTTACCCGGGACAGCCCATTCTTTCTCCAAAATCCTGAATCAAATGCTTATCAACTCGAACTATACTCCTAATAACCTCAATTACTCGGCCTAATGGCCACTGTCCTCTCGGTGTATGGTCATCTGCAACGATTACAATGTCGTCAATCTTTATATCTCGCTGTTCTCTTTGCCATTTATTTCTCTGTTGTAGAGTTGGCAAATATTCACGTAACCAACGTCTCCAGAATACATTGGCTAAGTATTGTATCTGCTTCCACCACCTTTTAGCATACACATCTTTCTCGTCAAACACCCCTTGCGGTATTGAAGTGTTGTTTTTCATAAGTAACAACATATTCGGTGTGAGAACTGGCAAATCTCGAGAATCATTACTGACTGCTGTTATCGGTCTATCATTGACGATTCTTTCGGCTTCAGCCATAAAGGTAAGTAACTGTTCATCGGTAAGCAGTTGTTCATTTGCAAGAGCTCTGAGAATTTTGCGTGTCGTACGAATCATTCTTTCCCATGCACCACCACGATGACTAGCGTTTGGCGGATTGAAAGTCCAATTAATATCCTTGTGTGACATGTAACTGGATATTTTTGTTTTGTTCCATTGATCAATATATTTCCGAAGTTCCGATTCTCCACTGACAAGATTTGTCCCGTTATCACTATACACCTTTTCAGGTATGCCTCGCCTGCTCGTAAAACGTTGGAAAGCAGAAATAAAGGAATCTGTAGTCAAACTATGAGCTACTTCTATGTGAACAGCTCTTGTTGTCAGACATGTAAAAAGGCAACCGTATCTTTTAACGACTGAACGTCCAACTTTAACATTTAATGGACCAAAGTAGTCTATTCCAACAAAGGTAAATGGTGGTTTATCAGGAGTTTTCTGATCGTCTATAACAGAAGCCATCTTCTGAAAACAAAGCGGTGCTTGATATCGTCTACATCTTACACACCTGTTCAAAACTGTTCGGACAGTACTAGGTCCTTTTAAAATCCAATACTTTTCCCGTAATGATGCTAGCACTTGTGCCATTCCTGTATGACCATTTTGTTCATGAAACGACCTGATTATCAAAGTGGTCACGTGATGAGAATTTGGTATAATGACCGGACATTTGCTTAGTGACAAGTTGAGACGTCCCTTGACGCGCAATAACCCATCATGCATAACAGGATTTAAAGATGCTAAACGACTATCTTTATTAACAGGATTTTGCTTTTCAATCATTTTGATTTCATTTAAGAATGATTCTTGTTGTACATGTATCAATATATACCTTGTTGCTTCCTGTAATTCATCGGCATTTAAGCTGTCTGTCTTTATTTCATCGTCTCGTTTTAAGAAACGACGTATACAATATTTCTTGAAACGGATTAGCCATGCTACAGTCCGTTGTAATACTTGCCAGTTTGAAAAGTATGTAATTATATCGCGTATCGAATCAGTTGTAGTTGAGTTAATCATAACAACCTTTTTGATCTCAATATCTTGCTCGTCTACCGTTGATACAGCTTTTGGTTTCGGCCATTCATACGAGTCTTTCAACAAGAATTCTGGTCCATGGAGCCAAAATTTGATCTGCTTATTATCTGTTGCAAGAATGCCTCTAGATGCTATGTCGACAGGATTTGATCTTGTATCTACGTATCGCCACTGACCTGGTGATGTCAACTCGTGAATGCTGCTCAATCTGTTTGCAACAAATGTTTTAAAACGACGAGATTCATTCTTAATGTATCCAAGTACTATCATACTATCGGTCCAAAACACTACGCTGTCAATCTTAATCTCTAATTCGTCTCTAATTATTTCGTAAAGTTTGCATGCAACAACGGCACCTGATAACTCTAGTCTGGGAATTGTTGTCTGTTTTAATGGCGCTAAACGAGATTTCCCCAGAATAAGTGAACAGTTCACTTTTCCATTAGTGTCTACTAGACGTAAGTAAGCGCATGCTCCATAACCAATTTCAGAACCATCGCTAAATATATGAAGTTGAGCATCAGATATTTCTTTCATGTCTTTTGTCTTGAAGCATCTAGGTATTGATATATTTTCAATTTCTGGCAGAGTCGATTTCCATTTTATCCATTCTTCTTCTTTTTCTTTTGGTATAGGATCGTCCCATCCAAGCTTAATTGACTGTTTACTAAGTTCTTGTAATATAATTTTCCCTTTTAAAATGATTGGCGCTATGAGTCCCAGTGGATCAAATATCGAACTTACTGTAGAAGGTGCTCGTTCCGAATTCGGTATTTCGTTTATAACGACTTTACTGTTACTTAACCACTTCGTTAATCGGAATCCACCACGTTTCATAATTTCTCGTAAATCCGTTGCAAGCTGAACGGCCCTTTCTTCCGTGTCCACTGACTTCAAGAGGTCGTCTTCATAAAAGTTTCTTTCTACGGTTGATGCTATCTCTGTATCAAATAACTCACCGTTGTCGATAGCTGTCTTTTTCAATGCGTATGCGGCACAACTGGGCGATGATGTTGCACCAAACAGATGAACCTGCATCTGGTAACATTTTGGCTGTACCTTTAAGTTTCCATTTGGCCACCATAAAAATCGTAAAGCATCACAGTCATCGTCTTTCACGCGGACTTGATGAAACATAGCCTCTATATCAGCAGCTAATGCAATGTGGTCTTGTCTAAATCTCATTAGAACTCCTACCAAGCTGTTCATAAAGTCTGGACCTTGTAATAATCGGCTATTTAGCGAAACATCTTTAAATTTGGCTGCACAGTCGAAGACTACTCTCACCTTTCCGGGTTTATGTTCATTTGTGACAGGGTGGTGTGGAAGGTACCATATGTGACTTGACTCATTACTTACATCAGTAACTTCCTTTGCATATCCTTTTTGTATATAATCACTTACCGTTGCTGTGTACATCTCATGCAGCTTCGGATCATGTGACAATTTGCGGTGTAACTGATTTAATCGAGCATATGCTAAAGGCAAATTATTTGGCAATTTTACATTTTCATCCCGCCACGGTAATCCGAGTTTATAGTGTCCATCTTCATAGGTTATTGTTGATTCCATTGTTTTTAAGGCGCGCTTATCCTCCAGAGACATGCATACTTTCTCCGTGCTAGGCTGATCGAGAAAATCAGTGGTCCAAAGTCGCTCTAACTGCTGCTGCAAAATTACATTATCTGCATGCTTAAAATTGACGTTAACTACATCACTGGTGCTTGTGTTGTTGATTGGTCCTCTAACGATCCATCCTAATCGTGTTCGTACGGCATATGGCTCATGACTACTTCCTGAACGCACTTCTATGGGAATATGTGCTTCTGGTGTATCGGTGCCTATTAGAAGCAGAACTTTATTGCTGCTTATTTCTGGTATATAAATATCTGACAAGTGTTTAATACTCTTAATATCTTTATTATTTGCGGCTGAGTGTGTCGATATCGGTAGATTTTTAACTGACCATACCTTACTAAGTGTTATCGGACAGTTGCTGCCAACTGATTGTACATGTAAGTCAACCTCTTGACCTTCATGTCGGACTCGCTGTGCTGTTGCTGTTGTCATTTTAAATGTAACCGGTCTACTTTCGGTTTCTAGCATTTTTATCAAACACTCGTCACATAACGTTTTATCCGCTCCATCATCAATCAAGGCATAAGTTTGACAAGTTTTCCCATTTGACCCTTTAACCTCGACGGGTATAATTCCTAGACAATTCTTAATAACTGTCCCGGCGGATGAACAATGGACGCTTACCTTTGTAGCCGTGTGATCAGTGTTGTTATTTTTACCCCAACTATGCATTAAAATGTGATGTTTAGAGCTACAATTTTCTACAGTACACATTTTAGCTTTTCTACAGTCCCTTGAAAAATGTTTACCCTTTAAACAATTAAAACATAGCTTAGCAGTTCTTACAAAATTGACTCTATCGGTTAAACTCATAGACTTGAATTTTACACACAATTCTAAATTATTACATGTACCATTACAACAAATACATTTACGATCTTCTGTCGTAGCCTTGCTGTCATACATATTATTAGAAGCAAATGTAGATACCTTCTCTCTTGTATTCATATCAGTACGATTGTCTATATCTTTTCTATATGTATTTGAGTTTTCTCTTACGAGATCTAGACCAAACATTGACGAAGCTAGACGAGACCTTTTATCAATAAAATTTGCTAAATCAGAAAATCTAGGTTCTCTACCATTTTCAGTTATGGAATGAGCAATATCAACCCATTTTACCCTTAAATGCATGGGTAAACGCTTTACAATCTTTCTAAGATTATCAGTATTATCTATATTAGAAACATATCCTAATTGTGATAAAGTTATCTCACACTTTTGCATTTCAAGAGCTAATTTTGAAAGTGACTCAAAATCTGACGCCTTTATCGGGGCACCATATACAAGATTTTCTATATAAGACCTAACTATCATGTGTGACCTGCCATAACGTGAGTGTAAAATAGACCTAGCACGTTCATAACTCTTTTTCTCTAACAATACACAATCTTCAATCGAAGATTTAGCCTCACCTTACAATACTGTATTAAATAACTTAACTTTAACTGATCATCTGTAACTCTACATTCAACATTCGTTTCAAAGTTCTTTATAAATTTGCAGTAATCTGTGGGTTTTCCATCAAAAGTCAAAAAATCAGGTTTAGGTAGATTGAATCCTTCTTGTAGTGTTGATGCTAATCTTTGGAATGCAGTATCGATGCTGCTGCTTGACTGTAAACTTCCGGGAGTGGTGCACTCTATCCTTGAAACGGCATTTTCGGTACTCTTTGTTATAACATGTTCCTTATTATTAAGTGTCTTATTTTCTGTGTTAAATGGCACGTTTATGTTTTGCTGGTTCTTAAATGTTACCTCAGTATCTTCTTCTTCTTCTTCCTCTTCTTCTTGCCACACAGATTCTTCTAACTTTGCTTCTTCTAGCTGACTTTTTCTTTCTAACATCTGTTCTTTCATTTCTATTTCTCGACGAGCGCGTTCTAGTTCTTGCTTTTCTTCCATTTTCTTCACTTGAACCTCGGCCTTTAAGCGGTTGGCCCTCGCTAGCTTCAGCCTATACTGTGTTGACGATGAAGTCCGAGACACCGACGTGACACGGCTATCCTTGTCTTCTTCATCTTTTGTAATTTCTGGTTCGCGCATCCACTCATTGAATCTTTCACGAAATTCTGTAAAGTTTTTCTGTGAACTATCAAAGTTCATTTCTAGTGTTTCAAAAATATCAGAGTTTGTACACAAATCCAAACATTCCAGATGTGCAGTTTTAAATTGTTCATATCGGTCGCACAATTTTGTGAATAATGTTTTCACAAGTTTCACATTATCCCGTGAAATCATCTTTGTTTCTAGTTCATTGTATAACTTAGTTAGCTGAGACAAATTAACTGTTCTTCTCTTCCGAGATTCTTCATACGCTTCTTCGCTATCCATCTTTTTTGGAGTAATCGAGAATTGTAGCGGATCACATCATTCAGGCAGGCATCAAATTATAATAAGACGATAACTCAAGTATGCGGTATAAATATGTATCTTTTATTCCTCAAAATTGCACTTAATTTTGGCTTCTTATACTCATATATTATATCAACCGATTCTCTACAATAGAATACAAATACACATAAACATACATCGTAAGTAAAAATATAACTTAAAACACTAAAATCATAATACTAAACAAACAATAGGAAACACTTTCTTTCACGCTTAATGAATAACTTGTTAAAGTAAAAAGTTAATTGAAATAAATATTACTTTATAAATACTTTTACAATTCTTAATATTTCTTCTTTAAATAAATATTGTTCTTAAAAATGTACATAAATTATTTCTTACCGATTATGATCTCTCTATAAATAACGATGTGTCTCCGTAATCAAATAATTTGTAATGAATAAAAACTATAGACAACGTAACGTACGTAAAAGGCTAAACGTCATAAAACTTTAAAAACGGGAAACATAGCAATTCATAAGAGCGCAACGTTACATGTATGCGCAAATACCCAAAAATCGTATCTACAAGTATTACAAATAAAATAAATAACTTCAGTAATAATTAATGAAGTAACCCAACAATTTGGAATTACATTTCAAATCTAAGTGTGCCCTTTGACTGTTTTCTGCTCTTTGGTCGGTTTGTCTCTTTGACACATTCCCCATTGCCATTCTCAATTTCATTTGAGTATTAGTCACAAAAGTTTCGGATAAAAAAAACATATTTGAAGTAGTGATATGGCGCGATATGTTTTAAAGAAATATAGTTTAAATGCATTCAAAAATTATGAAAAAAAAATCATGTTAGTTGACTGTTCTTTTTCTTGAGATTTGAAGAAGCAATGATCTGTTCTGTAAAAACTTGTATATCATAATGTTGAACCGTTTTGATGGACATTTCTCCAATATTCATCATTATTTGCATTGAGTTAGATTATTACTGACGTTTGATGTAAGCTAGTTACATTGTTCGCACATCAAATCGATGATCCCGATTATCAAAATTTTCCCGAACAAGCGTAACCCTATTCTTGATCGGGCCTGTTTACGACTTCTATTCGACTGTAAACGATGTTAACTCGACCATTCACTACTCCTTGATGACTCCATCACGACTCCAATATGACCTTGCATTGGGCGAGACGACAAGTTGGTCAAATCGGTAGTGTGAACCTAGATTTGATAAAATGTTATTCAAGTTTGAAAATCCATATCTTTATAAAAGTATGAAGTTGAGGAGCATTGACGACCAAAAATTCATTAGATTTTACAAATACTGCAGGTAAGTGTAGTCTATTCCTTGATAAAATAATTCTTCGTGTTCTGAAACAATTCAAAGTTTATCCAATAGACTTCACCCTTTTGACGAACCGCATTTACTTTCATTATGGTACCATCAGCTCAGTAGGCAATGCCTAAGTACTGGCATGATAATATTGATATTTTTTCATTTAGATTTGCTTTTAAAATTTGTTACCCTTTAATAAAAAATAGTATTTTTCCCTAATGCAAAATATTTTTTTTTTATATGATCAGCACGTCATACGTTTTTATATATGTTTGTTTTTTTAGTCTTGTTTTTGTTGGTGCATGTTTTTATTTAATATTTCAGACCCCAAGCATCACGTTCATGCTTATTGGTGTGTTGAGCAAGGGTATATTTATACTCGTTACTAGGTTTTTTGTATGATAGAAATGTGACACTACGTAAAAGAAGAGGGACGAAAGACACCAAAGGGACAGTCAAACTCGTAAATCTAAAACAAACTGACAACGCCATGGCTAAAAATGAAAAAGACAAACAGAAAAACAATAGTACACATGACACAACATAGAAAACTAAAGAATAAACAACACGAACCCCACCAAAAACTAGGGGTGATCTCAGGTGCTCCGGAAGGGTAAGCAGATCCTGCTCCACATGCGGCACCCGTCGTAAAATACCTTCTGATTTATTTACGATTGTGTATTATTTAAACTAAAAACAGTACAGTGTCAATAATTGCAAAGGACACATCGAAAGAAAATTTTGTTGTCATGTATTTTTTATGCTTTAATGATCCAATGCATAACTGCAACCAATAAACTACTAAATGGATCCTGATTAGTTCCCGTCATATACAGAATGTGGCGAGGTTAAACTTGTCTGTGAAGCCTAATATTTCTCTTACAGGAAACAGTTACGTAACAGAAAAATGCAAGACCAAAATGTAAAATCTAATTCCAAATGGCTTTGCTCTTTCAAATGGTATAGGGCTAGAAACAACTCACTTTGAAATATATAAAGACACAAATTACCGATCTTATAGACCCAGCAAGGTAGAATAAACAGCTGTGCCATCTGCGCATGATACGTCCGTAGCGTTTTCAAAAAATACAGTTCAATAACTTCTCCAAATCTTTTTCATAAATTTTATATGAGTCACCAGAATTTCATGAAACTTCTCAAAGAACTTTAAAGATCTATTGCGAAAACTGGAAATATCCCCGTTTTCATGAAAAGTACCCTAACTCGGAAATGTAATGTCTACAGTTTATAAAAATCGATAGTGAGCTTTCACAAATATATATATATATATATAAACAATTCACCACAGTTTCATGCAAACTGTTTAAAGCGTTTTTGAGTAATTGTCCGTTATGTTGACGACGGACGGACGGAAAACCATAATAGGTCCCGTAAACAGGCCTAGTGTATAACTTTCAAAAGAAAGTAAACTAACAAAATATGATCAACTTCTCTCAGACGGAAATATAACACATAAGAAACGTGAAATCTTCACAATTAAAGGGGCCTGTGGTTGCAATTGTGTGATGTCTATTAATTTGTTTTCGTTTATTGGATTGTGCATAAATCAGGCAATTGTTGTTTTTTTTTTTTTTTGAAATGATTTATGTTTTGTTACTGAGACTGTTGATAATAAAATCTCGCTGATTGGTCGGGACAATCCAAACCTAATTATTGTCTTTCAATCCCGTAGAGTGTCGGACTTGAACTTGAACAATTATATTGTGCCTGGTAACCAATCATGCATATCATTACACAGTACATAGAGTAGACTTAATTGTCTATAAATAGCCGAACCTCCTGAAATCTTGTAAACGCAAATGTGATTATTTAAGGTTCATCATAACATATGGACAAATATGGCCTTATTGTCACCTCAAAAACTACTCGGTGTACAGACTTACCTGTGTTGTTTGGAAAGTTTTAAGGCCTAGCATCCACTAGATCTTCCTTGAAGGTGGAGCACAATTAATTAATTCGATTGATGTGTCATTAATAAATATTTTGATATGAGCGTTACTGATGACCGCTTCTTATGTAGACGAAACGCGCGTCTGGCGTACTGAATTATAATCCTGGTACCTTTGATAACTATAATAAATAAGAGTTATATTCCTTTGAACAATGTGATTGTCTACCTTGAACAGGGTTATACTTTTATCTTTTACATATAGTTTTTTTAATTTAAAATCGTTACAGAATCGGTAAATGTACTAGATATTCGTATTTTTCATTAGTTTATGAAAGACATTTATGTACATTGTATATATCTATAATTTCTTTTATCTGTTTTTAAATGTTTAAAATTAACATATACCAATATAAAAAATGATTTCATTATCTTATAAATATATTTTTGTTACAAATAAATATTCAGTCCGCGCAAGAACGTCATAAATGTGCAAGATCAAATCTACCCTCAAAACAAACAAAAACACGGAGAATAATAAAACCCTCTCTAAACTAAAGAAATACATTATATGTGCCTTTCAAGAGTACTTAGGTAAACTTTATTCCAAATATACACCCTTATTGAACTCGTCTAGTAGGTGTTAATAGTTTTTATTAAGTTTTAAACGTGGTCAGACTTAATCACTAGCGGTCAATCATATAAAACGCACATGGCTATAATTCCTCATACTGTCTACTTTTATGTAAAGAACCCCACATATAAATAGAATGTCACTTAACAGTTGTTCAAAACTGTATCACCTTTAAAAAACAACTAAACAATCTGAGAGACATGTCATTCTCAAATAAAAGCAGAATTATCTGCTTTCAGCAAAAAGGGGGCACCCCAGACAACAATAATAAACAGTTGAACTTCCGATCCTCAAAATTAAAAACATTACAAAACTTGAAATGGGAAAAGACTTACAGAGATTTGCACCATAATCTTTTTTTTTTTAGAGGTATAAAGAAAGGGGAAAACAGTTATTTTTGTTTTTTTGTTTTTGTTATAAAAACTATATTTTGTTTTTATATATAAAGGGCTGGGGAAGAGAGACACCCATTGTATTTTAGTTAATTAATTTACTTAATTAGAATTGTATTACCATGAAACGGGAGACCTCAGGTTGTTGTGGGTTAAACGGTTCGAAAAAAACATTTTTATGTCACTTTCATTTCTCTCTACTTATTTGTACTTTATTTTTTTGTATTGCTCTGAATATGTTGATTGACTGTATAATTTTAGATCATTCATCTGTTACAATTGTAAGTGATATAAAATATGGGTAGTTTGAAAATTGGTTGCATAAATTGTAGAGGCCTGTCTTCTGATAAAATTAAAAGAAGAGATATATTTAGTAAATGTAGAGAAAATTATGATATGGTCTTCTTGGTAGATACTCACTGTAAAAAAGAACTTGAAAAGTATTGGCAGGCAGAATGGGGTTATAAAATAATATTTGGGTCGCATACCACGAGCAGTAGAGGCGTGGCTATCTTGTTTAGAAGCACTTTTTCTTTTGAAATTTTTGGACAGAAAGTGGATCAAAACGGGAACTATGCAATTCTAGATATAAAAATTTTCAATCATAGAATGACAATAGCAGTGGTATATGGACCCAATGAGGACAAACCAGCTTTTTATGAAATACTCCAAAGAGATATTGAAAATTTTGGTAATACTTCAGTAATAGTGGGGGGTGATTGGAATTTACCACAAAATTATGATATGGATACTTTAAACTATTTGCATAAAAATAATCCTAAAGCTCAAAAAAAGGTTAATGAAATGATGTCAGAAATAGATCTGGTTGATGTTTATAGGGAATTATACCCAGAGAAAAAGAGGTTTTCCTGGGGAGGACCTAACAAGAAGCAGGCAAGACTGGACTACTTCCTTGTCTCATCTGATTTTCAACCACTGATAACCTCGTGTGATATTGGTGTTGCATATAGGTCTGATCACTCACCCGTATCTCTGTCCATTCAATTTAATACAAATGAAAAAGGCAAAGGGACGTGGAAATTTAACAATGCTTTATTATACGACAAAGAATTTATTACTAATACTAAAACTTGTATTGCTGATTGTATTGATCAATATAAAATAGTTGATTCTGAAAATAGGGAAGAAATAGAATTTTCCATTTCCGACCAACTGTTTTGGGAAACTTTAAAACTGATGATACGAGGAAAAACAATTTCTTATTCATCTTTTAAAAAGAAAGAACGCAGTAGGGAAGAACAAGAACTAGAAAGTCAATTGAACAATTTGAACAATAATGAAAATATCAATGATAAAAGGGAAGAAATTACACGTATTGAACTTCAGTTAAGGTCGTTAAGAGAATCTAGAATAAAAGGGGCAATAATGAGAGCAAAAGCTAAATGGCAAATTGAAGGGGAGAGAAGTACAAAATATTTCTGTAATCTAGAGAAAAGAAATTATATTGACAAAGTAATACAAAAATTAACTTTAGATAATGGTGAATGCATCACTGATCAAGCAAAAATTCGTGCGGAACAAAAGTTATATTATGAGAATCTATATTCATCTAAGAAAACACTTATAAATAATACACACAGAGCTAATTTCTTTTCTCTTGAAAACCCATTTATCAAAATTCTCTCTGATGAACAAAATATTAATTTAGAGGGGGAACTAAAAAGCTCAGAAATTCATAATGCATTAAAAAATATGAAAAATGGAAAATCTCCTGGTCTGGATGGTTTTACAACTGAGTTTTATAAAATTTTTTGGCACGACATTAATCCTTTCCTACTGCGTTCTTTCAAAGAATCATTTCAAGAAGGTAAATTATCAATTTCACAAACACAAGGTGTTATCACCTGTCTACCCAAAGATGGTAAACCAAAACATTTTCTAAAAAATTGGCGACCTATTTCACTGCTTAATGTAGACTATAAAATAGTATCAACATGTATTGCAAATAGAATTAAAAAAGTCCTTGATCACCTGATTAGTGAAACTCAAACTGGCTTTATGAAAGGCAGATATATTGGTGAGTGTACAAGACTTATATATGACCTCTTGAAAAAAGTAGATGAGGAAGATATTCCTGGCTTGCTTGTCTTGTTAGACTTTGAGAAAGCCTTCGACTCTCTTGAGTGGAACTTTATATGTGAAACCTTGAAATTTCTAGGTTTTGGGGACACAATAGTGAAATGGTTCACAACCCTTTACTATAATTCAAAAAGCTGCATTCAAAATAATGGTTATCTATCTGATTTTTTTGTAATAGAGAGGGGGGTACGACAAGGGGATCCATTGTCTCCCTATCTTTTTATTTTATGTTTGGAACTGCTTAGTGCATCAATAAAATATGACAACAACATAAATGGTATAAAGATTAAGAATTCTGAATTTTTACTCAGTCAGTATGCTGATGATTCGACTTTGATCCTGGATGATAGTGAAGAATCTCTCAACAGTGCTCTAGATAAGATAGACTTGTTTTACTCATGCTCTGGTTTGAAGGCTAATTTTGAAAAAACCCAAGTAATATGGATTGGGGCAAAAAGGGGCTGTGGTGAGGAGCTAAACACAAATAAAACAATAATATGGAACCATTCAGGAAATTTCAAACTCCTAGGCATTCAATATTGTTTGTCAAAAGTTGATATATGTGTTGATAATTATTTAGAAAAAAATCAAAAAGTTAAAAATCTTTTAAGTGACTGGTCATTTAGAAATATTACTATATATGGGAAAATTGTAGTTGTGAAAACTCTCGCCCTACCAATTCTAATTCAATGTTTTACTGTTTTACCAGATCCATCTCCAGATATATTAAAGCAGTTACAATCTATGCTATACAGATTTGTGTGGGATGGTAAAGGGGACAAAATTAAAAGAAATATACTTATCTCAAATTACGAGGATGGTGGTGTAAAAATGCCACATATTGAATCATTTATAAAATCACTTAAGTTATCCTGGGTTAAAAAAGTTTTAGACCCCACAAATTATTCCTCATGGAAAATTCTATTGGCAGATCACCTTGAAATGAATGGTGGTGAAAATATGTGGCATTTATCAAAATCAGCACTCAATGAAATTAAAAAAGAATTTAACCCTTTTTGGCATAATGTAATTTCATCATGGACCTCATTGTGTGAACCTCTGACCACAGCCCCAAGTGATATTTTGTCTCAACCATTGTTTTTAAATGAAAATATTATGATTGATGGAAAAACTGCTTTTTACAAAAAATGGATACAAAATAATGTATTTTTCATAAATGATCTCATTAAGGAAAATGGAGAATTTTACAATTATGATGAATTTATTAGAAATTATAATATAAAAACAACTTTCTTAGATTTCTATGGACTAATCTTGGCACTGCCAAAGGAATGGAAGAATGTTATTCATTCTCAAGTATTTATCAAACTAAATACTGTCAGTCACAAAAATGTTACCGCCATAAAAACAGTTGATAAAGTATCAAAACATTTTTATAAATTTTTTCTAGATAAAATAAAGGAAACCCCATCACGCATACAAGAGAAATGGAAAATGAAATTGAGAATAGATATTGTGGCCGAAGAATGGAATTATTTTTTTAGTCTTCCTTTACTTATAACTGAAGATCCCACTTTAAGGGCATTTCAATACAGATTACTCCATAGAATTCTAGGAACAAATACTTTACTTATGAAATGTAAATATAGTGAAACAGAACTGTGCACTTTTTGTACCGAAACTAAAGAAAGATACATACACCTCTTTTTTGAATGTAGTTATGTTCGAACATTCTGGCTTAATTTTTTTCAAAATTTAGAAGATGTATGTAATGTAAGCTTTCTCCCAACCTTATCAAGTATAATCTTGGGTGTTAAACATCATCTATTTAAAGATATTCTTAATACATGTATTCTGATATTGAAAAGATATGTTTATTTATGTAGAGTTAGATTTACAGTCCCATCTGTTGCTGAAGCAATTGAATGGCTTAAATATTATTATAGGGTTGACATGGTCTCTACGAATTTGTGCTCTACCAGTAAAGCAATAAGATTAAAAGAAAAATGGTCAAGCATTGATAATATTATTAAGAAATAGAGCTCAATGCAGATGTACTCTGTAATCTATTACTGACTTTGTATTTTATAATTTGTAACAAGTATGGTTAACTATATGTTTAGGATTTATAGCAGAATAATTTGTTTGTGCATCTTTATTTGTAGATGAGATTTGAAAATGATATGAAAATAATAAAATATATATTACAAAAAAAAAATCTACCCTCATCATCATTAAGTTTCTTAGTGCGATGAGACAAACTGCTCTAATTCACAGATCACAGGCGCTTGTGTCAAAAGAAAAAAATCCTATTATATATAACATTAAAGTTTAAAGGGGGAAATATTCTGTCACAGAAAAATCATCTTCTTTTAAGTATTAAGGAAATGTCTCTCCTTTGAAGCCATATTCTGGAAATTATTAGAAAAAAAGCTTTTAATTTGAGGTACAATGTGCAGATAAAAAACATACTTTTTAGGTTGAATTCTACTGTCAAGAAAACACTGTTTCGAGTTGTGGTATGCATCATAAAATGCCCAACAACATGCGTCCGTCTACTTGTAAAGACATTTGTTTCTATGATATGATCTATACATTTATGTCAGAATTCAAATGAAGCAGAAACTCTAATGTAACTAATCTGCTTTACGCGTTCTCTAAAGAAGTGTAATAACGCCTAACACAAACACACATACCAACAAACACAAAACAGTACACCATAGGTCCATAGCCCCCACATTATTCCAGAAGCTTCTAACTGATGCCGAATGCTATAGTGAAAAATTGTAATTGGAACCTACACAACACAAGTAGAACTTTTCTGAAAAAGACTATCAATAAAAACACAAATATATCATCTTTCCATAATGTTTGAATGTTAGAAAAATTGCCCAGTGTATCTTACTTTAATCACAGAGAGGCGATAGTTAACAATTTTTAGTTTAAGCTTAATTAGCATTAAAACAATTTCCCACTAACAAATAATGTTACTTTATTCAAATATAAGGACTTTGTTACCCAAATCTACTAATTTTTTTAGATATCATGATTTTTTATGACAATTGATAAACATGATGTTTGATAACTGTATAATATTACTATACATTTTCACTTCTGCACTCGTACGTATACTATGAACAACAACATTGTTTATTTTGTAAAAAAAAACATTTCCATTCTCCTTTTATTTTCTTCAAAATTATTTTCTTTTACCTGTGCAAATTATTATTTGGCGGCATATTGATCATGATTTACATTGTTAAAGCATGTACATGGCAGAATTTTGTTCAAGGACATAGTTGACGTTCTGAAATTGTTTATTATCTCATTCCTTATTGTATTGATTTTGTATTTCAATATTTCAATATGACATCATTTTGTCATAGATCTAGTTAATTCGTTCAGTGAATGTTCACTTGTTTGTGTTAATATGTCTTTAGATTAAGATAAGCCATTTCAATTGATATTTTAAAGAGTGTCTTTCTATGTTGTGATATTACTCAATTTTGCCAGGTAAGGTTAAATGTTGTTACCGATATGAAAACGTTTAAACCCATTGCATTTGTTTGCACCTGTCCTAAGTCAGAAACCTAATGTTCAGTGATTGTAGTTTAATTTTTGTTGATGTGGTTCCTAATGTTTTCACTCTTTCAATATAGATTTTACCATTAGTTTCCCCGTTTGAATTGTTTTACACTAGTCATTTCTTGGATTCTCTATATCTTGCTGACCGGTGTGAGCCAAAGCTCCGTGTTGAAGATCGTATGTTGAACTTAAATGTTTTTCTTTTACAAATTATGACTTAAGATAGAAGTTTTAAGTGGAATGAACAGTGGTGCAACATTACAACATAAGAACGAACTATAAAAATCCGTTGCAAAAGATTAACTCATCAGAATGATCCAAAAAGAAATACATGATATATCACAAACACAGAGTGGACACATAAATATCATGGTTTTGATATTTCATTAAGGGAATATAAAGTGTATGACAAATATGTAAAACATTTACAACCATGATTTTAATTGCATCTGTAGAAATATTTTGACAGGTGATCAGTTTCAATCTTCAGGCTTGTCTTATATCACCTAAATTTCTCGATTTAAATAAAGACATTCAACCTATCTATGATAAATGCACCTCGACCTGTAGGACAAGCTTTGAACTAGATTGAACGTTGTCTGGCCCTTCATAAAAAAAATCAGACGATAAAGAACAGAATACTAAGGGAAAAAAAGGGGAATATAGAATGAATGAAAAAACTTTTCTCAGACGATGAAATAATTATACATGTAACCTTACAATATTCAGCTTGATTTCTATGAATGATTTCAATTGAGATATGCAGTATACGTTATCAATTTAGACAGCAACGCAATAAAACAACATGCAAGACAATATACTTCTAGAATTCAATCTACGGTTTTCTACAATGGACAATTCATTACAATATTTTAAAGTTTTTAATCCTTCCAAGTCTGACTATGATATACTAGTATAGAATAGTTGCAGATACATGTAAAAAATTAACATATTTTACGCAACAAATAAATGAATATAATTTAAAACAATAAGCAAGATCAAGAACATACTTGCAGTGAATGTCTTGATGTTTATTGACAATTTATAGAAAGACAAATTTTATTTTTTTTAAAATCTAAAATACGTAAATGCTGTTAGCATTTTAAAAGAACTGTAACTCACAAAAGATTATGTCAATCCAGTGTGTTAAGCTCTGATTGATTTGTACGATAAGGACCTTATTTGCCATCCAACATTAAAAGACGTGTTTGGTAGAATTTTTTGGCAAGGTTATTCTGATACATTATTCCACTAAATAACGGTACACCTTTATTTGATTTTACTGGCGGGTTACCGTATAAATATGCTGATGTTGGCGGCACCCCGTTATTTGATATTGTTGTATGCACTCCGTTATTTGATATTGTTGTAGGCACTCTGTTATTTGATATTGTTGGCAGCACACCGTTATTTGATTGTGTTGGCTGCACACCTTCAGTTTGTTCTATCGTTATCAGTATCGTTTTCATCATCGTTTTCGCCGTTTGGCACATCTGTTACTGTGCGTCCTGTCAATAGAAGTATAATACGATTAAGACAAAAGATATTCAATTTGCAAATAGTAAAAAAATACCTATGTCTATATTTCAAATTAAAGATAATAGACTAATAAATTGATGACTATAAAATTATCGTTTACAAATATTAGATCATACTACGTGCATTTTGACATCATCCTCATTTGAACGTTGGTAGATATTTGTCTCCTTGACAATAATACCATAACTCCTTATTCATTAGAAAACTAACAAGAAAAGAATGTAAACCGTCATGCATTTTGGAAGAACTCAAGTATAATCACTGGTTCGCTGCAGTGTAGAGTAAAATATAAAATCAGGTATTGATTTAGTTTACAAACATTTGATGCCAGTTATTTAATCAAGTATATCGGAAGACACATTACCATTCTTTTCTTTCTATATTCTAAATTATTTACACTAAATATTATCTTTAAATCGGAATTATTTTTGATACGACGTAAATGTAGTGTTTTATAATTTCCAAATCTGTCTAGTAAACAATATTTTTTTCCAGAGAAAACGCCACTTTTAAGAAAATATAAAACTTCGTTCGAAAGAAATGACGAATGGAATCCCAAAGATAATACTCAGCCGCTTATGACATTGGCCTATGTACATATATTGTGTATCATATGTCAACTTTGATTGGGCATTTATTTTAACTTATTACTATGTTTATCATAATTATTATAATAATTTGTTTAGATTCTATAGACAATTTTGTAACACTTTCACCGAATAATTTATCATCATTGCATAAATACTTTTGAATAGCTTGGTATATTTGAACCAAAACTGCTTTACTGGTTACCGATATTTCACCGATTTAACTCTCTTTTTTAAATTACAAAATCATCATATATCGCGTCTCCAAATATTTTTATATTTACACTTTATGTTGTATGTGTGAAAAAAAACTACTGTATAACAAGTCTAAATCGAAAACTAGGTTCAAACCTATGATTGCGCTGAATAAAAACCGCATGTAATACGTGTGCATGTAAGACTATATTTATATACATCTCTGCAACGAAGTAAAATATGAAAAAAGTCAGAATCCCTATAACCAGTCAGGGGCATTACTTAAACAAGTAACAATTAAAATTACCTATACAAGTAATGTTGAAAACGAGTTATTTTTCTGAATATTATTTTTAGAGGTGTCCAAGAATACAGATTTTACTAGCTTTAAATAATTTTCACAGTTATCTGGTTATTTTTCCCTTGATATATAAAAACTAATTCTTCTGAAACACTTATTAACTTTCCGACGCACTTATCTTTCATACCGACGCTTCTGGGTCAAAGATTGGTCTCTTGGGACTATTAAATTATCATTTTCCTCTTAAATCTTGGAGGTAGACTGATATAAATAGATAGATACTTGTGAATTAATTATGACCTGAAGTTATTTATAATTTGTAACCTAAATCAATTAAATATGTGCCTTAGATAAATGTTATTGCTATTTTTTTCAAAAATGTTTAAAATAACTTATTCAGGTAATATTTTTGTCATTATTTTCAAAGTAACCCTTTATCTCTTTACTCCTCTCAAATCTGATAAATTCTTTATTTTATGATATAAAATGTTGTTTAAAATCATGAAAACTACATTAAGTGTAAGTTTCTATTGAAAATTAAAATAACTCTCTGAAGTAATTTTATTATTTTTAAAATAAAAAATTACTTATACAAGTAATTTACAAAATAACTTGTTTAAGGAACGCCCCTGACTGATAACAGCCACCTTCACCATTGTGAAAGATTTGCTGTTAACAAGTTATAAGACTTCGTAACGACCTCGTGCACATGTTACCTGGAAATGCATGTCCTTTTATAACTCATTAGAGATATATACAAATTAATTAAACAAAACATATATATCAAAAGACACGGTCCAACAATGTAGACGAAAATAAAAGTCACGACAAGAATATCTGTTTTGTTGATTTTGTATTGCTGATCATTTAATATTTTATGTTTCTTTCTATCTTCCTTAGTTTACACTGAACAGCAAGATATGAAGGGCCCCAAAAATCAGTAATGTAAAAACCATTCAAACGGCAAAACCAACGGTATAATCTGCACATGAAAAACGAGAAAAGAGAAACACGTATGTCTATAGACAGACGACAGCTATTGTTCATCAGATTCCTAACTTAGGACAGACGCAAACATTTGCAGCGAGATTTAACGTTTTAACGGTACAAAACCTTCCCCCTTTTCTGAAACAATAGTGTAGCATCACAAAATAGAAAAACACACTATAAAATATCAATTTGAAGGCTTATATAAATAACTCAACATAATTATTATAATAATTTGTTTAGATTCTATAGACAATTTTGTAACACTTTCACCGAATAATTTATCATCATTGCATAAATACTTTTGAATAGCTTGGTATATTTGAACCAAAACTGCTTTACTGGTTACCGATATTTCACCGATTTAACTCTCTTTTTTAAATTACAAAATCATCATATATCGCGTCTCCAAATATTTTTATATTTACACTTTATGTTGTATGTGTGAAAAAAACTACTGTATAACAAGTCTAAATCGAAAACTAGGTTCAAACCTATGATTGCGCTGAATAAAAACCGCATGTAATACGTGTGCATGTAAGACTATATTTATATACATCTCTGCAACGAAGTAAAATATGAAAAAAGTCAGAATCCCTATAACCAGTCAGGGGCATTACTTAAACAAGTAACAATTAAAATTACCTATACAAGTAATGTTGAAAACGAGTTATTTTTCTGAATATTATTTTTATAGGTGTCCAAGAATACAGATTTTACTAGCTTTAAATAATTTTCACAGTTATCTGGTTATTTTTCCCTTGATATATAAAAACTAATTCTTCTGAAACACTTATTAACTTTTCGACGCTCTTATCTTTCATACCGACGCTTCTGGGTCAAAGATTGGTCTCTTGGGACTATTAAATTATCATTTTCCTCTTAAATCTTGGAGGTAGACTGATATAAATAGATAGATACTTGTGAATTAATTATGACCTGAAGTTATTTATAATTTGTAACCTAAATCAATTAAATATGTGCCTTAGATAAATGTTATTGCTATTTTTTTCAAAAATGTTTAAAATAACTTATTCAGGTAATATTTTTGTCATTATTTTCAAAGTAACCCTTTATCTCTTTACTCCTCTCAAATCTGATAAATTCTTTATTTTATGATATAAAATGTTTAAAATCATGAAAACTACATTAAGTGTAAGTTTCTATTGAAAATTAAAATAACTCTCTGAAGTAATTTTATTATTTTTAAAATAAAAAATTACTTATATAAGTAATTTAAAAAAATAACTTGTTTAAGGAACGCCCCTGACTGATAACAGCCACCTTCACCATTGTGAAAGATTTGCTGTTAACAAGTTATAAGACTTCGTAACGACCTCGTGCACATGTTACCTGGAAATGCATGTTAATTTGTATATATCTCTAATGTCGGATTTGTATCCTGATATTAAAAACATATCCGATTGAGATAGTAAATGAGATTTTGATGTAACTGGAGAAATATTTAGCACCTTTCAAATATGAATTATTAACAGTTTTTTTAATATCAATTATTCACTTTGCATATACTAGTATGCATTTTAGGTAAAATGAAAATAAAACAAAAATGAACTACCTTCGCATACTGTATATGAACCTAATGTGGACTTGTACTAAAATAAATTCATTCTGGACTCTGCAGTCCGATCAAAGTCCCTTATTGTGAGATAGTTTTTAAAATAAAGTCACGTCCGGGCTGCAGACATGCATGTTATTCATACTAATAAGGTGTCATGCAGTTTCCAAGAGAATTATTGGAATACTAATAAGGCTTGGGGGTCTTTCGTGTCCTTCGCAACACAAATGTCTCACTCTAAACATAATGCATTTGTTTTTTTATGAAAATTAGACAGTCTGTTTTATTGTTCGAATTAATTTACACAATTAAATATGGAGCCCTTTATAGCTTGCTGTTCGATGTTAGCCAATGGTCTGTGTTGAAGGCCGTACTTTGACCTATATTTGTTTACTGTTTACAGACTTCTGTTTTCTGATTGTCACTCATACCATCTCGTCTTTTTATTTTATACATCAATGACTTTTTTACCTTAAAATTGCTGACATAGAACAAAGTAATTCAATATATATATATATATAGATATATATCTTTAAGCTAATTTTATGATTATTAAAATGTTTTTTGAATAATCTTTGTCAAAATGAGAATATGAGTTATATCTAAATCTAATCATGCATTACAATTATCACAATGATGTTATATTTAGAACTTCAAGGTGCTGCCATTTTATTTTTAAGATGTTTCGTGAGGTCCAATTAATAAGCTGCAATATTATTTATTGCAATGAAGGTATACTGTCATCTTGCACATTCTTGTCTATAAATATCATGTACATCTGCTGACTGTTGATATATTCGTTATATGCTACTACATTGTTTGCACTTGAAGTGAACTACATGTACTTTCTTAATAAAACAAGAGAACCTGTGTCGTTCACCTTGGTCTACATCTGTAATATTCCCTGGGGCTGTATGGCGATAACAAGGAACGACATAATTTGGAAGCAGCGTTCATTTTTATTCTACATGAATAATGATGCAAAATAATATATGAGGTTTACATAATCATGTCAGACTGATATAAAGGGAGGTAACTCAATGAAAGTAAATCAAAGTACTTTCAGTACTTTAATATAAGAATAATGTTACAATGTCCATATATATCAAAAGACACGGTCCAACAATGTAGACGAAAATAAAAGTCACGACAAGAATATCTGTTTTGTTGATTTTGTATTGCTGATCATTTAATATTTTATGTTTCTTTCTATCTTCCTTAGTTTACACTGAACAGCAAGATATGAAGGGCCCCAAAAATCAGTAATGTAAAAACCATTCAAACGGCAAAACCAACGGTATAATTTGCACATGAAAAACGAGAAAAGAGAAACACGTATGTCTATAGACAGACGACAGCTATTGTTCATCAGATTCCTAACTTAGGACAGACGCAAACATTTGCAGCGAGATTTAACGTTTTAATGGTACAAAACCTTCCCCCTTTTCTGAAACAATAGTGTAGCATCACAAAATAGAAAAACACATTATAAAATATCAATTTGAAGGCTTACAATGTATATAAATAACTCAACAACAAAAAACGCAAATGAATGAATAAATTTTATCTACGATACCACACAGATAATTCTTAGTTATTAAAATGTGTAAAGGATAAATAATTAAGATCTTAAGTGTGCATAGCTGCTAATTCCTTTCATATCTGTTAGACATTCTATGGCTTATTTCTTCTAATCCTCTTACCTTTAATATATTGAGATCATAATCTTTTTTTTCTCTCTCGTCCCTACTTAAGGTAGTTCAGGGGTATAGAAAAAAATCGACAGAATTTTCTTATACTTTGTGAAATTTAACATTGAAGTATTGTAAATGAAAAAATGCAAAAAAAATTGGGGGTCACCGGCCATCTAAGAGATATTTTGACCTCTGAAAATGAGTGCAAATAGGTTATAGGAAATTATAGGGAAAATGGACACAAATACACTTTGATTGAAATTTCAGAGCAAAATAAATGACAGAAGTGGCTAATTTTTTCATACTGTATAGCTTGATGTCTCTATTTTATAAAATTGAAATAAAATTTGGGGGTCACCGGCCATCCAAGAGATTTTTTGACCTCTGAAAATGAGTGCAATTAGGCTAAATGTAGGAAAACAGACATAAAATCTCTTTGATTGAATTTTCAGAGCAAAATAAACGACAGAAGTGGCTCATTTTTTCATACTGTATAGCTTGATGTCTCTATTTTTTAAAATTGAAATAAAATTTGGGGGTCACCGGCCATCCAAGAGATTTTTTGACCTCTGAAAATGAGTGCAATTAGGCTAAATGTAGGAAAAACAGACATAAAATCTCTTTGATTGAATTTTCAGAGCAAAATAAATGACAGAAGTGGCTCATTTTTTCATACTGTATAGCTTGATATCTCTTTTTTATAAAATTGAAATAAAATTTGGGGGTCACCGGCCATCCAAGAGATTTTTTGACCTCTGAAAATGAGTGCAAATAGGCTAAATAAAGGAAAAACAGATATAAAATCTCTTTGATTGAATTTTCAGAGCAAAATGAATAACAGAAGTGGCTCATTTTTGCATACTGTATAGCTTGATGTCTCTATTTATTAAAATTGAAATAAAATTTGGGGGTCACCGGCCATCCAAGAGATTTTTTTACCTCTGAAAATGAGTGCAAATAGGCTAAATATAGGAAAAACAGACATAAAATCTCTTTGATTAAATTTTCAGAGCAAAATAAATGACAGAAGTGGCTCATTTTTTCATACTGTATAGCTTGATGTCTCTACTTTAAAAAATTGAAATAAAATTTGCGGGTCATCTGCCATCTGAGATTTTTTTTAGCAAAATAAATGACAGAAGTTGTTCATTGTTCAAAGAGGGGTTGACCTCTGCGGTTGTATAAAGCTGTGTCCTGCGGAGCATCTGGTAATTATTGTGCTTAAACCATATTTGAGACAACATATGAAAACTGTGAGCTGACAGTCTGCTTAGTTTTTATCCATAAGTCTCAATATGACTTTCTATCTAAAAGGTTTTTATGTGTCAATATTTGTGGTTCAATACAAAAGGAAGATATGGTATGATAATTGATTGTTTATGAGGCAACTCTCCGCAATAGACAAAATGACTCAGAAGTTAACAGCTACAGGTCAAAAGCCGTTATCGCATAGTGAGATGTAAAAGGCCCTTCAATGACTAATGAAAAACAATTCAAATGAGAAAACTGAAGGCATATAAATGTACAAAATGATGAACTAAAAAAAATATGTGACACAACAAAAGACAACCACTGTCTGAATTACAGGTTCATGACTTGGGACAGGCACATACATAATGAGCCACTTCTGTCACATACATAATGTTGTGAGGTTAATGTTTGAAGGTGACAACCCTTCCCCTTAACCTGGCCATGTGACAGTGGTGTAATTTGGTACAACATAGGGGTTTTATCAATTTGTATTATTTATTTTTGAACTCTAAATCTAGCGAAAAGTAGATTATCACAGACAAATTTGCAGAATGAGTTGTATGAATAGTCAGGACCCTTGTTTTACAAACTTTATGGAGCAAAAAAAATGTGATGAGGTTTGTATGTACATAAAGTCTGTCATAAAATTAAAGGTTTCAGTATATTCACATTTTACAATATTTTTTGTAACTGCTGTACATGTATTTCACATGTTATTTTCCTTTTCTACTGTAGGATAGTAAGTGGTTCAAATATACATGTATGCCTCTTGAGACTTAAATTACATGCAATAGAAAATTTTAATAACTTCAGCTGTAATATGCATTTTTAAATGTAATGTATGTGCTAGGGGCCTAAATTGACCCTGAATTATTTCAAGTGTTTTGGCCTAAGGATTTTTAATACTTAAAGTACTATTAAATTATTACATGTATATTGTAATATACTATGCAATTGGTAATTTCCTTTTTATTTGAAGTACATTTTAAACATATGGGAGGATTCAGAGGCAGCCCTAGGAAAAATTTGGTTAATTATATTGGGAATCACTGGAGCATGACCTGAGTGGGTCCCCTTTAGGGCAGTCAGTGAGCCCCCTCTTATGAAAAATTCTGGATCCGCCACTGGGATTTTTTATACAAAAAAAACATTCATGAGGTTTTAAATTGCAGGAAAATATCACCTCTTCATACAAGCCCCCCCCCCCATTTTTTCATTCAAAAACCTACTAAACATGCTAAAAGTCACATACATTTGTACTTATACATTTGTATAATTTTGACTTTTGAATAATTATTAAACATTCTACATATATCAGATACATGTACATCAATTTAGTCTGTAAAAACATTTTTTCTATAATATATATCTTATAATTGCCATGAAACTTGGTCTGTAGGCTTTTAATTTAGTAATCTCTGGTCATACAAAGTTGGTTAAGATCAGTTAGTTCCTACTATCCTATTACATTTTAGAAACATACTTTGATTTTATCTTTATTTACAAAATAAAGACTCTTGTGTGGACATTACCATGCGTTCCACATGAAAATCAATTATATAATCATTTTTGTAAATTTGATTACATATATAGAAATATTTTTTTCATACACCTTTAATAAATATGCCTTAAAGAGGAAGTATTTTTAAAAGAGTTGAAATTATACTGTAACTTTTGGTCATGAATGGACCACCTAAAAAACCTTAAAAAATGTCTGAAGCCATCATTGAAAAGAAAATGACACCCACTTAGTGCAGGTGTAATTTTTTAAAGTTTGCATTTAATGTCTTTAACATATTAAAAAAATGCACTTCGAAATAACTGTCATGACTGTGTAGACCCCTAACAAGCTTTTAAATTTAGAAAAATATCACTTTATGACAAGACCACTTTTCCTGTTTAGGTAGTAAAAGTTTTGTTTTTCTCTCATGAAGATTCTGTGGGATCAAATATATTATAAGGGGGTAAGGAAAAGTTTTAAAGAATAGAGAATAATGCATGTAATGTTCACAATCAGGGTTTCCCCTGGGTCAATTATTTTTTTCGCCACCTCTTTCGCCAAAACAATATACTTTTCGCCACTTTATGAGTCACAATACATTTGTAAATAAATGAAAATAGACATACATGTAACAATGAAGAAAAACTGGGTTGTTAAATTATAAGAAGTACAGAAAATGGGAAAAATAAATAGAGATAAATCGTATAAAGAATTGGTTTGGAATGAAATGAAGGACCCTCAATCCAGACCATTGGTAAGAAAGGTAGTTTTGTGAAATGATTCATTTAAAAAAATAATTTACACGGTCTAGATCCTGCTAACTTGTTTAAACTCGCCACATTATTCATGTATGTGTCTGTCTCAAGTCAGGAGCCTGTAATTCAGTGGTTGTCATTTGTTTATGTGTTACATATTTGTTTTTCATTCATTTTTATATACAAATAAGGCCGTTGTTTTCTAGTTTGAATTGTTGTACATGTACATCATGTACAACTTACATTGTCAAATCTGGGCCTTTCATTGCTGACTAGTATGTATATACATGTATGTGGTATGGGCTTTGCTTATTGTTGAAGGCCGTACGGTGACCTATAGCTGTTTATGAAGGTGCCATTTTGGTCTCTTTTTGGATACATTGAAGTTGTCTCATCCAAGCAATTATACCACATCTTTTTTATATAGATGGGTTTTGTTCTAACATGTCTAAATTTTAAGTGTGCATGCTTAACCAAAAATGTTATAACTAGAATCCCGGCAAAATCAACTCCATTCACATTTGAATACTCCAGGTTTACAACAAGAAAATTCTTCTTATATATGCATGTAATACACCTAATCGCTATTAGCCTACTTGGCCGGCCGACCTGGTCGCTTGACCTTTTGACGCATTCAACAATCACTTTTCCATTGTGACATCAGATATTTTGATTTATGATGTCAACATGTACAGGAACCTGTGTGATATCCAGTAATGGTGGACAAATAGCGATAAGGTGTATCGTTTTTGATGCGTTTTGTTTTTTGATTTTGCCATGTGATTATGGACTTTCCAAATTGATTTTCCTCTGAGTTCAGTATTTTTGTGATTTTACTTTTTACATGTCTTACATGTATATAAACCTTTACTTCCATGAAACATGACCTTTACTCCCAGAAACCTAAATGGTCTGAACCCTATGTAGATGACATATTTCTCAGGTCCACAAATTTCAAATTTATTACATGATAAAAGTACCATGAGCTATGCCTTTGGTTGCATTAATAATTAATTTTCAGTCTGAAAAGGGGGGGGGGTCATTGTTTTGTTGTTCGACACGGATATTGTTCTGAAATTATTTACGCTTGCATGTTATTTTTCAGTGGTCGTGAATCGCTCTTGAACATTTATATTCAATTCAATAGTACTTACTTGTCAGTTTAAATTTCCCCTTTTTCATGATTTGTTTACATCATCTTTCGCATGTTTGTCGGACCTTTTCTAGTGTAAGACAAGAGTGAAACTTCTTCATAAGCTACCAAAATGAAGATCGTTTTCTATGATTTCGATCTGCATTACAGTATTCATGAAAAGCAGTTCACGTGTTCGATAAATGTGAGTTATTCTCTTTTCATTCTTCTCCTTCGTCAAAAACATGGCATTTATTTTTAGAACGGAAGTCCTATTTCAACAATGACAATTGTAACAATAAATTTTATTAAGTTTTAAAATTGCATTTAAAAGTTATTCAACTCTTTCTCAATGCATTTGAATAAAAAAGATTATTTAAATGATCATATTATACTGTTACGGAAAATTACGACTATGTACATCACTTACGATATCAATGCGCAACTTTATGCGCAGACGGCGCGAAAATTTAAACCCCCGAACTACCTTAAGTTATTATGTCTTTCCATTTATGATATAACGGTTTATTTAGTGGTACATATTTAGTTGATGTCTTTTCAGTTGATACAATTTATTATAGTAAATTGCTCATTCAATGTTTCTTCTCTGTAAAGGTCGTTTTTTGCATGAAGACTTGCTTGAGTTTTAAGTGGTGGTATACTTTGAGACTTCTTGTTCATCTGACCTGGCTCTACAAAGTGGGGTTTATTGTTAATTTGCGTCCGTCGTCCGTTTTCGTCTTTGTTAATTTTTCCAAATATCTTCTCTGAAACTACTAAGCCTAATGATACCGAACACATGTCTTTCAGTCGTCAGAAAGTTTTAATTAAACTTGACAACAATTATCATTGGTGTATCTAGTTGTAAAAATGATTATTGGGTAAGTCTGTCCGCCAGCAAATATTGCAGACGTGGCTAAGATTAAGACATAGGGATAACATGCGAAATATTTCTATTGAAAACCACCATGAATAGAAAAGATCTCATGTAAAAACCATGTTTAAAATGTTGAACTCTATTAAATGTCCATTTACATCAATACGATCTAATGATTTCTTATACGAGTTATCGCCATTATATGACGAATTTGACCACATTTCATGTCTGGCTATTATATTGAAATTTATAATAAAAAGGAATAGAAAATTTTAATAGCAGAAATAACCAGCAAGATAAGATCTACACGGATGTCAAAATGTTCGGCTAAATAGTCTAATATTGGAGAGTTCCTTTTGTTTTAGATGCACATAGACTCAGATAACAGTATGTCACGTACTAGTTAAAGCAGTTGTTTTAGCTGTTATGTATTTTCAAAACTGTTTGCTATTTTCTTTGATATCTAGCTTCAATCCTTTTGTCAACATTATTGTTGTTTGTTTTCATTAATACTACAGTCGTTATTGATTTTCGTAGTTCTTTCCATCCCCCCTTAAATTCCGTTCATGTAAATGTTTATTTCCATTCCCGTTCCGTTTTCTGTTTCCGCCATTCAGCAACACCCGTTATCATTTGTTGTTGTCGGATCACCGTTAGTATCTGTTGTTGTCGGATCACCGGTAATAACGGTTGTTGTCGGATCACCGTTAGTATCTGTTGTTGTCGGAACACCGTTATTTGATTGTGTTGGCTGCACACCTTCAGCTTGTTCTGACGTCACATCATCTCCATTTTCACTATCGGTGTCAGTATCGTTATCACATGTATCAGAATCGTTATCCGTATCGTTTTCATTATCGTTTCCACCGTTTGACCCCTCGGGCACTGTGCGTCTTGTACATATAAGTATATTAAAATAAAGAAAATAGAATTCAGTTTTCAAAAGGTAAATAAACACCTTTGTTTATATTTCACTATAAAGATAATAGATTAATAAATTGATAACTGTAAAATAATTGTTAACAAATACTACGTGTTTTTTGCCTATTTCGAGTCAGGAAACTGTCGTTCAGTTATTATCGTTGGGTCATGTATGTCTGGCCTTTTTGTTTTCCAAGTATTATTTTTATCAATTATCCCTTTTTTCAACTGACATTGTTTCATATTTTTTATGTCAAATTCTTTTTACCGACGATACGATATGGGTGTTCCTTATAGTTGAAGCCCTTACGGTTGCCTATGAATGATTATATCAACTTCATTTAAACTTTTGAAGATATTTATCTCATTGGCAATTATACAGCCTATCCTTATTCATAAGGCACTAACAAGATGTAATTTAAACTGTCAACGTGTTTGAAAGTTCGGGGTCTTTATGGCAAGCTATAAAGTACGGGTTTTTCTCATTGTTTAAGACCGTACAGTGACAAAATAATTGTCCAGAATCTCGCATCCAAAAGACTGAATCTGATTTATTTCATAATTTATGATTACGTATTCTTGGAAGTACACAGTTATAATTACTGGTTTTTTGCAGTGAAGAGTAAAATAGAAAATCGAGTATTAATTTTGTTCATAATAATTAGATGCCAGTTTTTAAATCAAGTATATCGGAAGACACATTACCAAATCAAATCAAATCAAATCAAATATTTTATTGTCATATAAACTTTACACTTTGTGACCAACATATATTAACACAATAAACATATATACATAAATATTAATTCACAATTAAAAAAAACCAGGATCAACATTTATATCTACAAACAATCTGTTAAGAGTCCCCTGCCCTCAGTTCTAATGACTTTCTCAAGTAGGATCCTAACTTGTTTGTTTGTTAAGGCGTTAATGGATTTGATAAATAATGATTTTTTTCTTTAGTTAAATGATGAAAGGTATTATTTCCGGTATATATGTGTTGGAAAAGGGCATTTCTTAGAGTTTAATTATACATTTTGTAATCACAATAGAGTAAAACATGTTTCTCATCCTCTAATATTTCACATTTGGCAAAGTCGGTCCTTTCTTGGGATTTTGATATATTCCCCTTTTTCAATCAAGTAAATAAGATCTACTAAGTTAGATTCGAGTTTATAATCTTTTCTAAGTTTTTTTTTATATAGATATAATTTACTTTGATCATCAACATGATCAAGTTTTTTTTTATATTTAGCATGATTAGTTTAATTGGTTTTACTAAAGAATCCGAAATATTATGTGCTACTTTTATAGATAGATAATTCAATGATTTAGTATAGAATTTTATTTAACAGCTCTAAAGTACTTTGTGATAAATTTCCATTACATTTTATCAACATTCCCAAAAATTTATATTTTGATACGCTTTCTATGGCTTTATTCTCATAGTGAATCTGTGATATTTCATCATTTTATTTTGACCGACTAAAGACATGGATTTAGTTGTGTTTGTATTCAAAGAGAGTTGCTATTTGTTGCAATATAATTTAACATTATTTAAACTATTTTGAAGACCCTCTTTCGATTCTGACAGGATTAAAAGATCATCCGCAAAAAGGACGCATCCCACCTTACTATTTATAAGCTTAAGGGGACTTGAATGATTTTCCTCAAATTTTTACAAGATCGTTTTTGAAGACATTAAATAAAGTGGGGTTCATGGTGTATCCTTTTTAATCCCTCTAGCAATATTAAAATATTCTGATACATAATCTTTATATTTTAAAGACGTTTTAGTATTTTTAAAAGTAATGGTGTTTTATAACTCTGTAAACAGACCTGCCAACTCCCATCTTGTATAATTTATAAAGTGAAGCAGTTCTCAATATTGAATCAAAAGCCTTTTTCAGATGTATGAAGTAGGCATAAATCAATTTTTCTCTTTATATACATATTTATTAATTCAGGAATTTTATAAAACGATGCTATCAGCTGTTCTGTGATTTTCTCTGAAACCAAACTGACAATTACTTAATTGTTTGTCAACAATCTTGATTAGCCTTTTATTCGATATGGCATTACAAATTTTGGTAGATTACTTATAAGAGTAATTCCTCTATAATTAAAATGTGTTAGGGTCTAACTTGTCACCTCTTTATGTAAAGGGATCATGAAAGATAATTTCCAAGAATCTGGATAATTACCTGTCTTTAAAAACTTTAATAATATAATTAGTTATCACAGGTTGTGAGTGTTTGATTAATTCATTCACAATTTTATCTGGGCGTACTGATTGGTTTACCTCAGCGAATGTAATTGGTGCACCAGTTTCTATATTTATTCAATATATCATATAATATTTAGTTCGCGTTCCAGTTTATTTACAAAAGATTTATCAAATGAGGTTGGTGAACCCTGATCCTGGAATGTTTTATGAATTTATTTTCATTTATCAATATTTCAGGAATATCTTCTTTAATATTGGGGTGGAGGGGGGTAATGCCTAAAGAACATTCCAGTATTCATTATGGATTATTTTTTAAATTATCTCAAAGTGATTTATAAAGTTTTTGGTGGTTTCATATTTTTTCTGTTTAATCATTTGTTTTAGTTTTTTACATAATTCAAAATATATAGGTTTTAAACTTTGTCATTTAAGTTATTGTAAATTTCGTTTCCTAAATAGTTTATTTGTCTTTTTTGTTTCAAATACAGTATTATCTAACACATACTTGTTTAATTTTTTCTTTTTCTTTTTTGTTGGTTTAGATATGATTACCATTCTTTTCTTTCTATATTTACTATCTTTAAGGTAGCACAATACAAATATTTGATACCTCCAGTTTTGAAATGCTGTAACTTTCTCAATTAAAATTTATAAAATGGTATTTATGGATAGCTTACAGATTACTCTTTCAAGTAAATGCAATGTTAGTATTATACAACACTTATGTAACCAGTTATAATGTTAACTGTGTCTACAAAATTTTACTAGAAATTTTCACTTTCAATTGTAATTAGCTTCTTCATTGATATTCTGAGAGTTTCGATTTTATTATATGTTGTTCCTAGAGCCATTATCTACAAAAGATATCTCAAATTTTGGATAGAATGTATAGATCAATTTTTTCTCCTTTTCAAATATTTTACTTCCACTATGTGGTACATGTAAGTATGTTTACACTACTTAAAGATTTATGAAAGAATGGAATATGATTTCAATAATTTAAGACACACTTTTGTAGCTTCTACTGCATTGATTAAGATTCCATAAAAAATTCCTGTATAGTTAAAGAGAGGAAAGAGCTAAATTCATTTAAGTGAGCTGACCAAGATTTTGCAATTAATTGTATAATAACTGATTATTTAATGATTGCAGAACAAAATTATTGATTGTATTTAAAAGATTAGTCTTTTATCTATCTTTATACACTTCTATTATTAATTTATATACAGTCTGAACAAAGTAACAACATTCAGTCTATGGAAGACGCGTATCGATAACAACTTGTCTTATATCAATGAGCGATATTGTCTAATATCAATTAGAAATATGCAGATATTCCATGCGGAAAATGTTGCTTTCGGCAACGAAAAATTAAGAAAATACTAACTTTAAAACGTATTGTTCAAATATAAACAACAATTGAGTCTAAAGATACATTCAGAAGTTAGTTAGAAGCTAAAGTTTATGTCCGTGTAAAATTTGAAGTGCTGTGTTTTTCTTATATACATAAATAAACAATGCAATACTTTTAAAATATCAACGCGAAACTTTTAAAATATCAATGCGATACTTTTAAAATATCAAAGCGGTGTTTTTGTAATATCGATATTAGTAATTATTAATTTTAATATTTGACTGCTGTATCCATATTTTAACAATTTTACCTTTTATATCTGTTTTGTTCATGCATCGTTGTAAATATGACAGAATTTGATGATACTGTCATACACGTGACAGGTTTAGCGCAATATAATCATGTCCAATCTGTCAAAATTTGAAAATGCCAGTACCGATGGGGTCTAATAAACAATGTCGTAATCAAATAGCTAAGTTTCAAAATCATTGTTCACATATATATAACATTTAGCAAATTTATAATGAACACACCGAAATAATATATATCAGATATGCTCGCAACGCATGCATGGAAGACTTTCTTTATTAAAAACAATGAAACTAACTTTTGACAAAGATGAATCATACTGTCCTCGTTCAGATTGATTCGACAAAATTTGGCCTGTGCATTTTTGAATCTCCTTTTTTTTACAAATTAGACTGTTGGTTTTCCTGTTTGAGTGGTTTAACACTAGTAATTTTTTGGTTCCTATATAGCGTGGTGTTCGCTGAGAGTCAAGGTTCCGTGTTTAAGGCCCTACTTTTATCTATAATGGTTTACTTAAAAAATTATTACTTTAATGGAAAGTTCTCTCATTCGAACTCATGCACCATCTTCTTAATATATCTATAAATCTTATAGCAGATAAATCACTTATAAATAACTGCTTTCCTGTGCTTCAACACGTCATTTGGGTGCTGAATCTTTTGTTAAGTGCAACAAACACACTTCTAAAGCTTTAAAGGTAACGACAGTTATGATGGTACAAGAACGATTACGTCAATAAAAATACCAAATAAACAGCACTGAACGATCTAAATGTATAAATATAGATAAAATATATACACATTTCTAACGTCAACAGAAATTTACATCTTATTCATTTGTTTTCTAAACATTTTTTTTAAGTATTCATTGAAGTCATAAATTCATAACAAGCGATACGGATTGTTATTTATACGATCGATTGCTAGTCAAAAACGCAAGTCAAATCTCTGTGGTAACAAAGCAACGGAATGCCTTCACGGTCATCGCGATGTAAAAGAGCGTCCAGGCGGCGAGCTGATTATGTTCATAGAGATATCGATTTACCAACAGGGAAAGTCTTTGATATAAAAAAGAACTGTTTTCCTTCTCAATATTTTTTCTATGTTAATAATAAATACATTTTCTGTTTGATAAGAATTTTGATTTTCGTTGTATCTGAAGTTGTTCAACTTATAGTATGAGGCTACTCAGTTGGTATCTTCAAAGTTCTGGACATCAGCATTTGTACATTTGAATTTGTTTGGAATATTTATTTTACCATTTGAATATTTATTGTTATTTTGAGCTGTATTGTATTGGACTGTTTGAAACAATGTGGGTTTTTTTAAGTAATGATATGTATGGTCCGCAACGAAGTTGTCGGTGCCATATAGATTTACCCTTGTTCGAAATTCAGAAAATCCAAAAATCCGTAATTTCGAAATGCGTCATTCTAAAATTCCGTAACAAACCATGAAACGGATTTTTTTTTTAAACGCCTTCATATATTGGGCTGATTTTTGTTATGTGAGTTAACCACGATGAGTTACAGATCAAGTATAAGTTTTGTTCTGCTTGGCTAATTTTTGCCGAAATTACGGGCTATGGACTTTGATAAATTGTTGAAAATCTTAGTTATACAGACTTTTTTTCTAAATGCTTTCAGATATTGGACTGATTTTTTTTTGTATGTGAGCTAACTATGGTGATTTGCAGATGAAATTTAAAATTGTTTTGCTCCGCTAATTTTGGCCAAAATTAAGGGTTAACAACTTCGAAAATTGTTGAAAATCATAGTTTTACTGACTCTTTTTCTATACGCCTCTAGATTTTGAGCTGATTTTTGACATGTGAGACTACCATCATGTTTGTGTCCACATTTGTTATTGAAATTGCAGATTTTTCAACATTTTAAGACGGGACAATTCGTGTTGCTTTGACATATCTAGTGTTTGTCTGTTTCGATATTACCCATGTGGATAGGCTATAGCATTGTGATCTCAAGGGCAGATCCAGCCGTTTTCAAAAGGGGGTTCCAAACCTAGGATAAGGGGGTGGGGTCCAACCATATGTCCTAATTCAAATGCATTGATCGGCCACTGGACCCATATTAGAATCTAATAGGTTGGTAGTGTATTTACAACCGCATTTAAATTCCACCATTGCATCATCACTTCAAACAGAATTAGTCGGTTAAACCATGTGATTGAAAACAATAGACTGAAAAGGTTGTTAACACCTTCAAATATCAATAGAGTTAAGCAACATTTGCAAAACGATAAGATTTTGTAAGCGTTAATTTTTGTTACAGATACGAAATTTTAGTGATATTGATCCTCAAACATTATAAGCCGGTCATGAACTAATTTTGTGAATTATGTTTGCGGTTCTTTTGATATGCATTGTGACGTGTCATCGTATTAATTTTATATTAGAAAACTATAGCAGTTATATAAGAAAAGTAAAGCATCTATAATTTTTTTATATTAAAAAAGTATCGCTATGATATAAGACAAACATCGCATTGATATTTTAATATATAGCAGTTTCTTTGACTTTTAGGCGATTTTGGCTTATCCAACAATTCAATTCATCTCAATTGCATTCCACATAGTTTGCTACATGACATTAATTAACTTTGTACATCTACAAATGATAAATCGTGCATTAATGTCTCATTTATTCAACAATTCAATTTTCCCGTTTAAATACACCTTGCTTGGTATAACTTAAAATAATTCATGGAAATTATACAGCAGACGTATGTCTTGTTAAATGTCAGCATATTTTAAGAAAAGAATCATGAAAATCAAGAATCTTCGTTTCTTCATAAAAATGTAAACATTCGTCTGAGATTTCCCACAATGCAAATCGTTGATATAAGACAATATCGCTCATTGATATAAGAAAAGTTTTTCGTATCGCACCTTCCATAGACTGACATTTTAAAAGTTTGAGATTGGAAGTAAAATAACACAAATATTGTGATACCTTAAATCGGAAATATTTATGATATGACGTATACATGTTGCGCTTTTTACTTCCTTCATTTGTCTTTGAAACATTTTTTTTCCACAGAAAACGCCAGTGTTTGAGGAAATATCAAAAAGAATTCAAAAGAAATATCGAAACGTCGACATGTAATCCCCAAAAAAAGAATCAGCCGCTCATGCGATTGGTCTATGTACATATATTGTGTCTCATATGTTAACTTTGAATGATATTTACTACCGTGTTTATCACATTATAATGATTTGTTAATATTATTTAGACAAAAATATAACACTTTCGTGAATATTGTTATTGCACAGATACTTTCGGATAGCTTGGTATATTGAACAAAAAATGATTAACTTGTAACCGGACTCTCGTCGATTTAACTCCCCTTTTTAAATTCCCAAAAATCATCATATGGCGTCTCAATATTTTTTTTCATATTTTCATTATATGTTTAATGTGTGAAAACAGTAAATATATCTTTTATAGATTATCTCGATCATCTCAGCGAGGTCAATTTTCTCGTTTAAGCCGGAACAGCAAAAGTTAGAAAAACAATCTAGGGGAGATGACCAATGATAATCTGTTTATTGCTATTTAACCTATGACGTTGTTTTTAATAACATTAACAACGGCACGTGCTCCGATATTTTTAAGCGATAATTTTTCATCTCATCGGACTGCGCCTTAATAGGAAATTATCAGTCAGTAACAGCAAACGAAAAATTCGTAAAATAGCAACAATCATACAATACTATAACACTATCTGAAAACAAACCTGCAGCAATGGAAATTATAAATAAAGTCAGAATTCCTATCACAGCCAACTTCCCCATTGTGAAAGATTTGCTGTTTACACTATAAGTCTCCGTAACGTCCTTGCGCAAATGTTAACTATCAAAACATGTCCTTTTATATCCCATAAAAGATATTCTATACACATTAATTAAACAAAAAACATATTAAATGCATGTATAAAATTAATTTCTATAACTTATGATATTGATTTTGCAGGTATTACAATCTATGTAGTTATGTTGCCCTTTGGATATATATTGGTGTAAATAAGCATTTTTTTGTTTTATAATTGGCAATTATACCAAATCTTATTTAACATGTTTAAATATGCTGCAATGATTTTTTTTTTCTCGTATCGACATTAGAAAATTATCAAGTTATGATAAAAACTGAAATATTGATGTTACATGGTAACGATGAAGCCCTTTTTCAGATATGAATTCTAAACGGTTTTTTTCATATAAATTTTCCACTGTGCATATATGCATTTTATGTAAAATGAAATTTAAACGAAATTGAACAACCTTCGCATACGGTACATGCACCGAATGTTGAGTATAGAAATAAAGTCATCTCGACATCTGCAGTCCGATCAAAAATCCTGATTGTGAAATAGTTTTTGAAATAAAGACACGATCGGACTGCAAATATACATTGTATCAGAACTTAGGTGGCGTGTAGATTCAAAGAGAACTATTGGAACACGTGTGTCTTTCGTGTCATCTCGTAACACAAAATGTCCGACCCGAAAGATAATGCATTCGTTATTAGCTCACCTACCCTAAAAGGCCAAGTGAGCTTTTCTCATCACTCAACGTTCGCCGTTGGTCGTCGTCAATGTTTACAACAATCTCCTCCTCAAACTACTAGGCAAAATTTAACCAAACTTGGCCACAATCATCATTGGAGTATCTAGTGTCCAATTACAATGTACTTGGCTCGCCAACCAAGATGGCAACCCTGACTAAATATAGAACATAGGGTTGAAATGCAGTTTCTGGCTTATACATCTGAAACTAAACCATTTAGAGTAATCTGATAGGGACTAAAAATGGTAATATCTTTTGATAATTTCAGACGAATTAGACAACCCGTTTTTTTTTGCTGCCCTTGAATTAGCATTATTTAGATAAATTTTCAGTTTTTGGTTATTGTCTTTAATGTTATTATAGATAAAGATAAAATGTGAACAGAAATACTGTTTAGCAATGTGTGATCTAAAAATTAGAACAAGAATTGTAAATTGACCCATTAAGGAGTTATTGCTCATTAAAGTAAATTTCTAACAATTTTTAGTAATTTTTGGTAAATCTTTTTTTTTTTCAAACTTGTGCCTGCCTACCAACATGGCCAAAAATATATAATAGGCTGGGGTAAAATATAGTTTACAAAAAATATCAGGTAAGCGACACAGGCTCACGCCTCTAGTTTATATTGATAAGACAATTGTGGTTTTTTTTCTGTTGAATTGTAATCACCTAGTCAGTTGTTGGCCCTTTAAACTTGTAGCTTGCTGTTAATTGGGAGTCGGAGCTCCGTGTCAATGTCAGGACTTTTACCTTAAATAGCTTTTTTACACATTGGGACTTATGGAGAGATTTTTCATTTCTAATACCACATCTTCTTATTATTTTTTTTTATATATATTAACGACTATTTTAACCTTAATTGCAAAGACAGAATCAAGTAATACAATTTATATATATATCTTAAACTGGTGCAAATTAAAAAAAAATGATAATTTTTGTCATTAATTTTTATGGACTTTTCTCCATTTTAAATTTTATTTTTTACAAAACAGTTTTCAAAATAAGAATATGAGTTATATCTAAATATATTTTTTTAAATACATGTATCACAATGATGTTATAATAACACCTTCAAGATGCTATCATATAACTTTTCAGATGTTTTCCTTGAGGCCTAATTAATTAGCTGCAAGATTATTTATTGCAACTAAAGTATACTGTCATTTTGCTCATTCCTGTCAATAAATAACATGTGCATCTGCTGACTGTTCATATGGTCACCATATGGTACTACTTCCAGTGTATAACTTACTTAAAAAAAATAGAGAACCTGTGTCGCTAATCTTTATATATGTGCAATCCTTCCACATCTTATTATGTTTATAATTTGCAATGTTAAAACTATATTTACTCCTAGCATGTAGGCAAGAACAATACTGTTCAGTACTACATAGGAATACATATATTAAGATATGTTTTATTTTATTTTAACAAATAAATGACAGTTTAGATTTTCCTACCCTATGTACAACTTTGTCTCATAATCTTTTTGAATAAAAATTAACACACCTGATTGAATGGGAATAAAAAATGTCGTTTTGCAAATATATATGTTCAAACTTTTTTCAGTCATATTTTAGTAGCAACAATAACTTTTTTAATTGGACCTGCTTTGATACTTTATTTGTCCTTGAATTTTAACTAGATATCATTTTTGCTCGCTATGGAGATTCCATAAATATCCAGGTTATCGGAATTGCAATTAGGCCTAACTGTGCACCACTGAATGTGGATCTGTTTCTGTAGTGTTATGAGTTACAATGTATGACTAAAATCAGCAAAGACCCTTCGAGACAACATCTGATTCAAACGTATAATACTACTTTTAGATATTTAAATGATTAATTGACTCTCAATAATGACGACTTTAGTATGCACACTAAACATGCTAAAGAGATTTATCCCGCCGAACTGACTTTGAATAAACATAAAACTGACAATAAACACTGTCCTTTCCTTGATCTTGATATCTTTATATCTAACAGTAAACTCAATACCATAATTTATTATAAAACTCATGATTTTTCATGTTCTATTGTGAGTTATCCACTTTAAGATGGTGACGTTTCCAGGTTTTGCATTGTCTGAACTTGTTCGATTTGCTCGTGTATGTATCAAAGTATTTGATTTCAAGGAAAATAATCTCTGTATTACTGAATAATCATTACACCAGGGTCTTCGATATCACAAACTAGTCAAAATGTTTACTAAGTTTTATCATCGGGACAAGGACATACATGTATTTCGTAAATATAAATCAACATGTATATATCTTACACGTTCAGGTATTTCACATCCAATAATTTACGGGAATTTTCTTTACCAAAGCATCAAAAGTCATTCGCCTAAAAATCTGACCAAACCATAAAACAGACTTATTTGGAAAGGATATAGTTACGATACTATTGTCAGTTCATAAAAAGGATAGCATATTAAGGTATTGATTTTGATTTACCCCATAGGATCTTTGTATCGGATATAAACACATTCATTCTAAACCCAGCAGTTGAAATGATACGGGTTATGTTACATTGTATTTTCATATATTTTATGATTTTATTATACTACACCCTTAACGGGATGGATTGTTGCTGATTGTCATATAATGAAGACATAATCTTTCAATCAGTTTATATAAATTCTGGAGAAAGCATGTCAATTACTGCTAGTTTTCCTTTGTTAATATATGTAGCATGGTCATTTTGCTTAGCTTCTTTGTTACCTATTCTGACATTGGACTCGGACTGTAAGTATTGCGATGTGTTTCTTTGTTCAACATTAGCTAGAGGTATAGAGGAGGGTTGAGATCTCACTTAACATGTTTAAACGCGACGCATTTTTTCGCCTATCCCAAGTCAGGAGCTCCTGGCCTTTGTTAGTCTGGTGTGATTTTTTGTATACATTTATTCAGTTGTGTGACTTAATGATGGCTATTGACAGTTATCTGCTCTTTGGTCGGGTTGTCTTTTTGAAATATTCCCCATTTTGATTCTAAATTTTCGATTTGAATTTTATTCTTCACTATCACTTTCCCAACCATTGTCACTTCCTAAGCTATGGGCGATGTGTTTGACCTCCCTGCATCATCCGAGTCATCGGAAGTGAAATCCAAACTGCAAGATTCAAGAACCCACCTTCTAAATCTTCCAATGTTATTAGGGAGACGTTTTTTAGGGTTCTGCGATGGGCAGATGAATGCTTCCTACTACCCAGTTAATTCGAAGATATAACTGAAACAGTAATTATATAATAACAGCTCGTTGATTGGTTTGTACAATTCAAACCTAATGTCTTAAGAGATTCCGTAGAGTGTCGGACCTGAACTTGAGCAATTAGATTATGCCTGGTAACAAATCATGCATATCAGCACACAGTACATAGGTAACACATAATTATCTAGAAATAGCCGAAACTCCTGAAATCTAGTAAACGCAAATGTGATTATTAAAAAGTAGTATATCAAGGACTCGGTTATCAGATTGAAGTTTTGATTTTCTGTTTTTCAAATCTTTGTTCGTCAACTATATATATATAGCTATTCTTGGAAAAGTGTCTAAATATTGTCCTCCGTCTATAATGGATTGCAAAGGGTGTTGTCTGGTTATTAAAGACGCTATGTCTGTTTGCTTCAAACAATGGTGAAAATGTGAAAAATTTGACAGTTATTTGAATGACAAATATACTCCAAATACTCGCCAAACGGTTTGTGTTTGTACCGGCCGACAAAACAGCCAATAATGTAGTGATGGTTAACGCTTATACTAAACGGAATTTCTCCTATACTAAATAATCAATTCTTCTGTTTAGTATTACTATAGATTTTCCCTTCTGCACTCGTACTATGAACAAGAAAATTATTTATTCTGTAAAAATTATTTCTGTTCTCCAATTAATTTATTTTGTACCAAATTATTTTCTTTTACCTGTGCAAATTATGTTACTTGACGGCATTTTGATCATAGTTTACATTGTTATATGATGTGCATGGCGGCAATTTGTTCAAGGGTGTAGTTGACTTTCTAAAATTATTGATTATATCAACCCTTATGGTATCGATTTTGTATTTCAAGTAACATTTTGTCATATATCAACTTAAATCGTTCAGTGAATGTTAACTTGCTGATATTATCAGGAGCGCAACCATCCGACTAACCTGGTACAGTGGTGTAACAGTACAACATAAGAACGAACTATATAAATCAGTTGAAAAAGGATTAACTCATAAGAACGATACAAAAAGAAATACATGATATACCAAAAACACAAAGTAGACATGAAAGCGTACTTTAGAAATCATCATGTTTTTTTCTGAGGTTATGTTTATTCAAAATCCTTAGTAAAATAATCCAAAGGCAATCAAAGTGCAAAAGGGAGATATTCAAATCAGATAGTTTCTATCAATTATTAATTTAAACTGGGATCTATATCTCGGAAAAGGGGGGAGTGCGACCTTTTCATGGTAAATATATATATATCTTGAAAAAGAACATAGTACCCTAGAGATCAAACATATTTTTATAATAAGTACAGCTTCTTTTTGTTTGCCTTCACATAAATATCATTATCCTATTTGATTAAAAGAGAATAAAATGTATTACAAATATTTAAAACATGTACAACCATGATTTTAATTGCATCTGTAAAAAATTATTGACATCTGATCAGTTTTAGATTCAATCTTCAGGCTTGTCTTGTATCACCTAAATTTCTCGATTTAAATAAAACATTCTACCTCTCAATACAAATGAAAAGTATGATAAATGCATTCCCCGACATTTAGGACAGGCTTTGAACTAAATTGAACGTAGTCTAGATCTCCTTGGTTCTTCCTATAAAAAATAGCAGACGATAAAGAAAAGTGATATGCAGTATACGTTAATAATTTAGACAGTAACCCAATAAAACAACCAAAAAAAACCAATGTACTTCTAAAATTCAACCTTCGGTCTTCTACAATGGACAAGTAACTACAATATTTTAAAGATTTTAATCTTTCCAAGTCTAGCTATGATATACTAGTATAGAATAGTTGCGAATACATGTAAGCAAAAATAACATGTTTTATGCAAAAAATGAATATTTTAATTTGAAACAATACTCAGGGTCAAAAACAAACTTCCTGTATATGTTTGAAGTTTATTACCCTTTATTAGACAGATAATTAAAAGAAAATTATAAATTTTATATATGAAAATACTATTGGCATTTTAAAGGAATGGTATCTCACAAAAGATGATGTCAATCAAGTATGTTAAGCTTTGAAGGATCCATACGACAAGGACATTATTTCACATCCAACATTTAAAGGTATACTGCTTAATAACGTGTTTAGTAAAATTTGTATTTAAGGCTGTTCTGGATGAATTCATCTATAACGCGCAAACACTTTCCACTTTTATTAGATAAAACCCGGCTAGCTTTATAGAAAAAAAAATATTACTTGTAAAGTTTAAACATCCTTCCTCTTGGTGCAACTTTATTTGATTGTACTAGGTGACTGTATAAATTTGCTGATGTTGGCGGCGGTGCACCGTTATTTGATATTGGTATAGGCCTTCCGTTGTTTGATATTGTTGGCGGCGCACCGTTATATGATTGAGTTGTCGGATCACCGTTAGTATCTGTTGTTGTCGGATCACCGTTAGTATCTGTTGTTGTTGGAACACCGTTATTTGATTGTGTTGGCTGTACACCTTCAGTTTGTTCTGACGTCACATCATCTCCATTTTCACTATCGGTATCAGTATCGTTATCAGTATCGTTTTCATTATCGTTTTCGCCGTTTGGCACATCTGTTACTGGGCGTCCTGCATATAGAATATATTACGATTAAGAAAATAGAAAATCAATTTGCAAATAGTAAAATAAATACCTAGGTCTATATTTCAAAATAATGATAATAGATTAGTAAATTGATGACTGTAAAATTATCGTTGACAAATACTAGGTCATACTACGTGCATGTTTGCCTGTCCCAAGTCAGGAAACTGTACGTCGCTCAGTGATTGTCGTTGGTTCATGTCTGTCTGTTATTTTTGATTTCCATATTTTTTTATTTTATTTTTTTTTTATAGATCTATTAAGCCTTTTTTCAACTGAAATGTTTTATATTTTGTTATGTCAAGTTCTTTTTTTTACCGACGATACGATATGGTGTTTTTTTTTATTATTTTCCTTATTATTGAAAGCCGTACGGTTGTCTATAAATACTGACATCAACCTCATTTGAACTTTGGTAGATATCTGTCTCATTGACAATAATACCATATCTCCTTATCCATAAGAAACTAACAAGAAAAAATGTAAACTGTCACGTATTTGAAAAATTTGAGTATTTATGGCTTGTTATGCAATGAGGGTTTTTCTCATTGTTGAAGACTGTACAGTGACATCAAGGATTTTCCAGAATCTCACATCCAAATACCTAATTCTGATTTATTTTATAATTTAGGATTGAATATGCATTTTTGGAAGTACACAAGAACTATAACTGGTTCGCTGCAGTGTACAATAAGGTATACAATCGGGTATTAATTTAGTTTACAAACATTTAATGCTAGTTTTTTTATCAAGCATATCGGCAAACACATTACTATTCATTTTTTTCTATATTCTAAATTATTTACGCTAAATGTTATCTTTAAATAGGAATTATTTTAGATATGACGTAAAAATGTAGTGTTTTATAATTTTCAAATCTGTCTTTGAAGCAATCTTTTTTCTACAAAAAACGACACTTTTTTTAGAAAATATAAAACTTCGTTCAAAGAAATGTCGAAACGATATATAAAAAAAAAATGTTTTTTTACAGATCTAACATTGTTGGGTTAATGTTTAGACGAGTTGTATATATATATATATATAATACTTTATATGTAAACAGTCTTAATTCAAAACTAGGTTCAAACCTATGATTGCGTTGAATATGAACCGCAATTTTTATACGTGTGCATGTAAGACTATATTTATGTACATACCTGCAACAATGTAAAATATAAATAAAGTCAAAATCCCTATCACAGCCAACTTCCCCATTGTGAAAGATTTGCTGTTTACAAGTTACAAGTGTTCGTAACGTCCTCGTGTAGATGTTACCTGAAAATGCATGTCTTTTTATAATTCATTAGATATGTGGACAAATTAATTAAACAAAAAATATATTATATGCATGTGCAAAATTAATTTCTATAATGTATTACATTAACCTTGCAGGTAATACAATTTATTAAGGTTTGTTACCCTTTGAACTTATATTAGTTTAAATATAAAAAAAAATGTAGTTTCCTGATTGGCAATCATACCACATCTTATTTTGATATGCCTCAATGATTTTTTCATCTTGATATTAGAAAATTATCAGATTGAGATAGAAAATGAGATATTGATGAAACATGAGAAATATTTAGCACTTTTCAAATAAAAATTCAAAACACTTTTTGAATATAAATTCTTCAATTTGCATATGCTAGTATGTATTTTAGGTAAAATGAAATTATAAACAAAACTGAACAGCCTTCGCATACTGTTCATGCAATTAATGTTGACTCGAGTACTGAAATGCATTGTATGTGCCGTGTAGTTTCGAAGAGAATTATTGGAATACTAATAAGTCTTGGGGTCCGTGTCCTTCGCAACACAAGATATCTTACTCTAAAGATAATGCATTAATTTTTTTTTTTTAAATAGACTGTCTGTTTTATTGTTCGAATTATTTTACACTAGCCAAATTGTGACCCTTTATAGCTTTTTGTTCGGTGTTAGCCAATGGTCTGTGTTGAAGGCCGTACTTTAACCTAAATGTGTTAACTGTTAACACATTTGACTTGAATGAAGAGTTTTCTCATTGGCACTCATACCACATAGTCTTTTTATTTTATACAGCAATACCTTTTTAACCTTAAAATTGTTGACACAGAACCAAGTAATTTAATCTATATCTTCAAGCAAATCTACTGCTTATAAAAATGTTTTTTTGATAATCTTTGGCAAAATGAGAATATAAGTACTAGTTCTATCTAAATCTGATTATGAACTTTATATTTCACAATGATGTTACAATACTAACTTCAAGATGCTGTCATATAAGGTGCTGTCCCTGAGGCCCAATTAATTAGCTGCATGGTTATTTATTACAATGAAGGTATACTGTCATCTTGCACATTCTTGTCAATAAATAACATGTGCATCTGCTCGTCAGTAAATATGCTCGTCATATGCTACTACATTTAGTGAACTAATCAATAAATAAACACAAGAACCTGTGTCGTTAACCTTGGTCTACATGTATGTCCATAAATAATAAAAGACACGCTTCAACAATGTAGACGAGAATAAAAGTCACGACAAAAATATCTGGTTTGTTGATCATTTAATCTTTTGAGTTTCGATATGTCTCCTTTAGTTTTTGCTCAAAACACAGTGACAGTCTAGGAACTACATAAATATAGACAAAATCTGACTTGTAAGTAGCTGCCATGCTCCATTTTGTGTATCTTAAATTACACTTTGCATCTTTGGTAGCATCATTGGTGTCTCCCAGACATTATAATATCTCAAACAAAGTTCTGCATTAAATTTGTTTTAATACAATAACTTCAGAGTGGAGTGTTGTTGTATAAAACTCTATACTAGACCTGAAAACAAGACGATCTGGAATGATGTACATGTGCCTATCACAATTTAAACCGAAGAGTAAGCTAATTTTAAAAAAATAAATAAAAACAGGATTTATCATCGTGAAAGGTAATTTATGCAAATACAGAACATTGTGTAAAAAGCAAGATTATTCAATCTTACTGAAACGAAAAAAAACATACCATCTTTTCAAAACTAATGACTTTAAATAAAGGACATTTGATTTATCAATTTGGTTTTATCAAAAACATACACAAATACCAGGTTTACGCCACAGACGCGGATGTCGTCAACAAATGACTCATCAGTATCGGTTACGCTTCATTCTTACCATGCATACAATTGTTGCCACTGGATGTCAAGCACTCAAAAATCAATTTTCAGTTACGCTCGAATATAAAAAAGTTAAGAACAAGCCAAATGGAGTACGCAGCTAAAGAGTATTGAGGAACTAAAACTTTTACTATATTTAGCAAAACTATCTACAATGTACCAAGTGATTGTGTTATCTTAGGCCCGAGAACACAGTTAGTTATTTCGTAGTGCATTTCTTTTAGACAAAAAATGAAAATTGAAAAAATCCTAACTGTTCTCTCTTTATAATATAATCTTAGTGTGCTATTTTACTTTTAGAAAAAATATATCAAAGTTAGAGAAAACTTCATCAGCTCTAACTTAAATATGAACAATTGTATGTTAAGAGGGTCTTGAATTATTTTCTCAGCTTCCTAAATGCTAATTTTTAACCTTTTTCAGCTAAACCAAATCACAACTTAAATTTAAAATTCATAAACCAAATATTTGGACAGTGTAGTTTCATCTCCTACTTGCTGCTATTTGAGACATAAAACATGGCAAGACAAATCTTTAAAGGTTATAAAAAAAAAACACAGCTGCTAAACATTCACTCTAAAAAGAACAAGCAATACATTATGATACTGAAAGACACTTCATTGTTTGTGTTATATAATATGCCACATCATTTATTGAAATGAAGATACGCTGTCATTTTGCACACCCTTATCAATAAATAACATGTGTACATGCTGTCTATTTATATGTTCGTTGTCTGCTACATTGAACTACGTGTACTTGCTTAATTAAAAAGGAAAATAATGAGAGGTTACAGAAAGTGATATAACAAATAGTGTAGATAATTGAATGCTAATTGAGTCACCCTATTTACTTACAATGTACTTACTTATATAACGTGCGAATCCAGATAATTCATTTCCACTGCCATAGGCGAGTATTACTATTGTAGAATAAAGTATGATGGGGACAATTGTGTTTGTTTACGTTTTAAAAACATAATCGATTTGAATGTATTTTTGAACACAAAACGATTAGAATATGACGATCTGTAACACTCCAAAACATGTCCTTCCCCCCAAACGTGTCCGATTCCCCCAAACGTGTCCGAAATGTACACTATATTCCCCAAACGTGTCCGAATTCATAACCCCCAAACGTGTCCGATAAATGTTATTCGCCAAAACGTGTCCAATATTTAACTCTAGAACGTCTCATGTCTTTTAGCGTTAATACATGTATCTCCTCAATAAAATCGCTGATAATGTTTACGGCAATTTTATGATAGGGACACAGGTGACAATGTTTTCATTTATAAGCTTTAGATGATTAAATGCAGGTTTTTAATGAATATCATAATTCAAAATTTAATCTGTAATTGTTAATTAATTTTTGACTGAAATTGATTATTGTTCAGTTGCAAGTATTTCAAACTCATTTAGAGCGAACCTGCACCTAATTATAGAGTTGAATAGTAAGTAAGTAAGTAAGTAAATAGTTTATTAAAGTGTCACATATTGATTGACATAAATATAAGCAACATTATATAAATATATACACATAAAACAATCAATATCCAGCCATAAAAAACGACTTATGAGACACTAAAAAGCTTAAAATTCTATAAAAATTTCAAATATGTTATTCCGTAAAAACATCCAAGTCACAAAAAAAAAGTCACCATTAAAATTAAAAATCACTATATTCAATTAATTTATATATATAAAAATTGTCGAAATCTGACTTTCCTGGTAAAATTAAAATAATAAAACTCTGAAGCTAGTAAAAATTTTATGAAGAGCAGTTAAACAATTTTCTTGTTGAATTAATTGGTGACTTTGTAAATTATTTTGTACATATAAACTCCGATGATGCTTTTTATATTTATCCGAATATTGCCTGGCGGGCGATAAGCAGCATTTTTTTTTTTATCGTTTTGTTAATAGTTCTCCATCTGAATTTGTGTGTATTTCAAAACTCATCAAATCATAAACTGGTTATCCGGTTTTTTTTTATAGATATAAATTTTAGGTTTCTAGCATCACTAAAGACACACGATCAAGAGCCATAACGTCCAGTGCCAAATATTTCATTTATTGGTTTTATAGATTCTTTTTATTTATATGAATGTTATGTGATCAACGCCGGTTATTAGTGGTTACCGTAATTGCAAATTTAATTTGTACTGTATAAATTCACTTTTTAGACTGTTGATAGCGTATTGTCAAGTTGCAAGTACTCTATGCATATTTAGAGCGAAATAGTTTTACATTTGCTGTATAAATTAACTTTAGACTGTTGATAGCGTATTTCCAGTTGCAAGTATTTCATGCATATTTAGAGAACATACATGTTTTAATGATTTTACTGTTCTATACTGTTTAAATTGTCTTTAAACTGATGATTGCGTATTGTCCAGTTGCAAGTATTTCATGCATATTTAGAGAGAACATAGGTTACATTGATTTTATTCTTTTACATTTGTACTGTATACATTTACTTTAGACTGTTGATCGTCCAGTTGCCGGTGTTTCACAATATTAAGAGAGAATATACAAGTTTAATGTGCAGATAAAGGAACAAATTCATCCGTTAACTGTACAATTTTAACTAAACTTGTTTGCTTACAATTTACAAATGACATAGCCGAAATGACGCCCCCACTTTTACCCAGTTTTTTCAGCTGGTTTAAAAAAGTACCTTATCTATATTTTTAATGAAATGGTAAAATTAGTATACATTAATGGAATAGCAATAACCAAATAACGCTTGATATGGACACATTTTTGGGATTGGACACGTTTGGGGGTTTGTCGAGAAATGGACACGTTTTGGCGTTTATACAAATCACACGCTTTGGCGATCTTTTTAACTAGACATGTTTTGCAGTTGATTAACATCAATGTGGACACGTTTGGGGGAATCGGACACGTTTGGGGGGAAGGACACGTTTCTGAGTGTTACATATATAATGTATACTTATAAGATTAAATTCCAATTAAATATTATTAAAGCAACATAATTTAGAAAAAAGGTTATTAAAAATTATTAGTTTTGCCATTGGGTGCGATACATTATCACAGTAAGTGCGATCATTTCTGGTGTGGATTTTTTATTAGGTGCGATGGATTTTCATTGTTGTTACATGACTTTTTGTATGTGTGATAATTGAACTTTAAAATTATTATAAAACACAATTTCAATTATAATATTTAAATTTTACGCAGGGAAATCATACACTCTGCAAAGCCAACTCATTTCCGTACATAATTACATGGAAGTGCATTGCAATCATCACATTATGTTAACAAAGAAGTTAGAAGAAGAACACATACTAGTATAAGAGAGGTAGGATTAAATTGTAAAGCTGTAGAAGAGATACTTCTAATGGAGATGGATAGTAACTATGTTAAATTTCGGAATGGAAGTAAAGAGCTCCCCATTTTTTTTCGCATAATGAAGGGTCATATCTTGTAGGGATATGGAATTGTTTACAACTTGATGTCTCTACATGTATATCTGAAATTAAGCAGTTGTTGACTAACTACTCATTTCTACTTTGATAATGGAACAATATGTTTCTATTTAATACAACATCGAAAATCTTATACACAACCATATCATCGTGTAGATTTCTGTTGGAAAGCAACATGATGATGCTCCAACTCATCTAATCCATCAAAAGCAAGTACTTTTTCCCAGTTCAACTAGTAGTTGGGAATGCATGCTTAATGAAACAGACTTGTTTTTGAAGTTATATATGGAGAATAAATTTCGATTCGCCTACATTACTTATCCCGTAAATTTGTATGACTTTGTCTGTAGAATAAATTTTAGGACTAAGTCTAATAGTTGTTGTTTTTTTTTATTTTATTCAACAACAATATATCACATGCTGTTAACAGATTTCTTCACTGGTACAGTTATTTCAGTAAAGATCCCTGTTTGTTAGTACCTGTTAAGACCAGGGTATCTTCAGGTAGTATTTTTATAATTTTGTTAGTTTATATATTATTTGTCATTATACATTGTTTATCATTAAATACATTAATTCTCTATAATTTTACAATTATAACTCTGAATATGAACTTTATATATATATATATTGTAACTATTTGATAGATGTTGGGGATAAAAACAGAATCACGGGTTATCTAAGCGTGTTCCGAATTTGATTTGTGGTTTAATGTATTTCTCTGTTGTCCAGTATGACGGTAAATTCATTAGTCTATTAAGTCTAATAGTAATGCCACTGAGAGTGTTTGAAAACAAGTTAATTGATCTGCGGAACGTTTTTTTTTTTTTTTCCTAAAGCGCTTTTCTCTAATCCAAATGTTTCCACATTTGTACATGCTTCATAACATGAACTGTAATAATTCATTTGTTTTAATGAAAGAATTTTTTATCTTTCATATTCATCGAAAAGGCGTCGAACCCATTATCATGTCTCACATCTATTGCGTTTGAGAGACCGTTGTTTCTCTTTTCTGTTGCATTTGACATTATTTTCGTAGGCAGACATTGGCAATATATCTCGTCGAGTTTCCCATTTAATCTTTTTATCGTTGAAAACTGTATCTAAAATCATCTCTTTATCCTTGGTTGCTATCAGACGCTTTACCTGTACAGTTGTTGCTAGGTGCTCTCTTCGAGGTCCGCGTTCGAAGTATAAATAGTGGGTAGCTATTCAATATAAGTTGTCATTCTTAAGAAGAATTAAATAGTAGGACCGTTAATATTTAAAGACTAGTAGCAGGATTAGTCAAACAAAGTGGAGTGTTTGAAACCTGTTGAGAAGATGAAGATAGTTTCGGTTCCGTAGACATTGTATTAACAGGGTTAGTGCTAAGGTTTTGCGTTCCACATCTTTCACTATTGCAGTGAGTGTTTGCTGTTAAACCATACCTTAGTGCTACCCTGTTGCAACAGTTTTTATAAATATATTTTGATAAAGTTTCATACGTCGAAAGTTTACAACAGTTTGAATAGTTTCAATACATTCGTTTTATTCAGGTTTCAGCCCGTTTGATACATTTCGGTTCAGCCCGTTTTAGATATTCAGGTTCTAGCCCGTTTAATACATTATGGTTTAGTCCCGTTTTAAACATTTAGGATTTAGACCAGTTCCAAACAGTTAGGTTTTATACCAGCTCCAAACATTTAGGTTTCAGACAATAGTTCCAAACCGTCTGAACCGTTTCAAACATTTAGGTTTCAGACAATAGTTCCAAACCGTCTGACCAGTTTCAGACATTTAGGTTCCAGACCAGTTTTATACATTTATGTTACAAACCTGTTCTATACATTTAGGTTCCAGACTATAGTTTCAAACAGTTGGTTTAAACAGTATCGGACAGAAAGGATTTTAAACAGTTTCAATTCAACAAGTTCGGGTTAGGTTGATAGGTGTTGAAATTCGTTTTATGTAGTATAGTATTTTGTTTTATATTTGATAGTGATAGTGTAAACTTTTTGTTGACTTTAGAACTTTTGAATTGCTTTTCAAATCCCAGGAAACTGATACGCACCCGAGGATAAAAATATATAAACGTCCCCGCCCGGTTACACTTTACAAATGGTGGCTTAGCGGTGGGATTTGTCGAGCATTTATGTTTAGTATTTTGTGATTGTCAATGACTATCCGTCCGTCGGATGGGGACGTTAAATCCGAGGTCCCGTGTTCAGGGAGTACCACGCTCTGTGCACGTTGAAGAACCCTTTACAACAACTCTTTTGAGGGGTCCTTAAGTGGCCTGTGAGGCAAAATTGTTACAAACCGGTATTTGGCAATACAACTTTTCAAGTGGTATTCGAGATAAAATATTTGAAATGGTTATCTGGTCAAAATTTGATTTTTTGATAGTTCAGTGCTCAGTTGTTTGTAGGTACAAATGTGAATTAAAGAAGAATATTTTGAAAATAGAAACTTAACAAACAAAAGAGAAAGAACTTGCTAGTCGAAAAAGGCTGACAGGAACCCCGGAACTGTGAGAAAGCTAAGGTACCCCATGGTCTGACGCTTGTCGACAGATTGTTGAAGGAAAGCCGTTAGTTGATTAAAATGGTATAACCCTCGGTGTACAAACAGTTGCTTGGAGAGATATTCTGCGGAATGAGTGGATACATTGAGGTTTAAAGTAGAACCTTGGTTTGTTGTCGGCTAGTGTTAACTAGAACGGTTTTGATTGTGTTTTGATTTTATGAGTAAAAAATTGTAAACTCATGCGAGGACGCATGAAATCGGAGGCGTGGGTAGTGTTTATACGATTTGGCAGTTTAAGACGGTTATAATAATATTTCTACAGTTATATATTTTCCAGTTTCTCTATGAGTTTCCCATTTAATTTTTTTATCGTTGAAAACTGTATCTAAAATCATCCCTTTATCCTTGGTTGCTAACAGACGCTTTACGAGTACAGTTGTTGTTAGGGTGCTCTCTTCGAGGTCCGCGTTCGAGATATAAATAGTGGGTAGCTATTCAATTTAAGTTGTCATTTTTATCGGAGACGTCGAAAGAAGAAAAATAAAATAGTAGGACCATTAATATTTAAAGACGAGATGCAGGATTAGTCAAACAAATTGGAGTGTTTGAAACCTGTTGAAAAGATATAGATAGTTTCGGTTCCTTAGAAGTTGTATAAACAGGTTTAGTGCTAAGGTTTTGCGTTCCACATCTCTCACTATTGCAGTGAGTGTTTGCTGTTAAACCATACCTTAGTGCTTCCTAACAGTTTTTATAAATATATTTTAATAAAGTTTCATACGTCGAATTTAACAACAGTTTGGATAGTTTCCATACATTCGGTTTTTTTCAGATTTCAGCGCGTTTGATACATTTTGGTTCAGCGCGTTTGATACATTTCGGTTCAGCCCGTTTTGTACATTCAGACTAGTTCCAAACATTTAGGCTCCAAACATTTAGGTTTCAGACAAAAGTTTCAAACCGTCTGACTCGTTTCAAACATTAAGGTTCCAGACAGGTTCCAAACATTTAGGTTTCAGACAGTAGTTCCAAACCGTCTGACCAGTTTCATACATTCAGGTTTCGAACCAGTTCTATACATTTAGGTTCCAGACTATAGTTCCAAACAGTTGGTTTAAACAGTATCGGACAGAAAGGGTTTTAAACAGTTTTAATTCAACAAGTTCGGGTTAGGTTGACTGGTGTTGAAATTCGTTTTTTATCCTTCATTTATTTTTTCATGTCGTCCATAATAAAAGAAAGAAGTAAATTTGCGAATAACATTGTTAACGTCTTTTTTTATTAATCATACTACACATGTAGCATCAACTACTGTTTATTTCTTACACAACAATAATCTCGTTTACTATAGTATGTATGCATGGTTATTGGTATTGTTTCAATCAAATATATTTTCGCCTTTTTCGCTCACCTGCCCTTCAATGCATTGTGAGCTTTTCTCATCACTTGGCGTCCGTCGTCGTTAACTTATGCAAATATTTTCTCTTCTGAAACTACTAGACCAAATTAAACCAAACTTGGCCATAATCATCATTGTAGTCTATTTTTAAAAATGTGTCCGATAACCCCGCCTGCAAACCAAGATGGTCGACATAGCTAAAAAAAAGTACATAGGGTAAAATGCAGTTTTGGGCTCATATCTCTGTAACCAAAGCATTTAGAGCAAATTTGCTTCGAATGAAATTGTTGATTAGGTCAGGATCTATCTGCCCTGAAATTTTCAGACTAATGAAGTAACTAGTTGTTGAGTTGCTGCCCCTGCATAGGTAATTTTAAGAATTAAAATTTTTCAGTTTTTGGTTCGTATCTTGAATATTAGTATAGATAAAGATAAACTGTAAAGAGCAATAATGTACAGCAAAGTAAGAGATACAAATAAGTAAACATGACCAAAGTAGTCAATTGATCCATTTAGGAGTTATTGCCCTTTATAGTCAATTTTCAACAATTTTCATAAATTTGTTAAATTTTTGTAAATTTTTACAAAATATTTTCGAATGTCACTTCTGGGCCAAGTTCATTTAAGAAAGAGAAAATTATAAGAAGCGAGATTGTGTAGTAAAGTAAGATCACCAACACCACAAGTCCACAACATAATTTTGTCATGAATAAATCTGTGTCCTTTGTTTAATATGCACAAAGACCAAAGTGAGCGACACATGCTATTTAGACGTTTAAGTCAATGATTCAAATAAAGCCGAATGAAAGATATTGCATATTTTCTAAAAAATTGAAATGTGGATAAAATATAATGAAATATCAGGTTGCACATTTATATTAAAATATGCAACAATTGATTAAGCAGCGTATAATAGCATATGCATGTACACATGAGCGACATATACTTTAAAAATTAGTAAAATAAAGCAGAATGATGTGGTATGATTGCCAATGAGACAACTCTCCACAAGAGACCAAAATGACACAGAAATTAACAACTATAGGTCACCGTACGGCCTTCAACAATAAGCAAAGCCCATATCGCATAGTAAGACCCCGAAATAAGCTTGGTGATAATTGTGTGTTAGAAAATTATGTCACAAACAATGCAAATGTCTCATGATAAAGTTGAATATAAATAACAGTCTAAGAAACATCACTAATTAAATAAGTGGCGCCACCAATCATAGTAGACCCGCATGAAACAAATGAGCTCAATATGCAGAGACAATTAGAAAGAAAGTCTGTATAACTTTGTGTTGCGGGAAAACGGAATGACAGATACATGTATGGGTAACATTTTATAAAATAAAAACATCATTCAAATGAGCGGCTAAATTCAGATTAGATGTTTGCTTTAATGACTGATAATTACAAGCACAATCGGATATGTGAATATTCAGATACATGTGTTTGTTTAATGGTGAACTCATTGACAATACTGGTAATATGCTTCACTGACAGTTACAATTAGAAATCGCCTAATTATCTTGATCGGTCTAGTAAGAAGTTGATTCTTTTATTTTCAACTCGGATTCATTCTTTTACATCTTATATGTTTTATATTAAGGAAGCTGGCTTGTCATGTTTTTGATTTTTTGTCAGATTTTCGGAATCATCTGCTTTTAGAAAAAATTTGCCCGGTGACCCCCATTTTTCTTTTTAAAATTCTTTAACATGTATAAAAATAAGCCATCTGTTAAAAGTCTTATAAAATTCTAATTACTTTTTAACATTTTTTGAGAACTTTAACTTGTCAATGAAAAAGCTATGAAAAGTCAAGAGAGGATATTTTCCCGCCAAAATTTCAATGGCTCATATCTTAAAAACAAGCACGATGACCTACATATTTTTTTTGCTTTTTGGGTTCCTTTATCAATTCCTTATCAATATCAACTAGTGTTTTGAAAAGTTAATAACTTAGAAACTGAGAAGCGAGCTCCCTTAATGTCCCTGATAAAGTAATTGCCCCTTAAGAATGGCTATGTTTAAACTTGACAAAAAGAAAAAAGAACATATCCTTTTTTATAAGCAACTATATGACGATGTTTTCATCAATACCGAATAGTAATTATTGTTTCAACGCGTACATTCATTTGTTTGCATTATCTTTTTACAAGCGCCCCTACAATCAAGTCTAGAATATAAAGCTTGTATATGTTTTTCTCGTGATGCAACAATTACAGTATATGTTTAATTTTCTTAATATGTTTTTCGAATTGTTTACGTTCGTTATTCGTAACATAGATCAGACACTGTAATTAGAACAGACTTAACCGATTTTCATTCGTAAATATTAGTCATCCTTTCACATCATGTATATAGACAAAATTCTGCTCTCTTAGTATGCGGATGAGTTAATTGATCTCTTCAGTATGTAAAATTGTAAATTTTTATTCATAGAAGTTGGAAAAAGTCGTTGCAAACTCTTATAAGAAAAATTATATTCATTTCCCTAAACATCATTCTAATAAAGAAAAACAAGATTATATAAGCTAGATATATTCATTGGAAACCACGGCTCTGTTTTCCATAAAAATGGTAAACAACTTATCCAATGACATTTGCAGATGACATGTCATTAGCCTACATTTCCTTTAGCGAAAAAGTTAAAGTTATAATTGACCATGCAATTTGGTATATATTATTTATTATTCACCGCTTTGGTGACCCTACTTGACTTAAATCTTCTTCGTTCGTCATTCCGATTGTACAGATTAAATAGAATATACTGATCTGATTGTCAAATAACTACTTTAACACAACAGTTATCCTGTAAAAACATAATTTTGCCTAAATGAAGGGGTTTCCAAAAGAGTTGTCAGAGGACAGCAATAATTTATCGGAAATTTACAGAAAGTGCATTTAAAAAACGGAAATTGTTTGCGCCTGTTGTAAGTCAGGAATCTGATTTTCAGTGGCTGTCGTCTGTTTATGTGGTTCGTAAATGTTTCTCGTTTTTATAACTTATGTAGAGGAGACGCTCGTCTGGCGTACTAAATTATAATCTTGGTACTTTTGATAACTATTTTTATAGACGAGACAGTTGGTTGTCCCGTTTGAATGGTTTTACATTAGTAATTTGTTTGGACCCTTTATAGCTTTCCGTTCGGTATGAGCCAAAGCTTCGCGTTGTAGGCTGTTCTTTGACTTATAAAGGTGTACTTTTTTAAAATCGTTACTTGAATTGAGAGTTGTCTATTGGAAGTCATACCACATTTTCCTTTGTCTATATGTTAATATAATATTGAATTGATAAATTTAAATTTTAGAAGTCTTTTTTTCCAGCCTTTCCCAATAATATGATGGAAGATAATGCATCTAGAGATTTGATCGACACTTTAGCTATTTCATTTGACCTAGAACTGGGCATGGATGTGTGATCTCGTGGACCTTCGACAAAATGTATAGTTTGAAGCATTTAGGTACGCCCTTTTGAAATAAACTGCTAGTCGCGGACGAATCCAGATTTTGGATAGGTCTCCGTACGGCCTTCATTAATAAGCAAAGTCCATACCGCATAGTCAGCAATAAAAGGCGCCGAAATGACAAATGTGAAACAATTCAAACGAAAAAACTAACGACCATATTCATAAACAAAAAATAAACGAAAGAATTGTACACATGAGAGTGCCTACAATGCGATTTTGCATATGATTACTTTTTCGAAGGGGCATATATGTCACTATTTGAAGGCGTTATGATTGTCAATGATTTTCGATTTTGTCTAGGATAATGTCGATATCAAGATACATGTACAAGTTTTAATCAAATCTGACAAGATTGTACACGTAAGAAATCTGTCAAGACTGGACAGACAGACAGTCAGACAGACATCAATGTGTTGCACAGGGAACAACAAAACAGATGTCACCAAATGGGCAGTTAATGTCTATGAAGACTTGAAGGAATCGCATATACATGTAGGTAGTAAATACATTATACTAATCTTACCTGATAGGCTTCTGTTCCAAAAGGTTTATTTCTCAAGCCTAACAACAAGAGCATGTTAAGAGAAATATAATGCATTTAATGAGTCAAAACTAGAAGGCCAATCGCATGGACTGCAAAGCAATAATTCATTCCAGAATTGTGTTTCAATTCAATTTCAATCTTTAATCTTTGAAATTATTCAGCTTTGGACGTGACATCGTTGGTCAGGTTGTTGTCAACACATCTTAACATTTCCAAGGGATGTAATCCTCCAATACCAAAATGAAGTATTATGCCAGATTCTCTAACATACCGAAATACCGATTTTGTTAACCTTGTTTGTTCACTAATTGACGAGCAAAGTCATGTCAGTAGGCGTGCGAGCGTATTCAACAACATACACTAATTGATGAGCACAGTGATATCAGTAGGTGTGCGATCATATTCAACAACATACACTAATTGATGAGCACAGTCATATCAGTAGGCGTGTGAGCATATTCAACAACATACACTAATTGATGAGCACAGTCATATCAGTAGGCGTGCGAGCATATTCAACAACATACACTAATTGATGAGCACAGTCATATCAGTAGGCGTGCGAGCATATTCAACAACATACACTAATTGATGAGCACAGTCATATCAGTAGGCGTGCGAGCATATTCAACAACATACACTAATTGATGAGCACAGTCATATCAGTAGGCGTGCGAGCATATTCAACAACATACACTAATTGATGAGCACAGTCATATCAGTAGGCGTGCGAGCGTATTCAACAACATACACTAATTGATAAGCACAGTCATATCAGTAGGCGTGCGAGCATATTCAACAACATACACTAATTGATAAGCACAGTCATATCAGTAGGCGTGCGAGCATATTCAACAACATACACTAATTGATGAGCACAGTCATATCAGTAGGCGTGCGAGCGTATTCAACAACATACACTAATTGATAAGCACAGTCATATCAGTAGGCGTGCGAGCATATTCAACAACATACACTAATTGATAAGCACAGTCATATCAGTAGGCGTACGAGCATATTCAACAACATACACTAATTGATGAGCACAGTCATATCAGTAGGTGTGCGAGCGTATTCAACAACATACACTAATTGATGAGCACAGTCATATCAGTAGGCGTGCGAGCGTATTCAACAACATATGTAGCATTATTTCTTGAGCCTGGCAACAATTGACAGTAATAGCAATAGTCTATAGCTAATACACAAGAGGGGCGAAAGATACCTGAGTGAAAAGTAAACTCATCTCCAAACTGAGAAAAAAAAAGTAGGACGGACAGATAAATAATATACTAGAAGACACAACATAGAAAAACAAAGACTGAGCAATACGAACCCCAACAAAACCTGGGGAAGATCTCAGGTGCTCCGGAAGGTAATCAGATCATGCTCCACAAGTGGCACCCGCCTTGTTGTTAATACAAACCTGGTAAATAGTCTAATTCGGAAGGTCACAATCGTGAAAAGGGAACGGGATCGTAGTTACGAGTAAAGGAACATGTCTAATATCATCTGTAAAACGGTTATTCCATAACGGTCAACCAACTATTGATGGCGTCCGTAAAATTTACGAAGAAATTATCTCAACTTCACCGTATATAGTAACTGTTATACAATTAATACATTTCGACGATATATAAAAACACTTTTAAAAATGTTTTATGTACTCAACAGTTTCATTTTTGTCACGATCATGCTGATAAATAATAGAGCTTACTATACGTAAAATATCACAGAAACCCATGTGTGCTCCCGGAAACTATAACATAGGTTTCGTTCACGTTCTTACATCGCAATTCAAATGTTTGAAAAGATGACAGCAAATACCATAACTGGTTATTTTATCGACGTTAGTTTCAAGCCCTCCGAAACCATGCTCATATTAACGCATGTTGGATCACTTTTTTTTTCGGAATCCTGCAAAATACTTCCTTTCAATGGTACACATTAAAACTTTGGTATATTTAAACATTCTAAACCCAATACATTGTACATGCATACACATATGTCTAAATCATGATTTATTCCAGATGTATCTTGACGAACAATATATAATATATTATACTACATGGGAATCTCAAACTGATTTACACTATGTGATTATAATAGTCTGTGAATAGAAATGCTAGTTAAAGCATTGCTGCAACAATCTCTTTTTCTTTGGTTGCTTTGATATTCTGTCTTTCAGTGGTGTCTGTCATTGACATCAATAGACAAGATACACGTTGCAGTTTTGCAACAATCTCATCTTCTTTTGTTGCTTTGGCATTTTGTCTTCTGATGGTGTCCGTCCTTGACCTCAATAGACATGATAAGTGTAGCAGTGCTGCACCAATCTCCTCTTCTTTTGAAGCTTTGGTAGTTTGTCTTTCGATGGTATCCGTACTGGACTTCAATAGACGTGATAATTGTAGCAGTGCTGCACCAATATCCTTTTCGGTATTTTTTCTTCCGATGGTGCCCTTCCCCGTAAGTATGGCAAATACGAAGGTAAATCCATTTAATATGTATAAGGTTGATGCAATGCAAGTCAACCAGAACGAATAACCGATGTTGACATTTTCTTTACTAGCTAGATCCCTAACTGCGTAATAAAACACTACCAGAGAAACCCATAGTAATCCTCCTAAAAATAATTAAAAATTAAAAACAGATGGCACAAATTGAACTAATAGTAAAGTGGCAAATGAAATTACAAAACAAATTGTTGCTTGTCATTGAGTGTTACTGGGTGTTCTCTGCTAAACTGTTAGAATCAGATACATAAAAAAGAGTTAAACAATAAAACGAGCGTTTAAATATAATAGTTGTTACTGTAAGGCAGCAACCATACAACTTCATAACTTCAAAGAAGAGAGGGGACCGGGTTATGTTTTTTCTTAGTCACATTCTTTTTCAAAATTTATCCCTATAAGGTATGGGAAATTTTCAATTTTATTTTTTTTGTCATCTGCTTGGCCAGAATACTTTCTTTTTATATTGGGGATCAGAATATTTTTTAAGAAAAACAAATTGCAACCCCAACCCCCTTTTTCTGGTAGTTAAATTGTGGTTCCCTTATTCTTTTTATTATGGAAAAGGCTTTTCATTTTTTATCAATGTATGTTTACGCTCATTTAACATGTTTAAATGTTATGCACATCTTACCTGTTATAAAGCAGCCAATCGTCATGAAACCATAAGCGCAACGTCCAGTCCATATTTTGCCCCTAATGCACTGCACAATCGTACAACTAACAATAAGAGCACTTATATATCCAATTATGGCAAACGCTCTTGTTGCTATCCAGAAATCTGAAAGATGTTAATAGAAAAACAAGATATAAATTTATGGTTTATCTGCAACTTTCAGCTTTAACCATTGTTACAAACAGAAAATGCCCATATCAATTCAGGAATTAAAAGACGAAATCAAGGGCGCAAACACATCACACGAATTAATAACAACTGTCATATTCCTGACTTGGTACAGGCATTTTCTTTTGTGGGAAATGGTGGATTATAGCAAGCTAAACATCTCACTTGTATGACAGTCGCATCAAATTCCATTATATTGACAACAATGTGCGAACAAAACTAACAGAATTAATATATAAAAATGTCAAAAAAGGGGTACAGCAATCAACATTTTATTATAATCTTAATCACTATAAAAAAAAATACGTACCAAAGAAGCACAGAAAGCATTTAGACAAAGCACATTAGCAAAAATGAAAGACAAGAATTCAAATATTTACAATAGCCCAATAATAACAATGAATAACACAACGACGAAATGTGTTGGTACAGAGTCACGCCATATGTATCAAAGAAACACAAAGAGATATATAGAAAAAGCACATAAGCAAAATTGAAATACAAGAATACAAAATTTATCATAGAACAAAACACAATGACGTGATGTGAGGGTATCACCAGCCCAGTAGCCAGAACTTCGGTACTGGCATGAAAATACGGATTTATTGTGTTATTAAAATTTGTTGTTACAAAATATTAGAAATTATTATAAATTAAGGAATGTATCTCCCTCATGCAAAGCTCTGATTCCTTTCACGAATTTGACTATAATTTTTGGACCTTTTGGATTCTAGCTCTTTATCTTTTATATAAGCTTTGGATTTCAAATATTTTGGCCACGAGCATCACTGAAGAGACATGTTTTGTCGAAATGCGCATCTGGTGCAACAAAATTGGTACCGTTGATTTTATTACTACCACTGGGTCGATGCCTCTGCTGGTGGACTATTAGTCACCGAGGGTATCACCAGCCCAGTAGCCAGTACTTCGGTACTGGCATGAAAATACGGATTTATTGTGTTATTAAAATTTGCTGTTACAAAATATTAGAAATTATTATAAATTAAGGAATGTATCTCCTTCATGCAAAGCTCTGATTCCTTTCACGAATTTGACTATACTTTTTGGACCTTTTTGATTCTACCTCTTTATCTTTTATATAAGCTTTGGATTTCAAATATTTTGGCCACGAGCATCACTGAAGAGACATGTTTTGTCGAAATGCGCATCTGGTGCAACAAAATTGGTACCGTTGATTTTATTAAGTACAAAGTCACGTCAAATGGATTTCACCAAAATAAAACCAGACCAAACCATGAACGTAATATAATAAAGACAAATAAAAGACTGCTATAACACGTTATTAAGATGATAAAATTGTCAGTACCTGGAGTCTTTTCTTTAAGACCATCGTGTATTATTTATGAAATAGAAACGGAATATTTATCAACAAGGTTTTGTACCTTCCGGTAATATTTTTAGAAAGAAAAACAAAACGTTCTTTGATATACCCCTGGTTAATCAACTTTCTGCTCAGACACTGCTAAAAAAAGTCTGAGTATGAGTGGCAAGCTCATGAATGCCGAATATCTTAGAAATGTATATCATATATATTTTAGTGAAGTTAGTAAAGTGGGGGAAACTTTTTTTTAACGTTGCGAGGGATGGCATATCTACCAAAAAAGGAACTATACGAAAAAACGACAAACCATGGTTCAATAGCCATTTTAGAAGAGTAATACGCACTAGAGATCGATTACGGGACAAAGCCTTTAAATTTAAAAACAATCTGTTATTCTGAAGAACAAGCGACAGAGAAATAAGGCCAATTATATAATAAAAAAACGTTAAAGAAAGATTTGATAGTAATTAAGACCACATTATTCTTAAAAATGCATCGAATACAAAAAACTTGTTTGAAATAATGAAAATGTTAATCAAGTTTAAGAATAAACCAAATAACACCCCCCACTCCATAATATTATAAACACCGAAAAAGAGGACGAAATCGCATATGAAGATGAAGAAACTGTGAGCTATTTAACAAGTTTTTTTAATTTAATCTCCAAATTAAATGAAGAAAATATCAACTTACCATAATTTGAAACTAAATATAACAATAAAACTTGTGACATACATCTCATTTTTCAAGAAGCTATAGATATGATTAATATTATTGATCAATAAAATGCCTCGGGACCAGATGTTATAGACACAGGATGCTCAAGATCTGTCCAGATAAAGTTGCAATACCTCTTCAAATGATATTCAACAAGTCCCTTAGCCAATATGTATATTGGAAAATTGCAAATGTAATAGTTATTTTGAAAAAGGGGACTCATCTTTGCCAGCTTATTACAGACCTATATCTCTGGTTAGCTACGTCTGAAGTTCTGTAACGAGTTGTGTTTTAACATGCATATACTGATCTATTTAGTTAAACTTATCTATGAATACCAATCAGGATTTTTGCCAAACATTCAACAATGCATTATTATTAGAAAATGATTGTATCTTAAATGCACTAGATACTAAAGACATTTTTTGTTCTGTTTTTTTTTTTTGGGGGGGGGGGGGGGGTCGAAGGATTTAGCATATTGGTTTACTACATAATATTGAAGCATATGGTATTGAGGTAAATCTTCTAAATTGGTTCACTAGCTACCTTTATCAAAGAAAACAAAATGTTATCATATATCAGTGATCCTTAACGTTTTGCAAGCTGTCAGCAGATGACCACAAGGATTAGTTCTTGGTAATGTATTGCTATCATATTTAACAATGATATTGCTAAACAGCTGACATCTTTATACAGACTACTGCAGATGACACTTCATTCAGGTACTCGGGTCATGACGGAGAACTAATACAATCAGTTGTTAATCGTGAACTGAGACAGCTGGATGAAGTGACTTATATCGCTCAGTCCCGAAAAAACAAAAATAATCAATATCTCAAATAATGAGATACAAGATATTAGTTTTACTAAGGAACATTAAAAGAATTCCAATTATGCAATGTCAAAAGTATCTAGGAGTTACATTAAGAAGTGACGGAAATTGAACAACTATGTTGAAAAAATATTGAATAGTGTTGAAAATATATTGAATTGTGTTGAAAATATATATTGAATAGTGTCGAAAATCATCTCAATATACTGCGAAAACTCAAATATCAACTAAGCCGACAAAATTTGGTAAAAAATATATCTAGTATGTATTACACCATTTTTTTAATATGCAAAGCAAGTATGGAACAATTGAGGGAAACGTTATTAAATCAAATTGGAACAGCTGCAACTTCCAGTTTCACGAATTGTAACAGTTTTTTCTGTTTTCACACATTATGAGACTGTCTTAAAAGAAGTTGGATAACTTATGAGGACCGAAGAAAAAGACGAAAAATGCTTTTTTTATACAATTCAGAATTGTAATGCCTCTGAATATTTATGTACTTTGCGCCCCCTAAATTCAAAGTGCAACACAATATCCCTTGCGAAATGGAAAAGATATTATTTTACCCTTTTGGAGGCTGACACTGACTACCCAATCATTTATCCGAGCAATAATTAAAGATTGAAATAATCTGAATAAGACAGTTCAAAATGCAGACTCGTTATGAAAATTTAAAGAAGAAGTATAAAAAAACCACGATGTTCGAAATGGGAATCAATTTCAACATCATTTATTTGGTTCAAGAAAATTGAATACTATTTTCACCAAAATGAGATGTTCGGCATCCTTCTTGAAGTGTGACTTGTTTAGAGTCAACATGTAAATGTTGTTTAGATATTGAGGACAATCACCATTTTCTTTGATTGTCCTTTTTATTAAAATGTAAGGCTATTCTGTTTTATAGTCTAATCTGGCTTCCCGAAGGCTGCGGTTTAGACTTAAAAACTTCGTTTTTTGAAAAATAAACTCTTTCAACAATCAAAATTTGCAAATATTAAACAAGTTTTTAATTCTATAAAGAGATCAAATCGATTTATCATAGTATAATATCTACATAGGGAAAACGCACATCATCATCCTTATCTTTGTCGTTTTTTCTTCATTCCCTCTCCTTTATAAAGTATAGATTAGCAGTATTTATGTTGCTTTTAATATAAATAGCTAATACATGCCCACGTTCAATTTGTATTGTTATATATATATATATATATTGTATTGTGAAGAAAACTTTTTAAGTATGTTCCACTTGTTTTTGTTCCTCTTTGCATTGAGAAAATAAAATATGTTTAAACCAAACAATTTTATGTGCATGTATGTCTCTTTTTATTTATGTTAATATCGTGCGTATGACTGTCGACACTTTCCGAATGTATCTCGGTGTTCAATTAGATATCGACTAGTATAAAATACAAGAGGTGTTTATTAGCTATCAAACCAGGTTAAATTTACAATTTTCTGCATAAGGAAATTAATGCATTTACCTTACCAGGAATATTACATGACAGTTTTGCCATTAGTTTAAGCTTTTGGTTATTTGAAATAATAAGGGACCTTCCATGTTTTTACCTGTAGTTCTGTATTTTTGTTATTTTGACTTTTCTACGTACGAAATACTGACTGATTACTTTATAAAGAGCCCATGCATTCTTCATAATTATAATGGACTTTTGTTTATTTGATATATCGTTTAAGACTGTTACTGTCATGAAATATGAGAAATTAAATCAAATCGGTGATCATGAATTTGGCAGCTTATATCCATTAATCAATCTGTAAAAGATCATGCCTTACATATTATTTTACATTTGAGGATTTCAAATACATAATGGGACTTATCCTCGGGGATGAGGTGTACTTCTGAGACATGACACAAAAGAACTGTTCCTCATTCAAGCTCGTTCAAGCTTATATATTAATTCTTTTATTATTCTTATTTAAACATTTGAATTATCAAATATATATATTCTACTCACCTATGAGTGTATGAAGTTCATCAGGCCAGGCATGCCAAACAGTATTCGATATAAACATGGATATCAAACTTAAATCAGTACATTTACTTCCTCTGAAACACCACCTCCAAAGTCCAAAAGAATTCGTAGTTTCAATAAATCTATTGAAAGTTACATTAAATTTTTTCGAAGGAACAAAAAAATCAGCCTCAAAATTGTTAACTAGTGACAATGAAAATTCAGGTTTACCAATGGTAATCCAGGATGTAGTAGAAATGATTCCGATATTCCCCGAAAGGTATGCCACTGTTGTTGATAATAAAAGACATTTGTTTAGAACAATTAATGATTTCCAAGTATCAGTGAATGTCATGCTGGATATTTCGGTATTTCTCTTTATTTTGGAAAGTCCTTATTATTTAATGATTTGATAAAGAACACTTGATATGTAATGTTTGCAAAGTATCCCTCATTCATGATTAGAAGTCTGATCAATGTTTAGTTAAGAGAAAATCCATTTTTCATGTAAAACAAGTTATATCCTAATTCATTTCTTATACATAATTTATGTTTTTTTCGATACCATAGAAATGTTTACGATTTTTTTTTCTTTCTAAATCACGTTTTCCTAGTTTGACATAAGACAATGTTGTGGTTTTGTTTTCAGTTGATACAACTTAAAACAAAACAAAACATTTCACTATCCTATTTTCAGTCTGCTTAATTCATTTGAATATAATGCTTTATTTGGAAACCGATCACATAACATTAAAATCTTTCAACGTTTGAAAGTAAAACAAAAACCGATGCAGCTTTCCGAAATCAAGCCGAGAAAAGTAGCAACATCTTGCATTTCACCACAAGTACATGTATAAAGATGGTGAAAACAACAACTACAGTCCATGAATTTATTGTAGCAAGCAGAATCAGATGGCATACCTCAAACGCACTTAAACATGGGGCTAAATTATATATTAAAAAATATTCATGTTAAAATATCGCAGCAATATTTTTTATCAATGATATGTAATCAATCATTATGCATTTAGTATTAAATACCTGTTTTCTAAAGTGTGTCTTAAAGTCATATGAAACGAGTGACAGTTAACAAACAGTATTAATCTAATTCTTGAACCGATGCATACATACATGTATGTCATACATGTATTCCCATGTGCACGATTTAAAAAAAAATCGCATACATTTTGTTTAATCGTCAAAAACTATTTCAATCGGTCAATGATGTTGTGAAAATATGGCGGCTAATTAATGGTCGTGTATTCAAGCCGAAGTTTAACGATCGTCAACCGTTTGTAAACAATCAACAACGAAACATGGATATTCAGGTAAGCACGTGTATAACAGTTACAATAAAATATAGTTTAACTTACTGAAGGAGCTATATTTACGTTTAGTTTTCCATTCGCACCTGCGTATTGCAATCACGCTGCATACGGAAAACGAGTCGGCGAAGTTTGCTGGAAGCGAGCAATTGAAGCTAGAGGCTCTAAAGAGCCTGTGTCGCTCACCTTGGTCTATGTGAATATTAAACAAAGGACGCAGATGGAATCATGACAAAATTGTGTTTTGGTGATGGTATTGTGTTTGTACATCTTACTTTACTGAACATTCTTGCTGCTTACAATTATATCTATCTATAATGAACTTGCAATTGGTCCAGTAGTTTCAGAAGAGAAGATTTTTGTAAAAGATTACTAAGATTTACGAAAAAAGGTTAAAAATTTACTATAAAGGGCAATAACTCCTAAAGGGGTCAACTGACCATTTCGGTCATGTTACCCTATTTGTAAATCTTACTTTGCTGAACATTATTGCTGTTTACAGTTTATTTCTATCCATAATACTATTCAAGATAATAACCAAAAACAGCAAAATGTCCTTACAATTACCAATTCAGGGGCAGCAACCCAACAATGGGATGTCCGATTCATCTGAGAATTTCAGGGCAGAAAGATCTTGACCTGATATTATTTTTACGCCATGTCAGATTTGCTCTAAATGCTTTGGTTTTTGAGTTATAAGCCAAAAACTTAATTTTACTCCTATGTTCTATTTTAAGCCGTGGCGGCCATCTTGGTTGGTTGGCCTAGTCAAGCCACACATTTTTTAAACTAGATACCCCAATGATGATTGTGGCCAAGTTTGGTTTAATTTGGTCAAGTAATTTCAGAGGAGAAGATTTTTGTAAAAGCCAACGACGACGGACGACGACGACGGACGACGGACGCCAAGTGATGAGAAAAGCTCACTTGACCCTTTGGGCCAGGTGAGCTAAAAAGTAAACTTCTTCTAAATTGAGACAAATTATAGAATTAGAAATTATAAAGTAGATGTACATAAATTTTTATAATAAACAATTTTTTTTTATATGAAGTTTCATATGACTTTAAACAAATAGGGGGTCAATTTGTGGACAACATCATATTTGGTACATTTTTGAACATTGCAGTATCTTTTAAAAACTGGCGAATGGCACGTTTTTACCTATTGATAAGTTTGGACAGCTAATGTAATACTTGGACCTTTTGGGCTTTTTATAATAATTAGACCTTTGGGAAATATTAGTCTGGGCAGAATGTAAATCTTTAGATGTAAGACCAAATCGTAGAACGTTTGCATACGAAAAAGGGTAAAAAAAATATAACCTTGAACTAGATAGTTGTAGGAAATTGATCCTCCATTTCATTACAGTAAAAAATATGTAAGTCATTAACAGATATATATTTGGTCAAATCACCACTATTTTTTTATTTGGTATTTCTAAGAAATATTTTGGAAAATTAGGGTTACATGTTTGATTAAGCTTGTAAATAGAAAAGAAAGGTGTTGGGCTCACAGCCATGCAATATTGAGAAACAACAGCATTTTTTTTCTTATTTTGTATTCAAGGCTATCAGCCATACGAATGAATCCTTATCATAATATTTTAAATGTAGATTATCATTTAAGAAAAGTTATGCCTTATATGTTCTTCTACATAGAGGGAATGCGCATACAAAAGTGTACTATCCTAAAAGAAGTAGGACACATTGACCATAAGTCATTAGAAAAGTGTGATGTATAAAAAAAAAAAAAAGATTCCTCATCCACCCAAATAAAGGCATCAGTAGTGTACTTCTGTTCAAAATTCATAAATCGATAGAAAAAAACAAGTCCGGGATACAAACTAAAACTGAGGAAAACGTATCAAATAAAAGAGAACCACGACAAAACAGAAACACAACATTACAATTTAACACACACAGAAACGGACTATAATATAACAATTGCCATTCATACAAAAGTTTTAATCAACTATATTATTTTTTCTTTGATTGTTTAAGATGCAAGATGTGTGCAAATGAAACGTTAATCACCACCAACAACCCAAACCTCTCATTGTGATGAGAGATAAAAATCCCGAATTTTTTAACGTTTATTTATCATTCCATTCATGAACAGAACCTTCTGAATATCCTTATAAGTTTAAATTTTAGAATAAAGTGAATTATTCTTACCTATGAGTGCATTAATCTCATCTGGCCATGCATGCCAAAACGTGGAAGATATAAACCAGGATATCCACTCTATTGAAATACAACCGTTTCCTCCAATACAGCACTGAGATAGTCCTATGTACTGACCATTTTCCATAATTTTTGTCAAAAATGCTTTAAAATTCTTCGAGGGAACGAAAATATCGGCTTCAAAGCTTTCTGTAAATGACCATGAATTTTCAGGTATGGTCACTGTTATCCAAAAAGGAGCAAAAAATGCGATGCTCAGTGTTAATATTGCAATTGTTGATAGAAATAGACATGTGTTAAGAACTTTTGATGATTTCCAACCATCAGTGCACACCATATTGAATAGTTTAATACTTGTTTATTTTTTATAATCCTTGGCAATTAATTATAAGATTGAGAATAAATAAATCTCATGTCTGTAATAATATCGATGTCAACTTCCATTAAATAAGAATGCTGATTGAGGACTGTATTGATAAATTTTCTGTATGAAGAAAGACAATTTTCCTTAAGTATGTATGTTACGTCGTAGTTCTCATATATAGTATATCTATAACAGTTATGCACAAGTGAAATGTCACCATATTTAGTAAAAAAAAATCAGATTATTGACTCAGTTGTTTTCATGAAAAAAAAGTTTCAAAGCAATATCACTGTTGTATCATTAATAAGATTCCTCATTTTTGTCGAGCCTGCAACTTCTGTTGCAGAAAGCTCTACAAAGGGATAGTGATCCGGCCGCTATGGAAGTGGGGTTAGGTAACTACTCAAAAAATTTATATTTTAAAAGTTTGAAGACCGGGATGCTTCATCCTTGGTATAGATGCCTCATGTTTTAAAAGAAGTTTCCATTCAGTCACATGTCCAATGTCCTTGACCTCATTTTCATGGTACAGTGACTTCTTGAAAAGAAAGTTAAGATTTTTTGTAATGTTAAATTCTCTCTCATTATAAGTAATAGGATAACTATATTTGGTATGTCATACCTTGCAAGGTCCTCATGCCCGTCAGACAGTTTTCACTTGTTCTCATTTCATGGATCAGTGAACAAGGTTAAGTTTTGGTGGTCAAGTCCATATCTCAGATACTACATGTATAAGCAATAGGTATAGGATATTTGGTGTATGGAAGTACTGTAAGGTGTACATGTCCAACTCGCAGGTGTCATCTGACCTTGACCTTATTTTCTTTGTTCAGTGGTTATACATGTACATGTAGTTAATTTTTTGTGTTTTGGTCTGTTTTTCTTATACTGTATACAATAGGTCTACTGTATTTGGTGTATGGAATGATTGTAAGGTGTTCATGTATAGCTGGCAGGTGTCATCTAACCTTGACCTCATTTTCATGGTTCAGTGGTAAAAGTTAAGTTTTTGATTTTTGGTCTTTTTTTCTAATACTATATGCAATTGATCAACTATATTTGGTGTATGGAAATATTTTATGATCTATATAGTATATGTCAGTCACACAGGTTTTATTTGAACTTGACCTCATTTTCACAGTTCATTGCCCAATGTTAAGTTTTTGTTTTGTTTTGGTTTGTTTTCTTAAACTATGAGCAATAGGTCAACTATTTTGTTGTATGGAAGATTTGTTGTCTGTACATGACTGCCTGTAACAGTTCATCTGACCTTGATTTCATTTTCATGGTTCATTGGTCAATATTTAGTTTACTTGGTTAATGTTAAGTTTGTGTGACAGTTGTAATAGAATTTTATATTTGGGTCTATCAACATACTATCAATGATAAGTAAAGAAAAAGCAAGACATTTCAGCGTGTGCACTCTTGTATTGTATACTTCTGAAAAACGAATATATATCATCCCCCTGGACTCAAGTGTTTCACTTTTATTTTGCATGCATGTAATCTAAAGAAATCTCACTTTTACCTTTTGACTAATTCAAGTTTTACCATTCCAGAATTATTTGACTTTTTTCAGAAGATAATAATAAAGATTAAATAAGACTTTTACCTTTTACCCATATGTTGTAAATCTGTGCAAAAGTGAAATATGTTTAAAAATAAAAGCATATGATGGAATGAATGCAGATTTAATAATAAAAAATAGTCAATTCAGACAAAATATCCTACTATAGATTTCCAATGTTATGGTTTATGCGGTTTATCAAAAAAAGTTGGCAACAAACTTTTACATATGTCATTCAAATAATTTACATTAAACAAAATAACAAAAAAAAGATGAAAAGATAGGCCTACTGTTGAATGGATATAAAGGTAAAGCACCTAGGACAGACACTAGTACAAACACACCAGGATTCTCTTCGAATTTCCACCACCTAAAATAGCAAATGGTCGCCCCGTTTTCCCCCATTGCATTGATACATGTATATTACTATATATATGTAATACTAATATAGTAATTATAAATAATCATTTTCCTAAGAAACTGCAGATTTGAAATATGTAAAGTCATGAAGAGGTTGAACCTTCACTGCAAATCAGAAATTGTGAACCATAAGCCCTAAAAATTACGCATGCGTTTGATACCCCCCCCCCCTTTCTGACAAAAAAAAGAAACAACACAAAACACAAAACGATAACTGTATTAATGAATGAACGAACGAACGAACGAAAGAAAAATTATGAAAGAAATCGATATGACCAAACAGATAAGTTGTTCATTTTAAAAACTCAGCGGCCGGGAACAAATTAATATGCACGAAATGAATCTTTTCTCAACTCTTAACTTTTAAGTACGATGTCAACAAGTCAATCTCGTGATGGTGGTGTACATGTAGGCCTTAAACTGTTAGTTTACCAAGTAAAGCCTGTTTTGGTATAACGCTGATATGGATTCAACATATTGCATGACTTTCTAGACATTAAGATAAACAAAATTGATACAAAGAAGAAAAGATTCCAACTTTTACTGACATTTTACGTTGACATTTTCGGCGCCGGAAATTGACAACGTTGATCTTTGTATTGACACAACATCGGATGGGGTCGATTCCGGCATATTCTGTTAAAAAAAATCAGTAGCACTTAAAATGTATTGATGTTTTAAAATATATTCATTTTGTTTCAATGATATTTAGTTCATAATTAATTTCGAGGGATGAATAGCAATCGTGTACTTCATAAACAAATAGAAAGGAGGACCACGCCCCCATAGTGGGGACATACAAAATAAAGATGACCGTTCTCCATTTCTACTCGATATAGGTGCCTTCTTTTTTCATAACATCTGCATTATGTACCAAAGATTATAAAATGAAAGTATAAAAAAACAGAGACGGAGATTTATTAGAATCAGTAATTATTATAGCAGACCAATAAACGTAATAGACAAATAGGCGAAAATGGCGCCTTCTTCAATTTCGAAAACAAATCTATTATTTTACAATTTATTGACACATATTGATATTTTTATAGGGGTTACATATATAAGGATTCAGCTATTGTTGATAGTTGAATGAATATTGAATATTTCCCAATTTCTAATTCTACCGGCCATGCAAGGAAAAAACGTATAAAAAATTGGACCTCTACTTTAAAATGGGTACAATTTTTTGCCCTAATTTGGACACCCCTTTTCTATACGGATTTCTAGTTTTTCTAGTTGTGAAAAACTAGCGAAATTACGATGTTTTAAAATTTTAGGGTTATTGAAGGATATGCTTTTTTGTACCCCTTTTTAATATCGCTATTTAATTCTACAGTGCAGAAAATCAAAATCCGAAATTTTATGTTCAGATGTGAAAAAATAAGATTTTCTTTTATTTTTTAGTTCAAACATGAAAATAATAAGTAAACTCATATATTTTTCTCTTATAAATGTGCTTACAATCAACATCATTGACCGCCGGTACTTTGCTATAAACGAATAATTTTTTTTTACAAAAGCGCGCCATTTTTCAGCTGACGTCGGCCGACGCAAAATAGTCCAATTTTCGGCGTAGGACTGCTGAGCGCCGCCGAATCACATTTTGGCCAAAAAGGCACATCCGCTGTGTTTTTCTATACTTTTAAAGTAAACATGGTTCTAATTTAAAAAAAGAACGAATGAAACGCTAAAATCACAAATGATTATCTCTAACACATTGAAAGTAGCATGATGCTAGACGAAAGTATCCAGCAGTATCAATTCATAGTAATACAAAAGATGAAATCGGCGAAACACTGTATGTTTCTTTCCACGAAAGTAAAAAAAAATGTTTGAGGCTTCTAAGACATTATTTTAAAATTTAATCCATAAAAATAATTTCCAGGTGTTTACTAATTTTGTAGTTTGTGCAAGATTACTTTGGTGAATTCTATTTGAATTACAGGTAATCTATCACAGGTAGAAAATCCAAATGCAAGTTCTGAATCAAAGTTTAAATCGCAAATGTTCTCTCGTGTAACCTGGCAATTTGAAACAACTTTGCGTATACATACAATATGAAAAAGATATCGAAAATGAAACAATTTACCACAAGAGACAAAATAACACCGAAAATAACAACAATGTGTCATTGTATGGCCTTCAACAATGAGCAAAGCTCATACCACATAATCACCGATAAATGACCTCAAAATGACACATGGAAAACAATTAGAACGAGATAACTAAAGGTCTTAATTTATGTGCATTATTATCCACGAGAAGAATTTCCAAGTGTTTTTTTTATTGATATGTAAATTCAGTAGCATTTACTATGCAATAATGAGCAAAATTGAATTGAGCATGGCTGTTTGTGCATTTTATGGGAACATTCAGTATAAATATATTGTCTTTTTGTATATACAACTTTTTTAAAGTTTTCATGTATAAAACTAGTAAGGTAATTTGCTTACAATGTTTTTAAAGTGTGTACATGTCTTTACAAATTGTTCTCCCCTAATGCCATGTCACACTGTCCCGATTTTTATATACGATGGACACCCGAATGCGAAAATTGTAAGTTCGTACGAAGTTGATCACGATCTCGTTAAAATACCAAAAAGTGACCGAAGCAAGTACGACGAATAACGAAGTCTATACGATGGTGCCGAAGTTATATACGATAGCAAAAGATGGACATACGAAGGTTAACCGAAGACGGGTATTTAAACTTCACATCTCAGCCGAAGCCTACACGATGGATTACGAAGGCTACACGATGGATTACGAGGATGGCGCGATGGCCATATGCTGTTTCAAAGACGTCGTGTACAGCTTACGATGCATTTAAATTATATGCCGAAGGCATCACGCGTTTTAAATTGTTTGATCAATATTGAAAATATATTATATTGTACATTTCATTTCTGGTTTAATCATAAGACGCGTTTTTAGCTCTTTTAGTAACGTTGTGAAATATCCATATTGTTGTCTTCGCCTTTCCGACAACCACTTCCGTACCCATACGGACCTTAAAGGTATTTCCAGTTAATGAATGTTTTCGTTGATTTCTAAAAAAATAGTTTATGTACTAAATATGCATATTCAATTAACCATGTTCTGCATGTATCATATACAAATATAGTGTCCATATTTGTCCCAAATATGTTACAAACGAGGGGATGCCACGCTCGTCATTGCCTTGTTTGAACTGTAAAATGTGTACACTAGTCTGAAAAATCACCCATAATTATGCCCATGTTTACTGATCTATTTTAAAGGTAAGGTAATGGGTTCGTTGATCCCTTAATTAAAAAAAGCTCTTTCCAGGAGAATATCATAATGATATAGACAAAGGGAAGGATGTGGGGAAAGCAACAAATGCGGCGAAATATGACATAAGAGTGCACACGCTGAAATGTCTCGCCTTCTTTACTAATAATTGATAATTATGTTGATAGTCCTGAATATAAAGCTTTATTAAAAACTGTCACATAAACTTAACATTAACCAAGGTAACTTAACAAAGACCAATGAATCATGAAAATGATGTCAAGGTCAGATGAACCATGCCAGGCAGACACGTACAGCTAACAATGCTTCAATACAACAAATGTAGTTGACCTATTACTTACAGTTTAAGAAAAATAGACCAAAAACTTAACACTGAGCAATGAACCGTGAAAATGAGGTTGAGGTCAAATAAAACCTGAGCGAGTGACATATAGATCATAAAATATTTCCATACACCAAATATAGTTGACCTATGGCATATAGTATTAGATAAAAAGACCAAAACTCAAAAACTAAACTTTGATCACTCAACCATGAAAATGAGGTCAAGGTCAGATGACATCTGCCCGATAGACATGTACACCTTACAATCATTGAAAAAAACAAATATAGTAGATCTATTGCATAAAATATGAAAAAAAAACAGACCAAAACACAAAAACTTAACTATTACCACTGAACCATGAAAATGAGGTCAAGGTCAGATGACACCTGCCAGTAGGATATGTATACCTTACAGTCCTTCCTTACACCGAATATACTAGCCCTATTGCTTATAGTATCTGAGATATGGACTTGACCACCCAAACTTAACCTTGTTCACTGATCCATGAAATGAGGTGGAGGTCAAGTGAAAACTGTATGACGGGCATGAGGACCTTGCAAGGTACGCACATACCAAATATAATTATCCTATTACTTATAATGAGAGAGAATTCAACATTACAAAAAATATGAACTAGTTTTTCAAGTGGTCATTGAACCATGAAAATAAGGTCAAGGACATTTGACATGTGACTGACGGAAACTTCGTAACATGAGGCATCTGTATACAAAGTATGAAGCATCCAGGTCTTCCACCTTCTTAAATATGAAGCTTTTAAAAAGTTAGCTAACGCCGCCGCCGCCGCCGGATCACTATCCCTATGTCGAGCTTTCTGCAATAAAAGTTGCAGGCTCGATAAAAATGGTTATGAAGTAAACATTCGTGTGACAACAACTCATACGATACATAAAAAATCAGAATAATGAAGAAAAGTTGATTTCCATATATACGTAAGTAAGGTAAGTAAGTAAATGTTTATTATAGTGACCTGTGTAATCACATTTCAATAAAGTACAAATATATTACATACACAATAAAATACACCCGACCCATTGGGTCTATAAGTCACTTTCAAATAATAAAACATAATTCTTTTATCACGGATTTCAAACAAATTAATGAAAAGTAAGATTAAGCTAAATTTCAAAATGATTAATTAATAATGAAAAAATTCAAACTTATATAAATAAGTAATTAAAAATGAATTTATTAGAAGATCGATTTAATAAATGTTAAGTTGAATGCATAATTAATTAATAATGAAAAATTCAAACTTATATAAAAAATGAACTTATTAGAAAATCGATTAAGTAAAGTTGAATGCATAATAAATTAATATTTATAATAAAAAAGAAACTGGAAATCTTTAGATTGACCAAGAAGTAACATTTTTACATTTTCATATTACAGTCAAATACAATCAATACTGTCATCTGGAATTGCAATATACTGTTTATCAAACTGTTCATGTATTATATAACACTTCGCGTCTATGCCGGAACGCTTTCACTGTATACTTAGCCAGCTTTCTATGATAGTTTGTCATCAAAAAGATAATTTTTTCATCGTTTGTCGTATCTATTAGTTCATTGCCAGAAAATATATCATTAAAAGTAGATTCTCTCAAGTCATTATATAAGGAGCAGTGGAGAATAAAGTGACACTCGTCCTCCATGGAATTGCTGTTACAAAACTTACATAAGCGTTCATTTGGTTGCTCGCCGCTATATCTACCCGTCTCTAGTCTCAAAGGAAGAATTCCACATCTCAGCTGTGTTAGGAAAGATCGTTCAGTTTTGTTGAAATTTAATTTAACATAAGTTTCTATTCCAAAATTAGTCTTTAGTTTCACATTAGTTCTCAACTTTGGAGTTTTCACAATGTCATTTTTCCATAAACAGTTATAGTGTTCCTTCAATATGGATTCGAACAAAGTCATACTTATAACGTCCTTGCGCTCAAAGTAGTCCACAATACCAAGTTTCATGAGTATGTCTTTGAAGTCAGAACACCAATTATTTCTACATTTTTCATAGTCGTGATTGAAGGCTTGTTTTGTAATGCGATTGTCATCAAATTGAACAAGTCTATTCCAGAGACGCACAATATTAGTCCAATGTCTGTAGTGGCACGGGATCCATCCGATATCCCCATAAATACCAAGAAGTGGGGCAAAACGATGAACTCCTAAAAAGTAACGTATAGATCGGTTCTGGATGTTCTCTATGGCTTGAAACTTTCGGTTCCCCCAAACTCCGGATGCATAGTCTAGTATAGGCACAACACACGAGTAAAATAGCTTTTCAAATGACTTTATTCCAATCTCTTTAAATGAATGAATGTTAGAAATTATTTTTCCAAGTGCTCTACCAGCCCCTTTTGACAGTGCTTCGGCGGTTGTGGTAAAATTTCCGTTAAATGTAAATATAACACCCAAGTATTTGTATTGGTCAACAACTTCAAGTTTATTTCTTCCGATCATGAAATTGTAATCAGTCTGCTTACATTTTGATTTTCTGAAGTGAACACATTTAGATTTATTGGTGTTGATTAAGACTCTCCAGCGTTTACACCAGTCCCCGAGCTTATTTAACAATAATTGTAGATCGTCTTCGCTTTTAGCCAATAAAGCTATATCGTCTGCATAAAGTAACGCCGATAATTTCCTGTCTGAGATGTCAATGCCAATATTCAATTCATTCAGTTCAGCTATTAGGTCATTTATGAAAATTGAGAATAATGTAGGCGATAAATTGTCTCCTTGTTTTACACCTGTTGTACAGGGGAACCAGTCAGTTAACTTTCCATTCAGTTTAACACAAGATTCGGAACTGTTGTAAATGCTCTTTATAGAGTTGTAAATTTTACCATCTGTATTATTAACTAACAGTTTATAAAGCATCATTTCTCTGTCAACAAAATCGAAGCATTTTTTTAGGTCAATGAATGCCACATAAAGTTTATCGTTGTTTCGAATTGCACTATTCAATGTAAAAATATGGTCCTCACAAGAGCGGTTTCTCCTAAACCCGTTTTGCTCGTCAACTAATTTGTCGTTGTTCTCTAAATAGTTCGTAATTCTCTTATTAACTAAAGCGCTGTATAATTTACTGGTACATGATAACAAACTAACACCTCGATAATTCATATATCTCTAGCGTCCGTATTATAGTCTTTCAAAATAGGACAAATAATCGACTTTCGCCAGATCGACGGAATAGTACTAGTATCGAAAATCCACTGAAAAAGATTATGCAAGGCATCTATTATTACGGGATTCTTCAAAACAATGTATGGTATTTGATCATGACCACAGGCAGATTTGTTCTTAGCGTGCATCACTATGTCACTGGTTTCTTCACGTGTAATGTTACCGTTAATGAATGCATTTGGTTCATATAAAGGGTCATTCATATTTTGCTCTAATAAGATTTTATGCACTTTTGTTCGATTATAATGATCGCTGTCAAACTGTTCACTATTTCCACCATGATATAAGTTGAAAAAATCCGTTCGCCACTTTTCTAGAATATCAGCTTCTTTTCGTACAGAGTTCCCGTTATCGTCAATAATTTCCATTGGAATAGATGTATCCCTTTTAGGTCCAAGCCTACTTATTTTCTCCCAAAACTCGTTCGGATTATTTACAGATATCGATTCAAAGTCCGAAGCTTTCGCACTTCTATATTCACGTTCCGCTTTTCTTAACAATTTATCAAATTTGTCTCGTGTATCAAAGTAATCTTTTCTTGTTGCCGTTTTTGTATATCTATTACCAGTACACTTTAGAAATTCTTTCTCCTTCGTATGCATTTTATTCCATGCTGTAGCTAATGTATCGTTCCAGTACGGTTTTGTATGTCTAAAGCGTTTTTTTGATGAGCTTGAAATTGCTTTCGGTATTTTTTCGTCCATTTCAGCGACAATCACGTTGCACAAATCACTGTATATCATGTCAATATTTTCTTGTGTCTCTCTAATTCGCTCTATCTGATCAATAATATTGACTATTGCTAGCCGTCTCAGTTCACTTGACATAAAATCGCCTGGTATCCTGTCTAGTCTATAACGAGTACGGTTAAATAACGGATCAATCGGTTGCGCTTCGTCTATCAAATCCGTAATCATAAGTTAAAGATGACATGTAATCACTGAATGGTCCGGTAATTTTGACCTTTCGCCAATCAAAGGTTGAAGTTTATGCATGTTCACAATACTCTGTATTGGGAGCACTTTAAAGTTATCATAATTACTGAGAGAGTCATGCGGAACACAAAAATAGTCAACAACAGCTTTTCCCTTGCGTGAAATAGAAGTGAAATTATCCTTTTCGGCGAATCTACCATTTAAAACACAAAACTTGGCTTCGTTTAGAAAATCTATGAATTCATGTCCATGCTGATTTATACTATTGTCTATTGCAATCCTTTTCGGGATATTATCTATTTGGTTTAAGGTTTCTGATAAGGAGCCGATCCTAGCGTTAAAATCACCGACTAGTAGAATATTTTCACAATCAGAGTGCATATAGATTTGAGTTAAAAGATGTGCTAGGAAACTTTGAGCATCGCGCCCTCGTGATGAGTTTTCTGGTGGCAAGTAGCATGAATACAATATGAATTCCAAGTCTGTTGACGTGTTCTCGAATTTGACACCAAGAATTCCTTCGAAAGTTTTATCGATTACAGATACGTTAAAGTATTTCAAAAGCCAATTACTAATCAATATACCAACCCCACCTGACGCTTTTGGCGCATTACGATGGATATTTGTTCTGTTAAAACCAAGCCATGTATAACCTGTTACATTTATTTCATCTTGACCTGCTAAATGTGTCTCGCTAATTGCTATAATATCACATTCAATGCTTTTTAAAATGTTTGACCTTAACTGACAATTTTCTCTAGTCCATCCAGCAACATTCAAATGACCAATTTTAATAGACTCAATAGATCGGGCGCCATCCTATTCACCATCACCTCGTTGCGTTTGATTATCGCGTTTCTTAATCCGTCCAGAGGCGTCAACTCTATAATCGCGCCCATCCGGGAGGTTTCTCAATACTGCCCTCGCGTTCATTTCAATGAGACGCTCTACTCGGGATTTACTACTTTTGATAAACACATTCTTATACTTCTCGGTTTGTCTCAGTTTCATTTTATTTCGAAGAACATTAACTTTTTCTTCCGTGTTTTGAAAACTTATTTTCACGATACCAGGTTTATCATTGAACCTTGAAGGCAAGCGAGCCGCAGCACTAATCCTTACACTATCGGCAACGGAATCACCTAAAGCCAAAATCATATCATGTGCCTTTTCCATCAAATCTTCACCGTCGGAAAACGGGATGCCACTTACAGTTACTGTAATGTCAGTGTTATCAAGCGGATTGTATTTCCGACCCGGTCGATTTTCTTGTATTGCAGTACCGTTATCGTTTAGTATAGGATTTTGTTGTTCTACGTCGTCTAGACGCCTTTGTATTGATTGAACAGTGGTCAGTAGTTGGTCAGTACGTGTAGTTTCATGGCCTATGTCAATCGATAATTCATCTCGTAACGCTCTCACCTTACTATCAACACTAGCCATTAAATCAGTTCTTAGTTTATCTAGTTTAGATTCAAACATCCTTGCCATATTATCTTGACTAGTTTTCAGGTCTTTTACCGCACCTATCAGAATTTCTAGTTTATCACAAACGTCTAGGTTAGGGTTAAGGTTGGTGTTTACTGAAGACATGTTTTGTTGATTATTGTCAGTTTTTTGTATATAGTCTGTGGGGTTATGAGTATCTACTTTGTTTACTTCATCAAATACACTAGTGTTAAATTCATCAGAGTTATATAAAACAGAATGGGTTTCATTTAGAATAGAACTCACCGAATCGTCTGTCCGAAAATATTTTGCCTTGTTTACATTATCGTGTGATTCACTACCACTGCTGTTACTAGAATTTCCTTTCTTCCTTTTTGTGTTTTGATTACTTTGCTTCTCTTTTGGCATGATCCATTACATTAGCACATAATAAGAGTGTCTATGAACAACCAACAATCTTCTTTAGATCTTATATCCTGATTTTTCACAAAAATTTAAGCTCCAAAAAACTATGTGACCATTTTGTTTCAAATCACGTGACGTATACGTGTACCTGCAGTGTTGGTGTACGAGGCGCGTTTATAATTTTCAGTATGTTACTTGATATGAAAAATTGACAAAAAATAATATTTTACTTGTAAAAGTAAATCCTGAGCCTCTAATAGCTGCTTTTCTTGTTCCATTTGAATTAATAGAAACAACGCTGTCGCCTTTCTTGTTCTCGTAGAATCATATGATATGAGCCCCATGTTTGGTAAACATCTTTCTTAACTGTCCTATTAGACTGACCAGTGCATATCGCGATTTAGCGCGAAAATTAACTTACATTTAGCTGGATTTAATGCCGTCGTAGTTCCATCTTGTCGCCGGCCTTCGTACTTTCATTCGATGGCAACACGACGGGATAACGAGGTTTTCACGAAGTCGTGTTGCCATCGTAAAACCTTCGGGTAGCTTCGTGATTCATTCGTGTAGACATCGTAATTTCAAAACTACCCGATGGAAACGACGGAAACACGAATGCAATACGATGTTCAAATATGCAATCCCGGTGACATTACGATGGTGATGATGGTGATACGAACTAAATACGAACCCTCAACATCGGACGCACCTTCTGGGATTTTTAACATGTTTAAAAATTTAGAACCCTTCCCGAAGTTGTCCCCGACGGCTAGAAAAAGTGGCCGATGGTTCTACGATGGTTGAAGATGGTACTACGAATAGCCCGATCTGAATACGATCAGTCCTGATTTTGAAAATTTCCATAATCGTGTTGCCATCGGCGTAAAAATCGGGACAGTGTGAAGCGGGCATAAACATTCTTTGTCTGAAGCATTGAATTGTTCTTGCGATAGTATAGACAGGAGAAAAAAAAATATGAGGCTAGTATCAGTAAACTTTAAGTATATAAAAGTATAAACATTCAATTTGAATTGATTCTACATAAGAAAATGCCTGTACCACGTCAAGAATATGACAGTTGTTATCCATTCGTTTGATGTGTTTGAGCTTTTGATGTGTTTGAGCTTTTGATTTTGCTATTGAAAAGGTATATTTCTTTATTTGAATGCAATATTTTTTCATTTGAATGATATATTTTTTTCATTTAGATGCCTTATTTTTATTCAAATGGTATATTTTTTCATTTAAACGCAATATTTTTTTATTCAAATTGTATAATTTTTTATTCAAATGGTATAATTTTTCATTCAAATGGTTAAAATTTTCTTTCAAATGGTATAATTTTTCATTCAAATGGTATATTTTTCATTTAAATGCAATGTTCTTTTATTCAATTGGTATAATGTTTTTTTAATTTATATGCAATAATTGCATTATTGGAAATTCTTTGACGTCTTGGGTCAAATTTGCTACAAAGTTTGTGGTTGGTCGATAATTGTTTGGATTTCTCCCCTTTCTTTCTAAACATGGGTGACCAATAATTAAAAAACGCTTCAGAATATCGCCCCTCTAACTTAATCTGGCGTTCGTTCGAGTCCTGCACTGGTTGTTTTTATTATAATCTCGAATTCCAACTTGTCTTTCTTTTGCAAAATTTTCGATGGTCACAACGTTCAGGCTACTTTTCAAAATCTTCCTTTGTATATAGATATATATGCTAGTATACCTTTTTTTAATAGATAAGACTTTACATGGTTTTACACTAGTTATTTTTTAGGTCATTTATAGCTTTCTGTTCGGTTTGCGTCAAGGCTCCGAGTTGAAGACCGTACTTTGATCTTTGATCTTTAGTGGTTTACATTTACAAATTTTGACTTGGATAAAGAGATGTCTCACCAGCCCTCATACCACATCTTCTTATATCTATATACAACGAAAACTAGACTCAGACTGTTTTCTTTTTTTTTAAATCCCTTGCCGCGCGTTGTGTTCTGTTTGATAACTCAATCTGGAAGAACAAGATTTATTTCAGTTATAGTTGTTATAAGCTTTGAGCAAATTTCCTGTTATTGCAAATACTCTTATGTGGTGCTTTTTCTATTGTCTTAAAATTCGTTTTTTTGTGTGTGTCTCGTTTCGATCTTTTCAGTTAATCTAATTGCAACTGATTGTACCGGTTGCTATTTTACTGTACTGTTTCACCACTGTCCCAGATTCGGGATGGATTGAGTGCTCACAAACATGTTGTTGTTCTGTTAAACCGCTGTCTCAGATTAGGGGGAGGATTTGGGATCCCGCTAACATGTTTAACCCCGCCACATTCTCTATGTATGTCCTTGCCCCAAGTTAGTTATGTAATTTAGTGGTTGCCGTTTGTTGCTTTGTTATTCATATTTGTGTTCGTTTATTTTTTTGTACATTAATTCGGCCATTAGTTTTCTCGATTGAATTGTTTTACATTTGTGATTTCGGGGCCTATTATAACTGACTATGCGATGTATGCTTAGCTTACTGTCGAAGGCCGTACAGTGACTTATAGCTGTTGATTTCTGTGTCAGGTGGTCACATGGGGAGAGTTGTCTCATTGCAAACATACCACATCTTCGTTTCTATATCAACCCTGCCATATTCTTTATTTACCTGTCCAAGGTCAGGAGCCTATAGTTTAGTGGTTGTCATTGGTTCATGTCTCGGCTCATATTTGATATTTTGTAAATTGTTATGTTATGTATAATTAGGCTGTTAGATTTTTCATTTGAATTGTTTACATTTTCATGTCGAACCTTTCATAGACGACTTTACAGTATCAGTTTTTTTGTCATTGTTCAAGGCCTTACGATTGTCTATAATTGCTTACATCCACTTCATTTTGAACTTCGGTGGATAGTCGCCTTATTTGCAATCATATTCCATCTCTTCGTTTTTATATTATATACCTGACTTCTAAACTCGTGTTTTCGTAAACAAACATGAAATATTTGTCACTGGGTGTTAAAATTAGCAACATACAATCAATCAATTTAAACTTGTGTTAAATAAGAGCTATTTTATATTTATTTATTTGTTCGGGTGGGGGACAGAAGGATTTCATATATGAATATGGTTGCCTGGTAAGAACTGAAAAATAGGCATGATTTGCGACAGATTGAAATGAATAATAATGCCTTCCCTTCCTTCCCCATCCTTCATTTATAAATTTAAACTGACCACCACGGAATAGCCCAATAGTGGTGAAAGTAGCGTTAAACACTAATCAATCAAAAACCCTTCCCTAGAATATCAAAAAATTGTCCCTTAACAGTTATTGTCCTTGTAGTTCTTATATTTATCCAGCTTAGTGTCCTATTGTCATACCATAAAAAACGTTTATAAAACAGCTCACATTCTAATATATCTGCATTCATACATTTATTTATTTCATTTAGACTAAACGACGCCATGTTAGTTATGTACCTCTACCGTCTTAATAACCTATTAAAAAAGAAAAGGTAAAAGAGAGCCAGAAGATCTTTCAACTGAAAAACAAAAAAAAACGCGACCCATTTATATTTTTTTTAAAACGCCTAGCCCCTACCTTTTTTTTCCAAAACAAATGACATTATCAAATATATAAACAAAACATAGATAAAAGGAGGGACCAAACCTATAGATAACATATTAAAGAAATGGTGAAATATACAGATTTTTGGTTGCCTTATGTCCAGTGGCAAATATGTCACGCATGTTCAGGACAAATATAATAGAGATAACAGGATAAAGAATAGAGTGAAATGGTAAAAACTAAAAGATATAGAATTATAGAAACGATCTTTGATCTGAAACCCTCCCCTCACACTCACATCATTACCCTTACTGCCAATACTCGCATATATACATCTCTATACGAATATTTAAATTTGAATCTCTCCTCCCCTCCCCCTAAGACACCGGCGAGATTTTTTTTATCCGCCCCTGTTTTATGTGTCTTATTATATACATTTAGTACGGGTCTAGATAATAGCTAAACGTACAATTATATGAATTGTTGGATATCTAATTATATTATATACTGTATCACAAAATAAACTTGTATACCCCCTCCTTTCCCAATGCAGTATTGAAAGGTAAATCATTTAAAAATCCTGAAGATACAATATGTTTTGAAATATGCTCTGCATACTTATTTAAGCAATGGCATATAGTAATTATTGAACTACTGAGGGGCTTGAAAAAAGTCTATTTAAAGGATTTGGAGATGAGAACAGTACAAAAAGCTCAGCAACGAATCCTAAATGTAAAATGATGTGCGGCATAATACATGAGAACACATATTATAGATAATATTAAATATGAAGTTCACGCCTCATACAGTGAAGTCCTATGTCATAGGACTAATGCTGTAACATGGATTAGCAACTGGTTCCAATTTATCCTGTCTTTATTAAAGAACTAGTTCCGGATTATAACAGCTTATGTCTCTACTTGTCACGTGGTCTCTGATTCTGCTGTTGTAATAAGGTGATTTCTTTTTCTTTATGCAGCAAAAAAAGAGGTGGCTTAGTACAAATAATAAAAACGTCCTGGAAGGCTTTTAATTCTTTTTTCATGTTTGCCCTCCTGCAACGTCTCTAGGGATCAAGAAAAGTTAAAAAATAATATACATTTAGCACAAAAGAACGTCATGATAACATGCATGTATCTGGACATAGAGTTGGAAAGAAGGAGGGATAGCTATGTATATGTTTTAAATTTCAATGTGTAGACTGTAGGAGAGTTTCTTCAGAACGGGTTTTTATTGGAGATATTTTTGCAATGCACGCAGGCATCTGTTTATATTAATGAACAAGTTGTGTGTCAAATTATTTATCATTATGTGTCACTCGCATTTTTTGCTCTACCTGGCCATTATTTGCATTAATTGCCAGTGCACGAACTCGCACGAACGCCAGAATAAGTAAGAGGGGCGATATTCTGAAGCGTTTTTTTTCTAATTATTGGTCACCCATGTTTAGAAAGAAAGGGAAGAAATCCAAACAATTATCGACCAATCACAAACGTTGTTGCAAGTTTGAAATTAAGACGCTAAAGAATTTCCCATAATGCAATCATTGTATATAAATAAAAACCTATTATACCAATTGAATAAAAAATATTGCATGCAAATGATGTTTTATACCAATTGAATAAAAAATATTGTATCTGAATGAAAATTATACCATTTGATTTTAAAATTATACCATTTGATTTTAAAATTATACCATTTGAAGGAAAAATTATACCATTTGAAGGAAAAATTATACCATTTGAATAAAAAATATTGCATCTAAATGAAAAAATACAGCATTCAAATGAAAAAATATTGCATTTAAATGAAAAAATATTGCATTTAAATGAAGAAATATACCAGTTAAATATAAAATATTGCATTTAAATGAAAAATGTCGAATTTTTGCAACCAATACCATGCCATAGTCGAGGGAAGAAAATTGGACATGCACTATTTTTGCTTTACGATGTTTTGTGGTATCACTCTCTTGTGGCTATCGTAAGAGTGTCTTACCACAGTCGTGCAACTTATGTGCCATAAACACATTGTCGTGGGTACCCACATAAATCATTTTAATTAAACAATCGTCGCAGGGCTGTCGTACGACAATCTCACGACTGTCACAAGACACGATTATCTAACGAATACCAGATTTCGTACGATGCTCGCACCGCATTGATTGTCTGTCTTACGACAGTGGTACCTTTGTCATTGCAGCATATTTACGTTTTATTTAGAAGAATACAATTCGAAATCTATGTCTGGAAAAACATACCGTGTACCGTGTAAAGAGGATGTTTTTTTCCACCAGAACGATTATGTTCGGCCCTGTTGAATAGGCGCCTTGTCGGACTCCAACAAGAGCAAAATATAGTTATGTTAGCGTTGATTCGAGCCCGTGGTATAGGAATGCCCAAAGTTGGTGGGTTAAGCCATGGATCGAACGGCGCCTGATGTTTGGAGTATAGTACACTAATGCACGAGTTGGGACAGCAATCTGCCGGTGATTTCATTGGATTAATGCGGATGGAGCCTGTCATGTTTCAAGAGATTTTGCTGAGAGTCACCACTAGCATCACGGTTGCACAACAGTCGTACGACATGTACAGTGACACGACAGTAAAATGACAGCCACACGCGCATCCCAATACATAAAAACCTGGAAAATAGTGCATCAAACAACTCACGATTGTCGCATGACTGTCGCACGACCGATTTGCGACAAGCACACGACAGCATAATTACATATCTTTTTCTGTCTTGTACTTATCGTGGAACCATCGTTGGCATGTCGTAGCAGCTGATGTGACCACTCGAAATATTATTTTGACATTTTGCACGACCCTGTCACGACAATTATTTTATAGGTCTTCCACGACATAAAAATCGTACGATCTGTTGTGACCGATCTTTACCTGAAAAAATACATCATGTTTCTTTAAATGTAGAAGCATCTCGAAAGGTCAAGATAAAACATCTTTTGATTTATATCTCTCACATATTTTATGTAAATGTATCCAACTTGCAAATGCGAATACAAATATATGATATATTCTAGATGTAACATGTATTCAATTTTGACGGAATATCCATATTCTCGGTAAAAGTCACAGAATAAATATATCAGCAATAGGCATCACTTCAAAATTTATAACTCAATAGGTAGCACACTCATCATCTTTATGTAATTTTGTATTTTTTCTTCCGATAGTAACAGTTCCAGTACATAAAGCAAATACTAGTATAAGTCCATTAAAAATGTATAAAATGGCCGCAATGCAGGTCATCCCGAAAGAAAAACTTATCTTGATATTTTGATTGCTGGCTAGTTTATGGACTGCTGTATAGAAAACTGCCACAGAAACTGCTAGTAATCCACCTGAAAATACAACATTATTTTTTGTTGGGATATAGGCCTGTGTCTTATATCTACAAATTAATAACAAGAACTGTTTGGCAGGTAAATTTCATGAAATCACCATAAAGGATGTACACTGATACATATATCGTTAAATATAGACGCGAGTCATAAAGTGAACCTTTTCTCTGAGTGAACGCAGTGACTATTAGAATATAGTTATGAAATCTGTTCCAAATACCCGTCATGTTTGGTGTAATAAATCTGTTGTAGTCCTTGGATGTTTTGTACATGTTGTAATGCTATTTTGCTTTTGTGCCTAATGATAATGGTATCATATGTTTAGATATAATTTGTTAAGTTACATTATTTGAACGTGCTGATTAACTAAAGAAACAATTGTTGATTTGGAAATTAATATTGAAAATTGATTTCAAATATTTAGGTTTTTTAAATCCCAAATATCAATTCATATACTTATTTTTAAAAGATCCTCTGTGAGGAATATGACAGTTGTTATCCATTCGTTTGATGTAGTTGAAACTTTTGCTTTTTTTTTGTTGATTATGAACATTAATAATCAGGGAACTTCCGTTTAAAATTTCCCTTGGAATATGGTATTGATGTTGTTTTTCTTTTCTCTATGAAAGTATGCCAACTTTTAAACTAAATTAATTAAAAGCATTCTTTTACTATGCATCAATTTTAGATAATGGAAAAAAAATTTCATTTCCTTATGAACAAAATAACATCATGTACCCTTATAAAAAGTCATATTAAATAACCTGTAATGAAACATCCAATCACGATAAAACCATGAGAGTAACGTCCACTCCCTGTACGTCTACATATGCACAGTAGAAACACTGCAGTTACAATAACAGCAGATACAAGTCCAAGCGTGGTAAACGCTCTTGTTGCTATCCAGAAATCTGAAAGTGATGTAAAGAACAATAAGTTACATAATTATATGCTTATATATCTCGGGAGGGGGGACTCCCGAACAATTTGTTTTTTGTTTTACTTTGTAAAAGGATGTGATGATTTTGATAACATTTTGGTGTCAGCTGGTAAAATAAATTCTGGAACGTCAACTATGCCTACTTTTGTACTTGTTTGGCTTATAATTAATCCTGGTACTTATGATAACTATTTGCATTATAAAAGTGTGTTTTTTTTGTCTGAGGAAATAGCATAAGTTTTGATTTTTTAGCCCAAAACGATGCTAGGATTCGTCTAAAACTTGCAGTGATGTGAGAAAAAAAATATCTACTCCGTGTTGAAGGCTTACTGTGAATTTGAGATGAAGAACATCAATAAAACCGCTGTTATTTTGCTTTTTTGTGTGTTTCAGTGTACATGTAATGACTTTTTGCCTTGGATGAATAACAAAAATCCTTTTTAGCTCACCTGGCCCGAAGGGATGAATGTTCCTTATGAGGTGCTGACCAAATGTTGTTACTTTGTAGCTGATCCATCATTCAAGATGGCCGCCAGCGGGGGGACTTAGTTTAACATAGGACCCTATGGGAAATGCATACAAATGACTTCTTTTAGAGAACCACTGAATGGAATAAAACCAAACATGGCATGAATGTTCCTTATGAGGTTCTGACCAAGTGTTTCTTCTTTGTAGCTGATCCATCATTCAAGATGCCTGCCAGCGGGGGACTTCGTTTAACATAGGACCCTATGGGAAATGCATACAAATGACTTCTTTTAGAGAACCACTGAATGGAATGAAACCAAACATAGCATAAATGTTCCTTTCTTAGTGAGGTGCTGGCCAAGTGTTGTTACTTTGTAGCCAAATTTAAGTATCTTTTTTTTATATGATTTCAAAAACCCAGGTATAATCAGGTGAGCGATACAGGCTCTTGAGAGCCTCTAGTTTTTATAATGCACAAACTGACTTTTAAATGATGCATCTTGATTTTATCACAAAATATGAAAATACAAATAGGTTACATGCATATCTTACCTATGAGTGTATTAAGTTCATCAGGCCAGGCATGCCAATCGGTGTTGGATATAAACATGGAGATCCAACCTAAATCAATACAACCATTACCTCCTATACACCACTGCCAAAGTCCAAAGTATTGATCATTTTCAATCATTTTGATTACAAATGCTTTAAATTTTTTCGAGGGAACGTAAAAATCAGCTTGAAAATTCCCTGTAAACGACAATGAATTTTCAGGTTTATGAAATGTTATCCAAAATGGTGTAGATATTCCCATGATCAGCGAAAATATTGCCACTGATGTTGATACTAAAAGACATTTGTTGAGAACATTCAGTGACTTCCAACTATCAATGCACGCCATTTGAATGTTTTGTCGTTTTTAGTATGGAAATCGTAATGTCCCACGTCAAATAAAGTACAAATGTTCTATGTAAATATACAACAACTTCATTCAAGACAGTATTTCTAAATTTTCTATATGAAGATTGGAAATTTCCATTCAGTTACGTATACATTGTTTTTAATACACAACTTACATGTCTTAATGATAAACTGTATATCATTATGTCGCCGATGTGTTTTTTCTGTACTGTTAAAATGCACGAATAAGGATGTAATTTCTAAACTACAAGTAATTTACCACATTTACATTGTTTTTCCGTATTACACAATATGTTGGTTTTTAACTTAAACTAAGTGAACCAAAAAAATATATACGTTGAGTGAAGTTGTTTGCAAAAAAATATTCTTCAATAATTCGACTAATTTTTAAAAAAAATCCGAGCAAGAAAATTACCTTATCGAACAATTATCAGTTGAGTTCTCTCAACTTTTTTTACCCATACACTGATATTTCGATAATCTGGCACGGCCATATAAAGTAAGACGACATTCTCTTTTTTCGAGGCCCAGTTCTTGATACGCTGGCCTTGTTTTATATGAATTGATGTTTATAGGATACGACTGTTGATCTGTGAAATACGCTCTACATGTTGATTGGCATATCAAGAAGATTCTGAAACGTCTGAAGATCGTATTATTACACTTGCACAATGTATTTTAGTATTTAAAACATGTATGAACACAGACTTGTGTTGTCTAATAGGCGAATTTTCATAATGCCTTATGCATGGTTGGGGTATAAAGAGTACCAGAAGATGCTGATGCCAGTCCAAAATCTAAATGTCTGTCGTGTTGTTGTGTTTGAGAACATGGACGATGTTTTGAGACATTGATTGAATGAATATTTATTTCTTGCAGATATCGTGTCTGCGTATTTGAATTGCATGTATATCATAATATCAATTGGAAGAACCAGTACGAACTCCTCGACCCATTTGGACATCACAAACTGAATTTCGCAAGTAGTATAGTAAGAAATGTTGTGAAATTGAAAAGTTTGTGTGTGTAACTATCACATAAAAAATATATATTGAAGGCATTTTAAAACCATCTGTCTGGAATATTTGGATTATTATATCTACTATCGTATTTTATAACCATGGCCTTTTAAAGGTATTTCAGTTGGTTCAAGCGTTCCTGAAAAATATTTATTCAGAAAAGCGCTTCGGAAGCTCGATATTTAGAAAGATGGGGTTTTTTTTGGCAGTTGTTATTTCAATAAAATAAATATACCTACAATATGATCGGCAACCATGGATCTACAAATAGATCTGCAATGTGCTCAACATCATGACTGGATTAACGGTGTCTATTTATTGAACATGTTATTCAGTGTAAATTCAATAGTTCAGAATCTTTTAGGTGCATTTCTTTACATCTTATTGTTTTTATAATGGTTAACTATATATTTTTTTTTTTCCATATAGCCAATGCACGACTTTAACTTTTTCAGTGTTGTCTTTTTAATGCATAAAAGAAGATTTGTATAAACGTAGACTTGCGGACCAAGTCCTTGATAAATCGAATGATATCTTTCCTATTGTAGATGTTTAAAAGATGATTAAATGGATCATTACTGTATTCAACGTCGAAGAAGTAACTAAAGACTGAGCAATTAAAACACAATAAAACAGCTAGGTGAAACGAGACGCTTGTTTATATTGGTAAGCGTTGCGAGTTCTACAAGTGACCTCAATGATAATATGTAATGGATCAGCTTGACTTATATTGTGTCATGTTTTCTTTTTATTGAAATTTGGTATTAGTAAATTCAATGTTTTCGTCTTGACTACATTTAATGATTCTGAAATTAGATTATATTTTGAGATTCAGATAGATCAATAAATACCATTAAAAATAAGTAAAAATAATCTTGATTGTCGACCAATTCCTAAGACTCATTGAATTGCAAATATCATGAATATGATCAGCAAGCAAATGTCCGCAAATGAGACGACGTGAACAAAACGCATTACTTAAACAATAGTTATTTTAGGCAAATCACTTCAGTTATTATGTCTTCTGTTAAAAGAAATAAGAAGATGTGGTATGAGTGCCTATTATACCACTCTGAATCTAAGTCGTACTTTGTAGAGGTAAACAATCATAGGTCAACAACAGGGTTCACACTAAAGAACAAGCTATATAGGGCACCAAAAATGACTAGTGCTAAACCGTTCAAACTGGAAAACCAACGGTCTAATCGCTATAAAAAAACTATAAAAAATTATTAATCATATCAACAAACGACAAACACTGAACATCAGGCCCCTGACTTGGGACAGGTGCAAACAAGCTGGTTTAAACGTTTTAGTAGGTACCAACCTTCATGCCTACTTGAAATAGTTGTGTAACATCACAACATAGAAAAACGCAATACAAAATACTAGTATCAATTGAAATTACTTAACGCAAAAAAACACATTTACACAAAAAGTGAACATGCACTGAAAGATTAAATTTGATCTATGACACAATGAAAATACAGAACCAATTGAAAAAGGGTGAGTTAGATGTTAAACGATTTCAGAAAGACAACCATAACATTGGACAACATCCCGCCATATTAAAAAAATGAACACAGGTAAATGGGAAAAATGTTGCTAGGTATACACTAATGGAATACGGAAATATTTGTTACAAATGAATAACGGTGTTGTTCATTGAATAACTGAAGTTAAAATTTATAGTCATACCAAACACTTATTATTGATTGATTGTTGGTTGCTAAACACCCAGTGCCAAACATTTTATGCATGTTCAGGGCGAGATCAAGTTAAAAATAAATACAAAACTTGGGTTGATGTCCATCAAGTACAGCCCCTTTAATACGCATTTTTACATCTCGAGATTTTAAAGGTGTGAGCAGTCCTGAAAAAAGGTATATCGAGAAAAGCGCTTCCAACCCACTATTTTTTTTAATTTTCCTAAAGTGTGTTATCATTTCAATAAGATAAATATATCTTCAACATGATCAACAATCAAAGATCTACGAATAAGATAACTTACCAAAAAAGCTTTACTGAGTTAAAGGTAGCTTTTTATTCGACATGCTATTCAGTGTAAAATCAATATATGCGAAACTGTTTTAGTTCTTATCATTACATCATATAGTGTTTATAATGGTTAACTATATATCTCTTATTTTCATACAGCCAATGCATCAAATTAAGTTATTTCAGTGTTGTCTTATTTTAACAAAAAGAAGTAGATTCATACAGACGCTGATCAGCGGACCGAGTCCTTGATAAATCGAACAATATCCTGCCTTTGGTGGATGTTAAAAAGATGATTCCAATTGATCATTACTACGTTTCTACTTCGAGGAAGTAACTATAGAATGAGCAATGTAAACACATTATAAAACAATTGGGTGAAATAAGTCGCTAAAAATTGGTAAGCATTTCGATTATTACAAGTGACCTCATTGACAAAATGAAATGGATCAGACTGACATATAGTTTGTCATTATTCATCTTATTGTCAATTGGTATTAGTAATGTCAATCTTGTCGTTTTGATTGCATTTAATGATCCTGAAATTATTTTACTTAAATCTTGAAATTAAGATAGATCTATAAATACCATAAAAAATAAGTCCGATAATCTTAATTGTCGATCAATTCTTAAGACACTTTGAATTGCTAATGAAATCAGAAAAAACAATGTTTACAAATGAGTCAACATGAATAAAACGCATAACTTTAACAATATTAAAGAAATTATTTAATGAAAACCACGTAGAAATCGTTTCCTCGGTAAATCTAGATTTTATGTATGTCATACTCATATTTATTTAAACAATAGATATAGGAAGATGTGGTGTGAGTGCCAATGAGACAACTCTCCATCCAAATAACAATTTAAAAATTAAACCATTATAGGTTAAAGTACGGCCTTCAACACGGAGCCTTGGCTCACATCGAACAACAAGCTATAAAGGGCCCCAAAATTACTAGTGTAAAACCATTCAAACGGGAAAACCAACGGTCTAATCTATATAAACAAAACGAGAAACGAGAAACACGAATATATTACATAAACAAACGACAACTACTGTACATCAGATTCCTGACTTAGGACAAGTGCAAACATTTGCAGCGGGATTAAACGTTTTAATGGGCCCAAACCTTCTCCCTTTTTCTGAAACAATAGCATAACATCACAACATATAAAAACATACGATAAAATATCAATTGGCAGACTTAAGTCCATTATTGGTTTCTCTACGAGTTGAAATCTAATTGAATTGCATTGTCTTTATACTGATTAACGATATGTTTCATTCCTTATTCAGCCAGACGTAATGCCTTTCATCAGAAAAGAGAAGACATGTGCAAAGCGACCAACTAATAAAAATTTTAAAAAACAATGCTGAGAGAGACACACTTGAACAAATATACAACTGATAGAACAAAGCCATTCAGCAGGACAATCACAGTAACATGTATTTACACATTCGATTAGCAAACAAAGTGTCAGGTGTTTGTTTATTTCTAAAAAGTTGTATAATGACCTCTTTAGTTTTCTTGTCAATTTATCATCAGATTAATTAAATTAACTACATCACCTTGTTTTTGACCAAAAACAAACGCCAAGAACGAAACACACCATGAGTTCATGAAACATTAAAAACACAAAAAAACGGTTCAGCAACTCAAAACACTATAAAATTGGGAATATGATAAGGGTCTCAAGGAGAAATATGTATAAACAAAATCAACACGCGACAACCTTAAAGATCAGATTTCAGACTTAGGCCGTGTTCACACCAAAGGTCAAGTACAGTAAACATGTTTACAATTAGGTAAGTGTAAAGTGCACTGGTGCCACATTAAATTTGTTCACATCTTTACACCTTGTTTAATTACCTGTACATAAAATTTGTTCACACTTGTAAACTATATGTCATATAAATGTTAACTACGTGGAACCGAATGCACACTTTTCTGACAACTTTTATTTACGTAAGGGAACGACAATTTGACTTTAAAAAAAAGGGTGGTAATGGAATTATATTCTGATCCACAATTGATTGCTAGCATCGAAAAAAGCGGAATAAAAACGTTCCCGCAAAAAAATCTGACTCAGAAAAAAAACACCATACCATCCCCCTTTTTGAAGTTAAGTATATTTTGCTCCTTTATGAAAGCCAATTTTATGATTTGCAGTAGTTTAAAGATACTAAAGATGTCTCCTTTACGCATTAGAAAACGCTGGCTGCAACAGAGTGCGTAAATAAGAAGCGAAAGGATTGAGATGTCAAGGATCACTACATTTCTATCTTTTCTGTTTGATTCAAATGTTATTTCTTCTCCAATGAATATTTGGCAAAGGTAGGGAGTTATGTTTTTTTGTTGTTTTTTTTATTTCAAAGTGTATTTTAACGGATCTGTGATACTAGACAAACAATAAAATTTACCTCACACATTTTTTAAGTAATGCATTAATTAGAGAATCGTTGTTGAGTAAGACCAGTGGCAAATATTTCTGTGTACGTCCAGTCGATTCGGGAAGACCTTTTCAAATGAATTATGTGTTCGGCAATGATGATGCTTTGAGTTTTAATAAGAGGTTAATAAGACTACGTACAGTTTTTTTTATAACAAATAAATATATCAATTTTAGACAAATATTTATAGAAAGATTACTACTAAAGAAAGTTATTAATAATTGTTATGAATATCAATTTTATTCAAAAATAGTTTCTTTCTTAAATATACATGGCAAAATGAATATTCTTAATGCCTAGTTTTGTGTACACTTAAAGTCATAAGAAACGAGTGACCGGTGAAAAATAATGTTCTTCCAATTCTTGAACCAACGCATACAAACATCATAAACTTAGTCTTCTGTACTCGAATTTATCATTTTCTTCGTGTAAATTTCGTATAACCGTCAATTTTTTTTTCAATCGGTCAGTGTTGTTGTGAAAATATGGCAGGTAATTAAAGTTCGTATTTTGAAGCCGAAGTTTAACGATTGTCACATGTTTGTCAACAATTGACGAAAAATAAACCAAAAAGAATGGAAATTGAGCACGTGTTTAACATGTAAATACAGATAATAGTTTATTTTAAGGACATCCATGCGTATTGTGGTCACCGGATTTTTACGAGATGGTTCACACTGTGGTCACCTTGCATACGGAAAATATGTCGGGGGAATTGCTTGCTGGAAGGAAGCAATTCAAATAAAGTAAACTTCTTCTAATTATGAATAAATTAAAGAATTTTCTTCAGAAAAAAGTATATGTACATAAGTTTTATAATGAAAACTATCCATTGAGTTATAAAAAACATATGCATTATTTTTTTTTGACTTGAGGTTTCTTATGACTTTAACCTACACAAGGCCTACAATGACTATCGACTGCATGTAGACAAAACATGATTTAAACTACATGTAAACATTGAGTGTTATCAATGGGAACGTAAGTGTGTTTAGTTTACGTGTGAGGTTGTGTTCACACCAAAACTTTATGTCATTTAAATGTTCATTACGTAGAGCAGAATTCAAATTTTCGAACAACTTTTCTACCATTTAGGGAACGACCATTTGACTTTAAAAAAGGGGGGTGATTTTACCACTATTTGATTAAAAAACATCGGGTCATACAGATGATTAGAATGAACAAATATTCTGAATCCATATTATAGTGTCAAATATTGAATTGAATTGGTACAAATGAAAAAATAATTAAATATAAACTTTCGCGAGAGAACCACCCCCCCCCCCCTCCCTCCCTCATTTTTTTTAAGTAAAGTAGTTTAAAGATGTCTCGATTTCACATTAAAAACGTAAGCTGCATCAGCTTGCTTACGCTTGCGGACAGACCGGACGAAGGGATATAATTGCGATGTTCTGGATCACTACATTCTCTCTTTTCTGTTTGTTTCAAGTGGCAAATATTAATGTCAGTGTGTACGTCCAGTCGATTCGGGAAGACCTTTTCAAATGAATTATGTGTTCGTCAATGATGACGGATGAGTCAGCTTTTCTCGTTTTTCGTTTTTTAAAAGGATTAGTTAGACTGTTGTTTTTCCCGATTGAATGGTTGTACACTAATAATTTTTGGGGCCCTTAATACTTTGCTGTTCGGTATGAGCCAATGCTCTGTGTTGAAGACCGTACCTTGACCTATAATGGCTAACTTGTATAAATTGTGACTTGGATGGAGAGTTGTCTCATTTGCACTTATACCACATCTTCCTATATCTTATTCAAACAGGTTTACATAAATGCAGCGGCTATAAACGTTCCAATAGGTATCAACCTTCATCCTTACCTGAAACAGTGTAACATCACCGTTATAGCGAGACACACTATAAATTATCAATTGAAATATCTTTAATTAAGCAAAATACATATTAACACAAACATGTTTATTCACAAAAGCAATTTTTATATTTGCTGTAACGACCAAAAGTGTCCGTTAAGAAAACATGCTTAACATAAAAAGGTTCTCCTTTCAATCGCGCGAATTGATGTCATCATTTTTATTAATATATGAGTTAAAACTGTTTCTTATATTTTAGATGTATAAAAGTAAAATCACAAAAATACTGAACTTAGAGGAAAATCAATTCGAAAAGTCCATAATCAAATGGCAAAATCAAATAACAAAAAGCATCAAAAACGATTGGACAAGAACTTTCATATTCCTGACTTGGTACAGGCATTTTCAAATGTAGAAAATGGTGAATAATGTATGGAAATATATTTTACCAATGCCAGTATATGTTAAACTCGTGGCAATGTTACTTGACTACCAAATTTGTAAGGCAATACCTGCACATATGGATAGTGTTATATAAATAATCAATATACATGTTTCAGTATCAATTTGAGCACGCAATAATGTGATTAATATTTAGCTTAAAACTACTATTTTTAATACTTCTATATGTTATGTTCAAGATTTACCACGGACAGGAAACATGAAAACAATTGAGATTTTTTTCCTTGTAATATGTGGGATTTATTTAACCAGCGTTAACGCACATTTAAAGCGGAATAGTAAGTATACTAGAAAAAGGGCATACAATTTGAATAGCAAATATTGTTTTCATTGTTTGCAGACAGCTAGAAATGAGTGGCGATATAATCTGGTGGCGGCGAAAAAAACATCAACTGACGGTGCCCTACCGCAAGGCTGGCGTTATTAATACATATTATGAAGGGTGTGATATATCTTGAAAACTCGTATATTACATACATGTACGAACTCCTTATTAGAAAAGAGGGACGAAAGATACCAGAGAGACAGTTAAACTCATACTAGTAAATCGAAAATAAACTGACAACGCCATGGCCAAAAATGAAAAGGACAATCTAACAAACAAAATTACACATGATACGATATAGAAAACTAAAGAATAAGCAACAAGAACCCCACCAACAACTAGGGTTGATCCCAGGTGCTCCTAAAGCTTAAGGGTAAGCAGATCCTGCTCCACATGTGGCACCCGTCGTGTTGCTCATGTTATCCTAAACCGGTAAATAATTTAATTCTGTAGTTCACAGTCATGAAGGGAACGAGGATTGTAGCTTAGACGTAAGGAACATATCCGATGTCATTTGTAAAACGGTTGTTCCATTACATTCTACTATCTGTAAAATTTACGAAGTGATGGTTTTACACTTCACCATTTGGAACTATTAGATGCCATATGTCCTTTATCCTTCAAGTCTTTTCTTAATTTACGTTGTTAAATCTCTGTTTAAAAATTCGGCCACTTGCGACCTGAGAGTTGACACATCAGATTCATAATAAAGATCATATGTATTATTAGTTTAATATCCCTCTGGTATCTTTCGTCCCTCTTTTATTCATTTTTCACAAATAATCTCAAAGTTGTGACATAATAGTTATCAAGGGTACCAGGCTTATAATTTAATTCGCCAGACGCACGTTTCGTCTACATATATGACTCATTAGTGACGCTCAGATCAAAATAGTTATAAAGCCAAACATGTACAATTTGATAGTTGAAGAGCATTGAGGACTGAGGACCCAAATTCAAAAACCTTGTGCTAAATACGGATAAGGTATTCTAAACCTGGGATAAGAAAATTCTTAGTATTTCGTAAAATTCATATTTTTGTAAACCGACAATTCATAAAAATGACTTTATAAATGATATTCATGTCACCTTAGTGCCGACTACTGGGCTAGTGATACCCTTGGGGCGAAACGTCCACCATCAGCGTCATCGACCCAGTGGTGAAAATACATTTTTGTAGTTATCAAAGGTTCTAGGATCATAATATGTTTCATTAATGAGTACTAGTCACATAAACTGTACCTTTCTTAGGTGCAATTTTTATTTTTATTTTTATTCTGTTTTGATGGGCAGAAGCAGTCTGAATTTACGTTTAAAATTTTGCTGAAAATCCTGTGTTTTATTATAATCTGATATTTTAAAGATATTAGTGATATGACTAATTGTTGCAACAGAGATATGTAAATGTGAGCTATTTACGAATATTCGGGTCTGAGATGTACACAATTATAAGGCAACTATTTGGTTTCTTTAGTTTCACTGGTTTTGAATTATTTGCAGTTCTTTCTATCATAGTTAAAAGATAAAAAGCAAAATCTTATAAAAATAATCGTGAACAATAACAGTGAATACATTTTCCGTGTTAAGTAACCCTGCTTGATCTTAATATCCTTCATAGGGTAACCATGATTTAGCATGTCGAACAGTTACACCATCACAATTTTTATGAATTTCTACATCGGGAGGTTTTTTAGTTTTTAGTCTTCTGAAATTACATTTTGAACAGTATACTGATAAGGATAAAACAAAATCACCCATATATTAATAGTTGTTCTGGTGGTGTACTGTTACACCACTGGTCCGGGTTAGAAGAAGAGTTGAGCGCTCATGCACATGTTTAACCCAGCAATATTCTGTATGCGCTTGTCCCAAGAAAGGGTTGTGATGTTCAGTGATTGTCGTTGGTTCATGTCAATAATAATTTTTTTATCGTATATTGTTTTGTAAGAAATTAGGCCGTTCGTTTTCTCGATTAAATTGTTTCATATTTTTCTTTTTTAACCGACTATACGGTATGAGTTTTCATACCCCATCTCCATTCTCAATTTTATATATATTTGGTCCAGAACATGCATGAGATATTTGACACTGGACGTTAGGCAATACACAATAATTGATAGTTCTGCATTTTTTGGATCAACAGTGGTATACTTATCGTTTTTTTGCTTGAAACTTACCTTGATATAAATCAATATTTGATTCTTGAAAATGAAAGTGTATAACACGTGTTGTTTGTAAACAAAATGCTATGAATTACGAGCCTGAAACGTAGAAAAACAAAAATCCGTAAAAGTTATTGTAAATGCAAAATAATAATATTTGTTATCTTTAGGCAATCAGCGGTGCACACATACTTATTTTGTTTTTGTTACATGTACCAGGGTGTATGGAAGTTAAAACTGGTGTATAAAATTGAACACACCTCACCACTAACCCCGATAGAAACTTCCGTACTTCCCTAATAACACCCTGATAATGAATGCGTGTCTTATGAAGTATTTTTTTTATTTTCAGTTTAATACCGGGTGAAAAATAGAATTTTGTTTATGAAGAACTTCCTCTCAATTTTACAACATCGATGCTGCTGCGAGTTTAGATTTGTTTTCATTTTTGGGATATTTGGTAATATACAATTAAAATGCCCTATTTAGGTTGGATGTGAATTGGAATTGTCGCAAAGTCTTCTACCCGGTTGTTAATAGACAAAATAGCCCAGGGGTTTATTTACGATCGGGTAGTTAACAAATCAGATTGTTTAATTCTTGCTTCATAAAAAGATGAACATTTTATTATTATAAAGCAGAAGAAAAAAATCTTTAAATGCGCATGCATTCCCTGGTTCGTGGGGCTCACACAGAGAAAGTTCACCAGACTGATTAATAAACAAGGAGACAAAATTTCAAGGTATAAAGTCAAAAGATATTGTCTTGGGAGGGGGATATTTCTTTTTTGTTTTGCTTACCATTGCCGATGTATATGTCGTGTACAAGTTCCGATTGTGTACAGGTTATAACATGTAAAAAAAATATTGTACATGTTATAACTTGTATAATGCAAAAATACAAGTTATAACATGTACAAAAGTACCTCATACATGTTATAACCTGTACAAAATATTGCTTAAAAATGGTTTTAACTTGTACAAAATTTTAAATAAATCTTAATGAAGTAAAATATACATTTAAATTCATCAATGCATACAGAAACAAAAACCATAGGCCAGAATGTGTCTTTTTATGTAGAGGACAACGATTAAAAAATTTCAGAAATATATGTTTCATGACTTATGTTGGCAAAATGTGTTTTCGTGTGATTGTATGTTTTATGCAGTCCATTATTGCTTAAATAAGTGTGAAACTATTTACTAAAAGCTTGCATTCCTCAATGACAATTACATACTAGTAACTAAATTCTTGCAAAAAATTTAAGAACGATTCCTAATAATTTTGGGAAATACTCCTCTCTCTCGTTTTTATAGCATGCAACGATTAAATAATGTCTAATATGCTTACACTGTAAAAGCAAGAGATAGTTGAAATAGTTTTCAACGGACCACGCTTCATTATCAATATCTTTAGATCTACTCTTCAACATTTTTGGCCTTTAGCATGACTTATGAAAATTTATAACTCATTTTTTGTTTATAAACTATAAGATCATTGCAAGAGGGGAATGTCATTTTGATCTTTAATATATATCCTCTACTTTGAAAGCATGTATTTGTGGCCTTTGGATGTTGTCTGCTCCATAGGCGGGTTGTTGTCTTTTAGACACATACCCCGTTTCAATTCCCAATTTTATTTGTAGACACATCTATTCTGGCTATCCTCTTATGTCCTTTAGTGTCAACTAGAATGAAAGTATTTTACTACAAAGTGGACACTCAGAATTATAATTCATCAAATAAAGATATGTCCATTGATATATCTTATGACAGGTCTTAGGAATGCTTCGTTATACCGACCCCTGGACATTAACTGTATCAAAAAAGGACAAAACACACTTACATGAAGGAATAATAAAAAAGTTATGAAAATGTTGTTGAGGTCAATATCATCTGTTGCAATAATAGAAAAATATCCTTATTTTTCGATTTTGTACAAGTTAAAACCATTTTTAAGCAATATTTTGTACAGGTTATAACATGTATGAGGTACTTTTGTACATGTTATAACTTGTATTTTTGCATTATACAAGTTATAACATGTACAATATCTTTGTACATGTTATAACCTGTACAAAATCGCAACTTGTACACGACATATATATTAGTTTAAATACTAACTACTAATCGTCTTCAAATAAACAAAATTCAAACGATGCCTTTTAAAAGCCTAACCTAACCTGAACAACTCCTCATACTAAGCAAATATAATGTGTCATTCAGTACTGCATTTTGCATACCACTGACTATGATATTAACGGCTCCGAACTCCGGACAGACTCATAGGTCAGGGTTGACTATGTATAGGGGAGTAAAAGGTATTTCAGGAGAAAACTTATATCCTGATATAATATCTGGAATACATTTGCGAAAATTTATCATGATAACTTTTGATTTTAAATGGACTAGAAAATTACTTTTTTTTACCATCTCCTTTATTACAAAGCAAAGCGTGCTTCGAGTTTACCCTCAACTACTTTTTTATTTTCATATTGGTGGTTTATTACGAACTATGAGTCGTTATGGAGCCTGTAATTAAGATAGTGCCGTTGGTTGATATCATATTGGCTTACGTTCATTATTTCTTTTTTTTAATCGGGCTTAAATTTGCCTTTTTAAACTGTTTCTCGTTTGATCATGTCAGGGCCTATATAGCGGTATGGTTTAGTTTATTTTTTAAGTCGGTACGTCAACTTTTAGATGCTTACATCCATAATTTGGACTCTAAATTATTGTTTCATTCCTCATTTCTTGTGTTTCCTTTTTAGCCAGGTGAGTTTTTCTCATCACTTGGCGTTCGTCGTTAACTTTTTTTAGATCTTCTCCTCTGAAACTACTGGGTCAAATTTATCCAAACTTAGCCACAATAGTTGTTGGGGAAACTAGTTTAAAAAATGCGTCCGGCGAACCCGCCTCCCTTCCAACATGGCCGCGGTGGCTAAACATAGAACATGCAGTTTTTTGGCTTATATCCCTGAAACTAAAGCAAAAGAGTAAATCTGTGGACAAAATGTTGATCAGGTTGAGATCTATCTGCCCTGCAGTTTTTGATTATTATCTTGAATATTATTATAGATATACATAAACTAAAAACAGCAATAATGATCAGCAAAGTATGATCTACAAATAAGTCAAAATGACTTTTAGTTGATTCCTTAAGGAGTTATTGCCCTTTATAGTCATTTATTTACAATTATTCTTAAATTTTTGTAATCTACACAAAAATCCTTTTCTCTGAAACTTCTTAGACAAGTTAAACCAAATTTAGACACAATCATATCAGGGGTATAAAGTTATAAACATGTGTCCGATGTTCCCGGTTGCCAAGCAGTATGGTCGACAGGGCTAAACTAAAAATGCATTTGTTGGCTTATATCCTTGAAACCAAACCAAAAGTATAAAAGTTGCATTATTTCATGCATAAATTTGAAACAAAAATATCGGGCGAGCAACACAGGTTCCTTGGAGCCTCTTGTTGTTAAGTTCAGCTTTATATTAACATTTATAAATATTTTAATATTTCAAGAACTGAATTTTTTTTTACGTAAGCTATACATGTAAATCTTATGATTATAGTCTTGTTGACTTACTGTATAGAAACGTGTCTTTTCAAATAAACCCAATTTGTTTCTTTTTGTTAACTCGCCTGGCCAAAAAGGGCCAAGGGAGCTTTTCTCATCACTTGGCGACCGTCGTCCGTTAAATTTTACAAAAAAACTTCTCCCCTGAAACTGCCGAGCCAAAAAAAAACTTGGTCCAAAACTTCCTTAGGGTATCTATCTTAAAAATATAAGATATTCCCGCCCATGAACTAAGATGACCACCATTACTAAAATAGAACAATGGGGTAATATGTTCTTTTTTTAAATATACATGAGAACATTAAAGTTCTGAATACCTAGTTTTGTGTACACTGAACCTACACAAGGCCTTCATCAACTATCGACTGCATGTAGACAAAACATGATTTAAACTATATGTAAACTTTGAATTTATCTACTATGGGAACGTAATTATGTTTAGTTTATGTGTGAGTTACACTTACACAACACCGTGATTATGTCAATGTGAACACAGCCTTAGTTTAATGTAATACATACTGGTTTCACATTAAATTTGTTTACATCTATACACCTTGTTTAATTACCTGTACATAAGATTTGTTCACACTTGTAAACTATATCAGCCATATGTCAATTAAATGTTCATTACATAGAACCGAATGCAATTTTTTCAGACAACTTTTCTAGCAGTTAGGGGACGACCATTTGACTTCAAAAAAGAGGTGGGAGGGAATGGATTTTTCCTTAAAAAAATTCTGATCCCCAATTTTGATAAAATAAATAATTCTAGTCATACGGAGGATAAATAAAATCTGAATCCAGAGTTTCCCAATACATTATAGTGTTAAATGTTGAATAAAAATTATGTGATTGCTAGCATTGAAAAATGAACTGAATAAAAACGTTCTCGCGAAAAAGATTCTGATTCAGAAAAAAAACATAACCCCCCTTTTGCCCTTTGAAGTTCAGTGGTTGCTCCTTTGTAAAATCATTATGATGATTCCATTAGTATGAAGATGTTTCGATTACGCATTAGAAAACGTTGGCTGCAGCAAAGTGATTAAAGACAAAGAAAAAGGATTGATGTAAAGAATCACTACATTTCTATCTTTCCTGTTTGTTTCAAATGGTATTTCTTCTCAAAGGAGTATTTGGCAAATGGCGGGGGGGAATATGTTTTGTATTTCTTAGTGTATTTTAACGGATTTGAGATACTAGACAAACAATATAATTGACCTCATACATTTTATTTTAGTAATGAGTGAATCGTTGTTTAAGTAAAGACCAGTGGCAAATATTTCTATGTAAATCCAGTCGATTAGGGAAGACTTTTGCAAAAGAATTATGGGATGATGCTTTGAGTCTTGATTAGGGGTTAATAAAGCTACGTAGTTTTTTTTATAAAAAAATAAATATATCAAGCTTTGAAAAATATTCCTGTCTATTTATTGATTATGGTTATGAATATCAATTGTATTCAAAAATCATTTCCTTTTTAAATATACATGGTAAAAATAATGTGTTAATGCCTAGTTTGGTGAACACTCAACCTACACAAGGCCTACATTGACTATCGACTGCATGCAGCCAAAACATGATTTAAACTACATGTAAAGATTGAGTTTTATTAATGGGAACGTCATTGTGTTTAGTTTACGTGTGAGATACACTAACACACCACCGGGTTTAGGTCAATGTGAACACGGCCTAAGATATTTAATTATTTAATAACAATATTTAAAGTGATAACTCAATTTATATTTTAGATGATTTTTATAAAAACCTTCCGAGGGATTGTACAGACATAGATATCAAACAAAAGAGTGGTGTCTTTAAAATTTACCCAAAAGGCTCTGCTGATGGATTTGACGTATACTGTGATATGTCAACAGAGAGTGTGAATGGCGGATGGACGGTACGACGTAAAACATATATATTTGGTTTTGATGTTATATTTGTTATTCTCGTGGGATTTTTTCTGATGCTTGGTCCGTTTCTGTTTGTGTTACATTTCAGTGTTGTGTCGTTGTTCTCCTCTTATATTTAATGCGTTTCCCTCAGTTTTGGTTTGTTACCCCGATTTAGTTTTTTGTCCATGGATTTATGAGTTTTGAGCAGAGTATACTTCTGTTGCCTTTATTTATAGGAACAGTAAACATGTATCATACGATTAATGCTCAATTTTGCAATCAATATAAGCATGAAAACCGAAGTTTGTTGTTTTCAAATAGTTCAGTTTTATGTTTGTTGGCGTTTGTTTCCTTTATTTTACTCTTGTTCCCCTCTGTTTTAGTTTGTAATCCGGATTTGTTTTCCCTCAATCGATTTATGACTTTTGAACAGCAGTATACTACTGTTGTTTTTATTTCTCTATGATGCATATTTGGCTTCAAATGTTTATCATGTAAGATTTTTTTTCAAATGATCATTCATATTACATGTAACATATATAAATGTATGGGCTTTGTAAACAACATTATCGTATAAATAAGAAATTTAATGTTCCGTTTTTTTACTCAGCCAAAATTCTAAGCATAATCTGGATTTATTTCTATGAATGAATTTAGCATAAGCTTTCGGTGATTATTGGCAACGAATTCCCATACTTGATAGTTTACAAGTTAATTAAGAAAAATATTTGTTTTATCAATACCTTTAACATCACAAAAATAGGACATAGCGAGTTTTGGAAATGTACATACCTTTAAAAGGGACCAAATGAACATTATGAGCAAAAAAATGAAAAAAAACAATGAAGAAAAACTTCAAATTTTATTCCTGTAAGTTCTTTTAGGCACATTTCCGCTGATTAATTGTTTTTATTTGTTTATTAGGTGTTTCAAAGGAGATATAATGGTCGGGTCGATTTTTACAGAGGGTGGAAAGACTATAAAAGAGGATTTGGAAGTCTGCAGACAGAATTTTGGCTTGGTATGAATTATTCTTTTCTTAAAATTTGATGCGTGTGAGATACAGCAACTTGTACGCGCTTAGATATATGTATTAAATTCTTAGGCCTATTGTTCTGCCTTTTCCACAATGTGGTTCCAACTGTGTTTTTCAACCGAATAAAGGTGTAATTATTTGTATTTGTATGGACTTTCGTGAACAAAAGCATATGCGCGTTTTAATGTGGCTAGCATTATCACTGGATCTTTCTCCTATAGACATGATGCAACACTTATGGTATTAACTTGGCAGACGTGTTTGAGAAATGCAAAATCCATCGGAAAGGCTACAAGGTTTGTTGATGCGTCAATAAATTGTTCTGCTGTGGCCTATATCTAACGCGAATAAAATTTAGGTCAGGAATTTGAGAAAGAAACTTGAATGTTAAATCCTTTATATTTTAGGCAACGACAAACTCCATACTCTGACATCACAAGCGAAATATGAACTGTTGATAACCATGGAAGATTTCTCCGATCAGAACCGTTATGCTTTGTATGATAAAGTAAAAGTAGGTGATGAGAAATCGAAATACAAGTTAATCATCGGTGCTTATAGCGGAAATGCAGGTATGTTTCTGACTCAAATTTTTGATACATTTTGTATTTAAACTGCAAGAAAATAAATGGAATTCATATTTCAGTAGAAAATTTGTGACAAAATATTCAATGTTTGTCCGTTTTCGTAAGTCCGATTTTAGTAGTAAATGCACCGGAAAACGCGGTAAATTAGAAATATATTTTTTTAAACTATTAAGTGTTATCATTTCCCTCCTTGAATAGCAAACGACGAGTAGGCATGTGAAGGACCTTGATATCAATGACTTGGTTTAAATATTGGAGTAAATTAATTCCTGGAATACCATCTAAAATATCTTTTTATAAATGGCAATGCATTCGCTAGAACGTGCTATTTATCTGTTTAGATTTACAACTAGATCAGATAAACTTAGAACAAAAATCTAACTGAATATATTGAAGAGACTGTTATTAAAGAGAGAGGGTTAGCGTTATAGAACCAGGTTTAATCCCCCAAGATCTTTAATCTTTATAAGACTTATTTTCACGAAAAAGACAATATTTCTATATTAAATGTGCAAAAACTTCATTTAATGGTTTATGCATGGTTTCTAATAGAAACATATAATGAACTATTTTTATATGCAGATATATTTTCTTTAATGTTAAGCTGTAAATCATATTTTGGTATACAGAAAATTCAAAACGTGTATCAATAACGAACAAGAAGTCGATTTTAATGGTCTAAACTTGTGCTACACTGTAATCAGGAAAAAGAAATTATATTTTTTTCTTTTCACTTTTCGTTTTTTTCTTATAATAAAATAATAAAATATGTTCATACTAGTTGGTTATTCGCGCTCATTTTTTTATTCTTTTTGTTTTCAGGAGATTCTTTTACCGATCAGCAAGGTCAAAAATTTTCGACAAAAGATCAAGATAATGATGTTTATTCTGGAAGTTGTGCAACCATGTTTAAAGGAGCGTGGTGGTTCAAGTCATGCCATGCTTCAGATCTGAATGGACTTTACCTGTCCGGGAAACATTCTTCCTATGCTAATGGTGTAAACTGGCTAAGCTGGAAAAGTCATTATTACTCACTTAGGAGCACAGCTATGATGATAAGGAGATTGAAGTAGCATAGCAGACTTTCATTTAATCGCTTGAAATGTTAAATAAAAATATCACTTGTTCATCTATCTATTTTACGTATTTCCCTCCGTCGTGAAAAAAACAAATTATGAATGGGTGCTATGGTATAAACCATCAGGAGTTTTAGGTCACGTTATTTAACTCAATCTCATACTCAAGTATCCACAAAAATTCCATTCATAATCGGAGACAACAGCAAATTCGATCACTTGAAAAAAATAAAAGAAGACAATAGATTTGATAAAATTGATGCTTATATTGATCTAGTTGCGGAATGTTTGGAATGAAAGGAAGCATTTTTTTAGGCAGTGTTTCTTTAATGTGGCAGAAGTGTGTTTTTTTATATCAATTTTGAGATTTTCTATACAAAAATAAGTTTGTTTTATAAAAAAGCTTGTGCCATATTTTATAACGCCGACAAAACACGGATATCGAAAAAAAACTATTTAAGTCCACGCTTCATGATCGAACACATAAACTTTTGTCAAACCTTCCTTGTTATGTGAATGGAAATTTTCATAATGTTTTAACCATACATGTATGTTATAGAGATAAATTTGATTTCTAAGTAACACAATATGTGATTTGTAACATATTTAGGTTTCTGAAAATTCAAAGTGCTCACATATATCAATACCTGACTACTTAAATATAACTACTACAAGATGTAAGTTAAAGTACTATATCTTACTTCACACATATCTTAATTAAATAGTAAAAAAAAGGAACTTGTCAGAGACATTTGGGAATGTGAATTATCCCGGATTCAAACTCAAAACTCGTCATCCTCATTGTCATATACAATTGAGAAATGAAAATGGAGAATCTGTCTAATAGACAACAACGCGACTAAACAGCAGAAAACAGCCGAAGGCCACAAACAGGTCTTCAACACAGCAAGAAAATCCCGCACCGGAAGCTGTACTTAGCTAGCCCCTTAACGAAAGTTTGTACTAGTTCTTTAGTATTATGGACTTATTTGTGAAAAAAATGCACTTTGTAGCTGTCGTCAATTGTCCATACGTGGTCGACGTCGTCCTTGTTTTGAAATGCACTACTGATACAAAAAATATTTACAGAAGTGTGCACAATATCAAAAAGTAAAATATCAAAAATACCGAACTCCAAGGGAAACTCAAAATTGAGGGCCCTTTGTAAAAGCCAGAGTCAAAAGCTCAAAAACTTCTAACGAATGAAAAACAACTGACATATTCCTGATTTTCATAGGCATTTTTCTATGTAGAAAAGGTGGATTAAACTTTGTATGGCTAGCATTTTATTTCTGGATATTTGTTTCAGATTGTCAGCCGTCTTAGTTTCAGACAAAATAAAATGCAATTTTCTTTGACAAAGAATATCATTTCCGCCAATAACACTTTCATCATCAACTTGCCATGACAGTAAATATTTGATTTTATGGTTTGATAGGAGTAAAATTTGCCAATTAACCCAATGAATCAATACCTGTTATGGATCCATGGTTTTTATCCGACTGGTTCAATAAAACAAATCTTACCCATAACCCTTCAGCTGCCAAGTTTGGTTTTGACCATCAATTTATCTTTCGGAAAATTGTAAAACAAATGAAAATTTGTCATATAAAAGACGCCAAGTTTTGGCCATTATACATGAACCTCTGGATGCTAACCATCCAGAAGCAAAAAATCTTCGCTATAAATTTTGCAATAGAACAGCAAAGCGACAAAATGCTTCCGTAAGATATATCGACAAATACACATGTTATTCTGCCAAGGGAAATAACTCCGGATGAAAAATAATGACTTGGTCTTGATGTTATATCCTTGTCATAAATTTCTTGAAATATGTTCTTGGAAAAAGTCACATAAGAATGATAAACAATATGACATTAAAACATTACATCACATCTTCAATTTGACCATGTAATAAACTCCTCTTCTTTATTTGATTTGGTACCTTTTCTTCCGATATAACCAATCCCAGAACATATGGCCAATACTACAATAAATCCATTGAAAATATATAAAATGGCCGCAATGCAGGTCATGACGAAAGAAAAACTTATCTTGATATTTTCATTTCTGGTTAATTCATTGACTGCTGCATAAAAGACCGCAAGAGAAACCGTAAGTAAGTCCCCCTGAAATAAAAGATATGATATCAAACAGGTGTGAAACAAAACAAACATGACGCATTTAAAAATTGATAAATATGTTTCGATCCTTTGCAAATCCTGAAAAATTTGTTGATAAATAATAAAAACTATATAATCTGAACTATTCAAAATTGCAATCATGATAATATTATCTGCTGTTAAAAAAAATTAACATAACATATTTAACCTTTCATGGCAAATTTTGCAAACTTCATACGATTTCTGTCTTAGTACCCCAAAATATATTTGATCCTCGTCGATATTTTTGTATAAAGACATCGTGCATCATCATTCGTTTTTCAGTGAAAAGTAAAATCACAAAAATACTGAACTTAGAGGAAAATCAATTTGGAAAGTAAGACTGCGCCCCATATCGACATATTAATGGCAAGAAATTATACTTTTTAACCGTTTTGCATTTAATGTCTGAAGTTTAAAGATCTTAAAAGGGCATAAGCTATCGAATTCATGTTCACCGATAATTTTTATTTTTGATTGAACAAAAACTTATTTTTTATATATCTCGTAGCTAGTGCCCGTTTACAGACTATTTTAAATTACATACTGGCATTTGATATGTAAATGTCAAGTGATTATCTGAAGGTGGTATGATTGCCAAAGAAAGAACTCTCAACCAGAGACAAAATTTCATAGAGAATAACACATTTAGGTCACAGTACGGCTTCCAACAATGACAAAACCGATACCGCATTGTCAGCCATAAAGGCGCCTCTATCAATGATGATAAGTTTTTCTTTAAATTAAAAAAAAATGTGTACACTAATAAAACATCATATAAGATCACCTGTTATGAAACATCGAATCACTATAAAACCATGAGAGCAACGTCCAGTCCCTGTTCTTTTGCAAAGAAACCACATAATCACTGGCGTTACAATGACACCAGTAACAAATCCAACCTTGGCAAACACTCTTGTTGCTATCCAGAAATCTAAAAATAATATAATTATGAGTGTACTTTCTCGGTAAAAATACTCCTTGCGAATTTATGTGGCGCCACAATTAATATTTCATTTGCGAACAAAAAACAACTACCTTCATTTGCGCCATTTTTCAGGTAAGACAGGTAAAATTTAACGAAAAACTGGAATATTCTTTGCTCTAAACGATTTGTTTGGTACAGTACATAGTTCCACTTAATATTTGTGTGAGTTCATATTCATCAAACTAGAGTCATTCCGTGCAAATTTTAATGAGCAATTGTATTCAAAACATTCAAACATTTTATTTATGTGGACATGGTTAAGAAGATTCAGGCTACAACGTACATCAACATGAGATGTATGTACGCACCGGCTGTAGTTCGACGATGGGAGAAAGAAAACAACTGACGATCTTATAGATAAATATGGTATGCACGTAAGAGGGGAATATCCAGACATGAGTACACCAGCACCGTCGCTTATACATTTTGTGCCAGAACAGACTTATAGCCTTAATATATTGTACAACTGTCTTAATATTTTACTCCAGTGTATAGTGCTTTCTAAGTGTTTTATTGTTAGGGTTATAACGTTGATTTATATCAGAACTGTGTTTTATCAAGGTTTTAACATTACTTTATCATTTTATGATGACTGATTTCTAAGGAATTTGTCTAAATCTGTCATTGTTTATATTATAAGTCTTTTTTTAAAACTTCTATGTTTCATACCTTTGTTTACCTGTATTTACCCGTTATATAAGCGCAATTGGAATATGGTTTTAGCGCAAATAAAAGTTTTTTTTGGCGCAAATGAAAGGAAAATTGGCGCAAAATCAAAACACCGGTAATGATTTTGCTCACTAATTGTTGGATTTTTTTATGAAATGTGTATTTCTATATAATAAAAATTAAACAATTGTTTTTGTTATACTATTTTTATGTATAAGTGTTCATCAAAACTATTTTATAGTCATTTCAAATTGAATTAGTAAAATGAGACAGCAACCACTCGACATAAAGCACATTATTCTTCAATAACATACGTTTTGTAAAATATATAATTTCATGTTCAAAATATTCACATAGTGATTTTCCCCAGGTTGAGAAAAGCTTTTCAAATTAATTTAAATTATTTTGATTTAAGAGTTTCTGATGAAAGTAAACCATGAAAAGCTCTTCGGACGAATGACATCTTTTAGTAAGGCGCGGTAAAATAGCCCCGTGAAAGCAAATAAGAAACAGTTTTAACAAGAGAAAATCAACAACGGCTTTTATGTTTGTGCAAACCCGGCGATTTTTTTTATGGTACAACACAGTAGTCTTACCTATGAGTGTACTAAGTGCATATGGCCAGGCATGCCAATCCGTGTTGGATATTAACATGGATATCCAACCTAAATCAATACAACCGTTCCCTCCGATACACCACTGCCAAAGTCCATAGTAATGATCATTTTCAATCATTTGCATCACAAATGCTTTAAAATTTACCGAAGGAACATAAAAATCAGGTTCAAAATTCTAGTAGACACTCCCATGATAAGCGAAAATATTGCCACTATAGTTGACACTAAAAGACATTTGTTGAGAACATTCAGTGATTTCCAACTATCAATGCACGCCATTTTGAACGTTTTGTTGTTTTTCGTGTTTAGTCTGTAAATCTGGATGTCTCACGTCCGGTAAAGTACAAAATTAATGTATAAGTATTCTTTAAGTCTTGATTCAAGTCAGTATTTCTCCATTTTCCATTCATTAACGTATACATATTATTTTGTACACAACTTCCATGTCTTAAGGATAATCTGTATATCATAATGTCGCCAATGTGTTTTGTTTGTACTATTAAAATGCACGAATACGAATGAATTTTCAAACTACAAGTTATTTACCACATTTACCTTGTTTTTATACTATCATGATACAATGTTGTGATTTAAGATTTACACGTCTTATTGAAACACAAATGAATATAACTCTGATTGTAGTGTTATTAAAACTTTCTTCAATAGATCGACTGCATTATAAAAAAAAATGAATATTTCGTGCTCTATCTTATCGAACAATTATTCAGTGATGTTCGCTCAACCTATTTGACCCAAACTCGGATACTTCGAATATTCGGCACGGCACTATCAAGTACGACGTCATTCAGTTTTAGAGGAACCGAATTGGGTTTGTTGATCTATATTTATAATGAGTGACAAATAAATAAACTCATCATAGATAGCTGGACTAAATTTAGTATACGCCAGACGCGCGTTTCGTCTACAAAAAGACTTATCAGTGACGCTCGAATCCAATAAAGTTAAAAAGGCCAAATAAAGTACGTAGTAAGGATACGACCGTTGATCGGTGATATACGCTCTACATGTTGATTTAGATTTATCGAAGATTCTGAAAATGTAAAGCATCTTACTAATACACTTGGTCGATTTATTTAATTCTTATATACAAGGGTGGACAGGAACTTTTGTTGTCTGATGGGCAAACTTTCATAATGGCTTACATTTTATGTAGGTTAAATTCTGCAGGGTGCCAACACCACCACAAAACATGCGCGTAAAACGCCCGAAGGTGCACATATATTTAAAATTAACAAAATAATTTAATCCGAATGAAAAAAGAACTAATTAAAGAGCCTTGTACTCCTTCAATCACTTGTAAATGAAGATAAAAAGACGAAGTGACAATTTGCTTTTAAATCAAATGATATCATATTAATTTTCAGGTACTTTTTGGTTGGTCGTCATATAGCGCCGCAACTTTTTCGAAACTTATTTTATATAAATCCTTGGCTTAATTACAAAAAAATGTATGTTCTGCTTTAAGCGTTCCTGATGGAAGCTATATAAAAAGTCTGAATCTACCGGCAATTTTTCTCAGTTTTCTATTGTTTAAAACTGAGATACGATGTGACTTGAATTTTACGTTCCAGTTCAAAATTTATGTTTACGCTTCAATTGACCATCTATGAAAATAAATAAGGACGTGTTTTCATCAACGAAATTTGAGTTTTAAAGAGAGTTAATCAGACAAAGAAAAAATGAATAGAACGACAACACATAAATGAATACTTGCTTTTTTTTTTTAAAGTTTTTAAGTCTCTATCAAGTTATGATTTATTTATTTTTTGTCGATTAATTATTTTCCCTACATCTCCTTTTAAACACATTTTAAGCTTCTGTTTTTGAATATTTTTCTCATAGACACTGGAGTACAACTGATATCCGTAACTGCAGTTACGTATATCCCAAGATGGCAGACGATGTTTCAGGTAAATATTTCTTTTGTCGATTTTGCAATAAATATGCATCATTTTTTGGTATTTTATGTCTTTTTAAACGTATTACTAAATTTGAAATGGAGCTACTGCCGTTTTTTTTCATAGTTCTGTCGTTTGAGACAGAAATCAGCAATCCAAAAAAACGCGATGATAAGGGTAACTGAAAAAATGGATAACCGTAACTGTGATAAACGTTTAGAAAAGGATATCCGTAACTGTATCTATAAGCTTGTTGTTTCTACGTTGTTCATTATCCTCGATTAAATGGTTCGGAAAATCAATTTTTGGAAATAAAACTGTCATAAAATGGACGACATAAAAGCAATTTTTATGTTTTTTTTTCAGATGAATTTATGTGTTACGTCTGTCACAGAACATCTTCAGTTGCTCAGGATATTCTAGAACATACAATAAGAAACCATGCTGGACCTAGCAATTTTAGTGTCAGATTGAAAGTGCTGGATGAATCCACTGGACGTCAGGCATACAGATCTCTCCACTATGGCATTAAGATTTCAGAAATTAAAAGAAAGATAGACGATGGATGTAAACCGTACATCGATATTCATCAGAAAAAGATAAGCTATAAAAGACCATCAAAACAAAAAGAATCAATATCAGAGCAAAGAGAAGAAGTAACGAACGAAACAGAGTCACAGACGACGAACAGTGATTTTTTTCAGCTGCTTCCAGAAGTTTTAGAGAATCTTTCTAAGATTGGAAGACTAGAAGATTTTTATAGTGTTCTCTCCGCCATTTCAAATGGAACTCTACTTGAAAATATTGCCTTTCATCTGCTTTTGGACATCGGAAAATTTTATTCTAACTCAACTGTGTTTGGAGTAAGGTACAGTAAAGAAACTCTTGACTTTTGGTTAACAATAAAAAAAACTTTTCAAAGGCAAAGGAATAAATTTTTTTAGAGGATATAAAAGTCAAGGAACAGATGGGGAATTAATTCGTCGACCCATAGACTGTAAGATTAATTTCGCTGTGCCGTCTGATACAATCCTTGCAAGGGAGTCTGCGAAATACATTGCAGGTACAGAAACCCCTGGAATCATGGAACTACCCCTGGATGCATATGCAAACACCCACAAGGGCCAGGATGTTAAGTTGTCTATTGACGGAAAGAAGTTAGCAGTAGGTCTTGGAAAACTCGGCGACGAAGATATGTGTGGTTTTGAATCGCCACCAGCACTTCAAGAGAGAAAAGCGAGAATAGCAGCAGAAATAAGAAATATAGAAGAGATAAAGGAAGCAACATACATATGCGGTAATAAGAAAGAATTTAATTGCGTTTGAGAAGTTAAATTTTCTTAGTTAAATGGCCGTTTTAAAGTCGATCTGAAATCACAATATACGAATATTCATGATAAGTGTTCATTCTTTAACATTTGTACAAAATTGCTAAACTATGTGTGTGTGTTCCTGGAAGTGTCTATTCCGACTATGCGACTGCCGTACAAGTGATTGGTTAAGCTACCTTTTGAACCAGGTTTAATCGACCATTTTCTACATAAGAAAATGCCGGTACCAAGTCAGAAATATGAGAGTTGCTTGCCATTTGATAAAGGGCCTTCTATTTAGAATTTTCCTTGGAACTTGGTATTTTTGTTATTTGACTCTTTCAGTCGTTTCCCATAGAGTATACGTCTTTTGGGTTATTTCGTAGGTATTTGTTTCCTTCATGCAATGTCATCAAAATGAAGGTTGTTACAATTGTTTTACTAAGTTGGTCAATAAATATTTGCCGAACTTTTCTGTTTTGTTAATGCATTTTCATATTAGAGACCGGTATTTTATTTAAGGACCTACAAGGTATCTTATCTTTGGGATAAATTGTGCTATAAAATATTGTTTTCCTTGAATAATACCTTTGAATGGTTAAGTAGGTGGGACCGGAACAAAGTGCGGGATATAAATTTTTTTTGGCACTGGGTGCAGGTGAAATTTGGTGTCCCATGCTCTCTCTTCATATGGTCCAACATCCCCTGTTTGGACCGGTAATGTTTACCACAGATGTCACACACATATTTAGCTGTAAAATAAAAGGAAAGATTATATGTTTTCTGTTTAGAAATTGATAACTATGATACATTTCACAAATCATGTAGTTCATGTGGTGATACTTGATTAAGGGAGCATAGTGTCATTCTAGGATACAGCAAAGTTATACTTGTGAAGGCTAGAAGAATTCAAAGCAAATTAGATAAACTAAGAGGGGTAATCATTCATTTACAAACTTTACAAAGGTGCATATAACCACCAAAGTTACAATACCTGACGAATCTATCAAGTTAGGTGTGCTTTTTGCCTGTGGTGTTGTCAAAACCAGGATGGACCCATCGACAGCTGCAGTACTTTGTTCTAAAATATAGGAGCGATTATAAACTAGTTATATTTAATTCTAAAATATATTCCAAACTAGAAAGTTTGTCTATGGAACATAAAATTCCCCAATGGGTTTCATATTGATTTCCATACGGTCGGACAAGGGTTAACATTTATGCCCCTTTAACTATTAATCGTGTTCTACAAACAACTTATCCATAAAAAGTAAATGCTTCTTTAGTTACCAACGAAGTTTGCCAATCAAAAACAAAAAAAATATGTATAGTACATGTTAAAATAAAAAAAAACATCAATCGAATATAAAAAGCAAAAATTAAGAAAAATGAATTGAGTACAAAATCTCCACGAAATAAAAAGTTAAATCAACATAATTAAAAATGTTTGTATAATTATATAAATAATTTTTATACAAAATTTTATCAACTGACCGGGCAGAGCTTACCTTTTAATTTGCATAAAGAGAGTCAATTTGATAATGTGTGTGATATGGATGGTCGGATAATTGCCGTTATAATAATAATTGTTCAGTTGCGGATCCAGAAATAAAAGGGACGGGGTGGGGTACTGAGTGGCATAAGAGTGGGCCCACTCCAGTCACGATCCATTGAATCCAAATATAATCAACCACATTTTTAGGGGAGAGGGGGGGGGGGCGACTCCCTGGCCTTTAATTCTTCCCCTGTTTGAATTCAATAGTTTTTGAAAAAATCTCAGTTTATTTTTTGTAACACTGACCACAAAAAACGATAAAGTTTTTTGTTAAAGGAGAATGATAATGTGTGTAATAAGGATGGCCGAATAATTGCCCTTACAGTTGCGGATTCAGCAATTTTCATAAAGGGGGAGGGCACTGACTGCCATAAGAGGGGGTTCGCCCCAGTCTTGCTCCAATGAATCCCTATACAATCAACCGAAGCCCCCTCTTCGACTATTGCAAAAACACATTCAGCGTTCTGAATATGGATTTAACTTGCCACTGGACATTAACAAAAATGTTGACACAATTTTAAATACATAAATTCATACAAGAATATCCTCGACGGTTGTATAATAAAATATATGTATCTAGAACTGTTTCCTAAAATAACTCATTTAAATAACACAAAATCAATTAACAGCATGCAATGTTCAATAAACTTCAAGAAGATCGATCATTTAACTTTAATTACATTAACGAGGGGTCGTCAAGTGGATATGTGCACGGTAAAACGCGAAATAAAATTGCAATTTCACGATGAACGAAAATTTAAAAATGCTTGAACTGCTCTTTTTACGGATTTCACGAAACACGGTGAATAACGAACCTTTTCACGGCTTCACATGAAATAAAAATGTCAAAATACGTTGCACGAAAATAACCTTGTACCAATCTCATCAACACTGGGGTTAATATTTTCCGTAAAATAATATAACATCTTTCAAGTAAAATGATCGATCCTTAAGAGAAAACTGTTTTCAAATTCTAAGTGAATGGTTTGTTTATCAAAAGCCATGAAGATATATTTATTTCTTATTTTGAACAAATGATGAATAAAATTCTTTCCAAATGCGTTATTTTCAATGAATTCGGGATTTCCATTAATATTAAACCATATCCTTTCGTTTCATCGTGGCTTCGATATTTAAATATTTACCATGAACAGAGATAAGTGACACATCCTTCAAATATTTAAAAACATGGAGAAATTATTGCAATTCACTATAAAAAATACTTCAAATATGTAAAAAAAAAACATAAGTCAAAATGCGTTCAAACTTGGAACAGTATTACTAACCGTTACACATTTCTAGAGCTTGAAGTATTTTCAACAAAATCAGTCATGCAACAAATTGGCAATATTTGTTTTTGAAAAATATCATTTCCATGTGAAATGATAGGACATTTGTGGAGAGGGAACTCACTTTTGTCCAATATCTATATATGACAATGATGTGCCAATTTCTATCTTTTCAAAAAGCTTCCTTTTACATTTTTATGATATATGGATTTATTTTATTCCCTTTTTAACATACCATGAAAAACAATTTTTCAAACCAATAATTTCTGAGTTCTGACTGTTTCTAACTGTTGCGAATAGGAAATGTAGAGTCTTTAATTCTCGGCAATTATAACGAAACAGTACGTATTTTACACATGTCCCTTTCCGTATCATGTTATTTATAACACCTCATTTTATGATCAAACATTTTACACTTCCGAACCTATTTTGAATATAAATAAATCGGCAATATTTGTATACTTACCACAACCAAAGATCCATCTTCAAACTCACTAGGCATGCTGTTGGCTATATAAAAATACAGAATTGGTCACATGGTCAATATATTTTCTCACAATGTTTGTAAAGACTTTGGAAACATTTCTGATACCGATCGCGATAACGACAGACTATTATTTAATTTCAAACGAGAATGATAATTGTTTAGAAAATAATCAGTTACGGATATCAATATTTCCAGTTACGCATATCAACGTCAATAAATTTTTATCAGTTACCCTTATCATCGCGTTTTTTTGGATTGCTGATTTCTCTCTTAGGCGGCTTAACTATGACAAAACACGTCAATATTCCCGTTTCAAATTTAGTAATACGTTAAAAAAGACACGAAATACCGAAGAATGATGCATATTTATTGCAAAATCGACAAAAGAAATATTTACCTGAAACATCGTCTGCCATCTTGGGATATACGTAACTGCAGTTACGGATATCAGTTGTACTCCAGTGATAGATTCACCAATGAATAAATTTAATATATAACAAACAAATTAGATTTTTGAAGAGAAGTGAAAGATACCGAAGGGATATTCAATCTTATCAGTTGATGACGTATAAAATTACGTCTAATGCCTATCAATATATAGTTACAGTAGCGAAATAGAACCTTACTGGACTAACTGAAAATATAAATGCAGCTATTTCTGAACCAAATCATAAAATGTAAATTTAAGATTGCCTTTCATTTACATTTGTCAATTAATCTTTATAAAAATAGGGCATCCAGTTTATATAAAAATAACAGGAAAATATAAATGTATGTGGTCTTAAGCGAACATTGTATTACTAAATCGATATGATTGTATGCACAGCTGGGAACCCAAATGATTGACACATATTTTACATTGACATGAAAGGTATGCTAGATTCAAATTGCTATATTTCCATGGAAGAATTTTGTTCAAACCAACATTTGACCTATAATGAAGAGATGTCATATACAATTTAAATATTTTCATAGCATGCTTGCTTATAATATACAGTAATTGCCTTAATTCGTAGTCAATAGATTTCCCAGGAAAGAAAAGTATAGTAATTAAATGAATTAGTTGAACAATGTGTATTTCTCCGCCACCGTCTGTAAATGGCGTTCTCAAAAATCGTGAGTATGCATTTATGTACATGTATTGTTAGTTAATATTTTTTTGTCATTATTTCGGGCCGTCGGTTTTTTTAGTTTGAATTATTTTACATTTTGTAATATGATGTATCTACCTTTTTATAAGCAATTTTTTTACACGAATGTCCAACTGAGATAAATTTTGACATCAAAACTCTTAAATTGTCAAGACAAGAATTATCGTGGGTCTGTGTAAATATTGCGTTTCAATGTTAGGTTTAGATTCTATTCACATTAAAATAAAGGACAGAATGAAAAATTTACAGTTAAAGAAGTGATCATTTTAATAATAAGCAATTTAGGTTTTCTCAATAATTGCACATGTTCACATCAACTGTAACTCGTAAAACAAATGAATCGTTTTATCCTGTCGATATGCACATCTGCATAGTATGCCCTTATTATCTAAAAAGGATTCATGAAATTATGTTGTGTGGTTTGAGAGGAGTTGCGATGACAAACTGTTGCATTAGTATATTGAAACAAATAAGTTCAAAGGGGCGTAACTCGTAAATAAAAATTAAAATGTAATTTCCTGTCAATATGCATATCTAAATGGTATGTCCTTATTATCTAAAAAGTATTCATGAAATTATGTTGTGTGGTTTGAGAGGAGTTGCGATGACAAACTGTTTCATTTGTATATTGAAACAAATAAGTTCAAAGGGGCGTAGCTCGTAAACAAAAAATGCATCGTAATTTCCTGTCAATATGCACATCTAAATGGTATGTCCTTATTATCTAAAAAGGATTCATGAAATTATATTGTGTGGTTTGAGAGGAGTTGCGATGACAAACTGTTGCATTATAAAAAGAATATGTGGTATTATTGCCAATGGGAAAACTATCCACAAGAGACCAAAATGACACAAACATTAACAACTATAGGTAACCGTACGGCCTTCAACAATGAGCGAAGCCCATACCGCATAGCCAGCTATAAAAGACCCCGATAAGACAATGTAAAACAATTTAAACGAGAAAACTAACGGCCTTATTTGTGTTAAAAAATGAACGGAAAAAAAATATTGTATAAGAAAGATATTAGTATATTGAAACAAATAAGGGGCGTAACTCGTAAATAAAAATTAAAATGTAATTTCCTGTCAATATGCACATCTAAATGGCATGTCCTTATTATCTTAAAAGGTTTTTTGAAATAATGGTATGTGGTTTAAGAGGAGTTGCGATGACAAGAAAGAGGACTGACGGACTGACGGACGGTACGACAGACGGAAAGACGGACGGGTCAAAAACATTATATCCTCCGCAACTTTTTTGCGTGGGATATAATTTAAGTGAGATTATAAAGCTATAACCATATGTTTATATGCATATTCCATGCAATTCCATTTATTACTAGTAATAAAACTCTGTAATAACAGTTATCAAATTGTTTGGTGTATAAACTGTTTTCTTTCAACGTTTGTAAACTATTTTTATTTTTTTTTGGTTAAGATCACTTCATAAAGAAAATAAGTCAGTCAATTAAACTACGGAAAGACAATTATAATCCGATAGCTGTACATTTCTGAAGTTTGGATACAAAAGAATATTTTCTTTTAATGAAATTGTATGAACACGTGCTTTATAGTAAATCTTAGCCATTGGACATATACGCTATATTCACCTTTAAAATTAGAAGTGTCGTATTACTTTTTAAAAAATCGGCAATTTCGTTACCATACATTACATACAAATAAACCTTTACTATATTCTTTCATATGTACAGGTTTTGGTTTTAAAGTGTGACTGTACCTGTATAATTCCGATTAAAAATGAGAAAATTGTTGACGTTATGTTAAATCATTACCGGTTTTTGGTGGGGTTCGTGTTGCTCAGTCTTTTGTTTTCTGTGTTGTGTTTTGTGTTATGTTGTTTGTCTTATCGTCGTTATTCGTCTTTTTTCACGGCATTGTCATTTCTTTTAATTCGACTGATGAGTTTAAATGACCCTTTGGTATCTTTTTTCTCTCTATTTCAAAACCGTAGAAGATGTTTAAATATAATTTCAATCTATATATTCAATTTGTATTATTTTGTATTAAGAAATGCACATTTTGCACCCCGAAAGACTATAGGCGAACACTACAATATATACACATATGCAAAATGCAAACATTCTCAAACATAAAAACATTATTTATTTTTTTTGTAAGTATTAACTTTTTTGTCATGTCAGGGCTTTATACTGCTGCTTATAGCATATGGGATTTGCTCATTATTTCTGGCCTCTGCTGTATAGATGTCACATTGGCAATCAAAACACACCTTTTTATTTTCACACAGATGCACACAATTTTACAAACATATGATGTGATGTTGCCACATATGCATAAACGTTAACTTATAATAAACATGCATATTTTTTTTCTGACAACACATTATGTTCATTTTGGGTTCGCTATGATCATCAAATTCTACTTCTACAGACGAATTGGACGCCTATTGATATGGGAGATTGTGAAACCAGATCATTATTTTATAAATATTAACTTAACAACTTCCAACTCGAAGACGTTGGTTCACTCACTCATAATTTGGCCCTAAAACTGAAATTGATGTGAACATTTAATGAAATCATATATTAAAATAAATAATTGCTTCAGAAAAAAAAAATCACCAATTGCATCATTAGTGATATTTTTTATTGACGTTAGTTAGAACATTGTTTTTTTATATAAATTTGGCATTTTTTACCAATAGGAAGAAAACAAACTATAAATGATTATACAGATGTACGTAGTGCCCACTATCCACAGCGCTTATGACTTTTTTAGAGGAATAGTAAGCTGCAAAGTACTATATCTTTTTTGGATACAACTACGTATAATTGAACATTCGAAGAATTCCGATCTTGAAATATCCAGTTGTTTCAATTAAAATAATTTGAAATAAAATGTAGGTGAGTTTCATAAGATTCCTGGCCAAATTTGGCATCATTTTTCGACAGTTCTCAAAAATAAAAAGTAGTGCAACACCTATGTTCGATAATCGTATGACATCATAAAAAAGTCCTATAAGGATTATTAATTTCTATAAATATATACGTAAATAACATCTATTCCTATTTCATTCAGGCTAATTCATCTATAAATATGAAGCAGATTTACAATAACTTTAAATAAAAAAAAATCATAAGTCATAATTTGTAAAAGGTAAACCATTATATTATGTTTGTTCAACATAAAAATATAAGCTTTATCAGGCATCATGTCAATACCGCTAAATAAATCAAGTGTGAACTAGAGGAATCCTTGTAAGTCATCACAGCTTGTCATTGAATACTACATTTTTTATCTGTAAGAAAAACAGAGCAGATTATTATACATTATTCCTATGACATGTCAGTTTCTCCAATACTATACAATATATATTGCTTTACCACTTGGGTTTGAATTAAAAAAAAGTTAGACAAAAAAAAATGTATGTTTCTTTAGATCAAACATGATTTACTTGTGGATACAATTGTTCCCTTGAAACTAGCACGATATGAATGTCACGACAAACAAAATATAAAAGTAATGTATATACGATATATATTGTTCTTCGTAACGAATTATATAAATGTTCTGGTAATAACAATCTGGGTTATGTAATACACTATAAATTGTTAGGTTTAAAGACTCTTCGAAAACCCATCTAAGTATAAATCATTTAACCCTGTATCGCCGCTTTTCTGGCATTGTTTAGAGAAATACATTGATACAATGCAAAATGATTGTGTAGAGACAACTACTTGGATCAACATCTTTCATGCTGATTGTACATGTTTTATGAATATTCATTATAGTTGCAATGACAATAATACTATATTTAAATATATAATACTGGTTAATCTATTTTTCTTTTTAAACTTTCTGCTAAAAAGACAAAACGATGGGTAGCACTTGTCCCTCATGGGCCATTATTCTTATGAAAATTATTTTTTTGTTTCCTTCATACTGACTTGTTTTCATTTCTTATTTTGCTTAGAATCATTTTACAAGTTAGAAGGAGTTTGCATTTGCTTATATTCCCCAAAATAATACAAAAATGGATAACAGTCATTCTCTAACGGTAATATATTCGATAGGCCAGACTAAGAGATGTGCCTTGACTGGCATAATTCATTATTTTATGTTTTGCGGTGCTGCTTTTTTTTCATATATAAATCCTGTTGTGCAGAACAAATTTGATATTTTACAGTTTCTCTATCTCTAATAGTTTCTGCAAAACAGATAATATTCTTTTGGGTGCAGTGACTAACATTGAGGAACGATTGACGATTTAAGATATCATGAATTATTAGGCAATCATATTGTATTTTACATACATTTTGTATTTGCTATTTACAGTTTTCACATCAAAGCAAAGGATAAAAAAAATCATTAAAAGAGTCGTGTGTTACTGAAACAATTTTATATAAAGGAGTTAATTAACATTAACTATTTTTGTTCTTATTTTTGTTTTATGTTTGTCATGTTTTCTATTAAGATTGTTTCTCTATGCATAAACAGTCTGTTTGCTCTACAAACTTGTTTTTTGTACAAGCAAAGCACAGCTGTTTTCTCCTAGTAATATGTTCAGCAATAACGGCCATGTTTGTTGATGGATGGAATTCCTTGGTAAAAGGTTCTTTAAAATTCCAGCCAAAATAACCCCAAAAGCATGGCTATGTCGTCATATGGGATTTTTTTTTGCTAGAATAACGTTTTTACACAAATCGTCTTAATGAAAGGCAATCTTTGATATTCCAAAACAACATACAGTTAGACCAATTAAATTATTTGGAATTAGACATGTGACCAAATTGCAAATCTCAATTACTTAACAACTTTGCTTCCAAAATGTTGTATGTAAACTTAAAAAATGTTTGGAATGACGGTCACTTTAGGAATCAATATAATTCTACACTCCTTTATTCTGTTTTTGTGTAATCTACAAACGTCTTATTTTTTATTTCACTGCCATTTAAAGATCGAGAGATTTACAGTTTAGTCTGATTTTTTTGGCAATCGCCAAAGACAGTAAGCAGTGTTTAATAATGCGTTTTAGTAAGAAGAACTTTTCACTTTTGTGGTCTTTTGGGAAATGTTGTGTGTGTTGTAATTAGACCTTTCTACAACAAAACTGTTTTACGTGCACACGTATAATTTTTTTTTTATCCAAATCAATCATTGGTTTAAACGTAGTTTTAAATTTAGACTTGCGAAACAGTACATGTCAATTATCCCTATATGCATGATGACATATAATTAAATTTGATTTACCTTTTAATAACTTTCTACGTTTTTTTCTTGACGAGCTGATCTCTTTTTCATCTTTTGGCATAGTTATTATTTCTACAAAGACATAAACAAAAAAGAATATTCCACGAGTCAGAATTCAGAATAATCAAATAAATACAGAGTCAAAACACATACTAGCTTATGACAATAAGAAGAACATGTAATATATAATGTGTTTGGAAGATTTGTAAAATGGGAAATATCAAAAAAGTAATCTACATAGAGCCAAATCATAAAGAATCATAAAGAATATCTTATCTAAACAATAATTTATCCCGTAATAAATAGAATTATCACTAAGAAATTCAATATTTGAAAAATCTTTTCTGTTATAATAGTGGAAAAGCATATGTTATCATTGTCTGCAAAGGCTGCGAAACAGTCAGCTCAAGTTTTGAGATTTAGAATTACAACGTGACTTAATGGAAATATTCTTTTTGTCATAAAACTCGTTAAATTTATATAATGAAAAAACACATTTATCATGTTTATGTATAAACAGAACAAAATGACTTCATTCTGTCTATCTGACTGCAGAGTATATGAGATGTTTACATATTTGATTCACATGCCTTGTGTTCATGAAGTCAAAGCAAAATGAATATTGCATTTTGCATCAGACAAAAGAATTCCAATAATTGAATAAAGATTTAGGTTTAGATAAGTCATTAATATTCGGTCACGTAATCAAAGATAAAAGTAGTTTATGGTCCGCTAAAGGCAAAATAGCAACATGTTATGATGATGCAGGCCACAGATCTGACAGTTTATGTTTCAAAATCAATCATATCAAAAGATACATGTATAAAAATTGCATACACTACAATTATAAGTACCAATTATGAATTTAAATATACAATACTTTCATTACTGACTGATCCAATGAGCATATTATGTAATAAATGAAAAGACAAATGTTATCAATTATTGAAATAGAATTTTTTGAAACGTCAATCAATTTAAAGTTATCTGCCCTTGACTATATATGTGTTAATAATAGAGTAACATTTCAACTTTTGGGAGCAGATACCGCCCCAGATACCACGTCTTATTGTCCTTATTCCATTCAACAATTAACAAACCTCTTTTCAAGGTGGAAGAAGAGGAAGGGGGGGATTAAAATATTTTATGAAATTGAATATCACCAAATTTCTGTGTGTTCTTCCTTTTTGCAGCTAATTTGGAAAAGAGGATGGATATTAAAACATGTGCTTGGAGTAGCACCCCTTTATCAAATACAAAACTCCAAAGAATTTCAAGTTAGATAATCACATATGTACCGTACATAACTAATTTCTACATATTTCTAAAATTTACAACACATGATATCACAAGACTGCAGCTGAATACAATTAAAATTTAGTCTTTCATTGTACCATAAAGTCACTCATGTTGCACACAAGTGTATTTATTGATTGTATTGCAGACGTAAGAAGTATCATCCGACTATAGCTATTGTGGTATTTTCCCTATCTCTGTTTATACTACTAGTATCTTTTTCAGTTATAATAAAACCCTATTAAACATGTTAGATCAATGTATTGAGGTAGTTTAGGGGTAATAAACTTTAACAGGAAATAATCGGTATAGTTCTTTGTCCAAATTTGCAAATTTGGAGGCAGATTTGCAATTGATAGGTTGCACTGTTTATTTGAATAGAAAAACCTAGTTATTCACTGCATTATCGAAAATGTTTTTTCAAATACCAAATATGTGCTTTCAGAATATTTTGTTTAAATAAGCCATTAAAGGAGATATTAAATCACTCTTTTATTACAAAATTTATACTAGACGTAAAGGAAAATTTTCTTTGTTTACTCTTGTAGCAAAAAACCAAGTTCGGTGACACCATTTGTTCTTTTTATTTTCTTAAAATATATTATAAAACCTATCTTCTTATATTTCATTTCAAAATTCTGTAGATTTTTTTTATGCACAAAAATGTGGGTTTTTTTTCATGAACAATCTACGCAAATTTATGCAATATGGACAAATCGTACCTTCAAAAAAAAAGCGGTGACACATACTTTTCATCATTTGAGAAAAAAACATAGAAAAAAAAATAATTTTTGCACAGTATAAGAAAACTTTTTTTTATCAAAATAACAAGCAAATAAAGGTGTGCTTGTTTTCGAGATATATAAGGCTAAACAAATTATTTACGGAAATAGATGCTCTCTACGGAAGCCGATAAGGACCATTAAAAAATGTCGTAATAACGACACAGCATGTCGTAATTTCGACATAACGTGTCGTTTTAACGACATCGCTATGTCGTAATTTCGACATAACGTGTCGCAATAACGACATAGCTACATATATAAAAGAATATGTATTAATTTATAATGCCCCCAATAAAAGCCGATAAGGGCAATTAAAAAAAAATATGTCGTAATTACGACAAAGCATGTATATAAAATAATATGTATGATGAAACAGAAATTAACAACAATAGGTCATCATAATACCTCCCGCATAATCAGCTATAAAAGAGGGACGAAAGATACCAGAGGAGAGCACCCGAAATGCTGTGTGCATATATGAAGCTTAAAAAGAATATATTTGTTAATTGCATAGCTTTCGCTTTTTGAATTCATTCGTTAAAAATATTTATTAATATTGTAAAGTTTATTATTTGTATTAGGCAAAATTTTTGGTTACCTTCTGTGAGAAACTTGTATGTTTTATAGATCCCACTTTAGTTTAATGAGTTTCTGACTGTGACAGGGCTGAATAGCCAGTAAAGATATATAGAAACCAGTAATTTGTGGACGAATAACACCGTTAGTCCTACCAAGGCAAGCCAAGCATTCCATCTCCCTTTATATAAGCGCAAACTCAAGGCTTCTTGTAATAAGGGTTAATTAAAGTACTGATTGCTCTTTTTCTACTGTCAAACGTTGGACACGATGTTCCTATAACACAACGTTACGCTTAAAATGCGGCGTTAAAAAAGGGTCTTTGACTTCGATTAAATTTTTGCAAGTTTTATTCGTTTTTTATATGTTGGTTGGTTTTGTTCGTTGTGTGATGTCATTTTATAATAAATTACCTCAAGTTGTGGAAATTGATTTAATAATGTTTAACCTTTAAGTTATTTCAACTTAAAATGCAGTACTGTCGCAGGTAATGTAGGAAAAAAAGATTGGACGGAAGTAGATATAGGAAGATGTGGTACTGTTTTCCATAAAAAAAAAATGTTTTTAGATGTACAAAACTTTTTTCATAGGATGTTAAACTTTCAAGGTGCATATCATCTGTCATTGTAAAATTTCTATATCTTAATTCAACCCCAATACAAATATTTTTCACACTCTGCAAGTAAATCGAACATTTTAAACCTTGGTCAAATTTTAATAGTATTGTATTTTTCCTGGCGCATAAGTTGTCGAAATACACCCCTTCAATTACTTGAACCTTGGCTTCAGAATTATTTCCCAAGTCATCTGTAGTGTTTAACTTCAGATATACATTTAAAAATAAAGTAATCTAGCTACTCCTGGATCGTCCGCGAAAACAATACAAATTCACGGAATGTTTTACTTCGCGATTTGTCCTGCTATTCCGTTTTTAACTATCGTGATGAAAGTAATTTCTGTACAAGCGAAGCTGGAAGTTTTCGTCAATATAAACTTGTGCATGAAATGGAGGTAATCGAAAGACGAATCCTAAACATCGACGAAAACCCTTTTAATCGAAATTGTGACGACTTTAAATGATCTATTTCGGAGTACTTCCGCAACATAAATTTCAATTCGCATTTTACATTTTGAAGACTGTCTTGGTGCCTCCAATTTGTCTTTGCAAAAGTTGGACGAGGTACATGTAATGAGATTTTCCCCCATTTCACCATTCTTTTGAATAAATCGTTAAAAATATAAACGATTAATAAAAATTGCAAATTAAACCTGTGTCGAATCAATGTCCCCGGGCGGAGTCTATACCAACATTCGCTATTCTTTTTTTTCGGCAGCAATCATGCATCATCAACCTCTTTTTTCAAATTTCATACCACGATTTGTTTTAATTATCATGAATATTTTATTGAAACTTTAGCACATGTAACGTCGGAAATTGGCATCTTTTGAATTTAAACGTTTTCAGACGTTTGGTCAAATTGCCTACCGTTTTGTTATGTATGGAAGCATTTTATTCCTTTAAGTCCCAAATATGTAGGTCATAATTAAAGAATCTTGGCATTTTTTACTCTTCGTGTATCCAACTTTTTTTTTTATCAATTATACAAAAAAATGTGCATTAACTGCTTTGAAAAATGAAATCTCAACTTGGACAAAATGGCTACCGTTTGAAAAACGACGGTATAGAGAAGATTTTATTGAATCAGCAATATTTGAAATCACGAACAATGAGGCAAATATTCGTACTTTTGTTAGATATTAGTATTGTCTTACTCTTTTTATTAATTGTCTGCTATATCTTCTTATAAAATTCACTTTCAGTCATTGAGTTAACAAACAAAAAAAAGAATTTGGCAAAATAACGGCTTTAACGCCACAAAGGATCACTATACATTAGAGTTAAAACCGTTTTTCACATAGCTTTGTTATTTTAATCCTCAAGTATACTAGATATTACTTAGTATATGATCCAGAGCTGTAAACACATAATTTGAAACATAATTATATTGAAATTGTTTTAATATTGGTTATCTGTGAGAAAGTTATATAATTTATATAACATGGAAGGGCTGTATAGCCAGTTAAGGTCGATATAAAGGAAGAATAACATGTGGATTTAAAGGAGAACTGATATTTAGTCTTACCAACGCAAGCCATGCATTCCAACTAGCTCCTTTAAATAAGCGCAAACTACATGCCTTCTTGTAATAAGGGTGAAGTGAAATATTTATTGCTCTGTTTCCACTTTCAAACGTTGGGCTCGATGTTCCTACAACCCCTATGATTTAAAACAGAATCTTCGAAATGATATCATCAAAACAAAATACAAATGTTAGAAAACACGAACCAATATTAAAACAAATTCAATATATGTTTTAAATTATGTTTTTACAGCTCTTGATTATAAACTAAGTAATATCTTGAATATTTGAGGAATAAAACAACAAAGCTATGTGAAACTAGAGGCTCTAAAGAGCCTGTGTCGCTCAACTTGGTTTTTGTGAATATTAAACAAAGGACGTAGATGGATTCATGACAAAATTGTGTTTTGGTGATGGTGATGTGTTTGTTCATCTTACTTTACTGAACATTCTAACTGCTTACAATTATCTCTTTCTATAATTAACTTGGCCTAGTAGTTTCAGAGAAGATTTTTGTAAATGATTACTAAGATTAACGAAAAAATGGTTAAAACTTGACTATAAAGGGCAATAACTCTTAAAGGGGTCAACTGACAATTTCGGTCATGTTGACTTATGTATAGATCTTACTTTGCCAACATTTATTGTATTTTAAAGTTTATCTCTATCTATAATAATATTCAAGATAATAACCGAAAACAGCAAAATTTCCTTAAAATTACCATTTCAGGGGCAGCAACCCAACAACAGGTTGTCTGATTCATCTGAAAATTTCAGGGCAGATATATTTTTACTTAATAAACAATTTTACTTCATGTCACATTTGCTTTAAATGCTTAGGTTTTTGAGTTATGAGCCAAAAACTGAATTTTACCCCTATGTTCTACTTTTAGCCGTGGCGGTCATCCTGGTAAGTTGACCGGGTCACGCCACACATTTTTAAAACTAAATACCCAAATGATGATTGTGGCCAAGTTTGGTTTAATTTGGCCACGTATTATCAGAGGAGAAGATTTTTGTAAAAGATAACTAAGATTTACAAAAAATTGTTAAAAATTGACTTTAAAGGGAAATAACTCCTAAAGGGGTCAACTGACCATTTCGGTCATTTAACTTATTTGTAAATCTTACTCTGCTGAACATTATTGCTGTTTACAGTTTATCTCTATCTATAATAATATTCAAGATAATAACCAAAAACGGGAAAAATTTCCTTAAAATTACCAATTTAGGGACAGCAACCCAACAACAGGTTGTCCGATTCACCTGAAAAATTCAGGGCAGATAGATTTTGACCTGATGAACATGTTTACCCCATGTCAGATTTGCTCTAAAAGCTTTGGTTTTTGAGTTATAAGCCAAAAACTGCATTTTACCCCTATGTTCTATTTTTAGCCGTGGCGGCCATCTTGGTTGGTTGGCGGGGTCACGCCACACAATTTCTAAACAAGATACCCCAATGCAGTTTCAGAGGAGAAGATTTTTGTAAAAGTTAACGACGACGGACGCAGGACGACGGACGCAGGACGACGGACGACGACGGACGACGACGGACGCCGGACGCCAAGTGATGAGAAAAGCTCACTTGGCCCTTCGGGCCAGGTGAGCTAATGAAAACGGATGTCCAACGTTACATTTATGAAAAACTATTTAAACTCTTATGTATAGTGATCATATTTTTTATTCTCTGATCTTCTTGATTCTTGGCAGAAACAACGACATGTGTCGGTTCTTTATGGCGTTAAATCTGTTAGTTTGCCAAATTTCATTTGACTCGGTGGCTGCATATTGAGCTCGAATAAGGAAAATGTCCAACGACGCTTTTCGTTAACTCAACGACTGAGAATTAATTTTATAAGTAGATATAGCAGAAAATGAATAAAAAGAGTAAGACAATAATAATATCTAACAAAAGTACGAACATTTGCCTCATTGTTCGTGATTTCAAATACTGCTGATTCAATAAAATCTTCTCTACACAGTCGTTTTTCAAACGATAAAGACGCCATTTATATAAAAATAAAAACTCATGCTTCTAAGACTAAATATTCAATCGGTACTACACATCCAACAATCCAAAGGTTTAGTGTAAAAACGTTATAAGAAATTAGCGAAAAACATGACCTTGTGCAATGCCAATATACAGGAGTCAACAGATTGTAGATTTATGAAAGTATATATGTACTGATTATAAAATTAATAAAAATACCAATAATACAGTATTTTCGAAGGTTAAATGACAGTATTTAACTAGTAAGTTTTTAAAATTTCTGGGAAAGGTAAACAACATTTCCGTGAAAATGAGAATGCGCTATCCCATTTGAAATAAGTTTTCTACAAAATCTATATATCCATAGAAGTGTTAAGTAAAATGTTCAAGTACATTGTGGTAACGACACACCTGACTTAACAATTTACCAGTAATATATAGATTGGAATCTAAAAAGTCCCAACAGACCTAAAGGCATAGCCAACGACTTGCTCATTTCACTCCTACTTATATTTTGCTCTATGTATTATGACAATTGCAACAACAACAAAAAACTGATTAAAAAATAAATGATTTGATTTACAGTTTCTTAATTGAATTTATATGTGTATTATCTCTTTCAAAACATATATCATTACTACATATTCTCTCTCCATGGTATAGTTGTTTGAAAAGATAATGTCCAAACTATGGTAAAACATCATTATTTAAAGGCTAAAACTCCATTAAAAAGTTAATTGACAATTTTGATGGTGTTGACAAATAAAGACACTTTTGCTTTTCATATTAAGATTTCAGTTATTTCTGTCTATTAATGTTTTCAAGAAAATAATCCAAAAAAAAACATTTAGAAAAGTATGCATTTCAATGGTAACAAGTCCTTTTAGAATCGTTTAACCGTTGATCATGTTAAATTATTTGAAGACCTTGATGTATTGACAATTAGGACTATTATATTTCTCTCTATATATTAAATTTTTCATACGATACCTCAAAATACCGCTTTAAAATAAAAATTAAGAGTGGAAAATCAATAACTTCATTCAGTAGTTTATCGACAACTTCGGTCATTATATAAATAACACATAGCTGAGAGGGTGATAGAGCACATTGTTACCCCGAGAAAACATTGTCAACCGCGGTGAAACCCTCGTTTGTTCATAACTATACCATACTATAAACAATGTATAGAAAAGTAATCAGTTCGGCTTTGTTCATGTATGTCCTCATAGTTTTAAATACAACTTACCAGGACTATCCTGACTACGCGACCTTCCACCTCCTTCGTCAATAGTGTGAAGGATATTGTAATGACAATTCATTAATGAACTCAATATATTTGTAAAGTGTATGTGTAATACGTTTCGTATTATGAATTGTTTACTGTGTCGTTAATTCAATACATTTTGCCAAAGCTACAAGGATCATAATTTAATACGCCCGACAAATTTATGCTTTAATTACATGCATGGTTTGGTGTATTAAAACATTTTTTGTCTGATTGAAAGTTTAATGTGCGTACATTCATTTTTCGTCAAGTTTAAGCATTTGCTATGTATAATTTCATGATTGTTTTAGAGCATTTGTCTATGAGTACTTATATTGATAGTCATAACATTGATTCTGGTATTTGTGCGAGGTTTGGCATGCCTTAAAACCAGGTTCAACCCACCACTTTTATTCCCCTTTAAAAGTGTCCTGTACCAAGTCAGGAAAATGGCCATTGTTATAATATTGTTCGTTTCTGTTTTCTCTTATTTTTGAGATAAGACGTGGCACGGTACTTGTCTATCCCATATTCATGTATTTGGTTTTGATGTTATATTTGTTATTCTCGTGGTGTATTGTCTGTTGCTTGGTCCGTTTCTGTGTGCTGTTGCGTTTCGGTGTAGTGTCGTTGTTCTCCTCTTATATTTAATGCGTTTCCCTCAGTTTTGGTTTGTTGCCCCGATTTTGTTTTTTGTCCATGGATTTATGAGTTTTGAACAACGTTATACTACTGTTGCCTTTATTTGTACATGTTGTATATATATGATATTAATGGTCTTTGATACAATATATATTATATATAAAATCTTTTTATTTTGACGTTTTGATTCGGTAACACTGTTCTATAATTCATTTTTGAGCAGATATTTTTAACTACAATTCCAGGAATGAAAATTCCATTTACAGTACTTTTAATGAAAAAAATAACGTTCCTACAAAATTATAATCCATTATCTGTTTACAGAAATATCAATTTTGGGAGAAACGTGAACACGAAAATTAATTATGCGATAAAACAAATTGATGTTTGTGTAGTGTGGTTCTATTACCTTCAAATGACTTTTTGAATTCTGCTGTAGATTCTTTCCATTTTCTTGGTAGATATGGTAAAGCAGATAAAGGCGTCGTTTTTTCTAAAAATAATTAAAAACGAAATAAGCTATATCTTAGAAAATATTCTGAATATGTTTCGAAGTCACAATATTCCTATTGAAACTCAAGCAATATCAATAATCTGCGAGTATGATTCACGTTTCATGATCTTGTTAATATAAAATTTGCTGTTGAAAAAAGAAATAAGTCTATATAACCCGACTTAGTTTATTTATACAAACTCTAATACAAGAAAAATGTATAAACAACCTTGAAACTACAATAGCAGTGTGCATTTTCTTCTACATATTAATGTGGGACTTATATGGGATTTAAAGGACCAATTTTTCCTTTCTTTATAGTTTGTCGCTTGTCTCTTGAATACAGAGTAAGTTGGGAATCCCATATGGAGGTGAAGTCGGTGTATTGATATTAAGCTGTGGGAAAGTTCTTATCTCAAAATTGTCTCATTGGTCAAAGAGTATGATACTGAGATGAATATGTACGTCAAATTCGAGGTATAAGTCTAAAAATGGAGCGAAGGAAGCCGTTTCTGTTTTTTCTTTAATTTCTAGTTCTGGGGGTGAATACCGAATCAGAAAAGTTCGAATTGTCAATGGAAAGAACATCATCACTATATCTGAAAGTAAAAGTAAATAACCTGGTTTCTTAGATCTTCTTGTTTTTTACAAATGTCTGAAGGAATTACAATTCATTTGAAAATAGGAAGAGATCGACAAAGAGAGGGGCACAGTTCGTTCCCATAGGAATGCCGACAATTTGTTGAAACGGTCTACCTCCATATTTAGAAATATGTTGACGGTAAGAAACTCCAGCATACTGATCATTTATTCCTCTGTGTGGTATGTTTACCTTTGTGTTCACTATGAATAAAAATGCATTATAGTATCCAAAAGTAATACATTTATATAGTATTCTACCATTTTTATGATGAAAGGCATTGTGAATCATTCTTTTATGCGATTTTTCAATTTTACGTGGGAAATGGTGGTATACAGGGTTGAGAATTTTTGAGTTCAGGTGTTATTTTAAACCATTTTCTTGATAAACATAAGTCAGATCTAGACTTGTAAATGATTTCTGATATAGCTTTTCATGACTTGTTGACTTCATGTCTTTGATAATACCATCCTTCTGGTAAATAAGATGAAACATGTGTAGACTTTAAATTAATATCAGCAGACAAATGAATGGTATGGTCTTATTTACTTATTTAAATGTTGGTGTTTGTTCATTCAATTTCTTGGTAAATACAAATACCAATACGAATACTTTATTAAACCAATTATCTATCCCATAAAAGGCATGGTACATATAATGATATTAAAAAGATACAATAACTAAATAAATATGACGAGCATATGTAGACTTCAAACACATAGCAGCAGACCAGACCATTTGTTTCATATATAATTAAACAAAAACTGTGCTAGATCAAAACAAAGTCTCCGTGGTTGGTTCGGAGTCATACTGTGTCCGTTAGAAAAATATTACTACAATATTAAAACCACAACTATTTCAAGTATAAAGAAGAGGTCGAATATATCAAATATTAAAGTAATGCAACTAACATATCGTATTAATATATTTATTAATATAAAGGATCTTAGTTTATAAATTATGCATTGTTATCGCTAGATCAAAGTAAAGAATTGATGGGACGATTTTTTCCCGTTTCTTAATAGTGGAATTTCTTTTACTACCTCTTGTTATGTTTGTATTTGACAGTGAATTTGCAATTCACGTTATTCAGTACATGTGATGCCAGCATTACAAAATTTTCATCCCATCAAATTATATTAGAGTCATGTCATAAATTGATAAAAAAAAACTCGACTTAAATGTATTTAAATGATTGAGACTTATTTTGAAGAAGAAAAATTCTAATGTCAGAAAATTTATGTTCGCGGATTATTCAATGTGAAGAGTCAAAAATTAGTTTTATGGTTCAATTATATATAAATATACTAAATAAATAAATGATTTGGAAAATACATTGAAGGTATAAAAAGTCATGAGAATTCCGAATGCAATTAGGTTTTATCCGGGCACTCTGGTTCAAAACCTTGGTTCCATCTGGGTTTTCTGGTTCTGAACCTTGGTTCTTTGGTTCGGAACCATGGTAACTGGTTCAACATCCGGGTTGTTTGGTTTATGCAACCCAATTTCTTGGTTCGATCTGGGTTCTATTCTAGATCATTTTAATGTTCCCGTTGAACATAACAGAAGATAACCGGAAGTCTCCGAATAAAAAGGTAAAGTAGGTCAAAGACGCTAAAATTATTTTATAACATTAATCATTTAAGCATCGACAGTAAAGGAAGCTATAAGGTATTTATCTTCTCATTTTAATTATTTTGATAAGGAAACTAGATAAAAAAAAAAGCATCGTATAGATTTTTGAAACAAACCGAAGTATACAGTACATCGAACATCCTTTTATTTAATTCAGTCGTTTTGTTTTCATTTTTTTTCTTTACTAATCCCTTATTTACGTAAATATGTCTAGACAGTGGCGAATCAAGAACTTTTCCTTAGGGGGTCCCGCTCCAGTCATGCTTCAATGATTCCCTATATAATCAACCAATTTTTTTACAACGAAATTAAAGGGGGCGCCTCCCCCTTGGATCTGCCTATGCTTGAAGTTTTAAAACCACCCAATGTTGTTAATATTGCTAACGATATGTGCATCTAGCCACTTGACCAGTTGACGACTTACATATATATTTGATTGCACATTTATTATCAAGTTCGACTGAATTTTATTTAATGGCTTTTTAATAATGTCACATTTGAAAGAAATACATGTGAAGTATAGTATGTAACAAATCTTTTTTGTTCAAAACAGAATGTTAAAACACATATAAAGGAAAGTGATGATCAATAAGTTGGTAAGCTTTAATTAGTTGGAAAAAAGTTATAAAATATAATAAAATGTATAATTATGTACAATAAATTTGTCAAATTTAATACTCATTCAGTCATTGTGATGGTGTTACGGCCAGAAATCGCCTTTAAATTGTAGCCAACAAAAGACACAAATCAATAGTAAAATTTAACAATATTTATTATACAAAAGTTTACAAAAGGTATTACACAAATATTACTGTCAACTTAACTGTCAAATATGAGTCCAATCTTTTATCTTTATCTGTATCCGGAAATCTTACGGAATCCAATCTGAATATTATGTTCACTACTAAGGTCACAATCCAGTTTGATGTTGTTTGTAGAATAAAAGTGTCAATCCAAATGCTGTGAATACTAATGTCTATCAATGTCTATGTCCAAGTTTAATTATAATTATGAGAGTTCAACTTTAGTGTCTGTATATATATTGTTGTGACGGAACATTCTAGAACACGCTAGAACGGAATGTGCCAGAAAAATACAACGGAAGTTTCTAGTAAACAGTAGAAGTTTAAATTACGCATCTTTTATAAGGATCATTCTAGAATCGTCAAATAGAAAGTTCCAATCATTCCATAAGTATCTGTGATTGTTCCAGTGATTTCTAAACTGCATAGTTATATAATTATTTGGTAAACAACTATCAGGCCATACAACACAAATTAGGCCAACATAAATAAATACAATAATTACAATATCATAACACCTCCCCCCTTAAAAGAAGTTTTAGTGTAACAAAAACTTATCATGAATAATATGAACAAAAATACATAATATATACAAAGTGATTTAATAAGCTCTAGATAAAGCATCAGCTATTACATTATCTTTACCCTTAATATGTTTTACAATTACATCATATTCCTGTAACAATAAACTCCACCTAGTCAACCTCTGATTCTTGTTTCTCATTTTATGCATGAAGGTGAGAGGATTATGATCAGTATAAACAAGAATAGGATATACAGTGGGATTCAAATATACATCAAAATGTTGAAGTGCTGACAACATTGCAAAACACTCTTTTTCAATAGTTGAATAATTTTTCTGGTGTTTATCTAATTTCTTAGAAAAATATGATATAGGTTTTTCAACATTATCATCTGTCTCTTGATATAAAACAGCTCCTATTCCTACATCGCTTGCATCAACGGCAAGTTTAAATTGTTTTTCAAAGTCTGGAGTAATCAGAACTGGACTATTAATTAAAAGTGATTTGCTATTTTCAAAAGCGTTTTGACAATTTTCACTCCAGATAAATTTAGAGTCTTTTCGTAAAAGATGAGTCAATGGTTGAACAACAGTAGCAAAATTTGAACAAAATTTCCTGTAAAATCCAATCATGCCTAAATATCTCATAAGTTGTTTTCTATTTGTAGGAGGTGGAAATTTGGAAATAGCTTCCACTTTTGCCATTATAGGTTTTACTTGACCTTGGCCAACTGTATGCCCTAAATAATCAACAGTGGCCTGACAAAATTCACTTTTACCAAGATTAACAGTCAAATTTGATTTTGACAATCTATCAAAAGTATCATACAAATGTGTTAAATGCTGTTCCCAGCTATCACTACATACAATAAGATCATCAATATAAGCATAACAACAGTCTAAATCTTTTATAACATTATTGATCATTCTTTGAAATGTAGCTGGAGCACTTTTCATGCCAAACGGCATTACAGTATATTGAAATAAGCCATCTGGTGTAACAAAAGCTGATATTTCACGAGCTCTCTGTGTCAATGGAACTTGCCAATAACCTTTCAATAAATCAAATTTGCTCACAAATTTTGCTTGACCAATATTGTCAATACAATCGTCTATCCTTGGAATCGGATAGGAATCAGATTTTGAGACTGAATTTACTTTTCTGAAATCAGTCACGAAACGAAAGGTTTTATCTGGTTTTGGCACAAGGAGGCAAGGAGAGCTCCATTCACTGTTACTCGGCTCAATAATATCATTGTCAAGCATATATTTAATTTCTTTTCTCATAACTTCAAGTTTGAGTGGATTGAGCCGGTAAGGATGTTGCTTAATTGGAGAAGCATCTCCTACATCAACATCATGACAAACAGCAGTTGTTTTGTTAGGCACATCTGGAAAAAGATTTTTGAAAGAAAATACCAAAGTTTTTATTTCTTCTCTACGATCAAAAGACAGATGTGCAAGTTTTGAATCTAAATTTGACAAAATTTCTGAATTTTTCAATCTAACTGTCTCTTCCATAGTTTTACAACTAAAAGTTGGTTCAATTACAATCCCGGACGAGCCCCCAATTTCTGTTACGGCCAGAAATCGCCTTTAAATTGTAGCCAACAAAAGACACAAATCAATAGTAAAATTTAACAATATTTATTATACAAAAGTTTACAAGAAGTATTTTACAAATATAACTGTTAACTTAACTGTCAAATATGAGTCCAATCTTTTATCTTTATCTGTATCCGGAAATCTTTCGGAATCCAATCTGAATATTACGTTCACTATATTAAGGTCACAATCCAGTATGATGTTGTTTGATGAATAAAAGTGTCAATCCAAATGCTGTGAATACTAATGTCTATCATTGTCTATGTCCAAGTTTAATTATATCTGGTTTGTCATGATTGTTCTCAAATTTAACCATGCTTAAAGTGGCAACTGGTTTACTATCACATAGTACATTAGTACGCTCAAAATATGGTTTTAACATATTAATATGACACACTCTATTTTGTTTGCGCCGACCTGGAGTTTTTACAATATAATTCAAATCATTAATTTTACTCTCTATTGTATAAGGACCACAATATTTAGCCTGTAAAGGATGTCCAGGGACTGGCAAAAATACAAGTACCTTATCACCAGGCTCAAAAACTCTGTCCCTGGCATCTTTATCATACCATATTTTCATCTTGTTCTGTACATTTTTTAAGTTTTTCTGAGCAATTTGACAAGCAGTAAACAATTTTTCTTTAAATCTAGATACATAGTCTAAAAGATTCAAGTCAGTATGTTCAGTAAGCCACTTTTCCTTAATCAATTTTAACGGTCCCCTTACAGTATGACCAAATACCAATTCAAAGGGACTAAATCCAAGGGATTCTTGAACAGCCTCACGGACTGCAAAAAGTAGAAAGTGAACTCCATCATCCCAGTCTCTGTCAAATTGAAGACAAAAAGTTCTAATCATGGTCTTCAATGTTTGATGAAAACGTTCTAAGGCACCTTGAGATTCTGGATGATAAGCACTTGATCTGTACTGAGCAATCCCTAACTGGTACACGACTTGCTGAAATAAACCTGACATGAAATTTGATCCCTGGTCGGACTGTATAGACTTAGGAAGTCCTACTAATGTGAAAAATTTGATCAAAGCTTTGACGATAGTAGGTGTCTTGATATTTCTGAGCGGAATAGCTTCAGGAAAGCGAGTAGATGTACACATGATCGTCAATAAATACGCATTTCCAGTCTTGGTCTTTGGTAAAGGTCCAACGCAGTCAATTAGAACTCTGCTGAAAGGTTCGTCAAAGGCTGGAATAGGCAGAAGAGGTGCTGGTGGTATTTTCTGGTTAGGTTTACCAACAACCTGGCATATATGACATGATTTGCAGTATTCTGCAACATCATTTCTAAGTTTAGGCCAGTAGAAATGCTGCAAGATCTTAAGGCAAGTCTTCCTGATACCTAAGTGTCCAGCCAAGGGGGTGTCATGGGCAAGACCAATAATTTCTTGCCTATAAACTTTAGGCACCACCACTTGGTACACCACTCTCCATTCCTCCTCTGGGGTAGCATCAGGAGGCCTCCACTTTCTCATTAAAATGCCGTCCTGATGGTAATAGCATTCGGCCACTTTGTCTGCTTCCTCCTGTGGTTGAGCTCTCTGGCTGAGCGGAAGAACCTCAGGGTCTTTATGTTGTTCTTCAGATAAATTCTTTCGGTCTAATGAATGGCTGTTAACGTCTGGCCATGGCATAATAACATTCTTGTTAACACTAGGTGGTTTTGTAATAGCCTTTTCTGAGCTACCAGGACCTTCAATGTCAGCTATAAAAGTGTCAGAAAGGTCCATGTAATCAAATTTGTCTTCTTGCAAATTCTCATTTTGTTGTTTTCTAGCCATCGCCCTAGTAACAACACAAGCTGGATACAATTCAGCATCGTCTTCAGGTGATTTAACATCCACCACCGGTTCACTGGTAACAATTGGTTCAGCAACCACTTTGTTCCTAGCTAGATCATTTCCTAGCAATAACGTAACACCCTCAACAGGGAGATTAGGACGAACACCTACAACAACTGGTCCAGTTATCAAATCTGACTTCAGATAAATACGATGGAGAGGAACATCTATACAACCCAACTCTACACCTTGTAACAAAATGGAGGCACCAACAGAAGTCTTCTCGGACAAAGGCAACACACCTTCTAACAATAAAGACTGAGAAGCTCCAGTGTCCCGTAAAATCTTAATAGGCTGAAGAGTGGTATCATCAACAATAGAAACAAACCCATCAGACATAAAGGGTTTATATTCCTCCATGTAATCACAAAAACTGGACTTAAAAGCCTGACGCGCAGGACATTCCAATGTACTGGTAATATAAGGTGTCGTACAAGCACTGGTCTTTGGCTTAATATCTCGTTCATTCTTCTTCTGGAGTCTAAAACAATCAGCCATCAGGTGACCAATCTTCTTACAATAAGCACAAGTCAGTGATTTCTTCTCAAAAGTATTAAATTTTGAACTAGACATATTATAACTGGACTGACTCTTATTCTGTTGAACAGGCTTACTATCAGTATGCTCAGTGCTTTGATTTTTGTAATTTCCACTGGAAGTATTATAATTTTGACCCTTGAAACTTCTTTTATGTGAAAGAGTATAATTATCTGATATAACAGCTGCATCATGTATTGACTCAACAGTTTTGTCGTCTAAATGTGTTTTTAATTCTGAATGAACACATTGTTTGAACTCTTCTAATAACATCAATTGTCTTAGGTGATCAAAATTGTGATTTGTTTTCTTTGAAGTAAGCCATTTATCAAATAGATCTTCTTTTTCCCGAGCAAATTCCACATATGTTTGTGAATCAAACTTTTTATAAGATCTAAATTTCTGTCTATATGCTTCTGGTACTAGTTCATAAGCTTTCAAAACTTCCTGTTTTACCATATCATAATCAGAACTTTTTTCTGATGGAAGTGCGGAATAAATTTCAGCGGCCTTACCCTCAAAAACACTTTGTAGCATTGTAGTCCAATACGGCTTTGGCCATTTCAAATTGTTAGCAATTTTCTCAAACTGTGGAAAATATTTATCAACTGTTTTTTCACAAAATTTCGGAACCAAACGTATATTTTTTTGCTGCATCAAAATAATCTGATTTTGGCTGGACTTTAGTGTTGCTTTCTTCTTTGACCATTTCAATTTTCAGTTTTTCCATCTCCAGCCTTTCTCTCATTTCAAGTTCTTTTAATTTAAATTCATCTTCTTTTTCTTTTTTATCCATTTCTAATCTTTCCTTCATTTCAAGTTCTTTTACTTTTATTTTCTCCATCTCCTTCATTTCCAGTTCTTTTAATTTAAGTTCATGTTCTAATTCAAGTTGTTTTAATTTAAAGGCGTCAACATTTTCGACCTTAAGTTCAAGAGCCTCTTCACCTAAAATTTCTGCATCAACTAATTTGTCTATAACCAAATTTTTTATAATTTGTTTCCTCATAGATATTTTAAAAACTAATTTCAGATGTTTAGCAAGCAACACTAATTCCTCTTTCTTTAAATTATCAAAACTCTCCAGGTCTGGCGTTTTCAAAAATTTACCAGCATCAAATGCCATTTTGTAGAATTTTGTTGGCTAGTTATAATAAAAATATTAAACAAATTTTGAATAAAATATGTTCAGTCTCCCGGACGAGCCCCCAATTTCTGTTACGGCCAGAAATCGCCTTTAAATTGTAGCCAACAAAAGACACAAATCAATAGTAAAATTTAACAATATTTATTATACAAAAGTTTACAAAAGGTATTACACAAATATTACTGTCAACTTAACTGTCAAATATGAGTCCAATCTTTTATCTTTATCTGTATCCGGAAATCTTACGGAATCCAATCTGAATATTATGTTCACTACTAAGGTCACAATCCAGTTTGATGTTGTTTGTAGAATAAAAGTGTCAATCCAAATGCTGTGAATACTAATGTCTATCAATGTCTATGTCCAAGTTTAATTATAATTATGAGAGTTCAACTTTAGTGTCTGTATATATATTGTTGTGACGGAACATTCTAGAACACGCTAGAACGGAATGTGCCAGAAAAATACAACGGAAGTTTCTAGTAAACAGTAGAAGTTTAAATTACGCATCTTTTATAAGGATCATTCTAGAATCGTCAAATAGAAAGTTCCAATCATTCCATAAGTATCTGTGATTGTTCCAGTGATTTCTAAACTGCATAGTTATATAATTATTTGGTAAACAACTATCAGGCCATACAACACAAATTAGGCCAACATAAATAAATACAATAATTACAATATCATAACAATGGGCATGTACCAAGTCAAGAATATGACAGTTGTTATCCATTCATTTGATGTGTTTGGACTTTTGATTTTGCCTTTTGATTTTTGATTTTCCTTTTTGAATTTTCCTCGGAGTTCAGTATTTTTGTGTTTTTACCTTTTATGCATTTAATCATTCGGCCAAAAATAAAGAAATCAAAATTAAGATTGAATATTTTTATAATAAAATTATGTGTACATGTGTTAATGACAGTGCTAGTGGGATGTGTATCACCAGCACAATAGTCAGAACTTCTGTGTTGGCGCCATGATTTAGGGGCATAAAGAGTTACATTTGTCCGTCTGTCCCGAACGTCCCAGGGGTTTCGCTCTCCTAACTGTAGTTTGCCTCAACCAAACACTACAAAACTTATACACAAAATATAAAAGAAGCTGGTGCATGAGTGTCAATGAGAACTCTCCACAAGAGACTAAATGACACAGAAATTAACAATTATACAATGTAGCCTAGGTCACCACACGGTCTTCAACAATGAGCAAGATTTATACCGCAAAGTCAGCTATTAAAGGCACCGACATGACAATGTAAAACACTTCAAACAAGAAAACAAACGGTCTAATTCATGCACAAAAAATAAACGAAAAACAAGATAGGCACGTGCATATAAATAAGGCGGGGTTAAACATGTTAGCGGGATCCCAACCCTCCACCTTATGTGGCATGAGTGACAATGATAACTCTCTACAAAAGACCAGATGACACAAACACTAACATCTATAGGTCACATACAGCTTTCAACAATGAGCAAAGTCAGTACCGCATATAGTCAGCAATAAAAGGCACTGAAATGACATTGTAAAACAATATTCAAACGAGAAAATAAACGAACAAATTTATGTACAAAAATTGAACGAAAAACAAGTATGTAACACATAAAAACGACATTCATTGAATTACAGGCTCCTTACTTACCACAGGCACATACATACCGAATAAGGCGGGGTTGAACATGTAAGCGGGATCCCCATCTCAACACAAAATCAAATTTGAAATTTTTAAGTGTCACTTTTACCGTTCAAGAGTTATCATGTCCCTTTAAAAACATAAGAAGTCAAGGGGTACAATCAAAATCACGTGATGGATATACACACAACGGAAGTTACAGTCGAACTCGCCGCTTGAAAGATTAGTAGTTGCATTTTCTTGTTTATATCAATAAAATTTTTATTAATAAGTTGGCACACCGAATGTCGGATAGTATGTAGTTTTAAAATACATAATTGTTTTTGCTAGAAAGCGTGCAGTTATTGAAAACACTTCGACACAGTTCCGAATTTTCGACGAATTTTTGTGTCGAAGTGTTAGCATTTACTGCACGATTTCCAGCAAGGATAATTGTGTTTTTCAAAACTTGATAGTATCCGACATTCGGTGCACTACCTTATTTATTAAATTTTATTGATATAATCAAGTAAATACGACTACTTACCTTTCAAGCGGTCTGCTCGACTGTTAATTCCGGTGTGTGTATATCCATCACGTGATTTTGATTGTACCCCTTGGAAGTGCTGACTCTTTCGTTTCCTTTCTCTTAAATAAATCTGACTCAATCAAATGTTAGGAACCTTATACGCGATTAACATTACCCCATAACACATATCTATTAAGTTCGATATTGGGTCCCGATGGCGTCACTGTTCATGAGTTTTTAAATGTTAAAAGTTGTGGTACCAGTACCAATGATTCAAGTGTCAACCCGGAGCCTTGAGATAGGAAAACTGCTAAATCTATTGTTTCCGTTCTTTAACTTTAATTTGCCTCAACCAAAAGTTTTGAAACTTATTCACAATGCTTATGGTAACAAAAAGGTCAAAATTATGCGAATCCTGCATCTATATGTGGAAGTTTACTCATTTTTTTCACAAGCAGGGGCATCTGTTGTTAATAGACATATTCTCTATTTATTTCAGTAATCAGCTTATTTACTTCCATTGGATTCTTCTTTTAATAGACTTAACTTGTACATTTTTTTTCAGGATCTCTGTGCAGATTGGTAACAGACAGTGATATTTCAAGTTAAATGTGACCAACTTAACAAAGTGTTTCACTAGATTGAGCTCTCTGTCTAAGTGTTCTTTAAAGGTTCTTAGCATTGAGTTCAGTTTATTGATATGCGTATACCTTCTGTGTGAATTTTTATGATGTAAAAGCTGACTATTCATACCTTCATTTCCATGATATGAAATCTAAGGTAAAATGATTGAAACTTTTTGCATTATCTATCACAACTGGCAGCACACGATGTTACTGAAGCAGTAAATTTTCTTACTCGATATTCACAGAAATTAAAGGATTTAGTTTCATCTGAACCAAACATTCTTGAAAATTGAGAATGGAAATGTGGAATGTGTAAAAGAGACAGTAACCATGTCAAAAGAGCAGAAAGCATGCAGTCAAAGGCAAAGGGTCTTCAACAAAGCGAGAAAATCCCTCGCCCAGAGGCTGGCTTCAGATGGCCCTTAACAAAATGTGTACCAGTTCAAACTCCAAATCATAAAATAATCTTACAATTAAAAACATACAAGACTAACAAAAACTAGAGACTCCTGACTTGATGTCAAGGTAATCATTCCATTGGCACAGAGACGCATCCAATATGCAAAGGTCAAGAGTCAAAAAGTCATAGTCAAAGTCAAGAGATCTTTATAAAAAAAAACACAAAGCGGATTTTGAGAAAAGGGTCATCGTGGTACACAAAACTAACAATATATCTATATATCTAATATATCTAAGAAGATGTGATACGAGTGACAATCATACAGTTAATTCTCCATTTAATTCAAACAAAATATACAAGTATTACATTGAGGGCAAAGGTCAAGCTCACATAAAGTTTCTCGTGCCAAAAGACTCATTATCTTATGACAATACATCTACATGCCACATATTCAGAAGCAATGTCAATTGAAAATTATATTTTGAGGTCAAGGTAATATACCGAGGAACACAATGCAACATGATGACACATCCAACGTGCATACATGTAGGTCAGGAGTCAAAAAGTCAAAGTCTGATCAAATGTTCCATGTAAAAAATACACATAGCAGTCTTGCACAAAAGCTCATCATGGTACACGTAACAATGTCTTATGTCATGATGCACTACACATGCAAAATATAGAGAAAAATAGGGCAGAGACAGAAACACAAGACATATAACTAAACTCTATTGAATGGTACTTGTATTGCAGGTCACTACAATTGCCTTCAACAAAGAATATAAACTCTCGCAACAATGCAAAGTTAAATCAGTCTTTCACTAAAGTTTGAGCAGGATTCTTTGCAACAATTATCTTACCACTGTTAATTGAGAATCGAGCCGTGCAGTTATGTGAATAAACTAAAACGGTAAGATAAGACATTAAAACACTAAAAACTAGGGTTTACCAATAAGTGTTAACCCAACAATATGAAAGTACTATGGTAAAGTTATGAAAACACATGATACAGTAATGAAATTGAATATTTGAAAAAGTACGACCAGAACAATACAAGACAGAGTTGTAAACAAAAGAAAGCAATGATACATATCGAATTTTTAATCCCAATGCACACATTAGTAACTGTGGTTTTCATTCAATTTATTTAATTAAAATGTACAACGCTTGGGTTAAACAATGGAAATTAACACTGTATATTTATATAAACGATCAATCTTGTAAATTCAAAATAAATAATAGCCATTCATTAAATATTAAATATAACATTTTAATTGATAATGTTTCGTCAAGTCTGCGTTTTATTAAGTTTGACTACATCGGTAAAACATAATGTATACCATTATAATGTAAAAAATTATGTTTGAGCAATAAAAGTCAATGTTTTTATTGTTATTATAATAGTGATCATCTGTTGATCTCTAGTATTTCTGGGTTTTATTTTGCTTTTGCTTCAGTTAAGTAGTATAATTTCTCTTGTTGGGGGGTATCAGGGATCTCCATGGATAAAAATTGAACGATGGAGGAACTTCTACCATTATAAACCGTATCTACGCCGTAGAGTGTAGCGCGATCGAAAGTATTTTATCCCTAAACATGAGGATAGGTGAACATGTTAATTCATTGCTTATATATATATTATATTTGTTATTCTCGTGGGATTTTGTCTATGTGTGTTACATTTTAGTGTAATGTCGTTGTTCTCCTCTTATATTTAATGCGTTTCCCTCGGTTTTAGTTTGTCGCCCCGATTTTGTTTTTTGTCCGTTGATTTATGAGTTTTGAACAGCGGTATACTAGTACTACTGTTGCCTTCATTTATTTAAATTATTTTTATTTGAATTTTCATTATAATTACTATAGAAGTATATATATTTTCAATAATTGCCGTTTGTAACCCTCCAAAGGGCAAGCCCTCATGCCCCCTCCCTTTACCTTAGTCGAGAATGACCAATAGCTATCACGAAGGTCCCCATGTAGTTTTATTGCTATTTTTAGTAATTTTTATAACTTATGGGGGTTAAAAAACATGTGAAGCTTATTTTTCACGGACACTGTCAAATATTCAGAAGTCATCAACCCATTACGAGTCATACGGGTTATGTAAAAGGTTAAAAAAAATTGTAAAACAAACATTGTCAAATGAAAAGGGTTTTAATGCCTTTATCTAGCAAATCGATGCTATGCAACATGCATCTTTCGAGTCTGAAAAGAAACCGGAAACGCGGATGTATCAATTTGATTGTAAACTTATAGATGAATTCGGGATTACGATACGATATTTCTTTACGGAAAATATTAAAAGTTTTTAATTTTTTAATTTTTAAGTAATTCTATATTATCGTTAAAATACAGCAGTACTCGAGTTATTTGCGATGAAATAACAATTATGTTTTACGTCTTATTTTGTGCTTCTTAAAAAAGGGGATGCTGATTGCGTTAGTCAAAATAAAAGCACGTGTTCGACTTGTTAAACTTTGTAAATGAATTTATTAATTTATTTAATCTGAATCATCATAAGCATTTGTGGAAACTTTGTTAAATTATTCGACAAATGAATCGTTTATCTTCAGATAGTATTCTCCTGTCTGGTTTGTTGATCTTCCTGTATAAGCTCAGATACAAGTGATTACCGGATATTCCTCAGGCGTTAGAACTGTATTGGATCATACTATAAAAAAAGCCTGAGGGTTATGCAATTACATGCATTTGATTATAAAATGGTGTCAGGCTATAAAAAGGATCACAGTTTTGAACGATGGCGGAAGACAATTGAACGATGGCGCAAGTCATTTGACGATGGCGGAAGACAATTGAACGATGGCGCAAGTCATTTGACGATGGCGGAAGACAATTGAACGATGGCGCAAGTCATTTGACGATGGCGGAAGACAATTGAACGATGGCGCAAGTCATTTGACGATGGCGGAAGACAATTGAACGATGGCGCAAGTCATTTGACGATGGCGCAAGGCCATGGAGATCCCTGACGGTATCTACTATAAAACGCTTTGGACGCACGATATGAAAAAGATTTTCATTTCAACCCAAATAATTCTAAAAATACATCCATACCTATACTCTTTTCACTTCCTGAGATACTGGTTGTACTTCCATATGACGAATCAACAGACCGTAAGCTGCGAGAACTGTTGGACCTTCTGAAAGTTATTTTCCTCAACGCTAAAAGAAATATTAAGATATTTACATTTATAGTATTGTCAGAAAAAGCAATAATATGATATATATACTGAGCTAAAAATGTTTTGCAACAAAAAAAAACAAAGTATAATTTTAATAATTACACAGTGGAATTATGGCATGTCAGAAGCAACATGCATGTTTATCACTCACATTAACTGGGAACTTCTTTGTATGGAGAGCAGTAGGTTCAAATACGGAAGAGAGTATAGTGTTATTCAAAATCAATTTCTATTAAATGCTCCATATAGATAGAGGAAGATGTGGTGTGAGTGCCAATGAGACAACTCTCCATCCAATTAACAATTTAAAAAGTAAACCATTATAGGTTAAAGTACGGCCTTCAACACGGAGCCATGAACGGAGGAAAGGCAGGCACCCTGTACTAAATTTCTACTTCATATCATTTTTTGGGACATTTGTGACATTTTTACCCCCCTCTTTGGAATATCTTGAACCACATACTAGTATGTAACAATTACTTTATTGTTTTCACCTAATACAAAGATTGTATATTACAATCTTACTTATTGTAGATCAAATATATAGAAGCTGATGTTTCTAAACGTATGCATATGCATACATGACCCATCCGTAATTCTTATTTATTAGGAAACAAGGCAGGACTTTGAATCTATCTCTGAAAATGAAGATCTACAGCGCTGGACTTTGCATCTACTGCGCCAATTTTTAAACGCATCGCACTTGACTTTTACACCTTCAGCACTAGACTTTCTATCCCGTCAGTTTGACTTTGAAACACAACTCTCTACAGGCGTGTAGCTCCCTATACGCCAACATGCAATTGTTAGCACATCGGTATGCTGAGAAAAGATATTTTGCCTTCATAGACAACATGATTATGGAACTGGTGTCGCGTTTGATATCATGTTAAAATCGCCTTTTTGTGCTGTATCTGTTTCCTCGTGTTGTAAGAGGTATAACAAAAAATATGTACATAATTTTGATTACTAGCATTCAAGAGAAAGTTATTGTAATAACATCTTGTTCTTAGACATTTCTGTGAATGGTTTTACATTGTCTATAAATCATATGTAGCACCTCTTTTGTTTATTTAAGGAATGACTGAAATATTGTTTCTGTGTATGAAGAAATAACATAAAAATGTTGTTGCATACTGAATAACGCGTGTAGCGGGCTATTTAGCAGTGTGCACCACATTTTTTATGTTATTTCGAAGAGACAGAAAAAAATTTACAGTCATTTATTATAATTTAAATTAAATTCCATTTTAAACCGTAGATAACCATGAAATAACGTTGATGATGCCATGGTCACATGACTAAATTATGTCTATGGGCTGAAAACAAAATAACGTCAGCCAATCAGAAGACACATTACACCCAAAATTAAATTATAATATTTTATGTTTCAAAAATTTGAATATTATTTAAAAATAAGGAATGTATCTCCCTCGTGCAAAGCTCCCTGATTCCTTGTTCAACTCTGGTAATACTTTATGGTCATATTTGTTTTATAGCTCTTCATATTCTAATAAGCTTTGATTTTCATTCATTTTATCCTCTATCGTGGTACCTATGATAACTAGTTACTGAATGGACATTGATAGTCGAAATGCTCACCTGGTGCAGAAAAATAAGTACAGTTTATGTCATTCACACTTTGTATATTTAGTTCACAAATCTTTGTCAATATCAAAGAACTTAAATGCGACTATCATACAAGTGAGAGTTTTAGCTAGCTATAAAACCAGGTTTAATCTACCATTTTCTACACTAGAAAATACCTGTATAAAGTCAGGAATATGACAGTTGTTATCCATTTGTTTGATGTGTCTGAGTTTTTGATTTTTCTTTTTGATAACGGACTTTCCGTTTCGAATTTTCCTCGAAGATTGTTTTTCATTTGACAAAGAACGCCGAACATCACTTCACTTATCTAATTTTCAATTCTTTTTTGATCGACCTAGTAAATGTACGTGTCTTAATATCCTTGATTTCATTCTTTACCATTTTATTTATCATCTGTTATTTAGAACACGAGTGCATACACAGTTTATACATAATAACTGAAATTAAAAAGTTTACCTGAGGCTCTGCCATAGATATTTGGAGTTGAATTCGAGTATATGACATCATCTACAGGTAAACTTGGAATAGAACTTGAGCTTCTTGAAAGTCTATAATAAGACTCTTTATTGCCAAAACGCTGTTGCTAAAAAAGTACCAAACAAATCATTTTAACCTATTATATAGATTTGATAAAAATTTGGCACGTATTGTACACAAAAGGGCGTTCATAAGGCAATTCTATATAACTTTCATATCTAAGGGACATAACTCTTTTAAAAGTAAATGATCGGCATTGATTTCCAAAATTCGTTCAAATCGGCAAATATAAACTTATGATTTTAGTTTCGTAAAATCAAATAATTGTACATATATAAGCACTTACAATGCACTTCTTCATATAATTCATATTTCCAAAGAATGCAAAGAGCAATTTTTTATTTTTTTTATTTTATGAAATAATCGATCGGCACTGATTTTCAAAAATTGATTTTTGAACTTGTTAGAACGCTTTCGAGACCGGACGGAGTGACGCACAGACCAAACGATCGGGAACGAATATGGCAAAGATTATACGCCTAAGAGCGCTAACAATACAGTAAGGATGGACACAAAGACGATATCCCTAGGTGAACATGTCCCCCGTAATGGGCTATTCAGGGAACAATTAATTGTACATATTACACGAAGATAATTAGTACCATATTATTAAAGCCTCGATTACACCTAACGTTTGTTTACCCAGTTCTTGAAAGAACTGTTCTGAAACATTCATTTTATCAAGACAACTATCAGGTATTGCTTAAGTACCACCCAAATTATCCCGTTCTTGATCTTTTTCTAATCCAATTTATATCTCACATGATAAAACAAATATATACCAGTTACATTCTGACAATAGTTGTAAAATGTGTTACAGCTGGCAATATTTTAAAAATAGCTGTCCTGAAAGCGACCTGATTTTCAGTAATTAGATTGAATATAGAGCTGACCAAGATTGTACAGTAAAGTGACGAAGTTCATTGTAACTCTATTGACCGATACAAAATAATATGTCATGACATAGTCACCTTTGAAACCAGACTAGATAAAATAGGGATTCGGTGTGATATGACAGTACATTCGGTGTGAATCAAGGCTCCTTGGTAAAGGTCGTACTTTGACCTATAATTGTCTACTTTTAATTTTCACATAATGACACTTTGATGGAGAGTTGTCTCATTAGCACTCATATCCCATCTTTTTATTTCTGTCAGTGGCTTATGTCATTGAAGACTGTAAATTACAGCTCAATACAAAACATAACCGCTGTCGCAAAATTGTAACATACTGTGAACATATTCCATTGTGATTTTAATTTAGTATAAAACAATATACAACAATACATAAATGGAATATGAACATTCAAGAATATTAATTGTTGTCACCCTATATTAAATCGCTGCAAGGCCAATATAACATCTCTAATTTAACAAAACCTAGCGAGATAGAACATCATGCATATGTGCATGTATGTATACATGTTACAATAACCGAACTAGGAAACATAAAAAAAAACATAGATGTTGTATCAAACAACTAGTAGTGTCTTCTAATTGCTCCTCAACACTTTTTTGCATAGTAACAACAATGTGGTAAGCAATTACAACTGGGCTTAAAAGGTTTTGTGAAACTACATATTCAAGAGATGTCATGTCATGAATCAGATTTTGGAATTAAATAAATAGACAGATCTTACAAACAATACATAAATACAAGCAATTTAATACTCTTTCATCTTGTATTTAAACATTTATCTTTTCTACACTAAAAAGTATTCCCTCATTCAAAATAAAAAAAAAGAATTGAAAGATATTGTTAAGCTTTTTTCATAAATATAAATGGATAACATAGAAACAGTTATCTTGAATGAGGAAGGGATAGGTCGTACTTTTAAAAAAACTTCACTCTGATTCAAACAAAAACTTCTATTAATATGGCATAATCAATTTGCTACAATTAAAGTTGAGTCTGCCTCATATCATGAATGAAATCTCAAAATTGATAATGAAAATGACAAAGTTACAATAGGGAGTATTGTAAACTTAACATTCTAAATATCAAGTATATAGTATATATCTATCAGCAGATGATACGATATTTCGGGGCTTAAATAACGTATCTTGATTTCATTGAAAGAGAGTGGCTCCTCACAAGAAAGATAATTAACCAAAACTTAAAATTAGCTAATACCATATTCACATAAAGGAGATGGGTTTATACAACATGTTAATCTATTCGAATCCCCGTATTTAAATGTATAATTGTAGTGTGTGTATGTGTACATTTATTGACGAAAATATTGTATAAAGTAAATAGTATCTAATCTCTCAAATAGTTTGAATAACCAGCTATAAATTTAAGAATATAATGTAAGAATGCTGATAAAAGAGACAAAGAACACGGATTTAAAAATGATGTTCGCTAGTATACCTCTGCTGGCGGAATATCAGTCCCCGCGGGTATCATCAGCCTGTTAAACCTGTTGCATATGCTTACACCAGCCCTAAGTCAGAAACCTGTTATTTAGATGTTGTCGTTCGTTGATGTTGTTCATACGTGTTTCTTGTTTTTTATACAGATATACCGTTGGTTTTTCTGTTTGAATTGATGTCGACAAGTCATGTGTTAGGCCTTTTATAGCTTGCAATTCGGTGTAAGCCAGGGCTTCGTGTTTAAGGTCGTACTTTGACACGAAATTGTATACTTTTTACACATTGTAACTTAAATGGATAGGTGTCTCTTTGGAACTTATACCACATTTTTATAACTTTGAGGCAATCTTTTCAATTCATGCTGCAACGCTCGACTGATACCAATAATTGTAGTAAGGATTTAATATGTCTAGTATACAATATATTTAGCGGACGCGTGTTTGTTCGTCACAAAGTTCTACAGGGTTCAAAAAAGAAAAAAAGATAAAAAGACACCTAATAATACACAGGGCACAACATATAAAAGTAAAGACTAAGCAACATAAACCCAACAAAAAACTTGGAGTGACCTCAGCATATTCTGGCACATGTCGTGTTGGTCATGTTATTACTAACCCGGTTAATAGTCTAATTTGGTAGGTCACATTCTTAAAAAAAGGGAACGGATTGTAGTTACAACATGAAAAATATATCCGATATTATATAACGGTCAACCAATTCGCGATGGCGTCCGTAAAATTTACGAAGGGATGATCTCAACTTCATCATTTGAAACTCTCAATTTATCATCTTTTGAACAGTAACCCACAAAGAAGTCATAATAGGGAATACAGGCCCAGGAATATCGTACTAATTATATATGCACTGCACGAATGTTGCTGCATAGAAATAGAAAGCTCAAAATTGAGAAGCTTAACTCATCTGTTTTGTTTTCAACCGACCATCAATGTCAATTTCTAGATTTAAGTCAAGATAAAATGCTTTTCTGTTTCTGTTGTAACAAAGTAACTAAATCTTGAATCATTAAGTTATAAATGCTACTTTGTTTTAAGGGGACGCGCATTTACCAGTAGAATCACCTTTCGCACTCGGTTTGTTCTACCGTTGTAGGAAATTTGCTTACCACGTTATGATTCATCCAATTCTCGCACCTTCCTGCACGCTTAAGTGAAAGGCGAAACGTTTATCGATGCCTTAAACTCGTCAATCTCATCTTTGGAAAAGGAAACTTGACCCATTGCTTGTAAAAGTTCAGACTCACAATATTTGACATCAACGATGCAGAAAATTAACTGCTCAACACAACATGAATACTTTTTAATTTTGACAAAAGGCTAATATTGTTGCTCATAACTGATCTTTAACAGAATCAATACGCATAATATATATGTATCACTCCCAAACGTGTCCTTCCCCCCAAACGTGTCCGATTCTCCCAAACGTGTCTTTTTTCCCTAAACGTGTCCGAAATGTACAATATTCCCCAAACGTGTCCGATAAATGTTATTCGCCAAAACGTGTCCAATATTTAACGCCAGAACGTCTCGTGTCATTCAGCGTTAATACATGTATCTCCTAAAAAAAACCGCTGATAACGTTTACGGCAATTTTATGATGGGGACACAGGTGACTTTTTGTGGATAGTTGTCTCATTGGCCATCATACCACATCTTCTTTTTTATATTTTCATTTATTAGCTTATAGTTAATAAAATATAAGTTTTAATGAATATCATATTTTAAAATTTAATTTGTAGTTGTTAATTAATTTTTGACTGAAATAGCTTATGTTCAGTGGCAAGTATTTCAAACTCATTGAGGGCGAACCTGCACATAATTATAGAGCTGAATTAACCGGTGACTTTGTAAATTATTTTGTACTTATAAACTTCGATGATGCTTTTTATATTCATCCGAAAATTGCCTGGCGGGCGTTAAGCAGCGTTTTTTTACTTTTGTTAATAGTTCTCCATCTGAATTTGTGTGTATTTTAAAAACTCATCAAATCAAAAACTTTACTGGTTATTCGGTTTTTTTTATAAAAATTTAGGTTTTCAGCATCACTAAAGACACACGATCAAGAGACATAACGTCCAGTGCCAAATATTTCATGCATTGGTTTTATAGATTCTTTTTATTGATCAATATGAATGATATGAGTTTTATATTTTAACTTATTAGCTTCATATGAATATTATTCATTCATAAATGGAGAGTTGTCTCATTGGCACTCACACCACATCTTCCTACATCTATATATGAATGTTATGTGATAAACGCCGGTTTTTATAGTGGTTACCGTAATTGCAAATTTAATTTGTACTGTATTAATTCACTTTCTAGACTGTTAATAGCGTATCGTCTAGTTGCAAGTACTCTATGCATATTTAGGGCGAAATAGTTTTACATTTGCTGTAAAAATTAACTTTATACTGTTGAAAGCGTATTTCCAGTTGCAACTATTACATGAATATTTAGAGTACATACATGTTTTAATGATTTTACTGTCCTATACTGTTTAAAGTATCTTTAAACTGGTGATTGTGTATTGTCCAGTTGCGAGTATTTCATGCATATTTAGTGATATGTTACAAGTTTATATTTTTTTTTACATTTGTATTGTATAAATTTACTTTACACTGTTGATCGTCCAGTTGCCGGTGTTTCACAATATTTAGAGATAATTTACAAATTTTAATTTGCAGAGAAAGGGACACTTTCATCCGTTAACTGTACAGTTTAACGTTACTAAACATGTTTGCTTACACTTTACATACGATATAGCCGAAAGGACGCCCCCTCTTTTACACGTTTTTTTCGGCCGGTTTAAAAAGTACTTTTTCTATAATATTTTTAATGCAATGGTTAAATTAGTAAACGTTTATGGAATAGCAATAACCAATTAACGCTTGATATGGACACATTTTTAGAATTGGACACGTTTGTGGGTTTGTTGAGAAATGGACATGTTTGGGCGTTTATACAAATAACACGCTTTGGCGATGTTTTGAACTAGGCATGTTTTGCAGTTCAGTGACGTCAATGTGGACATGTTTGGGGGATTCGGACACGTTTGGGAGGAAGGACACGCTTCTGAGTGTTACATATATGTTAAACGGTACGCGGTGGTTGTCTGTTGTCTTTATGATTTTGTAATATTTATTTTATTTCTATTCCAAATTTTATAATGTCCGTGTGTGTTACTCATATTAAAAGTAAATATTTTATACAGAATACACTTACATATTAAATATGTAAGACACGATACATATTAAGACCAAAAATACATTCAACTGTATACTAATTTAACAAAAACTGAAAAACAACGAAAGAAGAGGGTTAACATAATGTTTTATACTTTTATACTTATATATCAGCATTTTACAACACTGTCGCATTTCAAAATGTGAGACCAAAGGCTGCAAAACTTGTGCTATTTTAATAACAGATGCTGAATTCACTAGCAATTTGACCAAGAAGTCATATTTTACCAGAAGTTACGATGATCTGAATTGTAAATCGATAAATGTCGTCTACGGATTAGAGTGCAACCTTTGCGGCTTGGTATACGTCGGTGAAACGAAAGGAAGGCTAAACAAACGTATGTGCGGTCATTGATCAGACATTAACCTCAATGCTAACGACATTCTATACCAGCATTTCAATCAGCCCGATCATTCCATCGTTTCTATGACAGTTATGAATTATTGAAAAAATATACCATAGCTCGAACAATCCTAATCTTTCAACGACTCTCCGTAGACAAAAAGAAGACTACTGGATTAGACAATTGGGAACTGCAACACCGTATGGCTGCAATGACAAAATTGATGGTATAGGTATTCTATCTAGTCCTTCGTGTAACTCGGTGAATGTGATGAATATTTTCAACTCGACTCCTCGACGTAGACGTAGTCATGGCCATCGTCATTATACATCACCCTCTCTGCATGATGTCTCTATTAATGACTTGCTGCCATGCATACAAAAACCGTTAGGTATTCATCACATTCGCACGAAACTGTATTCATTACCCCTTTCAAAAATTCATTCTCTGTTCAATTTATGTTTGGAATCCACTGTAACAAACCCTCATTCAAACCAATACAAACTACAAGCTATAATTTCGGATATTGCTAGTCACAGACTTTTCAAGCCAGTTCGCATTGGAAAAGATGACAAAGAGAAAAGATCTTTTCTAAATCTTTCCTTTGCCAACAAAGGTCTCGATGGCGTCAACCTAGGCAATATCCTTCATCATAAATTAGTTCAATCGAAAATACCTCCTTATTTCAAAGACCAGTATGTACCAATAATTTCTTATACCTATACCAAACCTATTGCAACTAAAATTTTCAATTACAAACGCGTTTTGCAGGATCTCGATATTGACGACTTCAAGTCTAAACCTCCTGATTGCACTTGTGCTAGTTCCCAATTCACATATAATCCTGCTGGCCACGTTATTACCGGTGACCTTAACATTGTTAATAACACTTCTCTACGAAACGTGTTATCGAAAGGTCCGAAATATCGTGAGTCTGAATCCATCAATTGGAAACACAACTTTAAAATTTTGATGGATTCAGTCGAGGATTATGCCAGGCAATGGGCTAAGCGCGAGAAGGAAGACGTAGACACTCTATCCGAATGGATTAAGGCAGTGAGGTCGTTAATACAAATCAGAATTAAGAAACTGAATGGGTCCATCAATGCCCATGCAACGTCAATCTTCAAAGATCCAAATGTTGCTAAACACCTATCTGACCTCCATGATGAATATGTTGTTGTCCCCGCAGACAAAGCCCCAAATAACATCGTTTTTATCTGTAAAAGTCATTACATTAATTGCTTGATAAACGAATTAGGTATAGACAATTCACTTGGAAACCCAACATATACCCTCACGACACTTACCAAAGAGGAAATCCTGGATAATCATAGGTCTGTTCTTTGTTCCTTTGGTATTTCAACCAAAGATGAAGAACTGGATCTTCCATCACTGTATTGGATACCTAAACTACATAAGTGTCCTTACAAACAACGGTATATTGCTGGGTCTTCCAAGTGCTCCACGAAACCCCTTTCTAAATTATTAACATCCATTTTATCAGCAATCAAAGACGGGCTTCAAAGTTATTGTGAAACTGCCTATTCTAGAGGTGGCGTGAATCAGATGTGGATACTTAAAAATTCCAAAGATCTTTTAGAGTACATACAATCTAACTCTCTTTCATCTTGTAACAGTATTAAAACATTTGACTTTTCTACTCTTTACACAAGTATTCCACATTCCAAACTAAAAGACAAATTAAAAGAGTTGGTATTACTTTGCTTCATAAAAAAGAATGGCCAACGTAGATACAAGTATCTTGTCTTAGGGAGGTATAAATCATACTTTGTAAAGAACCATTCTGATTCAAACAAAAAATTCTCTGAAACCGATATTATCAAGATGCTTGATTTCTTGATTGACAACATATTTGTTACGTTCGGAGGACGTGTTTTTCAACAGACTGTCGGCATCCCAATGGGAACAAACTGTGCCCCTCTACTTGCTGACTTGTTTCTTTATTATTATGAGGCTGACTTCATGAAGGAACTTCTTAGGAAGTAAGATAAGAAGTTAGCAATATCCTTTAACTCTACTTTCCGCTATATAGATGACGTTCTTTCACTAAACAATTCAAAATTTGGTGACTATGTGGATCGCATCTATCCCATCGAATTGGAGATAAAGGATACTACAGATACAGTTAAGTCGGCTTCATATCTTGACTTACATCTAGAAATTGACAATGAGGGTCGGTTGAAGACAAAACTTTACGACAAAAGAGATGATTTCAGCTTTCCAATTGTGAAATTTCCATTTCTAAGTTGTAGCAACATTCCAGCAGCACCTGCATACGGGGTATATATCTCCCAATTGATACGATATTCCGTGCTTGCATTTCCTATCATGATTTTCTTGATAGAGGGTTACTGCTCACAAGGAAGCTATTAAACCAAGAGTTCCAAATGGTGAAGTTGAAATCATCCCTTCGTAAATTTTACGGACGCCATCACGAGTTGGTTGACCGTTATGGAATAACCGTTTCACAAATGATATCGGATATGTTCCTTACGTCGTAACTACAATCCCCTTCCCTTTCATGAATTTGACCTACCGAATTAGACTATTTACCGGATTTGTAATCACATAAGCAACACGACGGGTGCCGCATGTGGAGCAGGATCTGCTTACCCTTCCGGAGCACCTGAGATCACCCCTAGTTTTTGGTGGGGTTCGTGTTGTTTATTCTTTAGTTTTCTATGTTGTGTCATGTGTACTATTGTTTTGCTGTTTGTCTTTTTCATTTTTAGCCATGGCGTTGTCAGTTTGTTTTAGATTTACGAGTTTGACTGTCCCTTTGGTGTCTTTCGTCCCTCTTTTACTATGTTTCATATATATATTCGTATTTTTTTTACCTTACCTATTGTATATGTATTTATAGTGTATGTTTCTCTGTAAACTTGTATTTAGTTTTTAGAGAATAAAATATCTATCTATCTATCTATCTATCTATCTACTCAACACAATGATAATTAAAAATTCTCCCCGTCGTTTGTCTGATAATTCAATTTAAAACCAACCAGACATTAAAAATATTAAAGACGTCAATAGGTATTAACAGAATCACTGTTTTTCGACTCAAACATTATTAATACTAGAATACACTCACGAGGTCGTGACTAATTCAAAGTACCTACGCCTTATTTTTAGCCTGACATTCATGTTTTCATTTTATTGTCTGGTAATAACATGCCTATTATAAGGCCACATGTTTTTCTGCTTTCAAAATCGTTCTACGTAACGTGTGGTCTCGGGACTTGTTAAAAATTGTTAATTTTATTAATGTGGAAAACAAAAGTAATTGTTACATTCACCATTGTCCTATATAAGTTATATATCAAGTCAATTTCTTTAATTCATCGTATAACAGTGAGTTGACTATGGGTGGTACCGTTTACCTGTAGCTATTGTTCAACCAGATTGAAACATTGACAATACAAAAGGGGCATTAAAATTGACTAGTTGGTTGGTATATTTGAATCTACCTTGATACTACCTGTACAGTTTTGTCTCTAATTCTATGGAAATTAATCGCTTCCTGAACCCATTGTATATAAATTTTTAATCAACGTGTGGTTGCCGGTGATCTCAGATCATCATTGGATGATTTTAAGGGTCATGACCTTTTTAGCTAACTGGATGAATCAAAATATGCTAACAGGTGTTAATGAAATTGACAACTTCGTGCAATTTGAAAGGCACTCGAAGGGGATTTTCGGTTAACAAAAAAAGAAAATGTATTTTTTAATCATTAGAGAAACAGATTCTTACATATTTACTCGTGCATTATCGGATTTATCCAATCTCGATAGTTAAATTATAAATTTTAAAGTTCTCGCCGAGGCGGCTCGGGCTTTAAAATTGATAATTTAACTATCTCGATTGGATAAATCCGATAATCCACTGGTACCAATGTAAGAATCTTTATTTATTCACCTAACCAAAACTTTCAGCATGCTTTTTTCCTGGATTATTTTTTATCCTATCACTTAACCTGTTTAATTGTTACTGTTGTAGTATAACTGAGATAGGTTTTTTTTTACTTTTTTTTTATGGCATCAAGGAATAAATTTTTATCTTTGTTGAATAACATAAAATGCATTTAGTCTCAATTAGTGTATATGGTATGAATAAGGCTAGAACATGACCACTTATATTTGATAACTAGACGCAAACTTATTTCATGTTCTTACATTATCTTAACACTGTGAATTTGATAAAAAAAAAAAAAAAAACCTTTTCTCATGTTCTTTTATTAGAGAATCCTAAAACAGGTAAAGAAATTAACATTGTTATTAGTCTTTTTGTTATGAAAATGGATGTTTTCCATGAAATGATTAAACATTCAAATGCCAAAAAAACATTTAGAAGGAATAAGGGATTTTTTTTTACTGTCATTTAAAATTTTAGAAGACGGCAAGCCAGATCATGATTATGTGTTTTTATAAGGGAATTCAATTGCATGTCATATAATTCACTACATTTCCTCTATAATGTTTTCATAGCCAAATACAACGAGTGCTTAAATTTCTTGTATATTGTTGAAAAAAACTTTCTAATATCTCTTTGGCTTATTAATGGGAAATAACTCAAAATAATTTGTTTTTGACATGTTCCTTGTACAAATTGTTAATGTTTATTCATATTGAAATATCAAAATCATATTTAAATGAACTATTTTATTTACTCTACATATTTTACATCTCATCCAGTAGTCTATTTTCTTTATCTGAAATAATTTATATCATTTTTCTAATTGTATGATTATGTTGAAAATTTTCGAATATTTGTCCATGCTTTTGACTATATGACTAGATTTTTTCTCTATATCAATATTCTGTTAAATTCACAATGATATATAACTCCCTAAAAACAGGTACAGAATTTTGCAATATTTGATTATCACATTTAAAATGAGTGTCCTCACTTTACAAATATTTTGGATAAGATTATTCTTGTGGTGACGTAACTACTGTGGGTTACCCGAATTAACAAGGGGTGGATTTGACTTGTTATGCCGTATTGACTATTAAATGTGCCCATTTGACCAGGTGCCAAACATGGCAAAATGACTAGAATTCAGACACAGTGTTAAAAAAATTAAGATATATACAATTTTGTGATGGAATGCACACTACACTGGCAGCTTTTAATATTAACTAAGCTTCATTAGATTGTAACTTGAGTTATATTCCTTGTGACTTATTATACATGTGTTAAAAATTATACAATTTTGAATGATGATATTGAAACTATGGAGATCAATGTAGTATGATTGCCTATGAGATTACTATCTACTAATGTCCATATGAACTGGATTTAAGCATATATATAGGACACCTTAATACCTTTAACAATGAACAAAGCTCATACTGTCAGCTACAAAAAATGTATAACAGGCCATCAAGGCTTAATGACATGACAAAATGTTAAATGATTTGCCAAGGTAAATCAAATATGGCAGAGTGCATCAAACAACAACTAAATTTCATCTGGACTTGGAACAGGCATAAATAGAATGTAGGGACTGTTGTGTAACAGCACAAAAGAGGAACAAAGTGGTGAAATCGTTTAGAAATTGTTTTGATTCATTGAATTGGAACAAAGCTAAAAAAAAATCTAACATGAAGACAAACAAGCAAAACTTAATAGTACTTTCAGTTATTGAAAGCTCATTAAAAGCTAATAAAAACTCAAACATTATATATAAACCATGTTTTCCCATACACACATATATATATATGTATATAATGAACGAAAAACAAATATGTAACACATAAACAAACTACAACCACTGAATTACAGGTTCCTGACTTGGGACAGGCACATACATCAAAAATGTGCCGGGTTAAACATGTTAGCGGGATCCCAACCCTCCCCTAACCTGGGACAGTGGTATAACAGTACAACATAAGAAACGAACTATAAAAATCAGTTGAAAAAGGCCTAACTCATCAGATAGACAAAAATAAAAGTGGACGTGGCTGGGTACTCATACATCCCGACACAAAAAGACACAATGAACAGATCTGAGAGTACTCGCAGTTATCTGACAGCTAGTTCAAAGCCACTAACGACTAATAAAAAAATCATGCCTCTAAGACTCAACATTCAATCCGTACACATCCAACATACAATGGATTCAGTGTAAAGACGTCATGTTTAATTATCTAATAAACTGATATATTTTTTATTAAAGTTTCCAAGCAAGTCAATACATGCAATAACAAAAAACTTTTTGGACAAGACAATGTTTAAAAAACGTGACCAAAGAAAAGAAAAGGAAATGTACTTGTAATCGACACTGGAGAAAAAATGGACTCTTCAGGTAAAAAGTTTTATTCTGCAATGACTTTTGTTTAATAGTTTATCTGTTTTTGAATAAAAGAATGTGTAATTAAAGTATATTTAAGTGGAACAGCATCCCAACAAACAATAAATCAGAAGAGATATCAAGTGATAAATATTTTGCTTACTGAATCAGACAAGGTAAATACCAAATGTGCCATGCTATAAATTGTCCTTCATCTGAAGAAGGTATGAATATGCATATATGCAACCGGAATTTTACAGAAAAAAAATCTGTCCTTTATTATATCTATATATGCTAGCCGCAAATTTTTCACTGCATTTGTATATCTAGTTAGGTTAGTACTTTTTCGTCTTTTTAAAATTTTATCTTGCAAAACAACACATTGCAGGGATAAAGTAAATGCAACAAGTTTTCATCCAGTTTTTTTCATGTTTGCACATTCTCTTTACCATACAATGTTTTGGTGAAGTTAAATAATAGTAGTTTGTACACATGTTGCCACTTGGAAATATAAATGATATGGAAAATACTATTGTGAGCTCTCTCAAGCCTATGTGAGTTGTTAGTTTGGCAAGCCAAAGTCATGGATGAGTTCAATAAATGTTGCAGATTAATTGTTTTTGCAGGAGTTAAGCTGCTTTAGAAAACTGCATTTGTTACTTATTTCAAGTATATCTACATGTACCTGTTGATTTTGCACATTTTTTTCATAAGAATGTTCATTATATTTTTGCCTTTCATGAACTTTTAACTTTCAGTTACATTCAGTTCTTGTGAAATTTGACATCTCTTATATCAACATCACAAATGTCTTTTTACTTAATCATCATTTTTATGTTTTCAGAAGAAATTGTCACATGGAAATGTCTTGGGCAAATTAAAAAGGAGAAGTAACTGTGCCAGGAAGCAGTTCCAATCATTTGCAGCAACAGGACTGTGATGAATAGAACTTTGATATGAATTGAATCAAAATATAGAATTTAACAAACTTGTGTCAGATGATATACTCTCATGATTCTATTGGAGGACATCAATGATAAGAAGTAAAGGAAAAGACAATAAATGACAGCATATCAAATATCACAAAGGTATATTTAGTCAGTTAATACATTAGTTCACCTACATACTTTACAGCATTTCATTTTAACCATGTGTGAATTTTGTCTATTCAAGCTTAACAAAATGCTTTAAAATTAAAATATTAAATATTTTAGGCAGACATGTTTTTGTATTTTTCATTTATTTTTCAAACTTTCAAGTTATTACATTCGTCAGTGGCGGATCCAGCCAAAAGACCATTTTTCAAAGGGTTTTTTCCAACCAAGGATAAAGGAGGGATTCCAATCATGTCTTCCATTTTTAAATTGTTAATTTCCACTACAAAAATTTCAAAAAATAAGCCAAAGATAAAAAAAAAATCAGTCATAAAAAAAAATTAATTTTGAAATTCAAGTTTAACGTATGTAAAACATGTATTTTACATGAGTTTGTATTAACACCCGTTTTACACATGTGAAGTATTTCATGCGTTTTGTAACGCATATTTAATATATGTTTTGCACGCCTGTTATACGCGTGTTGTAAACAAATGCGTTAAACGCACAAAAAACATACGTTGTACACACGTTTTCTTTACCATGCGTAAAACATGCGTGGCACTTTTTGCTGTGTATATTTTCATTACATCACTTGATTTTATTATATCCACAGTATTGAATTTTTATTTCATTTACATGTATATATTCAATTAAACAATATTAGATCCAGAATTTTATAATGATTATTTCCAATTTCACATTTATATTATCCCAACATTAGGAATATTTTTGAATATTTAACTTTTTCAATTCACTTTATCATGTTTATCACTACATTAGCCTATATCCACCAAATAATTTAATCATTTTGTTACTTTTCCATGATAATTCCAATGACATATATATTCCATTTAAATAAAGGCAACAGTAGTATACCGCTGTTCAAAACTCATAAATCCATGGACAAAAAACAAAATCGGGGCAACAAACCAAAACCGAGGGAAACGCATTAAATATAAGAGGAGAACAACGACACAACACCGAAACGCAACAGACAATACATCACGAGAATAACAAATATAACATCAAAACCAAATACATGAATATGGGATAGACAAGTACCGTGCCACGTCTTATCTCAAAAATAAGAGAAAACAGAAACGACTCAACGTTAAAATGCAACACACATTTTTTTGTAAACCTGTGAATCACTCTTATAATATATCCCAAAATTTATAATGAATAAACATGTATGGCAATTAGGCAGCAGTCCTTTTGCCCCAATTACTGCTTTTCAGGGGTATCACTTGCCAAATTTCGTTTTCCAAATGTATCAATTGCGCCAATATACGGAACTCATTTACGCCAGTTTACATGTTAATAATTAAAAATTTATCCTTATGTTTGGCTTAATCCAAGTGATGGAAATCACTAATGGAAAGATTAAAAGAGTAGTTTGAAAAACTCCATATTAAAGTATGGTGGGTTTTATATATTTTATCCAAATAATGTTGACTGTTCCGAACATGTTTCAAAAAAACAAACAAAATCGTAAATGCTTCCAACTATCTTTGTAAGACATAACATCTAGACTAACAGCTAAGAACTTTTAAGTGTCAACAAAAATAATCTTAAAATGTTGTTTTGGGGCATTTTGTAAGACCAAACACAGGTTATATGACATTGAAGATTAAAAGTTGTAGAGTGCCTTTTGATCAATTTTTAAAGTATTTCTCAAAACCGGACATTGTAAATGTACTTTTTCAACGTAAACAATTTAAAAAAAACTTATTTTATCTCTTATAAAAATTTGGATTCTTTTTTGATTGGTAAAATATATATGCACTTCTATTAAAAATTAAAATAGATATAATGATTGATGAGGAATACATTAATAAACAATGGTTTGTTTTAATTAAAAGTTTAAAAATTACCCAGATGCTTCGCAGGGCGCAGCTTTATACGACCGCAGAGGTCGAACCCTGAGTAGTTGGGGCAAGTATGGACACAGTATTTAAGCTTGATACAGCTCTGATTTTGAATTGTGATTAAATAGTTGACACAACATAGGTTTCTGACACAGAATAAATGTGGTCTTAGAACTTAAACTTAAAAATTTAAAAATTTTAAATTGCGCATTTACCTTTTATGGTCCAATATTCAAAATCTAAATACATGGTTAGATTCAGCATATCATAGAACCCCAATAATTCAATTTTTGATGAAATAAAACAAAGTTTAATTTTCGACCAACATGAAAACTGGGCCCATAATCAAAAATCTAAGTACATGTTTCAATTCAGCATATTAAAAAAATCCAAGAATTTATGTTTTGTTAAAATCAAACTAAGTTTAATTTTGGACCCTTTGGACACTAAAATAGACAAATTTGAAAACAGGACCAAAAATTAAGAATCTAAATACACGGTGAGATTATGCATATCAAAGAACCCCAATAATTATTTTTTTTTATCAAATCAAACAAAGTTTAATTTTGGACCTTTTTGGACCCTAATTCATAAACTGTTGGGAACAAAACTCCCAAAATCAATCCCAACCTTCCTTTTTGTGGTTATAAACCTTGTGTTAAAATGTTATAGATTACTATTTATTCATACTAACGTTATTGTGCAAAAACAAAGAAAAATGCTTATTTGGGACCTTTTTGGGCACTGATTCCTCAACTGTATGGACCAAAACTACCAAAATAAATCTTAGTCTTCCTCTTTTCTGGTCATAAACCATCTGTTGTAATTTCTTAGATTTCTGTTTACTTATACTAAAGTTATTGTGCGTAAACCAGGAAAAATGCTTGTTTTGGCCCTTTTTGGCTTCTAATTCCCAAATCAACCCCAACCTTCCTTTTATAGTCATAAATCTTGTGTTTTATTTGCATAGATTTTGTATTACTTATACTAAAGTTATAGTGTAAAAACCAAAGTATTCGGACAAAGATGACGACGCAATCGGCATATCAATATACGATATCAAAAATAAATTTTTGTGGTCGTATAAAATCTGTTTCAAGCGAGTTCCTGATGAAAAAAAAATCTAATCTTAATTGTTGATAAATTACAAATGATTATTAACCTAAAAATATTTCTACCCTTTCAATTTTTTAATAGAAAAATCCTAGGTCAAGAAAAATTTCAGGAAAAAGCATACTGAAATTTTGGGTCAGGTGAATACATTTTTTTACATCAAGGTATATTTAAATCTTACAAAACCAACTGGTCAATTTGAATGTACCTATTGTATTGTCAGTGTTTTAATCTGGTTGAACAATACCTACAGGTAAACGGTAACACCCATTGTCAACTCACTGTGAAGTCAAGCCTTATGTTTAGTCTGGATTTGTATCAAACTTTTAATTTTTTAGCACAATTTTTTGGAATGTTGGGTCCTCAATGCTCTTCAAATTTGTACTTGTTTGGTTTTATAACTTGTTTTTATCTGAGGGTCACTGATGAATCTTATGTAGACGAAACGCGCGTCTGGTGTATCAAATTTTTAAAATGGTACCTTTGATAACTATATTTAATGTTCCTATTGTCCTCTGATTATACGGTACAAACTTTTCTTGTTTGAAAATCTTTCTGTTTATATCCATCCTGTTTTGGTACTAAAAAGTGTCAATCCAAGTATATTCACAAATTTTGGGTGTAATAATGACCCGTGTATAACGCAAACCTCAAATACACCGTTTGGTAGTGTACAGATGACATTTACAATCGGTGTTGTATTCGATCCGGATCTTGTTAATTATTCGTTATATTGATAATGTAGAAATCAAAAGATTCTATAATGGTGTAATTTTCATTCAACACCATTGTCCTATATAACATGATGTTATATAAAAAGGTGAATTCTTGGAATTGTCGTTTTAACGTCTGGACGGCTAACAAAATTGACCTCGTATTTTAGTATTATATAGGTTAATTTTCTATAAATTTACTTCGAAATACTCTGGTTTTTCTAAACATTTTACCCCAGGCATGGTTTGTCTTAGTCGTATTTTGCATCAATTCCAGGAGCTTTAAATTTTTAATTCTTCTTAACTTCATATTTAAATTCGTTCCAAATCATTTGAGCGCCACTGATGTGTTTGGTACACGTATTTGGTACAAATTATATGCATGGTATCTATGATAGAGTTTTTAAAGACACATATCGCTTTTAGAAGTTTTTACTACAACTTACATGGTGAAATTTACTGTCAAAGTTGTCATCGTCTATGCCTTCGTAAAGTTTGATAACTGTATAAAGAAAAATTAAAAATTAAAAAAGAGGTCTGATATCAAAAATAAAATGTTGGAGAACACAATACATAAAAGATCAATTCACATGAACACAAATAGCTGACAACATTGAAATGCTTGAGTTTCTATTTTTTTTCTTGTTCAAACCAAATCTATACTTTGTACACATTGTTGAGTGATATCAATATTTCAGCGAGTATTATTGTTAAAGACAAGTGCATTTTATATTCACATCTACCTCCCTTTGTAAAGTTAAATGGGGTTCAATCGACAAATGTATCTGATATCTGACCAAAATATTGGTATACCAATGGATTAAAGATACTTATCCAGCTTCAACATACAGCAAATAATTTCGGATCCTAATTTTAAATTCATGGGGAGTATTTCTTCCAAACATTTATTCTTGAACACGTTTAACAACGCATTGTTTCTGAAAAAGGATTTGAGTTTCAGCTAAAATTCCCTACGAATGATGTAACTTCTTATCAAAATGAAAAGTGGTGCCACTCGTAAAGTATAGTTTTTAAGTATTCTATCTTTCTTTTTTTTGCTTATGACCTTTTTAGTTGTAGTTGTATTATTACTAACGTTGGAGCGTCTGAACCAGTTCTTGTTTTTAAAGTGTTTAGATTTGAGTGTACACCCAGAAATGTACTTTCGATGTATGCATTTACAAAGTGTTCATTTCAATTTTACTAATTCCGCGACTAGTAAAAGGTTTCAGTTAAAAAATAGTATACTGGAATTATTTCTGAAACCCCCAATTATGTGATAATCCTGTACTTTTTGCCAAAGGGGTTTATTTTGTGAATAACAGAGGTATATGGGTCTGAACTTGGAATAATTGAGCTCTGTGTTTACCTTTTTGATATTCTATGCCAGGCATAACTATTGCGTTAGGTGTCGAAAAGTTAGGAGTCCAAATGTTATTTATAGCTCGATGATAATGATCTAAAGGTTAAGCCACTGAGACTTATACTTAAGATTAGGCGAACATACTAATTAACGTATCAACATAATAAACATACTACGTTTGCGCTGTAATTCCTCTGAAAAAATCTTTTCATCACACTCGTAATTATTGGTTTGAAAACATTTATCTGCTTGTGGTACACTAATCTGAACAGCCTTGTCCTCACATAAAACATACGAATGTTTTATATTGACTAGAATAAATAAAATAAACATTAGTAGATCGTTCGTGTACAGCATATTTTTGAAATCTAACCTAAATATATGAATGAAAGAGGAAGCAAATGCATGTTTAACACATATGCGTTCCTATGATTGGAAATTCTAATAATTTCTTTTTACAACATCAAATAGTTATAAATAAGCTTAAAGTTGGATTGCATTTTTTACTCAAACAATAATGTACGAAGATTGATATAGTTGCTGCCTTCTCAAAGTAAAATGTACTATTGACAAGGCCATACTTAATGACATATCTGAATTTTATTATACATTAGTATTCACATGTTATGCATAATGTTAAATGTATTAGAAAAGTTACATTTGTACTATCGTATGTTGATTTTTTTTTTTTTTTTTGTCTCGGTGTTTGATTACTGTTTCATTGAAATATTTCCAACTCTTCTAAATATACCCTTCTTTTTTTCTTCGCACATTTATTTATTACTACTGAAAAGAACAACATTTGACTTCAGATTAATAGTGATGAGCTGTTGTGATTGGGTGCTTTTCTCGCAAACATCTTTGATTTAACAGAATGACTAAGTCGGGAGCTTGAGCTTGAGGATTCGTAACTTTAGTACTTTTGGTGGTTTGTAAACCTCCTATATTTTGTTTCGCCGAAAGGAATTTTTTCACACATTTTTTAGAACTATGATTATGAGGACTTTATATTGGAAGTTTTTAACAATTTTCTACGCCTACAGTTGAGAACGGCTATGACAGGTAAGAATGAAAATAAAAAATATTAGCAGGTATCTCCATGGCCTGTTTAACGATGGCGCCCCGTCATCGTTCAAATGTCTTGCGCCATCGTCAAATGACTCGCGCCATCGTTCAATTGTCTTCTGCCATCGTTCAAAACGTTTTTATAGCCTGACGCCATTTTTTTAACAATTATAATTAAATGCATGTAATTGCATAATCCTCAGGCTTTTGTTATAGTATAATCCAATACAGTTCTAACGCCTGGGGGATATCCGGATTAAGATCGTTAATCACTTATATCTGAACTTCTTCAGGTAGATCAACAAACCAGACAGGAGAATTTATCTGAAACTAGGCGATTCATTTGTCGAATTATTTAACAGAGTTTTCGCAAATGCTTATGATAATTCAGATTAAATAAATAAATTAATAATCCAGTTACAAAGTTTAACAACTCGACCACGTGCTTTTATTTTGACTTACACAATCAGCCTTCCCCTTTTTAAAAAGTACAAAGTAAGACGTAAAACAGTAATTACTATTTCATCGCAAATAACTCGAGTACTGCTGTATTGTAACGATAATATAGAATTACTTTAAAAGTTTAAAAGTTAAAACTTTTAATATTTCCTGTAAAAAAATATCGTATTCATTTCGCAGTTTACAATCAAATTGATACATCCTCGTTTCCGGTTTCTATTCAGGCTCGAAAAATGTATGTTGCATAGCATCGATTTGCTAGATAAAGTGATTAAAAACCTTTTCATTTGACAACGTTTGCTTTACAATTTTTTTTAACCTTTTACATAACCCGTACGACTCGTTTTACCGTTGCTGCCAACCAGCCATACCTGTAATGGGTTCATGACTTCTGAATTTGACAGTGTCCGTGAAAAAAAAGCTCCACCTGATTTTTAACCCCCATAACAATTACCAAAAATAGCAAGAAAACTACATGGGGACCTTCGTGATAGCTATTGGTCATTCTCGACTAAGGGAAAGGGAGGGAGCATTAGGGCTTGGCCTTTGAAGATTACAAACGGCAATTATTGAAAATATATACTTCTATATAGAATTTAAAATGAAAATTCAAATAAATATAATTTAAATAAGCACTGAATTAGCACGTTCACCTATCCTTTTGTGGAGGGATGAAATACTTTCGATCACGCTACACTGTACGGCGTAGATACGGTTTATGATGGTGAAAGTTCCTCCATCCGTTAATTTTCATGCATTGAGATCCCTGATTAGTATTGATTACTATGTCGATTTTATTGCCGGTAAGGGCGGGTTCTGGCCTCAAATTTTAAAAATGACAAGTTTAAAAATATAATACGAAGAAAGGATGGACTTTAAATCACATTTCATCTTTTTATACATTGAGCATTATGTCAAAATATCACATCATTAACCAAACTTTCGACCGTGTGTAAGACATGCACACTACCAACATATTTAGGATTTGTTTCATTGCAATACATATGCGACGGGTATATACTAGTCTAACTGGATCCTTAACCTGCCTTATGTATGGTCAGACATGAGATTTGTAGGGGAAAAATCATATTTACCAAACACATGCTCATCAGTTACTAACGAGTTGAAATATAAATTCCTTACGCAGTTATGTACCGCTATAATACAATGGAACACGTGGATAACATTTTTCTCCCAATTCATCATGAAAAGTCTTAAACTTCAACAAGGTATCTTGAAGCGGAGTAGTCCCTCGTTGATAGTGATATGATATTTTCCCCTCGACCTATGAAATCAACATATATGTTTTCACCTCTCCCGAATATATACATCAGTTTCGGTGCAGATCGGATAAAAACACCAACTCAGCAGTCTTTACGTGTAAGTAATGGACGGACGAACAGTCCAGTAATTATCTTTCATTAATTAAATTTTCATTATAATTTTACAGAAACAAATTTATCGTTATTGTTAAGCGGCATACTCTTTATAGACGAATCGCACAATCATAAAATTATATAGAATCAAGATGCGGAATGATAATTGCAGTAATTTTTTATCATTTCAATGTAAAATGTCGTGTAAATACAATATTACCAAAAAAATATATCCTTTTAATTGTTTGTTTGATACATCTTCTGTAGCTATATAGTACAGACTGTATAAAATCGCCAAATCGAATATGTATACATTATGATTATCTTGATGACTGCTTTTTTGACTATCGAGTATCTAGGAATCATACTAGACACTGTAAGTTTTGAAGCAAGATTACCTGATGAAAAGGTAGAAAGAATTTCAAATTTTATTGACAGTTTTCTGCATAAAAAATCGGTAACGAAAAGAGAACTATTAAAACTGATAGGACATTTTAATTTTGCGGCTAGAATTATTCGTCCGGGTAGATCGTTTGTCAGTTATCTCATTAAGTTATCTACAAAAGTTGATAAACTACATCACTATATATCATTATCAAAAGACTGTAGAACGGACGTAATCATGTGGCGAGATTTCCTAAAAGGCTGGAATAGAGTTACAATCCTCTTTAACTTTGTATTTGTGTGGCTTTTTAACTATTTTGATCTGAGCGTCACTGAGGAGTCTTATGTAGACGAAACGCGCGTCTGGCGTATAAAATTATAATCCTGGTACTTTTGATAACTATTTACTTTCTTTTATGACGAACATATCACTTTAGCTAGTGACATTGAACTGTACACAGATGCGGCTTCTAACTTTGGATTCGGAGGTTTCTTTCAAGGTAAATGGTTTAGTAGTACTTGGCCTTCTGAACTATCAATTTCACTCGATTCAGACATGTCCATGGCTTTTAGAGAACTGTACCCAATTGTTGTTGCATCTTTATTATGGGGGCACTTATGGAATAAGAAACGTATCATGTTCCAATGTGACAATGAGGCCGTCGTTAATATAGTTAACAAAGGAAGATCAAAAGTACTTGACATTATGAGGTTAATGAGAACACTTACTTGGCTATCCGTTAAACAAAACTTTACTATTCAATGTTAACATATTCCCGGAGTTAAAAATGTGATAGCTGACTCTTTATCTCGATTTGATTTTCAGACCTTCCAAAAAGCAGCACCAGCAGCAGAGACAGTACCCACTCCGTGTCCAAAATTTTGGCAAGTAATGTGAAATTAAGTGCAAAAGTTAAAAATTTAATTCACAACTCCATCGCAAGCAGTACGCGTTCGCAATACGAACATGGATTTAAATCATACAAAAACTTCGTGTGTCTCTCCGGTTTTAAGTGGGATGATAAAACAGATTTGCCACCTCTAACGGAAGATATGTTAATGCATTACGCTACACACTGTCACGAAAATCTTAAGATTAAATGTTCTACAATAAAAATGTACATATGCGGTTTAAGATACATATATCTTCAATCAGGAGTACAGTGTTTATTCAGTAGCTGTTGCTCTTCAAAACTGCTTAGGTTAGAAACAATATACAGGGGTATTAAAAAACAAGAAGTTAAGAGTTCCCGAAAAAGATTACCGCTAACTTATGATATAATTAGAAATATGATAACAGTGCTTCAAAAGGGCATATTTTCGCCATTTGTAACTGCACTTATTGAGGCAGCTTGTGTCGTTGCTTACTTCGGATTTCTCCGCTGCGGTGAATTAACCGTCAACACGGACTTCGATGCATCTTGCAATCTATGTGTAGAAGACATCACTTTCGAGGAGGATTACGCAATCTTACATTTAAAGACGTCTAAAACAGACCCTTTCAGAAGGGGAGTAAATATTTATCTGTTCGAGAACAATACTCCTGTGTGCCCGGTTAAATCGTTGATTAAATACCTCGATGTTAGAAGATCTAGATTTAGCATAGCTTACAACTCGAGTCCGCTCTTTGTTATGGAAAATGGAGAGGCTCTTACACATTTTTCATCAATCATGTTCGATCCATATTGGAAATTATCGGACTCAACCCATCTAATTACAACGGACATAGCTTCCGAATAGGAGCGGCAACATCAGTTGCATCAAAAATTGAAGATCACCTAATCAAGGTTTTAGGTCGTTGGAGTTCCGAATGCTATACCAGATATATTCATACTCCGAAATCAACGATAAAGCAAGCCCAGCTAGCTTTGATATCCGATTAGTCTAGTTTTACTATTCAACTGTTTTCTTGTAGAGTTCACGGAAAACATGTGCGCGATTCTACAGTGGCATAATAATCCACTGTTTATAATGAGTGTTTTCTTGTCAATAAATGTATCCTACAATTCTATTTAATGAATTTCAATTTGATTTACAGGGGCATAATAATCCCCGTCGACTGCAGTGTGTTGCTTTATTATTGGAAATAACTTCTTATTAGAATATGTGGTTCGTTAGTTTCACTTGTGCATCAAAAAACATATCTGCATGCTATGACGGGACACAGTTATCCCCTTCTATGAGCTAGAAGATACTCATCATTGGTGCTTAACAATCCATAGTTATGTAATATGTTACTCAGTTAAATTTGTGTACTTTTCCTTATACGATTTGAATATATTCTATTTTGAGCATCATGATAGCGTAGTATGATCGTGTATACACTTTAAATTGTCAGTTCCATACGCATTTTGTTTTTAAACTATACTTCGTGTTTAGACTAGTTATTACCTTTAACGAGTTATATTTCGAATTTGTTACATATTCTTATTTAAAAAATACTGACTACATCGAGAACAGTTTCTTTAACAGTCAAAGAACTTCTTATATGCAATTATTGCTGTGTTTGGTTCCAGAAGTGCTAGCCACTTCATTTCATAGTTACCATATCTTATTTTTTCATACTCCCTTCAATTTGGGGTCCATCTGTCTCATCGGCTAATCAAAATATTCAACATCTGTTTTTGGGGTAATTTCGAGTTTTCACTCAAATCACAAATTTATGGGATATTCAGTGGTCACTTACATCCTAACTTTAGCATAAGTCTTGCCAATATTTTCTGGCTAGAAAGCTCAGACAAAGGCTTGTGCTAATTGTTTCGCAGATCGGCTCTCTCTGGCTTTCTACTATATCTTTGGCTACTTATCTGAATCACAGTTCAGATGCTTATCAATCACATGCTTTGGAACCAGGAGAGCGGATAGTGCATAATATAGTGTTTCTGTAGTAGCTTTAAACTAGATTAGACACTGGGCACTAACCAGCCGATCTGACTACTTTAAAGTTATGTTTGCAAGCAAACCGCAGTTTGCCTACAACTACACTATTTCTTTTGTTTTTTTCAAAAATTTCGGATAAGGTGACCATGCACGCTAAATTGCTGAGACAGCCGTACGCCAAAAATGTATTGTAAATATTGCATAATTGTATTAGTTAATATGTTTTTGTAGTTTAGCAATAAAATTATATTCCTAGCTTGTCTTGTGTATAAAATGAGAATTATGTATATAATTCAGGTTTATACAAAAGACGATTTGCCCCTTACTGTTCCCCATTGCATTATCTACATTCAATTATTTTTAGCACGTGAAAACTATTTATAAGTTTTCTCTGTTTACGTTGAAGGCATCACCATTCTTTTTGTTAGCCACCTTCCTCCCCTCCACCACCGATAGATTTTACTGTTACACATAATTAGCATATGCCATATGGTTAATCTAGTGTATTTTTTAAGATATCTATATATTATATTTTTTTTTTTTCATTGTTATAATTGTTGTCTCAGTTGAATGCTAAGGTTTTCATACTGTTAGATCATGTGGGTCATTTCGAGTTTTCACTCAAATCACAAATTTATGGGGTATTCAGTGGTCACTTACATCCTAACTTTAGCATAAGTCTTGCCAATATTTTCTGGCTAGAAAGCTTAGACAAAGGCTTGTGCTAATTGTTTCGCAGATCGGCTCTCTCTGGCTTTCTACTATATCTTTGGCTACTTATCTGAATCACAGTTCAGATGCTTATCAATCACATGCTTTGGAACCAGGAGAGCGGATAGTGCATAATATAGCGTTTCTGTAGTAGCTTTAAACTAGATTAGACACTGGGCACTAACCAGCCGATCTGACTACTTTAAAGTTATGTTTGCAAGCAAACCGCAGTTTGCCTACAACTACACTATTTCTATTGTTTTTTTTTCAAAAAATTCGGATAAAGTGACCATGCACGCTAAATTGCTGAGACAGCCGTACGCCAAAAATGTATTGTAAATATTGCATAATTGTATTAGTTAATATGTTTTTGTAGTTTAGCAATAAAATTATATTCCTAGCTTGTCTTGTGTATAAACTGTAGCTATATAGTACAGACTGTATAAAACCACCAAATCGAATATGTATACATTATGATTATCTTGATGATTGCTTTTTTGAGACGACTCCGTCACTTTACCTGTTAACTGTAGGTGGCATTGGTCTGTGTCGAGAGAGTTTAAAAAGGTCTATTTAGCAGATTTTTAGCTGAAATGAGCTATGAATGAGCGCATTTGGGTACGTGTGTCACCTTCTACCTATTTGCTAATATTTTGAATTGCCTATAGGGCACTGAACTCGGCGACACATGTATTTTTCTTTACTTTTAATTCATTTTATATCATAAGGATAAACTTGTTTTATTGTATTTTGTTTGTTTACAATAAAAATGGTAGGGGTTTTTAAATATTTTCCTGCATTTAGAGAAATTATTAAATTCAAGCAATTTCATTTCTACCTTTCTTTCTAACTTAAATTTTCTTTTATTAATTTTTTGTTTTACCGTATTAATTCATATTTATATTCGCTTTGTATTGACTTAATATTTTTTCAATGACATTGCATCAGATAGGAGAGTGATACCAGAAGAAAATAGAAACTCATAAGTCGAAGACAATCTGAAAACCAAATATGCCAAAAAAACAAAAAACAAACGACCAAATGATAACTGGGATGATCTCAAGTGCTTCGCCTAATTGAATAGCAATTTACCTTCATCTACTTCTAGTTTGTGTAAAGTAGCTTTCACATGGCATGCTCTTTCCGTATCGATATTGCAAACGTCCATCATTCTTGTCAGGAACATTTTGATGGCATGTTCATATTTATCCTTGTCATGAAGTACATCATACGGAACAGCTGTTAGTATAATCAGAGATCCCTCACGGACGAATTTTGTCTTAATGTCTTGTTTATCTGACATCCGTTCATAGTCTTTTAATGCATCAGCTACATCTTTATCATTCCATTCTCCTGGTGTTTTAATATTCATCAACACTGCATACTCATTAGCTTTAACAAGTTTAATAAAAAAAAAAAAAGGTAACATAAAGTTATATATATAAATTAAAAGATCTAACATTGCTGGGTTGATGTTTAGACGAGTTGTATATACATAATGTACACAGCCATGTATCACCATCATTGCTGGTGATTCTATAGATAAATCTGTTGTAGAGTTGTCACTGACTCAGACGTAGTAATAAATATAAATATTTTCTGTGACTGTATCTTGCGTTAATTTGTAGGATACTTTGCTATAGGTGATTTAGCTGATTTGTAACAATAACATCTCCATGCCTTATATATCATGAACTGTAGTACGACGCTAGATTAAAACTGATGAGAAAAGGTAACACACGGCCACCGAAATCTTTTTGTGAAGCCCAGGTGGTCGTATGTTCTAGCGGACGGCTACAGTGCAGGCGATTTGGTGTCACGATATCTCAGTAGCATGGGTTCGAATCCCGGCGAGGGAAGAACCAAAAATTTGCGAAAGCAAATTTACAGGTCTAACATTGTTGGGTTGATGCTTAGACGAGTTGTATATACATTATAATTATAATATATACATATTTATTTATCAATAAGTAACACATACACGGTTTAATAATTTGGGGAATATCATATTTTAAATGACACTCTATCACTTTCTTATTATATTAAGTCGTAACGCAATAATACTATTCCTTTATTACTTCCAGAATGACGCGAGTCTGTTTTATACATATAGTATAATGGCAGCATTTAGTTCAATGAATATGTAATTAAGAAATAACTGGATAAATGAATTGTAAGGTGAATAGATACCGACAAGATAATCACTATGTTCTTGTGAAAATTTGAAAATTCATAGCAGCAAATGATGGATTAGTATTTCAAATAAATGTTCTATAATTTCGTTTCTGATAATCTGTGAGGTCTAGTCACACGAGATTGGTTTCTATAAAAAGGAATATGGTTAACGTTCCCTCGCAAGGGAAGTTGCAACATTTTGTTCGATCGAAAATCAATGCATATGTAACCCGCTGTGTGATTTTGAAGCCATTGGACAAAATTTTGTGTCAGAGTAGTGGAAATTATAAGACAGTTAATAGATGCTGAAAGATTAAACATTTTAATCCAACAAGGTAAACACGTTGCCTTTTCTTATTTCATCATATTTTGAAGAAACATATACTTTGTTACAGAAACACTTTAACTATATGATACAATTACCCATTTTGTCTGATGGATTCTTTTGACCAGGATCGTCGTAGTTCACATCAACTCGTATCTTATTAATAAACAATTGCAAAAATACCTCTGAAACCAATAAAATGTACAGATTTTAGAAAATAATTGTCCAAATGTAGGAATTGTTATGTATGAAAACAGTAATAGCAATGTAATTGAATTTTTATGGTATTTCAATAATCCTCATATTCAACTTCTACATATTTTGTTCTTATTTATTGTAATCATACATGTATGTATAGCATATTTGCCGCTTTCGGAGTAAATGAAGGATTTTTAAACTTTCGAATAACAGCAGACTTTGCGAATTAGGCGATTAAGCAAACTTTACATTCGGTTGAGAATATTAATCAAAGATACCAGGATTATAATTTAGTACGCCAGACGCGCGTTTCGTCTCCATAACACTCATCAGTGACGCTCATATCAAAATATTTATAAAGCTAAACAAGTACAAAAATGAAGAGCATTGAGGATTCAAAATTCCAAAAAGTTGTGTCAAGTACGGCTAAGGTAATCTATGCCTGGGATAAGAAAATCCTTAGATTTTAGAAAACTTTGAACAGGAAATTTTATAAAATGACCACATTATTGATATTCATGTCATCAACGAAATGTTGACTACTGGGCTGGTGATACCCTCGGGGACGACACGTATTAATAAACAATTGCAGAAATTGCACACCTCCAAAGACAAGTGTTTAATTTGTTAGTCTTTTTTTAATTTTTTGGCGTCAGTCCATTGTTTAACTATAACTTCATGGATATAGGAAGATGTGGTGTGAGTGCTAATGAGACAACTCTCCAATCAAATAATAATTTAATAAAGTAAACCATTTTAACTTATTGTATTTATTGTATTATTATTATTAAATTACTGCAAAAAATGGCAGCTATGTCAAATACTAAAAAAACAAAAAACAATGATCATTAAACAAAGAACTACAAAACTGGAACCATACATTGTAAGGTTCAATAATGAAAATTTTGATAACGTTACTGAGTATAAATTTATGGGCACTCTGATAAAAAAATAATGGAAATCTAAATGCAAATTTAACAGATTTAGCCACAAAAAGCTAGGAAAGCTCTGTTTTCATAACATGCAGTCTTTTGGGGAAATTTCCAAGTTAATGTATCCAGTAATCTTTTTGATTCTCTTATAAAACAAAATTTAACATATAATGCTGAAATATCATACATGGATACATATCAAAAGAGAGCAAAAGGCAGATTTAAATCTCAAACAAAGATATAGATAATTTCCAATATTTGGATAAGACTCCCTTCGAAAAGGTTCATGTTAATTTCTGTAAAGATATTCTAGGTACTAAAAAAACATCTGCTAATTTAGGTGTTAAAGATGAACTTGGTAGACAACCATTATAAACATATATAAAAACACAAGCAATTCTTTACTGGGCTAGATTACTGAAAACATAAACCCGTTATTAAAAGAAAGTTATACATTAAGTAAACACATTGATTCACAAGGAGTTTATATTGGTCCAATTTTATAAAAGATTCAGCACAAGAAATGAATATTGATATACAAAAAGTAATGTCCTGTCAAAATATGAAACAAGTATATATATAAAATGGCAGGAATGAGATTTAAAAGTTCCATATCATCTTTGATATAACTTGGAACTGACGGACATAGATGTTTGATAACAAGGTCGATAAAATGACTAAGTCTTTGAGTTAATGATTCCGGTCCGGCTATAATTAGTCTTAATTTCAAATCAGCGGGACGGAATGTTTCAACGTAAATATTGTTTTAATCGCGTACAGTATTTTGTATTTGTGCACTTTTATGTACTTTTAGAAGTCCATAAAAATTACTCTCTTTCGGATCAAAGTCACACAAGTACGCTATTTCCTTCTCGGTTAGACATTGATCGTACTCTTTTATCAGTTTCTTTAATCTTTTTAGTTGCTTTATCCGGGTTATTTGTTATTTGTTTGTAGTATTCCTCATCATTAAGCTGTTCCAAATCTTTTTCTTTATAAAAGTCGGTATCCATAATGATGATGGCTCCTCCTTTATCTGCTTCTTTAATGATAATGGAGTCGTCATCTTTAAGACTTTTTAACGCATCCTGTTTAATTCGGGTTAATTTCTGTTAACATTTACGTGTACGGACGGGAAATTTTGTTATTGTCTCAATGTAAGTATCTAAATAATCATCTTTCCCCGGTCTTGGGGTGTAAGTTCATTTGTTACTTACGAGAGATTTATCATGGTCCTTTTTATTTCCGAATTCTTCTTTTAAACGGAGAAATTGTTGATATCAGCTTTTAATTCCGTTACATTTCAGTATGGAACGGGAGCAAATTCAAAACCTTTTGATAACAGTAAAATTTCATTTTTGTTTAATGTTCTTATATATATATGTATTGTAATAACTATTCAATACGATGTTTATGTTTTTGTTTCTATTTATTGTGGGCTAAGATTTGATACTTATTTCGACATTTATTGAAGACATGCTGCTTAAGAAAATTATTATAGGAAAGAATACCCAACATCCAGAGTGTGGGACTTAAGAAATAGATAGCTATAATGTTCGAAACAAATTGATATTATCTTCATATAATTGGAGATATGTAAAATGTGTAATGATAGAATATGCCGTGATTAAAGTAAATTTTGCTATTAACACCTTTTTAGAACACAGTTTATATACTTGCTTAAATTTACTGGAAGTTTACATACATATTTGTTTACTATAACTGTAATTAACACCGATTGTTCATTTTTTCCGCTCTTTGTCCCTGTGTTATTATTTTTTTTGGTACATGTAAAACTTAGTTACATAATCGATCATCAGATATAAAACACGAGACGTTTTTAACAAATAGCACAAGTGAGAACCAACTGTTGAAAACTTACCATGTGATTCCCTCATCTTGATAATTTCTTCCGTAGTTTTTTCCTGTTGAACTTCCATTTTTTCTATAAAAAAAAACAAACAAGTAATTGAAAAATCAAAATAAATTGATTGTAATCGTTTTAGAAAGTTTCGGAAGAATACCTACCTTGTATTTCTCTCATCTTAATCATTTCTGCATGTTGATGTTCCAATTTTTCTGAAAAAGACTTATGATTTTCTTCTTGTCTCTGTTTAAGTGATCTCGATTCGTCAGCAATGCTCTTTTGTATCTGCAGATTTCCATACATTGATAACTTTTCAAATTCTTTAACTTGTTCCGTAACATTTTTATGATTATTGTTCAAATGACTGTGGATATCATCAACAACCTGCAAATATATTATTAAGTTTCAAATTTCGAATCACAAAAAAAGTCGTGTGGTAATAAACATCAAAATTGGAAATTTGATAACGATATTTCATACACGCACTTAAAAATTGCAAAAGAGATGTAGATCAATGTTGGTCTTAACTGCTCATTGGGTTTATTGACGTATGTTTTAGTTATTCAATTGTTTTTTTATTTTATTTGGTATTTATTTATCTCGGTTGTTTCATAGTCAAGATCTTTTTCTCACACTGATTTTTATTGTATGTTTATCTGTGTAAATTTGTTTATTAAACAGTTAAGACCAGGATTGCAGGCTTAAGATCTCAAAAATATAGTACCCACCACCATGTTTAATGTCATTGCATGGTTATTAAGAACAGCATCATTACTTGGCATATGTCATATCTTAATGGGTTTGTTTTATGATTTGGAATATTGAGTGCTAATGGCAGATCTGTGATAATTTATGAATGTTTAATTCAGACAAGGAAAGATTAAGTGTTGCCAACTTATATTTGTGAGTTGATTTCTACCCGTTAACGTATACTACGTATCTTTTGATACGCATAAGCTAAACATAGGACAGTTTTTACCCAATATTTTTTCACAAATTGTATGTCGGCTACTTAAATGCAAACAATAAGCAGAAATTAATTGAATTTCAATTATAACCTTATCTGCATCGGACGAATAGACAACTATTCACCCTCTATGTAAAACTGTGAAACATCGAAGATTTTATCTCTTTGGTAATATCGATAGTGAATAATAATAATAATAATTTTCTAAAAACATCTCGGAGTATATTAATTGGACAGACTTGCTCCTACAGACTAAATAAACCTTTTATCAAATCGTAAACAATGGGGTTACATTGTAACGTGGGTTTTCATATTCTGACAGTTTTACAGTGAACCGAAATTAATAGATCCGACAGATATCAATATGAAACTTATAATATAAATATTTCTGTGACTACATCCTACATTAATTTATAAGATCCTCTGCGATAGGTAATTGAGCTGGTCTGTAAAATTCCTTCTACATGCCATATTTACCATGTACTGTGTTACGACGCTAGATTAAAACTGACAGAAAACGGTAATTTCCGGCCACCGAAAACTTTATTATTGTTGATTCTTTGTTGTCGAGTAGTCTAGCAAGGCGATTTAGTACCTCAATATATCAATACAATAAGTTCGAATCCAGGCCAGGAAAAAACAAAGAAATTGCTGTGTATGTGAAGACCTTTATCTCTAATAAGGTGACTCGGTGGATCATTCGTTATAGTATATTTAAGTTAACAGCATCAAAATAAACAGCATCAAAAGTATAAGTTTTGTAAGTTGGATTAGTAACTTATACCTGTTTCACGTAAGTGATCTGCTTTAAAAGGTCTGCAAACTCTTCCCTTTCTATTTTAAGTTTACGAGAATTCTGTATTTGTAGTTTAACCATTCCTTGATAACGTACATCAGAAAGATTTGTTAAATTTGTTTCTAAGTCTTTCCACAGTTTATTAAGTTCTGTCAACGGAAAACATTTTGAAGACCATGCATGACATATGGAATTTCTACATAGACATAATGAATCGAGGGATGATTTTTCAGTAACAGTCATACATGTATTCGCCATGACTCGAAGCAAGAAAGAAAAGACACTGATGTCCAACTCGCGAGCGACAATATTTTTTGCCTCATATTTGTGCAAACATAACTGCTGTATACATCCACCATGCTTAATCACATGTGTTGCATCTTCTATCCCTGAAGTATCATACAACTTTTGGAAAATCCAAGGCTCCATTTTATTTATTCGTTTGATAGAACATCCCGCATTAGGACATGCACAGCACATTGTTTTCTTTGGCTCCCATTGATGATATAAAAAATGTTTTTCAAGTTTGAGGAGCTTGTAAAAATTTCCTCCATATGGCGTTTTTGATAAAACTTTCAAGTCGAAAAAGGCATATAAGACTTCAGTTCCGGTATCTATAACGCATTTGAAAAGCTTCATAAGGTCCTTTTGCTCATAAGTATAACTACCCATTTCAACCAGATTGTACTTTCAAAGTACCAAAATGATTTGTTTTGATACCAATAGATTGTCGATACATACTGTAAATAAGCTCCGAGTACAGTGTCTATGATATCAGGACATCTTTTTTTGGAAAGATCTGGAACATAATCAATTGAATGTGATAATTTATTATCAACGGAAACACAGTAAGGACTTAGTTGGTCATTGGCTGGAACAAATACACATTTGTATGTTACGCCTCACTAACTAAAAGATGCACTTTATGTTTGGAAAAGCATAAAATCAAATTAAATGAAAAAAAAGCTTATTTATATTATGACGTCACCATATGCATTGTTTTAATGAGAATTTAAAACAAACAAGAGTTCATACTGTTTGTCATCGTTATCTTTTTTGCATAAAAATGTTGCGCAACCCAGGAATTATAACAAAATAATCAAAGAAAAGTTACTAATAACTATGGATGTTATCTAACCAAAGATGTAGTTGTTTCTTAGGTGTTCACATATTTTTTTCTCATCTACTATATACTTAAATTTATAAAGCTATAAAAACAATAAAAATCGTCAAATTTATTATCTATACAAACTTTTGTTTTGCATAAACATATGGGTAGATATATTTTGGTTATTTGTGTCGTGTCGTTGGGATGCTGTCTTGTTGACGTTTGTTCACTTTTGCTTTATTCATAATATATATCATTAAACTTGAATATTCATTCCGATCGTTTGCGGTATTTTATGTGACAACATTGTTAAGATAAGTTATACTCGAAAATATGTCTTGTATGAAGGAGAAAAATCAAGGTTTATTGTTTTTTTGTAAAATAATCTTTCGAATAAAATTAATTTATGTCACTCTTAGATGTTAATAGCATACGATTATAATTTTCAGCGCCTCACAATGACGAGAACGTAGTGTTTACGATCTTAATAATAAAGATGACAATTCATTTTCAGATTATAAAATTGACAATGCAAAAGTACGGTTGTTGTGCAAAATGCTATAAAACAGAGTCCATACATGTCTTCAGATTAGTCAGAGTTAATCGAGGTTTATGGTATTTGTACACTTGGATGTCGTACAAGTCATAAATAATTTGACAATTATTTTGTAGCCGTGTTTTGTAATAAACGGACCAATTATAGTATTGATACAGTTCTACGTTTGCTCCACGATTTTTAAACAATTGATAGCCATCAGAACAGCTATATCCGAACACAAAAATGGAGTAATTCTAAACAATACAAAAAGGAATAAAGCAGCTAAAAATGGTAAGTTTTCAATGTATATTTAAATGTATTTCCTTATTCCTTCTGTGTTTTTATTTCTTATAAGGTTAAATGGAATAAAAATTAACAACACTATGAAATATAACGAATGAATGCAAATAGATAAAAAGCGTGCAAGGTATTAACAAAATTGTATTATTTTTTTTTATATTTTCTCTCTCTAATACTATGTAAATTAATTTTTTAGACAATTATTATCCGAATAAATGAATTAATAAAATTAAAAAATCAAAAACGTGTTCATATGAAGTCAATGAACTGCAAAATATGCCTTATTTATTAAGGGCACCAAAACGTGGTCTGTTAATAAACCCCCAATTCTGTCCATCATGGGTTTTTTTTAAATAAAAGGTTAAACGTGTTCTTTTTATATGAAATCGGAAGGTGTCCTTTTCTTTTTTTCTAAATACGCATGACATGTTTGCCCTGGACATTATTGTTAAGCAATTAACAGTCAATAGTTAATTATATGTTGTATGTTAAGCATAATATAAATAATCGGTGTTGAACAAATTATTGCTAATAGATAATCGCTTTACTAAAAGGGAAGCACCGGAAAACTGAAAATCAATTTAATAATTGTGAAGTACCTGTACAGTGTATCTGAAGTCATATAAAATAAGTGAGTGGTGAAAAAAAATGTTTATCCAATTCTTTTACCAATGCATGTATATATCGTTCAACTTAGTCCTCTGTGCACGATTTTCTAATTTTTTACGCAAATATAACGTCTAATCGCCATTTTTTCTCTCTCTCTCTCTGTCTGTTATGATTTAACAAATATAGCTGCTCATTAAATGCCGCGTGTTTTGAAGCCGAAGTTTACGATTGTCACCTTATTGTAAAGAAATAACAAAACGTTTGGGTATTGAGCACGTGTTTAACATGTACAATCAGAGAATTGTTTATTTTAACAGATCCATGCGTATTGCCACCACCTGATTTTTACGAGGAGGGTTACGCTCAGGTCACTATGCATACGGAAAAAATGGTGGCGAATTGCTTCCTGGAAGGAAGCAAATAAAAATAAGTAAACTTCTTCTAAATGTGGATAAATAAAAGAATTGTCCTCAGAAAAAAAATATATGTACATAAGTTGTATATTGAAAACTATCCATTTGGTTATAAAAACATATGCATATTTTTTTAATTTGAGGTTTCTTATGACTTTAAAACAATTATGATTATATTTATAAAAAAATTGATATATCTTTTTATTGTGCGATTCTTTTTTAACTTGGTGTCAGTTTATATGAAAGCAGAAGTCACTGTGAACAGTGTAGCATGTCTTGGACATTTGTCTACGGATCGCTACACCTTTTTCCAGATTTCTTTAAGAAACTACTTAGCTTTCTTAAAAATCCAATTGCAGCCGAATCTGTTTTAGTTACCCACACCGTTGAATTGCTGTAAAGGTTTTTGACTGGACGGAGTTAAGAGTTTTTAACTGGTCACGCTTTTGGCAAATAACAATTATTGGACACGTTTTGGGATGAGAGATTGGACACGTTTAGGCGCTTTTTGATTTGAAGGACGTCACGTTCGGGAGAGGGGATGCACACGGGAGTGTTGCATTTGTATATTTATTGTTTTCAGTCAATCTTTACTTTTGAGATCTATACTAAAATGAATTGTTTGAAACTGTGTATTAATACATAGGAAGGAAACAAATATCCAACTATAAGCAATATATAATACCATTTGATCGAGATAACAAAATCAAACACTCACATCTACTTCATCAAAATATCTAGTCATGCACTATAGGTGGCACTTTAGTATTTTCTAGCCCATAAGGAAAATGATAGCCTTTTTAGAGATTCACCACCATCAAAGTCTGTCCAGTATTCCACACAGTTAACTGAAGTACTTTCATTAGAATATTCAAAAATGAATTTGACCGTTTGCCTTTTTTTTTGTTACCTTTAAAATCTAAGGCAAATAGTGGATTTAGCTATAGATCATGCGTCATGCACTTCATACTAATTTTTTTTTAAATCTCAAAAATTAATTTTCACCTGTTTGTAAAATTATTTCATATTTTTCTAATTCAAATTCATCCCTCAGTTTTTGGAAAGTATGTTCAGTTCATACGTTTTATTGTTTTGTGTGTCTAAGCATTCTGTTTAGAAACATTGCCTTATGAAGGGTACATACAAAAGCACCGTAAATTTCGGAATGCAAATACTACCATTTGAAGCAAAAACTTCTTACTATATAAGCAACATATTACAATAAAGAAAACTAGTCTGCACTTAAATTTTTCCCATAGAACAAATTATTATACACTGTACCCTTACCCCCAGCCGCCATATATTCATTTTCATATCATTTATAATGAGAAAACAATCTAAATTATTTCTATGTTGTGTCTTCTGTACTATTGTTTGTCTGTTTGTATTTTTTATAGTTACCTATGGTGTTGTCAGTTTATTTTCAGTCTATGAGTTTGACTATCCCTCTGGTATCTTTCGATCCCCTTTTTTTAAGTTTGAAATAAACACAGACTTAAAACAAGGTGATGCATGAGGAATTATTGGATTGCCAACTCTATTTACAGATAATCTGACTAAAAGAAACAGTTCAAGTACCAAATACTAAAAAATGAAAGTTAAGTCAATTCCACATTTTACAGCATGCTTCACATTACATTTCTTGAAGCATTTCCAGATAATGAAAGCAACATAACAAGATTCTTTATAGAGCAGTTAATTATTGTTCTAAAATCGTTTTGACAATAGATGTACTTGAATATACATGTATTTCTAAGTTGACTGTTTGTTTATTTCTCATGTATGCGTTAAGTTAAATTGTGTCCCCTTACATAATCAATTTACCTTGAATTTCATTGGGTTTTTTTTTTTTCAGGGTCAAATAATTCATGGCATTTGTACGGAAAATGAATAAACTATGTAGTCTTGCTGATATACAGTTATTATCCTATTCTTTGTTGAAAATAATTGTCTTGTCAATGTGAAGAAACCCTAAATGCTATCCTTTTTCCAAGCAATTAAAGCTGAAGGCAAAATGAATAAGTGAGAAACCCGCAACCACTTATTGGTTCTAAAAAAAACTCATAGGTGTGTCATGTTACCACAAAATCACAAATGAAACATGAAGAAAACTAGTATATCTGTACTTGAGCGGAGAATAATAAGTAATCAATATCAAGTTCCAGGTGTTGCACATGTGTCAAACACAGCAAAATACTAAGCCGAGCATTTATAATTAAAAAATGTACTACAAATTCCATAAAAAATAAATTTCAACTTTAATTTCTAGGCAAACTATTTACATATAAGGCAAAATTTGCTTAATCAGCTATAATCATTCCCAGGGTGAAATATAAGGGCTGTTTTTATTCTAGTAGACCTGTATCAAGAATTAATTGATAAACTCACAAATTTAAAAGATATAAAAACATTTTATTGATTTAGTGTTAACATATATATCCGAATTTATAAGGTGGCACGGTAGTTTTTCCTGGACCGTAGGGATAATTATAGTCTTTTTTTGAATTTTCACCACTATTTAACGCAGCCCAAAATTCTAAATTAGGTACTTTCAATATAACATTCAGGAATAAATTTGAATATGTATCTAGACTGTTTACGCTTTTTTTTTTGCTAATCCTAACAACCTAAGGCCACTAGTGTTTTTAGTTTTTTTACCATGTAGTGAATACAAACAATAAATAAAATCTAAAAAATGCATTTTCATCTGTATGATAATTATTTCATATTTTTCTACACCAGATTAATCCCTCAGTTTGAGAAATGATTTCAGTTGATCCTGTATTTTTTGTCCAATCGCAATGTTCAGATACGTTGACTTAAGGTGTACACAAATGAACAACTCGAATACAGGAATGCAAATACTACATAGCCACCTATAATGCACGAGTTTTAACCTAAGAACATAAATACTCCTTGCATAGTAATATATCTGGGTTTTGCATAAAATTTTGTATTTTTCAGACAAAAGAATTTTACAAAATTTGTCAATTACAGACATCCGAAAACTTATTTAATTTAATCATGACATTTTAATCATTTGCTAAAAGTGTGATCATACTTACAGTACCATACTGTGCACGGTTAGTTATCACTAGACTGTCGGGTTACACTGCTCGTTGATTAGTAATACGTGACATTATTTGTTCAAATCTTGTAAGGAATGTATATATCAACCAACTAATTTTATCATAACAAGAAATTGTAAAACTATATGATGTCTTTACCTGTGGTCGAACGTGTAATACAATTGCATCCATAATATTTAAATGCTTTACCTGATTACCGCTTTCTTATTAATTGCAATAAACAAGGAAGAAGAAGAAAAATATGTTTTATCCACTTTTAAATTTACAATAAAGGGGTGGGTCGCATTATTTTACAGCGGACAATTCCGGTGTTGTCACAGACATTTCTACCCAAGTGACTTGCGTTTTTGACTGATTACACAACGTATTTCATATAATAAAGCGGATGTTATTGAGTGCAAAATATAATTCCTTATCGCTTGTTGTATAGTACTTCCATTAATAGATATTCATGAAAATACTTTTTAAAGAACATAGAATATTGATATGACAATGTTCTTTGGTGAAAACGATATATAGAAATATTAATATAATATATAAAAACAAACCAGGGTACACTGATAACAAAACATTTACTTAATGTTATCATAGGTACAAGGACATCATTTCCATATACAAATCAACATGAAGACATCTTTTATTTTCAGGTTTTTCACATCCAATCTTTTATGGTAACATATTTTACACAGCACAAAAATGTCGGCATATCAAAAGCTAACCAAACCTTCAAACAGACTCACTCAGGAGGGGTATAGTTACGATACTGTTGTTGGGTAATTCAGGATTGCATATTTTTGTTTTGATATTAATTCACATATAGGGTCTTTGCGTCTGAGATAAACACATTTATTCTAAAACCAGTTGTTTGCATGATACGGGTTATGTTTTTCTCATGTATTTTATGATGATATGAGAGGATTTGTACTTGATTTTCATATGAGGAAGACAAAATATTTCAATCAGTGTAATTGAGGTCTGGAGCTGGCATGTCAGTAACTGCTAGTAGTCCTTTAGTTAATATATGTTTCATTGTCATTTTGCTTAGTTTCTTTTGTTACCTTTTCAGCATCGAAGTCGGACTTCTCTTAAACTAAATTTCAATGCTATTTGTTTTTTTATTCTGCATTGGCATGAGTTGTAGGGGGAGGGTTGAAATCTCACAAAACATGTTTAACCCCGTTTCTTGTTTGCACCTATCGAACGTCAGGAGCTTCTGGCCTTTGTTGGTCTTGTACGGATTATTTTTTTCAACTTTTAGTTCATTTATTTGATTTGGAGTTTAGTATGACGTCCATTTGCACTGAACTAGTACACATTTTTATTTAGAAGGTAGATTTTGAAGGTTTTTTTTTTTTTACATCGGATGACCGGAAGGGCATTCCGGTGTATTGTTGTCGCCTAGATTTCCATTACGTACATTTCTGTTGAGATTGTAAGCGATCTATAAACATAATAAATACACAGACTTTATCGAGTGCAAAATAATATTCCTTATCGCTTGTAATTAAATCATTTTTTCAATGGATACTCCCAAACAAAATTTTTAGAACATAAATTTATATTATGAAAATGTTTTGTTTATAAATATATATTTAAGTAAAAAAATCTTAAATATGTATGCACACGTACAGAAAATGTGTGTTAAAACATGGGAAAGAATATCTCTCGAACGTTTGCAATCTCCTATGAGTTATCAGTCCTCGCTCTCTTCCAAGGACAAATAAATGTGCAAGGGAGATTAAACGTTTGGTCTCAAATCCAATATAATACAAAAATCGAATGATTGCAGGAAAGTGTTCACCATGCACTTGCACTGCATTAATAATAGAAGAGTAGAATAGAATCATAAACAAAAGGATGATTTTAATATTATGATATACATGTCACTGTTATATACAAATATTAATATAATACAGAACAACAAACCTGAGTATACTGATTTGTTTCCCTACACTATAATATTTATAACAACGAGGTTAAATTCCTGTTATTTATTAAGCATCCACGCACGAACTTGTCTCACAAAAAAAAACTGTACATTAACCTCTCTTCCAGGTATAGAGATTTGAATTTATTTTGTTCTAGGTTATTTCGTTATTGAAGTGAATGCAACCGTATCGCTACTATGTTGTCATACTCGCCTGTTGTCAAGTTAATCAACGAAATAGCAATCAAAACAAAATAAAAAAACTTTTTTTTATTTTTGAAGAGAAAACATTTTCATACGATCGGAATTTCATGTATTTCGTTTTTATTCTGGTAAGTTTGGTAAGGAATGACAGCCACCATAATTGAAAGTCCAATTTCCTTTTTAAGAGAATATCATGGCCGCCATTTAAACTTCTTCTGAAAGTTATAATTTGGTTTTATATGAAAAATCGAGTGGCCCTGATTTTATAACCTCTGTCCTAAATGTCATGATAGTTATCAAAAGTACCAGGATTATAATTTTATACGCCAGATGAAACATTAAACAATACGACATTAAAACATTACATCACAACTTCAATTTCAATATGAAATAAACTCCTCTTCTCTATTTGATTTGGTACTTTTTCTTCCGATGGTGCCAGTCCCAGAACATATGGCAAACACAACAGTAAATCCATTGAAAATGTATAAAATGGCCGCAATGCAGGTCATCCCGAAAGAAAAACTGATTTTGATATTTTCATTACTGGCTAGATCATTGACTGCTGCATAAAAGATTGCAAGACAAACAGTAAGAAAGCCCCATAAAAATAAAAGACAAATATAAATCAGGGCTGAAACAAAACAAATATGGCGCCTTAAATTGAAAAAAATGTACCAATCTTTTGCATATTCGGACTTGATAAATATTAAGAATTGTATAATCTGTACTATAAAAAATTTCAATATATTGTCTAATGTTAGAAACATTGACATGACATTTTTGACCTTACATGGCAAATTTAAAATTCAATTCAATTTACATCTTTATTTTATTGACACATACACTTTACAGTCTGCGAAACGAATTAAGATTTTCACATTAACTTAGTATCTCAAAAGTTTTAGCAAACGTAAATACGAACTCGGTCTTATTACCCCAAAATATATTTGACCCTCGTTCGGCTGTCGACATCGTGCATCAAACTGTGTTTTTAGTAAGAATGCGCTCCATATCGACATATTTATGGCACGACCGCAAAGTGTTTTTTTTAGTCGTTTTGCATTTAGTGTCAGAAGCTCAAAGAACTTTAAAGGGCAGAAGCTGTGAATTCATGTTTATCGATAATGTTTATTACCTATGAACAAAAACTAACCAGCTTATTTGTTATATATCTTGAAGCTACTGCCCCTTTACAGACTATATGTGAGACAAAATTAAAAACTACATAATTAAATTTGACATGCGAATGTCATGAGATCATCTGAAGGTTTTTTGTACACTGATATCGAAAAATGTCATAGTCAAGTCAAAAGGTAAACCGGGTTTTTTTTGTTGTTTTTTTTTAAGGGGGGGGGGTGGTTGAACGCATCTAGCTTTCAATTTGTGATATTTGATTCCCTCTCTTATCAAACCCCCGTTTATATTTCAGTATACCTGGCCATGTTCTTATTCTTCATATATGTATTACGCATGGTCGTCCTACAGGGAGTAACTTTTTGAAGTATGGCTCTAATGATTTATAATATAAAAATAAGAAGATGTGGTATGATTGCAAAAGAGGCAACACTCAACCAGAGTCCAAATGCCATTGGGGCTAACAAATATGGGTCATAGTACGACTTCCAACAATGACAAAACCCGTACCGCATAGTCAGCTATAAAGACACATCTATCAATACTGATTGATTTCACTTTAAATTCTCAAAATATGAGAAGAAATGAATTTACTGAAGATAGAAAGAAAGAATAAAAGAGAATTTTCTGTTCAACATTGTTGTCAAATACTATAGGCATTTATTAATTTTATAAACAGAATCAGTTTCATTTTTTTTTTCAAACCACTGTGAAAGTATGACAATTGTTAAAATGCAGATACCAGAAACATACTTTAAAAGCTTTTCACTTTTTTCAAAAATTTGTGTACACTAATAAAATATCATATAAAATAACCTGTAATGAAACATCCAATCACTGTAAAACCATGAGAGTAACGTCCATTCCCTGTTCCTTTGCAAAGGAACCACAATAGAGCTGACGTGACAATGAGACCAGTAACGAATCCAAGCATGGCAAACACTCTTGTTGCTATCCAGAAATCTAAAATGACATAATTATGATTGTAGTTTCTCGGTAAAAAGACTCCTTGTGAATTTATGTGGCACCACAAGATAATATTTCATTTGCGCCAAAAAAACAACAACCTTCATTTGCGCCATTTTACAGGTAAGACGGGTAATATATAACGGACAAGTTGAATATTCTTTGCTCTTAATTAGTTAGGTACAGTACATAATTCCACTTAATATTTATGCGAGTTCATATTCATTGGACCAGAGTCATTCCATGCACATTTTAATGAGCAATTGTATTCAAAACATCCAAACCTTTTTATTTATGTGGACATTGTTACGTAGATCCAGGCTACAACGAACATCAAAATGAGATATATGCCACACCGGCTGTAGTTCGACGATGGGAGAAAGAAAAAAATAGATATGGTATGCACGTTCATGTAAGAGGGAAAATCTCCAGACATGAGTACACCAGCACCGTCGCTTATACAGCTTGTGCCAGAACAGAATTATAGCCTTAATATATTGTATAGTGCTTACAACTGTATCAGTATCTTACTCCAGTGTATAGTGCTTTCTTAATATTTTATTGTTAGGGTTGTAACGTTGATTTATAGCCGAACTGTGTTTTATCAAGGTTTTAATATTACTTGTATCGTTTTATGATGACTGATTTCTAAGGAATACGTCTAAAACTGTCATTGTTTATATTATAAGTCTTTTTTTTAAATTCTCTGTTTTATACTTTTTTACCTGTATCCTACCTGTATTAAGCTGTAATATTGGCGAAAATGAAATATGGTTTGGCGAAAATGAAAGATGTGTTTGGTGCAAATCAAATGTCAATTGGCGCAAAATCAAAACACCGGTGATAATATTGCTCACGCACTGTTGGAATTGTTTTTTAAATGTGTTTCTATGGACAAAAAATTAAACAATTGTTATGCCCGCGTCACACTGTCCCGATTTTTACGCCGATGGAAACACGATTATGGAAATTTTCAAAATCGGGACTGATCGTATCCAGATCGGGCTATTCGTAGTGCCATCTTTAACCAGCGGCCACTTTTTCTAGCAATCGGGGACAACTTCGGAAAGGGTTCTAAATTTTTTAACATGTTAAAAAATCCCCAAAGGTGCGTCCGATGTTGAGGGTTCGTATTGAGTTCGTATCACCATCCTCACCATCGTAATGTCACCGGGAATGCATCTTTGAACATCGTATTGCATTCGTGTTTCCATCGTTTCCATCGGGCAGTTTTGACATTACGATGTCTACACGAATGAGTCACGAAGCTACCCGAAGGTCTTACGATGGTAACACGACTTCGTGAAGACCTCGCAATCCCGTCGTGTTGCCATCGAATAAAAGTACGAAGGCGACAAGATGGAACTACGACAGCAGTAAATCCAGCTAAATGTAAGTAAATTGTCGCGCTAAAATACATTTAAAGTGCCATGCACGATATGCACTGTTCAGTCTAATACGACAGTTAAGAAAGACGTTCACAAAACATGGAGCTCATATCATATGATTCGATGAGAACAAGAAAGGTGACAGCGTTGTTTCTATTAATTCAAATGGAACAAGAAGAGCAGCTATTACAGGCTCAGTATTTACTTTTACAAGTAAAATATTATTTTTTGTCAACTATTCATATCAAGTAACATAATGAAAATTATAAACGCGCCTCGTACACCAACACTGCAGGTACACTTATATAGGGAAACCAACTTTTTCTTCATTATTCTGATATTTTATGTATCGTCTGAGTTGAAGTCACACGAATGTTTACTCCGTAACCATTTTGTTTTCTATATATGTCATATTTTGCCGCATTTGTTGCTTTCCCCACATCCTTCCTTTTGTCTATACTATTATGATATTCTCCTGGAAAGAGCTCTTTTTGAATAAAAGGAATCAACGAACCCAATACCTAACCTTTAAGATAGACCAGTAAACATGGGCATACTTATGGGTGATTATTCAGACTAGCGCACACGTTTTACAGTTCAAACAAGGCAATACCGAGCGTGGCATCCCATCGTATGTAACATATTTGGGACAAATATGGACACTATCTTTGTATATGACACATGCAGAAAGTGGTATATTGAATATGCATATTTGATACATAAACTATTTTATTTAGAAATCAACCAAAACATTCAGTTACTGGAAATACCTTTAATTTTGTCTTAAGAACCAGCAGGTAAAAAAATCAGCAACCAATTTCCTGCAGTGAATTATGCTATTTCAAGGAGAAAAAACAAGTCCATCTGCATTACCTTGACCTTTGGCCTTGAAAGTAACAAATGTCAGATCATTACAAGGAGGAACAATATACCAAATGTGGTTAAAATCTTTTGAAACATATTGGTTTCAGAGTATCCACAAGGGTGATATTACATTTTATACTGCACTCGTTCTATTTGAGCAGTCAAAATGCGTTGACCGTATATTTCTATGTCATATACAGTCACTGACCTGCTATCACTTTTCCTCATGAATATTTAAATAGAAAATGTCAAATTATATTTAATTATTCATACGACCTCTTCAACCTGTTCTTGTTTCCAATGTAAACAACGATGCGTTTAACGACTCAAACTTGTTTCTTTTACAATTTTTGGGAAAACATATTTCACTCATTAATATTTTTTGTTTGCAACCTATAAATCATTATGTTTTATGTTAATTGATGATATGTTAGTCTGTAAACAAACGAATTCGTTCACCATTGATTGCGGTTTACAACAGGTAATGATGTACATTTCATCGTGTTGACTTGTATATTTCTCCGCCTGTGTGATATGAGGCCTTTTTAAAGGGGGATTTTTTTTCAATATTGAAATCAAATAAATAACATTAACACACTAAACAACAATTGAGAATGGTTTTTTTAGATTGCAGTATAAAGACAATAATAGTGCATTGACTTGACATATCAACGATATAAGGATTCAGCCCGAAACGGGGACAATGCTCGGCACAGTCTCGCATTTCCCCGTTTCTAAGCCTCATCCTTATATCGTCAAGTCAATGCAATATTATTGTCTATGTATAAGAACTGCCACTGTGACAGTGACCTTTGAACTTTAAAGTCAATAGCGCTTAAGATATTCTTAACGTGTAACACCATACCAAGTTTTGAGCATATAATTTAAATGCATCGTAAGCTGTACACGACGTCTTTTAAACATCGTATGGCCATCGCGCCGTCATCGTAATTCATCGTGTAGCCTTCGTGATCGATCGTGTAGGCTTCGGCTGGGATATGAAGCTTAAATACCTGTCTTCGGTTAACCTTCGTATGTCCATCTTTTGCTATCGTATATAATTTCGGCACCATCGTATAGACGTCGTTATTCATCGTACTTGCCTCGGTCACTTTTTGGTATTTTAACGAGATCGGGACAATCTTCGTACGAACTTACCATTTTCGCATTCGGGTGTCCTTCGTATATAAAAATCGGGAAAGTGTGACGCGGGCATTAATGTTATGCCCGCGTCACACTGTCCCGATTTTTACGCCGATTGCAACACGATTATGGAAATTTTCAAAATCGGGACTGATCGTATCCAGATCAGGCTATTCGCAGTGCCATCTTTAACCATCGTAGAACCATCGGCCACTTTTTCTAGCCTTCGGGGACAACTTCGGGAAGGGTTCTAAATTTTTTAACATGTTAAAAAATCTCCGAAGGTGCGTCCGATGTTGAGGGTTCGTATTGAGTTCGTATCACCTTCCTCACCATCGTTATGTCACTGGGGAATGTATCTTTGAACATTGTATTGCATTCGTGTTTCCATCGTTTCCATCGGGCAGTTTTGACATTACGATGTCTACACGAATGAATCACGAAGCTACTCGAAGGTCTTACGATGGCAACACGACTTCGTGAATACCTCGTAATCCCGTCGTGTTGCCATCGGATAAAAGTACGAAGGCAACAAGATGGAACTACGACGGCAATAAATCCAGCTAAACGTAAGTTAATGTTCGCGCTAAAATACATTTAAAGTGCCGTACGCGATATGTACTGGTCAGTCTAATACGACAGTTTAGAAAGACGTTCACAAAACATTGAGCTCATATCATATGATTCTATGAGAACAAGAAAGGCGACAACGTTGTTTCTGTTAATTCAAAGGAGCAAGAAGAGCAGCTATTACAGGCTCAGTATTTACTTTTACTAGTAAAATATTATTTTTTGTTAATTTTTCATATCAAGTAACATAATGAAAATCATAAACGCGCCTCGTACAACAACATTGCAGGTACACGTATATAGGGAAACCAACTTTTTTTTATTGTTCTGATTTTTTATGTATCGTCTGAATTGTTGTCACACGAATGTTTACTCCATAACTATTATATTTTCTAAATGTCATATTTTGCATTATTTGTTGTTTTCCCAACATCCTTCCTTTTGTCTATATTATTATGATATTCTCCTGGAAAGAGCTCTTTTTGAATAAAAAGGGATCAACGAACCCATTACCGTACCTTTCAGATAGATCACTAAACATGGGCATAATTATGTGTGATTATTCAGACTAGTGCACATATTTTACAGTTCAAACAAGGCAATGTCGAGCGTGGCATCCCCTCGTTTGTAACATATTGGGGACAAATATGAACACTATATATGTATTTGACACATGCAGAAAATGGTTAATTAAATATGCATATTTGATACATAAACTATTTTTTTTAGAAATCAATCAAAACATTCAGTAACTGGAAATACCTTTAATATTGTCTTCAGAACCAGCAGGCAATTTGCTGTGTATTATGCTATTTCAAGGAGAAAATTAAATGTACAATATAATATATATTCAATATAGATTAAACAAATTAAAACGCGTGATGCCTTCGGCATATAATTTAAATGTATCGTAAGCTGTACACGACATCTTTTAGACCGGTGCATTACGTTTGCGCGCATTACCATTACATTTGCGGGCCGTAAAAATCATTACGTTTATGCGCAGCTATTGATTACAGGTAACTCAGGTAAAATACGGATAGTAATACTTATTTATTCATTAAATTGTTCTGTTTACAAGTATAAGTACCCCCTTCGTTAGTCTAAGTCCCATTTTAATGGTACCAAACCTTCTCCCTTTTTCTGAAACAATAGTATAACATCACAACATAGAAAAACACACGATAAAATATAAGGCATAACTAATCACAAAACCTAAATTAATACACTATGAACGAATAAATTTGATCCCTAGTTTCTGAATTTTGCGCAACCAACTTTGGCTTAAATGAAAACGGCAGCATTCTATTCTAGTATCTGGAAACACAGATCTAAATGCATTGTGCATTGCGATTTCAAAGTCAATATGTACGATCCTTGGTTTAAACATAATGTTTCTGTCTGTACACAACAAAGATACGGTATCACGTTCAGCTAAACAGTGTAAATTTCCTCTGATTTGGAAGGTGATAGAGCATATACTAGTCGTACATAATGTCCCAATATTTTTACCTGAGTTTACCTATAAAATTAATGCGCGCAAATGTAATCAAAAGCTGCGCGCAAACGTAAAACATTTTAATCTCCAAATGCGCGCAAACGTAGTGCGCCCTTTTAGACATCGTATGGTCATCGCGTCATCATCGTAATCCATCGTGTAGCCTTCGTGATGCATCGTGTAGGCTTCGCCTGAGATATGAAGCTTAAATACCCGTCTTCGGTTAAGCTTTGTATGTCCATGTTTTGCTATCGTATATAATTTCGTCATCATCGTATAGACTTCGTTATTCGTCGTACTTGCTTCGGTCAATTTTTGGTATTTTAACGAGATCGGGACCAACTTTGTACGAACTTACAATTTTCGCATTCGGGTGTCCATCGTATATAAAAATCGGGACAGTGTGACGCGGGCAATATACAATTTTTATCTATTAGGATCATCAAAACTATTTTATAGTCATTTCAAACTGAATGAATAAAGTGAGACAGCAACCACTCGACATAATACACATTATTCTTCTAAAGGTCAACCTACATTTTGTAAAATATATAATTTCATGTTCAAAATGTTCACATCAGTGATTTTCCCCAGGTTGAGAAAAGCTTTTAAAATTAATTCAAATTATTTGGATTTAAGAGTTTCTGACGAAAGTAAACAATGAAAAGCTCTTCGGACGAATGACATCTTTGAGTAAGGCGCGGTACAATAGCCCCGTGAAAACAAATTTGAAACAGTTTTAACAAGAGAAAAACAACAACGGCTTTTATGTTTGTGCAAACCCGGCGAATTTTTTTTATAGTACAACACAGTAGTCTTACCTATGAGTGTACTAAGTTCATCTGGCCAGGCATGCCAATCCGTGTTTGATATTAACATGGATATCCAACCTAAATCAATACAACCATTACCTCCGATGCACCACTGCCAAAGTCCATAGAAATGATCATTTTCAAACATTTTTTTCACATATGCTTTAAAATTTTCCGAAGGAACATAAAAATCAGTTTCGAAGTTCTTTGTAAACAACACTGAATTTTCCGGTATATGAACTGTTATCCAAAAAGGTGTAGTAATTCCCATGATCAGTGAAAATATTGCAACTAATGTTGTTATTAAAAGACATTTATTAAGGACATTAAGTGACTTCCAACTTTCAGTGCACGCCATATTGGATATTTTTTTTGTGTTCTGATATAAAGAATGGTCGCGGTCGTTGTCAACTGATGTTGTAATCGGGAATTCTTGAAGTCGTACGTCCGTAAAAGTATAAGTATTCAATATAAATGTAAATATTAAAAGCTTTCAATTGATTCAAGACAGTATCAACTGACTTCCTGCAGAAAGAAAGACCATTTCTATTCCCTACGTATAAAATGCATAATCTATATTCTAATTACTTTCGAAATCATGAAAATATATTGGATATTTGTTTTGGTCTGATATAATGAATGGTCGCGATCGTTGTCAGCTGATATTGTAATCGGGAATTCTTGAAGTCTTCTTGAAGTCATACGTCCGTAATAGTATAAGTATTCAATATAAATGTAAATATTAAAAGCTTCAATTGATTCAAGACAGTATTACCCGACTTCCTGTAGAAGAACATTTCTATTCCCTACGTATAAAATACATAATCTATATTCTAATTACTTTCGAAATCATGAAAATACATCTGTCATAAAAACATTTTATTAGGCTAATGATTTGGTATCACACAACATAAATACAATTACAAGAATTATCAAAGGATACATTCTAAAAATATAAATGCACGCAATTCACTCTAAACTAGTATGAAGATCATCATATAACACCCTTAATATTTAGGCTACATTGTACGGGAGGGCTGATTAATATTTTCTCTTAACTCTAACGAAATCGTTAATCGACGCTCAAACTCGAAAATAGATACATTTTATAAGAAAAGACTAAGTGTTTACCGTGTGAAAACCAATCTTGGAAGTGAAAATTGCAGGTATGTAAGTTAAAGAGTGAGTAGATTTCAACTGATGTTTAAAACATAAAATGTATAACAGAACTTTGGTAAACAATTTTGAAACAGTGAAGTATAATAAATCTGTTTGATTCTTTCTCAGTAATTAATCATTTTTATTAAAATAAAATTTCCATATTTACATGTTTATAGATAAAGGAAGATTATAGGTTAAAGTACGGCCTTCAACACGGAGCCTTGGCTCACACCGAACAACAAGCTATAAAGGGCCCCAAAATTATTACTAGTGTAAAACCATTCAAACGGGAAAACCAACGGTCTAATCTATATAAACAAAACGAGAAACGAGAAACACGTATATATTACATAAACAAACGACAACTACTGTACATCAGATTCCTGACTTAGGACAGGTGCAAACATTTGCAGCGGGATTAAACGTTTTAATGGGCCCAAACCTTCTCCCTTTTTCTGAAACAATAGCATAACATCACAACATAGAAAAACATACGATAAAATATCAATTGGCAGACTTAACTCAATCAAAAATTAATTTAGATTATTATGTCAATGGTACGTTTTATTTTTGTTTTTTCCCTTCTGTTTAAATGCACGACAATGGCTCATTCTGATATTTGATAATAATTTGAAATTGAAAATGGAGGTCTGTATGAGCTATTGTTATAACTTGAACTCGGTCGTTTTCAGTTTTAGTCTTAAATTGTGTTCTCTTAAACAAATATGTCTATCTGAATTAAATTTGTTTAAAACATTTCTAGGGATTTTTGTCATAACAAGATGCGCCGCACTTGGCTTTTGATGTTGAAAGTATACACTATTGGAAGGTTAGATCACAAGTTAAGATATTATTTCAAAATTTGTCACAAAAAGAATTAAACTCTTTTATTTATAAGGATCAACACACTACTATCTTCCATTCCCTCTGATGGCGCAAAAATGTCAATCGACTCCTTATTGAGCTAACATTATCAGAAAAAATCTATAAATACCCAATAAATATGTGAACATTATCGCAGCTGCCGATAGACTCACGGAACCGAGAATTAAGAATTGAAACGGTGTATGTGTCAATGAGACAACAACTAGACCAAAGAACAGAAAACTGCCAAAGTTCACCAATTGGTCTTCAACACACTGAGGAAAAACGGAGGCGGACCACAGCGGGGTTCTAAACAATAAAACAGATTATTTTTGGTCTCAAATTATTTTCTTTACTCTAATCAGTAAACTGCCTGTATTACTTTTAACAGACTGAGTGTTCTTTTAACATACCAAGGGCAATTTTGAAGGAAAAAAAAACACATTAAAGTTGAAATTTTAGAAAGCTTTGAAATTCAGGCTAACTAACTCTTGTTTTATAATATATAATTGATGTGATCATGAATTGTCATTGCAATTTATTATATACTTTTATAATATTGAAATATTTTATCACTTAAACCAAAGTGTGGATTTTAAAATCAAATTTGCGATATTTAAAAAAAAAATGAAAACAACTTGTCAAAAATACATAAGATAACCTAATTACCAAACTTCAAGGAAAATTTGAAACGAAAAGTTCCTTATCAAATGTCAAAATCAACGGCTCATATGCATCAGAAAAACGGATAGCAACTTTCGTTATCCTGGCCTGATTGCAGGCACATCCTTGGCCGAGTAAAATATGTTATATTCATCAACGGACTGAGCTATATTATGTTATATTATTCTGGTATGAAAAGTCAAATAAAGTCCGGACATTTATTAAAAATGTCCCAATCAAATCAGGATCTGTTGGTGTTGGGTCGTCATGAATCAAAATCAGTCACTACGTGAGGATTCTTCAGAAATCTCGACAAATGTAAAGAATGAGTACATTTATTAATGAGAAAATTGTTTAGAATGGGAAAATAGATCAAAATATGGATTCAATATTTTCTGAGCTGAAATGCATTTTAATAGATTACAATTGTACTCGCCATTAACATGTGCACAAGGAAGTACAGCGAACCATGTGACGTTTTGAGAAGACATGTCTCTTTGTTATAGACACAATAGATGATCGATGGTGTGATGTAGTGCAAGGGAAAGCTGGTAACCTATAAATATTGTATGTTCCTATGAAAGACGAATCAGAACATGTCAATCAAATAAAGAAAATTAAAACCAAGATCATCATTCTAAAACATCAAACCTTTATTGCTTTGAGTTATAATGAAAACAATATTGAAAACAACACAGATTAATGATATTAGTTAATATTAAGGGTACATTTATATACGCCAGAATGCTTAAAAGGATATAGATAGTTAGACGTAAATGATAAACTGCCTGTTAAATGACATCATAACAATAACATATTTTTCTTCAAAATTTAAATATGAACTCTGGTATCGAGTCCAATCAATAAATATAAAATATGTGAACTGGAGGCATTCTAGTGATTCATCACATTTTGTCATAGAATACTGCATTTTTTGTCTGAAAGAAAAAAAAGAGCATGCTATTACACATTTCAAAAACAGTCTGCTGAAACTTTATGCTAATAACTTAACTTAACACGTCTTTTGATTAGCTGAACGTTTCTGTAAATCAACTTATAGACATAATTTTCTCATGTGACCGTGGAGTCATCAACTTTTTTTATGAGTTACTGCTCAAACATGTTGAAAGGAGTTAACACATTGTGTTTAAGCTCTACAGATACGTTCTAGCTTACAAAAGTATTTTGTATATTTAAGGAATGTCTGTATTAAATTTTTCTGTCTATTGGAACCAACCTTTAAAACATTAGGCGCACACTTATAAATAATCCTTTTAGAGTATGCAATACATCTTTTATGTTACTTCTTCCTCGGCAGAAAAAGTATTACAGTCATTCCTTAAAGATACAAAACACTACTGTTTCAGATCGTAGTTAAAGAGATTAAAACAATCCTGTAAACGTAAAAAAAAGTATTTTAAATATTATGATTTACTTTACGGTTCTTATATCTCACCAACTTATCAAGAACAATATGTAAACACTAACTGTTATTGTGTTATTTGACCGATGCATAATTTTCGCTGGTTATCATAGAGACAATCTTTGAATCTTTCATGAATGTGACCTACCGAATTTAGCCTATTTACCGAATCTGTTATCACATAAGCAACACGACGAGTGCCACATGTGGAGCAGCATCTGCTTATCCTTCCGGAGCACCTGAGATCACCCCTTGCTTTTGTTTGGGTTCGTGTTGTTTATTTTTTAGTTTTCTATGTTGTGTCATGTGTGCTATTGTTTTTATGTTTGTCTTTTTCATTTTTGGCCATGGCGTTGTCAGTTTATTTTCGATTTATGAGTTTGGCTGTCCCTCTGGTGTTTTTCGCCCCTCTTGGAAAGCATGTTTAGTTTCTTATATCGATCAAGCGAACTCTCACTTGAAGTAGAGCTCGTTCGACTTAAATAACAGTATTGTAAGTATAAGAACAGTGTGCTAGACATATATCAATCAAAGATGCCGAGGTCAGGAAAGTGGTATTTCTATAACATACTTTACTGATAAATTGGTCAGAACAATTTTTTCTAGTGTTTTGAATTACTTCACGTAATTAAGACATCGATGTACTTGACTTATTTCTAGCAAATACACCGGTCTTTACTAGCTTATTAGACGTTACCAAAGCATCGTAATACAGCAATCTAATACTCCGGTCTAGAAAATGCAAACTTTTACTTGTTGGTCAGCTGACATGAAATCATATTTTTAAAGTCATTTAGTTAAAGTTTTATTCTTGGGATTTTTTATTTTAGTCGTTATATTGTTTTCCTGATGATATGTTTCATACGGAGAACGATATATTTAAAATTTCTAAAGTCTTGATTGAGAATGGAAAAGGGGAATGTGTCAAAATTAAAACAACCCGACAAAAGGCAAAAAACAGCTCAAGGTCACCAATGAGTCTTCATGTCAGCGTTGAAACCACACCCGGAGGCTTGCTTCACGTGTCCAAAAAACACAAAAGTGTCCTTGTTCAGTTACTTGTTAATATGACCATAGGGTAATATAAATACATAAAACAAATTAAAAAGCAAAAAAAAGGTATACAAATATTCATGATAACACAAAATGGTATGTAATTACCTCTTGTTAACTTTTCCAGTTGCTTCCTTGACAATCTGACATTTTTTGTATCTGTTGCCTTAGGAAGGCTACTTATTTCTACAAAGATATGAGAAACTTGGATCTCATGAGTCAGAATTTATAAAGTCTACGATAGAGACAAAGTCAAAACTTATATGTAACGATTTAAAGAAAACTATCAAAAGTTGCTTGAAAGCAAAACAAAGACGATATAAACCAAAAGAGCAATGTAAAACCGAATTAACGTCAACAGCATAGCTTTTCACAACGATGGGTCTTCACCACAGCAAAACAATTCCGCACCCGGCGACTGTCCCCTAAACAAAGTGTACTAGTTCTGTGAAAATGGACGCCATACCTCAACTTCTTAGGGGTCCTTTAGTAAATTTATTTCTACAAGGTTAACACACTTAATATCACTGTGTTATTGGTAAATTCTACTGTCTGTCAACCCTGGTGTCGAGTTACGAACTAAGTAAGTACTTGCAGCGTCGCTGGCAAAATGATCAGGACAATCAGGCAAAATAGCTAAGCACTGGTCTAAATATGGTAGCTCATAAACTCATAAACATTGACTTACTAATTACACGAACAAAAAAGATGTATTTAAGCTTTACGATGAATTATTTACAAAACAATCAATATTATATTAAGTGAAACATCTAGGTCAATCATAGTTTGGTCCATTAGTCCAACGGGGATTTGTATTTTACAGGGTTGCATCGACTGCGGCGCATTTGGTTTGCTATTGTAATTTCCTTGGTATCAGGAGTGAACGCCATGGTAGCGGGCCGCACTCTCCTTGAAGATTGTTGTGCACTCGCTTTTATACATCTGTCCCACCAACAAATCGTGCTCATATGGAGATAGTGGGCAAATTATGTTGTGCTGATTGAATACTGATCTCAGGTCATTAGGTCACTGACGTCAATGAACATATTGATGCAAATAGCGGCGATTGCGGTTTTGACATTCTGTCGAGTCTAGGAAATGGATAAACAGGACTCTTAGCACGTATGGGCCCCGGTTTCAATATTCATGCATTACGCTAATAAAATAACAAGGTAGTAAAGCAGGAACGAGTGAATTAAGGGTAAACAGAAAGTGTGAACAGTCGTTCAGTCAGGGTATCCCCCATGGTCAATCAGTAAAGACGAAGTCCATATCATTATTCATAGAGACCTTATTTACATACAATAACTACAATAGTATATACATTGTGCATCACATGCTTTGTATACGCGATGGCTAACAGTAAACGACGAACGCGAAAAAAGAAGTGAGTATTTACTGAGTAGACCGATAGAGTCGTATGTACATACCCACAGTTTATTCCCTCAACCGTAACAACACGCACAGGAAAACTCAGTTAAAAAGAAGTCACAGTCCGATGTCAGAATAGGTATCAAAAGAAACTAAGCAAAATGATAATGATACTTTATCAACAAAGTACTACATAGATATAGGAAGATGTGGTGTGAGTGCCTGCAATATCCATGCATGCAATATTCAGACCTCAATTAATCTGATTGAAAGTTTATGTCTTCATCATATGAAAATCAAGCACAATCCCTCATGTAAGGGATTAAGTATCATGTATGTAACAATACAAAAGATATGAAAATAACATAACCCGGATCATAACCATAACTGGTTTAGAAATAAACACACCGTAACATACCTATTCTAAAGAAGAAGTTTGCTCTTGTCTACCTATGGGTAAATAGACTTTGCTTGTGTTTTGCGCTTATTAATTAACATGCCGAAAGTAAAAACATAGATTATTGTATCCCAGGGCCTTAACGGCGGAGTAGTATAAATAGTTATCTACAAAAACGATCACTATCTTGTCAACATTGCAGTTGTGAGTTGAAGACTTTTTCGACTACGATTTAAATTGTATAGGATAGCTAGTTAACTTGCCGACGGTATGTGGTTTTCTTTTGATACCCTAGCTTCCGCCTCTAATGAAAAGTCAAGAATGACAACATTATTGCTTAACAAAAACCATCGATTAATCAATCTATAATTGCATATCATGTAGAAAATTGAATAAAAAATAAATGTTTTATTGGTTAAAACAAATGATCTTTTCTCAAAAACACAAACACAACTGTCTTCATGACGGATTAAAAGCAAAACTGTATACATGTCTAATGAAGTGAATCTAAGTCGATAGTTATCTTATTGAAAATCAAACAACATCTTCTTTTTCATATAACCTTCAGAAATGTCAACCTCAGACCTGTATACAGATCGAATCTGTAGTAGACAAATTGTTTTTATAGGTATTAATATCGATTTTCTTAAATTAAAAGCAAACAAAATATTATTGTTATATTCATATACAAATTCATGGATCTACAATCTGTCGATACCTCTATCTTGGCCCTGACTGTTTACGACGTCTTTACACTAAATCTAGTGACTTGATTGATAATTTAGTCTTAGATGCATGATTTTATTTATAAGTTGTAAGTGGCTTTGAACTTTCTGTCAGTAACTGCGAGTACTCTCAGATCTGTACATAGTGGATTACTTTTTGCTGTTGTTGTTTGGTTATACAATTACTGGCAACGTCCAGTCTGTGTTTATATTAAATGTGTTTCTATTTGTATCTGATGAGTCTAGCCTTTTTTAATTGATTTCAAGTTCGTACTAATGTTGGACTGTTACACCACTGTCCTATGTTAGGGGAGGATTGGAATTCCGCTACCATGTTTAATCCCACCACATTAGGTATGTTTGTGACTGTCCAAAGTCAGGAGTCGGTAATTCATTGGTTGTTGTTTGTTGGTGTATTACATATCTTTCTCGTTCATTCTTTGTTCATGAATAAGCCGTTAGTTGTTTCTGGTTTGAATTGTTTTGCATTTGTCATTTCCGCGTCTTTTATAACTGACTATGCAGTATGGGCTTTGTTCAATTTTGGAATGCAATACGGTGACCTATAATTGTTAATGTCTGTGTCACTTGGTCTCTTGTGGAGAGTTGTCTCTTTGGCAATCATACATCTTCTTTTTATACATCAATATGACTGGATCAAACGTCGTTGTTATCTACCACAGAGAAAATTTACTGCCACAGTACAAATGTTTGACCAATCACGCATATTTCAGGGATATATATATATATTATTCATGCCAGACCTCCCTCTTAGTCGTCATTTGAGATCCCCTGGCCACACTAAGGCAGATCTCAATCGACTGACCATTTCTATCATTGACCACAACTCTGCTTGGTCTAGGGAGGATAGACTTACTCGGGAAAGATTTTGGATAAGAAAATTAACAACTTTGGCACCAAATGGGATAAATGAAAAGATGTAATTCGACACCATGCAGTGCTTCACATCTGGGTTATATTACTTATTATTACAGTCCCCGTTTTTATTTCTATCCTTACTCATTTCTAAAATATATCTGTTGAATATAACAATCTAAATTGCTTAATTTTTTGAGGGATGCATAAGTACCAAGCCACGTCCAACTATTTTACTTTAGTCAAAATTTGTTATTTTTTTAAACGGCCGTTTGTTTTAAACATCGCAGACTCTAATGTTACTACACTACAGTTGTTAAATCTGAAATATTTAGAAATTTAGACCGTTCAGTGCTGTTTATTTAGAAATAAGACCGTTCAATGCTGTTTATTTGGAATTCTTATTGACGCAATCTTTCTTGTAACATCATAATTATCGACACTGTTAAAGCTTTAGAATTGTGCTAGTTCATATCGCACATTATTATTTTTATTTAAAACATTTATTTGAACTCTCTGATGTAATTAGTCATATAACCTATTTCATATTCAACATATTTTTGCAATGATGCAAGCGTCTTAACTGATGTTCGGTTTGCCTTTTTTATTGTATAAATTTCAAGATTTAGTAAAAGTTTATAATGTAAGAAGACTTAAAGATGATTCATTTAACATCAGAATCCGACTGACGAAGGATATCTGTTATCCGAAATATTTATAAATAATTACATTTATAGTTCCTTTTTGTGTTATTGGTGTTGTTATGTACACTTTTTAGGCGTTTATATAATTTATTGTATTGTGTACATGTATCGTTACTTGTAACGATCCAGCGCCCTCGTGGGAAAAATCGTTGACTATTATTCAGACGTTTTATATATATATTATTCATATACAATTTGATTTGTTTACCTACTCTTTCCCAGTTATAATCTTAATGTTTAATACCGTACATACATAACCTTGGAATATTACCATTATAAATACACATGATTATCGGTGAAATTGAATAATGAAATGACCAAAAGTATAGTTTAATCTCGAAGAAGTCCGGGGCATATACATCGTAAAAATGACACTGTACAACTCTAAATTTTAGCATTTTAAAAAATGAAGAACTGGATATAAGTTTTCCATTCTGATACAATTGTGATACGAAATTTCATTGCACAAGGGGTACAGTTTTATTGGAAATTACATTGTCTACACTTACAGAAGTGTAACCTATAAATATATATAAAGATCACTTTAAATGATGTTAAAATGTCTGATCATAGGTTATTACATCTCAGCTCTTTTTTTCTAACAGGGTGATCTGGGCCGGATCACTTCTACCAGATCACCCCAGCAGCTTGGTTCATAGCAGCGTGTTTAGGGCCATAAAGGGTATATAGTAATATATAAGGTATATTATAATGGTTGTGTGGCGTTCTGAACTAGATTTTATGAATTGTAACTGGTTTTGACCAATCTAAAACAGCTGGGATGTAAAATAGTTATTCCATTCGGACTTGTTGTGCCAGTGTTATATCACCCTCTGGCCTCCGGCCATCGAGGCGAACTTACACTGATACACCGCGTCCTCGTGGGATAACTATTACTGAAGAAGTGTTTACCGGGTTAGAACCTAATCGACGGTTAACTTATAGATGAACAGCAATTGTCAGATTCAATCTGTACTTTGTTTTGTATTCTCATTCTATCAGACCAAAACAATCAAATTTCAAACTTAATTATTTAATGATGAGATCAAATAAAAAAATGGTTTTACCTACCTTCCAATGACCTTGTAAATTCTAGTTCATCCCTTTGTTTTGTTATCTTCCGAACACCAAACATTTCAGCATATGAAGAACCATCGGATTTTCGTAATCGCTCTGAAAAATACTTAAAAATGAAGGAAGCTCGATCAACAAAATAGCTCTGTACTTGATTTGGAGACACAATGCACTTAAAAGGTGTGAAATATTTTTTTGTATTAACGCAACCCTATATATTTAGAGTCCAAAAAGGTTAGATACAGGTAAACTTGATAATCAAGCTCAAATCTTATATTTTTTACAAATTTTGATATAAGAATTATGCATAATGACTTTAATTTAAATATTTTTTTTGGTTTGAAAATCATTTACCTTCGCTTATAAAATTGATATTTGTTTCAGTAGTTTCAATTTGCAATTGTTTCAATGATAGAATCACTTCAACACAACATAAGTACTCGGTACTTATACATCTCGTCAATGTGTGTGTATTGGCTTTCATTTTTTGGTGGTTTGTTTTGTATATGCGACTCTTTGTATTTCTTTTGTTCTTATTACGTGACTCTGTACTTTAAAAGATCCCGTCAGTATTATTTTGGTCTATTATATGTCATTATGATATATTTCTATTATGAATTACTATATCCGTTGAACCACAAACGTCAAAATCATTCTATCGCGTAGTGGAATTAACTATTTTTGGATTCTCATAAATTCAATCTCGGTCTATTTCTGTAATTTGTTCTTACATACTTTTGATTTTTTAACTCTGTATGCTTACATTGCCTATGTAAATTTTAAAACTGTTTGTATGCACATTAAACGACAAATTTATGTCACGTATACAAATTTTATGACGTCAGACACTCAAGTCAATCCATGTGTTCGTAGATAGATGTTTTTATGTTCTGTTAAATTGTCCCTTTTAAAATTGTTATGCGATGATGACTGATGTACCCATATTTTGACTATTTTATTAATTGTGACTGTTTATTTAACGCATCATGTAAATATAACGGAATTTGATGAGACTGTTATTAAAGAGAGATGGTTAGCGCTATAGAACCAGGTTTAATCCACCATTTTCTACATTTGAAAATGCCTGTACCAAGTCAGGAATATGACAGTTCTTGTCTATTCGTTTTTGATGCGTTTGTTATTTGATTTTGCCATGTGATTATGGACTTTCCGTATTGATTTTCCTCTGAATTCAGTATTTTTGTGATTTTACTTTTTAGACACATTTCACAAATGATCCAAAACCTTAATTTACGTATACCCAAATAAAGAGATTTATTGTACATGTTGTAGGAGATGGATGCTCCTTAATTTCGTATTCCCGCCTTGCAAAACAATTGCATTTACATACATAATTTTAATCCTTTATGCGATCGACTAAATTTTCTCATTTTTTTCCTTTCTTTCAAAAACAGTTTTCAAGAAAATATCAACACATTTAAAAAAAAAAATATTTTTAAATCCTTCATGTTCGGGTTATAACTGTCGATTGACAATTTCAAAATTGGCCATATTTATTTTTTTCTTATCGGGATTGTTGATTTCTTATAGTTTTGCTAATTCTATCCTAGTAAGCAAGGTAATTGTCAAAAGCGAATGAAACAGAAAAACACTGTCAAAGGGAGGTAAAGGCAAGGTTTCAATGACAGTTTCCTGTACTAGTATTTTATTTATTTGTAAAACATTATTTTTTAAACATATCTTTATTCTCTTTACATATTTTATCTTTAAATTATTATTTTAGACAAATAAAATGTAGTAAAATATTATTTCAAGGCTCATAAAAAGAAGTCAAGTGACTGTTTTGATGATTCTGTCAGAATTATGCAGATCTTGTATTGCAAATCATTGTAACCGTTACATATTTTTCTGTCTATTGATATTTCCATGAAAAATAACGCATTTAAATATAATAACAATCAATGCAAGGATAATGAGTCCTTAAAGGATTTCATTTCTAGTTTTGGTCAAATTCGATTTATTTGTACACGTTAACATGTTGATGACTTTTGCTGAAAATTTTCCTCTCTGTGTTTTCTTCATTAATCGCAAAACATACTTTATATTGCAAAACAATAACCTCTTGCGGTATTTTATTCAAAACGTCAGTCTCATTGACTTAATTGTAAAAGTTCCTAATCGTTTATACTGTTTAGATATTGTCGGTTTTTTTTTAAAAAAAGTCCTCCAAGGTTTTACAGGTCGTAAGATAAGTCATAGAAATAACTATTTTGATACGTACGTTTAAACAAGTGAAACTCTATGACAAACTCATCCATTGGATCACCAGTGAAGATGATACACGAATGAAAAAAACATTTTATATTCATAATTACTCTAAATATCAGCACTTTATTAATGTTCTTCTCTCGCCGGGATTCGAACTCATACTTATGGGATATCGAGACAACACTGCCTGTACTGTGTTCATTGCTCTAAACCACTCGTCCACCTAGACTGAACTAAGCGTTCATCTTTCTATATCTATGTTTTTAAACTTTGTCGTCATCATTGAGTTATAATGTAGATTGTTGTAATTTAAAAGTCATGTTTGGACAATAATAGTTCTGATTATCATTTCAATCTTTTTTTCAAATCGAAAGTAAACAGACTTCTTTTTTTTTGTGCTGGCCAAGAGTGTTTTTCTTGTCTTTGTGCGTTGTTTTGATAGTGAGACATAATCATGTCTTATGCTTGAGAGTTCCAATGAAAGGGGAATAAAAAAAAATGGAACGCATGAAATTTATGACGAGTAATTTTCATTTAAACTTTGAAAAAATCCATACCTAGACCTTGACTGTCTGTTAGACTAGATTTACAACTGTTATAAGATGAATGTTTAGTATTTCTTTTCTCTAAACCTACAAGTAATATTTAAAATGTTGTTAAAATTGTTGTTCCAAGTCGGGTTTTATTAAGACTGAACTTATTCCAGAAGTGCAAGCACTAGAATCAGCAGCATAAATAGTAATAATAATAAATAGAAGTAGAGCAGAATAAGTTCTAAAAGTAGTCGTTACAACAGTAATAGAAGTAGTAGTAATAATAATCGAAGTAGCTGTAGTATAACTAGTAAGATAAGCGTAAAAAATAATAAAACACAAACAGGTAGGGTTATTGTGTGTCACATTATTAAAAAAAAAGAATGTTCACATAATGAATATTGCTGAAATTCTGTTGTGAAATGTGTCGGGGGTAAAATATTAAAACTGATTTCTTTTTTCTCAAGCTGTTTATTTGAAGTATGTTGATAACCTGGGAGTATATGGACCGTATATATCTGGTATAATAATAATGTGTAGAACATCAACACAATATTTTTAAAACAATTTATAAAGTTTTATTTGGGAAATGAGAAAGCCATCATTTTGCTGAAACATTTAAGACCTTTAATGAGTAGGAAAATGATAATTGCGTAAGGACTTCGGCGGACACTACATATTTCGAGTATATTTATATAATAAAGGGTGGTTTTTTTTTCTCTTACAGTGTATGATTTATCTTAATAGAAAGATATGATTATCACTACATGTCTAACTTATTAAGCTTGAAAAAGAAATACAAAGGATGGGTCTTAGGGCACTTAATGTTTTTATACTAGGAAAATTTCCTTCAAAACTGACGAAAATTAAAATTCATTCGTTAAATTCTAGTTGTTCATATATTTACCATACGTAAAATTCTCATTAGAAGAAACTAAATTTCTCAATCAAATAAGGATTTAAATTAGTGAAATCCTGAAAATTTCAATATTATTAAAAAATAAAAGTAACACTCAATAAAGCCACAATATGACCTTTTTGAGATTTTTGACAGCATTCTACGCGTTCTCAAAGGCACAAACTCATCTTTGGAAATAATACGTTGTGGAAAACAGGATAGACTTGTTTCATCGATATACTATCAAATGTAATTCAATTAAATTATAGTTCCATAACACTGAATTATTCGAATTTCCCCACCTGATTGTGTATTAGATGACAAGCATTGTCAGGCCAATCGTCAAAAGTACTAATAAAAGAAGCAAATCTAGTATCAAAAGTTGAAGATTTAGCAAAAGCTTAGTCAAAACAAGTAGAAATAGTAGTTAAAGTAGCATTTCTAGTATCAACAGTCGTATGCTGAAAGAGCAATAATAAGAGGAGTGATAGTAGAAGAAGTAGTAGTGGTAGTGGTTGGAGAAAAAATAGTTCTAGTAGGAGTCGAACAAAGAAGCAGCAGCAGTTAAAGAATTATTCGTAGAATATAATGAGTAGAAGTAGATACGCAATAATAGCAGTTCAGGTCGAAGTAGTTGTTGTTTCCTGGTTTGACCTAGTAAAAATAGCGAATGGACTTACACATTATAAAGATATACAATCATTAGCAGTTGCTAACGAGAAGATATTATACAATCGTTAAGAATAATGTATATTAACGTTATCAAACATAGTTGAATAGTTATCAAAGGTACCAGGATTATAGTGTAGTACGCCAGACGCACGTTTCGTCTTTATAAGACTCATCAGTGACGCTCAAATCAAAATATTTATAAAGCCAAACATGTACAGAGTTCAAGAGCAATGACGATCCAAAATTGCAAACACTTGTGCAATACGGCTTATATAAAAAAAGAAGATGTGGTATGATTGCCAATGAGACAACTATCCACAAAAGACCAAAATGACATAAACATTAACAATTATAGGTCACCGTACGGCCTTCAACAATGAGCAAAGCCCATACCGCATTTAATAAGCTATAAAAGGCCCCGATAAGACAATTTAAAACAATTCAAACGGCCTTATTTATCTAAGGTAATCACCAAAAGGTGTTTAGTGAATGAGAATGCTATAATTATATTTTTTTTAAACATGACCCTTCAAAGAGACGAAAAAGTCATACTCGCTCGAATCTTTAATTTTAACCGAACATTTTGTTTAGCTTATCAAACTAAACATACTTCGTATGCCTTCAGCACTCTTACGACTGTCAATTTGAAAGCTTTTATCTTCTTGCTGTATATTTATCTGCGTACTCTTGTCCTCACATAAAACATACGCATGCTGTAGACTTACTACAATAAACAAATGAAACATAAGTAAGACAAAAATAAATAGCATTTACTAAATAACACATGCTGCTCCTTTACATCTTTACAAAAAATTGTATGTAAAAAGGTTATATCTTTTACCTGCTCTGATATAAAGTGCAGTGTATATTCCAGTGTTGGTCAATTTAAAGGAATCCCTCAAAAGAAGAATCCATTTCACAAGTTATCTTTCCTGCAAGAGTCCGTCCTATTACTTTTTTATTATAACAAACAAATTTTAATGGGTGCCACATTTATATATACATAAATGTAAAGAATTGGTTAGCATTTTGTAAACCAAAATAAAATCATGTATATTGATTTTAAATTATATATTTGCTGCATTCGTATAGCTTAATGTTATCTATTCTTTGACATCCCAATAGTTTATTCCCAATGTAATTAAAAATAATATTTTCCGCATTTGTATATTCATGTTAAATGCTGTAGTAGAATAAAAATGAACGAAAAATACAAGAGGGACATTTCGTATGTTAACATCTTTTTGGTCAGTTAAAATAATTGATTACTGTTTCTACTGAAAAGAAAGATATCGAACATCAAACTCGATCAGCATAAGGAGTTGTTTATTGATGCCTTCTCTCAGCAACAGGTACAACTTCACATTTTAACTATGTTTAGACCTCAGTTTAACCGTACTGAGTTGTAACTTGTGTAATTTTTCGAGTGAGAATGTACATATTAACTACCTTATTGTCAAAAGTTTTTCAGTATGTCAATTTTTAAAACATTCACACAGAATGACTTTAAAAATACTCATTAGCCTGACATTGATGTGCCGCTTTCCGTTGGTTTTTTTTATTGTATTTTTTTTTTAGTTTTAATTGCATTTTAACTAAACTAACTAATCTATTTCATATTTATTTATATATAAAATGAGGACAAACTAATAATGCAATAACCAAAAACAATAAAAAGATTAAAAAAAGCAGTCTAAAATTACTAGATAGAAAACTAAAGAATAAGGAAAATATTAGACTAAAATGCGATTTAAATTTTTGCAATATTCAGAATAATCCGGTTTGATTCATAATTATTTTTTGAATTATTGCGATTATCACCCTGTCGTAATTTTTAACAATTATAAGAACATCACAATAATTTCTTAATTTACAGTACTTTAAAGAAATTATCACATGTGCTGTTGAGTGGTTAATAGATATTAACTAGCAGTTTACCTTCATCCTTTTCTAATATGTGTAAGGTAGCTTTCACATGGCATGCTATTTTTGTATCAATACTGCAGACGTCCATCATTTTTGTAAGAAACATTTGAATGGCATGTTCATAATTAACCTTGTTGTGAAGTATACTGTACGGGACAGCTGTAAGAATGATCAAGGATCCCTCTCGGACGAACTTTATTTTAAAGGCTTGCTTATCTGCTAGCTTTTCAAAATCTTTCAGTGCATCAGCTACATCTTTTTCATTCCATTCCTTTGGTGTTTTGAGATGCCATAACACTAGACATTCCGTCACTGCAAAAACAAAGTCGCATATACATTCTAAACATACATACAAAGTAATGCAGACAAGTTTGTAAAACCCTGAACATCGTATTTCAAAGTATCACTCTATCTGTGTAAGAAGTAATACAATGACAGCGAGTGATAAACATAAATAGATTAACACTTTCAAGATATCTAATACTTACCCATTTCTTCTGGTGAATTCTTTGTAACAGGCTTGTCGTATTGCACTTCAAACTCTACTTTATTATACTTGTGAAGCAATTCCTCTGTAATCAATAACAAAAACTAATGTGTTATATGATTTGCAAATGACTATTTTGTATGCTTTAAACGAGTAACAATATCAATGCACAATATGCAAATTCGATGTAAATATTTGGATTCTGAATTGAATCTGTAATCTCTTGCTAGTTATCAGATCGAATAACACGACAGTTTGGTTTGGTTTTTTTTTTCATTCAGGGAGTCATCATCTCTCTTAATCTCATACTTATTTCACTAAGAGTTAATTTTAGCTCATACAATTGATTTAGAAATAATTCATGTCAGCCGTAGATTTGTTTTCATTTAACAATGGCTTGGGCATTGATAATCGTATTTTACCCATCACTAACGCTCAGGGTAAAATAATCGAATATAAATACCCAGCCCATGGTTAAATGAAAAAAATCTACGAGAGAGGGGTAAAATACTAATATCAATGCCCAATCCATGGTTAAATGAAAACAAATCTACGGCTGACATGAATTATTTCTAAATCAATTGTATGAGCTAAAATGGCTGCCATGATTTATTTCGATTCTTATAGGACATATTCGGTTATTTTATTAACCGTAAAAGCCCAATACATAAGACACTGTTTTGTCTGTTCCATGTTACTCAATTTTGATAATTTTAGGTGTAATTCCATCAAATCATGGTACGTCACACCCGGTTGTATACGAAAAAGGTCGAAAAAAAATATTCCCTTGAATTTGACAGTTGTAGGTTATTAATCCTACATTTTATTGCAGTAAAACATTTCTGTGCCATAAACATATGTCTTGAGTATTTCAAAGCACCATTATATTCTATTTTGTTTTTCTATAGAATATTTTGGAAACTTGAGATTACATGGACTCTAAATCTTGTATACATATTAAATACAATGTTTGATAATTATTTCCAATTAGCGCATAATGTTCAGAAATATAGATTAAAAACATAAATATTTTTATCGGATGACGTCACAATATGTACTGTTTTCACAAAAAAAAACCATTACAAACTCAGAATTTATGCAGTTGTCTGTCTTTATTGTAGTGAAAACATCCTGCGCGGCTGGGAAACAACAAAATAGTTTAAGAGAAGCTTTATTATAACTATTGGCATAATGTCACCAAATAGAAAGTTGTTTCTTTGGTGCGAACATTTTTTAACCTAAAATATACTTAAAATTTGACGAAAACCCAAGAAAAATATCGAAATCTAACTAAATATAAACATTAGGTCATGATTTGTTGCCATGGTACCTTTTTTATGTCAAATTTGTTTTGTTTTACTGAGTACCTTATACCTTAGCCAAGTTTTGAGTAATTTTAAAATATGGACGATAACTTTCAAATTTGCAGTAATTTTTTAGCCAAATAACGGCCTTATTGCCCTACTCCTTTGATTGGTTAACTTCCAGTGACGGTTATTTTCTTATATGCAATGAAATGTTATGTGAAATTTTATCGATAGTACTAAACAGGATAAAACTTTACTGAAGCCAAGTATTTTTTTATTTGAAACAAAGATAAATTCTGCACATTTTTTTGAAAAGTGCAAATTTAACAAAAACTAATAGGGGAAAATCAATGGTGGTATTACACCTATTAGTAATATTATATAATTCAATAATTATCTTTTTTAATCGCATTTTTCGCTTATATATTTTCTTTAAATAATATTTTATTCTATCTGAGGCGTACAAAAAATTCAAAACGCCCGGTATTTACATTTGTTTCCGGAAACATATTTGTTACGTCACCTTATTTCGTTTGCATGCCAAGACAACAACATCATTTCGCGGAATTTTCGTTTTATGAAATTTTTGCCATGAAAAATAAATTGAAATGGACTAAATTGTTTGTTTTGCTGTAGAGTAGAGATACATATATTGTTTCTGAATCTTGGTCTTTGTAAACTTTGGATTTTGATGTCGAAAATAGAGAATAACTGGCAGTATAAATAAGTCGGCCGTAACACCGAAGCCGTTTATGTGTATTACTGCGTTTGCGCTAAACGTAGATATATTATGATTATACTGGTTGACGATAATAGGACGTCATGAATCGACAGTTTTTCTCGTGAAGTATGTTACAACGCATAGAATATATTCATTGTCCTTTTCACTTCAAATTGATCGCAATGCAAATTAAAGGAGAACGGGGTTGTGATGAAAAATGACCGTAGTCAAGTCATTAATTCGTATGTAAAACTTTCAAAGTGATAACTTTATTTTACTATTTTGAAGTTTGATGAATTACCGTCCGTGTATAACATATTATAATAAGAAACTCATTCAATATAATCGTGTTAACACTGAAAGATATATATTCAATCTGCATCCGCTGCCTCAATGTCGCGACGCTGAAACGTGAAAATTCAAAATTTAAATCCTAAAATTTACATCTAAACAGACTCCTGTCAATTGTCAATTCCTAGAAAGTATTTTGAATAACTGTCTTCTTTCAAAATTCATAATGACATATGCAGTTAGAACATATGTAGTCACAATACTTTGTATACTTTGATGAAGGCCATGCATATAGTGAATCGTGAAGTAAAAGTTCATGCCATTTGTAGCACAAATGTTAGGATTTGAACAATTTAGAATTTTGTTTAACTTTTTGTTTAAAATCAGAGCTTTGAGCTAGCTCTAGAGTGACATTTCAATTGAGACACATATACTCCATATGCTGGTGCCACTGGGATGTTGCTACACAGAAATGGAAAGTTGACTATAGGAAAATTAAAATCATCGCGGTTGTCATAAATTTTGGTATTTAACCTACCATCAGTAGTCATTTCGAGAAAAAAAGGTCCAAAATATATATATATATATATTTTGAACCAGATTTATCTGTGTGGGTAGTATCTTTAATTTTAAGTTCACTTGGATCTATTAAGGTGGTATGGGTGTCTTTCGCCATCTTGGATTGTAAAAAACAGAGAATCTAAGGTCCATATTTTCTATCAAATTAGCAAAATTTGATGCAAGAATGCAGATATTTCATGTGTTTTTACATTTAAAAGATCCAATTTATAATAATATAACTTATAAATATAAATATATGTATAAGTGTAGATTATTTTTGTTTGTTTTTAAATATTTTGAAATTGTCATTTTAAGGGGAGGTAACTCTAAAACAGTGCATTTTTTGTTGGATTGTTCATGGAATTTTCCTACTTTGTATTTTAGCCGGAAAAAACGCACGGTAACCCTATCTTTTCTTTTGATATTATCAAAGCATTGTTTGGAAGCTATATTTTCCTAATTTATTTTACAATTCTATCATTTCGTTTAGTTTCTATTCACAAAATGGTGTTTTTTCCTGTATAATCCATACAAAATGTGTCAATTTGTCACAACCCGTAGCTTGAAAAAATGCACGGTGACCTATCATTTTTATAATATTTTTTAACATGTATCCATAGATACTACATTTTGGCAAAGTATGAACAAATTCTATCATTTTTATTTTAGACTCCCATACCACCTTAAAGGGAAGTGATCGCTGAATGTATTATTATTGAGAGACAGTGCATCATCAATATACCGAAAGGTGAAATTTAAATACTGGGCTATTTTTTTCTTCTCTTTTCTGTACAAGCTCTTTGATAAATCTGCTTCATGGGAATACAAAAACAAATCTGCAAGTAGAGGAGCGTAGATGATACCAATTGAGATTTTAATAGTCTGCTAGAAGACCAAACCTCCAAATTCAACATATATGTTGTCAATTAAAAAATTTCACTATGGCAGTGATATCCTCGACGGTGTATTTTTTACTCGACTCTTGTGTTAATTTTAACAAAGTAAGCTGAATTCCTGCCCAAAACTAGATATTTAAAACGTCTAGTGCATTTTTTTTAACGAAACATAAGCTGACGAGTTCTTTGAGTCGAGCTTTAAGTTTAGTATGTGGAATAGTGCTGTAAAGAGTTGATAAATCAAAGGTTTTAATGTTGGTTCAATGTTTTAATAATTGAGATTGTAAATTCACCAATAACTCTTTTGATTTTTCAGTATCCACATCTGATTAACACAACTTCTTGAATATGCCGTTTTGAAATATTTCTGAAGTCCTCATTTAACTGCAGTTAGTTTGACAGTAAGAACTTAAGAAAAGGGTTTAGTGGAACACTAGAAAGAACCTGCAAGATACCTTTCCTTAAACGATCTAAATATGATAGTTAATTAATGATTCAAATTATATTTAACATATTTAAGAATGTCCGTGAAACTAGACATTTGCGAAATATGTCATACACTTACGATTAGGATTACAATTACACTTATAGGTATAATTTAAATCTTGGGCTTTCTCAAAGTGTAAAACCAAACCGTCGATCCAAAGCAATGTAACGATAGTTGTTGAGCAATGATGTTAGTCTAATATATTTGCAGCAATGTGTTAACATCATTTATTGTATACGGTGTAATACAGGTGTAAATGTACGAAGTATAATAGAATGATCTTACATAATTTTAAGAATAAATTTAACATGAGACACACAAAATATCGCAATTGTTGTTGCAGTAGCTAGCTGAAAAACAGTAAGCAATACTTTGTGTTAGGAAAGATACAATCAACAATGGAGCATGTTAAAATTGAGAAAGGAAATGGTGAATATGTCAAAGCGACAACCACCCGACCTAGCATGTTTATGCTTAGACATACGTTCTCTCTTTTATTTTGTTTTAAAGCTTTAGAGAATGAGGAAATACAACGGAAGGGTGTTTTGGGGCTATTTATTCGTCGTGAAATTTCACTTGCTGTTCGTTATAATTTTGAAATCTTTAATTTTTCCTAAATTTGACAACGTTTTAAGTTTCAATCGAAATAAAAATCAAAACTGTGCGAGAAAAAAAACTAAAAAAAACACAGTTATAAACGAATTTCTCTATGTCGGAAATGTATATATTTGAGACTGGTCGCAAGCAATTAGTTCAAATGTAGGAGTACGTGTTGTCAAATACTTTAAACTTTGCTATTTATGTTTTCAACAGCAACAAACAAAACAAGAATGTGTCCATAGTACATGGATGCCCCACTCGCACAATCATTTTCTATGTTCAGTGGACCGTGAAATTGGGGTCAAAACTTAAATTTGGAATTAAAATTAGAAAGATCATATCATAGGGAACATGTGTACTAAGTTTCAAATTGATGTAACTTTAACTTCATCAAAAACTACCTTGACCAAAAACTTTAACCTGAACTTCGCACTATCATTTTCTTTGTTCAGTGGACCATGAAATTGGGGTCAAAACTATATTTTGGCATTAAAATTAGAAAGATCATATCATGGGGAACATGTGTACTAAGTTTCAAATTGATTGAACTTCAACTTCTTCAAAAACTACCTTGACCAAAAAGTTTAACCTGAGGCGAACGGACGCACAGGCAAACGCACAGACGGACGAACGAACGGAGGCACAGACCAGAAAACATATTGCCCCTCTACTATCATAGGTGGGGCATAACAATGACAATCGAGTTCCAAGTTGTTTTTCTTTTATGCAACTATTATGATAGAGATCTTGAGGATCATTAAGTATGGACTGGGTTTTTTCGCGGTGTCGATAATCAACCCCATGAACATGGGTGAGACTTGTTTACTCGACACATGAGCTTTTAGACTTGTTCCAAAACAGTTACTACTTATTTTGAATTGTTATATATAGTACACTGACGACACAGGGGACTATTCTGTCCTTTTCAAAGAGGGATTCCAACCCAAGATAAAAGGGTCCAACCAGATGTACCTATTCAAAAGCATTGATCAGCAAAAAAAGAAGTGACCCAACCCCCTGAACAGCCTTTGATCTCTCACTGCGACTGTTTTCATTTCAACACAAAGTTTATACGCAAATCTAATCAATTGATTGTTAGGGATAAAAGATTAGTTATCAAGATGCTTGATTTCTTGATTGACAACATATTTGTTACGTTCGGAGGACGTGTTTTTCAGCAGACTGTCGGCATTCCAATGGGAACAAATTGTGCCCCTCTACTTGCCGACTTGTTTCTTATTTTTATTATGAGGCTGACTTCAAGCACGAACCTCTTAGAAAGAAAGATAAGAAGTTAGGAATCCTTTAACTCTACTTGCCTCTATATAGATGATGTTCTTTCACTAAACAATTCAAAATTTGGTGACTATGTGGAACGCATCTATCCCATCGAACTAGAGATAAAAGGATACTACAGATACAGTTAATTTGGCTTCACATCTTGACTTACATCTAGAAATTGACAATGAGGGTCGGTTGAAAACAAAACTTCACGACAAAAGAGATGATTTCAGCTTTCCAATTGTGATCTTTCCATTTCTAAGTAGCAACATTCCAGCAGTACCTGTTTACGATGTTTAAATCTCCCAATTGATAAGATATTCCTGTGCTTGCATTTCCTATCGAGATTTTCTTGATAGCGGGTTTTTGCTCACAAGGAAGCTATTAAATCAAGAGTTCGAAATGGTTTCACAAATGATATCGGATATGTTCCATACGTCGTAACTACAATTCCCTTCCCTTCATAAATGTGACCTACCGAATTAGACTATTAAACGGATTTGTTACTTCATAAGCAACACGAAGGGAGTCACATGTGGAGCATATGAGATCACCCCTAGTTTTTTGGTGGTTTTCGTGTTGTTATTCTTTAGTTTTCTATTTTGTGTCGTGTGTACTATTGTTTGTCCTTTTCATTTTCAGCCATGGCGTTGCCAGTTTATTTTCAATTTATGAGTTTGACTGTCCCTCTGGTATCTTTCGTCCCTCTTTTGAAGAGTATCCTCTAAACAATATTTTGCAGGTTTTCATATACTTTTATTCCATTGCATTTAAAGTATCCGGTTTTGCGAGGAAAGTATATTGCTTCTGCTGATAATATATAAATCATGCATCTTTCTACACCTTCGGTACTTATAAATACTAGTCGTCAAATATTCAGCTTTGTGCGGTCATGATGGTAATGAAATTTTAACGTGGTGCTTACTTTTTTCCCTTTTTTTTATAGAGAAGACACAATTTGTTATTTCGTAACTGTTTAATTGGTTTGTTTTTGTATTTTGAGATGACCCCTTGTTTTTTCACCTTTAATTGAAAGACTAAAATGTTATCCTAGGTATAGACCTAGTTTTATTGGTTACTAGCTATATATATATAGTAATCAGTAAGGACTCATCATGTTTTACATATTAAGATAAATGATTAACAACTTTTATTTTAATCTCGGTAGGAATCAATAGATGTTTAAATTAAAGTATTTTCTAATGCAACTTTTATTTCTATTTTTAAGGGCTTGTGGGTTTATGATACACCGATGTCTGAATATGCAACTTGTTTTGAGTAAAACAGATATATGCTTTATTTTTTAGGGTGATTCTTTGTTACTTTATTTTGTCCTGTTTTATTCAAAGTCCCCTTTTTAAACATAGAGTCTAATTCCACAGCGTGATCTAGTAATAATTGAGTAAGAGAGTGTTTGTATTTTGGGGTTTTGAATTTGATATTTAATGAGATTACAATAAAGATTATTAGTTTATGGTGTTGACGGTAGGATTCTGTAAAGAAGCCGTTAATATTCATTTTACATTTTACATTATTTGTCAATGCACTATTTTGATAGACTTATTTGAGTGCTCTGTTTTATGTGTACATTGAAGACTTGGTACTTCATATTAATATTGCAGTTTACATGTATTGATATTCTGAGATACCTTTATAAATTATAAAAAAAATACTTATCTCGATCTCTTCATAAATTTATCGAGACTCAGGGCCCAGTTGTTCGGACTTTTATACAATGTTGAATTTTAAAGTCGGAAATATCTAGTAGATTTGTGTCGGAATTTAATTATTTTTGAGCCATTGGATCAATCAAGCTTGATTGAGAGCGCACATCTTTCTAACACAAAATATAAAAATGGTTCAGCGAGTACACGTTTAGATTATTTGTTTCTAAAATAACATTTTCGGGAAGTTTGCATAAACTGCGTTTGCAAAGTTTGCATAAACTTTGACAAACAATAAACTCGCTGCAAATGTGTCTTCAGTCTGTCCTTCGTCGTGTATTAATACAAACGATGCATTTGTTTCTATATTTAGCATTAATTCGTTCAAACATATTTATTTCACTAACAAAAAGGTATTTCTAGCTTGTCATAATACAGAACAATTTATAAAATTACTCAAGTCTAGGTATTATCCTTCTTTCTTTCATTGCTGTTACTTCAACAAAAAAGCTTTATCATCACTATCTTCATACATTCATCTTATGAAGATGAAAAACTTCATGCCAGTAAAATTAAATATGCACAGAGGAGCGATGTCCTCCGTGTTTATAAAATCTCATACAGAGACTTTTTCCCCGTGTAATAAGTTCGTAAACCAGAAACATGTTCATGCGTTTTTGGCAGTTAAAACAGGGTCAGTAAACACTTTATTAACGATGCACTTGTTTCTATTGTTGTTATGCTTAACACACTTTGGTTAGAAAAAAATACACAAGTCGTACGAGTGCAGGTATTCAATTAACAGTTAACTTAACAAGGTCCCCAGAGACGTTATTAAGAATTGAACGATGAACAGTCTGCGGGCTGAATGCTTCTTACCACCTGATTGGGATATATAACTGAGACGTGAATAATTCAAGTTCGATGAATGGTTGAGACTATCCAAACCTAGTAAACGTCTTTCAATCCCCTAGAGTATTGGATTTGTACCCTCTATTTGGCCCGTTCACCAATTATGCATATTGGTACATATGTATCTTTTATCTATGAATAGCCGAAAATCCTAGAGTTTTGTGAACACACATATGATTGTTTCACATGCAATCCAGTCGATCATTGTTTTTACATTGTATACACAAAATACATAAGAAAACATGAAGGAAATCATGGTTACGATATTTCATGATGAGATAATAGATTGTTTGACAAATATATAAAGCATTTACGACAATGATTTTAAGGATTAGTACGATAAGGACCTTATTTGTCACACAACATTAAACGATAAACTGCTTCATAACGTGCGTGGTAAAGTTTGTTGATTGACATGCAAGGCTACTCTAAATGAAATAATCTACAAAGCGAGAACACTCTCCACTTTCACCAGCTAAGAGACGACTAGCTTTAAAAAAAACTGTTACTTTTTTTATTGAAGTCAAAGTCCGTGTTCAATACCAGAGTTTTGATTTGTCGGTTTACTTTAATAAAGATGTTTTCGAGTAAACGTTTTCAATAATTGTCTACACCTATAGTTGACAACGACTACGGCAGATTAAATCTAAGTGGTCATATCAAAAGTAATAGCAGCTGTACTGTTTTTGGTCAGTAGTTGAATCGAAAGGTGAACACAAAATTGTTTGCTTATATTCATTTACTGCATGCAACGATATTTTTCTTTTTATAAACCATTTACTGATTTATATCTTTAGGTTTCACTTTGTAAATACGGCTGTTTCTCAAACAACGCCTCTTTCTGTAAGATTTAGAGCTTTCATAGATATTTAATTTTGTTTACATACTGGTATCCAATTCATATCTGTATGTTGCATCTCATAGAGACATAACTTGGGAAAGTGACCAGAAAATATACAAGTAATTTAAACTATAATGGTTTATTTTTATAAATTGTAATTTGGATGGAGTTGTCTCATTGGCACTCCCACCACATCTTCCTATATCAATGTGAATATTGTTTATATTGAAATATGTGGTAATCCTACTGTCGAGGTGGTGGTAGTTACGAAATTTAGTTTAAGTTTAAACTCTTAGTTCGGGGCCTATAAATGTTGAAAATATGCCACACAGCCCTAAGTGCATATGAATTTTTCATTCTAGGATATTATTTTTTTCAAAACTTCATAGAAAAAGTGTTATAGTTTTAGCCGTAAAGGGAGTTCCTATGGGAAAATGCATTGTCAAAATTTACAGAAATTCAACCTATATTTATATATTTGGATTGAATATGAATAACAGTCTGGCATTTTAGAATGAGAATCTAGCTATTGATAGCTATTTAATGGGGAAAAAAAACGTTGTAAATATGTAAAAAAAAAATGTGTTATGTCGTTAGAAAAAGGCGGCACATCTTTATCCACGGTCTGTTAATTTTTGCCTCGGATGCCCGTTAAAATGCACTCAGTTTTTTTTTATTTCAACTATGCTACGTTCAACTTAGGTGTGTATTCAGTTATAATATTTAAAGAACATTTATAAAAGGCGAATGTCATATTTCATATTTTGATCTAAAATAAATCATGGAAATATCCCAAGACATACTTTGACAATAATGAGAAAAGGGCAGACACGGACAATGGACATGGCACAAATAAAGCTTAACATCATATAATGCAACACCTAAAACATTCAAAGGAACCATGTGATCTTCATTATTGTTGCAATATCAGTACTAAGCCGCGACATATGAACGGCTCCGGCAAAGCAAAGAGAGAAATGTATTTGTAAAAATTCTACAGAGAAAGGAATATATCTTTGGCCAACATTATACATATTCTAGGATTGAAAAAGAGGCATGCATGACATATGCAGCGGGTGAAATAAAAATACATCATTGGGGCGCATTTTGGGACACGTTACGGACAGGCAAATGGTTCCGTTATAATGTTCTATCTAGATACGGATTCGGAGAGTGGCTGGCAACTGTTCTGTCGGAAAAAATGTGTTTGATTATATAGGGAATCACTGATGCTTGATTGGAACAGTCCCCTTCTGAGGCAGTCAGTGGGCCCCTTCTTATGTACATTTCTGGATCCCCACAGCCATCTGTAAATTTGTTACCATGGGGATGCTCAATGTAGAGACATAAAATAACAATCCAAAAAACGACTTTGGGGACTAACTGTGCACCACTTATTGCGGACCTGTTTTTGTATTGTGTGTATGAGTTACAATTTATGACTAAAATTAGCAAAGACGCTTCTAAACAACATTTGATATAAATATTTAAACAATACTTTTAGATATTTGGATGATATGTAAGCTCTCAATAATGACAACCTCAATATGTATACTAAAGAAATGTATCTTGTTGAACTTACTTTAAATAGATCTAATACTAACAATGACCACTACCCTTTTTTCGATCTTGATAGCTATATCATTAACGGGAAGCTTAATACAAAAATGTATGACAAAAGAGATTATTTTTCATTTCCTATCGTTAATTATCCATTTTGAGATGATGACGTTCCCTTGTCACCATCTTATGGCGTTTTCATATCTCAACTTGTACAATCCGCTCGTGTAAGTAACAACGTACTAGATTTTAGCGGGAGAAATGTATATATTACTGAAAACCTATTACACCAGGGTTTTCGATTTCACACTCTAGTCAAAACATTTACGAAATTTTATCATCGGTATAAGAAAAAATGTCGTAAATATAACTAAACATGCAGACATCTTATACGTTCAGGTATATTATCCAATATTTTATGGTAATATTCTTTACGAAGCACAAAAATGTCAGTAATCACCTCAAAAGCTTATAAACCTTTAAACAGACTTATTAAGAAGTAGGGATATAGTTACGATACTGTTGTCAGGTTATTAAAGATTGCATGTTTTTGTTTTAATATTGATTCACTTATAGGGTCTTTGCGTCGGATCTCAACAGATTTATTTTACAAAAAAACAGTTGTTGGCATGACATGGGTTATGTTCTTCTCATATATTTTATGAAAGTATGATACTAATAAAATTGAGAATGGAAATAGGGAATGTATCAAAGAGACAACAACCCGACCATAGAATAGATATTCATATGATGAAGACATAATCTTTCAATCAGTTAATTGAGGTCTGGAGCTGGCATGTCAGTTAACTGCTAGTAGTCTGTTGGTATTTATGTTTTATTGTGATTTAATTTATTTTCTTTTGTTTCATCTTCTGACATCGGACTCGGACTTTTCTTGAACTGAATTTAATGCGCGTATTGTTTTGCATTTACTTTTGTATATTGGCTAGATATAATATAGGGGTGAGATCTCATAAACATGTTTAACCCCGCCGCAATTTTGCGCCTGTCCCAAGTCAGGAGCCTCTGGCCTGAGTCAGTCTTGGTTGGTATTTAATTTTAGATTCGTGTGTATAATTCAGAGTTAAGTATAACGTCCGTTATCACTGTACTAGTAAACATATTTTAAGGGGCCAATTGAAGAATGCCTACGGGTGCGGAATTTTCTCGCTGCGTTAAAGACCCTTTGGTGGACTTCTGCTGTTGTCTGCTCTATGGTCGGGTTTTTGTCGCTTTGACACATTCCCCATTTCCTTTCTCAATTTTCTGTTGACAAGAGAAGCAGACTTGAAAAAATGAGACAACCATACATGTAGATATCAATAATCATATTACCGAAAATCCAATAGTTTCGAATGTGAATAGATTGACGATTTAAGATTTGAAAGTTATATGCTTTATGCTTTTTATTAACAGATTTAGATGACATAAAAAATGAAATAAAAGGGAAAACACAGAAAATACACAAAAGCTATGAGCAAAATAGTCGGTTTATATTATTTTTACATCGTTATAATCAAATGTGCTGTACTATATATGTTTAAGTTACATGCATGTATATATATAAATGAATGGGTTTTTTATCTGATACGACACCTTTATTTTCCTTGTTAACTGTAGGTGTCAATAGTCGGTATCGAGAGTTGTTGAAATAGTCTAGTAGTATATATACTCATTTTAAATGTTAACAAACGATAAAAAGGAGCATCAGTACATTTAAGAAAATACATGTAGCTTTAGATGCTGAGTTAACATTACGGACTTTACCAAATATATAACACAGATACTTAAAAGGGATTTTTGAAATAAAATTTGCAAACTAACCTAATGTTGAAAAAATATTTCGATCACGAATGTTGATTACGCGAATGTTGTTATCTGTATACAATATTTTCTAATTAGATATTCCGTTAGCAGAGTTTTCTGACAAAATCAGTTTCTATGATCAAAGACATAAATTATACAGTTACAATTATCTTTTAAGTTATTTTCCACAAGTTACGACTATCTTCTTTTGGTTTTACGATGATCTTCCGTAAATCATTGGCTAATTTTTCGGTAACAAGGTCACATATGATATTAAGAACTCACACATACAACAATACCGTACATATCAACCTAGCGACTGAGTAATTATTAAAAACAATGCGTGTACACGGAGATATTACAAAAACACGATTGTACCTTGTTTGGAGCTCCGCCATGTTGGAATTACCGTACCTGCAGTTACGGTGATCAGTTTAACACCAGTGATAGTACAGCATTGATCAGATTAACGATTTTATTTACTTATACGACACATACATATGGTACGTATTTGAAGTAAAATAAAATGAGCTCTGGTGGTGAAGGATATATCTCATTCCTTGGTCTAAATTAGTAATGAAAAATTGGTTTATCGCCTACGAATTAATACCACTGACTGATTTATGTTACAATAACGCCAATTTAAATACTGAGGATATTTTTTTATTATGAAAACCCTAGTGTTGTTCTCGCGCGACCTTTTCAGAAGATTTATATATGTAAAAAGATGCAATTTATTAATCCAGACTTCCTCCCTGTTACATTGTTCATTTCGCCTAGTTTTATTTTTTTTGTGGGGAAGGGGCATTGATTTTGTATTTTCTTACAAATTCATATTTAACAACACAATTAGATTCGGTTGGAAATAGTGTGAAGGAAATATACCTTTGAGTGCACTCAATTTATCCTCAAATTTGGCCATCATATCTTCGCTGTGTTTTGCGATACTTTCCTTCAAATCATGTACTTCAGATTTTACAAGACTACCTACTGCTTCTCCTGTCTGTTTTATAGCTCTTGATTGGTCAGAAACGCACTCTTGTACTTGGTTACTGCCATTTATACATAAATTGGCAAGTTTTGTAATGTACTCAGGAACCTCTATATGATTGTTATTTAAATGATGAGTGTGAACATCAACAACCTGCAAATATATTTTTCTATCAAGATTAACATGAAATTGTGGTGTGACAAAATTATCATCAATATTGATTTTTGTCGTTATAATTGGATCGATAGTATATATCAGTACAACGTCATAGCTCAAAAGAGGGACGAATGATACCAAAGGCACATTCAAACTCATAAATTTAAAATAAACTGACAACGTCATGGCTAAAAATGAAAAAAACAAACAGACAAACAATGGTACACATGACACAACATAAAAAAAACTTAAGAATAAACAACACGAACCCCACCAAAAACTACGCGTGATCTCAGGTGCTCCGGAAGAATAAGCAGATCCTGCTCCACATGTGGGGTCCGTCGTGTTGCTTGTGTGATAACAAATCCGGTAAATACAAATGTAGTCTAATTCGGTAGGTCTCATTCATGAAAGGGAAGGGGTTGTAGTTACGAAGTAAGGAACATATCCGATATCATTTGTGAAACGGTTATTCCATAACGGTCAACCAACTCGTGATGGCGTTCGTAAAATTTACGAAGGGATGATTTCAACTTCACCATTTGGAACTCTTGATTTAATAGCTTCCTTGTGAGCAGCAACCCTCTTTCAAGAAAACTATGATAGAAAAATGCAAGCACAGTAATATCGTATCAATTGGGAGATATATACCCCTATGCAGGTGCTGCTTGAATATTGCTACTTAAAAAATGGAAAGTTCACAATTGGAAAGCTGAAATCATCTCTTTTGTCGTAAAGTTTTGTTTTCAACCGACCCTCTACATTGTCAATTTCTAGATGTAAGTCAAGATATGAGGCCGACTTAACTGTATCTGTAGTATCATTTATCTCTAGTTCGATGGGATAGATTTATACTCTGATATTTCTTATGTGAATTTTACTTTTGGTTACTAAGTTGCTAATTATCCCCCATACGCAAGTGTGAATCTCAATTATAATATGCAAACAAACAATTAAAAAGTAAAAACACAAAAATACCGAACTCCGAGGAAAATTAAAAAAGGAAAATCAAAAATCAAAAGGCAAAATCAAAAGTCCAAACACATCAAACGAATGGGTAACAACTGTCATATTCCTGACTTGGTACAGGCATTTTCTAATGTAGAAAATGGTGGATTGAACCTGGTTTTATAGCTAGCTAAACCTCTCACTTATATGACAGTCGCATCAAATTCCATTAAATTTTCAACGATGCATGAACAAAACAAACATACTCAAAGAGTAAAAATGTCAAAAATAGGGGTACAACAGTCAATATTGTGTTATCATCTTAATATCTCTACATAAACAACAAATGTAACAAAGAAGCACAAAAAGGCATACATTAATTTAACATTCTCATTTTGCTTTTCTTATACGGCTGAATTTATCTATGTAAAGTCTACCCATAATGATAGAAGGTTTCATTACTGGTTTAAAAATGCGCGTTTGAAATTCGCACAGGTAGACATAAAAATAATTTTGTCGTATGACGGCATACATAAATGAAGACTTACGTAAAGTTGATATAACAAAAACAGACTTAACAGTAAAAGTAATAATAATAAATAAAATAATGGTGTGGTTCAAAGTATGACGGGATACATAAGAACAGTTTCACGTCAAATACGACTGAATGTATCTATGTAAAGTCTACCCATAAATGATAGAAGGTTTTCATTACTGGTGTAAAATAGCGCGTTTGAAATTCGCACAGGTAGACATAAAAATAATTTTGTCGTATGTCGGCATACATAAATACAGACTCACGTAAAGTAGATATACCAAAAACCAGACTTAACAGTAAAAGTAATAATAATAAATAAAATAATGGTGTGGTTCAAAGTATGACGGGATACATAAGTACAGTTTCACGTCAAATGTATATCATGAAAAACAGACTAAACAGAAAAAGTAGTGTTATTGAATAAAATAGTTTTGTCATTCATAGTATTCAAGATCCTTAAGTAAAAGTAATATCAATCAATGAAATAATTTTGCCGTTCAAAGTATGTGGTTTTACATAACCACTGAGTCACTTCAAATGATTATCTAAAAAAGACTTATAAAAGAATTCTATAATACGTAATTAAGATGATAACAAACGTCAGTACGCAAAATCTATCCTTCAAGACCATCTTGTATTATTTGTGAAGTTGAAACGGAATATTTATCAACAAGTTCTTGGTATCTTCCGATGAACTTTTTTAGAAAAAGGACGAGACGTTCTTTGACATACCCCTGGTTCATCAACTTTCTGCTCAGACACTGGTGACGTTTTACAAAGTCTGAATAGGAGCTGCAAGCTCTTGAATACCTAATAAGTTGGGAAATGTATATTCCATATGCAGGTGAAGTTGGTATATTACTACTAAGGTGGGGGAAATTGATAATTTCAAAATTAAAATCGTCTCGTTTGTCATAGATTCTGGTACTGAGATGACTGTGTATGTCAAATTCGAGGTATAAGTCTAAAAATGTGGCGGAGGAAGCCGTGTCTGTGGTCTCTTTAATTTCTAGTTCTGGTGGGTATATTAATGGAATCCAATCAGAAAAGTTCGGATTGTTAATGGAAAGAACATCATCAATATATCTGAAAGTGAAATTAAATAACCTGGCTTCTTTGATCTTCTTGTTTTTGACAAGTGTCTGAAGGAACTCCGATTCATATGAAAATAAGAAGAGGTCAGCAAGGAGAGGCGCACAGTTCGTTCCCATAGGAATGCCGACAATTTGTTGAAAAAGTCTACCTCCAAATTCAACAAATATGTTGTCAATAAGAAACTCCAGCATACTGATCACTTGTTCCTCTGTGTAGTATGTTTTACCCTTTTGTTCCTTATTAACAAAATATGCCTTATGGTATCCCAAAGTGATAAATTTATAGCGTATGCTACCATTTTTATGATGAAAAGCATTGTGGATTATTTCTTTTAGACGGTTTTTCAATTTCACATGGGGAATGGTTGTATACAAGGTTGAAAAATCAAAAGTTTTAATAGAACTAATTTCAGAAAAAGACCGAGATTTAAAATTATCAAGAAGTTCTTTGGAGTTTTTCAGAATCCACATATGGTTAATACCACTACGAGAGTAAACAGTTTCACAGTATATCTGAAGACCCTCTTTAACTGCGGACAGAATTTTAGTCAGTCTAATGGACAATTCTTTAGTAGAACAAGCAGATGAGCCGGCAATGTACCGTTGTTTGTACGGAATTTTGTGAAGTTTAGGTATCCAATACAAACAAGGTAAGTCCTCCGATTTGTCGTTCAATGCAATGTTCATAGAAGCCATGAAGGACTTATGATTCGCCAAAATCTCATCCTTGTCAAATGATATGTTTTTGTATGTGGGACGATATTTGACATGTAACTATTTTGAATCATGACAGAGATTTCAATTTGTTGTTGTCTGGGTGATAAATTAGTGGAGATTTCAAATGGTTGCAAAAAAGGGTAATTTCAAATAAATTGGTTTTTTTTAAATAGAGGGATCTTTCCGTCGAGAAACCATTTCACTACAGGTCAATTGGAGTGTATGTCTAATGAACAAATTTATGGACCATAATTAGGAAATTGATAGACTAAGTTAGAAATGATTAAAAACATGAATAAGGAAAAAAATGGCACAAAAGACTAATAAAAAAACAATATTTATGAATACAGTGAACCTAGTTATCACGTATAGTTTAATATCAACATTAAACAAAACCATCAGTATCATTATTTTTGTTTATATCTATGTGTTGCATTGTATCTTGGCTTGCTTTAAGTAACATTCAAATAGTATTTTTACAATTTAGATAATATAAATGAAAGGACTACTATTACTTCATATGCTAGCATTTGAAATTATGACAGTCTCATCAAATTACGTTATATTTACAATGATGCGTGAACTACAATCTAAACAGACATAAAAAAGAAAATGAATTCTTAAAGTTTGATACATTTATATTTTTATTGAATTGATTTTTAAGTTTCCGTCAAATCTATAAGCGGGAAAAAACGGGCCTAACTATATGTCCCCATTTAAATACAGTGATCGTCCAAAAATGGGGGTTCCAACCCTTGAAAACCCCTCCCCAACAAAATATTGAAATCATGTATTTAGCAGCAAACGTGCGATTTTTACATTTTTTTTAAAAGGGGAGTGGGGGGGATTTAAATGACACATCCTGATTTGTTAACAATATAAAGATCACAGCCTATTTATTTCAAATCAATTTAGCCTTTCCCCCCTCCCTCTTCCTCCTTTTCCCCGCTTTCCGTTTCACCAATAAATCAAACGACATCTTATTTTCCACATACATATTTCTTTAATATATTTCTTTTTTACTAAGATGTATTTTAAAAGTCTCAAATGTGGTAACATTCATCTTTTTCTTGAAATTGTTCTTTTTTATCAAATTATCGGATTCTGTATTTGTTACTCCAGAGAGAACAAAATCGGTTGAGGGTAAATGAATAAAAAAATGTCTTAGCTTTATACAATATCTTACATTTCCTGCTTTGAGACCATTGAAGTTTCTCAAATGTTCAGTTTTTACCTGACTACTCATGCAGAAAAACTACGGTTGTTACCGGCCTGTTTCTTTGTTACCTTTGTATTGTATCTAATACATATAAGTCTCTTTAAATCGTGTAGCTATTCTTGTATTCAATTGGCTTTCTTACCTATTCTGACTATAGTCCGTGGGGTTTCATAAGATCAGTAGATAAAGTTTACCTCGTATTGATTTGGCTAATATTATGGGATCACTTTCTGCTTCTGTTTCGATATTCATATATTCTAGAACTTTATATTTTTGAAAGAACGCTTTCCTGATGAAGATAAATCTAGAAAAGCGCGTCAAAAGCATACAAATCAAATAAAAAAAAATTTGTGGTTTACAGGTACTGGCCAAACACATACTACTTTCGGTCAGGTACCTAAAACTCGGTGCTTGTTCCTTAATATATTTCCATTTTGTTCAATATAGGGGATTAATATGGCCGCTGGTTATTGGTAAAATTTGTAAACGTATAGCTCGTATAGCTTACTATTTTATAGGGGTTGGTTTGTTCTTTAGGACCGTAGGAAGACCTTTAATTTTTCAATTTTTATAGATAAGTATCTCATTGTGAATTAGCTAACTCACATATCTAATTTTGTTTAAAAAAAACATACACCGTGAAAATGTAGCTTTCGTTACTTGAAGATGCTTTTCGTGGTCCGCTATATATGAGTGCAGTTCATCTTTTGATAATTTTGGTTTTTGTCAAGTCACACTTACATGTATATCTATATCTTTTATACATTTTACTGCAATTCTAAATTTTCATTGTCGAAAATGAGTTAGCAACACGTGAACAAAAATATCAAATAGTTTATGTATTCCAGTTGAAAAGTGAATAATGAAAAAAAAAATAAGAAAATTACTGTGACACTGTATCACGTATTTCTGAATTTTTCTTTTTCATATTATCTAACACAAATTCAAATTAATATAAATAAAGAAATCTAAACACTCTTAAAGAGTTTAAACTTTATTTATTTAGTTAATTTCGAAGGCTACTCTATTTGGTTTCCTATTTTTTTTAACAGAAATTCCTTGATTCAATGTATGAAGTCTGAATACCAAAACATATATATCAAAACTTAAATACTGTATGTTGTCTTTTCTTTGCATATAAAATAAAGAAAATGTGGTATGATTACAAATGAGACAATTCTCCACAACAGACCAACATGACAAAACAGTTAATAACTAAATGTATATGTTCACTTTACCTTTGCTGTTCTCCATCCATTGATTGATTATACATATGACATGTCCATTGTGCAGTAATGACCATTAGAGGGTTACGGAGGACTAAATTGTCAAAATACGCGTGAAAATAAGAAAAAAGCCAATTTTGAATAATTGAATGGATATTTTGAATAATGGAATGGACTGCTTCGACACTTCAGTCCTTAATAACATATATATCTTTTACCTCATTCGAAAGTTTATTAATAGAGAGACAAAAGGTATATAGTCAATATGTCCGCAACGCATATTAGAAGCGTTACGAAGGACCTAAATATCGAAATATGTGTGGACGTTAGGAAATAGTTTATTTTGAATAATGGAATAGACTGCTGCGACCCGTCACCCCCCTTATAAATGAAATATTTGAGGATACTGGAATTATTCTCGTTACTAAGATAATAATTTACCACAAGTCATTATTAATGTATAAACCAAAACATTTATCCAATCTCATTTTGCCTACAAATAGTAAACATTGTTCAATACTCGACTTTCATCATCCCCAAACCTAATACAAATGTATACAAATCAAGCTTTTCCTGTAGTTGTCCAATATCCAGTGAATTAAAAATTCAAAAAGTATATCTGCATTCAAATCCTCTTACAAGTCATTATATTTGTAAAAGTGTGTAATTTATAAGTTTAGCCAAAATGTTTACTATAGATGGTGTTTTTGTTGCTGTTATATTTTGTTTATAGACATCTATTGTTATGTGTGTCATAGTAGATTAATTATGTTTTATTCATGTAGTTGATATTGTATGTAGAGAGCTTTATTGAAAATTGGTTTAATCCAAATGAGTTACTTCGTTTTGATTAAAGACATTTTTTTGTAGTATTATTATATCCATTCCATTATTCCAAATTGGCTATTTCTTAATTTTCAGGCGTATTTTAGCATCTAGGTCTTGCGTTTCTCATTACAATTACCCCATGCCTGATGGATTATATCCCTTTTGTTTCTCTATCAGAATAAGCTTTCGAATGAGGTATAAAGTATATCTGTAATTCGGAGCTAAAGGGTCGCAGCAGTTCGTCCATTTTTCAAATTATCCATTCCATAATTCAAATTTGGCTAATTCTTAATTTTCACGAGTATTTTGAACATTTCGGCCCTCCGTAACCCCTTTATGGTCATTGCTGCTTTTATTTTTAAATGGTGTATACATTTTTCATTTATGAGGGGCTGACGGTTAGAAGCAGTCTATTCTACTATTCAAAATATCCATTCCATTATTCAAAAAAGCAAATGTTCAAGACACAGTTCGAAGAAAACAAAATGTTATCTGTCTTATTAATGTTTTGTATAAAAGCATCACATCAAAATCAGCTGTTAATTTTTTTGTTACGATTATTTCTTTCCTGTTAGAGAGGAGGCGTAGCGTTTCACAACAACGGATTTAATCAGATTGGTAAAAATTCAAAATTGAGTTTCGAATCTCAGGGGGTTTAAAATACTTTATTATAAATCAATTAGATTTTGCTTATACCGTAGCTCTAGCTTTCTGTTTGGTTGCATCGTGAACTAGAAATGTAAAATTGGTGCGCTGCTGGTGATACATATGTATATAAATATATCTAAAACATATTGTTAAATTTACACACGGGTCATAAAATATAACATATTCAACGTTTGATAAGACGAAAGGAAGGGAATGTTAACTAGATATGAAACCTGTTCAAAGTGTTTTGATTTGAAAATTGATATATCTTCTAGATGAAACACTTACTATTTCCATAGAATTGATCCGATTAAAAAGCTCGGCAATTTCCTCCTTGTCAATTTCATGTTTGCGGCAAGCCTGTATTTGTTTTTGAATAATTCTTTGGTAAGGCTTATCAGAAAGATTTATGAGATCGCTTTCTAACTTTGCCCACATTGTATTTAATTCTGCCATTGAATAATAGTTTGTAGACCGTGCATGACATATTGAATTTCTACACAAATTCACTGAATCAAGTGCCGAATTTTCACTGGCAGACATTTTTGCAAATAATCGCAACAAGAAGGATAAGACAGTGATGTCCAACTCGTAAGCATCAATGCTTCTAGTCTCGAATTTGTGTAAACATAATTGCTGTAATCGGCCACCTTGTTTGATTATGTGTGCAGGGTCTTCTGTTCCATTTGCTTCATACAATATCTGGAAGATCCAATTCTTCATTTTTGTAGATCGTCCAATAGAACATCCGATTGTCGGACATGCACAGCACGTGGTTCTATTTTGTTCCCACTTATGGTAAAGAAAATGTTTTTCTTTTTCTAGAAACTGGGTAAAATGTCCTCCATATTGTGGAAGTGATAAAACTTTCAGTGTGAAAAAGGCAGATAAGACATCAATTCCGGTATCTAAAACGCATTTTTAAAGTTTCATAAGTTCCCTTTGCTCATATGCACTACTAGCCATTCTGACACGAATGTATTTTTATTTTCACTTATGAAATGCAAGTTATTTATTTCGGGTCAGTAGGTGATCTATTCTTATATTGTTTAATACAGTTCCGATACTTATAATTGTCTTTCATATCTGAAAAAAAAGTGAAAGCGTCGTTATGAAATTGAACTGTAACACCTTAAACAATTTTAAATTGTATATTTCTTTTTTCAAATCAGTCCCCAATGTTCCCATTACGTTAAAATTAATAAACCAAATAGCGCTTAAACTAATACACCGGTATTATATAATGTGTAAAAATATTAATAACAAAGTATACATATCATGTCGATCATGCATTTTTCAAAATAGGTTACAAAAAATCAAAATACTTTACTGTTTGTTTGCTTATGTTAATAGTTTCCACGATATAGATGTACAAATGATAGTTAAAATTGATGATTAAGAATCTAGTAGATGGAACCTAAAGTCATCCTAAAAACCACTAAATCTACTCACATTTATATGTTTTAATATATATATTTTCTATATAGAATTTTGAATAGATTGATTAAAACAAAATAAAATCACTCAAAGTTCTTAAACATCTTTCAGAATGACTTATTTATGGGCGCAAATACATGTTTATTCACAATCGAAGAGCTTATTTTATAAATTTACAAAGATCCTGGTATTGTTTCTTACATCTACTAGTATAATGTACAAGCGTCTGATAAGACAAAGACTTGTCCAATAGGGTTCCCATGGACCATATTTTTCCTTCGCCATTCATAAGCGATGGACTAGTTAGCATAGGAACTAATACCAAGCTTGGTACTCATTTGTACTTGCTATGGTATATTGCACGTTTTACTTGCTGAAAAAAGACTATATAGACCGAGTCGTGGGAACAGCCGCAATAAGTATTTCCTCTTCAAAAAACTTCGTTAACCCCATCTGATAAGTTTGTTCGATCTGACAACAAAACCATGTATCGTTCGATCAATGACATTGTCAAATCCATATCTGCTGATGTTGGCTGATCAATCATCATTCTAAATGATAGTCACACCTTTAAACAGCAACCATGTCACCAACGCAGTTTCTTTTCCAGCAAAAGTTTAATCTCTCAATGCCTAGAGTATTTGAAAGGTCATGGATAGGTATATATATCTGAAGCTTTATTCACTTCCAAATGCACGCCAAAGTTTGTCTGCCCCTATGTCACTGAAAAGCGAAACAGCAATGACAGCAACATCAGTATCGATTGTTCGAGTAATGACTCAGTGAAATCTGTGTTTCACTGTATCACACACATGCATCTTGATTCAAGTATTAGCCTCTTCACGTGAATATGATGCTAATCTCGAAACATCACCATGTGGTGGATAACACATCCTGACAATTGCTGCTACAACTACCTTTTCCTAAAAATATATTGAGCAAGCTGTTGCGAATGAAAAAGTTCTTTCTTATTGTCGTAATCTTGTTTTGACTCTGGATTCGTCTGTGTATTCCCTTTCCCCTAAATGTAGCTGTTGCTTTTTATAAAAAATGCTCAGGATATTCTATCTTATCTACCTCGAGATGTATTTCAAGTTTATCACCATGTTCACATTAAGAGGCTGGCAATATAATCATGGCGCATGTGTCTGAAACAAAAACTTGCACGATTTATGATGCATGATTCGAATTGTCGTTACTGTTTCTCTATTCCGTGACAGGAGTAGACGAACTATGGATTGTGTTTGGGAGAGCAAAAATTTGTGGATGAATATATATCAATGACCCTTCAAATGCACCTGTCAATGAGTGATTACACACACTTATTTTGATCCATGTCTTTACCAGTTGTGATATGGTTGTCTGAATGCTTGAAAAGAAAAAAAAGACTGCGTGGGAGACATTTGAAGATGTAACTTTGACATATAAAATGATGATTAATCAGTCTTAATCACCGAGGTTTAACTGTAAGATCACACAAAGTTACAGACGGGGTTAACATGGTAAACGAATAAAGAAAATAACTATTTGCGCAAAAGGGAAGACTAATTGAGGATATTCTCTCAACTTGGTATAGTTTTTTTCAGCATGTTAAACGTGCAATATACTTAGGCAGGTGTTTAGGGGGACGAGCTTGGAATTGATCCTTATGCTACCCAGGACAGAAGCTAATGGATGGCAAAGGGACAAAAAGGATAACTTTTAAACAAATCTTTCTAAGGCCTCATAGTTTTGTCAGAAACTTGTACATTGTTAATGTACTGGGGTACCGGAAGTGGGACATTTTTTGTCAATTGCCTCCCTATCTGAAATAAAAGAGTCATAGTTGAGGAAGGTCTATGTCAAATTTCATGCTTGTAGCAGGATGTGCACAATTCTTCTGTTCGCGGTATACCATCTTTTCCGCAAGTTAATGGTCTTCTGTTTGTTATTAAATTCATAATTTTTAAGATCCATTTTTTTTTACCTCTCGTGATACGTTTATTTGACAATATCGCCAATGACAGTCAGTAGGATTGAAGAACATCAGTCGTTTTTGTTCGACTCGTTAGTCGAATGCATTGTGTTGAAATATAATTTTCCCTTTTTTGGTCTTTTGGAAAATGTTTAATGTTTAGACCCCTCATACAATAAATTTGTTTTTCATGCAAACGTATCATAACAGAGGTTTTTATCCAACACAATCACAGGTTTCAACGTTGTTTCAAATTTATTCTTGTTTTTCTTTTTCCGTTTTGGATTCTATTATATTTTCCTTCGAGTTTATTTGATCCAATTATCCTTTTTGGACTCAAAACAGAAATGTCTATCACTTTGGTGTTGAAATCAATATCAGTTGTATGGCCATGTTAGTAAATTTTCTGTTGACAAAACTTAAGATTTATCGTAAAGCTAAGGATTTTTTTTATCCCAGAAATTAATTACCTTAGCCGTATTTGGGACAACTTTTGGGAATTTTAGGTCCTCAATGCTCTTCAACTTTGTACTTGTTTGGTTTTTTGACTATTTAGATCTGAGCGTCACTGATGAGTCTTGCGAAGACGTAACTCGCATCTTGCGTATTAAATTATAATCATGGGACTTTTGATAACTAAATAGAGGTTGATGATATGGCCTTCCGAATACCGTTTCGATTCCTAACATCATTGAAGAGACTTTCATTGTCGAAATCCGGATAGTGTGTACACATTTCAATCTACAGCTACTACTTTGGTATCAAACGTAGAAAATATGTAAAAGTTGGAACGTGAAATGACATGCATCTTAAAGCTCGTGAGCGCTAAATACGAGAGTGATAAAAAAGAAAATGCTGGTATAACTGACATTTAGACGTTTTAATAGTCGTTCAACGGGGAAACCTGTAGATCATTAAGCACTTGCGAAAAACAAGATTTAACAATTTCCGCAAACGACATCTACATATCAAAGCTCGTTCTGTATGATATAATTTACTTTTCTAGGGAGTTCATACATTTAGCAATTACAAAAATTTCAAAGAACGAGAGAAAGTTTTTGGAGCAAGTGGAGCAAGACTATTTACCCTTTAAGAAGACAAAACATCTCCCCCGAGTTTTGGTTTAATTTGTGTCTTTAGTTTTCTTTTCTTTTTTAAAAAAACATTAGTATAGAACATCTATGATTGTTAATGATGTTAGTACACAAATTTTCATTATTTCAAATATAATTCATGTCTTCATCTGATGAATGATATCCTAAACTAGTTTCTTTGTTTACAAAGAATGTAGATAACACGTGTAGTGATTGAATGATATCCTAAACTAGTTTCTTTGTTTACAAAGAAGGTAGATAACACGTGTAGTGATTGAATGAAATATACATTAGTGCATTTTTCAAGGAAATTTTCCAAAATATCTGTTTCGAAAGGATTATTGATATGCCGTATTCTTTTTCTGCTGTGAATATTTGTTTGAAATGCAAATGCGTTTTCACAAAGTATCACTACAGTAAAATCGGATGTTATTTTATTGGCTCATTGAGTTGAAGGTAATTTTCATTTTCTGAGTGTCCTAATTGTATACTAGATTCTTATATCTTTGATAACATAAAACTAGTAAAAACGTATTAGTGGATAACAACAAAAATAAACGAATAATATAAAGTACAACCATGAAAACATAACAAATGTAAAACAACTTTTGACTGTTGTTTAAAAATACAGTCAAATCTCAACTCACAATTGATAAACATTACAATTTACATGTATATATAAACAGGTAGTTAAACCTGTGCAGTCTTTGAAGAAAACTACAGTATAATCTCTGTATATGGGTGTCTTTAGTTTACTTTGTACTTTTTTCGTCGTTTTATGTTTTTATGTTTTTTTCCCATGGCATTGTCATTTTGTTTTCGACTCATATTTTTTTTATCTCTCGCCTCTATTTAACAACAAAAAAACTGAATTATCCACATTGAAGTTGTCTGTGCGCACAGATTCGGTATGGCAGACACCCTCAAGTTTAATAATTGAGAAATGGTTCCAAAAAAAATCTAACGTACAGTACTATGGCTGTTTTCAAGGTTGTAAGTTTCGTCTGAGTAGGTAAATAATCTGTAAGTGTCTGTTGATCCTCCATAGTTTACATATTCACTTAGCAATTGTTCTGCCGGCTGTTTGATCCTTTACGGGGAAAATATGAATGGTAGCGCTTCTTGACGTTAATTCTTTTGTGTTGTTAACAGTTTTCATTTCGATATTATTTTTTCTTCAGGAAAAATAAAGGTTGTGAAACCACAAAGGAGAAGCAACTTTCAAGAACTTAATGTGTTCTCTTTTTCAATAATACAATTTGTATTTAAATGAAAAGATAAAAAAAAAGTTGGGGACTTTCCGTTTTGATTTTTTTCGGAGTTCAGTACTTTTGTATCAAGTTTTCACTGTTAAAAAATTCATCCCAGTGGGTTTTTTATGATTGTATCTTATAAAATACGGTTCTTGAATTTCTTTGAATAAAAGATATTGAAAAGCAATCATTTACATAGACAATATAATTATGATGTAATAAATTGATAACCAATGTTATTGCGATGTAACTAGTTACTTTGGCATGTAATTTACTGGAACCCGAGAGCCGTGGTGTAGTGGTTGGCGCATCGGAATACTAACACAAATGTTTTAGTTTGATCACCGTTCCGGGGTGAAAACTTCAAGGACTGCTTTTTCGGTTCTCTCCCTTGACACAATTTGCAAGTGTGGTCTTAAGAAACGATGATAGTCCCTCGGAAGGGGACGATAAATGGCTGGCCCATATTGAGTGAGAGTCATATCTCTCGCACGCTTAACACACCTTGTAGATTTCAGGCTCATGCCGATAAAAGGCACCACTCCCACCCGCAAAGTGGAAAGGGATTAATGCAATTCACTATAAAAATGTTTAAATTATACTTAAACCCATTGACGACAGACATTACATATTGAACTATATTTGACTCACTTGAGAATAGAAACAAAATTATCTAGAATGATTAGTCTTTAACTGTGGAAACGTTGTGGCTGCTTTTCCATGAAATTCTAGATAAGATTTGTTAATATTTTTTCGACAATTCCCCCTGTAAATCATTATAAAAAGTGTTTTTTTTAGTTTGACAAAACTTCTACGAGTAATTAATGATGCTTTATAGCTGGTAGATTTTCCTTTATAATACAACTATCATTATAATACAACTTTCATTATAATATCACTTTCATTATAATACCACTTTCATTATAATACCACTTTCATTATAATACATTTCTGGTTTTCAAAAGAAAAATAGACAGGGAGTCATCCCACTAAGTCTATGGAAGAAGCGTTTCGATAAAATCGTTACTTAAGCGATATTGTCTAATATCAATTGTAAATATGCAAACATTCCATGAGGAAAATGTTGTTTTTGGCAATGGCAAATTAAGAAATTACTAACTTTAAAACTTATTGCTCAAATATAAACAACAATTGAGTCTTATTAACATTTAGAAGTTGGTTAGACGCTAAACTTTATGTCCGTGTAAAATTTGAAGTGCTGTGTTTTTCTTATATACATAAATAAACAAATGCTATTTTTTCTTATATCAATGCGTTACTTTTAAAATATCAAAGCGGTGTTTTTGTTATATCAATATAAGTACTTTTTAGTATTTAAAATAGTAGACTGCTGTACCAATATTTTGACAATTCTACCTATTATAAAATTTAGAATGGAAATGGGGAATGTGTTAAAGAGACAACAACCCTACCAAATAAAAAAACAACAGCAGAAGGTCACCAACAGGTCTTCAATGTAGCAAGAAATTCCCGCACCCGGAGGCGTCCTTCAGCTGGCCCCTTAACAAATATATACTAGTCCAGTGATAATGAACGCCATACTAATTTCCAAATTGTACACAAGAAACTAAAATTAAATAATACAAGACTAATGTCTGTTTTGATCACGCATCGTTGTAAATATGACAGAATTTGATGAGACTGTCATACACGTGAGAGGTTTAGCGCTATTAAACCAGGTTCAATCCACCATTTTCAAAATTTGAAAATGCCAGTACCGAGTCAGAAATATGACAGTTGTTATCCATTCGTTTGGTGAGTTTTATCATTTGGTTTTTCCATTTGATAAGGGACTTTCCGTTTTGAATTTTCTTCCAGGATTTTTGTGACTTTACTTCTTAGTAGTATTGTATGTAAATAACCAGTTTTAAAACCATTGCTTAAATTCAAATTGTTTTTAGTAACATCTTACAAATATCTCAATATCAAAATGATTGTTCACATTTATATACTAAATTATAATCCTGGTACCTTTGATAACTATTTACACCACTGGGTCGATGCCTCTGCTGGTGGACGTTTCGTCCCCGAGGGTATCACCAGCCCAGTAGTCAGCACTTCGGTGTTGACATGCATATCAATTATGTGGTCATTTTTATAAATTTCCTGTTTACAAAACTTTAAATTTTTCGAAAAACTAAGGATTTCTTATCCCAGCTGGCATAGATTACCTTAGCCGTATTTGGCACAACTTTTTGGAATTTTGGATCCTCAATGCTCTTCAACTTTGTATTTGTTTGGTTTATATCTATTTCGATATGAGCGTCACTGATGAGTCTTATGTAGACGAAACGCGCGTCTGGCGTACTAAATTATAATCCTGTTACCATTGATAACTATTTACACCACTGGGTCGATGCCTCTGCTGGTGGGCGTTTCGTCCCCGAGGGTATCACCAGCCCAGTAGTCAGCACTTCGGTGTTGACATGCATATCAATTATGTGGTCATTTTTATAAATTTCCTGTTTACAAAACTTTGAATTTTTCGAAAAACTAAGGATTTCTTATCCCAGGCATAGATTACCTTAGCCGTATTTGGCACAACTTTTTGGAATTTTGGATCCTCAATGCTCTTCAACTTTGTATTTGTTTGGTTTATAACTATTTCGATATGAGCGTCACTGATGAGTCTTATGTAGACGAAACGCGCGTCTGGCGTACTAAATTATAATCCTGGTACCTTTGATAACTATTTACACCACTGGGTCGATGCCTCTGCTGGGGGACGTTTCGTCCTCGAGGGTATAACCAGCCCAGTAGTCAGCACTTCGGTGTTGACATGCATATCAATTATGTGGTCATTTTTATAAATTTCCTGTTTACAAAACTTTTAATTTTTCGAAAAACTAAGGATTTCTTATCCCAGGCATAGATTACCTTAGCCGTATTTGGCACAACTTTTTGGAATTTTGGATCCTCAATGCTCTTCAACTTTGTATTTGTTTGGTTTATAACTATTTCGATATGAGCGTCACTGATGAGTCTTTTGTAGACGAAACGCGCGTCTGGCGTACTAAATTATAATCCTGGTACCTTTGATAACTATTATAACATTTAGCAAATTTTAAAATGAACGCACCGAAATAATATACATCCGATATGCTCGCAACGCACGCATGGAAGACTTTCTTTATTGATGACAATGAAACTAGCTTGTGACAGAGATGAATCATACTATCCTCGTTCAAATTGATTCGACAAAATCTGACCTGTACTTTTGAATCTCCTTTTTTATTCAAATTATACCATTGGTTTTCCTGTTTGAATGGTTTAACAATATAAATGTTGTTGTTCCTATATAGCGTGGTGTTCTTTGTGAGCCAAGGCTCCGTATATAAGGCCCTACTTTGATCTATAATGGTTTACTTTAAACAAATTATTACTTTGATGGAGAGTTGTTTCACTGGAACGCATGCACCATCTTCTTATATCTATAAATCTTTAAAATTTCCCCTTTGAAATAACTGCTTTCCAGTCCTCCAACTGAACGATCTAAATTTATAAATATCGAAAAGATATATACACATTTCTAACGTTAAAAGACATTTACATCTTATTTATTTGTGTTCTTAACCAAATCTTTTTTAGACCTCATTGAAGAAATGAACTTATAACAATCGATACGGATTGTTATTTTGCACCAAGAAATGTTCGCGTATTTATACGATCGATTACTAGTAAAAAACGAAACGTCAAATCTCTGTGGCAACAATACATCAGAATGCCCTCACGGTCATCGCGATGTAAAAGAGCGTCCACGCGGCGAGCTGATTATGTTCATAGAGATATCAATTTACCAACGGGAAAAGAACTGTTTTCCTTCCTAATATTTTTTTCTATGATAATAATAAATACATTTTCTGTTTGACAATATTTTTGGTTTTCGTTGTATCTAAAGTTGTCCGATTTATAGTCTGAGGCTACCTCAGTTGGTATTTTCAAAGTTCGGGACATCAGCATTTGTACATTTTAATTTGTTTGGATTATTTATTTTACCTTTTGAATATTCATTGTAATTTGGAGCTGTATTGGATTGGATTGTTTGAATGAATGTTTCTTTTATGATTTTTTTTTGTCTATTTCGAAATTACCAAGGTGGATAGGCTATAGCAGTGTGACCAATATATTAAAATTTAATAGATCGGTAGACTATTTGCAACCGCATTTAAATTCCGCCATCGCAACATCACTCCAAATAGAATTATTCGGTTAACCCTGGAATTGAAAACAATAGACTGAACAGGTTGTTTACACTTTCAACAATCAATAGTGTCAAGCAACATTTTCGAAATGATAAGTTCATGTAAGCGTTAATTTTGTTACAGTTACGAAATTTTAGTGATATTGATCCTAAAACATTTAAGCGGTTAAGATCTAAGTTTTTGAATTATGTTTGCATTTTTTTTTTATATGCATTGTGACGTGTCATCGTATTCATTTTATATTAGAAAACTATAGCAGTTATATAAGAAAAGTATCGCATTCATAAATGTTCGATTTAACAAAAGTATAAACGTGTTGTTCTATACTTTTCAATAGTAATCAGGTGCATCATTGTTGAGGTGAATTCAATCCTATCGGTACGAAAAATAAATTCATTATTGAATCTCTCATAGTCGCCATTGCCGAAATAAAACTGTATCCCTTAACCTATTTTACAAACGGTTTGGTATGCCACAAAACCAGTTGCAACCCACCATTTTTTTCTTAACATTTCCTGTAACAAGTCAGAAAAAATAGCTATTGTTAAATCATAGTTCATTTCTGTGCGTGTTACATTTTAATGTTGTGTTCTGTTGTGCGGAGTTCTCCTCTTATATTTGATGTGTTTCCCTTAATTTTAGTTTGTAACCCGGATTTTTTTTTAGCGCCAGCAAACTAGTTTAACTGCGCAATTTTCTATATGTGTCTGTCCCAAGACAAGATCTTTTTATGCATAACCATATCAGTGATTGTAGTTTGTTGTAGTATATCATATTTGTTTTTTGTTTATTGTTTTGACCATAAATCAAACCGATAGTGCACTTTAAAAGCTGATTATGCGGTATAAGTTTTGATCATTGTTGTATTGTTGTTAATAACAATATAAAAAAGAAGATGTGATATGATTGCCAATGAGACAGCTATCCACAAAAGACCAAAATGACACACATAAACAACTATAGGTCACCGGACGGACTTCAACAATGAGCAAAGCCCATACCACATAGTCAGTTATAAAAGGCCCCGATAAGACAATGTAAAACAATTCAAACGAGAATTTAACGGCCTTATTTATGTAAAAAAATGAAAGAAAAAAACAAAAATGTAACACATAAACAAACGACAACCACTGAATTACAGGCTCCTGGCTTGGGACAGGCACATACATAAATAACGTGGCGTTGTTAAACATGTTAGCGAGATCCCAACCCTCCCCCTATTCTGAGACAGTGGTATAACAGTACAACAAATGTCGTTTCGTCTCTCGTGGAGGCTTGTCTCATTGTCAATCATACTACATCTTTTTGTTTCAATGCATATTATATTTGAACAATCAAGTACAGAATAATGCTGTAAAACAAATTCAGAACAAGGCATTTCGCTTACTTTTCTTGACAGAAACATGTCTTTTTCTTTATTCTTTATTCTAATATTAACCCATTTTTCTGACGTCAGTCTATTGTTCTAACAGTGGATTATTTTGTAAGAATCCACTGACCACAATGATAACTTAAGATAACTTATGTCAGAACTTTAAGCTTTTAACTTACGAAATGTAACCCTCTCAAAAACGAGTGACATATGAAAGGTTCGAACCCGCGCGCATTTTCATCAATGAAGTCGATGCATGATACCACTAGACCACGGGCGCTTATATGTAGGAACATTTTAATATCACTCTTAAAGCGTATATTTGTCAATACATGTCAATAAACTGTATTTCTGTCTTTTTTGTATATAATAGAATAAATAACACCATACAATCAAGTAATTGTAAATATGACTTATTAGTACATTTTCTTTATCAAATAAAAATCCATGTACGCATTACACTTATCAATTTTAACGTACAAGGCCTTCCTCTTTTCATCATAACAAATTCTCACTTTTGGAATTAGTATTATAATGCTATCATACCTTCACTTTTTGCTTGTTTGATTATAAATGGTCCAAAAATACATCAACATTTAACTGTCTCTAATGTGAATACATTGTGATAAGCTACAACTGTTAAACTACTTTTTTTACTTTAAAACCAAAAACAAAATTGTCAACTTGTTATGAAAAATGAAATGTAGATACCTCTCAGATTCAAAAACATCTTTTGGTAGAGAAAAACAGTAAAATGAAAAAAAAATATTACCGGTCCTAGGCTTGAACTTGGTACTGTTGGTTTCAAATTTGTGTCTTATTGTGCGACCGACTAGACGATCACAGCTTTGAACAGATTACATGTTACACTTTAAAATTGACATACTTATATATTTCACACTTGTAGCATGAGCAGTTCTGCTTGGGTTTCAGAATGCGTACCACAAATATCACTTGTTTATTTAATGATTGAAGATGGATGCCAAATGTAACAACGTTGAAATAATCAAAACTTAAATAATGAAAGCGAACCAGTTTACACAATATTTATATATTATTGTTCAATTAAGACCAATCATTGTTTTTATTTTGTCATCAACTGGCGTCTTGGTTTTATTGTGGCATTTATACTTCATTCTGATTTTCAATAATCTTAGTCCGTTTGTATATATATGTTGTAAATCCATTCTTTTTTTTTTATTTTTAATAATAATCCATTCTTTATAAATCCAATAAATTGAATTATATTAACACTAATGACATGCTCATTTGGTTGCTAAATACTTTAAATATAAATATTCAAGGTTTTCAAATATTGGTAACTATTTTATTTCAACTGTCCAAACAAGCTTATAAAAAATCAGTATAATAATTATATGTCTGTTGAATAAATTATAAATACTAAAATCTAAGCAATATAAAAAAAAAATGTAATGATTAAACATTGAGTAAAATTATTTTTTACAAGTATGCAATCTTGAATTTAGTAGGGTAGATAACAACCGATTTAAGTTAAATTAAACTTATATTAAGTTAGATATAAAATTAATGGAAACCTTGTGGATCTTACCATTTCCAGCTATTAGAGAGTAAAAAAGACAAAATACGAAATTATTTTAATGAAATTTCGTTGATTCATTGTCAGATCATGAAACAGATAGTCGTTTTACTAGAAATGGGTTAAGTTAGAGAATTAATAAGAAGTAGTGGATTCGAAAACGATAATCAACTCGCGACAAAAGTCGCTCGTTGATTATCGTTTACGAATCCACTACTTCTTATCAATTCTCCAATACTGACGTGCTTCTTTTGCTTTGTGATAAAATTCTCGATACATCTATACTTAGCGCAGACTCAGATATATGAATAATAATGGTTGTTACAATATACTTCCCACGTAAATCACGTAAAAGCACATGTACTGAAACCTATTTTCGAACCTCTACCGATTTCATTGTTTTAAAAATTGCAATTAAAAAATAATTAAAAAAATAACTTGTATTCTTATTCGGATGAATTGATAAAAAGAAGTAATGTACAACAGCTCGAAGAAATCAACAAAATCAAAATAAATTAAAATTTAGCGAAAGTCTTATACTGATTTTGGAGCATTTAAAAAGTAAAAACACAAAAATACTGAACACTGAGTTAAATTCAAAATGGAAAGTCATTTCAAAACAAAAAAGAGTTAAAAGTTTTCTTTAACGTGAGCCATCCAAATTTGTATAATATTGTATTTAAGGTAAGTTTCGTTTAATTTTCTATTGTATTGCATTATTCGCATATCTACTGATTTCAGCAAGTCAACATGGCGGCTCCTTAGTTACGAAATATCAACTTTGGATTTGACGGTAAAAACGATAAAAACGTGTAAATTAAAAATGGTAAATATAGAGTTGGAGAATTAAAATAATTAAACAGATTTTATTCTGACGGTTATTCACAAAATAATCTATGCAAGCTATAGATTTATTAGAATGCTTGAGCTTTATCTAGCGGGAAGTAAAAAAGAACAGCCACACACACAGCATACCCACTCTTGCTTCAGTTATTTAATGACCGTTTATGTCCTATTAGAATCAAAATAATTCATGAACTGATTGTACAATCTATGGCTTCCATGAATAATTTCTTTATAAATATCCGAAGTTTACACTGATTGAAACCCTAGATACCATAAACATACTCTGTATTTGTTCCGGACCATATGAGTATTTGGACCATATGCGTATGGTCATGACCATAAGGGTATGGTTAGGGGTAATTAAAACTCTGTTACAATTTACTTTTAATACTTCTAAATTCTTCATACGGTATAACCGTTCAATAAAAAGACAATATCACATTAGTTAACTTTATTATTATAGTGTATTAAAAATATAAGCTAAATAAAAATAAGAAGTTTCACATAGTTATTTTAAGTAATTGTCAAATTTAGAGTAAACACATTTTATACCGATGGTCATTACCGATGGTAATTACCGCCGGTCATTACAGATTTGTAATAAAAAGTGAATGATAAAAAAGATAAATTCCTAAAATTTCGTAATGAACTGTTACACAAGAAGTCACTGGAAAGTAACATAGTTTATTTAAGTTGTCTTATTAATATTGGTGTTGCAGTCATTTTACGATATTTGAGATCTAGAGCTAGCTTCTCAAAAACACCGTAGATATCAGAATGGCAATTAAAAGACCTCGGTATCACTGTACGCAGCTGTAAAAAGGCTAGCTTTTCACTCGCAAACAAAAGGTGTAAATAAAAAGGATCGCTTACAAATCTCTTGCAAATGCAAAAAAGCTATGATACCGTTTGAAAGTGAATGTCACACCAAGCCTACATGCAAATATGTAACTAGCGATGAAAACTAACTATGCATGACATCAATACTTATTTTTTACGTAGCTTTTGGATTATAAAATTAATAAATTTTCATGTAACCATCGCAGTTTTTTTAGATAAAGTTCTTGTATTATTGAAACGTTTATAATATAATGTGAAAAAATACCTATATAGTCCAAATACTCATATGGTCAGGCATGTTGAAAAACCAAACGAGTATTATACTCATATGGTCCGATCATACGCGTACGGTCGGACCACAGTATACGCATATGGTCATAACCATACGCGTATGGTCCAAATACTCATATGGTCCGGAACATATACACAGGCCAGAGTCTGAGCTTGATTTGCTAAACGATATAACTAGATAATCCAAAGAGCCTGTGTCGCTCACATGAAATTTTTATTTACAATTGATGCATGAAATATTGCCAACGTTATACTTTTGCTCTAGTTTCAGCGAAAAAAGTCAAAATTGGATTTTACCTCTATGTTATATTTTTAGCCATGTCGACCAAGTTTGTTGGCAGGCAATGTCATCAGACACATATTTAAAACCTAAATGCCCTTATGCTTCTTTGTGACATGTTTATTTGAATATATCTCAGTTGCTTCAAGAGAAGTATTTTGTAAAAGATTACAACAATTTAAGGACAATAACTCCTTATGAGGTCAATTGACCATTTGGATCATGTTGACTTACTTTGCTGAACATGATTGCTGTTTACACTTTATCTTTATCTATAACAAAATTCAAAATAATAACCAAAAACAATAACATTTCCTTACAATTACTAATTCAGGGGCAGCAATCTAACAATAATTTGTCTGATTGGTCTAAAATTTTTAGAACAAATATATCTTAGCCTGATGAACATTTTTGTTTACGTCAAATTTTGCCCTTAATGCTTTAGTCTCAGAGATATAAGTCAAAAAATGAATTTTCCCACTATTTTTTTTATTTTTAGCTATGTTGGTTGGCTTGTGGGTTCATTGGATACATTTTTGAAACTAGATACCCTAATGATGATATTGACCAAGTATAGCTTAATTTGTCTCAGTAGTTTCAGAGAATATTTTTGTTTTAAAGTTTACAAAAATTGGAAAAAATTTACTATAAAGGATAATAACTCCTTAAGGGGTCAATTGACCATTTTGATCTTGGGACTTATTTGTAGATCTTACTTTGCTGAACATTATTGCTGTTTACAGTTGATCTCTATCTATAATAATATTTAAGATAATACCCCAACACTGAAAAATTTAGTTAAAATAACCAATTCGTGGGCAGCAACCCAACAACGAGTTTTCTGATTAGTCTGAAAATTTCAGTACAGATAGATCTTGACCTGATAAGCAATTTTACCCCCAGGTCAGATTTGCTCTAAATGCTTTGGCTTCAGATAAATAAACCAAAATCTACATTTACCCCCTATGTTCTATTTTTAGCCATGGCAGCCATCTTGTTTGGTTTGCCGGGTCATTAATTTTTTTTTAAACTAGATACCGTAATGATGATTGTGGCCAAGTTTGGATTAATTTGACCAATTGGTTTCAGAGGAGAAGATTTTTGTAAAGTTAAACGACCGACGACGGACGACCGACGACGGACGCCAATGGTTGAGAAAAGCTCACTTGACCCTTTTGACCATGTGAACTAAAAACTAAACTGACGAAAAAAGGTAATTTATTCAAAATAAAAAAATGCCAAAAATACATTTTGTAAATAAAACATTTGACATAAAAGATTATATTTAATATCAAATAATAATACATATAATACGAAATTACATCAACTAATATCATATCAGTTGAATAAATGACCAAGAATAGGTGGAGAGAAAATTCTGCCCCACAAATAAACATATCTACCTCTAAAAATAATATTTAGGGAGATGTTGGTGGAAATTTTCACATATTGTTTGATAATAATAACATGTTAACACATCAAATGCTGATGATAAAATGAAGTGACTACAATGCATCTAAACGTGAACTCGTGCTGACCCCGCAAGATCATTGACCGATAAGAATGATGAAATCCAATCATGCACTGATAGTAAAGTGGAATTTCTCTGCATGTGAATAGCTATCAAAGGTACCAGGATTATAAATGAATACGCCAGACGAGCGTTTCGTCTACATAAGACTCATCAGTGACGCTCAGACCTAAATACTTATAAAGCCAAACAAGTACAAAGTTGAAGAGCATTGAGTACCCAAAATTCCAAAACGTTGTGCCAAATACGGCTTAGGTAATCTATTCATCAAATTGATATGCATGTCAACACCGAAATGATGACTACTGGGCTGGTGATACCCTCGGGGACGAAACTTCCAACAGCAGTTCCATCGACCCAGTGGTGTAAATAGCTATCAAAGGTACTAGGGTTATAAATGAATACTGAAGACACACGTTTCGTCTACACGACAAATATTTAAAAATAAATTTGAAAATTTAACTGTCTTTAGAGGATTAATATCGTATTACACGGGATTTGGTGGTGGAATCTATATTTATAATGCCGAGCATCCAACCGTTTTACAAAATTGACTGAAAGAATTGAGATGACCTAATGGTTCATTGGTCAGTCATATAAAAACTGTAAGGATCAAATTGACCGTTTCAGATGTCAATTGTTTATACTGATTTAACCATGTCTTTTTGTCAGTTATCATTTTGTAGTATTTTATGAAATCATTCTTAATAAAAAATTTAAAAAATAACTCACCAGGTCACCAGTTTGACTCAAATATAAACACATAAACTCTTCTTAGAATTTATAAAACAAGGAAGTACGAACTTTGTTTGTCTTTTATCGATAGATATTTTCCAGTTTCCGCATTCGAAAAGTGAGGCGAAATGTAGGGTAATTGTTACATCCCGATTGATAAATGATAAAAACGATAGCATTTTCCTTGAATAAAGGGCATACGAAAAGTTTTGATCTTAAGGTGATTTTATTAACGAAAATAATAATACAAGCTATTTCCCTTCTAGTTAATTTGAATATGTAATAAAATATACATTCATCTACTCTTTTTGGTACAAAGTTTCGGTTTCTTGGACATTTCTTTTCTTCAGACTGCCAAACATGTGTCCCTTTATTTTCAAAAGAGGAGCCCTCTTATATTTTTTCTTATTTTGTGATTACTTAACTATTATAATTGATGATTTGATTTTAGATTTGATTTCATTGGTTGATTGTTGGTTGCTTTACGCCGCATTATCACAAAAAAGCTTTATCGCGGCGAGAGCTAATTCAAATATTTTTTTACAATTTAAAGCATATTTTAAAATAACACAAAATGTCCTTCAATAAACTAAAATTCTAGACTAAAGCAAATTGATAATTTACAAATAAAATCAACAGTATGATAATGTGATAAAAATTATAATCGAATTAAACATAATAACATTTTTATATTTTATAATAAATTCCAATTTCTTTTAAGAATGCAACAATATTTGTATATGGAACATCATTAAATAGATTATTCATATTATTGACATTGATTTCATGATTATTTGATAATCTTGGACTGTATTTTTGATTATCTGGTTTAAACAAAAATAATCAATTATTATGTGGTTATATTGGCAAACAAATGATTAGGTGATCACTTGGACATCCCCATGAGGGGCCTAAAAAATAACCACGATCAGATTTTTGTAATTACATTTTGAATATCTTCTTAATATAAGTATGCTCTAAATTGTTTACCAATTCATTACAAATAATCAATAGTGCACTTCTATTGTATTGACAACACTGTGTAAGTAAATCATACAGAAATAATTGGTAAAAACGTACAGTTGTAACAATATCGCCTCGTGCTTCACTAACCACATCAGTTTTATAATTGTTTACATCTTTCACCGCAGCGGGTTCGTTATTGGCAGATTTAGTAACATTAGCTACAAGTAGTGCTTCGTCCTTTCGATAACCGTAAGCTTCGCCCAATTTGGCAGCTGCTAGGCAATTTGCGCTATCACTATGGTGACTTGCTCGAACAAAAAAGGCGAGTTGATCAGGCAAACCCTTTATGAATTTCATCAGTATTTCGTGATCATTTTTGTGCAAAATTGTTGCTTTTTCAAGTAGTTGAGCGTAAAAATCGTCAATTGATTGCCCTCTTGAAAGTTTTGATGTTTCAAATATTTCACCTTTAAGAAGTATATAAAAAAATGTGTTATAATGTGTTATAAAAATATGTGGTATGATTGCCAAAGAGACAACTATCCACAAAAGACCAAAATGACACAGACATTAACAACTATAGGTCACCGTACGGCCTGCAACAATGAACAAAGTCCATACCGCATAGTCAGCTATAAAAGGTCCCGATAAGGCAATGTAAATTAGATATAGGTGTGTTTGATTTTGTTTGAAATTTGATATGTGAGGTTGAACTTCTTTTGAAGTATTGACGAAACTACTGTATTTGGCGTACTAGTTAAACCGTTGGTTTTCCCGTTTGAATGATTATACACTAGTAATGTTGGGGCCCTTTATAGCTTGTTGTTCGGTGTGAGCCAAGGCTCCATGTTGAAGGCAGTACATTAACCTATAATGGTTTACTTTTTTTTTAAATTGTTATTTGGATGGAGAGTTGACTCATTGTCACTCACACCACATCTTACTATATCTACTGGCTAGAATTTGTAAGATCTGAGGTTTGAAATTTATCAAATAGTGTCCAGGCAGGCCGGGTAGCTGGTGTTTCTACATTTGACAAACTAAATGAATCATTTAACTGTTGCGGAGACGGTTATAATATCAGGTTCTATATGTCGTCTGTTATTTGATTATACAACAGAAAATCGTTGTCAGACTACGACATTTATCTAATAAAAATACAGTGCTTTATATACATCACTGAAAAATCAGTAATGAGCAAAATCTCACATACTGTACACTTAGCTGTGAGTTGACTAGCAGAAATGAAATAAATCTCACGTTCTACATCAATGAAAATAAATACAGGCAATGCATTCTATACAAAATCTTTATTTTTGCATCTCCAATTATTCCAATTAATTCCGTCTATACAAGACTATATATATTTGAGTACAACGGACGTCCATGATGTTTTCTGACACGGGGAATATGTATAAATAGCGAAAAATGTATGGTTCATGTTTGTGTGGAAATTTTGTTATAAAATGAATTGTTCGTATAAGTCACTGATAAAAAAAACTATGTTATAATTTATCCATATTCACGAATCAAACACGTGTGATGTCCTCGTGTTTTTGGGGTCTACATGTATGGTATGCACGGCCGTCACATTTTCAGAAAATAATTGTGTTTAAAGCTTACACACATATTCTAATAAATCTTGAAAATATCTTCTTTAAAAACTTTTAAGGGTCACTCCACCATGTAACGATTTCGCCTAGTCTTAATTATAAGTTTTGGTTTGGGATTAGCTCATGCAATAAAAACAGTTCTTACGTTGACGAAATTTAATTAAAGAGGGTGTAAATAAAAAGGTGTACAATTCCGGAAATCATATAAAACTGAAGGACGCATATATAAAACATATATATTTAAATATATCACAGTAGTCAACATGGTTATGCAGTCTTAATGTATATAAAATCAAATAACTCTCTCTACAAAGAAGCACATAATGCCATATATACAAAGTATAATATAAACAAAATGAAACATGAATTTTACCAAAATACAATAACACAATGGCGGGATATAAACGTAACGAGCCACGTCGTAAGTAAATCATCAAAAAAGGATAAACACAGACACTACAGGTACATTTAATATAAAGAAACTGTTAATAGAAAAGCATATCATTAAAAGACCACACAGTCAGGACACGACTAAATCGAATGTTTAGGTATGTTCTTTCCGTCAGTGACTTATATTTCATGCAACATTCTGGACGAGAACAATGTCGCAATTAATACAATCGGTTTGGCAGACTTTAAAGGCAGGTTTAGATCGCCACTTGAAAATTGTCAGTATCTCGTGAGGAAGTAAACATGTTGGCCTTTCAACAGACACGTACAAACCGCTTAAGTATGCCACTGTCGGACATGATAATTCGCAAGAATAACATATTTCTACAGACAAGAGTAATAAGAAAAACATTTGTTTAGACAGAGCTAGTCACATTAATAACATACATGTATTTCTCCAGACTGGAGTAGTCACAAGAAAAATATATTTCAATATTCCAATCAACCCTTGGGGTATGGAAAAGAGATATTGAGTATGCGTCAATTATACATCAATCAAACAACAAAAATAACTTAAGCGTATTATTTAAAATGCATCATATACATTGTCTTTTTAAATATGGGTCGTTCTGTTTAAATTTGATTTAGTTTCTGGGTTTTTTTTCCAGATTGACAGCATCCATAGCTTTCCGACAATGAAAATAAAATGTTTCTTTACAGAGAATAGCATTGCTGCCACTAACACATTCCTCATCTACGTGACATGACAGTAAATTTTCAATTTGATGGCTTGATAGAAGTAATAGGTAAACTAACCCAAAAATGTCAAAGTGTCCATGTTTTTTTATCCAATCTCGTTTATTCAGAAATTTTAGACATCAAAAGTTGTCAATATAAAAAAGCATGCTAATCATTAAAAACATTCACTATACTTACTAATTTAAAAAGTATCTCATATTTTTCAACAAAGCGACAAATGTCCCATACAGTTTATACTGCTGGGGGACATAACTCCTGATGAAAAATAATCACTTTGTCTTGATTTTATACCTTTAAAAAAAAGTCACAAAAAATGATAAATAATACTACATTAAAAAAATACATGACAACTTCAATTTCAATATGAGATAAACTCCTCTTCTTTATTTGATTTGGTACTTTTTCTTCCGATGGTAGCAGTCCTAGAACATATTGCAAACACTACAGCAAATCCATTGAAAATGTATAAAATGGCCGCAATGCAGGTCATCCCGAAAGAAAAACTTATCTTGATATTTTCATAACTGGCTAGATCATTGACTGCTGCAAAAAAGATTGCAAGACAAACAGTTAGTAAGCCCCCTAAAAATAAAAGATAAATATATATCAGGGCTGAAACAAATCAAATATGACGCCTTAAATTGAAAAAAAATGTACCAATCTTTTGCAAATTGATAAAATATTAAGAATTGTATAATCTGTACTATAAAAAAAATCAATATATTGTCTAATGTTAGAAACATTGACATGACATTTTTGACCTGACCCGGCAAATTTACAATTCAATTCAATTTACATCTATATTTTATTGACACATACACACTTAATAGCTTGTGAAACGAATTAAGATATTCACATTAACTTAGTAGCTCAGAAACTTTGGCAAACGTAAATACGAACTCGGTCTTATTATCCCAAAATATATTTGATCTGTCGACATCGTGCATCAAACTGTGTTTTTAGTAAAACTGCGCTCCATATCGACATATTAATGCCACGACCGCAAAATGTTTGTTTTAGTCGTTTTGCATTTAATGTCAGAAGCTCAAAGAACTTTAAAGGGCATAAGCTGTCAAATTCATGTTCACCGATATTGTTCGTTATCTATGAACAAAAACAAACCAACTTATTTTGTTTTATATCTTGAAGCTACTGCCACTTTACAGACAATATGTGAGACTAAATTAAAAACTGTGCATACTTAAATTTGACATGCGAATGTCATGAGATATCTGAAGGTTTTTTGTACACTGATATCGAAAAATATCATACTCAAGTCAAAATGTAAACCTTTTTTCATTTTTTATTTTTTTTGGTTGGGGGGTGAACGCATCTAGCTTCCAATTTGTGATATTTTGATATCCTCTCTTATCAAACCCCCGTTTTTATTTCAGTATACCTGGCCATGTTCTTATTCTTCAGATATGTATTACGTATGGTCGTCCTACAGGGAGTAACTTTTTGAAGTATGGCTCTAATGATTTATAATATAAAAACAAGAAGATGTGGTATGATTGCAAAAGAGACAACACTCAACCAGAGTCCATCTGTCATTGGGGGCAAACAAATATGGGTCATAGTACGACTTCCAACAATGACAAAACCCGTACCGCATAGTCAGCTATAAAGACACATCTATCAATACTGATTGATTTTACTTTAAATTCTCAAAATATGAGAACAAATGAATTTACTGAAGATAGAAAGAAAGAATAAAAGAAAATTTTCTGTTCAACATTGTTGTCAAATACTATAGGCATTTATTAATTTTATACACAGAATCAGTTTCAATTTTTTTTTCAAACCACTGTGAAAGTATGACAATTGTTAAAATGCAGATACCAGAAACATACTTTAAAAGCTTTTCACTTTTTTCAAAATATTTTGTACACTACTAAAATATCATATAAAATAACCTGTAATGAAACATCCAATCACTGTAAAACCATGAGAGTAACGTCCAGTCCCTGTTCCTTTGCAAAGGAACCACAATAGAGCTGACGTGACAATGACACCAGTAACGAATCCAAGCATGGCAAACACTCTTGTTGCTATCCAGAAATCTAAAATGATATAATTATGATTGTAGTTTCTAGGTAAAAAGACTCCTTGTGAATTTATGTGGCACCACAAGATAATATTTCATTTGCGCCAAAAAAAAAATTTTGCTCTTAATTTGTTAGGTACAGTTTAATGTTAATGAGCAATTGTATTCAAAACATCCAAACATTTTTATTTATGTGGACATTGTAAAGTAGATCCAGGCTACAACGAACATCAAAATGAGATAAATGAACACATCGGCTGTAGTTCGATAATGGGAGAAAGAAAAAATAGATATGGTATGCACGTACATGTAAGTGGGGAAATCTCCAGACATGAGTACACCAGCACCGTCGCTTATAAATTTTGTGCCAGAACAGAATTATAGCCTTACTATATTGTATAGTGCTTACAACTGTATCAGTATCTTTCTCCAGTGTATAGTGCTTTCTTAATATATTACTGTTAGGTTTATAACGTTAATTTATAGCAGAACTGTGTTTTATCAAGGTTTTAATATTATTTGCATCATTTAATGATGACTGATTTCTAAGGAATACTTCTAAAACTGTCATTGTTTATGTTATAAGTCTTTTTTTTAAATTCTATGTTTTATACTTTTTTTACCTGTATCCTACTATTAACCCGTAATATTTGTGCAAATGAAATATGGTTTGGCGCAATTGAAAGATGTTTTTGGTGCAAATATTGATCACGCAATGTTTGAATTACTTATTCTTCTAAAAGAGGGACGAAAGATACCAAAGGGACAGTCAAACTCATAAATCTAAAACAAACTAACAACGCCATGGCTAAAAATGAAAAAGACAAATAGAAAAACAATAGTAAACATGACACAACACAGAAAACTTAAGAATAAACAACACGAACCTCACCAAAAACTAGGGGTGATCTCAGGTGCTCCGGAAGGGTAAGCAGATCCTGCTCCACATGTGGCACCCGTCGTGTTGCTTATGTGATTACAAATCCGGTAAATAGTATAATTCGGTAGGTCACATTCATGAAAGGGAAGGGGATTGTATTTACGACGTAAGGAACATATCCGATATCAAAGGTCAACATACGTTTTGTAAAATAGATAATTTCGTGTTCAAAATATACACATCAGTGTAAAATTATTCTGATATTCCCCAGGTTGAGAAAAACATTTAAAATTAATTTAAATTGTTTGGATTTAAGAGTTTCTAATGAAAGTAAACCATGAAAAGCTCTTCGGACGAATGACATATTTTGATAAGGCGCGGTACAATAGCCCGTGAAAACAAATCTGAAACAGTTTTAACAAGAGAAAATCACGAACGGCTTTTATGTTTGTGCAAACCCGGCGAATTTTTTTTATAGTATATCACAGCAGTCTTACCTATGAGTGTATTAAGTTCATCTGGCCAGGCATGCCAATCAGTGTTTGATATTAACATGGATATCCAACCTAAATCAATACAACCATTACCTCCGATGCACCACTGCCAAAGTCCAAAGTAATAATCATTTTCAATAATTTTTTTCACAAATGATCAGTGAGAATATTGCAACCAGTGTTGTTATTAAAAGACATTTGTTAAGGACATTTAGTGACTTCCAACTTTCAGTGCACGCCATATTGGATATTTGGTTTGTTCTGATGTAATGGATGGTCGTTGTCAGCTACTTTTGTAATAGGGAATTATTGAAGGCATACGTCCGTAATAGTCTTAGCATTCAATATAAATGTAAATATTAGTGTTGTCAAATCGTACACTTTTGCCTAACCGGTTACTCGGATAATCGTTCGACCGATTAACCGGTTAACCGATAATTTAAGTTGGTGTTTAAAAGCCTTATCAATAGAACCCTACACATAGAAATAAGATGTGGTATGAGTGTCAATTTGACAACCGGCTTTCATCCAAGTCATGAATACGCTTTTAGAATGGAAGTTTTTCCTCTAGCATTATATAAGGCTTGTCTGTGAGGATTCCTGGCGAAGTTTGACTTTTAATAATCAAATGCACCGTATCAACTATGACGTTTGTACCAACTTCAGATTAAAAAATACAAAAAAAAGATCTCAATCTCGTAGAATTGAATATGTCATAACGTCTGAAACTGATTATTCTTTCCTTTTCTCTTGTTGTCTCCGAAAATAATGGGGTGTGTTTCAATGTGAAATGATTAATTATAAAACAAGAAGATGAGTTATGATTGCCAATGAGACAATTTCTCACAAGAGACCAAAATGACACAGAAATTAACAACTATAGGTCATTGTACATGCTGTACGACCTGTTTCTTCACTGTGTTTGCTTTTTTCTTTAAGCATGTTACTCGTACTTTCACGTATACCTTGAGTACATTTACATTGGTTTACATTTCACAATTTTTGAATTTAAATTAAGACCAACCCTTGCACTACGGAGGTTGCACATTTAAATGTAGGTTTACACAATATAAATTCGAAAACGCAATAATGAAGAAATTGGTAAAATTAAATCTCATTACTGATTGAAAGTTACTGTTAAACAAACACGTGTACTAATTATGATTCTTAAACATCCTGCCCCGAACTCTAATTAATTGTATGTTTTTAGAAATAACAAGAGCAATCAACATACTGGACAATTATTGATCTGTCAAACTAATTACCACGACGACAATAAAACATAACTAATTAATTATTTAATTTTCAACACAAATTTATATCAAATTTATCGAAATTGAAAAAAGTGCGGTTAACCGGTTAGCGTTTTTGGTATTCGGTATTCGGTCGTTCGACCGATTAACCGGTTAACCGGTTAACCGTTGACAACACTAGTAAATATCAAAAGCTTTCAATAGATTCAAGACAGTATTAACCGACTTCCTATAGAAAGAAAGAACATTTCCATTCCCTACGTATAATCTATATTCTTATTCACGTGTTTAGTTTAAATTATATTAGTATGTCGCTGGTGCTTTTCATTTTTTTTGTTTTCTTGACTGTTAAAATGCATGACAATGGCCGTTTTACACTATTATTTTACACAATATTGTGGTTTTCAACTGTAATTAATTGAATCCAAACAGATATATATATATTGATTGAACTGTCATTAAATTTTATACATTTTTTAAATTAACATCATTTAGTGGAATAATTCCATGTGTAACTTATTGTACATACAAATTATTCATTTAAGTTCGTTTAATTTATCTTAGCGGTATACGAACGTTTCTTTTTATCATCTGATAATCCATGACAATAACAGGGTGTCATTCAGTTATTTGAGGATTCAGAACTGTTGTCGTTGATCTACATTATAGAGACAAAGAGTTGTTGGTCTTTGTAGGTGTTGTGAAGATCAGATGCAAATCTTATATTCTTACATTATTTGTACTCTATATCATTCAGTATGAACTATGGTAGATAAGATAAGATAAGATAATTTTATTAACCAATCAAGGTGCCCAAAATTTGAGCTATACAATCAAATGAATGAATTACAAAATAAAGTACAGAAAATGAATAGAATGATTAAAGTACATTTAGACAAAAAAAACACATGAATACACAAATGTTACACTAATTAACCTGATATAAACCAAGTTATGTACTAATCAATGTTAATGAGCTATAATGTATCGACTGTATCAATTACACTACATTCTTTAACATTAGATATGGAAAATGAACTTAATATATACCTAAAACTGTTTGTATTATTATATGCTGATGATACTATTTTACTTGCTGAATCAAGTTCAGATTTACAGTCACTTTTAAATAATTTTTCACAATATTTTAATAATTGGAAATTAAGAATCAATGTTAGTAAAACCAAAGTGATGGTTTTTACAAGAGGAAGAATACCCAATAATTTGAAATTTTGTATTGAAAAAGAAAAATAGAGATAGTTAAACATTATAAAACCTTGGTGTTATTTTTTTCTAGAAATGCATCTTTTTTCGAAACTAGAAAATATTTACGAGACCAAGCAACTAAGGCTATGTATAGTGTTATCAAGAAGAGCAGATTGAATCACTTATCGATTAAATGCCAACTAGAATGTTTGATAAAGCTGTTGTACCCATTCTTCTATACGGGGCTGAAATTTGGGGATACGAAAATTTTGATATACTTGAGCGAGTTCATTTGAAACTCTGTAAGCACATTTTAAAACTTAAAAACTCGACTCCAAATTTTATGATTTATGGAGAACTTGGGAGATACCCCATTTCTTTATATGCAAAATTACGAACGATCAATTTTTGGTGTCGCCTTCTTGATAATACAAATGAAGATAAATTATCCTGTATACTATATAAATTACTATACATTAATTATAACAATTATGGTATTGGAAATAATTGGATTTTATGTATTAAGAAAATTTTTGATGAATGTGGCATGTCAAATATATGGCATTGCCAAGATTATTTTAACAAAAAATTGATAAAGTTAAGTATTGAGCAAAAGCTTAAAGACCAATTTCAACAAGAGTGGTGTGCAAATTTACACCAATCTTCAAAAGGTTTATGTTATAGAATTTTCAAGACTGAATTTAAATTTGAAAAGTATTTGTCGACCTTGCCTTTTAATTTTTTATATACTTTATGTACATTTAGATGCGGAAATCATCGTTTGCCAGTGGAGACAGAAAGGTGGCAATCTATTCCGAGATCCGAAAGGTCTTGTAATCTCTGTAGCTCTAAAGATATTGGCGATGAGTTTCACTACATTATGTCATGCAATTGTTTTAACATAGAAAGAGAAAAATATTTACCACACTATTGTAACAAAAATGCAAACATTATTAAATTTAAAAATGTATTCTCATTTGAAAATGTTGTAGAACTAGAAAAATTGTGTAGATTTATACGATATATATCATTGAAAGTCTGTCCTCCTGGTTAAAGGAACTATAATATTATTATAATGTTATTATTTTCACACATGCGAAACAAAGATATGTATTATATATGAACTGTTATTATCTCTGTAGCTATGTACTAGTTTATGAGAATAAAATCATTCATTCATAAATAAATAAAGCAGGCATAAAAGAGAAATCAACTGCGTATTGGATTCCGTAGGTACACAATGTTAGCAAGGTATCTTCATATCTGTTTCACATTTTAAAACGTTGTAATTGATTCAAATCATCATCCTCAGAAGCATTTGTAACAAAAATATTTTTTTTTGTCATGCGTACCTTATTTAAAGGATTTGCATATAAATACACAAACAGGGTACGACGTTTACTTTAAAGACTGCCGAATAGCAAAATACATTAAGATCACAACTTTCATCGGCTTAATTGAAAATTGAAAATGAAGGTCCGTATGAGCTATTGCCAAAATTAGATGTCCGTCTAGGTCAGATTTTATTTTTGATTATATTCACAGAAACAAATATATCTATCTGAATTCAATTTGATCAAAACCATTTCTAGGGATTCTTGTCAAAACAAGATGTGCCGCGAAAAAAACACTTGGCTTTTGTTGTAACAGTTGAAAATCGAAAATATAGGCAGGTTAGATCATAAGACAAGATATCATCTCGAAAATTGTAATAGATAGCATGAATCTCTTTTACTAATAATGATCAGCACACAACTATCTACCATACCGTCTGATGGTGAAAAATTTGCATTCGACTCCTTATCGGTCAAACATGATCAGAATGATTAAATCTATAAATACATAATACATAGGTTAACATAATCGAAACTGCTAATCGACCACACGGAATTGAGAATTAAGAATGAAAACGGTTAGTGTGTCAACAACCTGACCAAAGAACAGAAAACTGTTCAAGACTACCATTAAGTCTTAAACGTAGCAAGGATAACGGAAGCGGACCTCAACTGGAACCTATACAATAATAAAGATTTGTTTTTGGTCTAGATCTCGCACCTATTCATTACCCTTATCAATATACTGCCTGTATAACTTGACAGATTTCTTTTTACTTCTCAAGCGGAATTTCAAGAAGAAAAGAAACGTTAGTTAAATTTAAGAAAGCTTTGGAAATCATCTAGCTAACTCTTGATCTATAATATATAATTGATGTGATTATGAATTATCAATGCTATTATATAAGTTATTTTTGCAATGTTGAAAGATTTTGACTAAATGTACTCAAAACATATGGGGTATTTGAATATCAAATAGCAATATTTTGAGCAAAAAAAATGAAAAGATAAGGAAACAAAATTCACAAACATCAAGGAAATTTGAAAAGAGAAAGTCCGTCATCAAATGTCTAGATTAAAGGCTGAAATACATAAGAAAAGCGGAAGGCAACTTTCGTAATCCTATCCTGGCGCAGGCATTTCCTTGGCCGAGTAAAATATATTTCATTCATCGATTCATGACTGTCTTGTCGCTTCGCATCAGTCTCATACAGCCTGAGCCATGTCAGTTGAACATGTACAATGTATACTCATATTAAAAAAGTTCGGGCATTTGGGAAAAGTCTGTTTGTTTTGAATCGTCATGACCCCTAATAAGAATTAGGGATTCCTCAGACACCTCGAGAAATAAAACAGTGAGTACATTTTGTCTAATTTCGATTTTAATTAATGGAGAAAAAAAATTGTGAATGGAAAAAAAATATTTCACGATATATTAAATATGTTCCGAGCTCAAATGCATTTGATTTTATAGATTTCTCATAAGGTCTTAGAACACAGAAATTGACCTTTAATTTTCAATATTGATATTCGATGATATACTGAAAGACAACATTGATATCTCTAAAATATTGTAGACAAGACAAGACAAGACAAATACTTTATTAGAGTCTCACCTCAAAATTGACACACATTTATACATTAATAAAATAACAATAATATTTAAAACAACATGAGCCACTCTAAAAAAAAGTTATGAAAGACTATAAAATTTCAAAAAAACACACTTTTTATCTACAATTATATAAAATACCTTTTCTTTTTAATAATACAACATAGCAGATTTTGGCTAAAAAGTAACACACATTTTCATCAGTGAATAAAAATTTGAATTTATCATCATCAGACAAATTAACAAAATCACAATTAAAAGAGATAGCATGTCTAAATAAAATAGCTCGCAAATCTGCATATACTGGGCAGTTAATTAACACATGTTTCTCATCTTCAATAATATTATTTTTCTTACATTGCTCATTAAAACATAATCTATTGTCAACCATAATACCTTCATATCGACCAGTTTCTATTCTCAGAGGCGCAACACCACATCTAAATTTAGCATATGCACATTTATATTTTCCAGGCATATTAATACATACATATTTTTCTCTATTAAAACATTGCTTAAACATTCTATACGTTCGCAATTTACTTCTTTCATTGTGCATTAAGTCACAGTACCACTTCTCTTTATATCTGCAAAAATTTTCATTTTCAATTTGTTTGTTCGTTTGACTAATAAGAACATGTTAATCAAATTGAAGAAAAATCAAATCTGACACCATTCACTTATTACTTTGATTTATAATTGAAAAAATATTCTTAGAACAAACACAAGATTGTTAATGTTATTCTTAAATGGTACATGTATATACGGCCGAATCCGTACACTTTCAAGTAGTCAGATAGATGAACGTATAGGATAGGCTGCATGTTTAATGGCATTATAAAACAAACAATATGAGGTTTTTTTCAAAGTTAAAATACGAAATTCATCTCAGATCGTGTCCAAATCGATAAATATAACATATGTGAACTTGAGGCACTTTTATGCGTCATCCCAGCTTGTCATTGAATACTGCATGTTTTATCTGTAAGAAAAACAGAGCATGACTGTACAACTGTAGTAACACATTTTAGAAACAGTATGCTGAAACGATATGCTCAATTCCAAATTAATAATGTACCAGAACGAAGAAATAAACATGAAAACCGTTCAGTAAGTACATGTGATATATAAAGTTTGCAATTGATTAAATTACAATTACTTTGTCATTTGTACGATTAAATCAAATTAATTATTTAATTTACATCATTTCTTTAAGACCTGGGCCCTGTTTTTCGAAGCTGTCTTAGGACTAAGACATGTCTTAGGATGGTCCTACGACATATCTTAGTCCTAAGTGGGTTTCACAAAGTGTTCCTTAATTAGGACATCTCTTAAAGTTGGTCATAAAGTTAGGACAATGCGAGGGGTGCCTTTAAAATGATGGTCTAAGGATAGCTATACGTTTATCTATGTAAATTATACTAATTTTTTATATAAATTTTGAAACAAAATATCTTATTATCATCTAATATTCCTGCTTACAACGTTATCTTTCTAGATTGACGGATAGCATGATTTCAACAATAAAAATTCGATGTATTGATATCAAGATGGCAAGATTTTATCCCTTAACCTTTTATAACCAATAGAGTCAAAATTGAAATCAACTCACTTGTACCAAAATCATGTCATTATTTTTTTTTTCTTATTTTTGCATTAAAATTTCATATTTATATCAATGTATTGTTTAAAGATAATTTATATATAAACTATTTTTATTTTATTTCTATTTATTTTGCAAACTATGTCATTATATTAATCAATACGTTTAGAATATTTTATGGTAAGACATACTACATTTACCAGATTTTTTTCCGTAAGTCATATTTATATTTGAAAATTTAAAGAACTTGCGACAGGTTTAGGATGTCTTAGCTAAGATCTCCCTAAGACAGCTTCGAGACTAGGTCTGAGATATGTCCTAGGATAGTCATAAGAGGATCATACGACATGATGTCTTAATATCTTATGACCTGTCTTAGGATAGTTTCGTAAAACTGGCCCCTGATTAAATTAGTGATAACATTTGCAAAGTAATCATCATTACATCAGATTTCAATGAATTAAAAAAAAAAACATTTTTAATGAGGTAAATGAATAAATGTTTTTGATATAACTATAGTATTTTAAGAGTATTTTATTTGATATATTATGTATAAAACAATAACTTAAAATTTCATCTATTTAAAAAATCTCAAAAGTTAACTATATACACTGACATATATACACGAGCATTGGGTCACTTGTCATATTGGTTATGACCAATTACACTTTATCATCATTGATCTCTGAATTATGTTCACTTCAATTAAATAAAGGTTTATAAAGAGTTAGCTGTTTGTGTTCTTATCTCTTCCAGACTTTGTATGTATTTCAAGATCAGTTTATTGAAGTAATATATACCAACATCGATTTATTTTAAACAACATTTTAATTTGGTTTGTTCTAATAAGATAAATTTTCAAGTGTATTATTTATCTTTTATCATTTACATTGCCCTACAGCTATACGCAATATAGTTGGTAATCGAAAAAAAAACTTAATTGGTCTCCTACGGTACCTGTCAATTCAAAGTTGACAAAAATCGCAATATTAACAAAAATTATTATTCAGGGTTAATGAACAATATTTCTTGAATATAACAGTAACTATCAAATATATGTATGTACATCTTTAAATTGTGAATGTATGTACAATATCTTTTTAAGTATCACTGCGCACTATTCAGTTTTTGTCTGAAATGCAAGCTAAATAGTATCCTACTTTTACTTATTTATTTTAATTTGTTTTGTTTTCTACATTTCACAATGTTTCACAGTCTCACATTTTTACAATTACTGCCAACATCTTTGTAACTCTAAAACAAAGATTATTGCATGTAAATAGACCTTGCTATATTTTTTTTTCAATAGTATTACAGTATCACAATATAAGTGATAATTGATATCGTTAACATTTGTTATTTATCAATGTTTTCTTTTTGCATATATGTTATGTACATGTATGTTTTGTTTTGTACTTTATCTCGTCTAGTTTTGAGTGTCCTGTTAATCAATGCATATGCCGGCTTTTGGTTTCGAAGGTCTGTCCAAAGTGTACATCATGTGCTTATGTTTCACTATATATTCATCATAAGTTTTGATAGTTTTGACTGATCAATGTTTTTAACATTAATCTGTAACTTTGTAAACTATAATATTAATCACTACATAATCCTCCCTGTAATCATTAAAAATGTTTTTATCCTCAGTAGAATTATACAGTTTCTGCTACTGGTTGCTGGAATTGAGCAAAATCCAGGTCCAGATCAGAGTGACAAAAAGAATTTGAAAATAGTACACAATAATGTGTGTAGTTTACTTCCTAAGTTAGATCTCATTAACAATGAACTACATGAGTATGACATTATTTGTATATCAGAATCTCATCTTGACAAGTCAATTACTGATGACCAAATTAAATTAAATGGGTTTCATAAGCCTATTAGGTTAGATAGAAATAGACATGGTGGAGGTGTGACCATTTATGTGAAAAATAGTCTACATTTTATTATACAGAATGACATATCTGTAAGCAATCTTGAGTTGCTTTGGGTTGAAGTGAGGAATTATAGTAATGAAAAATTTTTAGTTGGTGTTTTATACCGGCCTCCAAACTCAAATTCTAATATATGGGAATTATTTAATGAGTCAGTTGATAAAGCACTTGATTGTAATTTGCCAATTTTCCTTTGTGGTGATTTCAATTGCGATATGATGTCAAACACAAGTAACTCTTTTAAAAAGTTACTTAACCGTTTAAACTTAGAAAATGTTGTTTGGGAGCCTACCAACTTTACAACCCAAACTGGAACTTGTATTGATTTATGTGTGACTAATCGCAAGAACTTAATTAAATCAGTAACTGTTCTTACACCGATATGCAGGTCTCATTCTCCTGTTTCAGTCGAAATTTCATTTAAAACTTAAGACAAATTCGTGATTTTAAGCGTGCAGATTATGAAGGTCTTAAAAACCAGTTGAACGATACTGACTGGGATGATGTTGTTTTTAATTCAAATAATATAAATGATGTTTATATGAACTTTGTCAGAACATTCGAAAGTACTGTAAATAGATATATACCTACTAAAACTATTACAGTAAGACCAAATGATAAACCTTTTATGAACAACTTAATAAGAAACAAGATAAGACATCGTAATAGAAGTCATCACAAAGCGAAAACTTCAAATAATCCAGATCACTGGAAAAAATTTTGAGAAATTCGTAATGAAATTATCAGCTTAGTTAGAAAGGCAAAAGAAGATTATAAGTGCAAACTGACATCTCAACTTATTGACAAAAATATTCCTCCTGGTAAATGGTGGCGCATTGCTAAGTCTGTATCAAATTTTACTAAAAATAGAGATTCTCCCCCTTTTTTGGAACATGATGGCCAAATTTTGATTCATCCATTGGACAAATCAGAGATCCTGAACAATCATTTTGCTAATATAGCTAATATTGATACAGAACCAGAAATTCCTGATAATAAAGAGCCTCCTCCATGTCATTTAAATAAATTTGTCATCACTGAGAAAGAAATTTTAGATCAATTAAAAATCTTGAATGTTAACAAACCTGCTGGACCTGACAGTATCAGTCCTAGAATTTTAAAAGAGGTTGCTAGCTTTATTTCTAAACCATTAACTAAGTTATTTAATATGTCTCTATCAGTTAAACAGGTTCCACTGTTATGGAAAATTGCACATGTTAATCCTATTTTTAAAGGAAAAGGTAGTCCACATTCAGCTCTAAACTATCGTCCAATATCTGTTACTAGTATTGTTTGTAAGATTATGGAAAAAGTTCTATTTAAACATTTGTATAATTACATGAGAAGTAATAACCTTTTGTCAAAGTTTCAATCTGGTTTCCAGCCAGGTGACTCTACAGTTAATCAGTTAATTGAAACATATCATAAAATTATTAGTAATATGGATAGTGGGAGGGATGTAAGGTTTGTATTTTGTGATGTATCTAGAGCCTTTGATAAAGTTTGGCATAAAGGACTTTTATTTAAACTTAAACAATCTGGCATAAACGATCAGCTCTTATCTTGGATAGAGAGTTATCTTTCAGATCGTCAACAAAAGGTCGTTTCAGAACGTTGTTCGTCAACCCTTAGAAGTATACATGCAGGTGTCCCCCAGGGATCAGTTTTATGACCCTTTCTGTTTCTCATTTATATAAATGATATAGTAAATGACATTTCTAATGATATTAGACTTTTTGCAGATGACACCTCTTTATTTGTTATAGTAGATGATGATCCTGCTGTAGCAGCTGCTTCTTTGACTGATGACTTGGATGTTATCTCAAATTGGGCAAAATCATGGGCTGTTCAATTCAACTCTAAGAAAAACTAAAAATATTGTATTTACTAGAAGGGAAAGGGAACACCCACCTGTATTTTTTGGAATAAACGGGGAAGAGGTTGAGAAAATAAATATTCACTGTCATCTTGGGATAACATTTCAGTCATCAGCTTCATGGAACTCGCATATTGATATTATTTATAAAAAAGCATGCTCTCGTCTATCTGTGCTTCGTCAAGTTAAATATTTATTAGATAGGAGTTCACTTATACGTATTCATTATGCTTTTATTAGACCTATATTAGAGTATGGTGATGTTGTATGGGGCAATTGTTCCCAGCACGAGTCTGAGCTTCTTGAAAGTATCCAGATAGAAACCGCTAGAATTATTACAGGCTTACGACGTAATTCCTCCAGACAAAAACTTTATATTGAATTAGGTTTAGAAACTCTGGAGAATAGACGTAATAAACATAAGCTTATACTATTCTATAAAATATTAAATGGGATGACACCTGCATACTTATATGAGTTAGTCCAGCCATATCTTCCCAGACAAACCCCTTATACTTTGAGGAATGAAAATAATACTTTTCATCCGCCTCTTGCTAGAACTAGCTCTTATTTTAATAGTTTCATTCCTTCCACTATAAGACTTTGGAATAGTCTTCCTTTGAGTTTACAAAAATCCCCAAGTTTGGGTATATTTAGAAGTGGACTGGAAAAGTTTTATAGGACTGATGATATATTTAAACCTTTCAACTATGGGATAAGGAAACTTAATATAAGTCATTGTCAACTCAGAAATAATGCTAGCAACCTAAAATCTCATTTGTTTAACCAGTTCTTATCAGAGAACACTGTTTGTGTAAACTGTAATTACCCTGTTGAGGATAACAAACATTTCTTTTTCATTTGGCCTAAGTACAATGATGTAAGACAGATCCTTCTTGATTCCATTAACTCCATTGCTGACAATGTTGATATAAATATTGAATTATTACTTTTTGGAAACAGATTATTTTCATATGATATGAATATTGCTATTTTTAAATCTGTTCATAAATATATCAGTGACACTCATCGTTTTGTTTAAAACTTTCTTATTTTTTGCTTCATTTAGTTTTATTTTTTCTTTTTTTTTCTTCTCCACTTAAACATTAATTCATTTTATCCACTAAGCAAGCTTAGTGTCTCTTTCAAGCCATATATATATATTTCTAATGACTTATAAAGGATATTTGCATTTTTAAGGTTCTTGAATATATGATGAGTAATTGCCTATATATACTTAAATATACTTTGCATTTAGTAAGTAACACTGTAAACATTTATTTTATCGTGTGTGCTCATAAGTAGCATGCATATTCCACTATATTGCATTATTTCAAATACAGTTGTTATAATTGAATTATACCTTGAACATGAGCTTTTATAGGCTGTGCCTGTTGCTCAATCCTTTTCATATCTAAATGAATAAAATATGTTTAAAATCAAAAAATATCTTTTACTAAGGCCAGAGACATAGAGACTTTACTCCATGTCTTCGTACCCGGTTAGTGAAATATGTAAGAAGCATGGCATGGCATACCACTGTTATGCGGATAATACGCAAATTTTCCAAGTCATCAAGCCATTAGATAACTGGGATGACATTACCGAGCGCCTAGAAGCTTGTTTGAAAGATATCAAAACTTGGATGTGTACAAATATGTTGAAGTTAAATCAGGACAAGACTGAATTGATTGTTTTTGCTCCAAAACACAAAGTCAAAAGTCTTAGTAAGTTACAACTGAATTTTGACGGAACTATACTAAGTGAATCTACATGTGTTCGAAATCTTAGAGTTTTTCTCGATCAAACCCTCAGCATGCAGCAACAGACAAATGCAATTACCAAATCCTGTTTCCATCAGATTCGTAACATAGGACGGATTCGATCATATATAACGGAAGACGCTTGCAAAACTCTTGTATGCTCTCTTGTTACGTCTCGACTTGATTACGGTAATGCTTTGATGTATGGCGTGAATGCTTCGAGTCTATCCAAACTTCAACGTGTTCAGAACACAGCTGCCAGACTAGTGACCCGCAAAAAGAAGTTTGAACGTATAACTCCAACACTTATGACTCTTCATTGGCTACCTTTCAAATTCCGATGCCAGTACAAACTGTCGCTTTATGCATTCAAAGCCTTGCATGGACTTGCACCTTCATATCTTAGTGAACTAATACATTTTTACAAACCAGCACGATCGTTGCGATCGGAAAATGCTTCTTTGATTGAGATACAAAAAAATGCACGAACCAAAATGTATGGTGAACGGAGGTTCGATGTGGCGGCCGGGACTCTGTGGGATAGCCTTCCAACAACTCTTCGAAATGAACAATCACTAGAACTATTTAAGAAAGGACTAAATACGCATCTATTTAAAGTTGCATTTGTGGATCGCTTATAGTTAAGACCTGGAACTGTGATTGGTTGTATTTGACTGAATGTTGATTTTAAACATTTTGTACATTTTATTTTGATTTTATGTGATTCTGTATATTTTGATATTTTGATATAACGTTTGTATTTTATTTTTTAATTTCTTTACAAGCTGGAATATTTTTGATAACTTATTTTTTAATACAAAATTAAGCAAATTTTAGAAAAATTTAGTTGATTTGATGTATGCTTTATACATATTTTGGTATATTATTAACTTTGTAATATCGTGTGTGTACGAACTTGTGTACTTTTGTTTTAACATGTAAAGCGCTTAGAGTAATTGTATTTTTTTATATAATGCGCTATAAAAATGCCTTGTTATAATAATAAATGATAATAATATGTTCCTGCTTAGGCTAATGATGACTTTTCAACACTGTGAGAGTTTAGTTTTAACTGAATTATGCAAATCAATTAACATGCATAAAGTAGACAAAACTATTCCAACATGTTAATTATTCATTCAATTTGAATACCTAAAAGATTGATTGATTGACCATAAACCACTCTTGATTTTTTTGCATTGTAATCAGAATGTAATCAAAAAGTAATTAGAATTACAGGGCATTTTGAAAAGTACATGATTAAATTAAATTAAATTACATGTAATCAGATTTTAAGCTGATTAATGATTACAATGATTACTTGAAAAATTGTAATCAATTACAGCTGATTAATGATTACAATTACAATTACCCCAACTCTGGTATACACTAACTGACCCTTTAAAAAAATATATCCGTCTCTCCGAAAGTGATTTAAAATGGCAGTGGTCATCGACGGGTGCATTTAAAAAAAAACAAGTATATAAAACCAAAATGTCTCTTTAATTAAATCAAAATATGACTATCTTGCAGAGTTTCCAACTCCCTTCTGGAATACGTTACAGCCGGCATAAAAAAATATTCTGTCATTCGTTATACTTGTAGATATTTGTGTGCTGAACAGGGTTTCCCATCGGAAAATTATTTTTTCGCCACCTCTGTAGCCAAACAATATATTTTTCGCCACTTTATTAATTTCTGGCCAAGTAGTATGACTGTATTTTTCGTTTAACAATTTCCCTATTTCTTCCTCCCCCCTTTTTCCACCATAAAAAATAAGATGAGTTTCCCTAATGTTATGTTTGTTGTCTATGATTATTCTCTTAAACTTATTTTTCAGCCTACATTGTAATATAAACACTCTACATTGTTACTTTAAAAAAGAAAAACTTTGCCTATTTTTCACTTCATTTAGAACAACTTTTCTAAAAGTTAGGTGCTGAACTTATTTGCTGTTTTCCAACTCAGAGTTACAACGGATATTTCAAGGCCAACATCTTCGTAAAATTGTACATAGGTGCATTGTTGAAGTAGGCATGGATCTGCGCATCATTTCAAATCCCGGCCATTTGGTTTTTACTGCTTTAGCTTTTGATATATCAGCCAACAGCAGTCTACTTCTTAGTTGTTGTTTTTTGTAAGCAGCAACGACCATATACAATACAAGATAACTTCAGGCTTATTCAGGCAAAGTTCGGATCAGATTAGCTAAATTAATAAATCATGACAACGGGCATGATAAAATTTTCTGCATGAAAAAAGAAGACAGTATAACACAAATAAGAGTACATTCAATGGCACGAATTGTCGAGTAACTGTATTTTAGAACACTCTAAATATTCTGATAGCATTGAAGTAAAACAGTAAGCTCCTTTTTACTATAGAATCAAAATTAAGATGTTTTGGAACTTACACATTATTCATAGCATATCAAACATACTTCTTCAATCGAACATTATACCTAAATCAAACATCAGTATTCATTAACGTATATGAACGAAGTGGTAAACTTTTCAAGAAATAACGTAGTTCTCATTCATCATTTAAAGAAAGAATATGTGTTTAAATGCATATAATTAACACCTGTATACAGACTCATTATTGATAATCCGTTTCACAGATAATATCGGAAATGTTCCTTATGTCTTGACCATGACTACCATACAGTTCCCTTTCCACGAATATGACTTACCGAATTTTTACCGGGTTTATAATAACATGAACAACACGACAGCTGCAACATGTGGAGCAGGATTTCCTTTCCCTTCCGGAGCATATGAGATTACCCTACGTTTTTGATAGGGTTCATGCTGCTAAGTCTTAAGTTTTCTATATTGTGAATTGTGTTCTATTCTTTGTTTTGTTTTTCTCCATTTTAGCCATTGGGTTGACAGTTTATTTTCGATCTATGAGTTTGACTAACTTGGATTTTCGCCCTTCTTTTTCAACAAAAGATAACTGTGCAGTAACATGACGTGACAAGTATTATTTTGAGTCACCTACATGCACAGGCGTATTCAATTGTGTATGCACTTGCAGGGAAAAAGTAAACTTATTTTGATAAAGCAAACAATCTATAAACAAAGTATAGTTATTTTCATAAAATAAACCAAAATTATTTATTCTGCAAACAAATAACATTGTTACGACACCTGTAAAATTCAATTTGTTTTCAACACGAATGCAGAGCGTTTCATGCGGGTTTAGGCTACAAATTATAGTTTTATTATTCAAGTCAGAAAAGAAAACGTTATTTAGGTAGCATTTATTACTAGGAATGTCAAGCGTAGTCAGTGAATGTCTGGATTACGTCACCAAAATATATACATGTAAAATGAATATTCATTTCCAAAATAACAAAATCAAGGCTTTTATCAATAACTACATAGTTTTTCAAACATCTAAAGCAAATTTTGTCAAATAACGACTGAACATGGTTGAATGTACATGCCTACCTTCAAATGTTTTTCAGAACACTAAAATGTTTGTGACTTTTACTGCACATATTTTATATATACTTCCAAGCTAGCAGAAAGTATATATAAGCAATAACGGTACATTAAACTCTACTGTATAATGTATAAACACGTCATGATATCACATGTTGGCAGGATTTTGTATATTTGTTTGATGTGTTTTATCATTTGATTTTGTCATTTGATTAGCGACTTTCTTTTTTGATTTTTTCTCGGAGTTCCGTTTTTTTGTGATTTTACTTTTTGATGACCTACATCTGTTTATTTCTGTGTCATTTTGATCTTTTGTGGAGAATTGTCACTTTGACAATCGTACCACCTCGTATTTTTTTATGTTACCAGCGACGCCACAATATCGGATAAGAAGTTATCAGGGACTTCAAAACAAGTCAGAAATAGTTAGCAAGCCTTTTTTTCTATCGTAGAACTGTGATGGATGGGAAAAAATGATTTACAAATGATCGGTTTGATTACGTAAACATTTTACATCAAACTTTAAGGTTTGCTAATAATTCACGATACCATTATGTAAAACTCAAATCTTCCTAATTATTAAAGTCATAAGAAACCTCAAATGAAAAAAAAATCATACACATGTTTTTATATAACTAAATGGATAGTTTTCATTATACAACTTATGTACAAATACTTTTTTCTGAGGAAAATTCTTTAATTTGTCCATTTTAATAAGTTTACTTATTTTTAATTGCTTGCTTCCAGGAAGCAATTCGCCGATATATTTTCCGTATGCATAGTGACCTGAGCGTAACCCTCTTCGTAAAAATCCGGTGATCGCAATACGCATGGATCTGTCATTAAAATAAACAATTATCCGATTGTACATGTTAAACACGTGCTCAATATCCATGCTTTTTGTGATGTTTTTACTATAAGGTGACAATCGGTAAACTTCGGCTTTTAAACACGGCATTTAATGAGCAGCCATATTTGATAAATTATAACAGACAGAGAGAATACAAAATTGACGATTATACGATATATTTGCGTAAAAAATGACAAAATCGAGCACAGATGTCTAAGTTTATGATATATACATTCATTGGTTCAAGAATTGGATAAACATTATTTTTCACCACTCACTGGTTTCATATGACTTTAATAGCCAACGGTAAAAGATTAATATATACACTAGTATACCGTTGATAGTACCAATATCGTACTGTTTTCTTATGTGCGTATGACCAGGAGCAAGATACATCATACATGTACATGCATTTAGAATTGTTAAATTTATCTATCACATGCACTCAATAAAATTCAATTTACCTTTTCCTGATTTTTTCCTTTTTGTTCTTGAGGAGCTGACCTCTACTGCATCTATCATAGGCTTTATTTCTACAAAGAGTGATTCGAATCCCATGAGTCAGATTTTAGAAAATTTAGTAAGCCTAGGACAATCAGTCAAAACAAATACTTTAAGATAAAAAGAAGATAGACCTGTCATGCAAAAAGAACAAGACAGAAATCTAATCAAATTAATAAAAAAAAGTTCATAATTTCTTATAACAACGATAAGTTCGCCGGTAAAAGATATAATTGTCACTCAGAAATACAATAGTTGGTTAATGTTTCTATTGTATTCGTAAAACCTATACGGTCATCAAATCTCGAAGGATAAGAATTGTTTGCTTGACGCAATGAAGTATCAAGCTAAGTTCTTTAATTTTAAATTCATATATTATATTAAACATGTACATTTAATCTATATTTCATTGAATGCTTGCATTCCATGTATTCTACCGAACAGTCATGATACTACTTAAATAAGGGAATCTGCTTCATATCTTGATAATATCATTGATCCTCGTGGATATTTTAATTTTCTTGGTGTGATGCATGTGATGCTTGTATTTAAGAAAACACAACCATGCAACGTATACGATTTATAAGTTCACGGGATTCCCTCCGGTTTTTTTATTGCCTTTATTGGTTTTTATTTTTACGTAATTGTCAGAAAAGTACTGTTGCTTTTACACATTTGGTTTCTGTCGGTTTGCTTTTTTCGTCAGTTACATGTAGCCCTCCATCCAAGTGTAAAATCCTCAGTTGACCCTTAACCCCAACTCCTGTTTGAATTTGTTTAGATAAATCTGTTTTTCTTACTAATAACAATGTACAATATATCATGGCTTGATTGTACCTACTATGGACTAACTGGAAGGGAAGATTTTACTGAAATCATTTGATTTGAATAAGAAATTATAATAAATTTTGATTTCTCTCCGAGTCTGATCATATGTCCCATCAAATGAAAAAAGGGCTGTGATGCTTGAGATAATGTTAATCATATAAAATTTTATAAGTTTGATGTGTCCGAATCGGTTTTTTTCAAAATTAAAAGTAAATATATGATCCGTGTGCTTGTTTTCAAATATAAGGCGTTGCAAAAAATCTGGCGGAAAAAATTAAAAAATCGAAAAAAAAAGGTTTTTCTTTCAAAAACTATGAAAGAAAAATAACAAGGATTAAACAAGATTTTCAAAAATCGTTATTTAAATAATATATAATAAAATCATGGAAAAAAGTAGGGGTTAGCGCGCAGAATGTCTTAGGCACTACATGCATAAAACTAGAGGATTCTAAATAACTTACAAAACTAGAGTAGCGAACATCCTTAGGGGACCTAAACATCGGAAATTAAGAACTATACCAACATCAAAAGTTAATGATTTTTTTTATCAACATTTTTTATTATAAATTTTAAGCATAGTGACGAAATTACACAAATTTTGTCAACTATTTTATGTTCTAGGCAAATCATATAAATAAAGAACCCTATTCAAATGTCTGTACATTATGCAATATACGTTTATCACACTGAATTATTTGTCCTATGGAAAATCAAAAACATGAATTCTACAGAACTTTCCTAGGTAAAAATCCACAAACGCATAACTTTTGAAATATTTAAAATGTAAATTTTCACCATCATACAACACTATTTGAACATGCTAAAAATAATTCAAAACATTCATGTTGGCATGCATAATATGGTGGTTTCAAATTGATCCTCTAACTTTTCAAATGCAAGTCTTATAAAGTTCGTAAACTTGTAAAAACTAATGTAGAAAACTTATACCGTATATTATCAGCATAGCAGGGTTAAATGACTAACCACATACAGAGCGAAGGCTTGTGTCGTATAGCAATGACAAATCTGACTAACATTTTATGTGTCAAAACATTTTGTGGTCAGATTAAATGTATTGCAAAATCTATTCTCAATTTGACAAATTGTAGCGTGTATCATTCTGTGAACTTACTTTAGTAAGATTACAACGTGGCTTATGTTTATCATTAACCAATTCAGGTAAAAAAAAACAGTTTCATTGCCAAAACAAAGAAGCATGTCCAGTAAGACCCCTTTTCGGCCCAAAATAGAGCAGTTTTACAAAATTGTTAAAATGTAAACTTTCATTTTTTTAAATATAAATAAAGCCATAAGTTTTCTCGTTTGAATTGATTTACATTGTCTTATAAGGGCCTTTTATAGCTGACTATGCGGTATGGGCTTTGCTCATTGTCGAAGGCCGTACGGTGACTTATAGTTGTTAATAACTGTGTCATTTTGGTCTCTTATGAACAATTGTCTCATTGGCAATCATACCGCATCTTTTTTTTTATATATTTTAGTTATTTAATGAAAAGTATAGTGTTTCTGCTACATAAAATCTTTCACAAAAACTAATTGAATCAACTAAAATAGACGCTTAAGTGTTTAAAAATCGTTCACAATCTTTCGTTAGATTTGAGGACAAAACCGGCCCTTACCGGACATACTCCTTGAAACTGTTGGACTTAATGAGATATTAATAGATACGGCAGATATCTTTGAACTGTTAAAGTAGACAAAAATACTGTAAGAAAAGATATGAAGCCGTTAAAGCAAATCTTGGCTTATATTATATATTCCCTATGATGATATTCTTGATAAATGATTTCTGCCAAGAATGGGGTAATGTAAATTTGTAATTTTAATGCATGGTAATGCATCACATTTTCCCAAGTTATTGCATTTAATGTGTAATGCAGCAACATTTGCATTACATGTAATTATAATATAATGTCTTGCTTGAGAAAAAAAATTCATGCATTACTTTGCATTACATGGCAATACTTTTTTTCACATCCTACATATCTTTCACAAATTGTTAGACATCTTGAAAAAGCAGAATTTGAAAAAAGGAACATTACTGTAAAGTATTTTATTGTTGTCAAAACGTTAATGAATACCTTGTTATGATGGAATAACAGAAATTAATCATTGTCTAAAAACAATAATAAAGGTGTTTTACAATAAATCTTTTAACCATTTTGACTCTTGGTCATACATTAAGCTCTTTTTTATCTCACCTGGCGCAAAGGGCCAAGTTGGCTTTTCTCATCATTTGGCATCCGTCTTCCATCGTCGTCGTCCGTCGTCGGTCTTCGTTCTGCGTCCGTAAACATTAAAATAAAATCTTCTTCTCTGAAACTTCTTAGCCAAATTTAACCAAACTTGGTCACAATCAGCACTAGGGTATCTCGTTTAAAAATTGTGTCCGATGACCCTGCCCGCCAAACGAGCTGGCCGACATGACTAAAAATAGATTATAGGGGTAAAATGTAGTGTTTGGCTTATATCTCGGAAACCAAAGCACTAAGAGCTAATCTGAAGGGATACAAATGTTAATCAGATTCAAATCTTACTGCCCTGAAATTTTCAGATGAATCAAACAACCCGTTGTTGGGTTGCTGCCCTTGAACTGGGAGTTTTAAGGAAATATTGCCGTTTTCATCTTCAATGTTATTATATATAGACTGTAAACAGCAATAATGTTCAGCAAAGTAAGATCTACAAATAAGTCAACATAACCAAATTTTCAGTTGACCCTTTTAGGAGTAATTGCCCTTTATAGTCATCTTTTACAATTTTGCAAAACATTTTGTAATCTTTTACAAGAATCTTCTCCTCTGAAACATTTAACCAATCGTGGCCACAAATCATAATTATGGTATCTAGTTTAAAAACTGTTTTCGATGACCCTGCCCACGAACCAAGGTGACCGACATGGTTAAAAATAGTAAATCGGAATAAAATGCAGTTTTTGGCTCATATCTTTGTACAAATAAGTCAACATGTCTAAAATGGTCAGTTGACCCTTGAAGTAGTTATTGCCCTTTATAGTCAATTTTCATTAAAAAAAAATTAGAAAAAATATTTTTTTCTAAATCTTTTCCTCTGAAGCTACTTGGACATGTTAATTATAGATATAGGTAAATATAAGCAACAAGAATTTAAGTAAACTTTTAGTAAGATCTATACACAAATTTCCATCACCAAAACACAATTTTGTCATGAATACATCTGTGACCTTTGATTAATATGCACATAGACCAAAGTGAGCGACACAGGCTCTTTAAAGCCTCTAGTATAATTTAATAAGTAAAGAAATTCTCAGTTAAAAATTTTGATTGGAAAAAAAATATTTATAAAAGTGAAGTTAAAGTTTGTTAAAATAAATATTTAACTTCATCTCTGTAATTTCTTTTTAGAAAAAACACAGAGGTGTATACCTTGAAACTGTGTAATTCAATTGATTACTTTGCGAAAGTAATTGTAATATAATGCATTACATTGCAATGTAATTCGCCTCATGTCTGATTACAAAACGGACCTAGTAAACCAAAAGTCCAAAGGGGTGAGGTTGAAATAATACCGTCGTAAATTTTACGGACGCCACATGAGTTGGTTTACCGTTGTGGAATATTCGTTTCACATAATGCATGTGTTTTAATCGTCGTAGCTACAATTCCGACCCGACTTCTTATCACTAGGTGTATACTAATTTTGTCAAAACAATCAGTGCTACATGTGGAGCACGATCTGATTACCATTTGGGAACACCTCAGATCACCCCAGTTGTTTAGTGGGGTTCGTGTTGCTCAGTCATAGGTTTTCTATGTTGCGTTTTGTGTACTTTTGTTTGTCTGTTTGACTGGGTTTTTTTTTCTTTTTTAACTTTCGTTGTCGGCTTATGTCTCTTCGGCTTTTGAGATCAATTGTCCACTTGTTATCCTTAACAGTTGTTTATTTAAATGCAATTTGTCAAAACACATCCAGAGGGTGATCATTGTTTAAATTGATCGCGCATCTTGAAGGTAAAACTTTGTTATAGAAAAGAACGACAAGATGATTACTGAATACATGTATTATAATGATAATACCTAAATATGCAGTAAAATTAATATATATGCATAAAAAAAGACCATAAGATGTATGCACTTTATGAATTTAGAAACTCATAGTTCATTTCTTTGCTTGGATCTTTTTAAGTGATAAGAATATTCTAGCGTCATGTACTTTTTTTATGATGTTTCGCCATGCAGTTGTTTAAACTAATAAAAAAACGTCTTTCTATGAGGAAACTGTACTTTTTCCCTATGAATATTGCACTTTCAAAAAACGATTGTGAAGACATTTGTGCGATATAAATCGTTTATGAACACAAAATGTGTTTTCAATTAAATATCCAGACCTCCAATTATTTTCTGTCTTAGATTAATCGACTTACTTGTAAGGTATTTTATGTGGAATACACTGTATAATGCATGCATATAGCACGATTATAAAATATGAATATAATTATAAACCTGTTAATGATATAAGGTAATTAAACGGTCACCGACTTCGTTTAAGTTGACATGTGATCTGTTGGTTGTGCAAAAAAACGTCTAAAAAAATGACATTACGCTTATTTCGACGTTTTGGATAATTTTTCCACCAAGAGTAATACTCTGATAAAAATGTCCGTAAAACGAAGTCGATGACCTCATTAGAGTTATCGTTAACAAAACGGAAATCTTTTAAAAAAGAAAATACAGTTTTTAAAGAAAAATGGATGTACTTGAAATTGGAAAATGTAATGATTTGAAGACAAATTTTAGAACTTTTAGCTTCTGTTATGTTCTTTCCATACAATTGTTCACCTATTTTGAAAAAAAATCAATTAGTAATATTCTCTTACTATAAAAGAGACAAACTAGATGTGTCAAAGCGACACGAATGGTCCCGTCTCAAAAAGTTCGGAAATCGACAATTTCAATTACACATGTGGACACAAACATGATGATAGTCTCAAATATCAAAAATCAGCTCAAAGTCTGTATTACTGATTTTCAACAAATTTCAAAGTTGTTGTGCCTGTATTTCGGCAAAAAATAGCCAAGCGGAACAAAACTTAAACTTGATCAGTCACTCATCTTGGTTAACAAGCATGCCAAAAATCAGCCCAAATCTGAAAGAGTTTAGAAAAAAGTCCGTATAACTGTGATTTTCAACAATTTATCAAAGTCAAAGGCTGGTATTTCAGAAAAATATAACGGAGCGGAACAAAACTTAAACTTGATATGTATCTCATGATGGTTAACTCATATACCAAAAAGCCGCCCTATATCCGAAAGAGTTTAGAAAAAAGTCTGTTTAACTGTGATTTTCAACAATTTTTCAAAGTCCGTAATTTCGGCAAAAAATAGCGAACGGAACGAGACTAAAACTTGATCTGTAAATCATCATGGTTACAAAATGTAACTCATATATCAAAAAATCAGCCCAATATCTGAAAGCAATTAGAAAAAAAACTTCGTATAATGGTTTGTTGCGGAATGACCGAATGACGGAATAGCGGAATAACGGAATTACGGAATTTCGGATTTACAGAATTTCAGAATTACGGATAAGAGTAAAAACTATATGTCACCGACAACTTCGTTGCGGGGCCATTAAAAAAAAATTGTATAGCTCACCTGGCCCGAAAGGGACAAGTGAGCTTTTTTCATTACTTGGCGTCTGTCGTCGTCGTCGTCGTTAACTTTTTACATTTTGAACTTCTCCTAGAGAACAAATAATTGGAACGAAACCAAACATAATATGAATGATCCCTTTGAGGTGCTGACAAAAGTGTCATTACTTTGAAGCCGATTCATCATCTTAGATAACCGCCAACAGGGGAATTCGCTTAACATAGGACCCTATGGACAAAACATACATCTGTCTTCTTATAGAGAACCACTCCATATCAAATATTTAACCTAATTTGGCCTAAATCATTATAAGGGTACAGTCCCACTCTCACAATACCCCATTACACCATTCCCCATACACCATTACATCCTAAACCCTGTGCCATTAAATCATATACCTTGTGCATACACGTTAGACAATCACACCATTACTCATACATCATTTAACCATTCCCATTGCACCATACACCTTCTACCATTGCACCATATGTTATACACTATTACATCAAATATTTAGGGGGAAGTTTACACCATCTAAGAGCTGTATCTATTAGGATATTAATCTATTTTACATTATTTCCAAAACCAAGTAGAATTAGGTGAGTGACACAGGCTCTTGGAAGCCTCTAGTTTTAATTGAAACCAGTAACAATGCATAATCAAAGAACCATAATCTTCTGTTGACAAAAATTGTTTAATCTCGCCAATATCTATTTGTCTCATTTAATACAGAGTTTTTAAAGCAATGTTAAAAATACTACTTTTATGACATTAACAAATGGTCATGTTATTTGTTTTTTTTTATTTCAACACCATTTGCTTCAGAAAAAAACATGTAAAGGTTTTGAATATTAAAATGGCAATATTCATTGATAATCAATGTTATAAAATAGAATTATTTTTGAGTTGTGGGGTCTTATTACTATAACAGGGGTTTTCGTCGTTCCTGTTATATTTAGAATTTGGGGGAAAAGTCACTGGATACTGATGAAACAAAACTAATTTAAGCTTTACGGTGGTTTATATACAACTTCTTCAATAGTGCAAAACATAAATTACAATAAAAGTTCAACGGTAAATATTCCGGTAAGGTACAACAAATGGTAATTCCAATAAATGTTCTATACTAAACACAATGAATGTCACTGTAAATGCACGACGTCCGTACAGCTTGACCGCTGGTATCCAACTGACCATTCGCATAGAAACGATATAAAATGTATTACGTAATCTTACTTAATCATAACTACATGTAATAATGAAATTTGTCACATAATGCTATAAACGAATAATACAATTTAAAACATATATACTATAACAAGAAATAGACAATGCTAGGATTAAAATGGATTAACGTCTTTTACGTGTAGACTAACAATTTTGAGAACAATAGTCGCTTGCTTTTAGATGAAGTTTGAATTGTTACAAATGTACAAAATAAAATAAAAAGGAAAATATCGCTGTCACAAATTCCCTCCAACTGAAATAAGACTCTGTCCCAGAGTCTAATAAAAATATTGTCTTCTCCGTCCACGGGATGGATCGTGGTAAACATTTTGTCCTTTACTCTGAATCGGCCTTGACATTAACGAATTTCGAATTTTGCAGTCACAAGAGTCATTTCTTAAAGCGTTTATTTCCGTTTCTAATTTCCTGCAACTAGTGGTTAAATCTTTTATCTTCTTTTGGTTTGCTAGTTCCGATACGTCCAGGCCTGATATTTTGATGTAGAGTGTTTTTATTGTTCTCTCCAATTTATCGTTTTCAAGATTCCGAATTTCTATTTCTCGCGACAGTTCTGTGCATTTTGGAATTGTTTTCTGGAGCTTCGATTTTAATGTTCTGTTTTCTTGCTTAAGAAAATCGATTTCCTGTCTGAGCGATTTTCTATTTTCTTTCAATTGTTCTTTTATCAAATCAACAACTGATTCAAGTTTCACTTTTTCTTTCAAAATTTGGGTTTGACTCGTTTGAAGGAAATTTACCTGGAAATGTAATATTGAATTTGTCCGTGTTGCTTTACGAAATTCTGCATCGTCCAAGGTGAAGAAAGGAAAATTCTCACAGACTTTACGCTGAATGAATAAGGAAAGTCTTTCGAAATCTCTGTTTAGCTTTTTCTTTGATTTCATTCTGATTTCTGCACATTGTTTATAAAAGTGTCCTGTTTGTCCACAGCGGAAACAACTCACTGTTTTAACGATACTTGAGTTGGTGACACGAAGAAAATCCGAACGTTCTGGATTATAACTGTTTTCTACGAAAAATGGCTGATTGTTCGTATTGCACTTCTTTCTAAAATCAGATGGACACCTCGAGGTAAATATGTGTCCCAATTTGTAATCCATTGTACAGTGGTAGAGCGTAGGTATGATCTTGTGTACAGTTTGTCTAATAAGTTTGAAACTAAGCAAACTGTCCCGGGTAACTCCAACAATTTATAACAGGGGTTTTCGTCGTTCCTGTTATATTTAGAATTTGGGGGAAAAGTCACTGGATACTGATGAAACAAAACTAATTTAAGCTTTACGGTGGTTTATATACAACTTCTTCAATAGTGCAAAACATAAATTACAATAAAAGTTCAACGGTAAATATTCCGGTAAGGTACAACAAATGGTAATTCCAATAAATGTTCTATACTAAACACAATGAATGTCACTGTAAATGCACGACGTCCGTACAGCTTGACCGCTGGTATCCAACTGACCATTCGCATAGAAACGATATAAAATGTATTACGTAATCTTACTTAATCATAACTACATGTAATAATGAAATTTGTCACATAATGCTATAAACGAATAATACAATTTAAAACATATATACTATAACAAGAAATAGACAATGCTAGGATTAAAATGGATTAACGTCTTTTACGTGTAGACTAACAATTTTGAGAACAATAGTCGCTTGCTTTTAGATGAAGTTTGAATTGTTACAAATGTACAAAATAAAATAAAAAGGAAAATATCGCTGTCACATTACCTTCAATTATCAATTCTGGAGTAGATTCTTTCCATTTTCTTGGTAAATATGGTGAAGCAGATATAGGTGAATTTCCCTCAGCATAATAGGTTTCTGATTCTAAAAGGTATTAACAAAAAAATTAGCTAGAACAATGAAATTACTACGTTTGTAGTTCGATCCAACAATATACCGGTTGAAACTATACAAATATTAATGAATTATTGTATCCTTTGATATTGCTATCAGAGAAGTTCCTGTCGAAAACGTGGTAAGATATATTTATTATTAAAATTTTCCAATTCAATTCATTATATTTATTAGCCAGACAGTGGTAAAACATCATTAATTACGCTAGAATTATAAACAGTAATACGTGTACGAAACTCGTGTCTTGATTCTCAATTTGTACATTTGTATTTTTAATGGATTTTCAGTTTAGTCCTTTTGACAAATACTTGTATATTTTGTTTGTCGATCAGTGCTGCTGTGTAAATCTGTCCTCTTTTTATTATATCGCTTTAAAAAAAATGGAACATTCTTGGCAAAAATTGTCCGAATGCAGGCTAAGCAATAAGTTCTTGATGGAGTCGATGTTGACTTTAATATTCTAATACGTGTTTTTATAAACAGTTTCCCTCTGCAGGTTATAGTTTTCAAGACAAATGACAAACGAAAACCTGCAAATTAGTAAATAAAGTATCTTAATGTCAACTACTAATGACAAATTGGGAACACAACAACTGATATCAGAATAATTTTTTTTCGGATTCATTCATTTGGTTACCGTTCCCAATGCTCATTTTGTAAAGGACTTTTTGTTGATGTGTTGATGTGTTTAACAAAACTTAGGCGATCATATTAAAAACAATCTTATTTAGCATACGTGAAGTAATCACTCAATATATCATAATCAACATAAGGCGTTGGAGTATAATGTCTGGTGTCAAATTTGGAAAAGGAAATGTTTACCCTTTTTTGGCTCATGAGAACATCCTTATGTCTTTTGTTAGGATTCGTGCTGCTCAATTTATTTTTCTATGTAGTGTTTTATGGACTTGTTAATCTTTTCGTTGTTTTTCTTTTTCTCAATGGGTTTGTCTTTTTCTTTTATGCATTTTGAATGATGTCCCATTGGTATTTTTGCATTTTTTCAACATACTCTTTGAATGTGTGTCAAAGACTATAAACGATTTTATAGGAAGAATCTATAAAATTGTAGGTGCAGACGGGTTTAAAACCTAGACATAAATATAACAAGTACAACTGAACTAGTATGTGTTTGTTTAGGGGCAACCTGACGGACGCCTCCGGGTGCGGGAATTTCTCGCTACATTGAAAACCTGTTGGTGACCTTCTGCTGTTGTTTTTTTATATGGTCGGGTTGTTGTCTCTTTGACAAATTCCCCATTTCCATTCTCAATTTTATTTTACACCATTATAAGTCAACATACGGTCAACAAAACCCCCAACAGCAAGATATAAAGGGCCCAAAAAAGACTAGTGTAAAACCAGTCAAACGGGAATATCAACGGTCTAATCTATTCAAAAACGAGAAACGACAAACATTTATGAACCATGTCAACAAACGACAACTACTGATCATCAGATTCCTGACTAAGTACAGATGCAAACAAATGCTGCGGGTTTAAACGTTTAAATGGGTACCAACCTTCATCCTTATCTGGAAAAAAAGTGTAACATCACAACATAGAAAAACACACTATAACATATCAATTGAAAGAGCTTTACTCAATAAAAAGACATATTACAGAATCATGTGAACATGCCCTGACACAATGTAAATACAAATGCATAAAATTGCACCCGTACGTCTATCACGTTTTAGAAATAACTTTTTGTTAAGGACACCAGTGAATATGAAAGACATTGTCAGACGAAGTCGCTAAAGATAGTTTTGACCATTATCTAAAGATATCGTTGCAACATCTCTGACTCTTTGTACCACTCAGCCAAGTCGGCTATACACATTATTAATTTCGCAAGTCGTGTTGCACAAAGCCAAATACTGTTTGTATGTGCTCTTTCATTAAAAAAAAGTAGCGAAAAGAAATACATAAAACTAACTAACAGCAATACAATATTTTGTGTACAATAATTAGGCTGTTAGTTTTTCTCGTTTGAATTGTTTTACATTTTTTTCCGGGGCCTTTTATAGCCGACTATGCAATATGGGCTTTGCTCATTGTTTGCAGGCCGAACGATGACCTATAGTTGTTAATTGCTACAGATGTCGTTTGGTCTCGAGTGGATATATAGTTGTCTCATTGGCAATCATACCATATCTTATTTTTTTTATTTTCTAGAATGAACGCAATATACACCTTTCTATCGCAGTGTTTGTGTTGACCACTACTATTTACATGTGTTTGAGTTTCTTTTTACAGTAATAATAATAATTTCTGCTATTTTGGAGAAGAGAAATCGCTTCTGACACAAGACATAAATAAAGTTTCATTTTAACTATACCTATTTCTATATTTGAACGGGACTCTCTATGGTATATTCCACTCCCATACGACGAATCTGCTGAACAGATGCTACGATTACTGATTGTCCTTTTCATGTTTCTTGTCTCTAAGTCAAAAGCTGATATAAAAAATAAAAAATATTATTATATAATTTAACATGTGGCTTTATCAAGTAATTTAAAAAAGATATAAAGTAAATAGGACAGATATAACAATCTGGAGCTTTGGAATAATATTTTGCAACCAATTAAGGTATGCGTTTAAAAAAAAAACCTTGAAAAAATGAAGAAATGTAATTTAACAACTGTGCACTTCATAATCAGCATCGCTTTATCAAATTTCCAATAAAATAGCAATACAAAAAATACAAATCCATGCTAAAAATAAGGCGTAGGTACCTTAATTTCAGCCACGAACCCGCGATGTCTCGAGTGTGTTCTAGTATTCACTAATGTTGTTGTAAGCCAGAAATTGTACCTAGATGCATTACTTTAATGGAGTTAACTCGTGCAATGTAGCACAGGTCGATTTCCGTAAGACAAGTGAGGGAGGCTGTAGTTAAAAAAACTAAAACTAAATAAAATATCTATATGCATTAATATACCGTATAGAAGTAGAGGTAGATAATGTTTGTAATAAATATGTTTTGTTAGAAAGATCAAATCTAGGATTATAGAAAATATAACAAATCAATACTGAATACTCTGAATTTGTTTACTGGGTCGTTATAGGAATATAGTACAAATATACAGTGTTTGTAAACAAGGCTGAGTGAATGACATAAAAATCACGCATGCTCCTATGTTTTCCTTGTTTATAAAAAAAGATGGGGCTATATTTTGTACTTCAGTGATCTTCAGTAAATGAAATATGAAAGCTTTTCATTCCTTTAGGTAAACCAGGTATGAATCTAATTTAAGACATATGTTTGCATTACGCCAATTGAGTGTTTACTATTTTATTCTTATAAGGTATTTTGCTACTGCTGCTGCTGTCACCTTTCATATATACCGTATAGCGGGTTATTTTCGCCGGGTGTACGTTTTCGCTTACTTTCGCGAAAAGAACAAAATCGCTAAAATAAATTCCGACAATTTGAAAGTGCACATGCAGAGGTTTTAATTAAAGGTTTTTCGGATACCTTATTTAACGAAAATCGTAAAATTTTACACCGGTACAATTACCCGCTATACGGTATGTCTCGATATCGTTCCTATGAAAAGGACTCTGGTTCTGCTGCTGTTAATGTTGTCACCTTTTATTAATTTGTCGATCAAAAACACGGCTGTTTTTCGGAATGTCGAAATAAGGATCGTGAAAGAATGAATTATAGACTAGTGGTCAAGTATTGCGATCGGATGTTGTCACCTTTTTTATAGTATATTGAAAAGAATTTCATCGAATAGACGCATGTAACGTTATAAAGTAATAAATTGAAATTAAATGTATAATAATGGTTCAACCTGATGATCAGTATCGGAATAAAACTCAAAGTTTAAAAGTTCACCGTTTTTACAAAATTACAAAAGGCAGATCGCTAATCGAAATATTAAAGAAATGAGATGTAAACAAACACGATAATTTTTTATATTTTCAACGTATAAATAAACTCATCAAAGATACCAGGATTACATTTTGTGTTAACGCCAGACGCACGTTTCATCTACAAAAGACTCATCAGTGACGCTCGAATTCAATAATGTTGAAAAGGCCAAATAAAGTACGAAGCTGAAGAGCACTGAGGATCTAAAAGTTTTGTCAAATACAACTAAAGTAATCTATTCCTGAGGTAGAAAAAGTCTTTTCTCTCAAAAACATTCGTTCCATATTACTGTTTAATGGGTTCTTAAAGTTGTTTAGCTTTTGTTTTATCAGAAACTCGGCAAAAAATAGGAATATTTGTAAAAAAATTAATATTTCTGATAATGAAAGATCGGATACGTCATTTTAAAGATTGTGAATAGAATCTTGAAAGATTCATTTGTATGTGCAGTCATATCTATAAATTGCGTATCCTTGTTGAATTTTGCATTACTTGAATGAAATGTTTGTTCATGACTTGGCAAAGGCATTTTCCTAAGAAATTGACGTGTCAAAAATGGTTTTCTAGCTCGCCAAAACATCCACATGCATGACAATTGTTAAATGTTCTGTAATATTGACAATTGAAATTTTGGTCATTTTTATTGAAACAGACAAAATTAATTGACGTAGGGATTCAATGGCCAACATTGTGAACACATACATGGCAGACTTACAAAACAACTGAATCAAACATTCAAACGTACTTCCATCAAAGACGCCATAAAAAGTTAATGATATAGTCAGTATAGTAAAGCATTATGGCATATACTTTCCTGACAAAATACAATATAAGTAAAATATATCAAAAGCATAATCACAAAAATTCTGAAATCCGAGGAAAATTCGAAATTGAAAGTCCCTAATCAAATAGCGAAACTAAATGATAAAACGCATAAAACGAATGGAAAACAACTGTCATATTCCTGACTTGGTACAGGGATTTTCAATTTAGAAAATGTATGACAGTTGTTTAAAAGGATACTATACAAAACGAAAACAAATATATAAAGACCGCATGAGTCCTATTCGCATCCTTGCTCGCGTCTGCATTAGAAACGCAAATCCAAATTTTAAAACCTTTAAAGCTGGATGCACATATATCGAACAACGTATATGACCGAGTGGAACATAAAAGTACAAAACAAATGAAGGTAAAACTTTAAAGTAGATAGATAAAATTCTATACAGAGTTAGCACTTAGACTCTTTAACTCAAGACCATCCTGAATTATTTGTGGATTTGACCCTTAATACTTATCTATAAGGTATCGGAACGTTTCAGTGAACCTTTTGAGAAATGAACTAAACGTTCTTTCACAAAACCCTGGTTTACTGTTTTTTTACTAAGACACTGATGAACTTTAAAAGAATCAGAGAAGAAGCTGCAAGCTCTGAAATGACATTTGAATTGAGAAATGTATACTCCTTAAGTTACTGCTAAGGTGAGGGAAATGTATATTTTTGCATAAATTGAAATCACCTCGTTTATCATAGGCTTTTGTATTGAAATGCCCACTGTAGGCAATTTCGGAGTATCTCTAAACATGAGGTCGAAGAAGCTATATTTGTTATGTTTGTAATCTCTTGTTGGGACCCGATCCGAAAAAAAAATGTATGGAAAGAACATCTCCTTCATACCTTTTTGTAAAGTTCCTGTAGTAAATAATGTAGCTTCTTTGTTGTTAGTTAAATCCTTACAAAATCAAAAACGTACCCATCGAGATATTTCCAGCGGAGGACCACCAAGTTAGCATTACCTCTTAAATAATATTAGTTTACCTTCTTAGTAGCAAATAACAAATAACATACTTCTACCAATTACAAGTAAACAAGTGGTAAAAGAAATGTTGTTTTATTGTCCAGTCTGGTCAGGCCTTTTCTTTCAAGATCTAAATATGCTTTGCCCGATTCAGGTGATTTTTCATTTCCTTTTTGATTCAAAATCAACAAAAACAAAATACTTTTTAAAAAAATCATGAATTTTTCTAGTGATAATTCAACTCATCAATAATGGATTTGGCTATACTTTTTGGACCTTTTGGATTATAGCTGTTCATCTTTTATATAAGCTTTGGATTTCAAATATTTTGTCAACGAGCATCACTGAAGAGACATGTATTGTCGAAATGCGCATCTGGTGCAAGAAAATTGGTACCGTTAATTTTATTACATATAGTAAGCGAGGGGATAATAAACTAAGTTTTATAAGAATAAGATCGTATGGCCATCGCGCCATCATCGTATCCATCGTGTAGCCTTCGTAATCCATCGTGTAGCCTTCGTGATCCATCGTGTAGGCTTCGGCTGAGATGTGAAGCTATAATAATAAATACCCGTCTTCGGTTAATCTTCGTATGTCCATCTTTTGCTATCGTATATAATTTCGGCACCATCGTATAGACTTCGTTATTCATCGTACTTGCTTCGGTCACTTTTTGATATTTTAACGAGATCGGGACCAACTTCGTACGAACTTACAATTTTCGCAATCGGGTGTCCATCGTATATAAAAATCGGGACAGTGTGACGCGGGCATAAAATAAATTTATACCATTGAACTACCTTTAAAAAAAGCAAATACTAACAATGACCACTGCCCTTTCCTCTATCTTGATATCTTTAATTATCCAATTTTTTATGGTGACGTTCCCTTGTCATTCTCTTATGGTGTAATATATCTCACCTTGAACGTTTCACTCGTGTATGTAACAACGTATAAGGTTTTAGCGAGGGAAATTTATGTATTACTGAAAAATTATTACACCCGGGTTTTCGATATCACAAATTAGTCAAGACATTTACTAACTTTCATCATCGTAACAAGGACATCCTTCGTAAATATAACTCTAAATGCGGACATCTTATATATTCAGGTATTTCACATCAAAGACATTATATTTCAATCAGTTTAATTGAGGCCTGGAGCTGGAATGGCAGTATCTGCCAGTAGTTCTTTGTTTATTTATGTATTATTGTCATTTTGTTTAGGTTCTCTTGTTACCTATTCTGACTTAGACTCGGACTTCTCTTAAACTGCATTTAACTGTACGTATTGTTGTATGTTTGGTTTTTTTCTACATTGGCTAGAGGTTTATTGGGAGGGTTGAAATTTCAAAAAACATGTTAAACCCCGTTGCCTTTTTTGCGCCGGACCCAATTCAGGAGCCTCTGGTCATTGTTAGTCTTGTATGAATTTTAATTTTAGTTTTTTGTGTATAATTTGTAGTTTAGTATGACGTCTATTATCAGTGAAAATTTGTTATGGAGCCAGCTGAAGCTCGCCTCACGGTGCTGGAATTTCTTGCTGGATCGAAGACCCATTAATAGCCTTCTATTGTCGGGTTATTGATTTTGACAATATTTACGGTTTTAAAGAAATATATATAAAAAGGCTATAATGACCCTGACTCTTGCTATTTCAAGCGAAGCTAATGGATTAATTAACGTGCTTTTGATGAATTTACAAATGAATTCCAAAATGTATGACCCATCAACAGGTATTATTTTCAAAGAGAATGAACTTCTGTCTGTTGTTAAGTAAGACAATTCGTTAGAATGGTAAGGTTAATTTCATCTTTGCACTTTATATCGAATTTTATTACTTCATTGCAGTCTTTTTTACGTTTACTCATCTTCTGCTTTTATGAAGCATCGTTAAATATCATTGAATTAAAGTGCTTTCGATGAAATAGCACTAATAATAAAATTAACGGTACCAATTTTCTTGCAATAATAATAAACGTCGATTATTTTCTCTCGATGCCATAAACCAAACGATAAAAAATGAAAAATGTATGTGTCTACAATACATTCTGCTTTTTAATATCACAAAAGGTTGATTCACTTAATATGCAATGTGAACCTCTTTCGACTTGGATACGGATGCCTTTATACTACTCACACTATAATGCTAGTTGTTTGACGATGTAACCAAATGATATATAAATCAAGTAAGACGGATTCCTTTTTAGTGTTTTATACATACCTGAACATTGTATTTTTGATGTGTTTTATTCAAACTCGAGTCATTAAGACTTTTAACATAATTATTGAAATTGAAAAGTCACCTGACGCTTCGCCATTAATGCTTAAACTTAAATTTGAATGTCTGTCATCTACAAGTGGTGGAGGGATAAAACTAACATCATCTGACCATGATGAAGAACTGTTAGATGGTATTCCTTGCTAAAAAAAAATTATACAATAACATTTTAATAATCTGAATTTATAAAACAATATTTGAAAATCTCATTAAGTCATCTTTATAGATTAAGGTGAAATCGATAGGGGCAAATGTTGGAATTTTATACTTTGCAAAGCGAGCATTGCATAAAAGCAGGATTTCATTGGAATATTTCTGTACATTAATTGGTTGTCTTAAGTAGTGTTTAAATGATAATAACGGTGTACTAAAATTATATATATATTATACTCTCTCTCTCTCTCTCTCTCTCTCTCTCTCTCTCTCTCTCTCTCTCTCTCCTGTATAATCTTATATTGTCCGAAAGAGAAAATCTATCACAAAAATGTCTCATAATTAAATCACAGTGTAGATACTATTCTGTACGCTATCCGCTATTTTCGAAGCGAGAACTTTTTGGATCACATTTTAAATTGGTTGGATATACTATATTAAACGGTAAGATGTTCATCTGTACATTGCTGAATGATTAATTCAGCTGACATCGATATTCACAAATGGTTTATAATTAAATTCAGCACATTCATTATTCATTTCTTTATCTTAATCAAGAGATTTTCAAGTGCATCACTAAGGAAAATCAGTCGGTGAACCTAAACACAATGTTTTTGCACACTTACTGTACACATTAACTTAAAAATCAGACTTAATTGACTAAATAAAGTATATTTTAAGTGGTGGTAAAAGTTTCAGCCAGATCTTTGAAGCCAGAAATAAGAAAATTACACTTGTTTGAATTTCTCACTGTACGATCAGTCTCGCTTGTATATTTTGAAACTGTATGATCAGTCTTTATTTCACTGTATTCTAGTGGTGATTTCATATTTATTTACGATACATTAGAAGATAGCATTTTTCTAAATAACTAGAACACACCCGTGGTATCGCGGGTCCGTGACTGAATTAAAGTATATAACTGTGCGCAAGCCTTATTTTAGTATTAGTATTGTCATCTGATAAAGTTATGCCGATTATACGATACACGGTTTTCTCTGCTTTTAAATCTTTCTGTTTGAACCCGTAGAACTGGAACTTATCAATTATTGGTAATATTAATTATTTGAAAAACGAAAGGTCCTGGAATGGAGTATTTTTAAATCAACAGCATTGTCCTATATTAATTCTAAATAAAGTTGAATTCTTTAATTCTCTGTTTTACGTCATGCCGGCTAAGAAATTGAAAACTGTTCCTATACGCCTTATTTTTAGTCCAGATAAAAGGTCTTACTGATTAAAATTTGACAATTTAGTAGTAACAACCCTGTGATTATGACCCGTGTATATAGCATATTAACCCTGAATACACCGTTTAGTGGTGCGCCTGTCAGATGCGGAACGTACATATAAGGTAATCGATAACAGGTGAATATACTATTGGTATCGGTATCGGACTCGATCCGGAACTTCTTAATTATTGGCAATATTAATTACGTGGAAAACAAAAGGGCCTGGATTGGTGTAATTTTTAATCTACACCTTTGTACTATATTAGTTATATATAAAGTCGAATTCTTTGATTCGTCGTTTTAACGTGATGACGGCTGACAAATTGGACCTCGTAATTTTAGTATTATAGATACTAATATATTTTAATAAATTCACATCCTGAAAACTTATCAAACATGTTTAAGCTTGATAGGGTGCACTCGACTTACTACATTAAGTATAAGGATGTTTGAATGTTGCTGAAATAAGGGGAAGTTTTATTTGTTTATATAAGTTTTGGAAATGTGTTCCGTTATACTTAAAATTGTACAAACACAGATTTATTTGTTATATAAAAATGCATGTATTTACAAACATTCCAGGCCATACTGTAGCCTATAATTGATCACAGTTTCTTCACTTTGTTTTGGATGTAGATATGTCTCTTTCACACTCAATTGTACACCACTTTGTAAAGCGGTGGATTATAGTGATAATGAAGTCCGTCTTTCCGTTCGTCTGTCGGACCGGTACAACATGTTTCGCCAGTTTTGTAAGCGCATCTCCTCACAAATATAGTGATATTGTTGGCTTTTTTCAAAACTACCTCTACCTTTTTTTTTATTAGGAAAATATGCGTAATTTTCATCAAATTGGGAATTTTAGAATAAACCATGAATTTGAATGAAACTTCAATTTACAGACCACATTTCAAGAGTCACACCCTGCTTTGAAATAGGACCCCTGTTTGTCAGTGATGATACATAAATAGACACTCAATGATCTGCACGTGTAGTAATTGTAGGCCTGAAAAAAGTATAAATTAGTGTTTTTTAGTTTGAATTTATGCACAATCACTACTAAAACTGCAGTGATTGGGAAAAAAGTTGTCTTTTTGAGAATAATTTTAAGCCATTTTTTTCAAATTGGTATTCTCCTCCAGGGGGAAAAGCCTTTATTCTCCATTAATTTAAGGCAAACAATATCACTGACTATGAATAAATTTTTCTCGGATTCCGTATCATAAATGATAATATAAAAAAGATGTGGTATGATTGCAAATGAGACAACCATCCACAAGAGATAAAAATGACACAGACATTAACACATATAGGTCACCGTACGGCCTTCAACAATGAGCAAAGCCAATACCACAAAGTCAGCTATGAAATGCCCCGAAATGACAAAGTAAAACAATTCAAACGAGAATATTAACGGCCTTATTTATATATAAAAACAAGAATGTGTCCATAGTACATGGATGCCCCACTCGCACTATAATTTTTCTTGTTCAGTGGACCGTGAAATTGGGGTAAACTTTAATTTGGAATTAAAAATAAAAAGATAATATCATAGGGACAATGAGTACTAAGTTTCAAGTTGATGTGACATTAACTTTATCAAAAACTACCTTGACCAAAAACTTTAACCTGAACTTCGCACTATCATTTTCTATGTTCAGTGGACCATTAAATAAGGGTCCAAACTTTAATTTGGCATTAAAATTAGAAAGATCATATCATGGGGAACATGTGTACTAAGTTTCAAGTTAATTAGACTTCAAATTCATCAAAACCTACCTTGACCAAAAACTTTAACCTGAAGCGGGACGAACGGACGCACGGACGGACGAACGGAGGCACAGACCAGAAAACATAATGTCCCTCTACTATCGTAGGTGGGGCATAAAAAAGATTGTATTTCGAATTTTATTAAAAATCTTTTATGGGGTTTCTTTAATTAAGATACGGACTTGAACATTGCATTATATTGGGGCACCCATCAGGTATTTCCAACTGTGACCTCCAAAACCAATTGTTAAACTTTTATTAAATTGCTCCATTTTTAATCAATTAATGTATTATGAACCTTCAATTTCGAATTTTTGCTAAAAAAATTTTTGATGTTTCTATATCTAAAATACGGACTTTGTTATAACCTTATATTGGGCGTACCTGTTTTATATCTACAACTTCCTTCAGACACTTGTCACAACTTAATGAATCTTTTTCAGATTCCTTATCATTTAATTCAATTGTGCACGTCTTATTTTGACTTTTAGAAAATTCATCAGTTTTCTTTTTCCATGATAAGGACTTTTCCACTACCTTATTTGGTGGTACCCGTTTACTATACGCAACTTTCAAAAACTTACCATTTATTAATAAAACTTCCTCATATGTGTATTATATGATGACCCTGTGCACCTATAATTTAGTGGGTTTTTTTTGTTTATTTTTTTCCAAAACATGGACTATAGAAGTGGCGGGTATAATTTCGTTAATTCTTTCCTCAATACCTAAAGTTTTTAAACAAAACTTTTTCTATCAATTTTTTGTCATTTTAAAAGAGACAAGCTTGATGTATGTTATCACCAATTGGTCAACGGCAGACGGTGTAAACAGTCTTTAGAAATGTAAAAGTAAAACAGATAACTGCAACAACACACTAATACAAAGTCTACAAAAATCATCAGAAATATATTTGTATTGTCTGATGAAAGAAATTACACGTTATAGTTCCATGGACACAATCATAATATCACATAGACACGTATATACCTTCAAATTGCCGTTGTTTTTTTTCTTCAAAATCACGACTGGTCATACAGACAAAAAATCTGAAATCGCTTCTAGAATACAGTCAGTTTTAGACTGATCGTACAGTAATTTATTTTGGGATCCTCACGGAAAGCATATTTTTTAATTTGAAACACGACCATTCTACTTAAATACGGTAAAAATATTGAAACAGTATATTTTTAACTGTAAACTGATGCAAATATTAGCAATAAAAGGTTATTTGCTTTGTACTACGAGAGCAAAATTGTCAATCGATTTCACTTTTTTCTATGAAGTTGGTGTGATGCATACGTATATTTTATATTCTGCTGCATGTTTTTGTTACAGTTACTCATATTTATGATGTTATACATACATTTAAGTTGTGCAAAGCACTTTATAGATATAGAAGTAAACAAATGATGAGAAAAAGCACGAAAACAAAACCTTTCTGTTAGCCAGTTTGAAATCCTCGCTTCGAAAATCGCGACTTCCGGATAGCGTACAGAATAGTATCTACACTGTGTAAATGTGTATAATAAAATAAAAATTTGATGTGGCGGCATGGTAATTTAGGGCTAAATTATACTTTATGACAGACAAAAAAGTTCTGAAAGAGTATATATGCATCCCGCCGTCGGGTTTTTGATTTTTTGACTTTTGGTCTTCCTGATGTAGTTAGGTTGTGAGGTTCAATTCGGAAACGAAAGGGTTTATTATGTTGGGGTTTTTTTACAACCTTTCACCCTTGTTTTTATGATTTCTTTTTTTTTACGTAATCGAGATATAATATATTTTATATGGTACGTATTGTCAACGCCCAATTATTATTTTTGTCATCGTCAAATGTTTACCATTTACACCTTTTTATTTGGCCTCTATGATAGATTTGCTGGTATGTTTATTTAGATTTTAAAGTCTGTTTTGGTGTTTGTCTGTGATGTATGTTTACGAGATTTCGATTGCTGGATCTCAATTTTTGTCATATTAACCTATTATGTATGTTTTGGTTGATCACCATATGTTGTCAATATAATGGAACTATTACATGTATTAACGACTAGAATGCATACAGGTGGAGTGGTTTAGCTAGTCATTAAAATAGGTTTAATCTATCATTTCACTTGTTCCGTTGAATGATAGCATTTGAATTTGTCGCTTTTACTTCCCCTTTTTTATTGCTTTGGAATTCAGCATTTGTATAAAAAATCTTTACTAATCATTTACAACAACACTTTATCAATATTGTCGTGCTTTTTCGATCTAAAACTCACTATCTCAATGATACAATGGCTTGTTGTCATGGAGGAAAAAGAGAATATTAAACTCATGCCGGGTCATGTTTAAAATGTTATCTGATCCCTTTAAAAAAAATTCACTACATTTAATACTGGTTGAACCAACGTGTATACATACGATAACAACTTATCAAGTCTTTATCAGGTATTATGATAGTGCAATGTAAACTATTGCGTCTTAAATCCATTAGGGGGGAAAATCCGATAATTCGAATATACAATGACTAATGGTTGGTTATTTTTAATACGGGGCCATGTTAACTTCAGCAGTGTTCATAATTACAAATGTAAATATCGAGAGAGGATGCTTTTTTCGACTAATTTTATCCTTCAGACTGATTTAACTTGAAACGAGCTCAGGGACCCCTCTTTTTAAAATTACATTAGGTTTGATTATGGATGAAGACTATTTTTACCAATTTTTATCTATTCTAAAAGTAAAATAAAGACACAACTAAATTTGTCTTTTTTTATGTTAAAACGTTGTTAAAACGAATTATTTCTTGAGAATTAAAATATTGCTATTCAAATTTAGTGCATACTTATGTCATGTATGTTAAGAAGATTAAAAATGATTTTACAAAAATCCGCTTATGTCTTTTTTTTAAACAAAGCAAGGGTAAAAATAAATTGAAGTAATTTTTAAAATGACATGTTTAAAAATAAGTTATATATGAGACCTATGTATACATAAAATAAAATTACATTAAAAATCAAAATAACAAAAATACAGAACTTGAAGGAAAATTCAAAACGGAAAGTCCTTTATCAAATGTCAAAATCAAAAGCACATCAAACGAATTGGAATCGACTGGCATATGTCTGACTTGATACAGGCATGTGTTTATGTAAAAACTGTTGTATTAAATCTAGCGGTGCTTTGCTTTTGCGCCAATTGGCATATCATTTGCGCCAAAAAAATCTTTCATTTGCGCCACAAACAATATTTCATTTGCGCCAAAATAGACCTTTTTGATTGCGTATATAATTATAAACCTTAGTGAGTGTGGCACTGAACTCACCCCATTATCCAGAGAAATACTGTAAAGATAAACCTTTCGGAGCAATGAATATTTAGCGCTTCCGTTATTGCTTGGCTGAAATACCTGTAAAATGGCGCAAATGAAGTTTTTTTTTTTTGGCGAAAATGAAATATAACATTGTGGCGCAAATGAAAGATTGTAATTTTCAATAATTGGCGCAAATGCAATGCGCTCAAATCTAGATATACCTCTTACATAATATGTCATCAATGTTTGAATACAGCAAACATATATATAGAAGCGCTAAATATGTAAAAAAAAATAGTCACAATTTTAATAAAAATGCGAGCTTAACAAAACAAACGGGTTTACAAACTTTGTTTAAAACTTATGTAAAATTAAAATTTTGAAACTACCTCATATATTATTTCTTAGAAAGTCATATATAACAAGTTTCTTGTTTTTATAATGTTAGCGGAATTTTGTAGCAGCGAATTCATAAATACATGTACTTAACTCAGTCCTCTACGCACTTTATTTGCATAAATATTGTATTAGGTGAATGTTGATCGAAGACATTAACTGCTAATTTAATTTTGGGTTTTATTGTCGAAATTTAACAATCGTAAACTTGATTAACAATTACTATAGCATCATAGAGCAAGTACGATATAAAGAAGTTGAGAGAGTGATGTTGATTTTTATTAATATTTGGTATACGCTTCATTTGATACTTTAACTTTGTCATTTCGTTTTTCAAATGATTCGAAGTATTTACTTTCTTCTCTCAGAATCAGTTTAATACTATCATCCTTCCAGAGTATATTTCGTTACCCACGAAAGGTCTCGTGGTTACATGTAATGTCACTGCGTACGGAATGCTATCACCGAATTGGAGTAAGAAATATAATACTTTAATAGCTGACATATCTAAAAATTTAAAAAGATAAAGGATTTTCTTTTACTTTAAACGCTATGTACACTTGTTCTATGTGTTTTATGTTTGTGAAACTAAGTTTATAAAACAAACATAATTTATTTATGTATGCCCTCGCTGCTAGCTAGTCGAAGGGAGTATCAATTATTATCCTTGTCCATCTAGTCCGTATGTCTTGTACGTCCCTGAAACTAGTTTCCGTTCTCTAACTTGAATGTGCTTCAGTCAAATGTTATAAACTTATACTTATATGCTCATTACAACAAAAACGTTTGTGAGTTATGTCCCCTAATATTCATGAAAAATGCTGAATTTTTTATTTCCCTCTCTCTTACGTTAATTTACCTCACCCACATATAACTAAAATTACACACAATGTTTACTAGTACTACCACAAAACACATATCAAGTTCGAATTTGGATGTCATCACATTGTTGTTGTTTTTTGTCTATTTAGCCATTTGGTTATGCCCGCGTCACACTGTCCCGATTTTTACGCCGATGTCATCACGATTAGGGAAATTTCCAAAATCGGGACTGATCGTGTCCAGATCGGGCTATTCGTAATGCAATCTTTAACCATCGTAGAACCATCGGCCACTTTTTCTAGACTTCGGGGACAACTTCGGGAAGGGTTCTAAATTTTTTAACATGTTAAAAAATCGCCGAAGGTGTGTCCGATGTTGAGGGTTCGTATTGAGTTCGTATCACCATCCTCACCATCGTAATCTCACCGGGAATGCATCTTTGCACATCGTATTGCATTCGTGTTTCCATCGTTTCCATCGGGCAGTTTTGACATTACGATGTCTACACGAATGAATCACGAAGCTACCAGAAGGTCTTACGATGGAAACACGACTTCGTGAAGACCTCGTAATCCCGTCGTGTTGCCATCGAATTAAAGTACGAAGGCGACAAGATGGAACTACGACGGCAATAAATTCAGCTAAATATAAGTTAATTTTCGCGCTTAAATAATTTTAAAAAGTGCCAGTCGCGATATGCACTGGTCAGTCTAATACGACAGTTAAGAAAGACGTTCACAAAACATGGAGCTCATATCAAATGATTCTATCAGAACAAGAAAGGCGACAGCGTTGTTTCTATTAATTCACATAGAACAAGAAGAGCAGCTATTACAGACTCAGGATTTACTTTTACAATCACAATATTCTTTTTTGTCAATTTTTCATATCAAGTAACATAATGAATATCATAAACGCGCCTCATACACTAACACTGCATATTCACGTATATAGGGAAACCAACTTTTTCTTCATTATTCTGGTTTTTTATGTATCGTCTGAGTTGTTGTCACACGAACGTTTACTCCATAACCATTTTGTTTTCTATATGTCATATTTTGCCGCATTTGTTGCTTTCCCCACTTCTTTCCTTTTGTATATATTGTAATGATATTCTCCTGGAAAGAACTCTTTTTAAATGAAAGGGATCAGCGAACCCATTACCTTACATTTAAGATAGATCAGTAAACATAGGCATAATTATGGGTGATTATTAAGACTAGTTCACTCATTTAACAGTTCAAACAAGGCAATGCCGAGCGGTGGCATCCCCTCGTATGTAACATATTGGGGACAAATATGAACACTATATTTGTATATGACGCATGCAGAAAACGGTAAACTGAATATGCATCTTTGATACATAAACTCAACCCCCCCCCCCCCCCCCCCATAAACTATTCTTTTAGAAATCAAACAAAAGATTCAGTTAATATTGTCTTTAGAATAAGCAGGTAAAAAATTAAGCAACCAACTCCCTGTGTATTATGCTATTTTAAGGAGAAAAAAACAAGTCCATCTGCATGACCTTGACCTTTGACCTTGAACGTAAAAAATGTCAGATCATTACAAGGAGGAACTATATACCAAATGTGGTTAAAATCTTTTGAAGCATATTGGTTTCAGAGTGTCAACAAGGGTGGTATTGCCTTGTATTACTACTGCCACTGTGACCTTGACCTTTCAACTTTAACGAGTAATACCATACCAAGTTTTAACAATTTGGTTCTAGAGTGTCCATAACAATTTTATCTACACGCAACTTACATGTAGTAGGCGAGGGTATGTTAAACTAAGTTTTATAAGAATAAGACAAAAAGATCGATTTCCCGCCATGCATGGCAGACTTGTACAGAAACGATATGTTGTCGAAATTCTGTTCGTATCATAAAAAAGTTCAAAACAGGTAGAACGCAGTTTAGATCGTTTGTATACTTATCGTAAGCTGTACACGACGTCTTTTATACATCGTATGGCCATCGCGCCATCATCGTAATCAATCGTGTAGCCTTCGTAATCCATCGTGTAGCATTCGTGATCCATCGTGTAGGCTTCGGTTGAGTTATGAAGCTTAAATAACCGTCTTAGGTTAACCTTCGTATGTCCATCTTTTGCTATCGTATATGATTTCGGCACCATCGTATAGACTTCGTTATTCATCGTACTTACTTCGGTCACTTTTTGGTATTTCAACGAGATCGGGACCAACTTCGTACGAAATTACAATTTTCGCATTCGGGTGTCCATCGTATATAAAAATCGGGACAGTGTTACACGGGCATTAGGGACTTGCATTTGAACTTTCCTCGAAGTTCGATATTTCTGTTGTTCTGCTTTTTTCCGTTCTCTATATGCACCCTATGTCTTTCAAACATTCGAAATATTTTAATTAATAAAAATAATAAACCAGTTTTAACCTACCCTGACTGTACATATGAAGTATTGAATCCAGTGTTTGGTATTTACAGAACTACTATCTTAGGAAATGAAATTTTGTTCATACTTTAAACTAAGTTGTTATAAGTTTGTCACCCAAATTTTGTTTTTGTCCATGGATGTATGAGTTTTGAACAGCGGTATACTACTGTTGACTTTTGTTATGGAACGTTCAATTATTTGAATCACCAAGGGTTTTTTAACCAGATACGGGTTGTGTTCGTCGTATTTTTCACAACTTTTTTTTTTTTTTTTTTTTGCTTTATAAGTTTGTATTAGATTTAAGCTTCTAACTATTATTCTTCGCGTCCCACTGATGCATTTTTGAAGTCGAAACGCAAATCTTGTGTATCAAATAACAAGCCTTGTATCATTGGTGATCTTTTAAATATATAATGGTAGCTTTAAAACACCATCACTATAGCTTACCTGCAATGATAAGTGGTCAGAGAAGTCATCTGTAGTCTTAATATCTAAAAAAAAATATGATAAATACCAAAATACTATCTGAACAACCCCTGAATAACAGAGTTTGGTTGGGTTTTTTTTGTCTTTTGTCTATTGTAAAAAAATGTCTGACCAATTACTCTCAATCAAAATAATCTTTTTCATAACAAATAACAGTGAGAGATAAAAAAAAAATCAATGCGAAAGAAGAATCCAACTATTTTGATTGTTTCATGTTTATTCTTTTTCAATTTTTTTTCTTTCAAATGTGAATTGACAACATATATGACAAAGTGTTGGCTGCAATTGTTAAGTGGCTCTGTTTCAGTCTAAAAAGGGTTATACATTATCTTGGGAGTTTATCTATTATCAATATATGTTTGCAAAAAAAGGTGGATGTTAATAATTTATAGTGGGAGTTTTTTTCTCATTTGCTTTTTCCCCGACAACTGAGTCTGTAAAAATGGGGCCCCCTTAGTTGTTCCCTGGGCAACTTAGGGTTGATGTAACAGGTGATTATTAATAAAATATGTTAAATATTAAAAAAAATAAAAAAAAATAAAAAAAAAAAAATATATGTTTGCAACTCCATAAAAAGACCTCATTTATTCACTTGTTTAATTTCAGTTGCTTATTAAACTATTGACCCAGTGCCAGTAAAGGATGTTAACACTTTGTAAAATTAATGCATTTGAAACTCTTTCCTAAATGTTACACAACATTGGAAATTCAATGGTATACAAATGTCTAAATACGGGAGGAGCTATATTACCAAAGATAAAACTAAAAAATAACAGCCAAATTTATTTAACTTAGTTAGGTAATATCTCCTTGAAAGATTTTAAGTATCTGTACTAAATCTAAAGACCGATTATTTTGTTCACCTAGAAAACGTGCAACCGAGGAAAGCTACAAGTCAAACTTATATAATAGTTATCAAAGGTACCAGGATTATAATTGTTGCAAGAAAATTGGTACCGTAAATTTTATTAGTACGCCAGACGCGTACTAAAGGTCTGTATAGGGTACACATACAATTGTACCCTTTTACATCGATTACTGTTTCAAATCAAAAGCAATTAGACAAATTAATGAGTTCCAGAAAAATCCAATCGGATCTCTTAGGGAAACCACCAAACGGTGTACTTAGGATATGCTAAATACACGCGTCATTATCACAGCGTTGACACTACTTAATTCAATCATTGTCACATTATTTCCTATTGTAGTATATAAATCAGCATGAGTTTATAAAATGACAATACGAATAATAAAAATTTAGACTTAAACTTAGTCTTTGGTATAGTTTCCAATTTGTTTGACAATGTGTCGTAAAAACGGCGAATCAAAAAATTCAACGTTGTTTCTAACTTATGTAGATGTTGCTGTTGGTTAGAAATAACACCATTCCAGACCCTTTTGTTTTCCAAATAATTAATATAACCAAATATATAAAGTTCCAGGTCGACGGGTTCAGACAAAAGAATTTGAAAGCAAAGAAATGTGTGCTTTTTATTATCAGTATGACTTTATCAGATGACAATATCAATACTAAAAAAAATTCAAGACTTGAATAAGGCTTACACATAATTAGATACTTTTATTCAGTCACGGACTGAAGATATCGCATGTGTGTACTAATATAGTTTATTGATAGTCTTGTATGATTTTAAATTTTAGTTTCTTGTGTATAATTCGGAGTTTAGTATGACGTCCATTATCACTGTACTATTATGCATATTTTAGGGGCAGCTGAAGGACACCTACGGGTGCGGGAATTCTTGCTACATTGAAGACTCATTGGTTGCCTTCGACTGTTGTCTGCTCTATGGTCGGGTGGTTGTCGCTTTGACATATTCACCATTTCCTTTCTCAATTTTATTGATAATAAAACGGAGAATTTAGGAAAATATAAAAAAGAAGATGTGGTATGATTGCCAATGAGACAACTATCCACAAAAGACCAAAATGGCACAGACATTAACAACTATAGGTCACCGTACGGCCTTCAACAATGAGCAAAGCTCATACCACATATTCAGCTATAAAAGGTACCGATAAGACAATGTAAAACAATTCAAACTAGAAAACTAACGGCCTTATTTATGTAAAAAAATGAACGAAAACAAATATGTAACACATAATAAAAAGTTTGTTAAAAATCGTGTCGGTACCAAACATTGACTTCTTAAAATATGTTACCCTCAAGGACAAACAGTCAATAAGTAGTGATATCGACCTAGGACAATAAAATGATTTTCTTTTGAAGAATCTACATGCATGCTACCAAGTGTCAGTAAAATTTGCTTCACAGCATTAAATGATGACCTGTGTGAGGTCATTACTTTTTCTTATTTAGAATACACACTGTAATGTATTCAAACATTACATACGTTTGGTAGTTATCGTGTGATGTGGATAAAAGCATAAACAATCCTATTAAACTGAATAACAAACAAATCGTCGTGGAGGCCACTTTGATTTTTGCATCAAAAATTTAAAATTTTGTTATTCTATCGCTAATAAAGAGAAAATATTTGAGATGAATTAGATAATGTAATACTCTTCATAATACTTTTAAAATAAGTTAGATCTAACACATTCGTGTGTAGGATTTTGAAAATCTTATTGAGTCATTGAAATCGTATATGGAATTATGGATATTCGCTTTTCGTACTATATGTACATGCGTAAGGATTTGGTGCTTTATTATTGGTGTCAGCCAGGTCTGAATTGATTACATATATATGTAGGACTCTAAAGTGCGATGGGGACGCTAAACTACGATGGTCACGCTAAAGAACGATGGTCTACGCTAAAGTACGAGGCTTCCATACGCGTAAGTGCGATGGACCGGGAAAATATAGACGTAAAACGCAGTTTGATTATGACGTTAACAGTCGTTTATACAAACTAAAAACTGAACACGCCGGAAAATAAATTACAAATATTGTATTAACACCTTTAAAACCAAATGTCAATGACTGAATTAATTTAAATCTGACGCAATTGTGTTTTTTTCTGTAGCTGGAGGAACTTGTATCCTGCAGTCGACCATTTTACTACTAGTATATATACAAAATAGTATTGGCATTGATATCATGTATTCTACTTTTGATGAAAGCTAACAGATGCATTTGAATCATTGTTTATGCTGCAGTTGTAGTTCCCGTAAGAATAATGTCATTTCATTGGAAAGTAACATCGGTAAATTAAAAGTGTTTGTTTTCATGCGTAAATTATAATCTTCAATACAGTGAGAAATTTCCGATCCCGGGGGCGTCCTTCAGCTGGCACCCATGCAAATATATATAATAGTTTAGTGATACTGAACGCAATAATAAACTCCAAATAGTACACAAGAAACTAAAATTAAAAATAATACAAGAATAACAAAGGCCAGAGGCTTCTGATTTGGGACAGGCGCAAAAAACGCGGCGGGTTAAACATGTTTATGAGATCTCAACCCTCCCCCTATACCTCTAGCCAATGTAGAAAAATAAACGCATAACAATACGCACATTGAAATTCAGTTCAAGAGAACTTCGAGTCTGATGTTAGAAGGTGTTACCAAAGAAAATAAACAAAATGACAAAAATACATACAAAACAAATACAGACTATTAGCAGTTAACTAACATGTCAGCTTCAGAATTCAATCAAACTGCTTGAAAGATTATGCCATAACATATATGAGAAGAACATAACCCGTGTGTTACCAACAACTGTGTTTTTTTTTAATCAATGTGTTTTGTTCCGATGCAAAGACCCTATAAGTAAATCAATATTAACTCCAAAATATACAATCTTCAATGACCTGACAACAGTATCGTAACTATATCACTTCTTAATAATTCTTTTTAAAGGTTTTCTTAGCTTCTCAGGTGAATACTGACATTTGTGTGCAATATAAAGAATATTTCCATAAAAAATTGGATGTGAAATACCTGAACAAATGAGAATTCTGCATGTTGAGCTATATTTATTAATGCCGTCCTTTATACCGTTGATAAAATTTAGTTAATGTTTGACTAGTTTGTGATATCGAAAACCCTAGTGTAATATTTTTTCAGTAATACTAGTACATAAATTTCTCTCGTTAAAATTTAAAACATTGTTACACACACGAGCGAATCGTACAAGTTGAGATATATAAACATCATAAGATGGTGACAAGGTAACGTTATCATCTACAAATGGAAAATTTAAGGTAGAAAATGAAAACTCATCTCTTTTATCATACATTTTAGTATTAAGCTTTCCGTTGACGATATAGATATCAATTTCGAGGAAAGGGCAGTGGTCATTGTTAGTATTAGTTTATTTACATTAAGTTCAACAGGATAAATTTTTTATATTGAAAGAAAATATAACATGTTTGTGTGTTCACTATGAAAAAGAAAAAAAGTCAGCGAACATCGCCTCTCTCTCGTTAAAGCTTTAAAAAATGTCACATATTCCGACAGATATTTAAATTGGTATTTGTAATTTACAATGACGACTGTATTTGGAGATGTTCCCATAAGTGATATACTGTGTGAACGGCAATCTACACCAAAAATCTTTTATAAAAATAATTTATTTTTAACCTCGATTTTTTAAATCCTCGAATCTTACCCTATTGATCAACCGCACTTTAGCGTTACATACCATCGTAATTTAGCAAACAAATAATCATCGCACTTCAGCGTGAGACACCATCGTACTTTAGTGGTGTGACCACCGCACTTTAGAGTACCATTGCACTTAAGAGTCCTACATATATATACCTATAACTTAAATAAAATAATCAATATATATGCTGAGTATAGATCAAAGCTCTAGGCATAAGAGATAGCCACTGAGAATAAGCACAAATGTAAAAAGATAAGCGAACATATTATATCACGAATCAATATTATAAACATACTACGTTTTTGCTCTAATTCCTCTGTATCCATCCGTTCAGAACCCTCGTAAATGTTAATTTGAAAGCATTTATCCTCTTGCTGTATACTCATTTGCGTACTCTTGTCCTCGCATAGTACATACGAATGCTGTATACTTACTACATGTACAATAAATAAAATAAACAACAAAAGATCGATTGTTTTTAATATAACAAAATATATATTTCTTGTAAACAAATACCGTTCGTGCATATCTTAAGTGAAAAAAGCAACTGAAAATGGTAACTCATATTTTTCTTTGATTAATATAGTTGCTGCCTTTTTGACGTCAAATATAATGAATCTTTGACACGGCCACACACAATGAAATATGTGTGTTATTATAATTCAGGATCCACATTTTAATATGTTATGCGTGTTAAATGCTCTCAGAAGCTGATCCATGGAGTTGTCAGTTAATATACAACTTTTAATGTCCGTCTTGTATCAATTACCTCCATTCTGTTATATAGTATGGTGACATTTTTTTTGTCAGACCTTTAAATCACTGTTTCTGTGAAATATTCACCACGCGCATAAATATGCCCATCTTTTTGTGTGCTTTAAGAATTTGAATTTGCATTTAGAGAATTTATAGCAGTTTCACTCCGGCCCATTCTTTTATATCCTTTTATTCTACTTTTATTATGGATTAATTTTTGAAAGAAAAAATGAATTGAAATTGAAAAAGTTGGATGAACGGTACCAAACGAATTGGAATGCCGACAGTCTGTTGACAATCTAAACAAACTTTAAAGATAATCTAACAACGTGAGGGGCAAAATAACAAATACGACAAAAAAATGAAGAAGACCGGCGAGGATTTCAAGTGCTTATGTTAATCTACTAGGAATTTACCTTCGTCATGTTCTAGTATGTGTAAAGTAGCTTTCACATGGCATGGTCTTTTCGTATCTATATTGCAAACGTCCATCATTCTTGTCAAGAACGTTTTAATTGCATGTTCATATTTAGCCTTGTCATGAAGTATACCATACGGGACAGTTGTTAGTAAAATTAGAGATCCCTCACGGACGAATTTTATCTTAATGTCCTGATTATCTGACATCCTTTCATAGTCTTTTAATGCATCAGCTACATCTTTCTCATTCCATTCCTTTGGTGTTTCGAGATGCCACAGCACTGGACATTCTTTCACTTAAAAAAAAATAAGTTAATGTTATGTGTATTTATAGATATAGGAAGATGTGGTGTGAGTGCCAATGAGACAACTCTCCATCCAAATAACAATTTAAAAATTAAACCATTATAGGTTAAAGTACGGCCTTCAACACGGAGCCTTGGCTCACACCGAACAACAAGCTATAAAGAGCCCCAAAATTACTAGTGTAAAACCATTCAAACGGGAAAACCAACGGTCTAATCTATATAAACAAAACGAGAAACGAGAAACACGTATATATTACATAAACAAACGACAACTACTGTACATCAGATTCCTGACTTAGGACAGGTGCAAACATTTGCAGCGGGATTAAACGTTTTAATGGGCCCAAACCTTCTCCCTTTTTTTTTTTATACATATATATGTATTCGTCTAAATATTAGCCCAAAAAAATATTTTGTGAAATTATGTAAATAGTTATAATAAAGCTTCTGTTAGATTATTTTGTTGTTTCTCGGCTACGCACGATCTTTTTATAACAGAAATAAAGATAGAAAACTGCATTAATTATATATTTTTCATCGTTATTGTGAAAACCGTACATATTATGACGTAATTGTGACGTCATCAGATAAAAATCTTTATGTTTTTCATTTATATTTCTTCAACCTTTGCATTTCTAAACATTATATGCTCATTTGAAATAGTTATCAAACATTTTATTTTCTTGGGCCAAAAAAGTATGCAGTAATTTGTCAGTTTTCTTTTTTATATCCATATAGTTATCATTTTACAAATTAGTATCTATAAGACAGGAATATGGCTGTTCTATGAATTTGTAAATGAGAAATTGGTATTTAGCTGATTTGTTAGATTAATGAGCTTTACATTATTTAGTATTTAGTATTTGCACACGGATTAGATAATGACATTGTATTGTTATTTGTAAAATTCGAATTGCAAAAAAGCTTGGGATAATTATATCAAATACTGTTCAATTATATAAAAGTACAAAAAATAACATGTTGTGCGTTTTGAAATGGCATCGCACGTATGCTGTTTTCCTCTCATAGTTGGTGTCTTTCCCTCTGTTTTAGTTTGTAACCAGGATTTTTTTCTCGCTTAATCGCTTTATGATTGTTGAACAGCGTTATACTTCAGTTATCTTTGTTAGAAGCCACGCCATGGGAAAACAAAATAATAAGCAACACAAACTCCACCAAAAACCTATGGGTGATCTCGTGTGCTCCAGAAGAGTAATCAGATCTTGCTCCACGTGTGGCACCCGTCGTGTTACTTATGTAATAACAAAACCGGTAAATAGATTAAGTCGGTAGGTCACACATTCATCAAAGGGAAGGGGATTGTAGTTACGACATAAGGAACATATCCGATATCATTTGTGAAACGGTTATTCCATAACGGTTAACCAACTCATAAATTTTACGTAGGGATGATTTCAATTTCACCCTTTGGAACTCTAGATTTAATAGCTTCCTTGTAAGCAGTATCCCTCTATCAAGAAAATAATGATAGGAAATGCAAGCACGGATATATCGTATCAATTGGGAGATATATACCCCGTATACAGTTGCTGCTGGAATGTTGATACTTAGAAATGGAAAGTTCGCAATTAGAAAGCTGAAATCATCTCTTTGTCGTAAAGTTTTGTTCTCAATCGACCCTCATTGTCAATTTAAAGATGAAAGTTAAGATACGAGACCAACTTCACTGTATCTGAAGTATCCTTTATATCTAGTTCGATGGAAAGATATGTTCAACATACGCACACTTATTAAGTGAAGGAATATCATCTATAAATCGGAAAGTAGAGTTAAAGGATATTGCTAACTTTTTATCTCTCTTCCTAAGACGTTCCTGTATGAAGTCAGCCTCATAATAATAAAGAAATAAGTTGGCTAGAAGTAGGCACAATTTGTTTCCATTGTAATGCCGACAGTCTGTTGAAAGACACGTCCTCCGAACGTAACAAATATATCAAGCATCTTGATAATGTCAGTTTCAGAGATTTTTTTGTTTGAATCAGAGTGATCTTCACAAAGACATTAAGACAAGATACTTGTATCTACGTTGGCCATTCTTTTTTATGAAACAAAGCAATACCAACTCTTTCAACTTGTCTTTTAGTTTGGAATGTGGAATACTTGTGTTAAGTTTTTTAATACTATTACAAGATGAAAGAGAGTAAGATTGTATGTACTCTTGTAGTACTTTAATAGTCATGTGCAAAAGTATGAAGTGCTTCAAGGTCTGTTTGATTGCATGTCACTGATATCAAATATATGTAAAGGTTAGTTTCGCGAGAAAAAGAATGAGATTTTTGTGTTCAGAATAAGTCAACAAAATTAATTTACCCATAGTTTCAGGTTTCAATGACGACACTCTTATCTTTTTGATAACTGAACGGTAACCGATCTCAAGCTGAAGGCTGAATTGAAGGTCGAATGAATACATAGTCAAATGAGTTAAATTATTATTTTTCAAGCCAATAACACATTTTGATCTTAAGCCCCGGTCACAACAGATCGTACGATTTTTTGTCGTGGGAGCTCTATAAAATAATTGTCGTTGCACTGTCGTGCAAAATGTCAAGAAAATATGTCGAGTGGTCACATCATCTACGACATGCCCACGACGGGTACACGACAGATTTTTTTTGTATAATTGTATTGTCGTGGGTTTATCGCAAATCGGTCGTAGGACAGTCGTACATGTACGTCAATCGTGCGTTGTTTTGGGGCATTTTTTCAGGTTTTCATTTCATTAGATGCGCGTGTTACTGTCGTACGACAGTCTAGCCACTGTCGTAGGTCTCTCGCACAACATTCGTGGGTCACTCGCGCGTTGGACCCAAAACTACTAGTATGTAGAGAAAGTCCGATTTATTGCGTGCCATTTTCAATTTGCCTTCAATATTTTTCAGTGTCCTTATAAGTTTGGCCCAAGTAAACGACATTTTTCGTATTAGTTGATATTATAATTGTTCAGAGAATTTAAACAAGGATGTCGCTGGTTTTTATACTGTTCATTGGCTCGAATCAACGCTAACAGGACCATATTTTGCTTTTGTTGGAGTCTATTTAGCAGGGCCAAGCGTATTCGTTCCTATGGAATAGCCATCCTCTTTAGATGACAGACGGTATGTTTTTCCAAACTTTCATTCCCGCCGAATTGATTTCTTCTAAATAAAACGAAAACATTGTTGCACGACGTACCATTGTTGTACGACAGGCAATCAATGTTGTGCTAGCATCGTACGAAAATTGGTTTTCGTGAGACAATCGTGCGAGACACTTTCAAGACAGTGACACGACCAAAAAATTGAAGAGCATAAAATGTGCATGTTCAATTTTCGTTCCACGACACACGACGGCGCCACGATACTCGAAATAGCTAGGGACTGTCGTACGACGATCACATATGACCCGCGATTTGACCAAATTTCATGTCGTGGCGCTGCATAGATGTGTCGTGGGTTCGTTGTGACCAGGGCTTAAAAAAGAGATTAAATCTAACTGATTCATAATTTCATAATTTCGCTATGTAAATGTTTGGAACCAAGAAATTATAGTATATTAGTATAAATCCTTGATGAAACGACGAAAATAGTAGCTAATACCCTTTCACACAGATAACCAACTTTACCTCTCATATACAACCCAATGTTGGTTTTTTTTCTTAAATTCATATGTTGAAATTTGTTGTGTTCATAATTTTTTTAATATAATTAAACTAGAGGCTCTAAAGAGCCTGTGTCACTCACCTTGGTCTATGTGAATATTAAACAAGAGAAGCAGATGGATTCATGATAAAATTGTGTTTTGGTAATGGTAATGTGTTTGTACATCTTACTTTACTGAACAGTCTTGCTGTTTACAGTTATCTCTATCTATAATGAACTTGGCCTAGTAGTTTTAGTGGAAAATGTTATCAAAATTTTACAAATTTTATGAAAATTGTAAAAAATTGACTATAAAGGACAATAACTCCTTATGAGGTCAATTGACCATTTCGGTCATGTTGACTTATTTGTATATCTTACTTTGTTTAACATTATTGCTGTTTACAGTTTATCTCTATCTATAATAATATTCAATAATAACCAAAAACACTAAAATTTCCTTACATTTGGATTAACTTTGCCCGGTAGTTTCAGAGGAGAAGGTTTTTGTAACAGATTAGTAAGATCTACAAAAAATGGTTAAACATTTACTAAAAAGGGCAATTACTTCTTAAGGGGTCAACTGATCATAACGGTCATGTTGACTTATTTGTTAATCTTACTTTGCTGAACATTATTGCTGTTTACAGTTTTTCTCTATCTATAATAATATTCAAGATAATAACCAAAAACTGTAAAATTTCCTTAAAATACCAATTTAGGGACAGCAACCCAACAATAGGTTGTCCGATTCATCTGAAAATTTCAGGGCAGATGGATCTTGACCTGATAAGCAATTTTACCTTGTCAGATTTGCTCTAAATGCTTTGGTTTTTGGGTTATAAGCCAAAAACTGCATTTTACCCCTATGTTCTCTTTTTAGCCATGGCGACCATCTTAGTTGGTTGCCCGGGTCACCGGACACATTTTTAAATTATATACCCCAATGATGATTGTGGCAAAGGTTGGTTTAATTTGGCCCAGTAGTTTCAGAGTAGAAGATTTTTGTAAAAGTTGACGACGCAGGACGACGCCGGATGACGGACGCAAGACGCAAAGTGATTAGAAAAACTCACTTGGCCCTTTGGGCCAGGTGAGCTAAAAATGATAACCGGTCTGGAATTTTAATTTGATTTTGTTATACTGTTAAGCTTGAAGAAATCATGTCAGATAATGTAGTGCAATTCTGGACGCGAATATACTTAACTGGTGTAAGCTCCTAAAACTCTTTATACTTGCCGTATGCAGTAGTCAATAGAGGCATATGTGTGCATCAGGCTATGCAGCTCTAAAGATTTTGTTCATATTATAACCAAACATCTTTTAATGTTACAAAAACACTTTGATGTTATCAAATTACCCATTTTGTCTGATGGATTCTTTTTACCAGGCTTGTCGTATTTCAGCTTAAACAGAACTTCATTAACAACTTGAGTAAGTTCCTCTGAAATCAGTGAAATAAATGATTTTGTAATTAATCTCAAGTGTTTTAAAATGAGTGTTTAAATGTTCAATATTTTAAATAGAGCCATCTGAACATTAAAAAAACTGAGTGGAAGTTTCGTTTACATCAACTTAATTTGATAATGAAAAAGAATATTGTGAAAAAAGTAAAATCTAAAAAAAAATCAGAGGAAAATCTAATTCAAATGTCCATCAATCATATCTGAAACAGCTTTTATCTCGTACCTGAGAACACAAGAGCTATTTTAGTGGGAAAGATAACAGCAGCTTACTTACACTCATATTATACAATGTGAAGAGTTAAATTAAAGAATAAAGTTTCTTAAAAAAAAGTTTGTTTACGTTAAGATCATATCTATATGACAACACCTGCATATATATGGTAATGTAAATGACGTAAGTACTGCACAGAATTCCTAATAATGAAATAATACAGTCAAAGGTGACCTATAGTTGTTAATTTCTGTGTCATTTTGGTGTCTTGTGGAGAGTTGTCTCATTGGCAATTATACCACATCTTCTTTTTATCATTACACATAAGGCGTTCAATAGAGAGTCAAATAGAAAATAATCAAATAATTATGTCACTACCACAGCTCAGCTTAAGGCCTCCTCTGAACATGTGAAGAATCCCACTATGTATAGTTACCTGAACTACACAAAAATCCAGTAATAAATCAGCATTTTGATTAGTTTGACAGTTTTGACTTCTCCCCTCGTTATACTACACGTCCACACAATCTTATAAGCATTCAAGTTTTATCATATAATTAGATTGTCGTTTAAAAAATCTGAAAGCAAATTTATTGTAATTTGTTTTCTACTTTTTTAGGTGATGTTCCTTTGCCACTACATTATGGTGTTTATTTATACCAAATCGTCCGCTATGCCCGTGTCTGTAGTGACGTTTTGGATTTCAATGTAAGTACTCTATGTATGATAATGAGATTTTAAAGTCCGGGCTTTCGTTTACTAAATTCTTCAATAGATAGAAGAAAAAAAAGTTTTGCAAGGTTGGCTGTTTTATAAATTTATACTTATTTCAAACAGAGTAACACATCTTAATGTTAACGGTGATGTTGTTTACCAAGCCTGGAAATTTAGACACGATCTGGGTGAACTTAGAACCTTTGAATAAACCTTTTCTTAAAAGTAAAATAGAAATATACCGAATTCGAAAATTCAATCGAAAAGTCCTTTGTTAAAATTGACTGCTTATAAATTTAGAAATTTTTAAGAAAAAAAGGTTTCAGCTCCCTCATACAAAGTTGACTCTGGATGAATTTGGCTATCAATTTTATGTATTTTTGTCAAATAGCTCTTCAACGGTTTCGGTAGTTATGCCTCATCAGATTTCAAATGTTTGGCTTTTAGCGTTCCTAATTAAGGTAACTCCAATAAAACGCTTCGGACACATATCAGTCCCCGAGGGTATCATCAGCTAAGTAGTCAGCACCGAAGTACTAACATGATTTAACTCCCTCAGGCAAAAATTAATTTGGCTATCAATTTTAGGTATTTTTGTCATAAAGCCTTTCAACGGTTTCAGTATTGAAATTATTTTACGTGTTATTTTCAATTTTTTACCATAAAATAGTAATGAAATCTTTGAATATTATTTTATTTAGGATAGATATTGATTTTGCTATTAATAAATTAAAAACCATACTAAATATTGTTGCTTTTTATACCCATATGAACATGCAATGTACTCCATTTTGTCAAGACCATTGTTTTGACATTGCACAAGATCATATTTGTCTCTGCTTGTATAAGACGTCTTTACACCGAATCCATTGGAATTTAAATGTGTACTGATTTGTATGTAGTCAATATGATTTTTTTCTATTAGTTGTTGTATTGGCTTTGAAATTATAAACTGACAATACGTTTTTTGGGGTTTTTTTTGTATGTGTTTCTAGACAAATGCAAACAACAGTGTATACATGGCATGCGTCCAACGCGATATTCTTTATCTACATTCATCAGAAATGTTTAAAGCTATACATGTATATGTACCGGTACATCTAGAGGAGCTATATATATGGTCAAAATATACCTTTAATAATGGCAAAATTCATAATGGTTATTTATTTCATATTTGGTAGCCGTAAATTAAAAGCAAAAAAAAATACGAAAATACATATGCCAGCCGTGAAACTAGGGAAAAAACAATTTGTAAGTATTTAGGACAATTGAAGGTAACTAGTCGTCTTCTTATTACTTGTGACAGACAAGGAGATTCATAAAATTGTAAAATGAATGAATTCCTTATTTAGCACGTAATATTGATTTATGTCGCAAACATTTAAAAAAAAGAACAAATATATGAATTTTACAATAATTCCAAATGAAATCAGAGGACCTAAGAGAAATAGGTACAAAAAGAAAACATACATTGTTTTTAATTTTGGAGTAAATACAAATTTCCAGAGAGGCATCCGCTTGGTTTATTTGTTTAAAATTATAGATATTCCGTCGACATCTAAATTAACAAGAAATGTTTATTTGCTACAGTATTTATTTTTCTTCTCTTTTTCCATTCTAGTTTTGACTTGAATTCGTGATTTCTTTGGAATGTGTATACAATTTAAACTCTAATAACGTCACTGAATGCATTTGCAACCTTTTGAAGAAACTCACCTTGTGATTCTCTCATTTTTATCATTTCTTCTTTAGTTGTTTCATGTTGATCTTCCATTTTTGCCAAGGTGGACTCATACATTTCTTTAACACCATGTGCTTCAGATTTTACCACACTAACTACTGCTTCTTCTGACTGTTTTATAGCTCTTGATTGGTCGGATACACTCTTTTGTATCTTGGTACTGTCATTAATATACAACTTTTCAATTTTTTTAACGTAATCGGTAACTTTGTTATGATTGCTATTCAATTGATTATTGAGACAATCAACAACCTGCAAATATATGGTATCAAGCATTGAACTTCAAACGATTATTTGAAATAAAAAAGAAAAATCACAAAATTACTCAACTCCGAAAACTTAAGAAAGGAAAGTCCCTAATCAAATTTCAAAATCAAAAGCTCATACACTTCAAACGATTGGATAACATCTCTCATATTCCTGAATGTATACAGGCTTTGCGATAGGCATTGAAATTGATCATAATATACGAACGACAAATATTTCTCTAAAAACGTTTACGAAAATATTTGTATACGTTGGAAAAACAGGGTAATTTTATTTTTCAATTATATGTCAGTTATCATGCGTCATTTCATAAAATAGTAATCTTTTAATATGATACAGTCAAATAAGATATTTTCAGCTACTGGTAGTCCGCAATTATCAATGGTTATGTGTTAGCTGCTTTTGACACGCCTGACACTATTATCTGTTTAACCAAACATAATTAGAAATATACACATGAAGCATATATAAAATATAAAAAGTTTCAGTTTTGAAAGTCGGAAGTAAGTTAATCAGATATGAAATATGAAATGAGTTAAGAGTATCAATTTGAAAATAGATATATTTTATTGATTAGACACTTACCTCCCGCATAGAGTTGATTTCATTTGAAAGCTCGGCTATTTCCTCCCTGTCTATTTCAAGTTTACGAAAACAGTGTATTTGTTTCTGAACAATTCTTCTGTAGCGTACTTCAGAAAGATTTATAAGATGTGTTTCTAAGTCTATCCACATTTGATTTAATTCTGTCATTAGAAAATCATTCGTAGACCCTGCATGGCATATGGAATTTCTACATTTACTTAATGTTTCAAGTGATTTATCTTCGCTTGGAGACATGTTAACAAAGGCTCGGAGCAAGAAGGATAAGACACTAATGTCTAACTCGTGAGCAGCAATGTTTTTTGTCACAAATTTGTGCAAACATAATTGCTGTATACATCCACCACGTTTGATAACATGCACTGGATCAACGGTCCCATTTGCCATATACAACTTTTCGAAAATCCAATTCTTCATTTTTTTAGATCGTACAATGGAACAACCGAATTTGGGACATTCACAGCACATGGTTTTCTTTTGCTCCCATTGATGATAAAGAAAATGTTTTTCTTTTTCGAGAAACTGTGTAAAATGTCCTCCATATTGCGGGAGGGATAAAACTTTCAAGTCAAAAAATGCAGATAATACCTCATTTCCGGTATCTTTAACGCATTTATAAAGCTTCAAATGCTCCCTTTGCTCAAGTGTGCAACTACTCATTGTTACAATATTGTACTTTTTTTATTTTAATATGCAAGTGAGTTATGTCTTTCGATAAAACGAGGTCGTCGATTCATACAATCAACTACGATAAATGTACTTATCAGTGTGATATCTGTAACAGAATTGTAAGATGTAAACTTTTTTTTGTTAATACTTAAATGATAAGTCAACTTAAATTTACAGATTAATTGCGAGAAAAAAAACATATAAATATATATTGTGCATACCAAACAAAAAAGAGACACATGTGTTTATGATATAAACGAAAACAAAAGGCGAAAACATGTATTACATTGATTACAATGAATATCATTGATTTCCTAGAGAATATTAAAAAAAAACAGATAGTTCGCATATGAATTGAACACGGTTATTTCACTAATCTGACGTCATACAACAATAGGTGTCATGACGTCAGATCACAACAAATTGTGAATGGTAAAAAAAAGATCTTGTTCCTTATATTTTGTACTTAAATTTCAGAAAAGAGCAATATGCCAATATAATAAAAAGAATAAATAATCAAATAATTCTATTATCGAAAAATATTCAACTCATAACCGAGCAACACTAAAAATTAATGTGTTCTTCTATCACTAGTTGAATAGTTTATCCATTTGAATTCTCCGATTAGTTATTCTATAAACATAAATAATGAAAAACAATAAAGCAGCAACAGTAAAACTAAAAGACGACTGGAGGTCGGCGTAATATTTAGAGGATAATTACAAACGTATTTTCGTAAAACATTCTCTGTTAGTATGGCAGGAAATCCTTAGTACTCGGTACTAATTGCTATCCTTGTTTTGAATATTTATGAAGATTACAACCTTACAAGTTGTGCTGGTAACGTTACAAACACAAAATTTACAGACGAGAGTAACGCTCAATGGTCAAATGAGTTGAGCGACGCTTGTTCACGTCAAAGTTTATTTGGACATACATAAATATAGGCAACAATAGTATACCGCTGTTCAAAATGATCTAATGTACAGAAATATGTTATTCACCATTAAGAACCTGATAATCGTCTATGTACGTCATAATATTACACAATTGACAAATCATAGCCGATGTGGAAAAACACAACATGCCTGATATCTTAACATAAACTAACCATGATAAAAACACGTAATATTGTTATGAAGGAAAAACATCGAATTTAGTTGTCGTAACAGGCAAGAAGGACATAGCCAATAATAAACTGAATAAACGCCATGTTAATTGAGTCTTGATTTTTGATAATGTTAATACGTTATCCTTTATTTATAATTCTAATATGACGTGCTTCTTTGGCTTTGTAAACAACACTGTGATAAAATTCTCGATAAAATATACTTAGCGCAGACTCAGATATACATAGTAATGGCTGTTACGATATACCTCCCACGTAAATCTACATGTATTGGAACTTATTTGCAGACCCTTTGTCGATTTCATTGTTTTAAAAAGTGCAATTAAAAAAAGACAAAATAGGTTTTATTCTTATTCGTATGCATAATAAAAAGAAGTAATGCACAAAAACTCGGATAAATCAACAAAACAAAAATTAAATAAAATTCCGCGAAAGTGTATTAATCTTTTTGGCGAATTTAAGTCATTTCAAAATATGACGTTATACAAATGAAATCGCTACAGTTGAAAGTTTTCTGTTACTTGAACCGTCGAAATTCGTATGATATTGTATTAAAACTGATTTTTGAGGTAGGTTTTGTATAATTGTCTATTTATTGCATTATTCGCATTTCATTTCAGCAAGTCAACATGGCGGCTCCTTAGTTACAAATTGTCAACTTTGGATTTGACGGAAGCTTACGAGAAAAACATGTAAATTAAAAATGGCAAATGTTGGGTTTGAAAATTTAAAGAATTAAAAAGGTTTTTTTCTAGCATTTATTCAAGCTACATATTTATAAAGATATTTCAGCTTTATCTAACAGGGAGTCAAAAAGAACAGCCACACACACAGCATACCCACCCTCGCTTCAGTTTTTCAATGACCGTATTTGTCCTATTAGAATCGAAATAATTCATGGAAGCCATAGATTGTTGGACGCTCAGGATAAAATTTGAATATCACGGCCCAGGCCATGTGTAAATTTCCAACAATCTATGGCTTCAATGAATTATTTCTTAAATTACAGATGTAAAAAGTGTATTATATTCGGCACGGGACATTTGCGCTTTTTCATAGGACATTTGCGCTTTTTTTTGTGGACACTTGCGCTTCAAAACATAGGACATTTGCGCTTTTTAAAAATGGACATTTGCGCTTTTCACATAGGACATTTGCGCTTTTTATATATATATATCTATGACTTCCCTTTTCTTTTATCCGGGCTTGGGACCAGCAGGTATGACCGGGCAGAGTTAAAGTCATTCTTTATGGTTAAAAGTTTAAAAATCATTTCATAGCACAAACATGTCATATTGTTGATATTTGTTTAAAAGTTTATGTACAGCTAAAAGTACACATTCTTATGAAATAAAACCATGCATGTACTGTCATCACAATTACAGGTCAGTTATAGCTTGATATTCGAAGCCCAATGAGTGAACAAATCTTGCTCTTGTTATCTGTCCTGATTGGTACTTAAATAAATGATCGAGTTTCTACTTCTCAATTCTTGTTTGGGGAGCCTGTTCATTAATGTACCTAATCATAAACATTTTTTTCATTTACTAGTCTCTATAACTTTAAACTTCATGTTCAAGACTGTGTAAATGTGAACTAACTATAATGACAAATATAAGTTATTTTTTTTAACTTAATGATTTCTTCTCATTAAGATTACAGGTAGACCACTTTAGGTAAAAAGCGCAAATGTCCGGTCAATTTAATACAGGTGAATCAAAATTAAAAGCGCAAATGTCCATAGTATTTGAAGCGCAAAAGTCCTATCGTTTTACAGGTAAAAAAGCGCAAACGTCCTGTGCATTATATTAAGGGTCATCAATGTTCTTTCTGTGAACTTTACATTGTATTTTGCAAGATTTTTAATATTGACAAGTAATAAGTATATTTATATACATAGAAACATAGCGTCAATTTATTTTAAAATTCAAACATGAAGTAGCCTTTGAATCTCATCATCTTCATAACCATTGAAAAAGAAGAATGCTACAACATATGAAGTATCATATTAAATGTTTAAGCAACACACCAGTTGTCAAAAATTTTAAGAAAGGAAAATCTATTAAAATGTATGGCGTTAAAATAATCACAAATCAAGTAAAGATCCTATGACGTTGACTTCTTGTTGGGTTTTTTTCGTTTTATTTGACTCTCTCAAGGTTTTTTTATGTCGATATCTTACATGAAAATCACAAATGATTTGAAGGGAAATCAATTCAAGGTATAAAATAATAAATCATCAATTGGTTGCACAAAAGCATTTAAGGGAAACTTCGCAAAAAAATCAAAAATTGATATTATGTTTTTTCTGTATAAAAATGCTCAAATTCATAGATATTAAAGTTTAATTCTGCCAGATGAGAGATCACCTTCGATTTTAAATTCAGAGTATCCGGTCGGCCATTTTGTCACCTTCTCCGATTTGCAGTCAAGATATGTCTAAGGACCAAAACTACAGTAACCCGATGTAGTCGTAATTGCGTGTCGATATCTCGTCAATCGTACGGTTGTTTTATCCGACTAGTTAACTAGTTAACTAACCTGATACGGAAAATTTTCTTTTTTTTATGCCATGATCATTTATTTTTAGACTGATAATATAGGAATTAGTGAAAAAGTCAAAATTTCAAATCAAAAATAAGTCTTCCGTGAAACTTGAATTGTTTTCGGAAATCTGATAAGTATGTAATAAACTTTATTCAAATAAATTAGGATCTTCGCTCCACTGATCACCCGCATGGCTAAAGGTATTACTCCCAAAGGTATTGTAGGGGGTGTGAGGTGACACGTCCAGGTATTCAAGCGATTTCCTGTCGAGTTTGCAAGTTCATGCATCGTTTCACTTCTTAGTGTATTGATAAGTGTACACGGCCTTTAACTTATAACTTTCCATTTTGAACTATTAGGTGTATAATATACATCTCTATCTTGCGTGTCCGAAAGTGATATTACTAAACTCATACGCTTGTTTATGAATAACATTTCTGGTGAAAAGAAGATTATTTATAAAAATATAAATAATACCAAAAAAAAAAAAAAAAACAGATTTGATGAAATAAAAAATCTACGTATTTTTCCAAGGGTAAATTTGGTAAAATGTAATATATACTCGATGCCAATGGTGAAGGCCAGAAATATTGATTTAAAAAAATGTACGCACTTGTCGACCATTCGTATATAAGTTACGGAACTATAGCGCAAATTAAAATGTATACATGTATGCATAGTACATAAGAAAGAAACATACATTTTGCGTAAATTGGGGTAAAAGTTTTGTAAAATGACAAGTCCACGTATGCCAACAGTATGTAATCATCAAATGTCGATAGACTATTGTATACCAAAAGAAGAAGAAGAAGAGATTTAAATACAGGTCTATATTTAACTTTATTTGGCTCATCGAAGTTATGAACATTTATATATCAATTAGATTGTTCTCGAAAAAAGGAAGAAATTCGCCATCATTACAATTGTTTCGACATGCATGTAATATATACGCAACTGGACGTACACTAATACCGAGGGATGTGAATATTTTCCAGGAAAACTATAGAGTATCAAAGTTTCAAATCAATTTCGGGATTTATTTTCTCTCTTGATATTCAATGACAGAAATTTAAAGAATAAACTGCTTGTCCGCTTAAGTGGTATTCTTGCCAGTTGAAACAGACTTATAATTACATTTAAAAAATAGGGAAAGATGACATTTTATTCGTTAATTTTTTTTAATACATCGTTGGTCAAATAGCTAAAGTATTACATATAGTTACGGTGTGAGACGAAGAGTATTTTAAGAAGGACATTCCCGATTATGTATAAATTTTGTTGATGTTTTTCACACTTGAAAAGCATATCTGTTCGTAATTTGTTGATTCCATTCCAATTGGATCCTTTAATTTCCTGTCAAATTTTTAAAACATCTTTTTTCAAATATCTGAAGTATTCATGTGTTGTGAGATTTAAAATATTTTGATGAGCACATTAATTCCTAAATAGGTAATTAAAGATTACTTTGGATGGACTAAAATATATAATTGCAATTGTTAATGATCTGTTTGAAATATTTAAGGCTGGCGATCCTAATTTGAAATTGTACAATTTTTACTTCATTAACTCGTGTTAAGAAGGCTATTTTTATTTATAAATAATTCAATTAAAATAATTCTGCATTTTATCGTTACTTAAGTAATCAAAAGTCATAATTCATTAAAAGTGATCTTATGCAAAATATAAAAATATACACCGGCTATCCAGTTATTGTGCGATCTTATTATTCCCGTTAATTAATTTTAATTATTTTTTTTTTACATTCATGTTTCTGAAACTTTGTCTGACTCCCGTTTACAAGTGATACGAAATATTGTTCACGCCTGCAATGCCAGTAAACCTTGAAGCCTAGATTTCACTGAATGAAGATCAAAAGATTAGAATTACATAATACTAATCTTTTAATTACCTTGAGTTTAACTACGCATTCCACATTCTTAAGGTGTCACAAAACAATACACATTTTATTGTTTCAACCGTACATGCAAGTGAAAATGATTGCTGGAATGAAGCAAAAAGGTCAGAATACAAACATGTATTTTTAATACACTATCGATCATGTCTGTTTCATATGTTTGTTTTAAGTATTTTTAGAAAAAAAAATCATAAAAATGTTCTATTGTATGATTTACTTTTATTTTAAAAATTCGTTTTAAAAAATCCACACGATCTAATTTTAAAAGTTCATGGCAATCACTTATTTTTCGTTGGTTAATAGTTACACCAAAAGTCGTCGATGCGCTTTAAACCGCGTTATTAGATGGTTAACGAACAAGACTTAAATGAGATATTTTCACTCCCGGTATGCATCAAAGACATATAAGTCAGGAAGCTTCAAAAAATAAAATTAATAATTCCTAATTTTCTTCTTTATTAGATTTCATATCAAAATAAAATTTGGTAAATATGTTTTTTATGGTATTATGAAAAATCGCGAATTATCCCTTTAATCAAATGTGTTGATTACAAAAACAAAACATACATACGTGCTAACATCAAGGGCATGACAGAAATTTATATAGGATTGAAGTCTTTTAAAAGTAATTCACTCCCGAAAAAATTGAAAGTTCAAAGTGCTTATATGACATGTTTGTGAGTGACTTTAAAATGCATTTAATTCTGATCTATACTATTAAACAAGAATACCTCATTTTGTGTGTCGCTTCTCTTCTTTCAACAATAAATTAATTATCATGCTTCGGTCAAAGAGTTTATTAAATAAAGAGTGTCTGTATAATATATCATTGACCGTCGTGGATCGATCATCAAACTGAGAATTAGAAGTTAAATGCAAATACACTTCATTTATAGTAATAAATGTTCATAATTTACAGATAAGCGCTAAAATTATTCATGTGTTTATTAAATTATTAGAAAAAAAAATTAAATTTGAAGAAAAAAAAAGGAGCCGGGTTAGAGAAACTATTGTCCTGTCCCAAAGTATCTACGCTTTTGATACGTTTTCTGAAATTCTCCAGTCATTAAATCTTTGACAAAAATTAACATTTTCCAGTCTCCAAGTACCTATGACTGTTGTTACTTTTCCTGAAATTCTCCAGTATTTCAATATTTTACAAAAAACGAATCTTCCTACAACACGTTACGCTCTGAATGCCGGCGATTTCGCGGGTGTGTTCTAGTATTTTTTTTAATTTGAGAAAGGAATTATTTTTTCCACAGTCGTAACCTTTATCACACATAAATTGTATATTTGTGTCATCGGATTGGCCTGGCGCATGAATATATTTGTTGGTTAACGCAAAAAAATGTACTCTTTAAAATTTTCAATCTGATAAAATAAAATGGGAAAGTCAATAGAATTTTGATAATAATAAACATATAATATCTTACCTTTTGATAATAACCCAAAAGCGAAAAGATTAACACATGAACTATATCATCCTTCAATCATATTGGGTTGCGATTATTTGATCACACTAAGACACATGCACGATTTTTCTAAACGAGTAATATGTGTCAGGTAGACTGTATCTTAAAATGAGGATGTAAAGTAAAGGTCAAATACGGAACAAAATTACATCATTATAAATGTGAATGATTTGCAATTATATATGCTTATATTGTAATATATTTCTATTTGTAATTGACTAACAATTAGTTGGATTATATTATAATTTATAAATGTATAATGTATTAACAGACAAATTAAACTAACAAGTACCAATGAAATTTATTTCATACTACTTACGGTTAACGAGGCCGGGATAAGGTACCGGTATTTGATGTATCTGTTCCAGACCGTATGAGTATTTGGACCGTACGCGTACGGTCTGACTGATATTTGGAAGTTGGTCAAGTTTATTAGATACAAATGTATATAACAGATCAACATATTAATCTTAATATCAAATTTAATATTTTAACTATTTATAAAGATCATGCTTATTTAATCTGTTAATCTCCTGTATGTTGCAGGCCGGTAAGCTCAGTATGCTCATTGAAATTGAAGTTATCGGAAGTAAGCATAATGTGGGAGGACAATTGTTTTAGAATATTTATGAACTTTACAAAAGAAATGTATACGCAAAGGAACATGCATGAACAAAACATGTAAATGTAAAAAAATACGACGTTCTTATTAGAAGCGAGGGTCACCTTTGGCCAGAGTAACAAAATAGAATTCACGGATATACAATTAAACAAATATTAAATTTCAATTGTTCGCTTATTCACTTTATCCATCTATTTTGTAATAATAACAATTTGTATAACTAAAATTAAAGATTTTGATAAATGTTTGTTTACATTTAACCCATATGATCCCAAAACATGTATGATCAGCTGGACCGTACGCGTATACTCATACGGTCCGACCGTACGCGTAATACTCATATGGTCTGGAACATATCCACTAATAAATGTGAAAAACAAGTAATAAAACATGATTAATCTTTAAAAAAAAAATAACTTCAAACACTCTTATTATCATTCAGAAGAATGCTTTATAATTCTAATCAAACGATTAACGCGAAGTGAAAATAAATATTTTAACGTCGATTCAGATTGCGTTATCATCGACGCCATATTGTTTACATTAGTTACCAAAACAAATTGAAAGAAGTTTGTTCAACGTCGTCTATCGAAAAATAAACAACGTCAAGAACAACTTCCGAAAGTCCACACAACCAATCATATCAAAGTATTCCCTAATAATCAAATCATATACGAATTGTTGCAAATATTTCGAAAAATATATGTTACTTCCTCATTTTGATATGACAGTTAAGATCATTGTTTGTCTGGAACTTTTAAAGACAACCTTTGGAATTAAGGGAGTTCGCTTCTCAGTTTCAAAGTAATTAACGTTTCAAAACATTAGTTTATATAGATAGGGGAGTAATAAAGGAATCCAAAGAACAAATATATGTATAGGTCACCGTGCTTGTTTTCGAAATATTTGACATTGAAATTTTGGCGGAAAATTTTCTCTCTTGACCTTTTTTATGAGACTTTTACAGATGGCTTATCATTATACATGTAAAATATTTACAAAAAATGGGGGTCACCGGGCAATTTTTGTCAAGGCATTCAAATGGATAAAACCAGAGGATTCCGAAAATCTGACAAACAATCTAAACATGATATGCCAGCTACCTTATAACAAGGCAGGCCCATAATAACTGGGTTTATTTACAAATTAACTACTATAATTTTGTGGCAAAGGTAACACCTGCCCCTTTTTTTGTTTTTTAATATGTATACATATATCGGTTTAATGTCTTATCAAATTAGATATCTGTTTTTTTACATTTTGTTGCATATCAACTTGAAAAGTTTACACTGCATAAAAAGTAGAATTTTTTAAGGTTTTCAGGTATATTGCATGTATGTATTTACTTTTCTACTTTGGCTAGAAGTATAGGGGAGGGTTGACATCTCATAAACATGTTTAACCCCGCCACATTTTTTCGCCTGTCCCAAGTCAGGGGCCTCTGGCCTTTGTTAGTCTTGGATTTTTTTTATTTTAGTTTCTTGTGTACAATTTGGAAATTAGTATGGCGTTCATTATCAATGAACTAGAATATATTTGTTTAGGGGCCTCCGGGTGCAGGAATTTCTCGCTACATTGAAGACCTGTTGGTGTCCTTCTGATGTTGTTTTTTCTATGGTCGGGTTGTTGTCTCTTTGACACATTCCCAATTTCCATTCTCAATTTTATGTATTGATAAACTTTTTTATCGAATTATTTGAGGACAAAAATGTATTTAAGTAATTTACTTTACCAAGCGATTTAGAAACTAAATTGGTGTATCTGGAATAAGATATTTGGCTTGTATTTGGCAAAAAATCTAAAAGTTTTATCATGAAGAAAAAGACCCATATAAAGGATGAAATAAATTTACCAACTATGAGACACGTCATCTTCTGTAAAATTTTATAAAAATCGGTATACTATATGAAGTATAAAATAAAGCATATGTATTCTGGACTGTCATTTAAACTGCTGTATTATAATATCACCATAATCACTGAGACGGAAAGGTTTTGATTGTCGAATGCATTTGAATATTATAATGTTTTTGTAATGTAACATATACTTTGTGAACAACACGGTTTCAACAATACAAATTACATGCATGAATTCAACACTTTTAATTTACTTTGAAACAATAACTGTCAATAGAAGTACAAAAACTTTAAAAGTTTTTACAAATGATCCGAATGTATTGAATTATTTTATTTTACTTGTCTCAAAACTAATGGTTTAAAGTTAACTTGTAAAAACATTAAATTTGATTAACTTTAAAATAAAATAAAGTGTCAATAGAAAATACAGGTTTTATCATTTACGACAAAAATATCAATAATGTGCGTTTGGTAATTTTGCACTGTTTAAATCATCATGATTATTAGTGGTCAATTTGTTCCAAGTGCGCCAAAAATTTAATAACTGATGTATATATAAATTGCAAGCAAAAACATTAAACTAATTTGAATTCGTATTACTGCTATATTTTAATTTGACTATAGAGGAGATGGGTGTGCATGTGTTCATCATGTTTCCAATTCATTAGAAAAAAAAGAAAATATTGAAAAGTGAAATACATCAGGACGAAATGAATTATAAGTCATTTTCTTGAATGATTGGTCGCATGCAGATAAAAAAGAGAGGCAAAAGGAACATTTAAACTCATAAGTTAAAAATATGGTTAAAACTAAACAAAAACAACAAACAAACAACAATACACAAAATGCAACAAAGAAAACTAGACTGAGTAAATCAAATGCTATCACATACTCGTAGTGATCTTGATTGCTTCGAAAAGGTAAGCAGATGCAGATAACGTGCGCAACTCGTAAAACGATAATTTACATATATTCTTAATTTTTAAAATGAAAACAAACAGACCTAAATATTGGATGCTTCCAAATTCTTTTGTAAATGTTCGAAAGAGGAACGTGGGAAGTCGAATTTTAGAATTTATACAAAATAGTACAAACTTTTTGCAATAAAGCATATTTTACAGATAACCTTTTAAATGAAATAAAATTGAGAATACAACTTAAACAAAGAGTAGAAAACAGCAGATGGCCATCAATGAGTCTCCAATACAACCTGAGTATCCCGCACCCTAAGGTGTGTTTCAGCTGGTCCCTGAACAAAAATATGTACTAGTTCAGTGATCATGGACGTTATACCTAACTCCGAAATATATAAATTAATGTCTACAGATTTAATGACATTATTTTGAAACATCCGGTTGCGAGATTTTATCGCTGTGATGATGATCCATTGGTGTCATTTGGCTATTATCTTCTTTTTGTTCGGGTTGTTGTCTCTTTATTCCCAATTTACAATTTCAATTTCAATTTTATACAGTTAAGATCATATAGTCGTAAATACCGAATTCATCTTCCTCGAAAAATATTTTTATATTTTTTTTTAAACAAATGAGATTAAACGGTTACTATCCCTTAAAAATGATGATAATGTATTCCAACTTGTTAAATAGTTTTAAACATTTAATTCTTATTTGTTTTATCATCAGTATTTGCTGAAAAAAAGAAACATTCACTAAAATACATCTATTGCCCCCATTTTTAACTCGGCTATTAAAAAAGCCTGTTATAATGCCATTATTAGTCATGTTATTGTTCCAACAAATATTGATACATTTATTTACATATATTGCTGACATCTGAAACTTATTTGATCAAACATAGTAACCATGAGCGAAATGTGCAATCATACTTACACTCTATTTTTCTTTTTTATTCTTACCGGTAAGACATTTATATAATCAACCAATCTGGGTTTTTTTTTATCAAAAAAATAATAAATTACACTATCTACTGTTAATAATTTGTTGTCGGATGTGTTTTAAAATGCGTTCTGAATCATAATTATCATAAACTGACATACCTTGTTACCGATGTATTGTAAATCAATAAAACCGGAAGACGTAAATATATAAAAATAGATTAACTAACCTTTTTTCCACTTTATTAAATTCAATTTTTATAAAGGTGAGCAAGATACATATATTTATTTTTTGGAAAAATTGAGAGAGAATTTTCAGAATAATAACGGTTGAACGTAAAAGGTTAGCTTGTTAAAGGTTTATGACCCCCTCGTTTATAATTTATAATAATTTAAATCTATCAACAATGTCAAAATAAGTCTGCATTAACGTTTAGATTACGACAAATGAGATCCGAAAACCTCATTTACTGCATTATATACGAGGAAATTGAAATGGGGGTACCTTGGACAGACTGGTAAAGGAAAACGATTTATGTATTAGAGCAAGGTTAACACATCCAAAATGGCGTCATCCGCATCATGAAATGCAATGATCATTTGATGGACAAATCAGGTTTGTTGTATTTAGTTTGTCGTTCTTCAAAATGGGGAACTAAAACAAATCAAGACTCTATATGGAACGATTTTTCATCTTCCTGAAGGATACATACGTAAAGTGTAATGCGATGTTGATATCAATTCATTTACTCCTTAATAACATCTACATGTATGTAAGTCTCTGCAATACAGTTTACCGACAGTCTGTTTGTATTCTTATGGGCATCAATTCTACCTACTTAATAGCAGACTTTATCAAGTATTGTTATGAATCACAATGTTGTTCAATCTGAGTTAAATCCGTCTATAAATCCCTTTTAATTGATAAACTAAACAACACTTACCACTTTTGATGACGAATAATCAAGAATTCTATATATATATTTCCAACATTTTTCCAAGGGATCTCACTTTTAAAAAATCAAATACATTTTTTGTGTACATTGTATATACAGATATTAAACTCATTTTATAGATTTACTCTGTTAAGTTATAGTTATTGACCAAGCAAGTCGGTATATTGGATTTAATCTGCACAACTTGGATGACCCTGATTAACCCGAACGACGTAGGAGTTCGGGTTAAAGGGTCACACGAGCGTGCAGATTAAATCCAATATACCGATGTGATTGACCAATAACTGTTTTAACACATGACGCCATTAATTTACGTGAACGTTTTATCAATATGCAAACGATTTACGCAATCCACGGCTCCTGAATACAGTTTCTTGTAGAGTTAAGAAAGGGGGAAATGAGCCTTTATGTAGTAAGAGGTTGCTAATTTTTAAATTATTATTTGTTTGTTTACATTTAGGCTTCTTCCTTAATTTTTTACATTATTTGCGATTTAATTGTAAAAATTTTCTATCGTTTCTGTTAAATTTATTAGTAATTTTTGTTCTTGCAATCAGTGACTATTAATACTTTGACATATTGTACTTTCAAATCAGTGTTATAGAGTAAAGATTAACTGCTTTTCTTTCCTCAATGCTAAGAGAAAGACGAAACGAGAAGGATTTCAGTAAATAAATTTATAATATTAAATAAACAGAAACAACGATTGCGATCTAATCTTCAATCCCCCTCCCCCTCCCCCGACGCCAAATGTAAGTTCGATACCCATATAGTCCCTTTATAGGAATAAATATGCCAAAAATCGTAATGAAATTCATTGAGTCTAAACATTATTCAAATCAGATTTCATTTATTTGAATACTATTGAGTACATAATATCTTTTTGGCAGAAACTACAATAAATCGTTATTATCTGTATTGACTTTGAAACACTGATTTAAGATTTGCATTGTGTACAAAAAAAAAATCATGTCCCAGTTTAGATGATAAAAAAAGAAAGGATAAAGCTTTCGTTTTTCATCAGGGGCGTCGATTGCCAAGAAAAAGTTCTTCTACAGTAATCACTAGACAGTCAACACTGAGAGTTTCAGGACAAACTCCGCCCGTGCTGGGGTTTTCGACTCCAATATTAATTGATTAGGACTGTCAGTTTTCCTATCAAGTGTGTGTGGTTTTCTCCGGGCACTCCGGCTCCCCCTATCAATAAAAACTGGGCGCCACGAAATAGCCGAAATGTGGCGCTTAAAAGTGACGTTAAAACATCAAAAATCAATTCATCATTTTTTCTTATTTTGAAACTAAGATGTTTGTACAAAGTGTTTGATTTATCAACTTTTATTTAACTTCAAGTCAGGTGGCGGATTCGTTTGTTTTTTGGGGTGATTTTTTTGTGTATTGGGGGGATGGGGGAGTCGAAAAGGCTGTTCATCCTTGATATGGAGTTCGAAACGTTTTAAATTTAGTCTCGCTAAAATCGTTGTTTTTTTTGGGGTGTATAGAATACATGTCACAGCCCTTCAGAATCCAGGAAACGCCTCTAAAGGTAAAAATAGATTTGAACTGTGCAGTATATCTGAGGTAGTTAATGCACATCTTAACTGTGCATTGTTAAGATTATAGCACAGTGAGAACAAAGAGATTTTACCCATGTCATGTGTTAATTCAATTTAACACCTTTAAAACTCTACCGAAAATTAACGACTTAAGATACGATTTTCGTTTCGAATTGTTGATTAACCGAGTGGCCTGAAATTCAGTGGTTGTCGTTTGTTGGCTGTCTTCCTTAATGTTTGAACACAAAACAAAATCTTTACATATTGGGCTGATTTTTAGAATGTGAGTCTACTTTGATGAGATACAGTTTCACCCACACACAAAAAAAAAACAAAAAAACAACGGATGTCAAGTTGGTTCAATATTCAACATTCAACATTCAACATTCAAATTTTTTTTAATTTTTTTTAATTTTTTAACATTCAACATTCGATTTCAACATTCAACATTCGATTTCAATATTCAACATTCAACATTCAATTTTTTTATTTTTTTTTTTTTTTCAAATCCATTTTCAACATTCAACATTCGATTTCAACATTCAACATTCGATTTCAACATTCAACATTCGATTTCAATATTCAACATTCAACATTCAAATTTTTTTTTTTTTATTATTTTTTTTCTCGTATTCATTTTCAACATTCAACATTCGATTTCAACATTCAATATTCAACATTCAACATTCTATTTTTTTTTTTTTTTCTCGTATCCATTTTCAACATACAACATTCGATTTCAACATTCAACATTCGATTTCAATATTCAACATTCAACATTCAAACTTTTTTTTTTTTACTCGTATCCATTTTCAACATTCAACATTCGATTTCCACATTCAACATTCAATTTCAATATTCAACATTCAACATTCAACATTCAAATTTTTTTTTTTTTTTCTCATTTCCATTTTCAACATTCAACATTCGAATTTAAAGTTCGATTTCAACATTCAACATTCAATTTCAATATACAACGTTCAACATTAATTTGGTTTTTCTTTTTGGTTTTTTTTTTCGTGTCATTCGATTTTCAACTTTCAACATTTGATTTTCAACATTCAACATTCGTTTTCAACATTCTATTTTCAACATTCAACATTCGTTTCAACATTCAACATTCGTTTTCAACATTCAACATTCGTTTTCAACATTCAACATTCAATTTCAATATTCAACATTCAACATTCAACATTCAAATTTTTTTTTTTCTCATTTCCATTTTCAACATTCAACATTCGAATTTAAAGTTCGATTTCAACATTCAACATTCAATTTCAATATACAACGTTCAACATTAATTTGGTTTTTCTTTTTGGTTTTTTTTTTCGTGTCATTCGATTTTCAACTTTCAACATTTGATTGTCAACATTCAACATTCGTTTTCAACATTCTATTTTCAACATTCAACATTCGTTTCAACATTCAACATTCGTTTTCAACATTCAACATTCGTTTTCAACATTCAACATTCAATTTCAATATTCAACATTCAACATTCAACATTCAAATGTTTTAAATTTTTTTTCTCATTTCCATTTTCAACATTCAACATTCGAATTTAAAGTTCGATTTCAACATTCAACATTCAATTTCAATATACAACGTTCAACATTAATTTGGTTTTTCTTTTTGGTTTTTTTTTTCGTGTCATTCGATTTTCAACTTTCAACCATTCAACATTCGTTTTCAACATTCTATTTTCAACATTCAACATTCGATTTCAACATTCAATATTCAACATTCAACATTCTATTTTTTTTTTTTTTTTTTTTTTTCTCGTATCCATTTTCAACATACAACATTCGATTTCAATATTCAACATTCGATTTCAATATTCAACATTCAACATTCAAACTTTTTTTTTTTTTTACTCGTATCCATTTTCAACATTCAACATTCGATTTCCACATTCAACATTCAATTTCAATATTCAACATTCAACATTCAACATTCAAATTTTTTTTTATTTTTTTTCTCATTTCCATTTTCAACATTTAACATTCGAATTTAAAGTTCGATTTCAACATTCAACATTCAATTTCAATATACAACGTTCAACATTAATTTGGTTTTTCTTTTTGGTTTTTTTTTTCGTGTCATTCGATTTTCAACTTTCAACATTTGATTTTCAACATTCAACATTCGTTTTCAACATTCTATTTTCAACATTCAACATTCAACATTCGTTTTCAACATTCAGCATTCGTTTTCAACTTTCGATTTTCAACTTTCAACATTCGATTTCAACATTCAACATTCGTTTTCAACATTCTACATTCGTTTTCAACATTCAACATTCGTTTTCAACATTCGGTTTTCAACTTTCAACATTCGATTTCAACATTCAACATTCGTTTTCAACATTCAACATTCGTTTTCAACATTCAACATTCGTTTTCAACATTCGATTTTCAACTTTCAACATTTGATTTCAACATTCAACATTCGTTTTCAACATTCAACATTCGTTTTCAACTTTCAACATTCGTTTTCAACATTCGATTTTCAACTTTCAACATTCGATTTGTACATTCAACATTCGTTTTCAACATTCAACATTCGTTTTCAACATTCAACATTCGTTTTTAACATTCGATTTTCAACTTTCAACATTCGATTTCAACATTCGTTTTCAACATTCAACATTCGTTTTCAACATTCGATTTTCAATTCTCAACATTCGTTTTCAACATTCAACATTCGTTTTCAACATTCGATTTTCAACTTTCAACATTCGATTTTCAACATTCAACATTCGTTTTCAACATTCAACATTTGTTTTCAACATTCGATTATCTAAAACATAAAACAAAAAACGAGAATGTTTTCATTGTTCGTTTCTGGTTTCTCGAAAACCAAAATGAAAAACAAGTGTTTTCGTTTTTCTTTTTTGTTTTTCTAAAACCAAAAAACGGATAACGAAATTGTTTTCATTTTTTGTTTGTCACTTCACTATAACCAATTGAATATGAAACTTAATTTTAAAGAGCATAATCTTCTCCCAAATTAGGGCAATGTAAACACTCCAGATAAAATTATAACATAATGTAGACAAAATAAACCGCATGACTTCGGAATTGAACTACGGTGATAAAGTAATCACAGACTTCCAAATTACCTTGTTTATAGCTTTAATAAATAATAAATTATAATTTTTTAAATATTAAACGAATCACAAATTTAAATTGTACAATATAATATTACGATACATAAAGATGGTACAAATAAATAGATTTGTTACAACATGACACTTATAAGGGAGGTAATTACTTTTTAAAACTGACAAGAAAACTAGCCTGGTCGTTAAAGTATACATGCACAGCGGTTGTCAGATCAAATGTCTTTAACAATCTGGAATCGGGAGCGTGAACTTTACTTTTAAGTTGAGAAAGGTCGATCTAACATTATTAGAATTGATGACCAACGTCCATCTGCCAGTATTTTCAGTACCGTGAACATCGAGGACGATAATGTGTTTTGCTTGATAGATTGATTAAAAAACAAATTTCCGCAATTTCACAATTCAAACCTAGACAAGCATTCAATTATTTTGGAATTCGGAGCCTATAGGGTTTTTGTTTTGCTTGTTTGTGAAGGCTATATATATGGTGACCTGAACTAGAGGGCGTTGATGGCCGGGAATTATGTAATTGAGAATAGTTGACAAAAAATATAAATAATAGAGACAATGGACCAAGAAATAAATAAAAAAAGCTAGAATAATGATGTTAAAATAAAAAGAGAAGAGAATAACTGGCAAAAAGTATAGAGAATAGAGAAAAATGGCCTAAAATATCAAAGAATACAGAAATTAAGAACCCTTAATCCAGACCATCATACTAGTTGCCTTAAATAATGTAAGTTGGTCTCTGGGAGATTTGTATTGGTTATCATACCATTTCTCTTTATTTCGATGTCTATTAATTAAGATACGAGCTTTCATTGTTTGCCAACATATTATATATCACATTATAACAAAAAATCTATTATTTTTTGGCAAACTACTATAAATTTGCGGGTAATTGTTCTTCATAAAACCACATTGGAGGCCACTGTTTCTTCAAGTGGACTTCAGCTAACCACCCTACCCTACCATTACCGAAAATATGATCAAACACTTTTCAACGGCCATACTTTTGTCCGCACAATGTGTAAATCTAATGAAAATCGAATGAAAAAAATCAAGGTTGCTGTTCGGCTTATTTTAATTTTAAAAGATATGACACCCAACCCAACCCTAACCGAAAATATAATAAAAATTGTCCGCACTATGTGCAAAGGGAAGCTTGACAGCAGAGGTTTACAGTAGAACAAATCCAGGGTGTTGTTCTGCTTATTTTTTTTTCATCTAAAGTAGGTCTCAACTTGAGGTCGAATACCCAACCCAACCCTTACCGGATAGTTAATAAAAACAATTCTAAGGCAATACTTTTATCTGCAATAGGCGAAAACGTAAGCTAGTGATATAGGGCCTACTTGATCAGAATTACAAATTTGGGTATAGCTAGGATTAATTTTTTTAAGCCAATAAATAATTTCCTTGCCCACCATACTTTGAATACAAAATATAAACCTTTGGTCTAGTCATAATTAAGCGAATCCACTAGTTCCGGGGTAGAATGATTTGTAAAATCAGTTTTGTGTGGCCTAAAAAAGTTAAAAGCAAGAGTGCAACTTTCTTTTCTTCTAATGCAGAACAATTATTACTGTTCATGAACTATTTTACAGGATGCCGAGAATATGGAATTTCCAAAAGCTTTGTATTTCACAGAATAGAGCAATTTGTCATCATTTAAAAATAATCATAACTATTTTCGATTCTATAAACACACACAATTGTTGACTCTTTAAAAAATGTAACGCGTGCTTCTCGTTGTATAATACTAGTATATTGAAAGCGGTTTCTAATGCCTGTATATGACTAATGAACCATAAATGAAATTTAAAAAAAATCATTAAATGGTGTCTTTTTTTTAAGTACGTTTGAGTCTTATGCAAAATTTATGTTTATATATATTTGAAGGCTGGATGCTGCCGACGGGCTGCTTGAGCCTAGTCTTTCAAACTCCGCATTTTCATTACAGCCGATTGCATTGAATGTGTAGACAAAGGTAATATCATTGGTTACCTTTCTTGTTAAACCGTGAAGTCATTTTTAGGTAAGGTATACTACCCTTGAGTGGAATTAGCCTAGTCCTACAGACAGTTTGATTGGTTATATTTCGAACCAGTCTACTCTTAATGGAGGGTAGTTAACCTAACCTGATAATGACTTCACCATACAGCTAGCAAGCAATCTAGCCAAGAATACCACATTTGCCTACACACTCACTGAATCAGCTGTAACGTCTTTACACTACATGTTGCAACACCTTGCAAAATTATTGGGCTACAATAAATGTTTGGAAAATTACGTCAATAGGCTTTCCCAAAGGGTTTTATGCAGAACATTTCCTGGAAATCTATAATGGTAGTTTGTAAAAACAATGTCGAATTCAAATGTCAAAGAAGTTACATACATTAAAAAGGGTTGAGTTTAGTTTTTTTTTTTAATTTAATTCTAAGGCAAAAGTAAATGTAGAGTTTTATTGGTCAAATGATCAGGACTTTTGTTTGTAGTACAATGAGCAAATCAATCAATCAATCAATCAATCAATCAATCAATCAATCAATCAATACAATTGAGAATGAAAACACCATAAAATAACTCACAAAGGTCAGGGTCTCCTGACTTGGGACAGGCGCAAAAATTGAGGCGGGGTTAAACATACTTTGTGAGATCTAAATCCTCCTACTATAAAACTATACAACTGTACAACTATAGCTAGCCAATGTAGAATAAACAAACACACAGCAATTGCACAGTAACAGTCAGTTTAAAAGAAATCCTAGTCCAATGTCGGAATAGGTACCAACAAAAAAACTACGCAAAATGAAACTGATTAATAAATTAAACTACTAGCAGTAACTGACATGCCAGCTGAAGACCCCAATTAAACCGATCATAAGATTATATAGATATAAGAAGGTGTGTTATGAGTGCCAATGAGACAACTCTCCGTCCAAGTCACAATTTGTAATATGGAATATGTGTGCTGTGTTTCAATTGATTATACTGTAACTTCATCAAAAACTACCTTTACCAAAAAACTTTAACCTGAAGCGAAACAGACGGATGAACGGAAGAACGAACGGACGCACAGAAAGAACAGCATAAAGTCAATAAATGGAACGTAAAAAATGTGCTGAAATGTAATGAAGGTCTGGTAAATCTCAATGAGACCATAATCGGCATATCCAAATAAATTTCCCTGAGGTCACAAACAACATTTTTCACTTAAAGATATATTGCCACTACTTCTGCAATATAGTATTTATCAATAATAATGTAAAAGAAAGTGTATGCATGCCAATTAAAAAAGAATGGGGCAGCAAACTTAGCAGTCCTTTCAATACCAATCAATCACTGTAAAAATATTTTTGAATATTGTTCTCATTGGTATAAATAGTAATTTTGTTATCTGTAACTTAAAACCATATTAAATATTATTGTTTTACACATCAAAATACTACAATATGTTGTTACCTATGCTTTGGCATTGCATAAGGTCGTGTTTTTTTCTTATTGTTAATAACGTCTTTATACTAAATCCACTGGATTTGGATTTGCACTGATTGACATTTTTGTCTTAGATTTAATTTATGATTTTTTTATTTGTTTTTATTGGCCTTGAACTAGCTGTCAGTAACTGCGATTACTCTTGGATCTGTACTTTTTTGTCCCTTTTACAGCGATATTACATTCCGTCGGCGTCTGCGTCGTTGTCGTCGGCGTCCACAAATATTCACTCTGTGGTTAAAGTTTTTGAAATTTTAATTACTTTCTTAAACTAAACTGGATTTCTACCAAACTTGGACAGAAGCTTTTTTATGTTCATAAGATAGTATGCAGAAGTAAATTTTGTAAAAATAAAGGTCCATTTTTTCCGTATTTTACTTATAAATGGACTTAGTTTTTCTGCCAGGAAACATTACATTCCCTCTGTGGTTAAAGTTTTTGAAATTTAAAAAAATTCTTAATCTATACTGTACCAAATTTGGACAGAAGTTTGTTAATGATCATAAGATAGTATCCAGAAGTAAATTTTGGAAAAATAAAATTCCATTTTTTTCATATTTTACTTTTAAATGGACTTAGTTTTTCTGCCAGGAAACATTACATTCACTCTGTGGTTAAAGTTTTTGAAATTTGAATAAATTTCTTAAACTATACTTTACCAAACTTGGACAGAAATTTGTTTATGATCATAAGATAGTATCCAGAAGTAAATTTTGGAAAAATAAAATTCCATTTTTTTCATATATTACTTTTAAAAAGGACTTAGTTTTTCTGCCAGGAACCATTACATTCACTCTGTCGTTAAAGTTTTATCTTAATCTTATTTACTTTCTTAAACTATCCTGGGTTTGTACCAAACTAAGACAGAATTAGATTTTGTTAACAAATAAATCCATTTTTTTGTGCATTTTACTTTTAAATGGACTTAGATTTTCTGCCAGGAAACAACACATTCACTCTGTGGTTAAAGTTTTTAAAATTTTAATAACTTTCTTATACTATTTTGGACCTGTACCAAGCTTGGAATGAAGCTTGTTTATGATCAAAAGCTAGAACAAAATGTATTGTATCTAAAAGGAATATTTTGTTAAAATTTTGTACCTGTGTATCTGTATTTTACTTATAAATGGACATAGTTTTTCTTCCAGATTTTATTACGGACAGTCTGCAGTTAAGGTGTTTAGAACATTCTGTATTTTTACCAAACGTGAACAGAATCATAAGATAGTATCAAGAGGAATATTTTTATTGATTTTTTTCCTCTTTCGTTGAGCCTGCGATTAACAGCATAAGTAGGTTAGACACTGGGTTCCGTGAAACCCTTAAGAATTTTTCTCTATATACTCTTTAATGTTGTGAGCCATTTTTCTCTATTCTTTATACTTTTTGCCAGTTAACTTATTCCTTTATATTTGAACACCTCATTATTCTATTTTATTTATTTTTGTTCCATTGTCTCTAATATTCAACCCCGCTATTCTCTATTCCTTAAACGCCATCCACACCTTCTAGTTTAAGTCACCATATAGCCTTCACAAATGAGCAAGATTCATATTGAATAGGCTCCGAATGGAAAAACAATTGAAAGCTACGTACTCGGGGTTTCAAATGTGAACTTGCAGAAATAATTATGGCCCCGCAACGAAGTTGTCGGTGCTTTATAGTTTTACCCTTGTCCGTGATTCTGTCATTCCGTCATTCCGCAATAAACCATTATACGGCCTTTTTTCTAAACGCTTTCAGATATTGGGATGATTTTGGTATGTTAAAACATGCGGAAGAATATCTCAAAGAACGTTTTGCGACAATATCGGCAAGGACCGGTAGCCCTGTAATTGGTTTTTTTCGGGAAAATAAATACGCGGAACCGGACCATTTATACCCATTATAAAAAGTTAAGTATTTTTCTTATGGATCCAGAGTTTTGAATTGAGATCCACAAATACTGGCTAAATCTCTTTTAGTTTATCCATATATATATTTCAAATTTAAAAATTAAATATAAGTGCACATTTCTCTATCTATGTGTATGCATATTTCATCTATTAATATAAACAAAAACTTTATAATTGTTTAAGTGAATATATCAATCAAAATCCAAAGGAATATTGGAAAATTTTAAAATCTCTTAAGAATAAAACAGAAAAAGATGAGAAACAAAAACTTTATAATTGTTAAAGTGAATATATCAATCAAAATCCAAAGGAATACTGGAAAATTTTAAAATCTCTTAAGAATAAAACAGAAAAAGATGAAATACTAGAGGTATTAAAAGATGAAGAAGTTTTAATAAAACATTTTCAAGATCAAGGTAAACCTTCATCTATAAATAATGCTTTAATGATAGACATTGAATCACAGTTAAAGCTATTAGAAAATAATATAGACTTCAAAGCTGAAACAGATGCTCCATTATCTTGTTCAGAAGTAAATAAGGTAATCAGAGGACTAAAACTTCAAAAGTCTGCTGGACCAGATAGAATTATAAATGAAATAATTAAAACCTCAAATCAAGTAATAATTAAGTCAATTGTTAAAATATTTAATTTAATTTTAAAAACGGGTATATACCCAAAATCATGGAAGGACTCATATATAATTGCACTTCATAAGAAGGGAGACAAATCTGATCCCAATAATTACAGAGGTATATCTTTAATCAGTAATCTTCCTAAAATATTCAATGCTGTACTCAATAATAGATTAATCACAGTTGTGGATAAACAGCTGAATAACTGTCAATTTGGCTTCAGAGAAAACCACAGAACTGCTGACAGTATTTTCATATTAAAATCTTTAATTAATAAATATATACACAAAAATAACAAAAAAATATATGCATGCTTCATTGACTTAAGAAAGGCATTTGACTCTGTATGGAGGACAGCCCTTCTGTATAAATTATGCAAAATGGGAGTAGGAAAGTCTTTTTACAGAGTAATAAAACAACAATATTTAAATACAAAATCCTCTTTAAAACATAAAGATCACATTTCTGACTATTTTGACATTACTAGAGGTGTGAAACAAGGGGATTCATTAAGTCCTACTTTGTTCAATATTTTTATAAATGATATCACTAAAGGTTTGGAAGATGACAACTCAAGTCCATTGGAGCTTATAAATAGTAAACTAGGCTCCCTCCTGTTTGCTGATGATCTGCTTTTACTATCAGAATCTAAGGAGGGTCTCCAAAATAGTCTAAATAAAGTTTCCATGTTTTGTGAAAACTGGCAGCTTTCTCTAAACATAAATAAAACAAAAAGTATGGTCTTTTCAATAACAAAGCAAAAGCCTGAAACATCTATACTTGTATATAAAAACAAAAAAATAGAGAATGTTTCAGAATATCCTTACTTGGGTCTGCTGCTTAAATCAAATGGTAATCTCAGTCATAGTACAGCTGAATAAACAAAAAAGGCAGAAAAGGTTTTGTTCTCTATTAAAACATATACAAATTCTCTTGGCAGCCTTCCTATCAGAGTGTCAAATAACTTATTTGACACCTTAGTGAGACCTATATTGACTTATAATTCTGAAATAACATATTTGGACTCATATATAACATATTGCAAAGCTAAAAAAAGAGCTTTGGTTTCTGGAAAAATTGTGGACCCATTTAATTTTATTGACAAGACTCCAATAGAAAACTTGCATCTTGGTAATTGCAAGTTTACCCTTGGCACTAACAAGAGTGCCTCAAATTTTGGTACAAGGAACGAATTGGGAAGACTGCCTATTGAATGTCAAATAAAAACCCAAACTATTATGTATTTACCAAGGCTTTTCACCTCAAATTTGAATCCCTTATTACATGAATCTTTTCAATTAACTAAAACTTTGGATTCTAGTGGCAACTATTCAGGGTTCACCTTTGCAAAAGATATTCTTTCTGAATCTAACATTGATATAGATAGACTAAAAACCTGTGATGATTTAAAACAATTAAAAAATATTAAAAGCTATATTAAACCCCAAATAAACTCATACTACAACAACCTGTTGATAAATAAGTTAACATCTATTGATGATAAAAGTAAATTAAATTTTTATAAAGCACTTGAGCCAAATCTATTGATCAAACCTTACCTCTCTAACCCAAACTTTGAATTTAGAAAATTAATTACAAAACTTAGAATCAGTGACCATTCATTATTAATTGAAAAAGGGAGGCATTTTAAAATTCCTCGCGAAGAGAGACTTTGCAAAAAATGTAAAGTACTAGATGATGAGAAACATTTCCTAATAAATTGTTCTCATAATTCAAATATTAGATTAACATATTTTGATTGCATTAATAGAGAAAGTATTTTTTTTGCTAATCTCACTGACAATGACAAAGTTATATATATACTTAACCCATCAACACCAACACAAGTGAATAAACTAGGATCCTTTATAAAAAAGTCAATGGAACTGAGGACAGGGGACCCTTTAATATTTACCTGAATTTGTGTATATATATTGAGTTACTTAGTTATTGTCTTTATTTGTTTTTGTTGTTGTTATATGTCACAAACTGTAAAGTTTATATGGCAATAAAACTCTGAATTGAATTAATATGTAAATGCGTATATGCATTAATAATCTGCAGTGAAATCTATAAGGTGCTTATCATATTCTTGCAATTGTGAAAGAAATATAATTATATACATAAATATCTTGGTAATTGGTTGCTGTGTGTACATGGGAGAAAAATACCCTTATATCTAATCAGTTGGGGCTGCACTTCATTTTCGTGCAGCTCAAAACACCATATCTGTTTAAAGGGGAATAATCCTTACAGAAATTGATTGTCTCCCATATTACTTTCTATTCCATGTGCATGCAATAACTGTTCAGTGTTCTATTGACATGTATTTCATTTTATTATTTCATTGTTATAACAAATCATTGTAATCATTGTATGAAAAAACCCGCAAGGGTCCACAATTGGATTAATAAAGTATTCTTATTCTTAAAAAAAAATAGCTACAAAGGTTAGTGCACCGGAACACAAACTCAAAAGGTTCCTAGTTCGATTCCAATTCCAAAAGAACATTTTCAATCCACTACAAATTAATATGTTTAAACTAACCATAGCCATAAACTTGACTATGTGGATAACAAGTTTTTTTTCTTTATCCTACATATGTCTTTTGATAAAAAGTCTTACAGTGTATCTATATATTTTACTCCGAGACCAGAATATATAAAAATAAATTAAACAAAACTTGCGCTTTAGATTTAGAGAGGGTCCGAAAGAAACTTTCCGAATGAAAGATTTTGCGCCATTTTTCCAATTCTATCTCTACCGGGTAACCCTCGTCAAAAATGTAGGTATGCTTTAATAATAATAGAGGATAGTCACTGTTATTTCTAATCATCTTAGATCATCTCCAAACTTATAAAACTGAAGATCACGCAACCTTATTGTTTAGATTGAAAAAGACTGTTGTATATGATCCGTCGACATAATCTCCGATTAAAAAAAATATTGATCCATTAAACAATCTCTGACCTGTGAATTTATACTTTAAGTTTAACGGGCTAGATTTCTTGTCGGTTTAAAAATGAAATTACCTCCCTTGTTAGTGTCATGTTGTATCAATCTTTTTTTTGTACCATCTTCATGTATTATTATATTGTACAATTTAAATTTGTGATCTGTTTAATATCTAAATGTAACAATTTAATCTTTATCAAAGATATAAACAATTTAATTTGAAAGTCTTTGATTACTTTATCACCGTAGTTCAATCAAATGATGAATCTTAAATGATCGTTGATTAACGTATTAAGAAGAGTAAAGTCGAAAATCCAATATTGAAATTTTTAATAATGAAAACAAATTACGAATGATGGAATGTTGAATATTGAAATCAAATGCTGAGAACGAATGTTGAATGTATGTTGAAAACGAATGTTGAAAGTTGAAAATTGAATGTTGAAATTGTATGTTGAATGCTGAATGTTGTAAATCAATACGAGAAAAAAAAATTGAATGTTGAATATTGAAATCGAATGTTGAATGTTGAAATCGAATGTTGAATGTTGAAATCGAATGTTGAAAGTTGAAAATCGAATGTTGAAAACGAATGTTGAATGTTGAAAACGAATGTTGAATGTTGAAATCGAATGTTGAAAGTTGAAAATCGAATGTTAAAAACGAATGTTGAATGTGAAAACAAATGTTGAATGTTGAAAATCGAATGTTGATGGTTGAAATCGAATGTTGAATGTTGAAATCGAATGTTGAATGTTGAAATCGAATGTTGAAAGTTGAGAATCGAATGTTGAAAACGAATGTTGAAAACGAATGTTGAATGTTGAAATTGAATGTTGAATGTTGAAATCGAATGTTGAAAACAATGTTGAATGTTGAAAAGGAATGTTGAATGTTGAAATCGAATGTTGAATGTTGAAATAGAATGTTGAAAGTGAAATCGAATGTTGAAAACGAATGTTGAATGTTGAAAACGAATGTTGAATGTTGAAATCGAATGTTGAAAGTTGAAAATCGAAAGTTGAAAACGAATGTTGAATGTTGAAAATCGAATGTTGAAAACGAATGTTGAATGTTGAAAATCGAATGTTGAAAACGAATGTTGAATGTTGAAAATCGAATGTTGAAAACGAATGTTGAATGTTGAAAGTTGAAAATCGCATGAAACGAAAAAAAAAACAATTTAATGTTGAATGTTGTATATTGAAATTGAATGTTGAATGTTGAAATCGAATGTTGAATTCGAATGTTGAATGTTGAAAATGGAAACGAGAAAAAAAAAAAAAAAAAAGTTTGAATGTTGAATGTTGAATGTTGAAATCGACTGTTGAATGTTGAAATCGAATGTTGAATGTTGAAAATGGAAACGAGAAAAAAAAAAAAAAAAGTTTGAATGTTGAATGTTGAATATTGAAATCGAATGTTGAATGTTGAAATCGAATGTTGAATGTTGAAAATGGAAACGAGAAAAAAAAAAAAAAGTTGGAATGTTGAATGTTGAATATTGAAATCGAATGTTGAATGTTGAAATCGAATGTTGAATGTTGAATATTGAAATCGAATGTTGAATGTTGAAATCGAATGTTGAATGTTGAAAATGGAAACGAAAAAAAAAAAAAAAGTTTGAATGTTGAATGTTGAACATTGAAATCGAATGTTGAATGTTGAAATCGAATGTTGAATGTTGAAAATGGATACGAGAAAAAAAAATGGATTGTTGAATGTTGAATATTGAAATTGAATGTTGAATGTTGAAATCGAATGTTGAATGTTGAAATCGAATGTTGAATGTTGAAAATGGATACGAGAAAAAAAAATTAAAAAAAATTGAATGTTGAATGTTGAAAATTGAAATCGAATGTTGAATGTTGAAAATTGAAATCGAATGTTGAATGTTGAAATCGAATGTTGAATGTTGAAAATGGATTTGAAAAAAAAAAAAAAAAAAATTTGAATGTTGAATGTTGAATATTGAAATCGAATGTTGAATGTTGAAATCGAATGTTGAAAGTTGAAAATGGATACGAGAAAAAAAAAAGAAAAAAAAATTTGAATATTGAATGTTGAATGTTGAATATTGAACCGTAAAAAACAAACGAATTCGCCACCTGACTTGAAGTTAAATAAATGTTGATAAAGCAAACACTTTGTACAAACATCGTAGTTTCAAAATCCCTGTAAAAATCGTGGTTACCCTTCTATCGATAAGTGTCATGTCAAAAAATTACTTACATTTCCCCGACTTTCCACCAACAATACGGTAAGGTCCACGTTTAATGGTCGCACATTTTCTTTGAATTTTGAAACTGATATAACTTGAAAAACAAACAGTCTTATTTATTTACTCACATAAAACAAACTGGGATCTGGTATTCAGTACGTAGGAGAAACTGGACGATATTTATCTAAACGCACTCAAGAACATCTGTATCGTTTTAAAAGACCCAATAAATTCAAAAGTATCATTTACCAACACATTAAGAAGCACAACCATCCTTTTAAATAATTAGCAGTTCTACCTTTAGAAGTAGTAAATAAGCAGCCTGGTGAATCTCATTCAAAGTTTGTACGATCACGAAAAATAATTGAATTAAAAAGTAAAATCACAAAAATACTGAACTCAGAGGAAAATCAATTTGGAAAGTCCATAATCACATTGCAAAATAAAAAAACAAAACGCATCAAAAACGAATGGACAAGAACTGTCATATTCCTGACTTGGTACAGGCATTTTCAAATGTAGAAAATGGTGTCCATAAATAAATAAGTTAAATTGGATTAAAAAATTACAGACAGTCTACCCTCTCGGTCTTAATGATAATATCATGGGAATTAGTAATATATCTAGAACCGATTCCGTTAACATTTTGGATATAGCTACTAAAACTGTTCGTAAAAACCGTTCTCACGGTCGTAGAACATATCGCAATCAAAGAAAATTTCGGACCAATCATACCAATATTTCGGATCTAATCTTATTAAAAAAGAACAACGGCATACATTATCTGTTAACCAAACTCTGTTCATTACCGGTTAATAAGTTAAACAAAATTATGGAGGATTGCAACACAATTTCATATAGCAGTCCTAAGTACGAAATTGTTCAAATTATTATGGCATATTGTTATTCTAAACATTTTCCCAAAATTGATCGCCCTGAAGTTCATAAAAAGCATTTTATTAAAATAAAGTATGTCAATAAAGGTTTTGATTTTGTACATATTGCCGGTATATTTAACGACCATTCTGTTAAAGAACAAATTCCTGGATATTTTGACAATACTGAGCTACCTCTTATTTGTTATATTTACAAGAAATCTACCCGGAAATTTTTGTTTAATTATATTCAATTGTGTAAAGATTTTGATAATTCCGAATATATTTATGGACCCATTTCCCATGTTATAACAGGAGATCTTAACATCGTCCAAGACCAAGAGTTAAAATCATTCCTCAGTAAAGGACTTAAATATCGCCCCCGTCAATTATTATTTGGAATGAGTGTCGTAATATCATCCACGACTCACTCTATTCTTACTGTATGAAATGGATAAAAACGGGAAAAAGCTGACAAAAAATCTTTAGACTCTTTTTTTAATTCAGTAATGAAGATAGTTGATATACGTATTCAACATTTTAAAGAACATTTTACTATTAACAATAACCACAATAAACCCATTTCTCGTATCAAACATAAACTAAAAGAATTAGCAAAGGAATTTGTGTTTGTCCCGGCCGATAAAGCTGCTAATAATATTATTATTGTTTGACGTAACTTTTACATTGAGGTTCTAAAAAAAGAAATCACCAATTCACCAACATTCCAACTAACTCCATTTTCAGAAAACGACATCTGTATCAAACATAAACTTTTAGCTACCTCTTTACAAGCAGAGCCAAATACAATGAAAGTCCCTACTATGTATTGGCTTCCGAAGCTACAAAAAACACCTTACAAATATAGATTTATTTCGTCTTCAAGCCATTGTTCAACTACTAAATTGTATATTCTTCGTACCAGCACACTTGGTACAATTAAAAACCTGATAGTAAATTGGTCAAATAAGGCCAAATTACTTTTGGAGTGTCAAGAACTAGTTGGAAGTACTTGATGAATTGCATACTTATATTGGTGATTTTGAATCTGCACAAAGTTTTGATTTTTCTACCCTGTATACCACATTGCCATACATTCTCATTAAAAAAAAATTCACACGCCTAATTGAAAAATCATTTAAAAAGTCAGAATGTGAATATATATGTTCAAACTCTTTTAGGTCATTGTTTAGTAGCAATAAACAAAAAAACTGTGTCAATTGGACATGCTTTGATACTACATATGCCCTTGAATTTTTACTAGATAACATTTTTCGCTTTGAGGATTCCGTATATCGTCAGATTATCGGAATTCCAAGGGGGACTCACTGTGCACCACTTATTGCGGACCTGTTTTTGTATTGTTATGAGTTACAATTTATGACAAAATAAGCAAAGAACCATCGAAACAACATCTGATAAACAAATTTAATAATACTTTTAGATATTTGAATGATAGTTTGGCTCTCAAAAAAGACGACTTCAGTATGTATATTAAAGAAATTTATCCTGTTGAATTTACTTTAAATAAAGCTAAAACTAACAATGACCACTGCCCTTTCCTCGATCTTGATATCTATATCACTAACGGAAAGCTGAATACTAAAATTTATGATAAAAGAGATGATTTTTTATTTCCTATCGTTAATTATCCATTTTTAGATGGTGACGTTCCCTTGTCACCTTCTTATGGTGTTTATATATCTCAACTTGTACGATTCGCTCGTGTATGTAACAATGTGTTAGATTTTAACGAGAGAAGTTTATGTATGACTGAAAAATTATTACACCAGGGTTTTCGATACCACAAACTTTTCAAAACATTTACTAAATTTTATCATCGGTATAAGGACATCATTCGTAAATATAGCTCAACATACAGACTTCTTATACGTTCAGGTATTTCACATCCAATTTTTTATGGAAATATTCTTTATAAAGCACAAAGGTGTTAGTATTCACCTCAGAAACAAAACCTTTGAATAGACTTATTAAGGAGGGATATAGTTACGATACTGTTGTCAGTTCATTTAAGATTGCATATTTTGGCATTAATCATGTTAATATTGATTCACTTATAGGGTCTTTGCATCGGAACTAAACACATTTATTAAAAAAAACAGTTGTTGGCATGACACGGGTTATGTTCTTCTCATATATGTTATGATGGTATGATACTAAACCCCTAATGGGAAGGGTTGTGCCGAGGGGTCGAAATTGGCGCTGGTCCGGTAGTCCGAGACCAATAGAATTTGCGTCGGACCAGTAGATTTTGTCAACTCGTGGTCCGGCTGACCAGTAGAAATTTGTCGATAAATATCAGTTTGCATTGCAATCTCGTTTTTTTTTCAAACACAATGCCGGACCACGAGTTTGAATTACCTGCGAAATCAATTACACGGTACTGGGGGTACTTAGTATTACAATTAATCAAGTTAATTAATACAGCGTTCTTGTGGAGTTTTTCGGAGGGAGTTAAACCGCCGGATAAAAAAAATACATTCAAAGGTAGAATAGGAGAAAAGTTCGTGAATGGCTTAATTATATAGTCGATCGCAATCATGTAATGAATTTTATAACATGTGAAAAAATTTCAGTGACATACCTGCGTCGAAGACCCATTGGTGGCCTTCAGCTGTTGTCTGTTCTATGGTCGGGTTGTTGTCTCTTTGACACATTCCCCGTTTCCATTCTCAATATACTAGATAAGAAATATAATTTTGTAACGAGATCTTTAAATTTTAAGTTAGATTCTTTACTTTTTCATGAACAATTATGAACAGCCCTCCAGACGACTAATACAGGTACCCTTAGGTCGTCGTGAGGATTGTGATAATGTGGAAGACAATGTTGACATTTTACTGTCCTTGATCCTGATTTTGATAACGAAAATGATTGACAGAGATTATCAAAGCCTAAATATCAAAATCTCGAGCAAGACCCTCTTTTTCCTGTCTAACATATGAAAAGGAAAGCATGGAAAATAGAAGTAAACATCTACCATTTAAATGAGTGTTTGTCAAAAAATGTCATTTTTGCAGGACCAGTAGATTTGTAACCGGACCAGCAGATTTTTCAGTCCACTGGTCCGGCTGGCCAGTACACAAAAAAGCTGAAATTCGATGAATTCATAATCTTTCAGTCAGTTTTATTGAAGTCTGGAGCTGGCATGTCAGTTAACTGCTAGTAGTCTGTTGTTATTTATGTATTATTGTCATTTTGTTTATTTTCTTTGGTTACATCTTCTGACATCAGACTCAGACTTCTCTTGACACATGTTTAACCCCGCCGAATGTTTGCGCCTGTCCCTACCAGACTTGGGGTCAATTACATTGGAATGTAATTAATTAAATTACACATTACATTGCAAAAATGGTCAATTACACTAATTACACATTACACAGATTTTGAATTGTAATTAATTAAATTACAATTACTTTACTAATAAAAGTAATTAATTAAATTACACATTACATTTCAATATGATATTTTTCAACAATATTTTACATGTTGATATAATGCATGTGTAAAATATTCATGTAAGCATAGTTTAAACGTTGCATTTGATAATCTTTTAATATAGTTATTCTAATGTTTTGTCAGTAATAATCTGAATCTTCTGGTCTGAAAACAGCAACTGTGAATAGTCTTTCGACAGGATCTTATGTAACGTGTGCAAGATATTGCTCGATCAGGACATGGAAGTTTTATGATTAGAATATCATTACATTGATAGGAGAGGGAATTTGTTCCTATTAGATAGATAGATAGATAGATAGATAGATAGATAGATAGATATATACTTTATTCTCTAAAAACTAAATACAAGTTTACAGAGAAACATACACTATAAATACATATACAATAGTTAAGGTAAACAAATACAGTAAGATATTTTAAAAGTAAAAAAATATAATTTACAAAGTCTGAATAATCTTTGAGTGCGCCTTGTCTTTTTCTTTTTTCTTGCAATCTTTGTCAAACCATGATTTATTCGATTTCCGTTTTTGTGTGTTGAGATGAAATATTAATCCATATGACACAATTGATTTCATTTTCTATAAGCCGGACATATTTTAATGTTTCATCTTTTTAACAAATTATTAGGCCGCCCGATAGTCTATTTGAATCATAAGTTGAATCTGTTTTTCATTTCGAAAGTATAGCCAGGCATGGATAGATGGTCGCGGTTGTCAGGTTTGGTTTCTTGGAAAAATAATATATCGTATTTGGTTATAAGGTCAATAAAGGTATTTCATGCTTGTCTTAATTCTGCATACATTTAAGCATACTATTTTTTGATTTTCTAATTTCATATTCACGGCAGTTTAGCTTACACTTTTTATGATTCAAAGTTCTTGTAGTTACGTTTGTATATCCTGCGATTTCCTATGACGATGAGCTAGTTCTAAATCTCTTGTTCGGCATACTTACAGTATCATTATTTTCCTTTGAGAAGGTCTGGCTTTCCTCTATATTGTTTTTAGAATTATAAACTTTACCGTCGATAATTAATTTGTCCCGTATCAGACTAACTCTTTTCCCATTTCTTTTCGCGTCTTTCATGACAGGATATAATTTTCGTCTCCGTTCTTCTAACTCAATAGGAAATTGTAAGTTCATCCCAAACTGAGGTTTTTCTTTTAACTTTGGCCCTGCTTCTAAAACTTTTCGTAGGTCAGCAAAATATACGAATTTCACTACAATAAGCCTTGGTTTGCCCTTATTTTTGTCTGCCCTACCAAACCTATGGATATTTCCAAACTGTATATCTTTATTAATTGAAAGTTCTTTCGAAATGAAGTTCTGAATTACGATTTTGGTATCTTCCTCGGGTTTCTCCTCAATTCCGCTAAAAACAAGGTTATTTTGCATTGACCTGCATTGCAGGTCTAAAATTTTCTCCCGCAGATCTGACACATTTACTTTGATAGCCGCGTTGCAGGTATCTTTCATTTCATTAGTATCTCTCTTAGCTTCAGTTAGTTTTCTTTTAAATTCCCCTGCATCTTTCTCCAATGTATTTGTTCGCTTTTTTAAATCATCAACTTCTTGTTCAATGCTTGTTACTTTACTCGTAAGCTCGCTAAGTTTTCTATCAATGCTTTCTATTTTATCCGTCCTCCCTTCAATAACACTTAATCGGTGATCAATTCTAGTAAGTAGTTCAACAATATCTTCTTCCATATTTTGATTACTAGCACTGGACTCCATCATATTGTTTTGACGTTATAACACTAAATATTGCGGGATTTAAAGCAGATTGTCTTACGTTGCTAAGAAAACTTGATTGAGCAATAAGAAAATGGCGGCGTTCGATGGCGACGTTGTCGGCTTAAAAAATACTTTTAATTTAATTCGATAGAAATAGGGGAAAATGTCACAAAAAACTATCCAATTGATAAATGCTTACTCTAAGTTCCTTCTGCCTCTTTTCTGAATCTTCGGTTAGTAGTTTTAATACTAATTTTCGTAATTTTCGGCAGAGCAAATTTTGCGCAGCTGCTTGGTTACCTCTCTCAATAATCATCCCAATATTAACTTGCCAATATATCAAGGGGTATTTTGACATCTCAGAAATGAACTCATTTGAATTAAACATAATATGAATAAAGAAATTATAAATGAATTTAAAACATTTGTTTATTTTACTTTAAAAATATTAAAAAGTGTGCTTGTCAAAATATTGAAAATAATTTTTAGTACAAACAATGTATATAATGTCTAAATATTAGCAATATTTTGCTGGTGTCTTCAACCTATGCCAACATTTGATAAAAATATAACCTATGCCTACCAACAAAATACAATAGGTGTTGTTATAACAATTATTAATTAATGAAAGGTAAAATACAGTTAGTATATTTTAGCATTAAATATTACTCTTCATAATTAGTTAGAAATTCAAATCAAAATTAAAGTAATTTGCAAAATTATGTTGTAGTAAAAATGGAAATATCAAAAAAATTCTAAAAGACCAAAATTGTAAAATAAAACCCTTGATACTAGAAAAACTAACTGTAACACCATAAAAGTACATGTAATTGAAATGTAATTCAAAAGAAATTGAGCATTACATGCTGTTTTCAATGTAATTAATTAAATTACCATTACCTGTAATTAAAAAATTGCTTAATTACACATTACATTCAATTACATGGAAAATTGTAATGCATTACACTTAATTACCATTACATTTTTAATTACCCCATCCCTGGTCCCTACTATGTATTGGCCTTTGTTAGTCTTGTATTATTCTAATTTTGGTTTCTTGTGTACAATTTGGAAATAAGTATGGCGTTCATTATCACTGAACTAGTTTATATTTGTTTAGGGGCCAGCTGAAGGACGCCTCTGGGTGCGGGAATTTCCGGCTACATTGAAGGCCTGATGGTGACCTTCTGCTGTTGTTTTTTTCTTTGGTCGGGTTGTTGTCTCTTTGACACATTCCCCATTTCCATTCTCAATTTTATATGATAGTTCTTGAAAAACTGGTCATTATCGTGATAAATGGACTGCCCACAGGACAGTGGTATTGGCTAAGATAGTGATAATGACTGAGCCAAAAGCGAGGTCATTATCGCTGTCGCAGTCAATACCACTGTCTTAGCAGGTATGGACCTCGGTTATAATATGCATGCCTTACGCTAATAAAATAACAAGGTAATAGAGCAGGAACGAGTGAAATAAGGGTAAACAGAAAGTGTGATCAATCGTTCAGTCACAGTATCCCCCATGGTCAAACAGTAAAGACGAAGTATATACATTGTTCATCACATGCTTTGTATACGCGATGGCTAACAGTTAACGACGAACGCGAAAAAAGAAGTGAATGTTTACTGAGTAGACCGATAGAGTCGTATGTACATACCCACAGTTTATTCCCTCAACCGTAGCAACACGCACAGTAAAACTCAGTTAAAAAGAAATCACAGTCCGATGTCAGAATAGGTATCAAAAGAAACTAAGCAAAATTATAATGATACTTTATCAACAAAGTACTACATGTATGCCATCTCCAGACCTCAATTAAACTGATTGAAAGTTTATGTCTTCATCATATGAAAATCAAGCACAATCCCTCATGTAAGGGGTTAAGTATTATGTATGTAACAATACAAAAGATATGAAAATAACATAACCCGGATCATGACCATAACTGGTTTAGAAATAAACACACCGTAACATACCTATTCTAAAGAAGAAGTTTGTTCTTGTCTGCCTATGGGTAAATATACTTTGCTTGTGTTTTGCGCTTATTAATGAACATGCCAAAAGTAAAAACATATATTATTGTATCTCAGGGCCTTAACGGAGGAGTAGTCTAAATAGTAATCTACAAAAACGATCACTATCTTGTCAAGATTGCAGTTGTTAGTTGAAGATTTATTCGACTAAGATTTAAATTGTCTATGATAGCTAGTTAACTTGCCGACGTTATGTGGTTTTCTTTTGATACCCTAGCTTCCGCCTCTAATAGATAGCTAAGAATGACAAAATTATTGCTAAACAAAAACCATCGATCAATGAATCTATAATTGCATATGATGTAGAAAATTGAATAAAAAATAAATGTTTCATTGGTTAAAACAAATGATCATTTCTCAAAAACACAAACACAACTGTCTTCAGGACGGATTAAAAGCAAAACTGTCTACATGTCTAATGAAGTGAAGCTAAGTGGATAGTTATCTTATTAGAAATCATACAACATCTTTTTTTTTCATATTATCTTCATTGTCAAACTCAGACCTGTATACAGATCGAATCTGTAGTAGACATATTGTTTTTATAGGTATTAATATCGATTTTCTTAAATTAAAAGCAAACAATATATTATTGTTATATTCATATACAAATTCATGGATCTACAATCTGTCGATACCTCTATCTTGGCCTTGACTGTTAATGACGTCTTTACACTAAATCTAGTGACCTGATTGATAATTTAGTCTTAGATGCATGATTTTATTTATAAGTTCTTAGTGGCTTTGAACTTCTGTCAGTAACTGCGAGTACTCTCAGCTGTGTACATAGTGGATTAATTTTTGTTGTTGTTGGGTTATACTGGCAACGTTCAGTCTGTGTTTATGTTAAATGTGTTTTTATTTGCATCTGATGAGTTTAGCCCTTTTTAATTGATTTCAAGTTCGTCCTTATGTTGTACTGTTACACCACTGTCCTATGTTAGGGGAGTGTTGGAATTCCGCTACCATGTTTAATTCCACCACATTAGGTACAAAATAAAATGTACGTATGTGACTGTCCAAAGGCAGGAGTCGGTAATTCATTGGTTGATGTTTGTTGATGTATTACATATGTTTCTCGTTCATTTTTTGTTCATGAATAAGCCGTTAGTTGTTTCTGGTTTGAATTGTTTTGCATTTGTCATTTCCGCGTCTTTTATAACTGACTATGCAGAATGGGCTTTGTTCAATTTTGGAATGCAATACGGTGACCTATAATTGTTAATGTCTGTGTCACTTGGTCTCTTGTGGAGAGTTGTCTCTTTGGCAATCATACATCTTCTTTTTATACATCAATATGACTGGATCAAACGTCGCTGTTATCTACCACAGAGAAAATTTACTGCCACAGTACAAATGTTTCACAAACCACGCATATTTCAGGGAGATATATATATATATTATTCATATACAATTTGATTTGAATTTCATTTTTAGCCATGGCGTTGTCAGTTTATTTTCGATTTATGAATTTGACTGTCCGGTAGGTCACATTCATGAGAGGGAAGGGGATTGTAGTTACGACGTAAGGAACATATCCGAAATCATTTGTGAAGCAATTATTCCATAACGGTCAACCAACTCGTGATGGCGTCCGTAAAATTTGCGAAAGGAAGATTTCAACTTTATCATTTGGAAATCTTGGTTTAATAGCTTCCTTGTGAGCAGCAAGCCACTATCAACAAAATCATGATAAGAAATACAAGCACGAGAATATCTTATCAATTAGGAGATATTTACTCTGTAAGCAAGTGCTGCTGGAATTTTGCTTCTTAGAAATGGAAAGTTCACAAATGGAAAGATAAAATCATCTCTTTTGTCGTAAAGTTTTGTTTTCAACTGACCCTCATTGCCATACGTTTTATAATGAAAACTATGCATATGCATTATTTTTTTCAATTTGATGTTTCTTATGACTTTAACCAACTCATGATAGCTTTGTAAATATGTGGCTTTATATGTTACGAAGTTTCTGTCTGGCACATGTCCATTGTCATTGAACTCACTTGCATGGTTCAGTGTTGATTTACAATAAATGTTAAGATTTCTGGTAATGGTAATTTCTCTCTTATTATGAGTTATAGGATTAACTATATTTGGTATGTGCGTACTTTGCAGTGCCCTCATACCCGTCAGACAGTTTCCACTTGACCTTGACTTCATTTTATGGATTAGTGACCAAGGTTAAGTTTTGGTGGCCAAATCCATATCTCAGATACTACGAGTATAGGTATTGTATATTTGGTGTATGTTCAACGGCCAGGTGTTATCTTATTATAGTTTAAAGGTACCAGGATTATAATTAAGTACGTCAGACGCGCGTTTCGTCGACATAAGACTCATCAGTGATGCTCATATCCAAATAGTTAGTATGCCAAACAAGTACAAAATTATAGAGCAATGAGGATCCAAAATTCCAAAAAGTTGTCCAAATACGGTTTAGGTAATCTATGCCTGGGATAGAAAAATCCTTAGTTTTTCGAAAAATTCAAAGTTTTGTCTGACCTTGATTTCATTTTCATGGATCGGAGATATAGATAAGTTTTTTGTGTTTTGGACTGTTTTTCTTATACTGTATGCAAAATGTCTACTATATTGGGTGTATGGAATGATTAGCTGCCATGGGTCATTTGACCTTGACCTTATTTTCATGTTGTCAAAGCTAAGTTTTTGAGTTTATGTGGTAATGGAAATATTTTATTATGTACATGTCAGTCTCACAGGTTTTATTTGACCTTGATTCCATTTTTACGGTTCATTACACAGTGTTAAGGTTTTGTGTTTTGGGCTGTTTTTCTTAAAATAAAAGCAATAGGTGACCTCATTTTCTTTGATCATGTTCAATTTATGTGATAGTTGTAGTAAATTTGTATGTTTAGGACCACCAACATAATATTATAAGTTATATGGTTCGCTATGACCCCATATGGATCCATAGAGGGTTAGTAAAATTTTATTCACCCTCTATGGATCCGTAGGGGGTCAGTAGTTAACCGTATAACGAATTTATCGGACGCTGGAGGTTTTTTTTTGTGGCGTTTTGTTGAAAAATAAACAATGGAACACAACAACATTAATATATGACGTCGCCATTAACGCGTCATGAACCCCATATGAAACTTACTAACCCCATACGGTCTCATAGGAGGTCACCACGTGACGGCGTTTAACCGATCAAAACGTGATAATTAATCTGTGGTCCGATAACAATGATTAGTAAGGAAGGCTCAACCTATCATATTGATAGACACTATTATGTGACATTGATCGTTTACTTTGAGCGCAGATTGATGCTTTTCGAAAAATCACAAATTTTATTTGTTTGAAGAAAAGCAGTGGATAAAATGTTTTGATTAATGGATACTTGATAAGCGATACGTTATTAGGTACACTTACGTCAGCTCAGTAGTCAGTTCTTCGGTACTGACATGATTTAACAAACTTTTCTATAATTGTACGTTTATAAATTTTGAAATTATTAAGAAACTAAGGCTTTAACTCCCTCAGGCAAAGTTGACTTTAGATGAATTTGGCTATTTATTTTAGGTTTTTTTTGTCATATAGCTCTTCTACTGTTTCGATATTTCCGTATTTCACATAATTGGCTTTGAGCGTTCCTGTTGAAGGTAAACCCAGAAAAGCACTTCGGACGCATGCAATTATTAAACGTGTGGTTATTTACATCACCATTGCGCGCACAGTTAATTGATATAGATAATATATAACAACAAATTCTCGAAAATTATTCAAAGATTAGTGAATATTTTACGAACTAGTTACTTATTACGGCTGTAAGACACATATCAGTGGATTTCACAGAAGACAATAACAATCAAAACAAAGGAGTAAACAAAGACTAACAAAACCAAAGGACATTTACATCAACAGTTATAAATAATAATCAAGAAACATTATTAAAACTGGGAGTGAAATTAGGTGCTCCGGAAGGGTTAGCATTACTACTGCCTTTATCATGCAAGTCTTTTACTGCCGAAATGATCAAATTAAATTTTCTTTTCACAGTAGATAGATATAAGAAGAACTCTACATTAAAGTCACAAATTATAAATTAAATCATTGCAGTGTCCCTGAAGATTATACCACGTTATCAGATGTTATCAAATAACTAAAATTTTGTATTTTTCGATAATAACTGTTAATAAAATCGTTATCCAATCCAACGGACATAAGGATGGACAGATGAACGATAGAAGAATAACTAATATGGTAGAATAGGTTTTTATATTGATTTTTCGACTGAAAATCTGTTTTTCTTTTTTCAATTTAGTCTTTTTATCATCATTGCTGTATGTTTTAATGAGTAATGATAACCTCTCCATGCGTCCCAGTTAATTCCATCAGCAAAAGAAGAGTGTTTTCCGGATAGGTAGAGTCCATTCAGATTGGAGTGATGACAACTGCCATACCACCACGCTCCTTTGTACTTTGTTGCACAATTAGAAGAATCAACATCATTATCTTGGTCTTTTGTAGAGAATTGTTTGTTATGATGACCGGAAAGAGAATTTCCTGTAAACCAAAAGACAAGAACTAAGATATACGATGGAGACGAAACAACAATTTAAAAATATTGCAACAAAAAAAAAGAATAAGTTAAAATATCGGTTTGTATTTGTTTTCGTGTAAACAACGCAATACATATATCATGTATATATGCTTTTGGTTTCAGTACAACACTACGAGGTTTATTTAATTTATAAATCCAACTTCAGTAAATACGTCTTGCAGATTTTTTTCACCCAAAGTTATCAAATTAAAACCACACAGTACTATTGTTTGTCTTTTTGTCTTTTTCATTTTTAGCCATGGTGTTGTCAGTTTGTTTCAGATTTATGAGTTTGACTGGCCCTTTGATATCTTTCGTCCCTCTTTTAGTGATTTAGCATTACGTATCATCTTATAAAAAGCACTTTAAAAAGTATTAAAAAAATCAGATGTACAATGTATATTGTATTTGTTTTAGATTTACGAGTTTGACTGTCCCTTTGGTATCTTTCGTCCCTCTTTTACACATCAACAATTCTGATTTCGCCAAATGCATGTCGATTTTATTTATTTTTTTTAAATTGAATTCATACATGTAGAGACAAATATAAGTTTTCAATGTTTGAACTGTAATCTTCATAATCATTGGTATATATGTTATTATATTATTTGTATTATTGTTCATATAACTCCTTGAGTATTCAACACTTAAACATCCTTGGCTTATTTTTGTTTTGTGTTTAAAAGTTTCTGATTAACGGAAAAGCACTTCACAGGTTAAAAAAAATGTGATATTGTAACGTGCACTTAAATTAGGTAACTTGTCTCTTTTTATCATGGGAAAGATTCGTTATCATTTTGATACTGATTCCTTAATGATCTATTTACAATTTATAGAATTATTTAATATTTAAAATATATTTATACGGAGATTGTCGCTGCAAATAATTTAGCAACCCATATTGGTCGTGAGTAATTTTAAGTTGAGAGAGAGCATAACAGTCAGTTAAATATCCTCTAGACTGAAAATGATTTTTTCATTCGTCCTCGGATTGTCCTCTTTTCCAAATGAGCAGATACTATAGTACACAGTCTATCGAAAAACCTCAATATCGTTTTGATAATTTACGTGTAAAACTTTGGCTGATTGTTTTATCAAAATATTTAATAAGACCAATTTGTTGAATTTTCAATCACCAGCTAAATTATTAAATAACAAAAATACTGAACTCAAAGGGAAAATTTCAAATGAACTCCTTTATCAATTGACAAAATATAAAGCAAAAAGACACCAAACAATTACTTTCATGATTATCAAATCAGCTTGTCTGTGGATTAATCATGCTACATTAAGGAATGATGTATTTGGATATGTTGCTTTATAGGTAACATCTTTACGAATACATGCACTGAAAACAAAATAATAATAATGAAATGTGAAGAAAACATACAATGTTTTTTTTAAGTTAGGTTAAGCATACCCAATTAAGATGAATGTATTCTCCTGTTTGTTAGAAAAGAGACATTTAAAACAAGTTTACTCATTTAGATTTAGAAAAAAAAACTTTTCTTTTTTTTTTTGTAATTAGTTAAACATACCTGCATTCCCCCTGTAAGTACCAATAGTCATCCCGTATTTCGATTTCTCATTCCCTACTTTAAAGTTGTCATATTTAGCATAACGGTTCTGATTGGAGAAATCTTCCATGGTTATCATCAGTTCATATTTTCCTTGTGCCGTCAGCATATGGAGTCTGTCGTTACCTTAAAAAATAAAGTATTTAAGGATGTAATCAGGTAAGGTTTATGTTTTTATGATAGAACGATACATGTTAAACTATTTTGCCCCGTATTACCTACTGGTTTTTAGAGAAGACTGCAATCGCTTATTAAAGGTTGGTACTTAATTGAATCACATTCTAGATTAATTTCTTACGATTTGGGACCAAAATAATATCAATGTTAAATACAGGTATAGGTAAAAGTCATAGTCAGTTTTTGCTCATCGTTTTTTTTAAACATTAAATATCTCAAAAAGGAGTTTCACAACCTATCAATATCTTTAGCTTAATTGGTCTCTTAACTTATATAGGCTCTACTGACTTAAAGTATAAATTTGAATTATTGATTTATTTAATTTCACTTACGCACACTCTTAACTTTAACTCTAAAAAAACTAAAGATAACATGAAAATAAAATTGCTTCTGATACAAATCTAAGTTACAGAAAGGATTTAAAAGTTTTGTGCAATTGAAAACATTTGAGGAAATCGATGACCAGTACAAGGGGAGGAATCTACGTCATCACGCAGGGTGTCGGCGATTGAAATTTGACCACCATCTTGTCGCTTCAAGGGAAGAATTTTACTTATTACACCAGTTGTATGAGGTTTATGGTTATACAAAATAGGCCACCAAAGACCTTATAAAGTAGGAAAATAAATGAGCCATCACTCATTATTATTGGTTATCTCAATTTTGCAAACACTTCGATACCAGTTTTAGGAATAAGGTCAAACTTGCAGGATATCGGCAAAACTTTTCATAACAACATCTTGAATATCAAGAACCGCCTACTTTATCAACAAATAAACATGTCCGAATTCTTTATTGTACTCGGGAAAGTACTTGTTACTTACAAATATCCGTCATTATGGTGGAAAACGTCTTATTTTTTAAAAATGGAAAAAAGATGTCGGCAACACATCGAATATCGAATGATGTCGGTGACACACTAATATATTCACAACGTAGTTGTCTATTGATTTTATCAACCATTATAAAGATACGATAAAAAAAAACCACAACAGGATTATGTTCCTTGCTTGCTTCCATTTCATGTACTCAATTTCAGGATTCAATTTTTTGTAAATATTCGACAACAAAACATAGAAGGTGAAAATCAGATTTCGTTTCAGTTAAGCCAGGGGTTCCACAGGGGTAAATTATTGGACCAAGCCTTTTTGAAGCTATATATTTTAATAAATATGACATTTCATTTGGCCCTACATCTACCGGGTGTTTAATAAAAGGCAACAGTAGTATACCACTGTTCGAAATTCATAAATTGAGATATAAAATCAAATCCGGGTTACAAACTAAAACTTAGGGAAACGCATCAAATATAAGAGGAAAACAACGACACAACAGATATACAACATTCAAATGTAACAAACACAGAAAAACAACTGTGGTATAACAATGGCAATTTTCCTGACTTGGTACAGGACAATTTAAGAAAAACATGGTGGATTGAACCAGGTTTTGTGGCATTCCAAACCTTCCGCTTTAATGGCAATGATAACTTTAACATTAAAATGACAACACTACCTGACAGGATTACGATACAAAAACATGGGAGAAAATATAGGCCAGAGAAATACACTAATAATATCTAGCAAAAAGCATCAGGTTTAAAACTTTCATGATACGCCAGACGTGCGTTTCGTTACATTTTTACTTGCGGATTATATCATAGTTAATTTGGCTTTTAAATCGAACTTTTATGTCTCTACAGTACAAAAATATATCATGGGAAACTATCCTGGCAAAGGCATTCCACCCAGACAATGCAATGTCACCCCAGACATCAGATTAAAAAAAATCGTATTTAAGGGGGCTCCTGGGTATAAATGAATTTTTTTTCTAATATAGGATTTCGCTATATTTTTTCATAAATGAACTTTATCATATACTTAAAAGAAAAATGAAATAAAAAAATGGGGTCACCGTTCATTTAAGCTAAAATCTGCCTCTGGAAGAAGCATACATTTTTGTTAATGTCCTTTTTTTCTGTTGAACTAATAGGAGAAAAAGAGGAAATATCGAAATAAAAAAATAACCTAATATAAGAAATCGCTTAAATATTACAATTATTTAGTTTATGTACAGCTTATAATTTTTTTGGGTTGTTTTTTGTACCATATCATAAAGTAACAACCAATAGTGTGATAAATAAAATTTGTAATGAAAAACTAAAGGTTTAATTTTTTTCTAAAATTTTTGTACCCACGAGCCACCTTAACTACACGTTGTTCAATCATACATTAAAATACGTTACATCAACTTAATATTAATAATTTGGCTGTACTTTTGGACCTTTTGGATTATAGCTCTTCATCTTTCATCGTTAATCTTATTAATAATTTGATATGATTATGAATTTTTTATACGGATGGTGATTTGGTGAGCGATCTGGTCGTCTGGTCAACATCAGGTTGTATTCGCGATCGTTCCCGCGTGCAGAACTCAAGTTTAAGTTTGATTTGTGTCTTGTCATGACCATTAGTTTTAAGAAATTAGATCTAGTGACATGTTGAAAAACATATGTTTTGAAAATAGAATATGATGTGTCCCCGATATCCTTCAATAATCGATGTGTTGACGACATCCTTTTTCCATTTTTTTTTAAAATAGACGTTTTTCGACCATAATGACGGATATTTGTGAGTAGCAAGTATTTTCCCAGTACTATAAAAAATTCGGTTCATTTGTTGATAAAGAAGCGGTTCTTGATATTAAAAATGTTGTTAAGAAAATGTTTGCCGATATCCTGCATGCTTGACCTAATTCCTAAAACTGGTATCGAAGTGTTTGCAAAATGGCTCGTTTATTTTCCTACTTTATAAAGTCTTTGGTGGACTATTTTGTTTAACCATAACCTTCATATAACTGGCATAATAAGTAAAATTCTTCCCTTGAAGCGACAAGATGGTGGTCCAATTTTAATCGCCGACACCCTGCGTGATGACGTAGATTTCCCCCCCCCCCCCCCCTGTTGCAGTAATACTAAACTGTCAGTGATGATTTTACAGTAAAAGAGGTGTTCTCCCTCTCTCACTAATAAAGGTTTTTTGTTTCTTTTGCAATCATATTGATTTAAGAAAAAAAATAAGAATATACGAACAAGATCAACAGTCCTGACCGATATAACAGCTCAAGAAATGGTAGTCATCAGTGTCAAATCTTTTTCTAAATATGACAAAACTATTCTTAACAGGCGTGGTTTCGTATAGCTTTCGTCCATATATTCACGTAGACGTTTACGAGTATCTTTGACATCCTAATACTGGAGTTCTAAACACTAGTTTATTAGTGGTTTTGTCTACAATTATAGTACCTAGTATGGACAGTGCATAACTGTTTAATTTTCCACATACATCATCCAATTTTTTATCATCATCCTTCATGTTAAGCCAAATTTTAAGTTGCAGTTATGCTCTGCTTTCGATTTTTATAACAGACTGGTGAAATAGTCAATATATATTATTAGCGCAGATTAACAAATTCACATATTTATTGATGTTGCAGTTCCACTTTAATCACTTCATATATAAAAAAAATATAATGTCGATGTTATACAACGCAATTATGACCAATTTGAATGTTAATGTTAAATTTAAATTGACAATTGGAAATGTTTTTTTTAGTTTTAACCAAATGTGAACCTAGTTCAGGTTGTTAAAAGACTGTTCAAATAAAGACGTTGACAAAATATGTTTTTGTCCTTACGGTACGCACACGCTCGGGTTTAAATTCTAATATAAGTGCCAATGACATGTGAAATTTGATACAATTGTAGGGTTTTGCAGGATTATTTTTTTAAGTAGAGGTTCAGTTGTTATACTCTGACTGACAATGATGCAAATCTATTCCCCAAGACCATAAAATAATTCATAGTTTTAAAACATTAATATATACTTCATACCTAACCAAAATTCACTCCTCAGACTTCCAAATCCTTCTTTATATTCTTTCCAATCTCTGTAAAAATCTGTTTTACCATTCATTCTTCTTTGAAACACCTAATAAATATAGAAATAGATATCGAAATTATTTTATTTAACCAATCATGGACCCTGGCTTTTTTTAAGATTCATACAATGCATAAGATGACAATGATTTTTTTTAATATAAATGATAGAGACCAACATTTTAAAACAATACAAAAATATAAAATAATGCGTTGAATATTGTATTAGATTAAAAGTAAAATGTCTTTGTTACTTCTTATTAAGAAGGCTCGCGGGTATAAAATTTTCAGAAAAAAATCAAACATTTATTTTTTCATTACAAATTCTATAAATTACCTTTAGTAGTTGTTATTTTATAATATGGTACAAAAATCATTCCAAAGAATCAATACGTGTTGGCCCTAGATGACTGTTAAAATGTAGATATCATCCAAATTATCTCCCTTTGGTGCAAAAATGCCGTTTTTGGCATTAAAATTGAAATATCTTTTTTAACTCATCGGGGACCTATATTTTTTATTGTTGTTTTCTAATAAGCTGGACATAAACTAAATAATTGTAAAATTTAAGCGATTTCTGTAATTTAGTTTTTTTTTATTTCGATATTACCGCTATTTCTCCTATTAGTTCAACAGAAAAAAAGGACATTAACAAAAATGTATGCTTCTTTCGAAGGCATATTGTGAGTGTAAATGAACGGTGACCCCATTTTTTTATTTCATTTTTCTATTAGGTATAAGATGAAGTTCATTTAGAGAAAAATGTAGCAAAATCCTATATTAAATTAAAAAAAAATGATTTAGACCCGCGAGCCCCCGTAAATAGTGGACGTTAATCAATTATCAATCAATCAATTTTATTTCATTAGGTGGTGGAATTCATTTAACAAGGGCTTAACGTACGTTAATTCTGTTGTATTCTTGACTGTGTGATTACCAGTAATGTTTGCACTTAGGATAGTAAATACGCGAGGGTCTCGATTTGGAAGAAAGATCCGTTATTTCTGTATTCCTTTAAGTTTTGGAGCATTTCTTTTTATCTTTAGAACTATTAGATTTAATCCTATATCTTGATTCTGTACATGGTTCTTTTCTATATTCAATGTTTTATTACCTAGTTCATTCATTTTACACGTTTATTTTTATTCATTTTTTTTTATTTTTTTTATATAATATTTTATTTGAATTTCACGTTTGTAAGAGATACATAAAGTACCGGTCCCTTATCCCGGCTTCGTAAACTTTAGTATATAGCATATCAATGACAAGGTTAGTACTTGTTAGTGCACAATATATATAGTAATAATGACATACATGCAAATAAATAGAAATAAGATAACATGATATATAATAAATTCTAATTCATGAAATTAATTTAATTTTTGCTGCAATCAGATTATGGAAATTTTCATATTTGCCAGGCTTAATTTATCAATATTTCACGATATTGAAGAAATTCCTTTTTAAAAATTTCAAACACATTAATTTGTTTTGTATTTTGTTCGGATATAAAGTATCCTTTGTAAACAGTAAAACATATAATTGTTATAAAATCGTTCAAACTGAAATAACTTGTATCGTTTATTTTGTATCCGTACAAAAATGATCTAATTGATATTATATGATGTCCTTTTTTAAATTCATCAAATAAGATTTTTAATGATTTCAGAAGTTGCATGCTAAAAATAGTGTTAATAATCTTTGAAGTACATAGCGGACTTGTAGTTATTTTCAAAGAGAAAAGTAATTGTTTGGTTGGTAAAATGTATTGCAGAAATTTCCATCTTAACATTTTGAATTTATTATCTTGTATACAATACAGATATAGTTCAGCATTTGTTGCATTTTGCTTGTAATGTTTCCTAAGGTAAACATGATGTCCCATTTTTCAAATCCTATTGGTTTTTCATAACACCTATTTAAGACGGAGATATAAATGTCTTGGAAAGAAATGTTTTTAAATGATGTCTTTTTTCCTTTTCTATCTTTAAATTATATTCGAAGTCATTAGCAACTTTTGTTTTGATTGATTCTTTTTTAGTTATCTCTTGTAACCGCTGTTTTGGTATTGCTTTCATTAATTTAGAATATTCCGAAAACCAGTTAGAATGGCAGGATAGTTTATATAAGATCATGTTTTGATTAAATTTTCCTTTATTATCAATAATGTCATTTACAAATAGAATTTTAATGTCTATCCAGTTTTAGAAATGAGACATTTACCGTTTAATTTGATATTTTTATTGCCCCATATAAGCTGCTGTCAAATTTGTTTATAAGATAGTTGATCTGATTCTTTTTCTGATTTTGAATTTATCCATAATATGATTATTCTAAAGTAAAATTATGGAAGTAGTTCTGTCAGTTTATAGACTAAATTAATATTGTTGAAGTTCATATTAAACATAAGGAATTCTTGTCCATATTTATCAAAATAAAACTTTGATAAGAATTTCCAATTGGGTGATTTATCTTCGATATCGATGAGTTTTTTTACCCAAGAAGTATTTATCGATTCTAGATATTTATCTATGTTTATCATTTTAAGCAAGCCAGCATGGTATTTTTACTTATTATATCCCTTTTAACTTTTTCTGGTTTATTATTCCATATAAAACTTTATATTATTTTTTTTATTTAGCTAGGTATTCTTTATCAATTTCGGTCACAGAAGCGCATTAAGTGATATTCGATAAGGTTTATGATTTCACAAGAGTTATCTTACCTGACAACGTTACATTTCTTTCATTTCAGTCTTTAATCTTTTTTTTGATTTTTCGTATTGTCGTTGCAAGTTTAATGTTTTACACTCATTTATATTAAGTCCAAAGTATATTCCCAAAACTTTTATAGGCTCTTGTGTAAAATTAATGTTTTCAACCTTATCTTTGAAGGACTTTAAATTGCCGAGCCATTTTCATTCTGTTTTATTTCGGTTAAGCTATAGGCCTGAAAGTGATCGAAAAATTTCTATAATATTCAAGGTTAATGACACGTTTTTTTTCATTTGAATTCTTTTTGGCTCTATCTTTTCTATACTTCGTTTTCATTTTTATTTTTGACGATAAACCTCCATTTTGTAAAACCCATACAAATCCTCATACATAACACGTCAAATATATTTTACCTCTATGCGAACAATGGTGAATAAAAATATGTCATCCGTTTAAATAACATAAACACTATTTCGACTACAACGTCCTTTTTTTCTTCCTTTTAAAAGTAAACCATCATGCATGATGATCTTATCAACTAATTAGTGTATAATATATTCACAATTGAAATTGAAAAAGACAAAACTGCATGAGAGCTAATTATTTGATGGAATAATATTTGAACTATAATTTTCTACCAGTGGACCGTGATATTGGGATAAAATCTCGTATTTGGCAATAAAACTAGAAAGATCATATCATAATGAATATGTTTACTAAGATTCAATTTGATTGGACTCCAACTTCATCGAAAACTACCTCGACCAAAAACTGACGATAGAACGAACGGACGCAGAGACCAGAAAACACTATGCCCATAAATGGGATATAAAAAAAGTCCTACCGTCCAGCCGCCGTTCACGCTTTCTGTCATCATATCACAATATACGTTAAATCCATCAGCCGAGCCTTCTGGGTAAATTTTATAAACACCACTCTTGTGTTTGATATCAATGTCTGTACAATCCTTGGGACGGCGTTTGAAATATTCATCTACATATAAAATAAGTGTATTTATTTGGAATAAGGATTAATATTTGAATATTCCTTTCCATGTATCATCATTGTTATTACTGAAAAAGAATGAGTACAATCCTTTTCATACAATTTGAATTATTGTCAGAAAATCAGTTTCAAAATTGGATTATAAGTAAACCTTATAAACTTAAAAACTCCAAAAAAAAAATTCTATATGCCTTTTTGTGCTTCTTTGTTGCATATTTGTTTGTCATCACAGTTATGACGATTATTACACTCTGTTGACTGCTGTACCCCTAATTATTTTTACATTCTTACCTTTTATGTCTGTTTGTTTTGTTCACACATTGTTTTCAATATGTTTGAATTTGACGCAACTGTCAAACAAGTGAGAGACTTAGCTAGATATAAAATCAGGTTTAATCCACCATTTTCTTCATAAGAAAATGTATGTACCAAGTCAGGAATATGACTGTTGTTATCCATTCGTTTGATGTGTTTGAGGTATGATTTTTGCCATTTGAGTTCAGTACTTTTGTGAGTTTACCTTTTCTCTGAAGTGTTATATTGAACTCTATTAAACACTTAAATGCTTATATGTAACATGGTTTTTTTTCTTCAAATAAGTTTAATTTCACGTGTGTCCTGTTTAAATACGATATCATTAAAAGAAAAATAACTTTTCAAAGTATTTTAAAATGAAATTTCTTTCAATCGTTACTATGCATTGCATTTGAATACCATAATCGTGTATGTTTTAAATTCAATAAGATTCATGTATATGCAATCTGCAAGGTGTAAATGTATATTAAAATCCTTTTCATAATTTCGTAATAATGTTTCGAAACAGATGAATAATTATGTAATACAACTACAGACATTTCAGAATTCAAGAGTTTTATTGTGGAAATTATGAAGAAGGGATTTTACTAAAAGTTGATGAAAACGACACAATCCTGACATACAAATGTTCAATATGAGTTTTATGGTTTGCAATTGACGCATACGGACCTAAAGAAAGCTAATAAAATCAATTTGCATACTAAAGATGTGGTACGAAGGTTTTGTGAATATACATTTTATACACAAAAATAACCCAGTTTGGTTACTTTAAAAAAAAATGATAGGACAAATGCAAGACAAATACTGTAAAGTTCTTTACAGTGTTAGGTCAATCATGAAAATCAAATGGTCAGATATTTATTTGTTTAGCAAAATTAATTTACGATAGCAAAACAAAAATCACGAACACGAATACAGAAATTTACTCTTACCAATTTGCGTTGTCTAACATTTATTATACGATTACATCAATGATTAGAATATCAAAAAAAAACCGACAAGTTCTATAAACGAATGAACCGAGGTGGCGGAAGTCTGAATTAACGGAGTGAACCACCGGACATTTTGGAATTTGTAAAAAAAAAAGATTAGTAAAGAACATCTGCCTGTTAGGGATTCAAACTCATAACCTCATAAGGAATCTATATTCAAAAGAGACATAACATATAGAGGGAATATTTAAAATTCACAACGTTATGGCAATACACGAAAAGACACCAAGAACAAGAATGTGTCCACAGAACACAGATGCCCCACTCGCACTTTCATTTTCTATTTTTAGTGGACCGTGAAATTGGAATAAAGTCTCTAATTTGGCATTAAAATTAGAATGATCTTATCAAAGGGAACATGTATACTAAGTTTCAAGTTGATTGCACTTCAACTTCATCAAAAACTACCTAGACCAAAAACTTTAACCTGAAGCGGGACAGACGGCCGAACGAACGGACGGACGAACGAACGGACGCACTGACCAGAAAACACAATGCCCATCTACTATCGTAGATGGGGCATAAAACAAGCCCGTGCAACGTTTTGTTTGAGCACATATCAATTGGATGATCTCGATCTGATATTTTCCGAAATATGCTGCTTTAAAAACCAATGATAGGTTAGCATTCCTTATGCTTTATGTAAGGGATGTGCAACAATTTTCTCAAACATTTACTGTTTATTTCATATTCTATTATACTTACTATTGTCTTTAAGATGTGCTTTAATGCCGGTTACAAGAATTCCACATATCACAAGGAAAAAAATCCCAATTGCTCTCATTGTTGCTGTTCAGTGGTGATAAATCTTGAAAATTGGATAGAGATGTTTTAAGAATAAAATCAAGAATAAATTTAAATCACATTATCGCGTGATAAATTTTTTTCAAAATATACATGTATATTGATTTTTGCTACTCAAATAACATTGCCTACACCGTATGGGATAGGTAAAATGTGTTTCCACAATACTGCAATATGAGACACGGATTTATGATCTCCTACAGCTATAGATAGTGAAATGTGAAGGAAAAGATCGGCGCTAATGAAAGTATACACATGCAAAAAAGTATTGCAACACCAAATTGAAATTGAAATAAGAGACACACCCTTTATTTTTTTGTGATAAAATTTGTTAAAATAGAACTAGTTAAACATTATTTACCTATCATCTGAGTTTAATCAATAAATATCGACTCGATAAGTTCTTATCTGCACATGCAGCTACTGTACCCGTAAACAGCAAAACAGATGTTTATATAGAATTTAGTATGTCAGATGCGCGTTTCGTCTACATAAGACTCACCAGTGACTCATATCAAAATATTTATAAAACCAAACAAGTACAAAGTTAAAGAGCATTGAGGATCGAAAATTCCAAAAAATTGTGCCAAATACGACTAAGGTAATTTTTACAACAGAAATTTGGATAAGGTACAGAAATGTAAAGAGAGACTTGTTTAGGCATGAAAAATACCAATTATGTTATAATATAAATTATTCTAGTAAACAGAAATTGGCCATGCTAGCAGTTTAACTTTAAAAATATAATCTTTTCTAGTGCACGTAGTGTTTGAGATCCTTTGAGGCATTGTTTTGGTTTTATAAAATTAATCTGATATTCACTTAATATTAATGTTTCTTGATTTAATAATAAAAAAAAGCTCTAAAGATCTCATCTCTGAAATAAATAGAATAGATCACTGATTTCAAATGAAACGAAGTTAATGATTGCTATCACAACAACCTTTCTATATCTCTGCACATTATTTCGCAATAGTTTAATTTTGAATTTAGAACGTCTTTTGATTGGCAGACGTTATTTGTTATCAGCTCAAAGACATAATTAAGTCATGTGATCGTGACGTCATCAACCTTTTGTCATTGTTTTCTACGGTTTAAAATGGAATTTAGAATTAAATTGTAAGGAACGACTGTTATATTTTTTCTGTCTATTCGAAATAACATTAAAAAAAGTGATGCACACTGTTAAATAACCTGCTACGCGCGTTATTCAGTGTGTACCACATTTTTTATGTTATTTCTTCATAGATAAAAAAAAATATTACAATCATTCCTTAAAAAATTATGCGAAATAATTATAACTGAAATAATTTTACCAGCAGTTTTTACATAGTTGTTGGCTGCAGTTGCAAAAACAACATGACCAGCTGTGAAAAAAAAGACCAAATGGTAAAGCGGAAAAAATTAGATAGTAAGTAACATTTCCTAGAAAAAAAACACTAAATTAGTTACGTAGTTATCATGTATACTTATATGATAATACCGGATGTGAGATCAAATTTTATTGTGATTCCATCTTTGATAACAACATTCAACTTCAGACACATCTTCAAATTTAAGTTTGTTCTTGAATCAATGATTAACCTTTCTATTCCACTTCCATTTACGGAAACATTTAATGAGTTGACAACGTAAAGAATGCAATGTGCACATACTAATGCAGCTCCGCAGCTTGTAACGTAACTTTTCAATATGCAAAATTATAATTCAGACTATCAACCAAAACGTATTTCCTGGACTGCCTACATTTTTACATTCGTAATCGCTATCTTGTAAATGAAGTACATATACATCTGTTTCAACTCTGCTTTCCAGTGTGGAGACTTGTGGTTGGGTTTTTTTTTAACACTGGTAGCCAAGGTGCCTGCTTTCCAATGTAGTTTTCGGACAGGGGGATGTGTTCTTTGAAATGTTAGAGGATCTATGGTTGAGTTGTTTCTCTAAATATGATGTGCCAGACCTACATAAAATATCTGCATTATCTAATTCATTGCTGAAATCGTTACTTCTGTTGTAAGGTTTGGTAATCTGCTTCAAATGCGCCTTTTCTCTACGTTTTGCCTTGGCTCTAACGCAATCATAATACGTCTTTTAAATTGTCTGTAAATTGGTCGTTCATATAATCATCCGCGACATCCTAACCATTCTTGTCGGTGAGCCTTGTCATATTGTATGTTCATTCGGCTTTTAAGGAATCCCTCTCGATAAACAATTAAACCTTGAATTTTCCATTCAGATAATTGATAGAATGCTGCTTGCTGTTTCCTTCAAACTTAAAACTTCAGTTTGTGGACCACGGAACGGGAGCTGTTTTCTAAGGCTTACGAACTTAGTTTTAGGTCGATTTAAAAAAACAATTCCTTCTTTTGTCCTTTACAGGCTGCATCCAGCTTTTTTGAGAACAGGAAAAGTGCGTACTTCTGTGAAATACCAGATGCATTTATGACTGTGATTGTATTTGAATCTTTAAAGTACTAAACTTTCAGAAATGAATTCGAACTCATCAACTTGAAGCACGCAAAAAAAGTATATTGCTCTTTCCCTTAATTCATTACTATTATTCGTGTCCTTTCCCCCTCTCCGAGTTGTTACCAAGGATGAAGATTTTGTTGTTAAAGGCAAACTATTTATTCGATAACAAATATGCACTTCTTGCTAACGATGTAACGGTAACTATTTCATCTCGTATAAAATAAATGGCGAAAGATTATTCAAACACATAAGTGAAAAAGAATATTAATGCCAGGGCAAAATCAAAACCAATCAAAACTTAAACAACAGTAAACAACAACACAACGTAGTAAACAGTCTGAGGATTTAACTAAGCACAGAGCAATTAGAACCCCACCGAAAACAGAAGTGGCCTATTGTTATGGTTGATGCTAGTCAAACTTTAGTTTTCTGTGAAGTGAAATGAGAACTGTTGTTTGTGTATTTGTTTGTGGTTGTGTTTTTTTATTATGGTGTTGTATTTGACTAGTGTGGCTGAAATTGTAATGTGATATTACATTATTTTAACCATTTATTTTAAAAATGGAAAAGTTGCATTCCTCTTGATGAGTTTCTATATGACTACTATATAAAAAAGTATTTTGGTTAAAAATACCTACTTATTTAGGATCGCAGGATTTAATATAACCTAGTTAAAAACAGCGTTCCCGTTTCATTTATTGAAAATTGATTTTTCAAAATAAGATGAAATAACCGCTTCAGCAAAGCAATGTCTCAAATAAAGGCAACAGTAGTATACCACTGTTTGAAAATCATAAATCGATTGTGAGAAAACAAATCAGGGTTACAAACTAAAACCGAGAGAAACACAACAACTATAAGAGGAAATCAACGAAATAACATGGTAAATAAAATGTAAACAGCAATGCAACCCACACAGAAATGAACTATAGGATAACAACTGCAATTTTCCTGACTCTGTACAGGACATTTTTTTAAATGGCGGGATGAACATGTTTTTGTGGCTAGACAAACCTCGTGCTTTTATTACAATGTTGAATAAAGAACAGCATTACATGACAGGACTACAGTACAAATAAATGAAGAAAAGTACAGAGAAATACACAAATAAACAACACAATAATACATTTCGTCATGCTGATAGTTATTAAAGGTACCCGGCTGGTAATTTATACGCCATAAGCATGTTATGCACAGATCTACATAAAATCAAACGTTAATACTTCGAACCCTTTGTTTATTCATTCATTCTAAGCAGCAATCCAGTAAATCATGATGGGAAACGCAAAACTGTGGAATATTAAATCAACTTAAATATGTATATTCCATATGAAAGCACTGCAGTTATGATGAAATTTTAAACACCTACGTTATGTTTTGATTTCCTTGTAAGTACGATATACAATTCGCTTAAACACTTATGTATAAGTACGAACGCCATAATAAGATATCCTCAGGAAAAGTACTTTACAACTTTTTTACCAGGATGTTTTTCACTCTTTTTGTTTCATTTTCCTCTAATTACTTACTTCTATAAATAGTACAAGTGATATTGTGAGACGGAGTAACAACTTAATATCAAGAGAGAAAGGTAAGATTTAAACCTTTGCAGTTAAATTCTTATCGTACAAAAAATACATTTATTCGTGCTATCATCGAATAGCGTTAGATCATCTCCGCGAAGAAAAGGTTACAAAGAATTCCTTCGTGCTTTACTTTAAAATAACAATAATGACTACTTCAATATACAAAAAGTTGACAAATGTAGAAATTTCATATATGATTTGATCATGAATAGCTTCAATTAGTACACATTTTGTTTAATTTTGTCTGCCTCGGTGTGCACGGTGTGCTAGTGACTAAAAACCGCTCCCAACAAATATGAGGCAGAACGTATGAAAATGCCTACAAGAATTGAGGTGCATCAAAAGAAACCATTGAAACCGATCAAAAAAATAAAAGTTTATCAACAAGATCAAATCAGCTTTGTTTTTTTTTAAATAAGGTTCTTATATTATTCAAGATTTAATCAGATTTAGTTATCTACTGGTTTACAGAAAAGCGGTGGCAAAAAATTAAATCAGCAGTGAATTTTATTTTAGATTACTTCAGATTTAGCTATTTCCTGGTTTATGGAAAAGAGGTGGCAAAAATTTAAATCAGCAGATAATTTTAGTTTCAAAAAATATTGCTAACAGCAGTGCAATTTACAGCCTCTTTATTCGTTATATTGTGTTTTTCGAAAGATTTCTAGACTTTCAATTCTGATCAAAAATAGAATATGTTTCAGTTAAGATCAATTCGTCTCCCGTCAAAAAATCTGTTTTCATAAAAGTTGTTTTTATCGTTTCAAAATCCTAAAAAGGACATAGTTGTGTCTAGCCGACATCTTCTTATATGTAATATCATTTTTTTTCTTTCAATAATGTCATTATTTTGTATAATAAATACTTGTGTTTCTTTGACATTTGTCATTATATTGTATAAAAAAAATACGAGTGATAAGTGGAATAAAAAAAATATACAACAAGTCCCCGAGGGTATCACCAGCCCAGTAGTCAACACTTCGGTGTTGACATGAATTTCAATAATGTGGTCATTTTTATAAATTTCTTGTTTACAAAACTTTTAATTTTTCGAAAAACTAAGGATTTTCTTATATCAGAAATAGTCTACCTTAGCCGTATTTGGCACAACTTTTTGGAATTTTGGATCCTCAATGCTCTTCAACTTTGTACTTATTTGGCTTTATGAATATTTTGAATTGAGCGTCACTGATGAGTCTCTTGTAGACGAAACGAACGTCTGGCGTACTAAATTGTAATCCTGGTACCTTTGATAACTATTAAAGTCATAATAAACGTGTGACCGGAAAAATAGCGTTATTCTAATTCTTGAACCAATGCATACAAACATCATAAACTTAGTCTTCTGTGAAAATCATTTTTTGCATAAATTTCGTATAATCGTCGTTTTTTTCAACTGTTGTTGTGAAAATATGGCAGGTATTTAAAGTTAGTGTTTTGAAGTCGAATTTTAACGATTGTCAACAATCAATAAAAAGGCATGGATACTGAGCACGTGTTTAACATGAACAATAAGATAAAAGTTTATTTAAAGGATATCCATGCGTATTGCGATCACCGGATTTTTACGAGATGGGTCACACTGAGGTCACTTTGCATTAGGAAAATATATCGGGGAATTGCTTCCTGGAAGGAAGTAATAACAATAAAGTAAACTTCTGCTGAATATAAACAAATTTTAAAAAAATCTTCAGTAGAAAGTATATGAACATAAAAGAGGGACGAAAGCTACCAAAGGGACAGACAAATTCATAAATCGAAAATAAACTGACAACGCCATGGCTAAAAAAGAAAAAAAGACACACAGACAAAAAATAGTACACATTACATAACATAGATATCTAAAGAATAAACAACACGAACCCCACCAAAAACTAGGGGTGATCTAAGGTGTTCCGGAAGGGTAAGCAGACCCTGCTCCAAAAGTGGCACCCGTCGTGTTTCTATATGTGATAAAAAAAAATCCGGTTAATAGTCTAATTCGGTAGGTCACATTCATGAGAGGGTAGGGGATTGTAGTTACGACGTCAGGAACATATCCGAAATCATTTGTGAACCAGTTATTCCATAACGGTCAACCAACTCGTGATTGAGTCCGTAAAATTTACGAAAGGACGATTTCAACTTCACCATTTGGAAATCTTGGCTTATATATGGCTTCCTTGTGAGCAGCAAGCCACTATCAGGACAATCATGATAGGAAATGCAAGCACGGGAATATCGTATCAATTTGGAGATATATACACGGGAAACAGGTGCTGCTGGAATGTTGCTACTTAGAAATGGAAAGTTCACAATTGGAAAGCTGAAATCATCTCTTTTGTCGTAAAGTTTTGTTTTCATTTTTCTCATTGTCATAAGTTTTATAATGAAAACTATCCATATAGTTATAAAATAACATATGCATTTTTTTTTTTAATTTGATGATTTTTATTACTTTAACCAACTCATGATAGCGCTCGTAAAACTTTTGAAGGGATGGTTTCAACTTTACCACTTCGAATCGTTGGTTTTGTAACTTTCTGGTAAGCAACAACCCACAAAACACATCAAGAAAATGTTGATAGGAAACACAAGCAGCAATTATTTATGGTATGATACAAGAGATTGTTTACTTAATATGCAGGTGTTGTTTGAATGTTACTACATAGCTATAAATGTATCGCAATTGATAAGCTGAACAGGGGAGAAAGGTGCCAAATGGATAATAAAACTCAGAGGTCGAAAAAAAACTACAAAATTATTGATGTGCCTGTAGTTCAGTGGTTGTCATGGGTTCATGTCTGAGATATTCATTTTTCTTAAATTATTTCGTTTCAATTATGCCGTTAGTTTTCTCAGTTGAATTGTTTCATATTTTAATGTCAGGCTTTTTTATAGCCGTCTTTATAGTATGGGTATTTCTCATTGTTGAAGATTCGATTTGATTGCTATTTCCTTTAACTGCTGATATCCACTTCATTTAAACTTTAGTTGTATCGTACAGAATGGGTGTAAACCGGTCCATAATATTAATTGCTTAATGTAAGTGAAGATATAAACCGACTTATTATAAAAGTTGTGGTATTCATTATTTTAAGTTAGTTAGGATAGTTTGTTTTTTTGAATAAAATCAAAAAAATACGGAACTCCAAGGATATTCAAAAAGGAAAGTCCCCAATCAAATGGCAAAATCAAAAGTTCATATATAACTGAGAAAATATGTAATTTTTGTCTTTGAAGCCGCCATGTTTAGAAAGACAAGAAACAAAGAAAGCTATGGCGACGAATGTTTGTACGGAATGAAGAAAACTACGTATTTGGAAAATTATGATTTAAAACGTTTTCCGTATCCTGGAACACGCAGATACAAACAGTTGATTTATCAATCTTTAGATGGAGGGATGATCATCTCGAATGATGTTTTTGGATTGACAATCAGTCAATTTGAACGCGAGTTTAGAGCTTGCTTAGAAAGAAGAAGAACACAAGAGCAATGGATACTTAATCTCAGATATCCAGACAAATCTTCAAACGAATATATCGAAAACTTACAGGACTGTACAGACCAAGGGAAATGTATGTTTATATTTAATCATTATCTATTATATTACAAACAATGGTTAATACACAGTTGATAGATAAATAATTTTAAGAAATATACATCGCTTGTCATTGAAAGGGCCAGACTTGGTCTAAATGAAACTTATAACTGGTGTTCGAAACAAAACAATTGGAAAGCCAAATCAAACGCATATTAAAAAATACCGAACTCAAAGGTATATAAAATATAAAATTGCAATACAGGTATCTGTGATGAGTTTATATTCAATAAGGATGAAGTCCATAAACCTGACAAAACCAAACGCTTGACAATATCATCCAACATAACAACTGTCATATTCCTGACTTGGTATAAACAATTGCCAAAAAAAGGTGGATTCAAAAGATTTATGATATTTATAATTTATTGTACATTAAATTGCTGAAGTTAAACTCATATCATTAAGACGTGAAACCGAAATAAGGACAATTGCTATGGAATTGAATTAAAGGAATTTTGGTATGATTTCAGAGAGAAAATTAAAAGCCATGAAACAACAGCAACACAAAAAATGATGCATGAATGTTAATAGTTACTTTTTACAACAGTTATTGCAGTTCAACTAAATACATCTAAATTTTATAGATTACATTCCAGGGCTAGGAGATGATTGTGGAGAAACAAATTTATTTAAACACCTCATATATACTGTTGGTACTGAAATAGATATACGTAATAGACAACGACTCTGCATCATAAATGATATGATATACAATGCAACGTCGGATACTCTTACCAGAATATCAAGTGGAAGTTTAGCAGAGGGATTGGATTTACCTGGCAGTGACCGAGATGTAATGCACGTTATCAATACTGTAGACGTAATACAGAATACACGAAATATCAAACCGTCATCAGAACGGCCTACACTGGTCATGGAGACCGATTCTGATCATCCTGGATTTACTAAACTCAAATTGGTAACAGGAGAGTTTGATGAATCTCTCTTGATACCATCTATTTCTTTTGGAGATACTTGTAAATGTTTTTATCTATCATCAGACAGCTTTGTTAACAGTAGTCGTCAGCTCTATTTGAATATGCCGCTATCTTTACATGGTCCATGTATATCAGACCAAGACGAAACTTTTGATATTGCATTCTGCCTACGCAGTAAAGTTTTACCTTATAACGCAAAGCCATGGGCTTGGCGTTATCGGAAACAGTGGCCACCTAATTTTGTAATTGAAAGAATCACTACTTACGGATGTTTGTTAGTACCTATAGGACCTAAAGCAATATCGGAAAGTTTCGTATTATGGAGATTGTCTTTCTCTGTGGCAGAAAAACTACTTGCTCATTCGTTTAATTTCACACAACTCTTATGTTACAGTCTTCTCAAATTAACTTTAAAGTGTATCATTAACAAAAACAAGGACCTCAAAGATTTGTTGTGTTCCTATTTTTTGAAGACGGCTTTATTCTGGGTCTCAGAAGAGGAAGATATTGAAATATTTCGATTGTCCAAATTGTTTTATTGTTATTCTCTCTGTCTTGGTAAATTAATATCGTGGATAGACAAATGTTACTGTCCTAACTATTTCATACCTGAACACAACATGTTCTTAGGAAAGATCAATCAGAGAAACAATAAAATACTTCTTGGCATACTTAAAAGCATAAAAAGTGGTGGGACTAGAGGATTGTTAAATAATTTATTTCCACAGAACAATAGCTTTTATATTTCATTAGAAGAATCGAGGGAACAGTCGTCTGGAAAGTTAGACATACTATTTTATAAAGTATTTTACATACCATATTCGAACGAAAGATATAAGTCACACTATTATAAAGAATTTGAATTGATTGAATATTTATTGAAGTCTGAATCTTCTAAATTTATCATTGGTGTATGTAAATATCACTTTGCTAAAATCAATCAACATTTAGCACAATTACTACCGCCTATATTTGCAATTAATAAAACGTACATGATACACAATTGTTATCATAGACATTTACAGGACGGCTTAAAGACAGATGCTGTGTCGGGTTGGTTGTTATACGCGTCGTTTTATTACGTGACAGGACAGTACAATGTAACTCTAAGACTAATACATTATATTTTATCAAGATGTACACATAATATGTTGTTTATGGGCAGTAATATTTACACTGAAGATTGTTTAAAGAATTACAGACAAAATGTACATTCCGCAATGACTTTGAACAACAGGATGAAAATAGCTACTGCAGACTGTGTTATGTACTTGAAAGACTCTTCATTAATACCCACAGAATTAAAACTAACACAGGGAGACGTGACCATTTTTGTACCGCCTTTGACCATGTCGCACTTTTTTCGATTTCTATGTTATCATCATCTTGGTGATATTCCAAACAAACGACATGCAATACGTGATTTAAAGTTCACATGTACAGTTGAAGAAAAAGAATGTATGGAATATTCTCCACATTTGAATTTAGATATACTTGGAATATGCTATGAACTCTCCGGAAATAACTACAAGACTTCTTAATGGATAACACAATGGGAGAATTATGTTCTTTGTCTTTACTCGTTTTTCGTTTTTCGCCATGGCAGTTCTAGTTTGTAACAAACTTATGAGTTTCAATATTCCTTTGATATTTTCCACCGCTCTTTTGCCTAGAATGAAAGATAATTTCAACCGTATTAAGTTTTATTAACAGTTTTCATTTTATGATTTAAAATTATTAAACGAACAATCTGATTAAAACAAATCGAGATACTTTGTACACGCTTTGCTAACAACTCTTCCTTTTACTTATGTGTTCAACCCTTTCCTAAATTGAAATCTTACATGTCATTGGCTGATGTAACAAATACAAGAACAGAAAGTATGTCGCCTTCAAAGTGTTACGATTTAAAATATTCGTATTGAATAATCTTTGGTTCATCTGCTTATAATCCCTTTTATCATTAAGTTATTGCAGCAATTTCATTAATCAGCTGTTTCGATTCAACCTTTCAACACATTGTTTTTTCATTATTATACCTTTATTAAGACGCAATCATCCATATCCAAACAACGCAGTAGCCGATCTTTTTTGAGCTGCCAATATTATTTATGCATTGGCGATTTTTTAAACGAGGTTGCTTGCTAACATAACAAACGTTCTGATTGGCTGATCGACTGACAGAAAAAGTATAAATAGAAGAGATAAAATAACTGTTTATTCAGTACTAAATGAAATAAACCTTTATAGATCTTTTATAATATCGGTAACCTTTGGTCGAGTCATCGTACTCGCAACTGTAGTCAATTGTCCTGAATTATAATAAATAGGTGATTACGGCATCTTGTATATAGATATAAATGTACTGAATATATATTTATTTCTCTAATTCTTCGTCAATTTATCCCTTTTTGCATGTGGCCTCTTATTCTAAATTAGTTTTATTGATACAAAAAAGAAAGATGTAGTATGATTGCCAATGAAACAACTCTCCACAAGAGACAAAATGACACAAAAATTAAAAACAATAGGTCACCGTACGGCCGTCAACAATGAGTTAAGCCATACTTCAAAGTCAGCTATAAAAGACCCCGAAATGACATTTTAAAACAATTCAAAATAGAGAAAACTAACAGCCTTATTTATGTACAAAAAATGAACGAAAAACAAATATCTAATACATCAACAAACAAACCACTGAATGACAGTGTCCTGACTTGGGAGGGGCACATACATACAGTATGTGGCGGGGTTAAACATGTTAGCGGAATCCCAACCCTCTCCCTAACCTGGGACAGTTGTGCAACAGTACAACATAAAACGAACTATAAAAATATCTCGGTTACACTAGTAACCCGAATTTAACTTGAACGGACAAAAACGTGTTAACGCTATTTAAATGAGATTGATCGTTATTTGATAAAGATTGACAAAAATTAAAAATTATATTTAATTCATTTCAATTCATATCAATTCATTTTAACGCCAGTCAAAGAGATTTCTCTGCGGTGAATCAATTGAAATCAAGTTGCTGATTAGTTGCGTTAAACTAATAGGCCACGCCCCCGTTAAACTATTTCAAACATGCATTAATTCGTTTTAAACATGGATGAGACCCGGGCTTTTTACAGGTAAATCACCCAAGCAGAACGACCTCGATGTATCTATCGTTTTTTGTTTCAAACTTTAAATGCGTAGTCTTATTAAGTCACATGCTCCACAATTTAAACAAACGAACGTATAATACACGTGACATTTTCATATATAAGGCATTTAAATAAAAACATTAAAATATATATGCACGCTTGGTTTAAAAATGTCAAACTAGGGAATCTGTTGCAAATAAAATAGTTAGATGGATAACATAAATTTAATTTGCTCAAATGCACTAGATCTTTATCGCACACACACATATATATATATGCGTTTCAAAAATTACCGAATGCTATGAAACCTCATGGCATGTAAGTAACATGTGGTCCTTTGCAACTATTTACGAAACTTTATGTATTCCTGTATATTTACCGTTTCTCTTTTTTCTGTTTACTATATTGTACTCGTAAATCAAATGTAGACATGGAAAACTATACAGAAATTATTTGTTGTGTACATAATTTAAATCGATGTATCTTATATTTCCGGTAAGCAACAAATATCCATTCTCTTGCTGTATATTGATATATGGAAAAGCTTGTAATGAAAAACAAGGTTTTGTTGAATAATAAAATTGATGAAGATAATGTTGACGTATGTTGAATATGATATTAAACAGAAAGTCATGCTCAAAATTATAAATGAAGAAGCAAACCACTGAACTTTTATAACTGTGTTTAATTGTAATACCGGTCACTGGCCAAATCGGGCGTTAATTGTGGAAGAGAAGCAAATATCAAACAGATATATTGTTCTTACGATTCTGTAAAAAGATTATTGTGCTGCCATGCACCCTGACGTACTTGTAATAAATGAACATATATATATGAGATAAATTTTAGTCTGCGATAAGTTGATTTAAGTTTAAAGACCTAGACTGGCTATATATCGGCATACTCTCACGTTTTTTTAATGTTTTAAAAGAAAACATATATTTACGTTTGGGCATTAAATATAAGTCTACTTACCAAATTGAAATGAACATAAACATTGTTAAAAAAAAATGGAAAAGAAACATTCTGCATTGTTGCTTTCATATAAATTTCCTATATATTTGAGTGGAAATTTCTAAGTTAAAACTGATTGTAGTATAGATAAAATATTTCATCTAGGTGCTCTCGTTGGACTTCGCGTTACATATTAAAATGAATTTCATTGGTCGGACCGTTTGCAAACTTTCAATTCAATACACAATATGGAGTCCAGTCCGGCAAAAAGAAATCAAATTAAGACTCTACGATGTCACAAACAGAATTTAGAAAAAATAACACTTTTACGATTCTTCCAACCTTCTTTCTATGAGACAAACATTATCCTTATATGAGTCGAATTTGTAATATAGATTCATGAAGGACAAACCATATCCTCATGTTTTTTTTATGCAGCACTAGTAAGCATAGTTCGTCTGTTCTCGCTTCAAACCAAGCCATCATAAATACACCAGAGATGACTTTTCGCTCATTGAGATTTTTTGGTAGGTATTAAGCTTCAATTCGACCATTAACTACCGTAAATTTTAGATTTTTTCAAAATTACGAAAAATATGTTATAATCCTTGACCTTCCCAAAGCTTATACTTCGTTCAGTCGAAAGTTTTCGTGTTTTAGGTTGTGCTGAAGCAAACGTAACAGTTGAAATAAAAGTTACACTCCGAGATTACACTAAAGACATTTCGCTAGCACACATGGGACTAGATTTATTAATTGTTCATTTGCAAGTCAAAATTAATAATTATGCAAAACAAATGATAAAACTTCCCAATTTAAAATTGAGAAAAATCCGACAGGAAACCAAAGTACAAAGGTACGGCATTTATTTGAAAACAATCTCCATCCAACTTCAAAATGTGAGGTAAATCGATAAGCTTACGCTAGCCAAGCAACCAACAGACAAAATAAATCTTGCCTCTCCGATCAAGACTATCTATAGACACGGAATAAAAAATAACGGAAAATAATAGCATGTTAGAATGGTTACAAACACATTTATGCAAACATGAAGCAGCTGTTTCTTTACTGAACTGGTCAGTGGTAATACAAAGCCAGGGTTTCAAAAAGATGAAGAAAATGAAAAAGACATTTAAACATGCTAAAATTTATGAAAAGGCAAATCAGACATAGTGTTTAACTAAAATTGAAAAAAAAAGATTATAATAGTCTATAATATGTAAACATTTATTTCAGAAAGCTAACAACAAAATGAAAGGAAACTATGTATTGCTTAAAAACTTGATCAGAGCCGTAACAGCCTCATGTTTGAAATTTTAAAACAAAGTCACAGTACAAAGGCTTGTCTTCATATCAAATTGTTTTCACGGTGAATGTCTTGCAAGAAGCAAACTCCCATTACTCCGGTGTCGCCCCTGCATAATTTTGCGTGATCCATGCATTCCCCATTTCCATTCTCAATTTTGTGTTTCTGAATTACTTGTCTTTTGTTCATTTACTTCCCTTCTAAATGTCTATAGTCTAAGTGTTAATTTTCATTTGTAAATGTCTAGTTTAGCAATGATGCATGTCCACAAATATCCAGACATTGTGCGAAAAAATATAGTTTAGAAGATATTATTCTATGCTGAATACAGAAAACATATAGTCGTTTCTTCATGAAGATTTGAACTCTAACATTAAAGAGTACCAAACTGGCTCTCCTTTTTGAGTATTTCCATCCGGTGTCTTACATTTAAGGGTTTAACTTGTATCAACATGATTAAGTCGTGTCAACTTACTGTCAAGATAGACGCCTTTATAGAAAATAAAGGAATGTGGGTAAACATACACGGGACCTAATCGAACACAAAGTCAGAGCTTAACAAAAATACAAATTATCAATGGTCAGCGTTTTTATTCCTGTTCATCTTTATAGTCGCTAGCTATAGAGGGTCTTCAACAATGAAAGAATCTGAGAGTACTTAAGTTTCTGACAGCTAGTTCACATTGTTACGTTTGAAGTCTTCCTGTCCGTCATCCAGCAATCTGATAATTTGATTTTCTGTCTCAGGACCTGCGCATATATAAAATACTTGCCACTGAACATTGAACCAAGTAAAATCAATACCACACATCGTTTCATATGTAACAAATCAATCTACAGATGATTATGCATTTCTTTGTTAGTAAGATTCCCTTTTGTGGGAGTTGAACACTTTGCGGGACAATTTTCTTCTCATGAGAAGATATATTTTTCCCATGGGAATATTAGTTTTTTCTTTTTTTTTCTTCAGAACTTGTAAAAGTGCTATGAAATATCGAAATGGACTGACAATCATGCACTAGTAACCAATGACTGGAACAATTTAACAGGCATTTCAATAAATTAAAAGTATTTTAATCATACACTCAAAAGTCTTTTTATATCGTTGAATGATTGATAGAAATTCTGCCGTCCAGCGGATGATTTTACAATTTGAATCTTTCACCTTTGTTTTCGGTCAATATCATCGTGCATTTCATGTAATAGTGTTCGCTGAACTGTCAAGTATCAGAAACATGTCTTTTGAATTTCAGAATTAAAATTATAATTTTGTTTTAATCTATAATTAAACATGGGGGATGTCGAATCGTGTTTTAGATTGTTTTCTAATTATAACCTTTTAATTTCGTGAATTTACATCATTATTATTATGAATGTAATTATTCTTTTTAGTTTACGTAACTCGATATGCCTGTTTTTCGCCACTACAAAGATGTGCACGTACTTTTTCTAGATCTTTTATAACCTCTCAGGTAATTTTCAAAGAAAATCCAGAGTTTTCGGCATTTACAAGGACGCGTACGGATGAGGATTAAATATAATGTTTGGGATATATTCACTTGTTCTTTACCCGTCGGCTGTCTTCGTGTACTGCAATTTATCGGGTTTAAAGGAATACGATTACTTTATTTCTCATAAAACTTCAATAACTAGTTATCAAGAACATACATAAACATAACTATAAGGTAAAATTAGTACATGCATGTGTAAACGATACAATTAAATTAACTTGGAGGACTGACTTTCACATTTATAACTTTTACATAGTTTTTCTAATATTACAATATTTGATTAGTTTAACTGTTGATCAGCTTTAAAGATATAAGGGTTTGACTAACAGTAGTTCCTTAAACATTTCCTTCTTTTTATATAGTTTATATGTTCTACAATTCATAATGTAATGGTACTCGTCATCAATGTTGTTTGTGTCACAGAGACGACATATTAAGTCTTCTCTGTGTAAATCCTGACACCTTCTGGACTCAATCGGCAACTACCACATCTATATCTGCGTAATATATGAATTTAGAAATGTAAAAAGGAGTTTTCTAATTGATATTTTTTTTGAAAATATGACAGCATTATGTTTTATGCGATTCTGCATAAAAGCAAAGAATTTTTCTTGAAACTGGTCCTTGGGGTTTTGTTTAATACATTTTGACACCCATTTATCACAAACTGTGCACAATTACGGGAAACTAATATACGTCCTTGCTGTGCACTATAATTCGAAATAGTTGCAATTTTTTTGAATTTCTATTTTTTCCTCACTAGTTAGGTGAAAGTATGTTTAAAATTTATTGTAAATTGCGAAAATGCATTACGAGCATAAATCTATAATTTTAAGTTAGAATTTAGAGTCTCAATTTTCAAAATCTCTGTAATATTACTCATGTATTATTTATGTTTATGTCAAAGGCGTTTGATTGGATAAAAGTTAAAGGTAGGCGTGGTTTTTGGTAACTTTCCTCCAATCAACTGGCCCATTCGACAAACCTGTGTGCGCTGATGCGTGTAAACTGGGTATTGTAACGGTACGTGTCTTACATCAAAACCTATCGTGCGTGACCAATGTTTATTGTATAATTTTTTTGTCACGTGGTCAAATTATTTGAAATACAAGTTCTAAAGGTGCACTACAGCAGAATTACAGTTTCAGTTGTTATAATTCAGACACAAATTAATATGGATATTTTGAAATCTGCTGCATGGTTTATTCCATTAGCAATCATATTCAAGAAAAGTTGTAAATCTTGAATATTCTGTAATATCTTTATGAAGCGTGATAGAGAAGTAGATTCACACAGATACTGCAATCATTGTCATCTTTAAAATTTACTTTGCATGCACTAAATTTCTAATCCATTTGTTTAGAACAATAAAATATGTTTGAACTACAAAATATCTAAATGAGATTACATAGGAATAACTTGTGGTGTATTCATGTATACTAGTATGTAATAATAATAAAAAGAAACCAACAGCACTATTTGACGAAGACGAAGACGAAATAAAAGATTGAATTCTAACGTCCAGTGACATATATTACAATGATGTCGAAACAGAACTTGAAATCGACAATAGGTTTTCATAGAACCGTCGCTTTTCCAAAGAATTCACGCTAATTTGCGATTTCACAACTTCGGGCTCGCATTATAGTTATACATGTACAAAATAATTAACAATAAACAAATTCTGATGATTTCTTCAACTGTTCTAGGACTTTCTAGTTGTAATATAAATCTGTGATTTTTCTATATTCGTACTTTCGACGAAGCAAAGCAGTTCGATCTAGATCTGGACATGTATGCATTAAACATTTACAATATTCAATAGTTGTACATTTTTTTGTAGAACATGTAGAAAAATCCGTCTTTTCGGATAAAATCTTCATTTACGTACTATTGTAAAATTGAGAACGGAAAATGAGGAGATGCATATACGGACCCTGGATTTAAATCAGATATGATCTGGCGGTTTTTTTCTTTTTTCAAAATACACATTTTTAATTGTGACTATCTTTAGTTTCGAATCTTTCTTTCATTCTAATTAATTTAGTTTAAATGAAAATAAGGAAATTGGAATTAAAACACTGTTGAAAAGAAACTACATATTCGGGTTAAATTCACCTTAGTTTGTTAATCCAAGTTTGACGGTGTCTTCCCGATTGTCCCACTTTTTGAAATTACAGGTAAAAAGGTAATGAAACTTTGTGGGACAATCGGGAATATGTTTGTGGGACAATTGGGAACTGTTTTTATAATGATTAATTTGTTTTTAAAGCGTGTTGCAGTTAATCAAAGGTTACTAATCAATGTAACTTATAAAATATGAACAAAATAAGAACAAATAATAATATTTACATATTTTATTTTGCTCATAGTAGGTACAATCAGAGACATATAATACTATATGTCTCTGGTACAATTGAAGTATCATATAATATTAAATGAAGTCTTTTAAAAAAAAATTTTTTTTTAGTCAGTACTGCGAGTACTCTCAGATCTGTACTTAGTGTCTTTATTGTGGTGATGTCCCAAGCCAGGAGCCTGTCAGTCAGTGGTTGTCGTTTGTTGCCGTGTAACATATTTGTTTTTCGTTCATTATTTTGTACATGAATTATGCCATTAGTTTTCTCGTTTTACATTAGTCGTTTTGGGGCCTTTTGAAGCTATGTGGTATGGGATTTGCTCATTGCTGAAGGCCGTATGGTGACCTATAGTTGTTAATTGCTGTGTCATTTGGTCTCTTTGGGAGAGTTGTCTCATTGACAATCATACCACATCTTCTTATTTCTTATGGAAGTTTGGCTCTTTTTTATAATTGATAAAGAGTCCTGTTGACTGCAAAAACAATGGGAAAATTGGAAAAACAACCTTTAATAGTGATTCTTGGAAAGGCTGATCTGGAAAAATTCTAGACAGCAGCAAATTTAGAGAAAGTAGATGGGGGTACAAAGATAAAGAGTCCTGTTGACTGCAAAAACAATGGGAAAATTGGAAAAACAACCTTTAATAGTGATTCTTGGAAAGGCTGATCTGGAAAAATTCTAGACAGCAGCAAATTTAGAGAAAGTAGATGAGGGTACAAGAAATGATTTTACCAGAAGCATGTGCATCCCATATACAAAAAAAATCTTTCAAAATTTCTCAAATATGTATTTTTTCAATGAATTATAACAAAGAGGTTGAAATAATAAGATTTGTGTTCTAAAAAAAGAGAAAATTCCAAAATTGACAAGTTGACAGAATGGTCAATTTGACACAAAAGAGCAATAAAATTTTATAAATCTTTCTTAAATTAACACCTACTTCTAGTGTTTTTTTTAAGTTAGATCTATTCAGATTGGTCCACTCTATCATTATTGAAAGTATGAAAAAAAGTAAAGTTTAATTGTGAAACTGTGATTTTGTTTCATGATAATAGCCCAAAAATGGATAACATTTGATGAAAACTGAGAAAATTTCAGAATTGGGTACTTTCAAATGGCTGTAGCAAAAATAAGTGCACCACCATCTCATTTTCGTCACCAATTATTTTTCTAGAGTCATATATAAACCCCAAAATTAGGTTCAGAAAAAAAGTTTAATTCAAGACCTTAAAAGATCTTTTTCATCAATCAGAAATATTATATTTTTTTAATCAAAAGTGTATCAATCTAATGATTTAAAAAACATTTTTTTTTATGCTTTTATAAAATTAATGTTAAATGTGCAATAATTAATTCTTGTTTATTTAGCAAAACAAACAACAGTTACCTTGTTTATCTAAGAACATTGTACTACATAAAATAATGTGGGACAATCAGAACTTTTTCATGTGGGACAATCAGAACTCTAAAATTTAAAAAAGTGGGACAATCGGGAATAAACCAGTTTGACATATAACATCATAATCCGTAATCCACATTTACCCGACAACCTTAAATTGTTTATTGTATTTTATCAATCGAATATCCTCACACAAGAGACTGAGACAAAATAAGTTATTTGTAATGGTATTTATCAAAACTAAAATGATTGAAAATATCTTTGTAGAATATGAATTTGCCTAATAAGCGAATAATTATAATATATATATTTCAACATCTTCAATAGAGAGATTACTGATAAGATGTCCAAAATATATGTACATGTATACATATTGCGATTAAGTGCTCTATAGTATGTCAATGATGTCGAATGCCCGCTGCATGAGTGTTAAACATGTATGACACTGCTGGTTTTTATTTTCTGACTCAAGTATAAATTTAAGAAAAGTTAATAGTTTCTGAATATTTTTAGATTCAATATTTTATCATTCGGTTATTATTTTTTAAAGTCTCACCACATACAAACATAAAATGAGAATCACAGAACTAAACAAAACATTTTAACATTTGCATTGTGTGCATCAATCTTTAAAAAGATAAATGAGACGCGTATAAGACACAATATATAAATATAAACAAATTTTTACTCATTTACATTTAAATTTACAGTGTCCGTATATAACAAATGAAATGAAACATCTTTTTATTTAAGAACAAGTGAAATAAAATGCCGTTTCTTTTCAATAAAATATTGTTGATGTTTTTGGCATCTATTGCAGCAACATTGTCGTTGTTGAATAAATATATAAATTTTCCGCTATTTGATATTTATAAATTAAAATCACGGTTATTATTATATGTCTATAATGGGCATTTTAAAAGGACAGGAATATAAAAAAGAAGATGTGGTATGATTTCCAATAATAAATTTGTTTATTAAAGTGTCAATTTGACAACAGTCCACAAGAGACCAAAATGACAGAAACATTAACAAATATAGGTCACCGTACTGCCTTCAACAATGAGTAATGCCCATACCGCATGGTCAGCTATAAAAGGTTCTGTTATGACAATGTAACACAATTCAAACAAGAAAACGAACCGCCTTATTTATATAACCAAAAAAAATGAATGAAAAATAAATATGTAAAACATAAACAAACGACAACTTTACTGAATTGCAGGCTCCTGACTTGGGACAGGCGCATACATAAATAATGTGGCGGGGTTAAAATTGTTAGCGGGCTCCCTACCCTCCCCCTAGTCTCGATCAGTGGTATAACAGTACATGTACAACATAATAACGAAAAAAAGAGGGTTTGGATGGGGTTAAATGATTAAAGAATAATGCCCTTGAAAAATGAATTAAGATAAGAGAATAATGGGCATAAAAAAATAAAGATTAGAGAAATGCGTGGTCTAAAAATATAATGAACATTGAATGATTAATAAAAGAAAACGCTAAAAGATGCCTCAATTTTATTGAATGATTAATAAAAGAAAACACTAAAAATTAACTGGTAACAGAATTTTCCCTTCTTAAAATTTAAAGAAAATTATCAAAGTAATCATTGTAAAAATATGATAAAAGTGAAAACAATCTTGGTAAACCTTTTTTTGTTTCGTGTAACAGACTATAGGATTCAGTCAATATGAACTGGTTTCCGATACTTCTACTCGGGCTTTAAATTCAGTGGCGGATCCAGAGGGGGCGTAGAGGGCGTACATCCCCCTTTTGGCCGGACTTTTCTTTTTAAAATGATTAATCAGACTAGACTTCGTGAATTAATAGGGAGATACAGCATCTAAAATGTCCAACCCTTACACCTTACCAGCAACTACAAAATATGCATGCCCCACGCCAGGAACCGTTTAAAAAGTGCATATTTCACTTATTTTATGTTTTTAGTCCTAAAAAGGGGCCAAAACAATATTTTGCCTTGCTCCCTTCGTTACAAAACTACAGCCCCTCTTTCAAAAAACCTGAATCCGCCCCTGTTTATATCTGACTATGCGGTTGAATTAGCTCATTGTTGCATGCCGTACAATGACCTATAGTTGTTAATTTCTGTATCATTTGGTCTCTTCGAAGAGTTGTCTCATTGGCATCTTCTTAATTATGTGTAGTCAAAACCACTGGAAAGAACTGATGAGAATTTGGACTTGTTACTTCATGGAACTAGCACTTAAATGAGGTCTTAAATCATGCAGAACAATACACACCAACACGTCATTGTTGAGAAACAAATGAAAGCCTTGCTGTTGTTTGGAAATCACTGTTCTCATTCATTTAAAAGAATGATTTTTTCAAAGATTAAAGAAAACTGGGGAAAAAATTAGAGAATAATGCGTAAAAAATTACTTTTAAAGAATAGACTTATTTTTTGAAGATTAGAGAAAAAATGGGTGAAAAATAAATGTTTACAGAATAACAGACCCCCCCCCCCCCCATTCAGACCCTCCTATAAGAACCATTTTAAATATGCTTAACTCATTAGATGGACAAAAAGATGGAGGGGTAGAGTGTAATATTTGTAACTGGGCGTTCAGCAATCATGAATCATTTAATCTATTCTTTATATTTTCATCTCTTTATTCTGTAATTTAAAGTGCTTATCCCATTATCATCTTTATTTCTGTAAACTCTATTTATTTACTTTCATAGCTTCATATATGTACATGTACATGGTATTTGAAACAGGAACAATATACCGTCGTATATTACAAAAATTGAGAATGAAAATGAGGAATGTGTAAAAGAGACAAAAACCCGACTATAGAGCAGACAAAAGAGGAAGGCCTAAATTACGGGTCTTCAATGTAGCGAGAAACTCATGCGTATACATACATGCATTATTGTATGCACATATCATGCTTGTACCAGAGACATATAATGAATAAAAGCAGATGTGGTATGCTTGTCAATAATTTAATTCACAGTACATGTGGAATACCGTATGATAGTTTTTTGGTCTAAAAAAGAATACATCTACTACATGTCTTTCATTTAACAAATGATAAAAGATCTGGCATAAAAACGTGATTCTGAATATAATCTAAAAATTGAAGAGAAAGGCAGACTAAGACGTTATACAATTTAAAGAATACGTACCAATCTTAAAGTTTTATAACTTAGAGGTTTACTGTCCCCCTTCTTTTAACCTACAAGAAAACTTCACGAGAGCCGATGATTAAATATCCACCTTGTTTTTCCGTATATATATATATTAAATAACTGAAGAAGCAATTCAAAGGATATTCAATTTGTTTCAATATTGCCGAAAACTGAGGCTACTATAACTTTTATACACGAAGTAGTCTCAGCCGAAAACAATACATTATATTGATAATATAAGCAAGTGTGACAAACCAAATTGAATCACAAATTTGTTGTTTGGGATTGTTCATGGTTCACTTATATTCCTTTCACGGATTTGGCTATACTTTTGGACCTTTTGGATTATAGCTCTTCGTCTTTTATATTAAATTTGCTTTTGATTTCATATATTTTGGCCTCGAGCATCACTGAAGAGACATGTAGTTTCGAAATGCGCATCTTGTACAAGAAAATTGGTACCGTTAATTGTATTCTATATTAACCAGTGACACGTGTCCTAATTTTTAAGAAAAGGGATAGAAAAAGTATGAAACAAAAATATCCGGTTTTTCAAAACTATATTTTCAAAATGCATTGCATGATTTAAACCGATTTAAAGTGTTTCATTTTATTTTATGTTTGTGCGTTTACGAAAAAATGATAGAAAGTCAAACTTCAATGTTCATGACTTACAAGTATTATATTTCTTGTAAAATTGATAGATGAGCGGTTTTCACAAATACTGAACATAAGAATATATCGTAAGCGTCAATTAATGAACAAGCAACCCAACGAGAAAAATATAATTTCAGAGGCATCTACATGTACATCTATAACTGTTTTGAGTTAGAGAAATCATTCACAAGTTCATTGCCATATGATTCTATTCAGATTTGTGGGTTTTTTCGATTTACGAATAAGTCTATAAGATACAAAAAAATAATTGAAGCAAAAAAAAGAAAGAGACATGAAATAACGAATTAACATAAGTTTACAAATACATACCTAGATGCATTTACCAAAACAATATTTGAACTTATTAATACATTTTTTCATATTATTGTAATTTTATGTTTATGTACCCGATATGGAGTTCTTCTGAAATTAAAAATCACTTGAATGGGTATTTCTGGTGTATATACATGTATCACACTTGCCATCTACATGTACAATATACGGAAATGACACGGCTGGGTATTGTAAAGTTACTGAAGGTAGATTACTGGCAGGTGTATATCCCCGGGCGAAGAATTTACTGATTTGTCAAAACGGTTAGATGTAATTTGTCATTTTGTAAAGGTTTGAATCGCGCTCATCTCTTTTTTTTATTATATGAATTGCGCCAATAAAGAAACTTGACACATTCCCCATTTTCATTCTCAATTTTATTAATTGTGTCATATTTATCTCGAAACTATTAACCTATTTACACGTACATGTAACATTAGAATACTTACTTCAACTGTTGAATAACTTTATAATTACAAAAATTCAAAATTATGTACTTCTCCTTCCGTATGCTATGTTTTTGTGTCAATTCTATCTTTCCATCAGGTCCAGAGTCAGTCTAAGTGCTCTAAGGAGGCCCTTTCAGTTTGCGATTTCTGTACCTACATGCAAATACCTAAAAGGACCTCCTCAGTGCAATAAGAAGAAACATTTGAAAACAAGTCTATAATATTTGCGCAATTAAATGATAGTTTTATTGGCGCTAATGAATGTTGCAGTTTTTATGATAAAGTTATGCAAAATAAGAATTCGCGTAATTAACTTGTGGTGCAAATTAATTCTTTTTTAGCCAAACTGGATATCGGCCTTCAAAACATTGTGTATACACAAACAAAGCAAGATTTATCGTTTACGCAGTCAAGCCGGAGAATACAAGTTTTTGCAATTTGTGAAGGATTTTAATTTTAGAATGAAATGAACAAGTAAGAAGATCGTTAAATCGGAAAATGAGCTATGCATGATGAAAGGGAAAAGTTTGGTGCGTCGATAAAAATTTCATGGATTCACTTGATAGTTGTTAAGTTTCAAGTCTTTAAATAACATCCATTTGTAGAACTGATTATTTCGATCCTTCAAATATGCATGTGTAGAATAATAATAAAAAAAATATATTATTAAGTCTCTTTCATATTGATACTGTAGATTTGTATTTGAACATCGATTGCAAACATAACGTTCAGTGAGAAATATTTCATGTATTCGTACAGAAAACAAATCAACTTCTTTCAGAATACAATTGATTGGTTATTGAAGTAAATGATTTGCGACAGAATCAGTGACACTTGGCCAGAAGCTTACCTCTAAAATAAAGAAATATAAAAAAAAGGTTACTCATAATGGACTTAGCACTTTTTACAGTCAATGCCGAAAATATGAAATACATCGATTTAAATTATGTACACAATAAATAATTTTTGTGTACATAGTTTTCCGTGTCTACATTTAGATACGAGTATCATATAGAAAACCATCATGTTATATATTTAACTATTTTATTTTCAACAGATTCACAAGTTTTGCATTTTTAGACCGCGTGTGCATATATATTTTAATGTTTTTATTTTAATTCCTTAATTATATATGAACATGATACGTGTATAATTCATTCGTTTCAACGTTTTAAATTGTGAAGGATGTGAATTTAATAAGACTATACGCATTTAAAGTTTGAAACAAAAAACGATAGATACATCGAGGTCGTTTTGCTTGGGTGATTTACCTGTAAAAAAAACGGGTCTCATCCATGTTTAAAACGAATTAATGCACGTTTGAAATAGTTTAACAGGGGCGTGGCCTATTAGTTTAACGCAACTAACCAGCAACTTGATTTCAATTGATTCACCGCAGAGAAATCTATTTGACTGGCGTTAAAATGAATTGATATGAATTGATATGAATTAAATATAATTTTTAATTTTTGTCAATCTTTATCAAATAACGATCAATCTCATTTAAATAGCGTTAACACGTTTTTGTCCGTTCAAGTTAAATTCGGGTTACTAGTGTTATAATCGAAAGAATTGTCACAATAGAAGCCGCTTGAAAACTTTCCCTTAAAATCATACTACAAATTGCGATAGCAACATGGATTTTTTTTTTTCAAATGACCATACGTTTAGTTGTCGTAATAACAAACCCGTCCGCTTTTTTTCCAATATGACCTACCGAATTGGACTTCTCAACTGGTTTGTACTAACATGAGCAACACAAGTTTTGTTACATGTTGAGCAGTATTTGCTTACCCTTCCTTCTTTGTGTTTATTTCTTTTTATTTTCAATGACTTGATTGTGTTTAATGGTGACAATCTTCTATTCCTTATCATAAAAAACATTCAATTTTCAAAATAAAGTACTTATTCAACTTGACCGATGCCCAAGGACTTTAGTGATGTAGTATAGTTCGATAAGATACAATTACCAATCTGCAATTGAATGATGCTACAATCCCTTGATTTAAATTATTAACGTTTTTTTTAAGTGACACGACGAGTGTACCAAGTTGAGCAAGATCTAGTAACCCTTCCTAACTACCGGAGATTTAACGTAGATTTTGCGGGGGTTCTTATTGCTTAATCTTTTGTTGTTTATGTTGTGGTTTATAGACAGTCGGTTCTCTTGTGGTCGGTTATCTATTTTTACCATTGAATTGTCAGTTGGTTTTTGACAAACGAGTTTGTATATCCCTTTGCTGTATTCCGCCTCTTATTATATTTTACCCATGTACAATTAACATAAAAAAGACACAAATATGAAAAACTTGAACAAAAAAAAAAGAACAAAAAAAAAAAGGCTAGGTATATATCAGTATTAACAAACAGCTACATCACATTACAAATTTTCTAAATTGATATTTTTTTTTTGTCATAAAGACTGTTATAGAATTTAAATATTTGTTCAATCTTAACTTTCGAATTAATTGGTTTTAGCGTTACAACTGTGAGTAAATTTAGTAGGCTTCCAATGAACGAATTAATTTGATAAAGTGTTATTGTTATTTACAACGTTTTTTTGTATTGCAACTACCTTATCATTTTTTCTCGTATCGCATGTTAAAAACCTTTGATTTCTGAAACTAGAATAGGCTTTCAATAATGATGATGTGAAGAGCTCTAAGAAAAATTGGTAAATTATGTGTAAGGTAAACAGCTTGTCTAAAAGTAAAAAAAAAACTTTGCACGGAATTTCGAGGACAATTCATATAAGATGATTCGAAAGAAACTGATAAATTAAATAAATAAAGTTTTTAGTTATTAATCTGCAATGTTAAATGCTTTAGTTTCACGAGGATTCGGGAAGTGGATTCCAGCTTTAATGACATGAAGAGGGCCGTGTTGTAGTGGTTAAAGCATCGGACTACTAACACAAAGGTTTCTGGTTTGATCTACGTTCCATGGGTAAAGGAGTAGGTCCGGTAAGGAACAATTTTGGCCTCAAATTTCCGATTCATCTGACGAAAGATTTTAACCACTTTTTAAACAGTTAATTATCTATTTCATTTGAATTAATTAGTTTATGTGAAATATTTAACTGATTCAGTCATTAAAAACGATCCGGTTCAAGCTCAAATATGAATAATCTACCAAATATGCCGAAAAATGTAAATTTTCAGATGGTTTTTGTCAAAAATGAAAGTGGCCGCATCCGTGTTCATCCTCAACCTTTATATATGTTATGTATTATCATAAAATACAACTTACATTTAAATAGTATGGATGAACACGAATGCGGCCGTTTTCGTTTTATACGAAAACCGTCTAAAATTTAACTAAAATGCAAGAATTGTGAAGATTTCAGTAATTTAGCATGACTTTATGGTGCAAGTACCCAATATATGTGTATTGTTTTGTCAAAAACAGTCCATATTTATGTAGCAGAAACATTCTACTGTCCAATGAATAACTAAAAGTTAACATTTTAACAATTTAGTAAAACTGTTATATTTTGGGGCCAAAAAGGGGTCTTACTGGACCTAATCCTTTCAGGGATTGAATCATTTGCTCTCTCCCATGACACTTTTTGCGAGTATGGTCTTGATGAACGATGATAGTTCGTCGGAAGGGAACGATAAATGGCTGATCGTGTTAAAAGGTCATATCTCTTGCACGTAAAGGATTTTTTTAACATTCGATTTCCACATTTAACATTCATTTTTTTAACATTCGATTAAACCATTAAACATTCATTTTTTAACATTCGATTTCCCCATTTAACATTCATTTTTTTAACATTCGATTTCCACATTTAATATTCAATTTTCAAATTTTAGCATTCGATTACAATATCAAGCAGTCGTTTCTTTTAACTCAGCATTCACCATTCGATTTCAAAGTTCAAATTTCACCAGTGAAAGTTGCAATAAGTTAAAACAGTTTTTAAATAGTTTTTTCCGTGTATCGTTAATTATAACATAGTCACAGTGTAGATACTATTCTGTACGCTATCCGGAAGTCGCGATTTTTGAAGCGATGATTTCCAACTGTCTAACAGAACGGTTTTGCCTAAGGTAACTTTTCTCATCATTCGTTTACTCCTTTATCTATAAAGTGCTTTGAACATCTTCAAGGTATGTATAAGTTCATAAATATGAGTAGCTGTAACAAAAACATGCATTAAAATATAAAATATACGTGTGCATCACACCAACTTGATAGAAAAAAGTTAAATCGATAGACAATTTTGTTCTCGTAGTAGAATGCAAGTAATCTTTTATTGCAAATATTTGCATCAGTTTACAGTTAAATATACACTGTTTCAATATTATTTGCGTATTCAAGTAGAATATTCGTATTTCCCGTAAAAAAATATGTTTTCCTTGAGGATCCAAAAATATATTACTGTACGATCAGTCCAGAACTGACTGTATTCTAAAAGCGATTTCACATTTTTTGACTGTATGACCAGTCATGATTTAAAAAGAACAACAACAACGGCAATTCGAAGGTATACACGTGTCTATGTGATATTATGAAATGTCCAGGGAACTATAACGTGTAATTTCTTTCATCAGACAATACAAATATATTTCTGTTGCTTTTTGAAGACGGCAAAATAATTATATTTTTGTTCCGACAGTCTTATTTAAAACCAAATGCCTAAAAAGCAATACACGATTCGCTTGTGGACTTTGTAATAGTGTATCGTTGCAGTTATCTATTTAGCTATTACATTTGTGAAGGCTATTTACACCGTCCGCCGTTAAGGGGGGTAATTCATGTGATATAATTTGGGTAAGTTTACAGAGATCATAACATGTATCAATAACGAATGAATATAAAATGAAAAGGATTTTATCAGTTTACTTGAAGCAATTTTTGGGTTAATCTTTATATGTCATTGTACTGATTGCATTTGTTAATTGCGTGGCAACTTTTGAAAATAATAATACCTAGCTTATACACTTTTACCCTTTTTAACAGGATTTTCCACAGAAAATCGGTTGGTATGTTGAAGGTTGGTGCGAACATTAAAACGGTAAAACCCGCTGTACTAAAATTTTAAAATAAATTGGGACTTGGATTGAGAGTTGTCTCATGGGCACTCATACTACATCTTCTTCTTATTATTATTTTGGTGATGTTAGAATGCTGCCAAACATTGCCCATGCCCTTTACTCATGAACCGTGTAATCGTTACTGATGCCAAAATGGAGGTCAAGTTTGATATTGACGATTTTTACTGTTTCTGATCATGAGGTATGCTTCTTGGAAGATTTAGAAATGGTGTTTAATTCCAGTCGTGTCTGTGCGTTAACTCATGAATCGTTCAATCATACAAATTTTTAAAACGTTACTGATAATAACGTGGACTTAATATGATATTGATGATTTTCACATTCAACGTTCAAGAGAGATGGTTTTTGAAAGATTGAAAAATGCAAGATATAAATAAATTTAAAAAAAACCTGGATTGCTGTCTTCTGAAAGGCTCTTGTTTTGATTTTCCTTGGGAGTAGGCTATGTTTTTATCTTCATTTTTTATTTACATCTGCCCCATTATAGAAATATTCAGGCTAAATGTTGGTATAAGTCGACCCTACAGAAAACTTTGGGATGGGGTGATATCTAGTCCACTGACTTTGTTATTTGAAAATTGTTTATGAAATGAACATGTTAAATTCAAATCAATATAAAAACTGTAATGCATTCAAGTAAACGAAAGATATTTTTCTTTTTCAGGATAATCCAATGTCAAGTTTTCAGGATTCGGAAGAATTAAATTTGAAAGTTGCAACATGTGTTTCTCCATCTATTACAAATTTCAAAACAAAAAACTTCAAACTGATATACCTGCTGAAATTAAGGACAATACAACCATAATTTCACAATGTGAATCACTCACACTTAATGTATGTGATATTTCTTCGGAACTGTTGTCATCTGTTAAGAAGAAATGTGGAACAGAAGTACAATTGAGTATCAAAGAAACATCTCTACATCCGGAACAAAGTGAAACAACTGTGATCAGTTATAGGCTCCAGTACGACCTCTCATGTGTGTAATACATTCATTTTTATATAACAATTAAATATGTGTGTTTGTACAAATTTAAGTATAACGGAGGATATTCCGGAAACTTGTATAAACAACAAACACTCCTCTTATTTTAGAAACATTAGAACATCCTTATACTTAATATAGTAAGTCGAGTACACCCTATCAAGCTAAAACATGATTCATAAGTTTTCAAGATGTGATTTTATTGAAATATATTGTGTTATTTAGAAAAATGCAACCTTCTAATGTATCGTTTATAACTTTGAAATCACCACTAGAATACAGTGAAAAAAAGACTGATCATACATTTTCAATATATACAAGCGAGACTGATCGTACAGTGAGAAATTCAGACAAGTGTAATTTTCTTATTTCTGGCTTCAACGATCTGGTTGAAACTTTTACCCCACTTGAAATCTACTTCATTCAGTTAATTAAGTCTGGTTCATATATTTATTTGTACACTAAGAGGATAAAAAGATTGCTTTTAGGTTCACCGGCAGATGGCAGTTAGGTCCGCTGCTGTATGCCCTGAGGTAATCGGTGCCCTCAGGTAATCGTGGCAATAGTGCCCATATGCGTAGTAATAACATGATCTAAAAATAGAATAAACTAAAAATACATCATTGTACTTTCTATTTCGACTGACAGTATATGTGCGAAAAATAGGAGAAAACAGGAACACATACATTTTTTTACAATAAGTTACGACAAAAAATTCACGAAAAAAATCCAAATATTTGGTTTATTTGTGATCATTGCAACGTGAACAGATATTTATTTAGTGAAACGTAAATGACTTAAAATAATTAAAAAGAAAACACTTTTTGAATGGCGATTTAAACTTTTATAATACTAGTTGTCAAAAACTGATTTCATAGAGATTTATGTAAATAAATGTATATATACAATTAACTATTAAAGAATGAAAGTTATCCACACGTGCCCAAGGCAGCAAACATTTGATTTTCGGGGGGGGGGGGGGAGGGGGGCTATGTATTTTTTTCCTTCGGCGAAAGACAATATTTTTTTGAGACAGGTCGAAAACATTTTTCTCTTCATTTCAATTTCAGCATTACATATAGTGGCAGAAGAATTAGAAACAAACTTTAAAAAATAAACCATATATAGCCGCCCCCCCCCTGAAAATGAAATGATTGCTGGCAAAGTTTCGTGAATGTGCTGTTGAAACTTTGACTATCATTGTGTTTGGTAATATATGACACTTACATATGGACAGATTACGCATACATTGATTTTGGTTACTTCTTTTAAAGTAACATAAGTAGAAAATGTTAACATACATTTAATAGATAGGTTATTAAAATCAGTCCATATTGTTCGACTGCATGAGGGGCAGTGGCGGATCCATTCATTTTTTTTTAAAAGGGGGAGTCCCCAATCCAGGACACAAGGAGGGGGTTCCAACTATATGTTCCCATTCAAATGCATTGATCTCCAAAAAAAAGGGTTCCTATCCCCAGAACACCCCTGGACCCGCCACTGAGCTGTTACAAAAAATATCGCTATAAACTGTCACGGCATTATTTGAATTTAAGTGTACTTACTGCATGCATCTTGCACTGTAAGATTAGCATTAACACTAATGCAAAATTGTTAAATAATTACCACTTTCGTTGGTTTTTTCTTATCTCTGTTTGAAATGTATTTTATTTACAGCTTCTTTGTATACCATTCTTTGTTTATTCGAAAGGGGTAGTAGATATATACAATTAAAATAGAAGAACCTAGATAACGATATGTATGCGTTCAATAATGATACATATAAAAAAGAAGCTGTGGTATAAATCCCAATGAGACAACTGTCCACAAAAGGACACAGAAATTAACAACTGTAGGTCACCGCACGGCCTTCAACAATGAGCAAATTCCATATCGCATTGTCATCTATAAAAGGTTTAGAAATAACAATGAAATCCAATTCAAACGAGAAAACTAACGGCCTTTATTATATAAAACAAATGAACAAAAACAAATATGTAGCACATACTAGTAAACAAAAGACAACCACTGAATTACAGGCTCCTTACTTGGGGCAGGCACATACGTTTTTTCTCTCAAAAAAGTTGTACAAACAATCGATATGTGAAAAGTATTCCATCAATTATATCAAAGTATAAATAATCATAAATCTTTATCATTTAAGCAAAGCATACATTTATAGATCCGTATTTTACTCGATTGGCTTTAAAATAGTTAATAATATATGACACTAACATATGGACAGATTACGTTACGCATATATTGATTTTGGTTACTTCTTTTAAAGTAACATAAGTAGAAAATGATAACATTTAATAGATAGATTATTGAAAATCAGTCCATCTTGTCCGACTACATGAGGGGCAGTGGCGGATCCATTCATTTAAAAAAAGGGGGTTCCTAATCCAGGACACAAGGAGGGGGTTCCAACTATTAGTTTCCATTCAAATGCATTGATCTCCAAAAAAAGGGTGCCTATACCCAGAACACCCCTGGACCCGCCACTGTCCATTGTTTAACTACTAAATTGTCTGTTTTACTTACTAGTACACTTGGTACAATAAAAAACCTGATAATAAATTGTTCAAATAAGGCCTTTGAAAATAGTGGAATTAATTACTTTTGGAGTGTGAAAAACTCGTTGGAAGTACTGGATAAATTGCATGCATATATTGGTGATTTAAAATCTGTTCAAAGTTTTGATTTTTCTACCTTATATACCACTTTGCCTCATATTCTTCTTAAAAAAAATTTCACATACCTAATTAACTGGGCATTTAAAAAGTCGGAATGCGAGTACATATGTTCAAACTCTTTGCGATCATTTTTTAGTAGCAATAAACAAAAGAACTATGTCAATTGGACATGCTTTGATACTATTTATGCGCTTGAATTTTTATTTGATAACTTTAGAGATTCCGTATATCGTCAATTTATTGGAATTCCAATGGGGACTAACTGTGAACCAATTATTGCGGACCTGTTTTTGCATTGTTACGAGTTACAATTTATGACTTAAATTAGCAAAGACCCATCAAAACAATATTTGAAACAAAAACAATACTTTTAGATATTTGGATGATATATTGGCTCTCAATAATAACGACTTCCGTATGTATACTTAGTCTTAAGAAATTTATCCTGTAGAACTTACTTTAATTAAAGCTAATGATAACAATGACCACTGCCCTTTCCTCGATCTTGATATCTATACCATAAACGGGAAGATTATTACAAAAATTGTTGATAAGAGAGATGTTTTTTTTCATTTCCTATTGTTAATTATCCATTTGTAGATGGTGACGTTCCCTTGTCATCATCTTATGGTGTTTATATATCTCAACTTGTACGATTCTCTCGTGTATGTAACAACGTATTAGATTTTAGCGAGAGAAATTTATGTATTACTAAAAAATTATTACACAAGGGTTTTTGATATCACAAACTGGTCAAAACATTTACTAAATTTTATCATCGGTATAAGGAAATAATTCGTAAATATAACTCAACATGCAGACATCAGGTATTTCACATCCAAATTTTATGGAAATATTCTTTATAAAACACAAACATGTCAGTATTCTCCTCAGAAACTAACAGAACCTTTAAATAGACTTATTAAAAAGGGATATAGTTACGATACTGTTGTCAGGTCATTAAAGATTGCATATTTTGGCTTTAATATTGATTCACTGATAGAGTCATTGAATCGGAACTAAACACATCTATTTCTAAAAAACAGTAGTTGGCATGACACGGGTTATGTTCTTCTCATATATTTTATGATAGTATGATACTAAATCCCTAACGGGAGGGATTGTGCCTCATATTCATCATATTCACCATTTCCTTTCTCAATTTTAATAACTATGTTTCTGATCTAATTTTGTATTCTATAATCGACATCTATATATTTACACTACAAATCTACAACTCTCAGTCTATGGCTACACGTGCTGATCTTATCTATATTCATGCACAATATTCATTAGCTGTGTATGAGTATCAAAATCGTATCATACGCGATGATGACCAGCCAGTACACACTGTAAGGATTTTATTCACCAGTATTTAAAAAAAAACATTGCAGTACGAACAGTAATCTATTTTTTTTTCATTTGACATTACTTTGAAAGTAACGTAGTTACAAGCACAGGTTATATAGTATATAACTGCTTTTTTAAAATGTTAATTGTCTTAATCAATCTTATTTGAGAGATGTTGGATATTTTCAAGGAAAAACCTCACATCTCCAGTGGACTTTTGTACATGGTCAGATAACCTTAGGTCATCTCTAAATTACTGTGTATTTCCTGTATCTCAGATCATATCTATGATTGCTCGAATGGTGAGGTTACCTCAGGTCACCTCTGAATGATTGAACATTGTGAGGTTACCTAATATTTCCTCTGTATTGCTGTACATGGTGAGGTTACTCTGTATTACTGCACATACTCGTATTACCACACTTTGTATAAACTTTACAAAACACTATTTTTTTAGTTTTCCTCAGGGCACTTCTGCATTTCTATACATGGCCAAGTGCACATGTTAACTAATGTCATTTCTTGACTACTGTATATACATATGTAACCTCAGAATACCTCTGTATGTTAGAATATGGTGAGTTTAGCTAAGGTCACAACTTCATGGTCAATGTACCAGCTCTATGTTACCACAGATAAACTTTGCAAAACGCTAATTTTCTACAAAACTCAGGTTACCACAATTGAATGTTCATAACTCCCTTCGCCAGCTTAGTCAGTCCAGATTACATCTATGTTCTTTTTTTCACGGACAGGCTACCTCAGGTCATTTGTAAATTACTGTACATAACCAGGTTACCTCAGGTCATCTGTAAATTACTGTACATGACAAGGTTACCTCAGGTCATATGAAAATTACTATACATGACCAGGTTACCTCAGGGAACCACTGTACTGCTGTGCATGGTAAGGTTACCTCAGGGAACCATGGTACTACTGTGCATGATCGGGTTACTTCTAGGAACCATTGTTCTACTGTGCATGGTCTGGTTACCTCAGGGATCCATTGTACTACTGTGTATGGTCAGGTTACCTCAGGGAACCACTGTACTACTGTGTATGGTCAGGTTACCTCAGGGAACCACTGTACTACTGTGTATGGTCAGGTTAGCTCAGGGAACCACTGTACTACTGTGTATGGTCAGGTTACCTCAGGGAACCACTGTACTACTGTGTATGGTCAGGTTACCTCAGGGAACCATTGTACTACTGTGCATTGTCATGTTACCTATGGGAACCTTTGTACTTCTGTGCATGGTCAGGTTTCCCCAGGGAACCATTGTACTATTGACATGGTCAGGTTACTTCAGGGAACCATTGTACTACTGTGCATGGTCAGTTTACCTCAGGGAACCATTGTACTACTGTGCATGGTCAGGTTACCTCAGGGAACCATTGTACTACTGTGCATGGTAAGTTACCTCAGAAAATCATTGTACTACTGTGCATGGTCAGGTTACCTCAGGAAACCATTGTACTACTGTGCATGGTCAGGTTACTCAGGGAACCACTATACAACTGTGCATGGTCAGGTTACCTCCGGGAACCATTGTACTACTGTGCATGTTCAGGTTACCTCAGGGAACCATTGTACTACTGTGCATGGTAAGTTTATCTCAGGGAACCATGGTACTACTGTGCATGGTAAGGGTTACCTTAGGGAACCACTGTACTACTGTGCATAGCCAGGTTACATCAGGGAACCATTGTACTACTGTGCATTGTCATGTTACCTCAGGGAACCATTGTTCTACTGTGCATGGTCAGGTTTCCCCAGGGAACCATTGTACTACTGTACATGGTCAGATTACTTCAGGGAACCATTGTACTTCTGTGCATGGTCAGGTTACCTCAGGGAACAATTGCACTACTGTGCCTGGTCAGATTACTTCAGGAACCATTGTACTACTTTGCATGGTAGGTTTCCTCAGGGAATCATTGTACTAATGTGCATTGTCAGGTTACCTTAGGGAACCACTGTACAATTGTGCATGGTCAGGTTACCTCAGGGAACCACTGTACAACTTTGCATGGTCAGGTTATTCATAAAGATAGACAAGAATGAGATTTACAGATTTAGTAGACTGAATTTTTTTCTGAACTAATTTTTTTCTGTTTGTTTATAGGTTTATGGTGAATGGAAACATAAATATAGACTTTTTAAAAAATCTTGCATCTTTTGGGGATATCATTCCAGGAAAGTGGAAGAATATCATGTTTACTTGAAGTGGTGAGGTCTAGTAAAAATAGCAAACAAAAAGAAAAAAAAATGAGTTGACTTCACGATTGCGTAACGTTTTATTCTTCGTGGCAAGACCCCCTTTTTTCAATTTGGTACATACATGATATGAACATGAATTTTTTTTCTAAGATCAGCTGTTTTGCATGTAAGCCTATGGAGCAGTCAATAACAAGACTGCAACCTTAATATGTTAATTTGATTTGAATCTATTATATTTGTTGTTATTTTTGGGGTTACCTGAGGTAATCCTGTTATGAAAGAATACTTCGTAGATACTTTGCTGGTATATGCATTTATGCTGTAATTACACAATTTCTTAATTTAAAATGTAAGACTTCATAGATTTGTATTGTTTATGCGATTATATGTAAATGTTACATGAGTTCGCTTGAGTTAAATGGGTTGTATTTGGTGTTATAATTGGGGTTACCTGAGGTAGTCCTGTCATGAATGAATACTTCGTAGATACTTTGCTAGTCTTTACATTAATTGTAATAAACCAACTTATTCATTTTGAATGTAGGACTTCATTGAAGTTATATTGTTTATGGGATATATATGTAAAGGTGATCTCAAATAACTTCAGTTAAGTGGGTTACATTTGCAATTATATTTGGGGTTACCTCAGGTACTCCTGTTATGAAAGAATGCTTATTAGATAGTTTGCTAGTGTAAACATTTATGTTGTAATCAAACAATTTCTTTATTTTACATGTAGGACTTCACAGATGTAAATTGCTTACGCGATATTTAGAAAATGCAATCTGTCTTAACTCGATTTGAATGGATTATACTTGTAGCTATTTTATGGGTTACCTGAGGTAACCCTGTCATGACAGAATACTTTGTAGATACTTTGTTAGTATATGTATTTATGGTGTAATAAACCAACTTCTTCATTTTCAATGTAGGAATTCATTGAAATTATATTGATTATGTGATGTAAATGTAAAGATGATCTGAATTAACTTGAGTTAAATTGGTTGTAATTGCTGTTATTGCTTGGGTTACCTCAGGTAACCCTGTTATGAAAAAAATATAAGTAGATACTATGCTAGTGTATACATTTGTATTTTAATCACACAATTTCTTAATTTAAAAATGTAGGACTTCATAGAAATTATATTGATTATGTGATGTAAATGTAAAGATGTATTTTTTATTTGATGTTATTGTTATGGTTACCCGAGGTTATCCTGTCATGTTCGAAAACTTTGTAGATAGTTTTCCAGAATATACATTTAAGTTGTAATAAACGATTTACTTTTTTATAAATTTTAACTTCATAGATGTGTATTGTTAATATGATATTTAGGAAAGGCAACTTAAGTTAACTTTATTTGAATTGATTATATTTACTGTTATTTTTTGGGGTTACCTGAGGTAGCCCTGTTATGAAAGAATACTTCGTAGATACTTTGCTGGTATATGCATTGATGTTGTAATTACACAATTTCTTAATTTAAAATGTAGGACTTCATAGATTTGTAATGTTTATGCGATGTATAGATATATGTTATCTGAGTAAACTTGAGTTAAAAGGGTTGTATTTGTTGTTATTATTAGGTTACCTGAGGTAACCCTGTCTCTCATGTAACCCTGTAATGAATGAATTCTTCGTAGATACTTTACTAGTGTTTACATTAATTGTAATAAACAAACTTCTTTATTTCAAATGTAGGACTTTATGAAAGTTGTATTGCTTATGTGATGTACATGTAAAGATGAACTCAGTTAACTTCAGTTAAGTGGGTTATATTTGTAATTATGTCTTGATTACCTCAGGTACCCATGACATGAAGAATGCTTTTTAGAAAGTTTGCTATTGTAAACATTTATATTTCTTTGTTTTAAATGTAGGACTTCATTGATGTGTATTGTTTATGTGATATACCGGAAAGGCGACTTAAGTTAACTTGATATGAATGGATAATACTTGTTGCTATTTCATGGTTTACCTGAGGTAACCCTGTCATGACAGTATACTTAGTAGATACTTTGCTAGTATATGCATTTATGGTGTAATAAACCAACTTCTTCGTTTTTAATGTAGAAATTCATTGAAGTTATAATGTTTATGTGATGTATATGTAAAGGTGATCTGAATTAACTTGAGTTAAATAGGTTGTATGTGTGGTTATTGTATTGGTTACCTCAGGTAACCCTAATATGAAAGAATTCTTAGTAGATACTTTGCTAGTGTATACATTTGTATTGTAATTCCACAATTTTTTAATTTGAAATGTAAGACTTCATAGATTTGTATGGTTTATGTGATGCATATATATTTAAAGGTGACCTCAGTTAACTTAAATTAGATGAGTTATCTGTGTTGTTATTGTTATGGTTACCTGAGGTAACCCTGTAATGAATGAATCCTTCGTAGACACTTTGCTAGTGTTTACATTAATTGTAATAAACAAACTTCTTTATTTTAAATGTAGGACTTCATGAAAGTTGTATTGTTTATGTGATGCACATGTAAAGGTGACCTCAGTTAACTTCAGTTAAGTGGGTTATATTTGTAGTTATGTCTTGGGTTACCTCAGGTACCCATGTTATGAAGAATGCTTTTGAGATAGTTTGCTAGTGTAAACATTTATGTTGTAATCGGACAATTTCTTTATTTTAAATACGACTTCATTGATGTGTATTGTTTATGTGATATTTCTGAAAGGCGACTTAAGTTAACTTGATGTGAATGGATAATACTTGTTTCTATTTCATGGGTTACCTGAAGTAACCCTGTCATGACAGAATATTTAGTAGATACTTTGCTAGTATATCCATTTATGGTGTAATAAACCAACTTCTTCTTTTTAAATGTAGGAATTCATTGAAGTTATATTGTTAATGTGATGTATATGTAAAGTTGATTTGAATTAACTTGAGTTAAATAGGTTTTATTGTTGTTATTGTATTGGTTACCTCAGATAATCCTGCTATGAAATAATGCGTAGTAGATACTTTGCTAGGGTATACCTTTGTATTGTAACTCTACAATTTTTTAATTTCAAATGTAGGACTTCATAGATTTGCATTGTTTATGTGATGTATATATATTAAAAGGTGACCTCAGTGAACTTGAGTTAGATGGGTTAGCTTTGTTGTTATTGTTATGGTTACCTGAGGTAACCCTGTAATGAATAAGTCCTTCGTAGACACCTTGCTAGTGTTTACATTAATTGTAATACACAAACTTCTTTTTTTAAATGTAGGACTTCATGAAAGTTGTATTGTTTATGTGATGTATATATATAAAGGTGACCTCAGTTAACTTGAGTTAGATGGGATATCTTTGTTGTTATTGTTATGGTTACCTGAGGTAACCCTGTAATGAATGAATCCTTCGTAGACACTTTGCTAGTGTTTACATTAATTATAATAAACAAACTTTTTTATTTTAAATGTAGGACTTCATGAAAGTTGTATTGTTTATGTGATGCACATGTAAAGGTGACCTCAGTTAACTTCAGTTATGTGGGTTATATTTGTAATTATGTCTGGGGTTAATTCAGGTACCCATGTTATGAAGAATGCTTTTGAGATAGTTTGCTAGTGTAAACATTTATGTTGTAATCAAACAATTTCTTTATTTTAAATGTAGGACTGCATAGATGGGTATTGTTTATGTGATATATTGGAAAGGCGACTTAAGTTAACTTGATATGAATGGATAATACTTGTTTCTATTTTATGAGTTACCTGAGGTAACCGTGCATGACAGAATATTTAGTAGATACTTTGGTACTTTATACTTATGGTGTAATAAACCAACCTCTTAATTTTTAATGTAGGAATTCTTTGAAGTTATATTTTCTAGGTGATGTATATGTAAAGGTGATGTGAATTAACTTGAGTTAAATAGGTTGTATTTGCTGTTATTGTTTTGGTTACCTCAGGTAACCCTGCTATGAAAGAATTCTTAGTTGATACTTTGCTAGTGTATACATTCATATTGTAATTCCACAATTTTTTAATTTGAAATGTAGGACTTCATTGATTTGTCTTGTTTATGTGATGTATATATAAAGTTACCTCAGTTGACTTGAGTTTAATGGTTGAATTTGTTGTTATAATTGGGGTTACCTCAGGTAGCCCTGTCATGAATGAATACTTCAGATTATTAATTGAACTTTTATAAAAAAAAAGTTTATAATTTTACCAGCCATCCCCACCCTACACGTACATACGAAATGAAAGATCGGTGAATACAAATAATAAAATCATTTGGGAAGTTTGTTGACATCTTTGGTATTTGGTCACATTAAAATTTGGTATTAAGATCTATCTAAATAAGAACTATATTTTCGTGCGTATTTAATCAATGGCGCATTACCACGATTACCTCAGGGCACCGATTACCTCAGGGCATACAGCAGCGGACCTAACTGCCACCTGCGGTTCACCGACTGATTTTCCTTATTGATGCACTTGAAAATCTATTGATTAAGGCAAATATACGAATAATGAATGTGTTGAATTTAACTCTAAACCATTTGAGAATATTGATGTCAGCTGGTGTAATCATTAAGCAATGTACAGGTGATTATCTTACCGTTTAATTCGGTCTATCCATCAAATTTAAATTAAGGCATGGGGTTTTAACAATAACTATGGTGTAATTTACGATACACTAAAAAAAAACTATCCGAAACTAATTACATGTATTTTTCATAATCTACCTTGTGAGTTTTTTGTAGTTTTAAATGGTGGTGGTTCGGGAAGAGGTGAAAATAAACAAAAGTAAAATTGATTGAAAAAAAAAGAAAAATCACAAAAATACTGAAAATTGCCAAGTGCTTACAGATCAGCAAGAAATAATTGCGCATCTATCGTGTCAATATTCATGATAAATTGCTTAACTTAGACAATAGCCAAAACAACATCGGACTGTGTATTACGCAAATGCTCTGTTCTTTGCAACAATGTGTTGATTATTTCATTTATAACCCTATTTAATGCTCCTTCATTGACATCCTATATAAAAAAAATATGTACATTTAACCTTACTGTAAGCTTTAACTCATGCAGCAAGCTCTGTTTGCTTCTCTTTTAAAACATATTATTGACGAAATTTGAACATCATTCCTGGCGCTTTTTTATTTCTTCTTTAATTTCATGTTTATTTACAACAACATGGAATACTCTTACGTGTAATTCATGACAAGTGGCAAATGTGTGAATAAAAAAATAAGTATAGAGTTATTTATTGAACTAAGATTCCCTTTCGCTTTGTTTCGATTTATTTTTTAGTGAATCTATACAATCTCAACATTGATGTTTTAGTAGGAAATATTACATTAAATTATGTTCTGGGACATGCACCTTAAAATTTCACACAAGGAAATATTTCCAAACTCTTTATTATAGTTTCCTTAATACTTTTTTTGTTAGGCAATGTGATACTAAAAGATAAAGAAACGAATTTATATAAAGCTTGATTTTTTTATATATTCTGATACAAACAAAATAATAAGATAGTGGTGTTGACACCGATCTTTTTACATTTTTTACAAGGACGTTTTCACATATTTTTGTTTCAACTTCCTTTTCGTTGACTAGTACAAGTTATATTGGTTCAATCATAGTAACTTTATTAAAAGAAAGGTAAGGTGTTAAAATTGTTTATATCAAAAAAAACATATTCGTTCTGCCTATCAACAAATAATATTAGATCATCACCGAGAATTGGACTTTTAAGTATTTCCACGGGATTCACTATAAGATAAAAATGACTTCTTGAACATATAATAACGTACCAATTTCAAACAGTTAGATCTGGTAAAAAAGAGGTTCTATTGGTACACTTTTTATACGGCTTGTCTGCTTGGACAACTTATAGATGTGTGCTCGCGACTAAAACCTGCTAACACAGTTAGGAGGAAGTAAGTCTGAAATCGAAAGAATAAATGTTAAAAAACGGATGGATTGAAAGAAACCACTGAATCTAGTAAAGAATGAAATTGGAATAAACAACATCAAATAAGCTGAAATAGTTATTTAATAAGATCATTATTTCATATTTCATCTCATTCAAATTTAAATCGCCGTCAGTCATTTCCTTTTTACTAAGGAGAGGAACCGACAGTTCCAAGCAAAATACCAAGTACTTGTGATAAAAAGAAGTTATCAAAATTTTCATTTCTAATCAGCGGCAGCGTGACTTTTGTTCTAACGAAACTAATATATACTATTCCGGTTCAAATCGGCTGCTGTTACAAAGATTTCCTAAAGGTTTATTTGATTACCTTCCGAGAAAATTCTTAGCACATAATTTGATCTGGACTATTTCTTTAATATGGTGTCATATTTCTCGTACAAATGTTATAATTTTGATTATTTCATAAAATTGATAGCAGGAATCTTACGAAATACTTCACAAAACAATAGACCAGATCAGTCATCATAACCCAACTCCATCATAAGCATAGACGGACAAAGAATAATAAACATCATTGAACGACACATTGTAAAGATGAGTGTTTTACTAGTGCAAAGTCATCACGGTCAATGTGAAACCCCATTGTTGTAGTGTCCAATTTTGGTGCTTATGAAAGGTAAACAGTCTTCCTGTTCATGACAGGAATTTGACTATGGCAATTGAAACATACTCAGAAAGGTTAACCAACTGATGTTTGTAAAACTTTCGAAAGATTATTTCAACTTTACCACTTCGAAACCTTTGTTCAGAAGCTTTCTTGTAGGCAACTCTCATTTATCAAAAGAACTATGATAGGAAACACAAGCAGCGTATATCGTATTATTTAATAGATATATACTTCTTTTGTAGTTGCTGCTAGATTGTTGTTGACTACAAATGACAAGTTCACAGCTTGAAAGTTGAAATCATATATTATGTCGTGAAAAATGGGTTTTTACCGTATGTACAATTCAAAGTTTGGTGACTATGTGAAACGCATCTATCCCATCGAATTGGAGATAAAGGATACTACAGATACAGTTAAGTCGGCTTCATATCTTGACTTACATCTAGAAATTGACAATGAGGGTCGGTTGAAAACAAAACTTTACGACAAAAGTGATGATTTCAGCTTTCCAATTGTGAACTTTCCAATTCTAAGTAGCAACATTCCAGCAGGTCCTGCATATGGGGTATATATCTCCCAATTGATACGATTTTCCCCTGCTTGCATTTCCTATCATTATTTTCTTGATAGAGGGTTACTGCTCATAAGGAAGCTATTAAACCAAGAGTTCCAAATGGTGAAGTTGAAATCATCCCTTTGTAAATTTTACGGACGCCATCACAAGTTGGTTGACCGTTACGGAATAACCGTTTCACAAATGATATCGGATATGTTCCTTACGTCGTAACTACAATCCCCTTCCCTTTCATGAATGTGACCTACCGAATTAGACTATTTACCGTATTTGATATCACATAAGCAACACGACGGGTACCACATGTGGAGCAGGATCTGCTGATCCTTCCGGAGCACCTGAGATCACCCCTAGTTTTTGATAGGGTTCGTGTTGTTTATTCTTTAGTTTTCTATGTTGTGTCATATGTACTATTGTTTTCTTGTTTGCCTTATTATTTTTAGCCATTGCGTTGTCAGTTTGTTTTAGATTTATGAGTTTGACTGTACCTTTGGTATCTTTCGTCCCTCTTTTATGTAATCAATTTCTGTATATACGTAATCATGCAGTAGACTTATTGGTATCCGTGGAACTCTATATTCGAAGGTCGATGGGATACATATGTGTTATATATTTATCAGTAATCGGTATGCTTATGTGTGTATTGAATAGAAGTATTAAATGATACATAGTAAATAACATCTTCTTTACAGTTGCCATGATTAAAAGGCCAAGAAACATAGAAATCAATGACGACAAATGTTTGTACGGCATGAAAACTACGTGTTGGGGAAAATATGGTTTAACGCGCTTTCCATATCCTGGAACACGCAGATACAAGCCGTTGATTCATCAATCTTTAGATGGAGGGATGATCATTTCAAATGATGTTTTTGGATTGACAATCAGTCAGTTTGAACGCGAGTTTAGAGATTGCTTAGAAAGAAGAAGAACACAAGAGCAAATGATACTTAATCTCAGATATCCAGACAAATCTTCAAACGAATATATCGAATACTTACAGACTTGTACAGATCAAAGCAAAGGTATATATATTTATTTAATACATCGCACACAATGGTAAATGTACATTCTAATGCAATTTGGATGTAACAATTTTTTTCATTGGCTAAAAGATGCCGTCAAATCCACAGTTGACCAGGCGTAACTAAGGAGGGACCCGCCATTTTGAATTGATGAATCAACAAATGTTCGATTACTACTATATAATTGAAAATAAAACAACACCTACCTCGAATTCGACGTTTTAATGTAATTTTATCCGAATTTGAAGCGTACAGGTAACGTAATAACCTCCAGTTTGTAAGTTTTCGTTGTATGACGTCACGTTTAGCCATGACATCTTTGTGCCAAAATCATTCATGAAGTTTCGCGGACTTTTTTTTATTTGACAAATTGAGACATTTTTCAAGTTTTATCGTATTTTTTCTTGTTGTTATGCATTAGAATCGGAATAACAGTACTGTAGTTGAAGAGTTGCCCCCGTCAATTTTGATTTGACGGTCGCAAATCTCCGTTTTACTGTCTCCGCTACGCGTCGCCAGTAAAACTGCATTTGCGACCGTCAAATCTACAATTGACGGTGGCAACTCTTCAACTACAGTACTGTTATTCCTTAAATAGATATATCAATGATTTCAAAAATATATTCATTAATGTATATTATATGTTTATAAGGTCATGGTTGTACCTTTCTATTTTTTTTATTTTAAATTGAAATCTAAACTTTAGATAGTATAATACTGCAATCTGACAATGCAGCATTAAAAGTCACAGAAATCATAATTATGCATGGAGGATAATTAAATAAAATATGGTATTCATCAATAAAACATTAAATGTATGCAAATGTGAAGTCACAAAACAACTGCAAAACAAACAAAAAATATGCAATAACTGTCTTAATAAATTTGAACAATTTCTATTGACGTTGTTATATGTTTTACTAAATATTTAAATGTTTCACAGATAACTGTAGTTGGTTAGGAATTAATTTAGAGGATAATAAGTTATACGAACACCTTATAAATCTTGTTGGTACTGAAAAAGATATACGTACTCGACAACGACTTTGTATCATACAGAATAGTATACATAATGCAACGTCGCCTTATACAACCAAAATATCAAGTGGAAGTTTAGCTGAAGGATTGGATTTACCAGGCAGTGACCGAGATGATATGTACGTTTTAAATAATATAGACGTAATACAAAATACAAAAAATGTCAAACAACAGTGCCAACGGACTACATTAGTAATGGAGACAGATTTTGATCATCCTGGATTTACTAAACTCAAACTACTAGCAGGAGAGGTTGATGAATCCCTCCTTGTGCAAGATGCTTCTATAAGAGATAACAGTAAATGCTTTTATTTTTCAGTGATAGGCTTTATTGATGTAGTTAAGCATCTACTGTTGGATACTAATATAGATCTACCTGCTCACGGTCCATGTATATCCGACAAAGAACAAACGGTCGATATTGCAATTTGCCTACGTAGTAAATATTTACCTTACAATGCTATTCCATGGGTAAGGCGTCATCGAAAACAATGGCCTCCAAATCTCGTTATTGATAGGATTATGAGCTTCGGATGTTTGTTAGTACCAATAGGACCTACAAGTATATCAGAAAATCACTTATTTTGGAGATTATCTTTCTCTGTAGCAGAAAAACAACTTGTACATTCGTTTAATTTTACTCAACTCTTATGTTACAGTCTTCTGAAAATAACATTAAAACGTTGCATAAACAAAAATGATGATATCAAAGATTTGTTGTGTTCCTATTTTTTGAAGACGGCTTTATTCTGGGTCTCAGAAGAGGAAGATATTGAAATATTTCGATTGTCTAAATTGTTTTATTGTTTTTCTCTCTGTCTTGATAAATTAATATCGTGGATAGACCAATGTTACTGTCCAAACTATTTCATACCTGAACACAACATGTTCTTAGGAAAGATCAATTTGAGAAACAATAAAATACTTCTTTGCGTAGTTGATAGCATAAAGTGTGGTGGGACTAGAGGCTTGTTAAAGAATTTATTTCTACAGAACAATAGCTGTTATCTTTCACTTGATAAACAGAGTGAACATTCGTCTGGAAAGTTAGACACACTATTTTATAAAGTTTTTTACCTACCATATTCGCACGAAAGAGATATGTCACACTATTATAAAGAATTTGAATTGATTGAATGTTTATTGAAGACTGAATCTTCTAAATTTATCATTGGTGTATGTAAATATCACTTTGCGAAAATCCATCAACATTTAGCACAACTACTACCGTCACCAATCACAATAAATAAAACGTACATGATACACAATTGTTATCATAGAAATTTGCAGAACGGTTTAAAGACAGATGCTGTGTCGGGTTGGTTGTTATACGCGTCGTTTTATTACGTGATAGGACAGTACAATGTATGCCTAAGACTACTAGATTATGTTCTATCAAGATGTGATCCTACCATGCTGTATTTAGGGAAGGGTGCTTATAATGAAACAAATGTAAAAATATACAGACAAAATATTCATTCTACAATGACATTAAATGAAAGGATGGCAGTAGCTACTCGGGATTGTGTTATGTACTTGAAAGATTCTTCATTAATACCAGAAGAATTAAAGTTAACACAGGGAGACGTGACCATTTTTGTACCGCCGATTATCATGTCACACTTTCTTAAATTCCTATGTTACCATCATCTTGGTGATTTTCCAAACAGACAACATGCAATACGTGATTTAAAGTTAACAGTTGATGGAAAAAAGTTCACGGTCCATTCTCAACTTTCAAATTTAAGAATGCTGGGAATATGCTATGAACTATCAGGTGAAAAAGACAAGGCTTGTCAGTGTTATGAAGGAGCTTTTGAAACAGTATGATTATATATGTCGTAAATCCTATAAAAAGAAAGCTAACCATTTCTGTTAATGCAGTATAATAGACAGCTTTTGAGTTCGATGCATTTCCGTCAAAAACTCTGGTTTAAGTGAACATCATGTGTGCGTTAAGAGGCATCGTCATTTCCGTTCCAATATTGAGCGAGTGGTTGGAAAACTATAATGCTATATTGCACGAATTATTCGACAAATGAAATTCTCATGTTTGACAATCAACACTGCTGTCATAAGTGAATTGTAATTAAGTACTTACAAAATAAACAGCATTAGTAATTCATCCTGCACAATGACGATCACTTTATGACGCTTGATAAACGTTGATAGCGCAGGGATACAGGCGAAATCCTCTATCTGGTAAATGACGTCATAAAGGCGGGCATAGTTGAAGAGTTTGTTTTTCCGGTGAGGGATGAACTCGAAGGTGATCTATTGCCGGACTTATACGTATATAAGTATTTATACAATCTAATGTTTGTCAAGAGATTTAAGAAATGAATATGTGTTTCACTTTAATAACCGGTGGCTGAAAAGGGATGGAAGATACCAAAGAAGAAATTAAAAAAAAAAGATCTTTTCAATAGAAAATGTAAAATATTTCCAATTAAGATGTTTTTATGATAATGACATTGTATATATCTTATGTATTATATTCCATGTATGTCATGTACATATCTTATATATATTGTATTCTATGTATGTCATGTATATATCTTAATGATGTATTGTATTCTTTGTACATGTTGTATGTCATGAATATGTTGTAATTGTTGGAAATAAAAAAATCAAGAATTGAAAAAAAATATGCAAACATTACACAGTTGCACATAAACATAGTTATAAATATATAAAAAAAAAATATGGTATGATTATCAATGAGACAAATCTCCACAATAGACCAATATGACACAGAAATTAACAACTATAGGTCACCGTACGGTCTTCAACAATGAGCAGATCCCATAACGCATAATCAGCTAAATGACAATGTAAAACAATTCAAACGAGCGAACTAACGGCATTATTTATATAAAAAAAAAATGAACGAAAAAAAATATGTGACACATAAACAAACGACAATCATTGAATTACAGGCACATACATGCATAATGTGGTGGGTTTAAACATGTGACCAGGATCCCAACCCTCCTCCTAACCTTGGACAGTGGTATAACAGTACAACATATGAACGAACTACACAAATCAGTTGAAAAAGGCTTAACTCACGTTAGATGGCCAAAATACAAGTGGACGTGGCCGGGTATTTTTACATCCCAACAACAAAAAGACCATTGGAACAGATCTGAGAGTACTCGCAGTTAACTGACAGCTAGTTCAAAGCCACAAAAACTAATAAAAAAAACATACATCTAAGACTAAATTATCAATTCGTACACATCCAACATCCAATGGATTTAGTGTAAAGACGCCATAAACAGTCAGAGAACATCATTACCTTGTGCAATGCCAAGATATCGGTATTGGCAGATTGTAGTGAATATGTACTGTAAAAGCAGAAATTTTCGTGGAGGATTTAATTACGTTTATTTCGTGGAAAGAATATATATCCACGAAATTAAACCCAAACGAAAATTGAACTTCCATATAATATCACTTACATTTATAAGGAAACCACGAAATATATCATATACTAGTAATATTTAGTTTGTTTTCAATTTACAGAATCAATATTTATACCAATAAAAACAATATTCAATGATCTTATTACAGTGTTGAATTGGTAACCTTTTAGAATAAGTATATTCAAAGCAGCGATAAGTTTACCAAGATCATTTCTAAATTTCCGGGCATGGTTAACAACATTTTCGTAAAAATGTAAAAATGAGGATGTGCTTTCCCGTTTGAAATAAGTTTTCTACAGATACAACCATACTTCAAACCCAAATCTTTATGTCTATGAAAATTTAATGAAGGTTTTAAGTAATTTATGGTAACGATATCCTTGGTTGAATAATTTACCAGTAATAAGTAAATTACGTTCACAAAAATAAAAAACGTCACAACAGACACTGGCATAGCGAACGAGTAAATTCATCTTTGTTTAAAATGACTGAACAAAAATAAATTATTATTACTTTTAAAAGTTTTGAAAAGAAATAAACTTTCAAAGACTTCCACGTGGCCAATTGTTTTTTTTTTTCAATGATCCAACCTCAACCTATCGAGAAATCCAAGTCATATTTCGTTTATTAATATGGCATTTTGTATATAGATATAATTGTACTGTTAAATAGATTCTACAAAAGTACAAAAAAATTATTCTGACTTGCCAAATACCAGATCAAATAATCAATGAATATTATATTTTGGTCAAGCCTCTTATTCTCAAAGAATAATATCCACTCGTTTTAAGGGGTGAAATCAGTACGATAGCAGCTACTTGTTAACATTACCATTTTATTTATTGAGATATTTTCATACATTTCTGCATATGGTCATATGCTATATTGCAAAAAAATAATGAAAGATATAAATTTTCACCATCCGTTCCATTGTACATAAAGTAAGCAAAACAATTACATATTTGTTTTGTTGCGATTGTGTTTATGTGATAATAATATGTCGCAATATCTTTATACGAAATTGCCCTTAATTTAGTCTTATTATTCATCTTGAATTGGTATTTTTTTCTTCTTGTGCTATGACATCAGTTTTTGGGACAAATATTGCGTAGATGTCCTACTTTTGAAGTAATATGCAAAAGTTTGGACTTAGTTTGAATTTACATGGTGGTATCTTCGCTTGCCAAGGGTAACGAGCCAGTTCCAGCTTCTAAGAGGAGCATGCAACGTAAACCTTGGTAAGAGAAGATGGCATGGTAGTGATCCATGCAAAACAGGAGACGCACCAGTATCTCTCTGTTTGAAGTTTAAGCGATTCCCTCGGTTTTTTGTTTGATATCTTCAATTTGTCTTCCTAATCAATTTATCGTCCCTGGGCTTCTAAAATGTCGTATATGACTTTTTTTTGCTAAAAATACTTTTTGACACCAATGGTCTTGGCGAGAGGGAATCTTTGGTATTACAAAATAGCATGCAGTTAGACTAATCAAAATGTGTGAAATAAGACATATTACAAAATTGCCAATGTCAGTTGTTTGTAAAGTTTGCTTCCAAAACGGTGTATGAAAACTTGGAAATCGTTGTTGGGTGGCTTTGTGAAAAAAAAAATTGTACATTTCCTTATTTCTGTGGAAATAATGTAAGTTCTTGGATAATTAAGAAATGTCAAAGTTTATATTTCACTGCTATTATCAAAAATGTTCAAGTTCACATACGACATTTTGGAAGCATGCATTTTGCCAAAATTTGCTGTTTGAGAGATATTTTTTCTTGAAAAATTTGTAATGTACAACATTTTAAAAGCCCAGCGACGATATGGGTTTGAATATCGGTAAACTATTGTTGCCTATATCTAACAGTGATACTAGTATAGAAAATGCAAACCTTTAAAACGAACATTCATGTACAATTTCATTTCATCTGTTGACAATACTTATCATGATATACCATATGAAAATAGCTATAATAATTGTGTCTGATATAGATCCAAGTATTAGTAATTGCTTATGTTTGACCACTAGCTAAAACGAATACATTATATTTTGAGGGGCAGAATGGTCTTTTTCAAGACTTCGGGATTGGGCCTTTGTTTTAGCGGGAGTTGAGGGTTTTCACCAATCGAGACTGGAACTAGTGATTTATTTTTCGGAATCCGGGAAAGAATGCTTCATTTTTACCGAAATCCCCTTACCAAAAAAAAATGCGGTCATCGAAAAAGAAGATGTGGTATGATTACCAATGAGATAACTCTCCACAAGAGATCAAATGACACAATAATTATCAACTAGAGGTCTCTTACAAGGCGATATTATTTTATTAAAATTGATTTTAACCATGAAAAGAAATACCTCGAATGCCTAATACCGATTGCAGTTCACCATAGTTCATGTGATAAATCTTTACTGTGTCGATTTATGCACGTGATATTTTGTTACATTTGAAAATGGTTTCTTTCAATTTTTATTCATTAGTATTAATTTATACATTAGACATATATGGTTATAATTTTAAGGAAAATTTAACTTATCAATGGTTTATGTTTCTATTTCATGCATGTTGTTCATCGTGGTAAAAAAAAATTTCAGTTCTAATTTAAGATATCATGCACACCAAAATAAGTTTTGAGCTTAGTGAAAATTTCATGACCTAAATAATGTAATTATCAAGGCCAGATACTTTATTCAATTCAATTCAATATTTATTGGAAAGAGCACAAAAAAGGTGCGATCCAAATATAGACAATAATATTATTAAAACTACATATACATGAAGTATACTAGATGCACGTATATAGCAACAAAAGAGGGACGAAAGATACCAGTCAAATTCATTAATCGAAATTTAAACTGGCAACGCCATGGCTAAGTTATAAGTAAATTCTATGTAAATAGTATGAATACCATTACATTTTAAACTCATTGATTGATACCATACACTTCACTATTATTCAAAATTTTCATAATTTTACTTTAAGAAACACACAATCACCTATATAAGATCTGAGACTACTATAGTGTTATAATAGTCTCAGATAAGATATATGTGTATACGCATAAACTACTATAATTGTTTTTTTTTTTAGTTTCTTTTATTATTATTATTATGATTATCTCAAGAACATTTTTACAGCAGTACATAGAATACACGTTGTCAAAGATTCCCGCGGGTGTATCAAATCAGTGAGATTTAAGTTGTTGATTAAAATGCATACTGCAATTAAGTGTTTAAGTATGAATATAATTTTGCTCAATGTCATTTTTTTTTTATGTCTCTACGTGCGAACGGATATTGTTTAATTGTAAAAGCGCTAAATTGCATTTTAGTCTGTTGTGGCCTCGAGGAAGTTATGACACGAAAAAACGGTAATCAGTGGTGATTTTACTAAGCATTGCTGTTAGTCAGTGTGACATTCTGACATCAAACTGAATGTTAATCGACTGTTTTAGATGAAATGACAGTGCCGTTAAAGTAGGTAAATTAAGAAATGGATTTTTTTTTTCACTTGGAATGATATTCATATCATTCAGCTATAGCTTATGTGCATTTGATGTCTGTATGGTATTTTGATCGTATGGAATTATTTAACCTTATTACCTCCTTAAACTAGTAAGTATTGGTTCATGTATTGACCTAGTATTAATTTTGTTATTGCATTATTTTAAACATGATATAGCATAGAACTGTATTGCATAAGAGAAAGCCTTAATGTTCAACCGGCAATTCAACAAAAAGAAAATATGCAACCGATTACTGACTATAAAACAGCCGCCTACAACATATTTATTTATTAGTAAATGCAGCTAATTATGTTAGCGTCAATTGAAGTTACGAGTGAGTCCAGTTGGTTATCTTATTTTATTTCTTTTTTAAAAGTTATCAGTTATATATTTGGTAAAACTATCACTGGTCTGACAACACAGAAAAGTGCGCTTTGTTTTAGAAAGTGATTATAGATCTGATGTCCGCTAATAAAACGTGTTGTAAATGTGCAAACCTTTCCGCTTTTTTTTCACTTGGCACTATACTTCATTTTGACGAAATAACGAAAAAATGCAATCTTTTGGTATCATTGTTAGGCTGCATGTTAAGTTCGTTTCTTCGAAAACATATTGATATTAATAAACCCCTTTTTTAACCTGACATTGGTATGGACTTTCCTTTCTAAACCTACATTTCGAAATCATATGTTAATAAGACAAAAGTTAATAATTTAAAAAGAGTTATCGGTGTTATCATTTGCACAGTTTTACAATAATAAATATAAATTGAAATTTAAGTTCGTTTCTTCGAAGTAAATTAGAAAATTCCAAAACGAGGCTGGCCGCTGAAATTCAAAATAAAGTTCTCCAGCTGAAGATGCGAATGGCGTAACTTACAAACAAATGCCTATGGTTAGTTTCCATGAAATGTAGTGTCTTTGGTTTGTTGTAGACTAGATGCCAACACAATTATTTTGATATTTCAAACAATCCCAATCAAAATGCAATTTATTTGGTATCGACTGAAAGGTCGGGCGTCATCACGTCGAAATAATGTGTTGTTATTATTATAATTTGTAAGGGGTCAACCCACGGTTAAAATTTCAAATGAATGTGATTAAAAGCTTACTTGTAAGCTCCAATTTCGTCATCTTGTTATCAACTTTCAAATTCAAAAATAAAAAAAATCGTATCCCCCCTTTTTTTTATGTAAATATTGAAGCTGCATATTTGTGACTATACAAAATAGTTATGCGAAATTTGATCTATGACTTTACAAGCAAGACTTATTAAAGAGAAAATAATAATGTATAATCTTCAGTGTTTTTTTCTGATGAAAGAGAAACCGTGAGTAATGAACAGGTGCTTGCATGAATTAAAAATATGGATTTACAAAATGTACATGTCACGTACCAAACAAATGAAACATATTAACTTCATTTTGAGTACATGTAATCACTTTTTGGGGTAACATGACAAACTAGTCCGAGATTACTCTGACGTCCAATGGCTGTTTTGCCAGACAAGCTGGGGCCGTGGGACGTCCGAGCTAGTCCCAATTAAAAATTGGATATTTGCCCACTCAAAAAAGATGCGCTGCTTCGTCACTTCTTATGCCGACTGGAAATATATTTATCGGGCATCAACCTGTTAATTTTTCATTTATCTCTTCATTTTATAGGTAAGTTTCACCTTCCTCTCAACCTTTATTTTTCCATATTTTAACAGTTTTCACAGAGACCCATCGATTTCCGCATTTTGACTTTCACTTTCAAATGGAGGTCAAGTTACGAGAGAGTTTGTGGTCTCGAGACTCAAAATATGCAAATATTTATAATTTCTACCTCCTTTGTAGGAGATCAATGTTTAACATTTAGTAGCCAACCACGATTTTTCACCTCCTTTTCAGGAGATCGGTATGAAGCATTTAGTTCTGACCACACTACAATCGGAAGCTCTTGGATAACATATTTAGATAACTTGCATCGTAAATGAACGAGATATTACATTATGGTCATTTGCATAAATCATCATGAAAATGAAAGGCAACATGCCGAAATCGATAACTGTCTAATTATGAGAAAATAAAGGTTGGCAGGTAGGTGAAACTTACATAAATGAAGAGATAAATGAATAATGAACAGGGCTCACACTACTTCAGAATTATAGGGAGAAGTGACTTCTCTTTTTGAAACTGATAGGGAGAAGTGGTGAGATTTGAAAGAGAAGTGCTCATTCGTGCGGTGCGCTACAATGTTTGGATTTTACTTTAGTATAAACAGTCATTTGTAAATAATGTTCTTTTTATATTGTTCAATTCATATCTGACTGAGTAAACAATTAAAGTCACATTTCAAATTAAAAGTTGTTTAAAATTTACTAAGGTCCTTGTGAGAAACTGCCAACTAAATATCTAGCACTAAATTGTTTTTAATTTTTTTTAAAGGTAAAGAAATTATAATATATCAATTGCAATTTAATTAAAAACTATCTTGTGTGTGAAATTCAGTGTTTCTCATCAAAAGATATATAAAGGTAAGCTGGGCCATAATATATTGATATTAGCTGATTAGTGTAATAGTTTAAGAGTTAAGCAACTTTACAATAGTTAACAACAATCCATATAAATTATTGGGATTTCTATACACCAATCAATGATGAGTTTATTTAGATGTAACCAAAAGTGTAATAATGCGTGTGGAATTCGTAATTTTTCCTTTTGGGATCAATATTCTTCTGTCAGCTGTTCCATCCGTGCATCCGTAGTAATTTTTGTTAAAATACCGATTTCGGTCATAGCTGGTCCGTTTCTGATCCGTAGTGTAGAAATCAATCAACAATGGCGGACAATGCAAGAAAATTTACAAAAATAAACGATGTTTGACAAGTTATTTGGAAAGGATAATGACGTTTTTAATGCAATAAATGGATTGAACATTTACTGGAGGCAACTTTTATCACGTTTAAATGAAGTAACAAACTTATTTTGCAGCCGAAAGTTAGGTTGATGTACATTTTCGAGTAACAAGCACCGGAACTTACGGAAGTGCACGAAGTGATAAAAAGTTGTATTTTTATCAAATAACTTGCTACACTTTGCAAAAACAATGCTTCAACGTCTTTTCTTAAGATAATAAATTGTTTAAGTCTGAATTTCTTAAAATATCAATAAAAAGTTGATGTTTCAACAACTTGGTAAAAATTGAAAATGTCCGATGACATAAGCGACTGAAAGCGAGTATTGTAAACAACAGGGCGACTTGTCTTCGCTTTTGGGTGTCGAGGAAAGCGAAGTGACGGTCGGGAAAGCGACTTCTTCGCCCAAGTCGCCTGGTAGCGTGAGCCCTGATGAACAGATTGATGCCTGATATATATAATTTCAAGGCCGTTAGTCCACATAAGAAGCGACGAAGCAGCGCATCTATTTTGGGTTGGCAAATATCCACTTTTTGATATGGGACGAGCTGGGACGTCCCATTAGCTTGTCTGGCAAAACAGCCATTGGACGTCAGAGTAATCTTGGACTAATGACAAACCAAAAATTATCAACACACAATAATATTATTATAATTTCCCAATGTCTTATAAAACTTATGACATTCTATTTAGTTAATGTTGACAGTTTTGTCGAAACATGCACAAATTAATTACCAGTCATTTGCCAATGTCCAATAGAAGTTCACAATAGGATTTTTGTTTAGTGATTAATGTCAATGTGACAGGTCACAAAAATAAAGATATAAATAAGGTCTTACAAAGGTATCATCAATTCATCATGTACTTGGGGTTTCCAAACTGATCCGTATGTTTTTACAAGGATTCTTTTAGAAAACAAAATCACCAATACATCAGTTTTCTTCTTTCAAGTAAGGAAACAAATTCATATTGAATGTGTATGGTCCCATGTGTATGTTATAGTTGTGAAATTATTTCCATAATCTGACTACTGACATTTTTAGAATTAATGTTGTTCTTGGGCTTTGAATTATTTATTATTTACATCAGTGAATTTATCTCCAATGGTAAAAGAGTTATCTTTAAATTTATAAATAAAAATGTTGTAATATTTTCAGATTTTAAATTTCATTCATGTATGACAAAGATAAACAATGGACAGTAATAAAAGAAAAGCACTGATTGAATGGGTATGTATATTTTTGATTAACCCTTAAATGAACATTTTATTTGTTAATTGACATTGTCTCATTGCTGGCACAATCATCTCAATGTAAATTACTCTTTGATGCTCAATTGTTCATCTTTCCCTACACATTTCTTTTTCTGTTGCCATTTCAAAGATTCTTGAGAGTTTGATTTCAGACTTCTTTTATTCTAAAAGCTTCATTAACTTGAGACCATTTCTGTCTTAGAGGTCAACCAGGATTGTGTATAAAATATTGCAGTAAATGCTGACTGTCAGTTTACAAACATACATGTATATAGGTCTTTTATCATCATTTAGACTAATTTATACAGATTTTATTTTCAGTGTAAACCCTGAGTCAAGCTGCATAAGATCTTTACACAATACATTTATATAAAACTATATTCTTTGTTTTACTTTCAGGTTAATTCTTTAGTTCCAAGTAATTCTATCAGATCGGTTTTAGATTTACAAGATGGAAAAGCTTTTATACAACTTTTACAGCTATCGTAAGTATAATGAGGAATAAAATAAAGAATTTAGATAAAGTTTATCAATGATATTAACTTTATAAACTACAACATATTTGTGAAAATCAGAAAAAAATGTCAAATTATTATACTATATAGACTACACTTAAGAAATAATAACTGCTTTAATTTATAAGATATGTAAGTGTAAGCCATGTCTCCAAATTTTTAACATGTGAACCAAAGGTTGAAATATATAGAAATTTTGTGGCTATAATACATCATGTTAGTTGCACGCATATTAATTATGCTATTTTGTTGTAGCGATGAATGTTTAGTTCCTGAGGCACCACAGACTTCTCAACAAAGATTAGATTTAGTAAAACAGTATTTAGAAGGTACTTACTTGTATTATATCTGCATGTTTGTGCAAGGTCATATAGACCAAGCGTTTTGATATTCACTGTCTTCTCCAGTTCAATACAAAATAAATGCACTTAATGCAATATTTCCCTGATGATGACAAAACTGCAAGGGTGATCATGAAATTACAATTAATCCTTGCAAGAGCAATTTTCAAGTTATTCTGTAGGATGAAGAAACAAGCTAGATCGTAAAATTCAGGTTAAGCTAATGAATGAATTTAATCATTATCTTCAACAAATTAACAAAATATACAATAAAACTACATTGCAATATTCTGTATTTTTAGGATTTTATTCAGTGTCACTGCTGCCTGGAAGTACTCTCCTAGACTTCAAACTTATTGTTCAGGACAGTGTTAGCAGAAAAGACAAAGAATGGGAACTTGGAAAGGTTTGTTGTAAAGTATAAACATGGTAGCCGAAAAAAAAACTAAGTTAGGGTTTATCAACAGAATCCATCTGACTCCTAATGTCTATCTTTAAGGCTTTGTTTTTTGGGGCACTCTAGATAGTAAATCATCAATTTTACTCAAATTATAAAATTTAAAATATATGATGATTTGCCTATTGTTTATTTAAAATACACTGATTGACATTTTGGCACTCTAGTTAACTATATTTCTCCCATTATGGTAAAGTGTTCACACATTTGTCATACTATCTAGATCCCCTGTTTCCAATGTTTTGAAGTAGATATGTCATTTCTTTTCGTTTGCAATCTGTTTTAGATATTATTAGCATTGTTGGAAGCATGTGTACTAGAGAAGAAGAACAATACATTTGTTACCACGGCAACAAGTCTCCCAGAATTGGCCCAGATGGAGATAATGCAGATGTTACAGCCAATGATCATCAATGCCCAAGACGTGGGTAACCACTTGACGGAAGACTTTGCTGATATCTTAACTAAAACTACAGGTTTGTTTGGATTGAATGTATATTTTAAAATGTGTTTTATTTTTATGTTTAATTGCTTGCTAGATGTAAAAATGAATGTATGTGTGCTTGTTGTACCTTCTTTCTTCTTTGTAGATCACCTTAACTGTTGTGTCATATTTATAACATTAAAATAAAATTGGTTTATAAATTATGAAAAGAAAAGGAATTTAAAATAAAAATATACAAGACTAAGTTTACATTAGATAAATAGAAAAATATAGTGAATAGATATGATTGCCAATAAGACAACTATACACTAAAGAAAATAATAATGAGAGTAAAAAGGGGATAGCTCTGTCACATGCAAATAATTCATGAATGAAAATATGAGTACACAAAAAAAGCAACAAACCTTGTAATTAATATAAAAATTATTTGATATTTTATTTTTGAGCCTTCTGAATTTGTCATTTACCTTTATTGGAGTGCTAATTATAATCTTTTAAATAGAAGATTTCGAGGAGAAAAAAAGAACAATACTTCACAGAGAGTGTTGACTATTTAAAGTTGTAATAAAATCAGAATTTACATTTCATATGAATAATTTTGGATAATTTTTATTAGCTTAAAGTTAAATGAAAACTATTGTTACTGATTTTCTGTTTCAAAGTTTTAAAAAAGCTCACACACGCAATTAGAAACAACATGCTGTTTATGACATCCCATTTGTGTAAAAGACATTTATTTTATTTTGATAAAAAATGTAGAAACATACAGGTTTGGCCATTTATTTGAAGACCTTCAACATGAGAAAAACATAAAAAAAAACATAAAATCTATTAAGTATTAATTAATAACCTTGCACCCTCTCGGTACCTTGTTTTTCTGTTCTTAGACACCAATGCTCACCAAGATGCTGCTCTTTTCTTCCAACTAGTTACCCAAGGCAACATGAGTCGAGTGACATCAACACCAAATGTGGACCATTCTTTCAACTTTAGTAGATTTTCAAATCATGGTACTGGTTTGTTCTTTTACGTTCTTCACTTTTGCTTTTCTTTTGTATTTTGTTCACAGCATGCTGGTAAATATTGTGAAGAATGATTACCTGCAAGTTGATGTTATTTTAATATTTATTTCCAAGTTTTGTTTTTGCTAATATAGTTGCTTACTAACATTTTGTTTAAAGATGCATTACCTGTTTTAAAAGATAATGAAATGCTTTTAACACATTTGAAAATGAATTTAATTAAAAGATATTAATTTTATGTATTTTCAAGATACACAGATTTTTTTGTCTTAGGTTACAGACTGGATTTCAATAATGCTTCAAAAAGTTCAAAATGTTTAAAACTTAGTTTCTGCAGTGATTCTAGACTGTTCATGGACCTTTCGTTTTATAAAATTACCATAATAGCCATCACCTGAATAATTCAATCAGTTTGACTGATGATAAATAAAAGTATATATATTTTTTTGGGGTGGACAAAATATTCATATTTGTCAGTGGATTTGGAATGGTTGGAAGATACTTTCAAAGTCTGTCACATTCCTACATACTGTCTTTGAGTTATTTGAATATAATTTTTTATTTGAGTAATTGTGCATAATAAATTTTTTTTGAGTAATTGTGCTTAATATTTTTTCTTTGAGTAATTGTACATATTAATTCTTTATTTGATTAATTGTGTAAAATAATTATTTTTTGAGTAATTATGCCTATTGCTTTTTCTTTGAGTAATTGTGAATATATTAATTTTTCTTTGAGTAATTTTGAATAAAAATCTTGGAGTTCTTGTGAATCTTTGAGTAATTGTACATGTAATGGACATGTCTAAAGTAAAAGTTTGTCTTCTATTTACTTACATTTAAATGGGACTTCCCTCATGAGCTAGCATCTCAGATTAAGAGACTTTAAAAACAAACAATATTATAGTAGAAAAAGAGAAATTGTATTTCATGTAAATTAATAACAACTTCAGACATACATGTGTTTCTGACATTGTTATGAACCTGTAATGTCATTTGAATATTACTGTTATGAACCTGAGATGTCATTTAAATATTTTCCAGTGGCTAGTCCTGTAACTCATCAACAGTTTAATACAAGTTTGTCATCAGAAATAGCCTCTCCTCTCAGAATGATGACCATAGCCAATTCACCATGTACACCACTAAGTGCATTGATGCAGTCACCACAACTGGCTCAGAAGGTATTGTACAAATCTATTGGCTAATTTTCAAACAACTGAATTTTATTTATACCTTATATAAAATTGAAATTTGTTTTAAAAAATCTTATTTTTTTAATTTTAAGTACTTATATAACCAATTAAGGGTGATAAAAATATTTTTTAAATATATATGAGGAACTATGAAATTAGATTATAGATCATTATTAGATATGTATATGCATTTTCATTACAGGCACTTATTAGACAGAGAGAGAGGGAAATTAAAAAGCTTGAGTTGTCGCTGCAGAATGAACGACATCTTAGGATAGAGCTGGAATTTGACCTTCATGAAAAAGTGGAAAAGTTAAATGATAAAGGTACTCATTTTTATTTTTCCTATATTTTGTTTATTATTATTCATCCCATTGCAGCCTTGAAAGTATGATCCTAGTTATTAATCATACATGTTAAAATTGTTTATATATATATTTTGATACAGCTCCTGTGGATTCTTTCTTCGTTGCTCTATGGGTATTTGGGTATATTTTAAAGCCCTTAACATTATGATTTTTTGAATTTCGTTTAAAATGCAGAATAGGAAGTCAAGTGGCATCATAACCCATGCAACATGATTTATGAATGTTTTGTGTTTTCTATAGATAATAAAATAAAAGAATTTGAGAAAGTCGTGAAACAACAGAGAAAAGTTCAAGACATGGTAGATGAAATAGATACACTAAGACAAGAAAAAGAGAAGAATGAAAAGGATCTCACAAGGTATTTATATCAGCACCCTTGCAACAATAAAAAGAGAGAGGCAGAAGTTACCATGTGCCAATCATAAAAACATAAGTTAAAAAGATAACCAGTTACTCAATGACCAAAAGAAAAACATTAAACATTCCATATTGCAATACAATACCATAGATGCCAACCATTACAATGTTTGCGTAGTTTTTCCGATTTTGCGATAAAAACTACGCTATTACGGTCAAAGTAGAATAGTTACGGATTACCAATCATCGCCATTCAATTTTGTAAAACACAGATTTTTATCATTACTTTTACGTCCTGGTCCGGTATTTAGAAAACGCCAATGTAATGCTTCTGGTTTCTCTGGAGTTATCAACCTATTGTTGAGTAACTAACTGACTTCCGAAGAGGCAAACTTGCATTTATGAAGTAACTTTTCCCCTTTCTAGAACTGTACTAGTCGAGAACATCTGAACAATAAATGAATGGAATACATACTTCAGACAACATGTTAAACGACAAATTTCGTGCACATCACTTTGCAACCACTTGTCGGTAATCTTTATTGGTTAATGCACGTTTATGAATGATTACTGAAAACTTTTCAAAAATACGGAAAATTTGATGGTTTGTTACTGATTGTGTCAAAAGGGGGTTGGCATCTATGCAATACTCAAAAACTAAAGTTTAAGCAACATTAACCCAATCAAAAATTGTAGGTAATTGTACACATCATGTTGATCATGGCAAGGAATAAAGGTAATGCTAAGTTGATGGAACAATTTTATTTATATAAACAGCTGCATTCATTATTTTTCAACTAAACTGAATATTATGGGATATATACTTTTGATTTTCCGATTTGGACATTTATAAAATTTCTTTACTTTTTTCCCAGGGTTCAACAGAAAATGAATGAACTGCAGAACATCAAAGATCATTATGAGATTGTAGAACAAGAAAACAAACAGCTTACAGAAGAGTTTTCAAAAATGAGAACAGAGGTATGATTTGCACTGAAAGATTTAATCTGTATGTATGTTTAAAGTCTGACAAAATTAAATTAAAAATAGTTAGCATAGTCTTCTCACATGTTTATACAACCAATTTATAGAACTGTTTTTGTGAGAATTTCATTTTGTAAAAATGTTCAGTGAATACTACGTTATGACAAATTTTCGTCAAGTTATATGACAATTGTATCATGTTTATCTTGCACTTGATTAATTTTTGGGTGCATTGTTTATATTTTTTAATTAGTGAAATTCGTCTTTTATCTGTAGGTTCAGACTATGGACAGTTTAAAGAAGAGTCATGAGGAATACAGAACTCAGTGTCATCTCAAGTCTGTTAGATTGTCAGAACTAGAAAGCTTGATTCAACACAAGAATAGTGAATTGGAAAACAAAAACATTGAGATGTGTCATTCAGAGGAGAAAAACAGAAATCTAATTAGTCAAATTGACAGCTTAAAAAAAGATCAAGAAGAATTTGAAGAGCTCTTAAGTTGCAGAGGTAAGTACTGTATAATACCATCAGAATATGTAATGAGGGATGTTATAGAAGCATGGTTTGTATTTGTCTGTAACCATGGTAACATTGTAATAACAGTTGACAATTTTATTTACAACTGATTGTCACATTTTTTTGTGCAGTGAATAAACGAGACCCTATTTGAATTCAGGGTCATAGGTGAATGGTTAAGTTCACATGATTTTATAGTTTAAAAGTGCATCAATCTTTACATTTAAAAACTATTAGATGCAATCTAGCTATAGATCCTTTATTTAGCTATTTTGACAAAAATGATATTATACGTATTATTAAAGTAGGTTGGAAGACTATGAAACTTCCATACAGAATAAAATGTATAACTTCAAATATTGTCTGTTTTTGAAATCCATTAATTTTGCAGTTTGTTAAATGTATTAGATAGTCATAATTTTAACAAGTCATTTTCATTCAATTTATCAATATCAATACTCTCTCAACAGGTGCTGTAAATGGTGAAAGTATGGGTGTAATCAGTGACAAACGGATAAAGGAATTGGAAGATGAAATGGCACATATGAAGTCATCGTGGGTTGAATTGTCAGCTCATGAACAACTAAAACAGAAACTTGATGCTGTATCAGAGGCTAGAGATACATTTGAGGTTGGTTAGATCTATAGATTTGATCAAATTGATTGCCACTTTCTTTACATTGAATAACTTCACACTATGGAACAATGTTAAAGTACCCAATCCAAAACTCAACATTCAAATATTTACCTCTAGTAGATAAATTCAAGTGACATATAATTGTGAATGTGTCAGCTGTCAGATCAAACGTTAACAGTTAGTAGACTTTTTTTTATAAAGGCATTTATATTTATTGAAGAGGTTTTTAAAAAAATATTGTATTATGAACTGTCAATTCTATTATATTGAAAATATTTCTAATGAAGTTCATTACAAATCCAAAAAACAAACTGTATTTAAACTGTTTTAAAGTAAACTCATCTTAAAAACTATCTTGTCTGCAGGCAAAGTTCAGTGATGTTCATAAACAGTACTTGGAAAAAGACAGTCAAGTAGACCAACTTCAGCTTGAAGTTTCACAACTTAAATCTAGCATTGAAGTTCACCAAGAAAATCAGACAGAGTTGGAAAAGAAAGTTAAAGAAGTGGAACAAGAGATTAACATCCTCAGGCAGTCAGAAGCCAAACTTATTTCATCTGAGGAATCTGCTATAGCTGCCAGGAAAGCTGCTGAAGAACACATCCTGACACTACAGAAAGATCAGTCACGGTTACAAACAGAGTTCAAGTTAACACTGCAGGTCAGTCAACATACATGAAACTGAGAAATACTTGGTCTATCGTAGATGAATTTCTGGGAGAAATAAAATAGACAAAACATTTTGAACTAAAAGTTTAAACTTTTCATTCAAAAATTGTTTTCTGTTAGAAAATAAAGAGGCTTTTCAACATAGTCTTTGGGCACTTTTCTGTCTTTTCCTAATATTTTTCAACTTTTATTTGTTGTAAATTTCTTTTAGTTTTCAAGAATGAGCTTCAGTCCATATTTTATCAGAAAATTACTTCATTATGTAGGAATAGGAAAACATGTGAATTAATACAAGCATGACACACACTCTACACTATCTGTCATTTTCATCAGGTATGCTGAAGGTAGAAAAACAATGGCAATAACATCAGAGCATCTACAGAAAGGGTATAAATATCTGTAAATATTTTTGGTCACCTTTCCATATCGAGTTAAAATACATCTAATTACACTCTACTTTATTGTTTTGTAGGAGTTAGAGGGCACTAAACAAGCAAGTGAGAACAGACGTCAAACCATGGCAGCATCAATTGATGTGGCTTTGTCTGAAAAGAAAACTCTAGAACAACGCCTTCTTAAATCTAATCAAAAACTTGAGGAACAAGTCACAGAGCTAAAAACAAAACTTCAGAAGGAACAGGAAGAGTCGGCCAAGAGTGAGGAAGCAATGAAATCTAAAGTACAAGCCTTGCAATTGTCACTGAAACAGACAGAAATTCTTTTAGAGAATGACCAATGGACAAAGGATAACACAATAACAGCAATGAGAGAGGAGCTTAAGGAAATTCAGGAGGAACTTACAAAAACAGAAAATAAACTTCAAATTGAAATTGCACAATTAACTGAAAATAAAAATAAACTTGAAGATCAAATCTCAGAACAGAAAGATTTATATGTGCAGAAAATTGATAATATTTCATCAGAATTACTCACTTTTAAAACGACCGCTAGGCAAAAAGAAAATGACATGTGTGATAAGTTGCAGAAGGTCAAAGATGAAAATATTGCTTTGAAAAATGAACTTGATAATTTGAAGGCAGCCAGTGACAAATCAGTATCTACAATGGAACAAAAATATTGTAAATTTGAAAATAAGGCAAAAGACCAAGAAGAAAGCCTTAGGAAAGAACTCAAGGCTTTACAAGGAAAATATCAGTGGAGTCAACATGACCAAGAATCACTTTCTGAGGAAATATCTGATTTAAAAGACAGTATAAAAGAAAAGTGCTTGGAAATTGAGAACTTGCAAAGTGAAATATTGAATCATAAACAATACGAAAATGATTTGAAAGGTCAGGTGTCTCAGATAACAAATAGCAAAGAAAACTTACAAAAGCAATTGGAAGAAATGAAAGAGAATCTTAGTGTTGAACAGGATAATCATTCTGAATTAGTGAATAAGATTTCACAGGAACATGAAACTGAGATACAGAAATTAAGAAATTGTTTGTCTGCCAAAGAGGCAAGTAGTTTAGATACACAGCAGAACCTGGAAACATGCATGAATGAAATACAAACTTCACTAGAAAAAGAAATGGAGAGAGGAAAAGAGAAAGAGAGATTATGTCAAATTCAGATTGCTCAAACTAAAAACCAGCTGGCTGAACTACAAGGGAAATATGATAAGCAAACAGCAAGTCATAATACTATTCAAACCACCTTGAATAATGAGCTAGAACAACAACGCATTACAACTGCTGTGTTAGAGGAAAAGCTTAATAAGGAAATTCAAAAAGGTCAAGCTGAAGTGAATAAAGTAACAGCTGAGTACAATGAATTGGACATGAAATATAGATCTGTGACTGATCATGAAAGAACACGTGACAGCAGGATGAAGGAATTACACCAACAAATATCAGAACTGGAAAGTCGTAAACGGGACTTGGAAAATCTGACTGAGGAGAAGAACGAGAAGGTTGATGACCTTACTGGTCAGATTGTTCTGATTAAGAAAGTGGCTGAATCTAAACAGGCAGACAATGATAAACTCTGTTCGGAAAATAAAAGTTTGAATGTGAAAGTAGAAGATTTGAATGAAAAGTTACTGAAAGAATGTAAAGAAAACGATGAAATGAGACACAAACATAAAGAGATTAATTGTCATGTAAATCAGTTGGAGAACCAATTATGTGAAGTCCATAATAAACTTGAAGACACTGAAAAAGTGCTGGAAGAAAAATCTTTGTCTCTTAGTCGAGAGATTGAAAATGTATCTGAACGTGATGCATTGATTTCTGATTTGAAAATTTCATTACAGAATACAGAGGAAGAAGTTGTATACGCAAAAGAACAGGTTTCTGAACTAACTGAGGAGAACTCTGAATTAAACAAAAGTCTTGAAAATGTGAACAATGAACTGAAAAATTTGCAACTTGTTTTCAATAATAAAGAAATTGAATTGAATGAGAAGATTCAGACATTATTAGAATCTCATAAAAATGAAATTTACAAATTAAAGGAATCAAGTGAGTCAGAAATTAAAGTGCTGAACTCTGAAATTGAAAAAATGAAATCTGATTTGCTTTCATGTGATACTGAAATTCTTAGACTTGAACAAGAAAACAGAGATCTGAAGTCATCGTTGGAACAATTGAAGCAAGAGCATTCACAGGAATTAGAACAGATTCAGAGCGAGAAAGAAACAGTTTTAAATGAATGTGAATCAAGACTGAAAGGAACAAATGAAAAATTGTATAATGAAAAGAATGAACTTATTGAAAGTCATAAAACGGAACTTCAGTCACTAAATTCAGAAATGTCAGAATCAAAACAGAAGTTTGAAAATACCATTGTTCAACTGAAAGAGCAGTCCAAAAATGATTTAGAATCATTTAAAAGTGAATTTAAACTTCAAGTTGAAAGAATGACAGCTGAACTTAAACAGGAACATGAAAAAATGAGCAGTCTGAAAAAGGAATGTAAGGTCAAGGTCTCTGAAACTGAAAAATACTGGCAGTCACAACTAGAGCAGCTGCAAGAGGAGTATGCTCAAGCTAGTGATGAACAGAAACAGGAATATGATAGTCAAGTTCAGGAACAGGAAGTCAGGTACCAGTCACAGTATGAGGCACTGGTACAAGAGAGGGAAATGATCTTGTCCAATCAGAAGATGGCATTCCAGGAAAGGGTGAATTACCTTGAAAATAGGCTTACTCAAAGACAAACTGAGATTCAGACGTTGACGAAAGAAATGGATGAGGACAAAGGAAAGACAGAAACAGATTACAAACAGAAGCTGGCTAATATTGAATCTATATTGAAGAAAGAAATGTCAAATCAGAAAGACTTGATGAATGAACTAAAACAAAATAAGGAAAGGGTCAATGAGCTTCAGTCTGCTTTGAGGGAAAAAAGAACAAGCTATGAAACTTCTCTTAAAGCCAGTAAAAATGCCTGGGACTCTGACCTTGATAATCTTAGAGAAGAGTACAATGGTAAAATGTCAGAACTTGAAAGAGAGAAGAACAGACAAATAGAGGATGAGAAGCAAAGAAGAATAAACATGGAAGAATCTTGTCATCATCTGGAGGATAGAATGGAAACATCGTTACTTGAAAACAATAGCTTGAAACAACAGGTAATATTGTTAACTTAATGAATCAAACAAACATGAAATATTTTAATTTGCAAATAATTGATAATGTAAGGAATTTTAGGGGCAATGAACAGTTTAATTGTGTGACACAAAAGTATTATTCTTTATCTTGCAGATTCAATATATACCAATAGTAAAACAACTAATTCATGGCATATTAAATGTTTTTTATTTGCTGGTTTTTTATATGCATATTTGAGCTGTTTTTTTACATGCATATTTGAGCTCTATTTTATTATTAAATAAATATATTTATATATTCCAGTTGGCTGCAGTTGAAGAAGAGAAAAATCAGCTTATCCTTGACTATGAAAAGACTTTAGATTTGAAAAACAATGACTTTTCCAATCAAGAACAGTTAAAAAAGAAAATAGAAAAGTTTAAATCACAGGTAAAAATCTAATCCAAAAAACATGTTTATTTGTAGATTCCCAAATTATTATTCAGTATAGTAAAGTAGAAGCAGTAACCAAGGTAGTTTTCATGATGAACAAACTTGGGCTTTTTAGCTCACCTGGCCCGAAGGGCCAAGTGAGCTTTTCTCATCACTTGGCGTCCGGCGTCCGGCGTCGTCGTCGTCGTCCGTCGTCGTCCGTCGTCGTTAACTTTTACAAAAATCTTCTCCTCTGAAACTACTGGGCCAAATCAAACCAAACTTGGCCACAATCATCATTGGGGTATCTAGTTTAAAAAATGTGTGGCGTGACCCGGTCAACCAACCAAGATGGCCGCCACGGCTAAAAATAGAACATAGGGGTAAAATGCAGTTTTTGGCTTATAACTCAAAAACCAAAGCATAAAGAGCAAATCTGACAAGGGATAAAAATGTTTATCAGGTCAAGATCTATCTGCCCTGAAATTTTCAGATGAATCGGTCAATCGGTTGTTGGGTTGCTGCCCCTGAATTGGTAATTTTGAAGAAATTTTGCTGTTTTTGGTTATTATCTTGAATATTATTATAGATAGAGATAAACTGTAAACAGCAATAATGTTCAGCAAAGTAAGATCTACAAATAAGTCAGCATGACCAAAATGGTCAGTTGACCCGTTTAGGAGTTATTGCCCTTTATAGTCAATTTTTAACCATTTTTCGAAAATTAAAGTAATCTTTTACAAAAATCTTCTCCTCTGAAACTACTTGGCCAAATTAATCCAAACTTGGCCACAATCATCTTTGGGGTATCTAGTTTAAAAAATGTGTGGCGTGACCTGGTCAACCAACCAAGATGGCCGCCACCGCTAAAAATAGAACATAGGGGTAAAATGCAGTTTTTGGCTTATAACTCAAAAACCAAAGCATTTTGAGGAAATCTGACATGGGATAAAAATGTTTATCAGGTCAAGAACTATCTGCCCTGAAATTTTCAGATGAATCGGTCAATCGGTTGTTGGGTTGCTGCCCCTGAATTGGTAATTTTGAGGAAATTTTGCTGTTTTTGGTTATTATCTTGAATATTATTATAGATAGAGATAAATTGTAAACAGCAATAATGTTCAGCAAAGTAAGATCTACAAATAAGTCAGCATGACCAAAATGGTCAGTTGACCCCTTTAGGAGTTATTGCCCTTTATAGTCAATTTTTAACAATTTTCATTAATTTGGTAAATTTATGTAAATTTTTACCAAATATAGTTCTCTGTTACTAATGGGCAAAGTTCATGATAGATATAATTGTAAGAAGCAAAATCGTTCAGTAAAGTAAGAACTTCAAACACATCACCATCACCAAAATACAATTTTGTCATGAATCCATTTGTGTCCTTTGTTTAATATGCACATAGACCAAGGTGAGCGACACAGGCTCTTTAGAGCCTCTAGTTTTTTTTATTGAAGAGTAACAAAAGATTGAATTATAAAACAAAAATGGCTATATAGATGAAATTAAGCAAGCCTCAAAATTTGAATACTTCCTAGCTTATGACTTTTCTTGGAACTACTACTTCTATCATGTTTCGTCTTGGATTCATCGAACAATATTTCTAGCATGTTTCTCAATCTAGTTGGCAACATCTTTGTTTATAATGTTATGATATCAAATTCATAATTAGCAGTCAAAATGATGCAAATTGCACTGATTCCAATATTGTGTATTCAAATATTTCATTCGTTTTAGGTCCAAAAGTTAGAAGTGGAGAAAAGTTTCCATCGAGATCAATTAGACAAAAAGGTTAAAGAACTGAAAGAGGAACTTGAGTATAAGGAGGAACAGTGGTCTGAGGAAATGGAGAGTGTTAAGAAACAATATACAGAGGCTAACCAACAGAAAATACATGTATGTAAAATATCACTTATTCATTTTATACTAAGATCAATTGGTTATTTTATTGGTTTAGTTATTACAAAGACAAAACTGCAGTTGACTCATAGATAATTGTATGTAGATAGAAAGGCAACTTGACATGATTTACATGTATTGTAGTCTTGAGTTATGTCATTTTGATAATAAATATGAAATAATTGTGACGATAAATTCACATTGTTTTCTACTAGTGAAAGTTTGTGGGTTTTCAATTTGTGACCATTTCTCAAATTCTCATTGTGTACATTGTATTCATAAGGCTAGAATGCATTATTGCTGTTTTTGAAATTATATCATAACAAAGATTCTGAATAGATTTTTTAAAGTTACAAACAATTTCTTATCCTTTCAGTCAATCACAGGGAAAATGTCTATTTCTGTATTTTGATTATTTATTTTTGTTATTATCACTCCAGCTTCAACAACAGATGAAAAACATTGGAGAGAATACTGACAAGAAAGACAAAACAATTGCACAGTACCAAAAATATTATGCCCAGAAGAAAGAGACCAATCTACTGTTACAACAAGAGGTTGCCGTCAACAAAAAACTGGCCGACAACTTCAAAGAAAAAACTGAGAAGCTTGAGACAGAAATGAATAAGTTGAAAAACAACTACAAGGCAAAATCTGAAAAGTTGGAAAAAGAACTAGAACAACTGAAAGTACATATAGAGGAGCAGAAAAATAAGTTCTCTAAGACAGAGACTGAGGTGGCGCCAGTGAAATCTCAACTCCAGGAAGAACTGAACAAAAATAAATCACTTCGTAAGAAGCAAAACTTTAGAATATTAAGAATGTTCACTACTTTTGTTTTTGATGTTTTGTCTTATATTGGGAATCCTCTATACATGTAGTGCCATTAAAAATTACCAGCCATTCCCTACTTATGTTTTTATAATTTTACAAAATATAGTAAAAAAAGCCATTTTGAAATCTAATAAGATCCTTGTTATTATTTCATTCTTTTTGAAAGAAAAAAAATAACTTAGAAAACAAGGGAGTATCATTTCCTGCCAAATTTTGAATTTCTCATATCTCAACATTGCATTTTTTTCTGCATTTTTTGGTTCCTTCATCAATGCGGATCAAGAAATTTTCATAAGTGGGGGCCCACTGACTGCCTAAGAGGGGGCCGCTCCAGTCATGCTTCAGTGATTCCCTTTATAAGCAACCAAATTTTTCACAAAAGGGGGGGGGGGGCGCCCCTCCCCCCTAAATCCACCTCTGTTTATATTTACAAACTATCAATGTATAAGTTGTTGCATGTTGTTGTGAAAAAAGTAGTGAACATCCTTAAACAAAGTAATTAAATAATATGAATTTAACAAACAGAATACATTTAATTTGAGGATTTCAGCTGCATACAAATATATGTGGATATATATTTATATTCTTGAGCTTGGCATTATGTAACATTAATTTGCCTCAATGTCTGAAAAACTTTCAGTGTAAAAGTATACTAAGCAAAAGAAGTAATGGTCATAAAAAAAAATTAAGATGTATTAAAAAATCCGTTTTGTATACCAGGCATGTGTAAAGCGTCATCATTGACCTCTAATCAAAATAATTTAAAAAAGGCCAAAAGAAGTACCAAGTTGAATTGAAATGAGGGCCAAAAATCAGAAATAACATCAGGAATCAATTTTTTAAATTTTTTTTTGAAATAATATCTGAACTCTGATGATTAATCCATTTCATATTCATATAAATGTACCAAGAGTATGAAGAAGATGTCAATTTTTAAAAAGAGACAGCAACCTTAAAACAAACGGCAAACCATTTATACCACATTATGTTCTTTATACTGTATAAAAGTTTCTTGCTTTCTTAAATCAAACAGTTACCTTTACTGGATTACTGATGTACTGATTTTATTTGTCACTTGATAGAAAACAAAGTGAAGACCTTGGAAGTTCAGTTAGATTATGCTGATAAACAAGTGAGAGAACTCCGTCATAAGTTAGATGATGCTGGCACAGTGTTTCTGGGAGATAATACAGAATTCATGAAGTTAAAGAAAGAGTCTGATGTTAGCCTCATGGGTAAAATAACATTTATTTAACATATCTTATATATTAACAATCATGACAATGAAGATTAGATTGGAAATGATAATGAGTCAGGGCTATTCCAGAAAAAAATGTAGGGGGGATTGGAAGGCAGTTTTTGTCAGCACCCGCCAACCAGACAATTGTAATTGAGAATTATAGTGTGAAAAGTTGCTCTGATACCCATCACCCCTGTAGTATTAATACAGTGTGCCTTCCAATCCCCCTATACATTTTTTCTAGAATAACCCTCAAAAGACACATTGCACTTTTTTCTCTTCAAAACAATATATATTTCCTGTATGAAATAGCCTTTATGCATAATTTGTTAAAATCTACAAAAATATGATTTATTTATGTTCATATGCTTATGTTAGTCATATATATAAGTAAAGAAATCCACATGATATCATTTGTAGATTCAGCTTACACAAATCACATACATGTATTATCTTTGGGTTACATTATATTTGCTTTATTTTCCAACTTGAAGACAATTTTTTTTTTTTACAATTGAGTGATTGAAATGTGATTATGAAATAATTGTTTAAATATTAGTGTATGTTTTATATTTTTTATATATTTAGTATATAGAAAGAAAAATAGTATACGTTTATCTTTTATTATTTTTTATAGAAACCAGTTTCCGTGATGATGGTGGTCCACTTACTCCTTATAACCTCCGATCATCAACTTCAAGAAAATTTTCTCTTGAAAAGAACCCATCTCAGAGTTCTTTACAACATCAATGTAAAAGGTTTGCTATTCTGTTACTTTGTATTTTATCATATGTTGGATCGAAATGAAGTTGGTATTTATATGCAAATAAGAAGATTGAGCATGATTGTCAATGAGACTATCCATCAAAAACCAAATAATGTAAACTTTAGGTCATTGTATGGCTTTCAACTATAAGCAAAACCCATATCCTATAATAAGATACTAAGACAAATCAAATTAGAAAAACTGCAGCCTCAATAGAATCTGTGAAAAAAATTCAGTGAGTTTTAACTGGTTGTTTACACAAATTTGCACATGCTAAATGATCTTTGGGGGGGAAAAAGTGTCTCAAACAAAAAAAACAAAAAATATGAGATTTGACAGAAATAAATTATTCATCTGATATCAATGCATCAGAAGAAAAGGAATGCATAGCAAGGACTAGTTGAAAATGTTGAAATTATTCATAAGCTAAAACACCCAAAAAATATTTCTACAAACCTTATTTAGTTGAATGGTCACCCTATGAATTCTGATGTATTTATTTTTTACAGTGATGGAGATGAGAAGAGTATTTCTCCTTTATCCTTAAGAAGTCATGGCAGACGATCATCACTATCTGATCCTAATCTGAATGCCACCATAGCTAGTATAGATTCTGTACGATCAACAACCTCAAGTAAGTTATTAAATATTCTATGTAGTAGTTTTTTATTAAATGTGAATTTTTTTTTTATTATTCAGATACTGTTTACATATAGTATAGTTTCGGGCTGGGTTAATTTCTGAAACACAAAGAATTCTCAAATATTTCTCTCATGAAAATAGTTTGTAGAATGAAACAATGTTGATGTGAGGTGCCAATTTATTCATGTTGAATTTAGTAGCTGCTTTTTTTATGAGCTCTGTTTTATCGGTCAATATGGTTTTTATGCTTTTCAATGTTACAATTTTGTGCTTTCAAAATTTCTAGTGTGGAATGTAAGTGTTCAAAATCATTCACACAGAAACTGGTATCAAATTTTGCTTGTGCTTTTAGGTTAATTAACTGATTTTGAAAACTTGTAATATGTTTGTATAAGTAGTATATTGTATAATTAAAAAACTGAATACAATTTTCAGAAGGTATGAAAAGATTTGTCAATGATGAGGACGATGAAGGTGAAGTACTTGAATGGAAGAGACTTGGTGAGTTATCACGAAGAAACACACTTTGTCTTCCACATCTAAAGACATCATATCCTGTAGAAACACAGAAGATTCAACTCCGGGTTTTCCCTGACAGACAGCTGCAGCAGAGCTATCTGAGTACCAACAGTCTGAAGAAAAGGAAACAAGAATTGGTGGACGAAGATGATATAAAAACAGAATTTTATGACAGTACTAAGAATAAGCAGGTAGACATTTGTTTTTGGTTTTTTTCATGGCTTTAGTAAAAGATTGCTTACCAAAAAAAAAACGATATCTGAAGAAATCTAACACAATATTCATGTACAAAAAAGATGAACATTTTATTTGATATTGTGAGCATCATCTCTTAACACCATTAAATACTGGTTGATTGAGAAAATTTCAGACAATATTATCATAAAAATTGTTGCCCTTGAATTTGTGATGTTATCCAGTCAAAATGAATGTTACATAAGAATTCTTTATCAGCCTATCACATTTGAATCAATGTTCTTTTGCAGGCCAAACATGTAAATACAGTTTATCAGAAGCCAGGCCCACCTACACCTGGCAATTCTAACAAGAGGAATTCTAGAGGGACTCCAGGAAGAGGGTTACTTAATTCTCCACGGTCTCCAATGACCAGTGGTAGGAGGCGCACACCAAAACGTACTCCAAAGAAGACCCCTAAAAAGGAGACAAATGAAAATGTTAAGGTAAAAATTAAATCTTATATTCAAGTATTTGAAGTCAAGTTTCTGTTAGAGCTCTTTTTATATGGCGCCTAAGGTGCATTTGTGTGAATATGAGGTGCATTTTTAGCTAGCTAGAACCTTTTTTAAACAGCAAAAGAAACAGTTTAATTATTGGAGCAAGGTTTAAAATGAATTCTTTTAATCAATATATGCATGAGATCTGCAGTTTTCATGAAAAACATTCAAGCAAGACAGCATTAAATGAAATTATTCATTACTGAAAGGGACAGTACATTTGTCATTTTTCCTGATCCACAAAATTGCTCACCATGAACACAAACTCGAACCATTAGAGATAAAAAAAAAAATAGATTTGAATAACGATTTTTCTGCTTTCAGCCTGCTACAACATTTAGCATAGGATTTACTCCAAAGAACAAACGTTTGACAAGGCAGCATGGTTTTGTGTCAGCTTCTAAAAGTTCAACGAAGGTTAGTAAGTTGATCAACATTTTCGAAAAGAAATCTGTATCAAAAACACCAGACACCCCCTTGGAACAGAAGTCATCACCAGCAAAAACACCATCTCCTAGAAACAAGAGGCTTTCAATATCCAAATTAGCCAAAGAAAGGAGGTTCTCACCAGCAAATACACCATCTCCTAGAAACAAGAGGCTTTCAATATCCAAATTAGCCATAGACAAGAGGCTTTCAACTACAAAAATGACAAGTCCTCAATACAAAAAGTCCCCAGCTTTTGCCACAAGAAAAAGGAAGTTAGCAACTTCCAAAGTACAAATATCTCCCAAAAACAGGAAGCTGTTGCTATCAGAAACAAGAACTCCTAGAAGTCCTAGAAACAGGGAGTCGTTGTCAAGGAAAACACCTAGATCTCCAATAAATAAAAAGTTGTTTTCGTTACAAACACCAACCACACCAAGAAATAAGAAGCCACCAACAGGGCTCTTACTGATAACTACACCATTAAAAAACATGGGCAAACAGCTTACACCAATGAAAAACTTAGCCAAAGTTTTCAATAAGCTGCAAACTACACCCAAAAAAATGACTGCCAAAGTAACTCCCATTGTTACGAAATAGATTGTGCATCTTCAGATTAGATTCTTATTCATGTATTTTTTATAAGATTGAGTGTAAACAAATTTTAGTGCATATTATTCAAGTCAGACACAACTATATTATTACATGTATTTTACTACAATAAATAATTATTCTAGTGGATATTTTAAAATATAAAATAAATATATAAAAGCTGATTTTCTCAGATGAATTATAAAAATTAACATTCTTTTTATGAAATCAAATGATAGATGTTTGGCAGGATTTGAGTTTATTAAAGGTACTTGAATGAAATAAAGAACTTTCTCTTAGAGGACTACATATATATGAATGTCCATGATATAATATTGTAAAAATAAATCTTGTTAAAATAGGAATTATTAACTTTAAAACTTTTAAAATTATCACCTCTTGAGGAAGTGTTTATCTTTCAAAAAATATTGTAATATAGATATTGAAAATTGAATAAGTAGGGACCCAAAATAAATTGTTCTGACAAATGTTTTGTAAATATCAAATTTTGATATTTTGAAGTTTGACTAAGTATTTATGTGCTCTTTATTAATAATATTTATAACATTATTTAAAAAAATGTAATAGTAACTAATTTTTTTTAATGTGCTTAAATTACCTAATTGCAAAACGTTGCCAAGATATTTGTATTTCTTTTATTTTAAATACAAATTGTATTATTAATATTTTACGGCCATTGTGGCAAAATTATATGAAAATCACTGCTTTACAATGAATAGATGTATATTATCTGTCCCACTTTTCTTGTCTGTTTTGTTGTTGACTTCAGCTGTCAAGAATGTTAACATGGTAGGCATTAGACTGATATTGTTTTCCTAAACACACTGATCACTGCTTCTCATTTGCTTTTAATAGCAGTTTTAGTCCAGATAAAAATAGAAATTTCTGATTAAATGATTTGAACAATTTGATATCATGATTTGACTTTTTGAATAGCCTAATGAGGAGCATTTCTCATTAACTTGCATGATTTCAGAGATTTTAATTATGCAATATTTGTACACCAAAACATTGTTGAATGGGGATTGTTTAGTTATCACTTGTTCATTTTACTAATGCACATATTATCCTATTGCACAGAAAGTTTTGTTAATTGTTTATGCACTTTTTAAATTTGCATAGATACATGTACATGTGTATGATATAAGTTTTTTGTTTTTCAATTTCCATAATTGACAAATATTGAATCAGATTGGACAAGTGAAGTCTTAAAAGTTGTCACTACAAATAGACAAAGACATTTTGGAGCACTTTAATTTCATATTAATAGTATTCTCAGTAGAAAATATATATACTAGAACATATGAAAGTAAAAGTATTACATAGGGTACTCACCTCAATATATGCATATATATAAAACAAAAACTTTTAAACCAATCCTGAAGGTTTGGGAAAAGTAAATACATATTAATAATACACAATATATAAAAAAATAAATTGAGGATGTTGTATGATGACCAATGAGACAACTCTCCATCCCACCAGTGACCAAATGACAAAAAATTTAACAAGTATAGGGAACCATACAGCTTTCAACAATGAGCATGATGAGAAAAACTCATATCCCATAGCCAACTATAAAAGGCCCAGAAATGACATGCAGAAAAAATCAAATGAAAATAATAGAGAAAGTATACCAGTACATGTATTTGAAATTGTCCATTTCATAAAAACAGTGTGTGTAATTATTCATAATTCCTTAAATATTGTTTGTATAATTTCTATAATAAACTAATCATGTTTTTTTCTCTTTTCAGGGACATAAACCTAGACAGCCCTTAGCCGTTAAGAATTGTTTCCAACAAACTGGTGTGTGATGAAGTTGTATTTTTTATTTATTATACAGCGATTCCAGACTCTCAGGAGGATTTGTGAAGTCGTTATTCTGGACTTAAAATGGATATTTTAAATCAATTATTGCTCATAAATATTTTCTAGCTTTTTAACAGAAGTATGATTAAATTTGCATGGTTTTTTTTAATGACATTTTCATTCATAATTTAATATTTGTTTAAATGCAAAATTATTGAATAAATTAAATATGAATTAAATAATGGAAATATATATCATGTTAAATAAAATTGTCAAGATCATAAAATGGTTGTGAAATGAAGAAATTAGTTGTGACATGTACATAATGATTATATAAATTTTTAGGGTGTAATATTATAATTTTACTCACACACCAAGTTTGAGTTGGACAACTGGCTTTGTCTTGTTTATTTGTATTATTGTAAATCTATGCTTTTTATTTATTTTAATGTAGACTCTTTAAATACTCTGAATCCCTTGTTTCAATTGCCTGTAATGTAGATTTATTGTAATTCTGTCAATTTACAAATGAAGTGTAAGCTTGCATGCTGAAATTGTTTTATATTATTTAAATATGATATGTCATCAAAACAGAATTAAAAATGTTTTTGATAATTATCAAATATTATTTGTTGAAAATTTGTTCATTGACATGAAACACTTTCTTTAAATGTTTAATTGAAAATTCAAACAAGTGAGTTTTAAAAATGGTACACTATATTTAATATTTTCAATTATTCCTTTTAATTTTAATCAAATTAGATGCATACAGAATTTCATAAAATTGGAAATATTGACCAATAATTTATGCATTGCTTTAATTCAATTGTGCACACAATTCAAAATTGTTTCTAAAAAAATAAATAATTGGGGCTAGATATCTCCTATCAAATTATATTTTAACAATTATTTCCTTTTCATACACTTGTAAATTTTATGATAATAATTTAAAATTAAATTTCTCTAGTTTCATGTTGACATTGGTCTCCTTGTTATCTTTCTTTCCTTTCTATCTTTCTTTTTTTGAGTACAACTTTAAAGCGAAAATATGCAAAAGCAAATATTTTTGTCTGAGATATCGTCTGAAATTCATATTTTAATATCTTCAATGGAAATTGACAGAACTACAATATCTACAGAGTAGACTTTTAGTGCCTGATGCTAGTCATAGTGTATAGTGATGAGTGCTTATAGATGTGAGAGTGTATGGTGTGTTCATATACCTGTGTATGTTACATTTTTATTTTCTTATTTTTTCTTACCTAAAAGTTGCTGCCCAAATGCAACAAGAAAGTTTTTCAATTGATCTCAGAAATTGTAGTTTCCATTGTTAAGTTCATTCATACTCATTTCATGCAGTGACTTTTGATCCTTTCTAAAATTATCGTTTTTTGTAAACAGAAATTTTTATTATGCAATGAAGTGGTTAATATTTATAAAATCGTAAATTAAATCTATGTGGTTTAATGGCTTTTCAAATATTCATGCTTTTTAGTGTTTTATAGGGCATTATTTCCAGATTTTCATATAGAGAGCCAATATTAAGTCACTGCTTCCATTATAATCATGTAGTAAACTATTGTATATCTAATGTAAAATATGTAAAAATCTTCATTGTAAAGCAGTGTATAAATTGTCGTAACCAAGCTAAATAAATCATATGACAGATTATGTGTGTCCATTTTTATTATCTTCCAAAATGCTCCAGTTTGTTATTCCCCCTGCTTTTAAAAAGTTGGGGTTTACTGTTTTACATCCATCCATCAGTCCTTCTGTCCCATGAATATTGTACGTCACATCTTTCTCAGGAACTGCAATGCAAATTTTCTTTTAGGGTTTATATAAGTCAGCTTCACAGTGTGATGCGTTTTCAGATTCATCACTCAACAACTTCCTGTTTACCAAACACTTGTACCATTTTTCACATGATAGCCAAGTTGAAAATGTTGTCACATTTTCTCAAAAAAAACTCCTGTTTACTGAACACGTGTATCATTTTACACTTTTAAAATTATCCACTTTCAGTGCAGGTATCATCAGTGAGTAGTAGCTTGCAGTTTCACTAGTTTTTTAAACTTAGAAGATAAAAAGTAACTTTTCTGTCATTTGAAAAAAACTATGAAATGAACCTTGTTCATATAATATTTCTTGACAAGTATCAAATAGACATATTTTAGCTTTGGCAACAATCAGTTTTAATTATGATTATAAATGTTTAAAAATTGTCATGCAATATTTTGAGGCAACTTGTGCATGATTTAAGGTCGAGGCATTCAAAATTTGCATTTTAGTATAAATATGTCTAAAGGGAAATCAGATCCTTCTCCAGTGGTGAGTCCAATTGTGTAAGTATTTAAAAATATTAAAGCAGGAAAGTTTTGGAAAAAGAAAAACACTCCAAGCAATATGATGTTCAAAAATTGTCTTATACTCTAAGGCCTTAATAATAATAAATTTGGGATGAGTGCCAATGACACAACTTTCCAAGTCACAATTTGTAAAAGTAAAAATTATAGGTCAAAGTCCAGTTTTCAGCACTAAAGCTTTATGATAAATCAATAATATGCCCCACCCACGATAGTAGAGGGGCATTATGTTTTCTAGTTTGTGTGTCCGTTCGTCTGTCCCGCTTCAGGTTAAAGTTTTTGGTCAAGGTAGTTTTTGATGAAGTTGAAGTCCAATCAACTTCAAACTTAGTACACATGTTCCCTATGATATGATCTTTCTAATTTTAATGCCAAATTAGAGTTTTTATCCCAATGTCACGGTCCACTGAACATAGAAAATGATAGTGCGAGTGGGGCATTCGTGTACTGAGGACACACTCTTGTTTAGTCTTCATGTCCTACAGATTGAATTCATATGACCTTGTCCTACTTTTGTGGATCAGTGATCAAGGTTAATTTTCCTTGGTTGAGTGAAATTTAAAATGGAAATGGGGAATGTGTCAAAGAGACATCAACCCTACCATAGAGCAAAAACTATTCAATGGGTTTTCCAACACGCGAGAAAATCCTGCCCTAAAACAAATATTGTGTTTTAGTTCAGTGAATATGGACATATTGAACTCCAAAACATGTATCTCAGATTCTATTGACAATAGGTCAACTGTTTTTGGTTGGTGGAATGATTATTAAGATTACACTTCAGACTGGCAGGTTTCATCTCACCTTGACCTCTTATTTGGTCTATTATCGGATACTATAATCAATAGGTCTAACTAAATTTGATGTATTTAAGGTGGTACCTAACGCTACAGGGAGATAACTTTGTAAATTCAGCTGAACGTTGTTGAAAATTATGTTTTGTTGTAAAAGGAATATTAAGCTTCTCAATGATCAAAATTGGTGTTTGTCAAATTGCTATATAACCAGTGTAATTTTTCTGACAAAACGGTTGGTTTAAATTTTTTTTAAATTTTTATATTTTCGTTAAAGTGTCAAAGTAAATACTTTGACAAAATTTTATAAAAATTAAACGAGCCAACTTAATTTTAGTGAAAGTGTTGGGTACCACATTAACTGCCTTGCAGGATTCATTTGACCTGTACATCATTTTCATGGTTAATTGATTGAGTGTTTATGTTTTGGTGTGTCTCTCAAATGATATATTAGTAAACAAAAGTTCAACTACATATATGATAGTAAGATGACTGAACATGACTGGCAGGTATCATCTACATTTGGTCTCATTCTCATGGTACATGCATTAGTGTCGAGTTTCACGATTAGATTTGTTTCTGTAAGCAATAGATTAACTTATTTATGTTAATGGAATGGCATTCAAAGTCATATAAGGTGTGCATGTCAGTCTTGCAGGATTCGTGTGACATTGACCTTTCACGTTTCATATGTTGGTCTGTATTTGGGACAAAATATATTACAATAGTCACAGTGTGTACTGAAATAAGTATTCAGGTGTAAACATGCTCATGTTTTTCAAAAGATTATGAAGAACCCAGTGGCGGATTTGGACGATCAATGCATTTGAATGGGAACATATAGTTGGACCCCCCCCCCCCCCCACCTTTGTGTCTTGGGTTGGCCGGAATCCCCCTTTTTTAAAATGGCTGGATCCACCCCAGGAACCTCTTACACCACAACTAACTAATTGAATGGTGGTGATGAAGCATTGAGTGACAGCGGATTGGAGACATTTCTAAATATATAAATATTCGGTATCTGTTCCCCAGAGGGTTGCTAGAGAATATAGATATTGTCACTCTTGTTTTCTGTAGTAAACTTCATGCCAAAGTGGGTTGTTCATTTGGTTGTTCGTGCTCTAAACGTACACAGCCCCGTCGAGTCTTAATTTGGATGTTAAATCCAATGCCAAGTGTAGAGATATTTCCACACTCTAAGCACATTGCAAGCACTTGTAACAATTCTTTGAGGGGCCCAGTGGTTGACTTTTTCCAGGCAAAATGTCTTTCCTATCTAAAATACAATCATTTTTCAGTGGAAATAAAAATTTCCCCAAACTTCATCCCAGACGGCCTCTATTATATTTATCAACGTCTTTAACATACATGTAATATTTGCCACTGGACGTAAGACATAAACCAATCATCATTATCACATTTAGACTATTTTCAAACTCACAGCTAGATGTCTTAGTAGTGGATCAAATTTTATGTATTGCTTGTTCAGTTCAATACTTAAAATAATGTTAATAATGAATATAATAGGCATGAACAAGATTGACGAAATGAAGTTAATGGTGATTAGATAAAACTGATCACAAAGGATAAAAAAAAAGATAAATGTCTATGTGAATCTTCAAATTTTTAAAACATATTTCGTATGCCCACACAACAAGATAAAAACCACCCTTTTTAAAAGTTTACTTTAAAAGATTAATTTATTTTTCTAATAACCTTTAATTCAGTGCTTCCCACACTACCGGGTGCATATACAATGTATAGTACCCTTGACTGTTCAAACCTTTCATTTCAAATTGATTTATTCAAGTCTAAAGATGTTGAGCTATAGTACGTTGGGTACATTATAAAATGTTTACGCCTATTTATTAATTCTTCCTTTGTAACTGTCAAATGCACTCTGTGTGCAGGTAGGGATTAATTTAACAAAAACCATCCAGTATATACAAGAACGCACTTTTACGCTGATTTTTTTTAAATAGACTATATAAATATTATTTTTTGTACATAAATTAGGCCGTTAGTTTTCTTGTTTGAATTGTTTTACCTTTTTCATTTCAGGGCCTTTTATATCTGACTATGCGTTATGGGCTTTGTTCGTTGTTGAAGGCCGTATGGTGACACATAGTTGTTAATTTATGTGTAATTTGGTCTCTTGTGGAGAGTTGTCTCATTGGTAATCATACCACATCTTCTTTTTTATTAAGTGAAACAAAATCTCACATGTGTTTAAAGCATGAAGAACTGCATATACATATTGGGAAAAAAAGATATATGCTGAAACAAGAAACAAGAAACCCAAAGGAAGCTAAAACCTATAAGCACTTTTCATTTAAACTATGAATCTTGTACGATTTACGACTTGCATTTGTTGGTTATTTCTGCTATATCATTACCCTTCCTCCTGTCAAATTCATGTTCCCCGATTTTACTCAAATTTTCATATTTGGCTTAAATTAACGTAAAATATTTATCCATTGAATTATAAATTGTCCAAATAAACATTTTCATGGCATGGGCTCGACAATTTGTAGCTGTGTTTCGTGTGTATGTTAGTCCAGACGCAATTCTAATTAACTATCGAGTTGACATCCGAAGACCGATGATGGCCATATAAGTTCTTTAAATACAAATATAGATAAAATTGAGAATGGAAATGGGAAATGTGTCAAAGAGACAACAACCCGACCAAATAAAAAACAACAGCAGAAGGTCACCAATTATGTATTTAAAGGATAGATATGAATAAATATTGATCTTGTGCAATTGGATTTTTCTAGGTATGTCTAATTTCATATTGTAGATTAAAAATATATGTTGATCATCGTTTTTACCTGTATTGGAATGGATTTTTGCGGATCGAATCAGTCAATCAAATGATTTTCCTTTGTCTCACTTTCAATATTGACTTTATTTTCCTTCAATTAACTAAACACCCACAATTCATGGGTCATCTATCTCTTAACTAAGGGGATATATTAACGTTATTTGAATACGGATTCAATGCGGTCAAATAATTCATCATTAATGTTTCTCAACTTATTTTGACCAAATTAAACCATACTAGCTGCTAGAAGCGAATTATTGTTTCACTATTTAACTTTCATTAATGATTGAACCAACAAAAATATCGAATTTAAGATTTTTATATATCTCGTAGCAGAGACATGTATACATATGTCTCTGCTCGTAGTTAGTTCCGCTTAGTAGTTAAAATTGTAATAATGTCTTTTATGATTTTCTTTATTAACAGAAACATTGGTTTTATGTTCTGTAATTCAATAAATAAACAAACATATATTGCTCAGCTAACCAGATATTATGAACACTTACAGTCCCTATATCTATCGGTAATTACATGTTTGGCATTGTCTGAGGTCATGAATGTTGAAGACTACTTTTGAAAACGTCTTTACACTGAATCCGGTTGGGTTTTATAGATTGATATACTTTGTTTGAGAATACGTGATCTGCCTTTTAGTTGAGATTGGACATTGACCTAGCTTTCGGTTACTGCGAGTAATCTTGGATCGGTACTTTATCCAAATAATTAAAATAGCCTTGCCAGACGTCATAATTATTTGGACTAGTCGTCGACCAGTAAGTTTTTTTTTATTATAATTGTTAACGTTTGTTTTCTCTATAAAATTGTTGAACCATTTTTTTCCAGGTTTTTTTTTTATAGCTTTATAATTTTCACTAATTGTTAAAATCTCTATAGTGAGCTCGAGTCGGTGCCATTTTTTATAATGCCTTTTTATCATATTTTCATGTGCACGAACAAAGCGTAAACTTTGGTGGTCGAATGCGGCCATTTCGCCTTTTTATTTTTTCTCCTTTCACTTTCACGCAAAATCGGGAAATCGGGAAAACAAGAACTTGAATCGAGAAATCGGGAAATCGGAAAATCGGAAAATCGTGAAATTGAGAAAGCAAGAAAGCAAAAGCGTTAATAAAACGCGAAAACGGGAAAAAGATTTTGCGATTTCCCGATTTCTCAAATTATCTATTTCTATTTCTATTTCTCGATTTCTCTTTTTTCCCAATTTCCCAATTTCTCGAATTTCGATTTCTCGATTTCCCTATTTTGCGATTTCGTTTTTGCAACTTTAGTGATAGGAGAAAACGCGAAAAGGTGAAATGGCCACTTCCGGTGTCCACCCTAGTAAGCAGTTCAATATTTTTTTTATTTCTATTTTAGGAAACTCTGTTGTGAGATAAATTTTTGATTTTCGGCGTTTAATTTTTTTTAAATTTAGAATTTCAAGGCGCAGGGGACTGTTGATCGTAATCCTTTTCTAGTGAAAATGTTTTCGTGTAGTTTTTGAGATAAAAAACAACAACAAAAACTTGGTGTTACCCCTTGTTTCTTAATGGACAAGAAATAAAAATCACACGTTTTTTTTCAAATTTTGAAAACTTACACATGTTATATGTCTGTTTCAGTTCAGTTTATTCAAGGATCAGATTCAAATCCTTAGTCTACATACAATTTCAAAAAATCAGCCATGATAGTTTTTCACTACTTACTTCAAGCTCTTTATTTCTAAAATGTTTTATTTGACTCTAAAGTTCTCATGGAATAAGAAAAAGAAACTTAAGAAAGAACAGAAACAAAAAACAAAACAAACAATCAATAACAACCTTATGTAACGTGTACACAGGGTAAGCGTGTCTGTTTCTATTCTAGAATGAGTACGTTACCAGTTTGATACTGGATCCAAAATTGCTCTATTTACAAAATGTATAACAAATAATCTTTATTCAAATATATACGTCAATGAACCAAAATATGTACAACTGCTCTTTGCAATCTCTAATAAACTATCTATACAATTCTACTTTATATATACACAACTGGTACAAATTTTTACTATTACAAATTTGTCCTGGGTCAAGAACAAACTTGTCCTCCTGGTACAATAATGTACCCTACAAGTTAACACACTTGTCTTTGTTCCTCTTGTACAATTATGTACTTTACAAGGTGGTCACACAGACTCACACTTGTCCTATACGGTACAATACGGTTCCGCTTGTAAATGTACAAGTCCGTATTTATAACAGGCACCGACCTGTTCTTTATTACTCTTAGTAATACTAACACAATATTTAATATATAAGAGACAGCGATCTCAAATATCTACGTACCGTACTTCAGGTCTTCGTCTTCAAACATATGACAATCGACCCTGAGCTAGGATTCTCTCCTGCTTATATACCCCAATGGTAGCCGTACCATTATTGAAGGAGGGGTGTTCTACCAAAGTGCCTCGTTTCTCGTATCTGAGTTTCCTAAGGAACACCCCTTTACATTGAACCTGACCCAAAGTTTACCCGCGAATCATCTTACTCTTTTCTATGTTTATTAAACTACTATATACATATATAAAATAAGGCTTCTACCTAACTGTAACCAATGTAAACAATTTAACATTAGATACATAATCATCACATAACCCACGCCTCAAAAACACATGCGTCCCGCATGTCTAAAACTAACTTTTACATGTTTCAAACGGATAAAACATAGAAATATTATATACACATTTTAATTCAGTTAAATGTACAAAATCTATTTAACAATATAATCTGCCACCCAGGCTGGTTTTCGCCTTGTACGACGACCTTCATAACTACTTTCTTCCGTTTCTTCCTCCGGCAAAGTTGACTCATGGACAGCAATGTCTTGCACATATGGAGTCTCTATCATGTCCATAGGGCCATCTTCAACACTATTGTTTTCAATGTCTAATGGAACAAAAGTGTTATTATCCGATTCTGTCCTTAATGTCTGTTTGTTCTTTTTCTTAAGTCTGTCGACATGTATGACTTGTGGTTTCCCTCTGTATCCACAGTCAACTTTATATGTAAGGTCACCATATTTGTCGAGAATTTTAAAAGGACCTTTCCAGAAACTAGTCAGTTTTGAGGACATCCCAGGTTTCTTTACTGGGAAATAGACGTATACCTCATCATCTTTTCTGAAGTTTTGATATGACAGTTTGAGGTCGTGATAGTGTTTCTGTCTTCGCATTTGTCCTTTTATTTTACCTCTGACAAAGCTGTGGGAGTTTTCTAACTTTTCCTTAAGCTCCCAAGCCCATTTATGTGCAGGAATATTTTTAACTGATGGTGGCATTTCATACATGATGTCTAAAGGGGTTGATAGTTCTCTACCTAACATGAGACTATTTGGCGTTTGCCCAGTAGTCTCGTGCTCGGATGCCCTATATGCCATCATGACAAAAGGAATGTATTCATCCCAGTCTCTCTGGTTCTGTTCCACAAATGAACTTAACATTGTTGCAAGAGTCTTATTAAATCTTTCTACCATACCATCAGATTTCGGATGATATGGGGTGGTACGTGTCTTTTTTATGTTGAGAATACAACACATCTCTTGAAACAACAAGCTTTCAAATTGCCTGCCTTGATCTGAATGTATCCAATGAGGAACACCAAATCTTACAATGACTTCTTCAACAATAATCTTAGCTACAGTCTTAGCTTCCATATTTGGCATGGCAAAAGATTCGGTCCACTTTGTGTAATAGTCAGAAACTACCAATATATATTTGTTACCACTCTCTGTTTCTGGCAACTCACCAAGGATATATGTAGCTATCCTTTCCATTGGCCCATTAGCTTCTACTAAAGCCATTGGAGCCCTTTTGGACTTTTGTGGACTTTTTCTCTTTGCACATTTGTCACATCCGTTTACGTAAGTCCTGACGTCGTTTTGTAATCCAGGCCAATAATAAGATTGTCTAATTTTTGCCAAAGTTTTATGGATACCCAAATGAGCAGAACATTTATCATCATGAGAAAATTGTAATACCTTTTTACGTTCTGACAAAGGAATGATAGCCTGCATTTTAACAATTTTGTTTGCAGGGTCTTCGAACCGTCTGTAGATAAGTCCGTCTCTTATCTCTAAGTTGTTCCATTGATTCCAAAGTGATCTCAAGAAAAATCCCTTATCTGAAATATCTTTGTAATCAGGACGTTCGTCTGTTTCTACCCATTTTGTCACTATTTTCAAGTCATGATCATTATTCTGAATTTCCTTTAAAGACAGATCATGATCTTCACTGTCATCATCTCTGTCATTACTACTATCAACACGGGTGATAGCATTAACATTGTCATGTTGGTTTTCAGTTTCAGTCGAAGCAATTTCATTTTCTAAACCAGAATGATAACCACATTGTTTGCAAGGAATACGACTGAGAGCGTCTGCATTCCTATGTTGCACTCCTGGTCGATGCCGAATATGCATCTCAAATGAACCTAGTGTCTCTATCCATCTAGCTATCTGTCCTTCTGGGTTCTTAAAGTTAAGTAACCACTTTAAGGATCCGTGATCAGTTCGTACTGTGAATTTTCTACCATAAAGGTATGGTTTGAAATGTTTAACAAAACAAACCACAGCAAGCAACTCCTTACGTGTTACACAGTACCTCCGTTCTGATTTTGAAAGAGTACGACTAGCGTAAGCTACAACATGTTCTAGCCCTTCGTCAGATTTCTGAGTCAGGACAGCTCCAACTGCCAAATTGCTTGCATCAGTATCCAAAATGAATTCTTTGTTAAAATCTGGATATGCAAGAACTGGTGCGTTTATTAATTTACCTTTCAATTGGTCAAATGATTCTTGACATTCTGAATTCCAAACAAATTTGGTTTCTTTCTCTGTTATTTTGTGTAGTGGTTTAGCAATGTGGGCAAAGTTTTTAATAAATTTCCTATAGTACCCACAAAGACCTAAAAAGGAACGAACTTCAGTTACATTTGTAGGGGTAGGCCACTCTTTAACAGCTTTAATCTTGTCAGGGTCAGTTGATATTCCTTCCTCAGAGACAATATGTCCTAAGAAACGAACCTTGGTGGTACACAAGGTGCACTTCTTTGCCTTCAGCTTTAAACCAGCCGATTTGAGCCTAGCAAAAACGTCTCTTAAATTGTCAAGCATACCATCTAGTGTTTTTCCAAAAACGATTATATCGTCAATGTATACCAGACATGTTTCCCACTGCAAACCAGCTAGAATGGTTTCCATCAATCGCTCAAATGTCTGTGCAGCGCAACACAACCCAAACGGCATGACTCTAAATTGAAATAAACCCCTTCGCGTTGCAAAAGCGGTTTTGTGTTTGTCATTTTCGGCCAGCTCCACCTGCCAATATCCTGAACAACAGTCCAGAGTACTGTACCATTTATTTCCTGCTAAATGATCTAACGAATCGTCAATCCTCGGTAAAGGATACGCGTCTTTATTGAGAGTAACACTGTTTAAGCGTCTATAATCTATGCAAAAACGATAAGTGTCGTCCTTTTTCTTAACTAAGACTATCCCTGCCGCCCAGGGACTATGGGAGGGTTCAATAATCCCTTTTTGTAACATTTTGTCAAGGTTGTCATTAACCACCTTGTTCAAATGATACGGTGTACGACGAGGCGGTTCTTTAAAAGGCCTTGCGTTTCCCGTATTGATTTCATGTTTTACAAGATTGGTCCTTCCCAAGTCAACATCAGATGAAGCAAACAAGTTCTGATTTTCTATCAACAAAGATTTTACTTTTTGTTTGTCTTTCGAAGTCAATTCATCTGATGTCCTGTCTAACAAATCTTGTAAATCTGGTCTAAGTCCGTTATGTGTCTGTTCATTTGAACCAATATTACCATCTAGTACTTGTTCAACACCAGACATTTGGGCTATAGTTGTACCAGGATAGATTGTCTTAGGATCTAGTTCTGTGTTCATTAATCTAACAGGGACTTTTTCGCCTGACCTTACCAACGTTCTAGCAGTCAAAATGTAGTCTTTCCCTGCATGCTCATTTGCCTCTAACAAAGCATTGTCAGCAGGTAATTTCTGACCTTCTGCTAAGCAAACCGTGCCATTAATGACTATTTCTGACCTTGGCGGTATAACAACCGCTTCTGAAGCAACCACTCGGTAACAGCCTATTGATCCCTGAAAACACAAATCTACCCTAAAATCCCCAATACAAAAGTGTCCATTCTTAACATCAATTAAACAATTATGTCTTTTCATGAAATCCAAACCAAGTATACCGTCAACTTGCAGATCAGTCACAACAGCTTCAGATTGCAACATATTTGGACCGAAGTGCAGATTGAACCTGCCTTTTCCACGAAGCTCTAGCTTAGTGCCACATACTGACCTAACACTTGTCTTAACTTCACATAGATATGATTTATCTAATGGAGTCAACATATCGTATAACTTGGAAGATACCAATGTCAAAGTTGCTCCTGTATCAACCACAAACTTGGCTTCAATGTCTCCTACATTTAGTTTGACATACATACCAGCATCTTCAGATGCTGTTGTAACCGCACCTTCATTTGTCTTACGGTTATTTTGTTTCCTAGTTTTCACTACTGTTTTGACAGACCCATCCCCCTTATTTCCATTATAATTGTTCCGACTTCTTCGGGGTAGGCGACAGTCCCTTGCTAAATGACCAAATTTGCCACAATTGTAACAATCCTTATTTGTCCTCTTATTTTTGGTATATCCCGTTTTATTATAAGAAGAACCCTCATTTGTACCCTTAGTTTTTAATTTTGCCATTTCAGTCGTGAGTGTACTTAGACTTTTCTCCATTGTTTGCATCCATGATGCAATGTCTTTCGTTGTAGAGTCACTACTTGTAATCTTTTCTCCCCTTCTTAATTCGTCATCGTTATTAGTTTGCCGTAAATAACCTCGTCCTTCTCTCACGTTATTTTCGGCTTTATTGTAAGCCTCTAGTTCAACGGCAAGTCTCACGGCATCATTTAAACCTTTCGGTCGCGATTGTTTTATTCTAAGTCGCATTTCCGAATCAACGAGCGCGTCAATAAACTGCTCTTTCCCGAGAGTTTCACGTACGTCCAATGGGGCAGTAGGATATGCCAAATTGGACAATCTCCGAATTGACTGGCCTAATTCGGGAAGTGATTCGCTGGCTTTTTGACGTCTTTCTTTAAACTGAACTCTGTATAACTCAGTTTGACTAGAAGGTGCGAATCGCTCTTCAAGTGCGCTGACTAAATCGGTAAAGTTTTGTCTTTTCTCACTTGGTAAATCTCCAAGTACAGCCTGTGCTTGTCCCATTAACGATACCGCCAAATATAACCCTTTTTGGTTTTCCGACCAATTATTTACAAGTGCACACATTTCAAAATGGGACAAATAGTCCGTCCATGATGTGCTACCGTTATATTGACATGGTTTAATTTTCACACCAGAATTATCTGTGTTACCAGTATGTCGGTACTTTGATTTGTCACTTTTGTCTTTTTCCCTAATGTAACTATTATCTATGGGTAAAGGCAAAGTATCCCCTTCCTTTAAATCAATTTGGGAAAATTTAACAGTTTTGTGCATATTCGGGTTGTTGCATGTTGGTAAATCAACTTTTTCATAATCTCCCTTTCTTGACAATGAGGACCCTCTTGATCCCAAACCCGAATCATTTCTTTTTATAAAAGTATCTTTTGGACGAACACCCTGATCTTTAGGTGTAGACGAAACAAAACTGTTTCTATACCTTGTCTCTTCCATACCTTCAATTTGTTTTGTCAATTCGTCGTCAAAAGACATTTTTGTACTTTAATTTGCGATATAACTATGCATTCACAATATAATAATATCAACACAATGTCATAAATGTACAACGTAATAAATGTCAATCAAAATTTTGCCTGTACCACTATCGATCGTTAATCCGTAATGTAAATAATAATCGTAATTCAACCGTGGGAAATTTAAAACATTAACAGGACAATTTTGATCTGTGCAAAAGTGAACAGTTTGAACAAATATGATCTGTGCAAAAGTGAACAGTTTGAACAAATATGATCTGTGCAAAAGTGAAAAGTAAATTCTCACAAGACAGTTTGGATATAAGTTTATAAGATAATCAAATTTGGATATATAATCTTTCACTATGGATTTAAAAATGAACAATTTGGATCCCACCGCTGCCACCAAATTATGTAACGTGTACACAGGGTAAGCGTGTCTGTTTCTATTCTAGAATGAGTACGTTACCAGTTTGATACTGGATCCAAAATTGCTCTATTTACAAAATGTATAACAAATAATCTTTATTCAAATATATACGTCAATGAACCAAAATATGTACAACTGCTCTTTGCAATCTCTAATAAACTATCTATACAATTCTACTTTATATATACACAACTGGTACAAATTTTTACTATTACAAATTTGTCCTGGGTCAAGAACAAACTTGTCCTCCTGGTACAATAATGTACCCTACAAGTTAACACACTTGTCTTTGTTCCTCTTGTACAATTATGTACTTTACAAGGTGGTCACACAGACTCACACTTGTCCTATACGGTACAATACGGTTCCGCTTGTAAATGTACAAGTCCGTATTTATAACAGGCACCGACCTGTTCTTTATTACTCTTAGTAATACTAACACAATATTTAATATATAAGAGACAGCGATCTCAAATATCTACGTACCGTACTTCAGGTCTTCGTCTTCAAACATATGACCTAGGATTCTCTCCTGCTTATATATCCCAATGGTAGCCGTACCATTATTGAAGGAGGGGTGTTCTACCAAAGTGCCTCGTTTCTCGTATCTGAGTTTCCTAAGGAACACCCCTTTACATTGAACCTGACCCAAAGTTTACCCGCGAATCATCTTACTCTTTTCTATGTTTATTAAACTACTATATACATATATAAAATAAGGCTTCTACCTAACTGTAACCAATGTAAACAATTTAACATTAGATACATAATCATCACACTTAAATGAACACTACATCGTGATAAACGATGTTACCCAATGTTGAAATGCACACTTTATTGTCATAAATGAAAATGGAAGTAGAAAATGTTGAAAAGCTGAATCCAGAAGAAATAGAAGAAAACAATGATCCTAGTTCGAAACTTGTGGAAGACCTCGCTATTGAATACTCACAATATATGAAAATTGATACAGAAGCCGAGGTAATGTGTGTGCAATCAATACACATGAATGATGAAGCATATAGCTCTTTTAACACTTGATCAAAGTTCACCCTTCAATGGTTTTGTTAAAAGTAATAAATCTTTAAATGTCTATATATAATCATATGAACAAAAGTACAAGATTTTGCTACCAAGTTTTCTAATGTCAAAAGATATGAACAAAAGGAGACGGGTGTGGTGTATGTGACAGCAACTCAACTATGTGTATTGTATTTTCAACCTATTAAAATACTTTTCCTAAATTACTCTTTTAAAAAGAAGCCATGTCTATGTTTATAAATGTTTGAACATAGACATGGCTTTTATTTTGAGAGTCACTTGTATAATTGTGCTTAAAATAATTGTATCTGATATATATTTCTATCTTTGATTTTTTTTAATTCTTGAGTTCATTAGATTGAGTGCACCTTTGTTGACAAAAACAAGCATCTTGTGTTTTTGACCTATCTAAGAATCAGGTCCAAATTCAGAAATAACATGTCGTACAAATCTGGATTTGGTTATAATTTGATGCCAAAGTTTATATCAAAGTGTAAGATGCGATCAAACTTATGACTTAATGAATTAAGTGGTTACATATACAAATATTGGAAAACACACAGGAATGATCACTTTTGAAAATGCAAATGTATGAAATTGGCCAACATTGAAAAGATCAAAGAGAGAAAATATAGACCAAAGGAAAATGACGCCCATTATAAAGCATGAAAATTCTTGAGACTTGGTAGTCCTGCTATTCTAAACTCAGTAGATTCAGTCCTTTTAAAGTTTTGAACTGCTACAATTTGATCTGGCAAAAGTCGTTCTTGACCCATAATACACCAATCTTGAGTTGTATTTTATGAATGCGTTACACCGATGACCTACAGAATTATACTTTTTACACAGTTTGTAATAACATTTAAGCAACACAATTGGTGCCACAAGTGGAGCAGAATCTGCTTACTCTACAAGAGCACCTGAGATCACCCTCAGTTTTTGGTTAGGTTTCTGTTACTTTTAGTCGTTTGTTTTCCATGTTGTGTCTTGTGTACTATTATAAGTAAATAATATATATTGCAAATTGTAGACACAATTTTGATCATGGCCACCATTGCTATTCATGCTATTATTCATAAATTAAACAAGTCAGATACATATATACCCTATATATAACTTTCTATCCCTTTTAAGTATTTTTCATATAGAACGTGAATCGACTTCAGATATGGCAAGATTGACTTGGGCCAGAACAACATGAAACCAAAATATCTTGTGGTTATTTTTTTTTTACAGTACTTGTCATCACAGATAATCCTTCATATTTTGATGTCACATGAAAAAAGTCCTGAATATAAACTTAGAGTTATTGTTGTATTAATTATGTCAATAATTCAAGTGAGACATTTTTTTTAAAGCCATCTACCCTCTTGGTAAATATTTATCACATTTGAAAAACCTAATAGTAACATTTTAAAATTTTACTTCACACAATAATGCCGATAAATTAATTGAAAGCAAACTTGACATGATTTTGTAGTGCTTCATTTTAGGCCTAATAAATTGTGGTTGTTTGACAAAATTATCAAAAGAGTCAGAGTTTATGATTAAAATTTGTCTGACTAATGACTAGATTCAATCACTGAATTGGAAAAACTTTGATTTAAATGTAAATTGAATTCTAACAAATTTATCTTCTCATTTCAGTATGGAAAATTCTTTACCACTGTAGAAGAGATGCTGACAAAGCTAGAAGAATTTGGTCAGCTGGTTGAATTGGTAATTTTAATTATACTCAACCTCAAATACATGCAGTTAGCTATCCTGATAAGTGTGGACTCATATACATGTATTTCGCTGATAAAAATGTTCTTGGATCAGTGAAACTTGTGTTTTTGTGGATATTTGATTTCATGGTTTTAACAATATGTGCATTCATTCAAATAGGAAATTTGTATTTCCATGAAATTTTAAATTTATGGTCTCCAACTGTTGGCAACATAATCCATGAAAATTGGTATTCAAAGAAATAATAATGAATCAAAATTGTATCTTTTTCTGGTACCATAGAAATATCTTACACTGTAATTGGCAAGATTAGATTTGTTGAATAGATACAAACCTGTTTTTAGTTTTTGTGTGATTTTCTTGTCCTTGATCCTGATATTTCATAAAGATTATATTTAGGCAGGGAGATACATTAGAGATGTTATGATATCTTATAGAGAAAATAGTTGCCTGCAAAATTTTCCATGTTACATTAATCCATTGTGAACATTGCATTGATTTACAGGGATTTTCATGCTTTTTTTTGTTTAAAAAAAGTTGATTCTTTTTTTCATTGTACAATGTATAAGTATGATGTCTGCGTCATCCTAATACACAATTGGTTGTTTCATACCATAACTTTAATAAATAGATCCCGATAGTTCAATACCACAAAGGGAAGGTTGGGATTGATTTTGGGGATGGTGGTTCCATTCATATAGGAATTAGGGGCCCAAAACAAGCATTTTTCTAATTTCAGGATAATAACTTTAGTATAAGTATTTCAATTGCTCTGAAGACAATGTTTAATACCACAAATAGAGGGTTTGGATCCATTTTGGGGGTGATGGTGCCAACAGTTAAGGAATTAAGGGTGAAAAAGGGGCCCAAAACCAGCATTTATCTAGTTTCAGGACAATAAGTTGTGTATAAGTATTTTAATTGCTCTGAAATTGTACCACAATGTTTAATACCATAAGTAGAAGGTTGGGATTTATTTTATGGGACAAACAATTTAGGAATTAAGGGCCAAAATCAAGCATTTTTCTAGTTTCAGGACAAAAACTTGTGTGTAACTGTGTGGATCTCTCTGACATTGTACCACAAGGTTCCATGTAACAAAGGGAAGGCTGGGATTGAGTTTGGGGTTAATTTCCCTAAACATGGAGGAATAAGGGGCCAAAAAGAAGCATTTTTCTAGGTTACAGACAATAACTTGTGTTTAACTGTATGGATCTCTCTGAAATTATACTACAATGTTTCCTTTTACAAAGGAAAGGCTGGAATTGAGTTTTGAGGTACTTGTTCCAAGGGAGGTTTCAATAAGGTTGGGCCAAAAAAAGGGCCAAAATAAGCATTTTTGTAGTTTCCAGTCAATCACTACCTCAAGTTTCCATACTACAAAGGGATGGTTAGGGGGGAGATGGCTCAAATCATTTAGCAAATAGGAGCAAAAAAGGGGGAAAAACAAGGGTTTTCTGGTTAAAAGGACAATTTAGACAATTCAAAAGCAGTGTAAGGGAGGTAATCCAATTCCATTTAAAGAATACTGTATATACATATATATGTTTGATTATCTCCCTTACGCTGCTTCAAAATAATGTATTAAGAAATGATGATTGTCTGGAGATAAATAGCTGTAAAAAAAATTTAGAAGTTACTATTAATTAATATTAATTTTAACCATGACTGTGTTACTTTTTATATTTTAATATTTTACGATGTATTTATATGAGTAGTTATTGTTGCAAACTCCATTAGAAATTTGAATTGAGATTTTTTTTGGAATACAAGCAAGGGGGAGGTAAACAAAATTGGGGTTGGGGGATGTGTGTAATATTCAACAGCATAGTGAATTGCTCAAAAGCAAAAACAAATTTTTAAGTTCATTAGACCACATTCATTCTGTGTCAACTATTTAATCACAATACAAATTCAGAGCTGTATCCAGCTTGAATGTTGTGTCCATACTTGCCACAACTGTTCAGGGTTCGACCTCTGTGGTAGTATAAAGCTGTGCCCGGCAGAGCATCTGAGTTTGAGCTACCTACACAAGCATAGGTTCAATAAAAACAGACAATAGGAACTGTATAACCATGTGTAATACTTTTTTATTTGATTGCAGGTTAGGAGTGACACAGCTATTTGTATGAATGATGCCATGCCATTAATACAAAACAAATGTAACGAAATGCACACTGTTTTTGATAAAATTGACAACTTAGAGGTAATCTTTTATAGAGAAAGACATGTCTCAAGAAAACTGTCTTACAGTCTAAATTCTCAGATAAACTTTGGTTTGTTAAAAACATGAGTATCAGTAGTATAATTTCTGTAGAAACAGTTGCTGCCATCGATAATGTTTGTTATGATTTACCAAACATTTTGAAATTTTCTTTGATTGCATTTGGAAAAAATATACATGTATAAAAAATAAATATTCCTATGAAAATATATGAATAAACAAAATTCCATTCTCAATTTTATTTTTATACACATTTAGATTTGCCTTGCAATGTCACAATCTAGGGCATTTAGTCAACATCTATAAATATCCCTACATATTACTTTACAAACTCTTGTTTTACAGAAATTTGTACTGTTAGTGAAGGATAACGTATCTGTAATGGAAACTGAACTGGTGAAGGCTGAAGATCAGATGGGGTCATTTAGTGGTCTCAAGAAAATGTTATCTTCATTTGTTAGTCCTGTAAGTAGATCAAAATAATATGACCTTCTAGTAATAATTGTGTAATGACTTGAAAGATCTTGAAATTATAAAGATAAAAAGATTACAAGGAATATTGAATAATAATTTTCCACATTGCACAATCATCTTCAAGATAGTTGAAAAAATAAGGTAGTTTGCGGTAACATCAACTAAAAACTTTATACTCATGATGTTGGTTCAATTGGGTGATTATGAATTTGACTGTTTAATATACACACCAAATTAGGGTATTGAGCAATATTTCAGGGATCCCTGAACATAAAAAAAGAAGATATGAGTATAGCGTCAAACATGTCAATTAGAAACATATTCCTGAATTGACGGTTATCATTTTTTTTTCTTTTCAGAAAAAGACACAGAATAAAGTGACAAAACAAGCAGACTATGAAGTGCTGAACATATTTAAAACTGAAGACTACTTGCAAACTAAACATTCCACAGACATTAAAAAAGAACCAAATAAAGACAGTGAACAAAAGTGATCGATGTGATGGATAATTTATTGATTTGTGCAATATTTTGTATTTATTAAAGCTTTAAAACCAATTGAGATTTACCAAATTAACACTCTTTAGGGATAAGAAAAAAATCACATTCAAATGATAAAAAGTTTTGATATGATACACCAAGTTTTAAAATGCCCACTGAAAGTTCATTAAGGAGTTTTACACTGACCTCCCATAAGTCCATCTGAACTTTCAGTGTGACAGTGGCATCCTAGTATTTTTGGACACGTCGTGGATAACACCAACACAGACAGAGGAATGTAGGATCGCTATGTCACGCTTTTTCAACAAAAGTTGAAGGCTCAACAAAAACCAACAAATACACAAACACTTAATATTGTTCACTAAACCATAAGAACAATCTTTAGATCAGATGATACCTGCCTGACAAACATATACACATTATAATCATTCCATACACCACATATAGTTGACCTATTTCATAAAGTGCTTGAAAAACAGATCAAAACACAAGAAACTGAACACTAACCAATAAATCATGAATGTGAGGTCACTCAAGGTCAGATGAAACCAGCCAGACTGATTTTTACCAATTACAATGAGTTCATATAGTTGACCTACTGCTTATAGTATTGAAGAAACGGACATAATCATGCAACTTTAAACTAATTCACCTTATCCATGAAATGAGATTGAGGTCAGGTTTCCTTTGTCTGATGGACATGTAGACGCTGCAAGGAACCCATATACCAAATATAGTTATCCTATTTCTCATCAGAATTGAGTAATTCACATTACAAAAATGTCTGTTTATGCCCAGCTGTAGCAGAGGGGGTTTTACATACACCTTATCACATTTTGTCCGCCATTACTGGATGTAACACAGGGTCCCATAAAATTTTGACATCATAAAACAAAATATCTGACGCCACAATGGGAAAGTGATTGTTGTATGTGTCAAATGTTCAGGTGGCCGGGTCAGCCAGGATTAGAGATAAGGTGTATTTTTCCCTGGCCTCTCTCTATGTATGTCCCAAAGTTGGTAAGTTTACACTGCAGCTGAAGGTACTCCTTGTCTCTCATTTAGAAGGTGGGACAAAAACTGGATGTTCTTTTAAGTCTATATTGCATGTAAAATTTATACTAAACCATTAATTATTATTGCTGAGCTTGATGAAGAGCAGCATTTTTAGCACTATTCTGTTGTAAAACATTCACTATCTGGTTTAACTTGGTATTCCAATTTCAACTGATTTTAATAGTTTGTTCTTTTGCTGTGTTTTTACACCACCTTCCCAAGTTAGGATGAGGGTTGAGTGCTATAAAACATCTTTTACCTTCCACATTCTTTATGTGTCTGTCCTAAGTCATGAACATATAATTTGTTGTTGTCTGGTTCCTGTCTGCCATATTTGTTTTTTTATTGCTGTTTTTGGCATAAATCAATCTGTTGCTATTTCACTTGAAATGTTTAACATTTTGTCATGCCATAGCCTTTTTCATAGGTACCGGTACTCAACATAATAGATTGTGTGTTAATTGTTGAAGGTCTTAGATAGACATAGGACTGTTAATATCCTTGTCCTGTAGTCTATGGTGGATAGTTGTCTCTTTGGAAATCATACCACATCCTGATTTTTTTTTATATTGGGTGGTTTTACAGACAATAATAATTTGTTGCAGGCCATATGCTGACCTTTTTCATGTCACTTTTTCCGCCTAATTGACATTAACCCTTTGTCTTTTCATTTATATTATGTACATATATAAATTCATACATTTTTTCCCAAATGCGTGAAATATTCGACAATAAACAAAATGTAAAAACCACTAATGATCTGCTAAAGTTAACTGACAAAGTCCCATCAGTTAACATTTAATAAAAGTATAAAACATAAGGACATGACAAGGAACACTTTTCTATTATTGTACAATTTATCAAAATAGGAAATCCAGGAATTTCACAATGTTGTTGAATCCAAAAAGTTAATAAAAAAATCTTAACTCTTTAAAATTTCACTTTTTTCTTCTGCACAAAGATGGTAACTGGACACTTTTTTAACTGTAGTTAGATTTTTTTACTGTTTGCTTAAAATAAAGCCAAATTTTTTCACTTCATGTTAGTGGTTGAAAACAAATAAAATCTCAAAAACTTATTTCAAAAGTTGTCAAAATTCAAAAACAATTCATGGATTTTTCAGACTACAATAAATACTGTTATTCAAGCTTTTTTCCTATTAGCATTTTAAAACCATATATCATTCAAAAGGAACTGTAAATACATACTCTAACAAAATAGTGTAAAAATCATCAACATTTTGAAGTCATCTAGATTTTACATAGGATCTTCATGTGGTAGAAAAAAAAGAAGTTGCAATCAATGGACAATGCTAACAAGTTATCCATAATGAAAGTGTATTTGCTCTTTCCACTAAATAATATAGGCTAACAATTTTGATTGGCAAATTAGTTCTAAATTTTTGGCCGACCAAGAATAAAATCACCTTGTCACTAGATAGCAGAAGCATACTATTGAGACACCTGGCTTTTCCATCAAAAAAACTTTAGTACGCTTAAAAAATCATATGTGCTTGAAATACAAAATGTACCAAGCTAAATAAGCATGATGATTTGATAATGCAGGTTAAAGTTACTCAAAATATTGCTCTTGGACAGCAGTTTTACTAGCAGGTGTGATAGGATGAATGTTACATTATGTATTTATTAATATTGCACCTGAAATCATGTAAAGAAAAGAAAAAAACAAACACCTGTTATTATTTCATGAAATATAGCGATGATATAAAATTGCATGCTTTTGCTATATTTGAAATTATAAAACAATCATGATCATATATATGGTATGATTGAAAACCTTTACATATTTCAGAAAAACGGCTGAAAGAAGCTATGTCGGATCCAGGGTGAGGGGCCTTTTGTGGGGAAAATTTAATTGATTATATAGGAATTCACTGAAGCATGACTATAGCAGACCCCATCTTATAATAGTCAGTTATTCTGTATAACACTACCAGTTCCAAATGGGATCAGTTAAAGTAAGCTGTTGCTACCAAATGATGTGTGTGAGAAAAAAATCACAACTACTTCAGAATACCATATATATATATATCCATCTTGGCACAGAGGTATAAGAAACACCAGTCAAATATCTGGTTTGCCATTTTTCATTTAGACAGTAATTAAGTTAAAAAAATCATAAAACAAAAAATCAAAAGCTAAAGATTCTCCAGCAATATATATAAAAAACAAAAAAAACTCATAAAAAAATATCTTACAATAATAATGTAGTAAGTACCCTTTTAATAGTATGTTCAATTAAAACTGGAAAAAAAACCTTCCAGTTTTAAATTCTCACATTTTTTGCTCAATGTTACATTAACAGTCATTGACAATTCTTATTTGGTCCTGAGGTATATCTCTACGCTAACAAAAATGACAAACCCTTTATCTAACAGACCTGCTGCCTAAACAGTCTTTCAAAGTTTTAGATTTAGAGCTTCATTACAAAATACTTATAATTACTTTCCTTGACAGGCTGCTATTTCCTGCATAATTAAATAAACATAATAATCCTAGTTTCATTAACCATGAAGAAACATTATCATATCTTTATTTTTTTAATCTTGTTTATATACAAAAAAGGAAAAATAAATTATCTTGGTTCTGAAGGTTGTCAAAACAGGTGTTCACATGTTGTTTGCCTGATTTCTGATGGCAATTAGATCTGTTAGTATTCATGGTATTAATCACCATAAACCAAAGTATATTTGTAATGGTAGTACAATTTGACAAAGACAAAAAGATGAAAATAATTTAACATTATCTGCAAACACTACACAAGTTAAAGGGAACAAAACAAACTATGCATTTATATCAACACATGAACTGAGGAGATTATCCCAGAACACAGCCATGAGACAAAACTCCTGACCATGTAAATCAGTTTTCAACATCTATTGTATAGTAATAAGTTTCTTTTATTTCTTCCTTTTTTCTACAAAATGACTAAATACAAGACATATACACATATAAGTAGGTCGGATTTAAAATTGCAAAATAAACTTATGAAACTGGAAATATTGTTACACAAAAAGCAATCCATACATTGGAAATGCATGTACAGTATGTGAAGAGAGAATTGAAAAATGATGAAATCTTGTAATTTATTTAGTACAGATTTTTCTACAACATTTGTCAAATTAACATGTGCAGTCTTGAAAGACACTGTAGTATAAAAAAACATTTCCATTTTACAAAAGTACAAATAGCAATAAATAAAGTAATACAGTATTAAAATGAGAACAGAAAAATGTTGATTTAGTCATTACAGTCTTTCTGTTTCTTTTTGTATAGAAAATTGCTAATTCCTAAGGCACCGCCTAAACCAAATCTCACAAAATTCTCTCCTACCAATGGTCCCATTGCAAAAAGTCCAACTTCATGATTGCACTGAAAACTATATTGGTCCACATCTAATGGATTAGGTTTACATTCTATTGGATATCGTGGTACAACACCCAAGTTTTTGGCTTCATATGGGAGGTATGATAAATCGGGTCGAGATCCTATTAATATCACAGCCATAGATATGTCTACAGAAATAATGTCTTTGCTATCGGTTGACTCTAAAAGTGCACCTTGGTCATCTTTTAAATCAATTAACTGATGTTTGCAGTAGGATTTATATAAGGGGTCAGATATCTTATTTTTCATTAAGGCATGAATTCTGTGGTATTCAGGGTAAATGCCTGCAGGCAGCTTCTTGAAAATAATACTTGGGTCATTAGGACCTTTCCTAAAAACATGTATCACAGAAACGTTTGATTCTAATGCCATAAGTATAGCGTCTGCTGCACTCAGACCAGACCCTACAATCAAAATGGGGTCCGATGCAGGATATTTCAGTCTTTCAGCAAGGCATTTTTCAAAATCTTGCAGTGTATGCACAGCATATGACAAATTTTCACCTGGTATATTAAGTCTATTAGAAATATCAAATGTACCCGTTGCTATGACAACATGAGGTGCTATATAACAAAATTCTTCATGTAATTTAGTCCCATGTTCTTTGTCTGTAGCTGAATCATTTTCAAAATTTTCAATGTACCCTCTAACTTCCCACAAAAATGGATGATTGTCCTTGAAGTTTTTACAACATGGCAACCTCTCACCACTTTCTGAGTCTATGCAAGATTTGAAATCGAACACTTTTCGCACTGAGGTAACTGTATGATTATTGTAGAAGGAATTCAACTGATTCTGTTTCACAAAGCTGGTATAGTAATTTTTGACGTCTGCTACACTGGCACGGTTTCTGTACACCTCTTCGTCCTCTTTTCTGTGAAAAAAAATTAATTTGTAAATTTAAATGCAAGCCAATGATTTCTAGTGATTCCTGCTATCTTTTCATTATTTTCTAAAATTTTAGCTCCCCCCCCCCCTCTTTTTTGTTTTGTTTTATCAAAATCTTGCATTCAAATCTGATATAAATGTTTAGACGAAGGACAGCAATAAAAGTGTTTTTTCTATGGTATTCCATTATTTCCTAATGTATCACAACATTAAAGTGTATTAATACACCCACTTTGAAAGCATTAGTTTATAAGGAAATAGTTAATCTGTGGTCTTAGGTTCAATATTTAAAACATGGTTAAATTCTGGATCATGATTTAATCCAGCAAATAATAAATAATTTCAATAAAGCACTGCAGAAAATGTACCGGTATTTAAATAACTTGTTCCATAAATATGCTTTTGTAAGTGTCATTTAAATGGGACACAAAGGGCATGGAAACTATAAATGTTTGCTATCATGATTATATTTAAATTTGTGTAACTGAATTTTAAAATATTTTCAACAATGTAAGTTTCATCCTTCTAAACAAAGACTTATAATTTAAATTGAATTGAACTGTCTATCACCCAGTAAACATATTATTAGGTCTATTTATAGATTTTTGTCAATACCTTGGAAAACACACTTGACAAAAATCAATAACTTTTAATACTTTATAAGTACATAATTTAATGATATTTAGTAATACATGTACTTAAATGGGGCCTTGAGAAAAAAATACATGTACTTTTCTTTTACTTTGACTTACTGTCGCGCTAAAACTACAGGCAAAGGAGATTTAAATTTAAATTGTATCCATGCATAGACAGATTAAAAAATCATACTCCCACTTATAGTATTGGGGTATACGGAAATAGTTACCCTGTGGCCTTGGGTACGGTATTTAAAACATGGTTAAATTCTAGGCCAAGATTATTATTATTAAATCTTTGTTCATAAATAAGACCTTTTAAAAAGACTCTTGTGACAACACTTTAGGTAACAGTATAAATAATTTTCTGACGTGGGAGAAATTGGTGTCGATAACAGATATATATAATTCCTTATCAATGACATATAAACTTTGGGTCACAAGGTCACAGATCAACAATGTGTGATACCCAGTTACCTATATATATACTTTCAGAAAATTTAAAGGAATATTTAAATGAATCACTCATTTCTGCTTTATAGTTTTCATTTCATGTCCATCACAAATGCAAATTAATGAAAGAATGGATGAACAGATTTAATTAAAAAATACCCTACATTAAAGCAAGTTCAGCATCACAAGTATCACAATTTCACTTTGATCTTCATGATAAAGATAAATCTTAACTTGTTTCAATTTACATTTTTACTTTTTTCATTCAAGATTCATCCCTAGGTACATCTTATAGCACTTACAGCCCCTTCCAGTGTATTATGTCATTATAAATTTTAATTAAGCAAAATTACTCAAGGCTTGCCCCTATTTTTCAATAAAAACTGCCTATTTTTTATTATTTGTTAGATACTTACATGTGATGATTCATGATCCAGTCTTTAAATGGAAGAGATGGTAGCTCCATCCAGTTGGCTAAACTTAATGTCTGCATGTTCCCATCCATTTTCTGTAAAAAATTATAAGATATCACTAGATATCCAATTTGAAGGTTGGACAAGAATCATGCATGAGGAATAAAATTTGAAAAACTTACAAAAAAAAAATAAACAAGTATGTATGTAGAAATGCAATAATACCATTTTATGAAGAAAAAAATTACCAATCAACTCTCCATATCAGTTCAAATTAAAGACTATATGTGTTTAGGGCCATAATAAATAATAGGTTTGTTTGCCCAAACGCTACCTACCCAGAAAAAAGCTGCCTACTCCTACTCAAATTCTTTTATTGTCCTGATTTGAAGAAGGTTTTTTTTAATCAAATAGGCATGAAGACTAATAAACATCTGATACTTCAATTTCTTTTTTTGAAAAAAAAAATAAAAAATGCCTACCTATGGTCTCAACCTTTGGGTAGGGTTTGGGCGAACCAAAATTTTTTAAGTATGGCCTAAATAAAAGACAGACCACAGTACAAATTGGTTAAATATATTTCGTGAATGACATATACCTCACAATTAATTGAAAATGAGGTACCGGTACACAGATTCCTGATAAAGTTTTTTCTTACCTGCCAAGCTCCTCCAGGTTTACCCTTTCCAAGAACTATGTGATTAATACTGTGTTTGGGTTCATGTTTCCATGACAACAGGGATGGATTGTCAACTCCCATATCAGCATCAGGTCGACAAAGGTTATCAAAAAGCAAAGCAGTGGGGTTAGATGATCTCCCATCTAAACCTTCAGACAGATACTCCAAGTCCTGAAAGAATGAGAAATATTAAAGTATGTTATTAATACAGAGCTGCAGACTTTTCTTTCATCAACTCAAGCAGTATATTTCTAATGTAAGAAAATTAACTTAAATATGCTGTCAAGTTTAACCATATATCAATGCAACAACCAGTTACATTTATTTATTTACTGTGGATTCATTTATATGATTGGTCACATATTTCTGTAATTAAAACTTGCATTTTATTCTTATTTTTAAAATTTCTTGGTTTCTGCATACAAGCCAAACATTTTTGTTTAAGGGTCAGACAATATGTTGTACATAGAGCTAGACAGTGCTGTGGAATAAAACTGAAAGAGAGCACTGAAAAAATACCACTGTATATCATACATGTTTTTGCAGCTATAATGTAAATATCTTAGTCAACATTTTTGGAAGTTCTACAAAATTGAAACATACTCAATCAAAATCAATTATTTGTAGAATAATGATTTTTTTACATACCTGTTCAACTATTGATTTATTTTTATCCAGCTTCTCTAGTTTTTTATTCAAGTAAACATTGGAATGGGATCCTCCATTGTAATAGGGACGATTTCCTGACAGGAGGAATGACAAACAGATCCCTGATGGTCCATTTCCTGTAAAAAGGATTATGTCTTAAAAAACCTACAAAATGGACAAAAAAATACTCATCATTAGACTTGTGAAGAAAAAGGGTAAAAACATAGTTCTTGAGTCCAATTGTAGATCTGGAAATTCATATTAAAATTTTTTATTATCAAAAGTCGATCAAAAGTGTCAGATTTGTTGAATTGATTTTTTGTTGTTAAATGCACATTAATAAAGTACATTTTTAATATTCATTCATTGTTCTTTAATGAACTTTTAAATTAGTGTAAAAAAGTATTGATAAAAACTATGTTCCATCAAAAGTATTTAATCTGAAATAAATATATCTATAGGTAAGGATATACAATGGTTTGAAATTAATTGATATGGTACAACACTAACAAAAGTTTGTTACTTCTTTGCCTTGATTCCTTAGCCTTAGGAAGAAATAACACAACATTTGTATCAGCAATTGTTCAAAAGTAACACATTATTAAGTACAATAACTTCACCGTGTGACACCACATACTAGGATCAAAACCTTTTCCCCTCTTTTTAACATCAGCATCAGACTAAGGATTTCTTTAAAATGTCAAAAACATGCTGCAAATGATCTAAGAAAAAATATCAAATTCTAAAACAATTTTGTTGATTGATGCCTACAACTCATAAAGTTCAATATTGTTGTCTCCAAACAACACCTTCATGGCTTTACAAGTCACATAAATCTAATGCAACTAAAATGTAATTGGTGTTGCCTAGATGATATAAATCTTACCAATAATAATGACATCTGTGCAGTCCTCACTGTGAGGTGTAGCAGACATATTGAGGGTGTTTCCTGGGAGGACTCAATTAGACAAGGGTGTTTCCTGGGAGGACTCACTTGGTCAATGGAAAGGGTTTCCTAGACAGATCAATGTTGACAACACATCTCAACTGTGTCAACACCCCCTGAAATAGATAGGATATTCTTGTATAAAGAAACTGACATAAAATATATAATGATACGCTGACAAAATCTAAATATTTATAAAAATATACAACACAATTTAAGAAAATAATTTCGGCTATAAAATATGCATCATACAAGTTTTTCTCTCTGCAGATGTTCAAAAGATTTTTTTAAATAAAAAAGAAAACATGTAAGAGTGAGTAAGATATCAGTAGTTCATAGATTACAGAATTTAAAACCGCATTATCAATCTTCAATTAATACATCAATTTTAAAATACATGTACAGGATCTTTCTTCAGTATTAAAATGACATGTTATAATCACAGATTAAAAAAATTATTATCCATAACAAAAACTAAATTTGTCAGGAGAAAATTGAAGAAAACTTAAAATAAATGAAATTGTCAATTCCTGTATCAATCATTGTCAATGTACCTATATCTTAACCAGGATGTCAAGAGTACAATTATATAGACTAGCTACTTCTCAGGTTTCTAAGGTTAACAGATAACAATAAAGGGAATTTGACTTAAGTAATCTCCAAGGTCAAATAAATAAAAAGATACCTCACATAGCCCACACCCATATAAAGTGTTTAAAGGTTATATTGACCACATAGCATAGTTTTTCTGTTTACTTTACAGCAAAATACATTATGTAGATAAAGGTAATATCTTTGGTGAGCTTGCTTGCTTAAGCTAAACCAGGTTTGGTATAATACCCTCCTTTATTTAAGAGTAGACTATGACATGTAATAATCCGACAGATAACCAATCTATCTGTCTGTAGGACTAGACTACTCAGAAAGGAGGGTGGTAGTTACAGACTCCATGGTTTAACTAACAAGCATAAGCTAACCAAATATATTACCTTAACCTAGACACTTGATGCATTTTTCTGTAAAATACAATTCTTTATAGTTCTCATTTCAGACAGTACATGTACCCACCAAAGATCAAAGCACAGTCTTTTGATATGTTTTGGTCATGTGTAAAACAAATATTAAAAAGAATCTGGCATCTATCTTTGGTAGTCTTTATCAAATTCATTCACATACAACTTGCCTTAATTTAGAGCTTTGGCATACAGCATAGACAGATGTTTTAGGATGATGACTATTAAATGTCAATTATTTTTTGTTTGTTATTGTTTTGTTGGGTTATTTTCCAATGCTTTTTTATTCCTTTTTCAAAAAATTTACCACAGTAGTATGAATTTTGGACTAACGAATAAGTATATTTGATATTAGGATCTATACCTTTACAATTTTGCTCACATTTGCAAATCTTTAAAAGTAAGGCACCATTAAATATTTATAACTAAATGAAAACTTCTCAACCAAATATCACGATAAAAGTGCATAACAGTATACATAAAAGGCTCAACAAATGTATATAACAGCTAATGGAATCATTATGGTACAATAGATCTGACATAGGTTTTTATGTCTAAATCAATACATGACAATTTTCTTTCCATTATATTTGTCCTGAGTTGCACCAGCAGCTGCACATGTTGTGGGGACACATGTACAAGTCAAGTACATTTTTTTGTACATGCATTCATCATGTTCATACCATGGACAGTTATTTGGAACAAGGACACCAAATATCGAGTCGGCATTGAACTGTCATCCCAAACAATAACATGTGGATAACAGGTCAGCTGCCTATTAAGCCTTGAAATATCAAATATTTACAGAACGAATAATCAATATTTTTATTTTCATGAAAAATTTGTTACTGTACATACAAAAGTTAGACAAAACCCTCTAATGACACATACCTTTTTTTAAAGGTGAACAACCATTAAATTTCAATAATTGTTAATGTTCTACAAAGAAGCTTCTATACAGAATTTGTATACAATTTATCACCTTTTGGTTAATACAACAGTGACATATAACTAAACAAATGATCTAGTTGATAATATTTCCAAGGTTAATAATCATATCTCGTCAGCATTTTTAAAAGGTTGAAAGGATGATGAGAATATCTATGGTGACAAAAACAATAAACTGCTTCACCAAAAATTATGAAGTTATTGTCTGTAAACCAAATGTCTTCTGACGATGACATGGACATGCTAGCAATATACGAACCAAAATTTGTTTGTGGTCATGTAAAAATTATTCCTTTATAATATAAGTATAATTTGATTTGCAGTTGACAGCATACATAATCCTATCTTTTCCCTAAGATTATTTATGTATATTTTATATATGTAAATTACCTCACAAAAAATAAATAGTTATCCATAAACAATTTACACAACTGATTATAACACCCCTATTCTAAGAAATCTCAATTTTTTTAAACAAAAAGTCCCAGTTGTTAATTGCACCAGAAGTATCTTTGCACAACCTCTTTTCTGGGAAATCTTGTGTTAAAATGATATTCTTTTATTTTATCATTTAAACAGGTTAAAAGTAACTTATAAGTACTTATTATTTAAGCGCAAGTACCATGCAGTTTAATGACAATGTTAAAATACATCATCCTCATTTGGAAAAGAATATCATCATTATTATTTATAGTATTATCTTCAATCTCTTTATTAAGGAATTAATTATCTATAAGTGGCTTCAAGCCAACCCTTCCTTAAATAATCAAAAGGTTAGACAGTACAACATAAGAACAAAAGGATATTAATCATATCATTTATTAATTACACATCCTATGTATTGTTTGTTTATTTTTTTTTATTTCTTATCTATAAACTCAAGTGTCAATAAAAAAATGTAAAATTCCCACACATTGATCATTTAATCAATGGCAAACATTGTAAAAATCATTTGGCATGAATATTTTCCAGGTTGCAATCCAATAAACATCAAAGCTAATTGCAGAGGCAAATCCAAAAGGGGGCAGTCAGTGCGCCCCCCCCCCCCCCCCCCCCCCTTATGAAAAGTTCTAGATCCGCCACTGAATTGCTCAATTCATTATTTCAAATCATAAAGGTGTTTGTTGTTTCCTTTAAAAAGTCTCAACACCTGGCATTTCCATTTGAAAAAAAATAGTTCTGGAATGTTGGTTTAATTTTTAAAACTATGTTAAAATTATCAATATTTGTTAAAGAATTTATGTTTTAAACTGAATAATTAAAAACATGAAAATAAAATTTTCAAAATCATCAAAATTTTTCTTTACAAAAGAATATATAAAATGAATGATTTTTTATTCCACAAATTGTGTTTTTTACACCTTTTTCTATCATATGTCCTACTTATTTGACTTACTGTATCAAGCCATGCTTCATGTTAGAAGCTTGTAGTCATGAAATAGATTACACACAAATATCAATAATATCTAATATTTTGACACCCAATCATTTTCTAGAAATAAACGCTTAGCTTGTATACATAAGCGAACACCTGACAATTGTCGTAGTTATACAAATATTTTAAACATAATAATGATAATTCAAAAATTTTACAAAGATTTTAGTTACCATGTAAACAATGGATGGTAATTCATTAACACAAACAAATACTGATAAAAGAAATTTGTATTTTAGCCATCAATCTTACCTGGTCACTTTGAATGATAACCACATGTGACTATCCAGACCACTCAGTATGGAAAGTGCAAGTTACCATAACAAGTCACCGACACTCAAATCTAAACATTAATAAATCCATTTAAACATATCAACTTTTAAAAGCACCCCCGCTTTAAAAAATATAACAGGCCGGCATGTTCTATATTATGACCTAGTCATATAACAGAACATTGATTTATAAATATAGATCTAATTATTGACTAAGGCCAGGAATCAATTATACAAAGAAATATGGGTAATCCAGACCTTTCACAAAGTTTATATTTCAAATTGAAATAAAAGGTTTACCTAATATCAATTGGAGCACAAAATGAGCAATTCTATAACATTACATAACCATTCTTTATTTAACATTTATACGAAACTTATAATGAATGTTATGAATTTACGTTAGCTTTTGGCCAGTTTAAAAGTATAAACTTGGAATTCTGTACTGAAATATCTATTTGATAGTAAGTAACCTTGATTGGGTTCAGTCACTGAAACAGCATCACTTCATTTATTAACCATAAAACATGTAAAATAGCTATTTAATGAATAAACATAAGACAGAAGTGATTTTCTTACATACATTTATCGTTATCTAACACAAATTCCCTTGAACAAGTAACTACTGACCTATAAAACACTGAAAAGTAATCAATTTGGCCTTTGTTAGTCTTGTATGATTTTTAATTTTAGTTTCTTGTGTATAATTCGAAGTATAGTATGACACCATTATCACTGTACTAGTATACATATTTTTTAAGGGGCCAACTGAAGGATGCCTACGGGTGCGGGAGTTACTCGCTACATTGAAGATCCATTGGTTGCCTTTGGCTGTTGTCTGCTCTATGGTCGGGTTGTTGTTGCTTTGACACATTCCCCATTTCCTTTCTCAATTTTAATATCTTTGTGCACATTTCTTTGTTTGCAAGTAAAGCACAACAGCAACATTGCATTTTCACAGAAGGACCATCCATCAATTAATTAACAGCTAATTTACCTGATAGTTTTACAAAAAAATGTGAAAAACAAAGGAACAGCAGACCATAATTGATGGTTACAAGTCATACTGGTCCTTTTAGAGGCTAGCTGAACCAAAAAGCACAGGTTAACATTAAATGATATCACCGGTAACCAATTAGCACTAACCATGATAACCTCATTTTTATTGTCAAGTCCTAATTAATACCTTCTATTGGTGTTTTTTTTTTCACTGTAAAAAGTAATCTTTTTGAAGTACAGATGACTATTGATTTTCTTCACAAAAGATAATGTCAATTTAACTTGTATTTGACACATTAAATTATCACCTTTAAAGAAGAATGGCTGTTGTAAGATTAAACTGAAAATGTATTTTTCTTGTCAGATTGGAATCCTATTTTTTCAACTGAACAGATTTCAGCATTTCAATTTCAAATGAAACTAAAATATGTACCAGACAAACATGTCCCCACTCAAGCTTGAAAAGGGACATAACTCAAGAACAGTAAATGACTTGCTGCCCAAATTCAAAAATGAATTTCATATAATATGGAAGAGAAAAACAAAAAGGAGAGAGAGACAAGCAAATGGTACAGACGTTCAAGGGTAACAGTCAATGCTAATTTCAAATTAGAAGATGTCATCTGCTTTGAAACTTTTACTCTGTGTTAATAACAACGCCCATATGAATAGTTGTCTCATTGGAATGTTATCAGATCCTCTTATTCAACAGTTAATCTTAGTTACTGTATACAAATGTTGAGCCTAAAAAGACATATTATTTTTTAATCAGCAACCATATTCCATTAAACAATCATAAAATTTAACAAAATGTCACGAAGGAATGCTGCTATGGGGCTATTCAAAATATGCATTCAGTTTTTACCCCATGTTATGTGATTCCTAGAAGTTTTTGTTTTTTCAATACACAAAGTTTTTAAATAGCTTTCAAAGAAATACTTAGAATAGCTTGAAAATTCAACCTAAATCTGATATGTTAATAGTTAAAAGAACTTTAGTTAGAACTTTAATTAGATCTCAGGTCACAAGAATAGAATGGTACCAGCTATCACTTAAACATTCTAAAAAGGGAATGCTATTTAATTTTTGACAAAGAAGTTAGTTTTGGAAACTGTTATCTCAGATCTTACAATAAATATAAAAATAAGACAAAATGCCAAAATATTCATCAATGAGACAACTCCCCATAATGACAATGATGTGAATAATTACAGGCTATCATAAAACTATTTATCTCCTGACAATTAAAATCAGATATTAACACTTTTTCATTTTTTAATGATATTGACATAATGTAATTCGGTGGGTGATATTTTAGAAGTTTCTGGTTAATAGAGTAAAACAGTCCACGTCATATCAACATTAGGAAATAAGATCTGACGATATATAAAAAGAACTAAACTAATTAAGAAGTTCTGCTCTCATTCTTCTAAATAGTTCAAGGTGTTTAAATATTTGGCTCCCATAACTACAAATAATCAGAGATATTCCTGAGCATATAAAATTATTGAAATTGAAAGCAATAAAATTGTTAATGAATAGATGTTCTTTTAATAATTAAAATGTAATATCATATATATTTACTTATTTATGTATTCATTTAACAAAAAAAATAATAACATAATACTTTCGTCATTTTTTTCAACCCACATGCTTCCTCACCTCACAATAAAACCAAAAGTACATTTCATTACAAAATTATTTGTTCTATAATAACTATTTAATACATGTATCACAATTATTAATTATAGTACAAAATCAATATATTTTTCTGACAATTTTTAAAAAATCATAATGAAATAAGAATGGGTCCCCAGTACACAGATGCCCCATCCACACTATCATTTTCTATGTTCAGTGGACAGTGAAAATGGGATAAAATCTCTAATTTGGCATTAAATAAGAAAGATCATAACATATGGAACATGAGTACTAAGTTCTAGTTGATTGGACTTCAACTTCATCAAAAATTACCTAAACCAAAAACCTGAAGAGGGACAGATGAACAAATGGACGAACGAACAGACGCACAGACCAGAAAACATTATGCCCTGCCCATAAATGGGAAATAAAAATAAATACATCAATTTCAATCACACAGCAAACATTATTTCCCCAAAAAGGGTGTATAGTGAACTGTAGTTGCTTGTGGGGTACTGCTAATGAATGGTGTTAAAATTCTGAAATAAATTAGAATATCCAAATGTGTAAATGTCTGTAAGGTACATTTGTATGCCAGAACAAAGATAACAAACGTAGTTTTCAGAACAATTGATTTATATAAAAAAAAAAACAAGAACATTTAACAAATCTTAATTAGTCAACTGTCATTCCAGTAATTAACCTTTTCCGAGCTCATGGTAATTTTCAATTAATACACAAAACAAGTAAAGTAAGCCATAGTTTCTATAAAACAACCTCATGTAAATCTTTTTTCAACAACAAATTTTTAGATCAGAAAAATTGAAATCCTATATAAAATCATATACCGGTACCCAAAATTGATGAATTCAAAAAATTACTTAAAAATTATGGTATATTAAAACTCTACCATGCAAAGATGTACATTGAAGGTTTTGGCTACATGTTTCCATACCTTGTGGTCATGTAGCTCTTCAAGCTGTTCTTCATCTTGGGCAATCAAATTATTTTCATTTTATCATTACTGATACATGAATATCCAGAAAGCACTCTGGATGCCCAAAATTTATTAAGCATTATTTCTCCTGTATTTAATTAATCTATAGTACACATATACTTATTCAAATAAGTAGGCTTGAGAAACATGATGTTTTTCTATAACTGCTAAACACACACTTGCATATATATTTAAAAAGCATAAAGTGTTAACCCAGTTCTGTCTTACCCTTTCCTAACAAAAGGATAGAGCAAGTAAATTGCCATCTAGACATGTTTACATCAAGTACCTATTTTTTCTGCATGTTTAGTCTATACATTTAAAATTATGTAATACAGAAAAAATGTATTATTTTACAATATTAAATGAAAATATTTTTCTAAAGCAAGCATATGCATTCAACTAACCTGTTTCATAAAAAATATCTTTTCAAATGAAGCAAGAAGTATGTATGTATTTTCTCAAAAGGAAGGGTAGAAATATTTGAATGACAGTGCAAAACCTCTTTCACATCATTCTAGATTTTGGTAACATATATAAATATATACAAAAATAAAAGAGAAATATCTGTGATAGAATGACTCAGCAGTTTATAAACCATTATTTGCTGAATCATGGTAACATATTTATACCAGACAGGATATTAGTGAATACATCTCTGAACATCATGACATATTTCTCACGACAATAAAAATGTAATTTAATTTTTAATCTACAAGGTCTTTTAAATTTCAAGCATCTGTTAACATCATAAGTTAGTAAATTAACATTGCATACCAACTGTTTGATAATGTATTTACTGATCAAACTATGGCTATGCACAAAAACTAAAGGATTGAAATATATTTGGTTGGCCTACATGTATATCAAAATTCAGTTTTAAAAGCTAGACATGTTCAAGAACTAAATTTCTATATAGATGTAGGATGAAGTTTAAAACAAAATTTAAAGCAAGTACTGTATGCTATTCTTTGTCAATATCAACTGGTGCTAGAGATAAAATGTAACTAGATTCTCAGAATAAATTGGCATCCCTTACACGACACATGTCTTTATAAACTTTTAACAATACTAGTTGTTCTACAATAATTAGCCATAAAAAATATGTGTTGAATATTAAGTTACCAAAATGTTTTAATTGCACAATTACTCACAGCATTCACCTTTTTTAGTCTTCCAAGACTGTCCTGGTAATTCTAGCTAGTATCCATCTTGTGAGCTGCAATTATGGAATATTCTAACATCTGAAAATAATAGTTCCTTTAACTTAAAATCTTGGTTAACAAATTGTTTGCTGATGTCTAAAGAATGATTCATGTAAGAATAGAATGCAAAATTCTGCAAAAGTGACAACTTATTATACCATCTTCATTTTCAATTAAATTACAAATCAATAGTATTTTAACATAGATGGTCATTTGACCCCCCAATAGAATTTTTTATTTATCAACGACTACCAATTTGTAAATAATTTACAAGGTCGATAACTCAGTATTTCTAAATATCAATTACAAATTGGTCACAACTAAATGGGAGGTAATAAATTAAGTATTAAGCAGTTGATCACTTTTGGTAAAGATTACGAAAGACAACTATCACTTTTTTCTTGTGGCGTCAGATCATTTGTTTTACAGAATGTATGACGTCATAACTTTTTATTATTCTTCACGTTAAAATGCCATAATTTGATTGGCTTGTACGAGGGTGTTAATTTACTCTATCATAAGGCTGAGCGGGTGACAATTTTATTGCATGTTACCCTCTCCTTCAGACCTATAAAAAATCGATAATTTAAAGGACAATGAATTGAATTTACATCAAGTGATTAAATACAATGATTTTAAAGTTCTACATTTTGGCACAGATCTTATTATTTGACTGTCAAAATAGAAAAATAAAACATCTTGCTGAACTTTTTTTCCCTAATACCCGTAACATTATGAACCTGACGTTTTAGTAAATACTTTTAAAGTAAAATTAATCTGTATCAAAGACAATAATGCTCATATTGCTAGGACATTCAGAATAATAAATCAAATAACACTTAGCTGAGAGGGTGATAGAGCAGATACTGCCATTACTGGTACCCCTCGAAAAAAAAAGCATTCAATGTCAACCTTGGCTTCGCTGCGGTTGACAATGTTTTCTATGGGTAACACTCTGCTCTATCACCCTCTCAGCTGTGTTATTTTTATAACGGGAACCTGTGTGATATCGTTATGGCGGACACATAGTGATGTATATTTGTGCCCTAGTCCCCCCCCCTTTTCAAAATGCTACATTGCTATCTCTGCATCTGAATATTGAGATTGTTGGCATAGCTCTGTATAATTCATATAGAATAATAAGTCTATATCAGTTCCAAGAGCAAGTTTACAACCTGATCTGTGATCGATCTGATCAGTTGCTGATGTAGCATTGTTTATAAATTATGGGACGTAGCTAAGAGTAAGAGTAAGACGTACATGTATGAAGCGGATGTTTTGACTGTAAAAATGTGCTTTGTCATTTGTCTATTTCCTTAAGATGGACGTGACGTATCTTTGTAAAAGATTTCTACTTGAGCGCACACTGAGTTTCATTCAAGTCTTACCGTAATTCAGTGTACAACACATGGTTCATTTATGAGAACATGACACACCAAGTAGCACACTTCTGTCGCATGCCGGTTAAACAAAGAATCTGATTGGCTAAAGAGAAATGAATAATTTACTGCTCCTAAATTGGAGAACAGGGAAACAGTTCCGCGGACTTTTTAAAAGACGCTAAATTAAGTATTTTGAAAATAACAAAAAAAAATCAACTTCTAGACAAATAAATACAACACAAAAATAACAAATCAAATAAACAACAACAACAATAGCAAAAAATAACCGAAACCTAAGACTAGATGCATATGATCAGTTGGTCTACCATAAGTATAATACTATGTAATACTGTGATATTATATATATAATTGGTACTTCAAATGTTTTCTTTATGTTGTATTTGCATAAATTGTCATGTTTAATGTGTTTATATCTTGGAATACGCATTGTATCATATGTGCTTTGTCCAATAAAATATTTGAATTTGATATGATAAATAAGTGTGATAGTCCCAGCAAAAAAAATGTTCAAAAATAAAAAGAGGACATGCTTCTCATATATAAAAGACTATAAAGTTTGCTGATGTTTTGCCATTGTCACTCCCTTTCTATCATAGTTTCTGTGAAAAACTAAAAAAATGGGTAAAATTCATCTCTTTTTAAGTGCAAAAAATTCTGATAAAAAACAAATGACCTTTTCAGTCAAGCTGACTTAGGACGACATCAAAAGTTCAATGTAGGATAAAAACTAAATTCACAGAGTTTTTTTCACCCCCACATCCCCCTCTTAACATAATTTGGGAAAAATTGATTTACCAATAGGGATATATGTAATAAATCGATTTTAGATATACAAAACTTGCAGAATTTTATCTCCCCTTAACCCCCAACCCCAAAACTATTTCATTTAAGTTTTTTATTCTACATCGATCTTTTGATGTTGTCCCTTAATTGTTCATAGGTCTTATTTTGCTTATTATGTTATGGTGTTTTTCTTTCTGTTTATCAAAGTTTCTAAAAAAAGACCCAGAAAAAGTGGAAAAAAATATCTTTCAAGAGCCAATGGACATTTGTACCAATAAAAACAATATTCAAAGACTAAAAATCTTTCTTCGTAGGTATTTGTTGAAAATTTTGCTGTTTAAAATTTCTCTGTAATAGTTTTACAAGATAATAACAGAAAAATAAGAAATTTCATAAAAATCAAATTTTCAAGGTGCAATAAGTCGAAATTGGGTTTTCTGGTTTGTCTTAAAATTTCCTCATTAATAGATCTTGAACTGTTGATCATTATTACCCAATAAGTTTTCCTATTGTTGTAGATTTTGATAAGCAAGCCAAAAACTCTATGTTATATTTTCAAATCAACGCAGTCGCTCACTGAAATAAAATACATTAAATTTATACAAGATAGCATATAACGGCCCATTCACCCCAAGTTCAATAGAAGTTGTTCCTGGACTTTCAGAGAAGAAGATGTTAGAAAATTTTTCAAAACAATAGACAATGACTGACGGCAAGTTTAGAATATTGTTATTATATACCGGGTAATGTGCTCTATAACTATTGTATTTATTATGCAATACGTCACATGGTCTTTTGTTATATTTATCTTTTTTTATATTGGTTAATGAAATCATTACAGTGTGTACTGGCTGGTCATTTTTGTGTATGATACGATTTGTATATGCCTACATAGCTAATACATATTCATGAGAGAGAAGATCAGCAAGTGTAGCCAGAAACATGGAGTGGAAGATTTGTAGCATAACCGCTGTACATATGTAGTTTTGAGAATACAGAATAGATACAAAAATATTGTTTTTAATATTAATAATCTGAGCAAGGAAAACACAGATCTATCACTTTTGAGCCAGGTGAGCTTACAAAAAAGGAAAACATAGCGGACACAGAAGAGTTTCGGTTCTGTAAATGGCATATATAAAACACATGTCCAATATATAATTGTCCCAATTCAAATGAATTGATCAACAGAAATATCCCCTGAACCTGGATCCTGGATCAGCCACTGCTTAACCAAGATTTTTTTTTGACAGAATGAGTGCAAGTAAAGAAAGTCTTGGTCAGCATAATTCTGATGGTGTCTCACTTGAAACCATTTGCTTTTGTGAAAACTTTTTTTCCAAATGCGAGTACCGGTAATAGTTTATACAATGAAGAATCAAATGAACCCCTTTTGCAATTTTTTTTCAATAACAAGTACAATAAATAAATGTGATTCATCATCTTACAGTATGTAGGATATGACCTCACTTGTTGTGGAGGTGTTATTCTGCATCGATGATCAAGTATATAAATTAGGGGATAATGAACCAATTATCCACCAAAGTTCAAATGAAATAGATGTACCATAAACAATTATATACATATATTTTTAATTAAGGTTAAAGATCATCTTAAAAATATACTATTTGTTTATGTTGTTGGTTTGCTATTTGATTGATGTTTACCCGACATCTCTATTCATATTAAAATGTCTCTTTAATAATTTTTCTACATTGAAATTAAACACAAATTCATCAGTGGTATTGAATAAGATTACTTATTCCTGTACTGTGCTTGACTTTGCTTTATTAAATCTATTTAGGGATTTCATATCAGTAGGTCAGTACTCTGAGCTTCTTCCTTTCAGAAACTGTAAGAATTTTTCTTATGCTATTGGTTATCAATGTTTTGCTCTTGCTTTTTTCTTGGATATGGGTATTAAAGAGTTTTAAATGTGCACAGATTTTTATTTTATTTTATGTACACTCTGTACTTTTATTCTCACTGTCGCCAAAATATAGCCTTTTTGTGCTAATGCGGCGTAAAGCAACCAACAATCAATCAATTTATTTTCACTGATCTAGATTTAAAAGAGATTTTTCTTTAACTACCCGGTATTTTTTTCTGTAGATTCAAGGTTGTATGCTACCCTGCAGGGACTATACATTGATTATTGTTGTTTACTTAGCTGGTCCAGTGCTAAGATATTACATGCATTTTGAGGATGAGTTCAGATTATCAATTTATGCCAAAATTCAATTACATCATGTAAGGTTTAAAATAAATTTGGTTGAAATTATAATAGCAATGGCATTTTGTGTAGGGTGATGTTTGCTATGTATATATAGGTAAGGTAACAGTTACATACAACCTTACCAAGTAATATATTTGTTAAAACAGTTCTTAAGGTGGTACCCAACACCTCCACTAAAATTAATTGGACTTGTTTGATTTTCATAAAATGACAAAAATATAAAAATTTCAAAAATTTTGAACCAACCGTTTTGTCAGAAAAAAATACACTGGTTGTATAGCAGTTTGACAAACACTAGTTTTGATGGTGGAGAAGCTTAATATTTCCTCAAAAAACACAACGTAATTAAAACGTTTAGCTCATTTTACAGAGTGATCTCCCTGTAGTGTTAGGTACCACCTTAAACGTGCTTGAGATCAGTGATCACAAGATTTAATAGATTCCATTACGTGACCAAGCTGCTGACCAAATATGAATTAATTCTGTAGTACCAAAGAAATGTTTTACGAGAACTTTTAAATTCATTCAACATAAAGAAAAATTCAAAGTACCAGCCAATAGGAAGATAGTGTCTGACAGAACTGAAAAGTGCTCTCACCTTAAAGCTAATGATTGTCAAGCTGCTGGCCAAATATAACATTATTTTGTTCAGTTGTACCCATAAAAAGTGTGACAGAAAACAAGAATGTGTCCAAAGTATATGGATGCCCCACTCGCACTATCATTTTCCATGTTCAATGAACCGTGAAATTGGGTAAAAAAATCTAAATTGGCATTGAATTAGACAGATCATATCATAGGGAACATGTGTACTAAGTTTCAAGTCGATTGGACTTCAACTTCATCAAAAACTACCTTGACAAAAAACTTTAACCTGAAACTTGCACTTTCATTATCTATGTTCAGTGGACCGTGAAATTGTGGTCAAAAGTCTTATTTGGCTGTAAAATTAGAAAGACCATATCATAAGGAACATGTGTAATAAGATTCAAGTTGATTGGACTTCAGCTTCATGAAAAACTACCTTAACCAAAAAATTTAACCTGAAGCAGGACAGATGGACAGACGGACAAACAGACGAACGAACAGACGATGGCACAGACCAGAAACCTACTAGTACTATCCTAGGTGGGCATAACAATGCTGGGCAACTGATAGATGAGGACACAAATAGACCAACATAAAGACAGGTGGACAGAAGGACTACTCAAGATGAATACTATATATATATAACACCCAGTTCTAAAGTGGGGTAATAATATCAGTAAATAATGTTTTGGGACCAAGTACATGTAACTACTAATAAAAATTGTATTTGCTGAATATTTTATTGCATCAAATTACCATGGTACTTCTATTATGTTAAAACTGATTACAAAACAGGAAAGTTTATATAGATATACCCAACAGATTTAGTATCTCTGAGAGACAACATTGGTAGTATATTTATTTAATTCTTTTTTTTTCATTTTTTAAGATAGTATGAGTTAATTTTTTCCATTTGATCAAAATAACATAATATGAATTGTCAAATTTTACAAATAAGTCCTTCTTTCACATCAGTAACCGATCCTAATTACATGAAAAAATGTCAAATTTTACAAGTTAGTCCCTCCTTCACGTTAGTAGCCACCTTGTGCTCCAAAAATCTGTTCTATTTTACTGTTGTTAGGATTTTCTGGGCCTAACACATCAGGATAATTGGTTTCTATGTTCTCCCATACCACTTTAGCTGTCAAAGCTTGGCCAATCTGTAAATTACAATAATCATTTTAAATTACAATTACTGTGGATTCATTTATATCAAAGGTATCAATTTTTGTGAATTGAGGAAAATGGATATTTGATTTCGTGGTTTTGCAGATCTCTGCATAAAAACCCTTAAGAAATTTGTAATGCGTGGAACATTTGAAATTGAGGTTAATATGTACCCACTAAATCCACGAAAACTGATATTCAACAAATAATTATGAATCCAATGTCAATGAGTTTCATTTACATTATTTATCATTTTTCATATTAAAAAATAACTGCTGGGTTATAGCTTCAAACTGCCAAGTATGGAAGGTTTGGATATCATAACATTGTATAAATTCAGTTCTTTTGGTGATTGTTTTTGTCCATATTTATGCAGTACCGGTTGGTACAATCTAGCAAAATACAATCTAACTTTTTACAGTATTGCACTAGTGCAGTATCATACATAGGCAAAATAGAACTTAACAATATTGTAATTGTCATGCTTAAATTTACATCACTTGGACTAATTGTTTCATTGGCAATCATACCACATCTCCTTATTTTATGTTGAAACGAGTTTATATGTACCTGATTTGAATGAAATCCATCAACTGGCTCCAACAATTCCCATTTTTGTCCTCCATTTTTCTCATACTCATTAAGAACTGAAAAAAAAACAATTAAACATAACAAAAATAACAATCTTTTATATATGTATAGATAATAAAGAGAATAAAGAAAATGACTTTCACTTGTTGAAATGACTATTTCCTGTATATCTGTTCTAGAAGGAGATAAATACTTGATGTATGCTAGTCCTACTAAGGGGTGTTTAAAGACCTAAACTACCCATGAGGGTTGTGCAAGATTGTGTCAGTCTGGTTGAAAATGGAACATTTGACTGCTTCAAAATATATCTTTGATTCCCTTCTAAACTGGTAAAAATTCAGTTTCAACCATAAAGTTACAAAGAGTAGCAATAAGTATCACACGTGAGACCTTAAGGGGAGTTATTCTATAATTATTATATTACCTTGGTTAATTGGATTGTCTACATAATACAACTTGTAATTCTTGGGCTGATATTCAGTTGAAAGTTGTTGTAAAATCGAATTCAACTCATTGGCTCTCTAAAAATAGAAAATAAAATGAAATGACATGTCTATAATGAAAATATAAGTTGAAAGCTTAAATGATTGTGATTTAATTAATATTCATAAAATAAATTTACTTTGTATTATGAGGGAAATAATTAGGATTTCTTGAGTTCGTATTTCAATATAACTGCAATTTCTTAATCGTACAGTTACCCTTCTTAGTGAATAATATAAACATTATTACTTGTTCTTTTAGTACAAAAGATGAACACTTCAAAGATATAAATGTATTTCTAAAAAAAAACATATACTGCGGTTTCATTTTTTCATTGGTAACAATTTTTGTGGCTAAAGCAAAACTTGTATTTCCTGGTTTGTCAATGTCTGCATACAAGCCTAAAGAATTTGTCCTTTGTTGAACATTCAAATTTGTGGCTTACATTTACCAATGAATATAACAAAAATTGGTATCTTAAAAGTACATGTATATTGTATACTTACATCTGTGGTTAAATCCCTCATTGTTTCATTTGAGTTCATCCATCCTGTGCATGGGGAAACCTGCAATAAACATAAACAAACATGCATAGATTTTTAGTCTGTTTTTTTATAATTCAAGAGCATGCATCATCAGAAAAAAGAATTGGATTCAAAATTAGGTAATTTGAAAATAGTCTTTTAAAATAACATATTAGGTACTGATAGTTCCAGGAGAATGAACTTTTTATGTCCAAATCATTAATTTGATCCACACTTACAGAACTACTTTACTTGTATCAGAAATCTTGTTCATGAAACAGGTTTATAAACTTTTGGTCACTCGCTCACCAATGATATAAGACTTATAACATACAACATTGGAATGATTGATTTACAAGTACCTGTAAACAGTTGAAATAATCATAGAAGTTTGCATATGTGACATCATTTCTGAGTGAACCAATCGGATGGACTCTACTATGCAGACTGTCATACAACACCCTGCCGTCTGCAAGTGCTGTAAGGAAAACATGACTGCCCTTTGGTAGTGTTTGATCCTGCAAAATAATATATAAGTATTATTTTCATAATATTAAAACAATATGGTTGATTCCCTGAGTTGCATTTGGACTAACTGGAATAATAGACATAGCAAGATCTCTATGTCATTACTTTTAAAATAAAAGAATATTCTGATATGGGAGCGTAGCTATAATCCGACAACCCTAAATTCCGACAGTCCAGTAGTTCGACAGTCCGATAGTCCGACGGTCCGATATTCCGACAGTCCATTAATCCGACAATCCGATGGTCCGACACGAATCTCTTCTGCTGAGGGGAGGGGGGGGCTCGATATTCTGCTGCAAATGATATGGATATCGTCCTATATAAATTGCATACATTTTTGTAACTTCATTGGGGTGTAAAAGCGTTGACAGAAGTACATTTTGTATGAAGCGCAGAATCTTCGCACTCACCCCATGTATCTCGTATTAGGTCACTAACGCACCATGTAACTAATAATATTGAAGGAGAGACACTATTATATGTCTCTGACGGATGTTTTGACGATCTAGACTGCCTATACCACAGGCGCTTGAGTATATGATACAGATTTTTTTTTTGCTGATTAAAATATTAAATTTTCTATATTTATAATACATATCTATCACTTCTGTGCATTTCTCACCTAGTTTCGAGTGATTTTTTAGAACAAAAATCTTATTATTTCAACCTCTTTGTTATAATCGATTGAAAAAATACATATTTGAGAAATTTGAAAGAATTTTTTTTTATATGGGATGCACATGCTTCTGGTAAAATCATTTCTTGTACCCACATCTACTTTCTCTAAATTTGCTGCTGTCTAGAAATTTTCCAGATCAGCCTTTCCAAGAATCACCATTAAAGGTTGTTTTTCCAATTTTCCCATTGTTTTTGCAGTCAACAGGACTCTTCACCAATTATAAAGAAGAGCCAGACTTCCATAAGAAATTAGAAGATGTGGTATGATTGTCAATGAGACAACTCTCCCAAAGAGACCAAATGACACAGAAATTAACGACTATAGGTCACCATACGGCCTTCAACAATGAGCAAATCCCATAGATACCACATAGCTACAAAAGGCCCCAAAATGATTAATGTAAAACGAGAAAACTAATGGCATAATTCATGTACAAAATAATGAACGAAAAACAAATATGTTACACGGCAACAAACGACAACCACTGACTTACAAGCTCCTGGCTTGGGACATCACCACAACAAAAACACTTAGTACAGATCTGAGAGTACTCGCAGTACTGACTGCTAGTTCAAAGCCAATAAAAAATAATTTTAAAAAATATGCATCTTAGACTAAAAAAAATTATAATTTTTTTAAAAGACTTCATATTATATTATATGATACTTCAATTGTACCTACTATGAGCAAAATAAAATATGTAAATATTATTATTTGTTCTTATTTTGTTCATATTTTATAAGTTACACTGATTTGATTAACTGCAACACGCTATGAAAACAAATTAATCATTATAAAAACAGTTCCCAATTGTCCCACATTTAAACTTCACAATTGATTGTCCCACAAACATATTACCGATTGTCCCACAAAATTTCATTACCTTTTTACCTATTTGGGACACTTTCTTGTGCTGATATGTGTTTGCATTCAATTTTTTCTAGATTTAATCTTTTTAAAATAAAAAAAAAAATAAGTGAAGGAGTATTGTGAAAGGTGAAATGAGTCAAATTATTATTTTAAAAACAACTGTAAAAGACACAATTATTAACGACATAAAGCATAGGTAATGACTGTTAATCAACAGTGCGTGTGTTTGACACCAAAGCTGTCAAGTGAAGCCATGCACTGAAATGGGTCAGACAGAGACATATATGTCTCTGGGTCAGATAAATTGAGTTTACACAGCTAGTTGAACTCCTTGTCCAAGGAGAATTACGAATTAACCGGCATTGCAATCATTTATGAAATCAGTCTGAAGGCTTTGAATCTAGTGAAATCGGGTCATTTTCAGAATTCTTGGGTTTTATTTATTTTTCTCAGGTCAAACCCGCAGGATACGGGTCAGTTTACAGGTCATCAGTAGTATTGGTGCTATTGGACCTTTCCGCTGCATTCGATGTTATAGATCACAGAATTCTTCGAGAGCGTCCGTCATTTTCATATGGCATAACTGGTTGCGCTCTCGAATGGATTAAATCGTATTTGACGAATAGACATCAGCGTGTGGTGATTGGAACAACTACATCGAAGAAATGTCATCTAACATTCGGTGTTCCACAAGGTTCCGTGCTAGGCCCGAAACTGTACTGTCTTTTCTATAAGCCAATAGGTGAAATATGCCGTCGCCATGGCATGACATATCACTGCTATGCGGACGACACACAAGTTTACATGGTTATCAAGCCACTAGACAACTGGGAGAACTATTTTTCGAAACTTGAACTATGTCTTTCCGACATTAGTTCATGGATGTCAACAAATATGTTAAAACTGAATCAAGATAAACCGAACTTATCATATTCACACCGAAACATCTGAAGGCTAGAGTACCAAATATCCAACTCAAAGTCGGTAATACTGTTATAAGTAGTGTATCCTGCGTGAAAAACCTAGGTGTATATTTTGATCAACACCTAACGATGGAACGGCAAGTTTCTGCCATAGTAACATCCTGTCATTTTCACATCCGTAATATTGGACGCATTCGCAACTTCATAACAACAACTGCTTGCAAAACACTTCGGTACTGGCATGAAAATACGGATTTATTGTGTTATTAAAATTTACTGTTACAAAATATTAGCAATTATTATAAATTAAGGAATGTATCTCCCTCATGCAAAGCTCTGATTCCTTTCACGGATTTGGCTAAACTTTTTGGACCTTTTGGATTATAGCTCTTCATCATTTATATAAGCTTTGGATTTCAAATATTTTGGCCACGAGCATCACTGAAGAGACATGTATTGTCGAAATGCGCATCTGGTGCAAGAAAATTGGTACCGTTAACTTTATTACTACCACTGGGTCGATGCCTCTGCTGGTGGACTATTAGTCCCCGAGGGTATCACCAGCCCAGTAGCCAGTATTTCGATACTGGCATGAAAATACGGATTTATTGTGTTATCAAAATTTACTGTTACAAAATATTAGCAATTATTATAAATTAAGGAATGTATCTCCCTCATGCAAAGCTCTGATTCCTTTCACGGATTTGGCTAAACTTTTTGGACCTTTTGGAATATAGCTCTTCATCATTTATATAAGCTTTGGATTTCAAATATTTTGGCCACGAGCATCACTGAAGAGACATGTATTGTCGAAATGCGCATCTGGTGCAAGAAAATTGGTACCGTTAACTTTATTGTGAACAGTCTAGTAACATCCAGACTTGATTATGGGAATATTCTGCTGAACGGTATCAACAAGACTGCATTGAACAGATTACAAAAAGTACAAAATACAGCAGCTCGTCTTATCACCAGGACAAGAAAACATGAACATATTACACCGAGACTTGCTGACTTACATTGGTTACCCGTCCAATATAGACCACAATACAAAATACTGACTTATGTGTACTGCGCTTTGAATGACATTGGCCCTGCTTACATCCGGGAACTAGTCAATCTAAACGTGCCAAACCGATCTTTGCGTTCAAGTTCCACAAAACTACTCACCGTTCCAAAAGTGAGAACGAGGACGTACGGTGAAAGACAATTTGATTGGGTAGCGGCATCTCTATGGAACAATCTCCCGAACAGTTTAAGACAATGCAAGTCCCTGGAGTGTTTTAAAATACAGTTAAAAACTCATTTTTATCGTATTGCTTTTAATTAGATTGAATTCTTTTCTTTTTTACAGGCTTTTTTTTTACTCTTTGTATTTCGTTTTAGAGTTTTTGCTTGTTCTGCATACTTTTATCCTATATTGTTATTTTTTTATTCTTTGTTTTGACATGTATTTCGTATTGACCTTTTATTTCATGGTAGGCATTTTTAATTTCAGTATTTGAATGTTTTATGTTATTGTCATTGATATGTTTTAATTACCATGTGTATGTACAGCGCCTTAGAGTTATTTTTATTTTTTATATAGGGCGCTTTATAAATTTCCATTATTATTATTATTACAGGTATGAAGACGTCTTACTGATCGATTTGACACATGATTTTTTATGCGTAAAAAAATAAATTACAATTTTTCCATGTCTTTATACTAGGATCTTTATATGCATGTTTTTCAGAGACAAGTGACTGTGAGTCGGACTATCGGGCTGTCGGATTAAAGGACTGTCGGACTATCGGTCTGTCGGATTATAGAACTGTCGGACTACAGTACTGTCGGACTATCGGTCTGTCGGATTATAGGACTGTCGGACTACAGTACTGTCGGATTATGGGACTGTCGGATTATGGGTCTGACCCCTACTGATATCACACCTGCTCTCTTTTGGAATGTATTCTTGAACATATTTCAATAAAAATCCATTTAATAGCAGATAGAATATAGGTAAATATGTAATTTATAAGATAAGTAAATTTATATTTTATTACCAAGTATTTCAGAGTTGTCAATGAATTGTTCTTCATTTCTTCAGGTTTGGTCATGTGGTCAATAGTATCTGGATGTCTGAAAGGCAAAGTTGATATGGTCATTATGAATAATGTTTTAAATTTTATTTTATAGGGAATGAAGATTGACTGAGTAGGAAAACTGCATTTCAGAAAAGTATTGCTCTGTTTTTATTAATGCAAAAAATGTTACAGTATGTGGTTCACAATAATAAAAACTTGCTTCATATTTTTAATTGAAACTTTCATCAAAGATTTTTGGCAATCCCATTAGATTCTGCATTTTTCCCAATGGTCAAGGATTCACAATAACTAAGAGTTGCATTAACTATTGAATTTACAGTATGGAATAGAGTGAAAAAATAAAAATTGCCAATACATCAGAGTAAAATCCTATGTTATTTGTAGTAATCTTCAAACTGAAAATTATAAAATGTTAGTCAATTCAAACAACAATTGATCACTTTGAACATTCAGAAGCTAATATTGATTGTTTTTAAAAGGTGATACATATCACTACAGGGAGATAACTGTGTAAAAATCAGCTGAATTTTTTATTCACATTCTATTCTTAAGGAAATATCAAGATAAGAGTTTGTTTAACTGTTTATATAGCCAATGAAATTTTTCAGATAAAGATTTTTTTTTTTTAAATATATATATATTTTTGCCAAAGAGTCTAAAGTAATAATTCAGATCAATTAGAATGGGAAATTCAATTTGCTACATTCTAAACATGTGGAAAATAATTGTTTATACAGAAAATAGAAAAAGAATCTTTCAAAAATAGACCTACCCATTACAAACATCATTACCGACCAAAGCATAAAATAGGATCACTGGGTAATCTGCCGTTGGGTCACGGAATAAACTACAAGACAAAACAGTTGTAAATATACTAAATACATGTATGCATAAGTTTCCTCATAAAGATTTAAAAAAATAGAAAATATCTTTACTAGTACTTTTTATAGTTCAATGTAATTTCAATTTATGGCAAAATTTCTTGTTCATTGTGCAAGTCTAGAACCTAATATAAAAAATTCTTGCAATTACTCCAAATATTCAAAAGATTATGACTTTGAAAATTCAGATTTGGCCATAATGACACCGAGTATATGACTCCTCTAGGTGAGATTCCAGTGACTGACCCTCAATTTGCATTTCACTACGGGAACAGAAATGAATATGCAACTGTTCATGTTATTAACAATACTGAAAAAAAATAATTTACTCAGTATCTTTTATTCAATTACGGTACTTTTTTTTAAAATCAAATGTTCATATGTCTAAATCTGGAATATTTTTTAACTGATATTCATTATCCATTAATCTTTCAGTTTAATGGGACTTTATATTGTATCCACTTTTGTTAAGTGTTGAATTGACCAGTGTGTAAGGGTAAGGTATGGTGTTTTTGGTGTAATGAAGCTACAAATTACATTTGCAACATTTGTAGGTAATGTTTTAGGCCATTTGCAGTTGAGCAAGAATAATTTTAGTGTATCTCTTTGCTGAAATAGCCACAACCTTAAATAATTTAGGTACCTGCCAAAACTTGTCGGGCTGCTAAATAATAAATCACCACTGTATATTAAAGGCAAGCTGAACTCCTGACCCTAATTTTCATCTGTGAGGAACAAATGAACAAAGATCTCAAACCAAGAACAAAAATATAATCTCTGAACACTTACCATGGAATCATATTTTTCAGTCTCCAAAGAAGTAATTCATTCTAATGAAATATTGCTATGAAAAGGATTGGTTTGTTAATGCCAATTTCAACAATATTGTGCTATTTCCGTGGGCGTAAGTTTTTATTGGTGGAGGTAGCTAGAGTGCCCAGAGAAAACCACCAGCTCTCTGTAGGAAAACTATGAAAAGGAGAGATTCCTTCTCTAAGTATTTGTGTGTGTGTCAATACATTTAAGAGGTACTCTATTTAGTGTTATTATATGGTCTACTGATGTGCAATTTTGGATAGCTGGGAGAGGCATTGGTGACATGACAGCCAAGGATAACAAACCTTAACATTATATCATCCATTGAACCAGATCTAGCACCTGGTACAGAAAAAAGAAAGTTCATTTGAATAATAAAGGATTTCCTTAAAGTATAATATTAATACTATGTGTAGTACAATTGAAACTAATCCATAAATTCCTAGTTTTAGCTAATGTCTGCAAAACTAGGATGAAATGTGTCCTGCTATATTTTTTACTCTATTTGGTCCCACCTTTTTTTGTAACTTCATCCGGACTTTATTACACAAATTGTCATCCTGCCTTATTTTTTTCCTAGTTGCTAATCCTGCATTTTTTTTCAACTTTTTACTTAAAACTCACGTCCTGCCTATTTTGTCAAATTTCATCCTAGCCCATCCCCCCATAAAAATCAAATGGTAGCTCCCTAATACTATGAAACCATAATATCTACTCAATCTTTGTTCTCTGATTTCTTACCGTTTACTGCAATGTTTTGATAATCTCTATGGTTACATCTGTTTCTCGCCTTCAGTCTCATATATATGGAATCTGTAGGTCCATGGTTAATCAATGGATAAGGGTTTGGTATAAATCCTTAAAGATAAATTATCAGATATTTCAGGTAAGTACAGGTAGTTTAAATAAAATTAGAAAAACAGTGTACTCCTAGAATAACAAACATACACACAAGCATAAAACTACTATTTATTGTGCAAAATGCTTAACAAAACTCTCATTTTTTGGCATACTGTATAACTATGGGAATTTTAGAAGTACAGTGCATCATAAGCCTATGAAGGCTAGCTGACATAAAATATGTGTCATATTTGTATTATAATGTTATATAAGGCTGCACTTTAATAAAACAATATATATATATTATATAGAATTTTTATTTTATATAAAAAAGAAGATATGGTATGCTTGCCAATGAGACAACTATCCACAAAAGACCAAAATGACACAGACATTAACAACTATAGGTCACCGTATTTTTTTATGACTATAATGTTATATCTCTAATTTCACAGTACCCAAATTGCAGAAATCTTTAAAAAAAAAAAATTGAGACTAAAACATTTGTAATTTTATGATTTTACACTACAACACGTCTTTCAACATAGGTAAACATGTAAAAGACCCTTGTTAGGGAAGCATGCACAAAAGATCTGTTTTTATCAGATTGTTAGAGATTTGAAATATAGATTTCACCACTACTTCAAGTGTGTTACCATATATCTCCCCTCAAGACAGTTAATTTTTATTATTTAAATCGTGAGGCTTGCCAAGCTTCTTGAATAATTAAAATTTAACTTTTAAGAGTGGGGACATATTGTAATACACAAGTTATTGTGGTGGAATCTGTTTCTTTAATAATTTTTTACCCTTCCTTTCATCAGGCATGGTAGTTTTTTTTTTCATGACGTCACATTTGAAAATTCAGAAGAGACCAAGAAATTTTGACATCATAATTAAATTTCGACCAATTTGTTACTGTAAATTCAGAAATTATTGCGAGGTTTTTATTATTGCGAATAATGCGACAGAGTTGTAAACGCAATAATTAAAACTCGCATTTTGTTATATTTTAACTGAATCAAGCATGACTTCTCTCAAAATCGTAAAAATTTAAATCACATTCATATTTAAAATGACAAAATCGCAATAATAAATGCACGCAATAATTTCTGAATTAACAGTATATAAAACCAAACTGTTCAACAGGTCAGAAATTTAAACAAACTGCTGCAGAAAACCCACAGTGAAATCATGAATTTGCAAGGTGATAAAATAAAGCATGACGATAATAAGTATGCTTTATTTTAACACCTTGCACTTTCACATCCTGACTCAGCAGTTTGTTAAATTTTTGACCAGTTGATCAGTTTGGTTTTAAAAACAAATTGCAAATTGATTATAACTTTGAATAAGTTGCAATAGGTATATTTCCTAGTTTAATTACATACCAGTAGTTGATGATAATTCTGGCCAATCAAGTTCATTTTCTAAAATATTCAACAACGGTTCAAACATAACCTAAAAAGACATTAAATTACAAAGCTTTATTTTTTACATAAATTCATAATTGATATCCCCATTTTTTTCTCAAAACAAAATCCAGCTAGTTTACCCCAAAGTTCATCAATTCAGTTGTCTTGTAATCTACCTAATGTACCTAATTTTGAAAGATAATAATACAAAAACAAAATCAAAAACAAAAATAAAAACAAAAACAACCAGATGCTCCGCAGGGCGTAGCTTTATACGACCGCAGAGGTTGAACCCTGAACAGTTGGGGCAAGTATGGACACAACATTCAAGCTGGATTCCGCTCTAAATTTGGATTGTGATTAAATAGTTGACACAGCATAGGTTTCTGACACAGAATGAATGTATTTAAATGAACTTAAAATTTTTGTTTTCTCTTAGAGCAATTCACTATGCTGTTGAATATTAATCCTCTCAAAAAAATGTATGAAGAAATTTTCTTTTTATTTATGAAATTTCAAATGAGAAAAATTGAACCCAATTTTTTAATCACATCCCCCTTTCCCTTATTCCAAAACTAATTTCAATTAAAATATTCTAATGGAGTTTGCAACAATTACTACTCATTTAAATACATCATAAAATATTAAGATGTAAAAAAAACTGCTTGTTATCACTGAATGGTAAAGATAATTTAAATTTATCATTTGGTAGTAAAAAGTGAATATACATTGTATATTGTATATAACAAAGATTTAAGTTGATTCTGAACAAAGAAAGATAACTCCAATTAAAATAAATTCTTGCAGATATTTCTTGCTTACTTTACTGGACAAAGAAAGATAACTCTTAATTAAAAAAAAATTTGCTATTTCACAATATTGTGAAATTAGATATTTCTTGCCATTGCACAATACTGTGCAATTGAAAAGAATAATTTTAGATCCTGATTTGGACCAACTTGAAAACTGGGCCCATAATCAAAAATCTAAGTACATGTTTAGATTCAGCATATCAAAGAGGCCCAAGAATTTGATTTTAATTTAGACCAATTTTAAAACTGGACCAAAAATTAAGAATCTACATACACAGTTAGATTTGGCATATCAAGAACCCCAATTAATCAATTTTTGATGAAATCAAACAATGTTTAATTTTGGACCTCAATTTGGGCCAACTTGAAAACTGGGCCAATAATCAAAAATCTAAGTACATTTTTAGATTCAGCATATCAAAGAACCCCAAGGTTTCAATTTTTGTTAAAATCAAACTAAGTTTAATTTTGGACCCTTTGGACCTTAATGTAGACCAATTTGAAAACGGGACCAAAAATTAAGAATCTACATACACAGTTAGATTCGGCATATTAAAGAACCCCAATTATTCAATTTTGATGAAATCAAAACAAAGTTTAATTTTGGACCCTTTGGGCCCCTTTTTCCTTAACTGTTGGGACCAAAACTCCAAAAATCAATACCAACCTTCCTTTTATAGTCATAAACCTTGTGTTTAAATTTCATAGATTTCTATTTACTTATACTAACGCTATGGTGCGAAAACCAAGAAAAATGCTTATTTGGGTCCCTTTTTGGCCCCTAATTCCTAAACTGTTGGGACCGAAACTCCCAAAATCAATACCAACCTTCCTTTTGTGGTCATAAACATTGTGTTTAAATTTCATTGATTTCTGTTTACTTTAACTAAAGTTATTGTGCGAAAACCAAGAATAATGCTTATTTGGACCCTTTTTAGGCCCCTAATTCCTAAACTATTGAAACCAAAACTCCCAAAATCAATCCCAACCTTTCTTTTGTGGTCATAAACCTTGTGTCAAAATTTCATAGATTTCTATTAACTTAAACTAAAGTTATAGTGCGAAAACCAAGAAAATGCTTATTTGGGCCCTTTTTGGCCCCTAATTCCTAAAATATTGGGACCAAAACTCCCAAAATCAATACCAGCCTTCCTTTTATGGTCATAAACCTTGTGTTAAAATTTCATAGATTTCTATTCACTTTTACTAAAGTTAGAGTGCGAAAACTTAAAGTATTCTGACGACGACGACGACGCTAACGTGATAGCAATATACGACGAAATTTTTTTCAAAATTTGCGGTCGTATAAAAATCAAAAACATACAACACTGCACATAGGAGCTCATTACTAGGTCCAGTATGGTGTCAACCAATAAAAACAGGCTGCAATGATATAGCCAATAGGTGTGTTGAAAGTGGCACTGCAATCACCAACAATTTACTGATCAATCAATCACAAAAAAAACCTAGTATTTTAGAAGTGAAAACAAAACACCAAATTCATAATAATTTCTTAATGATATGCTATGTTGTAAGCTAAATTTATTTAGAATTTATTGCGTTCATTTATTACTGCCATTTTCAAAGAATGGACATAATTAAATGAGAGATTCATTATTGTGATTTCAGGAAAACCTGCATACAGATATATAAATCTGATATAATAATGCAAGTTTTTATTGTTGCAATACTTAACCGGTTGCATTATTTGCAATAATAAAAACCTCGTAACAATTTCTGAATTTACAATAAAGGGTAATAGTAAAACCATCAATTTATGTTACTTACAACTGACATTTCTGTTGTATTAAACCATTCTCTTGGTAGATGGAAATGAGCACTGATTGAATCTCCTAAGACTACAGCTCCTCTTTGTTGACTGTTCAGACATAACTGGTCTTCATATGCATTTCCTGAGCTATCTGAACCCTGATGTTTGAACAAAAACATTAGAATTGTTAGTCATACATAGACTTTGACAAAGGTTTTTTACTTCTTATTTATGAGAGATTACAAAGTAAAGATTTTTTATCTCAAGTTTAACATCAGCATGTTTAAACTTATAGAAATAAATCGAAGAAGAAAATGCTAGTTTTATAATAAAGGAGTAGGTCCTGTAAAGGCCGATTTTGGCCTAAAATTTCTGGTTCATCTAAAGAAAGACACCTTTTAAACACTAGAGTGTCTATTTCAATTGATTCAATTAGTTTCTGTGAAAGATTTTAACTGATTTAGTCTTTAAAAACGCTCCGATTCAAGCTTAAATATGAAAAATCTATCAAATATGCAAAAAAAATGTGACTTTCCAGGTGTTTTTTTGTAAAAAATGAAAGTGGCCGCATCTGTGTTCCTCCCCAACCTTTATATATGTAATGTATTATCAAATTAAACTTACATTTCAATATTATGAATGAACACAAATGCGGCCACTTTCATTTAAGACAAATACCGTCTAAAATTTAACTAAAATGCTAAAATTGTGAGGATTTCAGTAATTTAGCACGACTTAATGATGCTATTACTAATATAAGTGCATTGTAATGTAAAAAAACAGACCATATTTATGTAGCAGAAGCATTCTACTTTCTAGCATATAGCTAAAAGATTACATTTTCACAATTTTGTAAAACTGCTATATTTTGGGGCCAAAAGGGGTCTTACTGAACCTACTCCTTTATGTGGCATGTCAAGTTCATATCTGTAGCATACCATGGTGTCTATTGATCTTTGATATCAAACAAAAAGACTTTTTATCACTGGTGGTAAATGGATAGTCCTAACCTAAAGTAATGGTAAGCAAAAAACAGGAAAATTATCTCAAGAGTTGTCTCCCATCTTTTGCTTACTGTAATTTTACGTCAAGACCATCTGCTTACCACCAGTGATTATTTAGGGCAACATCAATTTAGTTTAAAGTCTTTGGATTTAATGGTATATTATTAATACATCCCATCTAGGTTGAACATACACAAGGCTGGCCAACTTTCCATTTTGTCAAAGGTCAGTGCTTCTCTCCAGGTAATCCAGAATCCCCTATCAATTAAAACTGGTTGCCAAGATTAGGCAAAAAGTACCAAAAGTCACTTTAAAAAACACCAATAATCATTCAAAAAAAAAAAAAAAAAAATTCAACTGCATGCAATGCATTATAATTAAAATGGGTATAAAATAATCTAAATCTACTTATTTTGTTTGTAGAATGCAATTATCTCTCATGTTTATAGTGTTTTTCATTCAAGTCTTTTTTTTCTATAGGCAGTCCATCCTAATTTGATCCAATCATAGATCATAATATGAACTTAAATGTATTGACAATTTATTTTTTTTGTCAATCAGATAATTGTACTGTATGTTGACTAGTTTATATAATCCTTATAAATATAATAAAAAAAAATTATCCTGTGTCATATTTTTGTACGTTTAATCTAATTATCCATGTTTACTTACATATATCCCATTACAGTTTGTATCTTTGTTTACATCTGAGAAATGAGGCCTGTAAAAATATCAATTAACTGTTAACATTAAAATATTCAAGGAATGTGAAGTGCTGATGCTATTACAACTGCACACCAAATAGCATTGGCCTTAGTACCCACTGGTGGTTCCCCTTAAACTGATTAAATCACAAAAGGAGTAAGTTCGGTAAGGGCCATATTTGGCCCCAATTATAAAGTTCATAGTTGCAAGATAATAAATGTTTTAATTTGCCTTAAAGACATGTGTGAAAGTTAATTAGAACTTTTTTTGTCAAAGTTTAATTCAAACACATTTATTTTTACATCTCAAAACGGTCAAGATAAGGTATATGGGTGAAATTTGACAAAATCAGCTGATTTTCAACCAAATTAAGGACACGGAAACATAGAGCGCAGGCGTCGACAAACTTAATTTTTTAAATGAGACATGTGAAATGTCTTCACAAACATTAATTTAAAAGATCTTTGTTGTCGACGTTTGTACTCTTTGTTTCCTGTCCAATAATCTATGGAAATTTACCCTTTTTCATTGTTTTTTGATGAAAAATCAATATGAGTACAACTTGTGACGTCATAATAAATAGCAGAAACGTAAATTTTTCAACAAAATGGCTTATTTCCTAAGTAGTCACTTTATTAGCTTTAATCAATTGTGATATTGGTCAATAAATCCGAATTTGAAATTTACGCTAAAGAAGTAGGCCATTTTAGGACCTTACCGAACATACTCCTTTGACATGTGAACTATGAAAAAGTTTCATTCTACTATGACTGAGAGAATTGGGCCAAATAATCTCCATAGAAATGAGTTGTACCAATGCTATAACAACGGCATACAAAAAACAATTGACTTTTCTTAGTGGTTCCCTTGAATCTGAACTTATCACAAAATATGTTAACATTGCTATGTTGACGCCAAAAACAGCAAACCTTAGTCTGCTTATTTAACAGAAGTTTTAAATACGTAAATTTTACTTGCAAAACATTCTTCTTTTTATTTTTACTCTGAATATCTCATTTTCTTAAATACCCATTATGCCAAGGTTATCTCAGTAGCAGAGAAATTGTAAAATGGCTTAAAAATCAATTAACACTTTATGTATATCATACATGGAACACTTATCAACCGATTTAAAAATAGGTAAGTTTTTCATGACATAATGGGGAGTTAAAAAATAGGTAAGTTTTTCATGATATAAGGGGAGATAAAAAAATAGGTAAGTTTTTCATGACATAATGGGGAGATAAAAAATAGGTAAGTTTTTCATGATATAAGGGGAGATAAAAAATAGGTAAGTTTTTCATGACATAAGGGGAGATAAAAAATAGGTAAGGTTTTCATGACATAAGGGGAGATAACTATCATTTTCATTTCAGTGTTCACTTTACCTAGAACCAGGATGTATATCTTTCCTTCCATCATCACAGTCTTTCCCTCTCCATGATGTTCCTCTAAATGTCTATGAAAAAATATTAAAAATTGTAATTCAACCCTTAAACTAAAATGTTCTTTGCATTGACTTTTTAACCTGATCTAAATGGAAAATGAATATTTGGGATAATTTAGAGTTTGAAAAATGTGTACAAAAATAAATTGTCTAAGATTGAAGATATCTAGATATCATGATTCTATGTTTCTATGTTGTTTGGTTGCTGTCTTATTCAATCAACCTCCCTTTAGCTAAATTAAATTTGACTTTTAATAGACAATCACCAGCCATATTATTATTATCTTTGGTCAGACAAGAGAAATATGAAGGTTACTTTAAATGGTGTAAAAAAGACATAGGAGTATGAGATTCAAAACACCATTTGAAGATTTCCACAAGAAATTGATCCATTTTTAAACTAAACTAAAAACTAATTTAAACTGATTTTGGGGCCCTTTATAGCTTGTTGTTCGGTGTGAGCCAAGGCTCCGTGTTGAAGGCCGTACATTGACCTATAATGGTTTACTCTTTTAATTGTTATTTGGATGGAGAGTTGTCCCATTGGCACTCACACCACATCTTCCTATATCTATAAAGTTTGAAGCAGATACGGATTTTTTTTTTTTTTTTTTATTTTCCTTTTTTATTTGAAGAGATTTTCTGTCTAGAAAATGTGTAATTTAATTTTGTATGCCTTCATACATTTAATCTTAAATACCTTCATGACACTAAATCTGTCACCATCTATATCAACTGCAGGCATGTGACCGTCAAATATTCTGAAATAATTAAGGTAACATTCAAATGTTGAAATACAGACCATGGATTGAAGTCAATGTTATGAAACTATAAATTTCAAAAATTACACAGATAAAAAATTAAAATAGCAAGCACACATTTAGTGTTCAGAAGAATAAACAGCTTAATTAAGTTTGTTAGAATTGACTGTTCAGCAGTTTTCATGAAGTTGGGGATTTATAAAGTGTGACATAAAGAATGTGGATGCAAGATGAGGGAATAACCTAAGTGTCTCATAAGCTTTGCAGTCAGGCAGCACATAAGACAGTAAGGCACTTCTAACCCTCACGAAGCACCTGAATACACTAAATTAATAATTGTTTGTTGGGTTTCCATGGCTTTATCTTTTATTTTTGTGTTGTTTTAGAGGTCTGTTATTTTCTTTATCTTTATGCCATTGTGCTGTTTCTATTTGTTTTACTTGGTGTTTTTTTTACTGCAGTCTTTCCCAAACTTTTTGTACTTTCCATTAGGTTAACAGTAATTATGAGAACAGGTTATTCCTATGTTGGTTTCTACAGTTGTACTGGACATTAGATATCCCACTAAATCAATTATAGTTGATTTATAAAAAGAATTACAGGTTTGAAACATATAATGCTAATTGAGATTCAAACAGAGGGAAAATTGCTGATCGATTGACACAAGTAACATATCCTACTGCATTACAGACATATAGTTACATACTTTCAAAAGCTATTTAGTTCCTGCTTTACCTGTGGCACCCATTGTGTTGCTCTTGTGATGCAAAAAATTTGTTCCATGTAATTTTTTTGTGATTTGCCAAATTAACAAGGTATATTGATCATTTCTTACTTGTCTATGAGTTTACAAATCTCTTTAATTCCAGGTAGTTCACATATGTTAGGAGCTGCCCTCTTCCTTCTTACATTGAATACTGGGCTAACCTATGTAGGAAAATAATCTTTATTCTATAAATTATTGTGAGGTTTATATTACATGTAATATGAATACTGCAGCTAGATGCGGCAAGATGCCTAGTGAAATAATAAGAAGTCGCATTATGATATCTTAGACATATGTCTGTACTCAGTAGGTAGCTATTCATGAAATCACAATAATTTAATATCTGGCATTTTGGTAAATTTTTCAAAAAACGCAATAATAAATACATGCAATAATTACTGTATTTACATTAAATTATAATTTATGAAGCTAAAATATTGTATGAGAGGTAAGTCTTTTAAGGCACAATTAACAAAGTTTCACAATTTTTTCCCATAATTTGTTCATCTAAAACACTTGAAACATTAAATTCTAACTTATTTCATTGTTTTTTGCTTCTCTTAAAAAACGTAAAAGTTTTAATCAAAATCAAGTTTATTTTCATGGATTGAAGTTTCATAAAGTAAGATGAAAGCATTCTTTATCTTTTACACAATGTGTGAATGGCAACACAGATGGACAAGGGTAAATCAAACTACATAATTTCTATGAAGGGCATATTGAAATAAAATACCTTCGGTTTTGGGAACAGGTGGCACTGTTCATTCCCTGTATCAGTGAAGCAAAAACCAAGTCCTTGACAGGCTTCATCTGGATTGTACTTTGCTGGTAATCTTAATATAATGATAATAATAAAATTAGAGCTTATCAGTTACCTACATGTCAAATGATTTTGCAATAATTATAAGTAATGTTTTCAAAAGATATAAAATCAAGAACTGAGTAGAATTTGTATAAATTTGAAATCTTTGTCACACACTCACACAGACACTCATGGTCATAGGTTGATTGGGGTAGGTTCAAGAACAGTGCAATGTGAGTGTATTTTAGTTCTGAAAAAAACATTTCTAATACCTTCTTACAAATGCCTGGCAATTTCAAACATCTTGACAACCACGAATCATAAAAGAAATGGATCAAAGCTCAAATAGTTAGAATAATCTGTAAAAGTTTCACATCTAAAACATCTGACAAATATATTTGTACAAAGCAAGGTAACAATGATTCTACAAAACACATACACTCATCTCTCGACAGCCACTAACATTTCATATCATAAGTGTGACTTCTCTTTGTGCAACTCAATCAAATAACATATGTCAAACAATTTAAAAATTCAAAATTGAAACACAAACGTTTTCCTACTACCCATGAGGCATAGACATGGTATATAAACCAGATTTGAAAAACTTTAAAAAACAAAAAAAAGATTTACAATGTTCTTCAACTTTGAAATAGGGCTCTTCACAGTTTGCTGAGCCATATTAAATAGGGGTAGATTTTCATAACGGAGGTAACAATAATGTGAAAAATAAGGGAACACATTATTAAAACAGAACAGTTGCTTAGATTCATGCATAGGATTTCCCATACTCTCATACTATTTTCGACTACTTTCAAAAAAATCTGCCCCCTATCCAATAGGGACAAACTATCCGTGAAGAGCTGAGCCCTATTGATATAGGCTTCCAAATATTTATAAGCCTTTGACTAGTTTTTTCTTATGTTACATAATAATATAAGCCTTTCTAAAGATACTGTCACTAATTGCATGGCAATTGAAACATCTATATGGTCACAAGCACAAAATATTGATATTTTACTTACACACGTATAATCTCATATGCAATGTAATCTACAAATACTTTACATGGTATTGCTACTGCAGGTGGTAAATAATTGCAGAACCTTTCCAAAGATTTTGTTACAGTTTCATTGTGTATAGTTGCTAGTTGCTCTCCAAAAGTAAAAATAACAGTGCATGCTGAAAAAATAAGAATATTTTATTTTTTTAATATGATTTAGCTTTAAAATATTTAAATTGTTCATCAAAAGTACCTAATCTAAAAAGACAAATTCAAAACAGATCCATCTTTTGAGCTGCTACTTGATATTAAGCAAGAAACAATCAATCAATCAAATTCTGTATTTGATCTTTAGTCTACACTCCACAGAGAAGTTCAGAAAAAAAATAGAAACACTTTGACACTAAAGACAAATTCAAATACCAGTAGACCTTTTTTTAATATCTCTGACATAAACATTTAAATGGAGAAAAAAAAATAGGATTGCACATATGTGTGCCATAATGAAGACAACCTTTTCTAACAATTGTTTCAAAATAGTACAATCTCAAAATTAAGTGTTTGACAAGACCTTCCTTTCTATGAGGGATAACAAATCTTTGATTTTTGTATGCAGGTTCTTTCATTGTCTTGGGACCTTATTCCTAATTTTTTCTTTGGCGCCTTCCTGTGATAATAAGGGATAAAATAAACCAAATTCAAATTATAATACCCTTAGCAGACGACATGATAATTAGGCCTACTATTATGTGTAAAAACAAGGATTTGTATAGTTAACTATACAAATCCTTGGTAAAAACTACTAGTATAACTATATTTTTAATTGCCATATGTAAAATAAAATAAAATGAAGTATATTTAAACATTAACAAATATGTTTATTCTATTAGTTTACAAAAGGACTAAAACAGACTTTGTCCTCTATCAGATAACACCTGTCTAGACATATTTGTAATTGCTCCAGTAAAATAATCTGACCATAGTCCAGTCAAACTAAGATTTGACCTCAAACTAATTGCAACAGAAAATGTTTTAGTTCTAATCTATAGCATTATGCTCTTTATATATACAGAAAAAAGTCCCATAAAAACTTACTTGAGGAAAACTCAAAATCTGTATTTCTAATTTCCTATGGACATTAACATTGGAAGGGGAGATAACTCTTGCAAAAATGAGTCTTTTTTGGTCAGTTTTTGGTTGTTTTTCTTGAAATTTATGTAAAATATGATACTTTGATTGGGTTGTAAGTTTTAATTTGACTAAACTATAAAATCTTCTGTTCATGAAATGTACAAAACCGGAATGTAATGGGTAGTTTTATTTTTTTCGTGCATTTTTCATTGAAGGAATTGTAAATTTCAAGCTTTGTGACCATTTTGAAAAAATAATGTGAAAATTTGGTATTGTTTATGTCTGCATATTACACTTTTTCAGCAACTTACCTATGCAAAGAAACTTTAAACCACAAAAAGAAGAATACATGAATAATTATTTTTATTAAATTTGAGATTCTTTACCTTGACATGTTGAAAAATTCTAAAAAAGGTCAACTAATTAATTACAAAATCTAGATTATAGCTTGATAAAAGATATGAAAACACCATTAGAGTTGTTTGTTATACTCTAAAGACCGCTAAAAACACAAGAATCAATACATTCTGAAGAATAGAAGCGGTAAAGTTGTAATTTTGTATTAATTTTTATTGATATTTCTGGCTTTTTTGCAAGAGTTATCTCCCTTTTCAATGCAAATCTCCATAGGAATTTTAAATGGTGATTTTTTTTAGTCTTCCTCAAGTTAGATTTTTTGGGACTTTTTTCTGTGGATACTTGTGGTATAATGCTAAAGATTAAAACTTAAAAATCTTCTGTTGCAATTACTTTCGGGTTAGGGTCAAATTTATGCTAGATTGACTGGACTACAAGTGTCATAATTTTTAAATCATAAATGTGTAAATATTTATCAATATTGAAACTTACTGGCACAGTTGGTACCACCATTCGCGCCGAAATTTAGGAAGTTTCTCGACCTAGAAGCTTCTGAACCATATAAACAGATAACAAAAACAAAGACAAAGGGAACTGCTTTCCCCAGTGACATTTCTTTAGATTTTTAACACCTTCTGCAAAGTCACATGATAATCACGTGACACCAATTTCAAAGATCACTTATGAAAACGCTTTGTAGATTGAGATTAAAATATTTGAATTTTCTCGCAGATGTTCGAGATTTCACGTTGTTTTGTACCGCCAAATTTGAATTGGAATGTTACCGAAAATATTTGAACATAAACAGAATTTGTATTTATAATGGACCCATATACAGAGGTAAGTAGAAACTAAAATACTGAAAAATTAGTGAAATTTGTATTGTCTTAGCTGTGAACGTCACAAAACTCACCAAATGAAAAATGTTGACCAGACGAGGCGTTGTTTTGAATATTGAAAATTCAAAATAAATAAATACATGTGGATGTATATCGGGAAGGATCCATCGATTTTTCAAAGTGGGGTTCCAATCCAGGAGACAGGGTGATAGGGTGGAGATTCAACCATATGTCCCTATTAAAATGCATTGATCAATAAAAAAAAGGGGGTGTCATTGACTCAACCTGGAAACCCTCCCCTCTCTCTGGATCCGCCACATGATTTGTCTGTAAACATGATATGTCAAACTTATTTCAAATTCCACATAATAAGGAATGCCAGAATTTAATCTTAAATTTGAATAACCTTATATGGACTAAAGGGGTGTTCATATAGTAGAGACATTACTCGTCAATAGTCATCACTCACTTTTTAGTCTAAACAAGTTTAGTAGCTTTACTGGGGGTCTGTCTTATTCAGTTTCCCTCTTATTGATTTGTCAAATTCCTGTATCCAGTAAATATCATTGTAATGATTACGCTTTTAATTTCAAATTTCGCACCTGACATGTTTTCTGTTTTCATGCTCTCAACAAATTGGTCAATCCTGCATCATGCTTAGACCCCTATCAGACCCACCTTACATTGCTTTAAGGATTTGGAGACATGTCTGACACCTTTTTTGTACCGAGTTACGGCAATAGTTCATCTACATCATGCCATTAGAACTCTAAAGAAACAACGATAATACATAATATATATAAAGATTGAGGATGAACACGGATGCGACCACTTTCATTTTTGACAAAAATGTAAATGTCAGTTAGCCAAAAATGAAGGGTTGATGCTTGGCAGGAATGGCTATTTTTGCCCTCCTAATAGGTGTTTTCTATCCCAATAAAAAAATCGCCTTATCGGGAATTAGTACATGTATCTCTGAATTTGTTGTAACAATAAAGACATCCGTTAATTTTAAAGCTTCACAACAGAAAATATTTGATAATGCATACATGAAGAGTGATTGATTTTATGGCCAGCTTTATTCTTTGGACATGTGTGCAATGGTGAATACTCAAAATCTAAGGTAAATTAATATATGCAGATTTTTTTCGCTGATATAAATGACTCAAGCAACTTATAAAAAGAAGTACATTTTGTATTCCTATATATTTTGCAACATCGTAATTATCTATGAATAAGATGGTAACCCTGCCCAAACTGGACCTTTGTTTAAGAGTAAATTTTCCTAAGCACAGTTTCATGCTTAACCACAAGTCCTAAGGCCATGGCTTGCAGAATTGCTTTCAGGCTTTTTTAATTCTTTTCTACAACAGAATACTAAAATTTTGGTAAAGTTGAGCTTTGGGCTTGAGGAATCAAAAGTTTATTGTGAAGACTAAGCTTGCTGGATTTTGATTAATGTACTGTATTCTGTTTGGTTCATTCACAATGTAACATACATGTTTAAGCTTGATACTATTTAATAAATTACATTTATTTGTATTTTTAGCAACTTCTAGAGAGGACTCGACAGAGAAGAGAGATGTTAAATCAGAAAATGGGGAAAACCCCTGAAGTTACACCTAGAAAAAGATTCCTGCAGGATAATACTACAGACAATTTACCACAATCTGATACTAAAACTCTCATGAAAGAAGGTATTTAAATCTTTAATATCTGAAACAAGTAGTATTGGTTAGTTGCATGTACATATTTTAATTAATGTACAATAAATAAATTGTAGAAATTTAATGCAAATACACCCCAAAATAACCTATGTACATGTACTTGTTTTTTGTCTCCTGGATGGAAAAACATACTAGTGTAGGTTTGTAGGTAAAATGAATTTTATTTCTTCAATAATTTACATGTAACATGGTGATGATGAGAATTATTTGGGTTTTGACACTGCCAGCATAACCAAAATTGTAAGTAAAATGTGTCTGGACTAATTTGCAGTTTTCTGAACATATATCTTGACATACACAAGTACTTATGCAAAAGAATTTATAGACAGAACAATATTATGTTACAAATTTTTAATACAAATAAAAATGTACCACAATTATACAGCAACCATAATTTTTTCAGCATCCCCTGGTAAGAGGCAATGTGTTAGAGAAGATGAAATAAATATAAAGCCAGACACACCAGCTATTAGTAGTGTAAGGTCTAGAATGCATAATTTGACACAACAGAGAACAGATTGGTCTTCAGGAGGTATGGAATACATGTAGTCCTGTACATAATTTGCATTTCATGTGAAATATTAAAGTTATCAACAAAAAAACCCATTAAAAATGTGATTTCAGCAAAAAGCAGTAACAAATGTATGACAGACAGCAAACAATGACCACTGGAATACAGGTTTCTGCCTTAAAACAGGCATATAAATGTTGAGGTGCCAGCTGGGTGAAGGATGTTTGTGGGCACACCCCGTCATGAACCCCTTCTGAAATTTTGCTTCTGTAAATGTTTAAAGAATCATACATAACCTCAAAAACAGTCACATTCACAAAATGCTACATAGTTTTTTTTATGCCTAGACCAACAACTGCATATTGAAATGTCACCTAAATAAAAAAAAGTGAAAGTTATAATTAAAACATTAGCATAATTATAAATTCAGATGGAACAGATTCTGACAATTCACATCCTAAACCAGTTCCTAGGAAGTCACTGCAGAATTCCTTAGAGGAGGAAGTAGAACCTCCTAAAGTAGAGGGACAAAGGAGAGGAAGACTTGCTAACTTAGCTGCCACAATTAATAACTGGGAAGATGATCTTAGTCATCCCACAATTCCGTAAGTAGTGATTTGATGGCTAGCTTTATAATTGATACAGCATTTAGGAATTTCTTAATTGGTTTCCAGATCTGCATGATAAATATATATGTATTTGAGCATTAAAAAAAAATACACGTTTTTCTTTCCAGTCATTTGTAAAATTTTGCATTGATGTCATTTCTTTGATAATTTTTGTTTTATTGAGTCACAACTTTTTATAGTTTGAAAAAGTTTGACTTTTATATATTGTATCTACACCATATATATATTTGAAGACTATGTTGACCTCTTGATGTGTGTTGGTTATTTGTATTATTGGGCTACTGTCACATTGAGGTATACCCAACATTACTTTTCATTCATCCATATTGCTTACAATATATTTGTTATTTCAGCTTATTCTAAAATGAAACAATTTGAAATTTTAAACCATGGTTTGCTTGTTTTTGAAGGCCCTGCATGTACAGAGACATGTATTTGTGAACTTCTACGTCATTTGGAAAATTGTTTTATTGGCGATCATACCACAACTTGAAAGAATGTACAATTCTATATGATAACATAAAGGGGAATCAGGACTTTGGCCACCATTATATATATATGATATATTCTGTATTAACTACAGCTTAAACAATTATGATATTTATAAATGTGACCATAAAATTCTTTTGCAGGAGTACTAAAGATACAGAAGAGAAAAGACCCAAATGGCAGCCTCCTAAGAAGGATGATAGCTCACAACCTCCTGCTCCAAAATCGCAAATGGATTCGAAATGGCAAACATCAAAAAGGGATAATTCTGCAGACATTGTTATGCAATCTCCAACTAAGAAAACAAGTCCAGGCAGTGTACCTGCCCCACCCCCACCACCAGCCTTTCACTCACCCAAGAAATATGCCGCTCCAGCCCCTCCAATGGGATCACCAATAAAGAGCAAAACATCAATAGTACTGATGGAACCTCATAGTTCAGAGGTTAAGCCTAAGCATCAGGTTAAACAACTTGTAAACAAGGAACCAGTAAATATGACAACAAGAAATGGTACAAATGTTGGTTCAACATGTAAGCCTGTTGTTTCTAAAGTTGAACAACCTGTTAAACAGATGGCAACCCCAGTAAATAACAAACCACCTTGTAAGACTTCTTCATCTGAACCCTCTCAGCCTACTTCAAACAGGGAACCAGACAGTGATGATCCAGCCTCTAAGCCTGTCTCATCTAGAATGGCATCATGGCAACAAAGAGTAAACAGTTCTGTGCCACCAAAAGAAGAAGAGCCAACAGCTTATTCAGTCACTGCTCGTATGTCTGCCTGGGAAACCATGTCTTCGTCAAATCAAGTTTCAAACATTAAGAAAGTAGATCCTGGAAGCTCACCTTCAAAATCTCCCTGCAGACAAGGTCCCATACAGTCAAATATATCAAAAGCAAGAACCGTAACTCCAAGTAAAAATGTTAAAGACAGTATCATGGAAAAGGCAAGCAAAATACAGAGTAGTATAATGACTCCAGTCAGCAACCTCCAGCCTGGACAATCTCCAGCTGGTAAGATTGGTAGTGCTACTAAAATGATCCATCAGAAGTTGTTTGATCAGGTACAGCACAGTAAGACAGGTGACATGGCTGATCAGATGAGGAAACAAAGAATGGCAGAACTAAATACTTTACAAAACAGATGGACTAATGGTGTCCTAAAGGAGGACAAATTACAGGTGATTTTATATATTTGCCCTATTTAAAAACATTCAAAAATATAAGATTATAATTAGAAGAGTAGCTGTTAGCATTAATTAACTGCTTATAATGGACCTAGGAGATGACTTTCATTGTTTTCAACCTAAATTGATAAATATAACCCAGAATGCATTAGATGTTAGAAAATGCAAATTGGGATCACAGTTTTAAATTCAGAATCGTGAAGACACTGACAATGTACTCCTGTATATGTATTCAAAATTTTAAATCCAGTAAATGAAGTCAATATAGAAAAATATGGATTTGTCAATTCCAGTATGAAAAAAACATAATAAGAAATAGGTGTTAATTTACACTGTTTTCCTTTTGTTCCACCTTTGCACTAGACATAACTGATGTTGTGAATAAATGAGACAAATATTGATACAATCTGACAGTATGGAATGTTTAAAATGTATTATTTTAGGACAATGTTGTTGAACCAGCTGAGATCACGAATGCTACTGCTCCAGTAGAGAAAAAGGATGCAATAAGAGCCAAAGCAAGAGAAGGTAAAATAATTTTGACTAATTTTTTCATTATCAGAAATATTTTAACACTACAGTTTTTGAAATGATATATAACTGACATATTTGATGAACAGGTGTTTTAAAACACCCAGTTGGCAATCACTTAAAATGCATGTCATTGTGAAATGAATATAAATTAAAACATAGAAAAGTTAACATGAACTTCTAAAAAACCTTGGACAGTGCTACAGTCCACACAACAACCTATTCTTTAGAAACATACACTATTTTCATTATTAGGCCTTATGTCATAAAAAATAATATATTCCAATTCAAGTAACGATATGCTTAGAATGCCAGCTGTTCTCCAATCTGATATTAATTGCTTTGAGTGGTTTATCATCATCTGAATATTTGCCTGGGTTAACACACTAAGATGTAATTAATTAAGGGATCCAGTTATGGAATTGAATTTGTGACAATATTTTCAAAAAGTTATTTCAATTAAATGTATCAATGAACGTAAATAACAAAGTAAATTCCATTGAATGGAGAATGGCAATTGCATGAAAATAGTTTTTATTGCCCTTTAACTAACAATATTAACATTTGTTTTTATCATAATTATTTTCTACACAACATAAAAAACGCTGCAGATAAATATACTAATTTTTTTTTGCATGCTGGGTAATTGGTTTCTTCTTTTGCTTGCTTATGGTAGATTTTGATAGAAAGTTAGCTGAAATGGGATTTGACCTTTCAGATGAGCAGGCTTCCTATGACTTCAAGAAAGGTCAACAGAAAAGTGGTTCTGGATCTTCAGGAGAGGAGAGTTCCCGTAAAGGGAAAGCACCCACACCTCCAACAGCACCACCTCTACCACAACAAACAAACAAAGCACTACCACCTCGCCCAACAACTCAGCCAAATTTCAAAGCAAATGGTAAACAGACAGCAAAACCAGGAACCAGTTTATATAGACTGATCTCACAGAAAAGGAATGATAAACCAGACGTTCCTACTAACAAAACTCAAGATAATTCTGGAAAGAAAGTTCAGTTTGAAGACAGCTTTGATAGTACAGAAGATGATGAATTATATGCTAAGAAATCTTCATCAAGCACAGAAGATGAGACGGACATTGGAGAAAATGAAGATCCTACTACAGATGATATGGACACACAAGACGATTCATTTGAAAGTTCTAATAGTGCTTTTTCTACTGATGTAGATCATCACCCTGTTAATGAAGATTTACCTCCCATTAATAATCAAGTTCATCATTACATGGAAGAGGACACTGATGGAGATGATTGCAGTCTTAGTGCATTTGTACCTGCTTCAGTTCGAAGAGAAAGTATACTGCCACATCGACCGCCACAGGATGCCACTCCACAGAAATCAGAAAGTCATGGCAGAAAAACACAACATACTGTAGCATCTGTGCCATCAGCAGTAAGACATCAGAGCACAACAAATCTCAAAAAGTATCTGGACGAAACATCCTCAAGTCAAGGGAGTTCAACAAGTAGTCTGAATAGCGAGACTGATTCTAATCAGAGCTCATTCGATGAAGATTCAAGGAGGATAAACGAAACGACTGATGATGATGAAACAAATGAAGCAGAAATTGATGATTTCCTTGATGAGGCAATGAGTGATGAAGAGTCTGAGGCAAAACAACCACAAGTAACACCAGTAAGTTAAAAACTTCTCATCTATTCTACAACTCTTTTTTTATATGTATTCAAACTATATTGACTTCAAACATTTATAAATGAAATATGGTCAATAATTTTATTAAGCCTTGAGTGATACTGTTTTTTTTTTTGCTTTAAAATATCGTAGGTTCATCAAATCTCTCATTGTTTATTTCATATCCCTTTTTTTTCCCCACAAATGTCATATTTTGAATTTTGTCTGCAGATAAACAAAAAATGTTGTTCACACACACACACACACACACACAAATCAAATTAAGCATCATACATTTTCATCTTGTGATATATAATCTTAATGACACATATTTAAAAAAATAAACATAAAAATGTTCTGTCTTTTTAAAATTTTAAATATCAAAATTTGCAGAGAAAAAGAAGAAGTCACATGATAGCCACTAGTGGTGCCTATGAAGCACATGGGGATGAACATAATCTTGTTTACAGTGTCAGTATGTATAGAAATAAAAGGTAAGTGTCTTTATGCTGTGTTCTCACCACATATTTTATATAGCACCCTGGCAAACGGAATTTTAAAATACCATCTTATATCTAGAAAATACAGCAGCACACCATAACACGATCTATAACATAAAAATCCCAGGTAGCATCACATTACCATGATGAAGAAAGGGCCTGGGGAGAGCACTGCTTTAAGTGGAGAAACTATATGCTACAATATTTTATCAAAATGAATGGATATGGATTTATATAAGAATTGGCACTGTAGCTCCTTTTCCAGCACCAGCAAAAAATGAAAATAATGGTTGCTATAAGAACACTGACAAAATATCATATACAATGATGTATGAACATAGTACAACAGTGCAGGGCCAATTAAAGACATTTACTATAGAATTGAACAATAGAGTATTATGAAGTTTTGTATTATATTAGTACGGTACAAGGCCACGAAGAACGAAAGCCTAAGCCAAAACAATATAGAGAAAAAGACAACAGAAACTTGGTGTTTTTAATGTATAATCTGGCAGATAGGAATTTTCTTCTAAAATGATATTGTTGTCTTATTTTGCATTTATTTTCAACAGAAAAGGAGTCATTGGCAGATTTTATTTTATTAATTTAATTTTTATTTAGGGATGGACCACAATCTCCAGACAGGAAAATTGTGAGAAATCGTCAGTTCCAGGCAGACATTGAGGAAGAAGAAATAGAAATGCCTACTCATTTACCACCTGATGTAGAAAGGAAGTCTGTACAGGAGAGAATTCATGTATGTACATTTATTTAAATAGATTCAAGCATGTTAACATAGTAAATGTCAAATAGAAAAAAAAAAGACTGATCAAGATTTATAAGGGGTTAATCTAATCTGATTTTGTTTCTTGTCAATATTTTTGTACTTCTGGTTTGGTTTTGAGTATGAGAGAATTTGGTTTGTCCAGAACGGGTTAAAGATGCATCATACTTTAAACAATCTTATTTTCACAGATAATTTTTTCAAGTTATAAGTCCTTTCTATCCTTTTTGTGGCGATATTATATTAAGATTTTCAAATTTACTTAAAATTAGTTGAACAAGGAAAGATCTTATTCTTATATATTTGCAACGATTTTCTACTCTAGAAAGTCTGAAAAATAAATGATTCACAAATATAAGTTGGTTTACAGTCTGATCCCTGCAGTCTACAAAAAATCATATTATTATTCTGCTTTATAATTTTAGGAATTACAAGAACTAGTCAGTCAAGAACAAAGTGTCATAATGCAAACCAGTAATGCTCTTAACCAGTGCTGTCTGGGAAATTCACATTTTGCTGGATCAGCAGAACAAGTAGAATGCAATAGACTGTTGTTGTTAGCTTGTGAGTAGTCTTATTATATGATATATTCATCTTAAGATATAAAATAAGAAGGTGTGGTATGATTGCCAATGAGATATCTTTCAAAGGTCAAAATGGATTCAAGCACTGAAAAAACAAAAATGAGCAGAACCCATACTATATAGGTAGCTTTGAAAGGCCTTGACTGACAAACATGATACAATTCAAACTCAATTACTAACTACTTATGCCATAATAAAAAAAAAAACAGATTAAACAGCAAGAAAAGACCACCACAAAAATACAAGAATTCCTAAATTTTGCGTTTTAATGTAAATGTAAGGTTGAATCAGCTATGGTGTCTAATTGACACTTATTCATGTTTAATTTATTCAGTTTCAAACATTTCTACAAATTCTTCTTACACATTTATTAATAATCATATACGATCAAAATATTTCAATTATATTTTTTTGTTGAATGAGGATGAGAATCTTAACCCTGAATCCATAAGAACATATTTTGGTTAACTTTTTTGTTGTCTTGGTGTCTGATTGATGTTCAAATGACATCACCTGTTCTTTGAAACAAACATAGGTAAAAGAAATATACAAGTGTGCTTATAATTTTCAAATTATAAAATGTTGAAATGAGATGAATAGATGCAAAGAAAAACGATTGTTTATTTTGATTGTTACAGGTCAGAAAAGGCAAGCATATTTAACAGAAATGCAGCGCTTGAAAGAAACAGGACATTTGGACCCTCCAGGGCACGGAACTAAAGGTTCCCTTACGATTAGTGATATCAGATTGCCATTGAAAAAGGAATTTGTTACAAAGATTGGAACAACATCAGGTAAAGATTTGAAAGAAGAAACAAATGCATATTCAAAACATGTCATACAATTGTCATTTATGGATTGTTTGTGTGCCTTTTTCATACCATTCAGTGTATTTCATTGAGAAAAAAAATAAAAGATGGGGGATTAAATGAAAGGGGTTTGGTTATGAATTTTGAAAGATGGTTCTTATGGAGTAATATGGAGTTTTAAAACTTGTAAGGATGTGGGCCTAAATTATTATATTGGGGTTTAAACACTGAGGTTCTTTAGGTACATGTTGATTAACTGTATACAACAATCTTGGAATGGAAAATAGTAGTTCTTAATATGGGGATGAAGTCCCCAATAACAGTAGAAAATTCAATAAAAAAAAAATTCGGAACAATTGTACTAATGAACTCAAAATCGTTCAAATTTTTTTGTCATGTTTTGAAATCCCGGACCTGCGTAGAAATCTACAATGTACTTCCTTTTTCCGGTTTTGTTTGTATGAATCTTTGAGTAAAATATATATTTATCAGTCTAGTATAAATAGGAAGGAACGCAATACCAATTTCATTTTTAATAATTCCTTGATATGAAAAAACGTTACCTGATGATAGTGTTTCTTTGTTTACATTGCATATGACGTCATAACTTAAATAACGTCACAACTAAAATCCCTAACAACAGAACCAAAATCGGAAACGGTATTTCCGTTTCTTTTTTTTAACAAATATTTAAGTTACAAAAAGTTAATTCATACAGACTTCGTCCCCATTTACAGGTAATGCCTGCCTCATATTAGGCCTACTTCTTTGCATGGAGACAAATTGGCAATTAATGGTTTAGACTGTAAATTGGAATATAGAAAAATAAGTGATTCATTGCATTGATCAGACTGATTTATCTAATACTAAATATTTGTGTTTGTTCAAGTCTAATTGTCAACTAAGCCATTTATTTGGAGATATGATAAGTAACATCATAACTCAAAAGTAAATTTTTTTTAAAGGAAAGATAGAGAATTTTAGAATTTTTACTTGTAGCAAAAAAACAAGGTTGGTGAAACCACTATTTAGTTTTTATTTCCTCTAAGCATATGTCACAACTATCTTCTCAAATCTTATTTCAAAATTCTATCTCATAAATTTGTTCTTTATTCACAAAAAAGTATTTTTCATGAACTATCTTTACAAATTTTGTCAATTTTGAAAAAGTCGTAGCTTTTTAAATAGCATGGTGACCAATACTTTTCATTATATTTTTGAAGAAAGCATGGAAAAAATCTGCAAATTGTAGGAAATTTCTATCTGAATAAATATATATCAATGATCCACCTTAAACATGTAAATAGTTTCAGTTTTATATCCACTCATTCTTTTATCTGTCTTTTATAATATCTTTGATATGTATTTTCTAAGTAGATTTAACTCCTGAACAATGGAATTATTAATTTATGTTTGTATGTACCTTGGTAATGTTAAGTTCTGTGAATATTATTTTCAGGTAGCAACTCTATAGGGGAATACAACATGTAAAAAGATCCATTTTCAAATATAATGTGTGTAAACATTTGTTGTTTTGAACCCTTCTATCCATATGTCCAACCACAACTCCCGTATAATTAATTTTGGAAAAGCCCTATTGCAAATTCACATTAAACATTAACTGAGATGCAAAAGAGCAGAATTAAAAGTTTTGACAAATCCATTTTACCATTTCAGATACAACAGTACATTACTTTTTGATCCTGATAAGGCCGAGAAAAAAAAGATCCGTGTTTCCGGTAACCCGACCGACCCTGTTTTTTAGCCCCGACCCTAACTTTTTTATTGGATCTTCCAAAAAAAAAAAAAATTATCAACCGACCCTGTTTTTGACACAGGCTTCTGATAAATGACATAATATTTTTTCTCTCTTGCTTCCTCTTGCATAGAAAGCCAGTAAAACATTTTATTAATGTCAAAAGGTATTCCAAATAGGTTAAAATCCAAGAAATTTGCACAGCAGGTGAAAAACATTGCAAATGGCACACTTCCGGTTTTTAAAACTAATTACGGATCCGGACTTGGATTTTCCGGATTTCATTTACGATGTCAAAAAAAAAAAAAAGAATTCCGACCTACCGACCCTATTTTTCAAAATGATGTTACCGGAAACACATATCTTTTTTTTTAGGCCTAAGAAACAATGCCCAGGTTATAACGACAATCTATCTTACCATTTCAGATACAACAGTACATTACTTTTTGATCCTGATAAGAAACAATGCCCAGGTTATAACATCAATCTTTCTTATCCTTTCAGATACAACAGTACATTACTTTTTGATCCTGATAAGAAACAATGCCCAGGTTATAACATCAATCTATCTTTTCCTTTCAGATACAACAGTACATTACTTTTTGATCCTGATAAGAAACAATGCCCAGGTTATAACAACAATCTATCTTATCCTTTCAGATACAACAGTACATTACTTTTTGATCCTGATAAGAAACAATGCCCAGGTTATAACCACACAGATGTTATCTACCCACGATCCTATGATGAGAGGGAGTCTAGACTTTCCTAATCTCATCAAAATACATGGAATCTCTGGAAGTTTTAAACTTACAATGGAAATATTTAGTATGGTAAGATATTTGTTAATTATTGTTATATTTATTTTATTTGTACAACTATAAAAGTAAGAAGATATGGTATGATTGCTAATGAGACAACTCTCAACAAGAGACCAAATGATACAGACATTGACAACTATAGGTCACTGTACTACAGCTTTCAACAATAAGTAAAACCTATACCTCATAAATAATTATTTTGAAAACCTAGCTCTGAACAACAAAGCATTTATTGTTCTGTCCACCTTTAAAAAATATCCAATTTGTGTGTAGATTATTGCCAAAATGGAATACTTTTCTGTTCAATATTTCACAAAATTAATGGAATTATAATTCTGAATATTGTCTTTAAATATTACAGACCCACAGTAGTCTAAATGATCCAGAACTGGCTGATGAAATATTTTTGTTAATGAAAATAAAACTTCTCATAACCATTGATATTGTTTTTATTTCAGAATGTTTCTAGGGAGGCTATTGGGAAAGATAAAAAGAAGAAAACACCTAAAAAGTCGACTATGAAAAGTGGACATATTACTAGTAAGTGTTTACAAGTTTCTGTAGTTATAATTTAATATAAATTCATATTCTCACAACTTCAAATCTATGTATGCATGTACAGAATTAACAAATTAAGAATGGGTCATTGTGAACCAAAATTAATTAATTTATTTAATTTAAATGTTACAACCTAGTGTTCTCACCAGGGGCTTTTTAGCATTACAGTTAATGTGACGCTATCTGAGTTTGTTTTCTTTAAGTTTATGTTATGGATGTGATACTATAATTTTTAGAAACAAGATTGTATTTCAAATTCCCCTGTTTATATGGATGCTATATGAAATATCTGGTGAGTAGTACACTGACAATCTGTTCCATGCTTGACCACCAAATCACTATAAACAAAGTGAAGGGGGTTAATAATGAAAGATTAGCTATAAAAATGAATTGATAGAAACAAAAAAGACCTAATTCACTTTAATTTTAGCATACACATGTCCATGTTGTATGATTGGATGTAATTGTCCAAGAAACAGAGGTATGGCTAGATTGATGTGATGGATTTTATGTCCAATATATACACAAAGACTCATATTCACAGTGTTATTGAAATGAATTAGATTTTTAAAAGTGGTGGTCTCTTTCTTGATCTTTGTTTTTCGTATTATTTGATGTGCCTGCACCAATTTACCAACACTTCTTTGCTGTGGATTGTTTCACCTAGTATACTTTATCACAAAACAGGGTTTCCCCTATTATTGGAAAAGTGTGTGTCAGCTATTTGCAACATACACAAGTCCAGCATACTGATTTATTGATAGAAAACAATACTGATACAAGGAATAAAGTTTATTTAATTGACAGTTTTATTTTATCTACTTGTTCACTTCACCCTGGTGAGAATGGTGCCACAAATTTTACTGTGTAAAATAAATATTGTAATAATTGAAGGCCATATCAAAGAATTATATTACATATTTCTGAATTAAAGGCTGTTCCACAATATCATACTTCAGAAGTAAGAAAGATGCTGAAATCTGAGCTTTGAGTGGGTGTTAAAAGACTGTTTTGTACAGTGAAAATATAAGAAAACATTGCCTCTACCTTTCATACCCATTTTCATACATCATTTCCTGGATACCATGTATGGTTTAATACACCTTATAGCTATTTTTCCGCCATTACTGGATATCACACAGGTTCCTGTAAAATTTTGACGTCACAATACAAAATATCTGATGCCACAATGAAAAAGTGATTGTTGTATGCGTCAAAAGTTCAAGCGGCCAGGTCAGCCTGGATTAGCGATAAGGTGTATTTGTAAGGGAACATTTTTTCTTACAAGGCCAATTTCCTTTCTCTTTTGTATTCTTAAGCTATATAAAACTGTGAAATGTATACGTTTGATGTATTTTGTAGTGCCAAGTCCTGGTGGCCCAACAGCCGTTAGAACAACCAGCTTTACATTGATAACAACTCTTCCTATCTCCATGAAATCCTTAGACAAGACAAGTTTTACCCTAGAAAGAGTAAGTTATTGATTAATGTAGCACCTAGTGTTTATTATTTAAAATATCAAGTGAATCGTTGTATTATAAAGCCGGTTGTTTCAGAATTATTATTTTTTCAAGATGCATGAATTTTGTCATCTTTTATTCCTTCAACTTACTAACTGATATTTTCAAACTATTCAAATGGTTAGAGATAAAAGCTGCTCGTTAAACACACATCTCTGCTTAATTTTTCTTTCAGAATAGACACATGTTTTAAGGAATGAATTTTACTTTATTACAGATTTCCTACTTATCTCCCTTACATGGAACCATTTACATGAGACTGAAATGTTTGATGGAACAAAATGTGGAAGAAAGAGGATTTTTGGTAAGCTTATTTCTTTGTGGACTATTAATAAATAATAACTGATCGTTGAATTTTTACAAATATTTCAGAGTTATATTTGACTTGTATGGATACTGGATGTGAGAAAAATGCCTTCAAACCATTCAATATATAATGATCTGAAACCCCCAAATTGAAAATGGTCAATTAAAACGAAAAAGTTATGAAGTACCAAAAAATAAAAGTGAACATTTAAAAAAAAACCACACACTCTCATTTTTATACAGGAATTACAGAAACTGTTTTCTGTTATCAAAATATGGAAATAAACTCTTGGAAAAATGTTTATGTCCACCATATTTTACATCTTTTTAGCATGTTAGTCTAGCAAATATTTATTTATTTATTTAAATGGTTACAAAACAAGACCATTGTGTTAACAAATTTTGCAAACTAAACCTACACATAGTTTACAGACTTGCATGTCAGACAGATGTAATACCTTAAAATGTCTTCTCAATTATTTTATAGACAATGTTTGAGGATGTCAGTGGTCTTGGAGCATGGCACAGAAGATGGTGTGTGTTGACCGGTAACAAATTGTGTTTCTGGAAATACCCTGATGATGAACAGAAAAAGGTAATAAAAACAGGTGTTGATACACTATGGCATGCTCTATTAAAGTTGTCTTTATAGAAGATCTGCTACTGTGGATTCATTTGTTTTCAAGGACAAAGGCAAACTTGTAAGTTGGTGATATTTATTTTGTTGTTTTGCCAAGGTCTGCATACAAGCCTATAGAAAATTATTCATTTGTTGATCATTTTATTTCATGGTTTACCTGTACCCACAAAATACACAAAAATGTGTATCCAAGGAATGATAATGAATTCGCTGTATTTAAACCAAATTATCAACAATAAAAAAACACAAAAAGAACTACTGATACTGTTATACTCTTGAAAATATACAGCATCTATTTGTTATATTGAATAATCTAGTTGATGTTTCTTTTGTATTGTTACAGGATCCTATTGGATATTTTGACTTGAAGAGGTGTATTACAGAAAAAGTAGGCTTGATACCAAGAGACATCTGTGCTAGACCTAATACATTTGAACTGGTAACAGTGCGACAGCCAAGGAGAGGGGAACCAGATACTTTGATTTCAAAAACATACAATACCATGACAACCACAAGGTAATATAAATGGAAATTTACCTAAAGATATGAAAAAAGGCTTCCTAGTATCAATCAATGAAACAGCAACCTAACAATGCAATAAAGCCCACAAAAAAATGAGGGCAATATACAGTATTTCAAAGCCTATAATGTCTATACTATAAATCATGAACTGAATAGCTCAGAGTTGATACAAATTTCTCATAGATTTATAAGACTACCAAAGATAATGCAGCCATCAATGCCATTTGTTTTTTAAAAGTCAAACACAAAAAAATTACAAAAGCAGTCACTGAAAAAGTCCAAAGCTTGAGTTTACAAAGCAAATCGTGATGGGCACCCATCAACTTAAGGATTGATCAGTAATTATAAGTGGTATGTTACAATGATACATTTCAGAACATCAACTTTAAAAAATGCTAATCTCTAAGGAGGCAAATTTTTACCCCCATAAATTTATTTTTTATATACTTTTTGTTATCCTTATTATATATATGTATGTAATATTTGCTGCTAGATGTTAAGTAGCCGTCATTCATTCAATTAATATGTGTGGATTTCTTTTTAGACACATGCTTTCTGCTGACACAAAAGAAGAAAGGATAAATTGGTGCAATAAAATAAACAGAGCATTAGCCAACATAAGGACATGGCATTCTGATGCAATGAGGCCAATCAGATTACCTACTAAAGACACTTGAGCCAATGATCAAACAGAGTATAGACTAAAATGAAGGGACGCAGTGCCCTAGATGAGTGCCAAAAGGTCAAGCGAGACCAGCAAGACTTAGACTTCAGTAGAAATACTTGTGATATATTTTATATATATATGTATGGTGCATATAATTATAGACATAATGCCTATGTAATCTGCTACACGCTTTGTATACGGTTAGCTAGGATATAAATACACTTTCTGTTTATACATGGGCTGGTCCCTTACATTGAGGGTCATACACACACTTAATTTCAGTCTTGGATTTAAAGCAATTGATATTATTATGAATCTCAAATGTAATCGATCTTTAAATGTGCACTGCACTGTATTAATTCACCCTTTGCATATACAAACATTTATTGTGAAATTCTGAAGATTTCCAAACCAGAATTGTAACAGTACCTGTATTTCTTACTAAATTTCTCAACAGTTTTCTATATTCAAGAATTTGTACCATTTTTTTAATTTTGTTTTTATTAGCACCAATCATGGAAAAATTAGTAATAGTTTTATTTCATTGTACAAAAAAAGCTGTTTTTATTATTTTATAACTTATGACGCACTGTATTTGTATAACCATGTTAACTATATATTTGTTTCTTTGTTACTCCTGTGTTTCTTATCCTATTTATCCTTTTCTTTATCTTATTCACGTCTTTTGTCAATTTATGATATAATACATGTACCTAGAACTTGGGTAACACTGTATAAAAACACTAGATCTAGTAGTTTGCACTTAGAGGAGGATTAGATAATCGGATGTTAGTCAATCCAATTTATTTGGTCTGTTATATTGTAAAAGATCGTATATTTTACTACTAGTTTCTGGCAGTTCTCTCAAATATTAGCTCAAGTAACATTTGACAGAGTTTAAGTTTGAAAATGAAATTTTGTATTTGCCTTCATGAGAGAAGAAATTATGAATTTATTATATCAATATATGATATGGTGTGTAATGTGTTTTTTTGACCTGCAGGAATTTTTAAACAAATAAAACATCTAGAAGTCTTCTTGTGTTTTTTATTGAAACAACTTGAAATGTAATTGAATTAGACAGGCTTCAGTACCAACCAATGTGTTCTTGCATATGCAATTATTTTTGTTTTTGCAATGTTTTTATTGTGAAAATTACAAATGGGTAGGTTTGTCAAAAATATTAAGTTGTGTTTAAATTTTGAAAGCTGTTGGTAAAAAAAAATGAAATGTTTGGTATGCTACATTTCCTGAAATTACAATAATTAATTCACTTGGTTGTTAAACAATCACAAAAATCAAGGCTTGCAAACATTTCTGATTTTACTGTAGCCAGTAGAAGAGGCCTGCATTTTTGTCAGTCCTTGACAGAGTCAAAAGGTGAACAACTTCGTAAATCATGTGGTTAAAGCTTTATACTCCAGAAGGAAGAAGACCAGATACTTTATAGCTTGTGTGAAGATACCTAGTGTTTATACAAGTCATGGTTAGTGACTGCTTAAAAGAGTTTTTTTTTTGTGAATAAGTTTCTTCTAGGTTCCTTGCAAGGATTACATGTCTTGTCAGAAAGGTTTCTTCTGAACCTGACCGTATTCCATTGATCCATGATCAAGGTTAAAGTTATGTGGTTAAGTCCGTATCTCAGATTATATAAGCAATAGTTGATGTATGAACAATTGTGAGGGTAACAGGTCTGTCTGGCAAGGTTCATTTGTTAATGATAAGTTTTTATAATTTGTCAGATTCAGATACTACCAACAACGGGTCTACTTTATTTTGTGTTTGACTTGATTGTAAGGGTTACATATCTGTCGGGCAGGGTTTATATGGCCATGACCCCAGTTTCATGGTTCATTGGTAAATGTTAAGTACGGGTGGTTTGATCTGTTTGTCTGGCATTTTTTAATAGGACCACAATATTTCGTGGTTGGATTGATCGACACATGTACCTGTTTGTCCGACATGGTTCATCTGACGGTGATCTAATTTTCATAGAACATTACATTGATAATGTTAAGTTTAAGTGTTATGATTTACATGTACTTGTAGTAAGACCTTCATATTAAAGAATACCAAAATAAATTCAATAATAAATAATTCAGGCAAGACACTTTAGCGTTAGCACTAGTTATTTTTGTCAAACCCATATCACTGCTAAACGAAAACTACGCAAACAGTACTAAATTTACATCATTAGATTGTGGTCAAAATATTCTCCAAAAATGACATAAAATTTATATAGAATGAATAAAGAAACAAGTTTTGTTAAAGTTACCTACTCCCTCTTAAATATAAATTTAAACTTGTCTCTCCAGGCATTAAAGTTACACAAGAGTATATACGCTGAAATGTTTTGCCTTATTTTCTCACCATTGATATTATGTTGATAATCTTAATATAAAGCTTTACTTCAACTGTCACATAAACTTAATATTAACATGATCCAAGTAAATGAAGTAATGTAAACCAAGCCAGAAACACATACTCGCTTTGCTGAAATATTGCAATGAAATACATGAAATTCAATTTTGTAAATTAAAAGACACATTTGCATTAAATACACTAAATATTGTGACCTATTGTTAAGAAACAGACTTAACCAATAAAACTAAACATTGACCAATGAACTATGAAATGAGGTCAAGGTTCGATGGACCATGACAGGCAGATATGTACAGCTTACAATCCTTCCATAGAACAATTAGAGTTGACCCATTGCTTATTGTTTAAGAAAAACAGACCAACACGTAAAAACTTAACACGGATCAATGAAGGTCAAGTTCAATTTAAACCTGTGAGAATGACAGGATCATATATTTAATATAAATGTGAATTAAGGGTAACAATTGTTTAATCGATTTCCACAACTTGGGGTAAATAAATTCATGGTAAATAGACATCACAAAATTAAGAGAGACAGATTTAGAATCAACCAACTACATAAAAAAATGTGTAACGGTTCCGCGGAACCCAGTGTCTCGCCTACTTTTGCTGTAAATCGCTGGCTCAACAAAAATGAGGCAAAAAATCAATAAAAATATTCCTCTTGATGCTATCCTATGATTGTAAGAAGGTTTTGTCCAAGTTTGGTAAAAATCTAGGACAGTTAATGAATCTAATAAATGTTTTTAAAACTATAACTGCAGACTGTATGTAATGTTATGTTAACTGGAAGAAAATCTAAGTCAATTTAAAAGTAAAATACAGAAAAAATGAAGTTATCTTTATACAAAATTTACTAACTTATGATCATAAATAAGCTTCTGTCCAAGTTTGGTACAAATTAACCCAGGATAGTTTAAGAAAGTTATTCAAATTTTAAAAACTTTTACCACAGAGTGAATGTAATGTTTCCCTGCAGAAAAACTAAGTCCATTTAAAGGTAAAATACGGAATAAATGGATTTATTATTTTTATAAATTTTGCCTCTGGATACTATCTTATGATCATAAACAAGCAACTGTCCAAGTTTGGTAGAAATCCAGTATAGTTTAAGAAAGTTATTAAAATTCTAAAAACTTTAACCACAGAGTGAATGTAATGTTTCCCTGCAGAAAAAAACTAAGTCCATTTAAAAGTAAAATACGGAAAAAATGGATTTATTATTTTATAAAATTTGCTTCTGGATACTTTCTTATGATCATAAACAAGCGTCTGTCCAAGTTTGGTACAAACCAAGGATAGTTTAAGAAAGTTATTAAAATTCTAAAAACTTTAACCACAGAGTGAATGTAATGTTTCCCCGCAGAAAAAACTAAGGCCATTTACAAGTAAAATACGGAAAAAATGGAATTTTATTTTTACAAAATTTACTTCTGGATACTATCTTATGATCATCAACAAGCTTCTGTCCAAGTTTGGTAGAAATCCAGTACAGTTTAAGAAAGTTATTAAAATTTCAAAAACTTTAACCACAGAGTGAATATTTGTGGACGCCGCCGACGACGACGCCGACGACGGAATGTAGGATCGCTTAGTGCTGCAGATTGGAAACACTGTATGAAGTGTGCCGGTAGATAGTTTGAAACTCGAAATTCGCATATTGATAATGTAAAATACATGAAATTAAAAAAAAATGACACTTCTAAAGTTTGATCGTCGTTTCAAAAGTGAGGCATTTGCCTCATTTGCCTCCATTACGCTACGGCCCTGAGCTGCTTTCCAAAAACAAACGAGACAAATCATATGGTTTTGCGTGTAGACGGGTAACATACTAATACTGTTTTTGAAGGTTCCTCCTAATTTCGGATACCCGCAAGTAAGAAATAAAATAAAAATTGTATACCATTTGGAAGAGGAACGTTAGGGCTTTGTGATGTCATATTTGTGTAACGCAATTGACACCATTTTCGAATCAAGTAGACCTTTGAAAAAAGCCATTTCAGCTTGTAGACACTGAAGGAAAAATATAAGCCCTTTGCGGCATAACAGGTGAGAATCGATCGATAGCGAGATTATTTTTCATCAAAGTCTTTATTTCAAATATCATTACGTAACACAAACTTGGAAAATGCTTGAAAAACATTGATTCCCAATTTAAAAGAACGAATTCAATGAGAACTTCGACATCATTATCAAAAATCAAAGCCCCTAAAAACACTGTCAAAACAACGTTTAAAAAAACATTGAAATTCTCAATACCGAGTAAAAATATGTAAAGCATGTTATCTAGTCAGAAAAAACTACATGTCCGGTAATCTAGAACATCTGAACGGCATTTATTCATATCGCAGTCTCTTTTTTTAGCATTACATAAAATCATATTTTGCATATGAGTCCCCACAGGGCTCCCGTCACAAAACTTTTAACTAACGTTTAACGTTAGTAATCAAGTTCGATGGTTTTTAAAGAAAACGAAAGAAAAACAGGATTGTGCATTTTAAAACGGAGAAATGAAGCCAATAAGATAAATTCCTGATAAAAAAAGAAACGGTAGTATGCATTCGTTTATATTTTTGTCAATTTATATCGATTACTAATGCTTTGGAAGGGTGTCTACCAAAATGTCACAAAAATAGCATCTTCAATTTTTTTTCTAAAATACTAAAAACAACTTGTTACAAATCTTTAGAAATAAGTGAAAGATGTATAATTAAGAAGAAAATTTAAGCGATAATCGGAAATTCTCAAACCGAAGGAACATTGCGATATAAATAGGATAAAGATTAATGTACAAATTATCAAAATACAGTGGTCATATGGTGGTCTACCAAATTGTCACAGCGTCGCTTATTTGACGTTTTTGACGTTCACCATTAAATGTAACCGTTTTTTGCATTATGGCTTTTTTGAAACGTATTTATTTTGTTATAAAAACATCTAAAACTTAAATTCGAAATATACTTTATCTTCCAAATGTTTTTTTTCATGTCATATTTTGTTAAAGCTAAAGAAACAGAAACCCAACAACAACAAAATTATACATGTATATACAAAATTAATATCTTCAGTGGAGATAATCGCCTCAAAGTACAACTCACATATCATACATTATGGATATTTGTATCAATTAAAGTATTGAATAAGAAAGTTGAACATTGTGTATACATTATTGTTTTAATTCATACATGTATGCGAATACGTTTTTTGATTGAGTTAAGTCTGCTAATTGATATTTTATCGTATGTTTTTATATGTTGTGATGTTATGCTATTGTTTCAGAAAAAGGGAGAAGGTTTGGGCCCATTAAAACGTTTAATCCCGCTGCAAATGTTTGCACCTGTCCTAAGTCAGGAATCTGATGAACAGTAGTTGTCGTTTGTTTATGTAATATATACGTGTTTCTCGTTTCTCGTTTTGTTTATATAGATTAGACCGTTGGTTTTCCCGTTTGAATGGTTTTACACTAGTAATTTTGGGGCCCTTTATAGCTTGTTGTTCGGTGTGAGCCAAGGCTCCGTGTTGAAGGCCGTACTTTAACCTATAATGGTTTAATTTTTAAATTGTTATTTGGATGGAGAGTTGTCTCATTGGCACTCACACCACATCTTCCTATATCTACATATCGATATGTAAACAATCAAATACGGAGATATGTTATACGTAGAGCTAATTGGATATTAATATTTCCAAACATAAGTGGAAATTTTTCCGTTTTTAATATGATTGATATTTCAAAAGTTTTGAAATATCAATCATATTAAAAACGAATTTAAAGTATAGATGTATCAAATAAAAATCATCGATACTTTATGTTGCCTTACATAGATATTGACGAAGAAAGTTTTGGACATTAAATCAACATGTTGAATATTTAGCTTGGCATGTCAAATATTCACCTCAACATGTCTGATATTTTTAAGTTGACTTGTCCACTAGAAAGATTTAAGTTTTAATGACGAAGACAAATGCATTTATAGGTCATTGCATTGGTACCCTAGTAGAATCTGTAGCCGAATTTGGATATAAACAAATAATTATGAATTATTTTGAAAGTTGTCATAGAAAGGGTCCACAGTATGCCGCAGTGGGGCTTCTGAAAAAATCAAGCAGATATTGCCGTTATATACGCGGACAATTTCAGAAATGTTCGGCTGTATACCTGTTTCAATTCACGCAGTCACGATGAACAACACTATGGTCATATGCTTGCAAACGAAAAAAATTTAAATATGTAGAAGAAATTCCTAGAGATAGAAAATCATTTAAACCAATAAAGGGCATAAATCGAGCAGAAACAAAAAATCTACAAACGGTACTAGTTCGAACCGTGTCGTGTTATTGCGACGGGTGGCTTCAGCGTGACTATTGTTTGTTTACTGATTCTAGTTGGCATTTCGTAGACCGGTCAATTTTTTGCGGTTTTATGTGATGAGGAGGAAAATTGTCTATTACTTCTTAAACATTATTTGAGCTTTATCGGGGAGTCATAATTATGTTATCAGGAGAAGAAACTATTGAGTAGGGGTCAACTTTCGACATTCTTTTTCTTTAGGGGTCCCAACACTTATAGAGCTCAACTATATTACTAAACTATTTTAAACCCAAATCTTTCCTTAACCCATACTTAACCGTAACATTCGCTCTTACCATATAACCTTACCCTAACCTAAAACATCCTCTAACCTAACAATTACCATGAATGAACCCTACCTCTAAAGTATAGGGACCCTTAAAGTAAAAGAAGGCCCAACTTTCCCTGAAGGAAGATCTGTAATTAATGGACATTATTTCACAAAAAAAAACATCACGGTTTACAGGACTCAGACTCGAAAATCAAATGGCTGGATTTCATGTTTCGAGCATGATTTTGTGCTTGGAGCACTGAGCAAAGTTTTATGCCTTCACAACACGCTACTCCAAAAAATTTGAACAGATCATAGTATTTGTTAGCAACATTACTGTATAACTCCAACCAACGATGTTTTATCGCGTTAAATGATGTTTTAACGCGTTAAAACAATGTATCGTAGCAACGTTTTTGTGTTGAATTTAACGCGTTAATGTGATTTATTATGACACATGTGGCCAGTGCGACGAATATTTTATCGCGATAAACGTCAATTTTCACCTACGGTATAAATCCCAAACTTGATAATTGCAAAGTTTAACGCGTTAAATATTTTGATTTCTTTTCGCGTTAAAGTCTTGTTTTAACGCGTTAAAACTGTATTTATCGCGTTAAATGTGATTTTATCGCGTTCGCGTTACTTTATCGGGTTTTTGACATGATCGGCCTCTCATACTCCACCACTGCGGTATTGTAAACCATGTCTTGCAGACGAGATAAATAAACAAAAACAATACGTTCTTGTACAGATTGCAAGATTCAAATCGATCGCAAAACTCAGTGCTGCAACGCATTTAACGAAAATCATACTTTATAGCTCATTTCCGAATGCTTGTAGAGTAAAACTTTGGAAGGCTTGCTTGCTCTGTTTGTTTAAACGTTAAATCAAGCTTTGTAGTTAACATTGACAGCTTTAAACAATACATACAAGCATATTTTAACCTGTATACATATATGCAAGTTTGATTGGACGTTATACCAATTATAATTGTACAATATTCAAACAAAGCAAGCAAGCTAACAAAAGTCTTGCTTTGCATGCATTAGAAAATTAGCTGGAACAACCCGACAGGATTTCCTCTTAATCTCTTATTGGATTATTTAATATGCGGATCCAAAATTTTGATAAGAAAGGGAGGAACTAACAGGCAAAGTTAGAAGGTAGACATGTAAAATGTCTATGACCATATAGCTGCATAAGCGGGACCAGGGCCTCCCGTCTCCTCCATAAACCCCTCTGTGATTGGTACTTTCCTAACATGACTAGTCACTTATGCCTTTTGGTTCATTTAATGCAATCATGTGCTGGTTCAAAAATCTTATATAAATTATCTTTACTAATAGTTAAAACGCCGTATAACGAAATGAATGGTATTGCGAATGCGAGCCTTAAAACCAGAATGAATACAATGACCCTTATGGATCCAAAGATTGTTTGACGTAAAAGAATCCTACAGATTTTGGTTCAAGACGATTGCGGTTCCACGCAAGTGTTATGAGAAATTCATTCGACTTTTACAATTTTTTTTACATGTAATCTACTGAAAAAGACTACACTGAAATATAAAACTTATATAACATATGCAGACAAGGCCAAAATTTCCCGACTGTGACAGAGATGTATACTTCTTAAAGTAGCTCACAAAGAATTCAGTGACAAGAAACCCCAATCATCATTTTGTATCTCCCAAGTATACATAAGCCAGAAGTTAACCAAATGCATTTGAACGTTACAACTTGCTGTGCCGTATCTTTGTAATAAGTGCTCATTTTGGGCATTAACATTAACAAAGTAAGTCTAATGAGATTACGCTTCCGACATGGAATGAAGTACCTCGTATTTATTTCAAATGTGTCTTATACACACATATATGCATGGTAAGCTATGTTTCTAATATAGACAGAAACTTACCTTCAATGGTTCTGTAATAAACAAAAACGTTTCGAAACTTGAGATATTGCACCAAAAAGATAAGGAATCAGAAAGACAGTATATCGGAGCTCCAAATCCAATAGACAACAAAAGGACTTGACAAAGCAGAGGAAGCGGGTAGGAAATAGAGAAGCAAATGAAATTTCCTCTTAAAATGTTATATTCAATTCTAAGAATTAGGAGTGCGAAATTACTCGCCTTCTTTACGAACCATTGATATTATGTTGACAGTCCTAAATATAAAGCTTAACTGCAACTATCACATACACTTCTCACGACCAAAGGAAATGAGGTCAAGGTCAGATAAATCAAAGAGAAATACATGAACTATACAATCATGCAATTCGTCAAATTGAGTTGACCTATTGATTATAGTGACTATTAAAAAACAGACAATCAAGAAAACTAAAAAATTGGACCGTGAAAATAAGGTCAAGGTCAGATGAACTATGTCAGGCAAACATGTACACCTTATAATTAAAATATGCATTAAATATTGTTGCCATATTGCTTATAGTATTTAAGAAACAAACTTGACCAGTCCATAAAAACTTAACATTGACCTATGTACCACCAAAATGAGGTCAAGGTCTGGTGATACCTGCAAGACACTCATAAAAAGCTTACAATCCTTCCATACAACAAATGCACTTGACCTTATTGTTTATAGTTTAACATAAACCGTGAAAATGAGGGAAAGGTCAAATAAACCTGCGAGACAGACATGTACATCATGAAATCTTTTCATAAACCATATATAGTTGACCTATTGCATAAAGTATTAGACAAAAAAAAACACTTAAAAACCGAATTTTGACCACTGAACCATGAAAATGAGGTCAATGTCAGACGACACCTGACAGTTGGGTATGTAAACCTTACAATCCTTCAATACAATATATATAGTCGACCTATTTCTTGTAGTATCAGATATGGTCTGGACCACCAAAACTTAACCTTGTTCACTGATCCATGCCATCCTTTTCAAATAGATGTTCACTATATATTTTCCTTTACACACATTACCATGAAGGCATGCTGTTTTCTTACAGCCTAAGGTTTTACGAACAGAATCCCAGTCTTGATTCGACTTTCTTAGCTTCATTTTTATTGATTGGAATTGACCATTCTAATGTCTGAGGATGTTTCGAGTCCTAGATATGGACGGTCTTGAACCTTCTCCACTATATGGTTGTTCATGATGTAAGTCACTATAGTATTTTTAGCAATTCTTTTAGCCTAGAATCTCGTTCTCCATTTTAGTAATGTCCTAGCAATCCGGAGTTTTAAATTGGTTAGTATAGGAGATATGCAGGAAAATTCTGACCACTAGGTTGGTGTTGCCATCGGGAACGAAATGTTGTTCACATAAATTGGCATCCATTGTGGACATGCACTTTTCGGACAATTCTTGCTTCATCCTATAACTGTTTTTTTTTCTTCTTCAGAAAATGTTAAATGAAATTTGTTCCCTCAATTAATGCCAATAGTGTTGTTTGTTCCGAATAAATTGAAAGTCGAGGATGGATAACTTCATGATGTTATAAAACATGCAGGTCTAATTGGTTGCATATTGTTTGTTTCAAAAGGTTTTCTCTGTGCTCGTTGTTGACAACCGACCGTGCGAGGGCTGTATAGCTAGTCAAGGTCGTTAAAAACTTCCATTTGTTGTTGTTGACATTCTTCTAGATCCTCATCACTTTTCTTGAATATGCATATCTCCAATCTTCCAATCACATAACCCCTCAGTTGGAATATGATTACTGGACTAGTTGCTAGTCGGATTGAAGTTCAGTGGGCTGGCGGATCTAGAATTTTCATAAGTGGGGGCCCACTAGCTGCCTAAGAGGGGGTCCGATCCCGTCACGCTCCAGTGATTCCCTATAAAACCAACAAAAAAAACCGGGCCCCCTCCCTAAATCCGCCTTTGAAGTTAATGAGTTAATGATGCATCATTACTGCTTCAATTTCACTTGTAATTCAGTCTTCAATAATGAGCTTATCACGAGAAGTTACTATTATGCTCTGTACTGTTATAGTTAATTTAAGATCATGGATATGTGTTTCAGTCCATTGGCAGATCCAGGGGTTGGAATCCCCCTTTTTTTGGACGATCAATGCATTTGAATGGAAGCATATACATGTAGTTGGATCCCCCCCTTTTTTTTACTCTGGGTTGGGAACCGCCCCTTTTTGAAATAGCTGGATCGGCCCCTGCAGTCACATGCATTTGCTAATGTTGTATGCCTATCAGCACATGTATTGACTGGATTATATTTGTATAGTTGTCATTGTAGAATGAAATTGAATCCAGACTATTTAGTTTTGTATAGACATGTGAAGTCTGATTTAAGTATGTGACTATGTGCTACTACAAAAGGTAACAGTCCAAAAGAACACAAAAGTGACCATGAAGTCATTGTTTTGGCATATTGGCAAAAGAAAACAGATCCATCAGGAAGTAACTTTGACCAAATTATAAATATATACACAACCATTCTAGAATGTATTCTAGATTTTAAGCTGGTACAAAGCAACTTTTTTTCAGCATCAGATGTAATGTTCCTTCATACCTAATTTCACAACTTCAAGTTCTGCTGTTCTAGATACTGTCTTGCTTGGAACCTCAATATTTAAGGAGAAACAACAAATAACAACTTCATCAGTAAAAACTTGCGAAATATGTCAACAAATAACAACTTCACCAGTAAAAACTTGCGAAATATGTCAGCTGGTATATGAATTCAGGTCAAATGAAGATTGACTGTGTTGCTTTTCATAATATGTCTCAATAGTCTGCACAAGTTTATATTTTAATATGAAACCTATTTCAAAAGAAATAAGGGTGAGGTAACAAGATATGTGAGGCTCAACTAAAAAGTGTAAGAACCTAAGAAAATCTTCATTTAGTAGAACTAAATCTCAGAAATAGGGATCGTGTCAAAGGCACAACAACCTGACAAAAGAGCAGGAGACAGCCCAAGGTACATTCTTGTGTCATTTCTCAGCTGCAATTCTTCAGATTTCAGAAAACTGTCCATTCTCATTAAAGTGGGAGTGGTATCTGTGTGTCTGTTTTTCCTTCGATGCAGCTTTCAATGATAATTACATGCCAAGTCTGAACACCTCACATTCTTGTGTCATTTCTCAGCTGCAATTCTTCAGATTTCAGAAAACTGTCCATTCTCATTAAAGTATGAGTGTTATCTGTGTGACTGTTTCTTCTTGATGCAGCTTTCAGTGATAATTACATGCCAGCTCTGAACACCTCCAATTCTTGTGTGATTTCTCAGTTGCAATTCTTTTTCTGAAAGCTGAGCATTTTTTATAGGAGCTGTATCTGTGCGACTGTTTACTCCTCAATGCAGCTTTTGATAAATATATGCCAACTCTGACCACTTCCCCTTCTTGTGTCATTTCTCAGCTACAAATTTTTCAGTTTTTCTAAAAGCTGAGCATTTTTATTGAAGTAATAGCTGTATCTGTGTGACTGTTGGTCTCTCCTCATTGCAGCTTTTAATGATAGTCACAAGCCAACTCTGTATACCTCCCCTTCTTGGGTCATTTCTCAACTGCTATTCTTTAGTTTTTCCACTTTCTTCATTAAAATCTTTGAACACCAGTTTTCTAAAAAGCAACAAGAGATCAAGGATGATAAAAAGAAAAATTGTATACCATCTTACAGTTTCTTACCTTTTTACATGGAAATACTTGCTCAAAATACTATCCAATTGTTCTTATGTTTTAGTTTCAATATCTAAAATTTGTAAACTTGATAATAGGATTGAGTTATTTTTCATTCAAAACCTTACAATATTGATGCAGGAAAATAATCAAAAATAATTTTCTAGTGTGGCCATATCTAAACATATCAATAAGTAAGATATAGAAATTTTGACACATGTAAACTTGTTGGATAGTAAATTTGAGACCATGTGAATATCTTTCCTAATAAGAATCCACATTCATCCAAATTGTTTCAAACAACAGACTTTTCTGCAGTTTACATGAGTATTTTTATATTATCCAATTTGGAATTTTGAAATTTAACCCCCAAAAATTTTTGGTTTTGTAAATACTCTGTAAGTCATTAAATAAAATATGTTAGGATACATGTGTAATAACATCTCAGTTAGCTATTAAATCTAGAGGATTTATTTTCCCATATGCCACCCCCAACCCCTTTCATGTCAAAAACACAAATTTCATGTTCCAGACGTCTGCTGTTTGAAACAAAACAGACACCATCTTTCATCTTCTGGCAGACATCATACATACAAACACAAGTATACTTTGATATATATTTTTATTCACACCACATTCACAAAATCACATCCAAATTAATTTGTATATAAGTTACGATGAGCCAAAGCAAATAAGTTTTTGTTTCAAGAAGGAGTAAACCAATAAATTAAAACAAAATTGATTTTAATGCCTATTCTTAACATTTTTAACTAATCTCTTTAGAATAATCTTCAGAGCCCTTCCCTCCCAATTTTTTGAATTAATTTTGATATGCCACTTATGTATTTACCGGTAATGCTACACGTATTTCACTGTAAACAGTAAGCAAAATTGTGTATTTTTGAATTATTAATGTTAAAGCAAAAAATAAAATAATGACTTTTGGCTTTTGAAAAATATAACATGAAGCTGATGGTGGGATAATAAATAAATCATGATTTTTCACAAATTTCATAATTTTTTGAAAAATAATTTCATTTGTCAAAGAATCAACCAAAAATATCAATTCATTCAAAAATCACACAAATTCAGTCCACACAAAATAACAGATAGCAGTTTAATCCATACAGTTCAATTCAGTCTGCAGCAAATCCACACACGATTCTATCCAGTCCATCCTAAGATCCACACATTTTGTTCGAGTTCACGTTTTTTGTCACCCGTACAGATTCGATCCATTCTGATACACACATGTCTAGTTCATACATATCCATTTGATGGAAATGTTAAATCTTTCAATTTTCACCCATGATCTGAATTTCACACATCCAAGTTCTTGAGTTCATGATTCAATAAAATTCATTCGTCACTTAAAACCGCACCAACATAATTTTTTTTTAGAATTTACAGATAAAACCATATAACTTTTACTAAATAACAAACAACAGAAAAAAAATAATATAAAAATATTACTCTAGCACTAGAACATGTATAAAAATTGGGAACTGGAAACAACCTGATTCTGAACTTTCTTATTATGCTGAAATAATTATAACATATGTCTGTCTAGTTAAATAATCAGAAAAATTAAATATAAACTGTTCATGAAAGAAAATACTTGAAAGATGATTGAATTGTGTGATATTCATTTCATATAGCAATAGCAGATAAAAAAAAAAAGAAAGAGTGCTTTTACTGTGGGATTTCAACTTGAGCATTTTGAGGTAACGTACATTATTTTTTTATTTTTTTTTGTATTTTCACATTCTAGCTTTAAATTTCTACAAATTAAACTATTTTTCCATCATCAGGAATGCTAGTAACTCTTTTATAAAGATTTTGACACTGTCCCATCATTTAAAATGGGTATTTAAAGTTTACAAGATTGTAACGATATCAAGTCTCAAGTTTAATAACACAAATGCACCCCAGGACCAAATTTGCATTTGAAAAAAACTAATTAGTTTTGAACATCGAATGAACTTTGAAGGGCTGCAATTAATTTATCTTAAAACCAAGAAAAAATCCTACAAAGTAAAATAAATTGTTTGTCAAATGCAATATATTAAAATCTAGTCTGTTGAAACTTGAAAACAAGTAAACAGGAACACTTATGATCATGTTTTGTTAAAGTAAACATGTTTTTCTAAACGTGAACCAGGACTGCTAAATTATAACTTTTGTCTGCATATTTTCATCGTGCCATTTTAAAATTTGAAAAGAATAGTGCTGAAATGAAACAGTATATCATGCATTAACATTAAAACATGTCTCAGTGGAATACTGCGAAAACAGAAAATAAATCTAAGTCTTGCACCAATGCCTGCAACAACTGCAACCATTCTGAAAGTGATCAGTCTTGAAAATTTATACTGTCTTTACAATTTTAGCGAGTGCACTACCTTAAAAATTGTAAGCCTGATAAGGATTAAAAAAAGTTATTGAAAATATTTAGTTTTCGTCTAGTCTACATGATTTGAGGATTTAAGTACTGATGCTAAAACAATTAAAAAGTCCTAATTCCAACCACTTGGTTGCTGTTGTTGTTGTTGTGGTTGTTGTGGTTGTGCCCCTCCCCAGCTGGCATAACTACTGCCATCAGTCCCCCCACTCCATCCCCCAAAGAAACCCCTACTGCTATTTTGACGTGTTGAATCATAAGTCTGACTAGTGAATGAATCACTGGCTGATGCGGGCTGGGTGGTTTGCTGAACAGGTGGAGGTTGTTGTTGACCAGGAAAATTTGCTTGACCACTTAAAACAGCTTGGGCAGCTGCAAACATGGCAGAATTCAACAAATTCATCCCGAACTGGTTGAAATTTGGATCACCCATTGGTGCAGGAGGAAGGGTTTGAATTGGTTTCCCTTGTTGCTGCACATTCCATCCTCCTTGATAATTATTCTGGTTACGAGAACCACCTGAATTTTGATAACCTCTCTCCTTATCCTTCATCACTATTTTTTCTGAATTTTTTGGCGCTGCTGTAGTAATGTAAACGCTAGCTCCTTTGATGATATGATCTTCACCACACAGAGCTCGAGCTATTGCTGGATCTGCAAATGTTACAAATGCAAAAGCTCTAAATGGCTTAGGAATGAACACATCTACAACTTCCCCATACTTGCTGAAGTACTGACGTAAATCTTCCGTTGTTAAATCTTCTGTACATCTGGCAACAAACACTTTTCTACTAACCATCTGAGCAGCACCTTCCTGCAATTTAAAGTCATTGATACTGGTTAAATTTACAATAAAATGTACAGTACACAAAAAGTTACTTATTCAGATATAAATATTACAAGTGTTTTGTTACATTGAATGATAATGACTGCATTATTCTAAATATGTTGTAACTAGAAATGTTTTTTTTATTTTTTATTATAATTGATAAAAATGTGATAGAATTAGTTATGTAATATTTCATACACTTATTTTAAATTTTGATCATATTAACTATATCAATTACTATGTTTACAGTTCTTGTATACTGTTATAAGGTATGAGTAAAGTTTAGGTGGGCATAACATTATACAAGGTTGGATCACTTGTACAGGTCTCTTAAAATGACCCTGGTTACTACACATGTGTAAGTAAAACGATTTCTAAATCAGTACTTACATTAGAGTTTGGAATTGTGACATCACACCATCTACCATCAATCATATGTCTTTGTGAACAAACTTTGACCTGGGACTCGTATTCAGAAAATCGAATAAAACCAAAACCTTTAGACTGTCCTGTTTTTGGATCTCTCTTGACCTAAAATGGGAGCATATACTTGTTTTCATGTTTCTTCAATCAACAAACAAATATTTTGCATTATTAAAACAAGCTTTGACATTCCAGACATTCCTACAAACCTTTATTCATTAATTCAAACAAAAATGTGATAGACTGTTCTTCCAGGTACTATACTAATAGACATAATATTGATAACATTTAATTTGGTACATATCTAAATATGGTTCCATGCTGTAGAAATTTATAGTAACCTTCTCCCAGTTTCCCATTTATAGATTTTTCTTCTTTTCAAATGTTTTTGTATCATGATGTTTTGTGTATATTTATATTTACAAACATTTCTATCAAAAACAAATGTATAGTGACTAACCTGAACCAGCAAAAGTTCACCAAACTGTGAAAAGTACCGCCTTAGATCATCTTCTGTACTCTTCCATGGCAACCCAAGAACAATAAGGTCACTGCATCTTTGCTTGTCTAGACATTTGTTCTTTGCTCCTGGATTCTCAATACCTTCCTCACCTTTTCTTTTGTTTTCTTTATAAAAAGAGAAAGCAAATTTTTAAAATTCAATGTTACATTTGGAATACTAGTTAATTAATATAATTTGATTATAGAAATGAATATTTCAAAAATCATATTACTAAAATATAAATTGAGAAAGATGAAATGTTTATATGAAAAAAATCAAATATAGTACCTAGTACAGGTTATTATGAAGTGGACAACGTCAGGTCAAAGTTAGTTAAAATTACTAAAAATAAAACATTACTATATTGTTTGCTTATTAAGGGATTTTCTACACTAACCAGAAAGTTAGTATAGAAAGTCCCTGTCTTATTAAACTTTTTTAAACTCCTGATTTTTATATATCAACATGATTAAGAACTTATATATGTTAGAAAACTAATTTTTTCTCTTCTTTTTATTATACATGTATTTATTAGTTCTCAAAGAGTTCAAACCTATGGATTTTTAAAGAAAATTAGTCATTATTTTTATTTTTGTTAAGGTTCATCATAACAAATGGACAAATATGGCTGTATTCTCACCTCAAAAACTACTCTGTGTACAGACTTACCTGTGCTGTTTGGAAAGTTTGTATGCCTAGCATCCACTAGATATATAAAAGTTAAATGCATTTTGTGTTTAAGAAATATAAAATCTTTCTTGGTTTTTGATGGGCATTTTTTTTCCTTTCTGCAGAGGGTGCAAAAATAAACAAACACCTGAATAGACCACTTTCGAGTTCATCCGTCACCGGAAAAAACTCGTCAATTATACGCGCCTTTATCACCGTCATCTGTGCGTTTAGGGGCGTCGTCACTTCCTTACAATGTTGAGCGAGTGGTTGGAAAATTATAATTCTATATTGTATGAATTATTCGGCAAATTGAATTCTGAAAATAGACAATCAACACTGCTGTCATTAGGGAATTGCCAGTAAGTACCTACAGAGCAACCATTATTTCTTGTTTATCCTGCACAAAAACGATCACTTAGACGCTTGATGAACGTAAATAGTGCAGGGATACAGGCGAGCCCCTCTAACTGGTAAATGACGTCATAAAGGCGTGCATAATTGACGAGTTTTTACCGGTGACGGATGAACTCGAAAGTGGTCTATTACTTTGATACTGTCCACTCACTGACTCAGATATACTCTTTAATTAAATCACCTGTAGTTGTGAAGATACCCGGTGTCCATGTCAATTAAGGACAATGAAAACAATACAAACCGGTTTTTTACCTGAGGGAGCATCTCATAGTTGTACCACAACTTAGTCATTTTTCACACCTTTTGCATGAAGGAAAAAAAATGCCCATCAAAATCCAAAAGAGATTTTATCTTTCTGAAACACAAAATGCATTTAACTTTATTATATCTAGTGGATGCTAGGCATTAAAACTTTTCCAACTTTACAGGAAAGTAATTTTTGGCATGTAAATACAGCCATATTTGACCGTTTGTTATGATGAACCTTAATTTACATGACGTTTACAAGAATTTGACCTAAAATACAAATCCTTGATGTAGAAAATGTACCGTATATAATTTTTCAGATAAGATTTTTTAAAGACCTCGACTATGGGTAACCCATAATCAGGTTATTTTCCCAGTAAATATTAATGCTATTAATACTTTCAAGTTTTGAACACCACCTACAGATAAAAATAGTGTAATCACAAGGGAGATAATTACACATTTGTATGAGGGAAAACCCAAACATTAGAAACTCTGCTGTCATGTGGACACAGATTTACAAAATTGTTTATTTCTAATTACCAAATATATACAACTTTATTAACACTTTATATAAAGCTACGCCTTAACCATGTTCACGTTTTCATGTTCTGTTATTAATTTTTGGATGTAATTTGTAAACAAGGTCAGCGCCCAAATTCGCAAAAATAACATTATAGATAAAACCTTAATAAATGTCTGACAGTTCAGGGAACCATTACCTTTGGCAAATACTACAATATAGACGTTCTGTCCCCAGTTACCATCAGGTGGGAATAATGTACCATCCGTCAGTCTAATGCCTCGAAAATTTCCAGTGGTTGGATTTCTGTATTTCATCCCACATGCTCCGGGGAACTGGGCAGACAAAGTTGACAACAGAAGAGTCGCATCATCTTCGCTAGGGATTTCAATTGGCTCTTCACCTTCATCTTCCGCCACTTGAATATACTGAGACATTTTGAAAATAACACTGAAAATGGATTTTATCTGTTTAGTTTCATGAGGACATATTATACTTCCGGTTCCAACAGCGTTCGTAGCGGCATTTTTGGAAGGTAGTGTATTACCATTACACTGAGTAAAAATAAAATAGATAACAACGGTCTCGTATATTTTTATTGATTGCTCGATAGATTGATTAACTTTCAATTCCACTATCAGAACTCCCGTGCTATTTTGTGGCTGTAAGTATTTGTTTGCAAAGTAAGACATGGTCCGGAGAGAACCACCGACTTTAGGTTGGAAAACTGACACTGCGGCAGCCAGTCAATTCAGACTTGACTGAGTCGAGCGCACCTGTCACGTGCGAGATCGGATTCCAACTCACCTCAGTTCAACTTAAACCACTCGGCCATCGAGGCCCCTGATTTTTTTTAAATGGAATTTAACATTTAAAAAAATACAAAAATCAGTCCATATGGCAGAATTTGTTTCATTTAAGCGAGATAACTCGTACAGATAAAAAGGGAGTTAACTCTACACAAAACACTGCATCGACTATAATAATAGGAATAATCGATTAATATCCGTTCATCTCGAAAAGTTATGAGAGTTAACTTGTGTTTATATAACTTCCAGCTACATTCATGATTGAGTTTAAATGTGTGTTTTTAAATCTTTTTCGTTGTTATCCGTTTTAAATATTTGTAAGAATGAAATAGAGTTCAAAGAGACAAATTAGTAACCTGATTTAATTGCTATTTATAAGATTTTTGTTAAATTTTTCTTGGTTTTTTTTCATGTTTTTTCCGATTGTTTTTTGGTTGGACGCTGAATGGTTCATTATTATTTGTTTTCGTTTTCATCTGGGTTTCAATTTATTTTCTTTACTTTTTTTTGTGTTTCGTCAACGATTTACTCATCATCATGGGCTCATTATGTTGTCAGTTGTTAGTATGTTGTGGAACGACACACATGTTTCTTATTTATAGCTTGCTTAATGATATTGTGCATATAATGAAATCCTTAAACAATTCTTTTGGTCTGATTTAAGTGGCATTGACTACTAGACTTGTTTTATAGCTTGCTGAGCGGTGTAAGACAAGGCTCCGTGTTGAAGACCGTACTTTATAACCTATTATGATTTACTTGTATAAATGGTGACTTGGATGAAGAGAGTTGTCTCTTTAGCACTCATACCACGTCTTCTAATATCTAGTATATTAAATATGACTAATTTTGACATTTTGTCAAGTCCAAGAATGCAATTTGCATTTTACACTCTTCAATGTAATATATTCGATCTAACTTCCATTAATAAATTACTAAAAATTCGTAAAATAGAGTATGGTTTAATAAGAGAAATATAAAATATGAACTATTTTGAATCACAAACATCATAATGAGATACATATTTATAAGTATTACTAGGGGCAAAATCCTAACGGTGTCTACTTACACCAGTCCTATAATCCTATAGATAAATGATTACCAGACTAGTGTCAAAATTATCTGTGTTTGAATAGAAAGACGTAACGATCTGGTTTCATGGTTTTGTTTCATGGGGAAAGATCCGTTTGCGCCAAAAATGCGTCCTTTTGCGCCACAACTTTTTTTCTCCAAGGCTACGTTTGCGCCACCTGTTTTAAAAATTACATGGTATCATTTGCGCCCAAAATAAAATATACGATTGCGCCAATTTAAAGAAAAATGACTTCTATTTTCTTGTCTTTTGACATATCCCGTATTAAATCTTCAGCAAAGCAATCACCTACTTCATCTGGGTTCAGAAAAGCTAATAAAAAAATATGGTGTAACCATTTGCTAACATCACTGCCAACTTTTTTTATACTCTTTTGCTAGCCCAAGATTTTGTATTTTCCGACCCCATGTCGGGCCACGGTGAAAACGACATGCCTCAACTGATGATAATTCCTGGGGAAAACTCTTAAACGACAACGTGCATTCTCTCCTCAAAATTTACATGCATAGATGTAAAATTCATTTGACGATTAAATCTTTCACAACATTCCCTAGGCAAAGAAACACTTTTCTATAACAGTCTCCTGATTTGGAAGACAAAAGGCAATATTAAAGTGGAATTTAATGTCCATTCCTGAATCCATGTATTGTATACAATTGCTGAAAGTCACCTTCCACCAACAACAGAAAAAAATATTTAATGAATAAAAATTTATAAGACAAAAATTATACTAAATATATATAAGTACGATCAATATGTGTTTAGGTAAATTGGCGCAAATGAGTTCCGAAAACTGGCGCAATTGATACATTTGAGAGAAAAAATATTGGCGCAAATGATACCCCTGAAAAACAGTAATTGGCGCAAAATGAGTGCTGCCGTTTCATGTGGCATGGTTACCGATTTTGTAGCATATATAATCCATTATCCATTGCATTCGGCAAATTGCAGAGACAAAAAAAGGGGGGCAATAGAAACACAAATTATTATAGAATAATAGCATACAAGTATATGTAAAAAAAACAACAATTTATTCATATAATTCATTTATATTAAAAGATTGTTATTTTGCTCCTAGGGTCCACACTTAATAGTGATCCATTGATTTTTATATTGCTTTATAAACATAAAGTTCAACACTTTGCCAATAAATAGATAAATCATATATATAACATAATAATAACTTAGAAATTAGTTCAAAATAATGCCGGACAATTGTATGTAAGATGGGTCTGCCAACTTGAATCAATGACTTAGTAATACGGCGAACAGACTTAGAAAAGAAAGTATCGCAAAACAGACGACCAATTTTGGGAAAATGGAAAACAAGAAATCCAAGTTCGCAAAAGGAGGCAAATTCTACAAGAAATGGAGAAAGCAAGCACTGTTCAAAATTGGTCGTCTGTTTTGCGATACTTTCTTTTGGATCTTCCGGAATTAACAGTTAATTCAAGACGCTTCTGCACTTTCATGGCATCAACAGCACAATCGTAATCGTACAGTCCCGTATACTTTTAACAAGGGAATCAAGGTAACCCCCATTCTCTCCTTTCAGTTTCGCTTTGTCGTCTTTTTCAATCACATCGTCGATTAAATTTCTCATTAAAACGTCAAATATTCTCATGAAAAGGTGAAGCTCGTCTGGAATTATATGAACTGGTTCTATTGTCATCAAAGGCAGATGTTTCACCCCGTAATTGGGTTTCAATGTCCCCATGTAAATTTCTTTAATTTCCGACGTAGTTCTTACATTTTCGTTTAAATGGTAAAAGTTCCAAGGCTTCGACACGTCCCCTCTGTCCTGCTTATGTACTTTACACCAAGGACATGCGTATTGGCCGGTCGACGACCCAAGACCTAAGCAAATTTGAATAAATTTCATGTCGCCGCCGAAGAAAATTTCTAGATTGTATAGTTTGCTGTCAACTTGTATGTTTTTACATAAATACATTTCATTTATCTCCGAAAAAACTGGGGAAAGGCATTCTTCAAGATTTTCATACTTTTCTGGAGATCTAACGATGGCAAGTACTACAAGTTCTTCAGCAGATAATTTTTCCGATGACAAAACTGCAAACGAAATGACAATAAAGTTTGATATGCGTGTAACTTTTGTACCATCTCCCGAAATTTTTATTTGTATTTTGTCTTGTTGATCAAACGCCCTGGTCTTGGTAATATTGATCAGTTCGGACTTCAGACTAACATAAGCACCAGGAGTGTTACCAGGAGTGCGATGGATTGCAAACGTGTTATTTGTTTTTTCCCTAATGCTGACAATAGAGTGAAGCTTTGGTAGATCTCCTGTTTTCATAACTATTTCATGATAAGCGTTGTCACTTATTTTAAACTTGTCAAGAATAAATAAAATTTCGTTCATTCTTTCTATATCATCAGAAGGTACAGAATTGCCAAGTGGGACGCTTACTGGATCACCATCATAATTTAATAGTTTGACACCCGTTGGGCGCAAACCGTACGAAGCCGCAAACCACAGTGCTTTTTCCATTTTACTTTTAAGTGTTCTGGTAATTCGGTACTTCTGAGTTCTTGACATAGCTTCAACGTTTTTACCGGTATGCTCATAAGACACTGGTTCCGCTGTTTGAACCCCTGAAAATAGTTAAAAAAAACCCCAAATATTTATGTAACATCAAAGTATATTTGGCTCGTGTAAAACATAAAAAATATTTTATATATGTTTGAAACATTTTCACTCTTTTGCCGCAGTGTACTATAGAAGACAATTTTCCGCGCGGCAAAATAGAACATTTAGTAAAAGGCAATATTATACCTAAATTTAATACAAATATAATCTTTGCTATTCACTTTTAACTATAACATACACTTCTCATTGACACAGATTTTTTTATGGATATCTCATTGTTTAATGTATATCTTTGTTTTTGCTTATTTATATCTGTTATTTCATTTTGTAGAATAAAATGGTAAATTAGGGACAGGATTTTGTATAGAAAATCTCGAGCGTAGCAGTTTTAAAATCCACAAGCTTTGTGTACAAGTTAAATTACCTAAACAATCAAGCAATGCTTCTTTATCTTTGGTCACACCAGCTAGTGCAGTCAAGTTCTCAGACAATTCTTTTTCAACTTCTGCAAACTTTTTATTTGTTTCATTTAATTCATTCAGCATTAGGCGATATTTTTCTGTCAACTTTACATTGTCTTTTTCAAACTTGGAAACATCTGCATACAGTTTTGACGCAATTTCAATTTCGGAATCGTAAACAGCTAGCTTTTTCATTTTCTCGTCCAGTTTTACTTTTTGACGACCACCAACTTGTCTTTTGTATATTGATGACACTTCACTACAGATCCGTCGCAGTCTTTCATCAAGTCGATCGCACGGTTTCAGATAAACTGGTTTTAACTGGGAGTTTAATATACAAATGTAGCTAAGTTCTGGAAATTCACACTTTGCTTTGTAAAGTTCACGCACAAAAGAATACTTGATGTCAATTGTAAGAGAAATTTTATCTTCGGATTTGAAATCTCTTTTTAAAACGGGAGATTGCGATCCTAGGCTTATAGTGCTTTGGAATTTCAATTTCTGGTATGGTGATAAGTGTTCGGACATGTTCACGATTGTATCAAGAAATTTTAAACTGCTGCTAAAGTATGTACAATGAATAGTTTACAAAACACAAATAAACACATGGTGGAACAATTGGCTTACATAAAGTTACAAGTTGCAGAAGTAACACATAATGTTTCAATTGGCTTGTTTTCCAATACGACTTTGTCCTCAATTTTAACGTATATCTTTCTCATACGCAGTTTTGGCGTGAGCAAAATTGGGAATTTAATTTTCTGACCAGTTCCGTTTTGAGCAATCTTATAGTACCAACTGTTACTTAGAGGAAGTTTTGAAAAATCTTGTGTAGAGTTAAGTAATACAGCTTTGTCGCTATGAAAGCAATATCTAAAAATGTCAAGATCAAATCTGACCACGGATCTGTTATTTCTGTTGCCTCGTCTTAGTCGATCACGAATAGCGTCTTCGAGCGCGTTTGCTGCTGACAGTAAGCGTTGGTGTTCGATTATCTTTGGAAAATATTCAGACAGAGAATCTTGATCGATGTGCGATTGTGGTTCCCAGGTTGTCTCAGTATATGGATAATCTTCCCATTTTACTAGATATAAGTTGCCCTGAAAAGAACATATTAAAGTCCGTAAATATAAATGATTAAGTAGTTCTTAATATATATATATACATGTATGAGGGGTTTACAGAAATATAAAGAATCATGAGCAAAATGTGCAGAATATAGGGCAAAAAATATAAAGAAAAGAGAATAATGTAGTGTTGAAGTATAAAGAATTGAGAATAAGGGTCAAGGTAAAAATGTTTAAAAATAAAGAAATGAATGACCCCCAATCTTAACCCTCGCACATTAATATATAGCAGTAAATGTAATATTCAAAGAATATTCTTCGTGCCGATAAAACGATGAGATGACCCCCCCCCCCCCCTCCTCCTTCCCCCTTTGCATTAATTTCAAACCAGCTAGAGAACTTATTTTCAAAAGTCTTGCTATTGTAGCTCAAATTCACAGTACCACATCTTAAGATCACCATCGCTTGATGAATAGATCCCCCCTTTTAATTCATTTAAAGAAAAAAAAGTCCTAGTACATAAGTTAGTCTTTTTATTTATTTCCCCAGTTTTTAACGTATTTTTGCAAGTATCTTTACAATTCAAAATCACAGTATCATATTGTTGTCCCTCTATTCTTATTTTCCCCAATAAACGAAAAAGAAACCGGGCACAATTTTAAAAGGGGGTCCATTTCCCAAGCACCTGTCCTTCAGTTGCATACATTTAGGTTCTTACAGCATAATTGCGTATTGCCGAACATTTAGCCGAATTTTTAAAATACTTGTTTAAAAACTGCAATTTTGATAAATTTAGAAAATTCGGAGTATTTACCGAGCGACATAAATTTATATTATATCGGAAGGCAACTATATTCTTTGTAAAAGTGTATCTTAAATACAGTTCTGTTTTCTTAAATTACGGGAACGTATAATACCATACGTTTTATTGGTTTATATTGATAATTTTAGATTTATAAGTGGTAAAATATACGTCACAATAAAATTTAAACATGCAGGCCTAAAATACAGCTTCATGTATTTAGAAAAGTATTGCTCCATTCTCATCCATGATATCTTTCCCATTAACGAGGCAGGAATTCATTTGTTTGTTCTCATATTTCTAGTGTAATATCGTACAAGACCCAATGTCAAAGTAATTTTCCTTTCATATATTCTAAATTTTCTTTCATTTGTACTTAAATGAATGATTTATAATAGCTTCTTATTTCTAAAGGTAAACCAGGTAATAATAACTATACATTTAATTCAAGACATAGGCTTGATAGAAGTGAATAGAGATATTTTTACTGAATTTATTTCTATCCGATAAGACAGCATCCCCCTTTTTTCGTTGAGAACAGTAAAATAATGATGATTGTATTTGCTATAGAACTCTGGTGAGATCATATATTAATCCATTACATTGCTAATTGATTTCCGGTGAGATTGTGTCAGAAATAATTTACACATGTCTAGAAAATCCACATTAGGATTAATCGTATTTACAATTAGTTAGATTACTTGCTATTAGCTTTTCTTATCTTTCAAATTTATATTAATATAAACGCTGTCATCTTTGGTAGTAAGTTTTTTTATTTTAATTTTTTTTTATTTAATATTTCAAAATATTAGCTTGCAAAAATCAGCAATGTAACAGTAGACTGCATTTGCATGTCAGGTCGGTTATTACAGATATTACAATATTAAATGAAATAATACGGAAGCGTATTAGCGAATCCAAGTTATATAATCACCTCGAGTTTTCACCCCGTATAAGAATTAATATTAAAATCGTCAGCCTACTAAGGCTTCTGTGTCAAGTTTGAAATTTAGCCAATATATACTAACTACTTTATTTATTACCTCTTTTGGTGTAAATTTCTTCACAATAAGTCTCTCAACTTTGAAAGTTTCCTCTAAAACGACCCTGGATGCTGCTGGTTCTTTCTTCAAACGAGGTAATGAGTCTCCAAAACACAACTTTTTCCAATCTTTGTGAATACGACTTCGCAAATTATGTCCACTCGTCATTGCAACGTTAGACTGAATTCTTATTGCTTTTGAATTGTATTTTAATTCGTTTTTCTATTATATAACAGGAAATAACTTATGACATAAAAATTTATACCATATGCCAATATTTGAGTAAGGACAGTTGTGTTTATTGTCGCCCGTGTCGTGTAATTCGTAAAAGTTGCTTTGTAGGACGTAGGTAGCAGTGATCACAGTTGGATACTTCCTACTTTTTAAGTTGTTTGAATTCAAGTTACTAGTATGAAATTTTATGGTTCAATGTTTGGTAAAATGGCATTCTCGCACCACTTGAAAATAAACCATGCTTAATATTTGTGTATAGCTCTATATTGTATTGTGTTCATCTCACTGAAGAGTTTTGTTGTTTTGTTTTAATTAAAGACTTTTAAATTTTTCTAAATTCACGGCAAAAAGAGATAAATAAATAGAGATAAGTTTAAAAGAAGCTTTAATATTTCATATTCATATATATGCGCCAATAACTATCGGTTAGCACCAACCTCTTGCGTCGTTTGCTTGTTGTACACGAATTTCAGTCAACTTGCCGAAAAATTGTTGTTTTTAAGTAAAAAATGACCGGATTATATCACAATTATTTTTTATGAAAAAAATATTAATCAAATATCTGAAGTCTGAACTTGCATGCGATACCACGGCAGAAAAAAAATTCCTGTAAGAAATTGCTTAAAAAAATAATGAAATCCAACAAAAATGATTCAAACAAATATAACTAATGGGTTCTGTATACGTGTCGTGACTAATTTTTATCTTAAAAATGACCGACTTAAACCTAGAATAATTTCAATTAAAAAAAAATCAACTCAAAGATCCTGCTTTGAATTTTCTAAATATGTCACGGCAAAAAGTTAAACGTCAATGCAAATGGATAAAATCTCAATTCTTAAAATTTTCTTCTATATATTTCTTTATAACGATAATTACTAAATAACTTGGATAACTGGCGCATGCGCAGCAATGGATGGAACAAATTCTGCCATATGGTGTTTCGAATTCCGTGGGCTCCGAGTTCACCGGCCACATCCTTCGACAAGCACTGCTTTAAAGAAAAAGAAAAAAAGAAGAAACAAAATCAAATTGGAAATCAAGTCAAAGTTAGGCTGACTTGGTTTAGCAGAAGTAAAATTTCTAATAAAATCTAACAAAATCAACTAATTTCGATTTTTCTAACTTATTATTCATTTATTTATTTATTTTGGCTGACAGCATAAGCAAGATTTTTTTAATTGCTGTTACGCTCTGAGAATCTTGTCGAGTTATGCAAATTGATCAAGTGCTGTGTCTTTTCTCTCTCGTTCCTGAGTGAACGTTGCCTGTGTAGGTCGTACTAGTTTCTTTTAATTGCTGTTACGCTCTGAGAATCTTGTCGAGTTATGCAAATTGATCAAGTGCTGTGTCTTATCTCTCTCGTTTCTGAGTGAACGTTGTTTGTGTAGGTCATACTAGTTTCTTTTACTGACAAGGATCGAATGATTTTATTCAGTGCTTCTGAAACATTAGAGTAAATCAGAAAAGCGAGTATAATTCTATGCTTCGTATATAATTAATTTTGATTGTTATAAAGATCATCCTATTTTCAAATTTATGTTATATTATACTGGCCACTACCAATTGTAAAAGCAACAATATTATGTTTGTGTGCAGATAGTTTTTACTGATAACTTTCCCCCTGTAAATTATACCCTTTAGAAAGCAAGAATAAAATTTAAAAAAAACCTTCATCTGTCTCACGCTTTAATATGTGATTTTTTGTGTGCATAGAACCGTCCTAAAAAGAATTTTTACTTGCTCTGCTCGGCGATATATATAATTCGTTTTCTGCAATGACAAAAAGGAAGATGTGGTATGATTGCCAGTGAGACAACTCAGTCTCCCCGAGAGACCAAAACGACACAAAAATTAACCAATATAGGTCACCGTAAGGCCTTCAACAATGATCAAAGGCTTAAGCCCATACCGCATAGTCAGCTGTACTGAAAATGCTACGAAATAACAAGTGTAAAACAAAAGACTATTCAAACAAGTGAAAACCAAAAAGTAAAAACCAATGGCATAATTTATGTACAAACAAAAATGAACGGAAACAAATATGTAACACAGCAACAAACGAACACTGAATTACAGGCTCCCGATTAAGGTCCTATAGGCATATTATGCATGTGACAGAATTTGGCGGGGTTAAACGTGTGCGCGGGATCCCAGCCATCCCCTCTCATTGGGACATTATAGATTAGTGTAACAGTACAACATATGAAAGAAACTATACAAATCAGTTGAAAAAGGATTAACTCATTAGATGGATGCAAATTGAAATACATCTAACAAAAACACAAGTTGACGAGGCCGGGTACTGGTACATCCCAACAACAAAGGGATACTTAGAACAGATTCTAGGGCACTCACAGCTACTGACAGCTAGACCAAAGCCAATAAAAACTATTAAAAAACTATGCATCTAAAACTAAATTTCCATTCATTACACATCCAATGCATTTAGTGTAAAGACGTAATAAACAGTTAGAGATAACAAGACATGAAGTTTTGCAATGCCAAGATACAGGTAGCGACAGATTGTAGATATATGAATGTGCATATGTATTTACATAATAGTTATTGAAAAACTGGTCATTATCGTGATATATAGACAGTGGGATTGCCTAAGACAGTGGTCGGTCTGATTTTTAAGAAGTTGGTCAAGTATGTATATTACAGATCAAAATAACTGAATATCTCGAATAAATATAAAATGTTCAATATGTTAACTATTAAAAAAAGTCGCGTTAATTTAATCTGTTAATCTCATGGACTAGTATTTAGCATGTCAGTAAATACATGTACATGAAATTGAATATTGCTCACTGAATTGAAGTTATTAGAAGTAAACAATATGTGGGAAGAAATGTTTTAAGAATATCTTAGAACTTTATTAGAAAAACCGTCAAACCAGCTGGTTACTTGTGAGAAAACTGATAAAACTAAAAATGTTTTGATAAATGGGAAAAGTGATTCAGCGAGATTCCGGAGGATTCCGACAATGTTATTAAGGAGAAACTCACAGATACTCACAGATCCTCTTCTGACTGTAGGATTCCTGAGGAATCCTCTTCTGTCAGCTCCTTGTCTAAACTTTTTTTACTTAGGTCTTGTCCGGTCGTGTGTATTTTTTCACTATAATTATATTTTTGTGTTTGATTTTCCCAGTAACGGTCTAATCTGGCTTCAAAACATGGTATTGTTGGTGCTGATACTACTTTTTCTGGTAGACTGTTCCAAATTTCTACTGCTCTTTGTGTAAATGTATATTTTCTTACATCTAGTCTAGATCTTGTTTTATACAATTTGAGATGGTGTCCTCGAGTGTTGGAGTCAGTACACGGTGATATAAAGTCTGATACATCATCATCATATTTTCCTGATAGTATTTTGTACATTTCTATCATGTCACCTCGAGATCTTCTGTAGGCTAATGTTGGAAACAATTCGCATTGATTAATTTTCCTGAGTTTTGATTGGAAAACGAACTCTGCATTCCAGCAACTGAGGTGAGAATTGAGAATTATTTTTATTTAGTCTATTTAGTTTGCCTTACATATAATCTTATCAACGTATATATTGCTCCTATGCGAGCAAATTCCCTGTAACGTAGTAACCAAACAGCAATAAGCCACAGTATACACATTCGTTTTTCGTGGAAACAACTATTGACTGGAACCAACTACCAAATAAAGTTGTGCATGCAGGTTCTGTAGAGGCATTTAAGACCGCCCTCACGTGACAAAGAACACCGGTTATAAAAAAAAAGACGCTCTTCTCCACCGTGTATAAAAGCCCGGTTAACAGGATTCTACACGTACCAATATAGATACAGATACAGTATTAGTTGAATTTATTTTCTTTCATATATAGTGACAGACTGTATGTCTATTCTTCACAGGAAAACGTCATACTATAGATACACACACAAAGCTAGACAGGAGAAGTTCATTGTAAAGAGGACATCATAAATACACACACTATTAATACAAATAAAGAGAGTTCCAATTAATGTCCCCCTCGTTGCACATTTTTTTATATTTCAAAGGGGCATAACTCTTTTAAAAAAATCGATCGACCACCATTATAAAACTTGTCAGATATTTTACTGACATTAACCTATAGTTTTAAGTTTTATAAAAATCTGGTAAGTATTATTCTCGGGAGAGCGTTAACATGACTTGACGCACACACGGACGGACGGACGGACAAACCGGCGGAAGGATGGACACCATAGCATTTCCATGTCACCCTCAACGTGTTACGCGGCTGACACACATATAATTCGCACAATAGAAGAAAAAAAACACACCAATTACTAGCTGCAGAACCATAGCTCTTTAGCTCCATAGGATATTTTTTGTCGATTAGCAAATTGTCAAAAACTATCGAAATGACCTCTATAAGGGCTACAGTTGTAGGATTAAATAGTGTCCCCCATGAAATGATGTTACATGGACAAAATTTCACAGATAAGACCTATGAAATTTGGTCCAGGACATAATTTTATTATAAAATATTGTCCACTTCTATGTAAAAGTGTCCCTTGACAAGAAATTCTATTGTGACTTTCGTTGGACATCTTTTCAAAGTGAAATCATGTCAATATTGCATAAAAGTCTTGTCTAATACAAAAAAAAATATTGAACAAAAAATAATAAGACTAAATTGACATTTGTTTTTAAATAGTATAGGAATCTATGAATTGTTTTAACATCTTTGAATTGTCCTTTTTAACAAGGTCCATTATGTCATGAATAATATTCATAAATGCTTGATTGCCGTTTCTTCTTGCACATACCTTTTGGTCTTGTTTCAATTTGTCCTTATGAATTACAAGTTTTAATGTTTTCTCTTGCGTTTTTTTTTTTGTCACAATGTTTCTAACACATTTCATTGTTTTTAATTTGAAACTGCTTTGCCTTCCTTTTAGATGATCTATCATTATTTTCAAATTCTTGAGGGTATTGACCATCACACACACAATCATACAGTTTTATATTTATCACTTTCCATTTTTTGTTGACATCTGTGTTGTCTATATTTAAATTTCAATTATGATTTATCTTACTGATTGAAACATTTCAATGATTTCTAAATTATTTCCCTTCTTTAGGAACAGAAAAAAATAGCTACACTATGAAATACTGTCCTTTGTGACATATTTTTATAAAACATCCATGAAATTATGTGCAAGTACTAGGGAAAATTTTTCACTAAGGGAGACATTATTTTATAGTTTACAGGCGTGATATTCTGTCCCATCAACAAAATTTCACAGAAAAACTTTGAAATAATGTTCTTGAGGACACAATTTCATGGGACACTTTTTTGGCTTACACAGTTCGGTAGCTTACTTACTAGTATTACATGCAAAAGTCGAGATGACCTAAACCAAATTAGCTATAAAAAAAAAGCTTATGGGACTGACTGAACAAAGATATAATTTGGTGGAAGCTAGGGAAAAATAACAAAAAAGTGGAGTTTGGGAAATGAGCATCCCCGTATAACTGGGTTTACAGAATAAGATTATAACTCAGTAGGGTTGAGGGCAAAAATTACAAAAACTAGAATAAGGGTAAATGCAAAAAAATTATCTACATAGTATCTTATAGAGCTAAAAATATCGTGAATCTCGTCCAAATAGTTATGACATTTTGAAAGGCTATTTTTTGTGACACCTTCCTACTACAATACTTATGGCTGGTACGTCATAGTTATTTGGACTACGTGACCTACTGTATATCTTAATCAAGATTGCTCTCTCACTCTATATAGTGAATATACTAATGACGGTGACCGCTATGAATAAACTTAGAATTGTGAGTAAATCGCAAATACAAGTTTCTTTCTAGTATCTCTATGTTCATATTATATACACACGAAAATATTTTAAATAAACAGAAAACACAAAAAAACAGAATATTTTGGATAAAAGGCCAACACAATTGTTTTGTCCATACATTCCAACAAGGAAATAAATTTCCCTTTAGGTCAAGATACTGATAAAAACTGTTCCTCGACATTAAATGACGACCTACATTTTTGGGGGGCATTTTTGGCTTTGTTGATGAAACGCCATATTTTCATCAATGTATTTTAAAAGTATGAATGTAGATAAAGATTCGTCCGACTGCATCTTTGATAAGTATTCAATTAAATAGTTTCCTAATTTATTCATGTATTTATATGTACAGAATGTCAGAAGAGCAATAAGGCTCATTTTACCCCCTAGTTGCAACAACTAAGCATATATATATATATATATAGCATCCTTGAGGAAAACATGTAATACGGTGCTTTTTGTCCGATAATTTTGCTTTTTGTCCGACACTTGTGTTTTAAATCATTGAGAACATCAATAAAGGTAAGTAAATCAAATCTTATCCTTGATTGATTGGTTGATTTAATGGTGTCCAATGGCAAATATTTCACTCATATTCAGGACAATATAACTTTGAAATCGAATAATTATAATTGCACATTAGACGTTATATATCGTCGCTGGGCTTCTAAAATGTTGTATATGACTTTTTTGGCTAAAAATACTTTTTGACACCAATGGTCTGAGCGGGGGAAAATCTTTGGTATTACAAAATAGCATACAGTTAGACCAATCAAAATGTGCGAAATAAGACATATTACAAAATTGCCAATGTCAGTTGTTTGTAAAGTTTGCTTCCGAAATGTTGTATGAAAACTTGAAAATCGTTGTAAAATGGCTTTAGGAAAAAAATAATTGTATATTTCTTTATTTCTGTGAAAATAATTTAAGTTCTTGGATAATCCAGAAATGTCAAAGTTTTTATTTCACTGCTTTTTACAAAAATGTTCAAGTTCACATACGACATTTTGGAGGCATGCATTTTGCCAAAATTTTCAAAGCCTGTTTGTGAGATATTTTTTTCTTGAAAAATTTGTAATTTACAACATTTTAGAAGCCCAGCGACGATATGAAATTATAGTTCATTTCATGAAAAGGAAATAAGCTTGTGTATAAAAGGATTTATCACGATTGTTAAAACCTTCCGTTTTTATCTTCAAAGTACTGATGCCGGTGGTGGGGATGAATTACAAACAATGCTTTAAACAAACCAATCGCTTACCTTTATGTGGAGCTTTTGAAAGGTTTTGTGCATTTTTTATATACAATTGCAAAATATTTGCAATTACAAAATAACAAAATATATATATTGTAAATAAATTGTATATAATTTGTGGATAAATATACGACTATAACATAAAATATTTAATTGTACTGCTGTATAAGTTATTAACACTTAATGACCATAGCAACAAGTTTAAACAATAAATAAAAAATAAATGTCAACTTTAAGCGTTTTACTCCAACTGGATACCCGCTTGTTGAGGCTTGTCTTTACCCGTGTCTTTGGTGAGTTTTCACCTGAACTCTGTCACGTTTATCGACATACATTGTACATGTATATATTTTGAAGGGTTGATTCGACTCTAGCACATGAAACAACTCTTGCACTACCAGGGTTGCGTTCAATATCGTAGAGACTACATATAGGGCTACGTAAATTTATGACTATTAAGGTCAAGGAACAGTAAATGGGCTATGTCGCAGATTTTGATAAAAATTTGCATACAACCTTGGCTCTTTGAACTACAACTGAAAATCGAAAAAATAATACTTTTATCTCTTTTATTATCTGAAAAAAATGCAGATTGATTTCTTTTCATATGGGTGAATATTTGTATAGAAAGCACATACAATCGGCAAAAAAACTTCTAAAATTTGTCTTAAAATCGCCAAATCTCTAATTCTACTCCATTGTTGAGACATAAATTTCTGTTTTAATGATATAGAATAATAAAAGGGTCACCGACTTCGTTTTTTGTCTTATAATCAATTTGTTACCTTGTTGGTAGTGAAACACGTCAAAAATCAATGTTTTACGGCCTGCAACGCGATAACGTTACGATTATTTCGACGTTTTATTGGATTTTTTTCACAAAGAACGCAACTTTGAATGAGTATACCGTAAAAACGAAGCCGGTGACCCTATCTTAATTTTGCATCATTATAACGGAAATTTATGTATCAACAACATATAGTTTTATAAGAAAAATCTATGGAGTAGAATTAAAGATTTGGCGATTTTAAGACAAATTTTACAAGGGTTTTCGCCGATTTTATGTGCTTTCTAACACATGTTCACCCATTTTGTAAGAATTCAATCAGTAATATTTCAAACGATAATTGAGATAAATGCTTAATATTTTCGATTTTCAGTTGAAGTTCATCGAGCCATGCAGAGTTGTATTGTTTACTGAAATCTGTGACATAGCCCATTTACTGTAACTTGACCTTAAACGTGTAGCTAGCCTAGCTGCTACATAGATATTGATAGCAGCTAGGCTAGCTACTCGTTCAATAGTCATTTTGTCTCTTTGAAATTTAGGTTAACTGTCCGTGCAACTGAAATTTTCTCAAAGGGTCAATATCAAAGAAGCATTACGCTAGTACAAGAAATTTGCACAAACGGAAGCATACATTAATTCTAAATTATAGATATTTTAAAATTTAAAATTCCGTGGTGCTTGATTCAAAGTTTTCACCAAACCTTTGTTTGTATATACATATATTATCGGTACAAAGGCATAATACGTGTATTGGATACACTTACAAAACTGATACCAGTCTAACAAACTTTGTAATGAAATTAAATTTCCTAAATTCAAGACAGTAACTAAAAACACTGGAAAATATGCTAACGCAAATGCGACCATTATTAAAACACTTCGTTTGATTGTTTGTATGGTAGATTTCCTTGTAGCCTGGTGCCCTGTTGGCGTACCTAATGCATTTCTTCTATACTGACTGTCCATTGTCATAGCTCTTTGTCGCATACTTTCAGTATTTGGATTTAGTTCAGTTATATCGTCTTCCAATATTCGCCGAACAGTCATTGGTTTCGACCATTGCGACCGTCGTGGAGATATATGCTTAGAAGGAACACTCGGTCGAATTATTCGGATTTCAGGTAGATCATCAGCATATTGGTTGTCAGGGGAAAAAAGTTCGTTGTCAGTTTGAGTTTGTGAAGACCTGTATGTCGTCTTCTGCGTAAATTCTTGTGTTTTCAAATTTATCATAGAACTTGACAATCGAGTCACGTGAAATTTTCTGAGATCGACTCCCAACGCACCAATATTCTGATTTTTTACAACTGGCATTTCGTCGCGGGTGCTGGCTCTCAAAATGTTTATGTCGAATGATTTAGACCTTTGTTTTAAAGACTGTTTCGCAGGAGTGTTTTGGTCTTCATCATCCCAGAAAAAGCAGCTCTCTTGTCTTCGCATTTCTAAGCTTTTCGAGTACTGAAGAAAACGTTTACGGGATTTTATTCTTTGAACATCGCATTCCATCGATTTTACGTGAATCAACCTGGTTTTCGATGATTTCCATCTATCTATAGGCGACATGCCACTCACTTGCCGATTCTCTATACTACTTATAGATAATCCAGATTTCTTATCAGAAGTGTACGACAAACAGCCAGAGCTTACTGTTGTTAGTGGGTTTGTACTAGAACTAGTTTCCTTTTCTCTCTCTGCAGGACAAAAGTTTTCGGTATTTCCTTCACTCTCTCGTATACAACCTTCGTTTGATTTCATTGAAGTTTTATCATATTCAGGCTGTTCGAGAATAATTGAGATTTTATCCTGGCTAGGGTCGGCGGGAAGTTGGTTGTTTGAATTTCCACCTGAACTTTTTCTGTCGAAATCGTCTTTCCAATTTTGGACGATTTCTGTTCCATCTAAGTTAGCGAAAATGTTTGATTGTTCAGATACAATCGAAGTTGTCCCAACACTATCTACTGAAGCTTGTTTTTTCAATTTGTCTCTCTTTTTCTTGAGTCTCTTCCTTCTGGTTGAACTTCTGTTAGGCATAGAGTGTTTACTGGACATGCTACTGGTGTCGCTGTCAACCCCGAAATTCCACGTGTTTCCAGCACTTCTACGTGTGTGACGTAACGGGTTCAGCTGACTTGGGTCAATATCCTCATCAGATTTACTATCATTGAATACATTCCCCATCTTTGACTGCTCTATAAATTCATTACTTAATTTTTCAAGTTTTTCAATGTTCAGTGTTATTTCATCTTTTGACAAAACATCTAGACATGTACTTTCTGGGTTCGAGCTTTCTGATTGTTTGCTAGGTGAAGTGTTGCTGCTGAAGCTTTCAATATGCAATGCATCATGGGAATCATCTTGTGACTTACTCTTTGATTCTGAAAAATCTGAAGCTCTGAATGGACTTGATAGTCGTTTCACTTTATTTAAATGCGATAGATCTGGAAGAAAATGATTCGACCCTTCTCTCAACTCCATTGTACTTACAGCCGACAACGACGACGTCCATAAAATCCGTATCCCAATAGCATACATAGCAAAGGAAAGTATGAAAGAAAACGAAAAAAAGCTTGATGAGATTATCTGTGGTATCATATATGTTGAAACAAATTTGTTATTGAGAAAGCAGACGTAACAAAATACTGATATAAAGTCATTACTCTCGTTATCTCTGTTAGCTAAATACAAAAACACGGGAGTTATACAAAGCCAGGAACACAACCCAACTGCTCGTTTCGGATTCATCTGAGCATCTATGGGGTATCTGTTTTTAATTTTTTGAAGCCTTTCATATGTTATCATCAAAGTTGTTACAAAAGTACAAGTCTCAGCCATCAAATGCAGAAAGTGATGAATGGTACATGGCAAAATGACGTCATGCTTAGTCCATGCCAACCAAATGCGTACGATTTCGAAAGGACATAAAATTGCACTAACAACAGTTGACACCAGTAATAGTTGTATCAAAGGAACTTTACTTCTCCATTGTTGGTATCTTGAAAAAATCTTACAAAGTGCGCCAATATTGGCGCTCGTGCCAACTGATACCGCTGACGCCAGTATCACGGTAGACATTACACAAACACTAAGAGACAATGTGGTTGTTCTCTGTTCACATGTTGAGTTAGTGAAACTGATGTTACACATTCTTTTTTAAATGTTGTTATCGGTTATCTTGAATTTTCCCTGAAAAAAAATGAAGTGTATAGTATATGGTAGTCTAATACCAGAGACATATAATACATGTCTCTGCTAATACTAAATTATTTCTCTTGATCATATATTTAATATATGCTCGATCTTCACAAACATATTTGAAAGGCTCCCATTTGTACATTATGTACATAAATGGTGTCATCGATAGATATGTGATTTTGCGTTTTTTGTGTTCTTTGGATTCCAGTTCGAACACACCAAATGACGCTTACATGATAAACATTACTAGTACAATAGAAATCTAGGATGACGTTTGAAAAAAAGGAAGGGGCATGAGTTTAAGTATAATAAAGGCAGACTTAGCAACCATAGCCCCCCCCCCCCCCCCCCCCATTTAAAAAAAAATAAAACGATGCCAAAAAAGGCAGGATGACAATTCATGCCGGTACAAAAAGGCAAGATAAACTTATAAAAAAGGCAGGACTGAAAAGAGTGAAAAATAAAAAGACAGGACAGAGATTGCAACTAAAAAAGACATCTATAACAACATTTTTAATCCTAGCCCTCCTATAAAAATCAAATGGTAGCTTCCTTAAAACAAAACTTAAAACAAGTTGACCAGGGATAAAAATGTAGGTTATGACGACCCAAACGGGATAAAAAAAAGAGAAGGTACGTTTCGCAATACAACAATAATGCTGTGGTTAAACATTATTGAAATACAAATGTACCACTAAGTCAATGATATGATCCGATAAAAAGACATATAACAAAAGTCACTCCAGCATGAAATGGAGGTCATAATGATCGAATTGCTTAAAACTGTCGAAAAGAGAACGGTAACAATACCATGTATTGACAAATCAATAAGGATTGCCTATATATGAACCGGGAAGATAATTAATACAAAAAATCTACTACTAAGGGGGTGTTGACTACAGTGACTACCCACGAGTGTCTCGAACGTCGGAAAAGAAAAGATAATAAACCAAATCACTCGATCTAGAATGAAATTTAAGCTGCTGACCAAACTGTTTCTGAAATTGCTATTGGCCTTTGAACTACCGTTTATACATTAAAGAAATCACACACAACTGCCATGGAACCGCAAGTGTTAAAGAAGTTTTACATAAAGATCGATTTTTATTGTTATTTTGGTCTTTTTTTATGGATTGAATGTGCTCGTGCGTCAAATGGAGAAATAACATAAATCTTGCCAATGCCAGTTATAAATTTTTAGATTTCCGGTAACGCTCCTGAGGTTTCGCAAAACTGAACTTTTCAACAGTAATCACAGATCTTAAAATCGTAGATCGACATCGGCAAGTATAAGAAATAAATAACTGTTAAATTATAACGTCATCTTTTGGTAGCCCATGTAATTTTACTCCCTTAAAATTAATGAAGTCTTACAATCAAAATCATCAGGTAAAACGCATTTCATTAAAAGAATAACTCATCTATATAGACATAATTAATTCTCAAAGATACAAAACAACAACATTTATACCATTCTTTTTCTTTTTTTTGTGTGTTAAAAGCATTTTAAATATATTTCCCGGTAATGTACATAATAGTATACAGCATTTTGCTATAATCTAGGTTGCACCAATGGTAAAAAGAATTATCCAATAACCGAAAAAAATAATTTAAAAAATTAAGAAAATTCTTAAATTTAACGCTATTTTTTTAAATACATTGTATATGCATAATTTTTCTAATTAATAAATGCTTATAAACTTACCAGTGAGAGAATTCCAAGTTATGAATAATCCGTCATAACAGTTATGCGTCTAAGATAGTTTTAAATAATATGCGCGACCTTAAATTAATTCACACCTTGCTACTGAGCTGAAGGAAACTATTGTCGACATGGTAACACAACCAACACATGTGTAAGGTGTTTGACATCGTTTTGAAAATTGAAGATTCATAGACATTTTTTTTATAAATTTCTCTCTTATTAATGCCAATGACGCAACACTTCTGTCTGTACCGTGCATGTAGACTATGTGTCTTACTTTTTTTTATGGTAATTTAAACATTTAGAATTTTGCTGTGTTATTAGTGGAGCGGCGGAATGGACAATTTTAGAAATTTAAATTACCTAAATACCTCATGGGATTTTGAAAGCTCATTGGAAAGCTGAAATCCTGTACTTTTTGAAAATATGTGTCGTCAATATCAAATCTGGTACAATAATATCGAAAATCAAGGTCAAAGGTCATCACTTAAAAAATCCTACTTTCATCTAGAGAAACAATACCATTGATATTTTTCAAAATTTATAATCTATTCAATAAATTATACGAGTAGTATTATGTAGAAAAACGTTAGTTCATACAAAATCTTTTTCATATTTGCACATGACGTCAGAACAACGTTTTATTTAACTTTTTTGAAGGTAGTCCATGGTTCATACAAATTTTAATGCCTAATGGAAAACAGGAACATATTAACATTGATAATTGACATCGACAAATAGCATTTCTTGAATACTTTAATAGTTTCAAAGTTTTCAAAGAGTATCTGAAATGCATAGCTAATGAATCAAACCATGCAACCATGAAAAAAATCATTTCAGTTTTCAAGGATTCGACGTGTCACTGAGTTTTCTTAAAATGGATTCAAACTATCTCAATACAAGATACCTTTTTATTATAATATAGTTATTGGAGTTTGATATATTACTCAATTAGTGCAAGCGTGTTGTAGAACAAATTCCTGAAATTGAGACATGTCCGTTATGGTATCTATGATGAGTTTATTTTCATACCAAATGAAACGTCGAAAAGATTATAGCAAATTAAAATAAAGTTACCAAATATTACAAGAACTATTTTCATGGTATTTCATTACAACTACCTACATTTTGACAAAAAACATAAATCAGTGCAAGGATGACCCTGCTCATTGCAAACACGTGCTGCCTAGCATGTTTTCCCCCTTACATGAACTAATTAGATCTTGTAGAAAGTCCGATGCCATTTGTCCCTCAAAGAAAACTGGCACTAACTTGTCATGTTGCGCAGTTTTCCAACAAAAGCACACGGGGAGCCATTACTTCGTTTGGCTAGATTTGCCGACAACCAAACTTTGCTTTGCCACGTATACGTAGTACGTGATTCTTAAATACGAATTCACATGCCGAAAGCTTTTCGTTTGAATTGTTTTACACTGTCTTATCGGGGCCTTTTATAGCTGACTGCGGTATGGCCATTTGGGTTTTGCTCATTGTTGAAGGCCGTAAGGTGATCTAAGGCTACAAGATTACCGAAACGGCTTGGTTTTGTCCTAAAGAGGTTGAATACCGACTTTTAACCGATTCCAAAAAAAAACTTGAAGTGAAGTCACACCCACCCAGAACTTGAAGACCGGCATAATAAGACTTTAAATGGAGTAATTATGTTATTAAAATTTGACACCAGGCACTCTGCGAGAGTAGCACATTTTCTCCGAATGTCATGCGAAATATTAATTGATACTGAAGAAAATTTTTCAAAAGACTTTGTCAAGAGACAAGTAACAAATCTTATCAAACAGGTTGACAACATTGCTTCTGATATTTCCAACGATATGCATTTGTACTTGGTTATTTGCACGATGATAATCCCTAGATATATAAATTTTCCATTTTTTGTCATAAAATTGAGGCTGCTTCATAAAGTACATGCATACTGATATGTCGTTGGTTTTGGTGGAGCTACATGTACTTAAGTCGGCTTTTATCTCAACCATTTTTAATTATGCTTTGATGTTATTCGCTGTCTTAATAGCGTCTTAATAGCGTCTCCAATGGTAATATCGCTAGCAAATACAATGCTAGATTTATATTGTCCTTGTTGAGCGAAAAAAGGTAATGGCATCCCTGTAGTACCTCTCAAGTTTAGCCTTATGTTTAGAGGAATTACAGTATGTCTTACTTATTTTATCAGGTAAAAAAGACTGATACCTTTTGTCAAATGTGATGATAAAACAAGAGACTTGTTGTCAAGAATAAGGTCTCTGTATGCCAAATCATAAGCAGATTGATCAGTGGATTTTGGTCTATATGCCAAGTTTGTGGTCAGACATGCTGCGTGATACACTGCATTATTGAGCAAATTATCTTGGTCTATTCGATTAATCATTTCACCGTCGCATGCTCTAAAAGCAGCATCTATAAGATTGACTAACCTTTCAGCAGATGAAATTGCTTGTAATGTTTTCACCCTTTTATGAACAAATTTTTTGCAAATAATACACTTTTATGCATTGTAATCATTTTTTCCGGCAACAAACAATTTATAGATAAATCGGAATCTATATCTGGTGATTCCTTTCAGCTGATACTGATTTTAAATTCGGCTTACTTGTGTAGCTTTTATAACATAACCTATGTTTCCTAAATACGGGTAATTCATTTGCTGATTCATTGCAGAATTCATTCAAATAACTGAACAAATCATCATCACGTCTCTTTGCTGCAGCAGTAATCAGATTTTTCTTCCAGATTCTGTTGATGTTATTAATATTTCATCAACAACAGAATCGCAGATAACGCATTTGTCAACACAAACTTTCTATTTCCTTTTTTTTGGCATCTAGCGGGACCAGTTTTAACGAGATTGATAAATTGTCCATGTGATTGAATAAAAAAACAAATCAAACACACCTGAAAACCAAACGAACCCTAAAATGAAATTCACTTTCCCAGTTCAATTCAACAAAAACGAGTATACAACAATTCCAAACAACATAAATTAATCACAAGGCTTTGGAAATTATAAAATAAACAAGAAATATGCTTAAAAATGACTACAAATGACCTTCGCTAAATCGCTGAATGTGTGACTATAACTAGAAACCACAACAATGTCGGTAAATCTGTGACAAATATTCGGACTTGAAATCTGAATAAAAAGCAGATATTCAGTCAGATATTTATGTTATTAGGAACTAACTTCAAAAAGTAAATCGGGTCGATTGAAGTATTATACGGCGGCTTCATTGTTGTGCCTTTAAAATACACCTATACTGCACGTGCAACTAATGCTAGATGAAAAACGATGATTTTTACAGTGATATAAATTATTATTTTCAACCATTTTCAGATGCATTAAGCATTAAATTTAGGAATATTTGGAAATGCCCTTACATTGTATGAAGTTCACGAATAACTACATTTACCAATTTCATTCAAAAAATATTTTTTAGAACGGGTTTGTTGTGAAATTTGACTACTGAATCGGCAGTGGGGTATTCGATGCAAGTTGGGTAACGTCAGTAAAGGCTATATTTAACGTCATTTGTACCACATTTGATATTGACGACAAATATTTTTCTAAAGCTGAATAATCGATAAACATTTTAGGACCTTAAAATTCCATGAGGTATTTAGGTAATTTAAAATCGTTAACTAAGCGACTTTTTCAACATTCGCCGCTCCACTATATGGGGTTTAACAAAATTTTAATTGTAATTTAGTTTTGTGTCTCAATTTTGGGGATTAGTTTTTAAATTCTTTGGTTATTTTTTTCAATATTTTGAGCAGAAATTATTAAAGATGAACTTGTAAGAACAACTCATATCTATATATTTATTTTTAAATAGTGTATGATTTAGACTTTTGAGGAATTTGAACATTCTTTATGTTGTGAACATTTATAATGAATGCTAACAGGCTCACTTCTATATATACCAATCGTGTTTTTTTTTTTTGGTCCATGAGATGAGTATGTCGCTCGTGTTACGATCTGATTTAATGATCGCATTCAGTACATAAGAGCTAATAGGCTCTCTTTTCTATCCGCTTGATTTTTGATTTCTCTTTTGTCATAGAAACACGTATCAAAAGGTCAACTGCTTAATATAATCTCTTGTTTTAATAATCTGCCCATACTGTTTTTCAAAGTTTAAATAGCTTTTTCACCCTTCCTGGGTTTTTTTCTTTCTCAAGTTCACAAGGACTGTCAAGTTCTCACAAAGGATAGACCTTTACTATAAAACCAATTTTTAAAACCATTTTGTCCAAGGTCAGAGTTTTTTTTATTTGTATACTAGTATTGTATTTATATTGGGTCTTAAAACAAATGTATTCGTTTAGTATATGTTCACTTGTTTTTTTTTCTTTGTCTTTTTGACCGAGTTAAGCCATTTCTTTATTTTAAAGCGTGTCTTGTGGTCTTTTTATGTTGTAGTTTCAGGTTAGGGAGAATGTTGGCGCCTTTTAAAAAATGTTTGAACACGCTGCATTTGCATCTGCCTAAGTGAGAAGCCTGTTGGTGTCGTTTGTTGATGTGATTCATACGTGTTTGTAGTTTTTTTAATATAGATTAGACCGTAGGTTTCGTATTTGAATTGTTTAACACTATTCATTTTGGGACCCTTGATAACTTGCTGTTCGGTGTTATCCAAGACTCTGTGTTGAAGGCCGTACTTTTTATACATTGTGACTTGGTTGGAGAGCTGCCTCATTGGCACTTCCTATTTCTATATATATTTCTTTAGAACATATAAATCTCTCCATGTTATTCATAATTTCAAGACAAGAATAGAACTATAAATCCTTGAACAACAATAATCATGCTACCTTCCTAACACCACACCGAGACATCTATCATCAAACAACTAGAATTTTCCAGATATTTTAGGATAGACAGAGATATTATCATAGCAAACAACTAAATAGATTTTGCTTAAATAACTCAATATGTAGGACAGAGTACGTACATTTTCAAACGAACACAAAACATCTATAGCGCTTCCGCAATCTCGCAGATAATTGTTTCAATGGTAATCAATCTCTGTTGGATAATTTAGCAATTGGCAATTTTAGATAAAATTGAGAATAAAAATGGGAAATGTGTCAAAGAGACAACTAACCGACCAACGAACAGAAGGCCACAAATGGGACTTCAATACAGAGGGGAAAATCCGGCACCGGAGACGTGCTTCAGCTGGCCCTAAACAAAAATATGTACTAGTTCAGTGATAATGGACGTTGGAGTTAATGGTAAAAATTTATGAACGTATAAAGCAATTATTGGATGAATTGTAAATAGAGTCAAAGAAAACTTTACATGGGGAACTTCAGCAATAAGGGAAGGGAATTTCGTCTCCAAAATGTTTCCATTAAGAAAATCCAGCATGCTACAACCTGGTAAAGAAACAAAAGAGTTCCAATGTCCTTCGCGTTGCACGTGTTAATCTAACCAATGACAGTAACTTAAAATACTGGTCTTGTTTGTTCTTTAAACTATGTATAAATATCTTGAGATGAAGGCTTGAGCGCAAATGTAATGCAATTTCCGAAATAATTAACATTTCAAAGGGGCATAAATCTTTTAAAAATATTTGATCGGCATTGACTTTTTTAAAACTGTCCCAAGCTATTACTGACAAACCTAATTTTGATAATTGTCCGGCAAAAATTAATACGTGATAGAGCTTACATTGCAATTTTCCGTATAATTAATATTTCCAAGAGTCATAACTTTTTGAAGAATAGTTGATTGTAACTAATTTTCAAGGATCACAACTCTGCACGAAATCGTCAGACCTGAAAAAAATTCGCACTTGATCTGTATTTTTTCATAAATAACCAATACACCAAAAATCAAATCAATACTCTTCAAGAACTAAAACTTAAAGCTCTCAAGACCCTGTGTCGCTCACCTTGGTATATGTGCATATTAAACAATGGACACAGCTAAATTCATGACACACTTGTGTTTTGATGATGGTGATGTGTGTGTAGATCTTACTTAACTAAACATTCTCGTTGCTTCAATTATTTCTATCTATAATGAACAAATGATGATTGTGACCAAGTTTGGTTAAATTTGGCCCTGTAGTTTCAGAGGATAAGATTTTCTAAAAAGATTACTAATCTTTAAAAAAAAAATGGTTAAAAATTAACTATAAAGGGCAATAACTCCTTAAGGGATCGACTGACAATTTTGGTCATGATGACTTGTTTGTATATTTTACTTTGCTGAACATTATTGCTGTTTACAGTTTATCTCTATCTACAATAATATTGAAGATAATTATTAAAATCTGCAAAATTTCCTTAGAATTACAAATTCGGAGACAGCAACCCAACAACGGCCCGGATTGTCCGATTTGTCTGAAAATTTCAGGGCAGTTAGATCATAATCCAAATTAACCCCACGTCAAATTTGCTCTAAATGCTTTGGTTTCAGAGATATAAGCCAAAATCTACAGTTTATCCCTATGTTCTATTTTTAGTCATGGTGGCCATCTTGGTTGATTTGCCGGGTCATCGGACACAGTTTTAAAACGAGATACCCCAATGATGATTGTGACCAAGTTTGGTTAAATTTGGCCCTGTAGTTTCAGAGGATAAGATTTTCTAAAAAGATTACTAATCTTTAAAAAAAAAAATGGTTAAAAATTAACTATAAAGGGCAATAACTCCTTAAGGAGGCCCGCGGGTATAAGATTTTCAGAAAAAAAAATGAACTGTTATATTGCATAACAAATTCTATTAAATACCTTCAGTAGTTGTTACTTTATCATATGGTACAAAAATTATTCCAAAAAATCAATTCGTGTTCACCCCAGGTGACTTTTAAAATGTCGATATCATTGATAAAGCTCTAAATTATCTCCCTTTGGTTAAAAAAAGCCATTTTTTGGCTTTAAAATAGAAATATTTTTTTTAATTCATCGGTGACCTATATTTTTTATTGTTGTTTTCGAATAAGCTGTACACAAACTAAATAATCGTAAAATTTAAGCGATTTCTGTAATTTAGTTCTTTTTTTATTTCGATATTACCGCTATTTCTCACAGGCACTTGTTTCTGTCAATATGGGGTTTACTATCCATACCAGTACAAAAAAAAACACAAGGTAGCTAACGGGAATTTTCAATGTGTTCGCTTCAACCAATATTTTATTACTTTCCCTTGCCCCTTTCACGAATAAAAGTACACCAGTCTTTCGGTAATTGAATTATCTTTACAATGAAACAACTCTCACGTACCTTGAGAATACCCCTCAAACATTATAACACACTTGAGATGAGAATTATTGACCTTTTTCCAGACCATTGAATTTGGAAGGACTAAACTTCCGGTTTACTTAGGAAGTTAATAGAACACAGCAATCTGATTGGTCGAATTCATCTGGTTACCTGTTTATTTATACTAGTTATCAGAAACCAGAAAAATGTGACCAATGGGATTGCTCAGTTTTATTAATTTCCTAAGTTAACCGGAAGTTTAGTCCTTCCAAATTCAATGGTCTGGAAAAAGGTCAATAATTCTCATCTCAAGTGTGTTATAATGTTTGAGGGGTATTCTCAAGGTACGTGAGAGTTGTTTCATTGTAAAGATAATTCAATTACCGAAAGACTGGTGTACTTTTATTCGTGAAAGGGGCAAGGGAAAGTAATAAAATATTGGTTGAAGCGAACACATTGAAAATTCCCGTTAGCTACCTTGTGTTTTTTTTGTACTGGTATGGATAGTAAACCCCATATTGACAGAAACAAGTGCCTGTGCTATTTCTCCTATTAGTTCAACAGAAAAAAAGTACATTAACAAAAATGTATGCTTCTTTCGACGGCAGATTGTGAGCGTAAATGAACGGTGACCCCATTTTTTTATTTCATTTTTCTATTATGGATAAGATAAAGTTCATTTACAGAAAAATATAGAGAAATCCTATATTAAATAAAAAAAATCATTTAGACCCGCGAGCCCCCTTAAGGGATCGACTGACAATTTTGGTCATGATGACTTGTTTGTATATTTTACTTTGCTGAACATTATTGCTGTTTACAGTTTATCTCTGTAATACGAACAGTAAAACGCACTTTAATAGGAAATACAAGTCCTGTGTCTAAATAGGAAACAAACTAAGAAACTTATCAACATGACAATGGTAATAAAATAACAAAGGACTACTATATATATAAGGCTAGCAGTTACTATCATACGCCAGCTTCAGACCTCAACTAAACTAATTGAAAGGTTTTATATGTCTTCATTATGCACACTCTCTCCCATGTTGCATTTATTGCTAATTTGTTTCGGAACATTCATGAAATATTTCTCACTGGCAACAAAAAAAAACCGATAATTTAAAATAGGTTGTTTACATACAAATTACGAAGAAACGTAAGATTCAACTTCCGAGGACAAAGTTTCCCTTATGGATGGATTTAAATATGTTTTAACTTCATATTGGTCAAACACCTCTTTAATTGTTTCGTTCTTGTTTTTCTTGAATTTCAAATTTCAGTTTCAGCGTTCCGTAGGTGAATTCTTTACTTAAAATTCAGCGTTTTACATTGTACTGGTTTTTCGAGAGCAACATTGGTGTACGGCCAAAAATGGAAAAAATCCGTCATGCAGCTGACAGTGTGGCTTCTCTTTGCACGCCCCGTTCTGACTGGATGTACATGTGTACTTTTAGTTTGCTCAAAGTCGATTGTCGTACGATTACTTAAAAATACCCAAATAACAAAATGCAAATACGGGACAATAATATCCTTTAATACAAAAAAATCTATTCCTTTTGTTTACTATTATAAAACAGTGGTTGATTTAGAACCTATAATGGATCTATGTGTATGATAACCAGTCCAAACGTTGTCTTTAAGGTAGCAACCATTTAACTTTAAAAGTGGGGTGAGGTTGTTTTTTCGAAGCACTAACAATTTTATTAAGTTTTTCATCGCTATTAATCAACGTGTCTGGTTCAAAATTTAACACTATAAGGCATGGATATTTTTTCTTTTGTCCTCTGCTGGCACAGATGATTAAATCATCAAATTAGGGATCAGAATATTTTAATGTACCATTATCGAAGCCCCTAGTGGTAGTATCAAGTAAAAAAAAACAGGGATTATCTAAATATTGGTTCCCCAGAAGATTACCATTTATAGAAACTTTTGAACACAATTTTCAACTTTCAAAATGCCGGCACCTACAACTGGATAGATGGGTGCTTAATGTAGTACAGCGGCAACTATTACATAAACATGAATGCCAGTTGGGTGCTTAATGTAGTACAGCGGTAACTATTACACAAATATGAATGCTCGTGAAAATAATGTTTATGGCATACGTTTTTATAAATGATATGAAAGGTTTCAACTTTTACAAATTCAGAGCTATACGTTGGATTTAAAAGTTTACTTTATTTGGCCTTTTCAATTTTATTTGACTTTATTTGCCTTTTTAACTTCAATGGTTCGAGTGTCAATGATAAGTCTTTTGTAGACGAAACGCGCGTCTGACGCAAAAACCGGCAAAATTTATATTCTGTATCTATCTATGACGAGTTTTTGTTACAGTAAATACCTTGTAACAGTATCTTGGTTCCAATTTGCTGATATTAAAAATTAGTACCGTCTTAATTTCAGCGTAAATAAGATTATATTAAAAACCTCCCACACTGTGGACTAGCACAACCTTAATTAGGACACCATGCATTCAGTATCATAAAACCAGCAGGTAAAATGGTCAATATCAGAGCCGTACGCCTGGTTTTTAAATAGATTATCTTCTTTTAAGAAATATTAATTTTGTCATCCAATTTGTCACCGCTTACAAATGTCCGTTTTATTTCATACACAAACTTTTAAGTATCAGTATGTTTTTAATTCATATTGTTTCGTTTCGTTCCGCTTTTATTTCGTTTCGCTTTTTACAGGTATCCCTCTCATTGCCCCTTTTCTTTTTTGATATTTTAAGCAAACATTTAAAAAATCAAACTTTCAAAAAGTAAAATAATCAAAATTGCGCGTTAGGTTTAGTATTTTAAAAGTTTGATAAAATTTTTAAACTATCAAATTTATAAACGATATTTAGAATTTTGATATTTTAATAATTTGGTTAAAATTTCAAAATTTCAAAACTTTAACACAATTTGAAATTTTGCTATTTTAAAACTTTGATCAAAATTCCAAAAATCTAAAATTTCAAAACTTTTTAAAACTTTGAATTGATAAGTGTTACACGGACCGGACTCGATAAGCATTGCAGATTAAAATTTTGTTTATCAATGTTTTTCAAATATTTTTTTTGTATTTCCTGTATATGAGTATTACATTATTGACGTTTTTAACGTTGACATAAATATTTCTTTGTTTTCTAGCAAAGTGCAGTTTACTATTCATACCCGTAAACTGAAAAATCCTAGGATTTACTACAATGTGCAATTTACTTTCCATATCCGTATGCCATCAAAAAATTATACTTGGGTTCGTTTTACTCGGTCTTTGATTTCCATGTTGTGGTCAGTGTACTGTTGTTTGTCTTTGATTTCCATGTTGTTATCAGTGTACTGTTGTTTGTCTTTGATTTCCATGTTGTGGTCAGTGTACTGTTGTTTGTCTTTGATTTCCATGTTGTGTTCAGTGTACTGTTGTTTGTCTTTGATTTCCATGTTGTGTTCATTGTACTGTTGTTTGTCTTTGATTTCAATGTTGTGTTCAGTGTACTGTTGTTTGTCTTTGATTTCCATGTTGTGTTCATTGTACTGTTGTTTGTCTTTGATTTCAATGTTGTGTTCAGTGTACTGTTGTTTGTCTTTGATTTCAATGTTGTTATCAGTGTACTGTTGTTTGTCTTTGATTTCCATGTTGTGTTCAGTGTACTGTTGTTTGTCTTTGATTTCCATGTTGTGTTCAGTGTACTGTTGTTTGTCTTTGATTTCAATGTTGTGTTCAGTGTACTGTTGTTTGTCTTTGATTTCCATGTTGTGTTCAGTGTACTGTTGTTTGTCTTTGATTTCCATGTTGTGTTCAGTGTACTGTTGTTTGTCTTTGATTTCCATGTTGTGTTCAGTGTACTGTTGTTTGTCTTTGATTTCCATGTTGTGTTCAGTGTACTGTTGTTTGTCTTTGATTTCAATGTTGTGTTCAGTGTACTGTTGTTTGTCTTTTAAAAGTTTTGTCTTTTTTCTTTTGTTTGCCATGGCATTTTGTCAGTTTGTTTTCGACTACTAGAGTTTGACTATTCCTTTGGTATTTTGTTACAACTAAATATTTGGATTTGCCCTTGGATTTCTCTTCTCTTCTCTTGTTTTTTCTCTCAATCTTGTCGATTTATAATAATAAAAACATATTGTGATCGAGTTATTGCCACAGGAAAAGAGAGGTCAAATACCTACTTTCTCGGGCTAGTATTTATATAAGTAATCATGATCAAGTTCAAATATATATATAAAATTGAGAATGGAATGATATGGATTTATATATATATATACAGACTACTTATTATGGTATTTTCTTTCGTTTAAAGGAACAAATTCAATTAAATATCATAAAATCATGTATTTGTGGTGTATAATTAAACCAGAGACATATAATACATTGCATTATATGTCTCTGTTTAAACATATTTATTCATTTGCATTTCCAAATATATGACTACAAATATATTTAAGTGATCATAGTACAAATAAATCAATGAACAAATGAATATCAAATGTTACAATAGGTTAGGATACTTAAGGTGTATGACCCTTCTCTAAGGTTTGTGTATTATGAAATATCAAATGTTAATAATACTATAGACAATAGGTTAGGATACTTAAGGTTGATGATCCTTCTCTAAGGTTTGTGTATTATGAAGTTTCAAATGGTAATAATATCATAACTGCCGTAAATTTTAGACAGATTAGCATTGCCGTTTCGTACAAATATCATCCACACACCGGTCAACCCGCGGAGCAATTACACGAGACAGAAAATGGTAGGAAAGTAAAATCTGGATTCGATTCCCATGGAGGATTATGGAAATCAGATTATACTTTCCCAACGTTTGCGGTCTGTTGCAATTGCTGCTATGGTTTCGGATCGGAGTACCTGGTGTCATTCAAAGAAATGCGGCTTCTTATTTATAATAAAATGCTTCGCTGAGATACTTATACACAAGTTATTATCCCGAAAGTAGAAAAAAATGCTTGTTTTGGGCCCCTAATTCCTAAACGGTTGGGACCATCATCCCCAGAATCATTCCAAACCATCCTTTTGTGGTATTGAACCTTCTTATAAATTTTTAAAGAGATCCTTTCAAGTAAACTAAACTTATTGTCCGGAAACCAATGTGTCTTCGACGACATAATACCATTATACGATCCCAAAATTTCTGTTGCGCTCGTATAAAAATAACAAGATTTGGTATAATTGTCAATAAGACGACCATACATGCACCAGGTAAAAAATGTGAGGCAACTTCAGCAGGACATTTTTTGTGTGTATAACATCAGCAATGCAGACTTTAATACAGATTTTTCTATATAACATCACGGTTGTATAATATTAAGATTATACACTTGTTTGTCTGCTGTCGCTTATTCATTATTATTGTTTACAGAAAGTGTTGAAATATCTTTACAATTCGGTTAATGAACTTCAGTTGAACAAAACCTCAAGGTGAACTAGAATTTGTCAATATCTATATTTTTGTTTTTAAATCAACATATTTATTTCAAATAAAATTGAGAATGGAAATGGGGAATGTGTCAAAGAGACAACAACCCGACCATAGAACAGATAACAGATACTGGTTTCAGGGTAAGTCATTGCTACCATTGCATGCACGAATTCTGCTTTGAATTCGAACTAAATTTCGTATATATGCGATGTTGCAGTTGAAAAGCATATCGATTTTTTATATAAAAAAAACTTTCGTATGCTTGTCATGCTTAGCATTGAAACAATAGGAACAGAATCCTTAATCCAATACAAGATCTTATTGAAACATTTAATTTCCAATGGTTTTTGTCGAGCCTGCAACTTTTGATGGAGAAAGCTTGACATAGGGATAGTGATCTGGCGGCGGCGGTGGCGGCGTTAGCTAACTTCTTAAAAGCTTTATATTTTAGAAGGTAGAAGACATGGATGCTTCATACTTTGTATATAGATGCCTCATGTTACGAACTTTCCGTCAGTCACATGCCCAATGTTCTTGACCTCATTTTCATGGTTCATTGACTACTTGAAAAAAAAGTTAAGATTTTTTGTAATGTTAAATTCTCTCTTATTATAAGTAATTGGATAACTATATTTGGGTATATGTGCGTACCTTGTAAGGTCCTCATGCCCGTCAGACAGTTTTCACTTGGACCTCGACCTCATTTCATGAATCAGTGAGGGCCCTCATGGGGTTTTTGATTATGTGATTACTTGGCCGTTTTTTTTAATGATTATTTGATTATTAAGCCAAATATTTCATGATTATTTGATTACCTAGGACTGTATTTTTAGTTTATGATTATTTGTTTACTAAAGATAAGCAAATATTTAATGATTATGTGATTATATTGGCAAAAAAATGGTGATTATGTGATTACTAGGACCCCCCATGAGGGGCCTCATCAGTGAACAAGGTTAAGTTTTGGTGGTCAAGTTCATATCTCAGATACTATAAGCAATAGGTCTAGTATATTCGGTGTAAGGAAGGACTGTAAGGTGTACATGTCCAACTGGCAGGTGTCATGTGACCTTGACCTCATTTCCATGGTTCAGTGGTTATAGATAAGTTTTTGTGTTTTGGTCTGTTTTTCTTATACTATATGCAATAGTTCTACTATATTTGTGTATGGAATGATTGTAAGGTGTACATGTCTAGCTGACAGGTGTCATCTGACCTTGACTTCATTTCCATGGTTCAGTGGTCAAAAGTTAAGTTTTTGAATTTTGGTCTATTTTTCTAATACTTTATGCATTAGTCAACTATATTTGGTTTATGGAAATATTTTATGATCTATATGTCTGTTACGCAGGTTTTATTTGACCTTAACCTCATTTTTACGGTCCATTGCTAAGTGTTAAGTGTTTATGTTTTGGTCTTTTTTTCTTCAATTTATAAGCAATAAGTCAACTATATTTGTTGTATTGAAGAATTGTTAGGGAGCTACCATTTGATTTTTATGTGGGGGCTAGGATGAAAAATTGTGTCCTGCTTTTTTTTTAGTTGTAATCTCTGTCCTGCCTTTTTATTTTTTACTCTATTCGGTCCTGCCTTTTTTTTTACTAGTTTATCCTGACTTTTTTTACACAAATTGTCATCCTGCCTTTTTTTTTACCAAGTTGCTCATCCTGCCTTTTTTTTTACTCAAAACTCCTGTCCTGCCTATTTTTTTCAAATTTCATCCTAGCCCCCCCATAAAAATCAAATGGTAACTCCCTTAGCTGTACATGTCTACTTGGCATGGTTCATCTGACCTTGACCTCATTTTCATGGTTCATTGATCAATGTTTTCTTTTGTTAATGTTGAGTTTATGTGACAGTTGTAATAAAGGTTTATATTTAGGTCTATCAACATAATATCAATGATTAGTTCAATTCAATTCAATATTTTATTGGAAAGAGCACAATAGAGGCGTGATCCAAATACAGACAATTATAATAAACAACATATAAATGAAATAAAGATTCATGTAACAAGTCATGAGCCAATTATATGTATACAAATACATTATAGACTGATATTGATACCATAGACTTATATTTCAGTATTATTATAGATTTTCATATATTTACTTAAAACACACAATATAAGATATTTATATATATGTCGTGTACAAGTTGCGATTTTGTATAGGTTATAACATGTACAAAAATATTGTAATGTTATAACTTGTATAATGCAAAAATACAAGTTATAACATGTACAAAAGTACCTCATACATGTTATAACCTGTACAAAATATTGCTTAAAAATGTTTTTAACTTGTACAAAATCGAAAAATAAGGATATTTTTCTATTATTGCAACAAATGTTATTGACGAAATAATATTTTCATAACTTTTTTTTTAAACCATCATGTAACTTTGTTAGTGTGTTTGGTCATTTTTTGATACAGTTAATGCCCAGGTGCCGGTATTACAAAGACGTTACGCACGGTATTGGTGCCACTTTGCGTTATACGACGTTCCTAATAAAACGACGATTTTGACGTTGTTCCACGAAAAGTTTCAAACGTTGACCTTATTTTCTACTCATGTGAAATGCCGCTAAAAGTACAGAGATTTTCGCTTCTTTATATGGTTTTATTTTTTTTTAAGGCGGTGCAAATAGAAAATTCCAATGACTTTGACAGGGAATTCAATCTCACTGCTTTAATATCTATTATATTGTGGTGATACAAATCATTATATTCTGATGTGTTGTTATATATTAAATCAATATTTGTATATAGCAGTTACATGTATGTATAACTTTCATCCAATTGTTTATCATTCTATTCTACGATTCTAATAAAAGTGCAGTACACGTGCATGGTAGACACTCTTCAATAACAATTCGATTTTTCCAATAGATTGGATTTGAGTAGACATTCATAATTTTCCACAGAACTTTCTTGTGTTATTCCTCCGCATGCGTTAACACATTTCTTTTGTACGTGTGCATAGATTTTAATGCATATAAGTATTTCAAACGAAACAATATGTTTGTTTTATTAATTTCCGTTCTTATGGGTATTCATTGCAGAAATGAATTTATAACAAGCGATAGATGATATCCGCTTAAATATACGAAAGTCAAATCTCTATGGCAACAATACATCGGAATTAATCCCATACACATTGCTAGGTAGATGTACTCACAGTAGATTAATAAAAATGATAGTTTAGATATACTGAAATTTTATGGCATACGAGTATTTCTCTGATAAAACTTTTTGTTAAATGAGTCGATGCGACAACAAAAAAAATGATTGCACGTTTTACTGAAATGATCACGACTAAGGAGTACTTTTTCTCATGAGATTTATTGTGAGAATTTTTGTGTATAGATAGCTTCGAATTTTTTAATAGCATTGCTAGGAATTACAGATACTGTCTGGCTGACTGAGGAGGATAATTAAGAAGATCTCACTTTGGTTTGCATTTCCCTTTTCAATGTATCTTGCATGCTTTTATAAAGTGGGGGTGTGGTCATTAGTAAGTTTTCTCTTTGATATAGCTCCGGGGCCTTGTCTTTATGGAGTATCCCAGTTAAATATTTCGACATCTTAAATCCTTGAAACATTGCAGATTTCCATTTTAATGCATATAAAACGAGAACTTTATTTTATATAGATCAGACCATTTCATTTAAATATGTTATGCCAAATATGCAAGAAAAGTCGTATACCAGTTTAACGTTATTATAACGCGAACGTCAAATTACTGTTACGGGGACATTTCATTGGACATCTTAGATCGTTTCGGATTTTCTACCTGCGATTCAAACAAAAGTACATATCATATCATTTTAAAGGAAATTGAATGTATATTCCTTTCATATCAGTCAACAGGTGATAAAAATTAGAGATATAGTAGAATTTCGTTTGATAAAAAGCCTCTGAATTATTCTTTGTGTTGTTTTGTCCATCGGGACATTTTATTGGACACGGGAAAAATGACGATGTTTTTAAAATAAGACCACAGTTACATAATGATGACTTCAGATAGCTTCTTCGGAACATGTATAATTTTTCTGATATTATTAAAATCCATTTTCGTATGTTATATATTATGAAATAGAAGACAGAAAGTTTTTTTACGGGTTGAGCAGCAAATTGGGACATTTTTTCTCTTTTTTTGTTTAAACTTTTCTGACGATCTTCCTACTCTGATAGTTAAAAACGTCTATTACTTCATTTAACGTTAAATGTATACAATATAATTGTCAAATTTTAAACCATTCTGCATTCTTATGAATCCGCACTGGGCTTTCAAAGACGCACATAAAACAAAATTGTAACAGCGGGACACCCTTAAAATGACGTTATAGGCATCGAAATGAGCATGTTTTTACATTAAAAAATAGACAAAGCACAAATTCATCTATGTTATTGATTTCTATGGTTTATTTCCTTTCGAATGATATGCATAACATGGCTATTTATTGTAAAGGATAAGAGCTTGAATTTGAATAACCCGCCATCTAACCCATATTTCCAAAGTGACACCAATATCGTGCGCAACGTCAAAGCATTCTTAAGACCTGTCATACGATATATCTTAGGACATGTCTTATGATCCTCTTATGACTATCTATGGACATATCTTTATTTGATGAATTATAATTGCAAGTGTCCACTTTAAAGGCATAGTAAAATACTAGTTGACACTAAAAGACACAAGAGGATAGCCAGGATAGATGGGTCTACAAATAAAATTTGGAATGGAAATGGGGTATGTGTTTAACGGACAACTACCCGCCCATGGAGCACACAACATCCAAAGGCCACACATACATGCTTTCAAAGTAGGAATATATATTTAAAACACCACAATGAAATTCGCCTCATGCAATGATCTTAGAGTTTATAAAAAAAAATTGAGTTATGAATTTACATAAGTCATGCTGAAGGCAAAAAATGTGGAAGAGTAAATCCAAAGATATTGATAATGAAGCGTGGTCCAATGAAAACTATGTCAGCTCTCTCTTGCTTTTACAGAGTAAGCATATAAGACATTGTTTTAGTCTTTGCATGCTATAAAACAAGAGGAAGGAGTATTACCCAAATTTATTAGGCATCTTTCTTAATTTTTTTGGAAGACTTTAGTTACTAGATAGATATAGGAAGATGTGGTGTGAGTGCCAATGAGACAACTCTCCATCCAAATAACAATTTAAAAAGTAAACCATTATAGGTTAAAGTACGGCCTTCAACACGGAGCCTTGGCTCACATCGAACAACAAGCTATAAAGGGCCCCAAAATTACTAGTGTAAAACCATTCAAACAGGAAAACCAACGGTCTAATCTATATAAACAAAACGAGAAACGAGAAACACGTATAAATTACATAAACAAACGACAACTACTGTACATCAGATTCCTGACTTAGGACAGGTGCAAACATTTGCAGCGGGATTAAACGTTTTAATGGATCCAAACCTTCTCCCTTTTTCTGAAACAATAGCATAACATCACAACATAGAAAAACATACAATAAAATATCAATTGGCAGACTTAACTCAATCAAAAAAAGTATGTAATGTAATTGTCATTGAGGGAATGCAAGCTTTTAGTAAATAGTGTCACACCTATTTAAGCATGATGGACTGCATAAAACATACAATTACATGAAAACACATTTCACCAACATAAGTCATGAAACATATATTTCTGAAACTTTGTGAGCATTGTTCTCTTCAGAAAAAGACACGTTCTGGCCTATTTATCGTTGTTCTTTATGCATTGATGAATTTAAACGCATATTTTACTTCATTCAGATTTATCTTAAATTTTATATATGTATATGCACAAACTACTGTAAAAGATTATTATCTGATGAAACGGTATGGTGGTCTCTCTCTTAAAAAAGGCGAGAAATTTCAGTGTGTGCACTCTTGACATTTCTTATAAAAGAAAATTTATAAAATTAAATATTTTATTTGAATGCCAGGAGTGTACGATCTGAAACTGGATATATTGATGAAAATATGTCTAGTCCTGATATATATATACCATGTGCCAATCCGTTTGTGCTTTGACAACATCTTAAAAATGAGTCGATTTTAAAGCCTTTGAAAAGTTTTTGGAAAGTTCCTTTTTTAAAATTCTATCATCAAATTGGGATTCAAGGTCATATTCAGGCAAAAGGTAACTAACTCAGTTTCAGAGAAAAGTAAACTGCAAGAATTTCTAGAGCTGACAACAGCAATCAAGAACAAAGTACAGCATGTCTCAAGAGAGAAAAAATCAATATAGAAAATTGAATGAACTCCATCATACTTGTAAAATAGACAAAAAACAACATAGGTACAAACGTGAAACAGTACTTGTGTCAAGAATGTGTCCATAGTGCACGAATTTCCCACTGGCACTATCATTTTCTAAGTTCAGTGGACTGAAATTGGGGTCAAAACATCATAGTGAACATGTATACGCAGTTTCAAGCTTCATCAAAAACTACCTTGACCAAAAACTTTAACCTGAAGCCGGACAGACAGACAAACAAACGAATGAATGCACAGACCAGGAATCATAATGCCCTCAGGGGAATAAAAATTAAATGATGGACATCAACAAGGAAGCAATGGCACCAACTTACTAAGTACCCTATGTCTCATACGAGAAAAAATTCTGTATAGAAAAGTCAATGAATCAACATTACTTAGACGACAAACAACACAGGTAAAAAGGTTAACCAATACTTAACAGTACCATGTTCAAGAAAGGTTAGATACATAATGCAAGCTCAAATTCATTTTCAGTAGTGAACCTGTTCATACAGACATCATGCACTGTTTTATTGTACTAATGAAAGGTGAACTGGAGTATATTTTCCTTCAGTTACACCATGAATAGTGCAAGAAGACGTAATTTTATGTAATGTTCCATAGTTTATCTTGTATTCTCTTTCTAAATTATATTGGTCCATGTCTGTTTGTTTTAATTAATGGTACATGTTTTCGTATTCTGGTATTAGTATATAACAATATTTGAAAAATCTATAATAACTTACATCTATAGAAGCATGTATCTTGTTTTAGTCAACCGATCTTTTCAGATGTGAAAAGCAGTTTAATCGAAAATTATATTTGTTTAACTATTAACTATAGCTTTTAGTAAAATCAAATGTAAATACTTTAACCAACATATAAAACAGAAACAACTTTTCAGCACATGAACAGGATACTTATTTCCTAACAAAGGAGTAGGTTCAGTAAGACCCCTTTTTGGCCCCAAAATATAGCAGTTTTACAAAATCTTCAAAATGTAAATTTTTAGTTATTTATTGGAAAGAAGAATGCTTCTGCTACATAAATATGGGCAGTTTTTGACAGTACAATGCACATACAACGGGTACTCGCATCATTAAATTATGCTAAATTACTGAAATCTTCAGAATTTGAGCATTTCAGTTAAATTTCAGACGGTTTCCTTTAAAAATGTATCAAATATGCCAAAAAAACATCACTTTTCAGATGGTTTTTGTCAAACAAGAGGCTCTCAAGAGCCTGAATCGCTCACCTTAATTCTTTTGGTTAAATCTCTCATTAATGATTATTTTGGCTTTTCAATTTATTTAAATGTTTTTTGGATCGTCACATTTTCTTCAAATGCCAAAAAAAATAATCATTTTCTCCTATGTTCTATTTTAGCCATAGTAGAGCTATGTTTCTTGACATACAAGGAAATAAAATATAAAATTTATACTAGATACTCTATAACTCATTTAGCCTAAGTTTGGCTGAAATTGATACAGCAGTTTCAAAGGAGAAGATTTTTTAAAGTAAGTCAACATGATGAACAAATTGTGAAAAAAGTCTTTAAAGGGCAATAACTCCTTAAGGGGTCAATTGACAATTTTGGTCAAATTGACTTAATAGAAGATCTTACTTTGCTGAACATTATTGCTGTTTACAGTTTATTTCTTTCTATAATTATATTCAAGATAATAAACAAAAACAGCAAAATTTCCTTAAAATTATCAATTCAGGGGCAGCAACCCAACAGGTTGTCTGATTCATCTGAAAATTTCAGGGCAGATAGATTTTGACCTGATAAACAATATAACCCCTGGTCAGATTTGCTCTAAATGCTTTGGTTTTTGAGTTATAAGCCAAAAACTGCATTTGACCCCTATGTTCTATTTTTAGCAATGGCGACCATGTTTGTTGATAGATCATAACTTCGGATACAATTTACAAACTAGATACCCTAAGGAACTTTCAGTTAAAGTTTGGAAGTATCTGGCCCAGTAGTTTCAGAGGAGTAGATTTTTGTAAAAGATTTCTAAGATTTACGAAAAATGGTTAAAAATTGACTATAAAGGGCAATAACTCCTAAAGGGGTCAACTGACCATTTCCGTCATGTTGACTTATTTGTAAATCTTACTTTGCTGAACATTATTGCTGTTTACAGTTTATCTCTATCTATAATAATATTCAAGATAATAACCAAAAACAGCAAAATTTCTTTAAAATTATCAATTCAGGGGCAGCAACCCAACAACAGGTTGTCTGATTCATCCGAAAATTTCAGGCCAGATAGATCTTGACCTGATAAACAATATAACCCCTGGTCAGATTTGCTCTAAATGCTTTGGTTTTTGAATTATAAGCCAAAAACTGCATTTGACCCCTATGTTCTAATTTTAGCAATGGCGACCATGTTTGTTGATAGATCATAACTTTGGATACAATTTACAAACTAGATACCCTAATGAACATTCAGTTAAAGTTTGGAAGTATTTTGCCCAGTAGTTTCAGAGGAGAAGATTTTTGTAAAAGATTACTAAGATTTACGAAAAATGGTTAAAAATTGACTATAAAGGGCAATAACTCCTAAAGGGGTCAACTGACCATTTCCGTCATGTTGACTTATTTGTAAATCTTACTTTATTGAACATTATTCCTGTTTACAGTTTATCTCTATCTATAATAATATTCAAGATAATAACCAAAAACAGCAAAATTTCCTTAAAATTACCAGTTCAGGGGCAGCAACCCAACAACGGGTTGTCTGATTCATCTGAAAATTTCAGGGCAGATAGATCTTGACCTGATAAACAATAATACCCCATGTCAGATTTGCTCTAAATGCTTTGGTTTTTGAGTTATAAGCCAAAAACTGCATTTGACCCCTATGTTCTATTTTTAGCAATGGCGACCATGTTTGTTGATAGATCAAAACTTCGGATACAATTTATAAATTAGATACCCTAATGAACATTCAGTTAAAGTTTGAAAGTATTTGGCCCAGTAGTTTCAGAGGAGAAGATTCTTGAAATAGTTTACGACGACAGACGACGACGGACGCCAAGTGATGGCATAAGCTCACTTGTCCCTTCGGGACAGGTGAGCTAAAAATGAAAGTGGCCACATTCATGTTCATCAATAATATTTAAATGTACTAAGTTGTATTTGAATATAATACATAACATATATAAAGGTTAAGGATGAACACAGATGGGCCACTTTCATTTTGGACAAAAAACATCTGAAAAGTGACGTTTTTTGGCATATTTGATAGATTTTTCATATTTAAGCTTGAATCGGAGCTTTTCTAATGACTAAACAGTTAAAATATTTTACTTAAACTAATTGAATCAATTTAAATAGACACTAAAGTGTTTAAAAAGAGTCCAAAGTGTTTCGTTCGATGAACCTGAAATTTGAGGCAAAAATAGGCCTTTAACACACCTACTCCTTTTTATGTGTACCCTGTGAGTAAATCAATGGCAAAATATGACCTAAAAACCCCAATCAAAGTGTACTTCAGCAGTAAGAATTTAAAAATGTTTGGCCCTATTGTATTGAATCCAATCCCTTATTACACAATAGTATAATTTTTACTGAGCATATTGGAATGTATTCAATCTTTACAGATATTTCTTTGACGAAAATATATCAAGTAATCCCTATATCTTGTCTCATTCTGTTGATTTTTTTTATTTTTTTTTTTAATAATCATGATATATTCCAGTATCCACATTGAAAATACAATACATGTATGAAACTTCATTCTGTACAATTCTATTTTAATACATTTTCTTCAGAGAATATATGTTCTTCTTAACCAGTACATAACTCATCAAATCCATAGTATAACAAACAAAGATATCCATATTATGTTTTAATGGTTTTATTTGGCCTGAGGAACTTTCCAAACACTAACTAGTCACTTTTGTCTTAAACTTTTCCATTTCCCTCCAAAGGTTTATTATCATGGGGCTCCAGAGTGGATTTACTTCCAGGTCAATCCAAAGTGTTGTCTGAAAAATAATAAATGTAAAAATAAGATAATGAATGGAAACAAAATAAAACCATGAATACACAATGTCATGTGTTTTCTAACATGTTGACACAGGCACTTGTCTCAGAATTTTTTTTCCTATATACCTTGTTATAATAAGGTATATAGGAATTTTTTATTCTGAGACAAGTGCCTGTGCATGTTGATATAAAAATCTTAATTTTTTAATACTAAAATTCAAATTTCAAGGGTAAGTGTTTTGTCTTGCTCTGAAATATTTGTTTATGTTAAAATAGAAAATGCAGGATGCAACAGTTTTTTCCTGGTCTGAAAAAAACCCAACAATGATAAAATATTGGAAATACAATTTTTTTTATTTTAAGTTGACAATGTTAATATTTGGATGCAGATTATAAGTAAGTACAAAACAATGAAAAAGAATTGCTCTAGATTCAGTTCAATAAGTACAATACTAACTCTGAGTTATAGATTATGGACAAAGGAGTTCCTCTGGTCTATAAGCATCTCCTGACGTCTAGGAAAAGATTAAAGATCAAGGTGAAAACTCATCCTATAATATAAATCAATTTATTAGAACACATGAACACCATTGTTCTAAATTCATATGTATTATGAAAGTAAACAAATTGTGTAATGAAATAAAAACAAATGGTTGGATAAATATGGCATTTATCTGGCAATTAAAATATGCCATTTTGATATATATATAAATTCTTTCTTTTCATTTTGAAAACAAAACCCAAAAGAATGTAATTCAGTTATAACCATCAATTTGATATTTATTCAGTATAATATTTATCATTTACCTGAACTATACATCTGATTGAAATTAACTCTTATTACAATGTGCCAGTCTTCCATTAACACTGTCATAATGAAAACATCTGCACTTATGCAATTATAAAATAAAAAAAGATTCTCTGAATATATAATTGAAACGGCAGTCAGATGACATCTAGAGGTTAAGATAGAATCAATAGATAGGTGTTTATTCATTATATCAAGATTTATATTGGCTGAGTCTATTTAAGTTGTGAATAAATAAAACCGAATATATCAAAGACAGATAATAAACACTTCCACCTGCATTCAAGTATTGGTGCAGTGCACTGATACTTAGTCCTAAGGTTGCTTTTAAAATTGCCTCCGGCAACTAGGTCACTTTTAAATACATTTGTAAGTAAAGTTTTGTACAATTTTAAAGGTAAAAGGTTGTTTCAAATGAGACAAAGTATCTTGTCCCAGTAATGCTATAAAACTAACCTGGGAAACATTTCATGTAATTGTAAACCATCACACTAGGTCAAAAGTCTGAAGCAAGTGACATACTGCAGTCTGTGTGCATCTCAGACAAAATGGTCTTCATGATGGATCACAAATCTGACAAATACAAAATGATTTAAACTGTTTCATATTCTTGAGGATAGTTCTGTTATTTAAAGGTAGCTGGGGTATCTAAATGTTTAACATTTTTTTTCTCTTAAACTTCTGTGAAAGATAGATTTCTGAGTCAATGAACCTATAATTTTCAAAAAAGCACAAATTGTCCAATCAAATTCAATACAATCTTTTTAGCTTTCCTGTTGTATACTGAACAGAGGTGGAATTAGAGGGTTTTTCAGGCCCCCCCCCTTTTTTATGAAAAAATGGTTGATTATATAGGGAATCACTGAAGCGGGCCCCCTCTAAGGAAGTCAGTGGCCACCCACTTTTGAAAATTTCTGGATCTACCACTGCTGAATGATAAATAATTGGGAAAATTTTGTCAAAAAAATAAAAGAGAAATTTTGGAACATGCTCAGATAAAAGACAACTGATCTACATTAAACTTACCTTAACTTGAGACAGGACGGTCTCTTTGATTAAAAGTGTCATGGAAATGGCAGTCATCACCAACCTTCGATGGAAACATCAACCCATTTTCACTTCTGAAAATATAAATATATGAGCTTTATACTTATTACAAAATTATGAATCGTAACTGGCAATTTACTTATTTGTTTTTCTAATAATATTGTTTTTTTGTCAATTTCACGATCAAAACTCATCAAGGTTGCATTCTCATTTTTCATATTTTGAGAATTTTTGACAAAACAACAATGGCCGATACGTCTTAAAAATTAGTTTAATACTACAATAATGTAAAGAATGTTCCCTATTGGAATTTTTAAAACAAAAAAATGAGATTCCTTTGGACATTAAAGTATGCAACAAAGAAACATAAATGTCTTTTATATACATCAGTTATGTCATTGATTGAAATTCAAACTAATGTCATGTAAGAAATTGTTCATTTATCTGATGTTATGCCTAATGCAACAGAACCAAATCATTGGCATAAGCTCACACAGAATTATGAAAGTAGTGCTGAGTTCACACGTAATTCGAATCCGATTTGCATTAGTTTAATTCGCATTCGAAACGTTTAACGTCCTAACGTCAATTATAATTCGAATTGGAACGTGCGTCAAACTCACTTTACTGTCCTAACGACGTTAACTTTTTAGCTGGATAAACAAAAACCTATTTCTAATGGGAATTAGTTAATTCGAATTAAAGAAGAAGAGTGTGTGGACGCAATTAGCGAATTCGATTCGCATTTGATTCAATTTCAATTCAAATTAAAGGTACGTGTAAACAAAGCATAGGAAACACATAATGTGTGATTCCAAAGTTCAGGTAAGAAATTGACATGCTTAAAAAAGAGCTGTGCTCTGAGATGCATTATTATGGCTGCTAAATGACAATAATATCTCAACATTTAAACATATAAACAAAGCCTATCTAACAGATTTTTATATTTTATTTTTAATTATTACAAATATTCAAACTGTTACTATTCTTTTATTTCATACTCTATATAAGAAAGAAGAAAATATACTGCATTAGGACAAGATCATGATTTCTATTTTTAATTTTATTATCTTTAACAATATGCTCTATACATTTACTTGTTTATTTTGCAATATTTCATTGATCATTGTACTGCAGTCAGCGAACAAATCAGATTTTATACTTAATATTTATAACTCAATGCTGTGACACAATGTTTTTTTATAGTTCTTATATTGACCAATGGTCCTTGATGCACGATGACCATTAGATAATTTAACACTCGGAAGCTACCGCAGCGTTTGTTTATTTAAAATACGAATGTACGTTATACATGCACTGTGTGTGACAGAATTACAAGATTTGCGGTTTCATTTTTATATAGAATAGTAACAAAAGCTGTTTGTACGCATTTTTATAGCAGCATAATTGCATATGAAGCTGCATTTGCATATTATTATTAAAGAAAATCCTGCCATGTAAACAGAATACAGATTTTTTTACACAGGCACTTGTCTCAGAATTTTTTTTCCCTATATACCTTATTATAAAGGTATATAGGAATTTTTTATTCTGAGACAAGTGCCTGTGTTTTTTTTACCACGCATTGCTTTTATTTTTCGACACTATCATGTATGCTATATCACTTAAATATTTTATAAATATCGACATATTATCAACAAATTGAAGACAATATCGGAATCTTTAACTAAAGCATTAGTTTATATTATTAACAAAACTCGTATTTTAAATTGATTTATTTTTATATGTAACTTTATTTTTTCATTTATTTATTCATTTCATTTAGTACACAGAAAGGAGTACCGTTAGATGATCTTCTGTCTTTCTCGACATCCAGTCTTGATCTTCCAGCAAATTCCAGCATTGTTGAATCAGGATACTTGTTTCGGATACAAAGAAATCAGCAAATATTTAAGGAACAATTAGAACATTGTTGTGCAAGATAAGGGTTTTCTACCTATATGCAGGTAGCAATGATTAACCTTTTTCATTCATGCAAATATGTGACCCCAAGAGTATTAGAAAAAAAATCAAGGTACGCTTGTTGATTTTAAAATTAAACTTAACTCTTCAGAGATAAAATTATGTTTTAGAATGTCGGTTAAAAATTCAGATTCACGAAAGGGAGATAATCTTTGATTTACAAACAGAATTAAGAATGTGTTTGCTGTTTGACAGGTTTTCTTGCTACAGGGAAAAAACAGTAGCCCAGGCTAATAAATTTTGTGTTGGGCCTCTTAATTTAACTAAACACGTCAGTAATGCTCATGTAAATAATATTTGTTGGGTCAGTTTGAACACCTAGATGGAAAGTGTAGTCTTTATCTTGATAATACCAACACAGAGGCCCAGAGCATAAAATATGGTAGTCTATAATTTGAAGGGTCAATAAAGATTGCTTAGTTGATTACTTTAAACTTATTTAGTTGCTGGTAGAAAGTTTTTCTTATTGTTGTTTTTGAAGAGTTTAATAAAGGAAATTATCAATTCATCTTTCAGGGGCGGATCCAGACAATTTTAAAAGGGGGGCCCAACCACCAGACCCCCTCCCCCACTGTCTTTGTTGCTATTATCAAGAGAAAAGAAAACACTTCTCGTGCAGTTTCCCAAACTTTAAATAATTTTACAAGGTATAAATGTCTTTAGAATATTTGAATCATTAGGTTGCTGTCATATAGAATAAAACCAACACATCTCTCGCATATTCAGCCAATATTAAAGGGGCTTTACAATACCATAATGCATATCATGTTTTTTTTTATATAATCAACCTAGTCTTTTTTATGTTTTATGACATTTTTTTCCTATAAAAATATGCTATTGCCAATAAACATACCATTCCCTACAATTATATTTAGTGATTTATTTCTTCTTTGATTGATTTGCTTTATGCTGTATGGATCTGACAAGTTAATCCATTTTCAACTATTTTGTATGTCTGTTCTTTAATATGTTGTGCTGTAACACCTGGGTCTAAGGTTAGAGAGGGTTGGGTTTCTGCAAACATGTTCATCTACACTAAATTCTATATGTGTCAAGATAGGAGCCTGTAATTAGTTGGTTGTTTGCTGTATAACATATCTGTTTTTCTGGTGTTTTTTTTCAACATAATCAGGCTGTTAGTTTTCTGGGTAGGTTTTTTTTCATTGTCATTTCAGGGCTCTTACAAGCTTGATATGTAGCACAAATTTTGTGTATAATTGAGGCCCTGCAGTGACCTTTAGTCTATACTAAATAGCTAATTTCTATTTCATTTAGGCTCTGGTAGAGAGTTGATTCATTGGCAACCATACCGCATCTTCTTACTTTTATATTTATAATAAAGTATGATATTTAAAAAAAAATATATATGACAGACTCAGATGACTGAGTTGCATACATAATGTTTCTTTAACAATGTAGAAAGGTCTTAACTGAACATTGAAGTGGGATATATCTTTAAAGAACTACGATGGACAATAGGTTTTATACGAACTCTCTGAAATTCAAAAGATACAGGTTAAGAAAAATTATTACAAGCTTTTATATCATGGCTGGTTGCAACTTAAATGTTGTTATATTCTTTCTTTCTGTGAGGTTTAAAAGATCTGGATTGAGGGAAGAGTTGATTTCACAAACTTGATAGTCTTTTGTAAATTTTGAAAGGGTTTAAATAAAAGTATAATTAACATAAACTTTATACATCAATGATCAATGTAAATGAGGTCAGATGAGATATGCCAGACAACCAACACCTTATAATCATTTCATACCACATTAGATAACCTACTGCTTTTATCAGAGAAACAAACTAATAAATGAAAACCTAATGAGGATCAATATAACAATAAAATCAAGTCTTGCCAGTCGGACATGTACACCATACAATCATTCCATACACCAAAACAGTTAACTTTTTTGCAACAGGATGAGAAAAAACAAACTGATCCACAAAAACTTAACTTTTACTAATGAACAATGTAAATGAGGTCAAGGTCAGATAAACCCTGCAATACACTTAATATAGCTGGCCTTTTGTTACAGTATCTGTGCTGCATAAATGAGGTAAAAACAGTGTGCATATGACTGATTGAAACTTGGTATCATAAGAGATCTGTATACAACATGTGCAAGACGTAAAGGATCTAGGTCTTCTACCTTTTGAAATATAAGTGTACACCTTTTTAAACAAGATAGTTTACACTGCCCCATGATTAGCATTCTGTCTCACATTTATGCCACTTTCAATGTATATTCAAGGATTTTGAGCATTGATCAATAGATATTGATAAAGACTCCTTTAAACTGCCATTTGGCTGTGTCTTCATTCCATCAATAACCACAGAACAGGAGAGGTAACCCCTGATATCACGAACACCATACATTTTATACACAGGCAAACTTTATATTGTATAAACCAATTGTTATTCCTTTAAATGCAGTTATAGGCAATAGATTCACACCAGTCATTGATATCAATTTCTTTATTTTTCATACAATGGCCTTTTACAATGATGTTAAAATGTGGTACTTGATTTTTGAGACTTCTAAATGATTCAACATGTTATGTTAAAATGATGATTCCTACAAAATTATGTATGACAAAAAGGATACTAATGTTCTCATGTTTCAATTTAAAAAAAACAATGTATGTTATAACAAATCATAAAAAATACAATTATGATGTTTCAAGGTTGTCAATAACTCTAGAACTTTTTTTCACAGAACCAACAGCAGTATGGATACCTTTCACACAATAAAATTCAAAAAAACATGTAGCAAAATTTTCAAATTATGACTTCTAAAAAATCAGTTATTTATTGTGTAATGTTCTTTACTGAACATTTTCCAAAATATTTTTATGTACAAAATTTGAGGCAAAAATTAAAAAAATTGACTGAAATATTAACTTTTTCATCGTCATATGACGGAGCTTATTATCAGCCGATCCCGGAGTCCCGATAAAGGTCCTATCCCCCCTCATTAAGGAAGTAAGTTAGATGTTCTTAAGTTTGTTAAATGTCCGACATAATTGAGGTAGCAAACATACACCAATATGATGAGCTGTATATTTTGCTGCATTTGTTTGCACTTGTCCTAAGTCAGGAATCTAATGTTCAGTAGTTGTCGTTTGTTGGCGTGGTTCATACTACATCTCCTTATATCAATTTACCCGGCCATATTCTGTGTGGAACCTGTAATTCACTGGTTGTCGTGTGTTGTATATTATATTCATTTTTCGTTTTTTACACAAGTCTCACCATTGGGTTTCTAGATTGAATTGTTTAACAATTATCATTTCGGGGATTTTTAAATTTTGTACGTGGTATAGACTTTGCTCATTGCTAAAGGCCGACCCTAATGCATGGAGACCTATTTATTATCATATTTAACCCCTGATATCACGAACACCATACATTTTATACACAGGCAAACTTTATATTGTATAAACCAATTGTTATTCCTTTAAATGCAGTTATAGGCAATAGATTCACACCAGTCATTGATATCAATTTCTTTATTTTTCATACAATGGCCTTTTACAATGATGTTAAAATGTGGTACTTGATTTTTGAGACTTCTAAATGATTCAACATGTTATGTTAAAATGATGATTCCTACAAAATTATGTATGACAAAAAGGATACTAATGTTCTCATGTTTCAATTTAAAAAAAACAATGTATGTTATAACAAATCATAAAAAATACAATTATGATGTTTCAAGGTTGTCAATAACTCTAGAACTTTTTTTCACAGAACCAACAGCAGTATGGATACCTTTCACACAATAAAATTCAAAAAAACATGTAGCAAAATTTTCAAATTATGACTTCTAAAAAATCAGTTATTTATTGTGTAATGTTCTTTACTGAACATTTTCCAAAATATTTTTATGTACAAAATTTGAGGCAAAAATTAAAAAAATTGACTGAAATATTAACTTTTTCATCGTCATATGACGGACCTTTACAATGATTTTTAAATGGTTTATTGGAAGATCAACAAGATGGATGAAAAAGTAAAATCCTTTCTTAATCTACAATAACATGACAGTTTGTGATTAACATGATTTTGTACACAATCAATAATGCTCTAATGTTTTGACAACTTGTTTAATGACAGGTAAAAAAAAATCATTAACAAAAAAGTGATAACAAACAAACAAGGAATATAATACAGAGACATTTCTTCTTCTTATAATTAATGTTAATTGTTATGATTTTTCAACTGTTCTGGTACCTTGGAAATAATGAGCAGTTAATGAAATAAGCTATTATTTGATAGACTAGAAATGTGATACAACCATGATCAAGTAGACACAAAGAATGTTCCTAAATTCTCATCCAATTTCTTCAATGAATATTGGACATGTTGAAACAGTCATTTTTTAAAACATTTATAATTACTATTTTCAAATTTAATATGAAATTTTATCTTTTTCTTTTCATGCTTAAAAATTAAAATCAGTATGGAATTAGACGAGAATGTAGGATAGCTTCATTTACAACTGTATGTGTTTTCTTTCATTTACTCTTTCAACTTATATATTATGAGTAAAAAAAACCTTCAATGAAAATCTTACATTAAAAAATGGTAAATCTTTCAAGTAAACAATGCCTTTTTCTTTCTATCTTGACAATTCCTCGATATGTTGAAAATACTTCAAGAGTCAATACACTTTTTCCATGTTAGACAAATTAAAGCACTGTTACTACATAAATGTAACTAAAATGTCATGATAAAATAACATATCTCATCAGTATTGTGGAGGTGGCCGTCTGGGTGGTATCCCCCCTGGATTTGACATCCTCATTGGAATATATATATTACTAGTCATTTTTCTTTGAGGCTGGAAAGGCAAGTCAATATTAAGACTCCAATTAAGGAGGGGGGATAGGAGGGGTCCTGATCCCGAATCCCGGGCTTAAAAACACTAAATCCCGAGGTCCCGAAATTAAATAAAGTAAATCCCGGCATCCCGAAATCCGAAATAAAGAATTCCCGGATCCCGAAAGGGTCAATCCCGAAATCCCGAGCTTATTATCAGCCGATCCCGGAGTCCCGATAAAGGTCCTATCCCCCCTCATTAAGGAAGTAAGTTAGATGTTCTTAAGTTTGTTAAATGTCCGACATAATTGAGGTAGCAAACATACACCAATATGATGAGCTGTATATTTTGCTGCATTTGTTTGCACTTGTCCTAAGTCAGGAATCTAATGTTCAGTAGTTGTCGTTTGTTGGCGTGGTTCATACTACATCTCCTTATATCAATTTACCCGGCCATATTCTGTGTGGAACCTGTAATTCACTGGTTGTCGTGTGTTGTATATTATATTCATTTTTCGTTTTTTACACAAGTCTCACCATTGGGTTTCTAGATTGAATTGTTTAACAATTATCATTTCGGGGATTTTTAAATTTTGTACGTGGTATAGACTTTGCTCATTGCTAAAGGCCGACCCTAATGCATGGAGACCTATTTATTATCATTTCTATGTCATTTGGTCTCTGGTGTAGAATATTTTCACTGGCAATCATATCACATTTTCTTGTTTTTATAATTATATTCTTTTACACACACGTGTACAGTAATTGTATTGATTCGACATTGAACAATGGACGAGATCAAGAATGTTTAACAATGAAATAAAGGTTTGAAAGGTTTCATTGGCAAGTGTTTAACCTTTTCATAATCTGTTCGTAAAACATATAGTCTAAACATTTATTAAGAGTGTGCAGTCTTCAAAAATTGTTGAATTTTAACAAATCATTCTTGTTCATACTGATAGTTAATACTTCTACGGGGAAAAAAATACTTGGGTGAAACGCGTGTGTCATATCCCGGATTAGAGTTTAAGTTTGCTAGTATCATTCCAATTTAACGTGAACGAAAGCAATGATTTTCCAATGTCATATTTAAACAGATCTGCTTATATTTGGAGGTTAAAAAAACAATTTGATAAATTGAAGATCGAATTATCTATCTTAACAAAACCTTGCTACGAGCAATAGCTGACTATACAATTTATCAAAAATCAACAGAACAACTTCATATGATTACTCATGACAGTAAATGAATGTATCTGTTCATAAGCAGAAAATTCTAGAAACTCTGATTACACCAAATACTGATTGTCCTGCGAATCGGAAAAAATAAATCATTTTAAAAGTCAGAGATATTCGATCCTGTGGTATTTCCGATGTAAATTTTGGATTAAGGTTAGAATAAGTATATGATTGCGTTGTCTTCATAAATACGCCACTTTTTATGTAGGCTTGCTTATTATTAGGGGAGTTAAATCAGAGGCATTTAAATGTTACCCTTTGTATAATTAGGTTACCCTGTTGTTGTAAATAATTCTGATCGTAATTTTTTAATGACAATTTAATTAGAAGCTTTCTCCTTGTTAATAATTTGCATTAAAAAAAAAGGAAAAAGTGTGTCCTGACATGAATATTCTTGCACTCAATTCAGTAATATAGGGTGGTTTTCTGTATTTGTATTCTCAGCTTTGATATACATTTATAACACTAGTCATGTTAGACATAAATCTATTTTTCGAACGACAGAGAAGGACTGGTCCTACATGATATGGACCAACCATAATATCTATTTAATCAAATGACTTAGCACAAAGACGTGATATATTGGCTTTTTGTGTTTAGATATTAGCCTAGATGTAAAAAATATATTTAAAAACAAAATGTTGCCTAGCAATGCAATTAAAAAAATTATCATTACTTATAGAATCGTTCTTTTTTCAGAAACCAATGCAGCTATTATAGCCGGAACAGTTGCTGGTGCTTCTGTGGTGCTTTTTTTATTGCATTATTTGTAATACGAAAATTTTGTTGTACATCTGCTGAAACAAAACAAGTACATCCATCAGTCTAGTTGATAGATGCAGTCCAGTCAGCAATGAAAACATTTGATGCAAACAGTAAAAACAGAGGAGATGAGTTTCAGGCAGTATTTGTTTTTTTTAGAGTACCTGCAACTGTTCATTTAATTATTACTTAAAAATGCAAAAGATTTTAAAGTTTTATTTAGAAGGTTTAAATCCTTTTAATATTGTGATTTGTTACCATATATTGTGGTTTAGATTTAGTCCTAGAACGAGAGCTAATCATGCTAATTGAATACATTTTTAATTTGGTTGACTTTTGAAAGGGGTTTTGGCTAAGATAATGTATGATTTAACAAGAAAGAGACGACGTTAAAATATAATAAATATGCGGCGCCCTTGTTGCACGAAACAAAATCTTAGGATCCCACAAATCTAACCTTAAATTCGTACAACAATATACCATAACAAAGTTATTTTAAAGAAATATCCTATTCATTTGTTTAAATTTTCAAATTGTGTTTGCATTTTGTGTTTCTGTCCTTTGTTAACATATAAAATGCTGCTTCATTTGCTCGTAACTTTGTAAAAATATGTACAACATTACAAGCAGAATTCATGTGCATATGTATGCAGCGTGACATATCTGTTCATGTTTCTAATGATTAATACGTTAGACATTTTTGTGATAAAATGAAGTTCTAGAAATGTTAACGAATATTTTACTTTATTTTATATTTTATATATTTTGAGATAATTTATGCATCCCTAGCTTTAACCCATTTAGGATTAAGTATTCCTGATGACAATACATTCAGAAAAGTGCGTCCGGTTCACAAAATTTGTATTGTTTATAAATTTGATAAATTAAAATTGCCGTAATCAAATCAGTTTCTAGGAAATGATGTATTTGCCATTTTCAGCATCATTCTGTGGTGTTTGTTTGAAAAGTTACATTTCAAAATAATGAATCAAACATTGTTTTATACTTCTCGTTCAGTTTTATCCTATGCTCAGCCATTGTTTCCGTATTTTCTGATCAGACAGTTTTAAGATATAATGATTTCATATTTATATATATTATTATTTAACAAATTTATAATATTGAACTTATTTGCAATGTTAACTCTTGTAGTTTATTTTAACTTGTCATTAAGAATTGCATATTTTGGTATTAATATTGATTCACTCATAGGGTCTTTGAATCGGAAATAAATACATTTATTCTATAACCAGTTGTTGGCATCATACGGGTTATGTTCTTCTCATATATTTTATGATGGTATGATACTAAACCCCTAACGGGAGGGATTGTACTTGATTTTCATATGATGAAGACATAATCTTTCAATCAGTTTAATTGAGGTCTGGAGCTGGCATGTCAGTAACTGCTAGTAGTCCTTTGTTAATTTATGTATCATTGTCATTATAATTAGTTTCTTTTGTTACCTATTCTGACATCGGACTCGGACTTCTTTTAAACTGAGTTTTACTGTGCGTATTGCTATGTGTTTCTTTATTCTACATTGGCTAGAGGTATAGGGGGAGGGTTGAAATTAACAAAACATGTTTAACTCCGCCGCATTTTTGCGCCTGTCCCAAGTCAGGATCCTCTGGCCTATGTTAGTCTATGTACAGTAGTTGTCGTTTGTTTATGTAGTTCATACGTGTTTCTCGTTTTTATATAGATTAGACCGTTGGTTTTCCCGTTTGAATGGTTTTACATTACTAATTTGTGGGGCCCTTTATAGCTTACTGTTCGGTGTGAGCCAAGGCTCCGTGTTGAAGGCCGTACCTTGACCTATAATGGTTTACTTTTATAAATTGTTATTTGGATGGAGAGTTGTCTCATTGGCACTCATACCACATCTTCCTATATCTATTGTATGTTTTTTTAATTTTAGTTCATTTATATGTGTGACGTCCATTTTCACGGAACTAGTACACACATTTTTTTAGGGGCCAGCTGAGGACCACCTCCGGGTGCGGGATGTTCTCGCTGCGTTGAAGACCCATTGGTGGCCTTCGGTTGTTGTCTGCTCTTTGGTCGGGTTTTTGTCTCTTTGACATATACCCCATTTCCATTCTCAGTTTTATTAGATCATTAATAAGTGGTTTTTTTTAGTCTTTTAATGTGGGACAATTCTATTCATGTATTTGTTTATAATGCCAAGAAAATATTATTTAATGTTTTTAATTTCATTTTACTTTTATAAGTTTGTATATTCTTGTAGCAGTCGGGGCACTTAGAGAACCCATTTGACGTGGCTCTGTACTTATACATCCCGTCATTATTTTATTGTGCAATTGTAAATTTTGCATTCTTGTCTTTTGTTTTTCCTAATGTGCTTTTTAGCTTTATGTCTTTTAGTTTTTCTTTTTATTTTGTCATATTTGTTTGTTTTTATAGTGATTAAGATTACAACACAATGTTCACTGCTGTACCTCTATTTTTAACATTTTTACCTATTATGTCTATTTGTTTTGTTCACACATTTTTGTCAATATAATGAAATGTTATGCGATTGCCATACAAGTGAGAGGTTTAGGTAGCTGTAAAACCAGGTTCAATCCACAATTTTTAACACTAATGTCTGTACTAAATCAGGAATATGACAGTTGTTATCCATTGGTTTAATGTGTATGAGCTTTCTATTTTGTAATTTTATTAGGGACTTTCCGTTTTGAATTTTCCTCGGTTTTTTCTTGTTTTACTTGTTTCTATAATATTATGGAATTCCGTAATATTCATAGAAATTTTATATATTTTTAACTTGATTTAGAAAAAAAAGGACACATGGAATTATTATCTCGTTTATTGACGTTTTTTTTCTTCTTGAAATAAAACGGAAAATATGACATCGTCAGCCGTAAGATGTTCTTAAAATTGAACATTGATTTAAACAGTCATTAATGATGGTGTGAAACATTTTGTTGATGGTAAAGTTTGACACAAGGTTTATTTGAGGCTTTTTCAAATAATCTAAAATATCAAAAATTAATATATCAAAAATTCAATTCCATTAAGGTGATTGCGAATTTCAACAATTAATTTAGGCCAATCTAGTTGTGAATCTAAGATTTTTCTAAAAGCATTGAAGAGTATTAAAGGACGAAATATTTTATTAGCAAATAATTAAATTGCACAGACAAAAATGCTAGTTCTTTGTATTATAGACTGAAAGAATTGTGTGATAAACTAAAAAAAACGTTTATAGACGAATTGTTTCTAAAGAAACAACCTTTTCCTGAAAAAAAGGTTTACCTACATGTTCCAATTTAAATAAAGTTTATCCATTTGCTCTCTGTACAATACAATGCAATAATTTTTTTCAGAAGTCTACTGTTATACTCTATCTAGGTAGGATGAGCATGATGAGTGCTAACTTTCAGTCTATTTATTCTAGCAGTGAGCAGATGAAACATCCAGTATCACAACAAATAAAACGATACTATGGTTCATGCAATATCATTGCTTTTATAATATTAATATATACATTATTAAGAGAAGTAGGATAGATTTCGAATTAATCAATAAAACCTTCGTAAAACATTACTGTTGATATGAGTCATTTCTCTTTTTTGCGGGTTAACGCCTATAAATTAGTGAATTTTGGTAACCCGAATAATTTCAGTCGTTATATTTCGCCGATCTCCAACTAATCTCCGAATGCTAAACCCGCTAGAGGGTTCACTATTATTAGAGTTGAAGATTTGGTAGCTTCAATGGGCCATTCGGATGTCTTTGGAAACAAGATTCTCGGTACCGCTCACAAATTTTCGATCATTAATACAGGTAGTTTTCTATGTCCTTGACAGGATCCCTCTGTGAATGCCCTACCAAGTGACATTTAATATATCAACATATTTCATTTGTAGATCAGAAAGTAAAATAAAAGACTAGATTGCAATAAAAAAATCATTTATATTTTGTAACCTATTTGACGTTTGACAAGGCATATGTATTTTAATAATGCGCATATTATTAGATATTATTAAATATCAAGTATAATTATAATAACACATTTATATTATTCATGTTTTGAAATTATCCATGTACGCGTTGTGTGTGTAGTATTTAATACAACGTGCTAATGTGCATCCTGGGATAATAGATATAGGAAGATGTGGTGTGAGTGCCAATGAGACAACTCTCCATCCAAACAACAATTCAAAAATTAAACCATTATAGGTTAAAGTACGGCCTTCAACACGGAGCCTTGGCTCACACCGAACAACAAGCTATAAAGGGCCCCAACATAACTAGTGTAAAACCATTCAAACGGGAAAACCAACGGTCTAATCTATATAAACAAAACGAGAAACGAGAAACACGTATATATTACATAAACAAACGACAACTACTGTACATCAGATTCCTGACTTAGGACAGGTGCAAACATTTATGTTTATTATTTAATTATATAAACTGATTATTTCGGAATGTTTACTATATGATATTTTGTATTTTAATCATAGGCTGTGAAAATTTCGGAAAGCATGAAGAAGAAAATTTACAAAACGATATTTCTGTCATAGATATTTATCTTTAAAAGTCGAAATATTTAATATCATTTATATAGATACCAACAAACTAAGAAAATATTCATCAAAAATTTACTATAATCATTTTTGTTTCATTTACTAAGTTAATTATGTTATACTGTATGTTTTATTAGAGATTTCCAATAAAATGACATATGTACGTAACTCGACGTACGGACCTGGGACTGGTTATTGCCAACCATTGAATTTGATTAAATAAGTCGCTCAATTTTTCTTTAAATGGTTTCCCAGACTCCCGCCTTAACTTTCATTGACATAATATTATATATAAACACACGTATCCCATACCTATCATACATAAGCTTTAAGTTATCTTTCATGATTTTGATTAGGATAAATATTTGTCAATACACTTTGCAGATGAAGACCCAATTATACTTTTTTCTGTCTTTCTTTCTAGTTTATCTGTCTCTTTATTATATTTGTTGCGAGAAAAATATTAAGAAGGATATTTGTCTTACAACTTTAGAAATATCGGTCAGAGTTTGTCAGAATTTGTGTCTTCATAAAAGTTGAAACTATCGCTTCGATTTAATTTCTAAACAACGGTATTTTTCATTTATTTCAAAATGTTTTGATAAAAAAAAATCCCCATTTGTGTTGTTTTTATAATTATGGTGTGTTCGATTACGGATTGTTCTGTATTAATTTGTTTAACGGAAATGCTATCAGAGTACAAATACAAAGGTTATTTCCATGCATTTTTTTGTATCCCTTGAAGTAAATTAATTTATAGTATTTTATCTTTTTTATTGATAAACAAATACCAGAAGGCCACAGAATTAATTTTAATGAATAAATCATTAACGGAAATGTGTGATATCGTGTAAAGTAAGAAACATTCAATAACATGATATTATTTTAGATTTAGTTGCCATATGCGGATCCATGATTTTTAAAGTGGGATATAGGCAACGTTAGAAGTGGAAAAAAATACAAGTACTAATAGGATGTGGGGCCATCTATATGTGTTCGTTGCATATTTATTTTAAATATGCATATTTAGGACAAAAAGATGAATAAGAACCAGACTTTGTATTATACCACAGGAAGAGATGTCATCCTACCCGGACACATGATTTTTACTCCGGAAACCAACCTTTGCTCTAACTCCTAAATATTGCCAAATTTTTGACCATTAAAACGAGAGATAATGAGAAATATATACCTTGTACGTCACAGTATAAAGAATACTGAGTGACAAAGGTTCAAAATGTTGACTGTATTTATCTTTGCTCACTCGTTCCTCATTATTAACGTCTTGAAAAAATTCTTTCATAAAATGAACAAGGTAGATGCAAATATCTTAATTAAGTAACAGACAAAGTATACCTTGCAAAAAAAAAAATATTCAAACAAGAGTTCATAACTGTGAAACTGATATGATGCTTGATTTTTTTTTAAACGAACTTGTTACTTTTGGTGGACAAAATTTTCAACACACACTTGCCATTCTTACATTTTATGTAGTACTCTTCTACCTTGGTTGATATAAGCAAGACTTCATACTTCACCCAGTTATTATCATCCATTTTATTTGAAAAAAGCCAAACGTATAAAGTTCAAAGACATAGTGAATCTTAAACTAAATATTTCCAAATCCGTACAAAAGCTTTTTAGAGGAGGACATACATATAGTTCTGTCAATTATTTTTGTTTTGCTCAGGACCTGTCTGTAACTGAATAGTGAGAATTAAACCTTTAACCGGCAGTTTCCTTGGAATTAATTGATTAAATGCGCACTAGAAATATTATTTCATAATAAAATTCAACAAATCTTGATTTTTCATAGACAGGATCGTTTTGCCAGTGTTTGACCTATCAAGAATATGATTACCACACCTATTAACCGTCCTCTCCCTATTGGCATTGGCGTCTTTTAACCAAGTCGAGGCTTTGATTGCAAAGATTCAACTCATTTGCCACACCATCAATAAAATTCAAATTACGCTTCTGTCGATTGATTGATGGTTGGATGCTTAACGTCCAGTGGTAAATATTACATGCATAATAAACGTGTAGAGAGTGTGACATTCTCTCTACAAGAGGCATCGGATTTAACGTTTCCACTCTGACCGGATGGGACTGTAGACCCTTCAAACGGACTCCCCACACTTTGGCAATGGTTTTACCGACGATCGGAACAAGACCAATAGTTTCCATATTTTTTTTACCCCGATCAACTTTGAGTCGAGCGCGCGACCATAGAGACAGTTATGAATATGGAAGATACATATACATGTACGTATAATAGTCTGGAAATAAATTATAAAAGTATGCTAAAAAAAAGATGGAAGCCAGTCGTTAACCGTTTACATTTCAGCGTGTTTTAAATTTTTTTTTTTTAATATAATAACTTTTATATCAAAAATGATAATATAATCTCGCTTCAGATTCCATTATTTTTATTTTTTCAAGCTTAATTTTGATTTTGTAGCTTTTTAAAAAAGGATTCATCGTTTGAAAGATAAATATATGGGTCAAGTGAAATGACGAAGTAACGATCGGTGCATTTGATTACCTGTACCTCAATTAATCATCCCCTTCAAAGGTTGTTGTCAATGAAATCATCCCTAAGTTTAAAATAGCACCAATTCAAACAAAGTATGTGTATTCAACGAACCACGAGTTCATGCAGTTTATGCTCCCCTCCGTCATCGTTAATTGAAATAGGCCGACATACGGTCAGTTAGGTTGGTTATGTCGAGTAATGTCATTTTATTGGAAATCTCTATTATGTTTTTTTTTTAGTCTCTGCTTATATATAAATTTGTACTATGTGTTACATAAATATATATATATAAAATAAAATATATAAAAAATTTAGCACCTCATGTTGTAGTTTACCATATTTGCCGCAAGTTTATTGTTTTCTACTTGGTATTTCAATTTATTTAGCGATCGTCAATGGCAGTCAGCATGGTTAAAGAACATCAGTTGTTCGACCTGTAAGTCAAATGCGTTTTGTTTAAATATATTTTTTCACTCTTTTGGTCTTTTGGAAAATGATGGTTGTGCTGTTTTTAGACTTCTCTTCAACGAAATATGTTTGACATGCACACGTATAAAAATTGCGATTTTTATCCAACGCAATCAAAGGTTTAAACGTTGTTTTCAATTTAGACTTGTTTATATTTATTTCGTTTGGGCTTGTATTATATTTTCCCTCCGGTTTATATAATCCGTTCATCCTATTTCGACTCTTTAAAATTCAAGAGTCTATCCTAAATTGAGCTAAATTATATGGCCTTTCAAATACTGTTTCGATCCCTACCATCACTGAAGAGACATTAATTGTCGAAATCCGGATATGATGTAAAAAAAAATAGCACCTCATGTTTTTGGTTTACCATCATTGCCGCAAGTTTTTTGTTTTCTGTTTGGTATTTAATCAATATAAAGATACATTTGTTAAATCTTGTGATCAATTCATTTGGCAATCGTCAATGGCAGTCAGCAGGGTTTAAGAACATCAGTTGTTCGACCTGTTAGTCAAATGCGTTTTGTTAAAATATACTTTTAATTTGTTTGGTCTTCAAGAAAACGTTGTTTGTGCTGTGTTTAGACCCCTCTATAACGAAATTTGTTTTACATGCACACGTATAAAAATTGCTGTTTTTATCCAACGTAATCATAAGTTTAAACGTTGTTTTCAATTTAGACTTGTTTATATTTATTTCGTTTGGGCTTGTATTATATTTTCCCTCAGGTTTATATTATCCGTTCATCCTATTTCGACTCTTTACAATTCAAGAGTCTATCCTAAATTGAGGTAAATTATATGGCCTTCCAAATACTGTTTCGATCCCTAACATCACTGAAGAGACATTAATTGTCGAAACCGGATATAGTGTCAAAAAAATTCGCACCTTATGTTTGTTGTTTACCATCTTTGTCGCAAGTTTATTGTTTTCTGTTTGGTATTAAATTAATATAAAGATCCATTTATTAAATCTTGTGAACAATTTATTTGGCAATCGTCAATGGCAGTCAGCAGGGTTTAAGAACATCAGTTGTTCGACCTGTAAGTCAAATACGTTTTGTTAAAATATTTTTTTTTCTCACTTTTTTGGTCTTTTTGAAAATGTTGTTTGTGCTGTATTTAGACTTCTCTTCAACGAAATATGTTTGACATCCACACGTTTAAAAATTACAGTTTTAATCCAACGCAATCATAGGTTTGAACGTTGTTTTCAATTAAGACTTGTTTATATTTATTTCGTTTGGGCTTGTATTATATTTTCCCTCCGGTTTATGAAATCCGTTCATCCTATTTCGACTCTTTACAATTCAAGAGTCTATCCTAAATTGGGGTAAATTATATAGCCTTCCAAATACTGTTTCGATCCCTACCATCACTGAAGAGACATTAATTGTCGAAATCCGGATACGGTGTAAAAAACAATAGCACCTCATGTTTGTTGTTTATCATCTTTGCCGCAAGTTTTTTGTTTTCTGTTTGGTATTAAATTAATATAAAGATCCATTTATTAAATCTTGTGATCAATTTATTTGGCAATCGTCAATGGCAGTCAGCAGGGTTAAAGAACATCAGTTGTTCGACCTGTAAGTCAAATACGTTTTGTTAAAATATATTTTTTCACTCTTTTGGTCTTTTGAAAAATGATGTTTGTACTGTTTTTAGACTTCTCTTCAACGAAATTCGTTTGACATGCACACGTATAAAAATTGCGATTTTTATCCAACGCAATCATAGGTTTAAACGTTGTTTTCAATTTAGACTTGTTTATATTTATTTGATTTGGGCTTGTATAATATTTTCCCTCCGGTTTATATAATCCGTTCATCCTATTTCGACTCTTTAAAATTCAAGAGTCTATTCTAAATTGAGGTAAATTATATGGCCTTCCAACTACTGTTTCGATCCGTAACATCACTGAAGAGACATTAATTGTCGAAATCCGAATATGGTGTAAAAAAAAAATAGCACCTCATGTTTTTGGTTTTCCATCATTGCCGCAAGTTTTTTTGTTTTCTGTTTGGTATTTAATTAATATAAAGATCCATTTGTTAAATCTTGTGATCAATTTATTTGGCAATTTTCCATGGCTGTCAGCAGGGTTTAAGAACATCAGTTGTTCGACCTGTTAGTCAAATGCGTTTTGTTAAAATATACTTTTAATTTGTTTGGTCTTTAAGAAAACGTTGTTTGTGCTGTGTTTAGACTTCTCTTCAACGAAATTTGTTTTACATGCACACGTATAAAAATTGCGGTTTTTATCCAACGCAATCATAGGTTTAAACGTTGTATTCAATTTAGACTTGTTTATATTTATTTCGTTTGGGCTTGTATTATATTTTCCCTCAGGTTTATATAATCCGTTCATCCTATTTCGACTCTTTAAAATTCAAGAGTCTATTCTTAATTGAGGTAAATTATATGGCCTTCCAAATACTGTTTCGATCCCTAACATCACTGAAGAGACATTAATTGTCGAAACCGGATATAGTGTAAAAAAAAAGTTCGCACCTTATGTTTGTTGTTTACCATCTTTGTCGCAAGTTTATTGTTTACTGTTTGGTATTAAATTAATATAAAGATCCATTTATTAAATCTTGTGAACAATTTATTTGGCAATCGTCAATGGCAGTCAGCAGGGTTTAAGAACATCAGTTGTTCGACCTGTAAGTCAAATGCGTTTTGTTAAAATATATTTTTTTCACTTTTTTGGTCTTTTGGAAAATGTTGTTTGTGCTGTTTTTAGACTTCTCTTCAACGAAATTTTTTTGACATGCACACGTATAAAAATTACGGTTTTAATCCAACGCAATCATAGGTTTGGACGTTGTTTTCAATTTAGAATTGTTTATATTTATTTCGTTTGGGCTTGTATTATATTTTCCCTCCGGTTTATAAAATCCGTTCATCCTATTTCGACTCTTTACAGTTCAAGAGTCTATCCTAAATTTGGGTTAATTATATAGCCTTCCAAATACTGTTTCGATCCCTGCCATCTCTGAAGAGACATTAATTGTCGAAATCCGGATACGGTGTAAAAAAAATAAAGCACCTCATGTTTGTGGTTTACCATCTTTGCCGCAAGTTTATTGTTTTCTGTTTGGTATTAAATTAATATAAAGATCAATTTGTTAAATCTTGTGATCAATTTATTTGGTAATCGTCTATGGCAGTCAGCAGGGTTTAAGAACATCAGTTGTTCGACCTGTAAGTCAAATACGTTTTGTTAAAATATATATTTTTTTCACTTTTTTGGTCTTTTGGAAAATGTTGTTTGTGCTGTATTTAGACTTCTCTACAACGAAATTTGTTGTACATGCACACGTATAAAAAATACGGTTTTTATCCAACGCAATCATAGGTTTGAACGTTGTTTTTAATTTAGACTTGTATATATATACATGTAACACAGAAGTTGGTGATACTTCAGTTAATATGCTTAGATAAACGCCTAATATTTTCACATATTACAACAAGATAATATATTTCTTTTAAAGATACTTTGATAAAAAAAAACAAGGTAAATAGTTTATTTTTCTTTTATACAAAAAAAATGTTATATATCTGAGAAAAGATATTAAGTCATATATTTCTTTTACAAAAACAGAGCTACAAATAGTTCCTATATAACAAAAATGGAATATATTTTGTAAACATGCTTAGACAACAACAAATATTCCCATTTAACAGCAATGTATTAAAACATAGATATGAGATTTCGCTATGCTTAAAACTTCGACGAGTAAGAAAGTCATTTTAATCAGATTGACTAAAATACACCATACATATGTTAGCGATACTTGGCAAATCAAACATAGTCATACATGTAGTGAAAGATAATCCCTTTATTACAAAGTTATAGCACATTTCTTAAAAGATACTTAGATGAACAAAAATTTCCGTATATTACAACAATGTACGAACTATAGTGCACAGTATATTATATACATATTTTATTTGCGTTCATAAAATGTAAGAAGTCGTAAATTTACTATGTAAATTTGGTCGATTTAAAAAAAAAAGTAAGTTGAATACGTTTCTGTTGCCAAGGGTTTTTCACAAGTAGTTAGCAGAACAGTTCAAGTTTCCTACATACACCAAACTATACATTTTACCTTTTCAATAACATAAATGCAAATTTCACAAGGATTAATCCAAATAGCTTTTTTACTGTCCAATAACTTGCAAGTACGAAAAAGACAGGACAGAAGTATATTTTGTTTATATGTTTTGTATTTGCACAACTTTTGAAAGTTAATCATGCATTCCTTCTAAAATAATTTTATTAGACCAGATAAAAACTAAAAGATGACATAATTCGACAAACGCAAATGTTAAATCGCTTTGACGTCCAAAAAAAAATATAATAATCAACACATGCATTGTAACTTTTAAAGCCAGTTAAATCATCAAAACATAATAAAAACACAAGTAAAGAACGTTTAAGTATTCAATATAAATTTAAAAAAAATTGAGAATGGAAATGGGTAATATGTTAAAGAGACAACCACCTGACCAAAGAGCAGACAACAGCCGAAGACCACCAATGGGTCTTCAACGCGGCGAAAAAATCCCGCACCCGGAGGTGGTCCTCAGCTGGCCCCTAAATAAAATTGTATACTAGTTCAGTGAAAATGGACGTCACACTGAACTCTAAACATAAAAATTAACTAAATTGAAAAAAACATACAAGACTAACAAAGGCCACATGCTCCTGACTGGGACAGGCGCAAAAATGCGACGGGTTAAAAATGTTTTGTGAGATCTCAACCCTCCGACTGTACCTCTGTCCAATGTAGAATAAAGAAACACATAGCAATACGCACAGTAAAACTCAGTTTAAAAGAAGTCCGAGTCCGATGTCAGAATAGGTAACAAAAGAAACTAAGCATAATGACAATGATACATAAATTAACAAAGGACTACTAGCAGTTACTGACATGCCAGCTCCAGACCTCAATTAAACTGATTGAAAGATTATGTCTTCATCATATGAAAATCAAGTACAATCCCTCCCGTTAGGGGTTTAGTATCATACCATCATAAAATATATATGAGAAGAACATAACCCGTATCATGCCAACATCTGGTTTTAGAATAAATTTGTTTATTTCCGATACAAAAACCCTATGAGTGAATCAATATTAATACCAAAATATGCAATCCTAAATGACCTGACAACAGTATCGTAACTATATCCCTTCCGAATAAGTCTGTTTAAAAGTTTGGTTAGATTTTGATGTGAATGCAGACAGTTTTGAGCTTTGTAAAGAATATTACCATAAAATATTGGATATGAAATACCTGAATGTATAAGATGTCTGCATGTTGATTTATATTTACGAATGATGTCCTTGTACCGTTGATAAAATTTAGTAAATGTTTTGACTAGTTTGTGATATCGAAAACCCTGGTGTAATAATTTTTCAGCTATACAGAGATTTCTTTCGCTGAAATCAAATCCGTTGTTACATACAAGAGCGAATCGAACAAGTTGATATATATAAACACCATAAGATGATGACAAGGGAACGTCACCATCTGAAAATGGATAATTAACAATAGGAAATGAAAAATTATCTCTTTTCTCATAAATTTTGGTATAAAGCTTCCCGTTAAATATATAGATATCAAGATCCAGGAAAAGGCAGTGTTCATTGTTAGTGTTAGCTTTATTTAAAGTCAGTTCTGCAGGATAAATCTCTTTAGTGTACATACTAAAGTCGTCATTATTGAGAGCCAATATATCATCTAAATATCTAAAAGTGTTTTTGAATCAGATGTTGTTTTGATAGGTCTTTGCATAATTTGTAACTTTTAACAATACAGATACAGGTCCGCAATAAGTGGTGCACAGTTAGTCTCCATGGAAATTCCGATAACTTGACGATATGAGGAATCTCCATAGCGAACAAAAATGTTATCTAGTAAAAATTCAAGGGCAGTTATAGTATCAAAGAAGGTCCAATTGACATAGTTCTTTTGTTTGTTGTTACTACAAAATAACCTAATATAGTTTGAACAGATATATTCGCATTCCGACTTTTTAAATTCCCAATTAATCAGGTGTGTGATTTTTTTCTTTATAAGATTATGAGGCAAAGTGGTATATAGGGTAGAAAAATCAAAACGTTGAACAGATTCGATATCACCAATATAAGCATGCAATTTATCAAGTACTTCCAACGATTTTTTGCCACTATACCACTATTTTCAAAGGCCTGATTTGAACAAATTATTACCAGGTTTTTGATTGTACCAAGTGTACTAGTAAGTATAATATATAGTTTAGTAGTGGAACAATGGCTTGAAGACGAAATAAATCTATATTTTTGTGCAGCTTCGGAAGCCAGTACATAGTTGGAACGTTCATTGTATTTGGTTCGGCTTGTAAAGAGGTAGCTAAAAGTTAATGTTTGTTACAGATTTCATTTTCCGAAAATGGAGTAAAAAGGTTAATCCTGATTAGTTTTTCGAATTATTTTATTCCAGCGTTGAGAACCTTGGTGACCCAACAGTTTAAATGTGTATAATAAGTACGTCGTGAGCAGTAGGCGTTACAGACGAACGTTCACCTAATCTGACCAGGTAAATTTGGGATTTTATCGCGCCAATCAATGGTCTCGTCTAGACTGTTATGAACATGATTCTAATACATTTCTGGTAAAGATACTTCGATAAACAAATTTACAGATTTTAATAAGTTTCCTATATAACAATAATTACAACTAAAATACATCTTTGTTATTTGTTGTTACTAAAAAATGACTTAATATAATTTGAACAGATATATTCGCATTCCGATTTTTTAAATGCCCATTTAATCAGGTGTGTGAATTTTTTCTTAATAAGATTATGAGGCAAAGTGGTATATAGGGTAGAAAAATCAAAACGTTGAACAGATTCGAAATCACCAATATAAGCATGCAATTCATCAAGTACTTCCAACGAATTTTTGACACTATACCACTATTTTCAAAGGCCTGATTTGAACAATTTATTACCAGGTTTTTGATTGTACCAAGTGTACTAGTAAGTACAATAGATAGTTTAGTAGTGGAACAATTGCTTGAAGACGAAATAAATCTATATTTTTGTGCAGCTTCGGAAGCCAGTACATAGTTGGAACGTTCATTGTATTTGGTTCGCCTTGTAAAGAGGTAGCTAAAAGTTAATGTTTGTAAGAGATGTCGTCTTCCGAAAATGGAGTAAAAAGGTTATTCCTGATTAGTTTTTCGAACTATTTTATTTATGCGTTGAGAACCTTTGGTGACCCAACAGTTTAAATGTCTATAATAAGTACGTCGTAAGCAATAGGCATTGCAGGCGAACGTTCACCTAATCTGACCCAGTCAATTGGGGATTTTATCGCGCCAATCAATGGTCTCGTCCACACTGTTATGAACATGATTCTTATACATTTCTGGTAGAGATACTTCGATAAACAACTTTACAGATTTTAATAAGTTTCCTATATAACAATAATTGCAACTGAAATACATCTTTGTTGTTTGTTGCCACGCTCTTTGCACTTCAAAGAACATCCAACACTTCAACGAGCGGCTTCTATGGTAGTGGTTTGTTTCAAATCGAATGAGGTAGCACCAATTCCACTTGAATGGGTTTTATTGCCTGTACTTAGTCAGGAATATGACATTTGTTATCCATTCGTATGATGTGTTTGAACTTTTGATTTTGCCATTTGATTGGGGACTTTCCTTTTTGAATTTTGCTCGGAATTCAGTATTTTTGTGAGTTTACCTTTTTTTCACACTAGTACCATTTTAAAAATGTACTCCAATCTTTACTAAGAGAAATAGGGCAAATGTCCCCTTAATTTATTTCACTCCAGGGTCATTTTCTAAAAACATCATTTCTAAAATTCACAATATAATAGATTCAAGTATGAACTTTCAAATTTTAACACCATTTTGGTGTACGAGACAAAATTTTAAATGGATTAAGACAGCGCAAAACTACAATTACAAGAGATATTGAAAATATGCATTTATTAACTAAGTAGTAACTTTTACACGTCCGTCAGAGGCAGCTGTGTATATCATAAAAATATACGAATGATCGTCGTTCTTGAAAGTACACCAAAGTTCATATAGTACTCAATGGTCTGCTTGGTGTATATATGTCGCCCACTAACTGGAGCATGCATATGATGAAAGAAGATGTACGGTGTACGTCACTAAGTCAGCAACTCAAGAGGGTGTGGATGGGGTTTACAGAATAGATAGTAATGAGGAAAATGTGAAGAATAAAGGGGGGAAATAAAGAATAGAGAAAAATAGACCCAAAAAATAAATACAGAATAATGGGGTGCTAAAATATAAAGAATATAGAATAACAGACAAAATTTAAAAAAAAACAACAGAAAAATAGCCTTAAAAATGAAGAATATAGAAATGAAGAACACCCACCCAGACCTTTGTTCACTACAAAAAATATCCAGAACACAACTAAATGACAACATTTCTACAACGATAGACAAGTGTCCATACAATAGTATATCTAAATCGTTATTATTTGAGTTTTGTTAAATGCAGATAATGCTATGTATTAAATGCCATTAAATATGTATTTGTCAATCTTTGTTCAGATATCTGCAGATTTGACAGCGTTATAGCGTTATATATAGGTTGCATTTTTGTAAATATAAACATTGCAATTTCCCATAGGAACTTCCTTTACGGCTAAAACTGTGCCACTTTTACTCTGAAGTTTCGTGAAAAATTATATCTTAGAATGGAAAGTTGATATGCACTACTATTTTATTCAAAGGTCAAAACATAGGACTGTGTGGCATATTTTCAACATTTATATGACCCGAATTTCTAAGAGTTTAAACTTATACTTAAATTCTGTACTATCCCTCCCTTCACTTTGGGTGACCCTCAAAATTCAAAATTCGCAGCAACCATGTGTTTATATACTGGCAACATTCCCAAGTTATTTATCTATGAGCTGAAACATAGAGATCATATCTGGGAACCAGAACGTAAACAAAACAACCTATCTATGAATATTATATATCTTCCCAAAAAATACGGGGCTTGTGAAACAGCTGTATAAACAAAGTGCAACCTATATTACTTCCTTCTGTTATTCCCGTGTCAAGTAGAACACTTGAATAATTATTTTCTTAGAACACTTCTTTGAAATATAAAAAAATACAAAGAAAGTGGGATTAACAGGGTGTTTATGTTCTGTCCGGCTACGCATTACTCGTCCTACGATTATAAGGTATAATATTAAGAGAAAAGAATTAAAGTCAGCAGAATGATTACATTTTTTATAATGTCTGGTGGTTGGTATTTGACATATTGCCTTTAGAGTGTAAAGTGACTCTTATTTGTTTAGAAACCGCCAACAGTCAATTGTTTCGTTTCAAAAGATTTCTGAACTCTCGCCGTATTTCTGGAATTCTCCATGCATATATTAATGGGTTAGATAGTGAATTTGTTAAAAACAGGAGAGAAAGAATAAATCTTGTCTGCAAAGGCAACGTTGATCCGTGTATTATCTCTATCCAAAACGAAGATATAAAAGGTCCTGTTAAAAGAATTGTTTGTATAGCTATGACAATACTTGTGACAAATGCTCGGACTTCCCAAGATTTCCTCAGCTGAAACCTCTTGTAGTCTCCCATTCTCTCCATGGTTTTAGTGATATTGGTTTGGTGCTGAACGATTCTTTGAGTGTCATCCATTTCGGTTTTGTTTTGACAATTTAAGATGTTTTCGTTCTTGGGCTGTTCATTGGTAGTAGATTGGTCATTACAGTCGTCCATGATTGAAATTATTTCATTCTGAACTTGAATTAAATCGTCGTTTCTCAAAGTGTCATCTGTGTTGTCTGCTCTTTCGTTCTGTTCGAATATATCAAATATACTTTGCTGTTGTTGGTCATTATTTACTGGCACAAATATTCCAGTTTGCATTTGTGTGTTCATATTCTTGTTTTCAATTTGAATACTTCTCTTTTTTCTGTCGCTGTGTATAGCCTTATCATCTTTGTGACTTACAGAATTAACTGTCCATGTGTCAATGGCCGCCACAGTTTGAATTACCTTTGTATTTGTTTTACAAGTATCTTCATCATTTTGCGGTTGAATATGGATTTTTCGGTTGTCTTCATTCTGTGATTTGCTTTCTAGATGTTTAATACATAGCTTATCTTGTTTATTACTCCAGCTGATGGAACTCGTTGTTTGTCCTGGCAAATCTTGTTCGATGGAACTCGTTGTTTGTCCTGGCAAATCTTGTTCGATGGAACTCGTTGTTTGTCCTGGCAAATCTTGTTCATGTTCGGAACGTTTTGACTGCTCAGTGAAGGTAGTATTCCTGTTTGTGAAAGTCTCTAAGATAGGTTTCGTTTTTCGGTTCTTGAAATATATTCTCCATAAATGAATACTTGAGAAGCTTGATAGCAATACTACGAGAAATGTTAGAATTACCGGTGGTCCTAATCCGACAGCAACAAAATATACATATCCCTTCCCATATAAGTTAGGTGCTGTGCAATAGGTCAACTGGTCTAGATCTTCTTTAGGTGAAAGTATACTTACTCCAAAAGTTATTAGAAATACTAAGATTATCATACCACAAACATACACGTATTTCTTCTTGTCAAAATGTGCCACAGTTCCATAATTGTATGATCTAATGGTCAAATATCTTTGAAGACAAATAAGAAAAATAAAACCGTAGTTTAAGCATAATCCAAAATTCAGCAGAAAAAGCTGTAACCAGCATATCTCTTTTATTCCAGTTGTTATCTCGAGTACTGGTGAAGCTGAAAAAATCATTGCTGCCACTCCTAAGATCGCATCGCTGAAGCAAAGTCCCATTACTGCAAGGAGAAGAAACCTTTGTCTTAGCACCTTAAAACAGACAATGATGTAGATGATGTTGACAAGGGCCACTATTCCAGCTAACACGGCATATAATAATCTAAGGGAAGGGTTTACATTAGTGCTTTCTGATATATTTGATGTTTCCTGAAAAGAAAAGAAGATAGTCTTTAACCATATTCAGAATGAGATCATCTTGATTAATATGAATATTGGTCCTGCTTTTATACTAAACTGACATACACATCCAGATATTACGTGTTTGCTCATAATTACCCATCAACATAAAGACATGTCATCCCAACAGGACATTCTACTTGCCTTATGACTCCTAACCAACTTGTTTTCGCTTCCACAACGACGTGATTAAACCAGAGAAGGAGTAAAGACCAATAATGGAATATTTTAATTTCTTTTACCCTGCCCGCGTTCGAACTAACAACCATATGCAACCGAGAGAAACAAAAGAACAAAATAACACCGAGGCGATTCTGGCTATAGAGGTATAAACCTAATAACTCTTACGTTCACACTGATGTCTATCGGAAAACTAAGTCAAATAATGGATGTTTGGTGATATCTCATTAACGTATACTTCACGTATTTCCTTTTATATTTTCATCAAAAGTGAAATTGAGAATCAAAATCAAGGCAAAATAACTTTTTTTAGCTCCATCACTTGGCGTCCGTCGTCGTCGTCGTCCGGAGTCATTTGTCCGTCGTCGTAATCTTTTTCAAAGATCTTCTTATCTGAAAATACTGAACAAAAATCCTACACATTTGGGGTAATGCTCAAGGATAACGATTGTGTTTTCCTAGTCAGTAAAAAAACATGACCCCCTTGGCTAGAACATTAAGGTGAATGCATTCCTTGTCTTATATTTTAACAGGACCAAAAATGCTCAGATTGTCACGATCTACCTACTCCTGTTTACATCAAAATTATCAGACGACTCCTTATTAAAGTTATTGCCTTTGAAAGGCGATATTTGACTAATTTTTATGTGTTTGTCTAATCACTCAACAACTATGTTAGATAGGTAGAAAATGAAAACAACACTTTATAAATTGTATGCGTCCGAAGCGCTTCTCTGGATTTACCTTCATCAGGAACGCGCAGAATATTTGAAAACCAAGGATGTATAAGAATCGAAACAGTTAGGGTGCCATATGACAAAAAAGGACTTAAACATAATAGCCAAATAGAAACTGTAAATAGCAAAAATGATCACCAATACATCACCAATACAAGATCTACAAAAAATACCAATATAATCAAAACCATAGGACGTTCATTTAAGGAGTGTTTACCCCTTTATGACGAAATTTGGCTTATCTTAGCGTTTTTGCATATTATCTCAAGAACTTTAACACGTATAATAGATAGGCAGAAACTTTACACAGCAAAATTAATCAGAAAAACAAGATCTACAAAAATGTCAAACAACTGAAGCATAAGAAGTTAAAGCCTTCAACGGCGCTGTTTTACTAATATTCGTGTACGTCGTATATTTTCAAAAATCTTCTGTTATGAAACTAATCAGCCAATTTCAACCAAACTTGGAGTTAATGGTCCTTATGGTATCTATTTTAAAGTTTATGTTGTATGTCCTTTAGTGAACAAATATGACCGCCATGGTTAAAAATGGATCATGGATCTACAATAGAGAAAATCTGACAAGGACAAAACTGCTCAGAATGTCAAGATCTACCTACTTCCATCGAAATTATCAGATGACTCCTTAAAGAGAAATTGGATTTTAATGACGATTTTGGGCTATTTGTCAAGTTTTTGGCTATTAAATGGAAACACTATTTGAAAGCAAAATTAACCAACAATACAAGACCTACAAAAATGACAATGTGACCAAAACCATTGGAGAACCCCTTAAGGAGATATTGTCCGTAAATGAAGATAATTTACTTAATTTAGTTTTTTTGCCTATTATCTCAAACACTATAATAAATAGGTAGAAACGGTGAACAGCAAAACTAATCAAAATACAAGATCTTCAAAAAAAGCCAAGTGACCAAAAACTACTAGGGTGACTCGTTAAGGAGGTTTGATCCTTAAATGACGAATTTTGACGAATTTTCGTTGTTTTTTTTTTTTTTTGCCACTTATTTCAAGAAGTTTAAAATAAAGATAAAAAATGTTAACAGCTAAATTGATCAGCAATGCATGATATAAGAAAAAGCCATTATGACAGAAACCACTGAATCAGTCTTTTTAGGATTGGTTACATTTTTTTGACTAATTTTTATAATTTTGCACAATATCTTCAAAACTATAATATATAGGTAGACACTGTAAAGGCTGGAACCTTTGGATGACTCCTTAGGGAGTTATTATTGCCCTTAAAAGGCGATATTTCTATTTAACTTATTTAGTATTTTTGAATTATCTCGAAAACTTCAATAGATAGATTCTAACTACATTACAAAAATGATCAGCAATACAAGATCTACACAAATAGCTGATTTCAATATACTTAGATATTTGTATAAAAAGTGTGCACACGCTGAAATATGTCCCTTGATTTCCTGACTGGTTGAACTGCAAGTATCACATAAATTTAACATTGTCAATGATCAATAACAAGGAACTAAATGTCAAATAAACGCTGCCAGACAGACATGTACACCTAATAACCATTATATACACTAAATAAAGTTGCTCATTGTAACCAAAAAACGGACCGAACCATGAAAATTTAACATTGGCCAATGAACCAGGAAAATGAGTTCAAGGTCAGGTGATACATGCCAGCTAGACATATACATCTTACAATCATTCCATACACAACATATAGTTGACCTACTACTTATTGTATCTGACAAACGGACATAATCACGTTATTTTAAACTTGATCACAGATCCATGAAATGAGATCGAGGTCAGATGAACCTTGTGTGACGGACATGTAGACCTTGCAAGGAACTCATATACCATTTATAGTTCTCCTATTACTTTTAACATAGCTTACTCTTTCTTTCTTCTATACGTATTTGTTGAAACTTGATTTGAACTAGATTGCAGTAATTACGAGTGTCCAAAACTTATTGTTATCTTCAGTTATTTCTCTCGATTTTGTTATGAAGATAAAACAACAAATATATTGACCATCAATCGTACTTTAAATATTGTTACTCATTTATATCTCTTAAACGATCGGAATACACATCTGATGTGTTTACTGATGAGTCTGGTGTAGACGAAACGCGCGTCTAGTGTACCGAATTATAATTATGGTTTCTTTTTAAAACAACTGGGTCGATCCCACTGCTGGTGGGCGTTTCGTCTCCAAGGGTATCACCACCCTAGCAGTCAGCACTTTTGTGTTGACATACAATATAATTGAAATGTTCATTTTCCATAGATTTACTGTTTATAAAATGTTTAATTATTCGAAATATAAAGTTTTTCTATCCCCAGGCAAAGATTACCTCTGTCGAATTTGGCAACATTTTTTTGGAAGTTTCTGTTTTTAATGCTCTTCATCTTCGTATTTGATTTGACCTTTCTTCTATTTTGGTTCGAGCACAACTGATGAGTCTGGTGCATCTGGCGTACCAATTTGCAATCATGGTATCTTTGATGAGTTTTTACGGAATGGTGGTATCAAAAAGCTTCGGTTAGGATCCGCAATATTTCATATCATGATTTCCTTAATAGAGGGTTGCTGTTCACAAGGAAGCTATTAAACCAAAAGTTCAAAATGGTGAAGTTGAAATCATCCCTTCGTAAATTTTACGGACGCCATCACGAGTTGGTTGACCGTTATGGAGTATCCGTTTCACACATTATAGTGGATATGTTCCTTATGTCGTAACTACAATCCCGTTCCCTTTTCACAAATGTGACCTACCGCATTAGACTTATTACCGGGTTTGTACTAACATGAGCAACACGACAGGTGCAGGATCTGCTAACCCTTCCGGAGCACCTGAGATCACCTCCAGTTTTTGATGGGATTCGTGTTGCTTAGTTTTTATTTTTCTATGTTGTGTTTTGTGTACTATTGTTTGTCTGTTTGTCTTTTTCTTTTTTTTTGCCATGGCGTTGTCAGTTTATTTTCGATTAATGAGTTTGAATGTCCCTCTGGTATCTTTCGCCCAACATTTAGATTACTAAAGGTATACAAAATTGTAAATTGTAATTTATTTCAGGTCATCAGAACACTGCTTTTTATGAAACCGATGACATAAATTCAGGACTGCTTTCGAGATTTTAACCGTCCACAAGTGATCGAAATTACAACGTTTCATTATTTTAATGACACCGTCTCACTTTTTATGATAAACCTTGGCAATTCCCTACAACAAAGTTCTTAACCATCAACAGCATCAACTACAAGGGTTCTTAATTGCAACTTTACGTATTTTGTAAGTCTAGACAACTCAGGGGTTAAAAGTTGCCACTTTACCTATTCTGTTCATAACAACAATACTCTTTCGGTAACCTACGACGAAGTTCTGGACCGAAGACCATTATCCACTAACATATCGACCTGTGAGAAGCCAGGACCGTTTGCAAACCACAGAGGTTCAAAATTACAACTTTTCATATTTTTCATGTCAGCTATACACTCCTCGGCAATTCCCTACGTCAAAATTCTGAACCAGACCTAGCTCATTTCAAAGGTGTTGACGGAGCACATTTCCCACCTAAATATCATTCTTGGATACTGGGCTTCCTGGACACCCAAAGGTGCAACTTAACTAGTTTTTTTTTATGTCAACAAGACACTCTAACTTTTACCCCCTTGGAAATTCCCTACGACAAAGTTATAGACCAGATCCTGCCCATTTTAGAAGTATTTACCGATGCCATTACCGACTTAAATATGACATGAGATCCGGGTCCGTCTGCAGATTTTAGAACTTTAAGTATTTTCATGCCAACACACACTCTTTAGGTCCTTTTCAGCAATTACCTATGGCAAAGTTCAGGACAAGTCCTAGCTTATTTCAAAGGTATTCACCGCGGTCATTGTCGACTTAAATATTGCCTTGGGATCCGGGCCCGTGTGGACACCACAATAGTTCAAAGTTGCAACTATTTTTCATGTCAACCACACACGCTTTTGGTTCTCCTCATAAATTCCCTATGGCAAAGTTCTGTACCATACTTGCTCAATTCATAGGTATTAATCGAGGCCGAATCCCACTTAAATATCGTTTCGGGATCTCTGTCCGTCTGAACACCACCGTTGTTCAAAGTTGCAACGTCTTTTTCATGTTAACAAGACAACTCTTTCGGTACTCCTCGACATTTTTACACGTCAAGTTCTTGACAAATCAAAGGTAAGATTGAAGACTTTTGTCCATATCTTTAAATCTTTAAATCATCTGATCGTATGGTGGAATAATGCACTTGAAGTGAACAGCGGTGTGCCAATGTCTTAGTCATCTATCTTTTATTGGTACCGGAATATTTAACAAAGAAATGTTCAGCTATTAATCAATTAATTAGTAATGTTGCATGTCGTATTTATTAAGACAAAATAGTCCGCAGAGCATTTTCATTGGAAGTACTTGGCTATATTAGAAAACAGATTCACGAAACGTGTATATCTAAATTTAATTTTGTTCATGCATACAGAAATATAAATTAAAATGGTTTTAGCTGAAATGCGGGATAGGATGCATAATGTAAGGAAAGCCTACAAGCAGTTTTTTCACACTGCATCTTTCTTCTGTTCAATTAAAATATACGTATAACACAATTCATCTCAACTTACTTAAATGATCTTAAATCAAATATTATCAATGGCAGTTGAACTTATATTATTTTATTATTGTTTATTCTTATGTTGTTTCTGTACTTCCTAATCTTGAGAAATAAAAAAAGAGAAAAAGAATGTCAGCTTAAGGCCAAGGAACAGTAAATGGGCTACGTCACAGATTTTCTTAAAATTCTTAAAATTTTGCATACAACTTTGGCTGGTTTAACTTTAAGTCGGCCAAAATAATGCCTTTATCTCTTTTTTTTTTAAATATCCGCAGTATGGATTATTATGAATTTTAATACATGTATTTTGAATGGAAATTTTACAATTAAGAATTGAATGCTGCTTTTTGTTATTTTATTGGGGTGTAAAAGCGTTGACCGAAGTACATTTTGTATGAAGCGCGGAAGCGCTTCATACTAAAAATGTGCGCACGGTCAACGCTTTTACAACCCTATAAAGTTACAAAAAGAAGCATTCAATACTTATAATTACATTTTTTTTAGCTAGAATCATGAAAACACGATTTTTATCAAGTTTTCATTTAATTTACCTGTGCACTTTATTGGGGACCTCGTGTCATCATGATTGATAAATGTTATTGTCTAATACAATTGTTTAAAGAATAGCACGTGATGTGCAGTTAGCCAATCAGAATAACGTATTATAATGAAACATACATCTAATGTAATTATTTATTTATTAAGATATTCACTCAAAACGTGTTTGATTGAGAAGAGGACAATCAATTCCTTCGAGATTGATGGAATAAAAGTCAATTTATCACAATAAGAGTTACTTCAGGTGTCATTACAGTTAGTACCGTGTATGAATACCTCTCGCTGTTAAGACTGATACGCATCTTCTCGGCATGGATGCTATCAATGTTCTTATGTTGTTGGTGGAAATGCTCACCATTCCTGTTGCAACATTTGTCGGAGCTGATCAAGGGTCTCAGGCGGGGTTGACGTTGGCGCACAAGTTGGTCCGGTAAATGCTCAATAGGATTCCCGTCAGGTGATTTGGGAGGCCAAGGTAGCACATTGATGTTATTCTGCTCAAAGTAGTCCATTGTTAAACGCGCTGTGTGAGGCATAGGATTGTCCTGAAGAAATAACTTCCTCTGTCGTTCAATAACATGCATAAGGTGAGGTTGGAGAATTTCGTCTCTGTACCTTTAAGCCGTTAAGTTACCCGGAACATGAATCAATTACGTTTTAATGTTATTAGAGATAGCCGCCCACATCATGAAACTTCCTTCACAAAGCTGTCCACATCTTGGGCACACGAGGAAGCAAAACGTTCAGTGATGCGCCGGTAGACAAGAGTTCTTCCATCACGTTTCTGAATCATAAAACGGGACTCATCACGGAACCAGATTATGTGCCAGTTGCGGAATATCCAGCTCCTCTATCTGTTGCACCATCGGACTTTATTCCGTCCGTGTAACGGCCTCAAAACTGGTCCAAAATACGGCCTTCTGTGTCTAATGCCATGTTGTCGCAGTCGATTGCGCACTGTGTGTGAACTGATTCTTCTCAATCTTGGTATCCCAACTGCAGTGGCTGATGCGGCAACGTTGATGTAGCGATATTGTCCATGTGTCGTTAGGCGAGGTCATCCATTCCTCGTGCGGTTCCTTAGTACAGCCAGTTTGCTGGTATCTGTTCCAAAGTCGCGAAATTGAGCTCTGGTTAACATTTTCAGTTCTTGCTATTTCTCTTTGGGACACTCCGGTCTGGAGACGGTCTAAGAAGATATTTCGAATAGCAGGGTCTAATTTTGTGATGGAAGTGTTTTAACGTTGTGATGAATTAAATATTCAAACTTATATGCGCAAAAGTGTAACAGTTGAGTTGACCACAAATTCTCGTGAAAAACGTTGGCAAAATTTCGCGGCGAAAAAGGTCATATGCACTTTTAGAGAGTCACAAATTCTTGTGGCAGAGAGCCAAATCAAAAGAACGGGCATTTAAAGTTATAACTTATCAATAAAAATTCAAAAATTCAATTGACCATTTCATTTTACCTTGTAAAATATTTAATTTTTCTTTTTGAAAAATTCATTCAAGCTAAGCGTATTTTTTCTTTTTAACAGTATAATTGCCAAATTTTACCACAATCTGTGAAATAACCCATTAACTGTTCCTTGACCTAAAGTGAAGCATGACAAAACGTGAAATTGTTGAATTCCGTTGTAAAAAGGGGGAGAATTAAAGTTAGCTTTGAGACTTTTCGGACGTTTGGGTAGTAAAATGATTTTGGGTTTTAAGACATTACATAAAGTATGGCTGCTGATTTGATTGGATGCTGAAAGTTTCTGACCGCCTGAGTCAGAGGAAAATAAGACATACATGCGATTCATGTTTTCCTTTTTAACAAAACACGTTGTTGGGTTGTGTGTTATTAAAGGGCTTCTTTTTATTTGTAATTATAATTTAAACAGGATCACATGCTTTTAACTTACATTCTGATTCATCTTGACACTTTATTGAAGTCTGTATTCTGTGTTGAAATAAACTGAAATATATAACGAGAGAAACAATGACGACTTTTAGTAAAAACTGTTCCAATTCTTCCCAATCAAAATATGCAAATAATATATATGTTCCGGACGATGTGAGTATTTGGGACATACGCTTATGGTCATGACTTGGGGCATTGAACCCTCTTTTTCTTTATTTATCTTGGTGTTTAAATTTATTTTTTAGCAAATTAAAATTTCTTATATAGTTCAAATCAATTTTAGTTGTTTATACTTCTATTCATACGATTATACAATAACAGTAGTTTATACATACTGTCCCTCTTTTCTTATTTTAAAAAAAAAAGAATAGAGGAGCAGCAGATAAAGGATTTCGGATACTAACCTGTGCCGATTTAGATTCGGAGAACGAACTAAATATTCCTGCGAAGGAAGTAATAATTTATTGGAAAACAACCTATATGGTGTAAATACTCATATGGTCCGACTAGCTGATTATCAAACGGGTATATGTACTCGTATGGTCCGACAATACGCGTATATTTATATATAATGGTAAACTTCGTTCCAAAATGACTCTAACCTTGTAGATCTAAATAGCAAAACAATGCAATTTCAAGCAAAAAAGAAATAAACAAGATTGTATTTCTGGAACGTGAAAAAACAAAGACATTTAGAATAGAAAACATATAGTTTTCAAAAATAGTCTATATGGTATTTTATATTCTAAATCGTCAAAAGTCTAAAATAGTTGTGAAAAAAATTCACAGAGGCAAGAAAAGATCTGTCATTAACACCAAATTAAAAAAAAAAATTAAAAAATTAGTAAAATTACAACCACTCACTAGTTTCAAACGCGTATTAACAGGTGGCTGAGTAAAACTAGCTTTTAGAGATCTCATGCTTCTCCATTTTAATCTCCATTAATACATGCAATAGCACAACATGCACAACGTGTTGTTATCATTTGCGGAATTTGGTGTTATTGGTATTATCTTTTTTTGTTCTCCATTTTTTTTTAGACTCATGGATATTTAAAGAAAGGCATACTGAATAGACACTTAGACATTCGTGCGAATAGGAAATTTGAAATATTTTCATTTCACAATTAATTGTCACCGTGAGGATGAAGATAACAGAAAAGTACTTCACACATGTAATGTATCTTTGGTATCTTTCGCCTCTCTTTTATATAAAGGTGGTCCATAACACTTAAGGGAGATAACTCTGTAAAAATCAGCTGAACGTTTTAATCACGTTCTATTGTTAAGGAAATATTAAGCATCTCAATGACCAAAATTAGTGTTTGTCAAACTGCTATATATCCAATGGAATTTTTCCAATAAAATGTGTGTTCAAGTTTAAATTTTTATATTTTTGTCAAATTTTCAAAGTAAATATTTTGTCAAAATTTTATAAAAATTAAACGAGCCAAATTAATTTTAGTCAAGGTGTTTGGTAAAAACCACCTTAATATGGCATGGTATTGGTTGCAAAAATTCGATATTTTTCATTTAAATGCAATATTTTATATTTAATTGGTATACTACTGTTGCCTTTATTTATCATTTAGATGCAATATTTTTTATCTAAATGGTATAATTTTTCATTTAAATGGTATTTTTTTCATTTAAATGCAATATTTTTTATTCAAATGGTATCATTTTTCATTCAAATGGTATAATTTCTCATTCAAATGGTATAATTTTCATTCAAATGTAATAATTTTTATTCAATTGGTATAAAAAATCATTTACATGCAGTGTTTTTTATTCAATTGGTATAATTGTTTTTTTATTTATATGCCATTATTGCATTATGGGAATTTCTTTGACGTCTTAAAGTCAAACTTGCAACAACGTTTGTGATTGGTCGATAATTGTTTGGATTTCTCCCCTTTCTTTCTAAACATGGGTGACCAATAATTAAAAAAAAACCACTTCAGAATATCGCCCCTCTAACTAAATCTGGCGTTTGTGCGAGTTCGTGCACTGGCTATTAATGCCAATAATGGCTAGGTAGAGCAAAAAATGCGAGTGACAAGTAATAAAAATTAATTTGACACACAACTTGTTCATGGACAGAAACAGATGCCTGCGTGCATTGCAAAAATATCTCTAATAAAACCCCTTTCTGAAGAAACTCTCCTACAGTCTTTAAAAAAAAAAATACATAGCTAGCCCCTCCCCCCCCCCCCCCCCCCCCCCCCAAACCACGTTTTCCCCCTCTAAGTCCAGATACATGTTATCATGACGTTCTTTTGTGCTACATGTATATTATTTTTTACTTTTCTTGATCCTCAGAGACGTTGCAGGAGGGCAAACATGAAAAAGAATAAAAAGCCTTCCAGGACGTTATAATTATTTGAACTATAAGCCACCTCTTTTTCTGCTACACGAAGAAAAACAAATCACTTAATTACAACAGCAGAACCAGAGACCCCGTGACAAGAAGTTATACTCCGGAACTAGTTCTTTAATAAAGACAATTCATGATAAATTGGAACCAGTTACTAACCCATGTTACAACAATAGTCCTATGACATAGGACTTCACTGTATGAGGCGTGAATTTCATATTTAATACTATCTATAATATGTGTTCTCATGTATTATGCCGCAAGTCATTTTACATTTAGGATTGGTTGCTGAGCTTTTTTTACTGTTCTCATCTCTGAATCCCTTAAATAGATTTTTTTCAAGCCCCTCAGTAGTTCAATAATTACTATATGCCATTGCTTAAATAAGTATGCAGAGCGTATTTCAAAACATATTTTATCTTAAGGACTTTTAAATGATTTACTTTTCAATACTGCATTGGGAAAGGAGAGGGTATACAAGTTTATTTTGTGATACAGTATATAATATAATTAGGTATCCAAAAAATTATATGATTGTACGTTTAGCTATCATCTAGACCCGTACGAAATGTATATAATAAGACACATATAACAGGGGCGGATAAAAAAAACTTCGGTGTCTTAGGGGCCGGGAGGGGGGAGGTTCGAATTTAGATATTTGTATAGAGATGTATATATGCGAGTATTGGCAGTAATGGTTATGATGTGAGTGTGAGGGGAGGGTTTCAGATCAAAGATCGTTTCTATAATTCTATATCTTTTAGTTTTTACCATTTCACTCTATTCTTTATCCTGTGATCTCTATTATATTTGTCCTTAATATGCGAGACATATTTGCCACTGGACATAAGACAACCAAAAATCAATCAACTTATTCTGTATATTTCATCATGTCTTTATTATGTTATCTATAGGTTTGGTCCCTCCCCTTATCTATGTTTTGTTTATATATTTGATAATGCCATTTTTTGGGGGGAAAAGGTAGGGGCAAGGCGTTTTTAAAAACATATTAATGGGTCGCGTTTTTTTGTTTGTTCTTTGGAAGTGAGCCAGAAGAAATCTACTTCTGTTTTTTGCATTTGAAAGATCTTCTAGCTCTCTTTCACCTCTTCTTTTTGATAGATTATTGAGACGGCAGTGGTACATAACAAACATGGCGTCGTTTAGTCTAAATGAAATTAATAAATTCATGAATGCAGATATATTAGAATGTGAGCTGTTTTATAAACGTTTTTTATGGTATGACAGTAGAACGATAAGCTGGATAAATATAAGAACTACACGGACAATAACTATTAAGGGACAATTATTTGATATTCTAGGGAAGGGTTTTTGATTGATTATTGTTTAACGCTACTTTCAACACTATTAGGCTATTCCGTGGTGGTCAGTTTAAATTTATAAACGAAGGATGGGGAAGGGAAGAGAAGGGAAGGCATTATTATTCATTTCAATCTGTCGCTAATCATGCCTATTTTTCAGCTCTTACCAGGCAACCATATTCATATGTGAAATCCTTCTGTCCCTTACTCGAACAAATACATCAATATAAAATGGCTCTTATTCAACACAAGTTTAAATTGATTGATTGTATGTTGCTAATTTTAACACCTAGTGACAAATATTTCATGCTTATTTATGAAAACACGAGTTTAGAAGTCAGGTATAAAATATAAAACAGAAGAGATGGAATGTGATTGCAAATAAGGCAACTATCCATCGGAGTTCAAATATGAAGTGGATGAAAGCAGTTATAGAAAATCGTAAGGCCTTCAACAATGACAAAAACCTGATACTGTAAAGTCATCTATAAAAGGCCCGACATGAAAATGTAAACAATTCAAACAAAAAACTAACAGCCTAATTATACATAACAAAACAATTTACAAAATATCAAATATGAGTCGAGACATGAACCAACGACAACCACTAAACTACAGGCTCCTGACCTTGGACAGGTAGAAACGAAGATGTGGTATGATTGCAAATGAGACAACTCTCCACAAGAGACCAAATGACACAGAAATCAACAGCTATAAGTCACCGTACGGCCTTCGACAGTAAGCTAAGCATACATTGCATAGTCAGTTATAATGTGCCCCGAAATCACAAATGTAAAACAATTCAATTGGAGAAAACTACCGGCCGAATTTATGTACAAAAAAATGAACGAACACAAATATGTATAACAAAGCAACAAACGGCAACCACTGAAATACAGTCTCCTGACTTGGGACAAGCACATACATACAAAATGTGGCGGGGTTAAACATGTTAGCGGGATCCCAAATCCGCCCCCTAATCTGGGACAGCGGTGTAACAGTACAACAACATGTTTGTGAGCACTCAATCCATCCCGAATCTGGGACAGTGGTGTAACAGTACAGTAAAATAGCAACCTATACCGTCAGTTGCAATTAGATTAACCCAAAAGATCGAAACGAGACACACACAAACAAATGAGTTTTAAGACAATAGAAAAAGCACCACATAAGAGTATTTGCAATTACTGGAAATTTGCTAAAAGCTAATAACAACTAGAACTGAAATAAATCTTGTTCTTCCAGATTAAGTTATCAAACAGTACACAACGCGCCGCAAAGGATTTAAAAAAAAAAGAAAACAGTCTGAGAAACGTCTAGTTTACGTTGTATATAGATATAAGAAGATGTGGTATGAGACAACTCTTCATCCAAGTTAAAATTTGTAAATGTAAACCACTAAAGATCAAAGTACGGTCTTCAACACGGAGCCTTGGCTCAAACCGAACAAAAAGCTATAAAGGACCTAAAAAATTACTTGTGTAAAACCATTTAAAGTCTAATCTATTTAAAAAAAGGTATACTTGCATATATATATCTATATACAATGGAAGTTTTTGAAAAGTGGCCCGAACATTGTGACCATCGAAAATTTTGCAAAAGAATTACAAGTTGGGATTCAAGATTTTAATAAAACAGCACGAACGCCAGATTAAGTTAGAGGGGCGATATTCTGAGGCGTTTTTATAATTATTGGTCACCCAATTATTGCATATAAATAAAAAAAACTATTTAACCAATTGAATAAAAAACATTGCATGTAAATTATTTATACCAATTGAATAAAAATTATTGCATTTGAATGAAAATCATACCATTTGAATGAAAAATTATACCATTTGAATGAAAAATTATACCATTTGAATGAAAAATTATACCATTTGAATACAAAATATTGCATTTAAATGAAAAAATATTGCATTTAAATGAAAAAATATACCATTTAAATGAAAAATTATACCATTTAAATAAAAAAATATTGCATCTTAATGAAAAAATATACCATTCAAATGAAAAAATATTGCATTCAAATGAAGAAATATACCAATTAAAGATAAAATATTGCATTTAAATGAAAAATATCGAATTTTTGCAACCAATATCATGCCATACCTTAAGACATTTGAACGTTTGATTTTGTCACTTTTTATGGACCTCCCATTTTTTTTATTTACCTTGAAGTTCGGTATTTTCGTTGATACATATTTTTGAATAAAAACCAAAGCTGAACGCGATTAGACAGTGCAATATAAGTCACAATATCCCCTCAGCAACGTCGCTAACTTTCATAATTTGAAAAATACCGTGAAAGATGAAAGCGTTATGATTCTTTTATTATATTTTATTTTCTACTTACCTAATATGTTATATTTTATATATTTTTTATATATAGATCAATACAAGTTTACGAATGCAGATTTTGAAGTCTGATTAATAACATTAATTGACCAAGTTTACTGCACCGATGCGCATTTATAAGACACAATGTCTATTCAATGATAATCTTGAGGGATTAGGGATGCAGTACATTCTTTAATTTAGATGATTTCCAAAATTTTAGAATTTTAAAGTTATTATTTGTCGGCATGTGTCTTTTTTATAGCATTTAAATTGGTATCGTTTATGCCAATACATTTGCTGGTCGACTATTATTCCCTAAGGATATCAGCAGCCCAACAGCTCAAATATATTGGTATTAGCACAAATAAGCGGGTATTTTTTTTAATCTGAGAAAAAATGTTAAAAAAAAATTAAGAATTCAAAATCATATTCATCATACCTTTCCTGAATCAAAACTGAGTCTGTCTTTACATTTGGTGCTATTTCCCATTTTAAGCTCATAATGTTTGTGAAAATTTCAGATTCTAAATATTTCATTATTGTCTTCCAGAGACAATAAAATATGCTTTTATTGCGTTTAAACCAGTATGAATGTTTAAAAAGCGCATAGCTTACATTCATCAATATCATTTTAATAAAAATAAATTAATTAAATAGCTTACCTTTTTATATTCTATCAATGATGATTTCTAGAGTCATGCAGCGTGTCAATGTGGTGACTGAACGGCAAATTACAGTAATGTTTATTTTATAGTGTCGCTAAATTCTGTTAGCCTTGTGAATGGTTATCGCTACGCTAGTCACGCCTATTGTTATCGATACATGTACATAGAAATAATTGAACAATGTTTTGACATGTATTGTAAAAACACGAAGGGTGCCACGTGTGGAGCACAAAATGCTTGAGATTATCCCTTGTATAAAAATTTTGTCAATCTAAATTCGTGTATTTGCGAATCATATACGATATGTACTTCTGATACAATGCCGTGATTTTATGTCCCGACAGAGAATTAGGTCTAAATGGTATATCAATGATGTTTTACCACAGTGACTCTAATCCTCTTTAATAATAATACACATTTAAGCAAAAATTGGGTTGCCCTTACCTTCATTCCCTAGTTCCTAAATTTTAAAAGTTTAACGTTTTGTCTATTTCACAGAAACCCCATGATATGATATATCAAAGTTATTTTAACGCAACAGGCCCGTTATATATAGAGTAGAATACATTTCATTCGCATTTTGGGACACAATGATCTACAATTTTATTAATTTTGGTAATGCCTAGGTCACACATTCACGGATCACCTCGCCGGATCCACTACGAATTAAAACTCATGGATGATCCCGGAAATGCAGTTTCCGTAGTCTGATACGGATTCGATACGGATGCCTAACGGTATGACTACGGATTTTGACGTTACTACCACGGATAATCAAGGACGGGTTCATTTTGGCGACATGAATGATACGGGTTCTTACGGTAAGACACGGTATAATACGGAAATGATACGGTACGCAACGACACGTGTCGTGACGTATGTACTGCGGATAAACAACGGTTTGCTACGGTATAAGTAAGGGTTAGTACGAATGAGAAGGGTGTGAAACGGAATAGTACGAACCGTCAAATTTCTACAATTTACTTGTTATTCATCATTAATTTTCTATATGGCAGTTAATCGTAGATTATTTTTCGTTGTCGTTAGATAAATTATTTATCTGTCTGTCTGTACTATGTGGTGTTATTCGTAATCCTCGGACCAACGACATGTAGCAGTTCTTGAAACATATTTAGGACTATTCTTTCAAAGTTCTTAAGTGTAGCTAAATTTTCCGCACACAATCAAGTCATGAGGGGCTCAAACTGCCCATGGATAGGGAAGTCAGTCCCTAATCCACCATCTACTCTGCCTCCTATCACCTCTACGTCTGTCATCAAGTATCTCGACCCTGCCCTGTCATTGTGTGCCATATCAATATCCAATTCCAGTTAATCAATTGCAAGCAGCAGTTGTTGATTATTCATGTTGGATAATCATTATGTATACCTCAACGTCAAGAAAAAGAATAAGTAGGGCCCTATAAGTATGGAGTATTTATACAGAAGCCTTATCATATTAAGTTTGTCGTCGTTACAGACGTAATACTAGTATTCTGTATTTTGTCGTGTTGTAACGTAGTAAACCGTAATAGACTTTCAGAACCCTGGCTGATACCTAGCTATCCGTATTGCAACGTAATGAAATCGTGCCGTTCCGTGACACATTCGTTACAAATCGTTTTGTATCCTTACCAATACGTGGTGTAACAGTACTAGTACGTAGTTCTCCGAAATTAGCCGAAATCATTCTGGCCTACGAATAAGAACGGATTAATACGGTTTTGATAGGGACTAAAACGGATCAGTACGGTCTTATACGGTTTAGTAAGGAGTTTCTACGGTCGTTTGATCCGTGGTCAACCGTTCAAAAATTGTCAATGATATACAAGTACTACTACGTATGACTACGGCAACAATACGGATATCTACGGACTAATACAGATTGCCACGAATGATGCCGGATCGTATCCGTAGCTAATCCGGCATCAAATTCGTGAATGTGTGACCTAGGCATAATATGCGGAGGAGTCTTACGGGCATATTTTGGTAGTCAATAGGTAGTAATAGGTAACCGTGTTATATATAAATGTATAAGCAGCACACCATCGATTTGCTTATCCCATTTGCTCATGTTTCGATGTTTTATGTTATCGTTTAGGTTTACTATTTTATGAAAATGAGTATATGAACATAAGCAATCTTAAAAAAAGATATGATTTCATTGTGTGATTTGTACATAAATAAATTAAAACAAAAACAATTCAAATGATTAAGTCGGATATCTTATATTTTGACACTATGTGTAATTAAGAAATTGTGATAGTTAAAAAAAATTTGCATTTAAGGATGCACAAAAAAACATATGGGTTTTTAACTTGATAGCAACACTTGTGTCAAAACCACTGTCCAAAAATTGTTAAAAAAAATACTGCTAATTATTTGTACATTATTTTACCCTCTAACTGAAAAAAATCCTTTTTTTCATTTCTATCTGAACCTACATATAACTTCTAACCATTATAGAATGGCAACAGGGAATGTGACAAAGAGACAAAAACCAGACCAAAGAGCAGAAAACAGCCCAAGGCCTCCACTGGGTCATTAACACAGCTAAAAATCCCGCAACCGAAGACGGGCTACAGCTAGCCCCTGAATAGTATGGTATACTAGTTCATCGAAATGGACGCCGGCCACACTGAACTCCGAAATATACAAATGAACCAAAATACAAAAATACAAAAGACTAACAAAGGCTAGGTGTTCCTGACTTGGGACATGCGCATAGATGCGGCCGGGTTAAGCATGTTTTGTGATATTTCAACCATCCCCTATACCTCTAACTAATGTAAAATATATATTTAAAAGCAGACTTGATAATTTACACAATACATTTACAATGTGTTCAGTTGAGTTAGTTAGACTAATATGTTGCTAATGTCAGAACCACAATTCTATACTCTGTTCCTCGAATGTGACGTCACCGAATTAAACTTATCACCGAATGTGTACTTACATAAGCAACACGACGGGTACCACATGGAGCAGGATTTTCTTACCCTTCCGGTGCACCAGATATCCCCCTGTTTTCTGCAGGGTTCGTGTTGCTCAGTTTTTAGTTTTCTATGTTGTGTTTTATGGACTGCTATTAGTCTAATGGTGGTTTTTCTGGGTTTTATTTTGCCCTGGCATTGCCTGTTTGCCTTCAGTGAACTTATGAGTTTGAATATCCCTTTGGTATCTTCTGTTTCTCCTTTGCTAATGTTGACTCACGTTACACCATTTTTATAATGATTCGGATTGTTAATTACTCATTGATATACAAGGTGACCGTGTATCAGGCAAAAAGTGTACACTGGTATCAATACTGTTTGCAGATGACATTTTGTTATTATCTGAAACTCCTGAAGGGTTACAGAACTCTATAAATAAACTAAATTCTTATTGTAATAAGTGGCAGCTCACAATAAATACACAAAAAACTAAAATAATGGTCTTTCAACAGAAAAATATTTTATATAATATATATGATTTTTACTTAAATGGTGACAAACTAGAAAAAGTTTTAAAATATAAATATCTTGGAAATATAATTGAAGCATCTGGGAAATTTACTTCATCACACACTGAATTGGCTAAGAAAGGTACTAAAGTTTTGTTTTCTATTTTTAAGTATCTTTCTCCTTTAGAAAATGTGTCTATAAAACTATACAAAAAATTGTTTGAATCACTAGTTAAACCTATTCTCATGTATAACTCTGAAATTTGGTATATGGATTTTTATGAAAAAAAAAATAAGAGCTGAAAGACGAGCACAAATTAAAGACATGAGTAAATTTGATATTCTTGCAATGATTGATAGTAGCCAAGTGGAGAAGACACATTTAAAATTTTGCAAATATGTACTGGGGCTTAGTAAACAATCTGTCAATATAGCTGCAAGAGCAGAACTAGCTCAGTATCCCATAGATGTCTTTATTAAAGTACAATCATTGAAGTACTTAGCAAGAATTTCTAGTGATGAAAATAACCCTTTATTATATGATGCTTTCTGTTTATCTAAATGGCTTAGCACTAACGGTATATTTTCATGGTTCTCATATGTAGAAAATATAGCCAATGTAAATAAATTAGACATAAATAAAATACAGGATATAAACTATAAACAAGAGAAGAGTTCATTCTCAAAAAATATTAAAAAAGAACTAAAAGATAGCTTTGAAAATATTTTCTTTGAAAAATTAAAATTAACTAATGAAACCAGTAAAATATTCTTGTACAGTAAAATAAAAACAAAATATGAAATAGACAAATACATTTCTAAAAATAGTTTTGAAAATAGAAAATCATTATGTAAAATGCGAGTAAGTGACCATTTCTTGGAAATAGAGAAGGGTAGATATAAAAGAATTCAAAGAGAAAATAGAATATGTAAACATTGTAATATAAATGCGGTTGCACTTTTTCTTAAAATGTAAAATTAATAAATCTTTACGTAATCAGCTTGAAAAAGATATAAATAATATATGTCCAGAATACTTTACATTGTCTGAAACAGATAGATTACAATTAATTCTATCTTCATTCGATATTATGCAGCTTACTGTTCCGTTCATTAAAAAGTCATTTGCACTGAGGGGAGTGGACACAACGCCTGCATAAATATTACTGTTTTATCATTTATATATGATGTTTAATATGTTCATTTTTCCATTGTGTATATTGTATTGTATTGTTTATATATGCCTTCAACCCCCAGGGGTATAAATGTGCATTTCATGAATAAATAAATTAATTAAACGAGAAGACCTCATTTTGTGTGTCGCTTCTCTTCCTTCCACAATAAATTAATAATCATGTCTCTGTGTCCTATAAGTACCATGCATAGTTGCATTTTCGTCCTCGCTTATGATTATTCAGTTTGGGTTATTTTGGGAGGAAAACGAAAATAAAGGCGTGCGGATATTGTTTCCGTCATCGGACAGACTTTTAAGTCATAGACAAGACTTCCGTTAGGACTGTTTTAATATTACACATATTTTCATAAGTACTTGGGGACTTCGCGTTTTTCTGTATACTATGATCATGCATATACTATAAAATAAGTGTATTTGCTATTTACTATCAATTCCAAGTTTACTATCCTCGGCGGTCACTGATGTATTATATAGAGACTAATTCCAAGTTTATATATTATATACAGAGTCTCTATATAATATATAAGTGACCGCCGTGGTTAGCAAATAGCAAATACACTTTATTTATAGTATATATATGTTCATAGTATACAGAATAACAGAAAACAAAAAAATAACGGACTTTTGAAAATAAAAGGGGAGGGCTAAACAAAAATGTCCTATGACTTTTGATACCTTTCCCGAAATTCTCCAGTCATAAAATCTTTTACAAAAATTCATCCTACAACAGTTTACATACTTTCAATCACGCTCTAAACGCCCGCGGGTGTGTTCTAGTGTTAATTAATCACCAACATTGAAAAAAGACTAAAATAAAATAATCGTAGATAACAGCTTCTCTACTACGTCCACTGATGAAAATGACGCCGATGAACACGTTTGGACAACCACTAATTAAAAAATAAATTAAATCCCACTGAACATTACAATATTAATAATGTGTTGGATAGATGATTTCTCACTTTTAATCACGAACATTGAAAAAAACATAATTAAATCTCATGATCTTATGTCTCGTAACAACTTCTGGTAAATTGAAGCAACTGTGTGGGTATGTTTACTTACTTAGTAATCGAAAGGGTTTACATAATATCATGTATAATATTTCTCGGGGTAAAAAATCTACTCCGGATTTTATGGTCTATGGTGAATCGGGAAGATATCCTTTAGAAATTCAATCAAATTACGAGTGATTATTTTTTTTTTTTTTTTTTTTTTTTAATTTGTAACTGGAAATATTTACAAATTAGCTTTTATTTTGTATAACTTAGCTACTGCCAAATGTGGTACAAATATGTTAATATCGTTAAAACAAGCCGCATCAATGTTAGACACGTGTGGTTTGTCGTATATTTTAGACTACATGCATATCTGTGTTACCTAAACTATGCGACTTGTAACCGTAAATAGAACTTAATTGATCAATTTAAACAAAATTTGCTTGCAAGTCTACAGGGATCGCTAAAATCATTAAACTAGCGTTTATTTAAGGCGGATTTATGGTGGCCGGATGCGGCCATTTCACCTTTTCGCGATTTCCCGATTTCGCGTTGGAAACGTGAGAGGAGAAAACGCGAAAACACGAAAAGGGGAAATGGCCGCATCCGGCCACTATACGAATTTGAAGTTTGAGAAATTTTTCAGTAGTTCGGATGAGAGGCAGATATTTTCATTTTTAAAGTATCGAACTCTCAATATAAAATTACCATTTAAAACTGGCAGACGCCAAATGTTAGAAAGAGAAAACAGAAAGTGTGTATTGTGCAATTTAGATGATATTGCAAATGAATACCACCATTACATTTTTGATTTTTCACCTTTTAATGACGGTAGAAAAATATGTATTAAATTTCATTATAGAAGACCTTTCCCTATGATTTAATGAATTCCAAAACATGTTCAGAACAAAATCAGCTGTTTAAACTTATCAAAGAGATCAACAACAAATTGACTCTTATGGGTGAATGGTCCGTGTATCACTTAAGGATGTATTCTTCTGACTTTTCAGTCTCGTTCAGTCTCGTTGAAATCTCGTTCTTAGATTATGTCCAAAACATATGATAGAAGTGGAAAATATCAAGGAATTTTAAAAATATTATAATCAAACATAACTCTGTGAAAAAATTGTGTATTTACCATGAACGGTTTTTGAATAAGCCAGTTTTCAAATTTTACGACCATTCAAGTCAGTATTTTAAGTCAAAATTTTGAGAAAATGGGTTAGGGATACAAAAAATTATTTTACAAGAATAATATACATTCCATCTCATTTTGGTCTTTTCAAATTTCTAAGATATGTATTTTTTCAATCATTTATAATAAAAAAGTTGAATTAATATGCATTTTGTGCTTTAAAATGAGAAAAATCATAAAAATATAAAATTGGCAGTATGGTAAATTTTACACAAAAAAGCATCAAAATATGATAAAACTTTCTTATATTAACACCTACCTAAAGTTTTTGTAAGTTAAATTTATTCAGATTGGTCCACTTCATCTTTATGGAAAGTATGAAAAAAAGTTTAATTGTGGAACTGTGATTTTTTTCACGATAACAGCCCAAAAATAGGTAAAAATCGATGAAAAGTGAGAAAATCATCAAAATTGGGCATTTTCAAAGGGCCGTAGCACACCACCATATGATTTTTTCTTCACCAACTGTTTTGTTACAGTCTTATAAACCTAAAAATCAGGTTAAGAAAAAAAGTTTAATTCTAGAAATTTTTGGCTCCTCAGATCCTTAACAATTCAAAATTTTTAAAAAAATTGAAATTTTGTTTTTGGATATTTGGTCAAAGTTTTAGAATATCAACATTCTAAATTTTTCAATTTTTTTCATATTTCTAAAATTTGTTTTAAAATTTAATAGTTTAGATATTTATTCAAACTTTAAAATAATAAACATAACATGCAGTTTTGGTTATTTCTCTTTTTGAAAGTTTTATTTGTTTTTTTTATTTTTTATTAAAATATAGGAAAGGGGAAAGGACTTAAAAGTGGGTACCTGTTATATGTGCGGTTGATGTTCTTTTTTAACCAATCAGAATTCTAGTTATCGAATCTGAACAGCGCACGCGGAACATATACTTGAATGAGGTTCATTGAAAAGTCCCGAGGGTATCAAAAAATAAAAACAATGGGACTTCCAAATTTATCGCTTCGATTTTTACATTGGTTGGAAATAGTTTTTAAATCTGTTTCGGCGTCATTACATCATATAGTACCATTCAATACAAAACATTATGATAGTAAATAGTACATTTAGCCATGAATATTTGAAATATGTGACGTTTGTCGTAGTTTTCAGATATGCCCCGTGCCCCATATGCTTTATGACTTGAGGTCGGATCGTAATCGTGGAAATTACGAGTACCGTAAACTGTACACTGTAGCGGTGGATCAAGGATTTTGATAAGGGGTGCAAACTATGCATCGTTTGGAATGGGACATGTAAACATGTCTAAGCATTAACCATACATATATATGGGTAGCTCCACAACACCCCCCTTTTTTAAATCCACATCGGCTTACCTACAAGACAAGAAAAATAACCAGCGGCGGATCAAGAAATTTTCATAAGGGGAGCACACTGACTGCATAAGAGGGGTTCCGCCCCAGTCATGTTTCAGTGATTCCCTATATATAAATTAACTAAATTTGTCCTATAAAAGGGGGCTTGGGCACCCTGGGCTACCCTCTAAATCCGCCTCTGTTAACTGTCCTCAATTAGCTGCTCTGGTGAAGTACTTTAGCTTAGTTGGTAGTGAGGTGCCTTACTGTCCTATTTTTGTGAACTATCAGTGGGGACTCTTATATTTTGTATCTAGTATGTAGTATAACGAAATCCGAGTTCTATATTTTAATCAGATTGGCATAATTATAATTTGGTATAGAATGATTTGGTTTAAGACAGGGTTTACGGGGAGCGATAGCACCAGCATGTTTTATATCTGGGAGGAAGGCTATTCCAAAGTCGAACTGTTGATGGAAGGAAACTATTCATATAATAAGTAGTTCGACAGGGTACTGATGGAAAATTATTAAAGTAACAAGTTATATACTGGTGTTTGTTTCTGAACTGATCTGGTAGAATATCATTTAGATAACATGGGGTCTTTCCATTCACCATATTATGAAAAAGTAGGAGTTTATGCTTATCTCTTGTTGAATAGTCTCCCGCCCACATTCTGCAAAAAGTAAGCGTAAACTGATGAGTTTTGTTGCACCAGTAACGATGCGTGTGGCATCGTAGTTTATATGTTCAAGCTTGGATTTTAGGTATTCGGGACATTTATCACAGACAACATCAACATATTCAAGTAATGGACGTACGCAGCTAAAATACATATTTTCAAGAGATCTTCTGTCAAGCCTAATTTTTAGGCGACGTGGTAGGTCAAGTCGAGGTAATGTCTTTGTTGTAACTTTTTCGATGTGAGAAAGTTAATCCTACGTTCTTATGTGTCTGAACTCTTTTTATTATGACGCCATTCATATTCAGAGGTGGATGATAATCTGGTTCGCTTTTCCGTGAGGATACAAGGGATTCTGTCTCGGACGGATTAAAGTTTACTAACCATTTATCCGCCCAGTTTTTTTTATTTTACACAAGTTGCAGTTTAAAGAAATCGACAAAAACAAGTGGATTATCTACAACAGTATCAAATGCATGTATTGTCCGCGAATAGTTTAATATTACAGCTTACTTTGTTTAGAATGTCGTTGATGTAAATTAGGAACAACAAGGGACAAGAATTTAACCTTGTGGTACTCCAGCATTTACAGCAGCCCAGGAAGATTCTACTGCATTTATTACAACCCTCTGTTTTCTGATCGACAAATAATCATTAAGCCATAGAAGGTCTCCAACAATACCCATCTTTTGCAACTTATAGAGCAATCCCTTATGCCACACACGGCCGAAGGCTTTGCTAATATCGAATAAATATGAATCTAATACCTTTGCCTTCGTCTAGGGCTTTGCTAAGTACGTTACAAATATATAAAAGTTGATTTCTTGTCGAATCGTTAGGCATGAAACCCGACTGGTGTTCAGTAATCAAAACTCGTATGGAGTTAAATAAGTGCTTATATACACAACGCTCGAAAACTTTGCTCATCACTGAGAGAAGAAATGTTGGACGATAATTACTAAGTATGCTTTTATCATCATTCTTCAAACAAAGAATGTCATTTGCTAGCCTCCATGCGGACGTAGACTTAAGTTGAAAATAGCGCGTGATGTTTTTGCTATAGATTTTTTACAAACGAGGCCGTTTTACATTTAGAGTTTGAAGAATGTCTTTGACTTCGTACGTTTCAAAAACAATATAACTTAATCGTCTATCTGGAGGGATGTCGTCCTCAGACAGTAATTTATTACTATCGACGATATTAGACTGACGCAAAATAGTCATTGAATGTCTCGGCCTTTTGTGTATCGTCATCAATTACGGTGTTGTTAGAATTGATAGGCGGGATATTCATGTCTATATTTTAAGTCTGCTTAATTCCACTAAACCTTGGTTGAAGACATGGTCGTTCTAAACTTTTCGATCAATTTGTCGTTGTTTTCTTCTCATTGCGTATTACAGTTTTATTTCGAATTCTGCGAACTTGTATCCAGTTTTCGGGACGATTTGTCTTTTTTGCCTTTTTATATAAATACGGTTTCGTTTTCTAATAGACCTGCATATGCAATTGTTCATCCACGGAGGATCGCTTTTCTTGGCTGTCTAGTTTTATTTGGAATAGCTTTTGAAGCAAAATCTATTAATAATTCGGAAAATCTCTCGACAAGCGAATCAACATTGGTGCTAGATACAATAAAATCGTTCCAGTTAACATCTGAAAGCATTCTACGAAAAAGGTCCTGAGGTTTAAAAATAGGGGCAAGAAAACTAAGGAATAGCAGTGAAAAATCAGAAAAATTTAATATAAACACAAATATTCTACTAAAAAGAACTCCCCCCCCCCCCCAAAAAAAAAAATTAAAGCAACTAAATCCTTAATCCGCCCATGTACTATTTCCCATTGACAATAACATTTGAAGTGAATGGAATATCCAATGAAATAAAAACAACATTTGACTGCATGCATGCGAGGCGCTTTTCTGTATTAACCTACATCCGGAACGCTCAAAGCTGAATATTTGAAAGCCAAGTATATATAAGAATCGAAACAATTGAAGAGATGTATTGCCAAAAGGGACATTCAAAATAGCAAAATCCATCTAAGGTCAACTTTGCCTGAGGGAGTTGAAATCTAAATTTCTTTATAATGAATAAACGGCCTATTTTAGATGACTGATTGTTGGTTGATTAACATCCAGTGGCAAATATTTCATGCATGTTCAGGACGACAAAAAAATGACAATAAATACAATAGGTAGGTCCTGTAATAAAGAGTCCGTTCAGGGTGAAAGTCGGTAAATTTAGATCACCACTGGAAAATTAGAGTATATATATTTATATATATTGGATAGGGACAGAAATTTTGCCTTGCATCAGGCAACCAACGAACACCCCAAAAAGTTGTTGTAAGGGTTCTTCACGTGCAGAGAGCGTGGTATTCTCTGTACACGCCACATTCTGACTGGACGTGGCTGCGTACTTGTATTTTGCTCAAAGTTGATTTTCGTACGATAATTTACAAAAGTGCAAATAACAATTACGGAACTATCCCTTATTACAAAAATCAAATATCCCGTTTCCTTTTATTCACTATTTAAAATAGCAATTATCGCAAATTCGACAAGTAATTTCTGCAATTTCTTCATCTATTTACAGAATCAAAGTGTGTAAGGTCTTACTAATTAATCGAATTAAAGAAACATATTTCTCATTTTCACCCTGTAGATCAAACAAGTTAGCCTCTTGTTTTACATTATATTTTTTTTAAATCGTTTTGTTTTGTAATGGTAAATTTCATTTCGTTTCGTTCCGTTTTTATTCCGTTTCCCACATGTAACAGGAGTCCGTGTAACACCTATCAATTCAAAATTTTAAAAAGTTTTCAAATTTAGTTTTTTTGGAATATTGATCAAAGTTTTAAAATATCAAAATTCCTAATTTTTGAAATTTTGAAATTTTCACTAAATAATTTAAATTTTAATGCCTTTTCACCAATGTATGTGACGTCATTTTCATAATTTACTACGTTGAGGCCTGGACTGAGTCGGGTGTGTCTATTCTGTGTTGGTCATTCATTATGTATTCGTGTTTGTTTTATGTAATGAGGTAATACTTCAGTTTCATTATGTATATCTGTTATATTCATTTGATAAAATTTACTGTTTGCAATAGCATTAATTGTTCTAAATAATAAGGATGTTCTTATCCCAAGCATAAAAACTTAGCCGTATTTCACACAACCTTTTTTCAACTTTTGATCTTCAGTGCTGTACAACTTTGTACTTTTTTTCGCTTTCGATCTTTTATATCTGGGCGTCACTGGTGAGTCTTGTGTGGACGAGGCGCGTTTTTGGTGTATTAAATTTTAAACCTGATGCTTTTTGTTATTCATTAATCATGTGTTTCTTTGTCTAATACGTTTTCCTATTTATTTGTATTGTAGTCCTGTAATATTATGTTGTCATTTCTATGTTATATTTAACAGTGCCATTAAAGTGCGAGGTTTGGCATGCCACAAAACCAGGTTCAACCCACCATTTTTTCCTTTAAAAATGTCCTGTACCAAGTCAGGAATATGGCCATTGTTATATTATAGTTCGTTTCTGTGTGTGTTACAATTTAACGTTGCGTCGTTTGTTTTCTCTTATTTTTTAGTGTAAATTGACATTGCGATAAGACGTGTCACGGTACTTGTCTATCTCAAATTCATGTATTTGGTTTTGATGTTATATTTGTTATTCTCGTGGGATTTTGTCTGATGCTTGGTCCGTTTCTGTGTGTGTTAGTTACTTTGTAGTGTTGTGTCATTGTTCTCTTATATTTATGCGTTTCCCTCAGTTTTAGTTTGTTACCCCGATTTTGTTTTTTGTCCATGGATTTATGAGTTTGAACAGCGGTATACTACTGTTGCCTTTATATATAACTCTAAAAACTATTTTAAAATTTGATAGTTTAGATATTTGATCAAACTTTAAATGTACTAATTTTAATAAAAACTTAACGTGCAGTTTTGATTATTTCGCTCTTTGAAATTTTTTATTTTTTTATTTTTGATTAAGATATTAAAATAGAAAACGAGTGATTAGAGGGGTACCTGTAAAGTGAAAAACTGAAGAAATGCGGAACGAAACGAACGAAACAAAAAGAAACGAAACAAAATGAAATGAAATGAACAGTTACTGTTACTTAAAAGTTAATGTATAAAATAAAACAAGAGGCAGACAGTCGTAAGCAGTGAAAAATTGAATAACAACATAAATATTTTTCAAAAGCGGAGAATTCATTTCAAAACAAGAAACACGGCTTTGATTATGATCATTCTTAGCTAGAAATAAAAAAGCACGCAATGTATCAAACCTTTTTTAATTGCAAAAAACATGATTTAAAAAAAATCTTTTCTCTAAACAAATTAGACATCACATGAAATAACGGACTTTGGAAAATAAAAGGGGAGGGCTAAACAAAAATTTCCTGTCAGCGAGTACCTATGACTTTTGATACCTTTCCCGAAATTCTCCAGTCATAAAATCTTTTACAAAAATTCATCCTACAACAGTTTACATACTTTCAATCACGCTCTAAACGCCCGCGGGTGTGTTCTAGTGTTAATTAATCACCAACATTGAAAAAAGACTAAAATAAAATAATCGTAGATAACAGCTTCTCTACTACGTCCACTGATGAAAATGTCGCCGATGAACACGTTTGGACAACCACTAATTAAAAAATAAATTAAATCCCACTGAACATTACAATATTAATAATGTGTTGGATAGATGATTTCTCACTTTTAATCACGAACATTGAAAAAAACATAATTAAATCTCATGATCTTATGTGTCGTAACAAGTTCTGGTAAATTGAAGCAAATGTGTGGGTATATTTACTTACTTAGTAATCGAAAGGGTTCACATAATATCATGTATAATATTTCTCGGGGTAAAAAGTCTACTCCGGATTTTATGGTCTATGGTGAATCGGGCAGATATCCTTTAGAAATTCAATCAAATTACGAGTGATTATTTATTGTTTTTTTGTTTTTTTAATTTGTAACTGGAAAACCTTACAAATTAGCTTTTATTTTGTATAACTTAGCTACTGCCAAAGTGGTACAAATATGTTAATATCGTTAAAACAAGCCGCATCAATGTTAGACACGTGCGGTTTGTCGTATATTTTAGACTACATATCTTTGTTACCTAAACATTGCGACATGTAATCGTAAATAGTACTTAATTGATCAATTTAAACAAAATTTGCTTGCAAATCTACAGGGATCACCAAAATCATTAAACTAGCGTTTATTTAAGGCGAATTTATGGTGGCCGGATGCGGCCATTTCACCTTTTCGCGATTTCCCGATTTCGCGTTGGAAACGTGAGAGGAGAAAACGCGAAAACACGAAAAGGGGAAATGGCCGCATCCGGCCACTATACGAATTTGAAGTTTGAGAATTTTTTCAGTAGTTCGGATGAGAGGCAGATATTTTCATTTTTAAAGTATCGAACTCTCAATATAAAATTACCATTTAAAACTGGCAGATGCCAAATGTTAGAAAGAGAAAACAGAAAGTGTGTATTGTGCAATTTAGATGATATTGCAAATGAAAACCATTACATTTTTGATTTTTCACCTTTTAATGACGGTAGAAAAATATGTATTAAATTTCATTATAGAAGACCTTTCCCTATGATTTAATGAATTCCAAAACATGTTCAGAACAAAATCAGCTGTTTAAACTTATCAAATAGATCAACAACAAATTGAACTCTTATGGGTGAATGGTCCGTGTATCACTAATCTTAACAATTCAAAATTTTAAAAAGTTTTGAAATTTTGTTTTTTTGGATTTTTGGTCAAAGTTTTAAAATATCAACATTCTAAATTTTTCAATTTTTTTCATAATTCTAAAATTTGTTTTAAAATTTAATAGTTTAGATATTTATTTAAACTTTAAAATAATAAACATAACATGCAGTTTTGGTCATTTCTCTTATTGGAAGTTTTTTTTTTTTTTTTTTTATTAAAATATAGGAAAGGGGAAAGGACTAAAAAGTGGGTACCTGTTATATGTGGGAAACGGAATTCAAACGGAACTTAACGACATGAAATTTACCGATATAAAAGAAAACAATCTAATTAAAATATAGAACTCGGATTTCGTTATACTACATACGAGATCTAAGTACTACCCGTATACCTTTCACTTCTGAAGGATTTTGCATGTGACTTTTTCAACCAATCAGAATTCTAGTTATCGAATCCGAACAGCGCACGCGGAACATATACTTGAATGAGGTTCATTGAAAGGTCCCGAGGGTATCCAAAAATAAAAACAATGGGACTTCCAAATTTATCGCTTTGATTTTTACATTGGTTGTAAATAGTTTTTAAATCTGTTTCGGCGTCATTACATCATATAGTACCATTCAATACAAAACATTATGATAGTAAATAGTACATTTAGCCATGAATATTCGAAATATGTGACATTTGTCGTAGTTTTCAGATATGCCCCGCGCCCCATATGCTTTATGACTTGAGGTCGGATCGTAATCGTGGAAATTACGAGTACCGTAAACTATACACTGTAGCGGTGGATCAAGGATTTTGATAAGGGGGTGCAAACTATGCATCGTTTGGAATGGGACATGTAAAAATGTCTAAGCATTAACCATACATATATTTGTGTAGCTCCACAACCCCCTTTTTTTAAATCCACATCGGCTTACTTACAAGACAAGAAAAATAACCAGCTGCGGATCCAGAAATTTTCATAAGGGGAGCACACTTACTGCATAAGAGGGGTACCGCCCCAGTCATGTTTCAGTGATTCCCTATATATAAATTAACTACATTTGTCCTATAAAAGGGGGCTCGGGCACCCTGGGCTACCCTCTTAATCCGCCTCTGTTAACTGTCCTCAATTAGCTGCTCTGGTGAAGTACTTTAGCTTAGTTGGGTAGTGAGGTGCCTTACTGTCCTATTTTTGTGAACTATCAAGGGGGACTCTTATATTTTGTATCTAGTATGTAGTATAACGAAATCCGAGTTCTATATTTTAATCAGATTGGCATAATAATAATTTGGTATAGAATGATTTGGTTTAAGACAGGGTTTACTGGGAGCGATAGCACCAGCATGTTTTATATCTGGGAGGAAGGCTATTCCAAAGTCGAACTGTTGATGGAAGGAAACTATTCATATAATAAGTAGTTCGACAGGGTACTGATGGAAAATTATTAAAGTAACAAGTTATATACTGGTGTTTGTTTCTAAACTGATCTGGTAGAATATCATTTAGATAACATGGGGTCTTTCCATTCACCATATTATGAAAAAGTAGGAGTTTATGCTTATCTCTTCGCTGTTGAAGAGTCTCCCGCCCACATTCTGCAAAAAGTAAGCGTAAACTGGTGAGTTTTGTTGCACCAGTAACGATGCGTGTGGCATCGTAGTTTATATGTTCAAGCTTGGATTTTAGGTATTCGGGACAGTTATCAACATATTCAAGTAATGGACGTACGCAGCTAAAATACATATTTTCAAGAGATCTTCTGTCAAGCCTAATTTTTAGGCGACGTGGTAAGTCAAGTCGAGGTAATGTCTTTGTTGTAACTTTTTCGATGTGAGAAAGTTAATCCTACGTTCTTATGTGTCTGAACTCTTTTTATTATGACGCCATTCATATTCAGAGGTGGATGATAATCTGGTTCGCTTTTCCGTGAGGATACAAGGGATTCTGTCTTAGACGGATTAAAGTTTACTAACCATTTATCCGCCCAGTTTTTTTATTTTACACAAGTTGCAGTTTAAAGAAATCGACAAAAACAAGTGGATTATCTACAACAGTATCAAATGCATGTATTGTCCGCGAATAGTTTAATATTACAGCTTACTACGTTTATAATGTCGTTGATGTATTAGGAACAACAAGGGACAAGAATTTAACCCTGTGGTACTCCAGCATTTACAGCAGCCCAGGAAGATTCTACTGCATTTATTACAACCCTCTGTTTTCTGATCGACAAATAATCATTCAGCCATAGAGAAGGTCTCCAACAATACCCATCTTTTGCAACTTATAGAGCAATCCCTTATGCCACACACGGCCGAAGGCTTTACTAATATCGAATAAATATGATTCTAATGCAATTTGGATGTAACAATTTTTTTCATTGGCTAAAAGTTGCCGTCAAATCCACAGTTGACCAGGCGTAACTAAGGGAACCGCCATTTTTCAATTGCTGAATCAACAAATATTCGATTACTACTATATAATCGAAAATAAAACAACTCCTACCTCGAATTCGCCGTTTTAATGTAATTTTATCCGAATTTGAAGCGTACAGGTAACGTAAAAACCTCCAGTTTGTAAGTTTTCATTTGTATGACGTCACGTTTACCCATGACGTTTCTGTGCCATAATCATTCATGAAGTTTCGCGGATTTTTTTTTATTAGACAAATTTAGACATTTTTTCAAGTTTTATCGTATTTTTTCTTTTTGTAATGCATTAGAATCGGAATAACCGTACTGTAGTTGAAGAGTTGCCACCGTCAATTTTGATTTGACGGTCGCAAATCTCCGTTTTACTGTCTCCGCTACGCGTCGCCAGTAAAACTGCATTTGCGACTGTCAAATCTACAATTGACGGTGGCAACTCTTCAACTACAGTACGGTTATTCCTTAAATCTATATTAGACGTTACGCACGATATTGGTGTCACTTTGGAAATATGGGTTAGATGGCGGGTTATTCAAATTCAAGCTGTTATCCTTTACAATAAATAGCCATGTTATGCATATCATTCGAAAGGAAATAAACCATAGAAATCAATAACATAGATGAATTTGTGCTTTGTCTATTTTTTAATGTAAAAAAATGCTCATTTCGATGCCTATAACGTCATTTTAAGGGTGTCCCGCTGTTACATTTTTTTTTTATTTGCGTCTTTGAAAGCCCAGTGCGGCTTCATTAGTATGTAGAATGGTTTAAAATTTTACAACTATATTGTATAAATTTAACGTTAAATGAAGTAATAGACGTTTTTACTTATAAGTGTAGGAAGATCGTCAGAAAAGTTTCAACAAAAAAGAGAAAAAATGTCCCAATTTGCTGCTCAACCCGTTAAAAAACTTTCTGTCTTCAATTTCATAATATATAACATACGAAAATGGATTTTAATAATATCAGAAAATTAAACATGTTCCGAAGAAGCTATCTGAAGTCATCATTATGTAACTGCGGTCTTATTTTAAAAACATCGTCATTTTTCCCGTGTCCAAAAAAATGTCCCGATGGACAAAATAACGCAAAGAATAATTCAGAGGCTTTTTATCAAACGAAATTCTACTATATCTCTTATTTTTATCACCTGTTGACTGATATGAATGGAAAATACATTTAATTTCCTTTAAAATGATATGACATGCACTTTTGTTTGAATTGCAGGTAGAAAATCCGAAACGATCTAAGATGTCCAATGAAATGTCCCCGTAACCGTAATTTGACGTTCGCGTTATGATAACGTTAAACTGGTATACGACTTTTCTTGCATATTTGGTATAACATATTTAAATGAAATGGTCTGATCTATATAAATAAAATAAAGTTCTCGTTTAATATGCATTAAAATGGAAAACTGCATTGTTTCAAGGATATAAGATGTCGAAATATTTAACTGGGATACTCCATAAAGACAAGGCCCCGGAGCTATAACAAAGAGAAAACATGGCTTACTTATGACCACACACCCCACTATATAAAAGCATGCAAGATACATTGAAAAGGGAAATGCAAACAAAAGTGAGATCTTTTTAATTATCCTCCTCAGCCAGACAGTATCTGTAATTCCTACCAATGCTATTAAAAAATTCGAAGCTATACACATAAATGAAAATTCTCACAATAAATCTCATGAGAAAAAGTACTCTTTAGTCGTGAACATTTCAGTAAAACGTGCAATCATTTTTTCTTTTGTTGCATCGACTCATTTAACAATGAGTTTTATCAGAGAAATACTCGTATGTCATAAACATTTTAGTATAGCTAACGATCATTTTCATTAATCCACTGTGAGTACATCTACCTAGCAACGGTGATGAAAAATAGGGTTATTATATTTAGAAGTAGTTTGACAGAATGAAGCTTATTTTCTCGAATCTCCAACAGAATTGCCTGGTAAATAGGCATGTATATGAAAATTAAAAATTTTCGTTTGCCATAATTTGAGAAAGAACGAAAGAGAGAGAGAGAGAGAACGAGAGTAGTTCGACATATATATGATGGATGGCACACAAACATGTAGCAGCTAGCTCTAAGGTATAAATTTACAGACACTCCAAACTCATTCGAGAAAGAAAAAATAACAAATCAATCTTATATGTGCAAATATTTTTGTTGTTGTTTAAAGTAGATATTTTTTATCTTCACAAAACGCCACAAAACATAGCTTGAATATTGATTCTTACATCGCGATGACCGTGAGGGGATTAATTCCGATGTATTGTTGCCATAGAGATTTGACTTTCGTTTTTGACTGGAAACCGATCGCATATTTACGCGGATATCATCGATATATCGATTGTTTTAAATTCATTTCTGCAATGAATACTCATAAGAACGGAAATAAATAATACAAACATATTGTGTCGTTTGAAATATTTATATTCATTCAAATCTATATATGCACACGTAAAAAAGAAATGTGTTAACGCATGCGTAGGAATATAACAAGAAAGTTCTGTGGAAAATTATGAATGTCTACTCAAATCTAATCTATTGGAAAAATCGAATAGTTATTGAAGAGTGTCTACCATGCACGTGTACTGCACTTTTATTAGAATCGTAGAATAGAATGATAAACAATTGGATGAAAATTATACATACATGTAACTGCTATATACAAATATTAATTTAATATATAACAACACATTAGAATATACTGATTTGTATCACCACAATATAATAGATATTAAAGCAGTGAGGTTGAATTCCCTGTCATTTATTCATAATCCACGCACGAACTTTTCTCAGAAAAAAAATTCATAAATCTCAGTTTCAAGTATAGAAATGTGATTTTTTTCTGAGACAAGTGCTTGTGACCATCCACAAGAACTTGCGGTCATCCGATGTTCAGTACTTCAGTACTTTGATTATACTTATAAAATAATGCAAACTAGAAACAAAAAGATTAAAACCGAAAACATAAAAGTAATCAGTTTGGAAACTTTTTTTTTTCAAAGTCTTTAGAAGATTTAGTGTAAACCGATATACTCTGTTAAATGTTGAAAATGGAAGCGCTGAACCAAATATAACCAATAGTATATAAAAAGTGCATGGAATGCATTCCTTGTCCATAGTTGTTCGCTTGAGAAAAAAAGTTATCCATGTGAACATGCACATAAAGCAGTTACTAAAAAATACACATCTAGTAAAATGAAAATAATTGTATCATTCAAAATCGGATTTCGACCTGCTGGTAATCTGTGAGGTAGGTATTGGTCTGTGTAAGAATTTTCTATTATACTTTGCCAAATTCTATAATTTCAAATATTATAAAAAAAAATATTGATCGCCGACCCTTTTTTGAAGCTAGAATTTGTGAAAAAAAAATATCAGATGAAAGGATAGCTCGTAAAATATGTTTGCGAAAGCAAAAACACAACAATACAGAATCACCGTTCTCATAATAAAGTAAGAAGATGCGGCCGTATGACGAGACAAACTTCCATAAAGACCAATTAATAATTTCTATAGGTTACTCTATTGCAATCAACAATGAGCAAAACCCGTACCGTATAGTCAGCTATAAAAGACCCTTAAATGACAAATGTAAAACAATTCAAACGAGAAAACTAACGGCCTGATTTATGTACAAAATGTGTAAATATCTACATAACATGAATTTTCTTAATTATTTGGTAAAACAATCCTGATTTAAAAATTGTTTTCATTGATTACAATTTTCATTATCACTGAACTTGTACAAAATATATATTTGTTTAGGGGCCAGCACAAATTCATCTATGTTATTGATTTCTATGGTTTATTTCCCTTTCGAATGATATGCATAACGCCTCCGGGTGCAGGAATTTCTCGCTACATTGAAGACCAGTTGGTTGCCTTCTGCTGTTCTTTTTTCTATGGTCGGGTTGTTGTCTCTTTGACACATTCCCTATTTCCATTCTCAATTTTATTAAATATTTTCTTTTTAAAAAAAATAGTTTAGACCCCGACCATCTTTAAATCATTGAAAGTTGGCAACGGCATTTCTTTTACAAAAATTAGGCAGTTAGTTTTCTCGTCTTAATTGTTTTACGTTGTCATTTCGAGGCCTTTTATGATAGCAGACTATGCGGTATGGGCTTTGTTTTTGAAGGCCGTATAGTGACCTATAGTTGTTAATTTCTGTGTCATTTTGGTCTCTTGTAGAGAGTTGTCTCATTATCAATAATACCACATCTTCTTTTTATATACTTCAATCATTTAACAAGATATCAAATTGTTATTTTGTGTTATTGTTGCATAGATCTATTATTCTTCGCAAACATTAAAAATTGTTCATGTATTTAAAATTTTGTTCAAAGTCAATGGAATTTTTTATTTGCACAGCCTTAAAAAAAATAAAACCATATAAAGAAGCAACTTCGAAAATCTCTGTACTTTAAGCGGCATTTCACATGAGTAGAATATAAGGTCAACGTTTGAAACTTTCCGTGGAACAACGTCAAAATCGTCGTTTTATTAGGAACGTCGTGTAACGCAAAGTGGCACCAATACCTTGCGTAACGTCAATATCTTTGCCTTCGTCTAGGGCTTTGCTAAGTACGTTTCAAATATATAAAAGTTGATTTCTTGTCGAATCGTTAGGCATGAAACCCGACTGGTGTTCAGTAATCAAAACTCGTATGAAGTTAAATAAGTGCTTATATACACAACGCTCGAAAACTTTGCTCATCACTGAGAGAAGAAATGTTGGACGATAATTACTAAGTATGCTTTTATCATCATTCTTCAAACAAAGAATGTCATTTGCTAGCTTCCATGCGGACGTAGACTTAAGTTGAAAATAGCGCGTGATGTTTTTGCTATAGATTTTTTACAAACGAGGCCGTTTTACATTTAGAGTTTGAAGAATGTCTTTGACTTCGTACGTTTCAAAAACAATACAACTTAATCGTCTATCTGGAGGGATGTCGTCCTCAGGCAGTAATTTATTACTATCGACGATAATTAGACTGACGCAAAATAGTCATTGAATGTCTCGGCCTTTTGTGTATCGTCATCAATTACGGTGTTGTTAGAATTGATAGGCGGGATATTCATGTCTCGATATTTTAAGTCTGCTTAATTCCACTAAACCTTGGTTGAAGACATGGTCGTTCTAAACTTTTCGATCAATTTGTCGTTGTTTTCTTCTCATTGCGTATTACATTTACAGTTTTATTTCGAATTCTGCGAACTTGTATCCAGTTTTCGGGACGATTTGCCTTTTTTGCCTTTTTATATAAATACGGTTTCGTTTTCTAATAGACCTGCATATGCAATTGTTTATCCACGGAGGATCGCTTTTCTTGGCTGTATAGTTTTATTTGGAATAGGTTTTGAAGCAAAATCTATTAATAATTCGGAAAATCTCTCGACAAGCGAATCAACATTGGTGCTAGATACAATAAAATCGTTCCAGTTAACATCTGAAAGCATTCTACGAAAAAGGTCCCGAGGTTTAAAAATAGGGGCAAGAAAACTAAGGAATAGCAGTGAAAAATCAGAAAAATTTAATATAAACACAAATATTCTACTAAAGAGAACTCCCCCCAAAAAAAAAAAATTAATTAAAGCAACTAAAACCTTAATCCGCCCATGTACTATTTCCCATTGACAATAACATTTGAAGTGAATGGAATATCCAATGAAATAAAAACAACATTTGACTGCATGCATGCGAGGCGCTTTTCTGTATTAACCTACATCCGGAACGCTCAAAGCTGAATATTTGAAAGCCAAGTATATATAAGAATCGAAACAATTGAAGAGATGTATTGCCAAAAGGGACATTCAAAATAGCAAAATCCATCTAAGGTCAACTTTGCCTGAGGGAGTTGAAATCTAAATTTCTTTATAATGAATAAACGGCCTATTTTAGATGACTGATTGTTGGTTGATTAACATCCAGTGGCAAATATTTCATGCATGTTCAGGACGATAACAAATTGACAATAAATACAATAGGTAGGTCCTGTAATAGAGTCCGTTCAGGTTGAAGGTCGGCAAATTTAGATCACCACTGGAAAATTAGGGTATATATATTTATATATATTGGATAGGGACAGAAATTTTGCCTTGCAACAGGCAACCAACGAACACCTCAAAAAGTTGTTGCAAGGGTTCTTTACGTGCAGAGAGCGTGGTATTCTCTCTATACACGCCCCATTCTGACTGGACGTGGCTGCGTACTTGTATTTTGCTCAAAGTTGATTGTCGTACGATAATTTACAAAAATGCAAATAACAAATATGGAACTATCCCTTATTACAAAAATCAAATATCCCGTTTCCTTTTATTCGCTATTTAAAAAAGCAATTATCACAAATTCGACAAGTAATTTCTGCAATTTGTTCATCTATTTACAGAATCAAAGTGTGTAAGGTCTTACTAATTAATTTGTCAACTTAAAGAAACATAATTCTCATTTTCACCCTGTAGATCAAACAACTTAGCCTCTTGTTTTACATTATATTTAGTTTTTCAAACAAAACAAAAAACGTTTTGTTTTATAATGATAAATTTCATTTCGTTTCGTTCCGTTTTTATTCCGTTTCCCACATGTAAAAGGAGTCCGTGTAACACCTATCAATTCAAAATTTTAAAAAGTTTTCAAATTTAGTTGTTTTGGAATATTGATCAAAGTTTCACCAAATAATTAAAATTGTATAACTCTAAAAACTATTTTAAAATTTGATAGTTTAAATATTTGATCAAACTTTAAAAGTACTAATTTTAATAAAAACTTAACGTGCAGTTTTGATTATTTAGCTCTTTGAATTTTTTTTATTTTTTATTTTTGATTAAGATATTAAAATAGAAAACGAGTGATTAGAGGGGTACCTGTAAAGTGAAAAACTGAAGAAATGCGGAACGAAACGAACGAAACAAAAACAAACGAAACAAAATGAAATGAAATGAAATGAACAGTTACTGTTACTTAAAAGTAAATCATTTCTTAATGTATAAAATAAAACAAGAGGCAGACAGTCGTCAGCAGTGAAAAATTGAATAACAAAATAAATATTTCTCAAAAGCGGAGAATTCATTTTAAAACAAGAAACACGGCTCTGATTATGATCATTCTTAGCTAGAAATAAAAAAGCACGAAATGTATCAAACATTTTTAATTGCAAAAAAACATGATTTAAAAAAAATCTTTTCTCGAAACAAATTGGACATCACATGAAATAACAGTGTCCTGAAATTTTTAAGGTTTGCATCTATTGAAAAAAAACACATGTTTAAACCTATTTAAACTTGCATCGAACAGATTGATTTACTTTTAAAAACATCTAACATAGCTAAGCGTTTCCGATAATTAATTCAGGACTATTTGGTTTTCCAAGCGCCCATCATTTAGGAGTAACAATAAAAAATGACCAACTCACTGTAAGCCAAATAGTATGGTAGGGTTGAGTATGTATATATTGTCTACTGTACGTTAAGGCATAAAATGGTTCATACACGTGTATTCCCTCAAATTCGATTTCAGATTTTTTTTTCTTTTGCTTTACGACTTCTAACTAGCAGCAATCATGTCGGCAGGTGAAATCATTGAACGTACATTTTGAACGATCATCTTTAACCTTTAATCAACTATTTCGGTTCTTATAAATCATTGGCCTTCAAAGATTTGGCTATGGCGCGTTCCTGTTGAAGGTAAATCCTGAAAAGCGCTTCGAACGCATGCAATTTTTAACTTGTTTTCATTTTTTATCGATTGCATGACGATCATATACATGTATTGCCTTCTATCATTGATGTCCTTTGTAAATGATGTTAAAGAATATGTAGGATTACCAGTAGTTCTATTTATTCCAAGCTCTGTTGTGAGAAATTGCAAATAATGGTTTTTACATATGAAGACAATAGTATTGAAGGCTTTATCTGCTGGAACAACGACATATTTGTCATGCAAAGAGGAAAAAGCATCCACATTATCCGGATTCTTGAAAGGGTTAGTGACTCTTGTGCTCATAGCACATCGTAGTTTTTGAATGCGCTTCTGAATGCATGATCGAATAGCTTTGATCCATTCATACAAAGTGTCCAGTTCTGGTTCGTCTGGTTCGCGCTTTACCCATTTTCTTGCATAGTCCTCAACTTCATCCATCAGTAACTTGAAGTTCTTTTTCCAGTTGATGGGCTGTGGAATTCTATAGTTTGGTCCCTTGGCTAACAACTCTCTTAGTTGTTCATTGGTAACGATGCCAAGGTCACCAGTAATAACATGCCCAGCTGGACTATAATTGTTTTGTGGCGATGCACATGAGCAATCCAGAGGCTTGGATTTCTCTTCTTTGAGATTAAAGGCCTCTAAAACCCTCTTGTGGTTGAAAATCTTGGATGCAATAGACTTGATATAAGAAATTACAGGTGTAACTTTATTTTTGAAGTAATCAGATATAGTTTTTTGTTATACATTGTAATATACCAATTAAATAAAAAATATTGCATTTAAATGAAATAATCAAATTTTTGCAACCAATACCATGCCATAGAAGAAAGACAAATCGCATTGGGTTTTTCTTCTGGTTTCGTAACAGTTTCAATTTTCCGATATTTTTTGCCATATATATTTTCACCCTGCAATTTCATATTTTGCAGGACGTTCTGTTGACAAAATATAAAGACTGTTTTAAGGATCGTTATAGATTTTTGACTTTATCTTTGTTGCCAATTGCAATACAAAAGTGTAGTAAACAGGTACAAGTTTTATAATTTGTTATAATACGGAGGTAACAGTTTGAAGGTTACAACTCGGCCGATGCCACAGCTGTTTAACATTTCGTTCCAGATTAATTTTAATATGGATATTTTCCCCACATTCTATTTCATCAAACTAGTTCTTATGTACTCTTTTGATACTCCCGAACTCTCTAAAATACTCTCTCAATCTCGCATGCAAGGTTGTCGTCACTGCCCTGGACACTGTCTAAGCATTATATCGGGCGGCAGACGCAACCACGTCCCATAATTTACATTTTCGTTGTAAAACCAGTCGACCAGCATTACATATGAAATTTCAATGACCATATTTTTTCTTGTCGTCCACTTCATGTTTGTTCTACACGTACATACGATTTTGTAATTATTTTTTTCTCATTTAGCCAGCACATTCTGGACGACACGCGGTAGATCTTTGTTTTTTGCTTGCAATCAATGTATTAACTTTCCGAAACGAATGTGATTTGAAATCCATACCTTGATCGCAATAAATACATGTACTATGTATTCTCAAAATCGACACATAAAATCCTCTTCTATATTCTACCCGATTGTTCTTGTGTGGTTCATACGAATAAACGCCTTAAGTGAATTTATCATATATTTAAACAATATTTTCCTCTTGTCTCGACAATATTTTGGAAGTGTTCATAAGATGACTAGATCTATTGTTTTAGGGTACCCAGAATGCATTTGTACAGGATGAGCTCTTGCATGTATTAGTATTTTTCTTTGAAGCACTCAAAACGCATTCTGCACAATATATTTTAACATCTTGGCTCAATCACCACCAATAAAAGCTTTCTTTCATTTTAAATATTGTCTTCTTGGAGCTCAGACCTGTGTCATTCACCAGAACAGCGTTATTTAGTCTTAGATGCATGATTTTTTTTATTAGTTGTTAGTGGCTTTAAACTAGCTGTCAGTAACTGCGAGTACTCTCAGATCTGTACTTAGTGTCTTTTTGTTGTTGGGATGTACAAGTACCCGGCCACGTCTACTTGTATTTGTAGTATTTGTATTTTTATCCATCTGATGAGTTAAGCCTTTTTCAACTGATTTTTACAGTTCGTTCTTATGTTGTATTGTTACACCGCTGTCCCAGGTTAGGGGGAGGGTTGGGATCCCGCTAACATGTTTAACCCCGCCACATTCTGTATGTATGTGCCTGTCCCAAGTCAGGAGCCTGTAATTCAGTGGCTGTCGTTTGTTTATGTGTTACATATTTGTGTTCCGTTCAATTTTTGTACATAGATTAGGCCGTTAGTTTTCTTGTTTGAATTGTTCTACATTGTCATTTCGGGGCCTTTAATAGCTGACTATGCGGTATGGGCTTTGCTCATTGTTGAATGCCGTACGGTGACCTATAGTTGTTTACATTTAAAAGAAGTTATATGATAGATTACTTGTAATAAACTCCTTTTTTTCTAATTCAAGATACCATGAACTTATGATACCTTCTCGTTTCATGTCACAGCCGAAGCATTGGCTGGTTACTGGATTGATGGTACCTTGAGAACCAACGAGCAGCTGTACTAACTAATCATTGTCACAGAAACGTACGATATTAGTGTAAAATCAGAGGTAATCTTTGCCTAATGGATTTGCAACCTTGAGATTAAGTTCAGTTTCATCGTTTATGATCTGGATTTAATTCTAATCGTATCATTTACATCAAGCCATAGCTGAATCACACAGATATTTGTCTAAAAAAAAAATCCTATATACCAGGTACTTAACTCGCATTTTTGAAAAATGTCAGCCGGTCGCGAATTCCGTTATATATCGACTTCTCGGTTGTCAAACCCACTTAAACTTGTTATGTCGTAAATCTAAATTGATTTTTCTACACAATGGTGTATAACACGCCTAGTTTTGTTGTCGGAATCATCCGTAGTAATCCTACCCAAGTATGTCAACCGTAATTATTTCGTCTACCGACGCCAAATTGGAAACACAAAATTAATTATAAAAATCATTTAAAAAAAATTGTTAGTTTTTGTCTGAATAGAAATCACCCAGTTAGTAAAATTGTACAAGATACCGTGAAAAAAAATCTAACAAGTGTTATTTGTGGTATGTCTAATAAGTCATGAGTTTCTGTTTTTAGACACAAATTTTCCCATTACATCAATATCATTCAGACTCTCTCTGGACTTCACCATGTTAACGCATGAAATGAATTAAGATCAGATAACTCCGAGAAACATTTGACCTTCACCATTGTGTAGAAAAATCAATTTAGATTTACAACACAACAAGTTTTAGTGGGGTTGGCAACCGAGAAATTGGTATATAACGTAATTTCGTGACCGGCTGATATTTTACAAAAATTGACATTTTACAAAAATGCGAGTTAAGTACCTAGTGTTATATTAAGGTATATAGGGGGAAAAAAATTGAGACAAGTCATTAGATAATAAGGAAGGTCCTATTTTAAAAAGCATTGGTGGATACTCGTCGGTCTTCTAAAACACTTTTTGAGGTTCATAAAATATCATTGTTATCTAAACATTGTCATAATTAGGTAGATCAAAAGTAGGGTTTACTTCTACAAAACATTTCGACAAAAAAAAAGACTAAAGAATGAATGAATTACCATTTAATCTGAGACTATTATGTGTTATAGTAGTCTCAGATTTAATACATTACAACATTTTATTCAACTGTGTTAAAAATACTATACTTTACTATAAAAAAAATACATTAAAAACAAATATTTCCATATATAGCATCACTGCTATACATTCAAACAATGATACGTATACCAACATTTCCATATATTACAACATTGTTATGAATTTCTGTAGAAGATAATTTGACAAAGATAATTGTCAAAATTGAATAAACACACATTGTCCCCCAATATATATGAATGTAACACAGAAATTGGTCACACTTCAGTGAAGATACTTAGATAAACACATAACATTTCCACATATTACAACAATACAATATGTTTCTTTTATAAATACTTGGATAAACAAACAAATTATATACTTCATTTTTCTTTTATACAATAAAAATGTTATACATCTCAGAAAAGATATAATGTCACATATTTATTTTACAGAAACTTGTATGAATAAACAGAGCAACAAAATGTTCCTATATATAACAAAAATGGAATAAATTTTATAAACGTTGATTTCCCCGTTTGAATGGTTTTACACTAGTAATTTTTTGGGTCCCTTTTAGGCTTGTTGTTCGGTGTGAGCCATGGCTCCGTGTTGAAGAACGTACCTTGACCTATAATGATTTACTTTTATAAATTGTGACTTGGATGGAGAGTTGTCTCATTGGCACTCATACCACATCTTCCTATATCTATGATTAGGCAGCAACAAATATTCCCATTTAACAGCAATGTATTAAAATATAGATATGTGATTTCCCTATGCTTAAAACTTCGACGAGTAAGAGGGTCATTTTAATCAGATTGACTACAACACAATATATATATATGTTAACGATACCGGCAAATCAAACATAGTCATAGTAAAAGATGTATCTCCCTAAAGTACAAATTTGTAGCACATTTCTTAAAAGATACTTAGATAAACAAACATTTCCGTATATTGCAACAATGTAATACATTTCTGGTAGATATACTTCGATAAACAACTTTAAAGATTTAAATTATTTTCATATATTACAATATTTACAAATTAAATACATCTTTGTTGTTTGTTGCCACGCTCTTTGAACTTCAAAGAACATTCAACAACTCAACGAGCGGCTTCCATAGTAGTGGTTTGTTTCAAATCAAATGAGGTAGGACCAATTCCACTTGAATAAGTTTCACACTAGTGCCATATTATAGAGTTTGTCCTATTCCGTACTGCAGAAACACGATGTGTTGGGTACTGGAGAATAGGCAAACGTGGCTGATAGGTACTTCCACACATTCAACTTGCTGTGATTGCAGACAGTTGGTTTTCCCATTGTGGTTTGTTTTAGGCGTAATTGTGATTGCATTTATAACTATCAGATTGGCAATCGTCAATATTAAGAATGGCTCGCAGATTTAAAAAGAAAGTAAACACTGTTAAACAAAAAATAAGAAAACTCGATCGGGTTTCTAGAAAGAAAAGACAAAAAAGCACAGGTATATAAAGCTAAACAATATGTATATAACTTAGCCAACTGTCAATTGACAGACGAACAATACATAGTTAAAATTTATTGTTAGTAATTATATGTTTCTGGAATATAAATAAATTGCCTCTTAGCTGCTTATAACAGTGCAGTAAAAGAAGATTATCCGATAAAATTATCTAGCTGGGAAACAATTAAATCGTTAGTAGCCACAGTGTTGAAAAAAAATATTTTTTATTTAATGACTGATACTTGGTACAGAAAATAGACGCTAGTATGGGAAGTAAATGCAGCCCAGCAATTTGTGATATTAGAGCATTCGAAGTTATCAATGAAATTATTGTAAGTATAAAAATAAGATCTTATTTTACGCAAGGTATAGAGATGATGCGTTTATAATAGCTCATTCTTCACGAGAAGAGGTTGAGGAGTTTTTTTAAATAGCAAATGATCATCACCCTTTATTAAAATTTACTTATGAAATTTCAAACCAAAAAGTTATTTTTCTCGATACAGTCGTACATGCAGGGTTGAGGTTCAGGAACACCGGTATCTTTGATATAAAGAGCTACACCAAACCTACTAATACGTTTCAATATTTAGATAGGACGTCTATGCATAACCCAACAGTCTTCTCCGGATTGATAAAAGGGGAAGTTATTCGCCACCACCGAAACAACAGGAACACGCAATATTTAAAAGAAACACTTTGTGAATTCAAAGGCCATCTTAAGCAAAGGGGATATAAGGACCATGAAATACTTCGTAACTGTGAATCGGCTCTCAATATCGAACGACAAGATTTACTCCGCTTTAAACAAGAATCTGACAAGCAGATACCACTAGTATTTGTAACTAAATATCACTTCTCGTTAGGAAATATAAATAAAGCTTTACGAAAACATTATAAAAAACTAGTTCGCAATGCGAAATGTAGGGAGCTATTTCCAAAACCACCAATGGTGGCATATAGTAGACATCGGAACTTATAAGAAATACTGACTAGATCGGTAGTCAAAGCTTAGTACAATATGAAGGATTGGGTCAGGACCCCTGATGAAGCACACACCCTTCACATGAGCCACGGAACATTATAGAATTTGTCCTATTCTATACTGCAGAAACACGATGTCCTGGAGAATAGGGAAACGTGGCTGATAGGTACTTCCAGACATTCAACAATGGGTACTTCAAGACATTCAACAACAAAACCCTAATGTAGCCTGTAACCCTAACCCTATTACAGTCTGTATCCGTAACCATAACGCAGACTGTATTCCTAACCATAATGCTGTGTGTATCCCTAACGCTAATGCAGAATGTATTCCTTACCCAAATGCTTTCTGTAACCCTTACCCTAATGGTGTCTAAGATATAACCCTAATGCAGCTTGTAATGCAAACTCTAATGCAGCTTGCAACTCAACCGTAATGCAGGCTGTTACCCTAACCCGAATACTGACTGTAACCCTAATCCTCATGTTGTCTTTAACCCTAACCCTACTGCAGACTGTAGCCCTAACCCTTATTCAGCTTGTAACCCTAACACTAATGCTGTCTGTTACCCTAATTCTGATACAGACCGTACCCTCAATCCTAATTCTGTCTGTATCCCTAACCGAAATGCTGCCTGTAACCCTTACCCTAATGCAGACTGTTACCCTAACCATGATGCTGTCTGCTACCATAACCATGATGCTTTCTGTTACCCTAACCTTAATGCAGAGTGTTATCCTATAATTGCTGTCTATAACCATAACCCTATTGCAGTTTGTAACGGTAACCCTTATGCAGACTATATTCCTAACCATAATGCTGTGTGTATCCCTAATCCCTTACGCAGATTGTAACCCTAAAAATAATGCTTTCTGTAACCCTTTCCTTTATGCAGATTGTAACCTTAACCCTAAAGGAGTCTATTACCCTAAACATTAAGAAGCTTGTAACCCGAACCCTAATGTAGACTGTAACCCTACCCATGATGCTGTCTGTTACCCTAACCTTAATGCTGCCTGTAACCCTAGCCCTAATGCAGACTGTAACCCTAACCCTGATGCTGTCTGTAACCCAAACCCTGTTGCACTCTGTAACCGTAACCCTAACGCAGACTGTATTCCTAACCGTAATGCTGTGTGTATTCCTAACGCTAATGTAGAATGTAATCCTTACCCTCATGCTTTCAGTGACCCTTACCCTAATGGTGTCTAAAATTTAACCCTAATGCAGCTTGTAACTCAACCATAATGTTGTGTGTTATCCTTACCCGAATACTGACTGTAACCTAACCCTAATGTTATCTGTAACCCTAACCCAAATGCAGACTGTGACCCTAACTATGATGCGGTATGTCACCCTTACCCTAATTCAGAGTGCAACCCTAGCTATAATGCTGTCTGTAACCCTAATCATATTGCAGTTTGTAACCTTAACCCTAATGCAGACTGTTTTCCTAACCATAATGCTGTGTGTATCCCTAACCCAAATACAGACTGTAACCCTAATACTAATGTTGTATGTAACCCTTTCCCTAATGCAGACTGTAACCTTAACCCTAAAGGAGTCTTTAACCCAAACCATAAAGAATCTGGTAACCAAAACCCTCATGTAGCTTGTAATCCTAACACTGCTGCTGTTTGTTACCTAACCTTAATACAGACTGTAACTTCAATCATAATACTGTCTGTAACCCTAACCGAAATGAAGACTGCAACAATAACCTTAATGCCGCCTGTAACCTTAACCCTTATACAGACTGTAAACCTAACCCTTATGTTGACTATAACCCTAACCCTAATGCAGACTGAAACCCTTACCGTTATGCTGTATGTAACCCTAACATAAGCTGAATGTAACCCTAACCCTAATGATGTATGTAAGCCTAACCCTAATGCAGACTGTAACCCTAACCATGATGCTGTCTGTTACCCTAACCTTAATATAGACTGTACCCCTAATCCAGTGCTGTCGTTAACCGTAACCCTAACGCAGACTGTATTCCTAACCGTAATGATGTGTGTATCCCTAACGTTAATGCAGAATGTAATCCTTACCCTCATGCTTTCTGTAACCTTTACCCTAATGGTGTCTGAAATTTAACCCTAATGCAGATGTAACTCAACTCTAATGCTGTGTGTTATCCTATTCCGAATACTGATTGTTACCCGAACCCAAATGCAGACTGTAACCCTAACCCTTTATGCAGACTGTAACATTAATCCTAATGGAGTCTGTAACCCTAACCATAATGCAGCTTGTAACCCTAACACTAATGCTGTCTGTTACCCTAACTCTAATACAGACTGTAACCTCAATCCAACTGCTGTCTGTAAGCCTAACCGAAATGCAGACTGTCCCCATAACCCTAATGGTGCCTGTAACCCTAACCCTAATGCAGACTATAACCCTAACCCAAATGCAGACTTTAACATTAACCCTAATGGAGTCTGTAACCCTTACCCTAATGCTGCCTGTAACCCTAACACTAATGCTGTCTGTTACCCTAACTCTAATACAGACTGTAACCTCAATCCAACTGCTGTCTGTAAGCCTAACCGAAATGCAGAATGTAACCCTAACCCTAATGCTGCCTGTAACCCTAACCCTAATGCAGACTATAACCCTAACCCAAATGCAGACTGAAACCTTAACCCTAATGCTGCCAATAACCCTAAACTTAATGCATATTGTAATTCTAACCCTAATACAAACTGTCTTTTCATAGTTGTGATAAAATACATATTTGAAACGATACACATCTTCCGTTGCAAATTTTCCACATGTACTATCCAGCAATTTGATTTACATTTGGAGATAACTTTTCGATAACTGGATACAGTCTTTGTGATTTCGAAACTAAAAAGTAATTAACATTTCAGAATATGCATAAAGTACTATTATGCACGATGTACGATAATTTATTGATATTTGAAAATATATCAAGTTTTTGAATAATCCTACTAATTAAAGGATTTGATTAGGAATTTTTCCTTTCGAATTTTTCTCGGAGTTCAGAATTTTGGGATTTTACTTTTTATGTTTTAATTTTGATTTATTTGGGTTTTTTTTTTTTTTTGGGGGGGGGGGGGGGGGTAAAGTCTAATTGATCAATATTATGATAACGCAACATTCGCACATTGTCATTAATATTTTCATTTTTTTCTAGATTCGCATCATTTTATTATTTTATACATTTGAACGAGACTTGTTTCTGCATTGAAAGCCTGTAAATAGTTTCTCCAGTCAATTAACAATACTGTGCTTTCAGGTACATATAATGAATTTGCTCTTTGAAATAAAACACCAAATACAGCCGCTAAAACTGCAGTGCAAAAAGGCGTAACATCCAATCAACAGGACTAATTTATAGCATTGTTTTTATCTATTTTAATAGAAGTATTGATGCTTTGTTTGTATCTTTCATTAATAAACGTTTTAACAAATATTTAAGTACCCATTCAATAAGGCTCAATATCGTCACTTATAGTTTTCAGTAATATCTTGAAGGGTTTGGGTTTTTTTTCTCGCAAATTTTGTTCACAGATTTGTCATTGTCTCTTCTTTAGTAAACTAATTTAGGTACTAAAACAAATACGCAGTATTCAGATTTCGAAACATATATTGGCCAATAATGATCAATGGCCTGTAGTTGTTGCCTATTAATTTCTTTAATCATATGCATGCTGTTTTCGTAGGTATTCAACCGCCTCATTATTAGACTTATACTTCGAGATTGACATACACAGTCATCTCAGTACCAGAATATATGACAAATGAACCGAATTTTGATTTTTGAATTATCAATTTTCCCCACCTTAATAGCAATATACCAACTTCACCTGCATATGGGATAAACATTTCCCAACTTATTTGATATTCAAGAGCTTGTAGCTCCTACTCAGACTGTATAAAACGTCAACAGTGTCTGAGCAGAAAGTTAATGAATAAAGGGTATGTAAAAGAACGTCTAAACAAATAAGTTAATCGGAAAGTACTAAGACCTTGTTGATGAATATTCCGTAACAACTTCACAAATAATACATGATGGTCCTGGTTTGTAGATACTACGCATTGACGTTGTTTCTCATCTTATCAACGTGTTTTGCCATTTGATTAGTGTCTTTCCGGTGTGAGTTTTCCTCCGAGTTCAGTATTTTTGTGAAATTACTTTTCACATATTTTATTCTTTTACGAAGTACAATATTTCCTAATTATTCATTTTGAATTGATGAGGAATAGTAGAACAAAAATACCGAACTACAAGGAAAATTAAGAACAGAAAGTCCGTAATCAAATGGAAAAAATCAATAGCCCAAACACATCAAACGAATGGATATCAGCTGTCATATTCCTGTCTTGGTACAGGCATTATTCTTATGTAGAAACTGGTGGATAAAACTTGGTTTTATAGAGTAGCTGGTATCTATTACTTATCAACAATCTCGGCAGTCACATTCATTTGGGACATTTGGTGGTGTTAAAAATTTTGAATCGATTTGACCATCACACTGTTTTACTATAGCGGAACTGTACCGCCGAGAAATTTTCGTTTACAATTCTTTGCCTCTGAGTAATTTATTTGACCAGCTCTCTCGTTTTGAATCGAGTATCACTGATGCGTCATTTTAGTACTTTATTTGGTTTTATTTTCCTTTTTTTTTATTCGAGCGTCACTGACGAGTCTTGTGTAGACGAAACACGTGTCAGTCGCAAATACAAAATGTCAATCCTGGTATCTATGATGAGTTTTTTTTAACAAAACACTCGTTTGACGAACACTGTAATTCACCTCAAACGAGCTTATACATGAAACTCACGTGAAACTTATCATGTGAATTTCACGTGAATTGAGATTCACATGATTCTCACGTAAAAAATTTCACATGAATTTCACGTGAACTTTTAAAAAAAAAATATTGGTATTTTTTATGATTTTACTTGAATTAAAAAATTTAGATGTTGTATGAAATACTATATTTTAAAAATTCATGTGAATTTCACGTAAACAAATTCATGTAATTTTCATGTGAAGTTCACGTGAATTTCACATGAGATTCATGTGAAACTCACATAAACTGATTTCACGTGAGTTTCACGTATAAGCTCGTTTGAGGTGAAATTCACGTGAATTTCACGTGAGATTTACATGAATTTATATTCACGTGAAATTGATGTTAATGAAAATTGCCTGTGTAAGGCAAAATCTACAGTTTATCCCTATGTTCTATTTTTAGCCATGGAGGCCATCTTGGTTGATTTGCCGGGTCATCGGACACATTTTTTTAAACTAGATACACCAATGCTGATTGTGGCCAAGTTTGGTCAAATTTGGCCCAGTAGTAATTTTTGTAAAAGCTAGTTAACGACGACGGACGCTGGATGCCAAGTGATGAGAAAAGCTCACTTGGCCAAGTCCACTTTGACCTCGTCGGTAGGGGAACTGTAATCCAGGTGATAATTTCGAAATAAAATATTTATTTGTTCTGTTGGTGTTGTTGTGTAATTGGGACCACAGGGACTCGGTAAGCACTGATGATTAAAATTTTGTTTATCAGTGTTTTTCAAATATTTTTTTGTATTTCCTGTATATGAGTATTACATTATTGACGTTTTTAACGTTGACATAAATATTTCTTTGTTTTCTAGCAAAGTGCAGTTTACTATTCATACCCGTTAACTGAAAAATCCTAGGATTTACTACAATGTGCAATTTACTTTCCATATCCGTATGCCATCAAAAAATTATACTTGGGTTCGTTTTACTCGGTCTTTAATTTCCATGTTGTGTTCAGTGTACTGTTGTTTGTCTTTGATTTCCATGTTGTGTTCAGTGTACTGTTGTTTGTCTTTGATTTCCATGTTGTGTTCAGTGTACTGTTGTTTGTCTTTGATTTCCATGTTGTGGTCAGTGTACTGTTGTTTGTCTTTGATTTCCATGTTGTGTTCAGTGTACTGTTGTTTGTCTTTGATTTCCATGTTGTGTTCAGTGTACTGTTGTTTGTCTTTGATTTCCATGTTGTGTTCAGTGTACTGTTGTTTCTCTTTGATTTCCATGTTGTGTTCAGTGTACTGTTGTTTCTCTTTGATTTCCATGTTGTGTTCAGTGTACTGTTGTTTCTCTTTGATTTCCATGTTGTGTTCAGTGTAGTGTTGTTTGTCTTTGATTTCCATGTTGTGTTCAGTGTACTGTTGTTTGTCTTTAAGTTTTGTCTTTTTTCTTTTGTTTGCCATGGCATTTTGTCAGTTTGTTTTCGACTACTAGTAATGAGTTTGACTATCCCTTTGGTATTTTGTTACAACTAAATATTTGGATTTGCCCTTGAATTTCTCTTCTCTTGTTTTGTTTTTTCTCTCAATATTGTCGATCTATAATAATAAAAACACTTCTATATATTGTGATCGAGTTATTGCCAGCCCACAGGAATAGTGAGTTCAAAAACCTACTTTTTCAGGCTAGTATTTGAATAAGTATATACATAATACAGATCATGATCAAGTTCAAATATATATATAAAATTGAGAATGGAATGATATGAATATATATATACAGACTACTTATTATGGTATTTTCTTTCGTTTAAAGGAACAAATTCAATTAAATATCATAAAATCATGTATTTGTGGTGTATAATTAAACCAGAGACATATAATACATTGCATTATATGTCTCTGATTACACATATTTATTCATTTGCATTTCAAAATATATGACTTCAAATATATTTAAGTGATCATAGTACAAATAAATCAATGAACAAATGAATATCAAATGTTACAATAGGTTAGGATACTTAAGGTTTATGACCCTTCTCTAAGGTTTGTGTATTATGAAATATCAAATGTTAATAATACTATAGACAATAGGTTAGGATACTTAAGGTTTATGACCCTTCTCTAAGGTTTGTGTATTATGAAATATCAAATGTTAATAATACTATAGACAATAGGTTAGGATACTTAAGGTTTATGACCCTTCTCTAAGGTTTGTGTATTATGAAGTTTCAAATGGTAATAATATCATAACTGCCGTAAATTTTAGACAGATTAGCATTGCCGTTTCGTACAAATATCATCCACACACCGGTCAACCCGCGGAGCAATTACACGAGACAGAAAATGGTAGGAAAGTAAAATCTGGATTCGATTCCCATGGAGGATTATGGAAATCAGATTATACTTTCCCAACGTTTGCGGTCTGTTGCAATTGCTTCTATGGTTTCGGATCGGAGTACCTGGTGTCATTCAAAGAAATGCGGCTTCTTATTTATAATAAAATGCTTCGCTGAGATACTTATACACAAGTTATTATCCCGAAAGTAGAAAAAAAATACTTGTTTTGAGACCCTAATTCCTAAACAGTTGGGACCATCATCCCCAGAATCATTCCAAACCATCCTTTTGTGGTATTGAACCTTCTTATAAATGTTTAAAGAGATCCTTTCAAGTAAACTAAATTTATTGTCCGGAAACCAATGTGTCTTCGACGACATAATACCATTATACGATCCCAAAATTTCTGTTGCGCTCGTATAAAAATAACAAGATTTGGTATAATTGTCAATAAGACAACCATACATGCACCAGGTAAAAAATGTGAGGCAACTTCAGCAGGACATTTTTTTTTGTGTATAACATCAGCAATGCAGACTTTAATACAGATTTTTCTATATTACATCACGGTTGTATAATATAAAGATTATACACTTGTTTGTCTGCTGTCGCTTATTCATTATTATTGTTTACCGAAAGTGTTGAAATATCTTTACAATTCGGTTAATGAACTTCAGTTGAACAAAACCTCAAGGTGAACTAGAATTTGTCAATATCTATATTTTTGTTTTTAAATCAACATATTTATTTCAAATAAAATTGAGAATGGAAATGGGGAATGTGTCAAAGAGACAACAACCCGACCATAGAACAGATAACAGATACTGGTTTCAGGGTAAGTCATTGCTACCATTGCATGCACGAATTCTGCTTTGAATTCGAACTAAACTTCGTATACATGCGATGTTGCAGTTGAAAAGCATATCGATTTTTTATATAAAAAAAAACCTTTCGTATGCTTGTCATGCTTAGCATTGAAACAATAGGAACAGAATCCTTAATCCAATACAAGATCTTATTGAAACATTTAATTTCCAATGGTTTTTGTCGAGCCTGCAACTTTTGATGGAGAAAGCTTGACATAGGGATAGTGATCTGGCGGCGGCGGTGGCGGCGTTAGCTAACTTCTTAAAAGCTTTATATTTTAGAAGGTAGAAGACATGGATGCTTCATACTTTGTATATAGATGCCTCATGTTACGAACTTTCCGTCAGTCACATGCCCAATGTTCTTAACCTCATTTTCATGGTTCATTGACTACTTGAAAAAAAAGTTAAGATTTTTTGTTATGTTAAATTCTCTCTTATTATAAGTAATTGGATAACTATATTTGGGTATATGTGCGTACCTTGCAAGGTCCTCATGCCCGTCAGACAGTTTTCACTTGGACCTCGACCTCATTTCATGAATCAGTGAACAAGGTTAAGTTTTGGTGGTCAAGTCCATATCTCAGAGATACTATAAGCAATAGGTCTAGTATATTCGGTGTAAGGAAGGACTGTAAGGTGTACATGTCCAACTGGCAGGTGTCATCTGACCTTGACCTCATTTCCATGGTTCAGTGGTTATAGTTAAGTTTTTGTGTTTTGGTCTGTTTTTCTTATACTATATGCAATAGTTCTACTATATTTGTGTATGGAATGATTGTAAGGTGTACATGTCTAGCTGACAGGTGTCATCTGACCTTGACTTCATTTCCATGGTTCAGTGGTCAAAATTAAGTTTTTGAATTTTGGTCTATTTTTCTAATACTTTATGCATTAGTCAACTATATTTGGTTTATGGAAATATTTTATGATCTATATGTCTGTTACGCAGGTTTTATTTGACCTTAACCTCATTTTTACGGTCCATTGCTAAGTGTTAAGTGTTTATGTTTTGGTCTGTTTTTCTTCAATTTATATGCAATAAGTCAACTATATTTGTTGTATTGAAGAATTGTTAGCTGTACATGTCTACTTGGCATGGTTCATCTGACCTTGACCTCATTTTCATGGTTCATTGATCAATGTTTTCTTTTGTTAATGTTGAGTGTATGTGACAGTTGTAATAAAGGTTTATATTTAGGTCTATCAACATAATATCAATGATTAGTTCAATTCAATTCAATATTTTATTGGAAAGAGCACAATATAGGCGTGATCCAAATACAGACAATTATAATAAACAACATATAAATGAAATAAAGATTCATGTAACAAGTCATGAGCCAATTATATGTATACAAATACATTATAGACATTATAGACTGATATTGATACCATAGACTTATATTTCAGTATTATTATAGATTTTCATATATTTACTTAAAACACACAATATAAGATATTTATATATATGTCGTGTACAAGTTGCGATTTTGTACAGGTTATAACATGTACAAAAATATTGTAATGTTATAACTTGTATAATGCAAAAATACAAGTTATAACATGTACAAAAGTACCTCATACATGTTATAACCTGTACAAAATATTGCTTAAAAATGTTTTTAACTTGTACAAAATCGAAAAATAAGGATATTTTTTTATTATTGCAACAAATGTTATTGACGTCAATAATATTTTCATAACTTTTTTTTTATACCATCATGTAACTTTGTTGTGTTTGGTCATTTTTTGATACAGTTAATGCCCAGGTGCCGGTATTACGCAGCATTAGTTTAAACATATTTATTTATAGTGGATTGGGAAACAAGTTTTGCAACTTATATTAATCCCTTTCCACTTTGCGGGTGCGAGTGCTGCCTTGTAGCGGCATTAGCCTACTCTTTTTCGAAATCTACAAGGGTGTCTTTAACGTGCAAGAGATATGTCTCTCTCTTAACACGACTCAGCCATTTATCGTCCCCGTCCGACGGACTATCATCGTTTCCTCAAGACCATACTCGCGAATGGTGTCAAGGGAGAGCCGAAAATTGAGTTCCTGAAATTTTCATCCCAAACAGGAATCGAACCAGCAAACCTTTGTGTTAGTAGTCCGATGCACTAACCACTACACCACGGCATTCTTAAGACCTGTCATACGATATATCTTAGGACATGTCTTTTGATCCTCTTATGACTATCTATGGACATATCTTTATTTGATGAATTATAATTGCAAGTGTCCACTTTAAAGGCATAGTAAAATACTAGTTGACACTAAAAGACACAAGAGGATAGCCAGGATAGATGGGTCTACAAATAAAATTTGGAATGGAAATGGGGTATGTGTTTAACGGACAACAACCCGCCCATGGAGCACACAACATCCAAAGGCCACAAATACATGCTTTCAAAGTAGGAATATATATTTAAAACACCACAATGAAATTCGCCTCATGCAATGATCTTAAAGTTTATAAAAAAAAATTGAGTTATGAATTTACATAAGTCATGCTGAAGGCAAAAAATGTTGAAGAGTAAATCCAAAGATATTGATAATGAAGCGTGGTCCAATGAAAACTATGTCAGCTCTCTCTTGCTTTTACAGAGTAAGCATATAAGACATTGTTTTAGTCTTTGCATGCTATAAAACAAGAGGAAGGAGTATTACCCAAATTTATTAGGCATCTTTCTTATTTTTTTGGAAGACTTTAGTTACTAGATAGATATAGGAAGATGTGGTGTGAGTGCCAATGAGACAACTCTCCATCCAAATAACAATTTAAAAAGTAAACCATTATAGGTTAAAGTACGGCCTTCAACACGGAGCCTTGGCTCACACCGAACAACAAGCTATAAAGGGCCCCAAAATTACTAGTGTAAAACCATTCAAACGGGAAAACCAACGGTCTAATCTATATAAACAAAACGAGAAACACGTATATATTACATAAACAAACGACAACTACTGTACATCAGATTCCTGACTTAGGACAGGTGCAAACATTTGCAGCGGGATTAAACGTTTTAATGGATCCAAACCTTCTCCCTTTTTCTGAAACAATAGCATAACATCACAACATAGAAAAACATACAATAAAATATCAATTGGCAGACTTAACTCAATCAAAAAAAGTATCTAATGTAATTGTCATTGAGGGAATGCAAGCTTTTAGTAAATAGTGTCACACCTTTTTAAGCATGATGGACTGCATAAAACATACAATTACATGAAAACACATTTCGCCAACATAGGTCATGAAACATATATTTCTGAAACTTTGTGAGCATTGTTCTCTTCAGAAAAAGACACGTTCTGGCCTATTTATCGTTGTTCTTTATGCATTGATGAATTTAAACGCATATTTTACTTCATTCAGATTTATCTTAAATTTTATATATGTATATGCACAAACTACTGTAAAAGATTATTATCTGATGAAACGGTATGGTGGTCTCTCTCTTAAAAAAGGCGAGAAATTTCAGTGTGTGCACTCTTGTCATTTCTTATAAAAGAAAATTTATAAAATTCAATATTTTATTTGAATGCCAGGAGTGTACGATCTGAAACTGGATATATTGATGAAAATATGTCTAGTCCTGATATATATATATACCATGTGCCAATCCGTTTGTGCTTTGACAACATCTTAAAAATGAGTCGATTTTAAAGCCTTTGAAAAGTTTTTGGAAAGTTCCTTTTTTTAAATTCTATCATCAAATTGGGATTCAAGGTCATATTCAGGCAAAAGGTAACTAACTCAGTTTCAGAGAAAAGTAAACTGCAAGAATTTCTAGAGCTGACAACAGCAATCAAGAACAAAGTACAGCATGTCTCAAGAGAGAAAAAATCAAGATAGAAAATTGAATGAACTCCATCATACTTGTAAAATAGACAAAAAACAACATAGGTACAAACGTGAAACAGTACTTGTGTCAAGAATGTGTCCATAGTGCACGAATTTCCCACTGGCACTATCATTTTCTAAGTTCAGTGGACTGAAATTGGGGTCAAAACATCATAGTGAACATGTATACGAAGTTTCAAGCTTCATCAAAAACTACCTTGACCAAAAACTTTAACCTGAAGCGGGACAGACAGACAAACAAACGAATGAATGCACAGACTAGGAATCATAATGCCCTCAGGGGAATAAAAATTAAATGATGGACATCAACAAGGAAGCAATGGCACCAACTTACTAAGTACCCTATGTCTCATACGAGAAAAAATTCTGTATAGAAAAGTCAATGAATCAACATTACTTAGACGACAAACAACACAGGTAAAAAGGTTAACCAATACTTAACAGTACCATGTTCAAGAAAGGTTGCAGATACATAATGCAAGCTCAAATTCATTTTCAGTAGTGAACCTGTTCATACAGACATCACGCACTGTTTTATTGTACTAATGGAAGATGAACTAGAGTATATTTTCTTTCAGTTACACCATGAATTGTACAGGAAGACGTGATCTTATGTAATGTTCCATAGTTTATCTTGTATTCTCTCTCTAAATAATAGGTCATGTCTGTTTGTTTTAATAAATGGTACATAGATATAGGAAGATGTGGTGTGAGTGCCAATGAGACAACTCTCCATCCAAATAACAATTTAAAAATTAAACCATTATAGGTTAAAGTACGGCCTTCAACACGGAGCCTTGGCTCACACCGAACAACAAGCTATAAAGGGCCCCAAAATTACTAGTGTAAAACCATTCAAACGGGAAAACCAACGGTCTAATCTATATAAACAAAACGAGAAACGAGAAACACGTATATATTACATAAACAAACGACAACTACTGTACATCAGATTCCTGACTTAGGACAGGTGCAAACATTTGCAGCGGGATTAAACGTTTTAATGGGCCCAAACCTTCTCCCTTTTTCTAAAACAATAGCATAACATCACAACATATAAAAACATACGATAAAATATCAATTAGCAGACTTAACTCAATCAAAAAAAGTATGATTATGTTTTCATATTCTGGTATTAGTATATAACTATATTTGAAAAATCTATAATAACTTACATCTATAGAAGCATGTATCTTGTTTTAGTCAACCGATCTTTTCAGATGTGAATAGCAGTTTAATCGAAAATTATATTTGTTCAACTATTAACTATAGCTTTTAGTAAAATCAAATGTAAATACTTTAACCAACATATAAAACAGAAACCAGTTTTCAGCACATGAACAGGATGCTTATTTCCTTAACATATTTGTACGTGTTCCCTGTGAGAGTAAATCAATGGCACAACAGGACCTAACCAGATGCTCCGCAGGGCGTAGCTTTATACGACCGCAGAGGTTGAACCCTGAACGGTTGGGGCAAGTATGGACACAACATTCAAGCTGGATTCCGCTCTAAATTTGGATTGTGATTAAATATAGGTTTCTGACACAGAATGAATGTATTCAAATGAACTTATTTTTTTTGTTTTCTCTTAGAGCAATTCACTATGCTGTTGAATATTAATCCTCTCAAAAAAATGTTTGAAGAAATTTTCTTTTTATTTATGAAATTTCAAATGAGAAAAATTGAACCCAATTTTTTAATCACATCCCCCTTTCCCTTATTCCAAAACTAATTTCAATTAAAATATTCTAATGGAGTTTGCAACAATTACTACTCATTTAAATACATCATAAAATATTAAGATGTAAAAAAAACTGCTTGTTATCACTGTATGGTAAAGATTATTTAAATTTATCAGATGGTAGTAAAAAGTGAATATACATTGTATATTGTATATAACAAAGATTTAAGTTGATTCTGGACAAAGAAAGATAACTCCAATTAAAAAAAATTCTTGCAGATATTTCTTGCTTACTATACTGGACAAAGAAAGATAACTCTTAATTAAAAAAAAATTTGCTATTTCACAATATTGTGAAATTAGATATTTCTTGCCATTGCACAATACTGTGCAATTGAAAAGACTTGCTATTGCACAATACTTAATATAATAATTTTAGATCCTGATTTGGACCATCTTGAAAACTGGGCCCATAATCAAAAATCTAAGTACATGTTTAGATTCAGCATATCAAAGAGGCCCAAGAATTTAATTTTTGTTAAAATCAAACTTAGTTTAATTTTGGACCCTTTGCACTTTAATTTAGACCAATTTTAAAACTGGACCAAAAATTAAGAATCTACATACACAGTTAGATTTGGCATATCAAAGAACCCCAATTATTCAATTTTTGATGAAATCAAACAATGTTTAATTTTGGACCTCGATTTGGGCCAACTTGAAAACTGGGCCAATAATAAAAAATCTAAGTACATTTTTAGATTCAGCATATCAAAGAACCCCAAGGTTTCAATTTTTGTTAAAATCAAACTAAGTTTAATTTTGGACCCTTTGGACCTTAATGTAGACCAATTTGAAAATGGGACCAAAAATTAAGAATCTACATACACAGTTAGATTCGGCATATTAAAGAACCCCAATTATTCAATTTTGATGAAATCAAACAAAGTTTAATTTTGGACCCTTTGGGCCCCTTTTTCCTTAACTGTTGGGACCAAAACTCCCAAATCAATACCAACCTTCCTTTTATAGTCATAAACCTTGTGTTTAAATTTCATAGATTTCTATTTACTTATACTAACGCTATGGTGCGAAAACCAAGAAAAATGCTTATTTGGGTCCCTTTTTGGACCCTAATTCCTAAACTGTTGGGACTGAAACTCCCAAAATCAATACCAACCTTCCTTTTGTGGTCAAACATTGTGTTTAAATTTCATTGATTTCTATTTACTTTAACTAAAGTTATTGTGCGAAAACCAAGAATAATGCTTATTTGGGCCCTTTTTTGGCCCCTAATTCCTAAACTGTTGAAACCAAAACTCCCAAAATCAATCCCAACCTTTCTTTTGTGGTAATAAACCTTGTGTCAAAATTTCATAGATTTCTATTAACTTAAACTAAAGTAATAGTGCGAAAACCAAGAAAATGCTTATTTGGGCCCTTTTTGGCCCTTAATTCCTAACATGTTGGGACCAAAACTCCCAAAATCAATACCAGCCTTCCTTTTTTGGTCATAAACCTTGTGTTAAAATTTCATAGATTTCTATTCACTTTTACTAAAGTTAGAGTGCGAAAACTAAAAGTATTCGGACGACGACGACGCCAACGTGATAGCAATATACGACGAAAATTTTTTCAAAATTTGCGGTCGTATAAAAACCCAATCAAAGTGTACTTCAGCAGTCAGCATTTAAAAATGTTTGGCCCTATAGAATCCAAAAAGAAGGTAAAATTCATAGTATAATTTTTACTGAGAATACTGGAATGTATTCAATCTTTACAAATAATTATTTGGGTGAAAATATGTCAATTGATATGTAATCCCTATATCTTGTTTCTTTCTGTTGAAATTCTTTTTTAAAAAATAATCATGATATATTCCAGTATACATACATAAAATACATGTAAGAAACTTCATTCTGTACAATTCTATTTTAATAAAGTTTGTTCAGAGAATATATGTTCTTCTTTTAACCAGTAAATAACTCATCAAATCAATAATACAATAATACAAAGATATCCATATATTTTAATCATTTTATTTGGCCTGAGGAAGACAGCCACACACTCTTGATTAGCATAGAAACTATCCACTTTTATTTTTTAACTTTTCCATTTCCTTCTAGAGGTTTATCATGGGCTACAGAGTTGTTATACTTCCAGGTCAATCCAAAATGTTGTCTGAAAAATAATAAATGTAAAGATAAGATAATGAATGGAAACAAAATAAAACCATGAATATACAAAAGTCTTGTGTTTTCTAACATGTTGATATAAAACTTTTTAATACTAAAATTCAAATTTTAAGGGTTTTTGTTTTGTCTTGCTCTGAAATATTTGTTTATTTTAAAATAGAAAATGCAGGATGCAACAATGATAAAATATTGGAAATACAATTTTTTAATTTTTTAAAGTTGACAATATTAATATTTCGATGTAGATTATAAGTACAGAACAACGTTAAAGAATTGCTGTAGATTCAGTTCAATAAGTACAATACCTACTGGTTTTCAACCGCTGAGTTATAGATTATGGACAAAGGAGTTCCTCTGGTCTATTAACATCTCCTGACGTCTAGGAAAAGATTAAAGATCAAGGTGAAAATATAAATCTCATCCCATAATATAAATCAATTTATTAGAACACTAAACAATTTTGTTCTAAATTCATATGTATTATGAAAGTTAAAAAAATGTGTATTGAAATAAAAACAACTGGTTGGATAAATATGGCATTTACCTGGTAATTAAAATATGCCATTTTGATATATATATAAATTCTTTCTTTTCATTTTGAAAACAAAACCCAAAAGAATGTAATTCAGTTATAACCCCATAAGAATGTAATTCAGTTATAACCATCAATTTGATATTTATTCAGTATAATATTTATCATTTACCTGAACTATACATCTGATTGAAATTAACTCTTATTACAATGTGCCAGTCTTCTATTAACACTGTCGTAATGAAAACATCTGCACTTATGCAATTATGAAATAAAAAAAGATTCTCTGAATATATAATTGAAACGGCAGTCAGATGACATCTAGAGGTCAAGATAGAATCAATAGATACTGTAAATTCAGAAATTATTGTGAGGTTTTTATTATTGCGAAAAATGCGACAGAGTTGTTAACGCAATAATTGAAACTCGCATTTTGAAATATTTTATATGAATTAAACAGGATTTTTCTCAAAATCGTAAAAATTAAAATCGCATTTAAGTCTAAACTGACAAAATCGCAATAATAAATGCATGCAATAATTTCTGAATTTACAGTAGGTGTATATTCATTATGTCAAGATTTATATTAACTGAGTCTATTTAAGTTGTGAATAAATTAAACAGAAAATATCAAAGACAGATAATACACTTCTACCTGCATTCCAGTATTGGTTCAGTGCACTGATACTTAGTCCTAAGGTTGATTTTAAAATTGCCTCAGGTCACTAGGTCACTTTTGAATACATTTTTGTAAGTATTTTTTTTTAACAATTTTAAAGGTAATACTGTGGATTCATTTATTTTCGTGGGTACCAATTTTTGTGGATTAAGAAAAACTTGCATATTTGTGGATATTTAATTTTGTGGTTTTGCTGAAGTCTGCATAGATAAGATAAATAATAGTTTATTAAAGTGTCACATATTGATCTACATTGAAATACATAAAAAACGTTAACATACAAACCTATAGAAAAATTATCATTCGTTGAATATTTAATTTCGTGGATTTACTGTGCCCACGAAATCCACGAAAATTGGTATCCAACGAATAATAATGAATCCACAGTAGGTTGTTTCAAATGAGACATTAAGTCATATACTGTAAACCAACTAATTTTTGCGAGCGATTTATTTTCACGGCTTTCACGAGTAGAAAACTATTGCGAAGTTAAATCGTCGCAAATATGTAAAACTTTGATCTTTCATTATTTAACAATATCAAGTTAATTAGAAAATCTCAAAATTAAATTGCCACGAAATGGACTAGAAAAGGCTAAACACGAAATAAAGTATCAGCGAAAATAAGTTGGTTTACAGTAAGTATCTTGTCCCCCGTAATGCTATAAAACTAACCTGGGAAACATTTCATGTAATTGTAAACCATCACACTAGGTCAAAAGTCTGTTTTTGAAGCAAGTGACATAACTGCAGTCTGTGTTCATCTCAGAAAAAATGGTCTTCATGATGGATCACAAATCTGACAAATACAAAATAATTTAAACTGTTTCATATTCTTGAGGATAATTCTGTTATTTAAAGGTAGCTGGGGTATCTAAATGTTCAACGTTTTTTCGTAAACTTCTGTAAAAGATGGATTTCTGAGTCAATGAACCTATAATTTTCAAAAAAAGCACAAATTGTCCAATAAAATTCAATACAATCTTTTTAGCTTTTTAGTTGTATACTGAACAGAGGCGGATTTAGAGGGTTTTTCAGGGGGCCCTACCCCCCTTTCTATGAAAAAAATGGTTGATAATATAGGGAATTACTGAAGCATGACCGGAGCGTGCCCCCTCTTAGGAAGTCAGTGGTCACCCACTTATGAAAATTTCTGGATCTGCCACTGTTGAATGATAATTAGTTGGGAAAATATTTTGTCAAAAAAATAAGAAATTTTGGAACATGCTCAGAAAAAGACAACTGATCTACATTAAACTTACCTTAACTTGAGTCAGGACAGTCTCTTTGATTAAAAGTGTCATGGAAATGGCAGTCATCAACAACCTTGGAAGGAAACATCAACCGATTTTCACTTCTGAAAATATAATTATATGAGCTTTAAACTTATTACAAAATTATGAATCGTAACTGGCAATTTACTTATTATTTGTTTTTCTAATAAAATTGTCTTTTTGTCAATATCATAATCAAAACTTATCAAGGTTGCATTCTTATTTTTCTATTTTGAGAATTTTTGACAAAACAACAATGGTTGATACTTGGAAAATTGGTTTAATACTACAATAATGTAAAGTGTGTTCCCTATTGAAATTTTCAAAACAAAGAAAATGAGATTCCTTTCGACATTAAAGTATGCAACAAAGAAACATAAAATGACTTTTAAATACATCAATTATGTCATTGTCATTATTAGGCATGCAAGAAATTGTTCATTTATCTGATGTTATGCCTAATGCAACAGAACCAAATCATTGGCATAAGCTCACACAGAATTATGAAAGTGGTGCTGAGTTTACACGTAGTTGTAATTCGATTCGCATTAACTAATTTGAATTAGTTTAATTCGCATTTGAAACGTTTAACATCCTAACGTCAATTATAATCGAATTGGAATGCGCGTCAAATTTGCTTTACTGTCCTAACGACGTTAACTTTTAATTCGGATAAACAAAAACGTATTTCTAACACAAATTAGTTAATTTGAATTAGCGAAATTCGAATTAAAAAAGAAGAGTGTGTGAACGCATTTAGCGAATTCGATTCGAATTCATTCAATTCGAATTAAAGGTACGTGTGAACGAGGCATAGGAAACACATAATATGTGATTCCAATGCTGTGCTCTGAAAAGCATTATTATGGCTACTAAATGACAATAATATCGCAACATTTAAACATATAAATAAAACCTATCTAACAGATTTTTATATTTTATTTCTAATTATTACAAATATTCAAACTGTTAATATTCTTTTATTTCATACTCTTGTGGACGACATCAAATGATCGATGTAGGATAAAAAACTTAAATCAAATAGTTTGGGGGTGGTGGGAGGGGGGTGGTTAAAATTTTGCAAGTTTTGTATATCTAAAATCGATTTTTACATATATCCCTATTGGTAAATCAATTTTTCCCAAATTAATTTAAGAGGGAGGGGGGGGGGGGGGGGGGGGGGGGTCAGTGAAAAAACCATGTGAATTAAGTTTTTTATCCTACATTGAACTTTTGATGTTGTTCCTTAGTCTATATATAAGAAAGAAGAAAATATACTGCATTAAGACAAGATCATGATTTCTATTTTTAATTTTATTACATTGTATCTTTAACAAAAAAAGTAAAAACACAAAAATACCGAACTCCGAGGAAAATTCAAAAAGGAAAATCAAAAATCAAAAGGCAAAATCAAAAGTCCAAACACATCAAACGAATGGGTAACAACTGTCATATTCCTGACTTGGTACAGGCATTTTCTAATGTAGAAAATGGTGGATTGAACCTGGTTTTATAGCTAGCTAAACCTCTCACTTATATGACAGTCGAATGCTCTATTCATTTAATTGTTCATTTTGCAATATTTCATTGATCATTGTACTGCAGTCAGCGAACAAATCCGATTTTATACTTAATATTTATGACTCAATGCTGTGACACAATGTTTTTTATAGTTCTTATATTGACCAATGGTCCTTGATGCACGATGACCATTAGATAACTTAACACTCAGTGCTACCGCAGCATTTGTTAATTTAAAATATGTATGTACGTTATACATGAACTGTGTGTCACAGAATTACAAGATTTACGGTTTCATCTTTATATAGAATAGTAACAAAAGTTGTTTTGTACGCATTTTTATAGCAGCATAATTGCATATGAAGCTACATTTGCATATTATTATTAAAGAAAATCCTGCCAGGTAAACAGAAGACAGATTTTTTTCCCACGCATTGCTTTTATTTTTCAACACTGTCATGTATGCTCTATAACTTAAATATTTTATAAATATCGACATATTATCAATAAATTGAAGACAATATCGGAATCTTAAACTAAAGCATTAGTTTATATTATTATCAAAACACGTATTTCAAATTTATTAATTTTATATGTAACTTTTTTTTTCATTTATTTATTTATTTCATTTAGTACACAGAAAGGAGTACCGTTTGATGATCTTCTGTCTTTCTCGACATCTAGTCTTGATCTTCCAGCAAATTCCAGCATTGGTGAATCAGGATACTTGTTTCGGATACAAAGAAATCAGCAAACATTTAAGGAACAATTAGAACATTGTTGTGCAAGGTAGTTTTCTACCTATATGCAGGTAGCAATGATTAACCTTTTTCATTCATGCAAAATATGTGACCCAAGAGTATTAGAAAAAGAAATCAAGGTACGCTGCTTGTTGATCTTAAAATTAAACTTAACTCTTCAGAGATAAAATTAAGTTTTAGAATGTCGGTTAAAAATTCAGATTCACGAAAGGGAGATAATCTTTGATTTACAAACAGAATTAAGAATGTGTTTGCTGTTTGACAGGTTTTCTTGCTACAGGGAAAAAACAGTAGCCCAGGCTAATAAATTTTGTGTTGGGCCTCTTAATTTAACTAAACACGTCAGTAATGCTCATGTAAATAATATTTGTTGGGTCAGTTTGAACACCTAGATGGAAAGTGTAGTCTTTCTCTTGATAATACCAACACAGAGGCCCAGTGCAATACAATATGGTATTCTATAATTTGAAGGGTCAATAAAGATTGCTTAGTTGATTACTTTAAACTTATTTAGTTGCTGGTAGAAAGTTCTTCTTATTTTTGAAGAGTTTAATAAAGGAAATTATCAATTCATCTTTCAGGGGCAGATCCAGACAATTTTAAAAGGGGGGCCCAACCACCAGACCCCCTCCCCCACGTCTTTGTTGCTATTATCAAGAGAAAAGAAAAAACTTCTTGTGCAGTTTCCCAAACTTTAAATAATTTTACATGGTATAAATGTCTTTAGAATATTTGAATCATTAGGTTGCTGTCATATAGAATAAAACCAACACATCTCTCGCATATTCAGCCAATATTAAAGGGGCTTTACAATACCATAATGCATATCATGGTTTTTTTTTTATATAATCAACCTAGTCTTTTTTATGTTTTATGACATTTTTTTCCTATAAAAATATGCTATTGCCAATAAACATACCATTCCCTACAATTATATTTAGTGATTTATTTCTTCTTTGATTGATTTGCTTTATGCTGTATGGATCTGACAAGTTAATCCATTTTCAACTATTTTGTATGTCTGTTCTTCAATATGTTGTGCTGTAACACCTGGGTCTAAGGTTAGAGAGGGTTGGGTTTCTGCAAACATGTTCATCTACACTAAATTCTATATGTGTCAAGATAGGAGCCTGTAATTAGTTGGTTGTTTGCTGTATAACATATCTGTTTTTCTGGGGTTTTTGTTTTCAACATAATCAGGCTGTTAGTTTTCTGGGTAGGTTTTTTTTCATTGTCATTTCAGGGCTCTTACAAGCTTGATATGTAGCATAAATTTTGTCTATAATTGAGGCCCTGCAGTGACCTATAGTCTATACTAAATAGCTAACTTCTATTTCATTTAGGCTCTGGTAGAGAGTTGATTCATTGGCAACCATACCGCATCTTCTTACTTTTATATTTATATTAAAGTATGATATTTTTGAAAAAATATATATGACAGACTCAGATGACTGAGTTGCATACATAACGTTTCTTTAACAATGTAGAAAGGTCTTAACTGAACATTGAAGTGGGATATATCTTTAAAGAACTACGATGGACAATAGGTTTTATACGAACTCTCTGAAATTCAAAAGATACAGGTTAAGAAAAATTATTACAAGCTTTTATATCATGGCTGGTTGCAACTTTAATGTTGTTATATTCTTTCTTTCTGTAATGTTTAAAAGATCTGGATTGTGGGAAGAGTTGTTTTCACAAACTTGATAGTCTTTTGTAAATTTTGAAAGGGTTTAAATAAAAGTATAATTAACATAAACTTTATACATCAATGATCAATGTAAATGAGGTCAGATGAGATATGCCAGACAACCAACACCTTATAATCATTTCATACCACATTAGATAACCTACTGCTTTTATCAGAGAAACAAACTAATAAATGAAAACCTAATGAGGATCAATATAACAATAAAATCAAGTCTTGGCCCAACGAGTCTTGCCAGTCGGACATGTACACCATACAATCATTCCATACACCAAAACAGTTAACTTTTTTGCAACAGGATGAGAAAAACAAACTGATCCACAAAAACTTAACTTTTACTAATGAACAATGTAAATGAGGTCAAGGTCAGATAAACCCTGCAATACACTTAATATAGCTGGCCTTTTGTTACAGTATCTCTGTGCTGCATAAATGAGGTAAAAACAGTGTGCATATGACTGATTGAAACTTTGTATCATAAGACATCTGTATACAACATGTGCAAGACGTAAAGGATCTAGGTCTTCTTCCTTTTGAAATATAAGTGTACATCTTAACAAGATAGTTTACACTGCCCCAAGATTAGCATTCTGTCTCATATTTATGCCACTTTCAATGTATATTCAAGGATTTTGTGCATTGATCAATAGACATTGATAAAGACTCCTTTAAACTGCCATTTGGCTGTGTCTTCATTCCATCAATAACCACAGAACAGGAGAGGTAACCCCTGATATCACGAACACCATACATTTTAAACACAGGCAAACTTTATAATGTATGTACCAATTGTTATTCCTTTAAATGCAGTTATAGGCAATAGATTTACACCAGTCATTGATATCAATTTCTTTATTTTTCATACAATGGCCTTTTACAATGATGTTAAAATGTGGAACTTGATTTTTGAGACTTCTAAATGATTCAAACATGTTATGTTAAAATGATGATTCCTACAAAATTATGTATGACAAAAAGGATACTAATGTTCTTACGTTTCAATTTAAAAACAATGTATGTTATAACAAATCATCAAAAATACAATGATGTTTCAAGGTTGTCAATAACTCTAGAACTTATGTATTTCTTCACAGATCCAACAGCATTATGGATAGCTTTCACACAATAAAATAAAAAAAAAACAAGTAGCAAAATTTTCAAATTATGACTTCTAAAAATAGATTTATTGTGTAATGTTCTTAACTGAACATTTTCCAAAATGTTTTTATGTACAAAATTTGAGGCAAAAATTAAAAAAAAATTTGACTGAGAAATATTGACTTTTTCATCTTCATACAACGGACCTATATAATGATTTTCAAATGTTTTATTGGAAGATCAACAAGATGGATGAAAAAGTAAAATCCTTTCTCAATCTACAATAACATGACAGTTTGTGATAAACATGATTTTGTACACAATCAATAATGCTCTAATGTTTTGACAACTTGTTTAATGACAGGTGAAAAATGTTTGTTAACAAAAAAGTGACAACAAACAAACAAAGAATATAATACAGAGACATTTCTTCTTCCTATAATAAATGTTAATTGTTCTGGTAACTTTGAAATAGTGAGCAGTCAATGAAATAAGCTATTATTTGATATAGACTAGAAATGTGATACAACCATGATCAAGAAGACACAAAGAAATTTCCTAAATTCTCATCCAATTTTCTTAATGATTATTGAAACAGACATTTTTTTAAAAACATTCATAATTACTATTTTCAAATTTAATATGAAAATTTATCTTTTTCTTTTCATGGTTAAAAATTAAAATCAGGGTGGACTTGGACGAAAATGTAGGATAGCTTCATTTACAGCTGTATGCATTTTTCTTTCATTTACTCTTACAACTTATATATTATGAGTAAAAGAAACCTTCAATGAAAATCTTGCATTAAAAATTGTTAAATCTTTCAAGTAAACAATGCCTTTTTTCTTGCTATCTTGACAATTCCTCGATATGTTGAAAATACTTAGAGTCCTTACACTTTATCCATGTTAGACAAATTAAAGCACTGTTACTACATAAATGTAAACTGTGTACTACATAAATGTAACTAAAATGTCATGATACAATAACGTGTCTCATCAGTATTGTGGGGGTGGCCGTCTGGGTGGTATTCCCCCTGGATTTGACATTCTCATTGGTTGTCCACCAGGACCACCAAAGGGAGGTCGGACTCCTTGCTGCATTCCCATTGGCTGTCCTCTGGGAGGATAGCCTTGACCCATTGATGGCTGAGGCTGAGTATGTTGACTCTCACGACTGGTTATAGCTGCTCCTGGTTGCATTGGGTTCCCTGGAGCATGTGACAATGTCTTTAACAAGTTAGGACCACTTTGAATGAGATTATCTAAAGCTTTCTGAACATTGGGGTTATCCAGATTGATGAGAGAGGACATTCCTCCTGGTGCTTGTCTTCCATCCATAGATCCATTGCCCTGGGGTTGTTGTGATAATCCTACCATGCTCCCTAGTCCTGCTCCTTCTCCTGGCCCATTTAAGATACTCAGTATTTTAGCCTGTAGATCTTTCTGTGTATCAGGTTTTGGCTCTCCTGCACCATAACCTAAAAGTAGAAAACATACATCTTGATTTATGCTCATCAATGTTTACACAGACTTTAAAAGATGAGAAGTCATTTGTCTTTATAAAAATACCACAAAACTATATCCATTATATTTTCTGGCCAAAAGATAAATAAATTCAAAGTTGGAATATATATATACAAGTCATATTTCTTTGAGGCTGGAAAGGCAAGTCAATATTAAGGCTCCAATTAAGGAAGTAAGTTAGATGTTCTTAAGTTTGTTAATTGTCGGACATAATTGAGGTAGCAAACATACACCAATATGATAAGCTGTATATTTTGCAGAAAGATTGAAGTCATTAGTCCCTTAAAGTATATTATACTGCCTTAGAACTAGCTTATCTTTGCTCATATTCCTACATGCTTATATGGAGGTTCGTAGTGAAAATTTAACAGATTTACTGTGACATGAACTAGATTTTACTTGTACATCACTACAGTGGTAACAGAGTTTCTGAGTTATGTCAAATTTAAAAGGTTTTGGACCCTTAATGTGGTATTTGGCTATTCTGTACTGAACCAAATGTCAAGAGAAACTCGGAAGCCATTATTACATGTTATAATCATTTAAAAGGATTTTTTTTTATCAATAAATATATATCGAAGGGATTGTGCAAAAATGGAAATTATTTATGATGAATAAAAGGAAACAGACAATGCCTGATGGAAGGCAATATAATCATATGAATGCACCTTTGAAGCTCCATGTTTAAGGCCTTGAAATGGCCATAGATTTTGGTTAAAGTATCTGTTAACCCAAATAGTTGTGTAGCAGCTGCTTACCAGGGTAATTTAATAAGCTTGCCATCTAAAAGTCTACAAAGCAGCTTTAAACTTGCTTTTTGCTCGCAATGGTAAATTAAGCTGATGGTAGCACCACCAAAGATTGTACAAAGAATACCATGTAACTTTGTCAGACCTTGTATGCTGAAATCATTAGCACAAGTTACAATAAGTGTTTTTATTTTTATTTCAATCAGTAACTGATTGAAGTTGACGTTTTCGTGACCTGTGAATCTATATAAGATTCAAGACCATTATGTTTGTGGTTCATGTTTTGTAATTATTAAGGGGCCTCAGTGATCATTGCTTGCACAGGATTGCTTTGCACTTTTTTCAAAAATAATTTTCTCTCTTCTTTTAATGTTAAGAACTTATCTTTACATGTTTGTAATTTTGATTTTTGTACGAAATGGCCTCTATGAGAACCTATATTGTTAAAAAAAATTGTTTGATTTCTGATATCATGTTTCATTTCCTGCAAAGGTAAAAATCGTGCCTCTACTTAAAGGCAACCATTTCAGCTAAAAGATATGCTACTTTATGGAAGGGAGGCCATCACTTGATATAAGCATATAACATATAAGTGATAGCAACACATGTAAGGTACAACCTTCAACAGGTTCAATCCAGACCAAATGTTGTATTGCAAAATTAAATGCTGAGTTGATAGACCTTCATTTAATGGGAAGGAGAAACTTAATTGTGTCACTGTGAGTGTATAGGTACATGTATTACTGAATAAAGAAATGTTGACTGATTGATTGTCACTGATTGAGAACTGATCACAATCCTGTTCTTTATCATTGTATGGACAATTTTTTGTATGGATACAAAATGAGTGATTTTTTCCCAAAAATATCAAATACGGCCCCTTTTCCATTGGATAAATTTTTAACACAATATCTGCTGAACACTTTAATTGAGGCCCCTTAAGAATGTCTGTTAATGTACAGGTTACATTTACAAAATCAAGCATGTATTCTTTCTCTCCTAAAAAAATAGCAAAACACGTGTCTGGTTAACTTTAATCTTACTTTCTGTACCGTCACCACACAAATAGCGGGTAATTGGGATACTGCTATCACACTTGACTTTTAATGGCTCAGGAAGAGCATTCTTCAAGTAACGCCTTCGCATGACAGATATTTCCCTCTGAGTAGTGCTTAAAATGTACAATGTCTCCTTAAGCATTGAGAACATCTTCAGAGGTTGGACATTAACAAACTTAATGCTCTCCAGCATTCTAATTATTGGTACAATAGCATGACCTATCAACCTCTGAGGGTTCTGTAAATCACGATCATCATGTATTGCCTCGCGGCTCATTTTATTCCAGATACTCGGATTACCCGTTGGTGGCCTTAAACACTGACAATTCTCAGGAATCAAATACTTTTCCTTCAGTTTCTTCACCAATTGTTGATTGACAGGAAGTGTAGAGCTTATATTAACTAGCTCAGCAATCTTTGACCATGTTGGTATATCTGACAAGGTATCATCCACACGCTTTTTGTTCAGCAACTGCTGTGCAAATATATGCTTTTCCTCTTCGCCGGTCTTGTGTGACTTGTCAAATGCTTGTCTCAAAGCTTTGGCGTCTTCAGAGTTACCCAGAAACTCTTCAGGAAAGAAATGCGCACCGATTACCATCTTGCGTACACACAGCCACCTGACCTCTTTTGGAAGATGATTTCTCAATAGATGTCTGCGTTTGACGGTCATCTCCAGGATAAAGTTACACAAGAGAAGCATGCTGTCTTTGAGGAGCTGGTACACCACCTCATTGTCGATTGTGATGCTGTTCTCGAAGAATGCGCAAGTCTGAATAAGTGGTACTACAGCGACAGCTAGCTGCATCTGCATGCTCTGGAGAAAATTATCGTAACTTCTCTGTCGCGCATCGATTTGGGAAAACAAATCCTGATGAACAATAGGTGGCTTCAGATATAGGCAATTCTGAGGAATATTGTAGCGTTCTACAAGCTGATACATATTTGCAGTTGTTGTACATACAGTCTTGAGGACATCGGCAATGGCAGGCATGACTGGTGGTCCATCAACTTTGTTCATCCTACGTTCGTCTCTTGATCTTTGTACATCACTGCGTTCTCTCTCTATTCTCTGGTTACCATGCTGACTCATTATTTCTAATGATCTCGTTGGTTGTACATCCTGTAACATCAATGGTTGGGGTCCAGACAACCGTGCTTTCTTGTTTGGACCAACATCCATGCTCATTAAACTTTGAACCTTTGTAATCCCTAGTGCTGTTTCAAACAAGTCAGATGGGTTCATTTCAAGATTTGGAGTTCCCAGCAAGCTCTTTGGTTGAGCTGGAATATCAAACAAGCTTGGTATTTGAGTTTTTACATCAAACAAGCTTAATAGCTGACCATGTGAACTAGCAACTGGAGTTTCCAGTAAATGAGGTTGTTGGACAGGCTCAGGAACAGATAGAAGTGCAGGCTTTTGAGGAGCGGAAAAGGGTTCCACTTTCACTTTGGCTAATATAGCATTTTCTGCCTTTATCTTTAATAAAGCAGCTTGTATTTGTTTCTGATATATGTCTTGAGCATCCATTGGAATCTCTTCTGATTTTCCAATGGACATTAGACGATCTATATATTGAGATGTTCTCAATGCTTCAGAAGAATCAGAATACATATCAGCACTATCTAATGGTCTTTTCAGATGCCTTGAAGACATCAGATCAGGCTCTCCTACAATCAAAACAAACAACCCTCATAGCATAAAAGTCCTATTTCCCTTATATAATATTTCACTGCGCTGTGTTTTCTTTCTTATTTTGCATTTATTTTTAGAAATGTAATGCAATGTAAATGTCTAAAGTTTACTACTTTTTAATATTTTTTTAGCATGTTTTGTGGTTGGAGTTTGGGAGGGGTTAGGGAGTGGGAGGGGTAAGAATGTTAAAACAGTTTATAGTCTACGTACAGTTATAATTCAAATGTTTTTTTAGTGACGATTTGAGGCCAGAAACAATGCGCCAAAGGCATGCCTTTGAAATAGGTTAAAACTTGCCCAACAGACAAGCAATTTATTAATCTGAAACTTCAATTGTCATGAAGCTCCAGAAGAATCGTTTTCTTGGTATTCCTTGTTTAAGCTGATTTCTTTAAAAATTAACTAATTTCAACAATTTTCAAGGGAACATTATTGTTCTATAACAACTGTGAAGTTGAAAATTATTTTACGGCTGTTCCTTTAAAACAAGTATGGTACCTAGGGAAGGCACATTAAAAATAGGTTAACCACCAACAGAGGCAATTCAAATTTCACTTACATTTCAAATATTCAAAAAAACATGGATGACACCCACCCATAGCAGAGATTTGAAATTACATTCCCTGGGTCCCATGATGTTTTTATGGAACAGCTCTAATAGAGTTATCTGGACCTCAATAGTTCAAAGGATTTATGTAATTCAATTTGTTGTAAAAAGAATTTTTTTGCTACAGTTGAAGGTAAAACCCTCCAATTAGGAATTAGGGTACTGAAATCGATTTGCAAAGTCTCATGTAAGGACTGATTTTTTTTTTTACAATTATCTTGTTTTTTTCAAGTTTTTTTTAAACTGTGGTGGAGCTTAGGTCGACAAATGATTGGTGTTCAGCATTACTGTGCTATTTCGTGGCGGTAAGTTTATATTGGTTGAGGAAGCCGGAGTCCTCAGAGAGCCACTAACAATCCTAGTCAATTAAGATTGGAATTCAGCACACTTGTCATGTGTGGTCTTAAAACTCACAACCTCAGTGTTGACAAGATAGTGATACAGTAGGCCCAGTACATAGAAATAGACGACTACATTATAATGTATTTTGAAAGTTTTCATTGCTTTTTCAACTGTTTTTCCAACTGATTTAGCGAGTGTTGTATGTATTTTGGCAGAAAATCAAATTAAGTCTTTAAATAACCTATTGTGATATCAGGTTATATTTTTTTCTTCAAATTTTAAAGGCTATGTATGGAGAATAATGATTTTCTTACATATTTTAATTTTTTTTTTTGGACAGACAGACAACGGACGACGGACAGACTGGAAATCATAAGGGTTCTTAGTTGGGCACAAAATATCAATGCATATTGTTCGGTGTATTTTTATCATCTCTGGTTTGATATGGCTGGGGTTCCAACCTATGATCACACACACTCAAGGTGACCTTAGAAGAATTACAAGTATTTTATACATTTGGCATATTGATGAATGGGAATATGGAAAAAAAAAAGAAAGAACATGATGAAATATGAAAGAAATAAAAAAAAAAAAAACTAGAAATGAAAGTAACAAATACAAAATAATATACCTACCGTATAAAATTAATAATCCACAATCAATATTTTTCGCATAAAAATTACAGAATTGTATCTAATGGATACTAAAGTACTTGGAAAAGAATATACATTTTTTTTGATGAAATACCTAACTGTAAAAATGTTCTGATCTATAAAGGCTAAATAGTTGTGAAAAACTTCAATTGTATTTCTTTGTAAAATTAATCATCCTTACACATGTAACACAGAAATATTTATTATTTTAGCATGTAACACATGAATCAAGACTTTTTGACAAAACTTTTCAATTTCCTTTTTCAAAATTGTCTTTTCTCAGTACAGGTGTTATGTGTGTTTGAAGCAAGTTTGGTTAGTGTTCCAGTGTTAATAAAAAAAAGTATTTCATTTACTCTAATTTTGGGGAAATGGGTTTCAGAATTATGGGGAATTTTAATCAAGTTTTCTATAAGTAGTAGCAATAGAGACCATGTCCAATTCTAATAAGAACCGATAAAAATCCCTCCTCCTTATACAGATATAAAGTTCCTTCAAAATTGGAAGCTGTATGAATTTTACATGAGCCTAAAATGGGTTTAAATTCCTTGTTTTCCTGTTCCCTTAGACTTCTGTATCCCAGCAAAATACTAATAAACTAAATACTTACCATCAGGATAAGACGATTTAGGAGGGATACGACCGTCAGCCTCTAGAAGTACATTTCTTCTTTCGGTCAAATAAGTGATAACTTTGTCCAACTCCTCAACAGTTAGTTGTCTCTTGTCAGCCAATAGATTCAATAGGTAGAGAATGTCCTGTGAAGGTGGTACAAACGGAGGCGGAGCTCTTGCTGGCGCAGGTGTAACAGCGGCAGGTCTGGCAGCTGCTGTCTCTTTTTCACGTTTAGCGAGCTGATATGCATCAAAGCTTCTACCGATAAGAGTAATAGCATCATCTACTGGCATATTCCTATGTTCTGTGGATGAAATGGTACAAAAGGCAGGTCAGTAAAAGATGAACAATCTACATTACAATATTTTATTTCTATCCGACTGCCTCCATTGCTGAATAAGCAATTTAAAAAAAAATTTAAACAGAATTTTTTTCATTTATTTCAATCTGAATTCTATATATGTTCAGAACATTTGTTTTGAATTTAAATAACTCTGAATAATTTTGAATACAACAATTTTCTTTTAGTCAGTGATGGTCTAGAAAACTTTATCGTAAAATAGAAGAAAAGTTATTAACAAATTCATTACCTTGTACTCCCAAGTTTGTTTTGTATGTAAACACGAGTCGACTGTATAACAAGAAATTCTGTTCGGCACTTTTTTATTTTCCATAACACGCAGCTGTATTTGTCATGTTTGTATATTTTAATAACTAACAGATGACATATTTTTCATTTTACATAACACGCAACCGTATTTGTAATTACAATAATTAACAGAAGAATTTTTTTCATTTAACACGTATTTGAAGATAAGTTGTATCTTTTAATTCAGTTATTTAGAATAATATTTAAACTTTGGAGCTCATATTATCATCTTACATTAAAAAAAATAGTTTATATTATTACAAAAACGTAAAGAAACTCAACTTCATTTACTTATTTAAGTAACATAACTTCACAAATCATCTTTTCTAAAATATACATTTTAAAACAGATTATCATCTGTAGACTGTAATCGATTATGTTGTGAATAGGTATTGTAGAGATTTATAGCTATAAACCGATAATTCTGAATTTAATTTCAGTAATGTAAAGAAGTTTTTAATGTTTTCATCAAAGTTACTGCTACAATCTTCCTAAAGCGCTCAAAACATCAGAAAATATTTTAGCAGTGCCAACTGAAAATTGATTAACTTAGTATATGTCCAGTCATGCCAGTTAGATTTTTTACCTCAAGAAACAATCAAATTGTCAAACACCAATATACCTAAGTTTATTTCTAAGGAAAACTAGGATTTTTTTTTAATGTTAAAGCATTTTTCTACAGATTTTTTCTCTATTTAATTATTTGGTTTTAGACACGATACCATTCCGTTAGATTATACTTGAATACTACGTATATATACTATCTGTAATGAAGTTCTTGATATTTTAAATTACCTATTAAACTCTTTAATGCAATTTATTAAGTTTATATACAGTTAGCTTTATAGTACCACTCTATGTTCGCTTTTATATATCTAACATTTTTCTCTGAACTTTTTGTGTTTTATCCTACACAGAACCGTGCCATATGGTTACGAAAGCAATATCAAAGTAATCTTTGTTCCTGATACTTATAAATACAATTTTAGAATCAATATATCATATATTTGAATAATTTCTTGTTATACAGCAACTAACATCCAACAAACAAAAGCGCGTACATTTAAAACACAACACGATTATTTTAAAAAAGCATCAAATATATTTATAAAATTATTTTATATGTCGATGCAACCGTTTTATCTAAAATCATTATTATGACATACATATAGCTAACATTATAATATATTTCAAACTTTGTTTTAGGTATCAACACATTTTTCAGGATAACATTTTTATCTATTTCTCGACAATATATAATACATAGTACAATATCTTTTCATATATTTAGTTCATGCATGACCTTGTTTTCAAAATCCAGATTTTATTTAAAATGTTTCCAGCATTATAATACAATAAATAGTCACTTTGAGTAATACACATGCGGAAGACCAAAGCGACAAAACTGTGTTATTTAATATAACACTAATTAACACCTTAAGCTATCAATTACAATAAAGGTAATGTGAGAATTTATAGCTTTGAAGGCTATCCCCCATCACCGCTTTTTTTAATTTCTTATGAAACAGATCCCAAATATACATGTTATTATATTGTAATGTGTTTTTTTTAACACGGTTCTACTTTTCTCAAATTCGTTAACTTGCAGTATAATATTTCAAGTCTTACTGATGTTAATAAAAAATTAACTTTGTGAAAGGTATTGGCAATTTTTATCATTTCATATGTTGTCAAGCTTGCAGCTTTTTATTTGATGATCTTAGAGCAAGGTACTTTTTCTATTTTTTGTCTATATTTATGTCACTCTGTACACACCCACCTTTCATGCCTTTTAAACCTGCATTTATGACAAATAAATGAAGCTTTTTTTTATAAGCAAGATTTCTGTTATTTAAGATAATGCATTAAAAGTAGGGTATATTGAAATGAAACTTTTTTTTTTATTAGTTCATATCTACTAAAAGAGTAGGCTAATGCCCCTACAAGGCAGCACTCGCACCCGCAAAGTGGAAAGGGATTAATATAAAACTTGTTTCCCAATCCACTCTAAATAAATATGTTTAAACTAATTTTCATCAAATTATGGCAACAAAAAATGTTTAATTTGATGATGATTCAGAATTAATTCTATTCAACATAAGCTGAGGGAAACATCATTTAATCAGATATGTGTTACGTGTAATATTTCACAGTCCCTCATTCTCTTCTTATATTCGAATTCATTAAAGATTTATAATCTTCTCTGATAAATACACAGTTGTAAGAACTCTAGATTTTCTATCATTTTACGCAATTTTAAGACGTCACGATATTGAATCACATTACAGTTATTGTAACAGTCACGATATTCTGCCGTATTGACGTAATTGTAAAAAGTCTCGATATTCTATCATATTTATGAAATTAGAGGTTACAATATTGTATCATATGCAAGTTATTGTAAGAAGTCTCAATATCCTGCCATATTAATGCAATTGTAAGAAGTCCGGTATATTCTATCGTATACACGCAATTTTTAAGAAGTCCAAATATTTTACCATATTCACACAATTGAAGAAGTCCCGATATTCTATCGTATACACCCAATTGTAAGAAGTCACAATATTCTGCCATATTCACGCAATTGTTCAAGTCTAGATCTTACCTACAGGTATACATTATTGCTTATTTATTTGTTCCATAAAGCCGACATTTTATACACCGGATAATGTAAAAAAAAAAGAAGATGTGGTATGATTGCAAATGAGACAACAGTGTTCATTTTCAAATTCATTTGCATTTTGTATAATCAAGCAATTTCATCTGGCAAAACTGCAATCACTTATTTTTTAACCATTATCACAAATTGCATTTACCAGTATATAAAACACGCATATAGCCTCAAATAGGCATATTAAAGAATTTTACACCTCAAAACTGTTTTGTAGGTTAAACCTGTGTACATGGTGTAATAGCAATCTCTCTTCATGTCAAAAATGTAATTCATTAAATTTCAGTGGCCAGTTATGAAAGAGTCAACTGTGAATCTAATGCCACATAACACTTTTAGTCCTAACCACTTAAAAAGGATTGAGCATTCTGCCTTCATCAATTTATTATTATCAATCATTTTTACAAAGGCAAATTTGGTTCTTACCTTGAGGAGTTCCATGTAAAATATTGACTGTTAATGACTGATGAACTTCATTTTGACTATTTACGACTATAGCAAACAGGCACAGTTTCTTGGCAGCATCTTCTACAACTTGAGGAATTGTTCGCTCTTCATTTATCAAGCTGATTGAACAAAGTACGTTTACAGCTTTCAATTTTCTTTCAACAAATTCTGCAAATTTCCTGAAATTAGGTGTAAAAGTTCTTAAGAATTAAATAAATCATATATCCAAAGGTTCTTGATAACCATTTGATACAGTATCCTGTCAATATCAAAACTTTCTATTTTCTCTCTTTGGTTAACGGCTAGTGACATCAAATGTTAATGGATGTTCAAGTATAAAGCTTGAAGATTGGCTGTGGGTGAATGCCTCAGGTTCTAGCTAGCTTCTTTATTTTATCAACTTTATATGAATGCATAAAATATATCAAAACATTTTTATGTCTGAAAACTAATAAAGATGGGACTGTCTTACTTGATCACAAACATTGTTAATATTTATTTATTACCTGAATTTATCAGACTTTAACGGATTTTCTTTATTTCTATAGATTTTTTTTAACTAGTTCTATCCTTATAACAGAATTGGAAGTGTGCTCATTCTGAAAGTCCTTTTATACATTTTCAATTACATCTTTGCTATAAATAAACATGTAAGATCTGGTTTTTCCTATCTATAATTGAGTGCTGTATTCTAGGGGGACAATGAAAATTTCAACAAAATGGAATTAAGAAAAGTGAATATAAATACATACATAAGTGAACTATTAAGTATAATGATTGAACAGTCCAGTGGTGGTGGAGGCTTTCTGACAACAGGGGCTTCATAAGCTGGTTCTCTGAAATATGGATCCCTGTAGGGGTCAGCATATGGGTCCCTTCTTGGAGGTGGTGGTGGGTATCGGCTGTAAATATATAAACAAAGTAACATTAAATTGAGTAAATAAAATCCAAAAAAAAAATCTGTAGAAAAGTAATCCAGAGTTTTGTTCTGTGGAAACATTGTTAACTCCCTTGAAAAAGGAAAGTTGCTTTTTGTGTGGTTAATTTTTTTAATTCAAATACTGTATGCAAATTTGTCTTTGAAATGTACATAACAAGTGTGAAAACAATGGCTTTAATAACAATGGATCAATGATTTTCCAATAAACCAAGAAACTTTTGCATCAGAAATTAAAGTAATTTCTAGTGCTCAACATTTTATATTTTTTATCAGTCATTCTTTTCTGCATATATTTATATTAATCACTAAAACAAATTGAAATTCTTTAATCATTATCGGTCTTACTGCACCATTTTTTGCTGTTTATCATATTATTTCTAAAGTACCTGTATGGATCCTCTCTATATCTGTCATAATAAGGATCATCTGGGAGTGGTGGTCTCCTGTAAGGGTCAGCATACGGGTCATCTCTCCTGTAAATATCACTGATCAAAACAAGAAAACTAACACATTACAACACAGAAAAAATAAATTCTTATTCCTTTTGAATCCATTGCTTAGCTGATCATTTGGCCAAAATTAAAATATAACATTAGATGTTGTATCATTCAAACAAAACTAAAATAGAACATAACATGTTGGATCAGTCAGATGATCAAATCAAAAGTTTTGATAACGTTTGTCTTACAAAAACATGCATGTCACTTTATACTAACACGGATCTTTAACTTTTATGCATGTCCTTAATGTAGACATTATCATTTCAAGTAAATGATGTTTACATCATAGCTTTTGAAAATAATCCTCATATATTAAATGAACTAAATGCAATAAAATGTATTTCATTACTCAATGAAAACATCACTATAATAAGGGAGACAACACAATTTGTCAAGCTAGTAAAACTATCTCCTTTACATGAATTCTAATATAAAAAGATGAGAATAAATCCATTTCTTATTATTTAACATACCGTGGAGGTGGTGCATCCCTGTATGGATCTCTGTATCTGTCATCATAGGGATCTGCTCTCAGAGGGGATCTTTCTCTTCCTTCAGGGGGTGGAGGAGGATATCTGTTGAAACAAAATAATATTACTATGAGTTGAATAATATCACCTTCTCAATGGTATAAAATACTTTTATATCCAACAAAATGAGGGATAACTATTAAATTTTCAAACTTTCTTATTGTAATTTTCTTTCACAAACATAAAATATTCATAGATTTTTTTGGATTTTCTTAGAAAGAAAACGGAGCCATGAATTTCATTTAAATCACAAATATTTTTAGACTTTATATACCAGTTATCTCCAAGAAATGTATTATTAAAATGACTTATTTATGAAAAGATCAAATAGTTTAATCTATGTACAAATCAATTCTTTGCATCCCTCATTTTAAAGATGGATATAACTTTGGTGTAGAACATTAGTTGATTTGAACACTTGCCTGTCTCTATCTCCTCCTCTATCAGATGAGCCAGACCTGCCTGGAGGAGGTGGAAATCTGAATTGATAATTTTATCACAATAACAACACCAGATCTACCTTGCTTTCATTTTATGCAGAGCAATATCATAAAAATCTCAACGATAAATTTTCTTTGAAAATTTAAAGAGAAGTAAAAATGTAGCAAGAACAGTTTTTTCAAGCAGTTCTTTAAATACATTTGGCTATTTTTTTTCTAAAAAGATAATAAGTGAACATTGAATCATTTTACAACTCCAATTGGCAATTTTTTTATTATTGGGTTATGTTAATGTGATGCAAAAAGAAGGTTGCTGATTTGGTAAGAAAAATAAATTATACTATTTGAAGGATTTCATTTTAACATTTGAAGACAGGAAATCAAGATTACAACTAAGTTAGACCACCATAATTCAATATTTTTTAACAATGATCTGGACTTTGAATTCCTTAAAGTTGTATACACAGGATTCTTACCTTTAAAGCACTAAATGCAGTCTTCACGCTGAGTGGCAGCCGAGGCTAGTAAAAATGCTCTCGGGCCTGTAAAAATCATATCTTCAGGCCAACAGAATCTAACTATAGATTTAAAAGTTCGCCATGAAGACTGCTAAATGTTTCATAATCTTATTCCAAACAACCTTTCTGCATTCTTTTTTTTCAACTTCCTATCTCGAAAAAAAGTTCTTAAACAGTTTTAGCCCTTAGTTGTAATCTGAAATTTTCTTCTTTCAAGAAAAGTTTGCTAATATCATTCTTGTACAAAACTAGATATCATTGAGATGGAAGCCATCTCTGTGGGCCCCGCTGTCAATAACGTTTGGTAAATAAATATAGTGTGAATCAAAATTGTAAGCGATGGACAGACCAACAGATAGACAGACCTTTGACCTAGGAAGTTGTACATACATCATGACACACCCTCTGGTGTTGGTTAAAATGGATGTCAAGTATAATATTTGAAATCAAAACGGTTCCCAAGATATAGAGCGGACACAATCTTCAACTCAGGACACAGGGTTGTCAACTAAAACCAAAGTTTTTTTTACCTTGACCTTTGACCTAGGAAGTTGTACATACATCATGACACGCCATCTGATGGTGGTTAAAATGGATGTCAAGTATAAACTTTGAAATCATAAAGGTTATCCAGATATGGAGCGGACACGATCTTTATCACAGGACACAGGGTTGTCAACTGAAACCAAAGTATTTGACCTTAACCTTTGACCTAGGCAGTTGTACATACATCATGACACACCCTCTGGTGTTGGTTAATAAACATGTTAAGTATTAAGTATAAAATCAGAACGGTAATCTAGATATGTAGCGGACATGATCTTCATCACAGGACACGGGGTTGTCAACTGAAACCAAAGTTTTTGACCTTGACCTTTGACCTAGGAAGTTGTACATACATCATGACACACCCTCTGGTGTTGGTTAAAATGGATGTAAAGTATAAACTTTGAAATCATAAGGGTTCTCAAGATATAGAGCGGACACGATCATCACCACAGGACACAGGGTTGTCAACTGAAACCAAAGTTTTTGACCTTGACCTTTGACCTAGGAAGTTGTACATACATCATGACACGCCCTCTGGTGGTGGTTAATAAACATGTAAAGTATAAAGTATGAAATCATAACAGTTTTCTAGATATGGAGCGGACACGATCATCACCACAGGACACAGGGTTGTCAACTGAAACCAAATTTTTTTTACCTTGACCTTTGACCTAGAAAGTTGTACATACATCATGACACGCCCTCTGGTGGTGGTTAATAAGCATGTAAAGTATAAAGTATGAAATCATAACGGTTTTCTAGATATGGAGCGGACACAAAGTTAAAGTGTTACGGACGGACAGATCACTATAGGGCGACCCGACTTTTACTCGGGGCCCTAATAATTAACAATGTTGTTTTCGATATCATTGACACTGACCTTTCTCTTGACATGGTAGATCTTTCTCTACCGTCTATTGCTGCTCTGCTTTGTGGAGGGGCTGGATATCTAAATAAACAATTTTATTTGTATTATAACTGTACCAATAATAGAAAAGATTATGTTTTTGTGGAAGGTAAGAAATTAATAACAATAAAGGAATGCAAACTGGTATTTTTTTTACAGCAGACTTGTTCGGCAGATAACCAATCCGTATGTTTGTAGGACTCAACTACATCGAAAGAAAGGTAGTATACCTAACCTATAGCTAATTATGACTTCACGGTTCAACAAACAAGCAAGCTTACCAAAGATTCTATCTTTACCATGGCACTCAATGAATTATGTTGTGAAGAGTAGAATTTCTTGCATAAACAGATTGATTGACTGGATTATGCTATATATGCTACCTCAACGCAACAGGTTACATTTACACTTGATCTACTACTTTTCAATGCAAGAAACTATTTTCTATATAAAAAGTTGACAGAAAATAATTGGGATCAAAAGTCTGATCACATGCATTGTGATTTAAACATGAAGACAAATAACAAACCTTTCCTTTCCAAGTTCACAGACTAAAAGTTTAAAAATACTAAAGTATAAATGTCAAAACCCCAAAACACATGTGAATTCAAACATATACCTATCTCTGTCGTGTCCACTGGATGTGCTATTAGCTGTTGAACTTGGGCTCTGTCTAGTTGCAGGACTTGGTCGTCTTGTAGAAGAAGGATTTTGTGTTCCTTTTCTACCATCTAATGCCATTTTAACATCTACAAAATATAACTTAAAATTGAAGAATCATTACAATAAAATATTTGGTCATTAATCATTATTTAACATTAATTTTAAGTGAATTAACATATTTAAAGTTTAATTATTAAGGTATAAATGAGAGCTTTTTCTAGTAAGACCAGACTGTGAGTCAGATGTCTGATGACTCAATAATAACAATGTCATAATGGATGTTCTGTGTATGTTTTGGTTTTAAGTGTCAAAAGAATACACAGCAATCTTTAATGTCTCTCAAAGTATGTTTTTTGAAACACTCCCCCTTAAAATATAGAAAAGTTTGTAGCACTATTTACAAGATTTCTTGTATATGGTTCCATCCATCCAATTCACAATAAAATCTTCATTTACTATAACGAAAAATCTATCATTTTCAGTTATACCTAGCTTGCTGCCTTTAAGAAGGCCTCCATTCTCGTTCTCTACTGCTTGTAGTGCGTCTTCTTCTTTTTCGTATTGTACAAATGCAAATCCTCTGTCGTGAAGTGATAGACCTAAAATACAGGAACATTAAAGAATAAAAAAAAATTCTTGCTGATTTTTATAATGAAGTACCTTTATCTTTGGGTTCTATCTTTAATGGGGTGTAGGTTAAGCTGAGAAATGAATGATAATTTGGTAATGATTAATGCTTCTTTCAAGGCAATTTGGGTCTTTTATAGCTACATACATGTGATAAAATTTCAGTTACTTTTAAATGAATGAACATTGATACAATGTTTTACATTTTATTGTTACATACATATTAAATTCTGAGTGAGGTATCAAATAAGAAACCCCTTCATTATATATTACTTTCAACGCAACAGCCTTAATATAAAAAGAGAGTATAGAAACAGCCCTGTTGTGTCAAACATTCTTTAAATTTGAAGTCCTCTTTTCTTATTCCAAGTTAATTCACCAACCACTGCATCCCTTTAATTATGTATTACTGTAGACTAAATATCCCTTTCATATTTTTTAGTATTTTACAAAAGAAAATGAATTCAGTATTGAAATTCAAATATAATCTGTAAAACATTTATTAACTTTGATTTGTTCAGAGAGAAAAAGTTCAACACAACTAGATTTATCTGAAAATATACAATCTTTTTTCTTTCACTTTAATTGGTTAAATTTGATATCTGGACTGGATACTTCAAGCTGCGGTTTTTAAAAGTTACATGCTTATATGCTTTGAGAATGTAAATAAATTTACATTTATTTTAGACTTTTTAAACATTTCTATTGATAAATTGAATATAATACATATATATACCGGTACCTTAAATTTTTTTAATAGTGTTTCATGTTTATTCCTTCCTTATATCATAACTTTTTGGTAGATTTGTATTTCTTTCTTTTATATTTCATTTTAAGGGTTAATTCAAAAGCATAATTGGATACCAAGACTAACACTAGTATAAACGCTTTTATTGTAATAGACACCAGGAAATAACTAATTATTAAATGACAAACTGATCTGCGTACTTTTCAGCATGAAGGAGTACAATAACAATACACTTGTATACTGATAACTTTACCATACAGTACGAATCCACGGTTGTTCTAATTGTCTTAGTCAACAGTCAAATAAAAAAGATCAGCAAAAATTTCTAAATACGATAAAACGCTCACGTGAAATTTCGCGCAAAATAATTTCTATCTCTGCTGCTTTTGATGCGGCGTTTTAAAGTATTACATCACGATCATTTTTCGCAAAGATAAGAGTACTCATTTTTTTTTCATATTTATTGTGAACTCTTCTTCTGTAGAGACAATTTTCTGCTTTGATTCTAATGAAGCTTTAAGGCAAGATATAATGTGCAGCACTAACCTACAGTACATGCATGTACAAATGTATGTAAAGAAATTGGCTGAATATGATAATAGAAGGGCTCATGAAGAGGAAACATCTGTCTTGCCTACTGGCCAATTAAATTATAACCCTCATATTTATACATGTACATGTATGTCTTTTTAATGAAGTAAGTTGTCTAAAATACCTAACATATATATATAAATTTTACCAGAAATAGAATTTAGTTTATGCATGTACATTGGTTGGGCTGGTAACTTAAAACAACTTATTATTTATTCTTCAAAAAAACAAATTTCACCTGGTAAATCAGGTAAATGTTTTCTTGCACTCACAACAGAAGCAAAGTTCACATTACACACACTATTTTTAGGGGCAAGGAAAATAATACAAGGAAAGGAAGTGTGCTTATTCTAAATCAGACAATCTTTGTACATGTACAAATGTTTTCATTTTTAAATTAAAAAAAAAAAAAAAGGTGAATAATCAACGCCAAACCCTTCAACATTTAAACTTTCTTACAAAATTCAACCACTAAATCATCTTCCAAACTAATTAATTGCAAAGCTGAAATAACTTAGCATAAACACACTTGATCTTTCTAACATTGAAAAGGCAAACAGAAGTCAACAAACTGAATTTTCTTATTTCATTTATTCTTCTTCGAAATACAGTAAATTTCAAATTTACATAAAAAAAATAAATCAAAGAGCTGAAAGCTCTGAAGAAAAATGACGCCACTGTCTCTAATATTGGGATAGTTTTTATGCAAGTCTTGATTTTCACATACCGTAATTAGTTTAACAATGCAACATGTATCGTAAGCATATAATTGATATTCGTATATGTGTGTGTGTGTGAAGTGAAGGTGACAACTGGCTGGTTTTTTAAGACAAATGAATAGGTCAAGACTAGCTGAATTGTACAAATAAATACCGTAGAAATGCTTGTATATTTCTCACTGGTACATAGTCTGAATCTGAGTCCGTTCGCTTCCATTCACATTTGCGCCCACTCATTTTCACCCCTTTCACTTTCACACCCTACATGTTCGCACCCAATCTTAATTGGTTTTGTGTTTAATAACTATGTAAGCAAGTGTTTTCTTATAAGTATAATTGTTGTCATTGTCTCAAAATAAAGTGAGACAGCAATTTTTTTTTTGTGTTGAATAAATCTTAATTATGTTTTGGATAAGGTATTGCTAAAAATAATAATAATCCTTTCTAAATAAAGTGGTATTTTGTCAACGTTTTATTTTGTGTTGAATAACTCTTAATCATGTTTTGGTTAGTGTATTGCTATAACTTGTTTCATTGACTTGTTTCAAAATGAAGTGAGATTCTGACTATGTTTGTTTCTGCGTGTTGAATAAATTTTATCATGTTTTGGTTATATTAGTGGATTGCTATATTTTGGTTTCTATGTTTTATTGTTTCGTTGTTTCAGATCAATGGGACCAAGCTGTTAAAAACAATTATCTTTTGTGTTTTTTCCTTTAAAATCTTCAATGTTTTACTCATACCAAGCTATAAATACATTCAGTATTTACACCAAAGCAATTTAAAACAACAACCATAATTTTCCAATTATTCAACTTGAATTTGAATTAAAATTGGGCGTGAATGAGTAGAGTGTGAATGTGCGAACGTGTAGGGTGCGAAAATGTATTGGGCACAAACAGACCTGATGCCACACAGTCTGAACCCCCTTCTCCCACAAAATATTAAGTAAATAATCTTTTTGTTACTGCTATCAAAGGTCTAATGAAACTCAGATAGTTTCAAACATTTGTCAAAGAATTCAAGTCAAACTGGCACCTAGTTAAATTGGCACCTGAACGTCGTAGGAAGGCGTCCCAGAAAAATATTAAAATAGCCTTGCCAGACGTCATAATTATTTGGACTAATACATGAGATATTGTGTATTTTTCTGCATTATTTTAACCAGTTGAGCATTTTACAGGATTGTTGGTTTAATGCTGTTTAAACTTTACTGAAAAACAAACACCTTAAATTTGCTAATTATTTGGCATGAAGGTTTGATTTATTGAAAGGGACTCATAGTTTTCCATTTTATTTTAATAATTGACTTGTTTTTACAATTACACAAATTGTCTAATTGTTAAAACAACAGCTTTGGTAAGGGCTTCGTTGTTTACCTTTATACACTACATATTCACTTTCGTTTCGTGGTTTACCAAAATACACAACAACATATTCACTATGTACTTGGTAACAGTAATTAATTAATTGAATAGAAAATATTATATCAAATATTATTGGATGCCGAATTGACGTCGAATAGGTGCCGATTTGACTAGATGCCAATTTAACCAGGTGCCGACTTGACTTGTACGTTTCAATTCCTCTGCGATCGTTTGTGGTATTTTCTTGAGAAAACCTATTTTCCATCATCAAAGAGAAGAAGAAACTGCTTTAAAATGATTCTGGAACGCTTCATGATTGTTAAAATAAGTTTAATTCACTCAAAAACAATTTTAAAACTTGCGATTAAACAGGAAGTTTCCAAAGCACGTGTAAAAGAAGAAATTAACCGGTGAGAGTGGAAATCCGTATATGACAGATATCCCTATACATGTAGTACGACTTTGAAAGTAAAACAGTTCAATTCTTTTGTAAAACAATCTTTAATATACCTATCACATTAATGTTTGAATGGTCTTAAGCTTATTCAAACCATATAAGTCGGTATGAAACACCAAAACGGAATGAACAATAACCTATTACGTTTTGTAGTTTACAAATTCTAAAACTGGTTCCCGTCAAACTACAACACTTTGTTCGAGTGTAGTGGAATACAAGCAAAAAACCAGTGTAAACTGGGTCCTGGCTGGTTTAATACTACACAATGATGCATAATGATAACACAAGCAGATTCCAGTTTGTTTGGAAAATAGGAAATACGAAACCAAGCGCGGTAGGCAGAGCAATGTAATGAAGTTCAGGTCGGCAGTTATGGAACAATGACTGCGTCATTTTCCAAAAAATATCGTCAAAACATATGGAAATTCTTTTAGTCGATTTTAGATGTACTGTCCATGCACAAATCACTAGAAATTTCATGTAAATCAGGAGAACACACATAAAAAGTAAAAAAGAATCCTGACAGACTAACCTTTTTGTTTAAGGACTAAAGACAGAAATAGACACATAAATATTCTTTTTGGACTCATAGAATCATAGTAATTTTATCAATGTGTTTATGGACACAAAATTTCTGAATCCTTTTTCAACATAAATTTCATAGTGAAAGATGAACTTAAAATGTTCCATTCTGATCTTTTATCAAAATCTGTTTCCATAACCAGAGCATTTATTTTTAACTGAGACAGCAGCTAATGTGTTTTTTTTTAGACAAAGAAAGTTACTGTAAATTCAGAAATTATTGCGTGCATTTATTATTGTGATTTTGTCATTTTACACTTGAATGCGATTTTAATTTTTACGATTTTGAGAAAAGTCATGCTTAAGTCAGTTCAAATATTACAAAATGCGAGTTTTAATTATTGCGTTTACAACTCAGTCGCATTATTCGCAATAATTTCTGAATTTACAGTACATGTATAGTTACCAACTGCAAATTTATACCTTTAATTTGGCAACAATTGAAAACTAACATACAAATGTACATGTATCCTTATTTCCTATATATAAGCTAGGAAAAAGTCAATGACAAAATAGATTTTTTCATCTGTTTCAAATGCCATTCCTCATTATTCAAATCTTTAAAATTGAACCAGTTTTTTTAATGTTTTGATAATAAACTGAAAACCCAAAGGACAAAAAAAAATATATTTGTAATTTTATCACAACATTTTAAAATTTTATAAGTTGGTGAGTTGCACAAATAAACACGACTAGTACTGTCAAATTTGCTTTACCGTTTATTTCTTTTCAGCGGTCTCTTTCAGACGATTCCAAGGATTTTCTCTGTATAACCTTACCGCTTTAAGCAATCAACTGTCTAATACGGTTACTTTATTTTCTTATGAATTTCCAAATTATCATTTCAACTTTTAACAAGTAATTTTTTTTAATGTTTATACCTACATATATATATATATATAAGATGAAAAATATATATGTCTTCAGTAAAATAGTAAAATTTAAGAATTTATGTGCAAATAATATCTTGCAAGAGCTAATTTCACGCCTTCCGCACGTTCAAATCCTTCCAAATTTCATTTAAAAACCGTTTCAACAACTTATTGGACAAATATTAACATAATTGTGTATGTGAAATTTTTTATTCAATGAATCATGTCAGAATCCACCATTTTTAATTTTTATTACTGCTTGTGTAAGAACAACAAATCAACAGATTGAAAACAGTTTAACCATTTTTAACATTTCTTGCCACGTTCAACGTAGTGATTGTGCAGTTTTTCTGAACCTCTTTTTACATTTAGCTAGGATTTTGAAGGCGATGATAACTTTTTAATACTTGAAACAACAACTAATTTCACTTATTGCATTTGTTTATTAGTTTGAGGTTGAAAAAAGTCATCTTTGTGACCATTTTAATTTAAACACTTACAGGACTCAAATAATGACACTGATCAAATAAATATTTTCTTTATTATGAAAATTGCTTTTGTATGTTTTGTAAATAGCAAAAATGATGACTGCTGGTAAAATAACTATCTTCTTATGACATACTCGTAGCCAGGGGGGTTCGGACGACCCCCTTGAAAACTGAAAAAGCACTTTAAAGTCAATGTTCTGTTCGGATTGTGACTGTTAAAGTCGAGTTCATTAGTCCAAATAACCGCCCATGGAAATTCCTGGCTACAGGCCAGTATGATAACAGTTATTTATGAAATAATATCTCAAAAAGTGACAGCAATATAAGTTGAATATGTTTTGTACACAACAGAATTTAGAATATGTTCTTGTTTCTTCATAAATCCTGGTTTTATATATTATTTGGTGTCCCACAACAATGTTGCCAATGAATAAGATCAATGTTTTGATGAACTGTCAATGAATTTATTTAGTGATAACATTTTGCTAGTTGTTTCAACATGTTTAACTATATGGTATGTTTTCAGTAAATGTTCAATATATTTTTTCTTTCTCTCATTCCTCAGAAAAGTTCTGACTAAATAGAGGACCAAATATTCTTCTACCAATGGATCAACATGACTCAGAATCTTCAGATTGTTTAAATTTACTACAATACTGTCAATTCTTACCTATTATTTTGCCATATTTTCCAAATATGTCCTCAAGCTCTCTCTTTGTAATAGTCCCTACTGGAACATTGCCAACAAACACTCTAGCCTTCATCAGGTCAATATCATTTATGTTTGTACGATTTCCAATAGGAGGTGTTTTACTTCTTGGTCTAGGAGATCTACGTCGTACTGATGAAGTACGACTGCGACTTCGACTTCTTCTGTGAACTCTAGGCGATCTCCTTGGTGACCTTCTGGGAGATCTTCGTGGTGATCTTCTTGGTGATCTTCTTGGAGATCTCCTTGGTGACCTTCTGGGTGATCTCCTAGGTGACCTTCTGTCACGACTCAATGACCTACGATTTGATCTACTATTACGACTCCTACTTCTGCTGCAACTTCTTCTGATTCTTGGACTACGACTCCTGGATCTTTTGGGCGGTACAATAACTCTACCAAATCGGTCTAAACGCTCGCGTGATCTACTACGGGATCTGGTTGGCATTTTTAACCAATAAATATATCTGTAATGTTCTCAAAATGTAAAGAATGACATTCAAAGATGAAAAAAATCCTGTAATGGAAATATAAAGCAATTATTGTACAATAAAATAACAATAATAAAGAGTAACACTTTTTCACCTCAAATTGTTCTTTTCTTGCTGGCCTTAGTTTTCAACCACATTGATTAAATGGTTACAGTAAAATTACCAGTAAATTCTAAAATTTTCAAATCATTACCTTTCTCCCAGAAAAGTAAATTATAAAGGCGAACTATTGGCTCACACCCCTGAGAAACTGGAAAACATGAAGTAATTATTAAAATCATTTGACAAGCTGGAGGATATTAAAAGGGCAAGTTTTTTTTTATTTAAGGGGGGGGGGGGGGCATTTCTTTAACCGAATGATTCATTTCTAAAGTTTTGCAAGATGTAAATGGTACATGAAATTACTTAATTCAATTTATATGCGTTTAGTATATTGTCATAAGCACGTAAGTGTGTAGACCAGGAATAAAATATAAATATAATATTTTGTCTTCAAATTAAACCTCCATTTTATTTTCATAAGAACTTTGTAAGACTATCCTGGTAATTTATCAATCTCATACTCATTTACTTTAATTAACATGTTTAATAAATTCTAACTCAATGCAACTCCAGATTTAAACACAACCTGATATTTGTATTTACCTTTCAGAAAGTCTCTTAGTGCAAAACATAAAATTCCGAAAATAAAAAACCGTTATGAAAAAATACCGAAAATCTTACTTATTTGTGCCTACCATGCTGAAAAGTAGCAGATCATTTTTTTTAAAATCTTTAGCAAGAACTTCAAACTTAAAAAAAAACCCAACAACAATGCAAACATAAAATTTGTCTTACCACCAAACTATATTTTTTAAATCAGTTCACACTTTACAACTAACAAGTATGATTATAAATTACCACAAAACTTAACTAATGATGACCTTTTTTATTGAAAGATTTGTAGAAATATTTAAAATTTCATAGCTTGACATATGATAAACCGAGATCTCCTTAAGTCAAGATACTGATAACTTTTCTGGGGCCCTACATAAATAATGTCTGACTATTTTCCCCAGTCAGGATAAATGGATAAACCACAATGTATTTAATAATGCCAACTAGCCCCACTGATGTAAAAAGATGCAATCCTGTTGAATATCTATGTTCCTGTCCCCTTTATTAATAGAATGAATACCTAAATAAATGAATGGACATTCTTTTTGATACTAACTTAAAAGAAACATTCAGGCGCAGATTTGGAAGAAGGTTTCCGGGGGTTGGACCTCCCCTTTTTTGGGGGCGATCAATGCATTTGAATGGGGACATGAATTGTAGTTGAAATCCCCCATTTGTCCTGGGTAAGGAACCCCCCCTTTTTAAAATTGCTGGAAATCTGACTTTCACTGATTGCTCGATAGTGTTAAATCTTTCTTAATTCAAAGACAAAAGTAACCAATCCTGTGGTATAAAACAAATTGCTGTTAATTGAAATCTTTCAATGTTCTTGTATAATATATCAGATGTATATGATACATTTTTCTGCAGAATGTTAATAGAAAGAATAAAGGAAGGAATAGACAAGAGATTGAGGAATGAGCAGGCAGGATTTAGACCAAAAAGAGGAACAACTGAACAGATTTTTATCCTTAGAAACATACTTGAGCAAACAAATGAATGGAGGGCAGCTTTAATAATACTTTTTATAGACTTCGAAAAAGCATTTGACTCTGTCCACCGAGAGAGTCTATGGTATATCATGAAGAGCTATGGAATACCAGACAAGATAATAAGAACCATAAAGGAGATATATAAAGGATTTAAGTGTTCTGTCATAGATCAGGGAGAAACATCAGAATGGTTTGAGATAAAATCAGGAGTGAAACAGGGATGCGTAATGTCAGGTTTTCTTTTCCTTCTAGTCATAGACTGGATCATGCGGAAAACAACTGCAGACAAAGCAAGAGGGATACGATGGAACTTTAATACTGTTCTAGAAGATCTTGACTTTGCTGATGACATCGCACTTCTTTCCTCAAAATTTAGCGACCTTGATGAAAAAACACAGAAATTAACAACTGAAGCTAAAAGAGTTGGAATGAAACTTAACCCCAAAAAATGTAAAACTCTGAGATCCCAGCAAACAAAGAATAAAGAGTTGATAACATTATACGATCAGAAAATAGAAGATGTAGACAAATTCACATACCTGGGAGCAGTCATGGACAAAGAGGGAGGAGGCAGTTGTGACGTCAAAAACAGAATACAGAAAGCAAGAGGGACATTCCATCGCCTAAGAAATATATGGTATGCAAGAGGAATTGGCCGAAAAACAAAAATACACCTATATAAATCATTAGTAAGACCTGTATTATTGTATGGATGCGAAACATGGAAATTAACAAACATTGAAGAAAAGAAACTAAATACTGTAGAGCACCAATGCCTAAGAAAGATCCTAAAAATAAGATGGCAAAGTAAAACATCGAACAAAACAGTAAATGAAATAGCTAACACCAGAAACATCAGTTGCGAAATCAGAAGGAGACAGTGGACATGGATAGGACATACATTAAGACGTGAAAGAGACAACAACAGCTATGTAGCTCTACAATGGGCACCTGAAGGGAAAAGAATTAGAGGAAGGCCAAAAACTACATGGAGAAGAACAACAGAGAAAGAAAGGAACCAACAAGGATGGACAAGTTGGAACGTAGCCAGAACAGCGGCAAAAGATAGAAAAGGGTGAAAAAACAGCGTGGAGGCCTTATGCGACTTCTGGCGCGGAGAGAATTAAGGTTAAGGTAAGGATATGATACATTTGGAACAACAGACAACTTTCGAGTTTGATGCATTTCAGTCAAAAACTTTGGTTTTAGTGAACATCATTTGAGCGTTTAGGGGTATCGTCTCTTCAGTTCGAATGTTGTGCACCAAGTGGTAGGAAAACTATAAAGCTATATATTGCACCAATTATTCAGCAAATTGAATTTTCATAATTGTCTTTCAGCACTGCTGTCATTAGGGAATTGTGATCAAGTACCTACAGAACAAATATTATTTCTTGTTTATCCTGCACAATGACGATCACAAAGACGCTTAATGAACATTCATAGTGAGGGATAGAGGTGATCCCCTCTATCTGGTAAATGACTTCATAAAGGCATGCATAATTGAAGAGTTTTTCCAGGTGATGGAGAAACATGAAAGTGGTTAACAGATTTCTTTTCTTTAGTTTTAGGCTTACAAGAATAAAGTAATTCCTCCAAATATACGAAAATTACATGATAATAAATAATGTATTTATCTATCTATCTATCTTCCTGTCAAGGATTTGAGACATAATTGAGTGTACATACTCCAGCGTGAGTGAATTTACCATTGTATTTTAAGCAAGTGAAACGTCGAAACACTTTCATTAATAATCTGATATGCAGTTTTCATATTTTTTTCCGTATTCTGTGTTGATCAGTTTTCATTTTTAGTGGGCAAGTTGGCAGACCTGAATTAAAGATATTTTTTTTATATTCATCTATATTGAAGATTTGAAGTGGGGCGAGTTGGCAGGTGTAAAATTAACGGAATTTAACCCTTTTCACAAGTGGGACGATTTGCCAGCGATCTTTTGCAGCCATTTTGTAAATTAGAAAAACTTAAACAGCATTTATTCATGAGTCTATCAAGGACTCAGTAAAGCAAGTAGCTAATTGAGCAAAGGCTAAAGCTATAAGTCAGTTGGCAAGTTATTGATATTTTAGGCACTTTTGTTCAAGTGTTTATTGTACATGTAATGTTTCAAAGTTTAGCCATATGCATATTACTACTACTTAGTTATTGGAAGTGTTGTTTTGATGATAATTAAATCGATATATATTATTTCGCTTTTCCTAGCCATGTGCAAGACACGAAAATGAGCAAGAAACGTTCTAAATATGATAATTTCAACGGATTTTTTATCTGCAAACCTTAAAATACGTGAATAATTTCACTTATCAACCACTTTCTTTCACAATCTTATTGGAAATGTTTCAGTAATTTAACAAATAATACCAAATGTAGAAAATTAACAATCGCCCGCACTGCTTCAGCCTCGTTGTCGGTTATACATTAAGCATTGGGTTATTTTATTGGCTAAGCTTTAAAATTAAACCAATCAAATCAGGTTTTACAAGATAGACCGGTGGTAGTTCTTGATGCCGAAAATGTCAGCTGAGCAGACAGAGGGTACTAAAAGAGATATATCTCAAGAAAACAACCAATAATTTCAATTCAAAAACTCATTTATATTAAAAGAACAATAACCCTTTTAAAAAATATTTAAGACATACCGTGTCGCATGAATTGATCAGTTGTATTTGCCAAAACATCCTGTCTGTCAGTTGATACTTATATAGTTTCAGTTTTGACACCGGCAGCTGCTGAGCTTGAGTATATTATTCTTATGCCAATCAATATTGTCTAAAGCACACATTTACATTTGCACAATCTTGCAATATATACTGTTAGCAAGGTATCGGATAGTAAGATGAAATGGACATCTGTGGTTTCAGGGTCGATTTGGCCCCACGTCTATCCGGCCCAATTCGATCCGGCCCAACAAAAAATATTTTTTATAAGGAACAAAAATAAAAATATATATTAATTCTAATTCATAAATGGTATGATATTTATTATAATGTAAAAGGTTTACGTTAAAAAAAAAAAAGGTCCTTTGAAAAATAGATGAGTATAAAACAACTAGGTTTATAATGTTTTTATTACAAGTTTTCAAGATAATTGGGTATAATTATATTAAAACGTATATAAAAGAATTCAGACATGAACATTAATCAGCAGTAATTAGCATTTTCTTTCAATTGACAATTTGACAGTTTTCATCTTGTGTAATATATAATAAACAAATAGTTAAATACACAATGGTACAAACCGATCCCCAAGCTGATAAAATACACATTTTATTTTATTTTAAGTTCTTAAAAGGAGTAGGTTCAGTAAGACCCTTTTTTTGGCCCTAAAAGATAGCAGTTTTACAAAATTGTGAAAATGTGATCTTTTAGCTATTTACTGGAGAGTAGAATGCTTCGGCTACATAACTATGGGCTGTTTTGTTTGATTAGAGGTTAGACCTCGACATCTATAAAGACCTTGTTGATTATTGTGTTATAAATAAAAATGTATATTATTATTATATAGTCTAGCAATAAAGAATTGAAATTGATTACTTACTAACTTTAATTAATCGGGATTTGATTGAATTAAGTGATTACAAGTGGCATTACCTTAGTTCACAATCATCAAACAATTGTTGAATAAACAAACCAATTATAGACTAATGATTTGATTAAACAAGTCATTATGATGAGTTGAATTTTATAGATTCCATTGGACTGTAAATATTTATTTAGCTATAATTCTGTGAATGAACTAAATAAAATAAAAATCTCCATGACATTCCAACTTATGGAAAAAAACACTTTATATTTTAAAATATGTTGAAGCTGCTATACAAACAGACACAATAACACTCATGTTCGTATCAATTGAAAATTGTTCTATAACTGGTATTCCAAAACTTCACTTACCTGTTGTCATTCCGACACTTTTTGCAATTTCCATTTAAACTGTAAAAATTTGTTACAAATTCCTTCAAAATCAATATAGTTTATTCATATTTTATTATGGGGCCGGATCAACGTGGGCCGGATCGACTTGGGCCGGATCGACTTGGGGGTGGATTGACTTGGGGCCGGATTGGTTTGGGGCCGGAACGACCGGATACCGACATCTGTTTTCATGTTTCAATACACCTTATCACTAATCCCGGTGTCTTCTTCTTCTTTTGTTACAAAAAACCATCAACGCACTGATGGCTGCTTGAACTTTTGAGGCATACAACAATCACTTTTCCTTTGTGGCGTCAGGCATCTTCATCTCTATTTTTTTCTTTTTTTTAGACATTTTCTCATTTCTTTGATTATTTTGTCTATTCTCTCTTATATTTTTTCACCCTATTTAATTATGCTTTATTTATTATTGTACATGATTCTTTTTTATGTTATTGCAGACTTGAAGGCCTTTGAAAGAAGATTAACAGAAGTAATCGACAAGGTTCAGCCAACAGCTAGGTTATGGCGTAGTGAGTTGTAATTTTTAGTAGATTTTGAACTTGAATATCATTAAATCTGCCAATTTATTATTTGTATAATTATTTTAAACTATGATGCTTTAGTTAAGATGCATACTGTATGCTCTTCATTAAAATGGTTGCAGTATTTAACATTTTTCCATACTTCATATTTGTTCCTAGTACTTTCTATTGCAAATTATACAACAAAAGTTTTGTATATCTGAATTAAATGTGAGATTAGAAAAAAATCTATGTCTTTGTGGGATAAACCAAACCAACTAATTTTTTAGAGCGATTTATATTCACGACTTTCAAAAGAAGAAGTGATTTATATTCACGACTTTCAAAAGAAACAGTGATTTATATTTACGACTTTCAAAAGAAGAAAAATAATGCAAATATAAATTGTCGCATAAATTGGATCTTTTATGGTCAAATAACATCAAGTAAATTTGAATATGGGGAAATAAAATCACTTGGAATAGGACAAGAAAGGACTAAATGTGAAAAATAAAGTATCTGATGAAATAATTTGGTTTACAGTATATTTTCTGTCTGGAAATTTTCAAGTATTTTTCAAACTTGATGAAGATGGTGAAATTTATCATTATTCTATTATTATATATAGATTTAAATCTCCTCCTTTTTACTTTCAGTGGTATTGATAGTGATATCTGTTTGTACAGCTGCTGGTGCTGGCACCTGGTTACTTGATCCTTATACAACAAAAGTAAGTATATTACAAGTTGGAGCATAAATAGTAAAATACAAAATAACATATGTATACCAACCATCCTTATACAACAAAAGTAAGTATATAACAAGTTTGAGCATACATTTTAAAATACAAAATAACATATGTATATAACAACCATCCTTATACAACAAAAGTAAGTATATAACAAGTTTGAGCATACATTTTAAAATACAAAATAACATATGTATATAACAACCATCCTTATACAACAAAGGTAAGTATATTACAAGTCTGAGCATAAATATTAAAATACAAAACAACATATCCTTATACAACAAAAGTAAGTATATAACAAATTTGAGCATAAGTATTCAAATACAAAATAACATATCCTTATACAACAAAAGTAAGTATATTACAAGTGTGAGCATACATTTTAAAATACAAATTCTAATATGACGTGCTTCTTTCGCTTTGTAAACAACACTGTGATAAAATTCTCGATATATCTATACTTAGCGCAGACTCCGTGGTGTACATAATAATGGCTGTTACAATATACTTCCTACGTAATTCCACATGTATTGAAACCTAATTGCAAACCCTTTGCCGATTTTATTGTTTTAAAAATTGCAAGTAAAAAAAGACAAAATCACTTTTATTCTTATTCGGATGCGTAATAAAAAGAAGTAATGCACAAGATCTCGGAGAAGTCATCAAAATTAGAATAAAATAAAATTCCGCGAAAGTCTATAAATGTTTTTGGCGCATTTAAGTCATTTCAAAACATGACGTCATACAAATGAAAACGTTAGAGTTGAAAGTTTTCTGTTACGTTAACCATTGAAATGGTGTTTACTATTGTATTAAAATTGAGTATCAAGGTAGGTTTTGTTTGATTTTCTATTCTATTGCGCATTATTCGCATATTTACTGATTTCAGCAAGTCAACATGGCGGATCCTTAGTTACGAAATGTCAACTTTGGATTTGACAGTAGCTTACGAGAAAAACATGTAAATCAAAACGACATTTGTTGGTTTTGAGAATGAAACAGATTTTTATTTCAGCGGTTGTTCACGAATTAATCCATGCAAACAACGGATTTACTAGAATGTTTGAGCTTTATCTTACAGGGAGTAAAAAAGAACAGCCACACACAGAGCTTTACCCACCCTCGCTTCGGTTTTTTAATGATCGTATTTGTCCTATTAGAATCGAAATAATTCATGGAAGCCATAGATTATTGGAAATTTACACACTCAGGATAAAATTTGAATATCACGGCCCAGGCCATGTGTAAATTTCCAATAATCTATGGCTTCCATGAATTATTTCTTAAATAACATATGTATATAACAACCATCCTTATACAACAAAAGTAAGTATATTACAAGTTGGAGCATAAATAGTAAAATACAAAATAACATATGTATACCAACCATCCTTATACAACAAAAGTAAGTATATAACAAGTTTGAGCATACATTTTAAAATACAAAATAACATATGTATATAACAACCATCCTTATACAACAAAAGTAAGTATATTACAAGTTGGAGCATAAATAGTAAAATACAAAATAACATATGTATATCAACCATCCTTATACAACAAAAGTAAGTATATAACAAGTTTGAGCATACATTTTAAAATACAAAATAACATATGTATATAACAACCATCCTTATACAACAAAAGTAAGTATATTACAAGTTGGAGCATAAATAGTAAAATACAAAATAACATATGTATACCAACCATCCTTATACAACAAAAGTAAGTATATAACAAGTTTGAGCATACATTTTAAAATACAAAATAACATATGTATATAACAACCATCCTTATACAACAAAAGTAAGTATATAACAAGTTTGAGCATACATTTTAAAATACAAAATAACATATGTATATAACAACCATCCTTATACAACAAAGGTAAGTATATTACAAGTCTGAGCATAAATATTAAAATACAAAATAACATATCCTTATACAACAAAAGTAAGTATATAACAAATTTGAGCATAAATATTAAAATACAAAATAACATATCCTTATACAACAAAAGTAAGTATATTACAAGTGTGAGCATACATATTAAGATACAAAATAACATATGTATAGCAACACAAATGTTACTGTCAAAATAAGGACTGATATAGTAAATTAAAAAAAAATATTGTTCAAACTACATTTTACATTTAAACACTGAATTCAGCAGGTTTTGAACAGGGTAATTTATTATGGATGAATGATGAATTTTGGATTTTATTCCACACAATTTCAGTCATGTTAATGGAATAAAAAATTCTGCATCTTATTTTTTCAAACATTTCAATTCATACAAAAATCTGTACTTAAGTTTGCAGTATGAACTACATGAATTTTTTATCATAATTTTTATGCTGACTGAAAATTATTAATTCCACAGGAATCCTTTATTCAACTTTATATTTAGCATGTGAAGAGAAAAGAAATATAACATAACAAAAGACGATGACAAATAGTGAATTAATATGTAGTTCTTTAAGAAATATTTCATTTTCTAGGCCACTATGTGTACTTTTATTGTTTGTAACCCAAATCTTAAATAGAGTTCCCATTCAAATTGATGATATATTATTGTTTACTTTCAGGTTTATCTATCTACATCTTTATGGAATCACCCCTGCTTTACCATTAGTTGTATAGTGCTGTTAATGTTATTTTTGTGTGGAATTCATAAAAGAGTTGTCGCACCATCAATGTATCCTTTATATAATGAATTTCAAACTTTTGACCTTTGTTGTCAAGTGGTCAAAGTAAGTGTTTTAAAAGTATTTGAATAGCCTTAATAGGGGACAAAGATTATTGTTCAAACTAAAAGTAATTAATTTTATAATTTGTTTCATAAAGAAGGTTTTGTCACTTGTCAGTTATTTTATAACACGGGGGGTCTCAACATGGGTTTTGGGTACAGGTGTGCAGCTGGGATTTTAAAAACACCCCCCATTCATATATTGAATAATTGTGAAATCCCTACCTATACATATATTTCACAGCGAAATCATAACCCATTCATATATTTATCAGCTCAAATAGTACCTACATGCATATACAATCTTATTATACATCAAAATTGCACCCCATTGATATATTTGACGGATCAAAAAAGGGACCCATTCCAGCGGCACATATGTATATACCTTTATATAGGAAGAGACCCCCCCGTGTTTTATACTTGCAGGATAGTATTTTATACTTGCAGTGATCTTAACTCTAAAAATCTTCTAATGGAGCTTTAGAGTACCAGCATATAGTCTAATATTATTGTATGTTCAATTGAACTTCAATTTGGTTGTGGTTAAAAGTTTTATCAAGATTGTTCAAAACTATGAGAAATAACTATATATCCCAATGTTGATTTTGCAGAAATTTCTAAAAAGTGGTCTATGCTATTATTTATAGTAATATTTTTTACAGTCAGGATCATTACAGAACCATGTGCTGTACAGTACATGGCAAAAGGAAATAAACAGCTCAGCCTAACCCCTAAATTATTAGTTGATAAACATGCTTCAATTTAGAAATATAAATCAACCAGCAACTTGTAAACATGAAACATTTTCAGGAGGAAATGAAAACACTAAGATTTAGGATCTTCCAAGGTTTTTATTACATACTAATGAACGATTAGCAGCACAATATGATCACATAACTTCCTATCATTTCTAAAAAATAATGAAGCCAAAGAATATGACTTAATATATTACTTAAAAGAATAAAAATCCATGAACAGTTGTATTTACAAATATAAGTCAACCTTAACACTTACTAGTATAGCCACTAGATGTAGACAGGTGTTGGCAGATTATAATATGTCTTGTGATGAAGTAAGTATTTTATAACAGAAACCCTAGTTGTTGGTTTGAAAAGAGAGGATATACATTCATTAAAATATAAGAATATGTGGTTTGAGTGCCAATTAAACAACACTCCATCCAAGTCACATCTTGTAAAAGTAAACCATTATAGGTCAAAGTACGGAGTTCAACATGAAGCCTTGGCACATGTCTGTATTAGAAATCCCTGAAAATGAAACAGTAACGTATTGGAGGGACATCTCTTTTTTTAGCTCACCTGGCCCCAAGGGCCAAGTGAGCTTTTCCAATCACTTTGCATCCGTCGTCGTAAACTTTTACACAAATCTTCTTCTCTGAAACTACTGGGCCAAATTAAACCAAACTTGGCCACAATCATCATTGGGGTATCTTGTTTAAAAAATGTGTCCGGTGACCCGACCATCCACCCAAGATGGCTGCCACGGCTAAAAATAGAACATAGGGGGTAAAATGCAGTTTTTGGCTTATAACTCAAAAACCAAAGCATCTAGAGAAAATCTGACATGAAGTAAAATTGTTTATCAGGTCAAGATCTATCTGCCCTGAAATTTTCAGATACATTGGACAGCCTGATGTTGGGTTGCTGCACCTGAATTGGTAATTTTAAGGAAATTTTGCTGTTTTTGGTTATTATCTTGATAGAGATAAACTGTAAACAGCAATAATGTTCAGCAAAGTAAGATTTACAAATATGTCAACATATAATGGTCAATTGACCCCCTATGGAGTTATTGACCTTTACAGTCATTTTTAAACAATTTTCCACTGTTCCACTGGGCCAAGTACATTATAGATAGAGATAATTGTAAGCAGCAAGAATGTTCAGTAAAGTAAGATGAACAAACACATCTCCATCATCAAAACACAATTTTGTGATGATTCCATCTGCGTTCTTTGTTTAATATTCACATAGACCAAGGTGAGACACACAGGCTCTTTAGAGCCTCTAGTTTATCTTCATCTGACAACACTGCCTCAGTTATCATATTGTAGCATGCTTGCCTAGAGTGAAGGAAAACTTAGGTTCAATCCCACACACCAAAAACTTGAAAATTGGTATTTGTTTCTGCTCAACTATGCACACAGCATTTAGGTGTAAGAGCAAAGACTGGTCAGCCTTGAGCCAGAATATTGTGTCCAGAGTTAGGTGATATGCCTCCAGCAGACCTTGTTAACTAGCACCTTTGAAGGCTCATTGTATCAGTATAGTATAAAGCAGGGTCCATATTTTTATGTCATATAAAACATGCATGCTATTATCCTGAAAATGCTTTAATTTTCCATTTGATGACATACATCATCATTATGATATACCAGTTGTGGTATTTAGGACCTTTGCAATTTGAATTTCCATTTGTTTAGACATTCTCTAAAATTGGTGTTTTGTTTCCCTATGAGTCCTTCAAATTATTCTTATATTTTCTTAATAACATAAAAAAAAACTGAAGATAAAAATCATTGTCCAATAGTTAATTTAAAAGCTCTTTAGAGCTTATGTTTGTAATAGTTTTGCTTATACCGACTTGTAACAAAACTTTATGGTGTATGTCCATTAGAAAAAAGATGAGAAGACCAACATCAGTAAAAAACAACAAATATCTAGAACAAAAACTGAGTGTAAACACTGCTAGCAGGATAAGCAGTTTCTGCTATACTAGTGGCACCCATCATATTATTCATGTATATATACTTAAATGAATTTTGTTTACAATATTTTTTCAAATGGTATTCTAAGCTTGATCAATCAACCTATGTATCAATGTGTATTAATTTATTCTTTTATTTCAGACTGGTAAATTGATTCTAAAACCTAGGCCCTCCTTATGACGTGACCAGATCATAGATTTTAGAATTAATACTGAAGTGTAAACCATCTGTGATACAGCTGCTATTTACAAACAAGTCAGAATTTTCTCACTGGAATATTTGGCATGTTTCAGGGTGGAAGAAAACTTAGAGTCAAACTCCATGGCAGACATGAACAGATTTTGTGCATCTTCAAAAGATGTATGAATTGTGATTGTTTGAATGATCTACGCTAGTTACTGTTTGTAATCAGTATGTGAAATCATAAATAATGATTGGAAAAGACTGAATGTATGGATCACTTTTCTATAATCTTAAAAACAGGGTTACAGTCATGTGGGGATAAATAAAGGATTGAAAGAATAATTTCATTTTCTAGCTCTCAAGCCTCTTTTAACAACTTTTAACCCCTTAAAAAATACATTACATTTGAGATACAGCTTTTTAAAAGAAATTGTTAAATATCTATTTGATTTAATGTGTTTTAATATATAGGATAGGAACATTTTCTGATGATCAGTCAATAAAAATTTACCTAGCACAAATATAAGAAGTTCAAGTCCCTGAAAAGGATTCATAGTTTTGCAAATAATGTTAGAATTACAATATATTATTCTACTAAGGACAATATTCATTAATGCTAGTTTAATAGACTTATAGGGAAAAAAAGGATAAAATATTTATGATTTTTCCTGAATCTTTATGGATAATATTCAGAGCAAACTTATATTGTAATGTATAATAGTAGTAGTATATGCTTTTTGTTGTAGTGGGTCTCATTGGGGTCTAAGCGTGACACCGGATTGCTGATAAATGTAAGCGTGACACGTGAAAATCAAATTTTTGTGCAAAGAAAACGGGAAATAAAGTCCAGCAAGACACAGGAAGTTACTAAAAAATGAGAATTGCTTACCTACATAGTGTAAGCGGGATACAGGAATCTGATAAACAGTAAGCGAGATCCGGGATCAGAACCCCCAAATGAGACCCCCGTTGTATGTATGATGTTGTAAATGTGTCAGTTGTCAAATTGATTCTGAAGTAATTGTAACAATATTGAAAAATAATGAACAAGTCAATAGTTCAACCACCAAGATTAAAAGGTGAAAATAAAACTATTAAAACAGAATAAGCTATAAAAGACATAATTGTAGCCAAATACATCAAAGTAAAAGTTCTTTATCAAGAGTAAAAAATAATCAGATAAGAAATATCTTCGCGAAATGAACACCTATTGACAAGTTGCAAAAAAAAAATCTTTTCATGACCAAGTTCAATTTCAAACAAAAAAAATAATAAATCCTTTATAGTTTAGTGAGTTTGAAATTGTAGCAGTATTACCTTTAAAACATGCTGTTTGTACAGTTGCCTCTTTTATTATTTTGAAGCTGTCTGTAGTTTATAATAGTACTTGTTGAAAGTTTTGAATTGAGTTATTTCCCTTCTATGGAAAATGAGAATATGATAATCAAAAGTATATTACTATGTTTTATTATTTAAGGGCCAACAAAATGGCTCTTATCATACCTCCTGCCTTGAACTTTTACGCCCACTGAATATTTAAAATCAGAAAGTATAGATTACTAAAAATTATTCTTCATGTTAAAGGGAGCATAGTGTATCACAACAACAGATTTTGATCAGATTGGAGGTGGCCATTTTAGGTTAAATGTATTGGTCAATAAAATCCAATTTAAGAATATTTCTATGTTTTTATTATTTAAGGGCCAACAAAATGGCTCTTATCATACCTCTTGCTTTGAACTTTTGATATAGGAAGGAAGATTTGTATTCTTTTAAGTGAAAAATATAAAAAAAAAGATGTGCAATATGAAAGTTCTTTCACCTTTTTATCTGCTCTGTTATTAATGTAATATAAAATGTATGGTGTATTTTGATTTTTAAAATGTATATCAAAATGATTGAACCAATAGAGTTCTTTTCATCAGTAAATAAGTCATCTTGGCTAGCAAAGGGTTACAATCTGATACCCTTATCTTCACCTTGGCAGATTCACTCAGCATTATTGCATATAGAATCATGCCATCTAGCGACAGATAGTAGTCAAGCCCAAGACTACTACTTCATAATTGACCAATTACAGGTAAAAAAGCATTGCACAATCTGTTTGTGGCAATTGTTCATTAATCATATATTCTATATGAAGAGTAGGTGATCAGATTGTAACCCTTGGCTAGTGAAGATGGAAATAAGTAAGTGCTGGAGTTGACATATGTTTTTTTATGTACAGTGTACATTAGTTGATTCAAAGAAAAAACTCTTTTGTTGATAGTTTTACTGAATGCCTTTGATTGATTTACTATTTGACAGTTGGTAGTGAATAGCAGGAGAGTTTTTTACTGTTTGATTTAAATAACAAACCTGTTTTCAAATTTTCTATTTTCTATCTGCATATAAAAGAAATAACTCCTAGTAAGTATGTTTTTTCGAAGTGTTAACTTTGCTTACACTCTTTAATGTCAATTTAATGTTTGATGTATTGTTACTGTAATTTTACAAGAACAAATTTTTATAAAACATGCATGAATTATTGTATATCATTTTGCATATAAGTCCTGATATCATCCCAAGAATCCATATCAGTCTATGGTATAAGCAAAAGGTTATTAGTACAGCTTGTTATATCAGGACTGGTGTACTAAAAAGGTGTCATCGATGATCTCCAATGCAACGTTTTTATTTGTCACAGCATTGAAGGCATTTATTTGAATTAAAGTTTAAACTAATGGTAGATTTTGAATTGGTATGTCACATTGACAAATCAGCTTGTGTTTAATCTCATATTACTAAATTTGTGGATTCAGATTTTCTACATGAATTAACGGACTTTTGACAATAATATACCAGTATTACTTTTTCGATCATATGATGGAAGGATCCAGCATTTTTTTTAAAGGGGAGTGTAATTCTGGAAAACTGTATTTTAACCAAATTTTCTAATGAGTTTTTTTTACCCCTCCCCTGAATCAACTACAGGAAGAATAAAGAAAAACAATGCCTGTTTATGAAAAAAATGTAATACACGGTTATATGCTATTTTCATATTGTAAAGCAATTTTTACATGATTGTTTAAACATCCTTGTTTGTTAAAACATATTTTTTGTTGAATTCTTTCATTTAAGGGTATATTTTACCAATCATTTTCTTCTGTTAATAAAATGTAGAATACACTTAATTTGTTTATTGCTTTATTTGTCAAGAAAATTAAATTGAAATCGAATAGGTGAACATTGACAAACCTATGTCATTAAATTATTACCTTTTAGTTCTAGCAAACCCATGCTAAGGGGTCATCCACAACATAGAAAACTAAAAAATAAACAACACGAACCCCACCAAAAACTAGGGGTGATCTCAGGTGCTCTGGAAGGGTAAGCAGATCCTGCTCCACATGTGGCACCCGTCGTGTTGCTTATGTGATAATAAATCCGGTAGTCTAATTCGGTAGGTCACATTCATGAAAGGGAAGGGGATTGTAGTTACGACATAAGGAACATATGAAATATGATAGACAGGATCTTCTTTTTATTAAGAATGATTGATTCTTCTCTTGAAATCTAAAAATGGTTGATGTACACTCTTTGTGGGAGGTTGGGGGGTCTGAAAAAGTGTGTGTTTTGTACACTTTGGAAAATGGTTGACATTATGGATGACCCTTAACTGGAAATATACATAGTTAACCTTTCCACCATATTCTGTATGTGTCTGTCTGAAATCAGAAGCCTGTTAAGTGGTTGGTTTTTGTTGCTGCACCTGGTATATCATATTTCTTTTTTATGCACACCCATTAGAGGGGGCATTAAGTTTTACCCTCTTCCATCTGTATGTTTGTCCCAAAATTGATTTCCGATATTTAAGTTGAGTTTGCCTCTACCAAATGTTGTGAAACTTATACACAATGCTTATTATCCCAAAACACAGATCAAGTTTGAATCTTGGTCACTTTTATCATTCTAGAGATATGCTTCTTTACAAATGGAAAAATTTCATTTTTTTAGCTCACCTGGCCCGAAGGGCCAAGTGAGCTTTTCTCACCACTTGGCGTCCGTCGTCCGTCGTCGTCGTCGTCCGTCGTCGTCGTCGTTAACAATTTACATTTTGAACTTCTTCTAGAGAACCACTGAATGGAATGGAACCAAACATGGCATGAATGTTCCTTATGAGGTGCTGACCAAGTGTTGTTACTTTGTAGCCGATCCATCATCCAAGATGGCCGCCAGCGGGGGACTTAGTTTAACATAGGACACTATGGGAAATGCATACAAATGACTTCTTTTAGAGAACCATTGAATGGAATGAAACCAAACATGGCATGAATGTTCCTTATGAGGTGCTGACCAAGTGTTGTTACTTTGTTGCCGATCCATCATCCAAGATGGCCGCCAGCCGGGGACTTAGTTTAACATAGGACCCTATGGGAAATGCATACAAATGACTTCTTTTAGAGAACCACTGAATGGAATAAAACCAAACATAGCATGAATTATCCTAATGGGGTGCTGACCAAGTGTTGTTACTTTGTAGCCGATCCATCATCCAAGATGGCCGCCAGCGGGGGACTTAGTTTAACATAGGACCCTATGGGAAATGCATACAAATGACTTCTTCTAGAGAACCACTAAATGGAATGAAACCAAACATAGCATGAATATTCATTCCTTATGGAGTGCTGACCAAGTGTTGTTACTTTGTAGCCGATCCATTATCCAAGATGGCCACCAGCGGGGACTTAGTTTAACATAGCACCCTATTGGAAATGCATACAAATGACTTCTTTTAGTGAACCACTGAATGGAATGAAACCAAACATGGCATGAATGTTCCTTATGTGGTGCTGACCAAGTGTTGTTACTTTGTAGCCGATCCATCATCAAAGATGGCCGCCAGCAGGGGACTTAGTTTAACACAGGACCCTATGGGAAATGCATACAAATGACTTCTTTTAGAGAACCACTGAATGGAATAAAACCAAACATAGCATGAATGTTCCTTATGGGGTGCTGACCAAGTGTTGTTACTTTGTAGCCGATCCATCATCCAAGATGGCCGCCAGCGGGGGACTTAGTTTAACATAGGACCCTATGGGAAATGCATACAAATGACTTCTTTTAGAGAACCACTGAATGGAATGAAACCAAACATGGCATGAATGTTCCTTATGAGGTGCTGACCAAGTGTTGTTACTTTGTTGCTGATCCATCATCCAAGATAGCCGCCAGCCGGGGACTTAGTTTAACATAGGACCCTATGGGAAATGCATACAAATGACTTCTTTTAGAGAACCACTGAATGGAATAAAACCAAACATAGCATGAATGTTCCTTATGGGATGCTGACCAAGTGTTGTTACTTTTTAGCCGATCCATCATCCAAGATGGCCGCCAGCGGGGGACTTAGTTTAACATAGGACCCTATGGGAAATGCATACAAATGACTTCTTCTAGAGAACCACTAAATGGAATGAAACCAAACATAGCATGAATGTTCCTTATGGAGTGCTGACCAAGTGTTGTTACTTTGTAGCTGATCCATTATCCAAGAAGGCAGCCAGCGGGGGACTTAGTTTAACATAGGACCCTATTGGAAATGCATACAAATCACTTCTTCTAGTGAACCACTGAATGGAATGAAACCAAACATGGCATGAATGTTCCTTATGTGGTGCTGACCAAGTGTTGTTACTTTGTAGCTGATCCATCATCCAAGATGGCCGCCAGCGTGGGACTTAGTTTAACATAGGACCCTATGGGAAATGCATACAAATGACTTCTTTTAGAGAACCACTGAATGGAATGAAATCAAACATGGCATGAATGTTCCTAATGTGGTGCTGACCAAGTGTTGTTACTTTGTAGCCGATCCATTATCCAAGATTGCCGCCAGCGGGGGACTTAGTTTAACATAGGACCCTATAAGGAAATGCATACAAATGACTTCTTTTAGAGAACCACTGAATGGAATAAAACCAAACATTGCATGAATGTTCCTTATGAGGTGCTGACCAAGTGTTGTTACTTTGTAGCTGATCCATCATCCAAGATGGCCGCCAGCAGGGAACTTAGTTTAACATAGGACCCTATGGGAAATGCATACAAATGACTTCTTTTAGAGAACCACTGAATGGAATAAAACCAAACATGGCATGAATGTTCCTTATGAGGTGCTGACCAAGTGTTGTTACTTTGTAGCCGATCCGTCATCCAAGATGGCCGCCAGTGGGGGACTTTTGAATGAAATTAAACATGTTCCTTTTCTTATAAATGAGGTTGTGTTGTCACTTTTAGCCAAATTTTATATTTTTTTATATGATTTCAAAAACCCAAGTAGAATCAGGTGAGCGATACAGGCTCTTGAGAGCCTCTAGTTTTGTTTCTTTTCCCTTACTTTAGTAAGTTTTTGACTTGAACAAATTATATAAAACCTATACACAATTCCAATTACCACAAAACATAGATCAAGTTTGAATTTTGGTACTGTTACAAATGGGTAAAAAAAATCTGGTTTTGGGATTTCTGTTCTCTTAATTAAATTCACCTCAACCAAATGTTTTGTAATGTATACACAATGCTTATTACCACAAAACTTGAATGTAGAAATAGTCATTTTTATGCCCTACCTTCGATAGTAGAGGGGCATTATGTTTTCTGGTCTGCACGTCCATTCGTCCATCTGTTTTTTTCGTTCTGTCCGTCTGTCCCGCTTCAGGTTAAAGTTTTTGGTCAAGGTAGTTTTTAATTAAGCTGAAGTCCAATCAACTTCAAACTTAGTACACATGTTCATTATGATATGATCTTTCTTATTTTAAAGTCAAATGAGACTTTTGACCCCAATTTCACAGTCCACTGAACATAGAAAATAAAAGTTTGAGTTTCAGGTTAAAGTTTTTGGTCAAGGTAGTTTTTAATGAAGTTGAAGTCCAATCAACTTGAAATTAGTACACATGTTCCCTATGGTATGTTCTTTCTAATTTTAATGCCAAATTGGATTTTTTACCAATTTCACGGTCCCCTGTACATGGAAAATGATAGTTGGAGTGTGGCATCCATGTACTTTGGACACATTCTTGTTAAATTTCTTGAGTTATGTCCCTTTATAACATTATATGCAAGCTGGGGCATGATCTGTGTCCCATGGACACATTCATAATTGATTTGTTTTGTACATAAATCAGGTTGTTAGTTTTTTTGTTTAAAATTGGTTTTCATTTTTGTAAATTCATGGCCTTTTATTGCTTTTTAAACGAGATGGGTTTGCTAATTATGTAGACTACTGTGACCTATAGATGTTGACTTTTACATCATTTGGTACCTGGTGGAGAGTTGTTTCATTGGCAATTTGACCACATTTTCTTATTTTTGTTTTGACTTCATTGTTTTCCTGGGGAGTTATTCATGGCAAGCCAGGTCTTTCAAAACTCACCCTGTTTTAAAAGACAAGAATTTTTCTGGCCACATAATACTTCCTTGTGTTTCTAAAATCTAAACTTCCTATGAGTTTATTTAGGATCAATAGTAAATACCTGGGGACTATACCATATAAGAAGTGGCTACCAATAAAATCATGTCTGTCCTGAATTCTGAGTTGAAAAAGATATCATTGATTCATAATATTATCAATTAGAAAACTATCCACCAGAGTTAAAATAATGTGACCAGTAGCAATGTTTGGGGCAAAGGATGTGGTACATAAAAATAAGGTATGTGCAACAGTACAACATAAGAAAGAACTATAACAATTTGTAAGGGTTCCGCGGAACCCAGTGTCTCGCCTACTTTTGCTGAAAATCACAGGCTCAACAAAATGAGGAAAAAAATCAATAAAAATATTCCTCTTGGTACTATTCTTTGATTGTAAGAAGCTTCTGTCCAAAGTTTAGTAAAAATCCAGGATAGTTTATGAATCTAATAAATGTTTAAAAACTGCAGACTGTATGTAGTGTTAACTGGAAGAAAAACTAAGTCCATTTATAAGTAAAATACAGATACACAGGTACAAAATATTAACAAAATTTCCATCTAAATACTACCTTTTGATCATAAACAAGCTTCTGTCGAAATTTGGTCCAAATTAAAAGTAGCATAAGAAAGTTATTAATTTTTTTTTTCAATTTAACCACAGAGTGAATGTGTTGTTTCCTGGCAGAAAGTCCATTTAAAAGTAAAATACAGAAAAAAATGATTTATTTTTTCACAAAATTTACTTCTGAAAATTATCTTTTGATCATAAACAAGCTTCTGTCCAAGTTTGGTACAAACCCTGGTTAGTTTAAGAAAGTTATTAAAATTTTAAAAACTTGAACCACAGAGTGAATGTAATGTTTCCCCGCAGAAAAACTAAGTCCATTTTTAAGTAAAATACGAAAAAAAATGGAATTTTATTTTTACAAAATTTACTTCTGGATACTATCTTATGATCATAAACAAGCTTCTGTCCATGTTTGGAAGTAATCCAGTATTGTTTAAGAAAGTTATTAAAATTTCAAAAACTTTAAGCACAGAGTGAATATTTGTGGCCGCCACCGCCGCCAACGGAATGTAGGATCGCTTAGTCTTGCTTTTTCGACAAAAGTCGAAGGCTCGACAAAAATCAGTTGAAAAAGGTTTAACTCATTTAGATGGATACAAATAGAAAAACAATTTACTAAAACAGAAAGTGGAATTGGCTGGGTACTTGTACATCCCAACAACCAAAAGGTTCAGATCTGAGAGTACTCATAGTTACTGACACCTAATTAATAGTCAAAAACAACTAATTAAACAAGAGTACACATGCTGAAATGTCTCATCTTTTACTAACCATTAGTATTTGATGATAGTCCTAACAATAAAGCTTTACTACAACTATAACATCAAATTAACATGATCCAAGAAAATGAGGTCAAGGTCAGATAAACCAGCCTGGAAATACATGTACACCTTACAATCAATCCATACACCAAATATGCTTTAAATATAGTTGACCTTTTGCACATTGAAGAAACAAACTTCACCAGGAAAATGAGACCAATGTCAGATGAACCCTGCCAGACAGACAATGTACCCGGTACACCTTATAATCATTACATGCTTTAATTATACATGTAGTTGACCTTTGGAATATAATATCTAAGAAACTTAACTAAACAAGGAAAACTTAAGACTGACCAATGAACCATGAAAATGAGGTTATGGTCAGATGATAATTGTCAGATAGACATATATACCTCAGGGTGCGAAATTTCTTGCTACATTGAAGACCTGTTGGTGACCTTCTGCTGTTGTTTTTTTCTATGGTTGGGTTGTTGTCTCTTTGACACATTCCCCATTTCCGTTCTCAATTTTATATATACACCTTACAATAATTATTTACAACAATTATAATTGACTTATTGACCAAAAATTAACATTGAGCAATGAACCATAATAATGAGTTCAATGTCAAATAAAACATGCCACACTGACATATACATTGTAAAATATTTTGATACAACATAGTTGAAATATTGCATACAGTATAAGAACAGACCAAAACACATACAGGAGTGCATATGCTGAAATGTCTTGCCTTATTTACTAATCATTGATATTATGTTGATAGTCATAAATATAAAGCTAATTACTACAAATATCACATAAAATTAATATGATCCAAGAAAATGAACTCAGGGTCATATAATCTAAACAAGAAATACATGTACACCTTACAATTTTTCAACACTAGTTTGTTGACATATTGCTTATAGTTTTTAAGTCACTGACTTAACCAAGAAAACTAAAGAACCATGAAAATGAGGTCAAGGTAAGATGAACCATGCCAAACAGACATGTACAGCTTACAATTCTTCCATACAACAATTATAGTTGACATTTTGCCTATAGTTTAAGGAAAAAGGACCAAAACACAAAAACTTAACACTGAGCAATGAACCATGAAAATCAGGTCAAGGTCAAATGAAACCTGTGAGACTGACATGCACATCATAAAATAAATGCATACATAGTTGACCTTTTGCATATAGTAAAAGAAAAAAAACCCAACCAAAACTCAAAAACTTAACTTTGACCAGTGAACCATGAAAATGAGATCAAGGTCAGAAGACATCTGCCAGCTAAACATGAACACCTTACAATCATTCTATACACCAAATATAGAAGACCTATTGCATACAGTATAAAAAAAAAACAGACTAAAACAAATACTGAACTATAACCACTGAACCATGAAAATGAGGTCAAGGTCAGATGACATCTGCCAGTTGGAAATGTACACCTTACAGTCCTTCCATACACCAAATATACTAGACCTATTGCTTATAGCATCTGAGATATGGACTTGGCCACCAAACATTAACATTGTTCACTGATCCATGAAATGAGTTTGAGGTAAAGTGAAAACTGTCTGATGGGCATGAGGACCTTGCAAGGTATGCACGTACCAAAGACAGTTATTTATTACTCTTAATAAGAGAGAAATTAACATTGCAAAAAATCATGACTTTTTTTCAAGTAGTCACTTAACCATAAAAATGAGGTCAAGGACAATGGAAATGTGATAACTGGAAACTACGTTACATGAGGAATCTATATACAAAGTCTGAAGCATCCAGGTCTTCCACCTTCTAAAATATAAAGCTTTTAAGAAGTGAGTTAATGCACTGCCGCAGCCACTGGACAAAAGTCGCAGGCTGGACAAAAATTAACTTTGAACTACTGAACCATAAAAACGAGGTCAAGGTAAGATGAAACCTGCTAAATAAATATTATACCTTATAATCATTCCATACACACAAAAAAAAGTAGACATACTACATACAGTATTAAAGAAACAGATTAAACACAAAAACTTATAACGATAACATCTGAACCATAAAAATGAGGTCAATGTCAGATGACAACTGTGAGTTGGACATGTACACCTAACAATCATTCTATACACCAACTATAGTAACCCTATTGCTTATAGTATCTGAGATATGGACTTAACCATGAAAAACTTAACCTTGTTCACTCATTCGTAAAATGAGATCAAGGTCAAGTGAAGACATTCTGGCACACATGAGGACCTTGCAAGGTATGCACATACCAAATATAGTTACCCTATTACTCAAAATGAGAGAGAAATTAAGAACACTAAAAATCTCAACTTTTTTAAGTAGTCACTGAACCATGGAAATCATGTCAAGGACGATGGACTAATGACAGACGGAACTTCATAACATAATTTGTACCTTTTTTCCAAATCCAACTTTAAAGTTTTAAGCCATTCCTGATGCATACAAATATAGAAATGTTCTTTGGACACACAGAATGAGTGTTATTTTCTTTGACCTTTTTTGAAAAAAAGATGTACTCTAGTTTCTTATTAGGTGTGATTGCAAAGTACTCTTATAAAAGAGAACTTTTATTTAGTAAACATTTGCATAATTAACACCTTATATTTGTAAACAGATTTCTGTTAACTCCTTATTTGGTCATGTTTTATTTCAGGGCCTTTTAAAGCTGACTGTGCGGTATGGGTTTTACACATTTTTGAAGGCTGTACGGTGACCTATAGCTGTTAATTACTGTGTCAATTTTGACATTCAATGTTTTTAGATTTTTATACGACCCCAAAAAAAATTTTGGGATCGTATAATGGTATGATGTCGTCGTCTGCATCGTCGTCCGAAGACACTTTGGTTTCCGGATAATAACTTTAGTTAAAGTGAATAGATCTTAATGAAATTTATTTCAGAAGGTTCAATACCACAAAAGGAAGCTTGGGATTGATTTTGGGGATGATGGTCCTAACCGTTTAGGAATTAAAGGCCCAAAAGGGGCCCAAAACAAGCATTTTTCTAGTTTCAGGATAATAACTTATTTACAAGTATTTCAATTGCTCTGAAATTATACCGCAGTGTTTAAAATCACAAGTAGAAGGTTTGGATTCATTTAATGGGTTATGGGGCCAAAATTTAGGAATTAAGGGCCAAAAACGGGCCAAAACAAGCATTTTTCTAGTTTCCAGACAATATATGGTGTGTAATTGCATAGATTTCTCAGAAATTGTACCACAATATGTAACATATAAGAAAGGGGAAGTTGGGATTAAGTTTTGGGTTAATTGCCCTAAATATGTAGGAATTAAGGGCCAAAAAAGAAGCATGTTTCTAGTTTCCAAACAATCATGACAATAACTTGTGTTTAAGTGTATGGATCTCTCTGAAATCGTACTACAAGTTTCAATATTACAAAGGAAAGCATGGGATTGAGATTAAGGGTTATTGCTCCAAGGGGGGGTCAATAAATTGGGGGGGGGGGGGGGGTTTACCAATTTTTTAAGGATTTTTTTTTTTTAATTTTCAAATTTCGAATTTTGAAAAGTTTCAAGAAGAAATATTCAGTTGCACAGTATTGTGCAATAGATGTGTTAGATCTTTGACCACATTAATGTTGTGGCAAAAACCTATATTAAGTCAAAAATTTTATCACAATGAAAATTCAGACAGTATCAACACAGGCACTTGTCTCAAAAAAAAATCCTATATACCTTAATTAAGGAATATAGGAATATTTTTTTGAGACAATTGCCTGTGAGTTTCAATCTTGAATATTGTGACCAAATTTGCCCCAACTGTTCAAGGTTTGACCACTGGGGTCAATTTGCCCCAACTGTTCAAGGTTTGACCACTGGGGTCGTATAAAGCTGCACCCTGCGGAGAACCTGTTTTTTTTCATATTTAGCTGTAGTTTTTTTAAATTTTAAAGTGCCTGACTTCTAGGCTATATACATTATACATCTTTATATTCCTTTTGTACAGTTCAGTAATAAGGCAAACAAAAGAATATGTTTTCAAAATATCCAGGATTCATAAGCACTCAAACTGTATAAACTGTAAGAGTCTTGTTAATTATTTTAATTTAAATTTAAATATAAGTTGAATACTTTAAAATATCAATATCAATATGTTAAAATACAATTATCGAAAGTGACAACCACTAAGCAGATTGCTGATTTTGGAAGTTACAATTATTTTTCGTGTTCATTTATTGAAATGAGGTTGGATTGAATACTATATCCAGAATCTTATATGAGTATGCATATGCATAAAATAACAATTTTTTCTTTTGATGAATCTTGCTGTTGAAGCTTTACTTTTGGGGCTGCTTGCTGTAATTTTTTAAATGAAAAATATCCTCCTTTATAAAGTCTCTAAAAGGTTCTGATAACAAAATCATTATACAAGATTGGAGGTCCCTGACTATTGGGACTAAAAGGTTACCTACCAGAAAAGACAGGTCCAAGATCTCAGACTATTTGAACTCATTTTGCTCAATTTTAAGTTTTCTACATAGAGTTTGTTGACTGTTTTGCATTTAGAAGCCAAAGTGTTATATAATCTTCTTCCAACTTAGAGGGGGCCTTAGTGGCTGAGTGGTCAAAGTACTGTATCACTACGCAGTCAACACTGATATTGTGAGCTTAAATCCTGCAGAGGGCATGTGCACTCAACTCCAATCTTAATTGACTAGGATTGCCAATTTTCCTACTAAAGGTTGGTGGTTTTCTCCAAGCACCAGAGCTTCTTCAACCATAAAAACAGACAACCACAATGTATCCCAATAGTGTTGAAAGCCACATTAAACACCAGTCAATCAATCAATGATTGCAGTTCTAGGTCTTTTGTAATTCAAAATTTAAAGGTTCCTTCCAAAATTTCCAGTCCCAGATCTGAAACTCATACTATTTGAACTCATTTTGCTCTATCTTTAGTTTTCTGTTTATGCCAGTTGTTTATATTTTCGTCATGTTTTGGGGGTCATAGCATTGTCTGTTTTTCTTCCAATTCAAGTTTTCAATTGCTCCACTTTTTATCTTCTCTCCCCCTTTTTTGTGACATAAACAACACAGAAGCAATATTGTGACATTTATTAACATTGACTAGAGAGAAAATAAGTTATTGCACATGTCAGTAACAAGAAAGAGTCAAATGATACATAATAGAAAATAGAAAAAAGCAGAAATTTGTGTTATATAGCATTTGTTTATTTTTGTACAACATCACAAAATTATCTCTTTAACGTAGATTCAAATATTTGTCTATACGTTTTAATTAATATCTTTTTCAACATGTGAAAATATTTATACATATCTCACATTAAAGCAAAAGAATATATCTGATTAACTTCAATTAATCTGCAATCACTTAATTTGAAATAGTAGTGGCTAAAATACTTGTAAAGCTAAGATTGAATGAAAACGATGTTTACCTAACTTAAAGAGCAGTTTGTCCATTCAAAGTCTTTAAGCAAAAGTATACTGAATGTTTGTAAAAGTTTATTAAGTAAAGCTCAATATAATTCATGTTTTGTCTTTTAACTTTCATTTTAATTTTGGTAAGCAAAGTTGAATTCTTGGTTGTTTGAAAACATACTTGAGAAAAAAGAGGTATACGATACTCAAATGTACAAATTTAAGGTTTCAAATTTAAAATACCTAAGGTATGAAATCCTGGAAATCTTTTTAAAAATGCTCAATTTCAACTGTAAACTGTCAATCTGATTTTATAAATTAATCTGCCATTTTCAAAACTATGCATCCCTTAAAAAAGTTTGCCTCTCTGAAACACATTTTCTCTTTTTAAAATTCTTCTTCTAATTTATCACTAGCCTTAGTTGTTAGGTTGTAGCGTACTTGAAGAAAAAAATACTGTTTCCCTTTTTAAAAGATTACACACTTTATAGGGCCATTTCAGAATTCATCTATGCATCTTAGATGTATAAACACTATCCACGGCAAAAAAAGAACAAAGTACCGTTATATGTGTAGCATGTTTAAGTATCACATTATTACAATATGACAAAACGCAAGTAATACAAATAAACAGTTAAAAAAATTGAAATGAAAATCTGCAATACAAAACGTACGATATGTTCAACAAAACCATTTGCCTAATAAAATAAAAAACATGAACTAAAAGTGTTAGTCTAAAAATAGTCGGCATTCAATTCAAATCTTTTATCATCTCCCTAAACACATGAATATGTATATGTATATATATATATTTATATTAAAAACAAACATAGTGCTATTAATTTTAAGACAATATTGTAATTTTGCAACTTTCACAACAGATAATTGTTTTAATATTTATACTTATATATGCCAAGATATGGTAAAATGTTTTATTAAGTGTAATTCAATTCAGACCTAATTTTTTTTGTCTGAAAACAATGATATTTTTGGTTTCAAATTCTCATTTTAAAGAAATATGCAACAAGTTGCAAAATTAATAGCTATTACATATGCCATTGTTCAAAATATTTTTTTTTAATTAACATTTATAAAAAAAAATATGAAATAATTATCAGTTGGACTGCAAAACTTTACAGAATTCTGTTTAATAAAAGTCATTTAGAATTTATTCTGTTTTATTTTTGTAAGATGGTAATAAACTGGCTGAGCACACGCAGAATAAAAAATAAACAACAAATATTTTTTTTCAAAATTCTGCAAGGTATCAGTTTCCAGGGAATACAAAATCTTAAAACAATTTCTGGTTATAATTTCCTTGTCTTAAAGAGTGATCAATGTTGCAGTGAAATCTATTTAACTCTGCAATTGACCAGTAAAAATACACACAACTAACTGTACAGAATTTAAAATATCCAACAGTTTCTGAGCATAGTTTACTCATCTTGAATAGATTACTGTCAAATATTAAATGTTATAGTGCTGTACTGTACTTCTTTAGCTTATATGCCTTAACATTTTTTTAGTAAATGGTCATTATTTATTTAATGAAACAAATTTTTAAGCATTCTTACTTTTAAGCAACTGTCATCACAATTTGAATAAACACACGATTTTTTAATGTCATAATACACACAATATTTCTACAAAACATCACAGGAAATCCCATTAAGAATACCTCAAGCACAAAGCAATATTTTTTTTCCTTTGTTTGTTCAACACGCCACAAATATTAACTGTTTAATCCTGATATATATTCAGCTGTTTCCATTTTTAAGCAGGAAGAAAATCAAGAAATAATGGAAATTTAAGATTCACTCTACTTTAAAAAAAAAATGCTATTTTTCTCAAAAAAATTAAGCATATTTGGGAAATTTGGACCATTCGCATGGAAAATATGATTATTTTGATTACAAAATGGTCCCAAATCTAAAGTTATTATGGTTAAAGCAAAACTTCCTTTTTTTTCATTTTGCTGTTAATACAAATACAAGTATTGAGAACACTAATGATCCACTAGTATGACTTACTTTAAATATTTGAAATGAAATCATTACTGAATTTTGATTATATAGTGCAATTACAAAGGAAATTTTGCTCCCACTGCATATCGTATAACCACTGGAAAGTAATTTTTCATTTGAGTAAATGCATCACATACAAAGAAAAGATTATTAAACCTTTAATTGTAAGCAAGATGCCAAAATTTGCCAACATACTATCATAAATACTTATGATGTCTTTTTTTAATACAATTTTTGGTCAAAATATATAAGTTTTCAAAACAAAACTTTGTCAGCATGAAGGAAGATGACCCTACCACACCAGTTCAAAGTTTAAAAGTTTGCACAGCTTTTTTGATAGCATATGTTTATGCAAAGTGGTGGATTTTTAAATTTTTTACAAAGTACATTCGAAATTAAAAAGTTATATACAGTTTTATTAGAGAATTTTAATTTCACATTGTTTCGTAAACTGAGAATCACCTAGCGCTATATTTTTATGTCAGATTTTTTTTTACAGAACTAACTGACATAAATTGATTGAAAACTGGATAGGTTGAGTGTTTATAATAATAATCCAATCTACATAAACTTTATCTGTCGTCTTGGTTTATAATGGGCAAAAAGTTCTGTTTTTGGTACACTAAACTTCTGATTTACCATAGCTCTAAAACTATATACATGTACTTATACTGCAACTGAAGTTATTTACTTTTTCTACTATTAGTTACTCAGAACTTCAGGTGACAAGCAAGACCAGATTATGCCTATTGAAAAATGCTGGTTAATTATCGTAGCCACTGTCAGATAAGAAATGCTACGAATTTCCCAGTAATGTTCTACATTTAAGAGGAAATTATCCACAAATATACACAATATCTCAAAAATGTCATCTTTCCATAAATAGCACAAACATTCACAGAAACTAGAAAATTGAACATCAAGCTTCTCAGGCACTCAGATTTCACATGCATCATGGTCACATATAATCTTTATAAATAATTCCAACAATATTGTAATATCTATATCACACACTGATGTGTTTAACTTAACTGACTACAATATACATAAATAATACTACTATTACTATAATTTGAAGCTGTGAAAATCGGTGAAATCCTCCCAGAAATTGCACGATCCCTTCCCTATTATCTCCTGTTTAATAATTTACATATTTCTCATGCACTTAAAAAGGAAAAATGCATAAAATTGTTCAGTTTGTCATTAAGATCATTGAGACAAAAAGACACTTGTTCTTCATATTTCTGTAGTCATGGTAACAAAATGTATTAATTCTACATGAGTGTATAATGGATAAAGAACTAAATGTAAAATATTTTGAAAAAAGACGTTATCCTCCAGGAATAATTTTAAATAGAAAAAAATAGAATGTAAACTATTGGTTTTCTATTGATAAATACAACAGAAAAAAATATAAAAAAGTTAAATCAAATTTTGGCATGTATAAAACACAAAATATGAAAACTGAAAACATCAACATATACCAGACAATCTATATATGATATTTCAATTTGTACCATGTTTGCTAGTTTGGGTAACAATAAGATCCTGAAATTGATGACAGCAGTGATTTCGACCTGATGTGAATTGTCGAAGAGTGGACTGGCACTCTACGAATAACCGAATACTGCATTATGGGATTGCTGAATGCTGCTATTATATAAAATAACAAAAGTACATATAAGTTCATTGATGCGTTAAACTGAAGATATCAGAGAGGTACAGTCATGAAAATATAAGTTACTTCTAAAACATCTTTCTGATTATATATTACTATGCCATTTACAAAACAAAACAAATGTTGACAACTAAATAATAATCTTTTTCCTTACCCTAGCACTTTTATTAAATGGAATTGTTTAAAAAGAAAAACTGAGACAGAATATTTGAGCTCTTTACAGAATTTCACAAGTCATCAATAAATTAATACCAGACTCGTGACAAATAATTGCAGTATGTATATAAGAGCTCTAAAGGACAAACATTGTCCATTTATCTCTTGTTCCTGGTGGACTTTAGAATTCACAAATGATGATATTGGTGATCTATATTTAGTCAATCATAAATGTCACATTACAGTAAATGTATTCTGCATATATAAGGAGGTGTGGCTTCTGGAACAACGGTAAATGAATATGAATTCTGAAATCCACCAGCGCATAAAAAGGGAATTTCCCCAAGTATTATCTATCATATTCTATATTTATCACATCGAAATACAGATTACTTAATATATTATAGGTAGTACAGAGAATTACATTAGATGTTTGATGACAAATGTATGTGAATTACTAACATAAAAATGCACGGTATTTTCAAGGCAAAATGAAAAGAAAAAACATTTATATCATGAAATATCTGTAGTACTGTGATTTAGCAAGTGACAACAATATAGAAATGGTTTATTTCATATTTCCTCCATTTCTTTTCATCATACTACTTTCACTTTCGATGTCAAGACCAGAAAACAATCCATTTTTTTTTTCTAAAAAAAAAAATTCTAGTCCTGATTATTTGGCTTGGCCTCAACCTTTCTGTGTTACACCTCATCATGAGCAGTCACATTCTAGTGTTTAACATAAATAATCACTGTGTAGGTATTTCTTGGTGATAAACTATTTCATAATTGCACAGTTATAACACATTTAATATTTCAGACGGTTACACAGTACTTCGGAACTTTGCAAATTATGATTGTTTATCGTTTGTCAATTTGTTTACTAATGTCATGGTCACATTGATTCTCACAATGCACGTAGAAATACAAATCACATACAAACGCTGGACAGCCCAAGACTAATACAAGCCACATCCACGTAGATTGTTGGCTATGATTACATCGGTAACAGCATCAAAGACAAACTGGACGTTCTGCGTATCAGTTGCACAAGTTTGATGACAGTAGATTTCTTTCGTTGAACTTTTGTTCTTAGCTTCAAACTGTGCCTGGATATAAGCAGCTGCCTCCTCGTATGTTTGATTACCTGTAAAAGACATAGGATAAGATTCTTGTGAACAAAACTCAGATACAAGACATAGGATAAGATTTCTATGCTCAATACTCAGATACAAGACATAGGATAAGATTTCTATGCCCAAGACTCAGATACAAGACATAGGATAAGATTTCTATGCCCAAGACTCAGATACAAGACATATGATAAGATTTCTATGCTCAATACTCAGATACAAGACATATGATAAGATTTCTATGCTCAAGACTCAGATACAAGACATAGGATAAGATTTCTATGCTCAAGACTCAGATAAAAGACATATGATAAGATTTCTATGCTCAAGACTCAGATAAAAGACATATGATAAGATTTCTATGCTCAAGACTCAAGATACATCAGGAATATCCTTCATCAGGTATGTCTAAGGTGGTACCTAGCACTACAGGGAGATAACTCTGTAAAGTCAGCTAAACCTTTTAATTATGTTGTGTTGTAAAAGGAATATTAAGCTTCTCAATGATCAAAATTGGTGTCTTTCAAACTGCTATATAACCAGTGTAATTTTTCTGACAAAACACTTGGTTCAAATTTTTTGAAATTTTTATATTTTTGTTAAAGGGTCAAAGTAAATACTTTGACAAAATTTTATGAAAATTAAAAGAGCCAAATTAATTTTAGTGAAAGTGTTGGGTACCACCTTAAGACTAAAAGTTTGGGGGGAAATTATAAAACTGTTAAAAACTAGCAACTACATTCAATAAAGATTATAGATCAGGTGTTCAATGTACTCCATAACTTTGATCTCTGAAAACCCAAGTTTCCAACAAAGTCTGGTTTATTCATATATAAAGGTTTCTCACTCTATTTAGTCTACAGATGCTCCACAATAAGTTAAAGTTATAAGTGTTGTACAATTATTTGTCCTATTTATAAATTATTTCTTGCCAAGTTTTCTAACAAATACATCCATGTGGCCTAAGTTTGTTTTCATGTTTGACTTGTTTCTGTTTTTTACAGAGGGATAAATAAGCAACTTCTGCCATTTTTCAAGATTTTTTACCTATTTAATCTACCAAAAAATTCCACTCAAACTAGTTGAACTTGTAATATGTTATGACCTTTTATCTATCGCTCAACAATGTGCAAGGCCTAACTTTGACTTTGAGAAGAAAAACAGAAATTACAGTGCTGATCTATTGTTTTGTGTTTTTCAAATGTGTGCAATACATTGATATACCATAAACTTTCTTTTTAATTCTAAAAATTTGTTCTACTTTTTAACTGTGGAATCATTTATTTTTGTAGGTACCAATTAACTGGATATATGTTATTTTGTGGATCTTTTAGAAAGGTTCATACATACCTGTATATTCAGGGAAACAAATTGTCAATGATGATTTCTTAATCTTTTCTTCAAAGAGATCTTTCTTGTTAAGAAATAATATAATAGATGTGTCGGTAAACCATTTGTTGTTACAAATAGAATCAAACAGTTTTAGACTTTCTTGCATTCGATTCTGGAAAAGAAATAAAACATAGTTTAACAATAGACATAACACAGTTCAGTGATAGACAAAACACAGAAATATCTTAAATATCTTTAAAATATGTTGGCAGAAATGTTTAAAAAGGCATCATTTTCATACAGAGTTAAAAACACCTGCAGGGACATGCATGCAACTTAGTCTAACTTAAGAACTATTTATGAATCAAGTCACATTTCTATGAACAAAATTCTTTTGACTGACCATGCTAAAGTTCAATTGTGGTACAAAATAAGTTTATGCTTTGTGGTGCATTAATTTATCTGTCATGAATGAGCCTGTCTTACTTGACTCAGCTTATTTTGCATAACATTTCTTTGGTTTTGTAAATGTATCAATGTTCTAATCATATCAAAGATTGACACAGGCAAGATGTTTTAATTGAGTTTGCAATACGTTAGGCAAACATTAACATTTCTGTGGGAGTTTTTAGCTATGAAATTTAAAAAAATCTTGAAAAAAGTAAAATTTATATGCATTTGTTCAATTCAAATCATGAAACACCTGTTGTTTAAGAATGTTTTGCTTCATAAAATCATATCGGCTGCCTTTCAAACATGTCTTAAAGGTTGGCTTCAAATAAAAAAAATTTATAATTTTCCTATTTGAATCAAAATATTTGTTTCATGTCATACTCTATGGCCATTTTAACATAGGAGGCAATATAATTGTCAATAATTATTAATATACAAGTAACTGATACTCTTTATCAAGATATTCAAACCCTTTTTTATGCCCTGTATAAAGATATTAATATTACTGCCTACCAATGTTTAAATGAGCATATTTTTTAGCCAAACAAGAACTACATGTATTTCTTATTTGTTACACATTCACCCCACCGTTGAATTTAATAAATTGCTCAGTTTAAATAGTTTGGATTCAGATGACTTTTCCTTAGATTAACCAGGTTCTTGCAGAGCATTTTTGATTTCAATGCCAGTTAGTTTTTTCAATAGGTCTTGTAAAAACTGAAATTTTTTAGAATTTAAAGGATTTTGATCATTTCATTGTTCATGCATACACTGAAATAAAATTAGTTTTAAATTAATTCGTGAATTTTCTATTGTTAAATTTTGTTCACCACTCCCAAAACTTACGTATAATTATTTTTTAAAATATTTTCAGAATTCAATGAACTCTGCACTGGTGAAGCGATCATTAGGGAAGAAAGTTAGTGAACAGATGAGCCGCTTTGCTTCATCTTTGCTTCATCCATGGCTGCCTATCATCCATGAAACTTATATTGGCTGCCTATTAAAAGTTCATATTTTTATTATTCCTGAAGTAACTTACTGTAGTTTCATCTTCATGTAGTACTTGGTCATATTCACTCATTGCTACACAAAATATAATGGCTGTTACATCTTCAAAACAATGTATCCATTTCTTCCTTTCTGATCTCTGTCCTCCTACATCAAATAATCTGTAAAAGGAAAAACAAATACTCAAGTATGTTCGTTAATGAAACAACTTGGTCCAACTACCATTGCATCAACAAACCAGTTCATGTGTTGAGTGTATGTGGAAAAGTGAGACAGAGAGAAAAAGATTTTGTAAACTAACTTATTTTCGCAGATACTTTAGTTTGTGTGGTAAAGCTCTTTCTAGCCCATTTCACAGCAATTTGAATTCACAATTCTTTTATATATTCACAATATTTTTTAATTGACTTGTGTAAGATGCGAAAATTAGTTAGTTTAAAGAACTGTTAATTCAGACACTATTGCATGACTTAATTTTTGCAATTACATGTATTGACTTTTTAAGGAGAATATGCATATTGATTTAATATATGTATAGTATACCAGAATGCATGTTTTTATTATTGGGCACCTCACCCATTTTGCATTAAAAAAATCTTGCAATAATATCTGAATTTACAGTAGACATAATAAGAGTGTCATCCAGTACTCCATATGTGTAATTATAAAGTGTAAGCTGTCAACTTGCCTTCAAGCTGTGGACCTGAATTCAAATAGAATATGTATGGCTTTAAAGTTTGATTCAATGGAAATTAAAAATAATCACATTGTGAATGGCTGTAAAAAAAACTTTTAAGATTGAAAACGGACCAAAAGGGTGGTACATTTTATTTCCAAATATTCTAAAGCTACAGCTATATTACAAAATTTCTGATAAATTTAGCAAGCAAATCGCATTAGTTTCCTAAAATCAAGAGCCTTTTAATTTCAACCAGTAAATGCAACATCAAGAAAAAATTGCAGGCCCCAGGGGCCTATAGCTTCAGACTGACCTAAATTCATATGCTGGGCCTAATAATTAATACGATCTGAGTTATGGACACAGACAATAATCAATATTAATAATGCAACATTGTAAAACCCTTGACAAAAAGATAATAATAATTTTCAGAAAGATAGATTCCCCAGAGATATAGCTCAGAGGTTTGAACAAAAACCAACGATGATGTCATCAACAGAAATCAATTTCATTATCGTATTTCTCCGAAAAAATTCAATAAATTATAAGATAACTCATATATTTGGATAAATTGATGTTAAAATACACCACATGTTCAAATAACCAGTTGATGTATATCAATACTTTATTGGTCATTTCTAATTATGCCTGAAGAATAGCTGTTTGCCATGGAAATCTATTTATACGAAAAATCAATTATGATATTACAAAAATCTGTATAAACAGGAAGACACTTGTTACTAAGAATTCTATATCTTTACACAGACTTTGATAAAAACAGTCAGAAGGAAATTAAGATAGACATTTTTGCAAATAATACACGCAATAAAAAATGTACTTTAAGAAAAATTTGAAATACTTTGAACTTAAAAAACATTTTTGAACATTATTGCAGACGATTTCTCATTAACCTCCGGGGTTGTAGTACTTCAGATGAAGTCAAACCACCCTAACCTAAACCCCAAATATAAGATAAAAGTTTGATAGACTACTTAAACATTATCCTGTGTGAAAGATGGATCAGATAATTAGATCAACATAAATATCCTTATTAATTTTAACACATTTCCTTGAATATGCCAAAAAGTCATGCACTTTTTTGTTGAATTGCTGTCATTAACATTAACCTCAATGTTAAAAGAATATCATACACCTGATACTTGTTTCTAAAACCTTCAAAAGATTTTCTCCTAAGTTTCCATGTACATTTGTATCTGATATACTATGGATAAGATAATGAACACACATTCCTGTAAAATCAACATACTATAAACCCCTAGATCTTTTCTGGGGAGTTCCTTAGAGACCTATACCCTATCATCTTCTGTTATTTCTACTTATTTTGCTAACTTTAATCACTTTGGCGGATCCAAGGGGGGTGGGGGTCCAGGGTTGGAACCCCCCTTTTTTTGGGGCCTATCAATGCATTTGAATGGGGACATATAGTTGGAACCCCGCCTTTGTCCTAGGTTGGGAATCCCCCTTTTTAAATGGCTAGATCCGCCCCTGATTCATATTTAACATGCTTTCAATAGTTCTAAGACTTATAGAGTAAATGTATCACAACAAGGTTCTATGCTACTTTTTTTCATCAGTTTTGGAGTTGTGTGTTGACATCATCAAGCATGCATAAAGCCAAGGAAGGCCATCTGGCATCATATATAAAATACTTACTTGAAATTTAAATTCTTAAATGAAAAGTGTACTTCTACTATTCCAGTTGTCTTTACTCTAGTTCGTAATATGTCTTGTTCTGTTGGCATATAATCTTTAGCTCCTAAACGATCTAAATCATCTAAAAAGCTGGAAAAAAACAAAATTGAAAGTTTATAATCATATCAAAGAATAGCCTCACACCTGACAACACAGAAAACTTATATTTAAAGAGATCTGTCATAATGCCATAAATTTGACCAATGCAAGCTTATCAAAATAGTGACATTGCAAAAATGCATTATTGCACTTACAGTCCATAATGTTATAATGGCTAAAATCCTCTTCTTCACTCTATGTAATGTTACCTAAGCACTTTGAACCTTAATTCAAAGGTCATCTGTCTTTTAGATTGACATGTAACTGCTCACATTTTTGTCCTCTGGGACTCATTATGGACACATACTGTTGACCAATTGGCTTTCATTCTAAAACTCCTTGTTTTTACATTAATTTACCGTTATAAGAGTCAAATAAAAAATGCTAATACAAAACACTGAAGCTTAGTCAACATTTCAGGTAAATGTCACCAGTTTCCATAATAATTTGATATGAGAAGGTAATAATTTCTTTTAAAAGCTCTTATTGGAATAAAACAAAATTGGAACTGTTGCAATAGACGTGTTTACACGTGTATGCAAAATTTGTCCACCATTACATAACATCACACAGGTTCCCATAAACTTTGACTTCATAATTCAAAATATTTGACGTCACAACAAAAAAGCTTGATGTCAAAAAGTTATTCAGAGGTGATGTTAGGTCATTCGGAAGCAAAATACAGCTAAATACCAAAAGTGTAAACACATTTATAAATTCTGTGAAACATTTGTGTTTCAAATGATAGACTTTTACAACCAACAGGTGGGAACATCAGTATTTCAATCACAAACAAAATTTGTTGAAAGGGAGACAATTAATGAATATAAACCATCTCTTCAATAAAATCCACACTCCAATCCCCTCATCATACTCATCGTCTACTGGGTGCAGTTAAGAAGGGGATAAGGAACATCTTTAAATTTGACATATAATGACTAAACAGACTTATACATGCATCAAATCAGAAACAGTTGTTGCTATTTTTGAATTGATACTTTGTCAATAATAAAATATCTCAAGGATAATATAGTATTATGTAAAAACCACAAAGACTGCGTAATTTTCAATATTCTGCGTAAAACATGGCTGCCTACACAAATATCAGAGCAAACTCCTATTGGGTTTCAGTTCACCAATCCCAAAGTGACCGGATATTTATTATTCTGTTCTAAAATAATTTTGTTTTCTGAAACTGCACATCATCCTGTGCATCAAATTAAACTATTTAATTCTTTTGTAATGATATACTCCTCTGTACAATCAGTGGGTGGAAGAATGGGTCGAATATCATAGTCTGCAACCAGGCAGGTCATAAATAAACATGATTAAGAATGGTTTTAATATCCAATATGCAGAAGTATACAAATTCATTTCCATCAATAATTTATTAGACTTCTGTCCTGAACAGGAAGTTTTCAAAATTCACATCAGCTTACAAGTCTGCATGAGGCTTTTTTGTCAGATCAAGAAAGGTTGAACCCTGTCCTTTTGTCTTAATTTGGAGAATTTTCAGTGAAAGGTATAAAGGAGTAGGTCCGGTAAGACCCCTTTTTGGCCCCAAAATATAACAGTTTTACAAAATTGTTAAAATGTAAACTTTTATTTATTTATTGGACAGTTGAATGCTTCTGCTACATTAATATGGGCGGTTTTTGACAATACAATGCACGTATATCGGGTTGTAGCACCATTAAGTCATGCTAAATTACTGAAATCTTCAAAATTCTATCATTTTAGTTAAATTTTAGACGGTTTCCGTGTAAAACGAAAGTGGCTGCATTCGTGTTCATCCTTGGTATTGAAATGTAAGTTGTATTTTATGATAATACATAACATATATAAAGGTTGTGGATGAACACGGATGCGGACACTTTCATTTTCGACAAAAACCATCTGAAAAGTGACGTTTTTTGGCATATTTGAGAGATTTTTCTTATTTGAGCTTGAATCGGATCGTTTTTAATGACTAAATCGGTTAAAATCTTTCACAAAAACTAATTGAATCAAGTGAAATAGACACTTAAGTGTTTAAAAAGTGGTCAAAATCTTTCGTCAGATGAAACTGAAATTTGAGGCCAAAATGAGTCCTTACCCGACCTACTCCTTTGCCAATAAATTGACAAGAAGTATAACTAAATGAGCAGATCCTCGTTATATCTTATACCTCACATTTCTTTTCACTATGCAAAGTATTGAAGTTTCCCTTTACAGAGTACAACTGGTGTCATTAACACGATTATTAAAGGTTGCACTTTGTAAATACAGCTGATTCACAAACCACACCTCTTTAGGGGAGATAACTATAGATATTTATAGATATTGTTTTGTTTACATATGATCTACATGTTTCATGTTGTAAAGACACAACTTGGGAATCCAACCAGTATAAAAACTGTGGAATAGCGGACAAATTGAAGTTGGATTAGCACAGAATTTTAATATATTAAGTAAACACTTTAAACATCAAGGCACATTATGTGAAAATTTGTAACACAACCTTTTGCAAAAAAATAGAAATGTATATGTACTTTCCATTCAAAGATATGATTTTTAACGAAGCTTCAGTGTAAAAGGGGCACAGTTTTAACGGTAAAGAAACATATAAAAAGTTCCTATGCATTGTCTATATTTAAAGAAGTGCAACCTAATAAAAGCAATAAACTAATCAAATGATTTTGTATAAATTTTAATACATGTCTAAGCCCTGCCAATTTTAAGACATAATTATGTCTAAGGTACACAGCCTCTCCTTATGGGAATCAAAAGAATGTACACCATTCATTTATCTTCTATTGCAATGTCTCGATCAGTATGTGTCTATCTTACATACCATAGACACAAAGCCGTTTATTTGTTTGGTGTAATTATGTTTATCTGATTGTACATCTTAGAATCAGTAATCATCGCATTGAGTGTGAAATCTACCTTCAAATCTTTGGAGGAGAAATACTTGAATAATTGTATGTACTTTTTGGCACACATATCTTCTTAAAGCAGCTTGAACTTTGATATTTATAGCAAAGCGATAGAAGTTCTGTTTGAATGGTGCATATTTTTAGTAGAGAAAATGACTCATGATGTTTTCCTGTATCTCTAATGGGGGAATTGATTAGTAAACAAGTTATAAATACGGTAATTAAATCAATAATTGCATTTGTGTATAATCTTTGGTCTGTATGAAGTAAAATATTATTTTTTAGTAAATATGTGGGCAGAATATTGGTTATATATTCATAGAGCATATCTAAGTTTACTCTTGGGATTATTAAATATAATTCCATCTAATGTGATTGTTCTGAGCTACCTGCAGTTTCTGGCATGCATCATAAAGGGGGCGGGAGTTTACTAACCTATTGGTGAAAACTGCTGACTTTGCATAATTTGCAGGTATTAGAATTAATAAGCCATATGTTTATTGATAGTATTTCCCACATATATATATAAATATTTATGTTCGATATGATGTTTTTTAATTACGTTTAGGTCACTTTATTCAACATCAGTTTAATCAGTACTTCTGAAATTGATTGGTGGATCCAGGAGGGGTATCCGGGTGTTGGACCCCCCCCCCCCCCCTCTTTTTTTTTACAATTATGTTAACGTTTCATGGTATTCAAATTTCATGATTACCACCCTTTTTCTTCTTCTCAAAATGGCTGGATCAGCAGCTGAATTGGCTTACAATTGTAACCTAAATGTATATATTTATTGTTTATCATTTGTAAATGACATCCACACATCTTGCCATAGGACCGATCCTTCCAATATGAAATCCTATCATGGGAAATAAGACAATACAAAATGATGAATATTTCCATCTTTTTTCTAGTAATTTTAACCTTATATGGTAATACATTGTCTGGTAATTATCATATTAATAATAAGACTGAGAAACAAATACATGTGAGGTCTATCAATATTTTAAATTTTCAAGGCGTGGCAGCACTTCATACAATACTTAGCACAATAACAAGGACATGGTCAAACTAAAAATGTCAATATGTACTAGAGCTATTTCTCACTAGATATACCCCTATTGAATTTTGTTGTCTAATAATTTGGACAGAAATTAAAAAAAATGCAAGTTTAAAGCAAACAGGAAGTTGGATATCAAAGGAACTAAAAATGTCATAGCAAAACTAGATGAAATTTGTTACCAACTTGTAGTAGTCCAAGGTTGCTCTAGATATCCATAAACACCCTTCCTTTAAACTGAACACAATTACCACTAGCTTACTACTGGTCAAAAAGATTTAAAATAATGAGAGGGGCTGTGTGGTCTAAGAATGGTAGTTCAACTGTTGTATTACTAGCCTCAGCCTCAACCCAATGTTGGGAAGGTGTGGTCCAATGTAGAAGCATAATACCCCAATTTAGAATTCCTAGTATGGGAAACAAAGAAGTACAGGGAAGGTATCTTGACAGATTCAAAATACACAATCATGTTACATCACTGTTGAGCTACTGATAAAATATGAATGTCATTCTATTAAGCAATATCACATAAATGTGCTCATACATAACTTCTCATCACTGTCAAACTGCTAATCAAATATGAAGTCATTATGTAATGGGGTTTCTGAGGAAAGTGTGAGAAAAATATCTGTTGGATAAATGGACAGATAATATAACAGACAGACAAATGGAATGACAGACAAGATGATTGCAATATAGCCTCACACCTGAAGAATGGGTTGGAGGTTGAAAAATCAATGAACTGAAGAATTGACTGCATCTTTCCTGATACTGTTAATTCAGAAATTATTGCAATTTTTGCAGAGTGGACAAAAATGTGAGATAAATTATTGCAATTTCATGATAAGCTGAATGTAGATGTATGTATCAGATTTGAGGGCAGAATGCAAGTTCTTATCACTGCATAACTCAACCAGTTGCACTCTTCCATTGATTAAGAGACTGGATTAAATGCTAAAGATTTTGAAACTTGTGATAAACCATACAATAAAATTAAATATTCCTTAAAGATGAAGTTTAAGCAGGTATCACATGAATTTTATACAAAAAAAGTCTTGAATAAACTTTCTTCTATAACAGACAGTTCGAAATTATTTCTATATGGTCAAATAAAAACTGAGATAAAAATTGAAAATTATTTACTAAAAGAATCAAATTTTAAAACCAGACAATTAATTTCTAAATTAAGGGTTAGTGACCATAACCTAGAAGTTGAAATGGGAAGATATAAAAATGTACCCAGAGATCAAAGGTTATGTAAACTTTGTAATAAAATTGATGATGAATACCATTTTTTACTATACTGCAAACTAAACTCAACTTTAAGAGATTGCTTATTTTTAAAGATTTATAATTTAAATCCTGATTTTACAAATTATCAACCACTTTTAAAGCTAAAACAACTTTTAAATCCTAAATCTGAGCTTTTGACAGAAATTGGTGACTTTATAAAGCAATCATTAGAATTGCGAAAATGAGGTCCATGTCCATCAAAGGCTACATTAATTACCATTTATAACTATGTTTTTTTTATGTTTATATTTGTAATTCTTCACTGTCTGTATTAAATGTTGTATTTGTGTTTGCTTGACCCATATGGGTGTATTTTTGCAAATAAAATTATTATTATTAAACCTTGTAATAATTTCTCAGTATTTGTTTTTTACTTTGATGGAACTACAAAACAGATTATTAATGAAAATTTGACTGTTAAAACTTACTATTTTGCTGAATCATTTAATTGGTATTCATTTGATCTCCCAAAACATTCTTGTACACCAGTGTCTGCCCATAATCTTTTCATGGCAGCTAGAAGTTCCTCTGAAAATGGTTCAGTATCTTCCATACGTGCTATCACATCTAAAACTAATTTTGCATCAGACTGAAAAAGAAAAATGTAGGAACTTATATATATATTGTTGTTAGGGTAGGTTAGGTGCATGATTAACATATTTTTTTCACAATTTAGTGAGTTGTGACTTCAGTAGACCCCTAATAACAGAAGCTTCTTATATATAGCCTCTTTTATTGTACAAGACAGCAATATACTTATAAATCTTTGAAATTCAACTCAATCATCAAAATTTATACCTAAAAATGTTGACAGCACTTTTGGAAGTAACACCAAATCAGGTTTCTGACATATTTTATACTTCCTTTCTTTTTTTCTGGGGGGAAGTAGAGGGGAGAGGGGTCAATTAATTTTGTTAATTACAGTTGTCACAGTCTTCTTTCAATTTGTCTGACTCAACTTAAATTGCCATGGAATGGCCCTATAGGGTTTTTTAATTCATTAAAGGGGGAGAGATGGCTAATTTTGAATTAATTATGGTTTACAATGTGGTTTTTTGGTTTTTTTTATGACTGACCGACTTTATTGACAATGTCTAGCCTAAACAAATTCCACTGACAGCTTAGGAGATTTAACAATAAATTTGAGATTTGTTTTAGACTTGAAGGATTAGGCTGAACAGGTGTTGTCTAGATCTGTAAATCTTATATTTTCCATCATAAAAAGAACCATCTATAGGTGTGTGTGTGACTTTATTAGCCAATCAAAGTCACTTAATTTTTTAATTACAGTTCTCACTATTTTGTCTCGATTTTGAATGACCCATTTCATATTACCAATTGCCCTTTAGCTTTTCTTTTTATCTAATATGCGTATAAGGTGGTTCATTAAGAGTTAATTTGGTTTGTGGTTTTTTTTGTATTTATTTTGTGTGTGTGTTGGGTTTTTTTGGGGGGAGGGGGGTTATTATTGACCTTCTTATACAGAATAGCCTAAAAAATACATGTAACAGCTTAGGATAAAGTACATAATTGAGATTTGTTTTTACACCTGAAGAGTTATGTCAAACAGGTGTTGTCCAAGAACAAAGTCTGTAAACCTGATATTTCTATTATAGAAAGAAGAACCATATTGGGTGTGACTTCATTAGCCAATCAAAATCAAACTAGTGATCAGTTCATTGCTGGTTTAAGTTAATTCAAAATCCATCACAATGAGCTAAAATCTTCACTTTCATATCAACAGCTTATAAATGAAGTTATTTTTAGGAATTTTAATTAAAACCTCTATTTCATCAACAGTGTATAAACCAGACCAGCTTTCAAAACTTGTAAAAAATTATGACAGACTGAAAATCATCAGTTGGAAATAAATAAGCATAACTGTCTACCAAATCTTAATTAAAACATAACTTCAATATTTCTCTGTTATTTCACAAGAGGCAGCACATGTAGGTAAATGAACTGGCAACGCAATATATCTGGTTAAATTCAAACTGGAATCAAAAATAACTTAAAACAAGCAACATTTTTGTTCAACTTAGCTTAATGAAAATCTTACATGACAATAATACTTGTAAATGATCACTTAATATAATGATGAATGAACCAAACCACCAAACTAATGACCAATTCTATTAATTATCGGAACAAAACTAATAATCTTCCATTATGTTTTCACATGTTATTATCAAAATATACAGAGACTTGTTCACCTGAGTTTGATTTTTTTCTCAATGTGTAGTGGTTGCTATGGCAACAAAGTTGTCAATTTTCTCCACTGCAGAAGGAGGCATTGATTTTATAGTATTGACTGTAATATTCTGTTGTGTATGGTTAACCTGCATATTGTTCAAAATTTTCCCATTAAAATTATTCTCAATATCTCATAATTAAATGTTTACTGATTTCTAATGTGAAATTGGAGTGAGTACTAACTATATTTGTTTAAAGGAAAACTATATCTAGATTATACATTTTATACTATAATTATTAACTCATTATTTGACCATATAATATTTACTTTTCTAAAAAATATTAATTTTTTGACATTATATTTTAATTTGTAGACCAAAGACATTGTACTTTTACATTTAAAATTTTCTTTACCAGAAAACACACATTAAACCTATTATTTAACCAAAATTGACATTTTTTTCCCGATAATTTTTATCCTCCCACTTTGAGAGGGTTGCAGTCATGATAGAAAAGATAAAAGAATATTCTTAGGTCTAGTTTAAAAATATACTGACACAGTTATCATTAAACCCCTAATTATCTGAACCCAGATCAATATCCACTCCAAGATTTAAAATGTATTGAAAAAATTCAAATGGTTGGAAAAGTGTTAAGAGTAATCCTTCTTAAAATAAAATTCATCATATTTGAGTTGAATATTCTCTATATCACTTCTTAAATTTCTTGTAAGCCTCAAGTTATGACCTCAAATAGATGTATGAAAACTGAAGTATTTTAAAGAGGATAATAATAATACTACTTAAAGTAAATACATCCTTTCCTTCACATAAATATAGTCTGATAACATCGTGACCTAAAAACATAAATTAATACCAAAAGAATGTATAATAAATGACACTCATATTTTTTTTAAGGAATTCTAAAAAAATAAAATTTTGAAACATTTCTACTGCCCAACAGCATAGTTTTTACAGTTCTAGCATTACTAAACTCATCATAGATAGTAGCAGATCCAGACATTTTTAAAAGGGGGTTCCAATTCAGGATAAAGAGAGGGGGTCCAATTATATGTCCCCATTCAAAAGCATTGATTGTCCAAAAAAGAGGGGTACAACACCCAGTACCCCAATTATAAGGACAAATATAAAAGTGTGAAGTTTTAAACAAATATTTTTTAAAATAGTATTTTTTTCAAAGACTTATTTTTCTTTTAAAATGTCAAAGTTGAAAGGTAAAAAAGAATTGTACTAACAGGCACAAACACATACTTAAGATTGTATTTTCAACAAGAACCATTGTTTATATATCTGAAGTCTAATGTATATATATGTTTAGCCTCCATGACATTTGGTATTAGGTCTGTTTCTGTTTGAATTTCTTCAAGAGGATGTGATATGTAAACTTTTACTTATCCTCAAGCTTATTTCTTATTAAATCATATGTTTACAAGGCTTTTGAAAATTGCACAGAACTATTGATAATTCAATCAACGATTTATAATCAATTTATTGTTTGACTGGCTTCCAATTTTTCCCCCAGAATACTGAAAATGACGTATATATCTAAAGTTCAAAGAAATCAAGGCCACAATTTTTCTATTTTATTTTCAACTTTTTTCTTGACTTTAAATTTTTATTTTCAAGAGCTTTTCATATGATAATATATAGCTTGGGAGTGATTGGCACCTGCCCACACTGAGTGGCCTATTTCTGTCCATTCTAATAGTGTAACATTGAAAACAAAAGCTTTAAAAAATATTTGAAGGTATTGACAGAGAAGAAGAAAAGAAATTGCTTGTCTACAACATAGATTGGCCAAATTGGACCGAGAAAACCATCTAGAAATGTGTTCCACTCAATGCTCACTCCCATTGCAGAGGTATGGAAATGAGACCCCCCTTTTTCCAGCTGTTATTAATGTGGCTTACTCAAAGTTAAGGGGTACAAAGTAAATCACAAATCATCAAGTGCTTTTCTACTTTTTTTTTTAACCAATCAAGCTTTCAATATTTTTGTTATAAAATATAAAATATAGATTTGTGAGAATTTGAAGTAGATATGTATTACCTAAAAGGAAGTGATTTTGTGTGAAATATTAGCTTTTAGTTTTTGTATTTTCTGTCAGGAAATGATATTCTCTATAATCATACAGATATCACCCTTTTCTCAAAGTCATTTTTAAGAATCTTAAGCTGTAGTCTTCAATTCCTAGGAAAATATTAAAACACCTTGGCTAAAAGTAACCCAATTGTCAAAACAAATGCATGTGGATATCTGATTTTTACCAGTATTTTCACAATATTCTGCTCATACTTTTTTTGAAAGAATCCCCCCTTTTTTTAGTGTAAAATTAAAAGAATTTAGCATAAGCTTTTTTATCCCCCTTTAAATTCTGTGTACCTCTCTCATCACACATCTACAAATCTTCCGATGTAAGAGTTTCCTGTTTAATTCATATAATTTAATAGGTGTCCATCCTTGAACTTGTAATAGTTTTAAGTACATGTACAGCTAAGCAAAATTATAAACTTTTAAGACTTTTGACATGTGATACTCATTGAAGAATTCAGAAGTTATTTATCCTTATATATTTCCCACTTTTCGGCAGAAAATTTAAATGGGTAATTTTCATTAAACAAAATAAAAACATTATAAACACATGATTCATATTTAAATAAAAGCAACCAAATTTTAAATAAAAATAAATGTTTATGACTGGAGGTCAATTATTTCTGACAACTAAATTTCTATGAATAGCATATTTCACTGAAGCATGTGTCAGATATAGGGCAAAATTTGAAAATGCATACCATTGAGAAACCTACTTTTAATAAGCTGTATTTGCCTTTGCTTGCAACCAAGTCATTGGTACACTTTTTTTTAAATTGACAGAACAATCATTGGAATGAAATACTATAACATACACTATCCATGAAAATGGGAAATGATGTCTAGCGGGACAAGGGAAATTACAAAATAATGAGAATTGCTTACGCACATAGTGTAAGCTAGATAGGGGAATCTGACAAAACAGTAAGCGGGATTCAGGATCGGAACCCCCAAATAAGACCCCCTATTCAAAGGCTATTATACTGAAGTGAAATAACAACTATTTTTTTTTTAACAAAATATATTTCTTTTTCCTTTTTTCTAAGTGTGTTGACCCCAAAAATAAATAAATTTTAAGCTTTATCTGCAGCCTCTGACTACCCCCCTTGAGCATTATGGAGCAGGAGAAATTGACATAAAAATCTAATATGTATCATCATGTAAAGATTGAAGCAAATTTATACCTCATGTCTATTGACCTGTTTTTTGGACAGATTGGGTCCACAGGCAGATGACAGACGCCATAGCAATTTTGACCCAGATATCACACATTTTTGTTAACTTTTCCCAAACAAACAAGGAGGTCCATCCCGTGATAAAATTACGTTTTTTAAACCAAACTTCCTCAATGATTATAAACTTGAACCTCTGTATCTATAAGGAAATTTTTCACATATTCATTTACATTGTAAGCATTTGTTGATAAAAACATGGTGATTAGATTTTTTTCTGAATCAGGTTAAGCTTTAAATTCTTTAATTCAACAAATAAACAATAACCATCAATAGTGTAACTTTAAAAGTAAAAACTTATCTTGGGGAAGTTTACATTAGGCACTAGACGTAAACCAAACAACAATTGATCATAAGGAAGTAAAAAGTCTCAAATGGATTAATTCTAAAAATCAAAAACTTTATCCTAAGGAAATTAAATTCTATTATTTGACAATGTTTGATAAATAAAAATAAAACTCCTAGTTACAACATTCTTACATAGTGATATTGCATACTGTCATACATGGCATAAAGAAATTCTGAACTTGAAATCCTTTGATAATTTATCCCCTTGACCTCAATGGTGCAAACTAGATGTTAAGCAAGCAAAATTCAATCAATTTTTTTTTTCTTTCTGGGAAACATTTGGTTGATTATATAAGGAATTACTGAAGCATGTCCAGAGCAAGCTCCCTCTTAGGTAGTTGGTGGGCCCCTACAATTTCTGGAAACAACCAAAGACAAACCTAGATTGAAGTTAATAATGTGGATCAAACATGTTTAATAATGCATTAATGCATACACTATGTGAAAACAAAATGGGCATTATGTGAGATTGTAAAAAAGTATGAAGTGTTTTCTGCAACGCACACCAGAATTTGGAAAATGACATGTATTTCTCAATCAAGACAAACTTATAAATGTCAGTTTAAATAAAAAATACACAATTATAGTTGCTAATTAAAATTATACTTTTTTTTAAATCATCATTCCTAATAGTTTACATTCTCATCCTTGGGTCTACACGGATCGTTGTAAAATCATAGTCATTTGGAATCCTTCCCCTCCCCCCTTATGTTGAATGTATGTTATTTTCATCCCCTTTTTTACATTAATGGTTTACATCATCATTCTTCAGTCTCCATGAATAGATTTAAACTCATAGTAATTGGCAATCATACCACTTCTCCTTCAATTGTATGCAAGTAATTCTCCCCTTTTTTCCCCTTTAATTCATTTCAAAATTGTAAGAAAACTCGAGGTTCATAAAATCATCTAGTAGTTCATGAAATCATTTTTATTGATAAAAAAAATATTACCATCAACCCCATATCATGGGGTATGATTTTCTAGTTATTTTCACATCATCCTTCCCCCCTTTTTTTTAAAATTTGTTTCAAAATTGTAAGAACACTCCAGGTTCATATATTATATAGTAATTCATGAACAAATTATCTTTTATACTATTATACTACCACCCACCCCATATCATGGCATGACAAGCCTTATCCTCTTTTAAATGTACATTGCCAATTGAATGTAGAATATCGACTGTGAGACAGATATTAGCAAGATGAAGTTGCTTTAAAATCCATAAGCGCTGATGTTTCCAACAGATAATCATATGTATATTTTAATGAAGTTGATATTTTATCACCACAAAAATGAACATTTTATACAATAAATGTATGTAAAAATATCTAGGATTAAAAAAACCTTAGAAATACAGATACTAGTGTATTATATTGAAGCATCAAGGATACACATTCGCAATGTAAAGCTGACTATTGATTTTTCCTTAGAAGACACACACAACTACTTGTTGTATTAAACACAAATCTATATTGATCTGGTAGAATATCTATATTTAGCTGCGGAGGAAGATGTGTACAGCATATATACTTGATATATTTTTAGTTTATTACAAAATCCTTATTTTTCAAAGTTCATGAAAGGTTAAATATCAAAAAGGAAAATGATTAAATATTTAGTTTTATACAAAATTCTCATTTTTCAAAGTTCATGAAAGGTTAAATATCAAAAGAGAAAATGATTAATTACTAAAACTCTAAGTTATGTTTTAATGCTTTCAGCAAATACCAATGTCTGATAAAAGAGAATTAAATTAAATTTACCAGTCATGAGAAAATAAACAAACAGATTGTGCCAAAACATTCATTTGTGCAGACAAGGCTGCAAATTCATAGTTTGGTTCTTTGAAATGAAATTCACTGAAAGTCTGGTGGCTCAACATTCTTATTAACCCTATATCAGAAACAACATTAGTTTACTTATGTTCAAACCTCTGATAATATTTTGAATTTAACAGGATTACAGCTTTTTTTCTTTCTTTTTAACTTCTATGGGATCAAAGACAAGGAGATCAATAATTTGCTCGAAAGTCTTTGAATGAACAAAATGATGAAAGGCAATAATTTATAACATAAATCATATTATTTCCTCAAATATTACAGAATTTGTAAATATTTAACTTGTAGCTATAAGGTCTTTACAACAATAGAAATTTTGATCCACTTTTGGGATTCTATATGAATTAAATTCCAATGTTCAGTTTTTTAAACATTTATGAGTGAACAAGTTTTATGACTTTCAAGGTAAAATTTAACTACATATATTAACATAAATCTGAAATTGGGTGCCATAAACAGATAAAAAATATATGATTTTATATGTATATATACCAAGACAAAAATATGACAGTTGTTTCTGTGTTTGAGTTCTTGATTTTGCCATTTGATAAGGAACTTTTCGTTTTTCGTTTTGAATTTGAATTTTCTTCAGAGTTCAGTACTGTTGAGATTTTACTTTTGACTTACTATAATCATACCTGTAGCCAGGGAGATTCGGAAGAACCCCCCTTGAGAAATAAGCACTGTTAAAGTCAACCTTTCTGTTCGAATTGTGACTGTTTACATGTGTTAAACTCCAGTTCGTGAGTCCAAATACTCCCCCTTGAAAATTCGTGGCTATGGGCCTGCTATAATTGAGAGTGTTTTATACCTTTATGAAAGAACATGTATAATTTGCATTTTGAAAAGTAAAAAGTGATAAGATATATATATACAAACCTCTCGGTCATTTTCACCAAATGGAATATTAAGTGTTCCCATTGCCCTGATGATGGCCACCAGTGACTGGATTGTGTTACTGTAAACTACAGGTTTATATTGTTTGTTATCTTCACTTGTGAATCCTCCTTCATGGATAATTCTGAATAAAAAAACAGAACATATGATATATTGTCAGTTGTTTGTAGATTAAAATAGTATGTTGAAAGAATCATCATGTTGGGACTAAATATGTCAAATATATAACTTTTTTCTTCATTATTTTTTTTAGAAAAGGGGGGATTGAAGATATAGGCTGTATAGTCTGATGTCAAGTTTACACTTTATGTCAAATGATTGTAGTTGTGGGCATTGAAGGTTTCTGAAAACACATTATCCTGACTATCCTGGAGTGGAGATGAGATCAAAATGTATCCAGAATTTCAGCAATGATAATAGTGCAGAATGTAAACGCCGGAAACATCAATACTAGTACTCGGAATGGTAGCGGACCGTTCCCACTATCCGTAAATCGATAACCAATGATTGAATCTGGGATTTTAACCTAGCTAAAAATGATCAAAAATAAGATTCATTATATTTAATGATAAAAATCTCTTGTTTATAAAAGTTCAAAAGTTCGAACCAGAATTTTTTTAGCGATTATTTAAAAAAAAATTCATATGATGTGAACTATTTCTGCTAGTAAAATTATGACCCATGATGCAGATCTCATTGAGGCCAAAAAATTCCTGTTACAGTAGTTCACTTTTGTTTGAAAACGTATTAAATCAAGATAATGAAAATTCCACAACGTGTAGTTCATTTCAGTTTATGTAAGTCCACTGTAAACTGAGTTATGACCATCACATCGTGTGGCAATATTGCCGCAACAAGAGATTAATTGCACAGGCACTTGTTTCTATCCATTGGAAGAACCACTATCAACGTATATTTACGAAAATGTATATTCTCGTAAATGTACGTTGATAGTGGTTCTTCCAATGGATAGAAACAAGTGCCTGTGGTTAATTGACTATGTCAGAGGCGGATTTATAGGGGTTTTCAAAGGACCCGACCCCCTTTTGTGGGAAAAAAATGGTTGATTATATAGGGAACCACTATAGCATGGCGGACGTGTGCCCCTCTTAGGCAGTCAGTGGGCCCCCTTATAAAAATTTCTGAATCCGCCACTGTATGTTCAATCTATTTTGTTCATGTTGAGATATGTTGACATGTTAATAAAGAGTATTGAAATACTAGAATTTAATATGAAAGAGCTGTCAATAATCTGGCTTTCAGACTGTTCCAAAAAAGCTTGCTCAACGACGCACAACTTTAGCGATGTAAAAAAACACTGACCCTTAAAGACCTTCTCCCTACAACTCATGCATATGAGGGTCATTTCCGCTCATCTTCTGAAATGACAATTTTGGGAGTACGTGATAGATGTCAACTGAACAACTGTATAGTTTTTGTCTCTCCGACTCAGTTCATTAAAATACATCTGAAGAACTATTCATCCAATGAAAAATAACATTTATCTTCAAAATCTATGAGCAACTCAAGACACTCAACAATGAACACCAATCAACCTTTAATATATTGGTTATCAAGGAACACCAAACAACCCTATGATCAATTTGGAAAGCACATCAAGAAACCCTTTCATCGGTTTGCAAAATTTGTTGGTAGCAAAGAACACATATCAACCATTTCATTGGTTAGCAAAGAACACCAATCAACACTTATTTGGGTTAGCAAGGAACACAAATTACACCAAGCAACCTTTTATCAATTTGCAATGAACAGCAAGCAACCCTTTCATCGGTTTTCAAAAATACCAATCAACCTTTCATTGGGTGGCAAAAACTGACACAAATCAACTTGTTCATGGATTAGCAAAGAACAACAATCATCCATTTTATAGGTTTGCAAAAACACCAATCAACCTTTCATTGGGTGGCAAAAACTGACACAAATCAACTTGTTCGTGGATTAGCAAAGAACAACAATCATCCATTTTATAGGTTTGCAAAAACACCAATCAACCTTTCATAGATTAGCAAAATTACCAATCGATCTTTCATTGGTTTGCACAGAACACAAATCAACCAGTTCATTGGTTTAGCATATATTTGCAGCAATTTTTTGTTTCACACTTTTCCGTACTGTAGAAGTATGTTATCTTCCATAAGAATATAAAGTAATTGAGTTTATATTTGTTGGATATTGAAACGTGTACTAGTATACAATTTTACTTTTTTGTACTTGTTAAATTTCAATTTAAAAATCTTTTTAATATATAAACAGTTTCCTCCAATGTCATATATATATTGTTTATTAAAGTTGAAACCCGTTCTTAAAATAACCGATTGCACTTTATCTATTTTCTTTTTAACTTGATTGGAAACGAAGAATTTCTATTTCCAAAGAGAATGAATATATTTATAGAAAATTGACTATGTTTAGATTAAAATATAATAAAACCTGATATTTTTCTATAATAAGTTTGCTTTATCTTTGTAATTTAACATCCATGTCTGTTTTTGTATATGCAACGTGATCTTTCAAATTAATTTATTTTCCTGAATCTATTTTTGAAATTGTTTTAGCATCATTTCTGAAGACTTCTAAAAATAATATCCGTCATTTCTAAAGACATTTAAAAATAATATCCGTCTAACAAGTATAGATTTTATTTTTAAAGTTAAAAGATTTTGTGTGGTTGGTTAGCGTCGACCATGGTTGAAATTTGTGAAATAATTGTAAAAAGTCTTGCAGAAAAAAACGCATCTTAAAAATATAAGATCACAATCAACTTTTTTAAATATTGTGTATAACAATGTCATGCAGGCTTACAAATGTCGTTCCTTGGAAACAATGGTGGACAAAGATATACAGTGAAACCTATTAAACCGAACCCTGAATAAACCGGAAACCTGTCTAATCCAACTTGTTCTGAAGACCAATAATATCACATTTTATGCATTGTGAACCTGATGAAACTGATTACCTGCCAAAATCGAACAACATCTCGTGTCCCGAAAGTTTTCGGTTTAGTCAGGTTTTACTGTATATAAAAAAGAAGATATGGTATGATTGCCAATGAGACTACTCTCCACAAGAGACCAAAATGACACAATTAACAATATTTGTTTTAATATCACCATTCATGTCACCTTCAATTAATTCATCTTGGACAACACTAATCATACTTAACAGAGGCGGATTAGGAGGGTTTTCCAAATAGGGGGGGGGGGGCTCGTTTCCCTCCCAACTGGGTGGAATTTAATTATTGAATCATCAAAGCATGACTGGAGCGGGTCACATGTTAGCCAGCCATTGCCCATACCTCCTCTTACTGAAATTTCTGGATTCGCCACTGATAAGTGTTTTATGTCTCTCCTTTTGCATACCATCATCATGTGCAGACCATGTAAAGCATATATATAATTATTATTTTAGAGACAGATGAAAGATAAGACTTTGGAACCTGATATGTGAAGCTAGATAAATTATTGGAAACAAAATATATCGTTAAGATATTCGGTGCATTCTTTTTGACAATACATGACGTATTGTGCGACAAAATAAATAATTGTATTATTTTTCCTATTTGTATTTTCTGTCAAAGTGATGTTAATGACACACATATTATAGAGTCATACACGAAAAACCGAAGTCTATGACGTCAAGATATCTGAAATTGATGTCAAGCAAAGTTATCTTCTTTTCGTAGATATACTGATCGAATAAACCTATAAATAGACAATTCAGGAGTAAATCTCTCCAATGGTAGAAATCGATTTGTTGCAACTTTACAACCTCATAGAGATAAGACTGAAACAATATCTGTATTCATTCCATTCTGTCAACGATAATAGCAAATCAGAAAACTTCAGATACGAATTTAGGGGAAAAAAGGGGGGGGCATGGTATCATGGGCTCTATTATCATCGGAGCTACACATACGGTAAAAAAATCAGAAAACTTAAGATACAGACTTGAGGAAAATGGTGAATTAAGACTAAATTTCAGTGTATGATAAGTGCTTCATACGAAAAGACAACCAATGAGTAAGGGGAAGCAGTGGTGGATCCAGAACTTTTCATAAAGGGGGCCCGCTCTAGTCATGCTTTCGTGATCGCCTATATAATCAACCAAAATTCTCCTGCAAGAGGGAGGGGGAGGGCGTTGTGATCCGCCTGTGGGAAGAAACAATCTGAAGTCGACGAAGAAAGTTTTTTGTCACCATTGTCACGAAACAATGACGAACATGACAAAAAGACAAACAACCAGTCTTCAATAATATTTACTCAACCTAAAGCTGAAGAAAAACATAAAGGAAGTTGTCAACAGGGAATGATCACGTGGTTTAAGGAAGGTAAAGCATATCCCGCTTCAGAATCACGAGTGACCCTCATCAAGGCGAAAATCTTATGAACAATAAAAATCCAATGATAAATGAAATTTTGTGACAATTGAAATTTACTCGGTAAAAATATCGATCGAAGAGGAAACTCGCTACATATCTTTCTATAGTAATATACAAGTGACTGTTGTGGATATTAAATTGGAATTGATAGTAAATAGCTGTAGTATAATTATGTTCGTTTAATACAGACATGACATAAAAAAGCGAGAATAATTTAAATTTATAGAATACAAATAAAAAATTTGGAGAAAAATAGGGGGAGGGCTAGACAAATATTATCCTGTCCCTCAGTACCTATCTTTTTTACAACATAAATACTTCAATGACCAATGATGCACGTTTGAAATATCTGTTTAACGAGTCAAGGATTTCAACTATCCAATCATGCATGGCTTCATGAAAATCTGAAGTGGACGGTTCTGCATCAACAGGGAACTTAAAACAAAACTATAATCATGGTAATTATACTATTGACATATAATCAATTTTCAAGGAGCTATTAAAAAGGTGGGTCATGCCGACTACAAATGTAGTCCAGTCATAGTTTGTCTGTAAAACAAGTCTCGTAATCAAGTTCAGGAGGAATAGGATGTAAAATGTACGAATCAACTTAATTTAGTGAAAGCGATTTTGGAGAGGAACGCCGGGATCCTTCCTTATACATCTGATGGGACGACTAACTGTTGAACATGATACTCGTTATGTATAACTGTTTGTGACAGAATCAACGTGTCAACTGCCTTGTGATCGATTTCCGAGACCAATAATCGATCAAGCAGCATATAATTAACGCCAGACATCTGTTCCCTGGCACCAACTCCGTATTGATGTATAGTTACACACAATATTGATCTCCAGCCTCGTATCAGTTTTTTATAATTTCATCAAATTTGAATGGAACATGTCGTAATATCGTATACCTGTAGCCCGTATGAATCAGATTACCATCTCTATATTTTCAGTTGATAAAACAGAAATTATTTATTTCATTTTAATCAATTTACATGAATCATTGAAATTGATTAGCAGCTTTGTAAAGTCGTCTGCATTGATTGCAACAACTGTAATCGCTGAAATCAGCACGTGGTGGCATGATATATTCTATCAGATAAACGGGTACAGCTATACTATATATAGACATTCTTCTGCCCATGGTCAAATATTAAGTTCTTATGACAAGAACATTAATTTAAACGAAGTCTTCCCGTTCTCAATTTCAAATCTTTGGACAAGGGTCGAGCAAGAGATTTACCATCGGAATCGTGCAATTCAATTAAAATGATTACATGTATGACAAAAGTTGTTACATTTTCCATTGGTGGATCTAAGGGGTTTTCCGTTGATTTAATCCCCCCTTTTTCGATTAAAAATATGTGAGTTTTGGGGTTAACTGCATCTGCGCCTGGTTTCTCTTATCAATTGAGTACATGAGTAGTACTATTCCATTATTTGTATTATTAAAGTTGTCACATTTACTTAGTTTAATTAAGCTGTACTGTTTCCTTTTCCTTCGTACAACACTCGTGACTAACCAGTCTGTCTCTGTTTCATTAAACCCTATCACCCCTCCAACAACACAGACATTCTTCCGCTATGGTTCAAATCCATGGTAAAATGTAGTATATATGTACTTATTTGTTTTAATAAAGGTTAAACTGGAATTAATTGTTTCTAAATCCATCTTTGAAAAAGAAATAAAAAGCGCAACCTGACTGCAGAAAATATTAGAGTAACCAGTGCCTAAGTAAAGATTAAGAACAGGTTCTAATCTTTCCAAAAACTTGACATTCAACAGTTGTGCTACTTACCATTTTGAATACTATGCTTCCATAGAACATGTTGACAAGGGGAAATTGTCCTCCCCTTGTTTTGCCCTTTCAGGTACGGACTATGTGTGTGCATTCATTTTTCTGCCAATTTTTATTAAAGGTTAGAAATCGTCACATTTACTGTTATTTCACTTAAAAAAATAGGTTTTGCATGGTACTAATTGAAAAACAGCAAAATCTATACATACTCTTTTGGTTTATTTTGAATTTCATTTAACAGTTGTTTGTGAATTAGAACAAGCTTAGTCAGACATTTTATATATTAATTATAGTCATTCTATGATAGTGATGTGTTGGTTTTGTCATACATTTTATTTTTCCCTTTTCCTTCCTCTCTTCCTGAACTTCAGTTCCATTGTCCTTTCCTCTTTTCCAGTTATGTTTCAACCATTTTATCGACCCGACTAGATAACGCAATAATTTTAATGGAAATCTATATAGCTAAATGCAATTCGTACCAATACCGTGCGCAACGTTTCAACTGCTAACAGCTGCATGCTTGTTCCTTCATTTCAGGTCTTATATTGACTGGTCAGTCTTGCAGAAATATATGGTTTAAGTCAGATTTGCCAAAACTTTTTTGAATTTCAGGTATTTCTACTGTTTTGAATCGATCGCTACTGAAGCGACTCATGCAGACGGAACTCGCGTCTGGCATACTAAATTATAACCCTTACAGGGTCTTTTGTGAGCTTTTATCACTGACAAAGTGTAAAGAAGAGAACATGCTTGGTGTGGGATATATGTTGATAAGACAAGACAACAACAAATATTGCTTTATAAGGTAATGACACAGAAAATTACAGTTGGCATTACTATCTACATCTGATAAAACATGAAAAATTCAACTGCAGTGAAAAATAAGTAAGAAAATTGCGCATGAAATCTGCAATAGAGTGACGTCAGGTTAACCACCAAAACCTCCAAAGAGGGATGGATTTTATCGTGCGGGATGTATAAATACGCAGCCACGTCTTGTCGGAATGATGACGCTTCATCCTATGCCTCGTTTATAAACAGTGCATGCTACGCTCTATTTATGTTAAAGCATCTCATGACAACTCGTAAGAAGGTCCGTATGGGTGACCAGAGTCGAATTTAGAGAGGGGCCAGGGTGCCCGGGTCGTCTTTCTGGGAAACAATTGGATGATTGTATAGGGAAACACTGAAGCATGACCGGAGCCGACCCCTTCTTAAGTGTCAGTGGGCCCCCACTTATGAAAATTTCCTGGTCCGCCACTGGTGGCCTGTTGAAATGCAACATTTTCTGCTCTTTATCTTTGTAGTCTCTTGTAGAACCTATCAATTTTATTAATGTTTGATAGTCGTCCTGAATTGCCATTGAAGTTAAACAATCAGAAATCAATTACAATGTAGATGATTAGTCGCCATGCTATACAATTCCTGAATTGCCACGGTAGTACACGACTTTGTCATAAACCATTGAATGCACTATCTTTATAACATCATCAAATATTCATCAAGTGAGTATTCCGCCAAATCAAAGTCAAAGGTCAAGGACTAACAAGAAGAAAGCCAAGACCTTTTTTGTAGATCAATTGATTGTCGCCTCAAACAATACTTGTAACATTCTTTTTTGAATGATGATACGCTTTCTGATATTTTTCAGCAAGTAAATGCATTCCTCATGTTAATACAATTGTTGAAACAAGTGTAATATCAAGTTAAAATAGAAGGCCAAAAAAAAAAACGTGTCCTTGATACTACAAAAAGATACCGGGAGTACATTTGTAATACGAGCGATTGAGACTCATATTTTTGGTATGCATTGTAAAAAGTGTAAAGAGAGGAAGGAGATATATGTATCTTTTAAACAAGAGTTTTACATTTCTTCTTTATGAACAGGACGTTTAACTCTTTTCTTATGTAATTAATGATTCTGATATGGATAAAAATCTTCTTTACAGGAAGTTTTTCTCTATTCGTAATTCGTTTCTTTTGTCGTTTATGTTATATATGATACTGGTCTATACAACCGTTTTCGTTGAAAAACATGTAATAAACTTGGTCCGTTGGTTAAGGTTTGTTCCGAACGGACGGACTTTACTACATGTTCTACTATAAATTAGCCATGATGGATATCCCACCAATCAAATAATAGTATCTCAACTTATTTAAATAAGTGATTTTATGCATATCAGCCCTGCTTCTTTGCAGTTTAATTTACAAGACACCGAACTAATTCGGGAATATTAATGACATATTATATGTTTCAGTAAAATGAATCAAATCATCTCCGAGATGTAAAGAATATCTTAAGTTAAGAAAAGCATGTCGGAATGGGGTACCACACAGGGGGATGTAAAGTAAAAATAACTTTACAGTTTCAAAAAGCCAAATAATGAAAATAATAACACAAACTAAGCAACACTGTGATGAATGACAATAACAATTTCAGACTCAAGCGGAAGCAAATAAAAGGGGGGTGTTGATTCACGATATAAACCATGTATGTCCTCATGTCGTGTGGAGTGAAGCAGATGTTATACGTTTACTTGCTTTCTAACGATATGTTATTGACTTTTTGTTTCTATCATGTTTTTAATAAAGACGAAACAGATTGTTTACTAGACTGCTTAAACATGTTATATGTACAGTGATATCAAATGAATTCAAATTGATACACACTTCCTTGGTAATAGACCCTCATTATAAAATCCCTTTCATCATAAACCAATTTCTTAAAATTGCAACTGTTTGTAGGTGTGATGCAATGCGAACCATAGGACTTCGGACTACTTGATACTTGTCCCTCGTCAAGCTTGTCTTAATGTTGATGTGAAGTAATACGTTAGGCATCACGCCAATCTGGTTGTTGTTGCTTTTTTCGGGGGAGAGGGACACTCAATGTTTGTTTTCATATTAACATCTGTAGCCCTTGTTCATTTACGTTATTTCTATAGACTAAGGGTGGTTCAGAGCTTGACGCTCGTCTATAATATTATAATAGAATTAGTCTCAAAATAATTTGAATTTTTTGCATTATATAATCGTTGTTGGGTTGTTGTAGCATTAAACAGAGACATAGTGTCTGTGAAATAAATAAACTCATCATAGATACCAGGACTAAATTAAGTATACGCCAGACGCGCGTTTCGTCTACAAAAGACTCATCAGTGACACTCGAATCAAGAAAAGTTAAACAGGCCAAATAAAGTACGAAGTTGAAGAGCATTGAGGACCAAATTCCTACAAGTTTTGCCAAATACAGCTAAGGTAATCAATGCCTGAGGTAGAAAAGCATTAGTATTTCAAAAATTTCAAACATATACTCCAAATGTTTTATTCCCAAATGAAAGAAACCGAAAACTCGAATAGGGGTATAGGATACAAAACTGATCGATTTTTGTTTCACACCATATCAGCCTAGAAGTCTCACAATATTTCGTTATTGTTTAAAATCTTTAAATGTTTATTTTAACACTTCTATGCAAATCTAAAATTATTTCAACTATACAATATATAATACACGTGAGCAGAGCTGTTGTAAATAAATATAATATTATTAACAGCTGACAGTGCTGTTTGTCACATAGCTATGACCATATAAAGGAAGTGTTTGGATGTCTTTGTTTATATCACTAAAGGTCAAATTTTTATGTTAAACTTTTTTTAAATATAGGGAACGTGATTCACACTAGCTGATAATTTTAGTTTCTTTTGTCAGTTTTCCATTCTCGTATATAAACAAACAAACAAAGGCAAAACAATGTCAATGATGTCATTTTCAAGGCAATCACTCTGACAGATAAATATTGTAAACAATATTTTGTAGACATGGATAATTATTTGAAGATAATTATATAAGATAATTATATAAATGGTTTTGAGAATTGTTAGGGATTATATATCATATCTTTATTTTCATTTTCTTTTAAAAAAAAGCGTATAGAAAAGACATCGTGTGCATAATTCACATTAAATCAAGAAAAAAAAAATGAAACGCAATAGGAGACCAGTGCACCTTTGTCAGTAAGCTTGATAAATCTTAAGGGTTGGAATAATACAGATTTTGAATTTATGTAACACAATTCCTGATATATCGTCATTTGAAATAGCAATTTGACAAACAAAGTGGTGGCGTCTTCAACATCGTTTCAAGTATATGCGTTCTCATATGTAATGGCCGGTGACGTGATCGCCAAATTGATTTTTGTTACGTAACAAATAAAGCTCTATATTCCCATCTGTAGTTATCATCTGTCTTGTTCAATGAGAAGCATGCGATTTGGTATTAAAAATTTGCATGGAAAAAGACTAAGAGACGTTTATTTTTAATCAAAAACATATCCTCTCTATGAAGTCAAAAACTCTGTCAGTAGTTTTATGTTTACATACATCCTATGTTTTCGACCTTTGATCTTCTCATTCATGTCAAAGTTGTCTTATTTCGAGGAGACTTAAGAACTTAACAAATTACAGACACTTTACTGGTGACCTATATGTACAAGAGTACCCCTGTGTTGTATATATTTCATCTGATCATTTTAGTTTTGCCTATAGGTTGCTGCCTCGTTCGGCGTGTTTAGCCCGCATCTCCTTACATTCATTCTTATATTATTTGATGTTGTCACGTCAGATCACGTCACTGGCATCTACAGTATGTGTAGTTTATGCTATGTTGGATCGGTATATTCATTTCGCTTTCATTAGTTTTAAATGATGATGATGAGGATGGTTTTAAACGACCTTGACTCATGACCCAATGAAGGTGTGACACGGTCGGAGATATACATGATTGATAGTATATGATTTTTCAAATAGATAAGAACCAGTCAAAATCTATAAAAAGCATCAATATAATACTAGGTTCTACCAATGAGATGCACTCGATAGTGCATGCAGGATACCCATGACGTTTGAAAGCCGTTTGGCTCGAGTTTTATTGCGGAGTATTTTGGAACCGATCTTATTCAGTTTGTCAAGTTCTTCATTCAAAAATAATTCCTCTTGTTCAATAGAACAAAGTTTGTAAAAAATCGACATAAATCAGCCTGCCATCTGGTACTAAGACTAGTGTCCAAGACTAAAATTATAAGCTTTGAACATCCTCAACCTGCCCCACCCTAGATATACCCGATTGTATATCAGATGTAGGACTAATCTATTACTAGTATGCACCTTCATTCCCATATCAGATATTCAAATCAGCAGTATCACTCATCTAATATAATTCAAATATCTACGACTTAATTCATTTAAAAGTCATTGAAATTTCATATACAAGTACCATTTATAACGAAAGACTTGTTGAGTGTCATCTCTTCTCAAGTCTTTCATATCCTAAGTGACTATAAAGAGTTACCACCTTTAATGTGTCATTTAAGTTTCCTCTATCAAATATACCCAATATTGTACCTTTGAACATTAAAACATTAAATCATGAATCATACTTCAATATTTGACTGATACGCATGGATAATCTAAATATCTATAAAAAAACTTCCTCAATACGTATCCCTGAGACGTTTATAGCCTGCAAATCAACTATCAGTTCAAATTAAAAAACAAGGTATTCCAATATGTTATAAATACTTGATTTGGGTACAATTGTATTTAAAAATGTAAGCTTATTATGTATTAAATACTTAAGCCATCGACAGTATAATGTTATCCCTTATTGCGCCCCCATATGATAGGAAATCCGTAGTATTTCCTCCTTAGCCCATCACATACTAATGTAGCTTTAACTTACTTCATCTGTTTAACGATAGTACTTTTTCCAGATTCGCCGGCCCCTGTAGAGAGATAAAATGTTAATTATAAGCAATTCTATTTTTACATCAATATGTGTATATATAATGTACAAACACTCAGCTTTATCATCAATCTGTTCGGCCATAATACATCAATAATACCGCTTCTTCATAATTAATATTATAGTTTCCACACAATTCAAAATGGCGACCACTATATGCATAAATCAAATTCCAAAATGTCAGCAAATAGACATCCATATCTGTTCATTTTCGATTATCATGCATAATTAACATTAAAATACGATAATATTCTTACCTAGAAGCAGTAATTTGATGTCTTTCGCCGCTTGGATACCATCCTCTTTCAAATTTTTCTCTATGGCCTTACTCCTCTCAAGGGCCGCCCTATCCTCTGCACTCATAGTACACCCCATTTTTATGCACGTCTTTAATCTAAAAATCCTTTAATTAACGATGTATTCCACCCCTGAGCCTGATATGTATGCTCAAGCTCTAAAGAGATGGAATTGTTAAAAGCCAAACAATGTGGTGTATTAATATATTTTAAGTACAATCCAAATAATTCGTTATTATCATATATTCATTGAATATAAAAGTAAAAGCGATTGACTCACAGAATCACCTCTCGTATATACATCCAACTACCTTACTCATCACACCGTTTTAGCGATGCCGGTAAAAACACGGACATGTATGAAAACTTCATATATTTTTAGCTAAAGCATATCTCCGGCTAAATATTTCATCAACAAAATGGCTACCATATACCGGTTTCATAGATGCAAACAAGCCACACGACAAAGCCTGTTTAAATATGCGGCAACTTGCTACCATCCAATGTAAAAATCGATCGCTTCGTTGTGCAGATATCTTTTCTGTTATGGGGGTTACTAAGTGACGTCAGTCCGCGCACGGGCTTTTAATACATTAATCCGCAGCCTCCGTTGCTAAAAATGCATAAAAATCAATGTCAACTTTTTGTCTTTAAACTGTTAATCGAATATTAAACACGCGTTTCTTCAGTATACCTTGGAAATCTTGTAGCATACAAAATGAATTGTCTGTAGATAACATCAACAGACGAACACAGGTAGCTGATGATGCTGATTGGGCGGTGCCACTGCCTGTGAAATCAATTTTCTAAGGCGATGTCTATTTATGCGTACATTTTCACGTGTAAATATATGAAAAACTTAATGAGAGAAAAATTTGATGTCTGTACAGCTGTTGAAAATAATTTAATTGTGTGTTTGGTCATTAAAACGGGTTGACAGATGCCGCAGATCGATAAGTTTAATAAATGTAGAACTAACGCCACCTGGTGTTAAATACAATCTACTAATTGATGAATGAACACAATACATGAATGGATAATTAATAAAAAGGTGTGACTATCGCATTTGATCTGATAGAAAATTAGTTAGTTATAAGAATTTTGTTTTTGAAACGTATTGTTTTAACACTCAATTTAACTTTCCATAATTTGGAAAGTCGCATATAAGTAAAAGTAAGTATAGTATATACCACAGAATGGTAAGAAACGCTTAGGCGTCAGCTATCCTTATTATGCCTTATTTGGAATAAAGTATTGTACTCTACCAGTTAAAGTGACATACAATCCTTCTTATTATCTATTAAAAACTAAGTTTTTCTGAAATAACGAGGACACACAGGTATACGTACGTAAAAAAAGATATATTTCCTTTTATAAAGAGATAAAAATAGATCCCTAAAACAAGAAAAGATCTTTGACCTAATTAATAGAGAAAACTCACATTTGGCGTTTAGCAATTTTGTACTCGGATCAAAAAGACGCATCAAATTTAGTAATTCGAATTGGGTAAGATTCCCACGAGCACTTGATTAACAAACAAGCTATATTTTCATATAAATATAGAAATGTTTAACGTCGATAAATAAAATGATAAAACCCTACTTATCCTTAGGAATGTTTGGACCCATGGCCAGATGATACACATATTCGACAGAAAACTGGAAAGGATAAAAAGAAGAGTAATTCATCTAATATTTAGTGCATGAAATGTTATTATGCAGGTTTATAAAACATTAATCTGTACTGATCCATATTTTTTTTTAAATATTAGATTTTTACATTAAATGAACGCCAAATCATAGTTAATGTAGAAAAATTATCAAAACTAAGAATTAGTAAAAAAACAAAACATTTTAGGAAGGATTTCATAAGATTAACCAAGAATTTTGATGTTCTCGCTAAAAACACTGTTATACGGATATTTTTTTTCTTTTTAAATTTATCAATTATCAAATTAAGTAATCATTTTAAATTAAGAAATGTATCTTCCTCATGCTTGTCCGGGTTTGGCATTTCTTCTGTATTGGGTTTTAGACTTTTAAATAATTTGGCCTCGAGTCAATGAAGAGACATTAATTTTCGAAATGTGCATCTGGCGCAATGAAACTTGGGACTCTTAATGTTATTAATCATTACATCATCAACAAAATAACATGAAATGAATCTATTGTAATCTCAAGATATTGTCGTGGCAAAACTAATTTTATGCTTGTAGATATTTTAAATGTCTTTCAATATCTTAATACATTACAGGCTTTATCAGTTTTAATTCATTTGCAACCATGCAAACACTGTTCACTAAATGTAAAATTAATGAAGGGTAAAGAAATGTTTATTTTGATGTAATATAAAATTAGAACTGGAGTTTTATTACCTACAAACTGTTGATACTGAGATATTTTTCTTGTTTGCTAAATTTTAAAATTCAAATGGCATTTAGAAAAGTTAACCATGTAAAAATATTCAAACTGACATGTACTTATTACAACTTGTTGACGCCGACGCTACCTAAAAAACTGAATTTTGAACCAGTCAACACCATTTCAGGCAAATAATCTTTTAACTGCTAAAACGTCAATTGCTTTAAATTCTAGGCTGAAATTAAATATTTTATGCGTATTCGGGACGAGAACTTGTTATGCACATACAACACGATTGAATTGCACCAGAGTTAAAAGTGCAGAAAGACCAGTTACCTTAAACGGACATCCAAATATTCGCACCCCTGTGTCCCTTGCAAAGCATGGGGAATCATAATTTTAACTGTTGTCTGCTTTTACTTTCAACATAGACTTGCCAAAACAACATCATTAAATAATAGATTGACTTGTCAGTCAGTTTCGAGTATATGTGATTGCAGTTTAGTAATTTTGAATAAGGTGCTGTATACCTATTTCCATGCATGGTATTTGGTAAACCGTATTCTTTTGATATTTGAGACTTTCTACATTGCGAAGGTCATAATTTGTATACGGTAGGCGATGATCGAATTATGTAGAATCTTCTGCTCCTGGCTGTGGATCAAACTCATGACCTCCCGCACTCGAGATGAGCACGCTACCGAGGCGGTTAAAAGACTCCCCTTAAAATGCATCCGGATTCATTGATTAGTGTCTGCGCAACTGTTTTTTTTTTTTATCCTTTTGATATGTTATATATGATATTTATGATACAAAGACTGATACAAACCTACCACTGATCTCTAATGCCCTGTTCATTTTCTTCTTTTAAATTAGCACATACAATTTACCAGCTTGATTTGATGTATAGTGGACATGAAAACTACTCACTTAAAGGTGTCCGTACCTGTTGAAAAGATCTAAATACGAATACGACAGTTTTATTTTGATTCGGTTCACATCTCATCATTCTGCGAATATATATTAAAAAAATAAATAACAACAAAGAATTAAAGATAAGGTCTATCATTTTAGATTGATTGATTGATAAATTGATATTTGCTTTAAGTCAAGTAGCAAATATTTCGTGCATGCATATTTATGACTAAAACACATTAACGCAATACAGTTTTACTGGTAACATCTGCATAATACCGGGTCGACCAAGCTGAAGGAATTGTTTGTTTTTTGCTAAACGTCCATTTGGAAATTATTGCATATATGTTCAGGACGAGCACAAGTTGTCAAAATAACAATATGTACGTCTTAAAATAGGAGGTCTCCGGATGAAATGCGTGAAATTTTGATTGTCTAGATATTGAGTGTATCTTGGATAGGGACAGACATTTGCCTTGAAGCAGATCACCAACAGACCCCCCCCCCCCCCCCCCCACACACACAAAGAGTAATTCACAATGAACAATTTTCAGCAATGGATGCAATGTACATAACATTGAACAACAAATCGGAGGACTTAACTTGTTTGTATTGGAAACCTAAGCTTCACAAAATTCCCGCATACAAATGTGCATATTTTACAGTGGCAGACGACATTCTCCGTCATCTGAGACCCAAGGGGTCCCAGTGTAGAAAAATGATTATTCTGACGTATATTGCCAGCTCATCTGCATGTTCCACTAATTAAGTGTCCTTTAGATTGACTAAAATTCTGTCCGCATGCAGTGAAAGAGGGTCTTCAAAAATACTATGAAACTGTTTACTTGCGTATCGTTATTAACCATAAGTGGATGCCGCAATTTTGCACCTATCCCAAGTCAGGATCCTTTGGCCTTTGTTAGTCTTGTATGATAATAATTTAAGTTTTTTGTGTATAATTCGGAGTTTAGTATGACGTTTATTATCACTGATCTACTATACATGTTTGTTTAGGGGCCAACTGAAGGATGCCTCCGGGTGCAGGAGTTTCTCGCTACATTGAAGACCCATTGGTGGCCTTCGGCTGTTGTCTGCTCTATGGTTGGGTTGTTGTCGCTTTGACACATTCCCCATTTCCTTTCTCAATTTTATCAATCAAATCTTTTGATTTTTCAACCGTGTAAACCGGCATTCCCAATGTGAAATGAAAAATCGCATAAAAGAAATAATCCACAATGCTTTCAACATAAACATGGTAGTATACGCTATAAATTTATTACTTTGGGATATCATAAGGCCTGTTTTGTTAACAGCGAAGAAAAGGGTTAAACATACATGCATTTTTTTATCTACCACATATTTGTTGAATTTGGAGTTACACTTTTTCTACAAATTGGCGGCATTCCCATGAGAACGAATCGTGCGCCTCTCCTTTCGACCTCTTCTTATTTTCATATGAATCGGAGTTCCTTCAAACACATGTCAAAAACAAGATCAAAGAAGCCAGATTATTTAATTTGGCTTTCAGATATATTGATGATATTCTTTCTATTAAACATCCGAACTTTTCTGATTGGGTTCCATTAATATATCCCCCAGAACTAGAAATTAAAGCAACACCAGACTCGGCTTCCTCCGCGTCATTTTTAGACTTACTCATCGAATTTGACAAACACAGTCATCTCAGTATCAGAATCTATGACAAACGAGACGATTTTAATTATGAAATTATCAATTTTCCCACCTTAGTAGCAATATACCAACTTCACCTGCATGTGGAATATACATTTCCCAACTTATTCGATATTCAAGAGCTTGCAGCTCCTACTCATACTTTGTAAAACATCACCAGTGTCTGAACAGAAAGTTGATGAACCAGGGGTACGCCATAGAACGTCTCTTCCTTTTAAAAAAAAATCATCGGAAGGTACCAAGACCTTGTTGAAAAACATTCCATATGAACTTCACACACAATACATGATGGTCTTGATGTATAGATTCAAGGTACTGACGTTGTTCATCATCTTAACGTGATATATTGTTCGGTATTTGTCCTTGTTCTATTATTTCTATTAGTTTTACTGTTAGGTTTGTTTTGGTGATATTCAACTGACGTGGCTCGGTACTTATGCATCCCGTCAATGTATTTTTTTGCATTATCTTTCGTTTTAGATGGTGTACTTTGTACGTTTAACTTTTCTGTTTCTTTGGTACATATGACGTGACTCGGTACTTTTAAACATACCGCTAATATGTTATTAAACTCAATTTTCGGCTCTCCCTTGACACCATTTGCGAGTATGGTCTCGAGGAAGCGATGATAGTCCGTCGGAAGGGGACGATAAATGGCTGACCCGTGTTAAGAGAGAGCCATATCTCTTGCACGTTAAAGACACCCTTGTAGGTTTCGAAAAAGAGTAGGCTAATGCCGCTACAAGGTAGCACTTGCACCCGCAAAGTGTACATAATGTGGCGGGGTAAAATATGTTAGCGGGTTCCCAACCCTCAACCTAACCAGGGACAGTGGTATAATAGTACAACATAAGAACGAACTATCAAAATTAGTTGAAAAAGGCTTAACTCATCAGATGGACAAAAATACAAGTGGACGTGGCCGGGTACTTATACATCCCGACACAATTAACAGATCTGAAAGTACTCACAGTTATCTGACACCTAGTTCAAAGCCACTAACAACTAATAAAAAAATCATTCATCTAAGACTAAACTATCAATCCAATATGTCTGTTTGGTTCATGCATCGTTATAATTTTAATGTAATGGAATTTGATGCGACTGGTAAACAAGTGAGAGGGTTAGCGCTATAAAACTAGGTTCAATACACTATTTTCTACATTTGGAAATGCCTGTACAAAGTAAGGAATATGACAGTTATTGTCCTTTATTTGATATGTTTTATCACTTGATTTTTCCAATTGATAAGGGACTTTCCGTTTTGAATTTTCCTCTGAGTTCAGTATTTTGAGGTAGTTTGTCCATCTATATTATATTGTAATACTATATATATATATATTCATCTTTTTTGCAGAAATTATTTGGGTGAAAAAGACTTGACTTTGTTTAATTGTTAAATAATCAATGTAATCAATATGTAATCACTTGTATGAAATTGAACCTAATTGTACTGCTCAAATAATTGGGCGTCATAATTGACAATAAAAAACTTTGTATTGTATTGTATTGTATTGCAAGGTAGAGTCCGTAATCAAATAGCAAAATCAAATGCTCAAACACATCAACCGAATGGTTAACATCTGTCATACTTCTAACTTGTTACAGGTATTTTCTTATGGAGAAAATGGTGGACTTAACCTGGTTTTATAGCTAGATAAACCGCTCACTTGTAATGCAGTCACATAAAATTCCAATACAATGACAGGGGTCTCGATGACCGAGTGGTTTAAGTGGTTACTACTGTAATCACTAGCCAGTCAACACTGAGGTTGTAAGTTTGAACCCCGCGGGTGCGGGTGCACTCGACTCCAATCTCAATTGACTATAGGATCGTCAGTTTTCCAATCGTTGGTTATCTCAGGAAAGTCCGGTTTCTCTATCAATATCAACTGGTCGCCATGAAATAGCCCAACAGCGGTGCTTAAAAGTAATGTTAAAAATAAACATAAAATAAAAAACAAAACTAATCATTATATTGACAACGATGTGTGACCAAAATAAAGACATATAAAATATGTCAAAATGTCAAAAATTAGGGTATAGCAGTCAACATCGTGTAACTAATTATTTTCATCACATTAAAACAGACGTGTAACAAGGAAACACTAAAAGGCAAATAGCACAGTAGCGAAAATGGAAAACAAGAATTGAAAAAATTACCACAGTACAAAAATTTAATGACGGGATGTACAAGTACCGAGCCACTTCATCTGTAATAAAGAAACACAAAGAGGTAAATAGACAAAACACATTAGCGCAAATGAAAGACAAGAACACAAAATTTTGCTTTAGCATATTAACGGGATGTAAATGTTAAGAGCCACATTATATGTTACCAAAAACAGTATAAACAGTAAAAGTAGTATTCTTAAAGACAATTTGAAAAATATTATACATAACAAGTTCTTAAGATGACAAACAATGTAGGTACACAGAACCAATATTTCAAGACCATCGTTTATTATTTGTGAAGTTGATATGGGAATATTTATCAACAAGTCTTGGTACCATCCGAAAATCTTTGAGAAAAAGAACGAGACTTTCTTTGACATATCCCTGGTTTGTCAACTTTTTACTAAGACACTGTCTGAGTAGCAGTTGCAAGCTCTAAAACACCGAAAAACGTGGGATTTTTGGCATGAAAAAAAGCATCATACTAACCCCTCAGAGTTGTTACAAAGGTTCTGTATATGTAGTTATGAGTTTGGATGTGCCTCGGGTACCTTTCGTCCCGCTTTTGTAGACTTTCAACTAATTTTTCAATTTCCTTGACCTTAGTAGCAATATACCAATTTCACTTGCGTATTGGATTTACTTATCCCAACTCATTCGGTACTCATAAGCTTACAGCTACGACCCAGTCTTTGTTAAATGTCACCATGCAGTGTCTGAGCAGAAAGTTGTAATCCAAAGGTATGTCAAAGAACGTCTTGTCCCTTTTTCTAAAATAAAGTTCATCGGAATACAAGAATCTTGTTGATAAATATTCCGTTGCAACTTCGCTAAAATACACGTTGGTCTAGATTCTAAGTACTGCTGCTAATATGAAAAAAAAAGAAGATGTGGTATGATTGCCAATAATACAACTCTTCACAAAAGACCAACTGACACTACAATGAACAATTCTAGGCAATCTAATTAAAATATTGATCTCTGATTTTACGTTATACTGCATATCTCATATGCAGTATAACGTAATCAGAGATCAATATTTTAATTAGATTATCTCATATGCAGTATAACGTAATCAGAGATCAATATTTTAATTAGATTGTATAACGTAATCAGAGATCAATATTTTAATTAGATTGAATTCTAGGTTACCGTACGGCTTTCAACAATGAGCAAATATAAAAACAAGAAGACGTGGTATGATTGTCAATGAGACAATTCTTAAAAGAGGGACGAAAGATACCACAGGGACAGTCAAACTCATAAATCGAAAATAAACTGAGACAAGAGATCAAAATGACAGAGAAATGAACAACTATAACTGTCACCGTATGACCTTCAACTATGATCAAAGCCCATGTCGCATAGTCAGTTATAAAAGGCACGAATTGAAAATATAAAACAATACAAATGATTAAACTGACGGTCTAATTAAAGTACAAAAAATGAACGAAAAACAAATATGTAACCCATAAACAAACGACAACCACTGAATAACAGGCTCCTGACTTGGGATAGGCAAATACATACATAATCTGGCGGGATTAATCATGCTAGCGGGATCCCAATCCTCCCCCTTTCTTGGGACATTGGTGTTACAGTACAACATAATAACCTAATTTTTTTTATTAACTGTGCATTTGAATTCAGGTATCGCAGATCAAATTTGTTCGTTCATAATGTGTTAATTCACGTGTTTTGGTTGAATTCAGCCTTCCAATTGATATTTTATCGTGTGGTTTTCTATGTTCTGATGTAGGAATCTGATGTACAGTAGTTGTTTTATGTAATTTTTAAGTGTTTCTCGTTTCTCGTTTTTTATATAGATTAGACGGTTGTTTTTTTCCCGTTTAAACGGTTTTACACTAGTAATTTTGGGGCATTCATAGCTTTTTGTTCGGTGTGAATCAAGGCTCCGTGTTGAAGGCCGTACATTGACCTAAAATAGTTTACTTTTATAATGAAAAAGGCAAAACTCATCAGATGTATAAAAATACAAATACTACTGACAATTACAAGTGGACGTGGCCGGGTACTTGTACATCCCAACTAAAAAAATCCATAGAATTGAGAGTAACCTCAATTACTGACACCTAGTTCAAAGCATCTAACAACTAATTAAAAAAAACCATGCCTATAAGATTAAATTATTAATCAGTAAACATCCAACATCCAATGGATTTAGTTTAAAGACGTCATAAACAGTCACAAAAAAACATGAACTTGTGAACGTGAATTTGGAAAGATACAGTTATCGACAGATTGTATATCCGTAAATGTGTATATGTATACAACAATAATTTGTAGTTTGCTTTTAATTTACTGATAACTAAATCAATATTAATACCAATAAAAACAATATCAAATGATCTAATTACAGTGTTGAATTGGTAACGTTTAAAACTAGTTTATTTAAAGAATCGATAAGTTTACCAGTATTATTTCTAAATTTCCAGGCATGGTAAACAATATTTCCGTAAAAATGAGAATCGATGTGCTATCCCGTTTGAAATAAGTTTTCTACAGGTACAACCAAGCTTAAACAGCAAATCTTTAAATCTATGTAAGAATTTAGTAAAGATTCTAAGTAATTTGTGGTGAAATGAAGATCGAAATTTGATTTACTTAAAAGTAAGTTCCTTTGGGTAAATGTCTGCAGTATATTGTGAAAATACTTTTATTTAACGAAAAAATATCATCAAGATAACGGAAAGTGTTGTTGAATTTATCAATTAAATGCAAGCTGTATTTTTATCGTCTGAATAAAGATAGAATAATGGCACTTTTGTTTTTGATACCGACTTCATCAGCAAAAAAAAAATGAAGCGAGCCCGAGCGAGTAGGGCGAGCTGATATTCGAGCTGATGAAGTCAGTATCAAAAAATAAAATGCCATTATTTTTTTTATGGGTAATCTGTCTAAACTCTATGGAAAATATAAGCCAGTAAGTTCAGAGAGAAAATGGTCTATTTGCCGATAATGGGTTATAATATTCTTTCAATTGTCTTTGTAAAATATAACTTTTACTGTAATTAGTCTATTCTTGTAATATTCATTTGACGTGGCTCGGTACTTATACATCCCGTCATTGTACTATGGTATTTTTCTGTGTTCTTGTTTTTTGTTTTACTAATGTGTTTGTTCAAGGTTGATAGTGATAAAGACTGGTTATAACACATTGTTGACTGTTTAAATATTTTTACATTTTCTGTCTTTGTTTTGTTCACATCGGTGCTTTCCTGTTGCACCAATTGGCATTTCATATAAGCCAACAACATTTTTGTTTGTGCCACAAACCAAGTTTCGTTTGCGCCGAAATAAAATATTCCGTTTGCACCACATACCATTTTTCGTTTGCGCTAAAATAAAACATTTTAATTGCGCAACAAACTATGTTTCGTTTGCGTCAATAATTGATTTTTCCATTTGAATAAGAACTTTACATTTTGAATTTATTTTGGAGATCTGAATTTTTGTTAATTTACTTTATACTCAATGTTTACTAAATTGTGCTTTTATGGAACGCTCAGCATCAAAAACTTTGCAAACCAAGAATATAATTATACATACTCGAGAAACTGTCCGCTTTCAGTAGTGTATGACTACTCAAGACACGTTCGGTTGTAATGGGGATGTTTACTCCTAATCACTCTAAGAACCCATGCAACTATTTGAGAGTCAAAGATGGTCTGGCGCATAGCATAGTTTATGTCCATATCTGATATATCCTTGTTCTATAGCAACAGTCTTTATCCTGCCTTTCATAACAGTTGTACTGCTTCATATTGCAATCGTTGTTATTTTTCTCTCGACCTTAATTTGCATGAAATTATCTATAAGTCTATAAGATAAAAATCAAAACCTATCGATTATTTTTGCGAAAATATATCCATAAAATAAAAATGAAAGCGGAAAATGTGTCAACAACACAACATCCAAACCAAAAAGCAGAAAACAGCCCAAAGCTATACCGATGGTTCTTTAACACAGTTGGAAATGCGCACCCGGAGTCGGGCTCCACCTGACTCATAAACAAAGATGTGTACCAGTTCAGCGGAAATGCACTTAACTCTGAAACATAATCGAAACAAAAATTATTAAATATACATAACATACAAAGCCAGAGGCTCCTCACTTGGGAAAGGCGCATACATTTAATAGCACAAAAAATAAAGATACTAGTATATCGAATAGGGACTGGTATTTAGCCTTGCAATATGCCATATACAGATCCCGCAAAATGTTATTTCAAAAGTTCTTAACGTGTAGCCAGCGTGACACTCTCTTAACGAGGCATCGGATTTAACATCCCCATTATGACTGGACGTTGATGGGTATTTATACATCTCACTCAGCCAAATGAGCGTCCAAAAGAAAAGCAAAATATACATGTACCAAAGTGATATTCGAACAAACTGATAATGCAATTGCAAAGCAATATTAAAAATACTTTTAAAGTATACTATAAAACCTAACATAGCAAACTAAAACCGGGGTTATCTCATGTCAACTGGAAAGGTAAGCAGATACTGCTGTTCAAAGATTGCGTCAGTTTAGTAACACAAACCGGGGCCCTCCAAAAAGTCCGAATCGCTATATATACTTTGGAACAAATGCACGTATGATCTCTAAATATCTCTATATTAAATATTGAAAGCAATTACAAGTACAAAAACATGGGTCATTCTTACAAAGCAGTATTCCATACTTCAAAAGTCACATCGACTAAGTCTGTCTATCTATCAATATGTGCGACGAATATAGCAATTATGCGTGCTTTACCGTGACTTGACGTGATCCAAAGAGCACCTGTTGATGGAGTTGGTACCTTAATTTGAATGCTTTTTTATTTTGATTATTTTTATGTTGTTTTTTTGTTCTTTGTTTTCCAACTTTATAAAATTTATTTTTATACTTTTTAAAATTTTCTTTATCTTTTCAATAGAACTTGAATGCAAAATATTTTCAATTAAGATGTATTTATGATGTTGACATTGTATATATATTGTATATGTCAGGTATATGTTGTAATTGTATGTGTAACTAGGATTATTGTTTTATTTGTCAATAAAGTAACTTGGGCCGATAGATTAAGGGGCGAGTGTAGAATATTTTAAATAGTAATCACATTCGTGTCTATCCCCGTACTGATGGAGATCCATGAAAATGTCACAATGGAGTGGCGAACAATCAGTTGCAGAATATGGGGATTTACAGGTAAATTAACTGAAAATAAAGTAGAACATACTTGTCATAGGTTCCATTAGGGTATGATGTACAATATTGGCCAGGAGAAAAGGTTAACATTTAGAACAGTCCACCTTTAAAAGTATTTTCCCTGAGAACACAGCCAAAACTGGTCAAAAGAACGAAAAGGGAAATAATTTTAGGGTTGGCTTATGGATTACTTTCGGTCTTCATCAATGAATTCAACCTTCAGTTTACTGTAAAACTGACAAAAATAAATCATGCTAACGAGAAAATTAATACAAATTATTAAAAAAGTCTAAAAAAAATTAAGGAAGGACTGTAATATTTTTTCTGTCTATGAAGAAATAACATAAAAAATTTGGTGCACACTGAATAACGCGTGAGCAGGTTAATTAACAGTGTGCACCACATTTTTAATGTTATTTCTTATAAGTTAATTCTTAATTCCATTTAAACCATAGAAAACCATGGGGAGGGGGGTCTGTTTGAAGTTCTTCTTTTGATTACTTTCCAGCACATGCCTGGTTTAACAATTTTTTATTCAGAAAAATATCAACTGGTTGATTACTTTCCAGCACATGCCTGGTTTAACAATATTGTTATTGATTAAAAATATATTTAGAATTTCATAATAATTTTTTAATTTTTATATATACAAAAAGATATAGGAAGATGTGGTGTGAGTGCCAATGTAACAACTCTCCATCCAAATAACAATTTATAAAAAAAATAAACCATTATAGGTCAATGTACGGCCTTCAACACAGAGCCTTGGCTCACACCGAACAACAAGCTATAAATGTATATGTACATTGTAACTAATATTTTTCAATTTTTATTTTGAATTTTTGGTTTAAGATAAAAACAAGACACATATTAAACATGTAAGTGTTTGTAAATGACAAGGAGCATCTCTCTAGTGAGTTTCTCCTTGAAGCACTCAGTAGTGGTGCTGCAGGCTATTGGTTCAGGTAATTTGTTCCAGTCTTCAGGGCTCACGCTACCAGGCGACTTGAGCGAAGAAGTCGCTTTCCCGACCGTCACTCCGCTTTCCCCGACCCCCAAAAGGGAAGACAAGTCGCCCTGTTGTTTATGATACTCGCTTTCAGTCGCTTCCGCCATCGGACATTTTAAATTTTTACCAAGTTGATGAAACATCAACTTTTTATTGATAATTAAAGGAATTTAGACATAAACGATTAATAATCTTATGAAATGAGGTTGAAGCATCGCTTTTGTAGTGTGTAGCAAGTTATTTGATAAAAATACAACATTTTATCACTTGGTGCACTTCCGAAAGTTCCGGTGCTTGTTACTCGAAAACGTACATCAACCTAACTTTCGGCTGCAAAATACATTGTAAGTTTGTTACTTCATTTAAACTTAATTAGAGTTGCCCCCAGTAAATTTTCAATCCATTTATTGCATTAAAAACGTCATGATCCTTTCCAAATAACTTGTCAAAGATCGTTTATTTTTGTAAATTTTCTTGCAATCGTCGCCATTGTCCGATTTCTAAACTACGGATCGGAAACGGACCAACTATGACCGAAATCCGTATTTTTACAAAAATTACTACGGACGCACGGATGGAACATCTGACAGAAGAGTATTGATCCTTAAAGGAAAAATTACGCATTCCACACACATTAAAAGACTTTTGGTTACATTTAAATAAACTCATCAGTGATTGGTGTATATAATTCCCTATAATTTATATGGATTGTTGTAAATTATTGTAAAGTTGCTTAACTCTTAGACTATTACACTAATATCAATATATTATGGCCCAGCTTACCTTTATATATCTTTTGATGAGAAACATTGATTTCATTCACAAGATAGTTTTTTATTTAATTGTAATTGATATATTATAAATTCTTTACCTTTTTAAAAAAAAAAAAAATTTTTTTTTAGTGCTAGACATTTAGTTGGTAGTTTCTCACAAGGACCATAGTAAAATTTAAACAACTTTTAATTTGAAATGTTATTTTAATTGAATACTCAGATATGAATTGAACAATATTAAAAGAACTTTATTTACAAATGACCTTTAATACTACAGTAAAATCCAAACATTGTAGTGCACCGCGTGAATGAGCACTTCTCTTTCAAATCTCACCACTTCTCCCTATCAGTTTCAAAAAGAGAAGTCACTTCTTCCTATAATTTTGAAGTAGTGTGAGCCCTGGTCTTTTATAATTTGGCAGAAAAATGAAAAATTGTAACTGTCTTTGCTACATCAAATTTGTTGGTATGTTTGTTCGTGGCTAGACTTGGTGTTTGATTGGCTTTTAATTAATATGTCAGTATTTGGTATGGCAATTTTGTTGTTTGTTATTCTATGGAACATATTTAATCTGCTTTTGAGTCTTTTTTTTGTTGTAATGTTGGCCAGTGAAGTGTGTTAATCATGTTTGTTACACTTTCAGTATATTTGTAGTTGTAGCATACACATCTCGCTGCAAGTCTTTGGAATTTTTCTAAGGAGTTAATGTTCTCTGTTGTATAAGGGTCTCAGACAGGGCAGCAGTTCTCATGGATAATCAATGAGGTCAAAGTATTCACTTGCAAGTGAATAATTCATCATCTATGTTTTTTTAGCTTTTATTGACAAAATTGAACCATAGTGGCTGTTAAAAACGATATATTATTTCACTATTTTACATTCATTATTGAATGAACAAAAAAATCATATTTTTTATATACATGTATCTCATAGCTAGTGCCCTTAAAAGGCTTTTGAAATACCTGTGTGTACAGTAGTATAATCATGATGATATATTGTTGTATTGTTTTACATTACAGGCAAGTGCAATGGCAGTGGACTGCACTGGACAATTTGCAGTCTTAGCTGGGTAAGTAATTAGTTTTGATGCCTTGGATTTGTCTCTCCTTCTGTAATGTATAAAAAAGAAAATGTGATGTGATTGCCAATGAGGCAACTCTTCACAGGGGGACCAAATGACACAGAAATTCTGAATGTTTCAGAATGCAAGACTTATTTGCTGTAGTAATGCAGCAACCATAAAGATAGTAAACTATTAGTATCAAGCTTTACATTTCATAAGGTACATGTTTAAAAGAGAATGACCTTGACCTCATTTCATGAATCCATGATATATGTTCAGTTTTGTTGTCATCTTAGATACATGTACTACAAATGTATAAGCCATTGGTTTACTATAATATAATTGTGTAACACTAGATGTTTACTTGTAGGTTTTATCAGACTTTGACCTCATTTGCATGGTTCATTGGTTAAATTTTTTTTTTGTTATATCTTTTTCTTGGACATACATCATGTACATGTTATATAAAATTTATACTATCAATTTGATATACCATTTTGTATATTATCAGATTTCCTTAAAGTTGTGAGGACACGATCACAATAACTTATATTTACCCTGGTACATGTTCTTAATATTCTCTTTTTTTGTAGCCGGAAAGTGATGACCTTGGTAGATTTAGACAATCCAACAGATAGAGTAACAAAATTGACACGACAGAGTAAATTTGATATAAGTTGTGTAGAGTGGCATCCATATCCTGTCTGTGGAGATCTATTTGCTACAGCTGTAAGTTTGTTTGATTTGATCATTGGCTAAGGCATGCAAAATACTTTGTCACTTACAGCAAAATACATTGAGTGTGTAGGTAAGAGTAATTCCTATTGTTAGCTTGTTTGCTAGCCGGACCGCGAAGTCATTATTAAGTTTGGTATGCTACCCTCCTTTAAGAGTAGACTAGTCCAACGGATAACCAATGTATCTGTCTGTTGGAGAAAACTACTCAGAATGGAGGGTAGTATACCTTAATAATGATTTTTCTGTTCAGCTGACAAGCAAGCAAACCAAAGATATTACCTTTATCTACACACTCAATGTATTTTGTTTGATTTATTTATGATCTGTTCTAAGGTACAATTTATGTTGCTGGGCATCCTGTTGATTGTTAAACAAATGCTGTCCAATGCAAATGTTGTATTGTGGAATATTTTTAGAGAGATTAAATTTAATAATTTTTACGTCAAAATCTGTTTGTAAGGATTGTTTTTTGTTTTTCTTTTCCATGATTCCACTAAGAAATATTTTCATGTTATTAAATTATTTTAGCATAAAATGCAATGATGAATCTTTAAGTGGTAGTTCTTATGAGACCATGTGACTTTTCTATGATACATCATTATATGTACATATATATTTCTATTTTTTTCTCTAATTATGTACATGGTATATGGCCCGAGAACACAGTTATTTCGTAGTGCATTTCTTTTAGACAATAAATTCAAATTAAAAAAATCGCACCTGCTCTTTCTCAAAAATACTTTTACAGTGTAGTGTACTGCCAGTGAGACAAATAATATCAAAATTATAGAAACTTCTTCCAGCTCTAACTCAAAATATTGACAATTCTGTGTTAAGGGGGTGTAAAATTCAGTTTGACAGCTTCAGAGGTGATAAAATTTGACCTTTTAGAACTGGACCAATTCACTACTTAACAAAGTTTCAGCACCCAAATTTTTTTGACATGTAATTACATTCCCCTACTTAATATTTCATGCATTTAATATAAAGAAATAAATTGGGAAAGTGTATAAAATAAAACATGCAAGTTATACACTGTTTACACTAGGGACTATACTCGTAGACAACGTAAACCAATGGACGATAACTGTGTCCTTGGACCATATACACTCTTCCTGATTAAAACCATTTCTATGTTAATAATGGATATTACATTAAAATTTTGTGTAACCATATTATATAAAGAAAATATAATTGATGGATAATGTTGTTATTTTCAGTGTAACCAGAGATTAGATTTATTTTCTTGGACGAGTTATGGAAATATTAATCAGAAATGTTCTATGAGAGGACATTCCAGAACTGTCAGGTATTTTATTTTGAACTTACAGATGATAATAATACACAATCATGTCTGTGGTCACATGATATTTAAATTTTATTAAAAATGGTATTTTTATTATTACCAATAAGAAACCAAAATATGTGAAAGTAATCAACTATGTAGGTCACTGTGGTCCTAAACAATGAGCAAAACCCAAAACATAACTTATAGTTGGACCTGACGTGACAAAATGGGGGAAAATAAAGCAGGAAAACCAACAGCGAATTAATGTAAAAAAACAATAAGGTAAAACTAAACATGATATTATAACCTGCTATTGTTCCAAAGTTTTATTCTGAATGCTGGCAACAATTTAAAAACTTTTCAAGATGAGATATAAGATCTAAAATGCATACAAAATTTTGATAAAATGATTAAATTCTATGGAAAAACCTAAAGGAATTGGAAACTACTGTGATTAAAGTAATTCGATAATTTGTCTGTTTGATATCATTATGAGGATTTAAATTTCAGTGATTTAGATTGGTCTCCCTTTGATGTCAACATAATTGCTTCCTGTTCAGTGGACTCTTACACACATTTGTGGGATATAAGGTATTTGACAAGAGTTATTAAAAAGAGATATACTTTATATTTATGTGACTGTTTTCTTGCAAAGAAAATTTCCCATGAGTAAACATTTTTGAGTGTTTACCAATGTGACAGCAACCGAAAACCATGCAAAAATAGAAACATATAAGACAACATATAATATTTTATCACAAGTTTTAAAGCTCACTTTGTACACTGTGTCAATGTATATAGAATAAATAGCCTCAAAGATCAACATCATTACAGCAGTATACCCAATCACTTAACAAACAACATCTTTAGCTCAGTCAATTTTTTATTCAACCACTTTAATAATTCAGCAAAGAGTTATTACTGCAACAAAGTTTTGAACTACTTCTTTATCTCACATTGATAGGGTATCAGATGGGAGACTAAGATGTGTTAACTCCATCTGATTCAACAGTGTGTTAAATAAACTAATAATTACAATTTTTTTCTCAGGGATCCAAAGAAACCATCAAATTCATTTCAGACAGTAGGTAAGTAATGTCATGCACAAATAATTATATCTCTCTGTAAGTAAATCTATAAAATTCCATCTCCAAAAGAGGTATATTCGTTAAGAAAAGAGAGATCCAACAGCTGATTTGTATTTAACAAAAAACAACTGAAAAAAACCCACCTATTAAAACAACTACTAGATTACTGGCTCCTTGATTGGGATATGAACCAAAAGAATTGATGGAGAGTGAAACATGTTTAGGTTGACGCACAACCCTCACCCAAATAATAATAGTGGTTTAACACTACAACAATAAAACATGTGGTAAAAAAATCAGCTGAAAGTGCTGGACTCTTTATATCAGTACTAATCACAAAGAACCACCAACAACATGACAACATTATGTATCAATCTCATACTGTGGATTCATTTATATTCGTTGGATACCAATTTTCGTGGGAAAAGGTGAATGTTCAATGAATAACATATTTTCAATAGGCCTTGTATACAGACATTAGCAAAACCACGAAATCTAATATCCACGAATTTGAAAGTTTTCAGCATTCCACGAAAATTGATACCCACGAAAATAAATGAATCCACAGTAGTACTCACAGTTCACTTAATGCTAGTTTTCAAAGTTAAATTTTTACAATGTGTCAACATTTTCTAACAAGTTCAATGTACATTCAAAACATATCTGTGATTTAAGGAATAAATCAGTATTTGCTTTGACATAGAGTTTATATTGCAGATTGTGACACTTTACAGTATGTTCTCTTTATCTCTATTTCAAGTAACACAATAAACTCTAAATTCCATATTTTTTTTATTCATAGCCGGAGCCTCTCAAGTAAAATGGAACAAAGTGACTAACAATTTATTTGCTACAACACATGAAGGAGATGTTAGGCTGTGGGATCCTAGAGTAAGTTATCAATGTAAAAATAGATTACCATAGATAAGGATATAGCAGTGTTTGTGTGACTGCTATACATGCAAATAATAAGTGCCAAAGGAGTAGGTCCGGTAAGACCCCTTTTTGGCTCCAAAATATAACAGTTTTACAAAATTGTTAAAATGTAAACTTTTAGTTATTTATTGGACAGTTGAATGCTTCTGCTACATAAATATGGGCTGTTTTTGACAATACAATGCACATATATCAGATTGTAGCACCATTGAGTCATGCTAAATTACTGAAATCTTCAAAATTCTATCAATTTAGTTAAATTTTAGACGGTTTCCGTGTAAAACGAAAGTGGCCGCATTCGTGTTCATCCTTAATATTGATTTGTAAGTTGTATTTTATGATAATACATAACATATGTAAAGGTTGTGGATGAACACGAATGCGGCCACTTTCATTTTTGACAAAAACCATATGAAAAGTGACGTTTTTTGGCATATTTGAGAGATTTTTCATATTTGAGCTTGAATCGGATCGTTTTTAATGATTAAATTCGTTAAAATCTTTCACAAAAACTAATTGAATCAGGTGACATAGCCACGTAAGTGTTTAAAAAGTGGTAAAATCTTTCGTCAGATGAAACTGAAATTTGAGGCCAAAATGAGTCCTTACCGGACCTACTCCTTTTAGCTTGAGTCTACACAATTTTGCAAAAACTTGGAAATCTCCTTTTATAAGGCCAGTCTTTTTTTCAAAGGTTCAAATCTATAAAGTTAGAGAGATGAGCAAAGCCCATACAGCATAGTCACAAAAGGCCCCGAAATGACAATGTAAAACAATTCAAACAAGATAACTAACTGTCTTATTTCTGTACAAAAGTGTATGAAAACAAATAGTTAACACATAAAAAAATGACAATCACTAAATTACAGGTTCAAAAATTAAGACAGGCACATATGTCAACAATGTGGAAGGGTTAAACATGTAGGCATGATCCCAACCCTCCCCTTACCTATGCCCATAGAAATTTGATTGTCGTTAAACATCAGAATTTGTGGTTCATCTTTACCAATGGAATCCAGGAATAATTATGATTCTACAATACTTCCTTTTCAAATAGTGTTGTGAGATATCAAGGTGAGAGGTCTGCTTGTCTTCTTGATTGGTGATATATAAAAAAATCCATTAATGATACCAGTATTCTGTTTGTTGTTTTTAGAAGGGAAGTTCACCTCTTCAGTATATAGCTGCACATTTATCAAAGATCCATGGTTTAGACTGGAGTCCAGACAGTGAGACAAACTTTGCAACCTCAAGTCAGGATGGTACTGTCAAGGTCAGTGTAATAATAAAAAATGTAAAGAAATATATGCTTTAACGATTTTTTAGCTGGCTTGGTTCAAATGCCTCTTGACAATTTTTTGACATCTATTGGTAATCTTTATGATATTCATGATGAAAATTTCTGTCTGTCCCACACATAAAGTGATGTAGGTATATCTTAAACTGTACTTGGATTGGTTTAAAAAACCATTACAGGGGTAAATTCAGTAAAAAATCTCCCATTGACTTTATTGCTAATCTGTGTATGGAATTAAATTTATACCTGATTTACCTTTAGAAATTGGACATTTTCATATAACATTCATGAAAGTACAAATGTAGCCCTATCTTTTGCACCAATAAAAACATGGGGTCATGAGGCATTTTTGGGCATTCACATGGCCTTGTTTTCGAACAATGTAGTTTCGCACTGAATTCCTATACTGACCCTCATTACTCTTCAACCCTGTAGTAGAAAAAATTAGTACATTCAGCATTTATTTTTTATTTTTTTTTCAACTCTAGTTTTGATCCATCTGCCACAAAATATTTATTACAAACATTATCTACCAATCAGAAGAGCATATGACTTCAGTGTTATACAGAACCCTCTCCCCTAAATGGGCGGACCCTGACGACGTATATATATTTATTTACTGAATTTAACCCTACAGAAACCAAACATATCTCATTTTACCTGATAATTGATTTTTTCATACTTTTCTATGACCTAAAGGGTAAATGAAAATAAATACCCACAGAGCTTTGATAAGCGCATAATAATGAATTGAAATAACTGTAAATTCAGAAATTATTTTGTGCATTTATTATTGCAATTTTGTCATTTGAGACTAAAATGTGATTTTGATTTTTGCAATATTTGGACAAAAACTGTTTGATTCATCTAAAAAAAAATTAAAAACTTGAGTTTTATTTATTGCGATAATGACCCTGTCACATTTTTCCCAATAATTTCTGAATATACAGTAACCTTTTTATGGTCTGAAACATTCTGAAAACCAATTTTATGGGTCTTTCAGGGAGGGTAAATTTCAGTTCTGTACAAAAAGATGGGCTTGGTAGCGTTTGGGAAGTTTTTCTTCTTCACAGATTATTTAACATTATAATAAGTGTTAAATGGCCCAAGGTTTCTGTCCTTAGAAAACCAAGTGATTGGTTGTGAGGCAATCTTAAAAGATAGACTACATTGTAAGTATATCATATAAATAGAGTAAACAGCAAAAGTTCATTAGAAAAATGTATATTGATCAACATATTAAAATTGTACAAACATGATAAAAACTTGTATTGCAATATCTTGTATATGAATGCTTATTGCACTATTGCAAAATCTTGTTTATTAATGGTTATTGCACTATTGCAAAATCTTGTATATTAATGGTTATTGCACTATTGCAAAATCTTGTTATATTAATGGTTATTGCACTATTGCAAAATCTTGTATATATATTAATGGTAATTGCACTATTGCAAAATCTTGTATATTAATGGTTATTGCACTTTTGCAATATCATGTACAGAAAAAGTCCAGTATATTAATGTTTATTCCTTCATTTTGAGTTTTGCTAGTTATTTCATGCATAACTCTGAATGTAGTAGTCCTCTGTATACTAAAACAAATCACAAGCTCATATGATATATAATATTCTAATATCTATAACCTGATTGTTGTATGTATTTCAGTTTTGGGATACCTCCAACCCTCGTCAGAGTAAAGGTGTCATTACATCTGGTTCTCCTGTATGGAGAGCAAGGTACACGGTAAGTTCTATCTTTACATTACTGGGGAAGTTTTTTAAGCCCCATTTATGGGCATAATGTTTGCTGGTCTATGTGTCATTTTGTGCGTCTGTTTGTTTTCGTCCGTCTGTCTATTCCTCAGTCCGTCCTGCTTCAGGTTAAGTTTTTGGTCGAGTTAGTTGTGGATGAAGTCCAATCAACTTGAAACTTAGTACATAGTTCCCTATGATATGCTCTTTCTAATTTTAATGCCAAATTAGAAATTTTACCTCATTTTCAAGGTCCACTGAACATAGAAACTGATACTGCAGATGGGTCATCCATGTACTAGGGACCCTATCTTGTTTGTGAATGTCTTATATAAATGTGAAAATTATTTTATTCCATGATTCAAAATTTTTGTAGTTGATTGAAATTTATTTGATATCGTTTTCATTAGTTTTGGATAAGCTATTTTCACTCAATAAATAAAAGGAAAATTAATATTTAATGGCTTTTATTTTACACATATAACTCTCTTCCTTCATATATATAGACATATCACTACAAAAATTGTTCTTGCAGCCATTTGGCCATGGACTAATAACAGCTGTTGTTCCCCAACTTAGAAGAGGAGAGAACTCTTTATATTTGTGGAATTTTGAGAATTATGTAGCACCTGTACATCAGTTTGTAGGCCATCAAGATGTTATTTTAGAATTTGAATGGAGAAAACAAGCAGAAGGTAAATTTAAAAAATGGAATTAGTTAATTTAATTAAGATTCTATATTTACACATTCACTTCTAACAAAACTTAAATCATCAAGTTGTGTTGAAGATTGACCTCAATTTTTAGCTCACCTGGCCTAAAAGATGAATGGGACAACCCGTTGTTGGGTTGCTGCCCCTGAATTGGTAATTTTAAGGAAATTTTGCTGTTTTTGGATATTATCTTGAATATTATTATGGATAGAGATAAACTGTAAACAGCAAAAATGTTCAGCAAAGTAAGATTTACAAATAAGTCAACAGGACCAAAATGGTCAGTTGACCCCTTAAGGAGTTATTGCCCTTTATAGGCAATTTTTAACCATTTTTCGTAAATCTTAGTTAACTTTTACAAAAATCTTCTGCTCTGAAACTACTTGGCCAAATTTTACCAAACATAGCCAGAATCATTATAAGGCTATCTAGTTTAAAAATTGTGTTTTGTGACCAGGCAAACCAACCAAGATGGCTGCTACGGCTAAAAATAGAACATAGGGGTAAAATCCAGTTTTTGGCTTATAACTGAAAAACCAAAGCATATAGAGCAAATCTGTAAAATTGTTTATCTGATAAAGATCTATCTGCCCTGAAATTTTTAGATGAATCGGACAACTAGTTGTTAGGTTGCTGCCACTAAATTGATAATTTTAAGGATATTTTGCTGTTTTGGGTTATTATCTTGAATATTATTATAGATAGAGATAAACTGTAAACAGCAATAATGAACAGCAAAGTAAGATTTACAAATAAGTCAACAGGACCAAAATGGTCAATTGACCCCCTAAGAAGTTATTGTCCTTTATAATCAATTTTTAACAATTTTCATAAAATTTGTAAATTTTTTCTTACATTTTCCACTGAAACTACACGGACAAGTTCATTATAGATAGAGATAATTGTAAGCAGCTAGAATGTTCAGTAAAGTAAGATGTACAAACACATCACAATCACCTAAACACAATTTTGTCATGAACTGTCTGCTTCCTTTGTTTAATTCACATATACCAAGGTGAGCGACACAGGCTCTTTAGAGCCTCTAGTTTTAATTATAATTGTTAAATGTACAAGAAATATTCAGTATTCACTCAGATACCTGTTGAATTTGTTTTTCATGTAAACATAAAATTAAGAATGGAAATGGGGAATGTGACTAAGAGAACAACCCATCCAAAGAGCAGAAAACAGCCAAAGGCAACCAACACAGTGAGAAAATCCTGCACCAGGAGGTGTGCTTCAGCTGGCCCCCAAAAATGGGAACTAGTTCAGTGAAAATGGACATACTAAACTCTGAAATCTATAAATTAACTAAAATATAAAACTCATAGAAAACTTACAAAGGTCAAATGATTGTTTTTAAATGATTTTGCTGTATTTCAAATATTTTTTTCTTCATAAAAACAACATAATGACTGAGATCAAATCCAATGAAATTCTAAGTGTATTTAAGTGTTTCTTTTTTTATTTATAAAGGTCTCAAGGACTATCACCTTGTCACATGGTCCAAAGATCAAAGTTTACGGATATGGAAAATAGACCAACACTTACAAAAGGTAATTGATTGACTATATGTTTTGAAAATATCACAAAATTAAATATTCATGAAAGTATAATTGTTTTTCAATTCCCATAAAAATAGACTGCAATATTGAGTGGTATTGCATTATTGCAATATCATTTATAAATGGTACTGTAATCAGCATTAAAAAGTCCCCTCTGGTGCAACAGCTAAAAATAAACAATATTGATATTGTTAAAAAAATATCTTTCTGATTACAACTATTTGTTTTGGTATGTTCTGAAACTGATATATATTATTTATTTTTCTTCCAAATGACCAGTTATGTGGTCAAGATGTTGGTGAGATAAGTGATTCTTCAGAAAGTGACAGCACATCATTACCATATGAAACCAATGGCTCCAGTCCTCCTACTAACCAAGAAATGGACTTCCAGAGACAGATGTCCGCTAGTCCTGAAGTATATCCTGGTCAGAAACCACGGACTTTAGAACAGGAGTTTATGATGGTCAATGTAGCTATAGATAATGTTAGAGTAGATGAGGTAATTTAATGAACACATGATTGTTGAGTCACATTTCTGTGTTTGTGGGGATAAAGAGTTTAAGTTATAGGTACATGCACATTAGATTCAGATTTTTGAATGCACTGCATAGGTAATATAAATGTTGAAATAGAAAAGCAAAATCCATGACTATTTCTGAAATATCCATAATTGTATTCTTACTGAAAAGTAGAATATTCTACATTTCCAGAAATATTAAATAAGCATTTTAAAATGGGTTAATTTTTGATTAATTTTTTTTTACAGTGTGGACCTTTGAAAGGACTGTTTTATCTTTCCTGCATTATCACAGTTTCAAAAATAAAATAGTCTGTAATATTTGTTAAGAATAAAATAAAAGGTAAAGAATATTTGTTTCACAGAAATACATATGCCATTGTTTATAACAAAAAGTTTCCGGGGGGAAATTTTGTTAGACAGAACAAATATACATTGTCAGTTGTCAGTATAGAATGTGATTTTTATTTCCAGCTGGATGTCAGTACCAGAACCTGTAAAGTAACAGGGATGATTGGGAATAACAGTCTAAAGCTTGTCATTTCATTCCCCAATCATTATCCCATACATGGGGTGCCTTTCTTTGAATTCACAGATATATTGGTGGATAATAATGTCATGCTGAGATTGCTGAAGGTACTGTAAAAATTTATTGAGAGAGCTATATTTAAAAATATCTGACATTTTAAATTGGGTAGATATATTTGAGGTTTCGGGAAATGTTAGTTGCTTGCATGTAGATAAATTTAGAAATATTGTTTTCGTAAATGAATAGTATTTGTTAACTATAAATTTGGCAATTGTATATAATTTTGCAACTGTATAGCTGTGAAAATTATTTGGAGATATTTTTTAATACAAGATATTGGTTTAATTTAGGTATTGAAGGATACAGCAAACAGACATGCCAGAAGGAATTGTTTGGAACCATTACTGAGACAGTTTTCTACAACACTAGATTCATTGTCAGTAAGTATTTATTAGGAATATAATTTCAGGTATATATTGCTCATAATTGCCCTACAGAAAGGCTTCCTCCATCGATAAAAACTAGAATACACTTTTAAGTTCCAATATAACATTGACTTTTGAGAGATGGGGGAGGGGGGAAGTCCCTCTTAATTTTGACGATCAATGCATTTGAATAGGGACATATAAGTTGGAAACCCCCTTTTAACAAAGGCTGGATCCACCCCTGAAAAAAATGATTGTCTATTTATCATTTATTTTATGTTCAAAATAGCAGTCTTCTTACAAATATATTATGTTTTTTGTTTCTCAACACTTTATTAACAGTTTCAGACAGAAGAAAGGATAACACCAGACACAGAAAATTTGCCAGCCTTTTCTCCTTTCTATTTACCTTATTCCCGAGGAGATATACCTTTTGTCAAGTTTGGATCCAGACTGGATTCTCACATTCCATTTCCTAGGACTAGTGGTGCAAGATTTTGCTCTGCAGGTATTTTAATGTTATAAACAAAAAAAATAATCTAAAACAATTGATACATTTTTCTTTTTATATTTACCGAATATTATATAGATGTGGTTTTGGGTATGATACATGCTAATTTCGAGTATTCCTGAAACATGTGAAATCAATAAATCTATGAAAAAAAATCACATTGCATTGGTTAAAGAGCCCATTGGAAAATCTTCATATGTGTATTTTTGTTGTCATGGTTATGTTATCTTTATTTCTATCAAAGGCATTCTTCAGTTTTAACCTTGCTTGGTTAATTTATTAACAAAAGCATATGTGGGTACATTTGTCATGGAGACAGCAACCCAACAACAAAACACCCAAAAGACAGCATGAGGGCAACATATTTCTGACAACATGCATCAAATTATATTTCAGTAAAGATAACATATTAGATTGGTTGAATATATACTTTGCTCACTAATCACAGTATGAAATATTTGCCAGTGGACATCAAGCAAAGTTCAACCAGTCAATAGGCCCAAGACCACAATTAATGACCCCGCTTTTCGTTGTTCACGAATATAGTTCCCCTTAATTATAGTGTATTTTTTCTTTATTTTTTTTCTTTGCCTTTTTCATTCATTTGTTAGTTTTTATGGGGTGGAAATGAAAGAAGAGAGGTGAAATAACTTTTTGTTGAAGGTATTTTAACTGATTTTAATATGGAAAGAGTGATTAGGTCAAGTGCAAAAAGGTAATATTTTCAGTTTTCGGAACATCTCTTGACTTGTCCATAGGGGTATGGATGTGTATTGGCTAAATTTGTAAGTTACATCAGAGCAATCTTTCTGAATTTTGGATATGTTTTTGGACTAGTACTATACATTACACACACAAAAAATTTGACAAAAAGATTAGGTCCAATTTTTTTAATGAGACAAAAAGTTATAAAGAACTAATAGAGGAATTAATTGTGGTCTGTGGCCTAAGAGGTGCATTTCAGCAAATTTTGAATTTATACTTTGACAACTTCTCTGAATGATCTATTGGTATTGATTTGTCAAACTATATGAGAAGAAATGATTTCCACTTTTATTTGATAGAAATTTGTATAAAAGTCACTTTTCAGCTAATATGCCCAAAAAGTAGCTTTTTCACTTTTTTCAACATTTTTGCAAAATCAGCATCCTTATTTTTTCTCTGACAATTTTTTTCTGATATCTATTTGTGTTTGTGGTATTTATTTCATGTGTTTTACTCATTTGTGAACTTTGAACACAAGGAAAAGTGGATAAAAGCATAAAAAGAGTATAAATAGTTATCAAAAGTACCAGGATTATAATTTTATACGCCAGACGCGCGTTTCGTCTACATAAGACTCATCAGTGACGCTCAAATCAAAAAAGTTAAAAAGCCAAACAAATACAAAGTTGAAGAGCATTGAGGACCCAAAATTCCAAAAAGTGGTGCCAAATACGGCTAAGGTAATCTACTCCTGGGGTAAGAAAATCCTTAGTTTTTCAAAAATTCAAAGTTTTGTAAACAGAAAATTTATAAAATGACCATATAATTGATATTCATGTCAACACCGAAGTGCTGACTACTGGGCTGGTGATACCCTCGGGGACGAAACGTCCACCAGCAGTGGCATCGACCCAGTGGTGTAAATAGTTATCAAAAGTACCAGGATTATAATTTTATACGCCAGACGCGCGTTTCGTCTACATAAGACTCATCAGTGACGCTCAAATCAAAAAAGTTAAAAAGCCAAACAAATACAAAGTTGAAGAGCATTGAGGACCCAAAATTCCAAAAAGTGGTGCCAAATACGGCTAAGGTAATCTACTCCTGGGGTAAGAAAATCCTTAGTTTTTCGAAAAATTCAAAGTTTTGAAAACAGAAAATTTATAAAATGACCATATAATTGATATTCATGTCAACACGGAAGTGCTGACTACTGGGCTGGTGATACCCTCGGGGTTTGTCATATAAAATGTGCTGTTTTAATAGTCTAGGTCTATGCACTTTAAAATTGTATTTCTTTAAACAGATTGCACTGAATCTATATGAAAAGCACTTATTACAGGTTGTTTAAACTTGTCTGTTTCACAGAATACCTTTATTTTCTTCTGCTGGATGGCTGGTGGTTAAAATATTGGCATTTTAAGACTGAAATTCCATGCAGGTTTTAACAGTAAATTGAAAAAACTTTGCATCAGACCATACTTTCTACATATACAATTAAAAGCAACAGTCTTGTTACATCCAGGCTTCAAATTTGATCATATCTCAGCAAGGATTTTTGCAAAAAGAAGCATATTTCCATCTCCAATATCATTTATATGCAATTAAATATGGAAATATAGGGAACGGCCTAAATTGACAACTTGTTATTTTAAGCTTGACATTGCTTAATACCATGTAAAACTCATGTGTTATGCTTTTTGAAACTTATATTTACATGAAAAGAACATTTATGATATGTTAAATGTTTTGTTTTAACTTAACAACTTCAGAAAATTGTTGTAAGTGGAAAATATTGCATTTCATATAAGGCCTCGCTTCATTTGAAAACCTCTATTTTTTGGCATAGGCACATATAAAATTACTTTTTGTCAAATTTGTATAAGTCTCATACATTAAGTATGCTATCATTTACTTTGAATATATAATATCTTATACATGGAGACATAAAAAAGTGCAATTTGGTGTTTTGGGGAAATTTTTGAAGCCAAAATTTGAAAGTTGAAATTTTTCTATTTCAACGTCTCAATTCAGCAACCAAAGTTGAGATATAAAAAATGCCACATTTTCTATAAAATATATCATATGGCTTTTAAACTTTGTAAAACTGACTTATAATACACTAAGCTTAAATCATGCCAAGTTTTATTGGAATTGGTCAAGTTTTTGGCCCCTAATAGGCCCAAGACCACAATTAATGACCCTGCTTTTCGTTGTTCACGAATATAGTTCCCCTTAATTATAGTGTATTTTTTCTTTATTCTTAAAGAAGAGAGGTGAAATAACTTTTTGTTGAAGGTATTTTAACTATTTTAATATGGAAAGAGTGATAAGGTCAAGTGCAAAAAGGTAATATTTTCAGTTTTCGGAACATCTCTTGACTTGTCCATAGGGGTATGGATGTGTATTGGCTAAATTTGTAAGTTACATTAGAGCAATCTTTCTGAATTTTGGATATGTTTTTGGACTAGTACTATACATTACACACACAAAAAATTTGACAAAAAGATTAGGTCCAATTTTTTTAATGAGACAAAAAGTTATAAAGAACTAATAGAGGAATTAATTGTGGTCTGTGGCCATATTTTCAGACAGCATTAAACTTGTTATTAATGTTTTTATAGGTTATCTAGTTATATTTGGAAGATCAAAAGAAGCACAAAAAGGTTCAGATTATACACCAAAGTAAGTTACTGTGTGAGGACAATCTCAGGGCAACACAAGCATATGGTCCATTCTATTTAAAGTTCAAAATTGAATTAGGCTATAAGGTTTCAATTATTTTGAATACACATTTCAATTCTCATATTTATTTTCACCTATGAAAAAAGTATTTGTTAGATAGTAATAAGAAATTGTCAATTGCTTAAAAATAATTATCTCTTATATATTTATACTTTCTTGCTATTAAAGATTGAAATAATATTCCTTTTAATAAAATTACCAAGATGAAAAACGTTCAAGTTTTAAGCTTGAAAGTTCTATATCATTTTTGAGGTAAAATATTAACTAAATATGCCCTTAACTAACTGCTGTTTTAAATTAAATTTTCAGGTCAATGTCTGACTTAAACAGCTTAGTTCAGAAAAACAAGATGCGTCCACATCAGACAGTTCCATTCAATTTTGCTGCCTATTCTCGTAGTCCTCCAACAGCTCAACCTGACATAACTATTGCTACATATTACTATGTAAGTAAATATGGTTATTTTAATATAGAAATTACTGTGTGCATTCATTTTGGTGATTTTTGAAGAATGGACAAAAATGCAAGATTAATCATTGCGATTTTTGAAATAAATGTATGTATCAAATATCAGAATGTGTGTTCTTAACATGGTGATATTTTTCAGTCTTATTATTTTTATGAAAAAGTAAAAATAACAAAAATACTGAAACTCCAGAGAAAATTCCTCACAATAGCTGAATTTACAGTACTTTTTATCACATAATGTTCAGTAGCAGATTCAGTTGCATTGATGTAAGATGTTGATGTTCTCATATGGAGGATGCTGCCTATTGTCGATTTGTTGATGTTTGCTGTGAACCAATTAATGAAAATTGCATATGCAGATGCAGATGAGCCACAAATTGAAATGCTTAAATATAATATATTAATTTACTATAGACAAAACTGATTATCCATTGAAACTACAATTTCTCTTCTAAATATGAAGATTGAAACCCATATCAATGAAATCAAAGTTATTTTATTATCCCAAAAAGAGTGATAACTTTTAAACCATTTTACATGGAAATGATAAATGTTTGCCTTCCAATGAATGCTTTAATGTATATTTTTAAAATGCAACATTATACATAAATAAAAATTTTGTTTTTATTTTTCACATTTTTGAATATCAATTACATACTTCTTATAATTCTGATGTCTTTTCTGTACATGATCATCATAGAAAAGTGGTCCAAAGAAGAATAGAGCCTCAGGAAAGAGATATAGTGCTGATGTTAGAGAGACAGAAACCAAGAAACCAAATATCGCTCCAGTTAAAATCTATGACAGTAGTAGACTTTTAGCATTGCATAAAATTTTGGGAGAACATTACATGTAAGTAAAGTCCTATTAATAATCAGGTCCATTCCTGAAACCATTCTTAAATTTACCAACCTCAATATATATTTAAAGTACAACTTTCATATTTTCTTGCTGTGTTGTCTCTTTGACATACTCCCTATTTCCATTCTTGTTTTTACAGACTTTCAACACGAGTTCAATCACAATAAGTCAAGTTGCCAAGACAATTTACAATTTGTGTTCTTGTCTTTTTCGGATTCTAGTACCAAGTCAGAAATTGCACACTATTGATAATTTGTAATGTACGGTTATAGTTTATTAAAAGTCTAGTTTTAACCAATTTTACTGTTTTGATGCCTAATTTAGTGGCATAATGTTTTTTGGTCTGTGTGTCCATTTGTTTAACTGTCCATACATTTGTCCATCTGTCCCGCTTCAGGTTAAAGGTCAAGGTAGTTTTTGATTAAATTGAAGTCTAATCAACTTAAAACTTAGTACACATGTTCCTTACAATATTATATATCTTTCAAATTCTAATACTAAATTATAGTTTTGAACCAAATTTTATGTTCCATTGTACATAGAAATGATAGTGGGAGTGGGGCTTCTGTGAACTATGGACACATTCTGTATTCTAGTCAGTTCAAATAAAAATATCTTCTGCTAACATCATTAAAATTAGAATAGGTAGTTTGTTCCTTTATGTAGACAGGAGTTGTTTAATATACTTCATTGTATTTACAGAATTAATCAGTCAGATATATCTACAATGTGTAAACACAATACCAGTGTAGCTGCCACGGTTGGTAGAAAAGATTTGGTTCAGGTAAACTTTTCTTCAATGAATAATGAGGAAAAACTTAAAAGAATATGTAATACTGTTCTTATTGTATCACTTTGTAAATAGCATAGCCTTAAATGCATTGAACAAAAAAATTTTTTTTTAATAGAAAGACATAAGTAGAAGAAACTAAAGTTTTAAAGATAAAGGATGAGATTGTAATAAAAAATAGTTTTGCAAATGAAAAAAACATTGAAACTAAAGTTGTAAATTGTAATAAAGAATTAGTTTTGCAAAAGAAAAATATATTTTCTCTCTGTTATTTTTGCAAATTGTTTGTTTTCTTTTAAATATTAAAGAGGTAAGTTGTTACCTTGCTTATATTGATGGTGTATTTATTTCTAGCTGTGGTCATTGGTGGCACTAACTGCTGATAAAAGACTTCAGTGCTCTGAAGACCCAGATGAGGGACCTCCCTGGGGTCGACATCCTTTTGGTAGAAAACTTATGCAATCATTGTAAGTAATAATTGTTGTGAGATTGCATTTCTGTTAATATAGATAATGCATTTTCCCATAGGAACCCTTCTTATGGTGAAAATTGTGCCAATTTTACTATGAAAGGTGTAGTTTGCAAAACAGTTATATTTACAAGTGCAACCTTGTACATTCTTTTACTATATTCAGCTTGAAGATGATAATCTATACAAGAGTTATTTATTTCCAGAAACTTATATGTTTGTTGGATTTATAGACTCTGACATATTGCCTACTTTGAAGATGAACATATTTTTCAGGAATTATCTATATGTTATATATTTTGCTTGTAAAAATAAAAAAGTGGAAATGTAAATACATGTCATGTAATAAAATCTTGTGCTCATTAGTATAAATATTCAATTCCTAAATTCACACAAATATAATGTATCATTGACTCCACTTTTAACTGAGAAGCTTCACTTAAAGTTTTTTTGACAGAAATACTGCTGATTTAGATAAGTTTAAACTTAAAATCATAAAGGTGAGAGATACAACACTCCCCCTTGATAATGGTGTTTGTTTTAATTTTGACAGAATGGAATATTATATAAAGCTGAGAGATGTACAGACATTAGCAATGTTATGTTGTGTGTTCTGGAATGGTCAGGAGTTGATGGCGCCACCTCCACCCAAACCACAGCAGTCAATATCAGTAGAATATTCAACACCACCAAATGTAAGATCAAAATTTCCTACCATGTAAATATTTAAACATCATTATGAAAATAATAGTTGTACATGTATATGGATGTTTTTAAAGTCATGAATACTGTGGATTCACAATTTTAGTAGGTACCTTTTTTTGTGGATTTAAAAAAAAATATACATATTTGATTTTGTGGATTTCAAAATTTCTGCAACAATACTGTAGAATCATTTTAATTCTTGGTCTACAATATTCTCTTGAAATCCACAAAAATTAGTACTTTGCAAATAATTATGAATCCACAGTTAAGAAAAGTGTATTTATGCTGGTGGATCAGAATAAGAAATCACAGAAAACAGAAAATAACAAGTTTTCCCTTTTTAAAGGAGAGATGAATGAAAATTAAATTCCCATAATTTGATGAAGATTTAATCAACTATTCCAAAATAGTTGCAGAATTTCGAATGAATATATGCAGATTAAGCTTGTATTTTTCTGTTTTCCAATACAAAATACATTTGAAATTATTGTCAGTGTCTTAGACAATGTTATGTTTTTAGACCTGTCTATAAGACATGAATAATATCTATCAAAAACATGTCTGAGATATAAATTATGTTTTTCTTTGAGAAATGGTTAAAGACATTAAATTAAGGGCATACCATACAGTTACAGGGGAGGTAATGACGTTACTAACGTATAATGTTATTTTTCGCGACGTCAAACTGTGACATATCGGGAAAAGATGCATTTTTCGACTGATTTTTATCATTCAAACTGATTTAATTTGAAAACGAGTTCATGGACCCCTATTTTTCAAAACAGCAATTTGTTTCATTTTGCAAGAAGATTATGTGACCCAAATTTTATAAAACTGTAAATAGAGGATTTTTTTTAATTTTGATAAACATGCAGCAAAAAATGACAAATTTTCCTCAATTTATGAACATTTGATAAATATGAGTTATTTCTGAATGAAAAATGCATAATTTTTTTACAAATACTTATAAAATACAGAAATTACCGATTATTTAACAAAAAACAATTTGTGTTTATTTTTTATAACAAAAAAGTTATGTCTTTCTTTAGAAAAAGAAATTAGGGCCACAAATCTGCACTTTGAGCAAATATACAAAAATTCGACCTCATTTTACTCAAAAAGTAGCACATGGAGGTATATATTGTATTACATATTTGATTTAATCAGGTAAAAAATAGCCTATATGCAAATTTTCACAAACTTGTAAATACAGGATCAAAACTGTATCGTATGCCCTTAAGTCTTTAATGAACGACATAAATAGCTTTTTTTTTTATATATAAGACATGTCTTTAAGACAAGAATTCATCCCAAGATATGTAAAAAACTGATGATAATTTAATATGTAATGCTATTACAGTGATACCATTTCATGACAATTTGGAACTTACTCATGAATGCACATCTAAATCTATATATTGGAGCCAGTGTCAATTTGATAGGAATATTATATACTTCTTTACTTATTGTATTTTAAAATTCACCATTTTGGAATCAAATGAATTGTGGTTATTATTTTCAAAAGTATTGCCAGAACATATTGATTGGTTCATTGGTTTAGAATATTCTCAACAACTTACTTCTGAAGTCAATAATAAATAATAATGTTTTTTTGGGTATAGATTGCATGAAATAAAAAGCAAATGTTCAATACATTGCAATGTTTAATTTTCAGTTCCCGCTGCAAAATGAATGTAATGTATTGTGTATTGTTGTCATTATGTCCCGTCAGGGGCCCTTAATTTGAAAATAAAGAACTTTGAACTTTACCCTGAAGTGCTGACTGATTAGGACTTTGATTTTATAGAAGTACCTTTTCATGAATTGTAATGGTCCTTTAAGATTCTTAAATGGTGAATTTTTATAAGTTACTGTAAAAGTATTAATGTTTAAAGTGTACTGATTTTCAAACTCACATAGACGTGAAAATAACACCACAAAAAAAGATGTATACAAAGCACACGACTTTTTAGTTAACCATGAAAATAATTTCTCTGTGACTAATACAATCATGAAAAATGGATGCAATAAAAATTGATACTTTTACACTACAGTATATTTTTAAGTCAATGTTAAAGTGAAAATGCCAAGAGATCGGTGGAGCTTATTACGCTTTAGGATTTGACATCTTTGCACACATGCTTGTAAGAAAAAATAGATTTTTTTTTTAAGTTTGTATCATCTGAAAATTTGAAAAGAAATAGAGTTATAAGTCTCTGCCAAAAAACTTAATTTCACTTGAAATTAAGTTTTAATTGAGCATTATAATTTTGGATTTCTTATTCCAATTTAAGAGATATGTATATGAAATTTTATGCTAACCATTTGCATAAGAAGAAAAACATAAAAAAAGATGTCATTTAACAAACATTCAAAAGATTTATTTATACAAATGCATTACAACACAAAATATAAACAGTGATTTGTTAAGAAATATCATAAAACAGCGTTGTTTGTGCCTGGTATCTCTTTACTAGAATGAAGCTAGTTATTCTTTGGGAAGTACTGACAGCGGCTGGAATGTTTTACGTAAGTCTTGCACGGCGGGAATTACTGGTAGGATTATTTTTCTCTTCTCTTCTTTCTTCAGTCAATCTGTTAAAAATTTTGATACAAAAAGAAAAGATTGAAGGTTGATGTGAGAAAAACAATCCTCATTTATACATATAAATTGTAATTATGGCTAAAAATTGTGGTATTTAGACATTTCCATACTGGTTCAGTTGACGACGTCTTGAATTAAAAACTTTTTATGTCATTGTCAAGGACTTTGAAAGAAATGTGTTTCCAGTTTTATCAATATTTTGACCTTAAAAATCTCTTAGAAAAGATAAAAAAAAGTTGAATTTTTAATTTTCTGGGAAAAAAGTAAGCGTTTATTATTTTTAAATATTTGCAATGTTTTGTTTTGATTTTAACGGATACAATGCAGTTCCAATTTCAACTTTCTTTTCATTAATCATAAACTCAAGCTCAACCACATTTCATTATTTTGGTACTCAAGAACTGTTGTTGAAGTCAGTATAGAAAGTGGCTATTTAGTCTTTAAGTTCCCTATTTGTTATAGTTCTTAATATTTGTATCAAACTATTTATTTTCAGGGATTATTTACTGTTTATTTTTACCCTACTGGGCCTAAGAATACCTGTTTAAGAAAAAAAATAATTAAAAAATGGTCACAGCTTGCCTGTTAGGGGAAAATAAACAGAAAATAATCATATTAATTGGTTATGGGATAGTTCAGTAAATTACACTTAGCTGCATTAAACAGAGGGGTTACAAGTTGTCAGTGTGGATTAAAGCCAAGTGAAGGTTTTTTCAAAAAAATGTCCATCATTTACATATTTGTTTTCTTTTTCTGCTGTGGCTTTCAAAATACTGACTTCTTACTTAATGCTTTTCTAAACAACCATTTTAATTTTTAAACTTCTTGTGAGTTAATATTTTAGGGTATAATTGTGTTTGCCGTCACTCCTACTGCTTTGAAGCTTCAATCTTTTCTTGCTTTTTCTTGTGCAATATTAAAAAAGAGCTCACTAATTTCATAAATATTAAATGCACTACTGATCAATCTTGTTTTGACTGCATACAATCTAACTTTTTGCTCTTTTGCAGATAATACCATATACATATTTATACATATGCATTTTATCACTTTTAAATGCCTAATTTCACAACCTGTTAATTCTTACTTCAAAATGGTTGTTTAGAAAGTTTATTATTTGGGTGTGAGTTAATAAATAATATGAATATTAAAAATCGTTATTGACAAGAATATGTCCGATTTCTTTTTCTTCAGTACAACCCATATCATACGGTATCTTCCATGTCAAACCTTGTGAAGGGCTTGCAGAGTAAGTCAGTGTTACCAAATAACATAAAAAAGGCTGAATATAACTACTAGCTTAGTATGTCTGTCAAACATTTTGTTGCTTTTGATTTGATCTTCATTTGGTGTCCCTCTGGTGCTTTCCATTAACAGGTTGACCATTTAAAGACTGGTTGTTTGTTATAATTTTGAGCTTTGCAAATTTTTACAAGATAAGGCAACTTAAGTTGATTGATTGAATTGTGGTTGCTTTATGCCGCATCAGCTCAAAAATGTTATATATATCGCAGCGAGGACAAACATTAGGTAAACAAACTGAAAAATAAATGTATTTATCTGTACTAAAACAGTTTAATTTAGTTTATCACGTATTATCAAAAACAGGAATTTTGTTAGTTTTATATGCAAGAATTCTTTTAGAAAGTTTGTTTAAATATGAATTAAAAAAAAAAATAAAAAAAAGGAGTTTGTTCCTTTTAAAATTTTGATAAAAGTTTTGCCATTGTCATATAGTTTAATTTACCATGGCTTTGCTGTTCAAGCATTCTGCTAATAGAAAATGCAAGTTTAAGCTGAAATCTTGTAAAATGGAAAATTCTTGCAAGAATAATTAAAAAGTGAAGAAGCATCAGGGGTTGAAGTCATAAAACTTTGTTCAGTGCTTGCAGCATAAACATCATGCTCGAAACATGAAATCCAGCATTTTGATTGGTTGATTTTTCGAGTATGAGTACAAAAATATACTCGAAAGTTTTATGACTGCAGGCCAGGAGTCATGAACAAAAACACATCACAAGATCTTTTGAACAGATTTTGACTTGTAAATCTAAAAAAAAAGTCTGTGAAGAAAAGAGTTTTTACCAGAAGAACACATAGAAAATAAGTGGAATAAAAACTTAAGTAATATGAAACACATTAGCATGTTAAGTGATGTGGCTGGAATTTTTATATTTTAAAATCAAAATTGAGCAAACAACCAGTTCGGCCAAAATTTTAATCACTAAATACATGTAGTGTGTTAAGTAGCACTTGTGAATTGTTGTACAGGTATATGCTAAATTAAAGTTCATAAGACTATTTAACCTATAGTTTTTACATTAATTGATCTTTCTTTCAAAGAATTCTTACGCATATATTTGCCTTTCTGAAGCACCTGAGTTCACCCATGTTTTAATGGGATTTCTTTAACTCAATCTATAGTTTTATGTGTCAAATGTTGTCTGTTCGTTTTTTTTTATTTTTTGGCCTTGGTGTTGTCTGTCTTTATTCTACTTTTGGTTTTTGATTGATCCTTTGTAAGGGCTATCTTTGTTTTCCATTATAACATAATTGATGTTTACTTCATTATTCTAATCATTAAATAATTATTCATAATTTAGAAAATTTTGCAGTTTGAATATAAAACTTTTTTTTATATCAAATTCTCTCTATGTAAAAATTTGGAATCAAAAAAGTTTTTTGAACTTTTCAATGCTGTGTAAGTAATGAAAATGCAAGTGTAACACAATTGGAAATTGTAATTTTATTCACTGTTAGTAATAATTTCGCATAAATTAAGCTTTTCAGTCCATTCCATTTTGAAGATGGTATTTTGAGTTTTTCACCATATGAAAAAAATAGTCTTATGAATTTGATTTTGTCATGTATGTGTACATAAAACATGTACATTTAATAACAGTTTGGTGTGTTTAGATATATCATTTTATTTATATCCATGTTTCCTTTTTGTATAAATCAAAATTATTCAAAGAATGTTTCTTCGACTGACCAGTTTGCTCTTTGACACCATAATTTATGATATACCAGTTAACCCAATTTAGGCTGAAATTTTAAAAATTACTTCTTTTGAAATCAAAGACCAATTTGGCCAAAATTATGCTCACCTGAAACATTTAGGCCTTTTTCATAGAATTCCGAGAGCAAGTTAAGTCTTTACAGCTTCTAGATGGAACTTTTTTATTTCTTCTTCACAACTTTAGATACTACATTTGTAAGTAAAAAGAAGTATATTTATTTTTTTGGCATTTGTTGAGTTGCATATTTCAATTTTTTAATTTCTTATTTCTTCACCTCTGGTTAAAATAATTTATTAAATTTTGAACACCATTTATCAACATGACCTTTGATTTCGACTATTTTGTATGGGGGAAAATGATTGGTCAACCTGAAGTTTAAAAGCTACATTATCCAGCATGAACTAAATGTTATGTTTATATTTAAGTATGTTGTCCCGTACTTATTGTATATTCAAGATTTCTTTCTGTTATATTTCTGTCGTTAATTCTATTTTATTTAGTTCCCTCCAAATTTAGACTGTTCCTGAATGAGAAATGCTATATTATTTGGATGTTTCAGTTCTATGATGTATATTTAATAAAAAAAATTGTTTCACAAACTTGCTGTATATAGCAGAGTGAAATCCTACAAACTTTATGTAGTTGTTTTTTGCATTTAAGTGGTATTTTTAATCAGTTGGTGAAATCACTTATTAGTAATTTGCTAACACAACTCCAAATTGAGAATTCATAAAAAAAAAAAGAAAGAAATTGTTGACAAAAATTGTAACACAATGCTCTAATTCATGTAAATAAATGTGCTCTAATCAGTTAGATATATTTTTATTTTTACAACACATTGATTAAATTGTCAAACATGTATAAAATTTCCCTTCAAATTTATTTTGAATTTGTACTGTGACACCTGATTACAAAATCTATTAAGCCTCATTGAAAAATACCACTAATGTGATGTGTAATGATATCGTTTTTTTGTCATATTTAGTTCATTTTGATATTTGTTTCTGCTTGCTATTTGTTGCTTATTTAATATAGCAATGTTTTGTTTTATGATGTTTTTTTAGGGAGTTGGTAGGATAATTCACAAACCCAAACACCACAAAAAAATATGACAAAGAAAAGGCATTTTCAACCAATTAACGTTTGTTTATGCTTTGTACTTTAGTTTAGTTTTCTAAATTTAAATCTTCTTTTAATTTGATATAAAATGCTTAATAGAAAAAGGAAAAGAAAATAATACAAGTAATCAAGTTAGTCTGTGGACCTACTCAGAATTATTTTGAAAATCTTTGGTTTTTTTCTTATTTTTGTTGTATTAGATGAATTAGATGAATATGTCTACTTCATCATGAAATAGTGAGATATATTTGATATATTTACTTCTGAATGAGCAAACTTATAAAATTTTTGTCCTACCTCCTCCTTGAGAATCATTATAAATTTCATAATTAAAATGTTTATTGTTTGTTAGTTTGTAGGTGTGGAATACCACATTCTTGTATAAATACAATTTCATAGTCATTTGTCTGGAGTTCCATAATGTAAACTACCAACTTCACAGTGACATACTTTTTCACTTATATAGCCTTGTAAATAGAGGGCATCTTCAATTCTGTCACAAATTTCAGGAATTTCTGAAAAAGTAAAATACCAAAAAAAAGTGCAAACTGCCAATTTTGCAAATTCCCCATGAAGTAATCTGATTGATCAGAACTTATCTGCTTCTAGCCAAGATTAGGCAAATGAGTTAATGAAAAGAGAATGAGGGAAAGGAGGGGGAGTCTTCAAGCATGAATTCTGATTTTGACCGAAAGTAGGTCCACTTGGTAATTCTATAAGCTATTGTGTATTGGAAATTTCATGTGAAGTAACATTTAGGAAATCTATATTTATTATTATTTTTATCTACATGATACATCACACATAATCTTAACTTTTCTATTGTCTGATCAGTTTAAAACTTTTATTAATGTATAGTTAGCTATCCCCTGTACATTGAATGGATAATCTTGAATACTGTGGATTCATTTATTTTTGTGGGTACCAATTTTCGTGGATTGAGTAAAGCTTGCATATTTCTGGATATTTAATTTCGTGGTTTTGGCAAAGTCTGCTTACATTTCTTCAGAAAATTGGCAATTTGTTAGTATTTAAATTCGTGGTTCCCCTGTTCCCACGAAAATTAGTATCCAACGAATATTAATGAATCCACAGTTTATAGTATCAAGTCACTATCAACTATATTGTTATGTTTTATTTCTATAGTAGTTCTGCTAGATGCTACAACCTATAATTATTGCAGCTTATTCATAACATGACTTTGATATAAAAGTGTTGCTCTCATTTAAACCTCGACCTTTTGATATAAATTTTAACCATACCAAGAAACTGTATTTTATTTACACCTGTGATATAATGCAAAACTTTTTAAATGAATTTGTTATGATTACTAATATGCTATTAAGGGTAATTATTGCTACTGTTACATTGCTCTTATGTTGAAAGATATATAATATTGTTAACATACACACTGTGTGTTTTGATGATGAAATTAACTCTTATTAACAAAATTATCTTTGAGTTGCGGTATATGTTAAATTACTACATTTTAGCTCACCTGACTGAAAGGCCAGCGTGATGTACTGCCGTTACTTGGTGTCCATTTTCTGTCATACAACAAAGCAATATTTCCATTTGCAATAGTATATCAATCTTATGAAGCTACCAAAACTTGGCCAACAGACCATCCGATTGAATAATTCCTAAAATAGGGCAAAGGGATAAAATCTGTAAAATTTCTAATACAATGTCTAGCAGCTAGAGAACATGTTTTCCATTATTGTTTTAGTATTTGAGAACATTTGACTTGCATTACTGCTTAGCAACAGGTGTGTGGTGAGCGAAACAGGCTTCTATTGAGTGTGGAAAATATTAACAATGTTACTAAAACCTTTGTCATCATTGAAAAATGTACTAAAGCTATTAATATTTCATAAAGATTATTCTTAAAAATATCACTTTGAAATTTACTAGAGTGACTTTGTTACTAATTATCACATTTTGTTTGGATTTCATTTTATTTGATCACCACTAACCTTGCTTCATTATAGCTCTTCCTGTTGCCAACAAGCTAGCTGATATTGTTAGCCTGCTATCACCACCTCTCTCAGAAGTCTCATCACACCCTAACCTTCCTGAGTTAATACAACCAACCAACCAAGGTATGTCATGGTTGGGGATGGGGTCTTGTCACATTCTAATACTCCTGAGTTTATACCACCAACCAACCGAGATGTGTGATTGTTAGGGAAAAGATCTTGTTACACCCTAACCTTCCTGAGTTAATCAATGAACCAAGATATGTCATTCTTGGGGAGGGGAACTAATTAAACCTAATCATCTGGGATAATACAACCAACCAACTAAGTTATGTCATAGTTGGGGATGGGTCTTGTCACACAATAACCTAATTTATTGAATACCATCAACCAACTTAGGTATGTCATTGCTGAGGATGAGGTCTTGTTTAATCCTAATCTTTCTGAGTTAATACAAGCAACCAACTAAGGTATGTCATGGTTGGCGATAGGTTCTTGTCATTATTCTTACACTCCTGAGTTAATACAAGCAACCAACTAAGGTATGTCATGGTTGGGGAAAGGGTCTTGTCATATTCTTACACTCCTGAGTTAATACAAGCAACCAACTACAGTATGTCATGGTTGGCGATAGGTTCTTGTCATTATTCTTACACTCCTGAGTTAATACAAGCAACCAACTAAGGTATGTCATGGTTGGGGAAAGGGTCTTGTCATATTCTTACACCCCTGAGTTAATACAAGCAACCAACTACAGTATGTCATGGTTGGCGATAGGGTCTTGTCATTATTCTTACACTCCTGAGTTAATACAAGCAACCAACTAAGGTATGTCATGGTTGGGGATAGGGTCTTGTCATATTCTTACACTCCTGAGTTAATACAAGCAACCAACTAAGGTATGTCATGGTTGGCGATAGGTTCTTGTCATTATTCTTACACTCCTGAGTTAATACAAGCAACCAACTAAGGTATGTCATGGTTGGGGAAAGGGTCTTGTCATATTCTTACACTCCTGAGTTAATACAAGCAACCAACTACAGTATGTCATGGTTGGCGATAGGGTCTTGTCATTATTCTTACACTCCTGAGTTAATACAAGCAACCAACTAAGGTATGTCATGGTTGGGGATAGGGTCTTGTCATATTCTTACACTCCTGAGTTAATACAAGCAACCAACTAAGGTATGTCATGGTTGGGGATAGGGTCTTGTCATATTCTTACACTCCTGAGTTAATACAAGCAACCAACTACAGTATGTCATGGTTGGCGATAGGTTATTGTCATTATTCTTACACTCCTGAGTTAATACAAGCAACCAACTAAGGTATGTCATGGTTGGGGAAAGGGTCTTGTCATATTCTTACACTTCTGAGTTAATACAAGCAACCAACTACAGTATGTCATGGTTGGCGATAGGGTCTTGTCATATTCTTACACTCCTGAGTTAATACAAGCAACCAACTAAGGTATGTCATGGTTGGGGATAGGGTCTTGTCATATTCTTACACTTCTGAGTTAATACAAGCAACCAACTAAGGTATGTCATGGTTGGGGATAGGGTCTTGTCATATTCTTACACTTCTGAGTTAATACAAGCAACCAACTACAGTATGTCATGGTTGGCGATAGGTTATTGTCATTATTCTTACACTACTGAGTTAATACAAGCAACCAACTACAGTATGTCATGGTTGGCGATAGGGTCTTGTCATATTCCTACACTCCTGAGTTAATACAAGCAACCAACTACAGTATGTCATGGTTGGGCATAGGGTCTTGTCATATTCTTACACTCCTGAGTTAATACAAGCAACCAACTACAGTATGTCATGGTTGGGGATAGGGTCTTGTCATATTCTTACACTCCTGAGTTAATACAAGCAGCCAACTACAGTATGTCATGGTTGGCGATAGGGTCTTGTCATATTCTTACACTTCTGAGTTAATACAAGCAACCAACTAAGGTATGTCATGGTTGGGGATAGGGTCTTGTCATATTCTTACACTTCTGAGTTAATACAAGCAACCAACTACAGTATGTCATGGTTGGCGATAGGTTATTGTCATTATTCTTACACTCCTGAGTTAATACAAGCAACCAACTACAGTATGTCATGGTTGGCGATAGGGTCTTGTCATATTCTTACACTCCTGAGTTAATACAAGCAACCAACTACAGTATGTCATGGTTGGGGATAGGGTCTTGTCATATTCTTACACTCCTGAGTTAATACAAGCAACCAACTACAGTATGTCATGGTTGGGGATAGGGTCTTGTCATATTCTTACACTCCTGAGTTAATACAAGCAACCAACTACAGTATGTCATGGTTGGGGATAGGGTCTTGTCATATTCTTACACTTCTGAGTTAATACAAGCAACCAACTACAGTATGTCATGGTTGGCGATAGGTTATTGTCATTATTCTTACACTCCTGAGTTAATACAAGCAACCAACTACAGTATGTCATGGTTGGCGATAGGGTCTTGTCATATTCTTACACTCCTGAGTTAATACAAGCAACCAACTACAGTATGTCATGGTTGGGGATAGGGTCTTGTCATATTCTTACACTCCTGAGTTAATACAAGCAACCAACTACAGTATGTCATGGTTGGGGATAGGTTCTTGTCATTATTCTTACACTCCTGAGTTAATACAAGCAACCAACTAAGGTATGTCATGGTTGGGGATAGGGTCTTGTCATATTCTTACACTCCTGAGTTAATACAAGCAACCAACTAAGGTATGTCATGGTTGGGGATAGGTTCTTGTCATTATTCTTACACTCCTGAGTTAATACAAGCAACCAACTAAGGTATGTCATGGTTGGGGATAGGGTCTTGTCATATTCTTACACTCCTGAGTTAATACAAGCAACCAACTAAGGTATGTCATGGTTGGGGATAGGGTCTTGTCATATTCTTACACTCCTGAGTTAATACAAGCAACCAACTACAGTATGTCATGGTTGGGGATAGGTTCTTGTCATTATTCTTACACTCCTGAGTTAATACAAGCAACCAACTAAGGTATGTCATGGTTGGGGATAGGGTCTTGTCATATTCTTACACTCCTGAGTTAATACAAGCAACCAACTAAGGTATGTCATGGTTGGGGATAGGTTCTTGTCATTATTCTTACACTCCTGAGTTAATACAAGCAACCAACTAAGGTATGTCATGGTTGGGGATAGGGTCTTGTCATATTCTTACACTCCTGAGTTAATACAAGCAACCAACTAAGGTATGTCATGGTTGGGGATAGGGTCTTGTCATATTCTTACACTCCTGAGTTAATACAAGCAACCAACTACAGTATGTCATGGTTGGCGATAGGTTCTTGTCATTATTCTTACACTCCTGAGTTAATACAAGCAACCAACTAAGGTATGTCATGGTTGGGGATAGGGTCTTGTCATATTCTTACACTCCTGAGTTAATACAAGCAACCAACTACAGTATGTCATGGTTGGCGATAGGGTCTTGTCATATTCTTACACTCCTGAGTTAATACAAGCAACCAACTACAGTATGTCATGGTTGGGGATAGGGTCTTGTCATATTCTTACACTCCTGAGACAATACCACCAACCAACCAAGAAATGCTATGTTTGGAGATGAGGTTTTATAACATAACTACTTCCCCCAAAATGATACAACCATATGAACCAAGGTATTTGGTTGGGGATGGGGTTTTGTCAAATTCTGACTATAACAATACTTGAAAGAATTCAACCAACCAATAAAGATATGTCATGGTTGGAGATGGTGTTTTTTTATGTCAACTTTCATGAGTTAATTCAACCAACCAAGCTATGTATTATATATGGGGAAGAGAACTTGTCACACCCTTACCTTCCTGAGTTATTACAACAAACCAACTGAGGTATGATGGTTAGGGGTGCGGTTTTGCCATGCCCAAAACTTTCGAGGGTAATACAACCAACCAACCAAAGAACATAATTTTTGGGGATAGTTTCTCGTCAAATTCTAACCATTCTGAGTTTATTACTTCAAATATCTGAGGTATGTTATGGTTGGGGGTAGGATGTCATTACACCATAACCTTCCTGACTTAAACAATCATCCAGCCAAGGTATGTCATTGTTGGGAATAGGGTCTTTCTTGTCACACCCTCACCTGATTTCTGCACAGCCAGTCAAAGTAGTTAAAAACTCCCATTGCCTCCTATTTCATACCAACCAAAGTATGTCATGGTTTAGGAGTGGGTCCTGTCACACCACAACCTTGCTGAGTAAATACTACCAACCAAGATTGTCATGTTTGGGGATGGGGTCTTGTAACACCCCCGCTATCCCAAAGTTAATACAACCATCCAGCTTAGGTATACATGTATCATGTTTGGGGATTGAGTCTTGTCACACTACATTCTTGAGTGAATCCAACCAACCAACAAAGATGTCCTGGTTTGGGATAGTGGTTTTGTCTTTTCAACCATTCTGAGTTAATACAACAAACTAGTGCATTTTATATTGGGATAAGATCATGTCACAACAAATTGCCCAAACTCTCTTAAGTTAATACAACCAAAAATGACATGGTTGAGTATGGGATCTTGCCACACCCTTACCTTCTTGAATTTATATAACCTTCCAATGAACCAAGGTATGTCATGGTATGAGAAGGGTTCTTTTCACACCCTTACCTTTCTGAGCCAAAACAATCAGCCAAACATCAAACCAAGGTATGTTATGGTTGTGTATTGGATCCTGTCACACCATTAACTTCTTGAGTTGATACAACCAACTAACCAACCAACCAAGGTATGTCATGGTTTAAGAATGAGTTTAACATGCTACCAACCAATTTATCTAATGTTCTGCCCAAAATTTATTGTTTAGTACAACCAATCAAAAAGTGGGGTAAAGAAAGGGATTTTTGTAAGACAGATCTTCAAATTGCTAGTTTTATAGTTTGGGAATGGTTATTTTTGGTCACACACTAACCATCAGAACAGCTCAATAAAAATCATAAGTTGTTAAATAAACATCAAGGAGACATAAACTCAGTAAAGAAAAAAGCAAGAGGACATTTCATTGCTAACATACTGTTTTCAACAAAATAAAATTGAGAATGAAAATGGGGAATGTGTCAAAGAGAAATCAGCCGGACCATAGAAAAAAAGACTAGTCTGAATACAATATATCAAGCATTAAATACTCAAGAACTAGGAAAGTAGTGAATAGATTTAACATTATCAATGATTTGCCATTAACACCAAATTCCACAAAGGACTAAATACCAAAATATACTATTTTTGAAAAAAAATCCTAAGTCCTATTATCTCACAACCAACTATGGTCTGTTGGTAGTGTGTTCGATATGAGTGGAGGAGGTTGTGGGTTTTTAATCAAACTGGAACACCCATAAGATGTTAGAATTAGTATTTGTTACAGTTCCCCATAGCTAGTAATATTATGGAATAAGAGCAAAGATTGGTCTACTCAGAATAATGGATCTAAGGCTTACTGTTTCTGTGTAGTACATAGAACAGGGTTAATATTCATATTATATTAAAAAGGTGTATTGAATAGGCATTAAATTTGTCGTCCATCATCACCCTCATCATCAAACAATTTCATATTCACTTTTTCTTATGCTTGCTTCTCCCAGAATGTTCGGTATTTATATGACAGTTATGAATTTGTGACCACAAAACATTATTGTGTTGCCTGCCAGTGCCAGCTGCTAGTGGATTACTTTTTACTTCCTGCACACCCATGTAACACTTTGTTCAACTGCAATGCCTTAAAAACAAACTCCTCAGAAGTCAACCAAACTTGTACATATTCTGCTAAATGACATAAAGATGTTCACCTGCTACTTTAATTTTTGATCTGAGTGAATTTTGGGGTTTTCAAACCAAAACTGGTATCAAGTTATATCAGTTAAAATTATCTCATTATTCAGCTTTCCCTTTGCTTAAAAGAGCTTGACATAATTGCAACATACTTGTAGATTCTTTTCAAAATTAATTGATAAACCAAACTTTTCTTCAAAGTTTTGTTTTAAAACATGTAACATGCATAGAATTGACCTGTAAAACATGTAACATGTATAAAACTGACCTTTGTTGGGTTTTTTACCACAAGAAATGTTTTTCCGCTGTTTGATATCGGTAATCATTTATCAAAGTCAGAACTTGTAAACAAAAATTAAACCTTTGTTTTTTTAAAACATACCAGTAATTAGCTGTAAACATGTGCAGCAGAATTCTCCTAAAAAACACTTTCATACTGCAAAGCTGCTGTTATGCATTTGTGTTTCCATGTTGTCACTAAGGGTAGCCTCTTTTAGAATAAGTTGTCTTGCAGTTGTGGATCCAGAACTTTATGAGAGGAGGCCCCTCTGACAACCATAAGAGGTGGCCCGCTACAGTCATGCTTTAGTGATTCCCGATATTATCAACTAAATTTTTCCCATGAAAAAGGGGGGGGGGGCCTTTGATCATTATATGTCTTGACTTCTATATTTGTCATTTTTATGAGGAAAGCTTTCTGAGGGTGATGACACGTTTTGGTTGTGGAATATTTGTGATACAAAAACATGACCATTTGGGATATCAGGGAGTATTTCATAAATTTATTTTATAAATGTTTTTCATGTAGGCTATATCTGTCTGTCTTTTGGTTTGGTTTCTTTTCATTTCTGTTTAATTTTGAAATAATCTGTAGCATGTAGGTTATTTGGGTATTAATGCAAACAAGAGCTTCTCTTTTGTAGTTAATACTTTTACTAATTGATTTTATCAGTTTTACTCTACAGAAATTGTGTCCTGAAATCTATAATTTTATATTATTAAAAGAAAATTTGAAATTTTCAATAGGAAAAAAAGGTGTATTTTGTTTTTTTGCCTTTTCAAAATGAAAATGAGTTGGAGGGATTTTTGGTGAGTTTTGTTTTTATGCACCAAACTGTGGTAGAAAATAAGATTAATTTACCAAAAAATTATGCAAATTAATTTTTGTAGCACACCATGGGTATTGCAAAATTGGTGTATTTCTCAGCAAAACGAGAACATATTATTGTTAAGTTTTTGTTGAATTATTAACATGAACCCCACTTCTCTTTAATTCTAATCACTAAAAGTTTTCATAGATTTTTTCGAACACTTTTAGGCGTGATGAAACTTAAAAGATCAAACAGTTATTCTGGATTTGAAATTGACACCATTGACAATGATTTCAAATTAGAGGAAGAAGAAGAGGATGTGAAAGAAAGACAAGAACAACTCGATAAGACATCTCATGAGAATTATTGCAGGTAAAAAAAAGTATAAAGTGAGAAGTTATTTGCATGCATTTATTATTGAAATTTTGTTATTGTGATTTGAATTTGCAATATTGAGAAAAATCCTATTTGATTCATATAAAAAATTTCAAAATGGGAGACTAAATTATTGCGATTATAACCCTTTTGCATTTTTCGCAATAATTTATTCATTAGCAAAAGTATTTACTTATGATTTTGTCAAGTAATATAATCTTAGTACATATATTTTGAGCTCACTTGGCCTAAATTGTCAATTTGAGACATGTTCTGTTGTCTACCAATCATTGTTCTTACAAAATTAATGACATTTTCAGCTTGCATTTTTGGAATCGCAACCTGGTCATTTGGAACAAAACTTCAATGATATGATCCTTTGTTGGTCCTTTCAAAGTCCAAACTATAATTCAAGATTGCCATTTGAGGCTCTGTTTTGTCATAACATTTTCATGCCCTGGCTGCAGCCCAATACTTGTTGCCACAAAACATAGGTCAAGTTTTCTGTGGATATTATAATCAGCAGAGATACTTTATAACTAGGTTAGAATAATTCTATGCAAAGTTCACCTTTCCAGGTTTGAATAATCCTTATATTGTCCACATTTAAAATAGTTTCCAGTTTGGCATTCAAGATGGCTGGTGTTGCTATAAAGTGGGGAATTGTTTCAAAAGTATTTGCCTTATTTTTTATCAAATATTGAAAATTTTCAGATTTTTATAAAAAAAATATTTTAATTAAGCATTTGTTTGTGTTATCTATTTTACAGAATGTTAGATCCCGTAGATAAGAACAAGTATGATGAATACTTGAGATGTTACGCTAACATCCTTGACTGCTGGGGTTTGAAGAACCAAAGTAGAGAAGTGATGAAATTTGTTTCAAATGCTCCACCAGAACACAGAGGAATTGGTGAGTAAAGATTTTTTTACAATTTTTACCATTTGTTCTAAACAATTACAACATACAACATGTACAATGTGTAGTTAAAATTTCTTAAAAAGGGCTTTTAAAAATATAGACTTCTGGCACTTTTGCCTGACTTAAAACATGCAAGAAGGTATCATTATCTTTGTGACAACCTGTGTACTTGATAGAATATTTTTAAAATCCAAACTTTTTTTCTGCATTGGATAGATGATTGAAAAGTACCTGAACCCTTTCCTCCATTGATATTTTTTTTTTACATACTTGATTTGCATAGGACTTTTTCAATAAAAAAAAATCATCAGGTTTAAAGTATTTTAATACATTGTGATTTATGAAAACAAATATTTCATCAATAAAATTCCAGTGAGATATTCTCATGAATATCCTTTTTATATTAGATTCAATTTTTTTAAGTCTGATTAAGTTTTTATGCAGACAATGCATTTCAACTGAGTCACTACACAGGCGTCGAAAGGCATCATTATGGAGGAAAGGGTTAACAATATTTATTTAGATATATGCATCATATTTGTTAGAACCAAGTAGAATAAAATCAAAAACTTGATTTGAAAACACATTTTTCTACCACTAATCTCCAGAAGTGAGGCAAAATTGTTGGTCTGTCCATATGTATCCAATACATGTAATTATACTTTTTAATTGTATTTTTCTCTGATATATTGTTTTACATTCTCAAAATGATAACATTTGTAATCGTCTACTAAATCATTTGAAAATTGAAAATTTTGTACAAAACACATCTCCATGTCAACAGTTTATTATTTATTTTCACTCCTGTTTTATTTCTTTTATTTCAGAATTCAGTGTATATTGCTACAATTGTAGCCAGCCAGTCCGTGGATCACAATGTTTATCATGTAAATACCCAGCATTCAATTGTGCAATTTGTCATTTAGGAGTCAAAGGTCAGTATATTTTAAAGGTGATAGAAATTTGCTTTTTAAAATTTTTATGCTAGCTTAAATATAGGCAATGCTAGTGGATAAAACTTGACGTAAAAACCAACACTATTGTCATTTAATTCAAATTTAAGATTTGATTTAATGCATTATAAATTTCTCTTCGTTCATTCATTTTTTCCCCTTTCCAGTTCTTCCTGATCAAAATACTAAATGTGGTGTTATAAGCACAAACATCAGTACTCTGGTTACTGAGTAAATTTTTATGACACAGGCCCAGGTGAGCTAGCACATTTAAAATCCAACTCAGCAGTATGTCTAAGTTTACCTATAAGAATTTCCAGTAATCATGTCTCTTTTTAAAAAATGTTATTGTACTGAATATGCATATAGTATTTGCTAATTGAATTGAAGCATCCATTTATTCATTTATTAAAAAATGCCTCTCAACATGTTAAATTGAGTGATAATTATAGATTCTGGTTGATCATCTCAACAAATTGATTTTCTAACATGAGCTGGTACAGCCAAAGTGAGAAAAGCAATTGAGTTGAAATGACCAATGATAATCTGTTTATTGCTATTTACCTATGACGACGTTGTCAACTTCATGTCAATATCATAAGCAACTCCATGAGCCCCCTTAGTTTCTATTGATAATTTTCATATCACTCGACTCAGCTGAGAATGGAAATTATCAGTCAGCAAGATCAAATGAAAATTTTGTAAACTGGCGATAATAAGAAGTAATAAGAAACCATGTGAGATTTAAGTTGACAGATTTCATCAAAATTTTAAAACATTTTGTACATGTAGTTGCCTTCCATGGTCTTTGTTCTATTTACCAAAGGGTGTTCATGGATATACAGTCAAAGACTTTATTTGGTCAACAATTTGTCCGCTCAATTGTAAAAACTATTCAAAATAAAATTACATTGAAAAAGCCAAGTTAATATATGTCTTCTCTTGTTTACAGATGTTTACTAAAATGTGTCTACACCAAATCATTTGTAGTAATAAAATTCCAGAAGATGTATATTACCGATGTATATTACTGCTAATGTTCAAAATTAATTTCAGTTTTATTGCTTAAGTTATTGGGATTTTATTAGGTTTCTAAACATTAAATTTATGGATACATTTTAACCTTTTAAAATTTTAACACTAAAACATTTAATATGACATTCAGGTTAAATTTGATATTTGCAAATATGACACATACTGTTTAAAACATTTAGGAATTGACAATTTAAGTTATAGTACCTGTTAACTGATTTAAAAAAAAAATATTAAGCACAAATGTCAGAAACTATAAATAAAAAGAATAATGTTGATTTTGTCATATTTGACTTTTACTGTTCAAGAACATTGCCCCTGTTATTTAAAATACTAATTCTGGAGTAATGAACCTTTTTTGGATTATAGCTATTGTATCTTTGACCACAAGTCATAATTTTGTTCATTATCTGCAAATGATTAAGGACTGTTGGTTGCTTAACATCTAGTGGCAAATATTTCATGCATGTACATAACAATTCTGCAAATGAAGATTTGTACACAGAAGTTAATAAAAAAAATTGTGAATTGTCTTTAAGACTTTAATGGTTTATAAGGCGTGTATATTTTGGAGGAATCAGTGGCTGAGAGGTCTTAAGTATTTTAACCCTCTGACCACAAGCCTAGCAACACTAAGGTTTGAGATCAAACCCTTCCACTTTACAGGTGTGTTTGTCTCCGATCTCAATTGAATAGATTTAAAAGTTTTCCGAATATTTGGAATAGTTGTACCTTTTAGGGTATTTGTTTAAAACAACCAATTGTGCAATAAACTGAATAATCATTAAAAAAAATCCAAACCTTAATGATGGTGAAATAAAGTATTCCTGTAGAAGGTCCTCCACCAATAAAAACTAGGCTCCATGAAATAACCAAAAGGGCTGAAAGAGACGCTAAGACAACAAACAATCAATCAATTTACTATATATATTTGTAAGAATTAAAATATTTTTGTTGTAGGTTTATCAAATTTTTGTCTTGCATGTGGACATGGTGGTCATACTGCACACTTAACAGAGTGGTTTAAAAGAGAAAATGAATGTCCTACAGGATGTGGATGTCAGTGTCTAAAAGCCAAAATACATATTACTTTACAGTAGATATTATGGACTTGTTACCTAGTTACTCTGGGTAATTACAGTTGTTAGGATGATTGTGAAAGAAATTCTTCATAAAGTTTCACTTTAACCTTGAGGAATTGTGGTAAAGTTAAATGTGTCAGAGACTTTTATTTGGAGGTTAGAAGATTGAATTAGAAGGAAAATTAGGAAGGACTTGTAAATAAGTTGTTCGTGCCATTCTGTGGATTGATGGGAAAGAATTAATGCATATAGGTTTACCTTTATCTTGTGGTTTTGTGGAAAAGTTAAATGTGTAAGCTACTAATCTATCGAGAACTGTTGGAAAGAAAAAAAAAATCAATAATTTCACAGTATTATATAATGTTTCTAGTAAGGAAGATATATTTATTATGTAATCCTTTTGAAGATGGATTGGGATGTTGTGTGGTCTTATATGTTAACAGAGTGCTTGTATTGTGAGTCATTGAAAGAGTTTGTTAAGCAGTAAATGTTGCTTGTTAATTCTTGTTTACTTGATTAACTTTTGACACAATCATATTTCAAATCATTTATATTTAAACACTTAATACTGATCAGTATTATAAGAGAAGAACCATAATCACTAGGAGAAAAAAAATCCTGAGATGATGGTATAAATGTGAGGTTTAAAGTTGACAGGTGTTATGTTAATATGTCCTTAGTTAATGGTATGAATGTAAGGTTTCAAGTTGACAGATGTTTTAAGAATATATCCAGAGTTGAGGGTATAAATGTGTATTTAAAGTTGCACATGTTATGTTGATATATCCTGAGTAAACAGTATAAATGTGAGATTTAGATTTGAGAAACGTTATGTTGATATATTCTGGGTAGATGGTATGAATGTGAGATTTTAAAATGACATATGCTTATTATTATGTTCCTGAGTTGATGTTTTGAATATGAGATTTAAAGTTAACAAACGTTATGTTAATATATCCTGACTTGATGGTATACATGTGAGATTTAAACTTGACATGTTATGTTAATATACCAAGAGTTGATAGTATGAATGCGAGGTTTAAAGTTGACAGATGTTATGTTATATCCTAAGTTGATGGTATGAATGTGAATTCAAAGTTGATAGATGTTATGTTAATATATCCTGAGTAGAAGTTATGACTGCGAGGTTTAAAGTTGACAGATGTTATGTTATATCCTAAGTTGATGGTATGAATGTGAATTCAAAGTTGACAGATGTTATGTTATATCCTAAGTTGATGGTATGAATGTGAATTCAAAGTTGATAGATGTTATGTCATATCCTAAGTTAATGGTATGAATGTGAATTCAAAGTTGACAGATGTTATGTCATATCCTAAGTTGATGGTATGAATGTGAATTCAAAGTTGACAGATGTTATGTCATATCCTAAGTTGATGGTATGAATGTGAATTCAAAGTTGATAGATGTTATGTTAATATATCCTGAGTAGATGTTATGAATGTGAGGTTTTAATTTGACTGATGTATCGTAATGTTAGTATATTGAGAGTATATGGTATCAATGTGAGGCTTAAAGATGACAGATTTGTTAATCTATCTGAATAGATGTTATGAATATGAGGTTGACAGAATGATACTTAAGATGTTATGTAATGTAATACCATTGTCTTTCAAAGTTGTTTGTTGTAATAAATGATATTTGTTATACTGCTTTTGATATTTCATAATCAACACAGATATAGAATACTTTTATAGATAAAGTTATCTGGGGTATATATTGAAGATAGCTGTCAATCAACACAATTAAAACATACATCTAGGACACAGCATAGGTATGGTCATAATTCATCTATATTCGTCCAAATCAATGTTTCATGGATTTAGGATAGAATGTCTTTATTTGGACACTTGATATAAATGTTTTGACTAAGTTTGCACACAAGACTAAAGGAAACTGTTACTTTTCAATCAGATAAACTTATGGTTCTGCTATCCTCATAAAATAATTGAAAATTGGTACTGAAGGAATTGTAATGTTTCTACAGTACTAACTCTTTCAAGTGTTCATTCTTAATGTCATAAATGATTTCAATAGTAAATTAATTTTAGTCTTAAATTATCATCTTATCTCAACCTTGGTTTAAAGTCTGAACAGTAATCTTTTTAAGTCAGTCTTTTACTCAATTTTCAAACTTATCCACTGTGGTAAATTCAGTCCATTCAATACAGTTATTAACTTCTCAGACAAATCAGTATGATATTAAGGTGTGCAGTTAAATACCAAATGCTGAATGGTCTGAAAAAATCTTAATTTGATATAGGAAGATGTGGTGTGAGTGCCAAGGAGACAACTCTCCATCCAAATAACAGCTTATAAAAGTAAACTATTATAGGTCAATGTATGGCCTTCAACACAGAGCTTTGGCTTATACTGAACAACAAGCTATAATGGGCCCCACAATTACTAGTGCAAAACCATTCAAACGGGAAAACCAACGGTCTAAATTATTTGACTGCAATTGCATTGTCTGAACTGCATTCAATTTACTGAAGAGTCTAAATATTGACTGAAAGACCGAAAAATTGTTCACTCAGGCATTATATTTGTGTTATTTTAGCCATCACTATCGCTGGGGCAAAAATAATCACGAATAGAATGCCTACCCATGTTAAAACTACAATAAAGTATAGCTTGCATCAATGATTTCTTAAACGTCTTTAAAAACCGTGATGAATTCTCCAAGAAAAATCAAAGCTCTGCCATCAACATTAAGTTCTCCAAATAAGGAAAATCATTATAAAGACATAACATACAACTACTACTTACAATTACAAATGTACATGTATAGGAACAAGCACATGATGGGCTTATAACTTACAGGACAGCGAGACTAAGCGATCCTACTTTCCGTCGGCGTCGGCGGCGTCCACAAATATTCACTCTGTGGTTAAAGTTTTTGAAATTTTGATAACTTTCTTAAACTACACTGGATTTCTACCAAACTTGGACAGAAGCTTGTGTATGATCATAAGATAGTATCCAGAAGAAAAGTTGTAAAAATAAAATTCCATTTTTTCCGTATTTTACTTATAAATGGACTTAGTTTTTTCTGCGGGGAAACATTACATTCACTCTGTGGTTAAAGTTTTTAGAATTTTAATAACTTTCTTAAAACTATCCTTTGTTTGAACCAAACTTGGACAAAAGCTTGTTTATGATCATAAGATAGTATCCAGAAGTAAATTTTGTTTAAAGATATTTCCATTTTTTCTGTATTTTACTTTTAAAGGGACTTACATTTTCTTCCAGTTAACATAACATACAGTCTGCAGTTTAAGTTTTCAAAACATTAATTAGATTCATTAACTATCCTACATTTTTACCAAACTTGGACAGATGCTTCTTACAATCAAAAGGAATATTTTTAATGATTTTTTTTCCTCCTTTATGTTGAGCCTGCGATTTACAGCAAAAGTAGGCGAGACACTGGGTTCCGCGGAACCCTTACAAATTTTTGTCAGAGGAAGGAAAAGCATAAAGAATATGCATTTATACATGTGTAATATGGTTTAAGTAACTTTAATAAAAAAAAAACATGTATTGTTTAAATTGTCTAATTAGTTAAACATCTTGTCAGTCAGTAGTCAAAATTAGCCCTAAGAGGTTACTTTAGCTTGTTCTTTTTACTTTGTACTTTTATATGTACTTAATTTAACAAATTAGGTATTGCAGATGAATATACATGTATTTTGATATTTCTGTTCTTTAAAACAATCATCATTCAAATATTTTTTTAATGTAGTAACGTAGTAATAAATGACAAATCAGAATCCATGCATGCAGGTTCAGGTCAAGAAAAAAAACAGTGCCAATATACCATTTTAATATTTAGAGAATGTAACGGGAATTACAAAAAATATTAGACAGCACATTAGACTACACACACAAAAATACATGTAGTTACAGTGGCGGATCCAGAGGGGGGGTTCCGGGGGTGCGCACCCCCCTTTATTTTTGCCGATCAATGCATTTGTATCGGGACATATGTTTTGCACCCCCCTTTGCCCTGGGTTAGCACCCCCCCCCTTTCGAAAATTCCTGCATCCGCCCCTGAGTTATATATACAAACGACATTGAGAAAACCATGAATATTGTCCATTCTTTGATGAAAAGATAAGCTAGAATGTCATTGAGGCTAACTTAAAGAATAAAAAGGAAAATCACGCTTTCCACCTATTTTCAACTGAAACTACTATTTTTAGTTATGAGCAGCGATTACATAATATTGAAGATATACACAGCTACTTTTATAGTACTATAAATTTAAAGTACTGAAGACTTAACAATGTACTGTTTTCAGTACTACGAAATTATTGCACAACATACATGTCCCGGGATACATGTATGTGTACAGTAGTTCAGTATTATAACTTTGGATTAAACTTCAAGTTGAAAGGAACAGTTTTACATTTTTTATGTGTAGTACATTATTATAATTGATAGGTACAACATTGTTTCGTACCAATCCAGTATTTTTGTTCAGTAAATTGTTACACTAAGATTTGAAATTCCAATCAAATTATAGGAAGAAAAAAGGAGGGCTACCACGGATAAATTTGTAGAACTGTAAATATTTGGTACTGAAAAGTACATTAGTTTGGAAGTACATGTACTAAACCTCTGCAGCATTATTAAGTTTAATTTTCAGATCTATATGATTAAAAAATACCAATAAAGATTAATAATAATTTGTTGGTTGCTTAACGTCAAGTGGCAAATGTTTCATGCATATTCAGTACCAATAAAGAAGCTGCAGGTGTATCTGTCGTGCTTCATTTCACTGGTACTTTTTCCTGTCACGGATTTTCTTGCTACATTGTTGCTGCTAGCTAAAAAGTCACTGAAAGACATACTCCTATTACTTATTAATAAAGTTGAAAGTCTCTTGTTTTCAACTGAAAGGATCGATGTCATAAATATGAGACTCTATGTAGTATTCAAATCTTTGATCTGGTAATTGCTACTTAAATTCTATAATTCTTTACAGAATAAAAGTCATTTATCATTTCTGTTTGTTTCTTCCGAACTGCTGCTTATATACGCTCATCAGTGCAAGAAGGTTCTTAATATATATACAAGTTTTTTTTTTGTATAAACTTTAAAGTCAATGTCAACTCCAGCTCCAGGGATCAAGTTCATGAACTTATTACTTACTCAAGACTTACCCAAACACAGGACAACTGCATATACATTAAAAAAAACTACACGCATTAAAAAAATCGTGGTTTCTTTCAGATATAAAATTTAACCTCGAGATGTTTTTATTTATTTGCGCTAGTTAAATTTTGTACATGATATTTAAAATATTCAAATAAATAAAAACAATTGATTTATTGGTGTAAAATTCAAATAATGGATTGTTACCGAGACATACATTACATCAAAATGACAAACATTTACAAACATACAAACATTCGTATTATATTTTGATATATATTTTTAAAGAATTTGCAAATTCAAAAAATAAAAGTACAATATTCTTAATACCAATTGCTCACCTGTCATATAAACTAAACAAATATTTATGTAATAAAAATAATTACGGATTTGTATTACATAATTTTAGTTTCTTGTTAGTTGGGTTATTTCTTAGTTCTTATATATAATGCATTACTCAAGTAACAATAACTTTAGTTATAAATGCCTACATGCATATGCATCCGAAGAAAATGTTATGAAGAAGGTGCGAAACGCTTAAAAACTTTAACCTGATACTTCGTCTATTGTGGAGAGTTGACCTATTGGTAATGATACCATATCTTTTTTTCTTATATTGTTTTTGAAATAAGAATAAAAAAGAAAATACTTCTGAATCGTATTCTCCTCGAGTGCAGAAGGTCATGGGTTCGAACCCCGTCCTTGTCAAACTGAAGACTTAAATTGGTATTTGCTGCTTTTCCGTTGAGCAAGCAACATTAAGGAGTAAGAGCAAAGACTGGTCGGCTCGGAGTCCAAATAATGTGTCCGGGTATAGTAGCAGTGGCGGATCCATAGGGTGGGTTCCGGGGGATGGATTCCCATTTTTTTAGACAATCATTTTATTTGAATTTTGACATAGAGTTGGAACCCCCTCCGTTTTATCTTGGGTTGGGTCCCTTTTTTAATAAATGACTGGATCCACCCCTTGGGAAGGATGACATGTCTTCATGTAAACTGTTATCTTGTGAACAAAGAAATTTAAAAAAAAGACCGTACAAGAGTTTCGGTCTAGTACAAAAAGCTGGGTTCTTATTCAAACCTCACTTGTCCTAGTTTTGCACCATATTCAAACCCACTGATAAAGAGTGCACACCGTTCTTTAGGTATAAGATTCATAGAAGGTCCCCGCGCCCTTGTGACGGTTAATAAATGCATCATAAGAGATGAACAGATAAATTATTTTTTGAACACGTACTTGTCTTTATATAAAAAATAAATAAAACAAATATTTCATAGCATAAAACTTTCGACATGCTTTTGTCATATTTTTTTGTAATTCTACCATAGGGTCATATATTTTTACATCTATTTAATTTAATTTCATCGGAAATCTGTCTTGTAACATAAGTAATAGTTACTATTTTGTATTCACAATGTCAAAAATTAACCCTCTCCCCCAAACCGAGAAATAATTAACGAAAAAAAATGAAATAAAAAGGATTATGAATAGTTGTAGCTGATAAATGAGGATACCGTTAACAGAGGCGGACTTAGGGGGGGGGGGCTGTAAAGCTTGAAGTGAGTGGGTCCCCTCTTAGGCAGTCATTGGCCCGGGCCCCAACTTATGACAACTTCTAGATCCGCCAGTGGTTAGCGTCAAATTGGTTGAAATTTTACCGTGATTCGTCAAAATATCCTATTCGTGATTCTTTAGAGATCTCAAATAACTATCGTTACCGTCATTTTTGGAGAAAAAAAAATAACGTGATTCGTCAAAATCAGTCGATTATTTTAACATCTAAAAGAAATGGATGCTACTTTAAGAAATAATTTCGATTCCCCTAGGTTAAGGCAGTATTTGAGGGGTATATGTAGGATTGTCCGAAAAAAATTCATTCAAATCATTCCATTACACCTCAGTCATATCAAGCGAAGAGAAAACCATCTAAAACTCAACAGTTGGAAATACCGTATTATCGGATAACATACTTTAGTTGACCGAGTAGTTTAGTCGTTCGAAAGTGCCACATGGAATCAATGATAGAATTCCGAAATTGATTTTTTACGCTTCATATGCCAACCTTTTGTTAAAACTGACAGAACGCAGTTAAAAAAACAAATTTAACTGTTCATTTTGCTCAGTTTTTGTTTCGTGCGTAGTGTTTTATGTACTAATCATGGTCTTTTAATGTTTATTTTTCATTTTTTTGCCGAGTCATTGTAAGTTTATTTCGATTACGAGAGCTTGAATATCGCTTTGAAATCTTTTGCCTCTCTTTCATCCTTCAAAGTTAAGTGTGGTTTTACCTCCAATATCAATATTTTAACTTAGGTAACATGATGATATTAAAAACTACACCATTTCTGTTTTTACACCGAAAAGTTTACAGCTCTAGGTCAAGAGTTATTTATAAAGCAACACTCTTTGTATCCAGCCTGACGTTTTTATTTTCTAGATCCTAGCGGATACTTTTGTAAAGCAATGAACTAAAGATTTCAAACTCGTTCGGAAAATGTTACAAATTTTGTTTATTAGTTTTTTATGTGCTTACATAACACGGAACTATAAAGATAAATTTATATATCCATATATACAAAAATCATAATAAAACCTCAAAGATAGACCATTTTTTACGTGGTTAGGTCTCACGATTATAGCTATTGATGACCTTGAAGCTTGTTTTACCGCGTATTACAGGAAATAAAGACATGTCAAACACAACTCCTCTTCAAAAGAACATTCAATAAAATGTTTGTTAAATTATTTTAACGAGTGTTGATTTTAATAGTTTTTGACAATTTTCCGAATTAAGATGAATGACAAATTCGTCAATTTCCACTCACATGATCAGAGTCGGACATGGCATACATTTAGTACCTTTTATTTCTGATATTATTTAATTTAATACACAACAAACAGTTAGCTACGGGGATTTTTTTGTCAAAAAGGTCAGTATTTGTATTTTTAAATTGCATTTTTTTTTATTTTGATTGTTTGCTAAACATAACATGAATAATAGTATATATACATTTCGAAGAAAAAACTATTCTTAGCATCCAGTCATTAAAACGCTTACAACATGTATTTAAAATAAAATAAAAAATAAAAATGTATACTCTAACATAGTTACAGTTATTCCAAGAATGAAACTCTTATATAGCTACATAGTAAAAGTGACATTATCTGAAAGTCACAAAATGAAAGAGGATATTTCAAAGTCATAATTTGAGGTCATATCACCTTTTTACAGGAAGCTAGTCTGTACAGCTATATAATGGACTAATCTCTCATGTTATCTTATTCATGTTAAAGATGGAGTGGCAAATCTTCTTTGATTATTTCATGCTAGTGCTACTTTTAAAAAAATCTTTCAATCTTTGCTACTTTTGCTCTTTATGTATACCCTTTACAGAGTCATATTCTTTTATAGTCTCGTATATACAGTTTGTTGTTATAATATTTCATTGTTTTTTTTAATTCGAATTATAAATGCTTTTATATCTAAAAAAAAAAAAAAAACAAAAAAAACAAAAAAAAACGTGCATTTTTGAAAGATTTCAGTTGATTGAGATTATCTATCCATCGAGATAATTCTTGACCTGTTCTATTTTTCAGTTAAATTAAAATTGCTTCAATTTGGCGGTGATTGTCATTGACCCAACGTTTTATAGAACCATAACGGTAAAATTTGCAATATTATAATTGTACCCAAATTTCTCTAGCAGCAATGTATACGGAACCGAATACAATTTTAATTATATTTAAAATAATGTTGGAAAATCTTATAAGATATTTTTTTAGACTCTGCAACATACAAATTTTACTAGCTTTCCAAAACTTTATAAGTTGTGAATGATTATTTTTAGAGGAAATTGCTATGCGTCCTTACAAATGAAAATCATAATATATCTTCAATGTTGCAGATGATAATCCGAATTATTTTAGCGCTGTCCTTGGTGATAAGCGCCAATGCCATGATTCAGGAGATTTCAGTACCCCCTAATCTACTGGAGTGTTTCCAACATTACGCTTCTAAAACAAGTGCTGCAAAGACAGTAGGCCAATCAATTCATTGGATGTGTACACATTTATTTGTGTGGCGAGAGTCAGGAGTAAAAGGATGGTTAATGTTTAACATGACCCACGAGGCCAGGATTTGGTACCATTCGTTATTACCTGTTATCAATAAAGGTTTTACTGTAAAGAAAAGGAGTGCCCGGATGTCTCGGGGATACCGCATCAGAAAGGAGATTCGTATGATGACCAATAGGGAGAGAGACGACTTCTTTCGAGCAATTCAATTACTGAAAGCTGATACAGTAAGCAGATTGTTTGTTTATGATTTACTCATAATGCATGCCATATAAAAATCTATGTGTGGTTCCAGTTTCCCTATCTACCTTACTTTTTTAGGGTCCTAGTAATAACTTGCCCTAAAGATGTGTTTTGTAATTTCTCATTATACAATGGTAAAGTCAGAATGTTGCTCCCAAAGACTCAATGTAAATAAGACATAAAAATAAACAAAAATCCTACATACCTGCACTAACTTGTTGATTTTTTTAAGATGTAACTGGAAGCACTAAACATACTATTTTATTTGGCCTTAATATAAACTGAAATAAAATATGATTTATAATTCCCAGAATAATAACTTTTTATTTCAAACTGTTTAATTATTCAAATCATTAAGGTTTTATTGGCTAAGACGAATTTGGAACAGCTTTTTGGAATTTTGGGTCTTCACTGCTTTTCATCTTCGTATTTGTTTTGAGCTTCCAACTTTTTTTTTGAGCACCACTTATGAGTCGTAGTAGTAGATAAATTGAGCGATTGGCTACAAATCTTCAAGCGTTGGTATCTTTGATAAGTTTTTACTGGACTAACCAAAGGAAACCGTCTACATGATATATATACAATATATGTATGTTGTCGGAAAAAATAAAATTTATTTGTATGAGCTTTAAAACAGGACGAAAAGCGAGGTACCGCCGAGCTTTTCTTCTGTTTTGTAGTGAGTACAATTACAATTTATATGCTTCGACAATGTACATACATTGTGTTAATCCTGAAATTACCACCAACACTTGAAACGTTAGTTATTTAACTAAATTAATGTCTCTAATTTCTCATTGAAATCGACATAGTTGAAACGCGGACCACGAAGAGGACCCCATTTGAACTGGATAGGAATCAGAAATAATCATATAACCGCTTGCTCAACATGGAAGGGGGAAATGCGTTTCCGTGTATTATGTTTCGTTTGGAATGATCGAGACCAAAATATTAAAAATTCGAAAGCACACGAACAATTTATTTTAGAAACGAAGACCATGAGAAAGAGAACCAATAGAATGAAACAATGACAACACAAGAACAGAATATGCTTTATCAACACGTGAACCAATACACGCTGTATTGCAACACGTTGAATTAAAAAAAGAAATTCTCAATCAGTTCATATGCATGGATTTCATTAATGTCAAAAAATCTATAATGATTCTAGTTTGCATAATGAGTATACCACCTTTCCCCCAGACAACCGGCTTTGACCTGTTTTGCCGGAGAGAAAAAGTAATAAATCAGATTCAAGATTTTTTTAAATCCTTTTTGTCCTTTTTGCCAAGGAAGGCTATTTTTTTAATAATTTTAATGGAGGCAACGCATTAGACTCAGAAACTCTCGGTAGTTTAGAGGAACACAGTAATGCGTGTCTTGCAGACTCATATTATACTCAGTGGTAATCAAAAGCTATGAATAGGGAGCATATTGTGTTTAGATTGTTGTAATTTTTCTTCTTCCAGAGTGTTCAACCAAACAAATACAGTGCACTAGCAGCATTACACGAAGGACTTGCTGTCGACTCAGCTCATGGTGGTCCAAATTTCCTAGGATGGCATCGGTATTTTCTACTCATGTAAGTATAAATGTGTACCTTTACAGTATTGCGGTGTAAGCTGGATATAAAAAAAGACTATATACATTTAAAACAAATCGAGCTGAAGTTATCATTGGATCTTCAATACCTCATATAAAACATCTGGCAATATCATTGGTTAATAGCGAACATGTGGGAACTGTGTACATTTGATATAAGAGACAGTAGGCGTGTTTTATATATAAGAATTTTAATAAAACAGTTAAAAAGAGGAACCAATATAGGTAATACTTTGGGACTGATTTTGAACAATAATTTAAGTTGAAAAATAAATATGAATTAAAATTCGAAGGAAAATTAGTACATTAGTAAAAAACTAAATATTAACCTGAAACAAAAGTGTCAACAAAAAAACTTTTTATTGATTTTTTTCGTCGACAGGTTTGAAAATGCTTTAAGAGAGAAAGTTCCTGATGTTTCAATACCGTATTGGGATTCTTCCCTTGACGAACCAATGGCGAACCCTAGACAGTCATGCTTGTGGAGTGAACATTTTTTTGGTAATGGCGATGGTATTGTTACTGTCGGTCCATTTGCAGACTGGAATACTGCGGTTGGACCGTTAATTAGAAATATGGGACACTTTGGGGAACTATTCAGTAAAACAAATATTGCAAACATTATGAGTAGAACATACGTTGCTGAAATTACAGAGCCACTTGGTTTACCAGAATATAACATTGAAGTTCAACATGGAGAAGTCCACAATTGGGTAGACGGACAGTTAGGCGAGTTAAGTACAGCAGCCCATGATCCAGTATTCTATCTTCATCATGCTTTTGTTGACTATTTGTGGGAACAATTTAGAAGACAACAACGCATGCGCGGCATTAACCCAGATCTCGATTATCCTTCCATTGTAAACCATACACTACATGCAGCAAGTGCACCTCTTGGGTTTGGAAATCTTCAAAATATTGACAGTTATAGCGATTATTTAATTAGTGGTATGTATGAATACATGCCATCACCGACTTGTACATTTGAAAACCCGTCTTGTGGTTCTCCGTTCCTCAAATGTGCAGCAAATTTTACAAGCTCATATTGTGTATCCGTAGACCGATCCGATCTTGGAATGAGTTCCTCCAATATTCGACAACAACAAGCAATGATGCAAAACAGAGGTAATACTCAGCAGCGAAGATGGAAACGACAAACGCCGGTATTTTCCAAAAATCCCTGGGAATCAATAAACAATGCAAATAATTTTAACTCAGGTGCAATGTTCCAAAGAAGTTTTCAGAGTTCAGTAAATATGATGGGACAGACCAGTCCAGGAATAATGCAGAAAATGATGCAACAACAACCTCAGTCTCCCTCTGCTATTTTATCAGCATCTGGTCGACAAATGATGGCTCCAATGAGAACCCAACAAAACCCAGTAGGTGCGGTACAACAGAATATCCAGAACTTTGTAGCGTCTAATAGACGGATGATCGAACAGTCAATGGCCCCAAACCCTCTTAGAGGATTCAGTAGCATGCAACAGGAAACAACATGTCCGGCTATTCCTGTCAATCAACGTTACCAAAACTCATTTAATATCAACGGCTTGAGTGACGTGAACCAGTGGGTATATTTACCGGTAAAGATTATATACAAACGTCCCCCAAACTACAATTATAATTCTTATCCAATCATTAATGGCGCTTTATCTATTACAAACGATATATACTCTTCAATGGGTTACACCAATCTTCACCAAAGACTGAAAACAATTCAGCTGGCGACATACTCAAGTTGCAAATCTTCAACTTCCGGTGCTGGTATGGTTTATGTACAGTCAAATGGATTGAATTATCTTGGGACTTATAAAGAATTTGCAATTGTTGATAATCGAATGGCTTTGTCACTTTCAACAACATTCATAGCTGTCAAAAGTCCAGAGTTAGGTGTTACTGATGTATTGTTGTCAGCTTTTGATTCTTGCGGTAGAATATGTACTCCTTACTGCCGTAATCCGACATCACCAACTGGTGAATCTCATCCATGCTCTGGAGCAGTACGAATTTCCTCAAACTATCCAAAATTATATAGTAAAAACTACGGAGACGCTGTACTCACAACATGGAATATGGCGACTGGAAATTGTCCAAAATTAGTAGAAGATCAAGTTTTTGTTTCATTCTATTGTGATTATGGTCAAGAATGGCCATTGCCGGGTAATATGCCAATACAACCAACCCCAATGCAAATGCAACCACAACCTCAACCAAACAACCGAGGATTCATGCACTTCTTGCCTACTGTTCCACCAAATACAGGTATGGTTCCTATGGTTCCAACCCATGAAGCAACCGCCGTTATCATTGCTACTAATGTTGGTAAGTTTTAATTGAAAGGAAGTTCTCAAAGGACAAGGTATGATAAGGGCCGTTTTTGGCCCCCCTTTTTCCAGAATTTTGATCATTTATTTTCAAATATATAAAATACACCGAATGTTTGTGTAAATGATGATACGAAATAATGATAGCAGCAATAACAAGAAAGATAAAAAAAATTCAATCTTTATTAAATTGAGAATGGAAATTGGGAATATGTCAAAGAGACAGCAACCCGACCATAGAGCAGACAACAGCCGAAGTCCACCAATAGGTTTCAACGTAGCGAGAAACAACAACAGAGTTATCTGTTTCTGCACGATTTTTTCTTTTAGTGCTCTTTCTTGCTTGGTCAATGAATGTCCATGACAACGTTTTCATATACATCAGTACAATTTTTGTTTCAGAAGTAAGCAACACAAATTTACCTACATGTAGCAAATTCGAGACAAAGTCTTCAGTACATCGTTCGAGCTCGAGGTATCACTTGCAGACGCCATGCAGTTACCATGGTTACTTAGCTATAAATCTTTTGAATATTATTGCATTAGATTTTCTGTAACGAATTATGGCAAAATGTGTAAAACATTAGGAAAGAAATCTCTTGTAATAAAAATAAGATTAAAAAATTATGTAATTAAGAGTGCTATATTTTGATCGTGTATTGGTTTTAGCAAAATTTTAAGGTATCGATGTGAGTTACGTTCCAACAATTTTTATTGCATTTTCTTTGAATAATTTTAGCGTGTGATGTTGGATATGGATGTATCATTGGTGCACCTTGCAAACCTTGCCAACATGGGATTGCCATCAAGTGTCATGGAACATGTTCTTTGTACGCACAATGCGGCATGGGAACGTTCTCTTTCAAACGTTGTGTTGACGGTGGGAAGTTTGATGCAGCTACGAGCACGTGCGTTACAGGAACATGCGCAGAAGACGAAATGCCACCAAATTATACAGGATATAGAATGAGTGGGGCTAAAACTGTCACTAAACGTACTGAAGTGGGTGGAGACTAATGTTGGTTTTTAATATTTTTACTTAGGTTGTTGGTCATTTACATAGTTTTTGAGTTTTATTGTAAAATATATTGTTTTATTTATTTAGTGTTTGTGCTCTCTTTGACAAACCAGTTGGTAAAGTGAAAAGTAGGTAAATTGTTTTCTTCCTCCGTTGTTGCTTTACTTATCTCAGTGAAATCTGCTTTACATATCTGACTATGACATGACTCGGGAAATATTTCCCTGGAGTGCAATCATTTCCCGCATGCACTAATTCTAGCGGTGTATTCATTTTTCTCAGTAATGCCTATGTTAGAGGGTGTGGATTGATGTCCATCATTTCTTTAAGTTTTTTAAGGCCATTTTCTCTATTCCTTATATTTGCCCAATGTTCTCTTTTCTTTTGTTTAAGCAACCACCTTCCGCTTCCCCCGCAAAAATGGTCTCTGATTCTGATTTTGTTTGGTCCTATTATTCTCTATTCTTTATATTTTTGGACCTTGTCTGCATTTGGGGGCCATTATTTTCTATTATGTAAACCCCATACAGACCCTCATTTCAGTCAATAGTAAGTATCTCAGGAATAAACACAATTTTGCTCAAATTTTTAAGTATGAACTCGTTAAAAAAACAAATACTTCGTCATAAAATAATTTTACGGGATTTTTTTTTTATAAAGATTGCAAATTGTTAGGTGAGACATTCTCGTGTGTCCACACTTGAAATAATAATTAAAAGTTCAATATGCACGTATTCAATCATTTTAAAACGTTCAAATATGTTTTATGAAGCAAGAATAAGAAGCATATTCATTATTATAGACAAAGGGAACTTATTTGCCATATAGTTCAATAGATTAATTTAGTCTCACTATTTGTCTTTCAAAGTACATATGTAGAACAGTTTGTTTATTATATATAGCATCAGGAACATGGAATTATTAGTGTTTAATTGTAATCGCTGAAGTGATAAACTAATGTTTTAAAATGGCGTTAGCCTTTCTGTTGTCTTTTAAATACTACACAATTTTTGAAGATTTTCGCTGAGTTGTCAATCATGAGGTCACAGTGCACTCGTGCCATGTGACAATCTGTCTCGTGCAGGTCATATCAGGAACAAAGATATTACGTTTCCCGACTATAAAACCTTAATAATGCTATACACTTTCGATCTTTTATTAAGTTGGTACTCTGGAAGTGAAGAATGTACATGCATCTTGAAGATCGTGGAGTAAACCGATAGTCTGTTTTAATTTCGTGAGACTTAATATGTTATTCTAAAAGTAATGTAACTTTTTAATTAGTAAATGTAACATTTTTGAAAATCGACATCTAAGCGTTTGCGCTGAAGGACATAATTTAAATAAATACTTTTAAGAAACTGCGGACCCTAAGAAAAGAATGTTACAAATCGAACAGATACTTAAAGAGCTAGAATATATCAAAGCTATATCCTTTTTTTTATTTGACAAGCATCTGATCAAGTTTAAGGTAAAGTTGAGCCCGGCATGACAAATAAAAACGCATGCATCATTTTAACAAAAACAACACAAAAACAGACGTTAAACTAACGTAACAGCTAGACAATTCAAATCAGCTAAAGTAATCACCAAGATCAAAATATTAGTCAGTCTCGGTAAGCACTCAAGTCACAATATTAGTCAGCCTCAGTAATCACCAAGGTCACAATATTAGTCAGCCTCAGTAATCACCAAGGTCACAATATTAGTCGGCCTCAGTAATTACCAAGGTAATAATGTCACTTAGACCTAGTAGTCACAAAAAACAATTGCAGCCAGTAAAGTAATCACCAAAGTAATCGTGTCAGTCAGTTTAAGTAATCCCCAAGATTATCATGTCATTCAGCTCAACTTGTTATCAAGACAACTCCAAGCAGCTAAAGTAATAAACAAGGTAATCATGTCATGCACTTAGTAATCACAATGACGATGTTTTTCAGCTAATTTTATCACTAAGGTTATCATGTTATTTCTCCCTAGTAATCAACAAGATAATTGAAGTTAGCAAAAGTAATCCCAAAGGTCACAATGTCAGTCAACTCAGAAATCACAAAGTAAATTCCCTTTAGCTACAGTAGTAATGAAGGTAATCATGACATTCAGCACCAGTAAACATCAAAATAACTGCAGTCAGCTAGAGTAATCACCAAGGTATTCTTGTCAGTTAGTCATAGTAATCACCATGGTAATCATGGTACTCTTCTAAAGTAATCCCCAACACAATGCCAATCAGCTTAAGTAATCACTAAGGTAACCATGTCACTAGTTCCTAGTAATCACCGATACAATGACAATCAGTTACGGATACCACTAAGGTAGTCATGTCAATCAGCCCAAGTTATAACAACAACCTCGCCAGTTATATAAAGTTATGTCCTAGGTAGCCATGTTAATTAACTCGGTAATCACCAAGACAAATCAAATCAGCTGAAGTAATCAACAACGTTATCATGTCACTCAGCCCCTGTATTCATCAAGACAATGCCAGTTAGCTTCAACAAGTAAGTATGTCATCCAATCCTTGTAACCACTATAACAAGTATTTGTGTCAGTCAATCCCAGTAACCACTATAACAAGTAAATATGTCAGTAAATCCCAGTAACCTCTTTTACAAGTAATTATGTCGGTCAATCCTAATAACCATTTTAACAAGTAATTATGTCAGTCAATCCCAGTAACTACTTTAACAAGTAATTATGTCAGCCAATCCCAGTAACCACTATAACAAGTAATTATGTCAGTCAATCCCAGCAACCACTTTAAAAAGTAATTATGTCAGTCAATCACAGTAACCACTTTTACAAGTAATTATGTAAGTCAATCCCAGTAACCCCTTTTACAAGTAATTATGTCAGTCAATCCCTGTAACCACTTTAACAATTAATTATGTCAGTTAATCCAAGTAACCACTTTAACAAGTAATTATGTCAGTCAAACCCAGTAACCAATTTAACAAGTAATTTAATAATGTCAGTCAAACCCAGTAACCAATTTAACAAGTAATTATGTCAGTAAATCCCAGTAACCACTTAAACAAGTAATTATGTCAGTCAATCCCAGTAACCACTTTAACAAGTAATTATGACAGTCAATCCCAGTAACCACTTTAACAAGTAATTTTATAATGTCAGTAAAACCCAGTAACCACTTTAACAAGTAATTTGATTATGTCAGTCAAACCCAGTAACCATTATAACAAGTAATTATGTCAGTCAATCCCAGTAACCACTTTAACAAGTAATTATGGCAGTCAATCCCATTAACCACTTTAACAAGTAATTATGGCAGTCAATCCCAGTAACCACTTTAACAAGTAATTATGGCAGTCAATCCCAGTAACCACTTTAACAAGTAATTATAGCAGTCAATCCCAGTAACCACTTTAACAAGTAATTATGGCAGTCAATCCCAGAAACCACTATAACAATTCAAGTCAGCTATTGAATAATGACCGTTAGCCCCAGTAATCATGAATTTGAAGAAAACAGACAAAATGTCAATCAAAAGAGTAAGTCATTACGAAACAATCAAGATCAATAAGGGATCACTTAATATTCAAATGTGTTCCAGATTTATTGTACGATCCGTCTAAAGATCTGAAGCAAATATCGATCAGTTTGATTTTTTCGAAACATGTAAATTTAAAGTCTTTTCACAAATAAGATTACTTTACATTTTTAAAAATAATTTGTATCCCATTATATGTACTTAAAAAAAAATGCCAACCAAGCATTGTAATGTTTCAGCGATAAAAATAGTCCAAACAAACCCAACAAACTGTCACAAAATATATGTCAAACACGTCAGCCATGTAGATGTTTTGGTCAGAAATACTTGTTTTACACAAAACGGGACATGCGTAGGTGTCTCTTTATCTTGTATCCGTTCTTTTAGGTGTTCAAGTAATTTGTTCTCATTATCAAAGGAATGTAAACATTTAAAAGTTCGGTAAAATAATAATTATAATGTGATGTATATAGTTAAACAAATCAAATGTTTGAAGTTTTAAGATTAAAGGATAATACATTATCCTTCAGACGTCTGCATGTATTTCTTTTATCGAGTTTTATCCTTTGTCTTACATGTACACATCTACCATGACCCATAGATATGATAGCATTGTCTATATCATATCTATGCATGACCCGGCAAAATGGGGAAAAAAAATACGAAAAGACAACCAAAAATAAGATGAGATACAAATATAAGTACCGGACTAAAATCCCTGATAAGATATAGTAACTGTTACATTTTTATCAAAGACAAAACTCAAATGTTAAGTAAAAGGAAGGGGAAAAAAAAACCCAACAATTTTATTTATCTCATATATTGGCTTGTATATTTAGATGAGGCCCCTCATGGGGGGTCCTAGTAATCACACAATCACCATTTTTTTGCCAATATAATCACATAATCATTAAATATTTGCTTATCTTTAGTAATCAAATAATCATAAACTAAAAATACAGTCCTAGGTAATCAAATAATCATGAAATATTTGGCTTAATAATCAAATAATCATTAAAAAAACGGCCAAGTAATCACATAATCAAAAACCCCATGAGGGCCCTCTTAGATACACCAGAGACATTTCACTGCCGGACATAGAGGGGCGCGCAACTTGAGAAATTATCCATGTTAAGAAGAAAATTTACCCCCCTTTTTTTCAAGAGGAAGGATTCAAACAAATAAATAAAAAAACCCACACAGAATCAACCTTTTTCAAACTTGTTAACAAACTATCGTCCATACCTCCCATTCGGACTTATCAGGAACCTGTAGTTGCTTACCGCTTCAGTCTAGTGTATGTTTTATAACGATACAATTAAACATCTCAAAACACCAAAATTCCTTTTACAATCAAAACTTTGTAATAAGACCAGTTCAAATCTTTCATGAATTTCGGAATTATTATATCCAATGTGGACTTTAATAATAGTTTCTTTAGTTTACTTCCTGTTATTCTGAGCGGGAAATCATTATTTACCTCGACTTTCGAGTCACCAGCTGGCTCTTTTTAACCCTAACTTTTCTTTTGCTCCTCATTGCACTTTCTGTTGTTTTTATGACAAGTTTTCAGGAGAAAGAGGAGTAAGGTGGTCGGTAAAAAAACTTGTCTTGGTTGGAGTGTACACGTAAATATAGCAAAGCTGTTCGAAAATAATGTTATTTAATCACAGAAAACGACGTCTGGTTTTCGTTTCCATGTTGTTTATACTGTGGTTAGACATTATTTTCCCGTAGCAGTTTTTGTTGTATTACAGTGCATATTAATTGCAAATCTACAACACGCCACTTTTCGAGAGTAGAGTTGGTAATTGTAGCTTTGCTAACATTTTATTACGTTGACTTTCGTGGAAACATAAACAAAATATAACCCGTCATACCATATTATTATATTTTATCACGCTATTACAGTTTACCTGAATGAAAACAACAACAACTTGCTTTATAATTATTGTACGGTAGATAATCGTATCTTTATAGAGGTCATTTTCTAGATTGAGATGTAGCTATAAATAGCATTTAAATTATGAGAAAGGCCATGCTGAGAAGTATTTAAAAGCTCACTCATGGAAATAGATGCATGTATGTATACATATTGACGACTTTAATGACAGTATTTTAGATGTTATTTTATGTTTGTTTATAATATGTTATGATATCTTTTACTGACTGAAGTTGCTTCCCTTTGAACAGTTATGATGATAAATAAAAGTTGAATATTATGAGAACAAACCAGTAATTTTAATATGTAGTGATAACAGTCAATAAATCGAAAACAAATTATTTTACATTTTGTAAATTATATTTTTAATCAAGTATATTAACTTTTACTATAAGTAGCAGTTTTAAAAACATTCATATTTTGTATATTAAAGAAATTATATAAATTAAGCCACAACTGAGATGAGGCCGGACTAAGGTCAAAATTGCACCCTTTATATTGGGTATTCTTAAAAAAACTGAAATCGTTAAAAAATCATAGAACTTCAAACTCCTCTTGAGATAAAATTTTAAAACACCATTGCTTTGGTAATCGAGTGGTGTAAGAACCTTACTTAGCCGCCTCTGGCCTGTCAACACTTAGGTAGTAAGTTATAACTCCTCTTCTGCAAGTGCTCTCGATTATGATCTCAATTGACCAGAATTGCTAGTTTGTTGCCTGAGGTGTGTACTGAAGTCGTCCCGTTTTCCTCAACCAAATAATAACCATATAGCTAAAGAAAGTCGGACGTTCAACATCAACAATCAATAAATTAACCACCGGTTTTGAAGGATGAAATCCCTGTGTAAGTAGTTTAACATCATACTGACTGAAAAATGTTTAATGCAGAATAACAAACACGTAACTATTACCAAGGAGTGCATGATATCAACATGAGCAAACAATCTCTAATAAGTCAAGAAACACCACGAATAACGGCATATCGGGCGGCACTGAAAGACAGGCATTATAAGTCAAGGTACAACCTTCAACACGGAGCTTTGGCTCACTCCAAACATCAAGCTATAAAAGGGCCCCAAAATTACCAGTTCTTGTTTGTCATCAAAAGATAGTATCCAGAAGTAAATTTTGCAACAAAAAAAACCCAAATTGTTTATCCATATTATACTTAAAACTTAACTTAGCTTTTCTGTCAGTTAACATTACATTCACCCTGGGGTTAAAGTTTTAAAAATATCAATAACTTTCTTAAAGCATCCTTAATTTGTACCAAACTTGGAAAAGGAAGTTTATGATCAAAAGCTAATACATGTATCAAGAAAGAACTTTAAAAAAATTAATTTTCTGTTTTTCCGTATATTACTTATAAATGTACTTAATTTGTCTTCCAGTTAGTAATTACATACAGTCTGCAGTTGTTGTAAACACTTGTTAGATTCATCAACTAGGCGAGGCACTGGGTTCCGCAGAACCCTTACAATTTTTTTTATATACAATATACAGAACTACATGCAGCATAGCCCTTAGAACACAAAAAGTACATGGAATATGATAGAAACCAGTTCTGTCTATACTAATAAAATTGAGCATAATAAGCTTATATTAAGCGATATTGAGATAAGGTGAATAACATCATAAATTAAAATACTTCATCAGGTATTATTGATACAATTTCCATCCGGAGAATGTTGACCTGGTATGATTCCCATTGCTCAAGATTTTACCTTGGTGACCATAACTATTCCTGACGTAAACTGCAGTGCCTTCAGATACGTACTTGATGATAAAACCGGTTGAGCATGCGTCATTTCCTGGCGTTTCCGTATCTGCTGCCAATACTCCAATGACGGAATTACCACTCATTAATTCTGTGCCGTATTCTCCGTACTCCCACATACTACCATCAGTAAAGCTTCCATCCACACAAAAGCTCCACGTGAACCCGTAAACATCAGAAGAAGGTGCTGTAAACTTTCCTGTAGTGGAACTATAACCAACACCGTAATTTGCCTCTATTTTATCGAATATAATTATGTCTCTGTTAACCATGGAAGCACTTTGTGCATTTGCACTGTCTTCTGATATGTAAGATGAAAATGCAACTTTGCTGGAACAACCTGGAAGAAAACTAAGATTTCAACATATATTTTGAATAAAAGAACATCAAAGCGTCCTAACTACCGTATGGATATACATATATTTTTTGATACTTCCTGCTTAATCTGATGATAAATGCATGAGGTCTGCCGATTATATATTGGAATTTTATATAAATGGCAATTGAGATTTCTATCAACCATTTGGACATCACCCCTGACACCGAGGAAAAGAGAACAACGAATGGTGTCGAGTCTTTTCGTGCCTATCTGAACGTATGGAACGCCATAGCTGTCTTATGTGTCTTTTTTATTGCTTTTCTATTATAAGATGGTGGTTTTCTATTATAAGATGGTGGTTTTCTATTATAAGATGGTGGTTTTCTATTATAAGATGGTGGTTTTCTATTATAAGATGGTGCTTTTCTATTATAAGATGATGGTTTTCTATTATAAGATGGTGGTTTTCTATTATAAGATGGTGGTTTTCTATTATACGAAGGTGGTTTTCTATTATAAGATGGTGGTTTTCTATTATAAGATGGTGGTTTTCTATTATAAGGTGCTTTTCTATTATAAGGTGCTTTTTTGTTATAAGGTGCTTTTCTAAACGTCCTAAAAAAAAAACCTTCAAGGGGACCTGCAAGTACATTTTAATGTTGTATTTTGGCTTCTTCATGCTTTTATAAGCCAAACGTCATTGTTAAATTAATTGTTTTGTTCAAATTGTGGACAAAATTGCTCTTTCAAAATTTCAAATTGGAAGCCTCCATGGGGGAAATCCCCCGCAAATAGTGACAGTTGGCAGGTATGTGAGAGCCTTGAAAAAGGAAAATTCTCAGTAAGTCAGCGACAAGGGTTAATAGTATGTCTACCAAAGGAGGGAAAAGAAAAACACTTCATAAAAAATTGGCGTCCTATTACTTTATTATGTGTTTACTATAAATAAGCTTCTGCTTGCATAGCAAAGAGATTAAAACCTATACTGCAAAATATTATAAGTCAGACACAAAAAGGATTTTTAAAAGGAAGATACATTGGTGAATGTGTAAGAATTATTGCAGATCTGATAGATAAGCTAGAAGAAGAAGATATTCCAGGATTATCATTACTGGTTGACTTTGAAAAAGCCTTCGACACGGTCGAATGGTCCTTTATTAAAAAAACTTTTTATGGGTTTGGTCCAACACTTTGTAGATGGACAAAATGTTATTATACAGACATTATTAGTACAGTTACAAATAATGGACATTTATCAGAATTTTTTAATTTGGCTCAGAGGGTTAGACAAGGGGATCGGGGGGTTAGACAAGGGGATACTTTATCCCCTTATCTCTTCATCCTTGTGTTGAAACTACTTAGTGCTGCTTTAAAATATGACCTAATTGTTTCTGGTGTCACAGTAAACGACTCTGAGTTTTTACTAAGTCAATATGCAGATGACTCCTCTCTGGTTCTGGATGAAAATGAGGAATCTCTTAAACAAGCATTGCACATTTTTGATAGTTTTGCTGCCTGTGCTGGTTTGAGGGTAAATGTAGATAAAACTGAGGCCATATGGGTTGGCTCAAGATTAGGCAGTAATGAAAAACTGTTACCAAATAAGAAGTTATCTTGGAATACATCAGGAAAGTTTAAACTGTTGGGATTTCGTTTCAATCTCTTAAATGAGGATAAAACTTTAGAAAACTATACAGAAAAAATTACAAGCATGAAAAGCATGAAAATTTATGGTCATACAGAAACTTGACATATATTGGCAAAACCACTGTTATCAAAACGTTGGCTCTCCCACTTTTGGTACAGGTTCTGACAGTCCTTCCAAATCCACCAGTTTATGTTATACAAGAAATAGAAGGAATTTTCATCAAATTTTTATGGGATGGAAAACCAGACAAAATAAAAAGGAAAGTTATTATAAATAATTATGATGAGGGAGATTTAAAATTACCACATATAGAAAGCTTTTGCCGTATGTCCCTTAAAATGACATGGCTTTATAAATTGCTAGATCCTTTGAATATTTCTGCCTGGAAAATTCTATTATTGAGTTATACAGAAAAGTATGGAGGGGATAAAACATTGTACCTGACAATAGAGGGTCTGGAAAAAATTGCAAAAAAAAATAAATCCTTTTTGATGGGACATTTGTCTAAATCTGGCTAAATTGAAGCCAGCAAAGGTAAAAAATGAAAACGATCCTATTAAAGGCAGAATCAATTTGCGCTAATTGCAGTTTTGAAAAGGTATTAATTGCGCCACTCTCTTTTATTTTGATGGTATTAATTGCGCCAATAAATGAAATGGAATTGCGCCACATTTACCTGTTAATATTTTTTACCTATATCATACCTGTACATGTTTTACCTATATCAAGACAAGACAAGACAAGACAAATACTTTATGAAAGCCTCACCACTTGTTACATATAAAATATACAGCTTTTTAAAACACAAGATAACAACAAGAGCCACTCTATAAAGAGTTTTGAGAGACTATAAAACATTTCTTTCTTAAAATCATTAAAAAAATACAAGTCAACTATCACGTATAAAATACATTTTTGCTTTATGAAAAATTCACAGCAGATTTTGGCAGTATACAATACCACATTTTCATTTGTAAAAAGAAATATAATTATTTCATGATCAGTCTCCAGAAATTAGAACGTCAAATTTTGAGATCTGCGAGCATAAGAAAACCAACCATAATGTTTTCAGAGCGACCTTCAAAAATAATAAATTCAGAGATCTTCAAAATTGATGAAGAAAATTTAGAAAAGAAAGATTTAAAATATGTGCGTCAGTCTATGTACAGAGAGAGAAGAAAACTGCGTTCGGCTTAACCAAAAAATCAAGTAGAATTTCATAATATTGGATGATATTGGTGTTGTTACAAACAAAGATGATGACTTTGTATTGTGTAACGATCCACAGGGCGGGATAATATTATTAGGATGCGAGGCTATTTTCTGTGTACAATGTCAGAGGAATTTTTTGCTGATGGTACCTAGTCAATCATTTAGTTGTTATATAAAAATAAATAAAATTGGCGCAATTAGAGGATTATTTAATTGGCGCAAATGATACCTATAGTTTTGAAAATTAGGTGGCGCAAAAGAAGTATTGGCGCAAGTAAGTTGTGGCGCAAAAAGATATCGCCCCCAATTAATATCACGAGTCAACCCATTTGGCTGAATATCAACATTATAAGATGTGGAAAACCATTTATTTTTGAAAATTATTGTAATGATGGTATATTTTTTATAAATGATCTAATCACAGATGGGAAAAACATACTGACATTTGAGCAGCTTAAAACCCAGTATGCAGTTAAAACCAATTTTGTTGAATATTATGGTCTTGTTAGTGCAATCCCAGATATCTGGAAGAAACCCATTTCAGATCATGGTAGATAAAATATTGTTGAAAATGATATTGTAGAAAAACTCAAAAATGATAAAAAAAACCATGTAAATATTTTTATCCATTATTTCTAGAAAAAAAAAAAAAATCCTTTAAGATTTATGTGTTAAGATAAATGATTGGGGGAAAATCTATTCGATGGCATTTCAAGCAACAACAAAAAACTAAACTTCAAAATGTTCAATTCAAGTTATTACATTGAATTGTATATACAAACTCTTTTCTTTATAAATGTGGTTTAATAGAAACACAACTGTGCACTTTTTGCACTGAAACAAAAGAAAGCTTATTGCATATGTTTTGGGAATGTATATACAGCAAAAATATTGAATAGCACTCTAAGATTTATCATTAAAATGTGGATTTAACCTTAAACATATAGAGGCAAAAGTGTTATTTTTGGTATTGGAGAAATTTTTGACCCATATAATGTAGTACAACATCATATAATGTTGATTTTAAAATATTATATTTCAAGCTGTAAAATTTCAGGGGAAAAACCTTCTGTGTAGTATTGCATATTAAAAATACTGTATAAAAACAGATCAACATACAGTAAATTTCTTATCGCCTACACAAAAAGAATATACAGATAAAAAATGGTTGCCATTACAATCTGGCATAGGTGATTTAAATATTTTATAACTGGTACGAAAATTATAGTTAAATTTTGTTGTATGTCTTGCTATTTAGAGTTGTCATATAATAATAATATCTTTAAGACCATATTTGAAACTGTACATGTGTGTAATCCTGCTTGATTGTTTTCTGTCTTTATGTAAAAAAGTGTCAAACAGCCTTGAATTTAGTTAGTTTAATATAAAAATGATTGAGCTGTAGAGTTTTATACTAAAATTCATGTTGATTTGAAAAAAGTTGTAAAAAGATTTAAAGATGACTATCTGGATTTAGGGTAACTTGAGAATTAGAGCTTTTAAAAAAAACCTTTTTATTAACCCGTAAGAATGACAGCAATACACCAAACTAACAAACAAACTGGTTTTATGTAAGATCAATATATAATTGAGATAGCTGTAGAATTTTATGAAAATCCAAGTTGATTTGAAAAAAGTAATAAAACAAATTAAAGGTGACTATCTGAATTTAGCCTAAAATGAAAATTTTTATTTTAACCTATTTATTAAATCCATAAATTTAACAGCAAATATACCTAACTACCAAACAACCTGGCTCTCTATAAGATCAATATATAAATGAGATAGCTGTAGAGTTTTATGTTTTTCCAAGTTGATTTGAAAGAATATTAAAGGTGACTATCTGTATTTTATAGCCTTAAATGAATATTTGAGCTTTTTTTCTTACTTATTAATTAAATCAAAAAATTTAACAGCAATACACCAAACTAATAAACAGCTTGGTATTCTATAAGGTCAAAAAATTTAAAAGATAGTACGTACAGAAAATCCTACTTTTTTATTCCTTAATTATATCCTTAAATTGACAGAAATGAGCCAAGCTACCAGTTTGGTGAGACATGTTTTCAGAGCCTGCAAAAGAAATTTCCTACACAACAATAAATTAATAGCAAAATTTTTCCTATAAAATATGTTCTGGCCTATCCACTTAGTATTTAAAAAAAAGTTCTCGCCCATCCAAATATTTCCACATAAAAGGTGCTTGCCCCGTCCCATTTTGCATTGAAACAATATCAGGATGCATTTTTTTACTGTTTCTTCCAAAAGAACCCAAACTGAATGATCATAAGAATGCATGACAAATGCGACTATACGTGGTATCTATAGGACACAGAGGCATGATGATGAATTTATAATGAGGTCTTCTCGTTTAATAGTATAGATAGTAATTCAAAAATCAAAACATCACAATGAGACAGTTACTAGTATTGAAGTTATCGTCTACACGGGTGTCATCCAGTTTAACGAGAAAAGAGATCGTGAAAGAATATATAACGGTGGTCAAGTATTGCGAGACGACCGTGAAAGCTCTGGTACCGGATCGTGAAAGATATTTAATCGATAAGACATATGAAAGGTCATTAAATAATTTATTTTAATTAATTACACAGATAAATTTACAAAAAAATAAAACTGTCTGTCAAAATTGTTCAACATTATGATCTGTATGTGAGAAAATCCAGTTTTAAAAGTATATACTAGTAGTTTTTAAAAAACAACGAAAAGCAGATTGCTTCTCGACATTTTATTGACATAAAAAATGTAAAAAAAACATGATTTGTTTACAAATTCGAATAAAATAAACTACTTTTATCCGAATAAGGACATTCTATTTGAATGAATCAAATGGTTCTCATAGTTATTTTGTATAAACATAATCTGAAACTTGGTAAAAAAAGAGATATTTACACATAGTTGAAAGATCACGTTCCGCTTTTTTGAAGATCGCGAAAAGTATCGTTAAAGATCTGATGCTACAAAGACGTTCAAATTATTCTTCAATTATATGATAAATAATATTTGTTATAGGTATTGAGAAAAACTATATAGGCCAAGATCCTCAATAAATTGAAGCATGTTGTGTATATTGCTATTATCATGTAAGTTACACCCGGCACTTGAAACTTTTGTTCAAACGTAGACCTCGAAGAGGAGCCAAAAATGAACTGATATTCATAAAGACAATCCATATTATCGCTTGCTCAAGATTTAAGCGAGGTAACAAGGGATTTCATTTGTACAAGTTCAAATAATACAAACAAATTACTATTTTTGTATTTGTGAACATGTTATTTGCATAATAATTGGCTGATTGTAGGACTAGGTTTTTATTGTCATGTGTAGTACTCACTTATCATGAGTTATAGGATAACTACATTTTGTATATTAGATCCTGTAATCTACATGTCCGTCAGACAGGATTCACCTGACCTCGACTTAGCCTCATTTCATGGATCAAGATTTAGTTTGTGGTCAAGTCCATATTCGTTAAGCTTACAGCTAAAGATTGTAAGGTGTACATTTTTGACTTCTGCAAGGTTTCAAATAACATTGACCTCATTATCATGCATCATTTGGCAATGTTCGTTTTATGTTGTTTGGCCTTTTATACATGTATGCTATATCTCCACGGTATTTGGTGTATGGTATACATGCCTGTCTGCATGTGTTTCATATATGACGTCAATTGTATTTGATATATTGAATGATAGTAAGATGTCTATGTCTGGCTCTCGGTCAGTGTTCATATATTTTTGACCTTACATTTGTTCCAAATTAATTGACCAAACTTGTCAGTTTCTAAGGTACTGTGAGGATCGGAACACCTATATTTGGTGTACGGGATGCTTGTAGAGATCTGTATGGCATGGTTCATCTGACCTTGACCTATTTTTATGAATCATTGACAATCTTAAGCGTATTTGACACTTCTAGTAATACCCTTAATATTACAGACGTTGAACAAATATACTATCATATTAAGTAAAGCAGACATTACATTTCAGCATTTGCACTCTGGTATTCTTTAGTCTGTATTATATTGTTATCTCATTGGAAATCAATTCACATCTGCTACGTTGTATATAAAGAAAGTACTGTTGCACAAAATGTTGCTTATCGTTCAATCTCAAATTGTTCATGTTTTTTTTAAAGTTTCAATGTAAAGAGTTGAATTAAAAAAAAATAATAGCTGTACTGTTCGTTCTTATAAAAAAAAAGTTACAGGTTTCAACCAGTTGCAGGTATATAAAATGGTTGAAGAAATATTGATTTCTGATTATTAGTATAAAGTCTGGTCACTCATTATCTTTCACTATCAAAATAACACGATATCTGATTGTTTATACACTATTTCTGATTGTTTATACACTATTTCTGATTGTTTATAATGACACACTTTCTGCGCATAGGTTTTGTTGAAATATAAGCTTTAGTCCTTTATAAACTAGAAATCAATGAGTGTTTTTTTCATTTCTTAACTGCAAATACTGTTTCACTTCTTTTGCTAGTTCCTTTAATTTCTGTGACCATCCATCGTCGGTTGTTTTCGTCAGCTGTTGCATATTGTCATCTGTTTCTGTATGTTTTTTGAACGGTTGATATTTCTCAAGTGATACAAGAAGACGGGCACGGTACTCACTCCCTTTGATTTGTATATCAGTTTTCTGCTGTTCCTGATAAGTATATTTTTGACAATGTATTTGATACAATGTACGTACGTACGCCGCATTTTTGCGCCTGTCCCAAGTCAGGAGCCTCTGGTCTTTGTTAGTCTTGTAATATTTTAATTTTAGTTTCTTGTGTACAATTTGAAAATAAGTATGGCTTTAATTATCACTGAACTATATAGTATTTATTTGTTTAGGGTCCAGCGGAAGGACGCCTCCAGGTGCGGGAATTTCTCGTCACATTGAAGACCTGTTTGTGACCTTCTGTTGTTGTTTTTTCTATGGTCGGGTAGTTGTCTCTTTGATACATTCCCAATTTCCATTCTCAATTTTATTTTCATGGCTTATACATAACAGTATTGTTTTACTTCTGAGTTGTAATACTAATCTTTGTATTCGTGATGGTGCTTCATTTACTGGTTTACTAAAAATATTCTCTGGTAGCTTGTGATCGCTTTCTACCTCAATCTGTCTTACGTATACATAATGATTGAATGTTTAAAAGCAACCAAAAACAAAAAACCAAAGAATATTTGAGAATACCTTTGCTGAGTGAATGAGTAAGTGCGCTTGATGCATAGGCAATGAGTTCAAAGACTTTTAAAAGTCACAAAGCATCTAATCCTTTTAAGCTTAGATTTCGAATAGAAAAGGTGCATTTCTGGTCTGTGAGTTTATTAAAAATACTGACTTTTTCCTTCCTTTCATGTTTTTTTTTATCTAGCAGTATTCTCAATTGAGCACCGACATCCCGGGATAAGAAAGAAATTTGCTGTGATAAGTTACGAAACCAGCAAGGGTTAAAATGTTTTTCTTATTTTTGTTATTCGTTCTTTTTCTGAACATCACGCACATTTAAAGGGACTAGTTTCAACTCATTGTACTTTTAAATACTTTGTACTAAAATGGCCAAAATTATAATCTTTCCTCAATTGACATTATCATTCACTTAATTTTTTAAAAATGGCAATGTTTTATCTATTTTTTTCCATTCTTTCATCATGTTCCTGTACTGTATTTCAACTACGATAACTTCATCACTCTTTGAAATATTTCCGGAATTGACGTTATTCCATACGGAAAGCGATTACTTCCAAATAATGCATTATTAGGGTCGATGCAGATTCTTACAGCTCCCTTTGATTAATCTCGATTTTCATACTGATGAAGTATGATTTTTCTGTTTGACAATTACCCTTCAGCATACGGTCAAATTCTAACTTTTTTTCTACATTGAAGCGAAACTTGCATCTCCATTGGTTGGTGTACCACAGAGGTACTAATTGGATCTACATGTATTTTATGTATAACTACTCAGTATCAAAGTCTAGCAAATAGATCGGAAGAATGTGAATCTAGCGATATCACTTTTTTATTAAGCTTACTTCTGTGCAAGTCACAGCACTTATACTGGTTGATATTTTGCATAAAAAACATTTGGCTATACTTTTTGGACCTTTTGGATTATAGCTCCTCATCTTTTATATATGATTTTAAATATTTTGGCCACGAGCATCACTGAAGAGACATGTATTGTCGAAATGCGCATCTGGTGCAACAAAATTGGTACCGTTGATTTTATTAGACATGATATTTACATTAAATCTGCAGCTCCGGACTATTATTTATATTGTAAAATACCAAAAAAACTGCGGCGGTCCTTTGAAACATTTGTGTAGGCCAAATCTTTGAACCGCAATTTTTTGAAAACTCTAGACAAACAACTATCTATTCTGGTCAAGAAAGAAAGAGAGTATTTATAAACTTTTGATAGCAACTTACCTTTACAACTTGATATAAGCATCATCACAATGACAAACACTGCATTTGAAGACATTTTTCTTCTAGACTGCCGTTAAACCCTGTTTATATTAATAAGTTGCTTATTTCTGATGAAAAGAAAACCCCATAAAAATTGAGGGGTGCTGTATAATTTAATTGAGAAAAACATTCTATGACGACAAATATGCTCCTATTGTCAGATTAGTCTTTTTTCGGGTTTCACTTACACGAGAAACATGACGGGTACCACATGTGAAGCAGGAGTTTTCAACATTTCCGGAGCACCGGGGTCATCTTCAGTTTTTGATGGAATTTGTGTTGATTATTCTTTTTTTTTTATGTTGTATACTGTTCATTGTCTGTATGTCATCTTTTTTTACATGTTTAAGCCATGGCGTTTTTTTCAACTTATGAGTATGAATGCCCCTTTGTTATCTTTCTTCTCTCTTTTAAGAAGGATCAACAAAGTGGTTCGATCTGGATGAAGTGCGAGCATGGGAATAAATAAACTCATCATAGATACCCAGGACTATGTATTGTTTAGATCTAAAAGTTATGCCTTGAAGCTGTTACAGATAGCATGCAGAAAGCGTGAAACTCTTCTACAAAATTACATCAGATTTAACATTCTGGTCCGTTCGCATATGTTGCCGTTTACATAAACCATGATCTAATATCACGGTATCACTGGATGAACTATATTTCTCACCTAAGGGTGTCACTGTTCCCCAAAACAAAGGTCTTTTCTTTAACGAAGTGCGGACAATTCTTATACGATACCTACATGAACTAGTATCGTCATATCAATTAGCTCTTCACAAGAAAAGATTAAAATACTAATAATATTATTATTAATAGCTTTGCCACATTCCTCTTTTCATCTTTATTTTAACAAACGTTTTAAAAAGTTAGTTAAAACACAGACCAAGTCGCATACCAATTTTTGTACTCGTAATTTTGATATTTGGTCGACAGTTTATCATTGATAATGAATTTTATTATTGATGAAATTATAATGAGTTTTATCTAACTGTCTGTTCTAAAGATTCTTACAATTAATTTTTCAAGTATAATTATAAAAGATTTAACAAACATTTATTTCTTACCTACATATATTTTGTTTTCCAAAAAGTACACCAAATACCTGGGAACGAGTGAATAGTGTCTTTACCAACTTTTAAAATTACAGGTGAAAAAATAAAGAAATCATGAGGAATAATCGAGCAGAGGTTTGCGGGACAATTTTGAAGTTTAAATGTTAGACAATCGATAACTGATTTTTTTTTATAGTATTTTATTTTTGTAAGCGACTATCAGTTGATTACATGTAATTAACCAATGCTTTTTATAAAATTCATAATAAATATGGCGAACATTGTGTGTTTACATATTTTAATTTGTTGTTGTGATATTTTGTTTACCTACTGTTAAGAACAATATGATACACAAACTATGCTGGTTCTCCCTTCACAGAAGATGAAAATTAGCACAATTGAACAAATATATATATGTTTAAGTAATTGATAAATTTAGAATATCATAAATAACATTAGAATGAAAAATGTGTATGGAAAAAAACCTTGAAGTAAAAATATGTTACAACAGTTTAGTACTTATTCTCAGATCAGCAGGCGACTAATGATAAATATTTGTATGAATAAAGAAATAAAACAAACAGATATAGGAAGATGTGGTGCCAGTGCCAATGAGAAATAATCATCATAAAATGTTCAAATAAACTTTCAATAAAACATCCTTGAATAAGAAAGTCATAAAAAAAAATTGAAATGATGTTCAGCTATGTTGATTTTACAACTGATAAATGCAAAGACTGGAAAACTTAGTATTAAGAAGTCGGATCAAAGACTAGTCGACCCAGATTAAAGCATTTTTGTCTGTGTAGAGTTACATGTTTTCTCTGTAAACTTGTGAACTAGCAAGGTGAAAAAAAACCATGGACATAACGTCGGTCTAGTTTAGGGCAAGTTTCATATTTATTTTCCATCAACATGTACCTGCCCTGAATGAATGAAAAAAATGAGTTCAAAACTTAATTTAAACTTGACTACAAAATTATAAAATAATAAAAGTGCCTTTAAACGATACATTATATAATCCAAAGTGCATGTTGAATGATAATGCTTTCAATAATAGTCCAGTCAATCTAGCATAAATTTGACCCTAACCCGAAAGTAATTGCAACAGAAGATTTTTAATTTTTAAAATCTTTAGCATAATACCCCAAATATATACTGAAAAAAGTCCCATAAAATCTAACTTAAGGAAGACCAAAAAAAAAACACCATTTAAAACTCCTTTGGAGATTTGTATCGAAAAGGGAGATAACTCTTGCAAAAAAAGGCAGAAATATCAATAAAATTGATACAAAATTATAACTTTACCGCTTCTTTTCATCAGAATGTATCGATTCTTGATTTTTTAGCGGTCTTTAGAGTATAACAAATACCTTTTTCATATCTTTTATCAAGCTATAATCTAGATTTCGTAATTCATTAGTTGACTATTTATTGAATTTTGCAACACGTCAAGGTAAAGCATATAATCAAACTAATTAAGCATGTATTCTTCTTTTTGTGGTTTAAAGTTTCTTTAGATAAGTAAGTTGCTGATAATTATAAAATACAGATATAAACAATACCAAATTTTCACATTATTTTTTCAAATGGTCACAAAGCTTCAAATTTGGCAATTTCTTAAATGAAAAATGCACGAAAAAAATAAAACTACCCATAACACTTTGGTTTTGTACATTTCATGAGCAGAGGATTATATAATTGAGTGAAATACAAACTTATAACCCCATCAATGTATCATACCTTACATAAATTTCAAGAAAAACAACCAAAAACGGACCAAAAAAGACGCATTTTTGCAAGAGTTATCTACCCTTCAAATGTTAATTTCCACAGGAAATTAAAAATGCTGGTTTTGAGTTTTCCTCAAGTCAGATTTTATGGGACTTTTTCTGTGTATATAAAGGGCATAATGCTATAGATTAGAACTAAATAAATTTGAGAATGAAAATGGGGAATGTATCAAAGAGACAACAACCCGACCAGAGAAAAAAACAACAGCAGAAGGTCAACAATAGGTCTTCAATGTAACGAGAAATTCCCGCACCAGGATGCGTCCTTCAGCTGGCCCCTAAATAAATATATACTAGTTCAGTGGTAATGAACGCCATACTAATTTCAAAAATGTACACAAGAGAGTTAAACATTTTTTGTTGCAATTAGTTTTAGGTTAAATCTTAGTTTGACTGGAATATAATACATATCTACGCATATAAAATTTATACAACTGCTAGCATGTAAATGCAATAAATATTTTTAATGTGGTATTGTAAAACAAACAAAAAATACATTGTGTATATAAGAGCTAACATAATAAATAATGTTGACAATCTGAACTTTTTGATTAGGGGATATCGGAACTATAAGAGTCTGGATATTGTCTGATCTCTGTCGGATTGCGTTCGGCAGAATTGGTACGCTGTCGGGTTTAACATGAGAAAGATATAAATTGGTTAAAAATCGGATTGAGAGCGGGATAATTGGGACAAATGCGACTGAATTTAGACGCATACTGAACACTATCTGATTGTTGTCGCGATTAAATATTTTTTTTTACAAATTTAAAGAAAAGTATAGATTTTCAGCCACCATTCAGACATGGTTTATAAATCTAAATCGGGAATGGTTGATCAAGGACGGCAGTAAAAATCGTGGGGACTAAGCACGTCTCAACTACGACTTGACCACAACCACTACGATTTTACTACGACTTCCAATTGTTTTATAATAGTAATTCTGATGATAATTACACAACATAACAGAACTAATATTTTATAATAACCAATTTCAAACAATTTTTAAGAGTTTTGCTTTCCCATTATATATTATAATTTGGGTTAAATTATTTAATCTCCCCATACTGTGACAGTACGGAATTTCTTCCTATGCGGTTTAATATACCTCAATTTTAATATTTTAGATTTTTATCTTTTTGAATTTCATAAAAGTTATTTTATAAGCATATTTAATTATTAGTGTAACAACAAAGAGAGATCCAAACAAAACAACAACAAAAAAACAAAAATAAACATTTATTGAAATTTAAAGTTTTTTTGTTGTTGGATTGACATTCTGAATGCACAGTTTTTGAATATAAGTGTTTAAGTTTTTTGGTTTGAGTTTTGATGAATAGAATCAAAATTATTGTTTGATAACATGTCAAAACTTATAATTTTAGGTGAACACTATGTCGGTTCATTTCAATTCGGCGAAGGACAGTAATACAGTTTTCCTATGTGGTTTAATATACTTTGAACTCGGTTAAGTCATTGAAATATTTTTAACTCTAATAAAAGTGTGTATATATACGAATATCAGAGTGTGCGAATATTTAATTATTGTGATCATGAATGGAAATATGCATATTTTTATTATAATTATATATGAACATATTGAATAGACATCAATGAATAATCTAATTTAGTAGCTGTCATCGACGCCAAAGAATATATTCTATCTATATAATAAGTAATATAGACACATATCTGTAAATCTAGTGTGATAATGAGGACTCACTTTATGTTGGTTATATTTAAAACATTATTAAAATTCATTAATGAAGTATGGGAATCTACATGTATGAAAAATAAATAAATTAGAAGCGTGATATATTCAGCCTCTCATGTTTAAATTCGTTTAAGTAAATCGGTGCAATATATTTGTTGTAAATTTATAATATTTTCACAATTATTATGGTGACATTTGATCGCGTTTTGTCTCAAGTAAAACAAATCGTATATACCATTTATTACAAAAAGTATAAAAATACCGAACTCAACGATAAAATGAAAAAGGAAAGTCCATAAAAAAAATGACAAAATCTAACTGTACCCTCTATCATCCGAAAGGAAAGAAAATAAAACCCAATAAAGAAAGAACATTGATATAATCGTATTTTTCGAAAAAAAAAAGGAGGTTAAACAAGGTTTAATAGAAGGGTTCTCATTTAGAACAATAAAAATGCATTCAACTCTTTGTAATGTTTGAATTCCTTATATCAGGATACCAGCATTTTGAATCCAATTATTAAGCTTCCAGCTTTAAATTTGATGTGCCAGACGCCGTTTCGTCGACATTAGACTCATCAGTGACGAATAAAAAGATTTTGCAGACCAAATTGAACATAAAGTTAAATATTAATGGGAGAACACTATATAAGTTTGATTAACATGTGTCTCATCCCTTTTGTACATTTACGCAAAAAAAATATGTTTAAACTAGATATTACACAAAACCAGCAAAATCAGAAAAGTTGAGTCAAATGCGAAACTGATAATCTTATGGTGTTTTGATTATCACAACATTTTATAAACAATGAATTACTATAACGAACATCTATCTATGATACTTTATGTTAAAACAAAAGTACTGCCTACTGGGCTTGTGACAGTCCTCTAACAGTGGTACCCATGTCGACAAATGTTATAAAATTCATCAAAAATACCTGGCTATCTTTGGTACTCAAAACGCGCGTTTCCTATATACAAGACTCAACCTTGGTAGTCGAATAAAATCAATTGGAATGCTATCAAAAAATATATTCATCAATAAAAAAACGGACAATTCCACTTTTTTTTCAAATATAACAAATATAGTTGTGAAAATAAATAATCAGTCTCTTGTTTTAATGAAAATGGAAAATATTGCTTTAACAGTGCAAAAAATAAATAATCTGTCCTCTTAGTTTACAAAAATAAATAACCAATCCAAAACAAATCCTCCTGCCCCTCTCTTCCCCCCAAATAATAAATAGTCTTCCCCCAAGTTTGAATCATGTTCTGTAAACGAAGTTTTACACGAGACACACTCTATCAGAGTGTATACAGTATGAAGAGAGTCGAAGACTTAACATTTTGCAACTAAAAATGTTGATAATTATGTTTAACTAATTACGATTAAAAATACGGAAAATTTAGTATGATGGCCAATAATACAACTCTCCACCAGAGACCAAATTACGTCGAAATAAGAAACAACGAACATGTGAATTATTAGTACGAATCAGTTAAGGGGTCTATTACCAAACATGTATGTATTGATTTCGTTACCACAAATTACTTTAAATTCTTCCATAGATATAAAGATTTGTTTTTGAAGACTGGTTGTACAAGTAGAAAACTTATTTCAAACGGGATAGCATTTCCTAATTTTTTACGAAAATGTTGTTTACCTTGTCCGGACATTTAGAAACGGTCCTGGTAAGCTTATCATTCCTTTGAATAAACTTACGCTGAAAGGTTACCAATTCAACCCTGTAATTAGATCATTTGATATTGTTTTATTGGTATTTATATTGAAAAGCAAACTAAATATCATTGTTTTATACATATACACATTCATGGATCTTCAATCTGTCGATACCATTATTTTTGTATGCACAAGATGATGTTTTTATCTTACTGTTTATGACGGTCATATTATGGCAAGCCAAAGTGGACAAAAAGAGTTATTTTTTAATATTAAAAAATCATTTTCTAATATTAAAAAATGATTTTCTAATATTAAAAAATCATTTTCTAAAATTAAAAAAATCTTTTTTAATATTAAAAAATTAGGTACTATTTAATATTAAAAAATAAGGTACTTTTTAATATTAGAAAATGCTTTTTTAATATTAAATAACATGTTTAATCCCACAACATTCTAATAAAATTGAGAATGGAAATGGGAAATGTGTCAAAGAGACAACAACACGACCATAGAAAAAATAACAGCAGAAGGTCACCAACAGGTCTTCAATGTAGCGAGAAATTCCCGCACCCGGAGGCGTCCTTCAACTGGCCCCAAAACAAATATATACTGTATTTATTTACCTGTCCCATGTCAAGGAGCATGTAATTTAGTGGTTGTCGTTTGTTGATGTGTTAAATATTTGTTTTTCGTTCACTTTTTTTGTACATAAATATGGCCACGAGTTTCCCGCTTGGACTGTTTTACATTTGTCATGTCATAGTCTTTTATTACTGTCAATTCAGAATGGGCTTTGTTCATTGTTGAAGTTCGTTCGCTTACCCATAGTTGTTAATTTCTGTGTCATTTGATATCTTGTGGAAAGTTGTCTCATTGGCAATCATGCCACATCGTTTTTTATTATATGTAGGCTGCTATAACATATTTTTACATTTATCTCCACAAGCAAAGATTTAAATGTTATCACAAAAAAAAACAATAAATTGAAAATGGAAATGGGGAATGTATCAAGGACACAACAACCCAACCAAAGAGCAGACAAAACATAACACATTTTCTTGTATTGGTTTCTCTGACGAAAACTAATGATTGACGTGAATTTATAATAAGGTCATTCCTTCATTTATACAGTCTCCTGTCTGACAATACAACCAGTGTTACAACTGATTGAACATTGTAAATTATCCTTTCTTGATGTATAAACATAAACTTTTAATGAAAGTCATTTTCAAGCCAACATATTAAAAGAAAACAGCTGGTTGACTTATAGATCAATCTAATCAAATTTTAAGTTTTATCAAAACTTTCCTTAATGATATATTGTGTATACTTATTCGAGTAATATGCATATTTTATTAAAATGTCGACTGGTAATATCTCAAAACTGCACTGTAAACTGTTGTCTTTGACATTATCTCCTGGCGCTTTCGATTTTGAATAAGACTTTCAACTTCATACTTTTAAAATTCACAGCCAAGTCACTCACTATACTAAAGACAGTACATGTGGCAACACTTTTAGGAATTTTGGATCTCAATGCTCTTCAACTTTGAACTTTATTTGGCTTTTTTACACTTTTTGGGATCGAGCGTCACTGATGAGTCTTTTGTAGACGAAACGCGCGTCTGGCGTATATATAATATTTAGTCCTGGTATCTATGATGAGTTTATTCACATAATGTTTCCAAAAATATCCATACACATGAACTTTCCCTATTTGAAGAACTGCAAACTGTATCCATTGAATACAAATAACAATTAAAGAATTAAATGAAGAAATTAAATATAAATAAAACATTTTTTTTTTGATATTATGAGATGTTCAACTTATTAAGGAATGTTTTACTTAAATGAACAAAGTTACGTTTTCGTTAATTATTAATATGAGCTATTCCTTTAATCCATTTATCTTTTTTCTATGTTTCTTTTATCTTTTTTATATTATTTTTTTTCATATATTTTTTTTTTCTTTCTTTCTAATTTATTTGTTATTGTCTTTTATTGACATCTTAATTTATCAAAAATCACTTCAACTAAGATTAAATCAAATGAATGTTTGTGTCGTTGCGTTGGTTGTTTATTGACGTTTACTCCATATCTGTTTTAAATTTCATATATATTTTCGGCTCATAACACCTGAGTGCATCCAGAACATTGGATAATCATCGTATACCAAGGAATACATTTAGTTAGCTGCATTTGACAATGCCCTTCAACGTTAAATATTTTCCCTGGATAGTCTTTACGCGTTTGGCGTTCAGCATTTTAATATTGGTGTCTATGACGAGTTTATATGATGAAAGAAAAAAATATGCAAAACCGTTGTGAACTATTTGCATATGTGAAACATTTGATTGTACATTTATTTTTATTATTTTTAATATGATAACAACATAATTGAATCATTCTTATACTCATCATATAATATACTGTTTATTCGTTTAGCAGTGCACCAGTGTCTTTTGCAAAATGTGAATATTGTTCTATTGTAATATATATATATATAATGATACTATCTTAAATATTGATATTGTTCTTTATGTACAAGATCGTAAGTAGGTAACAATTAAATAAGTAAGACTTTGAGAAATTAGTAATTAAGTAGTAAAGGAACTAAGCATCCAAAAAAAAGGAAAATCACAAAAATACTGAACTCAGAGGAAAATCTAATCGAAAAGTCCCTAATCACATGAAAAAATCAAACGGCAAAACACACCAAAAACGAATGGACAAGAACTGTCATACTCCTAACTTGGAACAGGAATTTTTAAATGTAGAAAATGGTGGATTAAACCTGGTTTTATAGTGCTTAACCTCTCACTTTGTTGAAAGTCGCAACACCTCTTTGATTTGCTTGCCATAATTGCTTGTGAACGTGGTGCTGTTGTTAATTTTAAAAGTAATTTAGCAATAATTAAGAAATTTAGTATATCAGTTATTCAGTAAATAAAGGCAAAGAAGAATACCGGTGTTCAAAAGTCATAAATCGATTGAAATAAAAAAAATCCAGCTAACCCTTATTTAAAGTCAGCATATACACATTCACAGTTCAATTCTAAAAATAACTATGAAATTAAAGTTCATTAGTACAATATACAAACATATACCATTTACAAGTTGTATAGCGTTCACTAAACAAAAACAAAAAAAGATAAATAACAAACGTCAAAAAATATTAGTCACATAAATAACCTGGTTTTAATGCGTTAAACCATGTATGTCAGTTGCATCAAATTCCATTATATTTAAAACGGTACGTGAACAAAACAGACATAATAGGCAAAATAGTCAAAATATGGGTACAGCAGTCATCACTGTGTCACAATCTCAAAACGAACAAATATTTAACAAAAAAAAAAAAAAAAATGCACAAAAAGCATCTATCAAATTTAAAAAGCCAATTAATTGCATATGTATACATGTTATACATAATGTTTTACGCTTATGCATCTAGGACCACTGTTTTTGTAATCATAAGAACTACTGCCAACATTACTGCGAAATAAAGGTTGATAAGTTTTGTTCCATATTCATTGATTCCAGCATAAAGACTTTTTCCAGTCTGTTAAAGTCTGGTCAGCAGTTAAGATTCAGCTTTCATGGAATCAAGTTATTTGCGGAGTGATGCCCAGTTTGGTTTAATCTCTTTTTTTCTGTTTGAGGACTTTTTTTCGCTTTTGTATTTCTCCCTTTTCATTATTTCTTTTTATATGAAGTTTTAGTTTTCTTCTTGATTATATTTTTCTGTTTCTTTTTTCGTTTTCCTTTGCATCTTTTGGATGGTGGCTTCTTAGGGGAGTTTTCTGAGTTTTTCTCGTTCATCTTTTACTATTTAAATCAAAATATATTAACAGATGAAATGCATATCTTATAATGAATACATATTGAACAAAACTTATAGTTACTAAATCCGTTCTCTTTAATATTTATTATAAAAGACAACCAGTTTCATTAAATTGTCTGTTATAGTCTATTCATGGTAGGTCTAGTTTTGTTTTGAATGTAAGCACAATACATACATGTGTGATGTTTCGGGGGCAACTTTGTTTGAATATGACTTCCAATACATGTGTCTCAAATACAGGAAGGTTCGAATCATGTCTGAATTTTTCCATATTTCAGATGTATTCTTTTCGTAGTCACCTCGGAAAACATTTTTTTCTAAATTGCCCACGTCTTTTATGAAAAAGATTACATGTCACCATTATGATTACAGCTTTACTATCATTGTAACCTTGATACAGGGTTACCACGAAGATAATTATTGCATGCAGGCTTCCAAGGGCTAGGATTAAAGTCTTTATTTTGGAAATTTTGCGAACATCATCATAATTTGGTCAAATATTATGGAATATTTTTGTCAAATACGAACAATTTATGTTTTATGTCTGAACCACTACCGAATTATCTTTCCTTGACTGTGACATTATCGAATGCGATATTTTAACAAATTTGTACTGCGGCATAGCATGAGATTCCTGAAAAGATATGAAAAAATAATTAAGGGGCTAAACAATGTAGGCCCGAGACCACAATTAATTCCTCTATTAGTTATTTATAACGTTTTGTCTAATTAAAAAAATTACCGGTGTCTTTTATCAAATATTTTGTGTGCAATGTACAATACAAGTCCAAAAATATATTTAAGTTTCAGAAAAATTACATGTTTACATCTTACAAATTTAGCCAATACACATCCATAACCCCTATGAACAATTCAAGAAATGTTTCGAAAACTGTAAATATTACCTCTTTGCACCTGGGCTAATCACTCTTTCAATATCAAAATCAGTTAAAATAAAACACCCAAAACTATATTTCATCTTTCTTCTTTCATTTCAACCTGATAAAAACTAAGAAATGTTTGAGAAAAGGAAAGACAAATAATTAAAGAAAAATAAACAAAAAGCGGGATAATTAATTGTGGTCTTGGGCCTGTACTAGTAAAAAAAATGCAACAATGTTGATTGTAGGTAAAAAAACACGCTATTGGTACTCATCAAATTAACATCAACGATTGAAAATTGGTACGAATCAGATTAACATCAACGATTAAAAATTGGTACGAATTAGATTAACATAAACGATATATTTTATTAATGTACTTTACTATTTAGGGAAAAATCGAAATTGAGAAGCGCAACCGTATCTTGAATCTTCAAAACATCAGCCGGTTGCAAAAGTATTATTTTGTAATTAATTTTCAGATTGGTAACAATTTTAAAAAAAGTATAAAAGAAATTAAAATTTAGAAAGAACCCAAACATCGAAGAAACTTATGCTTTTTTTTGTGTAAATTTATTGGGGTGTAAAAGCTTTTACCGAAGTACATTTTGTATGAAGCGCGGAAGCACTTCCTTTTTAAAATGTTCGCACGCTCTACGCTTTTACACCCCTATCAAATTACTAAAAGAAGCATTCAATACTTATAATTACATTTTTTTTGCTAGGATTATAAAAACACGATTTTTTTCAAGTCATTCTTTTTTTTGCATGTGCACTTTATTGTGGAAGCTCCTGTCATCATGAATGTTACATTTCAGGTTAGAATGAAGGTCAATTTCAAAATAACGTGAGAAAGATGAAATTAAAGTATTTTAATGGAACATTTGATTTTAACAGCTTAGATACAATTTATTTAGTGTTTTTTAAACAACAATATCATAAAACCATGGGCAATTGTTGATCCGTCATGAAACTCCGGAAACATGAAATCATTATGTAAATCATTAAACTTAAGCGTTATTCTTAAAAAGTATAATAAAAAAACACGCTATACTTAGTTACCGGCCATGTGATTTTCTATCTACTAAATCTTACAAATCATTAAATCCAAATTCCCATGAGGACTATGGTCAATTTGAGCTAGGTATGCATTTATTTTGGTTCCATACATATTCAATTATGATTTTCTTGTTTTATCTTTCTGCTGAAAAAAGGAAGAAAAAAAACCACCAACATGTTGTTCAAATGATATCCAAATGCTACTTTACAAGTGAAATGGTGGTTTTAAGATTACCCCCCCCCCCTTCCTCGAACAGTAACGACTATTTAAATACAAGTTACAATTGCTGAGTATATAATATCTGTTACAAGTAGATTTAGGTAAAACATTGAACATATATTCTAAGAATAAATGCGACTGTGTTTTTTGTATAATTCTACGAAAAATTGTCTATCTTGCTGATATACCATTATAAGTCATAGATATATTTGTTACAGATAACCAGCTACAATTCAGTCATGTGGTCCTTTATTGCGACATGGACACGGTTGGTCAATTGTTTTTACTTTGGAAAGAGTAATAAGGTGCCATTTGTGCAACTGGAACTGCATTGGTTCATCTCTGGATTTTCATAATATTCGTGTTTCTCAATCAACATTTTTCTGTTAGAGATTTTGATTACTTGAGGCTTGCTTCCCATAAATTTTCTTAGGGTAATGTTGATAAAATTGAGAATGAGAATGGGTAATGTGTCGAAGTTACAACAGCCCGATCATAGAGCTGAAAACAGCTCAAGCCCGCGAATGGGTCTTCAACACAGAGAGAAAATCCGCATCCGGATGTTTGTATAGTGTTAGTCGAACTAGTTCCAAGCTTTTTTGTATTATGAAATTCCAAAACTGTAATTATTTAATTTGCAAAAAAGGGGTAAATGAGCTGTTATGTACACGTAACCACAATATTCACAGCCATGTTCATACCTATAAAATATAAGAGGAAATTTATTTATTGTAACAGACAAATATAATACAATATCTCAACATTGAGAGTAAATAAATAATATTGAGCTATATGTATTTGCTTTACTGACGATTGAATTTATCTATAACATCATTTACTTGAATGAAATAACGGTATACAATAGAATCACTTATTAAAAACATGTAAAATGAGTACAAACATATCACAAAATGTAGTAACAGTTACTACTAATTCATATAACAACATAAACTAAAACAAAAGGGACAAGCTATATATATATATATATATATGTTAGGGTTAGTAACTGAGTATATCAGTATATCATTACAAAGGAAAGCAATCTACGCATAATAAACTATTTCAAGCTTTATACTAATATATAATAAGATAACAATAAATGAGAACTTTTTTTTTAAAAGAGAAACAGAAGATACCATATATTAAAACTTATCAGTCTATGGCAAACTGCATGTTATGTCAAAACAATAATGATAATAAGACAAACATATGTCTCAAAAATACAGTATAGAAAACGTAAGACTGGGAATTGAATCAAGGACTTCCCTTTTTCAAACAATTCTACCATTTTCTGTTCCTTTGTTCATGTTTTAAATCGTGTCATACAAAAGGCAGCGCATGTTATAATAACCATGGTATAATTATTATTATTCAATGAATAAACTATAACGGTACAGGAAAGGTTTATCTTTATGTTCATTTATTACTTCGAAGGGTCACCATATCAAACCCAGAGACAATGAGCATAAAATATGTTAAAATATCTATCGATTTTTTTTATTAAAATACTTTAAAAATATATTAGATATAGTGCAATAGTATGTAGTTTGCTGAGGCAAACCCTTAAATATATTGATGTCACGAAATATGAGGTAAATTCAAAGTCATGCTAAATTCTATAAATAAAAATCCTGGCATCTATAATGAGTTTATTGTAAAAGTAATTGTTTATGTATAAGCCGAATAATCGGATAAAATATGTATATAAATATTAATTAACAGTGTATTCAAATACTGCCATTCAACTTTTTTATTTGTTATTTTATGATTGTAAGAGCTTTCCCTGCATTGATTTAATGACAACACGTTTAAAAAATACATTCGTTAGTAGTCAATGCAATAGGAACATGGTATATGTTTCCGAAAAAAATGTACAACACATACACTTGCAATTGTATTTCTTACCTGTACATAAAGCATCGCTCCATTCACCGACACACGAGCATATTAAATCGCTATTATTGTCTTGACTACAATATCCTCCATTTAAACAGTAATCAGGATGACAGGTATTGTCTGTAAATAGCACACAAGCATTTGTCTGATTCTTAAAATGCTATTGTACTGTATTTTATCTCTATACACTCTATGTAGGAAGGATACCTATGCCAGTTGCGTTGCAGTTACTATGATAACAGTTATTTGGTATTTGTTTTTGTATTGTTGATCAATATTCAAAAAGACACTTTAGTTTTAAATTGTAGTTATGGCTTTACATGACAATGGACACATTTGCTCTCCCAGGCCTGTTTTCACATATTTTTTGGTACATGTAGTAATCGACAATTGCTTACCGAAAAATCATATTACAGTTCTTTTATAAAAGCATGCAAAACAAAACATTGATCAACTTGCTTGCTACGTTTGCAGTAAAAGTATACAGACTGAAATAGACTACCTACCTGTTTTTTTTACAAACATCCAAACTAATATAGAAAGCAAGTTTATAAAATGTTTGATTTGTATGTTTTAATAGAAGAACTGTAACTACTATTAATGTTTTTGTATGTGACACCTTGTATCAAATAAACTTGAATGCTGAAATCTCGGGAAAAAACCCCTTTTTATTTGGATTAAACATAAAGGCAAATTGATTTTCGTCTTGAACAGTAATTTTAATCTGAACATCAGTTGAGAGTCCGAATAAATTATGTATAGTCATGCTCAGTGTTTCAGTCTTATTCACTGTGGTCAATTCAGTACTGTCTAGACAATTCGTCTGGGGCCAATGCATAACTATTAAGTACAGTTTCAGACAAATTATTATGTTGGTAATGTAAACAAGTGAATGACAAAAACGCAGTCATAGGATAATAGTCTTAACAGCCAGATCGTAATTAGCTGCAAGATTATTGTCTGCAACGGAACAGATTGACCGTGTTGAAAATTGACATTAAGACTTCAAATGACTTAATAATTTATTTCAAGGCTGTCAAAAGCAGTTCAAATTAGTTAACTAGTGATACAGATGTAAATACACAATTGAAGCTCGCAATTACTTGCCAAATGTACGCCTGCATTACCCAGCATATTCAATATTTGTGATAAAGTAAATTTATTCGGAAACTACTCCTTTTCACACACATGTATTTATCATGGTTTTCCAATTAAAAATAAACTTACAGAAACAATTATCAACATCGCTTCCTTGAAGACTTGACAGTTGAACATTATTCAGATCATAACAGGATACACTTTCAATAGTAAACGCTTTTGATTTCAGCCAGGACCAAAAGGGAACGTTACAATCACAGGACGATTGAAGATATCTGTTCATAAAAGAATGATTGAATAAAACGAATTACCTATTACCTATTAATGCAAATATTTTAATTCTAATAATTTTGTTAATTATGAAACGAGAGTGTGATTAAAGGACCAAGCGAGGCTTCTGAACAAACACAGCTTGTAAAATACAAAACAAAAAACATATAACCACGAAAACACTATCGGAAATTCAGAGTAACTTTCTTTTTTTTATTGCACAATATGATATGTCGTTAAGGTGTTATTTTGCTTAGTGAAAACAAATATTTAAGATAACAGGTAATGAGAATGAGAGCTGTTTGCTTTCTGGAAATATTGTATATGACATATGCAAGTGAATATGATGAATATGATTTATTAAAGATGACAAAAAATATAAATAAAAAGTTATATAATAACACATTTAACATTCAGCTTTTACCTACATGGTTATAAATCGTTTAATGTAAACCTTATACTTACAGATTGGCTACGCTAATCATGTCGATGTTATTTGCAAATGTGTCTTTCTTGGAACTTGCACTCAGACCTCTGATAAAGTGTTAAAATATCTTTAAAATGAAATTATCTATGAAAGTAACACGTAATGTAGACTACGTGTTCCCGTTCACGTTTTGGTGCATCAAAATTAACTTGAGAATTTTACAGTATTAATTTTGTTTAAGTTATTTATGTTAGTTTATTCGTTTTTCTTGTCTTTCGATATAACTTTAATATCAGAAGTAAAAATGAACACCGTGCATTGGCCTATAATGCTTTACTTTTATAAATTGTTATTTGGATAGAGGGGTCTCATTGGCACTTACAACAGATCTTCCTATATCTACAAAAAACATAACATTTTGACGTAAAAACCACAAACACATCCTTATATTTATATCGATAGAAACATTTCTAGTACTAGACACACACAAGGAGTCATTCTGCAATTTAGAGTAACACCTCAAACAGAAAGATTTACCACAAAACACGTTTGAAAAATCTATCACTTGCTATAAATGGTACTCGGAGCAACTAGACGGGTGCCACATGTTGAGCAGGATCTGATCACCCTTCCGAAGCACCTGAGATCATCCATAGTTTTTGATGGAGTTCGTGTTGCTTACTCATTAGGTTTCTATGTTATGTAATGTTTACTATTGTTTGTCTGTTTGTCTTTTTCGTTTTTAGCCATGGCGTTGTCGGTTATTTTCGATTTATGAGTTTGACTGTCCCTCTGGTATCTTTTGTCCCTATTTTACAATCAGCAAATACATTTTTTTTTAGCTTTTGGCCCCTTAGAATAAAACATTAGGAGTACCCAGATGTACAACCATTGAAACATAGACCCATATTTATTGTTTTTTTTTAAAAACCTGAACTGTTTGATTTAGTCTTGTAATATTAACACTGAAACGTTTGATAAATAGAGATGTATTAACTCTTAAAACGTTAACGATAGGGAGTTGGAACTTTCCTTTCTTAAATTTCAAAATAGTTTAAATGATTTTAATACCTTCTCACTAGACTACTTTTTGTTCGATTCTCTGTGCACGAAATGGAAAATTGGAATCTACAACACATTACTAAATATTAGGAAAATATAAATAGCTTATACTTACACATAATATGATAATGTTTTATTTTGAAATGATCCGTCTTCGATTGTAGAAATGGAGTCGTCAACCATATTTCTGAAATAGTAAAAGCAACATGGTATTTTAGGTAATCAACTTCACGGGTGTCATTCGGTTTATCGAGAGAAATGGGCGTGAAAGAATATCTAACGGCGGTCAAGTATTGAGAGACGATCGTGAAAGTTCTGGTAACAGATCGTGAAAGACATTCAATCGAGAAGACATATGAAAGATCAGTAAATATTCTAATTTGATTAATTACACAGACACATTTACGACAAAATAAAACTGTCTGTCAAAATGGTTCAACATTATGATCAGTATGTCAGAATATCCAGTTTCAAAAGTACATAGTTATTACAAAACGACAAAAGGCAGATTGCTTCTCGACATTTCAATGACATAAAAAATGTAAACAAACACGATTTTTTCACAAATTCGACTAAATAAACTACGTTTATCAAAATAAGGGCATTGTATTTGAATTAATTAAACGGTTCTCATAGTTATTTTGTATAAATATAATCTGAAACTTGGTAAATAAAGAACTATTCACACAAAATTGATTTTTTGGATCGTGAAAGATCACGTACCAGATTTTTGAAGATCGTGAAAAGGATCGTGAAAGATCTGATGCTACGAAGACGTTCATGTTGCTGACAGTGCGTGTTTCAGAATGAAGCGCGAAATATAAATCAAACGTTAAATATTTTTTATGGCTAGCATTATTCTATACAATAGTTTATTTTCTTATCTAAAGACCATCAGAATTGGCTCAATTTTATATTTTGAAATGATATAGTTATCAAAATAAATGTAATGTTGATTTGGTGCCACGCAAAAAAAGTAAATTTATATTATCCACCAATGTATGTTAGTGTATACTGCAAGTTGTTACACCCGGCACTTGAAACTTTTGTTTAAGATCTCAAAGAGGAGCTAAAATGAACTGCTGCGCATAAAAACAATCCATATCATCGCTTTCTCGGGTTATAAGCGGGGTAACAGGAAATTTTTATTTGTACAAGTACAAATAGTTATCAAAGGTACCAGGATTATAATTCAGTACGCCAGACGTACGTTTCATCTACACAAGACTCACCAGTGACGCTCATATCAAAATATTTATTAAGACAAACAAGTAAAAAGTTGAAGAGCATGGAGGATTCAAAATTCCTAAAAGTTGTACCCAATACGACTATGGTAATCCTTAGTTTTTCGAAAAATTCAAAGTTTTGAAATCAAGAAATTTGTATCAAATGACCACATTATTGATATTCATGTCATTACCGAAGTGTTGAATACGGGGCTGGTGATACCATCGGGGACGAAATGTCCACCAGCAATGGCATCGACCCAGTGGCGTAAATAGTTATTAAAGGTACTAGAATTATAATTTAGTACGCAAGACGCGCAAATACTAGTACATTAAAATTATTATTTGGGCATTCGTGAACATGTTGTTTGTAAAATAGTTGGATGATTGTAGGATGAAGTTTTTTATCGTCATGTAAAGTACTCACTTATCATGAGTTATAGGATACCCATATTTTGTATATTGGATCCGTCAAACAGGATTCACCTGACTCTGAATTTGCCTCATTTCATGGATGAAGATTCATTTTAGTGGTCATGTCCGTATCGAGGATTCGTTAAGATTTATGATAACTGTCTGTTGTTATGATTGTAAGGTGTATATTTTCGACTTGTGCAAGATTTCAACTAACATTGAACTCATTATCATGCATCATTCGGCAATGTTTGTTTTATGTTGTTTGGCCTTTTGAATATATACATGTATGCAATAACGACAAGGTGTTTCGTGTATGGTGTACATGTCTGTCTGCATGTTTCTTATATGACCATGATGACTTCAATTGTGTTTGATTTATTAAATGATAGAAAGATGTCTATGTCTGGCTGTCGGTCAGGGATCATATACTTTTGACCTTATGTTTCGAATTAATTGGCAAAGCATAACTTTTACATTTGTAAGTTTCTAAGGCACTGTAAGGATCGGAACACATTTATTTGGTGTACGGGATATTTGTAGAGATCTGTATGGCATGGTTCATTTGACCATGGTCTTTTTTTTTATGAAACATTGATAATCTTAAGCGCATTTGACACTTCTAGTAAAACCCTTGATAGTATAGACGTTCAACACATATACTATCATAAGTAAAGCAAACAAGACATTACAGCATTTGCGCTTTGATATTCTATAATATGTACTATATAGTTAAATCAATTTTTATCTGCGTTGTTTATAAAGAACTTAAAAAGTTCTGTTGCACACAATGTTGGTTATCGTTCAATCCAAAACTACACATGAAATGTGCTGTTTTTGCTATGATTTTTTGTTTGATGGATAACATTTTGGTTTAAACGTTGCATACTATCCATATTATTGTCTAACTAGTGCCGGTGTGCCTGAAGTGCACTAGACTGATTCACAGAGCTGAATCTTTCACACTTATTTAGACACGTTATTAGTTGGTTTTTTTTTTACTTTTGAAGTAAAGTGTTGAATAGAAAAAAAAAGATAATAGCTTTAATGTTCATCCTTATCAAAATAGTTTCAGGCTTCAACCACTTGCAGATTTATCAAATGGTACTTAGTAATAGAAAAACTGATTTCTGATTACTAGTATTAAGTCTGGTCACGCATTTACTTTCACGATCGAAAAAATACGTTGCCTGATCTTTCACGATCAAGTTTGATTGAAATTCAACAAATTCAAGGTTTTCATAAACAAATTAACGCTTTTAATGGAAGAACATACTTTAATTTTACTGTACTATCAGATACACCAAAGATTAAATTTCAAATATATCATGATATTCTGAAATATGACCATTATATGTACACAAAGCGTGTTATTTTTAATTAATTTCATAGACACGCATTGCGCCTTTTGTGTTTTTTTCAAAAAGTACCTCATATTTTCTTGATCTTCTTTCACAGTTATGTTGAGGAAGTTAAACCATTTTGACAGACATATTTTTTTGTTCTGATTTGTTCAGCGTTTTGAAAATTAAGCGATTTTTTCAAAGATTCTGAACTAGAATGTACAATAAATGCCTTTCACGATCCGTTACCAGAACTTTCACGATCGTCTCTCAATACTTGACCACCGTTAGATATTCTTTCACGCCCATTTCTCTCGATAAACCGAATGACACCCGTGGAAAGGTGGCAAGATCTGTGATAAAACAAAATGTATATTTTTGATTTCAAAATAATTCATCTTATATAAAACATATGAATATTTATTCCTTATTACAAATTCTACACATATAGATATAAGCAAGTTTACCACTTAAAATACATAATTTGCCGAAAAGGTTTATCATTTTTTATAAAGATATATTAATATTCTATATTTACTAGTAATTGGTATCCTCGTGCTGAGTTCATACCAGCTTTTGATTGGTTTCTTTGCAATAGTATTACGACAGTTTTATTCTTTATAACTTCGTTTTGTTCGGGCATGGTGTTTTCCTACCTTTTCTTTGACCTTTTAAGTATTTGCCTTGTTTAGTAAAAATGATCATCTTTTGTAAGTAATAAACTGTTTGATAATATCATTATGTATATCTATGTGTTTATATAAACTATTGTATCAATGTGGGTTTTTCAGAATTAATATATTTAACTAATAACTAAGAATTACTGACTGATAAACAAAAGACATATTACATAAAGTATGAGTCACTTTGGAAGTTGATTGGGATCGCAGTCAATCCTTTAGAACTGCAATTTACTGTAACTTGTCCAATGTATGGCCAACTTGTGAAACAGGTGCAGTTGTCTGAACATAATATAACCACGTCTGTATATAATGCAATGACAAGTAATCTCACAACTATCTTGTAGTACATGGTGTTCAATCTGAAAAATAAACACCTAAACATATGTTTCGTTTACTTATGATACCCTTTTCTAAAGAATTTGAATTGCTTTGATCTATAAATGTACATATAAATATAGCTCGTGTATACAATTAAGTTGAGAAATAAAACGGGTAATGTGCCAAAAAGGCAACAATACGACCAAAGAGCAGAGCACCACCGAGGCCTATAAATGATTTGGCTGATACTTTGATCAGCGTAAATTGACGTCACATTTAACTTTACAAATGTAAAACTATAAATAACAAATTACACCAAACAACAACATGCTAAGACTAATCAAGACCAGGGAGTCTGAAAACGGGACACACAAACAAGCGGCTGGGCTAAACATGTTTTGTGAGATCTCAGCCATCCCATATACCCTTTACCCAATGTAGAATAAACAAAACCACAGCAGCTCGTTATACCTGTAACTGAAAATATAATACTGTATTACCGTGTGTTTTGCAAATTGAAGATATTTTTTGTTTTACCACATACATAAATTTAGAAGAGTAAACGCCATAAATTCACTAACATCATGAACACTTAACACCGGTTCATAGTACACAGAAGCCCCACTCGAACTATTATTTTCTCAGTTCAGTTGACGGGAAATTGGAATCAAAACTCTAATTTGGCATCAACATATTTTAAAAGATCATATTATACTAACATTTGTACCAAGTTTCAAGTTGAATGGACTTGATCTTTAGCAAAAAAGTACTTTCACCAAAATCTTTAAATAGCCTTGACAGTTTTTTTTTACCTGAAGCGGGACCGACGGATGAAGAGAACATAAGGAATCTATCTGGGGCATAATAATATCTACCCATTAACACTGGAAGTCTCAACTTATTATAAAAGAGGGACGAAAGATACCAAAGGGACAGTCAAACTCATATATCTAAAACAAACAGACAACGCCATGGCTAAAAATGAAAAAGACAAACAATAGTAAACATGACACAACATAGAAAACTAAAGAATAAACAACACGAACCCCACTAAAAACTAGGAGTGATCTCAGGTGCCCCAGAAAGGTAAGCAGATTCTGCTCCGCATGTGGCACCCGTCGTGTTGCTCATGTGATAACAAATCCGGTAAATAGTCTAATTTGGTAGGTCACATTATCTGCTAGTGATGTATCAATAAATTGAAATAATGCACCAAATCAAAATTGGTTAAAATTAACAAACTACAAATTTAATTAACAAACTTCCCTTTGTTATGAAACAAAACATGACTCTTATCCAACTCTTCGAGTGAATTATGTGCTATTAATACATCATTTTAACACACAATATGTGAGACACTTATTAGTTACTTCCAATCTATCAAGATTCTGTTAACATATAGAACTAATTAAACAGACATACTTTTGATCTGAGTGTCACGGATGAGTCTTCTGTAAACTATTTATAAGTACAAGCTTTAATTTAACAAAAGGACTAGAACAAAGATTATGTATAATACCCCGCCACCTTCTGTCTGTGTCTGTCCCAAGGTAGGAGTAGTGGTTCATTCAGTGGTTGTCGTTGGTTTCTCTGTGTAATGTTTTTTTTTGTTTATTGATATAAAAAAAATCTTACTAATTGCTAAAAAATAAAATCGTTTAAATTGATATACGTATTATCGTATTATTATTATTTTTGTGCTCTCTAAACGATGTGCATGGGTTTCCTGGGGTCTAGTAGAAAATAAGATCACTTAAATTGTTGAACCTTATATAGAAATATATCTTTTATTATAATTTGGGACATATTATATGTGAAAAATATAACATCGAAGAATTAAAAAAAAAAATACAATTAATACAATTGTTCTCTGATTAGTGTATGAATTAATACCTCCTGCTTGGGGCAACCTCATTAAACAGATCACACCTGGTCAGAGAGTATTAAATCCTGAATTACATTCATCCAAAATTGCAACATCCTGTTCAACTTAAATTGAAAGTCCTTTTGAATTCAGTAGATAAGAATTACACGAGTGTAAGAAAAGTAAGGTTTTCTTTTTACCTGTAAATCACATAAGTACTGATGTAATTAAATCTTAGGCCGTGTTCACATTGATTTAAATTCGGTGTTGTGTTAGTGTAACTCGCACGTAAACTAAACACAATTGCGTTCCCATTGATAAAACTCAATGTTTACATGTAGTTTAAATCATGTTTTATCTACACACTGTCGATAGTCAATGTAGGCCTTATGTAGGTTAAGTGTACACAAAACTAGGCATTTATGACATAAGTTTTACCGTGTATATATTTAAGGAGGAAACTATTTTTGAGTAAAAATTTTATTTTTGATAATTATTAGTATAGTTCTTTACAGAAATTGTTGTCTAAATTTTACAGATTTTTTTTTGTTAAAACAAATTAACGTACTTTATTAAGACTCAAAGCAGCATCATTGCCGAACCCATAAGACAGCAACCAATTGATTTTCGGGGGGGGGGGGGGGGGCTATTATAGGGGGGCCATTATAGTTAAGTATAAAACATAAAGGCAAGGGGGTGGGGTGGTGAGCTATGGATTTTGTTTTGGAAACAAAAAAATGTTTCCAGTTTTTGGCCTTGAATTTTTTTTTGTTTGTTTCACCCTCAGCTGCCACTATATATAATGCTAAAATTGATTTCGACTTGTCACCAAAATTTGTCCTGAAAAAAATCAATAGCTCACGCAACCTCCGCTTCCCCTCCCCCTCCACAAAATATGAAGTAAATAGTTGCTACCTAATTTATTTTGAAAAGGTCTGCCCGAATCGACTTGACATACACAAAAATATTCGCCAATGGTCTTTTATACTCAAACAACGATTCACGCATAAATGCACGACTAAAAAAAGCGTGAGGTAAATGATATGTTTGTCTAGTATCTCAGATCCGTTTAATAACACTTAAAATAAATAAAAAAAACGTTACCCTATTCCTTTACCAAATACTGCTTGGATGAGAAATACCATTTGAAACGAACAGAAAAGATAAAAATGTAGTGATCCCTAATATCTCAATCTTTTTTTCGGCTGTAAGCACCCTGCTGTAGCTAACGTTTTCTAATGCGTAATCGAGACATCTCTAGTATATTCAAACTACTGCAAATAATAAAAATAGCTTTCATAAAGTAGCAACCACTTAACTTAAAAAAAGGGGGAGTTTTTTTTTTTTATGTGAGTCAGATTTTTTTTCGCTCGTACGTTTTTATTCCTTTTTTTTCGATGCTGGTGATCAAATACTTTTTTTTCAATATTTAACACTTTAATGTATGGGGAAACTCTTGATTCAGAATAATTTTTTTAACATCTGTATTACCATTTTGTTTTTATCAAATTGGGGATCGGAATATTTCCATTCCCACCCCCACCCCCATGAAGTCAAATGGTTGTTCCCTTACCGCTAGAAAAATTGTCCAAAAATTTTGAATTCAGTTCTACGTAATGAACATTTAAATGACATAAATTTTACAAGTGGGAACAAATCTTATGTACAGGTAGCTAAACAAGGTGTATAGATGTGAACAAATGTAATGTGAAACCAGTGTACACTACACTAAACTAATTGTAAACATGTTTACTCAACACGGCCTTATTAAATGCTACGTGTATGCCATGTCGTTTAATTATGACAAACAATAAAAATATTTACATGAATTAAATATTTCCTTTTCAAATTACTGCAACTTTGGAACACATTTTTTTTTTTTAAAATGTTATCAAGAATTGCTATGAAAGTTTAATTATAATGATTTATAAGTTCATGGTTTTAGAAAACAAAGGTGTCATTTTTTAAATTGATTAAGTTGCTTTATATACTATTTTAAATGTATCTGTATTTTAAAAAAAATCAAAAAAAATCACTGCCTAATTTACTTTACTCAACTGACACCCTAAATTTATACTAGGCTTAAGGATGTACTCTTCTGACGATTTTAACGTAATTTGGAAGTGGTCAACGGGAGATAACTCGCGATTGACTTCGATGTCGCAAAATGGCTGAAAAAGTCATATTTCGCAGAAGATAAAAATTATCGTTTAAATGTACATTAATTGTTTCCATATTTTCATTTAGTTAAAAATAAATTAATAAAAGTTGAATAGAAATGGTTGTATAAAATTAGAACGACTTACTCAAAGTCCCGGATGTCAGTCGGCAATGTAAACAATCGTCTGCCGGTAGATATTGTTTACATTGATTATGGTACGCAAAGTGAAAGGTTTTAAGAGTAAAAAGCAGACGGAGCGGTTACGGAAGGTTCTACAGGGTCTAGTAGATCGGAGAAGTGAAAGGTGTACAACAGATGGCAAGGTTCCTTCCGTTTTGAAGGACCATTCTTATGCATCCGCGAATGATGGCAACCCCCCCATACACGTCGCGGAGCAGTTGTTTTCAACTACTACAGAAACTTCCTGGTCTATGGACAGACGGATAGTTGAACTTGGTGTACTTGCAGAGGGTCTGTCCGGTTGTAAAAAGTGTGGACTTCCTCTGCAGTTGACGCATGCATCTAGCATTGTGACATATGGATTGTCAGCTATTATCAAGGTAAAAATTCACAGACATTTATATTCTTTCTCTTTGTATGAAGAAGATGTTCCTTCAGGATAAGGGGAACTGCCCACCTTCTTTTGCACATGCTCTTTCTCTTCCAATTCATAAACTTTAAAAAACAACCTGTAAGTGATCATGAAAAATGTGTTTTTCTAGTGGTTATGCTGCCCATTTTTATTGATGTTGAACCACTTATCTTTAGAATTTTTCAGCATAGCTACCCCCTCTTTTCTGACAAGAATTAAAATAAATTAGAAGTATGAATAGTCTCTGACCTGCCTTGTTATTTTTTACAGAACAATTCTCATGATTTTTTTTTTTTTTCATTTGTTCATATCCTTCTCCTTTTTTATAGATGTTCAACCTTCCTTTTTTCCCAGTTGTTCATTCTGAATTTTTAAGTCAAGACACTTGTCTTACCTTTTTTCAAATTATATCCTAGCCCCTCCCCCTCCCCATAAAAATTAAATGGTGGAATCTCATCTTTTTAAGTGACCTTCTATAAAGGTTGGGTCTGTGACTAAAATAATGCATCTATTCAATGCATGTGTCAAATGGACTGCATCAGGATTTAATACTTGTAAAAAATCAACAACTCTACCAAACACAGTATTATTACAGGATTTTTTGTTTGTTTTGTATTTAATACATACAATGTACAGTAAATATAAAAAAGAAGATGTGGTATGATTGCCAATGAGACAACTATCCACAAAAGACCAAAATGACACAAGCTGGTGGCACTTAATAATTTTGAAAACTATTATTAATCTTTTTTGCAGTCACTTAATTTTTGTATTCTTATATATACTGATGTACAAAAAAGACTTGTAACATAAAAAAAATCATTTGGGTAAAAGATACATTAAAACTATTAAAGATGGTGCTTAGTGGAAAAAGAACAAACACAGCTTATGGGGGCTGAGGTCAGGTAAAAACAATAAAATGACTCTTTGTCAATTGCTTTATTCTGTAAAGCTTACAAGTAAAAAGTAATAACAATCATTTAAAACCTAATAGTATACACAATCTGCATTGGCAAACATTGTTTTTACTGTTGAATTTATAAAACACACTGCATGTAGTAAGTACATATTGCATTACATTAAATTGTAAAGAATTTTTAAGAATATTTTTTCTTAACATTTTAGATACCATGTTATAATACCAGATGTCTTCACATAAACAATGTTGCAACTGGGAAAAGACATAACAAGATATGGGATGCCAACACCAAATTAGCTACAGTAATTTTTTGTGAACAACCACTGTGTCTAAAGTCTAAATACAATTTTGCAAATGATAACTAGAGCAAATTATTATTCCCCCTTGTAAAAATGTCTAGAGGCACACAAATATGCATGCAGTATCTGATGACAACCACTTTAATTACAGGGTGATCATGACTTGGGATATGTACATAATATAAAAAAGAAGATGTGGTATGATTGCCAATGAGACAACTATCCACAAAAGACCAAAATGACAACATTAACAATTATAGGTCACCGTTCGGCCTTCAACAAAGAGCAAAGCCCATACTGCATATAGTCAGCTATAAAAGGCTGATGTATAATCACTGAATGAGGCAGCAACCATTTGATTTTCTAGGGGTCATGGATTTTTTTTCTGGACAAACTTTTTTCTTCACCTCTGGGGAATTTTGAATATTTATATGCTTACTTAACTGTGAGATGCTGATTTAAATGGGGTCAAGTGGTTTATTTTATAGAGAACTACTGGAGCATTAAAATTTCTGGAACTGTAACTGTCTGTAAATTCAAAAATTTATGCAGGATTTTAATTATAATGAATAATTCAATTGAGTTATTATTGCAGTACATGTATAAACAAACTTACATTCAATTTTACACTATATTTTTGTCACAAAATGCAACTTCTACTGTTATAGTAATACATAATATTGATTAAAATTTGTGAAATTAAACATGCTTAGTAATTTATCAATATTCAGAATTGTTTATTTTCTATGCTGCTATTACAAATTAAGCCTTTCAATGTTAAATTTTCTCTTTTTAATTTTAGCTATGGTACATACTGGAATTGGAGGAAGACAAGTCAACACATTCCTCACAGCTCTCAATATACCACCTGTGAGTAATACATTACTCAGTGCAAGGCAGAAGGAATCAGGGGGTGCTATAGAGACTGTTGCAGAGAGCACCATGGCTGTATGTCTATCTGAAGAACTAGATATTACAAAGAAGTAGGTGCATATATGATCTAGCTGAAATCTATTTATTGTATAATGGTTGTGATTATACTGCATGTATATAAACAATGACGTGTAAACAATTTAAATTTGTATTGAAGATTGAAGGTACATGTAACGTCATAAGCATAAGACTCAAAAGTATAAAAATACAATTATGCCGTGTTTCAGTAACGTTATATTCTGTGTGTGATTTCGAACACTATTATCACCCTTGACAATGATCTACCCTCTCTAAAAAAGGTAAGACATGCATGTCATTTAAAAAAAGGTTTCTACTGTACAATGTTAATGAACCAAGATAAACCCTGTCAATTCCAAATAGTAAAAGGGAGATAATCAAACATAAGGGTAGTACATGTAGGCCATAACTGATTTTACATTTTGTTTGAATTCTTTAAGTTCAGATGAATCATTCTTTAGCGAGAAAATTATAAAATTGGATGTTTCTATTACAGCTCTAGTTTTTATTATCTTTGTTTTGTTTTTTAGTAAATCTAATACTGATGAATTGATTGTGAGTGTGGATGGAGCCTGGCAGAAAAGGGGAAGTGGCAGGTCATATGACAGTCTATCAGGTATAATCGTCAATAAAACAAATCTTTAACTTTAATCCTCATGGATTGATTTTTTGTAAAAAGCAAACAAAAATATTTATTTCTGTTCTCAAAATAAACAAAATAAACTTGGACGGAGAGTTGTCACATTGCCACTCATACCACATCTTCTTAGAATAAAAACTGCATCGCAGAAACATCAAACATTATATTGTAACAATAATAGGCAGCCAAATTCTCTTACTATATCATTATACCCAAATAAAAAAAGGGGGGAATGGTTCTTTTTGGGGTGGTATATAGGAATCACCCCGTCTCTTTGTCTGTCTGTCTGTTTGTCCTTCCATATGTCTTGTAAGCACAACTCCTCCTTAATGGATGGCTCAATTTTGATGAAACATTACACAGTTGTAGAACACGATCTGAGAATGTGCTTGAAGGATATTTCTGGTCAGAATTTTTTCAAGGGAGATTATTGAACTTACTTAGTTTAAATATCACAAAATGGCAATAGATCTTGTAAGCACAATTCTTCCTAAAATTTACTTTTTTCATTGCTACAAATTCTAATGCAATTTGGATGTAACAATTTTGTTCATTGGCTAAAAGTTGCCATCAAATCCACAGTTGACCAGGCGTAACTAAGGAGGGACCCGCCATTTTGAATTGATGAATGAACAAATATTCTATTACTACTATATAATCGAAAATAAAACAACACCTACCTCGAATTCGCCGTTTTAATGTAATTTTATACGAATTTGAAGCGTACACTACAGGTAACGTAATAACCTCCAGTTTGTAATTTTTCATTTGTATGACGCCACGTTTAGCCATGACATCTTTGTACCAAAATCATTCATGAAGTTTCGACAGATTTTTTTTATTTGACAAATTTAGACATTTTTCAAGTTTATCGTAGTTTTTCTTTTTGTAATGCATTAAAATCGGAATAACAGTACTATAGTTGAAAAGTTGTCACCGTCAGTTTTGATTTGACGGTCGCAAATCTCCGTTTTACTGTCTCCGCTACGCATCGCCAGTAAAACTGCATTTGCAACCGTCAAATCTACAATTGAAGGTGGCAACTCTTCAACTACAGTACTACTGTTATTCCTTAAATAGAAATCAAACTTTTCATTTTGCAGGACACTGTTCCATGATTGGTGCAGAAACTGGAAAGATTATAGGTTACAGTGTTCGCAGCAAATTTTGCAAAACCTGTGATGAAGCTAACAGAAAGGGAACTAAAGCAAAAATGCATGACTGTCGACTTAATTGGGATGGTAGCTCTAAAGCTATGGAGCAGGATATGGTAGTGGAAATGGTCCGGAATATAAAAAACAGTGGTATCACTGTTGGCACTATTATTGCTGATGACGACACCACAACCATTGCAAGACTTAGAAAAAAAGTAAACCCCAATATAAAGAAAATGTCTGATCGAAATCACGTCAAAAAAAATATTGCCAACTCACTGTACAGTCTTGGACAGAAACATAAAAAATTGAATCAGAAAATAATCAAATACTTTTTAAATTGTTTAAATTATATGCTGTGCCAAAACCAGAATGACCCTGATGGTGTTGAGAATGGTCTGGAAGCTGTGGGTAGACATCCATTTGGTGACCACACTTTTTGAAAATCCAACATTCTAAATACACATATTCAAGGATTTTTGGACACCAGACTTCTCTTCAAAATTAATAACCCAGACCTCAAATCTTTCTCACAAATAAATTTACTCAAAACTCTACTGAACTGTGATTATGCTGCACACGATGCACTACAGGATGTGACTTTCCTTCAAAAACTTATGGAATCCTCCAAAATTGACTTTACTGATGCCAAATTTTCCTCTGCAACTTTTACTGTTCCAGCAGCATTCCATTCCTTTGACCAATCAGCTTCATGCAAGTTAAATCTACCTACACTACTGGAATTTGTTGACAATAAGGTGCTAAGCATTGGAATGGCACGGAAAATTGCAGCTTCGAACCTTAATAAGGCTTCACTTCTTATAGCATTTTCAAGAGGTCAGGAGAATGGATTACAACAACTTTTTTCTGAGGAATGTGGCAAAGGACCAAGAGTAACAAAATCTTCTAAAATAATTAATGCTGTTTCCAAGTATATTTCAGAACACTTGATTGAAAGTTAATTTACTATAACTACATATGTATTTACAATCAACTTATTCATTCACTGTAACAGACTGATATTATAAATATTTTGTGTTTGTCAATCTTTGTAAAATACTTTTATCTATTGTGACCCGAGAACCTTTTTTGAAAATTCTGAATTTCCATAAGAAGTATCCACTACCACTAAAATTGTCTTGACCCAATGTAAAATAAATTCTATAAAAGCATAATATGTGAGTTAATTTTACAACAAAGCATTTAGAAAATAGTGAATCTGTTTTCATGAGCTAATTGGAACCACACATCTATTTATACTTGCCCTATAAAAATATCTGTACATCATAAAATGAAAGGTTACTGTGCTTATAATGTTTAGATTTTAAATGAGAATAATGTATTGATATGTTCATTATATTTTTATAAAAAAAATCTGTTTATCTGTCTGTAAGTGCAATAATAACCAACATCAGAGAGTGTTCCATAATTTAATTCAACTTTATAGGTCAAAGGTCAAAAACTAACTAAATTTATTTACAGTTCAGAAACCTGTCATATGGTGAAGATCTTGAATGCTTTATAACTGAAAACCCTTATGCGGTCTGTTCAGTGTTTATACTTGACATGTATAGAAATCTTTGATTTTAGATATAAAAAAAATTATTTAAAATAGAATGAGTGTTGCATTTTATTGTTGTTTTATATCTTTCTTTAACGGTCAACTTTATTGCATTTTATTGTTGTTAAGGCTTTCTGTAAACATGAACAAGGTATTAATATTTTGAAAAAATATTTCTGTCTATTTGGGATTATTTCCCTTGAATTTAAAACTTTGGCTATTTTTGGGCTTGACACCTAAATAAATGTAACAGATGGACAAATATCTTTAATGGGGAGTTTCAGAGTAAAAATATCTATCTTATCTAATTATTATAGACTAATCTAATAACACATAATTAGTCGATGTGCTGTATATGCACTGCATGAGACGAAGAAAAGTTTTCATGAGATTTTTGGGACAGGGTGGGGATAGCAAATAACATGAATTTTCAAAATGCACACTAACCCATATCTAATTGTTAAAAATGTTAATTGTAATTATGCTTTCTACTGCATGTTTATTGTGAAAAAAAGGTTGAACAGAGGAAGGGTGCCATTTTTTGTATAAATGTTGGAATCTAAGGTTGATTTAGGTGAATAAACCCAGACTTGTTGGGGGTGTAAAATGATATTAAAGATTCTTTGTATGTTATTATACTGTGTGTTATATGATTTTTGATCATGAAACAAGGTTTCAAAAAGATAAAAACATCCAAATTGGGTTATTATTATATTTATTTTTTTAAATCCACATATTGCTTTTTTGTTAGAAATGTGATTTTTGGGGCGGGGTGGGGATAGTAAACAACTGAGAACTTTTTTTAATGTGCACTAACCCCTAATGTTTTTTGGCTTAAAATGTTAAGTTTATCTATGCTTAACTGCATATTAACTGTGGGGGAAAGTTTAACAGAGGAAGTGTGCCATTTTTAATGTAAATGTTTGAATTTAGGCCTGTTTAGTGGAAAATTTCTGATTTTTGGGGTGAAAAATGATAAAAAAATATATTTTTGTATGTTTATAGACTGTGTGTTTTATGATATTTGAGACAGATTATCAAAAAGATGAAACACCCAAAATAAGTATTTATTAAACAGTTTTGGAAAAATCCATATTTTGCTGTTTTATTGGAAATGAGATTTTTAGGGTGGGGTAGGGATAGTAAATGACATAAAACTTTTTTTAATGCGCACTAACCCCTAATGTTTCTGGGCTTAAAATGTTTAGTTTATATATGCTTAACTGCAAATTAACTGTGGAAAAAAGTTTAACAGAGGAAGTGTGCCATTTTTTGTGTAAATGTTGGAATTTAGGTCTGTTTTGGGGGGAAATCCAAGATTTAGGGGGGTGAAAAAGGTTATAAATTTTTTTGGTATGCTTTTATATTATGTGTTTTATGATTTCTTGTCTATGATACAAGGTATTAAAAAGATGAAACATCCCAAATGAGTTTTTATTATATAGATTTTGAAAAAATCCATATATTGCTGTTTTTGATGGAAATTAGCATTTTTCTCATACTTTGAAAATTGTCCTTTTTCAGATGGCCGTAGTTTCTTAAAAAGCGCATTAGCCTATGATTTTTTTTTATGAATTCACTTCAGAAAACACTTATCTTCCAAAATATAATAACCATTTAAAAAGTTTAACAGAGGAAAAATTTGGCTCCTCAGAAGTGTACATCCTTAAGTTTAAGTGATTAGAATTGTCCAGTAATCATAAAATGTAACTGAAAGATTTCAAATTTGGGAATAACATTGAAAATATCAGTCACAATTCAGTTGTGAGATAATTGATCAGCTTGTTTTATTTTAATTTTAAGGGTTATATAAATATGTATCTGATGATAGATATGGTGTTGAAGTGATATTATGAGTATTGTGAAGTTTTTATTTAAATGATATAAATTATAATGAATACATGTACATTTATAATTTGAAATTGTCAATTCAATTTCAAGTTCCTAAATTGATAAAATATAATGTATAGACACATAAAATAGGTGAAGGTTGGTTAAGACATGGTCGAGTATGGTTCAGACTAGGTCGAGTATAGTTCAGACTAGGTCGAGTATGGTTCAGACTAGGTCGAGTATGGTTCAGACTAGATCGAGTATGGTTCAGACTAGATCGAGTATGGTTCAGACTAGGTCGAGTATGGTTCAGACTAGATCGAGTATGGTTCAGACTAGATCGAGTATGGTTCAGACTAGGTCGAGTATGGTTCAGACTAGATCGAGTATGGTTCAGACTAGGTCGAGTATGGTTCAGACTAGATCGAGTATGGTTCAGACTAGATCGAGTATGGTTCAGACTAGATCGAGTATGGTTCAGACTAGGTCGAGTATGGTTCAGACTAGATCGAGTATGGTTCAGACTAGATCGAGTATGGTTCAGACTAGGTCGAGTATGGTTCAGACTAGATCGAGTATGGTTCAGACTAGATCAAGCATGTTACTTGTAAAAACAAGGCATGCAGCATGATTTAACAGCCATTTCATGGATAATATGGTAAAATTTCGAACAATTAAAATAAATCAAGGAATAATATATATACACAATACGTTTGAAAGAAAAACAATTGTAACGAAATAGACATACCTTACTGAACAGTTGTGAACACAATGTGGGATTTAAATCCAAATCTACTTTTATATAGTTACGATTGGAATTACAAAATTATAACAAGACTATTTTTCTGATAGGTTAAATCATCGAAGTAAAATTTCGTCATTGATTCAATAATACTTCAAGTGAACTTTTAAATGGATTATCAGGATACAGTAAGAGTTGGTTAAGGAATCAAAATGTTTTTTTTTAATACTAAAGCTACTAGTATCTACTGATACTAGCTATCATAACATGTACATGTTTTTTTTTACGTACAAAACAAAAAAGCAATTTACTGTTCAGGTCTTTATGTAATTTTTTTTACAAACAATCAATCACACTTTGTATTGCCATATAAACCAACTTATACGATTTGTGTACAGAAAATAGTAAATGTTTTGTATTTGGAATCCATGATCAATTAGGTCAAGTGCACTTTTGTCGATAATATGCCTCTTTTAAATATTCACTCCAAATAACTTATGTGTAGTACTTTTTTTTAATAAGTTGTATCCTATGAATCGAACACTATCTTAATACAGCCCCATGTAATGTTTATACAGAGCTTGTCGTCGTTGTTATGTAGGTAATGGATCCTGCTAACATTTTAACATTATATTCTAAGAACCAAATTAAAGCCAGAACTGGTAATATAACCTTTTACTGTAAAATGATAAAAAAAACATCTGACAATGTTTTCACATTCAATATGTGCAGCATTGTTTTTATCAGATTCTATGCAGGCTTTACGACTTGATGAACATTAAAGATTAGGTGAAAAAGAAAGGCGAAAGACACCAAAGAAACATTCAAACTCAAAGTCAAAAATAAACTGACAACGCCATAGCTAAAACAGAAAAAAGACACACAAACAAACATCAATTTTACAAAACACAATAACAAAAAACTAACGACTAAGAAACACATACCCAAATGAATCTAGGGATGATCTCAAGTACTATAAAAGGGTTAGTAGATTCTGTACATCATGTGGCTCTTGTGGTGTTGCTCATATTAGTATAAACCCTTTGGTAAGTCTTCTCCGGTAGGTCAAATTCGTAGAAAAGGGGACTGGAGTTGTTTGAACAATTAGAAAATTTCCGTTTTCATCTGTGAAACAGATATTCTATAACGGCCATCCAACTCGTGATGGCGTTCGTAAAATGTAATGGTATGCTCCTATGTAGTGTTCGAAGATAAGCACTCAAGAAGGCAACAGATAAAATTATCACCAAAGCATAAGTCTGTGTTGTCCGTTCTCTTTGAATTGTATGAGCGTTTTTGTCAACGGCTTTCCTACATGTGTTCAAGACAACTACCTTTAGTACTCTGAAAGTTTTGATACGGGTTTATGACTTTTTTCGGATTAAAACAAACATTGATACTTTACATCGTACTGTTTCTTAAATCTGCACACACATTGTATACTAAATGTGTACTTAATGTAAAGTCGTAGTTCACCTTTACCAACGAAATCTACGAAAATTGATATCACACGATGCTGGCTATATGGTTGAAATTAATTAACTTTTAAAAATAAACAGTGTTAATCAGCAGTTGCATTCCAGGAAAAGCTCTGGTGATCAAGTTTTGAAAGTAAAACATTGAAGCAGCTGCAAATTGTATTTATATAATTATTCTCCTCGCCAAAAAATAACGGTGCAACATTGTTTTCAATTTGTGTCCATTGTCTGTATGAACATTCATTAATGGATATAAACAGAAAATGTCCGTCTTAAATATGCATGAAATATTTGTCACCGGATATTACGAAAGCAACATTCGATATGAACAATCAGAACGGCGACCTATTTTTTACTACTGCAAATCATTTCATTTAACTAGGGGTAGTGATTTCCAATTAACCTAAAAATATGAAAATAAAGTATGGTTTTGGAGGGTATAGGATTACAAAAAGGCTATTTTGGTCATGGATATCAACGTGTTAACTTAATCTTGCACACACATGTATATGCCTGGTATTTATGATGAGCACGAAAATTCCTGTTTTGTAACCCTTTGACTGTGATTAATTTAAGAAATAATTGATGCCAGGTATACTTTATTGTAGTTTTAACATGGGTAGGCATTATATTCGTGATTATTTTTGCCAGAGCGAAAGCGAGTGCATGTTACAACTAAAATAAAGAATAGCTGGCATCAATTTTTTCGATTCTGATTAGGACAATTACGGTTATTTCTATGTTCGCTGTGTATAAGTGTACAGTCTTTGTGTAGGCTCTTCCATCAACCTCGCTGTTGATTTTTATCCAACCAGTTCAAACCAGTTTAATTTCGCAAAGTTGTAGGTTTCTAAAATTCAAAATTGAAACAGAAATTAACAAATTGATTTATTAGCCTAACTAAAACAATATTTGTGTCACAATATAAAAGTTATATCACAACAGTCTTTTCCTTTGAGGTAAATTTCTGACACGCACATTTTCAAGTCAGTTGTCAATGGCGGCGGACGCACAAGGAGAATCGGGTAGGTCTTTATTTACTAAATTAATCGTACATATTCCGCCGGTTAATAGTGTAGCATTGGTAAATATGTTCATATCTTATATAGGATTCCATGATAAAGTTGTGCTGACATTCGAGACTTGGCAGGAGGGGCCCTTTAACAGAGATCCATTTATACTTGCGGTGGTTACACCTTGTAAAGTTGGTCAAAGCTAGGCACGCCTTTGTGCATCTGACGATTTCAAATGCTGTATTAAATGATGATTAAAATTAATACTGGGTGACAATCTTGTTGCATTTGTAAAATGGATTGGAAACCTTGGTGGTCTATTGGTAATTACGCCTATTTTTTTATAGGATAATGGGGTTCGATTCCCTGCTAGGGTCAATCCATTTGCTCAGAAATAATATGAAACAAATTTGTCATTTCAGTACAACAGTAATAATAACCTATACTTTATTTTATATTTTATCGTGGGAACATATGTTTCAATGAAATTATTATATACAATGAAATGCCTTTTTAAAAGAAGAGATGAAACATGTTTTTCAGAGGGAGGGGTTATGAAGTTAGAACAGCCAACATGAACGTTGCGGTATCTAGGTCAAATATGTCAATTACGAATTGTAACACATTGTTGTCATTGTAAAAGTATTAGTAACAAAATGTGTATCATTTTAGTGTTTGAAAGTGTTTTAATTTAAGACAATACATTAAATGCATATCAATTTGACGAAATTCATTTTTCTGCCGTACTCAATATACGCATGTGCAAACTAATTTTATTGGTTAATAAAGTATGGTTTCTTTACAAAGCTAAAGAAGCACGTCATATTAGAATAATAAATATGCAGCAGCGGTTGGTCCAAATAAGAACGTTTAAGGTGGTATGGGAGTCTAAAATAAAAATGATAGAATTTGTTCATTCTTTGCCAAAACGTAGTACCTATTGATATATGTTGAAAAATATAATAAAAAGTATAAGTTACCGCGCATTTTCTCAAGCTACATGACGTAACAAAATGACACATTTTATATGGATTATACAGGAAAAAAACACCATTTGGTGATTAGAAACTAAACAAAATGATAGAATTGTTAAAAACATAAAGAGAAGATAGCTTTCAGACAATGCTTTGAGAATATCAAAAGAAAAGAAAGTCACTGTATGTTTTTTCGGCTTAAATACAACATAGGAAAATTCCATGTAGAATCCTTCAGAAAATGTACTGTTTTAGAGTTACCTCCCCTTAAAATGCCCAATTTGATATTTTTAAAAACAACCAACATTAATCAACATTTGCCAAAAAAATAGTATTTACTAGAGCACACCCGTGATATCGCGGGTCCGTGGCTGAATTAAAGTATATAACTATGCGCAAGCCTTATTTTAGTATTAATATTGTCATCTGATATAGTCATGCCGATTTTAAGATACACAGTTTTCTCTGCTTTCAAATCTTTCTGTTTGAACCCGTCGAACTGGAACTTATCAATTATTGGTAATATTAATTATTTGGAAACGTGACAAAAGGTCCTGGGATGTGGTATTTTTAAATCAACAGATTTGTCCTATATAAGTTATAAATAAAGTTGAATTATTTGATTCGCTGTTTAACGTCATACCCGCTGACAAATTGAAAACTGTACCTATACGCCTTATTTTTAGTCCAGATTTTTAGTATTCGTATTGTTAACCTCTTAGAAAGTCTTACTGATTAAAATACTACAATAGGTAACAATTTGACATTTTAGAAGTGTCAACCCTGTGATTATGACCCGTGTATATAGCATATTAATCCTGATTACACCGTTTGGTGGTGCGCCTGTCAGATGCGGAACGTACAGATAAGGTAATAGGTAATAGGTAACAGGTGACTATACTATTGGTATCGGTATCGGACTCGACCCGGAACTTCTTAATTATTGGCAATATTAATTACGTGGAAAACAAAAGGACCTGGAGTGATGTAATTTTTAATCTACACCTTTGTACTATATTAGTTGTATATAAAGTTGAATTCTTTGAGTCGTCGATTTTACGTGATGACGGCTGACAAATTGGACCTCGTCTTTTTAGTATTATAGATAAGTTATATTCTTATAACATGTGTAAATTGGTTCTTTTAAATGAAAATTAACATTAAATGTTTGCATTCCTGCATCCAATTTTGCTAACTTGATATAAAATCTGGACCTTTGGTTCTCTGTTTTTCACAATCCAAGATGGAGGAATACACCCATACCACCTCAATCTAAAGCTAGTGTAAAATAAGAATTTTCCGAAGTGTATGACAAACGAAATGAGAAATGAATTAATCTCGTCAAATCGGTTTTGCTAAACAATTATGTCTAATTATAAGTAATATTTTCAATCCGCTATAGGTACCACAGTCATGTCCACTATCTATTTCCAGTAGTCAGCACATTTGTGCTGACATGAATTATCATTGATACGGTTATATTTATAAATAAACTTTTTCCCAAATTTTGAATTTTTAAAATACTAAGCTTTTCCACCTCAGCCATAGATTACCTTTGCTGGATTTGGCAAAACTTTTAGGAATTTTGGACCTCAATGCTCTTCAACTTCGTACTTTATTTGGCATTTTTAACTTTATTTGATTCGAGCGTCACTGATGAGACTTTTGTAGATGAAACGCGCGTCTGGCGTATATAACAAAATTAGTCTTTGTATCTATGATGAGTTTATTTACAACCACCGGGTCGATGACACTGCTGGTGGACATTTATTTCCCGGAGGGTATCACCAGCCCAGTAGTCAGCTCTTTTTGTGCTGATTTGAATTATCAGTGATATGGTTATATTTATAAATGAATTGTTTACAAAATTTTGAACTTAAAAAATACTACGGCTTTTCTACCTCAGGCATAGATAACCTTAGCTAAATTTGGCAAAACTTTTAGGAATTTTGGTCCTCAATGCTCTTCTACGTCGTACTTTATTTGATACGAGCGTCACTGATGAGTCTATTGTAGACGAAATGCGCGTCTTATTTGATTATTTCGCTTTTGCCAGAATCATAGTCATGAAATATACCGGCTACTCATGACTAACTGGAAACACACGAGAAGTGATAAAACAAATAGCAGAGTTGATTACCATTTCAACCATGATTTTTTTTAGAGTTAATGCAGATATAATTGTATAACGACATGTCTATTTTTAAATGGATTTATTGCTTTGAAACTGAGTTCGGAATATTGGCGTTTGGGTTCAGCAATGTAAACAACAAATCTTGAAGTACAGAATTTATTCATGCGAGAAAATTTAGCCTAGACATAGTAAAATAGTGAAATGTTCAATAAAAATAAAAGATGTGGAATATTGAGGAAACAGTTCGGTCTAAAAATCTGTTCAGCTTTTTTTCAAGCAATATATCAGGAGGTACACCAAAGCATCAAATTCAAATATTATTGATACAATTTCCACCCGGAGAATGTTGTTCTGGTATGATTTTCCTTGCTCAAGATTTTACCTTGGTGAGCATAATTATTCCTGACGTAAACTTCCGTGCCTTCAGATACGTACTTGATGACAAATCCTGTTGAGCATGCGTCGTCTAATTTCGTTTCCGTATCTGTATGTAGTACTCCAATGACGGAATTGGCCCTCATCAATTCTGTACCGTATTCTCCGTAATTCAAAGCACCGCCGTCAGTAGTACGTGAATCAACGCAAAAGGTCCAAGTGAACCCGTAAACACCGGATGAAGGTGCTGTAAACTTTCCTGTACTCGTACTGTATCCTGCACCGTAATTTGCCTCTGTTCTGTCAAATTTAATTGTGGTACCGTCCGACATAGATGCACTTTGTGAATTAGCACTAGCTTCGGTCATGTACGACGAAAATGCAACGTTGCAAGAACAACCTGCTGATGATAAAAAAATTATATTTATAGTATAAATACAACTGATATACACAAAAATCTCCTAGTTCTAACACTTAATTATTTTTTTTTTATAATTTTTGGACTTGTTCATGTCTGCTTATCTTGGAAGCCAAATGTCTATCTTTTGGCAAAACAATGGTAAATATAAATTTAAAAAGAATATTTTTATAAAATTAACATTAAGGCGCACAATATTTTAACTACATTTTTAATGAGAAAACAAAGAACGTTTTAATATACTTATATTTGTATATGTGTTTTATATATTATAATCAATCGCCATTTAGATCAGTCTATGAAAATCTCTTCTACCAATGGGATTGTTTTAGCTTTGAACGCAACAGGTCGTTAATTCGATCCGTTTGACCAATTCATTCGAACATTTTAATTGGAACTTGTTGGTTCTCCGCTTAGTAAATACTAGGAGGATAAGAATGAGCAGACGTTAATTTTCTTAAAGTAGGAATAACATGCTATAGCTGGATAAATCGTAATTTTAAAGGATATTACTGTTTGAGGTATATCGCATGAAAAAAAGCTGAATTAAAATGATTCATATTTCATTTTATTTCAAAAGATCTCGTCCTAAGTATTTTTGAAATATCACCTGCTGAACATAAAGGTTGCACTTTATAAATACATGCGATTCCCAAACCACGCCTTCTTTTGGGGAGATTTATAATATTCATAACTAAAATGAATTTTGTTTACATACTGGCTCCCAGTTATATGCTCTCTGTGTTCCATCTTATAGAGACATAACTTGGGAATTATACCAGTAAATATACATGTGCATATTGTTTACATTGAAATCTGTGATAACCCTCCTCTCGATGGAGGGGTGATAAAGAAAATTAATGTTAGTTTAAACTCTGAAAAATATAGGGCATATACGCGTTGAAAATATGCCGCACAGCCCTATATATTGACCTTTGAAAAACATTGTAGTGCATGTGAGCTTTCAGTTTTAGGATAAGATTTTTTCAAAACTTCATAGTAAAAGTGGTACAGTTTTAGTCGTAAAAGGAGTTTCTATGGAAAATTGCATTGTCAATTTTTACAGAAATGCATCCTATTATAACCTTCAACACTCAAATTCACTATGAATGCGATTTTTCTCTAGAATTATGTTTTTTTGAATTATTAGTATTACATGTTACTAGTAAATAGGACGTAAAAAATTCACATTTGTACATGCATTTACCGCTAGATCTTAAGTATTCATTCATTCTTGTTATGAAAGGTAACTTCAATTTTCAATCATGAAATCAAGGAAACTTAAATTGATTTGTTGAAGGAGAAACACAAACTCCCAAACAGTTCTAGTTCAGATCCGCATACTACGCTACACTTTATATAACAGAGTAAAGGAAAGTAGTTCCGGAACAGACGACGATCACTGCACGTGTGGAAGAAAGAAAGAGAAGCAAATAAATGTAAAAAGATCTGTATTTGAATATCGTCAATCTTTAAAGTTATTTAGCTTTAGCCTTTTCATAGTATCTGGCTTCAGGGAATTGTCTTAAACGCGAGAGGTAATTGGTTTGGACACCAGTGACCTAATCATCAGAACTATGAGAATGAGGGAAAGAATTATAATAATCTATTAAGTTAAACTTACCTGAACCACTGGTTATAAGCATCATCCCAATCAAAATGAAAAACGTTATATCTGATGACATTTCCATTCTTTGATCACTAAAATCCTAGTTGCTTTTCTGTGTGAAAAAAAAAGAAAGAAAACGTACACTCATATTAAAAAGAATAAAATTATATTTATAATATTAATTATATGCAATTTTCACATTTTCCTCTTTTGATTGTCATATATTTTTGTTTAAAGAATCATATAAATAAATGTAAAATGAACATAAAGTACTTACTTATTTATTTTTCTTCCAGAAAACACTGGTACCAATTACATTGGTACGAGTCAATTTATAGTGAAATTGTTATTGTCGTCATCAGCTTTTGTGCATTCAACTAAGATGAACTTTTCCGGTTAAATCAGATCGCCGCAGGAAACATTTCTTTTGGCTGTCCAATCAAATGTTTCAAAGATTTAAATCAGTGTTGTTGTTTTCAATAAATAACTTTTTTGTGCACAAATTTACTTTCACCGTGGCACCATTAAAATATTATATCTGTCTAAATAGGATGAACTGCTATTTGTTTTAGTTATAAAACAACAATCTTTTCAAATGATCAAGTCTATTTATGAATTAATTAAAAAAAATGTCCTGTTTACAATTATTTGTAAAGTGCTGAAAGCCTTGCAAAAACAATATATACATTTTGTTTCCGTTAACGATGGATCTATCAACTGATAAAAGTATGTTTTTATCTTAAATAAAGATATAATACCAGTAATTTCATCTTTTATCGAATTGTAGTCTCAAAGCGTTAAACCAACAAAGTGTAGCTTTCGCCAACGGAGAAAACTGGAAAATAATCGAAACTAGTGATACAGCTTTACAGATTTTAATGTGTTCTATCAATCAGATCAAGTTTGATATTTCGATATGAGCGTCACTGGTGAGTCTTGTGTAGACGAAACGCGCGTCTGGCGTACTAAATTATAATCCTGGTACCTTTGATATTTTTTTTGAAGTAGTTGTAACATAGTATTACAGGAGAAATATTTTGTCATTATATATAAATCTCTTTCTTTTACCATGATTCTTACAAATCAGTGAACAAGAAACAGGCAGCTATTATCTTTCATTTTTTTCATCGCTAAAAAGCTGCTATTTAATCTCCTGTTTGACTGTTTGTCCGTGCACATGATCTTCTTTAGTCATTGCAATACATGTACAGTCACCTGACAAAAGATGATTTCGTACCTCCAATTGTTAATGCTCATCTATGATGAGTTTATTTCGACTGAAGTTTCTGTATTTTGATATTTGTTTTCACGATAATAAGGATTTTTTTTTCAAAATTGGTAAAAAAAAAGGGAAGAGAATAGGCTCCTACTACGAAACAAGCGATTGTATCCTTCACGTTAGTATTTCGATTATTTTTCTTTTTTACAAATGCTCTCTGTCTACCATAATTATAACACAATAAAGTTAATAAACTTTAAAACTGATCAAACATCCTCATTTAAAGACAAAAAAAAACTCGAATTAATCTCTTGATGGATTTCAGTTTTATCAAGAAAATTTAGGCAGATTATTGTCGATAATTTTTACTCATCATAATTATAGCAAAATATTTCAGTTTTTAAATTAAAGAATAGAAATAGGCCGAATTTGAGAGTAGTCATACCCAACAATATCTTACCAGTTATATTCAGGACTGATAACTCTGTCGATAAATATTGGCGGGTTTACCATGTTGACATGTATGCAATCGTAAGTTTTGTAAACAATTTAAAATTTCAATATCGGTTAAAATGCCTGGATTTTTTTTATGTATAAACATAATAAAAATTAAGAGAACAATTATCGTGTGACATTTATATTTAAAATCAACTTATAAAATAATTTTCCATAATATTCATTTTTCTGTATGTTAAACATTTCTACAGGTGTGTACACGTAAAATGCAAATTATGAGTTGGTACAAAACGGAAAACGTTTGTATATTTTGGAAAAGTAATGTGTACACAGGTTTTTAATGTTACCTGGTAGCTCTGAAATAATTTAAAAACCCAATTAAATGTAAAAATTTTGAATAAGAGTATTTTTTCAAAACAATTATCGTGTAACATTAATATAAAATTTATTTTTAAAATAATTTTTCGAAGAATTTTTCAGATCATTGATTTTTCTTAAATGTAAGTTATTTAGCATATCCTAATCTTGATACAAGAAAACATATATGAGGGTATGGATGGGGGGGGGGGGGGGGTTCTTTTATTCTGTAAACATTTAATTTTCACCCCATTTTTCTCTAATCTTTAAAAAAAATAACCCCTTTTTTCTCTAATCTTCCAAAAATTTACCCTTTTATTCTCTAATCTTCTATTTTTTGGCTCATTATTCTCTGATCTTCATTTTTTTAGGGCATTATTCTTTAATCATTTAACCCCATCCAAACCCTCATATATGCAAATTTAAAATAAGTGATAATTGATACTGGAAGATATACAAATATTCCACGCCCTCAAAGACTTTGTAATAAGTGCAAAGTTCTGGATGATAAATCCAAATTCTTTTTAATTTTTAAAATAAATGATGATTTAATGATTGAAAAACTTAATACATAGATTTTTCTAATAATAAAATGAAATATATACCAAATCCAACCACTAGTCAGCAAGTGAAATCGTGAGACTCCTTTATTAATCAGTCAATAGAACTGAGGACAGGGGGGACTTGAGGTTATTTGTTGTGTTTAATGAGTTGTTTTATTTTTGTTTTTATGTAAATTTTAATGTTATCATGATATTGTTTTTATTATATGTAATTGTAGTGCCTTTGGCCCTCTAATGTGTGTAAATTGTACTTTAATTAAGTTATCAATGCTAAATATTTTGTCATGACTGTACACAAGAAAGAGAAGATATTAATTTGTACATTACAGAGAACATCTGTATATATATAACAAAATCTTATCTCTGGAAATACATCTGTACATAGAAGTTATTTTATGAAATAATAAAAAAAAAAAACACTGTTAAATATGAAATTTAAACAAGAGTATTTGTTCAAAACAATTATCGTGTAACATTACTATTTAATTTATTTTGAACTTTTCGAAGACTTTCATAATGTTCATTATTACTTTAAATGTGTACACACGACATAATGTAAGAAAGAGGAAGTTGTTTTTGGTACATTACCATGATTACAGAACACGTTTTTATTTAACAATATATAAAATCTGAAAAAAAACCCATGTGTATGCATGATATTAATTTCACCTGGTGGCTTGTTGTTAGCTTTGCATTACCTGATCATTTGTAGTTATTTAAGAGCATCACCTTAATCCGAGTTCACCTTTTTGTCAGGATACAACCAGATGAGGTAACTAGGAGGCAACTCTTAAGTTTGCTGCATTTAAAAAGAATAATTTTTCATGGGCAAACACTTCTTTAAAAACAAAAACCAGGTCAGTTATTCATTTATTTATATTACATCGTTGTGGTAACACTACACGTTCCACATTGTGCCTAAACTAACATACTAAACACAGCCCGTGAAAATGACCACTTGATTTCCAACATAAACAAAATGGTAAGTTGAAATTTATCTATTCCAGAGAACAACTGATTTTCGTTCCCTTGACTTATGTATTTCACGTTTGGCTTTGTGAATTTATGTTAGAAGTTAAGTTAAGCTATTTTAGCATTTATTTACACTTCTTTCTCTTCTCTTGTTGATTAACAGATGGCCGCTGACAAACCCCCGATTACATTTGTCGGAATCGACTATTTTGAACCCCTTTCAGTTAAGTTGGGTCGTTCACACGTAAAAAGATATGATTGCCTATTTACATGTCTCCCCAACCAGAGCAGTTCATTTTAGAAGTGGCCCACACCTTAACCATGGAGTCGTTTTATCCGCTTTTCAACGCTTTAAAGCCGACGAGGTGTACCAAAAAGATGTACAGCGACAATGGAACTAATATTGTAAGCGGAGACAGTGAACTACGTAAATCAATTAAAGAATGGAACCAATCAACAATTGGAAGACACATGTTACAACAGGAGATTGATGGCATTTTAATCCATCTTTAGCAAGTCACATGGGTGGTTCATGGGAGCGTTTAATTCGGTCCACTCGTACAATTTTGAAAGCGTTAGTAAAGAAACAGCTTCTAAATGATGAACAGCTTTCAACGTTGATGGCTGAGTTTGAAAAAATTTTGAATGACAGACCTATAAGCCAGTGAGCGATGATCCCAACGACCAATCTGTACTCACACCAAATATGTTACTATTAATCAAGTCAAATTCCTGTTTTCCTGGTGGTATCTTCAAAAAGACAGATATTTATGCTAGCCGATGGTGGAAACTGGTCCAATATCTCGCAAATGTGTTCTGGAGATGTTGGATTCGCGAGTATCTGCCAACATAGCAGATGCGCCAAAAATGGCAAAGATAGAACACTGATATACGAAAAGGCGATATCGTACTAGTAGATGAGGTTAATGTGCAAAGAGGACAATGGCCGTTGGGCAAAGTTACTGAGGTTAAAGTGGGTCGGGATGGGCATGAACGTAGCTGTGATGTCAAAACTCGCGAATCAGAATTAGTAAGACCAATGATATATATAGGTAAGCTTTTTGTAAAAGCCATGTTTTCTATGTAATTATTGACGTTTACGGCGCTAAATATATTTGCTGTTTTTGCCGTCCGTCTTTAAGCCATTATGTTGTCCTATGAATGTTATTTCAAATTGTTTACGGCAGTTTATTATTTGGATTTCATTTGGACACACACGATGATTTTTATAAGAGAGCATAATCGATAAGCATATATTTAATCCGACTTTATCATTCATTTCTTTAGCAAGAATTGTAACAATGTTCCGTAAATGAAATATATTGATTTAATCATTTGTGCAAACTTTGTACTTATATTAGAAAACATGTTTCTTTATATTTTCTTCTGATTGAGAATGCACTGGTTATTATTTTTTATGATTAACGGAATTTAGTTTTACTGTTATTTATGATTTATAATTTATGGATTTGCATAGAATCGTATCGTATACAACGCAATTAAAGAACTGATTTGATACGAATACTTCACTTTGTTTTGATTTACTGTGTGGTCAAAACATTCATGAAGAATACAAAATAGCTGCCGACGGCGTACATAAATTGAATGATTCCCCACACATCTACAGTCTTATATTAAGCCCTTGCCAAAGGTGAGTGCCACTTTGACCGTGATGGATAAATAAATACGCAGCCACAGTTAGTTCGAATAAGGACGTTGAATTTAATGCTAATGTAGAATGTGCATGCGTTGTTCAAAATTCATAAATCGACTGAGAGAGATAAAACCCAGGTTACAAACAACAAGAGGCTGTCACAACGACAGCAAACCGGATTTATTAACATTTATTTGTGTCCTGGCAATATCACAAGAACAACTATAACTGATTAACGGTGAAAGTAAAAATAATCAATATCAAATTTGACCTCCATTTTGTCACTAGTAACAACATATTAAAATTTTATAAGCTTTGGTCGAACAGTTCATGAGTAAATGCACGGACACGACTGGAAACGCCATTTTTTCAATCTTTCAAGAACCAAACTCCTGAACGGTAGAAGTCAAAATCGTCGTTATGAAACTTGACCTTCATTTTGTCATCAGTAACAACATATTAAAATTTGGGAAGCTTTGGTTGAACAGTTCATGCGTAAATGCACGAACATGACAGGAAACGCCATTTTTCAATCTTTCAAGAACCATAATTTCCTGAACGGTAAAAGTCAAAATCGTCATTATTGAACTTGACCTCCATTTTGTCATCAGTAACAACATATTAAAATTTGTGCAGCCTTGGTTGAACTGTTCTTGCGTAAATGCACGGATACGACTGAAAACGTCATTTTTCAATCTTTCAAGAACCATAACTCCTGAACGGTAAAATTCAAAATCGTCATTATTGAACTTGAACTTTATTTTGTTGTCAGTAACAACATACTGAAATTTTAAAAGCTTTGGTTGAACGGCTCATGATGAAATGCACGGACAACATTTGGTTGCCGCCCGCCGACTGACCGACTGCCCGACCGCCGTACGTCCCCAAACCAATAACCGACATTTTTGTTACATCAATAGGCAGAGGAAAACAACGGAACAACAGAAACACTCAAGTGCAACAAAAGAAAAATAAAAATGGCGCCAAAGCAACATGCATAGAAACGAACAATTTGATAACATTTTGCCCACTTTTTAAGACAAAATGGTGGGTTGAATCTGGTTGTACGGCTAACCAAAATCGCATGCTAAATGGCAATGGTAAAATGATATGAAGCTTTTAATATTCCCCTCGAATCAGTAGTTCGCTTATCAATCATCTTTACAAGAAATAGTCTCACTCCATTTAAGGAACAACAATCATGTCCTCTTTCCCTAAATAACCATTTACCAACCACTGGACTAACTTGAATATCCCAAGAAATCATATGAAAAGTAGAATTGTGTCCACTTTCACACCTGATTATTTTCGTATTATAGTTCTCGCAGATATAATACTTATTGCTTTGGAACTGACCTTCGAATTGCGTTTTGATTTTGAACGAGGACCACCATTTTACTTTATAAGAAGGGGTGGGTGTAGGGGTTATTTTTTTTCTTTCTCCCAGAATTTCTGATACCCTATTGGACGAAAACCAATATTCTGACCAAAATGAATTCTGAAATTAAGATTTTCTCCATACCTTCTAGTGTTAAATATTTAGGTAGCACTCCACAGTTAGAAAATAAAATTAAAAATGAGCCCCAAAATGTTTTATTATCTCCTTTTCCAGGATTTCTAATACATTAACCTAACTGTTTGTGTTGTACATGTGCATATGTATGTAATCGGTATCTTCCACAGATTTGATTTTCAAAAGTTAAAAGGGTGAAAAATAACTCCTTTAATGTGTATCCATGGCAACATTCTGCATTTATTTACCATAAAATATTGCAAAAAGGGGGATGAACATGTCACATATTCCCCCCAAATTTGAATCAAACTAGAATTTCAATGCCTTTGAGTGATACCTTTTTAGAATTTGTTGACATTAATCTTCCTAATGATCAAATAAAAAATGGATGTCTTTCGCCTCATTTTTTCGTAAAATCCAATCACATAGTTCGTGCGATAAAAAAACATTACAATAATTGACAGACCAATGTATGGTATGGACATGCAAATACAGACTGTCATACAGAAAACAGCTCATATTACATACATAACATAACCTTGATATTCATATAAACCCAATACAAAGGTTATTTGAATACTCAGCTATCCAAAAATGAATTTTATTGCACATTAGCTCTCATATTTGAAAAATTCACAGGGGCCAAAATGCAAAACTACACGTCTAACTGTGGAGTGCTACCTTAACTAAATTCGTTTGATAAGCGTTGAAAAACTAAAGAAATAGATCGCAATGTGACACATACAAAAAAAAACCCATAACTCTCTCATGAAAATAAATGGTTGCTCCCAAATTTAAACAACTAATCTTGAAGTGCAGAACTTTATTATTGCAACAAATGAAAAAAAGATATTAAGTTAAGAATATGCAAAAAGGTAATAAATGCTCATCCGATTCAAATCTTATTGATTCAATTTCCATCCTGAGAATGTTGTTCTGGTATGATTCTCCTTGCTCAAGATTTTACCCTGGTGAGCATAAAAATTCTTGACGTAAACTTCCGTGCCTTCAGATATGTACTTGATGACAAAACCTGTTGAGCATGCGTCATCCTTTGTTGTTTCCGTATCTGTATGCAATACTCCAATGACGGAATTACCACTCATTAATTTTGTACCGTATTCTCCGTAGTACAATGGACCGCCATCCGTAGTGCGCGAATCAACACAAAAGGTCCATGTGAACCCGTAAACACCAGAAAAAGGAGCTGTAAACTTTCCTGTACTGGTACTAAATCCTTCACCCTCATTTGCCTCTGTTTCGTCGAATTTAATGATGGCTCCGTCTGTCATAGAGGCACTTTGTGAATTCGCACTGGCTTCGGTAATGTAAGATGAAAATGCAACGCTGCAAGAACAACCTGGAGATAAAAAATAAAAAAAATAATCAAAATTGTACACAACAGATTTAATAATTTCTTAAGCGCTTTTCTGGTTTTACATTAAATTCATCCGAAAAAACCTGTTGATATTTAATATATCGGACTTTCTGTCTTAATTTTGTCCTGATATGATATCATTCAAAAGTTTATCTTGTCACCAAACATGGCATATATATGATAAAAGAATTGAAAACAACACGTTTACTTATTTTTTGTGTCCGCAGTGTTTTCTGGATTTACCTTCTTTTGAAACCTAAGTCACATATTAATTTCAAAATTTATTAACGGACAATTTCAGCAAGGTTTGTTAAACCATGGCAGTAACGAAGCACTGGCTACTGAGCTGATGATACACTCGGGGACTGATAGTCCACCAGCAGAGGTATCGACCTAGTGATGTAAAAAAGATGAAAACAACACCAATGGTTATAAAAGGTACCAGGATTATAATTTAGTACGCCGGACGCGTGTTGCATCTACACAAGACTCAACAGAGACGCTCATATCAAAATATTTAAAAAATAAAGTCAAACAAGTACAAAGTTGAAGAGCATTGAGGATCCAAAATTCCAAAAAGTTGTGCCAAATACGGCTAAGGTAATCTATGCCTGGGATAAGAAAATCCTTATTTTTTTTTTGAAAAATTCAAAGTACACCAACACATTTAATATTTTTGATATGCGTCTGAGGCCCTTTAATGAATTTACCTTCATCAGGAACGCCCAAAGCCAAACATTTGAAATCCGAAGATAGATTAGTACCGAAAATCGTTGAAGAGCTATATATCAAAAATACCTTAAATGAATAGCCCAATTCAACTTAAGCCAACTCTGACCGAGGAAGTTACAACCTTAAAGAATGTTCACATAAGTACATAAATTTTCTCCGTTGTAAATGTAAAAAGTCACTTAAAAGTAGTGGTTGTAATAGGGTCAATTTATGGAAAAATCTTTTACAATTTTAGTTTGCAACCCCGAATTTTTTTTTTCTCTATCGATTTATGAATTTGAACAGTGGTATACTACTATTGCCTTTATTTACTAGTATATCGCTTCTAAGAAATTCGCAGAATTATTAAAGTGTTATATGCGAAAGGTCGTTGACTCGATATCTATACCTATTCAATCGAAAATTTGAATTGGAAATTGTAAATCATCGACTATGTATTAAGGAATATAGAATAAGCAGAACCTGATTGGCTCAAAGTAGGAGTACCTTGCCTTTTGTATGATAAATTGTATTCGTATAGAACGTTTTTGTATAGCTAAAAGCTGAAAAATAAAGACCCGTCTAAAATGATAATAACATTGAATACTAGTAGATCTATTTTTAATCCTTTACAATTTAAAAAAAAACTAACTTTTCTTTTCATAATTTTATAAAATTTAGTTTAAAAAAAGCCAAATTTGAAAATCCTATAAAATGCTTGTTATGTGTACATAATTTTGGAAAGAAAAAGGGTGCCAATCTTAAATGTATGAAGAATCTAGAGATAATTATTTTCCGTCAAATTTTCAAAAGCTTATACATTTGTATCTCAGCACGGTCCATTCAATGGTCATTTTTTTTTTTAGATTTTTTTTATTAATATATTGGTCATTTTCAAAAAATGTCGAATTTAGAAATTGAAAAAAAATATTAAAAGTTACTTAATCAAATAACCCTCTACATTAGCAAATCAAAACAAACAGTAACAGTATTACAGATATCGGGACATGATCTGACAAATATGTCGGCTCGCCAATATAAAAATATTCGATAATCTATTAATCTATGAAGCTTGTTACTTTGAAGCAGGGTAGTTAACATCCATAAATTTATCGATGAACGCGACGATTTGTTTTTAGAGTTGCCGCTATCTTGGCCACATTGGTTACAAACAGAAGTTTTGTCACGGTCGTCTATCGAAAAAGAAACAACGTTACGAGCCCTACTGAAAACTCTCGCGAACTATCATATACACGTATTATCTTGTATGCAAATCGTATTAGAACTATACTTAGTTTAACTTACCATAACTTCTAGTAATAAGCATCAGCCCAATGAAGATGAAACATGCTGACATTTTCATTCTTTGATAACTGGCTTTATACCCTGTTCATACAAATAAGTTGTTGAGATTACGGATAAAAAAAACCGTCCACTCATATTAAAAAGTTTTATTTTGATAATTTAATGATTTTAATATTATTAATCTTGTTTCCAAATTTTCTCTTTCAATTCAAGTTTTTCTATACCAGTAACAGTTAACTTCGCATGTTTTCAGCCACATACGTACATGTACACATATTTCTGTTACGTTTTTAAAATATAATGTGTAATGCAAATACAATTTAATATACACATTAACATTACCATAACTAGAGTCATATCTAAATTAAAGATATGCTTTTTTTTTTAAATATTTTTTTTATAAAATGAAACAAAGATATACTACTTACGTATTTGATTTTTTCCTATAAGACACTGGTACCACATACATGGGTACGAGTCAATTTATAGTATATCAGTTGACACATTTAGTTTCACCGTGGCACTATATAAAACTCATATCAGTGTAAATCTGATAAAAAGCTTATTTTGAGTTTTAAAAACAACAATCATTATATCATCAAGTATATTCATGAATACATTTTAAAATGTCATGTAAATAATTATTTGTAAAGCGTTGAAAGCAATGGCAAAAAATATGTGTTTGTGTCTGTTCATGACAGATCTATCAAACGATAAACATTATGCTTTAATCTTTAATAAAGATTTAATATTAGTAATTTCGGTCTAGTCACGATTCTCCAACATTTAAAAATTAACTCACGTTTATCCAGCAAGTTTCAAACAATAGATGTGCTTGGTGTTTTTTTGCCAATTCAAATTGTCCTTTTAACAAGGAATAGTGAAACCTATAAATGATTTATAAAATAAATTTTCTTCATACATTTTTTTTGTAATAAATGTCAAATTATAAGCAAATTTAGAAAAAAAAAAAAAAATAATGGAATTAATCAAAATTTTTTTTTTTATCTTCCACATAAAAAAAACACACAATAAAAAGGGCCATTTATATGGCGCTGTAACATTATAATAATTAAATGTGATCCGTTGAAACCAATCCGATAGTGGAAGAATTCGTTTTAGTATGGACTAAAATATCAACAATAAGCAAAACACATAATGATTTATAGGTTCTTAAAAGTAGTTTCAACAATTGTTAAGGAAATCAGTTTAAGTCGTTCCACGATTCATTGTTTACATTAAAAACAAAGACAGGTTGACGAGGTCGTCACAAATAATAAACAAGAACGTGTCCAAAGTACACGAATGCCCCACTCGCACTATCCTTTTCAATGTTCAATGTTCAGTGAAAATGGGTAAAAACTATAACTAGGCATTAAAATAAGACAGATCATATCATAGATAACATGTGTACTAAGTTTTAAGTTGATTGGACTTCAACTTCAACAAAACTTACCTTGACTAAAAACTTTAACATGAAACTCGCACTTTCATTTTTTATGTTCAGTGGACCATGAAATTGGGGTCAAAAGTTTAATTTGGCTTTAAAATTAGAAAAATTATATCATAAGGAACATGTATACTAAGTTTCAAGTTGATTGGACTTCAGCTTCATCAAAAACTACCTTGACCAAAAACTTTAACCTGAAGCGGGACAGACGGACGAACGGACGCACAGACCAGAAAACATAATGCCCCTCTACTATCGTAGGTGGGGCATAAAAATACAGTTTAAATTAGAATATTGATGCTCATTTATTAACAAAATGATTTCAATTTTGTAATTATCAATACTTCACCTTATAAGCAATACCCAATTGACCTGCGTATCGGATATACATTTCCCAACATATTGGGCTTTCAAGAGCATGCAGCAACTACTTAGACTTTGTGAAACCTCACCAGTGCCTGAGCAGAAAGTCGATGATAATAAACTAATAATCATAGAAACCAGGATTAAATTTTGAATCTACGCCGGACGCGCGTTTCGTCTACAAAAGACTCATCAGTGACGCTTGCATCCAAAAAAGTTAAAAAGGTCAAATAAGGATGAATGTGTCTTTTTTTCTAAAAAAGAGTTCATCGGGAGGTACCAAGACCTGATTGAAAAGACATATTCCGTATCAACGGCTCATGATGGTCTTGAAGTATAGATTTTGGGTACTGACGTTGACTAAATAACGTGCTATATTATAATTTATTTGTCTTTTTGTCTTTTACTTTTATTGTTTAGCCTGTTTTAGTTGTATCCATTTAACGTGGCTCTAGACTAATACATCCCGTCATGTACTATTCTATAATTTCAGATTTCTTGTCTTTAATTTTCGCTCTTATGCTTTGTCTATACATTTGTATGTTTTTTTTGTGTGTTTATTTGTAACAAATGACGTGGCTCTGTTAAAGCTCTATGGGGGAAAAGGGCGGGGGAAACTATCCCTAAATGGATGAGAAAAGATGAACATAAAATTATTTGAGGTGGTTCTGATTTACTTTTTTTACTGTTTTTAAATATTTGAGTAGATTGACTGTGCCAAACGTTATTCTGATGGGCTGAAAACTATTTGTTCACATTATCAGCAAAAATGAAAATTGGGTGTACATATTGATTGTATATGAATAAAAATTACTTAATTAACAATTTGTTTGTAAACTTAAGAATGTTTTATAAAGAAATCATACAATGTCTAATGAATTAATGAAATGAAATTGATGATAAAAATAAGTTGATGATATCAGACTGATAATTTTTGAGTTAAAACTTAACGATTGATAAAATTGTTCATAGTACTGTCAGATGGTTATCTCCCTTTTATTAACTATTGGATTATCTCCCTTTTCAATACACACATCAGTATTGTTGTATATTGGCTGCATCTACATTGTCAGCAAACTATTCAAATCCATGGTTTGTGAATATTTTGATATAAAAATAGAAAGATTATATAATTTAATAGGAATAATCAAAGGTTCTAACTAATGAACCAGTACTTTTTTTTTTATCTCCAGATGAGCAGTTATTGCTTTTTTTTTTAAACAAAAATATAAACAAGTTTCTAAGGTCCTATTTTATTTTTGAATGAGTACTAACAGCTATAAAAGTAATAAGGCAGTTAGAAGGACAACAGTGTGCCTAAGGTTTTACCAAGGCCCTAGATATAGTGTGATGATTTACATTCTGATGAATAATGTAGAGCTTACATTCAATTGGATACTGTGTGGGAATAAGACCACTAAAAAAGTCAACACAAGGCCAACATACATTTTCATCGAAAACAAGGTGAGCAGAAAGCAGAGGACATAGCATCCATATTAGCCTAAGCCAAATGAGGAAGTTGATAGGGGATGGTAATTAAGGCACCAAAAGACACCATGTTAGCTGCTCGTCTGTAGATAGCACCTCTTCATTGGACTTGACAGCTATAAGAATATATGTACCAACCTATGGTCCACCAGACTCATGCAGAGCTGGCCTCATCAGAATTCTTCCTCCGTTTTACCATCAATCAGATTTGGACAGTTATCATCCGCAGAGTACATTACAGTTCCAGAAAAGTCCCCGATAGAGGTAGTGCAGGTGGTTTTGGAGCAGGTTTCGAGCAGACTTATTACCGAGTCGGACGTAGATTCAAGCTTCTGCTTTCTTAGATCCCCACTGCTTGTTTCTACTCCTCTTTGGCAACACTTGTCAGATAAATTATGTTGAGGGATCGTCAAGATATTGAGGATATTTTGCAGCAACTGTTGCCTGCCACTGCTCTTCGGTAGGTGGATCTCAAGAATCCTGCCAGTGAGTGGGACATGTCCCCATGAGACAGTTGAGCACGAGTGTCTCAAATGAATCCTCTTCCAGCTCAACTTGTTATCACTTAGAGAATATAAAAAACATCAAAAGTACCAGTAATTAGGGCCTGACTATAAAGGTAGGTAAGGAGCAGGACCAGCACCGCAACCTTACCAAACTCAAGCCAACAATGTCATCGCAAATGCAGGAATTGAGGATCGTGGTAAGGCAGGGAGAGGAGATTGGACCATTGAAGACAAACTGCAGATGTCAAGGTAGCTGTACGGAGTTAGAAAGAAGACCCAATGCCCGATCTTACAGCAGGAACCAAAAACTCGAGACTCAAATAAGGAACTGATCATTTGTTCAGGTAAATTCAATGTAAATGTTGTCTTGATTAGATTTTAATAAATATTTACCGTAAAAATGGTAAAACTTGTGATATACTAATATAGGATACCCCCTTTCAAAGTAATTTAACAACCAAAAGTTACAATACAAAACAGTCACGAGGATTTGAATTGCACTGCTTCCAATATTGTGTACGGTATTAGATGTACTGTTTGTGGATTGATCTGTGTCGTGGAAACTCGATAAAGACTCAATATTCTAGAACGAAAGATCATCTATCTAATCTAAATGGCCCTACTAACAACAAATGTCTTTAAACATTTCAATCAGCCTGACCATTCTATTGTTTCAATGAAAGTCCGGATTATAGAGTAAATAGATCATTCAACAGATGACCCCAGATTGAGTACACCATATCGTTTATAAAGAGAAAACTTTTGAATAAGAGAGCTGGGAACAGGCATTCCTTTCGGATGCAATGACAAAATTGATCGTGTAGGTATTTTGTCTAGTCCCAGGTGTAGTACTGTCAATACATAACAATTATTTAATATTTCTGCTCAATGAAATAGACGTCATGGTCACAGATAATATATACAACCCACTATGCAGACCGTGACAATTGATAGTCTGTTAACGTATGTTCGAAAACCCTTTAGAAACTCATCATATCAAAACTAAATTATACTTCATTCCATTGTCAAAACCTCTTTTTACTATTTCAAGAGACCTTAAATACTTCCGTTACTGATTCTCGTTTTTTTTTGTAAAGATAGTTGCAATAATCATTGACATTGCTAACCATTTACTATTCAAACCAGTATCGACTACATCCTAAAAATGAGAAAAAAAGTATTTTTTTTTAAGGGTAGAATTTGCCAATTAAGGTTAAGATGCTGTAAATATTAGCAATACTTTCCAATCTGGAAATCTGTACAAAAAACTATACCTGATGACTTCAAAAATAAAGCTACAGCTGTTATTTCTTATACTTACTCCTAGTCTATTGCCCTGAAATTAGAGGGGGATAATTTTTACTTGAGGCAAAGTGAAAACCCCTATCAGACCAAGCAAAATCAGGATAGTTAGTTGATTGGTGAAATTAACACAGGAACAATAAGAGATCGATAAGTTTATCGTCTGGAGCTTGCACTTCCGTCTTGGATTTTACCTCAATAAGCATTTATTATATATAGTTAGTCCCAAAAGTAATACAACACAATGTAAAAGCTGAGTTAAGCCTTAATTGGAGCAGTATATAATATTATTTATATTTTGAAATTCGAGAGATATTTAAATTAAATGTATAGCATAATTTCGATCAAAGACAGTAGAGATGCAACCCTTCGTCGGATATGTCGAACCAAAGGGGCAGAATTTATGCAGGTCCGGCAAAACTCGTTGCTGTGCAAGACCTGATGGCCGGCAATATTTTAGTCTACTTGGGTCCGCCAAACTTAATTCCCCGTTGGTCCCGGCAGACTATTTTGTTATTAAAATTGTCGTCATCTTTAATAAAAGTAAATTTCCTGTTCACTCGCTTTTTCTAAATTTGGGAACCAGTATTTCCGCCCATTAACAGTCTTTTCGTACCATGTCTATCTCGCCCGAAACCATTCGGAATATTTCCGTCATGTTTCTGATTCTAGAAATTCGCTCTTCAGAAAGGAGGTATTAAGCATAGTTGATAAGTTCAGGAAATGTTATTGGCGATAAAATTTGTAAGTGGGTCGAAACCCGGTAAAAGACCAAACCAGTCACCTTTTCAAGTTGATAAAGCTGTTAAGCGGTCTTTGTACGAAAAGGAGAAATGCCTGGAAAGGTTAATCAACCAAAAAAATAGCAAGAGGGGCGATCATGGTTACTTCATAACAACACCATGATGACATGTACAATTTGCATTACGCACGGGAAACGTAGCAGTATCGGCGATAATCTCAATAATAAACACCTCTTTTTGACAGGATGCACTAATTTTAAACTTATCACAATCTCAGATCGTGACAATATAGGTCTGGCAAAACTTGGTACCGTGTAGGCCGCAATGTCTGACAGGAAAACAAACTGTTTGCATCTCCGAGAAAGTTAGAATGACGGCCGGAAATAAGGCTATTGAAATGTTGAAATTAAAGGATTGCTTTTCAATAGAATGTGTTTTCAGAATGTTTTTAAATGATGGAGGAGTAATATTTATCATGGCCTCAGAAAAAAACCTGTTAACTAACACCCTATGTTTTGTTTAAGTCAAATCAGAGACAGAAAAAAGATCAGTGAATTTCATTTCATTGAAGAATAACTTGTTTATTTTTTTTCATTTTCATTTTAGTTTCATATTAAGCAATGATTATCTTCAAAAATTGTTTTTCTATTGTTTTCCTCTTGGTAGCTCAAACCTTAAATTATAATTACTTGTAAATGAGTAGTCTCCTGGGAAGTCACTGCATGTCGATACTTTAAATGTATATTTAAGAAATAATTCATTGAAGTCGTAAATTTGTTTTCATTTAACCATGGGTTGGGCATTTATATTCGATTTTTTCCCTATGTGTTAAACTTTACCACGAAATACATATTGAATTGGTCTGAATTGTTTACTTTGCTTTAGAATAGAGATTGTATCTGTATCTAGGCCTTTTGTGGTTTCTCCTGTCGAAAATGGAAAAATACCTGGTAGCAAAATTAAGTTGGGCGTACCGCATACAAATATATACAAAATTGGAATACAAATAATACAAACAATGGTGGGTATGATATAGAATGTTACATAAGGTTTCAACTCCCTCAGGCAAAGTTGGCTTTAGACGAATTTGGCTATTTATTTTAGGTATTTTTGACATATAGCTCTTCAACGATTTTCGGTACTTATACATCTTTGGATTTCAAATATTTGGCTTTGAGCGTTCCTGATGAAGGTAAATCCAGAAAAGCGCTTCGGACGCAATAAATTTTAAAACGTGTTGTTTTCCATTTTTTACATCGCTGGGTCGATACCTCTGCTGGTGGACTATCAGTCCCCGAGGGTATCATCAGCTCAGTAGTCAGTGCTTCGGTACTGACATGATTTAACAAACTTTACTTAAATTGTCTGTTTATAAATTTTTGAAATTATTATGAAACTAAGGTTTCAATTCCCTCAGGCAAAGTTGGCTTTAGACGAATTTGGCTATTTATTTTAGGTATTTTTGACATATAGCTCTTGAACGATTTTCGGTACTTATACATCTTCGGATTTCAAATGTTTGGCTTTGAGCGTTCGTGATGAAGGTAAATCCAGAAAAGCGCTTCGACGCAATAAATTATAAAACGTGTTGTTTTCCATTTTTTACAGGTTTATCAGGAATTATGCTACTTATGTTTATTTTTTTTTATATAAATAGGCCTGTCATTTTTTTAAAAACATAAATATTTAGTAAAGTAGAACATGTTTATTTCGTATGTCTACGACATGCTAACATACAGACCTGTTGGTATTCGAGCATACAGACCTGAACAAAATATAATTAGAAAAAAAATTGGAGGTTCTTCACACACCAGGTTGGTATCCTGATATATATTATAGATAGAGCGACAGTTCAGCATACACCAGAAGTAAGCAGACCTGATGAATGGAAGTTATACATTATATTCTATATAAGCAGGTTTGTGGAAGGCTCAGACAGAAATACATAAAATGGCTATAACGTCGCGTACGGTGTTGGTAACGTTAATTTGACGTTATTTTCATGCATTGTAAGAATAATGTCGTTATAATATTTCATTTCGTGCCGATAAAATAAGGTTTAAAGTATTGTGCCATATTTTTTTTTTAGATTGCTGAGCAACTCTTTTACAAAACTATTTGTTTTAGTTCCTACCGGTTTCAATGATTCACAGATATTCATACGACACGTTACATTGAAACTGCTAGAAAAGTATGAGGTACATATGAGAACCATGTCTCAATAGACCAGCTATTGAATATTAATATTGAGTTTATTTTCAGCCTAATTTTTTAACCATAATATATATATGTTTGTCATTTTTGTCATGCAGATATATACTTTAGTCTATCTAAATCGAGACTCATTTTTAATTATTTTAGTCCATACTAAAAAATTTACATATTTTACAATATTTTGAGTTTTTATTCAAATAATCTATAACACATACATACTCATTTCAACACATTTAAGTATATTCTGGTGAATATCTTCAGAAAGTTTAACTTCACCATTACGTTTACGAACATCAGTGCACATATATAAGCATGAATTTGAAAGAACGAGCCCATACTTTCTTTTAATCATTTTGAAACGGAGTGGGTTTTTCACTTTGCATAAACTATTTCCTTTGATTACTTTAGTTCCGGGTTGATAATAAAATTAACGGTACCAATTTTCTTGCACCAGATGCGCATTTCGACAATACATGTCTCTTCAGTGATGCTCGTGGCAAAAATAATAAGACACTTCCCATTTATCTGTTGTTTGACTCGTTAACTGATAAATCTCCGTTTGAGCCTTTAATAGGTAGTAATAAAAAAGAACCGCAAATATTGTGGATTTGGATACTAGTTCATTGGGACTTCGATATCATTCCCGTCAGTTTGGTCTTCGTCAACTGTTCCGATTTCCGGGACAATTGGTATCGAAGAAAAACTTCCTTATATGTTTGTGTTTTCGCATTCGTTAATGTTACCTTCTAAACAATTATTGCAAGTGTTACATGATGAAGATCTTATTAAAAGATGGTCAATATTAACAACAACCTGATGCTAACTGCGAATTCCTGGTATTGGTTTATAAAACATCCGGAAACTTCTATTGATTTTTTCAGTATTTTTAAAAAACGACGTTTACAATGACTTGATTTCGGAACGGATAGATAGCTTTTAGCAAATTCAAATAAATCATGAACATTTTGTATAGTTGCTTTTCCTCCAACGATTGCTAAATCTGTCTGATTTTTTGTCCTCCTGTGGAATCTTGTGGGTCTTTAACATGAGACGTTTCGAAAAAGTTCCGAATAAGATTAACATAACCTAGTTCATCTTATGTTTTTCGAAGATGACAATGTCTGCTCTTGTACTGGCAACTGCATCCATCGCAAAACTCGTGCATTGTATGCACATGACTTGATATTGATGACAAATATTCAGATATATTTGAACTTGAAAGGTGAAATATTGATCATGTTTTTCATCTTCTGATGTTACAAAAAGGTTTTCTGTTACTATATAAGGGTCTTCAAGGGTGCTTTCGACACCGTCAACTTCTAATATTACATGTCTGTATAACAGAAAAACGTGTAAAGACGCTTCTGTTTTTTAAAAATAGCTTGATTGTAGTTCGTCTCTCTCTTTACATTTATAATTTTCAGAATAGTCATGCACATATATCACGTGATTTTGCGGTAAATTTGTAACCAAATGTTTTAATTGATTGTTTTGCCATTTTGCTCTAAAATTATGTGCCGGTGTTATATAGCCATTCTTCCCCCATGCAAGTTTTTCCCCCGGGGGAAAGACTGGCATGAGCCAATATTTCCCCCGTGGAAAGTTTGGATCATTGCCATTCTTCCCTCGCGGAAAATTGACAATACGTATACATATAGTCACTTTTCCCCCATGCCAATCTTTCCCCCTATATTATAGATATCACTGTAGATATATACACGTCTGAAAATTAACCCGAACAGTGTTAGAAATAGGTTTATAGATACAAATTTTTAGTTCTTTTACATAAACAAAAGTCTGTCTGCAGGTTTATCAGTCTATCTATGTTTCAACTAATCTGTCTTTCTTTGTGTCCCCTAGTCTTTATACATTCTCAACTGCATGTCTGTCTGTATGTCGACAAGTCTGTCTTCATATTCACCCGTCTGTTCACATGTTTACCAGTCTTTCTACATATTCAACCGTCTGTTCAAATGTTTACCAGTCTGTCTACATATTCATCCGTCTGTTCACATGTTCACCAGTCTGTCTATGCTCACTAGTCCGTCTATATTTTCACTAGCTTTGAAATAAGTTTCAGTAACTGCGAGTACTTTTAGTTCGGTGCTTTGTTTCTATTGTTTTTATGTAAGTGATTATTGTGCAACGTATCAACATTTTTAGTGAAGCCAATGTCAACTGATATTTTTTTTCTTGCGGTGTGCTGTCGTAAGTTGGGTTCATTGGGGAGGGTTGAGTTTATGGCCATCACATTGATTATGCACCAATGCCCATTCGAAAGCCAGGAACATGTAGTACCGGTTACAGTGGTTGTTGTTGGTTCATATCGTTTGAGTTTGGGTTTTTTGTAAATTATTTTGTAATCAATAAGCCTGTTAGTTTTGTTTGTTTTGTTCCCTTATTTGTATGGTCGGAGCATTTTATAGCCGACTATATATATATTTTTTTTCTTTTGGAGGCCGTACGGTGGCCTTTTATTACTTACTACCAGGTCCGTGTAACTCCGGTGGATATTTGTATCATAAGTGCTAGATCGTGGTCGACCCTATATATACACCTTTAGGGCAGGTGGAATATTTGTGTAGATCTTGTACAGCGAGTCACAATAATAGAGGTAGTTCCTGTACTTCCGATCCAAGTTTCCACTGCACGTCTCCCATGCTGGTTGGAGAGGGGGTTCATATCTCCCCTAGGTTTGATGAAGTTTCACACTTGTAGGACTTCTTCTCCTGAATGAAAGCTTAAAGGCGATGAGTATTTTTCTCTATCCATGCCTTTGATGGGTACTTTTACCTTGTGGTACAAAAATGATTTATCATGTAAAGTCAAAATCTTCAAACTGACCAGAAGTGGTTGTATTAAGTAGGTCAATGATACCAAGGGTTCACGATTGAGAATGGATGTGATCACTGCATCAGATTGTGCTTCGTGTGTATGTATACATGGTGTATATAAATACATATCAATTTATATTAATACGATGAAGCTTTGGTACCGCTAAACTAATCAAAAAAGATAATATTCTTTTTTCAGGATAAAAATTTCTAACTGACGTCGCCGACGTTATAAGTTTATAAAGGGGAAAAAATAGCTTATCATGCCGCAAAGGGGAAAAATTGGCCTGATCCTCGTTTTCCCCATATAACGTTGAGGGGGAAAAGTTGGATTATGCCAATTTTTCCGCGGGGAAATATTGGATCGATCCAGTTTTTCCCCCCGGAAAAATTGGCATGGGGGAAGAATGACTATAGGACACCGGAATTGTTCCAAGTAATTTTTGATGGTACTGAACCATTTAGCCAGGATTTGTTTTTTTTATTTTGACAAGCATAAGTTTCACTCCGCAATTCGGACAATTTTTATCTAGACATTTCTTGTCATGAAACCCGCTTTCATTAGGATTACATAAAGTTGAATTACACATATCAGTCACAGAAGTATAAACGGGAAATTGTGTGTCACGTGGCAGATTTTGGTTGCATTTTTTACGATTGTTAGTGGCAGCTTTAATAACATGTTTCATTTCTAAATGATATCTACAACAACACGTTACACGATCTTTCGTGCTAGCAGCACGAACAAAATAAGGTTTACGGAGTTTAAACAATCTTTGACAAACTTTCACAGACGGGTATTTATTTTTAAAGTCTATATTAACTTCAGTTGATTCTTTTCTAATATTTAGACATGGTGACTCGAATATTTTCTGGTCCAATATGCACTCTTTTCACGTCATTTTTATTTCCGAATGGGAATTTTCCAAAGAACACCAAAAGGCATGAATTAAGTTTTTATTTGCATCCGAAAGAATATCTGTTCTTACTTTTTTTTGTATATACATGAGACGATGATAAAGTTTTAGAAATTTTATTCCGGAGTGTAAATCTTGAACTTATACGACTTGCAGGTACACCCATTTTTTTTTGCTAATTACAGTTTTGATCGTATTTGTTTTACGCAGTTGCCGCTTACTGAAACGCTTAAAACATTCATGGATAATCTAGCTTGGTCTGTTCTTTAAAGTTTTGTCTCTGAAATTGCTATTTTCATATCTCGAAGAACAGCCAGACATAGTTGCTTTTCATTATTTTCTTCTGGTGAGTATATGATAATGGAGCTTTGCAGTGTTTTTATTGTTTGTGATTTCTCATTTTTAAGATAAGCCGCTAGAGTAGAAATGCGCGTTCCTGGTGAGTCGGGAAGGCTTTGCCTTAATTTCTTTATTGTTCTGTGTTTTTCTCATTTTGTTAGAGAAAGGTGTGATTTTCTCATGTATTGTTGTTGTAATAAAAGAGCGTACCCCTTTTCTGCTTTGATATTCGCGCTTGTTTACAAGGCAATTCTGCCGCTTTTCACATTCTAATTTATTTTGCTCCTTCTCATCTCTTTTTCTGTTCTTATAATTTTCTTTTATTATAAATTCTTTCACCCTTTGTTTTCTTTTGCGAATGGCGGTAGCAGATACAGACTTTGAACCTACAAAATCGAGTCGTTTTTAATATACTATGTACCTACATGTATAAATGCATGATATTGTCTATTTACACGCGATTTATTATGACAAAGTTGTAAATTGTTTATTTGTGTATTTTCGTTCTTTGCCTATATATCATTGCTAATAACATAATTATATGTAGGGATAATCGACCTAGGGTAGGGGCCCCTTTTGAAGCCAAAATGTGTTCACAAAAACATTACTCTACGTGCACGCACTATATAATGTACTATATATATATATATATATACAACTCGTCTAAACATCAACCCAACAATGTTAGATCTGTAAATTTGCTTTCGCAAATTTTTGGTTCTTCCCTCGCCGGGATTCGAACCCATGCTACTGTGATATCGTGACACCAAATCGCCTGCACTGCAGCCGTCCCGCTAGACCACACGACCACCTGGGCTCCCAAAAAAAGAGCTATCGGTGGGCATGTGTTACCTTTCCACGTCAGTTTTAATCTAGCGGCGTACTACAGTACATGATATATAAGGCATGAAGATGTTATTGTTACAGATCAGCTAAATTATCTATAGTAAAGGATCCTACAAATTAATGTAATATACAGTCACAGAAAATAATTATATTCATAAGTACGTCTGAGTCAGTGACAACTCTACAACAGATGTATCCATCGGATGGTGATACATGGCTGTGTACATAATGTATATACAACTCGTCTAAACATCAACCCAACAATGTTAGATCTGTACATTTTTTTTGGTTCTTCCCTCGCCGGGATTCGAACCCATGCTACTGTGATATCGTGACAACAAATCGCCTGCACTGCAGCCGTCCCGCTAGACCACATTACCACCTGGGCTGTAAAAAAAGAGCTTTCGGTGGGCATGTGTTACCTTCCCACGTCAGTTTTAATCTAGCGGCGTACTACAGTACATGATATATAAGGCATGAAGATGTTATTGTTACAGATATATATATATACAACTCGTCTAAACATCAACCCAACAATGTTAGATTTGTAAATTTGCTTTCGCAAATTTTGGTTCTTCCCTCGCCGGGATTCAAACCCATGCTACTGTGATATCGTGACACCAAATCGCCTGCACTGCAGCCGTCCCGCTAGACCACACGACCACCTGAGCTTTAAAATGCATGAAGATGTTATTGTTACAAATCAGCTAAATTATCTATAGTAAAGGATCCTACAAATTAATGTAAGATACAGTCACAGAAAATAATTATATTCATAAGTACGTCTGAGTCAGTGACAACCCTACACCAGATGTATCCATCGGATCGCCATCAATGATGGTGATACATTGCTGTGTACATAATGTATATACAACTCGTCTAAACATCAACCCAACAATGTTAGATCTGTAAATTTGCTTTCGTTCTTCCCTCGCCGGTATATCGTGGACACCGAATCGCCTGCACTGCAGCCGTCCCGCTAGACCACATTACCACCTGGGCTGTAAAAAAAAGAGCTTATGGTGGGCATGTGTTACCTTCCCACGTCAGTTTTCATCTAGCGGCGTACTACAGTACATGATATATAAGGAATGAAGATGTTATTGCTACAGATCAGCTGAATTATCTATAGCTATTTCGTTGTTCTCCTTCTATATTTAATGCGTTTTCCTCGGTTTTAGTTTGTTACCCAAATTTTGTTTTCTGTCCATGGATTTATGAGTTTTGAACCGCGGTATACTACTGTTGCCCTTATTTACGCTATTGACGTCTGTAACCTTTTTTGATAATTAAACCCGTTGTGTCAGTTTGTTTTATTTACGCTATGTTGTCAAGATAATGGAATTATGGTATTATTACAAGTGAGAGATTGGCGCTTTGAAGAGGCATTAATCCATTATTTTATACATAAGAAAACGCCTGATCCAAGACGAGAATAGCCAGTTATTAATTCGTTTGATGGGTTAAAGCTTTTAAAATTACCATTTGATTTGGAATAACATCAAACTAAAAACACAAAGATGACGTGGCCGAGTACTTATACATCCCAACATCATAAAAGACACTAGGTATAGATCCGAGACAAATTAGATACTGGCAGTTAGTTCAAAGCCATTAACTAATAATGTTTAATGAACAATGGTTGTAAGATAATACCATTTAAGTTTTCGGTGGTTCTTTGGATTTACCAATGCATTTCTTTCTCGTCGTGACTGAAATTATGCTATTTATATCGTTTAGAAATGTAATCAAAATCTAATTATTTGATAAAAACATATTCAGATATGGTTAAGCACCGCTTCAACATTCATATGCATTTCTTCGTTTAGATTGATACTGTTTTCAGATTATGTAATTTATGATTTAGTTAAAATATATCTGGGAGATACGGAATAGTTTATTGCATACAAGTCTGTGCGAAAAATTCCGTTTACTGACATAGTAATACCCTTTCACAACATTAGCGACTTTATGAAAGAAATTACTCCAGGCCAGTCACCTGTGACGGCTGATAATATTACTGGCTCACCTAAAGTTGTCAGTAAATAAAAATCGGAATTATCATCCGCAACAACGGCTTTTAGTGTGTCATGACTTATTAAAAGCAATTAAAAATCCCCACTGTTATCTTCAACATTTTCGCGAACAATTTTAACTATATCCGCAGAATCAATAGTTGCGACAAAATTCCGTGTTTTTTTTACACACATTTAACAGGACAAACCATTCAATATCAATATTGGAGTTATTAGTCGTTCTAACACAATAACTTTTCTAATATCGGTAATGCTTTTGAAATGTTCTGTTGTATTTTGGGGATGGTTTCTATGTTACTAAATAGTCTGTGATAGCAGCCGGTTGACTTTTTTTTTTGTAATTTTTTTGTGTTCTAAATGGATGACCGACCACGGACTATGGGAAGGTCAAACATTGGAGCAACTCACATTAACATTGATGAATTACCATTAAAAACTCCTATTCCCTACTTTTTGTTTTTTAAGTACCTGTACTGTGTTGGTTTTCTCCCTATCTTTAAGAGTGGTTCTTTGTCAAGTTTCTTAACTCTGCTTGTTTAGTACAAAAAATGTAGGTGATCAGTTTGGTGAAATTCAGCTGGTGTTTAAGCAATGTATAAAGTCCTGTATAGTTTGGTCCTTAAGTGTAGCAACATGGTTTCAGAGTTTTCAACATTCAGGATTTGAGGTAATTAAGGGTTTTGATCATTCGGGATTTTAGGAGGATTCACTAGTAGCACGATTTCAGTCTGAAACGGTCATTTTGGTCTGATCACATCTTGATTGACTGGATTTACCGCTAGAGAAAATCGTAAAGATATTTAAGATCGTTAAGTCGCCGTTCAGATCGATAGCCTCATCAGGTAAATCAGTTCGTTAAGGCATGTCAAGACGGAAAAGACTGAATCGTCTAGCGGCTTGTATAGACCCGTTAAGACCGTGTCAGACCAAAAACAGACCATGGATACAAAATTACGTTCAAAATTTTCAGACCCTGTTTAGATACGTTCAGTATACCGGTTTGATACCACGAGTTGCACCCCTTCTACTTGATAATGTATTTTAGATTAATATGAATATATGTTTTTTAATATTAGGATTTGTTTGAAGTATATTTTGATTAATTAAAAAAAAAAAGATTAAATCTTCTGTCGATTCTTTATTTCTTTTCTTGTTTTGTTGATGAACTAATAAATTATTCGTCTACATATGTTGTTTATTTTTTAATAAATGTTAGTATGTATAAATATATATTGGTAATTCAATGCAAGGACGTATGTTAATTATATACACACCAGAATGTATGCCATAAATTAAACCTTAAAATGTTGTGAACACCGGTGAAAATGTTTTTCGTATTTGAAGATTAGTAACGGAAAATTCTAAACGTAACCTAAAAAAGTTAAGGATCCACAGAAATGCAGCGGAGGCAAATTAACACATGCATATTTTTTGTTTTATGTATGACATTTGCTTTAATTCGTTTTATGTTGATATATGTCCTAGTTAACCGTTGAAGCTGTTGCTTTTTGTTTGCATGTTTATTTTTTTAGTGCGATTTACTCTATTAAAGTTGGAAAAAAAATATTCCCGACATCCGGAAATTCGAAAAAGACTTCTCGGGTCCCGAAACCTGATCATCATACTGCATTCTTTCAGTCTCTCTCGGGACGGTGTTAAAGTATCACCGTGTAAAAATTTTCATTCAAACAATGTATCCTTATAATATTTATTTTCTAATCCATATGATAAGTATACAGTACTTAGTATATATAAATGGCGTTAATTTAAAACAAATCTGTATTAGTTAAAATGATCGAGTTCGATGGCACGTGCTAGTAATCAACCGGGTCAACAGGTAACAAAATCAATGATCCATAAAAGTAAGAAAGTGCATGCCTATTATATATTACAATTACTCTCATCATCATTCTTAATAGAAAGGTGCCGTAGGGCGAAACGTTAATAAAGAATTAATGAATTTGTGTATACACGTATTAGTGATGTCTGGTCGTCAGTTTTCAAAATACAAGCTTATGTTTTCAAGTTTTTAAATTGAGCAAAAAAACATGAACTGTTTGTTTAGTATTCAAAAGAAACTTTTCGCTGATATAGTTTAGAGAGTATTCCTTTAAATTGTATCAGTTAAATAAAGTAGTGTGTATTTGTATTCTATTCATTTTGCTAATTGTGTATCATTATAATACACATTTTGTATTTCACTACTATATATAATATAAGTTGTAGTGTGAGTGATTGTTGGTTGTTTAAAGTCCAGTGGCAAATATTTCATGCATTTTCAGGACCAGCTGTAAGTTTATGACATATATGGAACTCACCGGTGTAGTTTTCACGTGTTATAATAGATAAAAGAATAATTAATTTGTAAAATATCTAAACATAAAGGAGGCAAGGCGCATGGTTTACCCGCACTTATCAGTTCTTTTCTCTGTTTTGTCTTAAAAAAATAATGTTATTTTTCTTAATTTTTTTATATGTTTATATAATTTACGATAACTGCGGTGTATACGTGCTGTCAGACGAAAGATAAATATGTGCCCTTTAAATGTTTTTTTTTACTATGGATTGCTTGCTTTCGTATTGACGTGTAACACACAACTTTAATTACTGACTGTGATGTATGTAGAAATTGAAACGTACTACAGAATGAAGGATGCAAGTCCAAGCTTTGAAAACAAATGGTCATTAAATAGACACACAAATAAAAGAACAAGACTTAGTGTAAGTGTTGGAATGACTTATATAAAATATCACCATGTGCATTGTCGAAGAAGTTAAATTTGATTGGTGACTGGACAAAATTGAAGAGAGGCAGCCCAATCTTTTCTCCTTTTTGTTACGAGTACAAATACACTGTTCTTAGTTATTTCGTAAAGTATTTCCTTTAAATAATAAAATCACGCGTGATCTATCAAATACTCACATTGCAGTGTACTATACTGCTTTCGAGACAAATTATATCAAATTATAGAGCAGTCTAACGGCTCCAACTCAAATTTTGAACCCTTCTATGTTGGGTCTACCATTTAGTTTGAAAGCTCCAATCATACAAGCTGTTTCACCCTTTTTATTGTGATGATTGGGAATTTGCATTAAGCCGTTGGTCACGTGCCGAGTGGCATACGCTGATTTAAAAGTCATTTAACTTCAAAATTACTATAGTTATTGATACCATAGATATGAGTTGTATACTAATATTCTCTCATATCCATGTTTTCTGGGGCCTTAACACGTCGTTTTAGTGAGAGCCATTAGTGCTAAACTTTCTTCTTAGTGTACTAAGAAATCCTTTGCGGAATATACACAACGGACTCGTTGGTCTTAATCACTACTTTACCTTTGATTTTATCACCTTAATTTTCACATGTATAATACTACTTTTTATTTGATGCATGGCATATAAAGGAAGAAATTTGAAAGATTAAAGCCTGTATTATACACTAACAACTACCAAAGGCTGATAAGTATGGCATCGAATACACGTAGTTGTCATAATTATCCATTCATTTGACTGTTTTTCCACTCCAAATTGATTTTCGTTGAGTCAAAATATTTTTTTTTCTATAAAAGTTAACTTATATATATATATACGTTTGGTATCTTAACTAATAGTGCATAATTTCTCTTTAATAATAATAGTGTTACCTGCTAAACTGTCGATGGCCATCTTCTCAAAAGACCGTGTGTCGGTATAAAAGAGTCACATGATGAGATACTTGATTTTATTTTGAAAATATACTGTTTAGATTTTAGTCTTTTTAAGGTATTTGTAGCTCTCTGTTTTACTGTCAGTCTGAGGAATATTTAAATTGCAATACATAAGCAGTAACTCTTATAAGTAAAACATAGATATCATTCCCTAGTCATTGATTGGGGAGGCACATCGCACAAAATTTAATTTCAATATCTTGATGCATTTAATAATCTTGAATACTATCTGAACTTGTTTGTCATATTTAATTGGAGTCTTACCTATTAAAGCAGTTTTTAGAACCGAGGGGTCAGATTCATGTCAAACAAGCTTATAGTTGTGTTTTTACATACATTTATAACAATTTAACTCTTAACATATGTTCTATGATTATTTTGTATTGTAATACATTGTATTGTATTGCATTTAAAATGTAGAATTGTTTGTTTGTATTGCTTGACCCTTAAGGGTGTAGTTTTGCGATGAAGATTATTATTAGAACGCATGATTGTAAGGCAAGGTATATTATAAGGATCGCAACTAGTCGCATAGCTATCAAACGCTAAATTAGCGGTACGAATAAAGTACGAAAAATTTGTGTGATATAACATAACATTTCAAATAGTTTAGTTGACTTCTTTATGATCACAAGTTTTCTGATAGATTTTGATCTGCGTTTCAAATCTCCGTATTCATATTATTCCCACTTTAGTAGACATGTTTAAATTATCATTTCTTTCTTCCGTTAATTTGAAATAAAGAACACCACAATATTGTCTCAATGTCTTTTAAACAGTTGATCACCATTTTCCGAAGTTTTACATACGGTTTCGTTGTCAAACTCGTTAATATTTTCGTAAATTTTGAATTCTCATTGAATTGTAGGACTGTTTTTCTGTTCTTTGTGACGGAGGTCCATGCTGCTTTTGAAAATACCGCGAGTTTTGATATGGTTACTACAAGAACAGATGTTTGTTTATCTTTAAGACGTACAGATTGCAGGTAATGGGGTTAACTATTTTTAATGTTAGCTGGTAAATGTTTGATAGTTTGATAATTGATATCAAAATCTACCTCATTTAATGCATCTGATCTAGTCTTGCGTTTGTTAAACTCCACGAAGCATTGTCAAATTGTAAAACTGAAGGCAATTGTGTCCTCCCTCGACTTAACTTTTTGTTGTTTAGCCCTACTTTTCTATTGTGTAAACGTGCTTTTTACTTATATTATATCAACTGTAGTAATCCATAACTGTTGCTGCTGCTTTTTTGTGTATTAGGATTCGTGGAATCAACTGTTATTTCTATGACTGATTTAAGCAGTCATATATTTCGCAAAATTTTAACCGCGTATGCCATTTTTGATCTGTTGATAGGACTGCGACGCGCTTGATATGTGTTTTCGAAAGCAATTCTTTTATCTTTCGCAAGGCTGTCCAAGGAACCATTCTGTTTTTAAATGGTATATTTGTGACATTTTCATTTTTTGTTTGCACAGTTGTATTGTTTCAATCTATTGCGATAAGTTTTTTATTCTCGCTTTCCTTCATTTTCTTTTGTTTTTCATGTTCTCGTTCTTTTTTTCTCCCCTCACGACTTATTAAATGCGTTTTCATCATGTTGTTAGGCTCGCCTTGATTCGTTGAAAAGTCCTATGTTTAGGTCCATGATATCTGCTTTTGTTCATTTTTTTTTTCTTTCTTCTATATTCTAAATTCCACTGCTTTTTCTATGAACCTGTGCTATTAAAAACTCCATCAACGTTTATAATTTCCACAAGATATCAGATTTTAATGGCAATAATATGGCTGTTTTCCAGGAAAAGTTTTGTTTTATATTTTAAAACCACATCGAATATAAGTTTAGCTGGCTAGCGTTGGTAAAAGAGAAAAAAAACAACATGTACAAGAAGTTATATTACACAGAAGTTTTTCTGAATTTATTTTTTTGGTTTCAAATGTGTGCATTCTTAGTATGATGTGCATCATTTTAGGTTAAGGGACTTGGCATATTACAGTGGCGGTGTCAAATCATGGTAACGGTATCCTTTTTTAACATTCTATCCTAAATTCATGTACTTGGTTTGATGTTATATTTGTTATTCTCATCGGAATTTGTCTAAAGCTTAGTCCGTTTCTGTGTGTGTTACATTTTGATGTTGTGTCGTTGTTCTCTTATATTTAATGCGTTTCCTCAGTTTTAGTTTGTTACCCCAATTTTGTTTTTTTGTCCATAGATTTACGAGTTTTGAGCAGAGGTATACTGCTGTTGTCTTTATTTATCCTTGCAAGACATTTGCATTTACCCGAATTTTTGATAGATTATCTGAACTTAATATACTTTAGCATTTACCATTTTTAAAGTGCTGAAGCTTATAACACAGTGTAGATTGTTGTACCTCTATATTGGCAATTTTACCTATTGCTATTACACCGCTTTAGTAAGATTATTTCCATTTGTTTGATCACACATTGTCATTCAATATTTTGAAATTATCAGACGACTGTTATTTAAGTAGTAAGTTTAGATAGCTATAAAACCAGGTTTAATCCACATTTTTCTACACAAGAAAATTACTGTACTAAGTCTTAAGTCAGGAATATGACAGTTATCAATTTGTTTGATGTGTTTTGAGCTTTTGAATTTGCCTTTTGATGAGGGAATTTCCATTTTTAAATTCCTTATAACTCATTTTTTATGTGGTTATACTTTTGGTGTAGTATTGTCAGAAGAAAAAAAATCATCACGCAATGAACTTATTTGCCTCAAAAGTTTTGTAATGGCATGAAAATTTAATAAAATAGGCGTATTTACATCTAATTAAAACAATGATTGCGCATACCACCTGAAGTATATAATTCAGCGGCAAACTCTAATGCTATATCAAAACAAACATCAACGTAGCGCCGATGCGAATCGATTAGTTTATTAACAAACAGATTTTACACACCAAACTTCATAATAAACATATATACTAATGGGCTTATGTAACATTAATGGCAAAATCCCGCGAAATTTAAGAAGTTTAAAACATTTCATTCTCCTTGCATATTCAACATGAATTTGCCTGTTTGTATTGTCTTTTAATTTGTAAATTAAACCTCAGCCGTGGTCACGTCTCCCGAGGGGAACTAATATTTCTGCAGAAAGTAGTGCCACTTCTTCTCGAATTTGAGATCCTCTATCTGCCATTACCTTATCATATGAATCTATGACTTTAAGAAACCCACTATTGTTTGTAATGAATTTATCGCTTGCCCTTCTGTCAAAGGCTTGTGATACATAGTTTATCATTCCTGATGGAGTAATGCTTACCAGAAACTTTGCAGTTTGGTGATGTTGGTGAGCCGGAATTGCCAAATTATTTGGCCTTTCAATTAAAACCTCCTTGCAATCTATTATATGTGTCGAACATCCTGTTAACTTTAGTTCTTATAAGATGGTGGTAAACCTGCCCTTGCAATCTCCTTTAAAGGGTTTGAAACACATTTCCCATGTATACTTAACAGCATTCTAATCCATGTCATAAATACGCAGAATACAGTGGCTGTTTGAGATTCCAAAACGATCAGCAAGATCTTCAGACAACAAACCTAGTCTTAATTTCATCAGGGTAAGCAAAAAAATTCTTGACGCAGATATAAAGTATGTTTGAAAGTTATAAAGTTTGCTTTATATTTCAAGGGAGATGATACTCTTCTAGTTTCACGCCAATAATATGTATAAATTTTTCACCACTTGCTCAATAAAGATTGTTTATATTGCGAAAACCTTTGTGGATACAATGGTATGATAGAAAACAATTATACAAACAATGTAACCCTCTGACACAGCGAAGGTGAAACAAGAGGTTTTCATAGAAACATTTGCCGGATTGTCCTTAAAAATGATTAATAGCAAAGCAATAATTTCACTAAATTATGTTCCTTTTTCTCTTTAAAGTAAAATTACTAGGTTTCATGTTTTAAACACTGGTAATTGTTATGGTTTTTTTTCCAGAATCGTCAGCGTTCTATATTGTTTGGGAGTCAATTTTGTCAAACACGTGTAACCTATCAAGCTGCGATAATTGAGATTAATTTGTTGATTTTTCCCATTGTTGTGCGATATTCCTCCGATGTATAATACTCCAAACAAATGCACCATGTACATTTTCGTTTCCAACTCTGTCAGTGTTAAAGTAAAAGAGTTTTTCAATACCTGTTAGTGTTGTAATAAATAAAGACAACAGTAGTATACCGCTATTCAAAACTCATAAATTCATGGACAAAAACCAAAATCGGGGTAACAGACTAAAACTGAGGGAAACGCATTAATATAAGAGGAGAATAACGACAAAACATTTAACGTTCCTGATGAAGGTAAATCCAGAAAAGCGCTTCGGACGCAATAAATTATAAAACGTGTTGTTTTCCATTTTTTAAATGTAACCCACACAGAAACAGACTAAGCACAAGACAAAATCCTTTGAGAATAACAAATATAACATCAAAACAAAATACATGATTTTGGGATAGATAAGTAACGTGACACGTCTTAAAGAATGTGAATACACACAAATAAGAGAAAACAAACGACACAACTGTAACACACACTCAGAAACGAACTATGATATAACAATAGCCATATTCCTGACTTGGTACAGGACATTTTTATTGGAAAACATGGTGGGTTGAACCTTTTTTTATGCCAAACATGTAATATCAGTATAAAATTTCCCCGTAGGGTATCTGTAAAATCACTATTTAAGTATTAAAGGATTTTTTGATACTTCCATGCATGTTTGCCTTTTCAAATAAGATTTTTTTTTCTTATAAAATTTCTTGTTGCAGTTCTATAACTTTTACATAAAAGGGATGAAACAATGTTTTTTTTAAAAAAATAGTGCCAGTTCTTGCTAGTGTTGTTATATAAGTGTCAAATTTTCCCTTACGGTAACTGTTTGAGAATTGGAAGTTTTTGTTTTTATTATGTTATCATGTTTGCTTTTTAAACTACGAAATGTTTTTATGCCGCACCTACGATAGTGTTTTCTGGTCTGTGGGTCCGTTCGTCCCGCTTCAGGTTAAAAGTTTTGGTCAAGATAGTTTTTGATGAATTTGAAGTCCAATCAACTTCAAACTTTGTACAGATGTTTCCTATCACATGACCTTTCTAATTTTAATGCCAAAATTAGCTTCGACTCCATTTTCACGGTTCACATAAATTGAAAATTATAGTGCAAATTTCAGGTTAAAGTTTTTGGTCAATGTAGTTTTTGATGAAGCCGAAGATGAATCAACTTGAAACTTAAAATTGAGAATGGAAATGGGGAATGTATCAAAGAGACAACAACCCCACCATAGAAAAAATCAACAGCAGATTAGTATACATGTTCCCTATGATTATGCTCTTTCTAATTTAAATGCCAAATTAAGAGTTTTATCCCAATTTCACGGTCCAATAAACATAGAATATGATGCGATTGGACACATTCTTGTTTTAATTTATATTCTATATGTCGCAGTTCTGCAATTTTACATCTCTTTATATACATTTTGCAGTTTATGAAATAGCCATGGTCACAGTTTTGTATGTTTATGTCTTCAGTATTAGAAACGTTAGTGGAAGGGTTATATTTGAGCAAATGTGATCAATGTGTATACAAATTTAAATATGAATCATGGTCACAGCTAAATGTACTTGTATTAAGTTCCTCTAGAACAGAAATATTAAGTGTTTTTCTATTCAACTTGAAGCACGGAGTACGCACATAAAGGAACAACAAGACGTTCAGTGTCAACCGATACAGTTTCACCATTAGTTTTTTTTTTATCATGGGGATTGATTTCAAAGCAAACTTCTATCAAGCGGTAAATGACGATCACGAGGTCTAATTGGATCATATAGAATATTTTAAGGTAGATTCATGGTATACCAACATCTTGGATTGTACAATCACAATAAAAATCGGTCTAGTTATTTGCCAAAATCTGCAAATTCGGAGACAGATTTGCAATTTAATGATTAAACTTGTTAATTTATTGTATTATTATTAATAGTCTTTAAACAAATATCCTTTATTTGTTTGTTATTTAAAAAATCATTTTTTTGACAAATGAGCCATTTAAAGGGAGATAACTCTTTTAGTGCAACATTTATATTGGGCATTTTTAATTTTTACTTGAAGTAAGACGACGAATTTCGGCGACATGTTTTTTTTTAAATTTTCTTAAAACATATGATGAAACCTATCTTCTCACAAATTATTTCAAAATTCGATCTCTATGTACACGAATGTGTTTTTTCATGTACAAACTAAACAGATTTTGCAGATTTTGGCAATTTTCAACGACTCGTAGCTTGAAAATAAGCACGGTGACCTATACGTTTTATTATATTTAAGAAAAAGGCATAGTAAATCTTCATTTTGGCAAATTATAGGAAGATTCTGTCTCAAAAAATATATACTGCTTATAAGATGATATCAAAAAGTGCGATAGTTGAGCTCAATAAAACCAGTGTTGAAACAATGTTCTAGAGCTCCACTTGGGAACTAAAAGGTTAGTGCCCCAATGAAAAGAATTGCAATTTACATCTCGGAACCTTGCCAAAACACGACTAGATAACCGATTTTGTTTGGTTTTGACAGATTGTATCTCTGGACATGCTGGATGGACTGACGCTTACGGAATTCCAGACCCCAAGAAGCAGCAACAGTGGCTAATATATTTGTTAATGAACTTATTTGTAAATTTGATACCCCTTTGCAGATCCATACAGACCAAGGAGCAAATATCGAATACAATTTTTTTAGGGAAATGTTCTGTTAAGTATTGACTTGGTTTATCCAAACTAATGGCTGGGTTGAACGGATTAATTATAGTTATCAAAGGTACTAGGATTATAATTAATACGTACTTTCACGAATATGTTGAGTATGTAGTGTGTTAAAGACAAATTAATCCATCATAGATACCAGGACTAAATTTAGTATATACGCTAGACGCGCGTTTCGTCTACAATAGTTATCAAAGGTACCAGGATTATAATTTAGTACGCCAGACGCGCGTTTCGTCTACATAAGACTCATCAGTGACGCTCGAATCCAAAAAAGTTAAAAAGGCCAAATAAAGTACGAAGTTGAAGAGCCTTGAAGACCAACATTCCTAAAAGTTTTGCCAAATACAGCTAAGATAATCTATGCCTGAGGTAGAAAAACTTTAGTTTTTCAAAACAAATGTGACCAGAGATGTTCTGTTTTCAGATAGAAACAAAATGCTTGATATATTCAGAAAAGTTTGATACTACCAAACAACTTAAATCTTATTTAGCGAGTAACTTGCTTTCCAAGATGGAGATGTCGTGTCCTTTTTGTCTGAAGAGGCCTACTAAATATAAGAGTGGGAGTTGTAGTAGACGTCTCATAACAGTCAGTATACGTGAGATCAGACATACGCTCTGAAGGGGATGCCTACTACCTTGCTGTTCATTCGGCATGTTACAGGAAGATAAGAAGGCTAACTGCATTGTACTCATCATCAGCAAAAAAAAAAAAAAAAAAAAAAAAAGCCACGCAGAAGAAGTATACATGTAAAGACATATACAGGACGGTCGCACGAAGAGAGGTAGCTAGAATGGAAAGAGGGAAACAAATGATGGGCCTCAAGGTGAGTTACTCTCCAAACCAGTATATTCCGGGGATGAGACACGGTCGGCCTCATCCTTTTAAATGGATATGGACCTAACTAAACATGATGCCTGGCGAAACGTTATATCACTATCTTGAAAATTTTATGGAACTAAGTGGAATTTATTCTTCAAAGAGTGCCCTTGTTTGGAAGATTTTGAGAAAGTATAGTTGGTATGATTTATATCCGTCTCAAAAAGCGTTTGTGAGATCTTGAAAAGATTTTGAATCTTAACAAACAGTTATTTCTGAAATCGAGGCTTCATTAAACAATAGACCGTTAACCACCGTATCTTCAGATTCTAAAGCCCCAGATTATCACCGTCTTATCTTCTCTATAGTCAAAGGATTACTTGTCTACCTAACCCATTGCCGTATTGTGAAACAACTGGAGATCATTTTGAACGTCAAATAATGCAAATTTAAATAAAATTTAAAAAAGTTAATTACGGTAATATTATAGAATATTAGGTCACAACAAATCAAGTAAACGATGTACAAATTCATGATGAGTCACCGAGAATTAACCAAGAGAAGATTAAAGGAAGAGGCCGAATTAAAGATTCGACAATGGACATTATAACTTGTGATAGAGACTGTTCAGTAAATTTTATTTCTTCATATGAACTTTAAAAATATTTTTTATGTATTGTAAATGTAGGCAACAGTAGTATACCGCTGTTCAAAACTCATAAATCGATGAGGAAAAAAACAAAAACAAAATCGGGGTAACAATCTGAAACTGAGGGAAACGCATTTAATATAAGATCAACGACACCCCATTAAAATGTAACAAACACAGAAACGAACTAAGCATCAGACAAAATCCATGAGAATAACAAATATAACATCAAAACCAAATACATGAAGTTGGGATAGAAAAGTACCATTGTACGTCTTATAGTAATTTGAATTCACTCAAATATAAGAGAAAACAAACGACATAACGTTAAAATGTAACACACACAGAAACGAACAATAATAAAACAATGGCCATATATCCAATTTTTGAGCATTTTTCCTTTTTATTTAATTAGATTGTTACCTTTTCGCTCTCCTGTTACCCGAATATTACGAATTAGCTCAAAGTATGTTGATTTTGTAGAAAGAGGAGTACGGATTTCTCAAAAGTTGCTAAGATATGGCTATGAATCAATCAAACTAAGGTCATCACTCAAAAATTTTTACGGTCACCATCATGAGATGATTGGCCATTATGCCAAAAGTGTGTCAGAAATCATATATGATATTCTTCCTCAGTCATAATAACCTTTCATCATTACCGAACTGAACAAAGAAATAACACGACGGGTGCCGTTAACGGTGCAGGAAAATTAATGCTTACCCTTCCAAAGCACCTGATTTCACTCCCAGTTATTTAGTGGAGTTCGTGTTGTTTCTTAATTATTTTTCATAACTGTTGATGTAAATGTCCTTTGGTTTTGTGAGTCTTTGTTTACTCCTTGGTTTTGATTGTTATTGTCTTAGTCGCTAATTCGCAATACAGAGACATTCACCTATGTGTTTATGTATTGTAACGTCGTATTATTATTACCATGTGCATGAATATGGGTATATTTAGAAGTGGACTGGATAAGTTTTATAGGACTGATGATATATTTAAACCTTTCAACTATGGGATAAGGAATCTTAATATAAGTCATTGTCAACTCAGAAATAATGCTAGCAACCTTAAATCTCATTTGTTTAATCAGTTCTTATCCGAGAACACTTTTTGCACAAACTGTTACCATCCTGTTGAGGATAACAAACATTTCTTTTTTATTTGCCCTAAGTATAATGATGTAAGACAGATCCTTCTAGATTCCATTTACTCCATTGTAGATAATGTTGACATAAATATTGAATTACTACTTTTTGGAAACAGATTATTTCCATATGATATGAATATTGCTATTTTTAAATCTGTTCAGAAATATATCAGCGACACTCAACGTTTTGTTTGAAGCTTACTTAATTTTTTGTTTCGTCTAGTTTTTTTGTTTTTTTCTACACTCCAACATTAATTCATTTATTCCACTAAGCAAGCTTAGTCATGTCTTCTTCTGACTGTAAATGACGTTAAAATACTAAATCCCTGTGATGTGTTTTAGTCGATTTTAGTCTCTGATGCATGAATTTTTATTATTAATTGGTTTTGGCTTTTAACTAGCTGTCAGTAACTGCGAGTACTCTCTAATCGTATTTTCTTGTTAATTCGACCTGTTGATAATATTTATAATGCTTTGTTGTTATTTTTTTTTATTTATATGGATCTTGTCTGTACACCAGCTTTGATTATTTGTACTATCTTCAATTTTTCACTTATTCTTACAACATTTGTATAAACTTCAAGATTATAAAAAAACGTTTTTTTTTTCCTAAAGTGAACATTGATTGGTTAAATATTTCTCAGTGATGTCCTGTGTTTGAATTTGTTTGTTAGCTTTTTGGTCATGAATGTTTGTCTCTAATATTTAATTAACTGTGCATTTGTATTCAGATATCGCAGATCAAATTTATTCGTTCATTGTGTAATCATACGTTTTTTGATTGAGTTAAGTCTGCCAATTGATATTTTATCGTATGTTTTCTATGTTGTGATGTTATGCTATTGTTTCAGGAAAAAGGGAGAAGGTTTGGATCCATTAAAACGTTTAATCCCGCTGCAAATGTTTGCATCTGTCCTAAGTCAGGAATCTGATGTACAGTAGTTATCGTTTGTTTATGTAATATATACGTGTTTCTCGTTTTGTTTAAATAGATAAGACCGTTGGTTTTCCCGTTTGAATGGTTTTACACTAGTAGTTTTGGGGCCCTTTATAGCTTGTTGTTCGGTGTGAGCCAAGTCTCCGTGTTGAAGGCTTTACTTTAACCTATAACGGTTTACTTTTAAATTGTTATTTGGATGGGGAGTTGGCACTCAAACCACATCTTCCTATATCTAGTTAGTGTCTCCTTAAAGCCATATATATATTTCTAATGACTTATAAAGGATATTTGCATGTTTCAAGGCACTTTAAATAACCGATGATTAATTGCCTATATATTTAAATATACTTTGCATTTATTAAGTAACACTGTTAACAAATTTTGTTCGTGCGTGCTCACAAGTAGCATGCATGTTCCACTAAATTGCATTATTTTCTATACAGTTGTTGTAATGGAATTATACCTTGTACATGTATTATCGAGAGAGCTTTTATAGGACGTGCCTGTTGCTCAATCCTTTTCATACAGATTTCTGGTCTGTGTTGGTCTTTTTGTTTCTCATAAATTATTTGTCATAAATAAAGCTGTTATAAATTTAATTCCCCCCCCCCCCCCCCGCATTTTTCATCTCATGGACTTTTGCAGCCGTCCAAACAATATTTTTTTTTCTCTCATTTTCAAAGGAAGAATTGTTGCATATAATTGCAAACAAGAATTTTATTTTTATCTATCTGATGAGTTAATAGTTATCAAAAGTACCAGGATTATAATTTTATACGCCAGACGCGCGTTTCGTCTTCATAAGACTCATCAGTGACGCTCAGATCAAAATAGTTAAAAAGCCAAACAAATACAAAGTTGAAGAGCATTGAGGACCCAAAATTCCAAAAAGTTTTGCCAAATACGGCTAAGGTAATCTACTCCTGGGGTAAGAAAATCCTTAGTTTTTCGAATAATTCAAAGAGTTAAGCCTTTTTCAAATGAGTTGTTTAGTTCGTTCTTATGTTGTACTGTTATACCACTGTCCCAGGTTAGGGGGAGGGTTGGGATCCCCCTAACATGTTCAACCCCGCCAATTTTTTTTACATAAATAAGGCCGTTAGTTTTTTTCTTTGAATTGTTTTACATTGTCTTATCGGGGCTTTTTATAGCCGACTATGCGGTATGGGCTTTGCTCGTTTCGTCTTCATAAGACTCATCAGTGACGCTCAGATCAAAATAGTTAAAAAGCCAAACAAATACAAAGTTGAAGAGCATTGAGGACCCAAAATTCCAAAAAGTTTTGCCAAATACGGCTAAGGTAATCTACTCCTGGGGTAAGAAAATCCTTAGTTTTTCGAATAATTCAAAGAGTTAAGCCTTTTTCAAATGAGTTGTTTAGTTCGTTCTTATGTTGTACTGTTATACCACTGTCCCAGGTTAGGGGGAGGGTTGGGATCCCCCTAACATGTTCAACCCCGCCAATTTTTTTTACATAAATAAGGCCGTTAGTTTTTTTCTTTGAATGGTTTTACATTGTCTTATCGGGGCTTTTTATAGCCGACTATGCGGTATGGGCTTTGCTCATTGTTGAAGGCCGTACAGTGACCTATAGTTGTTAATGTCTGTGTCATTTTGGTCTTTTGCGGATAGTTGTCTCATTGACAATCATACCACATCTTCTTTTTTTTTATTTTATATATTCAACTGCACAAGCTACCAATAAACAAACCAGTTTCTCTTTACAACATTTTCAGGTTTATATAAAATGTTGAGGCAGTTCGAGGTAGTTACAGGAGGAGATCAATTGACAAGGATTCGGCTGAACGAGGCAAAAACCTTAAGAAGCTTGTCTCCAAATTACAAGAAGCGTTTTGATGATATTGATCCTATTGTTGTTGAACTTTGGCATGTGAAACAGGATTTGCTTGAGGTATTCTCCATTAACCAAACTATTTATTTTGAGAGTAGCAGGACATTCATTTTTAAGAACTTTCATTTCAATATAGAAAAAAATTACATGTTTTATTATATTTAAGGTTGTATTTTACCACATAAGGGGAGGCAATTCAAACATACATGTAAGGGCAGATAATTAAGATAAGGGTACTTTTACAATAGAATGTGTTTACTGTTAGGAAATTACTGGTTCAATAATGTCATGAAAAAACAAGGCCGGTGACCTCATTTTATTTTTTTTCTTGAATGAAAGCATACTAAAAGCTGTCTCCTCATGACATCTGAAAATTTTATGGTGTAGTTTACGCTTCAATGCAGAAATTTGGGTTATCCATGCATAATCAGTAAAATATCTGTCAATTTAAACTCCATTTTGACAAAATATTTAACGAATTCTATGGATAATAATTTAGACACCCCATCTACCTTCATGACCTTAAATGCAACAGTAAAATTAAAATGGTATTTTCAAACACTTTAACAGGTAAATACTCAATTTCGTTATCATTTAAAAAGGCCAGTTACCAATTTCTCTTTTCATTAAACTCATATTTACACATATATGTAAAAAAATATTGGTCCATGTTCAATGTTACAGAATAGCCAGCCCACACGAAATATGACATTTGTGTAATTTTTTTTTCTTATTTTAACTTCAGAAATTCTACAAGGCCATGTATGATAAAGGAAGTGAACGTGCCGAGGGCAGTTTAGCATATTTCAAAACCAAAAAGCAGAGAACAGATGTGTCTGGCAAAGTGAAATGGCACTTCAAATCCCATATGGCGTTTCTTTCACTTATTGGTGAATCTGTAATTGTAGAACAAGGAAGACAATTCATAAGTGACTTAGACATTCAAATAGAAGATAATGATGACAAATTTGAAGCTTTGAATGATTTTTAGATTTGTTTATTTCAAAATTTGATTATGTAACTTATGTTAATGATAATGTTTTTTTTTATGCCATGAGAAGGATGACATGTACGACTGTTTTAATAATTTATGCCCAGTGGTTTATACACATTGAGGTACTTAACAAAACAGCTAAGGATGGGGACATAAACAGCATCATACCTAATTTGTTAATGTCTTTGCCTTTATTTTATAATCATTCCATTTTAAGCAAGTATCTCGTTGGATGCATTAATTATGTTATACAGGTAGAGTACGTATTTGCCCCCCTGATGAATATAGTTATGAAACTGCGTGTTCTTGAAGGACCCTTTGTGAATGTTAAAGGAGGAAGGTCGAACAATGTAGAAAGTAGTCTCCTTTAAGAACACTCAGTTAGAAACCAGAAGTGTTTAATTAAACAGATTGGTGCTAATAAGACAAAGAAGGCAATATACAGAGCATCTGCAGCTGCTGGAGCCATTGCTGCTATTAATGACAACATTGCCATTTCGTTGGAAATTACATCCAAGTTATCGAGGCATACAAAAACATTATCACCAGGAGAACAACAGATTGTGTCGGACGTGTTACAAAACTTGAAACCTTCCAAGTTCACTCCAGGAAGGAAGTATAAAGGATTTGAGAAACTTGATGAAAATGTGTTTGTATGCATTGATGGCAATAAGATGAAAATTGACCTTGACATCATTGTCAATCGGTTTTTTTCGGGCCATGTAGATTTCGGCAATGATGAAATTGACAGCAACAGCGACTCTGACAGTGATGACGATGATTTGCCCGACTTGTTATTGTTTTAATATCCATATTATCAATTAATTCATACTCGCTTTTACTCCAGAATCTGTAATGAACTTTTTCTGTTTAAAACCTTCACCTGATAAAACTTAAGTACTCTGTATATATTATCAGTGATTTATGTTTACTTCCAAGTAGATGTTGTATCCTTTAGAGCTAAATATTCCTTCTGTGGCCTTATTTTCATCTAATCTGAACCATCTATGCTCCATTCTAATGAATCTTGATTATTGTTTAAGCATCTTGAAATGTCAATAGACATCAGTTGATTTTGAATGTGTTCTTTTCCTTCAGCAAATTTTTCGAACAAGTAGGATATATATAACCAATGAAGTCTGTTACAGAAAAAAACTATGTCTCCCTCAGGGACATTACTGTTTTTAACCCAAACCACCCACAGAAATAAAAATAAATTATAAAACCACATGATTTGCCTTTAAGTATTTTGAATACAGTGTACAATCACCCACATAGAATTAAAAAAAAAATCTCTCTGGAGGAGACGTGGTTATTTTGGAACAGCCGTAAGACACCTTTTTATTACAGAGTATGCATTGTGTGTATTCAAACCATAATATTATTTTGAAATCTTCCTAAATTTCTTTTTTGTAAATTAGGGTGGTATTTTTTTTTACTTAATTGTTTCATAATTTGTTGGTGGATGCACATTGCCCATCATACCACCTAAATTTTATTTGTACGACACAGAAATGAATTATATATAATAGAAAGGACAATATTCGTTCTGGTAACTAACAGAAAACCCTTGCCGTTTTTGGCACAACTTTTTTAATCTTTTGGTCCTCGATGCTGTTCAACTTTGTACTTGTTTCGGCTTTCAAACATTTGTATCTGGGCGTCACACGTATGTCTTGTGTGGACAAAATGCACTTCTGGCGTATTAAAATTTTGTACTTGTAGCCTTTTGGTCGTGTGATTCTTTGTCAATTGTGTTCTCCAATTTATTTATATTGTAGTCCTGTGTTGTCATTTTGATGTTATATTTCACATGGCCATAAAAGTGCGATGTTTGGCATGCCACAAAACCAGGTTCAACCCACCATTTTTTTCTTTAAAAATGCCCTGTACCAAGTCAGGAATATGGCCATTGTTATATTATAGTTCGTTTCTGTGTATATTACATTATAACGTTGTGTCGTTTGTTTTCTCTTATTTTTGATCACATTGCAATAAGACGTGTCACGGTAGTTGTCTATCCCAAATTCATGTATTTGGTTTTGATGTTATATATATATGTTATATTTATATGACTAAATGTAAAAGACATATTAAGGGAAGTAATTTAGATAGTAAAAATCTTGGATAAGTAGAGTCCAACTGTTGCAAGTAAAAATATCATGTGTATTATTGAAAAATTTCTAGTACTATGTAATCCCCCCTAATAATTTGCCAAGTAAAAACATAAATACATGTATAATTAGTAGACAAAATTGTACATTCTTAAATATTTAAGCTTGCTAATTCACAATTCTCACAAGTACAGGTTTTCTGACAAAAGTTGCAACATGCACAACCCTGTAATGAACCAGATTTGAAATATAACCAAATACTGAAAGTAAATTTGTTCATAGACAAGATTCAGAGATGATGGAGTAAAGGAAAAAAGTTCCGAAACGGAAACGATGACTGTACGGAGTTTGAGTAAAGGAAAAAAGTTCCGGAACGAAAACGACCACCGTATGGTGTTTGGTGCGTTTCGTCGTCTAGACTTTATTTGATTACATACGGATGCACATTGTTTTTTATTAGACAGATTATAGTTGGTAAGAAACTTTTTATGTATAATATCTTTTTAATACATCAAAACTTATTTAAAGAGAGGAAACATTGTAAACTTTTTATTAGAAATATGAGTAACTTTTAATTATTATTTTAAACGTAATTTAACTTACGAGAGAACTTATAATTATGATACATGAATGAAATGTTTTTTATTGTTTGTTTAGTTTAATATGAACACTTAAACATGTATCTTATTATAATTTATGTATTTTTACTTATGTGAAATTATTCTTCATTTGTAGAGAATCGATTGTTAGCGACCATATGATATTATGAATAAAAGATAGGTACATGGTGAAAACTCGCATGCTCATCCCTTCGCCCTTAAGTTAACCGATGTGATTCGTACAGCATGAAAGTTATATAACATAATGTATTTAAACTATTGAAATTGGAAAATATACATGTAGTGACTGTATGTTAAGTTTATGTCGTTTACTAGGCGCAAATGTAGGTGTTAAAAGTTTAACATCTCGTAAGAATCGTTTTAAATTAACTAGATGGAGTAAAGTAAAAATAATCGCAAACGCAAAATCAAAGTGTTGATGCAATGATTTACTCTGATGTATATAAACTGCATACTGCTGGTAAGAAACGACAAGAACATGATTGTGGGGATGAGACCGGAAGATACAAGTCTGGTCATTATGAGGGCAATACAGTTGGAGTATTTTTGAATTGACGCAAGGAATAGCAACATTATTTTTTGATATGATGAAAACAATAGTAACAAGTTTCGGTTATTTAATTCATAAGGAAAATCAAAATAAATACCTAGTAGCTGTAGAAATTTTTGCTACAATTTAAAACATGATGACAGACCGAAAATCCATTTTAGACGTTATTAGAATACTGGACATTAGAGGGACACCCATTGGTAATAGATAATTATGACATTTTTAAAACAAAATGTGTCTACTTTTTACAGACATCGAATTAACATTTTATTTCGATGGCAGTAGCTTTATTTTATCATGTAAAGCATAACATTTGTCGGATTATATTTTTATGATTATCAAAATAAGCTTGGCAGGTTGTCGTGCTTTGGGTATAGCAAGTACATCACGTACGGTCCATTATGGAGACAGATCAAAGACGCCAAGCATTCTTGTTTTGAATCATGTTTGGCTTAATTCTTACAAGTTCTAGATTAGTTTCGAAAAGTTCGTCTCAATTCACTTGTCTCAATTATTACAATTTATACCTTTGTAGGAAAATGTCAAGAGACCAACAGCTAGATGCCACGCCATTCCACCTTTTCCACAAGTATACTTTTAAAACAGGATGATTATTATTTACAGAATATCCTAAAACCGTTTCCAAGGCAGCTGATTTGGGATTATGTGGAAGTTTCGACGCAAGTGGGATAATACTTATTTTTTCTAACAATTAGTAATAGCTATTCAGAAAAACTATGCAAAGATGAGATCCGATGACAGAACATCTAAAAAGACAAACCCAAATGAAATCCATTGCTATTGGCATTGCAACGATAAAAATATGTGACGTATCAAATTTTCTGACGTCAGACACGCGAATCAATGAAATGTGTTTGTAGATAGATGTTAAATTGTTCCTTTTTTTAAAGTGTAACGTTACACGATGATGACTGCTGTATGTTTTGACTATTTCATTTATCATGTCTGGTTAGTTCACGCATTATTGTAAATATAACGGAATGTGAATAGACTGTCAACAAAGTGATGATGAGTTTTGCTATGTGATTTTGAACTTTCCGATTAGATTTTACTCTGAGTTCAGTGATCTTCAGTGTTTTTGTGATTTTACTTTTCCCTCTACCTATGTGTAACTATTACTTCTCTACGGAGGTAGTAGTTTTTTCAAGGAGGTAGTGTGGGTTAAGTTAGGATAAAATTTGTAAAACTACAGGATAGGAGTTTTGAGTTTAAAAAAAAGTCAGAATGAACAATTTAACCAAAAAAGTAGGATGACATTTCATGTAAAAAAATAAGGCACAATATTAATAAACCTATTAAAATTTCCGAACAGAATAGGGCGATAAAAAAGGCAGGAGATATATAACAAAAATGTGTAAACCAGCAATACTGTTCATTATCTTGTCCTTGTCAAGGGCCAGTGGTTCCGTGGCTGTCGTTAGCTACTGTTTGCATGCCATGTTTGTCCTTTGTAAACGGGTTTGTTAAAATCATTTCATTTTTAGGGATCTTATATAGCCGTCAACTAGTATACAAAATTCAATTTTCGCATTTTCAAATACCTAATGATTTCTTATTGATAGATGGATAGATGCCTCATTGTCAATGATACCACGTCTCAGTCTAAACTTATGCGTAGGAAAATAAGAAACCGCACTAAAAATAACAATATTTAGTCAATGAATTTGTGTTATAGAGAAAATAATGTTATTGGTTTTGTAATTTTATTATAGATCAACACTTTATTTAACTGCTTTCACTGTCAGAAGAATCCACATTCACACCAAGGTCTTTCAGGCTTTTTGGCATAGTTTTTCTAATTAATTTGTTATACAGAAGTTGATTTTCCGTCGCCAGATCGAAAGTTGAGCGTCTAGCTCGTTTCCTGTTTTGCCTTCATGGTGGTCACGATCCATTTATCAGTATCGTTGCTAATGTGACAAAAATGCAGTTTAGGCATAAGACAATATTTGTAATTTATCGTTGAATTGTAATCCCTGATTAATTACCCATTTGAACAATACGTTAACGAAAACTACATATCAAATCATCCTTTTATCCTCGGTTGTTATGAGATGCGTTAATTGTTGCTAGGGTGCTCTCTTAGAGGTCCGCGCTCAGGGTATATAAAGACACCGATTCATTGTGCAAGTTCGCTCATTTGTAATTAGGCCGTTGATAGTTAAACATCGGGAAGAAAATACCAGCAAATAAAGAAGTTAGAATTGAGAAGTTTGTAAACCTAGTTGAGTTGAAAGCGTCGTGGTTTTGAAGCAAGCGGTTTTCGAAGTCTTTACGATTGTTGCAAGCTACCGGGTTGTTCCGATACTGTAATTTCCCTCGGGAATGGTCGCAGTCCCTCGAACAGGTGGTGTGTAATAGTCTGGTGACTTTGGTGCTTCGGAGACTAAGTATTGCAATTATTAGAAGCTACCGGGTTGTTCCGACACTGTAATTTCTCTCGGGAATGGTCGCAGTCCCTCGAACAGGTAGTTTGTAATAGTATGGTGACTTCAGTGCTCCGGAGGCTAGGTGTTTCAAAACTAGTTGTCTCAGGAACTAGGTGCTTCAGAGACTAGTCATTTCAGGACTAGGTGTTCTAGAGACTGTGTGTCTCAGAACTAGGTGTTCCAGAAACCTATGATTTTTGAAGCTTGTTCTTAAGTTTAATATAATTGTTTGTCAAATCAGTTGGGACCTCGGAGTCGGTGAAAGGATCAAGGATAAATTGAGGTTATAGTTTTCAGACTACTTTTTGATACAAAGTTATTTGTGTAAATAGTGTTATTCCTTTATTAAGTTTCAAAGTTGGTCTTGTAGTTTTGAGTCAAGCCTCCAAGTTGTAGTTAGGTTTTCGAGTTAATTGAAATATTGATATTGGAGTATCTCAGATTCTGTGAAAACGGATACGAACATATAGTTCATAAGCCAAACACGTTACAAAATTGGTGGCAGCGGTGGGATCTGAGAAACTTCAGTATTATATATAAATAATCACATTGTTTTATTGTCATTATTTCCTATTTGTCCTTTATTGCAAGAAGCAACACACTGTTTTGTAAATACATTGATTGTCAAATTATTTAATAAAATATATTTGGAAAATTAATTGTTTAATTTATTCTTCAAAATATGTCCCGAACATTCAGAGAAGATAAAATGTTGTATGACCCTTACAGTGTCGAAACAAGAAATTTGACCAGGGAGTTAGATAGATTAAACAAGGAAATAGAGTGCTTAAGATATAAGAGTTTTGAAAATGCCCCAGACTTTGCACAGTCAACTTCTATTAGTCAAGCAACACGTCCAAGACAATCTGACTCTGGAATTGCTTCTGCTAGAATTCCAGACCCCGACTATGGTACAGGCAGCAACATACTCCAAAGTACTCACTTTGGGGTAGGGGCTAAGACAAAAGTTATGCCACGGCCTGCAATACGTAATACCGATAATCCAGATTATGTTCTTGAGACAAATTTTGTCACTGAAAGGTTAAAGAAAAATTTGCCAAAACCACAAGATAAATTAGATATATATAGGGGAGACAACAAAAGAAAAAATATTATAAAGCCCGCTACGTTTGATGGCCAGGGGTCATGGATAGATTACATGTCTCATTTCGATGCATGTTCAAATATAAATAGTTGGACAGATGTAGAAAAGGGTTTGTATTTGGCAGTCTCATTGAGAGGACAAGCCCAGGGGGTACTAGGAAATCTACCTACAGATAAAAGACAAAACTTTAAAGAACTTGTCAGATCTCTTGAAGAGAGATTTTCGCCTGCCAATCAAACGGAATTGTACCGAACACAACTACGGGAGCGTCGGCAAAAGGCTTTGGAAAGTCTTCCTGAACTTGGTCAGGACGTAAGGCGCTTGGCAAACCTGGCGTATCCCACGGCCCCGACTGACGTTAGAGAAACACTTGCTAAAGAGCAATTTATTGACGGACTAATGAGTGTAGACATGAAGCTAAGAATAAAACAAGCTCGACCTTCTGACTTGAACGACGCCATTCGACACGCTGTTGAACTGGAAGCTTTTAATAAGGCAGAAATTAAGCAAGATAATGGGAAGGGCTATTCAAGGGCTATAACCAGAGACGGGGACAACAGTGACATTAAAGACAAGACAATTGAACTTCTCAAAAACATGCAGACAGCTTTGTCTGGTTTGCAAGATGAGGTTAAAGCTTTAAAGCAGACCCGGGATCATTTCAAGAATCGGGGATGTTTCAATTGTGGGAAATTTAGTCATTTTAAAAAAGATTGTCCCGAAAGTAGTGTGAAAAGAGGACACTCAAACTCCCAAAACGGTCCCGAAGTTTCACACGAAAAACAGAACGGTGTGATAGGAGTTAATAAATTAGCAAACGAGGCTGGTATGTTTATAGAGGCTAAAGTCAATGGTTGTAAAACAAAGATGCTTATAGACACAGGGGCGACAGTATCTCTAATTTCAAAGAAATTATTTGACAGTATGCGTTTGCATGTCCTGTCACCAATGGACAGAGAGATATTGACTACCAACGGTTCTCGTTTAAATGTATTTGGAAAGACCATTATTGACATTGATATAAATGGATATGTTTATTCGAATATAGCTGTAGTAGCAGACCTCAACATAGATGGCATATTGGGAATAGATTTTCAAAGGAGCTACAGTTGTGTGATCGATATCACTAAAGGTAACATATGGGTAAACGGAAGAAAGACCCGTTTACATTTTGAAGGTCAAATTGGCTGCTACAGGGTATATGTGGCAACAACTGTAAAATTATCTCCTTCGAATCGGGAACTGGTGTCTAGAAACAGTAGAAAATCTGTTCTACCAAAAACTGAAGTTGGTTATGTAAATACAAATAAATGTTCAGAGAAAAGCGGATTGACTTGCTACCAGTGTAGTAAAACGTTTAAAAAGTCGAGTTATCGCAGACGTCATATGAAAAGGCTTCACAGAAATGATGACACTAAAATCGTTGCGCTACCAAGGGAGCAAGACACGTACTGTAACGACGAAGACGTGAAAAAGAGTGAATGCTTATTAAACAGTGAAAAGACAAAGTTGTCAGATCACAGAGAGTTGACGAAAATGATAGACGTTTCAGAAAGGAACAGGTCTGAAAACGAAGATGATGATAAAGTGCTTCACACAAAAGTTAAGACGTCTGATAAAGTGTGTCTGAAAGGAATTAGCGAAAGCAAGACAACACAGGAGAAAATTGTGACTCCAAGTCAGAAAGAGTGTTTGAAGTACAGAAAATATATAAAGTCTGTTAGAAGTATGTTAAATAGAAAGGAGGTCGCAGAAGCAATTCGGAAAGAATTTCAATCTTTATTTGAACTTTAATCAGTGATTGCAGATAGCAATGTTTTTTTATATAAAATATTGTTGTCATTGTTACTATTGGGTTGTAAAAAATTATATCTATGTAGAGTCCGTCGGATGGGGACGTTAAATCCGAGGCCCCATGTACAAGGAAATGTCACGCCCTGTGCATGTAAAAGACCCCTTCTGCAGATTTCGATAAGAGTAGGCTCCTTGGGGCCGTTGCAGAGGCAAAATTTGTTAGGGACCTTTTAAACTTATTCTTTGTGTTGATACAAATAGGAAATAAAAGTATGTAAGTCATGCGAGGACGCATGAAATCGGAGGCGTGGGTAATGTGACAAAAATGCAGTTTAGGCATAAGACAATATTTGTAATTTATCGTTGAATTGTAATCCCTGATTAATTACCCATTTGAACAATACGTTAACGAAAACTACATATCAAATCATCCTTTTATCCTCGGTTGTTATGAGATGCGTTAATTGTTGCTAGGGTGCTCTCTTAGAGGTCCGCGCTCAGGGTATATAAAGACACCGATTCATTGTGCAAGTTCGCTCATTTGTAATTAGGCCGTTGATAGTTAAACATCGGGAAGAAAATACCAGCAAATAAAGAAGTTAGAATTGAGAAGTTTGTAAACCTAGTTGAGTTGAAAGCGTCGTGGTTTTGAAGCAAGCGGTTTTCGAAGTCTTTACGATTGTTGCAAGCTACCGGGTTGTTCCGATACTGTAATTTCCCTCGGGAATGGTCGCAGTCCCTCGAACAGGTGGTGTGTAATAGTCTGGTGACTTTGGTGCTTCGGAGACTAAGTATTGCAATTATTAGAAGCTACCGGGTTGTTCCGACACTGTAATTTCTCTCGGGAATGGTCGCAGTCCCTCGAACAGGTAGTTTGTAATAGTATGGTGACTTCAGTGCTCCGGAGGCTAGGTGTTTCAAAACTAGTTGTCTCAGGAACTAGGTGCTTCAGAGACTAGTCATTTCAGGACTAGGTGTTCTAGAGACTGTGTGTCTCAGAACTAGGTGTTCCAGAAACCTATGATTTTTGAAGCTTGTTCTTAAGTTTAATATAATTGTTTGTCAAATCAGTTGGGACCTCGGAGTCGGTGAAAGGATCAAGGATAAATTGAGGTTATAGTTTTCAGACTACTTTTTGATACAAAGTTATTTGTGTAAATAGTGTTATTCCTTTATTAAGTTTCAAAGTTGGTCTTGTAGTTTTGAGTCAAGCCTCCAAGTTGTAGTTAGGTTTTCGAGTTAATTGAAATATTGATATTGGAGTATCTCAGATTCTGTGAAAACGGATACGAACATATAGTTCATAAGCCAAACACGTTACACTACTCATGCCATCATCCAATTTTTTTTAAGTGTGTGACTACCTGAGACGACGTCGGTTGTTGTTCATTCTCAGAATTGTGTGCAGCATTTTGAGTTAGAACGTTATTAGCAACAGCTGCTGTCTCCCACGCCTCCATATCTTTGTTTACAGTGTTGGGGACTGTACGTCTCAATTTCAATTCATTTATATTTCTAATCTAGTTCCTGAAAACAAAATGAAATTCATAATTCTTTCTTAAAACACTCTAACCCACTAAGTTCCTATATCAAGGTTTATTCAGTTAGGTATGAGACATTCAAGATTTGTTTAAAAGCCTCAATATTTATATACGCTCATTTGGTTTGAATGTAAATGCGACATACTGACAGAGATAAGTTAAAACATGTGTCGGAATATGCTACTATTCAAAATAAATAATTAGTTTACTAGTAGTAGAGTGACAGAGAGATATTCCCTCTCCATAGAATCCAATATTTTTTCAATGATACAACTCTCCACAAGAGACCAAAAATTGTCTTTACATGTTTTTTGATAAACATTTGTATATTAAAATCTATCGTCTATTGATAATATAAATAAAAAATTCCACCGGATGGACAAACATACAAGTTGACGTGGCCGGGTACTTGTACATCCCAACAACAAAAAGACACTAGGAACTTTAAAATCAATTTTCATAAATTGAAAGTTTTACTGTAACTAACGTGAGGATACCCAAATAAGAAGTATCATTCTTTACTATATGGTTTCACCAGTTTAATTTCGTATACATAGGGAAGCAGAGAAAATTTTTGTCTAAACTGACCTCCTGATACCCAAATTGCATCCATGCCTAAATTCGCATCGTCAAAAGTCGAATAACAGAGCTTTTGTGTAATGTCTTCAAATATTTTGAACAAATGGATATTTATAACGTATTGTAGTTGCTAGTTTAAAAAAAATGACGTTTCCGACCTGTTTGCTTTTTCAGTAAACACTTTATCTGTTGATAAAAATGCTGAACGTTTTGTGTATATCTGAATATGTTAAGCTATGTTTAAGACGTGCATAATATGAAAAATAAATGCAATTTGGGTACTCGGTGCGATTTGGGTACCGTTATATTACAGGGACAACTTATTAAAGTAAGATCTACAAACACATCACCAAACCACATTTTTTTCATCAATCCATGCGTGTCCTTTCATATTCACATAGACCAAGGTGGGCGACACGGCTCTTTAGAGACTGAAATGATCTTTTACAAAATCTGTGGAAGTATAACAATTAATCGGATCCGTTTTTTTTTAGATGGTCATTTTGGGATCTTTTAAAACGGACTATACGGTTTGGGTATTGTTGAAAACTAAACGATAAATGCTTACATCCTTTTCATTTAAGTGTGATGGATAGTTTTCGTTGGCATATATGTCACATTTCCCTATTATCATTTTTTTTAATTTTAAATATAAGTGAAATAAAAGTAGACCCATTTATCGATTTCCTTGCAAACAATTCATAGAATTTTTTTTTTTAAACAATGTTATGCGTTCTTTCATATTTGCAGGAGGTGGATCGTTGTGCTAATTAGGATGGTCGACAGGAATATTGTCTGATTTTGTATGACAACTTTACTCTTACACAGAAGAGAACAGAAAAAGACATTGCTCATATTGTAAAAAATAAAAGACGGGATATGCATTCGAAAGCAAATTTTAGATATATTTCTCTGATGACATCAATCAGAAAATTGAAAAAGAATCTTTCCGATGTAAAGATTTAGATTGGAGTCGATGTAGCATGTACAAGTGTTGTTTACTTTGTGTCTCTTCGTGTTCATTTATAATTAGTTTATTAATGAAATGCACATTTATATCCCTAGGGGTTGAATGCATATACAAACAATACAATACAAATATATATACAATGGAAAAAATAACATATCTAACATCATAAAGTGATAAAACAGTAATATTTATGAAGGTGTTGTGTTCACTCCCCTCAGTGCAAATGACATTTTTATGAACGGAACAGTAAGCTACATAATATCAAATGAAGATTGAATTATTTGTTATCTTAATGTTAGTGTCGCACAAGAAAAGATGCAGTTTAATGTACAGAAATTTTAAATGAAACTTAGAAGGTGAATAACACAAATACAGACTGAAATGTGATACACGGTGAATGAGGATTGTCTCGCATTTACTAAATGCAATATATTCTGTTACACTTTTATCCTGATCCATTTTGAAATGTTATTAATGTAAGAGGTTGGTAATAGGGGTACCTTCATGACAAGTCACGGTAACTATTCTTGCCAGATGACGTGAACGGTATAATTTTTTGAAAGCATAACGATAAAATGTACACTTTCTTTTAGACGATAAGAAAATTGACTGATTTTGATAAATCACGCTAAATATTCCCATAAAATGATGGTTACAATAATTATAGGACACCTATGACGAATAACGATAAGAAATGGTAAAAAATTGACCAATTTGACGCTATCGGTAGCTGAAAATGACCGTTTAACGCCTGACGGCAAAGGGAATTTCTACCCTCATGCAATGTAGATGATCATTCACAGAAGCTATCAAATATTCAGATTAACTAAAAGTGTAAGTGTCTTGTACCACACAAATTGTTATCGAGGTATACATTTTTTTTATATTAATATTTGTAAAGATACAGATATTTCGTAAACACCCATCACTTATTACTTTAGTACCGTGTGACACTGGTGCTGCAAGAAGGCATGAATATAATTTGAAAAAAAATATGGTTTTGTTTTACATTTTGATTTTATCATGTTGATTTTGACCTGAGTTTTTGAATTTCCCCGGTGTCGACATCAACGACCTGGATAAATTTTCTTTCTTTTTTCATTATTTAAGCAGTATAATTACTACAAATCGGGTAAGTAATCACTTCTCAGCGTATTTAAAACATTTACGTTGTTGGTCAAGTCAGAATTAATGTTTTTTCAATGCGACTCGTTCATAAACGATATAAAAATCAGTATGAGTTCATATTAAAGGACTATTTTTTTTTTAAGCTGAGCCATTTTTCTTATGTGTTGTTAAGATTTCGGGATACGAAGTTTGATTCAATTTCCCGTTATTAGCGTACCCCGAACATTACTTCGTGATTAGCTCTTCATTGTTAAAAAATCCCCATTTTTCTTTGGTAATTTAATACTTTGAATTCATTTAATAACGTCATTGGTTTTACACATGTATTCTATGGTCCTCTTCTTTCCAAATCAACACAAATGATTAAAACTTTGTCACTTGTGAAAAATAGAATTACAACTGTATGTATATACTTATAAATCAATTTAAAAAAAAAGAAATCTTTAATATGAAATTGAAATGGTTATTGCAGAGTTCCTAACTTTAAACAAAGTTGGTTTTAAACTTTTGCTATGTTAAATGGACCTGACTAAATCTTTAAAAAGTAATGAACATAAAGAGTTTTGTCATCATTAAAGATTCTAAGGACACATACATTGATTACTCTTACTTGATACTCCAGATTTTCTTCTGTGATGTAAGCAAATGATGCATGAGCCCACATATCAAACCTAAACAATAATGCTTGAAACCTGTCATGTGTATATGTTATTTGGTGATCTGGATTTCAAATATTTTAACCACGAGCATCACTGGAGAGACATGTATTGTCGAAATGCGCTTTTGGTGCAATAACATTGGTACCGTTAATTTTATTACATCATATATGCATAATGAACGTCGTGTTATGTTTACGGATTATTTATGTCACAAAAAAAGTTTCAAGTTTTAAATATACAAAAAAAAAAGAAAAAGAAACCAAGCACAAAACCTAACACCCGCATTTTAATCGTTTATGTGTCGATACATCCACTTGTCTAAGGTCATCTGTTTTACTAATTTTATTGGTGAAACAGTTAGAAGTATTCTTGATGTAAGTGGTATGTTTGTATTTGATGACACATTTCCCCCCTGCAATAGTAATGTCTTGCATTATTCCATTTGCTATCATCATGGATGTTCTCACCCCATTTGCTGCTTTTGACCTTGCCTTTCTATTTAAATTTGATTCCAAAATTTTGGAGGGTCATTTTTTGACGTGAATAGCACATCTTTGTCGGCAATTGTTGTCGTAGCCCCAATTTCATTGTTGTTTTCTAAACTTATCAACTTCAGTTCTGATTAATCATGTGTGAATGCACAGCCACTTCAAATGTATGCGCTTCTTTTTAATTCCACCACGACGTCATTTGGTGAAATATTTTCATCCTTCATTGACAATATCATGAATATGTAAGTTCGGTGACTCACATTGGATGAAGATGGAATAGGTGATTGTTGAAATGTTATTTTCACGACTCTATTTCTCCTCAGTCTTTGCAACTTTGACGAAATGTAATCCCGGAGTCTAGCAAAATTTCTTCCTCTGATGTTTTCTTTGACAAGAAGTGCCCATAATGTGATAATATTAAGATAATCAATAAATTCGAACAGCTGATTTGAAAACAAAACTCTGAAATACAAAGCAACGTTTGCTTCCCTAAATACAACGAAATACGTTGTCGAGATTAGCATTGCTGCGACACAAATTTGAAACATTTGGTGTTTATAAAAAAAGTCGATGTAGACATCATCAAATTCTGCCATGACAAACTATCATCCAGTGTCCAGTTATTTACAAGTGTTGATATACTAACGCTGTTGTTGACAGAATTGTCACGATGAATTTAACAACTTTCTTGGAGATTATTAGCCTAAGCCCTAAACCTACTCTAATCATAAGCTTTAATCATCGAAAAACTTCAAAGTAAAATATAACGAATTTGAAGTAGGAAAATAATTCATTTTAAACACAATCAACATATATGATCATAATAATATTTAAGATGTACCCTATGAAATGAAATTATAGCAATAAAATACCACATGGAAGATTTGAATTGTAGCAGGCCAAGTTTACGAGCTTATCTAATCTACGCCAGTGACTTACAGCCTTACGACTCTTCACGGTGCGCCAGAGGGTTGCATCCTGTTCTGTTCTGGTTTTTATTGAAAGTTTTGTCAACAGCAAAGTTACATATTGAGCGGCAAAAATTACTTTTAAATTAGTATTTTGAAAATTTAATTATTAGAGACTTTACCCTAGCATCATAATTTGCTTGTGTGAAGACTGTCTACATATTGTTACTTCTTTGATGTACTGTAGCGAGCCAGGGGTGACTAACCCAACAGAAAACAAAATTAAATCTTTAAATTCCAACCACTTGGAAAAGTGTAAACTCAAGACTATTGTTGACAAGACTGAATATTCTATGACTAAAGTAAAGGTTCTCCTGTTTTGATAAGAATCCAGACAATCAGATTATGCTGTCTTGGTGAAAAGAACACCAGACAAGTTTTGGAGTTTCCATATTTATTTATTTTGATATACTATAGGTCATGTATTCCTCAAATATGTATTTCGAATTACAAAATCGGCATACAGTAATTACATAATAATAAAATTTCTAGCACCTCTCTAAACCAGTCTCCGAGCTCCCAATACAAATGTAGGAACTCTAATCTTTTATCAATTCTAAATAAGGTACGCCGAAGGCATCATTAAATGTGTTGAAATACATGGGGAAAATAGGAGGTTGTGATCTCTTGTCTCATATAGTGTTGTTTGTTGTACTATATAAGAATTTGTACTGATATATATATAATATAAGTGAACTTTTATATGGTTGAGTCTTGCTACATAAATTACTTATTTACCTAACAATTTCTATTAATATAAAGTTTGATAATTTGTGCAGAAGTTAATCAGAAACCTTTTCTGATTTAGATAAAAAAAAGTTTAGGAAACTGATGTCTTATCAGTTCAAAATATTTTAAATAACTATTAGGACCTTCCTGATATAAATACAAAAAGTGGTTTAAAGAAATACTGTCAAGTCCTCACTTTGACAGCATTTCATAAAAGCAAGGCAACTGCCAGCTGCAGGTCCTTCCTGAATCAGTACATATTTTAAGTTAACAGTTAGATCCTATCTAACTGTTAACGAATTTAAAGATGGTTTCTAAACCTTATGGAAACCATAATCCCTAATTCCAAAGATTGCCATTTATTCCTATTCAAAGTATTGCCTGAAAAATCCAAAAAATTAACTTAACGTTTAAAAGTATTTGCTAGTTTCTTAAATTTAAATTAACATGACTGATGAGAATAAAAAATTAAAATCTTAAGAGCCTGGCTCCTAAAAGTCCGCTAAAATGAGGTTGGACTTTACAAAAACTAAAAAGACACTGTTTTTACCTTTCTATATTAAATAACTATAAATTTGGTTAAAGTAAATGTGGAAATTTTGCCTAAAATTAACTTTCAATCAAAAGTCTGCCTTAACAAGCCAAAGTTTTAAGCAAAACTAACGTTTATAGCGCTTTTTACGTCACCGTTGGAAATGTGGGAAGTTAGATAGTTGGAACGTAGGAAATTCCCGCGGAAGTTAGATTTAAAGAAAAATAATTATTTATAAAAATATTTCGTAAACTCAAATAAAATATATTTTTCATCTTATTTTTATATAAGAGCTTCTACTATGTTATTTATCTCAATTCTCCTTGGCAACAATACATTAAGTTACAACTGCGCCACCGGAAGTAGCAGCTTGTCTGTGAGAACAAAACATGTGTGTGTTAACGGCTGGCAAAATTACAAAATTCGCCACTAAAACAACTTGAGAGCTTATAAAAACTATGTGAATACTTTAAATAGAACTCATGGATATACGGTATGCCTGTGAGTACAACTTTGAAAGCGTTAAATTAAAAATCGAACCAATAATCATCAACGATTAGCTTGACATGTTATAACTACTGCGCATGAGCAGGAATTTACACATTCATTATATACGGTCTGATTAGTCAGAGGCTAAACGTCAGGTTCGGGTAAAACTGTAAACGGTATTTCATTGGTTATAAATACTATTTAATGGCTGCTTCGTGGCTGCTTCCGGAATGATTCTGGGGGAAATGAAGATCATATTAACGCCTGATTGCCTATAAATGAGTGGCATACATTATGTGTTCAACGCGTCCGTAAGTGGGGTCGGATTGAAATCATGATACTATGTACAGGTACATATTATGATAAAGTGTTCATTTGCTATTGTGGTTAGTTATGATGATAACCCACGAAACACTGTCAATTTGGTGCATATTATATAATCATGTGATAATGTGATGATTTAATCTTGAAATAATGTTGCTATTTTGGTAAGAAGCTGAACATTTGTGTATTATTGATATTCTCTAAAAATAGAACAGTAATGTGTATAATTTACACTTTAAACTGCGGATTAAAACGGTTGAATGATTGAGATACTGTCATTTTGTGTTAGATTTCTTCGTAAGCTCAGCTATTAAATAGTAAATACACAAAACGTGTGCTCTATGTATAAAAATAATAACCATGAATTTATCATTGCTTGGACATATTGATTAGAAAATATTAAAATCACGGAATTTACCGAAGATGTAATTTCGTTTCCCACGCTTTCATCGCTTCATTGATTTCTGGTGTAAATAAACAAACCCGACGATACTGATTAGAAGAATACAAAACTTACAAGGTGAGCAATAGGGTTTCCTTATGTGCAAAGAAGCCTACACCAATCATCACGGTATTGTTATTGGTAAGGGTTCCAGTGCACTATAGGATACTATAGTGTCAGCTGTTGCAAATTATATAATTTAGCTTTTTACAGCTCTATATTTGACAATGTCAATGACCCCAAGGCAATCATTTATACGATCCTTCAAACCCAAAAAACATGCAACACAGTGAATTCCTAAAAAGATGTTTGCATGTGGGGTAGTCCAAATAATCATGACGTCTTGGAGGCTATTATATTTTTTTTCTTTGACGCCTTACTTGGTACCTAGTCAAATAATTTAGACTAGCATGTGGGGTAGACAGTTTGATGATCTTTGACTTTAATGTAACCGGGCACGTCCACTTGTATTTTTTGTCCATCTGATGAGTTACGCCTTTTTCAACTGATTTTTATAGTTCGTTCTTATGTTGTACTGTTATACCACTGTCCCAGGGTAGGGGAGGATTGGGGTCCCGCTAACATGTTTAACCCCGCCACATTATTCATGTATGTGCCTGTCCGAAGTCAGAAGCCTGTAATTAAGTGGTGGTCGTTTGTTTATGTGTTACATATTTGTTTTTTCGTCCATTTTTTTTTACATAAATAAGAATCCGGGTCCGTTCGCGAACTTCGCACCTATACATGTTCGAACCCACTCATGTTCGCCCCCTTTCACTCGAGCACCCTGCATGTTGGTACTTAAAGTCTGTTCGCACCTGACATGTTTGCACCCAATTTTAATTGGTTTTGGGTTTGATAACTTTGTAATCTAGTTTTGGCCAGTAGTATTCTTATTAGTATAGTTGTTTTCGTTGTCTCAAAATAAAGTGAGACATCATTTTTTATTGTGTTGAATAAATCTAAATTATGTTTTAGATAGTGTATTGTTAATTTTTTTTTATTCCTTTCTAAATAAAGTGGGATTCTGTCAACGTTTTGTTTTGTGTTGAATAACTCTTCATCATGTTTTAATTAGTGTATTGCTATCACTTTGTTTCATTGACTTGTTTCAAAATGGAGTGAGATTCTGACTACGTCTTTTTGTGTGTTGAATAAATTTTATCATGTTTGATCATGTTTTGGTTATAAAAGTGTATTGCTATATTTTATTGTTTCATTGTTTCAGATCAAAGGGACCAAGCTGTTAAAAACAATTATCTTTTGTGTTTTTCATTTAAAATCTACAATCTTTTACTCATACCAAGCTATAAATACAAATTGTTCAGTATTTACACAAAAGCAGTTAAAAAATACAATCATGATTTTCCAATTATTCAACTGGGATTTGAATTAAAATTGGGGGCGAACAGACCTTGGGTGGGGGGGGGGGGGGGGGTGCAAAAGTATATTGGGCACTAATGGACCTGAAACCCATAAATAAGGCCGTTAGTTTTCTCGTTTGAATTGTTTTACATTGTCTTTCATGTATCTGGGCCTTTTATAGCTGACTATGGGGTATGGGCTTTGCTCATTGTTGAAGGCCGTGCAGTGACCTATAGTTAGTAATTTTTGTGTCATTTTGGTCTTTTGTGAATAGTTGTCTCATTGGCAATCATACCACATCTTCTTTTTTATAATATCGTACATGATGATTTATTCTCTGTAGTTGTCAGAGGCTGATTTAGACAGGTTGGGCTCAAGTCATGAAACATGGGGTGGTCCCAGGTTTATGTCATTTTCATTTATTTTTCAACCAGGCCTAGAGATGCATGTATGTGGTTACATTTAATACAGCTGATTTAGAGAAAGGCAATCTGGGTTTCCTCTAACAAAGGCTATATTTATTGTTAATGCAGACATTTTACCTGTTCAACACCAAATGCTGTCAAGTTTGGGGCCCCGGGCCATGGCTTATTTTTTCATAATTCATCTTGCATGTACATATCCTTTGAATTTGTTTGCTTATTTGTTATATGGTCTATCTATGCATATCTATCTATATACCACATTTTCATGGTCCCACAAAAATGTTTAAAATGTATAAATTTTACTTTTTACTAGCTTCTCTCGTGTGATAGCCGATCATAGCCGTACCTTTTTGGTCACTATTTATGTGTTGCGTTTAAATATGAATTGTAACACTTTACAGTGACTGAACAGGTAAAACAAATACTTCTCAAGAAATAGAAAAAAGGAGACTACTTGGAACAGCACCAGACTACATGTATGTATGAATAAAAACTCAGATTGGAATAGCATGGAGGACATGTTACTTCCTTGTGAATAAGCAAGGAAAGCTTTGATAAAAGTGCCTTTTTTTTTAATTTACTAGATTTTTTATTCATTTTCTGTGCACATTTCAACATAATTTGTCATAAACACTAATCTCACTTTTCTGAAAATTTCAGTGGTGAAACCAGAAATTTTCATAAGAGGGCGCCCACTGATTGCCTAAGAAGGAGCCAACTCCAGTCATGCTCCAGTGATTCCCCATAAAAAAAGCAAATTTTTCCTACAAAAGCGGTAGCCCAGGCCCCCTGAAAAACCCTCTAACTCCACCTCTGACTTTAATTTAATATGACAAGTGTTTCATTCACCAAAATACGGGTGTTTTTCTGTCATAAATATCATGCACAATTTTATGAATGAAAAGGAAAGATGAACCACATGTGCATACCTAGCAAGTTTTCAAAATACCCATGGCTGTCATACTCCTAAAAAAAAATCAAATACAGTATAATGTTGTTTTTTGGCTTCTTCATACTAATATAAGCCTCAAGTCATTGTAAAATTAATTGTTTTGTTAAAATTGTGGACATGATTGCTCTTTAAAAATTTCAATTTGGAAGCCTCCATGGAAGAAATCCCCCAAAATAATGACAGTTGGCAAGTATGCATGTGGTGTACCTGCACATGACAATTGCAAACTGATCCATTTTTTTTTATCACAACCAATCAACTGATCATGCTGATACTGATTATTAGAGAGTACACATCAAATGAAAAATCACAAATAACTGATATATATTATCAGATATTACAGAATTAATTATATTTTAAATATATATTATTGCAAAAATAGGTTCTCAATGTTGTAGATAGATATAACTGGATCTCATATAAGTACCAAAGACAATTGTCTATCAAAGTCACAATTTATAAAAGTAAACTATTAAAGGTTGTAGTTTGGTCTTCAACGAAAAGACTGGTTCACACCATTTTCAACAGCAATTTTATATAGTCCATATCATTCATGACAATAAACATGAACAGGTAAAACTTACTAATAATCCTGACTATATGTATTACATGAACTGGTTGTCATCAGAAATGAAAATATAAATATTCAAACTAGCAAAAGCTTGATTACATGTGTAACCATAAATAGAGCGCTAAAGGCTAATACTAATATGAAGCTCTCATCTATAGAATTTCAAAACACAATTGTCAAGATTACAAACATCAGCGTGATATATCAAAACATATAAGAAGACAGCTGACAACATGTTAAAGAAAATTATTTGCATTTAATATTTCATTCCTAATCCCATTACCACAAAACATCTTTTTCTAGTATTACTACATCTGGAAATTAGTAAAAACAACACTTAAAGTGTATTGCTTCTTCAATGACAAAAGTCGGATAAGATATTAATCAGTGATTCACTTCTATATGTATAAGATGTAGCATTCTCAAATTTGAAAGGGGAGGGCTTCTGTTGTAGTCCATTTCGTCAAGTAGTAATCCTCAAAAGTACATGTGGGGTATATGCTATTTTTATCAAGTTGATTATAGGCACAAAATGTATTTTATTATTATATAATTTCCCATTTCCATTCTCAATTTGATTAAGTCTCCTTCCATTATAACCCTGGTCCACAAATAATACAACAAAACTGACAAATTAGTAGAAAAAAAGTGCTACATGTATGTTTTCATATAGTCTGGTATCCAGCCCAATCTAGCTGCACGTCGCAAGGTATACTGACAAGATTAACAAGGACCCCAGGCTATGTTTTCATATTGCTTGGAGTCCAATATTCCAATAAAAATAAACTACTCACAAACCACTGATCTCAATATTATCAGCTAAAATACGGCAAGCTTTTTAGAAAAGCTATTACTTGTAGTCATCAACACTCAGAATAGAACAGGTGCTCGTAATTAACATTTCATAGTCTGCAAAGGAAAACTTCATATACCAACAATTAAATCAACAGGACTGATATTAGGAATAATATTTCTTCATACAACTACTACAGTTTATTTACAACACGCATAAATAGCGTTTTTCTAACAGTAACACTATGTGGATTGACATCAGCACATGTTTAAAAATGCAAATTAATTTTGGAACGAGGCACTGGCAGCAGACGACACTTTAGCTTTAAATATCAACATGAAGAAGTACAAAGATTTCAACAATTTCAAATGAATTAACATGGAAGTTATGTTAAACAAGAGTTTGTGATATAATACAGATATTGGGAAGTATGTGATGCCAATTTATTTCTGTTAAAAGCAGTATTAAAGTTTTAAACGGTGAAAAGTTAACTTTATGTGCCATAAATAATTCAAAAAGAGAATATTACAGCTATGAAATTTTCTAGTCAATAATAAAATTGAATAACATATGTTCTATTTCTTTTATAAATCTATGCACAATTAAAAAAATTCAATTTAAAAACTGCATGTACTTTTCACATAATACACACAATAATATCAACAACAAAATTCTAATATAAGAATTAGTAGGGGCTGGTTAATACTACACTTGTAATTACAACTATGCCTCGTGATCGACTTGAAAATTACTACAAGTACTATGGACGTAACATTTAGATAACTTCAGAATACTAAACAAAAATATATAATTATCCTAAGAATGATGGAAATGTGACATACTCGAGGATGCTTAATATTTCTTCATATTATTCTATAAGAAAATTAAGAAAGTTTATCAAGGTACATGTATGACGGAATATGGAGAAACCCTAGGCTGTAAAACACAGATGGTAAAGCCATTAGTTGCCCTTATAAGGAAAATTGATCGTTACTATTAAATTTCTTTCTAAAATATATCTAAAATAAAAAAAATTACACCACAAGCCTTACAATCTAACTGACCACTTAATAGAGCATAATTTCATATGGATAAATTGACTTAACAAATTTTCTTTTCAATACAAAATTCAAGTGTCAAATAATTACACTTTTAGCAAAAAAAAAATCATTAGCTTTTGATACTAAACAAGTTAGTTAAATGTTTATCAATTGAAAATTACTGAAGGTAGGCCAAATTAAAAAGTTATATAGAATCAGCAAATACAATACAGACTAAAATAATGATAGTTGTAACTTAATTCAGTTTTCTTTATTATCAGGATCTTTCTTCTCTACTACGGATTTTACTTTTGGTTGGCGTTGTTATACTTTAGATCTGTTTCAATATGGCTTCCTATGTATCTGTTTAAAAGGGCGGTTGGATAAGTTAGACAACCTGTCTTGGATGGTCTGTTGGCGACCCTGCACACTCTCGAATTGCCTAAACTGTCCACGCAGGTAAGCACTATCGGAGGAGAGGTTTTGGATTTCCTTAGTGTTATGGGTCATTTCTTTTAGTAACAGCTCCTTAAGGTTGTGTCGCTGTTCTCTTATATCTAATGCGTTTCCCTCAGTTTAGTTTGTAACCCGGATTTGGTCTTTTCAATAGTGCTTGCCTACAACTGACTTGCTTCTTTGCTGTTCAAGTCAGGCGAGTAGCACCAATATTTTTCCACTAAAATGATTTTGATATGTTTTCCATTACAATCATTGATTATTAAAACCATAGGAGTATTATATTCAATATAATACTTCCATGCTAGAACCTTTCAACCAAAAGTTTTCAAAAGTCCTATAACTTTCTATTTTTTCAATGCCTCAATAATTCAAAATTCAAAAGACAAAATTGTCTATGTCTATCCCTGTGAACAAATTCCACCCTATCACACTACATGTAATACCAGACACATCATTTTATGAAAGATTTAAGATAAAAGGAAAATCAAACTTTTTACAAATAATCTTCATTAATACTATTATTCTATTAATATTAAAAAAAAAAAGTATGTCAAACCAGTCATTTAAAAGAGCTATAAACTTCGATTGCTGTTCTTCATCTTGACAGTTTTAGTAAGATCCTCAAAACTAAAAAAACATAGTGGAATACGGCAAGTTTCGTTTATATAAGCCTAGTGGTTCAGACAAGACTGCAAATGACTTTGCCATAACATTCATATTATTAATGATCTTTTAAAGATATGCTTCAAAATCTGACAAATGCCCAAGAATACAACTAGCTCCCTTTCAATTTTTTATAAAATTCAGATTTTAAGTTTTGGATTTATGGGGTTTTATTCATAAAAAAAGGGGGATTTTCAACACTTCGGACAATAACTCAAAAAGGCTTTCACCAATGTCCATGAAACTTTGGTGAATTGTTTATATCTATTGATGTAAGCTTCCTTTCAATTTTTATAAATTTCAGATTTTACATTTCCGTGTTTTAAATTTTTATGCTTAAAAGAGCAACGGGCGTATCATGCGCTAAAGCGCAGCCCTTTATTAAAGTATACTGTGTTTATTGGAATTCATTGTTTTATTTTCAAGTGATTGAATGCCCATATTAGTGGCGCCTAAAGCTTTCTATCTACTGTTGACACCATTTCTTCTAAGGATGAAGGCTTATATTCAGTCCCCTCCTGTTTGCGTACATTAATTTAACAATTGGCCAATACAATGTCAAATAAATACTGTGCTCCTTTTTAATCTTGAAAATTTCTGCACTAGGCAAATGCCATTCATGGTTTTCTGCATGTGTTTTTGTTTTCATTTGATGGCATGAACATTTGAAAATCCATCATCATCCATTTCAATTGAGTTGGGATCACACTATTTTGATACCCAATCAGTTCCGTCTTGTGGATAAGAAGAAAGTCCGTGGAAATACCTATTGATTTTGTTCTGATTATTATTTTTTTTCTTCCGTCTAATTTTTCCCTTGCGTAGTACTGCTGTTCATGAGATGTGGCTTAGATTTTTGGAATAGGATATTGTATAGTTTATTCTCTTTAAAAACTGACAATCACGTAACCAAACACTCTGCGTTGTAAGAGTTATTCCCCAAACAAACTGTTTTGCTTGTGACCACTACTCCTTCAAAACCGTAAAAGATTACGGCAAAATTTATTTTATTGCTCGTTACATTTTCAGGATGAGAATTTTAATTTTGACGGAAGCTATACTGAAATTCAATATTAGAGTTATTCCACCTTTTTCATTTGATTCAAGTAATATTCATTTGGAACTGGTAAACCATAAGTGAGAGGGACCTAGGGTATTTAGATTTGAGGCCCTTGGTCCAAACACATTAAAATTATGTGAAGGTCAAAGTCATATTATGAATTGTGATTTTGGCTGACTTATTTTTAAAACCTGTAAAAGATAATTGTTAATTGTTAGTTATAACATGTCGTAACACTAAACTTTTGTTTGTGAGGGTAGTAAGTTGACCTTCAATAGGAGTTTCTCCCTTTTTATATTTCAAATAATGTCTAAAGTGATATAACTCATTAACCACACATATTACAGCCCTAGAGAGAGCCGTGGTGTAGTGGTGGTGTAGTGGTTAGTGCATCGGACTACTAACACAAAGGTTCCTGGTTCGATTCCCGTTTGGGATAAAAATTTCAGAAACTCAATTTTCGGCTCTCCCTTGACACCATTTGCGAGTATGGTCTTCAGGAAACGATGATAGTCCGTCGGACGGGGACGATAAATGGCTGGCCCGTGTTAAGAGAGAGCCACATCTCTTGCACGTTAAAGACACCCTTGTAGATTTCGAAAAAGAGTAGGCTAATGCCGCTACAAGGCAGCTCTCGCACCCGCAAAGTGGAAAGGGATTAATATAAGTTGCAAAACTTGTTTCCCAATCCACTATAAATAAATATGTTTAAACTAAAATACAGCCCTAGGGTCTTTTAATTAGAGGTCCATGGTTTATGACCTTGAAATTTAGATCAAGCTGTCAAGGTCATAGGCCAGTGTGACGTTCTAGATGATGACCTGTGCTTTAAATTCATATTTATACCTCATAAAGCCAAATGAACTGAGATTTAAACTGAATTTCAACGTTTTCATATGAAAATATATTGTTAGTGGTGGAAAGACCTGCAATTGTTCTGAACAACTGGTGTATAACTCTCATTGGTTCCGTTGTATGATCTGAACACTGATAAATTGAAAAAATGTGGATGATTTGATCAAGCGCTTCTATCAATTTGTTCGCTAAGCGGGATTTTTGTAAGGCTCGGGACTTGTATTTGCTGTCTATGCACTGTCATCCGTTTTCATATGGTGTTGCCGGTTTGCTCGATATAATGTTTTTGACAACCCCTGCAAATGTTTATCAGAGGTACCAGGATAATAATTTAGTACGTCAGACGCGCATTTCGTCTACATAAGACTTATCAGTGACGCTCATAACAGATGTCTACATAAAACAGGTTGGTAACTCCAATTCAACCCTCTTAAGTGTTGTAGGTTGATTAAGACTTGTTTTAGACTACATAACAAGGTAGTGATGGTCTGCCAGTGTCTGATGTGGATATCCAAGAGTTAGCACATCATAACATAATAAATAATGACCAACAAAGTAATGAGGCAAGTGCTATAAGGAGCAGATTAATACAGAGATTTTGAGACAACATAAATTTGGGAAAAACATGATTATGTATTCATAAATTTTTCAAAATACCCCAAAAAAATCAAAAAAAAATCAGAAAATTGAATGGCTGGTGAGCTCTATTCCATACTGGTGTTCAGCCTGCTGTGAGGCTCTTATGGCTTCTAGAGCCACATTATACCTTCGTTGCATCTTTAACATCTGCTCCATGATCTTCAGTTTTTTTGGCTCTTTACAGCTCTATTTTTTTATTTTACTTTCTTTAAGTAGGGAATACCGCTCAGAGGAAGCATCTTCTTTACTTATGGCAGCTATTAAACAATATATTTATATAGTAAAATATAAAATTGAGAATATAGTAAAAGCATTATTAGATAAAAGAAAAAGTTAACCATTTGTATAATAGACTATTATAAAGTTCAAAATGTCTGTACCTGTATTATTTAAATTTTGCAGAATAAAATAGAATCATGGACCATTGACGAAATATCTAGAACAGACAGATTAACTTCATTAAAAGTGCCAATGAAGGTGGTTAGTTCATCACTCAATTCCTCTGCAATGTTCTTTGTATAATCTTTATATTCATTCACCCTAAGAATATTTTCGCCAATTTTTTGTAGTGACTTGGACTTATATGCATATACTGTTCCAGAATTTACTTAATCTCATGGTGCATCTCTTTTGCTTGGACAAGAACCGTACTGTATTAGTCTTATAACCTAAATGAAATAGAAAGAGTTAAACGTTTTAGATTTGTAGAACTTTAAAAAAGATGTAGTATGATTTGGCAATGAGACTGTCTATTAACAGTTGACAGGGTGGAAAGTTGAAGCTATGACTACTTCTATATAAAGTAACCTTGATTTAAACAATTGGCTGTCATGAATAGAATAAATACTAGTACTTGACCTTTAACTGATCATGTTATATGGCGTTGTCAGTTTATAATCGTTTTATGAGTTTAACTGCCCCTTTGGTATCTTTCGTCTATATTTTATACCTATAAACAAATATCAAATTAATGTCTTTGGCATGAATGATGGGAAAACAATGTTAAAACTGAAAATTATTGGTACAAAAGTGTAAAAGTATGTGGGTATGTTTTTCAGGCTTGACATCTGCAAACTTAAGACATATTACATTAGTCATGTTAGTATAATAGTAATCTAATTATCAATGCAAATTAAATATATTCATATAGTGGGGTATATGTGGGATGTTGTCTCATTAGCAATTATACCACAGTTTTTGTTTTTTGTTTTTTTTTATATATGTAGGAAGCTTCATTGAAATCTATTCAAAGGTTAAAAAGAAATTGCACTTTCGAAAAACTGGACAGACAGGGTGATTTCCGTACACTGCAGTATGATACCTATATACCTATTAAAGAACCTCCAAAATATATAACTACTAAAAAAACATATGAAATGTCTTACCATGATTACCTGCAGACATGGAAGAGTTGTGTAAATGCTGGTTTGTCAACATTTTCCCATTGCTGACATTCACAATCACAAATAAACTCGCATGCATTAATGATTGTTGTTTGTGAGTTAATAATCGCCACGGCTTACATGTGAATAACCTCTAAAATGTGTCCAATGCTATATAGTAATTACATACCATTTGCATTTGGTTGTCCTCCAAATGCACCACTACAACTAATTTCAACTCATTTGTCTGATGTGTCGAAACCACCCTCAATTCCTTCAACCGTTGTTTTCGTGAAAGTTCCAATAATCTAATTCAATAACTAAATTTTAAAAGTTATAGTGAGATGATTCTTATTTATTTTTTCTTTCTTTTACTCCCCCCTAGCTGTTTATCCTGCCTTTTCATTTACTCCATGGACCCAATGAATTAACGTTGTACTTGAAAAATGAAACAGTACTTTACTACAAACACTTTTCATATTCTTTGCCAAGTTTTATGTAATCGACATACATGAAGGTTAGTGATTTTTTTTCTGATTCCGTTTACTTGAGAGAAAAAAATCCCGAAATTGTAAGTTAATTTATAACATGTAACAAACCATGCTTTGTTAAGGAAAAACGGAGATGGCCAATCATGGCACAGGGGATGATTAAATGTAGTTTATAAACTCCAACGATATACTTCATTAGGTTTTGCAATTCTCGGTGGAAAAAACGAACGTAAATTATACATTGTATATTGTAAATATTTATAGACCGTTGGTTTCCTCGTTTGGATGGTTTTACACTATTAATGTTGAGGCCCTTTTAAGTTTATAGCGTGTTGTTCAGTGTGAGAAAAGGCTCCGTGTTGAAGGCCGTACAATGATCTATGATGGTTTACTTTTATAAATTGTTATTTGGATTGCGTCCCCCGGGAGTTGTCTCATTGGCACTCACACCACATCTTCCTAGATCTATGTAAATAGAAACAGACAGTTTTAAAAAAAGTGTTTATTCATTAAATCATTTAAATGTATCGATAAAAAGATGAGTTTCCTCTTGAACATGCATTTAGTCATCCTTAATGTCTTGGTATTTTGTTTATCAGTTTATCATACACGTTTCTTTTTGTATTTCATTTTAAATACGAATACATACTACATAAACTTTAGCGGATAGTTCAACAATGTTATGCAGCTCTATTCTATTCTTTATTATGTGAGGTACTTTTAAGCCCAAGAAAATTGTTACAATGCAAGATTAAGCACCATTTACGATTTCGATTGGTGGCCACTTGGCAATTTGCAAGACTTTAAATGGTTTGAAATGTTTTTGGTACATTCAGAAAGTTTCACATATTCCTTTTCTCTGGAAAATGTAGCAGAAAACCCACACTTCCCCCCAGTAAACTTCTGCAATGGACAATGTGTCGTCTGTTTATCAACATTGGCAGCCATTGAAACATCGCCCTTCTAAGGGAGGTAATTGGGATAATTCCACTGATGATTAATTCAATATTCTGAGGTCTTATATTTCATATTTCACGATCATTATCATTACTTTTTTTCTTATATATACAGATTATAACTTTCTAATGAACAGTTGCAAAAAAAAATTGGAAATGAACAAAGTGGGTCACATTACCTATAGATATAGGAAGATGTGGTGTGAGTGCCAATGAGACAACTCTCCATCCAAATAACAATTTAAAAATTAAACCATTATAGGTTAAAGTACGGCCTTCCACACGGAGCCTTGGCTCACACCGAACAACAAGCTATAAAGGGCCCCAAAATTACTAGTGTAAAACCATTCAAACGGGAAAACCAACGGTCTAATATATATAAACAAAACGAGAAACGAGAAACACGTATATATAACATAAACAAACGACAACTACTGTACATCAGATTCCTATGCATGTATAGTACTCTGAAATGGACAGTTATGGGAAATTTAGACCAAAAAATTTCACAAACCTAATTTTTTAAGAAATTTTTTTTTTGGTATTTCTATAAATAATAAAGGAAGTCAATTCCCAAAAATAAAGAACTTTGGAAATTTTTACTTTACCACCCTTTGTTATACGACTGCATGGTCCTTAGGAAGAACTACACTTAAATATTTCGGCCAATGAAATGAGACGTAACAAGTTGTATGTTTGTGATGCGCCAGAATGTTATCAATGAACTATTAAACGCTAAAGATGACTGCATTTAGCCGTAAAAATCAACCTTCACACAATAAAAAATAAAAAAAGGAGACTGTATGGAGCAAAATATGACATCAAACAGTTAAAGTCTTTAACTGCTGTAAATATGAAATCTGGAAAGAGCATTATATTCGTATATATACTTTTTGACTGTTGGCTTCTACAGAAGATTTTTACAAGCCATGGCGGAAGGGTCACTCGTGTCTTACATGCGTTTATTGATCATTTAACACTTGTCGTTTTTTTTTTCATATTATATATATTTGTATCTGCAACATTTCTTGTCAGTTTTGAGAAACAACTTCAGCTGAAACTGTTCCTCCGAGTTCGTTTGCGTTACCGCACATGACCCGTGAGGACCAAACTCCGATGCCGTTTTTTTTAAAAAAAACACATATTAATGGAATATTTGGTGCTTGTAGTATATTTTATTTTTATTGACTGAATTACTAGAATGTTATTATTATAACTTGAAGAACTGAGTCTGCATGGTCTTCTTATGTTATTATCTCATGAATACCAGGACGCCACATTTGACCCTCCAACAGTGGTTACAAATACCAATTACATGTGTGTACTGGACATGTCATGTATTGCCTCATGTTTTACACATGAACAGAACTTGTATGATATTTTATATATAAAAAACAGATGTACAAATGTAGCAACATTACCAATGAGACAACAGACCACTAGAAACTAAATGACACCCAGGTACACAACTGTAGGTTATTGTTCAGCCTTCAACAATGAGCAAAATCTACTCTACATGTATATATTGTATGGTGTGCTATGAAAAATGTTTCTCTGTGTTTTATTATAATATATTCTTTCTGTTTTAGTTTGACAAAGATGCACTCAAGGGATTTTTTAGCATTGGAAGTGAGTCTTGGGCTGTACTTGTATGGTCAGTTGCTATTGTTCCAGAAGCAACTTTCCAAGGGAGACCTGATCATAGCAATGCCTTAAATCTTCCGGGTATGCCAGTTCACAATCTGGATCAACCTCTGGAATGTGCATGTATAGTACGAGGAAGCATTTTTGTGCCAAATAAAGATATTACCATATTAACATCTGAATTAAGTGTCAATGACTCAGTGCTGAGGATGACCAAGGTATTTCAGATCAAAATAGTGCTGAGGATGAACATTACACCTCCATCTTTCAAATAAGAGGTGCTACAGATGGTAAAAAATATCAACATACTGTAAACCAACTTATTTTCGCGGATACTTTATTTCGCGTTTTACCCTTTCTTGCCCACTTCGCGGCTATTTAATTTCGCGATTATCTGATTTACTTGATGAAGTTAATTAAGGAAAGTTCAAAGATTGATATATTCGCGACGATTTATGTTCGCGTTATTTTCTACTCGCGAAAGTAAGTTGGTTTACAGTAATCTAAGGGAGGTACAAGGTGCACCAAAACAATGTATTTCTGTGCCCATCAGACTTTTATTTCAAAAATACAATCCTAAGGACAAAAACGCTATAAGTGTCAATGTTACTGTCAACAGCAAGGACCTTCAACTTGGCTATACTGGTGTTAAAAAAAATTACCAAAGGTAACAAAGGCTTTGGCATCAGGAGAAATAGTGACAACATCTATGAAGTCAGTCACATCGTGATTTGTAAGAAACCTGAAAGGATCAGTTGCTCATATTACGAAGTTTCCGTCATTCACATGTCCAATGTCCTTGACCTCATTTTCATGGTTCAGTGACCATGGTGACTACTGGGAAAAAAGTAAGATTTTTTGTAATGTTAAATTAAGTAAAAGGATAACTATATTCGGTATGTGCGTAACTTGCAAGGATCTCATTTCATGGATCAGTTAACAAGGTTAAGTTTTGGTGGTCAAGTCCATAACTCCGATTCTATAAGCAATATGTCTTGTTTATTCGGTGCATGGAAGGACTGTAAGGTGTACATGTCCAATTGGCAGGTCTCATTTTCATGGTTTAATGGTTATAGTTATTTTTTTTGTGTTTTGGTTTGTTTTTCTTATACTGTATGCAATAGGTCTATAGTCCAGTCAATCTTGCATAAATTTTACCCTAACCTGAAAGTAATTGCAACAGAAGATTTTTAAGTTTTAATCTTTAGCAGTATACCCCAAATATGCACAGAAAAAGTTCCATACAATCTAACTGGAGGAAGACTAAAAAATCACCATTTAAAATTCCCATGGAGATTTTTATTGAAAAGGGTTGATAACTCTTGCAAAACAGGCAGAAATATCAATAAAAACTAATACAAAACTATAACTTTACCGCTTCTATTCATCAGAATGTATTGATTCTTGATTTTTGAGCGGTGTTTACAGTATAACAAACAACTCTAAAGGTGTTTTGATATATTTTATCAATCTATTATCTAGATTTCGTAATTTATTAGTTGACCATTTATTGAATTTTTCAACATGTCAAGGTAAAGAATCTCACATTTAATAAGATAATTAAGTATGTATTCTTCTTTTTGTGGTTTAAAGTTTGTTTATATAAGTAAGTTGCTGAAATAATATTATATACAGATATAAACATGATAAACATTACCAAATTTTCACATTATTTTTTCAAATGGTAACAAAGCTTCAAATTTGCAATTTCTTTAATGAAAAATGCACCAAAAAATAAAACTACCCATAATACTTTGGTTTTGTACATTTCATGAGCAGAAGATTATATAATTCAGTCAAATACAAACTTATTACCCTATCACAGTACCAAACTGTACATAAATTCAAAAACAAAAAAACAAAAAAAAAATGACCAAAAAAAGACGCATTTTTGTAAGAGTTAACTCCCCTTCCATAGGAAATTAAAAATGCTTACTTTGAGTTTGCCACAAGTTAGATTTTATGGGACTTTTTTCGGTGTATATGAAGGGCATAATGCTATAGATTAAAACCAAAACATTTTCTGTTGCAATTAGTTTAAGGTTAAATCTTAGTTTGACTGGACTATACTGTATTTAGTGTATAGAAGGATTGTTAGGTGTACATGTCTAGCTGGCAGGTGTCATCTGACCTTGACTTCAATTTCATGGTTCAGTTGTTATAGTTAAGTTTTTGTTTTTTGGTCTGTGTTTCTTATACTGTATGCAATATGTCAACTACATTTGTAGTATGAAATGGTTGTAAGGTGATTATGATCATGTGGTTATAAAATTATTGAGAAGTTGTCTATTGAGTTTTGACATTTTTAAGAAGTTTATATTTATTATTGTTCCGAGTTGTACATACAATTTTTTTGGTTACATTTAATGATATAATACTTGTAGATAATATTTTTTTGTGGATACTATTTTTGAGTAGTTGTGCATATGTAACGAACGCTACGCTCATACATGTATATATTGTGTAATTTTCCGCTTTTTAAAGTTTTAATACGTTACGCCTTTGACGTATGTACATGTAAAAGAAGAGGGACGAAAGATAACAAAGGGACAGTCAAACTCATAAATCTTAAACAAACTGACAACGCCATGGCTAAATGAAAAAAAAAAGAAATGTAAGGTTGTCTAGAGTTCATAATGATTGCAAGTAATTCTGATTCGGATACGCATCGTTATTGCTTCAGAGAGATTATAAGCGGTAAGAAATATTTATGTACATTTTTTGAACAATATTTATTAAAAGAATTATTATGCTAGTGTTTTTTTTTTATTAAGAACTGTAACATAATATTATTTTTTTTCAAACAACTTTTATAAAGCGTGAAAGAAAGTGATTTCCATTGTGCGTTTAGGGAAACATTTTACTGTTTTGTTTTATATTTTTACTTACTATGTATGTTAATGTATCTGTCTTTTTATTGCAGACAATCAGTTGATACGGTACTGATAGAATATGAATTCGAATGAAATTTAATGAATACAGATACTAAGTTTAACAGCATACTCAACGCGAATTTGACATACACAGTCATCTCAGTACCAGAATCTATGACAAACGAGACGATTTTTTTTTAAATTATAAATTTACCCTACCTCAGTATACCAACTTCACCTGCAAATGCGATATACATTTCCCAACTTGTATGATGGTCAAGAGCTTGCAGCTCATACTCAAAACTTTGTAAAACGTCATCAGTGTGTGTGCAGAGAGTTGATGAATCAGGGGTATGTCAAAGAACGTCTCGTCCTTTCCTAAAAAGGTCATCGGAAGGTACCAATACCTTGTTGATAAATATTCTGTGTCAACTTCACAAATAATACGTGATGGTCTAGATGTATAGATTCTGCATACTGACGTTGTTTAAACATCTTAACAACGTGTTATATTGTTCTTTGTTTTATTATGTATTTCTTTTACTTTTTAAATTGATTTCTGTGGTATCAATTTGACGTGGCTCGGTACTTATAAATCCCGTCAATGTGTTTTGTATATGATACTTTTCGAGTGTGTTTTGTGTATGAGACTTTTTGTCATTCGTTGGTTTTTATAACGTGACCCTGTACTGTAAACGATCCCGTCAGTAAGTTATTGTTCTATTATATGTCATTATGTCATATTTCTATAATAATTATAAATAAGAAAAAAAATTGAGCCACAAACGTCCAAGTTATTTAACCGCGTAGTGGTATTAATTATTTGTGGATTCTTATCAATTCTAAAGAACTTCTGGACAATTTTAAATCTCGAACTATTTCTGAAATTAAATTTAACATACTTTTAATTTTTTTAACCGTATATTCAAACATTGCCTATGTGAAAGTATAAAATTGTTAAGTACAAATATTGAACGAAAAAAAAAATTATTATAAGGCGTAACACGCGAAGCAATGAGAAGCTTTTCAGTTCTTTTTTTAAAAAATCTTTAAAAATTGTAACACGGTGATGACTGCTGTCCCCATATTTTGACTATTTTATTTATTATGTCTGTTTAATTCACGCATCGTTGTAAATATAACGGAATTTGATGGCAACGTCGTACAAAGTGAGAGGTTTAGTCTGGCCAACTAAAATATAATCTTGGTACATTGATAACTATTAGTGCGTTAAAACCATGTTCATTCCACCATTTTCTACACTTGAAAATGCATGTAGAGAAGGGGCGGGGGTTGCTTATTCGCCATGTACACATTTTCGCTGTTTTTTTGTCCTGGTGATTGCGCGTGTATTTCGTATGTTTTTTTTTGTCGATATGGAAGCTGAACGCTGACAACTTTTGCTCGGAATGAATATATGATAGATGCATGTGATTTTATCAAATTTTGCAATTGTATAATGAAAGTATGATCGATATAACATCATTGACGATAACAATACACATCTAATCACGAAAAAATACCTCCAAGAAAGATTAACCAAATGTAACGCTTAAATTCCGTTTCATAAAACAATTAATTTTGCAATTGTCGTACATTGCGTGCAAATCGCAAACGTTATTAGCGTGTACTTAACCTATCGCAGCGTCAAAGATGGCCGTCTCATACTAATACTCGGACACAATGAACGCAGGGCACCGCGGAGGGAAAGAGTCTACAGAGATAGGACAAATATTATGGACAATCTAAATGACATTGAACTTATTTCCAGATACCGTTTAGACATAGACGAGCGTAGTATTTTTGACTTAGTAGATGTGCTTGCCCCTTATTTAGAAACTTCGCCATCCCCCCTTTGCATCAAGTTTTGACTACTTCAAGGTTCTATGCAAAAGGGGAAGAGGGCTACCAGCCCGAGAAAGGAAACATCTATGGAATAAGCCGTTCTTCGATTTATAGCAGAATAATATCCCCAGTTACAATTTCTTTGGTTACCACACTTATGCACAAAATCAAATTCTTTCTTGACCAGCCTTCTTTGAGAGAAATTAAGCATGATTTTTATGCTATGTCTGGTATTCCAAATGTTGTTGGAGCAGTTGACCGTTGATTCCCATAATCAGACCAAGAGAAGATGAGCAGATTTTTGTATGCAGAAAATAATTCCACAGCTTGAATGTACAAGCCATTTGTGATGCCAAGATGAAGTAAGTACACAAGTTCTGTGTTTTAAAAAAAAAATCAACCCTTCAACAAATATCCCCTTTATTATATGGAGACGTAGCGGCGTACTACAGTACATGATATATAAGGCATGATGATGTTATTGTTACAGATCAGCTAAATTATCTATAATAGTAAAGGATCCTACAAATTAATGTAATATATAAATAAAACAATTGATTGACGTTAACAATAGTATGACGTTAACAAATACAAGGGAGACTACTAATGTCATTTTAAGACTTTTAAATGTTACTACTAATGTCTTAAAATGACATTAGTAGTCTCCCTTGTATTTGTTAACGTCATACTATTGTTAACGTCAATCAATTGTTTTATTTATATACAAGTCACATTACCTGAAGATCTGCGGAAGCAGTGACCGTACTAGTAAAAAAGTGATGCATTGAAACCGTTTTTATCTTTTAATAATTTTCTTATATATTATTCAGATAACCATTGAGAGTTATTTCAAGAAAAAATGATATTTAATTGCATTCTCTTCTTAACTAATTGTATGCAGACATTACATATTGTTTGTAGTAACATTATTCAAATATATTAGGCAACGTCTTAATGTTAAAACATATAATGTCTCGGTCCTCAAATTCTGTATTCTGCTCAAAAAGTTCGACCCTGTTTAGATAAATAACTTCTGTAAGGAGAAATATTTTTATACCTCTACACACTGCTAAACAGGTACAAACACCATTATTTCATACAGGGGGTTTGTTTCCAACCTCTGTGAAGAAAAGACCCGATGTTGTTTGTAGCAATAACTATCCGGTAATAGTAAAACTAAAACCCGATGATGTTTGTAGCAATAACTATCCGGTAATAGTAAAACTAAAACCCGATGTTGTTTGTAGCAATAAATATCCGGTAATAGTAAAACTAAAACCCGATGTTGTTTGTAGCAATAAATATCCGGTAATAGTAAAACTAAAACCCGATGTTGTTTGTAGCAATAAGTATCCGGTAATAGTAAAACTAAAACCCGATGATGTTTGTAGCAATAACTATCCGGTAATAGTAAAACTAAAACCCGATGTTGTTTGTAGCAATAACTATCCGGTAATAGTAAAACTAAAACCCGATGTTGTTTGTAGCAATAAATATCCGGTAATAGTAAAACTAAAACCCGATGTTGTTTGTAGCAATAACTATCCGGTAATAGTAAAACTAAAACCCGATGTTGTTTGTAGCCATAACTATCCGGTAATAGTAAAACTAAAACCCGATGTTGTTTGTAGCCATAACTATCCGGTAATAGTAAAACTAAAACCCGATGTTGTTTGTAGCCATAACTATCCGGTAATAGTAAAACTAAAACCCGATGTTGTTTGTAGCAATAACTATCCGGTAATAGTAAAACTAAAACCCGATGTTGTTTGTAGCAATAAATATCCGGTAATAGTAAAACTAAAACCCGATGTTGTTTGTAGCAATAACTATCCGGTAATAGTAAAACGTTAAGTAGGAGTATAATTTATCATTTAAGTTAAATTTCATACCTACATCTTTGCCAACATTTTTATCTGTCTTGAGTGTTCTTAAAATTACAACGTTTTTTTATTCATGAGCATGAATGATTTTTTTCAGAGACTTCACATCCAGAACAGTATAGGACATTATGATTTACAGTTTACATTTTTAATGTGATGGCATTTAGGTTTAAATGTAATTTCCGCTATTTTATATGTGTGCACAATAACCCATGACGTTGACGACGTAAGTCGCTCACGTAGTATTTTTAACAAGTGCGATCAAATTCCAGTAACTTTGACTGTTGGGGAATTTAACGTACTGAAACCCAATACAATGATACAATACAATATTTTTTTGTCAATCAAGAACGCCCTAAGAGAGCAGTATTATTAAAAACAATTTATTACAATGATTATAATTAATTCTTAATGATACATAATGACAAAATATAGAATAGAGAAAATAAACACAAAAGCAAAATTAAAATTAAAACCGCATAACATTTATATATATTCAACATATAAAAATGTTATTCAACTGTTTATGGATACCATTAGTGCCATAAAATTTAAATTTGGTCTATGATGATTCACTGAGTCAGTAAATTAGCATCATTTACACTCTTTATCAAATTATCCCTCTGAGTCCAGAGACTGATTATTAAATTACTGATTTAGAACTTCGAGATTCTCACAACCAATTAGCCATATAAACATAATTTCATTGTCACATTCTTTTGATAAGGATAAGAAATACTAAGTTCTTTAATAAATGTTATTCTATATGTTTCTATTTTTTTGCATCGTAGGAGAAAGTGGATCTCATTTTCCACCGAGGCGAAACGATAAGTTCATTAACACAGAGATTTTACACACCAAACTTCACCATAAACACATTTACTTATAGGTTTCTGTAACTTTTATGGCAAAATCCCTCGAAATTTAAGAATTGTAAAACATTTCATTCTCCTTATTGCATGTTCAATATGAATTCGCCTGTTTGTACTGTCTTTTGTAAATTTAACCTCAGTTTTGGTCATTTGAGACACAACACGTCTCCCAGGGGAAACTAACAATTCTGCTTAAAGTGCCAGTTCTTATCGAATTAAAAATATGCCATAACCTTATCATAACTTTTGACTTCAAGATACCTACTATTGTGTATCGCTTGTTCTTCCTCATTAGGCTTGTGAAACATGGTTTTTAATTTCTGATGGATTAATGATTACAAGAAACTCTGCAGTTTTGGGATGTTGTAATCACCCAAAGTAAGAGCATGACCTTCCAGATTATTTGGCCTTTTAATAAAAACCTCCGTGCAATCTAGTGTATGGCGAACATCCTGGTACTTTTGGTTCTTACAAGATAGTGGGGAACCTGCCCTAACAACATCTTTTAAAATGTTTGCAAAACATTGTTCTAGTATACTTGACAGCACTCTAATCCATGTCGTAAATACACTGGATACTATGGCTGTTGAGATTCCAAAACGATCAGTAAGATTTTCAGACAACAAGCCTAGTATTCTTAGTTTCATCAGGGTAAGCAAAAATTTTGACGGAGACATAACGTTCGTTTGAAAGTTTAAAACTTAAGCTTTATATTTCAAGGAAGCAGATACACTTTTAGGTGCACGCCAATATTATTTTCCCACTGGCTTGATAAAAGAAACTAGTGTTTCTTATAATAATAAAATTTGTACTGTTAACTGTTAATAGTTATTCTACATAACTGTCAAAGAGATATCAAAGTACTCAGAATGTTTTAAGTTTTCTGGAAAAAAAAATTATAGGATTTTATCGAATTTGAAATATTTAATTTAAAGCATAAATACAAAACAATAACTATTGAATGACATTCATTGTTATAAACTGCATTTCAGTTATCAGAAAATAAAAAAAGTTTTAAGTTGTAAAGTCCAGTAAAATATGTTCTCCAAAACTCCATTTCTGGATCAAGTAAAATATGTTCTCCAATCTACATTTCTGGAAAAACGAGAGATTTTCATCGTTTTTTAAATTATTCTGTAGGAAAATTGCATTTTAGAAAAAATCTTAATTTTTTTTATCATGTTTCAATTGTATATTTTGAACAACTCATTGCAAAATTAGATTGAGTATATTTTCCGATTTATAGAAAACTTTTTCCGAAGTTCAGTCAATAGTTATCAGAAGTACCAGGATTATAAAAAATTTAGAAAAATCCAAATGTTTACCATTTTTCAAATTATTTAAAAAAACCAAAACAAAACACACAGGGTAGTGTATTTCTGAAACTGGTTAATTTAAAGTAACTTAAGTTGAACATTCCAACAAAAACTTGTATTAAGCATTTTTTCACGATTTATAGAAAAATTTCAGGCAAAATTCTTTTAATTATTATTTTCTAATTATTCTTTAAAAAAGCCACAGGGTAGTGTATTTCTGAAACTTGTTTAAATGTTTACGTCACTAAAGTTGAACAATACAGGAAAGACTTTAGCAAGGGCATTTTCCGATTTATAGAAATAATCGTTCCAAGTTCCAAGCCAAATTCCGTTTCTGGAAAACCCAAGATTTTTACCACTTTTCAAATTAGTCTTAAAAATCATCACAAATTCTAGTGAGAGTTAGTTCTTTTAGATTAACTTGGGAATCTGATAATTTGTTCAAATTTATCGTCTTCAGTAAATCTGCTTTATTGACTCCTCCCAGATGAATTTCACAGTTGTCCAGAATTAAATGGTTATTAAAGTTCTGATGGGACATTTTATACATGTAAATTTGTAAAAAAAACAAAAACAGAGACCCCCCTCCCTAATATATTCTATTCTAATAATAAGCACGATCTTACTATAAATCAAGTATATTTGCTGTATCTATGTATCTAATATATTGTCATGAACACAAAAATGACCCAAATGTAAAAATGAAAATGAATGTGACTGTAAGTAACCTCATACACGGAGCTAAATATATTGACTCAGTAGTCTCCTTTTTTATATAGTATAAATGTATGATTATAATTAATTGGAGTTCAGTATTTTTGTGATTATAATTTATTATAAATGTCATATATTATCATACCTTATCCGAAGAAAGCCGCAAGATTGAAAATTGTTTGATCTTATTTAGGAACAACATTACAAGTTTGTAATATAAAAAAAAACACCCTTGAAGAATGTTGTTCTTGCAGCAGGTTTTGTTGTTAACAAGTTATCATGTATATTGAATCGTATTATAAATAAGATTCTTTAATTTGATGTACCAAAGATTTGATTTGAAGGAGAATATATTTTGAGTACAAAGTAAAACGTTTAAAGATATGTAAGAGCGTTATGTGTACGAAAATATATAACCTATACTCGTATTTATAGAGTAGTATTGATTTTAAATGCCAAATCATAGCGATTCTATTATTAGTTGAAAATGGTGTAATAAGAACTGGTGGAAAATGGTGTATTGAGAACTTTTATAGCTGCGTTTTAAAAGTTTAAAAAGAATCGTTTATGAATATTGGTTATATGGTTACATGAAACTGAATTGATAGGTCATTTGTACAACACAAGACAAGATATGCACAGGAGATAGTTTATGTTTATTTCTATTCACAACATTGGTATTTCATTTATTGGCGTGGTTCTATATATAGAAGTTACCAGGTAAGACGAACAGTTTTTCTACGCAGTTTATCTTTTATTAAGACTTAGCGTAGCTGTATATGGCACAACTTTTTGGAATTTTTGATTCTCAATGCTCTTCAAATTTGTACTTGTTTGGCTTTAAAAATATTTTGACATGAGCGTCGCTGATGAGTCTTATGTAGACGAAACGCGCGTCTGGCATACTAAATTATAATCCTGGTACCTTTGATAACTATTTCATAATTGTTTCTACATATACTTCAGACACTAGTAGAATATTTGTCAATAAAAGAGCACCGATTAAGATAACTAGGTGTCAATCATAGTTTATCTTTGAATATTTGCATATATTTTCGTAATTCTATTTTAGTACAATTATTAGAAATCAATTTAAATGATTATATTAACATGATTAAGATAATGTTTATGGAAGTTGTTGTGAATGACAGGTCACATATTTCCCAACATTTATGATTTGTTCTACAAAATATTAAGAATGATACAAATGCAATATTAGCTGAAGGTAAAAATCTCAGTAAACATGTTTAGCCACTCCATATTTTTTACCTGTCTAAAGTCAGGAACCTCTGGTCTGTCAGTCTTTGTTTTTAGTTAAACAAAATTTCTTCAAATCTGTTTCAGAGTTTATTATAGCGATCGTTTGCACTCAACTAGTACACATTTTGTTAAGGAGTCAGCTAATGCCTGGCTCAAGATGCCGGATTTTCACCCTCTTTTGAAGACATTCCTTGCTTTCGGCAGGTTTTTTTTATAATGCTTTCTATGTTATTTATAATGGCATACACCTATTTTAAATAATGTTTTCATTGTCAGGTCTTGATGAAAAGAACGTTTTTATAATTGGGAATAATGCATGCTTTTATTGTTACGAAGAACAATGGGTTATCTATCAGTGTGAAAATTGATAAAATCTTGAACATATTTTGTAGTCATAATAATATACAAAAGTGATTTTTTTAAAAGCTTTTATTATTAAGAAGTACTACAAATTTTGCAAATTTAATCCATAATTTTCTACAGAAGACAGTTGTTTTCTTTTTTTTTTTTACGTGTTTGCGCTTTTCATTACAATTCCCGTGGAATTCGGTATTTTTGTCATCTTACTTTATTGGTTGAGAGACCGAATCATCATTAAATATTTTAAATGCTTACACAACACGTTATAACTGATTCATATATGCTCATAGGATTCAAGAAAAATGAAATTTAGTTATTATATTTCATAGTTTAAAAAAAATAATATATGCATGTCGATTTCAACTCAACACTGTTATTTTCAAAGATTTGGATAAATGTTTTAAAAGAACGACGAAGAATATTCAAACGGAATGTTATCCCATTTCATTTGAGACGAAGGCTCTCTCTTGGCAGAAACAACTCATTTCATATCTTCGCGTATATACTGAAAATTACAAAATGAACTTAAACAAGCAATTACGCATAATTATGTGAAAATTGTAGACAACAACAATTTGAAAAGTTTAATATGATTTTCATATTATAAATTATATTCAAATATCGACACTTGTATACGATAAAAAAAAAGTAGACTACACTATCGTTTGTTGTCAAGCTAGCACATGAAAAGAAGTGGGCATATTGTTTATTCCCCTTCTAAGTAAAAAGACATTTTTTTGAAAATCGCTCTTTTATTACATGTTATATATATATATTGATTTAAAAAAAAAGACAAATTATAGTTCAAAGTGTCTCCATTGTTTATTTTCATTGTTTTATGTAAACTGTATATTATGTATAATGTTTTAAGCCATTGTTCCATATGGGCGTAAAGTGCTTTTCAATAAAGAATAATATATTAGATTATTTATCAGATACATTGTAAAATATGTCAGAAATACACGAACGTGCAAACACACAAAACAGAACACAACAAAAACAATCAAGAAAGTAAGGAATTTGTATTCTTTTTAATGAAATATTTCTAATAGTGTATGCATTTTTGTTTAGGATAATACGCAAACAATACAGTGAAAATTTTGACATACCATCTTTTTTCCGATGACTTAAGACAGAAACTCAAAAAACTCAAAACAAATGGATTATTTCCGTATTTGGTTCTTTTCTTTGTTGACTTGGAAATCAATAGACGGTGAGTTGTATTTTTTTAATTTTACTTTTTGTTTAGCGAAACATGCCAAATATAAACAATGTTCAACAGTGTCTTTTCAAAGGATAAATACGGTAACTGAAAGCAAGCAATGATGTTTGTCAATAGCGGAGTCATAAAAACTGTACTACAAACGGATTATAAAAAAACTGACGATTCTTCGAAAATGCTAATACTTTGACAGATGTTTTCCACACGGAGTTCCGTTGGTTGATCACGTTGTGATTTTTCATTTCTGCAAGACTGCCAAACATGGAGGCATTATGTCTAGATCTGTGAGTCCAATCGTCCGTCCGTCTCGCTTGATTTTTGTAGAGACTGTCAAAAAGGGTTTCTGCCATGTTGGGTCAATTCATCTACAAGCAAAACATTTGTGTATTTTGTATAATGAAACCAATTTGACGAAAAGTCTAACCAACTTCACTTACTTAATCGTACTTTAACATAACATGTATATTTCATTCACTATTTTACGCAATTTATTGAAATATATAAAATCAAGAGTAGTATTCAACTATGCAAATATAGTGGTAGTCTTGAAATTTTTGTTTTCAGGTTTTATTTCTATTAATGGATATGGATCGCTCAAGTTAAATTCGCAATTCGTATTAGCATGTGAAATCAACTCATTTGATGGTCAAGCAACATGGAGTAGTACTTATTTGGTGTCTACCACATGTACTAGTAAAGGTTTTTGTACAATATTTTCCAAAGAAAACTTAAAGTTTTCTGGGAACTCATCAGGCATTTTTATAATGATGAACCCAGTACTTAAGAAAGAGGATCAAATAAAATGGACGTGTTTTTATGGTTTAACCAACATGTCTTATACAGTTGACATACGTAAGTTTCAATTTAATACAGATACTAATATGAAATTATTTAGGTAGCTATATAGGTTGAACTACAATCAATTGAACAGTATTTTTAGTTAATATGTTAATCCGTCGTCCCGTGCGTTTGTTTTTCCACCAAACTGTCCCACATACATACATGTATCTCATTCGATTATAATGAGCATTCTGTCAAAGTTTTACATTATACTTGTAAACATTTTCAAAATCCAAAAATTGAAAACAGCGCGCTTAATAATTTCTCTGCCGAAGCGCGTTTTTTATTTACCTTCATCAGGACGCTCAAAGCCAAACTTTTGAAATCTAAAGTGAAGATGTATAAGTACCGAACATCGTTAAAGAGCTATTTGTTATAAATACCTTATATAAATAGCCAAATTCATCTTAAGCCAACTTTACCTGAGGAAGTGTAAACCTTAGATTCATGATAATTTCAAAATTTATTAACGGAAAATTTAAGTAAAGATTGTTAAATCATGTCAATACCGAAGCACTGACTACTGAGCTGACGACACCCTCGGGGACTTATAGTCCACTAGCAAAAGTATCGACCCAGTGATGAAAAAAATTGAAAACAACACGTTTAATAGTTTCTTGCGCCCGCTCAATGCAAAAAGGGTGACTGGGGTATGGAAATATGGTCACTTGGTCTTCTCCCGAGAGGCAGTAAAACGCTTGCCGAAGGGGGGCGTCCGTTTGGCTGTGCGGGATGTCTCAAGTTCACAGTCACGTCCGGTCAGAAGGGGGAAGTTAAATCCGATGCCTCGTGTAAAGAGAGTGCCACGCTTTTTGCACGTTAAGAACCCTTGCAACAACTCTTTGAGGGGTCCGTAGGTGGTCTGTTGCAAGGCAACATTTCTGTCCTTATCTAATATACCCTCATTTTCCAGTGGCAGTCCACATTTCCCCGACCATTATCCCAGATGGCCTCTATTGTATTTATTGTGAACTTGTTCTCGTCCTGAATATACAGGAAATATTTGCCACTGGACGTTAAGGAACCAACAATCAATCAATCAAAGCCAAACATTTGAAATCCGAAGATGTACAAGTACCGAACATCGTCGAAGAGCCAGCTATATGTTAAAAATACTTATAGTAAATAGCCAATTTTGCCTAAAGGAGTAGAAGCCTTTGTTTCATATTAATGTCAAAATTTATAAACGGAACATTTTAATAAAGTTTGTTAATTCATGTCAGTACCGAATTACTGACTACTGAGCTGATGATACCCTCGGGGACTGATAGTCCACCAGCAATGGTATCTACCCAGTGACTTAAAAAATTGAAAACAACCCGTTTTATAATTTCAAATGTTATCTTGTGCTTGTTTGTGTTGAATTTCTGTCACGCAATGTTGTCATTCAAAATATGTTTTAACATTGCCATGTTGGAGGTTAGGTGTGGCCAGCCATAAAACAGATTCAACCCACCATATATTCATCAAATAGTTCGTTCCTATGTATGTCGACGTTTGTTTTTGTTGAACTTCAGTGTTTCTGTGGTTCATAGTTTCATCTTAAAGTAAATGTGTTTTCCTCTTATAGTAAAAGCGGGACGAAAGATACCAGAGAGAGAATCGAAAATCTAAAATAAACTGACAACACCAGGGCTAAAAATGAAAAGGACAAACAGACAAACAATAGTACACATGACACAACATAGAAAACTTAGAATAAACAACACGAACCCCACCAAAAACTAGGGGTGATCTCAGGTGCTTCGGAAGGGTAAGCTGATCCTGATCCACATGTGGCACCCGTCGTGTTGCTTAGGGACCGTTATATATTTTAGATGGATGGGCCGTTGCAAAGTGGGGCGGGGCAAGCACTTTTTTGGTTAAAAAATGTGGATGGGCGAGAACTTTTTTTAACATGTATAGTGGATGGGCCAGAACTTATTTTATAGGGAAAAAAATGCTCTAAAATTTATTGGTGTGAAGGAATTTCTTTTGCAGGCACCCAAAATATGTCTCAACAAACTGGTAGTTTTGTTCATTTTTGTCAATTTTAATTTAAGAATTAAAAAAAAATAGAATGTTCTGTTTGTAGGGACTCTGTAGGAACGTCACGTTAAAAAACCTATATCTGCCGCAATGTATTTTTAGCATTTGCAACGGTTTTGTAACTGCAAATAAAACAACTTTTCCATCACTGTAAAAAATAAATAAAAATAGCTTGATAAACTACAGTATCTGCGCTTTTAATTTCAGTAATAATCTTATATTTAACATGTTATATAAGCTTGCACGACAACGTTTAACTATGATAAGAATTGCCGTCAACGTCAAATTTCAGCTATCGTGACAGACAAATACATACCCTTTCCGTTCATCGCGCTATTTATAGAAAGATAAACAGACGACGAAAAATCACCCACAAGTACAGGAATGCACCAGGAATACAAATTTGTAAGTATCTCGTGTAAAAGTGTAGAAGAAGGTAGGGATTTTTTTATAAGAACCATATTTTTTTATGTGTTTTTTGTAAAAATTAATTGTTATTTATAAAAATAACCGGGGATCCATACTTTTCCGAAATCTAGAATACTTTCTGCGTAAAATCATGTCGGATATGTGTTGATCTGTTCTACATATGCAAGGCGCAATACTGGCAAAGATGGTATGTTTCGTCAAAGAAAATGAGAATAAAGATAGCCGTGAACGTTTACGACGTTACACAAAAGTTCATGAAATGTTTTGCTCCGTAGATTCAAGTTTAGCATAAACAATGCAATCGGCGCCTCGTAGAAGTGTTTTCCTTGTTCATTAGATTAATAACTATGTTTTATAATCATTTTTTATCAATTTTTGTCATCTTACACGGAGAACACTATAGTATGACTTCACATTGGATGAATTTGATAATAATCGATAGAAATTTTATATTTTATTATGTCAATATGAGTTAATTCCCTTTCCAGGTAAAAACTATGGGAGGCACTATGTGGGATAATAAATAATAGATACTCTTCATATGTTTTAATATATTTAAACGTGATACTGATATTTAAAACTAGTTAACTAAAAGCAATAACACTTACAATAAATACAACAAGTTGAAATAATTTCTGTAAATGAGGAAAGCAGTTAAATTGAGGAAAAAAACATGCAAGACACAAACTATATTTTTCCTTTGAATAAGTGTTAAATACTTTATTATACATATACTTTTATGTTTGCAGGTCACAAGTTGAAATCAGCTATAAAGTAATCAGAACTTTTATTAATGAAAGACTCAATTAATGCAGTGAGGTAAGAATTTGATTTTTGTTTAAACCCTAAGGGTCGACTGCAGCATTAAAATATTTTTTATCCCTAGACTACTACCGTTTCATAGGGAAATCCTCTTTTAATAGTGATGTGTCTTTTCAACTGTGTTGAATGTATGAATACACAGCCACGTCCAGTTCCAATGGAGATTTTAATCATGATATTTTGAAATTAAGTTGATTTGCTTATTGATTATTTAAGAATCCTTGCAATAAGTCATCAGATTTATATTGTTTGTCTCTAACAAGGAAATGTTGCGTCATGTATCCAACGTTTTAAGAACAATTGCTTACTTCTCTTCAACAATTACTAAGAATCACCTAACACTATGTATAAAATTAAAATTAATGCTTTCTGAAATCTGTTATGAGACTACACATGAGGATGCAATTCTGTGTGATGGTTTTTTTTCAGGTCTCATAAACTGTCCGTTTACCAAATTATTATGGCAGAAGTATAATTTCAACATTTCAACAAGTTTGCTATCCTGCACACAAATGAAATAACTGACAATAGACTTTACATACACCATTCATTTATTCAATCAATCAATCTTTTATTTATCATAACAGTTACATTGTAGTTTATAAAATGTAACACCGTTTTTTGTTGGACAAATTCATTAGGTCAAACAACTAAAATCAACATAAGCAAACACACACACCTAGTGTTTGTAAAAGTTAGGCATATATTTTACCATGATTGCAATATGAAGTGAGCTGTTATTTTACTTTCAGATAACAAAGTTGAAGAAGTAAACCAAAAGAGCAGTATTCTACAAGGTAAATATTATTTTTAAATGTCTGAATTATTTGTGGTATTTTAACATTTGAAGAATGCAGTCTTATAAAAGATTGACAACTGCTACAACCCAGAAATCTATCTTTGAAAGTGAAAGGCCAAAATTCAACAACATTTTTAGGAGTGAAATAATTCTTTAGAAAAGTTTTAACAAATTCATTCAATGAGTTGAATCTAAAAGGAAAGAATGAACCTATTGTCATATCTTTGAAGTAAATGTTTAGAGCAGTTTGATGTCCTTTATTCAATGAATGAAGTACAATTAAAAAAAATATGTACTGTACATGTAGTGGAAAATACTCTTCTTCTTGATTTTAGAAATATGTATCCACAACTACAAGCCCTTGGGTACAAGTTCTGTTTAGGAATAGCTGCACATTTGATAATTTTTAGCTCTTTGTCTCAAGGACAATGCCTAACTAATGGCATGGTTCTTGAATTGAGTAAACGTAAGGAGTCACTGAGTGTTACAAACAAGTTTGTTTATGTTTGGTGTTGTCAACTTCTGGGTAGAGATCTGGACATGTCTAAAAACAGTATAACAAAAATGAACAAATCTACAAAATATATTAGAAATAAAGAAAAAAAATTGCAAAAATCAGCAAGTAGTTTGGGGAAAGATAAAGTTGGCAAATTTCTGCATGACAAGTTCTTGCAATACCCGAATGAGCAACAGCACAAAGTCTCTTCAACTAAACCTTTGAAATCAGAATTGACAAAACAGGTCAATAGATGTAACAGCTTAATGAAACAAAACACTCTACTACAGAAATCTTACAGAAATAGTATTCAAAACATATTTAGAATGAAAAGAACATTGGTTGACTTAAAGTATAGTTTAGCGAACAGATCAAAAGCAGAAGTCAAATTACTGAAGTCAAACAAAATACTGAAGAATTCAGCTAAAAATGCAGAAACAGGTATGAAAGCAATGGAAAAATGTTTACAAAATGAAAAAATACGGATCAGATATATTACTAATATAACATGGATGGAAAAGAAAAGAACAATAGAGAAATGTAAATATTGGGAAAACATTGCACAAAAAACAAGATACCTAAATGATCATTTACAAGCAAAACATGAGACTGAAGTAAGACTATTGAAAGAGCAGGTACTTAATATGAGACAAGAACAAAAGGCAAACAAACATGAAATAAATGAAACTAAAGATGAGTTGCATTTCTTGTTGGATAATTTAAATGAAAAAAAACTGGTAGACTTGACTGTACCGGCACCTAATGGGAAATATACATTTTCAACAGATACTAATTTATGCATCATGGAATTGTTGAATGCAAATGTCGCTTTTGAGAATGTATCTTCTGTCATTTCAAGTGTCATGAAACTATGTAATGTTGACAGTAGAAATAACATTTTTCCAAAGAAAGACTATGTCTCAACAATCAGTTCAACACGACTGTTTGTAAGTCAGGCTCATGCAGCAATTGTATGCTCGGAACAGGAAAACCAGACATTATATACTGATGAAACAAAGAAGAATGGGCAACCATATGGGGTTTTCGTTACAAAAAATGAGGACAAGAAGCCTCTTCTTTTAGGGTTACGTCAAATGTCAAACAAGGCTGCTCAAACACAACTAGATGTATTTAAGCAAATTTTAGGTGATATCGAGTTGCGATATAATCAGGTGACAACTAATGACGTAAATAATAAATTATCCATCAAAATTTTACAAAATATAAAATGTACCATGTCAGATAGAGCTGCTACCCAGGTATCATTTAATCAACTCTTAGAATCCTACAGATCATCAATGTTACAAGAACATCTTGAAAATTACAACCTTTTGCAAGAACCTGACCAAATGTTACTAAGCAAAATGTACAATTTCTTCTGCGGTTTACACCTCCTGGTTAATATTGCTGAATTAATGAACAGTGTGTTCAATAATTTCCACAAAGATCCCCCGAAGGTACTGAACATCCTGAAATAAGTCTGAAGGGTGAGTCCTCCGTATTAAATGCTGTTAGAATTGCAAGTAAAGCATGAGCATCCGGGGCAGATGAGAAAAACGGTGTATATCTGGAATTCAAAACATACTTACAACGTCAACAAATCAATAAATATGAAATCAAACCTTTCCTTGGAAACCGCTTTAATGTTGTATTCCACAATGCTGGAGCAATTTATCACTTAAGAAGTCATATCATACATTTCTTCAAAAATGTTAAAGGCGAAGGAACACCAGGCAAGCTAAATCAGCTACTAAAAGCTGTACTCTCTTGTTTACAGAATGACACGATAATGGTAGGATGTCGGGCTCTTGGTCTATTCAATAAATTTATTACCTCCCCATTGTGGAAAATACTTGAAGGCGATATACATATATTGCAAATGAACCAGAAATACCAACATTTAGTTCAATTTCTGGAAGATATTTCAACTCATGTTGAGAAAATTAAATTGTTCATGACAGGAGAACTCATACCATTTCCATCTGTTGATGTAAAAAAGGGTGACATTTGGGCATCTCTTGTTAGCAATCACAATGATGAGCAATGCGCTGCCTTTTTGATACAGATGTGTTCTGCTACTAGCAAGGCTTTATCACAAAAAGTAAAAGATCATTTAGAAGATGGCCAACATACACAATATAGTATCGATCACAGCAAAACTTTCAATTCTGTTTTGCCCCACAATAAACTACCTGAATTTATTTTTGGACATTTAGATTGGATAATTAAACACAGACCCAACGCATCTCGCCTAGCAAATGAGGCCCACATAGTTTACAATGTAAATAAAACTGGTGCATGGCTAAATCAGCAGACAGAACAAAATGTACAGGAACTTATTAACAAATCAAAATTAAAAATTAAAGATATTAAAATTACTGAAAAACAAAGACTGCTGGATTTGAAAAATGAACTTGAAAGAATAAGTCGAGAGAAAGAAGAGAAAGCAAAAAGGATACTGATAAAGAAGTGTAATGAAAAAAAGAAACTTGTAGAACACATTCTAAAATTAGGACTTTGGGACAATGCACGAAAGGTCGACCAGGAATTGACAAATGTTAAATTTATAAAGAACAAAAGAGAGGTTTTAAAAACTCAAATAAAATTTAGGCAACTTGTTTTAGAACAACCTGGTGAAAAAACTTTGTTCCAAGTTTCTCAGGTGAACAAAAAGCAAGTCACAATTTCTCAGTTGGCAAAAAACCTGAAAACCTTGATTAAAAAACTAGGTAATGCAGCAGTTCCTACTCAGATCTTGGAACATACTACCGCTGAGGATTTACATGATTTTGGTAAATCATTTCTGTTCATAAAAATAAAGTTTTCGAAAAGTTTAGAATAATATATTACCAAAAGCTTACACAACTTTGATAAAATAAATTGCATTTTTCAAAAAATTACTGTTAAAAAAAAATGGCTTTAAATATTTTATTCTAAACATTTCAGTAAAATCTCAGTATTTGTTTTGAGTGTTTCCTTGTTGATGTTTATGTCCTAAATGGAACTCAGCTAGTTTGTTATGTAGTTTTTATAAAATACAGTTTCAAGAATTACAAATTTGAATTTAAAATTACATGGTAATATTGACAAATTAGCATTACAAAAATTAACAAATTTCATTAAAATTTTGTATTTATCAGCAATAAACAAGAACATTTGATGTATACTTTCATCAGCCAAAATACAGATGAAATATTTGCCAATGGACATAAAGCAACCAATCTATATTTCTGGCAAGATAACTTTTCTGTTATTAAAGATATGATGTATAGAATATGATAAATGATATATGTTTGTTAAAATTTATAAGTACAGAACAAATAGTAATGACTTGTCTATTTTATACTTTCAGGTGGTGCCGCTGAGCAATAATATGGACATAGATGTTGGTGGTCAAACTTTTTGTTAAGAAGAAATGTTGAACATTGAAGATTTTTAAAGACATTTATTTGTACATGTGGCGTGAAGACAACAAAAAACCAAAATAAAATCATTTCAGTGAGAGATTTGTGTATGATGTTATCTTTTCATGGCAAATATGGCATTCATGGTCAACTGTGTTTCATTGAATTACTTCCCCTTTTCACTGCTGTAATACCTTCCCCTGTTTGATCTTGAGTTTAATAATGATCGGAATTGTGTTTTTATGCACCAGAACAGTTACAGTCTTTTACCATACTTTAAATTTTCAAGTAGTGAATCAACCACTGTCCTGCTAAACTTTGTCAAGATTGTTAAAATAGCCTTTTATCTTTTTTTTCCGTTTCATTTTCATAGTCTCTCTATGTGTCATATTTTAATCATTGGTCATATGTTAAAGAAGCTGATGATCACAATTTAAGGTATTGGTAAATAATAAACACTGTTTTTTGGTATATATATTGAAGTGATCCACATTTTACACATTTTGTACATACAAATATAGTTATGCACTGAGTACAGAAATTTGGCAGAAAAAATGCAATTGTCCTCAATTTCTGCCACGAGCCAGGGGTCAAAGGTCAAATAATTGTCTAAAACTATGAACCTTAAAATTCTTCTGCCATAGGGTACATTCAAATAATACATGTATATTTATAATGAAATCTCTCTATAAAAATCCCACAGAGTCCCTACTGTTTGGTCTAATATCAGATCGTCACTTATGCAAATATATATAAATTTTCAAATTAAGTTGGCCCTCTACAGAAATCTCATTTTTTTTTTAAGAATAAAGCTCAAATTTTTCAGATTAGGCTTATTTCCGATAGTCAACTTTTAAAAACTTTATAACTTTTAAAAATCAACTTGGATTTTTATACAACTTCACAGTTTTCTATGTTGTGTACTATTGTTTTTCTGTTTTTCTTTTTCATTTTTAGCCATGGCTTTGTCAGTTTTAGATTTATGAGTTTGACTGTTCCTTTGGGATCTTTCGTCCCTCTTTTATCTTAGTACAGAAAGCCAGGCTGTTTAGAAGGTTTGTGTATGGCTGTTATTTTTATGGATTTAATATATAGGTTATAAAATAGCTAAATTTTTCAGTTTCGGCTAAATTCAGATAGTCAACTTCAAAAACTTTTTCAAATCAACTTGAATTTTCATACAGCCATCTCATTTATAAATTGATATTACGTAATGCCAGGTTTTTTAGTAAAAAATAAAATTGAGATAGGAAATGGTGAATTTGTCAAAGCGACAACCACCCGACCATAGAGCAAACAACAGCCGAAGGCAACCAATGGGTCTTCAAAGTAGTATGGTGTATTGTAAAATTTTGAATTTTGTATTTATACAGCAAAGTCTATTCTTTGATTTCCAGACATAAATATGCAAACATTTAAAGAATAGAATATAATCTAAATAAATAATAGTCTTTAAGGTTAAGAGGGGTAAGGACTTTTTTATAGAATTTTTTAGATGGGAAAGGACTTTTTTGCATAAATTAAAAGGATGGGCATTAACTTTTTTGATCGAACAATTTTAAGAATTCACCGGCCCATCCATTCGATAAATATTGGAACGGTCCCTTATGAGATAACAAATCCGGTAAATTGTTTGATTCGGTAGGTTACATTCATGAAAGGGAATGGAAATGTAGTTACGACGTAAGGAAAATATCTGAAATAATTTGTGAAACGGTTATTTCGTTACGTTCAACCAACTCGTGATGGCGTCCGTAAAATTGACGAAATGATGATTTCAACTTTACCATTTTTAACTCTTGATTCAATATCTAAATGTTTTTCCCTCAGTTTTAGTTTGTTTGCTCTCAATCGATTTTGAACAGCAATATACTACTGTTATTTATCCATACGTGTCAGTAATGTTGCGGACGAGTTTAACAAAACATAAACAAATCGAAATACTTCATGGAGTTGTACACAAAGAAAAAGACACAATATGGAAAATAAATATTGTAAGCTATCTGACATCTTAATTTATAATTAGAAGTTTATTATATATTGAGGTACACATCAGTAATATTATAAAGGAGGACTTTGAATATTAACAACAATCAATAATTCTGAAGTGTTCCCTGTTTACAACAGACTGAAAGTAACCAACGATCATACTGTCTAGCTTGAAAAGGATTGTATGATACACCAGTACTATATTTGTTCGTTTACAAACATATATTGTCATGATTGTCAAGATGTTAACTATAGAATAGAAACGACTTTTTATTAATCATCGTGTATATATCCTTGTATAAATATACATTTGTAACAACATTGGTGCAAACAAAAGGAAATTTGAGGTCAATAATCTGTACAAAGACATTATTAACAAAATACAAATCAACCCGTTGTATTAATCATTAATATCGTAACATTTCGCAATATGCCAGCGTTAGATCCAACAAGTTATAAATGATGTGCCATGTGATTGATTTAAATTCGGATCCAAATAATATTCGCGTGCATTCAGATATAAGTATAAGCAAAGAGCATTTCAGTCAAGAATGATCTGTTAAAGTCCTATTTGATTACATAAAACAACTAGATTTCAAAATAACTATAAATATACTCATTAAAACAAAAATGTTATACTTACAGAAGAATCTTATATTTGATTCACAGACATCAGTGTACTTTGAAAAGAAAATCTGAATACTTGGAAGAATAAAACGAAGCAGGCTATAAGCCCCCCCTTTTTCCCCTATGAACAAATACTAGTGTAAAACCCTTATAACGAGACAACCAAATGTCTAATTCATATATATAACGACATGGACTTGAGGATGCGACTTAACGCAACTAGAAATTTTACCCAAGTAGTAATACCAACAAATAAAAAATAGACGAAGTCGATGTCCCAAATAGTATCACTTATTAGATTGAAAGAACATGAGATCTTAAAAAAAAGATGTACACAAGCAAGTTTGAATATTCTCCAAAAGAGTTTTTATTATTATTATATAGATATAAGAAGATGTGGTATGTATGCCAATGTGACAACTCTTCATCCAAGTCACAATTAAACTTAACCAGTAAAGGTCAAAGTATGGTCTTCAATTACTTAGCCTTGGTTCATATCGAACAGCAACATTTAAAAGGTTCCCACATGAGTAGGAAGATCCATTCAAACAGAAAAACAAATGGTCAAATCCATATAAAAAACAAACGAGGAACAATTATTAACCAACGACATCCACTGATGTCATAATCATATAAGTTAACCATTGTAGGTCATGGTACAGTCTTCATCACGGAGATTAAACTTTTTGATGGTACAAAACCTTCCTCCTTATCTGGAACAATATTATAACATCATAACATAGAAAAACACACTATTCTAAAAACAGTTGTTGGCATGACACGGGTTATGTTCTTCTCATATATGTTATGATGGTATGATACTAAACCCCTTACGGGAAGGATTGTGCCTGATGTTCATATGATGAAATCATAATCTTTCAGTCAGTTTAATTGAAGTCTGGAGCTGGCATGTCAGTTAACTGCTAGTAGTCTGTTGTTATTTATGTATAATTGTCATTTTGTTTATTTTCTTTGGTTAAATCTTCTGACATCAGACTCGGACTTCTCTTGAACTGAATTTTAATGTGCGTATTGTTATGCTTTTACTTTTCTACACTGGTTAGAGGTATAGGGGGAGGGTTGAGATCTCACAAACATGTTTAACCCCGCCGCATTTTTGCGCCTGTCCCAAGTCAGGAGCCTCTGGCCTTTGTTAGTCTTGTATTATTTAAATTTTAGTTTCTTGTGTACAATTTGGAAATTAGTATGGCGTTCATTATCACTGAACTTGTATATATTTGTTTAGGGGCCAGCTGAAGGACGCCTCCGGGTGCGGGAATTTCTCGCTACATTGAAGACCTGTTGGTGACCTTCTGCTGTTGTGTTTTTTTATTTTGGTCGGGTTGTTGTCTCTTTGACACATTCCCCATTTCCATTCTCAATTTTACTAAAAAATATCAATTGGAATGGCTTTATATTTTCATTGTAATGCAAGATATTAGTTGTTTTATATTTAACAGATAGCGTTAGGCCTACATAAAACAATTTATAATAACAGAACTCAATGAAGGCATCACATTAAAATTGTCTAAGCGAGCAGAAATGGTCTTGTTAGGATAAACTGAGAAGAAAAAGAAATAACCAAACGAAAAACCACAAAGAGCCACTGGTCTGAGTTTTCTTGAAACCTGGTTCGAGCTGTCCATATAAATGTGATCCGAGTTGTCATGAACATGTTTTGAACCGACGGTTTATATTTACACTTTGAAATGACCATATTTTGAACAGCGATATACTACTGTTACCTTTATTGATATGCCACCATAATTATACCCCCCCCTCCTTTAAAAAAAGGGGGGGGGGTATACTGTTTTACCTCTGTCTGTCCGTCCGTCAGTCCGTCAGTCCGTCCCATGAAACTTTCGTCACATTTTTCTCAGGAACTACAATACATGGGTTTCTGAAATTTGGTTTCTGGGTTTAACTAAGTCAGCTATACCGTGTGATGCGTTTTCAGATTGATCACTTGACAATTTCCTGTTAACCGAACACTTGTATGATTTTACACATGATAGCCAAGTTGAATATTTTCGTCACATTTTTCTCAGGAACTACAATACAAGGATTTCTGAAATTTGGTTTCAGGGTTTATCTAAGTCAGCTATGCCGTGTGATGCGTTTTCAGATTGATCACTTGACAACTTCCTGTTTACCGAACACTTGTATGATTTTACACATGATAGCCAAGTTGAAAATTTTCGTCACATTTTTCTCAGGAACTACAATACAAGGATTTCTGAAATTTGGTTTCAGGATTTATATAAGTCAGCTATACCGTGTGATGCGTTTTCAGATTGATCACTTGACAATTTCCTGTTAACCGAACACTTGTATGGTTTTACACATGATAGCCAAGTTGAATATTTTCGTCACATTTTTCTCAGGAACTACAATACAAGGATTTCTGAAATTTGGTTTCAGGGTTTATCTAAGTCAGCTATGCCGTGTGATGCGTTTTCAGATTGATCACTTGACAACTTCCTGTTTACCGAACACTTGTATGATTTTACACATGATAGCCAAGTTGAAAATTTTCGTCACATTTTTCGCAGGAACTACAATACAAGGATTTCTGAAATTTGGTTTCAGGATTTATATAAGTCAGCTATACCGTGTGATGCGTTTTCAGATTGATCACTTGACAACTTCCTGTTTACCGAACACTTGTACGATTTTACACATGATAGCAAAGTTGAAAATTTTCGTCACATTTTTCTCAGGAACTACAATACAAGGATTTCTGAAATTTTGTTTTTAGGATTTATTTAAGTCAGCTATACCGTGTGATGCGTTTTCAGAATCATCACTCGACAACTTCCTGTTTACCTAACACTTAAAATTGAGAATGGAAATGGGGAATGTGTCAAAGAGACAACAACCCGACCAAAATAAAAAAACACAACAGCAGAAGGTCACCATATTTTTACACTATTAATCCACTTGCGGCGGGGGTATCATCAGTGAGCAGTAGCTCGCAGTTTACTTGTTTGAAATTGTAATTTTTATCGTATGCATGTAAAAGTTTTTGCAAGTGTCTTATTTTACACAATATTCGATAAGTTTTTTTTTTTATATTTATTCAAGTTAAGGTTTTCTGTCTTTTTTTTTTTATCTTACTAGTATAATAAAACATCCTACTTGAATGTTAATAAAGGCAATTTTTTCAGTACAGCTCCCTTGTTTGTCATCGATGTTATCTTCATAAACAATTAGAAAGGGTTTCGCTTGCTGCATTCAGAATGAAAACAGAGAACGATGTACAAATTATACGTGCTTGTAAGAATCATAATAAAGAGCAGTTAAATCATTTGTGTGAAAGATACCATAGAGTAATTCAAAATCGTTGATTGAAAAAGGAGAAGAAAAAAACTAAAATAGACAGCGTAATGGCAAAAAAAAAAAAAAAGAAGAAGAAATATAACTAGATGTGTCAAAGCGACACGAATGGACCCGTCCTAAAAAGTTGAAAAAAAATGCAATTTCAATAACACATGTGGACATACACATGATAGTAGTCTAACATTGATATGTTCATAATAATAAATTAACTGCTAACAAAACTCAGCTGAAAATGTGGAGGTCTATAGTAAAAAAACTATAACTGTGATTTCCAACAAATTTCAAAGTTGTTAATCCTTAGTTTTGGGAAAAATTAATGGAGAGGAACAAAACTTGAACTTGATCTGCAACTCATCATGAGTAACTCACATACCAAAAATCAGCCCAATATCTGAAAGCGTTTAGAAAAAAAACCTCCGTATAAATGTGATTTTCAACAATTTATCAAAATCCAAAGCCCGTATTATTTGCAAAATTAGCGGAGCGAAACGAAACTTGAACTTTATCCGTAACTTATCATGGTTAACACACTAAAAAGCAGCCCAATATCTGAAGGCGTTTAGAAATTATTTTTTTGCGGAATGACGGAATTTCGGACAAGGGTAAAACCATATTGCGCCGACAACTTCGTTGCGGGCCATACAAAACAAACCGTAAACATAAAACAGACCAGAAGATTTGGGAACACTAACTTTACAAATTAATTCTTTCTTATATTTAATGTTACAATCCGTGTACAATCTATTTCAGGTCTAGCACACCAAACTGGAGACACAAAGCCAGGTAAAACGAGTTAAAATCTAAGAAGGCCTAAACGTTTATTTAAAGAAAACAAATAATCTTTGGTAGTTTGATATATTTCTGATTAAGAAAAAAAGAGTTCCTGTAAATCTACAATGAACTACTATAATGATTTTCAACTTATATACAACAACTTCAGTGACTAAAACAAACAAATTCACCAATACGTTGAACCTGATCATCACACGTAGATAGTGATTTAATAATAGATAACACACCCAGTGTCACTTTTGTGGGGATGTATAAGTACCTATGTTCTAGGTAGATGTAGTTCAGGTTTGTATGAATCTGACGAGTTAGGCCCTTTCAACTGATTTGTATAGCTTGTTCTTGTACTGTTAACCCAATGTCCCATGTTCGGGGAGAATTGGCGTACCTTCAGATAAGTTTGAATCCACCACATTCTGTTTGAGCATATCCAAAGTCTTAGGTTTTCGTATATAAATCAGGCCGTTAGTTTTCTTGTTTGATTTGTTTTGTATTTGTCATTTCGGGACCTTTCAAAAGTCGAATATGCGGTATTGGTTAAGTTCATTGTTGAAGGACGTACAGTGATTTAAAGTTGTTATTAGTACATTTGCCAATTACTGTTTTGATTCTATTATAACACACTTTTTAAACCAATTATTTCCCTTTGTCAATCGTAGTCTTGTTCTTTATCGGGAAAATAATCGCCATTGCTAATGCAAAGCATGATGAATTGAAAGTGATGTATCGGCGGTTTAACTTATTTTTCATGAAACATAATTTTGATGTCAAGAGTAATTATCTGAAAATCAAAGTAATGTAATTAAAAAGATTTGAAAACCTTTACACATTACTCAAACTACGCACAGGTAAATTTGTTCTTTCTGTTAGCTCTTCATTGTAAATAAAAATTAACGTTCTCCCAACTAAAAATGGGATTTCAAAATACAGGGACAATAACGGGAACTGGCAAATATACTATTCTTGTACAATTTCGTCTCTTGTGGATAGTTGTCTTATTTGCAGTCATACCGTGTCTTAGTTTTATAAGTTTACAAGCCTAGTTTCTTTTAACTACTTTTTTTTATATATTTTCCTTTATTACAGATGACTTAAATGATGGACAAATAGCTGGCATCGTAATTGGCTGTCTTATATACTTAGTGTTATGTTGTTTTCTATGCTATTCCGGATTACGAGAGAAGTGGTGTTTTTCAAATTAATATGAACATGAGTCATAATTGACCATGTTCAAATGAATTTAAAGTGATACAATAGAGTGATAGGACAAAGATCGTTGTAAACATTAATTATAAAACAGACTTTATTCAACTTTATTAACCAACTTACTACAATATGTATACAAATGCCCATACTTTACAAAAGGAAAATTTCGACTTCTGTTCATTATGAACGGAGAAATTGCTACAGCCAGTCATTACGAAATCTCAGTTAGCATTACGAAATCACACCCGTGCATTACGAAGTCACAGCCATGCATTATTAACAGATGAAACGGGATATCGATTAAATCATAATTTCGTTATTTTTTTTAAAATAAGTAACAACTTTAAAAAACAATTTCAACTTAAAAAACAAAGTTTAGATGTTGTTCGTGTTTTGTAACGACTTCAAACGGAAATATTTCACAGCCTTTTCGAGTACGACTCGATTATTATCACCGTTTCATTTCCGTTGATCAAAAACGCAGACAAACAGAATAAGAACAGTTAAACTGTCTGATTTACTCTTCCCAGCTACTTTATATTTGCTAGATGAAATGAATTGTTATAGCATAAAATTAAGTACTTGGATGAGAAATCAGAAATTACATCTGACAATGATGACCAAAAATCCATCGTCATTCATGAATGCGAAAAGACAAGTTCAGCTATGAATTCCTCTATCTTCTTCACGGTAAGATTCTTACTATTTGTTAATTCGATCGATTAAAACCATTTAATAAAAGTGTTATGAACTGGCTTTTTCTGTATTGGTTCTGTTGTAGATTCTTGGTTAGCTGTATTTGGATCCGAGTCTTAAACATTTTCGCAAAGACTGTTCTTTAAGATCTTGAATGAAGTTGCCTTTATAGTTTGTTAATAAAAGTATCAATATATGGACATTTTCATATTGGCCCTGTAACATACCCTTGGTATTATTAATGGCCTCGGACAGTTGTAATGACCCTCGGCGTTGCCTCGAGGCCATTACAACCATCCTTGGCCATTATTAATACCTCGGGCATGTTACAGGGCCAATATGAAAAAGTCCATACATTAATACTATAAAATAATTCTTTTTATATGAAATTAATATTATTACAGGCGAAATTTATATATTTTATAAAATTTCGAAATGTGTAGGTATTTGTGTTAACATTATTTTAACAATTTATTTTTTAAAGTCATAAGACACCTCAAATAAAAAAAAAATGCATATGTTTTTTATAACTCAATGGATAGTTTTCATTGTAAAACTTATGTACATATACTTTTTTCTGAAGAAAATTCTTTAATTTATTTATATTTAGAAGAAGTTTACTTTATTTGAATTGCTTCCTTCCAGCAAGCAATTCCCCCGACATATTTTCCGTATGCAAGGTGACCTCAGTGTGACCCATCTCGTAAAAATCCGGTGACCACAATACGCATGGATGTCCTTAAAATAAACTATTATCTGAATTTACATGTTAAACACGTGCTCAATTTCCATGCTTTTTTGTTTATTTTTCGTCAATTGTTGACAAACAGGTGACAATCGTTAAACTTCGGCTTCAAAACACGAACTTTAATTACCTGCAATATTTTCACAACACTGACCGATTGAAAAAAAAAATTGACGATTATACGGAATTAACACGAAAAAAATGATAAATTCGAGCACAGAAGACTAACTTTATGATGTTTGTATGCATTGGTTTAAGAATTGGAAGAACATTATTTTTCACCGGTCACTCGTTTCTTATGACTTTAACATTGTCAAATAAGCAAGTAGTTTGACTAGCCATTAATAGTTATCAAAGTTACCTGGTTAAAAATGTCCTGTAAAAATTCTGGAATATGTCAGTTGTTGTTTAAAGGTCGTTTCTATGTGTGTTGGCGTTTCTTTTTGTTGCACTTCAGTAATCCTGTTGTTCCTTTGTTTTCCCTCAATCGATTTGACTTTTGAACTACTGTTGCCTAAATTTACTTTTGCAACTTTAGAGGAAATAACTCTCAAGGACTGGGATGGATGCCTTCCATTAACTATGTTAGCCTATACATTTTGTAGGTCTTTTGCCCATTTAAGTACTAAATATTTATCAAAGGTACCAGGCTAACAATTTAATACGCCGGACACGCGTTTTGTCTACAAAAGAATTATCAGTGACGCCCAGATCAAAACAGTTGTACAACCAAACAAGTACAAAGTTTAAGAGCAATGAGGACCAAACTTTTTAAAAAATGTGACAAATATGGCTTAGGAAATCTATGCATGGGATAAGGAAATCTTTAAGAGTCATTCTGTAAATACCAAGGATTTATTTTTTTTGGAAAATTAGTGGATTAAAATTTGAACCAAACTTTCAAAAAATGTCAATGATATGCATAAGTTTATATAAAAACCGTGTTTACTCCAAAATAAGTTTTCAAAGACAAATTTACGACAGAGACAAAGCCGGAATGGAATTTACTATCTGTGGCATCAACAGATTTAAAAACCGGATGGAAAGTGTTGGACAGGTTTGAAATTTTCAATGGAGTATTATAATATGTAAATTGGAATAATAATTTGCAACAAACTCATGACTTGTAGTACCTGAGTCTTAAAAAGAAACTGTTTTAAAATATAACCATGATATCCCCACTGCTGGACACGGGCCCAGAATAAAAGTCTGCATTCAAAATAATATTTAAAAGTGTAATAGTTGAGCCTCAATTAAACCAGTGTTCAACCAAAGTTGTAGAGCTCCACTAGGGAATTATAGATGTTAGTACCCCAATGGAAAGAATTGTAATTTACATTTTGGGACCCTTGCCAAAACACGACTAGGTAACCGATTTTGTTGAGTTCTGACAGATTGTTTTCTAGATGGACAAACGCTTGCAGAATTCGAGACCAAGGAGCAGCAACAATAGGTCATATAATTGTTAATGAACTCGTTTGTAAATTTGATACTCTTTTGCAGATCCATACATACCAAGGAGCAAATTTCGAAATCAAAATTTTCAAGGAAATCTGTGATTTGTAAAGTATTGACCTTTTTTTTCATCCAAACTAATGGCTGGGTTGTATACAAGTATGAATTGTGCAAAAGACAAAATGTGACCTAAAACTTGCAGAAATGTTCTGTTTTCAGATGGAAAAAGAAGGCTTGATATGTTAAGAAAAGTTTTGAAAAACTAAGGATTTTTTTTATCCCAGGCATAGATTACCTTAGCCGTACTTGTCACAACTTTTTGGAATTTTTGATCCTCAATGCTCTTCAACTTTGTACTTGTTTGGGTTTATAAATATTTCGATTTGAGCGTCACTGGTGAGTCTTATGTAGACGAAACGCGCGTCTGGCGTACTAAATTATAATCCTGGTATCTTTGATAACTATTGACACTACCAAAAAGCTAAAATCTCATTTCGCGTGTAACTTACATTCCAAGATGGATATGGCGTGTCTTTTTTGTCTGAACATGCCTAATAACTATAAGAGAGTCTGGGAGTTAAAACACCATTGTAGTAGATGTCACATAGCAGTCATTAGACTTTAGATCAGACATACTTTCTGAAGGGAATGCCTACTGGCATGTTACAGGGTAATAAGGCCAACTACATTTTACTAACCATCAGCAAAAGACCGAAAGAAAGCCATGCAGGCATGGCTGAAGAAGTAACAAGACATATACAGGACGGACGCATGAAGAGAGGTAGCAATGATGGAAGGAAGACAAAAACTCTTCCGACCAGTATATTCCGGGGATGAGACACGGACGGCCTAATCCTCATCCATGGATATGGACATAACTAAACATGATACATGGCGTAACGTTATATCATAATGAAGACAATTTTATGGAACTATGTTAAAATTGATTCTTCAAAGAGTTCCCTGGTTAGGTAGATTTTGAGACAGTATGATTGGTATTATTTAAATCTGTCTCAAAAAACGCGTTGGGGAGATCTTGCAAAGACTTAGAAACTTACAAACAGTTATTTTTTAAATCGAGGCTTTTATTAACGATACACCGTTAACCTCTGTATCTTCAGATTCTAAAGCCCCATATCATCTTCTTTATAGTCAAAGGATAACTTGCCTACCGTACCCATTGACTTGTTTTTTGATCATTTTGAATCGTTAAAAAATGCCAAGGAGTCCGACTAGGTCCGGTAAGGGCCCATTTAGGCCTCAAATTTCAGGTTCATCTGTTGAAAAATTTTGAACTCTTTTTAAACTCTTAAGTGTCTACTTCAGTAAATTTTATTTCTTCATATGAACTTTAAAGAAGTTTTTCGGGTTTTTTTCACAGATGGCTTTAACATATTTTTTATTCTTTGTGAATATTTGCAGTTTTATACTTTATTTATTTAGTTATTTACCTTTTCACTTTCCTGTGACCTGAGTATTACGAAATAGTTGCAATACAGAGACATTAAAAGAGGGACAGTCAAACTCATCAATCGAAAATAAACTGAAAACGCCATGGCTAAAAATGAAAAAAGACAAACAGACAAACAATAGTACACATGACACAACATAGAAAACTAAAGAATAAACAACACGAACGCTATCAAAAACTATGGGTGATCGCAGGTGCTCCGGAAGGGTGAGAAGATCCTGATCTACATGTTGCGCCCGTCGTGTTGCTTATGTGATCCTAAATCCGGTAAATAGTATAATTTCGGTAAGTCACATTCATGAATTGGAGTGTAGTTACGACGTAAGGAACATATCCGATATCATTTGTGAAACGGTTATTCCATAATGGTCAACCAACTCGTGATGGTGTCCGTAAAATTTACGAAGGGATGACTTCAACTTCACTATTTGGATCTCTTGGTTTAATAGCTAGTTGTGAGCAGCAACCCTCTATCAAGAAAATCATGATAGGAAACGCAAGCACGGGAATATCGTTTCAATTGGGAGATATAAACCCCGTATGCAGGTTCTGCTGGAATGTTGCTACTTAGAAATGGAAAGTTGAAATCATCTCTTGTTAACGTAACGTATTGTAACGTCGTATTGTTTTTACTCTGTGTATGCATAACGTCTCTTTTCAGATCAGTAAACAAAGTTGCAAATATACAAAAATTTCAAGATAATTTGGATAAATTGGTTTTATGTCTTTCATGTCCGTCAATTATGCAGCATGCTGCTCCATTTGTTAAAAAGTCATGGTCACTGAGGAGGGTGGACTCAACAACTGCATGATAGATACATATATGTATATAATTTTTTTTTTTTTTTGGTATTATGTATTGTAAAATTATTATGTTGATTTATATATAAAATGGAAGATGTGGTATGATTGCCAATGAGACAACTGTCCACCAGAGACCAAAAATTGCACATATATTCACAACTATAGGTCACCGTGCGGCAATCAACAATGAGCAAAGTCTATAACGCATAGTCAGCTATAAAAGCCCCCGATATGACAATGTAAAACAATTCAAACGAGAAAACGAACGGCCTTATTTGTATAAAAAAATGAACGGAAAAAAAAATATGTAACATATTAACAAACGACAACCTTTGAATTACAGGCTTCTGACTTGGGAAAGACACTTACATAAATTATGTGGCGGGGTTTAACATTTTAGCGGGATCCCAACCCTCCCCTAACCTGGGACAGTGGTATAACAGTACAACATCATTATAAACTATAAAAATCAGTTGAAATAGGCTTTAGGAGGTTCGCTACTGAAATTCAAAATAACAAGAAAGTTTTCCTGTTGTGTTATTTTAAAACTCTTTTCATGTGGGAGTGGAAAAATGGAAAAAAAATATATAGGTCAATGCGCTTTCTTTTTCGTAAGGATGGCATTTATGGTCACTCATAATGTCAGCATTGCAAAATCCGGTATTTTCAAAAAATTGGGACATCTGCATTGAAGTTTCAATTATAACAACAATTCATACAAATGTAAATATATTTTATTTTAATATCAATAAAAATATACCTTTCTTTTTAATTTCTACAAAAATTGTGCATTCAAGGCATATAGTCAATATGTTTTTCCCGTAATAAAAAAATAAACAAAAAAGTACGGGAAAGAGAATAACATCCAAATGAAACCTTTGATTTAACCTTTATAAAATAACAAGAAATTATTCACAAGACTTTATTCTAAGATATTATTAATAGAAAAGTAAAGGTCAATGTGCAAATTTTTGAATTAGAGCTGAAAAAAGTTTAAAATTCCATGAAAAACTACGGGAAATTTAAATTTAGACATTTTCCATAACATATATGTCAATTTACTAAATACCTTTATCTTTTTTAACAAAATAATTTGTTTTAAATCTAGATCACTGTATACTTGGTATAACAAAGACCTTTTTTCATTCAATAAAATTTTCAAATACATAACTAAGGACTGAAAAAAACCCCAATCAAAACAACATCAAAAAGTTCATGAAAATGACATTATTCTTTCACAAAATCTGAAACCTGTCTTATGATCTTTTCTGATTTTGTGATACGTACCCCTGAATCTTTTATACCTTTACCACCATTCCTAGAAAAGGCCAACTTCAAGTGCTCTAAGCACAGTCCACTACTGGCAATAATACGTGCTTCCTAATGAAAGTATCTTACGATCAATCAACAACTTCAAAGAAGGCAATTTTTTATGCAATTCTTTCATAGATTTGAATTTGTCTGATATGACACATTCTGGTATATATACTTTTTCAAAGTGAACATTTAATTCAATATTCTTATTTACAAGTGTGCAAAGTGCATCAACATCTTCATCAGCCCTGTGGGCATCATATGATTTGCTCATCAATGTTTCAAACAAATTTGTCTGTGAATAAGAATTCAGACCTGGATGTTAAAGTTTGTAGTGAGGTGGACAATAACACACAGTCATATGTTTGAACATTATGGACAATTAAAACGTTGTTCTTAGTTTTTTTAAGTAAAGAAATGAAGTCATTGAGGCACTTTTTGATATAGACAGCAGGCAACACATTTCCATTTGATAATAACTGCCCATTCTCAAATGTCAATCCAGTAATCTCTGCCGCCTTTGGTGTTATTTGGTGCTGGGGTAGGACAAATCTGAAAAAAGGATTCTGCTGCACTCTTTGCTGCTAATTGTGTGATATGGGATGATCTACCTAAAAAAGCAATATAAATACAACTTATTCCAGTTCCTAGATGATCACATAAGAATAACATGTATCAGTAGTTGTAAAGGTTCTGTATTAAAATAAGTTTACCAATTTCTCCACAAAATGTATAGCAATGAGTAGTGATAAAATTTAGTTCATATAATGTACAAGTTTTTACACAAGAAATCCACATGCCAAACATATTCATTGCATGTGTTGCAAGGAACATACCAAACTAAATTTCTTTTATTTCAAGGTACATGCCAGACTTTGTATTCATATATAGTGTAGATCTTGAAAGCTAAAAATAATCAAGTTCCTTAACTCTCTGAGGAGTGGCATTTACAAAGTGTTAGTACAGTGTAGAAATTGTAAAAAACATCAGCGTCTAATATCTCCAATAAGTTGTGTTAAATCATTATTATAAATGGCAGTTGTAAAAATATCAAGGACATATGGTGACTTACAGCTTTGCAAGATTTGAATGACCTAATAAAGTAACTGACTGACCGATAGACAGACAAGAAGCATCACTTTAAAGGTCTCTCCATCACGTTGTGGCGTGGACAATAAATGTATTGATTTTTTTTTTTATTATAACATATTTTGTCCTGTAGCTTCTATATCAAAGAAAATTTCTGTAACAGAATCATGCTTTGGTGAGGCTTCTATTCTTGAAGTTCTAGGAGGGGGTATTTCTGTTATGTTTTCTGGATCCAATCTAGATTCTTCCAAATATATGCCTGACTGGTAACTGATTCCTTCCCTCACTTCACAGCTTGATATATCTTGATTACTGAAAAATATATTTTCAACGATGAATATGAAACTCTACATTTTTCTCAATTATACATTGATCTTTAAGAACGCCAGGTTGTTTGGAAGTTTGATTTATTGCAGTAATATTTGAGGATTTAATAAATAGGTAGCATAGAATGTGGGAAAATTTTCAGTCAGACTTAATTGAGATAGTCAACTTTAAATTTGTTTACTTTTTTTTTCAAATTAACTTGGATTTTCATAAAGTTATACTGCTATTTCAGTTATATATGGATATTACTGAATCCTAGCTTGTTATGAAGTTAAGACTATTGGCTGAGTATTGCTGTCAAGTTCAAGGATTTCATTAACCTAGGTAAAAATAAAATAGAATGTGCAGTTCTAACAAAAGTCTTTAAAAAAATTATAACTGTTTCAAAGCAATTAGGATTTTTATCAAATTTACATAAATTATCTTACAAAATACCCTTTTTAGGGGTAATTTGGTTTATTAAAGTTATCTATCTGATGGCTGATTTGGACTCCTTTTGTTTTTGGGATTAAGATCTCATAAACATCTATATCATTATCTTTTTAAAAACACAGTATATAGATATGTTATAGCTTTCTATATATAGAATTAAACTAAAATAATTAAATGTATTCTAAAGTGGCAGTTCTTCTTGATTACAGGACATATTTGACTATTAAATGTGAACTATAAATTTATTCTGTAAGTACTTTATTACAAATTTGAGAGTTATCTCCCTTTGTCCAAGTTAATTGAAATTCAATGTATTTCCTATTGCACAATTTTAAGCTGGAGAGATACTTAATTTTGTGTTGAATATTTAGACAAATTACTTTTCTAATATGTATACTATTATTACTAAAAAGTTTATGTATAAATCTAGTTTCAGTGGATCTGAATGGCTACAATGTACATGTATTCATATGATTCTAGTTCAAGATTGTTTAGGAGACTTACAATAATTTAATTATGCTTTCAATTTTGTTCTTACATCTACGAGGTACTTGTGCCCTTTATTTTTTTGAACGACACTTGCAGCAACCCTATAGCCAAGACTTCCAAAACTACCATAATGCTTTTTTTTTTGTGCTTTTGAAGCCACTGTATTATTGAAGCTTTTATTGCCTTGTGTACTCTCAAGATTAGCTAGCTTTTCAGACTATGTTATGTAATTACTGAATAATGTACTCAGTGAGGCCTGTAGTTGTTTGTCTTTTAGAGGTTTACCATGTGGTAAAGAACGAAATTTCATACTAGAGTCTTCAAAAGACTGGCACCAACCGGGATTGCAACTGGTGTGGTCACCAAAGGGGTGTTTAGAAAGTGCAGGTAAATTCTTTTACATTTCTTCTGGTCTTCCTCTAGCTTGTGCCACCAAGAAATTAAAACATTTCATTAAATAGTAAATGATCTTTGTTGTATGGCGAGAAGTGCCCATACTGTGATTATATTAAGATAATCAATATATTCGAACAGCTTATTTGAAAAGCAAAACTGCAACACAAAGCAACGTTTGCTTCCCGAAATACGTTTTCAAGATAAGAATTGCTGCGACACAAACTTGAATAATTTGGTGTTTATAAAAAAAAGTCGATGTGAACATCATCAAATTCTGCCATGACAAACTAAGTTATCATCCAGTGTCCAGTTTTTTATGAGTGTTGTTAGGCGAACGCTGTTGTTGACACAATTGTCACGATGAATTTAACAATATTGGAGATTATTAGCCTTAGCCCTAAAGACTACTTTCAACATAAGCTTTAACCATTGAAAAACTTGAAAAGTAAAATTTAACAAATTTGAATTAGGAAATAATTTATTTTAAACACAATTAATATATATGGTGATTATTATATTTAAGACAAAACCTATCAAATGAAATGAAATTATAGCAATAAAATACCATATGGAAGATTTGAATTGTAGCAGGCCAAGTTTACGAGCTTATTGTATCTACGCCAGCGACTTACAACCTTACAACTATTCACGGTGCGCCAGAGTGTTGCATCCTGTTCTGTTCGGTACATGTATGACGGAATATGGAGAAACCCTAGGCTGTGAAACATAGATGTTAAAGTCATCAGTTGCCCTTATAAGGAGAATTGATCGTTACTATTAAATTACACCACAAGCCTTACAATCTAACTGACCACTTAATAGAGCATAATTTCATATGGATAAATTCACTTAACAAATTTTCTTTTCAATACAAAATTCAAATGTCAAATAATTACATTTTAGCAAAATAATTTTCATTAGCTTTTGATACTAAACAAGTTAGTTAAATTTTCATCAATTGAAAATTCCTGAAGGTAGGCCAAATTAAAAAGTTATGTAGAATCAGCAAATACAATACAGACTAAAATAATGATAATTGTAACTTACTAGTAATTCAGTTTTCTTTATTATCAGGATCTTTCTTCTCTACTACGGATTTTACTTTTGGTGGCGTTGTTGTACTTTAGATCAGATGTTTAAATATGGCTTCCTACGTATCTGTTTAAAAGGGCGGTAGGATAAGTTCGATAACCTGTCTTGGATGGTTTGTTGGCGACCCTGCACACTCTCGAATTGCCTAAACTGTCCACGCAGGTAAGCAATGTCGGAGGAGAGGTTTTGGATTGCCTTAGTGTTATGGGTCATTTCTTTTAGTAACAGCTCCTTAAGGTTGTGTCGCTGTTCTCTTATATCTAATGCGTTTCCCTCAGTTTAGTTTGTAACCCGGATTTGGTCTTTTCAATATTGCTTGCCTACAACTGACTTGCTTGTTTGCTGTTCTAGTCAGGCGAGTAGCACCAATATTTTCCCACTTAAATGATTTTGATATGTTTTCCATTACAATCATTGTTTACTAAAACCCATAGAAGTATTATATTCAATATAATACTGTCATGCTAAAACCTTTCAACCAAAAGTTTTCAAAAGTCCTATAACTTTCTTTATTTTTAATGCCTCAAAAATTCAGAAACAATATAGATTCTGATATTTAGATAAACAAATAGATATTTTACTCACTACTTATTGCTTGGCATATTATATTAAGAGTCCACTTTGTTCTCTGTCAAAATTTTCTATGTCTATCCCTGTGTACAAATTCCACCCTATCACACTACATGTAATACCAGACACATCATTTTATGAATGATTTTTAAAAGATAAAAGGAAAATCAAACTTTTTACAAATAATCTTCATTAATACTATTAATCTATTAATATTAAAAAAAAAATAAGAATGTCAAACCAGTCATTTAAAAGAGCTATAAACTTCGATTGCTGTTCTTCATCTTGACAGTTTTAGTGAGATCCTCAAAACTTATAAAACATAGTGGAATACGGCAAGTTTGTGTTATATAAGTCTAGTGGTTCAGACAAGACTTTTCAAATGACTTTGTCAGAACATTCATATTATTAGTGATCTCTCAAACATATGCTTCAAAATCTGACAAATGCTCAAGAATGAAACTAGCATATCCACCTTCTAACATCGTTTTCTGTTAAAACGAGTTTGATGCCATTAACATCTCGAATTTGGCAAGTTTTAAGTGTGTAACATTTTAGTCACATTGTACCACTTCTTGCTGATTTAAAGCATACTCCTCATTTGAAAATTCTAATAGAACTTTTAAAGGAAGTCGGCAAGTGTTAAAATTCACCGAAGCAAGTCGTCTTTTTCACAATTCCTCTTTAATTTTTTTGACTAATCTTTTTTTCAAAGATCAAACATCATCTTTTGCATTATGCGCAGAATAGTCAATTCCTCTCACTTTCTTGACCAGGGTCTGTTGTTTGAAGTCAACATTGATTTTTTGATCAACTCGTTTGGACATGTCAGGAGTGTCAATGATGCACTTCACATGCATGTTATAAAAGGTAGAAAACAAATCATAATTTTAAATCTAAAATCCTCATATAAAAAAAATGATCCCATGTCCGTCTAGAATAATAGGCTGTTCGTTAAATTTATAAAAAAGTAAAAAAAAAAAAAAGCGAACCCCCCCCCCCCCCCCAAAAAAAAAAAAATAATAAAATAAAACAACCAAGCAAACCGTTTTGAATAGGTTTGAACTTTGTCCAATACATCATGTACATATACAACTGTGATGGACAATACAAAAATGATATACCAGATATTTTGTTAGCTTCATTTGAAATGTCATATCTTGGCATGACATAACATCTCAGGAACAGATTTGGTACACAGACATCCGCCAACTTAGTGATATCACTATTTTTGGAGTGACTTGCTGTTTTCAAATCAAATATAATAAAAGATGTGGTATGATTGCCAATGAGACAACTATCTACAAAAGACCAAAATGACACAGACATTAACAACTTTAGGTCACCGTACGGTAAACAATGAGCAAAGCCCATACCGCACAGTCAGCTATAAATGGCACCGATAAGACAATGTAAAACAATTCAAACGAGAAAAAATAACGGGCTTATTTATGTAAAAAAAAATGAACGAAAAACAAATATGTAACACATAAACAAATGACATCCAATGAATTACAGGCTCCTGACTTGGAACAGGCACATACATAAATAATTTTGCGGGGTTAAACATGTCAGCGGGATCACAACCCTTCCCTTACCTGGGACAGTGGTATAACAGTACAACATAAGAACGAACTATACAAATCAGTTGAAAAAGGATTAACTCATCAGATGAACAAAAATACAAGTGGACGTGGCCGAGTCCTTATACATCACGACACGAAAAGACACAATGAACAGATCTAAGAGTACTTGCAGTTATCTGACAGCTAGTTCAAAGCCACTGACAACTAATAAACAAATCATGCATCCAAGACTAAAAACGGTATATTGATATGAATTGTTAAGAGTATGAAGGGAACATGGAAGAGGAGTTTACTGAATGTCACTAGCAGTGTCAACTACTTCAGTCTCTTTTTCATGTGATGTTCCTTCTTCAAGGCTTGAACTATGTTGGGTCTTTTTTTTCTATTCTGTTTATTTTCATTTCCTCTCTTTTAAAGGTTTATTTTTTTGGTCACTTCTCAATATTTCAAGAGTTAGTAAACTAAATGATGCATTTTGGTCAAATTTTACCCTCTACTGGTGTATTGAAACTGGATGTTCTGATGTATACTCTTAGAGCACGCATCACAATAGTATGGAGAGGGACCGCAATCTTAGACAAAAATGACCTCATCTTCATTTGATTGACAAAAGCAACAAGAATAGGTTGCTGGAGAGGGTTCTTTAAACCTGGTTTCTCTTGGCTTATCTTTTTTTTTATAATTTAGATCTAGTACTAATTCCTGACTTTCAATTAGAATGTTCAAATGCATAAAATGTAAACACAAAGCTTGTTCCCGGTTTGGCTTGTTGCCTTTTTTTCAAAACATTAAGCTGTGTTTTTAAAGTATCCTGTTTTTATTAGAAAACATTGTTTTATTTTCACTGGATTAAATGCCCACATTAGTGGCGCCTAAGCTTTCTATCTACTGATGACACCATTTCTTCTAAGGATGAAGGCTTATATTCAGTCCCCTCCTGTTTGCGTACAATAATTGAACAATTGGCCAATGAAATGTCAAGTAAATATTTAGGTTTGTTTTAATATCCCTGTGCTCCTTTTTCATCTTGAGTTTTTTTTGCGCTTACAAGATGTCATTCATGGTTTTCTACATGTGTTTTTGTTTTCATTTGATGGTATGAACATTTGAATATCCATCATCATCCATTTCAATTGAGTTGGGATCACACTATTTTGATACCCAATCAGTTCCGTCTTGTGGATAAGTAAAAAGTCCGTGGAAATACCTATTGATTTTGTTCTGATTATTATTTTTTTTCTTCCGTCTAATTTTTTTCTTGCGTAGTATTGGTGATTCATAAGATGTCGCTTAGATTTTTGGAATAGGATATTGTATAGTTTTGAGACAATATAAATTTGGGAAAAACATGATTATGTATTGATAAATTTTTCAAAATACCCCCAAAAGATCCAAAAAAAAACCAGAAAATTGAATGGCTGGTGAGATCTATTCCTTACTGGTGTTCAGCCTGCTGTGAGGCTTCTAGAGCCACATTATACCTTCGTTGCATCTTTAACATCTGCTCCATGATCTTCAGTTTTTTTGGCTCTTTACAGCTCTATTTTTTTGATTTTACTTTCTTCAAGTAGGGAATACCGCTCAGAGGAAGCATCTTTTTTACTTATGGCAGCTATTAAACAATATATATAAGCATTATTAGTTAAAAGAAAATACTTAAAAATCTTTTTTTTTATTTTTTTTACATATTATTAATTTTCTGTCAAATATCATCCCTGCCAACAAGATTGAATTGATTACCACTTCAATTTTACCAAATTTATAAAATACTTTATTCAAAGGTTTGTTTTTGGGGTGCAATGTATGTGATCAAATAATTACGAACATTTGAGTTGCATGCTATTAATATTAAATTTGTGATAATAATGGCCCTTGATATATTAAGATTGCAAAACATATTTAGTTTTGACAGCCAATAGGGGATACTGTATAGCACAAGAAATACTCTCAGAATTATTGATGATTTGATTTATTTTCATGGCAACAGCACAATATGATTACTCCATTTCTTTCAACTTGACGCAAAAGATGCATAAGCTCTACCCCTACTGGTTTCTGGTTTTGAACCAACAACGGTAAATATAAAAATTAGACAAAATTAACCATCATATAAGTATAAGTATTGAATTATTATTTTATATGAAGCAGTTTGCTGATTTTACTCCTTTTTGGTGGAATTTTGTTGTATTTATCTTGTAAATTAAATTTACGTTTTTTATAACTTGAAACTTTACTTCTAATAATTGGATCTTTATTTGTGAAATACTTACATCATAATAGTTATTGAAAAAGTGGTCATTATCGTGATATATGGACTGCCCACAGGACAGTAGTATTGACTAAAACACCAATATTGATTGTGCAATGTTTTTTAACGTCTTAAAGTTTTGAAACAGAAAAAAAACAGGCCAATACAGAGAAAGGCGGGAAAAAAGCCGTATGGGTCCTTGGGCTAATACGGGACGTTCACTTCCGGTTTTTAATTTTCTTTTCATCATTTAATGAAAGTATTATGAATGTCTGTTTCTGTATTGGCACTGGTATAGATTCTCGGTCAGCTGTATTGGCCATCAACCTACAAGTCGCGAGGCCAATACAGCAAACCTTGAATTTATACCAGTGCCAATACAGAAACAGCCAGCTTATAACACTAATGCATATTACTCTTTATCTTCAGTTCTTTAGAAAATTCCAATCACTACTAAAGAGAATCGATGATCATAAATTTGATAGCTAGTGCCCCTTTACAAAACAAATCTGAAATCATCAAATGCCATGAAAAAATTACCTCCATTAAAATCATGTTGGAGTTATATCAACTGACATTTCATCCACTGACTATCATGTTATTCTGTTGAGCTACAATAGAAAAAAAAACAGTCTTTGAAATTTAGTCTGACTATAATAAAGAACATGTATTTGAAAAAGTTAACAATTTGTATAATAAGACTATTATAAAGTTCAAAATGTCTGTAGCTGTATTATTTAAATTTTGCAGAATGAATACAATAGTATCATGGACCATTAATAAAATATCTAGAACAGACAGATTAACTTCATTAAAAGTGCCAATGAAGGTGGTTAGTTCATCTCTCAATTTCTCTGCAATGCTTTTTGTACTATCTTTATATTTATTCACCCTAAGAATATTTTTGCCAATTTTTTGTAGTGACTTGTACTTGGACTTGTATGCATATACTGTTCCAGAATTTACTTAATCTCATGGTGCATCTCTTTTGCTTGGTCAAGAACCGAACATGTATTAGTCTTATAACCTAAATGAAATAGAAGGAGTTAAACGTTTTAGATTTGTAGAACTTTAAAAAAGAAGATGTTGTATGATTTGGCAATGAGACTGTCTATTAACAGTTGACAGGGTGGAAAGTTGAAGCTATGACTACTTCTATATAAAGTAACCATGATTTAAATAATTGGCTGTCGTGAATAGAATAAATTCTAGTACTTGACCTTTAACTGATCATGTTATATGGCGTTGTCAGTTTTTAATCGTTTTTATGAGTTTGACTGTCCCTTTGGTATATTTCGTCTATCTTTTATACCTATAAACATATATCAAATTAATGTCTTTGGCATGAATGATGGGAAAACATTTTTAAACTGAAAATTATTGGTAGAAAAGTGTAAAAGTATGTGGGTATGTTTTTCAGGCTTGGCATCTGCAAACTTAAGACATATTACATTAGTCATGTTAGTATAATAGTAATCTAATTATCAATGCAAATTACATATATTCATATAGTGTGGTATATGTGGGAAGTTGTCTCATTGGCAATTATACCACAGTTTCTTTTTTTTATATATATATGTAGGAAGCTTCATTGAAATCTATTCAAAGGTTTAAAAGAAGTTGCACTTTCGAAAAAATGGACAGACAGGGTGATTTCCTTACACTGCAGTATTATACCTATATACCTATTAAAGAACCTCCAAAATATATAACTACTGAAAACATATGAAATGTCTTACCATGATTACCTGCAGACATGGAAGAGTTGTGTAAATGTTGGTTTGTCAACATTTTCCCATTGCTGACATTCACATCTCATAAATAAACTCGCATGCATTAATGGTTGTTGTTTGTGAGTTAATAATCGCCTCGGCTTACATGTGAATAACCTCTAAAATGTGTCCAATGCTATATAGTAAATACAAACCATTAGCATTTGGTTGTCCTCTAAATGCACCACTACAACTAATTTCCACTGATGTGTCGAAACCACCCTCAATTCCTTCAACCGTTGTTTTAGTGAAAGTTCCAATAATCTAATTCAATAATTAAATTTTAAAAGTTATAGTTAGATGATTCTTATTTATTTTTCAATTACTCCCCCCTAGCTGTTTATCCTGCCTTTTCATTTACTCAATGGACCCGATGAATTAACGTTGTACTTGAAAAATGAAACAGTACTTTACTACAAACACTTTCCATATTCTTTGCTAACTTTTATGTAATCGACATACATGTACATGTAGGTTAGTGATTTTTTTTTCTGATTCCAGTTACTTGAGAAAAAAAATCTCGAAATTGTAAGTAAATTTATAACATGTAACCAACCATGCTTTGTTAAGGAAAAACGGAGATGGCCAATCATGGCACAGGGGATGATTAAACGATAAAAAGATGAGTTTCTTCTTGAACATGCATTTAGTCATCTTTAATGTCTTGGTATTTTGTATATCAGTTTATCATACACGTTTCGTTTTGTATTTCATTTTAAATACGAATACATACTACATAAACGTTAGCGGATAGTTCAACAATGTTATGCAGCTCTATTCTTACAGTATAAAATTGAAAGATAAATGTTATTTGAAATCAAAAACAGTACATTTATATTTAAAAAAGAAGATGTGGTATAATGGCCAATGAGACAACTCTCCACAAGAGACCAAAATGACACAGAAATTAACAACTAAAGGTCACCGTAGGGCTTTCAATAACGAGCAAAGCCCATACCGCATAGTCAGCTATAAATGTCCCCGAATTCAAACAAGAATTGTTCCTTATAAATTACAATTACAAGTATTAATTTATTATTTAGTTCCACACATGCAAAAGAAATAATCTTCGCCGATGGAACATTCCAATTTATTACAACAACCTACCTTCACTGAATTCATTCAGGTGCAGCAATGATACGAGTAAAGTTATTTTGTTTCTATCTTTGGGGAACAGTTTCCTCCGTTTATGGTACGCTTATAGCTACATTTTTGTACTGTGTGTATGTTTTATAGCATGAAAATAATAAAAGACGAATGTCAGTGCAACCCCTCATTAATTATTGTAATGCCGGGATCAGTATTATGAGATACTTATTATAAGTGACTACGACATTGTTAGGATTACAACCTATCGTCAGTATGAAAAAAATTACAAGTGGTTCATATATTCATCCGTATAAAAGCGGCACATGTATTTTATTGTATCCTGATATTTCTCATCATGCCGGGTACAAGATAATTGAGTTGCTGCATGCATCAAGAACTTAGCAATATTACTTAAAACAAAATATCAGTATAATATTTCGACCCCACTATTTGAAGTTAACAAAACATTTATTTAATTCTTTTGACAAAAGGTTTGTAAACTATACAAATCATTGTTTTTACGTTCGTAGTAACATATTAAATTCCGTTGTCGGTCACCTGTGTCAATTCACGTGCACACTGACTACATTGTTGTTGTATTTAAGTACAGTTCTTCGTAAGGACCATGCAGAAGGGGGTAAATGGGTTGTTTCAAAATCACTCCAAACAATTGTCATATTGTAGTATATGATAAAAAACTTTTTTCTGCAAAGTGGTTTTTGTTTTGTCCCATGCGTTGCCATAGCAACAAGACTCAATGTTAACACACTTTTGAGGTTCAAAATACCACTAAAATGATGTAATAATTAGACAGTAATAAGTAATATGCCCTGGTGGTATATAAAAAAGGGTACAATAAAACACAGTGTATTTTATAAAAGAAGTGTATTAATGATTTATTTAATGATAATGAGAAAAGATAAAGCAATTTGCATAGCAACGAAATCAGCGTTATAGCAACAAGCTCAAAAATGAAAAAAATGTGATTTTTTTAAAAGACTGAATTTTTTTTGCAACTGTTGAAATGAAATAGGTGTACTTTTTTAAAGATCCAGAATAAGATTAGAATTATTACAGAATAAAAAGTAATGATAATCATGTCTTATGGCTCCTCATTCCGTTACACTTTTGGCTCAAATTTGGTATTTTTTTCCTTATTTTTTCAGTTTTTATCCAGTTAAAACATATATAATCCACAGATAACATGGAGTAAAAGCAAAATATTGAAAAAAAAACAATTTTTCTCCTCACTATATTAGAATTAAAAAAAAAAAAAATCTTTGGAAAAAGGGCTGGGGTGGGGTAAACATTTTTTTTTTTTTTTATGGTGGGGGTCAATTTGCAATAGCTTTGAGTATTGCAGGAAAGCCCAACAGAGAAGAGAGTAAATTTCTCTCTTATTATGGGGTGGAAGGGGGATGAGGACAATTTGACAAAGCACTAATCGATTATTTTACTTTGAGCGAAGGGGATAAGGTCACCTTGTTTCCTAGCCATGGAGTTGATAACATCTTTAATCTGGAATTTCATTTTATGAAAATTTACTATTAAACATAAATTGAAATCGACTGATTTTCTTATTTGGCATTAGAATACTAGTATATAGAGATAAATAACTACATTGTATCTGAATATTTGCCTTTGAAAAATGGGTTTTGATTTTGACTATTGAGATTATCTTCTACATGTAGTTTTTTAAAACATGATAAATAAGTGAAATGAAACAGCTAGTTTTGCGTATTTTGGCTTGTGCTTTATATGAAGATATACTTTGAATATACTGGTTGACAATAATAGGTCGTCATATTAGAATTGGTGTTTATCATTGTCATTTGTTTAGTTTCTTCTATTACCCATTTGCACATTGGACTTGACCTTCTTTAAATAAGTTTTACTATGCAAATATATCTATAGATGTATTTGTTTATTCCACATATGCTTGAGGTATAGGATTGAGATCTCACAACACATGTTAAACCCCACCACATTTTTGCACCTGTTGCAGGTCTGAGTAATATCTAGCCTTTGTTATTATTGTGTGTTTTATAATGATATTGGTTCATTAGTCATATTCATATGTTTCAGAGTTTAGTGTAATGTCTAATTTGCTGAACTAGTATATATTGTTGTTTTGGGTGCTTGCTTAACACAGTTTTCAAGAGCAGGGTTTTCTCACCTGCTTTGGAAGACACATTAATGGTATAAGGCTGTTTTCTGCTCCCTGGTCGGTGTGTGTCTTAAAAAGTTTCCACATTTCTACTTAAGATAGACATGGAAAATTATTATAACTTTATAAGAACCTAAACTACAACGTCTCAAACATATTACTCTTATCAGTCAGGGGCGTTACTTAAACAAGTTATTTTTTTTAATTACTTATATAAGTATTTTTTTATTTTAAAAATAATAAAATTACTTAATAGAGTTATTTTAATTTTCAATAGAAACAGACTAAATGTAGTTTTCATGATTTTAAACAACATTTTATATAATAAAATAAAGAATTCGTCAGAAATGAGAGGAGTATAGAGAGAAAGGGTTACTTTGAAAATAATGACAAAAATATTACTTGAATAAGTTATTTAAAAAAAAATAGAAAAAAATAGCAATTACACATATTTAAGGCACATATGTAATTGATTTAGGTTACAAATTATAAATAACTTCAGGTCTTAATTAATTCACAAGTATTTATCTATTTATATCAGTCTACTTTCAAGATTTTAGAGGAAAATGATAATTTAATAGTCCCAAGAGACCAATCTTTGACCCAGAAGCGTCGGTATGAAAGATAAGTGCGTCGGAAAGTTAATTAGTGTTTCTGAAGAATTAGTTTTCATATATCAAGGGAAAAATAACCAGATACCTGTGAAAATTATCTAAAGCTAGTAAAATCTGTATTCTTGGACACCTATAAAAATAATATTCAGAAAAATAACTTATATAAGTTATATTTAAATAAGCCTCGTTTTCAACATTACTTGTATAGGTAATTTTAATTGTCACTTGTTTAAGTAATGCCCCTGACTGCTTATACTTCTAGAAATCAACAACACAAAACTTTAGTCAAGTTTGATCTTTTATAATATGGAATTCTATTAACATATACATATGCATGTACAATGTATCACTAAATCAGGTTTTATAAATGACACCAAGGAATGACTCCAGATATATTCAATATAAATATCAAGTTTACTTTAAAAGAATCGAAGCACTATACGTTTGTAAATGTATTTGGGCATGTGCACAAATTTAAAAAAAAGTGGTAGCTAGAATATAATTATTGACCAAAAAAATGTTAACTTAATTTATACTAGCATTTCATACAGTACCTGGATTTCATTTTATTTTGTAGTTGTACCCCAGAAGGGTTTTTTTTTTCTCACAACAATTGAAATACATTTTAAGGCAAATTCGCACCCACACCCCAATTATCAAAACTTTCTATTTCTGACAGTAATTAATTTGATATCTCGTTTTTGCAATAACACTATAGCACAAAAATAGTTCCTTTAATAATGATGATTTATTATAAACAAAACTTACTTACAGGGTCGTAGCAACACATACGCCAAAACCCAGTTAAGTACACATCAGAAATTTGACAAAAATAAAAGTATGGTAAATCAAGTAAGAATAAAGCTACTTAAACATGTTAAAGTAACAAAGTAATGATTAACAGAATCAGCATGATGATTACGTTGCTGATGCAAGCAATTAAGATGTTCGAGTCCGCAATTAAAACATATATATGCAATGACTCTTTACAACGTTTCTGAAGATTTCAAAATAGCTGATGAAATAAAATATGAAATAAAAAAAAAAACAATGCTCGACGATTCATACACTGTGAGATTTAAAGTGATTGTTTCCCTTGCTTGGTAAAAATTTGAAAGTTAGTATCAAGCAAAACCCACTACTCATTAGAAATTAGTTTTCTCTAAATAACTTTTTTTTCAAATTCAATCATTTTCAAAACTTTGACTGGTTACTATGGAAATGAAGATTTCTATGAGGTACTTTTAAGCCCAAGAAAATTGTTAAAATGCAGGATTAAGCACCATTTACTCCCATTTCGATTGGTGGCCACTTGGCAATTTGCAAGACTTTAAATGGTTTGAAAAGTTTTTGGTACATTCAGAAAGTTTCATATATTCCTTTTCTCTGGAAAATGTAGCAAAAAACCCACACTTCCCCCCAGTAAACTTCTGCAATGGACAATATGTCGTCTGTTTATCAACATTGGCAGCAATTGAAACATCGCCCTCTATGTAAACATTCTTCTAAGGGAGGTAATTGGGATAATTCCACTGATGATTAATTGAATATTCTGAGGTCTTATATTTCATATTTCACGATCATTATCATTACTTTTTTTTCTCTTTAAACTTAAAAAAGTATTGTTTTTCTTATATATACAGACTATAACTTTCTTATTAACAGTTGCCAAAAATTTTTTGGAAATGAACAAAGTGGGTCACATTACTATGCATGTATAGTACTCTGAAATGGACAGTAATGGGAAATTTAGACCAAAAAATTTCACTAACCTAATTTTTAAGATTTTTTTTTTTGTATTTCTAAAAATAATAAAGGAAGTCACTTCCCAAAAATAAAGAACTTTGGAAATTTTTACTTAACCACCCTTTGTTATACGACTGCATGGTCCTTAGGAAGAACTATATTTAAATCTTTCGGCCAATGAAATGAGACGTAACAAGTTGTTTGTTTGTGATACGCCAGAATGTTATCAATGAATTATTAAACGCTAAAGATGACTGCATTTAGCTGTAATAATCAACCTTCACACAATAAAAAATAGAACAAGAGGCTCTCAAGAGCCTGAATCGCTCACCTTAATTCTTTTGGTTAAAACTCTAATCAATGATTATTTTGGCTTTTCAATTTATTTAAATGTTTTTTGGATCGTCCTATTTTCTTCAAAAGCCAAAAAAAATAATCATTTTCTCCTATGTTCTATTTTAGCCATAGGAGCTATGTTTCTTGACATACAAGGAAATAAAATATAAAATTTATACTAGATACTCTGAAACTCATTTAGCCTAAGTTTGGCTGAAATTGATACAGCAGTTTCAAAGGAGAAGATTTTTTAAAGTAAGTCAACATGATGAACAAATTGTGAAAAAAGTCTTTAAAGGGCAATAACTCCTAAAGGGGTCAACTGACCATTTCCGTCATGTTGACTTATTTGTAAATCTTACTTTGCTGAACATTATTCCTGTTTACAGTTTATCTCTATCTATAATAATATTCAAGATAATAACCAAAAACAGCAAAATTTCCTTAAAATTACCAATTCAGGGGCAGCAACCCAACAACGGGTTGTCTGCTTCAACTGAAAATTTCAGGGCAGATAGATCTTGACCTGATAAACAATATTACCCCTTGTCAGATTTGCTCTAAATGCTTTGGTTTTTGAGTTATAAGCCAACAACTGCATTTGACCCCTATGTTCTATTTTTAGCAATGGCGACCATGTTTGTTGATAGATCAAAACTTCGGATACAATTTATAAATTAGATACCCTAAGGAACATTCAGTTAAAGTTTGAAAGTATTTGGCCCAGTAGTTTCAGAGGAGAAGATTCTTGAAATAGTTTACGACGACAGACGACGGACGCCAAGTGATGGCATAAGCTCACTTGTCCCTTCGGGACAGGTGAGCTAAAAAGGGGACTGTATGGAGCAAAATATGACATCAAACAGTTAAAATCTTTAACTGCTGTAAATATGAATTTGGAAAGAGCATTATATTCGTATCTATACTTTTTGACTGTTGGCCTCTACAGAAAATTTTTACAAGCCATGGCGGAAGGGTCACTCGTGTCTTACATGCGTTTATTGATCATTTAACACTTGTCGTTTTTTTCATATTATATATATTTGCATCTGCAACATTTCTTGTCAGTTTTGAGAAACAACTTCAGCTGAAACTGTTCCTCCGAGTTCGTTTGCGTTACCGCACATGGCCCGTGAGGACCAAACTCCGATGCCGGATTCTTTTTAAAAACACATATAAATGGAATATTTGGTGCTTGTAGTATATTTATTTTTATTGACTGAATTACTAGAATGTTATTATTATAAATTGAAGAACTGAGTCTGCATGGTCTTCTTATGTTATTATCTCATGAATATCAAGACGTCACATTTGACCCTCCAACAGTGCTTACAAATACCAATTACATGTGTGTACTGGACATATCATGTATTGCCTCATGTTTTACACATGTACAGAACTTGTATGATATTTTATAGATGAAAAACAGATGTACAAATGAAGCAACATTACCAATGAGACAACAGACCACTAGAAACTAAATGACACCCAGGTACACAACTGTAGGTTACTGTTCAGCCTTCAACAATGAGCAAAATCTACTATACATGTATATATTGTATGGTGTTCTATGAAATAGGTTTCTCTGTGTTTTATTATAATATATTCTTTCTGTTTTAGTTTGACAAAGATGCACTCAAGGGATTATTTAGCATTGGAAGTGAGTCTGGGCTGTACTTGTATGGTCAGTTGTTATTGTTCCAGAAGCAACTTTCCAAGGGAGACCTGATCATAAAATGCCTTAAATCTTCCGGGTATGCCAGTTCACAATCTGGATCAACCTCTGGAATATGCATGTATAGTAGGAGGAAGCATTTATGTGCCAAATAAAGATATTACCATATTAACATCTGAATTAAGTGTTAATGACTCAGTGAGTAGTAGTGCTGAGGATGACCAAGGTATTTCAGATAAAAATAGAGCTGAGGATGAACATTACACCTCCATCTTTCAAATAAGAGGTCCTACAGATGGTAAACAATATCAACATAATCTAAAGGTACAAGGTGCACCAAAACAATGAATTTCTGTGCCCATCAGACTTTTATTTCAAAAATACAATCCTAAGGACAAAAACGCTATAAGTGTCAATGTTACTGTCAACAGCAAGGATCTTCAACTTGGCTATACTGGTGTTAAAATAAATACCAAAGGTAACAAATGCTTTGACATCAGGAGAAGTAGTTACAACATCTATGAAGTCAGTCACATCGTGGTTTGTAAGAAACCTGAAAGGATCAGTTGCTCATATTACGAAGTTTCCGTCATTCACATGTCCAATGTCCTTGACCTCATTTTCATGGTTCAGTGACCATGGTGACTACTGGGAAAAAAGTAAGATTTTTTGTAATGTTAAATTAAATTCTCTTTAAATGTAAGTAATAGGATAACTATATTTGGTATGTGCGTAACTTGCAAGGATCTCATTTCATGGATCAGTTAACAAGGTTAAATTTTGGTGGTCAAGTCCATAACTCCGATTCTATAAGCAATATGTCTTGTTTATTCGGTGCATGGAAGGACTGTAAGGTGTACATGTCCAACTGGCAGGTCTCATGTTCATGGTTTAATGGTTACAGTTTGTTTTTTTGTGTTTTGGTTTGTTTTTCTTATACTGTATGCAATAGGTCTATAGTCCAGTCAATCTTGCATAAATTTTACCCTAACCTGAAAGTAATTGCAACAGAAGATTTTTATCTTTAGCAGTTTACCCCAAATATGCACAGAAAAAAAGTTCCATACAATCTATCTGGAGGGAGACTAAAAAAATCACCATTTAAAATTCCCATGGAGATTTGTATTGAAAGGGAGAAAACTCTAACTTGCAAAAAAGGCAGAAATATCAATAAAAACTGATACAAAACTATAACTTTACCGCTTCTATTCATCATAATGTATTGATTCTTGATTTTTAGCGGTGTTTACAGTATAACAAACAACTCTAAAGGTGTTTTCATATATTTTATCAAGCTATAATCTAGATTTCGTAATTTATGAGTTGACCATTTATTGAATTTTTCAACATGTCAAGGTAAAGAATCTCAAATTTAATAAAAATAATTAAGTATGTATTCTTTTTTTTGTGGTTTAAAGTTTGTTTAGATAAGTAAGTTGCTGAAATAATATAATATACAGATATAAACATGATAAACATTACCACATTTTCACATTATTTTTTCAAATGGTAACAAAGCTTCAAATTTGCAATTTCTTAAATGAAAAATGCACCAAAAAATAACACTACCCATAATGCTTTGGTTTTGTACATTTCATGAGCAGAAGATTATATAATTCAGTCAAATACAAACTTATTACCCTATCACAGTATCAAACTGTACATAAATTTAAAAAAAAAAAAAAAAACTGACCAAAAAGACGCATTTTTGAAAGAGTCAACTCCTCTTCCATAGGAAATTAAAAATGCTGACTTGAGTTTTCCACAAGTTAGATTTTATGGGACTTTTTTCGGTGTATATAAAGGGCATAATGCTATAGATTAGAACTAAAACATTTTCTGTTGCAATTAGTTTTAGGTTAAATCTTAGTTAGACTGGACTATACTGTATTTAGTGTATAGAAGGATTGTTAGGTGTACATGTCTAGCTGGCAGGTGTCATCTGACCTTGACTTCAATTTCATGGTTCATTATAGTTAAGTTTATGTTTTTTGGTCTGTGTTTCTTATACTGTATGCAATATGTCAACCACATTTGTAGTATGAAATGGTTGTAAGGTGATTATGATCATGTGGTTATAAAATTATTTAAAAGTTGTCTATTGAGTTTTGACATTTTTAAGAAGTTTATATTTATTATTGTTCGAGTTGTACATACAATTTTTTTTTGTTACATTTAATGATATAATACTTGTAGATAATATTTTTTTAGATACTATTTTTGAGTAGTTGTGCATATGTAACGAACGCTACGCTCATACATGTATATATTGTGTAATTTTCCGCTTTTTAAAGTTTAAAGACGTTACGCCTTTGACGTACGTACATGTAAAAGAAGAGGGACGAAAGATACCAAAGGGACAGTCAAACTCATAAATCTTAAACAAACTGACAACGCCATGGCTAAATGAAAAAAAAACAGAAATGTAAGGTTGTCTCGAGTTCATAGTGATTGCAAGTAATTCTGATACGGATACGCATCGTTATTGCTTTAGAGAGATTATAAGCGGTAAGAAATATTTATGTACATTTTTAGAACAATATTTATCAAAAGAGTTATTATGTTGGTTTTTTTTATTTATTAAGAACTGTAACATGATTTTATTTTTTCAAACAACTTTTATAAAGCGTGAAAGAAAGTGATTTCCATTGTGCGTTTAGTGAAACATTTTACTGTTTTGTTTTATATTTTTACTTACGATGTATGTTAATGTATTTGTCTTTTCATTGCAGACAATCAGTTGATACGATACTGATAGAATATGAATTCGAATGAAATTTAATGAATACAGATACTAAGTTTAACCGCATACTCAACGCGAATTTGACATACACAGTCATCTTAGTACCAGAATCTATGACAAACGATTTAAATTATAAAGGAGTAGGTCCGGTAAGGACTCATTTTGGCCTCAAATTTCAGTTTCATTTGACGAAAGATTTTGACCTCTTTTTAAACACTTAAGTGTCTATTTCACTTGATTCAATTAGTTTTTGTGAAAGATTTTAACTAATTTAGTCATTAAAAACGACCCGATTCAAGCTCAAATATGAAAAATCTCTCAAATATGCCAAAAACGTCACTTTTCAGATGGTTTTTGTCAAAAATGAGAGTGGCCGCATCCGTGTTCATCCACAACCTTTATATATTGTATGTATTATCATATAATACAACTTACATTTCAATATTAAGGATGAACACGAATGCGGCCACTTTCGTTTTACACGGAAACCGTCTAAAATTTAACTAAAATGATAGAATTTTGAAGATTTCAGAAATTTAGCATGACTTAATGGTGCTACAAACCGATATATGTGCATTGTATTGTCAAAAACAGCCCACATTTATGTAGCAGAAGCATTCAACTGTCCAATAAATAACTAGAAGTTTACATTTTAACAATTTTGTAAAACTGTTATATTTTGGGGCCAAAAAGGGGTCTTACCGGACCTACTCCTTTACCCTACCTCAGTATACCAACTTCACCTGCAAATGCGATATACATTTCCCAACTTGTATGGTGGTCAAGAGCTTGCAGCTCATACTCAAACTTTGTAAAACGTCATCAGTGTCTGTGCAGAATGTTGATATTCAGGGATATGTCAAAGAACGTCTCGTCCTTTCCTAAAACGGTCATCGGAAGGTACCATTACCTTGATGATAAATATTCTGTATCAACTTCACAAATGATGGTCTAGATGTACAGATTCAACATACTGAAGTTGTTTAAACATCTTAATAACGTGTTATATTGTTCTTTGTTTTATTATGTATTACTTTTACTTTTTGGATTGATTTCTGTGATATCAATTTGACGTGGCTCGGTACTTATAAATCCCGTCAATGTGTTTATATTATCCCTCATTTTTGCTGCCAGTGTGTTTTGTATATGATTCTTTTCGAGTGTGTTTTGTATATGAGACTTTTTGTCATTCGTTGGGTTTTATAACGTGACTCTGCACTTTAAAAGATCCCGTCAGTAAGTTATTGTTTTATTATATGTCATTATTTCACAATTCTATTATAATTTAGAAAAAAAATTTAGCCATTTAAATATAATGTCTGTTTAATTAACGCATCGTTGTAAAAATAACGGAATTCGATGGCAACGTCGTACAAAGTGAGAGGCTTAGTCTGGCGAACTTAAATATAATATTGGTACATTGATAACTATTAGCGCGTTAAAACCATGTTCATTCCACCATTTTCTACACTTGAAAATGCATGTAGAGAAGGGGTGGGGGTTGCATATTCGCCATGTAGACATTTTCGCCGTTGTTGATTTTTGTCCTGGTGATAGCGCGTGTATTTCCGTATGTTTTTTTTTGTCGATATGGAAGCTGAACGCTGACAACTTTTGCTCGGCATGAACATATGATAGATGCATGTCATTTTATCAAATTTTGCAATTGTATAATGAAAGTATGATCGATATAACATCATTGACGATAACAATACAAATCTAATCACGAAAAAATACCTCTAAGAAAGATTTACCAAACGTAACGCTAAAATTCCTTTTCATAAAACAATTAATTTTGCGATGGTCGTACATTGCGTGCAAATCGCAAACGTTATTAGCGTGTACTTAACCTATCGCAGCGTGAAAGATGGCCGTCTCATTACTAATACTCGGACACAATGATAGCAGGGCTTTGCGGAAGGAAAGAGTCTACATGATAGGACCAATATTACGGACAATCTAAATGACATTGAAGTTATTTCCAGATACCGTTTAGACATAGACAAATGTAGTATTTTTGACTTAGTAGATGTGCTTGCCCCTCATTTAGAAACTTCGCCATCCCCCCTTTGCATCAAGTTTTGACTACTTCAAGGTTCTATGCAAAAGGGGGAAGAGGCTTCCAGCCCGAGAAAGGAAACATTCCATATAAGCCGTTCTTCGGTTTATAGCAGAATAATATCCCCAGTTACAATTTCTTTGGTTACCACACTTATGCACAAAATCAAATTCTTTCTTGACCAGCCTTCTTTGGGAGAAATTAAGCATGATTTTTATGCTATGTCTGGAACCAAATGTTGTTGGAGCAGTTGACGGTACGTTGATTCCCATAATCAGAGCAAGAGAAGATGAGCAGATTTTTGTATGCAGAAAATAATTCCACAGCTTGAATGTGCAAGCCATTTGTGATGGCAAGATGAAGTAAGTATACAAGTCCTGTGTTTTTATAAAAAATCAATCCTTTAGCATATATCTTCTTTATTATATGGAGACATAAAGTAAAAAAAAGATTGTAAATTAACGTGTATCTTCCGTAAAACAACCATATGATATGACGGAAGATTGTGTCTTTCAGCAATAATATGCTGTCTTTCTTCAAGGCTGAGAGTACTATGTACTTAAATTGAGAATAATCTAGTATAGAAAAAATAATATATATCTGGACTCGAACCATAATTTCATATCAAGTAATGTTTAAAAAAATAGTTGGCAAACTATTTTATACAGAATGTAAATATTCTATGAAAATATAGATTATCGTATCATACGAATATGATTGCACCATTCCAAATTATTTCCCCCCGAACTATAACCCTTTATCAGGGGCGAGGCGAATCATATGAGGATGTGACAGGGATGTCTGTTAACTTAGCTTGTACCACTATGACTGTCTTAAGCGAGATGATCAGCCTACGATAGACACGGGTTTATTATTTTCTGAAGTCTAGTGGAAGTGTCCTGTATGTGTGGGAGAAGAATGATATTTCTTAACCATTTGATTATATTGGCTCTTGAAATTAATGTATCAACAACAATTATTTACCGAACAGTTCTTGTTTACATCGTATAAAATGTCTTACTAAATAATATATTATCTTTACTTCTTTTCCTTGTACCGCTTTCCGGTATTATTTTGATATGGTTCCATACATTTAGAAAATGTTTACTGACCAATGAGAACTTACATGTCATCTGTATCATCACCGAGAAGAAAGAAACAAGTTTTATACATCAAAATAAGAAGGTGTGGTATGATTGCAAATGAAACAACTTGTCTAATAGTTCACGCGAAATGCATTAGAGGCAAGCAATTACAGACTAACATATCCTATAACAATGTACCACCGGTGTATAGTCGGATATGACGAAAAAGTCATGTCAATAGGCAAAATGGTGGCGGAAAACAATAAAGGTGAGCATTGTAATCATTTGATTTTAACGTCACTAGATTTGCATATAAAAGTTTCTTCTCTATATAATTGCAATATTTTATATGACTAACACTATTTAAAAATATAGAAAGACGGCTCATAAACTTTACTTCAACGTATAAAGGTTTGCTCAAAATCGTGTTTGTTTTGAAAACCAAACAAGCCATATTTCTCAGTCTTACAAAATGTCCCCTTATTCTACATTCAACGTTTCCTTACACATTTTCTTAGATTGTGTCATCTCAGTTCAGAACGCGAAGCTTTCACACTTTGTACTTTATGCTTATCAGATTGCTCATGGATTAAGCTTTAAAATGGTACCCATTGTATTGGTAAAGCCGTTTAATAAATTAATTATATTTCTAACTTTCTGAGACTTACAAAATGTCCCCTACGTCTTTTATCGTATTTCAACGTAAATTTATCTTTTTTTAACGTCACCTTTCTTATGCGTCAATTCGACGTATTTAATTTGCGATGTGTTTTAAATTAAAGATATTTTTGCAACTGTAGGTTCCATCATGAATGCAAAAGGTAAAATTGACAAAATGAAAACGTATAGAGAAAGGAAAAAACATAAAAAAGTGAGAGAAATAAATTATACTACGAAATGAAACAAAATGAGAGAATAAAAGAATACAAAAATTCCATAGCTGCTGTAAAAAAGAGAAGACAAAGGGAAATTAAAAACAACTCACTTAAGCAAAAAGCTGAAGCTAAGAGATTAAAAAACTTGAATAATGTCAGAAGGTTTAGGGAAAAAAGAAAAGGTGAAGAAAATCTTGAAATTGTAGAAATTGAAGATGTTGCGAATTTTACAAATAGAATGCCAAAATACTTTTGATAAACCTTTTGACGGGGAAAAATCTAAGCAGTCACCTACAATGGCAAAATTAAGGCAAATGAACATTGTTAAATCCCCTGACGAAATTGAAAATGATGAAATAGCAAAACATGTCTTAGTTGATGTTAAAAAAGTCCTGACTCATACACAAGCTCAAAGATCAAAAGATTCCTTAGTGACCAAACACATAATTTTAGCAGCTGTAAGTGGTGAAAGCGTGACGGAAAACAGATGTAAGAAAAAAACTCGCTTCTAAACTTGAAGTACCGATAAGGCGATTGTCGGGGGGGGGGGGGGGGGGGGGGGGGGGGGGTTAGCGGATACGGACAAACGTTCTCCGTTCAGAGCAGTCCTGCTGGTCAATAACAAAACGAAAAGTGCGATCAGACGCAATATTCGATGAGGACAAGCGATTAGCTTACAATTGTTGGCTGTCGACGGAAATATCTAGACCAACAGGAAATAAAAAAGACGTTAAAAGAGAATGGTAAGAGCCCCTTGTATATGCGAGTCACATGATTCATATCTTAGAAAAAACACAAACTGAAGTGTATACTGCTTTCTTGGCCGAGTATCCTGATATAAAAATGTCCAAAAGGTTTTTCGAGAAATGCAAACATTTTTTTGTACGCCCTGTTAGAGAACAGGATCGCACAACATGCTGCTGTCGGTACCATATTGAGTTCAGAACTATTTTTTCAGAATGTATGAAACAAGGAAAACTGATTCTCGAATCTACACACGATCGCGCTATTGTAGAGACACGCTATCCCATTTTCAAAAGTCAAGCAGATATGTTTGCTGAAACTTTATGTCCTAAAGGTACAAATAAAGAGCATTATAAAACAGAATGTTTGAACAGAAAATGCCTAAACTGTGGTGTTGCAAATCTCCTTTTAATGCCAGAGGAAAATGACACAACTGATGAAGCTATTGAAGTGACATGGGAAAAGTTTGAATATGTTAATGTTTGCACAAAGGGGAATCTGGAAAGAAAAAAACTTGTGCCAGTAAAAAAAACCCAACAAAAATAGGAACACTTTTCAAATTTCTACTGGAGCCTTTCCCTCACACCAATTCCGAGCAGCATGGCAAAACCAGCAACTCAAGGCTATTATATCGAACCTTTCTGTCAACGATTGTATTTGTATACACGACTGTTCAGAAAACTTTAGGTAAGTTTTCAATATAGGTATATGACATTAATCCTTTCAATATATCTGTCGGTAATTGAATCAAGCAATTTTATTATATTAGACATACAAGTACATGTAATCACAAAACTGGCATACTTGGCCAATATGTAATGTTTCTCAAAGCTTGAGGGAACAGACACACTTCGCCAATTCAAAAATTAAAATCGAGAACACCCTTTGCATTTTTCACAGCCTCGTTGTCAAATCATAGATAAGATTACTATTTTAAATTGTCGGCTTAGTAAAAAATATACAAACAGAAAAGGAACGCGGGTGTGCAATTGTTGAAGATATCTCCCCAGATGACGATTTCGAGGTAGTTGATATGATCCGAAAAGGAAGTTTAGTTGCCTTATATACAGACGATGAAGGAGAAGACTTTTATCTAATGAAGGCAGGATCATGTCAAGAAAAACTGAAAAGTTCGGAAACTGACGATTGGCAGGGTCAGTACCCAGAAGGAACTACCGTTATTCGTGGATTGTATTACAGAAAAACAGGACCTTTATCGTACAGTTTAATTAAAGGTAAAAATGTAATTGTGAGTGTCAAATCTGTCTTATATGTAACAAATGATATTTTGACGGACTCCGTAATTGATTTGATCTTGGCCATTCACGAAGAAATATTTGGACTGGCAGAGCAAAGCAGTTTATAACAGACTATTCGAAATAAAATTGAACGAGTTATTTTGTCTTTGAATTGCTCTGATATTTTGTATATTTCTTAAACAGTAAACAAACAAACATTAAAAAAAGACAAACTAAAGAAACAATTAACGTAAACTGAAAGGGAAATAAACAAAACAAACATACAATCGAATTAAAAAACATCAAATTCAGTCTTTCAATGCCGTCGTTTTTCAACGTTACATTTTTCATTGTAGAAAACGTCGTAATTCGACGTTACGTTTGGTGACACCAGTATCGTGCGTAACGTCTAAACAAACAAAACGTATTAGTGTTTTAAGAAGCGGCATACGTTGGGCTTGCAAAAAGGCTGTTTAATGTGGCGAATATGGGCGACCAACTCTACCGAGTCAGGGGTATGATAGTTCGTTTTTAATGTTTTTTGTTATTTGATTGTGCCATGTGCATAAGGGACTTTCCAATTTGATCTTCCTCGGAGTTCAGTAATTTTTATCTATTGTTATTGATGTTATTCGAACACTGTATAACTCCTATTTAAAAAATAAAACCACAAAACTGATTAAAGGAAGTGACACTGTGTATGAAATTCTGAGAAAGTTTTTTTTCCAATAATAGTTCGGGAAAATGGTTGTTTGCTTTTTAAGCTAAATGTTATGCGAGCAGTGTCTTTCAGCAATTGATTTACCAATGACACTACAGAACAAGAAATTCAATACCAACAACATACCCCATCAGCAGATGGCAAATGGACCTTGAAAAAAACCCCTCTTACATACGGATTTTTGTCCATATGTAAATATTTAGATGTATGGCAGGTTTGCATTTGGTGGAAGCATCAACCCAGTGAGCGCCGAGACGCTGATTATCAAGCATAATTTTTATTGCAAAACATGAAACCCTGGTGGGTTAACATGCAGACCTACATGTAGTACATGGTATACACAAGTGACATGAAACATAATGCATGATAAATGTTTTAACAAGTAAAGTTGATATTAATAATATATAACTGACCAATGTGGACCCTATTTTCGCAATTCCATAGATTAGAGTTTAGAGTTAGAGTCAAGCTGGTTAAAATAAGGAGAATGGGTTTTAATTGCATTTAAGGGAATTTCTGACATTACTGTTCATTTGGCAATGAAGGAAAAAGTGTTTCTAATCATCTAAAATTTTACAACCTTTGCACAGTGCACGTGTGTGTGTTCTGTTTGATTTTTTTTAAACGTCCTATTTTAATTTCCAAATGATGATCACTTACACGTAATTTTGTTAACTGTTACAAAAAAAATGTAACGACTAGCACAAGAAATGAATATTAATATACAAAAAATAAAATCCTGTCAAAATATGGAACAGACTTGGATTTAGAATAGTACAAGCAACTTTTGTTTAGAACTACTGAAAAATAAAATGAACAGTTTGAACGAAAATAACAAATATATTCTTTAAAAAAAACTTTAGAGTCAATGCAGTAACGGCCCCGTTAAAAATAATGAATTTATGAAGAATCTGGTGCCATCTCGTACCTTCGATTAGACCTGCTGAGATATTTATTTACAATACAATGCCAGTCAGGTAATTTATTTTCAAACTACCACAGAACAAACCATTTATTTTTGTGGTTATCAAGGCCGAGTTATTTATTTTCAAAATCCTCCTCCCCCCAAAAAAAATATCAAATGATCTTCCCTTAGTGAATATAATTTTTTTTATAAATACTTAATATAACATATTTTGCAGCTTCTTCTATAAGCTAACCCTCCCCCTTTCCCCAAAGGGTGTCTTGGGTATAGAACTATTGTCACTTGGTATCTTGCGACCGGCAGTAAAACCCTTGCCGAAGTGGGGCGTCCCTTTGTCTGAGCGGAATGTATCCAGTTCGCAGTCACGTCTAGTAAGAATGGAAACGTTAAATCTGATGCCTTGTGTTAAGAGAGTGCAATGCTCTTTGAACGTTAAGATCCCTTGCAAGAATTCTTTGAGGGGTCCGTAGATGGCCTGTTGTAAGGCAAAATTTCTGTCCCTATCCCATATACCCTCATTTTCCAGTGGCAGTCCAAATTTCCCCGACCATCATCTCGAATGGCCTCTATTATTACAAGATTTACCTAGTTTTTTTTTTTATTAACTTGTTCACGTCCTAAACATGCATGAAATATTTGCCACTTGAAGTTAAGGATGTATTCTTCTGACATTTCAGTCTCGTTCAGTCTCGTTGAAATCTCGTTCTGGAATTATGTCTAAAACATGTGATACAAGTGGAAAATATGAATGAATTTAAAAAATGTTATAATCAAACTCAACTCTGTGAAAAAATTGGGTATTTTTATTGAGTAGTTTTTGAGTAATACATTTTTCAAATTTTATTACCAATCAAGTCAGTCTTTTTAGCCAAAATTTCGAGAAAATGGGTGAGGGATACAAAAAGTTATTTTACCAGAAACATGTGCATCCCACATCCCTTTTTTCTTTTCAAATTTCTTAGATATGTATGTTTTCAATCATTTATAACAAAGAAGTTGAAAAAATATGCAATTTGTACTTATAACGGAGAAAAATCACAAATTTACAAAATTGACAACATGGTAAATTTGACATAAAAAAGCATCAAAATATGATAAAACTTTCTTATATTAACACTTACCTATAGTTTTTGTAATTCAAATTCATTCAGATTGGTCCCCTTCATCTTTATTGAAAGTATGACAAAAAGTTTAATTGTGGAAATGTGATATTTTTCATGATTATAGCCCAAAAATAGGTAAAAACTGATGAAAAATTGGAAAATCATCAAAATTGGGTACTTTCAAAGGGCCGTAGCAAAAAAAGAAGTGCACCACCATATGATTTTTTCTTCACCAATTATTTTTTTACAGTCATATGAACCCAAAAAACAGGTTTAGAAAAAAAGTTTAATTCTAGAAATTTTTGGCTCCTCAGAGGTGTACATCCTTAAGCAACCAACTGTCAGTCTATATAAGCTTTTGTTTGCTTTAATATCTAATTAATTGTAGTAACAAATTAAAAAAAAATAGAACAATGCGTGTTTCTACTGAGTGCATATACACATGGAAAAAAAGCATTGCAAAACCATATTGAAATTGGAATTAAGTAAACACTCTTTATTTTTTTCCTGATATAATTGTTAAAATAGAACTAGTTAAACATCATTTAAAGATCACCTGAGTTTGATCAATACTTATCGACTCGATAATTTCTTATCTGCACATGCAACAACTGTATCCGTAGACAGCAAAACAGGTGTTTTTATCCTTATTGTTTTCAACACTATAGATAACCAAGTTTATAAATTTATGTGATAAACACCTTGTAATGGGTCCTCCACAAGACTTTTTACCGCAGCAAGATGGCAGATTATCAGCATGAGAGAAGCAGGAATGTCGCTGTGACAACTGCACGTAATTTCGGTCATCACTATTCCACTATTAATCGTTTTGATAATTAAATCAGGCAATAAACGATGTTAAAGACTATCCGAGATCAAAAAGACCCCCTATGCCATCTGCTAGGGAAAATCAAGCATAATAAATTTTGGTCAGAAAGAAACCCATTGCATACAATCCAATCCTAAAAAGAGAGTGGTGGGTGTACAGGAGCCTTTTTACACAAATTGTTCGAGTTTGACTCAACTCTACTGGTTATTTTGCGATAAGACCATTTCGGGGACCTTTGCTTACGAGAAGACACACAGTTATCTGTATCAATTATAATGCAGAGACCCCCCAAGGGTGGCTGGGGTATAGAAATGAGGTCACTTGGTCTTCTCCCGACCAGCAGTAAAACGCTTATCGAAGTGGGGCGTCCGTTTGGCTGTGCGGGATGTATCAAGTTCGCAGTCACGTCCGGTCAGAAGGGGGACGTTAAATCCGATGCCTCGTATTAATATAAGAGAGTGCCAACAACTCTTTTTTTTTGGGGGGGTCCATAGGTGGCCTGTTGCGAGGCAAAATTTCTGTCCCTATCCAAGATACCCTCATTTTCCAGGGGCAGTCCAAATTTTCCCGACCATCATCCCAGATGGCCTCTATTGTATCAAATTTACCTACCTTTTATATTTATTGTGAACTTGTTCTCGTCCTGAATATGCATGACACATTTGCCACTGGACGTTAAGCAACCAACAATAAATCAATATAATGCAGAGCACGCCAAAATTGGAAATAAGCATCGTGGAGGAAGATGCATTGCTCCAGTGGAGTTCTGTTTATCTTCCTTGGCCCTGTCATAGCCCGGATTTGAACCATAACGAGCATATATGGGACACTATTGGGCGTAATGTGCGCGAAAGGACACCCCAGTCCAAACAATTGAGGAAATAAACAATGCCCTTCATCAGAAATTGTTGCTCCTACCTTAGCAACAAATTTTTCTATTAATGGCAGGAATCATAAGACTTTAAGTGGTGGTTGACCGTTTGAATGGAGGCTGCGCAGAAAGTACTAATTCTTTGGCGTATAACGATCAACCATGATGTGAACAATCATCTTAAAATTAATTTTGAAATGTCTGACATTGTAAAGTTCGACTACAGTAAAAGTTGTAAAATACAGTTTTTCGTACAAATTTATTTGTACATATAACACTTCATTTTGTTTTTAAAATTGTGGTTAGATATATTATTTTTTTTTCAAACATGTTTTGTTCGTTAAAATGCCAATGTAATCATAAACTATGTTTCAATTTATTTTAAATATATCTTATCATATTCCATCCAAAATAAAAGGCCGATTTTTCAAGTTATAAAAAATCATGCATGGTGTTGCAATACTTTTTCCATGTGTATATATACACATATTTTTATGTAGGTCCATGTAGAAGTAGTAACGTTTAAAATGCAACAAAATTAGCAGATAGTTTGGAATGCTTTGTACTTTTGTGTACTCTGTTGGTGTAGCTTTTCTGACAATTTTGAAGGCCAGTTTTTTTCCAATTTCATCTTTTTTTTTTTTTTTAAATATTTTGTTATTATTCTATAGAAGCGTTCTATGCATCTTTGGCTCTGTGAGTGAAAAGAACATCAATGTAACTGCGGGGCAGGGTTCGAAATAAGCGCTATCCCGCTTGCCCGAGGCAAGTAAAATCTGCAGCGGGCATGTTGAAATATTGTGTTTCATTCTACCATCATGATGTCAATTAATATAATTATATATGCCATAGGTCTTAATCATTTATTGTTTATGAATATGTGCCAATAAAATATTTGTATTTGTACAACTATGTCAGACGTAATTTCTACGATGTACAGTGTGTATTATTGTATTACTATTTTCGTCGTTCGTCTTTATTTATTTCATATGTGCATGCCAGGAAAATCGTAAACATCGTAGTTTATCCCGAATAATTCTATTGGTCAATTCCTATGCGTAAGCCAATGAGCGCCGGCGTTTTAGAATGATCAGTCGCACCTGCTCGGGGATTTCCGCTACTAATCGTGAAAGGAAGTCGATACAACGATCCAATCAGAACGCGTTCTGCAAACTACTTTTATGTTGATTTAAAAATGAAAGTAGAAAAAAAAACCAATGACCTTAGTGTGAAACCCTAGGTAAAATGGAACATTTTTTAGTAAATTATGTCCCCCTTTAAAAAAAAACGTAAAGAAACCAACGTCAACAGGGTTGAGCAACAAAAAAAATATGAAGAGGGAAATAGAAAACGCAAATTTTTAACAAAATGGCTGGATCAGATACACCTTATTCCCTAGGAACAACAGCAGCAAACATTTAGAGGTCACCACAAGGTCTTCAACAGGCTGACTCTCTTTACCAAATTAAAGGTTTCATATTCATTCAATGTAGAAACAAGCTCTTATAGTATTGCTGTAAAATGTAAAATAAATTATATTTGCATTGTTTAGAATGAAGCATATTTTTTACAGGAAATTTGACAATTGGGTCAGTTTCTACATGTACATCTGAAATTTTTTTGTCACTTTTTTTGTAAAAGTACAGTTTGTTTAAAAAAGGGTGTATTGGAACTTGAAATCCTCTGCTAGGAGAGGTCTAGAATGCAGGATTTGGCACCATTTATCCCCGGAGCTTCTGGGAGCCTTAGTCGGCCCACAAGAACCCCCGTCCCATCGGACAAATTTCTACCACATTTTCAGGTGAGAAAAAAATGTAAGTCACCAAATCCGACAATTCAAGTTACAGAGAGAAACGGTATCTGTGTTTCTATAACAGTGTCGTGTAGAAATTGTACATTTAAATCGTCACAAATTGAAATGTTCAAAAGAATTGTAAACATATCGCTCCCGGTCCGAATCCTGGTGAGGTAAATGAAGCCCTTGTAATACCAGTGATGAAAACCAAATGTGGGCCAGGTGATGTTGTATTTCTGCTGTCATGTTTGAATATTAGGCCACCATCTCTTAGCCTTATTAATCGAAAAGTTAATAAAACATGCGATAAAATGGTGTCATTAAATGCAAACTCCATGATAGAAAACCAGAAGTATGTTAAAAAGGTCAATAATTTGCTTGGACACGACAACTTTATCGACGTGGAAACAGATACGTCTTGCAATAACAGACCAAAGCAGGTGGTGAATCAGCTACCCAGTCCTTTACACCATTAGTGGAGTTGAAGACTACAAAAAAATTAACAATTGCATTGGACGTAAAAAATAAACTATGTAAATAAAGGAAATGTTCTCATGATAATGATTATTGTAAAAAAAAATATGCTACCGAGGAGTCTATTTCTTCAAGTGAAGCTAAATCTGCAAAAATAAATCTTCAAAATGTAAATTCTGGGGGTATTCTAAAAATTAAGTCTGTCACCTGTGATGCTAGCGCTCAACTTGCAAAAACAATTCGCGAAACATCTGAAAACTTTGGTTACACAATACGGCACTATACATGTTTTATTCACAAGATGCGCACAATTCAAAAAAATGTAAAAAAATTAAAATTGAGTCGCACTCCTGCAAACACTAACAGTGACATATTTTTGCAACGTTTGGCTACTTGCGTTCGAGAAAGAGTGCGATAAGAAATAGTGCGCATCAAGAGCGTTCGAGAAAGAGTGCGATAAGAAATAGTGCGCATCAAGAAAAACTTTCCTATCGAGGACACTTTTTGCGATAAAGCGATGGCAGCAATCGAAAATATAGTTTCATGTTTTAGCAGTAGGCATACAAATTGTAAAAAAATTTAAATAGTCTGCATCGCACATTTGGCTTTGTACAATACAAATTTCTTGCCGTATGGGAGACATTTAGAATTATGCACAGAAGACGAGCTGAAATTAAAAAAATGCTATACAAAAGTCTCTGTCTTTGGAAACCATGCAGAAAATTTCTCGTTTTCTGAATACAAATAAATCAGAGAGCCTACATCACAGGGTTTTCACTTATGCACCAAAAAATACAGTATGGAGCAGAAATTTTTCGGCACTTTGTCACTCTGCAGTACATTCGACTTCTTTTGGCAGGGAAATCTGCTCTATTAATTGCAAAGCAAACGGGAATTAAATATACTTAATTAAATACATTTTTTCGGTACATGGTAAAACGGGTGACAGTGACCGTTATCACCTTGAAAAGAAACAGACTCCTTGGTACAAAAAAAAATCGTTTCATAAACAAAAAAGGAAAATTCATGCGCACACCTTTGGCAAATGAAATTAACATTTAATACACTATAACATAGAAAATGTATGTCTTACCACATGTAAGTATAAAATGCAATTCCTATAGATTCCATGACCAGTACATTCACCATTATTTTTACAATTTTTTCGTGAATCATTTATATATTTAGGCTCATATGATAAATGTTCAAATTTAAGACAAAGATGGGATACATGAAAAGTTTGACATATATCATGATTAACGTTCATGAAAAACGACAAACGGAGAACAGAGAAACGTTTCCTTTTCCCTCTAAAAGCAATTCTAAAAGTTCCATATCCATCAGCCGTTACATTTCCACCTGTCCATATATGACAGTTTGATTTTATTTCAAAATTTGTTAATTTTTTTTCTATTTTCAACCGTTCACGAACTGTTAACTTACATGAATATCTTTCTAACATACTGATTTAAAGAAGCTATATTAAGTACAGTTTATATTATATCTAAAAGAAATTGTGGAATATTATTGTCAATAAATTTAAATATATAGTTCACATGCTTTCTTTTCTTTGTACGGAATTGAACGGGATTGACCATTGCATTAAAAATTGTATTGCTTTCACCTTCACATCTGACAACGTCAAAAAACACCATGGCAAAGTCAAGCAACTATGAGACTTAAAAAGTCATTTGAAAAGGAAAATAATGGATTGTTAGACAAAATGTCAAGAAATTTAAAGGATTTCATATCACATACAATGTCTTTAACTAGATTAGCCAATATTCTTGGCCAAAATTAACCATTTTTCCTTTTATGATGTGTATATTAACTTATTTCACATTACCATAAGGTAGCAATAAACAGTTAGCAAATGAAGCTGAAATTTGGTCTTTAAGTTCAAGAACATGTGCATGCAATTTGAAATGGATATAGCCAATGCTACAAGAATACCCAAACATGTATACATATTTAGAATCCTATTTCTCAGCAGATTTCAAATCTGTTAACAAACACTTAAAACAAAATTGAACAAGTTCAGTATCCCTGGAAACATTTGGTGTTTGTTTTCTATTTTTTTCTTCAAAAACCCCGTACAGGCTTGAAAATATCCATTTTATAAAATTTCAAGGAATATCAGACATACATTGTATTAACACTGAATGATGGCCCTTTTAAAAAAAAAAAAAAATTGGGGGTCTTCCTGCTCCTTTTTCTGCAAATTACCTTTCAAAAGATCGAGGCCAATTTTCACCTTTGAAAAACAGTCAACAAATGCTGATATAGTTTTAGAGTCATTGGTGGACTGGATATGAATTTAGACCCGAAAACTACATTTCTACTGAGCAAACCTCTTTTCTGAAATCATACCTTTCAATTGAAACCACTCTCAAAGCATCAAATTTTATTTTTCTTCATTTTCAGATACTTATAACATGTCTTTCTCTTTTATCTTAAAAATTCAAAGGGGCCAAAATGCGAAACTAACTGACTTCTAACTGTGTATTGCTACCATAAATCCATGGACAATAAAACAAAATCGGGATAAGGAACTAAAACCGAGAGAAACGCATTAAATATAAGAGGAGAACAACGACACAACACTAAAATGTAACACACACAGAAACGGACCAAGCATCAGACAAAATCCCACGAGAATAACAAATATAACATCAAAACCAAATACATGAATTTTGGATAGACAAGTACCGTGACACGTCTTATCGACAAACGACACAACCTTAAAATGTAACACACACACAGAAACGAACTATACTATATCAATGGCCATATTCTTGACTTGGAGCATTTTTAAAGGAAAAATGGTGGGTTGAACCTGGTTTTGTGGCATGCCAATCCTACTTTTTTATGGCCATTTGAAATATAACATCAAAATGACAACACCACAAGACCACCATATAAATGAATGACAAAGAAACACACGAACAACAGCCAACAAGTTCAAAACTTCAATACGCCAGAAGTGCATTTGATTCCTTTACACGGATTTGGCCATACTTTTTGGACCTTTTCGATTATAGCTCTTCATCTTTTATATAAGCTTATAATAAGATAGAAAGGAGACGATTTTAATTTTGAATAATAGCATTTCCCCCCACCTTAGTAGCAACATACAAACTTCTGCATATGGGATATGCATTTCCCCATTTATTAACCCTCTTGCTGCTAAAGGGACATTTATGGCTTCTACACACAAATCTTGTTGATTGTGTAGAACGTCAAAGGTCCATTCTAATGCAATTTGGATGTAACATTTTTTTTCATTCGCTCAAATCCACAGTTGAGCAGGCGTAACTAAGGAGAGACCCGCCATTTTGAATTGTTGAATCAACAAATGTTCGATTACTACTATATAATCGAAAATAAAACAACACCTACCTCGAATTCGCCGTTTTAATGTAATTTTATCCGAATTTGAAGCGTACAGGAAACGTAATTACCTCCAGGTTGTAAGTTTTCATTTCTTGATTTTATCGATTGTGACTGTTTATTTAACGCATCATGTAAATGTAGTTTAGAGAGGGTTAGCGCTATAGAACCAGGTTTAATCCACCATTTTCTACATTTGAAAATGCCTGTACCAAGTCAGGAATATGACAGTTCTTGTCCATTCGTTTTTGATGCGTTTTGTTTTTTGATTTTGCCATGTGATTATGGACTTTCCAAATTGATTTTCCTCTGAGTTCAGTATTTTTGTGATTTAACTTTTTTCTATGACGTCACGTTTAGCCATGACGTCTTTGTGCCAAAATCATTCATGAAGTTTCGCGGATTTTTTTTTATTTGACAAATTTAGAATTTTATTTCAAGTTTTATCGTATTTTTTCTTTTTGTAATGCATAAGAATCGGAATAACAGTACTGTAGTTGAAGAGTTGCCACCGTCCATTTTGATTTGACGGTCGCAAATCTCCGTTTTACTGTCTCCGCTACGCGTCGCCAGTAAAACTGCATTTGCGACGGTCAAATCTACAATTGACGGTGGCAACTCTTCAACTACAGTACTGTTATTCCTTAATTGTAACGTCACAATACTCAGGGGCACCGACAACGTCAAAAGACGCCATCAAAAGGGCGATTTTGGCGGGAATGAAGCAAACTGAATAAAGTGCTTTAAAAGTATACTCAAAACGGATATCAAGAGATGATACAGGATCAGCTTGTTAGTACTATGATACCAACTTATTTAACGTGTTAACTAATTATTTAGTTCGTCGTTTTCATGTAAAATGTTGCATTCTTTCAAGTTTGTTTTACCTTTTTTTCGTACATCTATCAATCAGAATGGCAGAATATCTCATATAAATCAAAAATCTTATCACTGTTAAATAATCATAAAAAAGTAACTGTTATACATGATTACACTAAATATTAATATTCATTCAAAATACACTAATATACACGCTTTATTTAAAAGAACTAGATATTTTATTAAGGGCTCAATTACAACGAATGAAATCTCATTTGGATTTGTTTGTGTAAAAGTACAAACATGTTAACCGATATACTTGTATATATATATAGTCCCTTTTATAATATTGCCATACGATATTTCAATACATTTTAAACCCGTCTCATCATGAAAGCACTGACTTATTTTTTTTTTAATTTTCATTCGAAATCGGGATGTACAATTAGTAGCAGACAAAATGATTTCTATTCCTATCATAGATATTCTTTCCCAGTGGCAACCACTTTTTTCTGACATTCACCACATACCTTTTACTTTGTAGGACCCACTGAGCAATATATTTATTGTATATTGAAATTCAGACGTCCTTAATATTGCATGAAATACTTGCCACTGAACGTTGAGAAGAGAACAATTTATCAATTTACAGATTTTAAAGATATTTCGTGTATGTCATTTACAATGTGTACTTATCATAGTAAATGAAAATGAATTATTATCTTTTCGTTCACTTGTAGACAATAGAAATTCATTTTCGAGATTTTCTTCCCTCGTTTTTACTATAAAATTTTATTCGTATTCTCTAAAATTTTAAGCAATAATAGTAGTCAACAAAAGAATAATAAACATGCTTAACAAATAAGCAAAATGAATATCGATAATAAATTTTATATAAAAAATATATCCTCGCCTATCGAAACAAGTATTGTAATCATGATAATTTTAATCTGACACGTTTGATACTTTATAAACAAGAAGTAGTTTATAGAATCATAGAGCAGCTGCTCGGATATTTTATTTATTAATTTGTACACGCTTTGTTTTTATTTTCACTTTCATTGGGTGCCGTTGTTTTGCCGTTTATATAATGATTTGAGAGTTTTTTTGGTTTTTTTACAGTATTTACCAATTTCCTAATAAAAAACCAAGAATAAATATTTTAGTATTTTATAGGTGGTTAAGAATCGTTTATGTATTTCACTTGACAAAGATAAAAAAAAAAAAGTCGCCTTCAAAGCTGGTATAGCAGTTGGTATATTATTTTCAATTTATTTTAAGACAAGAAGGATAAAAAATATATATTCCAAGGTTGAAATTTAAAAAGTTGTATTTTTAAATAATGTTTTATTAAAACATCGTTTATGACAATCTTAGAGCAATAACTTCCGTAAAATTACTTATACATCGCTTTTCATAATTACGGCTACATTGACGGCGGGAAAGAGCAGTTTTACAGAGAGGCACAAGTTTTGCAACGTCAAGATGCTTTTGGCGCGACAAAGCAAGAAAAAAACTCGGCAGCAAGAGGGTTAAAGAGCTTGCAACTTCTACTCAAGACTTTGTAAAACGTTACCAGTGTCTGAACAGAAAGTTGATCAACCAAGGGTATGTCAAATAAACTCATCATAGGTACCAGGAGTAAATTTTGTTGATACGCCAGACACGCGTTTCGACTACAAAAGACTCATCAGTGACGCTCGAATCCAAAAAGTTAAAAAAGACAAATAAAGTACGAAGATTAAAAGCATTGAGGACCAAAATTCCTAAAAGTTTTGCCAAATCCAGCTAAGGTAATCTATACCTGAGTTAGAGAAACCTCAGTATTTCAAAATTTCTAAAATTTGTAAACACTAAAACCATGTCAATGATAATTCATGTCAGCACAAAAGTGTCGTTTTTTTTCTACAAAAGATCATCGGAAGGTACCAAGACCTTGTTGATAAATATTCCGTACAAAGGCACAATTAGTACAGGTTCTGCGTATTGAAATTGTTTATATACTTAACTACCAGTTTTATTGTTCTTTTATTTGTCTTTATTCTATTAATAATATTGCTTTTACTGTTTAGTCTGTTTAATGTGATATCCATTTGACGTAGCTCGGTACTTATACATCTCGTCAATGTGTTTTTATTATCTTTAATATTTGATAGTGTGTTTCGTATATGCGACTCTTTGTGTTTCCCTGTTACATGACTATGTACTATAAAAAAAAATCACGTCTGTGACATCTTTATGTCAAAGCATAAGGTCATTCGATATATGACGTCATGCCATATTCACGATGACAGTTCTTTTTTTTGTCTTTATAATTAAAAAAGATACGGCAATGAGAAGCTTACTAAATTATAACATGGATAAATGTATCCCTCCGTCAATATATATTAAAACAGGAATGTTCTGTGGTCCTTACCCCAATGTGTACTTTTCGAATCATATCAATCAGTTCCTTTTTATCCAAACATTTCCTATGATTGCTATTTTATCAATATTTGATCTTTTCCTCAATATTGACGTAGATGGACGACTTTACACAAAAATCTATGATAAACGGGACGATTTCAACTTCCCAATTATCAATTTCCCATTTCTCAGCAGTAACATACCCTCTTCCCCTTCGTATGGTGTTTACATATCACAATTGATCCGTTATTCACGTGCTTGTTCACACTATACGGACTTCATATACAGGAGTGTGCTCCTTCCGCAAAAACTGCTCCAACAAAGTTATGAGGAGGACAGATTAAAATTGACACTCCGTAAATTTTATGGACACCATCACGAATTGGTGGATCCATATGATGTCTCTTTAACCAAACTAGCTAAGGACATTTTTACCACATGGTAGATTGTGGTTTGTCATTATGTCGTCTAATCTTTTAATTACCAAACGTGACTTATTCCCGATTGTGACTGTTTTGCTGAATGTGAATTCGCATTACTATAAGACGTGTTTCTGTACTTGTTTATCCCAAATGCATGTATTTAGTTTACATGTTTAATATTATATTTGTAATTCTCATTAGATTTTGTCAAATGTGTTGACGTCTTCTTATTATATATTTAGGTGTGACGTATAGAAAAATTTATCACCTCCTCTTTATTAATTATATTAAATTTTGTACGTTCATTTACGTTTGAAGTTGGATTCATAACAAACTGGACATATATATATATATTACAGTTAATTGCTATTAATAAGTATTGTAATATGCATTTTGTTTAAATGAATTATCAGTATTTAGTTCTAAATCAATCCTAATTCTATCTCATTTTTGAATGATAGTTTTTCATATGTGACGTCATGCTCTTTCTAAATTTCATAAATTCAAATGTGGCATAACGTTTCTGCCTTTTCGCCATCGTATGTGACGTCATATATCTTTTTTTTAATTACGTTGACGCCTGAACTGATTCGGATGTGTGTCTATTTTGTGATAAACTTGGGTTTAGTTTTCTGTAAATAGTTAATATTTCAGTTTCATTATGTATATCGCTTTCATATTCATTTGTTAAAATTTACTGGTTGCAAAAGCATTATTATTAAAGTGTTCTATATTATAAGGATGTTCTTATCCCATACATAAAAACAATGCCGTGTTTGTCAAAACCTTTTCAACTTCAGTGCTGTACAACTTTGTACCTTTTTCACGTTCGATCTTTTATATCTAGGCGTTATGTATTCAGGTTTAGTTTTCTGTAATTTTTAATACTTCAGTTTCTTTATGTATATCTCTTTCATATTCATTTGATAAAATTACTGTTTGCAATAGCATGAATTGTTTTATATAATAAGAATGTTCTTATCCCGGGCATAAAAACAATGCCGTATTTGGCGAGACCTTTTCAACTTTTGATCTTCAGTGCTGTACAATTTTGTACTTTTTTCACTTTCGATCTTTTATATCTGGGCGTCACTGGTGAGTCTTGTGTGGACAAGGCGCGTTTTTGGCGTATTGAATTTTAAACCTGATGCTTTTTGTTATCTATTAATCATGTTTTTCTTTGTCTAATATGTTCTCCTATTTATTTGTATTGTAATCCTGTAATATTATGTTGTCATTTCAATTTTATATTTAACTTTGCCTTTAAGTGCGAGGTTTGGCATGCCATAAAACCAGGTTTAACCCACCACTTTTATTCCCCTTTAAAAGTGTCCTGTACCAAGTCAGGAAGATGGTCATTGTTATATTATTGTTCGTTTCTCTGTGTGTTGCATTTTAACGTTGAGTCGTGTGTGTTTTCTCTTATTTTTGAGATATTGAGATAAGACGTGGCACGGTACTTGTCTATCCCAAATTCATGTATTTGGTTTTCATGTTATATTTGTTATTCTCGTGGTGTTTTGTCTGATGATTGGTCAGTTTCTGTGTGTGTTGCGTTTCGGTATTGTGTCGTTGTTCTCCTCTTATATTTAATGCGTTTCGCTCGGTTTTGGTTTGTTACCCCGATTTTGTTTTTTGTCCATGGATTTATGAGTTTTGAACAGCGGTATACTACTGTTGCCTTTATTTACCCTCTTGCTGCCGATTTTTGTCTTGTTAGAACAGCTCTTTTCCACTTCCCATTTTTTCCGCGTCAATGAAGCAAGAATTATGAAAATCATTGAAAGAAAAAAAAGATTATACATTTATAGGACAAACACCAAATTTCATCCTAAAATTTTGGACATGTCAAATTGCACAATGTATTGATGTAACTAATCCATGATAGAGAAAAATAGATTAAAGCAGGAACAATATATATTAGTGTATATAAAATCAGTCGTAAAAGGCTTCACTAATCAGATGGATACCAAATATATACATGTAACAAAAAACACATTGACGTGACCTAGTACTTGTACATCCCAACAACAAAGAGACGCGAAGTACAGATCTATAAGTATTCGCCGTTATTGATAGCTTGTTGAAAACCATTAACAACTAATATAACAACAACCATGCATCTAAAGACGCAATTATTTATCAGTATACATCAAACATCCAATGGATTTTGTATATAGACGTCTTAAACAGCCAAAGAGAAACATGACCTGATGACTCAGGTACTGCGGTAACATTTGCTGCTGTCGTTACCTTGTATAGTGCACCAACTATTTCATTAATCTTTAGTGACTGCAGGTGATTTCTTACGGAGTTAAATCTGTCAAAAAATGTAAACCTAAAAATACGCTTCATTCAAATTTCGAAATTTCAATCCGAAATTTAAGATATTGATCTTAAAACCCTATAATATTGGAGCGTAGATATCATTCGTAGTCGTAAATTGCCTTAGACAAAGTACAGGGTTTAGATTTGAATGCTATTTTACTTTTTTTTTTCTTTTTTCAATCCAATTGTTTTGCTTCGTGTGCTATTGTTTAGTCTAAATCAGCATTCAAAATGATGAGTCAACATCTGTTCTACAAGGATAACCAGTACAATATGTATCTTTTTGTACCAATTTGGTTAGGTTACATATAACAAAGTCTTTCCAAATTAATTTTGCAAATAATTCAGCTCAAACAGATGCTAGTTGCCGTCTCAAACTTAAGTGGGATGTAACTTGTAAGGTTTTTTTGTTCCGTGTTTAAGGCCGCACTGTGACTTTGAAATGAAGAACAACACTAAACATTGCTAAAAGCGCTGTTCCTTTGCTTTTTGAATATGTTTTGTAGTATACGTACTGATTTTGTGTCATTGATGGGTCCTATTACCCTCAGATCTTCTGTTAATAGACGAAACACATTCCTAACTATTTAGATTATAAGCCTAGTAACTTTGAGGATATTAATACTTTTATATGAACATAAACATACCCATGGTGGTCCTTGATCCATAACCTGGTCCAGTTCTTCATGTGTAATGTTCATACTCGATTTCATTCTGGTTATATTAAAGTGTAGTTGTAATAGAAGCTCCCAACCTTTATCAATTTGAAATAGACAATTATAATTAATTCACTTTTTTTAATTTCACGAGTTTTATCATCATTTTTTCATACATACATGATTGTAAAGAAAATCTGATGATAGCTCGAAAATCTTGAATGTTATTGATAGTGTAGCTTATATTTGAAAACAAAACTATGATTCCTGTGGTGGCAATATGAAAAATTTTGTGCCAGACTTGTAACTGCGAAACATACAGCTAAACTCTGGACTACTAGCGGAAATTGCAAACGGTGTGGACACTGTTCTAAATATACTGAACCACCAAATATGTATGTGCACAGATCTTAAATCACAGACACTTTCAGTATATAACAGATTAACTGAATTAACTAGTTTCAATTTCGTGTACAAAACGGTTTCAAAATCGGACGAGAGCTTCTCATATCTTTGACTTGGCAATCATGAAGATCTCTGTGACATTTTAATACCAGAACATCGTTTGGAAGACCTTCCCATAGGGTTTTCCTTCCGAAAATACTGTAAACTGTAAATACTTTTCCATTCAATATATTTTAAAAGCGATTGACATTTCTAATTTTGTGTTTTCAAAACTTTATAATTGTACATAATGTTTGCATTTTGTCTTCTGTCAATCTCCTATAGGAGGAAATAAAGTATGATGATTTATCCAACTTTGCAAAACTGAATTGTATCACCACTGCCCTTTAATTAGGGGACTAACCCTTTTAAATGGCCTCCTCTTTTGTATGCAAATTTGGTTATTAAAGCATAGATGGCGATCTAGTTTCAGAATTTTAAATTATCTGCCCTTGTTTCATAAAGATATCTGGATTTCAGTCGTCATCTATAAACGATTTGTTTTACAGCAGTGTTTGAGGGTGTAGGTAAAGGAAGAATCTTTGGATACTTAATAGCTTGCTTGTTAGCTAAACGTGAAGTCGTTGATTATTAGGTCTGGCGTACACATTTATAATCCTGGTACCTTTGATAACTATATATTCTACACTCCTTTCGGAGAAGTCCTACAGACATGTCACCGGACATATTTATCCATTTTGTTTCATTATTAAGCATTTTATATTGATTGTGTTTTCAGTGTTATATGTTTTACATTCACATCATATTCATATTTTTTATATTCATGTTTCCTGCCGATTGACGACACTAGTTTTGAGCTGCGTATTTTGAAATAAACTATAGCTTTGTACGCTTTGTTTTGCTTTACGTACTGAATTAATACAATAGAAAGTTAAAGTGATTCGTTACTATTATTTAAATGATATACATTTTATATTCAAATGGCATGAGTTATGCATGAACTCAAAGCTCGGCAGTATTAACTTATATAACTTTACTATTCGAGTTAGTCACTGGTCATTATTACACTTAAAAGGGCAAATGACTAAAGTCACCGCTGCAGGTACTTGCAACTTTATTTTATTCTTTTAGCAATGTTTAAAATGTTTCAACTGAAGAAAAGTTACTTAATTATTTCAAATATATAGAATTTAGTGTGGCTTGAAAGCCGCATTTTGGTATGTACGTTAAGGTCAGAATAAAGCTCGGTTGCATGCAAATATTTCAGTCAAATATATTGTTCATATTTATTGGAACACAATTGTTAACTAAGTTTACAATTTGTATACTTGCAGATTATATAATAACGTATATTAAAATTGGACGAATCAGTTCATGCAGAAATGGCACACACGTATTACCACGACTAGTCTTTGGGATTATGGTGACTTATTGTTCACCCCAAGTCGACGTTATATTGGTGTCTCATTTTTCCTGCGACAGACATAGATTGAATTATTTGTCGGACTAGTCTAGTCTCAAAGGAGGATAGTTTACCAGACCTAATTATGACTTGACAGTTCAGCTAGCAAGGAAGCTAACCAATACTATAAACTTTAACTCAATGCATTATGCTGTAGTCACCTCATCTCTACAAGCTCTTCTCTCAGGGCTTTCTCATTGTTGAGATTATGTTTGAAAATAGTGAAAGCAGTTGTATATTTTTCTTCAGCCTTTGACTGTTTATTTCCTTCTCTTTAAGTTTGCATTCAAACTTTTTGGGAACATTTCCTTCTATTCTATTAATTCTTAAAAAGGTTTCCAATTTCCAGTGTTTTTTCAAGGACCACCATTCCACCAATCAGTTTTAGCTACATAATAAATAAAGTTGCAAGTCTTAGTGGCAATATGCAATAGTCAAACTTTTACAAAAATACAGAAAGAATAGAAAATAATTGACAATTTTGGTGTTAATATAAAAAGATTATAAAAGAATATAACGAGAAAACAATAGAAATAGAGAATAACGGAAAAACTATAAAAAAAAGAAGAGAAAATGGCTCACTTATGAGAGAAAATGATATTTGAGGAACCCCATTCAGACCCTCATAAAGGTATAAGGAAACTTTTGAGCCCTAGAGAAGACAGAGGTTACAGTATGTTTAAAATTACCTAAATTGTCTGTTTCTTGAACATAAGCCATCCTTTTTGCTTCATACACAGGAGCTAGTATTCAATGTACGGTAAACCCTTCTATAGCGTGCTCCTTTATGCTATTACAATACCACTTGTAATTGTCAATCCTTCAAATAAAATAGCATGAACTAGTTTTTGTGGTCTTGGACACAAAGATATCCTTACAATTTAATATACTCGTATGCAGATCAAGCAGTCATTTAATAGCTTTAAATCTGAATGCTTAACGAGCTGGTTTTTGTTCTACGATTTTATGATGTTGGTCATTTTTTTATTTTTTTTTCCTCATTTTTTTTCAAATAAGAGTTTAAAGATACATGGAACATAGCTATTTGGCATTTTACAATTCATTCTTCTTTAAGTTTCCGCACTCCATCACAATATTGATGATGATGTGCCGCGAAGTTTGTGTGATTTGCTCCTCTTTTTCTGTGGAATCCTATTGAGATTAATCATTAAAGATGCTTTTAACACACATTGTTTATATCAGACCTACTGCAGGTAGTATGAGGGAATTTCTAAAAATTATTTGCTGACAAAATGCCAAAATTTAGTTTTCTAAATTTTATAAAACTATAAATAAAGAGCTTATTTTTATTTTTTTAATTCAATACGTGCAGTTTGTGCTTTGCTCATTGTTGAAGTCTGTACATTGGCCTATTTTAAACTTTAAATAAAATGTAGTCTTCAAAGGTAATTGTCTTGATAAATTTGAGAAAAAATATATACTGAATGTTTATTTCTTCTTTGTTCAGATATTTGTCTTATTTACATCTTTAATGGAATAAATATTAACATTACTTATTGCATTAATGCATCAAATTTAGTTTTTCTTAAAGTTAACAGCCGTCAGCAAATCAAAATTACATTGGTCTCATACCACCTTGAATACAAATCTAAATAAACACAATGTATCTGTACAGTCATATGTAGATGCTTTCTACTCTGGATTTAATTTTTGAAATGTTAAAAAAATAACTATGCTTTAAATCTGGGAAGTCCTCTGGTACTACCCCAGGGTCTGCATAACTCTTATTTACAAAAAATGTTTTAGAGCAAGATTTTCTGACAAACCTGTATAAATTTGTGGCAAAACAGAATGTTGAATACAATGTGCATTTCTTGTCTTATCCACTTCTGCCTCCAAGTCGTTACGTAATACTTGTCTGCGGCATATTGATGTGTTTTTCACATACATTTTCATTTTTTCATTCAGATTTGTTGAACATAAATCTGTATTGTCTTAGAGTTGCACTCACCATCTCTTCCACATCTTCCTATTTCCCATTGTGATTTCCTGAACAAAAGCTGTAAGTAAAATATCAGTTGATCAAATATTACAGCAGAAGAGCATACACAGCCACTCTATACTTGTACATATCCGACATAGAAATTAACTTAATTGTACTTATCAGAATTGCAGTGGCAAAAATAATTACAAGTATAATGCCTACCCATGTTAAAATACAATAAAGTATGGCTTACATCAGTTATTTCTTAAACGTCCGGTTCTTAGTTACCGTTATAGGTTGGATTAACTCAATCAAATGGTTGAAATAATTGAAAGTCTGTCTTGCAGGATTCATCTGACCTTGAGTTTTTTTATTTCATTTCATGGTTAATTGATTAAACTTAATGTTTAATAGAAAATCAGTTGGATTTCAACATTATTTTCATGTAACATACTTTACATGGTACTTGGAGGCCCAATATGTACCACATACATCACATCAGGCACATCGATTCCATATGCCTCAGTTGCATACAGTAGTCTTATTCCTTTTTTCCAAATCATTAATGTATTGGTTGTTCCAAGCTTTTAGCTATGAAGGAGATATGGTTTCAAAACTTTCTCAAGAACAGATCTTAATCATTGTTTAACCAAGGTTTTTAAATTTCAAAATAATGACAAATGTTATTTGCTCGTTGAGTGCAACACAAATTTAGCGCAACATTAATCATGCAACTTAAAACATAGAATACAATCTTGTTTCCTTGACATTGAGAAATGGAACCAAGAAAATTCCAAAAATGTTAAAAAAAAAAAAAAAAAAGTTTTTAAAAAATACAAAGGATGACATAAATAGATGGCTTATTTTTACATAGAACTATTGTCCAGAAAAATAAATAGTAAAAAATCAAGCGGGTTAATAAATGAAATTGGAATTTTGGTATATTTATGTGTACCTGCTGTGACTGTGGTGAGTGATATTGAGAAACTACAGGAGAAAAACTCTCTGCCTCAGTATCTCAAGTAACATTTCCAATAGATGTCACAATTCTCTGGTAAAGCACCCCACACCATTTTAAGGGAACATATACTATTGTTTTTCTGCAGTTTCCCATTTTTGTTTTAAGTTCTTGGATTATGGAATAACTTATCTTGAATTTATTTCTCCTAGGTAATTTAACATTCTGGGAAACCTAACACTTACATAAATATATTCCTTTCATTATTTGCTCGTTGAGTGCAACACAAATTTAGCGCAACATTAATAATGCAACTTAAAACATAGAATACAATCTTGTTTCCTTGATTTTGAAAAATTGTATCTCTGTGATATGCATTATCTGATAAATAAAGCTGTCACTATAGACTGGTGTCCCGGTGTTTTCTCTCGGTTTGTTTTTAATTATGCGATCATTTTATGGTGTAATTCCTTTGGAACATCCTTTTGCAAATAAATGGTTGGATCTACTTCTACTGTAGAAGATTTTGGTGGACAAAGACTATTATCGAGATTATAAATATTTGTTGGTTGGTTGGATGCGGTTTACAAATAATAGATACTAATTATGGGCAAACATGCAGAATAAAATGATAAAAATACCGAAGTACAAGGAAAACTTAAATCGGAAAGTTCTTGTCCTTAGAAAAAAACCAGACCAAATATATCAAACGGATGGAAGTATTTTGGCTTGACTGGCATTTTCTGATGTATAAAATGGTGCCTTAAACCTGATTGTATATCTAGCTTGAGTACAGAATATGGCAAAATAAGCCAAACACAGAAAGAATAGAAAATAATGTGGCGTTAAATTATTTAAAATTTTGGTGTTTATATATAAAGATTAATAAAATTAACGGTACCAATTTTCTTGCACCAGATGCGCATTTCGACAATACATGTCTCTTCCGTGATGCTCGTAGCCAAAATATTTGAAATCCAAAGCTTATATAAAAGATGAAGAGCTATAATCCAAAAGGTTCAAAAAGTTTAGCCAAATCCGTGAAAGTAATTAGAGCTTTGCATGAGGGAGAAATAGAAAATAACGGGAAAACAATAGAAATAGAGAAAAACGGAAAAACTAAGAAAATAGAGAAAATGGCTCACAAATGAGAGAAAATAAATTTGAAGGACCCTATTCAGACCCTCATATATGTATAAGTAAACTTTTGAGCCCTAAAAAAGACAGAGGTTACAGTATGTTTAAAAGTGACCAAAATTGTCTGTTTCCTGAACATAAGCCATCCTTCTAGCTACAAACATAGGCGATGGTACTCCATGTACGGTAAACCCTCTCTAGCTTGTTCCTTTCGGATATTACAATACCACTTGTAATTGTTTATCCTTCAAATAAAACAGAATGAACTAGTTTTTGTGGTCTTGGACACAAATATATCCTGACAATGCAATATACTTGTATGCAGATCAAGCGGTCTTTTAATAGCATTGAATCTGAATGCTTTACGAGCTAGCTTTTGTTTTACGATTTTATGATGTTGGTCATTTCTTTTGTTTCTTTCTCTTTTATTTTCAAATAAGAGTTTAAAGATACATGGGACATAGCTATATGGCATTTTACAACTCTTCAGTTTCCGCACTCCATCACAATATTGGTGATTATGTGCCGCGATGATTGTGTGATTTGCTCATTGTTGAAGGCCGTCCGGTTACAATTGTTAATTTCTGTGTCATTTTGGTCTTTTGTGGAGTTTTCTCAATAACAATCGTACCATTTTTTTTTTTTATATTTATTTATATAAATCATATACTCAAATGTCACAAAATGAATTTCATCCACTACCTGTGTAGTACTTATTTTTTTTATTTTAGATAACAGGCCTATCCGAATGCTTAGATAATTGGAAATTGAAAAAAAATGCAATAAACATAGAAACCGATTTATACGCCAACAAGTTTATAACTGATTCATGAATAAATAAACAAAAAAAAAGTATATTTTTCAAAGGCACTTACTTCAAGAATTGCTTCAAAATAAATCCAAGCTTGGACAATGGAAAGTTCTCCATTTTTTCAAAATATACTAAGAATCGTTGACAGAATTTTGCGTGCGATATTGTATATACAATAGTTGCGGCAAGCAATGTTGCTATGAACTATACAGTAACGTCACAGTGGGGTGACATTGACGTTGCTCTCAACTTCCGAAGAAAGCCGTGCTTCATCGTATCAGTTGGAAAGCAAGTCCTTAGAAACGTCCGTTGTCATCAAGCTCTATCAGCAACAATCGCAAGGGGAATTAATTAGGTGGCGCTACAGTCGTCCGTAATGTCAAAAAGTCCGCCAAATCAATTGGTTAGAAGATTGATGATTAAAGTATATTTTTGAAAGTGTCATACTTTTATTATAATTGAATTATAAAATTTGAAGGTTTTTCGACCAATATAGTTTAGATACTACATACAAATATTATCATAAATAGATTGTCTTTGCTATTTCTTTATCCTTTTCGTTCAAAACAAAATCAGCCATCTTTTTTGTTCGCCGAAAACATCGACTTTCCATAATTTGACGTTTGTGTATCCAAATGTAGAAATTTCTACACAATTTTGAAGCCATCATTTTTTACTGTGATACATCAATTTTAGTGACCACCAGTCATGTCAATCTGTACCTGGTTTTGGCTGCGTTTTTACTTCATACAGTAAAGTAAAAGTTCTTATCATTATAGTCCTACCTGTTTCCAAAATGCTCTGAAATACTGATTTACTTATAGATCTGCCGAAAATTTTGATTAAAAATTGTCGTTTTTCACAATTCCATACTATACCTCCATTTTTAAAGTAATTAAAACCCTTTCTGATCCCCTACACAAATTGACGGTGACATTGATTTCTTTTTCTACATAACGTCATAAAACGGAAACAAAATATATGTCAGGGTCAAGTGCATAGCTGGAAAAGTGAAACACAAACAAAGTTCTTCTTTATCTTATCGCGTTTGCAACCTATAACTACGTGTTAGAAAATTTCTTTATACTGGAAATTCATAAGACATTAATGCTATCCTATGGATGGACAAAAGCACAAAAAATAGCAGTAGAATATGCATTACAAAGAAAATTTGTGGTGGAAAAAACATGAGAAAAGGATATAAAGGGTCGGGTAATTATGTTGTAGTTATTGACCAAGCAAGTCGGTATATGGGATTTAATTTGCACAGCTCGAGTGACCCTGTTTAACCCGAACGACGAAGGAGTTCGGGTTATTTGGTCATCTCGTGCTGTGCAAATTAAAAAATATACCGATTTGATTGGCCAATAACTGTTTTAACACATGACGTCAACAATTTTCCCGCATAAATCACATCCGCCCAACAAGACGTTGAAATGGATGGATTTCATCATGAATTATCGGAGGATGATATGATCTTATCACAAGTATTAGAAACATTGGAGGATGAAATGGAACTGAAAAATGTAAAAACAGAGAACTTTTTTGGAGAGTGTCCAAGTAATGTGATGGATGAGAATGCATCTGCAGATTTTATCAACACCTCAGCTGTTTCATTTGACCAAGGACTAGACTAACATCTATGGTTGCAAGTTCCTTCGGAAAACGGAAAGATCCAAAATGTCGAGGTACGTCTTTTTTTAGAATTATCTGCCACGCGCAGACCCATTATTGCATGATTTGAGGTGTGGACCCATAGACGGATCCAAGGGATGGAGTCCCGGTCCCTCTTTTATGGAAAAAAAATGGTTAATTATATAGGGAATCACTGAAGCATGACGCGCACCCCCTCCTTTTAGGTCAGTCATCCCTCCCCCTTTAATAAGAGTTCCCATTATTTTATGATTTGAGGTGTGGACACATAGACAGACACAAAGGATGGAGTCACGGGTCCCTCTTTTTGTGGAAAAAATGGTTAATAACATAGGGAATCACTGAAGCATGGCGCGCGCCCCCTCCTTTTAGGTCCTTCAGTCCTCCCCCTTTATTAAAAAGTTCTGGATCCGCTACTTAGACCCTTGATATAATCATTTGCGGAAACTTCCGACTAGTTTTATTGTTTAATTGTTCTCATCCGGAACATTCATGAAATATTTGCCACTGCCGGATTTTGCCTCTGCCTTGTGTTAAATTATGTGATATTATCTTATTTTAGAATGAAGAACCTAAAGATCTGGAACAAGGAGTCGAATCAAGGTTTGCAAAAATGACAGACAATGAAATTGATACACTTATTGAAGATGCTGAGAACAAAAACACAAAGAAAGCCACAAAATGGGCAGTTTATGTCTATGAAGACTGGAAGAATTCTAAAATTGATAGTGGTTTAATTATACCAAACTTGAAGGATATGTCTGTTCCAAGATATTAACAGCATTTTAGGAAAATTTGTAGTAGAAGTTCGAAAAAAGAATGGAGAGAAATATCCAGCGAAAACACTTTATCTTCTTGTAACCGGACTTCTTAGAGGAATGCGTTCACAAGGTGTTTCTAATCTTAACTTTTTGAACGAGTCTGATGACAGATTTCTGAAGTTTAGACAAATACTTGACGCTTATATGAATAAATTAAATCCTTCCTGAACAAGTTGATATTGAAAATACAGAAAATGCATTTAATGTTTCAAAACCAGAAGGAAAATATCAAGGACTGCCAAGTAACAGCTCTTTTCAAAACTGCGTGTTCAATTTTGTAACGAAGATGTGAATCTCACAGATTTGTTTTTCAATTTTTAACACTGAATTGTTAATTTAAGTTGTTTTTAAGCCGTACATAGAAATATATGAACAGCGGGTAATTTTCACTGTGTCAGGTTGTGACACTGATAACTTACATATCAAGACTACAATTAGGAAGATGTCGATGATAATTTATTTTAATTTTTTTTTAATGACAATTTTATTTTACTGATGGAAAAATAATTAGTAGTAAATCAAACTGTGTTCTTTATCTTATTTAGATTTGTATTTTGTTGATTGTAAAGCTACTACATTTGTTTTGTGTTTTCTATTCTGATGTTTTATCAAGTGACTAATTTTTATGTCCGAGTATAGACACATGTATCCACTTGATAATCCTTACACAATGGAGAAAAACAAATATCTGTAGTAGCAATGGAATCAATAAACGTAAAGTACTGTACAATAAACATCTGTCAAGGACGTGACCTGTGCAATAATTGAAGTAGTTAATGCACACCTGACCCGTGCATTATCCAGGTTATACCACAGTAAGATCAAAGGGATTTTGCCTCTGGCATGTGTTAAAGTTATATAAGTTACAAACCTTGCTTGTTTAATTATCTATTTACTAAGTAAGCTAAATTAACAAGAGCAAAATCTATCTTAGTTATTTAGATTGTGTTCTAACAAATTGAATAAAATGCAAAAGATTTTTCCCAACAACATTCATTTCATTACTAAGATTTATATCAAATTATTTAGGCAAAATATACAACACTTGGTTTATAAATTTGTAAAGCAGCTGAAGCCCCATTTTTCTCTCTCAAAAAGTTTACTTTCAACATTTAAAAGTGCTACTAGCTATGCTATTTTTATGATAAAAATGATTTTAAAAGTTAAAATTATGTCACTTTCACTTAAATTACAGTATTATTTTTGATAGAAATTTCTGTAAAAATTTTTGATAAACCTATCTTTTTTCTGTAATATTAGGATATTTATTAGGCACTACACTAAACTGTAATGTTTATCTAAAAGTAAAAGGCTTGCATGAGTTAAAAGGCTTTTTTTACTTTGAAGAAACTATTTTTTGACTCTTGGTCCCATTTTATAGAATATAATAATACTGATCAGTATAATTTATTATTTTCATGATAGAAATTTTCAGAAAGATTTTTCTAATTGTATAAAGTATGTTTAAATTGCATTACACATTATAAGAAATGTTTTAAAACAAAATTAATTGCTGACTCACAAATGATATAATAACGGGTTATCAATTTTGACAAGATTTGTCTCTTAGCAGCTCAAATTATTCCCAAAACTTAATAACTTTTATGGCGTTGAATTGATAACCTGAAAGTACAGTTCTTATGGCCTGTATATTTCTACAGTTTCACTCTGTATCACCGACGCCAGCAGGAATGTCTTGCCAAACATATCGTCTTCCTCTCCATTCGTTCGTAGCAGGTGATAGTAAGCACTTTATAGAACTATATCTATGTCTTTCCTGAATATAAACCTGGCAACTATTGGCCTTGTTCCATCAAATCCCTGTTTACCAAACCGATGGGCGGTTCCGAACTCTATATGCTGGGTGATTTTAGCTCATTGTGTAAAAAGTGTCGGAGTTTGTCTTTAACAAGCTCTTCCTTCTGTTATTGTAAACCACTGAGAATATAAGATTATGTTTCATTGAGCAGCACTTTAAGTCTATCAAATTTTCTTCCATTTTCTTTATTACGTTCGATTGATCGGTGAAAATTGTGGTGTTTGATTTCTTTAATTCAGTCATATTTTTCCCATTTTAGTTCTTTGATTTCTTGTTTATTTCCGGTACATTTGTCGATCTCCTTTCATCCATCGCGGTGCTTAAGCTCTCGCAACTGTTCTCAATCTGGTCGGTTTTTTTTTTATTAAATACTTTGACAGTGTGTTCAACCTCTCTTAACTTTAACGTTATTCGTTTTACCTCTTCGAACTTACTATCAATTTTCCCTATTCTTTCCTCCATTTAATTTTGTGTCTTTATAAAAAAAATTATGTTGTATCTTTATTAAATTTCTTTAAGAATGGTAGATTTTGAAATTGTAAGATCTTCCTTTGAACTATCGGAATTCATAATTTTGTTCTCAGTATAAAAAAAAAACAAAAAATAAGTTGCCCGTAGTAACGGGCCCATTTTGTAGGCCAATATTTTAATTAAAATCGTCTCGTTTGTTTTAGATTCTGGTCCGCTTATGTCAAATTTAAGCTAGAAGTCTATACAAAAAAGGTAGAGAAGTCCTTGCTAATGACATTAAATTTGGAGTTCTTGACTTTCTTTTGTTTAGTTCTGGATGATATTTATGTACTCAATCAGATAAGTTTGGATTGTAAATAGAAAGAAAATCGTCCATATATCTTATTGTGAAAATTTAATGAGCTACCTTCTTACATATCCCAGTTTTTTTTATAAGTGTCCGAAGGAAATTCGAGTCATAAAATAAGAAGAAGTCGACCAGGTGAGGCACACAGTTGTTTTCCCCCTGGGAATGCCACCAATCTCCTGAAAAGTCTACATCTTATATCAACCAATATTTTGTCCAAAACTTCTTTAGGAAATAAACGTTATTTAATATCAAAACATTGCACCAAATATTGAACGTAGAAAAAACCTTTCATATCAATCAAAAGTTAAAACAAAGGTATGTCTCATCCTAAATTAACATCCTGATTTTTTTCTTTTTTCTTTACTGATACACTAATATGGTAATGATTTAAAAATAGGTACACGAGTACGTAATTTATTTCCAAAATATTTTACCTGGTTCGACTGATACATTGTGTATCTGTAAACACTAAATTTATCAAACAGATTTACAAATGAAATTCCTATTGATTTGTTATAAATCAATGACCAAATACACTTATAGTAAGGAATTTGACAGTGTCCATTTGTTTGATGTGTTTTATCATTTGATTTTGCCCTTTCCGTTTTAAATTTTCCTCGGAGTTCAGTATTTTTGTGTTTTTTCTCATTACAAGCGTACGTTATCAAGGTAGGTGAATTAAATATTGATTTATGACGATACTTGTTTATACGTGTAGGATACATCTTTTAATAAGTTTATGAGTAAGAACAAATTAACCTTCAAAGAATCAAAACTAACATGACTATTAAGGAGAACTTCCGAAACGTGCAAAATGTTTTTTAATTGTTTGCGGCAGAAGCGTTTTTTCTGGATTTACCTCTACTAGGAACGCTCCATGGTCACTTTTGTCATAAAGGGCAACAAATTTATTAAAAAAAATATGGCTGCATTTAGTCAAATAATCAAATTCCACCCAAAGAGCAGGGAAAAAAAATCTCAATGTGTCGTCCGATTATAGACTATAGCATTCTTGATTTCATTAAATTAACTCATCGATGTTGCAATACGTGTACATGTATATACTGAAAGTTGTTTTAACTTAAGAGAACTGTTACACATTGATCTTACTTTTGGAGAACCAAATGCATAAAAAAGTGATGTTCCAATTCTAAATAATTGAAATGGCATATAAAATACGTATCGCATTCGAAAAAAATAAATATATCGAGAAAGAGATATTTAATTTCGTTTAAAAAGAGTACGTCGAGCAATTCTGACCTGGAACATCATGATGATTGTCGAGCGACTTTTTGATCTGACATCTCATTTAAATGAGCCTGAGCTAAAATATTCCATATTTCATCTTTAAAAAAAAAAAAAAAACACTGCTATTTTGTTTATAAAAAAGAATGTTGGCTGTTATAAATATGTTCAATACAGGCCTAGACTTCGATGACCGTCAGTAAAACATTGCCAAAAAAGGCGTTCATTTTGCAGTTTGGGATTTATAAGTACACAAACACGTCCTGTCGAAATAAAGAAGTTAAATCCGATGCCTCGTGCAGGGAGGGTGCAAGGCCAATCATTGCAACAACACTTTGATATGTTAGTAGGTGGCATGTTGTAAAGCGGTATTTCTGTCCTTAGATACACCATTATTTTTCAGTGGCAATATTAGTGTCCTCGGAATATTGCCACTATTACAGTGCATTTTATTTTTTGTTGTCCTGGACATGATTGGACTATTTGCCACAGGACGTTAATCAACATAAATCAATCCATCTTTTTTTTTTTAAACACAATGAAATGTAAGATCGGTAGGTCTGCTAAAACTAATAAACTTACACTCATAATCATTGAACATACATTCCGTAAGTGTGTTCAAACAGTGTATATAAAGTGCGAATCCAGCTAGTTCATTTTTACTGTTATATGCGGGTATGTCTATTGTAGAATAAAGAATCATGGGAAAACTGTATTTGTTTACGTTTTGAAAATATCAAGTTAAAGGATTTTAAGTTAAGTTTTAACATATTTTCATTGTGATATGTCTTTATAATATACAAACATAGCATTAAAGTTCAAATAAGTGTTATAAAAGCATCATAATATAGCATATCGATTATTGAAAGCGATCCATTTTAACTATAGATGCGATGAATTATTACTGTTAGTGCAGTCATTATTAATGTAGAATTTTCAAAGATGCGAGGAATTTTCATTGTAGAATTATGTGATAAATGCACTTGCAACAAATGAAAAAAACCTTAGTTGATGACTTTAGGATTTATGAAACATGTATTTTCAAATTGAAATACAAACTGCTCATTCATTCTTCATCAAATATATAGCTTTTCAAACTTGTAACAAAAGCGATTCTCAAAATGTCATATTGTATTCTTCAGATTACGTTTCTCCTTGATTTTAACTTATATAGGGAATCACTGGAAGGTGACAGCAGCGGGCCCTCTTAGGCAGTCAGTGGGCCCCTACTTATGAAAAATTGTAGATCCGCGAATGGATACTACCGCAGAGGTAAAACCATGCACATTTGGGTTATTGTACGCGAAATGCATGCTACAATTTATTTTTGTTGATTTTACACCCTTTGGAACTCTATGTGGGCTATTTCAGCAACTTGGCAAAAGAAATCCCCAAACTAGATACACGGTTAGATTCAGCATGTCAACGAATTCCAAATATCTATATTAAAGGACTTTTGTCTATAAATTTGGACCCCACAAAATTGAAAAAGGGACCAAAAATATAAAAAAAAAATGCAAGCATCGGATACATTTGTTCTTCAAGGCATGACTGCAACAATGGGATGAATATACAAAAATATCTTATTCTTGGGTCTCATTGGGGGGTTCTGATCCCGGATCCCGTTTACTGTTTTGTCAGATTCCCGTATTCAGCTTATTGTTTTGTCAGATTCCTGTATCCCGCTTATACTATGCAGTTCTAATTTTTATCCGTGTCCCGCTAGACTTCATTTCCCGTTTTTCACTACACAATCATTTGACTTTCACCTGTCACGCTTGCAAAAAATCCCTTTTTATCCCGTCTCGTTTCGTTTTTGAGCCATATATAGATGTCGTATGTGACAATGAGACAACTCTTCATCCGAGTCACAATTTATAAAAGTAGACCAGTATACGTCAAAATACGGTCTTCAACATGGAGTCTTGGCTCACACCGAACAGCAAGTTATAAAGGGCTCCAGTGTAAAACCTTTTAAACGGGAAAACAAAGGTGCAATCTATATCAAGATGTACGTAATTAGTGGTGAAATGTCATGGAAATGGATAAAAAATAAGGATAAAGATCCCTATACGCTTTATAAGAAACTAAATGGAATACATTTGAAATTAAAGTTATTTCTATTGAATTTATTAGAGTGTTTTAAAACCAAACTTTCCTCCGTAAGTTAAATTTGATCAAATCTTTCTCTTACTTTATCTATTGTTTGAGCAAGTCGGCTAAATTAAGGCTTTACAGCTAATTTCCTAATGCATGTAAAGCAAAACTTTGGTTGGCTTGCTTTGTTTGTATTATTATTTATACAAACTATGTAAATAAGATTGACATTTTAAAACAATATGAATAGGCATAGTTTAACCTGTATTTTTAATATTTGAATTAAATTGGGTGTTATCATAATGATTATCAAATATAAAAAAAGCAAGCAAATCAACTAAAGTCTTGCTCTACATGCTTAAAGAAATGAGCTGTAATAGATAAAATAAAATAAAATTATACAGTGAAAATGCACCGCATATACAATAATAATGATTCGCTCGACAGTGAAAATGAAAGAATAGTATCATTATTCGACAGTAAACATGACTAGCATTACGAAATCATCATAGTGGAATTTAGTTAAATATGAAGAAACTGAATGACAAAACATATTCTACGTTATACAACTTTAATAATTGTATTAAAATTAATAGTTTTTACTGCAACAACATCTAGCCTGTTAGTTATAAAGCACTTGCACGATCTGTTCGTGAAATGTCCTAAATATTCACCTATTTTGGTATATATTTAACAACTGGATGGCTTTAGGCGCGATAAAACCCCGCTCGCATCTCTTACTTTGTTTTATTAGTATTCTGTATTTCTGAACATATACATTTTAACTAATTTTCTTGATTTTCTTCAAAAATTAAAAAAAGTTCGTCTGTTTATTTATCATTCTACAGTAGACATTTATGGCATATACAGTAAAAATGATATTTTAGGATCCGCACTTTACATACACTGTTCAAACACTGTTCAAAAGTAAGTAAACAAGTAGTATTGATTTAAAAGCCAAAATCTCCTTTCTATTGTATTATTTATTCTATATAAAATTTAACATTCTTTAAAGTTTTATAAGAATCATCTATGGCGATTGTCGATACGATTCACTAATTTAATAGCTTATAATAAAATATAGTAAAAGCCATACTATCGAGATCATTTATTAAAATTTCATGTTTCATTCACAAGTATTTTGTGAATTGGGATATTTTCTATAAATATATTACCTGGTAAGACATATACTTAACGACGCAGTTCGTATCTTTTTTTTCAGACATTTTTATATTTTCATAAATGTTTTAGGTTGTAGATTGATTTTCAATACATTCAAATGAATACATATTTGGTAATAAAACAGCAACAAGTAATAATACTGAACGAGGTCAATTTTAAGTTAACTTTGAATATTTGCTTATTTTTTTTATTCTACTTTAAATTTGTCGATATTATGTTAACAATTTCAAATGATTATAATAGTGAATTTCGAAAAATCGTTACTTGCATATCTAAAATCAATAGTTTGTATAACATGTCACATTTTCGCCAGTTTTGAAAGCTTGCCTAGTAAGTCATTATGGTATCCACACAATTTGAATAGCTTGTTGATATCAGGTCTTGATGAAATGTTGAAATGTTCGTTGTGATGATAAACTTGGGAGAAATATGAACGCGACACTTACATATAAATGATCTATCAGTCAGAGAAACAATAAAGCTGTCATTATAGTCATTATTATATATACGTGATTTTATCAACGTTTTAGGAGGTGCTGCCTATTTTTCTATAATTCTTTTAGACATCGTCATTTCAAATTCTAATAAATTGCATTGGTTTACGTACGCACATTCAAAACTCTTATTTTCATAATTTTGAAAGATGTCGAGTATATGTATGTTAAATAATCGGTACGATGCAGTCCACGCATATTGAAACCCAATTTCAATGGGATATGAAGCTTTGCCTTGAATTGTATATCCATCAATTGATTCGTTCTCGTAATTTCTTAAAATAAAAAAAAATATGTGAGCGATATCTTATAAAAAAAACAGCATTTTAAAATATACGATAGGATACTTACAAAATTATTCAAATACAAAAACATCTGAAAAAAAAAATATAGTAGGCTTAGCAGACTACAATATCGTTTTTAATTTGCTTAAATAATGGTAAGGAACATGCAGAACGTCATGAATAATTTCGTTTGTATTGATTTTTTTTGTTATTGTTCTTTGATTACTGCAAAGACATTTGTTTGAAAATACACTAAAATACTGTACTTTGTGAGAAAAATTCTAAACGGAATGTACAAAAATGTACCTAATCAAATAACAAAACAAAAATCTCAACCGCATCTAACAAGTGGACTATATGCGGTATGGGCTTTGCTCATTGTTGAAGGCCGTACGGTGACCTATAATTGTTAATGTCTGTGTCATTTTGTTTTTTTGTGGATAGTTGTCTCATTGGCAATCATACCACATCTTTTTTTATATACTCTGTAATTCCTGACTTGGTACAGGCCTAGCATTTTGTTCTGTAGAAAAAGGTCGATTTGACCTTGTTTTAAAGTTAGCTAAACCTTGCACTTTTATGACAGTCGTATAAAATTCCATTATATTGACAACGATGTGTGAATAAAACAAACAGACATCATAGGCAAGTTCAACACAAACAAGCAAAATATGTTAGCAAGTTTTATTATTAAGAATGTATGTATTATTTCAGAGAATTACACAAATGGTAAACAAGTTTCTGCCTAATAGGAAAAGCCAATGGACTATTTCCATGTTTGGTTATTTACTTTCTTGACTTTGAAATCAATAGACGGTGAGTTGATAAGCAAAACAGCACAAATAACCACATGCATAAACTCATCATAGATACCAGTACTAATTTTGAATATACGCTAGTCGCGCGTTTCGTCTATAAAAGACTCATCAGTGACGCTCGAATCCAAAAAAGTTAAAAAGATGAAAAAAAGTACGAAATTGGAGAGCATTGAGGACCAAAATTCCTTAAAGTTTTGCCAAATACAGCTAAGGTAATCTATGCCAGAGGTAGAAAAGCCTTAGTATTTCAAAAAATTCAAAATTTTTGTAAACAGTTAATTTATAAATATAACCATATCAATAATACTTCTTTATAACTGACAATGCGGTATGGACTTTACTCATTGTTGAAGGCCGTACGGTTACCTATAATTGTTAATTTCTGTGTCATTTTGGTTTCTTGTGGAGGGGTGTCTCATTAGAAATAATACCAAATCTTCTTTTTTTTATTTGACCGAAACTAACCCCTCATTTTTAGCCACACTGACACAACAGATCATTTGTGGGGTCCATAAGAGACACATGGTCACATTTTAAAACTGCTTCAAGTCGCATATTTTAGTAAAGCAAATTTAACTCGCGGTTTGCTTAAGGCAAAATTTTTAATGCTGTTTGACAGTAACTCTGACATTTGCTCCAAGTGAAAATCAAAATTAAAAGATATTTGGGTCATTCAGTGTATTTCAACTTAATTGCACCAAAAGGGTATCTTTTCCTACAAAGTTAATACTTGATTCTTTAAAGTTTAGGAAAGTCATAATAACAGCAATATAAAGTCATAAACAGTGCAGAATGAGACACATTTCAGGCAAAATTTATACTGGTGAGAAAGTATAAAATTATATTATCCTGGTACTTTTGATAACTATCAAGACAGCTTTAAGACTGTCAAGAATGTGTCAAGACATATTCAGACAATATGTCAAGAATATATTAAGCCTGGTCGACAAAAATTTAAGACGGTCAAGAATTGTTCGAGACTAATCAAGACTTTTATTAGATGATACAAGAGGGTATTTTACAGAAATTATCGAGAGAAATTTTAGGACAATGCTCATACTATCAAGATACATGTCGAGAAAGATCAAGAATTATTTTATACATAATTATACTTTACAAAAAAGGGGTAAGTGTAAAAGTCAAAAGAAACCTTAAATTAAACAAAAATCATGCATATGTTTTTTATAACTTAATGGATAGTTTTCATTATACAACTTGTTTTCTGAGGAAAATTCTTTAATTTGTCCACATTTAGAAGAAGTTTATTTATTTTTAATTGCTTTCTTCCAGGAAGCAATTCGACGACATATTTTCCGTATGCAAAGTGACCAGAGCGTAACCCTCCTCGTAAAAATCCGGCGATCGCAATACGCATGGATCTGTCATTAAAATAAACAATTATCTGATTGTACAATCATGTTAAACACGTGCTCAATACCCATGCTTTTTGTTATTTGTTTACTTTTAGGTGACAATCGGAAAACTTTGGTTTTAAAACACGGTATTTAATGAGCAGCCATATTTGTTAAAATATTACAGAGAGAAAAAAAAATGACCATTATACGATATATTTGCGTAAAAAATTACAAAATCGTGGACACAGTTTTAAGTTTATGATATATATACATGCATTGGTTCAAGAACTTTTCACCACGCACTGGTTTCATATGACTTTAAGGATAAGTATATGTATCATGTGTATGTAAAGCTATGATTATTCTTTTTCTTATTATCCAGACTGCAATTTCTCGTGTTTTACTTTGTTGGCTATCATTTGTTAATTCTAACCGTCAATCGTCCAATTTTCCGGTATTGTCCTATACTTCTACGTGTACTGGAGGCCAACATTTATTACCTTGATTACTCATGTGTTTGCCGTGGGAATAGAAGACGACTAACGACCTATAACCCCGCGGGCAATCAACCAATGCAGTAACGTAGAATTGCCCACCGATACCATACGGATGCGAGTTGAATGCGCTAAGTATAAAACGGGAATCTTTCGTGCGCTCTGGTTCTAACGTTGCAACCTGATACTACGAACCTTTATTAGTTTACCCTGTAAGCTTTACTAGAGAATATACCACCAGCAACTGTTCTACCATCGCTACTAGATTATTTTGAGTATGTGTCCTCATATATAAAGATAGACTGGCCTCTGACCTAGTTTGTAACACTACGGAATTTACAATCGAAATTCCAAATATCATGACGATTTGACCTACTAACAAGGTTTTCCTAAACGATAGATTGTGGCTTAAAACAGTTTGTGGTCCACAGACCGGAACAGCATACATGCAAATTCAGACAAAAACTAGTCTTTTCAGACTTTTTGACTTATTTGTGTAACGCTTCAATTAAAAAAAAAAACGTTAAGAAGCAAAAATGAAGAACGAATTAGAAGAATAGTGTGAACCACAAATTCCTAAAATGTCACCCACATACAGCTAATGTAGTCTCTTCGTGAGGTAGAAAAGCCCAAGTATTTCATAAATTCAAAGTTTTGTTTGAACAGTTACTCTTTAACTTTTAATATATCTATGATAACTCAAGTTAACACAGAAGTGCTGACTATTCGGCTAGTGATATCCTTGGGATTTTAAAAATGCTCCAGCAGTGGCATCAAATGTTTTCAAAATTTAGTCCTGGTATCTATGATGAGTTTATTTATCGACCCAGTGGTTGTAAATAAACTCATCATAGATACCATGATTCAAATATTTGCGCCAGACGTGCGTTTCGTCTACAAAAGACTCATCAGTGACATTTAATAAAAGAAATTAAAAGGCCAAATAAAGTACGAATTTGAAGAGAATCGTTGACCAAAAAATTATAAAAGTTATGCCAAATACATCTAAGATTATTTATTCCTGAGGTAGAAATGGCTAAGCATTTAAAAAATAATCAAGTTTTGTGAACAGGTAATTTATATTTATACATGTAGATATGAATGACCCAGTAGTTGTGAATAAATTCATCCTAGTAGTTCCAGGATTCAAAATCTTATATTTGCACCAGACACGCGTTTCTACTTAAAAAAGATCCGTCAGCATAAAACGATACAACTGTGCTTTAAACTTAAAATCTTTTGTTTTTCAGGTTTCATTTCTATCAAAGGATATGGCACGCTTGAATTGAATTCGCAATTTGAACTGGGATGTCAAATCGTCTCATTTCAAGGGCAAGCATCATGGAGTAATACTAATATTGGGTCTATCACATGTATGAGTGATGGTTCTTGCACAACACTTGTTAAGGACAACTTTAATTTCTCTGGAAATTCATCAGGCATTTTTGTAATAATAAACCCACTACTTGAGAAAGATGACCAAATGGAATGGACATGTATTCATGATAATATGACCACATCTTATACAGTTGAAATACGTGAGATTTAATAGAGTACATATATATTATGTCACATAGGTTTCACAATATAACCAGCATCTCGGAATAATTCTGTAAATCCTCTTACAACGTGTCCGGTGATCCAGCAAACCAACAAAGATGGGCGTCATGCCCAAAAAAAAACATAGGTGTAAATGTAGATTTTGGCTTGTATCTCTGAAACCATGGCATTTATAGCAAATCTACCATGGGGTTTAATTGTTTTTCAGATCTATCTGCCCTGAAATTTTCAGATGAATCGGACAGTCCGTTGTTGGGTTGCTGTCCCTGAATTGGTAATTTTTAAGGAGTTTTTGCCGTTTTTGGTTATTATCTTGAATTTTATTATAGATGGAGATACATTTTAAACAGTTTTAATGTTCAGCAAAGTAAGATCTAAAAATAAATCAACATGACCAAAATGATCCAAACTTTTCCACAGTCATCATTAGGGTATTTTGTATTGAAATTGTGTCAGATGATCCTGGCCGCGAACCAAGATGGCCGACATGGCTAAAAAAAGGACATAGGGTAAAACGCAGGTTTTAGCGCATATCTCTAAAATCACAGCATTTAGATCAAATTTGGCATCATAATACTGTTCATTAGGTTTAGATCTATCTTCCCTTAAATATTCAGACCATTCTGGCAACCTATTTTTCGGTTGATTTCCCTAAACTGGTATGTTCAAGAAAATTTTGCAGCTTTTGGTTATTATGTTGAATATTATAAAATATAGAATTAAAATGTAAACATGAATTATTACAGCAAAGTAAGACTTAACACATGATCAAAATGGTTCAATGATCCCTTGAAGAGTTATTGCCCTTTATAGTAATTTTTTTAACTTTTTTTATAAATTTTGTAAATTTTAACAAAAAAATGTCCACTGAAACTACAGTGCAAAGTTAATTAAAGATAAAGATGGTTGTAAGCAGCAAGAATATTCAGTAAAAATAAGATCTACAAACACAACCATCACTGAACAGTTTTGTCATTAATCCATCTGTGTTGTTTTTTTTAATATGCACATAGACCAAGGTGAGCGACAAAGCATCTAGCTTTTAGACATAATCAAAAGTTATTTCAAAGGTCTGAGCAATATTTCGAAGGAGTTCGACAAATAAGCGGCACATCAAAATTACTTTATGGAGTTTTACACATTGAAAATGTACACAATATGGAAATCATTCTTCAAAGATCACCGGACGTTTATGAAATATATACTCAAGAGAAGAAGTACTTGTTTTACATGTAAATGTTGAGATCCGCCTGTAATGCATTTCAGGTTCAGCAAATCCAACTGAGCAGACAAAGTCAGGTAAGACACATAAAAATAGAACGCATATTACGAACTATATATTATCATAGCAAATAGAAAAACAATAACTTTATGTTGTTTGAAAATTGTATATTATTTAAGAAAAAGATACTAACTTTCTGAAAATGTACATAACACTAATTCAGTAATTGAGTCTGTCCAAAGCCTAGAGCATGTACGTAATAGTTGTCGTTTTTTAATGTGAATCACATGTTTTACGTTCATTATTCTGTCAATAGTCATGTCGTTAGAACCTTTTGACATTTGTCATTTACAGGCCTTTTCTAATTCACTGGGCGAAATAAGAAGTGTTTTTTTGTGGAGAGCCGTACGGTGACCTTGTGTTGTTTAAACTTTGTCAAATTTATTATTTGTTAGAGGTGTCTCATTAGTAATAGTACCACATCTTCTCATATATATAAGCTTAAAGGGGCACTAGCTACAAAATGAAGAAAAAAAACCCAATCATTAGATATAGGAAGATGTGGTGTGAGTGCCAATGAGACAACTCTCCATCCAAATACGTTCAATCATTAATGAATGTGAAATAGTGAATTAATAATAAAATTAAAAAAAAAAAAAAAAAAAAAAACGCTTTAAGTAGCATGTAGGAGTGTATAACTTGACCTCATAGAATCCGTAATTATGTGAACGTCAAATTAACTCAATTTAGAGATGGATAACACACGTTTTGTGAGTGATCAGTTATTTAAAGGAAAAGAATGTCAACATAGAAATTGAAACAAAGGTAAATCATTTGATTGACTGATTCGATCCACATACAATAATTCTTACAAAAGATGATTTACATGCATTTTTGATATATAATATGAAATTAAATATACCTAGAAAAAAAAAAAATTGCACGAGTTCGTTTAATCTTTTTATATCTATTATTGTATATATATCCCTTATATGGCCATCGGAGGCTTTCGGAGGTCAACTCGATAGTAAATGTGATGGCGTCTAGACTAAAAGAACAAACAAAACGAAGCTACATATTATGGAGAACATGTTATGTTAATTGTTTATTTTAGACTTTGAACAATTTGTTGAAATGTTTTACATTGTCATAAATCAAATCTGAGAATTTGAGTCAAATCGGTGAACAATAATATGACAGCTAGTGCCACTTTAAAAATGTATCCTTTTCGCTTGCATGTACTCATTATGGAGTTGCTTTTATTACAGGAGGTTTGAAATTTGGAGATATTATTGGGATCATAATTGGCTGTGTTACATATTTAGCACTAGGTGCAGTACTATGTTATTGCGGAATAAAAAAGAAATATGGTTTTTCTGATAACAAAGTAGCAACTAAATATGTAAAGAATGAGCATTGAAAAGCAATCGATACTGTCTAAAGGAATCTAAACATACTTATTCAATAGAGTGAACAGCAAAATATCGTTATAGACTCAAATAAGTACACTATACAGTTTTAATACTATAGAGTTCAGTAATTTTGTGATTAACAATTGTATTCATTAAAGATAAAAAAAAATTGTTCACAAAGATATTGAATTATAAAGTGAAATTTAAATATACCATGTAACTTTGTGTTTAACGCTCTCAACCAACATACTTGCTAACACCTATTTCATTTGGTGTGTTTTCTCATTGGCGTATATGTTGGATTGGTTGCGATTGTGTTGTTGTAGTCGAGGAAAAATCAGTATGTTTTTAGAGCTCATGAATGCTTTCATTTGCATAATGGCACAAATTTAGCAACCATCGAATATTAGCGCACTTAAAAGTCATGTTTATAATTTTGCTTAGTATTCTCTCGTTCTTTCTTGGATGTTTATGTTGTTCATAGTTGAAACGGCTTTCTGAATATATAGCTTTTTTCATCCATCCCTTTTATGTTTGTATCAATGGATGCGTGTTAAGCAAATCGTTGCCAAAGGATACGTAAAGTTCAACTCATCATATTCAGTAATGTTAGTTACATACATGTACTAGCACACTGTGTAACGAGTTTATGTTACCGAGTATCTTAACATGTGGCAAAATAATGCCTATCAAAGACCATCAAAGTGATCAAGTCCTCGATATTCATTAACTAATTATGTTGGTCTATGCAGAATTAAATGACAGAAATAACAAGGTGTTGTAAACTTTTAATGAGTTTAATGAAATCATTTCAATCTTTCTTCGCTTGTTGAAACGTGATTATGTTGATTTTACAATGCAAAGGGACGTAATATCATTATTAACCGTGTATTCAGTAAAGTAAACAATGTCTACTATAAACCATTTATAAAATATACAAGGCATCCACGCCGTTACTTTCAACCAATCGTACTGCCTGAATGGTATAGGATGTAAGATAATCAAGTAGCACAGTGCAAGATCATAACATTTAAGTATTTGTATTGTAACGTTTTCGCTAACCGGTGAGAGAAACTTTCTAACCAACCAAACCAACCAACAGACCAGACAGACACCAACAACAAACCAAAAGAAATAAACAGGAAATATGAAAGCTCAGAATTACTACTGCTGCCACTACTGCATACCGCATATCACACAAATATAGTTTCTAGGTCGGCAAAGTCTCCTTTTTATGTGGATGTGTAAAACGGATGATATTTTCATGTGTATTGTAATAAAGTATCAGATCAGTCTTTATAGTTTTATGTTCTGAATGTAAACACAAAGTCGCTTCAAATGTATAACAAGTTTTATTCACCAGACATAATATTAATAACAACAGGAACAAGAATGGACAGATATAAATCTCTTAAAGCAGCGATCAATAATTAACAATATTTCGTATAGATTAGACAAACAGAGAATTCTTTAAAACAGCTAGCCTACCCCAAAATCAACATTCAAGAAACACAGATTCTATCAGCAACTCTTCATATAAATACATGTAAAATACTACACAAATAAATAAGTCACAATTTTCCTAATACTCTATATGATAAAGATATATCAACAGCAATCCCGACTATTTAAAACAAACGGACACTATTACCGACTTTACGCACCTTTTTCCTATTTAAGGAGGCTCGCGGGTATAAGATTTTCAAAAAAAAATCAAACATTAATTTTCCTTTACAAATTTGATTAATTACCTTTAGTAGTTGCTACTTTATCTTATGGTACAAGAATTTTTCAAAAAAAATCAATACATATTGGCCCCAGGTGACTTTTAAAATTTAGATATCATTGAAAAGGCTCCAAATTATCTCCCTTTGGTGCAAAAATGCCATTTTTTGGCTCTAAAAATGAAATATCTTTTTTAACTCCTCGGTGACCTATATTTTTTATTGTTGTTTTCCAATAGGCTGTACATAAACTGAATAATTGTAAAATTTTACCAATTTCTGTAATTTAGTTCTTTTTTTTTTTTTCGATATTACCAATATTTCTCCTATTAGTTCAACAGAAAAAAAGGACATTAACAAAAATGTATGCTTTTTTCGAAAGCAGATTGTGAGCGTAAACGCACGGTGACCCCATTTTTTTATTTCATATTTCCATTAGGTATAAGATAAAGTTCATTTAAAGAAAAATATAGAGAAATCCTATATTAAATAAAAAAAAATGATTTAGACTCGCGAGCCCCCTTAAAGTTGAAATTCATTATCAAACTTTATTCTCAAAACTTATATGTAAGAAAACAAGAAAACTATTAAATGTCTGCATCCGTTAAAAAGAACTTGTTACAATAATCGAAATAAAGCTCTCTTCTAAATAAACTTTACATAAAATACTCTAACTTGTGTCCATAATTTGAAAAACATACAAAAATATAACTACAACATGTTCAGGACAGTCTACATATTATACGATTTCTAGGGTCACTATATTTATAATAATACTCGTGACTTTCGGTTACAGTGAAAGTAACGTACAATTAATCAAAAGCTGTCAGTAAGAAAACAGACGTTTTCTATCGTTCTGGAACATATAATATTAAAACGATTAAACAATATATAGGTAATAATGAAATAGAATACACACACATTTACTGCTTTAATAAAATAATACAAAGTACGTTTGGCAGAAATATAGAGAAAACTGTGTAGACAATATCAATAAAAATCTAGGCACTGCTATCTGTCAAAAACGTCACATTACCCCCTCCTTACAAAAAGAGATCGCCCCGACCGCGGGTTATACACCACCAAATACGGTAACTGTCGCTATTTTATTTAACATACATAATTGGTTACAAGTTATATATACATATAGTAGCTTACATTATGACAATATCCATAGATAATAAAACAACACTATTTGAGCTTTAAAGTTGTAATGGTTTCCAATATAAATTATATCCACACATTAACCCGTAATAATTTTAACAACCCATATACATGTAAACTACAATTGTCTTTCTTATTCCCTCCCTTGTTTTAAATTTAGTTTTACAATTCCGAACAATAAACAATAAGTATACATTAAGTCGAGAGTGGTTTCATGATAACATATCACTACTAGAGAGTCCACTAAATATCTTCTTCGTTGCCGGTCATCAGGATTATCTATGTAGACGAGATCTTGAAAGTTCTTGTGACTGACTAACATACATTAAACATGATGTACTAGTATACAAATAAAATATTACATGTACCTATACTGTTACACTTGCATATTTTCAAATTTGGATAAAGTTAATACTTGAACAATTATAATTTTATAATATGAACTATACTTAAAAGAAAAACATTTGAATTCTAAATTCTAAACTTTTATTTTAAAAAATACCATTTAAAAAAAACGTACTACCTATCGTTGCTATCTTACCAAATGTTACTAGATAATTGTAAGCTTGGCATACAACCAACACCAATCTCACACGTAAAGGTGAGCAAGATACAGACCAAACGGGAGACATGGCAGGAACTAAACAGGATACAGTCGGCACTAGAGATGACAGGAACTAAACAGGATACATACATGACAGGAACAAAACAAGATACAGTCGTCACGAGAGAAATGCAAGGAACTGAACAGGATACATAAATGACAGGAACTAAACAGGATACAGACGGAACATCGGCAAAATAACCAGTTTTATTTATTTCATCCTTGTGAGAGTAAATAGAACCTACATACTCGTAAACGGCTGCAAGCACATTGTTTTCTGTAAAACTTGCTAACTTATATATCAATAAGTCTTAGAGGAACAAAAACCTTTTTTTTTATTTAGCTATATAAAAATAGTACAAGCCAACAAGAGACCTTGTTCCATGAGAACGAGACAATTAATAAATGAATATGTCCCTTAAAAAGATTTAATTACAATCATGTTCAGAATCCGCTGGAACAAAAACATATTCAGCAACTCAGATTCTGCAAACTTACTGCCTTGCACTTTCGTAATTAGATTTAATTGACTTGCTGTCGATACGTAAAATTTCCCTTCACAAGTCTAAGCTTCATTTACGATTGGACAAAATAGTATAAAAATCTGGCAAATCTTAACATAACTTGAGAATCAATATCAGCCAGTCACCTCATCTTTTATAATTTAAAATCGATATCAAAAATAACTTCAGCCTTTCCCAGGGGCGGACAATACTGTCATCGGCCATTTTTCCACCGCCTTGTAAATTCAGGTCTATCTGTCTCAGGAATCTGATGAAATTTCCAAGAGTTAAAAACAGTTATAGTATAATCTGTATCGATCCCACAAGTAGGAGAATACTTGCCGCCCTAGCATATAAAAATAGAAAACATTATAAAATTTATTACTTTTCTTTAAAAAAAACATTGTTAAAGTTGTTATATTCATTAAAATGAGGAGGAGGTTCACAATTCGGCACTGATGTAAATTTCAATGCCACCAGCTGACAAAATCTGGTACCTGCCCCGTAGCCCCGCCGGCTCATGCAGAAGTCCGGTCGAAGTCTCACCCCTTTGATGCACAGGCCCAAGTACTCTCCCGGGTTACTGGAACTCCTCTGGGGACCCCTCAGCAGCATTAGCACAACCCTGATCTAAGTAGGGTCCAAAGATCAGTACTACTAATGTGGTGTAGGCCCTTGTTGTCCGATGCCGCCAGTGCGCAATTACTCCGCCCCTGCACCTGCCTAGGCTGTGAATGCGGATATAGAATATCCAGAGTCCGAACCATCTGTTTCTACCCTAAACTCCTCGCTCAGCATTTACATATCTGACGTAAGTCTGCATTGTCCCTTAATTGAATATCCCCTTAATCTCATGAGAGGGGTTGAGTTCCAGTCGTCCCTACCACCAGCACCGGTATTTCTTTAAAGCCGATGAGGTGTTCTGCTAGTCATCTCTCTACCGCACTGTCACTGCACTCTCACCAATTAAATCACAAAAATAAAAATAAAACAGCATATTTATAAAGGATCTTTTAATTCCACTTTGAAACTGTAGAATCCTGTCGACGACGCCAAATGTAACGTTTTCGCTAACCGGTGAGAGAACCTTTCTAACCAACCAAACCAACCAACAGACTAGACAGACACCAACAACAAACCAAAAGAAATAAACAGGAAATATGAACGCTTCAAATGTATAACAAGTTTTATTCACCAGACATAATATTAATAACAACAGGAACAAGAATGGACAGATATAATTCTCTTAAAGCAGCGATCAATAATTAACAATATTTCGTATAGATTAGACAAACAGAGAATTCTTTAAAACAGCTAGCCTACCCCAAAATCAACATTCAAGAAACACAGATTCTATCAGCAACTCTTCATATAAATACATGTAAAATACTACACAAATAAATAAGTCACAATTTTCCTAACACTATATATGATAAAGATATATCAACAGCAATCCCGACTATTTAAAACAAACGGACACTATTACCGACTTTACGTACCTTTTTCCTATTTAAAGTTGAAATTCATTATCAAACTTTATTCTCAAAACTTATATGTAAGAAAACAAGAAAACTATTAAATGTCTGCATCCGTTAAAAACTGGAAACTGGAACAATTAAATGAACTGTATAAATAATTATATTGCATAAATATTACAATATTCTGGAACTTAAAAGATATTAAAACTTCTGCCTTAGAAAGACAACTGTACCTTGAAATTTATGAGACAAGTAAAGAAAGCTGCTAGCCGGCGGTAGGGACAAGCTGGAACTGACGTAAAATACTATAAATCTTACGCTAGTGTTGTTATTTCGCGTGAGAAATATTCCAAATATGGGGAAAAATCAATGACCTAATAAGGAGACTTCCTTATAAGGTACATATCTTTGCACTACACGTCAGATCAAATGATGTCGATACAGCCCAATAACTACGAAAAGGTGCGCAACGTCGGTGCAAAAATAGTTCATAAGAACTTGTTTCAATAATCGAAATAAAGCTCTCTTCTAAATAAACTTCACATAAAATACCCTAACATGTGTCCATAATTTGAAAAACATACAAAAATATAACTACAACATGTTCAGGACAGTCTACATATTATACGATTCCTAGGGTCACTATAGAACAGAACAGAACATATTTTATTTCCAATTAAGGGCCCACAAGGGGCATACAGAGCATACATGAATAAGGAAAGAGAATATTAATTTGATAGATACATAGATACAAACATTATTTTACATACAGTAACAATACAATTACTAACTCATATTCACTTTAATAAATTTACCAACAGCATTAAGGACCTGATTGTCTTCACAGTTTAGTAAATAAATAAATTTATGCTGATCAGTGGCGGATGCAGGAATTTTCGAAAGGGGGGGTGCTAGCCCAGGGCAAAGGGGGGTGCAGGGGGGGGGGTGCAAAATTATCCCGATTCAAATGCATTGATCGGCCAAAATAAAGGGGGGGTGCGGACCCCCGGAACCCCCCCTCTGGATCCGCCACTGCTGATTATCCAGTATAGAAAAAATTGGAATTCTTTGGCAAACAAAGTCAAAGAGAGCATCTCTATCTGATTTAAAATTTTCACAGTTAGTTAAAAAATGGATTTCATCTTCAACACAGCCAGAGGAGCATTTTTTGCAAATTCTTTCATTTCGTGGAATATTTGAAATAATACTCGTGACTTCCGGTTACAGCGAAAGTGAAAGTAACGTACAATTAATCAAAAGCTGTCAGTAAGAAAACAGACGTTTTCTATCGTTCTGGAACATATAATATTAAAACGATTAAACAATATATAGGTAATAATGAAATAGAATACAGACACATTTACTGCTTTAATAAAATAATACAAAGTACGTTTGGCAGAAATATAGAAAACAATATCAATAAAAATCTAGGCACTGCTATCTGTCAAAAACGTCACAGTATGTTAAATTAAAACATATACGGAACTGTTGGAAAACGGATAAAATTTAGCGTAAAATTTGTTTGCAATTGGACATAAAGATCACAAGATTAACAAGTTAACATGAACAATGTGCTTCTTTTTGCGTGTGTGCGTAATGACTTTCGTTGCATTTCGTGAAGCCGACGTTGCTTTGCATTGCAAAGTTTTGCAGTAAAATCATTTGTTCGAATATCTCGATTATCTTGTAATCACAAAATGGATACATTTTGTACAAAATTTGAGTAGAGAAGACAAGAAAACACCAGAAGAAGAAATTTTTCAAGAATCGGGGATTACATTTCCGCAAAGTTGCAAAGACTGAGGGAAAATCGATGAAGCTACTAAGGAGTGAAATTATATGTCATAATTGAACTGAAAGGACGTGCATCTATTTGTAGTGCATTCCAAAACCACGAACAATAACTGGAATTAATAACACTAAAAATCAGCTGCACCCATAATTGCTGCTGAGGTGACTGTGATCCAGTTGTGTGTGTGTGTATTATTTTAATTTTCTTTAAATTTACAATTTGAAATTTTGTGTGTGACATATAATCAGTAAACATGATATGACGGCATCGCGTTCAATGTCTTCAATAGAAATTATTACAAAACTTTTCTATTCAACAGATTACATTAATATTTTAGAATCTTATTAGTATAACAAACAAACCTTAACGTATTTCTATATCTTTTATCAAGCCACAACCCAGATTTCATAATTCATCAGTTGACCATTTATTCAATTTTTCAACATGTCAAAGTACAGAATCTCAAATTGAATTAAACTTATTAAACATATTTTATATTTCTGTGGTTTAAAATTTCTTTAAACACGGGACATGCGGAACAAATATAATTTACTGATATAAACATTATTTTCACATTATTTTTTCAGAGATCACAAAGTCATTAACTTGCATTTTTTTTAATGAAAAATGTGCCCAAAAAACCTACCCACTACTCTTGGGTTTGTTACATGTCATGAGCTGAAAAGTATATTGTATAGTAAAATGCGAACTAATAACCCCATCTTAGTATCATATTTTATATGAATTTTATTCAAGGAATATATTAACTTAGTCGTATATTGCACAACCTTTTGGAATTTTTGTGTCCTCAATGCTCATCAACTTAGTACTTGTTTGACTTTATTACTTTTGTTTTATCTGAGCGTCACTGATGAGTCTATGTAGATGTAATACGCGTTTTGCGTATTAAATAAGCTTTGATAACTATTTAATAAAAATTAACCAAGATCTGACAAACAAGACTGATTTTTCCGGAGTTATTTCCCATATAAAATTTAAAAAAACAAGAGTTTTCTAAGTTTTTGATTTTTATAGGACTTTTTCTGATTCAATTAGTTTGAGGTTCAACCCCAACCTCCCAAAGTGTTGTAATAGCAAAACATAAAAAAAGAAATACATCGAACAAAAGCACAGTCTCGACGTGGCTTGTTTTACTTGTACATCCTAAAAAACCACCAAGTGCAGTTCTGCGACTACTCGCAGTTACTGATAGCTGGTCTGATAATTACTTTCTAAGGAAAAAAAGGATAAGACAATATGGAGATTCCGACGAGATTTTTAGGCGATTTGAATCATTTTAAGAAAACAAAATCAAAAGTTTTACAACCTTCCAGCATATTTAAGACAGAAAATAATATAAAACTGAACGCTTCAATTCTCATGTTCCAAATCAGACTGAACGCATTACTACAGAGGAAGAAACACACAATTTAGATAGCTTTGTTTTACAATTATGAGCATGATTCGACATACCTTTGTATGCTGTTTATTTTTACAACTGTAAATTATTTGGTTTGCAATCGATGTACATTCAGGCGGAGGAATATTTCAAAAAATTGTAAACCTTGCGGACTCATAGGCTTAAACAAGTGTCTCCAAAAATATGGATATTCACTGAATCGCAGTGGTTTGTGCAGCTATTTCAGTTTAACCTTGGTGTGATACAATCAGACGGGGACTTCAACAGACAGTCGATAGCAGGAGTGACGAATTTTTTTACGACAAAAGATAGGAATACACACAATACAAGGATACGTGAAAGACGTGTATAAATAGGCTGATGAAGGTGGCAGAAAAACGGGTCACTCGGGAAAAGTAATCTAATTTCTAATTTCTCACAGAAACCATTTATTGACAAGATGAAGTTATCCGTGGGTGTAACCAAAATTGTACAGAATTGTTTTGTGTTAGGCCAACATTTTGTATACTAGTATACTACTTTTTTTAACAAATTATGTTGAACAACCGGGTTAATATAAAGAATGAGAGAGAAAAAGAGAAAATAGTATTCAAAAATAAATGAATTATTCGCTAATACTTTTAGGTGATAGCTACAGCATTTATTCTTCCAAAAATTAAGAAGAAAATTAGTTCTACAAGTTACGTGACACACCCATTATAAGCTTAATCACTGACCCAATGTCACTTTTCCTCATGAATATTTAAAGAGTAGTTGCTATATTTATTATTCATGACGACCTCTAGGAACTGTACATGTCTTTGTTTCAACTGCAAACAACGAAGCGTGGATCAACTCGAGCTTATATAATTGTGAATAAATATTACTCCGCACAATTTGGGGCCTTTAGAAAGTGGGGTTTCCTCAATATTTACATCAATTAAATAACAAAAATATTTTGGTCATCAAAGCTCTTCCACTTTGTACACGTACTTGTTTGGCTTTCTTTACTATTTTGATCTGAGCTTCACTGGCGAGTCTACTGTAGACGAAACGCACTTACAACAATCGTATGTGCGTTTCTTCTTAGGTGACAGGCTAATAAGTTAATACATTGTAAAAGAGGGACGAAAGATACCAAAGGGACAGTAAAACTCATAAATCTAAAACAAACTGACAACGCCATGACTAAAACTGAAAAAGACAAACAGAAAAACAATAGTAAACATGACACAACATAGAAAACTAAAGAATAAACAACACAAACCCCACCAAAAACTAGGGGTGATCTCAGGTGCTCCAGAAGGGTAAGCAGATCCTACTCCACATGCGGCACCTGTCTTTTAACTTCTGAATATGTCCTGTACCAAGTGAGGAAAATTGTAGTTGTTATCTTATAGTTCGTTTGTGTGTGTGTGTTGCATTTTCGTTTAGTTTTTTGTTGCACCTCAGTGTTTCTGTTGTTTCGTAGTTTTCCTCAATTTTAGTTTGTAACCCGGATTTGTTTTCTCTCAATCGATTTATGACTTTCGAACACAGGTATACTACTGTTGCCTTTATGTGTCAAGTCAATACACCAGTATTGTCTATATATGTTCAAATATTATAAAAATGAACAAATACAAATGCTTTCATATTTTTGAATTATCATTTCATTTCTACATTTAACAAAAGTATGTTTATCGAAGAAAACATCAATTTGTCATGCATCTCCCATGATGACTGTGTTAGATAAATACAATTCCCACCTATGCATGTTTCAATTTGTTAAAGAAAATAATAATCAGATATGTTGCATTTTTGTTTTGTTTACTTAAGGCTATGATGGGTCACAGTACCTGCACAAATATGCTTTTCTTTTGTTGGTGTGAAAACCTGCCTAAGACTTGGTGGGATTAAGAGATGCTGTTGGCGTTTTATTGTTTCCATATAGAAAAAATGTAACCCAGAATTGATTTAAATTTGAAAAGCCCCACATCTTTAAATTTGTGAACCTTTCTTTCAGGTTACTACCGCAATAATGCTCTTCCGTGACAATTCCGACGAGCAGCTTATGAAAGAGCGACACAGTCAGATCGTACAAAAGAATCTGCGAAGATCAAGTAAAAGATTTCTGACGTACTTGAGCCTCCAGCAGACGTTAAGCAAATAAAACCTGACGACCAGAAAATATCCGAACCGCAGATGAAAATACCAGTTGTTGAATCAAACAATGAGGACAGCTATAACATTTTTTCCAAATGAGATGTGTATTTAGAATTTAAACTGTAAAAAGCTGATCATCAACAAGAGTGCATACTAATCTTTATTAAACCATTCGATTTCAGTGATTTTCTTGTAAATGATAATGCATGTTTTTTATGTTAAAACACAGAGTTCGTCAAGTCATTTAATTTTGGAGCATTTGAGTTTTATTGAATATAACTGTGAATTCTAGATTTTTGTTGGAGCGTGAATGAGTGGTCTTGTTTATTCGTTCGCTTGCAAGCACGCGTTGCTATTACAGTTTACCCAAATAGATAAGCTTTGATTTTGTCGTCCGCCAAATGTTAAGGACCAATTATATATGATATGTCCATTGTTCAACTACTAAATTGTCTATTCTTCTTACAAGCACACTTGGTACAATTAAAAACCTTATAATAAATGATTCAAATAAGGCCTTTGAAAATAGTGGAATAAATTACTTTTGGAGTGTCAGGAACTCGTTGGAAGTACTGGATAAATTGCATGCTTATATTGGTGATTTTAAATCTGTTCAAAGTTTTCATTTTTCTACCCTCTATACCACATTGCCTCGCATTCTCATTAAGAAAAAATTCACACACCTAATTAAATGGGCATTCAAAAAATCAAAATGTGAATATATATGTTCAAACTCTTTAAGGTCATTTTTTAGTAGCAATAAACAAAAAAAGTATGTTAATTTGGCATGCTTTGATACTATATATGCCCTTGAATTTTTACCAGATAACATTTCGCTCGTCCGTATATCGTCAGATTATCGGAATTCCAATGGGGACTAACTGTGCACCACTTATTGCGGACCTCTTTTTGTATTGTTATGAGTTACAATTTATGACAAAAATAAGCAAAGACCCATCAAAACAACATCTGATAAACAAATTTAATAATACTTTTAGATATTTGGATGATATTTTGGCTCTCAATAATGACGACTTCAGTATGTATATTTATGAAATTTATCCTGCTGAACTTACTTTAAATAAAGCTAATACTAACAATGACCACTGCCCTTTCCTCGATCTTGATATCTATATCACTAACGGAAAGCTGAATACTAAAATTTAGGATAAAAGGGATGATTTTTCATTTCCTATCGTTAATTATCCGTTTTTAGATGGTGACGTTCCCTTGTCACCATCTTACGGTGTTTATGTATCTCAACTTGTACGATTCGCTCGTGTATGTAACAATGTTTTAGATTTTAACGAGAGAAATTTATGTATACTGAAAAATTATTACACCAGGGTTTTCGATATCACAAACTAGTCAAAACATTTACTAAATTTTATCATCGGTATCAAGATATCATTCGTAAATATAGCTCAACATGCAGACTTCTTGTACGTTCAAGTATTTCACATCCAATATTTTATGGAAATATTCTTTATAAAGCACAAAGGTGTCAGTATTCACCTCAGAAACTTACAAAACCTTTGAATAGACTTATTAAGAAGGGATATGATTACGATACTGTTGTCATGTCATTAAAGATTGCATATTTTATCGTCAATATTGAGTCACTGATAAGGTCTTCGCGTCGGAACTAAACACATTTATTCTTAAAACAGTTGTTGGCATGACACGGGTTATGTTCTACTCATATATGTTATGAGGGTATGATACTAAACCCCTAACGGGAAGGATTGTGCCTGATGTTCATATGATGAAATCATAATCTTTCAGTCAGTTTAATTAAAGTCTGGAGCTGGCATGTCAGTTAACTGCTAGAAGTCTGTTGTTATTTATGTATTTTTGTCATTTGGTTTATTTTCTTTGGTTTCATCTTCTGACATCAGACTCGGACTTCTCTTGAACTGAATTTTAATGTGCGTATTGTTATGCGTTTACTTTTCTACATTGGTTAGAGGTATAGGGGGAGGGTTGAGATCTCACAAACATGTTTAACCCCGCCGCATTTTTTCTTGTGTACAATTTGGAAATTAGTATGGCGTCCATTATCACTGAACTAGTATATATTTGTTTAGGGGCCAGCTGAAGGACGCCTCCGGGTGCGGGAATTTCTCGCTACATTGAAGACCTGTTGGTGACCTTCTGCTGTTGTTTTTTTATTTGGTCGGGTTGTTGTCTCTTTGACACATTCCCCATTTCCATTCTCAATTTTATAATTTTTATAAAAGTATTGCTTAGTCGCATCGTTTGTTTGTAAATTATTACAATAAGCATTATAATATTGTGTATCAACCAGAAAGTGTAAATTACGGACCTGGATCTGGAAAACCAGATAAAACGTCAATTCGTAGTGACAGATTGTTGATTCGCAGCGCTAGGGATCATGCATTTACTCCTGCAACTCAGATACGACTGCAATGGCCACCAGGTGGAAAAATACTTGTTCGAAATGTTATCCATAGGCTCCATAACGTAGAGTTGAACGACATCAATATCTGTTACTTAGGCTTCGACAAATTCGTATACAATGCCATTTCTTTAGAACATCAGAAACATTGGGGGAAAATTTATTAGTCTGACGAAAGTCGAGTCTTTAACGATCCGTATGCGCGTTTGGTGAGAACGCAACACAGCCCATAACGAAAGAACTATTTTCCCAACTCATTGTTTTGGTTTGGTGCAGATGGTATAACGGCGTGGGGATGTTTTTCGTTGAATTGTAAACTTGCTATGAATGTCTTAGGAGGGCACATGAATGGTTAAATTTACAGACTTAGAGCTTATTGGCACTGTTGTTCCACATTTCGATGGCCATCCACTTGATGATCGTCCTCTGTACAAGGACGATCATGCTGGACCAAACAGAGCTAGAATTGTAACAGTTCATTTGCAACAAGAGTCTATTGACAGTATGTGTTGGCCGGCAATGTCTCCGAATATGAACCCAATTAAGCATGTGCGGTATAGGATTGAACGAAATCGTAACCTCCGGAACGTAGTTTTCCGTCAAAATCTCGATGCGGTGCGCGCAGCAAGTATTCATATGGCAGAGATTTCCAAAAGCAAATTTCGGACACCTTATCCAGAGTTTAAGACACAATAAAAAGAACTTTAGTTGAAGCTAGGGGGATAAACATCGTATTGATGCAAAATGTCATGTTAACATTACCAGATGCCTTTTACTTTATGCTATGATAATTGTGTGCAAATTAAATGTTGTTAAACAATACAATTCTTTTGTCACATGAAACTTTATATATTCTTGCCTTAACACTTAGTTTTAACAAAGTTTCAAATTTTTTTTATAAAACTTGACACAAATTTTGTTTATGATTCATACCCTAACAAAAGTACACCACTTTTTAGTTCACTTTTGAGTTTTCTTTTAGATTCAAGTGTGTTGAAAAAGATAGGGGGTGTCTTACTATTCGCGGACCGTACATATACATGATAAAGTTCCTGTCCTTCTTATTGAATATAAACGCCGATACTTTCATCATTGTCCACACTACTATTCATGTGAAGCGGAATTTAACTGATTAACTAAATTTTTCAAAATGGCACAAGCACAATTAAATGCAGTTAACTACAATATGAAGAAAAGAGATTTCTGGCCACCAGAGGGGATAAGATGTGAAGTAAAGGGTGTGAAACCCCTGTATATTTATAACTTTCCATCTAAATCAAGCATTGGAAGGAAAAACACCTCCCAGTTGTTCCAATATACTAGTGTTCGATTTGCAAGTCTAGATTCGACAGAAGGTGTGAATTAACTCATCATCTAAGATTTATCTATCATCTGACTGTCGAAAACACCAATAATATACTGTGTAAGGTTCAACCGGAGCAGCTTCCCAACATGAGCTACCGGGATCCAGTTGTTTTGCAACGACACGCAAAACCCCGAGTGAATGTTGAAGCACGAGAAGCGGCACGACATAAACGTGAAAGGTATGCCGCTGAGCATAAGATAGATTTTCCGAATTTGGAAGGTGTCATCACTGTGACCAGAGACTAAGTGGCTAACATTTTCGATGTACCAGGATTGGGACCAAGATTACAACTGAAGACCAAGCCTGGATGGTTCTCAGTATGCAAGTGACTATGGTTTGTCGTATTGTTTAATGTACCTGGGACTCTGATATTGTTATATGGACTATTGTGAACTTTGTTTGATTTTGCGTTTTATACATGTTTATTTTATAATTTGACATTTTAGTAATAGTTTTTTAATAAAAAAAATATTTGATATTCAAATAATTGCCATTTATTATTAGAAGCCGTAAACGGGCGTTTGCGCGTTTGGGGAGAACGCAATATACAGTCCATAACGGAACAAATATCTTCAGGTGGTATAACGGTGTAGGGATGTTTTTTCGTGGAATTGTAATCTTGATATGCATGTCTTAAGGAACTTGCTGATCGTCCCCTGAACATGGACGATAATACAAGACCACACAGAGCAAGAATTGTTCCTGCTAATAAGCAGCAAGACCCCATTGACAATATCTTTTGGACGGATATGAACCCAATTGAGCATGTGCGGGATAGAATTTGACAAAATCTTAACCGCCGGAACCCATATTGTCAAAATGTCGATTAGGTGCGCGCAGCAATAGTAATCGAATGGCAGAGATTTCAAAAGGAAATTTCATACACCTTATCCAGAGTATAAGACACCGTAAAGAGAACTTTAGCGGAAGCTGGGGGATATACATCGAATTGAAGCAAATTCTCGTGTTTTTATGATGCTTTTTTTTCCTATGATAATTGTGTGCAAATTAAATTTGGTTTAAACAATACAATTTTTTTTGTCAAAGTGAAACTTTATTCTTGCCTCAACACTTTGTGATTTTAACAGTATTCAATCATAAATTTTGAGAGTCAAAAATTTCAAAAAGGTGTTATAAAACTTGACACAAATGTTGATGATTCATACCTTAACAAAAGTGTACCACTTTTTAGGTCATTTTTGAGATTTTTTTTTAGATTCAAATATGTTGAAAAATATCATAGGTGTTAATCATAGGGTTTTGCTTAACAATTCGCGAACTGTATATGTAGTTCCTGTCTTTCTCATTGAAATATAAACGTCTATACTTTAACCATTGTCCACAATACTATTTATGTGTATCGGAATTGAACTGATTAATTATAGATATCTATAATACTAAAATTACGAGGTCCAATTTGTCAGCCTTCATCACGTAAAAACGACGAATCACAGAATTCAACTTTATATATAACTAATATAGGACAGGGTGTAGATTAAAAATTACACCACTCCAGGCCCTTTTGTTTTCCACGAAATTAAAATTGCCAATAATTAAGAAGTTCTGGGTCGAGTCCGATACCGATACCAATAGTATATTCACCTGTTACCTATTACCTTATCTGTACGTTCCGCATCTGACAGGCGCACCACCAAACGGTGTATTCAGGATTAATATGCTATATACACGGGTCATAATCACAGGGTTGACACTACTAAATTGTCAAATTGCTACCTATTGTAGTATTTTAATCAGTAAGACTTTCTAAGATAACAATACGAATACTAAAAATCTGGACTAAAAATTAGACGTATAGGTACAGTTTTCAAATTTTTAGTGGGCATGACGTAAAACAGCGAATCACAGAATTCAACTTTATTTATAACTTATATAGGACAATGCTGTTGACTCCATTCCAGGACCTTTTGTTTTCCAAATGATTAATATTACCAATAATGGTTCCAGTTAGACGGGTTCAAACGGAAAGATTTGAAAGCATAGAAAACTGTGATAACTATCTTATAATCGGCATGACTTTATCAGATGACAATACTAATACAAAAATAAGTCTTCCGCATAGTTATATACTTTAATTCAGACACGGACCCGCGATATCACGGGTGTGTTCTAGTCCTTTTAATATAAACCAACTGAAAAAAACAGGTTTCTTTATATAACCGTCTTTAGAGCTGAGGACAGGGGACTCTTAGTTAGTTTTACTTGTATATATATAGATATGTGTGTGTTCAACTCGGTTATTTTATTGTTGTTACTTTTGTTTATGTCACAAGTATAATGCTACTTATATGACAAAAACAGATTATTATCAGGGTTATTTCTATATAAAGTATCTGAACTTAATAAAATTAATCTTGAGTCTTCTCTACCATAACACAATCTCCCAGAAAAACGAACGAGAAACCTGAATTGCTAACACAGAAGTTTGTGGTATATATTTGCCATTGAGACCAATATTAAAGGCATCCGTCGTTTACTGCATTTTAGGTTAGCGAATTGAATAAAAGTATTTTAACACTGGTCAAGGTCGACGTTTGTTGGTGTTTGATTTTGTAGGCGATTCTAGGTTCACATAAGTACTCCCGAGGGAACGGTGACGTATAGACACCCGACCCCGTCCTCCTGTTACACATGTACACAAAAATTCATTTAAGGACTGACCTTTCAGCTTCAAAAGATGGGTATGTTTTTTTATAGTGTTTACTAAGAATAATTTTATTAAACGATATATCCTCAAAATATTGTTTTTCGAAATAAGCATTATGATATCTGGTATTCGGAAAATCAGGAATCCGAACATTATTTTTTCAGCTGCTTAATTGACCACAATACATGTGTATATATGTTTTATGAAGAAAAAAACCATTACAGCAACACCGTTTTTAAGGTAAACGGTCAATCCCTTAGTGAACTGAAATAAATAGTAATAATACTTGAATTATTTTTGTATTCCTCTGCCCGGGGCGAAGTCGTACAAGTCTTTAAACTATTTTCAACACACTTGTGAATAATTATCGGCATAAGAGAAATAAATGTTCGTGTATTGACACTAAATTTCTGCGTTTCCCGTGATGCATGAAAAGGGATACATTGTCTTGAAAACTACTTGCATGTAATCACCTGATTATCTTTATGTCTGCATTTTTCTGGAGTGTGGGATAAAAACAAATGTCATGAAAGAAACACTTACATGCAAACAAAACAGAGGAAAAGAATGGCCCATCACATATATATTCAATGTATACGAGCTCTATCTCAGAGTCTGTAATTGATTTTTATTTCCTGAACATGTTGTAGTAACTCGCTAAAATGAAACCTCCCTCAATAAAGTAAACAGAAAAAAGATTTCAACCTATATAGATATAAGAAGATGTGGTATGAGTGCCAATGAGACACATCCATCCTAGTCACAATTTGTAAAAGTAAACCATAATGGGTCAAAGTACGGTCTTCAACACGGAGCCTTGTCTCACACCGAACATCAAGCTATAAAGGGCCCAAACAATTACTAGACGTGTAAAACCATTCAAATGCACGAATCAGTAGGGGAAATAAAATCCACTATTATCAGTCAACCTATAAATAATTTTTAACAACAAATCATTCAAATGACTCCTACTATTTTTTTTTTTAAATAAAGATTTTGTCACCGGCATACTTTCAATTATTTCAAGCACAAGTTTAATATTTTTTCGCGTCCCGCATTACTTTAAACTTGTATACACAAAAGTACAAGTGCAAGATTCATCGTATGACATGCAGTCAAGCGTTTTCTATGAGCGTGATTTGAATAAAACGAACGTGTATATAACATCATGCACTCAATGAAATGCGTAAACGAGGTTGTCTCTCTTGGGTTTGACGTGATTGATCGAGAAGACGATAGCATAAATAATGTGTGTTGAATTAATAATACTAAATACAAAGTATTGTCTCATATATTTTTTTACAGCAAAGGTCAGGTTACTGTGATAAATTTTACACCTTTGGATATATAATCATTCATCATAACACTTAACAAGATCAACATTTATTGTTTATGTATATTCAAATAGTTAACATGGAGTAAAACCTGTCACCGAAACATGGTTAGAAATAGATTGAGAACACAATTTTGTACTTTCTTAGTTACAAAGAAAAATTGATGGATCGGTATATGATTCATATCAAAATTTGTATTACGCACATTTTATGGGTAAATAATTAGAATAACAACCATTAATATTAATTGTGGTTTTAAACATTTTAAAATATAATAAACACTGGACACTTTTAATTTGCAAAACACTCATTTGCAAATCCGCCGCCGCCTCAAACAAAAGCTACAATATCATGTATATGACCAAAATGTGCGGAATTACATGGGATTCAATAATTTCATTGGTTTTCTACTGTTTCTTTCATATTTATTTTGCAATTTGAATTATAAAAACATGGGATTTTCAATATCCCATGGGACAGGGCAAAATCCCATGGGATTGACCATTATCCCATGGGATTTTGGTTAAATCCCATGGGATTTTGGTTAAATCCCATGGGATTTTTTTTGGTCCCATGGGATAATTGTAGTCCCATGGGATATTTGTTGTCCCATGGGACAAAAAAAATCCCATGGGATTTTTATTATCCCATGGGATTTTTAATATCCCATGGGACAAATTAAAATCCTATGGGATTCTAATTGTAAATATATAGATATAAACATACAGTAATGTGTATGTTACAATGTATTCTATTTGGTAGTAAATTATTATAATATGAATCTTTTTAATTGAATATCTTTTTTTCTTGGGAAATGTTAATTTAGCATATTGTTCTATAACTGTTCAAAACTAAAGTTTTAAACAACAAAGCAGATAATGTAAGTATCAATATATGTTTATTCATGAATTATAGAATACTTTCTTAAAACACAAATATTTCCCATTTGAAATCAATAAAAACTCTATTGTTAGGCTTAAAATACTAGTAGCTATTTAAGTAAATCTCATTTTTTTTCACAATTTCCCTCAACACAAAACATTAATAGTTTCTTATCATCCAGCATTGTTTGATGGTATAGTCCACTTTTTGGTCATTCAGCACAGAACTTTGACATTATTTTGGTTTCAATATTTTTTTGTATTTAAAAGAACTTCAAATCATTGACTGAGTGATGTAAATAATAACTGATCCAACTTGTGTCTTTATATTTATTCTGGTCTTGTTTTTATGTTTTCTCCATTTATTCTAGGTGGTGAATTTCAATCCTTCTGAAAAAGAACCAATAAAATCTAAAGTAATGTATTATACTGTTAAAATCATATTATTGCTACATGTATGCAAACAATTTTGTATTATTATAATACAAAATTGTTTGCATACATGTAGCAATAATATGATTTTCAATAAAAATAGCTATGCGGTATGGATTTTACTGATTGTTAAAGGTTGTCCACGTGTCATCAGTTGCTAACGGCCTACATCCTTTGGTCTCTGATGGAGGGTTGTCAAATTAGCAATATATACCACATCTTCCTATTCTAATACCATATAACAATCAATTAATTTGTTCTTCTTGATAACATTTGGGTATTTTCCCAAGTTATATACATAATATATATACTGTGAATTCAGAATTAATGTGAGTTTTTTTTTATTGCGAAAAATGCAACGGAGTTGTAAACGCAATAATTTAAACTCGCATTATGAAATATTTTTATATATGGATTAAACAAGATTTTTCTCAAATCGTCAAATTTAAAATCGCATTTAAGTCTAAAATGACAGAATCGCAATAATAAATGCACGCAATATTTATAAATATACAGTATAAAGATCAATGTTAAAACTGACAACTATAATAACATTCCATTATTCATAATCTTCACAAGAATTTGCAATATTTTATACAAAATGTAGACAACAGAAACAATATTTCTTTAAGCTTTTGAAGTTCTGACAGATTACAATTTGTGTTTTATTTCAATGAAAAAATACCTTGAACTCTTTGAACATATTGGAAACTAGATATCATTGAGATGGAAGCCATCTCTGTGGGCCCCGCTGTCAATAACGTGGGGTAATAGTGATAGTACTATTTCATAGTATAATAGTGATATGACTGCATGATGTGAACTAATTGTTGACTACTCTAAGGAGTCTCATGTGTGATTTCAATCTAAGATTTTAAGTTAAAACTGATAAATATTCTCATCTTACTTTCATAGTATAATAGTGATATGACTGCATGATGTGAACTAATTGTTGACTACTCTAAGGTGACTTCTGGATGTATGGATTGATGTTTGAACAATATGTTTAAAGGTGCTGCCCAATTGATATTTGTCACATATTTTTAGAATTATGCCTTCAATATATTATGACCCACCAAGTATAAAGTATGAAATATTAACAGTTCTCGAGAGGTAGAGCGGACACAATTTGTTAAGAACAACAAACGGATGGACAGACTGACAGACTGACCTTAGACCTAGGATGCATACATTATGACACATTCTGTGGTGTTGGTTTATATATATGTTAAGTTGAAAATGTTTGTCAGGTATAAAGTATGAAATAATAACAGCTGTCCTCTCAAAATATAGTGTGGATCAAATTTGTTAGCGATGGACAGACCAACAGACAGACAGACAGACCTTTGACCTAGGAAGTGGTACATACATCATGACACACCCTCTGGTGTTGGTTAAAATGGATGTCAAGTATAATATTTGAAATCATAATGGTTCTCAAGATATAGAGTGGACACAATCTTCACCACAGGACACAGGATTGTCAACTGAAACCAAAGTTTTTTTGACGTTGACCTTTGACCTAGGAAGTTGTACATACATCATGACACGCCCTCTGGTGGTGGTTAAAATGGATGTCAAGTATAAACTTTGAAATCATAACGGTTATCTAGATTTGGAGCGGACACAATCCCACAGGACACGGGGTTGTCAACTCTAAACCAAAGTTTTTGACCTTGACCTTTGACCTAGGAAGTTGAACATACATCATGACACGCCCTCTGGTGGTTGTTAAAATGGATGTCAAGAATAAACTTTGAAATCATAACCGTTATCTAGATTTGGAGCGGACACAATCCCACAGGACATGGGGTTGTCAACTCTAAACCAAAGTTTTTGACCTTGACCTTTGACCTAGGAAGTTGTACATACATCATGACACGCCCTCTGGTGGTTGTTGAAATGGATGTCAAGTATAAACTTTGAAATCATAACGGTTATCTAGATATGGAGCGGACACGATCTTCACCACAGGACAGGGGGTTGTCAACTAAAACCAAATTTTTTGACCTTGACCTTTGACCTAGAAAGTTGTACATACAACATGACACACCCTCTGGTGTTGGTTGATAATCATGTTAAGTATTAAGTATGAAATCATAATGGTTCTCTAGATATGGAGCGGACACGAAAGTGTTACGGACGGACGGACGGACGGACGGACAGACTGATCACTATAGGGCGACCCGCCTTAGTCGGCGGGGCCCTAATTATAATATTGATACAAAAAAATTATGTATGTTTCATCCTTATTTTTTGTGTTGTTGGCTTGCTGTCTCATTTTAATATACATTTATACATACATCAATAATCTTCTTCTTTATAAAAAGTAAAAATGGGATATTTTTGATTTTGATATCCCATAACATTATAGTTCTATCAAATAACTTATTACCAAGTTCAAAAACACCAATGTGTTTGATATTAATTTTAAGACATGTATCAATGTTCCAGACCATATCAGTATTTGGATCTTACGTTTACGGTCCAGAACTTACAGTCCCACCATATTTGTACAGTCAGACCATTTAAGTATACTTGTACTGTCTGGTACCAGCTCGACCAAACATGTGTTTTTATTTTAATTGCAATTAAACTTTTTGTATTAATCTATTAAAGTCAAAGATTTCAGTTATGTTGATCTGTACTGTACATTTGTTTCTAATAAACTTGACCAACTTCTTAAATTTGGGCAGACTGTATGCGTACAGTCCAAATACTTGTATGTTCTGGAACATAAACATGATTAACAAGCATTTGGCAGGATGTCATGCTAAAATCCCATTAATATTAGTACTCAATTTTGAGTATATACATGAAAATCCACAAGTTACTTACTGAAATTCATGGCGAACACTCACCAAAAACTTAAGAGGATACAATTTAGAGGAAAGACTGGACAGATGAATGCGCTAACACTATCAAAACAGAGAATAAAACTTACCGAAAAACAAGATGTTTTGCATTTATCCAGGAGCAGGATAATTGAAAAGTTTTTTTTTTCTTTCTCTGCCATCCATCATATAACCTTTGAATTCATTCATGCAAAATATGAAAATCTGCAAAGGTAAGACCTTGAACCTCAGCTTATCCACATTTTGAATTTTGAACTGCATACTTGTCCTTTTCGTCTTGCTGACAACCTAAACATAAAAAAAATGATAAAAACATAATTCTAGATTGACTTTGCGTTTTTATTTTTGTTGGTACAAACAATTTTCTCAACTTTAAAACGAAAATATCATCACCAAAAAGGAGGTCATACTAACCTCCAAAATATTTAAACAAACCGAAATTATTACTTGATTGAAAATCTTGTCGTAAATTAATGGCATAGATACTCTTATTTTTGAAAACTTGATGTCTATTGCATACTTATATTCCTTTGTACGAGAGTATGCATATTTAGATGGACTCCATGGACTTTAATGTTAAATAAGCATGATTAATTTTACAGTTTTTCAGCTCTGTGTGTACATTTTGAGAGAATCTTGCAATACTGTATATTCTGATATTCAGAACTTATTGTGAGGTTTTTATTAATACAACTGAAAGCTGTATCTCATTTTCATTTCTGATACATATTTATGAGCTGAAGATCAGTGCTGAAATCTTCTCACTGCATTGAAGACCCATAGGTTACCTTCGGTCGTTGTCTGCTCTTTGATTGGGTTGCTGTCTCTTTGTCAAATTCCTAGTTTCCACTTCCCATTTTATAACATGTATGCTGATTTTTCTTAAATTACAATATTGAATCAAGCAATTTTGTCCATTATTGAAAATACGGTAAGCAAAAATAAATGCACAAAAAATTTAACATTGTTATATGGTCCGTGTAACACTTATCAATTCAAAGTTTTAAAAAGTTTTGAAATTTTAGATTTTTGGAATTTTAATCAAAGTTTTAAAATATCAAAATTTCAAATTGTGTTAAAGTTTTGAAATTTTGAAATTTTAACCAAATTATTAAAATATCAAAATTCTAAATATCGTTTATAAATTTGATATTTTAAAAACTTGATCAAACTTTTAAAATACTAAACCTAATGTGCAATTTTGATTATTTCACTTTTTGAAAGTTTAATTTTTTAAATGTTTGCCTAAAATATCAAAAATATAAAGGGGCGACAAGAGGGGTACCTGTAATCACTGATGTTAAGACGGCTCTGATAAGAACTATTTTCAGTTATAAATAAATAGCATGAAATATATCAAATCATTCTTAATAACAAAATAAATAATGAAAAGAAGAAGTCGGTGTTTTTTTATGAAACATATTAGACATCACATGGGATAACAGTATCCGGAAATTTTAGGGTTGTGCATCTATCAAAAAAAATAATTAATTAAACCTATTTAAACCGGAATCAACTACGTTGATTTAAATCTCTTATATAAGGTTAGCGTTTGAGATAAATAATTCAAAGCTATTTTGTGTTTCCAGTGCCCAACATTTAGAAGTATATCAGTGAAAAATGACCAACTCGCAGTAAACCATATAGTATTATTCGCATTTTTGACGTTCCTAGTAAAGGTAGATCCAGAAAAAGCGCTTCGATGGGCTGGCATACAACTTAAAACGTTTTCCTTTCTTGTTTATCGATTGCATGATGATAATATATTGCCTTTTATGATGTATTTCAGTTCCAAGAAATGATACGGAAGGAATACTTAAATACAGCGTCGCAATTAAAGTTGTGCTAGGCGTATTTCAACTGGCCCCTAGACATAAAACTGTACTGGTTCAGCGATTATAGACGTAATACTAAACTCCAATACATAACAATGAACTTAAATCAAAATCATACAAGACTTAGAAGGACAGAGGCTCCTGGATTGGCACAGGCGCACAAATGCGGCGGGGTTTAACATGTTTCGTGAGATAACAACCCTCCCCTATACTTCTAGCCAATAAAGAATGAAAAACACACAGTAATACGAACAGTAAAACGCACTTCAATAGGAAATACAAGTCATATGTCAGAATAGGAAACAAACTAAGAAACTAATTACCATGCATGACAATGATAATAAAATAACAAAGGACTACTATACATAAGGCTAGCAGTTACTGTCATACGCCAGCTACAGACCTCAATTAAACTAATTGAAGGGTTTTATATGTCCTCATTATGCACACTCTCTGTTGCATTTATTGCTAATTTGTTCCGGAACATTCATGAAATATTTGTCACTGGCAACAACAAAAAATCGATAATTTAAAATAGGTTGTTTACATACAAATTACGAAGAAACGTAAGATTCAACTTTCGAGGACAAAGTTGCCCTTATAAATGGATTTAAATATGTTTTAACTTCACTTTGGTCAAACACCTCTTTAATTGTTTCGTTCCTTATTTTGCTTGAATTTCAAATTTCAGTTTCAGCGTTCCGTATGTGAATTCTTTACTTCAAATTCAGCATTTATCATTGTACTGATTTTTCGAGAGCGACATTGGTGTACGGCCAAAAATGGAAAAAAAATTATCATGTAACTGACATTGTGGCTTCTCTTTGCACGCCCCATTCTGACTGGGTGTACATGTGAATTTTTAGTTTGCTATAAGTCGATTGTCGTACGATAACTTCAAAATACCCAAATAACAAAATGCAAATACGGGACAGTAATATCCTTTAATACAAAAAAAAATCTATTCCTTTTGTTTACTATAATAAAACAGTGGTTGATTTAGAACCTATAAGGGAGCTACGTGTATAATAACCTGTCCAAACATTGTCTTTAAGGTAGCAACCATGTAACTTTAAAAGTGGGGTGATGTTGTTTTGTCGAAGAGCTAACAATTTTATTAACTTTTTCATCGCCATTAATCAACTTGTCTGGTTCAAAATTTAACACTAAAAGGCATGGATAATTTTTCTTTTGTCCTCTTCTGGCACAGAATATTATATCATCAAATTAGGGATCAGAATATTTTAATGTACCATTATCGAAGCCCCTAGTGGTAGTATCAAGTAAAACACAGGGACTATCTAAATATTGGTTCCCCAGAAGATAACCATTTATCGCTGATAAAAACTTTTAACACAATTTTCAACTTTCAAAATGCCGACACCTACAACTTGATATATGGGTGCTTAATGTAGTACAGCGGCAACTATTACATAAACATGAATGCAAGTTGGGTGCTTAATGTAGTACAGCGTTAATTATTACATAAATATGAATGCTCGTGAAAATAATGTTTATGGTATACGTTTATATATGATATGTAAGGTTTCAACTTTTACAAAACCAGAGCTATACGTTGGATTTAAAAGTTTACTTTATTTGCCCTTTTCAATTTTATTTGACTTTATTTGCCTTTTTAACTTAATTTGTTTCGAGTGTCAATGATAAGTCTTTTGTAAACGAAACGCGCGTCTGGCGCAAAAGCCGGCAAAATTTATATTCCGGTATCCATCTATGATGAGTTTTTGTAGATACCTTGTAACAGTATCTTGGCTCCAATTTTGCTGATATTGGATCCTATTACCGTCTTAATTTCAGCGTAAAAAAGATTATATTAAAAAGCTCCCACACTGTGGACTAGCACAACCTTAAACCATGCATTCAGTATCATGAAGCGCTTTTCTTGATCGACCTCCTTACGGAACGCTTAAAGCTGAATATTTAGGGCAAACAACTTACAAAGAACAGATGAAAACGTTTAAGATGATTTTTCATTCTGTACATGAAATGATATATTCTTTAGCCAAGTAAGAAGTCAAAAAGCAAAACAGAAAAAAAAAATGAAATCAAAAGAGATAATACATCGTGTATTGGGCCTTTTTATGGCTTAGAGTTTAGTAGAAAATGTATATACATGGTCAACATAACCATACTATTTGACCTACTGCGAAGTTGTTCAGTTTTTACTGTTACTCCTGTTTCTCCTAAAATATGGGTGCTAGAAAAACCAGCAGGTAAAAAGGTCAATATCAGAGCCGTACGTCTGGTTTTTAAATGAATTATCTTCTTTTAAGAAATATTAATTTTGTCATCCAATTTTTCACCGCTTTCAACTGTCCGTTTTATTTCATACATAAACTTTTAAGTATCAGTATGTTTTTAATTCATATTGTTTCGTTTCGTTCCGCTTTTATTCGTTTCGCTTTTTACAGGTATCCCTCTTATTGCCCCTTTTCTATTTTGATATTTTAAGCAAACATTTAAAAAAACAAACTTTCAAAAAGTGAAATAATCAAAATTGCGCGTTAGGTTTAGTATTTTAAAAGTTTGGTCAAATTTCTAAACTATCAAATTTATAAACCATATTTAGAATTTTTGATATTTTAATAATTTGGTTAAAATTTCAAAATTTCAAAACTTTAACACAATTTGAAATTTTGATATTTTAAAACTTTGATCAAAATTCCAAAAATCTAAAATTTCAAAACTTTTTAAAACTTTGAATTGATAAGTGTTACACGGACCTTATATTTATGTAAAAGGCTTTTTTTTAAATTCAAAACAGTTGCCTTCACTGTTAATTTCCTTGTTTGATTTCATATCTTTAAAGCCTTTATAGCTAGCTAGATGGTATGCCGGGGCGGATCCAACCATTTTAAAAAGCGGGGGTTCCCAACCCAAGACAAAGGGGATGGTCCTATATTCATTTGATTTGTTTTATTGTCTCATACAAGAATATAGATGGTTTGAGGGTGGGAAACAGGGATCCGAAATTTTTTTCACCTAACCACTGGGGATCTCAACCATTTTAAAGTTTCTCAAACATGTAGGGGTGGACCGTGGGGGTGACCCCAATGGACTCTCCCTATATTTCATTTGATTTGTTTTATTGTTCTATACAAGAATATATATATATGGTTTAGGGGTGGGGATCTTGACCGTTTACAAGTTTTCAAACTAGAGGGGGTGGGACTTCCCTTTCATTTTATTTCATTAATTTTATTGTCCCCGACAAGAATATATATGGTTTAGGGGTGGGGATCTGGATCGTTCACAAGATAAGAGCTCATTCTCAAATTGAACAGGGTGGGGTAACCCTCAAAGACCTCCTTTTAATTTCATTTCATTTGTTTTATCGTCCCATTCAAGAATTAATATGATTTAGGGGTGGGGATCTGTACCGTTTACAAGATAATAGCATATTCTCAAGGGGGTGGGGATTACCTCCCATGGACTCATCCCCCCCCCCCAATACCTTTTAATAGGTCCCATTGCACAGATAGCTTACATTATTTTCCCTTGATTTACACTTTAGATATATATACACTAAACACAGGTGTAATTTTTTTTTAAAAAGATAATACAACTGAAGACCACAGAAGTGGATCCAGAATTTTTTGGGGGGGACCACCGACTGTCTAAGAGGGGCCTGCTCCTGCCATGCCACAGTGATTCCATATTTAATCAACCAATTTTTTTCCCAAACAGGGGGCCCTAACTCCTGATCCTCTCTTTTTTCCCCTCATTTCAATCACCCTGATATAAATTTAGTTTTATCACTTACAATAGGAATGGTTTGAATTCCCCAATAATTCTTATACATGTATACCATTAATATCAACATATTTCATTTTTGATAAATGAAAGGCAAAAGTTTTGGTAGAAATGGATAGTGGGAAGCTTTCAGATTCACACCATGCCGGTGGCTGTGTTCAAAGTGCTGGGTTTTTATGACCCTCGTTGTTTGCGGACTAACTATTTAGGCCAGTGGTGGATAATAGTGTGCGTGCATTAATCTTCTATACCTTCTTAATCAATATATTCAAATACTGACGGCAAGTGTTGTAATGTATCAATGTCTTATTTGAAATCACCGTGCTATTTACATGTGGGATCGAAAGTGCAGGGGAAGGAAACTTGTCAATTATGATTATTTCTAAGCCAAAATAAAATGAGCCGCCGTAAAATTAACCTTGGGCAGACTAGAGACATATAATATAAGACATATAATATATATGTCCCTGGCTGCCTTGGGTAATCCTCAAATTGGTGCAAGAGGCTTTACGGGCTGACTACTAATACATGTCTTAATCTTAAAATAACTCGGCAACGTCAAATAACAGTTGCATGTAAGTCTCGTCTCGGCGGGGGTGTCTTTTTTTCTGTCTTTTTTTTAGTTATATTTTTAATAACTTACACTTTTTTCCATTCTTCTCTTTCTTTCACTATTTTTTATTCCTTTTTTCTTTGTCCTCTGTTCTCTATTCTGTTAATTCACATCCATACCCTCTTATGTGGACTTACGGTAGTTTATTTTTCAGTTTTGGCAGAGATATTAGATACAATATATATGTCTCTGGTTCTGGTATTATGCGATAAGTCAATTTCTTTTTCATGCAGTGTCATGAAATATAATTGTTTTATGCATATCAGCCAAGATTGTGCGTCACATTTTGATAAACAATTCAACACTATATACACGTTATGTGAATTTTATTAAAATCGATGAAGAACATGAATTTGGCAGCTAGTGCCCCTTAAACAGGTAAAGTTCAATTAATAAATTCTGATCTACTGGCATTCAACACCAAATTACTTACTTGCTGTATATTGATAAATTTGATTGTATATTGTCAATACCTCAACATCGAGAATACGTCATGCATCGATGTGAGGTGTTGGTCGCTATGTTTGATACGGGGTCACCGGTTGCGGCTTCGAGACAGAGAAAACAATCTAGGTAAAAAGTGTAGAATTTTGTTTTTGAAAATTTGAATTTTCCTAAAAAAGTACTTAATTCCGTTCATCTAGTTGTAAATTTTCCTAAAAAAAATCCTTCATCTATTAGGGGTATAAACAAAAACTGAACAAGAAAAGTATAAGTAAACAGACAGAAAGTCTTTGGATTAATTATTTTACAATTGTTTAAATATATGAGAGAATGTTTTAGGCGAATTTTCTTTAATTACAGTTAAATGTATTTTAGGTTCAGGAAATGATTTATTCTTCGGGTACGTCTTAACAACCGCTCAGGACATACAAAGTGCACTCAGGACCCATTACCGTCATCGTATCTGCACACATGATGGATGTTTATCTTCGTTATACGCTTCTTATTTTAGAGTTAAATTTTGGTAGAATTTGAAATCGCCGGGGCGGATCCAGCCATTTTAAAAAGGGGGGTCCTAACCCAGGACAAAATGGGGGGGGGGGGGTCAACTACATGTCCCCATTCAAATGCATTGATCGGCCAAAAAAGGGGGGTTCCATCCCCCGGAACCCCCCGCCCCCCCCCCCCTCTGGATCCCCGCCTGAATTGAACTGAGATAGATTTGTTAATTCTTATAAAATAATGAAGGCACGTGTCACTGATTACACAACTACTGAGCCATGATTTTTTTTAGGAATTGTATTGTTAGTTCAGTTTTACCTTTAACATGAATTTGCATATATATAGAAAAAATAAAATATCTCATTCGATGTACTTTTTCAGTTTATTTTTCATGATGACGGGTAAATTAATTTGTTGTGTTTTGCAGTTCACGAATAAAGAAAATTATTTTGTAGTTTTTTTCTGTAACAAGTTCGATTTTTTTTTTTCAGTGTGATTCTTTTCTCTCTCTCTCTCTAAATCAAGTTTTTAAACAAACACAATGTTGACTGAATATCAAATTTTATTGAATTTGTATATCTTTAATCTCAACAAACCATTATACAAGAGAAGACAAGTATGTACAATATTGAATTCAGTTTAACCTTAACGGAAATCTGTGCACGAAGACTTAGTTGTGGTTTGAACGGATTTCGTGTCAATAGACTGTCTTCGAAAAAATCTTTCTCGCTGTAACAAAAATCATTTTTTTAAAATTAAGTTTAGAATCTTACTACAATCTAACTTACATATTGTTTAGAAATAATTATACTCAAAATATCATAATTTTCAAAAAAGGAGACGAAAACGGAGACAAGTTCATTTTCAGAATTTATGTTCACATTGAAATTCGTTTCAGGCTTGTGAAACTGGACAAAACGACTTTAATTAGAGAGAAAAACCTCAATAAATGCGGATTTCTTAAAACATTCGTATAACTCAAAAATAAAATTCCTGGACAAGTTCGATAAACATGAGAAATAACATCTAACTACAACGTATATTAGTTTGATTGTTTGAAAAGTACGGCTTTTACAGTTAAGAACGGATTCCATATACAAACTTTAATTAATATAAATTCTTTAAAAGTATGAACATTTATTTCCCTTTTCAAAATCTTACAAAGAATTAATTACTGGTCCAGGACAGGATGATTAAATTAAGAATAAAACTTAAAAATTAATGGAACGAAATTTTAATAAAATACGAAAATCTTAAATCATCGTGATATTCATTTTAAACGTCACAATATTACTTCCCGCATGGTCACACTGTACTAACAACACAATCTATAAACAACAATAAAGATAATCAAATCAATTTTGTTGATTGGATAGTTCATGGCTCAGTAGTTGTGTAATCAGTGACACGTGCCCTCATTATTTTATAAGAATTAACATATCTATCTAAGTTCGAATTCAAATTCTACCAAATTTAACTGTAAAATAAGAAGCGTATAACCAGAGACATATGTATTATATGTCTCTGGTATGACGAATATATGCATCCATCCTGTGTGCGATGACTATAAAGGGTCCTGAGTGCACTTCGTATATATGTCATTAGTGCAATCAGGAGGTTCTTCAAGCGGTGTTTAGGCGTACCGTTATTCTTCTGGTAACCCGAATAATTCAGTCGTTATATTCCGCTGATCTGCGAATGCTACATCCTCGTGTGGTAGAAAATCGGACACGGAAAGGGCTTGAATTATTCGAGTTATTCTTCTGGCGGCTTCAAAAAAAATATTCTTATCAATAACTTATACACAAGGAGACATTTTTGTTTTTTGACAGCCTGAACCTTAGTTAATGAGCAAACACAAATTAAGAAAGAAAATCGTTTACAATTAAATTTTATAAAAGGAAAAGGGGGGGGGGGGATAATAAACAAATTATATTTACGCTCACATACTTCTAAAAAGATTTGAATATGTAAGCTCTCTATAGATAATGTTAAATTATTTCAGGAGTTTTGAAAAAAGAATACATACAGTTTAATTTCGACTAAAATAGTGATTCTTTTTATAGATTTGGTACCTCAGTTTCGACTCAACATTTCTTTTTGAATTGTTAGATGGCAAACTCTTTAGGACAATATTGTATCTGTTCTCTATGTAATTATGGTGATATTGGCGATGAGATTCATTATATTATAACAAGGCCTTGTACAAATCCTTGATTATAGAATGTTTGGCAATATAAAAAGACGAAAGTAGACAAACCCTAATTAAGCAGGGTTTCACAAGTTGATATCCAAGCGGCCCACATTTTTGTACATCGAATAAGATCTATATTTTCAACGTTTTCAAAATGAAATAACTTGAATTGAAAATTTCCCAACTGTGAAATTTTTTTATTTCTAAACGTCTTTAACTATTATTTCGGAAAGAAAAAAATATTTAGCATATTCATATATTTTCATAATTTTTTCCAAGGAAACCTTTTTTTGGCAAAGTTTACTTCTATATGTTTTTAACCCTCACCAGCGACATATTCTCTGCCATCACCAATTAGTCCTAATTATTAAAGATCAATTGACCAAATTCAAATGATGATTGTATATTATATCGTATTTAATATGACCATAGGTCATCCGTGACGTATCCCAAATAACGGCGCATGCCGATAGATATGAATGAAATGAATGAATGATCTTTATTCTCATAAACCAAATACATAGTTACAGAGAAGATATAACAATAATATATATTACATATCTAAGATATAGCATGTGTGAAATACAAATTAATATGATATTTACACAAATAACAAATAAACACATAGTTGTATTAACCAGGAGGATAGACTTTCACAGAAATAGATTTAATGAATCTACAAAGTTTCTCAAGTTCCACAATATTTTGGGTTGAACATACTTGTTTGAATTTGATAACATTTATATTATTATTACAATAATGTGGTAAGTATTTGCATCTTTCATCTTTGAAATAATTACATGACATGATATAATGGTATTCATCACCAATGTCAGCTGACGCGCAAAGGTGACACAATCTTTCAGATCTTGGTATGTTGCGCCACCTTCCCGTCTCAATGGGCAAACGGTTATTCCCACATCTAAATTTACATAAGGTTATTAATAAATTAAATGGTAGTACTGATAAATAGTGTTCAAATTTAAAAACATTTTTGTACAATCTATAACACAGCCCCTTGGGCGAATTGTTCATTTCTGTTGACCATTCTTGAATGAACTGATCTCTTAATCTTTGCTGAACACTCAATACAACCCAACGTTTCTCAAATAAGTTGTGACTTTGCCATATATTTGACATTCCACAGTCATCAAAAATTTTCTTTATATATAATATCCATTTACTATCATAACCATAGTTATTGAGATTTACATATAACAGCTTATATAATAAACATGATAGTTTGCTCTCTTTCCCTTCTTGTAAACGACACCAGAAACTAGTCATACGTGACTTGACGGTAACTGAAATCGGGTATCTTCCCAATTAGATAGTTTATTAATTAGCGTCTCGCAATTTAAATTTCATCAAGGGGACTTAATTAAACCAGTAACTATACAAATCTGGAAAAAACGATGTACATGTACTTTTTATTATTTTTAAAACAAATTACAAAAACGTTTAGTGTAAAAATCACAGAATATAAATGTTTCTTTCTGCCTAAAATATGTTTGCAGGTTTTGGCATTTGTAAATAACATTAACGTTTTGGAATCCTAATGCAAAAGACAGTCGATTCAAACTGAAATAACTTCTTTGATTTTTTTCAGAAACACATGTATTATATGTACGTGTATAATATATGTCTCAATACATGTATTATATGTCTCTGATTTTACCAAAACAAAAATTACAAAATTATAAAATAAGTTTATATCAATCGAATGTATACCCTGAACTCTCACTATTATATATACATGTCCTAAGTTACTTAATGTCCTGTGTGCAACCAAGAGATCCTGAACGGTTTTTAGACGTACCATTATTTTATATGCATATATTTAAAGCTGTTCTTAATCATATGCATACTAGGTATCAGTGGCGGATCCAGTGGGAGGGTTTCGGGGGGTTGGAACCACTCCTTTTTTTTGAACGATCAATGCATTTGAATGGGGACATATGGTTGGAACCACCCCTCCCCTTTTGTCCTGGGTTGGGACCCCCCTTTTTCACATGGCTGGATCCGCCACAGAGGTATATTTATATATATGTGTGTATCAGACCAAATGACTTCCCAATTAGCAGAGGCGTATTTCGTTTTTTTTCAGCCGCCCCCCCTAAATCTTGGGAAACTAATGGTAGATTATATAGGGAGTCACGGAAGCATGACTGGACGTGACCCCTCTAAGGCAGTCAATGAGTCCCCACTCAACCATCAAACATTGCTTAGTTCTAGTTATCTTAGGTCCTAGTGTAAAATAAAGCCAATGGGTCTTTTTAAACACATCTTAATTCATACATGTATACGTTTTCTCACGGATTTGTTCATGCAATATTGAAATTATGTTTACTCAATGTGTAATTACTGAAGTTTATATATATTTGCTACTTTTCTTCTTAATTTCATATAAATTATTTTTTAAATTTTTCTCGTCGAAAAATTAGTGGTGTTGAAATAGCGAATGGACACAGATACCTTATTACATTTAACAAAAGAAATGTTGTATAATGTCATCAATCTGTATTACACATAGACAGGATGTTCTCTAGAAAACTATACGTTATACACACCCGAGAATACACGCACTGTCGTAATGGAAAAATACTGTATGTTAGTTACCTGTAATCAGCTTTGCAACACCATGTCATAACAGTTCAAAAAGATTTTCTTCAAATCAAAATGGAATATTATTTTTTTCTTTAAAATTTAAAACTTTAAAAAGTAGACTTTGACAAAATTATGAAATAGAAAGAATTGAACAATTTAAAATCGTATTTTAACAAAGATTTAGATAAAACTGCGTAGTTTCATATCGTTTGATTCAACGTTTGTTTTGTTATTTTTTAAGGATCGTTGTAAAATTATATATCAAAATACTGACACACACCAGTTTGCCATCTCAGTATGCAAGGCAAGGGTGCTTGGTGAGGTGCTGGAACTTGATGTACATGTATCATTAAGTTACAGTTCTGTTAGGATTTGACTGCCTTTTTACAGAGACTTTCTATTCTTACTGTTATCAGTTAGTATAGACTGTTCCTGGCTTAGAATGATTCTCTGCTCACCAAATGGTGCGTAATTAGCATTTGAATCAAATTTCTTGTAGAAGTAAAAAACACAAATTAATGTATTTGACAACTTTATTCAGGAGCAGTCTATATTATCCGTCATAAATAACTTCCAGATTTATGTGGAAGTTTACTCTTCTGCCCGATCTATGATCATCTATGCTAATCGATGTTCCTGTATATTTCATATTTAAATTTATTCGTGAGGCCCTCGTCATCATTTATATTCACTAAAAGCACAGTCGCATAAAGATTTAATAATTATAGCGAAGAAATTGCGAAAATACGGTGTTTGACGTACCGGGAAAATCTTATCTGATTCTAAATCAATTCATCGGTTACACTCCCCTGTCACCAGTGATCCTTTTTTGCTGACATTCTGAAAAAGTATTGTGTTGTCCCTGTGTAAGTGTTGACTCTTAATTAGCACATGTGATTTTTTAAGATCTTTTAACATTACCCGGACTTCTGCAAAAAACAATTATTCAGTTCACTGATTAAGATGGAAGGTAAACGAACAGAAAGTCAAAGGACATTCCGACAAAAAGTCCTAGGACAAAAAGTCAAACACATGTCAGACTCAGACATAAAGTTACAAAGTTGATAGGACAAAAAGTCACAAACAATTTGTTGACAATTGTTTGAATGTAAACGAAAAAAGATTTTGAAATATCTTCTTTTTATTACATATATTCATTTTTAATTTAAGGAAATTGTCATGATTGTTCATCATGTTCATATTTAGTCCAAAAAATTATGACGTCTGGGACGGCTATTTTTTTTTTTCTGGGACGCCTTCCTACAACTGTCTTAGGAAGGCGTCCCAGAAAAAAAATAAAATAGCCGTCCCAGACGTCATAATTATTTGGACTAGTTCATATTATAAAAAAGAAGATGTGGTATCATGCCAATGAGAAAACTGTCCACAAGAGACCAAAATACACAGACATTAACAACTATAGGTCTTTACGGCCTTCAACAATGAGCCAATATAAAAAAGATGTGGTATGATTGCCAATGAGACAACTGTCCACAAGAGACCAAAATGACACAGACATTAACAACCATAGGTCACCATACAGCCTTCAACAATGAGCAAAGCCGAGGTAAAGCCCATACCGCCTTCAACAATGAGCAAAGCCGAGGTAAAGCCCATACCGCATAGTCAGCTGTAAAACGCAATCATACCATATCTTTTTTTTATATTTACATGTCAAAAAATGCGTGCAAATGTAATCAAAAGCTGCACACATTGTACATAATGATTTTTGTGTGCAAATGTAATGGTAATGTGCGCAAACCTAAAGCACTGATTTATTTGTTTTTAATAAATTTTAATTACAAAGTTGCTACATCATGTTCATGTATAAAACTTCAAGAAAAATACAAAAAGAGTGTTTTCTTGTTCAAAGAAAAATAATCTTTAAACTAAATTGTGACTTTTTGTCCTGTGACAGTGTGTGACTTTCTGTCCTACATTCAGATTGAACAGGGGAGTTTGGTTGACCCCGTCTCTCTCTATCTGAGACTACTATCTCATTGATGAGCTTTATGTTTCATGTACAAATGTATTGTGCTTGTCATGTGTGTATGTCGGATAAAAGCTCTTCAGAGCTTATGTTGTATTGTTATTTGTATAACCGACAATAAATAAATAGCCCTAACAAGTAAGAATTAGGTTACTTCTTTTTGATTTGACATCTTGCAAGGGTTTTTATACCCCGTATTAAAATTATACCCCTACTTTAAAAAAGGGGGAAGGGGGGTATACTGTTTTACCCCCGTCTGTCCATCCATCCTTGCGTCAGTAAATGAATATTTTTCGTCCCATTTTCCTCAGGAACTACAATAGAAGGATTTCTGAAATTTGGTTTCAGGGTTTAATAAATAAGTCAGCTATACCGTGTGATGCATTTTCAGATTCATCACTCCACAACTTCCTGTTTTCCGAACACTTGTATGAATTTACACATGATCATGATGATAGCCAAGTTGAAAGTTGAAAACTAACAACCTAATTTATGTACAAAAAAAAATAAAAAACATATGTTTCACATAAACAAACGACAATCAAGTGCTGAATTATAGGATCCTGACTTGGAACAGGCACATCCATAACAAAATGGCAGGGTATAAGGAACTTTGAAAATGTTTAGTTTTTGTGCTTTGGTCTTTTTTCCGGATACTGTAAGCAATAAGGCACCTTGTGCATGTCTGAATGGCAGATTCATTTATAAACCATGACCGCATTTTATTGTTCTTTGGTCAATGATAAGTTTTCTTGGTTTTGTCATTTTATCAGTTTTTCTAAGCATAGGTCTACTTGTTGTTGAATGGAATGAATACAAGGTATCATATAAAAAAAGATGTCTGCCTGCCAAGATTAATTTTACTGTGACCTCTGATTCATAGAATAATGATAATATTCATGATATTGAACAGCAAGAATGATGAGTAAGTTGATGTTATATACAAATAAGGCAAATTTTTCAGTTGCCTACTAATTATGATATAGTAGTTATTTTTGTCATTAAATGATGTTTACCCTTTTATGTGTAGGGCAAGAACATTAAAGATAAAGGGGAAACTATAAACAGAAGAAATTATCAACAAAATAAGATTTACAGAGGTCAACAAAGCCTAAATGGTAAGTCCACTGTTATAAAAGTTTTTGTCCGTGAATAATGATAAAATATTTATTAAAATAAGATGTGGTATGATGAATGAGAAAACTATCCATCAGAGTTCAATTTAGTGGATGTAACCATTGTAATTACTTATTAGAGGCCATTGATGACCTGTAACATGTGTAAATAATGAGAAAACCTGTACCCTATACATGTTATAGTAATCTATAAAAGACAACACTAACCAAATTTGAAACAGAGCATCAATTCAAACGTCAAATATACCAGACTAATTTATAAAAACAAAAAATTATGAAAAATAAAAATGACGGATATGAACCAACATCAACCACTGAACTATGTACAAGCTCCTGATATTGGACAGGTATAATATGGCTGGGTTGATGTAAAAATAAGAAACACTTAGCAGTCTGATTTCCAATGAGACATTTCTCCAATAGAGATCAAATGACATTTAAAGAGGCTCTAGGGTATAACAATTTCAGAAAAATATTTAATATTTTTTTTTCATAACTCATTTTATTTATTACTTTATCATATGGTACACCAAATCATTCAAAACAATCAATTCTGTTTGGCCTCAGATGACTTTTAAAATGTATATATCATTGAAAAAGCTCTAAATTATCTCCCTTTGGTGCAAAAACACCATTTTTTGGCATTTGAAATGTAATATCTTTTTTAACTCATCAGTGGCCTTTATTTTTATGCCCCACCTACGATAGTAGAGGGGCATTATGTTTTCTGGTCTGTGCGTCCGTTTGTCCGTCTGTTCGTCCATCTGTCCCACTTCAGGTTAAAGTTTTTGGTCAAGGTAGTTTTTGATGAAGTTGAAGTCCAATCAACTTGAAACTTAGTACACATGTTCCTTATGATATGATCTTTCTAATTTTTAAACCAAATTAAACTTTTGACCCCAATTTCACGGTCCACTGAATATAGAAAATGAAAGTGCATGTTTCAGGTTAAAGTTTTTGGTCAAGGTAGTTTTTGATGAAGTTGAAGTCCTATCAACTTGAAACTTAGTACACATGTTCCTTATGATATTATCTTTCTAATTTTAATGCCTTATTATATTTTTTATCCAATTTCATGGTCCATTGAACATGGAAAATGATAGTGCGAGTGGGGCATTCGTGTACTTTGGACGAATTCTTGTTTATTATCATTTTTAATTAAGCTGTACTTTAACTTAACTTTTATAAAAGTTAAGCGATTTCTGTAATTTAGTACTTGAATATTCAAATGAAAGTTTATCATAATAATCATAAACATGATAAAATAGCCATTTTATTGATCTCTTCACTGATAATTTTTGAGTTTGTGTATTTGTAGGTCAGACATCTTGATTTTCATGGTCATCATTCACAGATCAATACTGAACAGAAAACTTAAAGCTGATATTTTTCTCCATAGTGCGACTTTTTTATTAATTTGAAATGGAACGTGTTTTTTCCTACATTTATTTGAAAGAGGAAATTTCAACATGATGACTATAAACAAAGGAGTCATATCATCACGATCATTGATGCACAAGAACTTGATCATATCGATACAACAATGTAATTATCAATTGAAAGATGGAACGAATGAACAAAATATTAGAATGTTGTTGTCCAAATAAACTTGATTTGTTTTCTCATTTGAATCTCTCCATTCAATAAAGATGTACAGAGGAAGATCTTTGAAGAACAGATTGAAAAAATGTTTTGTCTAAGAATTGCAGGAATATTCTAGTGAATGAAATTATTTATTGACTTCACTCTTATATAGTGGACTGAATAATTGTACATAGCAAGTTGCGAATAAAGAAAACAAAAACTTTAACAAAAAGTGTTTATATTATAAATTTGCAAATATAAGCATACTATTATGTACACCACAAAAGTATATATAATTCAAATTGTTTGCATATACAAGTATTGCAATGAAACTATAACAAGGAAAATATTACCTCATGAAAAGAGTAAACTATTCAGTCAGAATAAAAATATTATATATATATAAAATATTTTTTCAGTTCTATTTTTCATAATAGAATAAACAAGACAAAGATTTCAAAACAATATTTTTTCATTTATTTAGACATTTCATCATTTTGTTTCAGTGAACGGACTTTATTCTTTGACTGTAAATATTATTTTACATTCCAAAATAAGATTTATCTTTATTGTCATATAAACAAATAAAAAACATGTATGTGACAAAATGATTTTTTTTTTATATATATGTATATATAAAAAATATATTAAAAAAAACTTGTATACATTTAAAACATTTTACTACCAAACAGCATTCATTGTAACATACACATAACTTTATATTTATATATATAAAAATTATAATTTTAATCCCATAGGATTTTATTTTGTGCCATGGGATATTGAAAATCCCATGGGATAATAAAAATCCCATGGGATTTTTTTTGTCCCATGGGACAACTAATATCCCATGGGACTACAATTATCCCATGGGACCAAAAAAAATCCCATGGGATTTAACCAAAATCCCATGGGATAATGGTCAATCCCATGGGATTTTGCCCTGTCCCATGGGATATTGAAAATCCCATGTTTTTATAATTCAAATTGCAAAATAAATATGAAAGAAACAGTAGAAAACCAATGAAATTATTGAATCCCATGTAATTCCGCACATTTTGGTTATATACATGATATTGTAGCTTTTGTTTGAGGCGGCGGCGGATTTGCAAATGAGTGTTTTGCAAATTAAAAGTGTCCAGTGTTAATAGCTCTTTCCGTACACATGACACGTGGTTTTGGAGTACGGGAGCGACTATTTTATAATCGGGGGAGGTTTTTTTTTTATTGAATAACTCATTTTCATACATTATTACGCATACTCAGTTTTAAATTATTTTTCTACGGTATATAAATGTTCAAGCATCTTGTGTTAAAGACTATTCAGAAGGTAAACATAGAAAAGCGCTTCGAACATATAAAATTATTAAACGTATTGTTTTATTTTTTTTCAATTCTATCTTGTCTTTGGCGAGATAATTAATATTCATTTTTAATAGCAACCTACCCCTGATATTTCAAATGATAGCTCCCTGATATCCATCCATACACACAAACATTCAAAAGGCCTAAAATATATAATGCATTTTGGGTTTGATTATACTTTTACAAACATCAATAAACAATTAGAAATCTTTAAAACTTGTAAATTTTGATGAATTATCACCAAAAAACTGTTATAAGTTAAAAAAATATATATATAAATATTATCAATTCAGTTCCACAGTGTAGATACTATTCTGTACGCTATCCGGAAGTCGCGATTTTCGAAGCGAGGATTTCAAACTGGCTAACAGAACGGTTTTGTTTTGATGCTTTTTCTCATCATTTGTTTACTCCTATATATCTATAAAGTGCTTTGCACATCTTAAATGTATGTACAACATCATAAATATCAGTAACTGTAACAAATACATGCAGAAGAATATAAAATATACGCGTGCATCACACCAACTTCATAGAAAAAAGTGAAATCGATTGACAATTTTGCTCTCGTAGTACAAAGCAAATAATCTTTTATTGCAAATATTTGCATCAGTTTACAGTAAAATATATACTGTTTCAATATTCCTACCGTATTTAAGTAGAATGTTCGTATTTCAAATAAAAAATATGTTTTCATTGAGGATCCCAAAATAAATTACTGTACGATCAGTCTAAAACTGACTGTATTCTAGTAGCGATTTCAGATTTTTTGTCTGTATGACCAGTCGTGATTTTGAAGAAAAAAACAACAACAAATGGAAGTTTTTAACGACCTTCACTGAAAAACAACGGCAATTTGAAGGTATATACGTGTCTATGTGATATAATTTATGATTGTGTCCATGGAACTATAACGTGTAATTTCTTTCATCAGACAATACAAATATATTTCTGATGATTTTTGTAGACGGCAAAATAATTATATTTTTGTTCTGTCAGTCTTACTTAAAATCAAATGCCTAAAAAGCAATACATGATTCGCTTGTGGACTTTGTATTAGTGTGTCGTTGCAGTTATCTGTTTAACTATTACATTTTTAAGACTATTTACAACGTCTACCGTTGACCTATTGGTGATGACATACATCAAGCATGTCTCTTTTAAAATGACAAAAAATAGATAGAGAAAGCTTTGTTTAAAAACTTTAGATATTTAAAAAGAATTAACGAAATTATACCCCGCCACTTCTATAGTCCATGTTTTGGGAAAAAAATAAACCACCAGAAAAACTAAATTATAGGTGCACAGGGGCATCATTTAATAACGAATATGAGAAAGTTTAAACTTTTATTAATACTAGTACTCGTATATGGTAAATTTTTGAAAGTTGCGTATAGTAAGCGGGTACCACCCAATAAGGTAGTGGAAAAGTCCATATCATGGAAATAAAAAACTGACGATTTTTCGAAAACCAAAATATAAGGTACACAATTGAATTAAATGATAAGGAATCATAAAAATATTCATTAAGTTATGACAAGTGTCTGAAGGAAGTTGTGGATATAAAATAGGTACGCCCAATATAAGGTTATGACAAAGTCCGTATTTAAGATAGAGAAACATCAAAAATATTTTTACAAAACATTCGAAATAGAAGGTCCATAGTACATTAATAGATTAAAAATGGAGCGATTTTAGAAAAGTTCAACAATTGGTTTTGGAGGTCACGGTTGGAAATACCTGATGGGTGCCCCCATATAATGCAATGTTCAAGTCCGTATCTTATATAAAGAAACCCCATAAAATATTTTTTAATAAAATAAGAAATACATTCCTTTTTTTATATAAATAAGGTCGTTAATTTTCTCGTTTGAATTGTTTTACATTGTCATTTCGGGGCTTTTTATAGCCGACTTTGTGGTATTGGCTTTGCTTATTGTTGGAGGCCATACGGTGGCCTATATTTGTTAATAGCTGTGTCATTTTGATCTCTTGTGGACGGTTGTCTCATTGGCAATCATACCGCATCTTCTTTTTTATATTATAATTTATGATAAGGAATCCAAGTAAAAAATAATTAATAGTTATACCAGTGACGGATTCAAGAAAATTGTGATCCGGCGGTTTGAAACTCTTTTTTAACTTTCAATGCATTTGTATGGGAACATATATTTGGAATCCTCTTTTCTCCTGGATTGGACCCCCTCTCCATTTAAAAATGTCTGGATACCCAATGTATATTAAATGGTTTATGAGGAGATGCGCTTGCAAAACCGGCGAAACATGTTGTACCAGTCCAACGGACGAACGGAAATACGGACATCATTATCACTATAAACCATCGCTTTACAAAGTGTACAATTGAGTGTGAAAGAGACAGATCTACTTCCAAAACAAAGTGAAGGAATTGTGATCAATTATAGGCTACAGTACGGCCTCGAATGTTTGTAAATTTATGCATTTTTATATAGTAACAATTAAATCTGTGTGTTTGTACAATTTTAAGTATAACGGAGGACATTCCTGAAACTTCTATAAACAAACAAACCTTCTTCTTATTTCAGCAACATTCAAACATCCTTATACTTAATGTAGTAGGTCGAGTACACCCTATCAAGCTAAAACATGTTTGAAAAGTTTACAGGATGTGCATTTATTAAAATATATTTGTGTTATTTAGAAAAATGCAATCTTCTAATGTATCGTAAATAACTTTGAAATCACTACTAGAATACAGTGAAATAAAGACTGATCATACAGTTTCAAAATATACAAGCTCGACTGATCGTACAGTGAGAAATTCAAACAAGTGTAATTTTCTTATTTCTGGCTTCAAAGATCTGGCTGAAACTTTTACCACCACTTAAAATACACTTTATTTAGTAAATTAAGTCTGGATTTTACGTTAATTTGTACAGTAAGAGTGCAAAAAGATTGTTTTTAGGTTCACCGACTGATTTTCCTTAGTGATGCACTTGAAAATCTCTTAATTAAGGCAAAGATACGAATAATGAATGTGCTAAATTTAATTATAAACCATTTGTGAATATCGATGTCAGCTGAATTAATCATTAAGCAATGTACAGATGAACATCTTACCGTTTAATATAGTATATCCGACAAATTTAAAATGTGATCCAAAACGTTCTCGCTTCGAAAATCGCGACTTCCGGAAAGCGTACAGAATAGTATCTACATGTACACTGTGAGTTCTTTAAATGATTTATCAAACCTTAAATAAACATGGGAAACGAAATGTTTGTTTGCATACGTGCAATTATATTCTTAATTTACCTTTCAGCACTAAAAATATTTTGTTTATTTAACTGTTTTGTATATTTTTCCTTTTTATAAAACACACCAGTAAATTAAAATTTTCTATAACGTCTGTTACATACTATACAGTGCCCATGGCGGGTATTCTGGAATGTCGTTCAAATAGTTTGTATTGGTCGAGTTCAGATTAAGTTGCTGTACTTTTAGTTCCTCACGTATTCATGTTTAGGTTTGAGTTTCTGGTGAATGTATTAGAAAAAGCGCTTGGCACGCACGAAATGTATAGCGCAGTTTTCATAATAGTCACGCTAAATGAGAGGCGAGAGAAACCAAACTTACTTCTAGAAAATAAACTGAAAACGCCATGGCTTAAAAACATTTGATTTTTGGTATTTTAACACTACTTTTAAGCACCGCATTTAGGTCAATTCGTGGCGGCCAGTTTTTTATTGGTAGAGGAAGCCGTAGTGCCCGGAGAAAATCACCGACCTTCGATACAATCCTATATTCAATTAAGATTGGAGTCAAGTGCAACAGCGCGTTTGGGTTCAAACTCACAACCTCAGTGTTGACTGGATAGTGATTACAATAGTAACTACTTAGACCAATCGGCCTCTGAGGCCTCTGGCTTAAAAAGAAAAAGATCAACAGACAAGCAACAGTACACAAAAAACATCATTTAAAAAGACTGAGCAACACGAACCTCACCTAAACATGGGGTGATCTCAGTTACTCCAGATAGGCAAGAAGATCCTGCTATACATGTGGATCTGGTCGCTTTGTTCATGTTAGCACTAACCCGACGATAAGTCTTATTCAGTAGGTCACATGCAGAAAAAAGAAACCGTGATTGTAGACACAACAATTGGAATATATCGGTTTCAACTGTGAAACAGATATTCCATAAAGGTCAAACAACTCGTGATGGCGTTTGTAAAATTTAGGGATAATTTTAACTTTACCACTTCGAACTCTTGGTTTGATACTATAGAATTCTTGTGAGAAGAAACCCTCTATCAAAAAAATCATGATAGGTAATACATGGCCGGACATATCGTTTAACTGGGCTATATAGTCTGCTTGGATGTTGCTTCATAAAACAAGACAACATAAGGGAAAAGTCCAAATACATTGAATATCGTTTTTCGTAAAGCTTTGTCTTCAACCGACCTTCATTGTCAATTTATTTCTGTAACTCAAGATTAGATGCATTATTGAGGAGTACGGGTAGGCGGGATTGTGATATTTTTATATAATTAATTAGAAGTTCCGAGACCACAATTATCAAACTTTGATTGGACAGCGTGTTACTTTTTTTTATATATACTCCTTCAAAATGTATTTCTCCACGTTTATTGCCTTAAATAGCAAGAAGGGGGATGAAATGACACTGCCAAAAAATAATGAATTTGAAAGTAAAGCAGTGATTTGGTCCAGCTGAAAAAGGTTAAAAATTAGCAGTTCGGGAGCTGTAAAATATTTTATGTATTTGCAGATTTCTATAGGTGTCATCGATCTAACAGATATTGGCGTTTTGTGATATTATACTTACTTCATGTATCACTGGGGTAAAGCTGATGACCGTAACTGCATTCACGGTCATCCCAAGATGTCGGATGAAAAATTAGGTCAGTTTTTTTATTGTCTGTTAAGGTGTTTCTACATCATTTTCTTTACAAAGTATACTTTGATACGATGTAAATATATAAAAGATTCACACGGAAGTCACAAATCTCTACCGAGGAACGTGTATAAAACGGGAATTTTGATTTGAAAAATACGCGAGGATGACCGTAAATCGTAATCGAGATGACCGTAACAGGATTAGCGATTCATAACAAGGCTGACCGTAATTGGTTAAAAGATGACCGTACATTGTTAAGGATGACCGTAATTTATAAAGAATGACTAAATTTAAAAGGATGACCGTTAATTGAAAGAAATATTCATATTTGTATGCATTGTTTTTTGTTGAGTTTGTCGCAATAGGGGAACGTTTAGTTCTTTTTAACTATTTGGTTTGTAGTTGGATGCTACATATGACGAACCATGTATTTGAAGCACGTCTTATTTTTGTCTACCTTCAGGATAATGTTGTCTTCAAAAATTACACCTTTGTTCAGCCAATTTAGTCTTACTCAAATGATAGATGAACCTACTCATTTTACTGCATCGTCGCCATCATTGTTAGACCTTTTTATAACAAATGATGCTCACATAATAAATTATTGTAGAGTCACTGTCCTATAATTAGTCTTTTGAACTTTCCAAAATGTCGTCAAAAAACTTTTAAGCGGAAAATTTGGCTATATGATCGAGAAGACTATGACAGATATCGTAACATTTTATCTGAAATAAATTGGGCTTCCGTAATTAACTTAAATAACGTTGAACAATTTACAACCGAAATAACAAAAACTATCATAGAAGCTGCTGAAAAATGTATTTCAAATAAAATAATAACTGTTCGCAAATATGAACTTCCATGGCTGTGATGTTAAAAAAAAGATAAGGAAAAAAATAGAACCCACAGAAATGCTAAAAAATATGATAACCCATCAGAGTGGTCAAAATTTAAGAAAATACGAAATGAAGTTATTAGTTTAATAAGAAAATCGAAGGATGATTATAACAACAATTTAATTTAAAAAAAATCATGAACAGTAACCCGTCCACTACTTACTGGTTGAAAACGGTTAAACAAATATCCGGATTAAAAACAAACGACGCAAGTGTATCCCCATTAATGGTTAATAACAACTTAATATTTGATGAAATCGAAAAGGCAAATGAATTTAATCGATTTTTTTCTTCCCAGTCAAATATTGATGATTCAAGTGCTGTGTTACCTGAGGAACCTCATAATATTAGTGATGACATTAGTTATATATAGAACTGACTGTTACTGAAGTTGAAGATATATTGAAAATTGTTAATCCCACAAAAGCTTCTGGCCCAGACCTCATAAGTCCCAAATTGTTAAAAATAGCATCTTCTGTTTTAAAGTATCCACTATGTAAACTACTTAAATTATCGTTAAGTACGTTTACTTTTCCAGATCAACGAAAAATCAGTCGGGCTTTACCCCGGGGAATTCAGCAGTTAATCAATTTATTAACATTTCGAATGATTTTGGGAAGGCTTTATCGCTATCTAGCGGTAAAGAAATTAGGGTAGTATTCTGTGATATAAGTAAAGCGTTTGATCGAGTGTGGCATAAGGGACTGCTATTTAAACTGCAACAAGCGGGCATACCGGGTTCTTTACTAAGATGGTTTGAAAATTATCTTACAAATAGAGTCCAGCGGTTGGTTATTAACGGTTCAAGTTCCGAATGGTTACTTGTAAATGCAGGCGTCCCACAAGGGTCTATTCTAGGCCCTCTCCTTTTTTTTTTTTTGATACATTGTATTTATAAACGATATTGTAGAAGACATTCAAGCTCATATTAAGCTATTCGCAGATGACACTTCATTATATATTATGGTTTACAATCCAACAGAAACAGCTAAAATTTTAAATGACGATCTAGTTAACTTAAAGATTTATAATTGGTAAAAAAAAATGGCTTGTTAATTTTAATGCCCAGAAAACTGAAAGTATGATAATTTCAAAAAAAATAAATAGACCCTTTCATCCTCCATTAAATATGAACACCAAAGAGCTACAAACAGTAAGTAAACACAAACATCTAGGTGTCCTTTTTTCTAACAACGGATCCTGGAACGACCATATTGAATATATAGTTTCTAAATCTTACAAAAGAATAAATATAATGAGAAAAATGAAAAATGTTCTTGATAGATTTTGACTTGAAAAAATTTACATATCATTTGTTTGCCCAATTCTTGAATATGCCGATGTCGTTTGGGTCTCTCAAATTCAGAATTGGATTGCTAAACTTGAAAGTATTCAGCTTGACGCAGCGCGTATCGTCACGGGGGTACTAAACTTACCAGTATAAACAATTTATATGTTGAAACTCGATGGGAAAAAATATCTGAAACACGACGCAATCACAGAATAAGAGACTTATTGCCTGATTCAGTAGGCAGTAGGCATGATCATAATACAAGACAAAGAAATAATATTTCACAAGTCAACACACGGACCCGTTTATATTCTGAATATTTCATCCCTGCAACAACAAAACTATGGAACACTCTTAACTTAAACATAAGAAAATGTGAATCTTTATCATTATTCAAAAAACAAATTAGTACCCAAAATAGTAAGATCCCAGCGTATTATTATATAGGACATCACCTTTTCCTTCGTAACTTGGTAGACTCTCCAAATTGTCGTTTTGGTGATGTAGAAACAAATTCTCACTTCCTGTTATCTTGTCCTATGTATACTAATTTAAGACAAGAACTATTGTATTCTGTTTCAGTTCTTCTGGTCCATGTTAACACAAAAACTTTGCTTTTTGGATCAACGGTACTCTCAGATGAGCAAAATAGTCTTATATTTAGTTTGGTGCAGAAATATATTATTAAAAGTAAACGTTTTAACCCTTGATGTTAATGCTTCGTCACTCATTAGGAACCAAAGCATTTCACGCTGTATTCAATACAACAATACATGTTTATTTTTATGTCCCACCTACGATAGTAGAGGGGCATTATGTTTTCTGGTCTGTGCGTCCGTCCGTCTGTCCGTCCGCTCGTCCGTCTGTCCCGCTTCAGGTTAAAGTTTTTGGTCAAGGTAGTTTTTGATGAAGTTCAAGTCCAATCGACTTCAAACTTGGTACACATGTTCTCTATGATATGATCTTTCTAATCTAAATGCCAAATAAGAGATTTTACTCCAATTTCACGGTCCAATGAACATAGAAAATGATAGTGAGAGTGGGGCATTGGTGTACTGAGGACACATTCTTGTTTTTTTTTTTTTTATCATTACATTGTTTCTTCTTCTTCTTTCACCTTTTTCATATTCATATATTTATTACAGAGCATGCCAGTATTTATATTTATGTATTGTTCAATAAGTGTATTATTTTTGTAAAGGAGACAGACTTGTAAAAGCAAATTGCTTGTTTCTGAATCCTGAATATTATTTCCTTGGTATAATATCGTATCATGATGAATGATCTGAATAAATATTATTTAAACTAATGTTGTCTTATAAATACGTCTTACACCAACACGATTAATTATTTGATACAACAAAGGTAATACAAATACGGATATTTCTTATACTATGAAAGGTACGGTCATCCCTTATAAATTACGGTCATCCTTTCGAAATTACGGTCATAATTTTACCAATCACGGTCATCCTTATTATATGTTACGGTCATCTTGAAAATATTTTAAAGATGATTTACGGTCATCTTAGCGAATTTTTCAAATCCAATTTCCTGTTTTATACACGTTCCTCGGTAGAGATTTGTGACTTCTGTGTGAATCTTTTATAAATTTACATCGTACCAATGTATGATTTGTAAAGAAAATGATGTAGAAACACCTTAACAGACGATAAAAATACTGACCTAATTTTTCGTCCGACATCTTGGGATGACCGTGAATGCAGTTACGGTCATCAGCTTTACCCCAGTGATGTATACGATGGGATTATTTTCCTTACATAACATTTACCTCTGCAAGAAAAACAGAATCGTCACAGCACAGTGATATTTTGCTGTATTATTTATTTAATGCACTTACGAAAAATGCATCTCAACATAATATGTTGTGTTCCTCGGTTATGTTCTTTCATAAAAACGTGAATACTTGACCTAACAAACATAAGACAAGAAGGAAAACATAGTTTTGTTACATATATTTGTTTGTCAGTTGTATCGTTGTACATAATGATGTATATTATATTTCTTGTATTGCGGACAAACGGAAGAAAAAATAGAACTATCAAAAGATATTTTACGGTAATGAATACATTTATAATTTATAAATATGAGGATCAAAGTAAGCAGGGGTTTCTGAGGTAGGTTAGTCTTCAAGTCTTTTACAATCTAGCATTTTTTATTACGGTTTACATGTAGTTATAATTATACTTTATCTGGACATTGTCACAAATTTATACTTTTATTTCTAAAAAATGCAACTGAGTATTGTGTACATCGAAAGATTGATTTGGGATTTATACGTTGACTCGTCTGGATTTCCCGCATCCGGCTGTGAAATCCATTCCAATGAAGGCGTGCGTATGAATAACCTTGTATTTAGTTTTTAGAGAACTTTTTAAAAGTGTTTACTGTGAGGGTGCATATATATGTATTGCAGCGACGACAAGTTGTCATTGAGACGTATAATCCGATGCATCACGTTGAAACACAATCGCTCCCACTAAAAGTAAAATAACACTAGCAAAAAATACTTGAAGGGTCCTCAAATGACTTGTTGCACACAAACATGAAAACCATTTCTTCTTTTTTCAAATATATAATTTAGGTTTTCCCACGTGGCAGTCTCAGCTTCCATCTCTAAGACTTAAAATCCACTTTATAAAACTAACTTTTAAATTATATTATTCTCGTCCTTTTTTATACATGTGCGGATATTCGCCACTAGGAGTGAACAAAAATCAATTGAAAAAACTATCTTAGACGATCGAAACAATTCGTTTAATGTCCCTAAATGTACATAGAAATAAATCTTACGTATGTATCCCTTTGTTAGTCCACACATGCGCATCGGAATCATCAAAAACTATGTTTGATATTTATTTGATTAATGATAATGAAAACCGAAAAAAAAATCAAAACTGACAATTATTACATTTTTTTAGCTAAAAAATTTGATTTAGAAATATGAATCTAAATTAAAATCAGAAGAGTCATTAAGTTCACCCTAAAAGGTAAATGCATGGTGTTTCGAATGAACTATATGTCTATAGGAAATTGATTTGGTTGCACCGATTAAAAATTCAATCGGCAAACGGAAATTTCATAACGAACATTTTTGCATAGTCTTAGTACGTTTAACAAAAGTATATACCTATGATGTAATATATAGGAAGAGTAGTATTTTAACCACACACCCTCCCAATCATAAGCAAAAAAACCAAAACACACATTTATATTTTTTAAAATTGATTTTGTATTTTATTTGATTTAGATAATCGTCTAGGTTATTTGAATTGAGATTTTTCACTAAATAACTTTAAGATGATCAAAAGCAGTCAGCCTTGGTGGTAAACGAGAGCTTCGATATATCCCTTACCGCTTACTTAGATTAAAACTTTTAGACCAAAAGCTTAAGTAAACCCTCGAAAACTTTGACAAAACCTTTACATAAATCATCTATCGTTAACTATGAAACTATTTGATTTGTTACAGTCAAAGATAACGGTACATCGCTTGTTTGTTTTTTAAACGTATGAATGTAAGAAAATGAAGTATTTGTCAAAAAACCTATATAAGTCATTGAATGACAAAATATAAATTTGTTTTAATAACTAAAGACCATAAAAAAGAAACGTTGATTTAATTTAATTATTAATCTAGAGAATCGCTATAACAATAGAGAGTTGTAGAAAATTGAAGAAAAAAAACAACTTTATTTTTCATTTGTCAAAAGAACGGTGTGTCTCGTTTTTATATATAGATTAGACCGTTAGTTTTCCTGTTTGGGCTGTTTTACACTTGTCATTTTGAGGTCCTAATAGTTTTCTTTTGGTTTAGCCAAGGCTCCGTGTTGAATGCAGTACTTTGACCTATATTTGTTAAGTTGTTTACACATTATGAACTATTAAATGGAGAGTTGTCTCAGCGGCACTCATACCGCATTGATTAAATTTATTGTGTATGCGTACGGGTGGGATGTTGGTGTCTAGAAAGTTCTTTCAGAACCATAGCCGTTCTCACTTCAAATGATACAAGGATTCGAGACAGTAGAAGAAAGAAAAAACCATTAGAAAGTTATAAACTCCATCGTTTTGCTATATCTCAACCACTGCCACATTCAAATGTCAATTCACAATGCCGGGGTACAAGACCAGCTAAGTAGACAGTTCTACTTTAAAGATGTTAAACGTCCAGTGGCAATTATTTTATGAATATCTAGGAAGATAATACATTATACAATAAGTGCTAGGTTCTTCAAGTTCCGACCAATATTGCAATGCCATGGTCAACCCATGGAGAATAATGAAGTGTCTTTTTTCTTAGTCAAACACATTTGGTTGTTGAGACTAATAAACCAATTTTTCCAGAATAGTCTTAGGTTAATTGTGTCAAATAAACCTATGTCAAATTCACTAATCGTTACTAAAAGTATAAATTTATTGCTGATCATATGAATATATACATTGTACATGTGTGTCTCATTAAAAGAGGGACGAAAGATACCAAAGGGACAGTCAAGTAGACTAAACATTTGGTTGTTGAGATTAATAAACCAATTCTTTGGCAAGTCTTCTAGTATAGTCTTAGGTTAATTGTGTCAAATTAAGCTACTTCATATTCACAAATCGTTCCTTAAAGTATAAATTTACCGTTGATCATATGAGCACATGTACATCTTGTGCATAATAACCACATTTAAACTAATAAAAAATGTTCAATTTCCGTAATTTCGCATCATTTTCAATTATTTATTCTACAACTGTAATACACTTTAAGATGTCATTCGATTTGATGTAATTTATTGTAACGAACCTAATAAACTTAAAACCTTCATTTTATGAGAAAAGTAAAAAAAAACTTGATTAAATCTATAAATCATTTGCATGAGTTGTCAATATAATATATACTGCGAGGATTTCCGATATTGCTTGTTTTTTTCATAGCGAAAATGTGTTATACAATAAAATTTCCAGACGGAAGTATGTTCTGCTTGTCACTGATGTTTATATTTCTATGCATTTATTAAATATAATATTATGTATAAAACTATTCTTATTTTTTTATAATTGAGGCTTAATCAGTGCTTCTTTTTTTTATTTCAAATCTTCACATAAAAATTTGTTAATTACAATTTTTAACATTTTACATTTCTAGAGCCTCTTCTGTATTTAAAATGATAGCAGCTTTTAATCATCAACCTAGTCTGCTTCATAATAGATGTGAGATGGTTACAAGAGCGCAATTATTCGTAATGCATTTTCCATAGGGTACCACTAGTGTTCCGTATTTTTTTTCTCGAAGACTACACAAACTAGGGAAAAACGGGTGGCAGTTCCTGTTACTAGAAATGCCAGTGTTGCATTACAACCAAAAAAAAATATAGGGTCATGCGGCTCAAATTGACTTAAAATGCAGTTGAAAAAGATCGTCTACTTTTTTCGCTTAATGAAAAAGGCATATTTTTAATGGCTCCGACGTGCAGAAATTGAAGATATTTTCTATACTTCGTAAAATGTGAATATGATTTTCGGCAATTTTTAAACCTAATTGGATAAGCTCTCGATTAAATGTAATTCCAATCCTGTATCAACCAATCAGAAGCCGTATAGGATTCTATTCTGAGTACCATCTTGGGGGTAAAAAACTTGCCGGTAAAATGTAAACAAATAATTGCGCTCTTGTAACCTATACGGTAGTGAAAAAAAATTCCGAAAATTAAGCGCCCGCGCCAAAAGTAGCGCTGGCGTCTATCTAGATGATATCACATCTTCAAAACATTATCTGATCACTCTCTGAATTTGGAGAATTAGTTTTTGCCCGCCGATCAGGCCAAAAATTGGAACTGATTTTTCCACCAAATACGGTACTGGTCAAAGAGACATGAAGATAATGTCAATTTATTGGCCTAATTTTTCGAAGGTCATCCAGCACTGATCATATTGTCGACAAAACCGTTCTGATATGGAAAAGCTACATCGAATTTTGAAGAATGGCTATATATGAAACCATTTCTTGAAAAAACTCGTTTTTGAAACAGACTATAGTTTTTCCAAATGTTGAAAATATGATAATATTACTACTTTGGCAAGAGAAACTATTCTTGGACTACGATTTTCAATGCCAAGATTAATTTTTCTTCTTTGCAATTTAACTAAATCGTTGGTATTTACTTAGGGACCCTTTTGGCCAATTTTCACGAAATTAGCTTTTTGCTAGAACAGCAACTGAGACACGGTCATTATGGTTAAAACCCAAAATTTACCTTCAAATTCAAGATAAATACATGCTTTATCCGATAAAAACAGTAGATATCACAAAAACGTTGCATTCTCTTCATACATTGTCGACATTCGAGCCCACCCTAGATTTAGATATAGAAATAAATACAAATAGGAAACAGACTATAGCATGAATTCACGTTGATGAAAAGTCCATTTGACCCCGTTTCTCACTGTTTCACATTTTTCCCGAGCAAAATGACTATTTTTGATATTTTTCAAAGCTTTATTAAAAAAAAGTGTCATTTCTCTATAGGTTACAAGAGCGCAATTATTCGTAATGCATTTTCCATAGGGTACCACTAGTGTTCCGTATTTTTTTTCTCGAAGACTACACAAACTAGGGAAAAACGGGTGGCAGTTCCTGTTACTAGAAATGCCAGTGTTGCATTACAACCAAAAAAAAATATAGGGTCACGCGGCTCAAATTGACTTAAAATGCAGTTGAAAAAGATCGTCTACTTTTTTCGCTTAATGAAAAAGGCATATTTTTAATGGCTCCGACGTGCAGAAATTGAAGATATTTTCTATACTTCGTAAAATGTGAATATGATTTTCGGCAATTTTTAAACCTAATTGGATAAGCTCTCGATTAAATGTAATTCCAATCCTGTATCAACCAATCAGAAGCCGTATAGGATTCTATTCTGAGTACCATCTTGGGGGTAAAAAACTTGCCGGTAAAATGTAAACAAATAATTGCGCTCTTGTAACCAGATACAAGACGAGATCTTCACCGGTAAATATTTATCACTGGACTTTTATTAGCCGTTAGTAGCTACGACGAAGGCACATGGTTGTAGGAACTTCTTAAAATAATTCTTCTGGAACACCCAAGTTCACTCACGGTTTTTTTTAGGGTTTGTAATGGTTAGTTAGTTTATTGTTGGTCTTTTTTGTTCTTTTGACCATGGTTTTGTCCATCCATCTTTTTACCATGGTTTTGATAACCTCCTTTACAAAGTTATCATCTCCCTTTTTACTCTGTCTGAATAGACATACAATGTATCTATACGGAAAATAATAATGTTTCATTTCCCTTGCATTATGTTTTCCTTTCTTGCAACTAAGGCGTTGTCAGTTTATTTTTTGTATTTAGAGTTTGAAGGTCCCTCTGGTATTCCCCCCCCCTATTTTAAGGAGTAAAGGAAGTCAACTTAGTAGTGCTGTGATTGGATGAAGGTTAAGAAGTAATATATTTACATATACATTTTGAAACATATTTTAAATATTTTCTTGGGAATAATTCGAAGAGGCATCCTGATTTTCATCAATTTAATGTAAAATGACTGTGGACATGGAAATAAACAGGCTCCGTTTAAAGATTGTCATGATACAATTTGACATCGATTTCTAAAACAGAAGTAATGATATCACACATGCACATTACTGTTTTGTCCAGTTTTTCTTCTAATTAAAAAGCAGAAAATTTCGTCCTTTACTTGGCCCTTTTATTTTACTTTTTTTATTTGAGAGTCACTGATGGGTCTTACATGTACGTGTAAGTAGGCGAAACGCGCGTCTGGCGCAAGTACAAAATTTCAATCCTGGTATCTGTAATGAGTTTATTTTGCAAGTTTCGCCAATCATGAAAGATGAATTATACATCTTATCGTCTTCCCCATACCTACTAGAATATGCCATTGGTCGTTTGTGTTCAAATAAGATTAAAATCGCGGAAGAGGTAATTTAAAGATTTTGCGGATTTAATTTGTCAATAACATTGACAAAATGATTTTGTTGTAAACTTTTCACGATGATAATTTGTCAATAACATTGACAAAATAATTTTGTTGTAAACATTTCACGATGCAATTGTAACATATTTTCAGTAAACTTTTTGTTTATTAATTAAATATCAGTTGATTGACATGAACATCAGTAGTGTTTTTGTTTTAAGGTAATAAAAAAATCTATTCTATACGACTCGACATCTGCTTTCGGTTTAACGCTATTGATATCTGAATTAATATTTGAATTAATTAGGTTGTGGTTTTTTAAATGAATAATCAAATTAAAAGGTTAATTTGTATGTTTGTGATAGAGAAGTTATTTATAATAGAATCATTACTTACGATTGCATATCTGTTCCTGTCTTTTTTATTGTATCATTTGATTGAATAGCTAAAATGTGATTTTACAAATATATGTGCTACTTACCACAATTGATTTGGAGCTTTGTTATAAATATTATATTGTACATTGTACATGTATTACCTATTATACATAGTTTCGTGTACAGTCATTCAGAATCATATGATTAAAAAAGTACCCACCATATTTAAATGTCCTTTCTTTAACCTATTAAAATATCACTTCCTACTAATAATTTTAACACGAATAAATGGGAGAAGTGTTTTTAAAATGTACTAGCAAAGGTGAAACATAAAACAATTACAATGAAACTAATAAAAAAGGGGGGGGATACAATGCTTGACTTCAATATTCGAATGTGTCCAAACTAATTATATAATGACTGGGTAACACTATGGTAAGAAAATCAAAATTGAGGATAAAAAAATTATGTGTTTTAATTGCCAGGAAGACAACTTACTAATAACATATAAATGAATAGAACAAAGATGTGAGCAATTTCATTTCGCCAGACTTGTAAATTATTTCCAAGCGATCCATGAAAAAATGTGAAACAATCCAAAAAAGAAACGAGCGTTCTCATTGTCAACAAAACAATAAACTAAAAAGATGTTTGGCAGACGGCAGTCAGTAAAAGCCATTGGATAACAAGCTGTACTCACTTTGCGATGGTGATGTCGGCTTGTCTTCGATTTTTTACCCCGCCTTTACAAATGTACTCCTAACGCGGTATCTTATTACGAATGAGCAAAACAAGTTTTACCAATAGCTTTCCTCTGAAGACTCATTCATTTAAAGGTTGACAGATCTAGAAATATGATATATAACTCGGTTCTTAATAGGATACCGCCAGTATAGTGAGAGTACAACGCTCATTGCACTTTGAAGAATTACACTTTGAGGGCCGAACAAATGGTTTGTTTTAACGCAGCTTTTCTGTTCCTTTAAAATCCATCCTCATTTTCTTGTGACAGTTAAAATCGCACACCCTTCTTTCTGGTGTCATATTTTGCTAAATTAGTCTGGTAAAAATCTTCCATCAAAACAAAATTAACGGTACGGTATAATGTTTTTTCCAGCAGATCGGCTTTTCGACCAGTAAATGTTTGTGGCAAAGTTTTCGAAAATCTAAAAACTATTTAAAACGTAAAGGAGCTGATGAAATCAAAAAGGCATAAAAAGTATAGCTAAATAAAGTTATGCAAGGAATCAGAGCCCCGTGTATGCATGCGGAAGCTACATTCTACAATTTAAAAGAAATAGATTAATTTTAAAAATAAAAAACATCTCATGACTTCATGGAATAGATAAGTTCTGCGTATTAAGTTATCTCAAACCTTGTTGCTATATTGTAACACCTGTTTTGTTTACGATGTCTGTTCTACATGTATTACGAAATTTGATAGACAAGTAAGGTGCGCATACATGCATATGTATATATACATTCCGTATGTTTGGAGAACTTTTATTTTAAAGTGCAAAAATAATACGGCTACAAATAATAATATTATAGAATGTACTTAAAAGCCTTAAATCTGAATGACATAACAAATAAATTGTATGTCCTCTACGCAAATAAAATTACACATTTAAATATTAAAGTTTTGTCAAAATATTTGTGAATGCATTACAATAACTTATTAATACAAATATATAGGTATTTCCTTGTTGTGTCATATAAAAATATCGTTGCTGGTACTTATTTATCCAATGAACCGGGATTAAAGAGGTGTTGGTTTGTACAATAAATGTTTAAACACACCCTAAATATTTTTTTTTATATATTTGTGAATATATTTACGAATATATTTACGAATATTGAAATGATTCTTAAATTATTAAAAGTGAACAGATGACGACTCATTGTGACACATTTTCAATATTTATGGACATAAGACTTTAAAGATCACTGCATAGCTGTATATTTTCAAATGCAAATACAAAATTGATAAATAGGAATAAGAAATTATTTGACCTCATTTAAGCACAGGGGTTTGTTACAATTTGCCTGCTTTTTACTATCCATACGACCCCCTACCACCAAAACAAAACACGTAACATATGGATAGTAAACCAGCAAATTGTAAGAAATCCCTGTGGTAAAGTGCAAATTACAATACATGATCCTAAATTTGTCCTTACATGTACAAAAACATAATTTCTATATAAAAGATGTATAGAAAATAAAAACTATTTTTATAGTTAACAAATTTACATTACAACCATCAAAACCGAGATATTTTCTTGATTGTTTGTTATTTTCCTTAAATTTTAGTTATCTTTTGGATTAAAAAAGTATTTACGCATCAAGGAATGAATCTAGAAGTAAGATCAGATTATGCCAACAGCTGTAGCATATCTACATGTATGTTGTTGTTTCTCTGGTGGCAAGGACATATACGTCCTTGTCTGATGGGTACCAATCATTAATTATTGCAAAGGTTTTTTTCCACATCTTTATATCAAAGTGTTATATAATTCTACAGCAGACATTCTATTTATACATTTTAAGCTCAAGTAATATGTCTAGTTAATCCTATTTAATTTAATTGCTTGTCTTTGTCGCAAAGTTGTTACAATGTATTACTTAATTTATTTCACTGGACTGCGCAGAGCTCGATATTTTCAAGTTATTTCCCTGTTGCGCGAACAGGTTCAACTGGTTTAGTCACGTTTCTCCAACATTTGATAATTATAATTCAATAACTTGAAAATAGTATTGAGAATATTTAAGGAAAGTAAAATATGGTTAAAATATTGCTACATGTACAATGTATAGTTACAAAGTTTGAAGTTTGTACTTTATGGATATAAGGTCATCTTAATATACTTCTCATCACTATTTGAAATTCTACAATGCTTTTTGACGGCCAAAACTGCAATGTTGATAGCTTCCAGTATTTTCTTACTGGATTTTCGTACAAATTAACCAAAATAGACGATACTCTGATTGACTTACGGTATTTAAACGTCCAGTGACAAATATATGATGTATTTTAAGGACGATGCACCAATTTAATAAGAGTAATGTGCTAGTGCATGTTCTCGACATTCATTGGATGTTGGGTGTGTACAGTACTGACTGATATTTTAGTCGTAAGATACAGGATTTTTGTATTAGTTGTCATTGGCTTCGAACTTGCTTTCAGAAACTTCGAGTTCTCTCAGATCTGCACTTAAGTGGGTTTTTGTGGGATGTGTAAGTTCCCGTCTGTGTTTTTGTTCGATGTATTTTTATTTGTATCCATCTGATGAGTTCGGCCTTTTTTAACTGATCTTTATAATTTGTTTTTATGTTGTACTGTTACACCACTGTCCCAGAATAAGGAGATGGGTGGTTTGCGCATAGACATTGTTAAGCCTGCCACGTTCTTTATGTGCCTGTCCGAAGTCAAACGACCGTTGTTTATGATCAGTGGATGTCGGTGGTTTATATCTGTCATATTTGTTTTTTATGCCCCACCTACGATAGTAGAGAGGCATTATGTTTTCTGGTCTGTTCGTCCGTTCGTTCGTCCGTTCGTCCGTCCGTCCGTCTGTCCCGCTTCAGGTTAAAGTTTTTGATGAAGTTGAAGTCCAATCGACTTCAAACTTAGTACACATGTTCCCTATGATATGATCTTTCTAATTTTAGAGTTTTTACCCCAATTTCACTGTCTACTGAACATGGAAAATGATAGTGCGAGTGGGGCATTCGTGTAATGAGGACACATTCTTGTTTTGTAATAAGTTAGCCCGTTAAATTTCTCAGTACAATTGTTTCATACTTTACATGTATGGTTCTTTTGTAGCCGATCATACGATCATACAAGTTTTATTCATTATTAAAAGCCGTACGGTATAATGGGATACTTTAGGTCGTCAATCAATGGCCACAACCACACTGTTTTGAAAATGATTCTATCAATTATACTGAATTGTTATTGGCAATCATACATGTACTTATTTTTTAAATTGTGTCTATAATATTTACCTCTGGTTTTCAAACTTCTTTTAAAAAAGGACGAACTAACATATAGCTACATGTGTATCTATAGTTAATCTCGTTAGACCAACTTAAGAAACAAGTGCTAATACATGTACCAAGCGCTACCAATTTTTCTCTCTCTGTCTTACATGATACATTAAGGATTTTAGTAGTAGTGGCCTTTACTGGTAGTCCGAATCCTTAATCTTTGTTCGTAAAACTTTATAGACACTACTATAATAATAAGATGTTATTTATGTTCGTAATTATGTAGCTTGAAATATTTGCTACTGGAATTTGATTTGCATTTCTTTCTTGTCTAAATTTGACACGGAAAATCTTTTAAAAATTTAGTTCGCGTAAAGCAAACAAATTCTCAAAATTTTTCAGAACCAATTTATCGTTTAGCGTTATAAACCTAGGTCCGATCTACCATTTTCTACATTTGAAAATGCCTGTACAAAGTCAGGAATATGACAGTTGTTGTCCATTCGTTTGATGTGTTTTATCATTTTATTTTGCAATTTGATTAGGGACTTTTTGAATTTTCCTCGGAGTTCAGTATTTTTGTGATTTTACTTTTCATCTCATTTATGTCACTGGCATTTTGCAAGTGTATTACTTACATAATTACTGAGGTTCAGGATGTTACATTGCAGACTTTTACAATTGTTTTATATAAGAAATCTTATCACGAATAGTAAAAAAAAGGCAAGTGTTTAAATAAAAGGTTTTTTTTAGGTGGAAAACTGCTACATGTAAATGTTCAAGTAAAGGTGGCTGAAACAAGCTGAAACGTCCGAGGAACAATATTGACTCTTATACCAAACAGTTGATTATAATAATAACATAAATAAACTTAAATTGACAAACAAATTACAAATCAATTGGTAAACATGGTTTTGGTTGTTAATATAATTTATGTTCATATACTACACTTATAAAAGCAAGTGGCTAGTTATTAACATTTGACTGCAGTTGAGACAGGAAAACACAGTTGAAATCATATTCGATAACATCGTTATGACAGGTTTTATTATTTTTATCATGATATTTTAGAATTATTTGTGAAATATGGACAGCACCGTACTATTAAACTTTTAAGGTTCAAATTTGTTCCAAAAAGATATAGGAAGATGTGGTATGAGTGCCAATGAGACAACTCTCCATGCATCCAAATAACAATTTATAAAAATAAACCATATTATAGGTCAATGCACGGCCTTCAACACAAAGCTTGGCTCACACCGAACAGCAAGCTATTAAGGACCCCAAACTAATTTAAAACCATTCAAACGGGAAAATCACCGGTCTAATCTATATAAAAACGAGAAACAAGAATGAACTACATAAACGGACAACTACTGTACATTGAAAAATTAATAAAATCCAAAGGAACAACCTTAAGTTTATATATTAAGCTTTTTGAAACATATTAACAAAACCTTCAAAAACGCTTGAGACTACTACGTAAGTTAACCCCTTCCCCCTTAAAAAACCAAAACAACCCGGAAACAAAAACGCAGTTAGCAGAGAGCATGAAAACATAAAAACTATCTTTTTCTTTTGTTTTTGTATGGTTCTACATAGGCTGTGCTGTAACACTCCTGTTTTTTTTTGTTATGGTTATGGGGAAGCTTTGGAACACATTGAAATTATATAAATCGGAAATAAAATAATAAGACAGTACAATGAGATTTTTTTTGTAAGAATTAAAACCAATATCATATGAACTGTACTTTTGATTGACGTGTGATCATCAATATTATTGAAATACCTTTTTAATTATTTGCATTATTGAAACTGCATTGTGTACGTGATTAAAAAAGTATACAGTACTTATTCTATCCTGATTAAAAAACAACATCAGGTGAACAACCAATTAATATTCTCAATTTAATTTGTTATTCATATATATCAGACAAAATATGTAAAACTTCAAAATTGTGTAATTGACAAACGAGAAAAACATTATTGTTAGATTATTAATTAGCAAGTCATCAATAAAATGACTAAATCGTTTTTTCAATTTCCCTTTCCTATCAAAGATCTATGAAAGGCGGTCGAATCAGTTGGGAAAAACAGTCCTAACCGAACGTGTGTGCTCTGGAAAACCAATGTTTGTTTCTAATGTTAAAGGACTTATACAACTTTAACAATGGAAGTGAGTATTTCATATCTAAGCAGATGAATTTAATCATAGAATTAAATAACACAAAATTAATTTTATATATGTTAGGCATATACTGATGTATAATTTTTCAAACTCTACAGAACATATGGATTTTTAAAATCTTTATTTTTTTAAGCATCATCTAGAAACTATAGTATTATAGGCATTATATATAAGGTATAAAAAGAAGAAAAGAAGAAAAAAAAACAATAAGAAATACAATTCAGAACATTTAAGGTCGGATATGTTATTTTGATATTTACATACAGTATAACAGAACTTAAAGGATATACATTATCAAAAGACTATACATAAAAACGGAATGAACAACACGAAACTCTCGACAAACCGGAGGTCATCTAAGTTCGTCCCTCATTTTACACATTACATATGGCAAGTAACAAATTTGTTATATAATATGCAGTATTGAGTTTCAGCTAGTGAAATTTATTTTTTAAAAAAGCAAGAATGTTTAACTTGTATTTGAATCCACTCGGCTGATTAGGTTGCGCATAACATGATTTCGACATATTTACTATGTAAGAAGGTCGTATTATTAATTTATTAACAGTTTTAGCCTTACGAAGGAAAAGACATCGACAATTAAAAGCAAAAAAAAATGCAATTATTGCAATCATAAACTTAGCCATATTTAACATTCCTTCGTTAAAATTAAGACATCTCCGAATATTTTATTTATTTATTCAAAGCCAGCTTTTTATTTTTCAAATGAAATAACTTGCTTCATTTGAAGTCTGTCTAAGATAACTTCGTTGCATAAAACAATCTTTCCTTAAAGTGTATTTGAAATTTACTATCGAACATATGACGAACTGTGAAAATATGGATTTCCGAAATTTGGGACACGAATTACACACATCTAAAGACCATGTCATGAAAAAAATATGTCTTAAAGTTGTTTCAAAAAGTAACAGGTTATTTATTGGTATAACAAGTGTAGCGAAAGACTAAGGTGCGCGAATACACTAGCAAATGAATAACAACTGTTACATGTAGCACTTCGCGTGAAACACCTTTACAACAGCTTTGAATTTAGGAAAATACATATTTAAAAATTCATTAGATAATATAACAGTATCTATACTTTGAGTATTGTCTTTTAAGGCTTTTAATTCCTTGCATTAGACATAAAACTCAATGCTTTAATTTTAAGTTTGAAAATTGAAACAAATCCTTTCCAAAAACAGAAATAAAAATTCTAGATGTTTTATACAAATATGTAAAGTCTGGAGGTGTATGCCCAATAAAAAATAAAAGTAATCCGATATTTTATCTAGGAACCAAGCTTTTAAAAGATTACTTACAATGTACAACTATTTTGCATCTATAACCTTGACGTTTGACCTAGTGACCTTGAAATAGATAGGCTTTCTCTCTTCAAAGTTAGAAACAATTTGTTTGCGTTTTGTTTTAGTAACAGTGGTCTTTAACATGTTGGTCCCAAATCAATAGGTGACTGTCCTTTAATCTCCCATCTGTATACATTTGGTTCCTTGTAAACGAGCAAAAATAAAGTCATCATCCAAAATGCTTTTTTCGAACCAACGGACTGATACACATACGAATGTATCAACAACAGTACTCAGAATTCCACTTTTGGAAAGAAATTTTTGCACTGAAGTGGGCGAAGCAATAACTTTATTTATCGATTAAATTATTATGAAAATGAAACGCGACAGGCCAGGAATGGTCAGAACTCCTTTGATGTTCATATATTACGTAATTTTTTGTACATGGTGTAACATTGTTTATTATTCTATTTTTGTTACTAAGATCCCGAATTTACTTTTTAAAAATACTTATCTTTCGGAAAGAAATAATAACCAACAAAAAAGTCAAAAACATGAACCACAACGTACTCGAATAAAAGTAAAATTGGAATAATTTAAAACCCAAAGAAGGAGTCAACGACATATTAAGATTTACACCAAACAAAAACAGTTGTTCGTTGAAAGTTCGAATAAAGTTATAAATGTAAATAGACAAATAATAACCTTAGTACCCGCGATGTTCTGGTGTTTTCAGTTTCAATCAAAGATCGTTTTCTTTATCGCGGAAATAACTGAATTTTTATTTTATTTTCAGATGAAGACAGCTGTCCTGAACGTCCTTATTTTGGTATTGCTCTCAATTCAAGTTTACTGTAAAATATATGAAATAAACACTCCTGATGCATTGAAAAATTGCTTTGATCAGAAAAGGTTAAACGGCAATTCGTCAGATCCCCATTGGGATAGTGCGCATGCTTACTGTATTCAGAAAAATAACTGGCATTTACTAAAAACAGCATGGGGAAACATTTCTATAGAAACAGAAAATTGGGTGGATGAACTATTACGTATGTCAGAATACGAAATGGAGGGCACAAGAACAAAACGTCAAGCAAGTAGAAGACGTAGAACGTTACGAATAAGGAAAGAATACAGAATATTATCAGACATAGAAAGAAACAATTTCCATAGAGCTATAAACATGTTAAAACGAGATACGGTATGTATGACTGCTAAAATTAGTCTAAGGTTAAACCAAATTTTCAAACAGTTCAAAGTCGCAAAAGCTGCATTCGTAATAGCAAATGCAATAACTCTTTTGCTACTCTGGCATCTTAATCAAACATGTGTACACTTCATTTGACATCCATTAACCATGCAAAAAAAACTCCCAATAGATAACAGGCTTAGAGTTGTGTGTCAGACGTAAGTTCTTCTACAGAAGATTCGTCAGTGACGCTCGAAGCAAAAAGTTTAAATTCCACATAACAAACGAAGATGAAGAACCTTTAAGGTCAAAATTCCAAAGTAGAAGAATGTCGCAATGTCTAACAATTCGTTGTTATTGGTTATGGTGCAGTGACAACTACTTCATGCATATTCCGAACAAAAAAAGATAACAATAAATCCAATACTAAATAGGTACTTTCTGCCGAGTTGGTCGCTCCGATAAAAAAAAACCAGTAATACAGACTGCAACTGGTTAAACAGGATTCACGTATGCTGTATAAATACCGAGCAATAATGGAAATATACGAAAATAAATTATATACACGAGCTGTTCATATCAATCAAGAAAAATCAAATTATTGAGTCGATTGGTGAATCGTTCCGATATTTTTTTTTTTCTAGATAGGCAGAAATATACGGGGAAAAAAATGCCCACAAAAATACATGAAAAGATTAGTTATAGTGTCGCTCGGCTATTTATCTTTATTCCGAAAATCGTATATTTTACAAAATCTGGTGTTCAAATTCAGAAAGCATTTCTTCAGAAGCAAAATAAATCAACAAACAGAAATAATATAAAAAAAAAAAACCAACGTGATATGGGCTGACGTACATGAAAGTATACACAAGTTAAATGTTCTGTACTTTTATTTCAGTCGGTTAGACCAAATCGATATGATGCTCTTGGACTTCTTCATCAGCGACTGGTAGACGATATACACCACGGGGCAGCCTTTTTACCTTTTCATAGAGTTTTGCTTGTAGTGTAAGTTTACGTTTATTAAAATATTGTTTTACATTATTAAAGAAAATACCTAGTAATAACATTAACGGTACCAATTTTTCTGCACCAGTAAGTTACTATGCGGTGTGGAATTTGTTCATTGTTGAAGGTCGTACGATGACCTACATTTGTTAAATTCTACGTCCTTTCGTCCCTAGTTGCAAGTTACCTTTTTGATAATTTAACCACATTTTCATACTGTTATATTAAAACTGGAAAATGTTTTTTTCCTGCTCCAGAGTAGACATACTTATCGTGATTATAAAAACTTTAAGAATTATGTTTAAATCTTGTATCGAAATGACATTTTATATTGTTTTTTTTCCTACAAATTTTATCATGTGATAATTTTATAATAGACATATTGACTAACTTGTATACAGTATAGCAAAAAAATGTACAATAGAATCAATAAATTATATAAAAGCTCATTTAAAACATATTTGACGTACTAACTGTCAAACTATTATGATTTTAACTGTTAATCGTCCGACTTTAAGTTTGTGATATGAATTGAAAATCACGTCTTAATATAAAAATCGTATACACCATTTAACCACAATTAAAAATTGTAACGGAAGTATAACTAGTGCAAGTATTATGTTGTTTTCTTTTATTTCTTCAGGTGTGAAAATGCATTGAGGCAAAAAATCCCAGGAGTGACTATCCCTTATTGGGATTCACGATTGGACAAACCACTGCGTGATGCTACTAGATCTATAATGTGGTCTAATTCATTTATGGGGTCAGTTAGAGGACGGGTTAGGAATGGTCCTTTCCGAAATTGGAATACACCGGCAGGTCCCTTAGTAAGAAATGGAGGACAAATAGGGGATTTGTTTGATCACAGCACAATCAGAGCTATACTAACAAGAAGCCGTTTACATGAAATAGCAGAGCCAAATGCAGTTCCACCTTACGATTATGAGATAAGACATGGTGATGTTCATCAATGGGTTGGAGGCCTCATGGAACCTGCCGAAACAGCCGGTTTTGATCCTATATTTTATTTGCATCATAGTTTTGTTGATTATGTTTGGGAATTGTTCCGGAGAAACCAACAGAGGCGTGGTGTCAATCCTACAACTGATTACCCATCGGAATACGGGCCCGCCTCCCAAGGCCCTAGACAACCAATGCGATTGGGAAGACTTAGAAACATTCACGGAATGAGTAGTATGTATACCTCTAGAATTTACTCGTATGAGCCGGCTCCAACTTGTTCGTACACAAACACTAATTGTGGCTCTAAATATCTCCGCTGTATAACAAGGAGTGGCACACCAAGATGTGTATCTGTCGAAATAATTAGTAGGCGTCAATCAAGAAGAACTCGTCGACGAAGAAGACGAACAAGGAGGACTAACAGATCTAGATCTAGACGTCGTGGTAAGCGACAAGCATCAAATGAAACAGCCGTTGCGGAAGTGGACACTTTTTCGGACGGTTATGTTGGACCGATTTATACTGACCAAATGATTAGTCCAGTAAACGATATTTGCCCCTCGACCAATCCGTACAACGTTATTCAGAATATGTATCTGATGAACGGTTTGTCCGATACACGTGTCTGGGTATATGTACCTGTCAAAATTGTGTATAAGCGACAACCAGAACAAATGCAGTTCGACTCCTTTCCTGTGAAACGAGGACAGTTAGACGCATTTCAAGATATTTACGATCCTACTGGCTACAGCAGCTTGATAGATCTATTTCCAGTCAAGGCACAACCTCGAACATGTGGAGAAATGGACAGCATATTTACCAAAGTTGCAGTACATAGTGATGGGCTAAACTACCATGGAAGCTACAGAGAGTTTGCTTTGTTAGACGCACGTCAGCCATTTGATTCATCCATAATGTATGTTGCCGTGAAAAGTCCTCAAATGGGTCCAACAGACGTGGTTTTAACAGCATATGGTCCATGTGGAAACGTGTGTAAACCACATTGTAGAGATTTAATGGGTGGATACAAGCATTGCGATGGTTCAATAAAATTAACTAACCGAGGTCCAAAAGGTTACGGCGAAGACTATGGCGACGCTGTCAGAATGTTATGGAATGCACCAGGTCCAGACCATTTACCTACAATTAATGAGTCCGATATCTTTTTGCATTTTGTATGTGATTAAACAATGGCTACATACAATTCATATTAATTTATTACATAAATCGGGAAATAAATGTGTTATCAATAACAATTTGTTGAAAAAGTACTTTTAAATGTACATTGTGTATATAGAAAAAAATATTCCGATGCCCCGAGGGCCTTTTATTACTTTTTTTACCAGTCTCCAGCAAATTATTGTATTTACAGACTCTTCATATATATACATTATTAAATTGTCTTTTGAAAATGTTTGACAACCGACAATCTTGTGGATGTGGACAATAAATTTCAACATTTTACCTATTTCCTCTTTTATCAGCAATATTTTCTATGTACACCAAAGTTCAATTAAATTTGGAGGTATTTTTACGTATTGCTATTTTTCTATTGGTTTACACATGCATGGTTTTTGTCAGTTCAAAAAACTCAAACATCAAAACAGTATTTAAAGTTCCTAATCAAATGGCAAAACATCAAACGAATGGAGAAGACCTGTCATATTCTTGATTTGGTACAGGCATTATAAAGTGTAGAATATGGTTAATTGAACCTGGTTTTAACACGCTAAACCTCTCACTTGTATGACATGCGCTTCAAATTTCATTATATTTACAACGATGCGTGAACAAAATGACATAAAAGGTTAAATTGTCAAAATGGGATACAGCAGTCAAACGGATCCAGTTACCGCTCGATTCCGTCTATCTGTCTTGACTTCTATGAGAAGGAACGGTTTTATATTTAATCTGTTTATTGTTTTACTCAAACCATATCATGTTTTTATTAGAAATTTACAATTTTACAAAGTAAAACGCAAATCATTCAAAACATTTACAACATTAAAGATAACGATTTCCAATTTTCAGAATTGATTAGATAATAGGAGTCACAGCAGTTTCTGCAAAACTAAACATTGATTTGCTATCTATCTCTCTTTCTCTCTGGAATTAAAAAATTCTCTGAAACTGACATTATTAAATTGCTCGATTTCTCGATTAACAGCTTATTTGTTACGTTTGGAGGACGTGTTTTTCAACAGACTATTGGAACTCCAATAGGAACCAATTGTGTACCTCTTCTTGTCGACTTGTTTCTTTATTATTATGAGGCTGACTTCGTACAGGAACTTCTTAGAAAGAAAGCAATATTCTTTAACTTTACGATTAGCCATGTAGATGATGACTGTGCTCTCACTAAATAATACAGCATACTATGGATACAGTTGTCTGCCTCATATCTTGACTTACATCTAGTAATTTACAATATGGGTCGGTTGAAAACAAAACTATACGACAAAGATATGATTTCAACTTCCCAATTGGGACCTTTCCATTTTTATGTAGCAACATTCCAGCAACGCCTGCATACGGAGTATGTATCTTCCGATTTATTCGATATTCCTAGGCTTGTTTTTTCTAAAACGATTTCCTTGTTAGAGGACAAGGTAGTAATCAATAAACCAAGATTTCCAAATGGTGAAGTTGAAATCATACTTTCGTAAATTTTACGGACGCCATCACGAGTTGGTTGACCGTTATAGAATAACCCTACGTTAAACAGAAGATATCTGATATGTTCCTTTTGTCGTTACTACAATACCCTTCCTTTTTTCACGAATGTGACCAGACCTACCGAATAAGACTATTTACCGGATTTGTCATAACATAAGCAACACGACGGGTGCCGCATGCGTAGCAGGATTTGCTTACACGTCCTGAGCACCAAGTTTTTGGTGGGGTTCTTGTTGCTTAGTATTTATTTTTGTTGTTGTGTCTTCTGAACTATTATTTGTCTGTCAGTTTTTATACGCCCGTCAAAATTTTGACGGGACGTATTATGTTATACAAATGTCCAGTGTCCGTCCGTTTGTTTGTCCGGCGGAAACATGTCGCACCGTAACTTGAGAACGACATATCCAAATTTCATGAAACTAATTATAGTTGTTTCTTATGATGGTCAAATGATATGTATACTTTTTGATGAAAATAAGATAACAAATTTTTAAGTTACGGCACTTTGTAACTTAAACAGGGGTGTGTTTTTTTCACATGTCGCACCATATATCAAAAACAAGTTTTGATAATGGCTTAAAACTTTACACACTTCTTTATATTAATCTTAAGATCTGTATACTTTTTGGTGATGATTCAAAATTTTATTTCTTAGTTTTTCAGTATTTTGTAAAAAAGGGGGAGGATTTTTTAACATGTCGCACCGTATCTCAAAAACAATTTATGATTATTGCTTAAACCTTTACACACTTCCTTGTTTTATTAATCTAAAGATCTGTTTACTTTTTGGTTGAAATACAAAATTTTTTTTTAGTGATATTTAGTTGGTTTTTTTTTTTAAAAAGAGGGGGGTCATATGTCCTTCCGTATCTCAAAAACAATATATGGTTATCGCTTAAAACTTTCTCAGAAACTTTTTATGAATATTGAATAAATCTTTCACCCAAGACGACGGGCATTTCATGCCTTCATGGCGCAGCTGTTTATTTTAAATTTTGGCCATGGCGTTGTCAGTTTATTTTCGATTTATGAGTTTGAGTGTCCCTCTGGTATCTTTCGTCCCTCTTGTCTATTTGTTAATATTGTAATGCTGGCCTCCCCCTTTTTACCCACATATTTTGTGTGTATTGTTCTTAAACCTAATAAGGTGGAATAATTGCTAGTGAGATTTAATAACATGTATTTTAGTTCATATGACTTGAGGATTGTACAATAATTGATTGTTTTGGGTGGTAAAAATATTGTGTCTAGTTCGTACAACGTTGTTTTGGTAGCCGGGACAGAACGGGTTTATCTGTACTTCCCACAAGAGCTTGAAATCGGTCTTTTATATAATTCTGGGGGGATAAACAGTTTGTTGGACAATTATAGCATTGATAAGTATAATAATATTAAGTCCTTTATTTTGTAAGGATAAGGATTTACTTGCGGTGACAACTTGCCAATTGGTCACCGTAGTGTTGATATCGATATTTTGGTTGTTAATTTAGAATAATAACCTTTGTGGTTCAAGTATTATGTTATACAATAGGTGTAGATATCACCAAGAGTATAAAACATGTTGGTTCTAGTTATTATTCCGCTGGAAAACATCTTTATTCTTTGAAAACATCGTGTGTTTACATTCTCAGTTGTTCTGAAGGGAATTTCCCTAATCAGAAACATGGCTGCTGATTGGTCGTTCGTTAGTAAGAACGTTAGTGATTGGCTGATATTGGTATAAAACTAAAATCAATAACAAAGGGAGGTAGTCACTAGATAGATTGTTAAGTAGAGTGGCAAATTCAAAAGTAGAAAAAGAATGTCCGAAAACACAGTAGATTTAGGAAAAGTTAGTAAATACTAAATTGCACCCTTATTGGTGCAAACTTTAGGTGCCAAATCGGGAGCAAATCCTTGGTGCAAATATTTATTGGTGCAAACTTTAGGTGCCAAATCGGGAGCAAATCCTTGGTGCAAATATTTATTGGTGCAAACTTTAGGTGCCAAATCGGGAGCAAATCCTTGGTGCAAATATTTATTGGTGCAAACTTTAGGTGCCAAATCGGGAGCAAATCCTTGGTGCAAATATTTATTGGTGCAAACTTTAGGTGCCAAATCGGGAGCAAATCCTTGGTGCAAATATTTATTGGTGCAAACTTTAGGTGCCAAATCGGGAGCAAATCCTTGGTGCAAATATTTATTGGTGCAAACTTTAGGTGCCAAATCGGGAGCAAATCCTTGGTGCAAATATTTATTGGTGCAAACTTTAGGTGCCAAATGGGAGCAAATCCTTGGTGCAAATATTTATTGGTGCAAACTTTAGGTGCCAAATGGGAGCAAATCCTTGGTGCAAATATTTATTGGTGCAATTGATGGTTTAGGTGTAATTCCTGGGTGTAAATATATTGCTTGGTGCAAATAAATATATAGTTTTGGGCAACTTGTTTTGTTAGGTGAAATTCCTAGGTGACAACCTTTAAGAAAGTCAAGTATTTAATATTTATTACGGAAGCTTTATGGTAGGAACGATTTTGTGATTACCTATAAAGAATTGTTGATTGTTGATTGTATTTATTATGTCTTAAGGAATTGAGACTTATTATAAACTGTGGGTTAGTGAATCTGGTTGATTTACTTTAATGTGATCGAGTTTAGCGCTACACATTGGTAGTTTAATAATATTTAGATAGTGACAGAGTAAAGTCTCTGTTTAGGTTAGTTATAGATAAGACCAACCATACTAGGAACCGGACTAGGCCAGGAACAGAGCTGTACCACTACCAGTCCAGCATTTTTATAAATAATAATAAAGCATCTAAACTGTTCTATTTCATGTATTTTATTTCACGAATATTTAGTAAATATACAGTAATAACAAAACAAATATAAAATCAATATCGGTAGAGTGTTTTGGTCGACGGTAAACCAACTAGACGTCGACCCTAATATTTTATCCTAATATACATACACACAATAAAAAGATCCCTTTACTTTATGTTCATTGTGTTCTCTGGTGTCCGACTCTAGCACCCGAGAGGCAGTGTTACAATTGGTGGCAGCGGTGGGATAAATTTATAGAGTCAGATTAAGTTGAATATATAAGATCATAGATAGAAAATAATGGACGATTCAAACGTAGTTACGTTTGGCCCACACTTGAATGAGACACATGGTGATGCTGAAGCAACTATTCATGAAAATGAAATAGACGCTCAAGGTACTGAAATTTTTAGAAGGACAGAGAGAATGATGGCCGAAGCTAGGGCAGAAATTAGGCTTCGGATGGACAGATGTTTTTCCGACTTTTCAAGTGATATGAGTAAGATGTTTGAAAAGTTTGAAAAGCACACTGTTGACACTAGGTCTACCCCAATTTTAGGACGGGGCAATGGAAGTTCCATAGATAATAATATGGGACCCGATGTTAGACATAATAAGGATGATCAGAATAATAGTCATTTTTCTGAGGGCCGACGGTCAAAATCTGAAATTTCTTGTAAGATTAAGCCACAAATCTATGACGGCTCTGATGATTTGGAAGAGTATTTGACTCAATTTGATTTGTTGGCCGAACTTAATGTTTGGGACTCAAAAACAAAAGCACTGCTTTTGGCAAGCAGTTTATCAGGGAACGCCAGGGCAATACTTAATGAAATTACAAATGGGGAAAGACATGATTTTGATTGTTTAGTCACCGCACTGAAAAGTAGATTTGGCTCAATTAATAGATCAGAGGTATTTAGGGCAGAGTTACAAACAAGAGTAAGATTCAGACAGGAATCACTACCAGAGCTTGCCCAAGCCATTAAGAAACTTACCCGTAAGGCTTATCCGGGTACTTCATCTTTGGTCAGGGACACGTTGGCCCTTGACTATTTTATAGATGCCATTCCTGAGTCTGATATACGCCTCCGACTGAGAGAAGTAGGGCCAAAGACAATAGGTGAGGCAGAAAATATTTCTGTCCGTCTAGAAGCTCTAAGACTGGCAGATAAACAAAAGGGGAGATCCATAAGAACGGCTGTGGTCGAATCTAGTGATGACACTTTAAAATCTGATCTCAGAGAGTTAAAAGATGGCATGAAAACTTTGCAAAATGAAGTTAACTCTATTAATAGAAATTACAATAGTCAGCAGAATAGGGGTGGAAATTTTCAAAGAAATCAAGATAATAATGGTTTCGGTAGAAATCAAAACAATAGAAATTTTCAAAGGTCTGGAAATCAGAATGGAAATTTTGATCACAATAGAAGGGGTAATCAGAGATCGGAAAACGAGCAAGTGTCGGGAGCGCAGGCCAACCCCCGACAGCGGTAAGAAGGCCTAATACCATAATTTCAAATGTAACTTGGGGGCAACAAAATGGTTGTTTTGTTTTGGGTACAATTAATTCATTATCTATACCTTTTCTCATAGATTCTGGAGCAAGTGTATCTATTTTAAGAAAAGATATTTTTGATAGTATTCCTTTAGAATTAAGACCCCAAGTTATACCTGTTCGCATGAATCTTCTTACAGCGACAGGTGCTGCTTCTGAATTCAGTGGGAAAGTAGATTTAGAAATAAAATTAGGAAACCATGTGTGTAAACATGAGTTTCTATTAGCAGAAATTAAAGACGCTGCTATTATAGGCACAGATTTCATGAGTAGATTTCACATTGATATACTATTTACTAAAGGCAGTTTACGAATAGGAAATGATTTCATTCCTTATTTTACAAATCAAGGCGAAGTTTCATGTTGTAAAGTTTCTATAGCCGAGACAGTTGAGGTTCCACCTCACAGCGAAATGATAATAAAAGGACATGCCTTCGGGCGGATAAAATACAATTCAATTGGAATTGTGGAGACAAATAAAGAGTTTATTGAGAAAACAGGGCTTTTGTTAGCTAGGTCTGTAATCCAACAAAACTCGAACACAATCCCGTTAAGAGTTATAAATTTTAGTGAAGACCCTATAAAAGTTCACAAGAACACTGTTGCTGGTTTGTTTGAACCAGTTGATGTGCAACAAGTAGTTTCTGTTGATAAACCTAAAGAGTCAGTGAACTGCATTAAAGTTGCAACTGAAAAAGAAATGCCAGAGCATTTGATTGAAGTGTTTGAAAAGGGATCAGATGGACTCTGCAAGGAGAATAAAAATCAGTTGAAGGATTTTTTATGTTCTTATGCTGATGTATTTTCTACATCATCCTCTGATATAGGGCATACAGAACTGATTAAGCATAAGATAAATACTGGGAACGCACCCCCTATAAAGCAAAGGCCTTATAGGTTACCCTTAGCAAAGCGGGAAGCGGCCGAAAAAGAGATAGAAACTATGGCTTCCCGGGGTATAATTGAACCATCAAGCAGTGCTTGGTGTTCCCCAGTAGTAATGGTAAAGAAAACTGATGAGAGTATACGATTTTGTTGTGATTTTAGAAAACTTAACTCTATTACCCTAAATGATTGTCAGCCCTTACCGAGAATAGATGATACACTTGATGCTTTGAGTGGAAATAAATGGTTTTCGACTCTTGATATGAGGTCAGGTTATTGGCAATGTGACCTGGAGGAAAGCGATCGCGAAAAGACTGCTTTTGCTATTCCAGGGAGTGGTCTGTGGCAGTTCAAGGTGTTATGCTTTGGATTAAGTGGAGCACCTGCCACCTTTGAACGATTAGTAGAAAGAATATTTTCAGGCCTGACATGGAAAATTTGTTTAGTCTATCTTGACGACATAATTGTCTATTCTAAAGATTTTGAGGAACATCTTAGAAATCTAAGAGAAGTTTGTGATCGCTTGAGGCAATCAAATTTAAAATTACATCCAGGCAAATGTGTACTTACACGCAGCGAAGTTACGTTTTTAGGTCATAGGGTAACTCAAGATGGATACGTACGGACGAGGCAAAAATCAGCGCTGTGCGTGATTGGCCTGTCCCGAAAAACGTTAAAGACACCAGAAGTTTTATCGGATTTTGTTCCTATTATAGACGTTTTGTCAAAGATTTTGCCATAGTTGCAAAACCTCTTCATAAATTAACTGAGAAAGGTAGCAAATTTAATTGGTCCGTTGATTGCCAAGAGGCCTTCACTAAGTTGAAAGAATTATTGATAACTGCCCCAGTGCTTGGTTATCCATTAGATAAGGGAGAATTCACCCTTGACTGTGACGCAAGTTTCTATGGGATGGGAGCTGTGTTGTCTCAAATGCAAGATGGTATTGAAAAACCGATTGCATATTATAGCAAAACCTTTTCAAAATGTGAGAAAAATTATTGTGTAACCCGGAAAGAACTTCTTGCTATTGTCCTAGCCGTAAAGAATTTCCACCATTATCTTTATGGGCGCAAGTTTATTGTAAGAAGTGACCATGGGTCCCTCAGGTGGCTTATGAATTTTAAAAACCCAGAGGGTCAACTTGCCCGTTGGTTAGAAGTTCTTGGTGGTTATCAGTTCACAATAATACATCGTCCAGGGCGCATTCATTGTAATGCCGATGCTCTGAGTCGACGACCTTGCCCGGAAAATTGTTCGCATTGCTCAAAGAAAGAAACTCAAGCGAGTGCATCTCTTGTCGGAGTTTTAGCTCATGACGCAGAAGCAGGAGTTGCTACCGAGCAATTGAAGAATGTCAAAAAAAGTCAAGGCACCGGTAAACCCGGGTTTGGAAGACGTTAATACTATACACAACGAGGCATTTACAAATGATAAATGCGTGTATGGTAAAACCTTAGTTTGTCCAAACCCAGGTACACCTATGGAAGCAATTTCAAATAAGGAATGCATGGGTGAAAAACTGGACAGTAATCAAATAAACCCCTCATGTCAAGGTCCAATGACGTACCAGATGCTTATGCCAACCGGAGAAACATTAACCGATGTTTGTTGGTCTGACTCGAGTACTAAAGGTCAAATGGACTTTGATGTGAGAGCGGTTCAAACAAGAAGTATGAAAAAAACAACACCAGAAATTCTCCCCAATGGGCTTATTTCTTCCAAGGAGTCTGACGATTTTGACAAAAGTCTTGACCTTCAAAAAGAGCAAGAGCAAGATAACATATTAGGACTAGTTCGGCAGTGGTTGGTTAATTCCACTAAGCCAGAGTGGTCCGAAATCTCCAAATATGGTCCAGGGGTAAAGTTCCATTGGACTCGACTTGAATCTTTTGATATAAAAGATGGGGTGTTATATAGAAAATGGGAGAGTGACGATGGCAGCACTATTTCTTGGCTAATAGTATTACCAGAGATTTTTAAAGATCTTGTTCTCAAACATTTGCATGACAGTGCAATGGGTGGTGGACATCTAGGGGTAAAGAAAACCCTGAGCAAAGTAAGACAGAGGTATTTCTGGTTTGGGGTAAGAAAATTTGTTGAACGCTGGTGTCACAAATGTGATGTATGTGCCAGTAGGAAATCGCCGGTTTGTAAGGCGAAAGCTCCGATGCGCCAGTACAATGTCGGTGCCCCCCTCGAAAGAGTGGCCATGGACATAATGGGTCCACTTCCAACTTCCGAATATGGAAACAAACATGTACTGGTGATCGGTGATTATTTCACTAAGTTTGTCCATGCGATTCCGATCGTGAATCAAGAGGCACAAACAGTTGCCAGAGCTTTCATTGAAAACTTTGTCACCATCTTTGGTGTCCCTATGCAATTACATACTGACCAGGGAGCAAATTTTGAAGCTCGAGTGTTTCAAGAATTATGTAAAGTGCTTGACATCGATAAGACTCGAACAACAGTCATGAGACCTCAGTCCGATGGTATGGCAGAGCGCTATATGAGAACAGTGGTTAATATGTTGGCGTCTTTTGTCTCCGAACATCAGAGAGACTGGGACCAGTATATTCCACTCGTTATGATGGCCTATCGTTCGTCCGAGCATGAGACGACAGGAGTTACTCCTTGTCAAATGATGTTCGGAAGGGAAATTAATCTCCCTGTAGATCTTGTCATGGGTAGACCTTTCAAAGAGTCAGATGGCTCTAACCCTCAACCAGATGACTATCTGGACAAGCTAGAACAAGCTATAGGCAGGGTTCATGAATTGGCCCGTAGAAAGATGAATCTATCTTCGAATTCAATGAAAAAAACATATGACCATAAGATTCACCATACTAAGTATAACGTTGGTGATCACGTCTGGTACTACCAATACCAGAGGAAAGTCGGAAGAAATCCTAAATTTCAGCGACCCTGGCATGGGCCCTATGTGGTCATCAGTCGTCTAAACGACGTACTATACCGAATAAAGATGACCCCAAAAAGTAAACCTAAGGTTGTTCACCATGACAAGCTCAAACGATATGTTGGAGAGAACAGTCCCACATGGTTTCAACAGTCTTCTGATTAAAGATGACTGCTTAGTTGATATTTGTATATATATATGTACATATTGTGTAGTTAAAAATAGTTATAGTTTGTAATAAAGTAAATATATAAAAATGTATTAGTTATGATGTGACAAGACATTTTAGTTTTCTTGTCAAGTATGACTGATAATCAGAGTTGATTATTAGCCAGTGTTATCCAATTTGTTTTAAAATTATTGTACGTTATATTGATAGGTAAAATAACATAACAAACACTAAAAATATTAAGAGAATAACGAATTATATATTTCTCTTGTAGAATAAATGGATGTGCATCATCTGTGATGACCTGACATTTGATAAAAGATGGAGTGCAGAGCGCCATATACTGGAAAGGCACAGTGACTTCGGGTGGAAGTGCCCGGAGTGTAAAAAGCTGTTTCCCAGGAGGACTCTCACTCATGGTTGCCAGGTGTCGGAGAGAGAAATGATATGTTTCGACAACAAAACAGGTCAACGGGGGAGAGAAGCAGAAGTAGCGTTGGAAAAGTTTAAGAGAGAAGAGTTAGCCACTAAAATGAAATTAGTTGATAAGGAGGGAAAAGAGCTGCAGATTCCAAAAAGAAGGAACTACGCTGCTTCTGAAAGAAGCTTTGCTCCTTCAGAGAGGAGCTATGCTCCATCAGAAAAATGTTCAGTGAGGACAAACGTGTCAAAGAAAGAGGATGCCCGAGATGTGTTAGACAAAAAGAGGAAAGGTGAAGACAAAGAGAACATGCAACCTAAAACAAAGAAAGTAAAGAAAATTGAGACCAGGGAGGAAATGTTGGAAAAGATAAAATCTGTCCTTAAGGATCTCTCCAGTGAGATCGGAGAAGACCTTAGTGTTAGTGTGGAGACTGGAGATGCAAACACTCCAGAGATTGAGTTGACCGTCACAGAGAAGGAGGTGAAGACATTAGAAAAATCAGAAGGGAAGGCATCAGTGAAGAACTCTAGTTCTAGTTCCTCATCATCCTCATCTAGTTCCTCATCCTCATCCTCATCGTCACTAGTAAAATCAAAAACAGAAAGGGAACCAGCAGTTGAAACGACAGAAGATAGTTCAGTGAGGAGCGTCGTTTTGACACCAAACACTGAGGCAATCGACGCCTACCTCCAAGAATTACAAGAATGCCAAGAGAACATGCTCATTTTAAATGTAGGAGGCACTAAATTTGAAACCAGCAAGCCAACTATGAGAGCTGATCCATCATCAATATTCGCTCTTATGCTTAATCCCAATAGTGCTTTTCGCCCTTGCAAAAATGTCTATAGTTTTGACAGGGATCCAGCCCATTTCAAGATCATCCTCAACTATCTAAGGAACAATTGTATCGTAGAGAAAAGATACCTCCCAAGAGAACACCACTATCTCAATGAGCTTGCACAAGAAGCTAAGTTTTATAAACTGTTTGGACTAAAAGCTATTGTAGAGGAAAGGTTAAATGACCTTTGTGCTTGTCGGTTTACTACCTGTTAAGAATGTTATGAGTACAGATTGCAGAAGCTAAATGTGTTGGTGACTACAATAGTGATTATATAGAAGGAGAGAGTTCCTTAGTATGGAAATTGTTAAATTTAACTAATTTGGATTGTTTAAAGTAAAATGTTAGTAGAGAAAAATATTTGTTCTTTGCTAATTAAAAAATCAAAGTAATGGAGTACTGTTAACACAGGTTTTGGTCCAAAAGAAAAACAAAATGATAAGGATGGAATAACAGTTGTTAAATTATTCCTAAATAATAGAATGATCAGTATCAATGTGAATCTCATCAGTCAGTCCTATTTGGGGACCAAATCCTGAAAGATGGGGGCAATGTAATGCTGGCCTCCCCCTTTTTACCCACATATTTTGTGTGTATTGTTCTTAAACCTAATAAGGTGGAATAATTGCTAGTGAGATTTAATAACATGTATTTTAGTTCATATGACTTGAGGATTGTACAATAATTGATTGTTTTGGGTGGTAAAAATATTGTGTCTAGTTCGTACAACGTTGTTTTGGTAGCCGGGACAGAACGGAAGTTTATCTGTACTTCCCACAAGAGCTTGAAATCGGTCTTTTATATAATTCTGGGGGGATAAACAGTTTGTTGGACAATTATAGCATTGATAAGTATAATAATATTAAGTCCTTTATTTTGTAAGGATAAGGATTTACTTGCGGTGACAACTTGCCAATTGGTCACCGTAGTGTTGATATCGATATTTTGGTTGTTAATTTAGAATAATAACCTTTGTGGTTCAAGTATTATGTTATCCAATAGGTGTAGATATCACCAAGAGTATAAAACATGTTGGTTCTAGTTATTATTCCGCTGGAAAACATCTTTATTCTTTGAAAACATCGTGTGTTTACATTCTCAGTTGTTCTGAAGGGAATTTCCCTAATCAGAAACATGGCTGCTGATTGGTCGTTCGTTAGTAAGAACGTTAGTGATTGGCTGATATTGGTATAAAACTAAAATCAATAACAAAGGGAGGCAGTCACTAGATAGATTGTTAAGTAGAGTGGCAAATTCAAAAGTAGAAAAAGAATGTCCGAAAACACAGTAGATTTAGGAAAAGTTAGTAAATACTAAATTGCACCCTTATTGGTGCAAACTTTAGGTGCCAAATCGGGAGCAAATCCTTGGTGCAAATATTTATTGGTGCAAACTTTAGGTGCCAAATCGGGAGCAAATCCTTGGTGCAAATATTTATTGGTGCAAACTTTAGGTGCCAAATCGGGAGCAAATCCTTGGTGCAAATATTTATTGGTGCAAACTTTAGGTGCCAAATCGGGAGCAAATCCTTGGTGCAAATATTTATTGGTGCAAACTTTAGGTGCCAAATCGGGAGCAAATCCTTGGTGCAAATATTTATTGGTGCAAACTTTAGGTGCCAAATGGGAGCAAATCCTTGGTGCAAATATTTATTGGTGCAAACTTTAGATGCCAAATGGGAGCAAATCCTTGGTGCAAATATTTATTGGTGCAATTGATGGTTTAGGTGTAATTCCTGGGTGTAAATATATTGCTTGGTGCAAATAAATATATAGTTTTGGGCAACTTGTTTTGTTAGGTGAAATTCCTAGGTGACAACCTTTAAGAAAGTCAAGTATTTAATATTTATTACGGAAGCTTTATGGTAGGAACGATTTTGTGATTACCTATAAAGAATTGTTGATTGTTGATTGTATTTATTATGTCTTAAGGAATTGAGACTTATTATAAACTGTGGGTTAGTGAATCTGGTTGATTTACTTTAATGTGATCGAGTTTAGCGCTACACATTGGTAGTTTAATAATATTTAGATAGTGACAGAGTAAAGTCTCTGTTTAGGTTAGTTATAGATAAGACCAACCATACTAGGAACCGGACTAGGCCAGGAACAGAGCTGTACCACTACCAGTCCAGCATTTTTATAAATAATAATAAAGCATCTAAACTGTTCTATTTCATGTATTTTATTTCACGAATATTTAGTAAATATACAGTAATAACAAAACAAATATAAAAACAATATCGGTAGAGTGTTTTGGTCGACGGTAAACCAACTAGACGTCGACCCTAATATTTTATCCTAATATACATACACACAATAAAAAGATCCCTTTACTTTATGTTCATTGTGTTCTCTGGTGTCCGACTCTAGCACCCGAGAGGCAGTGTTACAATATATCTTTTGAGGATGATAAGTAGTCGTCAAATACAAATTTTGTATTTTTTTTCAAGTTTTTTTTTATAATTTTTCTCTACAAAAATGCCAAGTCAAGGGGCAAAAATTTAAATTAATCAAAATAAAAGTATGAAAAATAATTATTGTAAGTTTATTTTATCTTTTTAAAAATTATCAAATTCTCAAGTTACTTATGTGTGTATCAAATTTTAGTTAATAATCAATATCAATTCCAAGTTACTTTACTGTTTCTTCACATGTTAAAATATTTTGCTGAATTTCTATAGATGGATTTTTTCAGCAAAGGTTCTTTTCCCTACAGCAATAACTTGAAATTTATTAGGATTTGTCTGCATCTTATTTTCTTTAAACCAATCAATCAGCACTTGAGACTCAGATTCTAATATGGATAAGATTTGGTCATAATTCGGACTACTAAAAGACAGAGTATTGTCGTCCGCATAATTGTATAAAGTACTATGTTTTTAACAAAATAAAAAAATATCATTTATGAAGACATTAAATAAAACATCCGGGTCTAAAAGACAGAGTATTGTCGTCCGCATACTTTAAAGTACAATGTTTTTAACAAAATAAAAAATATCATTTATGAAGACATTAAATAAAAGGGGCGTCCATATAGAACCTATAGGAACTTAACCAACATGGCGGAGTGAGTAGGTCGGTATGCAAGAGCTCCCGCAAAATTTCGACTGAATTGATTGAAAAACATGAATTTGAAACGAATTTTGTTTTCGAAAGTGATATATACTGAACATTTAATATGCATCTTGGTCTAAATGGGGCAAAAGAGAACAAGGAGCACTGGTAGCCAAACAGGTTTTACACCTCCAAACAAAACAAAATCAAATATGGCGTCGCCCTTTCAACAACAACAACAAAGTTTTTCTCAGGTACTGAACCAAGCTCATGACACTCTGCATACTAGCACACCTCATAATATTTTTAACAGAAGTGTGCCCATTCCACCACAATATCAACATAATCCTATGAACCAGACGTTTGAATGTACAAGTATACCAACAGACATTACATATCCTGCATATCACAATCCGCAACCTCCGTTTGCATCCCAACTATTTCCTGTCTCAAGTGATAGTGTACGTACCCATATAACTATGGAAATGTTGTTCTCGTCAATAAATGTGATGAATCAAAGATTTGAAAGGTTTGATTTGGAATTTACTAACCGCTTCTCTCAACTTGACAAAAAATTAGATGAACGTTTCGGAGCAATAGACCAAAATTTAACAGGGATGAGACAAGAGATAGATGAAATTAAGGAGACACAGAAAATGCATGATGACATTTTAAAAACTGAAGAAAAACATCATCACGAAATTTCTGATAGAATGCGAGTGGTAGAAAACTATACACAAGATATAGAAATTGATTCAAACAATGTCAGGGAAGATTTCTTAAAACTTCAGAGTCACTCCATGAAGTATAACCTTATTTTTGGCGGTATTCAACAGACCCTTGATGATGATCACGAAGACACAGAAGCAGTGATTAAAAACTTTATAGAAAAAGAACTGGAAATCCCAAATGCAGATGCTATTCAATTTCAAAACGTGCACAGACTAAGAAAACGTCGTGATGGAAAACCTCGCAATATTATCGCTAGATTTACAAATTACCGTGACCACGAACGTGTACGTAAATCTGTGCCCAATAAACTTAAATCAAAACCACAATTCCCAGTGAACCAACAGTATCCAACCGAAATTAGCAATCGCCGTAAAGCGTTGATCCCTAAACTTAAAGAACTCCAGCGCCGAGGTACAAAAGCTTCCTTAATTTACGACCAAATAATGGTAGACGGACAACCTTACAATCCATCCCGTGACGAGCCTCCTAATCCAATACACAACGGTAGAGGAAATTACAGTTAGGACAACACATCAGACAATCATGGACCTTTAAATTGGACAGTTGACAACTTAAAATTTACCTATCTTAACGTTTGTGGTATTAATTCAAAATTGCTGAATCCAGATTTTGCTACATTAATAAAGAGTTATGACATTCTTATATTTACTGAAACTAAAACTGATGATCTAGATGACTTGAAATTACCACACGATTATACTTTTTATGCAAAACATAGAAAAAAATGTAAAAAGAAATCAGGTGGTATTGTTGTTGTTTATAGAAAACACCTGTCGAAATTTTTAAATTTTATAAATTCTGAATCTGAATTTGTTCAGTGGGTAGAAATTTCAAAGAATATATCAAACTTGCGAGAAAACATTTTGCTAGGTTGTATTTATATACCCCCCGAAAATACACGATATACTTCTGAAGAGTCGTTTTTGGAAATTGAAGATGAATTACTAAAATACTCAACTGATACAAAAAATATTGCATTAATTGGTGATTTTAACGCCAGAACTTCTACTGTCTCAGATTACATTATTCCTGACGAAAACTTATTAGAAATTTTAGATGTCAATGATTTTTATGATAATGATGATAATATTTTTTCATACCTTCATCTTAAAGATAAAGATATCCCTCTTGAGAGGTGTAGTAAAGATCGTGGTAGAGTAAATAAATATGGTAATATGTTAATAGAACTTTGTAAAAGAAGTGGTATTTATATTTGTAATGGCAGATTATTTGCTGATAAACATATTGGTTGTACAACTTGTAAAGATGCAAGTTTAGTAGATTATTTAATTATGTCTCCATGTATGTTTGATATAACATCAGATTTCGGTATTGTTGATTTTAATCCTATGTTTTCTGATGTTCACAATAGATTATATTTTTCATTTTCGTTTCCCTCGAGCAATTCATTAAACAATTCGCATAATCATACAATAAACAGTAATACTTACATCAGGTGCACTGGTATTAAAGAGATAATCGTAACTTCAATTACGATTATCCCAATATGGCGACGGCAGATATAGGTAAAATCTTTACAGTCATTTTACTCAAATGTAGCATGTTTTTGTCACTAGTTACTCAGCTGCAAGGTTCTTCTATACCATTACATCATATTTGAATCGTAACGGTGCACTGAAATTGTCTTAGCGCTTTGAAAATTGCCGTTGAAAAATTCGGGATGATAATCGTAACTCTATGGATTTTTTCTTGTTTGATAATCGTAATTTCTTTATCGGATAATAGTAACTGAAAAATATTAAATGTGTCTTTCAGCATTTCAATGGTATTGTGTGTATTGAAATGCAAATGTACAGTTAATTGATGACATTAACGGAAAATAAAAATAAATGAAGAAACTTACAGGTTAATATTTAAAACAAATTCACTAATTTATCTCACGATTTAGTAGCATTTTTTCTACAAAACCGTGATTTCTTGTCCCAGCCACTTTTAAAAAAAATGAGTTTCATCTTTACAAGTAATTTTTTGTGCAGTCAGTACATGGAATAAGATTTAACATTTTTTAAGCATTACTTTTTTACTGTATTGTTTACCATAGTGACAAATTTTTAAAAAGTAAATAGAAACAAACAAAATTGCTATTTTCTTCTCAATTACGATGTGTTTTATTTCAAAAACACCATTTGCATAAGTTTTCAATTTATCTAGTACATAATTAAGCAGAACAATTAGATATCAAGTCGACGACATGGGTATCTTTCAAGTTGGATGACGAAAATGCATAACCTCTGATTTTTTGGAAAAAATTACCATGAACGGAAAACATATCAATATATTAGTTCAGTCATTTTCGTGTCTGCCCTTCCATTATATGACTGAAGAAAAAATCCCAAAAATAGGTAACAATTGTATCGAAAAGAGAAAATCGAGTGCACCTTTTTATGTTAGGGCGCGTTTGAGTTGAGTATTTTGTCTTGATATCGTACAAAGTAATAATATTTCATACATCTTCTCGCTTCAAATTCTATCATTTCTTTATATTAAAGCTACAGGTTGACTTTATAACACACAAAAAAATAACAGTACTAAAAGATGAAATATATGGGTCAGTGAAATACCTATCTAATGAGTCACAAAAACAGAGAAGGTATGTTCGAATAGCTATATTTTTACTGTAAGTACTTGACGACAGTCTTACAAGTTGGATGATGGAAATGCATATCTTCGAAAAATTCTAATTTTTTGTGTGTGATAACTTGGGTCTATAGTCTTCATACACTAAAAAAATCTAGTCTGTCCTTCCTCGAAATATTTAATTAGATATTTTTTAAATATTTATGAATTTTCGAAAATTCCACCAGACAACCGATCAGACAATAGTTTTAAGTTGAATCAATGCAGACAAGATCATTTACTGATGCTCATTAGCTAGTTGATACATTTGTCTTTTAAAATATAATTGACATATAAGGATCGTTATGGTGCAATGTGGATACATTTATCGGTTTCCAAGAGCAAAATTGGTAGCGCATCATCCTTACAATTGCTTCCATTTCTACGATTGTGAAAATGAACTGGCGTAATGGGGAGATAATTTTGACGAAGTAGAATCCTGACTGTATATACATGTTGAAGGCCGTATATTGACCTATAATGGTTTACCTTTTTTAAAATTGTTGTTTGGATGGAGAGTTGTCTCATTGGCACTCACACGGCATCTTCCTATATCTATGTACCTGTTCAAGATATATGAAGGAGCTGTCGGATTAGGTATTGTGGTAAGTAGATATTATAATTGTTTTCAAAGTTTCAACGTTATGTGCGCCTTTAAGCTGGTTTTTTTTGGTAGAAAAAGGAGGGGGATTAGCAATATCTAATATCCCAAAAGTGCAAAACTGTTGTTCTTAATTTCTCGTCAAACTGTCTCTGGCGAATACTAAACGTCTTTCCTACTTCATTATGGCATAACAGGAATGGACTGGAATTGAACCAGCAGTCGCTTTCGGGGGGGGGGGGGGATAGCACACATAGCCACCTGCATTAAATGATTTAATACAATATTTACCATATTTGCTATGTTTTTATTTAGGATAAATCAATGTTATTTAACAGTCTTAGGGCCAGCTGAAGGACGCATCCGGGTGCGGGAATTTCTCGCGACATTGAAGACCTGTCGGTGACCTTCTGTTGTTGTTTTTTTCTATGGTCGGGTTGTTGTCTCTCTGATACATTCCCCATTTCCATTCTCAATTTTATTAATCACAAATCTGATGTAGGGTGACACATGCGTTTCCCCTGACAAGTATTGCCATATATCATAACTTCCTTTAAAATTGCCTCTTCGCTCATTCCCATATTTTATGACATTCCTAGTGATTGTTTTCTGTATTTTTACATAGTTCGTGTTTTTCCCATATCAGAATTTCTTGAAGTTGTTCACTCTTCCAATTTAATGATATAATATTATGTAGCTGTTTTCATTTATAGAACCATTATTAATATATGTACAAAAATATATGTCATAAGATGTTGAAACGTGATTAATGCATCACCATAATTTCATCATATGCTATCAGATATACGTTTTTAGTGTCAATATCAATAAAACACTATCCAGTTACGATTATCTTCTCATTTTTTAATCCCATAATTACGATTATCTTTTATTCCGAGTTACGATTATCATCCCGAATTTTTCAACGGCAATTTTCAAAGCGCTTAGACAATTCCAGTGCACCGTTACGATTCAAATATGATGTAATGGTATTGAAGAACCTTGCAGCTGAGTAACTAGTGACAAAAACATGCTACATTTGAGTAAAATGACTGTAAAGATTTAACCTATATCTGCCGTCGCCATATTGGGATAATCGTAATTGCAGCTACGATTATCTCTTTAATACCAGTGAGGTGGGACAGTACAAAACAGACGATTTCGCTCAGGTGTTGACAAACGATACAGGTAGCTCATTACAACAGTTAAATGATATTTTGAATAGTATTGAAATTGACACAGCCACCAGTGAAAGTGTTAACGGTCTAGTAAATGACCTAGGTCGTGTACTTTTAGACACGGCTGAGACTGTATTTGGTAAATCAAAAAAGAAACTACACAACCCCGACCATGAAAACAAACCATGGTTCAATAAAGAATGTCGAATCAAACGAGATGAATTTCATAAAAGCAAGAGTATATACAATAAAGCAAAATCAGATGCAAACAAAACCGTATTAATTCACACAGCTCGAGAATATAAAAAAATTCTACAAGTTAATTATCACAAATATAAAGACAAATGTTCAAATGAGCTGAGAACATTGTCAAAGCATGACACAAAAGGATTTTGGAAAACACTAAAAAAAATGTCTTACACTAAAAAAGAATCTCCACCAATAGATATAAATACATTTTACGATTATTTTAAGGATTTAAACGCGGGTGAAGAGGAAGATATACATGCACCCGATCTTGACATTAATCAGATATCTAGTAACCCCATTTATGATGAAATATTGAATGGAAGTATTACTGAACTGGAAGTCTTGGAAGCCATGAAAAATTAAAAAAAAAACAAGGCACCTGGTTCTGATAAAATACTTAATGAATTTTTGAAAAATTCACCACCTGTCTTTATGTCATTGTATTGTAAATTATTTAATATTGTATTAGATACTGGAATTATTCCAGACTCTTGGACAAATGGCATTATTAAACCTGTGTTCAAAAATAAAGGCAATCCTACAGATCCTGATAATTTTAGAGCTATTACTCTTATCAGCTGTTTGGGAAAATTATTCACTTCTATTATTAATACTAGACTAAATTTTTTTGGGAATGAAATTTCGCTTATATCAGAAAATCAAGCTGGTTTTAGGAAAGGATATGCAACTACAGATAATATTTTTGTGTTATATGCACTTGTAGAATTATATTTTTCATTTGGAAAAAAACTTTTTTGTACATTTATTGACTTTAGAAAAGCTTTTGACACTGTTTTAAGAACTTGATTATGGCAAAAACTACATCTTAGTGAAATCAAGGGGAAATGTTTCAAAGTTATCTTTAATATGTATCAAGGTATTAAATCTTGTGTTCAATATAATAGTGAACAATCAGAATTTTTTCCATGTCTGATTGGTGTTAGGCAAGGGGAAAACTTGTCTCATTTTTTATTTTCTATTTTCTTGAACGATTTGGAACAATATTTTAGAAATTTAGATGGTATTCCTTTAGAACTTTTAAAGGAAAAATTTGAAAACGAACTTCATATATTTTTTGAATTGTTCGTAATTCTGTATGCTGATGATACAGTAATCTTTTCAGAAACTAAAGAAGGCTTGCAACATTCCTTAGATATTTTCCAGTTGTACTGTGAAAATTGGAAACTGAAGGTGAATGTTAAGAAAACCAAAGTTATGGTATTTAGCAAGAGGAAAACTAAACAAAATCTAAAATTTACACTGCAGAATGATGTACTTGAAATTGTTGATACATATTCGTATTTGGGTGTCATTTTCAAATATAATGGTACATTTTTTGATACCAAGAAGAAACTTGTAGATCAAGCCCAAAAGGCACTGTTTTATATTTACAAAATTATACGGAATGAATCTTTACCAATTGATCTACAATTTAAACTCTTTGATTCTATGATAGAACCTATCTTACTGTATGGTTCTGAAGTTTGGGGCTTTTCCTGAAGTCCTATCTTTTCAAGTCCAATTTTCTTTCCCATCACTAGGAGAGAAATACCACCATCTGCTTCTAATTGAATTTCAATCATTATTTTACTACCATTTATAATTTCTCCTGTAAAATGTCCTATTTTCATTGATGTTTGTGTTTTTGATATTACAAAATAGTCTTCAGGGAGAAGAGTTTGAATGTCAATAAATAATATACTAGGCTGACTTATTGTGTCCTGTTTCCATGACAAACCATAGTATCTTTGTGTAGATTTACACCAGTTTTCTTTTGAGCGACCTGATTTTATTTTTACATGGTTGAAAACTTTTTTAATAACATTACCCACAGCAGAACTTGTTACTTCAAATTCACATTTTTTCTTAATTTCAATGAGATCTACAAATTCAGATTCATTGCATGGTTGTAAATTTTCTACAACCCAAGTGAAAATGGGTGTTTTGTTCGTTGCCATCTCTATTTACTACTTTTTTTCCACAGTTTAAGATTTTTTTCACAGTTGAAAATTTCCGCCAAATAAACCATTTGTAATTCTCTTACCTTTTCGTTCAGTATATTGTTTCTCGGAACTCATCTAATTTCCCGCGTTTTCAGGTGGAGTTATCCTTCTTGAGCTGAAGACCACACAGATGTCGTTGTTTTGTGGCTTCCGTTGATCGAAGTTGAATGGACAAAAAAACCGCAACACCGCCAGCGAAAAACTGAATTAAAAGTGTTTAAACAGTAATATATTATGTCTGGATATTGATATTCGATAAGGATAATTATATGGGAACAGCAAGTACTCGTTGATTAGACCGGTAAGTGACATTTTATTAGATTTTAAAACATTTTTTCCTGACCAATGCCCCAATTTCTTGAAACGAAGTTGGCAACCTTTCGCTTCGCTCTATAGTCGAGATTCACGTTGATAGTAAACATGCATATTTAGAGTATAAATATGGTATATTAGTATATATATGGTACAAATATGTGATATATATCGAAAAATCTGAGATTTATGTTAAAAAAAAAAAAAAAAAAAAAAGGGGGGAGGGACTATATGGGGCTCATACAGGATCCTGTCCTCAAGCACCTGTGTTTTCAATGTGTTCGCTTCAACCATTTTTTTTTTTAAATTTCCCTGGACTTTTTCACGAATAAAATTACACCAGTCTGTCGGTAATAGACCACTTTCGAGTTCATCCGTCACCGGAAAAAACTCGTCAATTATACGCGCCTTTATCACCGTCATTTGTGCGTTTAGGGGCGTCGTCACTTCCCTTCCAATGTTGAGCGAGTGGTTGGAAAACTATTATTCTATATTGTACGAATTATTCGGCAAATTGAATTCTCAAAATTGACAATCAACACTGCTGTCATTAGGGAATTGTCAGTAAGTACATACAGAGCAATCATTATTTCTAGTTTATCCTGCACAAAGACGATCACTAAGACGCTTGATGAACGTAAATAGTGCAGGGATACAGGCGAGCCCCTCTATCTGGTAAATGACGTCATAAAGGCGTGTATAATTGACGAGTTTTTGCCGGTGACGGATGAACTCGAAAGTGGTCTATTGATTTATCTTGACAATAAAACAACTTTCACGTACCTTGAGAATACTCCTCAAACAGTATAACACACTTGAGATGACAATTATTTACATTTTTCCAGACCATTGAATTTGTAAGGACTTAACTTCCGGTAAATTTTCGGTTTTTAGGATGTAAATGTAACTGTGGCATCTGATTGGTCAAGATTTTTCTGGTTTCCTGTTTTCTGTTTACAAGTTACCAGATCAAATACCAAAGCGAAAGTTGACATAAACACAGCAAGGTAAACATGAGTTTAACAAATTTACAAGGTGAAGCCCTTAATAAGGTACTAGAAGGACATTCTCTGTTAATATTAGGTCAGAGTGGTACTGGTAAAAGCTTTATATTAAAAGACGCAGCCCACAAATTGATGAAAATAGGAAAATCTGTTCAAAAACGGCTTCGACAGGAATTGCATCTATAAATATCAACGGTAAAACAATTCATTCGTGGTCTGGGATAGGCGATGGTCGTTACTCAAATGAAGTTTTTCGAGAAAAAATAGAAAACAATGAGCACTATGCAAAATATAAGCAAAATATTCTTAATACTGATGTATTGATTATTGATGAGATATCAATGTTGTCAAAAAAATTGTTTGAACAGTTGGGAGTTCATTTGCAGAAAAATAAGAAATTCTAACTTAATGTTTGGGGGTATTCAAGTGATAGCGGTTGGGGATTTCTTCCAACTCCCTCCAGTACCTGATAACTTAAAATTAGATGCAGGAGAGTATTATTAAGTCTGAAGTGTTTGTTCAATTATTTCAACACAAATTTGTACTTCAACGAGTAATGCGTCAAAATCAGGTAGACTTTATTAATGCTATTAATAATATTTCAAGGGGTGACCTACCTGAAGATACCAATAACTTACTGATGAGACTTTCTCGTAAATTACCACCAGGAAAAGATCCAATTAGATTATGTTCTCGAAATTTTGACTGTGACATTCACAAACATGTAAACTGATAGATATGGAAGGTGAGGTATCAGTTTTTACATCAATTGATGAGGGAGAAAATTCAAAGTTGAAAAATATTCAAGCTCCAAAACATTTACATTTGAAAAAAGGTTGCCCTGTTATGTTGCTTAAAAATCTCAGTGATAAATTGGTGAATGGTTTGAGAGGAAATGTAACTGCTGTTTCTACTAAAATTATAACTACATTTTAACAATGATATAGTAGTAGACCTGAAACGAGAAACTTTTACTGTATATAGTTCTTTAGATAACAAAATTGTTGCATCCCGACAGCAATTTCCCTTATGTCTTGCATTTGCAATAACAATTCATAAGTCACAAGGTCTCACTCTTGATCGTGTTGAAGTTGATGCAAATCATATCTTTGCTGCAGGCCAATTAGGAGTAGCAGTGGGAAGGGCAAAAGAAAAAAAAAGGACTGCGTATTTTGGGTTTCAATTCAAAATCAGTCATGCGTCATGATGAAAGCTTGTATAAATTTTATTCAGAAAGTTCAATCACAGTTTATGAAAAACAATTATCCTGCTGCAAAAAGGATTTTGAAGTATCACTGAATAATATTGCTTTAAATGATGCAGAACAAGAAATTGATATTGATGACTTATCAGATTTTTGTGTTGAAGAAATTGATTTTTTGTTGTCTGATGATTTAGAAATTTGTGATCCTCCTGAGACATCTCCTATTAGTTTGGAAACTAACAATGACATAAATTTAGATGCAATTTCTGAATTATTCTCAGGTCAGAAAATTTCTCCTCTTGACCAAAAAAGTTCGTCTTCTTATCTTTTGCTTTCTAAAGATAATGTTCAACAGTTTGTTTATCAGTTGTATTCCAAAATTAAAGATTTATTTAAAACAACTTGTGGTGATGTGTCAAATAAAAACAATGACTCAAAGACATGGACAAATTTTTACTCCAAACTGTATTCATATGCCACCTGTAATGATTATATTCTTCTTGTAAAATCTTTGTTCAAATCTGAACCAAATGAGGTGGATTTTGAAATTTGTTCAAAAATATTTGACTATATTAAGACTGAAGTTTTGAAAAAACCAATGGACATCCTAGTGAAAAAACATGACACAAACAGTGAGTCAAAGATGAGTCTGTCTGATGGGGGAAAAGGTAAAATAAGATATATTGCTGGACGGTGTGTAGCAAAATGTAGGTTTCACCATATGTGTCATGCGAAAAATAATTTGTACAAAAAGGATAAAATCAAAAGTGTTGCTAAGTTCTTTTTGAAAGTGAAAATGAGGGACCATCTGACTAAAAGTAGTTCTGATTTAGAAAATAATTCTTAGTACAAAAGTACACTTTATGAGACAAAAAGAAAACAGAACCTTTATCAGGGGTTAACAAATATATGCGACTCTATGTTTGAATTCATCTTAGCTGTGGAGGAAAAAAGGAAACTTGTTCAACATGATAAAGTTTTTCATTTACTTGGTTCAAATTTTTTGAAATATTGTCACTTCATTTCTACAAGACTCAAATTTGTTTACTTTATGGAGAAATTTATTTGCCATATTTGAAAATCTTAATGACAGTAGTTATTTGCCAAATGATAAGGAATCAACAGAGAGCTGTTTAATAGAACTTTATAATGATATTATTGAAAGGTTTTGTAGAATTGCAGACAACCAATTTAGAAAAGATTTCCTTGTAACTTATGGTAAACAGAAAACAGAAAGATTAAGAAAAAGATTTGATTCTAAAACTAATTCTTCATCAGTTCTTACAATGAAGTGTATAAATCAAGACAAATCAAAATCTAAAAAAAGTTCTCACCATAAATTACAAGCAGTTATAATTGACCATGGTGCAGCTGGTCTAATTGATTTTTCTAAAAAGGCATTATTAAATATATGTAAAGCATATGGAATTGAAATACAATGTAATTCCAAGAAAAGTGTTATTAAAGATAAACTCTGTGAATTAATTCCCTCACAAATTTCTATAGTTTTCCAAGAGCATTTGGAAAAAAGTGACCAAATACATGTTACAACTGAACCTGTAAGCACTGACCAGACTTCTACCTCAGGAGTTCAATGTTCTAAAGCTAGTTTACAAACAACACCATGCACCACCAAAGTAAGAAGGAAGCGAAAATCTACCTTTATGAGCAAGAAGAAGATATCTAAGAAAGTGGTAATACAGGAGGACGCATTGACTAAATGTTCAATATGTAATATTATTTATGAGGATGGAGATGAGCATAATGAGTGGATAGCATGTGATTTGTGCGATTTATGGTACAACAGACAGTGTTCACAAATAAGTGATGAATTGTGGGAAAAGATTGGTGACAGTGACTGGTATTGTCCAAAATGTTTCCAATAGAAAAAATTGAAGGTTAGTTATAGATTAATATGCCTTTTATTATATAAGTTTGAACAGAAATCCTTTTATCTATATCAAAAGGTTGAGATAACTCTGTTTTTTGACAAAAACTTAGTTAACTCCTAAATTGATTCTAGAAAGGTTTGACCTTTAATGAATAATACAATGTATATGTAGTATGCTTTTTCATAATGATGTAATATCTCAATTGGTGTAATTCTGATGAAAATTATCTATTAACTTGTAACATTCTACATCGGACTTCTCTTGAATTGAATTTTAAATGTACATATTGTTATGCGTTTACTTTTCTACATTGGCTAGAGGTATAGGGTGAGGGTTGAGATCTCACAAACATGTTTAACCCCGCCACATTTTTGCACCTGTCCCAAGTCAGGAGCCTCTAGAACTGGTCTTTGTTAGTCTTGTTTTATTTTAATGTTAGTTTCTTGTGTACAATTTGGAAATTAGTATGGCGTTCATTATCACTGAACTGGTATATATTTGTTAAGGGGTCAGCCGAAGGACGCCTCCAGGTGCGGGAATTTCTCGTTACATTTAAGACCTGTTGGTGACCTTCTGTTGTTGTTTTATTCTATGGTCGGGTTGTTGTCTCTTTGATACATTCCCCATTTCCATTCTCAATTTTACATATATATTATAATGAACTATGCAAAATAAATGTACATGTAAGGGGTTTGCAGTGGTTGAACCATCATGCATGTAGTTGTATTAGGGAAAGGAAATTCAAAATCAAGTTGATATACCAGGCTTTTATTTAGACTTCAAAATATATGTTTTCCATGCTGTTGTTTTTTTTTATGGTTGGGTTGTTGTCTCTTTGACACATCCCAATTTCCATTCTCAATTTTATTTCCATTATGGAATTTTGTTGAGTAACCTGCCTGTAGTTGATCTTTATTATAAATGCTACATTGAATGTGCCCCACACAACACTTTTCATACTTCAGATATATAAAATCTATAAGGATCTTGAGGTACAAAAACTTTCCATGCAACATGTAAATCATACTTTTTATAGAGGCATCAGATTTGAATCCTCCAAATTAATTTTTCAACATTTCAAAATTTTAATTAATTACAAGTTTAAATGATAGCCTGTTATTGTATCTAGCTGACAATGGAGTATAAACATTGCTAAAGCAAAATCGCAAATAAAAACTTTTAGGGAAAATTCAAAACGGAAAGCCCATTTATAATCAAATAGCTAAATCAAAAGAAAAAATACAACAACTGTGATATTCCTGACTTGGCATTTTCTAATGTAGAAATTGGTTGATTGAACCTGGTTTTATAGCTATATAATTAATGTCTCACTTGTATGACAGTCACTTCTAATTCCACTATATTGATAACAATGTGTGAACAAACTACCAGACAAATTACATGTACTGTAGATGAAGGGTTACTATGACCTAAAGTCGATAATTTTGGTGTCATTGGTCTCTTGTGGAGAGGTGAGTCATTGGCATTCATATATACAACATCTTTTTTAAATATATATATGTATATGCTAACCCAAACTTGAAGAACTTAGACATTGTTGAGCTAGATATTTTCTCTAAAAAATGGGTTTGTAAACATCATTTGGTGTCAGTAATTGGACTTTATTTACATACATGTGGATTGATTTAATTGTTAATACTATATCAGGAAGTGCATTTTCTTGGGAGGAGGTCCAAGAGCAAATGGTTCTGCTTTAACCCCACCAGCATTTGATTTCCTAGACGTCGTTGCCTGCCCTAAAATAATGCTGTTGATACCTGTCCTATACTAATTATAATTAGGGTTTGTGTTTGCTCCATGGTATAGGGAACGCTCTTGGCAAAATATGTTCTCGGCAATATCACTATTAATTCTTGCCGGAGTTAACTCACTTTTTAGTTCTGTTATCATTATATGTGTAAGAGACATAAACCCAAGGTATAGGAAGTCTAGATCCTCTCTTGTTTCCATGGTCATTAAGGTTTTATACCTCTTATGTTCATCGTCGGTACTACCTACATTTGACTTTCCCCATGATTTGAACCAATTATAAGCCTCAGAAAATAATCTTAACCGTTCATCATTTATGTCTTTTACAGGTCTGAAATCTTTGAAGAATGAAACCAGTAAGCTTGTATGTTGTAAGAACTGAAGAACGCCTTTCATTTCCTCCTGACATGCTGCATTTAGACTACTAGTATATTGTTGCATAAGATTTAACATTTCAGAATCTGAGACGTCAAACGCTAATTTGTTGCGCATTTTTTGTGCGTCGCTTGGAAATATGTGTTCTTCTGATAATTTATGATGAATGTGGAAACTGTTTGTTGTGCGATCCCAGTTGTAGGCATCAATCCACATTTTCCAGATTATGACAGATTCATTTATGGTAAGTAACCGTTGATGTGATTCTAAAAAGCCACTGCTTAAAATGCTGTTCCTAATTTTTTTCAAAAGATGACAGGGGTCCATAAAAAGAACTATTGTTCTACCTGGATATTTAAAACATTTTGTAATCATATTTGTACAAAGACTATTACCATCAGGAAAATGCATCTTGAGAAATGCTCTGTTGTTTGCTGACCCATCCATACAGCAGTAAATTGGCCTAAAGCCCCATCTATACAATTCATCTATGCACATCCAACTTGTAACAAATATTTCCGAAGGAGAAGCCTGGGTGTTCGGAAAATTTGCAAAAGGCCACCTAAAACCTGTTAAGCAATTAAAAACATATTGTTGCACATGGTTTGCAATATGGGATTGTAATTTTCCCTCATTTAAAGCCGTCATCATTTTTACGTCATTTCCACTATCTGACAATCCAAACAATGCGGAGCATTCTTCAGTATTGACCAGTTGGAGGTCCTCTTGGATTGCCATCTCATCAAGTATCAGGCCACCATAATACCCTTCATCTAATTTGATTTGTCGTTTACCCTCATTCGCCATCCAAAGCATCATTTCAGGTATGATACCTGGTCCCTGACGGACAGCATTTTTGTATATTTTAAGCATTTGTTCAGATGGCAACTGAAGCCATTTATTAAGTGTCATATCTCTGTATGCTGCAGGATTTTGATTAAATAATACCAATGCCATACATATAACATTTTTATCCCATCTAACACTTGTTTTGTTCTTTGTGTTAGATGCAACTATCTTAGATAAAATTAATGTTAATTGATTCTCATGTAAATTTGGAGCAATGCTCTTAATTAATTGTTTAATTTCTTCTTTTGAAACCTTAGAATTGTTACAAATGTTTTCTTTATTTTCATGTTTTTGCAAAGTTTGCTTCCTATTTTGAATAAATAGGAATCGAAATATGATCACGGCGTTATAAATATTGTATTTAAAAAAAACAATTGTTTGACTTTCAAAGAGATTAACGGGAAATATGTCAAAATAGAAAGCACGAGTGATCTGACCAAAATGTTTTACTTGCGAGAAATGATTGACAGGTGTGAATTGATGTAGAGGCTCCGACGGGGAAAGTTGTATCAAAAGGAAAATTACTTTATTCACAATGCCTATACATATTTTATAAATACGATATGTTGGCCTTATACTTAAAATTGTGTTTCTAATAATAACATATAAAGGAACAGGACGTTAAAAGGGAGAAACAATATAACCATCAATGAAAACTCGTATAATTTACGGGATTGATGTCTCAACAATTTGATTTAAACTTCGATTGAAAACAGTCTTGGTTGTTATTAGGCTTATTATTTTGAATTAGATGAAATATTTACGGTTTACAAATACAAATGCAAATACAAAATAGTTTATTGGCACAAAACTATTATTATAATTGGCAACACAATATATTGTTAAAAATTGTCTTTATTTCATTTTCAAATTATAAAAAAAAATCACACATTCATGATATTTAATTTTAATTTTAATTCTAAATATTTAATTTTAATTCTAAATATTTAATTTTAATTCTAAATATTTAATTTTTAATTTTAATTTCAATTCTTTCTCTTTGAATACAAAACAATATTTTACATTTATCTATTCTCCATAAATACAATTATATCTGTACAGGTAAAATTTAATTCTAATCAAGCTGGTACAGATTGATTTACGACCTTCCTCTTGGATATTGCACAGCAGGTGTTTATTACTCTGGGACAACTGTCCGACCAGTCTGACATCTAGACGGATTAAGGCTTCCATAAAAATAAGTCCCTACCTGTACTGTAAATGTCCTTACAGTGGCAGAAATGAAAAAATTCTCCCAGGGTCAAAATTTAAATTCTTAATGTATGAAACAGATGGCACAATGGTCTTGAGAAAAAGTAGTCCTTATTATGACCAAATTCAAGGTCAACTCTTTTTGTGTAAAAGGAAGTATTGCTTTTTTGTTGTTTACACCTTTGTTGATTTGTTTGTGCAAAAAATTGAAATAAATCATGACTATTGTGTTGGATGCTTAATACCCAAATTACAGTTGTTCTACACCAGACATTTCAGACCCTACATTGCCACTTTGTTGTGAGTTAGTCACATTTTCTTAAATTCATAAAAGCGGAATTTTATAAATTGAAATAATGCACTTCTTGACATTTTTATTAATTAAACAACAAAATTGTATTTAAATAAAAACATTCATTAAAGTCTGATTTTTCAACATTTTAAATATCTGAAAGAAAAGTTTTATTATTTAGTTGTAATATGTTATTAAGGAAATTTAAATTGTAGATCATAAACTGGTAAAAAACACATTTTGTAAATACTGTATATATACAGAAGTTAATTTATTGCTAACAAAAGAAGAAATATAATATATATCTGTAAAAGTTATTATTGTGAATGCTTCTTACTTAAGGTGGGACTCAACACTTTGACTTAAATTTATTTGGCTCGTTTAATTTTCATAAAATTTTGACAAAATATTTACTCTAACCCTTTGACAAAAATATAAAATATTCAATAAATTTGAACCAACCAATTTATCAGAAAAATTACACTGCTTATATATATAAGTTTGATAAACACTAATTTTGATCATTAAGAAGCTTAATATTCCCTTAACATCTCAACACAATTATAACGTTTAGCTGATTTTACAGAGTTATCTCCCTGTAGTGTTAGGTACCACCTTAAATGTAAAAGAAAATTGTATTTTTATGTATAATGTAGGGAAAAGACCTATTGTACATGTTGTATCAGTAATGTGATTTCCTTATGCTAATTTATCCACAATGGCATTCTTGAAATTCAATAAAGCAAAGCATACAAATACAATTCTGTTACTTAGAGGAAATTTACTACTTGATAGTTCAGATTTTAAAATTTTAAATCTCTTGCTTAATCCAATGACTCGCTCAATGTGGATACGCTTGGATGCCACTCTACGGTCTTTTATAATTTCCTCTGGTTCTAATTGGGACTTCCCTTTTAGCATGGTTGGTGTATTCACGAATACATTTTCGTTTGCAAAAAGATCTTGCACCATGATACCCCTATCTGCCATAATGCTGTCACCAGAATCAAAGATTTCATTTTCAAGCAGGTGTGAATTTTCAATAATTTGTCTGTCACTGACTGACCCACCATAACAGTCTGAAACATAAGACGCAGCACCTCTTGAGGTACAACCAACCATAGTTTTGATGGTATTTCTATGCTTGTATGACGACCATGTAACACTCTGGTTGTTAACATCAGATGGTTTTTGGATTGGAATTTCTGTTGCATCTAAAATAACCCTTGTAGTTGGGAATTTCCTTCCAAAATCAACAGGCATATAATCATCGACAACTTGTCTTGAAGGCCAAATATCAAGATCTTTCAATTGAAAATATAAAAAGTTTATCCAAGTATTAATGGTTCTGGATACTGTAGACTCGGAAATATTAAAAAGTAAAGAAAGCTCGAAATCTTCCTTTCCACATCTAATTTTCATCAAAGTAAGAAACAATTGATCTTTTGGATTAAGTTTCACACATTTATAGTTCAATTCATAAGCAGCAGGGCCAAGTGAATGAAACAAGAATATGAAATGATCATAACAACTAAATCCTGTGTAATAGGATACTGCTTTGGGGTTATTAATGTAATTTTCAATGGAGTAGTCACCTAACAATTGACACTGAACATTCTTATCCTCAGCAACCTTGCCTATGTCTGACTCATCTGTTACTTCAATAGGATGCTCATTACTTGTTGTCTCAATTTCAACCTCATACTGTATGCCATTTTCAATACCTTCCATAGACTTGTCTTTACGGACCAAATCTCCATGATCCCTGGATTTCATCCTCAATGCTCTTGGGCTAACAATAGCTTCTTGACGAAAAGGAAAGACCGAGGGTACAACATCCATCTTGAGTCTACTCTTGTCACCTAATAAAAATAAACCTATTAAGTATACTAGTTGTATGAACTTATTTATTTTATTATACTAGTATCATACTTGTAAGCCCCAAATTAACATATGCTGTACATGTATGAAGTTTTACACATTTATATTTTAATTTATAAGCAGAAGGGTCAAGTGAATTGTATTGATAATCCAAAATTTTTCTGATTTAGAAAATAAGATCAGACCTAAAAAAAAAAATTGTTTGTTTGCCATATCCTGACTGAAAGAATCATTCGACTAAGAAAATTTTATTGTCAAAACTATTTCAAATATTGTTTTATTCATTTCAAATTTTGATGCTTGCCAGATGGACAGATATTGTTCCAGCTTCTTGGAAAAATAAAGTTATTTCCCTACCTTGGGAGTGTCAGATTGGGGAAACAAACAATATATTAATTTAGGCCTGATTTTATTTTCTAAATCAGAAAAATGTTGGATAATCAATACGTTTAACCCCGCCACATTATATATGAATGTGCCTCTAATTCAGTGGTCGACGTTTTTTTATGTGTTACATATTTGGCTTTTGTTCTTTTTTTATATAAGTAAGGCCGTTAGTCTTTTCGTTTGAATTAGATGTCTTTTATAGGTGACTATGTGATATAAGCTTTGCTTATTGTTGAAGGTTGTACAATGACCTGTAGTTGTTAATTTCTGTGTCATTTTGGTCTCTTGTGGACAGTTGTCTCATTGGCAATCATACCACATCTTCCTTTTTATGCTAACTGACATTAAATCTTTACTCTTGATACAAACGTGGACACCTACAGTGCAAGGTATTTTTTTCTGATAAATTTAGTTAACAAATCTTCAAAAGCATAGATATTGATAAAACATGAATGATTGATTAATAAAATTTATTTGTATCAATCCAGTATATGAAAAAAAGATGTATGAATCTCAACAAGTATTTTCTATATGTACTAAAAATACAAGAACTATTGTGACTCTAGTGTATCCTATAACTGGAATAATTTTGTTTGGTACTTATTTATTGTCATTGTTTTTCACTCGTTTTCTTTGTGTTTTATTATATACTAGTACATAAAGAATACTAGGTAGTTTCGTTTTTGATAATGACTATATCATGTGGAATATCTAGACGAGCCCATTAGGGCGAGTTTAGATATTCCATATGATATAGACCGTATCAAAAACGAAACTACCTAGTATTCTGTTTATAGGCAATTATGACGTCACACAATGTTTTGCCTAATATTTTCAGTGATACAGCCAGTAGGTTGATACTCTAAAATATTAAGCAGTGAGATCAAAGGGAAAATATATGAATTACTGTTAAATATGTATACATGTATTTGTTTAATTATGATAAATGATAAGTTTTAGAAAAATGTGCACAATAATTAGCTGAAAAAATTGTTTTGTTGTGTATTCAATTGAAGTACAACTATTGATAGGTAAAAAAACAGATTTCTTAACATGCATACCTGTTTTAAAACTGTATAATATTACAATGTATAATACTTAACTTCAGTGTAACACATTGAAGCTTATATTCATGTTGTATCAATTTCATGACCATTAACTAAATGTACATGTACAAGTTCTCAGTATTAAATTCTGTTGATGTATGTAACTTTAAAACTGTTCTCATTCTTTTTCCTATCTTCCTGAAATGGAAAAATATAACCACAAAGCAACACGAACAATGAAAACATCATGCAGTTCTAACAAAACCATTGAAACAATTTTTTTTTTATTTAAACAATTAAAACATTTCTCTGCTGTTGTCAAGATGAAACTATTTATAAAGTCAACCGAAATTTTTGGGGTTTAAAAAAGACAACAGAAAATTATATTAAAATATGGCAAATATCAATCACAAAATGACCAGTCACTTGAATGTTTGACTTTTAATTACAGATAGATGATGACGACAGAAGGCTGTTAAATGTCCACATAAAAATAATGCATAATCACTCAGGATGAAACATGTTTTTGCAAAAAAAACATCAAATAAACCTAGACTTTGTTCTACATAGTTATAGGAAGATGTGGTATGAGTGCCAATGAGACAAATCTCCATCCAAATAACAATTAATAAAGGTAAACCATTATAGGTCAAATTAAATCATAGTTTATTGTTTGTGAGGTGTCCATGCAGTAAGACATGTCACCATACATGCCATACCACCCCAAATATAATTTTACTCAGTCAACCAGTTTATTGTATTTGCTGTTTAATTAATGATTATCAAGAAAAAGAGTTATTTTGTTTTTAGAAACAAAATGTAACACTGACAATATGTTTGTTTATGCCAATTTCGTCCTTTAAATTTTTCATTGGGTAGCAGCTACTAGATATATCTTTAAAAAATACTTTATCAGACTTTATGACATTTTATCCGACGAGCATGCATCAATTTAAATTGTAACAAAAGTTTTAAAAATACAAACACATTTTGTAATAAACGAGGGTAAACTAACCTAATAATGTGTTCTTGTAATCCGAGATTGTGAAATGATTATGACACACAATATCATGTTTTCCCGGTCTCCAAAGTCCTCTCGTCTCGTTTGTTCTCCGTATTGCCACTCTCCACTTTAAATTTAGTTCCTTGTCACTCGGGAATTTATGACCTCCACTTTCCTTGCAACCGGGGACACAACAATACGACGGCATCTGTAATTTTCACGACGAAATCACCTTGAAATACTGTTGTTTACCTTGGATTCAAGCGTTTCAGTGAAAAACAATCGCCCAGGTAACCACCGACGTTACACAAGCGCCGCTAGCGTGAAAAAGGGTGAATGTAATCCATTGTTATACGATGATGACTGATGTATCCATATTTTGACTATTTTATTAATTGTGACTGTTTATTTAACGCATCATGTAAATGTAGCGGAATTTGATGAGACTGTTATTAAAGTGAGAGGGTTAGCGCTATAGAACCAGGTTTAATCCACCATTTTCTACATTTGAAAATGCCTGTACCCAGTCAGGAATATGACAGTTCTTGTCCATTCGTTTTTGATGCGTTTTGTTATTTGATTTTGCCATGTGATTATGGACTTTCAAAATTGATTTTCCTCTGAGTTCAGTATTTTTGTGATTTTACTTTTCTTTTCACACTAGTCATCTTGGGGCTCTTTCTAGCTTGCTCTTCGTTGTCATCAAAGGCTCCGTGTTGAAAGCCGTACTTTGATCGTTAAATTATTGTTTGACTGTGATGAAGAGATGTCTCATTGGTTCTAGTACCACATCTTCTTGTATCTATAATAGGTATAAAAGAAAAAGGATAAATGAATCAACACGTTTAATAATCTTATACACTATAAAACAAACAACAATGGCATATGGAAACTTTATAGGTAAAACATATACTCAAAAAACAAACACAAACATACACAAATTACCCAGGCGCAGTAACTTCTTCTTTTCTGTATCTTCCTCCTGCTAATGAGGAGCACATCCAAACGGATTATAAGAATAAATTGGCTTATTTACACGGGCACAAATATCAATATAGAATGTGAGGCTTATGTTACACGGCACAATATAATCCATTTTAAAAGTATTCCATATAAAACGTTATTTTAAAACTTCTATCATAAGTTTTAAATGTTAATATATACAGATTAAAAATTTCAGACTGAAATCTTTAAAAGTTAAAAAGGTATCATATAAATGGTTTTGTAATCAGCATAACACAGCAAGACAAGGCCACTATATTTGCTACTGTTATTCTAGCAAGCAAGCCAAGCCATACAGATTAAGCCATTCAATAATGCTATAGTTAAGCAATCTAAAGTAACACAATGACGGGATTGATAAATACCGAGCCACGTTGAAATAATATTAACAAAATTGGACAAAAAGTATAAAAGTTCAAATATGCGGGGACACTTTAAAAGAACAATGTATACACGTGAATTAAAGGTCTTGACCGAAAATGTACCTAGCATTTTAACTACTGAAGGCATTTTGTTGTGTGAAAGGTTTCATTGCGCAACCGCAGATGTAATAAATATGTAAAGTTGGCAACTTTTTGTTTATTCTTTACATGTATAATCTTCTGTTTATGCACCAACTTCATTTACATAACTTTTTGAATATAATCAGAGTAAATTTCTTCACAGCGTTTCCCTTAAAGCCGTTCTCGAATATTTCGGATATTACATATCTATGTTATGGATCTTTAATATGCTATTTATGGTAATCCGTTCAATGCTTAGATACATACCTCCCTCCTAGCTTCATTCTCCTGTGGTATCTTAGACTTGAGAATGGTCAAGAAATTTGGGATCTCCTTCGAAAATAGGCTTTCATTATCAGTTGTTAGTGGCTTTGGACTAGCAGTCAGATAACTGCGAGTATTCTGATATCTTTGTGTGTCGGGATGTACAAGTACCCGGCTACGTTCACATGTATATTTGTCCATCTGAGTTGAGCCTTTTTCTACTGATTTTTATAGTTCGTTCTTATGTTGTACTATTATAGCACTGTCCCTGGTTTAGGGGAGGGTTGGAACCCCGATAACATGTTTAACCTCGCCACATTATTCAAGTATGTGCCTGTCACAAGTCAGGAGCCTGTAATTCAGTGGTTGTCGTTTGTTTATGTGTTACATATTTGCTTTCGTTCATTTTTTTATATAAATTAGGCCGTTGGTTTTCTCGTTTGAATTGTTTTACATTGTCTTATCGAGGCCTTTTATAGCTGACTATGTGGTATGGGCTTTGCTCATTGTTGAAGGCCGTACGGTGACATAGTTGTTAATGTCTGTGTCATTATGGTCTCTTGTGGACAGTTGTCTCATTGCCAATCAAACCACATCTTCAATCTTATATTTCTTCCAACATCTGTTGCTTAAAATATATGTGAACTTTTGACTAAAGGTATTGTATCGTCTGTAAATATTCGGGACAGTAGAGTTAATCTCATCGTGTTCGGCGTTAATTGAAAACAAAATAGTGGAGGCCCAAGTACTGAGCCTTTGTGTATCCCCATCTCAATGTCAAAACGAGATGAGCTTTTTCCTCCATAACAACTACTAGCATCTGATAAGACGATCCACTTATTGGATCCATAGTTTGGCTTGATCTCTGATGGGCAAATTTGACACGCGATAAAGATAAAATTATAATGTGAAAATGTTCATCAGGTCAAGATCGATTAGTCCTAATATTTCCAGACGCGTCAGACAACTCGTTGCTGCCCCTTCATCTATAAATTTAAGTTTTGTTTTATTATCATTAATATTATATAATAGATAGATGACAGGAAACAACTAAATTGACACGTATGTAAGCCTTTAATATGACCCCGCCCATCAACCAAGCTGGTCGCCAGGGTTAAATATAGAACACGGGTGTTACATTTATACATTTCAACACAGTTCTCTGGCATGCTATTCTATTATTCAAATAACAAACTCTTCTTAAGGGAAACAAGCTCTGTCCCTTTCAATTTTAATTTATATTTTGCAGTGCATCGTTTCTTTAGTGTCAAAGTTAACGAATTATTTTCAATTGCCAATATTTCTCCCTTTTCTAAAGAATCATTTAAATCTTGGCCTATATCAAGAACGACATTGACAGCACATTGTCCCTCTTCATCTTTATTTCTAAGCATTTATTATATTTCCTTTTTTTGTATGACTTGTCCACTTTTAAAATTGGGAAAAGTGTATTGGGACGACAAAAAGCTATCAATATTTTAAAAAAATTCAGATCTTGACTTAGATTTATTTAAAAAAAAAAAAATGCATCAACTGAATTTAAAATTGAAGATCTAGCTGTACTTTTATCCGAAATTGAAGATAGCCACTGGACACATGCATATTTCCCTTCAGTCTTTTAATGGTCGATTATATCCTTTATTGTTATAACACATGCCATTGTTTCAGGGAATATTTATTATTTATATATAGGTAATCAAAGTCTGAACACATTTACTATTCCGATTTTCATCATTTGTACATACATATCCAGTATAAATATTATGAAGTCTAAAATGTAAGGGCATTGGGAAGTTACTGACCTGCACGCCTTTATTTAACCTATAATTTCCAGAGTAAGTCTTTCCTGTGGAAAAGCCACTTCAAGCGTATCGTAAGCTTATGTAGCTTCTTGTATGGTAGAAGTGTTTTCAACAAGTTCTTCAGTATAATTTGACGTAGACGTTATCTTCAGAAATATTGTGCGTGAAAATTGTTTGAGTGCTAAAAGTATTGTTAATGAAAAAAGCTTTGATCACAGAAAGTACTTTTGCTGGATATACTATGAAGCTGTACATAAATCCAAGACAACATATAGTACAACTGCAAAGGGTCATCCTTAAAAAAAGTTTGGTTTGCTGTCTATCGACTTGTAACTTTTGACGGATCTATTGTCATCGCTATTCTAACGTCGTCATCCAACGTACTATACTCACACACACCGTAGCGCTACTGGTAAGGGGGCTCGCGGGTCTAAATCTTTTTTTTTTTAAATTTATATATGATTTCGCTCTATTTTTCTATAAATGAACTTTATTTTATATTTTTCTATAAATGAACTTTATCTTATATTTTTCTATAAATGAACTTTATCTTACATTTAAAAAAAAAATGAAATAAAAAATTAGGTTACCGCTCATTTACGCTCACAATTTGCTTTCGAAAGAAGCATACATTTTTGTAAATGTCCTTTATTCTGTTGAACTAATAGGAGAAATAGCGGTAATATCGAAATTAAAAAAGAACTGCAATGTAAATTTTACAATTATAATTTAGTTTATGAACAGCTTATTCGAAAACAACAATAAAAAATATTAGTCACCAATGAGTTTAAAAAAGACATTTTTAATTTCAATGCCAAAAAAATTGCAATTTTGCACCAAAGGGAGATAATTTGGAGCTTTTCAATGATATCTACATTTAAAGTTAAATGTTAAAGTAACAACTACTAAGTGTATTAAAAAAAATTTGTAATGAAACATATATGTATAGATTATAACATGCCTTTTTCCATATTGGCCCTGGTATCATCCCGAGACTCCCATATCGGCATCGAGGCTTTAGCCGAGGGCCGATATGGGTCGAGGGATGATACCCGGGCCAATATGGAAAAGACATGTTATAATCTTTTTATCACATATTTAAGTTCTGCAGAAAAGAGAAAAAAGGTCAATTATAACAATTTAATGATACATAAAAGGTAAAATCTTAAACAATTTATTTAAAACGTGTCGTTCAGGATGCAATGACGTCACGTCATTAGGTACAGGGCACAATATGGATATCTCTTTTTTGCCCCGGGCAATTTTGAGGTTATTGCATATGCAAAACCTAAGGTATTCATAACAAATATGTGATAAGTTATTATTATTCCTAATCTTAGACCTCTCACTGGTACATTATATGTCAGCCTCCTTTATTCCCATTAATATCACATTAACACAAACAGACATTAGGGATTCATAAGTGTTTATCGTTTTTTGTTCATATACCGTTAGTTTTCCTATTTGAATGATTCATACTAGTCATTTATGAGCACTCGTCTGTACAGCTTGCTCCTCGGTGTGATGCAAGGCTTCGTGTTGAAAGCCGTGCTTTAATCGTTATACAATTGTCGACAGCCAACTATGGGGGTTTGTTTCAAAAAATTCGATGCAAATTCATGTCATTTGAGCTCTTTGGGAGGCTATACAATGAGGTTATTGTAATATATATTTTCCCGAGGGTAATGAAAAATATAGGAAAGAGCTGAATGAATCTCAATTTTTTTTTATAATTGCATAAGATCAAGAAAAAGTATGTAAGACTTCATCTGAAGAGAAGTTATATCTCTGTTGCTGTACTACAACTCATCCTCAATATATAATTTCTCCGCAAACATATACACATCTGCATGATCTGGTTCAATTAAGGGCATCCGATACAGTTTCTCGATATAATGTCATTTTTATAGTTTTGAAATATGTTGTAGGCCTTGGCGAGTTATAAAATAAAACACAAAATAAAACATAGGTCACCGTGCTCGTTTTCGCAAAAAATGAGGCTGAAAATTGGGGAGTTGTGCAATTTTAAAAAAAAGGGAGGCAATGTTATAAAAATTTTGGAGCAAACATTCTTCGTCGTAAACTATTCAGATCGGGTTCAATTTGAAGCTGTGATAAGTGACAGTAAGGGAAAAAATAAATCCCTCCACGAATGACTATACAATTATTCTAGCCTTGCTTGACATTGCGGAGCAGATGCTCAAAGTGATATTTTTTTAATCCCCAAAACATGGAAATAAAGTGTTTCTGAAAATGTCATTTTTATCATTTTTCTGCAGAAACTGCATTTTGTCATGCTTTATCCAAATCTCAAATAAAAAAATATATGTCACCGTGCTGGATTCTATGCTAAACGCGATTTATCCTAAAAATTGCGTCCACCCCTTTGTAACCTCAACGTTAGCGTTAAAGTGCACGACGTCGCTGGCAGACTTTTTTGACGTTATCGCTGCAAATTACCGGCGACATTTTTCAGATGTATTAATATTGCTTGAAAAGAGCTACCTAACATGCTAAAAATTGGTAATATTGTTTTTGGAAATAAAAACATGTAAATCATAAATACATCTCTTTGTTTGTGGTCTAAGTGAGAAACATCTCAAGAAAAGTGATTACGGACTGTTGATAAATTTTACGGCTTTTAAAATTAAAGACTCGGCAATTTAGAACTTGACATACAGGTACACGTACTGTACACACTCGTGTATCAACTGATGTATTAATTTATACCATAATTATGTTGACCTCTAGATGTTTTTTTTGTGTTTTGTTTTGTTTAGTGGACTGCTGTTTCATTACAATACTCCGTTAAATCCCTCTATTAACATTTTAATCACTTTTTAGAATTTCACATTAACTCATTAAATTAAACTTTTATTCGGGTCAATGATAATAATTGAAGAAAATGGGAGGCTTCTAAACAGATATTATAGCTGACTATGCGGTATGGGCTTTGCTCATTGTTGAAGACTGCCGTACGGTGACCTATAGTTGTTAATTTCTGTGTCATGTTTGTCTCTTGTGGAGAGTTGTCTCATTGGCGATTATACCACATCTTCTTTTTTATGTTGTCAGAAAACAAAATCTTATAGAGGAGAATCTTCAATATACTAAAGGATGCTTTTGTCCAGACAGAGACAGAGAAACTATGCCATAATTTTGAAATTTTGATTTGGCAAAAACGATTGAATTAATAGCGAGAGGACTGGACATTTTACCTATGCGTAATTTCATTTGTAAATAACTATATATATTTTTTCACCACAGCGCGACGCATTGCGGGGTACATAAAATACCACACGTGCATTTCTCTGTCTGTCCTTACGGTCCTTATGGTTAATAAGATTTTTCAAGTGTAAATTTCTTGCCAAATTTCTGTTAAACTGATAATGTATGAACACGTTCGAAAATCAGTGCATATCAACTTTTCTTAAAAAGAGTTATGCATCCCATTCGGAAATATTAATTATATTGGAAATTGCATCGTATTTTCTGTCATTCCGTCATTTCTCTAATATATTTGTAAAAAAAAATAAAGAACAAACTAAACAGCTGCGCTACGAGCATGATATGCCCGTCGTCTTATGAAAAAAAATAATACATATTTTTAAAATAACACGGGGTTTGTACAGGAAGTCATTCGAAGTATATCCTGACTTATTCTTGCTCAAAAGAAGGTTGTATATCACAACATGTTTTCTAGGATACCAATTTGAAGCTCAATAAAAAATCACTGAGAACGTATGTGAGTTTTTTTATGCAATAATTATCAATATAGTTTCTGACTGGATACGGCGCGACATGTGAAAACCCCCTCTTATTTACATAATCTCAATAACTCTAAAAACAAAATTTGAATCATCCTCAAAAAGTATACATATCTTCAGATTCACATAACTGAGAAGTACACATATAAAGTTTTCAGCAATAATCATAAAACGTTTTTGAGATACAGCGCGGACTGTGAAAAAAAAACTGTTTTAGTTTACGATGGACAGACGAACGCCGGCCATTTGTATACCATAATATAGTCTGTTTCCCGGCCGTTATTGAAATTCTTGACAATACCGTCCGGTATGGGGTAATTTTACTATTTGAAATGAACGATATTTGTATATTCCGAAGTCATACTGACTGTTTTACGGAGGGACAAACCTAACCATCATACGTCCCGTCAAAAGTTTTGCATGAACTATTTGCCACTGGACGTTACGCAACCAACAATCAATCAATGTATAAAACATAGCCTTGGTATTAAGCTGACATTTAAGGTAGCTCCTTCCTAATATCAAAAATGATCATTGACATGCATTATATTAAGGGTCAGTTATCTTGAGATTGCTAATTATACAATATTTTGTTGAAGATCTCACAAAAACAGTTATGTGTTTTATTTCTTATGATTTTATAGACTGTTATCCTGTTAGAATCAAATGCACTTATATTAATGGTGTAGAAGTTAAATGCGGGAGAAACAGAAATTGGAGTATCGAAAAATCCACATTACGTTTCTTATTACGGAAAATTACACGCATTACGTCCCGCAAAAAGTGACGTTTTGCGGGAATTCGAACGCTTAACGTCGCGCCAAGAGTTAACTCCCTTGAAACTGTATCGGATGCCCTTAAGATGTCATTTTGATCCTCATCAGCCATCTCAAATTCTGGAACTTCAGCTTCTTCAATCAATACAATGTTATCAACTGTTGTGTTCTGAAAATTGAGAATAGACAACTTAATTTATTATGTCTTTTAATTAACACATTGGCTCTCATAACACATCTTCTTAATTCTATAATGGGTAACAACAGAGGATAGAGGAATCAACACGTTTTATAATTTTATTTACTATAAACAAACAAATATCAAACAAGGAAAACATAATTGAACATGGAAAAAATTTATAAAAAAAAGTTTGTTTATAAGAAAAAGGCAAATATAACGAATGTGCAGTTATTCAATTACGGGATTGATAAATACCGAGCCAGGTCAAAATAATATTACTGAAAATCGATAAAAAGAAAAAAGTTTAAATTTGAAGACGTCAATTAAAAGAACATTGTACACACAGAAAGAAGATGGTAAATGATCCTATAGTTATATCTACTGAGGGCAGTGTTTTTTTATGAAAGGTTTCAGTGTGCAGTGTGGAAGATGTGGTTTGGGTGCCAATGAGACAACTATCCATCAAAATAACAATTTAAAAAAATGTAAACCATTATAGGTCAATGTACGGCCTTCAACACGGAGCCTTGGCTCACACCAAACAACAAGCTACAAAGGGCCCTAAAATTACTAGTGTAAAACCATTCAAACGGGAAAACCAACGGTCTAATATATATATAAACAAGAGGCTGTCACAACGACAGCAAACTGGATTTGTTAACATTAATTTGTGTCCTGGCAATATCACAAGAACCATTACTGATGAACGGTGAAAGTGAAAATCGTCAATATCAAATTTGACCTCCATTTTGTCATCAGTATCAGCATATTAAAATTTGAAAAACTTAGATTGAATGGTTCATGAGTAAATGCAACAACTTGAATGAAAACGCCATTTTACGATCTTTAAAGAACTCCTGAACAGTATAAGTCAAAATCGTCATTATTGAACTTGACCTCTATTTTGTCATCAGTAACAACATATAAAAATTTCAAAAGCTTTGGTTGAATGGTTCATGAGAAAATCTACGGGCACGACTGGAAACACCATTTTTCAATCTTTCAAGAACCATAACTCCTGAACGGTAAAAGTCAAAATCGCCATTATTGAACTTGACCTTTATTTAGTTGTCGGTAACAACATATTAAAATTTGGTAAGCTTTGGTAGAACAGTTTTTGCGTAAATGCACGGACACGACTGGAAACTCCATTTTTCAATCTTTCAAGAACCACAACTCCTGAACGGTAAAAGTCAAAATCGCCATTATTAAACCTGACCTTCATTTAGTTGTCAGTAACAACATATTAATTTTAAAAGCTTTGGTTGAACGGTTCATTAGTTAATGTACGGACAACATTTGATTGCTGCCCGACCGCCTTCCCGCTGTACATCCCCAAATCAATAACCGACATTTTTGTTACAAAATTCCGGTTAAAAACTAGAAACCCGTATAAAATACATAAACAAACGACAACTACTGTACATCAGATTCCTGACTTAGGACAGGTGCAAACATTTGCAGCGGGATTACACGTTTTAATGGATCTTTATTTCTGAATTTCCTTTAATTGGTTCCAATATTTAGCCACTTCATAATGGTTTTAGTTTAAATGCTGTTACAAATTATTAGAAAAAACATCGCGTCGACATGCATAGATATTTTCGTTGTCTGTCTGCAGGGTCTGTGTCTTTTACATTATTAAACAAGAGGCTCTCAAGAGCATGAATCGCTCACCTTAATTCTTTTGTTTAAATCTCTCATCAATGATTATTTTGGCTTTTCAATTTATTTAAATGTTCTTTGGATCCTCCTATTTTCTTCAAAAGCAAAAAAAAAACATTTTCTCCATTGTTCTATTTTAGCAATAGGAGCTATGTAGGAAATAAAATTTATACTAGATACTCTGAAACTCATTTAGCCTAAGTTTAGCTGCAGTTTCAAAGGAGAAGATTTTTTAAAGTAAGTCAACATGATGAACAAATTGTGAAAACAGTCTTTAAAGGGCAATAACTCCTTAAGGGGTCAATTGACAATTTTGGTAAAATGACTTATTTGTAGATCTTACTTTGCTGAACATTATTGCTGTTTACAGTTTATCTCTATCAATAATAATATTCAAGATAATAACCAAAAACAGCAAAATTTCCTTAAAATTATCAATTCAGGGGCAGCAACCCAACAACAGAATGTCTGATTCATCTTAAAATTTCAGGGCAGATAGATCTTGACCTGATAAACAATATTACCCCCTGTCAGATTTGCTCTAAATGCTTTGTTTTTTTGAGTTATAAGCCAAAAACTGCATTTGACCCCTGTGTTCTATTTTTAGCAATGGCGACCATGTTTGTTGATAGATCAACATTTCGGATACAATTTATAAACTAGATACCCTAAGAAACATTCAGTTAAAGTTTGGAAGTATTTGGCCCAGTAGTTATAGAGGAGAAGATTTTTGTAAAAGATTACTAAGATTTACGAAAAATGGTTAAAAATTGACTACAAAGGGCAATAACTCCTAAAGGGGTCAACTGATCATTTCGGTCACGTGGTCTTATTTGTAAATCTTACTTTGCTGAACATTATTGCCGTTTACAGTTTATCTCTATCTATAATAATATTCAAGATAATAACCAAAAACATCAAAATGTCCTTAAAATTACCAATTCAGGGGCAGCAACCTAACAACAGGATGTCTGATTCATCTGAAAATTTCAGGGCAGATAGATCTTGACCTGATAAACAATATTACATCTTTTCAGATTTGCTCTAAATGCTTTGGTTTTTGAGTTATAAGCCAAAAACTGCATTTGACCCCTATGTTCTATTTTTAGCAATGGCGGCCATGTTTGTTGATAGATCAAAACTTCGGATACAATTTATAAACTAGATACCCTAAGGAACATTCAGATAAAGTTTGGAAGTATTTGGCCCAGTAGTTTCAGAGGAGAAGATTCTTGAAATAGTTTACGACGACAGACGACGACGACAGACGACGGACGACGACGGACGCCAAGTGATGGCATAAGCTCACTTGGCCCTTCGGGCCAGGTGAGCTAAAAATGATGATTATGAATAGAGATCATTGACGAAACAGTCCTTTTGTCTGTTTCATCACAAATACACTCATGATCATTATTGATATTGACTATTGATTACCTGTAACAAGACGAGATTCCAAATATGGTACTGATTTCTGAATTGCATGGATTCGTAGACATGCTATGAAAACAATTTGTAACATTTTCAATACATTACTTAAACAAGCAAATCTAAAAAAATGATAAGAAGGGCAAAAATACGGCTGACGTTCTCCAATGGTGTCTTATCTATTTTGATTGATACCATTACGTCTCTAAAAGCTTTCGGCACGTGCTTGCAACAAATGTGAACTACAATTTTTTAAACTCTATTTATCCATGATATACCATATCAAAACATTACTGCAGGTTACCATGGGTGTAAATGTTTTGTATACACTAATTATCAATGTCTAAAAGTATTCAACTGTTACCTTGCTAAGCATCAGTTTTCTGGCAATCTGTCGGCAATAGATAAAATGCATTTAGGCATATATGAGTGTTGGTGAAATTAGTGTGTCTCTTGGCATTCAAAATTGGCAACGGTGGACAAACTTTAGGTTCTGGCAATACCATCGAATAGTAATACATCCGCAGATTCCCCACTCTTTCGACAACTGTATCTGTTACATCAAAATAAACATCAGAACCATTTTCTGAAGGGTCATGTTTAAAACCATCAATTAACTCTCTGTAAATAGTATAGCTAGAATTAGGATGAATACAATATGCTGGACATAACCTTTAAATATATCGTTAGCCACGTCTTCTGAGTCTTGCATGTTTGCAGCTTTTTCATAAAAGACGTTGTACACTCCTTTTGCATCTATCTAATTTCTGTTGAGCATTAGTTCAGATCGTTAGATATGGTTTCTCTTTTTGCTTGTTTGATATTGTAGACTATAAAAACTTCTTTGCATCGTTTTTTTGTTTTTTCGACAATTACTTATTCAGAAATATCACATTACGTCAATTAATTTTCTGTAAAAGATTTGAAATGAGTAGTTTTTTTCCTCTTCGATTATGTGCTTAACGGTTTGATACTTAAGTGTTATGGAACAGGAGGCATATTTGCTCTCAATTAAATATATATCTGTCAATCCAGGTTGAAATTTTGTAATGATTTTGACGGTTTGATTTATAAAGTTCATGGTTACAAGACAATAATTGTTTTAATTTGCCTTAAAGACATGTGAGAAAGTTAAACAGAGCTGTTTATGTCAAAGTTTAATTCTTACACGTTGATTTTTACATTCCAAAAAGTTCAAGATAAGGGATTTTGGTGAAATTTGACAAAATCACCTGGATTTCAACCAAATAAAGGACCAGGAAACATAGAGCGCAGGCGTCGACAAGCCTAATATTCAAATAAGACATGTTAAATGTCTTCACAAACATCATTTTAAAAGATCTTTGTTGTCGACGTATGCGCTCTATGTTTCCTGTCAAATAATCTTTGGAAATTTACCCATTTTCATTGATTTTTTCGTGAAAAATCAATATGAGTACAACTTGTGACGTCATAATGAAACGCAAAAACGTAAAAATTTCAACAAAATGGCTTATATCCTATCTCGTCAATGTATTAGCTATAATTTATCGTGATATTGGTCAATAAATCCAAATTTGAAATTTACGCAAAAAATGGGGGCCATTTTAGCACCTTATCGAACATACTCCTTTAACTCTTTGTTTGCTCTAATATTGTAGTTCTCTTCAGACATATCACTATTACAGTCTGAGCCGATGTTGACATAAGTTACTGTGAAAACGTTCATTAGTTCCGTCACTGAATTGATTGTTTACATAACCTGTTACAGTTATTTTTCTTTCTTTTTCATACAGCCGATCGCGATTTTAATTCTTTATCACGGTGAAGAATAGTAACGGACATGTCGAGATTTTGTGGGCGTTTCCGCACTAATCGTGTTTGGCAACGGACTTCCAGCGTTTTGTTTGCAGACAGTGTCACAAAATGAGCCACATAGACGAAAAGGCAACGATGATCCAAGGTTGCAAAATTTTTCAGTACCACTCATGGCGTTCATATAATATGAGGCAGGCATAACCTGCAAATAGGGACGAAGTCTGTATGAATTACTTTTTTGTGACTTAAATATTTGTTAAAAATAAAGAAACGGAAATACCGTAACGTTTCCGATTTTGGTTCTGTTGTTAGGGATTTTAGTTGTGACGTTATTTAAGTTATGACGTCATATGCAATGTAAACAAAGACACGCTGTCATCAGGTAACGTTTTTTTAATAACAAACATTTTTTTTAAATGAATTAGTATTAGTTCCTTTCTTAGACTGATAAATATACATTTTATTCAGTCTCATGTAAACAAGACCGGAAACGGAAGTAGATTTTGCGCCGATCCGGAAATTCACAAACCCGACCAAAAAAATTTGAACGATTTTGAGTTCATTAGTATTATGAAAAATTCTGGAAATTTTCCCGATTGTTTTTTTTTTTTTTTTTAAATTTCTACTGCTATAGGGGACTTCGTCCCCTTATTAAAGCTTACTCAAAATTGCTTAGCAGTGGACTAATCGTGTTTCCTTAAAATGACCTGTTTTTTTGGCACCGAACGGATGGGGTTTATTGAGCGCAGGCAAAAAGATCCCGACAAGCGTCTTGCTCAACAAACCACCACGATGATTTGTGTCTGTGTCTTCAACATGATCTGTTGCCATGACATGATATGTTTTCTCTACATATGGGTGCAGTCCTAACCTTGACAAAAGTTAACTTGAGAATGTTTAAGCAGACAAGAAAGTTTACTTCATCGTTGATGCATTTTTAGGACTGCTGCAGACCGGCAGGTTTGCACCAGACAAGACCCATTTCTTTTTTTGACCAGTCCTGAGTACAGGTCTGCCCCAGACCAGACCTGTAGATAGGTGTGCTCCTGACCAGACATTTACTTTTATATAAATATGTATAATAGTCATTTATTTTATTTTTAATTTCTTATTTTATATGACTTACATCTGTAATATTTTTACAATTAGCTACTTTGTCTTGAAGTATATTTTCTGGTAATACATATTTAACATATGTATATTCAGAATATACACCTTGTAAATCAAGGGATTTTGAAGGTTCAAAGGCCTCTTTCAATAATGGGTTGAAAATTATCAATATTTAGTCCAGCAACATTATATCATCATCATATTAAAGCTTTTTCGAAATTGCTTGGCAGTGGACTAATCGTGTGTCCCTAAAATGACGTGGTTTTTTTTGGCTACGCATGGGGTTTATTGAGCGCAGGAAAAAGATCAAGACCAGCGTCTGGATAAACAAACCACATCGATGATCTGTTGCCATGACATTGTATGATTTCTCTACATATGGGTGCGGTCCTAACCTTGCTAAAAGTTAACTTAGAACAAACTTGTTGACTACTTTGTAAGTTAACTTCGTCGTTGGTTGACCAGCCCGACGGTCTGCTTTTTTAGGTCTTTTTGACCAGTCCTGAGGACCGGTCTTCCCCAGACCAGACATATGGACTGGTCTGCTCCTGACCAGACATTTACTTTTAAAGGCAACAGTAGTATACCGCTGCTCAAAACTCATAAATCCATGGACAAAAAACATAATCGGGGTAACAACTAAAACCGAGGGACACGCATTAAATATAAGATGGAGACAAACGACACAACACTGAAATGTAACACACACAGAACATGACCAAGCATCAGACAAAATTCCACGAGAATAACAAATATAATATCAAAACCAAATACATGAATTTGGGATAGACAAGTACCGTGACACGTTTTATCGCAATGTGAATTAACACTAAAAAATAATATAAAACAAACGACGCAACGTTAAAATGTAACACTCACAGAAACGAACAATAATATAACAATGGCCATCTTCCTGACTTGGTACAGGACATTTTTAAAGGAAAAAATGGTGGGTTGAACCTGGTGTTGTGGCATGCCAAACCTCGCACCTTTATTTGGCCTTATTAACTTTCGAATTAAGTTCGAGCGTCACTGATGAGTCTTTTGTAGACGAAACGCGCGTCTGGAGTATATACTAAATTTAGTCCTGGTATCTATGACGAGTTTATATAATGGCAATGTTAAATATAACATTGAAATGACAACATAATTTTACAGGACTACAATACAAATAAAAAGGAGAACATATAAGACAAAGAAACACATGATTAATAGCCTAACAAAAAGCATCCGGTTAAAATTCAATATGCCAAAAACGCGCCTCGTCGACACAAGAATCACCAGTGACGCCCAGATATAAAAGATCGAAAGTGAAAAAAAGTAAATGTTGTACAGCAATGAAGATCAAAAGTTGAAAAAGGTTGTGTATTTATAATAGTCATTTATTTTATTTTAAATTTCTTATTTTAAATGACTTACATCTGCTATATTCTTACAATTGGCCACTTTGTCTTGCAGTCTATTGTCTGGTAATACATTTTTGACATATATAAAAAAGAAGATGTGGTATGATTGCCAATGAGACAACTATCCACAAAAGACCAAAATGACACAGACATTAACAACTATAGGTCACCATTCGACCTTCAATATGGAGCAAAACCCATACCGCATAGTCAGCTATTAAAGGCCCCGATAAGACAATGTAAAACAATTTAAACGAGAAAACTAACGGCCTTATTTTGGTAAAAGAAATGAACGAAAAACAAATATGGAACACATAAACAAACGGCAACCACTGAATTAACAGGCTCCTGACTTGGGACAGACGCATACATAACTAATGTGGCGGGGTTAAACATATGTTAGCGGGATCCAAACCCTCACCTAACCTGGGACAGTGGTATAACGAACTATATAAATCAGTTGAAAAGGGCTCAACTCATCAGATGGACAAAAATACAAGTGGACGTGGCCAGGTACTTATAACATCCCGACACAAAAAGACACAATGAACCGATCTGAGAAAACTCGCAGTTATCCGACAGCTAGTTCAAAGCCACTAACAACCAATAAAAAAATCATGCATCCAAGACTCAACTATCAATCCGTATACTCAGAATATACAACTTGTAAATCAAGGGATTTTGAAAGTTATGACGAAAGAAATATCTTTTTATTTTATTTGACTCTTGTCAAACAGTCTTACACACTTCCTGATGATAGGCAATTAAAATTTATTAATTTGAGGAAATCTATACTTTAATTGATGATGTTGACTTAAGGACATTGTGGTAAGTGCATTTCGTTGACATCGGCGTCCCAGGGTGCAAGTTGTTTTAAAGGGAAGTGAATGCTGCAATATATTGTATTAAAGACAATCGAAAGACTTAGGTATTAGGGCATTTAAGGGATGAACTAATGCATTGGCGGTTTCTTGATACTTGGACTGAATATTCCAAATGGAGGCCTGAATTTAAAAAGGTAATTGAGTTGTAGACTGATTCCTCTGGTTTCAGGTACGGCGCTGCGGTGAAGCTTGAGGCGAATACAATGCTATTAGGGGATTATTGGGATACAAATGATTGTAGGCTAGTTCATGAGAAAGAGGCTGATGTTCTTCTCAAGTCGTTACAGGCTTTAGACAGTTCTTTTTAAGATTCTAGGGTTGATTGGTTTACGAACAACATGGCTGTTTTAGTAGCTTAGAAATTCCAAGGTTGCAAGTCTAGAGCTGTAAGTTGTTTTATGTAAGAAGTATTTAGCAATGTGTCAACATTGCAAATATGTCCCTTCATGTTTAAACTAAGCGGATTTCCCTTAAAGATTAACTCTTACCTCGGATTCAATGTTAAATGAGGAGTCATTGTATAGCCCTCATTCAGTTGACCAAATGTCTTTGGATTATTATGTCATGAAGTCAGCTGCAGGTTCACTTTAACATTTTACTCAATGGCCTACCCTATGTTCCGCAGGGGTGAATTTGTTCTCACAGAACCGGACGAATGAGCAAAGATTGTATGTTTACTCATCTTTTGTACTTGTATTTCCCGTTTTCAGTCGTTGATAGAACAGGGCATTTTTTGTACAATTATTGTCCCTGAAATTCTTCTCCATGGAATCGGAAGGTCTTAGTTGGGGTGACAAAGGTGTGGTCAAGACACCCCCAGAACGGGGATTTATTCTAGATAAAGTCAGGTTACAATGGCCATTGTTTGCATTTAGGGTGTTATTTTTATGAAGCTAGAATATCTACTGTTATATATATATATTTAATGTACAGTAAATATTATATATACAGTGAACTTTCAAATGGTATGTTGTAGGGTGCTGACATTCATGTAGACTGGTAAGCAATACATTATCAAATATCAGATTTAGATGAAAGGACGACTTCTTCTGCCGACTATAAAAGAAAGAACAGTTTGTTTGAAACTTTTCCTTCTTTTTCTTGATAAAAACACCTAACAAACCAATACATGTGGACCAAATGATGAAAGAACATTTTTGGTTTGGACGGAAAAACTACTGCCCACGATGTAAACTGTCAATATTTGGGAATAAAGGGTATGATTCAGATGAAGCAGATAAGCTTTGGCAACAGACGAAGGTGACGTTAACCAATTGGTAAATATATTCGATGATAAAGCTAGGTTTGGGTAGAACGTGGTGCGATGTGGAAAGGAAAGAAAAAACGGACACTTAAAAGATAATTGTCAGTACGTGTAACATGATGAAAAATCTGTTTCAATTGTATATGTTTTGTTGTGTATACATGTATATTGTATTTTGTATGCCTTTTTTTCTTTTCCTGTGCGTTATGTGTGCGACTTTTTAATTTAATTGAAGTTTTTTTTTCAAATGAGACCAAGATTAATATACGCCTCATTTTCCAATGAATTGCTGTTGTGGATCTAACTAAACAATTGTATTACGTTAAGAATGAAAATTAAAATCTAATTTCTAGCTGATACCAAAGGACAAACTAGGACTTTTTTGAAAATAATATTGGTAAACAAATTAAATCATACCGACCTGATTTTCTCAAACTTACTTTCAGAAGGAAAAAGTAAAATTGAAAGACTTTTTTGTCCTTTCTTAACTTTCAAATATCATGAATATGGAACACATATGAAACATACATCCAGAGGACAGACAACATTATTGGTGTTGTATTAGAGGGAAGTGGCGGGCGAGACGAATTTAAAAAAAACCCAAATAACTGACCCCCCGGCCTCCCTTATAATAAAGTGAATAAAAAGATGGGCGATAGGACACCCACACTCCACCCCCTTTTTGAGTCTCTTGTTCATGTAAGGACCTGGTCCAGTAATTGTTGTGGTATGTGAAAGTGTTGATAAATATATAAAACTGTATGTGTATAGATTGATCAGTGGTAACGACATGGGTTGTTACCTCTTTCCACTTTATTATTTTTCTAATGATGTTTACTAATATCGTATTTTTATACGCCCCGCTTTGAAAAAGGGGGATACTATTTTACAGAGTCATCACTCGACAACTTCCTGTTTACCGAACACTTAGATATAGGAAGATGTGATGTGAGTACCAATGAGACAACTCTCCATCCAAATACCAATTTTAAAAAAGTAAACCATTATAGGTCAATTTTTAACATCTGATAGCCAAGTTGAAAATTTTCGTCACATTTTTCTCAGGAACTACAATGCAAGGATTTCTGAAATTTGGTTTCGGGGTTTATATTAGTCAGCGTTTTCAGATTCATCTCTCGACAACCTCTTTTCTCCGAACACTTGTTTTTACACAATTAAATTTCAAATTTTTTTCAATCTTTTCTGTTTTCAAGTCTAATAGTCGCTATATATAGCCCTGGTCACGACGAACCCACGACACAACTATGCAGCGCCACGCAATGACAATTGGTCAAATCGTAGGTCATTTGTGATCATCGTACGACAGTCGCACGATATTTTGAAAAACGAGTTGCTGTTGCGCCAAGGTTTACAATTTAGTAATAAATGGTCATCTCTAATCAAGGTGCATTGCCAAGGTTTACAATTTAGTAATAAATGGTAATCTCTAATCAAGGTGCATTGCCTCAGCAATGTACATAATTTTGCCTTATACGATGCAGAGGCACTGAAAATAGATGCGGTGCGCCAAATCCAAACTTGGAAGCACCGCTAAATTTGCATACCGCTAAAAAAAGGATTAAATGAAGTATACACTACCAATAATTTACCCATACTTTTTTGGTACATTTCTACCCTCGTGCATATCAGTACTGTTAGGAAAGACTGAAAACTTATAATGTTATACTTTCAATGAAATCAGTACTGATTTTGACAGTACTGTTTCAGTACTGATTTTGTCAGTACTGTTTCAGTACTGATTTTGTCAGTACTGTTTCAGTACTGATGTTGACAGTACTATTTCGGTATTGTTATTTTCAGTACTGTTTCAGTAGATTTGGTGTTGTTAATCTTTTTAACTTGAATGTGTATTGTTTCAAAAAATATTTGGAACTGAAAACTTTTAAACTCGGTAAGTATAGTATGCTATATAATAATTTGTGGCATATTTTGTATCTTTTGTAGATATCTCTGATTAAGTGTTTATCATTAGAGAAGTTTTTACAATGTGCATCTCAGTACAATTGGTATCCAAATATAGGTTTGATAATTCTGTGACAATATTATTATTATCCTTTTTTAGCTGGTTACGTTTTTCTCTTAGACTATATCACCCTGCTGCGCAGATTTTTTTTTAGCGACGTGAACATCACCAAGGAAAATTATCAAGCTTACTCTCGTCTATCGAAATACTATTGAAGCGAAGGAGAAAACAACAGAAATGAAGCAAGATAAGCAGTTTATCGGATTTTTCCCATTAGGAGCACCTGAATTCCCTCCCGGTTTTTAATGGAGTTCGTGTTGTCTTTCATGTATTTTTCAAAGTGTTGTTGTAAATGCCCTTTTGTTTTGTGATTCTTTGCTTACTTCTTGATTTTGGTTGTGACTGTTTTTCAGTGTTTATAAAAATAATACGCATTAGGAGCACCTGAATTCACTCTCGGTTTTTAATGGAGTTCGTGTTGTTTTTATATATGTAATTTTCAATGTGTTGTTGTAAATGCCCTTTCGTTTTGTGATTCTTTGCTTACTTCTTGATTTAGATTGTGACTGTCTTTCAGTGTTTATAAAAAAAAAACGCACTCGACATCAGGAAGATTCACACTGTGGTTCAAGGCTGATATTTTACAGTATCAATTTTTATAATAGCGCATAATTTATATATATATCAAACAAGATTAGAATCTTCAATACTGTTCATTTTTTGGTATTTTGCTATTGCTTAAAATATGTTGTAATTAATGCAGTTATATGTTACTATGTTAGGCAATGCATTATAATCAACACAAAACAATCTCTCGATTACCTTATTTTTAATCATAACTGGAATTTCTTTTATTTATCATAACCATTTTTTAATATATAATAAAACATTCAATGTCATACCAACATGTGAAGTTTGTGGCAAAAATCTCTGTCATTTTTACGCCTCTTGGTTATTTTATGACCCTTTAAAGCTCATAAATAAAACAATCAAAGAAACAATTAATTTTGCATGTATCATGTTTCATTGCTCTCCCCCTATGCCATCTTTTCTTTGGAATGCTTTGTTGAATGTCAGTTTCCTGGCTCTTTTCCTCAATTCAGTCCCGGATATAATGTGTCTTTTTACATGTACAGTGGTAATCCAAGAGGACACTTTAGTTCTAATATGAGCTCATTATAAGCATCCACCTTAAATGTTTTGGTACTTGTACGAAACTCAGGATTCAATGGTTCATGATCAAATGTTTTTTTTTTTTTTTCTGATGAGTGCCATATTGTCTAGATACATCATTTTGTTTATAGGTCTTCAATTTTCACATCGAACATTCCCATGTCTGCTCCTGTCTCCATTGCTGTTAATCATTCTGAGGAAAAAAAAATGTAATGAATTTATAAATAATAAAATTGAGAATGGATATGGGGAATGTGTCAAAGAGACAACAACCAAATAAAAAACAACAGCAGAAGGTCACCAACAGGTCTAGGCTACAATAAATTATCTTATGTTAAAACTTTCCTCATTTCTGTGTTATGTAAAAATAAAAAGAATGCACAATTATGGATGGGAATGGTATGACATCAAAATTTACTTATTATTTTATATACTACCATAAGTCCGGTAATCACTAATGGACTGGACTTCTGATACTACATGTATATATAATATTATAATCAATCAAAGTTGAAATTTGTTTCTAAATAAAATAAAAAAAAGGAAGATATGATAATTTAATTCATCATCATCAAAGTATTGGTGTTTGCCAGTGGCAAGTATTTCATACACGTGTAGCTTTAACCATCGGTCTATTTATGTGTTCTTTAAAATAAGATCCGTGAAACAACGACGAAAGACATTAAAATATATACTAACTACTTTATACAAAAGTACATTAATGTTTAATAGATTGAAGTGGACATTTAATTTAATTGAAAATTTATCGTACATAGTCATATATGTAGCACCTAGCCAGATATGTTATACATCTATCTATGGTAGCACACAGAAACGTGTCCGATTCCTCAAAAACGCGTCAATGTGACGTCAATGATTTGATAAACATGTCAAATTGCACTGGCGAAACCACTTCTGCGGGACGCCGGTCGAGCAGTACCCTCATAGACATACATTTTGTAAAAAGACATTTATAGGCATCACCGGATAATATTAAAACAATAGAATTTACTTACTATTTATAAACGATGATTTAAACTTTACAAAACTTATTAAATGCAATGTTAATGGTTTTTTTTTTCTAAATACGCATGACATATTTGCCACTGGACATTAAGTAATCAATAGTTAATTATGTGTTGTAAACTTAGCCTGCAGTTATGCTTGTTATGAATTACCTATGCTGAACAAACTAATGTGTATCAATGACATACAGTAAACGTGGTCAAGCACCGGGAATAAAATACAATATAAAATGTACATGATGTATTAGTTTTCTAAATTGTGAAGTACCTCTGTCTGAACTTTATAATAATAATAATCATATTGATAAAGAAAATCATAAATTAAAGCGCTTCAAATAAAAATAACTTTTTATTGTGCAATTTTTTTTAAAAACCAGACCTATAGTCTGTGTCTGCAAGCAGAAGAAAGCGTGCACAGTGTAGCATACCTCGGACATTTGTCTGTACGGATTACTAAACCTTTCCTCCAGATTTTTTTTTGGCACCTGCTTCGACTTTTTTTTCTAATCATTTGCAATCCAACCGAAAAATACGGGTTCTATCGTATCCCACACCATTAATATTGAATTGCGTTTTTACTTTACAGAGTATCATTGGGGGTATATGAGTTTTGAAATATTCTGGCGTTTTTAACCGGACACATTCTTAAATTATCGGACACGTTTTTGAGATTGTAACAATACAAAAGAGGTTATTGTCTTAAGTCAAGAGTTTGGTATTCTGTAGTTGGTTTTCAAGTTTGAATGGGTTTACACTAGTCACTTTTGGGGCCCTTTACACCTTGATGTTCGGTGAGAGCTCATGCCGGCACGGTGTTGAAGACCGTACTTTGACCTATAATGGTTTACTTCTACAAATTACGACTTATATGAACAGGAGACTTTTCTCATTGGCAGTTATACCACATCTTCCTATATATTAATACAACACTGAGCCACCCAACCCATCCACCCCAATTACTCGTTTGTGAGGGCTGCCTAGAGTCAGAGGTGGATTTAGGGGGGGGCTGGAGACCCGCACCCCCCTTTTTGGAAAAAAATTGGTTGCTTATATAGGGGAATCATTGAAGCGTGACTGGAGCCGGCCCCCTCTTAGGTCAGTCAGTGGCCCCCACTTATGTAAATTTCTGGATCCGCCACTGAGAGTGGTTACACCGGGCCTAAAATGCATCGGACTGAAACAACATACTGGTTGTGTGTACACTGACAATCAAATTAAAATTAAAATAATGTATAAAATATTGTAAAAAATAATTTTTCATTTGAGTGCATTTACGTAACAATAACACAATGTAACCGTAGACATAAATATCATTGTTACACTCGTAAGTATTCTATGTAGTTCCTTAGTCAACCCTAGGTCTGCATTCCGGCGATATAGCCTAAACTTCATTGTAACAATAACTTTTTTACGACTGTTACATTTCAAAGTAACCATAGCCAGTACCAAAATAAAATAGAAATTCAAATATTTCACAGACATCTTTATTTACAATATAAAAATAGGAAGACTGTTGAATGATATTCAGTGGCGGATTCAGAGGGGGGCGTAGAGGGCGTTCGCCCCCCCCCTTTTTGCTCGGACTTTTTTTTTTTGTTTTTTTTTTGTAAAATGATTAATCAGACTAGACTTCGTGAACTTTGCCATTTCCCGAGTATTTAATTTTTATACGACAATTCTTTACTTATAAAGACATTTTTCGCTGGCCGGTATTTACTGATTGTCAAAGTCATGTGATTTGCTATGGTGGAGTTGACCAGTGCGTTGAAAAAACGGCACTCGGTCATTTTGAAATTCAAATTACAGGAATACACATTGCTTAGGCTGAGGTTGTCATGACAATCAGGAAACCTTCAAAGCGACACAGTATTGAACAAGAACGTATTGTCTTCTATTTCATTATTCCACTAAACAGAAAGTAATGGTAAATACTCTATAGACTATTACACTCTCATGAAAAAAAAGTTCCACAATATTATTTACCTACGAAAACATGTTTAACAAATTGAATAATGATCCCCAGTCAGTATAAGCTCTAGAAAGATTTCAAGTCTCAGGTACGAACCATTTGATTTGAGGAGGCAGTCTGAGATATTTGAGAGGAAAAAAAATGACTCTCTGATTCTTGCCTTAAACACAAATTTTGGCCGTATCTGGATTGAAAACAATAGTCTTGTCCACTTTTTTGCTATTAAAAACTAAAATTTCCAACAAAAATATTTAGCGTGAAATGAACATGATGAATAAAAACGGGCGTATTTTTTTGTGGCCGGGGTTTGCATGTCTGACTGGAATGTCTGTTTTGCCGGACTTATATACAAAATGTATATTGAATACTTTTTTCAAGACCAGACTGCATGCAACCTGCCTACTAGGTGTGACTTTTATGTCTCCATTTGTTGACCGTCATTCATAACTTCGTTGTCATTTCAGACACGTTCGTAGTCTTTAATTGTTGGATTTGGAACCCCTCACTTCGGTTCCCTAAGTTATGTTGGGTGAAACATATCAATCAAACATTTTGATAAAAACTGCTTGTTTGTCTTTTTTAACTCGTGTCGGTCGTATTGTAAATTTCATCTAATTTCCATGTCTATTTTTTACTGACAAGTCCTACATCAAATATATCAGTACATAGCTTTGGATCAATACTATCATTTTATGATAGACAATTAATAGGGAGAATACAGCATAAAAAATGTCCAATCCTTACACTTTACAGCAACTATAAAATATGCATGCCCCAAGCCAGAAACCGTTTAAATAGTGCATATAACACTTATTTTATGTTTTTTTAGCCCAAAAAAAATCCGACTCGCTCCGCTCGGCAAAATTTAATATCTTCGCCCCCCTTTCAAAAATCCGGGATCCGCCCCTGATTTTTACCACATCAAATGCACAATGAGCAAACCCATATATCGCATTGCCCAGATCGCATAGTATGCTAAAAAAATATTTAAAAAAACCAGAAGTAACAGAAATATTGTTGTTAAATCATTTCAAACGAGATCACTTATATATAAAAATATACATATATGCAGCAACAACTGAACAGCAACAAACACAGCAGTCAATGTGGCGAGATGAAATAATTTTGTAGGCACCTAGGACTTATATTATATTAAAATGTTTCCCAAATTAAATGAAGCATTGGGCCCTATAAAAAAAAATCCTGTCAAAATAGGAAACACATTTTTAAAAGGGGGTTCCAAATCTGGAGATAGGGTTTCCAAATAGATTTCCCTTTTCAAATTTATGCATTTATCGTTAAAAAGGGGTCCAACCTTCGGACCCCTCCCCCTCCTTACGCCGAGGGGTGTACCGCACCTCCCTTTATCCAATCATATGTTTAGATAGTCAGGCTAATCACAAATATCAATTTGACAAATATTAATACTATAATCTATTTAATAAGGTTTGGCAAAGAAGTAATAATATGTATCCAAAACAACCCGCGATTTTATACCTATTTTGACATTTACAGAAAGTTCTGTACCCAGAGGCGGATCCATCCATTGTTTTAAAAGAGGGTTCCAAACACAGGCACTTGTTTCTATCCATTCCAATTTTTTTTTTGGCACATTGATAGTAAAAAGAAAATATCAGAACAGCAAATAGAAATAGTAAAATAATGCCCCCGAGGTCATAGGACTAGGATAGAAACAAGTGCCTGTAGTTCCAAACACTCTGGATAAAAGGAAAAAGGGGGGTTCCAACTCAGTCCCCTAAAGATTTCATAATTATAGCGAAAAAATGGGGGAAATAAAATATTTTAAGTAGTATTTTATAGAATAAATAATGCATTGAACGTCAAAAAAAATTTGGTGTTCCCACCCCCGGAACCCCAGGGGTCCGCCACTGTGTAACGCGTATTCTGCTGTTTTAACTAACGTAATATGTTTTGAATTAGCCATGCTACACTTTTCGCAGTTTTAAAATATTCAATGTACTACTATACCTTGATCTACCTTCAATCCCATTGTGGTATTCAATCCAGAAGAAGTTTGAACTGTTGAACTGTTGAAATGTCAGTGCGAGTGCAAAAATAACGTTTGTAAACAATGAATTACGTCATGTGTAAATCCAATCACATAAACGTTTTACAATACAGTAGGACAACCGGATGTGCCTTTTCGGCCAAAATGTGATTCGGCGGCGCTCAGTAGTCCTACGCCGAAAATTGGACTATTTTGCGTCGGCCGACGTCAGCTGAAAAATGGCGCGCTTTTGTACAAAATATTCATTCGTTTACAGCAAAGTACCGGCGGTCAATGCTGTTGATTGTAAGCACATTTATAAGAGAAAAATATATGAGTTTACTTATTATTTTCATGTTTGAACAAAAAAATTAAAGAAAATCTTATTTTTTCACATCTGAACATAGAATTTCGGATTTCGATTTTCTGCATTATAGAATAAAATAGTGATATTAAAAAGGGGTACAAAAAAAAGCATATCCTCAAATTACCTCGAATTTTTTACATCGTAATTTCGCTAGTTTTTCACATCGAAATCCGTAAAGAAAAGGGGTGTCCAAAGTAGGGCAAAAAATTGTACCCATTTTAAAGTAGGGGTCTCAATTTTTTATAGGTTTTTCCTAGCATGGCCGGTAGAATTAGAAATTGGGAAAGATTCTGTTTTTAAAGTAAATATTCATTCAACTATCAAGAATAGCTGAATCCTTATATATGTAACCCCTATAAAAATATCAAAATGTGTCAACAAATTGTAAAATTGTAGATTTTTTTTTCGAAATTGAAGAAGGCGCCATTTTCGCCTATTTGTCTATTACGTTTTTTATCAGCTATAATTATTAGCTGATTCTAAAAAATCTCCGCCTCAATTTTTTTTATACTTGCATTTTATAATCTTTGGTACATAATACAGATGTTATAAAAAAATTAGGCACTTCTATCGAGTAGAAATGGAGAACGGTCATCTTTATTTTGTATGTCCCCACTATGGGGGCGTGGTCCTCCTTCCCCCTTGTTTCTGAAGTACACGATAGCTATTCATCTCTCTAAATTAATTATCAACTAAATATCATTGAAACAAAATGAATATATTTTAAAACATCATTAAATTTTAAGTGCTACTGAATTTTTTTTTAAAGAATATGCCGGAATCAACCCCATCCGATGTTGTGTCAATACATAGATCAACGTTGTCAATTTCCGGCGCCGAAAATGTCAACGTAAAATGTCAGTAAAAGAATCTTTTCTTCTTTGTAGACTTTGTATAAATTTTGTTTATCTTAATGTCAGGAAAGTCAGGCAGTATGTTGAAACTATATCAACGTTATACCAAACCAGGCTTTACTTGGTAAACTAACAGTTTAAGGCCTGCATCAACATCATGAGATTGTTGACATCGTACTTTAATAAAGTTGAGAAAATATTCATTTCGTGCATATTGTTACCGGCCGCTGAGTTTTTGAAATGAACAACTTATCTGTTTGGTCATATCGATTTCTTTCATAATTTTCCTCCCATTCATTACTACAGTTATCGTTATGTGTTTTGTTTCTTTTTTTTTTGTCAAAAGGGGGAGGGGGGCTTGCTCTTTTAATTTTATCAAAGGCATGCGTAATTTTTAGGACTTATGGTTCTCAATTTCTGATTTGCAGTGAAGGTTCAGCCTCTTCATGACTTTACATATATATTTCAAATCTGCAGTTTCTTAGGAAAATGATTATTTATGAATACTATATTAGTATTACACATACATGTATCTATGCATAGGGGGGAAAGTGGGCGACCATTTGCTATTCTAGGTGGTGGGAATTCGAAGAGAATCCTGGTGTATTTGTACTAGTATTTGTCTGTCCTAGGTGCTCTCCCTTTATATCCATTCAACAGTAGGCCTATAGGTTCATCTTTTTTTTTTTGTCATTTTGTTTAATGTAAATTATTTGAATGAAGTATGTAAAAGTTTGTTGCCAACTTTTTTTGATAATCCACATAAACTATAACATTGGAGATCTATAGTAGGATTTTTTTCTGGATTGACTATTAATCTGCATCCATTCCATTATATGCTTTTATTTTTAATTAAACATATTTCACTTTTGCACACAGACACAGAATATTCCTTTTCATGTAGTTTTGTGTCATGTTATTTAGGGGTCTTTTATATACATGTAGCTTACTATACGTTATTGGTTCTGCTATAATAAATGTTGAAGGCTGTCAGAGATCTATATTAAGTCATTTAGTATCTGGCGAGGAGTTGTCTCATTGGCAATCATACTCAAACTTCTGATTTTCATATTAGAACTGTAATCAAGCCTTAAGCAGGCAAACTGAAAGGGAACTGTAGTACCTATAGTAAATAACTTATTACAAAAAACTGTTCCACTTTTTAAAAAAAATCAATGAAGTATTTTAAATGATATAATGTAGCTAGCCATATGGAATATGTTTTATATGTTGTGCATCTCTTTTCTCCTTTCAGTCACAGGGGCTATGTTCAAAGCATGGTTGTTTATATCATACATTTGTAACTGGTGGTAGGATATATACATGTAGTAATGCAGTGTTGAATACTGATTCCCCTCTCCCTAAATTGATAGGGATAAAAGAATTAAAATTCTTTCACTGAATCTCAATAATAGGGCAAAAGTGAAGGAAATCAATCTAAGCACACTATTGTTTCTGCTCTGACAGACATGTTTTCTGCTCTTTGATAGGGTTGTCTCTTTAACACCTTGCCCATTTCCATTTTCAATTTAATAGATAATTTAAGTATGTGATATGTGATAAGTATCCAAAAGTTAACTTATTTGATCAAATTCATCCTTGTGATTTAATTCCTGAAAATAGAGTTTTACAACATATGAGTAAAAGGTAAGAGTCTTTTTTAACATGAAAAAAGTCAAATAATTTTGGAATGGTAAAACTTGAATGAGCCAAAAGGTAAAAGTGAGATTTCTTTAAATTACATGCATGCAAAATAAAAGGGAAACACTTGAGTCCAGAGGGATATATTTGTTTTTCAGAAGTATACAATACAAGAGTGCACATGCTGAAATGTCTCGCTTTTTCTTTACTTATCATTGATATTATGTTGATGGTCCTAAATATAAAGCTTTTATTACAACTGTCACACAAACTTAACATTAAACAAGTAAACAAAACATTGACCAATGAACCATGAAAATGAGACAAAGGTCAGATGAACTGTTACAGGCAGTCATGTACAGAAAACAAATCTTCCATACACCAAATATAGTTGACCTATTGCTCATAGTTTAAGAAAACACAAAAAAAAACCAAAAAACTTAACATTGGACAATAAACTGTCAAAATGAGGTCAAGTTAAAATAAAACCTGTGTGATTGACTTATAGATCATAAAATATTTCCATACACCAAATATAGTTGACCAATTGCATATAGTATTAGAAAAAAAGACCAAAAATCAAAAACTTTACTTTTACCACTGAACCATCAAAATGAGGTCAAGGTTAGATGTTAGATGACACCTGCCAGCTAGACATGAACACCTTACAATCGTTCCATACACCAAATACAGTAGACCAATTGTATACAGTATGAGAAAAACAGACCAAAACACAAAAACTTAACTACATGTACATGTATAACCACTGAACCATGAAAATAAGGTCAAGGTCGGATGACACCTGCGAGTTGGACATTTACACCTTACAGTCCCTCCATACACCAACTATTCTAGACCTATTGGTTATACATGTTGTATCTGAGATATGGACTTGACCACCAAAACTTAACCTTGTTCACTGATCCATGAAAAGAGGACAAGTGAAAACTGTCTGACGGGCATGCGGACCTTGCCAGGTATGACATTCCGAATATAGTTATCCTATTACTTATAATGAGAGAGAATTTAACTTTACAAAAAATCTTAACTTTCTTTACAAGAAGTCACTGAACCATGAATATGAGGTCAACGACATTGGACATGTGCCTGAGAGAAACTTCTTAACATGAGGCATCTATATACCAAGGATGAAGCATCCAGGTCTTCAACCCTTTAAAATATAAGTCTTTTGAGTAGTTACCTAACCCCACTTCCATAGTGGCCAGATCACTATCTCTTTGTAGAGTTTTCTGCAACAAAAGTTGCAAGTTGAAAAAAAATGAGGAATCTTATTAAGTATACAACAGTGGTATTGCTTTGAAACTTTTTTTTCATGAAAACAACTGAGTCAATAATCTGATTTTTTTTTTTACTAAATAAGGTGATATTTCACTTGTGCACATTGTAATGTTGATGAATCTTGCATATATTTCAAAATCCTCTTTTTACTACACATTGAGCCCATAGTCAGCTTAAGTTTCATTTATTCAATCCTGCATAAGTTGAACAAAAATGTCTGCTAATAAACAATTGAACCACCTCGGTTACCATTCTGTACATGAATATATCTCATTTTCATTTTCATATTCATTGCTGATTCAAGGTATCAAAATTTTAATCCTCCAGTAAAATTCTTCTTCTGACCATGCTGACAGTGTACTGAAAATGAAAACAATAAATTTGTTATTAAATTAAGTTTGTTGATTCAATTGAAAAGTAATGATAAATGATAAATGATAATTTTAATATATTATATTTCATTGTTATGGGCATCATTGACCCAAATATGGTCTGCTTAAGTCATTCTCTTACATGTATCTGAAAAAATGTTCAAGTTTATTTAAACACTTCTGACATTCTCATGGATATGAATATGATGCACATCATGTAAGAGTTAATTCCCTTATATTGTTTTAAATCTTTATTAATGAATCTTAAATTACTGAACCCTTCATTCTTGAAATTAAGTTTTAAATCCAAATGAAACTATCTTGAAATTATACAGCAGAGATAATACATGTAGCATAAAATCTTTTAACTATTAAAAGTATACCATTTGGTCTTAAAGTCTGTGTAAGATTCTTGGACCTATAAACTATAAATGTTAACTTCCATTCCAGATTTATTCCATTGGCAATTTTCTTGTCTGACTGTTAAATGTAAAATATTTTAAGTCTATTTCATTATCAAAATAGTGTTAATTCATATTTGTCTATCATGTTTTGTTTCATATTTGTGAGATTGAAGTCATAGCGCATTGTAAAATAACCCACTGGTGTTACCCTGAACAGACACATTTGGATTTCTTACCCTAATCATGTTAATATATTCTAGTCATCTTGTTTTCTATTTTTTAAAACAAAATAATTTGACATTCCATTTGATTACTGTTTTCTTGCTGTATCATGTATGTATATCATACCTTTTATACATGTATATGTGCATGTACTGCAATTGTTTTTGTTGATATATAAAAGTCCTCTGTTTAGGATTTTTGATTCATAGTGAACATCTTTCTCCATCCTGTAAATATAAAGCAAATGTACATACAATTACTAAATCTATAATACTAAATTATTCAAAGCAAAATTTAATTAATTTTGCATTGTTATTATCAACACATGAATACAAATTTGCCAAATAAATTACCAAAAAAAACCATATTTTCTTGATCCAATGAAGACCCATTGGTGGCTGTAGACTGTTGTCTGCTCTTTGGTTGGGTTGCTGTTTCTTTGACACATAACCCATTTCCATTAACAATTTTATATATCTATTATTATAAATTTCTGCTCAATACATAAAAGTTACAGGGAAAGAAAACATGTATTATAATAGTGTACAGTGTACATAAATATATGCAAGCTGATTTTTTTTACATTTTCAGGGCACTCACAACCTTGTTTTAATTTGAATCAATGAACCACCACTGTCATGACACCATTATTTTGATAATATTATGATATCAATCAAGTTGGAGTACATTTTTTGAAATAAAATTAATATTGTCAATGGATTATCATTTCTAAGTAGCATGATAATTAGCATGATTAGTTGTATAAATATATATGACTAAAGCCTATAGGAATAATATAACATAATGGATATAAAGAATCTGTACAGCCATATCAAATTTGTAATAATTCCTGGTCATGAGATACATGTACATGTATAAGCTCTGAAATGGGTGGGTGATTCAGTGGTTAATTTCAATGTGTAAATTTCTTTTAAAATATGAGATATGAATTTAGAGGATGCATGGCTATCTATTTTTTTTTGTTTATGGGAAAGAGGAGCCTGTGCCTGTATCGCTTTCCTTTTGTATTTTATGTTTATGAAAGATTTAATTTTTATGAATTTTACATTTTGGTGTACATATGTACATGACATATATATATATGAAATCAGGGACACAAATATTTTTTTCCGAATGAAATATTATACCTGGTATAAAACATCCAGTAAAAGTGGGTCTAGTGGCGGATCCAGAAATTTTCATAGGAGTGGGCCCACTGCCTGACCTACATGTAAGAGGGCTCTAGTCACGCTTCATTGATTCCCTAAATAAGCAACCAAATTTTTTCCCAAAAAGAGGGAGCCTGCACCCCCCCCCCCCCTAAATCCGCCTATGGGCCCAGTATGGGGTCCACTTTTGAGTTGAACCCGAGACGTTCATCAAAATTCATGGTGCCTCAGTAGCCTATATTTTTGCAATGTATGGGGCATTGAAATTACATGTGTACCCCCTTTTTGGAGAACTTGCAATCGGCATGAAACGTGATCATACGTGCTTTCGAATTTGATTCATTTGGGTCCGTATTTTCAGTTAAGAGATTTACAATGTTCTATTATCTGAGCAAAAAGTGAAAGCGTGAATATTTTCCATGGAGATCGTGACGAACACCTTGACCAGTTTAAAAACGGATGTTGACAACTTGTGTGGGTATAATATTTCCGGAGACAAGTGCGGATACCTTAGACCGAAATCCGAAAGTAATTCACCAGTATATAGTTGATTCAATACTAGTATATTATAAGGAAATGATGATATATTGGATTTCAATTTTCATGTTTGATTTTATTTTTGCCGTTTAAATCTTTTCTTTGGATCCGACTTATTTGATAGTAATTAACTAAAATATCTGGTATAAACCATTACCTTTTGTGTTATTCAGCATAAAGATTAAGCATCCAAGAATGTCATAAATACAACTTTTCAGCATGGAATGCCAAATCCAACGTCAAATAATGGCCGCCATTACGTGTTGACAACGTCGACTAGTGAACCGTATCACTGAGCGGCGAAATCCTTACTCAGGCGCTTCCGGTTGTCCTACTGAATAGGCAATTGTATGTTCCATATTGACGCGCTTTTGTGATGACGATAATAACATCAACGGCAAAATTTGAGACAACAGTAGATCAGCCGGGAAGGATAGGATACAGAAATACAGCAGAGAAAATATCGGTTTACCAGCCACTTGCAGAAATTCTTAAAGTTACAGAAAGAGACCATTGTTACGACAAGTCAGAGATGGCGGATCCTTTTCGAATCATCTACGGATTGCTATTGTTCATGTATGTTTTACAAGTCAAATGTATTATGTAGGCTATGTCTTCTACCATCACAAGTTTTATTCCGAGAGTATCCTGTCAGATCATATATTTTGCCGGAATCAACATTCTGTATACTGTGTCAACAGAATACAGAATGTTGATTCTGTATTCTGTTGACACAACATTCTATATTCTGTTGACATTTATACAAAAACAATGTCTTTCCCTTCAAGAATTTAGTTCAAATTTATGTGGTTCATAAGGGAACAGAACATTTGATTTACATATATATATATATATATATATTTGTTTATAAAAAAAGATGCCGTATTATTGCCAACGACACAACAACAACAGCAACAACATATATTTTATTTGCCAATCATGGCACCCAAAATGAGCGGAATAATCACAACTCTCCACAACAGATCAGATGACCAGAAATTAACAAATATAGGTCACCATACGGCCATCAATAATGAGCAAAGCCATATCGCATAGTCAGCTAAAAAAGGCAACAAAATGACAAATGTCAACGAATTCAAACAAGAAAACTAACGTTCTTATTCATGTACAAAAATGAACGAACAATGAATATATGTAACACACCAACAAACAACAACCACTGAATTACAGGCTCCTGACTTCGGACAGGAACATATATACAGAATGTGATGAGGTTAAACATGCTAGGGTCTTCCCCCTAAACCTGGAACAGAGTTGTTACAGTACTACATAACAACAAACTATAAAATTCAGTTGAAAAAGGCTTATTTAACTTTAAATAACAGATGAATGCAAATAGAAATACATCTCAGTAACAAAAACATAATGGACGTTACCGTTACTCAACAAAAAAGGTCACTAAATACAGATCTGAGAGTACTTGCAGTTACTGACAGCTAGTTCAAAGCCACTAACAACTAATAACAAAAAACATGCATCTAACTTCAAAGACTTAGTTCATAGTTTTTTTTATACTTCTGTTGATTATATTTAATCTTAGTTTTTTCCTTCTGTTAAAAAGAGATTAAATAACAGACGCAATGTTCAACAAATTTGTTTAAAGATGGCAAATTTGTGTTACATTCGTTTAATTTATAATAATACACACAAACTAAAGAGACAGAAAGACAAGTTTGTCTCCAACGACAAGCAAGAATAAACCAAGAAACAGAAAACAGACAATTTTCCAATGTCCTATTTGGCTGGCTTTCATATTATTCCCATTGTTGTTATAAAGTAGACAGAAGCAATGAAGAATCGATAATAGTGTGGTGCTTGAATATGAAGAAAAGAGAATAACAGGCAAAATTAATAATAAAAAGTGAAAAATGATATAGAATATTACAGAATACAGAAATGAAGAAACCACTTCCAGACCAGACCCTTTTATAAGTTGCACATTTTTTTTATTTTTTTTTTGCCTTTTAAATCTTTCTGTTCGGACACCATATTGGTCCGACACCCCAATAGCCTGACGCCCTATTAGTCCGACGACCCATTGGACCGACACACGAATACTAGTAATCCGACACATAATTATTGAGCAATACTTTGTATGAATAATATTTATATTTTAAGAGGAAAATCCCCATAGTTTAAAATGATCCTACTGAGATTCCTAAAAATAATAACATATTAGAGTACATGTATTAAAAATTTGCTTAATGTCCAGTGGCAAATATTACATGCATGTTCAAAACAATTGTTAAATAAGTTCAATAGGTAAGTCCTGTAAAAGATGTCATCTGGGGTGAAAGAAGGTCAATGAAACTTGGACTGCCACTGGACAACGAAATCATATTGAAGGTGGACAGGAATTTGCCCTGCTGCATATTCAGACAAAAGGCCACCGACGGCCTCTCAAAGAGTTGTTGCAATAGTTATTAACCTGCAGAGATCATGGCACTCTCTTTCTATACATGCTATATGAGGCATCCGATTAAAGGTGACCAAATTTACATTTGTTGAAAATTAAACAACCCGCACAATTTTACTACCAATAGTTTTACTGTTTTTACTGTATCACATAAACATTATCCGTTGTGATGACTGACTTGCACTTCTGGTGACATTTTCTTAGTGAGAATGTGTTCACATATGGAACATATCTTGTCCTTATGTCCCACGTAAGTGTCATCAATAACTCCTGAACCACTTTACAGAATTTTGTAAATCATCGATACAAACTTTATCTCATGATGTATTTTTTCAAAGGACAATTTACAAAGTGTTACGTCCATAATTAATACCATAACATGCATGTTGGGAAAAACAACTTTTTATAAATGCATGCAAAGTATTTGATGCAGTATGATCTATTGTTATAGGTATCTAAAAATGGATCCCACCAGAACACAAAGACTAAGTCTATGAGGAAAATAAAGTTTTAGATCAACGACTAAAAATTGTCATGAACAGATAAAATATGAGATAGAGATAGAACTGGTATGAAAGGTGACAGTAGAACATTCAAATAATTTGAAAGGTAGGTATATATATAGTTTTACACTCAATTATGATTTTTTTAAAGTAAGTATTTGCAGTTATTCCTATAATTTTATTTCAATATCATGAAATGTTGTAGTGTGTTCATATGACAACAAACCAACAACGAGCAAGTTCAAAAAAATATAGAGTAGAAATACAATTCTTCAACAATTGAAATATATCATTAAAGTTAACAAAGAAGTCTACGGGAAGTACATATCCGTACACACAACTTCTCATTTAACTGTTTCACAGATTGCATTGATATTGTGCTCGAATAATCAGATTATATTAATACATATGTGTTTTGTTGCCGATCCAAAGATGTCAGAGTGTTACAGCAGGACATAGTTGAACTTAGGAACCTAAAGGAATTATAAACAAAGATCTCCTTCTCTGTAACCGAATAACAGATTTAAAAGATAGTATTTTATTATAATGAGAATTTCCACTGGTACTAATAATGAAAAAATTCACAAAAAGAATACTTTTATTTAATTTTTAAACTATTGCATACGTATAAAATGATAAAGAGTTGTAGGATTGTCACTAAGACAACTATCAACCAAATTTGAGACGATGTGAATGTGAACAATAATATACAACTGTGCAGACTTCAACAATGAGAAAACCCATACCGTATTGTCGGCTACAAAAGACCATGACATAAACAATATATGAAACAATTTAATTCAGAAAAATTAACGACCTAATTTATAACAAAACAAATTAAAAATGTTAAAAGTGCAGCCCGTATTGAAAACATGGATATTTGCCATGAACCCAGACTTGGGACGCTAAAATTCTTCTCCAAATCGTATAAGATCAGACCCTGAAGTCATACAAAATTTTCTCAGCATTTTGATTGGTTGATTTTGGAGTTTGCGTAAATAACTAACTCTAAAGTTTAATGACTTCAAGGCCAGTTTTCAATCAGGTAAATCAAACATTGTTCCATTTTTTTTCTTTCATTTTTCTCCCTGTATAATATAAACCTTGTATAATTAACGTTATACCACCTTTAGCAATGCATGTACACTGATTCACATTATGTCATGGTTGACCTATGTTTAATCTTATTATTGGACTTTAACAAAATGATAAATGTTATAATCCACTTTTTCCTTTCCAGAAACAAGTTGGCAAAGATATAAATCACATGCATAGGAAGAGCAATGGAAAATAACATTGAAGCAGAATTATGAAACAGTTATTAAAAAAACCCATTTTTTTACTTTTTAATGCTGTTCATTCTTAAGATTACTGTTTATTGTATTTCGATGGAAGTTATTGCAGTTGATAAGAAGATAGAACAAAAATTTTAGTTCTTCAGCTTGTTTTATTCAGTCAATAAAAATTTATTTTGAAAAGCAAACCATATATGTTCAAAAATCAAAAAGGTTAATTATGTACCAAATGACCTCCGTCAGACATTAATCAGTCTGTTGGAAATCTTTCTTTAAATTTTTATGCTTATTTTACAAAATATACTTTTGTTTGTATGTCTGTAAGATTCAAATCAATCAGAGATTTCTGAGGAACTACAAACCAAGAGTTTCTGAAAGTCATCAGTCCTCATGTGAACATGCTATACTGAGTAATGTAGTTCTCACCCTTTCAACTCCCCGTTAACGGGATGCCTAAATATTGAAGCACTAAATTTCATATATTCTTTTCGTAAAATACGCTCTGCAGTTTTATAAAGAGTACAAGAGTTATGCATACATGTATTTAAGTTACTATACACAATACACTCATTACAAGTGAATGAAATTGCAGCATGATTAATGTATACAAAAAAAAAAAGAAATCTGTCAATAAATGTATTTAACCATTAAAAATCTTACATTGAGCATATGATTGGAAATTTATTTATGAGAAGTTAGACTAAAAAAAGTGGTCGTATTCTGAATATTCGCTCAGCTCACAGTAAAAGGAGAAAAACGTACACTGTTCAGTCTGAAGGTACCTGTTCATGTAGGGGGACATGTCTTATAGCAGATTCTCTCCTTGTGGTGAACTAGCATGTTAAAAAGGAGCTCAGTGCATTATTGGTCTAGTTCTGTACAAAATATGTTAATTACATTGTATTTATATCTGAGTATCATGTCCTCTTCCTGCACTTAACTTGCCACTGGATCACATAACATCAATCCATCCACCCATCTTCTCAAAAGTAATATATCGAGTTCCAATGTTCAATATGTTCTGATTTGACTGAAGCAAGATATAAATACATGTAATATGGTATTGTCAAATAGAAGTATTAATAAGTATTAAAAACATAAACCTTGTAGACCACACAAGATGCAATTCTGACAATAAATATGACATAAAGCCAGAATATTTAAAAAAAAAAGCTAAAGTAACTGTCGAAGAGCTGGATCTAAAGCTGAACCACTTCGGGACAACAAAAATCAGAGAAATAAAAAAAAAACATAACGAAAACATTAACATGTCACGATAAAGAAAATAAATTGAAATAGGGTAAGTGTCAAAGAGAACAATTAACCCACCCCAAATATACAAAACAACTAGGCATCACTATACAGATACAGTCTGATTTAAAAAGTGTTATAATAAAACAGTACTGAAGAAATTAGTAACGAAACACTACTTACGAAATCAGTACTGAATCATTACTGACGAAATCAGTACTGTCAAAATCAGTACTGAAACAGTACAGTCAACATCAGTACTGAAACAGTACTGACAAAATCAGTACTGAAACAGTACTGTCAAAATCAGTACTAAAACAGTACTGTCAAAATCGGTACTGAAACTACTGACAAAATCGGTACTGAAACAGTACTGTCAAAATCAGTACTGAAACAGTACTGTTAAAATCAGTACTGAAACAGTACTGTCAAAATCAGTACTAAAACAGTACTGTCAAAATCAGTACTGAAACAGTACTGACAAAATCAGTACTGATTTCATTGAAAGTATAACATTATAAGTTTTCAGTCTTTCCTAACAGTACTGATATGCACGAGGGTAGAAATGTACCAAAAAAGTATAGGTAAATTATTGGTAGTGTACGAATCAGTTGATTGGTAAAATCATCTAAATATAAAATGTAATTTATATTCATTACTTTTCTCTAAAGGATCAATAATTCACGGATCTATTTAATAAATACTAATGCTCCCGGTGAAATTAAGTTTGACTCCCGGTGCCTACAACATAAAAGATAGGTTTCCTTAATAGAAACACACAAAGAAAGATACCTAAAAAGGCATAAATAAGTTAAACTATGCGCAAACGTACCATCGCTTCATCTGAAGAAATATTCTGCTTCGACATTATAAGAAATAATTCAAGTTAAACTCTAAGCGACTAAAATTAACGTGTCTCAAGAAAGTGAACTGAGAAGAATGATGTCACGAGTACGCTGACGTCGCTTTATATATAGAATAATATTGACCAATCAAATAATTCAGTTTGCGATCTCCGGGCAAACGTGCTCATTTGCGCAAGGATGGTGATTCTACGTATCCTCCGGGCACTTATATATGCACAATATTACAAATAATTCAGACGTCACATAGGATCCACATGTAACTAGATGGATTAATAAATATATTACAAAGCTAGTTATGCCGGATATATGTAGTATAATATAATGTAAGTGAAATTCCCAATTGAAGTGGTTCGTGTCCCGACTAAAATGAACATTCTGAACTGCAAGTAAAAAGTGAAAGTAGACTAAAACTACAATATGAGACTTAATACTTATATAAATAATTGTTGAAACAATATAGAAGTACACAATTCAATTTTTACAATCAGATTTAAGCAAATGGATAAAATACAATAGAACCAGATGGGATTTAACAGGGGTGTAAATAACGAAATATCTTAACAACAAGAAATATTAACAATTTAACATTTGAGACCATTTTAACTTATTTATGGATCATGAAAAGGACATAATAAGAAACCAATTTCTGGCCAGCACAACAATACCAAGATAAACCATTTTACTAAACCAAAATTGTATGACTGTTGCACGACTGTCATATGACTGTTGTAAGACACTCGTGATACAGCCGCCTTATTGTCTCACGAATACCAAATTTCGTACGATGCTCCTACAACATTAATTGTCTGTCGTACGACAGTGGTACGTTGGGCGTGCAACATAGTTTTGTTTTATTTAAAAGAATACAATTCGGCGAGATGAATGTCTGGTAAAACATACCGTCTACCGTTTGAAGATGACGGCTATTCCACCAACGACAACGCTTGACCATGCTGAATAGGCGCCTTGTCGGACCGTCCATCAAGAGCAAATATATGGCCTTGTTAACTATGATTCGAGCCCGTGACCAGTATGGGAATCAGCGAAACGTTAGTCCATGGATCTTTGTTGAAGGTTTAACAGTAAACGTCCACTGTAATTTAATTTCCTGTTTATCTTTGCTTGGAGGTTTATGCTTACTCTTCGAACTTGCTTAATTTTATATGCTAAAAAATCAGACGAGCGTTACCGGTAAGATAGACTCTCATCTAAGCATAGATTATCGTGGGAATAACAAGTCATTATTGTAATGGCACCACAATCCGAAGATCAAATCCAAATTTTAGGGTATTGATTTGTCATTCCCGTCTGAAGTTGTCGCATATACAAACTTTGAAATGTGAGCCTTACGTGTAGCTGGCGCTTTTTTCTTTGAGAATGTAAGTAATTTACTTCTTTGAAGAAGTTTAATGTACTTCCACTGCGCAAGTACATGTTACTATATGAAATGGTATTTTGTAAAAGAATCAAGGTCAAATATTTAACCAAACCGAAGTAAATCGGATTTAGGAATATAAGGCATAAAAAAATGAGACCAATTAACATTCGGTATCCGAAAGAAGAGAAGAACACATATCAGCGGTGATGAAGACATCATTTCTGCAAAATAATCTATCACCTCTGAACCTTTGACGATTCATCGTTAAAATCAATCTAATTATCCAGGTTATTAAAGAGAGGGGCGAAATATACCGGAGGTACAGTGAAACGTATAGATAGAAAATAAACCATGGCTGAAAAGAAGAAAGACAAATAATAGTCAACTTAAGACTAAGCAATACGATCCCCACCAAAAACTGGGGATGATGTCATGTGCTCTAGGATGGTGATCAGATCCTGATCCGGATGTAGCACCCGTCGTGTTGCTCATGTTACTACAAACCCGGTAAATAGTCTTAATTCGGTTGGTCACACTCGTGATGAAAAGGAAAGCATATTGTTATTACGACTTAAGGAACAAGTTTCATCTGTGAAACAGTTATTTAATAAAAGTCAACCAACTCGTGATGGTGTCCATAAAATTACGAAGGTCAAATTCAACTTCACCATTTGGAACTCTTGGTTATATACCTTCCTTGTAAGTAGTAATGCCACTGTTTGTAGATGTTATTCCCCGAGGGTATTATCAGGCCAGTAGTCTGACATGAATTATTAGTAAGGTGGTCATATTTATAAATTAGCTGTTTACAAAAACTTTTTAATTTTAGAAATACTAAGGAGTTTCTTCCTCAGGAAAAGATTACCTTAGCTGTGTTTTGAAAAACTTTTAGGAATTTTTGGTCCTCAATGCTTTTTAACCTTATTTGGCCTTTTTAAAAAATGCTCGAGCGTCACTGAAGAGTTTTTTGAAGATAAAACTCGCGTCTGGCGTAAACATAAAATTTTAATACTGGTATTTTTTTATTGTAAATTGATTCTCATGCTTTTTTATCTTGTGTTTATCATTTATATGTATATTAATGAAACATTTGGTCCACCAGTATTGCTGGGCTATCGGCTATGTATATAGTGTTTAGTATTCATTGAGTTGCATATAAATAGTAATTAGTAAAGTTGACACTTATATTTACTCAATTTCAACTTAATTAAAACCAGTTAGTATATTGCAGTTTTCAAATAAGTTTTAGATATTAAGCACATTAGTAATCAATGTTATTATTCATAAATATGTTGCACAAAATAAATAATTCAACTGTTTAAACGTCTATAAGACCAGCTGTACATATATATCTTATCTTATTACAAAACATCAACTCAATGACTAATTTTGGCTTTCAAATTTATTGCTTCTTCAGATAAATCCAAATTCATTATAGGTTCTGATTCACTTTCATGCTTACAAGCTATACATAATACTAAAATTAAAAAACCAACGGTTCTCAAAATTTTATATAAAATAAGGAATTTAAAAATTCTTTTTAAAGAAATAATATTTCTGTGGGTTCCGAGTCATGTTGTAATCCTTGAAAACACAGCTGTAGACCTTGAGGCAAAGAATGCAATGCAGTGGATGACCATTTATCTAACTGTGATAAACCATATACTGATTTTAAATCTTATATAAGAGAATATGTTTTTGATATATTGAAAAATGAATGGAGTAAAAAAGAATAGCACACGAGTATCTTTTAAAAACTGAAGATGAACCACAATGTGGACCTTGAAACTGACTGTAATTTATAAAGGACGACCGTCAATTCTAAGAAATATCCGTTCTTGTATTCAGAGCTTTTTGTTGAGTTTGTCGATCTCAATTGGGGCTCGGTTAGCGAATATAAATATGATTCATAAATTTCTTTTTTCAAACTATAGGTCGTATTTTGGGTTCACGACAATGATAGTAAATTGCATATTCCTCGTAAACAATGAAATATTTATTGATAAGGACGGTAAAATTTAATACAAATTGACAGGCGATACGGTGAAAATTTGAAGAAGCATGAATGTGTCCCTAGTACACGGATGCCTCATCTACACTCATTTTCTATGTTTAGTGAACCGTGAAAATGGGATAAAACTGTAATGTGGCATTAGAATTAAAAAGATCATACCATAGGGAAAATGTGTACTAAGTTTCAAGTTGATTTAACCTGAACATGCTGAAGCTGGACAAACGGACAAACGAAAAGACGAACGCACGCACAGACCAGAAAAACATAATTTTCATAAATTGAGCATAAAAAACATTAATAATACATATGAATATTCCGTAGTCGAGCTCATGTGTATGGTTTCAGAGGAAGCAGATAAAAATCTTAATTTGACTTAATATATGCAGGCGGAATCCCAGTTGAAATAGAACAAAAGAATCGTAGCTCTTTATTAGAGAAGGCGATAAATGTTTACTGTAATGTTTACTATAGTACCAAAAAAATAAAAAAAAAATAATTAGAAACAAACAAAACGACAATTTTTTTCTCAATTACGAAGTATTTTATTTTAAAAACACCATTTGCATAAGTTTACAATTTATCTATGTTTTTACCACGGACGGAGAACATATCAATCTATTAGTTCAGAAATTTTCGTGTCTGCCCTTCCATAATGTGAATCAGGAAAAAATTCCCCCAAAAAGGTAACGATTGTATCGAAAAGAGATAATCGAGTGCACCTTTTTATGTTGGGCGTGTTTGAGGTATATATATTTTGTCTTTAAAACGTACAAAGCAAGAGTATTTGATAAAGCATCTCGCTTCAGATTCTATCATTTTTATATATCAAAGCTACAAGTTGACTTTATAACGTAAAACATGACAGAACGAAAAGATGAAATATATGGGTCATGTGAAAAACCTATCTAATGAATTACAAAAACAGAGTAGGTGTGTTCGAATAGCTATTTTTTCTTAACGTACTTGACGACAGTCTTTTAATTTGAATGATGAAAATGCATATCTTCGAAAAAAACATTTTTTGTGTGTGTGATAACTAGGGTTTGTGATCTCCAACCACTGAAATATTTTTTCAGATTTTTTTTTAGATGATTAGGAATTTTCGAAAATTCCACCTGACCTCCAATTAGACAATAGTTTTGAGTTGAATCAAAGCAGACAAGATCATTAACTGATGCTCATTAGCTAGTAGCTACATTTGTCTTTTAAAATACAACTGACATATAATAATCGTAATGGTGCTATGTGGATAAATTTATCGGTTTTCAAGAGCAAAATTGGCAGTGCGTCATCCCTACAATGGCTACCATTTCTACGATTGTGAAAATGAACTGCCTGGCGTAATGGGGAGATAATTTTGACGAAGTAGAATCTTGACTGTATGAATAACATTTTGTATATTTACAAATTGACAACGTCCCCCCTTGTGATACGCTATTCGCACAAGACTATTTTAAGGATCTACTTTGCTGGAGCTCACCATCACTAGTTTAGTCGTATAATACTTTCAAAATAGTTTCTGTTATTTATTTGCACGACAAAATGGAAGACGATATAATATTAATAGGTGTACATTCATTGGCATTTTTAAAAATGTTTATTTATTGTACGTCATTAAAAGGAATCCCGGAAATAAAAAAAAATCGTGTCTTGTAGTTGGAAGCTGTGCACCGCATTTTTTCCATTATACTTGTAAGGTGCTATTTAATTGCGCTTTTGTTGCAGATGTTTTCCCCACTTGTTCATGTGCATGTCTTGTTGCAAATTCATTTTCAAATTCAACCCTCTTCTGTAAAAAAACATACACATGGCGAACTATGCATTTGAAGCACATCTTAGTTTCTTCTAGATACTTATAGGATAATACTCTCGTATCAATACGTTTATACCAACACGATTAACTTCATTGGATACAAAAAGGTTGTTATATAAATACGAATATTTCTTAGAAACGACGGTCACCCTTTAAAGTAACGGTCATCATTTACAAATTACGGTCATCTTAAAACTAATTACGGTCACCCTTGTTATGAATCGCTAATTCTGTTACGGTCATCTCGATTGTGATTTACGGTCATCTGAAAGATTTTTTCAAATCGAAATTCCTGTCTAATGCACATTTCTCGGTAGTATTAAGTGATTTCCATGTGAATCTTTTATAAATTTACATCGTTGAAATGTATGATTTGTAAAGAAAATGATATAGAAACACTTTAATAGACAATACAGATACTGACCTAATTTTTCATCCGACAGTTTGGGATGACCGTGAATGCAGTTACGGTCATCAGCTTTACCCTAGCGCTTAATATATTGAAATTGAATCTTAGTATGAAATAATATACAAATAAAACCGGCATGGTTATAAAATTATCTTAACCTGAATTGTTGCCGTTTATGATATCTTAAGTTTCCAAATGATTAAAACAACTTTTGTTCAAATTTCGTGGATATCGATACACAGTCTTATGGTCATGCCCAAATCAAGAACAAATAGAGTAATATCACTTGGTTTTCTACCAGTATTGCCTGGGACGTGAGCTTGTGGTTCACAACTAATTCAACAGATCCTGTTATAAATCATCTTGAGTGTGTCTTGCCTTTTTCAAAACCAAATAATTAGTATATAAAACTTTGAATCAAATTTAAATAGATATTCTTGATTAAAACCCATTTGAACATCCAAATTTTTGTCAACCTAATATGTTTAATCATTAATTGATCTTTGTCATAACTTAGACATTAAAATATATTCTCTTATTTAAAACATCAAGCTCAGAGAGTGTAATAAGGCTATATCATATGTTTCGAAATGAAGAACTGTTCATTTTTTGCTTCTGTCGAAAAACAGATATTTTGCAGATAATAAACTATTCATTATATAACGTGAATTTGACATCATGGAATTTTTCTTTCGAGCAGTTGAAAGATCCGTAAATATATATCGCTTTAGGGTTTGAAATATTTAACTCAATTATTAAACTTTGAACATCGATTATTTTGACCTTAAGATCAACGGTAAAAATTGATATACACTGATATCTCTTGGTTTTACACCTAATGCCAAATATCACAGATCAATGTCAAAAACTGAAACGTCGTATTTGACATGTGTATAACAATAAAACTCAGAAAAGGAAGGTAAATCAGATCAAAGAAATTTGACAAATCTATGGATGTATACCAGTAAAATGTTAAAACTTTACAATATAGTATTATGTTTTGTGGCTCAACTTTTGAGTTGAATAAAAATTGGAGGTTGTTCTCTTGTGCATCTTGTACCTTGTCATTTGATAAGGTCATCAAACGTAAATGCATTGGCAAACATTCACATAGCAAAATCAATTAAGGTATTATGTCTTCCCCTTTGTTACTACTTCAACACATATATTTTTATTTAAAAAAAAACCAAATTGATATTTTGTAATTTTTAGCAAATTTTGCAAAGAAAATGCATAATCAACGTTATTACTCTCAAATGTGTTACATAACATGTGATCATAAAACCAATCCCAGCTGTATAAATTATTTCGTATGTTAATTTCGTAACACAATTCAAATCAGTCATGGACACTTACAAGGATTGTACTGGTACTTTAATGGTACACTGCATGTACTGTAAGGTATCCTTGAATGTTGTTTTATGAGGGGTAGTTGTTTCAATTGGAGATTTTTTGTTTGTTGAATTATTGTTTTTTGCAGAATGTATCTGAAATTATCTTGCAAAAGTACCGATGGTAATTGATAAATCCTAATTATTTTTTGTTTGTTAATTTGTTCTCTTCCTGAACATACATGAAACAATTGCAACTGGCCGTTGAGCAAGCAATAACCAATCAATCAAAACGTGAGAGTCGTTTTAAGGTCTCAGATAGTAAAAACACGAGCGTCGTTTTAAGGTCCCAGATAGGTAGAACACGAGAGTCGTTTTAAGGCCTCAGATAGTGAGAACATTAGAGTCGTTTTAAGGTCTCAGATAGTTAAAACATGAGAGTCGTTATAAGGTCTCAGATAGTGAGAACATGATAGTCGTTTTAAGGTCTCAGATAGTGAAAACATTAGAGTCGTTTTAAGGTCTGAGATAGTGAGAACATGAAGGTCGTTTTAAGGCCTCAGATAGTGTGAACATATGAGTTGTGTTAAGGTCTCAGATAGTGAGAATATTAGAGTCGTGGTAAGGCCTCAGATAGTGCGAACATGAAGATCGTTTTAAGTTCTCAGATAGTGAGAACATTAGAGTCGCTTTTAGGTTTAAGATAGTAAGAAACATTAGAGTCGTTTTAAGGTCTCAGATAGTAGAACATGAAGGTCGTTTTAAGGTCTCAGATAGTGAGAACATGAAAGTCGTTGATATAATGTTTGCTTTTATAGGCCAAAAATAAGGACGAATACCAACGAAACAAATTGTTATGTTTATCCTTAGAACAAAACAAGTCTATAGATATTTCAAACCTTTCAAAAACCTTTTAAAATTCTCCTGATTCAAAGATTGAGTAGTAGTATATAGCAAATCTATATTTCAATTGAGGAAATATATATATTCAATGTTCGCTTAATATAATGAAATGAAATCTTAGCTTGACATAATATACAAAAAAAAACCGGCATGGTTATAAAACTATATAAACCTGAATTGGTGCCGTTAATGAGATCTTAGGTTTCCAAATGATTAAAACAATTTTTGTTCAAGTTTCGTGAATATCGATACACAGTCTTATGGTCATGCCCAAATCAAGATCAAATAGAGTAATATCACTTGGTTTTCTTCCATTATTGCCTTGGATGTGGTCTTGTGGTTCACAACTAGTTCAACAGATCCTGTTCTAAATCATCTTGATTGTGTCTTGTCTTGTCCAAAACCAAATAATTAGTATATACAACTTTGAATTAAATTTAAATAGATATTCTTGTTTCAAACCCACTTGAACATCTGAATTTTTGTCAACATAATATGTTTAATCATTAATTGAAATTTGTCATAACTTAGACAATGAAATGTGTTTTCTTATTTAAAACATCCAGCTCAGAGAGTGTAATAATTCTACATCAGTGGTTTCGAAATGAAGTATTGTTTATTTTTTTCAACTGTCGAAAACAGATATTTTGCAGATAATAATTTATTCATTATATAACGTGAATTTGACATCATGGAAGCCTTTTTTTCGGGGCAGTTGAAAGACCTGTAAATATGTATAGCTTTAGGGTTTAAAATATTTAACTCGATTATTTAACCTTGAACATCGAAGGTTAAGAAAAAAACATCAATTATTTTGACCTTAAGATCAACGGTAAAAATTGATATAAACTGATATCTCATGGCTATACACCTAATGCCAAATATCACAAGTCAATGTCAAAAACTTAAGCGTCGTATTTGACATGTGTATAACAATAAAACTCAGAAAAGGAAGATAAATCAGAACAGAGAAATTTGACAAATCTATGGATGTATACCAGTAATGGATTTAACTTTAAAATATAGTATTCTGGTTTGTGGCTTATAACTTTTGAGTTGAATAAACATTGGAGGTTTTTCTCCGGTGCATGTTGTATCTTGTCATTTGATAAGGCCATCACAAGTAAATGCATTGGCAAACATTCACATAGCAAAATCAATAAAGGTAATATTTCCCTTTCCCTTTGTTACTACTTCAACATATATATTTTTATTTAAAAAAAAAAACAAATTGATATTTTGTAATTTTTAGCAAATTTTGCAAAGAAAATGCATAATCAACGTCATTACTCTCAAATGTGTTACATAACATGTGATCATAAAACCAATCCCAGCTGTATATATTATTTCGTATGTTAATTTCGTAACACAATTCAAATAAATCATGGACAATTAAAAGGATTGTACTGGTACTGTTATGGTACACTGCATGTACTTTAAGGTATCCTTGAATGTTGTTTTTTGAGGGGTAGTTGCTTCAATTGGAGATTTTTTGTTTGTTGAAGCATTGTTATATGCAGGATGTATCTGAAATTATCTTGCAAAAGTACCCAATGGTAATTGAAAAATCCTACTTATTTTTTTTTGTTAATTTGTTCTCGTCCTGAACATACATTAAACAATTGTAACTGGCCGTTTAGCAAGCAATAATCAATCAATCAAAACGTGAGAGTCGTTTTAAGGTCTCAGATAGTAAAAACATGAGAGTCGTTTTAAGGTCCCAGATAGGTATAACACGAGAGCCGTTTTAAGGCCACGGATAGTGAGAACATGAAAGTCGTTTGAAGGTCTTAGATAGTGAGAACATTAGAGTCGATTTAAGGTCTCAGATAGTGGGAACATCAGAGTCGTGTTAAGGTCTCAGATAGTGACAACATGAGAGTCGTGTTAAGGTCGCAGATAGTGACAACATGAGAGTCGTGTTAAGGTCGCAGATAGTGACAACATGAGAGTCGATTTAAGGTCTCAGATAGTGAGAACATGAGAGTCGTGTTAAGGTCTCAGATAGTGAGAACATGAAAGTCGTGTTAATGTCTCAGATAGTGAGAACATGAGAGTCGTGTTAAAGTCTCAGATAGTGAGAACGTCAGAGTCGTTTAAAGGTCTCAGATTCGGAGAACATGAAAGTCGTGTTGAGGTCTCAGATAGTGAGAACGTGAGAGTCGTTTTAAGGTCTCAGATATTGAGAACATGAGAGTCGTGTTAAGGTATCAGATATTGAGAACATGAGAGTCGTTTCAATGTCTCAGATAGTGAGAACATAAGAGTCGTTTTAAGGTCTCAGATAGTGAGAACATGAAAGTCGTTTTAAGGTCTCAGATAGTGTGAACATGAAAGTCGTTTATATAATGTGTGCTTTTATAAGGCAAAAAAATAAGGACCAATACCAACGAAACAAATTGTTATGTTTATCATAGAACAAAACAAGTCTATAGATATTTTAAACCTTTCAAAATCCTTTTAAAATTCTCCCGATTCAAGGATTGAGTAGTAGATGTAGTCTAAAGCAAATCTATATTTTCATTGAGGAAATATATATATTCAATGTTCGCTTAATATAATGAAATGAAATCTTAGTATGAAATAAAATACAAATAAAACCGGCATGGTAATAAAATTATCTAAACCTGAATTGGTGCCGTTTATGATTTCTTAGGGTTTTAAATGATTAAAACAACTTTTGTTCAAATTTCGTGGATATCGATACAGTCTTATGGTCATGCCCAAATCAAGAACAAATAGAGTAATTTCACTTGGTTTTCTACCAGTATTGCCTTGGACGTGGGCTTGAGGTTCACAACTAATTCAACAGATCCTGTTAAAAATCATCTTGATTGTGTCTTGCCTTGTCCAAAACCAAATAATTAGTATATAAAACTTTGAATCAAATTTAAATAGATGTTCTTGATTAAAACCCATTTGAACATCCGAATTTTTTTCAACGTAATATGTTTAATCATTAATTGAAATTTGTCATAACTTAGACATTAAAATATTTTTTCTTATTTAAAACATCCGGCTCCGGGAGTGTTATAATGCTACATCATAGGTTTCGAAATGAAGTATTGTTCATTTTTTATACGCCCGTCTTTAAGACGGGACGTATTATGGTATACCGTTATCCGTCCGTCGTCCACACTTCGGACAATAACTCAAAAACACTTTCACCAATTTCCATGAAACTTCAGTGAATTGTTTATATCTATCAACGTAATCTTCCTTTCGTTTTTATTAAATTTCAGATGTTAAGTTTTGGATTTATGGGGCTTTATTCATAAAAAAAAGGGGGTCCGTCGTCCACACTTCGGACAATAACTAAAAAAACACTTTCACCAATTTCCATGAAACTCAAGTGAATTGTTTATATCTATTGACGTAAGCTCCATTTCGTTTTTTGTTAATTTCAGATTTTAAGTTTTGGATTTATAGGGCTTTATTCATAAAAAAAGTGGTCCGTCGTCCACACTTCGGACAATAACTCAAAAGGCTTCCATCAATGTCCATGAAACTTTGGTGAATTGTTTATATCTATTGATGTAAGTTCCCTTTCAATTTTTATAAATTTCAGATTTTACATTTCCGTGTTATGAATTTTAATGTTTAAAAAAGGGGTGATTTTCCAATTTTGGGACAATAACTAATACTTTCACAAAATTTTATGTAACTTTGATAAATTGTTTATATCTATTGACATAGGCTCCCTTTCCATTTTTATAAATTTTAGATTTTTCGTTTAAAAGTAATGAATTTTTATACTTAAAAACGGGGATTTTATGCAATTTTGGTAAGACTTTGGTGAATATATAAATGTAACATCCCTTTTGATTTGTATAAATATCAGATTTTACATCAACTATACCAATTTCGTCAGATTTTACATTTTATTGCTGTCTTATTAAAAAAAAATCGAGAAGTTTTCTTTCGGGGCAGTTGAAAGATATGTAAATATATATAGCTTAAGGGTTGGAAATATTTAACTCAGTTATTTAACCTTGAACAGCGAAAGTTAAGAAAAAAAACCTAAAGTATTTTGACCTTAAGATCAACGGTAAAAATTGATATCAACTGATATCTCATGGCTATACACCTAATGCCAAATATCACAGGTCAATGTCAAAAACTGAAACGTCGTTTTTGACATGTGTATAACAATAAAACTCAGAAAAGGTAGATAAATCAGATCAAAGAAATTTAACAAATCTATGGATGTATACCAGTAAAGGATTAAAACTTTAAAATATAGTACTATGGTTTGAGGCTCAACTTTTGAGTTGAATGAAAATTGGAGGCTGTTTTTTGTGCATGTGTACCTTGTCATTTGATAAGATCATCAAAAGTAAATGCATTGGCAAAAATTCACATATCAAAATCAATAAAGGTATTATGTCCCTTTCCCCCTTGTTACTTTTTCAACATTTATTTTTTAATCAAAAAAAAACCAAATTGATATTTTGTACTTTTTAGCAAATTTTGCAAAGAAAATAAAAAATCAACGTTATAACTGTCAAATGTGTTACATAACATGTGATCATAAAACCAATCCCAGCTGTATATATTATTTCGTATGTTAATTTCGTGACAAAATTCAGATCAGTCATAGACACTTAGAAAAGTATTTTACTGGTACTTTTATGGTACACTGCATATACTTTAAGGTATCCGTGAATACTGTTTTATGAGGGGTACATGTAGTTGCTTCAATGGGAGATTTTTTGTTTGTTGAAGTATTGTTTTTTGCAGGATGTGTCTGAAATTATCTTGCTAAAGTACCGATGGTAATTGATATAACCTACTTAATGTATTTTTTGTTAATTTGTTCTCGTCCCGAACATATATAAAATAATTGCAACTAGCCGTTCAGCAAGCAATAATCAATCAATCAAAAAACATAAGAGTCGTTTTAAGACCTTAGAGAGTAAAAACATGAGAGTCGTTTTAAGGTCGAAGATAGTGAGAAAATTAGAGTCGTTTTAAGGTCTCAGATAGTGAGAACATGAGAGTCGTGTTAATGTCTCAGATAGTGAGACCATTAGAGTCTTTTATATAATGTTTGCTTTAATAAGGCCTAAAATAAGGACGAATACCAACGAAACAAATTAGTATGTTTATCCTTAGAACAAAACAAGTCTATATATATTTCAAACCTTTTAAAATTCTCCTGATTCAAAGATTGAGTAGTAGTCTATAGCAAATCTGTATTCTCATTGAGGAAATATGTTTAATGTTCGCATAATATAATAAAATGAAATCTTAGTACGACATAATATACAAATAAAACCGGCAGGGTTATAAAATTATCTAAACCTGAATTGGTGCCGTTTATGATATTTTGGGTTTCCAAATGATTAAAACATTTTTTCTTCGAATTTCGTGTATATCGATACACAGTCTTATATCATATATATATAAACAGAACCTGCAAAAATTAAATTAAAAAGTTATGGCAACCGTTTAGACAGTTACTTTATATGTTTTATGCTCATTTGATATCATAAAAAAACGCTATAGATGTTCAGATGTACGAGTGGTCAACTTTGCAAAAGAAGATATCAGTTATAATAGACAAAAATCAAACACACACGTAAAAAGGGGGGACCAGACCAATACAAAGATAAATGTGCATGAATCTAATCATAATATTATTCAATGAATCATACATTGACAAACCGCCTTCTAAACCACAAAATCTGCAAGCAAATCAAAAAGTTCCCACAGGCGCAGATTTATCAACAGAGGAAAATTGCAAGACCAGGTAAGTTCTGAGTGGTATGAATTCAAGTATTACAGAATATAAATTATATACTAAAAGCATATTTACATTTATACATATTAGACGATTTTTTTATGAATGGCAGACAGTGTTCTCACACATTGGAAATTGATTTAGAAAAAAACAACTCATACTTCAAGACTAGTGTGTTTTAAAGCTGTGCATGGCTCAAATGGACATGCAATAGTAAACTTTTGGAAGTCCACATGATTGTAACATGAATGTTCCATTTTCTCTTGATGCTTTGATGAAATAATTTGCTTAAAATGTGTTGAACGAAAATCATGGTATACTCTCAGCACATTGATTGTAACATGATTTTTTTTTCTTTTGATGTTTTGATGAAACAATTTGCGTAAAAAGTGTGTTCAGGGAAAACCATTAAATATTATCTGCAAGTTGATGTTGTATCCTGCTTTTCTAATCACATAATATGCATCTCAACTGAAATATAAAGGAGAGAAGGCGGAACTATGCTAAGGTAAAACATATTCATCTTCATGTAATCCCAAGGTTGAAGCCCAGCCTCATTTTATGACAGATATCCGCCTCTGAAATATTTTAACGATCATGAATATTTTTTTTAATTCTTATTTAAAAAAAAATCAATAAGATATTTAAAAAAAAAACTTTTCTGTGAAGAAATATTATTTCAAGTCAAATATGATTTTTTTTCACGAGTACCTTCAGTTTGAATGAAGGGAAAGTTTCCTCTTTAAGTTCTGATCATTATCGCAAAATACTAATTACATGAATTAATTTTCTTTTAAAATATTGAGGGGAGGTGAATGGGGCAAACGCCAGTAAAAGTAATAAATTATTAAATCTGTAGAGCAAATTTTACATAAGATAGGTTTATTTTATTAACAAAATAATTACAAATTCTTATGTTGATGACTTGGTTTATTCGTAGTTACAAAGAATGAATATATATTTATAAGCTGAATATGAGCATACGCCTGTGATTGAATCCCAAATAACCGAATTCTGACAGACCTTAGGGAACTATGAAACCCAACACTGCTTTGCGTTACACATTTCAAAAGAAAAAATAAATTTTAAAGTACTCAAGATACTTAATTCAAATACATAATTTGTCATAAACAATGAATGTGGATAATATATCAAATAGTATAGTGTCCATGTTTGTTGTCACATCCGTTTGGACAATAACATTATATAAAATAATGTCCATGTCACCATTTCACTCTAAGATTCTGTTCTTGCCATTTTAGTCACTGTTAAAGATTGGTATTTTAAATAATTTAATATATGTATGTCGTCCACGTGAATTTCAGTACCATGCAATTGTAGTTTTTCTGTGTATATATATAACTATTAACTGCTTCATAACTTAATTAAGGATTTTTTTTTGTCATCATCAGTCAAATAAATGTGTAATTATGTGAAACATATACCTGTATGGTGTTTTGCATCACGTTGAAGTAAATAATAATTCATTTTAATGTGTCAAAGTCGTATGTATTATTGAATAATTGTTTTTCAGATACGGTTACCAACTGTTAATTGAAATGATAATGGCTCATATTTTGAACTGTATCTTGGTTGTGTTAATCTTTGGTACAAGTATTGTTAATTCGATGCCGGACCCAGTAACAGGAGGTATGCCTATCATGATTTTAAGTTACAAAAACTCCACTGTTTGATTTGATAGAATGTCACATGCGATAGCGTTGAAAAAAATAGGATGTTAAGTTGAATCAGACTACATGAATATAAAAGTATCATGTTTGGGCGTCTAAATCAGTAGTATGAGTGAAATGAGTTCAGGTGACTGTCAGTTAATGCAAGCAAAAACTTTTTTGGGTTTGATTTTTATTGATCATTTGTTACAAAAACAGTTGACTGCAGAAAAATTATGCAAGAGATTAAGCAATGAATGTTCATTATACATTTTCTATAAACGGTGTATGTTTATTATATTATACATTCTTAAATTCCTTTATTTTATGTCTTACAGCGGGATTAACAGCGACACTACCCAGTGTTTCGCATTCATATGCGAAAGATGCAATAGTCCAATAGAACCAAATTCTTGTTCCGGATACTGATTATAATGCTGGAAAATATAAAGCTACCGTGGCTGGTAATTACTTGGTGTCTGTTACCATGATGTCAGGTACTGTTGCCGCTCACACGACTCTAAGGAAGAATGGACCTATTTATGTGTGGCTATATACTGGTAACCGATATGATATGGCAACCCAAACTGTCTGCATGCAACTGGCAGTGGATGATGAGATTTGGGTACAGATGACCAACGCGGCATCGATTCTCTTTGATGTTTATAACACTTTCACTGTAGTTAAGTTACCTTGATTCAGATCTAACATGAAGTTTTTCAAAATGTTGCATTCCGGCCAAAGAAAATGATTAGTGAATGTTTTTAAATAAAGTTTACCATTTCATTCTCGTTATACTTTTTAAATGAGTTATAAGCTTACATATGAAATTGGTTTGTTGTTTATTGATTAACAACATATTTGTTACATTTGGTGGAGATATTTTTCAACAGACTGTCGACATTTCAATGATAATCAATCGTGTCCTTGTTGACTTGATGCAGGAACTTCGAAGGAGGAAAATGAGAAATTAGCAATACCCTTTAACTTTACTTCCCGCTTTATAGATGATGTTCTTTAACTGAATAGAATAATTCAATCTTGGTGACGATGTTAAAAGCAACTATCCCATCGAATAAGAGATAAAGGATACACAAGTTACAGTCACGTCTGCTTCATATCTTGAATTACGTCTAGAAATTGATAACGGACGTCGGTTAAAAACAACACTTTACGACAAACGAGACGAATTCAGCTTATCAATTGTAAATTTTTGATTTCTATGAAGCAACATTCCGGCATATATAGTATATATGTTCCAATTGATACTAACTTCCCGCGCTTGTATTTACTTTCATGATTTCCTTGATAGAGGGTTGCGTCTCACATGGAATCTTTTAAACTAAAAGTTCCAAATAGTGAAGTTGAAATCATCCCTTCGTAAATTTTGTATACGCCATCACGAGTTGGTTGATCGTTATTAAATAACCCTTTCACAGATGATATTGGATATGTTTCTTATGCCGTAAATACAATTCCCTTCCCTTTTCATGAACGTATCCTACAGAATTACACTATTTACTGGGTTTTTAATAAATTAAGCAACAAGACGGGTGTCACATGTTGCGCAGATTCTCCTTACCCTTCCGGAAGCCTGAGATGGAAGCCTGAAATCTCCCCCTTTTTATACCCCCGCTTTAAAAAAAGGGGAATATATTGTTTTATTTCTGTCTGTCCTTCCGTCAGTCCGTCCGTTCCATAAATATTTTTCGTCGCATTTTTCTCAGGAACTACAATACAAGGATTTCCTTAAATTTGGGTTCAGGATTTATATAAGTCAGCCATACCGTATGATGCGTTTTCAGATTCATCACTCGACAACTTCCTGTTTACCGAACACTTGCATATTTTTACACTATAAATATTATCCACTAGCGGCGGGGGTATCATCAGTGAGCAGAAGCTCGCAGTTTCACTTGTTTTGTAGGGTTCGTGCTGCTCTATCTTAGGTTTTCTATGTTGTTTCTTGTGTACTATTAGATGTATTTTTGGAGTTAAGAATGAAAAGGTGGAATGTGTCAAAGAGACAACAAACCGACCATAGAACAGACAACAGTAGAAGGTCATCAACAGGTTTTCATAACCGCGAGAAATTCCCGCATTCGGAAGCGTCCGTCAGCTGTCCCTTTAACAAATATATGTCAGTGATAATGAACGCCATTATAAACTCCAAATTGTACACAAGAAACTAAAACTAAAAGTTATACCAGATTTACAAAGGCCAGAGGCTCCTAACTTGGGACAGGCGAAAAATGTGGCGGGGTTAAACATGTGTATAAGACCTCAAGCCTCCCCCTATACCTCTAGCCAATGTAGAAAAGTTAACGAATAACAACACGAACAATACGTACATTAAAATTCAGGTCAAGAGAAGTCCAAGTCTGATGTCAGCAGATGTAACAAAACAAAAATTAACAAAATGACAATACTACATAAATAACAACAATTACAAAAAAATACTAGCAGTTAACTGACATGCCAGCTCCAGACTTCAATTAAACTGATTGAAAGATTTTGTTTTTATTTGTCTTTTTTAATTTTAGTCATGGCGTTGTTATTGTAGTTTATTTATGATTTTTGAGTTCGTCTGTTCCTCTGGTATCTTTCGCCCATCTTTTAGTTTTGCATGTTCATCATACTTAAAACAAGATAAAATTCGACAGATGTTTATATTAATTTTATCATCATCTACTGTATCAGGACTTCAACAAAATTGAATATCTAAGACGATATGAATTAACACATATAGGTCAATAAGCCCAAATGAAATACACATCATGTAGATTTTGAACATTTTGAAAGGAGTAGGTCCGGTAAGACTTCTTTTTGGCCCCAAAATATAACAGTTTTACAAAATTGTTAAAATGTAAATTTTCAGTTATTTATTGGACAGTTAAATGCTTCTGCTACATAAATATGGGCTGTTTTTGACAATACAATGCACATATATCGGGTTGTAGCACCATTAAGTCATGCTAAATTACTGAAATCTTCAAAATTATATCATTTTAGTAAAACTTTAGACGGTTTCCGAGAAAAACGAAAGTGGCCGCATTCGTGTTCATCCTTAATATTTAGATGTAAGTAGTATTTTATGATAAAACATAACAAATATAAAGGTTTTGAATGAACACGGATACGGCCACTTTCATTTTTTACAAAAACCATCTGAAAAGTGACGTTTTTTGGCTTATTTGAGAGATATTTCATATTTGAACTTGAATCGGACCGTTTTTAATGACTAAATTAGTAAAAAATTTTCACATAAACTAATTGAATCAAGTAAAATGGACACTTAAGTGTTAAAAAAAGTGGTCAAAATCTTTCGTCAGATGAAACTGAAATTTGAGGCCAAAATGAGTCTGTACCGGACCTACTCCTTTGATTAATTAATTGATAGTTGCATCTTATATATTTATTACCTTAACCTACCCCTCCCCCTTCTTAGATTCTAAACGACGTCTGCGTCGTCCTCGATTGATGATTAAAGGAAACCTGTTAGCTCTCGTAACTAATCATGTAGCTTAGATATAGTATTTGCTTCATTTTACATTTTCTCAATACTTGGTACAGACATTTTTTCAATAGCCCTCATATCTTGTTTATTCCATATCTCTTCCCTTTCCTTTACTACAGTTAGGTGCACACCAAGCATTCCATAAAGTAATCACAAGTTAACGCCACGTTCACATGATTTTAGTAAACTTCAATTTTCGCGTTTACTATAATTACGTTAACGCGGTCAAAATGTAGTTATTAATGTTTACCCGAGTAATCGGGCGTTTACTCTGTGTCCGTGTAGTCAGTAGTATAGCGTTTACTTCAGATTTCACAAGTTTCTTTTTATAATGCACGTGCAATGTTAAGTAAATGGTCCGAGAGCACAATTATTTCGTAGTGCATTTCTTTTAGACAATACATGCAAATTAAAAAAAAATCACACCTGCGCTTTCTGAATATTTTTTTTCAAGTGTGTTGTACTACCTTTTGGACAAATTATATTAAAATTATAGAAACATTCGTTTGCTCTAACTCAAAATATGGATATTTATATTTTAAGGGGGTCTTAAAATCTTTTGACAGCTTCCGAAGTGCTTATTTTTAACCCTTTTCAACTTGACCAAATCACTACTTTACTTTAAAATTCATGACCCAATTTGTTTTGATAGTGTCATATAATCCCTTGAGTTGCTATTTGAGGCATAGACATGGAGAAATACATTTGAAAGGGATATACAAAAAAATAGCAAGTAACACACTGTCAACACTAGGGACTACATTGGTGGACAACGAAAATTAAAGGACGACAATTGTGGTCTCGGAACGAATGGCCGTTTACTTCAGTTTTCGAAAGTGTATTCATATGCACTTGGAAGTAAACACGCGTTCACTTGTCGCATTAACTGATTGTTCAAATTAAGAAAGAAATTTAGTGTTCATGTACATTTATTTAATTAAAACGACTTCTATCTTTATATTTTACGTAAATGTGTTTCATACCAGAACAAATCAAAAACGTTTTTAATTCGAAATATTATCTTTTATTATTTACAAAAATTAAGTTTCAATGAATTCTCTGAGTTGTGGATTGTTTATATTTTGTTTTTTAAAGTTACATGTGCAATTATCGAGGATAGAAAGGTAATCCAACACATCAGAAAAATATTGTTATATGATGGGAATAAACATCATGGTTAACGTTCCTTCGTAACCCATTTTCACAGTCTCCTCCTCAATATAATATTTGCATTTAATACATGGATTTTTATGCGTAATTCACATTGTTTGCCTTGGATTTACGTGATTTAAGATTCTATTTTACAATATTGGTTTAAAATAAAGGAAACTATTTTAATTAAGGGACAATAACTCTTGGACTAGTAAACATACTATCATATACTGAATTACTGATTATTATGCTAATTACAGAACATGTTTATAGTTCATACATCAATTTTCCTTTATCTATAATTATATCCACTTTTCCAAAACAAAAAAAATTTGGTCTTTTTAAACAAATTTAGGCACTCATGTTTTTGACTTTGATGCAGCTCTTACGCCTATTAATCATTTCTCTAAATTTACAGCTTAACACCAAACAATAAAACAACCTGGCATTCTGTAAGATCAATATATAAATGAGATAGCTCTACAGTTATATGAAAATCTAAGTTGATTTGAAAAAGTAATAGAAAAAATAAAAGTGACCATCTGAACTTGGTCTTAACTTAAAATTGTAGCTTTTTGTTAACATGTTAACTAAATCAATAACAAAAACAGCAAAAAACAAAGTTCTAAACAGCCTGGCATTCAGTAAGATCAATATAAAAATGATATAGCAGTAGAGTTTTATGAAAATGCAAGTTGGTTTGAAAAATGTATTAAAAAAATCAAAGATCACTATTTTGAAATAACCAAAAACTGAAATTTTGAGATTTTTCTTAATTTTTTTTCTTAAATCCATAAAGAATGACAACAACACACCAAACTACCAAACAACTTGGCATTCTATAAGATCAATGTATAAATAAAATACCTGCAAAGTTTTTGAAAATCCATTTCTTTTTTTATCTTAATCTCAGATTTGATTTGAATTGTAAAATAACGCTATTTTGAGAAAATCTCTATTTAGATATTCAAATATATATTGATCAATTAGTCCTGCTTCATTTTGAACGGTAAACAATATTTGCATATTCTTTTTGGTGATTGCAATTAAGTTTTGATTTGTATAATTTTCAAACATACTATATTGTCAAAATGTACAAACAAATACCAAGATAAGTTATATATAGGTGGTATGGGAGTCTAAAATAAAAATGATAGAATTTGTTCATACTTTGGTCAAAATGTAGTATCAATTGATATATGTTCAAAAATATTATAAAAATGATAAGTCACCGTGCATTTTCTCAAGCTACTGGTTGTGACAAAATGACAAATTTTGTATGGATTATACAGGAAAAAACAGCATTTTGTGAATAGAAACTAAACAAAATGATAGAATTGTACAACAAAATAGAAAAAGATTGCTTTCAGACAATACTTTGAGAATATCAAAAGAAAAGATAGGGTTACCGTACGATTTTCCCGGCTAAAAGACGAAAATTTCATGTAGAGTCCTTCAGAAAATGCACTGTTTTAGAGTTACCTCCCTTTAAATTGCAAATTTGAAAATATTAAAAAACACCCGAAAATAATCTACACTTGTAAAATTTTAATATTTATAAGTTATATTTTTATAAATTGGTTCTTTTAAACGAAAATCACATTAAAAATCTGCATTCCTGCATCAAATTTTGCTAACTTGATAGAAAATATGGATCCTAGATTCTCTGTTTTTTACAATCCAAGATGGCGAAAGACACCCATACCACCTTAACATGTTTAAAGATGACTATCTGAATTTAGCCTAAACTGAAAATTAGAGCATTTTTTTTTAACCTTTTTATTAAATCCATAAGAATGACAGCAATACACCAAACTACCAATCAACCTGGCATTCTTTAAGATCGACAATTAAATGACATAGCGGTAGAGTTTTATAAAAAAATCCATGTTGATTTAAAGAAGTTATAAAATAAAATTAAAGTTTATTATCTAGATTCAGATCAACTCAAAAAATCTACCTTTTTGTTTACCTGTTTATAAAATCTATAAAATTGACAAAGAGACACTAAAGTACCAAGCAAACTGGCTTTCTGTAAGATTAATATATAAATGAGATAGCTGTACAGTAATATGAAAATCTAAGTTGGTTTGAAAAAGTTATAGCAAAAATGAAAGTGACCATCTGAACTTGGTCTACACTTAAAATTGTATCTTTTTGTTAACCTATTAACTAAATCCATAAAAATAACAGCAAAAAAAAACCAAAGTTCTAAACAGCCAAGTGACATTCAGTAAGATTTATATAAAAATGATATAGCAATAGAGTTTTATGAAAATGCAAGTTGGTTTGAAAAACGTATTAAAAAATTTAAAGATCACTATTTTGAAATAACCAAAAACTAAAAACATGAAAAATGTGAGCTTTTTCTTAAAACGTTTTCTTAAATCCATAAAGAATGACAATAACACACCACTTACCAAACAACTTGGGATTCTAAAAGATTAATGTATAAATAAAATACCTGCAAAGCTTTTGAAAATCCATGTTAATTTAAAAAAGTTATAAACAATTCTAACATGACGTCCTTCAAACGCTTTGAGTACACACCCGTGGTAAAATATGAATATATTGCATTGGCTGTTCCGATCGTACTCCCACGTCATATGTATTTTTATGAATGAAGTACCCGACGTCATAGAATGATGACGTTATAATTTAAGCATTTTACGGGAAAATAAACGCTTCTGATACCGAAAATCATCACAACGAGGAAACGTAATCAAACGATGCTAAAATTGTGGTATAAGCCTATTTTTTTACACATAGAAGACATATAAACAAATTATCAATAAAATGTATCCAAATCTATCTAAATACGTTATTGTAAATAGTTTGAGCATGTCACTTATTCTGTTTGCTCTGTTCTTTTACGCCAATCTAAAAGTGCGTAAATTTATGGGAACGGCAAATAATGGCCTCCACCTAGAGCGCTTCGATCCAAAAAAATTGCCGTATTTGTCCTATTAGAATCGAAATAATTCATGGGGGTTTGAATATATCTAGATTTTACCACAAGTTGTCCCTTTATGCCGATATTTTACCCCTCGCTATCGCTCAGAGTAAAATATTTGTCATAAAGGGCCAACCCGTGGTAAAATAACGATATATTCAAGCCCCCATGAATTATTTCTTAAATTTAACATGTTTAAAGATGACTTTTTGAATTTTGCCTAAACTGAGAATTAGAGCTTTTTTAACTTTTTTATTAAATCCATAATAATGACTGCAAAACACCAAACTATCAATCAACCTGACATTCTGTAAGATCGATATAAAAATGACATAGCGGTAGAGTTTTATGAAAATCCATGTTGATTTAAAAAAGTTATAAAATAAAATTAAAGTTGATTATCTAGATTCAACTAAAAAAATCTACCTTTTTTTTTACCTATTCATAAAATCCATACAAATGACAGCGATACATTAAAGTACCAAGCAAACTGGCTTTCTGTAAGATCAATATATAAATGAGATAGATGTACATGTATATGAAAATCTAAGTTGATTTGAAAAAGTTATAGAAAATATGTAAGGTGACCATCTGAACTTGGTCTAAACTAAAAGTTGTAGTTTTAACTAAATCCATAAAAATGACAGCAAACAAAAAAGCACTAAACAGCCTGGCATTCAGTAAGATCAATATAAAAAAAAATAAAGCAGTAGAGTTTAATGTCCGTGTCACACTGTCCCGATTTTTACGCCGATGGCAACAAGATTATGGAAATTTTCAAAATCGGGACTAATCGTATCCAGATCGGGCTATTCGTAGTGCAATCTCTAACCATCGTAGAACCATCAGCTACTTTTTCTAGTCTTCGGGGACAACTTCGAGAAGGGTTCCAAATTTTTTAACATGTTAAAAAATCCCCGAAGGTGTGTCCGATGTTGAGGGTTCGTATTGAGTTCGTATCACTATCCTCTCCATCGTAATATCACCGGGAATGCATCTTTAAACATCGTATTGCATTCGTGTTTCCATCGTTTCCATCGGGCAGTTTTGACATTACGATGTCTACACGAATGAATCACGAAGCTACCCGAAGGTCTTTCGATGGCAACACGACTTCGTGAAGACCTCGTAATCCCGTCGTGTTGCCATCGAATAAAAGTACGAAGACGACAAGATGGAACTACGACGGCAATAAATCCAGCTAAATGTAAGTTAATTTTCGCGCTAAAATACATTTAAAGTGCCATGCGCGATATGCACTGGTCAGTCTAATACGACAGTTAAGAAAAACGTTCACAAAACATGGAGCTCACATCATATGATTCTATGAGAACAAGAAAGGCGACAGCGTTGTTTCTATTAATTCAAATGAAACAAGAAGAGCAGCTATCACAGGCTCAGGATTTACTTTTACTAGTCAAATATTATTTTTTGTCAATTTTTCATATCAAGTTACATTAGGAAAATCATAAACGCGCCTCGTACACCAACACTGCAGGTACACATATATAGGAAAACCAACTTTTTTGTCATCATTCTGATTGTTTATGTATCGTCTTGAGTTGTTGTTACACGATTGGCTACTCCATAACAATTTTGTTTTCTATATGTCATATTTTGCCGAATTTGTTGCTTTCCCCACATCCTTCCTTTTGTCTATATTATTATGATATTCTCCTGGAAAGAGCTCTTTTTGAATAAAAGGGATCAACGAACCCATTACCTTTAAGATAGATCAGTAAACATGGGCATAATCATGGGTGATTATTCAGACTAGTGCACACATTTTACAGTTCAAACAAGGCAATGCCGAGCGTGGCATCCCCTCGTATGTAACATATTGGGGACAAATATGGACACTTTATTTGTAATACACATGCAGAAAATGGTGAATTGAATATGCATATTTGATACATAAATTATTTTTTTTATTTTTTATTTTTTATGCTTTTTCAAGGAGAAAAAAAAACCAAGTTCATCTGCATGACCTTGACCTATGACCTTGAACGTAAAAAATGTTAGATCATTACAAGGAGGAAAAATTTACCAAATGTGGTTAAAATCTTTTGAAGCAATTTGGTTTTAGAGTGTCCACAAGGGTGATATTGCCTTGTTATACAACTGCCACTGTGACCTTGACCTTTGAACTTTAAAGTTTATAGCGCTTCAGATATTCTTAACGAGTAATACATACCAAGTTTTGAGCATTTTTGTTCTAGAGCATGTAGAGTGTCCATAACAATTTTATCTAAACGCAACTTACATGTAGTAGGCGAGGGGATAATAAACAAAGTTTATAAGAATTAAACAAAATGATCGATTTCCCGCCAGTCATGGCAGACTTGTACAGAAACGATATGTTATCCAAATTCTGTTCGTATCATAAAAAAAAATAAAAAAAACCCAGGTAAAACGCATTTTTAGATCGTTTGTATACTTGTATTATGTACATACATGTATTTAACCATTATTTATCATCGTATGGCCATCGCGCCATCATCGTAATCCATCGTCTAGCATTCGTAATTCATCGTGTAGCCTTCGTGATCCATCGTGTAGGCTTCAGCTGAGATATGAAGCTTAAATACCCGTCTACGATTAACCTTCGTATGTCCATCTTTTGCTATCGTATATAATTTCGGCACCATCGTATAGACTTCGTTACTCATTGTTCTTGCTTCGGTCACTTTTTGGTATTTGAACGAGATCGGGACCAACTTCGTACGAACTTACAATTTTCGCATTCGGGTGTCCACCGTATATAGAAATCGGGACAGTGTGACGCGGGCATTATGAAAACGCAAGTTGATTTGAAAAAAGTTATGAAAATATTTAAAGATCACTATCTTGAAATAGCCAAGAACTGAAAATTTGAGCTTTTTTTAAAAACCTTTTTCCTAAATTCATAAGAATGACAGCAACACACAAACTACCAAACAAATTGGTATTCTAGCACCATGTGTTGCTCATGTTATTACAAACCCGGATAATAGTCTTAATTCGGTAGGTCGCACTCTTGATGAAAAGGGAAGTGGGTTGTTACTACGACATATCTGTGAAACGGTTACTAGTATTTAATAAAAGTCAACCAACTCGTGATGGTGTCCGTAAAAATACGAAGTGCAAATTCAACTTCACCATTTGGAACTCTTGGTTATATAGCTTCCTTGTAAGAAGCAATGTCACTGCTTGTAGTTTTTTTCCCCAGGGGATCACCAGGCCAATAGTCTGACATGAACTATCAGTATTGTGGTCATATTGATAAATTAGCTGTTTACAAAAACTTTTTAATTTTAGAAATACTAAGGAGTTTCTTCCTCGGGAAAAGATTACCTTGGCTGTATTTGGAAAAAAACTTTTAGGAATTTTTGGTCCTCAATGCTTTTTAACTACGTACTTTATTTGGCCTTTTCAAAATATATTCGAGCGTCACCGAAGAGACTTTTGTAGACAAAACTCGCGTCTAGCGTAAATATAGAATTTTAATACTGGTATTTTTTTAAATTTTGATTCTCACGCTTTTTTTTTATCTTGTGTTTATCATTTATATGTTTATTAATAAAATATTTGGTCCACCAGTATTGCTGGGCTATCGGCTATGCATATAGTGTGTAGTATTCATTGAGATGACTAGAAATAGTAATTAATAATGTTGACACTTATATTTACTCAATTTCAACTTAATTAAAACCAGTAGGTATATTGTAGTTTTCAAACAAGTTTTAAATATTAGGCAAATTAGTAATCAATGTGATTATTCATGAATATGTTGCACAAAATGAATAATTCAACTTTTTAAACGTCTACCAGACCAGCTGTACATATCTTATGACAAAACGCAAGTCAAGTCAATGACTAATTTTGGCTTTGAAATGTGTTGCTTCTTCAGATAAATTCAAATTTATTATATGTTCTGATTCACTATCATGCTTACAAGCTATACAAAATACTAAAATTAAAAACCCAACAATTCTCAAAATTTTATATGTTATGAGGAATTAAAAATTCTTTTGAAAGAAATAATATTTCTATGGGTTCCGATTCATGTTGCAGTCCTTGGAAACACAGCTGTAGACCTTTTGGCAAAGAATGCCCTGGGTGACCCTTTACCTAACTGTGATATACCATATACTGATTTTAAATCTAATATAAGTGAATATGTTTTTTATATATTGAAAAATGAATGGAGTAAAAAAGATTATATTAAATTACATGATATTAAACTTTATTTAGGAAAACCTTTTAATAAATTAATGTGCAGAAAAGATCAGTGTGTTATTTCTAGATGTCGTATTGGTCATACTAGAACAACACACGAGTATCTTTTAAAAAATGAAGATGAACCACAATGTGTACCTTGCAACTGCAAGTATACTATTAAATGTTTTAATTAGTTGTATTGCCTTTGTTGATATTCGTTAGAAGCATTTCAATGTCAATAATATGTATGATTTATTCCATTATGCTCCATTTACAAATATTGTTGCATTTTTAAAAGAAATTGGAATTTATTATAGAATATAAAAATGTTATTATATTTAAGTCGTTTTTTAGATCACCTGGCCCGAAGGGCCAAGTGAGCTTTTCTCATGACTTGGCGTCCGTCGTCCGTCGTCGTCGTCGTTTACATTTTACATTTTGAACTTCTTTTAGAGAACCACCGAATGGATTGAAACCAAACATTGATGAATGTTCCTTATGAGGTGCTGACCAAGTGTTGTTACTTTGTAGCCGATCCATCATTCAAAATGGCCGCCAGCGGGGAACTTAGTTTAACATAGGACCCTATGGGAAATGCATACAATTGACTTGTTTTGGAGAACCACTGAATGGAATGAAAACAAACATAGCATGAATGTTCCTTATGAGATGCTGACCAAGTGTTGTTACTTTGTAGCTGATCTATCATTCAAAATGGCCGCCAGCTGAAGACTTAGTTTAACATACAACCCTATGGGAAATTCATACAAATGACTTCTTTCAGAGAACCACTGAATCGTATGAAACCAAACATGACATAAATGTTCATTATGAGGTGCTGACCAAGTGTTGTTACTTTATAACCGATCCATCATCCAAGATGGCCGCCAGCGGGGGACTTAGTTTAACATAGGACCCTATGGGAAATGCATACATATGACTTCTTTTAGAAAACCACAGAATGGAATGAAACCAATATGGCATGAATGATCCTTATAAGGTGCTGACAAAGTGTTGTTACTTTTTAGCCGATCCATCATTAAAAATGGCCACAAGGGGGGGGGGGGGGGGGGGGGGGGGACTTAGTTTAACATAGAACCTTATGGGAAATGCATACACATGACTTCTTTTAGAGAACCACTGAATGGAATAAAACCAAACATAGCATGAATGTTCCTTATGAGATGCTGACCAAGTGTTGTTACTTTGTTGCCGATCCATCATCCAAGATGGCCGCCAGTTGGAGACTAAGTTTTACATAGGATTCAATGGGAAATGCATACAAATGACTTCTATTAGAGAACCACTGAATAGAATGAAACCAAACATAGCATGAATATTCCGTATGAGGTGCTGACAAATTGTTGTTAATTTGTAGCCGATCCATCATTAAAAATGGACACCAGGGGGGACTGAGTTTTACATAGAATCCAATCGGAAATATACACGAATGTCTTCTTTTAGAGAACCACTGAATTGAATAAAACCAAACATAGCATAAATGTTCCTTTTTTAATGAGGTGCTGGCCAAGTGAAGTTACTTTGTAGCCAAATTTTATCTTTTTATATATGATTTCAAAAATCCACGTAGAATCAGGTGGGCGATACAGGCTCTTGAGAGCCTCTAGTTAATTTTTATCACGTTATCTTACTGTTGATTTTTATTTGTAAATACTCAATTTGCTTAAGTCTAGAATTTTAGAATGTTAAAGGACCTTTTGTCTTATTTTAAAAATAATTATGCTTTAAAGTTGTAAAAATATTCGAATTGGCTCTCGTCGCGATATAACCTTTTAGTGCTTAAACAGCGTAAAGCAACCAACAATCAAGTCAATGACCTTTCAAAGTGCTTTACTTGTTTTTCCATAACGTACATTACAGTATTCGTAGAACTGATAAGTTAAAAAAAAATAAAAAAATACAGCGACATTTGTACTCTGAATGCAAATTGTCCATTGGCTGTTGAATCATTTTCCTAACTTAATATTCTTTTTTATGTTTGGCAGCTGGCTAATTTCAAAATACAGTGAAAATCATAGTCATGCCCAAATCAAGAACAAATAGAGTAATATCACTTGGTGTTCTACCAGGTTTGCATTGGACGTGATCTTGTGGTTCACAACTAATTCAACAGATCCTGTTATAAATCATCTTGATTGTGTCTTGCCTTTCAAAAACCAAAATATTAGTATATAAAACTTTGAATCAAATTTAAATAGATGTTCTTGATTAAAACCCATTTAAACATTCGAATTTTTGTCAACCTATTATGTTTGATCATTAATTAAAATTTGTCATAACTTAGACATTGAAAAATGTTTTCTTACTAGTATTTAAAACATCCAGCTCAGAGAGTGTAATAATGCATGGAAGCATTCTCTCGGGCAGTTGAAAGACCTGTTAAAATATATAGCTTTAGGGTTTGAAATATTTAACTCAAAACTCAATAATTTAACCTTGAACATCGAAGGTCATGAAAAAAAACCATCAATTATTTTGACCTTAAGATCAACGGTAAAAATTAATATAAACTTAGATCTCATGGCTATACACCTAATGCCAAATATCACAGGTCAATGTCAAAAACTGAAACGTCGTATTTGACATGTGTATCATAATAAAACTAAGAAAAGGAAGATAAATCAGAACAGAGAAATCTATGGATGTTTACCAGTAAAGGGTTAAAACTTTAAAATATAGTATTATGGTTTGTGGCTGGTAACTTTTGAGTTGGATAAAAATTGGAGGACGTTCTCTTGTGCATGTGTACCTTGTCATTTGATAAGGTCGTCACAAGTAAATGTATTGGCAAAAATTCACATAGAATTATCAAAAAGGTAATATGTCCCTTTCCCCTTTGTTACTACTTCACCATATATTATTTTATTAAAAAAAAACAACAATTGATATTTTGTACTTTTCAGCAAATTTTGCAAAGAAAATGAATAATCAACGTTATTAATCTCAAATGTGTTACAGAACATGTGATCATAAAACCAATCCCAGTTGTATATATTATTTCGTATGTTAATTTCGTAACAAAATTCAGATCAGTCATTGACATTGAAAAGTATTTTACTGGTACTTTTATGATACACTGCATGTACTTTAAGGTATCCTGGAATGCTGCTTTATGAGGGGTAGTTGCTTCAATGGGAGACTTTTTTGTTTGTTAAAGTATTGTCTCTTGCAGGATGTATCTAAAGTATTTTGCAAAAGTACCGATGGTAATTGATAATTCCTACTTAATTTTTTTTTGTTAATTTGTTCTGGTCCTGAACATATATGAAACAATTGCAACTGGCCGTTGAGCAAGCAATAACCAATCAATCAAAACGTGAGAGTCGTTTTAAGGTCTCAGATAGTAAAAACATGAGAGCCGTTTTAAGGCCTCAGATAGTTAGAACATTAGAGTCGTTTTAAGGTCTCAGATAGTTAAAACATGAGAGTCGTTATAAAGTCTCAGATAGTGAGAACATGAGAGTCGTTTTAAGGTCTCAGATAGTGAGAACATTAGAGTCGTTTTAAGGTCTGAGATAGTGAGAACATGAAGGTCGTTTTAAGGCCTCAGATAGTGTGAACATATGAGTTGTGTTAAGGTCTCAGATAGTGAGAATATTAGAGTCATGGTAAGGCCTCAGATAGTGAGAATATTAGAGTCATGGTAAGGCCTCAGATAGTGAGAACATTAGAGTCGCTTTTAGGTTTAAGATAGTTAGAACATTAGAGTCGTTTTAAGGTCTCAGATAGTAGAACATGAAGGTCGTTTTAAGGTCTCAGATAGTGAGAACATGAAAGTCGTTGATATAATGTTTGCTTTAATAGGCCAAAAATAAGGACGAATACCAACGAAACAAATTGTTATGTTTATCCTTAGAACAAAACAAGTCTATAGATATTTCAAACCTTTCAAAAACCTTTTAAAATTCTCCTGATTCAAAGATTGAGTAGTAGTCTATAGCAAATCTATATTTCAATTGAGGAAATATTTATATTCAATGTTCGCTTAATATAATGAAATGAAATCTTAGCTTGACATAATATACAAAAAAAACCCGGCATGGTTATAAAACTATCTAAACCTGAATTGGTGCCGTTAATGAGATCTTAGGTTTCCAAATGATTAAAAAAAAATTGTTCAAGTTTCGTGAATATCGATACACAGTCTTATGGTCATGCCCAAATCAAGAACAAATAGAGTAATATCACTTGGTTTTCTACCAGTATTGCCTTGGACGTGGGTTTGTGGTTTACAACTAATTCAACAGATACTGTTATAAATCATCTTGATTGTGTCTTGCCTTGTCAAAAACCAAATAATTAGTATATAAAACTTTGAATCAAATTTAAATAGATGTTCTTGATTAAAACTGATTTGAACATCCGAATTTTTGTCAACCTAATATGTTTTATCATTAATTGAAATTTGTCATAACTTAGACATTAAAATATGTTTCTTATTTAAAACATCCAGTTCAGAGAGTGTAATAATGCTACATCAGTGGTTTCGAAATGAAGTATTGTTTATTTTTTTCATCTGTCGAAAAACAGATATTTTGCAGATAATAACTAATTCATTATATAACGTGAATTTGACATCATGGAAGTTTTCTTTCGGGGCAGTTGAAAGACCTGTAAATATATATAGCTTTAGGGTTTGAAATATTTAACTCAATTATTTAACCTTGAACATTGAAGGTCATGAAAAAAAAACATCAATTATTTTGACCTTAAGATCAACGGTAAAAATTAATATAAACTGATACCTCATGGCTATACACCTAATGCCAAATATCACAGGTCAATGTCAAAAACTGAAACGTCGTATTTGACATGTGTATCATAATAAAAGGAAGATAAATCAGAACAGAGAAATTTGGATATATACCAGTAAAGGGTTAAAACTTTAAAATATAGTATAATGGTTTGTGGCTTATAACTTTTGAGTTGAATACAAGTTGGAGGCTGTTCTCTTGTGCTTGTTGTACCTTATCATTTAATAGGGCCATCACAAGTAAATGCATTGGCAGAAATTCACATAGAAATATCAATAAAGGTAAATGTCACTTTCCCCTTTTTTACTACTTCACCATATATTATTTTATTATTTTATGCAAAATCAACGTTATTAATCTCAAATGTGTTATACAACATGTGATCATAAAACCAATCCCAGCTGTATAAATTATTTCGTATGTTAATTTCGTAACAAAATTCAGATCAGTCATTTACACTGAAAAGTATTTTACTGGTACTTTTATGGTACACTGCATGTACTTTAAGGTATCATGGAATGCTTTTTTATGAGGGGCAGTTGCAATGGGAGATTTTTGTTTGTTGAAGTTTTGTTTTTTTCAGGATGTATCTGAAATTATCTTGCGAAAGTACCGATGGTAATTGATAATTCCTACTTAATTTTTGTTTGTTAATTTGTTCTCGTCCTGAACATACATGAAACAATTGCAATACAATTTACGGTACCAATTGCCGTTGAGCAAGCAATAATCAATCAATCAAAAGTAGTTTTAAGTTCTCAGATAGTAAAAACATGAGAGTCGTGTTTAGGTCCCAGATAGGTAGAACACGAGAGCCGTTTTAAGGCCTCAGATAGTGAGCACATAATAGTCGTTTTAAGGTCTCAGATAGTTAGAACATGAGAGTCGTTATAAGGTCTCAGATAGTGAGAACATTAGAATCGTTTTAAGGTCTCAGATAGTGAGAATATGAAGGTCGTTTTAAGGCCTCAGATAGTGTGAACATGAGAGTTGTGTTAAGATCTCAGATAGAAAGAACATTAGAGTCGTGTTTAGGCCTCAGATAGTGAGAACATTAGAGTCGTTTTAAGGTCTCAAATAGTGAGAACACGAAGGTCGTTTTAAGGTCTCAGATAGAAGGAATATAAGAGTCGTTTTAAGCTCTCAAATAATGAGAACATTAGAGTCGGGTTAAGGCCTCAGATAGTGAGAACATGGAGATCGTTTTAAGGTTTCAGATAGTGCGTACATTAGGGTCGTTTTAAGGCCTCAGATAGTCAGAAAATCAGAGTAGTTTTAAGGCCTCAGATAGTGAGAACATCAGAGTAGTTTTAAGGCCCTAGATAGTGAGAACATTAGAGTCGTTTTAATGTCTCAGGCAGTTAAAACATGAGAGTTGTATTAAGGTCTCAGATAGTGAGAACATGAGAGTCGTTTTAAGGTCTCAAATAGTGAGAACATGAAGGTCGTTTTAAGGCCTCAGAGAGTGAAAACATAAGAGTCGTTTTAAGGACATAGATAGTGAGACCATAAGAATTGTTTTAAGGTCTCAGATAGTAAGAACATGAGAGCCATTTTAAGGTCTCAGATAGTGAGAACATTAGAGTCGTTTTAAGCTCTATGATAGTGAGAACATCAGAGTAGTTTTAAGGCCTCAGATAGTGATAACATTAGAGTAGTTTTAAGGCCTTAGATAGTGAGAACATGAGAGTCTTTTTAAGGTCTGAGAAAGTGAGAACATTAGAGTCGTTTTAAGGTCTCAGATAGTGAGAATATGAAGGTCGTTTTAAGGCCTAAGAGAGTGAGAACATTAGAGTCGTTTTACGAGCATAGATAGTGAGAACATTAGAGTTGTTTTAAGGTCTCAGATAGTGAGAACATGAGAGTTATTTTTAGGTCTCAGATAGTGAGAACATTAGAGTCGTTTTAAGGTCTCAGATAGTGAGAACATGAAGGTCGTTTTATGGCCTCAGATAGTGAGAACATCAGATTAGTTTTAAGGCCTTAGATAGGGCTTAGATTGTGAGAACATGGGAGTCGTTAGAAGGTCTGAGATAAGGAGAACATGAGAGTTGTTTTAAGGTCTGAGATGGTGAGAAAATTAGAGTCGTTTTAAGGTTCAGATAGTGAGAACATGAAGGTCGTTTTAAGGCCTCAGATAGTGAGAACGGTAGAGTCATTTTACATGTTTTCAGGCCTCAGATAGTGAGAATTTTAGAGTCGTTTTAAGGTCTCAAATAGTGAGAACATTAGAGTCGTTTTAAGGCTTCAGATAGTGAGAACATGAGAGTCGTGTTAAGGTCTCAGATAGTGAGAACATTAGAGTCGTTTTAAGGTCTCAGATAGTGAAAACATGAAGGTTGTTTTAAGGTCTCAGAAAGTGAGAACATGAAATCCGTTGATATAATATTTGCTTTTATAGGCCAAAAATAAGGACGAATACCAACGTAACAAATTGTTTTGTTTATCCTTAGAACAAAACAAGTCTATAGATATTTCAAACCTTTCAAAATCCTTTTAAAATTCTCCTGATTCAAAGATTGAGTAGTAGTCTATAGCAAATCTATATTTTCATTGAGGAAATATATATATTCAATGTTCACTTAATATAATGAAATGAAATCTTAGTATGAAATGATATACAAATAAAACCGGCATGGTTATACAATTATCTAAACCTGAATTGGTGCCGTTTATGATATCCTAGGTTTCCAAATGATTAAAACAATTTTTGTTCAAATTTCGTGTATATCGATACACAGTCTTATGGTCATGCCCAAATCAAGATCAAATAGAGAAATATCACTTGGTTTTCTACCAGTATTGCCTTGGACATGGGCTTGTGGTTAACAACTAATTCAACATATCCTGTTATAAACCATCTTGATTGTGTCTTGCCTTGTCTAAACCAAATAATTAGTATATTAAACTTTGAATCAAATTTAAATAGATGTTCTTGTTAAAACCCATTTGAACATCCGAATTTTTGTCAACTTAACATGTTTAATCATTAATTGAAATTTGTCATAAATGTAACTTAGACATTAAAATATGTTTTCTTATTTTAAACATCCAGCTCAGCGAGTTTAATAATACTGCATCATAGGTTTCGAAATGAAGTATTGTTTATTTTTTTCTTCTGTCGAAAAACAGATATTTTGCAGATAATAAACTATTCATTATATAACGTGAATTTGACATCATGGAAATTTTCTTTCGGGGCAGTTGAAAAACCTGTAAATATATATAGATTTAGGGTTTGAAATATTTAACCGAATAATTTAACCTTGGACATTGAAGGTTAAGAAAAAAAAAACATCAATTATTTTGACCTTAATATCAACGGCAAAAAATTATATAAACTGATATCTCATGGCTATACACCTTATGTCAAATATCACAAATCAATGTCAAAAAATGAAACGTCTTAATTGACATGTGTATAACAATTAAATGCAGAAAAGGAAAATAAATCAGAACAGAGAAATTTGACAAATCTATGGATGTATACCAGTAAAGGGTTAAAACTTTGAAATATAGTATAATGGTTTGTGGCTTATCACTTTTGATTTGAATAAAAATTGGAGGCTGTTCTCTTGTTCTTGTTGTACCTTGTCGTCATTTGATAAGGCCATCACAAGTAAATGCATTGAAAAAAATTCACATAGCAAAATCAATAAAGGTAATATGTCCCTTTCCCCTTTGTTACTACCTCAACATATATTTTTTTATTAAAAAAAAACCCAAATTGATTTTTTGTACTTTTTAGCAAATTTTACAAAGAAAATAAATAATCAACGTTATAACTGTCAAATGTGTTACAGAACATGTGATAATAAAACCAATCCCAGTTGTATATATTATTTCGTATGTTAATTTCGTCACAAATTTCAGATCAGTCATTTACACTTAAAAGTATTTAACTGGTACTTTTATGGAACACTGCATGTACTTTAAGGTATCCTGGAATGCTGTTTTATGAGGGGTAGTTGCTTTAATGGGAGATTTTTTGTTTGTTGAAGTATTGTGTTTTGCAGGATGTATTTGAAATTATCTTGCAAAAGTACCGATGGTAATTGATATAACCTACTTATGTATTTGTTGTTAATTTTTTCTCGTCCTGGACATACATGAAATAGTTGCAACTGGCTGTTAAGCAACCAATAATCAATCAATCAAAAGGACGTGAGAGTCGTTTTAAGGTCTCAGATAGTAAAAATATGAGAGTCGTTTTAATGTCCCAGACAGGTAGAACACGAGAGCCGTTTAAAGGCCTCAGATAGTGAGAACATGAGAGTCGTTATAAGGTCTCAGATAGTGAGAACATGAGATTCGTTTTAAGGTAGAAGATAGTGAGAACATTATAGTCGTTTAATGTTTCAGATAGTGAGAACATGAAAGTCGTTAATATAATGTTTGCTTTTATAAGGCCAAAAATAAGGACAAATACCAACGAAACAAATTGTTATGTTTATCCTTAGAACAAAACAAGTCTATAGATATTTCAAACCTTTCAAAATCCTTTTAAAATTCTCCTGATTCAAAGATTGAGGAGAAGTATATAGCAAATTCATATTTTCATTGAGAAAATATATTCAATGTTCGCTTAATATAAGAAAATGAAATCTTAGTATGAAATAATATACAAATAAAACCGGCATGGTTATAAAATTATCTAAACCTGAATTGGTGCCGTTTATGATATCATAGGTTTCCAAATGATTAAAACAACTTTTGTTCAAATTTCGTGTATATTGATACACATTTCTTATATCATGTATATATAAACAGAACCAGCAAAAAATAAATTTAAATGTTATGGCAACCGTTTAGAAAGTTCCTTTATATGTTTTATGCACATTTGATATCATAATAAAAAACACAATAGATGTTCAGATGTACGAGTAGTCAGCTTTGGAAAGGAAGATATCAGTTATAATAGAAAAATATTAACACACACGAAAAAGGGGGAGACCACCCCATACATTCACATATGATCGAATATGGCCATATCCTAATATAATGAGCAATACAAAGATAAATGTACATGAATCTAATCATAATATTATTCAATGAATCATACATTTACTAACCGCCTACTAAAACACAAAATCTGCAAGCAAATCATTTAAAATATCAACGTGGTAATCGCAATATGTTGCTCAAACTGCTGTGTACATGGCTATAAAACTGAATGATCTTCTCAGTCAATGACAAGTTCCCACAGGAGAAGATTTATCAACTGAGGAAAATTTTAAGACCAGGTAAGTTAAAAGTATTACAATAGAATCTATCAAAATACTAAAGGCGCGGTATAAACAGTGCTACGTGGTATGCATTAAGGGGCTCCTGGGTATAAATGATTTTTTCTCTCCTAATATAGGATTTCGCTATATGTTTTCATAAATAAACTTTATCAAATACTTAGAATAAAAATGAAATAAAAAATGGGGTCACCGTTCATTTAGGCTTAAATCTGCATCTCGAAGAAGCATACATTTTTGTTAATGTCCTTTTTTTCTGTTGAACTAATAGCAGAAAAAGAGGAAATATCGAAATAAAAAAATAACCTAATATAAGAAATGGCTTAAATTTTACAATTATTTAGTTAATGTACAGCTTATTTGAAAATTGCTAAATTGTTTGTACCCACGAGCCACCTTAAAGTATTATAGAATATAAATTATATATCAAAATCATATTTACATTTATATTTATTAGACTTTAAAGACCGACGTTTTTTTTATGAATGGCAGACAGTTTTCTTACACATTGAACATTGTTTTAGAAAAAAACCCACTCATACTTCAAGTATGTTTTTAAAGCTGTTCTTTGCTAAAATGGACATGCAATAGTAAACTTATGGTAGTCCACATGATTGTAACATGAATTTTCCATTTTCCCCTTGATGCTTTCGTGAAATAAATTGCTTAAAAAGTGTGCTGAGCAAAAATCATTGTATATTGTTAGCACATTGATTGAAACATGAATTTTCTTTTTTCTTTTGATGTTTTGATGAAATAATTTGCTTAAAAAGTGTGTTCAGGGAAAACCATTAAATATTATCTGCAAGTTGATGTTGTATCATGCATTTCTTATCACATAATATGCAACTCAACTATAATATAAAGGAGAGAAGGCGGAACTATGCTATGGTACAACATATTCATCTTTATGTTATTTCAAGGTTGAAGCCCAGCCTCATTTTGTGAAAGATATCCGCCTCTAAAATATTTTAACGATCATGAATGTTTATTTGTTTTATTCCAAAATAAAAATCAATAAATCAAACAAAGCACTTTTCTGTGAAGAAATATTGTTTCAAGTAAAATAGGTTTTTTTTCACGAGTACCTTCAGTTTGAAAGAAGGGAAAGTTTCCTCTTTCAGTTCTGAACATTATCGCAAAATACTAATTAATTTTATTTAAAATATTGAGGGGAAGGGGATGGGGCAAATAAAAAAGGCACAAAAGACACCAAAGGGACAGTCAAACTCGTAAATCTAAAACAAAGATAGGTTTATTTTATTATCAAAATAATCACAAATTCCTATGTTGATGCCGTGGTTTATTCACAGTAACAAAGAATGGATATATATTTATAAGCTGAATATGAGCATACGCCTGTGATTGAATCCCAAATAACCGAATTCTGACAGACCTTAGGGAACTATGAAACCCAACACTGCTTTGCGTTACACATTTCAAAAGAAAAAATAAATTATAAAGTACTCAAGATACTTAATTCAAATACAGTCCTATGTTTAATTTGTCATAAACAATGTATGTGGATAATATATCAAATAGTATAGTGTCCATGTTTGCTGTCATATCCGTTTAGACAATAACATTATATAAAATAATGTCCATGTCACCATTTTACTCTGAGATTCTGTTCTTGCCATTTTGGTCCCTGTTAAAAATTGTTATTTAAATAATTCAATATATGTATGTCGTTCACGTGATTTCCAGTACTATGCAATTGAAGCTTCTCTGTGTATATGTATAACTATAATAACATTAACGGTACCGATTTTCTTGGACCAGATGCGCATTTCGACAATACATTTGTCTTTAGTGATGCTCGTGGCCAAAATATTTGAAATCCAAAGCTCACAAAAAAGATGAAGAGCTATAATCCAAAAGTAATAAAAGTGTAGCCAAATCGATGAAAGGAATCAGAGCTTTGCATGAGGGAGATACATTCCTTAATTTATAATAATTTCTTATATTTTGTAACAGCAAATTTTAATAACACAATAAATCCGTATTTTCATGCCAGTACCGAAGTAATGGCTACTGGGCTGGTGATTCCTTTCGGGAACTAATAGTCCACCAACAGAGGCATCGACCCAGTGGTAGTAATAAAATTAACGGGACCAATTTTCTTGCACCAGATGCTTTTTTCGACAATACATGTCACTTCAGTGATGCTCGTGGCCAAAATATTTGAAATCCAAAGCTTATATAAAAGATGAAGACCTTTATTCTAAAAGGTCCAAAAAGTATAGCCAAATCCGTGAAAGGAATCAGACTGCTTCATAACTTAATTATGGATTTTTTTTGTCATCATCAATCAAATACAAAAAAAAAATAAAGATATTATAATATCAAAAGTTTAACTTACTACCACACTTCTTTACGAGACCGATTTATTGACCATCAATCTATAAAATGTTGCTGCAATACACAACCTTTGATTACCTACCTTCAACTAGACAACATTTCGTATTATTCATTTGTGATTTTGTTGTTGTTGATACTATTCTACTGAATAAGATATGTGTCATTATGTAAAACATATACCTATTTGGTTCTGAATCACGGTGAAGTAAATAATAATTCATTTTAATATGACAAAGTCGTATGTATTATTAAATTATTGTTTTGCAGAAACGGTTACCAACTGTCAATTGCAATGATAATGGCTCATATTTTGAACTGCATCTTGGTTGTGTTAATCATTGGTACAAGTATTGTTAATGGTCAGGACCCAGTAGTACCGGACCCAGTAGTACCGGCCCCAGTAGCAGGAGGTATGCTTAACACGATTTTAAGTTACAAAAACTCCCCTGTTTGTATATTGGTAGAATGTCACATGCGATAGCGTTGAAAAAAAGGATGTTGAATCAGACTACATGAAGATAAAATTATCATGTTTGGGCGTCTAAATCAGTAGCATGACCTTCATTAGGAATGCTGAAACTTTTTAAAGTAGATGAAGTTAAGTCCTTCATCAGCGTTCAGTTAATTAGTGAAATGAGTTCAGGTGACTGTCAGTTAATGCAAGCAAAAACTTATTTTTTTCGATGATTCGTTACAAAAACAGCTGACTGCAGAAAAAATCATGCAAGAGATTAAGCAATGAATGCTCATTTTACATTTTCTATAAACGGTGTATGTTTATGTTTATATTATACATTTTTTAATTCCTTTATTTTATGTTTAACAGCGGGAGTAACAGCGACACTACCCGGTGGTTCGAATTCATATGCGAAAGATGCAGTAGTCCAATACAACCAAATTCTTGTTCCGGATGCTAATTATAATGCTGGAAAATATAAAGCTACCGTGGCTGGTAATTACTTGGTGTCTGTTACCATGATGTCAGGTACTGTTGCCGCTCACACGACTCTAAGGAAGAATGGACCTATTTATGTGTGGCTATATACTGGTAACAGATATGATATGGCAACCCAAACTGTCTGCATGCAACTAGCAGTGGATGATGAGATTTGGGTACAGATGACCAACGCGGCATCGATTCTCTTTGATGTTTATAATACTTTCACTGTAGTTAAGTTACCTTGATTCAGATGTAACATGAAGTTTTTAAAAATGTTGCATTCCGGCAAAAAAAATGATTAGTGAATGCTTTAAAATAAAGTTTACCATTTTATTATTAAATGAGTATTAAGCTTACATATGCAATTGGTTTGTTGTTTATTAATAGACAACATATTTGTTACGTTTGGTCGAGTTGTTTTTCAACAGACTGTCGACATTTCAATGATAATTAATCGTGTCCTCATTTTGCCGATTTGTTTCTTTATTATTATGAGGTTGACTTGATACAGGAACTTCAAAGAAGGAAAAATGAGAAATTAGCAATACCCTTTAACTTTACTTCCCGCTATAAAGATGATGTTCTCTCACTGAATAATTCAAATTTGGTGACGATGTTAAACGCAACTATCCCATCGAATACGAGATAAAGAATACACAAGTTACAGTCAAGTATGCTTCATATCTTGAATAACGTCTAGAAATTGACAACGGACGTCGATTAAAAACAACACATCACGACAAACGAGACGAATTCAGCTTATCAATTATAAATTTTCGATTTCTATGAGGCAACATTTCGGAATATATAGTATATATGTTCAAATTGATACTAACTTCCCGCGCTTGTATTTACGTTCATGATTTCCTTGATAGAGGGTTGCTACTCACAAGGAATCTATTAAACTAAGAGTTCAAAATGGTGAAGTTGAAATCATCTCTTCGTAAATTTTGTAGACGCCATCACGAATTGGTTGATCGTTATTGAATAACACTTTCACAGATGATATTTTATATGTTTCTTATGCCCTAAATACAATTTCCTTCCCTTTTCATGAACGTGACCTACCGAATTACACTATTTACTGGGTTTTTAATACATTAACCAACAAGACGGGTGTCACATGTTGCGCAGATTCTCCTCACCCTTCCGAAAGCCTGAGATGGAATCCTGAAATCTCCCCCTTTTTTCTGGGGTTCGTGCTGCTCAGTCTTTATTTTTCTATGTTGTTTCTTGTGTACTATCATATGTATTTTTGAAATTAAGAATGAAAAAATGGAATGTGTCAAAGAGACAACAACCCGACCATAGAACAGACAACAGTAGAAAGTCATCAACAGATTTTCATTGCAGAGAGAAATTCCCGCACTCGGAAGCCTCCGTCAGCTGGCCCTTTAACAAATATATATCAGTGATAATGAACGCCATACTAAACTCCAAATTGAACACAAGAAACTAAAACTAAAAACTATATAAGATTTACAAATGCCAGAGGCTCCTAACTTTGGACAGGCGAAAAATGCGGCGGGGTTTAACATGTTTATAAGACCTCAAGCCTCCCCCTATACCTCTAGCCAATGTAGAAAATTTAACGCATAACAACATGAACAATACGCACATTCAAATGCAGTTCAATAGAAGTGCGAGTCTTATGATATCTGAAAGATTATGTTTTTATTTGTCTTTTTCAATTTAAGGCATGACGTTGTTAATGTAGTTTATTTACGATTTTTGAGTTCGTCTGTTCTTCTGATAGCTTTCTCCCATCTTTTAGTTTTGCATGTACATCATACTTAATACAAAATAAAATTCGACAGATGTTTATATTAATTTTATCATCATCTACTGTATCAGGACTTCAACATAATTGTATATCTAAGACGATATGAATTAAAACAAATAGGTCAATAAGCCCAAATGAAATACACATCATGTAGATTTTGAACATTTCACATAATTTTAGTAAACTTCAATTTTCGCGTTTACTATAATTATGTTAACGCGGTCAAAATGTAGTTATTAATGTTTGCCCGAGTAATCGGGCGTTTACTCTGGGTCCGTAGAGTCAGTAGTATAGCGTTTACTTCAGATTTCACAAGTTTCCAACTTTCATAATGCACGTGCACTGTTAAGTAAATGGTCCGAGAGCACAATTATTTCGTAGTCCATTTCTTTAAGACAATACATGCAAATTAAAAAATCCCACCTGCGCTTTCTAAATATTTTTTTTTCAGTGTATTGAACTACCTTTTGGACAAATTATATCAAAATTATAGAAAACTTCGTTTGCTCTAACTCAAAATATAGATAATTATATGTTAAGTGAACCCTTTTCAACTGGACCAAATCACTACTTTACTTTAAAATTCATGACCCAATTGGTTTTGACAGTGTCATATCATCCCTTGAGTTGCTATTTGAGGCATAGACATGGAAAAATACATTTGGAAGGGATATACAAAAAAATAGCAAGAAACACACTGTCAACACTAGGGTCTACATTCGTGGACAACGAAAATCAAGGGACGACAATTGTGGTCTCGGACCAAATGGTCGTTTACTTCAGATTTCGAAAGTGTATTTATGTTCACTTGGAAGTAAACACGCGTTCACTTGTCGCGTTAACTGATTGTTTAAATTAAGAAAGAAATTTAGTGTTCATGTACATTTATTTTATTAAAACGATTTCAATCTTTATATTTTACGTAAATGTGTTTCATACCAGAACACATCAAAAACGCTTTTAATTCGAAATATTATCTTTTATTATTTACAAAAAATAAGTTTCAATGAATCCTCTGAGTAGTGGATTGTTTATATTTTGTTTTTTAAAGTTACATGGGCAATCATCGAGGATAGAAAGGTTATCCAACACATCGGAAAAATATTGTTATATGATGGGAATGAACATCATGGTTTACGTTGCTTCGTAACCCATTTTCACAGTCTCTTCCTCAATATAATATTTGCATTCAATACATGGATTTTTATGCGTAATTCACATTGTTTGCCTTGGATTTACGTGATTTAAGATTCTAATTTGCAATATTGGTTTAAAATGAAGGAAATATTTAAATAAAGGGACAATAACTCTTGGACTCGTAAACATACTATCATATACTGAATTACTGATTATTATGCTAATTACAGAACATGGTTATAGTTCCATGTCCCGTTATCTATTCCACTTTTCAAAAAAATAATTTAATATGATCTTTTTAAACAAAAATAGGCAGACATGTTTTCGGCTTTTTTTTTTACTTTGATGCTTACGCCTATTAATTAATTCCCTAAATTTGACAGCTTAACACCAAACTATAAAACAACCTGACATTCTGTAGGATCAATATATAAATGAGATAGCTATACAGTTATATGAAAATCTAAGTTGATTTGAAAAACTTCTAGAAAAAATGAAAGTGACCATCTGAACTTGGTCTAAACATAAAATTGTAGTTTTTTTAACCTATTAACTAAATCCATAAAAATTACAGCAAAAAAAAAAAGAGCACTAAACAGCCTGGCATTCAGTTAGATCAATATAAAAAAGATAAAACAGTAGAGTTTTATGCAAATGCAAGTTGATTTGAAAAAAAATATGAATATATTAAAAAATCACTATCTTGAAATACTAGTAACCAAGAACTGAAACTTTGAGCTTTTTTTTTAAACCTTTTTCTTACATTCATAAGAATGACAGCAACACACAAACAACCAAACAACTTGGCATTCTAGCACCATGTGTTGCTCATGTTATTACAAACCCGTTAAAAAGTCAAAGGGTATCACCAGGCCAGTAGTCTGACATGAATTATCAGTATTGTGGTCATAATTATAAATGTGCTGTTTACAAAAACTTTTTAATTTTAGAAATACTAATGAAGTTTCTTCCTCAGGAAAAGATTACCTAAGCTGTATTTGGAAGAACTTTTAGGAATTTTTGGTCCCCAATGCTCTTTAACTACGTACTTTATTTGGCCTTTTCAAAAAATATTCGAGCGTCACTGAAGAGTCTGTTGTAGACAAAACTCGCGTATGGCATAAATATAAAATTTTAAAACTGATATTTTTTTTTATTGTGAATTGATTCTCATGCTTTTTTTTTTTATCTTGTCTTTCATCATTTATATTTATATAAATAAAATATTTATAAATTTTGTCCACCAGTATTGCTGGGCTATCGGCTATGTATATAGTGTTTAGTATTCATTGAGATGACTAGAAATAGTATTAGAAAAGTTGACACTTATATTTACTCAATTTCAACTTAATAAAAACATTGTAGTTTTCAAACAAGTTTTAGATATTTAGCAAATTAGTAATCAATGTTATTATTCATAAATATGTTGCACAAAATGAATAATTCAACTGATTAAACGTCTATAAGACCAGCTGTACATATCTATTTTATCTTATGACTAAACGCAAGTCAGGTCAATGGCTAATTTTGGCTTTGAAATGTATTACTTCTTCAGATAAATTCAAATTTATTATTTGTTCTGATTCACTTTCATGCTTACAAGCTATACAAAATACTAAAATTATAAAGGCAACAATTCTCAAAGTTTATATGTAAGGAGGAATTAAAAAAATCTTCTGAAAAACATAATATTTCTATGGGTTCCGAGTCATTTTGGAATCCTGGCAAACACAGCTGTAGACTTTTAGGCAAAGAATGCCCTGGGTGACCCTTTACCTAACTGTGATATACCATATACTGATTTTAAATCTAATATAAGAGAATATGTTTTTAATATATTGAAAATTGAATGGAGTAAAAAAGATGATTATAAATTACATGATTTTAAACTAAATTTAGACAAACCTTTTTTTTTTTTTTTTTAAAGATTATATTTTTTATTCATCATTCATATCTATACATACTCATGATACAATCGTTATACACATCATATTTTAAATATTATGAAGATAGTCCAAACAACACTACATACATACATACTCTCACACATTACATCATTTTCATTAAGAATTTTTATCTTTTTTTTTTCTGATCTTTAAATTTAAAAGAAGTTTAATAAAAAAAACTATCTCAAAAACAACAACAATCAATCGAATTCATATTTCACAACATTACTCTCAGTCACAATGGTTATTATAGCATGAACATAAATATTGTATATATATATGCAGATGGTTTTCCAATTCCGTCACATATCAACTTTTTTTTACATTCTAAGCTGTTTACTAAAAGACTTGTTAGTTGAAATATTACAGAAAAGAAAGTTATTCGAAAGCATGGAAATCAATATTCTCAAAATTTTAAATTTATCTGCTATAAACATCAATCATTTCATACAAACGAACAGTTTTTTGTCAAAAGCAAATTTAGCCATCAACAAAAGTTTATCGTTAGTATCATTCGGACGGAATCCATAAGTTCTCACGTCCATAAAGTCATGTTCTACATTTTTCTTATATATTTGATAATCTACATCATTTGGATTCACTTGTTCTACTTTATCAGATCCTCGATCATATTTTATAATATTTCCGGTTCCTTTCAATTTCGCGATGAATTTATCAGAAAACAGTCTACTTTTCTTTATCACCGCTTTTGAAATGATATCGTCGATTTCAACTGCAATTATATCATCATTATGACCATCGTCGTCATCTTCATCATCATCATCGTCTTCATCGTCGTCGTCATCATCAGTATCATTATCATCATCATTGTCGTCGTCATCATCATCATCATCATCATCATCTCCATCATCATTTTTATCAGATTCATATGACTGCTCTGGATTTTCATTTCGAGTTGGTATTGTTGTATCGTTATCATCTGTTATCATAGTTTCGAATAATTGATGCTCACTAATTTCCTGTTGTTTTGTTACTTTGTTTAAATCTTCCAATTCAACTTTTTTGGAATGTATGTTTGAAAAAACTGCATTCTTTTCCTGTAATGTAAGGTCACCATTCTCTACTATAGTGTTAGTTTTTGCGCTCCTTATATTTGCAGTTTCATTTTCAATTAATTGATCATCATCGATATTGACAGTTTCTTGTAAAATACTTTTATTGCTATCTTGACTTGCATCTACTTTTGTAATTTTTTTAATATATTCAGCCATTCTTTTGTTATTTCGGTGTTCCGTAGATTTTGATTTTCGTTTACTTTGTTTATTATCACTTTGTCCGAACATTATTGATATTCGTGCTTTACTTTCATCCCCGTGTATTGTGAATGTTAAATTGTCAAATATACTACATGCATTTTCTATAGACTTCATCAAATAAACAGGTAATTTATCCATATTGATAATAAATCTCAAGGTTAATATCTAGGTCGATGTTACAGTTATAATAACTCGGCTTAAAATGTCTTTGTGAAACAGGGACATCAAAGTTTTCAACATAGAAACACCACTTACTTTAAACTAGTAAGCTCTGCTGCCAAAACATGAATACGGATCCTGGAAATCCTACATATATTGGAGATTTGTTTTCCTGATGAAATTACCGTCCTTGCTTATCAAAGGTGCCTGTGTTCTAGACAAACCTTTTAATAATTTTATGTGCAGAAAAGATCAGTGTGTTATTTCTAGATGTCGTATTGGTCATACTAGAATTACACACGAGTATCTTTTAAAACATGAAGATGAACCCCAATGTGTACCTTGCAACTGCAAGTATACTATAAAACATGTTTTAATTAATTGTATTGACTTTGCTGATATTCGTGAGAAGCATTTCAATGTTAATAATATGTATGGTTTATTCCATTATGTTCCATTTACAAATATTGTTGCATTTTTAGAAGAAATTGGAATTTATTATGGAATATAAAAATGTTATTATATTTAAGTCGTTTTTTAATTTTCATCACGTTATCTTGATGTTGATTTTTATTTGTAAATACTCAATTTGCTAAAGTCTAGAATTTTAGTATAATAGAGGACCTTTGTCTTATTTTTAAAATATGCTCTAAGTTGTAAAAATATTCGAATTAGCTCTCGCCGCGATATAGCCTTTTATTGCAAATGCAGCGTTAAGCAAACAACAATCAAGTCAATGACTTTTCAAAGTTTTTTACTTGTTTTTCAATAACGTACTTTACAGTATTCGTAGAGCTGATAAGTTAAAAAAAATAAAAATACAGCAACAATTGTACGCTGAATGCAAATTGTTCATTGGCTTTTGAATCACTTTTCCTAAGTTAATATTCTTTTTATGTTTGGCAGCTGGCTGAATTTCGAAATCCTGTGAAAATCATAGTCATGCCCAAATCAAGAACAAATAGTGTAATATCAATTGGTTTTCTACCAGTATTGCATTGGACGTGATCTTGTGGTTCACAACTAATTCAACAGATCCTGTTATAGATCATCTTGATTGTGTCTTGCCTTGTCAAAAACCAAAAAAATAGTATATAAAAATTTGAATCAAATTTAAATAGATGTTCTTGATTAAAACACATTTGAACATCCGAATGTTTTAAACCTAATATGTTTAATCATTAATTGAAATTTGTCATAATAGTTATCAAAAGTACCAGGATTATAATTTTATACGCCAGACGCGCCATAACTTAGACATTGACATATCTTTTCTTATTTAAAACATCCAGCTCAGAAAGTGTAATAATGCTACATCAGTGGTTTCGAAATGAAGTATTGTTTATTTTTTTTCTTCTGTCGAAAACCAGATATTTTGCAAATAATAATTTATTCATTATATAACGTGAATATGACATCATGGAAGCATTTTTTCGGGGCAGTTGAAAGACCTGTAAATATATATAGCTTTAGGGTTGGAAATATTTAACTCAATAATTTAACCTTGAACATCGTAGGTCATGAAAAATAAATTCAATTATTTTGACCTTAAGATCAACGGTAAAAATTGATATAAACTGATATCTCTTGGTTTTACACCTAATGCCAAATATCACAGGTCAATGTCAAAAACTGAAACGTCGTATTTGACATGTGTATAACAATAAAACTCAGAAAAGGAAGATAAATCAGATCAGAGAAATTTGACAAATCTATGGATGTTTACCAGTAAAGGGTTAAAACTTTAAAATATAGTATTATGGTTTGTGGCTTGTAACTTTTGAGTTGGATAAAAATTAGAGGATGTTCTCTTGTGCATGTGTACCTTGTCATTTGATAATGTCATCACAAGTAAATGTATTGGCAAAAATTCACATAGAAATATCAAAAAGGTAATATGTCCCTTTCCCCTTTGTTACTACTTCACCATATATTATTTTATTAAAAAAAAAACAATTGATATTTTGTACTTTTCAGCAAATTTTGCAAAGAAAATGCATAATCAACGTTATTAATCTCAAATGTGTTACAGAACATGTGATCATAAAACCAATCCCAGTTGTATAAATTATTTCGTATGTTAATTTCGTCACAAAATTCAGATCAGTCATTGACATTGAAAAGTATTTTACTGGTATTTTTATGGTACACTGCATGTACTTTAAGGTATCCCTGAATGCTGTTTTATGAGGGGTAGTTGCTTCAATGGGAGATTTTTTGTTTGTTGAAGTATTGTCTCTTGCAGGATGTATCTGAAGTATCTTGCAAAAGTACCGATGGTAATTGATAATTCCTATTTATTTATTTTTTGTTGATTTGTTCTCGTCCTGAACATACATGAAACAATTGCAACTGGCCGTTGAGCAAGCAATAACCAATCAATCAAAACGTGAGAGTCGTTTTAAGGTCTTAGATAGTAAAAACATGAGAGTCGTGTTCAGGTCCCAGATAGGTAAAACACGAGAGCCGTTTTAAGGCCTCAGATAGTTAGAACATTAGAGTCGTTTTAAGGTCTCAGATAGTTAAAACATGAGAGTCGTTATAAGGTCTCAGATAGTGAGAACATGAGAGTCGTTATAAGGTCTCAGATAGTGAGAACATGAAGGTCGTTTTAAGGCATCAGATAGTGTGAACATATGAGTTGTGTTAAGGTCTCTGATAGTGAGAACATGAAGGTCGTTTTAAGGTCTCAGATAGTGAGAACATAAAAGTTGTTGATATAATGTTTGCTTTTATAAGGCCAAAAATAAGGACGAATACCAACGAAACAAATTGTTATGTTTATCCTTAGAACAAAACAAGTCTATAGATATTTGAAACCTTTCAAAAACCTTTTAAAATTCTCCTGATTCAAAGATTGAGTAGTAGTCTATAGCAAATCTATATTTTCATTGAGGGAATATGTATATTCAATGTTCAATCTAAACCTGAATTGGTGCCGTTAATGAGATCTTAGGTTTCCAAATGATTAAAACAATTTTTTTTTCAAGTTTCGTGAATATCGATTCACAGTCTTATGGTCATGCCCAAATCAAGAATAAATAGAGTAATATCACTTGCTTTTCTTCCATTATTGCCTTGGATGTGGTCTTGTGGTTCACAACTAGTTCAACAGATCCTGTTCTAAATCATCTTGATTGTGTCTTGCCTTGTCCAAAACCAAATAATTAGTATATACAACTTTGAATTAAATTTAAATAGATGTTCTTGATTAAAACCCACTTGAACATCCGAATCTTTGTCAAACTTAATATGTTTAAGCATTAATTGAAATATGTCATAACTTAGACATTGAAATAGGTTTTCTTATTGAAAACATCCAGCTCAGAGAGTGTTATAATGCTACATCATAGGTTTCGAAATGAAGTATTGTTTATTTTTTTCTTCTGTCGAAAACAGATATTTTGCAGATAACAAACTATTCTTTATATAACGTTAATTTCACATCATGCATTTATTCTTTCGGGGCAGTTGAAAGACTTGTAAAAATATTTATAGCTTTAGGGTTTGAAATATTCAACTCAATTATTTAGCCTTGGACATCGAAGGTTAAGAAAACAAACATCAATTATTTTGACCTGATGATCAACGGTAAAAATTGATATGTATAGATTATTACATGGCATTTTTCATATCAAACCCTTTATCGGCCCAAGGTTGTGATATCAGCCCAAGAGCCGAAGGCTCGAGGGCTGATATCATGAACGAGGGCCGATAAAAGGTCTGATATGAAAAATGACATGTAATTATCTTTTTATCATATACTTCAGCAGAAGATATTCAGACAAGAACTATTAAAACTTAATTTGTCTTTGCACTTTCAAAAAATATTTTCAGACAACCAAAGCAAATTCTTTTCTTTAATTGTTTTATTGATATAACAAGCATTTTAATTGTTTTGTCATGTTCTTTATTAATATTGTCACCTCATTTATATCTTTCAAATCAACTTTAACTTAATTCATGTATGCTCCTCAACTATTTTGGGAAAAGTCTGATCACTTGCCGTTTTCCGCGTTCTGTTGTCGTTTTCAATCAAATTTCCGGAAATGCACGAAGTTGCATGTGATAAACGTCACGGAAATTAACGGAAAGGCATGTGATAACATTCCGGAAGCAGTCAATAAAGGTACCTTTATCAGCCCGCTATGGAAATTCTTAAGAATCTGGTCAATAAACCTAGTAATCCTTTCATAGCCTTTTGATATTTTCAAATGTTATTGAACTGTAAAATTTTAGTAATAATGTATACAAGTATATGATAAAAACTGATATCTCATGGCTATACACCTTATACCAAATATCACAGGTCAGTGTCAAAAACTGAAACGTCGTACTTGACTAGTGTATAACAATAAAATTCAGAAAAAGAAGATAAATCAGATCAGAGAAATTTAACAAATCTATGAATGTATACCAGTAAAGGGTTTAAACTTTAAAGTATAGTATTATGGTTTGTGACTTATCACTTATGAGTTGAATAAAAATTAGAGGCTGTTCTCTTGTGCCGGTTGTACCTTGTCATTTGATATGGTCATCACAAGTAAATGCATTGGCAAAAATTCACATAAAATTATCAATAAAGGTAATATGTCCCTTTCCCCTTTGTTACTACTTCACCATATATTATTTTATTAAAAAAAACACTATGGATATTTTGTACTTTTTAGCAAATTTTGCAAAGAAAATGAATAATTAACGTTATAACTGTCAAATGTGTTACAGAACATGTGATCATAAAACCAATCCCAGTTGTATATATTATTTCGTATGTTAATTTCGTAACAAAATTCAGATCAGTCATTGTCACTGAAAGTATGTTACTGGTACTTTTATGATACACTCAATATACTTTAAGGTATCCTGGAATGCTGTTTTATGAGGGGTAGTTGCTTCAACGGGAGATTTTTTGTTTGTTGAAGTATTGTTTCTTGCAGGCTGTATTCGAAATTATATTGGAAAAGTACCGATGGAAATTGATATAACCTACCTAATTTTATTTTGTTAACTTGTTCTCGTCCTGGACATGCATGAAACAATTGCAACTGACCGTTCAGCAAACAATAATCAATCAATCAAAAGAACGTGAGAGTCGTTTTAAGGTCTCAGATAGTACAAACATGAACGTCGTTTTAAAGTTCCAAATAGGTAGAACACGAGAGCCGTTTTAAGGCCATATAAAGTGAGAACAGGAGAGTCGTATTAAGGTCTCAGACAGTGAGAACAATAGAGTCGTTTTAAGGTCTCAGATAGTGAGAACGTGAGAGTCGTGTTAAGGTCTCAGATAGTGAGAACAGGAGAATCGTATTAAGGTCTTAGACAGTGAGAACAATAGAGTCGTTTTAAGGTCTCAGATAGTGAGAACGTGAGAGTCGTGTTAAGGTCTCAGATAGTGAGAACAGGAGAATCGTATAAAGGTCTCAGATAGTAAAAACATGAGAGTCGTTTTAAGGTCTCAGATAGTGAGAACGTGAGAGTCGTGTTAAGGTCTCAGATAGTGAGAACAGGAGAATCGTATTAAGGTCTCAGATAGTGAGAACAAGTCGTTTTAAGGTCTCAGATAGTGAGAACATGAGAGTCGTTTTAAGGTCTCAGATAGTGAGAACATGAAAGTCGTGTTAAGGTCTCAGATATTGAGAACATGAAAGTCGTTGATATAATGTTTGCTTTTATAAGGCCAAAAAATAAGGACGAATAGCAACGAAACAAATTGTTATGTTTATCCTTAGAACAAAACAAGTCAATAGATATTTCAAACCTTTCAAAATCCTTTTAAAATTCTCCTCATTCAAAGATTGAGTAGTAGTCTAGAGGAAATATATATACTCAATGTTCGCTTAATATATTGAAATGAAATCTTAGTATGAAATGATATACAAATAAAACCCGCATGGTTATAAAATTATCTAAACCTGAATTGGTGCCGTTTATGATATCCTAGGTTTCCAAATGATTAAAACAACTTTTGTTCAAATTTCGTGTATATCGATACACAGTCTTATGGTCATGCCCAAATCAAGAACAAATAGAGTAATATCACTTGGTTTTCTACCAGTATTTCCTTGGACGTGAGCTTGTGGTTTTCAACTAATTCATCATATTCTGTTATAAATCATCTTGATTGTGTCTTGCCTTGTCTAAAGCCAAATAATTAGTATATAAAACTTTAAATTACATTTAAATAGATGTTCTTGATTAAAACCCATTTGAACATCTTAATTTTTGTCAACTTAACATGTTTAATCATTAATAGAAATTTGTCATAACTTAGACATTAAAATATGTTTTCTTATTTTAAACATCCAGCTCAGCTAGTGTAATAATGCTTCATCATGGGTTTCGAAATGAAGTATTGTTTATTTTTTTCTTCTGTGGAAAAACAGATAGTTTGCAGATAATAAACTGTTCATTATATAACATGTATAACGTGAATTTGACATCATGGAAGTTTTCTTTCGGGGTAGTTGAAAACCCTGTAAATATATATAGATTTAGGGTTTGAAATATTTAACCGAATTAATTAACCTTGAACATTGAAGGTTAAGAAAAAATACCATCAATTATTTTGACCTTAATATCAACGGCAAAAATGATATAAACTGATATCTCATGGCTATACACCTTATGTCAAATATCACAAGTCAATGTCAAAAAATGAAGCGTCTCAATTGACATGTGTATAACAATTAAATTCAGAAAAAGGAAAATAAATCAGATCAGAGAAATTTGACAAATCTATGGATGTACACCGGTAAAGGGTTAAAACTTTAAAATATAGTATAATGGTTTGTGGCTTATCACTTTTGATTTGAATAAAAATTGGAGGCTGTTCTCTTGTGCTTGTTGTACCTTGTCATTTGATAAGGCCATCACAAGTAAATGCATTGACAAAAATTCACATAGCAAAATTAATAAAGGTAATTTGTCCCTTTCCCCTTTGTTACTACCTCAACATATATTTTTTTATTTAAAAAAGCCCAAATTGATATTTTGTACTTTTAAGCAAATTTTGCAAAGAAAATGAATAATCAACGTTATTAATCTCAAATGTGTTACAGAACATGTGATAATAAAACCAATCCCAGATGTATATATTATTTCGTATGTTAATTTCGTAACAAAATTCAGATCAGTCATTGACATTGAAAAGTATTTTATTGGTACTTTTATGTTACACTCAATGTACTTTAAGGTATCCTGGAATGCTGTTTGATGAGGGTAGTTGCTTCAATGGGATATTTTTGGTTTGTTGAAGTATTGTTTTTAGCAGGATGTATCTGAAATTATATTGCAAAAGTACCGATGGTAATTGATATAACCTACTTAATTTTATTGTGTTAATTTGTTCTCGTCCTGAACATACATGAAACAAATGCAACTGGCCGTTAAGCAAGTAATAATCAATCAATCAAAACGTGAGAGTCGTTTTAAGGTCTCAGATAGTAAAAACATGAGAGTCGTGTTAAGGTTCCAGATAAGTAGAACACGATAGCCGTTTTAAGGCCTTAGATAGTGAGAACAGGAGAGTCTTTTTAAGGCCTTAGATAGTGAGAACATGAGAGTCGTTTTAAGGTCTCAGATAGTGACAACATGAAAGTCGTGTTAAGGTCTCAGATAGTGAGAACATTAGAGTCGTTTTAAGGTCTCAGATAATTATCTAAACCTGAATTGGTGCCGTGTATGATATCCTAGGTTTCCAAATGATTAAATCAACTTTTGTTCAAATTCGTGTATATCGATACATAGTCTTATGATCATGCCCAAATCAAGAACAAACAGAGTAATATCCCTTGGGTTTCTACCAGTATTGCCTTGGACGTGGGCTTGTGGTTCACAACTTATTCAACATATCCTGTTATAAATAATCTTGATAGTGTCTTGCCTTGTCTAAAACCAAAAAAATAAGATAGAAAACTTTGAATCAATTTTAAATAGATGTTCTTGATTTAAACCCATGTGAACATCCGAATTTTTGTCAACTTAACATGTTAAATCATTAATTGAAATTTGTCATAACTTAGACATTAAAATATGTGTTCTTCTTTTAAACATCCAGCTCAGCGAGTGTAATAATGCCACATCATAGGTTTCGAAATGAAGTATTGTTTTTTTTTCTTCTGTCGAAAAACAGATATTTTGTAGATAATAAACTATTCATTATATAACGCGAATTTGACATCATGGAAGTTTTCTTTCGGGGCAGTTGAAAAACCTGTAAATATATTTAACCGAATTAATTAACCTTGAACATTGAAGGTTAAGAAAAAAAAAACATCAATTATTTTGACCTTAAAAATATCAACAGCAAAAATGATATAAACTGATATCTCATGGCTATACACCTTATGTCAAATATCACAAGTCAATGTCAAAAAATGAAATGTCTCAATTGACATGTGTATAACAATTAAATTCAGAAAAGGAAAATAAATCAGATCAGAGAAATTTCACAAATCTATGGATAAATACCAGTAAAGGGTTAAAACTTTAAAATATAGTATTATGGTTTGTGGCTTATCACTTTTGATTTGAATAATAATTGGAGGCTGTTCTCTTGTGCTTGTTGTACCTTGTCATTTGATAAGGCCATCACAAGTAAATGCATTGACAAAAATTCACATAGCAAAATCAATAAAGGTAATATGTCCCTTTCCCCTTTGTTACTACCTCAACCTATTTTTTATAAAAAAAAAACCAAATTGATATTTTGTACTTTTTAGCAAATTTTGCAAAGAAAATGAATAATCAACGTTATTACTCTCAAATGTGTTACAGAACATGTGATAATAAAACCAATCCCAGTTGTATATATTATTTCGTATGTTAATTTCGTAACAAAATTCAGATCAGTCATTGACACTGAAAAGTATTTTACTGGTACTTTTATAATACACTCAATGTACTTTAAGGTATCCTGGAATGCTGTTTTATGAGGGATAGTTGCTTCAATGGGATATTTTTTGTTTGTTGAAGTATTGTGTTTTGCAGGATGTATCTGGAATTATCTTGCAAAAGTACCGATGGTAATTGATATAACCTACTTATGTATTTTTTGTTAATTTGTTCTCGTCCTGAACGAACATGAAATAATTGCAACTGGCTGTTAAGCAACCAATAATCAATCAATCAAAAGAACATGAGAGTCATTTTAAGGTCTCAGATAGTAAAAACATGAGAGTCGTTTTAATGTCCAAGACAGGTAGAACACGAGAGCCGTTTTAAGGCCTCAGATATTGAGAACATGAGAGCCGTTATAATGGTTCTGATAGTGAGAACAATAGAGTCATTATAAGGTCTCAGATAGTAGGAACATGAGAGAGTCGTTTTAAGGTCGAAGATAGTGAGATCATTAGAGTCGTTTAATGTCTCAGATAGTGAGAACATGAAAGTCGTTGATATAATGTTGCTTTTATAAGGCCAAAAACAAGGACAAATACTAATGAAACTAATCGTTATGTTGATCCTTAGAACAAAACAAGTCTATAGATATTTCAAACCTTTCAAAATCCTTTTGAAATTCTCCTGATGCAAAGATTGAGGAGAAGTGTATAGCAAATTTATATTTTCATTGAGAAAATATATTCAATGTTCGCATAATATAAGAAAATGAAATCTTAGTATGAAAAAATATACAAATAAAACCGGCATGGTTATAAAATTATCTAAACCTGAATTGGTGCCGTTTATGATATCGTAGGTTTCCAAATGATTAAAACAACTTTTGTTCAAATTTCGTGTATATCGATACACATTTCTTATATCATGTATATATAAACAGAACCAGCAAAAATTAAATTTAAAAGTTATGGCAACCGTTTAGAAAGTTCCTTTATATGTTTTATGCACATTTGATATCATAACAAAACCACAATAGATGTTCAGATGTACGAGTAGTCAGCTATGGAAAGGAAGATATCAGTTATAATAGAAAAAAATAAACACACACGAAAAAGGGGAGACCACCCCCATACACTCACATATGATCGAATAAGGCCATATCCTAATATAATGAGCAATACAAAGATAAATGTACACGATTATAATCCTAATATTATTCAATGAATCATACATTTACTAACCGCCTACTAAAACACAAAATCTGCAAGCAAATCATTTAAAATATCAACGTGGTAATCGCAATATGTTGCTCAAACTGCTGTGTACATGGCTATAGAACTGAATGATCTTCTCAGTCAATGACAAGTTCCCACAGGAGCAGATTTATCAACTGAGGAAAATTTTAAGACCAGGTAAGTTAAAAGTATTACAATAGAATCTATCAAAATACTAAAGGCGCGGTATAAACAGTGCTATGCGGTATGAATTAAAGTATTATAGAATATAAATTATATATCAAAATCATTCTTACATTTATATTTATTAAACTTTAAAGACTGACTTTTTTTTATGAATGGCAGACTTTGTTCTTACACATTGTACATTGTTTTAGAAGAAAACCCACTCATACTTCCAGTATGTTTTAAAGCTGTTCATGGCTAAAATGGACATGCAATAGTAAACTTATGGTTGTCCACATGATTACAACATGAATTTTCCATTTTCTCTTGATGCTTTCGTGAAATAAATTGCTTAAAAAGTGTGTTGAGCGAAAATAATGGAATACTGTTAGCACATTGATTGAAACATGAATTGTTCCAAGGTTGAAGCCCAGTCTCATTTTGTGAAAGATATCCGCCTCTGAATTTTTTTAACGATCATGAATATTGATTTGTTTTATTTCAAAATAAAAATCAATAAATCATTTTTGAACAAAGCACTTTTCTGTGAAGAAATATTTTTTCAAGTAAAATAGATTTTTTTCACTAGTACCTTCAGTTTGAAAAAAGGGAAAGTTTCCTCTTTCAGTTCTGAACATTATCGCAAAATACTTATTGATTTTATTTAAAATATTGAGGGGAGGGGGTGGGGCAAACGCCAGTAACAGCAATAAATTATTAAATCTGCAGAGCAAATGTTGACGCCTGAACTGATTCGGATGTGTGTCTATTTTGTGATAAACTTGGGTTTAGTTTTCTGTAATTAGTTAATATTTCAGTTTCATTATGTATATCGCTTTCATATTCATTTGTTAAAATTTACTGGTTGCAATAGCATTAAGTGTTCTATATTATAAGGATGTTCTTATCCCGTGCATAAAAACAATGCCGTGTTTGTCAAAACCTTTTCAACTTTTGATCTTCAGTGCTGTACAACTTTGTACCTTTTTCACGTTCAATCTTTTATATCTAGGCGTTATGTATTCAGGTTTAGTTTTCTGTAATTTTTAATACTTCAGTTTCTTTATGTATATCTCTTTCATATTCATTTGATAAAATTTACTGTTTGCAATAGCATGAATTGTTCTATATAATAAGAATGTTCTTATCCCGGGCATAAACACAATGCCGTATTTGGCGAAACCTTTTCAACTTTTGATCTTCAGTGCTGTACAACTTTGTACTTTTTTCACTTTCGATCTTTTATATCTGGGCGTCACTGGTGAGTCTTGTGTGGACAAGGCGCGTTTTTGGCGTATTGAATTTTAAACCTGATGCTTTTTGTTATCTGTAAATCATGTTTTTCTTTGTCTAATATGTTCTCCTATTTATTTGTATTGTAGTCCTGTAATATTATGTTGTCATTTCAATATTATATTTAACTTTGCCATTAAAGTGAGAGGTTTGGCATGCCATAAAACCAGGTTTAACCCACCACTTTTATTCCCCTTTAAAAAGTGTCCTGTACCAAGTCAGGAAGATAGTCATTGTTATATTATTGTTCGTTTCTCTGTGTGTTGCATTTTAACGTTGAGTCGTTTGTGTTTTCTCTTATTTTTGAGATAATGAGATAAGACGTGGCACGGTACTTGTCTATCCCAAATTCATGTATTTAGTTTTCATGTTATATTTGTTATTCTCGTGGTGTTTTGTCTAATGATTGATCAGTTTCTGTGTGTGTTGCGTTTCGGTGTTGTGTCGTTGTTCTCCTCTTATATTTAATGCGTTTCGCTCGGTTTTGGTTTGTTACCCCGATTTTGTTTTTTGTCCATGGATTGATGAGTTTTGAACAGCGGTATACTACTGTTGCCTTTATGTACATAAGATAGGTTTATTTCATTAACAAAATATTCACAAATTCCTATGTTGGTGACGTGGTTTATTCGTAGTTCAGAGAATAATTATATATTTATGAGCAGAATATGAGCATACGCCTGCGATTGTATTCCAAATAAGCGGATTCTGACAGACCTTAGGGAACTGTGAAACACAACACTGCTTTGAGATACACATTTAAAAAAAAAAGTAGTTATAAAGTACTCAAGATACTTAATTCAAATACAGTCCTATGTTCAATTTGTCAGATAAACTGTCTGTGGATAATATATCAAATAGTATAGTGTCCATGCTTGTTGTCGTATCCGTTTTGACAATAACATTATATAAAATAATGTCCATGTCACCATTTCACTCTCAGATTCTGTTCTTGCCATTTTGGTCCCTGTTAAAAAAAAAATATTTAAATAATTCAATATATGTATGTCGTTCACGTGATTTCCAGTACTATGCAATTGAAGCTTTTCTGTGTATATGTATAACTATAATAACATTAACGGTACCGATTTTCTTGCACCAGATGCGCATTTCGACAATACATTTTTCTTCAGTGATGCTCGTGGCCAAAATATTTGAAATCCAAAGCTTACATAAAAGATGAAGAGCTATAATCCAAAAGGTCAAAAAAGTATAGCCAAATCCATGAAAGGAATCAGAGCTTTGCATGAGGGAGATACATTCCTTAATTTATAATAATTTCTTATATTTTGTAACAGCAAATTTTAATAACACAAAAACTCCGTATTTTCATGCCAGTACCGAAGTACTGGCTACTGGGCTGGTGATACCTTCGGGAACTAATAGTCCACCAGCAGAGGCATCGACCCAGTGGTAGTTATAAAATTTACGGGACCAATTTTCTTTCACCATATGCTTATTTCGACAATACATGTCACTTCAGTGATGCTCGTGGCCAAAATATTTGAAATCCAAAGCTTATATTAAAGATGAAGACCTATATTCTAAAAGGTCCAAAAAGTATAGCCAAATCCGTGAAAGGAATCAGACAGCTTCATAACTTAATTATGGATTTTTTTTGTCATCATCAATCAAATACCAAAAAAAAATATAAAGATATTATAATATCAAAAGTTTAACTTACTACCACACTTCTTTACGAGACCGATTTATTGACCATCAATCTAAAAAATGTTGCTTCAATACACAACCTTTGATCACCTACCTTCAACTAGACAACATTTCGTATTATTCATTTGTGATTTTTTTGTTGTTGATACTATTCTACTGAATAAGATATGTGTAGTTATGTAAAACATATACCTATTTGGTGTTTTGAATCACGGTGAAGTAAATAATAATTCATTTTAATATGACAAAGTCGTATGTATTATTAAATTATTGTTTTGCAGAGACGGTTACCAACTGTCAATTGCAATGATAATGGCTCATATTTTGAACTGCATCTTGGTTGTGTTCATCTTTGGTACAAGTATGGTTAATGGTCAGGACCCAGTTGTACCGGGCCCAGTAGTACCGGCCCCAGTAGCAGGAGGTATGCTTAACACGATTTTAAGTTACAAAAACTCCCCTGTTTGTATTGATAGAATGTCACATGCGATAGCGTTGAAAAAATAGGATGTTGAATCAGACTACATGAAGATAAAATTATCATGTTTAAATAAGTAGCATGACCTTCATTAGGAATGCTGAAACATTTTAAAGTAGATGAAGTTAAGTCCAAAAAAAACGTCTTCCCCAATACAACCAAACGAGACCAAACGAGACCGAAATACATAACATAATTCTTTGAAGAAAAAAAATTAAATCATCAGCGTTCAGTTAATTAGTGAAATGAGTTCAGGTGACCGTCAGTTAATGCAAGCAAAAACTTATTTGTATCGATGATTCGTTACAAAAACAGCTGACTGCAGAAAAAATTATGCAAGAGATTAAGCAATGAATGTTCATTTTACATTGTCTATAAACGGTGTATGTTTATGTTTATATTATACATTTTTAAATTCCTTTATTTTATGTTTTACAGCGGGAGTAACAGCGACACTACCCAGTGGTTCGAATTCATATGCGAAAGATGCAGTAATCTTATACAGCCGAATTCTTTGTCCGGATAATAATTATAATGCTGGAAAATATAAAGCTACCGTGGCTGGTAATTACTTGGTGTCTGTTACCATGATGTCAGGTACTGTTGCCGCTCACACGACTCTTAGGAAGAATGGAGCTATTTATGTGTGGCTATATACTGGTAACCGATATGATATGGCAACCCAAACTGTCTGCATGCAACTGGCAGTGGATGATGAGATTTGGGTACAGATGACCAACGCGGCATCGATTCTCTTTGATGTTTATAACACTTTCACTGTAGTTAAGTTACCTTGATTCAGATGTAACATGAAGTTTTTAAAAATGTTGCATTCCGGCCAAAAAAAAAAGATTAGTGAATGCTTTTAAATAAAGTTTACCATTTTATTATAGTTATACTTTTTAAATGAGTAATAAGCTTACATATGCAATTTGTTTGTTGTTTATTAATAGACAACATATTTGTTACGTTTGGTCGAGGTGTTTTTCAACAGACTGTCGACATTTCAATGATAATGAATCGTGTCCTCATTTTGCCGATTTGTTTCTTTATTATTATGAGGTTGACTTGATACAGGAACTTCAAAGAAGGAAAAATGAGAAATTAGCAATACCCTTTAACTTTACTTCCCGCTATAAAGATGATGTTCTCTCACTGAATAATTCAAATTTGGTGACGATGTTAAACGCAACTATCCCATCGAATACGAGATAAAGAATACACAAGTTACAGTCAAGTCTGATTCATATCTTGAATTACGTCTAGAAATTGACAACGGACGTCGGTTAAAAACAACACTTCACGACAAACGAGACGAATTCAGCTTATCAATTATAAATTTTCGATTTCTATGATGCAACATTTCGGCATATATAGTACATATGTTCCAATTGATACTAACTTCCCGCGCTTGTATTTAAGTTCATGATTTCCTTGATAGAGGGTTGCTACTCGCAAGGAATCTTCTAAACTAAGAGTTCCAAATAGTGAAGTTGAAATCATCTCTTCGTAAATTTTGTAGACGCTATCACGAATTGGTTGATCGTTATTGAATAACCCTTTCACAGATGATATTGGATATGTTTCTTATGCCCTAAATACAACTCCCTTCCCTTTTCATGAACGTGACCTACCGAATTACACTATTTACTGGGTTTTTAATAAATTAAGCAACAAGAAGGGTGTCACATGTTGCGCAGATTCTCCTCACCCTTCCGAAAGCCTGAGATGGAAGCCTGAAATCTACCCCTTTTTTGTGGGGTTCGTGCTGCTCAGTCTTTAGTTTTTTATGTTGTTTCTTGTGTACTATCATATGTATTTTTGAAATTAAGAATGAAAAAATGGAATGTGTCAAAGAGACAACAACCCGACCATAGAACAGACAACAGTAGAAGGTCATCAACAGATCTTCATTGCAGCGAGAAATTCCCGCACTCGGAAGCGTCCGTCAGCTGGCCCTTTAACACATATATATCAGTGATAATGAACGCTATACTAAACTCCAAATTGTACACAAGAAACTAAAATTATATAAGATTTACAAAGGCCAGAGGCTTCTCACTTTGGACAGGCGAAAAATGCGGCGGGGTTAAACATGTTTATAAGACATCAAGCCTCCTTCTATACCTCTAGCCAATGTAGAAAATTTAACGCATAACAACATGAACAAAACGCACATTCAAATTCAGTTCAAGAGAAGTGCGAGTCTGATGTCAGCAGATGTTACAAAAAATTAACAAAATGACAATACTACATAAATAACAACAGACTACTAGCAGTTAACTGACATGCCAGATCCAAACTTCAATAAAACTGATTGAAAGATTATGTTTTTATTTGTCTTTATCAATTTAGCCATGACGTGATTAATGTAGTTTATTTACGATTTTTGAGTTCGTCTGTTCCTCTGATATCTTTCGCCCATCTTTTAGTTTTGCATGTACATCATACTTAAAACAAGATAAAATTCGACAAATGTTTATATTAATTTTATTATCATCTACTGTATCAGGACTTCAACATAATTGTATATCTAAGACGATATGAATTAAAACATATAGATCAATAAGCCACAATGAAATACACATCATGTAGATTTTGAACATTTCACATAATTTTAGTAAACTTCAATTTTCGCGTTTACTATAATTACGTTAACGCGGTCAAAATGTAGTTATTAATGTTTGCCCGAGTAATCGGTCGTTTACTCTGGGTCCGTGTAGTCAGTAGTATAGCGTTTACTTCAGATTTCACAAGTTTCCAACTTTCATAATGCACGTGCACTGTTAAGTAAATGGTCCGAGAGCACAATTATTTCGTAGTCCATTTCTTTTAGACAAGACATGCAAATTAAAAAATCCCACCTGCGCTTTCTGAATATTTTATTTCAAGTGTGTTGAACTACCTTTTGGACAAATTATATCAAAATTATAGAAAACTTCGTTTGCTCTAACTCAAAATATGGATAATTATATATTAAGGGGGTCTTGAAATCTTTTGACAGCTTCCGAAGTGCTAATTGTGAACCCTTTTCAACTGGACCAAATCACTACTTTACTTTAAAATTCATGACCCAATTTGTTTTGACAGTGTCATATCATCCCTTGAGTTGCTATTTGAGGCATAGACATGGAAAAATACATTTGGAAGGGATATACCAAAAAATAGCAAGAAACACACTGTCAACACTAGGGACTACATTCGTGGACAACGAAAATCAAGGGACGACAATTGTGGTCTCGAACCAAATTGCTGTTTACTTCAGATTTCGAAAGTGTATTTATGTGCACTTGGAAGTAAACACGCGTTCACTTGTCGCGTTAACTGATTGTTTAAATTAAGAAAGAAATTTAGTGTTCATGTACATTTATTTTATTAAAACGATTTCTATCTTTATATTTTACGTAAATGTGTTTCATACCAGAACACATCAAAAACGTTTTTAATTCGAAATATTATCTTTTATTATTTACAAAAAATAAGTTTCAATGAATCCTCTGAGTAGTGGATTGTTTATATTTTGTTTTTTAAAGTTACATGAGCAATCATCGAGGATAGAAAGGTTATCCAACACATCGGACAAATATTGTTATATGATGGGAATAAACATCATGGTTTACGTTGCTTCGTAACTCATTTTCACAGTCTCTTCCTCAATTTAATATTTGCATTTAATACATGGATTTTTATGCGTAATTCACATTGTTTGCCTTGGATTTACGTGATTTAAGATTCTATTTTGCAATATTGGTTTAAAATGAAGGAAATATTTAAATAAAGGGACAATAACTCTTGGACTAGTAAACATACTATCATATACTGAATTACTGATTATTATGCTAATTACAGAACATGGTTATAGTTTCATGACCCTTTATCTATTCCACTTTTCAAAAAAATAATTTAATATGGTCTTTTTAAACAAAAATAGGCAGACATGTTTTCGACTTTTTTTTACTTTGATGCAGCACTTACGCCTATTAATTAATTCCCTAAATTTAACAGCTTAACACCAAACTATAAAACAACCTATCATTCTGTAGGATCAATATATAAATGAGATAGCTGTACAGTTATATGAAAATCTAAGTTGATTTAAAAAACTTATAGAAAAAATGAAAGTGACCATCTGAACTTGGTCTGAACATAAAGTTGTAGTTTTTTTTAACCTATAAACTAAATCCATAAAAATTACAGCAAAAAAAAAAAAGCACTAAACAGCCTGGCATTCAGTTAGATCAATATAAAAAAGATAAAGCAGTAGAGTTTTATGCAAATGCAAGTTGATTTGAAAAAAAGTTTTGAATATATTTAAAATAACCAAGAACTGAAACTTTGAGCTTTTTTTTAAACCTTTTTCTTAAATTCATAAGAATGACAGCAACACACAAACTACCTAACAACTTGACATTCTAGCACCATGTGTTCCTCATGTTATTACAAACCCGTTAAAAAGTCAAAGGGTATCACCAGGCCAGTAGTCTGACATGAATTATCAGTATTGTGGTCATATTTATAAATTAGCTGTTTACAAAAACTTTTTAATTTTAGAAATACTAATGAAGTTTCTTCCTCAGGAAAAGATTACCTAAACTGTATTTGGAAAAACTTATAGGAGTTTTTGGTCCCAATGCTTTTTAACTACGTACTTTATTTGGCCTTTTCAAAAAATATTCGAGCGTCACTGAAGAGTCTTTTGTAGACAAAACTCGCGTATGGCATACATATAAAATTTTAATGCTGGTTATTTTTTTTTTATTGTGAATTGATTCTCATGCTTTTTTTTTTATCTTGTCTTTATCATTTATATGGCTGTGTACATTATATATATACAACTCGTCTAAACATTAACCCAACAAAGTTAGATCTGTAAATTTGCTTTTGCAAATTTGTTGTTCTTCCCTCGCCGGGATTCGAACCCATGCTACTGAGATATCTTGACACCTATTCGCCTGCACTGTAGCCGTCCCGCTAGACCACACGACCACCTGGGCTTCATATAACTGAAGATGTGGCTGGGTGTTACCTTTGCACGTCAGTTTTAATCTAGCGTCGTACTACAGTACATGATATATAAGGCATGAAGATGTATATATACATATATTAAAACTAAAATGAATTCACAGGTCTTCATTTTCTGCTTGCTTTGGATCAAGTTTTGTCAACACGCCATAGCACTTGGAATAAAGTGCACATACCAGTTGGCGACATAGCAGTACCAAGTGATAAGTCACTCGGTCTTCAACATACTTGCACATCTTCTTTGACAGGTAATAATAACACGGCCGACAGTCGGCTAACCGAGAGATTGGTCGGTTAATGTATATTGAGTATGCGGATATATCGGGTTGGCTAAAGTCTGTTAATCAGGTGTTATCGAGACAAACATGATAAACTCAGCATGTTTCATTGTATAACCTTTTAACTATATGTTTATAATAAAAAAATATTTATGTCTAACAGAACTATTCAATGTACTGAATTCGATCTATAAAATGAAAAGGCAAGTTGGTCATCAATAAATTTATACACATTTTACACACACAAAATGTACACAAAATGACACTTGGGTTGAATTTGCTTGCATGCAATATTTTGAACATCGAAAAAAGACAGGTATTGTGTGTGTTAACCAAATTGATATCAATGTGTGAAAAATCTGAGGAAAAATCTGTATTTTGGTGACATAAATCAATCTTTATTTAAAACCTGGTCTGTTAATGGGTCGGATGTATAAAACTCGGTCAGTAAATTGGTCTGTTAAGAGTTATGAATGACAATAAAAGTATAATTTTATTACTTTATGGTGTTAATTCGGTAGGCTCAAGACGAGCGGCTAAAATGTACGGAAACTACACTTGTGCAATGGAACATAAAATATATACGGAAACAAACATGAGCAATGAACAATTAACATTTTAGGCAATGGATATTGAAAATTGATAGAAATAGTTTCAAAAAGTGTAAAATTAAAGTAAAATTGATTTTATCCGAGAATGGTCGCATATATCATGTGGATTCTGAATGACACCAATTTGTCATCTACATTTATTAGTAACCAGAATATAAATCAGAGATTAACGTCGTAATGTAACTAAACATCAGTCAGTAAAATATATTGGGATGCCTAAATATAAGGAATAGAGAAAGAATAATGAGTAAGATAAATAAAATGTAGAGAAAAGTAACAACAATTTAAAAAATACAGCAATACACAACACCCCCAATCTGGACCCTCATGGTATACACGATAATCTGGATGGAGATACAGAATATAAATAAAAGATACGGACAGAAGAGAGTGGTGCATTGCTAAAAAAAGAGAGAAAAAAACAATAATTGCTTAAGAATAAAGACATGAAACCCCCTGGGTGTTGAAACAGTAACGTATTACGATGTACTCATATTGGTGACAAATGCTTGAAGTTTACATGTGGACAACTGCAGTTCTCCTCTGCACAACTAAACGGAATAAACTGAATTAAGATATAATACAACCAAATGTAGCTGCATTCGTTCTGTTCCATTTACTTCTTTAGAATGATGTAAACAGCAGATGATTAAGTAATAGAAGAAAAGAACCAATTGGATAATGCTGACGAAATATGGTTAAACGTAAAGTGGCAAATATCATGTGCATATCAGAACGACAACACGTTATTTGTACCCTGTGTTGTATTAGAAAGACACGTTCAGTCGGATTTGAGAACACGCTACTTTGAGCAGACACAAAAATTAAGGCTGATTAAAATCGTTAATAATAAATTCATGCATATTCCAGCGGCCGACCCAGATCGCTCTATATTAAAGCGACACACTCAAGTGATACACTCTTCAAAAAAATGCAAAGAAAGTAAAAAAAAAATGCTTTTACTAGAAGGATAGTGTTGCACCGTATTATCATTTTTTTTAACTCAAGAACATCTCATTCTTAACTTGTTGCAATGGGAAAATATAAAGGTAGCAAAACTATTTTCGTGGCTAAATAACTCTTAACTGACACAATTTCAATTGTCACACCCATTAACAGACTTTATTCCCATAATTTTCACTAAAACGTGGTATTACTCGCGTTATATTACAATTATGAAATATTTACTAATGTAAATTTATATTTAAGAACCAAAGTAGTATTTTGTTTCGCCTTTTATTAATAAAATTGCTATACGTGTTATCATTAATACTACATGCTTGCGCGATGCCTTTTACTTTTACTGAAAACTGCGCAGACTATGAAGTGTTTTTAAGATGGAAAATGTTCTATGATAGATATCATTTTGTCAGAAACTTTTCTTTTTTTGATTTGATTCTTATAATTATATAATATGCCGAAAATCTGATATTTGATGGAGTTGAAAAATAAATTGTGCGTTTTACTCTTAACAGACGTATAGCCAACCCGATTAACAGACTAATCTCCCATATAACAGCATACTCAATATAGATTAACCGACCAATCTCTCTATTAGCCGAGTGTCGACCGTGAATAACGGTTAATAATTAGTGTTATTAAGTCAATAGGAGATAGCAGGCTTTCTCTTGGTAAAACCAAACTACCTTCGTGTAGTATTTTGCCGATAGTTTTTTTTATCAGTTATGTTGTTTCACAAAGTAAGATAAAATGTTCAATGGTTTCATCAGCTTTATTACACATCGGATTTGTTGCCTAATTTTCAATATTCCGCTTTATTAATTGGTTATCAAAAGTACCAGGATTATAATCTAGTACGCCAGACGAGCGTTTCGTATACATAAGACTCATTAGTGACGCTCATATCAAAATATTTATAAAGCCAAATAAGTACAAAGTTAAGGAGCATTGAGGATCCAAAATTCCAAAAAGATGTGCAAAATACGACTAAGGTAATATATGCCTTGGATGAGAAAAATCTTATTTTTTTCGTAAATTCAAAGTTTTGTAAATAAGAAAATTAAAAAAAATACCACATTATAGTTATTCATGTCAACACCGAGGTGTTGACTACTGGGCTTGTGATACCCTCGGGGACGAAACGTTCACCAGCAGTGGCATCGACCCAGTAGTGTTAATAGTTTCGTCAATATAAGACTCATCAGTGACGCTCATATCAAAATAACTATAAAGACAAACAAGTACAAAGTTGAAGAGCATTGAGGATCCAAAATCCCCAAAAATTGTGACAAATACGGCTAAAGTAATCTTTGCCTTTTTATAAGAAAATCCTTAGTTTTTCGTAAAATTCAAAGTTTTGTAAACAGGAAAATTATTCAAATGACCACATTAGTGATATTCAAGTCAACACCGAAGTGGTGACTACTGGGCTGGTGATACCTTCGGGGACGAAACGTCCATCAGCAGTGGCATCGACCCAGTGGTGTTAATAGTTATCAAAAGTACCAGGATTATAATTAAGTACGCCAGACGCGCGTTTCGTCTATATAAGACTTATCAGTGATTGCAGTATGAAGGTTCCAGTGAATAATGTAGAGCAAATCATTAATGTACAATTTCTTATTCTCAGTTTGCACTTGTTGTTTTAAGTAAAGATGAATTCTATCAATATCATATTTGCCTTATAGATAACTTAGTGTTGAGTCCCCCTTTCATTGTGGTATCCTGACAACCTCCCATTACTTGTGAATCTATTTGGTTGTAAACCTCTTCTATTCAATTTTTATTAATGACTTTTCAAGATACTGATCTAACTCTACGATGTCATATTTTCCAAAGATCTTTTTCATATCAATAATTTAAAACCAGCTATTGATTGAGTAAGTTTTAATTTTAAGTTGACGTTCCGCTATTCTAAGGACAATCTTTTAGATCTGGTTATTTTCTCAAAAAGTGTGAGAATTTTGATATGGATCTCTGCTTCAAGTGGGAGCAATCCTGATAATAAATAGACAGCCGGGTCAGCCACATTTAGGTTGAGAGATAAAATTTGTTGAATTCACATTCAATTTTGTTTATGAATAAGACCTTAATTTTACCCTAATGGTATCAATACTTTTAGGCCGTAGGTCAAAACAGGTCGGATATATGAATTTGATAAGGAGATTTATGATTCAGGGTCTGTCTAACTCATTTTCACCATGTTATCCCGTACCCATAAAAATGGACAGAGATCTTCTGGTTTTTTTTATATTTTCAGTGGTTGCATTAGTAGAGTTGAAAGGGGTTGTTAGATATCAAGACAAAATTGTCTGCAAAGGTCATCACACAACAGTTTATATTTCCAAAGTTGGCTCTAAGTCCACAGTTTCTCAGAATTTGTAGTAGAGGGTTGATACAAAGTTTGTAGATATTAGCGCTAATCATGCCGATTTGACATTGTATTGCCCTATTTTAAACCAATCTTAAAAATCTGATCTACAAAATGCTTTTTCCATTCTTCCAATACACATTCAGATGTTTGATATGTTTTATTTTCTTCTATAAGTTCTTCAATAAATATACCCACCCCCCTACTGGGTTCTTGTTATTTTATAAAATAAGGAAGTGTCACTGGATTTTACATCCACGATTTGATGTCGAGTATTAATCTTTTCAGCTCTTGCTCGAACTCTTTTCTACGAAGTTTCCTAGCTTAAGATAGAAGTTACCAGGTTCTTTTGGTCGACTATGATGTTTCCGTACAAGTTAGGCAGTTTTCTTCCTTTTCAGAGCTTGTAAAATGTCATCATTCAGCAATGGTAGTTTCTCTTTTTTGCTTGCCCTTTCGTTTTCTTGAAGCAGTTTTTGAGGTTTTGTCTGATATAATTTGTTTCAGTTCACCAAAGCTTTATAGTCAGCCCTGTCCACCTTATTCCAGTTAACTTTGGAGTTCATTCATTTTCTTATAGGGAATATAACATTTCAATGACAACATCAGTGGAATATGGTCAGAGACGTTTCTATATATTTTCTGTATTTCACTCTTGACAAAATTTCCTTTATAGTGGTCTTGAAATAAATGTAGTATATTGCACATGTTGCAGGCATGGCTTGGACACTCCGGTGTATGAAAGTAATTCCACATTCAACTGTGATATGGCTGTTTTTCGTTGAGAATTTGTTGAACTGTATATGTGTTCATTAAGATATCCACCTATTATCAATTGATGAAAGTTTTTAAAGGTTTCAAAAATGTTATGAAGTTAGTCTAAACATTCATTGAGTTTAGTAAAGTGGTTATTAGAGCCCCCACATGGTAGGTTAACATATACAAATATAGTATTAGGTTTTCTGAAAATTTTCATACATTGAACTCTCAAATTTCCTAGTTGCAACGGCGTTATTCTATCGTCAAACTGAATGGCCACCTTCGTAACCTCGAGGCATTTCATTTGGTGGAATGGGATTATACATATCAACCGCTTTAACAGATGTATGTAGTTATTGTAATAGATGTTTTTCAAAATAAAAAAACAATGTTCTTTTATAAGCATAATATGTATCAACCTTATTCATGTTATTTTCAATCTCATGAATAAGAGGCACAGTAGTTAAAATATTTTAACAATTAAAATCTAAAACTCTCATTCTCTTTTACCGTATTACATCTATTCCTAACATTAAAAGACTGACATAACATTAACATAAATAAAAAATGAATAATGAAGCTTGTTCTTGTTTTTGTGATTTTACTTTTCACTTAGATTTGAACACTTTGATGTGCATTATTTTACGAGTAAAAATAAGACGATGCTTGTAAAAAAAAACTATGAGTCATGCACGTATGTCAAACACTTATCCAGGAATTACTCTTAACCCAGAAATTTACCTTTATCCAAATACCCTTAACCAGGGAATAAACATATTCTGTGATATATTTTCAACAAAGCAAAATTTGTTAAGTTTTTCCTTTTAATTACATTTACATATAGGTAATAAGTATTTATTGGTATAGAGTATTTCGATTATTTTGAATAATGCAATAAAATTTAAGTAATTCTTCTTTGCAAAGGGAGAATATATTAAATATTTAATTTCATGGAATGGGAGACAACTGAAACGTATTACTCTTAAACGGAAACGCGTTTACTCTTATCCAGTTAAAATCAATCGGGTCCAGGACCAATCCAGTATATTTTATCATAATCCTTTGTTTTTAAATCAATTTCATATGTGCATATATCTAGAGTTATTCAGAGCTAGTAAACCCAGTGTATGATAAATATTTCCGGTTATGGAATAAATTCTACTGCATTTATTTCCATATTTTTCTAGAAATTCACAATTGCATGATTGTAGTAGAATTGTTGTGTGTATACTAAGAAAATAGTGTTTCGGTTATGGTCATGTAGATCTAGGCTTATCCTCATCAGTTATCCCTAGCCTATATGTTTCCTGCTTTGTGATATGTGTATAGTTCAAATTTGATTTCTCTTATGGGGATACGACACCTGTTGATACCTTCGTTTTTTATCTTTTTTCTTCTTTCTATTTTTTTGGTATTTTTTCTTCTTTTTTATCAAAAAGGTCTTCAGTTAGTTTATTGTTCTTTATATTTTGTCTTTATTGATTTCGTGTTTATATTTTTTTTCCTTCTTTGAATTAGTTAAATACTCTTTTAGATTATTATGTCTCTTTGTATGTACAATGTTTTCTCATTGCTTTTAATACTCTATTTGAGAGATTAAATATCTTTTTTGTTATTCTATTTCAGAACAATTTAGTTATTAAAGCAGTCTCTATTTGAGAGATTACTTTGTTTTTGCTATTCCAATAATAGCATTCTCTATTTCAGAGATCGTTATGTGTCTTTTTGAGAATAATTTGTATTATCAATATTCAGAGTATCAATCTCTATTTGAGAGATGATTATTACTGTTTTATCAATCTCTATTTGAGAGATGATTATTACTGTTTAATCAATCTCTATTTGAGAGATGATTATTACTGTTTTTTTCTCACAAAAACAAAAGAGCAGTCTCTATTTGAGATAACTTGATTTTTGCTATTCTATTAATTTATCTTTTTGAGAGATTATTACATGTTGCTATTCTATTTGAGAATAACGTATAATATCAAACTCTATTTGAGAGATGATTATTACTGGTTGTTTTTAAAAACACAAGACACAATAGTCCTTTACTTCCGATGTTAAAGCATAAACATAGATCCTGTTCTGTGTGATAGATAAGTATGTGTATTTTATCAGTCAAATATTTCAATCTATCTAATTGATTCCACGTGATTACAATATCGCGTATATTGATTGGTTGATTCTATATACGTCACAGATGCATGCACGTGTGATTTTGACATCACATGACCTAAACTGTATCTTAAAATAGTTCAGTGTCCATAACAGATACACATAATAATGTATTATTTTCTTCTTCTGGATCGATATTAATGATGAACATAAATAGAAAATCCGTTACATGTATTCTATATACATGATATATATATATCGTATCTCTATTAAAATAAAAGTTGTATTATTGGTCAGCTAAATATTTATAGTTTGGTAGTTAAATCAATTAGCATTTTTCTTTAGAAAAAAAAACAATTCTTTGTCAGCGTTTGCACAAATAATTATTGAAATATTTGTAAATATAGGTGGTCGAATCTCCATGAGAATCAAATCTGAACTAGTCACTTGTATGAACATTTAAGTACAGCTCTTTGTAAGAACCAGGCAGGGTGCCATATACATGTGATTTATGAGGGTTTCAGATTTTATCTATAAATGGCCAAAAAGAAGCAGTAACTAAATACTACTCAAAAAATAAATATGAGTGGGGAAAAACGAGTGGTTGCCATGGTAACGGACACTCTATTTTTTGGTTGTTAGACATAGTAAAATCTTTCAAAAATCAGCTAAATCACTACAATTCAGAGCCTGATTAGGAATAGAATCAAGCATTTTTAATTAATTTTCATATGTAACATTGATACAACTTTGTTTAAGCATCATTTAAGTTAAGATTGCATGTAAATTAAATTTGTAAATTTTTTGAAAAATTTTGCCAAAAAATGCATATTTTCAACTTTTCTGAATTTGGGATTTTTGCGAAATTATCAAATTTTCTACGGTGTTTTTCAGAAAAGAGCAACTGTGTATAGCATAGTTAGCACTATAGTTATGAAGTTTGGATACTACTTTACCAAATTAAATAGAAAAAAGCTTGGGACTTTCTTCAGTTTTATCACCATAGCAACCGATTTTTTCCTTGGAAACGGACTTATTATTTGCAAAATATTGCAGTTTTAGAGCTTAAATGTACCGAACTGTTTCATAACTTATTACAAAATTACATCTAAGTTACCATCGTTTATAGTTGCTGACTTCAAAAGCTCCCATGGAAATGCACATTACCCATAGCAACATCTAATTTAAAATGTATCAATAGAAATTTATGTAAACAAATACATATATTATATATAGAAGCTGTTTATTATCAAGTTGAAATATGATTGCATGCTTTGCTTCACTCACAGTCTTGTCTGTTCTTTTCAGAAGGTTCAACATATGTAATATATAATGAAACATTGGGATTAGAACCGAAGGTTAGGAAAAAAGGGGAGGGGTAGGTTTATTTAAAAAAAATCATACATGTAGATTCTTGAAAAGATAACGTTTGGTCGGAAAGCCTGGTTATGAATAGAATAATGATTATATTATGAATAGAATCAATTTTATTTTCAGAAATTTCATATACATGAATAATTCATCTATATAGCTTTGGTTTAGCTTCAGAGCTTAGTTAATATTGCAGTTCAACCCCAACTTTTAGATTTTTTGTTAAAAAATAATAAAAAAAACATTCATTTTTTTCGGAATCATGAAGTATTGTGGAATTGTCAAATTTTCTCATGCGTTTTTCCAAAAATTGAAAATATGTAAATCATAGCTAGCATTAAAGTTACAAGTTTGAATACTACCTGACCAAAAAAAATTGCATGGTGCTCTCTTAAATTCTATCATCATGTTAACGTATTTTCTCCTTGGAAACAGAGTTATTATTTGTTGAATTCTCCAGTATAGCGAATTCAATGTTCTCAACTGTTTCCAAACCTTCATGAAAAGACATGCATTGAAGCATATAAAAGCTCTAAACTACAATCGTTAAGTATTATTACAACAGTTGCCATGGTAACACATATCAACCATACCAGTCAATCAAATTTAATCATATAGTTTATGTAAAAAAATACATATAATTCTGTTAATAGTGTTAAGTTTTCTAAGGGGAATATAACTGCATGCTTTGCTTTTTTCACTCTCAGTACTGTCATGACTGTCTTTGTTTATTGAAAAGACTCAACAAATTTGAATATATATCCTGTTGCATTTCGGGGGAGAAGTGGAGGTTGAGTCGTTTTTGTTTGAATCTGTCATAGATCAGGATCATGCACAGCTAAGGTGTACATAATAATCATTAACTACCTCAGATATACTGTAAAGTTCAAATGTACTCTTAACTGATTCTAACAGTGTAATTCCATAAAATAAAAATAAACAGCGCATGTTACGCCCGTCGCTTTTTCTAAGAATAATAACTTCTCAGTGTCATCCATACTACTAAACGAAATACCTCAAGAACTTTATAACATTCTGCTGATGCAATTAATATTTCTTGTCATTTCACTTTAATTGACATATCCTGTTAAGTACTTCTTGTTTCCTTTTCGTGTGGCACATTTATTTCGGACATAACTATTTGTTACTTCATTGTAAGTTATTGATGCTCCATTTTACTTCTCAAGCTTAATGTCTAATATAGTTGCAATGTCTTTTCCCTCTGGCTTAGAGTTGTTCTTTATAGTTTTTCAAATCTATATTTCAGTTTTTTGTCCCTTATCAGGGTTTTGATAAACGATTTCGGCATATTACTTGCACTAGTATGACGATTAATAGATCTGAATTGTGTGTGCAAGATTGTTATCAATTGAACAATAGCCACAAATAATTAATACATACCTTTTCTTTTTTATCTTTGTGAGAGTTGACATTTTTCATCAGCAAAAATAACAAAAAGTTAAACAGCATCAATATTGTTGAAAACTTTATCTTGATATTACGGATTTTGGAAGTAGCGCGAACTAGAGCTGGTTTCTATTTCAAGTTTTCTAAGGGGGTAACAGATACACGGGAGACATTATTTTAGATCTTGGCAGCTATGATTTTTATTTCGGTATTAATTAAATGAATTTGTAACAATATTAATAGTAAATGCTTGAAAAATACAATTCATCAATATAACTTACGATCTCAAATTATAGAACCGCTTGTTATCACTTTAAGTATATCTATTTAAAAAAAGGGAAATTTCCAGGATAAGAGTATTTCGTAAGAGTATATTACCGGGCTATAAGTAATTCCTGGATAAGTGTAAAACACACGTATAACAAAAAAAAATGGTTACCTCCTCCAATTTTTCACACGACTAATGTATTAACCTTCGTTGCCATTAAACCGTTTGCAGAAAAGTGTTTGCTGTCCAACTGATAATTTGGCCTAGGGCAGTTTTCTTCCATTATGAGGCGAGTAAAATTGAAAGACTTCAATATCAACACAAACAAGTTGTAAACAGTTAAGAAGAGTTAAAATTGTTTTTAGTAAAGATGTTGACAAGGTTGCTAGATGCGGATTGCGAAGGAGACTAAAAAATAAACATCTAAATACACAGTATTGTTATTTGCTTATAATAGCAACAGCATATCAGGAAACATCATTATGTTCTATAACGACACAAAAGGACCTTGATGTCCATCATAGATTAGCAGCCTAATATATATGTTGATTTACAAACTTGGCACAGACATCTTATTATTTACTCTCGTAAGGATATTTGTATTCCCGTATAAGAAAAATATAAAATGGCATGTTATACAAAATGGAGCCATTCTAAGTTGGTACCGTTAATTTTACTACTACCACTGAGTCGATGACTCTGCTGGTGGACTTTTAGTCCCCGAGGGTATCACCAGCCCAGTAGCCAGTACTTCGGTACTGGCATGAAAATACGGATTTTGTGTTATTAAAATTTGCTGTTACAAAATATTAGAAATTATTATAAATTAAGGAATATATCTCCCTCATGCAAAGCTCTGATTCCTTTCAAGGATTTGGCTATACTTTTTGGAACTTTTGGATTATAGCTCTTCATCTTTTATATAAGCTTTGGATTTCAAATATTTTGGCCACGAACATCACTGAAGAGACATGTTTTGTCGAAATGCGCATCTGGTTCAAGAAAATTGGTACCGTTAATTTCATTATAAATCCCGAGTTTTTCATGTTAACCTTTATGTATCTGTCTTTGTTAATAAATTCACCTATAACGAAATATAACTGCTTGATTCCTTCATATAAAAAAGAAGATGTGATATGATTGCCAATGAGACAACTATCCACAAAAGACCAAAATGACACAAACATTAACAACTATAGGTCACCGTACGGCCTTCAACAATGAGCAAAGCCCATACCGCATAGTCAGCTATAAAAATCCCCGATAAGACAATGTAAAACAATTCAAACGAGAAAACTAACGGCCTTATTTATGTAAAAAAAAAATGAACGAAAAACAAATATGTAACACATTATAAACAAACGACAACCACTGAATTACAGGCTCCTGACTTGGGACAGGCACATAAATAAATAATGTGCGGGGTTTAACATGTTAGCGGGATCCCAACCCTTCCCCTAACCTGGGACAGTGGTATAACAGTACAACATAAAAACGAACTGTAAAAATCAGTTGAAAAAGGCTTAACTCATCAGATAGACAAAAAATACAAGTGGACGTGGCCGGGTACTTATACATCCCGACACAAAAAGACAATGAACAGATCTGAGAGTACTCGCAGTTATCTGACAGCTAGTTCAAAGCCACTAACAACTAATAAAAAAAATCATGCCTCTAAGACTAAACACTCAATCCGTACACATCCAACATACAATGGATTTAGTGTAAAGACATCATAAACAGCCAGAGAAGAACATGACCTTGTGCAATGCCAAGTTACAGGTATCGACAGATTGTAGATCCATGAAAATGTATATGTATATAACATACTAGTAATATTTAGTTAGCTTTTAATCTACTGATAACAAAATCAATATTCATACCAATAAAAACAATATTCAATGATCTTAATACAGTGTTGAATATGTAACCTTTTAGAATCAGTTTATTTAAAGGAGCAACAAGTTTACATGGATCATTTCTAAATTTCCGGGCACGGTTAACAACATTTCCGTAAAAATGAGGATGTGCTATCCCGTTTGAAATTAGTTTTCTACAGGTACAGCCAAACTTCGAAACCAAATCTTTATATCTATGGAAAAATTTAGTAAAGGTTTGAAGTAATTTATGGTAACGATATCCCTGGTTTAATAATTTACCAGTAATACATAGGTTGCGTTTGTTAAAATCAAAAACGTCACAACAGACACGGGCATAGCGAACAAGTTGTGAAATATAAACACCGTAAGATGGTGCCAAAGAAACATCACCATCTAAAAATGGAAAATTAACAATAGGGAACGAAAAATCGTCTCTTTTGTCGTAAATTTTAGTGTGTAGTTTCCCGTTTAAAACCGAAATATCTAAACCCAGGAAAGGACAGTTATGACCGAATACATTTGATTTATTTAAAGTAAGTTTCTTGGGGTAAATTTCATCAGTAAAAATTCTTGACTATTTAACGAAAAAAGATCATCAAGATAACGGTAAGTGTTGTTGAATTTATCAATTAAATGCAATTTCGACGGGTCTTTTCTGAGTTTAGTCATAAACTGTGACTCGTTATAGTACAAAAACAAGTCCGCTATTAAAGGGGCACAATTAGTGCCCATGGGGATACCTACAACCTGTCGATAAACTTTGTTGCCGAAACTTACGTTAATATTATCAAGGAGAACATTAACAGCTTCAATCATCTCATCACACCTCCAGTAAGTATATCTAGCATATTTACCTTTCTCATTAGAGAAGAAGGCTTTAAATGAGTTGCAGCAAATATATCTACATACAGCTTTACCAAACGATTATTTAATTAAATAGTAAAACTTTTGTTTAATAAGATAGTGTGGAAGTGTAGTGTAAAGAGTAGAAAAATCAAAACTATGAACAGAATCAAAAGAACCATCAAATGCCCGTAATTTATCTAAAACATCCAAAGATTTTTTTACACTCCAAAAAAATGGTTTATACCATTATGTTCATATATTTTATTACAATAGTTTATGATAAGCTCTTTACTAGAAGTTAATGAACTAGTTAAGAGCACTGACAGATTAGTTGTAGAACACTTACTAGAGGCCGAGATGAAACGATATTTAAATGTTTTTTGGTGTAGTTTATAGGTAGCCAATACATAGTAGGGACCTTCAAATGTTCAGAAGAAGCCTTAAGCTAGGATGTGGTTGTGATATGCTTGTTTACTATATGACTCTCTGTCCAGCGGATGAACTTGAATGTAGATGAATTTTAAATTTCATTCTTAAGAACGTCTGTGTAGTATTTTCGTCATACCACAACCACATTGTTGGCTGCTTTGTCGGCCGGTACAAACACAAACCGCTTTGATTGTATTTGAAGTTTATGCCTTATTCTGGAAATAGGTGTATTATGTACTCTATAATTTACTTCTGAATTATTTTCAAAATGTGATATTCACTTATCTACTTCATTCATACATTTATTTGAATAAGAATCAAGAGATTTTTTATCAGATTTTTCCCGTTTACACCATTTTTTACAAAATGAGGAAAGAGCATCTTTGGTGACTTGACAACACTCTTTCCAATCTATTTTAGATGGAGGACGATATTTTGGTCCTTTTTTCAAAAAGTTTTCAACCTCTCTGTCGTGGACAATATTGAGGTCCCCTGTAATAACATGGCCATAGGGAACATATCTAAACTTCGACGTTTCACAATTTCAAGTTAAGGGAGTATTACTATCTATATTCACGTCTGATGTAACCGACGTATAATTAAAATTTAAACTTCTGCTGTTTTTTTTTATATGTGTATGAATTTATAGGTGGTTCTATCTTATCAAAATAGGGAGGTATCAAATTTTGAACGGTAGAGTCATTAAATATACTAGATAAGTTGATAAAATCAATACCTCTGCTAATATATTTAATTTTCAAAAAATGACGTTTATGATCTTCAGGTTTGTCGATACGTGGGAACAGCCTATGGTGACAAAATGCTGTAATTATACGAGAATATTCATACAGTGGGCTGAAGAATAAGATAGCGTCATACTCTTTGAAAATATCGTGTAATTTATTTATGGGTTTTTGACCCAGTTTACATAATAATTGATGCCTACCATTATTTTTAAATATAGATAGGAGATTATCAAGTGTATAATTTATACGATGTTTAACTCGTTGATTTCGATTGATACGTTTCCCATGAGACCTATTATTTCGTTGTTTTTTATCAATAATATTCATGATATCAATAGAGGAAGTAGTAGATATGTTCCCTTGTCCAAGTATATTGTCATTTAGACCCAGGGGATAAGCTGTTTGAAGTCGTTTAATCCAAGACAGTTCGATAATTTTACGGGAATCTTCAAATTGTTTATGCGACTGCCCTTGTTGTTTCTGGACCGTTTCGAGCGGTTGAAATCTAATAAATTTAAAATTGTGGTTGTATTTACCTAAATGTTGATAAATTATGCTTTGAATATCTTAGGTTTTCGGAAGCGTTATAGATGTGCATTATCGTCCGTGGCATGTATTTCAAACAGAGCTATGTCGAGTATAAATTTCCCGCAAAGACGCTAGGTTTGGTAGAAGGTACAACCGTCATGAATAGTAGTTAAAAATGAATGTCGTTTAGGTGAACACATTTCGGCTTTTATGCAGTATAAATACAGACAACAATAGAATATGAGAGTGAAAAAGAAGAATATAAACCTAATACTTTACTTCAGTGTTATAAAGTTAACCCGTGTTGTCATTTTGGTCAAATCTTTATCGATAAGGTACACCTAGTCTGGTTGAATGTAGGGTTGAATGTGAACAATCGAGTGATGAAAAAGCTGCCAGACACTCTTCATCAGGTACACGATCATACATTTGTTATGGTTTATGATCGTTTTTTTTTTTAAATAAACGCTCCTTTGTTTTTAATTTATTTTGCATTTACACGTACAATTGTGTATAAATTATAAATTTTATCTATTGAGCATTCCATGATATATATATATACAATACATGTACAACAAAATATGTGCATTGGCGGTATGGTTCCCACCTATAAATCACTCACTGCAAGAGTGAATGTTAAACGATTAAATCATCTTTTTTTTTAAATACTCACATTAAAAAACAGCAAGTATTTCCTCGTGATACATTATTCGAAGGAAGTCCTGTCCAGACATTTTTAAATATATTTGTATAAATATTGTATCAGTTACAAATAAATGTATGTAGAAGATTTTATAATGGATATTAAGATGCGCATGCACAGGTTGCAATTGAACATGAATGTGCATACTATGCATGCTTTAAAATTAATACATGTTCATTGTGCATTTTACCCTATGTACTATTTGTAGCCATGTCGGCCATTTTGGTTTACGGGCGGAATCAGGGAACACATTTTTTAAACTAGATACCACAATGATGATGGTGGACATGATGGTGGACATCAAATACTAGATGAGGACGTTAGCCCTATTAGATGTATCGCATTTAAATTGGTAAACCTTATTATCAAATGACAACTTTCCATAATGTTAGAGGGGTCAATCAGCGATTTCATCATATGTTGTTGAAAATCATGATAAATTCAGGGTATCAAATTTGATTGGAGAACATCTTGCTCTATACAACTATGTTTCTTGTGTATGATTCGGAGTTCAGTATGACGTCCATTATCACTGTAATATTATGCATATTTTAGGGGCCAGCTGAAGGACACCTACGGGTGCGGGAATTCTCGCTGCATTGAAGACCCATTGGTTGCCTTCGGCTGTTGTTTGCTCTATGGTCGGGTGGTTGTCGCTTTGACATATTCACCATTTCTTTTCTCAATTTTATTAATCCACCAGTTTCTAAATTTGAAAATGTCTGTACCAAGTCAGGAATATGACAGTTCTTGTCCATTCGTTTTTTATTTGTTTTGTTATTTGTTTTTGCCATGTAATTATGGACTTTCCGAATTGATTTTCCTCTAAGTCCAGTATTTTTGTGATTTTACTTTTTGGTACATATGAATTAATACATATACGTACAACGTATTACTTATTGGCCTGGTGAAAATGATACCTCCCCACAGGAAAATCATCGGATATTTTTATACGTACATGTAAATGTAGGAACTCGATCGGATATGTTTACTAAACTGTTTTACATTTTAAATACGCTTTATTTATATGTTTGAAACTGTGTATTATTTCTATGACCTATAAGCAGGTCTTACTTTGCTGTACATTATTGCTATATACAGTTTATAAAATTGAGAATGGAAATGGGGAATGTGTCAAAGAGACAACAACCCGACCAAATAAAAAAACAAGAGCAGAAGGTCACCAACAGGTCTTCAATGTAGCGAGAAATTCCCGTACCCGGAGGCGTCCTTCAGCTGGCCCCTAAACAAATATATACTAGTTCAGTGATAATGAACGCCATACTTATTTCCAAATTGTACACAAGAAACTAAAATTAAAATAATACAAGACTAACAAAGGCCAGAGGCTACTGATTTGGGACAGGCGCAAAAATGCGGCGGGGTCAAACATGTTTGTGAGATCTCAACCCTCCCCCTATATATCTATCTCTATACCAATAAAGATGATAACCAAAAGGTGCAAAATTTTATTAAAATTACCAATTCAGAGGCAGCAACCCAATAACGAGGTGCCTGATTGTTCTGTAAATATCAGGACAGCTAGATTTGACCTGATGAACAATTTTATTCCGTCAGATGTGCTCTGAATGTTTTGGTTTCAGAGATAAGAGCCAATAACTGCATTGTACCCTATGTACTATTTGTAGCCATGTCGGCCATTTTGGTTTACGGGCGGAGTCAGGGAACACATTTTTTAAACTAGATACCACAATGATGATGGTGGACATGTTTGGTTAAATTTGTCTTCGTATTTTTAGAGAAGAAGATTTTTGTAAAATATTGGAAAAATTTACCAAAAAATGTAATAAAATTACCATAGAGAGCAATTACTCCTTAAGGTGTAATACCACCAAATCATGATACGTCACATCCGGTTGTATACGAAAGAAGGTCGAAAAAAATATGCCCTTGAATTTGACAGTTGTAGGTTATTAATCTTACATTGTATTGCAGTAAAAACATTTCTGTGTCATACATGTAAGCATATGCCTTTGGTATTTCAAAACACCCTTATTTTTTATTTTGGATTTCTATAGAAAATTTTGTATTCTTGAGGTTACATGGTGACTTAACCTTGTACACAGATAAAATAGGGGGAGAAATTTGATTTGCTAAGTTTTCGTAGATCTTTCTGTTCTAAACATCATTGCTGTTTACAGTTTATCTCTATCTTTTATAATATTCAATACAACAACCAAAAATGGCAACATTTCCAATTCAGGGGTGTCAACCCAATAACGGGTTGTCTGGTTCATATGAAAATTCAGGCAGATACATCTTGACCTTATTAACATATTTTACCGCTATGTTCTATTTTTAGCCATGGGGGCCACTTTGGTTGGTTGGCCGGGTCACCGGTCACATTTTTAAACTATTATACCTACTGATAATTGTGGCAAAGTGTGGTTAAATTCGGCCCAGTAGTTTCAGAAGAGAAGCTTGTTGTAAAAGTTAACGACAACGGACGACGACGACGGACGTCAAGTGATGAGAAACGGCCAAATGAGCTCAAAGATATTTTTTTTTATTGTAGCCCATAACTTCTTATATTTAAAATTCAAATGGATTTTTCGTTAAAGAAAAAGAAAATGATTTTGCTGTGCAACTTTTAGAGTCCAATAAAGTGTGCAAATATTTAAAAATATTTTGTAGATTTAGAAATACAAAATACAACTATGTTCTGGCAACTAAGAGCAAAGTTAACTGTCATATTAAATTTTCTAAATTACGCATCAGCGTCATGATATACGTTCTTTGTATATGACAAATTTTTGGCATGTTGTGTCCTTGACATATTCCTAGTATATATATATGGTGTATTAGGCAGTAGACATCAACAAGAATTTTGATAACCTAGTTGGTTGTTCTTGTCAAGGTAAGTAATACTAGACTAAGTATATATTTTTTCCTTTTTGTAGATAAAAGTAGATGAAAGTATTCTTTTACGATTACGGTCAGCATATTGAACAGTCGTGTTTACTAAAAGATGTTTACCAGCATTATCATCGTTTAACTATATTTCAAAAACAAAGGTTTACCAATATAGAGAATACAAAAATAAATAAATTTATCTTTTTTACTGTTTACAGAACTTATATTTTTGAAACGCTAAGTAACCTAAGCTGATTTTGGCAATACTTCAAGGAATTTTTGGTCCTCAATGCTCTTCAACTTCGTAAGTTATTTGCCATTTTAACGTTGTTGATCCGAACGTCGCTGGTGAGTCTTTTGTAGACAAAACGCGCGTCGGGCGCAATTACAAAAAATTGAACTCTGCATCAATAATGAGTTTGTTAACATTTTTTAACATGTAATATCATTCGCTTACTTAATATGTCATGCATAAAATATAAAGAAATTAAGTTATAATACACTGTACAGTAGACATCGAAAATCAAAGGTGATAACTGTGTCCTTGGACTATAACTCAGTTATGTTTTTCTTGGTGCTTTTCAAAAGTTAAGAACGTTTATATATTTCACCTCATTGACACAGATATTATACAAAACAAAACATTTTTACGCATACTAATGTGCTTGATTTTTGCAGGATAAATAAATACAACTAGACGAATAATGATGATGAATGTATTTTTGATTTCTTTTTTGACTGTTATAGTACTGGTCTGCAGTAAGTACATGTATGATATACGTTTAATATTAGTGCATTGAAATTGCATAATTTTTATATATTTTAATAAACATGAGCACAGTTAATTTTCAACACGAATAGCTAATGTAGCTTGAATAAAGAGATTTTTTACATGATTTTACGTCAATGATAAAAAAATTGCACATCGAGATCATTCGGACAATTTTTCCTTTTCATTTATAATTGTATTCGCCAAATAAATATTTGTTATTTGTCATATGTGATTATTGGATTAAATTGTATAATTTCTTTAAAATATTTATATTTTATATTTGTTTTTTTTCCAACAGAATCTACTTGCCTCATTGCATTTTCTTCTTACATGAGCGAAAACAAAGCAGTCTCACAAAGTTATTCAATTGTTGTTGGAAAAACCTTAATCTTCGATAAAGTAGAAATAAATTCAGGGTCAGATTACAACGTCCTCACAGGAAAGTTTACTGCTCCTTCCTCTGGTATTTATGCATTCACTTGGACCATCTGCGTAGATTCACGTTATCCTTACCCTTCTGGAGAATATAATTACGGGGAATATGGTACAGAACTAATGATGGGCAGCACAAAAATAGGTGCTTTACATACAGACACTGAGAAAAGGTACGACGACGCGTGCTCCACAGGATTTGTCATCAAATATGTATCATCGGGCAATCAAGTTTACGTCAGAAATCAATACGATCACCAAGGGCGATTACTTAGCAAGGAGCGCCAGACCAGAACAACATTTTCGGGATGGAAAATGCAATAAAAGGCAGATCCAACGGAACGAAGTTCTCCAGATCTAAAATGTAATATTCAAAATAAAATTTGAAGACAATGTTTTAATTTACTTTTTTTGTGTTAAAGGATAGAAAACAAATAGACATAGGAAGATTCGGTATGAGTGCCATAGAATGTATCAGTTTCTTGTCCAACATTACAAAAACTAAAGAATTCGCGTTACAAACCTAACCATGAACCCGGTTCAATTTATGTTTTATCTCGAAGGGTAGGCAGAATTTATAAGATGCCGCTCTTAGATTTTTTGTTTTGGGGCCTGTTGATGCCGACTATGCACGAGTCTGGTTCTGAATCAACTCTTTCTGTTGAAACACCTCTGACGTTTTATAAATAATAAGTAGCAGCACCATGTTCTTGGATACCGATTGAATTTGAAAATAGTTTTAATACCAGCGCTAAGGTGTGTGTGTTTGTGTGTGGGGGGAGGGGGGTAGGGGGTAGGGAAGTATTTATGTATATGTGTTGGCCTCCGATATGAAATTTGATATTATGTAAAAAAACCTTATTCCCATTATCCCAAAGAATATGCACCGAACTATAAATGATACATGTTGTACGTACAAACATTAACATGATAATGACATTTCTACGGCAGAAGAGTTAGAATTGTAATTTCTATTCCACTGAGCGAAATGAACTTAAAAATATACTGTTGGCCAACAGTTATTTGTTAACAATATTCTGTCAATTAAAAACAAAAGTGCTTTTGCAAAATTTAGATGTGGGGTAGCTCCACTAAAAAAATGAAACTGGAAAGTATGAAAGAAAGAGGGCCACGAGATGACATGTGTTGTAGCTCTACTATTGAAGATGAACTTCTGAATCATGTCATTCTAAAATGCCCATTATATGTAGTTTTAAGACATATATTATACATTTTATTGAACATTTTAACCTATCATTATCAGATGGCGAAAGTTTTATATTTTTATTTAATAACGGCAATGTTGCTGGTTAAGTCGCCAAAACACCAACAATATTTTATTTAAAAGAAACACTACAAATCCTTGGTTGAACTATGCTAGATTATAATTCTTCGCTTATTTGGCCAATTCGTATGCTACTAAGATATTTTTAAATATTCAAGTTTTGATAAATATCATTATAAATATTTTGTCTTAGTTTCTGATGGTCACATGCACGTAATGTTATTCCATTGAGAAAATACAATATACAAAATTGTCGGGTAAATGTGGATTGCGGATTAAAATGTTAAATGTCAAACTTGAATTAACAAGTCAAATTAAACTGAGGTGAATTAACACGAATATGTATATTCTCTTCAAAAGTGTTTGAAATCTCTGTTCTGAATGTCATTTAAACTAAGCTAATAAAATATGTTTTGTGGAAAATTGAATAAAAATAAACATTAGAGTTGTCTCATTAGCACTCACACCACATCTTCCTATATCTATTATATGAAGGAATTAATTAATTTTTTATATAACAAATATGAGATCAGGCAAATATATTATGTATCATCATATTCCTTAAGAAGGATTTTAAAATGAGGAACTTAAAAACTTGAAATTGAATTTACAAGTTAAGATATAATCTTGTTTTTTTTTCTATAAGATTATAGTTTAAAATATGGTATTATCATAACAAGTCTTTATTTGAATGGAATAAACATGGAACACTTTGCACGGATTCATTTTTCATTGTGTTCATGCATATGGTTGCCCATCAATGACACCGTTTTTAATGTATGTCTAAAAGATTATTATCCGAAAAAATAATTCACAATAGTGTGTTGTTAACTAGGTTGGTCCCCTCCGTAAAACATTCAGTATTCCTTCTGAATATACAAATATTAAGGTATTGTCGAGAATTTCAATTACGACCGGGAAACAGACTACATGTAGTTGTCAACCTTGTCTTCTATGATTATTAAAGAATGACGGATGTTTTTTTCAGTACATCTAAACACTGCTAAGAAGTCCTTAGTGCACTAAGGCCTTGACAACAGGCGCTTGGGTCTATGATACAGATTTTTTTATTTTTTTTTATTAAAATATTCAATTTTCTATATTTATGATACATATCTATCACTTCTATGCATGTCTCACCTAGTTTCGAGTGATTTAAACGACCCAGAGAAAATACCAAATTTTACTATCCATGGCTAAGAAACAGATATGGATAGTAGAATTTGGTATTTTCTCTGGGTAGTTTAAATCACTCGAAACTAGGTAAGACATGCACAGAAGTGATCTATAGATATGTATTATGCATATACGTGCGCCGTACATTTGTATACTATAATACATCCCGTCAAAATGTTGACGGGCGTATAATTTTTACGGGCGTATAAAAAAAAAAGTGTAGTGCGCCCGTTTGTCAGAAGGAAATCTGATTTGTATGTTTTTTGTCGAGTCTTTGACTTTCGTCGAAAAAGCGAGACTAAGAGATCCTACATTCCGTCGGCTTCGGCGGCGGCGGAGTCTACAAATATTCACTCTGTGGTTAAAGTTTTTGAAATTTTAATAACCGTTTCTTAAACTATCTTGAATTTCTACCAAACATGGACAGAAGCTTATTTATGATCATAAGATAGTATCAAGAAGTTTTTAAACATTTATTAGATTCATAAACTGTTCTGGGTTTTTACCAAACTTGGTAATAACAGAGACATATATGTGTATATATGTCTCCGGTAATAAGTTTCTTCCAATGAAAAGATAGTATCAACAGGAATATCTTATTGATTTATTTCCTAATTTTTGTCGAGCCTGCAATTAACAGAAAGAATAGGCGAGACACTGGGTTCCGCACAACACTTACAATTTTTTTTAAACAAATTGTCTGTTTAACATATTGTTTGAGATAATTTATGAAGTAATGACTGTGGTATGTTAATTACTCACTGTTGAAGGCCATGGGGTGACTTATGGTGAAAAATTCTGTGTCATGTTATTTCTTGCGATGAGTTGTCTCATCCCCAATCATACCACATCTCTTTTTTTATCAAAACTTTAACATGTACTTTCAAAAACTTAATTAAAGAACGATTGTACGATTGTGTATTACCTCGTAACTAGCTGCAACATGTTTATTTGTGGACAAGTATCATTTGCGAATCTATAAAACACGTATTCAAAATGGCAATTAACTGGAAACCACAATGTATACCAGAATTTGTGAAAACGCTCCACGAACAAGTCAAACTGACGACGGACGACGACGAAGTAATACCATTATACGAATTCAAAATGTGTATGCGGTCTTTTAGATACCAACATTAGAGAGGGGGGCAAGGGGTTTAACTGTTATGCTGTTATGGGGCATTTTAATTCTTTGTTATCTGTTATTCTGAAAATATATTTACTGTTAGCTGTTATTGTCTTATTCTCTGTTAGCTGTTATAGGACTATTATCTATTTTGTTATCTGTTATTGTGAGAATCTTTTTGTTGTTAGCTGTTATTGAAAATTAAAATGTCAGCATTTTGACAGCCAATCTTCCGTAGAAATTGAAGATTATTGAAAATTGTGCTTTGAATGGATATATATAATAGTCTCATTGGCACGCTTACCACATCTTCTTACGATGTATATCTATTTTGGGTCTTTCTACTGGTAATATCAAGTGGCCCTGTATTTGCAGAAGAATTTCAGTAACATTCATCAGAATAAATTCCGTTGTCTGTGAACATGTAACATTTTGTACAAATTATAATTCACTTATTACTTGTACAATAACTTATAGTATGGATTTTGTTATAAAAAAACATTGGTCCCCATTATAATCTTTATGCTGTACTATAACACCACTGTCCCTGATAATGGGAAGGATTGGACACCAACTAGCATGCTAAAGTTGCCGCAATGTCACATTCTGTATGTGTCTATTTTCAAATCAGGCGCCTGGATTCAGTGGTTGTAGTTTGTAACTGTGTTACTTAGTTTCTCGTTCACTATTTTGTGGATAAAATAGGCAGTTAGTTTTTTCCTTTGGATTGTTTTACATTACTGAGTGATGTGGGTTTGAATTATGGCTTTGGGAATTATACAACATTTTTTTCTTTTAGCATTTATATTATAAGTGCTACTCCCTCTCTTTTCATTTACATAAAAGAGAACCATGACCACCATATTTTTCAAAAGCTTTTTAACTGCTTCACATGGCGAAAATTGAAGCTCAGAAACCATATAAAGATGTGTCTTCAGATTAATTTTTCGACAAATACCCTTTTTAAAATCCTACAGCTTCTCCAATGCTGTACCCAAATTTTCCATATTCTATAATTTCACATAAGATAGATATAGGACGATGTGGTGTGAGTGCCAATGAGACAACTCTCCATCCAAGTAACAAATTAAAAAGTAAACCATTATAGGTTAATGTATAGCCTTCAACATAATTGGTGTTTCACTTGGTGTCATCCAAATTTTCACTAGGTTCAATTTCTATTATACTATCAGAATTGTCACTCGAGTCAATTTCTAATATCAGAATAACAATAACTGGCATGTGTGTGTCAGTTACATGTCCTGTTTCCACTGATCTGGGTATTTTTGCATTTTATAAGTGAGTTTTATCATCATGATCATGAGGTCATTAAATAAAACAAAATATATTGTGCATCAATGTTTTTTTTTTATTACTTGTAAAGTATATATATTGGTTTTCAGAAATAACAAATCTATAAATCAAATTGATAATAAAGTGTCACTGGCTGCACTACTTTCAAAAATTAAATAAAAAAACCTAAATCAATAAAAATTGATCCCTCAAATGCCTTAGATTAAAAATATCCGTATATAGAAAACAGAAACTAGTAATTTCTTTCAGAAAAATTCAACATGAATACTAAAACTTATTGTACAAGTTATGGATAAAATCAACCAAGGCAGAACTGCCTCAATGGCCGAAACGTCTTATTTACACAAATTGCAATTGTCTAGGTCCATACTAGCTGCGGAACCGTAGCTCATAAGTCCTTGTGTTATTTTTTCACTATTTGCGGACCGCAAATAGTCAAAAAATAATATAAGGACCTACGGTTCCGCAGCTAGGTCCATACCACAAGTTATATACTAAGATCTACGAGTCATCTACTGTATTGGTCCTGGACAGATTTATTTTCATATTTCATTTACTGTTATCTGTTATTGTCCCTTTTCAATTCCTTGTTATCTGTTTTTCACCAAATCAATTCACTGTTTTGCTGTTATGGGGACCCCCCTTGCCCCCCTCATTAGAGATATTGCTTTGTTGACAAATTTATTATTTACATGAAATATTTACAAAATACACTTGAGAAAATACTTCTATGTTCTGATTTTTTTTAACAACTATTCATTTATTATATATATACATTTGTAGTATCCAACCTTAATCGATCAACGTTAACACAACCAAATAGGAGGATCCCCGTGTAATCAGACCAGACAGAAGCTAGCGAACAATAAGCCAGCGAACAATAAACGACAGAACCACCATACAAGCATTTATAGTCAACACAATCAGAAAGAATTCCCATCGTCGGACGTGGAATATAAAGGCTTCCAAGAATGAACAAGTGACATGTCTGACTCTGAACAGTTAGTAAACGGATTATCGACATCGACCGCTTGTTCTTGGTATTTTAAAACTGCATGCATATACTTATACGTTTATGATAGTGATGAGCTTTTGTGTCTGCCGAAAACTAAATTCCTGCATGGTTATATCTTGCCATACGCTTATATTGGTTTGGTAGGTGATCACTCAAAATCGCTTTTTAAAAATCCTGTTTGTGAGATGTAGATTCACTTCAATACCAAAATTTCGGTTATATCTTTCACAAGTTTGTAACATGGAGAAGCTTTGAAGGTACATCACTCCCATTTTGTTTGGGTGTAAACCATCGATGTTTACAGCAATATCAAAGAAAAAGATGATGATGGTAGAAAGAACTATGGGCGTCATGTAGCAAATATTACATGCATATCGGACCATGAGTTGTCAATCGGTAATAAAAGATTTCAAATACAACCATATTGAGAAGGAATGTTTACATGTTATACTCTCGTACTAAAGTATGAAGGGGTTCTTGTGTCGTTCACCTGCGAAACTCCCATGGTCTTGTCTTTAAAAAAAAAGACATGTGAAAAACATGTTTTGTCAGTTTGATGTTGACATCAGTTTTCTGTGTGAGCGTCTTTACTCGTAATGTTATTTTCTTTTTAACATCTAAAATGATCAAAAAGAAATCTTAAAAATACAATCAATAAAAACGCGTACTAGTTTTTAGTTCTCTCTTATTAATACGAAGAATATTATTTTTGTAAGACGGCGTTTGTACTGGAAGAAATCATAATTTTACATTTACAATGGTTGGTTAACCGATCAGTTGATATATTATAATTCCTTGTATTATAAATACAAATTTTGAGGCGGAAGACTAGGGGTTATAGTTTAGCATACCTTTTCGCGATTCTAAATTGTTTTTAATGGTTCTGAAGCAATTTACATGTATGACGCATTGTGTCGCCCATGTGTTCATGTCTGAGTTATCTTTATTAACTTTTACTTAATTTCATCTTTAACGTTTACGAATAGTACACTTTAAGGGTAAGATCGTTACCGGTTTGTTTTTACATAAAGTAGCTTCCAGTTTGTTTTTACATACAGTAACTTCCAGTTTGTTTTTACATACAGTAACTTCCAGTTTGTTTTTACATAAAGTAGCTTCCAGTTTGTTTTTACATTGTAGTAACTTCCAGTTTGTTTTTACATACAGTTACTTCCAGTTTGTTTTTACATACAGTAACTTACAGTTTGATCGTTAACAAGTTAATAACCACACATGTTGCTAAAGTTTCTACACCGACCATTATTATAGGTTTAGATCAGGTTTTTTTTATTCAACACCATCATGTCAGTGCATGAAATAGTTCATGGTCACCGTGAGTGAACGCGTATTATTTTTTTGTCCTTGTGAAACAATATTTCCCCACAGGAAATTTAGCAAATATTTTGTAGAAAATAATCGGAAGTTAACTTATTTATTTTACATTTTAATTACGCTTTATTCATATGTTTAATAGCCAATATATGTTGGTTTATACACTTACAAAAAAAACCCATCTATTCCTCCCTGATCTAAAGACATTTTTTTCTTTCTATTGCAGATGCGTAACGAAGAAGAAAAGAAACAAGGGGACCGCAAAATGTCCACTCATTTTTTTTTAACTTGAGCTTAAAATCTGACAGATTTTACAACCATGTATTACATAGACAATTTCAAGAACAATTCCACGTTATAAACCTCTGGAAAACAATGGGCGAAAATGTTTGTTGCGGACTTATAAATAAAATAAGACAAAAAAAGATGTACAAGGGTTTTGACAGTCAACTATTGTGATGCTTCGTCGATGATACAGTGTACAACAACTCACTGAATTTTAATAGATTATTACATGGCAACTTGCAGTGTAATACATATCTTTGTTATTGTACATCATTATCGGCACGAATCTGAATTAAACCTCTCATCTAAGACTCGAGAATACTTACACTGAATTAAATATTTTGTTTCTCGTGTAAATATATGCATGGGAGCAAGTAAATGCTTGGTAGCAAAATCTGTTTTTGAAAAATATGCTAATTTAGCGTCTTTTTGTTAATACTTTAGTGAATCTGACTTTTTTGTGTATTCATATCCTGGGTTAAGTTAGGTTCACACTGCCGATCAGATCAACTCGATGATCCCGATTGTCGAAATTTGCACGACCAAGCGTGACCAAATTCTTGATCGGGCCTGTTTATGACTTCTACCCGACTGCTATCCGACTGTACACGACCTTTACCCGACCATTCACGACTTTTAACGACTCCATCACGACCCAAACCCGACCACTAATTGAATACATATTCAACAATTCCGACCAATTCCCGATTTCTACACGATCTTTACTCGACTAGGTAGACCAAACCAACTATACTCGATCTCAGCCTGGTCTTGGCCGCCAAGATCGACTTGATCGTATAGGGGTCGATAGTTAAATATTTCAGTATAAAAACTCTCATAATGTTTTGTTATATCACCCGCTGCAGCGGAGAAGGCTTTTAGTGTTACCCTTGTGCGTCCCAACAATTGGTTTCCGTTCTGTAATTCTATTTTGCCTCAACCAAATTTAATAAAACGCAATAGCATTAAACACAGATAAAAAGCGAATTTGGGTGGTGTCACTTTTACCGTGCGTTCTTGCATGAGTAATGATTCTTTAATAATAACGTTATATACAAGTTGGTTATTTGGTTAGATTCAGTGTTTCACAGAAGATCTGAGTAAAGTTATACATTTAAAATATCTAAAATATCAAAAGTAGCAGAGACTTGCAGGAGCTAAACAAAGAGGACCCCAATGGTTATAAAAACTTCCTGAAAGTGAAGTAGAACGCTGATTTGTAATGGGAATTCTATTGCTATTTTTTTTCAAAACGAGTTATGTCACTGGATTAGTACTGATGTTAGATAGCAATATACATAAATATAACCATCCCCTTTTCCTTGCTTTCTTACAAATTAAGCTTACTGTGTCGTATACATGTATGTGCATATGTCACTATGTAATCAGTATGTAATCAGTATTTTCCATAGATCTGATACCCAGTAGTTGAATAATTCTATATATTTCTTTTTTGTGTATCCATGGCAACACCTTCCATTTTCAATAATAATATTGCAAAAGGGGGGTAAAAATGTCACATATTCTCCCAAAATTTTGCCAAAAATAGAATTTTCATCTGCTTGAGGATACCTTTTCTAAAACTGTATCTATATATCTATCACGAATTCAAATAAAAATCATTTGTCTTTCGTCTCATTATTTTTCTCAATAAAATTGTATCAAAAAGCGTATGAAAAAGTCTTTGTAAACACTCGACCGTACGGTGACTTATATTTGTTCATTTCTGTGTCATTTGGTGTCCTGTGGAGAGTTTTCGCATTGGCAAATATAACACATCTTCTTATTTTTATAATATAAATTTTTTTTGGGACATACGGAAAATACGTAGACTTCTGTGTGTCTTCTCGTCGGCTTCGTCTTTTGCTATGGCAGTGTCGTTTTGACCTTTGAGATATATTTTTCATTTGTTGTATATAATAAAGTTATTGGAACGGATTTTTATCTTCTAAATTCTAATGTGCCCTTTCTGCAGTGACGTCCTTTAGAACTGTTCTACAGTCCTGACTGATTTAGTCAGCTCTGCTGACAGTTCTACGGTTAGAACTGATTTGGACAGTTTTACCTAGAACAGTTTTAGACAGTTCTACCCTAGAACTGATTTAGTCAGTTCTACCTAGAACTGATCCTGACAGTTCTACCTAGAACAATTCTAGGGTAGAACTGTTCTAGGACAGATTCGAACAGTTCTATGACAGATTATTCTGACAGTTCTAATGAAAGGTTAGAAGTGATCTCCACTGTATCTCTGTTCTGTTTTTTGAAATTTTACACCTTGCAAAAGTACATACGCGTACTGTACATAGAGAAGATGTATAATTTAAAAATGTATTCTGTTTGTATTATGAACTATGTTGTAATTAATATTGTGTATATAAATATGCTCCTGTTACGCAGTCTTCTGCGGCTGAGTTTTCTCTAATAAACTAATTATAATAATAAGAAAGTGTACAGTTGAAAAATAAATAGTGACAATATATTTTTGCAGAAACAAAGTTATGAGAGTTAATTAGGGCTGTACACATATTTAGAGAATCGTGTAGAAGTCATGTGTACTCCTGTATGTGAGTAGAGATCGATGAGTGATCGAATGTGGTCGCGTAGAGATCGGGTTTTGGTAGTTTTAGTCTGGGATGAAAAAAATTCAGAAGTCGCAGTAATCATGAAGTGATCGAGCATTGGTCGAGCTAATCTTGACCACATATTACACAGGTTGTCGTTGATCGGGAAATGATCGGATATTAGTCGGGCAAAGATCGAAATGATCAAGTACTGATCGGTAAATTATTCCGACCAAACTCGATCTCGTCACGATCCTTTCCCGATCAATTCGATCGCTACTCGACGAATTCTCGATCTCTTCTCGAATAACTGGCTTCAAGATCCTTACTCGAATTTTTTTGACATGTCAAAAACTCTCGGGTAGAAAGTTAGATCGATGACGACCAAGGTAGAGCACCCTGAACACTTTTGTCGATTGTGACAGACCAGTCTCCCGATCGCTTAATTTGTCCTGATCGAGATTGATCGAGTTGGTCAGATCGGCAGTGTAAACCTAGCGTTAGTCATTTGAACGAACTGTTGATGAGTTTATGCACAAAAAAAGAGTTTTCAACAAGAAAATATACATACCTAGTTTAAACAGTATTAATTAATGAAAAATTAAAAGATAAAATATTATAATGTTATATAAAAAGTTATAAAGTTAACATAAAGATGTACTTAACAGCACTTATATAATAAAATATATAAATACACTACATGTACTTGCATTTTACATATATGCAATACTTTCAAATACAGATTGACGATGAATATACTATATTTGTACTATTCGAAGAGATAAAACATAGGATTTATACATTCAATAAACTGACTACTTATATAAATTAAATCTATCAATCTTTTAATGATAAATGTGCATTTACATAGTTGAATTTCTGATTTATTCCCCTTAGAACACAATCATTGTCTCAATAAATCGAATTGGTGTTCATTGTGTAAATCGTAAGCCTATAAATACCAAACGAATCCACAATACATTTGGAACTACATGGCGATCGGTGACGAGTGTTTGAAATTCATGTACTGCTTGTTTTCTTCTCTATGTACTTTCATCACAGAGAAAGGTCTCAGTAAAAACCCAACACATCAGTACAAAATCTTAAATGTACATGTAGACAAAAAAAGCAACAATTTGATGATACCTGAAAGCTCATCTCTAGAATTGTGTATTAGGGAACAATTTCACACAAGGGGAACGGGTTAAATTTAATATCAAATATGGATGAACTTTAACGGAGAAAACTGTAATTTTGATTTATTTTAAACACAATTGTTTAGATGTATGGCATTTATAAAAACTTTTTGACTAGACAAAATTTAGTGTCGACGCACAGGTTACTAATCTGACAATACCCATAGAAACTAACATACTATATACTAGCCGAAACATACAGAATATAAACTAGAGGCTCTGAAGAGCCTGTGTCGCTCACCTTAGTTTTATGTGCATATTAAACAAAGGAAACAGATGGATTCATCTAAAAATTGTATTTTGGTGATGGTGATGTGTTTGTAGACCATACTTTACTAATCATTCTTGTTACTTACAATTTTTTTCTATCTGTAATGAATTTGGCCCTTTAATTACAGAGGAAAACACTTTGTAAAAACTTACCAAAATTTACCAAATTAATGAAAATTGTTAAAAAATGACAATAAAGGGCAATTACACCTTAAGGGGTCAACTGACCATTTTGATAATCTGACTTATTTGTAGATCTTACTTTGTTGAACATTATTGCTGTTTACAATTTATCTCTTTCTATAATAGTTTTCAAGATAATACATTGTAACCGAAAATGGACAAAATTTCCTTAAAATTACCAATTCAACCCATTGTCTGATTCATCTGAAAATTTTAAGGCAGATAGATCTTGACCTAGTAAACAATTTTACTACGTCATATTTGCTCTAAATGCATTGGTTTCAGAGTTATAAGCCAAAATATACATTTTACCCCCTATGTTTTATTTTTAGCCATGGTGGTCATCCTGGTTATTTTGGCGGGTCACCGGACACAAATTCCAAACTAGATACCCCAATGATGATTGTGGCCAAGTTTGGTTAAATTTGGCCCAGTAGTTTCAGAGGAGATGATTTTTGTAAAAGTTAACGACGTCGGACGCCGGACGCCGGACGCCAAGTGATGGGAAAAGGTCACTTGGCCCTTTGGTCCAGGTGAGCTAAAAATAAGAATGAAAGCCAATGAGACAGCTTTAACCTTGAGTTCAGGTGAAATGGCAGTAAGCAATAACTTCATGCCAACGTAGAGCATTCAATAATTAGAATATACAAAACCATATACCGATAGTCGGCTAGAAAAGTTTCCTTCAGAAAAAAAATGTAAAACAATTAAAACGAGAAAACTTACTGTCGTATTTTATTACTAAAAGTTAGCAAAAAATAGATATGACCATGAACCAACAACAACTTCTGTACTAAGTGTCGGTCCTGACTTCGATCGGGCGATTATAGAGTGTGGTGGGGATAAACATGTTCCCTACCTTGTAACAATGGTGAAACATCCCAACATAAGAACACGTGATAAAAGTCATTTGCAAATTTAACTGCTGTGATAAATTGATAACCGTAAGGAATAATTTTAATCAATGGATCAATTGGTAAACCTGGTTCATATCTAAATTTACGGGATCTATATCCAACATTACTGTTACCGATAAAGGTTTTCTGAGTAAGCGGAATATCAGAAACCGATGAGAAACGCCATTATTTTGAAGAAAATGTATAACATACACATGATATTCAAGGATACCATGTAGAGAAAGAAGACAAAATGTTACAAGCTACGCACGGGCATATTTTGCAATACCCACAAATGAACAGAAAAAGTCAATTATATTTTAATATACAAAGATTGCTGCTTATTTTTCCTGTTCTGTCGAAGGAAATTATCATAACATTTTTTGTTTGGGTTAACTAAGATTCAATCACGTAACACCGAACATTAAAAAAAGACGTGTAGTTCGGTCTCCACCTTAGCAAGTTCAGAATGAGAGGTACGTGTATGGATATTCGAAGCTCGTATAATCAAATTTGCAGATACAGTAATATATGCACTTTAGAAAGTAGTATATAGCTAAAATATCAATAACGTTGGTTAAGTTGTCTTGTGCTTTCATATTTTCGTCGTATTGTTGTACACCTAATGCATTGATATGCATCCAGGTTTTATGATTGAGTAATTGCAGATCGGGACAAGCATCCAAATGTCAAATGCTTACTAATTTTACTCTTACATGAATGGTACATGATTGTGTAAACATTTGGATTTTGATCCTTTGAATTTCAATAAAACATGAAGTTGGTATCTATCTATAATACTAAAATAACGAGGTACAATTTGTACTAAATATCCAGGCTGAAATAAGGCTACACATTGGTATATACTTTAATTCGATCACGGACCAGCGATTTCCCGGGTGTGTTCTAGTGGAACTTATAATAGATGAAGATGAAAGACACTGAATGGAAATGGGGAATGTGTCAAAGAGCTCGAGACAACAACCCGACCGTAGAAAAAGACAACAGCAGAAGGTCACCAATAGGTCTTTAATGTAGCGAGGTATTCCCGCACCCGGAGTCGTCCCTCAGCTGGCCCCTAAATAAATAGATACTAGTTCAGTGACAATGAACGCCATACTGGTTTCTACAGATAACACACTGTTCTATGTTTTTATATATAAAGCAAACGAGACTCTGAATTAATGATACACACTATAAAACCTATTTAATACGACCAACCCAAAATATTTCTGTGAATAGCCAAAAATAGTATTATTTTTGAACTGGAAAAATAATAATCACCTACAGTTTTGTTTGTGAAGTTAACTTGTATTTTTAACGCTACCAATAGTATTTTTTTGCATGTCATTTTTTTTTAGATATTTGCCACTGACCGTTCTTTAAGCTACAGGTCAACCAACACTTTAATAGCACAAATATGTGTGATGTTATGAAAGAGATCTTTAAGACACCTAACGGTACAGCTGGTAGTAGTATATTACACGATTAAAGGACAGATTTAAAACAAATATCGAACAAATATTGTCACTCGATACTGTATCTTCTTTCCAATCAAAATGAATATCGGAAGTATTTAAATGCAACCAATCGATTAGCTGAAAGCGTAAATTATACATTCACTAACACAGTGAGAAGCTTAGAATTTGTCAACCAATAAAATGTCAGCAGAAATCTATATCAATCAATCAGAGAGCAGGTACATTTCAATTTATTAGAAAATATCATGAAATTGCCATTATTTGACTTGTTATAAGAATGTTATAAATATTGAAAGATGTTGATTTTTATGAATGGCTGTTTAACAAGTGATATTATTCATTTGCGAATATAGAGCGTATCGAAAGGAAATATTTAGGAATTTAAAGGGAAAGTAAAGAAGCATCTTATCAAAGAAAAATTATGCATCATAACTTGCAAGAGGTTGAAGAAGGAAAACTTATGTATTTTGATAAAATGAAACGTGTTCCAAGCCCATTGATTGGAGATCATAATTGCAGTATGTACAATGAAAAATTTATAAATCCAAAACCAAGAGCGCGATCCACCTCTATGAAGAAAGCTAAAAATAAGACGTTTGAAAGTTACGAAATTGATGGAATTCGACCAAGAACAAGCAGTTTACCAACGAAAAATAACTACAGGAGGCCTTTAATAAAGAACTTGAGAACAAACTACGAAGACCAAGATCACGACTTGTATAGACTAAGAACTTTTCAGATGACATCGAAAGGCATCGTCAACCGAGGGGATTCCATAAAATCTCGAAGTACAAACAGTATTGTTTCTTCCGAGGGTGATGGATATGCCTTATCAATTGGATCTTCTTCTTGTTCACAAAACAGTTTAGCTAATAGTGATGGTTCTTTACAAAAACCTAAGCCTTATAAGATTGTAATATTGGGTGCCTTGGGTGTCGGGAAATCTACAATTGCCCAGCAGTTTTTGACATCGGAATATCGGTTCGATGTCAGCATCGGTAAGTCTTTCTAAAATATCTTAGTGTACTATGACATTTTATATTATGTCTTTCAATTTTAGTATGTTACACTTTTGGTTCAATCTGGTTGGCACCTATTAAAACTTTTAAACCCAGTGAATTTTGTTATCAGTAGATTAACAGCTAACTAAATATTACTAGTATTATATACATAAACATTTTCATAGATCTACAATCTGTCGATACCTGTAACTTGGCATTGCACAAGGTCATGTTTTTCTCTGGCTGTTTATTACGTCTTTACACTAAATCCATTGTATGTTGGATGTGTTCGGATTGATTGTTTAGTCTTAAAGGCATGCATTTTTTTATTAGTTGTTAGTAGCTTTGGACTAGCTGTCAGATAACTGCGAGTACTCTCAGATCTGTTAATTGTGTCTTTTTGTGTCGGGATGTACAAGTACCCGGCCACGTCCACTTGTACTTTTTGTCTATCTTTTTCAACTATTTTTTATAGTTCGTTCTTATGTTGTACTGTTATACCAATGTCCCAGGTTAGGGGGAGGGTTGGGATCCCGCTAACATGTTAAACCCCGCCTCAATTTTTATGTATGTGTCTGTCCCAAGTCAGGAGCCTGTTACTCAGTGGTTGTCGTTTGTTTATGTGTTACATATTTGTTTTTCGTTTATTTTTTTTAACATAAATAAGGCCGTTAATTTTCTTGTTTGAATTGTTTTACATTGTCCTATCGGGATCTTTTATAGCTGACTATGCAGTATGGGCTTTGCTCATTGTTAAAGGCCGTACGGTGACCTATAATAGTTGTTAATGTTTGTGTCATTTTGGTCTTTTGTGGATAGTTGTCTCATTGTCAATCATACCACATCTCCTTTTTTATATTTATAAAACTACATTTTTAGCTCACCTGACCCACAGGGCCAAGTGAGCTTTTCTCATTGATTGGCGTCCGGCGTCCGTCGTCGTCCGTCGTTGTTAACTTTTACAAAAAAATTCTCCTCTGAAACTATGGGCCAAATCTGACCAAACTTAGCCACAATCATCATTAGGGTATCTAGATTAAAAAATGTGTCCGGTGACCGGACGGCCGGATGAACGATCGGACGCAAAGACCAGAAAACATAATGCCCCTCTACTATCGTAGGTGGGCATAAAAATCATTTAAAAATTATGCTTAAATTTTACCAACGTAAATCATATTAATATCCTCATTATTTTTTTTTCTCTTCGTGTCTTTTCATTTGTTTCACCCTTTCAACATTTTGTTAAGGATTTAAGAGTACCCACTTTTTAACCACCTCAAAATATAACTTAATACACATCATGTGTATGCGCATCTTCTTATTGTCCTAGGTAATACGTAAAAAAATTATTTGCCCCCATACTCCAGAAAGTGTCTTTCTTTGAAAAAATACTTTCATCTCAAAAGGCATTTCTAGTAAAATATTAAAATTCTGGTATCCGTTTTAATATATTCTTTACACAGCATTTTTCCGACGTAGTCGGTATAGTTTCGGTTTGTACCCTTTAAACTTAAGGACGCTTTACTATGGCAACAGAATACGTATGCTCGAAAATCCTTTCTGTAATTGGACAAAATGCTGTCATGGCGGGTGATTTGGTTGTGTTTAAAAAAAAACGTCTCGTAAATTATATCGTGATGGAAAGCAAGTGAAAAACTATACATTTTTGATTTAGATCATACAAAGATTTATATTTTTATTAAAATGATTGTTTCTCCAATAGCTCTCTGCATCCATGACAGCTGTTTATTCGGGACTACTATAACATTTTTAATGTAAATTTGTTAAACGAACGTACATGACGTTTAGAACGCACCTACGCATGTGAGATTTCCGCGGGGTTTGTGTGAATGTAAACAGAAAGATACGAGGACCGAGAATACTGAAGATTTAATTAAAGAGGTCCGTCACCATTAAGTCAGTGTGCTTCTGAACTTCAGAAGGTTATCGAAATGATAGTTTTAAACATATATTCAAATTTGAATACGTCGGATATCTTTTTTAAAGATAGTTCTTGTTATCTATACCTTTTACATGACAATTTTGAGACACCTTCTAATTATCAAAGATTTTGAAAGTTTTATCACTAATCTTGTAGTCAGAACTTTTATGTGCACATGCATTATCAAAGATACGTCATATGTCTGTAATTGATAAAATGATAAATGCTGGAAACTGCGACATAATTCCAACAGTATTATATTGTGCATAGTTTTACAAAAGACTGAGCAATTGGTTAAATGTATTGTAATTGTAATACACATTTTCAAGACCCTAAGCTAATAGAATGCTTAATATTGGAACCCGCTTTTCTGCTTGAAAGTTAATTTGCTTTCGATTTGAATATCAATAAAATATTTGCTAAATGACAAACAATTGCCAATCAACCAGAAAAACAAGTGCAATTACATGCAACCAATTTCATATAATATATAAAACAAAGATAATCAAAAAATGAACTTGTTTAGACATTTATTTGCATTTCGGAATAACAAGAAGTTGATGCAGTTGTAAAAACATTAAATCTATTTACTAAAAGAAATACCCAAATCAAGCAACAACAAACATTATAAATCGTAATTTTTCAATCCAAATCACAATTTGTAAAAGTAAACCATAATCATAATGTACATTTGCAACCCAAATAACGTAGATAATGGCATCCTGTATCAAGTTTTTATTACTGTAAACACAAACACCTTCGCATTTTATGTGGTATATTTGCTGTGGTTACTTAAAACTCAAAGGGAATTTAAACTCATAAATCGAAGACAAACTGACAACGCTTTGCGTAAAATGAAAAGACACATAACAGTCAACAGAAGCACAAACCGACTAAGCAAATAATATTAACAAATCTCTTTGACATAAGATATATTTAACTATAGACATCCAATTCATTTGCACTTCCGCGGATAGTTGTTTAATTGGTAATCATGTCTCATCTTCTTATTTTTTGTTTATCGATACGTAAAAGTGAGAGTAATTTGTGTTTTTTGTTGTGAATTATGCAATTACTTCACGTGACAAGACTTGAAAACACGTGTTATGTTTTATTCGTAGTATGTAAAGTAAGCAACTGAAGTTAGTTACCTCCCGTTAAAATGCTCATTTCAATTATTTTGAAATATTTGAAAAATAAAACATATTTACTCTTTTAAACTTATAAATTCAATAGAGTGATGCAATTTGTATATACAAATGAAAGTAACATATCACGAGTTGCTTTCTTTCAAAAGTTTAACTGCAAGAATGATATATAAAAAATACCGCAACTTGCATTATTTTGATTTTCATAAAATGATTCATTTCAAGATGTAGGTTGCGCTCTTACCTAATGAAGGTAACTGAAGGTTAGTGCGCCAATCTTTCCAAAGTTCTGGTAGGCAGTGGTGTTCTCGCTGACGGAGGAGAACCCATTACTGCTTTAGCCGTGCACCTTTTACAAGGTGTATTTTCTTATGGGTTAGTAATAGCCCTAAAGAATTTACTTTGGAACGGATCCCTGTCTATCTTTCTTCTTTTTCATTCTTTTTTTTTTTTTTCTTTCAATCTTCGTTTCAATCTCTCTTATTTTCTATCACTGTATATTTTTTACACGTTCTCTCTCTTTTACTTTCAGTTTTACTTTAATCTCAATTTTTTTTTCTCAATCTTTCTTTCTATCTCTTTTACTGAATGTGAGAGACAGGATGAGAGAGACAGGATGAGAGAGACAGGATGAGAGAGACAGGATGAGAGAGAGGATGAGAGAGAGAGGATGAGAGAGAGAGGATGAGAGAGGATGAGAGAGGATGAGAGAGGATGAGAGAGAGAGGATGAGAGAGAGAGAGAGAGAGAGAGGATGAGAGAGAGAGAGAGAGAGAGAGGATGAGAGAGAGAGGATGAGAGAGAGAGAGAGAGGATGAGAGAGAGAGAGAGAGAGAGAGGATGAGAGAGAGAGAGAGAGAGGATGAGAGAGGATGAGAGAGAGAGAGAGAGAGGATGAGAGAGAGAGAGAGAGGATGAGAGAGAGGATGAGAGAGGGAGAGAGAGGGAGAGAGAGAGGGGATGAGAGACAGGATGAGAGACAGGATGAGAGAGAGAGAGAGAGGATAAGAGAAGAGAGGATGAGAGAGAGATAGGATGAGGAGAGAGAGGATGAGGAGAGAGAGAGAGAGAGAGAGAGAGACAGAGAGACAGGATGAGGAGAGAGAGAGAGGATGATAGAGAGAGAGAGGATGATAGAGAGAGAGAGAGGATGAGGAGAGAGAGAGAGACGATAGAGAGAGAGACGATGAGAGAGAGAGAGAGGATGATAGAGATAGAAAGATAGAGATAAAGAGGGAATGTGAGAGTGAGTGAGAAAGAGAGACAATTAGTGAGAGTGTGGGTGACTGAGAGAGACGGTGAATGGTAAGAGGGTAAGAGGGTGAGATATTAAGAGGGTTAGAGGGGCTGAAAAAGTAAGATAGTGTGAGAGGATGAGAGTGGGAGAGTGAGAGAGGTTATGACAGTGACAGGTGATAGGGTAGGAGAGGCTGGCAGTGTGAGAGGGTACTAGTTTGAGAGAGGGTTTGAGTGAGAAAATGTGAGAGTGAGAGAGAATGCTAGTGTGAGAGAGTTTGAAAGAAGACTGTTAAAGAGAGAGTTAATGGATAAGAGAGGGTGCGATTGTTTGAGAAAAGGTGAGACCTAATGTGAGAGGGTAAAAGTAAGATATATTAAAAATCCAACAATACACGAGACTGCGGCGAGAGAGTGACTTTCGTGAAAACGTTTTTTCCAGTCTTATCACGTGATAGTTAACATAACTAGCAACAAAACATAACATTACTCTCACTTTTATGTATCTATAAACAAAATATAAGAAGATGTGACATGATTACCAATTAAACAACTTTCCGCGGAAGTGCAAATTGGATGTCTATAGTTAAATATATCTTATGTCAAAGAGATTTGTTAATATTATTTGTTTAGTCGGTTTGTGCTTTTGTTGACTGTTATGTGTCTTTTCATTTTACGCAAAAGCGTTGTCAGTTTGTCTTCAATCTATGAGTTTAAATTCCCTTTGAGTTTTAAGAAACCAGGCAAATATACCACATTAAAGGCCACGAACGTGTGTGTGTTTACAGAACTAAAAACTTGATACAGGACGCCATTATCTACATTTTTTGGGTTGCATATGAACATTATGGTTTACTTTTACAAATTGTGACTTGGATTGAGAAGATCTAATTGACACTCATAAAACAAATGATTTCAACGAATAATTACAATGGTGGAACATTCATAGTTTACACTAGACAACGAATTGGTAATGGTTCAACACCACTGATCAGACAACGTTAAGCTCTGACGGATTTTTACGTTTTGTTCAATTCATCTAGGTTTTTAAATAAAGACAACACACATGTAGTATACCTCTGTTCAAAAAATTTAACGTATGCGATGAATGATATTATAGGACAACTTAGCGTTTACACATAATTATCAATGTTGCAAAGCTTGAATAAATATAAACAATGTTCTGGAAGGGACTTAAATAATACATTGTCAAAGTCTTGCATGTGAATCACATGCAGTTTTGAAATTCTATTGCAAAAACAAAATATGGAAATGTTTCGCCCAAACTAAATAACAGAACACAAAGCACAACAAAGAACATTAAAGACTTAGCAATACGAACTCCACTACTAGTAAGGGGTGATCTCGGATGCTTGGAAGGAAAAGTTTATCCTTCTCGTCATATGGTAGCCGTCGTGGTTATCATGTATGTACGAAACCGGTGACAAGCCTAATTTGATAGGTCACATTCTTGAAAAAAATGGACGGGGTTGTAATTTAAGACAATAAGAACATATTAATCGTCATCTGAGAAGCAGATATCACTTAACGGTCAACCAACTCGTGATGGTTACCGTAAACATTACGAATGGGTGCTTTTATACAGTTACTAAATAATAATAATTGTTTACATTTGTTTGTGTAATGTTTTCTGTCAAAGTTTAAGTAAGTGGTTAATTTACAATTTTTATATTTAAAGATCAATAGATTAATGTGAAATTTCTTTTTGTGACTTAAACAAAATTGACAACAGCTGTTTTTGTATTGTTATTTTATGATATTGGTTTTGTATTATTATTATAATGGCTCCGATATCAATTTTGTCACACATTTACAGCAAACACCAACAAATATCTATTTTCTACTTTTAAGATGTTTGTACGTTTAGCATGTTTAGTTCTCTATTATGTTGCTGTTTACAGCACAGATCATTTTATTTTAGTATGCTCACCGTAACTACAAATAAGAGTATATAGTCGTCGCTATTGTCGTCCGTCTGTCTGTCTGGCTGTTTCGTCAGTTTACTTGCCTGATTTGGAAGAAAATGCTAAAAACAGAGATAAGCTAAGAAGTTTATGGCTACTGCTTGTTAGGTCAATAGGTCAATGTAAAAGGTAACTGTTACTAAAGTTTAGATTAAATGTTTTGGAAAATGATGTCCAGATGGTACATTTAAACTTTTTAGAATGAAACTTGTACAACCGAAAAATATTACAAAGGGAGAGACGCCTATTTATTTCAGAGTTGAAAATAGTGTCTGTTGAAAAGATTGATTTCCTTGAAATGTAATATAGTTTTTATAGTTTTTGTCAATATAGCTGAATATATGCTCCGTATCTGGCAGGTTATATATGTCAGATTGATGAAACGTTTGCACAATTTGTTACCAATGAAACCAATACTAGTACATGATATATCTATATATTCGAGCCTTGGAGAAAGTGCTGATACAATTTGTGCTTCTAGATACTTTACTTTTTATACTTCTTGGAGCATTTGATACATAATTTCTGATATGTATGGTATACTAATTTGCGAATATGGATATTAATTGTTCGAATTTAGCTGATACAAATTTGAATATAATTTTAGATTAAGGACTATTTCTCCCTCATGCATAACTAATTCCTTGTCCGAATGTTGCTGTAATTTTCTGTCTTATTTGTTATATTAGCTCTCAAACGTTTGTTATATTTTTGGATTTTTAAACATATTTTGGCCTCGAACATGACTAAAGAGACATGGAGATCTGATGAAGTAACATTGGTACCGTTTGTTATCATAAGCCTTGTATCTTAGATGAAATTTGTTTTAAAATTTCATAGCAGGTATACATCTAAGTATTTAAAGAGCTTTTACCATCGTAAAAGAAAACAAAATACTGAAACACAATATGTTGATTTACGCAAATAATAGTATAACAAATGTTCTTTAATCAACTGATAATGTCCATATAAACTTATACGTATGGTTTCCATAAGACAGCAATGATCTAACATTTTATGAGGATTAACAAATCATAGCATATTAAAATCATTGTGATAAGACGAAAACCTTTAATGCTGTCACCAGAAAGGCGGAAAGTTACGACCTGATACAATCACTGAGACCTCATTTCCGGCTCCAGTTGAGGTTCCAAAATAGAATTGTTTATACAGATATCCCTACGCGTGTGAATAAAATGACAGAACTTCAGTCATGAAAAATAATATATATATACAACTTTGACAAACTGATATTTTACTATCATGACAAGATTTTTTGTGTTTTGAAGCAAAGGCAATATGAAATAGAATTATTTTGAAATTTTCTCCTTAGAAATTATTTGTTCAGATCTCTGAACTATTAGTTCAGTATGAAATTGGCATTTATTGGTAGCATTATTTAAAAAAAAATCAAAAAAGAAACAACCGATAATTACAAGATCGTTTATGGTTTCGCTATCGTGTTCAACATTTTAATAATGGAGATCTGACATCCAGTTCACTAGATGATATTTGTCTGAGTGTATAAAACATCCACGAAATTCGCTTAAAGGACCAGATAATATGGGATACCTTTTGGTGGAAGTTTTTAACGACCTTGACCTGCTATATATAGCACTCGCACGGTCGGATTAGGTGTAGCTAAAAAGAGCATACAAAAAATAGCAAGACAGTCTACTCTAAAATATGTCTGAAGGGATTCAAAATACTCTATAATAATGATTCCACATTTATTGGGGTCATTCTTTGTTACGTTAACTATTGCAAGTGATGAAAATGAACTACGTATTCATTTGAAAATACGACACATTTACAAATCCCGCGATAAAACTGACTAAAATTGTTATGGGGTTTTATAAAACAGTAAACCTTGCATAGTCTATCTACAGTAATATTCTTGCAAACATTTATTATATTATATAAATAAAATCCTAACACGATTATCCTGCAAATATTGTTTAGATTATAATCTAGTTTTGATATAAAACCTATGTATGATATTGATATAGCAATCGAACTTTCTATCACCTTTGCTAAATAAACAGTATTGAAGTATAAAGCCTGGTATAATAAATTGAAATGTTTTATTAATGAGTTAACTGTTTAGCAACGATGTACCACTTCGCTTTTTGAATAGCGTGAACGGTACATTACACATCGGATATTAAACCATGATAATCTACGACAGATTTTATAATAGCAATCTATTGACAAGCGACAGAAAATTGATACTTAAGTGATAAAATGAATATTATCTATGGATAATAGGGAAATCTACTTCCTTTTTTTTATATACAATCAGCATGCAAAAGTATTGTTTTCAGTTCATGTGAAGTAACTCTATAAGGTACTGCAGTCAAAATTAAGTTTTTTTTATCTGTAGCAAGTATCGAGTATCATTATCAGCTATTTTCATTACGATCTTACAAAAGAAACACAATATGTTTATATCAATTCTCGAACCGACAATTACTTGCGTATCAGTAAACTATACATAGGATGTAAAAATTAAGAAGCTAAATAGCACTAAAAATTTTCATTCTTTTTTTCTTTTTCAATACATTTGTGCAAACATAAATAACAGTGATTTTCTGGATTAAAGTAATGCATACAACGTGAATGCACAAAACAGCTTGTAACACGGATATGAAAGAAATCTTTTATATTTCAAATGAAGCTTGAAAGGCGTTTAGTTTCACACTTGTGAGCATTACGCTTTATGCATAATTGAAAAATCATCTTTTATTTACACTCAATTTACAATAACCTTGACAAATCTCACTACATGTACTAGCCTTGTTTATAGTCTGATCGACTGTCTTCTCTACTACTCTACTATCTATTATTGTCATTTGTACCCTAATGTTTTCCTTAGACAATTATTTAGTAACGCCGGGCAAATTCGTTTGTTTGGTGTATAAATCTCATCAGTTACTTGATTAGACTTTGTTGCTTAATCTTAGTTGCTAATGAATGACATGTTATTCTTGACGACAATTTTGTTTCATGTTAAAATATTTCATATTTTGTAGGGCCCTTTATAACTCACGGCAAGGTATTTTGGGCCAGTTTCACAAAGCTTTGTTAGGATGGTCTTACGACACATATAAGTCCTAAGTGTGTTTCACAAGTCGGTCCTTACTCATGAAATCTCTTTAAATTGGTCGTAAAGTTAGGACAACGCGAGTGGAGTATCATGATGGTCTTAGGATAGCCATAAGTTTATTTATAAAAATTACGTTATTTTTTATATCAATTTTGCAAATTGTGTTAATATAATTATTTAATTTACTGATCTCCTTTTCTTTCTTACAACTATGTTTTTTTTTTAGTTTGACAGACTACTATGATCTATGGTTAGGACTTAAAAATAAACAACCTCGCCCAAACCGAATGAAAATGTATCTTTTAACAAACACAATGCAGTAAATAATGGAGAAAAAAATAACAAAAAAAAAACAACGTTTGCACGTCAAAACCGTACAAAAGTTGAACATATTATATTTCTCTCAGAAAACAATTCACCTTCCCCTTAACATAACAATTGGTTGTCCCCTTAGTTTTTTCGTTGGCAATCATAGCATATCTCCTAATTTGTATACGTCTTTCAAAGAACCAATGCAACAAATTACAACATACCATAATTGAAAGACAACGGTTATTCTTATCCGTGAAAGATTCTACATACTGCACTATGTTAAATAAGAAGGACGAAAATGACGATCGACGAAGGGGTACGGGTAGATAATAAACTATATATGATAATTTTACATTATTTATTTATGACATTGGCATATAGATACTAGTATACAGACGTTCATAATGGACTTACATATTCTTTTCATCTAGAAATAGACTTAACGAACATTCAACAGCAAGGGAAAAGACTATCGAGTTACACAAATGTGCTTCCAATGCCACGCACACGGAAAAATCTTTCATGGGCCATTTGGAATTTATTAGTTTTATACTTTAGGCAGACTGTTTCAAATGGATTTTATGAGATTGATTTGGAAAGTATTGCTTACGTCTCGGGGACGCTGTTGACATGAACTTCCACTACGATATATTCTCCGCAAATACCCTTATTTATTGTTGGACACCGTCATAGAGATTTATCATATCAACTTCAATTAAATTAAATTTGTACACGTGATTATTTTCTAAAGTGTATTTTTTAGAGGAAGGGCCATGGTACATAGGTCTATTGAAGATCATTGAAAGTATAATAGGGAAAGGAACTTCACACGGTCGCTTATCTATAAATCTGACATAAGGTGAATACTACATGTACTATGAACAAACCAGTTAGATATAATAACATTTATAGTCAGAGGCTATTTATAATAAAATATTGACTTATCAACTCATTGAAATGTTTATATATGCCAAACCAAACTATTTAATTATCTCGTATTCGAAGCGTTACTAAATAAATTAAAAAAAAAATCATTGGGGGTACAAAGAAGACAGTCGAACAGACTACGCACAAGGCTAGAAGCGAGATGTTTCAAGGTTATTGTAAATTTGGTGTAACAAGACAATTTAGAATATGATTCAATATAAAATGATATTATAAAAACAAACATTTACATCGCAATGATGAAATGTATCCATCAATACCATGAAGACATATTTTCTAAACATATAAAGCTATTTACCAATTTTTAACCTTAATGACTATTAGAATCTATGTTTTTTTGGTTTGACCATTGAGCAGTGCAACATATTACAATGCAAACACTTCAGGTACTCTTGAAGTTCACCTACTACTCTGACTGGTTTTGTGTTAGTCAATCTCTTTTTGTGCAGTCTTTGTTGTATTTTCATAACTCTTATTGGTGGTCGTTGAATTTTGGTTTGACTTGTTTGTTTGGATGTATGTAGCGGTCGGACAAGCTTGGTAACGACTAAGTTCTCGCTATTATTCTATCATTTAAATACTTGTTGGTGTTTTAAATTTGTTTGTAGTTGTTTTACATATGCTTTATTTTTTCAAAAGGATGGTTCTCTGTTTCGTCTGATATCAATCAAATATAATGGTTGTTACAGGCAAACTTTCCCCGGTTTTGGAAGGTTTCGTGTTACTTCATCCTAGTTCTCTGTATACTGTGTGTCGACAGTTTCATTTTTATAGCATTTCCTCAAAAAATAATTTTGAGATTGCCCTCTTTATATCATCTGACTATTTTTAAAACAACTAGTTGCTTAAAATACACTCATAATATAATCTTTCTCTTGAACGCTCATTCAAAACCTCATTAGATATATAAGTTAATATCTGGGGCAGGGAAACAATTATTGCAATCATGTCTAAGAGAAATCCAAAACGAGAATCTTTCTAAATGTTCTTTCCTGTTAATTACCAGTCTATAACTCTTATCGTGTCACCTTTTGGACACTCGAACAGACGGCTGTAATCTTGATGACCTTGGAAACAATATTTTTGTTATCAACATCTGAAATATATTTCTGACAGCTCTGGTGAAAAAAGTTGTCGCTTTCATTTGCATCATATATTGGTTAGCTTTTAACAAGTATATAATGTCATTTTTGATAATCAGATTTTAATTTAAAAGACAAATAAAACCTTTTAGTATTGCATACGACAGTAAAGAATCATATAATAGTAACAATTGAGTGTTTAAATAGTCTTTGTTTTTTAAAACAGAACTTTAAACTTTAGAAATAGGAAAAACCGACTACACAAAAGAAAAACGACAAACCAACGTCAACAAAACTGTAATCATTTTGAAAAAAACCCATCTACTAACAAAGTTACAGAACACTAAAATCAAAATTCAAAAAAGGGAAATCGATATAAATTAAAAAAAACTCTGTCAAACCATATCTCGACTATATCAATCATATAAATGAGAATATGATTTTGTTTCTTTTTCTTCTTCTCAAAAATATAAATGATCGAAATTAATAAACAAAAAACACAAAATTAACCATGGCCAGATGTTCCTGGCTTGTTATAGCAGGCGCAAATTTGCAGCCGGGTTTAACATGTTTTGTAAGATCTGAACATTCTCCCTTACTTCTAACAAATGTTGAATAACAATCACATATCAATTCGAACAGTTCGATGTAACAAAAGATAATAGAAGAAACTAAGATAAATGACCATAATCAACATAAATTAACAAAGGACTACTATCGTTTACTGACAAGCCAGCTCCTGGCCTTAATTAAACTATTAAAAAAGATGATGTCTTTCTCATATTAGAATCAAGCACAATTCCTCCCGTTATTGGGTACGGTGTCCTATCATTCTATACTATACGAGAAAAAAATAACCCGTATCGTGCTAAAAACTTTGCAAAGACCCGATGAGTGAATCTTCTCGAAAATACCAAATTCATGTTGCTTATTATTTAGTTTTCTGTGTTGTGCCATGTGTTCTATTGCTTTTTCATATTTAGCCAATGCGTTGTCAGTTTATTTTGGACTTATGAGTTTGACTGTCCCTCTGGTGTCTTTCGTCCCTCTTTTATATTGACCTGACAACAGTATCGTAACTATATCACTTCTGAATAAGTCTGTTTACGGTTTGGTAAGTGAATATTGATAAATTGGTGCCTTGTTTAGAATTTTACTATGAAAAATGGAAGTGAAATACCTGAACGTATTAAAGATGTCTGCACTCTCCTTTATATTTTCAAATAATATCTTTGTACCGATGATAAAGTTTAATGAATGATTTGACTGGTTTGTGATATTGAAAACCCTGGTGGAATAGTTTTCAGTAATATAGAGTTTTTAACCGTTAAAATCAAAATCATTGTTACATACACGAGCGATTCGAACAAGTTGAGAGATATATATATTTATATATATAAACAACATAGTATGGTGCCAAGGGGACTTCACAATCTAAAAATGGAAAATTCACAATATGAAATGAAGTATCATCTATTAAATATACGATGTAGAAAACACGATCTGATTCATTCATTGTTCACAAGATGATCCATGATAAACTTCTACAGTCGAGAATCATTGACAAAGGATGACTGATTTTCTAAAATTGACTTTTTATTCCCCAGCAGCGATATACAAGCTGACATTGTTTATTGAATATGTTTGTCGCAGCTGATACCACACGTCAGTCTGAACGTAATAAGCCAAGGCCTTTCTTGATAGAATATTTTTGACATAGACAGCGGTTTATAACTCAATTTAAAGCCTTGTTTCCCATTTGTACTGACAATATCATGTCGATCACTTAATAGTTGTGTATATCTACCCATTATCGTATTAATTCCGAGAAATAACCTTATTAGATTCCAAAGAAATTCGTTTTCACAAGTTTTCACAAAATCTCCAGCAAACGTGAGATTATGTTTGTTTAGTTTTCTGATACATTTTACTCCTATTGACCGTGCCCTAATTTTCAAGTTAGTTTGAAAGTTTTTATAAAATCAATCTACATTTACTTTCTGTAAGTAATTTCGAAATAGCTATATCGATTAATTGAGAGATCTGAACGTGAAATATCTTTATAAATTTACTTTATTTTTCTTTATCTCATTAACACGCATCTTAAAATTAAAAAAAAATGTGTTGAATTCTTACAGCGTTACACTATAAAAAAACGTGTTATCTCTTTGCTAGCTCATTAGGTTTCGACTCGCTCAATACTAAAAGCTTTCATAAGATAACGCAAAAAACGCCATGACAAACAAAGGATTTTAAACAGCATTGTCTTAAATAGGATCGACCTTGAACTTTCTGAATATCGATACGTTTCATTTATTTCAGGTAAAAGAACAATACTGCTATAATCGATTCTTGTTTTATATATAACATTTATAAATATGAAAAAGTGCACCATAGTACGATTTCGAAATGGTGTAATTTTTTATAGGAAAGAATCTATACTAAATTTTGACTTTGATTTTCTTAACTCAAATGGCACGCCAAATTACCGCCCTTCATGAATCTGGGGTTTACTAACATAACTTAGGCCGTTTGTTTTCTCGTATGAATTGTTTTGCATAGTCATTTCGGGGCCTTTTATAGCTGACTATTCGGAATGGGCTTTGTTCATTGTTGAAGGTCGTACTGTGACCTATAGTTGTTAATTGCTGTGTTATTTTTGTCTCTAATGGAGAGTTGTCTCATTACCAATTATACCACATCTTTTTTTTTTGTATTTACTGTTCAGAACTGACTTTTTGGATTTAAAGTTAATCTGTTCTCTTTTGACGATGCATGATGCGTCACACAAGACATCCGAAAAAAACATGTTAGAGAAATTACACCATATTCGATCATTGTAAGCTTCAGTTTATTACAAATATTACAGACAAGATAATTGAATGTCATTTAGCCTGATGACAAGTTACTCTCTAACAATTTACAGACTCCTTAGCAATAAAGAGACCTGGACAGTTTCGTATTGCTCTTTTAAGAGCAGCCTCACAACTTTACTATAGTTTCTGACTGAAAAAAAAATCACCAAAAAAACATATATTTATTTACTTTTAAAATTTGTTATTTGGATGTAGAGTTTTCTCAGTGGCACTCATACACCAAATCTTCCTCTATCTATATAAAATGATTACATTGTGACTTGACTCATTTCAACGTATACCATATCGTCTAATGTATAGCAATCCAAAAATAGTTTTAAACATTTTTATCAATATCAGATTCTGACAATTATACCCTAAAACAAATTTGATCAGTTTTACACAATACGATACACCATAGTACTTCCTTAGAGCATTATAAAAAAAATTTCCTAAATTCAAATGTTCCTCGTCATTTTGAAAACGATCGTACGCTCAAGACTTTAACAATACTTGACAAAGTTTAAGAAAGACATGTAACATAATTTAAAGGAATTAGCTAGAGATGAAATTTACATGGAAAAATATGATAATCGAAAAAATTGAAGTTTAAATATATTTGTAAATAAAAGAGATGGTACATACGATTACATTATAACATCGAAATGCAATAAAATGTGGTTATGAAATCAAAACACATATTTTTTTAAATGTTTAACATTGAAAGGCATATTTGGAACTTAGATAACACATGCCCCACAGTATGGATTTTGCGAATGGTGGGTTTGATTGCTAATGATAAGTACGTCAATTGCCTTTTCAGTTAACAGAAGATATGACTACTTTGTAGTTTCATTCAAATTTTTTTTTTACAATTCTATAAAATACGACTAACATTAATTGGAAAAAAATATTCGTTCAAAAAAGTGCACAAACAAATGCAAGCTATAGTGATATATGAGATCAAAGACAATTTTTTTTAAACAAAATAATCAAACTGGTTACTCATGATTAGTCACGATTAGCATCAAAGTTAAGATATTCTTCATAACCTATCTTTAAAAATTCAAGTGGAACCTAGCTATAAATCATTCATATAGGGAAATTTCAATTTCCGATGTACAGTTATTTTCAGATAGATGCAGCATCAGTTGTTTATCTTAAATATTGATAAACACAAATACAAGATTCGATTGATTATCGGTTAATATATTCCACGTATGAATCATACTGTGATCGAGCGTCACTGATGAGTCTTTTGTAGACGAAACGCGCGTCTGGCGTAGAGGCTAAATTTGGTCCTAGTATCTGTGATGAGTTTATTTATTCATTGGTAATTTAGTCCACATTTTTTTATTTGTCTTTGCATCCGCAAATGTTGTTTACTAATCGTTCGAGCAGATAAACTTAATACTAAAAACAAAGCAAACAAAAAATAAACAAACATAAAAACGAGAAGGACAGGGCATAGTTTCTTTAAGGCAAACAGAAAACAGAGTTAACGACAATCTTTTAAAGTGGATCTTCAAAATGTATAACTTGATTATAAAATTCTTTTGTGCATATTTGCTTTGATAACTTTCCTTTATACTCAAATTTTTATTCTAAACTTCCACAAATTATTCAGGTTGAATGTTAGTTGATGATTTCCCGGCTTTTTTTATGTACGATTCAAGAAATTTGGAGAAAATTATGGTGGAGTAGAATCTTGGCTGTATACAGGTGTGTAGACAAACAATTCATATACAAATGGATGGACACAAATCTCTAACACAGTGGTAGACAATTGTTCAGAGATACAAATCTGTCTTTAACAAGGGTTTAGATAAACGTTTCTAAGACTGATCTAGAGGTGTAACAAACAAGATATGTAATATGATGAAACGCCCTAGGGCAATATTAATAACTTTTTAAAATTTAAATACATCGCGATCATACTCAGATTAGAATTTCGTCAAAAGATGTGAAACAGAATAGAAAGATTAATATATATTGACAAATTACAGTGAATAGTGCATTTGCATTTATTCTGTATAATCTTCTTCCAATAAAGAATGTCGTCAATCAATCATAACTAATTCTTAAACATGCAATGTGCATTGTATATGTCTGTCATTGATCTGCAGTTTTGCAATTGACTTGATTGTACTGACTTGTATGATAATTCGTCTGACCTGTAAGATAATGATCGATTCAAGAGCAAGACGTCGTGTTTTTCTATTTTTATTGATGTAGGGATGATTAGATTGTACTTTTTATCCGTTTCGGGGTATACATTTTACAAAAAACTAAAATTCTTCAATACACAGCTATTTTTGCATATGTACTTTTTCTGTACTAAAAATCTGTAGTACTGGAAAATTACTTTTAATATTCAGTACTATTTTGTTACTTTATAATTATTGTAATATTTAGGTACCTGTATTTTGCAGTATTTAATTTGTACTTGAAATTTTGGTACGACAGATTTTTCGTTACTACGGTTACATTTTTAGCATTTTGAAAGTTTTTCTATTGCAAATCTCTTAAAAATCTGATTTTCAAACATGGAATATTGTATTATTTCTGTACCAAAATAGTTAGTACACATTAAGTACTGTAAAATAAGTTAGGACCTAAATATTACAATAATTTTAAAGTAAAGAAATAGTACTAAATATTAAAAGTAAATTTCCAGTACAACATATTTTTAATACATACATAGTACCTATGCAAAAGTAGCTGTGTAGACCACCTTCGAGTTCATCCGTCACCATGAAAAACTCGTCAATTATGCATACCTTTGTGACGTCATTTACCAATTTGAGGGGATCGCCTGTATCCCTGCACTTTTAACGTGTATCAAGCGTCTTAGTGATCGTTATTGTGAAGGATAAACTAGAAATGAAGTTTTGTTTTGAAAGTACTTAATCACAATCCTCAAATGACAGTAGTGCTGATTGTCAATTATAAGAATTTAATTTACCGAATAGTACATGTTATATAAAATTATAGTTTTCCAACCACTCGCTAAACATTGAAACAAAAGTGACGATGACCCTAAACGCACGAATGCTGTTGACGGAAATGCATTGAACTCGAAAGTTGTCTGTTGATTTATTCAACACAAGTCCTTGAAAATTTAACTAACTATTTCCCTTACATATTCCTGGTCTCTATCCGAAATTGATTGCCTTAATTAATTAAAAAGTATAATTATACATCAGTATGCATTCACTCTGCTATTCCATAAGTAATCATGATTCAAGAACTTATATGAACCTCTTTTAAGGTTACACGTTTTTTGTATTGTTGATATGTACATATTAGGTATAACGGGATGTATGGTAAACATCAACAAAACACAAAATTTAAAATCAATCGACACAACTTAAACACAGAATATGACGAATATGATGGAATGTTAAAAAGCAAGATTTTCATAAAATTGTAGGATTTATGTAGTTGTGTTTGTACTACTTTTGGGTACCTCACTAAAAACGGTAATTAAAATTAATTCGTATACCAATACGAGGATTTAAATATATAATGCATATGGCATGTATGGCTAAACACCTACATTATAAATTTGACCATGCATTGCTATTTTAACTATAGTTTCATGTTTCATGTTAGTATACATAAATATTTGTTATATATATGTTAAAACAACTAATGTTGCATATTATTTATGTATTATATAAAACTCCTTAACGGTTTTAGGTATTTTAACGGTAAAAAATCTATTTATATCAATCGATTTTTTGAAATGAAGACAAATAAAATAGGTAATCCACTTATTATCATGTTAAAATTTCATATCTCTGTCATGGCTTAGCACAAACAGTTTCTACAGCTGATCAATAATGTAAGACATTCCAGTACATCACTAAGAGATAAACTACTTTAACGTTAATTAAGTGTATTATGAAGAGTGTTTTAAAATTGTCTTAGTTGATACTATACACCAGGCTTTTTATTTCCCTTCTTGATTTCTTAGATAGAGATTTGCTACTCAAATTGAAGCTATTTTAAGTTACAAGTGGTGGAGTTGAAATCATTCCTTCGTACATTTTAGGGTTGCCTTCACGAGCTGTTTCACGCTCATATAATATATTTCATAGATTATAGCGGACATGTTCTTAATATAATAATTGCAATCCCGTCCTCTTTATATAACAAATGTGACATTTCGAATAAAACTTATTACTGGTTTGATCTAACTTGAGCAACACAGCAGTTGCTTTATGTAGAGCAGGATCTGCTGTATTAAAACGCAAATGGTGCTTACCTATCCGGAGATCATCCACAGTTTTGGGCGATGGTCGTGTCTTGCAGTCTTTAGTTTTCTATATTGTGTTTTAGTTATTTTGTTTGTCTGTTTGTTATTTTCTTTTTTAGACACCGCATTGTCCATTCAATTTCGACTCATCATTTGGAATGTCCGGTCTGCTGTCGTTTGCTTCTTCCCTAGATTAATGAATTTTGCACACATAATCAAAGTAAAATATTAACTGCAAGAACGTGCATATTAATGATTTTGAATCTGTTCAAAATTTTGATTTTTCTACCCTGTATACCACATTGCCTCACATTCTCATTAAGAAAAAATTCACACACCTAATTAAATGGGCATTCAAAAAATCTGAATGTGAATATATATGTTCAAACTCTTTTAGGTCATTTTTTAGTAGCAATAAACAAAAACACTATGTAAATTGGACATGCTTTGATACTATTTATGCCCTGGAATTTTTACTAGATAACATTTTTGTTCGCTTTGGCGATTCCGTATATCGTCAGATTATCCGAATTCCAATGGGAACTAACTGTGCACCACTTATTGCGGACCTCTTTTTGTATTGTTATGAGTTACAATTTATGACAAAAATAAGCAAAGACCCATCAAAACAACATCTGATAAACAAATTTAATAATACTTTTAGATATTTGGATGATATTTTGGCTCTCAATAATGACGACTTCAGTATGTATATTAATGAACTCTATCCTGGTGAACTTACTTTAAATAAAGCTAATATTAAAAATTACCACTGCCCTTTCCTCGATCTTGATATCTATATCACTAACGGAAAGCTGAATACTAAAATTTATGATAAAAGGGATGATTTTTCATTTCCTATCGTTAATTATCCGTTTTTAGATGGTGACGTTCCCTTGTCACCATCTTACCGTGTTTACATATCTCAACTTGTACGATTCGCTCGTGTATGTAACAATGTTTTAGATTTTAACGAGAGAAATGTATGTATTACTGAAAAATTATTACACCAGGGTTTTCGATATCACAAACTAGTCAAAACATTTACTCAATTTTATCATCGGCATAAAGACATCATTCGTAAATATAGCTCAACATGCAGACTTCATATACGTTCAGGTATTTCACATCCAATTTTTTATGGAAATATTCTTTATAAAGCACAAAGGTGTCAGTATTCACCTCAGAAACTTACAAAACCTTTGAATAGACTTACAGTATTAAGAAGGGATATAATTACGATACGGTTGTCAAGTCATTAAAGATTGCATATTTTGGCGTTAATATTGAGTCACTGATAAGGTCTTTGCGTCGGAACTAAACACATGTATTCTAAAAACAGTTGTTGGCATGACACGGGTTATGTTCTTCTCATATATGTTATGAGGGTATGATACTAAACCCCTAACGGGACGGATTGTGCCTGATGTTCATATGATGAAATCATAATCTTTCAGTCAGTTTAATTGAAGTCTGGAGCTGGCATGTCAGTTAACTGCTAGTAGTCTGTTGTTATTTATGTATTAATGTCATTTTGTTTATTTTCTTTGGTTACATCTTCTGAAATCAGACTCGGACTTCTCTTGAACTGAATTTTAATGTGCGTATTGTTATGCGTTTACTTTTCTACATTGGTTAGAGGTATAGGGGGAGGGTTGAGATCTCACAAACATGTTTAACCCCGCCGCATTTTTGCGCCTGTCCCAAGTCAGGAGCCTCTGGCCTTTGTTAGTCTTGTATTATTTTAATTTTAGTTTCTTGTGTACAATTTGGAAATTAGTATGGCGTTCATTATCACTGAACTAGTATATATTTGTTTAGGGGCCAGCTGAAGGACGCCTCCGGTGCGGGAATTTCTCGCTATATTGAAGACCTGTTGGTGACCTTCTGTTGTTGTTTTTTTATTTGGTCGGGTTGTTGTCTCTTTGACACATTCCCCATTTCCATTCTCAATTTTATATTCGGTCGACAATGGTTGATTGTTGATTTTTATATAGGTATTGTATTTTAAATATATTTCATTGTAATACCAATGTACCATAAATTGTTAATATCTATAAAAATATACTTCATCTGATTAAAAGTATTTAATGTCAATCCATATCGAATCTATTGATTACGAAAACTGTTACATGGTATTTCTCAAGATTTAAACTTGAAATTCATCAAATACTAAAAATTAAAAAAATATCATTAACAAAATGACCTTAGCACTGGTAGAACATGCCAATTCATTTATGTGACGCATCATTGACGATGGTATAAAGAAAATAAACCACAATTAATGTTGTAAAAGATATATAAAAAAGGATGAGAGAGGGCAATGTACATTTAGCTAACATTATAGCAAAGGAGAGGGTGGCACAATATAAAGATCCTAAAGGAACATCCAAGCTCATGAGTCGAAAATAAACTAACAACGTTATGGCAAAAATGGAGAGACAAGCAAAAGTACACAAAATACAATATAAATAATCAAAGATCTAGCAATACGAACTCCATCAAGCCCAAGGACACGAAGAAATAAATGAATAACGACAACAACTGTTGTTAGAGATAGAAAAAAAGAGATGAAGGGGACTATGTAGATAGCAATAATAATTAAACAGACATTATTGGTGGACAAGGCAAAAATGTTCTTGGCAAAAAAAAATTTCTATTAAAAATACATTTGTTCTCACAAGAAATTTTACAAGTTATCAGCTTATATTGCAACTTCACAATTTTTTCAATTTACTTCGTATACAATATGTTTTGATATTTAATGAGATTAATTTTCATATCCGATTAAAATCTTCAAAAATATCGCTATAACTTAAAATACTACACAACATAAGCCAAAACAAAATTTATATGATTTAAGAGTATTGATATAAGCCTGAATTCACAAAGAAGTCAACCACTTTTGTGCATTCTTTAAAAATCTGCGTTTACAAATCTTGGATAAACACTTTATATATATTGCTTTTCTACATTGTATCAACGGTATACAATAAAACATGTCAGTGTAGCCATCAAGTTAGACGAGGACATTGATTGTTTTTGTTCAGATCAAATGATATTTCGCATAGTTTTTTCTTTGCTTCTAAAATAAACATAGTCTAGCTTCATTTATCGTGGAGATAATTTAACCCGTATGAATTAATCACGATGAGAACAGGAATATCGGAAATCTGATCGACAAGTCAATGACAACCAGATTTATATGTCAACTTGAGCCATCAACACGTAAGAAAGGTTCCCACTAAACAAAATCCAAACAAATACAGGAATGCTATAATACATGCTATATAAAAAAATAGACGTAACGATACTTGACATCTTTACATTATTTGCAAATGAACCACCCATTATTTTTACCTCGTTTTTTTTACGTTTGTATTGGTTTTGAACATTCAAATATTTTAGCCTCGAGAATTATGGAAATAAAACCTACACTGCATTTGCTGAAATGCGCATCGAGTACACAAACATACTAGGTTCTATTCATGTTATTTTTTACACATCAATTTATACATGTATCACCATGTTTTGGAAAATAATGTTCTTCAATAAAAGAAAACATTAACTCTGATTTTCAAAACGTTTCTCCGTATTTGATTTATAATGCTTCAATCTCAACAATAATAGCGTCATGCTTCAACATACCCCAGTAAAAAACATTTTAAGACGTAGCTTTGTTTCTTTATCTGAATAATACATAAAAATAAAAATGACAGCTTTTACATAAACGATGAAGCATTGACTTATAACTGTATTGATCAATGTTATAGTTATCTTAGAATCTTCATAGCGACATGTTATTTAAATTCTGAAGGCGTTTTCAATCAAATATGTCTGATATGAAGGAAACACGCTTTATTAAAAAAAACATGCAGAATGAAGGCTTATATTGAGATACTTCGAACTTTCAGTAGACATAAATAGTAAACGAGTGTTAACTTTCGCGTTTATCCCCGCGTTAACGTGAAAATGGCGCGGTTTATAATTTTGAAAAAAGGAAACGTACGTTTACAAAATTAATTGTATAAATGTACAAATTTTCAAGTTTTTATGATAAGTTACGCAAATAGTTAAACCGAAAAGTAACTTGTGTTTCCTTTCAAGTGCAAAAAAAAAAGAAAGAAATACACTTGTGAAATATGTGGTAAACGTTCGATTATTATTAAGTACATGTAAACACAACTTGTGGGAAGACATTAGAAATTTTCATTTTGACCGGCTAAATGTAATTATAGTAAACTCGAATATTTAAGTTAACTAACGAAATATGCGTTTTAAAATATGGACATATATGAACGGGCAAACTCATCAAGTAAAAAAAGTTTAACAATAAAATTAACAAAGAAACAAATAGGTAAGATCTTAATCTACAGCAACCAACAGCAACTTTTGAATAGCAAGTCAATAGGAGAAAAGGCATAGAACATATGTAACGAATGTGGCGTAGTGAAACATGTTTTTGAGCACTCAATCTTTATGTAACCTTAGACAGTGATATAGGAAGCACAAAATTAAATCAAACTTAGTAAATCGGTTACAAAAGACATTACTCAATAGAGCGATACAAAGCACAAAAAGAACACCTAATATAAAACAATTGAAACAAAGCACAAAAAGAACACCTAATATAAAACAATTGACACAAAGCACTCAGCGTACTCGCAGTTTTGTTTTAATGAAATGTGAATTTGTTTAATATCATACCACGTCAAACTGTAATATTTATCCTTAGATTTAACAATAACAAAGGACAAACATAAAAAGACAGCTAAATAATGAAACGTATTTGTATTAAGATTGCAACGAGAAACTATGAAACTTTGAACATCTTAATTGAGGTATTTGGTTTTATTTATCAAAAAGATTTTATTCGGAAAAACACGGCACAATAGTACAAGACAATTACATTATTAAGTTATTTAATACCAGTACTAAATATTTAATGGAAACAATCAACTTAAAAAAAACTGCTTAAAAATTCATGATCATTCACCGCATGCAATACTTTTACAAATCAATTTGTTGTGTACAGATGTATGTACTGTGTGATAATTTGATCTTTTATTTTCTATAGTTGTAATACAAGATACATGCATTATTTGATTATTGCAGTTTTTAAGGGAAAGTGATGTTAAGAGATTTTCAAATTCAGTCAACCAGGTTATAGACACATTCACATGATGATTGTATAATTTTCTCATTCCTCTGACATAGGCTGAAAATTTTTCCGATATAACGAGATTGTCAACAGCCAAGCGATATGCTGTTTCAGTCAAGCGCTTTGACTACCAATTACACAATTGTTCACTTGTCCTAAGAATTCAAATGACACTGGTGCAGGCAACAGTAACAGTCATCTTACTGCTTTCAACCTTTCACAAAACCAATACCCAAACCTTTTTTTTTATCGTATGATTACTAATATTTAAAATTTGAGTAAAGCAGTCCTTTCTCATCAAGTGTCTTCAAACTTAATATATACGTTTTAAAGATAATCGACAGTTGATTTGATACATGTTTTTCAAGTATATTTTTAGAATACCATCTCAATTACTTGCATTGCATACATTTGTAGAGTTCACACTCAGTTTTTATGTGGTTCGTGATGCTTAGCCTTTAGTTTTCTATTGTGTGTCTTGTGTGGGTTATTGTTTTTGTGTTTATTTATCTTTTTTCGTTTTGCCATGGCGTTGTCGGTTTATTTTCGGTCTGTGAGTTTAAATGTCCCTCTGGTATATGTCGCCCGTCTTCAAAAAGTACAACAACAGTCATGAAAAAAATACATTTTTTTTTATATCATATCAATAGCACCATGTATCACATATAAAATTCAATTTTGTAAAAGCACTCAATGATTTTTTTGGTCTCGTTTATTTAATGTTTAAAACAGTAGTATGGAAAAAAAATCATTTAATCAGAATCATCCATTATATGTGTTTGTCTAGTATAAAGACAAAACTTAAACAGTCTTTCTAACAGTTTATAATATTTTTTTACAATAGATTCAGAATTGCGATATTTCGTTTGCACTAACTAATTCTTGTTTATTCTTTTATTAGAGATGAAAACGTCTTGAAAATTTAAAAATAAATTGCATATATCATAATTTTTTACGAGCGAATGGTAAGAATAATACTACCTTAGATCTCTAGATAGGGCTGACAATTGCCTGTAAAATTATCCATGATTTACTCTTTTTAAACTCAGTCATGTAACAAATGTGTAATACCCGTAAAAATTACCGTTGCAGTATAACTTTAAAATCACTTTCCTATAAATGTAAATATCCAGTAACGATCAAAGTTAATTGTGATTTTTTTCTTAAAATAGAGACGATATGTTTGCAAGAACGCTGTTCGGGTTGTTGTCTCTTTGACACATTCCCCATTTCCATTCTCAATTTTACACTCATTATTTTATATGAATGCAAAAACCAGATAGTACAAATGTAGATAATAGATATCAAAGGTACCAGGATTATAATTTAGTACGACAGACGCGCGTTTCGTCTACATGAGACTTATCAGTGACGCTCATATCAACATGTTTATAAAGCCAAACAAGTACAAAGTTGAAGACCATTGAGGATCCAACATTCCAAAGAGTTGTGCTAAATACGGCTAATGTAATTGATGCCTGGGATAAGATTTTTTTTCTCGCAAAATTCAAAGTTTTGTAAACAGGAAAATTAAATAAAAAGGGCACCACCTGAAATTATAGGTTTGGGCAAAAAAAAACTAGATAATAGCATGCAAAGCACAAAACAAAATTTGAGCAAATAGCACTCTACAAACGCCCCAACATTGTAAAGATTGAGCAACACGAACACCACTAAATACCGTGGGCGGTCTTATGTGTTTTGTTTACATATCGGTCATCTTATCAATTTAAAGACAAGAGCATCGAAATCGGAAAAATAAAGACAGGTTTGCCTAATACGGAGAAGTCAATCAATGCCATGGATAGAAAAAGCAGTACATATATAGAAAAGTAAATTATCAATGATAAATCACATGAAAACACAATTGATGAGTACAAAACGTTTAAAAAGTAGCAGTTATCTCAGATGCTTCGGAAGGGTAAGTCTTTTTCAATGAACTTAAAATTTTAGTCATTCAGTGGAAATGATGAGTTTAAAAGCAAAAACTTTAAAATATGGTTTCAATATATCTCATATTTATAAAATTATTCAAAGCTCAACTATAGACTAACATTACAGATATTTCAATCTTTGTCAGGTTTCGGCCATTTTATTTGATTGAAGTCTAATGGAAAATTACGCCAAAACAAATCAGGTGTTCACAACATATTACAAAACAAATACGATAAGTTTACAAGAACCTTAAACCTGTAATTTGATATAAGTCATAGCTCATTGTTGATTTGGTTATTCTGTGCTCGGTTGTTGCTTTGATTTATTACATTTGTTTGTTGATGTATAGTCTTCGATTTGCATGTAATGAATGAATATCATGGGAGTTCTACTATAAAACGATAAAGTGTTAATCGAAAAAAGCCGTATCAAGCATGACATTTATCAAGTTTTTTAAGATTACAGAATCTCGTGGGTCATCTTGATGGGGTTGATATTTTACATCTTCGTTACCTTAGTTTCACGAATTAGTACACATACACTTGTTTTTTTTTAGAACGAGTATAGGAGTATCGTATTCATAAAAGCTATAAAATAAAGGACGTAACATATAACTCACTGGTCTAGATTTTTATTCCGGTATATAAAAGCAAAAGACAATTAAGCAATAATAAAACATTATTTCTCTTCGTGAATTAAACGAACAACTTAATGTTAAATTTCGAATTTTGGAAACATAATAATCACAAACAATTGTTTTGAAGTTAACTCAAATAGTAGGTCTGTACTGGTCCTGAATAGGTATTAAACATTTGCCACTGGACGTTTTTGTTAGCTACCATTCAAACAACACTTTAATAACACATATATATGTTATGTTATGAAAGAGATCTCTAGGATATCGAATTTAACAGCTGTTAGTAGTATTTTTCGCGATTAAGGGGCAGATTAAAATCAATTATCGGACAAATATTGTCCATCGATAATATAATCTTCATTTTCATCAAAAGGAAATGTCGGAAGTATTTAAATGCAACCAATCGATTAACTGAAAATGTAAAATCATTATTCACTTACACAGAGAGAAGCTTAGACTTTGTCAACCAATAAAATGTCAGCTGAAATCATATCAATCAATCAGAGAGCAGGTACATTACAGTTTATTGAAAAATATATCGTGAAATTGCCGTTATTAGACTTGTTGTAAGATTGTTATAAATATTGAAAGATGTTGATTTTTATGAATGGCTGTTCAACAATTCAAATGATATAAATTCTTTGCGGACATAGAAATATTGAATGGAAATATTTAGGAATATAAAGGGAAATAAACTAGCGACTTATTAAAGAAAATTATGCATCATAATTTGCAAGAAGTTGAAGAAGGAAAACTAATGTATTTCGATAAAACGAAACGTGTTCCAAGTCCATTGATTGGAGATCATAATTTCAGTATGTACAATGAAAAATGTATTAATCCAAAACCAAGAGCACGATCCACTTCTATGAAGAAAGCTAAAAATAAGACGTTTGAAAGTTATGAAATTGATGGAATTCGACCAAGAACAAGCAGTTTACCAACGAAAAATAACTACAGGAGACCTTTAATAAAGAACTTAAGAACAAACTACGAAGACCAAGATCACGATTTGTATAGACTCAGAACTTTTGAGATGACATCGAAAGGCATCGTCAACCGTGGGGATTCCATCAAGTCTCGGAGTACAAACAGTATTGTTTCATCTGAGGGTGATGGATATGCCGTGTCAATTGGATCAAGTTCTTGTTCACAAAGCAGTTTAGCTAATAGTGATGGTTCTTTACAAAAATCTAAGCCTTATAAGATTGTGATACTGGGTGCCTTGGGTGTTGGGAAATCTACAATTGCCCAGCAGTTTTTGACATCGGATTATCGGTTCGATATCAGCATCGGTAAGTCTTTCTAAAATATCTTAAAGTGCTATGACATTTTATATTATGTCTTTCAATTTCAGTATGTGATACTTTTGGTTCAGGCTGTTTGGCACCTATAAAAAAGTTTAAACCCACTGTATTTGGTTGCACTTGTCCTTACTCAGGACCCTGATGTTCAGTGTTTGTTGTTTGGTGATGTGGTTCATAAATGTTTCTCGTTTTTTATATATATTATACCGTTGGTTTTCGTGTTTGAATGTTTTTACACAATAGTATTTTTTTCTGGAGTCCTTAATAGATGGCTGTTCCGTGTGAGTCAAAGCTCCTTGTTGAAGAAGTACTTAGACCTCTAAATGGTTTAATTTTACAAATAGTAACTTGGATGGAAAGTTGTCTCATTGACACTCATACCACACCTTCTTACATCTGTCTCAGATTTTGATTTCAGTTTTACTAAATCTTTAATGTTCGTTCATGTTTTAGAAGTCTTTATAAAACTACATTATTTGCATTACACTAGCTAAACTCTTTTAATGTGTAAGGACATACATAACGACTATTGCTCGATTCCAAAGAGATCGAGTTACAATTGGTGTTTAGTATCCATTATCAGAGTAATTATTAATATTTTATATTTTAACATTTTATGACAAGTGCATCTTGCCCATGATATAACATATTTTTAATATTGAACATCGATTATTCTCCAATGGTATCATGTAATAAATTAGCTATTAGCTCGAGTGCTGATATACAAAGGCTACAAATGAGTTAAAAAAATTATCCCTGAAACAAGAATGTGTTCATAGTACACGGATGCCTCACTCGAACTATCAATTTCTATGTTTAGTGGACCATGAAATTGGGGTAACAAAAAGTTGGCATTCAAATTAGAAAGATCATATCATAGGGAACATGTGTACTAAGTTTCAAGTTAATTGGACATTAACTTCATCCAAAATTACCTTGACCAAAAACTTTAACCTGAAGCCGGACAGACGACGGAAGGACGGACGGATGAACGAACGATCGGACGCGTAGACCAGAAACATAATGCTCCTCTACTATCGTAGGTGGGGCATAAAAATCATTTAAAAATTATGCTCAACTTTTACCCACATAAATCATATTATCCTTTATTTAGTAGTTTCTTTTTCTCCTCGTGTCTTTTCACATAACTTGAATGCGCATTTTGTATACAAAATAATTTACTTTAAAAAATGCTTCATATACATGTCGTAAACTTTGCTTTGTAAAGGTGTTATTTTGAAATCATTCTGTCTTATTCTCCTACGTAATACGTTAAAAATTCATTTGCCCACCTACATTAGAAATTGTCTTTGAAAAAAATAATTTCATCTCAAAAGGCATTTCTTGTAAAATATCAAAATTCTGATAATCGCTTAAATATACTCTTTACACAGCATATTTATCTATATTTTACCATGATTACATGTCAATTTTGAGAGATCTTCTAATTATCAAAGATTTATCACCAGTCTTGTAGTGTGAACACCTTTGTATTCACATACATTATCAAAGATATGTCCAATGTCTGTAATTGATAAATTGACAAATGCTGGAAACTGCTACATAATTCCAACAGTATTAGATTTTGCATAGGTCTTCAAAAGTCAGAGCAATTGGTTAAATGTATTGTAATTGTAATACACATTTTTAAGCTTTCAATTCAATATCAATAAAATATTTGCTAAATGACATAAAGCAAACAATTGCCAATCAACCAGAAAAAACAAGTGCAATTACATGCAACTAATTTCATAAATAGAAAACAAAGATAATCAGAACTTGTTTAGACATTTATTTGCATTTTGGAATAACTAGAAGTTGATGCAAATGTAAAAACATTAAAGCTATTTACTAAAAGAAATACCCAAATTAAGCCAAAAAAAACAATTGTAAGTCGTAATTTTTCAATCTAAAGTCACAATTTGTAAAAGTAAACTATAATGTACATTTGCAACCCAAATAACGTAGAAAATGACATCCTGTATCAAGTTTTTATTACTGTTAACACAAACACATTCGCATTTTATGTAGTATACATGTATTTGCTGTGGTCACTTACAACTCAAAGGGAATTTAAACTCATAGATCGAAGACAAACTGACAACGCTTTTGCGTAAAATGAATAGACACATAACAGTCAACAAAAGCACAAACCGACTAAACAAAAAAATTTAACAAATCTCTTTGACATAAAATATAGTTAACTATAGACATCCACTTCATTTGCACTCCGCGGATAATTGTTTAATAGGTAATCATATCAAATCTTCTTATTTTTTGTTTATCGATACGACAAAGTGAGAGTAATTTGTGTTTTTTTTTGTGAATTATGTAATTACTTCACGTGATAAGACTTGAAAACACGTGTTATGTTTTATTCATAGTATGTAAAGTAAGCAAATGAAGTTAGTTACCTCCCGTTAAAATGTTCATTTCAATTATTTTGAAATATTTGAAAAATAAAACATATTTACTCTTTTAAACTTATAAATTCAATAGAGTGATGGAATTTGTATATACAAATGAAAGTAACATATCACGAGTTGCTTTCTTTCAAAAGTTTAACTGCAAGAATTATAAATAAATAATATCGCAACTAGCATTATTTTGATTTTCATAAAATGATTCATTTCAAGATATAGGTTGCGCTCTTACCTAATGAAGGTAACTGAAGGTTAGTGCGCCAATCTTTCCAAAGTTCTGGTAGGCAGTGGTGTTCTCGCCGACGGAGGAGAACCCATTACTGCTTTAGCCGTGCACCTTTTACAAGGTGTATTTTCTTATGGGTTAGTAATAGCCCTAAAGAATTTACTTTGGAACGGATCCCTGTCTATCTTTCTACTTTTTCATTCTTTTTTTTTTTTCTTTCTTTCAATCTTCGTTTCAATCTCTCTTATTTTCTATCACTGTATATTTTTTACACGTTCTCTCTCTCTTTTACCTTCAGTTTTACTTTAATCTCAATTTTTTTTCTCTCAATCTTTCTTTCTATCTCTGTTAGTGAGTGTGACAGAGAGAGGATGAGAGAGAGAGAGGATGAGAGAAGAGAGAGCGGATGAGAGAAGAGAAAGAGGATGAGAGAAGAGAGAGAGAGAGAGGATGAGAGGAAGAGAGAAGAGAGAGAGAATGAGAGAAGAAGAGAAGAGAGAAGAGAGGATGACAGAGAGAGGATGTAAGAGTGAGAGGATGTAAGAGTGAGAGGATGTGAGAGTGAGAGAGGATGAGGAGATGAGAAGATAGAGAGAGGGACAGTAAGTGAGTGAGTGAGAAAGAGAGGGAGAGTGAGTGAGAAAGAGACAGAGTTAGTGAGACAGTGGGTGCCTGAGAGAGACGGTGAGTGGATGAGAGGGTGAGAGGATGAAAGACGGTGAGAGAGAGTGAAAGAGGGTATGAGAGTGATAGGGTAGGAGAGGCTACTAGTGTGAGAGAGGGTTTGAGTGAGAAAGAGTGAGAGAGAATGCTAGTGTGAGATAGTGTTAGTGTGAGAGAGTTTGAAAGAAGACTGTTAGAGAGAGAGTTAATGGATAAGAGAGGGTGAGATTGTTTGAGAAAAGGTGAGACCTAATGTGAGAGGGTAAAAGTACGATATATTAAAAATCCCACAATACACGAGACTGCGGCGAGAGAGTGACTTTCGCAAATACGTGTTTTCCAGTCTTATCACGTGATAGTTAACATAACTAGCAACAAAACATAACATAACTCTCACTTTTATGTATCTATAAACAAAATATAAGAAGATGTGACATGATTACCAATTAAACAACTATCCGCGGAAGTGCAAATGAAGTGGAGGTCTATAGTTAACTATATCTTATGTCAAAGAGATTTGTTAATGTTATTTGCTTATTCGATTTGTGCCTTTGTTGATAGGTGTCTTTTCATTTTACGCAAAAGCGTTGTCAGTTTGTCTTCAATCTATGAGTTTAAATTCCCTTTGAGTTTTAAGTAACCATGGCAAATATACCACATTAAAGGCCACGAACGTGTGTGTGTTTACAGAACTAAAAACTTGATACAGGACGCCATTATTTACATTATTTGGGTCGCATATGAACATTATGGTTTACTTTTACAAATTGTGACTTGGATTGGGAAGTTCTCATTGACACTCATAAAACAAATGATTTCAACGAATAATTACAATGGTGGAACATTCATAGTTTACACTAGACAACGAATTGGTAATGGTTCAACACCACTGATCAGACAACGTTAAGCTCTGACGGATTTTTACGTTTTGTTCAATTCATCTAGGTTTTTAAATAAAGACAACACACATGTAGTATACCTCTGTTCAAAAAATTTAACGTATGCGATGAATGTTATTATAGGACAACTTAGCGTTTACACATAATTATCAATGTTGCAAAGCTTGAATAAATATAAACAATGTTCTGCAAGGGACTTAAATAATACATTGTCAAAGTCTTGTATGTGAATCATATACAGTTTTGAAAATCTATTGCAAAAACAAATATGGAAATGTTTCGCCCAAACTAAATAACAGCACACAAAGCACAACAAAGAACATTTAAGACTAAGCAACACGAACTCCACTACGAGTAAGGGGTGATCTCGGATGCTTGGATGGAAAAGTTTATCCCTCTCGTGATATGGTAGCAGTCGTGGTTATCATGTATGTACGAAACCGGTGACAAGTCTAATTTGATAGGTCACATTCTTGAAAAAAATGGACGGGGTTGTAATTTAAGACAATTAGAACATATTAATCGTCATCTGAGAAGCAGATTTCACTTAACGGTCAACCAACTCGTGATGGTTACCGTAAACCTTACGAATGGGTGCTGTTATACAGTTACTAAATAATAAAAATTGTTTACATTTGTTTGTGTAATGTTTTCTGTCAAAGTTTAAGTAAGTGGATAATTTACAATTTTTATATTTAAAGATCAATAAATTAATGTGAAATTTCTTTTTGTGACTTAAACAAAACTGACAGCTGTTTTTGTATTGTTATTTTATGATATTGGTTTTGTATTATTATTATAATGGCTCCGATATCAATTTTGTCACGCATTTACAGCAAACACCAACAAATATCTATTTTCTACTTTTAAGATGTTTGTACGTTTAGCATGTTTAGTTCTCTATTAAGTTGATGTTTACCGCACATATCATTTTATTTTAGTATGCTCACCGTAACTACAAAATAAGAGTATATAGTCGTTGCTATTGTCGTCCGTCTGTCTGTCTGGCTGTTTCTTCAGTTTGCTTGCCTTATTTGTATGAAAATTCTAAAAACAGAGATAGGCTAAGAAGTTTATGACTACTGCTTGTTAGGTCAATAGGTCAATGTAAAAGGTAACTGTTACTAAAGTTTAGATTAAATTTTTAGGAAAATGATATCCAGATGGTACATTTTAACTTTTAAGAAAGAAACTTATACCACCGAAAAATATTACAAAAAGATGGAGTAACATTGGTACCGTTTGTTATCATAAGCCTCGTATCTTAGATGAAATTTGTTTTAAACTTTCATAGCGGGTATACAGCTAAGTATTCAAAGAGCTTTTACCATCGTAAAGAAATCAAAATACTGAAACAGAATATGTTGATTTTCGCAAATAATAGTATAACAAATGTTCTTTAATCAACTGATAATGTCCATATATTGTAAACTTATACGTATGGTTTCCTTAAGACAGCAATGATCTAACATTTTATGAGGATTAACAAACATAGCATATAAAAATCATTGTGATTAGACGAAACCCGTGAATGCTGTCAACAGAATAGCGGAAAGTTACGACCTGATACAATCACTGAAACTTCATTTCTGACTCAAGTTAAGAATCCAAAAATAGAATTGTTTATACGGATATTCTTACGCGGGTAGATAGTATGAATGAACTACAGTCCTGAAAAATAACATATATATACAACTTTGACATACTGATATTTTACTATAATGACAAGATTTTTGGTGTTTTGAAAAGAGACAATATGAAATAGAATTATTTTGAAATTTTCTCCTTAGAAATTATTTGGTCAGATCTCTGAACTATTAGTTCAGTATGAAATTGGCATTTATTGGTAGCATTATTTAAAAAAAAAATCAAAAAAGAAACAACCGATAATTACAAGATCGTTTATGGTTTCGCTATCGTGTTCAACATTTTAATAACGAAGATCTGACATCCAGTTCACTAGATGATATTTGTTTGAGTGTATAAAACATCCACGAAATTCGCTTAAAGGACCAGATAATATGGGATACCTTTTGATGGAAGTTTTAACGACCTTGACCTGCTATATATAGCACTCGCACGGTCGGATTAGGTGTAGCTAAAAAGAGCATACAAAAAATAGCTAGACAGTCTACTCTAAAATATGTCTGAAGGGATTCGAAATACTCTATAATAATGATTCCACATTTATTGGGGTCATTCTTTGTTACGTTAACTATTGCAAGTGATGAAAATGAACTACGTATTCATTTGAAAATCCAACACATTTACAAATCCCGCGATAAAACTGACTAAAATTGTTATGGGGTTTTATAAAACAGTAAACCTTGCATAGTCTATCTACAGTAATATTCTTGCAAACATTTATTATATTATATAAATAAAATCCTAACACGGTTATCCTGCAAATATTGTTTAGATTATAATCTAGTTTTGATATAAAACCTATGTATGATATCGATATATCAATCGAACTTTCTATCACCTTTGCTAAATAAACAGTATTGAAGTATAAAGCCTGGTATAATAAATTGAAATGTTTTATTAATGAGTTAACTGTTTAGCAACGATGTACCACATTGCTTTTTGAATAGCGTGAACGGTACATTACACATCGGAAATTAAACCATGATAATCTACGACAAATTTTATAACAGCAAGATATTGACCGGGAAATGAGCGACAGAAAATTGATACTTAAGTGATAAAATGAATATTATATCTTGATATTAGGAAAATTTGCTTCCTTTTTGTATATCCCATCAGCATGCAAACGTATTGTTTTCAGTTCATGTGAAATTACTCTATAAAGTACTGCAGTCAAAAATAAGTTGTTTATCTGTAGCAAGTATCGAGTATCATTATCAGCTATTTTCATTACGATCTTACAAAATAAACACAATATGTTTATATCAACTCTCGAACTGACAATTACTTGCGTATTAGTAAACTATACATGGTCTGTAAAAATTAAGTAGCTAAAGATTACTCAAAATTTTCATTCTTTTTTCTTTTTCAATACATTTGTGCAAACATAGATAACAGTGATTTTCTGGATTAAAGTAATGCATACAACGTGAATGCACAAAACAGCTTGTAACACGGATATGAAAGAAATCTTTTATATTTCAAATGAAGCTTGAAAGGCGTTTAGTTTCACACTTGTGAGCATTACGCTTGATGCATAATTGAAAAATCATCTTTTATTTACACCCAATTTACAATTACCTTGACAAATCTCATTACATGTACTAGCCTTGTTTGTTGTCTGCTCGACTGTCTTCTCTACTACTTTAGTGTCTATTATTGTCCTTTGTACCCTAATGTATTCTTTAGACAATTGTTTAGTAACGCTTCGAATACCGGCAAAATAAAGTTTGTTTGGTGTATAAATCTCATCAGTTACTCGATTAGTCTTTGTTGCCTATTCATAGTTGCTAATGAATTACATGCAACTATTAAGGACACTTTTGATTCACGTTAAAATGTTTCATATTTTGTCGGGCCCTTTAAAACTGACTGCAAGGTATCTGGGTCCAGTTTCACAAAGCTGTCTTAGGATGGTTTACGACATATATAAGTCTTTAAATTGGTCGTAAAGTTAGGACTACGCGAGATGTGTCTCATGATGGTCTTAGGATAGCAATACGTTTATTTATAAAAATTACACTATTTTTATGTCAATTTTTCAAATTGTGTTAATACTATTTAACTTACTTATCTCCTTTTCTTTCTTGCAACTAGATTTTTATAAATTGACGGACTACTATGATCTATGGTTAGGACTTAAAAATGAATAACCTCGCCCAAACCGCATAAAAATGTATAATTTATCCAACACAATGCAGTAAATAATGGAGTAACAAATAACCTAACGTTTGCACGTCAAAACCGTACAAAGTTGAAGATATATTTTCCTCAGAAAACAAACACCTTCCCCTAAACATAGCAACTGGTTGTCCCCTTAGTCTTTTCATTGGCAATCTTAGCATATCTCCTTATTTGTATACGTCTTTCAAAGAACCAATGCAACAAATTGAAATATACCATAATTGAAAGACAACGGGTATTCTGATCCGTGAAAGATACTACATACTGCACTATGTTAAATAAAAAGTACGACAATGAAGATCGACGAAGAGGTACGGGTAGATAGTAAACTATATATGCTAATTTCATATTATTTTATATATGACGTTGGCATACAGATACTAGTATACAGACATTCATAATGGACTAACATATTCTTTTCATCTAGAAATAGACTTAACCACATTCAACAGTAGGGGAAAAGACTATAGAGTTACACAAATGTGATTCCAAGGTCACGCACACGGCAAAAACCCTTCATGGGTCATTTGGAATTAATTGGTTTTATACTTTAGGTCTTCAATGGATTTCATGAGATTGATTTGGAAAGTATTGCTTACGTCTCGGAGACGCTGTTGACATGAACTTTCACTACGGTAGATTCGCCGCAAATACCCTTATTTTTGTTGGACACCCTCATAAAGATTTATCATATCAACTTAACTTAAATTAAGTAAAAAATTTACACGTGATTCTTTTCTGAAGTGTATTTTCTTAGGGGAATGACGATTGTACATAGGTCAATTGAAGATAATTGAAAGTATAATAGGAAAAAGGAACTTTGCATGATAGCTTATTTATAAATCTGACATAAGGTGAATACTACATGTACTATGACCAAACCAGTTAGATACAATAACATTTCGAAAGAGGCTATTTATAATATAATAATGACTTATCAACTCATTGAAAAGTTTATACAGCCAAATTAACTAATTATCTGGTATTCGAATCGTTACTAAATGAATTTATAAAGAATTCATTGGGGGTACAAAGAACACTAATAGACAATCAAGTAGTAAAGAAGACAGTCGAGCAGACTAAAACTAGGCTTGTAGAGAGATTTGTCAGGGTTATTGTAAATTGGGTGTAACAAGAAAATTTAGCCTATGATTCAGCATAAAATGATACTATAAAAACAAACATTTACATCGCAATGCAGAATGTATCCATCAACACCACGTAGACATTTTTTCTAAACATATAAAACTTTTTACCGATTTTTAACCTTAATGACTATTAGAATCTATAGTTTGTTGGTTTGAACATTGAACAGTGCAACATATTACAATGCAAACACTTCCGGTACTCTTGGGGTTCACCTACTACTCTGAGTGGTTTCGTCTTACTCAATCTCTGTTTTTGCAGGGCTTGTTGTATTTTCATAACTCTTATTGGTGGTCGTTGAATTTTGGTTTGACTTGTTTGTTTGGATGTATATAGCGGTCGGACAAGCTTGGTAACGACTAAGTTCTCCCTATTATTCTATCATTTAAATACTTGTTGGTGTTTTAAATTTGTTTGTAGTTGTTTTACATATGCTTTATTTTTTCAAAAGGATGGTTCTCTGTTTCGTCTGATATCAATCAAATATAATGGTTGTTACAGGCAAACTTTCCCCGGTTTTGGAAGGTTTCGTGTTACTTCATCCTAGTTCTCTGTATACTGTGTGTCGACAGTTTCATTTTTATAGCATTTCCTCAAAAAAAAATTTTAAGATTGCCCTCTTTATATCATCTGACTATTTTTAAAACAACTAGTTGCTTAAAATACACTCATAATATAATCTTTCTCTTGAACGCTCATTCAAAACCTCATTAGATATAAAAGTTAATATCTGGGCAGGGAAACAATTATTGCAATCATGTCTAAGAGAAATCCAAAACGAGAATCTTTCTAAATGTTCTTTCCTGCTAATTACCAGTCTATAACTCTTATCGTGTCGCCTTTTGGACACTCGAACAGACGGCTGTAATCTTGATGACCTTGGAAACAATATTTTTTTTATCAACATCTGAGATATATTTCTGACAGCTCTGGTGAAAAAAGTTGTCGCTTTCATTTGCATCATATATTGGTTAGCTTTTAACAAGTATATAATGTCATTTTTGATAATCAGATTTTAATTTAAAAGGCAAATAAAACCTTTTAGTATTGCATAAAAAACAGTAAAGAATCATATAATAGTAACAATTGAGTGTTTAAATAGTCTTTGTTTTTTAAAACAGAACTTAAAACTTTAGAAATAGGAAAAACCGACTACACAAAAGAAAAACGACAAACCAACGTCAACAAAACTGTAATCATTTTGAAAAAACCCATCTACTAAAAAAATTACAGAACACTAAAATCAAAATTCAAAAAGGGAAATCGATATAAATTTAAATTAAAAAAAACCCTGTCAAACCATATCTCGACTATATCAATCATATAAATGAGAATATGATTTTGTTTCTTTTTCTTCTTCTCAAAAATATAATTGATCGAAATTAATAAACAAAAAACACAAGATTAACCATGGCCAGATGTTCCTGGCTTGTTACAGGCGCAAATTTGCAGCCGAGTTTAACATGTTTTGTAAGATCTGAACATTCTTCCTTACTTCTAACAAATGTGGAATAACAAACACTTATCAATTCGAACAGTTCGATGCAACAAAAGGTAACAGAAGAAACTAAGATAAATGACCATAATCAACATAAATTAACAAAGGACTACTGTCGTTTACTGACAAGCCAGCTCCTGGCCTTAATTAAACTATTAAAAAAGATGATGTCTTTCTCATATTAGAATCAAGCACAATTCCCCCCGTTATTGGGTTCGATATCCTATCATTCTAAACTATACGAGAAGAAAATAACCCGTATCGTGCTAAAAACTTTGCAAAGACCCGATGAGTGAATCTTCTCGAAAATACCAGATTCATGTTGCTTATTATTTAGTTTTCTGTGTTGTGCCATGTGTTCTATTGCTTTTTCATATTTAGCCAAGGCGTTGTCAGTTTATTTTGGACTTATGAGTTTGACTGTCCCTCTGGTGTCTTTCGTCCCTCTTTTATATTGACCTGACAACAGTATCGTAACTATATCACTTCTGAATAAGTCTGTTTACGGTTTGGTAAGTGAATATTGATAAATTGGTGCTTGTTTAGAATTTTACTATGAAAAATGGAAGTGAAATACCTGAACGTATTAAAGATGTCTGCACTCTCCTTTATATTTTCAAATAATATCTTTGTACCGATGATAAAGTTTAATGAAGGATTTGACTGGTTTGTGATATTGAAAACCCTGGTGGAATAGTTTTCAGTAATATAGAGTTTTTAACCGTTAAAATCAAAATCATTGTTACATACACGAGCGATTCGAACAAGTTGAGAGATATATATATTTATATAAACAACTTAGTATGGTGCCAAGGGGACTTCACAATCTAAAAATGGAAAATTCACAATATGAAATGAAGTATCATCTATAATATATACGATGTAGAAAACACGATCTGATTCATTCGTTGTTCACAAGATAATCCATGATAAACTTCTACAGTCGAGAATCATTGACAAAGGATGACTGATTTTCCAAAATTGACTTTTTATTCCCCAGCAGCGATATACAAGCTGACATTGTTTATTGAATATGTTTGTCGCAGCTGATACCACACGTCAGTCTGAACGTAATAAGCCAAGGCCTTTCTTGATAGAATATTTTTGACATAGACAGCGGTTTATAACTCAATTTAAAGCCTTGTTTCCCATTTGTACTGACGATATCATGTCGATCACTTAATAGTTGTGTATATCTACCCATTATCGTATTAATTCCGAGAAATAACCTTATTAGATTTCAAAGAAATTCGTTTTCACAAGTTTTCACAAAATCTCCAGCAAACGTGAGATTATGTTTGTTTAGTTTTTTGATACATTTTACTCCTATTGACCGTGCCCTAATTTTCAAGTTAGTTTGAAAGTTTTTATAAAATCAATCTACATTAACTTTCTGTAAGTAATTTCGAAATAGCTATATCGATTAATTGAGAGATCTGAACGTGAAATATCTTTATAAATTTACTTTTTTTTCTTTATCTCATTAACACGCATCTTAAATTTAAAAAAAAAATGTGTTGAATTCTTACAGCGTTACACTATAAAAAAACGTGTTATCTCTTTGCTAGCTCATTAGGTTTCGACTCGCTCAATACTAAAAGCTTTCATAAGATAACGCAAAAACGCCATGACAAACAAAGGATTTTAAACAGCATTGTCTTAAATAGGATCGACCTTGAACTTTCTGAATATCGATACGTTTCATTTCTTTGAGGTAAAAGAACAATACTGCTATAATCGATTCTTGTTTTATATATAACATTTATAAATATGAAAAAGTGCACCATAGTAAGATTCGAAATGGTGTAATTTTTTTATAGGAAAGAATCTATACTAAATTTTGACTTTGATTTTCTTAACTCAAATGGCACGCCAAATTACCGCCCTTCATGAATCTGGGGTTTACTTACATAACTTAGGCCGTTTGTTTTCTCGTTTGAATTGTTTTACATAGTCATTTCGGGGCCTTTTATAGCTGACTATTCAGAATGGGCTTTGTTCATTGTTGAAGGTCGTACTGTGACCTATAGTTGTTAATTGTTGTGTTATTTTTGTCTCTTATGGAGAGTTGTCTCATTACCAATTATACCACATCTTTTTTTTTTGTATTTACTGTTCAGAACTGACTTTTTGGATTTAAAGTTAATTTGTTCGCTTTTGACGATGCATGATGCGTCACACAAGACATCCGAAAAAAACATGTTAGAGAAATTACACCATATTCGATCATTGTAAGCTTCAGTTTATTACAAATATTACAGACAAGATAATTGAATGTCATTTAGCCTGATGACAAGTTACTTTCTAACAATTTACAGACTCCTTAGCAATAAAGAGACCTGGCCAGTTTCGTATTGCTCTTTTAAGAGCAGCCTCACAACTTTACTATAGTTTCTGACTGAAAAAAAAATCACCAAAAAAACATATATTTATTTACTTTTAAAATTTGTTATTTGGATGTAGAGTTTTCTCAGTGGCACTCATACACCAAATCTTCCTCTATCTATATAAAATGATTACATTGTGACTTGACTCATTTTCACGCATACCATATCGTCTAATGTATAGCAATCCAAAAATAGTTTTAAACATTTTTATCAATATCAGATTCTGACAATTATACCATAAAACAAATTTGATCAGTTTTACACAATACGATACACCATAGAACTTCCTTAGAGCATTATAAAAAAAAATCCTAAATTCAAATGTTCCTCGTCATTTTGAAAACGATCGTATGCTCAAGACTTTAACAATACTTGACAAAGTTTAAGAAAGACATGTAACATAATTTAAAGGAATTAGCTAGAGATGAAATTTACATGGAAAAATATAATAATCGAAAAATTTGAAGTTTAAAATTTATTTGTAAATAAAAGAGATGGTACATACGATTACATTATAACATCGAAATGCAATAAAATGTGGTTAGGAAATCAAAACACATATTTTTTTTAAATGTTTAACATTGAAAGGCATATTTGGAACTAAGATAACACATGCCCCACAGTATGGATTTTGCGAATGGTGGGTTTGATTGCTAATGATAAGTACGTCAATTGCCTTTCCAGTTAACAGAAGATATGACTACTTTGTAGTTTCATTCAATTTTTTTTTTTACAATTCTATAAAATACGACTCACATTAATTGGAAAAAAATATTCGTTCAAAAAAGTGCACAAACAAATGCAAGCTATAGTGATATATGAGATCAAAGACAATTTTTTTTTTAAACAAAATAATCAAACTGGTTACTCATGATTAGTCACGATTAGCATCAAAGTTAAGATATTCTTCATAACCTACGAGTGATTTCTATCTTTAAAAGTTCAAGTGGAACCTAGCTATAAATCATTCATATAGGGAAATTTCAATTTCCGATGTACAGTTATTTTCAGATAGATGCAGCATGAGTTGTTTATCTTAAATATTGATAAACACAAATACAAGATTCGATTGATTATCGATTAATATATTCCACGTATGAATCATACTGTGATCGAGCGTCACTGATGAGTCTTTTGTAGACGAAACGCGCGTCTGGCGTAGAGGCTAAATTTGGTCCTAGTATCTGTGATGAGTTTATTTATTCATTGGTAATTCAGTCCACATTTTGTTATTTGTCTTTGCATCCTCAAATGTTGTTTACTAATCGTTCGAGCAGATAAACTTAATACTAAAAACAAAGCAAACAAAAAACAAACAAACATAAAAACGAGAAGGACAGGGCATAGTTTCTTTAAGGCAAACAGAAAACAGAGTTAACGACAATCTTTTAAAGTGGATCTTCAAAATGTATAACTTGATTATAAAATTCTTTTGTGCATATTTGCTTTGATAACTTTTCTTTATACTCAAATTTTTATTCTGAACTTCCACAAATTATTCAGGTTGAATGTTAGTTGATGATTTCCCAGCTTTCTTTTTGTACGATTCAAGAAATTTTGGGACGTAATTTGGAGAAAATTATGGCGGAGTAGAATCTTGGCTGTATACAGGTGTGTAGACAAACAATTCATACACAAATGGATAGACACAAATCTCTAACACAGTGGTAGACAAACGTGTATTGTACAGAGATACAAATCTGTCTTTAACAAGGGTTTGGATAAACATTTCTAAGACTGATCTAGAGGTGTAACAAACAAGATATGTAATATGATTAAACGCCCTAGGGCAATATTAATAACTTTTTAAAATTTAAATACATCGCGATCATACTCAGATTAGAATTTCGTCAAAAGATGTGAAACAGAATAGAAAGATTAATATATATTGACAAATTACAGTAAATAGTGCATTTGCATTTATACTGTATAATCTTCTTCCAATAAAGAATGTCGTCAATCAATCATAACTAATTCTTAAACATGCAATGTGCATTGTATGTGTCTGTCATTGATCTGCAGTTTTGCAATTGACTTGATTGTACTGACTTGTATGATAATTGGTTTGACCTGTAAGATAATGATCGATTCAAGGGCAAGACGTCATGTTTTTTATTTTTATTGATGTAGGGATGAATAGATTATACTTTTCATCCGTTTCGGGGTATACATTTTACAAAAAACTAAAATTCTTTCACAGCTACTTTTGCATATGTACTTTCTTTGTACTAAAAATCTGTAGTACTGGAAATTTACTTTTAATATTCAGTACTATTTTGTTACTTTAAAATTATTGTAATATTTAGGTACCTGTATTTTGCAGTATTTGATTTGTACTTGAAATTTTGGTACGACAGATTTTTCGTTACTACTGTTACATTTTTAGCATTTTGAAAGTTTTTCTATTGCAAATCTCTTTAAAATATGATTTTCAAACATGGAATATTGTATTATTTCTGTACCAAAATATTTAGTACAAATTAAGTACTGTAAAATACAAGTACCTAAATATTACAATAATTTTAAAGTAAAAAAATCGTACTAAATAATAAAAGTAAATTTCCAGTACTACATATTTTTAGTACATAAATAGTACCTATGCAAAAGTAGCTGTGTAGACCACATTCGAGTTCATCTGTCACCATGAAAAACTCGTCAATTATGCATACCTTTGTGACGTCATTTACCAAATTGAGGGGATCGGCTGTATCCCTGCACTATTAACGTGTATCAAGCGTCTTAGTGATCGTTATTGTGAAGGATAAACTTGAAATGAAGTTTTGTTTTAAAAGTACTTAATCAAAATCCTCAAATGACAGCAGTGCTGATTGTCAATTATGAGAATTTAATTTACCGAATAGTACGTGTTATATAAAATTATAGTTTTCCAACCACTCGCTAAACATTGAAACAAAAGTGACAATGACCCTAAGCGCACGAATGATGTTGACGAAAATGCATTGAACTCGAAAGTTGTCTGTTGATTTATTCCACACAAGTCCTTGAAAATTTAACTAATAAATTGCCCTTACATATTCCTGGTCTCTATCCAAAATTAATTGCCTTAATTAATTAAATAGTATAATTATACATCAGTATGAATTCACTCTGCTATTCCATAAGTAATGATGATTCAAGAACTTATATGAACCTCTTTTAAGGTTACACGTTTTTTGTATTGTTGATATGTACATATTAGGTATAACGGGATGTATGGTAAACATCAACAAAACACAAAATTTAGAAAAAAAATCGACACAACTTAAACACAGAATATGACGAATATGATGGAATGTTAAAAAGCAAGATTTTCATTAATTTGTAGGATTTATGTAGTTGTGTTTGTACTTTTTTTTGGTACCTCACTAAAAACGGTAATTAAAATTAATTCGTATACCAATACGAGGATTCAAATATATAATGCATATGGCATGTATGGCTAAACACCTACATTATAAATTTGACCATGCATTGCTATTTTAACTATAGATTCATGTTTAATGTTAGTATACATAAATATTTGTTCTATATATATGGAACGCCGGAACTGTCTTATAGTGTAAATATTTAATGTGTTATGTCGCTTTGCCTTTACGTCCTGTCATTTCTTCTTTATGTTATGTGCAGATGCCTTTATGTCCTGACACGGCATCTCTGTGTTATGTCAAATTAGTAATTTGTTTGGTCAAACAAATGTATGATATGTCATTGCTAAACTTTGTTGTGTAAAATATGCATTACAATATGCTGTAACTACTATATATTCTGTGAATACTTCGGAACTTTATGATCAATCACCTTTACATTCTCTCATATTTTATCTATGTTGTGTCTATTCTTCTTTTACGTAGGTCAGTTTATAATTGCGTCCTGTCTCAATTGTTATTGTTATGTCAAATGTTCTAAACGTTTTGTCGTGATACACCTTTGTTCTATGTAAATCTCATGATATTATAGTCTTTTGGCGTTATGTTGTGTTTATTCAGATGTATCTCTAGTGAAAAACATAATACATCATGGTATAATTCATATGCGTTTTGCCGTAGAGTAAGGACTCTCTGTGAGCATTCATTTCGTCATGTGCAAATGCCTTTTACATTATGTGCAAACAACTTATACGTTTTGTGCAAACCTCGTTTACGTTATGTGCAAACATTGTTTACCTTATGTGCAAACACCATGTAAGTTATGTGCAAATACCTACTACAGTATGTCCAAACATCTATTACGTTATGTGCAAACAAGTATTACTTTATGTGCAAACACCTATTACGTTATGTGCAAACACCTTTTACGTTATGTGCAAATACCGCTTACATTATGTGCAAACACCATGTAAGTTATGTGCAACTGCCTATTACATTATGTCCAAACATCTATTACGTTATTTGCAAACACCTATTACTTTATGTCCAAACACCTATTACGTTATGTGCAAACACCTATTACGTTATGTGCAAATACCGCTTACATTATGTGCAAACACCATGTGAGTTATGTGCAAATGCCTATTACATTATGTCGAAATACCTATTACGTTATGTGCAAACACCTATTACGTTCTGGTAAACGCTTTTTTGACCCAGATTTAAATAAAACGCATCAATGATATGCATTTTGAAAATGAAGAAAATTAAAAATTTTACTTTTTTAACAAACTGTGGATTTTCATAATTATATTGAATGGTGTAAAAAGGCTATATGCATACTATGTATTTAGTTTTATGGGAAATTATTTTGCTCCACATTAAAAGTGTGCGTTATGCAAACCACATTAAAAGTTGTGCGCTATGAAATAATTATATTGAATGGTGTAAAAAGGCTATATACATACTATGTATTTAGTTTTAGGGGAAATTATTTTGCTCCACATTAAAAGTGTGCGTTATGGTTGCATAGCGCACACTTCAGGTGACCCGCCCCTCTTATCTGACAATTTTTTTTAAAAACTCACAGGGATGTTGGAAACATTTGATCCGATTTTCGATCAGACAGGTAGACGGGTGAAACAAAAAGCTGCATTTTCGGTAAAAAAAAACCTGTTTGTTTTTATATTAAAAACTGCCTTATCCTGTATCCACAATAATGACGCATACATATATTAATCTTTAAGAAAGGGTTATCAGCCTTGTTTAACCTTCACTGGCCATACTCAAAATTAAATTCCGCAACTTGAAACTCCAAATAGTGACTTTCATTTATCCGTATTTCGTCCGGTAACTTTTCGAATCGTGTCATCAAGAACGATACAAAAAAATACATAATTTAGTAAATTGTTATTCTTTTCTTCTATTATTTTTTTTATAAGTGATGTACATATTGTTTCTTTTGTTGTCTATAAGAATAAATAGATAATTTCGTTGCTAAAATGGTCATCATAACCTAATTTTTCCTTTGAATTTCAGAAAATACTTACTATCTTTTAAAAAGGATGTGGTGTGAACGCCAATTAGACAATTCTCCACGAAATACCAAATGACATGGAAATAAATAACAATAGATCCCCTTATGGCCTCGATTTTCGACCTGTTTCTAAAGCTCGTACAAATAAATTTTACGTTTACCGACAAAGGACATGGATTTATCTATTTGTTCAATATTTCAACGAATATCGTCGTATAAATTAGAAACATAAACTTATTTTCTGAACGGAGAGTCTTAAATTCAATGAATATTACGGGATATACGGTATAAACGGTAAGCTTCGATGCGTTTAGTTATAAGCGGGAATGGTTCGATCAATATAGCTAAATACACAATTAAGCCAAATGTTCATAAAATGAATTTGCTGCACATCATCATTCTGACAAATCTTATTTAAAAAAATATAAAGTTTCATACAAATATATTCTATTGGATTTCAATGTTATCATTCTAAAATATGTTTTGACAGTTTCTGTAAAATATTGCCATTTTTGTCGAGCCTTCCACAAATATTCACTTTGTGGTTAAAGCTTTTGAAATTGTAAAAACTTTCTTAAACTACATAAATGTATACTGGATTTCTTCCAAACTTGGACAGAAGCTTGTTTATGATCATAAGATACATGTACATGTATCCTGAATTAAAATAAGTAGAAATAAAATATTTTTTTTCCCGTATTTTACTTATAAATAAACTTAGATTTTCTGCCAGGAAATAATACATTTACACTGTGAAGCAACACATTCACTCTGTGGTTAATGTTTTTAGAATTTTAATAACTTTCGTATACTCTTTTGGATTTGTACCAAACTTGGACAGACGCTTGTTTGTGATCAAAAGCTAGTATCTGGAAAGAAATTTTGTTAAGACCTGTGTTTTACTGACGAATGGACTTCCAGTTATCATTACAGTCTGAAGTTCTTCTGTAATTTTCCTGCTACTGGTTATAAATTAAGAGAGTTCACTTGTCATGTTTTGTATTAATGGAATTTCGGAACCCTCTTGTTCATCCGTTTAAAGCACCATGCAACAATTGCCAGGTAACTCCCAGTTTTCAAGAATCTTAAAATGTGCAGTATGTCATTGATACGATTCGAGCTCTCAAAATGAATCAAGATAATATAAGGACAATAAGACATTTGTAAAAAATATAAAACCCTTGTTATGTTTTGTTACTAGTTGAGAACATCTTTATGTTAAATATATGAATCAAAGCACTAAAGTACTGAACATCGGATAACCGCAAGTTCTTGTGGACAGTCACAAGCACTTGTCCCAGAAAACAAAATCACATCTCTTTACCTGAAAGTGACGTTAAAGTACAGATAGATAGTTTTTTCTGCGCGTGGATGATAAATTCAACCTCATCGCAGAAGTCATAAAAATCAGTAAAGTCTGGGTTTTTTGTTATACATTATTTTAATATTTGTAAATTACAGTTACATGTATATATAATTTTCATCCATTTGTATATCATTCTATTGCACTATATTAGTTATAGTGCTGTGCAAGTGCATGGTGGACACTCTTCTGTAATATTTCGATTTTTGTAATAGATTGCATTTGAGTGGGCATTCATATTTTGCAGCAAAACATTCAATGTCCCACGAAAGAGGAAGCAAAGACAGATAACTCTGCATGTGATATCGCAAACGTTCTTGAGATATTCTTCCGCATGCGGTAACACACTTTTTCTGTACGTGTGTATAAATATTAAAGATTTGTTTACTTTATTTATGTTTCTCTTTATTTATGTTAAAATATCTTCGTCCTCAGACAATATAATCTGAAAAGACGTATATATTATGTGTTGAACTTGTCAAAAGTCTATAATAAATAAATGTAATTTGGCGCCTCAAAAACTATATGTTATGATTATGTATGCATGATATGGCGACCTATGAAATGCCCCGCTTGGTGCAGTTTGAAAAGAACATTACATAAATAAGGCCGTTAGTGCTCTCGTTTGAATTGTTTTGCATATTCTTTTCGTGGCCTTTTATTGTTGACTATGCGATATGGGCTTTGCTCATTGTTAAAGAACTTACGTTGACATTAAGTTGTTAATTTTCCGCGTCATTTTGGTCTCTTGTGGAGATTTGTCTCATTGGCAATCATACCACGTCTTCTTTTTTTTATATCAACTTATTTTCCGTTCACATTTTCCGTAAAGAAATGAGGTTGCATTTTGTTATTTACATGTAGCTTTTTTTTTGCTTCGAATGACAGGGCGGACCTTTTAGTTTCAGTCGACATACACGCTATCTTGAAATAATTACTTTTCACATATAAATTATGTTTGTTTGCTTCATGATGTGGCTGAAATTCAGCAACAACTATTGGCTTACATGAGATAAATATTTACAAACTGTTCTCTTCTGAGGATATTAAGCTATCAAATGCCGGAAAATTAACTGTGTGTATTACATTTCATATCAAATGTAATTAATTCATGGTCGTTTTATTATGCATATATATTACACACTGAAATTGAAAATTGAAATATCAATCATTAATACGTCTTTACTTGCATTGCTAATCTGCAATATGTAGACGTTACGAGCGATGTTCGTGTCTATAAGCGTAACATACGTTATCGCTAAAATCGGACGTTTTTCATGGTTTAGACGCTACAAAAATACTTCTAGAATGAGTAAAGTTAATGTACCTGTCTGGTTAGGGGAGGGTTTGGATCCTGCTAACATGTTTAACCCCGCCACACTATGTATGTATGTGCCTGTCCCTAGTCCATGTAGTCAGGAGTTCATAATTCAGTGGTTGTCGGTTGTTTGTGTGTTACATATTTGTATTGCGTTCATTTTAAATAAAATACAGCTCTTAGTTTTCCAGTTTGAATTGTTTTACATTGTCATTGCGGGGCCTCTTATAGCTGACTATACGGCATGGGCTTTACTCATTGTTGAAGGCCATACGGTGACCTATAATTATTAATGTCTGTGTTATTTTGGTCTCTTGTGGAGAGTTAATTGTCTCATTGGCAATCATACCACATCTTCTGCGGGACCCCAATAACGGCTTTAGTTGTTCTCGACAATTGTCGGTATGGTGGCCTTATACTTCAAATGGAATATTTATGCAGTCTTTGAAAGTACCAAAAAAATAGTTTTCACAAGAATAACATGACAGGTACGTAACTGTCAAATAAGCACCTTTCAAAGCAGAAAAAAAATTGATAAAGACTATTGATATTAGGAACGATTTAAAAGACATTGTCTCACGATCTATACTCCCGAGTTCTGCCCTGTTATTCGAAGCAAAAAAAAACTATATGTAAAAATCAAAATGCACCCTTATTTCTTTACGGCAAATGTGAACGGAAAATAAGTTGACAAAAAGGAGACGTAGTATGACTGCCAATGAGACTACTCTCCGCAAGAGACCAAAATGACACAGAAATTTACAATTTTAAGTCAACGAACGGCCTTCAACAATGAACAAAGCCTATACCACATCGTCAACAATAAAAGGCCCCGAAAACAATATGTAAATACAGTTACTTAGTGTCGTTCAAATGTTTTCCGCAATATTTAAAAAATCTACCACAGACTGTATTATTTCGTTCCCGCGAAAAAAAAATCTTGTCTACTTCAAAAAGCCCCCGGCTGCGTCCTAATGTCCCTTTCACGAAGTTTTGAAATATTATTTTTGAATAAAAATTAGATATCCGTGTTTGAAACAAATGTCGGTTTAGTAACATTCAAAACCAGTTGCTTGACTTACATGTATACTGAACCGAGAATATAAAGTGATAGTACATTAAATATCCGGCAAACTTTCTACTCCGTCTACCTCTATGTCGATAAATGAAAGACACATACATAAATATCTCGTTGCGCTGAAGATAAGTTTGCAACCGTACTTTTTGGAATAGTCTTGAATTATATTACAGTGCTAATATTGTATAGATAATAAGTTTTCTTTCAAACATTACTATGCACGGAACTGATGTCTAGCGAATTTGTCTTAAAGTTCTCTAAAGTAATTCAACATGTTACCCGATCTAGTGTATTTTCTGACAAGTGTAAGTTTTTTCTTAGTTTTTACAGTTATATATTCGTATCGTTTCAAAGAAACATTGGGAGCATCATCCGAAACATTCTTCGTCCGTAAATTTTAAAGAAGACTCTTTAATGTTATAAGATAGAAACGCAAACAAAAAATGCTCGTGCAATTACGCACCCAAGTTTTACTCGTTTAAACTTGCAAGTGTTGCACTCAATTCAAAATTTGCGAATAACAATAAAACATTCAATCTGTTCCGGGTTGAGGGCAACATTTATCAATATCATAGAATGATAAAAATAATCAGAAAAATCAGTAACATATAGATAAATCAAATCGTAGTTTAAAAAGTATCTCTCTATATATGCAGCACAATATATGCACCGACAATCGACTAAGTTGTGCGCTTGTTCTGTGTGTTTTTATGGCACTGCGTTTTTTGTTTCGTTGACTATTCAAAACCACGCTAGGTTGCCGCGGACATTACCTTGAACAAGAACTATCTTTAAATTTAAATTTGAGTATATGTTTAAAACTATCATTTCGATAACCTTCAGAAGCACAATGACTTAATGATGCAGGACCTCTTTAATTAAATCTCCATCTGAATGTAACTACAAGAAATTCTATACTAAGTCTGGTTATACTAGGGCAATAATATATAAGAATATTGTGATGTCACCTAAACAATTTATTTGTGTTCAGTATTCTTGGTCCTCGTATCTTTGTGTTTACATTCACCAAAACCCCACGGAAATCTCACATGCGTAGGTGCGTTCTAAAAGTCATGTACGTTCGTACAACAAAGTTGACATTACAAAAATTATAATTATCCCGAATAAACAGCTGTCATGGATGCAAAGAGCTATTGGAGAAACAATTATTTTAATAAAAATATAAATCTTTGTAAGATCTAGTTCAAATATTTATAGTTTTTCACTTGCTTTCTATCACGATATAAATAACGAGACGTGTTTTCAAACACAACCAAATCATCCACCATGAGATCATTGTGTCCAATCACAGAAAGTATTTTCGAGCATGCGTATTCTGTTGCCATAGTTAAGCGTCCTTAAGTTCAAAGATCACAAACAGAAACTACACCGACTACGTCGGAAAAAGAATACAGCGAAGTAATTCAGAGCTTTTTAGAAATCTAAAACTTATAGTTTTCAAAGTGTATATCACTGATGCGTTTTGTTTTTATCTGTGTCAAAAAAGCGTTTACCAGAACGTAATATGTGTTTGCACATAACGTAATAGGTGTTTAGACATAACGTAATAGGTGTGTGCACCTACGTAATAGATGTTTGGACATAATGTAATAGGCATTTGCACATAACTTTCATGGTGTTTGCAAATAATGTAAGCGGTATTTGTACATAACGTAATAGTATTTGCACATAATGATGAAGTTTTTATACATAACTTAATAGGTATTTGCTGATAACGTAATAGGTGTTTGCACATAAGGTAAACGATGTTTGCACATAGGGTGAACAATGTTTTCACATAAGGTAAACGAGGTTTGCACAAAACGTATTAGTTGTTTGCACATAATGTAAAAACCATTTGCACATGACGTAATGAATGCTCACAGAGAGTATCAGCTGTACGGCAAAACGTATATGAATTATACCATGATGTATTATGTTTTTCACTGGAGATACATATGTATAAACACAACATCACGCCAAAAGACTATAATATCATGAGATTTACATAGAACAAAGGTGTATCAAAACAAAACGTTTAGAACATTTGACATAACCATAACACTCGAGACAGGACGCTATTATTAACTGACTTACGTAAAAGAAGAATAGATACAACGTAGATAAAATATGAGAGAATGTAAAGGTGGTTGATCATAAAGTTCCGAAGTATTCACAGAATATATAGTAGTTACAGCATAATGTAATGCACATTTTACAGAACAAAGTTTAGCAATGACATATCGTACAATTTTTTGACCAAACAAATTACTAATTTGACATAACACAGAGATGCCGTGTCAGGATATAAAGGCATTTGTACATAACATAAAGAAGAAATAACAGGACGTAACGGCAAAACGACAGAACACATTAAATATTTACACTATAAGACAGTTCCGGCGTTCCATATATATATGTTAAAACAACTTATGTTGCATATTATTTATGTATTATATAAAACTCTTTAACGGTTTTTTAACGGTAAAAAATCTATTTATATCAATCGATTTTTGAAATGAAGACAAATAATATAGGTAATCCACTTATTATCATGTTAAAATTTCATATCTCTGTCATGGCTTAGCACAAACAGTTTCTACAGCTGATCAATAATGTAAGACTTTCCAGTACATCACTACGAGATAAACTACTTTAAAACTACTTTAACGTTAATTAAGTGTATTATGAAGATTGTTTTAAAATTGTCTTAGTTGATACTATACACCAGGTTTTTTTTTCCATCTTAATTTCTTAGATAGAGACTTGCTACTCAAATTGAAGCTATTTTAAGTTCTAAGTGGTGGAGTTGAAATCATTCCTTCGTACATTTTAGGGTTGCATTCACGAGCTGTTTCACGCTCATATAATATATTTCATAGATTATAGCGGATATGTTCTTAATATAATAATTGCAATCCCGTCCTTTTTATATAACAAATGTGACATTTCGAATAAAACTTATTACTGGTTTGATTTAACTTGAGCAACACAGCAGTTGCTTTATGTAGAGCAGGATCTGCTGTATTAAAACGCAAATGGTGCTTACCTATCCGGAGATCATCCACAGATTTGGGCGATGGTCGTGTCGCGCAGTCTTTAGTTTTCTATATTGTGTTTTAGTAATTTTGTTTGTCTGTTTGTTATTTTCTTTTTTAGACACCGCATTGTCAATTCAATTTCGACTCATCATTTGGAATGTCCGGTCTGCTGCCGTTCGCCTCTCCCCTAGATTAATGAATTTTGCACACATAATCAAAGTAAAAAATTAACTACAAGAAAGTGCATATTGGTGATTTTGAATCTGTTCAAAGTTTTGATTTGTCTACCCTGTATACCACATTGCCTCACATTCTCATTAAGAAAAAATTCACACACCTAATTAAATGGGCATTTAAAAAATCTGAATGTGAATATATATGTTCAAACTCTTTTAGGTCATTTTTTAGTAGCAATAAACAAAAAAAATATGTAAATTGGACATGCTTTGATACTATATATGCCCTGGAATTTTTACTAGATAACATTTTTGTTCGCTTTGGCGATTCCGTATATCATCAGATTACCCGAATTCCAATGGGGACTAACTGTGCACCACTTATTGCGGACCTCTTTTTGTATTGTTAAGAGTTACAATTTATGACAAAAATAAGCAAAGACCCATCAAAACAACATCTGATAAACAAATTTAATAATACTTTTAGATATTTGGATGATATTTTGGCTCTCAATAATGACGACTTCAGTATGTATATTAATGAACTTTATCCTGGTGAACTTACTTTAAATAAAGCTTATACTAAAAATGAACACTACCCTTTTCTCGATCTTGATATCTTTATCACTAACGGAAAGCTGAATACTAAAATTTATGATAAAAGGGATGATTTTTCATTTCCTATCGTTAATTATCCGTTTTTAGATGGTGACGTTCCCTTGTCACCACCTTACGGTGTTTATATATCTCAACTTTTACGATTCGCTCGTGTATGTAACAATGTTTTAGATTTTAACGAGAGAAATGTATGTATTACTGAAAAATTATTACACCAGGGTTTTCGATATCACAAACTAGTCAAAACTATTTACTAAATTTTATCATCGGTATAAAGACATCATTCGTAAATATAGCTGAACATGCAGACTTCTTATACGTTCAGGTATTTCACATCCATTTTTTTATGGAAACATTCTTTATAAAGCACAAAGGTGTCAGTATTCACCTCAGAAACTTACAAAACCTTTGAATATACTTATTAAGAAGGGATATAATTACGATACGGTTGTCAAGTCATTAAAGATTGCATATTTTGGCATAATATTGAGTCACTGATAAGGTCTTTGCGTCGGAACTAAACACATTTATTCTAAAAACAGTTAATTGTTGGCATGACACGGGTTATGTTCTTCTCATATATGTTATGAGGGTATGATACTAAACCCCTAACGGGAAGGATTGTGCCTGATGTGCATATGATGAAATCATAATCTTTCAGTCAGTTTAATTGAAGTCTAGAGCTGGCATGTCAGTTAACTGCTAGTAGTCTGTTGCTATTTATGTATCATTGTCATTTTGTTTATTTTCTTTGGTTACATCTTCTGACATCAGACTCGGACTTCTCTTGAACTGTATTTTAATGTGCGTATTGTTATGCGTTTACTTTTCTACATTGGTTAGAGGTATAGGGGGAGGGTTGAGATCTCACAAACATGTTTAACCCCGCCGCATGTTTGCGCCTGTCCCAAGTCAGGAGCCTCTGGCCTTTGTTAGTCTTGTATCATTTTAATTTTAGTTTCTTGTGTACAATTTGGAAATTAGTATGGCGTTCATTATCACTGAACTAGTATATATTTGTTTAGGGGCCAGCTGAAGGACGCCTCCGGGTGCGGGAATTTCTCGCTACATTGAAGACCTGTTGGTGACCTTCTGCTGTTGTTTTTATATTTGGTCGGGTTGTTGTCTCTTTGACACATTTCCCCTTTCCATTCTCAATTTTATATTCGGTCGACAATGGTTGATTGTTGATTTTTATATAGGTATTGTATTTCAAATATATTTCATTGTAATACCAATGTACCATAAATTGTTACGTATCGTTATACCTAATCATCTATGTATTATTAATATCCATAAAAATATACTTCATCTGATTAAAAGTATTTTATTTTCTTCTTGAGACGAAGAGATTTAGAATCTTTTGATGGTTGAAACGGAAAAAATTGCACACAGTGGAGTTAACAAATATATGGAAAGCTTATCCGTTGTGATATAGGTTTATGTTTCACTTATGTCAATCCATATCGAATCTATTGATTACGAAAACTGTTACATGGTATTTCTCAAGATTTAAACTTGAAATTCATCAAATACTAAAATTAAAAAAATATCATTAACAAAATGACCTTTGCACTGGTAGAACATGCCAATTCATTTATTTGACGCATCATTGACGATGGTATAAAGAAAATAAACCACAATTAATGTTGTAAAAGATAAAAAAAAAAAAGGATGAGAGAGGGCAATGTAGATTTAGCTAACATTATAGCAAAGGAGAGGGTGGCACAATATAAAGATCCTAAAGGAAAATCGAAGCTAATGAGTCGAAAATAAACTAACAACGTTATGGCAAAAATGGAGAGACAAGCAAAAGTACACAAAATACAATATAAATAATCAGATCTAGCAATACGAACTCCATCAAGCACAAGGACACGAAGAAATAAATGAATAACGACAACAACTGTTGTTAGAGATAGAAAAAAGAGATGAAGGGGACTATGCCGATAGCAATAATAATTAAACAGACATTATTGGTGGACAAGGCAAAAATGTTCTTGGCAAATTTTTTTTTCTATTAAAGATACATTTATTCTCACAAGAAATTTTACAAGTTATCAGCTTATATTGCAACTTCTCAATTTTTTCAATTTACCATAACTTCGTATACAATATGTTTTGATATTTTATGAGATTAATTTTCATATCCGATTCAAATCTTCAAAAATATCGCTATAACTTAAAATACTACACAACATAAGCCAAAACAAAATTTATATAATTTAAGAGTATTGATCTAAGCCTGAATTCACAAAGACGTCAACCACTTTTGTGCATTCTTTAAAAATCTGCGTTTACAAATCTTGGACAAACACTTTATATGTATTGCTTTTCTACATTGTATCAACGGTATACAATAAAACATGTCAGTGTAGCCTTCAAGTTAGACGAGGACATTGATTGCTTTTGGTCAGATCAAATGATATTTCGCATAGTTTTTTCTTTGCTTCTAAAATAAACATAGTCTAGCTTCATTTATCGTGGAGATACTTTAACCCGTATGAATTAATCACGATGAGAACAGGAATATCGGAAATCTGATCGACAAGTCAATGACAACCAGATTTATATGTCAACTTGAGCCATTAACACGTAAGAAAGGTTCCCACAAAACAAAATCCAAACAAATACAGGAATGCTATAATACATGCTATATAACAAATAGACGTAACGGTACTTGACATCTTTACATTATTTGCAAATGAACCACTTACCACCCATTATTTTTACCTCGTTTTTTTTACGTTTGTATTGGTTTTGAACATTCAAATATTTTAGCCTCGAGAATTATGGAAAAAAAAACCTACACTGCATTTGCTGAAATGCGCATCGAGTGCACAAACATACTAGGTACTATTCATGTTATTATTTACACATAAATTTATATCACCATGTTTTGGAAAATAATGTTCTTCAATAAAAGAAAACATTAACTCTGATTTTTAAATCGTATCTTCGTATTTATAATACTTATATCTCAACAATAATAGCGTCATGCTTCAACATACCCCAGTAAAAACATTTTAAGACGTAGCTTTGTTTCTTTATCTGAATAATAAATAAAAATAAAAATGACAGCTTTTACATAAACGATGAAGCATTGACAGATAACTGTATTGATCAATGTTATAGTTATCTTAGAATCTTCATAACGACATGTTATTTAAATTCTGAAGGCGTTTTCAATCAAATATGTCTGATATGAAGGAAACACGCTTTATTAAAAAAAACATGCAGAATGAAGGCTTATATTGAGATATATTTTTTTAATCATCTGGATTCCTTCTGTACTGTACAAAAGCTTGCTACTAACCACTCAATGTTTTATATAACATAGTATTTTGATAGCGGTTTTATCCAGGTACTAAAAGCACCTGAAATAATTTCGCCGCTGAGAATAATGCAATATAATGAATACACGAAAATTGATTTACAGTTGACTAAGAAAATAGTACAATTTAATCTCTCTGGAATGAAATCATGTCTTTGATAGACAGATTATTCAAACTTGAAGGATCTGCCGTTGTTTCAATCATAAAGTTACCAAACAGGCGATTATCCTGATGGGAAGTTCGTAGCTACGGTTCAGTGCAGTCCAGGCGTAACATATAGACGGGTGAAAAAAGTTACGCAGCATTTACTCGCATGTACGTCATATCAACGCTACGTTAACTTCGAACTTTCAGTAGACATAAATAGTAAACGAGTGTTAACTTTCGCGTTTATCCCCGCGTTAACGCGAAAATGGCGCGGTTTATAATTTTGAAAAGTGGAAACGTACGTTTACAAAATTAATTGTATAAATGTACAAATTTTCAGGTTTTTATGATAAGTTACGCAAATAGTTAAACCGAAAAGTAACTTGTGTTTCCTTTCAAGTGCAAAAATAAAAGAAATACACTTGTGAAATATGTAGTAAACGTTCGATTATTATTAAGTACATGTAAACAAAACTTGTGGGAAGACATTAGAAATTTTCATTTTGACCGGCTTAATGTAATTATAGTAAACTCGAATATTTAAGTTATCTAACGAAATATGCGTTTTAAAATATGGACATATATGAACGGGGCAAACTCATCAAGTAAAAAAAGTTTAACAATAAAATTAACAAAGAAACAAATAGGAAAGATCTTAATCTACTGCAACCAACAACAACTTTTGAATAGCAAGTCAATAGGAGAAAAGGCATAGAACATATGTAACGAATGTGGCGTAGTGAAACATGTTTTGAGCACACAATCTTTAAGTAACCTTAGACAGTGATATAGGAAGCACAAAATTAAATCAAACTGTGTTAATCGGTTACAAGAGACATTACTCAATAGAGCGATACAAAGCACAAAAAGAACACCTAATATAAAACAATTGACACAAAGCACAAAAAGAACACCTAATATAAAACAATTGACACAAAGCACTCAGCGTACTCGCAGTTTTGTTTTAATGAAATGTGAATTTGTTTAATATCATACCACGTCAAACTGCAATATATATCCTTAGATTTAACAATAACAAAGGACAAACATAAAAAGACAGCTAAATAATGAAACGTATTTGTATTAAGATTGCAACGTTAAACTATGAAACCATGAACATCTTAATTGAGGTATTTGGTTTTATTTATCAAAAAGATTTTATTCGGAAAAACACGGCACAATAGTACAAGACAATTACATTATTACGTTATTTAATACCAATACTAAAAATTTAATGGAAACAATCAACTTAAAAAAAACTACTTAAAAATTCATGATCATTCACCGCATGCAATACTTTTACAAATCAATTTGTTGTGTACAGATGTATGTACTGTGTGATAATTTGATCTTTTATTTTCTATAGTTGTAATACAAGATACATGCATTATTTGATTATTGCAGTTTATAAGGGAAAGTGATCTTAAGAGATTTTCAAATTCAGTCAACCAGGTAATAGACACATTCTCATAATGATTGTACAATTTTCTCATGCCTCGGACAAAGGCTGAACATCTTTCCGATATAACGAGATTGTCAACAGCCAAGCGATATGGTGTATCAGTCAAACGCTTTGACTACCAATTACACAATTATTCACTTGTCCTAAGAATTCAAATGACACTGGTGTAGGCAATAGTAACAGTCATATTACTGCTTTCAACCTTTCACAAAACCAATACCCATACCCTTTTTTTATCGTATGCTTACTAATATTTAAAATTTGAATATAGCAGTTCTTTCTCATAAAGTGTCTTAAAACTTAATATATACGTTTTAAAGATAATCTGATTTGATACATGTTTTTCAAGTATATGTTTAGAATACCATCTGAATTACTTGCATTGCATACATTATTAGAGTTGACAATCAGTTTTTGATGTGGTTCGTGAAGCTTAGCCTTTAGTTTTCTATTGTGTGTCTTGTGTGGATTATTGTTTTTGTGTTTATTTATCTTTTTTCATTTTGGCCATGGCGTTGTCGGTTTATTTTCGGTCTGTGCGTTTGAATGTCCCTCTGGTATATGTCGCCCGTCTTCAAAAAGTGCAGCAACAGTTATGAAAAAATTAGAGTAAAATAAGATAATACAAAAATGTTTATATCATATCAATAGCACCATGTAGCACATCTAATATTCAATTTTGTAAAAACACTCAATGATTTGTTTGGTCTCGTTTATTTAATTTTTAAAACAATAGTATGGAAAAAAAATCATTAAATCAGAATCGTCAATTATATGTGTTTGTCTAGTATAAATCGAGAAATTACAGGAGTGCTACTATGCTTTTCATGCTCAAATTCATGCATTTTAGTCTTTAAAATAGTTGTTGTGGTATCAAATGTCTGAAAGACAGAACCTAAACAGTCTTTCTGACAGTTTATAATATTTTTGTACAATAGATTAAGAATTGTGATATTTCGTTTGCACTAACTTACTTTTGTTTATTGTTTTATAAGAGATGAAAACGTTTTGAAAGTTTAAAAATAAATTGCATATATCATAATTGTTTACTGAGCGTCACTGATGAGTCTTATGTAGACGAAACGCGCGTCTGGCGTATAAAATTATAATCCTGGTACTTTTGATAACTATTTACACCACTGGGTCGATGCCACTGCTGGTGGACGTTTCGTCCCCGAGGGTATCACCAGCCCAGTAGTCAGCACTTCGGTGTTGACATGAATATCAATTATATGGTCATATTATAAATTTTCTGTTTATAAAACTTTGATTTTTTCGAAAAACTAAGGATTTTCTTACCCCAGGAGTAGATTACCTTAGCCGTATTTGGCAAAACTTTTTTGGAATTTGGGGTCCTCAATGCTCTTCAACTTTGTATTTGTTTGGCTTTTTAACTATTTTGATCTGAGCGTCACTGATGAGTCTTATGTAGACGAAACGCGCGTCTGGCGTATACAATTATAATCCTGGTACTTTTGATAACTATTTACCAGCGAATGGTAAGAATAATACTATACTAATCTCACTTTGATAGTTTTTCATATGTGACGTCATGCTGTTTCTAAATTTCATAAATTTAAATGTGGCATAACGTTTGTGCCGTTTCGCCATCGTATGTGACGTCACATGTTTTTAATTACGTTGACGCCTGGACTGATTCGGGTGTATCTAATCTGTGTTAAACTTTAATAGCATTATGTATTCGGGTTCAGTTTTCTGTAATAAGTTAATACTTCAGTTTCATTATGTATATCTCTTTCATATTCATTTGTTAAAATTTACTGTTTGCAATAGCATGAATTGTTCTATATAATAAGGATGTTCTTATCCCGGGCATAAAAAACAATGCCGTATTTGGCAAAACCTTTTCAACTTTTGATCGTCAGTGCTGTACAACTTTGTACCTTTTTCACTTTCGATCTTTTATTTCTTGGCGTTATGTATTCGGGTTTAGATTTCTGTAATTAGTTAATACTTCAGTTTCTTTATGTTAACTCTTTCATATACATTTGATAAAATTTACTGTTTGCAATAGCATGAATTGTTCTATATAATAAGAATGTTCTTATCCCGGGCATAAAAACAATGCCGTATTTGGCGAGACCTCTTCAACTTTTGATCTTCAGTGCTGTACAACTTTGTACCTTTTTTCACTTTCGATCTTTTATATCTTGGCGTTATGTATTCGGGTTTAGATTTCTGTAATTAGTTAATACTTCAGTTTCTTTATGTTAACTCTTTCATATACATTTGATAAAATTTACTGTTTGCAATAGCATGAATTGTTCTATATAATAAGAATGTTCTTATCCCGGGCATAAAAACAATGCCGTATTTGGCGAGACCTCTTCAACTTTTGATCTTCAGTGCTGTACAACTTTGTACCTTTTTTCACTTTCGATCTTTTATATCTGGGCGTCACTGTTGATTTTTGTGTATACAAGGCGCGTTTTTGGCGTATTGAATTTTAAACCTGATGCTTTTTGTTATCTATTAATCATATTTCTTTGTCTAATATGTTCTCCTATTTATTTGTATTGTATTCCTGTAATATTATGTTGTCATCTCAATGTTATATTTAACTTTGCCATTAAAGTGCGAGGTTTGGCATGCCACAAAACCAGGTTCAACCCACCACTTTTATTCCCCTTTAAAAGTGTCCTGTACCAAGTCAGTAAGATGGCCATTGTTATATTATTGTTCGTTTATGTGTGTGTTGCATTTTAACGTTGAGTCGTTTGTGTTTTCTCTTACTTTTGAGCTATTGAGATAAGACGTGGCACGGTACTTGTCTATCCCAAATTCATGTATTTGGTTTTCATGTTATATTTGTTATTCTCGTGGTGCTTTGTCTGATGCTTGGTCCGTTTCTGTGTGTGTTACGTTTCGGTGTTATGTCGTTGTTCTCCTCTTATATTTAATGCGTTTCCCTCGGTTTTAGTGTGTTACCCCGATTTTGTTTTTTGTCCATGGATTTATGAGTTTTGAACAGCGGTATACTACTGTTATTATAAGAAAATTATCTACCTTAGATCTGTAAATAGGGCTGACAATTGCCTGTAAGATTACCCATGATTTACTCTTTTTGAACTCAGTCGTGTAAGACCCGTAAAGATTTCCGTTGCAGTATAACTTTAAAATCACTTACCTATAAATGTTAACTCTCCAATAATGATCAAAGTTAATTGTGATTTTTCCTTAAAGTAGAGACGATATGTTTGGAAGAAAGCTGTTCATACAAACTCATTATTTTATATGAATGCAAAAACCAGACAGTACAAATGTAGATAATAGATATCAAAGGTACCAGGATTATAATTTAGAACGCGCGTTTCGTCTACACGAGACTCATCAGTGACGCTCATATCAACGTATTTATAAAGCCAAACAAGTACAAAGTTGAAGACCATTGATGATTCAAAAATTCCAAAAAGTTGTGCTAAATACGGCTAAGGTAATTTATGCCTGGGATAAGAATTATTTTATTTCGCAAAATTCAAAGTTTTGTAAACAGGAAATTTATAAAATAAAAAGGGCACCACCTGAAATAATAGGTTTGTGAAAAAAAACCTAGATAATAGCATGCAAAGCACAAACCAAAATTTGAGCAAATAGCACTCTACAAACGCCACAACATTGTAAAAAATTCTTAAGATTGAGCAACACGAACACCACTTAATACCGTGAGTGGTATGTGTTTTGTTTACATATCGGTCATCTTCTCAATTTAAAGAAAAGAGCATTGAAATCAGAAAAATCAAGACATGTTTGCCTAATACGGAGAGGTCAATCAATGCCATGGATAAAAAAAGAAGTACATATATAGAAAAGTAAATTATCAATGATAAATCACATGAACACAAAATTGATGAGTACAACACTTTTTAAAAGTAGCAGTTATCTCAGATGCTTCGGAAGGGTAAGTCTTTTTCAATGAACTGAAAATTTTAGACATTCAGCGGAAATGATGAGTTTAAAAGCAAAAACTTTAAAATATGGTTTCAATATATATATCATATTTATAAAATTATTCAAAGCTCAACTATAGACTGACATTACAGATATTTCAACCTTTGTCAGGTTTCGGCCATTTTATTTGATTGAAGTCTAATGGAAAATTACGCCAAAACAAATCAGGTGTTCACAACATATTACAAAACAAATACGATAAGTTTACAAGAACCTTAAACCTGTAATTTGATATATATCACAGCTCATTGTTGATTGGGTTATTCTGTGCTCGGTTGTTGCTTTGATTTATTACATTTTTTTGTTGATGTATAGTCTTCAATTTGCATGTATTGAATGAGTATCATGGGAGTTCTACTATAAAACGATAAAGTGTTAATCGAAAAAAGCCGTATCAAGCATGACATTTATCAAGTTTTAAGATTACAGAATCTCGTGGGTCATCTTGATGGGGTTGATATTTTACAACTTCGTTACCTTAGTTTTACGAATTAGTACACATACACTTGTTTTTTTTAGAACGAGTTTATGAGTATCGTATTCATAAAAACTATAAAATAAAGGACGTAACATATAACTCACTGGTCTATATTTTTATTCCGATATATAAAAGCAAAAGACAATCAAGTTATGATAAAACATTATTTCTCTCCGTGAATTAAACGAAAAACTAAATGTTAAATTTCAAATTTTCGAAACATAATAATCACAAACAATTGTTTTGAAGTTAACTCAAATAGTAGGTCTGTACTGATCCTGAATAGGTATTAAATATTTGCCACTGGTCGTTTTTTTAAGCTACCTTTCAACCAACACTTTATTAACACATATGTATGTTATGTTATGAAAGAGATCTCTAGGATAGCAAATGTACCAGCTGTTAGTAGTATTTTACGCGATTAAAGGGCAGATTAAAAACAATTATCGGACAAATATTGTCCATCGATACTATAATCTTCATTCTCACCAAAAAGAAATGTCGGAAGTATTTAAATGCAACCAATCGATTAGCTGAAGACGTAAAATCAACATTCACTTACACAGTGAGAAGCTTAGACTTTGTCAACCAATAAAATGTCAGCTGAAATCATATCAATCAATCAGAGAGCAGGTACATTACAGTTTATTGAAAAATATATCGTGAATTTGCCGTTATTAGACTTGTTGTAAGACTGTTATAAATATTAAAAGATGTTGATTTTTATGAATGGCTGTTCAACAAGTGATATAAATTCTTTGCGGACATAGAAAATATTGAATGGACATATTTAGGAATATAAAGCGATATAAACTAGCGACTTATTAAAGAAAATTATGCATCATAATTTGCAAGAAGTTGAAGAAGGAAAACTAATGTATTTCGATAAAATGAAACGTGTTCCAAGTCCATTGATTGGAGATCATAATTGCAGTATGTACAATGAAACATTTATTAATCCAAAACCAAGAGCGCGATCCACTTCTATGAAGAAAGCTAAAAATAAGACGTTTGAAAGTTATGAAATTGATGGAATTCGACCAAGAACAAGCAGTTTACCAACGAAAAATACTCACAGAAGGCCTTTAATAAAGAACTTGAGAACAAACTACGAAGACCAAGATCACGACTTGTATAGACTAAGAACTTTTGAGATGACATCAAAAGGCATTGTCAACCGAGGGGATTCTATCAAATCTCGAAGTACAAACAGTATTGTCTCTTCCGAGGGTGATGGATATGCTTTATCAATTGGATCAAGTTCGTGTTCACAAAACAGTTTAGCTAATAGTGATGGTTCTTTACAAAAACCTAAGCCTTATAAGATTGTTATATTGGGTGCCTTAGGTGTCGGGAAATCTACAATTGCCCAGCAGTTTTTGACATCGGAATATCGGTTTGATATCAGCATCGGTAAGTCTTTCTGAAACATCTTAATGTACTGTAGTATTGTATAGTGTGTCTTTCTATTCTGTTATGTTACACCTTTTCTTCAGGTTTGGTGAAATATGGCTCCTCTTAAACGTTTAAACCGGCTGCATTTGTTTGCACCTGTCCTAAGTTCGTAATCTGAATAAAATGTTCAGTGGTTGTTGTTTGTTGATGTGGTTCATCAGTGTTTCTCTTTACTTTTTTTATATATATTAATCCGTTGGTTTTCCTGTATGGATGCTTTGACACACTAGTAATTTTAGGAGCCCTTAATATGTGGCTATTCCCTGTGAGTCAAGGCTTCGTGTTGAAGGAGTACTTTGCCTTCTAATGGTTTACTTTTACAAATTGTAACTTGGATGGAAAATTGTCTTTAATGGCACTCATACCATATCTTTTAATATCTATCTTATATTTTAATTTCAGTTTTACTAAATCTTAAATAAGTATTCGTTTACGTTTTAGAAAGCATTAAATAACTATTATATATTTATGATTTTTACGTACCTTTTACATGACAGGTGTTGAGACACTCTAATTTTTTTTAAAGATTTTGAAAGTTTGTTTCACTAGTTTTGTACTCACATACACTACCAATGATACGTTATTTTTCTGTAATTGACATAATCATAGAAAATGCAACATAATTCCAACAATATTAGATTTTGCATATTTCTTAAAAAGACTGAGGAATTTGTAAAATGTTTTGTAATTGTAAAACACAGTTTCAAGACCCCTAATAAGCTAATAGAATGCTTAATACTGAACCTGCTCTTTTGATTAATAACTAGTTTGTTTTCTGTTTGAATAGCAATACGGTATTTGCTAAATGACGTTGAGCAAACAATTGCATGCAACCAATTTTATAAATAAAAAATAAAGAAAATCCGGAAATATCTTGTTTATTTTATTTTTTTGAATTTCGGAATAATTACGTTCGGAACAATAAACACAAGTATAGTTTGGAATTTCCTTATCTAATCTTTAACTCATTACATTGAAGTTGATGCAATTGTTAAAACATTAAATCTGTTTACTAAATGGAACACCCAAATTAAGCAAAATGTTAAATCTTTTTAAGTCGTAATTTTGTCATTTAAATTGTTTTACGTTGCCTTTTCATTGCAAACTAAGCTGTATCCGTTTCATTTCTGAAGGCCGGACGATGACCATATAGTTGTTTATTTCTGTGCCATTTTTGTCTTTTTTGGAGAGTTATCTCATAGTCAATTAAACCACATCTTCGTGTTGTTATATGTGCAACACTATTTGCCAAATATGATGGTCAACTTCACGGATAATTTCACCTATTTTATAAATAAAATTTAATGTCCGTCTAGTGTAAACTTATACGTATGGTTTCCTTAAACAGCTATGAACTAACATTTTATAAGTATTTACAAATCCAAGCATATAAAAAATCGTTGTGATTAGACGAAACCCGTTGATGCTGTCACCGGAAAGGAGGCAATTTACGACCTGATACAATCACTGAAACCCCATTTCCGACTCGAGTAATGGATCCGTAATAGAATTGTTTTTTGAGATATTCCTACGCGTGTCAAGAAAATGACACAACTTCAGTCCTGAATAAATATATAAAAACTTTGACAAACTGATAAATTATTAGCATGACTAGATTATTGGTGTTAAAGCGATATGAAATAAAATTGTTCTGAAATTGTCTCCTTAGACATTATTCGGTCAGATATTTAAACAATAATGTCAGTATAACATTGCCAATTACTGGTGGCATTATAAAAAAAAAAGCTGATGACAAGATTGTTGTGTGTATGTAGATCGTGGACAGAGGGTATTTATCCGTTTTACACATGCACGATAGACCAGTTATATAATCTGATAATGTTGGGTAGCTAAAAAGAGCCTTTACAAATTAACACATTTACAATCCGCCCTTATTTATGCCTTCAAACTACTCTGTAATAATGATTCCACTTTTATTGGGATCATTCTTAGTTACGTTAGCTATTGCGGATGATGATCGAATGTCAGTTTTCACTAAAAAATCGAACACATTTATCAATTCCGCAATAAAACTGACTAAAATTAATATGGGATTTTATAAAACAATAAACCATGCATAGTATTGCAGCAGTACAATGCTATATAAAATCTTAACACGGTTAACATGTACATATTATGCAGATTTTAATTTAGTTTTGATATAAAACATATGTATGTAATCGATATATCAATCGAACTTTCTATCACCTTTGCTGAATAAACAGTGTTGAAGTTAAAAGCGATACTGTACTGGTATAATAAATTGAAATGTTTTATTAATGAGTTAGCTGTTAAGCAATGATGTACTAATTTGCTTTTTGAATAGCGTGAACGGTACATTACACATCGGAAATTTAACCATGATAATCTACGACAAATCTATAATGGCAATCTATTGACTGGGAAACAAGCGACATACAATTGATATTTTGGTGATAAAATGAACATTATCTATGGATAATAGGGAAATCTACTTCCCCTGTTTTATAACATGTAAAAGCATTGTTTTCAGTTTATCTAAAGAAACTTTATAAAATACAGCAGTTTGAAATAAGTTGTTTATAAATAGGAAGTAACGAGCAACATTATCAGAATTGAGCTTAAATATTGTTTTGTTTGCATAGATCGAAACACAATACGTTTATGTCATTCCTTCGAGCCGACCATTACTTATAAGTATTAGCGAAGTATAATGCATATGGTCAGGCACAACAATAAGTAGCGAAAATGCACTCAAGTTGTCATTATTTTCTTTATATAAAAAAATGTGCAAACAAATAAAACAGCGATTTTCGGGATTAAAGAATCACGTGAATGCACAGACCAGCTTGTAGCACGCATTTGAAACAAAGCTTTGATATTTCAAATGAAGCACGAAAGGCGTTTAGTTTCACACTTGTGAGCATTATGCTATATGCATCATTTAAAAATCATCTATTATTTAATCAGACAATCTAGAATAGGATTCAGCATAAAATGATATAATAAAAACAAACACTAACGACTCAATGAAGACTGTGACCATCAACACCACGAAGACATATTTATGTGACCATATAAAGCGATTTAACCAATTTTTAACCTTAAAAACTATTGCAATTTATGTTTATTTGGTTTAACCATTGAGCAGTGCATCAAGTATCACATTAGTATAATACTCCCCCGAATTGTGTTTAAACTGAGGATATACAAAATGAGGGGTAACGACAGTATATTTAGCGAAAACATAAACGAAAGGCATCTTAAGATCAAAACGCAGGTTAGAATTATACGCAGGAACCAATACCTTCTCCGCATAATCTTACAAACCCCGAGTCTTAACAACTTGTAAAGAATATTAAATACCACTTGAATTTTAAATGTAATTAATACCACTGAGGAGGCTAACAAATCCGGTGTCACTCATACAGCTGGTAATGCTGACACCTCCGTAACATGTACACCTGGAGTTCATCTGCTGGTTTTGTGTTACTCCATCTCTATTTGTGCAGTGCTTGTTGTCTCACCTCAATTTTTTGTTGGTCGTTGTATCCCGGTTTTTTAATACACAACTTTTGAGTTTAATAATAATTACTTCAGGTTTTTTTTTAACATATTCCATTTTAAAAAGGTGTGAGTGTTAAGAATCATGACGAAAGATGGTTTTACATTTCGAGAATGGATACAATTTGAAGATAATATTGTTGAGCGTATAATGTCTCTAGATGACTATTTGGCAGCACCTATATTTTCGCTCGTTTTCGGAAGGTTTTCTGTGACTTATATCTCTGTATATTGTGTGTCGACAGTTTAATTTTTTAATTTACATTTCTTCAACTAATTGTTTGAGATTGCCCACTTTATTTCATCTTACTATTTATAAAACAATTTTTAAAACAATCAATGATTTATATTACACTCATTATCTTTCTATTGAACGCTGTTTTTAAAACTCATTAGATATAGAATTTGATATCTGGGTAGGGAAACAATTATTGCAATCATCTCTAAGGAAATCCAAAACGAGAATCTTTCTAAATCTCCTTTTCTGCTAATTAACATAGCTATAGCTCTTATCGTTCGTCTTTTGAACACTAGAACAGACGGCTGTAATCGCAATGACCTTGAATTCAATATCTTTTTTACCAACATCTGAGATGTATATCTTACAGCTCTAATGAATTGATTTGTCGCTTTCATTTCCATCATACATTGTTTAGTTTTAAAGGGACACTAGCTACGAGATATATAAAAAATCCTAAGCATGAAGTTATGAAATCTATAAAGTTTTTTGTCCAATTATTAATAAAAGTTAAATAGAAATATAATAATTTGTTTTTATCAGCTATAATGGTTCAATTTTTCAAAAAAGCTAACAAATATTGATAATGAATTATTCACATGCAAATGAAAACTCGACCTCATTGAATCTGTATTAATGTGCACTTTTTTTAGCCCCGTAGAAAGAGATAAAATACGCATGCATTGCCCGTGTGTGGTTGTTTAAAGGGGGAAAAAATGTCAGCATTGGAAGTGAAACAAAGGTAAATAATTTGATTGACTAATTCGATCCACCAAAAAATCTTATTCAAGGTAAAAACGACGATAACATAAATTTAGAATTATAAAACAAAATTTAACAGACCTATAAAAATCTAATTGCACGGGTTGCTTAATCTATTTATATCTCTGTTTATGTTTACATCGATTATATGGTCATAGAAGGTCAACTCGATAGTTAATTAGATGGCGTCTTGGCTAAAATTCTAACGGAACGGTCTTATTGAGACCATGTCTTGTAAATTGTTTATTATATACTTTTGATGGTTTGGAAAAATATTTTACATTGTTATAAACAATATTTTAGAATTTGAGTCAAATCGGTGAATATGAATTTTGTAGCTAGTGCCCCTTTGAACCAGTTTATAATGTCATTTTTGATAATCATAGTTGAAATTGAAGGGACGTTAGTTTAGAAACGTTAAATTTTTTTTTTTTTCTAATTTACAAAAACAAAAATTTCGAACTCTACAAAGAAAATTCGAAAAGGGGAAATCAATATGAATAAAGACACCAAACATCCGACTTTTTGATATTCCAACCATTTTTTTTCTAGCATTATTAAATTGCAGATTTTAATATATATGATGTATGTTTCTTAAAACACATAGAACTGATTGTTTGGATACATCTGACTGGTTTATGAGAGTTGAACCGCCTCCCTTTACCTCTAGCAATGTGGAATAAGACAGAAACAGCAATTAGCGCAGCAAAATCCGTTTAAAAGAGGTCAAAGTTCGATATGAGAAAAAACAAGGCAAAAGGACAATGATCAACATAAATTAACAAAAGACTACTAGCAGTTACAACTAAGCTTCAGACTTCAACTTTACCGAATTAAAGATCATGTCTTCATTATAGGAAAAATTAATCCCGTTGTGGGGTTTAGTATCATAATATCGTAAGATAAACTAGATGAGCATAACCAAAACAACATTTATTTAGAATAAAAGTGTATAATAAAGACCCTATGCGTAAATCAATATCAATTCCCCAAAACAATGCCTTTAATAATGACATGACAACCGTATCGTAAGTACAATCATTCTCTATAAGTCTGTTGAAAGGTTTGCTAAGTTTTTGAGGTGAATGCCGATATGTTTATGCTTTGTATAGTATTTTGCCCTAAAAATGGATGTGAAATACTTGAACGTAGAAGATGTCTGCACGTTTATCTTTATTTCCAATTATAAATGTTTGTACCGATGAAAACATTTAGCGAATGTTTTGACAAATTTGTGTTATCGAAAACCCTTGAGGAATACATTTTTCAGTAATATAAGAGGTTGTATTCGTTAAAATCAAAACCGTTGTTACATACACGTGCACGTTGAATAAGTTGAGACGTATAAACGACATAGAATGGTACTAAGGATACGTCACCAGTTAAACATGGAAAATTCACAAAGGAAATCAAATACCATCTGTTTTATATTATGTTGTATCTAATTCATTCGTTGTACACAAGATGACCCATGAAAAATGTCTACAGTCGAGGATCCCTGACAAAGGACGACTAATTTTCTTACATTGATTTTTTCCCCCAGCAACGATATTTAATCGGACATTGTTCATGGGATATGTTTGTCGCATCTGATACCATACGTCAGTCTGAACGTTATAAGCCAAGGCCTTTCTTGATAGAATATTATTGACATAGACAGCAGTTTATAACTCAAATTAAAGCCTAGTTTCCCATTTTTACTGACGATATCGTGTGGATCACTCAACAGTTTTGTATATCAACCCATTATCGTATTAATTCCTAGAATAGACCTTCTAAGATTCCAAAGAAATTAATTTCCACAAATTTTCACAAAACTTTCAGCAAACGTGAGATGATGTTAGTTGAGTTTTCTGATACTCGTATTGACTGTTACCTTAATTTCAAGCTTAGCTTCAAAAATTAGATATACTCAATCTACTTTTATTTCTAGTTAGTTCTTTCGAAATGACTATATCGGTTAATTGAGAGATCTGAACGTGAAATATCTTTCTAATAATCTTTTTTTTCTTTATCTCATTAACACGCATCTTAGATTTGAAAAATATAAATATATCGAATTTTTACAGCGTTACACTAGAAAAAACGTGTTATCTCTTTGTCAGCTCATTAGGTTTCGGCTCGCTCAATTCTAAAAGCTTTCAAAAGATAACGTAAAAACGCCATGAAGAACAAAGGTTTTTAAACGTCATTGTCTTAAAATAGGATTGACCTTGAACTTTCTGAATATAGAAACGTTCTTCTTTGAGGTAAATTGCTATAATCAATTCTTGTTTTTCTCATCGATAAGAAAAAAAGGGTTTCATAGTAAGATTTCGAAATGATGTAATTTTTTTATTGGAAATAATCTATACCAAATTTTAATTGTGTTTTTTTTATACATGTAACTCAATTTGCATGCCAATTTCCATCCGTCATGCATCTAAGATTTACCTGACCTACTTTGCAGAACCTACGTATTGGATTTGTAGTTAATTTGTTCTCTTTTGACGATGCGCGACGTGTTGACACTAGACATCCGCAAATGATAAACTTAGAAAAAACTATATCATATTCAATCATTGTAAGCTTCATTTTATTATAAATATTACAGACTAGATATTTCAAGATCATTTAACCTTATGATAAGTTTCTCTCTACCAATTTAGATATTCATTAGTCATTTAGAGTTTTGATTAGTTCGTATCGCTTTATCAAGAGCAGCTTCCTAACTTTGCCACAGTTTTTGACTGAAAAAAACCCAACCTAAAAACAGATTAATATTTTTACATTGTGACTTGGATGAGAAGTTGTCTCATTGGCACGTATACCAGATCTTTTAATGTTTAGCAACCCAAGAATAGTTTTGAACATTTCTAATCAACATCAGACAGTTATACCCGGAAACAATTTTTGACAGTGTTTACACAAAACGTTTCATCACAGTACTTCCTTAAACAACTTTTGACAGTTCTACTACTAGTTGTAGTAAAGAATGGAGGTTCAACAGCATGATTGCATCTATAAATTGGAGGGGGGAGGGGGGGTGTGTGGAAATACTGAACTCCAACGAAATTTCAAATCGGAATGGCAATATTAAAACCTCAAACAGAACAACGAATCGAAAATTAATACAAGTCTCAATCTTTTGACAAAAATAATAATGAATTTTTTAAAGTTCTAGAACTTCAATATACAATTTATTGAATAAATATTCAAGGTTCATTCCTGCAAAAAACATTGAATTTCCGTTGTTAATTTGATGAATATATTTGCAAAATTGACATAAATTACAAATAATGTGTTGAAAAAAAAATCAAAATTCTTCGTCGTTTTGAATACAATTTAATATTTTATCAATACTTTGAAAAAGATTTAGATGGATCTGGGTTTTTTTTGTTTTTTTTTTTTAAAGATATAAGATAAAAATGACAAACATTGAAAATTTATTTCTAAGGAGTGAAATTTGAAGTTTTAAATTTATTTGTAAATAAGAAGATGCTACATGTAGATACCATTACATTATTACATTTGTACATCATAATGCATTAAAATGTAGGTCAGAAAACAAAACACACATTTTTCTAAAACATTGAAAGGCAAATGCGATGAAAACACTAGAACTTGGATAACATATATGATCCACAATATGGATTTTGCGAATGATTGAGTAGGCTGCGAATAGTTGCAGAAGATATAAATACTTTATAGTCTCATTCACAAAAACATTTTTACAATTCTATAAAATACGTCTCCCATTAATTGGAAACAAATATTCGTGCAAAAAAGTGCAAAAGCAAAGACAAGATATAGTGATATAATGTGATCAAAGACAATATAGTTTAAAACAACATAATCAAACTTGTTACTAATAATTAGTCACGATTAACATCAAAGTTAAGATATAATTCATAACCTACGAGTAATTGTTATCTTTAAAAGTTCAAATGGAACCTAGCTATAAATCATCCATGTACTAAAATTTAAATTTCCGATGTGAAGTTATTTTTAGATTGATGCAGCATCAGTTGTTCATCTCAAATATTGATAAACACAAATACAAGATTTGATTGAATATCGGTTAAAATATGCACTTCTAATGAATCAAACTGTGATTTCATTGATAATTCATTCAACATATTCATATTTATATCTGATCCCCAAATGTTGTTTTCCTATCTTTATGACAGGTAACTTAGACACCTAAGTATTGAAACAAAGAACAAAACAGAAAATAAACAAACAAACAAACAAACGAGGAAGGACTACACAGGGCAGTATTTCTCTACGAAAAATCGAGAACAACACAGTAAATTTAGCGACAAACTTTTTAAGTGGATCTTCAAAATGCAAAACTTAAAAACAGAATTGTGTGCATATTGTCATGGGAAATTTTCAACCTCTGAAAAAGTTTAGTCTGTCTGTTCACGAATAAGTAAATAAGAACGTTATGCGTCGATTTGGGACTTTCGAAAATTCCCCGGGGACTACTTATCAGACAATAGTTTATTGTTGACTGAAGAACTTACTGTATAGTACATACCTTTTATGCTTAAGATTACTAAATTCTATATACATGAAGTTACAGTTTTATAAGGATCGAAGTGATAGTATGTGGATAATTTCATCGGGTTTCAAGAGCTAATAATATATAAATCAAAAACACGTTATCCCTACAGTGGCTTCCATTTGTTACGATTAAAAGATTTTGGGAGCGTATTGGGAATACATTTTTGACGGAGTAGTATCTTGAGTGTAAACACTTTTTTAAACAAACAATTCTTCTACAAATGGGTACATACATGTCTTTCATACCAAGAGGTAGACAAACGTATCTTAGACAGAGACAAACAAATATCTCTTAAACAAGGATTTAAACAAACGTGTATATTACAGAGGTGTTACAGTCCAGATATGTAATATGATAAAACGCCCTTGGGCAATAGAAGTTACTTTTAAAAATTAAATACATCGCAAACATAATCAGATTCGAACTTTGTCAAAAGATGTGAAACAGAATAGAAATACTTATATATGTTGACAAATTACAGTAAAGAGTACACTTGCTTTTATTCTGTATAATCTTTTTTTCCAATAAAGAATGTCGTCAATAAATCATAACCATTTCTTAAACATACAATGTGCATTGTATATGTCTGTCATTGATCTGCAGTTTTGTAATTGACTGGATTATACAGACTTGTAAGATAATTTGTCTGACCTGTAAGATAATGATCGATTTAAGGGCAAGCCATCGTGTTTTTTCCATTTTTGTTGACGTAGGGACGGATCTAGTAAAAGATTGAACTTTTCATCCGTTTCTACGTATACATTTTACAAAAACTAAAATTCTTAAAAAAAACACTTTCGAATTCATCCGTCACCGGGAAAAAACTCGTCAAGTATGCATGCCTGTGTTACGTCATTTACCAGAAAGAGGGTATCGCCTGTATCCCTGCACTATTAACGTTCATCAAGCGTCTAAGAAGTTTGTATACGTACTTTGTTTAGGTACCTCAATAAAACGATACTTAAAACTAATTCGTATTCAAACACGAGATTCAAATATGTAATGCATATGGCATGCATGGCTAAACATCTAAATTATAAATTTGACCATGAAACGCTATTTAAGTGTGTTTAATGTTAGTATAAAATAAATATTTGTTCTATATATGTTAAAAAAACAACTTATGTTACATATTAATTATGCATTATATAAAACTCTTTTACGATTTAGGTCTGTTGACGGTTAAAAATCAATTTTTATCAATCGATTTTTGAAATGGAGACAAGTACAATAGGTAATCCACTTATTATAATGTTGGAATTTCATATCACTGTCATGGCTTATCACAAAGAATTTCTACAGCTGATCAATAATTTAAGCCATTCCAGTACATCATCAAGAGGAGAACTACTTCAACACTGATTTAGTGTATTTTGAAGATTGTTTTAAAATTCTCTTAAATAATACTATATATCTAGGTTTGTATTTCCTATCATGATTTCCTAGATAGAGGATTGCAACTCAAAAAGAAGCTATTTAAAGTTCCAAGTGGTGACGTTGAAATTATTCCATTTGTTTATTTTATTGATGCCATTAAAAAATTGTTGACCATTATGGAATATGTTTCATAGATGATGACGTACATGTTCTTAATATATGAATTGCTATATCGTCCTCTTTTCACGAATGTGACATACCGAATAGACTTATTACCAGTGTGTAGCAACATGGCTAACACAGCGGTTGCTTTATGTGGAGCAGCATCTGCGTACACTTACGTAGCACATGAAATCTTACACAGACTGTGTAGGAGTAAGTGTCGCTTAGTCCTGTTAATTTATTATTTTTTTTATTCGGCATTGTCAATTTTAATTCGACTAATTGGTTTAAATGTTTCGTCTGATATTTTTCTTCTCTCTATTAAAATAGTGAACTACAATAAAAGAGAATATTCGAACTTTGATTTTATGTTGTATTATGTTTCAATAAAAGTACATTGACTGGAAATTGGGAATGTGTCAAAGAGACAACAACCCGACCATAGAAAAGACAACAACAGAAGGTCACCCACAGGTCTTCAATGCAGCGACAATTCCCGCACCGGAGGCACCCTAAACAAATATATATACTACTTCAGTGATAATAAACGCTATACGAAACTCCAAATTGGACACAAGAAACCAAAATTTAAAATAATACAGGACTTACAAAGGCAAGAATCTCCTGATTTGGGACAGCCGCAAAAATGCGACGGGGTTAAACATGTTTATGAGATCTCAACTCTCCCGCTATACCTCTAGCCAACAATGAAGAAAAGTAAACGCATTACAATACGCACATTAAAACTCAGTTCAAGTATGTATCGTTATGCTTAATCATCTGTGTATTTCTAATATCCATAAAAGTTCATCTGATTAAAAGAGAAGTCCGAGTCTGATGACAGAAGATGTAACCAAAGAAATTAAATAAAATGACAATAATACATAAATAACATCAGACTTCTAGCAGTTAACTGACATGCCAGCTCCAGATTTCATTGTAATAACAATATACCGTAAATTTGTATGTATCGTTATGCTTAATCATCTGTGTATTTCTAATATCCATAAAAGTTCATCTGATTAAAAGTATTTTATATATCTTCTTGAGATGAAAAGATTTTGAATCTTAATGATTGAACACAGTACAATTAACATCCATATAGAAAACTCATCCGTTGTGCCATAGGTTAGTGTTTCCTTTATGACAAACCATATCAACATGATCAAACCTATTGATTAAAAAAATCTGTTACATGGTATATGCATGGTAAAACAATCAGGTTTTAACAGGTATCAAGATTGGAACGTGAAGTTTATCAAATACTAAAAACAGTTACATATATTAAGTACCATACCGTGCTTTTCCTTGTTTCCAGTAGCTAAAATACTCAGATGGTACCAATTTGAAAAAAAACCATCAGTGTCCCTTCAATTTATGATTAGCTCAGGATTATAAAATACTGGGAACGAATAATCACACAGATTGGCACTAAGGCACACTGTTCCAAAGTTTTACTTCCAAGGGTATATATTTTGTTGCCATTATAATTTTTTGAAAAGGAACGTGAATTTTAGTTGTACAAGATGGAACAAATGAGAGAGAGAGAGAGCAAAAGAGAGAGATACATATATAATTTGGTCTGTTTCTCTTTATCAGATGCATTTGGTTTGGATATGAATGTTTTACATTCAATAATTAACAGGTTGATCTATTTATTATATTTTATGATAAATTAATGTTCAAACTTATGTATCGTTATTTGTGTTTACGCGTAAGTATGAAAGACATATGGTATGATCGAAAATAAATGGCAAATAAAGAAAAAAGACATTAAAACAGAATACAAACAAAAAAGGATTGAAACACACGAGTCCCGCCAAGAAAATAGAAAAAAGAAACCACAATAAAGGAGTATTTCCGGTAAGGACAGATTTTGTCCATAAATTTCAGGTACATCTGACAAAAGATTTTGACCACTTTTAAACTCTTAAGTGTCTATTTCATTTGAATCAATTAGTTTATGTGAAAGATTTCAACTGATTTGGTCATTAAAAACGATCCAATTCAAGCTCAAATATGAAAAATCTTCCAAATATGCCCCAAAAAGTTTTAAATTTTCAGATGTTTTTTAGTCAAAAATGAAAGTGGCCGCATCCGAGTTCATCCTTAACTTTCATCATGTTTATATATGTTATGTTTTATCAAAAAAGACAACTTACATTCAAATATTAAGGATGAATACGAATTCGGCTACTTTCGTTTTAATGCTAGATTTGTGAAAATTCAGTAATTAAGCATGACTTAATGGGGCTAGTACCTGATATATGTGCAATGTATTGTCAAAAACAGCCCATATTTATGAAGCAAAAGCATTCTACTATCCAATTAATAACTTAAAGTTTACATTTTTACAATTTTGTAAAACAACTATTTTGGCGCGAAAAAGGGGTCTTACTGGACTTACTACTTTTGATATGAATAGGAAAAGAGACAGAGAAAGAGAACTCGAGGAGGCGGTCAATTACAAAAAATGTAGATTGCAAAACATCATAAATAAAAAAAATACATTACTATTGGTGGACGGAAAACAAACCAATTCTTAGTAAATTTTAGTAGTTTAATTATGAGTGGTTTATTTTGCTAATTACACGTATCCACAATAAATCTAACAAATTATCGGCTTATAGTGCATATTGTCTGAAAATAGAATTTTTATTGAAATATATGAAACTCGGAGTTTTCATTTGTAAAAATTCAAAACAATTTTGAAAACTGTGATAAGACCTATATGAAGAACCGGAGGGAAACGCATTCTCAATGCCATTTTTTGTTCACATAGTTGTTGACTAAGATATTAAAAATTTTTAATAAAATCTGGTTGAAGATATTAATTTTCGTTTTCCATTCATTTACTTAAAGATATCGGTACAATTTGAAATATCCCAAAACACAAGCCAATAGATAATTTATCTTATTTAAGTGTATTGATTTAAGCCGAAATTCACAAAACAATCAATCACTTTTGTGCATCCTTTATCTTTCTGCGTTTACAAATCTTAGACGAAAACTTTTGTTGTGTTGATTTTTCTACATTGTAACAACGGTATGCAATATAAAATGTCAGTGTAGCCTTCAAGCTAAACGTGGACATTGATTTTTTGAATTGTAAGATATAAGGGTAGTTCGTATAGTTTTTTGTTTGCTTCTTGAATAAATACAGTCTAGCTTCATTTACTTGTCGGGATAATTTAAACCGTATGAATTAATCTAGACGAGAACAGGAACATCGGAAGTCTTATCGAAAAGTTAATGACAAACAGATATATATGTTAACTTGATCCATTAACGCGTAAGAAAGGTTTCCACAAAACAAAGGCTAACAAATACTGGAATGCTATAATACACGCAGTCTCATCACTTTGACAACTTTACAACCCATTATTATTTTTCTTAGTTTTTATACATTTTTTTATTGGTTTTGAATATTGAAATATTCTAGCCTCCAGAATTATAGAAGAAAAACTGTATTGCATTTGCTGAACTGCGCATCGGTTGCAGAAAAATATTAGGTACGGTACTGTTCATGTCATTATTTACTCATTCATTTGTATCACATTTTTTTTAAAATAATATGTTCTTCAATAAAAGAAAACATTAACTCTGGCTTTTATACTATATCTCCGTATTTGATTTATAGTGCTTTAATCCAAACACTAATAATGCCTCAAGGTATCCGGTGTATAACATTTTAAGACACAGCTTTATTTCTTGATCTTTACATAATAAATTAAATCTTTCAAAAATGACAGCTATTACATAACCGATGAAATATTGGAAAATAACTGTATAAATCAACGTTATATTATATTTTAGATTCTTAATAGCGACATGAAATTGAAATTTTGAAGGCGTTTTCAATTAAATCAGTCAGATAAGAAAGAGACACACTGTATTGAAAAGGATGCAGAACACAAGCTTAAATTAAGAAAAGATCTTTTCTCAAAAAAGTCATACGGATTCTCCGTATTGTAGTACAGCTTGCTGCCTACTACTCAATGTTCTATATCTAATATTTAATGTAACATAGAACTTTTAGACGACAGTCTTTATAAAATCGCCCATAAGACATATAATCAAAAGTTTAAGTTTGATCTGTTTAATTGATTGTGGAAAGGATTACTGAGCTGCTGCAAAATAACGCCCGCGATGTATAAATGCAAAAACAAAATTGTCATTATTTGTCATTGTAGTTAGGTAGTAGAAAGATAAAAAAATCTCATAACTCCTGTTAATAAGGAAAACAGAAATATACCGCTGTGCAATATTCATACATCGATTTAACTGAAACCGAGGGAAACAAATCAAATATAAGAGGAACAAATTTTCAAAACTTATGTAGTACAATTTAGAACGAATTCATGAAAAATGTAATCACTCGAGCTCTTGAATAACATTTTATTTTCGAGGCACATTCACTTTGGTATCTTTCGCTCCTCTATCAATACTCATGTATACTGCCCTCGTTTTTTGTGAGCAGTCAAAATGCGTTGACTATATATTTCTATGTCATATACACTACATGACCCGATATCACTTTTCCCCATGAATATTTGAATTATAGTTATTGTCGGAACTATTTAATTATGCATAACGATATCTTCAACCTTTCGTTGGTTCCAATGTAAACCACAAAGCATGGAACGCCTCAAGCTCATTTGTTTTACAAGTTTTGGAAAAAAATATATCACTTGTTATTTTTTTTTGTATAACCTATAACTTATAATGTTTCATGTTTTTTGTTGATATTTTAGTCAATATTCCAACGACATGACTGAGTAGACCGACACAAATAGAACAATTTATTATATAAAACAATTGACTCAAAAAGCCAATATAAGATTTCTTGCAGTTGTTTTTTGTTTTGTTTTGTTGGATAGTTAATAACCACGTTCAACTACATATCTTACTGCAATATGTATCCTTAGATGTAATAAAAAACAAAGGACAATCATTCAAACTCAAAAGACAGTTAAATAATGGAACAAAGTATTTTTTGTTATTGAAATTGCAACATAAAACCATGAAACCATGATCATCTTAATTTGGCTATGTGGTTTGATCTATTTAAAGATTTTATTCTAAAAAAAACACGGAATAGTAGGACAAGATAATTGCATTATTACTTTATTTAATACCAGTACTAAATATTTAATGGAAACTATGAACTTAAAAAAACTGCTTCAAAATTCATGATCATTTACCGCATGCAATACTTTTACAAATCAATTTGTTGTGTACAGATGAATGTACTCTGTGAAAATTGATCTTCTATTGGCTATTGGTTATAATTTTAATATGAGATAAATGAAAAATTTGATAATTTCAGGTATAATTACATCTTATGTAAGAATCCGGGGTTTTGATTGGTTGATAGCCAGTGTATTTTTCACCTATTTACTGTTATCAAATGAATATTGTTCATTTTTAACTCCGCCGCGGTATTTACTAAAAGGATATGCCTTTTTTACCCTCTCTGCCGTAAATTTTGCCAAACAATACTCTATCCGACTGGACGCTTGTAACGTCACGATCATCAATGCGTTTTAGTACATTAACATTCGGTGTAATTAAACAGATATATCATGTTATTGAGGGGTATTTGCGAAAAATACCCCTACTTAACATGATATATCTGTTCAATAAATGGCATTGATATATATTAAGAGAAATTATGTCTATCAAATTAGAGGCATATTCTGATGATGATTTTGCATATTAGTAAGGCCTCTGAAATATGCTGAAATTCGTCATGATATTGTGAAAGGGTAAGCGATACGCTTTGTAGTTTAAAAGATAGTGCTACATATACAAAAAAAAAGAAGTAAAATAAGAAAAAGAAGTAAATGAATTTTAGTGTTAGAACTAGTTGTTACATGTATGACATTAAACGTCTGAAAAATAAATTTAAACAGTCTTGCTATCAGTAACTTATATGTTTGTGCTATAAATTACGTATCCTGATATTTTGCTCGCACATAAATGACAACCTATATGTGTTTACTGTTTTATAAGAGATAAAACATCTCTTTAAAAAGTCTAAAATAAATTGCATTTATCATAATTGACTACCATCGAATGGTTAGAATAGCACTACCTTAGATCTGTAGATAGGGCTGAACATTGACTGAAAGATTAACTATGACTTACTATTGTTGAACTCAGTCGTGTACGAACCGTTAAGATTAACGTTGCAGTATCATTTTTAAATCGATTTCCTATAAATGTAAACTTCCCAGCACCGATTAAAGATAACGGTGTTTTTTCCGCGGAAAGGGAGTCGATATGTTTACAAGAACGCTATTCATACAGCGGCATTGTTTTATATGAATGAATGGGCACGATCTGAAATTGTCGGTTCGTGAAAAAAACAATTATTAACATGCATGCACAAAAAAAGAATTCGAGCAAATGGTAGTCTACAAAACAACATTGTAAATAATGATCTTAAGTTTTTGCAGCACGATCACCACCAAATATTGGGTGATATTATGTGCTGCAAAAGAGTAGAAACATCTTTCACATGTAGCCCCCATTGTCTAGAAAAACTGAAATGCAAGAACATCACAATGAAAAATTCAAGAAAGTTTTGCAAAACACGGTTAAGACAGTCAACTTCAACTGGTAGTAGCCCAAGTGTTTGTAAAATTTCAACAAAGATACCAGGTTAATAATTTAGTACACCTTATTAGACGGAACGATTCTTTGGTTCACTCTACCAAGCTTATCTATTATTACATGTTCTTGGATTAATTTGCATATCTCATAAGTGCAAATTGGAACCACACTTTTTTTTGTCGTAGAATCATCAAATTTGGCAATAATGTACCTCTGGGGATAAATAACACAATACAAAAATAAATTTGGTATGGCTCGCCCGGTTCGGCAACTGGAGCGAAAACAGTGACAAAATCCTGTAGGATATTTTTTTCTCCCATAGGATTTTTAAAAATCCTACAGGATTTTGAGAAATCCTATAGGATAAAGTCATAATCCCGTAGGATATTTTAAATATCCTATGGGATATATAAATCCTATCGGATTTATTTATCCTATAGGAAAATTTATCTCCTATGGGATAAAATTAATATCCTGTGGGATTCAAAATCCTGTAGGATTTCACAAAAAAGTGTTAAATCCGATAGGATTTTTTTTATCCTATAGGATTATCATGAAAGACTTTTTGTCAGAAACTAATGTCCCTTAGGATATTTTTTTCTCCTAAGGGATTTATTTTGTCCTGTGGGATGTTTTTTCTCCCATAGGATATTTTTTTCTCCTACCGGATTTTTTTCTCTCCCTTAGGATAAATTTTGTCCTGTAGGATATTTTGTTTTCCCTTATGATTAACTTTGTCTTATAGGATTATTTTTTCTCCCATAGGATTAAATTTTGATATGTTTTGTCATCTAAGATGGATTCGTCAGTTTTGTTGGTATTTTACAAACGTTAACAATTGTTGCTAATAGATATTGATAACTACGTAGCTGCTACGATATTGAACTCAACCTTTGTATTTAGCCTAGCTGCTAAATAGATATTGAAACCAGGGTTGGGTTCAATATCGTAGCGGCTACGTAGCTGCTATCAATATTTATGTTACAACTAGTCTATAGCTACACATTCAATAGTCAAAATCTACGTAGCACTTCGTAGCTGCTACGATATTGAACTCGACCCATCTACGTAGTCGCTGCGATATTGAACACGACCTTGGGTTGTGTTCAATATCTTATCGGCTATATAGGGCTAGGTAGATTTATGACTATTAAACGGGTGGCTAGCCTACCTGCTACATAGATATTAATAGCAGCTAAGCTAGATACTCGTTCAATAGTCATAAATACGTCGCACTACGTAGCTGCTACGATATTGAACGCAACCCTGAAAAGGGTCGTTATAGTTTCCATAATTATCGAAACGGATACATGGAAATATTAATTTATAGGATTCTGCAAATCTTGCCTTCGTATATGGTTTTCATGATATTAATTATTAATGGGTCTAATTAATAAATGTTGTTTGTTTTACGTCCTTTGGCAAATATTTCATGTATGTTCATAACGAGAACACATTAATTATGCATACAATAGGTAGGCTTTTCATAGCAAATATAAAAGGTCGACTGAGAGAATGGACATGGAACTTGTAATGGTAATGCAAAATGAGGATATATTGAATAAAAAACAGAACTGCCTCAATTAATTGTGCAAGAGTACCAAATGCGCAGAAGTCTTCTGTGCATGAAATCTATGCTTAAATCGACCATCGTTGTTCACGTACAGTTTTCAATAATATCAATTGGTTAAATGCATTTTGATGGCTTAAATAAAAGGGAGAGTTCTTTTAGATTGGATTATTTATTGCACTTTAGTTTTTTTTATTATGATACTATATTTGTCTGACAGCTTCAGATTTCTCTTGGTTATGTTTTTGCACTTAGTGCGGGAAATCGTGGGTTCAAATCCCGGCCTGGTCAATCCAAATATGTCAACATTTAAAATTGCTGTTCCTCCGCTAAACAAGTGGAATTAATAATTTAATTACACCTCTCCTCCATTACATGATATATCTGTAAAAAAGAGTGGTATGCTCGAGTGGCTAAATGATGTCTTAATGCGGAGTGTTACCTTGTGAACTAGCGCGTTACAAATATTTCTCGACACTATCAGTCTAGAACAGGGTTCATATTTAGTATAACATTTGGAACTTGAATTTGTCTCTGGGCAGGTATGGATATAAGGCATATTCAACGTTCATTATGTATCTACTAAATCGTTAATAAATAGAGAAGTATTTTCTTTGTACTGATTTTTATTTCATGTACTTGGTTTGATTTCCACGAATTGATATTATAAAAATGGTATGGTTAAACTTTTCACAAAATATGTATGTGCCTTTTGTGATATTTTTAATGGCAGGTAATATGAAATTAGCTCCTTACTTCATTTATACATGGAACGGGTTTTTTTTGGCTTGATAAGGTGTATAGGGATCTCTCTATAAAAAAAAAACAAATGACTGTAAAAAAAACTTTCAATATCTTGATTGTCTGTGTTGTTGGGTTGTTGTCTCATCAATATTTACTCTTATTCCCTTTTTTCGAACCCAAAGGATAGACTTGAGCACAGAAATATTGTCCACTCTTGACTTCATCAGCTCGGCTTTCGACTTAACCTTGCTGAAAAAGTAAAACCCCCTCCCCCCCCCTATTCCTACCAACGTGAAAATTAGTTAACAGACTAAAATGGCCACTACGATGCTTTATGCTGTTGCTTTTTAATCACTGCCTATTGCAGATATAAATCTCGGTTTTGGACAGAATAAAAAGTAGATGTGGTTCGATTGTGAATGAGACAACTTCAAACAAATGCTTTCCACCAAGGTTCACATGAAGCTGATGAACGCAAATTTATATAAAAAAAAGAAGATGTGGTATGATTGCCAAAGAGACGAATGACATATAAATTAACAACTATACGTGTAGTTCACCTTACGGCTTTCCACAATGAGCAAAGCTTTTGTATCTAATTTTATGTAATATGATTAATGTATTGCCTTGTGTCGTTTCTTTTGTTTACTAGTATATTGAATGTCTCTGGTGGTATGAATCTTACTTCATGAAATTTAAAATTATACCCTTTTTCAATAATAGGCTACCGCAATAAAGATATAAGCTTAATAAAATAATTATTTCAGATTTCCACTCTTTCAGGAAATGTCATACGGGACAAGGATGAGTTTTAATGGCGAAATTTTTTTTTTAAACAAATGTGCATGTGTAAGCTGTTTTGTGATGTTCTATTCTATCAGGAGTTTCAGAAAAGGGGGAATAGAAACAATTATGCCAAAAAACAGTTTAACTTGCGAAGCTTTCTTTGGTATTCAATGTTACAAAAATAGTTATTCTTTTGTAGATTTAGAACTTGGAACACAATTAAAAAAATGTCTATTGAAATTGGTAGATGGCAAAATAGTTAAAGAGAACGTTTTGTTTATTATATATATACTTTATGTAAAATTAGGTGAAATTGAGGACGAGTTTCATTATAAAGTTGAAACAAAACGAAAAGTGTATTTAACATTTTTGTAAATAGCTTCTCAAATATTGAATTGATTTTATCAAAACAAAAAGTATAAGATCAAAAATTAAATTTTCTATCAAGATTCTTTATTTCTTATAAAACCAAGTTAATGGTACAATGAAAGATATTTTTACATATAATAACATACAGATTTTGCGCATGACAAGTTTGCACAAAACGAGCAACAAGAATTAGAGATTGGGGATCAACTTGGAGAACATACATCCATTTTGATAATTCTAATTAATTTACACACATATTTCAATACACGAATATTTTTTTAAATAAATAAAGTGCCGGATGCATATCTTTAACTTGCCTTGGGTATACTTTTTATGTCCCTATTCGTACAGGAAGTCCTGTGTTGTTATTTAGACGTACCGATCCACAATATCTGACACACATTTACAAAACAGGTCATTTGTAATATAAGCTGGAAAAAATTCATAGTTTTAGAATAAAGCGGAGCATCGCAATTGCGTTAAGATAAATTAATATCTAATATCCTACCAAAAGATATTGGTTTTTGTTTTCAATTCTTACTCAAATTTAGATATAGAGTTGACACTGCAATGTTTTGTATCAGGTTTATTCCACTCATTTTGCATTTGCCTGTGTTCTATCCTTTTAAAAACCTTGCGGTGAGGCATGGTTTCTGACATCAGAAAAATAAATGAAGTATAGGCCACTGGACGTTAAGCAACCAAGTATTAAAGGGAAACTTCGCAAAAAAATCTAAAATTGATATTATGTTCATTCTGTATAAAAATGCTCAAATTCATGAATATTAAAGTTTTAATCTGATAGATAAGAGATCAACATCGATTTTAAATTTAGAGTGTCAATTCTCTGAGGTCGGCCATTTTGTTACCTTCACCGAAATGCACCCAAGATATGTCTAAGGACCAAAACTACAGTAACCCGATGTAGTCGTAATTGCGTGTCGATATCTTGTCAATCGTACGGTTGTTTTTATCCGACTAGTTAACTATAACTAAGTTGATACGGAAAATTTTCTTATCTTTTTTTTTATTATCCACGATCTGTTATTTTTAACAATAATGATAATATTGGAATTAGTTAAAAAGTAAAAATTTCAAATCATAAATAAGTGTTCTGTGAAACTTGAATTGTTTTCGGAAATCTAATTAGTTCATAATTCTTTTATGTAATAAACTTTATTCAAATAAATTAGGATCTTCGCTCCACTGATCACCTGCATGGCTAAAGGTATTACTCCCTAAGGTATTGCAGGGGGGGTGACACGTCCAGGTATTCAAGCGATTTTCTGTCGAGCTTGCAAATTCATGCATCGTTTCACTTCTTAGGGTATTGATCAGTGTACACGGCCGATAACTTATAACTTTCCATTTTGAACTATTAGGTGTATAATATGCATCTCTATCTTGCGTGTCCGAAAGTGATAGTATATACTAGTCATTACTAAACTCATACGCTTGTTTATGAATAACATTTCTGATGTAAAGAAAATCATTTATAAAAATATAGATAGTACCTAAAAATAAACAACAGATTTGTTGAAATAAAGATCCAAATATACATATTTTTTGTCAATGGTGAAGGACAGATCGGACCAAACCAGAAATTTTGATTTTAAAAAATGTACGCACTTGTCGACCATTCGTATATACGCCAGGATGAAAAGTCACGGAACTATAGCGCAAATTCAAATATATACATGTATACATTGCACATAAGAAAGAAACATACATTTTGTGTAAATTGGAGTAAAAGTTTTGTTAGTAGACTAGTCCACGTATGCCAACAGTATGTAATCATCAAATGTCGAAAGACTATTGTATACCAAAAGAAGAAGAAGAAGAGATTTAAATACAGGTCGATAATAACTTTCTTTGGCTCATCGAAGTTATGGACATTTATATATTAATTAGATTGTTCTCGAATAAAGGAAGAAATTCTTCATCATCGCAATTGTTCCGACATGCATGTTATATGTACGCAACTGGACGTACACTAATAATCCCTAAGGGATGTAAATAAACTATAGAGTATCAAAGTTTCAAATCAATTTCGGGATTTATTTTCTTTCTTGATATTCAATGACAGCAATTTAAAGAACAAACCGCTTGTCCGCTTTGTGGGTATTCTTGCCAGTTGAAACAGACTTATAATAACATTAAACAATAGGGAAAGATGAAATTAAATTCATTCTGTTTTTTTATACATGGTTGGTCAAATAGCTAAAGTATTATATATAGTTGCGGTGTGAGACGAAGACTATTTTGTAAAGGACATTCCCGATTATGTATAAATTTTATTGATGGTTTTTTTTCACACTTAAAAGCATATACATGTATGTTCGTAAATTTCGATTCCATTCCAAAAAGATTCTTAAATTTTCTTTAAAAAAAAATATCAAATATCTGAAGTATTCGTGCGTTGTGATTTGAAATATTTTGATGAACACATTAATTCCTAAATAGGTAATTAAAGATAACTTTGGATGGACTAAATTATATAATTGCAATTGTTAATGATCTGTTTGAAATATTAAAGGCTGCCAATCCTAATCTAAAATAGTACAATTTATAGTTCATACACTCGTGATTAGAAGGCTATTTTTATTTATGAATTTATACTTCAATTAAAATAATTAAGTATTTTATCGTTACTGAATTAATTAAAAGTCATAATTCATTTAAAAGTGATCTAAATGCTTATGCAAAATATAAAAATATACAACAGCTATCCAGTTATTGTGCGACCTTATTATTCCCGTTAATTATTTTTTTTTTTTTACATTTCTGCAGGGACGTCTTTATAAGTCCTTGATTTCTGTGTCTATAACTTTGACTGACTCCCGTTTTCAATTCATACGAAATGTTGTTCACACCTTTAAGCCAATAAACCGTGACATCTAGATTTCACTGAATGAGGATCAAAGGATTAGAATTACATAATGCTATTCCTTTAATTACCTTGAGTTAACCGACGCACTTAACATTCTTTAGGTGTCACAAAACAATACACATTTTATTTCCACCGTACAAGCAAGTGAAAATGTTTGCTGGAATGAAGCAAAAAGGTTAGAACACAAACGTGTATTTTTATTACACTATTGATCATGTCAATTCATATGTTTGTTTAAAGTATTTGTAGAAAAAATCATAAAAATGTTCTATTGTATGAATTAATTTTATTATTAAAATTCGTTGCAAAATATCCACACGATCTAATTTTAAAAGTTGCATGGCTATCACCTATTTTTCGTTGGTTAATAGCTACACCAAAAGTCGTCGATGCGCTTTAAGGTTACAATACACCATTAGATTTTATGGGCGCAGCCATTTTATTAGCATAACATGGTATTCAGAATTAAGAGTATGGCTAATCCTGATTGGTCGATATGTGCGCCCGTTCTTTTTTATTTTTAGAGACTTTGTGCAGTCTGCTTTATACAAAAGGCAAAATAAAAATTATTCCGTAGCCCTGAAGGCACTGAGATGACTTTTCAACGCTAGGACAAGACACGTATTTTTAAGGGCAAAATTGATAGGCATGGGAGATAAGTACAAAATACGCTAAGAAAAGCAACGCGAACCTATATTTTTGGGACCAAAAAATACTGTCCTAATAACTTTTCTTTGATTCTAGCAAGGTTTCATTAAGAAAATCAACTTTCTAAAGTCTGTATCTCGAAAAAGGCTACCATTGTCGCCTATGGGGAAATTAATTGTTTATATCAATCTTAAATCGCGTTATTAGATGGTTAACGAACAAGACTTAAATGAGATATTTTCACTCCCGGCATGCATCAAAGACTTAAACTACGTCACATAAGTCAGGAAGTTTCAAGAAATAAAATTAATAATTCCCAATTTTCTCCTTTATTAGATTTCATAATAAAATAAAACTTGGTGAATATGCTTTTTTATGGTATTATGAACATAATAAGATAAAAAGTGAAAAATCGCGAATTATCCCTTTAAACCTCAACTTTCCGTGAAGTGTGTACAATTATTTGTATTTTTAAAATAAAAAAAAAGGATAAACATTTCCAAAAACTGAAAATATTTGAGAAGACGCTATTACCTTAGAAGTAAAAAAAAAATACCAGACAGAATAAACACGGCAGAAACAAACAAACGAAAAAAAAACAAGAGAAAAATTTGAAATACCATATACATGTTAAAATCGATATATACAAACGGATTATAAACGGGGCAGGGTTGAGCGAACATGAATTTCTACTAATTACACTAAAGGTGGCAATCAACTGATTGAAGCACGTGTCGAGAAAATATTTGATAACTTTCTAACTAAAAATGCGGTACGTCTAAACACTGCTAAGGACTCCTTAGTGCACTAAGGACTATACAATGCCACTAGGGACTAGAAGGACTACTGTTATACGTGTTATTTTTGCATATTCTGTTAAAGATTGATATTTAATGCATAAATTTCAAATTTTATAGAAAAATAATCATAAATAAAAAAGATATTCAACATTTTCTAGGCACGTGCCCATTTTTCTTTGATATACCGAAAATCAATGAACCGATTGACACGTGCCAAATAATATAACAACTGATTAAACAATCATATATTCTTTAATTTAAGAAATTGACAATTGTATCGAAAAGATTAATACTTGATTATCAAAATAAAATGTGTTGTTCTTATCTAAAAGTTAAAATGATTAAAAGGACAAATAATTTTGCTTTTGTTTCATTTATTTCCCGACATAGTTATTTGCCATAGGTTTTTATGTTGATGCGCGCCAACTAATAAGTAAGAGTGTGGTCAGCTTGGTAAAATGTTTATGTAAGAGACATAAAGACAAAATGAATATATATATTTATAACTTTTTTGTTTTTATTTTAATTCCGACATAGATGCGTTACGAGTGGCTTCACTAAAACATGAGTAAATTCTGAAAAAAAACACTATAAATCATGATTTTTATTTGTCCACTTTCTATTACTGCTTTTTACGTACTAGTTGCGAAAAATGATTGAATTGATAAAAAATCATGTGGCGTCCTTGTGATTTATCAAAACCACTAGTGTTCAACCAGTTTGATATCAGTTTACAAAGGCGGTACTTATTAATTTGAAATTGTTTGACATTTGTCTTTTTTTTTCTTCTAAAAGTAAAAGAAGTTTAAAATAATCATCTAACGAATTTTAGTCAGATTACGTTTTATTTCTAATATATGAAAGAGAAATGTTTTTCAAAATGTTCCACAGTGTTTAGTATATTATTTACGAATAATTTCCTGCATTTGTTAATTCAAAGTTAAAGATATAATGTTGAGAGTGCTTTGTAAAAATTACTCACTGTTGAAGGCCGTATGGGTAACTTAAAGTTATTAATTTCTGTGTCATTTTGTCTCTTGTGAATAGTTGATTCATCACCAACCCTACCACATTTTTTTTTATATTGGTTGCAAAAATTTATTATCGTATTGAACTCGTTTTTGTCCAGAAATATATTGCTCAAACGTGTTCTTCATATGATAATAAAATTTAAAAATGAACAATAGCATACGCACAAAAACATGATTTCTGTCTGAATCCGTCTGTTTTCTTGTAGCTTGCATTAAATAAGTTTGGTTACATGTAGTAAATATTTTTTATCAGATGGATTTTTTTTGTCCCCAAATACATTGCTCAAACGTCTTCTTATGTAAATTAAAAAAAGGATAAAATTTTGAAAAAGTACCATAGCAAACGCACAAGGGTGGTTGCATGTAGTAAAAAGTTTATTATCTTATTGATTACGTGTTGTCCAGTAATACATTGCTTAACGTCTCCATATAAGAAAATAAATTTTGAAAATTGCACCACAAGAAACAAAATAATGTGTTTCGGCTCCATACCTGTTCGAACGCATGTCCGTCGTCGCCCGTATTCTGTCATTTATTAATATATGAACATCAAATTAAAAAACCTTCAATACACTTGAGAAAAAATACTTCTTCATTCTGAAAAAAACACATTAATAGTATTTCAACAACAATTCTTTTTTTTACCAATGTTGTCCATTAAACACAACAAATACTATGATTCCCGTGTAATCAGTTATGTAATATGACACGTGTCAAACGGTTCATTGACTTTCGGCACATCAAAGAAATACGGGCACGTGTCTAAATAATGTTGAATATCTTATTCATCTATGATTATTTTTCTACAAAAATTGAAATTTATGCATTAAATATCATTCTCTACCATAATATGAAAAGAAATTGCATGTAACAGCACCCCATCTAGTCCTTAGTGGCATGTTATAAGTCCGTAGTGCACTAAGGACTCCTTAGCAAGACAAGACAAGACAAGACAATTTATTACAACTTAGGCACACGTATGGTGCTACAAGAGGATAACAAGTATACATCAACAATTACATAATTATACATTTGCAAGCAAGACAAACAATAAATAAATTAGCGATATCATACAATAGAATTAAAATATATAATAATTGGTTAATTTGTTTTGAAATAATTTGAATTGTAGGGTGAATAAAAATGTATTTTAATACTACATTGTCATACAGTATACAAATTATGAAAATATCTTATCTAAATGTCTCAAAAACGAGCACAGTTTTGTTAGAACTGGTACATTACAATGTGACAATAGCCCAATAAATTTTAATTGGGAAGGATTCTTTGTGTAATATGTAGGTATATACCTTTCTCTTAATGACATAATTTGTTCATTGGTACATGTAAAAAAATAATGATATTCGTCACCAATTGTATTTGAATCGCAGTGGCGGCATATACGATCATCCTTTGGTGTATTTTTCCACCGACCAACCTCAATAGGGATTTTGATATTTGAACATCTAAATTTACTGTATATATAACGATCTGCCACTTTAAGATTCAATAAATATTGTTCTAAACAAAAAATAGTTTTGTATGACGCATAAAACTCCCCTCTTGACGAGTTTGTCATATCAGCGAATATACGCTGTCCAAATTGGTCAACTAATCTTTGTTTTATTTCTTTTTTAATATCTGAACTTTTTATACCACCCTGTGCATTCCAGAAAAAAGAAAATCCTGTATCATCTAGTACTTGTTTTAGAGAAGATATCCATTTAAATGAGTATTGGCCTGAAGTATGCAGGTTATACATTAACTGATACAAAATCCCGGATAATTTTCTACTACCGCTTTGCACTAATCTTGCCCAAAAGCAAAGTAATTTAGTTTTTATATTAATGATAAGAGGGAATCTGCCAGTTTCCCCATAGACCATATAGTTTGGTGTTGTCGATCTTACATTCAGTATCTTCTTTAGGAAACTTAAGTGTACCTTTTCAATCATGTCAACATTCTCATGACCCCATATTTCCGAGCCATAAAGTAAAATTGGAGAAACCATACAATCAAATAGTCGAAATTGCAGATCTGAGGGAATTTTTACATTTCTTAACTTGTAGTATAATGCGTACAGTGCCTTTTGTGACTGTTCAACCAGTTTTTTCTTTGATAAATTAAAATTACAATTATATCTTATTAATAATCCCAAATAATTATAACTGTCCGTGAGCTTTAACTCCTCGCCTCTTAACATAAATCTGTATTTATTTTTGCGCTTCGCCTTCTCAAACACCATTACTTTTGTCTTATCGATGTTTACATTTAGTTTCCATTTAACACAGTATTCATCAAACTTATATAACATTATTTGTAAATCGTCAGCTGATTCTGCCAGTAATATTGTATCATCAGCATATAGTAATAAAAAAATTCTAATATACATGCCAAGTTCACTTTGACAGTATTCATTCACCTTTTCTAAGCATGTTATATCATGCTGAATAAAATAGTTTTCTAGATCATTAATAAAAAGAGAAAACAGAAAAGGCGATAAGTTTTCACCTTGTCTAACTCCAACTTCGCACGGAAAGAAATTTGAACAATCCAAATTATGTCTAACACATGATTTAATATTAGAATAGAGGTTATAAATAGAGTTGAATATTTTGCCTGTTATGTTACTAGAAATAAGCTTTTGCCACAGCCCTATCCTCCACACCGTATCAAAGGCTTTCTTGAAATCAACAAATGTACAGAATAAACGTTTTCCAGAGAGTAGATAAAGTTGAATCAAACAATATAAACTAAAAATATTATCGAGCGTGGAGTGACCTTTCCTAAATCCCGCTTGGCATTTTGAAAGAAGTTCAATTTCTTCTGCAAATTTGTCTAGTCTGTTATTTAGTATAGCTGTAAATACTTTTCCTAAACATGATACCAGTGTTATACCTCTATAAGAGTCCGGATCTTTAAGATCTCCCTTATTCTTATAAATGGAGTTTATTATTCCCTTTGGCCAAATTTCGGGTATTATCCCTGTGTCGAAAATGAAATTGAACAATTTGACGTAAAGAGGTAAACATACAGACACTGAATTTTTAATATACTCGTTTCTTATTCCATCATAACCAGCGGCTTTATTATTTTTTAGAGTCTTAATGACTTTGATAATTTCTTCATCGGTAATGGGCCCATTTAAAATTTCATCAAACTCATTAGTCTGAAAGTTAGGTAATTGAAACTCTCCCTCTTCATTTACGTCACTCACATTGAGCTTCTTAAAATGTTCATACATTACTTCTAGAGAAATTGAACTTTCCTTTTTTCTTTTCGGAGAGAATCTATTTAAAACTTTCCAGAATTCTTTCGGGTCATTTTTTGATATATTACGAAGCTCCTTTTCAGTCTTTAACTGGTATTTTTGAAAACAATTGTTTATTTCTTTTTTATATTCCTTACTTGCTCTTTTCAGTGAATTCTTGTTATTTATACTTTTCTGTTTATTATATTTATACTTTGCCGAGTGAAACTGTTTTCTTTTCAATTTACATGATTTACCAAACCATGGTTTATTACCCTTTTTGACCCCATTAGCTTTTTTCATAGGACTTTTATTTACAAAAGTTCCAAAAGAATCTGTAGCTGTCTGAGAATAAAAATTTGTTAAACTAGCTATTACTCCGTTTATGTCATGATCATCTTTTTTGAAAGATTCCAATTCATTACACAAATCAAGTATTTTTTTCTCGTTCATTCTTACATTTTCTGTGAATTTATTTTTATCTTGTTCAATCCATTTTATTGAGGTCTTTTTATGTGATTTATTTTCCTCTACTATTTTATTGGCCTCTGTTATTAGTTTTACATGTATGCGATTGTGTACATCAGAGAATAATGCATCAAATGGAATAACCTTGAACTCCTCAATATTCTTAAAAAGATTTGACGAAACTATAAAATAGTCAATTAAACTATTGTCTTTCGTGGTAGCCTTTCCTATACCCTTATCTTCCCCGATCCTTCCCGCTGTTATATACAAATTATTTTTCTTACAAAAATCTACTAATTTATTACCTTGAGAATTTGGACGCATTTTATCTTCTGAAAATCTTTTAAGTGGAATTTTTAATGAAATTAGATTTTGATAATCATATAAAAAATCAATTAATTCGTCGTTTAAATTTTCATCTAAAACCTCTACCAAATTTTCATCTGGAACGACAAAATCAATCAGGGTTCCGGTTCTGGCATTAAAATCGCCAATAAGTGAACACAACTGTTCATCATCTCTAAGTGTTACCATCTCCCTTTCTATTTCATCGAAAGCATCTTTTGACGCATATTTACTATTTTCAGGTGGTATATAGACACAACCGATAATCATATTTGATTGATTAGAAATATTATTGAGTTGAATCCATTGAACAAATTCACAGTCGGTTTTGATAAACTTGATATGTTTTTCTATTGATTTACTATAAATGACTGAGATGCCACCCGATTTTTTCTTGAATTTTTTCCTACATTTTGAAAAAGAAAGATACCCCTTGGGCAAAGATAGCATATCAAGATCATCAATTTTTGATTCAATACATACTAGAATATCGTAATTTTGAACAGTTTCAATGAATTCGGGGATAATCAATTTAGATTTTAAGCCACATACATTTATACAAGAAAGTTTTAACCCCCCTGATTCATAGTTTAAAAGTTCTGTTGAAACCTTGTCTCTTGTAGCGGCGTAGTCCTACATATATCTATTCTCTTCATTGTTCATATCAGATGACTCGGTTCGCGTTCGTTTAAACGGTCTAGGTGGTATTGGAGGGCTTCTATTGATTTGCTGTTGACTGTTTTTTAACAGGGCACCTCTGTACTCAGATTCTGTATTCTGTTCTGATCCTGTATTTTGGTACTGTTTTCCGTTAATGAAAAGTTTGTCTCGGATCAATTTAACTTGCTTCCCATCTTGTCTAGCTTTTTTAAGAACCGGGTACAATTTTTTCCGTCGATTTTCAATCTCTTCGGGGAATTGTTCATTAACGCCAAAACTCTTTCCTTTTAATCTTTTCGTGTTTCGTAGCACCGCTTCCAAATCTTTTCTGTACAGAAACCTTGCTACAATAGGTTTAGCACCATTGAGTCCTGGCTTGCCAAATCGGTGGACATTTCCAAGTTCAACGTGGAATTCTATTCCTAGTTCATTATACATGAAGCTTCGAAGCTTTTCTTCGCAATTTTCATTTTGGTGAAAACCTAACCCAGAGAATATTAGATTGTTTTTCATTGACCTGCACCTTAAATCTAGAAGGCTATGTTCCATTTGTTTGATATGGTCTTTCAGGTCGTCATTATCTATTTTCCTTTCGAGTTCTTCGTTTCTACTCTTCATTTTCTCTATTTCATTTTTGTTGCCCGAACACCTCTCAATGACAGTGTTAAGCAGTTCTCCTATATCTTCCACACTTTTTTCTATTAGTGAATTCCTTTTAATTATATTCAGTAAAGAAGTTTCAATTTCATTGATCTTGTTGCACATTTGGCTGACAGATCCATTCATTTCATCTATCTTACCAAGCTTATCTTCCAATTTCTGTTGCCGCTCATCTATTCTTTCTAGGATTGTCAAGATTTTATTTATATTTGAAGCACTGTCAGATTGTTCCATTGCTTTCTTGCTTTCTTCGATGAGCGATTTTGTGTTAAGAGCCATTTTGTATATTTTTAAGGTTAGACAATGGTTACCAACGTTATCTTCTATGACGACGTAGCGACCTTAATATGTTACCGGATTTCTTTTCGCGACAAACGTTATCTCTATAAAAGTAACGAATTAGTCATAATTTATCTGTTTTAGTGATCGTTCAGGTAAAAGTAGGTCCTTATCTAATTCTTGAACACTTTTCAGACTTCTAGCAGTGTTTAGATCGACGCACCCTAAAAATTACATAATTATAAAATTTGATTTATGATTTTTTACAAAGTCTTTTTCTAGATGCCATATCCGTTGTGATAGTATCATTCCATCAGGTCCTTAGTGCACATTTTTGTTCTTAGTGAACTAAGGAGGTCCTTTGCAGTATTTCTACGAATCACATGATTTACATGTATGCTGAGGGAAAAGTCGCACATGTTTTTATTAGTAGGACGAAAGTCACAAAAATGTAATCCAATTGTACACGTTGGGAAAAAGTCTGTGAGAAAGGTTTAAATATTTTTATTTAACATCTTCATATTTTTATCTGCGAAATCATAATTTCGCTAGCCGTTAAGACGGAACGATATTCCATACCGCAGATACCATTTAATGATAGACTTTGTAAATTTTTTAGTTCGAACTGTGTGGAAAACAAAATACATGTTTTAAGGCTCTGTCCCGTTTATATACAGACTTCCGATATGAACTTTTTCAAACATCACGTGAACATATTAACTTTGACAGAATGAACACAGAGAAAAGACGCAGTGCTCATATGAACTGTAAATACATACAAAAGTTTTAAGCTCGTACAATAAATAGTTTTTTTATTAGAAGAAAAAAGTGTTCATGAAATTATGATTTACAAACAATATATCTTCAGTATTATTTTTGTCTTTCTTTGTGCATATTTGTTTCTTACATAAAGGTTACTGTGAAGTGTTTCAAATAAAATCCCAAGTTTATATACCTTTATTTTCTTTTGCAAAGATAATTTTATTATAATATCTATCATCAGAATATTAGCATTTTAATAAAAAATTTATTCGTAAATTTTGTTACTTATATCAGAGACATATAATACATATGTATTAAATGTCTCTGCTTATATTAAATGTGGATATTATTTTAATTTCATCAAAGATTTACTAAAAAAATCCTGGATTTCATTGATAAAGATGTGTGTTGTAACTAATTCATAATTGTATATATTTTAATTAATTTTATTGTAAATTTAGTGTCTCGTAATTTTATGAAGGCTGGCTATCGATCTTTGTTTTAACTGTAAGACCAATGTGCGACACTATAATGAAATATGATGATGTATGGGTTTTTCTGTCCGACTATCCTGTTTGGGTATTGCGGACTTTTTACTTAGTGTCTGGTTCTGTTGACCGTTTTGCCTTTACTTTACTTCTAGGTGTGTGATAAGGCGTATCTGGCCGTTCTAGGATCAAAAGAGCTGATGTAACTGCCTCTGGAGATGGCATCACTAGTGGCGATGTGTGAGGTGGTGTTGTCCGGAGCAACTTGGGATCGTCTAGGTCGAATCCCTCGTCATAGTCGATCCGGCATCGCTTGCCTCTGTCTTTGGTTGGCTGGAGGTAGTATTGGCGATGGCATGCCTTCCTGGGGTTGTACGGACTGATGACAGTGTCCGTCTTGATGCAAATGCCCTCAGGTTCCCCTTGATACTTTGTGGGTACTATCTCCCTGCTTCCATCTCTAGCTGTTGTGGCTTCTGTTTGTTGGTTCTGGTCTACCTTGGTGGTGTGTGGTAAGACCTCAGCCGATGTCGCAGCAGTGCTTTTGGCCTGCACCCACTGGTTGTAACGCTTTGCGTCCCTTCTTTTGGTGGATGGGGGTTTACTTTTCAGGGCCGGCTTGGCTTTACCGGAGGATACCTCTAGTTCCGTAGCCTTTGTCCACGTTAGCTGTACAGTCACCTGGTCAGTGCTTGCCGAGAACTTCCAGGCAGGTACCTTTCCAGTCAACTTCATGGCTGCTAAAAGAGCATTCAATTCATCAGGTATTTCCATAATGATTGTCCAAAAAGTGAGTGAGTAGTGTTGAGCTGAGATCTGTACGAATACTTCAAACGCGAATGTTTAACTATTTGTGGTGATTAGTTAAATAATCATTATATTCATCTTTTATATTTAATCTCAATTACCAGATTAAAATTTCACACCTAATTGAACATTGAAGATGTACGCTGACCACTATGTGTATATACCAAGAAACTGCTAGGTGTGAAAATTAGATGAGTCAATTTTATGAGGACCTGTACGGGGGTCCTTAATTCTATAATTGATCAGTCTTTTTCTGTGTTCTTAATATATAAGCACTTCGTCATTCTCTTTTCCTTATTTTTTCTCTATGTTTCTGTAGTCATTATTTATTTTCCTTTATTCGGCACTTTTAACCCATTATTCTCTATTCATCGACCCCATCCTGACCCTCATTTTTAAAGAACCGTTAGAAAATACGTCTCGAATGTGGCAGCATACATCACAGTCCACGACATTATAAACTAGTAAGGCACAACCTTTGATTAATAAACTAGAATAAATATACTAATAAATTTTAAAGATAATATATATTTTTTACAATTTCGTTCGTCCGTTTTTTATCGACAAATGGTTCAGGGTTTTTCCGCAGTTTTAAGTAACGTTATAATATATATATATTATAGAATAGCTTAAAAGCAGATACATATATTTATTTCGTGTCAAACCATTTCTTGGAACTTGTGAAGCTTTTTATGATAAATGGATTTTTTTATTTTTCGATTGACCTATTGATATCCATAATTTGTTTTATAAAGTTATTAAACCAATTGAAATACCAAACACATGACGAAAAAACGGTCGCCAAAAACGTATTCATAGTCAAACTGTTTGTACACACGTGCGTGATAAACGGTCCATGATTGAATGATCATGAATTTCAATCGATTACACAGATTGTAATCAATATTGAACGTGGCACGTGTCGATGAAATATTAATTTTGTAATTCTTATTAATTATTAATATAAAATATTGAATTATTTATTTTGAAATAGTTTACTTCTATAATTCATTCCTTAGTGCCAATTATATCATATCGTCTGGTCCCTTGTACTTGCATCACTTTTTATTAAAATTTTCATCAGAATCTTTCGACAATTTCGATCACACAGATGAAGCTTTAAAAAGTTGAAAAATATTTTCACGAGTCAAACAGTTGACGTGCTTTCTTTATCATGTTTAAGCATGCGAGAATGTTTTCTTAAAAAAATCTAAGAGACACAGAAAACGTAATACTACTAGTTTACGAAATCATTAAATTTTGCATAAAGATGATAACTCTAACTTAAAAAAAACGTTCAGAAATATGAAACTACAACTGTTTAAACAAATTTTTAGGAAAAGATGGAATTCCTTCTTGAACAAAATACAAAACTAGTAAACGGTGAATGTATATGTACTACTGTAGACTTTGTTATGATGACCTTTAACTTAATAAATATATATTTTTTATTATTTCAATCAACAGGTAAACCTTAATTAATTTTTTTTTCCGGAAAAGTAAGATATTTATTTGCGGAAACGTAATTTTTTTTCTTCCCCGGAATCGTCATTTTTTTTTTCTCTGGAAAAGTAATACCAGAGACATATAATATTATATGTCTCTGGTAATACCAATTTGCGGAAACGTAAAAACGCCGCTACTAATTTCGGAAAAGTAATGCACGAAAATGCGGAAACGTGAAGTTGGATTTTTGGGAGAAAAAAATAACTACTAAAGGACATGTTAGCGCCGACATGAGTTGTATGAAAAGATTTCCAAAACAACCATATCATTAAGAAGGAATGTTTACATGCTATACTCTCGTACTAGTATTACACGGTTCTTGTGGCGTTCACCTTAGACACACATCGTTTTAACGATGTTTAACAAGAATACCCATATTTAGTGGACAAGCAATTTATTCTTTTTTTCTGTTATTGAATACCGAGAAAGAAAATAAATCCCGAAATTAATTTGGAACTTTGATACTCACTAGTTTCTCATCAAAATATTCACAATTAATGTTCGTCCAGTGGCATATATAACAATCTTATTTCTATATGCAATCAACAATGAGCAAAACCCTAACCTTATAGTCATCTATAAAACCCCGAAATGACAAATGTAAAAACAATTCAAACGAGAAAACTAACGGCCTGATTTATGTACAAAATGTGAAAATTCCTTGATAACCTAAATTTTCTTAATTATTTGCCTACAATATATAAGTCACTGTTTAAGAAAAATAAAAGATAAAATTCTTGGACTATTATATTAACGTTAGTATAATAGTCCCAGAATTAAAGTGTTGATAAAATAAGAGCCTCACATTTGAAAGTTTTAAAACATTTCGAAGATAAAAAAAAATATATATACAAAACAGACTTTTTCGTTCATATTGTAACAGGAATAAGGCAGTTAGTTTTCTCGACTGAATTGTTTTACATTGTCATTTCGGGGCCGTGTATAACAGACTATGCGGTATGGACTTTGCTCATTGTTGAAGGCCGTACAGTGACCCATAGTTGTTTATTGTTGTGTCAATTTGGTCTCTTGTGTTCAGTGGTCTCATTGGCAATCATACCACATCTTTATTATATATTTAAATCATTTTACAAGACATAAAACTGTTATTTTATTGTGTGTTACTGTTGCAGACAATTCTTTTCAAATATTAAAAACTATTTTAATTCTATGGAATTTTGCATTTGCACCCGCTTGAAAAAAATAAAACCATATAAAGAAGCAACATCGAAATTCTCTGTTCTTAAAGCGGCATTTTCACATGAGTAAAATATAAAGTCAACGTTTGAAACTTTCCGTGGAACAACGTCAAAATCGTTGTTTTATAAGGAACGTCGTGTAACGCTAAGTGGCACCAATACCGTGCATAACGTCAATATAAATCTGTGATTTTACTATGTCCACAATTTCAATGAACCAAAGCAAGTTAAACATCGTCCTGTATCCTGGGAACATGTTCCTGCTGTATCTAAATCAAATTGGTTCTCTTCTTCTTCTTCGTCTTCTTCTTTTGGTATACAATAGTCGATCGACATTCGATGATTACATACTGTTGGCATACGTGGACTAGTCTATTTACAAAACTTTTACCCCAATTTCTTCAAAATATATGTTTTTTTCTTATGTTTAATGTATACATGTATATATTTTAAATTGCGCTATAGTTCCGTAACTTTCTACCCAGTCGTATAAACGAATCGTTGACAAGTGCGTACATTTTTTTAAATCAATATTTCTGGTATGTTCCAATCTGTCCTTCACTTTTCTGGTATGTTCCAATCTGTCCTTCACTATTGACATCGAGTATATATTACATTTTCCCAAATTCAACCTTGGAAAAAATATTAAAATAGATTGTAATTTCATCAAATCTTATTTTTCGGTATTATTTATATTTTTATGAATTATATTCTTTACACCAGAAATGTTATTTATAAACAAGCGTATGAGTTTAGTTATGACAAGTAAGACAGAGTTGTATATTATACATCTGATAGTTCAAAATGGAAAGTTATAAGTTATCGGCCGTGTACACTGATCATTACCTGCAGAAGTGAAACGATGCATGCACTTGTAAGTCCGACAGGAAATCGCTTGAATACCTGGACGTGTCACCTCACACCCCTTACAATACCTTTGGAAGTAATACCTTTAGGCATGCTGGTGATCAGATGAGGGAAGATCAGAATTTATTTGAAATAAGTTTATTACTTTAAAGAATTATGAACAAATTAGATTTTCGAAAACAATTTTCACGGAACACTTATTCATGATTTCAATTTTGACTTTTTACTTAATTCCAATGTTAACAGTTTAAAAACAACAGACCATGGTAATTTAAAAAAATGCAAAAAATATAAACGTATAAAGTTAGTTAGTCGGATAAAACAACAGTACGATTGACAAGATATCGACACGCAATTACGACTACATCCTTATTCTTTCAAAAAGAGATTCCCAGGCAACCTCAGAATATAAAGTTTCAGGTTTTGTAAATATAAGTAGACCTGTTTCTATTCTTGCGGCCTCTAATTGCAAATTTTCTAATTTCCAAGGATCCGTGTTGAAGGCTGTTCTTTGACCTATTCAATTTTTAAATAAAATATGTTTAAACTTAACGGAGCCTTGGCTATAAAAAGCCTCAAATGTTGAAGGCTATTCTTTGACCTATTAAATTTTTAATAGTCTTCAAATTTCAACAAAATTCCGCGTAAGGGACGACAACTTGGAAATTGAGATAGGTTTTTATAAAAAAAAAAAATCAAAGAGAACACAGAGTGTGTAAAGTTTTAAAATGTTTGATGGATAGGAACATTTTTTCTCCATGGCCAAATCAACTGTAGTATTAGCACTCATACCACTAATTATATTTATATCTATTTTCAGCATAGAATTTCTCAGTTTGTTATTGTCGACATTTCTATTACATTTTCTTGATAAAACTTTTTAATACATGAATAAACATTTTAACAAGCTGACCATATTCTAATTTAAGAGTTGGCGCCCATCAAAGCCATGCACACGAAAATATTTATAGGAAGAGAAATAATATATAAATAACATATAGCTGAGAGGGTTCCAATCTGCTCTATCACCCTCTCAGCTATGTGTTATTTAATTTAATATACTGAATTTTCTGTTATTACTGTCGATTTTTTAAAATATAAAGTAATAAACTGTGACATCTTGTACATAACAATCCGTATTTATAAATCGCACATTTGATCAAACGTCTCCGTGAATGGTAATAGAGTATTTGCCATAGGATAGTGTCGTATTGAATAAAGCGCGCACTTGATCAAGCGTCTCTGTGAAGGTTTTGATAGAGTATTTGGCATAGGATAGAGTCGTATTTAATAAAGCGCACACTTGATCAAGCGTCTCCATGAAGGGTAATAGAGTAAATTGACACCCTCGTTTTAGCCAATCAAAATCTGGCATTTTGACATGAAGTATAATAAAACAAATTAAAGCACAATGATTTGTCCTTTAAATCTCTGAAATTATCAGCAATAATATTTTTTTTTTAAGTTTTAGTTACGAATGATATTCTTGCCTTACATGTTGATGTGTCAGTTGTCAGGGATGCACATAGACCTAGGTGAACAATACTGTCTTTAGTTACATCTAGTTTTTAGTTCCATAAAATTTCAGTTATTGTCAAATTTTGTTGAAGAATTTATTGTTGAAAGTTAATGTAAATGTTCAGTTGCAAATACTACATGCATATTGAGGACACAATCGAAGAAGTATGGTTACTGGCAAATCTATTCAGGCATCTCCACAATAAAAATATCTTCACGGAAAGAAAGCTATACTCAATAAAAATCAAAAACACTTATGTACGATTTCTCAAAGTTGTTTAAGTAATTGTAGTGTATTGGATATACCCGTTGGACATATGTTTCTGTCTTGTCATTGCTTTCAATGAAAAGCTGGTGGTATTCTTAGCCCCAACACCATGTGTTGTTTTAAAATTGCTTCTGATTTTATTCACAGTTTTTATTCAGATGGTGTCACAGTCATGTCTCAGTACCTAACAAGTCGGTTGAGTACAGGAACCCTGATGAGTTCAAAATGATGAGTCCTCTATGCAGAAAGAAAATTCCGCACATAGAGGCGGGCCTCTTTTGGTCATTAAACAATAATGTGTAATAGTTCAGTGAAATGGTTGCTAGACTAAACACTAAAATGCACTTTTGAACTTAAATTGAAAAAAAGCACATGAGATTACCAAAGGATAAAGGTTTCTGCTTTGAGTCAGGCGATGAATGTATACTCATGACTTTTGATATTTCAACCGGCCCCTATTCCTTTAGCAAATGAGGAATAAACAACCACAATGCATTAAACAAGAGAAAACTCGATTTAAAAGAAGCAAGAGTCAGATGTAGAAATAGGTAACAGAAGAAACTACGCAAATGGCAATAATAAACACAAAATAGCAAACGGACCAGTAGCAGTAACTCAATGCAAGCTCCATGTTTGAAGTACACTTATCGGTAATTTGTATCATTGGTAGAAAAATTAATAATTCTTAAACAGTAATATCTGGGAATATTTGGTCTGCTCCAATAAAATAATATCCTTACCTACTACAAAAACATATAGAACTATTCTCTGTTCTTTGGTTTTGTTCACAAATAGATTTTTCCCTAATAAGATATTTAATTCTCCTATAGGATACTTATTTCTCCTATAGGATATTTCTTTCTCCCATAGGATTTATTTCTCTCTTATGAGTTGCTTAGATCTCCCATAGGATTTTTAATCTCCCTTAGGATTTTTAATCTCCCTTAGGATTTATTTATTACCCTTAGGATTCTTTTTTATCCCACAGGATATTTTTTCTGTAATGAAATCCCTTAGGATATTACTTAATCCTATCGGATATTTTTAATCCCATGGGATTATTTTATTAGACTAATATCCTGTAGGTTAAAAAATATCCTATAGGAAAAGCTTTTATTTTTTTCTAAGGGACTTTTTTAATCCTAAGGGAGAAAATATATCCCATAGGATATTTTTATTCTCCTAAGGGATTACAAATCCCTTAGGATTTAAATATCCTGTAGGATATAAAAAATATCCTATGGGATTATGACTTTATCCTGTAGGATTTCTCAAAATCCGGTAGGATTTTTGAAAAATCCTATGGGAGAAAAAAATATCCTACAGGATTTTGTCACTATTTTCACTCCAGTTGCCGAACCGGGCGAGCCAGATCAAATTTTTTTTTGTATTGTGTTATTTATCCCCAGAGGTACATTATTGCCAAATTTGATGACTCTACGACAAAAAAAAGTGTGGTTCCAATTTGCACTTATGAGAAGTGCAAATTAATCCAAGAACATAATAAAACGTTTGTATGATAAAAGGCTTATAATTGACAACACCATACCACAAATTCGCCTAAAAAAATGTTGAAATATACTCATCAGGTGCTCGATCCAAATCAGAAAATCGCAAATTTTGAATATGAAGGGGACGATGTAACATTTCCCGAAGTAACGTTGTCGCACTGAACGTTATTTCCCGCACTCAACGTTATCGTCAAAAATGCATTATTTAATTATGACGCGGGTCTTTTATAAGATTTCGTTATCGATAGTTAATAAACTTTCATCACATTTATTATGTATATATGTAAATGAGATAAGAATTAATTGGTACAAGAATTGTTACTAAAACCTTGTTATTTTTCAATTTAGGATCGGAATTATTAAATTATTTATATAAAGCACATAAAAATTTTTTTTTTTTGCAGTACAGCAAAATACATTTGAAAGGAAACAATAAACTAAATGTGAAAAGTTTATTAGTCATTTATTACATCATGCTAGCTTATCATAAATCAATCAATGTTCAGATTAGCGTTCTACTATCTTGCTAATTGATTAGATAATAGTTTTAAATAGACAAAAAATGTTATAAGGCACGACTGAACGCAGATATGGGCAAATATGTGATTTTAATTACAGTTTGCCCTAGCCTCTGCAAAAACAAAACAAAAAATCACAATGCTTTTGAAATAGGGATATGTGGTTTGAATGTCATATATGACAACCATCTAATAAAATTAACGGTACCAATTTTCTTGCACCACATGTAGACTGTAAACCTCTACGTGTGTACAAACACTTGAATGTAGTCAGTTTTAACAAATACAGTACAGTAACCGGTTCAATAACTGTTGATAAGTTCATGTTAACAAGCCATAGATAAAGTGTTAAAAAAAATACCTGAGTACTGCTATTCGATTTGATATAAGGTCATTATGGTATAATATATCATTAAAAAAATATCATATTCGGGTAACTGTAAAAGTATCTCTCGTTTATATTTTGTTATGTGTCGTCTGCGTCAAGTTGTCATTAGGAAAATGTCGATATCACGTGGTCCGCTTCACACTATTAGTCCTTGTTTTCCTAAAAATGTCTTAAAATATATTTTTGGAAGAAAGTTGGGTAGTTCCAATCTTGAAAACCTGAATACATTGACGTATTCTTTACAATGTTGCAATAATTGACTATTCATTTATTACGTCATTTGCATGTAAAATATACAGTGAAAGATATCAGACGACTTTTGCTCGTGTAAGTTAATCCAAAATGAATTTATAAATTCGTTCTTGTTAATTATACAGATTTTGTGTGAATAAAGTATTTTAAAGAGTAAAATATTTAAATTTTCATGTCTGCAAAAGTTATTTACTTACCACAAGCAGGATCATTTGGTCTTCAGAGTAAGTTTTAGATGCTTCCACAATAAAATAATATTTTGTACGCAGAAATTTGACGAAAACTAACGGTATAATAGTTATACAAGTGATCAATAATTATTGTTCGGGCTATTCAGTGTCAGATGTAACGTTGATTTATTACATATTCCTGATGTATTGTCGTCATATGTTTTACAAATAAATGGATATCTTGGGATTTCTACCTCAAACATCAAACAATGTCAATCTGAAGAAGCCACATACGGCATGATATTTTTCATGTAGTTGGATTACTGAATCCTTATTTAGGGTTATAATGTTAAATTGCGAATTTACATTTATTTTTAATGTCACATGAAACGAGTGAGTGTTGAAATATAATGTTTATCCAATTCTTGAGCCAATGCACGTATATATCATAAACGTAGTCAAATGTGCACGATTTTATCATTATTTTCGCAAATATATCATATAATCGTCATTTTTTTCTCTCTGATTGTTATGATTTTACAAATATGGCTGCTCATTAAATGCCGTGTTTTGAAGCCGAGCTTTACCGATTGTCACCTTATACAGTCAGGGGCGTTACTTAAACAAGTAATTATTTTTAATTACTTATATAAGTAATTTTTTATTTTAAAAATAATAAAATTACTTAATAGAGTTATTTTAATTTTCAATAGAAACATAGACTAAATGTAGTTTTCATGATTTTAAACAACATTTTATATCATAAAATAAAGAATTTATCAGATTTGAAAGGAGTATAGAAATAAAGGGTTACTTTGAAAATAATGGCAAAAATATTACTTGAATAAGTTATTTTAAACATTTTTGAAAAAAATAGCAATTACATTTATCTAAGGCACATATGTAATTGATTTAGGTTACAAATTATAAATAACTTCAGGTCTTAATTAATTCACAAGTATATATCTATTTATATCAGTCTACCTTCAAGATTTTAGAGGAAAATGATAATTTAATAGTCCCAAGAGACCAATCTTTGACCCAGAAGCGTCGGTATGAAAGATAAGTGCGTCGGAAAGTTAATTAGTGTTTCAGAAGAATTAGTTTTTATTTATCAAGGGAAAAATAACCAGATAACTGGGAAAATTATGTAAAGCTAGTAAAATCTGTATTCATGGACACTTATAAACATAATATTCAGAAAAATAACTTATTTAAGTTATATTTAAATTAGCCTCGTTTTCAACATTACTTGTATAGGTAATTTTAATTGTTACTTGTTTAAGTAATGCCCCTGACTGTTATAGTAAACAAATCACAAAAAGCATGGATATTGAGCACGTGTTTAACATGTATAATCAGATATTTGTTTATTTCAATGACAGATCCATGCGTATTGCGATCACCGGATTTTTACGAGGAGGGTTACGCTCGGGTCACTATGCATACGGAAAATATGTCGGCGAATTGCTTCCTGGAAGCAAACAATTAAAAATAAGGAAATTTCATCTAAATGTGGACAAATTAAAGGATTTTCCTCAGAAAAAAGTCGATGTACATAAGTTGTATAATGAAAACTATCAATTTAGTTATAAAAAACATATGCACATTTTTTTTTAATTTGATGTTTCTTATGACTTTAAGAAGTGCATGAAATAAAACAGTATAGCTGAAGTAGAGCTTGTTTTGTGTGATATCAATGTCCTTTTCGTATAAAGGTTGATATGACTTAGATTGAGGTAAATAAATAAAACATTCAAAGAGGAAAACAACAGTTTACGATCATGTTATTGCTGATATGGATTGTATTTAGGATTGATATGTTTCCATTACATCTTTGGACACTCAGATGTTCAATAATTTACACCGGTGCCTGAAACTATGTTCTATACTCCCATAACAACACTGATGATCAAAAGACATAATCAGTCTAATGAATTTAATGTTGCAGGTGTAACTCTTCCTGTCTTCTTAACACATTTATCATCAATACCAGGATCAAATTGTGCTAGTGAAACGCGCAATTTGTCTTAAAAAACTTATAATTGACATTCGATTAAAAAAATATAAAAAAGGCCACAAAATTCCTCAAAGTTGACAAGAATGTAGAACCAAAAATTAAGAAAAGATTTTAGTAGGATACAACTAAGGTATTTTTTTTGGCGGGGAGAAGATTAATTGCATAACCTTTTATACATCAATAACTTTTTTGTAATCTTAAACTTTTACAAGAACACAGTTATAGCAAATGTGATTGGAAATACACACAATACGGAAACAGGAATGGATTTTTTTTCTGTTCTGTCGAAATTTGTGTGTTGATTATGTAAATATCCATCAAACCATTACTCCCCTTATAGTCCTAAAAAAAATTGTTTGTTTGTTTTCTATTCTTGAAAATAAAGGGCGTTTATGAGATTTTTTTCATATTTTCCTAGTAAGGTTGTTCAGCTGATAATCATAGACTGTATATATTAAATACAAATACAAAAAAATGCATATGAAGACATAAATAGTTATAAAACTATTGTAAATGACGCAGTAAGATAAATCTTAATCATTAGCTTAATTTCATGTAAAGAGGAATATTAGTATACAGTGGGTTGAATTAACGTATCTGATTTCTAAGGTTCTATATATTTGATCCGATTATGCTGCTGCAATTCATTAAGAATTAAAAACAAGTCCTTTGATATGTCTATTTTCAATGAATTTAAAATTTCAGTCATTCGCCTGAAATAATTAGATCAGATTAAATAGGGTTTCAATTTATCTCACGGGAGATAATTTGCACATTCATAAAAATCATCAAAACTAAACTAAGGACTATTATTACAGAGATTTAAATCGCTATCAGTATTTGGCCATTTTGTTTGGTTAATTATTTGACACTTTCTTATCTGAAAGCTTTTATAAAAGCTATTTCCTCATATGTTATCTTCAAATTCTATGGTACAGTTATCTTTTTATCACACAAAATTGGATTTTCTATACATTATCTATACAAAATGTGAAAATATGGCACAACATGTAGCGTGAAAAAACACCTAGTGACCTATCTTTTTTGTATTCAATTTAAAAAAAAGCTTGATAAAAACTACAGTTTGACAAATTATTAAAATATTCTCCTGATTGTAAGTAAGCCCCAATCCAATTTAAAAGGGAAATATATCTTGCTATATTTATTGATTGAAGATTTGACTTTGGGATTTTTTTTTATTTTTTTTTGTGGGGGGGGGGGGTAATTTAAAATTAAATCTACCGAAAATTTCATGCTATAAGGTATACAAGAATAATGTACATAAAATCCAGATTTTGTAAATGAATCCCATCAAACTGAAGAAATCATGTTGGTCCGATTTCAGCGTCTTTAGAAACCATTATAATGAAACTAGGTTCATTGATGAATAATAATTGGGTTCTTTGCTCCGGTATAATATACAACAAAAGCCCTCCAACCCGAATCCAACCTCTTAAACGGCAATGTTCGACAGCCTTGGTCAGTATACATGCGCAGTAGATTCAGATAAAATGATTTCATTTTTATATTCGAATTCATATTAAAGAAATCTTTCGATTGAACATATTTAAAAGAGGGACGTAAGATTCCAGAGAGTTATTCAAACCCATCAATCGGAAACAAACTGACAACGCCAAAGCTAAATAAAAAAAGACAAACAGCCAAAAAAAAATGAACTAGTTGAAAATTGAAATAAAATAACAATATTTATTAGGGGCAATGAAAATGAGAAATGGTAGGAAATTCAAACAACAAATGGGAAATTATGCAAAACAAAATCAAATGTTCACAAAATATTACAATACACACAAGATAAGTTGACAAGAACCTAAAACTTGTAATTTGATATAAGTGACAGATCATTGTTGATTGGGTTATTCTGTGTTCTGGGTTGTTGCTTTGATTTATTACATTTTCTTGATGTATAGTCTTCGTTTTGCATGTAATGAATTAATATCATGGGAGTTCTACTATAAAACAACAAATTGATAATCGAAAAAAAAGTATCAAGCATGACATTTATCAAATTTTAAGATTACAAAATCCCGTGGGTCATCTTGTCAGAGTTGATATTTTACAAATACGTTGCATACAGGTTCAGGACACATATACTTGTAGTATCTAGTATCTATTATTTGTAATTGACACTATAACATGTATAATTCGGAAGAGTAGTAGTTAAGGAACAAAATAAGCTAAACCAATTGGTAGAATTTGGAGCTCCTTGTTGATATTTGATTTTTAAATAAATGGACTGGAAAGGCTCAGTTGGACTTTTGCTATATATTTCCATTGGTATTTTCATGGTCTCAAATCAAAAGGAAGGAACTATTGCATCTGCATAAATGATTTATATAAGCTTTGGGTGTCAAATAATTTAACCACAAGCATCCCTGAAGAGGCATGTATTGTCGAAATACGCATCTGGTGTAGGAAAGTTGGTACCGTCAAGGTTATTGGTAAATTACCTTGTATGAGCTATTGAAGTCCTATATGAAAGAACAAATGGGTGTTATCGGGCAGAAATTTTAACGCTGAACTGTAGAAAACCCCATTATGAATTCCAACAAAATCTGACACAAATTCCTTACCGTCACCAAAGTACAGTCATCCATTATCTGAACGTAAGCAACGAGAAAAAAAAACAACATCAGTGTCAATTGTACTAAATACAGGCATAGTATCTAAATAATAAATAGTTACATAGTATGTTCGTGACCTGATACGATATACATGGCGTTACTCTCATCCCAAAATGGAATTTTGGTTTAATAATATATCGTATAAGGTCACTAGGACGTAACAAATTTGCCTTATAGTCTATCTAAACATGTGCTATTTAGACAAATGTCATTTCAAAGTGATAAAGTCTTCAATACTTATTATACATAACCAATTCAATTGGTCTGTACACAAACAAATGCTATTAGAACAACTAGTTAGCTTTATATTACCATGTGTATATATTATCATAAATTTATAATATCAAATTAAATAAGCAGCATTAGTAAATGTGGGTAACTAAGTCCTTACAATTGAATAAAGTAATATTCATTTTAGTAACAAATTGATTTAACGTTGATTTTTTCAACATTTCATGATTATGGAGACACTATTTTCACATTCAAACATTTTACAAAAAAGTTCAAATGCTTTATAAAGGTTCTTATCATTATTTCTCACTAAACAATTTGTCTTAAGGATGTTCTTAGGTGAGGTTAGGTGAAAATTTAAAAAATCAAGAATCTAAAATGGATACGTTAAGCTTTTAGAGTATTCTTTAAGGATAAAAATATCGAAAGGTCATGAAACCCTTTTTTGAGGTATTTTAGATTTTAAATATGGCGGGAAAAGACTGACTCGGACTTTTACCTTATGTTTGCTCTAGTATCATATATGGGCCCTAAAACATAAAGAAAATTAAATATCTTCTAAAATTTGGTAAATGATCTTCCATACAAAGCATGGTAAAATAGTTTGCCCCATAACACCCATTATTTTTTTTCATACAAGACTTAATAGCTCATGAAAGGTCAGTTACCAAAATTATAGAAGATTCTTCAGTTTCTTTCTTTTGTTTCGAGAACAAATAATACCAATGCAAAAATAAAGTAAATGTCAGAGTCAGCCTTTTCTCGCCACATTTTAAATCTCAAATATCTCGAAAAGGAGGTCCACCTATCAACATTTTCAGCTTATTTTAATCCTTAATTGATGCCCTGCCAGATTAAAGTATCAATTTTAAATTCTTAATTTATAATTTTGTTTCCTAGCTGCACCTAAGTACATCCTTAATATAGTATTTAAAAACTTCATCAAATTGATGAGATGCATTGTTTTATAGTTTTATTATTATTGCCATGTGTAGAGATAAAACTTATTCATGTCTGAATAGCAAATGGTTATAAACTAGATTAATAGGTCATGTCTATACATTTTGTACCCACACATTGTTTTACATCTAAAAAATGGTCTCCGCAATCGTAGGCGTAATTAAAATATAAACTGTTGGCCAAAACCCCAGCCAATCTATATCACAGATTTTCTGGAGAATACCATATTAAACATTTCTTTCTGTGGTGGAGGAACTGTAAATAATTACCCAATCATCTGAACGTTATCAAATGGTAAATGCCATTTTATTCCATAGGAATATAATACATGTAATATTTCCAACAGAAAGTACCAAAAAGTACATACTGCATAGCAATATAATATTTCCCACAGAAAGTAACAAAAAGTTAGCGTGCAATAAATTCTAATATTGCACTAGTGCAATAAATCTTCAAAATTCATGCTGTCATCAACGAAAAAATCTAGTTTAAACCAATTTTTTACTTTCTAATATTATATTGCTATACAATAAAAGGGTTATTGCATGAATATGTGGGAATATTGTCACTCGTAGAACATATTTTGCACTCGCAACATAAAATTTTACCCGGTACAATTTTCTCTAACATTCATTCAATTTCAATAACCCTTTATTATTTGACTGATGATAAGTGAAAAGTTCTTCTTTGATTTATCAGTATTATACTTTAAATTCATTGTATTTTATGCAATATTCAAGCAAGTAAAATTAATGATGTACCGATAACATTTTTTTTTCTATCAGACTGTTATTAACCTAATGATTGATCTTATATAAAACTTTGTCCTTTGCAAGTATGGATACTAATAAATTGAAACTTTGACTAAATTTCATGTTAGGCGTTTATAGCCAGTTTCATAAGAAAACATTTGCCACAGTGCGGGACTTTTATCATATCTTACGTTATTAAGAAAGTATACTGTTGGTAAATTAATTTTGTAAATTCCAAAATTTAAATTATAATTTAAAAAAACAGATTTATAAATCAAATGATTATCCATTATTTACTGTATTGTTGTGTGATAAACAACATTATAACACTCCACAACAGTTTTGATGCCTAGTTCCACAACAGTTGGTCCAACAATCTCGACAAGACACACATTTTCTCTGTTACATTTTATAAGCCATCTTTTATGGTTATTGAGTAAATCCGATAACAAGCTAAGGTCAAAATCTAGGTCATGACCTTGACTTTTGACCTTAAGTCAATTTTCATGGTCACGTGAAATGGTGATCATTGGTGATGATCCTAGGTGGCAACAACGTACAGATTCTGAGTTTTAGTGGCCACCCGACATTGGTTAATTTTCAAAGGGGCATAACCTTACCAATGAGTCGTTGAATCTTTTCGATCCAACTGTAACGAAGACCCAGGGTCTGTTCCTGAACAAATTCCACCCTATGTATTTTTTTCTACCTATTATGGTTATGGAGACCTTTGACCTTGACCTCATTTTATTTTTTTTGGACCAAGGACCTAAAGTCAAAAGAACCTAGGCCTCTATCACTTATGGTTCTCCAGTTAAAAAGTCATATCACTTATATCAAATATAAAAGGGAAATAACTCTCATATGGAGTCCTATAATAGCTTCAATCAAAATAAATCAAATCATCCTGAGAATATAACAAGCAATTTGGTAAAATAAATTTGTCGGTTTCTTATACGGTTGCGAAGATTAAGCAATAACAAAAAAACAGTGTTTGGGGATATAATTCCTACATGGAAAAGATTTTTGTTACACGGTGTCAGTTTCAAAAGCGTATAAACTGTTCGATATCATATTTCAAATATCTAAGTAACATCTTGCGAAACAAAAAAAAAACAACGAAACAAACAAAAGTTGGCGGAAGAAAAAAAAATAATTAAAAACCAATTGTTCAGAGAACAATTGAAGTTCTTTCAAACAGTAAGAATCTATTTAAAAATGAAAATATTAGAATTTTATTTTAAATGTCAGTTGCAGCATCAAATGACGGTTTATTGTACGCTTATTCCAAAAAACATATGGTTTCTATATAAAAAAAAAAATTAAAAGGGAGATAATCTTTTACTTCCGGTTAAAAAAGTTTACTTACGGTATTGTTTGATTGTTGACTTGACACTGATTCCAAAAATAAAGGATTCTTTATACTTTTACATTGATTTAGTACAAACAAATCTACTTCCGGTTTTCAAAAGGTCACTTCCGGATGTCTTTTTTAAGGTCACATTGATTACAATGAAAATAAGAGATAACAAGCCAAAATCAAAATTTTAATCATGATCTTGAGCTTTGACCTTGACCTCATTTTCATTTTTTTGGACCAGGGACCTCAAATCAAAATACCCTAGGTTTCTATCACTGATGGATGTCGAGTAAAAAATGTTTATCACTTATATCAAATATAAAAAGGGTAAATAACTCTCATTTGGAGTCTCAGAATAGCTTCGGTCAAAATTGATCAAATCATCCTAAGGATATAACAAACAATTTGGTAAAATAAATTTGTCAGTTTTTTATACGATTGCGAATATTAAGCGATAACAAGGAAAACAGTGTTCGGGGAGATAACTCTTATATGGGAAAGTGTTCGGTTAAGCAGGGTCTTTTTCAAAAGCATATACACTGTTCGATATCAATTTTCAAATATCGAAGCGACATATTGCGAAACAAAAAAACAGCGAAGGAAAAAAAATTAGGCGGAAGAAAAAATAATAATAATCAGAACAAAAGCTATAGGTCTTTCAACCGAAAAGGTTGAAATACCTTATAATCAGAAGAAATACACAAGGGGTTTCCTTATAATTAAAGGAAAGTCCTTTATAACAGAAACACAAACACGAAAGTAACAACACTTTTAATTTGGAAAATACAGTGTCAAAACATAAAAAAACATAAAAATTTGGAAAAAATTAAATAATGTTTTTTCAATGCTCACCACACGACTTTCTGATATAACATTTATTATTTATGCTTTCGATATAAATTTAAAACAGTCCAATAGCTAAGCACTGTGAAATGTAACCCTGCTCGTCCATCCGTCTGGATGTACATGCATGACATATATCCTGCTACATTTCTGGAACTACAGCTTTTATAATATGTTGACTATTTCTACAAATTGTAGAGGTGTCCATGTCTGTGATATGTTTTTCTCTCTAAATTCCCCAAATGCCAGGTATTGGGACTTTTTTGGGTACTGGATTCATAAAGATATCATGGTTTGTACGGCATTCCCGTCCTTTATTTTTGAGCTACAGTTTAATATTTTATCTGTAATTTAATTTATTATTCTGTTAAAACGAAGGTTTATTTACAATAGTATATTCAATGATGTGAATGAATAGGCGTATATGTTCGATGTTTATGATCATGTATTAATACCGTATAAATCGTAAAGCCATTGAAAGAACAAACCATAAATGTTCTTGTTGACAGCTGTAACATTTGTTTTTATTCACAATAATTTAAAAGAGACTGGACTCGAGGGTTGAGTATAAGTTATTATGCAAATACTGTCATCCGTACGCGTAGATTTCTAGTGATTGCCAACAAAACCCTTGCTAAAATAGGTGTCCGTTTGCAAATCCCTGCTAAAGTGTGAAGTCCGTTTTAAAGTTGTATTCTGTAATCACTGGAGATAATACCATAGTTCTGGATTAAAGATTGAAACGGAAATTTCTTGTTTTTGTTAACATCACATGTATTTACTTTTTATAGCAACATCACTAGCGTAGTAGAAATACAACTCAATTAAAAATGCAACGGACGTCATGCTGAGATTTTAAAACTTATTTCATGATATATTTTTTTCAAATGTGGCAGGGAGTTGAGTGAGTGTCCTCTATTGTGCTAAAACTGCGTCCTTTTGGTGAAAAAGCGTCTCATGTGGCAATCATACAACAACTCTTTATTCAAACGTTCACTATTAAATAGGAAAGATATGAAATATCAATAGTTAATGTGTTTTATATTTTGCACCATGAACAATGTCTACCGTTTCAAAGTAACCGTGTTTTAATAATACAATCTTAAATATGAAATGCTATATAATGTATATGTCATTTATTTATCTCTATACCTATCAATAAGGTTATCAAATGTTGATCCATTACGACTATATACAAATGAACAGGGTGTGTAAGTTCTACAACGATGTATTATTAGTTTTCACCGATTGATGCATTTACTATAAATGAGAACAATGCATCGGCGATCAATTTATTAATTCCTAAATTTAATTCTTGGACATGAGCGTTTTTCCCAGATTTAGCACAGAAAATGCATTGTTTATATATGTCAATTTTAGATTAAAATTAGATTCAAGGGACAAGAAACGGAAATCCCTTCTAGATTTCATGAAGGCATGAAAATAAATATGATGATGGCCTGCTCTTCCAATATTGACTTCTGTTGAAATTTATGTTCAGTTCTTTTGTCGATACAAATTCCGATTTTTTTATTTGTATAAAACTCGTATAATGCCACAACAAATATATTGAAATAAACATGGCATAACCTAGAACTGGACGAACACAACCAGTTAAAATAAATTATGAAACAGATTATTAACAAAACGCATGACAATGGAATTTGTCTGAATCGAATGGTTTTATCGCAATACGTCTGGAGAATCACATACAACATGTATGTCCATATGGTTATATGACTCTACAAGTAAAATATAGATCCGATGACATGTGTATGTATCTGATGATCTCAGACCGTGACAACAAGACGGAAGTTAGTTTAGACACAAGTCACATAGAGTATCGGTTAGACAACTAATAATGGTGATCGTAAAACTGGTATCAATTCTTATAATATGTACAGTGTCAGAAGCACATATAATGCGAACATACACGAGTGTAAAATTTAAGTTCACATATGCATTTGCCATAATTTTGGACAGAAGTTATATTTCTGTTTAGAAATCGAAATTTGTAGATTCCAGACATTTAACGATGTTCTTGGCAAAATATTTTTGTTAGATCTCAAACCGTCATAAAACCCTTTAAACGTCAATGAGACGAAGTTTAATAAATCAACGTGATAAACAAATATTTACGGGAAAATCACTTTCCTATAATACCGGTATGTTAGATAATAAAACACGCTGAAAAATAATAAATATTACAAATTTGGCTGTAAAACATGTTTAGTCTATTCAAATTGTGATAGAAATAATAATTAATACCCAACAGTCTCTAAAATAACTTAAGTTTTGCTCAAATTTCGAGTAAAAGAATTCAATAGAGACTTATTATTTTCCATGGTAAATATTCTCATTTATGCCTTAAAGTATGAGTTCACGTGTTAAGTTCCTATCTTACAAATTTTTCGATCGTATAGTAACTTTACATATAATGATATAAAACAAGAAAATGTTTAACGATTACCACTAGAGACCGAATAACACTGATGTTGACTTTGTTTTCATAAGTTTGTTATTTATAAATTGCCATAATCTCTTATAACTGGCGTTTCTATCTTTTTTTTCAAATTTATTTCAGATAGTCAACAAGAAAAGATGGTTTCTGTTCTACTAGACGCAGAGGAATCAACAATGGAGTTCGTTGACCTCGAATCAGAATTGGTAAATTTGTAAAAATATTATCCTTCATCGTTTGTGTGTATTCTGAACAAGTAGAAACATGACCATAGCTATGATTCAATAATAGAGTTAAATAGAGTAAATGAACACAAATGATGGACATTTTCCCCATTTGGTCAAATTAGACATAAACAATAGCGTTATAATGAATGCGACAATTGAAATAATATGTTTCCGTTCTTATTATTGAGATGTCAATAACCCTAGTGACATCGACTTAATAATATTTATCTTATCATCTAGAAAGTAATCTATAGAAGCACTAAAAGAACACCTCAGTACAATATGTTTGTAGTTTTTATATTTCATCCGTTGTATAAAGCGAGCCTATCTTTACATTTCTATATAAGTCAAGCTTATCATTGAAAACCAGAGTTAAAAAAATGCTTGTACCTAATCAGGAATATGACAGTTTATCTCCAATTCGTTCGATTTGTTTGAGCTTTTGATTTTGCCATTTGATTAGGGACTTTCCGTTTTGAATTTTGATCGGATTTTCATAATATTGTGATTTTACTTTTTATTACAGAATCACAAAATTTGAACAAAACAGTTGCAAAAAAAATAAAATAAATAAAAACGATCTTTCAGTACAACATAGTAAAAATAAAAAAAAACTCTTGAACAAGAACACATTATAAGAATTAGTTATTTTTAGGAGATCCGAAAAGGGAATCTTTTTTGTTTTGTTTTCACGGAAGCTCCTGTATGAATTCTATCTTATATATTGAGGAGGTACAAGTGTTCAAAAAAGAAATCAAGATTGGTGTGTAGAAATGCCGAACGGCTCATGAAAACAATGTGAAGGAAATAACACATACAATTTAAACACTTTACACATGTTCTCGCTGCTTGGTGACCTTCTTTTGTTATCTGCTCTTTGGTCGGAATGTTGTCTCTTTAACACCTTTTTCCTTTCCATATTCACTTTTATCATCAAAAACATCAAGCAAAACATGGCGACGAGACAAAAGAACGGTAACAAAATTTCAATCTAAAGACTGAGCAACACAAACTCATCCAAATCTTCGACGGATACAGGTTCTTTGAATTGGTTAGAAAGTCCAGTTTCAAATATGACTTGTTGAGTTATTGATTTTAGTACATAACTGGTGATAAATCCGGATATATATAAGTCACAATCGGGGAAAAACATTGTATGTTTAACAATTAGAGTATAGCAGTGGCCAACTGTCAAAAAGACATTTCATAACGACCAATATACTCATGATGGCATCCGTAACATTTTCGAAGAAATTAGCTGGTTCAATACATACATTGATTGTAAGCAGCAAATCAAGAGAGGAAATGCAAGCTATATAAATAAAGGCAACAGTTGTATACCGCTGTTCAAAACTCGTAAATACATGGACAAAAAACAAAATCGGGGTAACAAACTAAAATCGAGGGAAACGCATAAAATATAAGAGAACAACGACATATCACTAAAATATAACACACACAGAAACGGACCGAGCATCAGACATAATCCCGCCAGAACAACAAATATAACATCAAAACCAAATACATGAATTTTGGATAGACAAGTACCGTGACACGTCTTATCGAAATTAGCATTTACACTCAAAAATAAGAGAATATCGTACTCACTTGGAGACAAACATTCCATATTCCGGCTGGAATGCTGCTCATAATAAACGGGAAGCTCACAGTTGTGAAGATGAAATCATCTGATTAGTTGAAAAAGTAGTTTTTTCTTCACCCACCCTCATGCATCTTTAATGTCTATATATATGGCAAAAGATATTCAGAGTAAACAGTATCTTGTGTATCCTTTATGTCAATTTGATTGGGTTAGATATTTCAACAGGGTCATTAACCTTTTTTCATAATGTTTTAGTTTAAGGACATCATCTATGTTGCGGAATGTGAAATTAATGAATAAACATGAACTAACTTTTAACTGGCTATTAATTAGTTACCTTACATGTCAGAAGCTCCCATACATGTATATATAATTGCAGCTTCAAATAACATTTCGAGATACATATCTCGTACACAAGTAGACTTGCAGTAAAGCGCAATTAAGATAATAAGTCATTCAAATTAGAGATAATGATCACAAATTTGTTGCACAATCAACAACATTGAACGGTTGATTATCTAACAACTTTTCCTTTCTTTTTAATTAACAATCACGCATTGCAACGTTAAATTTAGCTTGCAATCGCCCCCTTCATTTTTATGTGAATCAATATTGATAAAATTATTTCGTAACTGTTACATATTGAAACTAATTTATATCTTTGAGACCATGTTTTATGTCAAGGAAATATATAATCGACAAACAAAAATACATTTCAATTACTCTTTCTCATAAAAGAATCATGAATGAAGACTTTTTATTAAGATCATGAAGGAAATCTTCAACTTTGATATCTTGAAATACCGTTTAATTAGTTCTGCTCAACTTAATAGAAACCTTTGTTGGCAGATTTATTCCTTAACAATCTAACGTTTACTTACTATAGGCATATATGCATAGTGGATGAACATTTTATGGCCGTGTAAGGCCGTACGATGACCTGTTTATACTGCTTACATATATATCCTATTTCTCATTGTCTCATTTGCGATCGTAAACCATCTATTTAGTTTCAAATGGGGGTTTATTGTATTTTTAAATATTTGTACCTAAACTTATGTATTTTAAACTTGAGATTGGTTCTTAAATGTGTTAATTGCAATACAAAGTTTGCTTTATCAAAATGTTGACCTCTGTACCCTCATTATTACCTATTATGTTTTTTTTCTCATATTGGAGTCAGTGATGATTTTAATGCGACTGTCATACAAGTGAGGGGTTTATCTATGTATAAAATCAGGTTTAATACACTATTTTCTACATATGAAAATGACTATTTCAAGTCAGGAATATAACAGTTATCCATTCGTTTGAAGGGTTTGGACTTTTCAATTTAATAAGGGACTCTCCGTTTTTAATTATCGGCGATGCTAGGTATTTTTGTTATTTTCCTTTATAAAATCTATAAAACAAGGAAAAATTTTGATTTCAATTGATTGATGACTAAACACAATTATAAATCATATTTGACTTTTCTACTTTTTTTTTAATATGACGACCCTTTGGTATGCAAGTACTCGCCTATTTACAATATTTATATAGCGCATTATCTAATTTAAAATTACTCTAAGCGCTTAACATAAAACAATCAATGCAGTTAAAAAAAACAAAAAGGTGTTAAACATTAAAACAATCAATGCAATAAGAATGAAATAAAATTTTGAAACACATATGAATTTAAAAAAAAAAAAAAATCTACAGAAAAGTTAAAAAAAATCATTATCATAATTAAAAGACATATTATACTACTGTACAACGCAAAGAACAAATAAGCGTAGTACTTGTTTAATCCTGTTATTTATAGTCTTGTAAGAAATGTAATTTTTTGGGGTTTTTTTAGTATTTAACTATGGTTTTTCAGCATGAACACGTGGAAGGAGAATTCGATTGTTATGTAGTGGTTTTCTCCATCGATGATAGAAATACATTTGACAGAGGTGTTGATATTTTATACAATCTTCGTCACGAAAAACACATTGGCTCTGCTATGATTTTAGTTGGGAATAAAAGTGACCTTGTAAGAACTAGAATTATACAACCAGAAGGTAAGTATTTACTCCGGGAATAAAATACCATTGATACTAAAATTTGCTGATGAATAATCAACAAATCACGATTTACTACGAAGTTTATATCGCTTATTTAAATAAGTGCTATCTTACCACATGGTATGGCTCAATAAGAAGCACGGTCCAGCCACAGGAAACGAAGATTGAATGATATTTTATTAAAACAAGTGAAATGGTGCTCGAACGATGTGTTGTTGAACATGGTCAAATTGATGTCAATTCATGTTACAAGTCATTCTAAAAATGTTATGTAAAACCACGTGAAATGGAGCTCCAAAGATGCGTTGTTTAATCACGTGAAATGGAGCTCAAAGATGTTCTGTCAAACCACATGATATTGAGCCCGAATGATGTTCTACTAATCAACGCGAAATGGAGATCTATAGATGTTCTGTCACACCACGTGACATAAAGAGCGTATGATGTTCAATTAAAACACATGAAATGGATCTCCATGAATTTGTTGTTAAACAGTTAAATGTAGAATAATTTAAAAGTTCGTTGTGTCTCGCGTTTTTTAAGTTTGAAAATTTGAAAATTTAACTGTCTCGAGTCACTCGATGCAGTGGTAGAATCTATATATATCCTATAACTACAATAATACATTTGAAAAAAAGAAGATGTTTTTTGCTTGTCAATATTACAATAAGCTTATATGTAAATGATTGTATCTTGAATTTCGTTAGCCGGTAAGTGCCTAATATCAAAATTTTATGCTTTTGAAATTTTCCTAAGATAGCTGTGAATTTGAAATTGTGCATAATCCTTGCATTTTAGAAACCAAGATCAATTGGATTCGCTAGGTTGGATATGAATTTCGAAGGGTTATGCTAAGCCGTAATAAGATCTGTTCTTGTTATCTTGTTTAATTAAGTACTCGAAGGATTTGGTTATTAAATACCAAGGTTGTCAATTACTGCTGTACAGTATGGACTTTTTTTTTAAAATATCATGGGTTACACACTACTGAATACATGGAATAGTGATTTTGACACAATGCTTAATTTTATATATGATATCAATTATTTATTATATTTTTAGAGGCAAAACCGGTTGCAGTACAGTACGATTGTAAATTCATAGAAACTTCAACAGTGCTCAATATGAACATCGACGAACTCTTGGTTGGAATATTGAAACAGATTAGACTGAAGCATAAACAAGAAGGAAGGGAACGGTTATGTGGTACGGATGTCAGTTGTATTAACAAAAGTAGAACATTGCTGACCAAACTTTTTGGAAAAAACGCATTATCAAAATCATGTGACAATTTGTATGTCTTGTAAAACATTTCTTTTGGAAGCGACATATTACATCAAAGGTTATATCATTAAATGCTTAAATATAATTTTTTGACTCATGCGGTAATTTGTAAATATGGGACAACTATATTTTTGAAAATGTCATTGTGAAATTCAATGTTTTTCGTTTTTTTCTGTTGTTTTTTTTAAATATAATATTGGGAAGCTGAAATAATCTCTATAATTTTGCAGTAAAGTTTTATTTTCAATAGATACTCATTGTCAACTTTAGATGTTGGGAAGATATGCGGCAGACTATTTCTACCCGATCTACCACAGAAACTCCAGAATGAAGTCATTCTGATATGAATAACGGAACAAGTCGAGAAGAGGAGGATCGTTCACGGTACTAGTTGGGTCCCATCGGAATACCGATTGCATGTTGAAAACACGTCATCTAAACCTAACAAAAAAGTTGTCAGTCAAGCATCTTCAGTTGATAAGTTCAGTTTCTGAGAGTTGCTTGTTTGAAACAGAGATTGTTTTACAAAGTTAGATATATCCCTCTCTAAAACAATACAAATATTTCAAAGTTTGTGTATCAAACAAAACGTCTAATTCCATTTATAATTCGTTCAGAATGGAGAATGTTTGTGTTCAGTTAAGAAAAGTCAACTGCTTTAATGTTTTTCTAAGATGAACGATTCTGTGATTGTATGTACTCTTAACTTTTTTTTTAGATTTTTTCACTATCAAGATCTGAATCACAACATCTTTCGAAAAGGTAGTTCCACAATAAATTTGACCCAGCTTTGATTGCGGATTGATTTAAGTACTTTAGAAAGAGTTTCCGTGGAGTACTTAGAAGATCAAGCAGCATAACATGATATGTAAGGACTCTTTATGTCATTTAGGTATCAAATACAGCGAAAGTAGATTAAGTTCCCTTTCTTTAGTTGAAACTCAAAAGGAACATAGAACAGGCCATTCGGGGTCAACAGTAGCGTATAAGAAAAGTGATATATACCACGATATTTGGAGACGGTAAATATTATGACGTCGCGATTGTTTTCGTAAAAGATAACGATAAAAACTTAGTTTTTTCTTTAGTTTGAGTATAACATGGTAGTACGATTTCGAGTCAACACTGTGTAGTCAATTGTATTTTATTTCTCTTTAAATATGCTTTAATTAAATTTTTTTTATGTTTTTCACTTGAATATCATGAAAAAGAACGTTGAAATATTGACCAAAAATTTAGATAAAAAAATTTAATTACCTCTAAACACTAACAGTACTTCTTATCCCCATGCACTTATAAAGAGGATAAGCGAAAGTAGGTCATATGTCTTGTTTGTATTCAAATAAGATTGTTATTTAATTATAATGATTTTTTTCTAAATTTTTGACCTTATCATGATTATGTCTGAAATAATTTAATAAACTAAAAAATGTACTTTAATTTATTTATTTAATTATGTTAAATCGCAACTGAAGCAGTATAAGTAAATGACATGATTGAATTTCTTTGTAGTTTACAAAATGAATATTGGGAACAAAAATTTGAAGTGACATTTTGTTTAGAATTATCTGATGTGGCGACTAAATCAAATAATATTTTTAGTATTCAATATTAATCTAATCTGGTCTTTTCTGTAAATTAAACAAATATACTTGAAATATTACGTCAGAAGTAGTTAAGATTTTAATACATTTGAAAGATTTTTTTGAATAATGTAATTTGTAATAAAGAAAAGACTTTAAGAGAGGCAAACGATACCAAAAGAGACATACAAACTCACAAGTCGAAACATATGACAACGGAAGGGTTGAAAAGAAGAAGACCAACAGAAAAAAACATATATAAAAGTATACAAAACACAACATAGAAAACTCATGACGGAGCAAGCAACTAGGGTTGATCTCAGGTGTTTCGAAAGGGTAAGCAGAGCCTGCTCTACATTTAAATGGTTAATTTCTAGATGCAACATGTGCAAGTCATGATATGTGGCAGACTTAACTGTGTATGTTGTAAGAACATGTTTTATGTCTTAAATGTCAATATAATATTGAAATATTTTGTATGGCATTTTATATGTTAAGCGGTCAGCAAATGTATACTTATTTTTGAATATATTCTTTTAAAAAAAAAAATATGTAGTGCATGTCAATTACTCATTTCAGTAATGCAGTATTCATATTTTGTTGAAACAGAGCTACACATAAATGTAAAAATAAACTTAAAAGAATTGATATGATTTATTTTTTCAAAGATCATCCTGAATTTTTAAAAGTTTGTCCAGAAATTTGCAAAAAGATTAAATATCATTTCTTTCCATATGGGAGTCCATTGATGGGGGCGAGTTCATTTTATGAAACGATCCTTCGGTTATTTTTATGAAGTCAAACAATATCACGTGATGACGTTTTTATCATCAAATTAAATACATTTTTCTTTAAGTATCTCATTTGGGATTAATTATAAAAACTTTTTACTATTCTATTGGCATTAACTTTTACAAAAAATAGCATTTTATTACTTAAGTTTGCATTTTATAGAATGTAATTTTTAATATTAAGATTATGAATGAGATAATGTAGATAAAAGGGAGAGAAAAAACAATAATATTGCTTCATTCCAACAACATGCTTAAGTGTACATAGTAGCTACCATATTAATACGCATTTAGTTACTTTTGTTCTGCATTTTAAATAACTATTCTGATAATTCATTTAAAGATTATGTAAGACAAAAGGAAAATCATATGGTCTAAATACTCGTTCGGAATGGCCTAATGCTATTCGGTCGAAGTTGCAAATTAAAACAATACAAATTTAAAGGGATTATGAAAACACGTGCATCAATTTCTGAATAACAAAACATTGCTATCTCGTTTTTGATAGGAATAATTCGTACTTTGAAAAAGAAAAACAACATACAAGCTAAATCTGATTGGAACAAAAAGTTCGCTGAAAATGACATCATCAAGATGTGTGAATTCTTAGTTGACAACATATTTGTTACATTCAAAGGACACATTTTTCAACAACACTATGCATGCCCATGTGAATCAGGTGCTCTTTTTCTTGATAATTGTTATCTTCTTGTATGATGCAGACTTCATACAGGACCTACTAGAGGCTAACACCATTCATTAACTTCCTGTTCCACCATACACATGACCTCTCACTGAACATGCTGAATAGCTCAAAGTTTGATAATAAGTTGAAGATTCTTTTTAACAACTGATATTTTTAAGTTGTTGCCTTCTTCTCAGAACCAACGTTTGATCTTTGATATATCAAGCGATTCTATACATGCGTTTATGGTCATACAATGTTATCTCGTTCGCAAAGATAAACTCTTGACATAGCAACACCAAAAAAAAATGGATAATGAAAAAAAGAACAGCTAAAACTACACTTTGTAAGTTTTTTTGTCAAAATATTTAATAACTTATTTTCGATTTAATAAACAAGAACGTGTGTGATATTGATGTAGAGATATACCGACAATTGCATGTTGTGTACATCGGTATATATATATTCTATTGGTGATCGCATACTTTTGACTTATAACATTCTACTGGTAAAATGATATTGGATACCTAAACTAAATGTGTGCCTATATTGGCAGAAAAGGTAAAGATACAGACGCAGAATGATAGGACAATACGGTGATCTGTATCAAAAATCATAGGACATTTTAGCTGGTGTGGTTGTATAAGTAACGGTATAGCTACTTATGGGATGAGACAGTTAAAGGTACCATTTTAGTCTTTGGAAATGTCAGGACATAAATTCGGTCTTGGCATAATAAATGGGATATTGTGAAAGTGAATGTTGCTTATGAAAATTAAAAAAAGTCATTTTGGAATTAATCTGCTGAATTGTCAGCAAATTTAATGGTAGGGTTTTATATGCAATTTTTTTAAAATCTGTTTGTTTACGGATTTTAAAACATTGACTTTCATATTCTTTTGTTGATACTTTTAATTGTGTTTTAAGCGCTAAGTGTAATTTTATATTATATCTTCGAGATTAGGTTACACGCAATAACCTTTTTCAAATTTTTCGCTTCAAGCATCACTGGTAAAATTGATCTCATAAATGTAACTATCTGCGATACTGTTAATTAACCTGATATCGCTTCGTTAAGAGTTCATCCGGTTTCCCCAGTTCTTTATTTTGTTATCTATATATCAAAACGGATAAACGAGCTGTCGAAATAGTTTTGAAAATATGCACAGTACAAGCTATACCTGTTAAATGAACCAAATGTGACCCGTGTCCTAATTCAATTGTTTTGAATTTCTGCCTCCATTCACTTATCTATTTGTCAAATTTTGTTTGTACGTATTATAAAAGCCTCTTTCGCTTTATGTTAAGTAACGTGTTCGTTCTCTTATTTATATAGAATATGAAATTATATCAAGATTTAAATACATGCTATACAACCCTACGCAATGTCAATTTGTAGAACTGTCATATTAAAGGTTTAATATTAAACACAAACGTCACGATTTAATCAGTCTATATTACACCTCTGTCCACTAATTTGGTGCAACATACAATATTTATCAAGATATTTATGAAAGGTGTAGGCTAAAAACATGTAGAAATAGATTAAAATGGGAAAGAGAAATACGCTGCAAAAGGACAGTAATAAAACGTGATTTGAACATATTACAACCAACCGTTAATAACTTGATGTAGGTTGGAAAATAGTTCAACTACCTTATAATGTATTGCTTTTATTTATATAAGTAAAACGATTATGAAATAAATCAGAAATAGGTTATGTAATGTAAATAGTTATGCATTTTAGTTCTTCATTTCCCGTTTAAATGCATGGAAAAGGAGTGAAACATTAACAATACATCGCCTTTAATCAACCGGTAAAAATAATGGATTGAAAACAAGTGGAGAGAAGTTATATATAAGCAATAAACATTTATAACATTATTTTAAAATGAGGTTAAAAATAACAAGAACAGTCTTCGTCTGTGATTCCGTGTGTGTGTTGGTGTGTGTGTGTGTGTGTGTGTGTCCTTTCCTGCGTCCATAACATATAGTTTCTGTTCTAAAATTGTTCTACTTGGCTTGTGTAACACACAAGTAAGAAACCAAAATATTGAAGGGCATGGTCATAACGTGGTTCAACTTAGTCGACCCTGTAAATGTGCTAAATAAACGTTTAATCTCACTTAATAAAAAATAACAATTCAAAAACCTTTTTTAGCACATAATGGTATGGGTTTTTATCATTGACGAAGGCTTTATGGTAGCCTATACTTACTACCATCAAGTACTGAGTGATATTTAGTCTAGGATGCATGATATTTTCAAATAGTTGTTATTGAATTTTAATATCCGTCGATAGCAGCAATAACTCTCACGTAAGTACTTACAAACTGTATAATCTTTTAAGGAATTCAAAAAATAAAATAACAGCAATATTAAAATCCGTTCTCCTAGCATTTTCTTCCCATTTAATCGTACGATGAATAACTCTGTAATGAATTTTAACATAACCTTGTCTTCTGTTGCTTTCAAAGTCATTTATTATGTTTTCTTTGATTACTTAAAAAACAAACTAAATATTCAAATCATCTTATATATTACTTTAGTTCCATTTCCAATACTACGTTTTTTCTTTTAGTTAATTTGTTCATGGAAATCATATTACCGATGTAAAACATTTTATTATCGCATAAAAACTTAATATTGTACATTCAACTTCTTTAAATCCTTTTTATCTGGAAAATGACATTAAATAAATTACAAAATTATGTTCAAAGAATTAAATGCCAGTCTTAATAACCTAAAATAAGCACTACAATTTTTTTCGATTATACTAGTTATACGCATACAACCAACATGTTTTCAATATACAGTAGGCACAAGGAGGAATTTAAAATTGAATACATTCTAATGTGTTTGCATTGATAATATCAAAGCAGAATGTTGCATGTATGCACATGTCAAACTGCAAATGAAAAGCAATTGATATGAATAAAACGTTTTTATAGTCAAAGTGTATTCTAAAATAGCCTTCCACTAATGCATTTATAATGTTCCAATGGTGAGAGTGAAATTAGGAATTTGTGTTTAGAATTTAAACAATTGCTCTTAAAATGTTTTCTACTTGTCACAGAGAGAGTATTATTTTGTAAAGTTTCATCCTCGTCATTGAATTATACAATCCTTTATAACTACTATACTGTTATAGTGTTTGGTTGTTTACGACAGGTGCCAAATGAGAGGCAGGATTGCCTCACCAATATGAAGCATCTGAGATCACCCTTAGATTTTGGTGGGGTTCGTGTTGCTTAGTCTTCGGTTTTATATATGTGTTGTTTTTTATATTTGTCTGTTTGTTTTTGGCAGTGTCAGTTTCTGTTAGATTAATGAATTTGACGGTCTCTCTGGTACCTTTCGTACTCTCTTTTGTATCTCATATAAAGCTATACTATATGAATAATTCTTTACAACGGTAACGTATTTGGTGGGGTTCGTGTTGCTTATTCTTTAGTTTTCTTTGAATTTTGTTTTCAACAATGTTAGTCATACTACTGAATACGTGTATAAGTATACAGAACAGTACCTTAGTGTTCATAATTGTCAATTAACTGTAAACAAAACTTAGAATTTTTGAAAAAACTAAGTTTTGTCTACTTCAGAAATAGATTACCTTAGTCGGATTTGGCATAACTGTCAGGGATTTTGGTCCTCAATCATCTTCGACTTCGTACTTTATTTGGCCTTTTTATCATTGTTTTATTCAAGCGTCACTGATATGATAAGTCTTTAAAGACAAAACGCGCGTCTGGCGTAAATATAAAATGTTGTCCTAGTATCCATAATGAGTTTATTTTAATTTTTACTGAATTAGTACATAATTTTATTTAGGGGCTAGCAGAGGACCACCTCGCCGTGTTGAAGACCTGTTGTCTATACTTTGGTCGGGTTGTTGTCTCATTATTATATTCCACATTTCCATTTTAAATTTCACGTTACCATTTTTAATTGTATGCCCTATAGTTAAGTGATGTTTTTATACCAACAAAATGACGTACAATGACTCACAGAATTTTCAACAAGACATCTTTGGTATATGTCCCTTGTATCTGAACAATAAGTATTGATCAAGGTCATCTTCATTGATATTTATATGACTAAATATCTATCTATCTATATTAAAACATATGTCGGTCACTTTATGTTCATGGAGTTATGTATTGCAAACTATTTCAATTACAAATACATACTCAAGGAAGGTATTATTCAAACCACACATTAAAACAACTAGAACTTTAGAAATAATAACCAACTATGAATAACGGTTTTAAATAGTTATAATATATGACAAAAATAGAAAAGATATATTCAAATTTACCAGTCGAAGACAAACTGACATACTCATGGTGAATGAATTCAAATTCAACCAAACGAATTAAAACCGTCTATAAAACACACCCTCAAACATTGAAGAGGGAGCAGCACAAACACTTTTAAATACTGGTAGGTATATACTGGTCAGAATATGGCACTCGTGTTGCTATGTAAGTAAAAATAGGGTGATGCCACATTTTAGTAAAAGAGGATTGGATTGTGGTAACGACTATTTGGACATAATTATCCCTCATCACGGTATACTCAAGATGGTTAAATGTGTTATTTATCGTTATTCAATAATACTTTTTCGTTTGAATTGATTGACCTTTTGTAATGTCGATATATTTCAAAGTAGACCATACATGCAATACGGTATGGGTTTTGCTTACTGTTGACTCCTTTACGGTAACATATTAGTGTATGCATAGGTTTTCTTTATTAAGGAACTGGTGATAAATAAAACACTTGTAAATCCTACATATACACTAAGTACGCTTACGAAGCAGGAGATCCTGGAAAACCACAAATCGGTTATTAGCTCCTTTGGTGTTAATTCAAAGGATAAAGACCAGTTTCTTCCATCCTTATACAGGATTCCTAAGCTTCACAATAATCCTTATAAGGAACGGTATATTGCAGATTTTTCCAAGTGTTCCACTAAACCCCTTTCTAAGGTTCTTACTGCCATACTCACTGCAGTCAAAGACGGACTTCCGAAATATTCCGAAACGGCATGTTCAAGAAGTGTTGGTAATCAGACCTGGATACTGAAAAATTCAAAAGAGTTATTGGTGAATTAACAGTCTCAATCAATTGAACATTGCACCAACATTTAAACTTTTGATTTTTTAACTCTTTATACCACTATTTTCCATATTAAATTTAAAGCTCGACTGAAATAACTCGTCAGCGTATGTTTCTTTCAAAGAAAAAAGGGCACTAGACGTTTTGAATATCTAGTTTTTGGCTGGAATTCAGCTTACTTTGTAAAAAATCATACAGAGTCATGGAGAAAATATACCGAAGAGGATATCACTGCCATAGTGGACTTTTTTTTTGACAACATATTTGTTGAATTTGGAGGTTTGGTCTTCTTACAGACTATTGGAATCCAAATGGATACCAACATCGCTCCTCTACCTGCCGATTTATTTTTATATTCATATGAAGCAGAATTTATTCAAGGGCTTGTACAGAAAGGAGAAACAAAATTAGCCCAGTCTTTTAATTTCACCTTTCGATATATTGATGATGTAGTGATTCTTAATAAAAATAGATTCAGTGATTACATACATTTAATATATCTTAGTGAACTTGTAATTAAAGATACTACTTACACAGATAAATCTGCTTCATATCTATCCCTTTTCTCGAAATGACTACTGATGGTAGGTTGAATACCAACATTTATGACAAACGCGATGATTCTAATTTTCCTATAGTCAACTTTCAATTTCTGTGTTCCAACAGTCTAGTGACACCAGCATATGGAGTATATGTGTCTGAATTGATACGTTACTCTAGAGCTAGCTCAAAATACGTTGAATTTGATGAACAAGGAATACTGCCTTCTCAAAAGTTGCTAAAACAGGGCTATGAATCAATTAAAATAAGGTCATCACTCAAGAAAGTTTATGGTCGACATCATGAGCTGATTGGCCATTATGACATAAAAAAAAGTGTGTCAGAAATCATATCTGATATTCTTCCTCAGTCATGATAACCTTCCATCATTACCGAACTGAACAAAGAAACAACACGACGGGTGCTGTATATGATGCAGGAAAAGCTTACCCTTCCGGAGCACCTGATTTCATTCCCGGTTTTTATTGGAGTTCGTGTTGTTTCTTAATCATTATTTATAACTGTTGATGTAAATGTCCTTTGGTTTTGTCAGTCTTTGTTTACTCCTTGGTTTTGATTGTTATTGTCTTATGTCGGTTCTGTTGGATACATGTCGTATTGACAAACATACTAAATCTCCCCAATTGAATGACACCATTTGTCTCTAGAAAGACATAGCAAGTGTATGTTTCGTTTTTATTTGTTTGTTTAATTTAAGTAAAAAAACAAAATTACAAAGCTCCAGGCAAAATTCTAAACGGAGGTTCATTCAGCAAATGGCAAAATAAAAAACTCATACATATACCAGACGAAAAGATAACAAATCGTCATATTCCTGATTTGATACAGGCATGTTTCTAATAGGAAAATGATTGGTTTTATAGCTAGCTGAACCCCTCACTCATATTACAAAAAAAAAATTCGATTATATTGACAACGATGTGGGAACAAAAAAAACCCAGACATAATAGGAAAAAAACTAAAAAGTTGTTGTATACCTGCCAACAAGAAAACATTCCAACAAAGACCCATGAAATGGGACGTTTAAAAACAAATGTAGCGTACTGTAGATGGCTTTTAACAATAAACACAACTCAATGAAAACAAATTAAAAGAATCAATGTATTTAACTGTTACGTAAATAATTAGAATTCCTAAGAGGCTTAGAACTCGTAGACAATATGAACCCTCTTAAAGGGGACGAAATAACGGTTTCAATTTGGAAATTGTATTAAATTAAAATAAGACACCCCTGCAACTGTATTATATTTAGTTATTCAAGAGGTTATGGTAGTAATTATTTGACTTTAAAAAATATTAATGTTTCATGGAAGCATCACATTTGAGCATTTTACTTTAAGAAAGTGATAGGAATTGATGTGAAGCGTGATAAACTGACATTCACGTCGCACGTAATCAAAATTTATGATTATGTTTTTTTTTGCATTTTTTGTTTAATATAAGTACAGTAACAAAATACCAATCTCCGAGCAAAGTTCTAAATGGAAAGTCCACAAGACAAATTGCATTCAAACATATATCATTCGAAAAGATAACAATTGTCATTTTCCTGATTTGATACAGGCATTTTCCTATGAAGAAAATGGTTGATTAACTTTGTTTTACAGCTTAGCTAAACACCTCACTTATATAACAGTCGCAAAACTACACAATGACGCCATATCATAACACAGTGCACAGAATATTGTTGGTTTTGTCGATGAAAAAAAATTGTATTCTTACCTTTTTTTCTGAATTCTATAGTCGTACTTCTTTACTTTGGAGCTTTACAAAAAATGTTTTCATATATTAGAAAAATATATATAAAGACTTAGAAATACTTCACATGATACAAAACATTCATTTGCTAAATCAAGCGCTCAATTTCAATTCTTCTAATTGCAAGACGATTTCTAATTTCAGATTTTATATCCTTAATGTTACGATTGTTAATACTAAAATTAAAATCTTGCAAAATAATTACTTTTCAACAATTTTCTAAATGTACCTTTGTTAAGTTAATTATCGTCAAAAGTAATTTCGCGTTTCGATTTATTTCATTAATTCATCCCTGAACCATAGAAGTTAAATTGCTTTAAAAAAAATTGTAACCAAAAGTGATGAGCAATCTGTCATAAGTTTTGTCTTTCGTATCTTTTGTAGAAAGATTTCCTTAGAGATTTCAAAATGAATGATTGCAAGTATTTCCAAATTTTGTGAAGCTTTGCGTTACTTTAAAAAGAAATAGGAATACACACACTTGTTTTCACGGGATTATAATTGTATGGTGACTTTTTATTTAAATACATTTTCCAAATTGGAACTGTTTTTTCGTTCTCTTTAACATGTTTAAGATAGTGTATATTGTCTGCATATTATAAGGAAAAAACGTAAAAATAAAATGGTATTTAACTTAAACGTAAATATGTTAAAGTTCCAAGAGGCAATAAATAATCCCGTGCAATGGTATCATAGTTAGTGCTGCAATAGCTTATGAATGGTAGCTGAATTGACTTAAATTCATATAAATCTTTAAATTGAAGTCATAGTTCATCTCTTTTATGTTATAACTAAATGGCTAGTTTTTATTAGAAAACTTATGTTCAAATACTTTTTTTCTCAAGTATCATTTGCCCAAAAAGAAGAAATGTACTTTTGTTTATTGTTTTCTTCCAGGAAATAATTCGCCGATATGTTTAACGTATGCAGTGCACTCGGTGTGACCTTTTTCGTAAAAATACGGTGATTACAATGCACATGGATATGTCTTTGATGTAAACTTTTAGGATCTTGCTGTACATGTTATACACATACTCAATATCTATGATATTTTGCTTACAAAGGTGACAATCGGTAAACTACTGCTAAAAACTAGACAACTAATTATCTGCCATAATTTCACATCATAAAAGACCCCAAAAAATATTTTGGGACGATTATACGATATGAATGAGTAAATTATGATAAAATCGTGTACAGAAGACTACGCTTATGACATTTACATGCATGGGTTCAAGAATTTGAAAGAAAAAAAAAACAAATCACGAGTCAATCGTCCCATTTGACTTAAAAAGTTTCTACATGTTATAGAAGCATCACATTTTATCACTCCACTTTGAGAGATGCCAACATTTGATGTGAAACGCAATAAATTGGCGTTCGCGCCTCAAAGTTTTATAATAAAATTTATTTGATTTCATCAGGTGATGGAACCGATTATGACATTTTGACTTACTGTTGATTCGCATTGCGGTTGATGTATCGGTACCAGAAGAGGCCAATCATGTCGATGCACAACGTATGGCTTCTTTTGATAGCATTTTCTCAGTTTTTGGTTATCTACCCTGATTTTAATCTTCCAAACGGTTTGATGGTCTATGAAAAATACTGTGTCAAGGTGAATATGAAACACCTAACCTATTTAAAATTAGTTAAAGACCATTTCCTCAGTTTTTGGTTATCTACCCTGCTTTTAATCTTCCAAACGGTTTGGTGGTCTATACTGCCTCAAGGTGAACATAAAAAAACCTAACCTATTTAAAAAGAGTTAAAGACCAAATCGATTAGTTGTTGTTCAAAACTATCGTTGCCGTTGTAAGACCCTATTTTATGAGGTTATTTCGTTCATCTTTTTCTTCTAAAAACCAATTGACATTTTGTTTCTGTAAAAGAGGAAGAGATATAAAAAGAAAATATAAATTATAGAACTCCATCAGGATGATTTTTAAATTTTACTGCTTCATGATTAATTATTTTTTATGGATAAAGGATTGTTATCTGATAAATTACAAGATAAAGGTCGATTTTAAGTAGTATGATGATCAAGCCAAGGCAGAAATATAATCCTCGCATTTCATACAGCAGTTATTCAATTCTAAAAAAACTAAATCATCTTAAACATGTCTATGCAAATATATGGTAAAAAGCTTCGAAACACGTAGAAAATAAAATTGTTTTTTCAAACCTCCGTTTCAAATATTTCTTTACCGATAAAATGTATATTTGTTAATGACATGTGTAACATAAACTCATACTTTATAAAACTTGTAAGAGTATTTTTTTTCGATTTTGGATTGTTGATTTAAGGCAGTCCCGTAAAAAGATTTGATCAATATCTTATTTCATATGTGTGACCAATTGTAAGCAGCTTATACAACATTTATGCTTTTGTTTGTTGTTTTTGTGGCCTTCAATATCAATTGATTTTTCTGTAAAAGCCTATCCCAGGTTTTTGGGGTGGCATTTGTTGTAGACATCCGAAGTATATATTGGCAGCAATAGACCTTTTATCCCTCTCTAATGAATGGTTTCAAATTTAATTTTGTCATGCCAGTTTCTTTGTATTTCGTCATAGATGAGGGTTATCTGTGTAGACAGAGATGTGAATTATACAGTTGTTTTACATCACCGTCATGTGATATCTACTGGATAGTTGTTTTAATGGGATTCATACACCATCTCCATAATTGATTTTTGTCTTGAGTAGCACAGTGCAGAGTATCTCAAAAAAATATTTTAGGGGAAATAATAAGACTATCTTGTATTCTATGTAAGAATTAAAAAAAAAGAAAGATGCAAGTTTATAGATTGTTTGTACGGCGATTACATTTTTTTGAGAGGTCTCCTAGTCATTCTTACAAACAATACAGAAACTTCTATATATCAATTACTATAAAAATATCTATAAACAAAAATCTGATTTTTTAATAAAACACGTTTTAAATTAAAAAAAATTAACGAAAACGAATTCCAAATTTATCGTTTCGTTTGTCACATATTACGGTACTGAGATGACCGCGTTTGTCAGATTTTAGTTTAAAAATACAGCAGAGAAAATTAATGTCTGTTGTCTAATTCATGTTTATGTATTAATGGAACCCAATCAGAAAAGTTTGCACTGTCAATGGAAAAAACATCATCACTATACATGTATCTGAATGTGAAATTAAATAATCTGTTATCGTGTTTGACATGTGTCTAACGGAACTGCGCCTTTTTGTTTTCTATTTTTCTTTCGGATCTAGACGAGTTCTTGTGTGAAAATAACATAAAGGGACTCGAAACAATATCAACGCATTGTCAAGAACATATTGGACTATATTTACAATTTTTTATCTTATTCTATGCAGATGACACTATCATACTTGCAGAAACAGCAAGTGATATGCAAAATACATTAGATATGTTCGAATTATATTGTACACAATGGCAACTGTCTGTGATCACATATAAACAAAGATTATGATATTTTCAAACAGAAAAGACAAAAGAAACCACTTTCAAATCAAGTGGTACTGATATTGAAATAGTACATGTTTATCCTTATCTAGGCTTGTTGTTTAATTGTAACGGAAGATTTACAAATGCCAGAAATTTGTCTGCCTCTTGTTACAGTGTAAACTGTCTAGAGTGTTAACAAAGTTGTAAGTTCTAAGACTCTATGAAAATGGGAAGAGGTCAGAAAGGAGAGGCGCACACATAATAATTAGATATTGGTTAAAGCTAGAAACCCTTACAAATTATTTATTATGACATCATTGCAGTGTAATGTCCTGATATGTAGCAGCTGTTTGTCTCTCCTCTTTATGTTTTATTTAGCAATAATCGCCATAATAATCATACTACTTTAATTACGTTTATGTAGGACATTGGCAGGTAATAAGAAGTTCAAAAACCAAGTGTATGCTTTGTATATATGCTTTTGCAATATAATACGTTATGTCCGCCTTTCTGGTAAAGGGATAGATACGCATGTTTACATCTTACTAATCACCCTTCATATGCAATATGAAAGGTTTACGCCAAATTCATTATTTTCAGATATCCTGATTATAATAAGCGGATTTCAATATGTGTACAGGTGTAAAACCACCATTGATTTTCCCCTTTTAGTCCTTGTTTAATTTGCACTTTTCAAAAAATTGTGTAGAATTTATCGTTGTTTCAAATAATAAAATACTTTGCATGAGTAAACTTTTATCCTGTCCAGTTCTATAGAAAAAGTTTCACATAACATTTCATTGCATATAAGAAAATAAACATCATTGGAAGTTAACCAATCAAATTTCTCCCCTTATTCTATCTGTGTACAAGGTTTAGTCACCATGTAACCTCAAGATTACAAAATTTTCTATAGAAATCACAAATAAAACATAATGGTGTTTTAAAATACCCAAGACATATGTTTATGACACAGAAATAGTTGTACTGCAATAAAAAGTAGGATTAATTACCTACAACGGTCAAATTCAATGGAATATTTTTTTAGACCTACTTTCGTATGCAACCGGATGTGACGTACCATGATTTGGTGGTATTACACCTACAATGTATTGTAAAGCTACGAATATATTGTACTACAAATAGCTTCGTAGTGTGGATAATCTGTACCACAAGTTAAGGTCCGAACATCTAAATATCCGTTTTAACTAAAATGGAAATGCAGATTGTTCAATTTTTTTTTCTGTTTAATAAATGGTTCATGAAGTTTGCATTTAAGCATTGATATTCCATATGTGATATGTATTTGAGTCTTCAAAACATGAGCATCCGGAAATATTGTTACTAGTATCAAATGAAATTTATCAAATTTTTTAAAGGTTTGTAATGTCATCTATACTTTTAGAAACGAATTATTGGAAATTGAATGTTGCAACATAATGCACAATCAAACATTAATATGGTTACATGAATAATTTTATCATCATGTGAATACATGTAGTCATGTTCGTAAAGTTGACGTGATATGATTTTGCAATTTGTTAAGGACCATTTTATGTTTGAAACTCTTCTATGGTATATATAGTGTAAACTTGTAACTATGACTGTTGATAGTTGAAAGGTATTAATATGTCATCGAACTCTGTAATTGTCTATGATAATGTGCATAAAATCTGTTAATATACAACCAATTGACATGATGTTATTAACTCGTATACAGTGGTATTACTACGAAGAGGTTAACATACAAAGAATTGTTTTAATAACCCTTTGACATGTGTATCCATGTTTCTCTTCATGGCTGTAACACAAACTAATATAGCATAAACCATGTACGACAAAGTAACAATACAATTGCGTCCGATACAGTTTGGTAACACTAGGTGTTTGATACGTTTAAAACAAAATCATCCTAAACAGGTAATGCGTTGAGGAGATTATGTTGAAATATATGTCTTGAGTTTGAATAGTCTAATAATTTTTGTCCGATATTTGCTTTTGACCGATAATTTTGCATTTTGTTCGACACTTTTGCTATGTTGACATTGCAATGGACTTAAAGCAAAAGTGTCGAAAAAAAACCTAAATTATCGGATAAAAAGCACACCCGGACAGAAAGAAACGTATCAGCATATAAATAGAAATCTAAGTATGCGTGATAATTACTTAAACATATTTTGTTTAATTCAGTTTAAAACAAACCTGTAGAAGAGCATCAGTATTTGGTACATTTTATGCTAGTTTAAAGCGATGATTTGAACATTTCTGATATAAATAAAAGAGAAGCCATATATACAACAGGGATAATTAAACCAATAAGGCGATAAGGAACAACAATTGTCATGACAAAATAGCACAACATAACACAAAAGACAGACATCAGTATACGACACAAATCATTAAGACTCAATATTGAGCAACATAGACCCCATAAAAAAACAGGAATGATCTCATGCAAATCAAAAAGGTCAGACGCGCCAAATGAATAAAGTTTCCTTTTTATGTCAAAGCACTGATGCAATTTAACTTCTGGTAGACTATTACATATAGTCTTTGGAGCTATAATCAGCAAAGAAGTCCGGGCTTGAAACCTTCACGGTATATGTATGTTCTTCCTGGCAATCAGCAATTCATCACACAAGTAAGTTCTTCGGTATCCATATTAAGTTCTTTTCTGGTTTAGTCAATTCATCTACGTGTGATCAAGTATTGGAGTTTAAGTATTTTGATCTCGAGTATCATTTAAAAGTAATTTACTGGTGAAATTTGCATCCTGTTCAGTCAAATAGTAAATGTTAATGTTTACATGATCTGATATTTCAGAACGCACATCTAGATCTTTGTTTCTATAAACCTGTGGAGCCCCAAATATTGATCCAAGTTTTGTTCTATCCTGACAAATAGTGGTATACGCTCCCCAGATGGAACGTTATCCACATTGTGACTATCAGATTCGGGTAAAGCAAACTTTCTCTACTCTGGTCATTGTCAACAGAATTGGCAAATAACTGAAAAAAGTGTTTCCAACTTCACATTAAAGTTATTTTGCATTTTTGTCAATTTCTCATCACAGACTGCCTGTAATGCATCTTTCTTTGATGTAAGTTCCTTTTTGCTTACTTTCTCCAAACTAGAAGTTCTAGCACTGGACTTACTACTAGATATCTTCTTGAGTTTGTCACCTGCAGTATCGGTAGTCAAATTAGAAAATTCCGGTGCCTCTCTGCTGTCAGAATCAAGCCTGGCATCATCGCCTATCAGAATTACGATATGTAAACTTGTTTTATTCTTATTCAATATACACTAACATTAATTGATTTGAACAAATAAACACACGAAAGTCTTTTTGTTTGTAAAAACCAAAACATTGTTAACCCTTGATATTACTATTTTTACTTTCTGGTGATAATAGTCAAATACCTATTTTGAGAGTTTGACATAGTGGCGACGTTGAATTAAAGTTTTCCGATTGAGTCGGAAGTTTCGTCAATTTCAACGACGAATTTAATTTCAAACAGTTTGTAATAATTCAGGTCATACAAAAGATAGACTATTAGTATTGAGATAATGAAACCCGGTTCTAGCAGTCATCAAACAGCGGTATGGATCCCTAGACATTAAAAACTAATGTGTTGTTTTATTTGGCAGATGTACAATTATTACGTCTTCCTTTCTGAGATGTACAAACCACTGAGCTAATAATTTCTTTATATTCTTTCATTCCGGCAGCAGGTATATGAACCAGGGACTAGAAAATAGAACTACTTTGTCAATTATTATATCAAATCTATAATTATTTATTTTCCTTTCTAACGTTAGGCGAAATAAACTAGAGGCTCTAATTTGAAAGAGCCTGTGTCGCTCACCTTGATATATGTGAATTAAACAAAGGAAGCAGACAGTTCATGACAAAATTGTGTTTATGTGATTATGATGTGTTTGTACATCTTACTTTACTGAACATTCTTGCTGCTAACAATTATCTCTATCTATAATGAACTTGTCCGTGTAGTTTCAGTGGAAAATGTTAGTAAAAGTTTACAAATTTTATAAAAATTGTTAAAAAATGATTATATAAGACAACAAATTCTTAGGGGGTCAATTGACCATTTTGGTCATTTTGACTTATTTTTTAGTCTTAAATTGCTGTACAATATTGCTGTTTACAGTTATCTCCATCTATAATAATATTCCAGATAATAACCAAAAACAGTAAAATGTCCTTCAAATTACCAATTTAGGGGCAGCAACCCAACAATGGGTTGTCTGATTCATCTGAAAATGTCAGGGCAGATAGATTTTGACCTGATATGTAATATAACACCATGTCAGATTTGCTCTAAATGCTTCGGTTTTTGAGTTATAAGCCAAAATCTGCATTTTACCACTATGTTCTATTTTTAGCCGTAGTGGCCATCTTGGTTGGTTTGCCCGGTCACAAAACACAAATTTTAAACTAGATAGCCTAATAATGATTCTGGCTATATTTGGTAAAATTTGGCCCAGTAGTTTCAGAGAAGAAGATTTTTGTAAAAGTTAGCGCCGGACGACGGACGCCAAGTGATGAGAAAAGGTCACTTGGCCCTTCTGGCCCGGTGAGCTAAAAACAGAGTTAAAATTTGCAAGTACAAGTGTTATTTCAGATAACACTTACAAAATAATAATAGTTATATGTTCGTCCATAAGGTTCATTTTCTTAACATTCTTCATATGCATTCATGCAGTTATTATAAAAAAACAATTCAATCTTCTAAATAGCACTCTGAACTTGTTTTGTTTCTTATAAAATATATGTCTACATTCACAATTTTAACAAAGAAACACATGACAGTGTTATTTCTATGACTTACGTAACAGTGTTAACCATTGGTATTACTTTAAATACTTCCTGGTGACAACAGTCAAAAATCCTTTTTGAAAGTCTGGCATGTTAATAACGTTATATCAAAGATGTCTAAAGGAGTTGATAGTTTCTTAATGAATATAGAATTAATCAACGGAGAATTTTAATTCAAACGGTTTGTAATAATTCATGTCATATAAAAGATAGACTACTGAGATAATGAAACCTGGCTCTATCAGTCAGTAAGCAGCGGTATAGACCCCTAGACATTACAAACTAATGTGTTGAGTTATTTGACAGATGTATAATTATAACTTATTTTTTTCTCAAATGTCATAGTGGTCACAGACTACTGGACTAACAATTATCTTTAGATATCCACCAGCAGAAATGAACTAAGTGCTAGATATTAAAATAATAAAAATCTAAATCTAAAAAATCAAGTGATATTGTAAGTCTTTTTGTATCATAAAGTCTACTATTCTTGTTGTTCTGAACACAAGCGCTGATGAATCATTTGTAAACGAGAAAATTCAAATACAAACCATGGTCAAATGTACAAAAACAAATCAAATATGAGGTTTACAGTGCTTAGCTTTTCAGTTACATGATGAATTCGTTTTCCTTAAAACCTTCATCAGACATTTAAACAGTTATTTTGAAGTAGAAAAAAATTGAAATTTCCAAATAACACTCTCAATTTGTTTTATTCTAATTCAATATACATTGACAATTGATTTAACAAATAAACACACGACAGTCTTATTTTTGTAAATAACGTAATAGTCAACCTTTGGTATATATATATATTTACTTCCTGGTGACAATAGTCAAAAACCTATTTTGAGAGTTTGACATAGTGGCAACGTTAAATCAAAGTTTTCTGATTGAGTCGTCGTAGCGATTTCAAAATTAATCAACGACGAATTTAATTTCAAACGGTTTGTAAACATTCATGTCAAACAAAAGATAGGCTAATGATATAATGAAACCCGGATCTAGCAGTCATCAAGCAGCGATATGGACCCCTAGACTTTAAAAACTAATGTGTTGTTTTATTTGGCAGATGTACAATTATTACGTTTTCCTTTCTGAAATGTACAAACCACTGAGCTAATAATTTCTTCATATTCTTTCATTCCGGCAGCAGGGATATGAACCAGGGACTAGAAAATAGAATTACTTTGTCAATATTATAACAAATCTTGAATTATTTATTTCCTTTCTATCAGTAAGCAATATAAAAAAAAATGGAGTTAAAATTTGCAAGTACAAGTGTTATTGCAGATAATAGTTTTCCGACATGCAAGATATCAACCCAGCAATGTTTTGCTATAAGAGGTGTGGTATAAGTGCTAATGAGACAACTCTCAAAGTTGAATCGTTTGTATGATTTCAAACATTTCTATCATAGAGTTTTTGGTGATCAGTTTTAAGAATGAAGTGTTGTAAAGTATAAAGCCAACCCAATACGTTGTTTACTTTCTTGATTCAATACATTTTGTAAACGACTTGTAAGCAGATACCGGCATATTGGGAAGATATAATTGAATTGGGAATCCTACAATTAGATGTTGCATAAGGCTGAATGGTACTTTTTGTATCCTAAAATAACACTTGTACTTTTATTCCAAAGCACTTTATGGATTTTACATTTATAAAGATTTTTTGCAGAACTGATATATATGGAGGAGGCGAGTTTACATTATTACTACAAGTTACTTCTACAATGTAGGTGAATATTTTAAGATGTTGCAACAATATGAAATATGGGATTTTCATACACAGTAGAGAACCACAAAACTAGCCTGGTAAAAAAAAAACATACAAGAAAGTATTACATATTTTAGACAAAGCAGTTCCTCAGCAAAGACGTAATTTTATCAAAAAGTGGAATGTTTTACCAATTTTGGAATTAAATGAAAATTAAAAGAAATAGGATCACAATAAAACCAACTGTTAAGAGTTTCTTTGGAATGTTAAAAGAATACATATGAAATAATGTATGATGGTATATTTCCCCTTGTTTCACAGTTTTGAAGTATCTGTTTTAGCACTATACTATCGGAAACCAGACGTTTTCTATTACGGAATTTGAAATATGATAGTTTCTTCCGCTCGAATCAGGATAATGTAATATTTTGAAATTGAGCAAAATATCTGTGAAGGATTGCAATTAATTACAGAATTAACATTGGAAGCAATGGGACTTTCCGTTTTGAATTCTGCTTTGAGTTCTTTTTTTCCTTTTGAAAGGGTTCGTTTTCCATGAAAGAAAGTTAATTTACGGTATGTGTCATCTATAATAGAAACAAACTTCAGTATTTACGGTAAAACATATTCATCTTTTTTTGTTACATTTGATGGATCATGTAAATAATCGTTTGACTCTAAACATATATATCATGCACATAATACAATAAAATAAATTTAGATTATTACGTAAAATGTACAACTAGATATATTTTAATTTTTGATTAAGTTACAACTTATACCAAGAATTGCAATAAATCACATCGACATGATCCTCCGTGGAATGATACATAATATATGATACCAAATTTATCATTGTTAGGTTTTCAGACTTTCAAAATTATAAAAAGCCTGTGAGCAATATTGTTTTACCAGTTCGTTGTTACGTATTATATAAGACCAGCGGTAGGGGGAAAAGATCGCTGAAGTGATTTATGTTCGAAGTTAAATACTAAATAAAATTCAAGTATTTTTTTCAAGAATGTTTAAAAGTTTCAATATGTCAAACCAATTATTCTGACACGATTCATGCTTACTGTTTCAAATTAGTGTTCGTTAAAGCTTTTAATGATGACAATTGATTGCTTGCAGGATTATTTGTTTTCAACCTCACAAAACGATTGATTGCTATTTATTTTAATTTGATTTTAAGAAAAAATCTCGTTTTGTTTTAATGTTAAATTTCTTATTGATACATTTTTGAAATATTCTCATTGGAATGCAACAATAGTATAAAAAAGAAAATGTGATATGATTGCCAATGAGAATAACTGTCCACAAGAGACCAAAATGACACAGACATTAACAACTTTAGGTCACATTTCCCCGGAACGTTGGATTAAATCCGATCGAATATGATTACGTGTTTATAAATTCCGATAAACACAACTATACGCCTTGCAGGAAGTTTCACCCATTATGCAGAGAAACTTATTCCTTTTTGTATACCCCTGGACACGGTATAAAATATATGGTTCAAGTCCATTTATTTACATGGATTGTACCTGTTTTATAATTCGCGAGGGTTATAAACGTAGATGTGCTATTTCATTTGTAGACAATATACATGCTTTATCAAAGATACGATTTTTAAGTTTTATATAGAAGTTTCGGCAATGATCAATAAAAAAAACTGGTACAATACATAATCAGTTGAACGACAGTAGACACCTTAGATCTACAACAGTACAAACGTGACACATTTCTAGTGCAGTGAGACATAAAGACATCGTATGTGTTAATCATTTGACGATAAAACGAAAAAGCACTTTAAGCTTTTCAAATTGTAGTCATGTACTTAACCGTTTGAGTAACACATTATGTATCGGAAATAAGCAGAGAATTAGCATCTGGAAATGTCAGATGACAGTTCACTGACCACCAAATTATCGATAATATTGATAATATAGTGAAAATAGCAACTTGACAATTTCTTAGTTAAAAAAAATACTACTCGATAAAAATAATAACAATCGAACAGATTCATAACAATTGTCATGACGTTTAGATGTTGAATATGGTTGCTGTCTATTTTACGAGAACTCCATATCTACGTTCATCCATACTTTTTAATCAATTTCATAGAACTATTTTTAACTTTTACCAATATTTTTGTTTTTATAAATGTTCCAATAAAAATATCATAAAAGGTGTCAATTTTTCTGCACAAGATGCGCATTTCGACAATCAATGGTGCCTCAATGATGCTCGAGGCCAACACATTTGAAAATCCACACAGTGTTTAAAGAAGAAGAGCTATAAACCAAAAAGGACAGAAAGCATTCATCTGATTGACGCATATTTATTCAACAATCAGAAAAAATCAATCTGAATGACAAACAGATCCTTCATTCATGCTTCGCTGGATCTGAAATAACTCGGTCCCACTTCCGCTAACGGTACTTTTCGAGATTCTTTGATTTGTCGTAGTCAAACAAACCTTAAAAAAAATGTTGATATTTAATATCTGTCATTTTCATTTAGCCTCAATTTCTGCATTATAGATTTTCTCCTTTCTCTCAACAATTAAAAAAATGTATCACTACTGGAGCACAAGATTTCTACCTAGTTTTGAGGTGGGGGTTGTTTTGCTCAAACTGTAAAATGTGTTCTGTGAAAAAAAAAATGGTACTGGTGTGTTGTCTTTATGTACATTTCATTTTTCTTATCATGGTATTTTTTGGTTTCAAAGAACTTATGATTCGCGATTGTTCCGTGATATCTACTCTCTTATGAATTTGTAATCAAATTATACCATTTTATTTTTTGAACTGAACTATTATTCCTACAAACTGATTAAACAGAACAAAACCACCATATAAAATGTTTATAAAAGGACCCTGACAGGTAACAGGTTAAAAAAAACGACCAAACCAATACTGGGTAAGAACAATAAACATATTTTAAAGATACAGGAATCCTTATCATTCTGAAATTCTTTTTATAACAACTTTAATTAAAAAACATGTTTGCTTCGAAGCCTTAGATTCTTGTTTTCTAAAGAGTTGACAAAAACAGAAAAGACAGAAGCCAGATGTTGTCAATGATAAATTTATTTGCGTTCATAAAAGCCTACGTTAGATTCAATTATACGGTCGGCCAGATATATCTATGTGTCAAACTGACAACAACATATTAAGCTTTATCATTACAGGATTGCAAAATTACTTTAAACATTAGCAACCTTGAAATGAGACACATCATCCTATTCACTTTTCTCGTGAGGATAAAAACAAATTATCTTGAACCAACAAGGATTATTACTAGATGGTGAGAAATAATAATCTGGATATTGTCAAATGTAGCAAAAGATAAAGCCTTAATAAATAACAAATATTTGTTATATTTAATTTCTACATTGTTTTTCTTAGAACCTAATGGCTTTTATGGAGAATAGAAATGTGGTCAAACTTCTTTTAGTCTTGTCAGTTTCTTGTCAATCTATGAGTTTGACTGTCCCACTGTAATCTTTCGTCCCTTTTCTTCCGCCAGGCAGTTAACCTCATGATCAGGGGGCATCCATAGTACTGTTAATGATATGCACATAGTTATCAAAGGAACCAGGATTAAAATTTAGTACGCCAGACGAGCGTTTCGTCTACATAAGAGTAAGACTCATCAGTGAAACTCAGATCAATATACAGTGGACCAATAACACCACAGAATACCACAGAACACCATAGAACACCACAGAATACCACAGAACACCACAGAACACTAAACATATACCACAGAACACTCAAAATATACCACAGAACACTCAAAATATACCACAGAACACTCAAAATATACCACAGAGCATAAAATCGAACAACAATACAACTTAAATATGCAACATAACATGTAGTTGTAAAGCCAAATAAGTACAAAGTTGAGATGCACTGAGGGCCATATATTCCAACAAATTGTGCCAAATACGGCTATTAAAGGTAATATATTCCTGGGATAAGAAAATCCTTAGTTTTAAAAAAATTATATAATTTGGTTCACAAATTTGAATTTTGTGAACGGAGTTACACTTACCTGATAGGTTTACGAAATTGGATATTCTCTCCGGTATTTGGTCTTATATCGCTCAAGCGCTTAGTTTATCTTTATAAAATCATCTACATCTATATCAGTTAAGCGCTTAGAACCTCAGTTTTCTCCGGCGCAAATCCAGCTGAATTCACCAAAAGAAATTACTGAGGGGAGGAGGTGGGTAGTATAACAGGTAAGTGTAACTCCGTTCACAAAATTCAAATTTGTGAACCAAATTATATAATTTTATATTCACTCCGTTACACTTACCTGATAGGTTTACATAATTGGATACAACCAGAGTTTTAAGCAGTACTTTGTTCTGTGGTTGGTAGTAATTTCTTGTTCAATTTATATATATACACTGTACATTTTTAAAACAATAAAATCACTCCTCATTCAACAATTAAGATAAAACGCTTGGTTCGAGATTTCTCAAATAGAATTTCGTGAAAAATAGACTCTCTACTCCAGTCTGCTGCTTCCATGATGGATTTCATAGATGAACCATTAAATAGGGCCCATGAAGGACCAATAGCTCTTCTACTATGCGCCTTGACAGACTTATTTTTGTCATTATATGCCATTTGGATGGTTTGGACAATCCAATTTGAAATTGTCTGACTAGAGACCGGGTTGTGCGGACTGTTTACACCTAAAAACAGTTTACTGTTACTTCTGTCACAATTACGGAAGTTATCTGTCATTTTCAAATAATAAAACAATGACCTTTTCGGATTCAATAATTTGTTGTCCTTAAAACTTGGAACAAATATCTTTGAACCATTATTTCCAGGACGATCCTGCTTTGAAATGCCTTCTCTAATGAAAAACACACCAGTACTATGTACACTAATATTACCATCTCCTATTCTCAATGCTTGAAGATCACTACAGCGTCTGAAAGTAGTAATAGCAAATAGGAAAATAGTTTTCCAAGTAACATATTTTAAAACACTGTTTTTTATTGGTTCAAATGGACTTTTTTGTAACATGTCTAAAACTTTCAGAAGATCCCATTCCGGTAAAAGTTTAATTTTAGGTGGTCTTGAATTGAAAACACCTTTTAAAAGTCTTATTATGTATGGATGTTGGCCTACATGAATTTTTTTCTATAGGCGGTAAGACTGTAGATAACATGGACCTATATCCAGCTATTGTTCTATATTGAAGTCCCTTAGTAAACAGACCTGTCAAACAATCTGCTACCTCTGTCAAAGAGGCAGTATAGGGATGAATTTCTATTTCATTACACCAGCTACAGAATTTTGTGAATTTGCCAGAATAATCTTTTTGAGTTCCTGCCCTCCATGAGGCCGACAATAATTGTCTAGTGTCCTTCGAAAAGCCTCTCTTTTTAAAGAGTCTGTTGATAGAAGCCATACAGTTAGATTGAATATTTCTGGATTTGGATGATAGATCCGTGATTCTGGCTGGTGTCAAAGATTGTTTCTGATTGGAATTTTTAAAGGGTAATCTACTAGTAATTTCAACAGGTATGGGTACCAAGGTCTTCTTGGCCAATGTGGTGATATTAGAAGAATTTGACACCTGTACTGGGACATGTGTTGTAGAATTTTTGGTATTAGGCATATTGGGGGATACGCATACCCGAACAGATTCTGCCATGCAGTTGACAGTGCGTCTAGAGCATAAGCTTGATTGTGAGGAAACCACGTGCAAAAAATCTGAGTTTGTTTGTTGTGGATTGATGCAAACAGATGGGACAATACCCCTAATGCGCCTTGAAATGAGGAACACAAAAGTCACGTGTAAACAAAAAATCTCTGTGTAGTGATATTTGACACATTTCTATGATAAATAAATGACCATTAGTGTTAATTTAGAAAATAAGGGAACACAGAATAAATGTGTAAAAACCATGGAGCTATGAAATGTGTTCAAAGTATTAAAATTTTAAAGAACTTATTGTGTTAAAATTGGGATTTTTTACCATGAGTAGCGACATCGCAAAAGGATACTCGGGGTTTGCTAAATTACGGAAAAATGAATCACACTTCGTACCCCGAAAATTTAACCACATATGTAAAAATGTCTCAGCTTCGAAACAAGCCATCATACATATACAAGTTTACGATATGGGCTGAGCAACAGAAGAAAACGTTACCATTACGGCCTATGGAATAACAATTGCGCATATTGCCCCAGATCTATTTTTGGTGACCCTAGCTTTAGGAATATTTTTTGGACTACAGATTTTTCTAGTGTTTATTCTGTGTGTCTTATTTTGTTTCTCGACAATAAATCTGCTAGAATGTTCGCTTTGCCCGCAATGTGGGCTGCTTTCAATTGAATCGGATGATCGATTGCAAAATTCCATAATTCCCAAGTTTTTAGACAAAGCATCATTGATTTGGTCCCCCCTTGACGATTGATGTATTGTACCACCGTTGAGTTGTCGCAACGTATTAATACATTTTCCCCCCTCAATTGGGATAAGAAGTGTTTTATCTTTCTTATCACTGCTTCCATTTCTAAGCAGTTGATATGGAGTTTTTTCTCCGATATTCCAGGTTCCTTGTGCTATCTGAGTCCCCATGTGACCTCCCCAACCCACTGATGTTGAGGCATCCGTTGTCATAGTGACATGGGTTCCCTAATGTTTCAATGATCTCCCCTTTTTTATGTTGGTTTGATCTAACCACCATTTTAGATGGCTTCTTAGATGTGCAGTAATTGGGACTTTGAACTCCAGATCCTGAGAAACTGGTTTCCAAAATTTTAACAGATGTATTTGAACAGGTTTCATGTGTAATCTTGCATTTGGAATTATTTCTAAACAGGATGACATTATCCCTAGAAAGTGAAGAAAATCTCTGGCTATTACTTGATTTTGAAGGATCATTGCCTGGGATGAAGCTATTAATTTTGACGTTCTTTTCTCTGTTGGCAAAACGATCCCCAGATTTAAGAGAAACATTGCCCCTAAAGATGTTATCTGTTGTGATGGATCCAAAGTGGACTTTTTTAAGTTTATTATGAATCCTAGTTCGACAAGGAGATTACGTACTAATTCTCGATCTAATATTAATTGACTTTTTTCCTGATTCAGAAGGAACCAGTCGTCTAGATAGACAATCAGTCTTATGCCCCTTGACCTTAAATGGGCAGCTACTACTGCCATAATGTTTGTCAAAACTCTTAGGGCTGAGGTTGGACCGAAAGGTAGAGCCTTGAACTGAAGAGCTCTTCCGTTTTTAGACAAAACCTCAGATATTTCTTGTGTGCTTTGTAAATTGGGACATGTAAATATGCGTCCTTTAAGTCCAGACTGATTCCCCAATCTCCTTGTTTCACCAGATTGAGAACCGAAGAAAGGGAATCCATTTTGAAATGTTGTTTTCGGAGATACTTGTTGATGGGTTTTTAATTTATTACTGGTCTCATGTCCCCTGTTTTCCTGGGGACAAGAAAAATGTGCTGTAAAAACCGTTTTCTATTTCGTTCAGAGGTACATATTCTACAGCTTCTTTTTGTATTAACTCTCTTACTTCTGTATCTAAAATATCTAGATCTTTTGCAGATACACAGGTGTATTTTATTCCTGTGTTCTTTGGAATCTCTAAGAATTCCAGTTTGTAACCCTCTTTTATAACAGAAAGCACCCATTGATCGTCTGTTATTTGTTCCCATTTTTTCAGAAAATAAATTAGACGTCCCCCAACAGATATCTCCGGATGACAAGCCATGATATTGCTAACCTTTAAATAGTCTTTTTCTTTGTTGTTTTTCCCTGGTTGCCCCATGAGGGACGAAAAGTAGTTCCTGCTTTCTCAAACTTATTTTCACTCTTGTCAGGTCTTGAAACAGTGCTTGTTCTCTGAAAAGAACGCTGAGTATTTGGAGTTAATTTAAAACTGTTCTGATTAACATTTTGTTTTACACGTTTTGCTTGCCAATCATTAGAAGCAGTGTTTTTTTCTTTTACCTAGAAAAGACATAGGTTTATTTCAAATATGTAACTCAGAAAGCAATTCCTTAAGTTGTTTGTCTTTTTCTATCCTATCTTTCAAGGTTTGTTCAAACCTGTCACCGAACACTCCACTGCTTGAAAGTGGTAAAGAAATTAAAAAATTTTTTAGTTCCTTTGTGTCATTTAACCCAGTATCTTCCATTACTAGTTTTCTTCTAATAAGGTGATGAAATGCACCTGCTCTTGCAACCTGATCAACACTTTTTGTTGACATAGCAAAGATATCGCGTACTTGTTGTACTGCACTATCCATATTCACCTCTTTGTCTAATAATGTTCTAATAATGTAACTAATGCCTGTTGCACGTAAGACGATGCAACAATACCCATTTTAGCAGCAGCTTGTCCTTGATCAGCCAATTTTTCTACTGAGTTTAGAAAAGTTGTATATAAAGTATTTTTCTTATTAGAAACTGTGAAGCTTTTTGACCATACTTGTTAACTAGTTGGTCTGATGTAAAGCTATCTAGACTAGGTATATCTAAATGTTTTTCAGAACTTTCATGAACTGGGAAACACAACTTATATTGCTCATTGTATGCAGTTATCTTTTCTGGTTTTTCACAATGCCATGATCCAGAGAGAATATCAATCTGACTTTTGTCTAAAACAAGGCCAACTGACATAGAAACTGATTTAGTTTTGCCGTCGTCACCAAATAACTGATTAAGATTGTCAATACCAGAGTCTGTTTCCTCCGTTTCTTGACACTTTAAATATTTACTGAACCTGTCACGGAATAGAAGTTCCTTCATAATATAAGTTCCAAATGGAAAAACTATTCTGGAATATTATTCCACAGGAATAAATATTACAGTAGATGTTCCTAACGGAATAAATAGTATAGAATATATTTGTTCCGACAGGTACAGGTAATATGACATTGTTTACTGTGGATTCATTAATATTCGTTAGATACCAATTTTCGTGGATTTCGTGGGGACAGGGGAACCAACAATTTCAATGTTCAACGAATTACTAATTTCCTAAAGGAATGTATGCAGACTTTGCCGAAACCACGAAATTAAATATCCACGAATATGCAAGTTTTCTTCAAACCACGAAAATTGGTACCCACGAAAATAAATGAATCCACAGTATAATACAGTTTCCACTGGAACTTCTGTTAGGTGGAACAAATATACGTTGACAAACCTAGCTACAGTATTATGGTTTTCATTGTTACTTCTCATTGAAGTCCCATCTTCTTCATCTGAGAATAACCCAATGTTAAGTCTCCCTGAACGGCCTGGTGCCAGAGACATAACATCTCCATGTACATTTTCCTCTGCATCATTATCTGTAGGCAAATCAGGAGTTTGTGTTTCTTGTAAAGGTCTGCGCGCTCCCGAAGAGCCGCTATCCCGTTGATTACAAGTAGAAACATTTTATACCTGCTCACCCGAAGTGCCAGGGTTTTGACTAGTTTCCATAAAATTACATATTTTATCTAACCTTGAATCAAATTGGGTAAACCTGCTTTCCCATTTATGTTCTAAGGCGTCTAGCTGGTCGTCCTTTTTCTTAGTAGACATGCTTTTGCTCTTCTTAGACGAAGAAGAAGAACGAGTACGAGCCGCCATCTTTGTCGTTTCGTTTGCGTCAGTTGACATTCCTGCAAAACTTCGTCTTCGCTATTTGGACCGTTCATAGCGACTTCTGCCATAATGTTAATTATTTTAATACTTCTCAACTCATAAACTAATTATTTCAATGTATTTTCTCAGAGCGAAAACACGACCGGCTGGATTTTAGCCGGAAAGAAGTCTTAGGTTCTAAGTGCTTAACTGATATAGATGTAGATGATTTTTAAAAGATCAGCTAAGCGCTTGAGCGAGATAAGACCAAATACCGGAGAGAATATCCAATTATGTAAACCTATCAGGTAAGAATAACGAAGTGAATATAAAATTAAAAGTTTTGTAACAGGAAATATTTTAAGATGACCATATAATTGATATTCATGTCAACATCGAAGTGCTGACTACTGGGCTGGTGATACCTTCGGGCTCCGTCAAACTTCTTTCAGTCTTCTCAGTTTATTATCAATCTATGAGTTTGACTGTCCCTTTGTTATCTTTCGTCCCTTCTGCTTCTGCAGTAAACCTTATAATCAGGGGGCATTCATACCACGGTTAATGGTATGTACATACACAGTCCACGTTCTGTTTTAATCGGAACGCTAAATCCGAGGTCGTATAGTTACATGAGGCTATCCATACTTATTTTTAAACTTTAAGAAACACACGAATTGTTTATGGATAAATAGGAACGGCAACATATCTAACACTCTATTATACGTTTGTGAATGACATTTTTGCCATTCTTTAAGGAAACAGTTATCGTTCAATAATGTTATGTTCACATGTTTCTGTCCTTTTCTACATTTATTTTGTTTACTCGATGCATGTTTTTACTTTACATGCACGAGTCATGCGCTAGTCAATGCGCAGTTGACAAATTACAATTACAGTAATAAAAAGGGTTTTTAAGTTTGGTATGGATAATTAAAAAATTAGTAAAACGATTTTTACGATTTCTACTGGGTTTTGTTTCTATAAATTTCTTAAAAGCATTGCACTGTTACAATGTTTTATTATCCGAATTTTCAAAACAAAACGCTAAAATTCATTTTTTGTTTTCTTTTTATGTACCTCAAAATTCAAGAAATGTCGTGTTCGCATGCTTATTATCTATTATCACTAAATGCTCGAAATCCCTTATTACTCCATATTATTCATTATGTGGTATTCGGGTGATTTTTCTCTTTTTAATACTTGTATAATACATTTTTTGATGTTTTTTAAAAAAAAAAAAAAATTGATTTAGAACATTTTCTGATGCTATTGTGAACAATCTTTCTTTTAAATCTAGTTTAAAACGTCTATGCACTTTTAAATCATATCACTTGAATAAGATTGGTTGCTGTAACTGTATTGATAAATATTTTTATCCTCCGTTAACGATTTATTTCATCAAAGTCACGCTCTGATGTCATATTTGTTGTTGATACAACTTAAATTTGTGCTGAAGACACATTGGAGGCCTTCGGCTGCCTTCTGCTCATAGGTGGGGTTGTTGTCTCTTTGATACATTCCCCATTTCCATTCTCAATCTGATAGATACATTTATCATGTTCATGTCCTTTCAATGTGAAGTGTTATTATTTGAAAATCATTTATAATTTTCCCCACAATATTTAGCATAAGTATACCGATGAGAATTTCGTCAGCTATGGTTTGACAAGGATTAAACAAAAGTGTACACAAACTATTTGTGCTGCAGGTGTTAAAATATTCATTGTCAGATAATAAACTAGACTAACTATAGTCTGTATGTTTAACAATTTATACAAAGTCTCTTATGATTTAAATTAAAATATTTGATTTTTTCGTTATTCACAAGACCCAATTAGAAGCAAGGGCAAATAATTCAGTTATGGATGTAACGAGACATCTGATTGGCTGACTTTATTTTGGTTATCAGCCCATAGATATAATTTACGCTTGTGACTGTGACGTCATCAACGTATTTTCGTGGATTTCTACGGTTTAAAATTTAGAATTCAATTATAAGAAAATACTGTATTTTTTTCTGTCTATTCGAAATAACATAAAAAATGTGGTGCACACTGTTAAATAACCCGCTACGCGCGTTATTCAGTGTGCACAATTTTTTTTTATGTTATTTCTTCATAGACAGAACAAAAATTACAGTCATTCCTTAACTATGCTTGGTATACTAGTATTTATTTTTAACACGTTTAGGATTTTTTTTCTATTGTAAATGTGAGACAAACGATACATGAGGGACATTCAAACTCACAAGTCGCAAATAAACTGACAACGCCATGAGTAAAAATGAAAGAAAAAAACCAAGACAAACCTCAATAGAATACAAAACACAGCAAAGTAAATAAGAGATAGCAACACGAACCCCACCAAATACTAGGGGTGATCTCAGTGACACCCGTCGTATTACTCATGCAAGTAGAACCCGGTAATAAGTCTAATTCAGTAGGGCACATTTGGGGAAAGGGAACTGGGTCAAAAACTATAATTACTGTCAATTTAAACCAGGTTTAAACACAACCCTTACTCCCACTTCAACACTAGATGATTTGCTCGATTACTTCTTTTTATCATACATGCTGTACTGCAGTCCGATAGTAGGATCTGGTGAAAGTGATCATAGATAAAAAAAAAAAAAAAAAAAAAAAAAAAAAAAAAAAAATTGGAACAATCTAAGACAATGTTCCAGATTCTCATTTATGTTTTCTTTTTCATCAATATTATTTTGTTGTTTACATGAACTTTTTTTGTAAAACTTTTTTTTATTTTTAATCAGTTTCTCGTTGTCTTCATTTTATAAATGTATTTTAAAACATTTTCTGATGCTCTTGTGAACTAGCTTTCTTTTAAATCATTGTATCTAGTTTCAAACGGTTTAGTAACTTTTAAATTTCGCCATTTGAAGTAGATTCAGTCCTTAAATTGTATTTCCCCTGTTGAAGCGATTAAGGTCATCGACGTCAAGTGTATATCAAATGACTTTTGTGTACTTATCATGTTGAATGTCTTGACAATTTCAAGAAAAAAATATCCTTCAATGAAAGGTTAACATGTTTTTGTATTTTTTCCCTTAAGCAAAAAAAAAGTTGTAATCAAAGTCACGGTCTGCTACATAAAAATCTTATACTTTAGTTACATTTTTTATAGTTTAACTTTTAATGTGCAATCAAGGAGAAAATCCATCAGCTCACGTTTAGCAAAGAATAGAAAATGTGTGCACACATTGTTTAGTGCTTCAGTTGTAAAAAATAGTCATTTATTTACATCTTTATTGCCAAACAATAAACTATAATTGTAGTCTTATTGATAAACAGAACGCTCCAAGTCTTTCATGATTTAAAGTAAACCATTTGTTTTTCCTCATATACATAGAACTAGTAGCAAATGTAACATAAATATAAAAGCACAAAACAATTCTGTTCTGGCTATGTATGTCGTGTTTTACCAGATTTTTATAACGTTTCGGAACTTTCCTAATTATTTAGAAATCCATTAGGACTATTGATTATTATCATGGCCAATCAAAATCATGTTTAACTATTAAAATAAAAAAAATACTTCCACTTGAAAGTGACATCTTGAATTGTCCAGTGTTATATCAAGTCTACAAATATGTTGATGTCTCCGCGCTCCCCCACTACACTCCCCCCCCCCAAAAAAAAAAAAAGAGAAGAAGAAAGACGATATACAAAAGGAGTCATCAAAAGTACTAGTCGAAGAAAGTTCATAAAAAACTTAACAAAATATGAATGCTAACAATTGTATTGGTTAATTCAGGGGTTCCGGAAAGATTTGCAGTTCCTGTTCCGCTTTTTGAAATAATGTTGAACATAGTCGAAAAAAACAAAATCGTTATGTATCAGATTTAAGCAACTAAAGCCTACCGTTCGAACAATAAGCAACGCATACCGTATTGTCAGCTATGAAAGGACTGAAATGACAAAATGTGTAACAATTCAAACGAAAATTTATGACAATAAACAATACACGGAAAATAAATTTGACATACCGCAAACATCTACCAAGTGTCCGACTCAAGACTAGGGGTAAGAAAATATTGAACGTGGTGGGGTAAAACAAGTTATTGTTCGATCATTCTATAGCCCAGTGGTGTTACAGTACAACACAAGAAAAATGAACTTATTTTTTTTCTGAATGATCAATCAGTCCGGATAAAGCAGGAATATATATATATCTCAGTAGCATGGGTTCGAATCACGGCGAGGGAAGAACAAAAAATTTGCGAAAGCAAATTTACAGATCTAACATTGTTGGGTTGGTGTTTAGACGAGTTGTATATATATTATCGTCATTATGTATGACCACATTTGTTCATAAATGTAAAGCAATACATAAATCTAGAAATTTTATAATTAATTTTATCAAACACAAAATCAAATTGAATGTTAGTGCAGATTAACTAATAAGATCTCACTATGATTTTAAATTGATATCCTTTAAGAACAAAATAATCAAAGAGTTCACATGGATTGTATCTAAACTAACGGGCTTTATTAACAACATGATACATAACATTTTTATAACCGTAACAGATAGAATGTAATTTCCCTCTTTTGATAAGGAACTGTACAGTCAATCTTCAAACTAAAGTCTGTGTATCTATAATCAAAGAAGTAAGTAAACTTTTTTTAAGGTTTTAAGTCATTTTGGTAACGAAATTCATGAGACTTAAAAAGTAATAGATTACTTCATACATTGATGGCTTCCTTTTTACTAAAATACTTATTAAATAGATAAGCTCTTGCTCATGTTTCCCTAAATATATATATTAATAGTCGAACAATTCAATACAAAACAAAAAGTAAAGTCTGTGGTTTTTATGCTCTCGGTTTGCTTCACAACTGTTATATTCTGATTAGTAATTGCTTGAAGTGCTATTATATTCTTTTTTTTCTCTCCAAACAACCGAACTTTATACGTATGTATTAGTTGTTTTTATAAAAGTGTTTACGGTCTGTAAAGCAATTAGTCACATTGATCTTTCAAATATTTTGAATCTTGAATCTTGAAAAGGAGATTGAGCAGGTGTTTCTTTTTTTTTACGTTAAACCTTATCAACTTAACAGTTATAGCTATTTTTATTGTTTATAAAGTAGCAATCGCGGTAAATTGTTTCAAAACAAAATGACCTCGGTTCTCTCATTTCTTTATTTTCGAAAAGAAGAACTTACTATTTTAGGATTAATTTGTTTTCAAAACATTTCATATATCAAAATATTGTTATTTCGTCAAGGTCTGTCGATTTTTCTACTAATAACGGTACTGTCATAAACTTGTTTTGTCTGAAAGTTGTTGTTATCTTACAAAATGTCATTTGTTGGTAGTTTTTTTCTTGTTTTAGAGGTCCGTATTATTTTTTGGTTTAAGTATCATTTTTGTTTATTGGTTTTTCCCCAACTTTTAAAAGAGACATTACCCTTGAAATTCGTTTCACCGATTTGACTAAAATTAGTTTAAAAACGTATATCCAAATTATAAAAGTCCAAAGGAAACCATTAACGAAACAAATCATTGACTATGATGAATCAGAATTTCGTGTATGACATATCATTAACACCGAAGAACGTATTTTCTGTTATGCCCTGCATTTTTTGTATGTTTCCCCTAATAAGTGTTGAAGTATTAAACTTGAAGGAAAGTCTGTGTAAATAATTTTGTTCCTTGCTTTTTTTTTCTTTTTTTTTTTAAAGTTTAATATTTTTTCTATCGATACCCTAAATGGGAATACATTGTAACTTAGTTCCAGAAGACCTGTTTTTGACCAGCAGTAAAACCCCTCCTTGAACAAGCATGAACTATTGGCCACTGAACGTTAAACAAACAACAAAAAAGCAATGTCCCATTCGTCGTTATTACATTCACCTATGATACATTAATCCAGTCAAGTCTTTCCCTTTACTTGAGAACCCTACTGCAATAGTTTTTGTTACTATTTATCATATATGTTCTATCTTTAACTTACACTGATGTGGTGACAAATGAAGATGAAAATTCTGTCAATTTGGCAGTCAGTAAATCTGTTTGAATATGATAATATATTAATTGAAATCATATTATAGTACATGGTATATTATTATAGACACATTAATGTTTTATGTTTAAAAGACAATTATCCACACAAAAATAATTGAAATGAATTATACTTTAAATATTTCAATACATTTTGTCCTTTTTTTTGCATTTTCTAATTATTTTTATTCAGAGTTAAACACGCAAGATTCCGTCCTAGACGTGATGAAACCAAGTGTTCTGGACAAAATCTAATGAACACAAGTGTCTTAATGAACACAGCTGTCTTAAGGCATTTTATATATGAAAAGAAATCGTGTAAGTGATATCTTTGCGATTGGTTTACTTCCGTCTTTAAATTCAATATTTTCTCTTTTTCTTACGATATCAAAACAGCTTAACAATAATATAATATGTGATAAAAGGATGTAAAGTATTATTTACCAACAAAAAATACGAGAAAGTTCACCGCAAGTTTACCTTCAATGTTATTATCCTACTACAGGAAGAAACAGATTTCGTTGAACCGCAACTCCTCTGAAACCATGCAAAGTCGGAAATATTTGTGCGATTACGTATATAGATGTAGTGATTTGTACTTCCTTTTAAAATTTGTCTTTGAAACACAGAAAACGCCACTTCTTGAAAAATTATTCCTATTCGGAAACGTGACTTACACATTCGTGCATACTCAGTTGACGAACTCCCCGCGAAATTTAAAAAAAAATCTTTATTTCAACACTTGCCCAATTGTATCGAAATTTCGTGGCCATCTTCTAGTATTATATAAATGAATAACTCGTACGATGTGACTAGTGATTTTAAATCAAATTTCGCCTTTAAGTTAACAGAATCTAAATAAATATGAGTAAACTGTACACCAAACTATAAATGATATAACGTAATTGGCTGTATTTATATGGTTAAGGACGTTTTAAACCTGTCACACAACGTTGGTGTACGCTTTTGAAATTATTACCCTTAAATGCATTAGTTTTGGAAACGGCGAGTTGTCTAATCAGATGAGAAAGATAAAATTAAATTTATCAGTACATATTTGAGTCAAAACGTAGAAGATAAAATTGATCTGGAATATTCTTACAGTTCAAGAGTGCACGGTTCATTTCTATGTGTAAAACAATAAATAAATCGCACACCTATTGATGTGTCAGATTCCTATCGCACGAACTAAAGTTGTTAGCGTCTGACTTCATCCTGAGCACGAATTTTTGTGTAATTAAAATATATTTCAGACACATACATTTCTAAGGAAAAATTAAATATGTTATCCGAATGCCTATGCACACATTTACTTTACAAACTCATAATCATCACACTCAATCTTACAAATTTAAATAAAATTGAGAATGGAAATGGGGAATGTGTCAAAGAAACCTAGAGCTGACATCATCCGAAGTCCACCAACGGGCGTTCAATGAAGCGAGAACTCCCGCAACCGGAGGTGTCCTTCAGCTGTCCCCTAAAAAAACATGTATACTAGGTCAGTGATAATGGACAGGGTTAACATGTTGTTTTTTTTTTAAATTTCAACCCTACCCCTATACATCTAGCCAATGTAGAAAAAACAAACAATAAACAATACGCATAGTTAAACTCAGTTTAAAAGAAGTCCGAGTCCGAACTCAGAAAATGAAACAAAAGAAAATAAACAAAATGACAATAATACATAAATAACAACAGACTACTTAGCAGCTACTGACATGTCAGCTCCAGACCTCAACTAAACTAATTGAAATATTATGTCTTCATCATATGAATATAAGGCACAATCCCTCCTGTTAGGAGTTAGTATTACATGTATTCCATTATGAAATATACAAGTAGAACAAAATATCGACTCAAAACTGAATGTTCTCGAAAAAGCGAAAATTTCACTTGATGCATTAGAATTTCTCATCTCACTATTTTAATTGCATTCGCTTTAAAAAGAAAAAAAAAGAAGAAGATACGGTATGAGTGGCAATAAGACAGCTCTTTACAAGTGAACAAATGACACAGAAATTAATAACTACAGGGTACCGTACGACCTTCAACAATGAGCCAACCCCATACCAAATAGTCAGATACATGTACATTGCACGAAAGACCGAAACAATGACATCTTTTTACCATTTTTGTGAACTATTATGTAATATGTATTTTTAAAATATAACTTGAAAAAACTTGAAGCTGGAATCCTCGCAAAATTCATTTCAGCGATCAGTTATATTACATGTATCTGTATATCTGTCGTAGTAGATCATACATCTTGCAGATATTGAGTTGTATTTTTGAAGCCAAATTAATGTCTTTAAATTAATAAACACTTTTCAAAGGTTAAACAAGATGTCAAACTTTCATCAAGTAAAAGTACAAGTTAAATTCTTCACGTCAAACCAGATTTTAAATCTTTTTTTGTTGCTAAATTAAATTGATTCGTTTATATTATTTGACTTTCAAATTGATTGATCACTGGTATTTAACATCAAAGGAAATATGTTATCTAAAAGCATTATACCGAATATTTAACATTCAAATCGCGATTCCTTCTTTTTTTTACATTGCGCATTCTTTGTTATTTCTTGTTTAAAATAAAACTGAGTTAGCATTCAATTTGACAGTTTGTTTTATTTTTATCTAATGCGCTCAATTGTGATGTCCAAAACTTATGCAAAATGATATAAAACAGGATTGCGAATAAGATAACTTTTATTAAAGACAAAAGGACAACGATAATGGCCATTAACAGCTAGGTCAGCGAACCAACTTCAACAATTCCTAAAAGTATATACATGTATTAAGCTATAAAATAAAGCATTTACTGACACGAAATTATCTCATAGGCGGAAACGTGAAGGTGAAAGCTGAAACAAGCTTCTTTTCATTCTCACAGAGAAGTTCCAGAATGAAAAAATGAAAACAACACTTTTATCTATTATATAAATTGCATGCGTCCGACGCTTTTTTTTCTGAAAATTCTTTTGCATGAATGAGTTACGGATATCGTTGGCAAACTAGTTATTCCCATAGAAATGGTGATTGTCAGTTGAAAAATACGTGCGTAACGAATATATCGGATTTGTTGGCTGGCAGTGAGAGTAAAAATTTAGAAATGACATCATTGTAAAATCATCTTTTCCCGTTCAATCAGTTGAAAAGCCATAACATGCATTACCAAAGACAATAATCAGGAACCTTTAATGTTGTGGTTGTTGTTATACATTGTTAGGTGTAAACCACCACATCATAGTACGTCACATCCGGTTGTATACGAAAATAAGTCAAAAACGATATTCCCTTGAATTTGACAGTTGTAGGTAAATAATTCTACATTTCATTGCAGTTAAACATTTCTGTTTCAAAACATATGTCTTTGGTATTTCAAATCACTATTATTTTGTATTCGGGGTTTCAATAGAATATTTGTTATCTTGAGGTTACATGGTTCCTAAACCTTGTACACACGTCAGGTTAGACAAGGGGAGACATTTGATTGGTTAACTTCCAGTGATATTTATTGTCTTGTATGCAATGAATTGTTATGGGCATTTTTTTTTCTATAGTACTGGACAGGATAAAAATTTACTCATGCCAAGTATTTTTTTTTTGAATCAAAGATAACTTCTGCACATTTTTTGAAAAGTGCAAATTTAACAAAGACTAATAGGGGGAAATCTTTGGTGGTATTACATTTGTTAGTTATGTCTGGTTTTTGTTCATTGTTTTGTCATAACAATGTTGGGCGATTTTTAAACGCTGACTACACGGTTGGTTTTTTACTCCTTGTTGGCATGTGGACTCTGTTAAATAGTTACATAATTTGTAATGATTATAATACCACATCTCCTTTTTCATAATAATGATACATGTAGTTGTACGTTTAAATAGGTAAGAACGAAGTTTCGAAAAGGGTATTGCAAATATATTTTTAATATATTAACTATAAATGATAGAAAGTGATTAATAGAATCAGCTAGGAGGTTGAAATCAATTTTATCATTCCAACATGTTATATATATAACCACCTTCAGTTTGGTACATGACATATGTGGCGGGCTTATGATTACGTTATCTTTCATTATACCTATTCATGATATTAATAGACGCAATAAATATCCCCCCTTTATCTGTTCCATGATAATGCCGACAAGACTTTCTAGAATACTTTTATCCATATTCCAGCTTTTTTCTACAATAAATTAGAATAATATGTAACAACTGCAGCATAATTACATGAATACAAAATATAAAAAAGTACATGTATATGCACAACTTGTTGTTATCCATTACAGATACCAAACCAATGCAATATATTCCGTCTAGATAATCGGCATTTTTATTTTCAAAAATAACTTTGAAATTCCAGCCTTCGTAGATTCCTAATTGTTTTTTTTTCTATAATTTCAATTATCAGTTTTACTGAAAAACAAATCTAAACAATAATGAATTTAAAGAAAACACAGATGCTGCTTGGCTTTCCATGCTGTTATTGTCGTCAACAATCCAAGATCCAATTACCAACCCCTATGAAGTTGACGGAATCTAATATTCTATGCATAAAAGATAAGTATGACCACAAAATGATCAAAGGAAACGCTTTAAAATATATAATTGTCATTTTTTTCTATTGGTATTTTCACCTGCGTTATATTTTTATGACGTCTCGCTATCACGGATATCATAGTAAATATTGCTTTGTGGCTGTTTTCATACTTTACTTAGTACACGTTTCTATAGAGATCCCGATGAAGCCTTGCTCTAGTTAAGGAAGTTTCTGTCATCGTTGAAGGACAATTGGTGGACTTGGTCTGTAGTATACTCTTTGGTCGGATTATTGTATCTTTGATATATTTCCCGTTATATTATCAATTTTATATCATGTATTTTTGATCAACACGTTCCTGCAATATATTGCTTATATTTGCTGAACGCCCAGTAAGTATTTTATGCATATTCAAGACAAGATCAAATAATAAATTCGACAGGTATAGGTTCTGAAGTAAGTTGGTCAGAATATAAGAAGGGAATTAAAACTTTCAGTTGACAAAGAGTGCGTATTGTTTAGCACTGAAACTATTACCATGTTTTTTAACGTGTGACATCCTATCTTTAGCGAGGGTTTAAATGTAAAATTGAAGAACTCGAGGTGACCATATTTATTTACCAAAATACAACCCTTGTGGTAGATTTTTATAATAGTACATTCGTGCAAAATACATTATAAGATATATATAAATTATGTTTATGAATAATGTTTCTTGTTCTATCTAATGAAGTTATATAATGTTTGTTATATAAATAATCCTAACTCCAAGCTTCGATATACATGCACTGAGTCGCCTTTTTGAACTTGGATCTATGGGTTGTACATATATATTATGGTTGTACTTGAACTTGACAAATGATGTTTTGTTAACCTTTTTCATTGTGAAATAAAAGTACAAGCAAACGTCTCGTTTAGTGCCAGTGATTGGTTATGTCAGGAAAGATGCAATTTAGACACATATATGTCCTAAGTCAGTAATTTAATGGTTGTTGTTGCAATTTGTATCTGTCTTCCGTATTAATTTTATATTTATTGTTTGAGGATGAATCTGGTCGTTGGTTTTATCAAAGCTATATCTTCCTTTCCTATGTATTTTTGTTCATTTACAGAATCAAATAGATAAGACGAAACCAAGTCATATTTTGCGGATAGCTATTTTATGGCCACAGACCACAATTAATTCCTCTATCAGTTCTTTATAACGTTTTGTATCATTAAAAAAATTGCACCATGCACTTTTGTCTAATTGTTGTGTAATATAAAGTACTACTCCAAATTTATATTCAAAATTCAGAAAGATTGAACCAATCACTTTTACAAATTTAGCCAATTATACTCATTCATACCCCTATTGACATGTCAAGAAATGTTCTAAAAAACTGTATATATTACCTTTTTGCACTTGGCCTAATCACTCATTTCATATCAAAATCAATTTAAATACAACATTAAAAAATTATTTCACCTCTCTTCTTTCATTTCCACCCCAAAAATCTAAGAAATGAGTGAAGAAGGGAAAGAAAAAAAAATAAGGAAAATACAAACTAATGAAAAGGAACTACATTTGCATATCATTAATTTTGGTGTTGGATCTATTATCTTGTACTACACAATGTATTAAAGACGATTTGATAATTTCAAAGATGTTTAATCTGAATATTATATAATATGTCAAGTTAAATTTAGCATTGATATTTTGCTAAACGTCCAGTGGCAAATATTTCATGCATAATATTAAGGACAAAAACTCAAATAAGCAAATTTTGGATAAGAGTAAATATTCGGTATCAATTTTAACGTGCAACAAGCAGCATACAGACCATTCAGTGTTGATTCAATCGTTGTTGAATTATTTGCTATACATGCAGATTAATCCTCTCAAGAAGCTACGTTTTTTTATATAAATATTCTATATTTTCCGACAAAACTGCGTATTTACATGTTCTAACCAGTCTAACGGAAACCACTCTTTAGGATTGAAGAAGTCTTGATGACCATTTTGCTATACTCTATATAATCCTTGTTATTTTTGTTTTGAAGGACATCCAAAGGTTAAATATGTCGAAAGACCAACTGAAGCACGCCTCTGGGTGCGGGATTTTCTCGCTGTATTGAAGACCCATTTCTGGCCATCGGTTGTTTTCTGCTCTTTCGTTGAGTTGTTGTCTCCTTGACACATTCCCGATTTCCATTCTCAATTTAAAGTTCAAATGTATAAATATATATTGGGCAAAATATTTTACCTTGTATCGTATGGAAATTAAAAAACTGAGGAGTTCGAACATTAATTTTAACACTTATTGCAAGACCTCACCAAATTACATCCTTAATGAAGTGTTTTGTAAGGGGTAGTTTTTGTTTCTTCTTTTTTTCAAATAGCCTTGGTGTTGTCTTTCCTTATTACTCCTATTAGTTATTATTGGCGCAAAATCTTGTCAGTCGAGAACTTTTAAATTGAATATAGAGTATGATATCTGTGTTGAAAATTCAAGGACGTTCTGAGAGTGACACAAAGTGAATTGAATACGAAAAAAAATTAACTAAACCTTTTAGGAAAATTGTTTTTTTTATATGTTAATATGTCATTTTATACTCTAAAGAGCATTATCATTATCATCTATTCGTATCTTTTTTCTACCAGCTGGTGCATGTTAATTGGCTTTCAGAAAAAATATAACATATGTTAACATCGCTTGGTCAATCTCTAATATGGCTCTTGTTTTTTAGCATGTTCGATATTATTAACACTTTAAATTACTGTAAAATCTTCGTGTGTGATGATTTCTGTTTTGACAGTTTTAACAAAACAAAAAACTAAAGGTCTGCTGAATATTAAAACTGTAATCGCAGTTTGTATATGGGTATCTAAATTTATTTTATTGCGTTGTGTAAGACACAAGTCTGCTGATATTGTTCGCATAAATGTGTTTCAAAATTATATAAACAAAATAACCAGTACTAGCTATTGGGCCGAAAGATTCAAGTAGAATGCGTCATTTTAACTGTCCATCTGTAAAAAAGCATGATGCCTCAAAGGAACGTCACCATGCAAAAGGAATAATATTGACAATCATGGAAAATGTACTTTCTGCATACATGCACTTGTCTCGGAATGTTTTCCCCTATCTATATACCTCAAGCCTGTGGTTCATTCTCTGCATCATTATCTATAAATCATCAATACCCAATGATAACACGTCTGACCACCATTCAATTAACCAACATGACGTGAAAATCTAGCTTGTGGTCACAAAATCGCTACAGTTACAAGACCAAAACCTAAACCATATTTACAGCGATTCAATTGCTGTTTCTAGTCTCAAAATGAAGCAAGACTTTGAACACAAAGGTCATTACACGTTCCGGACACCAGTAAGCGGATTTTATCAATATGACGTTGATCATGCTGCATCTGTTCATTGAAGAACTCAGCAGTTTTATAATTCATGTTGCATCTGTTCATTGAAGAACTCAGCTGTTGGATAATATCAACAAAACTATATCGGGAAAGATCGGTAACAAATATTATTATAAACTTTCCGTCAACTTTACTGAAAAATACAAAAAACAAATATATTTGATTTTAATTTATATTAAGATTTTGATAAAATATTCATCCTAGTGTAACGATTGATATTGTACATCTGGCCTTGTGGTCATAAAACTTTCAAGCACGGTTTTTGTACTCGGACACAAAAATCAACCAATCAAAATACTGGATATCATGTTTCGAGCATGATTTTTGTGCTCCGAGTACTGAGCAAAGTTTAATGACTTCAACCCCTGATTCAGATTGTGTTTAAAATCCAAGTTACAAGAATTAGAATACGTGTACACGCAGAAAGCACGAAACCATGCAAATATCAGTTTTAAAAAATAGAATTTTAACTACATGTAAATAATTTGTAGATACAGATGTTTATATCCCCGCCCGCCCCACCCCCGATTTCTTTCAAAAGTTTCTTTTTGTTACGTATTTTGTGACTTCAATCATTGCTACATACGTAGCACATGAAGATAAGTTCTCTTTAAATGTAGTAATTGATGATTTGCGAGCGATTATGTTCTTAAAGAAGAGATCAATAAATTGTTATTAAAATTGTCGTCATATTACTTTTGATACAGCTGATCATTAATTAAGCAAACGAATATCGACGCAAAACATCTTTCAAATGTTCAGTTTGATTAAAGCTCATTTTTTTCTTTAATGATATGACGTTTTAAATCATTGATTTTGAATTTTAAATTTGAAAAGAAAATAAGTTTGAAATTATATAAAATAAAGCAGTTTGGTAATTATTTAGTAAAGCGAATATTGACTCGAAATATTGAATAATGACGTTGATATTTTGCGTCTAAAAAGTGAGAAAAAACTATAGAAATATATGTCAATAGAAAGGCGATTGACGAAATACGCAATTATGCTTTTTTTTTATGTAAACAAAAAATCTTCTGATGTAAGAAGAGAAATCTTTCAAGCAAACATTTTTGCGCCTGTCCCAAGTAAGGAGCCGCTGGCCTTTGTTAGTCTTGTATTATTTTAATTTTAGTTTCTTGTGTACAATTGGGAAATTTGAATGGCGTTCATTATCATATATATATTTGTTTAGGGGCCAGCTGAAGGACGCCTCCGGACGCGGGAATTTCCCGCTACATTGAAGACCTGTTGGTGACCTTCTGTTGTTGTTTTTTTCTATGGTCGGGTTGTTGTCTCTTTGACACATTCCCCATTTCCATTCTCAATTTTATTCTTTCTTTTTTTTTTTTAAATAAAAGGTCTTTTCTCTTTCCAGTGTACAACAATATATGTGAATTCACATCATTTTTTTTTTCATAGATAAATATTTTTATTTAGTATGAATTAGCTTACACGGAAACGTCACGTTTCCTATAGTGTTCGTGTTTTGATAATTTACATTTCAAAATAAATGGAAAATCCATTAGAACAAAACAAAACAAAAACAGGAAAATAAATACGAATAACACTTGACCATACACAAAACTTGTGCTATATATAATTGTTTACTACATGTACAGTTTATAATGAGTAAATGTGTTGTCAACTATTATTTCAATAATTTGACACCCACAACCTGTTAATTGAATATAATATTTCTACGTTTAAAATTAAGTGCTCATTGGTATTATTTACAATTAGTATTGTTGCAGCAGATGTCAGACTATTATTAGTATATAAACAAGATAAAAGTTCATTTTAAAGCAACAACCGTATAACAGCTGTCAATCAATACTCGATCTTCCTGATTATCATAAAGGAATATCGGAAACATTTACATTGTGACCAATTGATTAGTTTGTAGCGTGAAATCAGCATTCAGTAGCACAGTAGGAGCTTAATGCTTGTCATCCAATAAAAAATCAGCTATCATCTATCAGAACTATCAGAAACCAAATAAATTTACAGGTTTTATAACAAATCAGACAGTTTGTTTTTAACATTTTAAAACCATGTGCTATAAAAAGGATTTACATGCCGCCGTTTTTTAATTATTTCAAATGCCTTTTGGCTTAGATGGATGTAAAAGAAAATCAAAGTGAAAGTGACCGTTGTTTTATTACGAATGAAAATGCATTATAATTTACAAGAAGTTGAAGAAGGGAAACTAATGTACTTTGATAAAATGAAACATGTTCCTAGCCCTCTTATTGGGGAACATGTGTGCAAAGTTTCGAACAATAATCTGGACATAAGTCCCAGACAGAGGGCTCGATCAACCTCAATGAAAAAGCCTAAAAATAAAACGTTCGAAAATTTCGAAATGGAAGAAATTCGTCCGAGAACAAGCAGTTTACCAACGAAAAATAACTACAGGAGGCCTTTAATAAAGAACTTGAGAACAAACTACGAAGACCAAGATCATGACTTGTATAGACTAAGAACTTTTGATGTGACATCGAAAGGCATTGTCAACCGAGGGGATTCCATCAAGTCTCGAAGTACTAACAGTATTGTTTCCTCAGAGGGTGACGGGAATGTATTGTCTATCGAATCTAGCTCATGTTCTCAAAATAGTTTAGCTAACAGTGATGGTTCTATTCATAAAATCAAGCCTTATAGAATTGTGATTCTCGGTGCAATAGGAGTTGGAAAATCGACAATTGCTCAACAATTCCTGACATCGGAGTATCTTTTCGATACAAGCGTAGGTAAGATACTTTCACTTAGTATGTATTATTCGTTTACAGGGGTTGCCGTAATGGCATCTTAATATGTCAAATTTCAATTTTTTAATATATGTTCTTAAATAGATCTTTTTTGTCTTTTTTTTTTTTTGGGGGTGGGGGGGGGGAGTATTTCTAGTTTTCTTTCTTGATATCGATTGCATTCTCTATTAAACGCATGATTCTGTTCCCTTAAATGATATATAATACATTTTATACGTGTTTATATATTAAGTACAAATACATATAACACTTTATCATATTATTCATTTATTCACATGTTCGAATCTATGGCTGCATATAGTAAATATCAGTTGGTGACTATTCTGTTCAAGTAAAGATAAATATTTGCAACTTAATGGAGTCAGAATGACGACAATACCACTATATTATGTAGTATGATAGTAAATTTCAGTTTCATCAATATCAAACTAAAAATAATCTTCGTTCACATTTCTGACCCGAGAAACAGTTACAATTAATTCATAGAATAGTTCGAAATTCAGGTCAACATATATTTCGTTCTATGGAGAAGTTATGCCAACTTCTTTAGGAACTCCCATGCAGAAAGCTTTATCAGTTATGTCAATCGAATCGAAATTGTGCATTTGTAAAGTAATTGATAAGAACATGTTGATGCATTGCAGATAAAATTATATCTGAAAACCTAAAACATTGCAAAAGTCTACTAAACGATAAGAGAAATCTTGAAGTAATAAAATATTTTTTTAAATTCTATATTTTATTCAATCGATAGATAAAAGTCTTTAATTGAAAAAGCGATTTAATTATGTATGCTACATTTTTGTACATGTATTGTTTAATTATGCAATCGAACTCATGTATTAGACAGCAAGTCTCTGCAACGATCAAACGTTCATATAAGACAATTTCTGTTTGAATGTTACAAAACCAATGACACATTTGTCTTCTTGAGAGTTACTTAACTCTGATAATTTTTACGATGAATTTTGGAAGAAAATCAAGAAGTACACATCAGAGGTCTAAAATGTAAACGTCTAGAAGATTTTTTTTAGCAAAAGGTCCAAGTTTACAATTTCTTTTGTCGTTATATAAATTGAGAATCTGATTACATGTTACTCTGGCAAATATGACTTTAAACGATTCAGAATGTTTGTGTTCTATTTGGGCTCTTTCTTAATCTTTCTCGTTGGCCCCATGTTTTGCTGGTGAAGTTTGATTGAGATAAGAGCTTCAAACGTAATAATACTACATGTGAATGCAAGACCCGTTACACGTGCACGTGCTAAACCTAAAGAGCTTAGTTGACATTTTGTTCACACGTCGTTATAGAGTATTATGCGATTGTATTTTGTACTTGGGAGGCTTATCAATTCTCTACAAAGGCGTTTGTCAGATATTTCTTCTTTTCAAAATATTTTTTGTCTAATTTAAAGTAAAACATTTTAAAAATCAGATTCTCTTTGATTTGTTTTTAGACTTCAGAACCGTCTTATATAGGTTGTAAGCATCTTAAGCTTATCAAGATTAGATGTAGTCTGATCTTGATAGATACCTGTGAACATTATACATGTTATATAATGCATGCTTTATATTTTTCAAAACGGATTTTTTTTATCTAAATAATCTTCGTTGAATAGATTAGTACATGTATTAGCACGATGTACAAAACAGATTTGCAACATATCTCTACAAACGCCACGTACAATCAATATTTAAAAATACTTCTACAAACGTGATATACAGTTTTTGAAATGAATTATATACTCATTTATTGCATGCAAACTGACTCTTTCCATTCTCATTATCTTCAAGTTATTTAATATCATATGTGAAATTTAACATAGTCAGCCTGCCTTAACTAATGATTATATATAATTGCATAAACACATAATTGTTAAGAAAAATATAGTATTATAACATGTAACACGCAGTTCAATAATTTTAGAATGAATCTGGTTTTACTCAAATTGACTTTAAATGCGCACATAAAGTCAAGCAAACTAAAACAGATATACACTTTTTTAAGGGTCAATAAGAATGGTTTTGCTTTATTTCTACGTATTCTTTTTTTTCTAATCATCTTTGGCGTTTTTACAATTTTACACTGAGCGATCCGGGTATAAAGACCCTAATGGGTAGTCAAGGTCGTCAAAACCACCGTCGTCGTTCCAGGTTTGTGATATTTAAGAAAATATAATTGAATGCTAGTTAACTTTAAAAGATTCTTATTATTCGATCCCAATGACTCTTGGTTATTTTGATAAGATTGTATTTCTAGAATAATCAGTATAGGATGTTACAAAGTGTGTGTTGTGGTGGTCACGATATTCGTTCAGACCATGCAAACATATTTATTCACATTAGGCACCGTAATGATGTTTTCCTAAAATGTACTCAATGACATATACTTCATACAACTTACTCACCGGTACGTTATGACAAATTTCTACCTAAAAATTCTAAAAATCTGACCGAAAATCATAGAAATATCATTTGTTTTTAAAAACTGTCTAAGTCTGTGATCGATTAGATACATGTTTGTTTTTATCTTTCTTTCTTTTTATCTTGAAAGACGAGTAAACAATTCAATCATTCGTTAAAAGCATCTATATCACGTATTATCACGTTTCTTCTACTGATTTATTGTCTTCATGGAAATGCACTTCATTATGATCTTTATGTCAAAAAAGATTTAAGGTTCGCGTATATGATCTCAAATGAAAACAGGAAACGAATGTTTGCATGTACTAAAAACTTTTCAAGCGTCTTTATTTAATTTGACGTCGGTCAACATCGACATTTGTATCTCAGAAATAGTATATTGGCTAGACTAGATGTTTGATTATCTGTAAGCAATGTCTAACAACACCAAATGAAAAGAAACCATGTTCATATCCTTGAGGAAATACTCGATTTAATTAATGAATGAAAACAGTTGTCCTCGTTGTATTTCACATGACGCGCTTCTACACATTCCTTCAGTTGTCTCAAATTATTAACACACGTACAGCGGCTTTCAAAATATATAATCAGGATTTGTTTGTGTTTTGGCATAAGACATGACATGTGTACTTAACATATCTACCTATCTATAGGTGTTAATTGTGTGGGAAGTGTGAACATGGTTGGTGTGGTTTAATATCATTTCAACTATATTATACAAATTACATGTACATGTATCAATTGCCGTCATAGATTAATACAGATCAGAGGCTCAAAATGATACATCCACCCCCATATTAATCGTCGATAAAGTTTATTGTTTGCTCAAACCAAATAAACAAAAAAATATGATTTGTATTATAAGCTGAAGATTCTGAGTTTTTATTTTTTTATTAAAGTGGTACCTAACACTGCAGGGAGATAACTCTGTAAAATCAGCAGAACGTTTAAATGACGTAGTGTTTATAAGGGATCATTATTAAGCTTCTCAATGATCAAAATAAGTGTTTGTCAAACTGCTATATAACCAGTGTAATTTTTCTGATAAAACGGTTGGTTCAAATTTTTTGAAATTTTCATATTTTTGTCAAAGGGTCTAAGTAAATACTTTTTCAAAATTTTAAGAAAATTAAACGAGCCAAATTAATTTTAGTTAAAGTGTTAGGTACAGTACTTGCAACCTTAGGCGTTACTATTTCAGCGATCAATCAGCGGTCATCGATCAGTCACCGATCAGTCAAGTTCGCGTCAAACTCACGTCAGCAATCCGTCAGACTTATAGTAAAAGTTATTGACTGATCGGACTGATCGGACTGATAGAACCGATTGACCTTTGATGACGGATTGACCTGTAATACGTCACATGATAAAATAATGCAAATTACGGAATCTTAGTTTCGTTTAGTTTAATTAAAATGGCGACTAGTGAAAATCGAACGTTCAATGATCATGATGATACATTTTGCTTTAATAATAATAATTTAGCAAAGTTTTATTGAAAAGAAATGTACAGATAAAACCTAACATTAATATTATTATTAATGAATGGTATTTTTGTTTTATTTAGGTTATATATTTTCAAACACGGCGGGTTTTAAAACGGTGTCTACATCGCGATTTTTATTTTTTTATTTTCCAAACATACTCGGGAAAAGCAACGATTTGTATAATTAAAACAAGGATTTGCATAGCTATACAAATCCTTGTTATCATCATAAAATTCATTAACAAAAACTTATCATAATCAAGGACTTTCTATATATATTCCTGTCACAATCGAAGCCTATAAAATTTAAATAAAAAGAAGACTAATTTGGAATATTTTAAACAACTCGAAATAAAATATTAGTATGATTTCTCTGACACTCTTTTAATTTCATGAAAAAAACTATTCTAATCTATAAAAAGTACAAAAAATCCAATGGCGGTCAATAATTTTTAGTAAAATATTTGAATTTAAGGCAACGCGTACAAAAATTAAATTTCTTTTTCCTTAAAGTAAGTATATTTTATGAAGAACAGCCAATCTTGATGGACAAAAAGTACTCAAATCATATGACGGTTAATAATTTGTATCAAAATAAATCAACAACTGCATTCTTATTCAACAAAAATAAAAGTTTAAGTATTTTAATTCTCATTATATCTCAATTCTGATTAGAAGACTTGTCTCAAGATGGTAAAAATAACTGATTTCCAATAAAATAGCATCATTTCTAATAAAGAGAAGACTAATTTTGGTTAATTTTACCAATGCAAATAAAATATTAGTATGATTTCTCTGACACTTTTTTAATTTCATGAAAAAAAACTATTCTAATCTATAAAAATTACAAAAATCCAATGGCGCTCTATAATTTTTAGTAAAATGAAGAAATATTTGCATTTTAGGCAACGCGTACAAAAATTAAATATTTGTTTCCTTAACGTAGGCATATTTTATGAAGAACAGTCAATTCTGATGGACAAAAAGTACTCAAATGATATGACGGTTAATAATGTGTATCAAAATAAATCAATAACTGCATTCTTATTCCACAAAAAAAAAAGTTTAAGTATTTTAATTCTCATTATATCTCAATTCTGATTAGAAGACTTGTCTCAAGATAGTAAAAATAACTGATTTCAAATAAAATAGCATCATTTCTAATAAAAAGAAGACTAATTTTGGTTATTTTTAACATTCCTAATAAAATATTAGTATGATTTCTCTGACACTCTTTTAATTTCATGAAAAAAAACTATTCTAATCAATAAAAAGTACAAAAAATCCAATGGCGGTCAATAGTTTTCAGTAAAATATTTGCATTTTAGGCAACGCGTACAAAAATTAAAAATCTTTTTTCCTTAAAGTAAGCATATTTTATGAAGAACAGCCAATCTTGATGTACAAAAAGTACTCAAATCATATGACGGTTAATAATTTGTATCAAAATAAATCAACAACTGCATTCTTATTCTACAAAAATAAAAGTTTAAGTATTTTAATTCTCATTATATCTCAATTCTGATTAGAAGACTTGTCTCAAGAAGGTAAAAATAACTGATTTCAAATAAAATAGCATCATTTCTAATAAAAAGAAGACTAATTTTGGTTATTTTTATCATTCCTAATAAAATATTAGTATGATTTCTCTAACACTCTTTTAATTTCATGAAAAAAAACTATTCTAATCAATAAAAAGTACTAAAAATCCAAAGGCGGTCAATAGTTTTTAGTAAAATATTTGCATTTTAGGCAAAGCGTACAATAATTAAATATCTTTTTCCTTAAAGTAAGCATATTTTATGAAGAACAGCCAATCTTGATGTACAAAAAGTACTCAAATCATATGAGGGTTAATAATTTGTATCAAAATAAACCAACAACTGCATTCTTATTCAACAAAAATAAAAGTTTAAGAATTTAAATTCTCAGTTTATCTCAATTCTGATTAGATGACTTGTCTGAAGATGGTAAAAATGACTGATTTCAAATAAAATAGCATCATTTTTAATAAAAAGAAGACTAATTTTGGTTATTTTAAACAATGCGAATAAAATTTTAGTATGATTTCTCTGACACTCTTTTAATTTCATGAAATAAAACCTATTTTAATCTATAAAATGTACAAAAATCCAATGGTGGTCAATAATTTTTAGTTAAATGAAGAAATATTTGCATTTTAGGCAACGCTTACTAAAAATAAATATTTTTTTCCTTAATGTAGGCATATTCAATAAAAAGAAAATTTTGGATATTTTAAACTATGTGAATATATTTTGTATGATTTCTTTGACATTCTTTAAACTTTATAAACAAACCATTAATTTTAAACTTTATAAACAAACCATTAATTTTAAACTTTATACAGTGAAAAATTAAAATGGTGGTCAATAATTTCCATTCAAATGAAGAAATGATTGCATTCTGGATCAACAAAATTAAAAGTAAAAAGATACTTCTTCTTCAAATATTCAAATTTTATACAAAATTTGTCAAAAAAAGGAATTTATAGCAACATATTGAAATTGAAGTTACAATATTTTCAAATATGAGAAGAAAAATTTGCATTTTAAGCAACGCGTACATAAATTTAATATCCTTTTCCCTAAAGTAAACATAATTTATGAAGAACAACCAATCCTGATGAACAAAAAGTACTGAAATAATATTGCGGTTGAAATTTTTTTTATCAAAATATTAAATAACTGCATTCTTATTCCACAAAATAATAGTTTAAGTATTTTAATTCTTTGTATATCTCAATTCTAATGAGAATATTTATCTCGAGTTGTTGGAAATAACTGATTTCAAATGAAACAGTGTCATTTTTTAAATAAATAGATTTGTTTTGGTAGTTTTAAACAATGCGGATGAAATTTAAATATGATGTATCTGACATTCTTTTAATTTTATGAAAAGCGACCATTTCTAAACTATAAAAAGTTCAAAACTTCAATGGCGGATTATCGGCATTCTCGTAGGTAAAAGTTCATGTTAACTGAGACATATTATGTATTATATATGTTTCTAATGTTTACAATATTTGATACAAAACTATTAATCAACAGAAACAATTTAACGCTTTAATTAAGCATCTAATATAACTGTTATACTATTTTTACTATTTATTGCAACCAAATTAACGTGTAAATTATGGTGTCTTCGTCGAGGTCCGCGTTCATGGATCGTAAACACTGTTTAGTTCGGTTTACATAAGAATTTGAAATATATACGTATCCGTCCGATCCGTGCATAAATTTGATTTACTGATCGATCGATGACCGTTGTCACGGTAACTCCCACAAAGGTTATTTGACTTATCTGACGGATCCTATGGGTCACCGATCACCGATCAGTCATCGATCAGTCAAACATCCGTCACCGATCATTCACCGATCAGTCAAGTTCACGTCAAACAGTAACGCCTAAGGTTGCAAGTACTGTACCACCTTAAATTCTAATAAAGTGACTTGACGATGTACAAAAAGTTGACGGACGGACGAAAGAATCGACGAAGAAAAAAAAATCGAACAATTAATACCTAAATCTCTATTTGATTTTTCAATGTTACAAAAAAACATACATTTCGTCAAATGTTATTCGTGTTAAAGATTCAGCTATTCTCAAACCCTACGAAAAATTTGTACAGTATGCAACTTCCCGATTGCAATAATAATCGCATACATGATATCAAACGTTAAAAGTACAAAGTCTCAAATTATATATATATATTATGCGTGTATGAAAATAAATGCGGAAATAAAAAAGTTTTTTTTTCTTTTTCAAAAACCAGATAGATAACTCTATTCATATCAAGTCCTTACTAATCTTCAAACCAGGTTACATATATTGATGTGTCTGCTTGCTGCAAGTAATTGTAACTCGATTTAATTTGAACTTGAAAGTATAATATAAATACTGCAGGTCATTTTGTGCCTGGCAAACTAAGGAACGTTCATTATGTGTTTAAAAGATCGTAGATGTAGCTGTTAAGATGAAGATACTAATCTGGCATTAGTGAGATTTTCAAACTTTCGTTTATTGTATATTTTGGCACATCACAAACAGATTTTACTGTGGGAACAAGTTTTGATAAACATATTGCAACTAAATTCTTTCGTTAAAATTTCAATCGTTTTTCTCGGCATGTCATATACAAATCTATAAAAGCAATTTCCCTCCCCTTCACCTTCTTGAGCAAACAGTTTTGAAGAATCAGACGTGTCACCAGAGCTCCGTTGTTGTTGGTAATGTTTTATTATAGTATTTACTCAGCAATTTGTCGATTTAATATAAATATTTGTATCGTTAGGATATTCAATAAATACTACACAGCAAAAATCTATTACGCGCTGCATATGACAACCTATTAATAGTTAAAAGAAAATAATGATACCTATCAAGTGTTTAAAATGAGTGTCATCTATTTGTAATGTAAATTAATTAAAAACTCATTTTATTCCCAAATTGCCCAAAGGTTTATGTGAGCTATTGTTATAACTTTTGTACTTTGTATTTCCTGACTTAATTGTTCTTATTGCTGGCTCCGCCTTATTGACAATCTAATGTTTATATTTACGATGCGTGCATTTTGTGAATAGTGAAGGTAGATGTTGACATTTATTTTTTTGGCAATATTGCCATTTTATCAGAACTCAATAGAGTATGAATAGGAGGCTAGAGAGGGGATACGTCAACATCAATGAGATAGTAACCCAACAACACATTAAATCCGATTAAAAAAACACTTTTCAAAATGTTTTTCTATGCTATAGCTAGTTAATGTAGTCTTTGTTTTTCCCCTGGACATATCAGTAGCTCTGAAATAAGTATTATAGTAAATGTTTGCAGTGACATTTTACAAGACATATTACAATGAAGCTATACTGATTGGTATTTAGTTTCTCTTGCAATTTTTTCATCGTGTTTTTCTATATTTAGAAAAGTTGTAAATAACTGTTCACATTGGTCAGGGTTGAGTGTTTTTTTTCTACGATGATCGATATAAAAGGACGTTATACAAAACACGTTTATAACATTGGTACTTTTAAAGTGTTTATTTCTGAGGTTGAGATAAACAATTTTCATAATTTAACCATAATGGTTATAATAAAGATAATAATCAATTATGTCTGGCTGTTCTACAGGTTGTTTACCTGTATTTGTTAGCCAATATTGGCATAATGTAACACGATTTAAGTGGACAATATTAGTGGTAAGTGGTCTTTTATTACCAGTTATTGCTATCAATACAGAATTTGTACGACAAACACAAGCACGTCATTAACGACCATTACTAATTCATTTCTGCAATAAACGATATATAAATAGGTAAATGATCCATTTGGAAGTTATAACTCGAGCTGTGAACGATAGGTGATATAATAAGTCCTTAATGACACAATGTAATCAGCTAAAATACAAAAAGCATACATGCACAGTTTTCAAGTATAGTCGAGACTACTCTCCATATAGCTCTCATAAACAAGATTGATTTAATTACCTTCTAGAAAGATAAATGAAGATTTGAAAACAGCACAAACACCTTATTAAAATCTTTAACTGTTTCCTGGAAAGAAAAAAAATAACAATGTCAACGTTTCTAGCATACATCTGGTTGAACAATGCAACCTAGTTTTTTCGAAGCCTTTTACTTTTACCCTTTGATTTGAATTGTGTACAGTCAAAGATTAACTTTAAGAAAGATATTTGACTACGTAGCAAAATACACCCTTTGATCACCACACTACATTTTAACCACAATTCAACCTCACAATATAACAAAAGATATCAATTATATTGTAAACGCCCCAAGGTGTGACTATGGTACTAGTATATAAAAATGGTCACCAACCGATAGTAAAAGCCTTGCCGAAGTGAGGCGTACGTTCATCTGTGCGGGAAGTTTAAGTTCGGAGCAACTTCCGGTCAGAATAGGGACGTTACTGCCAATGCCAAATGGAAAGAGAGTGTCATGCTCTATAAACCAATTGACACAATAAATGGGTCCGTAGTCTATTTGTTGCTAGGCACAACATACTATAATATTATGTCTTTATCCATTATCCCCCTTTTACCGTGGCAGTCCAAATTGCCCGATAACCCGGGCGGCTTCATGACAGACCAAACTTTTGCATTGATCTTAAAAATATATTTGTTCTCGTCCTGAAGATGCATGAATATTTGCTACTGGACAAACAACAATCAATCAATCAATTAATCATGCATTGTTCAGTTATGATTACTATTTCATTAATTTAAAATATTACGAAAATGTTCAACTGTTGCACGTGCGAATTCGTTTATTAAATATCTCAAGATACATGTATGTCCCTGAATTTTACTTCATGAACAACACAGTTAAATGAAACAGGAAATGGGTTAAATAGAGATTGAATCAAATCAAGTCTTACATGTATATGTAGAACAAAATATTGTGCCAACACTATTCGGCTTAATATAGACTAAGTTTATATATATAATACATTTATATTAATACAGCTTACTGCTTGATTAAATAAAAGTAAACATGTCAGCCTTGTTTTATTTCAACTACAATTACATGTTAACAATTTTCTTTAAATATATACAATGCATATAATGTTGAAAGTTTAAAAAAAATAATTATGCATTTACTAAACGTTATAGATATCACCTGGATATATATTATGCGTTTCAATTTTTTTATGGCGATACACCAAAAAGATGAAATAACTATATATTTTTCACAACAAATAACTACAACATGTTCAATTGTGAAATTACTACTATACATATAACACAATCAAAAACGGGAAAGACAGAAACCAGCTGACAAAATTTATATGCATTCCCCACGACCTTGTTTAGATTCAATTAAGATCTAACACATATAACTTTGTCGCAATGACAATACCAATAGTGTTAGAGATGCGATTTAAATTATTCACTATTATCAGACACCAAAATTTATACAACACCATTCGATAATACTTGACAGTTTAAGAGCGTATGACTTTATTGTTGATGGTTTTTTCCTACTGCTTGTATGAACAGTGGATTGATTTATTTTCCTAGAAAACCAAATTTTGTGGCTTAAAGAAAAATGGAATTTTTCGTATATATTTGATTTTGTGATTTTCCCATACCATCTTGCTAGCCAAAAGTTACGATCTAGTCCCCCCTTTTCCCTTTGTTTTGAATAAACATTGGAGTTCGGTATGTTTGGTGGCCTCCAGCTGTTGTTTGCTCTATGGTCGGGTTGTTGTCTCTTTGATACATTCCTCATTTCCATTCTTAACTTTATTGTTTTTTTGTATATCGATACTATTTTTTTTCCAAAGATGATGTTATAACTGACATACATTCGATGAACGTTCATTAACAGATTTAAAAAAAAAATCAACCGATGAAATTAAAGATGCCAGAAACATAGTTACGGTGTACATGTACATTTGTGACAATACGTTTCTTATCCCACGTAATTTACTGGCGTATCAAGTCACGCGTATGACTGACAAACACCAATGTATTGTAACACATCGGTTGCTTAATTTTAATTTGCAATACGCTCAGTGGCAAATATTTCATGCAAATTTAAGACAAAACCAAATTAACTATAAATTCAAATAGGTATAGGGTCTGTTGTTTTTATTTGAATTCTTGGTTTATGCTATCCCTTAAAAATTGTATATGTTGTTTAGTGGTAGTGTTTTGCCTTAAGACAGGCTACATATGGATCCATACATACATGAAGTTAGTTCTCTAATTTGAAAAGATAGTGGCATAATACATTGGATTCCAATTCAAACCGAACGTAGATCTGATGCGTACGCAAGACGTTGGTTTCGTCTGCAAATTAATTGAATGACTCGTCAGTATGACCTACTGACATGTATTTTACTGCTGGGTGAGAGAATCCTAGGGACTGCCATATTATATAACCAAGTCAGTTACTGGAAATTCCGAATCAACATAAAATCCCAGTCAAATATAAACAAATACTATAAAGCCTATACGTCCATGTAATAAAGTCTTAAGTGCACATTTCAAAATTAAATATTCTTGAAATTACGGATTGCAACATAGATTTATAAATATTCATTATATGATTTAATTACTGGTATGCTATTTATGTAGTAAAGTGATTAAAACATTCCTTATTAAAAAAATGATAATGTAACAATTCCAAAACAAAATTAACAATGCGATATGTTTACTTTCGAATGTAATTGACGAGGGCGTTCTTTCGGTATTTTTTTCTAAGGTATTCAATATATACGTACAGGAATAAATATTTCAAGATATCAATAATTCATAACTAATTAAAAGCAATATAGATATGAAATAAGAGTCTTTGTTGTAACTGCTGCAATTATTAGTTGGGAATTGTTTGATTAAGATAAGCTGATATTAGATATAGTCTGCCGTATTCATACTGTGTAAATATGTTGTACTTGTTAAGTAAGCAAATTTAATCAATGTTTTAATATGAATCATTAAACTAAATGTTCCATAGTATTATCTCAAACCGAGTTTGGGGAAGGATCAAACCCGACAGTTTACACTCCCCTCATATCCCATGTTCCCTAATAACAACACCAGAAAGCCAAGGACAAAAACTCTTCGTTAAATATTTCTTCATGTTCAAGCTTTGCTTTATTGTAGTGTTGGCCTTTTAAAAAATGTTCTACTAGTCAATACGGGTACTACCAATGTTATTTTAACTGATCGGACGGAGCTAACGTTTTAATTTGCATAAGGACAGTCTATTTGAAGATGTGTGTGATAATATGTGATAAGGATGATGACCGTTATAATTATAATTAATTTCTAATCACCTATCAGTGTCAACAAACCTATATACAAATACACTGAGTATGATATAGGACGAATAACTTGACTCTGCATTCATGAGTTTATCACATATAACACCTGTCTATAGATGGAGTGGTCTTAAATAAGCGAACCAGTTAAACCCCGCCCAGTCAAGTAAAATAAATCAAGTAATAGAACAGTCTCCTCAGTTAAATATGTTTAAGCAAACATAGCCATCCGTTTAAACCTTACCATACTTGTGATCACGTTACTGTTTTGCTAACATTTCATAAAACCTTAAAATTGACACAGTATGTCAACAGATGTATGATTGAGGGCCAATTGCATAGTTCCATCACAGAAACAAATTATTTAGTACGTCTATATTTAATCTGCCGATTATTTCGACAATATCTTATGATTATTAGTGGTTTCAGAAGTTTACGATAAATGCCATCCTAGACATGGTAATAAAAAATTAATATGTATCAAAATCGCTATCTCAAAGAATCTTTAAATAGTCAATATCAAAGTGCAGTGTTAGTCTTTTTTATACATCCTTAATCATGACCACTATTGTAAATGGACATCTTTGTGTTAACCAAAGCATAACCATTCTTTTTATGTAGCTTTATCAGAAAATGTGTTAGTTTTCTTCTGCTCAATTTTGTTACAACGTGTTTATGTGTTTTATCAGAATTACCATTATACTGCCTATTACGCGGACGTGCTCTTGGTTTATTTCACGTTGATTTGATTCTTCTTAACGACTGTATAAAAATATAAAATTTTGCTATTCTCATCCCATTTCTAATTCAATTCAAAAATTAAAGTTCTTTTTTTTACTTCATAAAACAATTGCCTTACCATGTAAATATTTTTTGTCTAATCAATATGAATAAAAGGAGTAAATATCACAGCAACGAAAGTCGCAGACTTATGTGTACACATGCTAAATATATACAATCTCCAATTCCAAACAAACCAAGTTGGAATAATTTTATAGACATTGCCAATGACTACATTAAGATTTGTCAAAGCTTGGCACTGAATTCAAAAGTCAGTTACTCAGAAATAAGAATAAAAAACGAAAAACCAATTTATGATATGCTTGAAGTTTACTTCAGTCTGACTTTTTTCAAATTTTATTTGTAATAAAACTCATTTCTTTAAAGTTAAAGATATAGAAAATGAAAAAATAGATAAAACCTGATAAATACTCAATTCACTTTTATCATTATGCATGATTATAGGTACAATACCGACGTCTTGACATTAGAGATAGCGTGTACAGCTCTTAAAAATAAACGCTTCATTAACCAATGCATAAATCTTATGAAAACTTTATATCTAAAATTGGAAGTAATGCAATTACAAAAAAAGGGTATGACCGAGTTTATTGGCATAATATGTGTATTACGTTAAAAGGATACATCGAGACAAATGGAAGTCAAGTAAGCAATAAACGTTGAGTTCTTCCTGTATACATATAAGAACTGGCGCAATAATATACAAACTTTTTAAAGACCACTGCAAGATGTAATGGTTATATATACATAAATGTTCTCTCACTAAGAGTACAAAACACTACTCTAAACAAGGCGAATCCCGATATAATGACTACATATATAAAGTCTGTCATCTCCCGGCGCTTCGAGAATTTGATAGAAAGGCATCATTTATTGATTTACTATTATATTGTTTTAATATCTCTCTGATTAGTGGGAAAATAGTCTTTTATAAATGAAACACCTTCGTTTAAGAAAACACTGTACTGTAACAATTAATTCAATTTTTCTTTTGTTTTTCATGACATTTTATATTAATGGACCTGAAATATGCATCCATAAAAAATTGCAGGATAAGAACAATAAGGTTAATGTTTTGTCCTATATCTGTTAATGGTTGGGATATATGCAGAGTTTTAAATAAATGCTTCACAATGTGAGAGATTTAAATTTTGATAAAATGATTAACAACTCTCAGTAGATAGAAAAAGGAAATTGCTTTCCGCTTGAATAAATTATTTGTTTTTAATCAATATTTATAATAAAAGTGATTTACGACTAGTTGGTATAGTTGGTATATGCACGTCTATAATAAAAAATGTAGAATTATGTTGCTACTAAAAGTTACACCTTTACTTTCAAATGTTTTTGAAAAAGAGAATACTGCTAAACGTTGTTATGGTCACCAACCGGAGACAAGAGTTTATCGCGTACAACTGACTGTAGATGCTCTTGGGTATAACTGTCAGAAATTGTTTTAAGGTAGAACTGTGGGAAATTATACTAGGGTTTTACTGTCAGAAATTTTATTGTGGTAGAATTGATAAAAATTGTACTTCGGTGGAACTGTCAGAAATTGTTCAAAAGTAGAACTGTCAGGAATTTTTCTAGGATAGCACTGTCATAAACTATATTATGGTAAAACTGTCAAAAATTGTTTCAGGGTAAAACTGTCAGAAATTGTATTATAAAAGAACTGTCCTTACATTTTCTTCGGTAGAACTGTCAAACATTTTTTAGATATAACTGTTAGAAATTGGTTAAACAGTCAAAAAACCGTAGAACAATATTCTGACAAAAACGAAAAAAAGATGTCAGAAACATAATTACGGTGTACATGTACATTTGTGACATCACGTTTCTTTATCCGCATAATTGACCGACAGAAGGTCTATCAAGTCACATCTATGATATACACTAACTTAAAACAATTTGAACAACATATTGATTGATTGATTTTTATTTTCACAACGTACAGTGGTAACTATTTCCTGAATATTCAAGACAACAAAACAGAATAATTCAGATAGGCAGGTTTGCTGTTTCCAGTTGACTCGTGGGTTATTGGTGTTTGGCTAACCCCCAAATTTCGTTTATGCGATACTGGATTGAACGTTTCCATACATAACGCAGATCTGATGCGTTTTATAAACCCAGCAAAGTTAACTTTACTAAAATAAATGTTATTGCTGGGTGGGAGAATACAAGGGGTGACAATATTCTATAAGAAAAGCAATCCCTGGAAATGCCAAAAAAAACCAACAGAAAATGTAAGTTAATATAAATAAATACCCTGCTCGCAAAAAAATTAAGTGTATAGTGCACACGTTTTTAATTGAACATTCTTGAAACTACAAGGACGCAACATTGCATTGATTTATAAATATTCATTATATGATTTAATCAGTGGCATGTTATTTATGTAGTAAACAATGCGATGTTTTTACTTTCGAATGTATTTGACAAGGGCGTTCTTTTGGTATTTGTTTTTACTGTTTTCAATATATACGTACATGATTAATTCAAAATATAAATAATTCATATTCAATTAAAAACAATATACATATGAAACGAGTGTCTTTTATATAACTGTAACAATTATTAGTTGGCAATTATTGATTTCAGATAAACTGATATCAAAAATAGGCTGCAGTATTAATTCATACTGAGTAAATATGTTGTACTTCTTATAAGTAGGCCCTTTAAATCAATGAGTTAAAATGTATCAGAAAATGTCCCATAGTATTATCTCTAGCTGAATTGGAAGAAGAATCATACCCGACTTTTTTCACTGCCCTCCTCCCCATGTCCCATCCTCCCAAAAAAAACAGAAAGCCAAAAGACAAAAAAATCTTTCTCCAATATTTCTTCATGTTTAAGCTTTGCTTTATTGAAAAGTTACCCTTTTGAAAAATGATCTGCTACTCAAAAACAGAGAAAACAGTCACATCTTTTAATGTGTTTAAGCAAACATAGCCAACCGTTAAAACCTTACTCCAATTGATTCCTTGGTGATCACGTTACTGTTTTGTTATTTTTTAAATCGACACAATATGTCAGCAGTTTATATGTGATCGAGGACCAATGGTATTGTTCAATAAAAGATACAAGATGGTTAATACTTCTATATATAATCCACCGATCATTTTTACAATATAATATCACTATTACTAATTTCAGAAATTGTTGATAAATGCCATCCCATGCATGGTAATGACGGAATTGATCTGTGTCAAGATTGTTATCTACAATCTATCCATGAATAGGCAATTTTATGTCATATGCAAGTCGATTTAACCATATGGCGCTGTTATATGATGCATTGCAACTTGACTTGATTGAAAACTTAATATGAAATACCTCTTTTTTAAAACCCTTTAAAACACAGCAAACGAACACATTGATTTTAACTACAGTATTATTTTCTTATTTATGTAGCTTTGTAAGAAAATGTGTCAGTTATCTTCGGCACAATGTCTGTCCATGTTTTCTTAATTTTCTGTTGAATAATTTTTCTATACATGTATTTGCATATTATTAGTAAATGCGTAATAACGCAGAACATATATTTAACTTGAACATATTTACGATACAGTGATCGCGAAAATGTAATGAAATTTATACCACAATCTGAGCCATTTAAAAACATGTTTACCAGAAAACTATTAAAAAACATGTTTGTTTTTAAACTTTCTACATGTATGTCATTATTTATCTTGTGCTATCTATATTACGTGGTTGCTGTCTTATTGAGGTTTCACCCACGCATCTTCCTTTATTTTTAGTTAATATGAACAAGTTTTAACATTTGTTTTGTATTGTAACAACGAATGTACAGCTCTATGGTCGGGTTGTTGTCTCTTTGACACAGTCCCAAATTCCATTTTCAATGTTATGTAAGTGTATGATAAGACGTTAATACAGTAAACTGTTTATTCCACGAATATCATTTCGTTGTGATTCATCTTGGTGTATTTGTCTTACAGTCTAAAGTTGAACATCAAATCCGATAATGTTATTCTAATCCCATTTCCAATTAAAATCAAAAATGAAAATTCTATTTTCATACTTTATCAAATACTATGTAGATATATTTTTCTTATCAATATAAATAAAAGAAGATATATGTAAATGTCACAGCAACCAAAATTAAAGACAAATGAGAACAAATAATAATATACAATCTACAATTCAAAACAAACCAAGTTGTGATAAACTTTGTAGACATTGTCACTGACTACTATAAGATCTTTCAATACTTGACACTGAATTTAAAAACGAAAACCAAGAAATAAGAATTAAAGAAATGAACGAAAGCAATAAATGAGATGTTTTCCATGGGACTGACTTTGTTCATTTTGTAATTGCACTAAAATTAATCAATTAAGTTAAAAATATAGAAAAATGAAAAACAGATAAAACTCAATTTACTTTTATCAGCATGATTTAACGTACACTACTTACGTCTTGACATTTAGAGATAGCGTGTTCACCTCTTAAAAATAAACCCTTCATTTAATACTGCATAAATCTTATGGAAACTTTATCTCTAAAATAAGAGGTAATGCAATTACCCACAAAAAAGATATGACCCGAGTTCTATGGCATAATATTGCTTCTTACGTTAAAACGAACCATCGAGACAAATTGAAGTCAAATTGGCGATAAACGTTGCGTTCTTCCTGGCTGTACACTTATAGGGACTGGCGCAATAATTTTATTTTTTTAAAGACCACTGCAAGATGAACTGATTATATATACATACATTTTCTCTCGCGAAGAGTACAAAACACTACTTTAAAGAAGGCGAATCCCGCAGTAATGACTACATATATAAGTTCTGTCATTTCCTGGTGCCTCGAGAAATTGATAGAAAGGCATGGTGTCTAACATATATTGATTTATCATGATTTTTGTTATATCTGATTAATATGGAAAATAGTCTTTAATTAATGAAATACCTCCGCATAAAACACTACAATGTGTTGCTTTTGTAAAATAAATTGTATTTATATACTTCATTTGCTGTGGTATATAATTGTTTAAGCCTACGCAATCGCAATCAATATGTTTTTAAAAGAAAATATAGTAGTGTATCAATTAATGCATTTTTTCTTTTGTTTTTTTATGACATTGTTGCTTAATGAAATTGATAGAAAGACATCATTTATTGATTTACAATATTGTTTTAATATCTGTGATAAGTAAGGAAAACTAGTCTTTAATTAGTGACACACCTCGGCATGAACACTACAATTTGTTGTTTTTGCAAAATAGATTGTATTTATATACTTCATATGCTGTAGCATATACATTTCTAAGCCTACGCAATAGGAATCAATTTTTATTTTAAGAAAATATAGTACTGTAAATATTACTGTATTGTTTTTCTTTTGTTTTTCGTGACATTTGAATTTTTTATTGTTCGACCTGGGAAATATCTATATATAAGCACAGGATGAGAACAATAAGGTTAATGCTTCGTCCTATATTTGTTAATGGTTTGAATACATGCAGAGTTTTAAATAAACGTTTCACAATGTGAGAGATTTAAATTTTGATAAAATGATTAACAACTCTCAGTGGATAGAAAAGGGAAATTGCTTTCCGCTTGTATAAATTATTATGTTTTAATCAATATGTATAAGATGATTCATGACTAGTTGACTATATGCACTTCTATGATAAAAGGTGAAGAAGCATTTTGCTACAAAAAGGGACATCATTACTTAAAAATTTATTGGAAACATTTCTGCTAAAAATAGTTAGTCACAGACCAGAGACAAGTGTTAATCGCGAAGAGGTATATTTTACTATGAATTGTAAAGCGCTTTGGAGGGAAATACATAAAAAGTCTTGTTTTTATTTTATTTTGTGGAGTACATCTGTTTAAAACTATTGAATTTAATTATTTGAATCTGTAATAAGGTTACAACAATTATAGAATACATCATTTAAGAATTGTTTCATCATGATTGTCAAAGATTTTCGTTAAAAAGTAATATCACAAAAATACTGAAATCAGATGAAAACCAAATTATCACATTGCAAAACCAAAAAACAAAACACACCAAAAACGAATACTAGTAGACAACAACTGTCATATTCCTGACTTGGTACAGGCATTTTCAAATGTAGAAAATGGTGGATTGAACCTGGTTTTATAGCGCTCAACCTCGCACTTGTACGCTTGTCGCATCAAATTCCATTATACTGAAATTGATGTGTGTACAAAATATCACAAATAGAGGTAGATCAACAATACGAACCACAACCGAGCTTTAAGTGATTTCAGGTGCTCCGGAAGGGTAACCCGTCATGTTGATCCTATTATAAAAAAGCTTGTAAATAGTCTAATTCGGTAAGACACATTCGTGAAAAATGAACGGGATTATAGTTACGACATAAGGAACCGATCCGATATCATCTGAACAAAGTACATTCTATACCGGTCAACCGACTCCGTATGGCAGCCTTAAAATTTACGAAGTGATGATTTCAACTTCACTATTTGAAAGTCTTTGTTTAAAAATGAAAAGGTCACAATTGGAAAAAAGCCATCTATAAAACTGACAGCAGATATGTGAATGTATATATATGAAAACCAATGATTGTTTACTTTTACAAATTGTGACTTGAATGGAGATATTTAGGTGTCTCAAAGGCACTCATATGACATTTTATAATATCTTCATATGTCAATTAGGTTATAGAAGAGGGACGAATGATACCAAAAGGGACAGTCAAACTCATGAATCTAAAACAAACTGACAACGCCATGGCTAAAAATGAAAAAGACAAACAGACAAACAATAGTACACATGACACAATATAATTAACAGACAGTAGTATGATGTTAACCAACTATGATTAAGAAGATAAAAATCGAGGAGGGAACAAAAGTTAGGGAATAGCGCGAAATCCCATCCACCAGACATATCAAGTGTCTTGCGCTATGTATGCAACACCCATTTATGCGAAACAATAATCAGTCAAAAATTAGCAATAAGGAATAGGACACAAGAAGAACCTTTCAAGATCACTTATTTGGAATAGATATCTAAAACCAAAATCTATCAACCAGTCTGAGATTACACGCATGCATCATAGTTTTGTGTTGATTTATTTAATATCATAATTTATAACTCTCAATTGTATCATTTTAACAAATCTGATATTCTATACCGTTACGTTCACTTTGCCAGAAATAGAATAAATAACACAATAGTTCCAGTAGCAGTAGTTTTACGGGCATAATTGATTAGTCTATCTGTCAACCTTAGATCTGGTTAAGCAGACGCATAATAGATTATGCAATTTTCTTCTAAACATCTCGTAAAACTCCTCACGATCAATTTATCACCTTATTTGAACGGTATACCAAATTCATAAGATAAATGAATTGGTTGGCCACAAGCAGTATCATATTCAAAATAAAACATGTATTTTGTTAAATTTTTGTCTGCTCTTTTGAAATATCATCTTCTTCAAATGAAGAGGATGACATGACAATTCATATCGGCACGATTTAAATACATTGTGATGCATTATTTTCACTTAAAAGTGGATGTGTGGTAACACCTATCAATTATTCATTAATACCATAAGAGATATATAGGTTGACTTTGCTCGTTGTTGAAGGCCGTACGATGACCTTTAATTGTTAAATTGTACGTCATTTGGTATCTTGTGGAGAGTCTCTGCGGTTCAATTGGCAATAATAACAAATTCTTGTTATTTTTATAATAATGTTTTTTCTCTATTAATAATTTAGTATTGTTAGCTCTGTTTTGATGATGAAAGGATGAGATTTATCAGCTGCGTATAATCATAGTAAAGCTATATACTTAGCAGATTCAATACATTTAATAGTCCTTATGATTCTAATTTCGTCTACAAACAAATATAAATGTTGAATGGTAAAGATCGAAGGGTTATTGTCGAAGGACAAACTGTCAACGTCTTCAAATACAATCTTCTGAATATTCTTCAGAAATAATTACCACTATATAAATATTTGCGTGAGGTGAAGTAAACTGAAACAGATGTTTTATGTAAATATACATGATATAAATATAATCGAATTATTACTTGCACAATGACTTGCAGAATTTTAAATATGCTGGATAAATTTTATGCAGCAAAAATTAAGACATATAAAGATAGTTAATTTGCTGGAATCTCGCGTACTATTAAATTTTATATAGCTGATCGTTCCTGTTGACTACGCCTGCTTTATTCTTCTGGGCTGAAGCGAGTTGTAAGTGTACGACTATAGTGTCGCTGACTCAGCAGAGAAACATCAAATATCGAATGTTTTATTAGATTTCATGTTATAAAGACGTTCGGGGTTCGAACCCACGAACTGTCTATGGTTATCGTTCGTTTTTGTCTATTTTATTAACTTTTCGTTATAGTTTTTCTCTTTGAATTGTTTTACATTACTTATATCACTCCCATTGACGTCGTTTGGTTGATGGATAGTTGTCCGAGTGTCAAACATGCAATATACTCTTATTCTATATTTATACCACACAGAACTGATTCTATTCTTGGTAAAAGTCATTGGAATCATTATACATTATGTTAAAATTAAGACAGAATGTTAGAAAGCTTTATGACAAACATTTTTCTATTTAATGGCATAATATTGATTTGACACTTAATCTCCCATGTGGAGGAAAACAGGACGTGATATACTAACCTTCATTACAATGTGTGTCCTGGTTTTATTTTATTTTTTTTATCGTTCAATTTATTTAAAATCAATTACAGTTGTGTAAGCATGGTAAGCATCCTTCCTACTGTTTTCCCTATAGAAACGAACGATTGTTTAATATACATTTAATATAGCCTGATTTTTTTTCAAGTCATTGCTTTTATTTGTAAACGATTTATTTTTTCTCATTAGATTATCAATCAAGTGAACATGTAAAGCTACGTTTATTTAGATGTTATCTACTTACAATTTTATCATATGAGTAACGGGTTCATTTGAAAAGAGACATTTTGACCTAAAAAGGCATTAGCCCTAAAAAGAAAGATGTTAGAGGGTAAAATACCCAATTCCAAATTGAATACAAGATGTTTGATTTCAAGTTTCGTTTCATTAGCGAACGCATTCAATTGATATATAATAGTAAAGGAGAGACACAAGACTCCTCAGCCATATCTCGAAAACGACTCGAACCGTATAAAACAGTCCAGGTTTAATGCTAGCGAGCTGCCCAAATTGTCAGACTAGAATTAATAAGTCAAACAGAGTTTACAAAACTATTTCAAAACTAGTTTACTCTATAAATAATGATACAGAACGATGTGTGGTATAAAAAGATAAACAATAAAATATGGTAATTTTGTTGGATAACTTTGACTATAATAAACTATTGTATAATACTAAAATTGTATCTTAAAGAAGTAAGCGGCAGAAATAATGCGCTCAGTGAATCGTATTTTATTGCTTTATCATATTGGAAAATAAGGTTTCTTGATTGCATTAAGGTGGTACCCAACACTTTCACTAAAATTAATTTGGCTCCTTTAATTTTCATAAAATTTTGTCAAAGTATTTACTTTGACCCTTTAACAAAACTATTAAAATTTCAAAGATTTTGAACCAACCGTTTTGTCAGAAAAATTACACTGGTTATATAGCAGTTTGACAAACTCCAATTTTGATCATTGAGAAGCTTCATATTCCCTTAACAACACAACGTAATTAAAACGTTTAGCTGACTTTACAGAGTTATCTCCCTGTAGTGTTAGGTACCACCTTTAGTTCGCTCAGAATTTTTTTTATTGACAATAACTCATTGCTCGGTAATACTTGACAAAAACATACCCGAACATAATGTTATCCGTGATCAAGCGTATTATTATTTGTTTTGATGCATCAAATTGATTTTGATTCCGGATAATTGACTACGCTTGTCCCATAGGGATTGTCGTTTTATATAATGTATCAGACTGAATCTGTTTTCAATAATTGTTTCTTTTTATGTTAATGTACTATTTAGACAATAACCATATCAAGGTTTTTTGTAATTTTTTTTTATATCAGTAACAAAAGGAAGTAATCAGACTTGCATATTATAACTAGATAAATTAATTTTACAAATTTTACATGGAATTATGTAATGATAATGAGCCTTGTCAAACATGGTTTACTGAATAGTCGTCATTGGCTTTGTACTAGCTTTTAGCTTGTAAGTACTTAAAGTTCGACACTTTGTGTATTTATTCTTGATGTATCGTGCCTACCTTGTAACATATATAAGTACTGGCTTTGTTTCCATTTTGTTCTTATGGTGTCCTGTTACCACATTGATTGAAAAATTAACTGCTTACAATTTGTTTCTAAAATTCCGATACATGTTATATATGCAACTGTACAAAGTCAGGAACCTGTTTTTCAATGTTTGTTCTTAGTGCAATCTGTCATATTTTTTGTTTTATTTATGTTTTGTCGTTTATTTTGTTAGTTTTCGTTTAAAATTGTTTCACATTTGTAATAGCGAAGCCTGTTGTAGCTGATTTAAAGAAATGGATTTGCACAACATTTGAGGAACTATGATAACTGAAAGTTACTAACATTCTGTTAGATGTTTGTCTGATTGGCAATGATATAACACATTTTGTATTAAACAATTAATTTGATTTTTCATTTCTTTTCCAGACAGCGAACAAGAAAAAATGGTTTCTGTCCTACTAGACGCAGAGGAATCTACAATGGAGTTTGTTGATCTTGAATCAGACTCGGTAAGTCATTTCAACGCTTTTTTTTAATCACGATCAATGAAGTCTTATAAACACAACCCACAAATACAAAAATATATTCTTCAGACAAAGATAGAATTAAATTACACTACACCATCTGTAGCCAAATGACCATGACAATTTCTTTATTAGGGATCTCGAAAAGTCGATAGTACTGATGGACATTTTCCTTTTGACTTAATTACGGCAATTTATTATCGTTGCTTTAAAGACTAATTTAGTTCGTAAATCTGTGGGCAATTTTATAGTGGTTACACATGTAATTAGTATAATGAAAACAAAATATATCTGTTTCTACTACGGACTTGTTACATTCATATACACTAACAATAACAAACTGATATGGCCATTTCATTCAAATGTACTTTTGTGTTATCGGAAAAGTTATTTTAAACCAAACTGAATACTTATTGCATGAAATAGGAAAGTGATCTACTCATTTTAGTTTCCTGTCCTGTTCTATTTGATACTTATAATATTTTGACAGGCAAGGTTCCTCAAGACAATGTTAAACAAACCTATGGGGAGGCCGAGCTAGGTTTGCTGTTAATATAAAATTCAAGTTGATCAAAATGTCATTTATTTAAAATTTATCCTGTATTGAGAATGACATATTAACAATATCAATAGTAGCAAATAAATGACAATTGTATGACATATATACAATTTACTATGAAAGGAGAGAAATGTTCTTATTCCTTATGACAAGCCTTTATTGGTATTTATTCCTCATGTTTTCTTAGTTCTATGTACTTCGTTTTTGACCATACATTGTCGGTCTCTTTTCGATTCAAAACTTGCAATTGTGTGGGATTTGATTCTCCTATAAAGGTGTTATGTATGTTCCATCTTTTTCAAATATCTGTGATAAAATTTATGATAATAATAATATTCCTTTTATTCAAAAGCAACACAGCTTTTATAACTTACAAACTATAGTATTAATCAATGGGTGTTTTTATAATGGCCCTGTTATATGTCCAAGGTCTGTTATAATGGTCCAGGATTTCTATAATGGCCAGAGGCAACTTTTCTGTAATGGCCCATTATCAATGCCCAGTTTGTCTGTATTGGTTTTTAATAAAAAGTCATTTTTGCCGATAATGTACTCATTTGGTTAATAAACAAATATAAAACCATCAATAAATATTAACATATGTGTTTTATAATAATAAACAGTTTGCATCATTGAATCATCGGCGAAAAAAACAACAAATAATATAAATTATAAAATATAAGCATAATATTATAAATAAGTAAATATAGGTATAAATGTATATTGCAGTACACTTATCAAAGCCCTGAAATGACTATGCAACCCCTTTATTTTACGAAGTTCTTTTCCTGCTTAATTCTGCGAGACATTTACGTTATATTTCCTAAGCTCTATTAATGGATGATATGAACAGGGTAAAGTGATCTTACATAAAGTATAAAAGCACTATCAAGCTGATAAATAATGTTGAAAGATAGAGAAATGACCTACATAATCCATGGGTCTATAAATATGATGAATGATATTCTATTGTACAAGATATTTTGTCAGATATTTAACTTGATATAGGCATTTTTCGAAAAAAGTGGTGGGTTTTTTAGCTGATTAAACTTCCATCTTACGTGCTTGTTATTTAAGCTTTACTACTATTGATCAAATAAAGTAAGCAACTGAAAACAGAAATTGGTTATACACATGACAATAACTGGGAACCAGAACACAAGACTTTGAAAATAGTTATCAAAGGTACCAGGATTATAATTTAGTACGCCAGACATCTCTCAAATACAGCAAACCCGACTTAGAAAATTGACAATATTTGTATGCTTAAAATAATGGTAGTACGATGTGTTTTTTTTTATGCAGTGAATATTATCGCACAATTTTTTAATTGTTGCCACTCAATTATTAAATTCAGTTATTTTCAGAGGAAAATTATGATATTGATGTCGTATTGCAAATCTCTTCATTTTTTGACCCGGCGGCTCGATATTAACAAATGACGTACACAAATGAATATACAATGAGTCTTAATCATTTATAAATAATATTTGTTTTCCCAGCATTATATCAGCGTTAGCTAAAATGATATTGACACAAAGGGCTCATTACCCACTTTAAATTTATAGTGTCGATATAACTTTCTTTGTCCATTTACCGTGTCATCTACTGAAGATAGGGAAATAATAATCCATTTCAAATGACAGTATACATGTACTTGTCACAAAAACTGATCAAAGACAAAATAAATTGAAATTTAATGTTTTTAATCCCCAGTTTTTATTGAAAAAATCATATTGGATTTAAAATTCCGTTATAACTAAGAGATCTTTTAATGAGGTATGGTCAATGCAATGTAATTAAAAGCGTATACTTTATCCCAACAATCCCAAGTATAATGTGACATTGACATCATGCACATGTCAATATTGGGAATGAATACTGGAAGTGAGATCAGAGGGGTTACAGAAACATAAACCCCAGTACCAAACAATTACCTTCCCTTAAAGCATCGAGAAACGAAAGTCTTCAATGTTTTGTAAGATCTCCTCGAAGGCATTCATATTAAAACGTTCTTGGGAAAGGTATCATGAAAAAATTATTATTCCATCACTATTACCACATAATGTTTCATTTCATACTTAATGACCGTTACTTAATGTTGCAATTGATGAGGACAGAAGGTTTTTCGAGTTTTGTGTCCATAAACGTATCATGGATACATTGTACCAGGATTTAAATTTTGTATTTACGCCAGACTCAATTTTCGTCTACAAGCGTTTCACCAGTTACGGTCGAATCCAAAGAACGTTAAAAGAAAGACAGAAAAAAGCACGAACTTGAAGAGCATTGAGGACAACATTGTCAAATTGATTTGAAATGTTGATATGTCAATAAATGTTTTGTATAAAAACTTTAACTTTTTTGTCTACTGCATGTATGCAAAGTCTCTGTAAATAGAAGCAACTAGTGCAGAGATATTCATCAAAAATAAACAGAAAATCAATGATAAGAAACAAATGTCAAAACCATAAATTAAGTCCCAAAGTTAATTCAAATGGACCTTCTGTGCTACTTTAATCGAATGCAAATGAGTCAAGATAATTAAGCTGAGAAAAGTTGCTGATTTGAAGGTTTGTCCAAAGATTTCAACTAGTGATTCTAAATAAGGCACATATATAAAAGAACATGAAATAAAAAAAAAACCACTCTGATAAATACATGTTACGTTGAAAAAAAGAGAAAACAGCCATGAGCATGGTTAGTATAGCAAGCTTAATGATAACAAACAAAGAGGGTTTGCATTTACAAAATCCTTTTTTTGCATTTCCTTTATGTCTTCCTCATGTTCCTAGTAGGTTTCTTGTTTTTGACGTGGATTAAGAATAGATTTTTTAAAATTAGGAAATTAGAAAATTAAAAATGCCTGTATTAATTCAAGAATATGACAGTTGCTATCCATTCGTTTGATGTGTTATATCTTTTGATTTTGACATGGGATTATGGACTTTAAATTTTGAATTTTCCTCGGAAGTCGGTGGTTTGGAAACTTTACGATTCAATCAGATCTTGTGTGATTTGAATTATTTTTAGTACAAATTATGTCTATAAAATACATTTGCCATATAGCACCTACGCTAATGTCAGATGGTAAAACATTGTACAAAAAGTTCAAACGTGATGCGCAATTATAACAAAGCGCTTGATTAAAAGCATGCAGATAATGTTCCACAAGATAACCATCTTAAACGAGTTAACAGAGTAGAAAATATTCATTAAAATCTCATAACTTGACGACTTGACGTGAAAACTATCAACTCTTTCGAAGGAAAGGATTTACAATTTTGCAATCCACAATTAATCAATAGATACAAACTACATTATTTATGCATTCGTTTGGTACGGGTAAGGTTAATTAAACATTAACCTAAATTGAGTTCCTACGTAATGATTTAAAAAAAAATGTATTTGGTTCTTCTAAATGTTGCTGTTACTTTTATCTTTTATATATTAATAAAATAAAATTGAAAGTTCTAACGCTTGGTGCTTTTAAATTATTCACCCACCTCATTCGTTGAGCATGAAGCTATATAAGTGCGTTAGGGTTATACATTTCCTACTAACGATAAGCTTGAAGCAACACAAGTGGATTTTGATGTTATCATTACTCACGATTACATTGTATCTTGAAGCCAACTTTGTATGAAAGACAAACATTTCCAAATCCTTATTGAGTAAAGTGTTTGCAATACTTAACGGCTCACATTTTAATTAAGCGAGTGCCATATTTTGTATTTACTAAATAGGCACGTAAATGTAAGAAAAAGGACGGAGTAGATGTCTCACTGACGTAGTCCTTGACATATGTATTTCTACACGACACCGTAGCTTTCTAGTGCTTTTTTTCTACTTTTCCTGATACTATAGCCATGTTTCTTATCTCACTCAGTTTCTATTGTAAGTGTCATGTTGCTGTTGATTTTCCCTTTCCCCTCAGAAGGTCAATCTTTATAATATATTTACATTCTTTCTGAAGTTTGGCTATATACATGCTATATAAAAAGAAAATGTAGTATCATTGCCAATTTGACAAATCTCCAGAATAGACCATAGTCAATTTACTTTTCATTTCTAAATTTCTGCTGATAATTATATTTGTTTGTGATGATCTATAATGGTTTTCCTAAAGAGTACTTTACTGAATATTTTCAACTGGTTTGTAATCATAATATATATGTGATGTTTGACACAATAAAGGCCGTCGTTATCCTCTTTGAATCGACTGATATTATTTTGAACACCAAAGGGCGTCTCGGTAGTTTTGAATTGGTGAAACAAAATGTAAACAAATGAAGTCCTGTCTGTACCTAGGTTAACTTGCATTTTGAAGTTTGAGAACGCGTGTGAAACCTCTCTGAATAATTCATAAGTTGCTATCGTAATCTGTCTGGAAAAACGTTCTGCTCCTGTCTAAAAGAAATCAACAGCTAGTAGTAGTTAAAATTTATTTTCCGTCGTTGGTTCTAGTCGATAAACTTTGAAGAACATATACTTGGCCATATATTCGCGTCTGAAACATTTTATGGGTATTTGCCACTGAACGTTAATAAAACATATATCAATACAAACAGGGTGTAAAGAAGATGTGGTATGATTTCAAATGAGACAACAGCCAACAAAAGACCAAAATGACACAGACATTAACAAATATAGGTCACCGTACGGCCTAGAGGTAAAAGTTTGTTTTAATCAAATGATGCACTTGATTTTATGAAATATATATTTATTTTTTAGGCTGATCAAGTGGATGGAGGTTACGATTGCTACGTAGTAGTTTATTCAATTGATGATAGAAAAACATTTGATAGAGCTGTGGATATTTTGTATCATCTTCGAAAGGAGAAGCATAAGAAATCAGCCATGATTTTAGTTGGCAATAAAAGTGACCTTGTTAGAACAAGACATATACAGGCTGAAGGTAACTATGCTTCAAGAATACATATTTCGTGTACAAAATGCATCTCATCAAAACTGAAATTGAATTATAAAAACTGCAAAATTCTAAAAATTACTAAGAAGTTTAATTGGATTTAAATCGACCTCGGAACCTTTATGCTTTAAATGGAATATTACAAAAAAAAGTCATATGGAAAGATAATGACGCAATTATGCGACTTTTCAATTTTAATTGGAAAAATATGCCAATGAGACCTGTTTTTCTGAACCGGCAGAATTTCCGATTGGAGTAATTAAGTTTAGAAAACAGACATTAAGGATGAGGTCACCACCGTTTCTGTAATGACTTTAGTGGTCTTGGTATGTTACCTGCCAGCTGTGCTAATTACATTACGGTATTAATTAAATCGATCACTTTCAAAAGTATGTCATCCAAAGCATTGAATAGTTGACTTTGTAACGTACGAGACATTTGAAAGTACATGTAGTTTTAATTTGTATTTGAATATAAATTAAAAACGTTAAATACGTGAATGTATATAACATAACTATGTAAAAAATCAAAAATTTTCACAGAGATCAGACATACAAAAAATGAGTGAAGGTAATCCCATTAGAGAATTGCATTGTTCATCATATGCATCAAAAGGTGAAAACCACATGATACTCATCCCTTTGCCTAACATGCAATACACCTGATATTTATTGTTCATTTATAATGTAAGATGTCATTAACTGGGTCGGATTTTTACAATAAAAAGAACTGTAATACTTGAATATATAAAAGAAATGGATTGACTAAATTTAAGATACCAGCTACACAGTAAGTATCTTTGTTTAATAATTTAGATTATTGGTTGTTAACAAAAGACCTATAGTTTTACTTGTGTCATGTAGATATTGCAACTCGTGGTCGACATTTGATCTACTTTTGGAGAGGCTACTTAGACATAATCGTATGACAGAACTATACAAAAATTAAACTTAATTGATTATTAAATGCAAAATGCTGTACTGTAAATAGTTTATCGAATAGGAAAGTTGAAAAAAAAAATATTTAAGGTTGGAACCCAAAAACATTTTTTTCTGTCATTATTTTATCATTTGTTATATTTTCAGAGGCAAAGCCTGTAGCAGTACAATACGACTGCAAATTTATAGAAACCTCTACAGTGCTTAACATCAACATCGACGAACTTTTGGTTGGAGTATTGAAACAGATTAGATTAAAACACAAGAAAGACGAAAAGGAACGTACACACGGGACGGAAATTGGTTGCATTATGAAAAGTAAATCATTGCTCACCAAACTCTTCGGGAAGGACACGTTTTCAAAATCATGTGAAAACTTGTATGTTTTATAATAATAATATGTATGTTTCATAAGATTGTATGTAAATGCTTTATTTTGGAAGCATTTTTTCAATTCATATGTTCTAAATTGAACATCTATATGATTTTTCTGATCCAGAAAAAAAACAGGTTTCATGGTATATTTTAGTACTTAGTACAACTATGTGTATGTTCATTAAATATTTTCGCAGTTGTTGATAGAAGAGTAAAGATTCATAACAATTTTATTTATTTTTGAGCAATTAATATTTTCGAACAATTCTATGATTGAACATGTTGTATGCATGAAATTTTCAGTATTTGCAATGAAATGATTTGTTGATTAAAACAGTGCCTGCGAATAGAATCATATACAGTGTTAATAGGTTTTTTGTTAAGTTAACATGTAATTTCACTTGAGCTGTAAGATTTTTGCTGCTGCAATTTTAAATCAGAAAAAGTTTTTGAATGTTAGATGTCCAGAATTTAAATTGTACAGTTATAATAAATATCAACTGATGTTTTTGTTTTTGCCGTTGAATAAAATTGTTTAAACATAATCGATTATATACTTAAAATGATTTGTCTTCTGTCGACGAATAGCTAAAGAATATGGAGTTAAATACTTATAAAAAGATACTTTTTATAATTATTTTATTTTTGCCTCAATCATTTTTTGTCAATGTCTTTTTCCATCTCAATATGTTTTTGAAAGATATAATGTTTTAGATTTTATTGAATATGTAACATGACATTGATGTTTAAACTGCCATTATATTTTGCAATACAGTTGTGACAATCTGTATCTCGAGTGCGACGATTTATAGTTTCACTCAATTTTAGATATGAAGTAAACAATGTCAACCATTTAATCATTCATTCATTCATTCATTCACATCTCTTTTCATATTAATTTTTGAAAAACTATTTGAAACTATTTTTGTGTTGACAGACAATGTGTTTAACAGAGCCTGTGTAAATATTTGAATTAAACAGAAGTGAGTTGTACAATAAAAGTTTAAAAAAAAACATAGTTTGTTGTTATTGTTTTTTTGACAGCTGATAAATCGAATTTTACATTGTCATAGTTTTTTTTTATCGCATCACAATCAGCAGATCATTGTATGAATTTCATTTTAATTAGCAGATCCTCGTTTGACATAAATTTCAATCAGCAGATCCTCATGTGACATGCATTTCAATAAGTAAATACTCCTGTGATCTTCATTTTAGCTATCTTCGTGTTCAATATATCTCAGTCAGCAGTTTATCATGATTTGACATACATTTCAATAATTGAATCCTTCTGTGACCTTCATTTTAGCTATCTTCGTGTTCAATATATCTCAGTCAGCAGTTTATCATGTGACATACATTTCAGTAAACATAATCAAATGAAGATCTTGCTTTAAAATAAAAGACCAAGATAATCTTCTTAAACAAAAGAATATATATCACATATTTGTTTTGAAACTTTAGGTTTTAGATATGCAAAAACCATGGATTTGCCTAAGTTATTTTTCTTATCTTGTGCAAATAACCAGTTATTGTGTCCTATTATGACACCATAAGCTTTTGAAACAACAATGACAGACAGAAACATTGCTTAAAATGACAACAGAACTTGTAACAGAAATAACGAACACTTATCAAACACAAAATTGACATCGATATAATAATATTCGGACTATATATTTGAACATTTGGGGAGATTCGTTTTAAAGAATTTATCTCAATAGAGGGGGGAAATGTATGATCATGACCAACAGTGTCATAAAGAATAATAAGATTTGTTCCTCTTTTTATGCATTCGTATAACATGTGATAAATTGAATATAACATATCCGTTTGCGTATGGATCGGTATCATTCCTCGACCCATTTGAGTCCTCGGTTATCGCCTTGAGTTAGGATGGGAGTTTAGGGATGATACAATTATGATTTATAGTTATTTAAAAGGTTTTGCGAAATATGGGGAAAATCTTTAAAGCGTCTGATTTATTGCGGCAATATTCGAGTTCTGCATTGACCTAAATGTTTACATTAATCTTGTTTGCTAGTGGGTCATCGATAGCAATAATAAATGCTTGCATAACTACCAAAATGACAAATCAAAGGCATTCAGAACTAGAACAGCAATAACAACTGAAGTAAGTAACAGATAGTGCAATTAAAATTAGTACGTGATTATATCAAATGCTCCAAATAATATGCATATATACGCAATCAGGCTACTGCACTTTTCATATTATCATTAGGTTTTCAAAACGATAGCTGTTATCATGGTATATCTAAAAGGAAGTAAATATGTCATGTATACATGTGTGGGAGCTTTATATAATCAAATGGAATGGACACATATGGGAATTTAAGTTTACATTTGATAATCGATTTGATTATGTCTCAATCACAAAGCACCTCAGCAACATACAGGAAAGATCAGACACCATGATCTCTAGTTCCCTATAATTATCTGTTCAACGTCTTATTATAATTTTTTTTTGTATTGATTATGTAAAAATTATCAAAGAACTAGATCACATCATAGGATAGGTGAATTCTTCTGAAGAAATGCATTTCATAATGGATTTGTAAAACAGCATATAGTAATCAATAGCAAAATATGAAATATAAAGAATGCATGCATTTAGACTTTAATCCCAGTATATTTTCTTGTATCATTAATACAGGACTAGACGACAAAAATGGGGATCCTGGTATCTCCATTTTTTGACCGATATATAGTCAAGGGTCCATAGCATATCGCATATGCAACCCTGTCTTACTGTTATAGTTAATAAGTGCCAGGAACCAACGGAACCCTCGAAAAATGGTATTCAAAGAATAAAATTGAATCCAAAGTATTCAGTTATTCCAAAAACAGTTTAATTTTATGCAAAAATTCCCTTTTGTAGAAAATTATACAATTAAACTAGGAAATTAAGTCAGCATGATCAGGATGAGGATTCGTAATGTAAATGCCTAATAATCTTTATTGTTTTGTTCCTTCAACAATGAATATTCAGAGCAGTGATATCGAAAACCTAGATTAACATTTTCACAGCAAAGAATTTATTTCAATACATTTTCTTATAAAGATATGTATAGCATTTGAACAAGAAAGATCAAATACAAAATATCTATTGGTGACTACTTAGCATTCAGAAAAAAAATATGCATGCTTTATGCATTTTTATAGATTTACTTTGAATGTAACTTGACATTTGTTTAATATTTACATGATGAATCCTTATATTGATGCTACATCATTTCTGTTAGTCTTTGAACAAACATCTTCTCTGCACACCTTAACTAGTATCAACAGGCTATCTTGATAGGTGGCAGAATTTCTGCTCATATCCTTTTCTTATACCTTATCATGTGCTCATAACTTTTCACATACGACTGAAGACCGTACTTTGAGAGGTATAGGGGAGGGTTGATATCTCATAAACATGTTTAACCCCGTCTCATTTTAGCGCATGTTCCAAGTCATAAGCCTCTGGCTTTTGATAGTCTTGCTTTGTTTCTTGTGTATAGTTCGGAGTTTAGTATGAATTCCATTATCACTGTACTAGTATACATATGTTGTAAAGGACTAGCCGAAGGACGCCTACGGATGCGGAAGTTTCTCGCTATATTGAAGACCCATTGGTGGCCTTTGGCTGGTGTCTGCTCTATGGTCGGGTTGTTGTCGCTTTGACAAAAACTCCATTTCCTTTCTCAATTATTTGACAGATAATGTTTTACTTTTACAAATCTTAACTTTGATGGAGAATTGTCTCATTGGCACTCACTTCATATCTTTTTGTATTTTCTTATCTGTATTTGGAGAAATTTGCGGAATGTGTGGTACTCAATGCTCGTCAATTTCGTACTTTATTTTACCATTGAAACTTTTTTTGACTCGATCTTCACTGATGGGTCTTTTCTTAACGAAACGGGCCTTATGCGCAAATACAAAAGGAATAGGTCCAGTAAAATTTCTTTTTGGCCCCAAATTATAGCGGTTTGACAAACAAAAATTGTTAAAATGTAAACTTTTAGTTATTTATTGTAAAGAAGAATGTTTCTGATACATGAATATGGGCTGTTTTTGACAAAATAATGCACATATATCGGGTACTAGCGTCATTAAGTCATCCTAAATTACTGAAATCTTAAAAATTTTAGCATCTAAGTTTAATTTTAGATGGTTTCCGTCTTAAATGAAAGTGGCTGCATTCGTGTTCATTCTTTATGTTGAAATGTTAGTTGTATTTTATGATAATTCATAACATATATAAAGGTTGAGGATGAACACGGATGCGGCTTCTTTCATTTTGACAAAAAACATCTGAAAAGTGACATGTTGGCATATTTGATAGATTTTTCATATGTAAGCTTAAATCGGAGCGTTTTTAATGACATAAAATGAAAAATTTAAATCACACAAAATTCTCAACTAAGAGGAAAATCCATTTGGAAAGTCCATAATCACATGGCAAAATCAAATACTGTAAATTCAGAAATTATTGCGTGTATTTATTATTGCGATTTTGTCATTTTAGACTTATATGCAATTTTAATTTTTACGATTTTGTGAAAAATCCTGTGTAATTCATATAAAATATTTTAAAATGTGAGTTTCAACTATTGCTCGGTCGCATTTTTCGCAGCATTAATTTGTGAATTTACAGTATCAAAACACATCAGAAACGAATGGACAAGAACTGTCATTATATTTTCAAATGTAGAAAATGGTGGATTTAACCTGGTTCTATAGCGCTAACCTCTCACTTTAATGACAGTCTCAACCAATCTCGTTATATTAACATTGATGCGTTAAATAAACAGACACAATACATCAAATAGTCAAAATATGGGTACATCAGTAATCATCGTATAACAATTTCAAAAGGAACAATTTAACAGAACACAAAAACATCTACTGTCTACGTACACATTCATTGATTTAAGTGTCTGACGTCAGAAAATTGTATACGTCACATACATTTGTCGTTCAATGCCAATGGGCATACCAACAATTCTAAAATGTACATAGGCAATGTTAGCATACAGGGTAAAAAATCAAAAGTATGTAAGAATAAATTTCAGAAATAAACCGAGATTAAAACTAGGCTTAAAGTTAGATATAGAATTTATAAGAATCCAAAAATAGTTAATTCCACTACGTGGTTGAATGATTTTGACGTTTGTGGTTCAACGTATATTGTAATTTATGATAGAAATATATCATAATGACATATAATAGAACAATATCATACTGATTGGATCTTTCAAAGTACAGAGTCACGTTAATAGACACTTAAAGTGTTTAAATCTTTCGTTAGATGAACCTGAAATTTGAGGTAAAAATCGACCCTTACCGGACATACTCCTTTCAATCCTAGATGAGTTTATTTACATATATTTATCCTAATTTTAAACCTGTTTGACAAAAGAAACAGAACAAACTTTCAGCTATCTTGGTAAATTATTTTATTTTATTTATTTATTGTATCTTTCGGAGTATTGAAAACGTATGATTGGATAATTTTCTTTGAAATTAAAAAGATAAAATTCGTAAAACCAAAATAACATTTCTATCTGATTGACATTGGAAAAGAGTAAAGTTGTACAATTTCTGTAAGATGTAGTTGACTTTAACATTTAAAAGGCAAAATTTAAAGTCATATTATATCAGAACATGTACCACATAGAACGCGATTTAAATACTGATGTGTTTTACGCATGCTAATGATAAAAAGTTAGAAACACCTATCCAAAATATTATATAGAAAAATATAGAAAATATGATGGTTGTTGTAACCGATCCTAACACTGCTGACAAGTGAGGACGAGATCTTACTATATATTTAGATTTAAATTAAACATGTTCTCCTCATGAGTGTAAATTGGAACCACACTTTTTTAATCGTAGAATCATCATTTGTGTTGCTCACCTGTTCAGAAACTAGAGTGAAAACAGTGACAAAATCATGTAGAATATTTTTTTCTCCCTTATGATATTTAAAAATCCTATAGGTTTTTACGAAATTTTATAGGATAAATTCGAAATTCATAAGATATTTTTTATTTAGTTATCCTACAGGATTTTTTTCTCCTATAGGATAAAAGTATTATCCTAAGGGATTTAAAATCATGTTGGATTTTCCAAAAATATGTTAAATCCGATGTTTTTTTTTTATCCTATACGATTATCATGAACGACGTTTTTTTCAGAATTAACAACTACAAAATGAACTAGGAGTACGGACAGGCTTATAATTTTTAATGTCTATTTTTTTTTAAATCATAAAAAGTTTAAACATTTTTTTTATGAGTAAAGAAAATGGAATGTCTCCATACACTTTGTTTAACTTGTCAGATGTCTATCACTGATTTATGGAAAATCGATGATTCAACCATTGTTCAATATGATGAGAAAATGTAGCATGCCCTCCAATTTCTGATGTTATGTTTTATAGTAGCAAATGCTTTTATCGTTTCATTTTTATATACATTTTATACTTAAACCATGCCACTAAATCATGGAGTAATTATAACGATACCAGGATTATTGCACGGGATACGCATTTAGGTAATCAACGTCTCCTAAAAGATGTCAAGGTCAAAATATGTACTGTAATCGTATAAGTATTTCAAGGTCAAAACGCAGTCATGGAATGCAATGATTGTAACAATACACCAAAGTGTGTACCAACATTGACTTTCATTTTTACTTCTGCAAAGTGTATATTTTGTATATGGGTTCTCATATACCATTATAATACATTGATTTGATTTTTGTTTGTTATAATACCACTTTCATCCATCGCATTTAGGCTATTACGTGGCGGCAATTTGTTATTTGTGGAGGAAGCCGGAGTGCCCAGAGAAAGCCAACAACCTTCGATAGGAAAACTGACAATCCTAGTCAATTAAGATTGGAGTCGAGTGCACCCGCAGGAAGGGGGTTCAAATTCACAACCTCAGTATTGACTGGCTATTGATTATGAACAGATATATCATGTTAAGGAGGGGTATTTTGGAAAAATTCCAGTCGAGAGAATGTTCAATTTCGCGACCCGTAAAGCGAAGGATATTCATTTTCAAGACTGGTAATTTTCAAAATGTTCAAAAACGCATTAATAATCGTGGCGTTACAATCCTCCAGTCGGATAGAGTATTTTTGGCAAATACCACGACAGAGAGGGTAAAAAAGGCATATCCTTTAAGCATATACTCCGGCGCGTTAAAAAAATGAACGATATTCTTTTGAAAATAATACATTGGTGAAAAATACACTGGCTATCAACCAATCAAACACCAGGATTCTAACATAAGGTGTAATAACAGTAGTAACTACTAACACTACTTGGCCACTGAGGTTCCTATTACATGGAGGTCAGAGTCAATTACACAACCAGGCATAAACATGTTGAAGAAAACAGGAAAATCACAAAAATACTGAACTGAGAGGAACATCTAATCGGAAAGTCCATAATCACATAACACAATCAAATAACAAAACGAATGGACAAGAACTGTCATATTCCTGACTTGGTACAGGCATTTTTTAAATGTAGAAAATGGGGAATAATCCAGCTTTTTTAGTGCTTACCCTCTCCCTTTCATGACAGTTTAATGAAATTTTGTTATATTTACATTTTACAATGATGCGTGAACTAAACATTTGCTAAACAGACATAACAAATAAAATAGTCAAAATATGACTTTCAATTTGTATCTTTCGCCTGGTAAAATTCGACAGAGTCTGTCACGACTGCGTCCCGATTCTACCGAATATTATCCGACAGATGACAGACAGTGACCAGACAGTGACCAGACAGTGAACTTACAATGACGGTAGTTATCCGTTCAAAAACTGTCGGCAAACATGGGATGATCAGGTACTGTCGGAACGGAATCCTATCACAGTCTGCTCTATCTCATTGCAACGGCCTTGTCTTGTCTCATTCGTATTGTATTATGTAATTGTCGGAACTCTTACGTTGGTATCATTGAAGAGACCAGTCATGTCCAACTGGGTATTACAGTTGTATCTTATGTTGTGCTGTCATAATACAGTTCCTAAGGTAAGGGTTAAATGAGCACGCTTCAACATGCTTATTTTGTCACATTCTATATGTGCCTGCCTAAAGTCAAGGACCTGTTATGCAGTGTGTGTTGCTTTTATGCTTTATGTCTATTTAAATTTGTATTTAAGGTCTTTCCCCCACGTGAGGAAAGACCTTATTGTTTTTCTAATGTTTTTCTAATTTTTTTTTTTTTTTTTTTTTTCTCTTCCAACATTTTTTTGGCAAGCCCTCCTACCGCTTCTATTGCAGTTATCAATACCAAATTTGAACCATCTATAGACCTCATCATGAAGTTTTACCAGATGAACTTTTGTAGGATTTCATCATCCACTTGAGAAGTTATCTTCCTTTTATTGATTTTTTTTAACATACCCCCCTCGTTGTTTTAAAAGAAATCATGACCTTTTTTGGACAATAGGTAGATCTCATCATGTTGTATTCCCATATGAGGCAGCGTAAGATTTCATCATCCCCTTTGAGAGTTATGTTCCCTTAAAGCAGTTTCCTTTATTTGCATTTTTCTTTAAAAGTATTAGAGATAGAATCGATTTGAAAATGGCAGCATGTACAAGAACAGATGGCAATGTTTATAAACATAAACAATTAATTTGTTACTAAGCCTTATAAGGAGTTATTCCCCTTTGAAAATTATAAATATTTTTTTAAAAGTTCTATTTCGAGAACCATAAGTCATAGAGACCTGGAACCTTCAGCAATAATCTTTAATTCCTGTGACCTTCAATATGCACCCAAAGGTCAAATGTCAAAGAGTGCAAAATAAAATTACGCTGCAATTTCAAGCTTACATATTAGGAAAACAATAAGACTTTGCTGCATACATACAGCGTGTAAATTGTTCCTCTCGACGAGCTCTACATTTTTTGCCATAAGCACAAACATGTCCAACCGTCTGTTTAAAAGTTACAACGGGATGATTCTTTTAAGTATAGTATTGTGTGTTTATTTTTTTAAAGGTAACAGATATCAACCTACTATAAACTGCAAAGATGATCAGTAATTCAAGACCTTCGATTTGAGGTCATTGTCAGGTCATGCTGAAATTTCACCTTGACCTTCACAGTTTACAATGACCTTGACCTTTTGACGGTTGAAAGGTTAAGTGGTCCTGAGTTGAATGGTGCTAGTCACATGTCTCTACGACTTCCGGTTCTCAAGTTTGGTATTGCATCATATATTTGATGATTAAGGTAGCACAATACAAAGATTTTATAACTCCAACTACCAAGTTTTAAAATGCTGTAACTTTTTTAATAATGCTTGAAAATTTATAAAAGTGGTAGGTTTGGATAGCTAACAGATTACTCTTTCAAATTAATGCAATGTTAGCATTATGCAACAGTTATGTAACCAATTATAACGTAAACGGTGTCTAAAATATTTTTCACCAAATTTCCACTTTCAAATGAAATTAGCTTCTGCATAGGTATCTCTAGAGGCTTGATTTTATTATATGTTGTTCCTATGGCCATTATCTACAAAAGGGTGTCTCAGATTTCAGATAGAATGTATAGAACAAATTTTACACCTAATTAAACATTATCTTTTTTTATGTGGTTAGGATGTTTCACTAATTGGAGATTTATGAGAGAATAGAATACCATAGAGACAATCTGAGACACCCTTTTGAAGCCCATGATGTGTTGATTAAGATTTCGTTAAAATTTTCTGTATAGTTAAAGAGATGAAAGAGCTAAATTCATTCAAGTGAACTTACCTAGATTTTGCCACTAATTACATAATAATTGATTACATAATGATTGCATAATAAAAATATTACATTCATTTAAAAGATTAATCTTTTATCTATCTATATGTACCTCTTTTATTATTTTCTATACATTCATAAGAAAGTTACAGCATTTCAAATGTTAGTGATTGGAAGTTGAAAAATCTTTGTATTGTGCTACCTTAAGAGCTTACAACTTAAAATGTTTAAGAAATTGAAAAAGGTAACATAGTTATCTGTTTGACCAAATACCAAAAACATTCCATTTAAAAAAACACCAAAAAATCATTTTGAAATTTTCATGTTTTGCATTGACTTTGTAAGTTTCATAACTTCTATTTATATCGTTGATATTGCTCCATTTTTGGCAATTTGTCAAATGGGGTCATCTGATATATCAAATTGAAGTTCTCAATAAACTCTACTTAAAAATTAAAATTTTAAACCTCTTTTTCATCCCAGGTGGAAGGGTGGGGTCATTTAGTGCAAAAATTCAAATTCATCAGATGGTAAGGTTGTCGCATATCAAATGAGGAACGTAAAGCGTACAATTCAAATTTCAAATTGACATCCCCCAAAAATTGGTTGGAAGGGGTCATTGAGTGCAAAAAATAAATTTTCTTTTACGAAAGGGGTTGTTGTATATCAAATGAAAGGTCATGATGTGTACATTTGAAATATCAAATTACCAACCTCCAAAAATTGGTTGAATGGGGTTATTAAGTGCAAAAATCACTGTTAAGAACATGGTGTTGTCGCATATCAAATGAAAGCTCATCTACCCTGTGTAACATATATCATACTTCCGATCTCAAAAATGTAGGTGGATGAGGTCATTAAGTGTAAACACGAAAAGTTTCAGACGGTATGCTTGTCGTTTATCAAACGAAAGGTCGTACACAGAACATTACGAAAACATCACTTTTACAGGAAAGACCTTTCAATTGTTTTACAAACAATTGAGATACTAATTAGTTTATTGGTTTGTCATACACTAGGTTGTTTGTTAAATAAATAATTGTTTTACATTTCGTCATAGCCTTTAATGGCTGTTTTAAAAGAATATGAATTACTCATTATTAAAGGCACCACAATCACTTAAAGATTGTTAAACAGGCTTTCTTTGGTTGCCGAATTGGCAATGATACCACAGTTATATGACAAATGTTATAGACGATGAGAAAAAGCAATCGTTTTTATATAAACTTATCCTTTTTTTCCAGACAGCAAACAAAAAATAATGGTGTCTGTCCTAGAAGACGCAATAGAACCCACTTTTGAGATTAATGATCTTAAATCAGACTTGGTGTGTTACTCTGAATGATTTTTTTTCCGAATCACAATCAATATACTCTAATAAACACAACTGAGGGATACAAAGATATGTTCTTCTGACAAATATAGAATTTCTTTTAGTAAATACCAATACGCAATCTGCAGCAAAATGACCATGACAACTTCCTAATTTAGGAGAGGTCGATATGATTGACGGACATTTTACTATTCCCTTAATTACTGCTATGTATTTCATTGCTTGAAAGACTAATTTAGTTCGTTAATCTACTGGCAATCTAATAGTGGTTACATGTCATTAGTATAATGAAAACAAAATATATTTGTTTATACAATGTAGCTTTTCTCGCAATTGTTATCAAATGTACTATTATATTGAGCTGTCAGAATAGCAGAAGGAGACATTGATCTTCCAATTTCCTTTTCTTTTGTTGTTTGATATATAAAATATACTTCACAAGACGAGAAAAGTTCTTTTTGAATAAACAGCAACAACGGTAACAACTGAGGTATAGTCTTCTGACTTCAAACAAGCACATTAAGAATATGGCGGGTTTGAACAAAACTTTGGGCCCTCAACCCTCTGATAACATTGGACAACAGTTTTAAAGCACGATATAAAGTCAGTTAAATAAGACTAATATTGTCTGATTACCAATGTGTCAAATGACCTTTTAACCCCTTTCTTCGTAAAGTCCTTTGCTGCTTAACCCCGAGAGACATTAACTTTATGATTCCTAAGCTTCTCTTATGAATGACGTTGAAATTGAAACAGAATCATGGTATATAAAGCATCTACAGCGCTGACAAGCAGATTAGTAACGGTGATTGATGAATGACCAACGTGATTGTCTGAAATATTCTAGTATATACTATTCTTAATGCTGTGGTGGATATTGTTATTGACCAACCCAATATTGTAACGTGATTTATTTTATGACAAAAGGTTTTTTTAATTTCAATACGAAATACGAACCAAACCATTTGCTACCTTTAAAACGCATGCAGTTAATTGACAAATGATAACATTTCCTTAAATAAAATAGTTCTGCGGTATATATCGGATATGTTGCGGTAAAAATTGTTGCCTATGCATTTGATAGTCACCATAACATCTTTGTTTGTTTATTATCAGCAAAAAGTTTTTAAATAAACATCGTACTGCAAATATTTTCAGTTTGACACGATCGGTCGAAAACAATAATGACGTACACAAATTTATATAACATTAGTCTTTAATGTCAATGAATAATATTTACTTTCTCAAATTCATATGTCTGTTTGCTTAAATGAAATTGACAGGCATGTTTTATTATGTACTGTAGATTTAGAGTGTCGATATAACTTTGTTTGGACAGTGTACGCTAACTCTGTCTTCCTTGGAAATAAAAGCTTACTCGAAATCGCAGATATAATTCTAATGACTACTTATATTGAAATCTTAGTATTGTTATCAAAAGAACTTACACATTTATCAACATAATCATATTTGGTTTAAAGTACTGTAACAGTTATGAAAAGAGAACGTCAAATGAGGCAAGCTCAATACATAGCACAACAAATAAAACATCTCAATTGAAATGTAATACTAACGTCATGGACATGTCATACTGGATATAGATACTTGAAGGTGGATCAAAATAAATGAGACTCTAGTGACAAATAATTATCCCCCCCCCCCCATAAAAATACTGATATACGAACTATTTAACAATTTTTTTTTTTTTAGAGGATTTGCATAGCAAAAAGTAATACAAATGGATATCCATACATAAAACCTATTTATCTGCGTATGAATCTTTTTTTGAAAACAGAAATGACTTATTAAATTAGATTTTTATTGTAAAACTTTTAATTGTTAGGCAGAGTAATTTATAAAAATCAATAATATCATTGAAAATATTGTGAAAATTTGTTCACACTTCAAAATGATAACACGAAACCATATTTTAGTATCATGTTCAAATATCGCATATGGATACGAACTATTGTAAATGAAGCAATAACTTTAGTTATATATTGAGATTGGAAGATATTTCAGTGTTGTGTTGTACGCTGACGGCGGGTTCTAAACTACTGTTATATTTAGACTTCAATATTAAAAAAGCTCATTTAAAGAAAATTTGTGTAAAAGTAATGCCGTATACAAAAATAGCCAGTGTATCCTGCGTCCAACTATTCTGCTTATATGGATATATGTTGTAGGAATTAGCAATTATGTGCAAAGCTCTTTTCAAACACGTTTAAATAATCTGAACTGAACTGAAAACATTCAATATTTCACCAACACAAAAAATACACGAATTAGACCTCCACCTTTAAAACTGTAAATAAATATAAACATGATAAATCAGGTTTTGTCCTCGGAAATGTTTATAAACTTGCTGCGTTGTTGATCGTTTTTCTTAAGATCTCAAATAGTGGAACCTTCTGTCTAACAAAAGGCAAGGACAATAAGAAAAGACTAAAAGCAATACACACAGCACTTTACTCTATAATAACAATTAAAGAAAAGAAAATCTAGACAATTGTATACAGTACCAAATCAAAAAATGTTTGCATTTACTTGATGTATGTTTCATTAGACGTAAGTAATAGGAAAGAGGTGAATTCAGATGAGTTTTATTTAAAAAAAAAAAAACTTTTGATATAAAAGCTTTTTGCAAATTGAATTATTCTCAGTTTAAAATATAGATAGATGAACGTTACAAAAATTGTTTAACTCACCATAGAAAAGCTACGCTAATATCAAGTTGAAAAAAAATATAATTAAAAGTAAATTGTTGACAAATTATGATGCACAGTTATGATTTAAGTGTTTAATTGAATGCTTGCACATGATGGCAAACAAAATAACCATACAAAATACATTAAGATAGTTGGTAGTATTTTTTAAAATCACATTTTACTTGTACGTAAACAATCATCTATTTGTTAAAAACGAAAAGATGAAGATTATCAATACGCAATGATTAAGTCCGAGCCTGAAAACAAACTAAATGTAATAAGTTTGGTTCTTCTCTTTCATTATAATAAAATGAATAAATAAATTTTCAAATGCTTTGTGCATATAAATCGTACATTTACCTCTTGTTGTAAGCACGCGTATATATATAAGTGCGTTAAGATCATATATGTTTATGTCATTGTCCTTTATATTCAGGTACAAATAGGATACTGGGCACTGAATGCTAGACAAACATTTTGATTACTAACTCATTTATACCTGTGCCTGTTATGTGCCTTTTTTCTATATCTCCAAATGCCATTTATTTATTTCGCAGATAACTCTCGTTTGACCGTTGTGATTTTTCTTGACCTTCCTCTCATTCTTTTCGATTTAATGTTAAACAAAGGGAACGTTCTGGTATTATTATTGTGTCTTTCCATACAAAAACAGCCGATTTAAATTCCGTTTTTTTAATTCTGTTCTAATGTATCTATTGTATGTTTCAAATATCAGATTCCGACCCTGACAATTTTGAATTGTATGCAATTACCAAAACAATTTTTTTTCAAAAGGTTAATAGGAAAACTATAGCAATACGACCCGTATTCATGAAACAGCCGAAATTCTAATTGGAGTAATTCTGTTTGGGAAATAAAAAATAAAGAATGTAGCCATTGCCTTAATTCACCATTCCTGTAATGGCTTTAATTATATTGCATATAATCACTCTATAGCCGTGAGTTGCGCTAATTACATCACGGTCTGCATTAACTTGATCACTTTCATAAGTATGTCAAACGAAGTATTGAATAGTTAATTTTGCAACATTAAGGCATTTCCAATCACATTTAGTTTAGTTTTGAATATTGTTTGCATCTGTGAATGTACTTAAAATATTTAAGTTAATGTCGTAACTTGAAGGAAATTTATATGTAATTATGTTCACAATTCACACTGAGATCAGATGAAATCAAACAGCAACAAAAACTAACCTCGTTGGGTGTATTGTTCATCATTTGCATCAAACAGATTGATTTGCAAACAATTGAACCTAAGGAGAGTGTATACTGTAATATAGTTAAGTTTCAAAGGGCCATAAACAGTTCTGATTATCACCACTTCGTCTACAATTGCGCCATTTATCATTACAATAAACTTCAGTAGTGCAGTTTTAAATACGTTAGGTATTTTGCTGGTATGAAAACTATTTATGATTCATGGTGAATATATCCCAGGAAAATACTAATAACACTGATATCAAAATGCATTTCTATAGTTTACGTTTTAGTAGATAAAATGAATACCATCAAGGAGTGACAACACGATACGAATCTACTACCCAACATACAGTACATTATAAACACTGGATGCGAAAAAGCGTACAGTTGGCTTTAAAATCTGTAAATCCATTTGCAATCAATTGAAGTTCACTAATTGTTCATCTTTATTTCTTAGATGGTCACTTACTGGATCTTCGCTTTACAATCAAATGAAACACGTTTACCCGTTTCTGAAAAAAGAAAAATACAGTGTTTACTAAAATTCATAAACCTTATGAGAACCAATAAGTTTTTTAAATTCAAAATAGCCGTTACAGCATGAAGTCAATTATCTATGGAGTAATTTATCTAGTTTCATAATTCATGGTACCATAAATCAGATTATTGTGTTATTACCCAAATTTGTGTAGTATTGCATGTTTCATGTAGACATTGCGAATCAGGATCGACATATGATCTGCAATTGAATAGGAACAATACAGAAATTATCGTATAACAGAATAAATATAACCCAAGGCAATATGATACATAATTGATTAAGTAATAAGTAATCCTATACTGAACATTTGCTTCTGTAAATTGTTTATCAAATGGGTTATTAAAAAAAATCATGTCGTATAATAATAGCAAGAACAAAGTATTTGCACATATATTTGATAAGTCAATGATCTGCATATGTCAATAGTTTATTTAGTGTCAGATGTTTAAATGCTTAACCTTCTGCCATTAACAGCTACACCGCCGCAAATTGAGTTGATAGAAACATTATTGGTGCTTAATATTAACATCGACTAACATGTATGAGTATTGAAACAGATTAGATTAAAACACAAGCAAGACAAATAGAACGAACACATTGGACGGAAATAAATTGCTTTATGAAAAAAAAACACTGTTCGTTTGCATCTATTTTTGTATACAGATCCTCTTGTGTTACATTTTAGTTAGCAGATCCATGTGTGGAATTCAGGTTAGTAAACATACGCTAATGAATATATTGTTTCGAAAAAATCTTCAAAAGCGATCACGATTAATGAAAAGTAAATCCGAAACTTTCATGAAAAACCAATTGAAATGCTTCCCTAATTAACAGTGGTTATATCAAATGCCTCAAAAGGTTTACATATTTAAGTCATCATATTGTTGCTCATTTCGTCCTTTTCATCAATTGCATGGCAAAAAGATACTGTTTCATCATAGTAAATCTTGTAAAAGCGAAGTATGTGTGGGAGACATAATAGCATCCATGGAACGAATATATAATATCAAAGTATGTGTATGAATTCTAAATTCATTTAATTTTTTCTTAGTCACAAAACACCTAAACAATGGACAGTATACACCAGACAGCACGAATGGTACCCTTTAACTCTCTAAAAACGTCTAATAACGTTTCGTGGCCTTGATTATGTTGAAACCATCATATATTCATAGAACTTGGTCGCACGTAGGACATCTGTACTTTTCCGAAGATATGATATTGCATAACAGTAATGTGATAGCATGGTAATCATTATCAAATATCTGGAATATAAATGAAGTTATGGTAAACTCTTCAGTTAGAAAATCAACTATAGAGATTTCATGCATTAATATTTGGCTAGACTATAGCTACACGTCATAGTAATCACTACAGTCTGTTCAAAGAATGGTCACCACGATATTACCAAGAGTGCTGACAGAAGCATTTAAAAACAAATGAATGACCGACACGTGATAACTTATCACAGGCTAAGTACATGTAGATCATATCTATGATACGCATCGATTGTAACTGTCAGTAGTCACAAACAACTCACACAATATTATAGACAAGCTGTTTTTACAAAGACAGTTCACTAAAAGGATGCAAATTAAAAAAAAAATAACAAGTTGTTACGAAACAATCAAGTTTACTAAGTATGCCTTACTTTTACATATTGTTATATATAATGCATGATATTTCTACTGTCGTACCTGGTCGTAGAATAGTTGAACTTTCATAAAGTCAAGTCTTCACATTTCAATTTCAGTTATATTTTTTTTTATTGATAAGCAGTAATCATACATTCGTAATAAATGCAATACAAGACGTCAAAAAACTTGTTCAATACACATTCTATGTAATGTTAATTTTATTGTTTTGGCTTTGAGCGTTCCTGACGAAGGTAAATCCAAATAAGTGCTAGTATTACATGTGTTGTTCTTAATTTTCTTACGTAGGATTTTATATCGGATTGCTGACTACCGTCAGGACCATCTATTACGTCTCTAGATACATAAAGGCAATAGTAGTATATTGCTGTGTTCAAACGTCATACATCGATTGAGAAAAATCAAATCCTGATTACAAACGAAACCTGAGGAAAACAGATCAACTATAGAGGAAAACAACAAAACAACAGAACACTGAAGTGAAACAAACTAAAACGACAATGAAACATACATATACGAACTGATAAATAACAACTGGCATATCCCTGATTAGTGACAGTACATTTTAAGAAAAATGGTTGATTGAACCTGGTTTTGTTTTTCACATCAATACTCAAATTCGACATGTCTGCAGGTATGAACTAAATACAGTTTGAGGTTGTGCATATAGCCTACTGGCGCAAATTCTTCCTCTTAATTTCAAAATATACAGTAGAACAAAATGTCGTTCTAAACATGCTAAATGAGGATGAAATATCTAAAAGACTTTGAATGAATATTTTTTTTATCAAACGCTGGCATGACATTTTTTAGCATATATAAAACATCAAACGAGGTAACAACAAATTGACAATTTCTGTTCCTTTGTGTTGTTGCTGTTCTGCATTACAACACGTGAATTTGCATAATCATCACAATGGGTAATTGTTTACAGCATAAGAAAAATTACTTTAACTAATTTAACCTTTCCCGGTGAAGAATAAATTGAGTTGTAGATTTGTAGATTTTCTTTAAGATGCGATTGAAACGAGTATCCCAAAAACAATCTTAATTGACAAGTTTTTTAAGCAGTTTACATTCCCCAAACAACAAGAGAAAAAAAGATTGACATGTTCACTAGTTAACCTAAGATAGTGAAAATAAAGAAGACATATAATCGTTAATCAGTGAAACATATAAGTTTGAATCACAAATAGGACATACAATATGTTTGTTGTGCCAGTTTTAATACCAAATACTGATAAGGCAAAAAACGAAACTAAATTAGTTAAGGCATTATCAGATTTACATCTGGAAATGGTGACAGCCTTGACAAATGTAAGTCTCTATTTTCCAACGTCTTCATCTGTTTCAGTCTGTGAAATGGTTTCAAACTTGTCAAGGTTAATAGTTTTGACAGAAAAAAAGCAATTAGAACATCACGATATTTTTGGAACTTATTTGAGCTATTCTGACAGGTATTATGACAGTGGAATGTGCTAGAATATTCGTAAAGAAATTCAAAAAAAACCCAGCGTGAATTAAACCAGTTTTCCATAATTGGAGATATTAACTTCATGACTTCTTATACTTTATTATTAAGTTTTGAAAATCATAACACTTAATTGTATACATTCTACATAAAAGCAATTATGATAAACGGTTTGATGAAAGTAACAGATTTGGGAGAATAAACGAATGAATGAATATATTTTATTGCAGAAGCAAACATAATGCTATAATAGCAAAATAACATAATATACAATTACAAAGATGACAGTAATCAAACAGAGAACAACACAATATAGTCAACATAATTACAACTGCTATTAGTACGGTGACCAGAGTGAACATTTAAAAAATTTAATCGTCAAAAATGGTATACGGCTGTATCATATATCATTCGAATCGAAAATATATGTACTTTAAAATTAATTTGGTCGTCAAAACTAAAAATGGTGCAGTTTTTCAGAAATCGAGATCAAAGGTCAACCATCATGTTTCATACATAATTGCAATGGATATTATATTACAACTAAAATACCTTATCGCATATTTGTTTTAGCAAAACAGCATGGGTTCTGTTTTTTCATTCCATTTTTCACCCAAAAATCAAAAATTATCCTAAAATAAACTGTTTCGATAAAGTAAAACACTTTTAAAAAAAGGGGGTGATTTTTTACTTAAAAAGATGTATTTTTTTCGAAACAATCATTATTACAAGCATCAAAACTATGATAAATGAATATAAAATACGAAAAAACATGCCTGCTTTAAGATAAATATAGTTTATTACCCAATATAGGTTTAACAATTAAGTTTTGTTCACTTAGGATACGGTTGGTACACGCTAAATTTACAACAAACTCTATAAACACAGACTGATATGTGTCTTTAAAAAAACTTTTTATATGTTATATCATGCATTTCAAGGAACACAAGTCAGCGCAGAACATATATACAATTGTAAAAAGTATTTTGGATTACTAGAACTACATTTAACTGTCTGAAAACTTTAGATTTTTAATAAATGATACAATATCAGAAATGCACATTCAATTTGCATATCGCACCATAAGCCTTATATATACTGGCAAATAAAATTTAGTTCTCAAACTTCTTCTGTTAGGGTATGTGTATAAACGTTCTTGCATGATTCTGATCCTTGGCAGGAACATAAGTCGGTACATGCAAGGTTTTGGAAGACACAAACACACGACTTTTTACATTGTGATTTTCCCTTACACGAACACACGAGGTCATGAAGAAAATCTGCTGACATGTTTCCTTCAAAGTATACAGGGTGCAAGGAATCTTTGAATGGTTTCCATCCGTATTCCAATGGTGAAGGCAGGGGTGGTTTTGCAAGACAAGAAGCATGCCAAATTTTGGTCTGAAATGAGGCACGAAGGATATGCTGTCGAAGCGCCGCTTCAGAGGGTGACATTCTGACCAGACTTGAATCCTTGCTTGTAGCAAGCTTAACTCGAAGTTTAATAATGTCCTGATGGCAGGATGCATATTTCTGCTTTTGGTCGTAAAGTCTTGCCACAAACCGTCTAGAGCATGATATGGCAGTCTCTGTGTCGGAATCTCCTAAATTGTACAGATCACTGAAATCAAATACTGCATCTTTCAATACTTTATACACTGACTTTTTACCAATTCCAAATAAGGAAGATGAGGTGTCACACCCAGAGAGAGCATGTACGGCAGAAAGAACTCTACAAATGATTTCAGGGAGTACTGAACAATTCAGGACCTTCAACGACTTCCTGGTCAGATATCACTTTAGCAATTTCAGGATCTTCAAAGGAACCTGCTATATAATAAGTATGCCCAGGGAGCACTAATAGAGGATTGCTTTTAATGAACTTGACCAAAAAGGTCACCAAAAAATTTAATGATAGCCTGCTTGTTTTCTTTAACAGAAAGAAATTTCTTCCAGTCGGGGACATTTCTTCCTTCAATAACCTGAAACACCTTTGCATGAGCAGTGACTTTGGTACGACGCTCTCTTTCAGCTGACTTAATGGAGTGTTTTACATCATATCGACCAAAAACATCGGCCACTGTCTGAGCTTTTTTAAAACAACTTAAATAATTGCAATAGGCAAGAGCAAGATCTCCAAAGGTTTTATGTTTCTTTGCATCCATGCACTGAACTATAGCCATACCGTCTCTTATATAAGTTGTCAACGAAGGATCAAAATCTGGCAACGAAAGAACCGGCGAGACTTCATTTTCAAACTGTTTTACTAGATCCGATTTACACGATTTTCTCATTGTTCCATCTTCATGGAACACAGAAACCGGGATAGGCCCATGTGGAAGTGAGAGAATACTTTCAATAGTAACATCATCTCTGCTGTTAGCCAAAATCAGAGCCCGTCTAAAAACAATTTCTAGATTTATATGACCGGTTATAATGTCGCCAGATTTACACTTAAGGGTTGTCCTAGCGTTCATATGTTCAAATGTTTTCAATTTGGACTTGGTAATTGGACTATACAAGCTACCAGATTGGTCTAAAGAAAGCGCACTCTTAACAAATTTTCTGCACATATTTTCTCCTTCATCTACTGCAGAAAGCAAAGAATCCTGAACTTCTCTAGTAGCATGCATGCCTGTAGAGATATTAATGAGACAAGGAGGGTGGGCATCTATATCAAAGGGATCAGTCATGGTTTGGTTCAAATGAGTTACTTTTGCTTGTACTTGTTCTTCGTCTCGCTTCAAAGCTGTTTGTTTGGTTTCCTCATGCGAATTGTCACTTGTGCATGTAATACCTGCTCTTTCATTCATTTCATTACTAAAGGACGCCAATAAATGACGAGTCAGAGTCCACCTTATCAGATCAGATTTCTGATTTGTAATTCCAACGATACCACTTTAACCCTTTGAATCTTTTATGATGGTTTTTTCAGTGCCCATATCACTCCAAATACCATTGAACGTGCCTTGCTTTTGTCTGAAAGAAAACTCCTCTAGTTTAAAAGCTGATTCGATCTCTGCTGGTAGTTCGGGCATATCAAGAATATATACAGGCATCCATCTAGAGTAATTACTACGGTTGGTAATGTAAAAATAGGGCAGCATTTTGGATGAAGACATTAAATGTGCCGACCAATTACCTTCTCATTCTGCTCGTACATTTGACAGCATAATTTGAACGGCAACGAGGAACATATCCCAATATTTGAAAGTAGGTGATGCATCGTGACCCCATACTTTGAACACACCAATAAGAGGCTGTACGTGGTCTTCAAACATCTTTTCCAGTCTAGTTTTAATGTCTGAGGCTTGGTCCGTTTGATCACATATACTTGTATGGAACTCTAAAAACACATTCCAGAACGCAGATGGTATCTGATCGAAGTAATAAAAGATCCTACACCAGTGTATAAATGCTGATATAAAAAGAACTTGAAGGGCTTCAAACACAAGCGTGAACCCTCTGACAGCCCTGTTAAATTCTTTACCATTCAACATAAGTTCGGCTGTATTTCCAGCGTACACACCAGAATCTACCAACAAATCGCGAAGACCGACATCAGCCCAAAGTTTCCCGATAGAGGCTAAGAAACACGACAAACTGTGGAAACCACCAAGCCTGAGAATATGGCGATTAAAAATGTCAGGCTTGGACCATTTGAACCAGTTGCTGGTCAAATGTTTGAATAGCGTAATCCTGTCCAGCATCATTAGACATGTTAAGACATTTCTTCATGGCATTATACACTGTGGCCATATCATTTGGTTTAGAATCTATAATTGGAGGATATGCTACAACTGTAACATCGGCGCCCTTTTTAGACAAAAGACAATTGTACCCTGTCCAAGAAGGAATCTTTTGTTCATTCACTTTTATTTCCATTGGGAACTCTATAACATCCCTTGACAAAAGTCTGGAGAAAACCCATATCTGATCGACATCATTACTCTTAATATAATCACATAATTGAAGTTTATCGAAAGCATCCGATCGTCGTGGAGGTTCTGACCTACATTTTGGTTTAAGGTAAGGAATGGCATCGGTCAATGATGCTGTTGTATCATCTCTAGCCAAAGATCTCTCTATTCCTCGCTTAATTCGTTCTGAACCATTACTATGAACGCCAGTTGATTTAATTTGAAATACAGCCCTAGCTAGAGAATGGAAGGTGTTTTCTCCATCTATTGTCTCGGCGTTTATGTCAATATTATCAGAACCCTCTTGAATCAATCGACCTCCTTCTGAAATGGGACGAATACCTCCTGGGATTTATCGATCGCCACTAATACGACTTATCTCATGGTTTGCAACACTGGTAAGGTATCTCCGCAATTCGGTATAGGTAACGCAAAACCCATGCGCGTTCAGAATTTCAATAAGGCGCTTCGACCCAAACTCGTGGTAAACTTGAATTGCAAGACCAAGATGAAAAGGTGTAAGGATATTGCGGATAGTTGCAACAATACATTCCGTTAAAGCCAAACATTTCCTCACACTTTCTGTTTTGATATTAGAAGGAACAGTGCAAGTGCTAAAGGCCATTTCGTCTGTAATCCAACTTAGTAGTTTAACCAAAGAAGAGGGCATTGACTGTAAAGAACTTTCGAATGATACCTCCGTTGAAGTTGGGTAGTTTTCCTTAAAACTTCTTACTTTTTGAATGTCTCTCCGAATTAAACTTGCTACTGAATAAAGGAGTTGGTCATCCGTTTGTTCGCTATACATACGTCTCGTTTGTTTTTCATGTGACCATTTTAACTCAGTTTTCAAATTACTGGCTGCCTTGATCGCATCCCCTAGTGTTATATTGCTACTCATTATCATATTGGACTTACCCTGCCCTTGTTGTGATTGAATAACAACAGAATCACCGTAATGGTTTTCCAAATATCGCTGCAGTTTCCTTGTTGTAAAGCTTGTAGGCATATTTTCTGGTAGGTATGAACCAAACTTCTTAATTAAAGAGGATAATATAAATGCCTATTTATTCCTTAATAAATCATCATTTATGCAAGAGATTAATTTGGAAAAAGCAGCTGCATTATGGATTCACATTCTGAAGTTGAGTTACCAACGACCTGAATATCTTTTTATAAATACGTTAGATATTTTGTTATGCACTGGTTATGGTAAAACGCTTGCTCTTTAAAATTGGCTTGACTAATTTTATGCAGCAAGTTTAAATCACCGTTATGGTTTGCAGCGTTTGTTATACGACTAACCCTTTCATCCGATTCAATTTTCAAAAAAATTTGTCTTGCTTGTAGCTTTTCTTATTACAAAATAAACAAGCACTCCAATTGGTAGGAGAAGACATAGATAAAGTTAAGATACTCGTGACTGGACTGGACTGGACTGAACATTCCGCTTCTTCATCATCTTGTCTCTTAATAAACACCGCAATGTTGTGTTCACTTGTATAAGACTTGTAGCAACTTTTATGATAAACCATTTCCAAACTATCATTCGGTATATCATCGAATGAATCATATTCACTAATCAATTTCAAGTAAATCTCATCTTTACGCTTACCAGCTGCAGCAAAAAACCGAGATTTACTGTTATATGTAAATAAAACTACGGTTTCATTACTGCTTTTCTGGCAAATTACACATTTTTCTAATATTAAACTTGGTTTGAGTCGCTTTGCAGTACTTGGGCCAAGTTTCAACGGACTTCCCTGTTGTGCCATCTTTTGGGGTTAGACCAGACCTCAATTTCTAAAAATAACTTCCAACTAAATAATTTATATTCCTCTTCAAAGAATTAAACCTAATCAACACAACCTCAAAATTGAACAAACAACAAACAAAAAAATCTAAGAAACCAAATACAAGTAATATCTAGTGATAATTGCTATATATAGTAATCGAGCATATGGTGCGCTCGAACTTCAAAATCGATAAGTTTATACTATCGGATAACCCGTACCTGACACCACTTTCCGGAAAATTAAGTAAGATTGTATTTTGATAGTGAATATTTTGAATGCTATTTTACATCTTTTTGTGAATTTTGTTATGATAAAAAATTATGTCACTGAAAAGAGTATTTGCTGAATTTTCACGTTGTATAAATAAGTTCATAATTTAACGATACGTGCGTTCTTGCAAAGTATAGAAATACGGTGAAGCGACAAAATGTCCAAAGTTTTAGAACTTTGTAACTTCATATGTATTTAACAAAAGACTTATAATGTTACTTTTTTTTGCTTAATGAATGACATATTATATGTGCTATTCAAATCCTATACGAAAGACACATATATTTGACAACGATTTAAAAAAAAATTGCCGAAATTACATGCCTCGTAAAGTCCACATTCTATGTCATTTTTGCTAACAAAACGGCAAATTAAAAAAAAATACACAGAACGACTTTTTGACGACCAGTCTAGAATTAAAGTAAAATCATTTCTCTAGATGTATATCAAATTTTAGCCGTATACCCTAAAGTGAAATTAAACTCTGTTAATAATCGCCTTTTTACTATTCCGTCACCGTACTATATGAAATGATTATGTGTTATCTTAACTTCCATGCCGCATTAAGAAATGTACACAATTGTTTAGTTCATGTAGGTAGACTCTTTGAGTTAGTCTGTAAAAGAAATAACAGCTTTCTATTAGTTGGCCATGAACAATAATACTAAGTCAAGTCAGTATATTACTATTAAAATCCTTTTCATTCCAATTAATTAGACAGTAAAAAAATGAAATATTTTAAGTAAGTTTGATCAAAACGAAAACATGTAAAATATAAACGCCTGGAAATCATCACCGCTTCTTAAAGAATATATTATCGTCATGCAGTATTCATATCTAAAACATCAAAAATCGTAATAGTATGTAAAAGAGGGACGAAAGATACCAAAGGGACAGTCAAACTCATAAATCTAAAACAAACTGACAACGCCATGGCTAAAAATGAAAAAGACAAACAGAAAAACAATAGTACACATGACACAACATAGAAAACTAAAGAATAAACAACACGAACCCCACCAAAAACTAGGGGTGATCTCAGGTGCTCCGGGAGGGTGGGCAGATCCTGCTCCACATGTGGCACGTGTCGTGTTGCTTATGTGATTACAAATCCGGTTAAATAATATGTGGAAAATTTGAAGTTTGAAAAATATTTTAGATGAATACTGAATAGTTTATAATTGTATATGCATAGGAATATGACAGTTGTTATCAAATCGTTTGATGTGTAAGCTTTCGATTTTAAGATTTGATTTGGCACCATCCGTTTTAATAAACTCATCATAGATACCAGTATTGACATTTTACTTTCATCGGGGTTCAGTATTTTTGTTATTTTACTTTTTACAACATATGCTTCTTGATGTCTGTAAGTCTGTCTCATGTTTACAGATGATGAAATTATGTCTAATTTAATGACATCGATATTACGTCATTTGTGTTATCATATTTGAGCTCTCTATTAATTTGGTTAATTTTTCTCCTACATGCTATTTTCTCTGATTAATAGTGGATCAGGATAAATATCTGTGAAATTGAAATGAAAAAATCCCCAACGCTAAATCAAAATTTATATTTGAATAACATTGAAAAAGAATTAATTTGCCGAAGCGGTTTAAGAAGTAATTTAGCATTTCAAAGTCAAATTTTAATTGAGAAGTCATTTTGAAGCCGTACATGTACCACATAGAAGAAGAGTGACATTTCCAATATTTAACCTCATTAATTGAAAAATAGTAATAAATTGCACCAGATTGTAATCACAATTAAAGAATCTAATGAGGCTGCTGTCGCCGACCCGAAATCTTTTTATCGGTAAATAAATAAAAACACTACATTAGTTTTAGTACATTTGAATTGAAGACTGGAAAAACTAACAGCTTTAAGATGTGTTTGTCTGTAGTTTGCAGTGTCTCCAACAGTTTAACAGACCATTAAATGTTAGTGTTTAGTATAACAAGCACATCATAGAAACCAGGATTAATACAGACAATAAAATATCTCATCTTTGTTCTACTTTGTCAGATTCTTGTCCCTGGTGTTTCATTATCAATGTTTAAACAACTAAGTAAAAAACTTTTGATGGCTATTTTTCGTTTGTTTCCCTGTCCTATATGTTCTCCCATTTATCTGTTTATTTATTGTAAACCTGTCGTGTAATGTTGTCCTTTTAATGTTATAATTAACACTGCTATTAAATTGGAGGTTATGCATGTCACAAAACCAGGTTCAATCCACCATTTTTTCATAAAATGTACCAAGTCAGGAAAATGGCCATCGTTACATTATAGTTCGATTTTGTGTGTGTTACATTTCGGTGTTGTGTCTCTGCTGTTTCGTAGTTCTCTTATATTTGTTATGTTTCCTCAGTTTTATTTTGTAACCAAAATTTGTTTTTTCTCTATCGATCGATGAATTGTGAACAGTGGTATACTACTGTTGCCTTTATGTAGAAAGCTTTATGACAAACTTGTTTTTCTTTAAAATGGCATATAGTTGATTTGAATTTTTCAATGAAACAGAAGCAGGACGTGTAATACTAAACTCTATTACATGCAATGTGTGTCCTGGTTTATTTTATTTCTGTTGATACTATATAACAACATATCGTGCAATGTATGTCAAATCAACCCGTCTTGATTTGTCCTATATAAACGAGCAATTGGTTTAAATGTACATACATAATATTCAGGTTGATGATTGTATTTGTAAACGATTCATTATTTCAAATGAATTGTCACCCTAATGAAATGACTTTTTTCGATGTTTACCTATGCCAATGAAATAAATTGAGAATAGAAATGAGGAATGTGATGAGACAGCCACAAAACAAAAGAGTAGAAAACAGCCAAAGGCTACTTATGGGATTTCAAAACAGTAAAAATCCTGCACCCTGAGTCGTGATACAACTCAACGATTGTTGATCCTAAATCAGTCTTTTTTTAAATTACTTAAAAACGAATTAATGTTTTCTCCAATTTACGATCAATGGAGTCTAATACACACAATTAATGAATACACCAATATGTTCTCCTGACAAATAAAGAATGAATAACAATACCCTATCTGCAGCCAAATGAACATGACAATTTCTTATTTTTGGAGAAGTCAATATGACTGATGGACATTTTCCTATTCACTTAATTATTGCTATGGATTTTCGTCGCTTTAAAGACTAATTTAGTTCTTAAATTTACTGGCAAATGTATAGTGGTTACACATGGCTTTAGTATAAGGAAAACTAAATATATTTGTTTATATAATTATACAATGTACTTGTCTCGTTGACTACTGGAAACAAAACAATCTCACCTAGCAATTGTAATCAAATGTACTATTGTGTTGTGTTATAGCAGAATGAAACTAGATTAATGAACTACATTACACGAGAAAGTGATCTACTCGTTCTCTTTTCTGTTCTGATTGATATATAAAATGTACTAAACAAGACCATAAATGTTTTATTCTTCATTACCTGCCACTAGCAATATAGGGTCATGTTCCTTATTTTATTTCTTACACCTGGTACCATTTTTCTATTTATTAATTGATATCTCATAGTTTATAAGTGTTTGTCCTACGTAACCCAAGATACATTAACTTTATGTTCCAAAGCTCCTCTTAACAAATGACGTGAAAATGGGATATCATCTTGGTTTTTAGAGCATATACAGAGTTGAGAAGCGGATAAGCAACGGCTAATGAATGACCTACAAGATCGCCTTCAATCTATAATATTCTTACTGAAGTGTATGATATCATTTTAGACAAGCAAAATATTGTCACGTGATTTTTTTTATGAAAAGGATTCCTTTAATTTAGATTATGATATGCTTAAACATTTTTCCCCTAAAAACGACGGTAGTAAATTGACAAATAACAATGTTTCAATACAGGAATTAACAGTACAATATGTATCAGATTTTTTTCAGTAAATGTTGTTGCCAATATATTTGATAGTCATCATTAAATATTGTTTTGTATTTGTCAGCAAAAAATATAGAGTTATGATCGAACTCTAAATATTTTCATTTTGACACGATCGTTCGAAAACGACTATGACGTACACAAATTTATATTACATTAGTCTTTTTTGTAAATAAATAATATTTGCTTTCTCAAAATTATACTGGCGTATGTTTAAATGAAACTGACACGCATGGTTCATTATTCAATGTAAATCTAAAGTATCGATATAATTTTGTTAAGCCAGTGAACGTTAGCTCTGTCTTCCTCGGAAAATAATAGCTAATTCCAGATAGCAGATACAATTCTCATGACTACTTAAATTGAAATCTTAATATTGCTATAAGTCCTTACACATTTATCGACATAATCATAATTTTTTAAAGTATCGTTATGAAAAGAGCTGTTAAATGAGGTAAGCTCAATACATATCACAACACATAAAACATCTCAATCTAGATGTAACACTGATGTCAGGAACATGTCATACTGGATATAGATACTTGAAGGTGGATCACAATGAATGAACCTCTAGGGACAAATAATTACTCCTCTGAAAATACTGAGAGGCGAACTTTTTACCGATTTGTTTTTTTCTTTCAGAGAGGACTTGCATAGCAAATAGAAAATAAATCCAAATATATATAATCATACATAAAATACTATCATTCAAAAGAATTTGAAATTTTGTTCGCACTTCGAAATGATAATACGAAACCATATTTTGGTATTGTGTGCAAATATTAGTTTCGCATATGGATACGAACTATTGTAAATGGGCAATCACTTTAGATATCTATTGTTATTGGAAGAGAGTTCAGTGTTGTGTTATACGCTGTAGACGGGCACTAAAATACTGTTATATGTAGACTTCAAAATTAAGAAAATTAGCAAAGCTTGTTTAAAGAAAATTTGTGTAAAAGTAATACTGTAGACATAATCAACCAGTTTATCATCCTGCGTTCAACTATTCTGCTTATATGGTTATATGTCGTACCATTTAGCGAGTATGTGCAAAGCTCTTTTCAAAAACGTTTTTTCTGATTTTATGTATCTTTGGTATGATTCAAATGTCAGATTCAGGACCTTAAAGATTTGAATAGTATGCAATAAAACAAAAACCAGATATTTATCAAAAAGTTTATAGAAAAACCATGTCAATAAGACCTGTATCCATGCACCGGTTGAATTGCCGATCGAAGTAATAAGGTTTAGGATAGAAATATAGCGTGTAGTCATTGCCTAAACTCACCGTTTCTATAATGGATTTAATGATGTGGCATGTAAGTACTCAATAGAAGCCAGTTATGCTAATTACATCACTGTCTGCACTTTCAAAAGTATGTCATACAAAGTATCTGATAGGTCACTTCGTAACATAACAGGCATCGGCATTTGAAAGTACCTTTATTTTTTATTGAAATTGTATGCATCTGTGAATATAGTTGAAATAGTTTAGTTGATATCGTAACTTGAAAGAACTTTCCTATTCACACTGAGATCAAACAAATTCCAACAGCAACAGAAACTAATATCATTAGTGCAGCGCATTGTTAATCATTTACATCAAAAAGATTGAACTGCAAACTATTAAACCTTACAAGTGAAATGCTGGTGAAGTTACAAATCTCTATAACAGATTTGGATAAACAGCACCGACTTCGTTTGGGGATGCTCCGTGTATCAATAACATATTGTTCAGCAGTGAGCTTTTTAATACGCGAGGTATTTTATTAGTATGCAATCCATTCATGGTTCCAGGTGAATAAGTCCCATGAAAATATAAAGTACACTGCTTTTCAAATTTATAGCTCATGATATAACTATGGAGTTTTTGTTTTCGTGAATGAAACTGAACAACACAAAGCGATGACAACATGCTTATTATTTTTATAATCAACACACATTTTACTTGACGTAAAAGTACGTTCAGTTAGCATTAAAACTTTAATTTCAGCCAATTTATTGTACACTTAGTGTTTATTTTTAAAAAGAAAGTAAAAACAAATATTGAACTCCGAATAAAAGGACCGTTGTAACCCGTGCGACGTCCAAGCAGGTCTTCCCTTTGTTTTGTTTGTGTTCTTCATGAATTAGCTTAAAACTACTGTAACGTTATTATCTTAGAAGGTCACTTACTGGATCCTAATTTTACAATCAAAAGATACATGTTTGCCTGTTTCTGAAAACAGACGAATACAGATTTTAAAAAAATGCACATTTTCATATTTGAATACTTAAACCATATGGTTGGTTTCATCGAATATATTCATTACCGGTTACAATATACTAACAATTATTTATGGAGACATTAATTCGGTATCATAATTAAGATTATTAGGTTATTATATGTATAATATTACTTGTACCACGTAGATATTTCGAATCAGGATCGACATTTGAGCCTCAATTAAAGAGTGACAATAAAGAAATAATCGTATAACAGAATCAATATAACCCAAAGCAATATGATACATAATTGATTATGCAATAAGTAATCCTATATTGAACATTTGCTACTATAAATTGTTTATCAAATGGTTGAGTTGATCATAAAAAAATAAATCATGTCATAAACTAAAAGCTAGAACAAAGTATATGTGCAACCATTTGATACGTCAACGTCCTTTATATATCAATATTTCATTAAGTGTCAAAATTATCATAGGCTTAACATTTTGCAATGTACCACAATACGATCGCAGTTTTAAAGAAACATCCACAATGCTTTACTAAGGAATTGTCCATTAGATTGACTGAAATTCTGTCCGCAGTGAAAGAGGGTCTTCAAAAATACTGTGAAACTGTTTACTCGCGTAGTGGTATTAACCATATCTGGATTCTTAAAAATTCTAAAGAACTTCTAGATAATTTTAAATCTCGGTCTTTTTCTGAAATTATTTCCATCAAAATTTAGATTTTTCAACCCTGTATACCACCATTCCCCATGTAAAATTGAAAAATCGCCTAAAAGAAATAATCCACAATGCCTTTCAACATAAAAATGGTAGCATACGCTATAAATTTATTACTTTGGGATTTCATAAGGCAAATTTCGTTAATAGTGACAAACAAAAAGGTAAAACATGCTACACAGAAGAACAAGTGGTCAGTATGCTGGAGTTTCTTATCGACAACATATTTGTTGAGTTTGGAGGTAGACTTTTCCAACAAATTGTCGGCATTCCTATGGGAACAAACTGTGCGCCTCTTCTTGCCGACCTCTTCTTATTTTCATATGAATCGGAGTTCCTCTAGACACTTGTCAAAAACAAGAGGATCAAAGAAGCCAGATTATTTAATTTCACTTTCAGATATATTGATGATGTTCTTTCCATAAACAATCCGAACTTTTCTGATTGAGTTCCATTGATATATCCCCCAGAACTAGAGATTACAGAAACAACAGACATAGCTTCCTCCGCCTCATTTTTAGACTTATATCTCGAATTTGACTTACACAGTCATCTCAGTACCAGAATCTATGACAAACGAGACGATTTTAATTTTGAAATTATAAATTTCCCCCACCTTAGTAGCAATATACCAACTGCACCTGCATATGGGATATATATTTCCCAACTTATTCGATAACACTAGTAACCCGAATTTAGCTTGAACGGACAAAAACGTGTTAACGCTATTTAAATGAGATTAATTGTTATTTGATAAAGATTGACAAAAATTAAAAATTATTTTTAATTCATTTCAATTCATTTCAATTCATTTTAACGCCAGTCAAATAGATTTCTTTGCGGTGAATCAATTGAAATCAAGTTGCTGGTAATGTACGTCAAACTATTAGGCCACGCCCCCGTTAAACTATTTCAAACTGGCATCAATTCGTTTTAAACATCGTTGAGACCCAAGCTTTGTACAGGTAAATCACTCAAGCAAGACAAACTTGATTTATTTATCTTTTTTTTTTCATCAAATTTTATCGAATTTAGTTATATGCGTGTATTCTCAGTTAAGTCGCATGCTTCACAATTTTTAACAAATGAATGCACAATACATGTGACATTTAAGAAATTTAGATAAAAACATTGAAATATTGATGCACGGTTTAAGAAATGTGAATCTGTTGAAAATAAAATAGTAGAATGTATAACATAATTTGAATTTGCCAAAATGCTGTAGATCTTTATCTCACATATTCGTTTTAAAAATTGTTAAGTGCTAAGAAAACTAGTGGAATCTAAGTAACGTGTGGTACCTTGCAATTGCTTACGAGACTTTAGGTATTCCTGAATATTTATCGTTTCTGTTTTTCTGTTTTACTATTTTGTACTCTTAAATTAGATATGTAACGGAAATAATAGTAACTTCACAGAAATTATTCATTGCGTATATAATTTAAATCTTATATTTTCGGTAGACAACAAATATTCACTAGCTGTATATTAATATATGAAATTACTTGTAATGAAAAACAATGTTTTGTTAAATAATAAAAATGATGAAGATAATGTTGACATTTGTTGAATTTCAATAATAAACAGTTAAGTCTTGCTCAAAATTGTAAATGAAGTAACAGATCAATGAGCTTTTAAACTGAGTTAAATTGTAATACCGGTCGCTGGAGCAAAACATGCGTAAATTGTGGAAGAGCATATAGTGGACGAGCATATTGAAGCGTTGTTACGATTCGTATATTATCGTGCTATCATGCACCTTGACGTACAAAAATTCTTGTAATAAATGAACATGTATCCTGTATATATGAGATAAGTTTTAGTTTGCGATAACACCGGGTAGGTTTAGTTAAACGATCTTGACTGGCTATTAGTCGGCATTCTCTTACGCCTTTTAATATACTCTAGCGTTAAATCAAGTCTGTTAAGACTGTTTTGGAAAAATCTAGACCAATCATAAAAAGTAACGTCAGATCGGGTCAAGATCCGTTTAGTGTGTCAGAATGATATTAGGAGTTACGCCCTTTCATGTGGATGATACTGTAACATTCATTGTATTATAAATGCTAAAATAAAAAAGTATATTATTTTTAATTATGAAACATCAAAATTAATCATTCGTTGATATTATTTAAAAAAAAAAAGGAATTGAAATTTGTAAACGTAACACTAATAAAAGAGTAACAACAACATCTAATAAATTTCATACGTCTAATTCACGTTTCTGGATTTTACTTCATCAGGAACGATCAATAACGCAAAATACAAATATTTTATATGTAAGATCATTTATATAGTTGATTTCGTTATCCTCTTTAGGCCGCATCAGGGAACCGTGTCTTCGTTTGAACTAAGCTTCTGAAACTGCTCTTAGGCCGTGAAGTGAGAGAGATAAAACTATAATAAAAACAGAAATGAAGGACCCCGTCAAGATCCTCATAGATTTAAACAACACATATGTATGACCTAAATTTAAGTGTAGCATTGAGTATATGTCTTAGTCTCTTAGTACATTTGTTTGTAAATGCGCTTATCCTATCTTTCATTTGAATAAAAAAAATATTTAATATAAATATGTATTTATTTGTTTGTTCAGATTGCACTTTTATAAATAATTCTTCTTCGTCTTCTACCTCTAAACTGTAAAATTAGCGTATGTGTGCGTTAAATATACGGTCTATAAAGATTTAGTTCGATGGCACTTGTTAATAATCTAAAGGTAATAAAATGAACGATCCATAAAATAACGTGGCAATTACAATGGCTATTTCACAGTGATATCATGGTTACGTTCACTCGTAATGGTATCATACATGTACCTCCGTATGTGGTGTATAAGGTTCTAAATCATGTTTTTATAGCTTCTTTCAAACACTATTGACGACGTTGTTCAAACTACATGTACATATCACAAAACCGCAAATTTAATATAGTTAAAAAGATTATACGATATTAAAAATGCATTTTTTTCTATCAAAAATGTAGGGTCGTGTATTTGTAACTCTAAGTGTTTACCTAAAATGTATTGAATTGAAAAAGAATAGATCTGTTCTCAAATATTAGACAAAAGAAACATTTTCCGAAAAAAAAATCCACATAATAACGTTTTGTCCTTTAATTCTTTTTTGGGGTGTCCGTTAAAATACCGCAAAAGTCCCCCTTAGTGCACTAAGAACAAAAAAATACACTTAATGACCTGATGGAATGATTCAATTGACACAAAAGACATTGCATATATAAGTCAACGTTTTAAAAATAAACAATTTCAAATTTTATAATCACATTTTAGAAAGTTATTTTATATTTTATCGACACGCGCCACACTCAGTTGACAGTAATATATAGAAATTCATGTTCGTTCAACCTTGACCCGTTTTGAATACACTTGTATACTTATTAAGAATGTATATATTTTGTTATTTCGTGTTGTTTTTGTTTTTTTTTATGGTATAGTTATTACTGCAATATCTATTTTGCTTTTCTAACTGTTATAGTTTTTACTTCTATGTAAGAGTGTATTTTCTTCTTATTTTTGTTTCTTTTAATTTCGTTTGCTTGTTCCGTAAGTTCACTTTTTTAAGTTCTGTAGAAATGTTTCATAAAGATATTTTGAAATAGTAAAAAATGTATAGAGATTTTATTTTAACCAACACATACTGATATAATAGAAGATATAAACATATTTCGCAAAGTATAATAGTCTATTACATTTTTGTTGAGCCTTCCGACTTTTGTTGCAATAGCTATGATCTACAAACCACAAAACATTACTCTGTGTGTAAAGTGTTTGAAACTTTAATTACTTTCTTAACTATCCTGGATTTCTAATAAACTAGGACAGAAGCTTGTTTATGATTAAGATAGCTTAAAAAAAATGTTTATCCGTATTTTTATTTATAACTGATTTTTTTGGTTTTCAAGTTCTGTAAGCTGATATACATGCACTCTGTTTAGAGTTTAAAAAAAAAACACATTTCCCAGTCGGGGCCTTTTAGAGATCGGTCGACTATATGGAAGGGGTTTTCTCGTTAATGAAGGCCGGATTGTTGCCTATAATTGCTTATATCCACTTCAGTTTAGGAGGTTGAGCGTACACACACATGCATGCTTATCACGCCATCTTCTTTCTGTGAAAATTCCAAGTCAGTGACTTGTAGTTCAGTGGTTTCCGTTGGTTCATGTCTTGCATATTATTTTATTTTTGTTTTTGTAAATTGTTGTTTTTTTCTAGATAAGGCCGTTAGTTTTCCAATTTAATTGTTCAAAATTTGTTTATGTTGGGACCTTTTATATATATATATATACCCTATTATAAGGTATGCTCGCCTAATATAGCTTATATGTGTACATCCAATTAATTTGATGGATAGTTGTATAATTGCAAATCATATCACTTCTCCTTAATTTTTTTTTATTGAAAATGGGCTTTGATAAGTTGGACAAGCGATTGTACAGGAAAGGCCCAAGTGATAGTACAGTAAACTCGCAAACGATTGTACAGTCAATTAATTTATCCGATATTGAAAAAAATATTATTTGTGAATCCCTACTGGTGCAATGGCTTTTAAACTTTTAGACAGGTAAGACCTTACAACAGAAATAGTACTTTTAAAATTTCTGGACTCAACGATGTGTATTTCAATGATTATTGACATTTTTATCGCTGTTGTGTGACAGTTCTGATCGATATATTAAAAGCTCCTCCATTCGTGGAAAAACGTGTGTATGCATACGTCGTTTATTATTTGATTGGTTCATATATACATATAGAATGTTTTGAATGTATAGAAGAAACGTTATATAGAATCATTTGATTCATCATTGGAAAACTTTCCATGTTGCAACTTGTTATATTTTCGAATGTCGAAAATGTAGAAACCGTACAGTTCCGTTCCCACACAATATAATAATAATGTAATCGGGTTTTTAAGATCCCCACGGATGCCACATTTTCCCATCTTCATCTCTATCAATCTCTTATGAAAGTATGTACAAATGTAAACTCCTGTGTTGTTAAGAAGGACATGAAATATCGGAAGATTTTTTTTCCTCAAATTATAATCAATCAAAATTTCCTTCTTAAAAGTAATCTTACAATTTCCCTTAAAACAAAATAAAAACTCTGACACCCACACAAAATCATTTTTTTAAATTATTCTTTCATCAAGTTGAAAATAAACTACGCTAAATCATTAAGTTTATTCTACAACTATCATAAACTTATCAATTAGTAACGATCAAATGACCATTGTTTATTGGATAAGGTTGACTGAACATTAATGCTTGGGAGTTTGCAATAAGCCTTCGGTCACGTGCCTGGCACATGGGATGCGCTGATAAAAAAGTAAGTCAATTTCAAAATTATGATATATATATTGATACCCAAATTTATATTTATGAGTTATATACTTATATCTTCTCATATCCATGTTTGTGGTCTAATAACATCGTGTTAATGTCCTTAGTGCAAAAACTTTGTTCTTAATGCACCAATGATTTGTATAGTCCTTCAGTGCACTAAGAAGTCCTTTGTGGTATTTCTACACATCGTACAAAATTTGGCTGTGATCAAAATGTTAAAAAAAAATTACCCATTTATTATAACAATTTTCTAATGTTTAAGATTAAATTATGCAAGAAAAAGTGTCTTTGTTTTCTGTCAAAATGATTTTTTTGACATAAAGTTGTCGATAAATAAATTGGATACCCTGCATTTCAATAGCATATTATCAAATTGCTGAAAGATCACCTACATTTTCTTAACAGGGAATCCGTTATTAATGAAACCCCCTGTCCTTTAGGGTGAATGGGGTATAGAAATATGGTCACTTGGTCTTCTCCCGACCGGCAGTAAAACGCTTGCCGAAATGGGGCGTCCGTTTGGCTGTGCGGGATGTATCAAGTTCGCAGTCACGTCCGGTCAGAAGGGGGATGTGAAATCCGATGCCTCGTGTAAAGAGACTGCAACGCTCTTTGCACGTTAAGAACCCTTGCAACAACTCTTTTGAGGGGTCCGTAGGTGGCCTGTTGCAAGGCAAAATTTCTGTTCCTATACAAGGTAACCTCATTTTCCAGTGGCAGTCCAAATTTCCCTGACCATCATCCCAGATGGCCTCTATCGTATCAACCTACCTAGTGTATTTATTGTGAACTTGTTCTCGTCCTGAATATGCATGAAATATTTGCGACTGGACGTTAAGCAACAAACAATCAATCAATCATTCAATCAATCCCTGTCCTTAATAATTCAATTTGTCGTTCTGCATTATTTTGGCGTAAGAAAGACGCACACATTCAGGCTAACGCCCTTAAACTGTATAGAATATAGATATAGGAAGATGTGGTGTGGGTGTCAATGAGACAATTCTCCATCCAAATTACAATTAATGAAAGTAAACCATTGTAGGCTTATGTACGGCCTTCAACACGGAGCCTAGGCTCGCAACGAACAACAAGCTATACAGGGCCCCCAAATTACTAGTGTAAAACCATTCAAACGGGAAAACCAACGGTTTAATAGTTTTGTATTCTATATAAATTCCCAGATAGGTTTCTTCATTCGTGTCCCTTACACCCACACCAATAAGCTGTGATTTCTGTGTGAATAAATATTTTTAAAGTTTCAAATGAAGTGCATGGATGTAAGTAATGATAGGCAACCGCAATGCCTTCAACAATGAGAAGAATACATAACGTTTAATCGGCTTTAAATTGTCCCGCTTGATGATTATACGTTGTTGTTTCCTATAGAGAAATAAATTATCGATTTAAATTATTTTTTACATCATAAAAAAGGGTACAATATCATAAAATCAATTTTGTGAAAAACGATGAAAATTTATTGACCCCAATATAAATTTGAACCCCTCTTAATCTTTCCCTTGTTAACGAGCACAAAATTCAAGGATCCCTAATTTTTTTAACTGTCTTTATGAAAGTTAGCACCGACGGTTAGCTTTACACTAGTAAGTTTGTCTTAAAGATAATTGGCTTTGTGTTATAACTGTCGTTACGTTGCTGTCTTGCGGACGAATACCCGAAATCTCTGTGTCATCAGCAATCATACAGAAATGACTTTATATCGGGTTATTTGGTTATTTAATACTCTGTTCTTTGCATAGAAATAATTCTTCGTTAATCCAGAGACATATATATGTCTCTGGTTAATCTGAGCATTGAAAGAATACTTCATATCACAAGCTATAAATATGGATACAAAAAAAATCTAAGCGAAATTGATAATACCGCAAAGCATGAATAAATGTGTTGTATTTCAGTAAATAACACTTGTTTTCGTTTGATGTAAACATGTTTTAGCCCATCATGCATTGTTTCTTGTTTAGTGGATTGGTAAAAAAAGCGCCCAAAAAAAAAGAGTTCAAAATAAATTACGTCACACGTTAATACATTATAACAAATGCTCGGACATACGTATGGTAATTCATGCATATCCTAAAAGGTCGTGTTCTCGATCTGTTAAAACGGAAATGACACGGCCGGGTATTGTAAAGGTTTGAGGGACTTTTAATGTCAAATTCATATCCCTGGGCAACGAAATTATCGATTTGTTAAAAAAACACCGTGTTTACGCTGGTGTCTTCCTCGAATGCCAACATTTTATATGTTACCTATTCCTTGAATGCCAACACAAATATTTCTGTTTTTATAAGTATTTAACTTTAAAAAATAATTAGTGAACTTGATGAAATTGTAACATTAATTTTTATCCCATTTTGATAAGAAAAGTAGCAAAATTTAAGGGTTAAATAATTATGAATATAAAGATAGAAAGAAAATGATTAATAAATAAATTTGGGAATGAACAAGTTTTATTAACATAAGACATATATATAAATATAACATTTATATTTAGTTAAATATAATTATTTCAAACTAAAAGAGGATATTAGAGATTTATTTTGTTCCATATTATTATAAATATTTATTTGTTAAGTATATATACATGAATTATATGAATATTTCCATAAAATAGGGTACTAACAAGAATTTAGTCTATAGCGGATTGATTTTTTTAGTTAGCTGTCAGTAACTGCAAGTTTTCTCAGAGGATGTACTTTACAAGTGTTTTTTGTTTGTTTGGATATACAAGAACCTGACCACGTCTATTCTGTGTAGTATTTCTATTTATTTACATCTGATGAGTTAAACCGGTTTCATCTGATTTGTATAGTTAGTTCCACTATGTGGTATGGGCTTTGCTCATAGTTGAAGACTGTACGGTGGCCTATACTTGTGAATTTCTGTGTCATTTGGTCTCTTGTGGAAATTTGTCTCGATTCCAATCAAACTACATTACTTTGTTTTATAAGAACACCGATGATTTGCGAACACGATAAACCCCTTACCAGTATCATTTCATGAATCACTTGCAAAAAAGTGTGTAGTATTATTACCAAGAAAAATATCCTGAACAAACTGAACATAATACATCAATAGTATTCTAACACGAGATACAAAGTTTCAAGAAATTTAATCAAGTAATATGGTAGGATGCTACAGCACACACAACTATAGAAATATTGAAAAAAACCTTCAAAGTCCAAAGAGGCTTCACATTTGTGTAAACTGGAATTTCTCACAATATGCACATGTGATGCAACACTTTTCAAGGTTTCATTTTAAGAGAATCCATATTCGTTCAAGTAGTATCATCAGAAACAAAATTCAACAACGTAACAAACATGAATTAGATTTTAACTATCTGTTTAATTATGCCTCGTAATTATGTTCGAATTCAATTCGAATTAAATAAAATTGAGAATGGAAATGGGGAATGTGTCAAAGAGACAACAACCCGACCAAATAAAAAAAAACAACAGCAAAAGGTCACCAACAGGTCTTCAATGTAGCGAGAAATTCCCGCACCCGGAGGCGTCCTTTAGCTGGCCCCTAAAAAACAGATATATACTAGTTCAGTGATAATGAACGCCATACTAATTTCCAAATTGTACACAAGAAACTAAAATTAAAATAATACAAGACTAAGAAAGGCAAGAGGCTCCTGACTTGGGACAGGCGCAAAAATGCGGCGGGGTTAAACATGTTTGTGAGATCTCAACCCTCCCCCTATACCTCTAAATGTCCATTTTTGATAAGCATGCTCTCGTGTTGTGATAACTTTTTGCACCTATTCCTCGAAAGCCAACATTATTTATAGGTAAATTGTCGGTAGATCAAAGGATGTTGGCATTCAAGGAATAAACCTATACGCTGACTTATAAAAGTGTTTTAATCTTTCATGCTGTCTAGTCTGAGCAATGTTTGTAGGACGTTATAAATAAAAAAGGAAAACCGTCAAAACATTATGTGAACGGAAAATACATGGGCTTTGCATACGTGTCTCAAACGATTTAGAAAATCTAGAATATGTGTGAATAATGAATATTTATATTATTTAGACTTTAATATTGTTGTTTTTTGAATATTGTATCTACAAGTTCATGACGATTTAGAGCTTGGCATTTCGTGTAGACACATGTTTCTTGTTGAAGACTAAACATGCGGTCTTGATTTACCTATAGTGTTTTTGTCGTTTGGTTGCCGTCAAATTGAATTATATCCCATATCTCTTATATTATGAGCTTTAAAATCAGCTTATAAGAATTCATTATTGAAAGGTTTATTTGCAATTCTATATGAATATGCCGTAATATATTTATCGGTGTGAGCTGTACCACATACTTATATATGAACTTTATTAATTTCGATCTAAAAAAAGTTCCTAGATATTTTAAAAAGTCTTAATAAATTCCAATGATCACAAATCTAATCTAAATCCACTTTTTTCGTGATTCTAACATACGTTGTTCCTTTTTTTTTGGTTTATTTTTGTAGTAATTTGCTAGTCAGTCAGATTCGGATTCCGGGTGACATTGCGTACGCTTTGTCCTTTGATTTGAAAATACATAATTTTAGCATTATTTTTTTTTTTATCTTTGCTACGCTCGATAGTTTAAGTTTAAACATATTTTATTGTCCAAAAACATTGACAATAGGATTAGACACAAGTTTTGCAACTTATAACGTATTCTCCATTACATACAAATAATAAATAACCGAACAAAAATGAAATACATAATAATAACATCATAAACAATATTAATATGAAGACATGAAACTAACGAGAATTTAAACGACATGACTCATCTATTTCTAAAAGTCGAGTTGTCCGTAAATTTTTATGATAGACCTACCTGGTAGGTTGTATTAATCTTGGAATAAATATTCCCTCAAAAGGTAAGTGTTTACTGTATTTTAAACAAATAAGTTAAATTGTTGTTGTCAACTGATGAATTATATACTAAAATCAAATTGATGATCCATGTCTTAGGAAAAAATGAACAATTTCATTCGAGGTCAACAAAAAGTAATAATATTGTTATTGGTATATATTTAACCATAATGTCTATAAACTATGAAAAGCGATTGGTCTCTTTAATATAATTCTGCACTTTTATAAAAATTACCCTGTTTATGTTAAAAGTAAACAAAGCATTGCCGTACATTACATTTTCAAAGTCAGTAGGTATATTTTCTTTTCTAAGTTCAAAAAATAAGGTATTCCTTTGCACTTTATAATTTTTACACGAGAGGAAATAATGTTGGTCATTTTCGTACAAATAACCACATTGACATATTGCGTTAGTTTTAATATTAGCGTGATACAGATCCATGTTCAGGGCACTGCATTTGTTCCTTAATCTTGCGTGTTAAACATTTAAATATCTATCGCCAATATTGAAATATGTAGGGGGTGATTTGTTTTTATAATATTTCTGTTTAATTTTCAATTTAAACATATTTAAAGAAAGTTCATTTCTAACACTTAAATCAAGCGAATTCCACAGTTTGATACTAGATGGAATAAATGATTCCTGATAAAGAGACAGTCTGCTAGAGGTTTGGTATATATTTTGACTGCTTCGTAGATTGTAATTGTTTGTTTCTGCAACTGTAGGGGGTATTAAATCTAATAAATATTCTGGAGCATCCTCTTTCATAATTTTGTAAAATAAAGTTAATTTCTTAACTTCCCGTCTAATCCTTAATGTTTCCCATCCCGTCTCTAAATAAAGTGATTGAGTGCTAGCATAGCTTGTTAGACCAGTGACAATACGTGCTGCTTCCAGTTGTAATTTTTCTAATCTTTCAGAATTCAACTGTCCGCAATTATCCCAAACTTCAGAAGAATATTCTAGAACAGGCCTTATAAAAGTTAAATATATTTTTTCTAAATATTCCCTTTTTAGTCGGAATTTCAAACGTCGAAGAACATTTAATTGTTTTGATACCTTTTCTATTAAAGAATCGACATGCTTGGTCCACTTCAAATACAATCACTGCTAAAAAATATGCCTAAATGTTTATGACTAGTAACTGTATCTACCTGAACTCCGCCAAAATTAAAAATCAAGTTATTTTTTGAATTTTTGTTACTAAATAACATGATATTAGTTTTATTTGGATTGAATTTAACTAGCCAATCATTTGCCCAGGAATTAATATTTTGTAGATCGATATTTATCATAGATTGGAGAGTAGTTACATCTGGAGCAGTATGTCCAATAGATGTATCGTCTGCAAACATTCTACTTAATCCAATCATATCATCTGCAATGTCATTAATAAATATTAGAAATAAAAGAGGACCCAGTACCGAACCCTGTGGAACACCAGCTTTAAGATTACCTAATTCTGAAGTCGCATCTTTTAATACTACCCTCTGAGTTCTATTTGTTAAGTAACTTTCAATCCATAATAACAGATTGCCTTTTATACCATATCTTTCTAACTTAAGAAGTAGACCCCTTATCCATACTCGATCGAATGCCTTGCTTACATCGGCAAAAGTTAAACTTGTATAGAATTTATTGTCTAAAGCATATACGATAGAATGATACATCTCAATTACTAGTAGTTGATGAAAAGTAGAGCAGCCGGGTAGGAAACCAGACTGAAATTTATACAAAAGTTTATTAGAAACTAAATGATTGAATATATGTTTATATATTGTTTTTTTCTAGTACCTTGCTCACGCAAGAAAGAAGTGATACTGGTCTATAATTACACGGCATTGACTTATCTCCATTTTTAAATAAAGGAATAACATATGCCAATTTCCAATCTTTAGGAAATATATTTTGAGAGAGCGATGATTAAAAAGAATACATAAGGGAAGTGCAATCTCATTTTTTACTGCTATAAGCATTCTATTACTAATTTTGTCTGGACCAACAGCTTTATTTGGATCTAAAGTAGAAATAATATCTTTAACATCTTCTAAAGTTACTGTAATTTCAGACAAAATGTTAATACCTCTATCATCGAAGTCGGGCAAATTTTTGTTTTCTTCATCTAGACTAGCTATTGAACAAAAATATTTATTTAGAATATCAACTTTTTCTTTTGCATCATAAGAAAATTCATAATTATTACTAGGGTTTTGCATCGGTGGAATATCATTTGAAGATCTGTCTTCTTTTAATAAGGAGTTTATTATTTTCCAATATACTCTACTATTCGTTTGCTTTAGTTCATTTAAGTTTTCATTAATATTATCATAAAAGTTTTGTTTAATTTGTTTCTTTAAATTATTCACTCGATTTCTTTGGTTTTTAAATTTCTTTTCGTTTGTCATGCTTTTATTTTTTATAAATATTTTACGAAACCTGTCTCGTTTTCTTATTTCTTTACGGAGGTTTGAATTAAACAAAATTTTATCATTAGATCTAATAATTACTTCTTTTTTCGGAATGCAAGATTCTGTCACTTTTAAATTCGTCCGTAAATATATTGCAAGATTCATGGATGCCAATATCGTTCTCTAGTAATTTATTCCATTCAACCTCTGAAACCATCTGTTTCATTAAATTATAATCCCCCCTTTTATAGTCCCATATTGTACGTTTGAAACTCTTCGAGTTGCTGAATCCGCTTCTGACTGTTATATAAGTACCTTCATGATCACTTATGTCTCTATTGATAGGTATAATACTCGAGTCAATAAATTGAATGGAATCAGTTATCAATATTGGGTCTAATAAGGACAACGATCCAGTCCGAGAATCAAAATGAGTAGCATCGATAATTGTATTAAATAGACCATTTATACTTAGTAAATCACTGATACAGTTAGGTAGGTCGAGAAGAAAATTTTTATTTAGATCACCCAAACAAATAATATGATTAGTTTCGTCTGATGCCCTTTTCAACATCATATCATATAACGACCAAACATTGGACGGTGAAAAACGTTCAGGGGCCTGTTTATCGAAACTGTCCTAAGATCGGTCATAAGAATTTCTTAGGACAGAAGTTAGGATAATGTTAGGACCGACTTACGACACGTCTCAGCATGCACATTGAAGCTATCTTATGAATATCTTAGCTAGGACGTCCTAACTGATGTCCTAAGTATTAGCGGAAAAGAAAATACAAACCAAATATGAAAAAAACTAATTATGATATAAAAGATGTATTTTATCAATAATTTTATTTTAAATATGGTTAATTAGAATCTAATAACTAATATCATGTAGTTTTAAATTAAAGGTAATAAATATTTTTTGTAAAATAATTGTACAGTTAAACTGTGTGAAACAAAACATGACACAAAAATAAAAAAAATTACAAACTAACTGTAAACAAGATATATAATACGTAAAAACATGTTTTTGAGTGAGTTGAATTCGAAATGTCACATTATTAAACAGTTCAAATGCAAATCTCGTGCATTATTCATATCATTACGGAGAAATTCAACTATTTTTATTACTGCTTTAAAAATAATACGCGTGAAAATGAACAAAAGACTAAATTTGAATGTATCCTAAAGTAAGGACCATCCTAAGACCATCTTAAGACACCTAAATTGGTATCCTAAAGTTAGGACAATTCCTATGATTTGCGACATGTTTGATAAACCCATTTAGGACTCAGATGTGTCCTAAGTTGGTCTTAGGACACGTCCTAATCCTAAGAGAGCTTCGATAAACAGGCCCCAGATCGATAAGTTATGTTTATCAGTATCACGTGCAATTTTGTTTTCAACTCAAACCACATAATTTCTAGACTATCATGCTCCAAATCAATGTTTTGCTCGATGTTTTTGCTTCCGCTGTATCAAAGCTAGTGAATTAGTCAAAATGTCCGTACAATGTATAGTAATATTTCTCTTCATGACTTGTTTATTCTTCAATATAAGCGTTGGCTATTTTTATCTGACAATTTCAAATTTGTCTAGAAAGTTCGCTGTAGTGTTCCATAAATGTCTTAGGGCTTAGTGCACCAAAGCGGCCTGGTTGGGTTTTAGACGTACCGGCAAGTCCCTTGCCCAAAATAGCACAACCGTTTTTTTTATGATCATTTTTTTTTAATTGCTGGGACTATCATACTAATAGCATAATAGACCCCGTTAAATCTGGGGTGGTGTTCTCGAAGCTATCTTAGAGGTAGTACGTGTCCTAAGTCTATCTTATGACAACTCTTTGTCCTAAGTCGTGTTCTCGAAGCTCTCTTAACTTATGATATATCTCATTTTTCGTCCTAACTTTAGGACACCCAACAAGGTGTCTTAAGAGCATCCTATCTTCATCCTAGTGTAATAAAGTTTGGATTTCGCTTTTTGCTCATTATTTACGTGAAAATGAACATGAAATGAAAAGCACCATCGGTTATTAACTCGTATATAAAGAAAAGGTGAATGATTTTAAACTTTGAACTTCGTGTTTCACGATACGATTATACTAAAAATTTAATTCTCTTTTCAAAACAAATTGTTTTCCAGTTTAAATAACAATCTTTTTTTATATAATTACATTGGAAATTATGCAATTTATTCTGTACATGTTATTATAAAATTCGTAAATAATTGTATTCAATATTTTCGTCATTTATAAATGTTTTATCAACAAATATCTGTATTTCGATTTAGGATATGTTTATAACGTCCTAACATAAGATTCGTCTGAGATAGTTTCGAGACACAACTTAAGATTGTCCTAAGTTGATCTTTAGTCCGTCCTAAAATTGGTCTTAACTATGACTTAGGACGAATCTTAGGAGACTTTCGAGAACACCACCCCAGAGCTCTACCGTTAAATAGTAATTATTATTAATGTTATTATTTTATTTTTTACGCTGTCTTAATTTGTAAATAATTATTAAGTATAATATGTATAGTATAGCGTCGTGTAAGTCATTTTTGGGCTAGACATTGTTTGCTTTATAGTGTATTGAATAATTTTTTATTGCAATCAATTTATAATTCATTACAAGGAAAACTAAACTAAGTGGACCGTATGTTATCGCATACTAGACAGCTGATTGGATAAATATGATAGGCTGTTACGCCTACATTGATACTGATGTCCAATCGAATACCAGCAGACACCTGTCAGTAAAAAGAAATTTCAAGCGTGGATAAATTAGAGATTTATTTGTGTATTCGATATTTGAAAAATAAGTTAAACTATTCGTTTAATCTTTTTTAGGTGAATTTCAAAAACTGTTTTTTTCACTTTCTTATGGGAAGGTATTTAAATATGAGCGTACCACATGTAACGGAATTTTACAAGCATTTTATATAGCGAATTGTGTTTTCCGGAACGTACTATTTTCAATATTTCACAGACCTCTGAAAAAATTAGATCATACAGGTTTCATCTACCATGTGCATAAAAAGCACTATCAAATTTTATTTATAAATTGTAAAAGATTAAGAATATTTTTGTATATGTACTAAATAATCTGAAATAAACTGACAAAACATATGGTATTTCTCTCGGCCTGAATTCAATCGTAATCTGAAATAAAACAAAACATATTTCTCTCGGCCTGAATTCAGTCGTAAGCAAATTTTCATACTTTTTTTTTTTTTTTATCTATTTGCAAATGACGAAGAATTCTCCTTAAGCTGTGATTCATTAATATTTAATATTACTTCCATGATTAAACCGACAGACTAACTTTAAAGGACAAAATACAAGCGTGTACTACCAGCCAAGGAAATGAGTTTAATTAAAGTAACTAATCTAAGTGGTCATCGATGTGTAATATTTGACACTGGGCATTATTTGTGGACCAATGCAATAAAAATAATGTATACTTTTAATCAAAATTGAATACTTTTGAATGTAACAATATGCTACAAATTCATTTGATTCACTGAATTTTTATATTTTTTTTTTATCTAAATGAAAATGTAATAAACGGCTCCCGTTTAACATAAATAAGAAGATGTGGTATGTGTGCCTTTGAAACAACTCTCCGTCAAGTCACATGGTATAATTTAATTAGAGGTCAAAAGTACGGCTCAGCACGGAGCTTTGGTCCTCATTGAGCAGCAAGCTATAACGGTCCCTAAAATGACAACACAATTAAGATGGAAAACAGAAGTATAATCTATAAGTACGGTCATTTCGCTACGTTATTTCGTCCATTCCAAATTGCAAGAAAGCGTCTCACTGTTTATCAAAATGAGTAGTAACACTGGTGCCTAAAAAAATCTGATTCGAAACTGAAATATAAACCATTAGATTTTATTAATCGTGTCTTAACTAACGTTGTTTGATATTTTTTCTATGATATGATTAACTCCTGTATTTATTTCGTGCTAAAAATATAACGATAAAAAAGATCAATGGAGTTATCGACATCGGTCTTTATATGTATATAATGGTCAATATAAACTGTCAATTAAATTTTTAAAATATACTTATATTGTTGTTGAATTTATTTAAAAAATAAAATGATGTTTTTTTTGTAAATGTAATAATTCAACCCGGTTTAACCTTTTAAATTTTATATAAAAGATAAAACATGGAACTTCATTTATCATACGTCCATTACGTTTACGAATGGGTAACTGATATTAGAGTATAAGGCAGCATATCATTCGTTAATAAACTTCAGAAAAAAAACACAATTTGTAATCTGTGGTTTGAATTTTCGTCAGATGTGCCACTGACATAATGGCTGTATTATGGGTGAAATATTTGCCACTAGACGTTTAGTAAAACCCATTCAAATCCAAATCAAACCGCTCTATTTGATGCAAAAGAAACGTGACAGGCAGTGCTATCGAGGTATATGATCAGATTTTTTTCAGCCATCAGTGCACATGATGAAAAATTATAAGTGATGCACGAAAAAAAAGGAGATGTAAGATATACGCCAATGAGACAGCAACCGAACTACGGAAATAACCGAAAACCATCTAAAGGGAGACGTGTCGACTTCAACAAAAGACAAATATTCCAACATTATGTCTTATAAGTGCTATAATCAATTATTAATTTCGGCCAGAACTCGGACATCGTAGAGTCTATACATTTGTAACATATTGGACTTTCATGTTAGTGACGTATCGCATTGAAACATGAACGCGGACCTCGATGAGAACAAATGGATTGAAAGTTTGCAAGTTTACTATTTTATTTTCAACAGATTCACATTTCTTAAACCGTGCATCAATATTTTAATGTTTTTATTTAAATTTCTTAAATGTCACATCTATTGTTCATTCATTTGTTAACAATTGTGAAGCATGCGACTTTACTAAGAATACACACATTTAACTGAATTCGATAAAATTTGTTGAAAAAAAAACGATAAATAAATAAAGTTTGTCTTGCTTGAGTGATTTACCTGTACAAAGCTCGGGTCTCAACGATGTTTAAAACGAATTGATGCCTGTTTGAAATAGTTTAACGGGGGCGTGGCCTAATAGTTTGACGTACATTACCAGCAACTTGATTTCAATTGATTCACCGCAAAGAAATCTATTTGACTGGCGTTAAAATGAATTGAAATGAATTGAAATGAATTAAAAATATTTTTTAATTTTTGTCAATTTTTATCAAATAACAATTAATCTCATTTAAATAGCGTTAACACGTTTTTGTCCGTTCAAGCTAAATTCGGGGTACTAGTGTAATCAAGAGCTTGCAGCTCCTACTCAGACTTTGTAAAAAGTCATCAGTGTCTGAAAGTTGATGAACCAGGGATATGTCAAAGAACGTCTCGTCCTTTTTCTAAAAAAGTTCATCGGAAGGTATCAAGACCTTGTTGATAAATATTCCGTATCAACTTCTCAAATAATACACGATGGTCTTGATGTATAGATTCTGCGTATTGATGTTGTTTATCATCTTAACAACATGTTTTAATGTTCTTTCATTTGTCTTTGTTCTTTTATTAATATTACTTTTACTGTTGAATGGTTTTATGTTATATCAGTTTGACGTGGCTCGGTACTTATACATCTCGTCAATGTGTTTGTATAGGCTTTCATTTTTTTGTGGTTTGTTTTGAATATGCGACTTTTTGTATTTCTTTTGTTCTTATTACGTGACTCTGTAATTTAAAAGATCCCGTCAGTATTATATTGGTCTATTATATGTCATTATGATATATTTCTATTATGAATTACATATACGTTGAACCACACACGTCAAAATCATTCAATCGCATAGTGGTATTAACTATTTTTGGATTCTCATAAATTCTACCTATAACTTTTGGACTAGTTTGAATATCGGTCTATTTCTGTAATTTATTCTTACATACTTTTGATTTTTTAACCCTGTATGCTTACATTGCCTATATAAATTTTAAAACTGTTTGTATGCACATTGAACGACAACTTTATGTGACGTATAAAATTTTCTGACGTCATACACTCAAATCAATTAATGTGTTCGTAGATAAAGAAGATGTTTTTGTGTTCGGTTAAATTGTCCGCTTTTGAAATTGTTATACGATGATGACTGATGTACCCTTATTTGGACTAGTTTATTAATTGTGACTGTTTATTTAACGCATCATGTAAATATAACGGAATTTGATGAGACTGTTATTAAAGTGAGAGGGTTAGCGCTATAGAACCAGGTTTAATCCACCATTTTCTACATTTGAAAATGCCTGTACCAAGTCAGGAATATGACAGTTCTTGTCCATTCGTTTTTGATGCGTTTTGTTATTTGATTTTGCCATGTGATTATGGACTTTCCTAATTGATTTTCCTCTGAGTTCAGTATTTTTGTAATTTTTCTTTTTACATGAAGATCAACATACTTTTACCTGGAGCATTGAAACAAATAAAAATAAAACACAAAAAGGAACGAAACATGGAATATACATTGATTGATAAAATAAAATGGAAATGGAGAATGTGTCAAAGAGACAACAACCCGACCATAGAGTACATAACAGCAGAAGGTCACCAACAGGTCTTCAATACAGCGAAAAATTCCCGCACCCGGAGCCGTCCTTCAGCTGGCCCCTAAACAAATATTTATACTAGTCCAGTGATAATGAACGCCATATTAAACTTCAAGTTGTACACAACATGCACAAGAAAATAAAACCTAAAATAATTCAAGACTAAGAAAGGCTAGAGGCTCTCGACTTGGGACAGGCGAAAAAATGCGGCGGGATTAAACATGTTGATGAGATATCATCCCTCTCCCTATACCTCTAGCCAACGCAGAAGAGTAAACGCCTAACAATACGCACAACAAAATTCAGCTTAAGAGAAGTCCGAGTCTGATGTCAGAAGATGTAATCAACGAAAATAAACACAATGACAATAATACATAAATAACATCAAACTAATAGCAGTTAACTGATATGCCAGCTCCAGACTTCAATTAAACTGATTGAAAGATTATGTCGTCATCATATAAATATCAGGCACAATCCTTCCCGTAAGGGGTTTAGTATCATGTCATCAAAACATATATGGGAAGAAACAACAACTGCAGGTTGTTAAATACATTTGTAAATATGTTTAGTTCCGATGCAAAGACTCTATCAGTGAATCATTATTAACGCCAACATATGCAATCTTTAATGATCTGACAACAGTATCGTAACTATATCCCTTCTTAATAAGTCTATTCAAACGTTTTGATAGCTTTTGACATTTTTGTGCTTTATAAAAAAAATTCCATGAAATATTGGATGTGAAATACCTGAACGTATACGAAGTCTGCATGTTGATCTATATTTACAAATGTCCTTATACCGATGATAAAATTTAGTAAATGTTTTGACTAGTTTGTGAAATTGAAAACCTTGGTGTAATAAATTTTCAGCAATACATAAATTTCTCTCATTAAAATCTTAAAAGTTGTTACATTCACGAGAGAATTCTACAAGTTGAGATATATAAACACCGTAAGATGGTGACAAGGGTATGATTGCTTAGTTCTAAAAAGTAAAATGTGGTTCGTTTGCATTCATTTTTGTAACCAGATCCTCGTGTGATACATTTAAGTTATCAAATCCATATGTGTCATTCATTTTAGTAAACATAAGCAAATGAATATCTTGAAAAAAGAAAATTCTAAAGCTATCGTGATCCCTTAAAAAGATCCAAAATAAACAAGAAAATATCGCTTGAAATAATTACTTATTTTACAGTGCTTATATCAAGTGCCTAATAAAGTATGCACATTAAAGTCACCAGGTTGTTGCACCATTAGTATCATCAATCACATTTACGTCATAGTAAATCTTGGAACACGTACGCATGTGTGGGAGACTTAATAACATCCTATGGAACGGAAGTATGTGATAATTTATGTTTGAATCCCATAATTGATTTGATTATGTCTCAGTCACACAAAAACCTCTCGAATAGACAGTATAAATCAGACACCATGATCTCAAGTACCTTATAATTATCTGAACAAAGTCTAATATCGTTTCCTTATATTGATTATGTTGAAATTATCATACAATCATATATTTTAGTCACAACATAGGACATCTGCACTTTTCCAAAGATATGAATTTCATACAAGTTCTGTGATAGCACTGTAATCAGTATCAATATCTTGCATATAAATGAAGTTATTGTCTATTTCGTGCATCTATACACGGCTTGACAACGCGTAGATATTGGCCCTCCGGCTTTTTCTGCATATCAAAATTCGCCGACACGACACGATATGGCCAGGAGTGCCGATAGTAGCATTACACATCAACAACCAATGAATCATTGACACATGACCACCAACGATGAACAGACTAATTCGGATTGATTGCTTAGTCTTAGAGGCATGATTTGTTTTATTTGTTAAGTGGCTTTGAACTAGCTGTCAGATAACTGCGAGTACTCTCAGCTCTGTTCATTGTGTCTTTTTATGTCGGGATGTATAAGTACCCGTCCGCGTCCACTTTTATTTTTTGTCTATCTGATGAGTTAAGCCTTTTTCAACTGATTTTTATAGTTCGTTCTTATGTTGTACTGTTAAACCACTGTCCCAGGTTAGGGGGAGGGTTGGGATCCCGCTAACATGTTTAACCCCGCCACATTATTTATGTATGTGCCTGTCCCAAGTCAGGAGCCTGTAATTCAGTGGTTGTCGTTTGTTGATGTGTTACATATTTGTTTTTCGTTAATTTTTTTACATAAATAAAGCCGTTAGTTTTCTCGCTTGAATTGTTTTACATTATCTTATAGGGGCCTTTTATAACTGACTATATGCGGTATGGGCTTTGCTCATTGTTGAAGGCCGTACGGTGACCTATAATTGTTAATGTTTGTGTCATTTTGGTCTTTTGTGGATAGTTGTCTCATTGACAATCATACCACATCTTCTTTTTTATAAGTAGGTCAATGTATAATGCGCCTCGAATAATGCTGTTAGCATTATTTAGGGCTGGCAAAATGTTGAGGACAATGTCTTTTCTACAAAAACAGTTGCCCAAACAAATGTAAATACAAAAAAATGTAATAATGAAATGATTGAGTCATGCTTTGGCAATTTGGTGTAGATCTGACTTTTACATCTCGTTATATATATATATTGCATGCTACATGTACGAATGATATATTACCGCTTTCGAATCACCTGGTCGTAAATCCGATGAACCTTCATTTTTTTTCAGTAACATTTTTTTTTAAAATAAAACAAAATAAGATGTCAAATATTCGTTCAATGAGTATTCTTTATAACGTTCGTTTAAGATAAATGTCTTTGTTTTGCAAGTTTTCGCAGGGTTTCTCAATTGAATTGCTGACTACCGTCCGAATGTACCATCTGTAAAGTCTACATGTATGAGTGATTTTTTTTTTATTAAACGATGACATGGCATTATTTTGAATTAATAAATAAAACATCAAACTACGTAACAACAAAGTGGGCAATTTCAGTTTTTTTTTCTGCTGTTCTTTATGACCACATGTGTACTTTTATAAGAATCACAACGAGGTGCAATGTGTTGAACAGGAACTGACTACCATACCGGGGAACTATAGTGTATCCTAGATTTAGTGGGGCTTGTGTTTCTCGGTACTGTATATACTGTTGCTTTGTTTGTTTTTTCGTCGTTGGCTATCATCAGTTTCTTCCACCTATTTTTTGTAAGTATTTTAATGACTGGTTTATAACATCGGAAAATATTACCAGATTAACACTTCTCAGTGAAACAAACTTTAGTTGTTGATTTGTAGAGTTGCTGTAAGATGCGATTGAAAAATGCATACTTAATTGACAAGTTTTTTTATTCAGTTAACATACCTCAAACAACAAAGGAGAAAAAAACTTGTTCACTAGTTAACCTCAGATAGACAAAGTATCGTTAATCAATGAAGCATAAAGGTATAATCACAAAAAGGACATACAATATGTTTGTTGAGCCAGTTGTAATACTTAAGACCGATAAGGAAAAGACGACACTCAATTAGTTTAAACCGAGTTTGATGACATCTAGAAATAGAACAATCTTGCAAAATATAAGTCTCTTTTTTCCGACGTCATTTTACAGTATCAGTTTGTGAAATGGTTTCTTAACCTTGTCAAGGTCAAAATTGTTGACAAAAAAAACCCAGTTATTTCAAAGTATTTTTGGAGCTGTGCAATTTTCTGATATATCTTACTTCAGTGGGATATGCAAGCATGACACGTTTTATATTCTTTCATTACTTTAATTGTTGAATAACTTTTTAAATTTCTTTCCAAGGTGGCAAATATGTCACATGTAACGGAATTGTAACATACCATATCTAACTGGTACGATTCGCCGACCAAACTAGGTGACGATAGATTAATATTTCCAATTCATACAAAGATTGCCTTATAAAAAGAAATACTTCGTAAGTCATCGTTAGACTATGGCTGCCTTCAAATGATTGTTACAATGTATTTGAAACGCGATGATATATTGTGGCATCCTTTATACAGAAGGCAAAGTTTCGTTTACAAACCGAATAGTTCTGCATATGCATGCATACATACATACACTATTAAAACGATTACTCCAGCTGCAAATGTTTGCACCTGTCCTAAGTCAGGAATCTGATGTACAGTAGCTGTCGTTTGCTTATGTAATTAATACGTGTCTCCTTTCTCTCGTGTTTGTTATATAGATTTTACCGTTGGTTTTCCCGTTTGATTGTTTTAACTTGCTTCATAAATATTTTGATGAGCGTCACTGATGAGTCTAATGTAGGCGAAACGCGCGTCTGGCGTACTGAATTATAAGCCTAGTACCTTTGATAACTATTTACACGAGTAATTTTGGGGCCCTTTATAGCTTATTGTTCGGTGTGAGTAAAAGCTCCGTGTTGAAGGCCGTACATATCAATATTAAACCGTTTTTTATAAATACGTATGAGTAGAATTAATACCAATTAGTGTAATGAGTATCATGATAAACATGATACTAGAATTCAGGTTAACAACAGCCTTGAAGACAACTTCCCTTTTTCAGTTAACTGTTTTCAGATTGAAAATGACTATGGTATTGGTGCCTTGATTTATTCTTGTGACATATAACCCATGCCCGGTATGTTTGTGTATGTATATAGATATAGGAAGATATGGTTTGAGTGACAATGAGTCAACTCTCCATCCAAATAACAATTTATAAAAGTACAACATGATAGGTCAATGTATGGCCTTCCACACGGAGTTTTGACATTGATATATAATACACAGAACTGTTATTAACCACAAAAAAGATTGACTTACTATGAACGTAAAGCTATGTATAAGATCTGAGGAAAAGTAATAGGTGAATGCTGAATTATAAGAAGAAATACATATGTTGATAAATGTACATTGATCTGCTTCAACTGCTACTTGGTGTCTGCTTCATATTTACAAGCATGATGATATAACACGTATGTTTAATGTAATAATTCCGAACATTAATATAATACCATTTGTTTTACAATGATTGACAAAAGACGTAGAACAGACCTATTTGTTAAATTCTTTTAATTTCTCTTGTACATGGTATTTTCTCTGGAGAAAATGTTCAGAATTAATATCTGTAAAATTGAAAAGAACAAATCCCCAGCATTCAAAATATTTTATGTTGGAATGACATGGAAAAAGAATTAATTTGCAGAATCGCTTCAAGAAGTAATTGACTTTAGAATTCCAAAGGCAATTTTAATTAAGAAGTCATTTTAAATCGGTAAACGTACCACATAGAACAAGAGTGACATTTCTCTAATTCTATGGAAATTTATCCCTTTTCGAACCCATTGTTTAAAAAAATTTAATCAACGTGTGGTTGCTGGTGATCTCAGAAGATCATTGGATGATTTTAAGGGTCATGACCTTTCTGGCTAACTGGATGAACCAAAATATGATAGCAGGTGTTAATGAAATTGACAACTTCGTGCAATGTGAAAGGCACTCGAAGGGGATTTTCGGTAAACAAAAAAAGAAAATGTCTTTTTAATCATTAGAGAAACAGATTCTTACACAGTTACTCGTGGATTATCGGATTTATCCAATCTCGATAGTTAAATTATAAATTTTAAAGTACTCGCCGAGGCGGCTCGAACTTTAAAATTGATAATTTAACTATCTCGATTGGATAAATCCGATAATCCACTGGTATCAATGTAAGAATCTATATTTCCACTATTAAACTTCATTCGTTAAAATAAACGGCACCAGATTTGAATCACAAATAGAAAAAATAATAAGGTTGTTGTCGTTAACCCAAATCTGGGTCCAATCACATAGTTAGCTTTATAAAGGGCCTCGAAATGACATTTTAAAGCAACTCTAACGAGAAAATAAACGGGCTAATTTGATTTGAAAAAACAATGCACGAAAAAAAATCAATAAACCGAAACAAAAAGTAAGCACTGAGTTAAAGGCTCCTTACTTCAAACAGGCACATTAAGAATATGGCGAGGTTGAACATAATTATGAGAACCCAACTCTCTCTGAACATTGGAGAACAGTGTTAAAGCACGAAATAAAGTCAGTTAAATAAGACTAAACCTGTCAGATTAACAATATGTCAAATGAATTTTTAACCACTTTTTTCGTAAAGTTATTTCCTGCTTCGACCCGATAGCCATCAACTTTATGATCCATAAGCTTCTCTTATAAATGACGTGGACGGTGAAATATAATAATGGTATATAAAGCATATACAGAGTTGACAAGCGGTAAAGTTACAGCTATTGAATGACTTACAATGTACGTGCTCGTCTATAATCTATGAAATTCTTACTGCTGTGTATGATATTCTTTTATACAAGCGAAATATTGTCACGTGATTTATTTAATTAAAAGGATTCCTGTACATTTAGATAATTAAATGCTTTATTACCATGAATAACGCATGTAGTTAATTGACAAATGACAATGTTTCCATACAGAAATTCAAAGTACGATATATAGTGATCAAAGGTACCAGGATTATAATTTGGTACGCCAGACGCGCGTTTCGTCTACATCAGATTTTTTTCAGTAAATGTTATTGCCAATATATATACATTTTGTTTTGTATTTTTTCAGCAACAAATATAGAGTATCATCGTCATGTACAAGTTTTCAGTTTAGTACGATCGTTCGAAAACAATAAATGACATACACAAATTTATATAATCATGATAATATTAGTCTTTATTGTCAATAAATAATATTTGCTTTGAAATTCTCAAAATTATACTACTGCTTGCGTAAATGAAATTGACACGCAAAATTCGATATTTACAATAAATTTAATGTGTCGATATAACTTTGTTTTGCCAATGTACATTAACTATGTCTTCTTGGGAAAATAATAGCCAGATGGCAGGTTTACTTGTCATGATTACTGCAATTGAAATCTTAGAATGGGTTTACAATTTCTGAAAAATTTCTTGACACAATAATATTGGTTTTAAAGTACAGTAACGAAAAGAGATCTTCAAATGAGGTAAACTAAATTCATTAAAACATCTCAGTTATGATGTAACATTGACGTCATGAACAAGTCATACTGGATAAATAAAGACAACAGTAGTATACCGCTGTTCAAAATTCATAAATCGATAGAGAAAAAAATTCCGGGTAACAAACTAAAACTGAGGGAAACGTATCAAATGGAAGAGATTTTCGACACAACAGAGACACTGCACCGCAACGTAACACACATCGAAACGAACTATCACGTAACACTGGCCATTTTCCTGACTTGGTATAGGGCATGTTATGGAAAACATGTTGGGTTTAACCTGGTTTATTGGCATGTCAAACCTTCCTCTTTAATGGCAGTGTTACTGGAAGGTTTTCACAATTATTGAATCTCTAATGACAACAAATTACCTCCCATGAAAACAATGAAATATGAACTTGTTAATGGTATGTTTGTTAAAAGCGAGGAGTTGTATAGAAAATAGAAGTACAAACAATTATATATATTTAAGCCAGACTTAACATATAATGTATTCGTTTGGCTCTTAATCTGGATATCGATTGGAAGCGAAAAAAGAATAATAAATAGCCAAATTTTAATAATATTAAGAAGCTTTTGAAAGATTATTTTTAAGTATTATTGTAAAAGTTGCGATGCCGTAGACATAGTTAGCCAGAATATCCTGTGTGAATCTTATTCTACTTATATGGATATTATGTCGTAACATTAAGCAAGTATGTAAAAAGTTCTTTATCGCTCTTTGTTTAATAATTTGAACTGAACAGAATAACCCCCCCCCCCCAAAAAAAAAACAACATCATTAAAATAATTCAATGTTTATAAACTTGTTGTGTTATTGAAGTTTTTTCTCAAAATCTCAATTTGTGGCACATCCGGTCTAACTAAGGCCAAGGAAAAGAAGATAAGATAAAAAGCAGTACACACAGCACTTAACTCTAAAATAACGATTAAAAAATAAAAAAAACCTTAATAATTATATACAATACCACATCACAGAATGTTTCCAATTACTTTATGAATGTTTACTAGAGCCTTAAGTTAAGTGAAATAGGTTAATTTAGATGAGTTCTAATTTAGAAAAGTACTTTTAATATAAAAGGCAGTCAGTTTTATGTAAATTAAATTACTCTCAGTATAAGATGTAGATAGAAAAATGCATACACCATTGAAAACCGACGCTAATATCAGGTTGAAAAAAATGATATAATTAAAATTAAGTTAATTGCAAAATTATGATGCACAGTTTTATTAAAGTGTTTATTTGATTGCTTGCACATTATGTCAAACAAAGTAACCATTAAAAATACATAAACAGAGTTGGAGTTAATCATTAAAATCTCATAACAAGACCACTTTGACGTAAAACAAATATTCAATTTCTTTGGGACGAAAAGCGGAAGAATTTCAATGCGCAAAAGTTATTCATAACATACTGTATTAATTACAGATTCGATTGTAAAGGGCTAAAGTGAGGTTAATTAATCATTAACCTTTGTTAAGTCTGATCCCCAAAACGTACTAAATTCAATAATTGTGTTCTTCTGTTATTCACTATATGAAAAAGAATTAATAAAAGTTTAAATGCTTTGTGCATATAAATCGTACATGTACCTCTGGTTGTACTCATTCAGATATAGGAGAGCGTTAAGATCAAACATTTATTTCTAACGATAAGCTTGAAGCAAGCTATACCTTTCCATTACTGAGGATAAACTTGATCCAAAAATATGTAAAAGAGCGCGACATAATCAAGATTTATTGAATCACTTTTTAGGTTTTTCTATATCTTTCCTCATTTTTTTCTCATTTGTTGTTCAACAGGGTTTCGTCGTAATATTGGTGTTGTCTTTCCGCAAAAAAAACCAATCCATTTTAACTGCCATTCTCTTTTTTTCTGATTTTCTGTATCTTTGTTATTTTTCAAATAAATTCATCATAGATACCAAAATCCAATTCTGCATACACGCCAGACTTTTTTTCAAAAGTCAGATTCTTGACCTTAGAGTTTTGAATAATATGCATATGCAATTGAAAAAACCTAGTGATATAACTCAAAGTTAACAGGAAAACTATGTCAATGCCACCTGTATTCATGTACCAGCAGAATTACCGATTGAGGTAATCAAGTTTGAAATTGAAATAAAACGTGTAGCCATTGCCTTAATTCACCGTTTCTTTAATGACATTACTGTCATTGCATTTGAGTACTCTATATCAGGCAGTTGTTAATTACATAATAGTATGCATCACCTTGATCACTTTCAAAAGTATGTCATACAAAGTATTGGATAGTTCATTTCATAGCATTCTGTGAATGTAGTTGAAATATTTCAGTTAATTTATTAACTTGAAAGGATTTAACTATTAACACTATGATCAAACAAAATCCAACAGCAACAGAAACTAATCTCATTAGTAAAGTGCATTGTTGATCGTTTGCATCAAAAGAATTGAATCGCGAACTATTGAACCTTAAGATAGAATATCCTTTAATGCTGGTAAAGTTACACAGGGCCATAAACAGTTCTGATTATCATCACCTACCTCGTCTTGAAACTCTTCATTTATCAGTACAATATACTTCAGTAATGCCCTTTTAAATACGCGAGGTATTTTACTGTTATGAAAACTAGTTAAGATTCAAGGTGAATATATCCCAAGGATAGTACAAAACCCAAATGTATTTCTATCGTTTATAAAAAAACAAATACAAATTTTATGAAAATATACTTATTCATACTTAAATTCATAAACCATATGTGAACCAATACGTTTTTAAATTCAAAAAAGCCTTTACAGCATGCCAACAATTATTTATGGAGTATCATAATTCGAGGTATCATAATTCAAATAAGTGGGTTATTACCCATTATGTATTATATTTCTCATGTTTCATGTAGACATTCCGCATCAGGATCGACATCTGATCTGCAATTAAAGAGGAACAATATATAACCAAACGTTAAACAGAACTAATATAACCCAACGCAATGTGATACATAACTGATTATGCAATACGTAATTCTATATTGAACAATTGCTACTGAAAATTGTTTATCGAATAGGTTATTCGATCATTAAAAATAAATCATGTCGTAAAATAATAGCCATAACAAAGTATATGCACATATATTTGATCTGTCAACGACCTGTACATGTCAATATTGTATTAAGTGTCCAATGTCAATACGCATTCCCTTTAAGTTGGAACATTACAACAGATCAGATTAAAAGACAAAAAAAGTGAAAGGAACGAACGCATGGTACATACACTTGTTTTATTATGAAAAGTTAAAAAACTCAGTATTGATACCAGTATTGTAATTTTGTATTTGCGCCAGACGTGCGGTTCGCCTACAAAAGACTCATTACTGACGCTCTAATAGAAAAAAGTTAAAGAGGGAAAGTAAAGTGCGAAGTCTAAGAGCATTAACGAACAGAAATTCCTTAAAGTAAACAATGTTCAGTGACCATACATTTTAATGAATAGATCCTTGTGTGACATAAAATTTGGCAAACAGATCATTCGTGTACATATATGTTTTATAGACAGAATCGCGTGTGAAGCATTTAAATTAACACATGTGTGTGCCTTTCATTTTAGTAAACATAAGCAAATGAAGATGTTGTTTTAAAATAAATAAGAAATTCTTTAGATATCTATGTTTGGCTTCCATAATTGATTTGGTTACGTCTTGGTAAAAAAAACCACTAAATGTAGAGTGTATAACAGAAACCATGATCTCTAGTTCCCTATAATTATCTGAGCAATCGTTGCATTGATTATGTTGAAATAATCATACATTCATAGAAGTTAGTCACACAATAGAACAACTGTACTTTCCCTAAGATATAAATTTCTTTACAGTTCTGTGATCGCATGGTAATCAATATCAAATAGGTGGAATATAAAAGAAGCTATTGTCAATTCTTCAGTTAGACAATCAACTAAGTATATTCCGTGCTTTAATAATACATGGCTAGACGATACGTAATTACAGGCACTCCGGCACTCCAGCTTCTTCCAAATAGTACATTATATATGGCCGCCACGATATGACCAAGACTGCTGAAAGTAGCATAAAACATCAACAACCAATGAATCATCGACACGTGTTGACCACCAACGATGAACAGGATAAACAGTTACAAGGTATGATACGCCTCGATTATTATTGTCAGCAGTTACCAACGACTGGCAAAATGTTAAAGACAATTTGTTTGTACAAAGACAGTTTACTTATAAAAATGAAAAGATATGAAAAGATACAAATTATAACTAAAGAATTTAATTATCTTTGGTGATATGGTTTGAGTCTGACTTGAACATTTTTTTATATGCAATGTATCCTCAGAATGAGATTGCTGTGCTGTTCAAGCACTTAGTCGTTATCTAATATATATAAAATTATATAGTTATCAAAGAAACCAGGATTATAATCGAACGCCAGAAGCGCGTTTCGTCTACATAAGACTCATCAGTAACGTTCATATCAAAATATTTGTTAACCCAAACAAGTAAAAAGTTGAAGAGCATTGAGGATTCAAACCTCCAAAACGTTGTGCCAATTACGGCTAAGGTAAACTATGCAAGTCTTCACTTATTCTTTTACTTATATTTTTTTTTGTATAAGAACTAATCATACTTTCAAAAAAAAAAATGATTCGCTAAGTACGTATGTTTAAAATATAATAAAATGTCTTTGGTTTCCAGGGTTTCTTAATTGGATTGCAGTCTTCTGTCTGTTTCATTTGTGGCCTCTTTGGGCATGTTGGACAATTTTGTGTCAAATATTTTACACATCAACGGGATCAGTGGGCTATGCGATTTAACATTCTTGACTTAACTTAGCCTTTGTAATAGTTCTATAAAAACTACATTGTGAATAGAGCCGGAATAATAACAAAAAAAAACGTCTGAATTATTTAGATTACTGTTAATGATAAAAATATATGTATCGTCAGACAAACTACTTAAATTCTTCATTTATGCAGTTATAAACTATATGTTTGAGGTTGTGCATACATAACATATATTTCCTTTTCGTTCCGAAATTTACAATTAAATATACATAAATATAACACGATCTGATCTAAATGAGGATGCAAAACATAATATCCTTTTATCTTATTTGTTCTTAGTGAATGATTACATGGCATTAATTTGCTTGGTGAAAAGAACATCGTACTTTGTAACAATTGAGTATTTCTGACTTGTTTGTCTTTTGGTCGTTTGCTTGTTCTATATGTATTCCGGGTTTTTTTTAATTTATTTTTCGTAAAATTCTTTATAACAATGGAAAAAAAATCTTATAAGCATCAAATCAACCTTTTCCCAGTGACGGAAACAAATTGATTTGAAGAGCTGCTGTAAGATTGAAATGAGTATTCCAATGATACGTTTTAATTGAAAAGTTTGTTATCGTCAGTAAACATGTATCAAACACCAAGAGAAAAAAGATTGATGTGTTCACTTTTTAACCCAAGATGGTGTAAGACAAATTATCGTACATCATTGAAACATATAAGTTTATATCACAAATAGGTCATACAATATGTTTGTTGTCGCCAGTTTTAAAACCTAATACCGATAAGACAAAGACATAACTTATTAGTTTAAGCATTATCTGATGTACATTAGGGAATAGGAATAGCCTTAAACCATATCAGTCTCTATTTACCAACGTCTTTTCACTGTTTCAGTTTGTGAAATGGTTTCAACCTTGTCAAGGTCAAAATTGTTGACAAAAGGAAATAACAGTAATATCACGGTATTTGTGGAACTTTGGTGAGCTGGGTTGACAGTTTCCAATCATACCACATCTTCTTTTTAAAACAAAAGCGTGTTTGGCACAACGTTTTGGAATTTTAGGTCCCCAATGCTCTTCAACTTTTTACCTTTTTAGCTGTATAATTATTTTTATCTGAGCGTCACAGATGAGTTTTATGTAGACGAAACGCGCGTGTAGCGTATTAGATTTAAATCCTAGTAACTTATCATTATATTCATTAACTTAGAGAAACAAGATACAACGAGAACAATAAAACTCATGTATAATTTCAATAAAACTGAATACACAAGAACATATGAATTATATAAAAACAAACAACAATAGCAAAACAATGTACGCTTTTATTGTCCAGCATAAACCAGGACGTTTTGTTTCCATTTTTCCTTGTCGAGTGCAAATTATTATCCCCTCGATTTGTGGTCTGCAACCGCTAGATTCTGATTAAACTCTGTTCTCAAATTGAAAATTACCTATCCACATTTACTTTTGAATTGTTTTAACAATGTGCAGAATATCAAAATAGTTTCAATATGTAACGTTTTATTAAATAACTGAATCCATTTCTAAAAGGGAAAATTAAATGCATTCTTTTATCGCCTTTTTTTATAGTATAGATTGATGAATAGTTCAAATAGATATTATTTAAAATTATTTTAGATGAAACTAACTTTACATGCATGTTATATTATTATAAATTTAGGAATGAATCTACCTCATGCAAAGCTCTGATTCCTTTCACGGATTTGGCTATTCTTTTTGGACCTTTTGGAGTATAGCTCTATATCTTTTATATAAGCTTGGGATTTCAAATATTTTGGCCACGAGCATCACTGAAGAGACGTGTATTGTCGAAATACGCATCTGGTGCAAGAAAATTGAGACCGTTAGTTTTATTATAGCTTTTTAGATGTACATGCAACAATATTATGAACTTTACGTATAGCTATACACTGACTATGAAAATACATACACTGACTATGAAAGTTTGGGATAAAACATTTTGTTTCAGAAATTTTGCATGACTGCAACAAAGCAAAATTGTCAATGAATTCATCACGTTGCATTTCACCAGGAATTATTTCAATTTGCAATTAAATGCGGCTTTGTTCAAATTTAAAAAATCACCGAGTCTTAACGTTGAAATGTATTACTTAATTCATTTTCAAGCTGTCAAAAGAAATTAACCCTGCAGCTTTAACTGTGAATTTCCGTCAATTAGTGTTCATTACACTTTTCAAGGTTGGAACTTTATTGCTTTAAGTATTCTATTTGTTTAATCTTTCAAGACACTGACTGATCACTATTAATTTAATTTGTATTCCAAGGAAAAAAAACAGGAAGCCTCTAAGACACGGATAAGTTAGATTTTTCAATTCAATTAATTTAGTTATTTAAAAAAGATACCGTGAACAGAATGTTTAGACATGGAAACAATTTATTGAACAATAAAAAGTTTTGTTTTTTTACTGTGATCGGACATAAACAATATCCATAATTTTATAGATTCTTACATGTACGCTGCAAAATAATTTGGGTCATGATTTTTGAAGTCGAGTATTCATTTTGTCCAGTTAAAAATGGTAAAATGTAAGTATGTCTGACATATTGAAATCAAGAACCAACAATTTTGAATTAAAACTAATGAACTTATTTATATTGTGATATAACTTGTCACAAAAGTAAAATGAAACACTGTAAAAAATAGCATGTGCGTCTTTTGCTTTCATTGTTTAATAGAATTGCAATACAAATTGAGTGAGATACAGAGACAATATCTACATTTGTAGACTTGTAGATTACCGCGGTGATTATTTCCATATAATTTTCATAACAAACAATTTGAAAGCAATGCAAATGCAAGAAAGGAATGTCATTGATAATAGACACAGGGAACGTGACAGAGAGATCATAACCCGACGAAAGAGCAGTAAACAGCTAAAGGCCAACAAGTAATCTTTTTTGTTTATCCTGTCGAATACATTCGAGAAATTACCAGATTGAGTTTCGTTTACCACGAAATCTGGATTTGACATTTTAAATAACAGCGAGAGTTGTTCGGGAATCCGATACCATAACAGGAAAAACAATTAAAATCTGCACGATTCTGTAAGACATTGTTTTCTATTAAAAACATTTGCTGTCATGTATTGCTTCCAGTTTCTAATCATTATGACAGAATCGGCTTTGTCAAATTTTCTTTCTTTTAAGCAAACTATTGATATATATATATCAGAACCAAAAGATCAAAACGTTAAATAGACAGATAACTGAATTAATTTGTTCACTGTAAATTTGTCATTTATATCAGACAAATTTGCATATTTTATTCTAACATATCTATTCATCATGCAGTTTCAATACATTGTATTGTAGTGAGAAAGGTTGAGCCTCTGATATTCATTGCATGATGAAATGTTTCTAAGAATGGTATTTTATTTGAAAATTATATATTTAGTTATGTTGTGTGGTTGCTGGAGAGCAATATGTCTAACCGAAATCGATGGCAAATGATGGTGACCACTACAGAACATCGTCTGTTGTGTATAAGACCGAGCAAATGTGGATCAGTAAAAAAACTATCGACAGAATTCGAAATGAAATAAAAAAAAATTCTGTTCATTTGGGACTAAGTTCTCATAAAGATCACTATATCTTTTTTCATTCTCATTCTCGGTTCATTCTAATATTCAGTCGATTGTTTAACATATTTTACATATAGATTTAACCTATGGTTTTTGTGGGGTCAGTCTTGAGTTTACTGTGTTTCTTATATTCGTCGTTTTATTAACTTTTTGATACAGCATGTACAGTGTGTGATTTATTGTTTTAATGAGTAATTAATATTTTAATTTGAAAAAAAAGGAATTACAAAACTAATTACAATTTTCCTATGTAAGCATTCCAGTAGTTTGAGATAGCGTAGTTACACAAACTGTAATACAATGAATGTGTACATCGTATGTTAAATGTTTTCTGATCTGTTTTAGTCCTTATTAAAATATAGCTTCATTGTGTATTTTTAAAATTATTTTGCAGTTTCAATGGAAGACAACTTTTCATTACAGATTAGACTAATGCGGGACTTCGGAGATAGTTGCCGTAACAATATGTTGTGGTTGGACATTGGAATCACTATGAATAGTTCAGAAACATGAATAGTCTGGAATAGTTCAGATATATGCATAGTCTTCCAGACATGTTGTGAAAATGGACAGTTATTACATTTAATAATCATCGTATATCTGTAAAATCTCAGAAAAGCTATTCGATGGGACAAGTACAATGTATAAAAACTGTTGTAAAACATAATTCCTGAACCTAATTAAATTCTTCGGTATCTGAACCATCAACCGTACTGGCCACTTTGCCATATGTATCGTTCTCCCTCAAAAGTTGACAGTTGATTTAAATGTTACTGAAATATTTGTCACTTGGTGTTAAGGAACTTATAATCAGATAGCCACAGCCAGCTTTTCAAAACGTTGCATTTATCTATTCATATATTGATAACTAGTATTTTGTTATACTTTTAAAATGTCTAGACGCATTCATTTATTCGGCGCACATTAAACATACCGAAACACTATACTTTGGTTTGCAAACATCGTTATTTCGAAAGAACTTAATCCTTGGTAAATGCGTCAAGTTACGCTTGTTAGGAAGATTTCATGCCGGTCAAGTAAAAAGATAAATTAGACAATTTACATAGGATATTATCTTAATGTATTTTCTGTCACCCAAACCGTCCATTACCAACAGTACCAATGCAATATTTGTTTTTTCTTTAAATATGATAATAAAGAATATGTAGTCAAAGTAGAAAACATATGGATCAATTTCAATACCTGTGGAGTAATTTGCCTTTCATGGCCATAGTAATGTACTAAGCGTGTTGGTGAAACTGCAATGTGAAACCTCCATGGAAACAGCTACAGTAATAACTATCATCGAATTACTTCTCCCGTCTGACAGACATTAATTCCATTAGGAATGTCAATTTTTAAGGGATATACATTTGCAAAATTGTATGCAATTGTTATTGCAATGGGAATATTATAACATATTCCTTATTTTAAATTTACTTCTGTTTCCAATAGTGGTTCGAAGTACCAACCTTTGATTCTAATCATACGAGTTCCATTTTTGCGTGACCAATTCGATCAAACTTTTGAGACTCTCAACATGCTCAAGCAAAATTGAAAGAAGCTAGTATTATATATATCCTTGAATATCAGAGTCCTAAGAGTCCTTATATATGGTTTCGTTCATAAAATAGTGTAGTATGTTAAGCATATATATCCAATTATCAAACTTTCAATTCAGGATAGCGAAGACACATTTTGGTCTGCTGTATACATGTATCATTATTTACCAAAACCACGAAATTGGCAATTTGAGCCTGTTGAGAACTAAACCCTTTGACAAACAAGATGATTTTATATTTCAAATATTGATAGTAGTCCAAATTACCCAATGTCTATGTTTGTCCATTGATAGAAGTCCAAATTACTCAATGTTTATTTTTGTCCACGCTAACCGGCATTTGCAAAACCTTTTGAATTGATCTTTGGTTTGATTTGTTATTTTTCACTGAAAATTTGCTGCTTACGTTCATCAAATATTTATGAGTTGTTGCTTACTTTACTTCATTTGTATACATCTTATTTAGGAAAAAGAAAAAAATCACAGACAAAATGACGTTGATTTTAGCGCAAACCTGCAGGTTTGACATGACTAGTTTCAACAAATACTAAAAATAAACATGATATACAGAATCAAGTTTGGAATACTACGGGACATAAATGTATCATAGAAACCAGAATTAAAATTTAAATTACACCAGGCGCGTGTTTCGTCTACAAAGGACTCATCAGTGACGCTCGAATAAAAAATGTTAAGAAGGCAAAATAAAGCACGCAGTTGAAGAGCATCGAAGACCAACAGTTCTTAAAAGTTTTACTTAAATCAGCTAAGGTAATCTATTTATGAGGAAGAAAGGCCTTCCTATTTAAAAAAATCAAAGTTTTGTTAACAGTTAATTTATAATTAAACATATCAATGATAACTCAAGTCAACACAGACTACAAAACTACACCAGCAGTGGCATCGACCCATTGGTTGAAAATAAACTCATCATATATACCAGAGAAAAAAGTTGGTGATAAGTTATGAGCAAATTGAAACATGTCTAACAGGCCACCTTTGTACCCCTCTTTTCATGTGACATCTAAGATAACTTCCCTTGCAACCGGATCTGTATGCATATTTATAAATTATATATTAATAGAATACGTGCATGCAAAACGGATGCCCGTATTAGGTATAATGTGTTATTTAAATATAGGATAACAATTTTAGGAATGTTAACAAAAAACACAATTTCGCCTATTTAGTGTCGATGTAAAACACCATATAACATCTATGTTAAGCACTGTTTGAATGAGGCCATGTCAACTTGAAATGTTCTATTAAATAGTTACATTCTTCAAGGGGGTTGGTGGTTCAGTAGTATATTAATATATTGTTTTGTATTCGTCAGACCACTACCAGACCTTTAAATGAATCATGCAAAAGGTTGTTTACTAAACAGAAAGCACCACCATAAGATTTGATCGACCACACCCGACTGGGCATGGCTGTGTAAATATGCATCCCACACATCAAACATACCCTTAAATCATTAGAACTGTGACTAACATCTTTACCTAATCATTCTCATTACATGCTCTGTATATACATAGTATGCACATACATAATTAAACAACACGTTAATTTGTAAACTTCATTAACTTCTTATTCAACTTTGTGTAATCTGTGTTTGTAAGAATGTCAATCGTTGACAATTATAAGTAGATTACAAATAGAAAAACAGAAACAGATGAGTAAGACCTTTCAGGAGAAGAAGAAACAATATTCAATTTTACAAACATCTGTGTCAGCCTCGAAGTGTCATCGTCAATACAATTATAGTGGCATTTACCCGTGTATGAACTCTTTCAATTTGATAAACATGTCATTAGCGTATCGATAATGGATTGTTTTATTAATTAGCTTTTACATTTTCGACACTTGTCACAAAAGTAATTTGAAATCGTGTGTTAAAATAATTTGAAATCGTATGCTGATAGAATTTGAAAGAAAATAGTTTCAAGAGTTTTGTAATAACAATTTTATTTAAAATTACATAACGTAATTCTGAATTTCTAGCAGCACTGATTATACATTTTAATCATATATATTCACCGATGTGAATACTGCTAAAATAGACAGTACATATTAAAAACTTTCCTTTTGTTCTAAAATCAAAGACAAAATGTTATGTCTTATAGAGCGATATGTAGTTATGATCAACGACATGTTAAGTAGGATTTGACATAGCTAACACGGACGCCACCACGAGTTAGTTGACCGTTATAAAACATCTGTTTTACAGATAAGAACGGATATGTTCTGATTTTCTTAAATAAAATCTCGAACTCTTTCCCTCGAATGTGACCTACCGAATTAGACAAATCACCGGGTTTATAATAACATAGGCAACACTACGGTTACCTGACAACGCGTTGGCGCACCTGCGAACATCACAGGTGTTTTGCTTGGTTTGTGTTGCAAATACTTTTCTTTATGTTGTGATTTGTAGACAATTGTTTGTACTATTGTCAGTTGTCTTCCTACTTTGCATGTCGTTTATTATCGATGATGATGGAAGTTTTAAACGACTTTGACGGACAATACAGCCCTCGCACGGTCGATTTGTCGTTAATACATATTTGCTTCTCTTTTATAGCATTTTGTCAGTGCGAAAGTCATCGTTACATAGATCCATACGCTATGTATGGTAAATATTTATCAAATAAGCGATGTACCTTTTCACTAAAAAAATAATCGAAGGTACCAGGATTATAATGTAATACGCCAGATGCGAGTGTTGTCTACACAAAACTGATCAGTGACGCTCAGATCAAAATAGTTATGAAGCAAAACAATATTATAAGAAATGAAACACCAACAGGACAATCAAACATAATAGATAATAACAAAAGGTATTGTTTTGCTGGGGAAGCTGCTATTGGTGTTATAGCCACTACGACAATACACAATGTATCAAAATAAATTGTGGTTGTTATTATTATTGCAGTTTTATAACGAATTGTGACATCACTGTATTGTCACTACGATTAGCTTCATGGCAGATGTAACGTGTGGATCAGTTTCTATTACTCTTTCAGAAACAGTTGACATCAATGTCGGTGTTTTGTATGACCCTGGTTTACTATGTAGTGTTATGCAGACTTTTAAAATTATTTGTCTTTTTCAATCTCTTTTTTTATCGTTCTTTGGTTTCTTTTCGCAACTTATGGTTTTGTATTTGTCTCTTTGTTACCTTTTGACGTAAGAAATATATGTTGGTAAACTAGAGGTTGAGGTTTTCTCATTTCACATTGTTAAACATCTAAGTAGACGACTTTTGAATGTTTGCATTTACCCGTACATTTCTACGTCACAATGCTTATGTTATTACGTCACAGTAAGATCCGATTATTCAATGACATCAATAAAACCAGTTGTCCTCGAGTCAACATATGTAACTCATTCATAGAAATAATCGGTGATGGTGTTTCATTTTCAAGATAATTACTTTTTTTTCATTTTGTAGATTTACTTTTTATAATTGGAAAAATAATTTCATTTCAATGAACGAAAACGAATGTGCAATACTAAACTAAGCAAACATTCTAATTGATATGTATAAATGAGACATAATCAATTAGTCAGCATATAATCTGTATTGTGATTCATGTACTGAATCTTACTTTATTTTCCTAGTGGTATTGATATAACTACTGAACTATCAAATGACAGTCATGCATATTTAACGACACGATACTAGTAATTGGGAAATGTTTTCGAGTTACAACATGATAAACAAACCCTTTATCCCTTCTTCCACAATTCGAAATTGATTGAAACATATATTGGAAGTATTGCACACTTAATTATTAGTCTAGTATATTAATAGCGATGCAGGATGTAAATAGAGATTATAATTTTCGGTGTTGAATTTTCATATAGTATACAATTATAGCCTTTGTATGAGGTCAATACAAGGATATAATGACCTGAAAGAAGTATATGACTGATGACGAAGTCCGAGGTCGATATGCATCTTTTGGTCGATATATCCTGTATTGACCTCATACATTTAAATGGCTATAATAGTTATATTACTAAATTCCGGCCATATTTGTATCAAAATCGTCATTTGGTTTTGTTTGAATTTTATAGATACCACATTGTCTCCTAAACAATAACAACATATAGTTGTTATTTCATTTACTATTTTTTTCATCTTTTGTACAAGTATTTGAAGATTTTTCTTTCAAATACTCGATCATATATATTTTTTGTTTAAGACTTAAAAACAATATCATAGTCACATGTTTAACTATATTTTCGAAGGTAGAGAGAAAACGGCGTATAGCAAAAAGCATACTAACCGGCAAAAAGCATATCGCACGGTTATTTTTAGAATATCTAAAAACCGATATACTTTGTGACGTCATGTAATGAATTTCAGGATATTGTTTAACGTTTTGAAACACATGATATTTGTGATCGATAATTTGACGAAATTTTTTTTCAAATACATAAGATGTAAAAAAAAAAAAAAAAAAAGTAAATAAAATAACAACTAATATGTTGTTATTGTCAAGGAGACAATGTAATATCTATAAAATTCCAAAAAAACCTAAATGACGATTTTGATACAAATATGGTCGAAAATTAATAATATAACAAATATAGCCTTTGTATGAGGTCAATACATGATATATCGACCCAAAGAAGTATATGGACCTCGGACTTCGTCCTCAGTCAATATACTTCTTTCAGGTCAATATACCCTTGTATCGACCTCATACAAAGGCTATATTTGTATAATATCTTTATTTGCAAAAAAAACAAAAAACAATTTTTGTTTAAGCAAATACATAAACAAAACAAACATTCGTTCTTATGTTGTACTGTTATACCACTGTCCCAGGTTAGGAGAGGGTTGGGATCCCGCTAACATGTTTAATCTCGCCAAATTATTTATGACTGTGTCTGTCCCAGTCAGGAGCCTGTAATTCAGTAGTTATCGTTTGTTTATGTGTAACACATTTGTTTTTCGTTCATTTTTTTTTAATATAAATAATGTCGTTAGTTTTCTCATTTGAATTGTCTAACATTGTCATAATGGCGCCTTTTACAGTTGACTATGCGGCATGGGCTTTGCGCATTGTTGAAGGCCGTATGGTGACCTATAGATGCTAATGTCTGTGTCATTTTGTCTTTTGTGGACACTTGTCTCATTGGCTATCATACCACATCTTCTTTTTGATATATAAGAAAAACTAGACAGTTATTGTTCTCCTTTCTGCAATTATTATGACTATTATTAATAAAAGAAACAACTGTTTTTATATCATTAGTTGTTTATGGATTAGTACAATCACGAGTTTATAAAAGTTAATTCAAACGAAAATGAAATGTTTGAGTATATTTTCTTAATGTATTATCTAAATACATCGATTTTTTTATAATCGTATAAAGCTGCATCATAGCTGTTTACTTTGGTTTAACCTGAAACTATTCCATAAATTGAAGGACCACAAAAAAAAAACATACAACATATAATAGATCGACTTAAATGGTACAAAAGGTTTGAAACGACGGGCTATTAAAGCGACAACTTGTACACATAGCGTGACTCTGTTCGTCATTTTCAACTCAAACTAACGTATTTGAAGAAAAAGAAATTGTCTTATGCACAAAAAATTGGCAGTTTGAAAGTTGCTGTTAGTCTTTGTCGCACGTGTGTGATGGTGCACATGACTTCATAAATATCTTATTTTGAAAACTACATGTCTTTCTTTCTTTCTCATACTTCTTGTATTTTGTAATACTACTTGAAATTGGCTAATTCTGTCTTTATTGATTCTGTAATTAATTCATTTGAAGAGTTTTCCCCCATTAGAAGGAACATATATATGAATTGACAATAAATAACTAAGGGAAAAGTATATCCATCTGCTTCATGTGTGAAATATTTATATATCCTTTTAATTTTTACAAATTACGCCTAAATACGTTTGATTTTATTAGTTTTTAATTATTGGTTTAAACATCTACATAGTTATCACTTTTCAACTCATTATGTTTTTCCTTTTTTCTCGTTAATAACAAGTCTTCAACATTGTAACTCAACTGGAAACAACTTGTGTTTAAATTGTGTAATAACAACATCAAATCAGTAATTTGACAATAGGATACTGACATTTGAAAAAATGTCTAGATCGAATGAAATGCACTTTAATTTCATATCCGTTTCATCTGTATAGTTCATTAAGGTTGTGTGTCCGATGTTTACGTTCTCTTTATTTACTAATCTGTCTTTCACTGTTTTTATGCATACCATGGGAATTATGAACAGTAATAAAATTATGTAAATCCGACAAGATTTTTTTGTTTGTAATTGCAATCTTTTTGTATCGCTTTGTGAAATTTATACTAAAAGTATACAGATATGGAATTGTCCACGATAAGACTGAGAGTACGTTATAGTCATGAGACTGCTTTATCAAACTATAGAAGAGGGACGAAGCCTACTAGAAGGAGAGACAAACTCATAAATTAAAAATAAACTGACAATGCCATGGCTAAAAATAAAAAGACAAACATAAAAATATTATTACAGAAGACACAACATAGAAAACTAAAGACTAAGCAACACAAACTCCATAAAAAAAAACTGGGGGTGGTGACAGGTGTTCGGGAAGGGAAAGCAGACCCTGTTCCACATGTGGCGCCCGTCGAGTTGCTTATGTTAGACATCACAATGCAAACAATGATCAAATAGATCCTCAATCTACAATGTAGACAAGTTTCACTGAACTCATCACACATACTTGGCTTATTATTTATTAAGCCAAAAGTCAGTTTAGTCTTCAGATGAATAAATCAATAACACGACAATTTAATCAGTTTGAAAATCAAATCTAAATTAACAAAGTTAAGAGCATTTCACTCCACACCTCTATCCCAAACACATATTTCAAATAATTTTAACATTAAGTTAATGCTCTTGTGTTAAGATGTCCTTTGGTTGATTTAAACCATTCAATTGCTATTTTATAGTGTGTCTTTCTATGTTTTGATGTTACACTATTATTCAAGATCAGAGTGAAGGTTTGGTTCCATTAAAATGTCTAACCCCGCTGCAATTATTTAAATCTTTCCAAAGACAAGAATCTGATGTTTAGTACTAGTAATTTTTGGGGGTGTTATTGCTTGCTGTTCGGTGTGAGCCAAAACTCGGAGTTGAAGGCCGTACGTGACTTATGGTGGTTTACTTTAATGCATTGTGACTTAGAGTTGTCTTATTGACTCTGATACCACATCTTTTTATATCTCTTTACATAACCGATGGCTGAAGTCTTTTTATGTTTTTCCATGTGTTAATTTATTATTTAATGGTTTTGTTCTTACAGATGTTACAGATAAGTTTTTATGAATTGGAGGATCTTATTAATGATATATAATTTTTATATGGTAAATACACGTGTGGACTAAGATGCGAGATTTCCGTTTATTCTCGAAGGAGAAGGGTAAGCAGACCCTGTTCCACATGTGGCGCCCGTCGAGTTTATTCTCTGTTCAATTTATGTTTGGAATCCACTGTAACAAGCCCTCATTCAAACCAATACAAACTACAAGCTATAATTTCGGATATTGCTAGTCACAGACTTTTCAAGCCAGTTCGCATTGGAAAAGATGAAAAAGAGAAAAGATCTTTTCTAAATCTTTCCTTTGCCAACAAAGGTCTCGATGGCGTCAACCTAGGCAATATCCTTCATCATAAATTAGTTCAATCGAAAATACCTCCTTATTTCAAAGACCAGTCTGTACCAATAATTTCTTATACCTATACCAAACCTATTGCAACTAAAATTTTCAATTACAAACGCGTTTTGCAGGATCTCGATATTGACGACTTCAAGTCTAAACCTCCTGATTGCACTTGTGCTAGTTCCCAATTCACATATAATCCTGCTGGCCACGTTATTACCGGTGACCTTAACATTGTTAATAACACTTCTCTACGAAACGTGTTATCGAAAGGTCCGAAATATCGTGAGCCTAAATCCATCAATTGGAAACACAACTTTAAAATTTTGATGGATTCAGTCGAGGATTATGCCAGGCAATGGGCTAAGCGCGAGAAGGAAGACGTAGACACTCTATCCGAATGGATTAAGGCAGTGAGGTCGTTAATACAAATCAGAATTAAGAAACTGAATGGGTCCATCAATGCCCATGCTACGTCAATCTTCAAAGATCCAAATGTTGCTAAACACCTATCTGACCTCCATGATGAATATGTTGTTGTCCCCGCAGACAAAGCCCCAAATAACATCGTTTTTATCTGTAAAAGTCATTACATTAATTGCTTGATAAACGAATTAGGTATAGACAATTCACTTGGAAACCCAACATATACCCTCACGACACTTACCAAAGAGGAAATCCTGGATAATCATAGGTCTGTTCTTTGTTCCTTTGGTATTTCAACCAAAGATGAAGAACTGGATCTTCCATCACTGTATTGGATACATAAACTACATAAGTGTCCTTACAAACAACGGTATATTGCTGGGTCTTTCAAGTGCTCCACAAAACCCCTTTCTAAATTATTAACATCCATTTTATCAGCAATCAAAGACGGGCTTCAAAGTTATTGTGAAACTGCCTATTCTAGAGGTGGCGTGAATCAGATGTGGATACTTAAAAATTCCAAAGATCTTTTAGAGTACATACAATCTAACTCTCTTTCATCTTGTAACAGTATTAAAACATTTGACCTTTCTACTCTTTACACAAGTATTCCACATTCCAAACTAAAAGACAAATTAAAAAAGTTGGTATTACTTTGCTTCATAAAAAAGAATGGCCAACGTAGATACAAGTATCTTGTCTTAGGGAGGGATAAATCATACTTTGTAAAGAACCATTCTGATTCAAACAAAAAATTCTCTGAAACCGATATTATCAAGATGCTTGATTTCTTGATTGACAACATATTTGTTACGTTCGGAGGACGTGTTTTTCAACAGACTGTCGGCATCCCAATGGGAACAAACTGTGCCCCTCTACTTGCTGACTTGTTTCTTTATTATTATGAGGCTGACTTCATGCAGGAACTTCTTAGGAAGAAAGATAAAAAGTTAGCAATATCCTTTAACTCTACTTTCCGCTATATAGATGACGTTCTTTCACTAAACAATTCAAAATTTGGTGACTATGTGGATCGCATCTATCCCATCGAATTGGAGATAAAGGATACTACAGATACAGTTAAGTCGGCTTCATATCTTGACTTACATCTAGAAATTGACAATGAGGGTCGGTTGAAGACAAAACTTTACGACAAAAGAGATGATTTCAGCTTTCTAATTGTGAACTTTCCATTTCTAAGTAGCAACATTCCAGCAGCACCTGCATACGGGGTATATATCTCCCAATTGATACGATATTCCCGTGTTTGCATTTCCTATTATGATTTTCTTGATAGAGGGTTCCTGCTCACAAGGAAGCTATTAAACCAAGAGTTCCAAATGGTGAAGTTGAAATCATCCCTTCGTAAATTTTACGGACGCCATCACGAGTTGGTTGACCGTTATGGAATAACCGTTTCACAAATGATATCGGATATGTTCCTTACGTCGTAGCTACAATCCCCTTCCCTTTCATGAATTTGACCTACCGAATTAGACTATTTACCGGATTTGTAATCACATAAGCAACACGACGGGTGCCGCATGTGGAGCAGGATCTGCTTACCCTTCCGGAGCACCTGAGATCACCCCTAGTTTTTGGTGGGGTTCGTGTTGTTTATTCTTTAGTTTTCTATGTTGTGTCATTTGTACTATTGTTTTTCTGTTTGTCTTTTTTCATTTTTAGCCATGGCGTTGTCAGTTTGTTTTAGATTTACGAGTTTGACTGTCCCTTTGGTGTCTTTCGTCCATCTTTTATTGCATGCGATACTAAACAAAATAGGTCATTTAATACATTGAGTGTAATAAAACGTACATATATATGTTTTATAAAAATAAATGTTAATTTAAAAAAGAAGATGTGGTAAGATTTTTAATGAGAAAACTGACAACAAGAGACCTAAATGACACAGACATTAACAGGTACAGGTTACCGTACAGCCTTCAACAATGGTATATCAAAAGTATATATGACACAAATTCACAACGCATATACAAAAAGACATACGCACAGCATTGAATTAATCTTTATAGACATGCAAAGGCAAAATAAATAACATATATTACATAATATAAAACATTAGTAGACAACAGAGATCAATAGTATAATACAATGACATGACATATAAAGTTAGGAGACTATATTTGATCGAATATTCCATGCAGCTTTTACATAATTACATTATTTAATTGCAAGAGACGGACTTGAAGTGTATTTGATAGTTTGCAATTATTAGGCCAAGAACAATAGTACTTTGGTAAAAATTGAGTTCGTACATATCTATAAGATGGACCAACAAGAACATAATGGTATTCATCTTCAATAACACATATTTTACAACAATCACATATTAAGGTGGTACCTAACACTACAGGGAGATAACTCTGTAAAATCAGCTGAACGTTTTAATTACGTTGCGTTGTTAAGAGAATATTAAGATTCTTAATAAACAAAATTACAGTTTGCCAAACTACGGAAGCCGATAAGGGCCATTCAAAAAAATATTTTATGTCGTTATTACGACATAGCATGTCGTAATTTCGACATAATATGTCGTTATAACGACATCGCTATGTCGTAATTTCGACATAACATGTCGTTATAACGACATCGCTATGTCGTAATTTCGACATATTATGTCGTAATAACAACATCACTATGTCGTTTTAACGACATGTTATGTCGTAATAACGACATGTTATGTCGTTATAACGACATCGCTATATTTAAAAGAATATGTATTATGATTGGCAAGAGACTAAATGACAAAGAAATTAACAATTATACGTCATCATAATGTCCCCGATAATTATAAAAGCCCCCGCATGGTCAGCTATAAAAGAGGGAAGAAAGCTACCAGAGGTAGAGTCCCCGAAATGCTGTGTGGCAAACAGTGTTATAATTCAATTATTAGCTCCCTTGGTAAAACTCTAAATTTCATATTTCATGTATTATATTGTTAAATAATTTACATGAAGCTTAATAAGTATATATTTGTTAATAGCATAGCTTTTGCTATTTGAATTCATTGGTTGAAGATATTTATTTATATTGTAGAGTTTAATATTTGCATCGTCGCAAATCATTGGTTACCTTCTTTGGATACCTTCAGTGAGAAACTTATATAAGTTATAGATACCAATGTAGATTAACATGGTCCACAGTGCTAGAGGGTTGTGCAGTCAGACAAAGTCGTTTAGATTAACAAATTACCGGTCGTAGAATAGCTATGCAATCACACATAATGGAAGAAAGAAATGTGGAATTATAAGAGGACTGAAATTGTACAACCAAGTCAAGCCAAGCTTTCCATCTCTCTTTAAATAAGCGCAAACTACTTGGCTTCTTGGTATAAGGGTGTATTGAAGTATTGATAGCTCTATTTCTACTTTTAAACGTTGGGCACGCGCGATGTTCCTAGAACCCCTAGGATTTAAAACAGAATCTTCGAAATTTCATCCGCAAAACAAAATAAAAATGTTCGAAAACACGAACCAATATTAAAACAATTCAATATATGTTTTGAATTATGTTTTTACAGCTCTGGATCATCTCCTAAGAAATATCTAGTATATTTGAGGATTAAAAAAAAGAAAGCTATGTGAAAAAAACGGATGTCACCATCCAACGTTACATTTATGAAAAACTATTTTAACTCTTATGTATAGTGATCCTATTTCTTATTCTCTGATCTTCTTAATTCTTGACAGAAACAACGACATGTGTCTTTTCTTTGTGGCGTTAAAGCCGTTATTTTACTGGCCGCCAAATTTCATTTGACTCGACTGCACATTATAGTAGAAAATGAATAAAAATAGTAAGACAATAATAATGTCTAACAAAAGTACAAATATTTGCCTCATGTGAGTTCAAATATTGCTGATTCAATAAAATCTTCTCTACACAGTCGTTTTTCAAACGGTAGCAATTTTGTCTAAGTTTTTATTTCATTTTTCAAAGCAGTTAAGGCGTATTTTTTTATAATTGATCAAAACAAAAGTTAGATATACAAAGAGTAAAAAATGCCAAGATTCTTTCCTTATTAACTACATATTTGGGTCTTAAAGGAATAAAATGCTTCCATACATTACAAAACGGTAGCCAATTTTTCCAAACGTCTGAAAACGTCTATAATCCTAAAGACGCTAATTTCTGACGTTAAATGTGCTAAAGTTTCAATTAAATGTTTATGATAATTAAAAAAAATCGTGTCATGAAATTTGGAGAAAGATGTTAATGATTGCTGCCCAAAAAAAATAGTGCATGTTGCTAAAGACTCCGCCCGGGGAAATAGGTTCGACACAGGTTAAATTTTGCAATTTTTATTAATTGTATAGCTTTTAACGATTTATTTAAAAGAATTTGGAAATGGGGGGAAAATCCAATTTTGTAAAATATATTGAAATTTATGTTACGGAAGTACTCCGAAATAGATCATTTAAAGTCGTCACTTCAGTTAGGTGCAATCACCAATATCAAAATACTTAATACCGGTTCACGGAATGTTTTACTTCGCGATTTGTCCTGCTATTTCGTGATGAAAGTAATTCCTGTATTAGCGAAGCCGGAACTTTTCGTCAATATAAACTTGTGCATGAAATGGAGGTAATTGAAAGACGAATCCCAAACAGCAACGAAAACCGTTTCATCGAATTAAAAAAAAACGGGATTATATTTTTGTTTGCCGTTTTCGCGGACGACCCAGGAGTAGATTACTATATTTTAAAATGTATATATCTGAAGATGACTTGAGAAATAATACTCAAGCCAAGGTTCAAGTAATTGAAGGGGTGTATTTCGACAACTTATGTGTCAGGGAAAATACAATTCTATTCAAATTTAACCAAGGGTAAAAATGTTCGATTTACTTGCAGTGTCAGATATATTTGTATTGGGGATGAATTACGATATAGAACTTTTACAATGACAGATGATATGCAACTAGAAAGTTAAACATCCTATGATAAAAAAAAATATGAAAACCGTAAACATGTACTTCCGTCCCATCTTTCCTTCCTACATTACTTGCGTCAGTACTGCTTTTTAAGTTGAATAAACTTTAAGGGTAAACATTATTATATCGATTTCTACAACTCGAGGTATTTTTTGATAAAATGACATCACAAAACGAACAGAACCAGAATCAACCAACAATATAAAAAACCGAATAAAACTTGCAAAAATTAATCGAAGTCAAAGACCCTCTTCGACGTCGCATTTTAAGTGTAACGTTTTGTAGGAATATCGTGCCCAACGGTTGAAAGTAGCATTAGAGCAAATGATACTATAATTCACCCTTATTACAAGAAGCCATGTAGTGAGCGCTTTTTTTAGGGAGATGGGAAGCTTAGCTGACAAGTTAGGCTCGCACATTCACATAGTATTATCTACCTAATGAGTCTGTTCAGCCACTTCAAAACGTTAGTTATTCTAACCTCCATTGATTTTTATAAAATATATAAGTTTCTCACTGAAGGTATTCAAAGAAGGTGTCCAAAGATTTTGCGACGATGCAAATATTAAACTTTACAATATAAATAAATATATTTAACCAATGAATTCAAATAGCAAAAGCTATGCAATTAACAAATATATACTTATTAAGCTTCGTGTAAATTATTTAACAATAAAATGCATTAAATATGAAATTTGGAGTTTTACCAAGGGAGCTTATAATTGAATAATGACACTGTCTGCAACACAGCATTTCGGGGACTCTCCCTCTGGTACCTTTCCTCCCTCTTTTTAAGCTGACTATGCGGGGGCTGTTCTAATTATTGGGGGCATTATGATGACGTATAGTTGTTAATATCTGTGTCATTTAATCTCTTGGCAATCATAATACATATTCTTTTATATATAGCGATGTCGTTATTACGACATAACATGTCGTTATAACGACATAGTGATGTCGTTATTACGACATGCTATGTCAAAATTACGACATAGCGATGTCGTTATAACGACATGTTATGTCGAAATTACGACATAGCGATGTCGTAATAACGACATGTTATGTCGAAATTACGACATGCTATGTCGTAATTACGACATAAATTATTTTTTTTGAATGGCCCTTATCGGCTTCCGTATTAAACTGCTATATAACCAGTGTCATTTTTCTGATCAAACGGTTGGTTCAATTTTTTTGAATTTTTTATATTTTTGTTAAAGTGTGAAAGTAAATACTTTGCCAAAATTTTATGAAAATTAAACGAGCCAAATTAATTTTAGTGAAAGTGTTGGGTACCATCTTAAACGATTTACTTTAGTAATATTAGTATAACGACATACTTTAATATCTAACTTTAATGTTCCACTGCGTAATTTTGTTAACAGACTTACATTACTGCTATAAGAAAGAAAAATAATAATATAAAAAGTTAATTTAAATCTACAATAAAAAGACTGTTTACTTTTTTCCTGAAAAGTAATTAAGCAATTCTGCAAGAATTGATCTTCAATACGAGTTTTTATAGTATTTATACATATTGTGGTAGCATCTTGGTTAAGCCATACATAGTTTAACCCAGGATGATAGATATCTCGCACATCTGAGGTCCAGTTTACATAACCATTGAAAGCATCGTCTTACAATAGTTTATTCACATCATATACAACTTTTGATTTATTTGTGATTAATTGTAACCAATATTTCATTTTTTTTTTATTTTCTAATAGTAAATAACGGTAAATGGCCAAGTTCGCCAAATAAAAAAGCAATGTTTACTTATTTGTTGTAGTCAATTGATGACTACAAATTTTGTATCGAAACACATGTCTGGACCTGATGTTTCTTCTTTAGATGTTGACAGACACGGGTGTTATAATGTGACGCATATAATACTTTACTGAATAAATAAACAAATGCTACTGCTCAAATGTCATAAAATGATTATTTGTAGACCAAGGTTGAGAAGTTAGTACTATACCTACTTAAAAGATAATCTTGACAAAATCAATTTCTCATGACGTGAAGACTTGTTTATGTATACATTTAAACGATCTTTGCGTGTCAAGTCGTCACGGGAAAGTTATACTCCTTTACATGTAGAAGGTAAATATTATTCGTATGGATATTCTTGTAATTAACAAAATGCCAGATCAACAACAAACAGGATTGATTTTATGGTCATTTACGACAATATACATTGTATCAAATTAAATTAAAGTGATCTTTTAAAAACATTTCCAGTTTTACATGTTTTATAACCAGTGTGGATCAGTATATGTTTATCCAACAGAAGCAGCTGAGATCGATGTCGGCGTTTTTTGTGACCCTAGTTGCCCATGTAGTGTTATATAGACTTTTAAAATTATTTGTCATTTTCATTCTTTTTTATTGTTTTCTTTAGTTTCTTTTCGCGACTTATGGTTTTGAATAGTCTCTTTGTTTTCGTTAAACTCGTAAAATTTATATATATTTATTTGTATGTTGGTAAACTTAAGGTTGAGAATTTTTCCTTTCACATTTTTAAACATGGAAGTAGCCGACTTTTGAATTCGTGCTCTTTCCCGTACATTTCTACGTCACAATGCTTTTTATTACGTCACAGTGAAATCCGCTTATTCATCGCCGTCAATGACACCAATTGACCTCGGTCAACAAAAGTAACTCATTCATACAAAAATCTTGATGATGGTGTTTTATTTCCAAGTTAATTACTAATTTTCTTCTTCATTTTGTAGATTTACTTTTTTTTATTATACATATATATATGTGCAATACTAAACTACAGAAATATTCTCATTGATATGTATAAATGAGACATAATCAATTAGTAAGCATATAATCTGCTTTGTTATTCATGTACTGAAATTAATTGAATTATCCCAGTGTAATTGGCAAAAATAATGAACTATCAAATGACAGTCATGCATATTTACTGCATGATACTGGCAAATGGAATATTTTGACGAGTTACATCATGATACACAACCTCATTTATTCTTTTTGTATCCATTTGAAATGGATTGAAGCATATATTGGCAATGTCGCATATATTTAGAGCGATAAATTATGTGAATAAAGGTTCTAATTTTCGGTTTTAAAATTTCATTTATTAAATTTGATCTTAATTTCCGAAACAAACAAAAACAATTGTAATTGCAATAATAGACAAAAAACATATTAAGAAAAAAGACAATAATAAAATGCATACTAAAGACAGTTATTGGTCTCCTTTCTTCAGTTATTATGAGTCTTTAAGAAGAGAATCAACTGTTTTTATTATTATTTGGTGTTGACATATTATAGTATACTCGCGAATTCATCAAATTTATTAAAATTTAAACGGAACTTTTTTGCGGGAATTTTTTCAATTTTTTTTTCAATTTTGGAATACTTCTTGTAATTTGCTAATTTTGTCTTTATCGATTCTGAAATTAACTCATTTTGAATTAGTTGTTTCCTTTAGAAGTGGAATAAATTTTCTTTGGCAATAAATTTAAGTGCTAAGGAAAGAGTACATTCATCCGCGTAATGTTTGAAATTTTATAAATATCTGTTATTTTTTAATGTGCAAATTACACCTTTTGTCTAGCTAAATACTTTTGATATTCAATGATATTGGTAGTTTTAAAAAATTGGTTTAAACGTCTAAGATAATTTTTACTTTTCAACTCATTACGGTTTTTATTATGTCTTGTTAATAACAAGTCTTCAAAATTGCAACTGGAAACAACTTCTGTTTAAATTGTGTAATAACAATTTAAATTGAATACTGACATTTGAGAAAATGTCTAAATCAAATGAAATGCACTTTTATTATATATCAGTGTTATCCGTATAGTTCATCACGGTGGTCCGATGGTTTACGTTTTCTTTACTTTCTCATCTGTCTTTCAATTGTATGTATGCATGCCATGGGACTTATATAGCAAATAGTATTATGTAAATCCGCCTTGAATTCGTAGTTTGTCATTGAAATCAATGTATTTTTTCTTGGAAAATATCCTAAATTATCAATAACAATAAAAATATAGGTTGTTTTGGAAACACTCAGACACATATTAACATGTGTAACAAGAGGCAAGATACAAAGTCATATTTATGGTTACTACAAAACACAATGTTAACATTTCAACTTATTTCTTAATAAACAGTAAAAAGTTATTAATAACTTTGTGATGGTAAAATGAAATCCGTCCTTTCATTTTCTCAATACACGGATACATGCTGTAATATTCGGATATATATATTTTTCTAATGTTTTCAACATTATCAGACTGACACTCAATTAAGTAGTTAAACTCATTTCCAATGGACAAGAAGCAGGGATGACACTGTCTTTCTACGAATTCCATTTCATCTCCCTGTTTCACTTGGTAGTTTGAAGTTGCGGCATCGCAGTTTAGCAATATTTATACGATCTGCAGGAGAGGGTCTTGATCAATATGTTTCTAATTCAAAGTTGAAGACCGCAATACCCCCCCCCCCCCCTCGATGATTTTTTTGATTTTTAACTTATAGTATAAGGAAAAAGAATTATATACGATCATTATGAGAATGTGTCATTGTCGTGTGACTGCTATTATCAAAGTATAAACATCACAATACAAACAATGATAAAAGGTAATCATCGAGCTACAATGTATGCATGTTTCTTAAAACTCAGCGCACATACTTGACTTATTTTTCATTAAGCAAAACGTGAGCTTAATCTCATAAGAATAAACAAATGACACTAAAATGTTATCAGTCTGAAAACCAAATCAATAACGGAGTTAAGAGTATTTGAATTCCACATCCTCATTCAAAAACACACCTTTTAAAGCTTACATACTACAAAGTGTCTTATAGAACCGACGACAGAAGTCTTGTTATGTTTTTCCTTGTGTTTATTTATTAAAGAATTGTTATTTTGTTGCTATATTATGGGGTTCTTACACAATCTAAATAAGTTCATATGACTTTAACGATATTATTACTTTGACCATTCCATTTACCGAACACACGTATCGACCAAGACGGGTGTAGGGGGTTCTGATTAACGAAGGGAATACTTATGAATAAATATATATTAAAAGGAATTGGATATATAAATTGAGTGTAACTAAAACATATGTCGGGGTGTAATGGAAAAAAATTGAAATGGTATTTAAAATATAATCAGGCATCAATCACAACACATACACTAAAATACACACGCACAGCCTAGTTTGCTTATCTGTTTTAATTGCATTTTGCAGCAATTGTTTTGTAAAAAGTTTTGTAACGAAACACGTGTCTGGAACTGATGTTTGTTTTTCATATGTTGACAGGTACGAATGTCATGTTGTGACTCATATAAAACTTTACTGAATAAATAAACAAAATTTACTGCTCAAATGTCATAAAATGTTTTTTTGTGTAGAACAAGGCTGAGAAGTAAGTACTATACCTACATAAACAATATTTTGACAAAATCAATTTTTCATGACGTGAAGACTGGTTTATATATACCTTTAAAATATCTTTGAGTGTCGTCACGGGAAAGTTATATTCAATTACATGTAGAAAGTAAATATTATTCGTATATATATTCTTGTAGCTAACGAAATGCCAGATCAACAACAAATAGGATAATTAAACATAACAATTTCGGGAAACAGCTATTGATATTATGGTCATTTATGACAATATACATTGTATCAAATTGAATTAAAGTGTTCTTTTAAAAACATTTCCAGTTTTAAAACGAATTGTGACATCACTCAATTTTCACTATTACCAGCTACATGGCGGTAGTCAGGTGTAAATCAATCTCGGTTTATCCTTCAGAAACAGATCGATGTCGGAGTTTTATGTGGCCTTTGTAGTGTTATATGACTTTTAAAAGTATTTGTCATGTTTATTCTGTTATTTGTTTTCTTTGGTTGCTTTTTGCGACTCACGTGTTTGAATAATCTCTTGGTTATCGTTTAACTCATAAAATTTATATTTTATTTGTATGTTGGGAAACACGAGGTTGCGATTTGTTCCTTTCACATTTTTAAACTCATAAGTAGCCGACTTTTGAATTCGTGTACTTTCCGTACATTTCTACGTCACAGTAGAATCTGATTATTAATCGACGTCAATGACACCAATTGAACGCCATTTTAGTCAAATGAAAGGAAAACGAATGTGCAATACTAAACAACACTAATATTCTCATTGATATGTATAAATGGGACATAATCAAATAGTCAGCATATAACCTGCTTTGTTATTCATGAACTGAAATTAATTGAATTATCCCAGTGTAATTGACTAAATTAATGAACTATCAAATGACAGTCATGCATATTTACTGCACGATACTGGCAAATGGGATTTTTTCGAGTTACATCATGATATACAAACCCATTTATTCCTTTGGTATCCATTTGAAATGGATTGAAGCATATATTGGCAATATTGCATATATTCAGAGCGATAAATTTTGTAAATAAAGGTGTTAAAATATCATTTATTAATTTTTATCTTAATTTCATAAACAAACAAAAACAATTTTGATAAAGCAATAATAGACAAAACAAACATATTAAGAAAACTAGACAATAATAATATACATACTGAAAACAGTTATTGGTCTCCTTTCTGCAGTTCTAATGAGTCTTTAAGAACAGAATCAACTGGTTGTTGTTATTTTTTGGTGTTGATATATTATAGTATAATCACGAATTTTTAAATGTTTATTTAAACGTAAACGGAACTTTTTTTGCGGGAATTTTCTCATACTTCCTGAATTTTGTATATTACTTGTAATTTGCTAATTCTGTCTTTATCGAATCTTTAATTGATTCATTTTGAATGAGTTGTTTCCTTTCGAAGGGGCATACATATTCTGTGGCAATAAATTAAAGTGCTAAGGAAAGATATCCGCGTAATGTGTGTAATTTTATAATTTGTTTTTTTTCAATTTTAATGTGCAAATAACACCTTTTGTCTAGCTAAATACTTTTGATATTCAATGTATATTGTTAGTTTTAAATAATTGGTTTAAACGTCTATATAATTCTTACTTTTCAACTCATCATGGTTTTCATTATGTCTTGTTAATAACATGTCTTAAAAATTGCAACTGGAAACAACCTCTGTTTAAATTGTTTAAAAACAATTTAAATTGAATACTGACATTTAAAAAAACGTCTGGATGAAATGAAGTGCACTTTAATTTTATATCAGTGTTATCCGTATAGTTCATTGAGGTTGTCCGATGTTTTACGTTTTTTTACTTACTCATCTGTCTTTCACTTTTATATATGCATGCCATGGGACAAATAGTATACTATTTTTTAATTCCGCCTTGAATTTGTAATTTGTCATTGAAATCAATATATTGTTTCTTGGAAGATATCCTTAATTATCAATAACAATAAAAATATAGGTTGTTTTGGAAACACTCAGACACATATTAACATGTGTAACAAGAGGCAAGATACAAAGTCATATTTATGGTTACTACAAAACAATGTTAACATTTTAACTTATTTCTTAATGAACAGTAATAAGTTATTAATAACTTTGTTATTGTAAAATGAAATTAGTCCTTTCATTTTCTCAATACACGGATACATGCTGTAATATTCGGATAGATATATATTTTTCTAATATTTTCAACATTATCAGACTGACACTCAATTAAGTATTCAAACTCATTTCCAAACGACAAGAAGCAGGGATGACACTGTCTTTCTACCAAATCCATTCCATCTCCCTGTTTCACCTGGTAGTCTTAAGTTGCGGCATCGCAGCTTAGCAATATTTATACGATCTGCAGTAGAGGGTCTTAATCAATATTTTCCTAGTTCAAAGTTGAAGACCGTAATACCCCCCCCCCCCCCCCTCGATGATTTTTTTGATTTTAAACTTATAGTATAAGAAAAAAGAATTATATACGATCATTATGATAATGTGTTATTCATTTATTGTCGTGTGACTGCTATTATCAAAGTATAAACATCACAATACAAACAATGATAAAAGAAATCATCGAGCTACAATGTATGCATGTTTCTTAAAACTCACTGCACATACTTGACTTATTTTTTCATTAAGCAAAAAGTGAGTTTAAAGAATAAACAAATGACACCAAAATGTAATAAGTCTGAATATCAAAAAAACAACGAAGTTAAGAGTATTTGAATTTCACATCCCTATTTAAAAAACACCCCTTTTAAAGCTAAAATTCTACAAATGTCTTATAGAACCGACAACAGAAGTCTTGTTATGTTTTTCCGTGTGTTTATATTTATTATAGAATTGTTATTTCATTGCTTTATTGTGAGGTTTTTACATAATATGAATAAGTTCATGACTTTAACGATCTTATCACTTTGACCATTCCTTTTATCGAATACACGTATGGGCCAAGACGGGTGTAGAGGTTCTGCTAAACGAAAGGAATACTTATGTATAAATATCTATAAAAAGGAATAGGATATATAGATTGAGTGTAACTAAAACATATGTCAGAGTTTAATGAAAACAAAATTGAAACGGTATTTAAAATATAATCAGTCAACAATACTCAACACATACACGAAAATACACACGCACAGCCTTGTTTGCTAATTTTTTTAATTGCTTTTTGCAGCAATTTTTGAACACAAGTTTTGTAACGAAACACGTGTCTGGAACTGATGTTTGTTTTTCAGAGTGTCATGTAGTGACGCATATAACACTTTACTGAATAAATAAAAAAAGTTTTACTGCTCAAATGTCATAAAATGAGAAGTAAGTACTATACCTACATAGAAATCATCTTGACAGAATCAATTTTTCATGACGTGAAGACTGGTTTATGTATACATTTAAAAGATCTTTGCGTGTCATGTCATCATGGGAAAGTTATATTCAAATACATGGAAGGTAATAATTATCATGGATATTATTGTAATTAACGGAATCCCAGATCAATAATTTGATTTTTTTTATCATAATTGCTTTACATTTGTTTGCTTAAGATAGATTTTTTAATACAATGTATAATGTTAGTCTAAATATATTTGTTTAATATTCAATATATCGTGATACATTGTATGGATTCAAAGTTTTTTTCGGGATATCAATAAGTTACTGCAACCCCTTATTAAACAATTTGTTTTCGAATCCAAAAGTCTTGTTTATCCACAGGGATACATGGTAATCATATACACTCTCCAGAAATAAATAAAAAACACACAAAACAAGAATTTTTTATGCATTATCGCTCGTTCAGGGGTCAACAAATGCTCGCACTGGGGTCAAAACAATATTTGTATATTTAATGTAAATTCATATAAGGCCGTGTTCACACCAAACGCCGTGTAGAGTAAACATGTTTACAATTAGTTTAGTGTAGTGTACACTGGTTTCACATTACATTTGTTCACATCTATACACCTTGTTTTGCTACCTGTACATAAGATTTGTTCCCACTTGTAAACTATATGTCATTTAAATGTTTATTACGTAGAACTGAATTCCAAATTTTTTGGACAATTTTTCTAGCGGTAAGGGAACAACCATTTGTCTTCAAAAGGGGGTGGGGTGGAAATGGAAATACACCGTTCCCCAATTTGATAAAAAAAAAAAAAAGTGGTCACACAAATGATATTTTTTTTTATTCTGAATCAAGAGTTTCCCCATACATTATAGTGTTAAATATTGAAAAAAAGTATTTGATCACCAGCATCGAAAAAAAAACAAAAAACGTTCGCGCGAAAAAAAATCTGACTCAGACAAAAAAAAATAACCCTCACCCTTTTTTTAAGTTTAGTGGTTGCTACTTTATGAAAGCCATTTTTATTATTTGTAGTAGTTTGAATATACTAGAGATGTCTTGATTACGCATAAGAAATCGTTAGCTGCAGCAGCGTGCTTATAGCCGAAAAAAAGGATTGAGATATAAGGGATCACTACATTTTTATCTTTTCTGTTTGTTTCAAATGGTATTTCGTCTCCAAGTAGTATTTGGTAAAGGAATAGGGTAACGTTTTATTAATTTATTTTAAGTGTTATTTAACGGATCTGAGATACTAGACAAACATATCATTTACTTCACACTTTTTTTAGTCATGCATTGATGCGTGAATCGTTGTTTGAGTAAAGACCAGTGGCGAATATGTCTGTGTACGTCAGGTCGATTGGGGACTGAGACCTTTTCAAATGAATTAGGCAGCAACTATTTACTTCATTTTTAAGGGAGGGGAAAGGGGAGCGGAGGGGTGGTGGGTGTAGGGGGCGTGAGCTATTGATTTTTTTCAAGACAAATTTTGGTGACAAGTCGACATCAATTTTTGCATTATATATAGTGGCAGCTGAGGGTGAAACCGTCAAACAGACAAAAAATTCAGGTCTTTATGTTTAATACTCAACTATAATAGCCCCCCCCCCCCCCCCCGAAAATTAATTGCTTGCTGCCTTATGGGTTCGGCAATTATGCTGCTTTGAGTCTTGATAAAGAACGTTAATTTTTTTTTACAAAAAAAAATCTGTAAAATTTAGACAATAATTTCTGTAAAGAACTATATACTAGTAATTATCAAAAGTATCCATTTTACTCAAAAATAGTTTCCTCCTTAAAAATATTCACGGTAAAACTAATGTCCTAAATGTCTAGTTTTGTGTACACTTAACCTACACTAGGCCTACATTGACTATCGACTGTGTGTAGATAAAACATGATTTAAACTACATGTACACATTGAGTTTTATCAATGGGAACGCAATTGTGTTTAGTTTACGTGTGAGTTACACTAACACAACACCAAATTTAGGTCAATGTGAACACAGCCTAACTTTCATAGTACACTACCTAAACCTACACATTTATATATGTCGGAATTTTATTACAAAAAGTACGATCGGTCGTAGACTAAGTACATTGCATTATATTCTGCAGATTAGACATATGGTTCTTTATAAATTTCGTGATTATTGAAACAGTAAGAATATAATTGTTTTCATATTTTCCATTTTTAACTAAAGTTTTTCAAGGAATGAAATTCATCTTTAACAATGTGAATGTTTATCAAAAACGTATTTTTATAGCGATAAACGCACAACGACCTCAATTAAGCAGCAATCTTCTAAACACGTTGCAAAAACGTGACTGTTCATATTACTTTAGTCCATAAATTTATAAGATAAAACATCACCCTTAATTCGCAATATTGAGCATCTTTAACTCATGTAATATCAATGATATGGTATTAACTTCCTTTTATAATGAGCTCCTTATTCTCTTCAAGAAACTATGCAGTGTTTTAATCCATCCTTATGTTATTCATACTTGTTCTCAAAGGAAATTGACCTCAGTATCGTTTCATCTTTTATCTTTTATGTTTTCCTTCATAATCCTTTACAGGAGAAAAACATAGATGCAATATCCGTTGGATGAACTTTATTGAATATCATGGTTCAAAATATAGATATAATGCGTACTAGTCTGCTAAAAAACTGCGCGTGGGACCATCGTGGCTAATGAAGGTCGTTAAACACCCCCGTTGTTTGTAATTTATTTTAATTTAAAAAAATAAGTTTGCTATTCCATTTATTGCTTGTTCTTCATTATTTTCGAATAATGGCTGTGACCTTCCATTATCTTTAACAAATTGTAACTTTTAAAAAGACATAATGTTGCTGAAAAATCTATTTTAAGATGAGGATTGATTATGGACATAAATGGTATAAACTCTCAAAAAATGTGAACTTCAATCACGATACTGAGTGCTGATGTCTTTGGTGACATCTTATATAATCAAGAAGGTTTGATATGGTTACCATTGAGACAACTATCTACCAGACACCAACATGGCGCTGACGAGAGTATCTGACGGTCATCGTTGGCAGACGTAGTGTAGTGATGGGTTTGTTCTGCCAGGAATTTGATGTTAGTGATATATTGTTAGATATTAGCATAAGCTGCCACATGTGGAGTAGGATCTAATTACCCTTCCATAATAACTGAGATTACTACAAGTTTATGGTGGGGTTCATGTTGCTTAGTCTTTAGATTTCCATATTGTGTCTTGTGTACTATAATATGTCTGTTTGTCGTTTTTTCATTTATCAATGGCATTGTAAGTTTATTTTCGATCTATGAGTTTGACTTCCCCTCTTGTATTTTTGCCCCTCTCTTTGTCGATATATTCATTGTTTATTTATGCATATTTCGGACTCTTGGTCGATTAATAAGTGATATATGCAGTGGATAGTAACTTGCTATTGAAGACGGAAATAATTGATGTTATTTAAGAACTCCCGATATTGAATAACTGCCTATTTGTCATTGTTATAACTGCTGATATCTATAAAAAGAAAATAGGTTATATTTTTTCATTCTGCTATTGAGCTGATTACTTTTTGACACACATTATATCCTTTCATTTATATTCGTATGAACTAGACCTGTACTAATTAGAAAGACAATTAATGATTTAGTTAATCAGATGTTATTTTGGATTAAACATTCGACATGTTAAAATTGAAGCGATATGTATGGTGCGAATTCTGGTTATTGTATAAGGTATACCTAACTCAAAATATTGTAGTTACAGACATAATTACGAAAATATGTTAATTTTTCTTAAATTGATGTTTTCATCATCGTACATGTACGTGCTACATTTTGTACTTTAAAGTGGTACATAACACATAGACTTAAATAAATGGGCCACTTTGATTATCAAAAGATTATGACAAAATATCTGCTTTGATCATTTGTCGAAAATAGGAAAATTTAAAAATGATTAAAATCACACAATTTTAGAAAAAAAGGCATTCATTCTATTAATAGATGTAAGACAAACACTGATTTCGATCATTGAGAAGATGAACATTAACTCAATAATTAAACGTTATTAAAATTTCAGCTGATTTTTACAGAGTTATCTCTCTGTAGTGTTATGCAACATATCTCATAGACCAAATTACTTTCTTTTTTACTTACTTTATGTTATTATTTATTTCATTGGTTGGCCATTTTGTAGCTTTTGGAATTTATTTTGAAAGTCCAACATATCATGTTAAGAGGCAAAACTTTCGATTTATCTTTGAATGATTTTCACAAAATAAAGTATTTAAAAACATTATTTTTTTTTTTATTTTTCATTTTAAGACAACTTGAAACATGTACTTTTTCGTCTTTTTTTAATTTTCACGCTATTTAACAGTACATCATTAATAAGGTGTTTGATTTTTCGAAATAGAAGTTTAGCTAACTATTTCGTTTGACCTAATTTGCTTTCCTATAACATCACATAAATAAGCATAAAAAAAGAATTGTGTGCTTTACTTGTAATTAAAAGGGAAATACATTAAAAAGCAATTTTGTTTGGTTATTTGAAAGTTGCAATGATTAAAGTCTGTAAAAATTCTGTTTTATTCATGTTATTTGATATACAGAATCTGTAATTACAATTTATATTTGAATCAGGATACAATTTGTTTCAAAGTAAGTCTCTAATAGGATAAAAACGCATAGTATTAAAAAAATTATTGCAAATTTATTACGTAAAACGACCGTTTTTTAGATAATTATTCCGGATAAACGAATACCATGTTATTGTATTGCATAGGGTTGTAAAGTTTAAAATTGTGTGTCATTTATCGTAAAATGTTCATTAACGAAAAGGGATATTATTTCAATTTGTCATTATAATTTGTTTTAAAAGTCAGACCAAATGTATAGAAAACTGTATTCTTTGAAGGAGATGAAAATTGATGTTATTTAAATGCATTTTTTTTTTAGAATGTACATTTCTTTTTACAATATTTAAAGTTGGTACCTTACACTACAGGGAGATAACTCGTTTAAATTACGTTGTGTTGTTAAGGTAATATATTAAGCTTCTAAATGATATTTTTTTTTTATTTTTGCCAAAGGGTCAAAGTAAATACTTTATAAAAATTTTATGAAAATTAAACGAGCCAAATTATTTAAGTGAAAGTGTTGGATACCACCTTAAGAGAAAATTAATTTTTTTTATTAAATTTGATTGTTTGAATAATTGATATATGTTTTATTGTTTTAAAGACTTTTATACTTGCAAACATAAAGTTGACGCAATGTAGTAATTTTGTACAAAGTTTGAACGAAAATGGTCAGAAAAGCTTACAATGAGAAACAGCTTAAACATGACTTACTTACTCTATAATGATCGATGAAGACATGTTTGCTATGTGATCCAGTTAAAGGTATATTTACAGGTGCAAGAATAGGACAAACGGTTGAAATATCTCTTGTAGATGGATATCTAATCATGTATGCTTTTGAAAGAATCTAGGACTTTTTTTGAAGGAATTATATACAGATTCATTTTTATTTTATGTAATAATATGCTTGTTACTAAGATATTATCTTAAGAACTACATGGGCTACTCAAGATCTGAGTTTTTGTTTTCTTGTTTACAAAAAATAAATTGACACACCTTTAAATGAAATACGTATATTATGAAGGCGAATTGAATGTTGTAAGTTAAAATGAAACCTTGGCATTTTCGACAGTATCAATTTAAATAAATCAACAATTGTTTTTCTTGTTTTTAGAAGCAATTATTCTCAATTGTCTAGTGTCCGCATTGAGTATGGACTTTCCACAGTTGAATTTATCAAAATGTCGAACATTAGACTTTAAAATGTGTTTTTGCATTTATCCAGCATTCAAGAGTGATACTACAATGTTCAGAATAATGTGTGTTATTTACATTTACACGTATGCATGTACACTGTTTAATGCTAGAATTTATCATGTCCCTTTGGTATTTTCGCCCCTTTTTTACTATTTCGTTTAGAAAGATTCATTGTTATACCTATTGTTATTCACATTAAAGTAACTTTCACACCCACCAATGGAATAATTTGAAAATGTAGGCGAGTTGAATGGTGCCAATAAAAATGAAACCTTGACATGTTCAACAGTATAAATTTATATAAATCAACAATCGTTATTCCTGTTTTATCATAATATATTTTACAGATAATAAGCATCAGCATGACAATAACAAAATACCATCAGAGTCAACTATTTTTGTTATCACCTGGTTTGAACAGGCACAGTATGTAAACAGATAAACGAATGGGTTTTTTTTAATTATTTTATTAATAAATAAATGTGTGTGCTTCAAAACAAGTATGGACGATCTTTTAATTGTTTAAAAGTCAATAAAGAATTTTCTTTTTTTATTTTGAAATGAAAGACTCTGATTGCCGAAAGCTATCAATCGCATTGTTCTAAATATGCATGCGAAATATGTCACTCGAAATTAACCAACCATCAATCAAGACTTCCAAATCTCTTATGTGCTTATGCTGTACTGAAGCTGCCTCATTGGAAGTTAAACAACACATAACCTGATAAAAGAGGGACGAAAGACACCAAAGGGACAGTCAAACTCGTAAATCTAAAACAAACTGACAACGCCATGGCTAAAAATGAAAAAGACAAACAGAAAAACAATAGTACACATGACACAACATAGAAAACTAAAGAATAAACAACACGAACCCCACCAAAAACTAGGGGTGATCTCAGGTGCTCCGGAAGGGTAAGCAGATCCTGCTCCACATGCGGCACCCGTCGTGTTGCTTATGTGATTACAAATCCCGGTAAATAGTCTAATTCGGTAGGTCAAATTCATGAAAGGGAAGGGGATTGTAGTTACGACGTAAGGAACATATCCGATATCATTTGTGAAACGGTTATTCCATAACGGTCAACCAACTCGTGATGGCGTCCGTAAAATTTACGAAGGGATGATTTCAACTTCACCATTTGGAACTCTTGTGATAACTATGGTATTTTAAGTTTGTTAACAAAATTATAAAAAATGGCGTTCTAGTCGTTTGCAATCAACTGAACGACGATGCTGTTACGTTTTTAGAACAAAATTGAACAATTGAATGAATTGAAAACAACATTTACAAGGTATCGAGCTGGTCACTGAGAAAAAAACATTGTTTTTGTTCATTCGTAATAAGAAATATCATCACTAAATAACACAAATACAAGAATAATCAGAATTCTTCTTTTGTTTGAAGAGATGATTAGCATGATAAATCTTAATGAGATAAATTTGTTGCAGAGGTCAAAGACGATTCTATCAGATTGATTGTAATCAGAAGAAAAAGTAGAAAAAAAAAGTTAAAAAAAAAGTTGTAAGACTAAATCTAATTGACCTCAAATCAATTCATGCGGCATATAAATCAGCTGCCCAAATTAATGGAAAATATTTGCAAAAAGTGACATAAAATGAGGCAAAACATATTTGCTTATGAGTTTGTAAAATTGTAATGCAGTGAGAGTTCAATTTCGAGAGGATATTTATCCGAGAAGGTTATGGTTTTGCCTGTATAATATCTAGGTAAAAATTAATGTAATAATGAATGAAAAGGAAGATTTTGTAAACTATCTTACATAAAGGATCCACTGTACATATGTTGAGTAGGTGAATCGAAGACATATTGCCTTGCAAAAAGATAACAGGGCTACTGACCGTTTACAGAAATGTGTTAAGGTATTTTCAACGTTTTTAGTTTATAGATTTAACATTAATGAGTTCACATAAAGACCACACATTGGTTATAGCAATAGAATAGGACTATAATAACTTTTGGAAAATAAGTTAGATAAATATGAATTATTTGTTTTTAGTATCTTTTCCACTATAATTAAGACCAATAAATCACAAGACCTTATTTACAGTTTTCAAGGTTTACGTGTTATAATTAACCTTTCTTGTTGGTTTCTTCTAGACTATATTGGTAAAATCTGATAATATTTTGCATGCATTAATAAGCTGGGATTATTAATACTATTACATACAGATACTTGGCATAAGTGTTGGGTCTGTTCGGCTCTAATCTTTAATTGACTTAGATTGTCAGTTTTCAAAGCGAATGTCGATGGTTCTTTCAGGGCACTCTGTCGTCCAGTTTAAAAATCTGACCTTTAAAAAATAAACTACAATAGTGCTGAAAATGGCGTTAAAAATCAATCAACAAAAACCGAAACAAATTTCGACTTTTCATTTTTTTAATAAGAATTTTGTGATAATCTTTTCTATAATATGTAGTCATATTTTAAGGAGAATATATTATATTATATTGGAAATTGAACCTTCTTTCGATATTTTCCTCTTTCCCGCAAATGTGACTTGATCGAATAAAACTTATGACAGGTTTTATATACAACGACTTGCATCCCATTACCTGGTACCAGGAACATACTCAACACTATCAACGGTTTCGTTGTAACCATCAAAGTAAGATACACCAGATGTTGTATGAGAACGTCGTATTTTTTGTTTGAATTATAACTTGTACTTTTATGGCTAGACATAGTTCAGTGAACCTCAGTATAGTAATAGTATCAAACAGGAAGTAACTGTATGTATTTGTAATTGAAAACATTCAACTTCCGAGTTCCCTTGAAGGATGAATTGAACTATATAAGAACCTAAAACATCGTTATTGTCTGAGCCCGTTAGAAAACAGCAGACATATTTATATAGAATATTGCATTAACTTTACATGCTTTAGGAAATGGAGTTCACATTAAATTTTCGTGTTCTTGTTAACAAAAAATAACTAGACACACCTTCCAATGAAATACGTATATTATGAAGGTGAATTGAATGTTTTCAATCAAAATGAGACCTTGGCATTTCAGCAGTATCAATTGATATAAATCAACAATTTTTTCTTGTTTTTATAAGCAATTATTCTCAATTGAATCTATTGATATAGCGAACAATAGACCTTCACAGTTGTTTTTGCGTTTATCCAGCATTCACGAGTGAGACCACACTGTTCAGAATAATGTGTTATTTAAAATATTTACGTGTATGCATGTACACTGTTTAATGTTAAAATCTATCATGTTCCTTTGGTATTTTCGCCCCTTTTTTACTGTTTCGTTTAGCAAGATTCATTGTTTAACCTATGGGTATTCACATAAACGTTACTGTCACACCCTCCAAAGGAATAATGTGATAATGTAGGCGAGTTGAATGTCGCCAATAAAAAGGAAACCTTGACATTTTGAACAGTATCAATTTATATAAATCAACAATCGTTATTCCTGTTTTATCAGAATATATCTTACAGATAATTAGCATTATCATGACGATAACAAAATACCACCAGAGTCAACTGTTTTTGTTATCCCCTGGTTTGAATAGGCACATTATGTAAACAGATAAACGGATGTTATTTTTATGAAATTATTTTATTGATAAATACATTTTTTTGGCTTCAAAATGAATGAAAAGGAAGATTTTATAAACTATCTTACATAAAAGATCCACTGTACATATGTTGAGTTGGTGAATCGAAGACATATTTCTATGCAAAAAGATCACATAGCTTCTGACCGCTTACAGATATGGCAAGAGATTTTCAACGTTTTCAGTTTATAGATTTAACATCACTGAGTTCACATAAAAACCACACATTGGTTATGGCAATAAAATAAGAGTATAAAACTTTTGGAAAATAAGTTAGATAAATATGAAATATTTGTTTTCTTTTCCACTATAATCCACTATAATCAAGACCAATCAATCACCAGACCTTCTTTTAAAGTTTTCAAGATTTAAGAGTTTCAATTAATCTTTCTTTTTGGTTTCTTTTATACTTTATTAATAAAATTTGATATAACTTTGCATGCATTAATCAGCTGGGATTATTAATACTATAACATACAGATACTTGGCATAAGTTTTGGCTCTGTTCGGCTCTAATCTTTAAATAACTTAGATTGGCAGTTTTCAAAATGAATATCCAGGCACTCTGTAGTCCAGTTGAAATACCTGACTTCTACAAAATAAGCTATGATAGTGCTGAAAATGTCGTATATATCAATCAAACAAACACTGAATCAAATTTGAAAAATTTTCGTTTTTTAATATATAATCTTTATTTGTCATATAAAAAATATTATACTTGTGACATAATATAAAATAACAATAAAATAACTGAGATGAACACACACATATCTATATTTATACAAGTAAAATAAGAAATTTGTGACAATCTCTTCTATATAATGTATATGTAGTCATACTTTAAATGGTATATTATGTCATATTGAAAGTTGAACCTTTTTGCTGTTATTCTCTGTTTCGCGAATGTGACATGATCGAATACAACTTATGACAGGTTTTATTTACAACGAATTGCATCACATTACCTGGTACCAGGAACATACCCAACACTATCAACGGTTTCGTTGTAACCATCAGAGAGAACGCCGCATGTTTTGTTTGAATTATAACTTGTACTTTTATTGCTAGACCTAGTTCAGTTAACCTCAGTATAGTAAAAGTATCAAACAGGAAGTAACTGTATGTATTTGTAATTGAAAACGTTCAACTTCCGAGTTCCCTTGAAGGATGAATTGAACTATATAAGAACCTAAAACATCATTATTGTCTGAGCCCATCAGAAAACAGCAGACATATTTATATAGAATATTGCATTAACTTTACATGCTTTAGGAAAGATCGAAACTGTTAGCTTCCGTTGAATGACAAGATATTTAAAATAACGAGGCTCAAAAAACATAAATCTCATTAGGATGAAAGTGATTTATTGAGTTCTTTGTACAATGCAATACAAACCCAATTGCACTCAATCCAAACATTCCATGTAACTGTCTAATTCAGATATATTTTCCTCGGATTTCTAATACAGCTATGCTAGCCGATATATGATGTGTTGGTCTATTTAAGAGATGTTTTGCGTTTCATTTCAAGATATAATATAGTAATTTATGGTCAACAAATCAAATGGCAAACTAAAACAATAACAAACTATAAAAGTGCTATACAGTTAAATAATATGAATATTATTCTAATGTTTAAAATTGATATGCAAAAGATGTTTTTATAACGGAAACAAGACCAGTTAACATGATCAGCTGCATTGGCTTCATCCAAAGTCAATGTGAATAAGGAAAGGGGAAATTATATTGGTAAATGATTGATTGATTGGCGTATAACGCCAATCTTAGCAGTGTTATGTCATTTCTTGGCGAGCGTCTTTTTGGAAGAGCCGACGTGCTAGGAGTTAGAATCATTGTCCTTTTATAGAACACATTTCAATCCTAGTTGATAAAGATTTGAGTTGAGTGCATCTTACCTGTTCGAGATAAAAACTTACTACATTAGTGTTGTAAGGCAATTAATGCAATTAATTAGATCAAATAGCTACCGATGCCCCTTTTTTAGAAAGTAAGAAATTAACAACAGCATAACATAGTTATAAACATATTCTTTAAGAACCAGAAGCCGTAATTAAACATTTGCCGAAATCTAATTACTTTACCTTATAGTCCTTTTGACTATTTGATAGATGGTGACAGATGTTATCCAGAACAATGTTAAACATCACTAGTTAGATATATTCATTATTTCATCTCAATTTCACTACGATATTGTTTATATTCTGCACGTCTTAATCACACCTACGTCAAAAACGTTTTAAAATAGGACGTGCATGTGTACATACAGTTTGAAAAAAAATTACGCCTCTAAGTTGGTTTGCATCGTAAAATAAACAAAATCGTTTTAGTTCTTAAAATTTCTAATCATATATATATGAAAGGGGACTTGAAGGCAATACCCTAGACTGTCTCTCTGCTATCTAAACGTTTTAGTCGCATACTATTATTCCATTCTCTAAATGAGTGTAATAGTGTGTGCTTTACAAAGTACTCATTAAAGAATTGAGATTTATGGTTTTTTAGGCGACGTTATTTTCAGTAGCTTGTCATTCAACGGGAGTTTACGGATTCAAACTTACCTCTTCCAAGTAAAGTTAATGCTATATCTTTTATAAATATTTCTACTGTCTTCTGATAGGCTCAGACAATATTTATGTTTTAAGTTTTTAAGTAAGATTTATTCTTCAAGAGTTGTCGGAAGTTAAATAGTGTCATTTACAAATACAGTTACTTCCTGTTGGATTCTTTTGATATATAGAGGTTCACTTATGATAAAAGTACAAGTTATTATTCAAATTATAATATAAAAAAATGAAGTGGTCAATAACTGAAATTTGAATTGTGTCGTTCAATTTCTTGAAATGTTTAAAATTTTAGTAACAAGTAAACGTAAACATTAGTCAAAGTTTACAAAACGTAAACAAGCGAGATTTGTTTTATTCAAAGTTATCAACACCTTTAAAAAGATGTTGATGGTCAACAAGTTATATCTTGGAGATCTTTTGTATATTTTGTTTTACCTTGGTTTCTTTTTGTATATAATATCGAGGACAAAATACTTGGTCACAAGATATATCATATTTTTCTAAAACTGGTGTCCTCATCTTATAAAAATCAAACTTATAATAATCAGCTTTCAATATAGATACCGGTCATGTAATAACTATCCATGTAAAAAAAGGTTATATGAAATTATATATAATATATATAATATATATAATTTACATAAAAAGCATAGTATCTTTTTACATGTATAAGAAAGTATAAAAATGTTGATTTAGGACAGGCATTTTGCATTGCTACTGGCAACCTTTTTTTTTATACATCGGAGCTGTTGGATGGATTCAATGTCTTTCAAACGTATTTGAGTGGAAAGTTTAATTCGATGTCATATTTCGTGTGATCTTGCTAAATGTCCAACGTACGTTGCTTTTAACTTCTTGATATAATGTGCATATAATAAAAATATTGTTTACAATATATGTTTCAATTTGTTTTGTCAAGAAACTACAAATTAGAGCTTCGTACAATTCGGTATCAAGATTCGTTGAACATGAAATACCTTTATGCACATTTATAAATCAATCGTTAAACTCGTTGTTAAGTTTATAGAAATATATACTACGTACGGTGGAGTGTCATTTATGAGTATTTACTCACAGTACATAATATTTACTTTAAGTCATTACCAGCCGAATAAAACTTTTAGATTTGTTTAATCCCGACATGTGTTTCTAATATATCACGGAGTTTTAAAGTGATAATTAAAATATGTTTTTGCTGATGAGTCATGAATGTGGATTTATGAGCCATACTTCAAGGCAAACAATTTGTCACCAAAATGAATAACACTCAAAGCTATTACATGAAGTCAATGGTCGTGCATTATGTTAATGCTGATAGTTATGCTCAGCATTTCAGTTATGTTGCTCCTTGAAATTAAATGTACTTGATGCTGTGTCAATGTCCTATTCGGTCAATAACCAGACAGTTGTTTCCCAATGACTTCTGCATAATGATAATAAATAGAGAAATTATAAGTCGTTTATATCATAATTTCTACAATCGCTATAATAAAACATTATATTACGCAAATGAAAATATATTTGACTTCAGATTAATGCTAATCAGAGTTCATAAGCTTCAATTAAAATGAACAGTATAAAGTTCTAAGAAGGACAGAACAGAATTTATAAGATCTACTTATATTTTATCAATATTTTATTCATTAATAAATCTGACAAATTAACAACCACCCGTTTGTTTATAAAAGTTTCTTTTTATTTTAAATCCTTAGCATTAAACCTACTGTGTCTCGGTTTGAGCTTGATATAGGTTAATTCAGAAAATTTGAACACTCTAAATTTAAAATTTAATTTTCATTATAACGTAAAGCAACACCTCGCAAAAAATGTTTTTTTCTAGAGGTTTGAACCTCTTCAGTTAAGTTTTTATCCTTAATTAGGAATTGGTCATCTTGGTAATCTACTAAATTTGTTATTCCAAATCACGGTTAACCACTATCTAATAAAAGAAGCCGATAAACAGAATACGTTTTTCAGACACGGACCCAATTAACTTATACCCTACAAGCTAAAACAGATGACCATGGCTATTTCTATATCGAGATTAAATATGATGAGCGGCTTGTCAATTGGCCAACCTACTTCGGAAAGGAATACAAAATTTAATATTAAGAAAAGACAGTGCTTCTATTAGTAGTAATAGTGTTAGGTACTCATGCAACAACGTGACCTTGTTGCAAACATGTTTCTGCTGTATTGTATATTGTAGTTAGATCGAAAATTTAAGATTTAAACGTATAATATTCAAACAATAAAACAAGTAAGACCCATTGGTGGCCTTCGGCAGTTGTCTGCTTTATGGTCGGATTGTTATCTCTTTGACACATTCCCATTTTCCATTCTTAATTTCAAATAAACATATTTTTGTTGTAACAGTTAATGATACTAGTTTATAGAGATTTTGATCACAGATATGTTACACGTTTCAAAATTATGAGATATCTATCATGTTAATGAATGTTGTATTAATCTACTATATCTAAGCTTCTTCTAAAACAATAATCCTTAGAAATGTTGGTTCACACATCGCGACAGTAAAAGTAGTACTGTTTATGTTAGATCAGATATAAATAGTATATAACATGAGTAACTACATTTTCAACTATTTAATGCAATTGTCTCATAGAATTCACATAGAACGATGGAAAGCAAACGTATTTAAAAGCAACTAGTAAGACAATAGTGAGTAATATCATTAAATTCATGTAAGAAAATGAAAATCCCCTGTTAGGCTTCTTTTTTAATAAAAAAAAAACAATTATTTTTGTGGTGTTTTCATAGATTTCAGTACACAACTTTTTTTCAACAGGAAATTGACCCCGTGAAGATCTATAAGTCATGTTTGTTTTATATGTTTTCCAATTAGATTCGTACTCAATAGGAAACCGTTTGTTAACGTATTCCTAAAATAATGCAAGTATATCCTGGTTGAAAAAGTGGGCGTACTTTTTGCACTGCATCAAATCACGAGCAAATAAGATACTTTTGTAATCCAATGAAATGATCCTTGTTTTGTGGACGTCTTTCCTTTACAAAAGTTTGTATGTATTTCGGGGCCAGCTGAAGGACGCCTCCGGGTGCGGAATTTTCACGCTGCATTGAAGACCTATGTGTGACCTTCTGCTGTTGTCTGTTCTATAGTTTGTTGGTTGTCTCTTTGATACGTTTCCCATTTCCATGCTCATTTTATTCACTATTTTGCAATAAATAAAAGTGAACAAAGGAAATGATACTAAATTAGTTCAATATTCTTTAAAAGGAAAGCTTATTATAAGGGATTTGTCAAATTGTCTTAACTTCTTCTTCTTTGTATTAGCTTCCTATAGACAGGAACACCTCTAATGATATTAGAGTATATACGAGAATTTTGTGGATATTTTTTGTTTTTTCTTTATAACTATGTACAACACATTAAGTGTATGGTTGTTTTTATATGTACTTTTTTGTTTGTTGTTGTTATTGTGTCTTTTTAAATTATATATACAGATATTGCTTTTTAACTTGTTTATTATCATATGTTTATCTTATTTACATGTGACAAGGGCGTGTGTGTCTTATGCATGCAAGTGACAATAAAATTACCTATATACGAAAATGTAAAAAAAGAAAAAAAAGGAAATGGGTGTAATTTACATAGGGAGTTTATGTTGTTAAAAAATATATAAAAAAGAACTTGTTAAAATATGAATATAGTAGCCAATGCTTAAAACATATCTTTCATTTCACCTAGATATGATATATCCAACTATGCACAGTATAATAAAACAAAATTCATATTAAAATTACACATTGATTTTAATATAGTTATTTCATGCCATATTCTAAGATATTTGTAAATGTACCATTTGAAATTACAATGTATTACAATGTAAAAACAAAATCCTATTTAGTTTACAATTAATAAATAGGGAATTAAAATGGATAAAAGGATTTACCAGATAAGATTGACTGTAGGAAATTAAAACAACAGAATTATTTTTAAAAAATCAAAAATTAAATAAATTAAAAGTAGTGATAATGATATTAAAAGTTCAGACTTTATCTGATTCACTTGTTGTTTTAAAATTACTTTCACAATGTCATGATCATTATATATTGTTGTGGTGCTTGTAAACGGGTGATTTTCACCTTCATGTTGATATTATTATCATAATATATACTTCAATGTCCTTTTCACTTTGAGTATAGGTTTTAGTTTCACATTTCTATACTAGTATAACTGTCACTATATGTACTATGTATATATTCATAGGCGCATATTATTTGTTGTTTAATGCATCCAGTAATTCTATTCTCTTTGCGTGAAGTTGGAATAACATATTTCTACCCTTTTCCTCTATCTTGGCCATGAGTTCACTACCTATGCTCAGCGTGTCTTTGCAATTATTACAATCCCGTATCAATTGTGTTATTTCCATCTTATTACCGCGGAAAGTGTTCGATTTAATTGGATCAATACTATCCAGTATTTCCTTTTTCATCTCTACATAATATTTCTCTCTTACAGTGCTTAATACTGGACAAGAGGTAACCATATAAACAATATCTTCATTTTCTGTGTTGCACAGTTGGCATTGCGGTTCTGCTACAAAGTGTGTGAACTTGTGTTTGTCTGACTGTAAGATATATGCTCCCGTCATCATTCTGGCTTTTATTATTGCTTTTCTTAATTCAAGTCTTGGTTGATTTTGTAGATTCCATACTTGAGCTGTTTTTCCAATTTCTAAATTTTCTATATTCATATTTTTAAGACTGGTTTTATTATGAGCTTCAGATTTTAATTGAGCATTCCAATATTGGTTTACTTTTTTTTTTATTTCTTCTGTCCATATATCTCTTTTAGGAAGGTTTTTCTGTAAATAGTTGATGGAAGGAAGGTCATACATCTCATGTATATTCAATATCCTGCTGAAAAAAAAATTCTTGTTGTCATAGTTAGTGGCTATTTGTCTATTCATAACATCTTTAATTTTGCTGTTACAAGATACTATGGAGTATAAAAGTGATAAATGTCTTTTATGTATTTCAGCTTCTATAGGCAATTCTCCAAGTGGTAGCAGTAACACAGCATTTGGTGTTCTTTCTGGTAGCGACTGTAGATGCCTCAAGTTTTTCCTATGGAATATCTCTAGCTCCTTTATATTTGATTTTGTTAACGGTATTACTTCTAGACCATATGTTAATCTTGGTATTACATAGGTTTTATATATTTGGTATGAGATTGCAGGGTTAATTCTATTTGTACCGTGTACACCAGAACCCATAAGTGCATACTTTGTTCTTCTAGCTGTTTGTATTCTTTCTTTAATATTGAAGTTATATTCTTTTCCATCTGTTCTCTTTATTCCTAGATGTTCACTACAATCACTTGTTTTTACAACTTTGCCTCCCATTGTCCAGCTATAGCTAGATTTACGCTTTGAACAGTCGATTATTTCTGTTTTTGTAGGATGTATTTTATAATGATGCTCTTTAGCATATCTGTCTATTACATTAAGCATTATTTGTAGCTCATACTCGTTGTTTGAGATAAAGGCTATATCATCTGCACAAGTTGGTGCACCTACATATATGTCTCCCAAATGGTAACCCAATGAGTTCTGTTCTAGCTCTACTAATAGTACGGTGACCAGACCCAATATTTTTTTTTAGATTTAATCGTCAAACTTACTATATGGCTATTTTATATATCATTAGATTCGGAAAAATTAGTACTATTGAAATATCGATGTCAAAAAGAAATGTGGTAACAGTTTTGCATAAAATGAGGTCGAAGATCAAATTCATTTTTTTATTTTTTTCTTCCATACTTTCAAACTTTGAAGAAATATATAACAATTTCGGTTAAATTCTATATACAGACATTTTCTTTATTTCAATTATCAATGAATTATCTCGAATATGTTAAAAGAAAATTTAATAAGAAATCGATTTTTTCTGGAAATTGGCGTTTTTCAAATACTTGTTCTATTACACAAGCTCTACCCATATTCTGTTAAAATTACAATAGTTACCTTGCCGGCTAACATTTACCCTCAATAATAAATGATAAATATTATTTTTACCTGCATCCTACTGTCATGAAGGCATATTTTCCATAGATAGTTCATGAAATTCATTAAAACTAAAAAGCACTCAATACTTCGAAAATAGTTACAATTCAACATTACAATTAAAGACCACACAATAGAATTATATCTTCTGCTTAATTGTCAAGGAACATGATTTGAAATTTTCTACATAATTCTGACCCTTTACAGGATCGAAGCCCCGGTTTTGTAGTGGACAAACACATGACTCTTTCACATGCAGATTTTCCTTTCAATGAAGACACAAATTCCTCCAAGAATTCTGATGAAATATGCCCTTTGAAATACACGGGGTGTAATGCATCATTTTACTCTCGCCAACCGTACTCTAAAGGTGACCGGATAGGGGTTTAGCAATATGAAATGCGGTCCAAATTTTTAGTTTGAAACGAAGTACGTAAAACATACTGCTTCAGTGCCGTCTCGCAGGAAGGTAACCTGACTAAACTTACATATTTACTAGTGCCAAACTTGAATAATTATTATGATGGAGTGGTTTAAAGAGATAGTTCTGATCATAAACCTTTGAAATTATATTTCATGCCATAACAAGGGCTTCATCATTGTCAATATTACCGAAACTCTAAAACAACTGAAATAGTCGTGCGTGTCCTTCGAAGTCTTGTAGACAGTTTGTATACCTACTCAAAGCAGAGACGACGTTGCGTCGCATCCGGTCAGTACATGTGCAGCAGGCAATAGTTTACAAATTGTTGGGGAAAGACAAACACATAGTTATTGAATGGGTGAAAATCTCCGCCCATCATTTACAACTCGCTTGTATGTGACCTATTTTTATAGTAGCGAACACACAGACCAATTACAATTGTATAAGAGGTCCTTATGATTGTTCGTCCACTCTATTACATTTCCCTGAACTCCGTGTAAAAGTTGAAGGCACTGGGTATAGGCTTCTCTTGAGTGCTGAACAAGCTAAGCTACGACAGCCATGAACAGTGTTGGTATGAATAACTTTGCCAATTTCGGAATTAACAAACGTTCTGACTATGTAAAGCTCAAGTTAGGTGGAATCTTATGGGATTTGTCAAAGTTTTCCAGTCAGGAATACTTCTCCGCTCTATAATCTGATACACTTTGATGGAAGCTGTATGTAGTCTCTGTGCGTCGCTCCCTTTCGGCAGATTTAAAAGAGTTTTTCGTGTCGAAGCGGTCAAATACATGTGCTACTATGTGCGCCATAGAAATTCATTAGGACATATCTTTTTAATAGTAAGCTGCAAGGTCACCGTATGTTTTACCTTTTTTTAGCATTAATAAATTGAACCAAAGCCATATCATCTCTTCTATAAAGGAAGGTATGGAAAGTGCACAAGAAACTTAAGATTCGAATTGCTTCACAAAATCTGACTTGCATGATTTTCTCATGGTGCCGTCATTTTGAAAAGGGTGCGGCAACACATGTTCTAAGATAACATCATCTCTACATTTTGCCCAAATCAGTGCACGTCGTATCACAAGTTATGGATTTATGCGACCTGAAAGTAATTCCCCCGATTTATATTGAAGGTTAGTGTTTGACTTTGATATTTGACTATAAAAACTCTTTGTAATCTTAAGAAAGAGCACTAGTGATAAAATGTTTAGACATGTTCAAGCCTTCCTCGACAACTGTGAGCAAAGAACCTCGAATATGTCTTGAAGCATGCATTTAAGAAGAGATATTGATAAGACTTTGGGTCGGATTCCACACCAAAGGGATCAGTCATGGATCATTTAGATGGTTCACAATGGCAATAACATCTTCTTCATCTCTTTCCATTGCTGTTGACTTTGATTCTTCTGGTGAATTTGCATAATTTGCAGGAATTTCATCCCTTTTCGGCATTACACGACTAATTATGGATTCTATGAAATGTCTAGTAAGGGTCCATCTAACAAGCGCAGACTTTTGATTTGTTATGCCTACAGTGCCACCTAATCCCTTTGAGGCTTTTATAACGGTCTTTTCTGTTGCCATGTCATAGTACTGCTAAAATATCCAGGAATCTGTCTAAAAAGCAAAGTAGCAATCTATAAAAGGTGATCGAATGTTCTCAAAAAATTGAAGCATATCGTGTATCCACCTTCGTGCGCTACGGTTGGTTACAAAAATATAATGTAACATTTGAGATTACGATCTCAAGGAAGAGACTAATTTCCCTCTCGTTCTGCTCTAACATTTGACAGCTAAATGTCTACTGCTTCAAGGAACATATTCCAGTACAATGTATGTAAATGTAAGTAATACATCACATCCCAATATATATACGTATATGTATCTATAAGAGGCTGTATATGAGCTTCGAATAGCTCCGTCATATTTGCGTTAAGAATTTTGTCTGGCTTGAATTGCTGAAATAGTCCTTCTGAGACAAATGAATCTGATACTATTGATTAATAAAGGTACAAATGTATGTAATATCATATAAATGATAATTATTTAACACTTTGCGTTAAACAAATTATGGAATTAAATTGGAACGTGCTATATTAAATACATAGTATTCGTAGTGTTAAACTTTTACAAAAACTCTTTAAGAACGAATTAATTTTGCTGAACTTTATTTGAAATCGTAAAAAACAACATGAATAATGTGTAACAACAATTAAATGTATATAATAACAGAAATCATATCACGGATGTTATTTTACAATGTTGACCTCAAAACATTTTCTTAGTTCATTTTTCGTTTAAATAAACTAACGTAACTTCAAAGCCCATTTTACGAAAATTGCACCGTACGATTTTTTGACGACAAGTCAAAATGTTAAGTTTAACCTTTGAACTACCAATACTGTTATTTATAGCCGTATAGTCCGAATGACAATTAAACTCCTTAAAAAGGCAACTTTTCCTTACTCGGTCACCGTACTATAATAGGTCTTGCACAAATATTTTGTATAAGTGTGTTGAAAGTAAACCAACTTGCCTTACTCCTTGTTTGATTTTAAATGGTTCACTAAGTCCATCCATCCATTTTACTTTGGAACTAAGCCCTTCATATAGTTCTGTTAGTATTTTCCAATAAGTTGGATGTATATTTTGGTCAAGCGCCTTATCCATTAAGATGATATGCTGTACGACATCAAATGCTGATTGTACGTCAAGAACAGATATAAAAAAGTTTTCAGTTGATTTTTTTATTTTATATCGAGCTTCTGATATGAGCAGGCTTGACAGGATTGGTGACAATCCTTCTGTAAATCCAAATTGTAGGAGTGTATTTGATTTTAGATTAATTTTTTCTAGAAAGGCATATTCAAAAAATTTTCCAAAAGTAGGTGTTACTGTTATACCCGATAATTGCCCATAACTGTTGGATATTTTTGTTTTTTCAGTACTGGTGTAAGAATGCCAAATTTAAAGGATACTGGTACTGTTCTTTTCAATATTATATTGTTAAATATTGAGGTTAGCACACGAGAGATGGTTGATTTTGAGTTCTGTAGATGCTCAGGTGTTATTCCGGATTTATCTGCACCTTTTTTAGTATTGAGCTTGCCAATTGCCTTCATGCATATGACTTCAGATGCTGTAAACTGTTCTGGGTGTTCGGCTTCTTCATCTATTGCCTGTTCGTACAGTTGCTGCCTTATTTTGCAGAGATTAAGATAGCCATTTTCATATATATTCTCTTGTGGTACACTAAGATCTTCATAGTATTTGGCAAAACGTTTCCTTTGTTCTTCAGGGACAAAATTATAGGTTTCATCTATTCTTAAGCAATTTGTTGAGGTTTGTTGATTGCTGCGATTCCTATTTATGAATCTGTAGAAAAGATGAGAATTTGGATTGTCCATAATCTGCTGGTAGAGACTTTGCCGACTAAGAGCTTCTTCCATTCTTTCTTTACTACGCATTTTTTTTTCTCATTTCTTAGCATTGTAGCCATAGGATGATCTTTCTGTTTACCAACTTCTTGCCATTGCTTATATAAGTCTCTGCATGATCTTAGTAGTATTTGTACCTCTGGAGATGATTTCCATTTTGGTCTCTTCAATTGCAGTATTTTTTTGGAATTGTAATACTCCCTGCTCTTATAAGGCTGTTTGTGATCATATCCATCTGAGTGTTTACATTGTTTTCTACCATAATTGATGTAGAATCCTGCTGAATGAGGTTATTGTATTGGCTTTTATCCATTTTATCCCATTGGAGTTTGAACTTTGCTTTTTTGTTCTTATTTGCAGGTTTTGTATTTGTTGGTATCTCAATTGTAGTTTTCACTGTCACTGAAGTATGTGCTGAAAGATTGATACTTGATTTTTCATCTATATTATATTTTGAGATAAGTTTTTTTTATCATTTACCAATATATAATCAATCTGTGATGAAGATGATCAAGCATGGTGAAAAAAGGTATGTCTTTCATCGTTATCTACGCCTGTAGAAAGTCCCATTTCGGACACAAAGCTTTTGAGCATCTTAACAGGCTTTTTGTTCCTTGAATCCAGTAATGTTCCGTTTAGATCTCCACAAAGTATAATTTTATGAGATTCTTGATATTTTTGTATAATATCGAATATTATGTCTAAACATTCTCTATAAAACAATGTTCAAAATAAATAATATTAAATTTACAAAAAAACTTAACATAAAATTCCTTCAGACTTTTTATTCAGTTTGTAATTTAAGTTTTAACATTAAAAGCCTTTAAAAAATGTCTTTAATTCTATAATACATATTTATTATTTGTACTAAACTGTGTATTCTTAGCGGTTATCAGACGTAAGGTGTATTTTATTCAGCTAAAATGTTACATATAAAATAATGAAAACGTCTGATCTTACAATTTGAAATTATAGCTTATCTTCTTAAACATATTTTCATGGCTAATACAGAAAGAAATGTTGATGACGTGACGATCAAACGACAAAAGTATGTATACATTATATGAGCTGATAAACAAAACAACGCGAGTCAATCAGAAGACCCATTTCATACAACATTTTAATTATTTTCATATACCTGAGTGTGTCATTTTATTTGGCGGTATTTTGTCCATGGTTATGGTTGTCTGTTTACAGATTTTTGTTTCACATATTTTCCGTAATATTATTGTTTTCTAAGACATTTCAATTGATATTTTGTATTTTCAGTGTCTTTTTCATGATGTGATTTTACACATAAGATTCAGGAAAGGGTAAAAAGGGTAAAAGTAAATACCTATATTTTGATTGAGTTAAGTCTGCTAATTGATATTTTATCGTGTGTTTTTCTATGTTGTGATGTTATGCTATTGTTTCAGAAAAAGGGAGAAGGTTTTGATCCATTAAAACGTTTAATCACGCTGCAAATGTTTGCACCTGTCCTAAGTCAGGAATCTGATGTACAGTAGTTGACGTTTGTTTATGTAATATATACGTGTTTCTCGTTCCTCGTTTTGTTTATATAGATTAGACCGTTGGTTTTCCCGTTTGAATGGTTTTACACTAGTAATTTTAGGGCCCTTTATAGCTTGTTGTTCGGTGTGAGCCAAGGCTCAGTGTTGAAGGCGGTACTTAAACCTATAATGGTTTACGTTTTAAATTGTTATTTGGATGGAGAGTTGTCTCATTGGCACTCACACCACATCTTCCTATATCTACCTATTGTAGTGTTCAAGTCCGTCCTAATTTATTTTCTTTACATGTATTTCATCCAAGTTTTATTTGTAAAGCTTAGAATTATGACTATATACTAAATCTGTACCGAGTGTGTGACGTTTTTGGGGGGTTTTTTTAATAAAAAGAAGCAATTTGATAAGCATTTATTGAAAATAAGATTCATGTTCTTTTTCTGAGTTTGTATAGAATCAATGATGCTGTAGTATTGTCAAACTATATCGTGCAATAATGTTTTTATCACAAATATTCCTAAGTGATTTTAGTGATATATAAACTATCGACTTACTTCACGATGACAGTCATAACAGTGCTTAAGGCCTAAAGCTTTCATACTTATATTCGGTTGCTAAGCGACCAAAGTATGCCTGCACAGAAAACTAGACTGTCGGTACAATAGTACTCGCTTCAAGGAGTTGTTTTGTAATTGACACGTGCCACTGTCAGGAAAATTTCACAATTAAACCCAGTCAATGAACGAATCGCTTTTTGAATCACTTTTCTTCATATATTGTTACATTTCTCACTTTGCAAACAAGTCTGAGTTATCTGGCAATACAGTTGCAGTAGTCATTATTGTGACAGTATTGCACGTCTTTCAAGGTTGTGAATTAATATGTTTATAGCTGATAATTAACATCTTAATAACATAATAGACAATTACAATAGACAATACAATCGTTGCTAGATATGTCCATTGTAATAACAATCAGTCTATATATTCATAACAGGTTCGTTCGCATTCGTATAGAAAGCACACCAAACCAACTAAAACTTCTCATAATTTATCCACAATATCCACTATAGAAGTAAATTGCTGATTTTACGTGCTCTATACAAACATGTATCAGTTTTGAAAGATTGAATTTAGTAAAACATGTGATATATAAGAAAAAAAAGTGACACAGAATCTTTCAGATTATCAGGCGTAGTTCAACGATAAAATAATGAATGCAAAAATGTAAAAAATCAAAAGACGAAGTTGTCAAGATGATTAAAGGGTTTACTCTGCGTGTTGCGTCTTGCAATTTTTTTTTATATTTAAGAGGTTAGTGGGATACAACCTTCGGGACAGTTAAATTTTAGCAATTCTAGTGCAAGTGAGTTTTTCCTCGAAAACTTACGCACTCTTAATAATCTAAGAACATATCAGATCAATTATATAGTTACTTTCATGATTATCGAGGATTCCAAGAGAAGCTTTGCTACAAAATAATTGTTAACGGCAATTTTGGCATTTATCTTTTTAAGTAATGTGCATGCTTGGTCATCGCCTTGTTTGCTGGGTGGAATGGATATTACTGCTGAGAAGGGGACAAGAAGGGGATAAAAATATTATCAATCATACTTTTTTTATGATTGATTTACACATTTACCGTTACGAGCACGAAGCAAACGATTTATCGATTGGATTGTAATAGAAATTAACATAGCAAAAGACCGAAATCAAGTGCATCTAAAATTGAATATAATGAATTAATATGTTGCTCTTTCTAGAATAAATATGAAGAGAAAACAAGTGTTTCATTCAAATGATAATATACTGCGTAATGTACAAATATGTATAGATAGATGTTAATCATCAATGATATTTTTTTTTGTTTCTCATTTTGATTTTTTCCGACAAATGAGACTATTATGCTTCGAGCTCCTTTTCGTTGAAATTTAGATTTCTCATGGAAAGTATAGACAAACTATTTTTTTTTAATGTTTTTGAAGGAACAAAGTATACAGCAGAAATTACAAAAAAAATACAAATTCACAAACAAACAATCAACCGCCTAGGGATTTGGGCAAAATCACAAATAAAAATTGTCATACAATAGATACCCGATCGGATCAAATCAAAAAATGTTGACATTGTTTATCTGTTGGTAAACAAAGACTGGCTAGTTGGCTTGGAGGCAAAATAATAATGACGTGAATGTTGAGTGTTGAATGTCTTAAACTCCAATTACCACGTAAAATAACTGCATCAGCGTGTCGATCGAGTAATACTAATAATACAGGGTTCATTTACATTCCAAATTTACCTGATCTTGCCCTGACAGCGTAAATAAATTACCACTGGATGTTAAACACCATTTGGTTCGTTCAGTATCCGAATTCACAGTGATAATATTATACATATTTCTATACGTTCGAAAATATCATTTGAAATACAACTTTATAAATTGCAACCCTAGGGAGCCCTCAAAACCAATTTCCCTGTTAATATTCATGAAGTGAATGGAGTACATAAAACACATACTTAAAAGTGTATTTCCCTTATGAGATTGGCCTGTATTTGACCTCATCAAATTAAAACTTTCAAGATATTTCAGGGCTATGTACTGGCCTTTTTTTCAAATCAAGGTCATAAAGGTAACGTAATACGATTTACGTTCTTATCAAGTGCATTTAGTAAGATGATAATAGTACAGAAGCTGAAGCAACCATGCGACCAATGAAAAATATCAGGTAGTGTCATCAAGTCTCAAGTTTATTCTGTGTTCAGACATCCCTATTAATTCAGATAGCGATGTCAGTCTGTGAGAAGATAAAAATGCCACATAAAGTTGTCAGCTTGTCGAATTCATTTCCTATAAGAATGTTGTTAAGTGATAGGAGCGTTTTAACGCGACTATTTTTGCAATAACCTAAAAAGACCAAAAAGTAATATTAGGACATCTAATTTTTACTTAATTAGGATTTCAACCCCTGAGTATTGTTGTTACATCGTGGAGTAGTTCATATTACTTTATTTCCATTATAGACGTATATTCTTTCCTTCGTTTTATAGATATTCTCATCAAATGAATACAAATTACTAATACATTTAAGAAGAAAAAAAATACGTATATAAATATTGTCACAAAAATACTGAACTCCGCAGAAAACTACAAACGGAAAGTCCTAATCAAATGGCAAAACAAAATTAATAAAACATATCAAACGAATGGACAACAACTGTCATATACCTCACTTGCATTTGGTTCATGCATTTTTAAATGTAGTAAATGGTGGATTGAACCTGGTTTTATATCGCTAAACCTCTCACCTGTTTAACAGCCGCATCAAACTCCATTATATAAACAACGACAGACATAATAGGTATATTGTCAAAATATGGGTACAGCTGTCATCACTGTATCTCAATATGAAAACAAACAAAAACAAACAAATTTACCAAACAAAGTAGCAAAAAGGATCTATCAAATAACAAACCACATGCATTGCTTCGCATGTTTGACGTCATAGCATGTGAACGTCAATTTGAAAGAAATATAAATGATTTTGCCGTTTAATATTTATTAAAAAAATATATAATTATAACAGGATTATCATTTGGTCTATTGTGGAGAGTTGTCTTATTGGCAATCATATAACATTTTCTCTTGTTTTGCCTTCTGTTACTTTAGGGGTCCCGACATTTTTTTAATTTTACTTTAAGGGTCCCGTTCATTGAATAAAGGTTTTTGTAATAATTATATAAAAAAATATCAGTATCTTACCTTTTCTAAGTGTATTTAATTTTTCATCCTCACATTATTTATTTCTTTCTTGTGTTTGTTTTAAAATGCACTTAGTTTAAGTAAAATTATTAATCATTCACTTTTCTCATTTTTATGTAGTACAAAATTTGAGACCCCTTAAGTAAAAGAGTGATATAATGGCTTCATTTTCTTTAAGGGTCCCACAACCTATACACAAGCTAAAACTATATAAATATTATATAAACAATCGAAACAACAGAATATATAATAAATTGTACTTTGACCCCTAAGGTAAAAAAGTGCCATAATGCCATCATTTACTTGAGGGGTCCCCAATCCTATATACAAGCTAAAACTATATAAATATTATATAAACAATCACAAAAACAGAATATATGATATTAAGACAATAAAATACATTTAAAAACACTATATACTGTGGGACCCTCTGTTTTTTAACAGTGATGTTTGGACCCCTAAAGTAACGACTTAGTGCATTTTTAGTCGAGAAAATCTAGTAAAACACTGTTATACTAAATTGACAACCGACCTTCTAAAATCTTTGCATACTATTCATCGCATTGCCTCTCAGATGATCACGGATATATTTAGAAGGTGATATAGATGTAAAATTTCACACGGAAACTATAAGAATGTTTTGCAATTATATCAGCACAAATAGAGACAAATACTCGTTTTGGAACTCGTAAGTGATTTTTTTGTTTTAGTTTGCAAAGTTCTCTCTACTTTTCCATACAGGATCACTCTTCATGTTAGATAATACAACACAAAATTAGACAAATGTTCCAAAACATATCTTGATTTTATCGTGACTAGGTGAACAAATCATTACATGTAATTGTCACAAAACCTAATGTGTTACCGGATATCTATTGTTTTCTATCTAAATTATCACAGCATAGATATTAAAAAGGCATTTTGGTTGATTGCAGTAATGGTTATTGGGGCAGTTATAAGTCAATGAGAACAAAATTAAAGGTTAACAATCTGCTTAATGTCTACAATTATATATATAATAAGATCATCATGATTATGGGCTGATTTGACATCAACTGTGAAACGAGAGAGTACGGTAGGAAATGATTGCGATGGCAGAAATGCTTCTGATTATAAACAACTGGAATCATTTTATTTTTCCTTGTCGGCAAAAGACATTTTTTTAATAAAATTACATTTGTTCTTTAAATTGATAAAATTTCATTTCGTTAAATGATCCAGTTATCCGATGATCGGATCTATATATTGTAAACAGGGAAATTTCGCAATATTTTTATTTTCGCCATTTTTGCGGTAAGAATTGAAACGGGATAATAAAACTACCGCGGAAATATCTTGGAAACACTCTTTTTTATTACACTTACTTTTACAACTTGTGACTTGAATGGAGAGTTGCCTCATTGTCACTCATACCACATCTTCTTATTCATTATATCCACGTTTATGAGAAAAAATCTATAGGACTACTGTAAAACACTGATTTTATAAACGACACACATATAACTGAAAGCATAACTATATATCTCTTAATGACAAGATTTGTTAGAAGTCGTATCTAACTCAAAGCAGTTATCTCAAAAACATGGAAGCGAACATTATATTATATCTTTATGTAGACTACAATCATTACAATGTTAACGTCACCTGTCAATCCGTAATAAAAGTATCACCTCGTTGAATCTACTACAAAGATTAATCAGATGAAAAGATCGACTAATTCGCATTAATCCTGACAGCATTTTATTTCAATTCATTCCTAGTTAGGTCTTCTATTATTTTGTATGTGTTTTTACAAGCATCTTAATGTTTAGCTCTTTGCGTATTTTAACATATTCCATTGTTCTACGATGGCTGGCGTGCGGGAGAGGCGAGTAGGTGATTTGTTTGTGTAATCTATTTGACGGATGGTACATTTTGAGTGGTTTAGTAAATGTTAATTTTGTAATGTGTATAAATTAACTCGTCATGGATTCCAGGATTAAGTTTGTAAACGCCAGACGCACGTTTCTTCTGTCTACAAAAAGATTAAAGGTTAAATTATATCAACGAAATTTTTTTGTATTCAAAACGATGTTTTTGTTAATAGGTAAATTCATTGTTATGTGAAAATATATCTTAATGATCAAGTCTACAGTTTTATAAAACGTTACAACATGGTTTTAAGTTAAATAAAATAAAAGATATGTTTTAATAACAGAACCAATGTGTTGCACCAGATGCGGTATGACAAATAATATCTCGTGACTTATGCTCGCGAGGCCAAAATATATTGGAATAAATTATAAATTATGTTTTGAATAGTCATCAACCTATATCAATTAATATTTATGAAAAATTCCGAATTTGATTTGTGCATGAATAGTTCTGTCATGTAAACAAATTGATAAAAATTAACGAAATTGTTTATCTTGAGTCATTTTTGTGTCTATTATAATAATGTGACTTATTTTTATGTTTCCAATAATACTTTATTACTACATGTAGTCAGTGCAATGATAGATGTGTTCACCCTAACAATGTTATGTTTAGCATGATATTCGATATTGTTTTCTATCTAAATTATCGCAGCATAGATATTAAAAAAGCATTTTGGTTGATTGCAGTAATGGTTATCGGGGCAGTTATAAGTCAATGAGAACAAAATTAAAGGTTAACAATCTGCTTAATGCCTACAATTATATATATAATTAAAAAACAATTGTTCAGAGAACAATTGAAGGTCTTTCCACTAGTAAAGTTCTATTTTGATATTGAAATATGAAAAATCAGTTTAAAATGTTAGTTCCTATGGCTTTAGGATGTATTAATATGAATTTAAAGCCAAGGTCAAAATCTAGAGCGTCATATTAACCTATGACCTTGACCTCAATTTTAAGGTCACAAACCAAGGACCTTAAATCAAAAGACCCTAGGTCTTTAATATGTTTGGTTAATGAGTAATATCACTTGACGCGTTATTCTAAATGTAAGATGGGCAAAAATTCCAATTTATTGTCTGCGCACCCTTTCAACCAGAATATACAAGTAAGAAATTGTTTATCTTGAGTCATTTTTGTGTCTATTATAATAAGGTGACTTATTTTTATGTTTCCAATAATACTTTATTACTACATATAGTCAGTGCAATCATAGATGTGTTCACCCTAACAATGTTATGTTTAGCATGATATTCGATCTTTCATAAAATATTGACTAGATGATATTTAATTTCCCACTTAATCGTTATTACAAAGGAGTTATTTGATTATTTAATTGAATGCAATCGAATGTTACCGTTTTATTTTACTAATTTTTTTTAAATAACTCAATGTAGTTAAAAATTATGAAAATTCCTCCGTGCTGTATATTTTTTATATTCTGTTTTTTAAAGAAAAGACAATGCTCTTGTTTTATTGCCATTTAAGTTTGTATATGAAAATTAAATAGTAAATTACACATAAAAAGTCATCTAAATAAATTATGTCATCGAATACCTGTGAACCTACATCATTACTGTTTGATGAAAAATACGATACTCTCTCTTTTCATGTGTCAGGAAAAGACCATATTTAGAATCAAATTTAACGAAAGATACAAATTGTCACGTTTGAGATTATAACAATGTTAAAATAAGAAATTTTTACATTGAAAGGGAAGGAACTTTTTAGAATTAAATACAAATTTACAAGAAAAAAAAATGAAATGACATTCTCTTCAAATATCTAGCAGTACATAATCGTATTCCAGGGGTTTTGAAATAGATGATAGGATGGATAGAGTTGTATAACATGTATAATGTGTTGGTGTTTAAACAATTAAAATGCATATTTTTTGGTTTATATCATTTGCATTTTTAGAAGTCCTCGTTTGTTTTTAATGTAAAGTTTAACACAATCTCTACATCAGATCATGAATGAGTTTTAAATAAGGATTGTTTTTGAAAGAGAATGGTGAATCATGTTCATAATTCCATCCATGAGATTATAATATACCTTTTTTGTGCGAAACGAACGTTATACATTGTATGTCTATGTGAATTACAGTTTCTTTACTTTAGATGTTGGACGAGTACGCCGCTTTTTGTGTTTTGAATATAACTTGTACTTTTATGGCTAGACCTAGTTCAGTGAGCCTCATTATAGTAATAGTATTAACCAGGATGTAACTGTATTTGTAGCTGACAATACACAACCTCCGAGTTTACATAAACTGTATAAAAACTTAAACATTTTTATTGTGTGAGCCCATCAGAATTCATCAGACATACTTATATAGAATATTACATTAACTTTACATGCTTTAGGAAAGATCAAACCTGTTAGCTTCCGTTTAATGACAAAATATCTAAAATAACGAGGAACAGAAAACATAAATCTCATTAGGTTGAAAGAGATTTATTAAGTTCTATGTAATTCAAACCTAATTGCACTCAATCCAAACATACCATGTTAATGTCTAATTGGGATAATTTTTTTCTTATACCGCTATGATAGTCGATATATAGTCTTACAAATGATTAAAGATACGTTATGACTTTCATTCAAAGATATGAATTTAGTGATTAATGGTCAAGGAATCAAATTGCAAACTAGGACAATAAAAGCTTAAAAAGTACTATACTACTTTCAGCACTGTTACAATAATTCGTGGCAAGCTTTCGACTGGTGGTAAGAAAATTACAACCCTTATCAATTAAGTTTTGAGAGGTTGCACCTACTACGTTCGGTTTCGACCTCAGGGTTGAAAGGGAAATTCATACAACAGATCGACTTAACATGCTTAATAAACCGATCAGCCATTGAAAGCCCACATCAATAAAAGAGGAAATCAACATAGCCAAATGGTTCTTGATATTAAAATGATTCCAATAAATAAAATTAACGGTACTAATTTTCTTGCACCAGATGCGCATTTCGACAATACATGTCTCTTCAGTGATGCTCGTGGCCAAAATATTTGAAATCCAAAGCTTATATAAAAGATGAAGAGCTATTATAATCCAAAAGGTCCAAAAAGTATAGCCAAATCCGTGAAAGAAATCAGAGCTTTGCTAGAGGGAGATACATTCCTTAATTTATAATAATTTCTATCATTTTGTAACAGCAAATTTTAATAACACAAAAAATCCGTATTTTCATGCCAGTACCGAAGTACTGGCTACTGGGCTGGTGATACCCTCGGGGACTAATAGTCCACCAGCAGAAGCATCGACCCAGTGGTAGTAAATAAAATTAACGGTACTAATTTTCTTGCACCAGATGCGCATTTCGACAATACATGTCTCTTCAGTGATGCTCGTGGCCAAAATATTTGAAATCCAAAGCTTATATAAAAGATGAAGAGCTATTATAATCCAAAAGGTCCAAAAAGTATAGCCAAATCCGTGAAAGAAATCAGAGCTTTGCTAGAGGGAGATACATTCCTTATTTTATAATAATTTCTATCATTTTGTAACAGCAAATTTTAATAACACAAAAAATCCGTATTTTCATGCCAGTACCGAAGTACTGGCTACTGGGCTGGTGATACCCTCGGGGACTAATAGTCCACCAGCAGAGGCATCGACCCAGTGGTAGTAAATAAAATTAACGGTACTAATTTTCTTGCACCAGATGCGCATTTCGACAATACATGTCTCTTCAGTGATGCTCGTGGCCAAAATATTTGAAATCCAAAGCTTATATAAAAGATGAAGAGCTATTATAATCCAAAAGGTCCAAAAAGTATAGCCAAATCCGTGAAAGAAATCAGAGCTTTGCTAGAGGGAGATACATTCCTTAATTTATAATAATTTCTATCATTTTGTAACAGCAAATTTTAATAACACAAAAAATCCGTATTTTCATGCCAGTACCGAAGTACTGGCTACTGGGCTGGTGATACCCTCGGGGACTAATAGTCCACCAGCAGAGGCATCGACCCAGTGGTAGTAAATAAAATTAACGGTACTAATTTTCTTGCACCAGATGCGCATTTCGACAATACATGTCTCTTCAGTGATGCTCGTGGCCAAAATATTTGAAATCCAAAGCTTATATAAAAGATGAAGAGCTATTATAATCCAAAAGGTCCAAAAAGTATAGCCAAATCCGTGAAAGAAATCAGAGCTTTGCTAGAGGGAGATACATTCCTTAATTTATAATAATTTCTATCATTTTGTAACAGCAAATTTTAATAACACAAAAAATCCGTATTTTCATGCCAGTACCGAAGTACTGGCTACTGGGCTGGTGATACCCTCGGGGACTAATAGTCCACCAGCAGAGGCATCGACCCAGTGGTAGTAAATAAAATTAACGGTACTAATTTTCTTGCACCAGATGCGCATTTCGACAATACATGTCTCTTCAGTGATGCTCGTGGCCAAAATAATGATTTCAATAAGTGTACTGTCACTGCTATTTTTTGTACCTGTACAATGTAAATAGACCGTTATAGTCTGCGCGAGATTAAAATTATCATGAATTCGGTTTTTGTACATTCTTGGCTTGAAAATGTTTGGATTTAAACCGATGCAGGAAACCCTTAAACTGATGCCTTCGTTTTGTCGTCCTTCAAACAACGTGTAAAGAGGAAAGAGAGTCACTAAAATGTGTGTCCAACAGTAAGACTGTTCTTCACTTACTTAATATTGGAGTATGTCACAGTTAGTACTAGGTCGTGATTATCAATTCAATCATGTTCCATGAGTATTAACATAGTAACAGTGATATGTCATTTACAGAAACACATTCTAAAGGAACCAAAAGCTGTAGTTAAAAATTGGCGTATCTTTAATTGCTTTACATCACATACTGGTTTTTCAAAAGTGCTTTGACTATTGAATGGTACTGACAGATGCTTTCCAGACCAAGGTAAATTGCTATAGTATGATATATTCACTATTCAAACTCAATTAAATTACGTTACAATTTATGTTTCAGACTTCGTATTTACACTAAAGTTTAATACGTTTTAAACAAGTACATGAAGATTTAGAGGTATAGTTTTGAAATTGAAGCCTTCAATTTCTTATCAATCGTCAAACAAAATATTCACAGCCTTTATGACAAAAAAAATACAATAGTGCTGAAAATGGAATTAAAAACAAAACAATCAAACACTTAATCAAATTTTGACTTTTCGTTTTTTTTTTTTTTTTATGAAAACGTAATAATGACTTCTTCCTTATGCAGTCATAAAAGAGGGACGGAAGACACCAAAGGGACAGTCAAACTCGTAAATCTAAAACAAACTGACAACGCCATGGTTAAAAATGAAAAAGACAAACAGAAAAACAATAGTACACATGACACAACATAGAAAACTAAAGAATAAACAACACGAACCCCACCAAAAACTAGGGGTGATCTCAGGTGCTCCGGAAGGGTAAGCAGATCCTGCTCCACATGCGGCACCCGTCGTGTTGCTTATGTGATTACAAATCCGGTAAATAGTCTAATTCGGTAGGTCAAATTCATGAAAGGGAAGGGGATTGTAGTTACGACGTAAGGAACATATCCGATATCATTTGTGAAACGGTTATTCCATAACGGTCAACCAACTCGTGATGGCGTCCGTAAAATTTACGAAGGGATGATTTCAAATTCACCATTTGGAACTCTTGGTTTAATAGCTTCCTTGTGAGCAGTAACCCTCTATCAAGAAAATCATGATAGGAAATGCAAGCAAGGGAATATCGTATCAATTGGGAGATATATACACCGTATGCAGGTGCTGCTGGAATGTTGCTACTTAGAAATGGAAAGTTCACAATTGGAAAGCTGGAATCAACCCTTTTGTCGTAAAGTTTTGTCTTCAACCGACCCTCATTGTCAATTTCTAGATGTAAGTCAAGATATGAAGCCGACTCAACTGTATCTGTAGTATCCTTTATCTCCAATTCGATGGGATAGATGCGATCCACATAGTCACCAAATTTTGAATTGTTTAGTGAAAGAACGTCATCTATATAGCGGAAAGTAGAGTTAAAGGATATTGCTAACTTCTTATCTTTCTTCCTAAGAAGTTCCTGCATGAAGTCAGCCTCATAATAATAAAGAAACAAGTCAGCAAGTAGAGGGGCACAGTTTGTTCCCATTGGGATGCCGACAGTCTGTTGAAAAACACGTCCTCCGAACGTAACAAATATGTTGTCAATCAAGAAATCAAGCATCTTGATAATATCGGTTTCAGAGAATTTTTTGTTTGAATCAGAATGGTTCTTTACAAAGTATGATTTATCCCTCCCTAAGACAAGATACTTGTATCTACGTTTGCCATTCTTTTTTATGAAGCAAAGTAATACCAACTCTTTTAATTTGTCTTTTAGTTTGGAATGTGGAATACTTGTGTAGAAAAGTCAAATGTTTTAATACTGTTACAAGATGAAAGAGAGTTAGATTGTATGTACTCTAAAAGATCTTTGGAATTTTTAAGTATCCACATCTGATTCACGCCACCTCTAGAATAGGCAGTTTCACAATAACTTTGAAGCCCGTCTTTGATTGCTGATAAAATGGATGTTAATAATTTAGAAAGGGGTTTCGTGGAGCACTTGGAAGACCCAGCAATATACCGTTGTTTGTAAGGACACTTATGTAGTTTAGGTATCCAATACAGTGATGGAAGATCCAGTTCTTCATCTTTGGTTGAAATACCAAAAATTAAAGGAACAAAGAACAGACCTATGATTATCCAGGATTTCCTCTTTGGTAAGTGTCGTGAGGGTATATGTTGGGTTTCCAAGTGAATTGTCTATACCTAATTCGTTTATCAAGCAATTAATGTAATGACTTTTACAGATAAAAACGATGTTATTTGGGGCTTTGTCTGCGGGGACAACAACATATTCATCATGGAGGTCAGATAGGTGTTTAGCAACATTTGGATCTTTGAAGATTGACGAAGCATGGGCATTGATGGACCCATTCAGTTTCTTAATTCTGATTTGTATTAACGACCTCACTGCCTTAATCCATTCGGATAGAGTGTCTACGTCTTCCTTCTCGCGCTTAGCCCATTGCCTGGCATAATCCTCGACTGAATCCATCAAAATTTTAAAGTTGTGTTTCCAATTGATGGATTTAGGCTCACGATATTTCGGACCTTTCGATAACACGTTTCGTAGAGAAGTGTTATTAACAATGTTAAGGTCACCGGTAATAACTTAGAGAGGATATCTTATGTTATATTGAATGTTGAATATTCAGATATTCTCCTCATCCCCGAATGTATCATGGTCGAATACAAGTTATGACTGGTAACATTTACAACGAGTCGCATGCCTTTTGTGTTGTTTTTCTGCTTTAGTTTTGTCCTAAATTTCGGATTGGCCAAATCCTTTTTGTATTGTTTTTATAGGTTAACCAGGAAGATGCCCAACACTATCAATGTATTTCGTTATAACCTTCAAAGTAAGTGTATATGATGTCGAATCAAAACGCCCGCCCTTTATTTCTTTATATTAAAACTTGTAATTTTAAGCCAGACCTAGTTCAGTGAACCTCAAAAAAGTAAAAGTATAAAACAGGAATTATCGTAGATAATAATATTTAACTTCCGAGTTTACTTGAAGGATAAATTGAACTGTATACAAACTTTAAAAAGCATTATTGACTGAGCCAATCAGAAAACAGCAGACTTATTTATAAAGAATATAACATTAACTTTATATAGTAAAGGAAAGATCGAATCGGTAAGCTTCCATTAAATGACACGCTGTTTAAAATAGCGGGGCCCACAAAAACTTTTATCTCATTACGTTGATTGTGATTATTTGATTTATGTGTAATACAAAACCTATTACGCTCATTCCAAACATTCCATGTAACCTGCTTATTGTGTTTTGTTTCCTCGGGTTCCTAATACTGCTATGATAGTTGATATCTGATTTTTCGCTCTGTCAGCTTAATATTTTTATAATTGATCATTGATACGTTTCATGTTTCATTTAAACATATGAACATAGTGAGTAATGCTCAATGAATCAAATTGCAAACTAGAACACTAAAAGACTATACCAGTACCAGAAAAACTCCAATTATAAGAATATCATTTTTTTTTAATTGATCTGCAAAAGATGTATTCATATTTAAAATGGAAAATGGACCAGTTAACATGATAAACGGCATTGAATGGCTACATTCAATGTGAATAAGGAAAAGGGAATTCATAGTGGAAAATGATTGATTGATTGATTGATTGATTGATGTTTAACGGCAATCTTAGCAGTATTGTGTAATTTCTCGGCAAGGCTTTTTGGGAAGAGCCGAAGTGCACGGAGCTAGAATCATTGGCCTTTGGTAGAAATATTTACAAGCCTAGTCGATAAAGATTCGATACGAGTGTATCTTACCTCAGTGCGTGAAACGGTGACAAAATATTACCTCCCCTGTAAACAGTGCGCTCTTCTGACTAGAGGTAATCGGTAAAGAACACGGGAAAATGGTGTACATAGTTTACGAGTTTGAAATGAACTAACACAGACGAACTAAGACGTGTCAACGTAATGTGAATATGATAATGCACCAGGTAAATTATTATTGTTAAGTTTATCACATCATCGTATCTTCATATGATAGGTTAATAAGTGAATTTTCGATTTTAAGTGTCGTCAGGGTTCAAACCTGTAATCATGCCATCCTTTCATTATTTTTTTTTAAATACTAACCTATAGTCGGAACATCTTGATTTTCTCCCAATTTGTAAAGTTAATTATGCTGCTTGACATATATTTCTTTTGGGAAAAAAAATTGATATGCAGTCAAATCTGGCAGTTTTTAATATTTGTTGCTATGTGAAATAAAGGGAAGTAAATTAAAGTAAAAGAAGGCGCGCTTTTTCAAATAGTAAACAATTTAATTCAGATGCATAGTATTTTGTCAAATGATAAAGAATATCGTAGAAACTTGCTAGAAATTCATCTAATTTATAAAAGATATACAACATGACAAACTGAAATCTGAAAAGGGGTAAAACCTCCATACCTTGAACAAATTCAGTAAAAAAAAAAGGGGGGGGTAAAATGCTACGAAATTTAGATTTTATTTATTTGTTGTCGACAGCCAAAAGATGATTTGACATGCTAACTTCTTTTTCAAGTTCATTGTAAAGTAAAATTGGCTTTTTTTTTTTGGGTCTCTGATATTTTCAGGTTCTCTTTGGATTGCCAAATAATATTATAATCATCTAATTGAATGTTCAAATTATTTTGCAGCGTTGTTCTGTATGGAAGGAAGACTGTCATAAAATCCAACAGTTCCAGATGGCCCTTTAAATAATTGCTTAACATCAATAGCGATGTAAGATTCAAGTGTTTGATTTAGCACAAGTTTAGCCAGGTTTTCCTTGTAATTGTGGCAGAAAAAACACTAGACAGTGTCATGCATTGAAGGCATTTTAAACGGATATTTTATAGAATGATTCTCGTACATATGACAATCATATGCATAGGAATGTGGAGCTATTGTCTTTCATGTAGCAATTTTTAATTTCAAATATAAACTCAGAAAAGAAAAGAGCATAGAAATGTATACCAATGAGAAACATTCTTTGCGAATAAAATCATTTCAAAACTTAAATGTGTCATTAGAATTGCATTATTTATCAGTAGAGATAATCAGATTCCAGTAAGATTGCCCAACTGATGGTTTTTGTATGTAATGTTGTGTAAATCTTAGTTGTTTTGACAAGCTGGGCTGTGCAGGTTGCCCGGCTGCCCCTTTCAGTGTGAGACAATATTTTGTTTATGATAAACAAAATCACTGATTCAAGACTGGAGCGGACCCCTTTTAGGCAGTTAGTACGAATCCTTTAGGTTTCATCCTTTACATGCAATACGGGGGGAGGGGGGAAGATGTTTTTTTACCGAGTCAAACATTTTTCCTTATAATAATACATTGAGATTTAATATATACTTTGCTATATGTAGTGTTTATATTAAAGTATTGCCAACAAAATTCATTAAATTTGGGATCATAATATTGTTGAAGAAAAACCCTTACCCCATGTACATAATAAAAGTTCATAATCTTCTGTAACACACGTGCATGGTTAATTCGGATCACATATTTTCTATTCCGATATTATAAGAATTCGATGGTTCATATCATTTACAATATCATTTAAAAAAAATCTGGGATTTTTTTTTACTATCAACGTTGAACCTCGAGGTTACATTGTAGTAAAAAATAAATCCAATAAAACGTTGAAAATAAATGATATGCACCTTTAAAATCTAATATTGTAGGACTCATTATGTTCAAACATAATGTGTTGATCAATTATGTTATGATGATTTTGATAATCTTTACATTAGGTAATCTTTCACGTATATTGATTACATTATATCGAGTTGTCCCAACGATATACTTATCGGTCTGCTCGATCATACGAATTTACCGACATTCATTTAGAAATGTTTAGACAAAATGACACAACTTTGTAAAATTCTTGTGACGAAACTACATTTCGGAACACGTTAAAAATTAGATACCCAGAAAGCTACATTATTAAGGTTTGATATATATTTTTTTCAAAAAAAAGAAAAATATGCAGTCAAATCTGGCAGTTTTTTACACACCCCTATGTTGAACAATAGGTTGTTCAATTAACAGCATGTTTGGCAATTAAAAAATCATATATTAACAAATTTAGCTTTAACATATACTTTATTTATAGTGGTTGTATAAAAGTTATATAATGGTTTTGTGTTTTAAGAGATATTAATCCCTATGCATATCGGGTTTTATGCGTAAATTGTCTCTCCTGTTTTTAGACCTTTTCTATCTCTTTCATAAGAAGAGTGACTTTTCTATTGTTCTAGTGTCACTGGAAATCCCACTGACCTGTTCTGGATTAGAAGTTACTACATTAGTGTTGACAGGCAATTGATACAATCAATGGATTAACTAGATCAAATAGCAACCGATATTCCTTTTTGATAAAGGACATAATCAGCACAGCAAATGCTATTTATCATTACAGCGGTTTCTCAACGTGCTCAATAAGTGTACTCACAGTGATATTAATGTTGGATAATACACCGCAACGAATATACATCATGATAGACTCTGAGAGACTAAAATTGTTTTTTTGATTTTATATAATCTTATCCTTGTCTTGTTAATATTTGGTTTTAAAAGTTCCTGATGAAGGTAACTTGTCTGTATCTTGCCCCACAAACTCTCAATTATGAATTGAACGATATTACCCAAGCAATTCACACAAATGAACAAATGAATGAAAAGGAAAGTGAGTTATGAAATATCCGGTCTAAGAGGATATTTATTTTCAATAAATAAGTCAAAAGTAAGTATCAATATGATAATAAAATAATAAAATAAAGCATTTTCCTGATGAAATATCATAGTGACAGTGAGATGTATTATAATACTCCATTAAACATTATTAAAACCGTCTTGAAGGTCATTTCGTTTTAAATAACAGAGAAACTAATCAGGTACGTATACGTTGCACATTACTTAGAGGGTTAGAAATTTACAACAAAGACACATAATTATAAATGTATTCTAAAGGAACCAGAAGTCGTAAATAATTTAACATTCTCGGAAATGTAATTGCTTTACGTTATATCTATGTAGTTTAAAATATACGGTCTAAGAGGATATGTATTTTCAATAAAGAAGTCAAAAATAAGTATCAATATAATAATAAAATAATAAAATAAAGCATTTTCCTGATGAAATATCATAGTGACAGTGATATGTATTATAATACTCCATTAAACATTATTAAAACCGTCTTGAAGGTCATTTCGTTTTAAATAACAGAGAAACTAATCAGGTACGTATACGTTGCACATTACTTAGAGGGTTAGAAATTTACAACAAAGACACATAATTATAAATGTATTCTAAAGGAACCAGAAGTCGTAAATAATTTAACATTCTCGGAAATGTAATTGCTTTACGTTATATCTATGTAGTTTAAAATTCTTGTACTCTTTGATGGTGTTGACAGATGCTATCAAGAACTAGTTAAAACATCAGTAGATATTATTCCATTCAATTAAACTACTTTATTGTTTATATTATGTTGCCACGTCGTCATCACACATACGTCAAATAAGTTTTAAAATAGTACCTGCATGTGTACGTTCAGCGTTTAAAATTGACGCTTCTCATTTCGTAAACATCGTAATACAAAAATAAGTATTCGCTCTTAGAACTACAAATGTACTTGTACAATGTATGTGAAAGGTTACTTGACGTGGATACAGAACACCCTAGGCTGTTATTTCTGCTATCTGAAAGTTTTAATCGCATAATTATAGTCCATTCATTAAATGAGTGTAATAGTGTTTGTAATACATAGTACTCATTAATTAAGATAAATGACTTTCAACCTAATGAGATTTATGTTTTCTGGGCCTCGTTATTTTAAACATCAGGTCATCAACTGGAAGCTAAGGGATTCGATCTTTGCTATACCATGTAAAGTTAATGCTCTTGTCTTTATAAATATGTCTACTGTCTTTTAATCGTCACGTTTAATAATGATGTTTTAAGTTTTATAAAGTTAGAATTATTCTTCAATAGTTCTCGGATGTTAAATATTGTTAGTTACAAATACAGTAACTTCCTGTTGGATACTTTTGACATTTAAATTGTACCGTTCAATTTCTTGAAATGTTTATACTTAAAAGGAAAAAATTTAACATTTTGTCCAAATTTATAAAGCGTAAACAATTGAAGTTCGTTTAAGTTAAAGTTATGAAAACCTCAAAAAAGATTCTACTTGTATCTTTTTTACACGTTCAATTTGTAACCTTTAGTTTAAAATCGCGAGGACAAAATACTTGGTGACTATATCGTATTGTTACAGACATTGAGAATAGACGGATTCTATATCTTTTCAAAGGTATAGAAGTGGAAAGTTCAAATTCGATGTGAAGTTTGATATGAACTTGCTTCATGTCCAACGTGTGCTGCATTTTTACTGCTTTTAAATATAACATAAATTAAAAAAAAACATACAGTTCATAATATATTGAAGTAAGCATACCAGTCATGCATGCATAACTGTATTTAAATTTGTTTCCAGAAACTACAAATAAGAACTTTCTGCAATTTGGTATTGAACTTCATTGAACATGAAATACCAGCCAAATTGAAATTCAAGATTTTATGAATATCGGCACGTGTTGCTTATATAGCACAGAGTTTTAATTTTTATTAGTAAAACACCGCATTGTCTGATGATTCATAAATGTGGATTTATGAACGCTAATTGAAGACAAAGTAAACTGGTTGCCTTCGTAACAACAAGAAATAACACTAATAGCTAGCTATAACGTAAACTCAATGGTCCTGCTGTTAGTGCAGCTAGTTATGCTCAGCATTTCCATTATTTGCTCCATGACGTTAAATGTTCGAAGCTGTGTCAATGTCCTATTCGGTCAATATTAACCAGAAAGTTATTTTCCGAATGACTTCTGCATAATGATAATAAATTGAGAAATTATTAGTCTTTTATATCATTATATATTATTTTCTATATCAAAAATCATATTAAGCAAATGATAATATAAAAAATATAATATGTGAATTTAGGTTATTGCTTTTCAGAATCTATGTGATTATGTGGTATTATAAAACATAAAGTTCGAAGAAGAACTGAACGCTGATTAACAGGTAGACATTTTTAAAAAATGGGACCCATATCTACTCATTTTTAAAGATTTATGCATTGATAAATCTGATATTCTCACAACTCAGTCTATGCCCATTAACGTTTCAACTTATTCTACATGTTTGTCTTTGAAATGTTTCTCGGTTTGAGCTCGTAAAAATAAATCCAGAGAGTGATTTGGACACACTACATTTACAACGTTATTTCCTTTGTTGCACTGTTACAAAAAGCAACAAACAACTTAATTTAGTTTTTTTTCTAGAGGATGGGAGCTCTTCAGTTAAGTTTGTTAACCTTAACTGTGAATTGGCCATGTTAGTAATCTTCAAAACTTGTTATTCCAAATCATGGTAAACCACTATCTAATAAAAGAAGCCAATAAAATAGAATATGTTGTTCAGACATCGGCTTAATTGACTTATACTCTACAAGCTAAAAACAGATGACCATGGCTATTTCTTTATTAAGATTAAAATGTTCATCAAAGATGAGAGGTTTGTCAATTTGACAACCTACTACGGAAATAGTACAAAATTGAATGTTAGGAAAAGACAGCGCTTCTATTAGAAGTAATTTTGTTATGTACTTTACGAAACGTTATTTTTTTACATTCATGTTTCTATTTTATTGTATATTGTTGTCAGATCTAACTTTTAGGCTTATAAGATGGATTATTAAAATAGAAACAAGCTGTACATACATTAATAAATTTGTTGAAACTGTTCATGATGATACTTTATAAGGATTTTGATATTTGTAATTTTTTTCCAAATCATAACTTGTCTATCATGTATTGGGTTTTGCTTTAATCTTTTATATACAAGCTTCACCCAAACCAATAAACCTTAAATTTTGGTACACCTACAGCTTCATTAAATTAAAAACGTAAAAAGGTTTTTTATTATAAATGATCTATGTACCAGTTTTATAAGCATTTTCCGAGAAAAGAATCCAAACTCAAGGTATTCACAAACGTTTCTTTAGTCGACAATGAAATATCATTAATACATTAACATAGAACATACATGTACCTGATAGATAGGTTGACTCTATGGAACTGACAGCCAATAAAACGATCCATATACTGGTAATATTTTTAAGTCACACTCCGTTTAAGAGTTAATGCAACTCAATGTATTTTAATTAAAAATGGATTTACCATTTCAAACTGTTATTGCTTCTTATCCATAAGTATTTTCTAAATAAGAAAAAGGGATAAATAGAGTTGAAAAAGAAATACGGTACCATCAGCTCTACACTGATCATATTAAGCTATGGCCTCGCGGATCACTCAAGATTCATTAATTGTCGTAATGCCCATCTGTTGCAATACAATTGGTACAGTTAATGTTATGACATATCAGTCTAGTATTGATTATTTGTTACTTTAAAGTATATCATAAGGATAGTATTTTATTTCACTAGTTCCTAAAGAAACAAATGTTATACTATCATTTATCATATACTTTGACTAAATAACATATGATTTTTACCGTATGATAATAGCATTAAATTAAAGTATTTTCCATATTTTTCGAATTGGTGCTTAGCGGGCTGATATGAAAAGTTTATCACATACTTCGATTGTTATCACATGCCTTTCCGTAACGTTATCACATGGCATTCCGGTGATACTCGACAAATTCCGGAAATACACTTCAATGTTATGTTTTCAGTGAAAAACATTACAAAGTAGTGTACAAAACAATTATTTCAATACTGAAAAGTAAATTGTGTAAAATAATAAAATTAAATTTTAAAAAAATTTAGAAAAATAATTATTAAATAAATGCATTTTTTAAGTTTTTCTGAAACATAATTTAGAAAGTTACTTTAAAAAGTTGACTTTTCCAAACAATTTTCATTACGTATATTGTTGATTTTTTTGTCGATTTGTCCATATCAAAATGTGTTTTTTTCTCTCCGTTGAGGCATATGATAGAAAGATTTCATATTGAATGTTTCAAATTTCGGGTCCGAGTCCTTACTCTTTCAACTTCTTTTCGGGAACCACGTAAAAGGATCAATATATGAATCTTCTATTTTTCTCTACTGTTGAAGCATAATTAGTATAATCTTATGAATAACTAATCTTATCAGCTAAATAAAGATATTAAAGACTTGCGCATAGTTATATACTTTAATTCAGTCACGGACCCGCGATATCACGGGTGAGTTCTAGTAGATATTAAAAAAAGCGTATTGGTTGATTGCAATAATGGTAATTGAGGCAGTTATAAATCAATGAGAACAAAACTTAAGGTTAACAATTTACTTAATGCCTACAATTATATATAAAGTTAGGTCACCATGATTGTGGGCTAATTAGATATCAACTGGGAAACGAGAGAGTATGGTAGGAAATAGTTGCGTTGACAAAAATAATTCTGATTATAAAAAAACAGTCATCATTCAATAGGAAAGTTGTTTTAATGAAATACGTGTGTGCTTTTAAAAGCTGCTTAGTTACATTTCGTTACATGATTCAGGTACCCGATGATTCGAAATATATATATTTGATAGAATACAACATAATACTTTTGCTGCCTCACAAATACGCATGCTGCTTTAAGAAAATTATCAAAATTGAAAGAGGTTCATATTTTTATGTTGTTTACAAAACTGTCTTTTATTTTCATTTCATTTAATATGTATCTTTTTAATTTATGATATCGAGTCACACCACCATTCCGGTTCGGAACAAGGTGTCTTGCTCTTAAACCTGTCACCAATTACTTTTTTGATCTTCCACCAAATGCATGATATGCATTTCGGATTTACACATTCACTAAAGATTATCGAATATCATTTGAAAAGAGAACAGATTCATGTTACATTGGATACGGAATCTTTCGTTTATAATTTTTGTCAGAGGTATGTATTTTTTTATTTTTTTTTATACTTTTTACATGGTTTTCTTCAGTTAAAGTTTTCCATTGAAAGATTGTAGACTTATATTAGACTGAAGTCATGATTTCTTAAGTGATGTACTGTCAACTTGATTTCGATTTCGTGTTTCGTTTTTGACAAACTATTAACATCGAGGTTTTTTAAATTGGTTTAAACAGCAAAATTTCAACTTTTGATCTTTAGTGCTGTACAACTTTGTACTTTTTTCCTTTTCGATCTTTTATATCTGGGCGTCACTGGTTAGTCTTGTGTGGAGAAGGCGCGTTTTTTGGCGTATTGAATTTTAAACCTGAGGTTTTTTGTTATCATTAATCATGTTTTTCTTTGTCTAATATGTTCTCCTTTTTATTTGTATTGTAGTCCTGTAATATTGTGTTGTCATTTCAATGTTATATTTAACTTTGCCATTAAAGTGCAAGGTTTGACATGCCACAAAACCAGGTTCAACCCACCACTTTTATTCCCCTTTAAAAGTGTCCTGTACCAAGTCAGGAAGATGGCCATTGTTATATTATTGTTCGTTTCTGTGTTTGTTGCATTTTAACGTTGAGTCGTTTGTGTTTTCTCTTATTTTTGAGATATCGAGATAAGACGTGGCACGGTACTTGTCTATCCCAAATTCATGTATTTGGTTTTCGTGTTATATTTGTTATTCTCGTGGTGTTTTGTCTGATGCTTGGTCTGTTTCTGTTTGTGTTGCGTTTCGGCGTTGTGTCGTTGTTCTCCTCTTATATTTAATGTGTTTCCCTCGGTTTTAGTTTGTTACCCCTATTTTGTTTTTTGTCCATGGATTTATGAGTTTTGAACAGCGGTATACTACTGTTGCCTTTATTTAGTACGTTAAGTTTATTCTATTTACACTGTAAACACTAATTTGTCTACAAACATTTCATTGACAACGCTCAATAAAATATTTTCTAAAAACTTAATATTACCTTTTCAATAGTGTCATTCTCATACTCCGACGACAAAATATAACCACTTACTTCTATTAGTCAGAGAATTACATATACATGATATAGGTCTATCATTTAAAAATGATTGACAAACGTGTACACGCCAGCTATTGTTAAAAGTACTCTACAGTTTGTTAAAGCAGATATAACTAGAGGCTATCAATAGTATGTGTCGCTCACCTTGGTCTATGTGCTGCAGTGTATATTAAACAAAATCACTCTGCAATATCAAAGACAAAAATAAAATTCTAACAAAATTCTCTGTGTCTTGAAAATTTTGGTCATGCTTACTTATTTGTATATCTTACTTTACTGAACATTCTTGCTGATAACAGTTATCTCTGTGTATATGGCCCAGTAGTTTCAGAGAAGAATTTTGTAAAAGATTACAAAAATTTACGAAAAATTGTAAAAAGTTGACTTTAAAGAGCAATTACTCCCGAAGGGTCAATTGACAATTTTGGTCATGCTGACTTATTTGTAGAGCTTACTTTGCTGAACAATTTTGCTGTTTACAGTTTATCCTATATATATCATAAAATTCAAGATAATTATCAAAAACCGCAAAATTTCCTTAAAACCACCAATTCAGAGGCGGCAAACCAACTACAGGTTATCTGATGCGTCTGAAAATTAAAGGGCAGATATATCTTGACCTGATGAACATTTTAACCTCATGTCTGATTTGCTGTAAATGCTTTAGTTTCAGTGATATATCACAACAACTGCATTTTATCCCATGTTCTATTTTTGCCATGGCAGCCATCTATGATAATTTGCGGGGTCATCAGATACACTTTGTAACAATGGTCGATGCCTCTGCTGGTGGACTATTAGTCCCCGAGGGTATCACCAGCCCAGTAGCCAGTACTTCGGTACTGGCATGAAAATACGGATTTTTTTGTTGTGTTATTAAAATTTGCTGTTACAAAATATTAGAAATTATTATAAATTATATAAGGAATGTATCTCCCTCATGCAAAGCTCTGATTCCTTTCACGGATTTGGCTATACTTTTTGGACCTTTTGGATTATAGCTCTTCATCTTTTATATAAGCTTTGGATTTCAAATATTTTGGCCACGAGCATCACCGAGACATGTATTGCCGAAATGCGCATCTGGTGCAAGAAAATTGGTACCTTTAATTTTATTGTAATTTAGACACTCAAAAAATGATTAAAGCCAAGTTTAGAATTATTTGGCTCAGTAGTTTCAGAGGAGAAGGTCTGTGTAAAACTTAACGGACTACAACGACGACGAATGACGGACGCCAAGTGATGAGAAAAGCTCACTTGGCTCTTTTAGGGGCCATGTGAGCTAAAGAATTGTCAGTTGCAACAATGCCGAACGGACGAGTTAGCAAAGTTCAAATTCTATAACCTTATTATAGATTACAGAATGAAATTATGTCCACAAGACTCGAGTTCCGTCTATACAAGATACATCATGGATAAGTAACGCTCGAAAGATTTTTTTTAAAGGACAAATACGAAGTTGAATGTTAGTAGAGGACCCAAAACTCAAAATGGTTTATCAAATAAGACTGAGGTAATCTATTCCAATACGGTTATATATTATTATCACGAATTTAGAACAGTAGTTTGTTCAATTACACAATCTAAAATTAATTTACAGTATCGTTTTGCATCTTCAATTTTTTCATTATTTATAGCCCTGATTTTTTTTTAATATACTCAGCAGCTATACGATGGCGTGTGTGTGGGAGCGACGATAACGTGAAGGAACTGGAGTGTTTATGTATTCTGTTTTACGGATAGTACCATTTGAATGGTTAAGTAAATGTCTAGCTTTTCAAATGTATAGAGATAAGATCTTCAAAGATGGCTGGATTTTTTGTGTACGCTAGACGCACGATCCGTCTACAAAGTTCTCACCTGAGACGATCGAATAAAAGTTGAAAGACCAATTTATAATCCAGATTTGTGACTCTGTTTTTTCCGTGTCGAAAATAATGATACGACTTCCATGTAATTTCTTGAAGATTTAATTAAAGAGGTCCTGCATCATTAAGCCATTGTGCTTCTGAAGATTATCGAAATGATAGTTTTAAACATATACTCAAATTTAAATACGTCGGATATCTTTTTTAAAGATGGATCTTGTTTTTATTATTGCTAGAAGTACTCAGTGTTACTTTCTTTATGTCACGACTAGCATGATATTCCGGCTTTCACTGTGGATATTATTCTGGGTTTCACGTTGCATAATGTTCTAGCTTTCACCTGAGACATCATTTAATATTATACAATTATTGACTTTTGATGAGGTTGATACAATGATTTGTCAACCCCAGAGATGTCATATTCACCAAGACCAACGGCCGAGGTGAATATCACATATCTGGGGTTGGTAAATCATTGTATCAACTGATATCAAAAGTCAACAATTGCTTTATTATATGACTCGTTAGTTCTCAGTGTCATTTTAATGTTTTTAGATTGTGAAATATATCCTTGGTTGGATGGTATTTTGCCTAGACTGTTTTTATTTTAAATGTCCTCACGCTAGAATATTTTTTAAATCTTTTTCCATCAAAATCTTCTTAATTTCCTCATTATTTAACGATGAAAAGCGTTTTTCAGTAGCTTCTTCTGCTGCTCCAGCCATACTTTGTTGCCGGAAACATGTAACTGTCGTCTGTGAGATCGAAACGATTTTATGTCGAGAGGGGTGATTGGTTAATATTTATTCGGTCGTTCAATTAAAAACCATTGTATTTATACATCCCTTAAATAGCTAACAAGAATTCCCCGTTTCTATATTTGGGTACACGGACGCTGTTCCAAATCTTATATTAACCTCTCGTGATTTTTGACGCGGTGAATATATTGTTTTATCAAAGAGGATTTCCTATGCTTTTAGCCAATGAGAAAACAGAAAATTTATAGTCATATAATAGATTGATATATTTTGGCTACATCTTGGAATTTTCTCATTGCTTTCATTTTAATTTAAATATTCTAGTCAGACTTAGTTAAAGAAAATTGTAAAATATTCATTTCAACCAAACCAAAACATATCATTCGAATAATTTTGAGGAGGTAGAATCCACTTATTGAAAGTATAGTGCATTAAGAAACTGTCTGTCCATCAAGAGCGGCTTAGTCCAAGTTTTATTGGAATTTTTTTTAGAATAAGAGGATATTATAGATTTGTTTTTATCTTTGTTTGATAAAATCAAAAGTAATAACACAACCTTGTTGTCCATATAACATTCATTTTTTTCCAAAACGGGGTTGATGAAAGGCGGTTTCTAAATAAATCCTCCCCCCCCCCCCACACACACACACACTGGGCTACTCTTCACATGTAACATGATTAATTGATTTAAAGTGATATTTTATTGTTTGACTGTAAATTTCCTTTTAAGCTATGGCGTTGTCAGTTTATTTTCGATTTATGAGTTTGACTGCCCCTCTGGTATCATTCGTCCCTCTTTTATGGCTTGATCAAAATGAATCTTTCTAACATACTATTTTAATACACTTAAGCGAAGATGCGGCTTTAGTTAGTCTGATTAAAATCTTTTTTTTCCCTATTGATACTGCCAAACATGGCTTGAAAATGGTAATGTCAAGAAAAATACTTGAAGATGCTTACCTACGATAACTCTTGAAACACGTGTTGATAAATCAAACTAAGACTAATATTTTCATTTTAACCACAACACCAAAAAGCTTTCAAAGATATTAGCAATTGTACACTAAATCTATAGGTACATACAATGATATGATTGACACAACTTATTAAAAAGTGCCTCCAATGACTTCAATTCCTTTTTTTTAGAATAAGGAAATGATTTTTAAAATAGATTGGGATACTGAGTGCTGTCATTCAAACAGCCATGCTATTTATCTTCGTTCATGGTCATACAATAACAACTAACAGCTGTCTCTTAGAGATTAGTTGTCTTCATATCAATTAGAAGAGGATTTGTCTTTAAACATCAATTCGTGTTAAAAGAAATAAGTTTTCCAACGAATGTATTCCTCCAGGCCTTGACCTTTCGTGATAATTAAACAAACAACTTTATCATGTAAACTGTTACACGCTTAGCAACGAAGAACAACTGCCCTATGAACTGGTCAAAGTGAGTCAAAATATTTTTAAGATTTGCAATTTTAGTATCCCAGTGTTCAAAAGCCATATATCGATTATGCAAAAAAAACAACAGGTTACAAACTAAACACGGGGGCAACACATCAACTATAAGCGGAAAACAACAAAACAACATAAACACTGAACTGCAACATAACAGAATATATGGAAATACCAAAATAGGAGTTTTCTAGTTTCGGCATCGGTTGATTAAACCAGTACATCGTTTATAGTCGATTCTTTCTTGTGGTCCTATATAAGATTATCAGATGAAGACAGAAAATTTTGGATTCTTTATAGAAATTGTCATATTTAATTGATTAATACAATACGCTGTTGAAATAAACAGTGATAGGGAATCATAGAAATTCATTTTTAGAATAATTCATTAAAAAGAGTAATGCCAATGTTTTACTCAAATGCGTTTGTATCATGACTTTGTGTATTCTTTTTACTAGTATATTTGATGTCGAAGACACAGATAATTTTCTTTTCTGTAATAGCTTAAATGTTTGAAATAAATAAACAAAAGCTCTTGCATGGATCATTGGTTTTACTTCTTACAGTTCAAAACTAAAACGTTATAATACAAAACAAGCAGATTTACGCAACTATATGTAACGGTGCCCTCTTTATTTATGTTAAAGAGGGTGTCCAAGGAAAAACAAGGCAGTGGATGGCACATGCCATATTTTGTTTTCAAATTTTTTTCATCTATTTCATATCACAAATTCATTTTTTCTCAGAGTTAAATTTTATTTTCTATTAGCTGCAACAAAAAAAGAGAAAAAAATACTTATAAGACACTTAAAATTTATTGAAAAGGGGAGATAACTCTTCATTTTGTACAAAATTTTGTTGCGTTGTTAGTGAACTTTAAAATCCTTTTCTGAACCAACCACTGTTGATTCAAAAATATCTTTGACATATATATTCTTTGTATGATATAAACAAAAAATTAAGCGGGGAAAAAATATGTTGTGCCCCCCCCCCCCATATCATAGGATTTATCTGATATTTACTTGGACAGCCTCTTAAACAGTAACTCAATTTGATTGACAGTCGCTTAACTACATGGTAGTTGCAAATTCTTAGATCGTGTAAAAAATCCAATTTATTTTCATCCTCATAATCATAAATTCTTAGTGAAATATCCGCATGGTAAATTTGAACTTCAAAATTAAATTGTTCATCCGTTTGGTAAACTTTTTGATTTTAAACATATTGTGCCAATGCAAACTTCAATTTGTCAGATAATATAATATACTTGTGAAACAAGTTTTGATATTTAAACTTTAAATGTCTAAGGATAAAAAACACCAGATCAGTGGACAGTTGTCTCTCATTGATTTGAGCTGTTTGTATTTGAAAGTTATTTGCTTTTATTTTCAATGAAAGTCTAAAGCCTGGAGGAATACATTCATTAGAACATTTATTTTTTTAAACACGTATTTACGTTTAAAGAAAAATCCTCGTTTAATTGATATGAGAATAACTTATCTCTAACAGACAGATGTTATTTGTTATTTTGTATGGCCATGAACAAAGATAAACTATACGGCTGTTTGAGTGACATAATACTAAGTATCCCAATCGAATTTTATGAAAATTTTCTTAGTTTTAAAGAAGAATTGAAGTCATCGAAGGCACCCAAATCAGATGTGTCAACCATATTGTTGTATATAACTATAGATTTGGTGTACAATTGCATGTATCGTTCGTTTCTTTTTAATTTTCAGCTTTTTGTGTTGTAGTGGTTAAAATGAAAATATCAGGCTCAGTTTGATTTATCAGCACTTCTTTCAAGAGTTATGGTATGCTTTATCAAGTGTTATCTTGCCCTCGGAAGCCGTATATGTGAAACGAATCAGAGTATTAATATGATAAAAATATCTTAATCAGACCAGCCAATTTGATTCAGGTGCATTAATATAATATATTAACTTAAAATTTCATTTCGATCACGGCATAAAATATCATTTAAAATCATTTAATCATGTTAAATGGGGGAAAATCGACTTCTGGGACGATTGTTTATTTAAAAGATACCTGTTCATTAACAATGATTTCGATCAAGGTTTTGGCAAAATATATGTTATATGTAAATATAGTTCGTGTGATTGATTCTATCAATTATTACTTGTAACAACCAATTATCAGTTATGTGATGAATTCGAACAGTCATATTTCAATTAATCAATGAATGCAATTAACTGACATTAAAAAGACACTGCACACTTTTGTTGCATATTCTTAGTTTGTGCAATAATTCCAAACATTTCTATAAAGGATAATCACGTTATAACATTTCTATAACAACAACTAGCCCTAACGTTAACCATAACATCAGGTGAAGATAGTTCGTCTAGTGCTCAACATTATCCCTTCCTATTCTAATTAGTTGACATTTTTTAACATCTAGAAAATGAAATGTCATAAATTGGCCTATGATCGTCTGAAGCCGTATCTTGAATGTTTGGTTGGTTGTTTTTTTTTTGTCTTTTCTGTAGTGACTGAAATGAAATACCTTAAAAATCAGTTGACCGTATGTAAATATGATACATATAATTTGCTAAAATAAATGCGATCTTAATCTCATTTTTTTGTTTGAAGACACATGACAGCAGCCACAGCCCGACCATAGTAAGTAAACTTGCAAACATTATGTTTTCGTATTTGTGTGTGCTCAATTTCATTGAATATCTTTGTTTTGCCTTCTGCTTAATTAATGGCATGTGTAAACCGTTCCATGTCAAATATTATATTCAGGTACATTCAGATGTTGAAATACACGTGAAAATTAGCCGAATTGGTGACGTCATTTCCGGAACTTTTCGAATGACAAAGATGTGGATTAGATAACAGTTAATGATTCTCATTAATTATTAATCATTTTTTCATCAAAAGAAGAATAATAGGAATGCACCCTTCTTCATGACGATTAATGGCTTAAGATAAGACAGTTGTGTATATATCATTTGGTAATGGAGACAGATGCTTGAACTGCAAGAGAAAACAGACTGAAATAACATGAGATAACAGTTTTACACCGTTTAATATAGCTAGCGTTTTTTAATTACAACATTGTACTGTGCGACTGTGTTTTTTAAGCAAAGAAAGATAAAATAGAGAATTCGCGATCGGTTATCGTTGATGATTGCAAGTTCGTTTTGCTTGTAAACTCGTGACATTTTCGTTGAACTGCAAGTTATCTCAAATCTATACTTTGTATTGTTGGGTTATTGGTATGTTGAAATACCCAGCTACGTCAATTATGTGTTTGTTATATGTATTTCTGTTTGTATCAATCTGTTGTGTTAAGCCTTTTACACTGTTTGAATGTCCGCTGACATGTTTATCTTAGCCATATTATATATTAGTATGTCGTGAGTCAGAATCATGTAACTCGGTGGTTGTATTGTGTTTCTGTGTATCATTTATGTTTTTAATTTGTTGGTTCATTATTTTGTACATATATCAGGTTGTAGTTTTCTTGTTTGAATCGTATAACATTTTAAGAGACCTTGCCTTTTATTTCTGACTATGAGGTATTGGTTTTCCTCATTGTTGAAAGTCTTATGGTGACCTGTAATTGTTAATTTCTGATTCTTTTTTGGAGATTTTTTTTAATTTTCAATCAAGCCTCATCCTCTCTTTTTCATATGTCGACTTATTTTGAATAATCGGGCAACGCCACGTAGACCAATTTGGCCATGTTTCTGAAGTTATTCACAAACAAAGTATATCACAGTATTTGAAAATATGTAGTTAATTTTTTTCATTCCCATCAATTAGTATTCATGTGTAGTTTTGCTTTTTTTTCATTCGTTTCGACTTAGCCAACAATTACTAAAAAAAAAGTAAAAAAAGTCCAGACAGAATTTCCTGTTTGAAACAAATACTTCAAATGTTTATCTGAATTGAATTTAGGTTCTTTTGTTATTTTGAAGATCCAAATACTTGTTGAAATTAATTTTCGATAAACTGATAAGATACATACAAGCTAAAGCTGAATTGAAAAACATCACCCACTTATACTTGAATATTTGAGATTAATTGTGTTTTCCACTGAAAACGTTGTTGACAGCGGAATTGCGTGTTTAATTTTAACTTGACGTTTTAAAATGCAAAAGATAAGACCCACGATTCCTACAAGAGCTATTGTAAATATCCTTAATGCATTCATAATATCATTAAAGATAACATAAAAAGTAAATTATATCTGTCCTTGACATCAAAGTAAACTAGATTAAAATAAGTCCTGAAACGAATGACACGCATTTGAAAAATAAATCGCATTTCTCCTTTCGATTTTTTAGTTCAAATACAATTTCCAAACAGTATCTATATCATTGTTATTGTAAACAAGATATTTTATTCATAAGGTAAATTTGATAAATTCAATTATGAATTCCAATGTTTTTGTCTTCTAGGATCGGATAACAACACGAAACTTTGATAGATTTGACCATGTTTCTAAAGTTAGTTTTCTAATCAAGTGTATCAGAGTATTTGAAAATAAGTAAATAGTAATCAAAAGTACCAGGATTATAATATATTAAAATATATGTAAATTTACAACGGATAGTAGTTGCTCTATGTTTTTGTTGTTTTATTTTGTGTTTTATTCGTTTCAATTTAGCATAAGAGCTACGAAGTTCCAATCATCGGGAATGTATTTAAACAAAAGAACTAAATATTTAAGAATTCAACAAAAAGTAGAAAAAGTAGCAGTCCAGACAGAAATTCCTGTTCGTAACCAAGATTTCAAATGTTTATCTGAGCATGCTGAATTAATTTAGTTTTTTTCTTGTTTCTTTGAAGATCCAAACACTTGTTGAAATAAATTATCGATAAACTGATAAGACCCAAGCTACCTAGGTAAATTGAAAAACATCTCCCACTTTTACTAGAATATTTGAAATTAATTGTGTTTACCATTGAAAACGTTGTTGACATCGGAATTGCGTGTCTTGTTTTCAGTTGAAGTTTTGAAACGTAAAAGATAAGCCCATGATGCCTATAAGAGCTATTGTAAATATCCTTAAAACATTCATAATGTCATTATAAAGATAACTTCAAAAGTTAATTATATTTGTCCTTGACATCAAAGTTACCTAGATTACAAAAAGTCATGAAACGAATGACACGCATTTAAAAGACAAATCTGCATTACTACGTTTCATCTTTTTATTTTAAATACGAATTTCTATCAATCTATATCATTTTTATTGTAAACAGGATATTCTATTCGTTAAGTAAGTTTGAGGAAGTTAATTATGAATTCCAATTTTCTTGACTTCCTTGGATTATGTTATGGAGACATCAGAATAAAGAAGCGTCCATAAACGATTAAGTCTCACAGAAATAAATGTATATTTGTGCCTATGTTTGTTTTACTGAAAACGTGAAAGTTCTCCTATTTATTTTAATATCAACAAAGACATTCAAATAGTCTGTCGACAAAATATTTCTCACATTCAGTCAGAGTGGTAAAACTGAATGCTCTATGCATTGGCGTTGATTTGTTAAGATGTTCAAAAAAGCTTTTGATCTTTTTCGTGTTGAGTAATACCAATGAAAGGAAAACGAATAGCGTGTCCTCTGAAACTACAGGACTTTTCTTTAACTATTTTGATTCAAATTTCACTGTGCAATAATATAGTTTTCTGTGATAATGTAAACAGGTCTTTTAGAATTTCAAAAAAAATATTTTGTTAGACTTGTGTTTTGATTCGTCCAATAGAACTCGTAAAGCTTTCATAACTGCATAAGCTGTGTTTATCATTGAAGTCGGTGCAGAGACCTGTTGTTATTTACAACTTTGTCATTTTGTTTTGATGAAAAATTGTCTGATCGAAAATCATACTTATGCTCCATGTTTATATCTAGTTAATCGACGAAAAGCATCCGATGCCGTATTTTTTTAAAGCTTTTAAACTTTTTAAATTTTCGGTGTGAGCCTTTCTTATTAAGATGAATTAAGGAGAATCTTAGATCGTAGTACTATAGATGCACCTAATCCATAAGCTTCAGGATTTCTATTTCATTATAAATGTCAAATCTATTTGAAATTTTATCCCGAATTTATTGGGGGGCCAATCGTCTCAATGTTCAAAGTTATTGTTTGTCGTACTGCTAAATATCCAATGAAATTATTCCTAAAAATTTTGTGGTTAAAAAATTTCTTGATTTTTTTCCATGTATGTCAACATGTCACAGTAAATAGTTAAACACAATTTTATCAAAATAAACGAGCCAATTCTTTTCATTCTAAGACGAGGGTATCATCTTAAGCAGGGATGGATTTTAGAGATCAGAAACCATCAAATTCGCCTGATACATATGATAAAAAACCGGCTTATAAAACTGTGTACATACCGGTATTGCCTTCTTGAAAACAAGTTTTGTCATTTGATAATACATCAACATCGCTCTAGCTATAGTGTTCTAAAATACTTTTGTGTTTGAAATTCATTACAAAATCATGCATTTTGAAATTACTTTAAAGTTGATCTAATGCACTTGATAACGAAAGTTCGATAGAATGATTTTATTTTGAAATCAAGGTTTGCCAAACTGTAGCAATTTCAATTCGCAGCAGTGATATTATTTCTTTGTATGTGATTAATCAAAACCTTAATAGAATTCTAAATTTGATTGTGAAAAGATAATTATACACCAGTTCCATCTATACCATGCAAAGTTAAAACGTGAAGCAGGTGTTTTTATAATGTTCTCATCAACTACGAAGTATGTGCTAAATTAGTATAAGAATTGGCCTATACATTTAGAATTTCAATAAATAGAAATACGTACATGTAATTGCAGTAAAGATAATATAATTGTATATCTGTCTTATGAACATGAGGCTTCGCATACATTTTGTACTTATATAGTTTGCTTCTGAGACTATTTTAACGTTATAGTATTCTAAGTATGCATGATGGAAAAAAAAAGCCATTGAACAAAATTGATAAAATCATGATCCAAAATTAAGATTATTGATACTTTAAATCAGAAAACTTTTGAACATGATATAAACATATTGCAACAAGTATTCGAGGATTTTTCGGGGTATTTGTTGAAAGGGAATGTGTCTGTGCATATCCAAATTACGCTAGAAGTTAAAAAATGGTCCTCCCTACATTCTGTCGCCCACTTTACAAAACCTATATTATATTAATTTGTTTATTATTTTGGCAATTGTTTGAATTACGTATTTGTAAAATATAGAAATAGAAAAACAACAATAGCGAATATATAATTGTCTTCTCTCATAAGACACAAAATTCCTTCAAGTTCTCAGAAAATTGTACTCTTTCGGTCCTCAGATGTATATGCACATAAGCTATCTAATTGTACTAAAATTTGTGCTTCATGTCTGTCTAAAATATATTTGATTTTTTTTTTGTTCATTTTTGGTCTTTCTATTAGTGTAGTTGTCCTGTTATATGAACTCATTTATCTGCTATCAACAAGATTGTGAGCTTATAGTACGGTTTCAAGACGATATATCAGAGTTCGATCGATTTACTCAATTTACAAGATTTTCTTGTAATAGGTATCATATTTTACAAAATACATTTGAAAAATATTTTCCCAGATTTTAACATTAAAGGTGACAGAGTAGAATGGCATGGTTTGAATGGCATTGGTACATTATGTTACCGAGTGTCTTTGAAAATATGAAAGGGCCTACTTATCCTGTATTTACTTGAACCTCGTCGGGTCAAAATATGACGGTAATTGCATCCTAATACATACCAAACATGTTTAAGAACAACATTAACGGTACCAATTTTCCTGCACCAGATGCGCATTTCGACAATCTATACCATATACCCTAGCACGAATCTTAAAGACTTGTCCGATTCCTGATAGTGTCTTTCTATTTTTGTGATACCAATACCCCAGTTGTTGAAAACATTTAGTTAGTACATTCATTTCGATTGTATCTTCTTTAATTCTTGCAGATCAAAAGTTTTTGAATTCAAATGAACAAATACGTCTCAAATTTGACTGCCACAAACAAAACAAAATAATAATGCTATACGTTGCAGTTCAGTAACTAATATACTTGATATATCAATAATGGTTTCTGCAATTTCCGTCAATCCGAAGGCTGTTTTATATACATGCATAAAATCTATATTTGACTTTATTTCACAATATAATTAAAAAGAAGGATGGGAGAAAAGCGAAATACATTAAAAAATTGATAAATCGAGGAATGATGTTAACTATTCTCTTGCAGTTTCACACTAATGACCTTTTCCCCCGTTCTGTTGTGAAATTTTCAATTCAATTTGAAGGAAGGGAGTGTTCACGAACCTTAAAACTCTTGTGGTTTAAAAATTTAATAAATAAATGCTACCTTTTCTAAATTATGTCTGCTAAAATTAATGTGTAATACAATATGTTTAGTATTTTAGGATTAGAACATGAAATATTTCGCATGATACGGGTCATCTTGATCAAATGCATCTACACTTTGTTAACTGACAAAATTGTAAATTACTTTAACCAAAAGGATATGACTCTGTGAAAAAAAAAAATTTCATATGATGGAGCTTTATGTGTGATATAGAATTAATGAGCATTGACTCTTTAGGAACTTTTGAAAAGCTAGTACTTTTTGTTAATATATGTTTTTTTATCAGTCAGATATGACATGAAAAAAACATCTGACACGTGTGTCAAGCTTTCATCAAATGCAACTATACCAACAAACAAACTGGTCGATAAATTATGGCAATCTACACCATGTCCAGAGTTTTCAATTGTATACTCGTGTCACAAAATTGACAAACAATTTAAATGTAGACTATGTTATTGCAAAAGTACACATTAGATACTCTCAAAAGTTGAAATACACACTAAAGTATAATATTTCGCAATTTACTGTTAAATAAAAATATACTGTACAAAGGGAAATAACCAGTTATTATATAGATGCAAACATATTTTATAATTTAACGATAGACGATAACAAGACCCAGTTCATGGATCAATGTAAACTTTTAGTATATATATTGCTGAATACAGCTGAGTCATCCTTGCTGGTGATTATTTAAATGAGTTTACCAGTACATAGTACATATTCATATAATTCAAGCAACCAGTTTTAGCATTTTTCAAAATCAATTGATTAATTATATAATGGTGTTCTATGGTTTAGTCCAGTCTGCACTTTATATTGTCGCATTTGCGTATAAACCATCCAATAATTGCAAGTAATCTTAGAGCTGTACTTAAGGTCTTTTTGTTGTGGGGATTATAAGTAACTTGTCACGTCTACTGAGTTTTTATTACATGTACGATGTATTTCTATTTGTATCCATCTGATGCGTAAAGCCTTATTCAACTGATTTTATAGTTTTTTCCTATCTATTACTGGTACACCACTGTCCCAAATTAGCAGAGGATTGGGCGTCCTTTAACATATTTGAAAAAAAACTAAGGATCTTCCTGTTCCAGGCATTGATATCCTTAGTCGTATTTGGCACAACTTTTATGAATTTTGGATCCTCAATGCTCTTCAATTTTGTACTTGTTTGGCTTGATGAATATTATTTTATATGAGCGTCACTGGTGAGTCTTATGTAGACGGAAAGCGCGACTGGCGTAATAAATTATAATTCTAGTACCTTTGATAACTGTTTAACCCTGTCACATTGTGTATGTAGCTATCCCACGTCATGAGCCTGTATTTTTTTTTGCTCCGTGGTTTGAATTAGCCTAAGAGTAACCATCTTCCTATCATCGAGAATATATGTATACAAACAAAACTTGAGATTTGCGAATCAAAATTTATTAAAACAGGTAAAGTAAGAATTTCTTGTTTAAAACAAATATTTGAAATATTTGTCTGATTTGAATTCGTGTTTTTTTGTTGTTGTGAAGATCCAAATACTTGTTGAAATAAATTATCAATAAAATGATAAGATACAAACAAGCTAGGTAAATTGAAAAACATCTTCCACTTTATATACTTCAATATTTAAGATTAAGTGTGTTTCCGCTGAAAAACGTTGTTGACATCGGAATCGCGTGTTTAATTTTCAGTTGACGTTTTGAAACGTAGAAGATAAGACCCAATAAGAGCTATTGTAAATTTCCTTAATACATTCATAATGTGTTTAAAGATAACATAAAACAAGTAAATTATCTTTGACCTTGACATCCAATTCAACTAGATTACAAATATCATGAAACGAATGACTCCTACATTACTCCTTTCCAAAAAGTAAAATCACAAAAATACTGAACTCAGAGGAAAATCAAATCGGAAAGTCCCTAATCACATGGCAAAATCAAATGATAAAACACATCAAAAACGAATGGACAACAACTGTCATATTCCTGACTTAGGGCAGAAATTTTCTAATATAGAAAATGGTTGATTAAAACTGGTTTTATAGCGCATAACCTATCACTTTGTACGACAGTCTCATCAAATTCTGTTATATTTACAATGATGCGTGAACTAAACAGACATACTAAATAAAATAGTCACAATATGGGTACAGCAGTCATCAGCGTGTTACAATTTTAAAAGAAACAATTTTACCTAACATATTTTTGTCGTTCAATGTTACAAACAATTTTTAAATTTTACTTGGGCAATATGTTTTTGAAATACAGAATTCTAATATATGTGCCATTGTTATTGTAAACACTTAATTTGACGAATTCAATCACAAATTCCAATGTTCGTGTCTTCTTCAGATTACAGAGTAATTGAGACATAAGAAAGAACCCGAGCATAAACCAAAATATTTTTGTTTTAGCATATGTTTGTTTTAGCATATGTTTGTTATATTGGAAACAAAAAGGTTTCCCTTTTTTTCATTATATCAACAAATACTCTTGACAAACTTGTTACCATAGACAGATATTTTTCCACATTCAGTTGCAGTGGTGAAATTTTATACTGTATGCATTGACGTGCGAACTGGTAAAGATGTTCGAAATAAAAATAAAAAATGTGTTGTTAAGTAACTGAACAGAATGAAACACACAGAGAGAAGCACTGCAAATGCTAGTTTTCCTGGACTACCGGACTTCACTTTTAGTTTTTGTTGAAATTTCACTGTGCAATCTGTAGTTATATGTAATGGTTTTTGTTGACAGATGTTTTTATTGTCTTTTGACATTTTTTTAATTGTGTTTTCGTAAAGATTCATATTTTGAATCGCTTCAAATTTTGCCCAACAAAACTTTTATAGCTTTTATTATTGTATTAGCTGTGTCTTCATTGAATGCCGTGAAGATATATTTTATGGTTTACTTCTTTGTCCATTTGATTTTTGTGGAAATTTGTCTGATTGACAATCATACCACTTCTCCATATTACGTTTATAATATTTAGGAAATTTACAAAACAAAGAGGTTACCGTATACGTAGTATGTTACTACTTTCTAAATTGCATTTATGATTATAGATGACTTTTAAACTGTTAATTAAAATTTTTGGTTTGAGCGTTTCTGGTGAAGATGAAGAAGAAAAATCCTTCGGCTGTAGTGCTTAAGGTACACATTTTTGGAGACCTTAAACCATGAAATTCGACTGTCTAATATATAACAAGAGTGCACACACTGAAATGTCTCGCCTTCTTTACTAATCCTTGATACTATCTTGATAGACCTAAATATAAAGCTTTATTACAACTGTCACATAAACTCAACATTAACCAAGAAAATGAAACATTGATCTATGAAACATGAAAATGAGGTCAAGGTCAGATGAACCATGCCAGGCAGACATGTACAGCTAACAATTCTTCAATACAACAAATATAGTTGACTTATGGCTTATAAATAAATAAAAACAGACCAAAACACAAACACTTAAAACTTAGCAATGGACCGTGAAAATGAGGTCAAGGTCAAATAAAACCTGCGTAACCGACATATAGATCATAAAATATTTCCATACACCATATATAGTTGACTAATGCATAAAGTATTAGAAAAATAGACCAAAACTCAAAAACTTAACTTTGACCAGTGAACCATGAAAATGAGGTCAAGGTCAGATGACACCTGTCAGTTGGACATTCACACCTAACAGTCCTTCCATACACCAAATATACTAGACCTATTGCTTATAGTAACTGAGATATGGACTTGACCACCAAAACTTAACCTTGTTCACTGATCCATGAAATGAGGTCGAGGTCAAGTGAAAACTGTCTGACGGGCATGAGGACCTTGCAAGGTACGCACATACCAAATATAGTTATTCAATTACTTATAATAAGAGAGAATTTAACTTTACAAAAAATATTTTTTCAAGTAGTCACTGAACCATGAAAATGAGGTCAAGGACATTGGACATGTGACTGACGGAAAGATCGTAACATGAGGCATCTATATACAAAGTATGAAGCTTCCAGGTCTTCTACCTTCTAAAATATAAAGCTTTTAAAAAGTTAGCTAACACCGCCGCCGCCGCCGCCGCTGCCGGATCACTATCCCTATGGCGAGCTTTCTGCAACAAATGTTGCAGGCCCGACAATAAAAAATCCGGTTTATAAAAAAAATGTGATATTGCCTTTTTGATAGAAAGTTTTATCATTTTGAAAACCATCAGCACCGCTCTACCTATAGTGTACTAGATATATATTGTTATCAAAGGTAACAGGATTAAAACTTAAGGAAGCTCGCTTTTCATGTTTATGAATTTTGTTCAGATTTTCGATAATTTTGTGTTTTTTCCCATTTGAATGCCTTAACAGATTTTGACCGGTGACCCCCATTTTTCTTTTTATAATTCTTAAAGTCTTATAAAATTTTAATTACTTTTTAATAGTTTTTGACGACTTAAACTTGTCAATGATAAAGCTATGAAAAGTCAAGAGAGAACATTTTCCTCGCCAAAACTTCAATGGCTATTATCTTGAAAACAAGCACGGTGACCTATATATTGTTTTGGCTCTTTGGATTCCTTCATTAATCCTCTATAAATATAAACTAGTGTTTTGAAAAGTTAATTACTTTGAAACTCAGAAGCGAACTCCCTTAATTCGCCAGACTCACGTTTCGTCTACATAAGATTCATCATTCGCTCATATCAAAATATTTACAACGCCAAACAAGTACAAAGTTAAAGAGTATTGATGATAAAAAATTACAAAAAGTTGTGCCAAATACGGCTTATTTTCGATAATGGTAGTACAAAATCATATGCATTTTGAAATTAACCTAAAGTTAAACTAATACACCAGATAACAAAAATGCGGTGAAAATATATTATATCAAGATTGCAACAATTTCAATTCACAGCAGCAATGCAATTTCTTTCCATGCCCTTAATCAAATCGGAAAAGAATTAATTCTTCATGTGTTTGAGAAAGGATAATTATTAGTCCGGCCGATCGGTGAAAAAATTCCTAAAATAATAAGGTAAGCACCAATTTTTGCATGATGGTACATTTTTGTGTACTGAACAATATAAGCTATGGACCCACCCTCAAAATTCAATATGACGGCTTATTTCATGATGGCTGCCGTACGTTCTAAAATAGTTCTGAACACCCCATTGTTGCATCTACATACTTAAAATAAAGATTACTGAAAATCATGATTAACACATTTTTTTCAAAGTAATGATTTGTTAAAGAAAATCTCATAAACAAAAGAAAATTTTTAAATTATAGTTTCTTTCGAAAGATAACTGAAGCTATATTACCCCAAAAGTATAACATTAATTCAATATGCTGTCAATAACTGTAAGTACTCTAAGATATCTACTTAGTGTCTTTTTGTTGTGGGAATGTTAAAGTACCTTGTCTAATCTGTTTTATTATACGAGGTGCGGAGGATAGAAATCGACCCTATGCACATGAATAGCTCCTATATTATCAGTGTATCTTTTATCATTTTTTGGTTTGGGGAAAATCTTGATGCAAATTCTGTAATTATAACAATTTGGAAATTGGGTTGATAATGAGAACCTCACTAAACAGACCAATATTCATCTTTTCTATCGTATTTGAATTCTTTCAAACCACTCAAAGTCTTGTATTCTTGTATAAATACACTTGCGTAAGGTCGATTTCCATCTGACACAGCTCATATGTATTTCTGTGTGTATCCATCTGATGAGTTTAATCTTTTTCAACTGATTTTCATCGTTTGTACTGTTACACCACTGTCCCAGGTTAGGGGATTGAAGGTTGGGTACCCCTTTGCATGTTTAACCCTGACAAATTCTGTATGTGCTTGTCCCAAGTCCAGAGCCTGTAATTTAAATAATTTTTGAGTATCATATCTTTTTTGGTTTATTTTTTTTACATACACAAGGCCGTTAGTTATCACCTTTGAATTGATTTACATCTGTCATTTCATTGTCTTTAATAGCTAACTATGTGGTATGGGATTTGTTCATTGATGCAACTATACAGTAACCAATATAGTTGTTATTTTCTGTACCAACTAGAGTAAAATCACAGATTTAATAAACTCATCATAGATACCAGGACTAAATTTTGTATATTGATGATGTTGAATTATGGCCAATAATATACATGTATTTTTAATATTTCTGGGCATTTATTTTTTTACCAAATGGACCAAACTGCAAAAACATAAATATAATTTCAATAATACCCTTTTATAAATGTTTGAAATAAAACTATATATTTTGAGGTGGATCCAACCATTTTCAAAAGGGGGTTCCCAACACAGGATAAAGGATGTTCAAACCATATGTCCACATTCAAAAACAATCCCTGGAACACCCGGAATAATATACACAGAAACATATTTATTCAATTTTATTCAACTTCCTATTATTTTTCAACAAAATAAAATCTTTCACACAGTCATTTATATATACATTAACATTTTAACCCTGACAACCACTTACTTTTTAAAAAAAACAAAAAGATACTATCAGTCAATTTTCATTTCTATCCTAAAATTGTGATTCTACTAGAACTACTTTTAAATAATTATTGTATTATTCGTATATATTAATAAACATATTATGTAATTCAATCTTTTCTATGCTTATATGTATATTACAACAACATCCTAGAAAAGTATAATAAATGAATAATAAATTTTGAAAGCTGTACATAACCTTTTACTGTCATGATGGTATAGTAAAATATAAAATGGCAATAAAACCTTATTAACCAATAATTCATTCTATCAAGCCTAGGGAAAGATGATGAACATTGTCGAAAAAATCAATTAAAATTCTTTTGTTCATGGGAAAAACAGATTCTATCACTTAATCCAAACAATTTAAAAAAAAATCACCAACTACAGAATTTTCTGGTTTTGAAACTTGAATTACATTGCATCTCAAGTCTTTAATATTTTAATTCACAGGATACTGAAATTTGAAATAGGTTACAATCTATTCTTCTTTCAATCATTTCAAATGTTAATTGCAGTAGAAAAAATTGTCTGATAACAATACAGATTTTGTGAGCATTGTATGATTGACATCCAGTTTTTTTCTTCTGAAATATAATCAAAATCAGAAATGCAGAATTTTACATTTTAAAAAGTTTAAGCAGCAAAGCTACAGACATTAACTTTTATAAATAATAATTAATACTAAATAATAATATTTCAGCCCTTATGTATTATATCATGAAATAATCTATTTGGCAAGTTGATGTAAAGGTTTGAGATTCTGATTTATAATCTATGTGTGTATTCTTCATACAGATTTTTAAAGTTTGATAGTATAAACTTTGCATGTTGTGTCAATTACACATATAAGATTCATTTATTCAAAAAAATCAAATAATTCCAGATCGTAATGAAATAAAATTTCAAAATTATGATAAAATGATTTGCAAACTTTAGCTATCATAGGAAATATGTAAATGATATATACATATATATTTGTTTATAATTTTTGTTGCAAGGACTATGAAAATAAAATATAGTATATCAACACTGATGATTAAATTATGCAAAACAAAATATTGATAAAGCTCCCTTTTGAACTATTTATATCAACATTTACAAAATGACTATCATCTAATAGGACTAGCACTAAATTATAAAATTACATAATCAATTAACAACTAAAATAAAATCCCATAAAATACAGCAGATTTACAAATATTCACTTTATGTAATAAATGTAAAACACCAAGTATCTGAATTTCTTCAAAATTTTACTTCAAAGAAAACTGAAAGCCACAAGAAAATTTTTATAGATAAGTCACCAAATCTAAAATGGAGGACATAAGGATAACACAATTTTAAAGAATTCAATGTATTAATAGTTTTGGATTAGTAAATTGGACTTAAACACAAAACAATGCTTAAATCACTTAGCATGAAATGTAGGTCACTACAACACTATTGTTGCAATTTGCAAAAGGGGTTTTTATTTGAAGACATAGTGAAATTTATATACCAAATAACAGTCATTCATTCCTGTTTAAAAAAAGAAATTCTGTTTATTTGTCTTTGAATAAAAGAGATGTCAGGTATAAATCATGAAGACAGTAACCTAACAATGTTAACTGAAAGACATCTAGTGGTTACCATACAGTCTTCAACAAAAGACATGTCATGACGTGTCTATACAACACATACCAATAAGATATTTGTCACACATTTTTAACTGATCATATACAAGTAGGGATGATATAATGTTCCGTTTCATTTTTTTTTTATACCAACATTGTGATTTCAGAGAAAAGGATGCTCAAATGTGTTGTAGATGATGTACAAAAAATGTAAAAAAAAACCACATCCAGACTACCTTTAAGAGATAAGTGATACCTATGACATATTACCAAAGCCTAAATAGGTTGAATTTTATTTAAGATACTTGAATAAATCAACCTCAATTGTAAAAAATAAATTAAATATAGTACTTCTTTGTAAAATGCTAATACAACATTTGGACGGTTTCCATTGAAATTGCAGAAATAATACAATAAATATATGTACCAGTATATAATTGTACATCTTCTTTACAGATATATGTGTCTGATATTATACATTATGACACCAAACCAGTTGAATCTATGCCCAACTTCTTTTGAAGGTGTATTGCATTTTTCTTAAAATCTCTTTCCATTTCTTCCATAGTTTGAAGTTCTTTAACAAATTTATCAACATGTGCTGGTCTCTTGACTGGTGCAGACTCAACCCTAACTTTTATTGGGGGGTTTCTAAATTCTTCAATATCAAAATCAGATGAATCATCACCAGAATTTTCACAAGCATTGTCATTTATATCATCACCAGAATTTTCACAAGCATTGTCATTTATATCGAGGTGTTTCTCTTCTTCAATATCTTGATTACTCATATTGACTTGAAATGTGGGAAATGGTTCTAAAGTCTTTCTGCCCATGTTAGGTTCACTGGCAGATTTTAAGGTCGAATTTTTCTTTCCTGGGGTTTTGGCTGACACTGGTCTGGTGGTTTCAAATTTCATTGGCCTTTCTGACTTCTGGGTCATAAATGCTGCAATAAATAAAGAAAATACAATTATTAATTGTAATTTGATTAAAGAATGTTTTATTTTCAATGTGTCATTTGCAGCATTGGTACTACGTGTATTGAAAACTGCTAAAGTAATGTATTATAGCAAGTATACTGCTTCAATCCTTTCTGAAAAAATTTCAAGGATCTAAGTGGAAATCTGTTGGAATAGGTTATTATGCAGAACTACTAGTACTATTAATCCTTTGTAAAAATTTCTGAAAAAAAGTTCCAAATTATGTGTATAAGATATTTCCCTGGTATATCTCGGATCTACTTGGAGGTTGAAAATACTAGAAGCTGTTGACAAAAAATATGTATGACATCACAATGATCAAAGCTGGTTTTTCAACTTTGTGAAACCTGGCCAAACTTTTTAATATCTATTTACTATAAACAAGACTAAATATTATTTTTAGCAATTTTTACTTTCAAAATCAAATTACTATTGGCTGCTATAACTTGTGGCATATTGAAAATCTAAAGAATAGGAGGCTATACATGTGTCCCCCCCTCTCCAATATGTCTCCATAGTTGTGACTTCAAATTAATTCTATGATAATACAAGAACTTTGGATTCATCATTATTCCTTGGATACCAATTTTTAGTAGATTTCTTGGTTGCCTGGGAACCAAGAATTTCAATGTCGAATGAATAACAAAAATAATAATGTTATATAGAAATGCATGCAGATTTCGGCAAAATCACAAAATCAAATATCCATGAAAATTAAAATTTTCCTCAATCCACAAATATTGGTACCCATGCAAAAAATGAATCCACAGTAACAAAGACTTACTTCCATGTCCACTTTGTGGTCTAGATTTTGATTGCTGACCTCTAGGTATAAATGCACTAGCTGGTCTCTGAGATTTTCTGTTCTCATGATCTGGTCCAAACACAGCATCAAGATCAAACAAACTTTTCTGTAAAATTAAAAGAATATGGTGAATTTTATATATCTTCATAATGGGCTAGTCAAATATGGATGACCATGACAGCCATCTTTGTTGTACTCTTGGTTTATGAATAGCCTAAGTCTGATAGTCATGCAATGTTAATAATATGATTCCCCTTCCACAGCAAACTGATAAAATTGATATCTTTTATAAGTTTTCAAATCATCTTTACTATGTCTGTATGTACATTGTAGTCTGTTTCATTTGCCTTTCATTTTAAAATCATTTAATCACATGACATTTACATACACATATAGATTTTTAATGTGAATGCATGATGAGGCACTGGCTGTTTTATATAAACAAATTACATCAAATCAGATATAAAAAGATGCAAAATCTATAACTTCCCCTTAATGAGAAATTGAAGTAAGTTTATTTAAAGACATATTAGTACATTTCATATATATAACAAAGGAATCATAGTATATTTACCATAAAAAGATGATATAGGGTCCATGAATATAATTATATATATGATTTATCTTCCATTTTTTACAAATTTTTATTTATCAGAATTCTAGTAACATGAATAATGTTGTTAGTTTTATGGTGTACAATTAAACATATTTTTTTAACAATATAACAAGTTAATTTACCAACCTGACCATATCTTTGTGGATCATCATAATTTAATCTATTCTTTCCATAAGGATTTCCACTGTTTTGAACATGCAACTACAAATACATAAAATACATAAAATTATATTTTCAAATAATATATAAGTATGATTTGCATCAAAGAAACCATTTTTCATTCTAATGCAAAAACGTTTCTAACGATCATTTTGATTGGATAACGTCACCTTTTTTACATGGCATCCATTGACAACTGATGCTATTGGATGTACGCGCAGGCGCACACTGCATATGATAGATTTTAGTCACATGTTTAAAGTTGTTTTCTGTCAGTGTCATAAGAATGGAGATAACAATATTGTATTGTAATCTCCGACGGCATCAATTGGGGATTTGATGGTCACAAATACCCGTTTACTGTCTCCGCTAACGTGTCGCCAGTAAACTTAATTTGTGACCATCAAATCCCCAATTGATGCCGTCGGAGCTTAAAACACAATACAGTTATCTCCTTATTCTAATAAAAAAAACTATTTTATTGCTTAGCTTACAACATCTTTTATGTTGAATTATTGGTTTTTGCTTTTGTTGTTCGCAAAATATAACAAAAATATAACAATTTCAGACTAAGACTGCAGAAGTGTAATAAAACTTGGTGGATATGTACAATCATTTGAAAATATTGGCATCTGGTTTGATCATATCCTACAGCTTTTGATATTCTTTAATTTTGTGCGACCTCTAAGAATCATTTATTATAAACAAATTTCAGAGAAACAAATAGAACAATCACCGATTTTGTAATTGGGTCTGTGAAAGGAATCTGTGGCTCTCCGTTTCTATTTGACACAAACAGGTCCTTCATTTTAACATTTGCCCCATTGACCATATCTTTGGCAGTTCTGGGTCTTGCTGGTGCAGATTTGACTCTCCCTTTTAATCCTCCTGGCTGTTTAGTCTACAAAAGGTAGAAAACATCATAATTAATAATAAATATAAAACTGCTTGTAAGATTGCACTTTTCTTCAAGTGTAGGAGAAATGAGAAAAAAATATATTTTCATGGATATTTGATGTCATAGTTTTGTCATTTGAAGCCTAAACAAAAATTAATGCATTATACATTTAGATTCGTAGTTGACCTATATCCATGGGAAAATTTACCCTCAGAAAAATAACGAATTCAAAGAACAAATTATGCCACCCTTTATCACCAGTTTAACAAAATATGACCATAAAAATGTAGAATCAAAAATTTTCTGTTGATTTAGGTTTTAAGCTTATAATATTTATTTTAATCATTATGACATATGGTGATAACTATATTTGTAGTAGAAAGGTGAACACATTTCCTAAAATTATATTAACCTTAAACAGGCATGATCTTCAAGCAAATCTTAAACATTCAGGATACACATGAACAGTATCAATGTAAAAAAAAATAAAAGCAATATCTAACTTCAAATAATATCCCTGGATTTCATGTATTAACATTGAACAGTACTTATCTTTTATGTCTATCAATGATACAATTTACAAAAATAAGTGATGAAAATATGTGCTTTTCTTGTTGTCATTTCTATGAAATATCTACATCAAATAAATTGAAAAAAAAACCAGTCATTATGCAACCATGCAAAGCAACATAAAAACAAATTTACTTTCTTTTTTAAAGTGATGCTTGACTAACAATGCAATGCATGAGCAAGTGCATACTATTCAACTTCAGATCTTTTTCAGTCTTTTAATGCTTTTAAATCCCTTTTAATTTCACATAAAACATCATGCAATTTTTTTTTTTATTCTGATCTCATTCAGGTGAAAAAGCTAAAACATAAATATCATATAGTGAGAGAAGTACAGATATAATAAGCACTGTATGCTATTTAGTAAAACAAAATAACAATACCACTATAAAATGTCCTCACTACTATTTAGTCTGAAAATTATACCAATATTATTTAGGAATAAAATTTAACCAAAGTGCTTGGAAGCACCGTATGGTAAAGATTGCATACAATTTGTAGTGGGAATTAAAAGTTATTTTACAATAACGTATTAAATCATGTAAATAGCAATGGAAGGCAATATTTCAATTTGAGTGATTTTCAATTACCCTTATATAGTTGCAGTTGATAGGAACAATTGCAATTTACATTCAATTAACAAAACTCTAAAGTTAATTTTACTTTTATGATGGCTACTTTTAGAAAGATATAATCCCTTATAATGATGAGATGTATATAAAACTAAAAACAAATGTTTGATTGATATTAAAGTGTAGATGTACACATATTTGTTCCATGAATATGTGAGTATATATTTTAATGATAAATTGCTTGAAATGTACATGTATGGATTTAATGAAGAAACAAATCACCTCAATGTGGCATGTTATTGTTCTCTCAAACATTAAGTTATCAGGTCTTGAAAGTATAGCTATCAAGCCAACGAAATAAGGCTTTGATTGAATGAATGCAATCTTTACCCTAATAAAATCTACACACTATATAAATAACAATATCACATTTTAATTTGTATTTAAAAAAATAAATACATGTAGTTGGAAGGAGTGTTATACCATAACTTTATGAAAAATATCTCTAAAACAACCATGGTCAAATATTCTGAACAACAGATAGACCAGAAACTGTAGTGTATCTGTTTAAGGTTTCTATGTGCAGCTAAATGTTTAGCCCTTGTCTTATCCATTACATTGAAAATTTTGTCCAATTATTTTTCAGGTCATGTACATTTCTAGTCCAAATAATTATGATGTCTTGAAAGGCTAACAAAGTAAGGCCAGGATTTTTTAATTTGTTGGTTTACGGATCCGCCGACCCGATTTTGCCGATTCCTAGAATAAAAATAAAATTGACTTTTCATGCTTTTTTATTCCCGCCGACCCAAACAAATACATTATCCCTGAAAAATAATTAAATTCTTCTTTTTTTATGAAATGAAATGCATGAATCACTAACAAAATTGATGACACTCTCTGTTGTGAAAAAATAAACTTCCAGTTTTCGTTTCTAAAAATAGACAAATCAATTATAACTGACCTTGAAATGTCGTTTACGCAAATAATTTTGCAGCACGAAATCTGTGTTTAAAACCCATTACTGTAACACAATAAGTTCGTTTCCCTTATTTGTCATCAGTCTGTAAGATGCATAATCTCATAGAAATAGCTAGACTTGTCCAAATGTGGACAGGTGGAAAGCACCTTGGAAGTAAAAGTTCTGAATATCAACAAGTCATTTAGAATTTTCTTGTTTCATGGATAATTAAAAAAAAAATATCGTTCATTTTGATTAAAAACGGGGATGCATGACACTAGATTAACCTGATATTTTTGTTTTTTCCGTGGACGAGTCTATTACGTTTTTGACACTTGTGTTGAAACTTATTTTTGTACGATGTTTTTTACATTTTTTCTTTATCTGTTTTCGTTTTTGAGTATCATTACTCACCAAGTTTTCTGGAATTGAAATGAGCTACCCGAATTTGTTTTTCTTGTTTGTGAAAAGACGATTTAATTTCGTCTAGTTTGTCTGTGAACACCCCCCTTTTTTAAGGCAAATCATTAGACAATGTCATGCGATATTTATGACAGCTGAGCAAGAATGTTTCATCGAACTAAAATTTGAAATGGTGACAAAATAGCATAAAAACATTTTGTTAGAAAGGTGAAATGTATATTTATTTTGCATTTTTTTTTTCTGTCTTGAAAGATATTTTTTTTTTTTTTTTCCCGACCGACCGACCCGACTTTTTCATGGGGAAAATCTGTAAACCAACAAATTAAAAAACCGTGGCCTAAGGCGTCAAAGAAAAAAATTATAATAGCTTTTCAAGACGTCATTATTATTTGGACTAGTACATTTCCCGCCATTTTTTATATAATCATTTCAGAAATCATTTTTTTTTTAAATTCTAGTAGTGTCTTTTTTTTAGATTAATAAAACCTTGAATTAATCATAAAATTCTGGCAACAAATACGTTTTTAAACAAAATTGGGATTGTGCAAAACCCATATTGTACTTTTTGTAAGACTGAACTTGAATCAATTGAACATATAATGTGGGATTGTTATTATGTACAACAATTTATTGGGCAAACTGAAATGTGGTTTCTGCATAATGGTATTAGTTTACCATTTACACAGGATATTTTTTTGTTTGGAAATTTATCACGAATGTACAAAGGTGACCTTCAAAACAATATTTTTCTCTGAATTAAACAATATATGTATAATACACAATATTTTAAAGAAGAATTAAGTTTAACAGCATTGATTGAAAAATAAAGCATCATTATATTTTGGAGAAGAAGATATCAATTAAAAATAAATGTTTTGAAAAGTTTAATCAAGCTTGGTGCATTTACCAAGAGGCTTTACAGGATAATTTGGTGGATTTGCAACTATGAAAAAATTAGCAGACATCAAACTGATTTTTTTTTTTTTTATATTGTTGTTTTTATATTGGTTTTTTTTATATTGTTTTTTTGTTTTTTGTTGTTTTTGGTTTTTTTTCGTTTTTTTTAATCATCTTTTAATTCTTTTATTTATTAATTCTCTATATTTTTTTTTGTATGTCCTTTTTAATAAGATAAAATTATAAAATCCAAACAAAATGTTATTTTCAAGTTCTATACATTTTCTTATAGGTTGTATTATATTACATTTATATATATATATATGAACTTATTGTTTGATAAATGTACTGTTGTATATTATATATGTTGGATAAAAAAAAAATTTAAAAAAAAACAACCTTGAACAGATTAAATGCATTTTACTTCTGCCTTTAAAATAATTTTAAAGATCAATAATCTACCGAACCCATGTGTCCAAATGACTTACTCGTGGTGTTGTTCTATTGCCTCTATTATCTCTCTTACTCTTGTCTGTCATAACAACTTTTTGAAACTAAATAACATGTCAGGTTTTAATTTCTTATATATATTTGCTTATTTATTGTAAGTTAAGTACATGAATATATTTATACAAATATCCTATTTCAAACTAAATTATTATCTGTGCTAACATTTATCAGTCTTTCTGTGGAATCAGTGGAATTAGCTGGCAAAATAGCCACTGCCAAAATTTATTTGTTCAACAAAGTGACCAATTAAAATTATAAGGTTTAAGTAACTGTATTTACAATAAAAGCTTTAAACAATATAAAAGTAGCCTGTATATAGAAACTGATGCAAATAGGCTATTAACTGACTACAAGAATCTCAATGATTCCTATTAAGCTAACAATATTTAGAAAATTCTATCCCCATACCTTGCTGTATGCATTAATAAACCTTCTGTCCACTTCCTCATAAGTTTTGGAATTTTTTCTATTAGGTGCTTTCCCCATATCTATTTGATGATGATGTAATACTTCGTCCATATACAGCTGGCGATTCTGCATATACAGCATCTGTCTTTGTCGGATTTCTTCCTGAATTTCTGCATAGTTTCTGTCCAGTAACTTTATACTTAATCTTTCCCAAAGCATTGCTGCTCTAGCCTGCAAACATAAAAGTACTGATACATAGAGACATATCTAAACTAAAACAATGAACTTTCTCTTATATTTCAAATCTAAACAATATTGGATTGGATTTATAGAATAGAGAATAATTATAAGCAAAAGGTGCAGAAAAAAGGGTGGACAAGTGAAACTGTGAGCTACTGCTCACTGATGATACCCCCGCCACAAGTGGATAATATTAATAGTGTTCGGTAAACAGGAAGTTGTGGATTGATGAATTTTGAAAACGCATCACACGGTATAGCTGACTTATATAAATCCTGAAACCAAATTTTAGAAATCCTTGTATTGTAGTTCCTGAGAAAAATGTGACGAAAATTTTCAACTTGGCCATCATGTGTAAAACCATACAAGTGTTCGGTAAACAGGAAGTTGTCAAGTGATCAATCTGAAAACGCATCACACGGTATTGCTGACTTAGATAAACCCTGAAACCAAATTTCAGAAATCCTTGTATTGTAGTTCCTGAGAATAATGCGACAAAAAATATTCATGGGAAGGACGGACTGACTGACGGAAGGACAGACAGAGGTAAAACAGTATACCCCCCTTTTTTTAAAGCGGGGGTATAAAAATGGAGAAAAATGGGGAAAAATAGGCTTAAAATCTCAGATATATACAGAATACACATTATTATATAATTAACACAAAAATAAACAAAGAATTGAAAAAATGGAATAAAAAATTAAGGAAATGAAATGAAGGACCCAACCAGACCCTCACTTCGTAAGTTCTTAATGTTAATTTTACATAGATTTTAGTTATTACTGAATTCAAAATTGATAAAACCTATACTGACTAATGTGTAACGTTTACAACATCCAGTTGGAAGAGTGCAAGGATGCACTCTATAAGAAAAATATAATAATTGCAATATATTTTTACAGGTGATCTAATTCAAAGCCTTTAAGTCTGTTCCAAACAAACTTTTGCGCCTGTCCCAAGTCAGGAGCCTCTGGCCTTTGTTAGTCTTGTATTATTTCAATTTTAGTTTCTTGTGTACAATTTGGAAATTATTATGGCGTTCATTATCACTGGACTAGTATATATTTGTTTTGGGGCCAGCTGAAGGACGCCTCAGGGTGCGGGAATTTCTCGCTACATTGAAGACCTGTTGGTGACCTTCTGCTGTTGTTTTTTATTTGGTCGGGTTGTTGTCTCTTTGACACATTCCCCATTTCCATTCTCAATTTTATTTTTCTAGCAGCAGCCCAAGTTGTTTTCCCTCATATTTACATGGTCAATCTTTCTTTTCTCATCCTCAATATGCATGAAATGTTTGTCACTGGGCATTTAACAAAAAAACAATAAATCAATAAATTTCCTTTTTGCTAATAATAAAATGATCTTTGTTAGAAAATTTCCAGCATTGTCAAGCACATTTTCAATATAAGGCAATGTAGGAAAGGTGTAGACATGAAAGGTTTCTATACACATTAGCTCCAAATAGAGCTTTTGTTACTTAGTAGAAGCCATATTAACTATGTTCAATATTTTATGATCAGTCCTTGTGCTAATACTTTAAACTCTTTAATATACAAGTATCTGTTAAAACTACCATAAGACATATCTTACATTTCTAAGTTTCTTTTAATTCATGCCCAATGTATAAATAGACTTACAGATTTGTCAGGAACTGGTGTATTTGTTAGATGAGTGGCTCTATAATCAAACTCTGGTGGAGGAAGTCCTACAATTGTAAGGTATGTAATAATAAAACAAGTGCAGAATATTAATACCAAAATTTCATACCCCTGAACATCATGCAACAAAGGCCCACAAAAACACAAATATTTTAACATTATAATTATGGATATTATCTTTTTATAATGTGTGTATATTTCAAATTCAAAGTTTCAGAAAAATTAGGTTACTTATCCCCCTTATTGATTAACTGATGCACTCTTTGTTTATTTTGAATAACAAGTATAATGATTCACATTGTTTATATGACATGATTCATATATATATATATATAAATGGAAATTAGCAAAGTTTGATGTGTACTGAGGTTTCTTTATTATTCGTGGGATTTGTGGATAAAAATCGACCCTTAATTAAAATGTTCAACAAAGGTGTACATTTTTTATACAGTGTTCTCCCTAGGCCATTTTAGCCCTGCGCTGTTCAGCGCTATCGTAACTTACCAGGGTGGTATTTGGGCAGACCGCACCACTATCCAATCAAAATCAGTGCTATTGTTTTTGAATTTTTAAACTTCTGGTATTATTTCGTACATATTCCAATCACTTGATAAACTGGTTGATTTATCTTAGAGATCATTAATTCAACCAATGAAGTCAAATATAAGAGGGGCCAATTCAAAAAATGAACAAAATGGTGCTACTTGCAAATCTTTTCCTGCCAAATAAGCCTTTCCTTCCTTGAGTTTTGTGCTTTGAAAGATACAAAAACTTCATATAATATAGGCTTGTAGTTGTTTGCAGACTTTGCCAAAACAGAAAATCAAATATCCATAACAAAAATTTCATTTCCATGCAAATTGTTAGCCACAAAAATATATAAATCAACAGTACATAATGTACATGTACATGTGGCAGTTACTTAATAAAATCTATAAATGCTGAATTGTTTAATTTATAAAAAGACTGCCAAATTTTATAAGAAATGTTAATTAGGTACAAATGTATTAAAAACAATACATAATTAGAAAAACATGGCAAATCCTCAATCCTACGTACAGGAAATGTTTTAGATAGTTAAAAAATATACATGATGTTTCATAAATGCATCAGTTTTGTATATTAATCATATTAGTTACATATTTGTATTTCTACTTACACATGTAATATGTCTTTTAAATTTATGTTCATGCATTTCATGTCTACATATTAATATTGTTTTTGATGTTATTATTATGTATTTTATAAAATGTTCTGTTATTTATTATTTGTATGTATGTAATAGAGATCTAGAGGACGTTCTGAGTTGCAAAACTTGTGTCTAATCCTTTAATTTGGTCGTTATGTTTTTAGACAATAAAATATGTTTAAACTATATATATATATATATGTAATCTGTTTGATTCTTTTTAAGCAGATAATTTAGGATGTTATAAAATGAACTCACCCACTATATTGGCTAAATGTAAGGATGCATTGTAATCTCCAGTCCATGACCTTTAAAAGCAGAAAAAATGATTTATATTTCAAATGATAGTTTTAGTCAAATATAATATTTTTTATAACAGACTAAAATCATAATACAAATGTAGGTTATTTTAGTAGAAGTTTTCTGAACAGGTAGTTAAAAAGGGAATAATATAGTCACTATTTCATGCATATATGACATGTCACCAATAAAAACAGATTAAATTTGTATAGAATGCATTATGCTCATTGTTGAAGGCCCTACTGTGACATCTACCCTTGTTAACAGCTATATCAGTTAGACTCAGATGGTGAATAGTTGTGTCATTGGCAATCATACATTGTACCACATCTCCTGGTTTTTTTTTTTATTAAAAAACATGCAACATGTAAAGTCTTCAGTCTACAATAATTGTACCATTTTGTTATAGTGTCATATTATATTTCTCCATTTCAAACCAGTGTATTTTCAAATATATATATTGAAAAAAAAGATTTGCTGAGCATTTCAAATATTTAAAAATAAATTATAATTAAATAAAGATCTTTGTATGTGGTGTCATAAAATAACAAAAGATATCAATAAATGGCATAAACCTAAGGAATACAAATCTTAAAAAGGCACTTAAATATATGTGTGTTGACCAGGGTTTCCGCTGGCGGTCGCCATTTTCTCAATTTGCGAAAAAATAATAATTGTGGCGATTAAAATTCGTCATTGGCGAAAGAATTTGGCGAAAGAAATATATATAACGATTTATTTTTAACCATCTTGTGTATTTACTTTTTTCGGGTTTCTCTGACTTTACCGATCAGACAATACTCGGAATTCACCTTGAACTCGTTAAGATTTTGACAGAAATCAATAATCAGCTGATTGCATTCAAAGCTATCGACATCAAAGGACTAATTAATAAAGGTGTTGATTGTATGATACAATGTATGACAAAATGAAATGGCTTCTGTCACATGTCACAAAAGGGATTTATTAACGACTTTGCGACGCACATGTTTGAAGCAAAATGTTACGCTTCCTTTCCCTCTTTTAATGATAGTCCAGAAAAGAAAATTGTTGTTATGACGAAAAATGTGCAAAAGCAAGAAAGGTTTCTGATTTAAAACTTTATCATTTAACTGTCATATAAATTCATTGATTTGAGTGGGTACTTTAAAGTCGTTTCAGTGACACACGTGTTTCAAGCATTTAGTTTTACTTATTAACGATGGTCTAGAAAAGAAAACTGTTGTTATGAAAAAATCTATTCAATAGGTTGGCATTAGAGTAACCCTTCAATGTAATGACTACACCTTACACGAGGGATCAATTCCAAGTGATAAGATGCTTCGTTTTGTTGTATAAACCACTTCTTATTTAGGAGGGGGGAGGGGGGTGTTGGAAAAAAGGAAAATTTTAAAAGAAAAATATATTTGTGTTACTTGTCGAAAAAAATAATAAAGTGGCGAAAAAAATATTTTTTTGGCGAAAGAGGTTGCGAAAAAAATAATTGACCCAGGGGAAACCCTGGTGTTGACTGTATTCTCCAGATAACTCTTTAAGGGGGCTCGCGGGTCTAAACCATTTTTTTTTATTTACTATAATAAGATTTCACTATTTTCTTCTATAAATGAACTTTATCTTATACTTAATAGAAAAATGAAATAAAAAAATGGGGTCACCGTTTATTTAAGCTCACGATCTGCCTTCGAAAAAAAGCATGAATTTTGTTAATGTCCTTTTTTTCTGTTGAACTAATAACTAATAATATCAAAATAAAAAAGAACTGAATTACAGAAATCGCTTAAATTTTACAATTATTTAGGTTATGTACAGCTTATTCAAAAACAGCAATAAAAACTTAAGGTCACTGATGAGTTGAAATATATATTTCAATTTTAATGCCAAAAAATGGCATGTTTGCACCAAGGGGAGATAATTTGGAGCTTTTTTAATGATATCTACATGTTTTAAAAAGTCACCTGGGGCCGACACAAATTGACTTTTTGGAATGATTTTTGTACTATATGATAAAGTAACAACTACTTAAGGTAATAACATTTATAATAAAATTTGTAATGAAAAATAAATGTTAATTTTTTTTCTGTAAATCTTATACCCAGGAGCCTCCTTAAATATTTAAGTTTAAAAAACATACCTCTTTATTAGTGATATCAAACAATTAAGCTGTTCTATGGCTGCATTCTTTTCATGTTGACACAGTTTTACATCCTGTTTGAGTTTAGTAATGGTATCCAGTAATGCTGTTGTGTTTTGTGGATTACCAGGAGAACTAAAAAGAGGCTCAACGTGGATTCCTTTGGCTTGCATTATTTTCTTTTTGTAATCCTGTGATAAAAAGAAAATGATTGAATAGCAAGCATTTGTAATACATGTATGTACATGTAGCATAAAGCATTTATGCAAGTTAACCAGCTTTCTTCAAAGCAGTCAATTATATTTCAAATATAAAAATATAGTATATACCAATACACATAATTAACAGCGCCTGGTGATGTTTGATAGCCTGACCGGTTTCGGTCCATAAAGGACCTTCATCAGAGGCAGAATGGTGGATTAAGGTTTGCACCCTATTTATATAGATATGGTAACCGGCGGTTGAGTTAACCGGCGGTTGAGTTAACCGGCGGTTGGGTTAACCAGCGGTTGCGTTCACCGGCGGTTGAGTTAATCGGCGGTTACGTTAACCAGTGGTTGCGTTAACCGGCGGTTGAGTTTACCGGCGGTTGAGTAAACCGGTGAAAAATCCCAGTGGGATTTTCCATGGTTACAATTATCTATATTTAGCTAATGTTCATGTTACAGTAAACTTTTTGACATGTTACGGTAAACATTTTACACTATATGGTAAACATGTGACCTGATGATATAACCATATTTGGGCTTTAGCATTGGATAAAGGGTGTTTTAATAATTTAAGAAGTACATAGTAATCATTTAGTCTTGATCTTTGGCTTATGATCCACCTAAATATCAAGTCTTGGAATAGTATTTCATGGTAGTTATGTGATATTAATATTTGGCTTATGATACACCTAAATATCAAGTCTTGAAATAGTACTTCCTTGTAGTCATGCAGTCTTGACCTCAGGCTTATGATACACCTGTATATCAAGTCTTGAAATAGTAATTCATGGTAGTCATGCAGTCTTGATCTTTGGCTCATGATACACCTAAATATCAAGTCTAATAATAGTATTTCATGGTAGTCATGCAGTCTTTGACGTTTTAGCTTGTGATACACCAAAACATCAAGCGTAAGCCTAGCGATTACCTGAAATTGATTAACTCAACCCCCGGTTACCATATCTATATAAATAGGGTGCAAACATTAATCCACCATTCTGCCTCTGATGAAGGTCCTTTATGGACCGAAACCGGTCAGGCTATCAAACATCACCAGGCGCTGTTAATTATGTGTATTGGTATATACTATATTTTTATGCTTTTACATTTTTCTCACTGATACACATAGTTAATATGGCTTCTACTAACGAAAGCTCCATGGAGCTAATGTGTTTAGAGACTACTTATGTCAGTACACCTTTCCTATATTGCCTATATTTCAAATATACTTAGAGCTTTATAAAAAAAAACTCCTCCAAAGAAACAAAGACTGCTTTAGTTCACCATGTTCAATAAATGATAATCTTTGCAGTCTGCGGGTAAAATACAAGCATGACATGAATGTGTTGTATCTATATGTGACAGCTACTGAGAAATAGTGCAATTAATTAAAAATAAATCATAATATTCATGATATTAGGTTAGAAGTTTATAAAATTTAGTATATCTTGTATGATATTCATCATTTATGATTCTTTTTACAGTATTGATGGTGTAAGAGCTGAATTAAAATCTCTTTTTGTACTCACTCAACTTACTTTGACCTATCAGCATACATAAAGTGTTGAAAGGACTCACAATTTGAGTTGAAAAATTTAGAAAAATGAATGCTGTAAGTCCAGTGTTGTTGATTTGCACTGTCATGAGAATAATAAAAAGTAAATTCACATTAAAATCAAGAACTCCATTTTATCATTTTACTTTAAAGAGTGTATAGGTAATAATAATCATAGTGGACATATACATTTGTCCTTTATAAGCATAGTATGGGCATAGGTACATGTACATCATGTGTAAATGTACTTGGGGACATGACATTTTTTTAAACCCTCCCACTTTTCCCAAATCTGTTCTTTTTCCCAATCTTTTTACTTTTAAATTGTTTATTCCATCAAAATAAAAACAATATCAATTATTAGTTTACTGTATTATCCACTAAAAGAAAATAAAAAACAATGGATTATTTATATTAATTGAAATACACACATAGAATGCATATCTAAAAAGGCAAATTCAACTATGGCCTTTGTCCAAAGAAACCTGAATCACTGACACTGTTCACAGCAAACAAAAGCTGTAAGCTACACAACGCTACAATTTAGTTACACCATTGCTTGAGTATGCTCACCTTAACATACAGAAAATAGAAAGTATGTCCAGTTTTTAATGGATGACTACCAACAAACTAGCAGTGTAACATCAATGATAAAAAGTCTACAGTGACGCCTAGAAATTAAAATATTGTTTGTTTGCCCTTTTCCGACCCTATGTTTTGAAACAGGGTAGGTAGGTAGGTAAAATAATTTGGCTCAGTATATTATATAATATTTTATTTTATAGATACAAAATCTGCATTATGTCATTTTTGTCCATTTTGTTTTTGCAAATAAGTTTTCTGGGACTATTAGAATGTGAAGCTAACTCATATGCACTACTATGTTGTTTTCAAATATCAAAATATAGAGGTGTGATGCATTTCTTCAACGTTTATTTGCCTGGAACTTTGAAGAGTTTGAACTTGCACTTATATTCTACACTTTGTACCTTGTACGCTTACCTAAAGGTTTTTTGTAAGAGATAACTTTGTACTGGTACCGTAAGATATGTCTGGGCAGACATACTATACTAGTAGAAAAAGTCCCATGAGTGTTAAAAATTTTGTGTGTGCCTTTGGCTTTGTTTCCAATAAAAGTGCTACAATCTTCAAACTTCATTGTCACGTATTTTACATCGTATTTATAAATGATCTGTATGGAAAACATGGTGATTTTACTGCCAGATATTCTCCAATTTACAGGGTTTTGTCACTTTTGGTTCATGTCAGATATAAATAATATAGCGTCATCTTTAACATAATCATCCTGATCTGCGGATCACAAAAGGCCATCCCTACATAGAATACAACGTCCATTTACAAATTAGTTTGTACACACGTTGATAATTTTGTATCAAACAAACTTTTTGGTAAATGAACCCTGCTCTTGTAAGTATAAAGGTACAGAGTAATGTACATCATATCATGATTTCAGGAAGGGTTCAACATCGATTTCAAACAAATGCTTTGAAACTTCAAATGCAAGCGTTTATGTCTAAAACTCAGGTGATACCAAACGGACTGGACCTTATACATTAAAGATAAAACCCGGGAAATACAAATATAAGATTTTTGGTAGGAACGAAAAAATAAAATAAAATCTTGCTGGTAAATACAAATAAAAGATTTTCAGGTGGAACGAATTTATAGGGTCGGTCGATAAAGGGCAAACAAATAATATTTTGATTTAAATGTAAGCCTGAGAACCACTAGCCAACAGGAGGTCCAGATGCAAATCCAAAACTTTAAACTTCCCAATGTTAATAGTGTGTTTAATGTTTTTGTTGTAATTTTTAATTTTCATTATGATGTATATTTTTGGTGTTGGAACTGTTCCATGTACATGATGAAGGAAAGTATGGTTACCCAATGAATGTAATTTCATACATGTCATAGGGTTGTAAAAGCATTTGCTGTGCATACATTTTAAGAATGAAGCGCTTCTGGCGCAAAAGTTCTGCGCTTCATTCAACATGTACTTCCATCAACGCTTTTATACCCCAATGAATTTACCAAAAAAAGCATTCCATACTTAAATAATACTCAACTAGAGTACTGTACTGAATTTGGGGGGAAATAAGGATAGAGGCACAGGTACTTCTTTATATCCATTGGAAGAAATATATATGTCGATACTCTCTCGATATATATTCATGATATTGGATCTTCCCATGTGAGTTTGTGGTCTAGTGGTTAAGAAAGATGGCTACAGTGCTGAAGGTCGGGATGCTAAAAATGTCAGTACACCAGAAGGGTGATTTTCACCCTCTCACACACTTCATTGGTATCCAGACTGGAGTTTAAACTAGCTTAGATACTTCGTGGGCCTCAGTAGTTTAAAGTTGTTCCCAGCTTGACCTGGAGATCAATCTTCTGAAATCTTTTTGGGTTGTCTGTTCCAACCGAGAAGCCCAGTGGTTCTTTCCAAGTACTTCGGCTTCCTCTTCCATAATAACAGACTGCCCAGTGTCCGACATCCTCCCTTGGGCGGTGTTGGGATGGGGATTGTTCTGTAGTGGGTTAATATTGTAAAGGACATGATCTCCATCAATCCTTAGGGACCCGGATTGTACAAGGATCTGCTGTACCCTTGCAGACATCAAGGGGTGCTTCTATACTGGCAGAATCTCAAAATACATACATACATACATGGATAGAAACAAGTGACTGTGGATGAGAAAAGGGTTTTGGAGAAAAGGGGGAGGGCTTACAAAATTGTCATGATCAAATAATGCAAAGTATTTATGAGTCTGGTAACCCTGAATATATAACATGCATTTAAGCACTGTTGAAGTGAGATTTTTTATGTATGGGAATTGTGTTCAAGTAAAATGTACATACATGTACTACATGGTGCATTTTTGAATACTATTTTATCTATAAATTGTACATGGTGTGTATACCCTTAAAAACACAATTCTTGATGACCCCAAAATACACAGTCCAGACATCTTCGCGCCTGCGAAATACGAGTTCAGATAGTTCATAGTGAGAATCACATGTGACATGTGATAATTGTCCAAGGAAATGTAAGAAGTGCACTCAACGATTTAAATTTGTATAAAATTTAGCTCGTACCCTTTTCAAAAATTTAAGACATAGGAATAACTCTTCTGCATAGGTCCAAAATAAATGCTTTGATTACTCTCTAATTTTTATTCTTTATCTGTTATGTTGTTCTTCCAGACACTTCACATATTTCTACATAGATTAGACGCCATGTTGTTTACATCAGCGCTATGCATTCGATATTCTTTAGGTTTATAATAACAAAGTGCGAAAAGCTCGAAGTTTAATTATCGTAGTCAATAATGTGTTTACCAAAAGACATTATTATCTTACTAAACGAAAAAATAATTTAACACTGACCAAAATCAAAATACGGAACAAGAAAAATTTGTAAAATATTTTGGGAATGGCTTATTACGGTCAACAACAGCAGCCTCCTGCAGGATACTATAACCAACCGGGTGCCCAACCTTCACAGAATGATCCTAATTTTCTATGGGGCGTCTTTCAAAGGTTATTTTAGATATATATTTATAACTAATGATTCCATATCAAACTATACACAATGTCGCAAATTATTTGTGTGTGACTCAACATTTTTATTGCGAAATATCTTTTGCCCTCCATTTAACTCAAACTTATTATTTTTTTCTGAAAAATACAGGAATGAGTGTAAGTCCGTTATTGTTACTATTAGTCTGTCATAAACGTATTTACACTTTTGGTATTTAGCTGTATCTTGCCTCCGAATCACCTTTTGACGTCAAGCAACTATCACTTTTGAATTGTGACGTCAAATATTTTGAATTATGATGTCAAAGTGTACGGGAACCTGTGTCATTGTGTGTGATGTTACGTTATGGCGGACAAATTTGCATACAAGTGTAAATGCGTCTAATTGTGTGTCCATAGGCATGACTGTTGACCTCTATTTTCAGAGGTCTGAACCTAAAACATGTAAAAGGAAGTTGTATCAATGACTGTTTTTCCCGGATTGGACTAAATAGCAATTTAATAGGTGTATGACAATGTAGTGATTACTGATTTGGCTGCCTTTTAGTCCAAGTACATATCTATAACATCCTCTATCGAGGAAGCACAAATTACTTAAAATTTCGGGCATTAACTCTCAAGCCGAAGCGTGGACAGAACGGTGTAATGTATGCAAAAAAAAGTCATTACAAAAACAAAGTCAAAGGAAAGTAAAGCTCTAAAATGCATGCCAAGACCATTGTCAGTTAGATTATAGTTGTCAGTTGTATAAAACGAATCCCTTTGACATTTTAAATGAATGATTATTTTATTTGTTTTAGAGTTGATAAAGACAAAAGTGGTCAAATAAGTGCTAATGAACTTAGCGGTGCTCTGTCCAATGGTAAGTGGTTGGTCTATGTCCAACCTTGTGATTGCACTAGCTGCCCTTATGTAGCCCAGTGAAGTTTTTTTTTCATAATTTGCAGTTTAACAAGTCTTATAAAAGCTGTCAAAACTCATTCTCATAACTAGTTTGTTATCTCCCCTCTCAAAATTATAACTTGTCAATTATCTCCTGTGTCAAAATCATAACTAGTCAATTATCTCCCTTGTAAAATTTGAAACTTATAATAAATTTTCTCCACTGTCAAAATATTTTTAAATCTGTTAAATGGATATGAATGAATAATTCAATAAAAATCCTATGAGTTTGAATAGAAAATTTGCGAAATATTTTGTGGAGGTTTTAATTCTCCAGTTCCTTAATAATTGAATATTTTAGATAATGTACAGACTCAGTTTACTGAGAACTACACCACTGACAGCTTTAAATATGTTGAAAACTGCAAATTATTAATATTTTGCATGTAAAATGTACATGTAGCTTTCCTTTATTTGTGGACAGGTTTTTCATGGAAGTTCAACTTCATTTTTCAAACAGCTGTTTTTAATATGAAGACTTTTGTTGCACCAAATTTTTCCAATATTGTGCTTATCAAAATTTTAGTTGTGTCTCTTTGATTTATTTGGATGAAGACATATTTGCAATTTTTTCAAAAATTTTGCATGATTTTCACAGCTCTGTTTGAAAAAAAAATTTCCAAATGAATTTTGCTTGTCATGCAAAATCTGTCAAGCTTCTGTACTATGTAATGACAAACCTGGGTTGTTTAATAGGAAGATTGGTAAAACTGGTTATTAAACATGTTAAATAGGATTTTTTTTATCCTTTTATTAGGATTGATAAAGACAGAAGTGGCTCAATATCAGGAAATGAGCTTCAACAAGCTCTCTCTAATGGTAAGCTCTGTGTGACAGGAAATACAGGAAAACGTGTATTACTTTTATTATAAACATGATTAATTCATACAAGTCAAGTTATTGTTCTTCATAATGTTCAAGTTCTAGAAAAAGTATATAAATTGCTTGAATAAAAAGCTAAATTAAAAATAATTTCTTTAACATGTTTTAAAAAAATTAAAAACTACAATTGATCATTAAATTCTCAAAAATGATTATTATTAACTTTTTAATTTTTGACAAGGTTTCAAAATTTATACAAAAAGGAAGATCTAAGCAGATTTAATACATCTTGCACGAGTTAACATGGTTAATAGCCACTATACATCTATACTCATGCCACTGTTTTTATATATCTCTATTCATTTTTTGGCTTTTGTCTTTCATGTTGTCTTTGCCTTTAGGCTCATTTAACATGTTTAAGTGCTATGGTCATGATGGTACATTTGCACTTCAACAAAATTAATTTAAGTAAGCCAGCCATGCCAGTGTCTTTCAAAATCAAATTATTTTTTTCCTAATCATCGGCTAATTGACAATAGAATTATATCTCCTTTTTTTAAATGAATCTTATAATCTTTTCAATGAACATCATGTTTTTTTTTAGTATTTTAAAAAATGCTGTAGGTAAGCACAGGTAATACAGTTAGCAAAACTAGAACCATATCTGATCATGCTGATTAAACTCTTAATAGACATTATTGAAAATTATTTCATCTGGTCAGAAAAGTCCAAACTTTTGTATGTTAAAGCATACATGTATATGAGACGCATTCTATCAGGTCATAAACCTTGATAGAGCAGTTGCCAAAGAATTACAGAAGATATAAACCTGTTCTCTTGAACAACTAAACCTGCTAATCCATAATCATGATAATAGCAAAATAAACCTTCAATTAATTTTTTAAAAATGGTGTATTTCTATTAATTGTCATGATTGTGATTAATTCCGAATCATGTTCATTTGAAATAATTTTATTCTTACATTTCATTTTAAAAGACAGACCCAAATTTTAAAGTTGAATACATGCATGACATGTATCCTTTTGAAATGCAGGAATGTGATTCTTTTTCCTTTTCTTTTTTTTTTCTTTTGGGGGAGGGGGTATTCTTTTTTTTATTGACTCCATATGAGACTTGGATTGTCCAATATATTGCTGCAAGATCAAATAATAGAGTCCATGGTTTAACACATATATGCAAATATGTCAAGAAGTGGGAAAACAAAAAAAATAAAATTCACTAATTGATTCAACATATTATATTTGTCGTCCATATACATGTATCTATGATAAGCTGAATATGATTATTATTAACATTTATTTTTTAGGAACATGGACGCCATTCAATCCAGAAACAGTTCGTCTAATGATAGGTAAATGATTGTCTATGACCATGAAAGCCAGAAACCAAATTAAACATGTTTCAGCAAGGAACAGCTTTCATCTTTTATTCAAAGTGCATCTTTCAATGCTATAGTTTTGACTTGATCAGGTTCCTTTTTTGCTTTAATTTAATAGAACAATTGTAAATATAGTTTGTTTATATATTGGCATCCTTCAACACTTGGTGAACAGTTAGGGCTTTACATTAAACATTATTTTTTTGGTGAATTCAATATTTTCTCAGGGGAAAACTGATAAAGGATGAATTAGAAAAACAAACATGTTTTACATTAGTGAAACAAGTGGACTTTGTAATCATAACTCCGTTATTTTTTTCCAGGGATGTTTGACAGAGATCGTTCTGGCACCATAAGCTTCCAGGAGTTCCAACAGTTATGGAAGTTTGTAACAGATTGGCAGAATTGTTTCCGTACTTATGACAGAGATAACTCTGGAACTATTGATAAAAATGAACTAAAAACAGCTCTTACTGGATTTGGTAAGATTTCAGATATTTAGGGACTAAACTTAATTGTTGCCCAATTTGACCAGATTTTTGGCTAGCTGGCGAAAAATAATGTTTTTCATTGAATCCAATGTTTATCCTCCCCCCGCAATATAATAAGCAAAAAAAGGGCGTATAAAAACTATTCCCGAATGGAAACTTGATTGTCTTATTAAAGAGGGAAAATAGAATGGCCCATTTCCAGTAACCAGTCAGGTCATTCTAATAACCAAAATCCAGTCTGACAACTACGTCTTTGATGCAAAGTCACGATTTGACACATGTAATCACCTTCTCTAAACACTCTTTTTAAAAGCTTCTACAGATTATTCATTATTTTTAAGTGTTTTCATTATGCTTTTAAATTTGAATTGCTTCATAAATACATCACAGTTGTTAAGGGAGTTATTTCAAGTCTGTTTTTGGCAAAAAAATTGCAAACACAACTTGTTCTTCAATGAAAAAAACGAAACGCAAAATCTCATAAATAGATATCATAATATCTAGTATAGGAACCAATCTTTGATGAAAAGTAATTGTATAATAGTTTTGATCAACACTTATTAGAGGATGGATTGGATTTGAAATAACATTTAATAACTTATGGAAACAGCCCTATTGTCAACAGGAAGTTCTAATTGAAGGAAAACAATTTTGGTGGGAAATCTTCAATCAGTACTTTCAAATCTTATCTATGATGGCAATAATTCAAATATTATGAAGTTTTCATGCTTTATCTTTTCCAGACTCAAACATTAAATATAGGATTACATAAAAAGTCTTTATTAGTATATGAAAAGTATTTTTTTTAGTTTTATTTTATTAATCTAGAAATTGGTTGGCCCCCTAAAATTTCAACTGGGCCCCTGGCTCCTGGTGAAAAAGAGTTTAAAAGAGTTAGCCCCTGATGATAAGTTAGCTCTTGAATTAAATCTAATATCTTCTTATGTATACATGTTTAAGGTGGTATGGGAGTCTAAAATAAAAATGATAGAATTTGTTTATATTTTGCCAAAGCGTAGTATCTATTGATATATGTTCAAAAATATAATAAAAATGATAGGTCACCGCGCATTTTCTTAAGCTACAGGACGTGACAAAATGACACATTTTGTATGGATTATACAGGAAAAAACACCATTTTGTGATTAGAAACTGAACAAAATGATACAATTGTTAAAAACTTAAGGAAAAGGTGGCTTTCAGACAATGTTTTGAGAATATCAAAAGAACAGATATGGTCATTGTACGTTTTTTTCCGGCTAAAATACAAAATAAGAAAATGTCATGTAGAATCCTTCAGAAAATTCAGTTTTAGATTTACCTCCCCTTAAAATGCCAATTTAAAAAAAAAAAAACGAAATTAATCAACATTCGAAAAAATAGTAATATTTATAAGTAATAATCTTATAAATTGGTTCTTTTAAATGAAAGCTCACATTAAATATCTGCATTCCTGCATCAAATTTTGCTAGTTTGATAGAAAATAGGGACCTTTGATTCTCTGTTTTTTACAATCCAAGATGGAGGAAGACACCCATACCACCTTATTAAAAGATACATGTTTATGGACAATGAAAATTTAAATTGCTGTTGAATTAAAGTGGTAAATCTCCTCATCTTTCCACCAAAGATAAATTCATAAGGATAGAAGAATGTGCAATACTATCATGACTATGGTAGCATATATACATGTAGATGATTAGATAACATTTGACCATTGTTTACTATATGATAATGCAAGTGTTCTGCCTCTACACAAATAATCAATTTACCAGCATCAGATATCTATGTTCACAAGACATTAGTGTGTCCTATAGCAGTACAAAAAGGCTCCACCTTATCAGATATTAGCCTAACAAATATTGAAACTATACTAAAATTATTTTAAAACAACTAGACATTTTCTTCATGTTAAATGTGCATTTTATTTTGCATATTAGAATATCTGATCAATACTAGAATATACTGGCAAATCAGATAGGAATATACATAAAAATGTTTAACATGCACAGTTAGATATTTTTAATTTTTGTCTGATAGGAAATTTAGGAATGCACCTGAAAGCACAGGCACTGGGCTCTTGGGAAAAAAAAACAAAAAAACACAGGGTTTCCAACTTGCATTTCTGATAAATGACACTTGGTTGCGACCTTTCATTATATTTCATTTGCCCGATGTTTATCCCTCTGAAACTTGTAAATTGGGAAATTTACATTAAAAAGATACCAGAGGGACAATCAAACTCATAGATTGAAAATAAACTGACAACACCATGACTAAAAAATAAAAAAGACAAACAGACAAGTAATAGTATACAAGATACAACATAGAAAACTAAAGTCTAAGCAACAAGAACCCCACCAAAACAGGGGCTCTGGAAGGGTAAGCAGATCCTAAATTACCTATGAAAAAATGGATCACTGATTATTTCTAATCTTTCAATCATTTTATTTATATGTAGAACCAACAAAGTTTTTGAAGGATTGAAATATATTACCATTTTTGCAGTTTCAAAGACATAATAATGGCTTAAATCTTATTTATTGATTATTTATCTTAAGAAACAACTAAACTCTGTATACATGTTCAGAATTCAAGTTTTAGAAGAGCCAGCTTCCAGCATTAATCTGAGATTTAATGGAAGTAGACATCCTTATACCTTCTCAAGTACCCGTCTGGTCCAACTTTATTCACAAGTCCTGCTAAAAAACTTATTGTGTTTATGAATTTCCAGTACAGACTCCAAAGTACATACGTATAAATGTCAACAAATTTCATAGACACTTTTTAACATTGCTTTGTATATTTTTGCAGGCTATAGATTATCAGACAGATTCTTTGATATATTGGTGGTGAAGTTCGACAGACAAGGAAGAGGAACAATTGCATTTGATGATTTTGTACAATGCTGTGTAGTCATGCAGGTAAAGGTTTTAAATTTATAAGTGTCAAAACTTGGAAAGAAATCAGTTCACCTGATTTTTGTTATGCAGTATCCAATAAATTTTGCCAAGTTTGAAGTAGATGACAGCAGTTCTAACATGACGTCCTTCAAACGCTTTGAGTACACACCCGTGGTAAAATATGAATATATTGCATTGGCTGTTCAGATCGTACTCCCACGTCATATGCTTTTTCATGAATGGAGTACCCGACGTCATAGAATGATGACGTTATAATTTAAGCATTTTACAGGACAATACACATTTTTGATACCGAAAATCATCACAACAAGGAAACGTAAACAAACGATTCCAAAATGTGGTATAAGCCCAATTTTTTATATACAAAAAAGACATAAAAGTAAGTTATCATTAAAATTCATCCAAATCTATCTAAATAAGTTTTGTGAATAGTTTGAGCATGTCACTTATTCTGTTTGCTACATTCTTTTACGCCAATCTAAAAGTGCGTTAATTTTTTGAAACGGCAAATAATGGCCTCCACCTAGAGCGCTTCGATCCAAAAAATGCCGTATTTGTCTTATTAGAATCGAAATAATTCATGGGGGCTTGAATATATCTAGATTTTACCACGGGTTGTCCCTTTAAAATAAGGATATATTCAAGCCCCCATGAATTATTTCTTTATTGTACTATATATACATTCATTTAATATTGTAAATAAATATTAAAGATTTTGATTTATTCTATAGTCAAACCCCAATAGTTATATGATGCTTATAAAAGGGAACCAAAATGAAAAAAATACTGAATTTGATTTTTCCCCTTTGACAACCAACTACCCTTTGAATATTTACTTATAGTATGAAATTATAAAATTATTGCTACTTTATGTATTATTTTGCTATGTACAAGATTCATTATCATGATTATGCTGAGTGATTTAGGCCTGCATCCTTTAAATAATCTATGTCTTTACAAATGCCATATATTAAAAAAAATTATAAGCTTTTTTGGTTTGAATGTAAACTAACCCAAATAATTCAGTCACTCCCTTTGATCAACTATCACAAGCTAGGGGTTAATGCTATATTCAATATTAGAACACCCCAGTTTGATTGACACACACTTGGTAAGAGAGACAAATAGCTTGTTGAATGATATTATTGAGATATGTAAATCCAGAGCTAACTCTAAATGATTAATTGGCAATTTTCATTGACTTGGCTTTTATGCTTTAATGCAGCCATCATAGGATGGTGGAATATAACAACTGATTTACTTGGTTAAATTGTTATAATTTAATTTTGGATGTAACACGTCTTTGTGATTGGCTGTGAGAATTTTTTTTATCAGCCCATAGACATCATTTTGTCCTTTGACTGTGATGTCATCAACGTTTTTTTATGATTTACTCCTTGAATAGGAGTCTAGAATTAAATTATAAGGAATGACTGTAATAATTTTTCTGCCTATTAGATATAACATAAAAAATGTGGTGCACACTGTAAAATAACCTGCTACGCGCGATATTCAGTGTGCACCACATTTGTTATGTTATTTCTTCATAGACAGAACAAATATTACACTGTCATTCCTTAAATAACTAAAGAATGTACTGTTATTGCTGTTAGTTGTTTTGAATAATGTATTGTTTGTCTTTTTCAGACTTTAACAAGTGCTTTCCGTGCCCATGATACAGATCAAGATGGATGGATCCAGATCGGCTACGAACAATTTCTTACACTAGTGTTCAACCTCAAATCATAGTTATAACCGATGTCTGTAAAATATATACGAAGACATTGTCTTGTGTAATACTGCAGTGTATAAGCACATTTTTCTTAGGAAACTATTTAATTTTTATATATTTCTGTGTAATTGTGTCTTAAACTGACTGTCATCATGGTCATCAATGGTGCAGTTGTGTGTAGTTTTGTGTAATTTGTTTACTTGCAAGTTATTTCATGTATTTACTTTTTAGTGACACTACACAATTATTTAATGTTATCATTTAGGTTAAAAGAACTACTTTCATTTACAATATTTATTATTTCATATGAGTAATAAAATAATCTAAAATTAATTATTTTATTAATTTTTCAAATATCAGAGACGAAATTCAAGAATTTTTGTTATTTGATAAAAATTACATTTTTCTTTCACATGTATTAATATCTAAAAAAAAAATGAAAATGTATTTTAAAATAGAGATCTTACATATATGTAATACAATACTTGTGATTTTACAACTGTGTTCCTTATAGATATGTGCTAAAATGAAATGTTATTAATTGTACTTACTAATTATGTTAATATCTTAATACTAACTCCATATGAATTTAATGAAAGATACGCTATTTAGCAATAATTTTCTAATTATTTTTTCGTTGTTGAATAGTCATCATTGCTGGTGTAAAGAAATGTGCAAAGCTAACATTGATTGATGTAGAAACTCATCAAATCCCACTATCCCAAACTTGACCATATATCTGTAGTGTCTGTAGTACTGTATTGTATTTACCTTCTTTCCCTCATTGTCAACTCGACTTGACAAATGTAGATTATTGTTGACCAAATTTTCTCAAAACTTTTGATTTCATTAAAGCCACAAATAAATCAGACTCAAGAATAAATTTTAAAAAATAGATTTAATTAAATTTTCAAACATACCAAAAATAATTTTTAATGTAAAAGTATCTTGTGCCTTATTTTTTCTTCTTCTAAATTTGATTTATTAAAAAGTAGTTCTTTGATGAATATTAGAAATAGTAAAATGTACAAATGATTTTTATAAATTGATTTCTCAGTTTTCCAAGTTATTAATGTCATTAAAGGAACATCTTATAACATCTCCACTTCAGGGCACTTTTGAGCCAAATTTCGTTGTTGTGTATACTTGTAGATGGGGCATATTGTTTCTAATGGCTTTAATCGTGTGTGTGAATAACTGAAAATTGGCAGCAATTATGTGTAATTGCAATATGACTATTTATACTGCTGTTCAACAATATAAATTTTATGAAATAAATAATCTACTTTCATTATTATAAATATTACAAAAAGAATATGTAGTAGGAATTTATTTTACTTTTGAATCCTTCATATTGAAGATTAAATACAAATTATTCTGCAAGATGCACCTATAAATAAGCAATACTAGATGGAAATATTGGGTGGGTTTTTTTTTAATTGAAAACATAATGACAAAACTGAGAATTCCCTATTTCACACTTAGAAATTCACTTGCTTTAATGCTTTTGTTTATTACTAAAACTATATTTTAGTAGATCGTGATATTGGGGAACTGTGGTTTTTTTTTTTCAAGACTATTGACTTAATTGAATGTTCAATTGGAAACATTTGTCACCATGTAAAATACCTTAAATAACTTAGCATTTAAGAACAAAGTATTTTAGAAAGAGATTCCCAAAGTATATTATTATATGAAATAAATAAGTTAATCTGATTGCTTGAATAAAATTGTGTAAAAAAGAGTAATTTTGTGCTAGAATTTAAATCAGAAACTGTTTCTGATATTAGAAATGAGTGCTGTGTTAACAATAATAAGAGTAGAAACATATCTTTAAATTATTGAAAAACATTTTTGTATATCTAACTTAATAAATCATCTTACTGCTACACATGTATGTGTATTTTTCATATTATAACCAGAAAAGAAAAATTGCCAAGGTTTCAAGCAAAAACCATAAGTCTAGTAAAAACAGATAAATCACAGTTGAAAAAAAAATTGTTCACAAAAAATGACATAGAAACTATAGATAGAGCAAAACACACCTCACCATAAACCGCAGTTGAATTTAGGTGCACTGAGTGGAAGGGTTTATAGATTCTGCTCCAATGATAATACTGTTAGTGTTACTTATTACAAGTAAATTTTCTATGCTAAGTTATATTTGGTGATTTTATAATCATTGAAAAGAAGACAGTATTGTAAATACTATAGTATCATAAACAGAACATATTTATCATCTGTGAGACAGATATCCCTTAAGGGTCAACCAGCTCATGATGGTTTCTGTTAAACTTTTGAAAATATTATCTCTATTGAGCCATTCCAGTTAATATCTGCTAAATGGGGGATGAATGGTCCTTTCTGAGGGGTGTAAAATTTATACATCTTAGGGGTGAAATTTTTTTTTTTTTTCATCTGACACATACACTTATCGGTATACGCAAACATTTCTGAGGATCTTGCAGCAGTAAATAATTAAAAATAATTACATCTTAGGGGTTACAAAAAATACCTATTTCAGATCTTGGGGGTGCTTTGGAATGTAGACAGTTTCGTATCATGCATTATCTGGTATTGTATTTAAAATTCTGATGAGTACAATCCTTGCAGTAAAAAAATCTGATAGGTCAACTTTTCCCATGAAAGCACATCCACCCAATATGAACAGAAACTCTACATCTGATAGGTCTTAATTTATAGAACTGATAGGTAGTTTTTCATGTTTTTGTCTGATAGGTATGAAAAAAAATCTCCCCATCCATCCCCACCTGTCAGAAATTATCTGGAATGGCCCATTTTGCATTGCGTTCAAAGATTTCTTGTAAACTGAAATTGTGCATATATCTCCAGAAATGTTTTTTTTGGCAAATCTTAACATAAGGGGATACTCAACACCTTCCCTTAAATAATTTTGTTTGTTTAATTTTCATATATTTTTGATAAAGTATTTACTTTGACCCTTTGACAAAAATATAAAAATTTCAAATTATTTCAACTAACCAATTCATCTGAAAAATTACACCTGTAACAGTTATATATCAACTTGACAAACACTAATTTTGATCTTTGAGAAGCTTAATATTTCCTAAACGACACAATGTAATTAAAACATTTAGCTGATTTTACAGAGTTGTCTCCCTGTAGTGTTAGGTACCACCATAAATGCCATAGAGAACAAGAGTGCACATGCTGACTTGTCACGCAGCTGGTCTTCTGACCATTTATTTTATGTTAAAAGTTTTAAAGATAAAGATTTTTACTCCAAGTATTACACAAACTTAACAAGACATGTACATGTACAACTTATAATTATTCCATATATGAAATACAGCTGACAAACTGCAATTACTATACAATATATTTGAAAAAGAGACCAAACAGAAGAACTTACATTGACCAATAAGCCATGAAAACAAGGTCATGGTCAGATGATACCTTCCAGCCTGACCTGTAAACCTTAAATTTATTCCATGTACCGGTAGTTGACCTACTACTTATAGTACTAGAAAAGCAAACAAACAGAAAAACTTTACATTAATCAATGAACCTAGAAATGAGGTCAAGGCCAGCTGAAAGCTGCCAGTAACTTCTTACAATCATTCGTACACCACATATAATTGAAATAATGCTTATAGTACTGTAAATTCAGATATTATTGCAAGGTTTTTATTATTGCGAATAATGCGACTGAGTTGTAAACGCAATAATTAAAACTTGCATTTTGAAATATTTTAACTGAATTAAGCATGACTTTTCTCAAAATTGTAAAAATTAAAATCGCATTCAAGTGTTAAATGACAAAATCGCAATAATAAATGCATGCAATAATTTCTGAATTTACAGTATCTAAGAAGCAGACCTAATCACATAAGTTAAACCTTTATCACTTATCCATGAAGTGAGGTTGAGATCAGTTGAAACTTGCTGGACAGACACATAGACATTGCAAGGAGCCGACATACCAAAAATAGTTATCCTACTAATGAGAAATAAGAAATTTACATGACCATGAAAATGGGATAAATGACAATAGATGTAAGACAGACAGAAGCTTAGTGACACACAAGTAGTGTATCTGCCTTAAAGGTATGAAGCAATAAAATCTTCTACCTTCTGAAATATGAAGCTTTATACAAATTGTTTACTCCGGATAGTAATCCCTGTGCCTGGCAAGACAGGACAAAATTGAATATGTTCCAATTGACTGACTCAAGAATCTTGTAGTGAACAGACTTGAGGTACAACAACAAATGGAAGTTTTTAACGACCTTGACTGGCTATACAGCCCTTGCACGGTAGACTTAGGCAGCAACCATTTGATTTTCTGGGGGGGGCTATGTTTTTTTTTTCTGTGCAAACATTTTTTTTTGCCTTCCGCAAAGAACAATCTATTTTTTTAGCGACAAACTGAAAACAATTTTATAGTGGCAGCTGATGGTGAAACAAACAATTTTTTTTTCTCAGGGTCCAAAACAAATTATTTTTTTCACCAAAACCTGGAAACAAACTTTTTTTTCCAAAAAAAAAACATAGCCCCCCCCCCCCCCCCCCCCCCCCCCCCCAAGAAAATCAAATGGTTGCTGCCTTATAAAGGTAGCTAAGTTGTCTTCCTCCATCTTGGATTTTGAAATACCAGAAACATCAGTCTAGATCTTTGATAGAATGTTTAAATTTTGAGATTAGTAGGTAATTCATGTGTAAGAATTTTTATTTCAATATAGAAAATGGGATGTTTTAGGCCTAAATTAAAATATTGTTTGTTTGCTGTCAGCCGACCGACCAAAAAAAATCGCCGCGACCCAAATAATTTTATTGACGTTTTTGAAAACATTTTTTTTTTATTCCGGAATTTTGCCTGTTGCGGTTTAGAATCGAGTGCTGATTTCCGTGTTACATGCGATTTTGATTTCCGGTAGTCTTTGCAGTGTGTATCAGGCTATTTGATAAAACTACATCTTTTTATCACTTCGTGCAATTTCAGTCCGCAAGTTCCGGTGATTGTTACTAGAAAACGTACATCAACCTAAGTTTCGCCGGCAATATAAGTTTGTTACTTCATTTAAACGTGTTAAAAGTTGCCTCCAGTAAATGTTTAATCCATTAATTGCATTAAAAACGTCATTATCCTTTCCAAATAACCAGATAACTTATCAAACATCGTTTATTTTTGTAAATTTTCTTGCAATAGTCCGCCATTGACCGATTTATATACTACGGATCTGAACCGGACCAGCTATGACCGAAATCCGTACTTTTACAATAATTACTACGGACGCACGGATGGAACAGCTGACAGAAAAATATTGATCCCAAAGGGGAAAATTACGTATTCCACACGCATTAAGTGACTTTTGGTTTCATCTAATTGATTGGTGTATATAATTCCCTATTTTTGTGATGGATTGTTTCAAACTATTGATTAAAGTTGCTTAACTTTGAGACTATTTTACTACATGTATCAATATCAATATATTTTGGCCCAGCTTAATAACTTTTATATTTTTTTTATGAGAAACACAGAATTTCATACACAAGATAGTTCTGAATTAAATTGTAATTGATATATTATAATTTCTTTACATTTTTTAAAATAAAAAATATTTTTTTTAGTGCTAGATATTAAATATTTAGTTGGTAGTTTCTCACAAGAACCTTAGTAAAACTTAAACATCTTTTTATATGAAATGTTACTTTAATTGTATACTCAGATATGAATTGAACAATATAAAAAGAACATTATTTACATATGACCCTTTATATTATAGTAAAATCCAAACATTGTAGCGCACCGCGCGAATGAGCAGTTCTCTTTCAAATCTCACCACTTCTCCCTATCAGTTTCAAAAAGAGAATTCACCTCCCCCATATAATTCTGAAGTAGTATGAGCCCTGTGGCGGTAGTACATTGAAATGTTTCGAAGGTATACAAGTTTAATATTAATTTACAAATAGAACAACATGACACAAGCAGTTGTATTACTAAGCCAGAAAGCACACTACAGAGGGTGATTAAGGATTTAAAAGTGCATATATAATAGCAGTGAATATATCTAGCAGAACACAATAGAGAAAAAAAAGAGCAGATATACACATATAATAGAATATATAAGAGGTGAAGGTTATAGCAAGTGACACATAAATGCATGCATATGCAGAGATAAAAGATGAACACGGCTCCTTTCATTCATACTATTATATATAAAACATTCAAAATATTTTTCCAGAAAAAAAAAAAAAATAATTTACCTTCCTACCTACCCACATAAAAAATTCTGGGTAGGAGAATGGCAAACAAACAATATTTTAATTTAGGCCTTACCATAATTAGGGTTGTAATTTATGAAGAAAAAAAAACAGAATCTTTTTTCGATTCAATTTTCCAACTTAGCCACATAAGGAAAGCATATTTATAAAGCTAACTTCTTATGTTTTATCTCAAAATTCTATAGTGCAGTTTCCGTTTCAAAGTTAAGGCAGAAAATTGGGTTTCCATGTGTAATCTATACAAAATCTGTCAATTTTGAACAACCTGTAGCATGAAAATAACTTGAGCCCCGTGACCCATTCTTTATTAAAAAGAAATAAAAAGCATGATATAAACAACATTTGGGCAAATTATCAAAAAAAAATGCTATGGATTATAATCGGGGTATGTACCTTAATTGAACAAGTTGTATATGCTTTAATTAGTCCTCAACAAAATATATAGCTTTGTACGTAACTTTATTTTCTTGAATAAACTACCAACGGCAATGCAAACTTAGTTTAACATTCATTGAGAGTTTAACATTCATTGAGAAACAAGCATAAAAGCCGGTATCAGATGCTTTATTCTTTACTGTCGATGTGCAGTAGGTGAGTATTTCCTTAGAGGCTACTGGGACTATTATACTAATAGTATAATGGCCTCTATCATGGTTTCAAGAGGCTAGTTGCTCCTTCGTTTGTATGTTTTTTTTGCAGTCCCAGTTAAAATGGGCATTTTGACATAAATAGATATAGCTGTATAGAATAACTAAGGTGGGAGATACCAACAAATATCCAAACTCATAAGTCGAAAACGAAAAGCCATAAAACGTTTAAAACTCGGTTTAAAACTCGCTGCAATTGTTTGCACTTGTCCCAAGTCAGGAATCTGATGTTCAGAAGTTGTCGTTTGACGATGTGGATCAAAAGTGTTTCTCGTTTTATACGCCTGTCAAAATTTTGACGGGATGTATTATGGTATACAAATGTCGGGTGTCCGTCCGTCTGTCTGTCTGTCCGTCTGTCTGTCAGGCGTAAACATGTCGCACCGTAACTTGAGAACGACTTATCCATATTTCATGAAACTTAACATATAGTTGTTTTTTTATAATGGTCAAATGATCTGTATACTTTTTGGTGAAAATAAGATTAAAATTTTTTGAGTTGCAGCACTTTGTAACTAAAACAGGGGTGTGCTTTTTCCCATGTCGCACCGTATTTCAAAAACGATTCTTGATTATGGCTTAAAACTTTAAACACTTCTTAAGTAGTTATATTAATCTTAAGATCTGTATACTTTTTGGTGATGATTCAAAATTTCACTTTTGAGTTATTGAGTATTTTGTAAAAAAGGGGGAGTTTTTTTTTACATGTTGTGCCGTATCTCAAAAACAATTTATGATTATTGCTTAAAACTTTACACACTTCTTTGTTATATTAATCTAAAGATCTGTATACTTTTTGGTGATTATTCAAAACTTTATTTTGGAGTTATTGAGTATTTTGTTAATCAGGGAGGCCGTTTTTTTTTACATGTCACGCCGTATCTCAAAAATAATTTATGATTATTGCTTAAAACTTTACACACTTCTTTGTTATATTAATCTAGAGATCTGTATACTTTTTGGTTTGGAGTCAAAATTTTATTTTAGTGATATTTAGTTTTTTGTAAAAAAAAAAACGGTTGAGGGTTTCACGTACATGTCCCGCCGTGTCTCAAAAAAAAAAATATGGTTATTGCTTAAAACTTTCTCAGAAACTTTTTATGATTATTGCATAAAACTTCCACACAAGACGTCGGGCGTAGTATGCGCTCATGGCGCAGCTGTTTATTATATTTAGATTAGCTGACTGTAGGTTTTCCAGTTTTATTGGTTTTACACAGTAATTTTTGGGGGCTCTTTATAGCTTGCTGTTCAGTCGGTGTGAGCCAAGGCTCCGTGTTGAAGATTTAGAACGTACCTAAAATGTAATGGTTTAATTACTTTGATTTATAAATTGTTATTTGGATGGAGAGTTGTCTCATTGGCACTCATACCACATCTTTCTATATCTCATGACTTGCAGTGCTATGGCCGAAATAACCGGTATATTTGCACTATGTTAATCACATCAATCCCAATTCAACCTTTTTTAATATTAATATTACAGACACACGAGTAGTTCACATCTGCTTTATAACTTGCTTTACATCGATCAGTATGAAAGTTACAGAATGAGTCAGTTTAGATCTTAACTTAAAGACAATCAAGATATTTAAGCATCTTATTCAGTGGTTGTCGTTTGTTTATGTGTAACATATTTGTTTTTCGTTCCTTTTTTTATATAAATTAGGCCGCTATATATCTCGTTGAATTGTTTTACATGATCATTTTGGGATCTTTTATAGCTGACTATGGACGATATGGGATTGGCTCATTGTTGAATGCTGTACGGTGACCTATAGTTGTTAATTTCTGTGTCATTTTGGTCTCTTGTGGAGAGTTGTCTTATTGGCAATCATACCACATCTTCTTTTTTTTTATATTTTACCCATTTTCGTTGTGAACATGTTATTTTTGTTAGGCAGTATCAATTTCTCAAGGCTCCAGTTAAAATATCTGTATTCAAACCGGAAAATAGCATATTTCTATAGAAATTGCTATTTTACCGACACCAGCAATATATATAGTGAATGTGCCGAGACATGTTGATATATATGCCTTTTTGTAAAGAGTGATTTAAAAAAAAATGAAAAGTAATATGAAAATGTTCAACAGAATAATCAAATGATTACTGATTTAATACTCGTTGTTAACTAAGGAATACATATATATATAGACAATTACTTTAGTTTTAGTGAATGGATCTCTTTAATTTTTGACCAGAATATTCAATACCACTAAAGGAAGGTTTGGATTGCTTTTGGAGACTACTGTCCAAATAGTTTAGGAATAAGGGGCCCCTAAATCTCTGAAATTGTACCACAAGTTTCCATACATGCATGAAGGGATGGTTAATATTGACTTTTTGGGGGGGATGGGGTTATGACTTAGAATGTTTTGGAATTAGGGGCCAAAAGGGGAAAACTAGGTTTTCCTGGTCAATAGACAATTTTAAGACAATTTAAAAGCAGTGTAAATTTAGGAGGTAATTCAGAAACGTTTAATTATACAATGTTTGGTATATCAGATTAATATAAATAAATGTCAGGTTTTGGATTAGTTGCAAAAAAAGGGTGTGGTAGGAGTTTTCGAATTTTTTTTCTTTAAAATTTCTCTAATTCCTAATTTTTAAAATGTTTGAAGAAGAAATCTGTAATTGCACAATATATTGCGCAAAAGTTTTGTAAGATCTTGACATTTGCTTTGTGTATGAAACCCATAATATGTCAAAAATTTGATCACAATCCAAATTCAGAGCTGTATCAATCTTGAATGTATATTGTGTCCATACTTGCTACAAATGTTCAGGATCGACACTCTGAGTCGTATAAAGCTGCACCCTGCGGAGCACCTGGTTGTTATGTGACATAACACTCTCAAAAGCTTATGTTTGAATTATTCAAGGAAAAAAAAATATATAAGATTGTTTTTATAAAGAATAGAATATTTACTGTGTAATGATGGAATATGAGGGCCCTCATGGGGTTTTTGATTATGTGATTACTTGGCCGTTTTTTTTAATGATTATTTGATTATTAAGCCAAATATTTCATGATTATTTGATTACAAAGACGTCGCGCAAAATACTGGTGATAATAACGTAACGTCGGAAATATAGCAAAAAGCCGTCTTATTTTCTTGTTTTTTACGTAACGTTTTTCTAATGTGATTTCTAATGTGTAAGCATTGATTCATTCAGTTTTTTTTTCATGGGAATATTTTTTTTCAGTAAAGATATTCATGTATATTTTATTTAACGAAAAATGTATATATATATATATGAAATTTGTTTGACATGCACACGTATAAAAACTGCGGTTTTTATCCAACGCAGTCATAGGTTTGAACGTAGTTTTCAATTTAGACTCGTTTATATATATATATATATATATATAAAAGTCTATAAAAAGGACCAACCAGCAAATTTACTATGTACCGGATCGTCTAGAATAGGCGATACTATGCAGATAAGGAAAAAATTATATCAGTCTAAAGATTTGCACAACGGTACTGATATAAGGTGTTATTAAACGAATATATATTTGATATTTTTTAATTATAAGCAGAGCCACGTTGAATCATTTCATTTGAATCGGAAAGGTCTACTAAAATATTTTATGAGTGGCTAAACAACAGTGCATGATGTTTTATAATTTAATTCTTATTTCAATCCAAATTGTCCAATACAGAAAGAATGTCTAGATGGGTGTCCTCTGAAATAGTTATACGATAAGAGGCATCTACATCAGCAAGTATGTATAGCAGAGATTTCGTCGGTACCAAAGCAGTCGATCTTTGTCTTTAAAAGTTTATATTTTAACGGATCATTGTCACTGATTTTGTCATAATAATGACCCCGGAAAACCTCGAATCCAGGGGGATATGTAGCACCCCAGCTGTCACTCTCTGCTGAATTCAATACGTGTGAACCTTTGGAAATTTTCATTAAATAATAGTCAAAGTTATCATCGTCGGTTTTGACAGCCACAACAGAGTTTATGGATACCAAATCTGATATGTCTTCTGAAAGAATGTCAGTGTCTTGTGCTACTTCTTCTTCGTTAGAAGTTTGTGTTATTTCGCGTGGCTTAATAGTTTTCTTTACCCCGGTATTTTCTACATTTAAACAGTTAAGATAATTCCCCAAAATGCATTGATCGCACGTGTAACAAGAGAGATCGGAAACAATGATTTCATTACATGTACTAGTAAAAACATGATGTATTTGTCTATTTTGCTGGATCGGCTTAAATATTTTGGAATTGTGTCTATCAATTGAGTCCACATATCGAAATACCCTTCTTTTAAATAATGCACTTCTTGGCTTTTTAAGGCTACTTTCGCAGAACGTAAATAAATCCTTCGCATTCTGAATCACTGTATTGCCACGTAGAACAGATATGTCCGCCTGTCTTTTTATAAATCCTCCCGCGGCATCTTGAGGCCCTTTTGCATGGCTTGTTTCAAAGAAATTTCTATGGAATGTTTTATATCCGAAATCAGGGATGGCAGTAGATAAACTTCCTAAACAGTGCCGCGATTTATATTGGTTAGAACAACCGTCTGTGAATTCATGCATATGATCAACTGTGTATGATATTGAATCTAAATATTTCTTAACTTTCTTTTGGACATATTTTGTAAAATCATTATCATGTTGCAGGTCCGGGGAAATTACGAAAAAATGTTCCGTAATTATTTCCGGAAATTCTTCTGTACTGTCTACACCATCGTATTCTAAAATGGCGTGTCGGTGCATGACGGTTACATGAATGCTGCATTCAGTTCTTTGGAAGTAATTGGATTGGATTTCTTCTTTCTCGACACAGCGATAATTTTCCGAATAATCGTGGATGCATATGCAATGATTGACTGGCAAGTTCTGAACAAGACTTTTAAGTTGATTTTCTGAACTTCATACATGCTTTGAAAACAAGGTTTGCTTTCACGTGATATCTACAACAGCATGTATTTCTATCTTTTTCAGATGCAGGTCTTACGAAAAACGGTCGAAGTTTCTCAAATGCTCTTTGTCCAATTTTAATTTCCGGATATTTGGCGACAAAATCTAAATACGCATCAGTTTGTGTTTTTTCCAGCACGTGTGTCATATGCGAAGTATATAAGTTTGGTCCCAATCGTTCTCTTTTGATATCGGATTTGTTGCCGGTCGGGTGTGATATGCCATCAGAGAGCCAAAAGTTATAAACTGTTTTCTTTGTTTCTTCTGAAATGGAATCTTTTCTTGTTTTCTGTTGCGTAAGAGCCCATGCAGACGATTCACTTTTAAGAATTCTAGACCTAATACGCTGGCCTCCAGCAACCCTTCTTGCTGGCAAACCTAAATTTTTACACAGTTTAATTTTACCTCTCGAGTTTGCTAAATTTTCCCCGCTGATTGATGCAGTAACAGAATTCATTACCGAACGTGCATTCTTAGATCGCTTTAATTTTGTAGATTTTATTATTTCTTGAATATCTGCAACGACGGCCATTTCAACTGGCGAAACTGAATGTTTCAGATTAGCTATTGTTGGCGATCGAGGGGATCTGCGGGCCAAATAAGTCGATATAACTGCGCATCGTTTAGATGGAGATTTTGGTAAACCTTCTTTAAATTTTCTTAGGGCTCTGGCCTTTTCCATTCTGTTTTTGAAAACATTTGAACCTTCTGGTACAACAAGTGACATTGATGAAAGTTCTTCATTTTTTTTACCTCTGTGTTTACGGACATTCATTTTATTTTTCAGTTTTCTTTCATTTATTTTCTTAGATTCCTCCCTTTGTTCTCTCTTTTTTCTTGCATTAATCGTTTGACTATATGTTTTTGTCTCGCTCTCTTTATTCTTGTACAACTTTCCATAAGATTTTCTACTCGTTTCATTTTTCTGAAGCCTTTTTCGTTCTCTGTTCCTAATAAGTATTTCCTTAGCCGAAAGTTTACTTTTTTTTCTGTTATTCATATTTCTGAAAGCATATTTATATTTGAATGTACACAAAATTTTGGTCTGATTTTTTAAGTCCGATTATTTTAATTGATTGTTGGTTTATAAATACATTCAATAATTAAATATGAGTCTTTTTTGTCTCGTGTTTTATTTTTTTGGAACTAATCATTCTCCTGAAACACCAGAGATCATTTCGGTTGTTTGAAGGGATTGGTGCCTCTTGTTTTGTCTACGAAAATTATCTAATATGGTAACTCTTCTTTTAGATTGTTTCAGAACTTCCTAAAGTCAAATCATTTTTTACGAATTTTAATATAGAATAATATTTTTATTTCATTAAGGGAGCAACCATTTGATTTTAATAGTTGTTATCTCGGTCCTGCCTTTTTATTTTCACTATATTTGGTCCTGCCTTTTTTTACAAGTTTATCCTGGGTTTGTTTGCCAATTGCTCATCCTGCCCTTTTAACCCCACCGCAGTTCGCGCCTGTCCTAAGTCAGGTACCTATAGCTTTTGTTAGTCTTTTATATTTTTTTACTTTTAGTTCATATCTGTGTTTCGAAGTGAAGAGTGGCGTCCATTTTCTTGATCTAGTATACATTAGGATTTCGGGGCCTACTCAAGACCTCCTCTGGGTGCGGGATTTCTCGCATGTTGAAGACCCAATTTATTTTTTCAAATGTACATACGTTATGTTGATTTTTTGATTTGTTATTATTGATTTTTTGTTGCTAAATTAGTGTAAATTATAAATTTTATAGTCGACGCCCGGCGAATAATCTTCAATAATTGAAGGATCGCTAGAAACCAAAAGAAGAAGAAGAGACCCATTGGTGGCCTTGAGCTGTTTTCTACGTTTTGGTCGGGTTGTTATCTCTTTGATATATTCCCCGTTTCCATTCTTATTCATTATTTTTTTACTCGAAACTCCTGTCTGCCTTTTTTTTACACTCAAAACCCCTGTCCTCCCTCTTTTTCAAATTTCATTCTAGCCCCCCCCCCCCCCCCCCCCCCCCTTAAAAATCAAATGGAAGCTCCCTAAGGCAAAAACATGCCCATATCGTTTCATGTTTGAAGATCGATTCTTTACAAGTTCTTCTTATAATTTCTTTTGCGTATTGACTCTGTGTGAAATATGACGTTTCATTATTTTTCGACGTTTTTTGTCTCATTGGACATTTTTTCTGATTTTTCTTTTCTTTATTTGCGAAAAGGATAAAATATAAAAACAGCCAGTATTTATATTATCATGTTCAGTATTTGTTGTAATTTTTAAATCTGTATCAGTATTTTTCTTCTGATTTAATCGCGATACATCGTAGATCCCGAAATCGTCAAAATGGAATATTTGTTTGGATTTCAGATGATACGGGACATTTTTTCTGATTTTAAATTTTTTCAATAGTTTTTTTTTAAAACAAGTAAACTCAAAAAGTTTGGTACCAATTTAAACAGAAATGTTTGTAATTTATAAATTATAAATATAAACGATATCCTTTTAAAATTACCTTCAGTATATGAATTTGATCTTCAAAATAAAGTTTGCAGTTGGAGTCTAGATTATTTGTCACCATTACAAGATCAAAAAGTTGCTATGACGTCATTTTTCTACATGTATGACGTCATATATGTAAGTAAAATTATGTAATTCAAAACTTTACATATGGTTCTTAATTCCTTCCAAATGAGAACTACCTTTGGCTTCTCAATCCATATTTCATTCTCAAAAATGTTTGGAGATCTCAATGTTCAATGGTACGCATTACACGGCAAAATTGCCTATTTCATAAAATTTCGCGCTTCAAATCGAAACCTATTCGTGAAAAAAATATCATGAAAAACAGATATTATGTTGCCATTAGATTGGGTAACGAAAATAATTTAGCGATTCTGCAAATTGTTGCGTCCTAAACGGACAGTTAGCCTTTTCGCCGATTTTTCTCGAATCACCAGTATCTTGCACGACGTCATAGGACTGTATTTTTAGTTTATGATTATTTGATTACGAAAGATAAGCAAACATTTAATGATTATGTGATTATATTGGCAAAAAAATGGTGATTATGTGATTACTAGGACCCCCCCCCCCCCCATGAGGGGCCTCGAATATGTATGTAGGTTGTATGTTCATGTTGTTGCGGGACCAGTAAGACATAAAGTAGATACTGTTTTAAATCGAAAGTACAACCACAGGAGGTTGAAATCCTATCAATGAGGGTCTATAAATATGTCAACTCGACTATCACAGTAGAGCTTCTCTCGTAGAGCTGTGATAGTCGAGTTGACATATTTATAGACCCTCATTGATAGGATTTCAACCTCCTGTGGTACAACTGGTTTCCTAGATAAAATGAAAGTAGAATACTGACTGGTATCCATTGGTGGTGAAGGCCATGTGTAATCGGTTGAAACTTTTTAATTTATAGAGATTTCCTCTATTACTGAGCAGTGAATCATTTTATACAGCTAGAAGCATGCACATTTAAAGACATTTGTTGTCCTCGGTACGAGAATTTAGCATTATGAGTCTTTAATTTATGTCCCATGTCTTTTGTCTCAACAGCTGAAAGTCATAGACAGGTTTTCAACATAGATCTTGAGAATTTCCTGTCTTTGGTTTACTTGACAATGTCAGTATATATAATTAGACAGAGTTTTGTAGATGAATTTTAATATCAAGTGTTGAAGAATGTTGCAATCCCACTTGCAATCTTCTTATTCATTACTCACGACATTAGTCAGGACTGTAAGTTGTAACAGGAGAGCATGATTCTACATACAAAATGTTCTTTGTCTCTTTGGGGACTCGAACTCGGCATGTCTGTGTTACAATGCAGCGTGTAAGCTGACAGACTCAAATGTGCACTTTGCTTACTCAACTGCTTGTTTTTTGAATTTGATAAGAATTTACTAATAGTAGTAAACAATCATGTTACACTCTCCACCCTCCATAGTCATTTAACTATAGAAATAATATCTTCATTTTACATTTCCCTGGCTATGTAATTCTTCTAGCGGTGATTTTTTTATTGTTATGCTCCAAATATAACCATGATAACGGAGAGCATGATTCTACGTATACAAAATTATCTTTGTCTTCACTGCTACTGGAACTCAAACCTGAGACCTCTGTGTTACAGGGCAGCATATTAACCTATTGAGTTAAAGAAGTACTTTGCTAGCTCAACCGCTTTCGGCTTATGGTACTGCAACTGATATCGAAAAAGACGCTTAGTTAACGAGTTTAATGGTCCGGAATAACACATGGCTGTAAATTGTTTTAAATGATAGAATAATATCTATATTTTAATTTTAGTCGGGTCGTAAAAAGTTTCTATGGTCACATTTTTTGTATTTAATCTCTTTAATAGGGGTACCCCTCAATTTACGGTTTTGGGTAGTTACCTAAAAATCCAAAAATATTTTTTGGTTAAATTTCCCGCTTTTTTCGTAAATATTTTCTATGCATATATCATCAGGGATCATCGGAATAATGAAGACATAAATAAAATACCATCTCCAAGTAAAACTTTCAAACTTAAAGTTGGCCGTTTCTTTAGATAAACATTTAACGCTTTTTTCTTTGAAAACGAGAAAACATATGAATCAAAAACAGTATTTGACATTTGAGAGGACAAAACATATTATTGAGATACTGCATGCAAAGGAGTAGGTCCGTTAAGACCCCTTTTCGGCCCCAAAATATGGCAGTTTTACAAAAGTGTTAAAATGTAAACTTTAAGTTATTTATTGGACAGTAGAATGGTTCTGCTACATAAATATGGGCTGTTTTTGACAATACAATGCACATATATTGGGTACTAGCACCAATAAATCATGCTAAATTACTGAAATCTTCACAATTCAAGCATTTTAGTTAAATTTTAGACTGTTTCCGTGTTAAACGAAAGTGGCCGCATTCGTGTTCATCCAAAATATTGAAATGGAAGTTGTATTTGATGATAATACATAACATATATAAAGATTGAGGATGGACACGGATGCGGCCACTTTCGTTTTTGACGAAAACCATCTGAAAAGTGAATAAGTTAAAATCTTTCACATAAATTAATTGATTCATATAAAATAGACACTTAACTGTTTAAAAAGCGGTCAAAATCTTTCGTCAGATGAAACTGAAATTTGAGGCCAAAATCGGTCCTTACCGGACCTACTCCTTTTGTTGGGCAAAATCCAAACAATTTGGTCAAAAACTCAAAAATAAAAACATCATTTGTACCTTTTTTAATTACGGAAATTTCCTATCTGTCAATCAACTCCAGCATTTATTTTTTCCTTCACAATCAATTTGATAGTTTCGATGTGATTATGTAGATTTTGTAGGAGAATTTAATTCATTTTTGTGTGATTTGAATCTATATATGGTAGTTCTTACGTGTAGTTTCTGTAAATAAGTTATATTTTTGTTAATGAAATTTTGATTTTTTATAAAAGTTAACCAAATCCTTCGGATAAGAGGTATTTCCGGATAATGAATATCTGAATATAGTTGATATTGTGTGAAAATACATTGTATGTTAACATTTAACCACAGAGCAATTAATATGCATGCAAGTGGTCAGGGGAAAAGTACTATAAGTTTCGCAGAGATTTGTTGTGTGACAAGGTGATGCTAAAACCAACTTATCTTGATATAATATTCTGCTTTCCTTTGGCAAATCATCAGTGATGTCATGAGACTTGCACCAGAAGGCACAATTCGTGTGTCTTTAAATTAGATTGATTGATTGACTGTTTGTTGGTTGCTTATGTCCAGTGGCAAATTTTTCATGCATGTTCAGGACGAGAACAAGTTAACAATAAAAACAATAGGTAGGTTTTGTCATAATAGAGGCCATTCAGGATGATGGTCGGGAAAATTTAGACTGCCATTGGAAAATGATGGTATATATATAGGATTGGGACAGAAATTTTCCATTGCAACAGACCACCTTTCGACCCCTCAAAGAGTTGTTGCTAGGGTTTTTAATGTGCAAAGAATGTGGTCCTCCCTTTGCACGAGGCATCGGATTTAACGTCCCCATTGTGACTAGACGTGACTGCGAATTGATACATCCCCCACAGCAAAACGGACGCCACACTCCTTTTTACTGCCGGTCAGGAGAAGACCAAGTGACCATATTTCATTGCCCCGGTCACCCATGGGGAACTTTAAATTAGAAACAACAGAAATCCATACATGTATATGTGATCAAACTGATCGACATGTATTCTCACAACCTGACACTTTTATATGATCTCACGTTCAGTTTCTTCCTTGTAGTTTGGATATGAAAACAGGGTTTTTGTGTAAAAGAAAAACTTTAAAAAAAAAACAGAAAACTACACAAAACTGAGTCCTCTAAACATGTTGACAGCCTTTTAAGTTGTATTTATTAATGTGAGTAATCATTTATCCATGCATAACCAAGTACTTATTGAAGTCAACACCTGTGCAATTAAGTAAAATAGTTACAGAAAAATTAGAATTTGAACTTGCTGTCAGTTCATTAATAACGATTGTTAGTGATGTGATTTGTTCTCCCATAAGAAAAAGCCTTTCTCAGGCATGTAGCACATACTCTACAAATACCAATCACTTTTACACAAGATTGTCTCTGATGCTTACCAAACTGCCAAATTCCAGAACTTACTAGATATTGTGACACCTTACAATTCAGACACAGGGGGCCAAGGGATATGAAATATAGAGTTTAGCTTTGAATTCAATATAGGGGATGCCATTTTCAGAATTACACCAAGGTGTGTCTGAAAATTGCAAGGATACATTAAAAGAAGAACAATTACTTCACCCTGCCACCAGTGTCCTTGTTTTGGTATTTCTATGGAAATGATGCCCGCATAGCTTCTTAATAGATATAGGAAGATGTGGTATGAGTGCCAATGATACAACGGTATCGGGACCGTTCGCCCTAGTAACATGTTCGCCCTGGGTCCGTTTGCCCTGAGTTCGTTCGCCCTTAGAGTCCGTTCGCCCTACTAAAAATATTAACATTCAGGCATTGAAGTTGAATAAACTTAATCAGATATATTTCTATGGTATATATTCTTGAAATTTATGGAAACATGGAAATATCTAAAAGTTTATGGCTTGTTAAGGATCATTAATTTATTGTTTTATGACAAAATAATTCGGATCACTGCTTAATGTGATACCTGTCTTTTGATGGATTAATAATAATTATTATAAAAACAAATTTGTTTTGATAATATATTCAGCTTGAAATTAATTTTAAAAAAATGTACGAACTGTAAAACAGATTTACAAGTTCATTCATTAAAATACTCTGAGACTAGTCTAAGTTATACTGCATACATTAGTGAATGACTGAATACAATTATTTTGTTAACAAGTATCAACAAAGATAAATACATTGTATTCCAGTATTCTACTGCAATCAAAGGGAAAATGATGAAATTGATTGCGGCAATATCAATATTCGGTGAATTTTTCAACAAACTTCAACATGTTTTGTTCAAATACTTAAAATTATGCCACTAGACAACAATTAGAAAAAAATAATAATCAGGGCGAATGGACCCTGGGCGAACAGGTATCAGGGCAAACAGGTACTAGGGCGAACGTGAATCAGGGCGTACGGACCCGGATTCTGATACAACACACCATTCATGCCATTAAACATGTTAAAGTCACTATTTATAAAAGTAAACCATTATAGATCACGGTCCGGTCTTCAACTCGGAGCCTAGGCTCAAAAGTTTATTTGTTAGTTAATTGGTGAAAAAATAACACAAAAGCGCTTCTGAACCGTATACGGCAGATTTTACAGTATTGTGTTCTGTCTCCTACTTTCATGTTGCTAATGTGACGGAGACAAAAATGAGTAACGTTAGCGACATTTGGACATGTCACATGAGCAACAACTTCTTTAAAAGTTAAAATGTATGCACAGTGATGTTTAATATATGCCTGGAGTAATAAAATTGTACAGTCTGGTTTAGAATTTCTAAATATACAGAATGTCATTTGCAGGTGTACTTTATATCAAAGGAATACACAAGAAACCAATTTGTAATAGTAACATTAGAAACATCTACTATCATGACATTACGTTTTGTTGCTAACGTCTTTTTGATGGACGGAATACATTTAAGGTCCTCTTGTAACAATATTACATACAACTTACCTTCTTTGCTTCCCCATCATGTGAAGGAACTGACTCCGAATCTATTTCTGCAAAGGGCGATATCGTAACTCCTATACAGGAGAGTTACAGATCTAAATATATGTTGCTCATGTGACACTGATTTGGACGGAAACCTCGAGCAGTAACGTTCGCAAAAATTAAAACAGCCAATGATATTGATTCCTCAAGTCATTTGACCCCCTTACGTCATCCAAATTTAATATGATTGCTATTTTCAATTATTTAAAAAACCCGGGGTAAAAATAACTACAATGGGCTGTCTGAGAACCAAAAAGAAAATTGCGATCGTGACATATCACAATGGACGGAAAAGACGTGACGTTAGCAACAATATTATTAAATTACCTTTTTTAGCCTTTACCAATAAAAATCTGCCTTAAAGTAATGATTAAAACACAAAAGAAGACTTTTTCTTAATATATAAGTCCATGTTATTAGGCTCCACTTATAAATAATGCTTCAAAATTCCACTCCAAATAAGCTGGATGTCAGTAAAGTAGGTCATGATGTCTATTCCATGTCCAATATTTTGAAATTGAAAACCCTCTAATTCTAACATAAAACACAAACACAGAGTAATTTTTATGTTTATTTACTCAGAAAGACACATTTTATTCATTAACATAATGCATTACTCCATTACACAGTCTGTTTCACAGTTTCAGCAATTGCTTTTTTGATGGATACAAAAAAAAACAATAATTCCTTCTTATTGTAAAATCTGCCATACTGTCCCTAAAGATAACCAAAAATTCGTAAATGTACAGCTATTACAAAATCAATCTTTTCTGTAGCAACATTGGCCCCATTACATTTGGGATTGGCAGTGCGGATATATCATGCATATGCATATGGGAATATGTGTCATGAACATTGATCGAAACTTTGTACTCACATTGCTTTTGTGTTTCCTATGCAAGGGTATGACTGTATATGACGAGTTTGACTGAATCATGACGGTAATTACGCTCCAGATAGCATTTGTATTCAAAAACTGTGTTTACTTTGAACAAACTCTGTCCTGTTCCGAACTTGTTCTTATAAAAAAAGGAAGTCTCTTGTAATGCTAATAAGCGTACTGAATCTGCATATGATGACTAAGAGATTGATTCATGTCCCTATTTAATGAATACTTGAGCTATTGTGTGTCGCTTTTAAAAGTTATATAAGGATCATGACTGATTTTGAATTACATTAGAAAATTTGCATTGCATTGTATAATTTTTCATCCTTCCCTTAAAAAAACTTGAGTTATCTTTTTTACCAGGATTATCCCACTAAAAAATGTTCATGCACTAAACTGACTTTGTTTTACACTTATTTTTTTAAAACCTCGCATTCGCCTCGGGTGACTATAGTATATTTTGTGTTATAACTGCTCTAGCCAGGCTTTGCAAATACACAATATGTATTTATCTATAACTATATACTAATTTTCACAAAATACACAACCTTTACGATCCAAAATTAAAAACACTTTTTCAGCGCTTGAATTTTGATTTTTTCAAAGATAGAAAAAATATTGAAATAATTTGATAAACTGGTGTTTTATAGTTTAGAAATAATTCTGTAATATACTATAGTGAAACACTAAACACAATATGAAAGTTTATGGATGTGGAAAGGTCAAGGCCACTTCTTTTTTTGCTATGTCATAAATGGAAAAAAATCAGAAGGTTCCAAATCAACGCTAATTTGTAATGGCAGCTCTTCTTATAAGTAGTCAAATTTGTCGTTTTAACATCGTTTATAGCATATGCTTGTAATTGAATTGTTTTTGTAGCATTCTATTGAATAAATATCAGAATATTTCTCCTTTTTGTCCTTGTGGTTGAAATATTGATATTTTTAAGTCTGACCTTTGATCTCAATTTCACAAAATTATGACTGCTCTGGATTTTTACGACCCAACTTTTCTTATTGTACACGTTTTCCTCTTTCTAACGATATATAATTTAGTTGTGTGTTCTTCCGGACCATTAAAGTTTTAAAAAATGAACTCTGGTTGCAGTACTATTATGGCTGATAAGAATATACATATCTGCTTTTAGAAGTATAAAGGTAGCATGATACTGTCACAATGAGTTCAAATGAGTACAAGGTTGGCAAAAAAGCGGTCAATACTAGTATTGTTGACCATGCCAGTGGTAAATACCGGTATTTACCGGGAAATACTGGCAAATACTGGGAAATACCAGCAAATACTGGTCGATTGAAATTTTGAGTGGTCATTACTTTAAAAACCACTATCTACTTGGTCAATTATAATTACAATTAATTATTAATTTATATAGAAAGTGTTAAAATCATTTTTAATGCTTTCATTTCTAATTCTATTGTAAATTCAAACAGGGATCTACATTGATTAATGTGTACATAATATTATAGTTAAAGGATGAAAACTTTTTGTCCCTACTTCAAATTTTCATTTCCAGCAAGAGGTCCGAGACCACAATTGTCGTCCCTTGATTTTCGTTGTTCACGAATATAGTCCCTAGTGTTAACAGTGGGTTACTTGCCAATAATTTTTATACCCCTTCCAAATTCATTTCTCCATGTTTAATGCCTCAAATTGTAAGTAGGGGGTTGAAACTACACTGTAAAAAAAATTGGGTCCAGAATTTTACAGGAAAGTAGTGATTTGGTCCAGCTGAAAAAGGTTAAAAATTAGCACTTTGGAAGCTGTCAAAAGATTTCAAGACACTCTAAACACAAAATTGTCCATATTTTGAGTTAGAGGCGATGAAGTTTTCTATATTTTTGATATAATTTGTCCCAAAAGTAGTACAACACACTGTAAAAATTTCATTGAGAAAGCGCAGGTGGGATTTTTTTAATTTTCATTTATGTTCTAAAAGAAATGCACTACGAATTAATTGTGTTCTCGGACCTAAGAGGTGAAGTCTGTAAATATAGAATCTGTACTTTGGCAACTTCCCTAAATGATTTGATGGTTTCATTTTGTCAAATAGCATGAAACTAAAGGATTTAAACTTTTATTGTATAGAATTTCTGCAAAAATGACCAATTTTGGCATTTTATGGTCAAAATAGGCATTTTAAGGCTTTTTCAATAATGATGCATACATGGCATCCTGACTTTTTATCTGACAGGTTTTCATGTGTCAATACTTGTGTTTATATGCCTTTATCTAGTTCTTTTACTTGTTTATGAACTCAGAATCTATAGAAAAGAACATTATCTCAGACAATATGTACAAAATGTGTTGTATAAATGACCCTTGTCTAACGCCCTGTTTGGATGAAGTCAAAAGTGGGGTTCTTGGTACATAAAATTTGAAGTCCACAATAAATACCTCACTAAATTTGTATCAAAAGCACTTTACAAGTCTATTGTACCTGTTCCATCTCACATAATATCTTTCTTTTCTTCTGTAGGATAGCAAGTGGTTTAGATATAAGCCTGTTGAGACTAAAATTGCATTCAAGTTTTTCATTAAAAAGGCAAAAATCTTTGTATCAGACCATACTGTCTGTAAGAAAAGTTAATTGCAAGAGCCTTTTTGGGCTCAGATTTGTTGTATCATGTCACATGAGTATAGAAATGATAAAAAGACACAATTTTTTATTTCTTATAGCCTCAATATGCATTTTTTAATGTAAATATGTGGCACGGCCAAAATTGACCCTTATTTCTTTCCAGTCTTACTTGGCTTAATACCCTTTTAAAATAATATGATATGCTATTTGTGACTTTTCTTTCCATTTAAAGTACATTCAACACATATGTAAGGATTATTTATAACCAAAAAGTTTCACAAATTTAAAATTGCTGGAAAATATTACATCTTCATGTAAGGCCCCCTTTCATTGAAAAACCTCAATTTTTAGGCCCAGGCTGATATAAATTTGACTTTTGAATAATTATGCTAAGACTGATAAATCAAATGAGTACTCTATTGCTTTTAGTACATAATAAATGATATATGAGGGCATCTAAAAAGTATTTTTTTGCAATATTTTAATTTTCAAAGCCCAAAATGTTGATAGTTGAAATTATTCAATTTTAACGTCAAAATTTAACACGCAAAGATGAGTATAGAATTTAGCATATTGTCTATAATATATATCCTATTGTTATGAAACTTTGCAAGCAGTGTTATAATTTATTAAGCTCTGGTCATACCAAGTTTTTATAAGATTTGTCAACTCTTTCTATCCTAAGAGGTGAAGTCTGTAAATATAGAATCTGTACTTTGGCAACTTCCCTAAATGATTTGATGGTTTCAATTTGTCAAATAGCATGAAACTAAAGGATTTAAACTTTTATTTTATAGAATTTCTGCAAAAATGACCAATTTTGGCATTTTATGGTCAAAATAGGCATTTTAAGGCTTTTTCAATAATGATGCATACATGGCATCCTGACTTTTTATCTGACAGGTTTTCATGTGTCAATACTTGTGTTTATATGCCTTTATCTAGTTCTTTTACTTGTTTATGAACTCAGAATCTATAGAAAAGAACATTATCTCAGACAATATGTACAAAATGTGTTGTATAAATGACCCTTGTCTAACGCCCTGTTTGGATGAAGTCAAAAGTGGGGTTCTTGGTACATAAAATTTGAAGTCCACAATAAATACCTCACTAAATTTGTATCAAAAGCACTTTACAAGTCTATTGTACCTGTTCCATCTCACATAATATCTTTCTTTTCTTCTGTAGGATAGCAAGTGGTTTGGATATAAGCCTGTTGAGACTAAAATTGCATTCAAGTTTTTCATTAAAAAGGCAAAAATCTTTGTATCAGACCATACTGTCTGTAAGAAAAGTTAATTGCAAGAGCCTTTTTGGGCTCAGATTTGTTGTATCATGTCACATGAGTATAGAAATGATAAAAAGACACAATTTTTTATTTCTTGTAGCCTCAATATGCATTTTTTAATGTAAATATGTGGCACGGCCAAAATTGACCCTTATTTCTTTCCAGTCTTACTTGGCTTAATACCCTTTTAAAATAATATGATATGCTATTTGTGACTTTTCTTTCCATTTAAAGTACATTCAACACATATGTAAGGATTATTTATAGCCAAAAAGTTTCACAAATTTAAAATTGCTGGAAAATATTACATCTTCATGTAAGGCCCCCTTTCATTGAAAAACCTCAATTTTTAGGCCCAGGCTGATATAAATTTGACTTTTGAATAATTATGCTAAGTCTGATAAATCAAATGAGTACTCTATTGCTTTTAGTACATAATAAATGATATATTAGGGCATCTAAAAAGTATTTTTTTGCAATATTTTAATTTTCAAAGCCCAAAATGTTGATAGTTGAAATTATTCGATTTTAACGTCAAAATTTAACACGCAAAGATGAGTATAGAATTTAGCATATTGTCTATAATATATATCCTATTGTTATGAAACTTTGCAAGCAGTGTTATAATTTATTAAGCTCTGGTCATACCAAGTTTTTATAAGATTTGTCAACTCTTTCTATCCTATTAGGTCCGAGACCACAATTGTCGTCCCTTGATTTTCGTTGTTCACGAATATAGTCCCTAGTGTTAACAGTGGGTTACTTGCCAATAATTTTTATACCCCTTCCAAATTCATTTCTCCATGTTTAATGCCTCAAATTGTAAGTAGGGGGTTGAAACTACACTGTAAAAAAATTTGGGTCCAGAATTTTACAGGAAAGTAGTGATTTGGTCCAGCTGAAAAAGGTTAAAAATTAGCACTTTGGAAGCTGTCAAAAGATTTCAAGACACTCTAAACACAAAATTGTCCATATTTTGAGTTAGAGGCGATGAAGTTTTCTATATTTTTGATATAATTTGTCCCAAAAGTAGTACAACACACTGTAAAAATTTCATTGAGAAAGCGCAGGTGGGATTTTTTTTATTTTCATTTATGTTCTAAAAGAAATGCACTACGAATTAATTGTGTTCTCGGACCATGAAGAAGGTTTTATCTCACAGTTCAATAGGGTAAATGGACAGAAAGTCACAGGACAAAAAGTCACAGGACATAAAGTCACAGATTTGATAGGACAAAAAGTCACAGGACAAAAAGTCACAAAAATTTTTTTGACAATTGTTTGAATATATATAAGAGAAATATCTTGAAACGTTTACTTTTTAATACATATATTCATATTAAAGTCAATGAAATTTATCTTTTTACTTGAAAAATGAAGATTTATTTAATTTTAATCATGCAAAGGACACATTTCTTGGCACTATGAAGCCATTTAAGTGCCAATCTACTTTGACATTTTGTTTTCTTAACAATTTGTTGATCATCTTTGATATTTTTTTGATAAATTTTGCTTACAAACTTGGTTAATATACAATACTTCAAGAAAAATACAAAAATATTTTTGTAAAATTAAGCATTTTTTATTCAAAGAAAATAATCAGAAAAAATGAATTGTGACTTTTTGTCCTGTGACTTTTTTTTAATAGCTATTGACAGGAAATAATTTATTGTTTAAGGAGTCTTCATATATCAATTTTATTACTTTCAACCCATGTACTAACTTTTATTGGAGGCTGTTGTTTTAGTAATTAAATTTTCACACCTAGCAATGCCATGTGATAGGTAAAAAGACCCATGTAACTTCATTGGTTCATTCTCATTTATCCAACTTTTTTAAAATTTTAGGTAGTAAAGGTAAAAAAAAAAGTTGGATAGATGAAATCAAAGGTAATCAAGAACAAAGGGGTTTTCAATTAGAGTTTGGGTTGAATTACAGGTGAAAAATAAGACTAAAAACTATACCCGGATTAAATTTTTTGTAGTATTATTTAGCATAGCAGGTTAAAATGTGCAACTGACATTAAGTTAATGTTATTTTAATCATTTGAAAGTATTTTTAAGTTTTTTAACCGTTAATTAAAATGTGAACTGGATAGAAAAATATCAGTTGCACTTTTATTCATGAAGAAATTTGTCAATGAGATAGAGCTTTTTTTTGTGTAATAGATCCTCTTTATTGTTTTTTTTTCTGTTTTTCTGACCAAATGATCCAAATGGGACAAAATATAAGTTGAATATTTTTTACTACATAAAGACTGAACAGAACAAAATTCAAACAACATATATCTATACTATTAAAAACATACAGGAACAAATTAACTGTCAAATTTTAGAAAGACACCTTATTATTACTAAACAAACAACCCAATAATTAACAAAAATAAAAAGTTAGGTAAATGAGAATGCCTTATTTTCAACAGTTGGATTCAGATTCAGATTCAGATTCAATATTTTATTAAAGTCTCACTACTTGCAATACATAAATATACAGTACATACAGAGTTGGATAACTGAGAAGACACCACTTCATTTACCTGTAGTTTTATTTACCTTTAATTTTAATTACCTGTAAAATTATACATTTTGAATAAAAATATATTGATTTAAACATGGTGAAATAAAATATAAATTTGTATATATATATATCTTAAGTATGTTATACCATAATTCATAAAAACTAAATTTTAAATCAGTAGGAATAAGTGTTATAAATGAATAAAACATATCAAATTCATTAATTTTAAAAGCTGACACACTATATTTGAATTTTTATCAAGATTTTACTTCAATTAATAGTAGAAACAACCGTGAAAATTTCAATTGACCAGTATTTGCCAGTATTGACCACTTTAGGAGTATTGTCCGGAGCGGTAAATACCGGTAAATACCACTGGTAAATACCGGGGGTGGTATTTACCGCCCAACCTTGTAATATGACGTCTTGAAAGGCTAATGATTATTGTTTTCTGTGGTGCCTTCCTGTAACAACAGCACAATCACCATGATAACATCTCAAAATTTAGAGAAGCTTTATATAGATTTAGGAAGATGTGATATGAGTGCCAATGAGCAGATGAGACAACTCTCCATCCAAGTCTCAATCTGTAAAAATAAACCATTAAAGATCAAGGTACAGTCTTCAACACAGAGCCTTTGCTAATAACACAGAACAGCAAGCTATCATGGCTATAAAGGGCCCCAAACAAATTCTAGTGTAAAACCATTCAAAACATTTGTAACATACTTCTTCTGACTTATTGTAATAACACTGCAAAGATAATCAAATATATATACCACTTTTTTCTATTCTAAAAAACATAGAAAATGTTCTTATAAAGATAATGAGATTGGCTATGTTTGCCCATAATGCAACTATCAACCAGAGACCAAAAGATGTTGTTGTAAGCAACTTTTATAGTTAATTAACTATACAGCCTTCAACAATGAACAAAACCCATACCATATTAAAATCTATGATGAAAGGTGTGGATCTGACAAAGTATAAAACAATGCAAGCAGATAAACAAAAATCTTGGTTTATAACAACAAATCCATTTATAATGAAAAAAACAACATTATAGACAACAACTAACTACAAAATGTAAAATCAGGAATAACATATATATGCTCCTGACTTTGAACAGGCACATTGAGAATATGATAGGTTGAACATATTGGTGGGGGCATAACCCTCTCACTTAGCTAGAACATTATAAAATATATAAAGCAATGGGAGATAATTTTAGGTAAAATATTTCAATTTAATTTTGTCATGTGTAATTTTATTTTTTATATTTTTAGATTACCTTTAAAAAGCTCAGAAGATTTAAGAGCAATGTTTTTGGCAGGAAGACTTTCAACATGTCCAATACAATATGTCATGTATGTTGGTGCTGCATCTTCTTGTAAAGGAAAAACTAAACAAATTTGCAGGTCAATTTTTACGGCTAGAAATGTTTCAAATTCTATCCAGAAACCAATAATACACTTAAATGCTTTAAAACCTCAATGCATAGGATGGAGAATTGATCATAGTCAATCATTCTCTAAAAATGTGATTCATTACATAGGAGAATCTCCAGGTAAAAAAAGAAAAACTATTGAACAGGAACTAGCTGCTTTAATGGACAAATGGGAGATGAAAAAAGCTGTTAATTTATTCCGTGAGAGCGTTGAGAATGGTGTTTTCCCCGACTTAAGTATAGTCCTAAATTTGCTACAACAACTTGGTAACCTTGGTGATTATGATTGTTTGTTGTCACTACGAGAATTACTTATGGACAATAAGTTATGTTCTATAGATACCTTTTTTGGTTGTTTGCAGGAAGCATATTACTATAGCGGTCGATTAGATGAGGCAATTTTATTGCTGCGAATTCTTTATCATGATTTGAGAAATTTCAATGATGTCGATATTTTCTTTACTTTGGTTGGTGTTATGCTTTTACAACACTTCCCACTTCGGTTTGAACTTATTGAAAGTTTTGCTAAAGACTGCCGTGACAAAGAATGGCCAGACCTTCTGCCAACAGCAGGCTTGTGGAAGTGTTTTGTTCTAACTAAAAATTTTGAAAAAGCTGAACAATTATTGGCTACACATAGTGGAATTAAACAGAATATAGCAGAAATGGTAAATCATATAGTTGAGAAGAAGAACAAAGTTGAGGTTGACAGACTTAGTGTGCTCAACTATTTGAAACAGTCTTCAATAATTACCAAAGAAAATCAAAGAATCTCTATTTATCTCCATTTGCTTAGAGAGTTAGGTAAGCATTTAACGAAGGTTCAAATAAAATAAATTACACTTTTTGAGCTTGTAAATAATGGTGGAAAGTATTGAACCTAGCATGTTTAAAGGACCCCCCCCCCCCCCCCCCCCCCCCCCCCTTGGAATCACAATTGCGCAATTTACATGTTCAAATATAATCATTCAATTTCAACATTCGCATTATAAGTACTATTAAAATAACAATAATACATGTAATACAATGTAATACAAGACTTGTTTCTTTGTCAGTTTTTTCTTTCAAATCTTGACTTCTAACTTTAATAGATAAAAAAAAATATACCAACAATAAAATACTGTTTAAGCTTTGTGCCTATATCATGTGTATATACTGCATCTACATGAAAATATGCCTCCTTCACAATCACTCTTTTTTTAAATCAAAATTTAACAATGTCTGAATGCAGAGCCTATAAACATGATAAAAATCATTAATTAAATCATCATGATGATCATGGTCATGTGAATCTGAAAATTTGTGTATTAATGTTTTTGTGAAAAATTGTAATAGGTAGTAATAATGATTTATAGATTTCAATTAAAACTAATTATAGTTATACATGTTTTGAGTTGTATATGATTTACAAATAACTTTTATTGAGTGTTTTTTTTGAAATACTAACATTGATTAAGATCCTCAGAACTAGGGATTTTTTTGTCTGGAATAATTGTGAATTCTGGACAATTGATAAGAAATGTATGATGAAAGCTTACACATTTTAGAAGGGTTAGCCATGCATGCAGTTCAATGGTTCATACTAAAACATCAGTGAAAATAAAATTAACTTAGCATGCTATTTTAAGTGCATGGCTATGGTAAACCTTTTTCATCATACATTGTACATGTTGTTTAATCTTCCAGAACTCAAAATGATTCCTTCATAGAAAAACATCAATTATATACATGCAAATGATATGTAAGGCCAAATAAAAATATATGTGTGGTTCCAGTTTACTTTTAATAAAATGAAAAAGCAGGGTTGGTAGATCAGCATTTTATTTATTTTTTTATTTTTTTTTTGGATTGTTTTTTATTCTGTTGTCAGAAATCTATGAATTTAATTATTTGAATTCACAATACTCAAGATTTGATCATTTTAAAATTTATTTTTCAGAATGGAATAAAAAGTTCTAGGGTCGGGGGTTTAAACTAGGGTCCGTGGGGTAACTTAAACCACACACATTATTTTTATTTGGCCTAAGACAGTTTGCAAATGCTATTACTTCTTTAACACCATACACAATCTGACTTGCACCAGTCTCCTATGTTTGAGAATCTTTCTTTCTGTACATGCTGTAGATACGCTATTATATACATATGTAAGGAGATGCGATATGATTACTACATGTACTAATTGACAGCTATTCAATAGAATCCAAACTATGCAGATATAATGTTCTATGTCACAGTATTCTGAAGCCTTCAAAAAATGTTAAACAATTCAGACAAAAAAGGCCAGTCTGATTTATGACAAAACAAAATAATTTAAAACAGATGGTGTATTGTTCTTGAGTTGCTGTCTCATGTTAAAATATTAACATAATATCTTCTTTTATTCATATTTCTATTGCTAAACAAATGGCTTAATCAAATAGTAATAGAAGCAACGTTATCTGGATAAATGATTTAAATTTTGAACGGGAAATGTTTTAAGGGCTATTTCAGACTGCATAAATTTTTTATACAGAATTTGCTTTTTAGTTGGGTTTTTTTTATGATTTTAATAATAGTGATTATAGTTGTACATGTATCAATCTTTATTTTCAGTTCAGGAGAAGAATTGGAGTGCAGTACTTGATTGCTTAAAAGAGGCAAAGGAAAGAAAGATAGTGTTACCTGTAGAGGAGGTGAAAGTGCTAAGAGCTAAAGCAGAACAAGTTTTGTTTGATGATGATTTTGATAATTTTACCCTTATGCAGTGCATAGACAAGCTTAAAAAGTATAATAATTCTATAAAATCAGGCAAAAAGAAATCTGGATAAATACTAAATTTATCAGTATCAAGATGGACTGAAAAGTTACTGCTAATAAGTTACAGTGGTATATTTTTATACATTCATCACTTTGTCTTTTGTTAAGTGATTTAGAACTATTTCTCTAATGGTTGTAATTTAAATGTTTGGTTGGCTTGCTTTCTTTGTGTGTATTGAATTGAGAATGAAATGGGGAATGTGTCAAAAATACAACTATCCGACCAAAGAAGAGAAAACAACCAAAGGCCACCATGGGTCTTCAAAGCAGCAAGAACATGTTTGCTCAAATATTGTAGTTTACAAGAAATCAATAAAAAATTTGAGGTACCAGCTTGAATACATTATACTCTGCATTACACTTAACATCCAAATTTATAACATCCAAGCATAATGCATATAAGCTGAAGACCCACCTATATAATCTATTGATTGCAGATGTAAATCTTAATTACAATGCTTAAAGCCACATTTATACAAACAAATAAAGCAAGCAAGCCAACCTAACCTCACAACTTTATGTACAAGCAATAGGAAATTAGCTCCAAGTCTATTCAATTTATTTAGCATCAATGAAGGTAATCTTGTTGCCATGGTTACTTCTGTCCAACAATGTCTTTCTTATAATATTCTTAAAGCAGAAGATTCTATTTGTAATATTCATGACTTTTTCTATTTTCATCATTTTTTCTTCTCATGAAATTCATGAAAATAAATTGCTTGTGACAATTAAAGTAAAGTTAAGATCATTTGTTCTATATAATTAACTATGCATGTCAGCATGGTCAGTATGGCATTGGTTTTATTTTTTATAATTCCAACTTGACATACAAAATCTTCTTATTTTTATTAACACAAACTTTAGAAAAACTTTTCGGGTACACAATATGTCAAAACAAAATAATGCTTTTTGAATCTGGTGCTTCATAAGAGTATTTTAGTGGATTTTTTTGTAATATTACATATGAATTCAAAGCAATAGACTAAACATAGCAAAATGAAATTCAGTTTTAAAATTTATGCAATTTGTATATGATTATTCAAGAGTTTTTATAAGTATTTGTGATTGCCACATCTTTTGGAATTCTTTATTAGCTACAGTACGTATATAGTAAGATATTTATACTGATTATGTTTGAAACATACTTTTGGGTTTTCATGTTAAAAAGAGAATTATGGAATATTTTATACATACATTTGTATTTTAAATTTAGTAATAAAAAATATTTATTGTATTGTGTGTTGAAATGTGATTACAGGTTTAAGATAAACACATAAATGTGCATGTGCATATGTCCCTAAACTGTACACATACAAAAGGAATTAGGATTTCTATACATATTATGTAGTATGAAAATGGAATGTCATGACATTTCAAATTTACCTGTTTATCTCGAACTTGTACACTGCAGCTGAACTTCAACCTTTTAAACTTAAATTCTCTTGTTACTCAATATTACTATGTTTCTAGAAATAAACTATGGAATTCCAGTACACACTTACTTGCTTTCATTCAGAGTGTTTTTATTTGACAATAAATGGTTTGTCTAATTTTGATTTTTAATTTTGATTTTGTGTTGTTTCTTATTCATTATGTATAACTGTTGATATACATGTCCTTTGCTCTTTTTAGTCATTGTTTACTCTTTGGTTTTGATTGTTATTGTCTATATTCCTAAAATAAAATGTGTTTAGCACATGTTCTTGCAATTTCTGCAGAAAGTTCCATTTAAATCAGTTCCAAGTTCTTAATTTCAAAGAAGTTTTTCTGCTTAGAAATATAAATTATATAGGAAACTGCATTGTAAGTGCTTTCCAGGTCTAACATTTTTTGTAGGTTTTTAGGCAATTTATATCAAAGGTTTATTATACTAACAATAAAAGTTTGAAACTCTGTGCTGCTGTTGTATATATTTCAAGGTCTTGGACATGTTCATTTTTTTTTAAAGTTTATCTCTTGGAAAATTAAATTTTATTTGGAAATATTGTAAGTGCTCTTTATGCTAACAATACTTCATGTCAAATTTTTATAAGAAATCAATCATAGCTTTAAATCAGTAATGTCTAGGATGAGTTGAAATATCAGTACTGAACAACTATTTTACATGAATTAGTACATGTATGTCCTTTGAAATATAATTTAAATAGAAAATTGCATTGTAGACACATCCACACCTACATTTCTTGAAATTCATTACTGAGGTTTATATTGTCAAGGTCTTGGACATGTCCTATATTCAGCGCTTTTCAAATACTTTTACAATTACTTTGAAAATTGTATTCAGGGTGCACTCACACCTATATTTCTTGTAGGATATTTATGAAAAAAAGAACACACAAAGATAATATTGGATTTATTTTTTTCTCTTGGACAATTAAGATATATATGCTTCCACATGGGACTTTATTACAATGTTTTTGTACGATATTATTCTTTTTAGTCTCTCACTTATCGAAGCAAAATATAAATTATGTAGCAAGTACATACACACAAAATGCATGTTATGTAGTAGGTCCATACACACTAATATTCACACACAAATGAACAGCTCTGTGAATATGCACATGAGGCGTCCATCCACATGTCACCAAGTGATGTTGCTTTGATGACAATACATCCCTGATTACCAGATTCTGGTTGTCCAGGGTACCAGTTGAAATATGTCATACTGGTGCCATCTTCTAATTCCCAACTCCCATCTAGTTGCTCTTCTCCTGCTATACAAACCCTTATATTGGGTCTGTCAGCTGGAAATTCGTTAATGTGAAAATATGTACAATGATAACAATTCAAAGCTTAGCTTGAGAAAATAAGACAATTGAATGTAGCAATAGAGAAAAATAGATGCAATAACATAATTTATCTCTATTTTAAAATGTTCAATCTAAATATATTAGGCAATGTTCACAGAAAACCATTTTGGTTTCATTGTTTCATTGCTTTTGCATGATGGGTGCAACCTGTGGAGCAGGATCTGTTTACTCATCAGGAGCACATGGTATCATCCACAGTGTCTGTGTCAGTCATTCTTATGTTTTCAAGTTGTGTTTTGTGTTCTTATTTATCTTTTTGTTGTTTACCATATCAGTGACAGTTTGTTTTCAACTAAATTTATGTATTTGAATGTCCCTGTGTTTTTGTATGTGTTAGTCTTTCCAAACTGTTTTGCACAGCATGCCTATGAATGTTATTTTGAAAATGTGTTATGTATTTATAATAACCAGATACATAGTTGTAACAATATGTGTAACTATTGATTGATTTAAGCTAAGCTAGGTTGTTAATTTTATATGATATTTTTCATATATATTGATAATACTGTCTAAAGTAATACTCATGCCTTATTTCAAGAAAAGATTTCTAGAATCAACCTTTTTCTGCAAATTGTTTTTAAAAAAAATTGTCTGTAAACTCTTGAGTCAGAAATCTGTGAAAACGAACAATTTGACAGACCTGCTTTTCAATAAAAAAATCCCACTCAATCAAGTCACATTTTTAATTTCCTCCTGTCATCATTGATAGGTCGCTGTTACTACAATTTGGCATAACATTTGAAAGTCTCAAATCTGGTTGTAATTTGTATTGATTGTTAAAAGCTTGATAGAATTCTTGTTTCCCTTTTCTTGAAGTTTACCATATGTTAGATCTGGTAGACATAACGGTCTAGCCTTGTTTTTTGGGGGGTAGAGATAGCATTCATGCAATTAAAGTACTCAGGAACTGGCTTGATGCAGATTATTGTTCGTTTCTGTGTGTTTGTTACATTTTAGTGTTGTGTTTCTGTTGTGTCGTATTTCATCTCTTATATTTGATGTGTTTCCCTCAATTTAAGTTTGTAACCCGGATTAATTTTTTCTCAATCGATTCTGACATGAATTTCGAACAGCGGTATACTACTGTTGCCTTTATCAACACTCCTTTTGAGAGAAAATAAACATAGTCATGATAGTTGGTGGGAGTGAACATGTTTACATCCTATGCATATACATGAATGCAATGCTGACTGTCATTGCTTACAATCACTTTGTTAAGTAAATTCACTAACATTATAGCAAGGAGGATTTTTTACGCAGAGTACTTATGCTCACCTAGAAATTCTTTAAAGTAATTGTTCATCTCATTTGAGGTAACAGCAGCTAGTTCTCCACCCCTTGATGAGCAGAATGTTTTGATCTGTATGAAATCTATTGGATCACTTTCATGTATGCTGTAGCAAAATTGAAGTTGCCTATAGTAGATATGTTCTGCAGGACAGGTGACTGTTGCTGTAAATGTCATGAACAAATTGATTTAATGCTGTAACTGCAAGGTTAAGTTGTCTTATGCAAACAATGTAAAACATATGTTTCTATCAAAGGACCAAGGATTGAATTTGCCAAAATATGACATTGAATAATTATTATAACACACTTCAGACCCCGAAATCAGCACATGTTTAAGCTGTTTTAGACAATAGTTATCAAAGATACCAGGATTATAAAATTAGACAAAATACGCCAAGGTGCATACTAAATCCTTAAACAATAAAAGAAAGTAAAACATAATCTGGATATTGGTCAATATGTAGTCATGTATAAAAATCCAAAAGAAAACTAAAAAAATAAATAATTATAAGAAGATGTGCCCATGAGACAACGAGGTCAAAGTACGGTCTTCAACAAGTCTACACTACAGGGATAAATGCTAGTTAAAATTATGTATACTGCTATTAAGTTGAAGACTAGTCGTATTATATCTCTTGAAGCACTAGACTAAGTAAGATATACAGTCCACAAAGTCATCACAACAAAAGAAATGTATAAGAAAAATGATGCTTAGTATATATACAGGAGATACTGTATTAATTATGTTATATTTTTTTCTGAATGAATATACAAATGCTTACCACTTGTTGCCACAAAATATTTCCAAACCACGCCTGTTCCACTCGGGGGTTTATTTGAATAAAAACGCTTAGAATGCAAAACACACTCTCCTGTATCTGAGTTGTAAAAGAAAGAAACACAAGGATCGTTATTATTGCAATTCATTGTACATTCATTACGTGAAAGTACAAGAGCATTTTCCAATGAAGCTGAATATTCAAAAAATCCATTTAAGTCTGATACCAGTACGGCTTTTAATATGTTTGTTCTTTGAATTGTCAAAGAAACACCTTTTAAAGAGGCTAACAAAACAAATTGAAGAATTGCTAAAGTTTCCATATTACCAATTCAATTCAATTAAAATATTAACTGTTAACAATAAGTTTGCTACAAATTATATAAATGCAAACACACACACAATGCATTTCACAAACAAAACCATAGTCTAAGGAAAACATCCAATAAGATATATAAAAGTAATAAGATTTAAATTTCCGTCCGCAATACATATTTAAAAGAAGTTACCAACTGTAACTTAATGGGTATGAGGGTCTGGAATGGAATTCAGTATAAAACAGAGCATAGTATTTACAACAACAAAAAAATGAAAAATGAGGATTAAAACGTGTAAAGAATAGCTGTGAAAAAAATAACAGAATATTATAAAGTAACAAAATATTGATTACAGAAATAATGAATAAATAATACAGAATATAGAAATACTATATATACTAAAATTTCTTGATATTATAAAAATGTCCGAGCAATTTAAAGTGTCACACAAATAAATTACCCCATCCAGACCCACTATTATCGGAATTCTAACAGAAACTCAATACTCACTTTAGAAATGTATGTTCTGAAACCGTGATGTAAACAATAAAAAAAAACATAATTAACTACCATCAATCATTTTGCCTTTGTCACATGTTTGTAAAAAAAATCAGTTGCCAAGTTACTTCAATTAAACTATATTTTAGTTATGACAATGTATTTTTTTGGCATCAATACATGATGTTTGAATAATTTCTTCTCGTTTAAAAAAACAAAAACCGTTGGTTTACTTGTTTGAATGGTTGTACACTAATCATTTTTTGTGCCCTTTATAGCTTGTTGTTCGCTTTGAGTCAAGGCTCCGTGTTGAAGGTCGTACTTTGACCGGTAATAGTTTACACATTATGACTAAGATAGAGGTCTCATACCATAACTGTTTTTTTCTATTGAAACCCATCCGTAATCTGAGTGACGCATATTCCATAACAATAATCAATTATAGGGTAAGGGAAGACATCAAAAGTTCAATGAAGGATAAAAAACTTAATTCACATAGTTTTTTCACTGACCCCACACCCCCTCTTAACTTAATTTGGGAAAAATTGATTGACCAATAGGGATATATGAAAAATCGACTTAAGATTAACAAAACTTGCAGCAATGTTGACCCCCACCCCCAAACTATTTGATTTAAGTTTTTTTTATCCTACATCGATCATTTCATTTCGTCCCTAAGTAATTGAAGAATTAAAATATCGAAATAGTTTACTGCTACATGTTCTTTAGAGAGAGAAAAAAAACACAGTTGTATATCAAACTATTGATCATTAGACTAAATATTGAAGTTTACCTGAAATTGTGACTTATCGTTTTAATTACCAAATTGTAATGAATATCATTAATTGATGAAACTATATGTTTTACAGGGGGTAGAGATAGCATTCATGCAATTAAAGTACTCAGGAACTGGCTTGATGCAGATTATTGTTCGTTTCTGTGTGTTTGTTACATTTTAGTGTTGTGTTTCTGTTGTGTCGTAGTTCATCTCTTATATTTGATGTGTTTCCCTCAATTTAAGTTTGTAACCCGGATTCATTTTTTCTCAATCGATTCATGAATTTCGAACAGCAGTATACTACTGTTGCCTTTATCAAGACTACTTTTGAGAGAAAATAAACATGGTCATGATAGGTTGGGTGAGTGAACATTTTTACATCCTATACATTATGACTATTAAAGCTAGAGGTCTCATACCATAACTTATACCATAACTGTTTTTTTCTATTGAAACCCATCCGTAAAATGAGAGACGCATATTCCATAACAATAATCAATTATAGGGTAAGGGAAGACATCAAAAGTTCAATGAAGGATAAAAAAAACTTATTTCACATAGTTTTTTCACTGACCCCACCCCCCCCCTCTTAACTTAATTTGGGAAAAATTGATTGACCAATAGGGATATATGTAAAATCGACTTAAGATTAACAAAACTTGCAGCAATGTTGACCCCCCCACCCCCAAACTATTTGATTTAAGTTTTTTGTATCCTACATTGATCATTTGATGTCGTCCCTAAGAAAGCGAAGAATTCAAATATCGAAATAGTTTACTGCTACATGTCCTTTAGAGAGAGAAAAAAACACAGTTGTATATCAAACTATTGATCATTAGACTAAATATTGAAGTTTAACTGAAATTGAGACTTATCGTGTTAATTACCAAATTGTAATGAATATCATTCATTGATGAAACTATATGTTTTAAATGAATGGTTAATATTTTAACATATAACACAAGAAATCCATTTCCCTTACGACAACTATCATGTATTGCACTCGCTCAATGATAATTGTTTATCATTTTTCTCTCTCACTTTTAACAGACACACTTTCTTTTTTTGCTAGATCAATTTATTGCTATTTTACAAAAGTTTTTTTTTTATATTACACTTATTTTATACAGGTAAATGCTTATAATGCAGTTATTCTTTGCAACGATATTTGAATGGTTAAACAGAAAATCAGAATAGTATAAAATAAGATAAACAATATGCTTTACAGTGGTACTATATCTACCAATAACTATATGTGAACCTGCAAGACTAACTCAGTTTCCATCCCAGTACATGTAGAGAAAAAGCTCCCAAAAATACTAGTCTGTCAAAAAAGAATAAGAAGATGTGGTATGATTGCTATGAGACAAACCTCGGCACTTGACCAAATGAGACCGACATTAACAACTATAGGTCATCGTACGGCCTTCAACAATGAGCAATATCATGTCAGATAGTCAGTTATAAAACGACCCGAAATTAGAAATGTAAAACATTTCAAACGAGGAAACTGACGTCATGATATATGCACAAAATAATGAACGAAAAACAAATATGTCAAACAGCAGCAAAAAGTAAGATTACAAAAATACTGAGTGGCTAAATAAAAAGCTCAAACACATCAAACGAATGGACACTAACTGTCATAATGCTGACTTGATACAGGCATTTTCTTATGAAGAAAAATGTTGATTAAACCTGGTTTAATAGATAGCTAAACCTCGCACTTGTATGACAGTCGCATTAAAACTCTCATTTTTATGACATTATATTGTCAACAATGCGTGAACAAAACAAACAGCCATAATAGGTATAAATGTCAAAAATAGGGGTACAGCAGTCAACATTGTGTTATCTGAATCACTATAAAAACAAACAGATAATATATTAATACCATTGACTGTATAAATATGTACAAAGATACATCACAGGAAAATGAGAATTATTATATAAACACAAACTTAAAGAATATCACGAAAAATAATGAAAATGATACCTAATATATTGTATGTGTCCGAAGCAATTTCCTGGATGAATATTCATGATAAACGATCAAAGCAAAATATTTGGAACACGTAAAGTCAAGGATGTATAAGACCCGAAACTTATGTAAATCTATACAATAAAAAACACCAACAATAATAGCCATATGCATTTAGTGATATCAAAAGGCGACTAAATGCATGCCATGTTTTGCTTTAATTAAGTCGAAACAAAGGGATCTTGACTTGTTGTCTTATGTTATAATTGCAGGAAGAGAAATCCTGTCATTCTTTGTGAAATAGTATCTCCATGCCGCCCCTGAAGCACTTGGTACCGGATACGACGATGATCAAGTCGGAATGTTTATTATGCATTATCCACTATTTCGAGTCCACGTGGTAGAAAACAGCGCCGCAATCTCTCAATTTTGCTTTAAAAACCACAGTCCCATCTGTCAAACATTGTCACAGAAAGTGTTTAAAAAAACATGAGAATCCCCCAGAATACTTTGAAAGTTAAACTTAAGTTTTCCATAGTTAACCCATAGTTGATGGCTATTCAAATGAATAGAAATTACTACTAGGTATACTATATAAACGTCAATGTATACATTTGAGCAATATAATCCGTCATTAAGCTTTGTTTGTTTTTCAAAAGTTTATCGATATACATGAAGATACATTCAAAGACTTTTGAAAGACCAAATATTAACAGAAAACACATTGACAACAGATGTATGTATTGATAAAGGTTCATAAAGGAATTTGAATTAAAACAGGAGGCAGAAATATCTATATATTTATTATTTAATAGAAACTTTAATGAGTCGTAATGCTTTTATAAGCATATCTATAAGTTTTTCTGAAAAAGATGTTGAACACATTTATTTGTATTATCAAAATCTGATTATGAAATGTTAATTAAACGCAAATAGCAATTGCTTAATATATCGGTATTCAATTCTGAGTAGACTGAATCTCAACTACAATTCATCAGATAGCATTGCAAATACAGTTACACGGGTATTATTTCGATTCGGTGAGACACAATGTTAATGTTCTGTTTGTTTACTGATTGGTTTACCATTCTGATAGAACTAAGTCGTTTATAGTTAAAATGTATCGTCTTGAATATGCAAAAGTTAATTGAAGTAGAAAAAAAAGAGCTAGTTCTTTCTATTTTTTCTGTGTTGACATGACATTTTCTATCCTGAATATCCCCCGAGGATGAATTCACATTTATATATCATCGTCCTTTATTTTGTATATATATCGAGGATCTTATCTGTTTCAAAATATGTTCAAATTACACAGTATTTCAGTTGCATGTGTACACTATTGAGATTACGCACGGCCTAATATGACAGATGACAGTATCGGTAACATTTTACATTTCCCAAATACTTTTCATCAAACGCATTGTTGGTAAAGAAAATTGGTAATTGTCTGTATAGTATGTAGGACTACACGAATATCAAGCGTTCTGGAGATATTATAACGAAAAAGGGGTTTTAAACGACGGTAAAAAAACAACACCCAGAAGCGTAATGTGAAGTATTTATATAGAACGGGTGTTCGTAACGTCACAGTTTTGATCCTGTATTTACAGTTTCATGAAAATTTCCATATCGACTATTTTTGCCTGATTAAATCAACTATGTAATAAATATGATAAAACAGATACCTTCATGTGCTACTTTTTGAGTTAAAAGAGGTCGAAATTTTGTGAATTTGCTCAAAATTCGGATTTGTGAAATTTTGTATATTTGCTCAAAATTCGGATTTGTGGCCGTATTTTCCCTTTCGAAAGAAAGACATAATTTTTTGTTTTAAAAGATAAACATAAAATGGTTTTTTATTAGATAATTTGTAATTGCTTTTTTTTTTATTAGTATCCAAAAACATTATGCATTTCTTTTATTAAGAAATAACTTATATGTATCAAATGGTCATGAATTGAGAACAAAACGTCATATTTTGCGGTAGATTTATCAAAATTAAAAAAATTGCACTATTTACAGTCTTAAAAAAATTTGGTCCACATAACCTCCCTGCAAAATGAAACAAAATTTTGTTTTTAAAAATAGGGGTCCGTGCACTCGTTTGCATATTAAATCAGTTTGAATGATAAAAATCAGTCGAAAAATGCTTTTTTTTCGTTATGTCACAATTTGATGTCGCAAAAATAACATTTCACGTTAGCAACGTCATTACCTCCCCTGTAACTGTATCGTATGCCCTTAATTTATTTCATGTATTTTTGAACAAAAGATTTTGAAATTGTGCTATTACTACATCAACAAAATGTACGTAATGTAATTCTATTTTACAAGTAACAAAACAATTATTTACTAAATAAAAACAGAACATTAAATAGAAAAATAGTATGTAGTTGGATGTTGAAATAAGTTAAATAAAAATAAATTCAAAAGATACAGAATTATCTTTAAATTTTATTCATTTGTTAATTTTTCTTCTCATTATGAAATATGAACAATTCTGCGTCTGTTGCTTTTTATTCTATAACACTCCGACAAGAAACATCCCAAATATACTCATGCATTGGACAAAAGAAATGTTACATAGAAAAAAACCCGGAATATAAATAAATTAACTAATCGAAAAAATTCAAATATAGAAAAATATTCAACGAGTGACCTACCGACTGTAACAACACATTAATTTACGAATGCGCGTAATTACCAGTGTTGTTCGTCCACGAGAAACGTAGTCAGATTTTGATCATGCCTATGGTGTCCGTGAATGAAAAGTCAACATTTAGTCAAAGAAAGTCTCGACCTGTTTGTCAAAACGTTTATTTGCAATTACCAAGACCAAAAAGATACATATTCAATGTTTATTTCACAAATAATACAAGATACTAGTACTAGTATATAGTCTTTAGTCAAAGATTCTAGGTGCGGAAGCTGAAAACCTGGTTCAACTCATCATTTTCTCCGAAAAAATGTCATTACTAAGTCAGGAATGTGGTCGCTTTTTTTCTACTTTTTCCTTTGATTGATAGGGTCTTATTTTGTCAGTTCATATGGACGTCCCTTTTTTGAAATTGCCTTGAAGCTCGGTAATTTTGTTATACTTTTTTTCTAATACGTACCCAAGTGTTACGTTGGCTTTGTGTTCAAAAATTTTATTAGTAAAACTTGTAATGGTCAGTCTTTTTATCAGATTTTTTATAAAGTTGTATCATGAGGTTTTTTCAGCATCATAGTTTTTACCGATGATGTACATTCAATGGTCACATCTAAACATGCAAACGTATACATATGTTCGTGTTGAATAGAAGTTTTGATAAACATGTCTGTGTCATTTTGGTCTCTTGTGGACAGTTGTCTCATTGGCATTCATACCACATCTTCTTTTATATATGTATCAAACACACATCTTTAGCATAATTTTGAGTTTCAAACATTATATTTTTATGATTGTGTTTAACTCTGATTGTATAGTTATCCTACATATACACCATATACGTAAATTTTAGTACATACACATACCATTATGAAAAAGTCAAAAAAAATCTAAACAATATTGTTACGAACCATTTAGTGCGTTCAATCTAAAGCTTATTGCACCCATTTTTCCAATCTTATTTGATATATCATATGACAAGAACAAGTATCTCTCAATTAGTATTCACAAACAAATGAACAGCTATAAAGGAAAGACGTAAGACAGTTACGATCCATCCACATATCCCCAAGTGATGTAGCTTTTATAACAATACAACGCTGAGTCGCAGATTCTGGTTGTCCAGGGTACCAGTTAAAATATGACATAGCGGTGCCGTCTTCTAATTTCCAACTCCCGTCTGGTTGCTCATTGCCTGCTATACATATTCTGACATGGGGTCTATCAGCTGAAAAAGTAATTTATGTGAAACATTAGACAGTTTTAATCATAGCTAATTCTGTAAACAAAGAAACTGTAAACCAATTTAAATCACTCATGCTAAAATTGAAAATCTCGAGAGGAAAGTGTATAATATATTATATTGGCTGTCTAAGATCAGAACAAAACAATCTTATTATAGGATAAAAAAAAATTTAAAGTTTTACTGTATGTATAAAACGCGCAATTAACTATATATATATTTTTTAACGATAAACGTTGAACGTTAATTTTCTCTTAAAGCGTAAACCACTTCTTACAACATGTTTAAATAGTAAGGGTGATTATAACATATTTGGTTTAAAACTAAACACTGCCGCATATAGTCTCTCTATTGACCAATTCCAAAACTCATTACAGAATTGGTGATAATGTGTATCTGATTGGTTGTGATAACTTTCACTTAATGTTCATCTGAAAAAAAATATATTTTTACCTAAAATATTCGTGAAATAATCTTGCATTTCTTGAGAAGTCACAGCAGCAAGCTTTCCGCCTCTCGCAGCACAGAAGTTATTTGTGTCATTAAATTTCATGGAATTCATTTCATGCACACTGTAGCAAAACTGAAGTGGTCTGTAGTAATTGTTTTCTGGAGAACAGTTGCCTGTAACTAGAAACAATCAGGTTACTTAAAAGAACTCAGAAATATGTTTTTGAAACAACACTTGCTCTAAAAGTCACATTAATTTTAAATATAGTTCTTATACACTGTAGAAAGGACGTAGAAGTATGTCTTCCATAGATTTTGGCTTTTGGCAGAGGGATTCATATTGAGGCTATGCCTAATCTATGTACATAGTCATCCCTGGTATGAAAGGAATAGTTTAAATGAAGTGCATTGTTATAACAATTTCCACTCCATAAATGTATCCATCCACGACTGTTACCTTAATCATGTTAAACAATTAAATGAAATATTAATTTTCTAAAACACAAGTTATTTGGGTACTAAATAAAAAGTAGGGTAATGAAGTATTATGCCAAAAATAGAAACCCTACAGGAGAAACATGTTTTAAGTTATTAGGTATCAGCTTTGATGTTAATCTTGATAGAATTGTAAAAAACAATTATGATGAAAAAATTGTGCAAATCAGATGTGTACCTGAACAATGGTCAAAACGAAATCTTACTGTTATCGGTAGAATTACTGTAGTAAAGACATTGATATTGCCTATTTCAAAACACTTGTGTATATCCTTACCAAATCCAAGTGATGACATTTTTTTTTTTATCTAACTTATGTACAATTTTATATGGAGTTCACTAATTGATAGAATAAAGAGAGATGTTCTACAAAATGATATTGAAGATGGCGGACTCAAAATGATAAATTTTAGTGCATTTATTTTAGCACTGAAGTGTACATATTTTAAACATTCAACAAATGACAGAATGTTTTATGTCAAAAGTTCATGTAGAACTTGATAATTTTATGGTTGTGGAAGTGTTTAAATACACAAATTACAACTAAATATCATAAAGAAATTTAAGCAAGATGTCCTGAAAGCATGGTAACTTCTCAGAGAAAAAGATGATTATTACAGTTAGGAAAAATTTCTTGTTAGTCCAATCTGGCTTAACAATAATATAAAAGTAGCAAATAAACCTATTTATTTTTTATAAAGATTGGTTTGGAAATGGTATAAGATTTATAAATGATATTGTAAATGAAGATCATGGAAGTTTTTTTCTCTCTTAAAAAAATAGAAGAAATGTATCAGATAAATGTAAATACTACATGAAATTTTATAGTATTATATCTGCCGTACATGAATCATTAAAATCATTTGTGGGGAAAAATCACAAATTAGATTTACCTTTAATTCCATCTGCTATTCAAAAGTAACTTGTTTTAAAAAAGTTCAAAAGGATCAAAGGATATGTATATTGTTTTGAATAAAAATAGAAGTGTTCCCACAAGTCAGTTTAGATGGACCGACATTTTGTTGCTTTACTCTATAAAATAAAAAAGACCCCACATTTATCAGGATTTCAAGAATGTATCAGAACAGATACTAGTGGAAAGATATATGATAAAAAATCCCAAAAAAAATAATAGCCAAATCAATCTAATATTAATGTCATGATGGTCATAATGTTATCAAATATCGATCAAATCTCACTTTTCTGTTGTAAAGAGTCCATAGAAGGAAATGCGTCATTTTGTCTCATGTTGTATGTGCAAGAAGAGTAGTCTTACCATCTGTTGTGAGATAATATCTCCATGTAGCTCCCGAACCACTTGGTACCGGAAACGATGATGAGTCGAACTGTTTATTATGCATTACGCACTCTTTCGAGTCCACGTTGTAGAAAACAGAAAGACACTCTTCTTTAGCTTCGCAGTCTCTAATGCATCGAATTTTGTTGTCAGCAAGAGTTATTCCAACAGCACCAGATTTTTCAAACAGTTCATTCATCTCAAATTTCAATTTTGCTTTAAAAACAACAATCCCGTCTATCAAAAGAAGAATTTTGAAAAACATTAAAATTCTAAAAAATGCTATAAAAGTTTTTTTGAGGCTTTCCATAATGTACGTAGACTTGGTGGTAATTCAAATCTCTAGAAATGCACCAATATGAAGACTTCACAAACGTCTCTTTATAAGTAAGAGCAATTTAATCTGTCATGTAGCTTTCTTTGCTTTAAAAATGTTTATGGATATACATGTTGCTAAAGATAAAGACTTTTGAAACAAACATAGTGTATTATGTTACATATCAAAATTTAAATAGAAAATCATTCAAATCAAATATTTGTATAAATAAAGGTTCAAACTAGAATTTTATCTAAAACAAATAGCAGAGGTACTTATTAAAATTAAATTTGATATTTAACAACAATTATTATTAGTCGTTTTTATTACCATTATATCTAAAAGCTTTGCTGAAAGATACATTCAAACATATATTTGTATTATCAACATCTCATTATAGAATATGAATTACACGCAAATATCAATTGATTAGTAAAACAATATTTAAGTCTAACTAGACTTTATCTCAATTACATTAAATCAAAAAGAAAATCAAATACAGTTACGAGAGTTTTATTTGTTTCGCAGGGACACAATGGAAATGTTCTGATTGTACTTACTGATTGTTTCCCCGTTCCAATACAACCTAAAATAGTGATTTATAGTTATATTGTATCGTCATGAACATGTATAACTTGATATGGGTCACACGACTTAAATTACTAGTTCTATCTATTAGTGAAGTGGTGACAAGACCTATTGCATCCTTAATATCCCCCGAGGATTATTTCAAAATAAGTGTATACATCTCCGTCCTTTATTTTGTATGTATCGAGATTCTACCATTACAGCTGAAGATTTATTACCACCACTATTTAGTAAAACAAAATAATAATTGGTATTATTGAGTGTAAGTGTGTCTATTGATTTATCTCAAATGTAGTTTTTATGTACTGTATTGATAAAGATTTAAAATACTATTAGAGAATATTAATATCTAAAATTTTCTTAAAAAGCTTCTAACTTTTTATTATTTCATCTTCTTAAAAATAAAATGGAGAAGGAAATGATTTGTACCAAATATAAAAAAAACAAAAACTGGAAATCAGGAAATGTTCTACATGAGAATTAAAATAATTATCTGATTACTGTTCCAGTCACCATAACTGTGATGCGGAATATACAAAAGTAACATTTAAAATGAACATGACATCATTTCCGGCTACATCATATGTCTATGTAATCGAAGTACGACAGTCATTTATAATTCAGAACAGAATGGAGTTCATTCAGATTCTGTTAATTTTTTGCCTCCGTTTTCTTTCTTTTTTCTTGCTGACAGCTGGTAAGTATTCTTAGTACTATTTTGTAAGAAACGTAAAGAAAGGAATACGAAACACGTACTAAAGAGTTTTGTATTAACATGCCAAGAGATTTTTAAAGCAATACTTATAGACAGATAATAATAATAATAAATAATAATAATAATAAATGAATAAGCTTTATTTAGAGTCGGCATGGTATATAAACATACACAAAACATAAGCTCTAATGAATTTTGAACCGACATATGAGACATTTTTTTAACAATACAACATATAATATAGTACACATGCAATAAATGTCATAGCACAAAAATGAAGCACTAAAAGCAGATAAAAGAACTATGACATCATATAGATTAATCAGATATAAAATATATATTCTTATATTTGAACACGTTGTTTTCGTGATTCAATCGATTGTAATGTTGACAACGTACTACAGAGACGTCTTAATATAAATTAAACTTACATTATAGTTATAATATATTTATGTATAAGACCATTATTGATGATTATTATGAGTACTGCAGATCCATATGCTGAACGTTCGAATCGATAAATGTTTCGTCGATATTAGAGAAACAAGAAAGAGGATGACATGCGTTTATGCTCAAGCTGGCCATTCATTTAAGTTGGAAGCTCCTACTGTTTTTACATATTTATATATCAATGACACTGAAAGCTCGCCTTATTGGCACTAATTGGTTTATCAATGTCTGTAAGTACGGACATGCAACTGTTACAAGAACTATTTACACAATTGAAAAAGTATTTTTGAAAGTTTTCTTTTCTTGCGTTCAAATGTGACCGTCTTATTCTTTTCCTGTATCAATAATGAGGTTGATATTAATAGAAGACTCCCGTATTCCATGAATTTTACTATTTACCTTAAAAATAAGACGTAAATCAAAATTTGGAGTAAATTCAAGTGGTCTTTCATTTTGAACAGTTTGTGTTGTGGTTCAAACCTTTTATAAGCTACATTTTAATCAGATAACATAAAAACACAACGATGATAAAGTGAATTCCAGCTATTATTTCGGAAGCATTGTGTATATGCATAATCATTGACAAAATGAAAAAAATAGGCGACAAGCATTTCTGCATTTTCCTTTTGGTCATACAAAGCAAATATAACATCTTTGATCAACTGTCAATAAGTCATGATGAGGTTTACTTAACCGTTAAATGTACATGTAAGATATACCATGCTTAATATATAAATGGTGTTATGTTGATTGTGTGAAAGATAAAAATCAAATACTAATGAGTAATTTGAAAAAAACTTTCATCAATTTTTATTTCCAGTTTTTTTTTTATTGTTTCATATATTTTGCCTTGTGTAGTTTCGTATTAAGCTATACGATACTAGCACGTTCCTTGAAAGATATATAATTAGTGCTACAATGTAAATGATCAATAAAAGATAAAATACAAGTTATTGTTTTTGAGAAGAAAAAAAATTTCCTGTTGTTTTTATTGAATGAGTGCATGTGGTCGTGTAAACCGTTGGAAATAACTTTGACATGCATTGAACAGTTAAAATCACTTAATTTGAAAAAAAATGCTCCCTTAGATCCATCAATTCTATTAAAAAAGAGGTAACAACCAGAGCGTAAAAATGATATTAATACTAAAAATAATCTTTTAAACAATGGATTAATTATAACATAAACAAACAGCTAGGTTAATCGAAAGCATATCTTAGAAGACGCGTAATTGTAGAATCAAGCATCAGATTTGCCTAATGATTTCCAATAATCTAATTTACCTGATTTATTAAGTAGTATATACCATTGTTTTACGGAATACCGTTTTTTGGACAACGGTGTATAGTAGTTGTCCGTCAACAATCTTCATAAAGGTCAACTGTTTCACAAGGAATTCAATGTATAGACGATTTATGCAGTTGTAGAGAAGCTATGTATGTATTAGTCGAATAGTCAATAAATTTAAGTTGATTTGGTTTGAATAAAGCATTATCGAGAGTTATGTCGAGTTTAAAATTGAGTAGTACGTCAGAGTTCATTGGCTATATGAGCACGAGATCGTTACATGTAACAAAATACAACCAAACATTACAGTTTTTTTTTTCTTTTTTATCCTTTGTTTTCAAACTAAGGTTTGGTTCTTACATGACTTTTTTTTTTTAAATGCTTCTAAATATGTTATCAATCGAATATATGTGGCTTTGAAGTAAGTGTTTCCTCATTATAGACATTTTTATGCTCTTTATTTTTTTTTCAAAATGTCTTATGTCTTTATTTGTTTTATTTTTGTTTTATCTCGAGGGATTTACAAGGAGTACACGATATGATCGATTTGTATTGTCAATGCAATTTTCAAGAAAATCTTAATTGAACCAAATTCCAAGTAGTAAACTTGTCGTCATCCCTTCGAGAGTTTTATGGACACCATGATGAAGAAAATTACCGTTATGCCATCTGTGATACAATTGCGTCATATTTTCTCTTATCAACCGAATGATAATCATCACCAAATGCTAACATTTTATGTAGAGAAGGCTCTATGTACACATTTGGAGCAAATGGGGTCGGCATTAGATTTCTGAGGGTTTTGTATTGCATATAATTCCTTTTTGCCATGGCATTGTCAGTTTGGTGTCGACTTGTGAGTTTAGTTTCTTCCATCTCTGTATTTTAATGTAGAGTTTATAAGAGTAATAGAAATAAATTAAATTAATATGAACATTTACTCATTTTACAGGTGCGCTAGATCCACCAAAAGATATCAGAATAAGTGTTATCGGAAATAATGTACATATATCATGGGCAGTTACACCAATTCAAGGAGAAACTGTCTCACGAATTTCACTTTTCGACTTAAGAAGAAGAATACTAGATATAGATTCTTCAAACAACTCTTAAGATTTGAAATTTCCAATCACAGAATACACGTATTTCAATCTAACTAAAGGTTTTAAATATATCGTCAAAATAGAATACACAAATCAAGGACAGATATCAGACGTCACCGAACAACTGTTTTTGATGGAAAGTAAGTTTATTTTTTCTGACTAAATGAATTAAACGATGTTTCAATAATGGCATTCATGTAAGCTTCGTGAGCATAGACGGCTAATTATGAATTCAACTTTCTATGAAATTCTACATAGCAAATATATCGACTGTATAATGTGTGCAAGTAAATATATATATGAGTATGATCGATTGGTTGAAATGAAAAGATGATAAACCAAAAATCATTAAGGTTCAACGTTTTATATATATTAAAGGTAAATTAATTCTTTTCTATACAACAAATAAACATTGAGAAGGTTTCATTCTATTACACGAAATATCTATGTAAATACTTTGTAAATACATTTAGTTTTTTATGCTGTATTTTGTAGACTGTTTTTTTTAGTTTTTTTTAGGGGTTTTACCATGGCGTTGTCAGTCTGTCTTCGACTTATGAATTTGCATATACCTTTGGTATCTTCCACCTTTATTTTTTAGATAAACTTTATAAGAGTGTTTGCATATAACTTAATAAAGTAGATTCTTTAATTAATCAACAGGTGAACCAGATCCTCCCATAGATATCATAATCACAGTTATCGGTAACGATGCACATGTCTCATGGGAAATCCCACCAATACAAGGAGAAACTGTCTCCAGGATTTCTCTTTTCGACTCAAGAAGAAGGATACTAGCTATCGATTCTCACAACAACTATAAACATTTGAAATTTCCAATTACAGAATATACTATTGTGAATCTAACGAAATGTTTAGATTATGTTGTCAAAATAGAATACTCAAATCTAGGACTGAGATCAGGCGTCACAGAACAAAGGTTTTGGATGGCAAGTTAGTTTGCTATGTCTCTGATCTAATAAAAAAAGACAAAGTTGTTATATATAACTTAGAAAAAAAATGGATTACTTGCGGCAATTATATAAGCATATGCGACTGAATTTCAATTCAATGTTGTATTCAAGTTTACATATACAATAAATTCACTGCTAGACATATTATATGTGTGCAAGTAAATGCAATTATTAGAATTATCGAATGACCGAAGGAAAAGAAAAAAAAAACCAAAAACTAAAATACAACTACGCATTTAGCAAATCTATATATATTTGTATGTCATTATACATCTTAATATAATAATTTGTTGAATGATTTCCAAGGAATATTCTAAATACTTCATTAAGAGTCTCAAATATTTTATGAAAATAGTAAATGCAAAGACAAATTTTACGTTTAGATTGTTGAAAACTGATAGCAACAAATAAAAAAACAACTAAAAATAGTATTGAAGTTATATATTTTCAAGTTCAATGAGTAAAGTCTGTCGTAAAGATTTTGGGCAGAAATATAAGGGGTATACCAATGAAGATTTGATTTTTTCCAGCAGGAATGAGAATAAAGGGATCAGTAGAGGATTTTGGAGCCTAAATAACGAAACTTTTTTCGCATATCTGTTACATTTTTTTTTCATAAACATACCATCAGTCAGTACTGTTGATTACAACATTTATTCATTGTTGTAATATTTAAAATAAATACATTTAACTACCAAGCTTGGTCTATACAGATTATGCAGCATTTCAAGACTTCAAAACTAAAAATACATCAAAGATAAAGCTCAAGATTGCAAGTTTATAAGTTTAGGTTTTGAACCAAACAGAAAGAACAAAGGCCAAATTTAATTTGCAGTCAACGTTTAAAAGTTGCATGCAAGCATTATTTTTTTTTCTCATTGCAGTATTGGTTTATACATTATATTTTTTAGAAAATATTGTTTTTGCTGACATCAATGCAAATGTAACCATATCATGGACGACCGATATAAAAGAGTTTTTCAGTGTCGTGTCAACCTCTTCGTCAGTTATTTATGAGACAGATATCGACAGGATCATTGATAATTCTAAATTTGTAAACTACAAATTTGATACACGTACAAATGAGTTGAAAGCCATAAATATTACCGTTATTGATGTCAACAGCAAGGATGGTGGACTATACAGAGCGGTGAAGGGTGAAATTGTAGATGGATGTTCTTTGTTAGTTGTAAATGGTATGATAAAAACATTATTATAAGAATTCAACATATATATTTACTAAATCATGTAACAGACTGGGAAGACTCTCTTTTTAAATGAGGTGTATTTAATTAGGTTTCAATTTATAACTAAAACAATCAACTGATTTTAATTCGATCGAACTTATTAAGTTTTGTTCGTAATCATTTAGAAAATAATCAGTTATCTTCAGGTAACTCTAGTAATATATTTGCCAACTTCGGATTTGGCACTGTTATTAGCGATCCATTTATCATTTGCTTTTCTAAGGACGTACATATACTTTTATTCACCAATAAAAACTAAGAGTTAAAATCAAATGTATATCTGTGCGAAATACGCATTTTATGATATTTACATTGTCACAATCTTTTTCTTTCATTTATCTTCTGAATAGCTAAACACGTTTCCTTTTTTTTTCATATTTTCAATTGGTTAAAACACCTCCATATCACTGTCACCGTAGTATGCTTTGAATGATCAGCTGCCCATTGTTTGCGGTAATGAATCAAGCTACAATTGGCAGATGATATTTGATAACTATAACATGTATAATGTATTTGTTCATCAATATTTTAGGAAAACCAATTAAACCAACTTTAACTCTTCAACCTGAGCACCCATTCGTTGGTGATGCTATCACAATTACATGCTCTTCAAATGTACAACGATGGCCTGCAGGATTCAAAACTTCAAACCTTCTATTTAAATTTGATGGGAACCTGAGAGGAGTTACTAAGAGCAATACGGTTACGATGCACACACTTACCAAAGCGGATAAAGGGACTTACATACATTGTCAGGCAACAGACGATCTTGGAAAAATATCGAACATGAGTGATACTGTTACATTAGATCCGTATTGTAAGTTGAAAAATAAGTTATAATAACAGCTGCATTGTGCTCGAGAAGTAGTTTTTGTGTATTTGTTTTGTGTTACATATTGTTTAGATATTAGCAGAATATGGTGCGTGGTTGAATATAATTTGAAACTGATACACAATAAAATTATTAACATTAACGGTACTCATTTTACTGCAAAAGCTGTTTTCGTAGTTGATTGAATTGTGTTGAACGCCACTTTTTTCCACTATTGTTCTTTTTTGTCGCGGTTAGTATTTATTAAAGGTGGAATGCCCGGAAAGAACAATAGACTTTCCGTAGGAAAATTGACAATCTTAGTCATGTCAGATTAGAATTGAGTGCACCTGCCCATGTTTGGATTCACACTCGGAACCCTTGTCTTGACGGAATTGTGATACAGTAGTTGGACTACTCAGGCCACTCTACCAACGACTTAAAAAAAAGTAGTATGTCCGCTCTTTTAACATATTTGTTATAACGAAAAACACGCAATATATTATTTTGTTATAGAAAATTATACAAGAAAATTATAATGATAACCTGTATCCATTTTAAACATTATTATAAGTATAGTTAGCATTAGGTAGAACAAAATCTCTATAATTATAGAAATTTTATATCAACATTATTGTTTAATCTTAGTGTGATGCATAAGTTCATTACATAAAACTATTTAGAATTAACATATACTTTTACTACTTCGATCAGTTATAAAGACCAATTATTTGATGATCACTACTTAAAGCATTAAGAAAGTAAATACTGTATGTTACATTTAGAGCACCATGGTATATAATCGGTATGGTCATGTTTCTCTCACTTTGTAATTTTCTTTTTAATTTTTGAGTTAAATTTCAATTATTTCGCTTGAATTGAATTGGCCTCTTGTACTTATTCTGTTTAAAGTTTGAACATGTTGAATGAATGAACATATTTTATATATATTTTTACTTGGAATAAATGATTTTTTAATATTGCAGATGGTCCTAATCAAATTATGGTGGAACCTGCGAACACAGTTTTGAAAGTCATAAAAAGAACTACATTAGGCCCTATACAGTGTATAGCAACCTGCTATCCTGGATGCATATAAAATTGGAAACAAAATTGGTCAGGACAATTTACACCTGTTCCGCGCGAATTCACATCGAATTAAAACCAAAATGTCACTGTTCCAAACATTCAGAGGAACCAGTCTGGAGTCTTACTTTGTAAGGTATATAATTCTGAAGCTGAAAGACAAACAGGAAAGGAATTAAACATATCAGTGGATGAACAGTGTAAGTATAGTAGTCAATGTAGACGACGCGCGCGTCTGTCGTACTAAATTATAATCCTGGTACTTTTGATATCTAGTCATTGTGTAATAGCATATAAACGTTTTTTTTTTATTTTCGTAAGATGCTATTACGCATTGTTCATTGTGAAAAGCTTTTAAATGCTATGCGTGTCCCCATCAAGCTTCCTGCATACTTGTATCAGGGAAATTAAAAAAACAAACTGTTGTCAAGCTAAGAGAGTATCAGTTCGCCGAGCAAGCTTTAGATATATTTATGTGGTGCAGAATACCTAGTACCAAATGACATTTTATTATCATTGCAGATGGTCCTGAGGACGTTGTGTTGCATCCGAAGTTCACAGTTATCAATATGTTGGAAGGAACTACCTTAGGTCCTATAAATTGTACTGCAACCTGCAATCCAAGATGTAAATATGATTGGAATCGAAATTCGACGGGCATTTTCGGCCAGTCCCAACAGAATTTATTTCAAACCAAAATCAGACTCTTACTATTCCAAGAATAAAGAGAGCTCAGACCGGAACCTTCAGTTGTCGTGTAGATCATTCTGAATCTAAAAGACATAACTTAACAGATTTCTCAGTGAATGTACAATGTAAGTGTAAGCAGTGAAACGTTGAGTATCAGTAGTTGAAATTGATAACCATAATACAAAATTGAAAATACAACATGAACAATTTTCAGCTTAAAAAACATTTATGAAGTGACAAAATCTTTTATGTTCATTACCTAAACACCAATATCATGGCTAAAATAATTATTCAAAGGTAAACAAGAAATAGAAATTTACATTGTTGTTGGTCATACAGAGTTAATTATTTGCATAAAAGTACTGCTAAAATATGCAAGTCATTTAAATATACAGGAGATTTCGAATATCAAAGTCCGAATTGTAGATTATTGGAATTAACGTACTGAAAATACATCGTTCCAAATTGCTCCAATAAGAAAAAAATATATAATGTTTCTGTAGAAAGCACTTAAGTGCCAGTCTGTCTAAGAATCAGGCAGTGGTGAAAACATGACAAAAAAAACCCGCCCAATTTGACATTGATTTCAGTTCATAATTTTTAGTTATGCACAAAAATAACATTCATTTCTGTTTTCTGTTCTGGTAATAGAAGATACAATTTGGTTGAAATGCACTAGCAATTAACCAATAAGGGGAGATAACTCTGTTATTTGCTATCATTCTAACCAATTTTCTAACCAAGTTATTTGATATTACCAGACACACACAAACAAAAGACTAATAATTTGTAACTCAGGATGATGGTCAGTATTAAATAGAATGATTAGCTCGGTGGGGTTTTTCGGACCATGTTTTGATTTTTACCTAAATTGCCTGATTCTTACAAAGACTGGCACTTAATACAAATTCTAGAAGACTGAATTTGTAAACTCCTTAGAACACATAATATTGAGAATGGAAACGGAGATGTGATCAGAAAACAGCTTAAGAAAACCCCTGGTTCTTCAACGCATCGATACAATCCCACACCCAAGGCGGGCGTCAGCTAGCTTATTTACAATAGCTCCAAATAAAAGAAAAATAAGAATCAATATTTGTTCTTTTGAGAAAGTACTTAGAAAAAAAAAGTTTTAAACTCCTTAGAACAATAACTGGCTATGCTGTATGGGCTTTGCTCATTGTTGAAGGCTGTACGGTGACCTCCTATTGTTGATGATTTCTGTGTAATTTGGGTCTCTTGTAGACGGTTGTCTCATTGGCAATCATACTACATCTTTTTTTTTTATATATAAATGCTTAGTCAAATTAGTTTTGGATTTTAACTCGAGTCCACTTTATTTATTTGTAACACAACTATAAACATGAAAAAGTAGCAATAATTGTATATATTAATTTGTTAATCAGATCAAACTTACATCTTAATCCATGGAAAACAATTTTTTTCTCTCTGCAAATGTGCGTTCGGTGAGCATCAGTGCAAGTATTCTACTTCTTTACATTGCAGATGGCCCTGACGATGTGAAGTTGGTGCCTAACAACCAGATTATCAATGTAATAGACGGAAATACATTAGGCCCTATATATTGTACTGCCACCTGCAATCCGATTTGTATATACAATTGGAAACAAAAGTGGATGGGACATATGAGACCCGTCCCAAAAGAATTCATTTCAAACAAAATTCAAACTCTTACTATTCCAGTAATAAAGAGAAATCAGACTGGAGAATACAGTTGTCACGTGGATAATACTAAATCTAAACAACACGAGACAACATATATATCAGTGAATGTAATGTGTGAGTAAAGACTGAAAGTGTACTTAAAAATGCCTAAAGTAGTTACCAAAACAGAAGCAAAAATAAAACCCGAAGCAAAGAACATGTATATCGAAAAAAAGACGCATGATCATCATTTACCCACTAATTTTGTAGCTTAATCAACGATAAAAAAAACAGTTTATAATTGGTCATCTGTTGTTAAATACTTGCAGAATTGTAGAATTAAAACTTCAATAACTAAGTCATGAACGTAATGAGGAGTGTCTTGATTTAAAAAAGGTCATGTGAATTGTAGAGTTTAAAAAAAAAAGATCTACGTATACATTATTTGTTGCATCGGTTGTCAATTCAACGTTTCACTTGTTTATCATTGTAGATGGGCCTGAAGATGTTGTGTTGGAACAGAATAATACAATTATCTATATACAAGAAGGATTTACATTAGGTCCTGTGACCTGTTCAGCAATCTGCAATCCCGGATGTATATACAATTGGAATCAAAATTGGACAGGATGTTATGAACCCGTTCCAGAAAAATTTATTTCAAATCAAAACCAGACTCTTACTATTCAAGGAATAATGGGGAATCAGTCCGGACCCTACAGTTGTCATGTTGATCATAATGATGCAAACTACAAAAGAGAATAGACTCATTAATCAATGCATGTAAAGCGTAAGTGTTAACGGTAAAGTATAAGTTATTAGACGCATATAATGTGGTTTGTGAAGTGACAAAACCTTTTATTTTCATAGTTACTTACATATATATCTACCTTATGGCCTTATCCTTTATTATGAGGAAAACTGTTAACAAAACATACATTATCTTTGTTCATCTAGTCTAAAATGTTGTCCAGATTATAAGCCTAAATATACAAGTCATTTGAATATCTATGAGTTAACGAATTTGAAAGTTAGAGTTAATTCAAAATAATCACCTTAAACTTTGTGTGCAACATTTGGCTCTCGACACATACTTTATAGTTGCTATGCAATCAACAAAATTTCAAATATATAGTTTATAAATATCATTTACGTACTTAAACCCATAATTATCAAAATCTGTGCTATTTGATCTCTAGTAGAGCATGTAGAGAGTTGTAGCATTGGCAATCATACCACTTCTTCTTACTTTTATATATAAGTCAAAGTGTTTAGTTTTACCTTTATATAAGTATTTCCCTTATTTATTTGAAATCATTATTACTCTTCAACCATACAAGCGAATGACCTGGAATCTTTTGATTAGAAATCATTGACTTATGATCTGAGGTCAATGTCAGATGTCAAATGTCAAATGTCAAATTTGACCTTCTAGATATTAACCTTTACTATAAATTCATACTGGTTCATTATAAAACTATGAGGGATTTTGAATTAGTTTGGTAGACATATGACCTTTAAAAATGTCAACCGGAAGTGACATTTAGCTTACCGAAAATAGCCATTTTCTCACTAATTTGATACGTGCATATAAGCCTTATATTATATCAGCAAGTTATATGAACAAGAGGGGACATCTTCTAAAACCGTTAAAAAAATAATCCTTTATCAACTAAGTTGAGTTGGAAAGACCATTAATTGCTCTCTGAACAAGTTTTTAATCTTAACCATTTTATATAATACAAAAAAGATTTGATTAAATAAAATAGATTTTGGCTTATATGAGGCAGGCATTACCTGTGAAAGGGGACGAAGTCTGTATACATTTTTTTTGTTATTCAAACATATATTTTAACATAAAAATCTCTTTAAAAAGAGACAGAAATACCGTAACGTTTCCAATTTTGGTTCTGTTGTTAAGGATTTTAGTTGTGACCTTATTTTAGTTATGACGTCATATTCAATGTTAACAAAGAAACTCTATAATTAGTTTAATTTTTGCAGATCAAAGAATAATTAAAAATGAATTTGGTATTGTGTTCCTTCCTATATTTTACTGGACTGATAAATATATATTTCACGCAAAGTCTCATGACAAGCGAGACATGAAGAAGGAAGTAGAACTCTGCAAATGCGGGAATTAAAAAAAGTGACAAAAAAAAAGAGTTAACGTTGGCGATGGACTCAGTGAATGTCATTTTTTGTAATGTCAATAAAACCACATATTTACCTTATCAAAAGTAAGAAATTGAATAGTATTCGAATCACTGCGTATGCAGTGCAGTTACTTTGTTACTGGCATTCAAAAACATTAGAAGTGAACATCCTTAAGTTTTCCTTCCTTCAAATCTCGTAAATCGCATCGCATAGGAAGACCCATGCATTTAATTCAACGAACGGAAGCAAGAAAATAACAAGAATCGTCGACGACAAGGAAAGCGTCTTCCGCTAAATCGAACTTTCTCTGTTCAATTCGCTGTTTCATAATCTAATATATTCTGGGTAATATTTTTAAAAGCGTACACCAAAACTTTTTTTGCGATTGATTTAAAACGTTCTTAACAATGAAAATTCAACAAATGACGTAATGTTATTTTCATTTTGGCGTACGAACAATTAGATTACCCATGGTCCTTTAGGTTCTGAAAAGGCGAATTATTTAACATTCTGTCATGCCTGAGCTTATTATACATTATAGATTTTGGTCATGGTTGAAGGCTGTACATATAAATAAAGGCAACAGTAGTATACCGCTGTTCAAAACTCATAAATCCATGGACAAAAAACAAAATCGGGGTAACAAACTAAAACCGAGGGAAACGCATTAAATATCAGAGAAGAACAACGACGCAACACCGAAACGCAACACACACAGAAACGGACCAAGCAACAGACAAAACACCACGAGAATAACAAATATAACATCAAAACCAAATACATGAATTTGGGATAGACAAGTACCGTGCCACGTCTTATCTCAATATCTTAAAAAATAGGAGAAAACACAAACGACTCAACGTTAAAATGCAACACACACAGAAACGAACAATATTATAACAATGGCCATCTTCCTGACTTGGTACAGGACACTTTTAAAGGGGAATAGAAGTGGTGGGTGGAACCTGGTTTTATGGCATGCCAAACCTCGCACTTTAATGGCAAAGTTAAATATAACATTGAAATGACAACATAATATTACAGGACTACAATACAAATAAAAAGGAGAACATATTAGACAAAGAAAAGTATGATTAATAGATAACAATACGCATCAGGTTTAAAATTCAATACGCAAAAAACGCGCCTTGTCCACACATATAATTGGAATAATAGATAAGTTTACATCATCACGTTTTAGTGCCTTTATGATTGTTGAATCGATGGCAATACTGCAGATTCTTCTTTTTATATAATTTACTTCTTTCAAGTAATTCTTATACCACGAGAAAAAAAAACCGCTGATATAAAGTTTAACTAGTTATCTGATTTAAAATACATGTCAATGCTTATACTAGTTTGACAGATATAAAATACTACGCAGCGAGGCATGACATGAAATTAGAATTTTGATAATTCCTTTTATTTTAAAATAAAAGGGTTAAATGTAATTAGCTGACTAATCTATTAGAAACAATTAAGGAAGTTCGCTTGTCATGTTTTTGTTTTTTTTGTCAGATTTTCGGAATCCTCTGGCTTTATCTATTTGAATGCCTTTAAAGAATGGCCGTTTGACCCCCAATTTTCTTTTTATAAATCTTTACATGTAAAAGTTTTATAAAAGTTTTATTTACTTTTTAATAGACTTTGAGAACTTAAACTTGTCACATGATAATAGTGAGAAAAGTTAAGAGAGAATATTTCCCCGGTAGTATTTCAATGGCTGATATCTAGTACTCAGAAACCAGTATTATTTTACCTGTACTTATATATGTTATTTCTGTCCATAAATGACGTGTGTAACTCAGAAAACCAAAATACACATGCTTAATGCAAAAAATCGGTTACCATTTTTTCTGAAGACTAATCGAAAAAGCGGGTAATATTCTGTATGTCAGCAAATAATTTTAGCTTTCTAGAGACGTAGAATCGCATGGTAATCAGCCTTTTACATTTCAGAGAGACAAACCAATGACAACTTCTCACTTATAATGCTACTATCAATTGGTTTTGGTAGTTGTGTTCTGGTTCTACTTGTAGCAATCGTTGTAGTAGTTTCTTTCAACAGACGAAAAAGAGGAAACATTAGTGGTATGTTACTACAATATTACAAGATGTGATACATACTTCCATCAAACTACAACCAAAACACCCAGAAAATAATAATATTGAAGCCAAACATCTTACAAATTCCTTTTTTTTAAAACTATATTTTGATAAATGGTTGCAGTCTAAAGAAGTTTAACAGGGATTAAAACATATCTGTGATAAAAACATACATCATATTGACAGTAATAAAAACAAAACAGAAAAAAAACCCGACAAAAGCTTTTGCGTTAAACAATGGACAGGAGTCCTTTACACACAATAATATGGGAAGAAACAATAACGTTAATTACCAGAGAATAACTATCTGCCATCAGCGGGAAGTCTTTGCATTACAATAATTCTAAAATAAAGAGATGTGGTATCAATTCCAATGAATCAATCATTAACAAAATACCAATGGACAAAGCTGTGAGCAATGGCTGGTTACAGGTCGGCTATCAACAATGAACAAACACATAAATATAATAGGCTATTATATATCTAGACTTTGGGATGATAAACTTTGAAATATTCAAACGAAAGAAACAACTTATTGATTTTTAATTTGACATTTCGATTGAACGTGAACTTGCATGCCAGGTGATGCATACATATAGCAAGAGAAGCTTACACATGTGGAGCAGGATCTGCTTACCCTTCCGGATAACCTCTAGTTTTTATAGGGTTCGTGTTGCTTTTTATTTAGTTTTCTATGTTGTGTCATGTGTACTAATTTGTCTGTTGTCTTTTTCCTTTTTAGCCATGGCGTTGTCAGTTTATTTTCGATTTATGAGTTTGACTGTTCCTCTGGTATCTTCAGTCCCTATTTTACATCTTCGACGTAGAAATGTACCCGATCTCTCACCTTCAAGAGTTCATGCGATTTATTTAGTTTGTTTGTTTTTTACTTTATTTGTCTATTCTTAGTCGATTCCTGAGATAGAACATCGATATATTTCTGTTTCTTTAATTAACATTATACTACCATAAACGAGAAAATGTATGACACACATCATTCATTCATTTTCTACATAAGAAAATGCCTGTACCAAGTCAGGAAAATGACAATTGATAACAATTCGTTTGAAATAGATTTGTTTCTTTAAGTAACATTATACAACCAATAAACGAGCAAATGTATGACACACAGCAACCATGCATTTTCTACATAAGTAAATGCCTGTACCAAGTCTGGAATATGACAGTTGATATCAATTCGTTTGATGTGTTTGAGCTTTTGATTTTGCCGTTTTAAATTTTCCTCGGAGTTCGGTATATTTGTAATTTTACTTTTTAGGAACATTAAATGAAGTTGTTGTAGATATTTTGAAGTATGTTACATTTGTTTATCGGTTAATTGTCTTACAAAATGAGTTTGTTAGACTTTTTAGTTTCAATTGTTACACATTATTCATATCAAGGCATTTCATATTTTTGGAAATTGTTGAAAGTTGTGTCATTTGCAATTATACTACATCTCTTTATTTGATATTGTGATCTTTCAATCCTCCCTAATATAGAATATTGAAGTAGATTTAAAATTTCGTCAGTGTATTATGTTTATTGTTCATTTAGAAACATAAATAAATAGATATAATATAATAATGAGATTTTTGTATACAAATATTCTAAAGTTTATAATTTAAAAAAAAAACTTTTAACATGGCTATTTGTTAATAAGACATTTGGAATAATTGATTTGAAATCTTGCTATGTGCTGTGGTCATATGCTGATCATTCTTTTTTTTTAAGTTAAAATATATTAGATTTGTTTTAATATGCATTTGATAAGAAATGTATGTTGCATAAATTATAATTTGATTTTATTCTCCCTAAACTGTATTTTTAAGCGTTATCAGTCATTCATATCGTTGCAATAACCTTATTTTTTCCATGAAACAAGACGGGTAACAGTAGTGGAATAAAAATAGTTGAAATTCCTAAGCACATAAGTTCAATCTCAGCCCAAAGATTTATGTGTGCTAATAGGAAGATTGTGATTTATGTGCTCGTTATTCTCTTTTTGTCACTTCATTCCAACATCCTTTAAAAATTAAAAGTAACTGACATCCACAAAATAACACAATAGGACTGAATGGAACGTTTATCGCCAATCAATCAATTAATTTCTTTAATGGTAGTTTCTACCATCTGTCTGTTTCTGTTTTATAAAATGGCCCACAAGCGCTTGTTTTCAACTATTTACACAAACATTTTCAGGCAGATCTGTATACGAATTTCAAGCGTATTCCTTTTGTTTCAACATGGAGATTAAGCGTAGATTAAAAGTTATATTTACCCATCTGTTATTTCAATTATTTTAGATAGAGAAGGGACAACTAGATCAGCTCCGTATGTATGAAACCAATATCTCTATATCATTTGCTTAGTAGATAACATGATAACCAAATGACAAAATTTTCATTTTTTATGAGTTAATGCTTTAAATTTTATTTAAAAAATTAAGTTGGATACTTTTCTACAAAAGGAAATTTTGTTCTAGCTTCCTACAAACTTTTATCTAAAGTATAACTTGCTCTGATAGATATTCCTGTATAGCTTTAGGTGGTCGCGTTTGTACCATTGTCTTTCTTACTCAGGGTAATAATGACCGAATAATTGCATACTTATCATGTTAATTTTTAATTTACCACACATAGTTTTACTTTAGGGTAAAACCTGCGGACTTTGGATTTTCTTCCGTATACGCTGTGGTTTTCTTCCATTTGTACTGTAATTAAGTGTTTTGCACTTTTAATCTGTACTTTAAATCTCTTTGTTAAATATAAACAAGGAATTGTGGTTACCGCTTAACCTTTTGTTCATGGAATGTTTTCTCGTGTTCGTGACTCACACAGATACTGTGGATTCATTTATGTTCGTGGGTACCAATTTTCGTGGATTGAGGAAAACTTACTTGTTCGTGGATATATAATTTCGTGGTATTGCCGAAGACTGTATACAAGCCAATGGAAAATTTGTCATTCGTTGAACATTTAGTTTCGTGGTTTACCTGTACCCACGCGATCCACGAAAATTGGTATCCAACGAATATTAATGAATCCACAGTACAACAAAACGTTTATACAAAAGGTTGATAACTTTCATTATTGATCTTTAACCTAGATTTAAATAGTTTGATATGAGCGTCACTGATGAGTCTTGTGTAGACGAAACGCGCGTCTGGCGTACTAAATTATAATCCTGATACCTTTGATAACTATGTACACCACTGGGTTGATGACACTGCTGGTGAACGTGTTTGCCCCGAGGGTATCACAGCCATATAGTCAGCTTTCCAGTGTGGTCATGACAATCAATTATGTGTTTTTTTTTATATATTTCCTGTTTACAAAACTTTGAATGTTTCGAAAAACTAAGGATTTTCTTGTGCCATTTTTGGCACAACTTTTTGAAATTTTGGATTCTCAAGGCTTTTCAACTTCGTACTTGTTTGGCTTTATGAATATTTTGACATGAGCGTCACTGATGAGTCTTATGTAGACGAAACGCACGTCTAGCGTACTTAATTATAATCATGGTACCTTTGACAACTATACAGGCAAGTGCACTGTTTGCCACTCTTAAGACTGAGCAATACAGAAAGGGTATACGTATACATGCAATAAGATTTAAAATGACTTGAAATCTCGTGGCATGTTAGATTACTCTAAAGTTAGAGATTCTTTAACATCTTTCACACAAGCATTACCTATTAAACTGTAAAATATAATACTCGATAGGACAATAAGTATGCTTACAGCAGCAATTATATATAGCCGGCATTATCGATTTATTTTGGTGTTATTCGTAAAATGTCAAAGTTCTTAATTTCTTCAAGGCGACCAAATGAAAAAATCCTTTGTTTTCGAGTTCGTTAACATCTATGGATAATAATGACTTACGAAATATTTTAGAAAATTAAGAATACCAAATATATATAGGATTTGTTTTATAGAGCTGGAATGTTTACAGATTTACAGAGAGGCAATTCGGCGTTTGCAAATGAATATCTGCAGTCTTTTACTGGTATACATGCTTTATTAAAAATCTATTTTTAGGTGGTTTGCTACAGGGAGATAACTGTTAAAATCAGCTGAAAGTTTTTATCACGTTCTATGTTAAGAAAATATTAAGCTTCCAAGGGATACATTTTTTTTGGTAAAATTGCTATATATCCAACGAATCTTTTTCCAATTAAGAGTTAGGTTCAATTTTTTTTAAATTTTCATATTGTTATCATATTTTTGACAAAGGGTCGAATTAAATATGTCGCCAAAATTTTATGAAAATTAAAAGAGCTAACTAGTTTAAATCAAGGTGTTGATACCACCTTAAGATCAACATTTAATTTCGTTTGTGACAAACACAATTTGTTTTTCACTAGACCTGCATTGTCAAAAAACATTTTACACCAGGTATTCATATGAACGAAGGCAAAAAAACAAAAACTAAATACAAACTAATCTTATGATATATATAATCAGCTAATTGAAAACAAAAACAATTCGGTGTTTAATTGAACGTTGTTTATATTCACGGCGTATTTTATGATAAACAAGTATTATATATATTACGAAAATTGAAAGAACTGGTGAGCATTGAGACATTTACGTCCTTTCAAGAAAATTTAATTCGATGTGTTCCTAATGTACTGCTGGCCTAGTCTATCCATACACACATGATAAAATTATGTTTCGAATCCAACTTACCACCCTACATAAATAAGCTTCTCTTCTCAGCAAAGGTTTTACAGCCAGCAAAATAGATCTGTTAACCAGCAACTATTTGTTATATGATAACTATGATGTTGAAAGCAGTACATAACCAATCTGAATAAACAATTTCGGTAATACACGTTTCTTAATTTTCAGCATCAGGGCCTGTTCAGGACCAAACTTTAAGGTATATATAAAACAAGTTATGACATTCATATGCATGTATTAACTTTTGATAACAGAGTAGTTTGATACAATACTGTGTAGGTTTCAAATATGTTAACAAATAATTGATATTAAAACGAAAACATAAGTTAATTATTCATTTATAATTTATAATCAAATATTGCATACCAATCTTGTTTGATCTTTATTACAACAAACGTACTAACTGTCGCTATACACAGAATAGTTATTAGCTTGCAAGAAAACTTGCATTAAACGCCATCGCCATTTCTAACTATACTGCTAACATTTACTAATAGGAACCTGCTTTAAAAAAATCAAATATAAAACAGTAATGACTGTCCTTTCCTCTTGTTTTTGGTAAACTTATCGATCTTTTAAATAAACCAATTATAAAGGGTTCTCAATTAAACATTGTCATTATATCTTTGAATATTGTTTTTTTTTAAATTTTATTTATATTGATTTTATTATCAGTATATTAAAAGCAAACTTAATATTATTGCAATATACAATTGCACATCCATGGGTCTACGATCTGTCGATACCTGTAACTTGGCATTGCACAAGGTCATGTTTTTATCTGACTGTTTATGACCTCTTTGAACTAAATCCATTGAATGTTGGATATGTACTGATCGATAATTAAGACTTGAATGCAATTTTAAAAAAGTTTTTCTTTACTTAAAACATGATCCAAAACTGCGATTACTGTCAGATCTATAATTTGTGTGTTTTGGTGTTGGGATTTGCATGCACCCGTTCACGGCCACTCCTAGGTTTGTTATATATGTATTTTTATTTGTATCAATCTTATGAGTTAAACCATTTTCAAGTGATTGATATAGTTTGTACTTATGATGTACTGTTACATCACTGTCCCAGGTTAGATGGAGGGTTGGAATCATTTGCAATCATATCACCCTTTTTTTGCAAGGAATCCAAATTATAGTAAAGCATTTTATAACTGTTTTGATGAATGGCAATTATGCACGCAATTTATGTTATGCTTTGTTATTTTCCTACGTACTTGTAGAGATGTTCCGAAAAAGTCCGGGAAAATATTACTTCCCTTTAACAAAAGTTCGGGAAAAACAGTCAACTTCCGGGCACGTAAATTCGAAATTAGTCAAAATAGTTAAAATCTCTTTATTATATGCTGGAGATGGACTAAAAATGTTTCGAACAATACCAGTTTGATAAATATCAACGATGTGTGCGATCTGACGGCAAGGAAGGCACGTTTTCCCAGAGAAATCGTTGGGGAATCCAGGTAGGTCAATCTATTTATTTATAGATAGCAGAACAATTGCGTCGAGTTAGTTGCCTTTTTGTTTCTTAGTATGAATAGTAAAATTTGGTATTTTCTCTGGGTCGTTTAAATCACTCGAAACTAGGTGAGACATGCACAGAAGTGATAGATATGTATTATAAATATAGAAAATTGAATATTCTAATAAAAAAAAAAAATTAAAAAAAAATCTGTATCATAGACCCAAGCGCCTGTGGTTGAGTGTTGTCTCATTTACAATTAAACCAGATATTCTTTCGTCTACAAAATCATGAAAATACTTATCAGTGACGCTCGAACAAAGTTTAAAAGGCCGTAATAATGCACAAAATTGAACAGCATTTGGAACCCAACGTTCGAAAAGGTTTTGCTGAATTCGCCTAGAATAATCTATATATATTCCTGTGGTAAAAATATTTGCAATATCTGAAAAATAAAGTTTTGTAAACAGTTAATTTATAACTATAACCATATCAACGATTATCCATGTCAACACAACACTACTGCGCTGGTGAAAACCTCAGGGATGAAACATTTTCCAGCACACGCAACACTGGCATCAACCCAGCAGATGCAAAAAACATAACATATGTAACAGGCTAAATTTGTAAGTATGATATTGGTGTCAACAAGAAGTTTACTAAAATATTCTTTGTTCTAATTGGTAAAAATTAATCTTTAAAATATCCTTGTTTATATGGAGCTAAACTATAATTAAGTGGGATATTGGTATCATCTAGACGTTTACCAAAGTATTCTATTGCCTTAATGATGAAAATGAATCTTTACACTCTTTAAACTAAAAGTAAATAAATAAATGCATCATATATACTAGGAAGAAATTAAGTAAGCATTTCGTCCTGAATATGCATGAAATATTTGCCACTGGACGTTAAGCAACCAACAATCAATCAATCAATCAAGTAAGCGTTTCCTCTACCCAAAAATATGTAATGACCATGTTTGTCTTTTTACGTGTTTAAATATACATAAACTAGTGTGATTTTGCTTTAAAATATCTTTTTAAGTGTTAGTATGTACGACGAATAAAGCTTCTGAAGTCTTGTTTGTGATACAGGGTTACATAAGTTGTATTTTTCCTTATAATTAAGTAGTATTATTAAGAAATCGAAGGTCGTATGATTACAGATGTAAGTTAAGATAACATGGGCTTCATAAACAGGGGTATGCTTATTACTCAACATCAATTTATAATTACTTTCAAGGAAGAACATCCGAAATAGTCTCTATGTGAAAATATAACATACCGATATGATTTGCAGATGTCTGAACTTCTAAGCGGTATGTTATGGACCATCTTAACATTTTTTAACCCGTGTGGTCGTTTGATTTGTAATTTTACCCGTGATCTGTGAAGTTATTAATTCTGATAGAAAAAAGCAGTAAAGGTGGCTCAGACCTATTCGAAGTTTCTATCAGAAGTGCCGTATTTTTTGTTATTTTATTCTTTACAGAAAGTGAATAAAATTGGTCGAAAAAATAGGGGGTCACGGACCATTTAAGCTCAATATTTTACTTTCAAACAGGTATGTAAAAGGGACCATTTTTCAATGAAATGATAGGGAAAATAGAGGTGTTGACATATTTTTATGGGAATTTAAAAAAAAAAGTTCTATGACACTTGGTCCAAAATTGTAATATAAAAAGCTGATATATAACTGCAAAGAATGAGCAAATAAAAAAACATAGGTCATCGATAAGGAAAAAAAAATGTTTGCCTTAAAACTAAAATTTTGGCGGGAAAATGGTTAATTACTTTTCATGTGCAATGTAATTCATGCGTGAGATTATGCGCAGTCGAATAGTTCCGATCCACCTCAAATGATGATAATCCCAATGTTATTTAAAAAACAATAAAATTGAATATGTGACATGTGTGAGTGACTGTGTTTCTTGTTAAAAGTTGTGAATGAAAGCTCATTTATAGCCATATGGGTGGCAGATTCACGTATATTGCGAAAATTAAAAAAGCGTTATACATTTTGTTTACCTGTACGAATCTAAAATTATTCTTGTATTAAAATTGGTGTAATAATCTTTATAACTAAAATTTTGATATTTGCACTTTTTTTAAATTCTTTTTAGGATCATAACCTATTCTGAATGCCAATTACTATTCTCTCTACCATAAACTGCAATGTTTTCTTGATGTTAAGCAATGCACAATTTATTATCACTATGCAGGGCAAGTCTGATAATGCTTCAATTTCTACATTAATAACTATCAAACGTACCAAGATAAAAATTTAATACGCCAGACGCGCGTGTCGTTTTCACCAGTGACGCTAAAATTAAAATAGTTGTAATGCCAAGAAAGCACAAAGTTGGAGACCAATAATAATGATTCAAGTGCCAAATACGACTAAGGTACTCTATGCCTGGGACGAGAAAATTCTTAGTTTTCGGAAAATTCAAAGTTTTGTAATGTATTTGTTCCTTCTTTTTCAATTATAAACCACAGTTTTGTAAATTGGAAATCTGTTAAAAAAATCTATATAAAAAAGACCATTTAATAAATATGCATATCCCCATCGAAGTTCTGACTACTGTGCAATTGATCCACCCGGAGACAAAAAGTCCACCAGCAGTAGCATCGACCAAGATGTGTAAATATATATCAAAGGTACAAGGTTCATAACTTTATAGACCATACTCACGTTTCAACTACATCAGTGACGCTAAGATCAAAATACTTATAAGGCCAAACAAGTACAAAGTTTAAGAACATTGAGGACCCAAAATTCCAAACAATTGTGCCAAATACGGCTAAGGTATTCTATGCCTGGGATCAGAAAATTCTTAGATTTCGGAAAATTCAAAGTTTTGTAATGTATTTGTTCCTTCTTTTTCAATTATAAACCACATTACTTGAATCATATTTTAATAAAATTGTAACCGTTCTTGGCCAGACCAAAGTTTAAGAGGAAGGTATTCTCTAAAAAAAATATAACTATTGTGAATCTGAATATCTTGAACTCGATCTTTGTAATCAGGAAGTTTATAAAAATTTCCATATATTTTATAAACATGTCAAAACCGACATGCTGACTACTGGGCAATGATACCCTCGCGGACGAAACGTCCACCAGCAGTGGCATCGACCCAGTGGTGTAAATAGTTATCAAAGGTATCAGATTATAATTTCATACGCCAAACGCGCTTTTCGACTACATAAGACTCATCAGTGAAAGTCTCTTAGCTTTTTTGAACCAAGCCGTTGTTAGTTTTTTCGACTTATAAATTTGAAAGTCCTTTTGATACCATTCGTCTCTTCTGTATAACAATGATCATTTGGTTTATTTCGAAAAGTGTGTAAGAACATATACCAATCTACGATATTTTAACGTACTTGTAACGATTCTTTTAAAATGTAATTATGATCTTAAGCAATATGAAAAAAAAGAAAAACAATATGTGTTTACGCAAAGCAAGGGCAGAGAGATAACTTTAGTAGTTTTGGTTTGGCTGCAAAATTTGAGCTTGAACTTTTACAAAAGAACTAAACACATAAACAAGAGATGTGGTATGATTCCCAATGAGACAACTATCCACAAAAGACCAAAATGACACAGACATTAACAACTATAGGGTACCGTACGGGCTTCATCAATGAGCAAAGCCCATACCGCATAGTCAGCTATAAAACGTATAGATTTGATACTAACCAGGACATTCATACTTACCCACCTGGGTTCAACGCAACTATGAATTATTAGTCAATCAATTTTAGAATGTTGTATTTCTCTTATAATTCATTCGTGTCGGTTTGTTTTATTGACCCATCCTGCATATCTTAATTTGCATCCGTGTTGAATATAAACTACCCGCCATGTTGTAGTCTTAATGTAATGCATAATGATATGATATAAAGAAACATAAGTCGAATATTATTTTGTTTCAGGTATCAGGTATAAGCAACACTTAAACAACAAATCAAATCAATCTCTTTAAAAAAAAATATAATAATAATAACATGGTATGCTTTATTTGATAGCTTTCACTCCTTATTATACACGTAGCGGGCCAAAGTTTAACATCTGTAAAGCCGTTCAGCTATCATATTGATAATCAAACTATCCTAACTGCACTAAATGTGTTATAGACATCAAAAAGACTAGATGCCTGATTGGTCATTTGTACCCAAATCCTGTCCCCTTCTTCCAGTTGAATGTTGATAGTTTGGGATGCCATATCATATTCTTTATTAGTGAATAACCACACCAAAATAGCTCCATTCTTCCTCAAAGTAGTGTGACCCGTAACAGAGCCTGACATTATGGTAACAGATACCGAGTAAACACCGCCCATTCCAGGAAGAACATTAAAAATACCATTACTGTAACCACTATTGTCCAGAAGCTTAATCGGATACCCGATAAAAGCGCCGTTCTGATATGGATTAACACCTCCGGGTAATGTTGCTGTGAAAGCTGTAAACAGATTTTCAGAGATTTAAAAATTGAATGTATATTTATACACATAAACAAAAGCGCACATTCAATTCTGCAGAATACATATGTAATACTCAAGCTCTAGTACATTTTATCCTGCAGTTAGCTGTTTACTGTTCTTTTTCATGGTCACTGTAAATATCATAGACTATTTACATTATGTATTCTGTTCGTACAAGTGCATAGCCTGTATTGGCTGCTAGACAAATCACATCCTTCTGTCAACAGTTTCCAATTTTGATAAATGGTATATACTAATGTTAAATAAATGATATTTGATATACAGTTGTATACGCATTCAATTTGATGCATATCATATCCATGAAGATTTCCCCGTGTCCCTTTAGTCTGCAGTATGCAGTTGAATTTAACATTATCAGATTTTTGTCAAAAGACATTATCTTGATAAACTGATGATATACTTCCAGAAATGGTTATTTATTTACATGTGCATATTTTACATCTCATATTGTAAGAATATTTTTATTTAAATTCATAATTTTCATTTTCTATGATAACAGGACATATCGGTCTCCCGGTCTTTAGATGTAGTATGACAGAAACGCATACTTTACATATATATGTTTAATATTTATACGGACAAGGCATATGTTCGATGATTCGAAGAGCCATATAGTCTTGCGTCTGTTTGGTTGTTTTGTTCGATTGTTAAGTACAACAGTCAATTAAAAATTTCTGAAATTCTATCCCATACATTTCTAAATGATTTCAACATGTTCTATAAGTATTATCTCTCGACATGCCGAATATGATGATGCAACTTATGTGCAATTCCGTGCCTTGTTTGATTTTAGAGCTTTACCTTAACTTTACCCCTTGTTATATTTGAAGTTATGAAGTGTTCAGTCGAGGTTGTTGCAATATATAATATGGCAATTAAGCAAAACAAAATACGAATTATTCAAATTGCCAACTCTATTTTGTAAATAGTTTTTTTCTGTAATGAACACGCATTGATTTATATTCTCTCTATATATACATGTAGATATAGGAAGATGTGGTGTGAGTGCCAATGAGACAACTCTCCATCCAAATAACAATTTAAAAAGTAAACCATTATAGGTTAAAGTACGGCCTTCAACACGGAGCATTGGCTCACACCGAACAACAAGCTATAATGGGCCCCAAAATTACTAGTGTAAAACCATTCAAACGGGAAAACCAACGGTTTAATCTACATAAACAAAACGAGAAACGAGAAACACGTATATATTACATAAACAAACGACAACTACTGTACATCAGATTCCTGACTTAGGACAGGTGAAAATATTTGCAGCGGGATTAAACGTTTTAATGGATCCAAACCTTCTCCCTTTTTCTGAAACAATAGCATAACATCACAACATAGAAAAACATACGATAACTATTTTTGCCATAGCTACATACATTATATAATTTTTTAATTTATTACTATTTAATGGTGAATATACATCTACAGCAATCATGATATAGAAAAAAAAATCAAGCGTGGCACGGACAAAAACGAAGTATTACCTGCACATAATTCAGTTTAACAAATTTTTGAGCTGGTATCTTCACCATCACATGGCTTTCCGTTCTGTGAAGGGGCAGGATCATTACAAACTCGACTCCTTTTATTAACTCCCGATCCACATGCTACTGAGCATGGTCCAAAACTACTCCATGGTCCCCAGTTTCCATCGACTGGAGTAAGAAAAATTAAATTGTCTTAGAAATTTGGTACAATTTGCTACATCCAAAAATTGTAAGACGACATATTTCATACTGATTTTTTCTCGACATGCATCAGTATGATTTTGAAAAATACGTGAAATTCCATGCTTTATTTTTATTTAAGAGCTTTACCTCAACGTTACTCCTTGTTATATTTCAAGTCATGAAGTGTTCGGTCGAGCTCGATCCCATATATGATATGGAAATTACGCATAACAAATTACGAATTATATAAACTGCAGACTCAATTTTATAAATATTTTTTCTTTAATGAACACGCATTGATTTGTATTCACTTTAACTTTTTTACCGACGCTACATACATAATTTGTTATGATTTACTACTATTAAATGGTGGATATACGTCTACAGCAATTTGTAAGACGACTTACTTCATACTGATTTTATTAAGTATTTTCTCTCGACATGTAAGAGTATGATTTTGACAAATATGTAAAATTCCATGCTTTTTGTATTTTATTTACTTTACCTTAGCGTTACTCCCTGTTATATGGTATGGAAATAAAGCTAAACTAAATACGAATTACTTAAATTGCAACTCTATTTTGCAACAAGTGTATTTTTTAATGAACAAGCATTGATTTTTATTCACTTGAACTATTTTATTGAACGCTAAATACATTATTTATTCTAGTTTACTACTATTTAATGGTGGATATACTTATACAGTAATCATTATAGAGGAAGAAAATCAAGTGTGGCACGGACAAACTACATAAGTTCTCAAACGAAGTCTTACCTGCACATACTTCAGTGTTACAAATCTCTGAGCTAGTATCTTCACCATCACATGGTTTTCCGTTTAGTGAAGGGGTAGGCTTATTACATATTCGACTTCTGCTATTGAATCCTGTTCCACATGTTACTGAGCATGGTTCAAAATTTCCCCATGGTCCCCAGTTTCCATCGACTAGAGAAAAAGAAATAAATGTTTAAGATGTCTATTAAGAAATTTGGTTTTAATTTGCTTCTTCAAAAATCGTCATATCAAACATTTCTTGCTGATTTCAATAAGTGTTTTCAATCGATATGACTAATATGTTACATTTCAAGTCAGGTACTGTTTGGTCGAGGTCGATCCATATGTTTTATGGAAAGTATGCATGGGACAAATACAAACTTTTTATGAATACTTAATCAGACATGCATTGATTTGTCTTGACTTTAGTCATTTTTGTAAACGGTGGATACCTTTATTTTATAAAATACTAATATTTGAATAAGGGATACTCTTCTCAGTCAATTATAATAGAAAGAATTATATCAAACATGCAACGGAATAAATAAAGCAAAACTTAAAAGTAGTCTTACCTGGACATGCAATCGTGAAACAACCATTTTGCTCACGTTCCTGACCAAAACCAATTTTACCATTACAGAATAAACTAAGACAATCTCGTGTTCTTGACTGTATTCCATTTCCACAAGTTACTGAGCATGTCCAAGGAGTCCATTGTGCCCAATTATCTCCATTGACTAAGGTTAAAGTTAAAAATATTTTACAACCATGACAACAGAAACACAACATTAAAATGGTAACACACACAGAAACGAACTTAAGTTAACATTAAAATTACTACTTATCTATAAAACTGCAAATTTTATTTTGTACCTAATCTTTTCTTAAACGGACACACAGTGACTTGTCTTGACTTAAATCATTTTTGCCAACAGTAAAAACATCGATTATTATAAACTGATGCTGGGATATGCTTTATATAAATGTGAATATTAAAAACCCAGCACGGACTAAATAAAGCAAAAGTTAAACGAATTCTTCTTTGTATGAGTACTTTATTCAAAGATAAAAAAAATTAATAAAAATCATCTACGCAAAGATTTTATTATAATATTTACATAATATATCAAAGTGAATAGTTAGTTTAATACTACATTTCAAAATATCTTCGTTAGTAATATGTTTTTAATGATGCCTTGTGATGTATAAAGCGAAAGGGGAAAAGTACAAAATCTAGACATGGTAGGGAGCCCATCAGGAAATCTACAAAAAATATTAACAGTAAAAATCAACAAATTAACAATGCACCTGTAATTCTAACCTCTTAAAGTAACGAGCATCCAATATTGTATACTAAGCATCAAATTTAACAACTGTTTCCATGTGTATATTGCAAAGTGCTTTTCATTTTAATTCATCCGTTTTGCTGATCAGGCAAACACTAAAGGTAAACACAAAATATTGTTCTGGTTTACTATAATAAATGTATGTTTGATAATTAGTTAAATATTGTAGGCTTTATGTATATTGATCATGCGTCTTCATCGGATTTCATGTACATAAAAGACATTAAAGATGTTATCATTAATAATTAAAAGGTAAAAAAAAAATATATTTAAATCTGAGGTAATTCTAACCGATAACTCATTACCAGGTGATAAAATCAAAACCTTAAACATATCATACAAATGGAAAACAACTGTCATTTTCATGACTTGGTTTAAATAAAACAGAAAAAGTGATTATTTCTTCTGTGACATTTTGTAGAAAAGAGTCAATTAAATTTGGTTTTTAATTTAGCAAAACCTCTCACTTATAAAAAAACATAAGTCCATTGTTTTGTAAAAAAAAATCGGTTAAACCTGGTTTTCAAGTTAGCAAATCCTCTCACTTGCAAGAATATAATTCAATTAAGTTGACAACAATGTGTGAACAATAACAATGAGGTTATGTCTTACCTGTTTGAACAATCAAGAACATACAATAAATCAGAGTTTCCTCTTGCATGTTGCTTTTTTCTGTTTGACGTGTATGTTAAAACTGACTTTAACGAATAATGTAAGGTGGTGGTATACAATGGTTTTTATAAATTCAATTCGTTTTATAGTTACTGATGACGCGTTTGACAAGTAAGTTTAAGTTTAAAAGGTATAAAATCAATAGAATATTTTAACAGATGAACATGTATCTCGACACAATGACCTTAATATTTTATGGATATATTTCTAAACTTTATCATTTATTTATAACTGTTATTTATTTCACTTTTAATTTTTAATGAATCACAATCTCATAAATTGAACCTTATCTTACCTTCCGTACATTTCTTTATTCTTCAATTTACTTTTTCTAGAATAAATTTTGTCTACACAGATGTGTTATGCATAAAAACTCAAGAAAAAAACAAAACTATGTATATTTTTTTTTTTAATTTTAGAGTTTTTATTAATCTTAAACAAACAATGTAAAAAGAGAATAGTGATCATTTTGTGACTTTTTGTCTGTGATTTTTTGTTCCGTTACAACAGATAACAGAAAATAATTGATTTATCTTTTTTTGCGTATTTTTGAGAGCGAATATAATGAATATTGGTATTTGAATATGCAAGTAAAAGTAAAATTAAAATGTTAAAATGACAAACTAAGGCTCACGTAATTTTAACTTTATGTTTTCTTCTCTAGACTCTACCCATCAACATAAAAATCTATTGTAAAAAGTGCATTAGAATATTACCAACAAATTTAATTGTGGATTTAACGCGTCTTCTGATTGGCTGACGTTATTTTGTTATGAGCCCACATACATTATTTAGTCATGTGACCGTGACGTTATCAAGGTTTTTCATGGTTTTCTACGGTTTCAAATGGAATTAAGAATTAATTTATTAGAACTGACTGTAATATTTTTTCTGTCTATTCGAAATAACATAAAAAATGTGGTGCACACTGTTAACTAACCCGCTACGCGCGTTATTCAGTGTGCACCAAATGTTTTATGTTATTTTTTCATAGACAGAAAAAATATATTACAGTCATTCTCTCAACGAGATTGTGACTTGAGAGACGCACATTTACATATTGCTGAGTATTTGTCCTCAAATTTTCATATTCTATTCAAGTGTACTGTTATATAATTCAAGAGGGTGAAACGTTACCATAACCATTCTTTACCTGAATACGAAGGGATTTACCAGTAGCATGTGTTGAAAATAAAATTGAATGCGATGTATATCAAGTAAAATCATTTATACAGATACATTTAAGAAATTGACAATGAGGGTCGGTTGAAAACAAAACTTTACGAAAAAAGAGATGATTTCAGCTTTCCAATTGTGAACTTTCCATTTCTAAGTAGCAACATTCCAGCAGCTCCTGCATACGGGGTATATATCTCCCAATTGATTCGATATTCCCGTGATTGCATTTCATACAATGATTTTCTTGATAGAGAGTTACTGCCCACAAGGAAGCTATTAAACCAAGGGTTCCAAATGGTGAAGTTGAAAACATCCCTTCGTTAATTTTGCGAACGCCATCACGAGTTGGTTGACCTTCCGGAACACCTGAGATCACTACTTGTTTTTGGTGTGGTTCGTGTTGCTTATTGTTCAGTTTTCTTTGTTGTGTCATGTGTACTATTGTTTGTCTGTTTGTCTGTTTTTCTTTTTCATTTTTAGTCATGGCGTTGTAAGTTTATTTTCGATTTATGAGTTTGACTGTCCCTTTGCTATCTTTCTTCCCTATTTTATTGTTGTGGTAACGGTTTCTGTTTTCCTGTTACATGTGAAATATGCATGCAATGACCTTATCAGAACATCTGAAGTGATAATGAGTTTTTTTGTTATATTGAATGACCATAATGCATAAAGTATCAATGATCTACATGTATAATTAATTGTGAAAAAACAAAATACCGAACTTGCAGGAAAATTCAAAATGGAAAGTCCCAATGCGATTGTACAAAACAATACGAAGAAGCTTATTGATTTCTAAATGAAAACTTTAAGAGATGTAATAATATGCAAAAAAGGTCACTCAACTCATCAATTTTTGTGTGTTTGCTATAGTATAGCTAGAGTAAAGAGTCCAGTCAGCAATCTATGAAATTTGATAACGTCAATTAGTCTTCATTACATATACATGCATTAAGAAACATACAAATTACAAAATTTATAAAATTTATATGTGCCTTTTCAACACCACATCATATACATTTTCTTATAGAAAAAAGACCAGAAGGCACTTTGTACTTTTCAACATAATTAATATTCAACGTTATAATTCATAAAAAAATTTCAGAACATGTAATCAACTGAACAACCTCCAATGTATGTATTTGTTTCTATGTTATTTCCGGGACAAAACTTGTAGTTCATTGACTTTACAGGTACTTGTAAAGGTTCAAATCCTGAACAGCTGCTTAAAACCTAGTAGTTGCGTCAATGGCAATAAAATTGCATCTTTTTTGTTTGTTTAAGTATAGGTATTTGAAATCTCTCAAAAAACCATCAAAGAGGGACGAAAAATCTAGAGGGACAGTCGAATTCATAAATAGAAAATAAACTGACAACGCCATGGCTAAAAATGAAAAGACAAACAGACAAACAATAGTCTACTCGACACAACATAGCAAAACTCAAGAATCAGTAAAAACAACCCCACCAAAAACTTGGGATGATCTCTGGTGCTCTAGAAGGGTATGTAGATTCTGCTCTACATGTGGCACCCGTCGTGTTGCTTATGGATAGCAAATCCGGAAAATAGTCTAATTCGATAGGTTATATTCATGAAAGGGAAGGGGATTGTAGTGGTGACGTAAGGAACATATTCGATATCATACCCGGATACTCATGGTAACTGATATGATGTATGCTGTCTTCGAGTCACAAATAAGAACTGTTACAAACAAAGTGAACTTGTGTGTTATTCTTAGAAGCAACATAGTCCACATATATTTTCAGCCTTTCAAAATTTTGTAACGACTCTCTTATTCAAATATTATGTAGTAGTATAAATCCAATCTAAACCAGATTTCAATTGATAGAAAATATTCAATTTGTATGACATTTAATACATAAATGCACGAGATTCACAACAGTATATCTAAATATACATATGATAGATATAGATTATAACATGACATTTCAAATAAGACCCTTTATAAGCCCTAGGTCATGCTATCAGTCCGGGAGCCGACATGCTCGAGGGATGATTTTGATCATGGGCTGATCATGCTGATAAGGGGTCTTATAGGAAAAAATACACGTTATGGTTGTTTTATCATACACTTCAACAGAAGACAAAATGACAAAAACAAAAAATAAGGCATTTGTTGAAATATTTGTTTTTCAATTTTTGATATCATATATTTTCCTGATTCAAAATATTGTTTTTATCCAACAACTTGTTATGTTTTACATAACAAATAAACCAGTACCATTGAGGTACATTTTTTCGAAATTTGCCGAAGGACTTCGTAATGCCATGCGCTAACGTTACATAAAGGCATGCGATTATACAAGGAAGCAGTTGATATAGAACGAAAGCAGTAGTTAATGTCATATCACACCACATAAGCAATTCTTCAAATTTAATGAAAAGATATATGTACAAAAATAGTTCAATCATGAGGTACAATTGTACCATTCTTTTCAAAATCAACGAATTTCTCCTTTAATCTTACTGGGTAAGAGTTTCCTTTCTCAGCACAGGAGATTGATATGAAAAAAATATTGCTAGAAACTAAGGGCGTACATGCCGTTGTCTTAAAAATAAACTACTTCGTTAGAGGTTAACAAGCGATAAACAGATTAGCAATGCGATCTCAATTCAATTGTTTTTTCTACTTTCGACGTACCTGCTCAAGCGAGATAAACATACTTGTTGAGATGACCAACGCTAATCTATAACTTGTTGTCAAACAGACTATTATATATATATAAAAATCCTGAAGGGACATGGACAACATATTCATCTGAAAATTGGAACTGACAAATCAGGAGCCTGTAATTCAGTGGTTGTCGTTTGTTTATGTGTTAAATATTTGTTTTTCGTTCATTTTTTTACATAAATAAGACCGTTAGTTTTCTCGTGTGAATTGTTTTACATTGTCTTATCGGGGCCTTTTATAACTGACTATGCGGTATGGGTTTTGCTCATTGTTGAAGGCCGTACGGTGACCTATAGTTGTTAATGTGTGTGTCATTTTGGTCTTTTGTGGATAGTTGTTTCATTGGCAATCATACCACATCTTCTTTTTTATAGACCAATTTTTATATACTATAGAGAAACTGACTCAGTAACAACCATACTATATATACAAAGAACACAAATATCTCAACCGATGTGTACCTCTTTTCAGTTTGTTTGTAAAGTCAAAATTGATGAAAAGGACGGAAGACATCCACTACTACATGTACTGATAACCATTTGCATGTTGTTCAAATATCACACTTCCTGAAAATAACAATAAGGGCATGCAAACATAAATTTGTCATTTACAATTTAAATACTGGTTGATGTGTTTCTTTTTTTAACGTACTTGATTGAGCACATAGGTAACACTACTGAAATTAGTGTCTGGTGTGAATCAGAATTAAATGAAATACATAGTTTCTATAAATACAAAGATGTTGTTGATAAGTTTGAAATATATTTAAAGTATCATCGTTAAGTTATATACTCATTTCCTTAATATGCACTTTAAACAAGTGTTTGCAACTTAACAATAAATTCAAATCTCTTTGTTAATATATAAATGGTCTTTGTTTTTATGAGAGGTCTTTGTTTATGTATAACAAAAGGAGGAAATATCTTTAAACCTCCAGCTAAAGCACACTTTTTTTCCCTTTTCTTTAAAAAATAAAAATTTAACGTAAAACAATGTATGAATATCAAACAGATTAACAATGTCAGTTCATCTACTACTTCTAACTTAAAGAATGGCTGTTTATTGTTTTATCAAAATGTATTATACTGAATATTGACATAACTTAAACAGTTGGATCCTTAATAGAGTATTATGTGAGCATCTATGCGTCTTATAATTTCGCACTGGATACGGGCTTCAGCAAGTGCCTCAACCATGGCGTATTAAATTTCAACGAAATAGACGACAAACTCCCATATATACAATGTACCAAAAATATCAAATACATACAAGACATACAAAGACTAGATGTTCCAGACTTAGGAAAGGCGAGATAAAATAAAAGTATTAAAAATATATTTTGACTATGTTAACTATGTTTTATTGTAAACGGAAGAAAACACTATAATGACAATGAATGTCTTTTCCATATGGATTAAAATATACTCGATTTACTATTATTAAGGAAATTTTTAGTATTCAATGATTTATATACTGGATAGTATTATAAATCTTTTGTTGAATTGAGGATATTTTTTTTTATTCGAAATCAACTGTTGATGATGTTATTGTGATTGTAGAAAGCGGCAGGACTTTTTTTCTGGACATCGGGGTCGGTGGTTTGATCGCTTGGGATTTCGAGATTGACCATTTCGGGGCCGGGGATTTCTTTTTTTTCGAATTTCGGGATGTCGGCATTTATTCATTTTTTTTAATTCGGTACCTCGAGATTTCATGTTTTTAAGACCGGGATTTCGGGATCAGGACCCCTCAAATACCTTCATTATATGTTTCAATTATTTCTGTCAGCCGTTTTGAAAGAGAGAATAAATTGACAGTCGCTAGCCAACGAAAATCAGTTTTTTTTTATCTCTATTTGTAAACTTGCTGATAATAACTTTTAAGTGCTTCTTACTTTTTTCAGAATTTCGTATGTTCGCTCCCGAATGGCTCATGTTTAGCAATAATCGTATCATAGTTCCTGAATGAATATCTAGGAAATAAAATCATTTTCAATAGACTCCTGTTAATCAAGATTACAATAAGTCATGCAATATGTATTGACACATAATCTAGAAAAACATCAAAGGAATACACAAAAAACAGTTTTGTTTTGTAAAAACCATTCATGTCCAGTGCACAATGTTTATGGAATGTTGTCAACATCGCGATATCAACAATCTTAACATGATATCGTGTCAATATCGTTTACATTGTTGCAACTCTTATATATTGTTTACATCATTGCCATCGCGATGTATACAATGCTGAAAATATATCGTGTTAACATCGTTCACATCGCGATGTTCACAATGTTAATACGATGTCGTGTCAACATCGTTTACATTGTTTAAACTCTTATATATTGTTTACATCGTTGACATCGTCAACATTGCAATGTAAACAATGTTGAAAAGATATCGTGTTAAAATCGTTCACATAGCTATGTTTACAATTTTAACACAATGTCGTGTCAACATGGTTTACATTGTTTGAACTATTATATATTGTTTACATCGTTGACATCGTTAACAATTTTGAAAAGATATCGTTGATAATTGTTTCAATTGCTAAATTAACAATGTTTAAACAATATTTTTGTCAAGTTAAAGTTATAACATTACATTTTTTAAAGATTTGTGTTGTTGTTAAAATCAATAGGGAGAGATCATTACACATGTTATACAAAAAAACAAAAACAAAATACATTCAACATCACGATGTTTACGATGACAACGACGTAAACAGAAAGGAACTTATATAGAGAGTCTATGTTCAACATAAACACGATGTTGATACTATATTGTTCAAATTGCAATGTACACAATGAAAACGACGTAATTATAAAGGTATAGACTCTGAATAAAGCATACACACAATTCTTATTGACACCATATTATCAAAATCACATCAGAGTGTATACGATGTGAACGTTTTACACACACAGGGGAAGACTAGGTTCACATAATTTATACAAAAACATGAATAATGTCGATGTTAACACGATATTGTCAACATCACGATGTATACTATGTTAACGATGTAAACAGAAAGATAGAGAGTCGATATACAACATAAACACGATGTTGACACGATATTTGAAACATCATGATGTATACAATGTAAACGATGTAAACACAAAGGTAAAGACTTGGTTTACAACATTTATACAATGTTGACGATGTAAACAGAAAGGTATAGAGTCCATTTACAACATAAACACGATGCTGACACGATATGTTAACATTGCTAAGTATAAATGTGAGCGATGTAAACAGAAATGTATAGACTCTGCATACAATATAAACACGATGTCGACACGACATCGTCAACATCACGATGTGAAGGATGTAATCAGAAAAGGTATAGACTCAATATATACAACATACACACGATTTTGAAACGATATTGTCAACATTATTGTGTATACGCAATGAACGCTATGATCACAAAGGTATAGACTTTTACGCAAAGATGAACGAAAATTTGGCACGACGATACACATGTTTTAAAAATGTATGCTATTTTAAAAACAAACAAACAGTTAATACTGCCTACAAATTGAAAATTTTCCATGAACAACTTTAAAACAATTCGTTATTTAACAACTTCCCCTTCTTAGAAATGAAATAAGGACGGATGTAATCAAAACAAGGAAATTAGTCGATAAATGTTTAGAAAGCAAACAGAGAATAATAAATGATATATATACACCTTAATACTTTTCCATTCGTTAAAACAGATGTTTAACAGTAAATGCAGTTATCCATGTAACTTAAAGACACTTGTTAGTGTTTATTACATACACAATGGTGTTTGTTTACATTTTTATAATATTTAGCGTTGGTTTCATTAATGCGATAATTGGCGCAACTGGTACGTAAGTTTTATTTAAAGTATATATATATAATTCTCATTGATGTCGGATAGTCTAATTGATGATTATACAGGTAAAACTAAATACATTTGTTTCGCGAATTTTAAGGCAAACCTTCAAACAAAATGACAATATAATCCATGGTACATTAAGTTGTCTTTATGATTAAAACGTATATACTAGCACAATATAATGGTTCGTCGGGTCAGCTGTTAGACATATAATGTTTTAATTTAGATCACCAATGCAAGGGTTAATTAAAGTATTTGTTATAGGTGTAATACCTCCAAATCATGGTACCTCACATCCGGTTGTATACGAAAATAGGTCGAAAAGAAATATTCCCTTCGAATTTGACAGTTGTAGGTAAATAATCCTACATTTTATTGCAGTAAAGGATTTCTTTGTCATAAACATATGTCTTGGGTATTTCAAAGCACCATAATTTTTTTTATTTGGGATTTCTATAGAATATTTTGTAATCTTGAGGTTACATTTTGACTAAACCTTATATACCGATAAAATAAGGGGAGAAATTTGATTGGTTGACTACTAGTGATGGTTATTTTCTTATATGCAATGAAATGTTATGTGATTGTTTTATATAATACCGGACAAGATAAAACTTCACTCATGCCAAGAATTTCCATAGATGAAACAAAGATAAATTCTACAGATTTTTTTGAAAAGTGAAAATTTAACAAAGAATAATAGGGGAAATCAATGGTGATATTACACCTTATAACTAAGATATAAGTTAAGCATGGATTCATTAAACTCATTACAAATATGAAACATAGAAGCAAATGATTGTAAGCAACATCATACCACCGATGGAATACTTTTTTCTAGGTAAGAATGTGTTTAATTATCAACACATTCGTGATTCAAATTATTACAATTGGCACAACTTGCTCCACTAGCTTTCAAAAATATCGGTTAACAGAATATTTAACACACACTTACGTATGCTATATCGATATTGAATACAGTTTATAGTTAAATACGTTTGGATCACGTGTTTTTAAACATACTATCGGCATTCATATGGGAACCAACTATGCTCCTCTTCTTGTGGATTTGTTCTTTTATTCATACGAGGCTGACTTAACACAGGAACCTATTTAAAAGAAGAAGAAACAGATTAGTATAGATCTGATAGTTAACGAAATATTTGCCGATGAGCGTTTAGAAACTTACACTTAATCAATCAATATGATCATCAATGAGACCAGTGTATACCTTATATTAGATGATTGGAATTTTTTTATCCTTAGTACTCTTCAACTTTGTAATTTATTTGACTTTTTATCTTTTTTGTGTCGACCATGTCTGATTAGGACTAGGTACTTGAATACGAAGTATTTGGTGTATTAAGTGAAAGCCTAATGTCTTTTATATAAAAAAAATCAATTAAAAAGGAAACTCGCTTTCGACAATATGGTGTGACCATACTGTACATAAAATATTTAATATCAAAAATATTGAACTTACTGTATGCGAATCAACATACTAGTTAGTTTGTATAGGAACTTGACCAAATGAATGATACTGAAAGACAGATAAATGATTCTGTGTTTCATTTTTATGTTTGAAAATACAATGAAAAGCATCGATAGGTATAAACTCAATGATATATTTTTTCAAATCACATACCCGAGAAAATATTTTTTTGTTTACATACTGGTTACCAGTTATGATCTCTGTGTTCCATCTCATAGAGACATAACTTGTGAATGTTACCAATAAATATACCTGTGCCATTTGTTTATATTAAAATATGTGGTAACCTTTTTTTCGAGGTAAAAAATTAGTATTAGTTTAAAGTGTGAGAAGTTCAGGGCATATAACCGTTGAAAATATGCCGCACAGCCCTATATTTTGACCTTAACTTTCAATTCTAGGATAAGGTTTTATTCAAAACTTCATAGTAAAAGTAGTACTGTTCCTTTTGAAAATTGCATTGTCAATATTTACAGAAATGCAACCTATATAGAGTGAAAAAAAAGAGAACATTCAGAATTTAACGAAATTTGCTTTATCTCGCAGATTTTAAAGAAAATGTCTCAAATATGAAGTTTAATAAATATTTCATAAAGATTGATAGAATCCTGGGCCTTAAATATGATGACTCAGCCTAAGTTCACAGTTTACAGTATGCAAAGAGTTTATATTTACTCATTGAATCTCATAGATCATTCCTGAATATTATTTATGAGGTGTTTGTGTCCTGTCGATAACCCAAAAGTAAGCCCTAACATCTTAATCTGCTTTTTTGTCACTATGGCATAAAAAATACAAACTAGACATACAAAAGTACCTCAACAAAACTTACACTAGTGTGTTTTATCGTGAATATTTACTTAATATTCCAAATTGCTAGAAATAGCAGACTAATCTAGGAAACTTGAGGCCCTAGAGGGAAGAACATAGAAAACTGCGAACCCCTGGGTCATAAAACAAAAAAAATAACTTGTAAATGCTATGATTTTATGATTTTTAAGTTCTTGATATAGAAATCAATAACTATGCTTGGAAGTTATGCAAAAAACAGATGTTAGCAGTCATCTCTATAACATTTTCAGTGGTTTTATATCTCAAACTGGTATCTGCATACATACAAATATTGCAAATATGGTTTTGTTTGAACTCTTCAAATATATATAATTAGCTAAAATGTGTCAGATATATGGTTACAGATGATACTGTTGGGACAATACTACTGAATTTACCATTAGAGGCAGAAAATGTGCACTTTAATTGACAAATAGGCATACAGTAAGGTGTGGACTGGAGACAGAGACAGGATTGGATAATTTATATAATATTGAATGTTGTAATGATCGACTGCTAAACATTACATTTATAGTATTCTGATATGCTTTCAATATGTTTTAAAAACAGTTTTAAACAGATTCTAGGCATTTTAAATAAGCAAATATGCAAATAGGATAAGCTAGCAATAATTTAAGTCTTGTTTTCAAATTCTTTAACAAATTGAAACAGGGGAAGGGGTATGAAATGTACAGTAAAGAATAACTTAGATTATACACAGTGATTTCTTTGTGGATATAATTCAGATAAATGAGTATAAATGTGAGAAAACTTATTTTAGAGAGTTTTCTATTTGAATAAATGTTTGTATAGGTTGCAGTTTGTATAAAAACAGCTGTTTCTCAAACCACTCCTCTGTTGGTGAGATTTAGAATATTCATAGAAGATTAATTTTGTTTCCATATAGGTTACCAGATATGATCTCTGTATTCCATCTCATAGAGACATAACTTGGGAATGTTACCAATAAATATACATGTGCCATTTGTTTATATTGAAATCTCTAGTAACCTTTTATTCGAGGTAGGGGTAGTTGAGAAAATTAGTACTAGTTTAAAGCGTGAGAAGTTCAAGGCATATAACCGTTGAAAATATGCCGCACAGCTCTATATTTTGACATTTGAAAAAAAATGTAGTGAACTTTCAATTCTAGGATAAAGTTTTTTTCAAAACTTCATAGTAAAAGTGGTACAATTTTAGCCGTAAAATGAGTTCCTATGGCAAATTGCATTTTCAATATATAAAGAAATGCAACCTTTATGTTGAAATTTACTTAATGTATTTTATTAATTTTCTGATAAATCAGATCCACCAACAGATGTCCAAGTCCTTATAATTGGTAATACAACTAAAATTTCATGGATAATTCCTAAAGACCAAGGGATAAGATGGACGCGGATCTATCTTAACAATTCAAAAGACGGCGATTTGGATTTAGGCAATGGAAGACCACGTCCTTATAAAGATATACCATTTCCAACTTCTAGCTTTGAGATAGTCAATCTAAAGTTCTGTTCAAAATATAATGTCAGAATTAAATTTTTACACAAATCTCAAAGTTCAGCATATACCTTCCAAACATTCATGATGACAAGTGAGTATTTTAGCCTTAATTATTATATAATCAATTTTGTTTTTCAAATCGTAAAAGGATGCATGCTGTTGTTTTTCCTTTTTACCAATACATATGAATAGACGAATGATTCAATTATCGCCCTTTGATAAGATAACTGCCGCTTGCGCGTCACGATAGCATTCCGCCATTGCATTAATGAAAGAAAGAAAACAAAGCGAATCAGTGCGTAAACACTGTTTGATTATTACCTGTATTATGACTACTCAGGTGAAAATAGCAATGCCCTCAGAATTAAATAGCGCAACGGAGTGAATTGACGACGGGAGAAAGTGACCAAACATCATGTACGGGGACATTTTTAATTATTTGATATCGTCAAAAGCCATGGTAGGCGAGTGACATTTTCAGAAAAGACGCTTAGTTTGTGACTTTTATGCACCCACCTAATACACAGCTGAATTTTTATTTGTTATAGTATAATATCTGAACTTCCTTTTCTGGTCGGTCGTAAAAAAATCGAACGGCGCAATTTTTATTTAACTTGAAAAATATGTAAAAGATTTATATCACACAATGAATATACGTGAAAAAATGAAATACAACATAATGCAACAATTGCCAGGACAGTTCGTCAGTCATGTCAGTTATAATAACCTTTTTTGTAAAACATTTAATTTTAAAGAAAATGTGTTTATTTATTTATAATTTAGCTACAGTAAAGTTAGCATTCCGCCCTGAGCATCCATTTATCGGCAATGATATCACATTCACCTGTAACTCAGTGGTACATTCATGTCCAGGGGAAAGACCATCCGATCTGTCATTTAAGTTTTTTGGGAATAAAAGAGGCGATTCTGCCAAGAATACATTAACCATACATGCACTTACTAAGTCGGATAGAGATAAACTGATATCCTGTCAGGCAATTGATGACCTTGGAAACGTATCTTACTTGAGTAATTTTGTAAAAATAGATCCATACTGTAAGTATTTATTTAGTTTAGAGCCGTTGACTTTTCTTGCGTTTTTTATTTATATAACATTGACCAAAAAAACGTTAACAAATCAATATGAACATAACATGATATAAGCATCTATCAGAATTTATTTGAAGAATATGTCGTTTTTCTTTCATTATGATTATTGACAGTATTAGAAATGTTGAAATGCTGATAACACACTTTATACTGCACTCGTTCTATTAGAGCAGTCAGAATGGATTAACGGTACATTTATTTGTCTTACCTCCTATACATATACATATATATACATTGGAATATTATTAATTAAAAGCGTCCCCATGAAGACCTATATATTCCATATTAGGTTAGTAGGGAGGCGGGGCTTATTTCATGCAAGGTTTGTAGCGGTGTTACGTCTCTTTTTAAAAACAAAACGGTACTTACAAAATATTTAAAGGTTTCAACAGATGAAGAATTGATGATGAAAATCGAAATAAATTCATAACATATATAAAACTAGCAAGTTGTTATTGTTGGCATCTGAAATGCTACCGGTATTGACCACTTGCTCATTTTTATAGGTCACTAGACTTAGTCTAAATTTCACACGTTAAGATAGTCGGTAAGGTACATTCGTTTTATAGTGTGCTAGTGACATAATACGGTATATATGGAGTCAGTAAATTCTATATGGAGATTCTCAGCCCATCTTGAATTTACTGACCCCACGTATATCGTATTAGGTCACTACCACACTATGTAACTAATAATGGCATACAGTCACTTACCCGATATTACTTTTCTAATGAATATCAAAATAGTAGTTGCCGGAATTATATGTAGTTGTTCATGCCGATATTTTTCATCTGTCATTGTTTCCAATGTATAAAACGAAGCCTGGAACAACTCAAAACTTATTTCTTGTAAAATTGTTAACAAATTTTGTTTTTAAACTCATATAATAAATCTGTATGTTGAATGTGTATTGTTGATATTTCGTTTACCATCAATTGGTTACAACAGGTAACATTTCATTGTGTGGTATATTTTCCCACCACGTATAATGCCTATTTGATAAAATAATTAACAATAGCACATTAAACAACAACTGAAAATATTTAGATTTTGGATGTAACGCGTCTCCTGATTGTCTGACGTTATTTTGTTATGAGCCCATAGAAATAATTCAGTCATGTGACCGTGACGTCATCAACGTTTTTTCATTGTTTTCTACGGTTTAAAATGGAATTTAGAATTAAATTATAAGAAGTGACTGTAATATTTTTTTGTCTATTCGAAAAAAAAATTATGTTATTTCTTCATATACAAAAAAAATATTACAGTCATTCTTTATGCCCGCGTCACACTGTCCCGATTTTTACAGCGTTGTTTCTATTAATTCAAATGGAACAAGAAGATCATCTATTACAGGCTCAGGATTTACTTTTACAAGAAAATTTAATTTTTTGTCAATTTATCATATCAAGTAACATAATGAAAATCATAAACACGTCTCGTACACCAACGCTGCAGTTACACGTATGTAGGGAAACCAACTTTTTCTTCATTATTCTGATTTCTTATGTATCGTCTGAGTTGTTGTCACACGAAAGTTTACTCCATAACCATTTTGTTTTATGTATGTCATATTTTGCCGCATTTGTTGCTTTCCCCACATCCTTCCTTTTGTCTATATTATTATGATGTTCTCCTAGAAAGAGCTCTTTTTGAATCAAAGGGATCAACGAACCCATTACCTTACCTTTAAGATAGATAAGTAAACGTCGGCATAATTATGGGTGATTATTCAGACTAGCGCGCACATTTTACAGTTCAAACAAGGCAATGCCGAGCGTGGCATTCCCTCGTATGTAACATATTGGGAACAAATATGGACACTATATGTGTATATGACACATGCAGAAAATGGTAAATTGAATATGCATATTTGATACATAAACTATTTTTTAAAGAAATCAACCAAAACATTCAGTAACTGTAAATACCTTAAATATTGTCTTTAAAACCAGCAGGTAAAAATATGAGCAACCAAATTTCTGTGTATTAAGATATTTCAAGGAGAAAAAAAAAAAAAGTCTAAATCTTAATGAACTTTGACCTTGAAAGTAAAAATTTCAGATCATTACAAGGAGGAACAATATACCAAATGTGGTTAAAGTCTTTTGAAGCAAATTGGTTTTAGAGTGTCCACAAGGGTGATATTGCCTTGTAATACAACTGCCACTGCGACCTTGACCTTTGAACTTTAATGTCAATAGCGCTTAAGATATTCTTAACGAGTAACACCATACCAAGTTTTGAGCATTTTGGTTCTAGAGTGTCCATAACAATTTTATCTACACGCAACTTACATGTAGGATAATAAACTAAGTTTACTAAGAATTAGACAAAAAGATCGATTTCCCGCCATGCATGCAGCAGACTTGTACAGAAACGATATGTTGTCGAAATTCTGTTCGTATCATCAAAAAGTTCAAAACCGGTAGAACACATCTTTAGATCGTTTGTATACTTGTATTATGTTCATACATGTATTTTACCTTTATTTATCAGAGATTCAAGGTCAAGTTTTACACTTCAAGCCCACGGTCTTCCGTCTTATGATTTAAAAAGAAATGAAATGTACAATATAATATATATTCAGTATTGATCAAACAATTTAAAACACGTGATGCCTTCGGCATATAATTTAAGGTTAAGGGTAAGCTTACACGACGTCTTTTAGACATCGTATGGCCATCGCGCCATCATCGTAATCCATCGTGTAGCCTTCGTAATCCATCGTGTAACCTTCGTGATCCATCGTGTAAGCTTCGGCTGAAGTATGAAGCTTAAAAACCTGTCTTTGGTTAACCTTCGTATGTCCATCTTTTGCTATCGTGTATAATATCAGCACCATCGTATAGACTTCTTTATTCATCGTACTTGCTTCTGACACTTTTTGGTATTTTAACGAGATCGGGACCAACTTCACACGAACTTACAATTTTCGCATTCGGGTGTCCATTGTATATAAAAATCGGGACAGTGTGACGCGGGCATTAAGAAAAAAGAATTTTCCATTCGTTTTATTTATTTATCGCTCAAGATTTATTTAAGTTTTTCACTTGTGTAGATAGCCCAGCCAACATTTTCCTAGAACCTGGAGATACAGCTTATAAAGTAAGAGAAGGGTCTACCTTAGGTCCTATTCATTGTATGGCAACCTGTAATCCAGAATGTACATACCAATGGGAATATAATGTGACAGGTCGATTTGAACTCGTTCCATTCACATTGGTATCAAACCAAGGCAGTACTCTAACTGTGCCACAAATAAAAAGAAACCAGACAGGAACGATCCGTTGTCACGTGGAATACCATTTATCGCAAATAAAGAAGACAGCAGATGTATCAATCAATTTACAGTGTATGTATTACATCTGTAATAGAATAATAACTGAGGGTTAAAAGAACTTTAAACATTTCAGAGTGATCATTCTTTTATATTTAAACTTCAACTCTAGCCCATTATAAGCGTTCAGTTAGTGATCTTATGTAAAGTTGGTTGGTACATTTGTAAAGACAGTTTTCAAATGTATGTTGTTTCAGAGTTACAACATTCGAACCATCGTTTTCAGTAAGGACTAAATGTTATACTCTTTCAACGATTTTATGCTTAAATTATCACTGTAGTTCTTCTATCTGGAATATAATTCTTTTTACACGATACCAATGCAGTAGCCGCCACAAAATTATGTATCCCTTAGTAAATTTATTACTTTTATACGCGATATCTAACATTGATTAAAATTATGTAAAGATGCTTAAATATGTAGTTTATCAAAAAGGTATTCATTAACCTTTCAACTTCTGTTAATTTTTATGTGATACTGATATGTACAGAGTGGATGACTGTCTTAGTAAATAGTCAAAATATTTTTTTTCATTTTAGCGAGGGTGTTCATGAAATACTTTTAATAATCAAAACAGTAATTCTCTCTTTAATTTTAAATCTTTTTAAGAATGCATTGAAGTAATGAAAGAAATAATTGGGTCCCCGTTCCATGTAAATATAATACACATGTACAATAATACAAAGATACCGGTATTATAAATTAATACGTCAGACGCGTGTTTCGTCTTCATAAGACTCATCAGAGACGCTCAGATCAAAATAGTTATAAAGTCAAACAAGTACAAAGTTGAAGAGCATTGATGACGCAAAATTACAAAAGTTGTATGTGTCAAATATGGCTAAGTAAATCTATTCTTGAGATAAGAAAATCCTTAGTTTTTACAAAAAGTTTTTTAACAGGAAATTTATAAAAAAAATACCTTATAAATACCATTCTAGCTACATTTTGTTAAAAAAACTAAATACACTGTTTTTAATAAAGATTTTCATTATAGTTCATTTCATGTTTATATATGCCTGCCTACTTCCAAAACTCTTATTAATATAATGGCCCGCAGATAAACTATAAGGTTTTTTTTATCAATCGCATTTTATTAAAGATACTTCACAAAATAACGATATAATGACCATAAATATGCCTTTTAATATCATTTCAAATTTTTCTTTAGAGTTATCGAATTGTACATTATTCATTTTAATGTAATTGTAAGATGTAGAATTAAATTATAAAGCACATAACTTGACTAATATTATATATGAATAAAATTGTAAACCGTCCTTGGCAAGACCAAAGTTTAAGGATTAGGTACACTCTTAAAAAAAACCTAGATTGAATCCGAATGTCTAGACATAATCACGTGGATTACTATCAACAACACACTTATAAGATATCAGATATAGCAATTAATGTACAGTGTATGTATAACTCAGTTTTGGAAATGTTAATCAGTTGGAGCTCAGTATATTACACCAATATAACAAAATATTGAATCTTGTTTGTTTATAAAAAGAAACCCATTACTACAAATGTATGTTAAGTTAAGTGTGAACTGTATTTCTATATTATTTCTAATTGCAGCTGTATCGCGTAATAATGTACTGATAGTAAGCATAAACATGGAAGTTTCAGAGTTTGAACGTTTTAGTAAGCAAACATTGCCAACATTGATCATGTTAATTGTTAAGTACTAATATGTTTTTTTGGGGGGTAAGCTGATATTTGAGGCTACTTTAGTCGGTAAATAAAAAGATGCCATTATTCTTTTTATTGGTCATTTGTTCTATGTAACTTTATTTTTTTGGATAAAAAATAAAATATAACACTGAGTAAAACCAATTTTACGCGTACATTTTGAGTTTCAGGTCCTGTCCTTGATTTCAAACAATATGAGTTGTACGATCAAAGGGTAAATGTACAAATTGCCTTTAACAGTAATCATTAGGTTTATCGTAAATGATTTGTAAAATACAGGTTTTGATTATTCCCTAATTTGTTAAATGACAAAGTACACGAATAATAAATTCTCTTTAATTTGCTATATTTTAGATGGTCCTGATACAGTTATCCTTGTACCTGCAAGCACATATATTAATGTAAACGAAAGAGATACGTTAGGTCCTATACATTGTACTGCAACCTGTAATCCGGAATGTACATACCAATGGGAATACAATGTGACAGGGCGTTTTGAATTAGTTCCATTCGAATTCGTATCAACCCAAGGAAGAACTCTTACAGTGCCATACATACAAAGAAGTCAGACAGGAACATATCGTTGTCATGTGGATAATTATGTTACTCAAATAAATATGACAGCAGAGGTATCAATCACTGTACAGTGTATGTATTACAACTGTAAAAATAATTAAATGAGGCGTAACTAAAGAGTTTTGTACGTTTAAAATACATACATGTATTTTATTCTACCCCATGATTAACCTTCGTTTAGTTTAATTTGCAAGATTGGTTGATACGCCAATAATGAATGTTTTTAAATATATGCTAGTATTAGAGTTTTCAATCGGCGTAACAGTTACAATTATATATGTATACTCTTTGACCGATTTCATGATATAGGTTATATTGAATTTTTATGTACATATAATATATGCCGTACAAACTGTTCAAAATGCAAAGACAAAAACAAAATGATGAAATATCAAAGATAATTGAGTGAAGGTTAGTATATTAAACACATACTTATCATTAAAAAGTACCATTTATCCCTGTCTCATTGCTTACTTAACCAGTTATTGGGGTCTCTGCTGTTTATGAAAATGGCAAAACTCTTTTTACGCGTCAACAGTTCGGGCGAGACAACAAAAAACGTACACCACCGTACTCAACAATTACAAGAATAGACAAAATAATAAAAGTTTATTTTCTTCACAAGTAATTCATTCTTTACCATATCATTTAATATTATTTTAATGTATTCTTTTGATATTTAAAGGGATATTATGTCATGTATGTAGTATGCACTATGAAATAATCATCTAGTATTTATTGGAAATCTTAAGCAAAACTAAATCCCAAACAAAATGATAAAATACGAAATAATAAACAGACTAATTCATGCTCTAAACTTTCTTTCAAATATTCTATGAACGAATTCCTACAATGTACATACAAAATAATGAAATACGCATTACATAGTGTTATACTCATCACCTTTAGTCCAGTCAATCTAGCATAAATTTGAACTTAACCCAAAGTAATTGCAACAGAAGATTTTCAAGTTTTAATCTTTAGCATTATACCCCAAATATACACAGAAAAAAGTCCCATTAGATCTAACTTGAGGAAGACTAAAAAAATCCCCATTTAAAAGTCCTATGGAGAGTTGCATTGAAAAGGGAGATAACTCTTGCCAAAAAAAACAGAAATATCAATAAAAATTGATACAAAATTATAACTTTACCGCTTCTATTCATCTGAATGTATTGATTCTTGGTTTTTTAGCGGTCTTTAGAGTATAACAAACAACTCTACAGGTGTTTTCATATATTTTACCAAGCCATAATCTAGATTTCGTAATTCATTAGTTGACCATTTATGGAATATTTCAACATGTCAAGGTAAAGAATCTCAAATTTAATAAAAATAATTAAGCATGTATTCTTCTATTTGTGGTTTCAAGTTTCTTTAGATAATTATAAGTTAGTTGCTGAAAAAAAATTAATATACAGATATAAACATATACGTGTTTCTCGTTTCTCGTTTTGTTTATATGGATTAGACCGTTGGTTTTCCCGTTTGAATGGTTTTACACTAGTAATTTTGGGGCCCTTTATAGCTTGTTGTTCGGTGTGAGCCAAGGCTCCGTGTTGAAGGCCGTACTTTAACCTATAATGGTTTAATTTTTAAATTGTTATTTGGATGGAGAGTTGTCTCATTGGCACTCACACCACATCTTCCTATATCTAATTACCAGATTTTCACATTATTTTTTCAAAATGGTTACGAAGCTTCAAATTTGTAATTTCTTTAATGAAAAATGCATGAAAAAAATAATACTGCCCATAACACTATAAATTGCATGACCAGAAGATTATATAATTTAGTCAAATACAAACTTCTAATCCCATCAAAGTATCATACTTTACATAAATTTCAAGAAAAACAACCAAAAACTGACCACAAAAGACTCATTTTTGCAAGAGTTATCTCCCCTTCCAATGTTAATTTCCATAGGAAATTAGAAATGATGATTTTGAGTTTTCCTCAAGTAAGATTTTATAGGACTTTTTTCTGTGTATATAAATGGCGTAATGGTATAGATTAGAACTAAAAGATTTCCTGTTGCAATAAGTTTGAGGTTAAATCTTAGTTTGACTGTACTACTTCCATTTTGTTAAACGCATATGCTACATGTAGCCTTTCTATCTAATATATGATCATTCTAGTATTGTATTGTCCCCATAGTGTTCGAGTGTCTACAAGATCTACAAGGTGTCACAACAAGCATGTTTGATGTAGGAATAGCAACATTAGTTGTTGGGTTGGGAGCTCTACTTTTAACAATAACATTCTTTATTGTTAAACGTGAGTCGTACCTTTTATAAATGCACAGTTTTTAAAACCTATTTATTCATTTTACTACAAACATTTGATTTAAGATCTTTAAATAAGAAGTTATGTCGTGATTTAAATATTTGCTTTTGTTATGAAAATATTATCCATGTGTATGCAGTTATGTGGAAAATACCATTTTGTCCCGAATAGAAATATAGTATAGAATTAGAAATATCAAATATGAAACGAATTTGAAGCAAACAGTCCATTCTCCTTATAAACAATAATGTAGAAGATGAGGGTCTGGAAAAGTAGTAGTTTATTCCAACATTCCACAATGTATAAAACCATGTTAGAATCGTTGTTAGATAATAAACTTTTCACTTGTCTGTCCATCCATTAGACATCCAATCCGTCATACTTTTAGTTTCCCATCGATTTATTGATATATGGAGACCCGATTTTTTAGTGTAATTAAAATTCTAATGAAATGTTAAGTATCGCTATAGAGAGGTTTAGATTGGTTTTTCGTCGTATTTATTTTTTCATTTTTTAATTTTTGTATTAAATTGCTGCAATTTGTTTTACCGGAAATTGATATAAATACAGAACCCCTATATGAAATTTATTGACATTATAAAAAAATATTAAGACAACCACACACATTATGTTTGATTTCCTTTGTTTTTACCTTAACGATTCCAAAGTTACTGTTTATTTGTTTGTTTATGATTTTCATTTTGATATGGTGTTTATTTTGTTCTTCAATTAACGTACGTGATTTTGTTAAGACCTGGTATCTGTTGTTACACGAATATATTAAATGTATTGTGTGGTGTTTTAATCTGTTTTAATAGGTTGTCAGATAATTTAATGTAAATTGTGTTTTAAATTCATTTATCCATTTATAATTTGCAGGTGCAAAAACCAAGAGTGTTAGACCAATTGAGTACGTATTTTACCAAATGTTTGAATTTTGTTCATTGCAATTTGCAAAATATATCATAGTTAAACTAATTTACACACGTTACATGTGTTCAAATCAATATGTAGTTGAGCACGGTTAGGTCAATTTACTAGCAAAATGGTTCATAAATTTATAATATAGAGTCATAATATAGAGACAAAATAAGCATTATAATTTCGGAAAAACAATTGTATGTATATAAAGAACATAAATTCATCAAATTCAAGGTATCGTTTTTAAATGAATAAAAATAAAACATTTACTGAGAGCCAAATTATGTTTTTGTAATTTTTCGTAGTGAAAATAGTCAACAATTAAAGCTATTTCAGCTGTAAAAAATAGTTTCATTTGTAAATACATCTTTATCTCTGTTCTATTTAAAAAAAAAACCAACACATGTATTGTGTCTATTCAAAACTAGGTTGATTAAACGTAAAACAAAACAACATATATTTAAGATGAAAAGGTTCAGATAAATAAAATGAAATAGGCAGGATTTATGATTATGTGTGGCGTGAAAGGGAGGACGACAATGCAACGTGAATCGTAGGACAAAGATGATAGTACCTACATCTTTCATCTCATTTGATCACATTTGATGCAATTTTATGAGAATGGTATTATTTTTACATGTAATGTAGGTGAATATATAGTATAAATGTATTACCTACTGTTAATCTTTTGCAACTTTTATAAGTTTGAATTGTTTTTTAAGTTTGTAAGTTCAGTTCATTGATTGATTTCCTTCCTATGCACTTTAACAGATTTTGCATATCTTAACAACAAATGTCTCTTTATTGATATAAAGAAGGCCTTTATTTAGATATAAAAGGTCTTTGTGTAGGTGTAACACCACCACATCATGGTACCTCACATCCGGTTGTATACGAAAATAGGTCGAATAAAATATTCCCTTGAATTTGACAGTTGTAGGTAATCAATCCTACATTTTATTGCAGTAAAAGATTTATGTGTCATAAACATATGTCTTTGGTATATCAAAGCACCATTTTTTTTATTTGGGATTTCTATAGAATATTTTGTCATCTTGAGGTTACTTGGTGACTAAACCTTGTACACAGATAAAATAAGGGGATACATTTGATTGGTTAACTTCTAGTGATGGTTATTTTTATTATATGCAATGAAATGTTATGTGAATTTTTTTCTATAGTACTTGACAGGATAAAATTTTACTCATGCCAAGTTTATTTGAAACAAAGATACTTTCTACAGACTTTTTATTGAAAAGTGCAAATTTAACAAAGACTAATAGGCGAAAATCATTGGTGGTATTACACCTTTATATATAAAAGGTCTTTCATTTTATATACGAGGTTTTTGTTTATATGTAAACCGAGGAGGAAATAGCTTTAAACCTCAAGCTTTAACAAACTATTCTTCTTTTTCGTCAAAAATGTTAGAATTATACTCAAAAATATTAATATAAAACAGATTAAAAATTTCAGGTCGTGTACGTAAACCAACAAAGCAAAGTGCTGTTTATGTTATATTGAAGTACATTGTACTGAATAATAAACATAACAGTTGAATACAAAATAAAGTACCACGTGGGGCATGCGCCTAATATATGGTAATTTAACCGTTTATGTTACTAAACTGATAGACAAACAATGCAGGGAACATGTTAAAGAGAAAACCACCGACTAAAACGGAAGGCCACAAATTGTCATCAACATAATGATAAATTAAAATGCCGCAATTGTACAAATATACCTCTAGTCTATGCGAAATTAACGTAAACACAACAATACGCACTGTATAACTCCGACGTTGAAAAGGTGCTATTGAAAATATCAATGAATAATTAAGATTAAGTTGTAATGTTAACAAAAACACAACATTTTTTGTTCTTCAATTTCGTACTTTATTTGGCCTTTTTAACTTTTTTGGATTCGAGTGTCACTGATGAGTCTTTTGTAGACGAAACGAGCGCCTGTCGTAAATACAAAATTTAATCCAGTATCTAAGTTGAGTTTATATACATGAAATATTAACTTAAACACGTGATTTTAATATCCAATGAAAACAGGAGAATGCTAGACCATATGTAATATCTCTACATATTCACCTCCATATGATTTTGTCAAATGATGAATTTTCATTCAAGCGGTTATCTCGATGCTTAATAAGGTGACGTCTTGTCTAAAAGCCACGAAATGTTTCATGCATTGTAGATTTTTTTAATTGAACTATGGAACGAAAAAGAAAATTTGACTGAACACGATGGAACACAAATTTGGCAGCTAGTTACCTTGTTATCATACTTATTATGCTTACATGCCTATTATACAGCTCATATGCTAATATTCAGCAGAACCTATTTTTTGAAATGCATTTATTTATTTGCGAGTGTGATAAAAAAAATGTTTTGTTAATAATTTCTGAAACTTCGACATTCACATATATTACTTTCCAAATAATCTCATCAATCTTAATACCTACATTCAGTGAAAAAAAAACACTTTGGCGATTTAACTAAAATTCAAATCATAGAACAAAATTTAATCTGACTCGCTCTGTTTTAATAGGACCCATGGGTATAATGAGGTGCAGAGAAGTAATCCAGTATTCACAGATTCATATTCTACATTGCAGTCTCATCCCGTTATTTGCGTTTTAAAATACAAAATCATTGGCGTATATTGAGTTCACGACAAAGATTAGGTGGTCATTATATATGCTCACTTCAGTACAAATCTAATATACAGGCATTGTTTCAAAACTAGAAATGCATTACTATAGAGCTACAATTGCATATGAATATATGTGAACGAATATAATGAAATCGATGAAAATATACAACTGCTAATCTTAAACAGTAATCACCAGCCAAGTAGTCAACACTTCGGTGTTGACATGAATATCAATAATGTGGTCATTTTTATAAATTTTCTGTTTACAAAACTTTGAACTTTTTGAAAAACTAAAGATTCTCTTGTTCCAGGCATAGATTACCTAAGCCGTATTTTGCACAACTTATTGGAATTTGGATCATCAATGCCCTTCAACTTTGTACTTGTTTGGCTTTATAAACATTTTAATTTAAGCGTCACTGATGAGTCTTATGTAGACGAAACGCGCGTCTGGCGTACTAACGTATAATCCTAGTACCTTTGATAACTATACAATAGCAGTTTAAAGTGTTTAATATTAATTTGATTTGAAATACATCATATTAAAATACACGATACATGAACATTTATAAACGATTATATAAAACATGTTTGTTTGATAGTTTTCGGAACGCATATTCAGGGCGTACGCACATTAAACGACAAACATCAAAGCCGTCACATTCTGACTTTATCTCACTGGTTTTCGTTTATTCATGTATGTCATGTTTGGTTTTCGCATATTCTTTAGTTATAAATTATGCCGCTAGTTTTCTCAATTGGATTTTTTCATACTCATCATGACCAAGCTTTTAGCTGACTACTCGGTATGGGTTTCTGTCCTTGTTGGAATGCGTACGGATGCCTAAACTGACATTTACACTTTGGTGGATAGTTGTTATTGGCAACCATGCCACATGTCCTTGTTTCAAAACATGGTTAAGTATGGTTTGAAATAATGGACTGCTTGACTGCTTGTTGGAGGACCATGTGCACAAAATGTCTTCAATTGACCCTTCTAGAATAGCTTGGTTTGAGGCGCACAAGTAGCCTGTAAAGACATTACATTTAAAACAATTTTGTCTACTGCATATAGTCAATTCTTTTATTTGTTCTGCATAGTCTAGCATTCACTTGTCATAAAATAATATACCGTCAGTAGAGAGACCTTTGGTTGCTGCGGATTTACAAGGCGGTAACATATTAAGGTGCGTACACGGTCTCACTATATGAACTTGTTTGCTCACAAAAATGTTTTAAGGAAAAACGACGATGCGTCGTCGACTGAATTCAAATAGACATGTTTTAGCGTTCTGAGATATTTCAAAACCAAAATGGTCGTCTGGTTTGTAATTTAAACACAATTGTGACCTTTTGTTTGAGTATATTCACATATCAACTGTTGTATGTATACATGTGATATTAAAGTCTTAACCTATCGACACATGCTGTCTCGCTCCTTTTGGAGTTTGTGATTCCCCCATGTGTTGATTGCTATCTTAATTTGTCCAAATCAGTTTACGAGATTTGAATATCTACCATATGCGATCTGGCCTGTATCCAAGGTTGTGTTATTTATTTCAAGTGCAAAAAGAAACAGTTACCGTTGATTCATTATTATTCGTTGGATACCAATTTTCGTGGATTTCGTTGGTACATGGAAACCGGGAATTCAAATGTTCAACGAATTGCAATTTTGTTGTATGATAAAATACAGACTTTTGAAAAACCAAGAAATCAAATACCTTCGAAATTGCAAGTTTTTCTCAATCCTCGAAAATTGGTACCCGCGAAAAAAATGAATCCACAGAAGCTCAACCCCATATAGTGACATTAGGGTAATACACTGTTTTCTATTACAGAATCAAGGCCTATAGAACACCCTAGGTAATAATGATTTTTTCTATATTTTACAGCACTCTTATTTCTTAAATTGTTAACACGAAATAGTTTGCTATGCTTAAATTTAGAAGCCGTTTCAGAAATAAGTTTTTGCTAGTTTAAACATGTTGATTGCTTCGACTTAGAACTTGCAAGCTAGAGGGGAAGGCAAAAGGTCCCTTACGTTTGTCGAAGAATGCAATCAACGTAGGATATAACTGTCGCAAATCTAAAGAAAAAAAACTTTATTAGAAACGTTAATACCCAACACATGAAAAAAACGTTCAGAATATTTGAAAAGGGTTTTATAACATTCTACATTTTAAATATTTTGTATGTAGTGTTTCATACAAGTTTTTTTTTTATAAATATGAGTTTAAAATTAACATATCTGTGTACATGGTTCATCTGAAGTGTAACCGCCACATTAAGGATTAAGGATAAGGGTTACCCGTTGTTACGTGTTAAATATTATCTTATCTGTCGGCCAACACGAAAAACGTTATGTCAAAAATCTAAACACGCAAAATCCTTTCACATCTCGTTTTCGACTTCGTGTTTTGACTTTAAAATATGGAGGGTAAAAAGGCAAAAAAAAAAGAAATAGACTTACACGGTTACTTTAGTACCATGTTATATTTGCAGATCTCTAACGCAGCAACTGGTTGTCTAACAAAACCTTCAAACCGTATAATATACCTTGGATATGCTGTTAAATTATTTCTATGCGACTAAAAAAAATCACTCAAAAGAATAGATAAATCCAAAAGGTCATCTTTGCTTGAGGTAGTTGAACATTTAATTTCGCAATGATTATTAAATTTATAAACGGACAATTTACGAAAGACTTTTCCTTATTCATGTCAACAGATCTGCAACACAGTCATGTACACACATGTACCGTATGACAATATTTTTAATTTTAGTTATATGAAATGAAGACACCTGATGCGCTTTTTAATGAGAAAAAATATATTCAGAAAGGTCAGCTATTGACGCATCTATAGGGGACCTTACAGACTAAAACAAACACATAACTTAGTCAGCTACATGAATAACAATTCAAACGAAAAATCCAAAATCCTGATTATGACAAACATATCAAAGAAAAGAATATGACAGACTTTTACCAACGACAACCATGTTTTGGTGAAATTCAAATTATCTCTTACCTTCAACAGAGATGTATAAGACCACGATAGAATTGTAACATGATTTTAATTTAATTCCTCAAACCTTATTTTGTGTGTTTTTCACGATATCTTATTTGTTAAAACTTTTCTCTTTGTTTTTTACTTTTTCTTATTTTATGCTAAAAAGAAACGCATTTATAATAACTTAATTCGCTGTAACAAACTTCATTCTGTATTCAAAAAACAGAATTACTACTCAATACCGTCTCATATACCATATACCACAAATACTTCGTATTGGTCTCATATACCATATACCACAAATACTTCTTATTGATGAAATTGTAAATGACATACTGCTAAACAGTATGAAGAAAACAATAAACTCATAAATAAAGTGCAAAGCCACACGACAACGCCGCTGCTCAGTTTATTCAAGATATGAAACAATTCATATAACTTGTATACACAATACAACATTTCAACAATATAATTTATAATTTTTCCCAAGCATAAAAACTACCCTCCAGTCCTATCAATCATATAATTACGATAAAAGGGGGACTTATAAATAAAAATTTACCAACTTACTTAAGAATTAAACTTTAGATAAATAAATGTGTGTTGACGGTTCGGCGCTGTCGTGCTGAATGACCAAAACCCCCGTTTTGGCGGGGAAAATGACCGTGCGATAAGCACGACACCTACATACATCATGAACAAACAAGAGAAAATAATTTCACTCTTATTCACTACGTTCAAACGAAAGAAATTATATTTCTCTTGTAACAAACTTCATTCTGTATTCAAAAAACAGAATTACTACTCAATACCGTCTCATATACCATATACCACAAATACTTCGTATTGGTCTCATATACCATATACCACAAATACTTCTTATTGATGAAATTGTAAATGACATACTGCTAAACAGTATGAAGAAAACAATAAACTCATGAATAAAGTGCAAAGCCACACGACAACGCCGCTGCTGAACCAAAGAAAGGGACAATATGTAAAAAAAAAAAAAAAAAAAAAAAAAAAAAAAAAAAAAAAAAAAAAAAAAAAAAAAAAAAAATTATTTTTTGAAAAAATATACTAAAGACCCAAATTTTGTGAAACTAACATTCTGTCCGAAAACGAGTCCTTAACGTAACCGTCTTTTGCTGTCTCCGACCTCCAACGTCCATGCCTTTTGAAAAGTCTATCAGAAATACCAAAATTACAAGCTGCAGAAGCTCCACCAGACCTTAGACTGTGAAGGCCAAAAGATTTTATATTTGGCACAATCGGAGAAAATGCTTCTATAAATAGCTCTCGCATTCTTGTATAAGAAAGAGGTTTGTTTTCTTTTCGGAACACATAATTTTCCTTGGTTTTTGTCAAATTCTGAAATACGAAAACATCAGTATCAAGTGGATTATTGCTCCATTCTAAAAAAACTCTCCAAGTTCTTCACAGGGCATAATTTATTCCCGGTTCTCGCAATGATTATTCGATCACCATCTCTGTAAATATCCGTTTTACTTTTCTGTATGAATACTGACATATGACTTAGAAAAATTTGAATATCACAGGTTCTCAAATTCAGCAATTCAGAAACACGTAAAAAACCAGAATAAGATAACAAACAAGCAGAAATAGTACGCTGGTTGTAAAGGTTATTTTCACAATATAACCTGTCGAACATCTGTGAAAGCATATCTGGAGTGATCGGTTCTTTCTTTTTAATCGGAACAGATAGACGTCTCTTAGCTCCTTCAAGAATATTTTTCACTAAATCAGAATCTGTAGGAGAAATAACACTAATAATTTTATGTGCCCATCTAATACTATAAAACGCTTGATTGATAGGACTGGGCGTACGATTTTGTTGCACTAAACATGCTAAATATATAGCCACATGTATTGGTTTGGCCGGTAAAATAAATTCACTAGATATTCCATTAGATAAAGCCCATTTTTTCCATCTCAAAAAACCATAATAATAATTTTGAACTGTGTTGTTAGATTTACTTTCGGTTAACAGATCAGGAAGTAAATGGATTTTCTCAATCAAAGTATCAGGTAATTCCAACAGATCGCTTTGGAAAGCCTGCAAAAACATATGTAAAAATAAAAATCACATTAAAACATAATGTACAAAGCACATACAATTTGTATATAAACAATTTCACAATCTAATGTTCACACAACTCGTCTCGCATTTCACTTAAGATTAAACCACCACCACAGCCCCTCAGGCCTACTGTAACATTACCGCCACCAACTCAAGAACTTTTATATTAGTTGTTAAAAAGGTTCAAAATCAAGTCTCAAAGCCAACACCCTGAAGGGTAAATCAATATTTCCAAATACTGATTTATTCCCTTTACCAGAAGTATAGAATTTCTTGTTAGTAGGTAAATCTATACAGCCTTTCACCTCTTTAATGAACCCTTCACCCGTAGGACATAACATCGGCCAAAAGCTTGCCGACTTCCATAAAGGTAAAACAAGTGTCCCATGAGCAAAACATTGCCTCATGTAACTTATTACTTTAGACACTAAAAATACAGGTGGTACAAACCAACCATTGGCACCTTGCCAGTTAATAGTGAATGCATCGATACCCATCGAGTTCACCGTCCAATAACGGGAATAAAATACCGTTAACTTATGATTGTCATCATTTGCAAACCAGTCTATCTCATGAGGTCCCCATAGGGAATCTACATATTACATAAATAACTGTTCGTCAATACCCCAATCGTCATAATCAATAATACGACTGATGAAATCTGCTTTCTCATTCAAGGTTCGAGGAACCCAAACTACATCGATAGATATATTATGTATCAAACAATTCTCAAAAATGCACATAGCAATATCCTGTAACTCAGGTTTCATACTACCTTTTTCCACAATAGTTACTACATTCTGGTTATCACTGAACCATTTAATTCGTTTATCTTTTAATACATTGATCATAGATAATAGAATATTTCTAACAGCATTAAGCTCTTTCCACGTAGAACTCTTTGAAGCCTCACATACCATGTGCTATATTAAAAGGTGTTTCTACAACATAGCCACCATATCCTGTATTGCTTGCATCACTATAAACTACAGATTGACATGACACATCTGAAGAAAACTTTTTAACATTTACGTGTTCTAAATTTTCTCTCCAAAATTTAATTTGTATCAAGCTTTCTGTTGATAAAACAATACAACTATTCCACGAAGTCATACTTAAAATATCAATGCTTAAATGTTTAGACATGATATAAGCAACGTTTCCAATGACGTATGACATGGACACTATTTGTCCCACTAAAGAAGCAACCAATCGTGCATTGACTTTGCCATGTTTAGATACATAATATTCAACGTCAGCAATAGTTTTTAAAACCTTTTGAACTCTTTCGTTCGGAATGGTTATAGTGCCACGGTTTGTGTCAATTGAATAACCCAAAAATACCAAAAGTTTCATAGGTGACCATTTAGATTTTTCATTTTTAGGAACAAATCCACTCTGAATTAAATCTTGTCTCACTTGATTGGACATAGTTTTGCAAGTTTCTTCGTCCGTATGAGTGCCTAAACCATCATCTAGGTACATTAAAACTTGTTTACCTTCACCCCTCCACTTTTTTATAAGTGGTCTTGTGATCTTAGTAAAAATATATAACATGCTGAAGAAAGTCCAAACGGGAGAACCAAAAACTTATACCATTTTTCGGTGTTTTCATGCCTCCAGGAAAACCCTAAAAATTCTGTAAGTGGCATAAAAATATTAACATGGTGATATGCCGACACAATATCAAACTGGAAACAAAAAGAATTGTTTGTGATAAACTGCATGGCTATGCGAACATCTTCAAATTTTACACTTGATTTCCAAAGATGCTTGTTAACATGACGGAGGTCTAAAATAAGGCGTTTTTTCCTACCGTCCGACGCTGAAACTGTTAGAGGATTTACAACACAAGGTTGAAATTCACATTCCTCAATCAATCCCCTTATAAGAAGATCATGTATAGCTTCGGTAACAAACTCGCTATGGATGATTGCCGATCGATTGTTTTTTAAGCATACAGAAGGAGGGGTACTGTAAAAAGGAATTTTGTAACCATTCAAAATAGTATCTAAAATATAATCATAACAACCAATATTTTTCCAAAAAGAATAGTGACTTTTAAAGCCTGTCCTTCACAATAATATGTGCCTGTCCCTGTTCATACTCGTAGTAATCATTAGTGAGATTATCCGAGTCACTTATCGAAGATACTTTAGTTGTATTATTTTCAATTAAATAATCTATGCTACAATTATACTCATCTTTTATAAAGTCTGTACTATTTCGATTTTGGCTGGATAGGTCTGGGATTGAAGGGACACTGGCTTCTCCAGTGCTGGAACGATCCACAACCATAACATGCACCTTGTCTATTTTGTCGTTGATATCCGCTCGTGCTGGGTTGATTTTGATACAAGGCTTGACCATTGTACCATGACTGGGGTTCACGAAAGGGCTGATTTTTTTGTTTGAAAAGTATCAACAAATGGAGAAGGAGTACTAGAAGCAGAATAATTAGCCTTCTTAGAAGCAGACTTTTTTCCTTTTGCATTACGTTTACGTATCGTCCTACTCTCAGCTTTATTAATTTTGCTCTCATCGTCGGAGTCACTGGCCACTGGATTAATTTCATATTGCCTAACAGTCTCCCAACCCCCTTCACTACTATCGGCAATCTTAACAAGTTTATTTCGTCTTTTAATCTTGTCAATTACTTCAGTAATAGTTTCCCGTGCGTAGTCGCTCTTTGAATTATCAATGGCCCAAATAGCTTGTGTCAGGTCTTCTAAAAATTCAGTATTTAGTTGAAATTGAACCTTATTTCCCTCATACTTCCAATTATATTGAGATTCAGTTTTTAACTTTTTAACCTGGGAAGCAACTGCAACGGTAGACCCGTGAACTTCATGTCTTAAATCGGAAATGTCTTTCCTAAGTTTTTCGTTAAAGTCACCCTGGGTTTTAACAGCTTTCATAACGTCTCTAAGAGACACCTCCTGTTCTGGGGTTTCCCTCTCTTCAGGGTCCGACATTACAAAAAATTTACCAACTTACTTAAGAATTAAACTTTAGATAAATAAATGTGTGTTGACGGTTCGGCGCTGTCGTGCTGAATGACCAAAACCCCCGTTTTGGCGGGGAAAATGACCGTGCGATAAGCACGACACCTACATACATCATGAACAAACAAGAGAAAATAATTTCACTCTTATTCACTACGTTCAAACGAAAGAAATTATATTATTAATAGTTCTGATATATATGAAGAATGCGGCATAGCACCTTATGTGAGAACATACGAAAACTTTGAAGACAGGTAGGTACTTATTTGTTCCGAAAAGATTTATATATATATGTAACAGATTTTCGGAATGCAGCATAAATAATACTTTACTTTAGTATCGGACCTACATCGTATAAATATAAATATAATTAATTTACTATGTTTTTAATGATTTTTTTCAATGAAATGTTATCTAATATTAGTTACATGTCCAGTTATGTCGTCATACAAAAAACAATCACGCATCTAACATTGGTGATTCTTTGCTTGTCGCTGTAAATGTATAATGCTTAATCCATATTTTAAAACTCAAACATGCAAACAAACAAAGTTTTCTCTAGTAAAATAGACTGATAATTTAACTTTTAAGAAACTTACAAAATGTCTAATATCTGAGTAGTTTATAGTTGTTACAATTTCTTCTGGTTCAAACAAGAATTTATTTACATGTTTTATCCGGAATTCCAAATACTAAAGTTAACGTGTTTGACATTATGTATTTCTTGCGTCCAACTGGTTGTTTTGAGTAAAGGGTCTAGTATTAACGAAGATGCATCTAGGGTAATATCATATAAGACTCGTATTTTGTTGATTACTTTGTCGATTTTGTGCAGTTGTGTAGATTTTGTAACGCAAAGTATCAAAGCAAAAACACGAATCCGTAGTGACATTTACACAGTCACCTTAAACTAACTACATTTGTAGCTTCCAATAAAAGTAAATGTACGAAACAAGAGATGCAACGAACAATGTATGGGTCATGGGTCAGATAGCCTGACTTTGTACAATCAAATAATTTGGTCTTCCCAGAATTAAATACGAACAACCACCATTTTGTCTCGCTAGACCTCAATAACAAGCTCAAATTACGATAGGACAACAAAAAAGATTAATGCATATAATTTGAACATCAGGGTCAAAAAGCGGCGGGGCCAGGTAGATACATGTAGCTAGATATTTATACATTTGTAGCTGTTGGATTAATGATATGTGCCTGTTCATAGGGGGTTTTCTACCTACAAGGTATAACATAGGAATACTACAACATGTACAACGGCCACACATTTTCATCCTGACTACATTCATTTTAGATTTATATTATTAGCGTTTCTTTTATTCCTTCATAATATACATGTTTATACTTTTTAATCTTTTTAAAGTACCATAATATGAATATTCTGATCTAATACAATATAATAGCATTTTTAGAGATAGAATGTAAGTATTCTCAAAGAATCTATGAAGCTAGTAGTTTTTAATGATGCTGTGTATGAAAATATTTGTAGGTCATGAAAAGAAGAGCCAGTGGATGTATGGTGTAAATATTAAGTCATTTGCCAGGAAAAAACTTTATGCATATTTTTGTTTATGTTTTATTTTGTCAACTTTTAATGTGAATCATGTATGTTTTGTTCTTTGTGATATGTATAACATTTCCCCATAAACATACTAATTTCTGACAGGTGCAGCTAATATTATTCTTGAAAAACAGTTAATAAAAACTTACTGAAATCAAAATTGATATGCTAGTCTAGGACCTACAATCTTTAAAGACCAGATACAATGTTCCATCACATGTTTGTATGAAAAGACTAGTTGAGGTAATGTGAACGATTTTTATTACCACGTTTGTAATACACACTTATTATGTTTGTTTGTATGTCTGATCTCTATAATAACAGTAATGTCGATGGAAAATTGACATGATAATTATGAATACACCTTATTGCTATTTGTCCGCTAGTACTGTACATCACAAAGGTTCCCGTAAAATGTTGACGTCACAATAAAACTGTCTGACGCCACACTGGTAATGTGTTTGATGCATGACGTCAAAAGTTCGAACGACGCGGATTCTCGACGCACAGCTTTCTACTAGCGATAAGTTGTATATCTGACATGCTTACCGGTGTTAAATCAGAACACTAGTGGGGATTTGAAACAGTCAGTATGTGCATTTGTAAATATTTAAGTACGATCGAATCATAACGTTTTCGTACGTCATATGAATTCGTACTATGCATGCTTTGTGAATGGTAAGTGTGACGTCACAATGTATTCTTAATAGTACAAAAACCTATGAGACGAGGATATATTAAATGCGATTTCGGGAATTATTTACGTGACTTACACGAACAAAATTTGATTTCAAAACTTAGGTTTCATGAAATAAAATTGTCTTTGCTTATTTGCTACTAGAAAATGTTAAGACAACTGAACTGCATAGAATATGTATATATGTAACGGTAAATAGATGAAATTAGAAATTACATGTAATTACTAAAATTTAGGAACTACATGTAATTCCCGATGTACTTAGTAAATACAAGTAATTCCTGAAACGGTCCAGTTATTACCACTAATTACTAATTTTAAAATGAATTTTTACACCTATTTACTTACTGTTAAAACAATGTTGTAATATGGTAAGCTGCTCAAAAGTTATGGTAAAACTAGCTATAGAAGATCAGTGAGTAAAAAGAGATCAGCTTAAAATGTACCTTTTTTGTTATAAGAGCATTATCTACGAGACATAAAATAAATTAAATATGATTTTTTGGTTTGTTAAATATATAATGGAAATTATATAGTGAAATTATAATTCACTTTTAGCAGTCAATCCGGTTCTATTTTAACAAAATAAGCAGAGAAACATGGTTTATGATTTTCGCACTTGCAAGTGAATAATTGGACCTCATTGAATACATATTCATGTGACCTTCAATTCAACCCCTAGCTGGAGATATGTTACTGATGTATTCAGATTTAAAATTGTAAAGGTTTCGCAGAACCCAGTATCTCGCCTACTTTAGCTGTTAGTCGCAGGATCATCAAAAACGGTGGGGGGGGGGGGGGGGGGGCGGGGATATCAAATCTTTTGACTAGTGCTGTAAGAAGCTTCTATTCAAATTTGGTTAAAATCCAGGATGGTTTATGAAATCTAATAAATGTTTAAAAAATACTTTAACCGCAGAGTGTATGTAATGTCAACTGGGGAAAAACAGGTCCCACCGTCACGCCATGTGTAAGGAATATACGAAAAGGTTTTTTTTTTACAAATTTTACTTCTGGATATTATCTTATGATCATAGTCAAGCTGCTGTCCAAGTTTGGTAGAAATTCAGGATATTCTGAGAAAGTTATCAAAATTTTAAAAACCCTTTAACCACAATGTGAATGTATTGTTAACTGGCATATAAGTCCATTCATAAGTAAAATACGGGAAAACTTTTTATTTTCACAAAATTTACTTCTTGAAAATAATCTCATAATTATAGTCAAGCTTCTGTTCACGTTTTACTATTTTGTAAAAGGAATTTGACGTATGTCATTGTGCAAGTTTATATGCAACACCAACAACAAATAACAAACAACAAATATTTTAGTTGCCAATTACGGCGCCCAAAATGAGCAATGTAATTACAATGTAATTTTCAAACATAATGTAAATTAAAAATTGGTTAAAAAGGACATAATATTATTGAATTTGATTAAATTGATTGATATAAAATATTAAAGCAAATGAAGTAAGCAGAGTATACCTGATGGAGATTGCAATATAAAGAATGTATGAGCTTTTAAGAATTATTCAACCAAATTTGGCATTATCAAATGTTTATCATCAAAAAGAGCTGACAAAGTTGCATTTAAACTTCTCACAAATGTATATCTCAATTTTGAATTGATATCATTGTCATGTATGCTGCAAATGAAATTAGGGAGTTTCAATACTTTTAAAACAACCATTTTTCAGTTTCGATTAACAACCACTAAATTTTAAAGGTGTGCCTTATAATCATTAATCCGTAATTTAGTCAGTCCTAAAATACCTACCCTTTTACTTTCTTATTTTGTATCTTGGATTATATCTTTAATTTTAAAACAAAAAAATCAAGTTAGTTAATAGCGGTAAAAATGACAAAGAAAATCAGTGAATACCAGTAATCACTGAAACAACTAGTAAATACATGTAATTACTAAATTGGCTAGTAATTACAGGTACTTACTGAAATGTTTAGTAATTACGTGTAATTCCTAATTTCACCTATTTACTTTAACATATATATGTTCAAAAGTGTAAGGTGTCATCCTAGCTAGTAGATAATTCTGCGTTTCGATACCTTAGGTCTAGGATTTATTCAGTATTTCTGTTAATATGTTGCATTTTCTCTGTACAAAAGGTATTATATCTTTAACAGAATTATAGCTAATTAATGCTTCTACAAAATGAAATCTTTATTTGACGAAAGCTGTTTTAGTTCTTTTAGTTTATTGTTTATTGTTTGTTAGTGGCTCGAAGCTGTCTATGAAAAAAACGCCTACTGGTCACAAGCCTATTAAACAAAGAAACTATATATCTCATTTAGCAACAAGTATGGCAGCTAGGTCTCAATATTGATGATGATATCTAATTATCAGAGGAGTAAATCCAGTAAGACCCATTTTGGCCCCAAACATAGCAGTTTTACATATTTGTTGAAATGTAAACTTTTAGTTATTTATCGGAATGAAGAATGCTTCTGCTTCATAAATATTGACTGTTTTTTTTACAATACAATGCACATTTATCGGGTACTAGCATCTTTAAGTCAAATTACTGAAATCTTCACAATTTTAGCATTTTAGTTAAATTTTAGACGGTTTCCGTCTTAAATAAAAGTGGCCGCATTTGTGTTTATTCATAATATTGAAATGAAGGTTGTATAAATTTGATGATGATACATAAGACATACGAAGGTTAAGGATAAACACGGATACGGCCACTCTCATTTTTGACAAAAAACAACCAGGCAGAAGCTAGCGAACAATAGCTAGCGAACAATAAGCCAGCGAACAATAAGGCGATATATCGAGAAACCAGAAAACAGAATAAGACAACAACGGCCGTTTAATCAAAAATATTTAAAAAGGCAGAAAATCAGTTAAAATATAGCAATTTTAACTCAATTTTGAAATGGTTTTTATCCAATCCATTAATTTAACAAGTCGCATAACTTTTTAGGCTAATATTCAGTACCACAATAACTCTGCATCTATCAACGGATTATTTGTAGGTGTAGGGCCACCAATGCATCCACTTCAATTTAGAACGTATGTAAAAGTAGTCCTACCCTGTAAAATATAGCACTTTTATGTCATTGTTTAATCTAGAGCTCAAAATTTGGAAAAAATGGGGGGTGGGTCGGCCTATTCCATGGCTTCTAGAGTAAAATAATTGAGGGGGTTCACGGGGTAGGACTATATAGGTCTTGTAGAGGAGAAACAGGCGCTTCTTTTGCGCGAGGTATCGAAGGGCGCTATGTTCAAAAATCTGAAACAACAGCTCAAAATTTGAAAAAAATGTCAAAATATTAGGGGGGGTCGGCCTATTCCAGGGGTTCTAGAGAAAAATAATAAGGGGTGTCACGGGGTATGACTATATAGGTCTTGTAGAGGAGAAACATGCGCTTCTTTTGCGCTAGGTATCGAAGGGCGCTATGTTCAAAAATCTGAAACTACAGCTCAAAATTTGAAAAAAATGTCAAAACCCCTCATTTTTTTCTCTAGAAGCCATGGAATAGGCCGACCCACCCCCCATTTTTGACATTTTTTTCAAATTTTGAGCTCTAGATTAAACAATGACATAAAACCTGCTATATTTTACAGAGTAGGACTACTTTTACATACGTTCTAAATTGAAGTGGATGCATTGGTGGCCCTACACCAACAAATAATCCGTTGATAGATGCAGAGTTATTGTGGTACTGAATATTAGCCTAAAAAGTTATGCGACTTGTTAAATTAATGGATTGGATAAAAACCATTTCAAAATTGAGTTAAAATTGCTATATTTTAACTGATTTTCTGCCTTTTTGAATATTTTTTGTCTTATTCTAATTTTTGGTTTCTCGATATATCGCCTTATTGTTCGCTAGCTTATTGTTCGCTAGCTATCGTTCGCTAGCTTCTGCCTGGTCAAAAAACATCTGAAAAGTAACATTTGTTTGCATATTTGATAGATTTTACATAGTTTTGCTTGAATCGGAGCGTATTTAATGACTTAAGGTAGCACAATACAAAGATTTTACAACTCCAACTCCCAAGTTTTAAAATGCTGTAACTTTCCTAATAATGCTCTCAAATTTATAAAAGTGGTAGTTTTGGATAGCTAACAGATTACTCTTTTAAATTAATGCAATGTTAATATTATTCAACAATTACGTAACCAATTATAAGGTTAACTGTGTCTAAAATATTTTTCACCAAATTTCCACTTTCAAATGAAATTAGCTTCTGCATAGGTATCCCTAGAGGGTTGATTTTATTATATGTTGTTCCTATGGCCATTATCTACAAAAGAGTGTCTCAGATTTCAGATAGAATGTATAGAACAAATTGTACACCTAATTAAACATTATCTTCTTTTATGTGGTTAGGATGGTTATACTAATTAGAGATTTATGAGAGAATGGAATACCACAGAGACAATCTGAGACACCCTTTTGAAGCCCATGATGTGTTGATTGAGATTTTGTTAAAATTTTCTGTATAGTTAAAGAGATGAAAGAGCTAAATTCATTCAAGTGAACTAACCCAGATTTTTCCACTAATTGCATAATAGTTGATTACATAATGATTGCATAATAAAAAATATTGCATTCATTTAAAAGATTAATCTTTTATCTATCTATATATACCTCTTTTATTGTTTTCTTTGCATTCATAAGAAAGTTACAGCCTTTCAAAGGTTAGTGATTGGAAGTAAAAAAAATCTTTGTATTGTGCTACCTTAATCAGTTAAAATCTTTCTCATAAACTAATTGAATCAAGTAAAATAGACACTTAAGCGTTGTAAAAGTGTCCAAAATCTTTTGTCTGATGAACCTGAAATTGGAGGACAAAATCGGCCTTTACCGGACTTTTCCGTTGGTAATCTGTAAGAGAATGAATATACATGTCTAAAAAAACGCATCGGAAAGAAATTGCTGTTATTTTATTGGAATGTTTTTTCCTTGATTTGTAAATTTATAAAACATGTTTAAAAATACTTAATCATATAACACTGGACACTTTTAATTTGCAAAACACTCATTTGCAAATCCGCCGCCGCCTCAAATAAGAGCTACAAAGTCATGTATATAACCAAAATGTGCGTAATTACATGGGATTCAATAATTTCATTGGTTTTCTGCTGTTATTGTTATATATATTTTGTAATTCGATTTAGAAAAACATGGGATTTTCAATATCCCATGGGACAGGTCAAAATCCCATGGGATATACCAATATCCCATGGGATTTTTTTTTGGTCCCATGGGACCAAATTTATCCCATGGGATTTTCAAAATCAAATGGGATCATAGTGGTTCATTATTAAATGTATTGATTCCCATGGGATGATTGATTTCCTGTAAACAATGAAATTTAGTATTTTTGTTGTGTTTCAGTTATCAATCTCTTAGATTTGTTTTGTGCTTTTAGTGATCAATCTCATAGTTTTGATTCTATAGTGGTTGATGATTCTTCATAGCTGAATATATTTTTCTCTTTGGATATTTTAATTCAATATGATGTTCTACTACTTGTATAAACTAAACATTTAAATAACAAATCAGATAATATATGTATTAATATATGTTTATTCTGGAATTATTAATACGTTTTAAACACAATTCTTTACAACATTTAAAATCAATAAACATATTTATATATATAATCAACAGTCTTAAACTCTAACATAAAGGCTAAACATAACTTTACATAGTATATTTTCTTCAAATTACCCCCCCCCCCCCCCCTTTTTCCCCCTTTTATTTGCAAACTTTTTTCCCCAAGATATATTACCCAATCCCCGCCCCCACAAAAAAAACAATAATAATAATACAGTTTTATGGAAACATATTCTAATCAATTTAGAAAGGACATATATTTACAATAAACAATCGATATGTACACACATTACAAATTTCAATACTGCAATTGTGAATAATTTTTCAAGCAAAGGCCCATTTGTGAATTTTATAAAATCGTATATTTTTAAGACAGTCGGTTTGCTTGTAACTGCATCATACTGGAAAAAACCAGTTTTAACCTTTAATAATAACTTTGAATGAACTATCTATAGAGACACAAATATCCATTGATATATATTCAGTTGGTTTTAATACAAAAACAAGTATTAAATTTCAATCATGGCAATTACACTTTTATTTTATTTTCATAATTAAAAATATATCATACAAATAGCTTGCATTTAATCATTTGTTATTGTTATTCATATGTTTTTTTCTTTTACTTCACTGAGCATGCTGATTGTATGATATATAAATTTGTTATATATACAAAAACACATACGAAAATGAAAGGGTAATTATATGAATAAAACAATATGACAAGAACAGACCTGAAGGATTAATGAAACACATGAAATGGTTGGAGTATAAATATATACTGTAACCCTTATCCATATACTTATAGAATACATGATTAAATTAATGCCCTATAACACCAACTTTCTTTTCATATAATACTTTAACAGCTCATAAAAGTTCATGTATACAATTTTAGAAGATTGTATATTTTTTTTCAATTTGAGACCTCAATAGCATATGTATATATGCAAATATAAGATTAAAGCATTTTTCCTCCATTTGTTAAGAATGAGATATCTCAAACAGGATCTCTATAGGTTACAAGAGCGCAATTATTCGTAATACATTTTCCATAGGGTATCACTGGTGTTCAGTAATTTTTTTTCTCAAAGACTGCACAAACTAGGGAAAACAGGTAGCAGTTCCTTATACTAGAAATGTCAGTGTTGCATTGCAACCGAAAAAATATAGGATAATGCGGCTCAAATTGCAGTTGAAAAAGATTGTCTATTTTTTTGGAATTCCAATCTTGTATTATCCAACCCCAACCCCAAGCCGTATACGATTCTATTCTGAGTACCATCTTGGGGTAAAAAACTTGCTGGTAAAATGTAAACAAATTATTGCGCTCTTGAAACCAATAACAATGATAACCTTTCAATATTTTAAGCTTATCAATTAATTACTGGTTCATGTTTTTAAGTCACATAATCATTTTCTTTCTTAAAAAGTATTAGTAATGTATCTAGAATAAAAAAAACTCATTTGATGATTTAATTGTTGTATTTTTTTTTATAAATTACTTACATTGCTTCTTTCTGTTGCAGGTTACATTCAGCAAAGGGGAAAAGATATCGAATAATGTTCTCTTTGATTATATAGACTTAATGTACATGTTTTGATTTCAAACGCGTAGATATACATTCTCCTTTGACTTTTGTAACAAATGATGTTTTTCTTTTCTTTTCTCTTTTTTTTTTACAGCTTTCATTTATTATTGTTCAATTTTTCAGTATACAGCTGTGATTATGTTATATTGATTAATCAATTTACATTCATGTATCAAATACTTCCTCATAATCAATTCAATGGTCTTTCAATGTTCTAACCTTGTTGAATGTCTCTCCGAACAGGTAATGCAATTATTTATTCTTCTGATCATTTTGTTTTGTTTTTAAAATTAGAAATGTAATGTTACATGTAACATATCCTTCAAACACATCCATCATTCTTATTTAAGTGTCTAAAGCAACCTTTTCCTTTTTCTTTTGATGTTGTATGATAGTGAATTCTTCCATATAACAGGTATGTATATTTGACACATACACAGGCACTTGTCTCAGAAATATATTTTTCTATAAACCTTCAGTAAATTTTATTCTGAGACAAGTGTCTGTGCATACATACTGCGCTGTAAAGTAATCACACTAAGTTTAATTAAAAACAAGAGGCTGTCACAACGACACCAAACCGGATTTATTAACATTTATTTGTGTCCTGGCATTATCACAAGAACCATTACTGATGAATGGTGAAAGTAAAAATCGTCAATAACAAATTTGACCTCCATTTTGTCATCAGTATCAACATATTAAAATTTGAAAAGCTTAGATTGAATGGTTCATGAGTAAATGCAACAACGTGAATGGAAACGCCATTTTAAGATCTTTCAAGAACCATAACTCCAGAACGGTAAAAGTCAAAATCATCATTATTAAACTTGACCTCTATTTTGTCATCAGTAACAACATATAAAAATTTCAAAAGCTTTGGTTGAATGGTTCATGAGAAAATGCACGGACACGACTGGAAACACCATTTTTCAATCTTTCAAGAACCATAACTCCTGAACGGTAAAAGTCAAAATCGTCATTATTAAACTTGACCTCCATTTTGTCATCAGTAACAACATATTAAAATTTGGGAAGCTTTGGTAGAACAGTTCATGCGTAAATGCACGGACACGACTGGAAACACCATTTTTCAATCTTTCAAGAACCATAACTCCTGAACGGTAAAAGTCAAAATCGTCATTAATGAACTTGACCTCCATTTTGTCGTCAGTAACAACATATTAAAATTTGGGAAGCTTTGGTAGAACAGTTCATGCGTAAATGCACGGACACGACTGGAAACACCTTTTTTCAATCTTTCAAGAACCATAACTCCTGAACAGTAAAAGTCAAAATCGCCATTATTGAACTTGACCTTCATTTAGTTGTCAGTAACAACATGTTAAAATTTAAAAAGCTTTGGTTGAACGGTTCATGAGTTAATACACGGACAACATTTGATTGACGCCCGCCCGACCGACCGACCGCCCGCCCGGCCGTCCGCCGGCCGCCCGCCGTACATCCCCAAATCAATAACCGACATTTTTGTCACAAGAATCCGGTTAAAAAACACAAAATATCACCATTCGCGCGCTAACTTCTGATCCGATATTGGGTATCCTGATATAATTTTATTTACACGAGATATTTGAAATTTAGAGCGATTCCATCGCTGCTTTATAAATTAATGTTCAAATAATGAACGCATCATGAAATAAGATAAATATCCAAACAAGAACAAGCTTAATTGGTTTGTACAATTATGTCACTAGACGAAAAACTGACAACGCATTCATATGTTCTACATAATATGCCAGCTTAAAAAGTTTATAATGTTTCACAATTATTAAAATACATTGTATTAACCAAAAATTAACAAGATCAAAATTCTACATAGATTCATATTTTAAAGTGTTTTGTTCTGATTGATTGGTCAATTGAAAGGAACGAAATAGAATTAAAAGGGTTGAAATATCTACTTCTTTAGAACAGAAGTTGAAAACCGATGTTACTAATTGATAAATGACTTCAATATGTTTTCTATCTATTAAGAAATAACATAAAAAAATGTGGTGCAAACTGAAAAACTCGGATACACTGTTCAGGGGCGACCCAGCCATTTAAAAAAAATGGGTTTTCCAACACCGGATTAAAAGGGGTCCAACCATCATATGTCATCCTTCAAATGCATTGATCGTCCAAAAAAAAGGAGTTACAACACCGGAACCCTACCCCTTGATCCGCCACTGCTGTAACAAGAGGCAGATATATATAATGTACGGCTTGACAGAAATGGTATAATAATAGAAATAACTGTTTTTAAAACTTTAACAGCAGACTGTATGTTATGTTAACTGGAAGAAAAACTAAGTCCATATATAAGTGAAATACAGATAAACAGGTACAAAATTTTAACATCCTTTCCTTCTAGATACTAGCTTTTGATCATACACAAGCTTCTTCCCAAGATTAGTACAAATCCAGGATAGTATAACAAAGTTATTAAAATTCTAAAAACTTCAACCACAGATTGAATGTAATGTTTCCCGGTAGAAAAACAAAGTCCAGTTATAAGTAAAAAAAGGAAAAAAATGATTTTTATTTTTACAAAATTTACTTTTGGATACTATATCTAGCTTCTGTCCAAGTTTTGTAGAAATCCAGGATAGTTAAAAAAAGTTATTAAAATTTCAAAACTTCAACCACAGATTGAATGTTATTTTTTCCGGCAGAAAAACAAAGACGAGTTATAAGTAAAAAAAAAAGGAAAAAAATATTTTTATTTTTACAAAGTTTACTATTGGAGACTATCTTATGATCATAAACAAGGTTCTGTCCAAGTTTTGTAGAAATCCAGGATAGTTGAAGAAAGTTTTTAAAATTTCAAAACTTTAACCACAAAGTGAATATAATGTTTCCCGGCAGAAAAACAAAGTCCAGTTATAAGTAAAATACGGAAAAAATGAATTTTTTTTTTATACAAATTTACTTCTGCATACTATTTTGTGATCATAAACAAGCTTCTGTCCAAGTTTTGTGGGAATCCAGGAAAATTAAGAAAGTTATTAAAATTTCAAAACCTTTAATCACAGAATGAATATTTGTGGACGACGACGACGCCGACGATGGAATGTAGGATCGCTATGTCTCGCTTTTTCGACTAAAGTCGAAACCTCGACAAAAGTCATGCATCCGACTAGACTAAATTCTAACCAAAATGTCTGTACATGTTAATTGGGACCCACTGGAAAGAAATGCATAACTTTTATTCTGTGTAACAGATTGTCATTAATGCGTCAATCGTATTGATTTCTCTTTCAATTTATTTTTTTACTTCATTTGAACTATTAAAGTGTAAGAATTACTAGTAATTGATTTCTTGTCCTAATATACCGTGTGCTGTACTTTTTTTTTTAAAACATGCTAAACGTTTATAAGTACATTGATGTCTAAATATACATTCAAACAATACATGAATTGCATTTATTTCAAACGTGTCAGAAAACACGCACATATATAGAGTAAGCTGACAATAATTCAAGTGAAACAGAGGTGGGGATATACGTAACAAAGTACTGTCTAACCTATAATTAGAGTTTATCCTACAATTGGGTGTCCTACTATACAGATACAGCCCTACGGATATCTCTATGCTGTATCTGTATACTATACAGATATCGCTTCTAAGCTCCGCCCACTGTCGGACTGAGTATTGTTTGAACCTGTGTGACCTCAGAATGTGTATTCCACTTGCATTCCAATGACGATGACAATTGTCGATTTCAAAACTTGAATGTGTATGATTGTGTTACAAAATCAGCCATCTCAATTTCAGCATGCATGTTTAGTGAAAGTCAAGTCTGAAGCGTAGGACAACTCGTACACTTCTGTTTCAAATTGGACAATGCTTTGTTTTTAATTTTTACTGTTGAAATTAGTTGTTATGTTAAAATAGATATTTATTCACCTTGAGCGATGTATTATTATTGACCATTCGAGATTCTTTTTTTGCGAATCCATCTTCAGCGTGATGTGTGATTTTGATATTACTACGCGGGCCTCAAGGGATTACAAATCGAAAATAAATGCTAAATATGTAAGTTTTTTTGTGTTTTTCAAAACACAAACAATTCACAGAATTAATTGCAGGATAAAGACAATAACTGTTTAGTGTCTTTAAATATCAGCTGTATTTGTACGAGGCTAGGAAACAAGGTGTATGCGAGCTTTTAGCGAGCTACTACACCTGTTTCGAGCCGAGATTTGAAAAGTGGGTTCTGACAAGACAAGACAAGACAAGACAAATACTTTATTAGAGTCTCACCTCAAAATTGACATACATTTATACATTTATAAAATTACAGTAATATTTAAAACAACATGAGCCACTCTAAAAAGAGTTATGAGAGACTATAAAATTTCTACAAAACACATTATTATCTACAATTATATAAAATACCTTTTCTTTTTAATAATACATCATAGCAGATTTTGGCTAAAAAGTAACACACATTTTCATCAGTGAATAAAAATTTGAATTTATCATCATCAGACAAATTAACAAAATCACAATTAAAAGAGCTAGCATGTCTAAATAAAATAACTCGTAAATCTGCATATACTGGGCAGTTAATTAAGACATGTTTCTCATCTTCAATAATGTTATTTTTCTTACATTGCTCATTAAAACATAATCTATTGTCAACCATAATGCCTTCATATCGGCCAGTTTCTATTCTCAGAGATCTAAATTTAGCATATGCACTCTTATATTTTCCAGGCATATTAATACATAAATATTTTTCTCTATTAAAACATTGCTTAAACATTCTATACGTTCGCAATTTACTTCTTTCATTGTACATTAAGTCAGAGTACCACTTCTCTTTATATCTACAAAAATTTTCCTTTTCAATTTGTTTAATTGTATTTTTATCAATAGAAAAATCAGTATTACATAAAAACTCCATATCCATTTCTTTAAATTTCACATTGACTCTATAATTCCAATTTTTAAATTTACTATTACAGCATCTATTGCCCCATAAGAAAACCTTTTTATTAACTCTACAATGAGACATTTTAGTAAGTCTCGACCATAATCTAAAAATACATGTCCACTGAGATATAATACTGGGCATCCAACCCATATCTCCATATAAGGCTAAGTTAGGGGTGTATTTACCCACACCCATAAAAAATCTCATTGCTCTATTTTTTACAGCATTAATACAAGAAAAATCCTGGTGACCCCAAATTGAGGCACCGTATTCAATTACAGACATAACAAGTGTATCAAAAAGTTTTGTAAATGTATCAAATTGAAAACCTCCATTAGCTTTACATTTAGCTATTAATAAACCTAATGACCTACTTGCAGATTTAGCTACTGCCTTAGCCATACAATTGTAGTCTAAAAATTCTGACAACAGTAAACCTAGATAAGTATAACAAGGAACAATTTCCATATCATTATTATTAAGTACAAAAGTAAAATTTGTCTTTGGTATAGACTTAGTTCTGAAATGTACAATTTTTGATTTCTCTAGATTTACAACTAAATCATTTTTACAACACCATATATTTAAAGTATCCAACATTTTTTGTAAATCTTTCTCATTTTCTGTTATAAATACAAGATCATCTGCATAAAGTAGTACACAAATTTTTTCATCATCAATTTTTACTCCAATATCTAATTTTTTAACTTCATCTACAAGGTCATTAATAAAAATGTTAAACAAAATTGGAGACAGAATACACCCTTGTTTCAAACCACATTTAACCTCAAACCAGTCAGTAAAATTACCATTTACTTTTACACATGAATATACATTTCTATAAAGTGAAAAAATAGCATTTAACATTTTACTACTTATACCTAAATTTTCCAATTTACCAAAAAGCAAATCCCTGTTTATCCAGTCGTAAGCTTTTTTAAAGTCTATAAATGCTACAAATGTTGATAATTTACGCAATTTACGTGTTTCTATGACAGTAGTCAAAGTAGAAATATGGTCTATAGTATTTCGTCCCTTTCTGAAACCATTTTGTTCATCATGAAGAAAATTAAGTTCATCAATTTAACGGTAAGACGAGAGTTTAATACCCCACAGTAAAGTTTATAAGATACAGGAGCCAAAGTTATTCCACGGTATGCCATAGGGTCTCTTGGATCTGCAGTAGAGCTCTTTGGAATCGGAGTAATGATACCTTTCGACCATAAAGCAGGTATCTTACCAGAGTCAAAGCAAATATTAGAAATTCGAGTTAAAGCTAACAATGCAGTTTGATTCTTATAAAGTTCAACCGTAATTTCATCACAGCCAGGCGATTTACCATTTTTTGAAGACAACAGTACATTATACACTTCTTCATATGATATAAAGCTATCAAGATAATCATCATACACATTTTCATTACTATGAATATATTCAACATTATTATGATTCTTTCTATTTAACATATTAGAAAATTCACATTTCCATTTATCTAATACTACATTTTTATCACATGATACTGACTCATCACTTAATTTCACTTCCATTGGGATAAAACTTCGGCGTTCACTACCAACTCCTATTTTACCAATTTTCCTCCAAAATTCCTTTGGATTATCACAAGACTTTATTAAATCTTCTTGTAAGGAATACCAATATTTTCGTTTAGAACTTTGAACGGCCTTATCGAATATCCTACGTTTATTCACAAATATATGTCGCAACTCCTGTTTATTACGCTTAATTTTACATTTAATCCACACTTTTTCGGCTTTACACACTTCATTCCACAATAAAGTAAGCTCCTCATTCCACCATTCTTTTTTACACCTTCTTCTTTTATTAATATTAAATCCATTTGATAGAACAATATTTCTAGCCGGTAATTTAATTTATTACACATTTCGGTTTTAACGATTTTCATATTATCAATATTACTTTGATCGGCAATTGAATTTTCTAAAAAACAAATAGCATTATCAATTTCAGCGATAGTAGATTCTTGACACAACCAATCTTCTGGTAAATTTCTTGTATCATATTTTTTCTTTGTCTCAGAAGTTCCTCTTGTCTGTGTATTTATACAGCAATTTGAGTCAAAATTCAAGGTAAAATCCCAAGTTAGTAATGAATGATCGGGCATAGCTTTCTTCAAGTCGTATTTTCCCAATGCATTAATTTGTTCAACTATTGAACTTGTTCTGATTACATTAAAATTGTTAAAATTATCCAAATGTTCATATGGCAAAACACAATAATCCACCACACTCATTCCTCTAGTGGATACAAATGTAAAATCATTATGTAATGTTTTTCGACCATTCAAAATACAGCAATTTACATCTGTTAAAAAGTCACAAAAAATATTTCCATATCCATTATGCTGAAAGTCTACCACATTTCTTTGTGGCAATTTATCTATTCCTTCAATAGAGTCCGGCAAATCTGAACAACGACTATTCCAATCACCACAAATATAAAATGGTTTTCCTTGTGGGATTGTTTATATGTTTGTCATTAAAATATCAAAAAATTCATGAATATTCACAGCCCTTGTGGAATTTTCCGGCGGTAAATATATAACACATACATAAAAGCAGTTATGTGCAAAGTTTTTATCTTCTAATTTTACCCAGATTATACCATCTGTGTTATCTTCTATGATATTAATATTAAATTCATCTCGCACATCATTACGAATTAAAATCCCAACACCACCAGATCCGGTTTTAGCTCTAATGTGAATTTCCTTTCGATTCAAACCAAACCATGTATATCCATCTATATTTATACCAGTATTCCCTGTAAGATGGGTTTCTGCTAAACCCAGTATATGCAGATTATAGTATCTTACACATTCAGCTAAAAAGTTATATTTCTCACTATCTACATCCACCTTCCATCCGTTGATATTCCAAAATCCGCATGAAACCTAGTGGGTTCTGTGCTCCTAACTTTAGTGTGCCTCAACCAAATACTAAAAAACTTATACACAATGCTTATTGCCACAAAATACCAAATCAAATTCGAAATTGAGTGGTGTTTTACTGTTTATGAGTTGTCATGCCCCTTTATAAACATAGAAAATGTTGATTTTTTCATTATCGTTCTCTAACATAAGTTTGCCTCAATCAAATGTTATAAACCTTACATACGTAATGCTTATTACCTTAAAAAAAAAAAACCAGATCAAGCTCGATATTGGGTAGGTCAATCTTACTGTTCATGTGTTATTAGATGTAAGAATATGTTATACGAGTACTATCGGCTTAATTAATGTACAAAAAATGAACTAAAACAAATAGGTAACACAGCAACAAACCACAACCACTGAGATGCAGGCTTCTTACTTGGACATGCACATACATAAAGACTGTGGCGGGGTTAAACATGCTAGTGGGATACCAACCCTCCCCTAACCTTGGACACTAGTGTAGCAGTACAACATAAGAACAAACTATACAAAAATCAGTTGAGAAATGCTTGTTATCGACATTGAGGCAATCGACGCTTTTATTAATAATAAAACTTAAACTACCGATCTCAGTACCTCAAATTCGTCCTTTAAAGTTCCAGTGTTATCTAAGTTTGACGATAGTTTGAGGCTACATTTCATGATTCACAATAAAGTTTTTATATATTAATAAGACTAACTGGTACCAATGCTAAAAGTAGGCTGTATATATTCTGTATATATATACGTTTGGAAGGGGTTAACTTAAATTAGCTTTGTCCGTCACCTCGAAAAATGTGAACAGTTTCACTATTTGACCGAAAACTACATAAATTATATAAGTGTGTGAAGATTGTTAAATATCTTCGTCACTTTGAGCAACTAAAAACTGATATGATGGCCAATCGGAAAACTATCTAACCGAGTTCAACAATGGGCAAATTAATTTCGTAAATAAGAGACTATAATAGACCACGAAATGACTTAGTTTGGAACATTTCATACAAAAAACAATGGCCCAATTTATAACAAAACCATAAGCGAAAATCAAATATAACAGACTGCAACTAACTACCACTAAATTACAGGCTGTCGACTTGTGGCAGACACTGCCGACTTGTGGCAGACACAAACCGAATGTGGCGGGGTTTTACATGTTTGTGAGTACTCAAACTATAATAACTGAATTTTTCATGGTTTCTTCTTTCATACAAATGTCTCCAACCCGCTTCAAAATATAAAATTCTATTATTGCTTGCAATGATAAATTAAGCCTGTAACAATTCTTGCAGCTTAACACTGAAGTTTTTCCAACACATGTTTATACTGTCTAATATTTTTTGTAGATTGAAAACGCCGTGCTATACTTTTCAATATTTGGATGCACATTATGAAGACAAATAAGAACATTAAGACATGCTTTTGTAAGTAAATCTTTCCTCAATTGGTTCCTTAAAAAAGGGGGGACACCCATTTTTGTCTAAATTTACAAGTTTATACGCTGGTATGAGGATGAAAATTTCTGTCTAAATTGACACTAGTTTCTAGACACATGTACACATGTGTAAAGTCTTTAAATAGTTTTATTCGAGTGTATTATATTACACCTTGTTTCCTAGCCTGTACACATCATGTTTATCAATACCATAGCGTTACATAAATAAAACGCTGTATTAAAATACTAATTTTAAAGAATATTTCTGTCGCAAAAGAAAATGCAAGTTTGTAAATTAATTTACCGCAAATGAAAGAAATTTACCGTAGACTCTAATTTCATCTTTTCTATATTAGAGTGATTTCCGAACCTTTTTCAATGCTGGCATGGCTTGTTTTATTCTTTTATGAATCGAATATTGAGTTTGAATTTGTCCCGGTTTACACAGTGTTGTCAGAATGAATTGAACGGCTTTAATACTAAGATCGGGTATACACCGCGTTTTCAATCTTATTTCTGCATGTTTGTATTTAAAAAAGAGACCTATTTTGATCTATTTTCTGTATATTTTCATGTTCGTCATTTCTGCATATTGTAAATCTGAGGATTTGCACACAATATAGTCTACATTATAAACCTATTTCATTAGTCATGTTTACACACATGCTCAAGACGCATCTCTGCCAAAACATATTTTATTTTACAAAATTTCCAATCTCGATCACTTTCCCTTTTCTTTAACTAAATGACAAAGAATGATGTAATGTTTGCTGAATGAAGTTTCAGTAACATAAGAAAATATTTGTTTGTTCCATGCATTATTTGTTAAAAATCCACATTTAAGGATTTAAATTGATTAATTGATTGTTGGTTGCTTATCGTCCAGTGGCAAATATGTCATGCATGTTCAGAACGAGTATAAGTTAATAATAAATACAATAGGAAGTTTTGTTCATAACTTAGGCCATCCGGGATGATGGTCTGTGAAATTAGGAGTGCCACTAGAAAATGAGGGTATATTGGATAGGGACAGACATTTTGCCGCGTGCAACAGTCCACAAACTCAACCCTTAAATTATAGTTGTTGCAACGGTTTTTAACGGGCAATGAGTGTGGCACTCTCTTTACACGAGGCATCGGATTTAACGTTCCCATTCTGACCGGACGTGACTGCGAGGGCAAATGTTTTACTGTCGGTCGGGAGAAGACCAAGCGACCATGTTTCGTTTCCCCAGTCACCCTTTGTGTAACACGGATTTAAACAATAAGCATAATGCATATTATGGCTCTTCAACTATTTTAGTTCTTAGACATCCGTGGCTTTAAAATGTTCTGCCTTTAGTCTCCCTTATCTAGGCGCTTCATTTCATTTAATCTTCAGAATTTTTTAGACCGCAATAAGGTTAAAAAGAAGGACTCGCTTATGTATACATTTAAACATTTTTTAGAAATAATCGGAGTATTTGGTCGCAGATATTTCATACATGCATTGAAAATCAAAACCTTACTCTTATATAATCCATTTAAGATCGACGTACCTAGTCAGTATAATAACGACCGTAACATACCCATGCAGTGTTATGCAATAAAATTTGTGTAGGGGAATGCTTTGAATAGCGATGAATATAGAGTAATCATGCTTTAAATTTACTGGTGTAAAATTAATTATATAAGAATGCGACCTTATGAGAATTATCAGTTTCGATGCTTTAAAAATTTACCTAATAAAATGTTACAAAAATGTACTCATTGTAATGCACGGAGATAATTCATAATGTATTGCTACACGGGTTAACCTAGCAAACTGCCGTACGAATATAGCCTCTGCATAATGCAAATGCATAGCTTTCCTATTTATATCATATAAAACAATAAGGACATGTGGTATGACATCCAATCAGTCAACTACCCGCCACTGGTTAAATGAAGTCGATGTAAGCAATAACTATTAACAACCAAACTCTTTTCAACAATTAAAGGGACAAAAACATAATGTGTAGGCCACAAAAACCCCGATATAAATGCAAAAAATTTCCAACGAGAAAATCAACAGCCTTATTATTCATAAAAAAATAGTTACGAAAAACAAATACCATGTTGTGAACCGACAGACTTGAACCAAAGTAAATAACAACCAGTAAACGATTAGTTCAATAATACCAAACTTTGGAGTTTAAAATGATTTACATTCAACGATTTTTATCGGATACATTATTTTTTTTTTTTGGGGGGGGGGGGGGGGGGTCAACGTTGATAATAAAAAAAAGTAATATCCTATAAAAAAACGTTGAATGTAAATAATATGAAACTCCAAATTCATACATTATTGGACAAGTAATTGGCAGATCCTTACGGGAGTTGGACCCCCCTTTTTGGGCCGATCAATCCATTTGAATGGGGACATATAGTTGAAACCCCCCTTTTTTAAATGGCTGGATCCGCCCCTGCCAGTACACCACAGGCTTCTCAATTCTCGTATTATGATCTATTATCATGAACTAAGTGAAAACATAGAGATGACTGAGTGCGAGATCTTCCTGGATAACCATTGGGGTCGTTTAACCATCCCTTGCAGTAGACTTCCGTTAAATTAAAAAAAAATCTTTAAAATAATATCGAAATGTATTAAAAGTCTGAACACATTTCACCTCTCATTCCACTAAACATTTAATTACAGTTACAAGTGCCACAAAACTTTCCTGACCTCTTTTCTTTAATCGTAATGATATATTCTACTCATTCATAATCTTGAATTGAGACTTGGGAATAAAACGTTACTTCAAAATTACATTTTTTTTTCTAATTTAAAATGATGCACACAGGCACAATAAAAGAAAACAAATTTTGCTATCTCTTCGAAATTGGAATTTGAAAAAGAAGAAATCACGTGTTATATTTTTATCATACATGAAGCATGTGTATTTGTACTTTCAATTTCAATTTGGTTCTAAATTTCCATTCACTTTTCCCATAAATTTCGGACGGAATAGAAGACAACTGTTTATTTTCTGCACATGTAGAAAAAGTTGAAAACTGGAAGTTGAATGACATAGTTTTTACTTATTCTAAGATAAATGTTGAGAGTGATCACTTTTTAGTTTACTATAAGTATTTTTGGGGGGCCTAATTTGTTAATTTTTGTCTTTGTTCTTCAGACATGTAAGTGTTGCCCTAGACTAGTGGTCAGATTATATTCTCTTGGTATAGTCTTATTTTCTAAATGGATATAAATCATGTCCTAAAATTTTCATTTGCACAAAATACGAACATGTCAAAGTTTTTTTAATCTAATATTACTAATATCACATGTCATTCATTAATTGTTCGGTAACCTAAAACTTTATGTTGAGTACTGTGTGTTTTCGTTCAAAACTACGGCGTTTAAAACGATATTGTTGGGTCAATTCAAGTTTCATTTTAATTAATTTGATATCAATAGAAGTAGAATCTTCACATGTTTATTTGTTTATAATTCTGTTGTAAGGCGTTTTTACAATCTGTTGATATCATAAGTTTTACACGAAATGCCTTTCATGTCCCATGCGTCTAAAAAAAAATCAACTGGTATTAAGGTCAGGCTGCACGAAACAATAGAATGCTTTGATTTTAACTTGGGTCATTCAGATGATTTCTTATGATTACGTTTTTTTAAGACAGCACGGGCGTGCTTGTTGGATTTATGATAGACCGCACGAAGTATTTTCTCTTTCGTGTTTCCTTTCTTGGAGTAAGGGAGATAACTTGCGTAACTAACGTCGAACGTTATTAATCCCGTATACCGCTAGGGGCGTGCAATTACGTACACTTCGCCTTAAAACTATTTAAAAAAATCTATTTATCTCTCGACATGGTTGGTTGCACGTTTTACCTGTAGACGATTAAACCAATAGAATGGAAACTAGACGATAAACATTAGAAGAAATCAATAATATTGTATGATGGCGTTTCATTTTAAAATTTATGACATTAAACCTGCATTTACCTACCCGTGACTTAAGATGACAAGTGACGGTACAACAACTATGGCTGGTATTATTAGTTACATAGTGTGCTGGTGACCTAATATGATATATACAGGGTAAGTATATGGGGTTCGAGCGACCTAATATGATATATATACAGGGTCAGTGAATTCCATATGGGGTGAGAGCTCTCAATCCATATGGAATTCACTGACCCTGTATGTATCATATTAGGTCACTAGCACACTATGTAGCGAATTTATCTTACCGACTATCTTTATTTGTTGAATTAAGACTAAAGTGGTCTTATTTGCTATCATAACACATCTTCTTATTTCTGTATTAAAGTGTTCAAGTGTTCAATTTTAAGAACCTTCTTCAATTGGTCTGCACTAAAAAAAAACTTATGTAAACGATAAATATCTGTTATCAACAACCTTGATATAACAACGGTTACACTCCATTATTCCGACAGCCCATTAGTCCGACAGCCCATTGGTCCGACAGCCCATTGGTCCGACAACCCATTAGTCCGACAACCCAATAGTCCGACAACCCATTGCTCCGACAGCCCAATACTCCGACAACCCATAAGTCCGACGCTTATCAAGTCAAGTATCAGGTAAAATAAATGTTTGTCTGTCTGTATTACAATGTATTACGGCGTTTATGTAATAACATATTTTAAGAAATAACTCCGTATATATTACATAAGACTAAGATAGTTCGAATACTTTCTATATACTCAATTCAAAATCTGTATATAGAATAGAACAGAAAAGAATATTTCATTTTCCAAATAATAGGGTCTATAAAGAGCATATAAATCGAGACCAGCCAGTGATGGTGCGAGCTACTGATGATACGTATACCCACGCCGGTAAACAGAAAATTGTTGAGTCTGAAATTGCACCACACGATAAAGCCGACTTCAATAAACCATGAAACCAAATTTCAGAAATCCTTACAATGTTGTTTATGAAAAAGATGCAACGAAAATTTTCACGGGAAGGACGGACGAACTGACAGATGGATGGACGGTCGGACAGAGGTATAATGCTTGGGTCAACATTAAGACATTACAATACTATTGTATAGTTTACATGTAATACTAGCTATTTTTATTTCACCATAACTTCAGTCACAATCGGAGCCAAAACAAAAAAGAACTAACACATTAATATCAAACAACAGTCAGTTTCAAGACCTGTACTACATGCATAATTCAAATGAACTAACAATAAAATCATCATTTTTTCCATAGTAGTAAAGTTTTCTAGTGTTAACAACGAAGATTAATGAGTCATGTTTATCTAACTTTTTAAAGTTCTGACAAATGCTAAAAATTAGTATGCTGAAAGAGTTCACCCCTCAAATTATTTTGAAGGGAGCATTCGATTGAAAAATGACGCTCATCTTCATCTTTATCAGCTGTACAATACGTTTTTTTGAGTATCTGGCAATTTCAATTCCTACTGCAATGGTTTTTAATTAACATATGAACTACTTTTCTTAAAATCAATGATATCTAAATATTTTTCTCCTTGAAACAATCTTTAAATGAAAATAAGTGTCAAGTATGCCACAAAACACATAATGTACTAAATTTTTACAATTAGCTAATTTGACAACGACACAAGCGTGGCAAGAATGTCACACATTGTCTTAGAATTTCAACTAGTTGTTATTGGCTTTTATACTGCACTCGTTCTATTTAAGCATTCAAATTGCGTTGACCGTATGTTTCTGTGTCGTATACAGTCACTGACCCGATAATCATATCACTTTTCCTCATGAATATTTAAATAGATGTTGCCGAAATGTTTATGTCAGTCATATTTGTTTATCGTTATAAGTCCTGCACCTCCCCCAATCATTATAAATGAGGCATTATTTCGAGATTTTAAAATAAGCTTGGCATATAAAATTAGTATCCCTACAAATACATTGAGTGTCATCTCTCAGACTTTGTCTGATATATCGCTATTGGAAGTGACTTGTAGTTGTCTCCGTATTTCGTGGATTTACTTTCACGAATATGATACCATATTCATAATTGGAGTTGCTCATCTTTTCTGAGCATACATTTTGTCCTATTTGTCATCTTACAAATGTATTTTTTAGGATTTGGGTATAATTCGTTTTTTTTCTCATTTTGCCTGATGCCACATTAGTCCCTTATTTCTGCGACAAAATCAATTTAAATAAAACTCAGATGAGTGACAAAAGGGGTAGCAAGTGTTGCGTCCAAAGAGGGCGGGTAGTGTAGTCCAAATACATCATATATCTATTTAAAATGTTATTAATTGTGGCGAAAATTCACTCCCCTGATACGTGAAAGGAGGAACCAGAAGATCTAATTAAAGGTAGATCAAATATAAAAAAGAAGATGAGGTATGATTGCCAATGAGACAACTATCCACACAAGACCAAAATGACACAAACATTAACAACTGTAGGTCATCGTACGGCCTTCAACAATGAGCAAAGCCCATACCGCATAGTCGGCTATATAAGGCCCCGATAAGACAATGTAAAATAATTCAAACGAGAAAACTAACGGCCTTATTTATGTAAAAAAAATGAACGAAAAACAAATATGTTACACATACACAAACGACAACCACTGAATTACAGGCTCCTGACTTGGGACAGGCACATACATAAATAATGTGGCGGGGTTAAACATGTTAGCTGGATCCCAACCCTCCCGTAACCTGGACCGTGGTATAACAGTACAACATAAAAACGAACTATAAAAATCATTTGAAAAAGGCTTAACTCATCAGATAGACAAAAAAACAAGTGGACGTGGCCTGGTACTTATACATCCCGACACAAAAAGACACAATGAACAGATCTGAGAGTACTCGCAGTTATCTGACAGCTAATAAAAAAATCATGCCTCTACGACTAAACAAAAGACACAAAAAAACCAAGCGAACTAGAACAACACAGACTGACAGTTGACACACAAACGACGAAATATAAACAAATAAAATATTGTACCCAGACACGTAAAACGAAAGAGGGTCAAAGGTAAGGACTGCGCAGTGTGCAATTAGCATGTGTATCAACTCCAATATAATGAGACAAATATCCCGCATGGAAAGAATAATAGGAATCAAAAAGGACAACCCCAAATATTAAAGAGAACAAAGTTGAACTTTTTTAAAGAAAAAATACCCATACATACAAGACAGATGCATTGTCGGAATAATGGGCTGTCGGAGTAATGGGTTGTCGGAATAGTGGGCTGTCGGAGTATTGGGCTGTCGGAATAGCGGGTTGTCGGAGTAATGGGCTGTCGGAATAATGGTTGTCGGACTAATGGGATGTCACCATAACAACATTCAACAGAACTTTCAATACTTTTAAATGATCAAACAGTGTCTAAGTCGTAAATCCACTACTAACCGTGTATTGAAATAAGCCCCGCCTCCCTACTAACGTAATATGGAATAGACACGGTCACCACGAGGTCGCTTTTAACCAATCATATTCCTAGAAATGTATAGGAGGTAAGATAAGTACTTATAAATGCTTATCTAATATATTTTTTCCTATTTTTTTTTTATTTCTTCCCTTGATTATGTTCGTTAATCTGCTTTGAATATTGATGAGTAGTAATAATCAGAAGCATTTATTGATTACTTTATACACTGAAAAGTCAATAGCTTTTCACCTTGTTTTACTTTTGAAAAGGTCAGGCATATTTTGTTTTTTAATCTATAAAATTACGGTTTTTGTCGGTATTATTCCCAACCCTGTTTGTTCATTTATCCTCAATAACGGAGTGGGAGCTAATTGAATAAACGTGCAATTGTGTCCGAACATTTTCAGACGATATATCCTAATCAATTATACACGATATACTTTAAAAATACAATGAACGTAAACAACGCAACGACATTACTTGATATCATAATAACAAGTTTGCAGATCATAAGTTTGTCATTTCAATAGAATATGTGATCCCAGACCCGTAACGTTTATACGTGTACTATGAATAGTTGACCCTCATAGTTTGCATTATTGAAATGATAGCTTTTTTTTAAACCGGATGATTTTACCTTTAAAATTATTTTGAAAATCAATTACATAATAATATTTCATTAATTTCGTAATCAAATGTTTTTCTTTTTCTTTCTCAAAAATAGCCATTGGCATTATTTGTTGTAAATATTTGGATTACCATACCTTGTTGTCATTCGTGTTTTCATGAGAAATGCCTTTCCACCCATTTAATTAACACTTTCATGTCCTTTGTGCACTTATCATACTCCTTTGTGGTCCTTTGTGGTGTTTTTAGAGACCGTTCGTGCATAGTTACTTAGGTAACGACTAACGGTCAGTCTATGGACAGATACTTACTCTTAATTAAGTTAAATGTTTGGATTGAAGTATGTTAAATTACTCAATAATGTCATAGATGACATATTTGTTCAATAAGTGACCGTGAATGACCAGACACTGAGTTTTAACACTAACTGGGAATTCAACGATTTATATATAAAGCAAACATACATATAAAATATTGTGATTTTGAGAGGTACTTGTGTCCAGATTTAAAAGATGGGTTTCTATATATTGTGATATCGAAATGTATACTTCTCTACATGTTTTAAAAGTTGATAAAAACAGCCACTGGACAGCTAGTTTAGAGGCATTTGGCGTTCTGTACATTTTTCATCAATTTCACTGTAAAACTAAAGCTGTATTATTCATTAAAAAAGACCTAAGGGATATGTAAAGGCACTTTTTTTAGCCAAGGCGAGTCCAACAGTACTAGTGTGAAGAAGAAATTGTGTCGCTATATCAAATAGCATTCCTGTCCGCATGACAAAATAGACCACGGAAATGATTTTTGTGCTCATTTTTATACAACATTTTACGATCTTGGTGATGTTGATCGTTGAACTCACCAGTTTTGAAAATACTGCGTCCAGCGAAACTTTCTCGAGTCTAGGAGGATTCATTTGACGTTTGAAATTTACAGAACTTTCAAACAGTTTAACCAACACTGAGAAATTAGAAAAAAAGTTTGTTCAGAATTTTATTTCTTACAAAACCTCCTACAATCTCTCTCACCATAATTTTTGTGTTCTTAAGTGAACATTGCATGAATCCAATAAAACTGTGGTTAAGTTTATACGAAAAGTCTTCAATATTTAGTATAGATCGATTACCCGTATGACAAATTGACTTATCAATATTAGTATTAAAATACATAAGGTTGTTTACCTGCGCAAGACTACAAAATAACCCTGTTTTACTGCGCACTATTATTGAGACAACAGACGATAAATCCAATATTTTAAGAGTCTGTCTCAATCTAAGTAATATCTGTGTACCAATGTATCATATCTGTTAACATAAGCTAGGAGGGAGTTTAAGATGGTATATATCAAAATATTACTGTTTGTATTTCAAAACCAAAGCCATCAAGTTAAGTACACCCTATCAGTATTTAGCTACGCCCTATAACATCATAACTTCATTATTCAATCCAAACCTTTCAAGTTTTCTTTTGAATCTTATAAAAAAATCAATGTTTTTTTCGAATTAAACTTGTCCAATTTTCTTAGACGCTCCTAATCTTCATTAGTTTACATTTGTCAATTCGGGGCCTTTTAACTGTAACTTTGCGGTATGGGTCTTCTTATAAGCAATCATACCACATCTCCTTATTTAAATACTTAAAGACAATTAAATGTCAAACATATTTTTATCTTCCTTTTTTTGTATATTTTCAGGTCATAACGCTTTCGGAAGATTTGTAATACTGAGTTTGACTTTCGGATGCTGCACCATGCATATTTTTAACTTCCGATTTGTATATTTTCAGGTCATAACGATTTCGGAAAATTTGTAGTATTGAGTTTGACGTTCGGATGCTGCTCCATAGTGTTTTACGTCCTCACACAGCAGGATGTAATAATCCACAAATTTGCAAAAAGCTACTTAGTGACGATAACACATTCTTCAAATGATACACAATTCACAGGAAGAAACAATTATAAGATTTCTGAAAAGCCGTTAAAATTACAAAATATAAGTTCAAAATCGATCAACAATTATGTAACTATGAATTTTGAAGGTCGTCTAGGAAACGAAATATTTGAATATGCATCATTGTATGGTATAGCTAGATATAATCATATGATTCCTGTTGTGGACGATAAATTTCATTTAAGGAGAATTTTTAAGATATCTCTCACTTCAGTGAAACCACTGGCAAATATAAAACGCTTCAAAGAGGCGAAAGCATGTGCATTTGACGAAAAAGCTTTCGTCTTGGACAAGAAGTATAATTGGACACTTTCAGTATACCTTCAAAGTTGGAAATATTTCATTGAATATAGTGATGATATAAGGAAAGAATTACGTTTTCAAGACACCATACAGGCTCAAGCGGTACAAAAGTTTAATGAAATAGTGAAAGCTAGAAATGTAACAGACAAAAACAAATTAACATATATAGCTGTTCATGTTCGCCGAGGAGATATGTTGAATAATAAACCTAATGTCAATTTAGGATATACAACCGCAAACGTTAATTACGTGAATAATGCCATGTCATGGTTCAAGAAAAAGTATCCCAGTGCCTTTTTCATTTTTGCCTCAGATGATATAGCTTGGTGTAAAGCTAATTTCAATAAACCAAACACTGCCTTTACAACTCAAAGGAATTCTGCAGCGGTTGATATGGCAATACTTTCACAGTGCAATCATTCAATAATTACAACTGGAACTTATGGATGGTGGTCAGCATGGTTAAGTGGCGGTCAAACTATCTATTATAAAGATTTTCCAAGGAAAGGATCAAGACTCGACAAAGTGTTTGATGCGAAAACATATTTTCCACCAAACTGGATAGCTATGTCACATTTATGATAAAATTGAGAATGGAAACGCTGTATGCGTTGAAGGGTTAAAACCCGACAAAAAGGCCACCTATGGGTCCTCAAAACAGCCTGAATATAAATATCCTGTTATAAATCTGGAGAACAAACTGCATTGTCTACCCATTGACATAAAATGTTATGAGTTATTAATCTGTTTGAAAAGTCCATTCTGGTAGGCCTGTGTGACATCTGCTGGTAGGACGGCAACATTTGGTCATGGTTTGGCGCTTAATCAAAGGAACATAAAATTCATTTATGTTAACTTTGAGTGTTCTACATGAATATTTATCGTCACTTTGAAGATTCCTATAAGACAATATTATATAATAATTCGCTGACTTCATGTTTTTTTTTCAAACCAAAACCAATCGTGTCCTTATTCCGGCCACCATTTCGTCAAAAACAATTATAGATTAAATCCAAGCATATCCAAGTATACCCTATGGTCGTCCATCATAACGTCAAAAAACAATTGGTCAAATCAAAGTACATCCTATAACCGGCCATGATTGCGTCAGAAACAATATGTCAAATCAAAGTACATCCTATAACCGGCCATCATTGCTTCAGAATCAATATGTCAAATCAAAGTACATCCTATAACCGGCCATCATTGCTTCAGAATCAATAGGTCAAACCCAAGTATATCCTATTAACGGCCATCATTGCGTCAGATGCAATAGGTCAAACCCAAGCATATCCTATTAACGGCCATCATTGCGTCAGATGCAATAGGTCAAACCCAAGTATATCCTATTACCGACAATCATTACTTCAGATACATTAAGTCAAACCCAAGTATATCCTATTAACGGCCATCATTGCGTCAGATACAATGGGTCAAACCCAAGAATATCATATAACCACCCATCATTACGTCAAATACAATAGGTCAAAGCCAAGCATATCCTATGATCCTCTATCATTTCGTCAGATACATTATGTCAATTAAAAGTATATCCTACTCTGTGCGGGACAAATTTGCCATTCCAGAATTGGCAAATCTGACTTTGTCGGTTTACAAGATATCAAAAATATTTTTTGCCCAAGTGATAGATAATAAAAAAAAAAATATTTCCCCATATGTCCCATCATGTCACCGTTGTCACTGTTGTCACCACAGCTGATTAAAAGTACATTTCCCATGGGAAATTTAAAAATTCCCATGGGAATATTCAAAGTTCCCATGGGGAAAAGTTAAAGTACCCATCGGAAAAAGTACTTTTCCCGTTGGAATTTTAAAGTTCCCATCGGAACTACAATTTCCCATGGGAACATTAGTAGATAGTTTCTTCCCATGGGAAAATCTAAATTTCCCATGGGAATTTTTGTTCCCAAGGGAACTAATTTTTCTTCCCATGGGAACACCTTTTTTCCCTTGGGAACATTTATTCTTCCAATGGGAGCTAAAATTATTCCCATGGGAACATTACTTTTTTGGTTTTTTTTCAGAATTTGTAAAAGAGCTATGAAATATCGCAATGGACTGACAGTTACTAGTAACCATGACTGGAACAGTTTAACAAGCATACCATTTGATAAAAAATGTAATTTCAATAAAATAAAAGTATTTCTGTCATACTTGTACACTCAAAACGCTTTTATTATCGTTGAATAATTGTCTTGATAAAAATTCTACCGTCCAGCAGCTGATTTTACAAGTTGAATCTCTCACCTTTGTTTTCGATCAATAGCATCGTGTATTTCATGTAATAGTGTTCGCTGAACTGTCAAGTATCAGAGCCATGTTTTGTATTTTCGAATTTGATTTAAGATTGAAAAGTATAAATCTGTTTTAATCTATATACATGGGGAAACATGAATCGTGTTTAAGATTGTTTTCTAACTATAATCCTATAACTTCATGAAATTAACATCTTAATTATTATTACTAAAAAAAAAGTATACTACTATATATAAAAATCTTAATTTTCGCGAACCATTTAGGTCACGGAAATTCCAAAATATGGCATCAGTAAGGAGAGTTGTACAAATAAGGTGAATACACAGAACCCCCATCCAAATTTTCTTTAGTTAAAAGTATTCATCTTTTTCTATTTTACATGTACTAACAATAATCCATTTTTCTATAACTTCGATTAAAATATGCCAAAATCTGAGTTAAAATAGGTCGAATGCCCCAAATAAACATTCCCTGATTGGTGGAAGTACTGTGGCGTCGATGTAAAGCATAACAAGCCTCGATGTAAAGCACACGCTTCACATCAATAAGGAGAGTTTTACAAATAATGTGAATACATATCCCCTCAATCCAATGTATGCGCATTGATGAAAATAATCAAGTGTTCATTATTTTCTGTTTTAATTCTGCTAACAACATTCCATTTTTTCTATAATTCCGATTTAAATGTGTGAAACCCCGCAATAAAAATAGATGGCCTCAATGGTAAAAGCAACGCTAAAAATTTCCGTTAATATGTAAACATCTTGAACTTCGACCCTGGGTTCAAAGGAGTTCATAAATCGATTCACAAATAGAGATCTCCTTGCGCTCAAATGTAATCCTTAGTAAAGTATACAGGTAACTTCGTTTACAGAAATATATACACATTTATCGGTAATATATTGTGATACTTCTTCATATTCACATTTTGTTTATGCTAAACTTTAACATGTTTAATCAAATTTAATTCTATACAAATTTTATTACGTAAAGCAGAGACATATATACACAGAGATTGGCAACTCAGTGAAATCCCGTTAAAGATCGCGGCCCGGGGCGAGATTCTCGTCGATAAATATTAGAACATGTTATCAAGTCAGGGATGAATAATAACCTCGATAGATAATCAAGAAAAGCAATGGGAAAATTATTTCAGATCATATAATTTCTTTTCTAAAAAAAAAAATACTTGAAATCGTTATATTCATTTTTATGTATTTATTGAGAAAATATTTTTTTCTGCATTTTATATAATTTAAAAATTCAAATCTGGTAATGATCAATTGTTATTACAAGAAACTTTTCTTTACCGCATTTCTTTGCATTAGTTTGCTCCTTAATTACACAGTGAAATTTTGTGTGTCCGATTTTCCGGTAATTATTCCCTTAGAGTTGTGACTTGATTCACAGGTGTGCGATTACGCAATTTATTGCCCTCCGATCACCTGAATTTTGCCGGAGGTGAAGTTCTATATGGATTATTACTTGGTAATTGTTTTTAAAACTAAACAAATTCTGACATATTATTTTAACCATGACCAGAACTTTATTTTAACAGAAGCACTGGGCAATACTATAGTATTCAATCAGGAAAACAAAAAGTCTTTTAGAATGTCAAAAAAAGAAATGAAGCAACTTTTTCATATATAAAAAATATGTAGCCAGTAGAATTTTGTATCGTGAGAAACTGATTTTATATCTGTTTTGATTTAATTATAATTTTTAATTGTCAATTGACCTAGAATAAAATTATTTATGGAACCTTTGCATAAATTTCCTAAATGAACGTACATTATTATAGTGTTGTCGAAATCACTATTTTTGCTGCCATGAAATATTGAATATGAATCTGTCATTATTTGTAGTTTTTTTTAAGACTTAATATCACAGACTCTGATTAAAAACAATTTGTATCATAAGTACATTAAAATGCCCTGCTGAACTGTAGAATTTTAATGTTTTGTTTCATAGATCACCGGAGTACTACAACATTCTTATCTTTACTCTTATCTATCGGGTAGTGAAACTTGAGTTTGAAATTAGAAAGATTTAAAATTGTGCACACGTTTTATCTGATCTTTTGTGGGTTTATATTGTTCAAGGTAATTTTCGGTGCAGTTATTTTCTTTTCATTTGTTATTTTTTCCTCTGTGTTACACGACCTTGTACTTTTTGTATTGCCCCTTGACATCTCCTGCTTCTGTTTAAACCTTTTCAACCAATATCTTTTATTTGAAACAGATGTCATCTGTTTTAAATAAAATAGTCTCATTCCCAGAATTTGTTATACTGAGTAATTCATTTCAATATCAACTTTTTTATAAGCATATAAACATTAATTGATAGTTTAATAAAATCTAGAAGAGTTAAATTAAGCATAAACACATGAGTAGTCCAGCTCTTCTTCTAATTATAAAACGGTACTGATTGTGTTCACTCGCTCATTATCTTTGAGAATATATACTGTATTTGTTGTCTCCCTTCTCTTATATAATATTGTTTTAATTTCATTGTCATGTATTGTAATTTCAATGAAAAAAATCAACACAATTAATTGTACACTTTAATTTAAACTGTAATTGTACTGCTCCTCGGGGCGTCTTGATTGACAAATAAAAATTGTTGTTGTTGTTGTTGTTGTTATAAACTGCTTTGTCTCTTCACACAACTTATGTTTAGGACGGAATGCATCAATAGGTACATACATGTACGAGGTTATGGATATATAAGTACACGTTATGTGCTTTTGACCTTCACAAGAATTCTTAAACATTCATAGATGTGCAAAGAATATTGTTGTCGTTGGGTTGTTGTCTCATTGACATATACCTCACATTTCTGTTTAGTCATAGCATCTGTGCCTTTTCAATTTATTGCAGAAAATATTAGCATAAACATTTGTTTCAAAACAGGAGAGGTGAAATAGTGATCACAGAATGAGGACATGTAAAACTGAAACAGATATTAAATATAAATAAGCACCATTGACAATTTGTTAAAGGACTGAAACAAACATAGATGGTGACCAATGTGAGCGACTAGTGTACAGAAGTAGAGTGAACATTTCTTGCTTCTTTTTCTACAGATTTTGTCATTTCATGTAAACAATTAAATATGTTACTTTCCATGGAGAGGAAGGAATTTGTGAAACGAAATATTTTGCTATTTAGTACTGTCAAGATATATCACAGGGGTGTTGTAAGATACATGAACAGTTTCTCTTTTTTTACATTATGCTACAAGGGTAGCATTTTCCATTCTCATGATGTACAAAGATATTATAGAGTGGCCTTCCAATGATAGTCATACATGTAAATCATTGTCTCAGTAGCAATCAAACTACATCATCATATTGTTATACATGTACATGTATGTGAAAATTATGTACATGTATACTTTGTAAACATAAAAAAGACAAATGAAGTTGAACACAAGATATTTATTTGCTTTTTTATCCATCTGCACAACTGCCACTGTATCACTTCTGCTTCAAATTCAATAGATTGAATGCAGAGTCTTGTATTTGTTTTTAGTTCAATGGTCTCCTCATCAATTGCATAAAAATCGCATACACATGTACATCAAGTTTGGCATATGAACTACAATAGCATGGTGTTTTTACAGTCAGGATAAGCACATGTAATTTTCTCTCTTACAAAACCATTGTTAAGTATCACATTGATGGTAGTAATAAGTCCACTACATGACAGTGCCGTCACATTTGGATAAAGTCATCACTAATAGTTGTTCCTGTTTGCCAGGGAGTCTTATTTTCAATCAGAAAGACTTGGGAGTCTTACATTCAGCACATGTATGATATTATATCTTTTGTATGCTGCACTGTTAGGTAAATTTGATCAACATCTTTGTTCTTTTATAACATGCAGGATCCTGTTAAAAAAAAAACTGTCAGATACTGAATGTAAATATATATATAAAATTGAAAATGTCATCAAAGTGGTGGAAATAATGGAAAAAACAATTTTTATACACAAATCCAGTATGTCTTGTGAAATTAGGGTACAATTTTTCTCTAAAGATGGACAAGTTTATAAACTGTAGCCATGGACAGGGGTCTGTCTTTATATTGAAGAAAATTAACATGGCCAACAGCTTGAGTACTGATTTTTAATTGAAAATTGCATCAAAGTGGTTGAAAATATGAAAAAAACAACTTCTATACACAAATCCAGTATGTCATAGGAAAGTAATGCATGTGCTGGGTACAATAATTCTCTGAAGATGGGAAAGTTTATAAACTGTAAACGGACAGGGATCTGTCTTGATATTGAAGCAAAACACCATGGCTGACAGCTATAATACTGATTTTTAATTGTAAATGTGTATATATGTCTCTGCGTAAAGCAAAAAGAGTAAGAATATATTTTTAGCGCCAATTTAACCAGCTTCATCGCCATCATCAAAATTATCTATCGTTATCATTGTGAAATTTCACTTACATATGGTTTATTAATATAGAGTTATTTTGGTAAGTATGGCTTATTAATTATAATGTTCTCGAGATGTAATTTCTCTAGACATTTTTGACGGTCAGTTTAATCCCATTTATCTCAATATTATCCCCGATGACAGAAATGTCAACCCGACCTATTCGTGTCAAAATCTATTTGATGAACGAATTTCTTTTAAAACTGCACATGCAGTAATTCTGTATTATTTAATCCATCACATTCACCATGTTCACGTTACATGTTTGCATTATAATGGGTTCTGTATGAGTGAACTGTATAGTGAATTGCAAGATCAATGCAATTGTGACGTCAGTACGCCTATAGCTACACGTGACATTATTATTTGTAAACAAACTGGCTCATGTAACACGTGTTTGAATTATACTTTTAAAGTGCAATCAATCTTTCAATCACTATTTTATGTTATTTATGTGCCTGTTTTTAGCTTTACATATCAGCTGCATGATCAGTATAGTCAAGTTAATTAGACATAGTGTTCCTGTTCTGAGTTGTGATTTCTATATATAGTATTAGAAGGTATTAAGTCTAAATAAGTCATTATTTAAGAGTGGGATCGGAGTGGTCCTGATCCTGAAATCCTGAAATTAATAACATGAAATCCCGAAGTCACAAAGAGGGAGGGCCAATTTGCCGGAGATATGTTTCATTCGATAAGATAGGTAAATCATGTTTTAAATAGCCCGATAGATGCTAATTATAGTACAAGAAAATACGTCACATTATTTATTTTCATACCTTGAACAGGTATTCCTACAAAAACAAGGCCAAGACTATTGTTTTTTTTTAAATTTATTTTATTTTATTATTAACATCCTTAAAGCAAGGTGGCATACTACGTAACTTGTCAAGGAGCCAAATAATATCGAACAAATTCAAATCGTGATTTTCTCATTCTGAATATACATTTATGTATATCTGTATTTGTCCTGGTCTTTTAATGTTTTATCGTCTATAATAAGATAATACATGTACATATTTTGACCGGAGAACATCTTACATCAGTTGGTCATAGATCAATGTTATATTGTCGTTTCTGTCATTTTAACAAATCGGCCCTTCGTTGTGATACTAATGCAACAGCTTCTTGATGTTTTACCTACAATCACGGTTTGTAGTGTTACTGATTTGTTCTCACGGTTCTGTTGTTTTATTTTCTGATGCCTTGGTACCAGTGTAGGGACGGTGGTAAAAATTTCAGTACTAGTATCTATATAGTTTGTGAATTTGCGACAACATTGTTGTTGACAGCATTTGTATCATATAATACCATCTTCTTAAAAGGTTTCGAAAAAATGTTTGTGTAGTTTTGAAACTTGTATACAATGGCCTTATTTGAAGTTATGTGTATATTACACCCGCAACATGTAGAATTCATTGCTATAGAATTAATTCTCGTGTTATTGGTTATGTTCAGTTCAACGGCAGTTATTCCTTGAATATATCTAATAAATGTAAACATATGAACAGAAAGTGCGTCAAGAGTATGGACAGTCATAAGAATGCACGCAATAAGCGATACATTATTTTTTCTTTGATACATGTAAATTGAGAAACTGGTTAACTCTATAGTTAAAATGAACCAGAATGACTCTATGAATTAAGCAAACATCCAAAAAAATATGATAGAGACATTAAAATTTAAAATAAAAACACAAAAAATGCATTATGTTCTGAGCGAGATTCGAACCCTTTTACCAAAACCATCAGTTAATAGTAGGTCTGCGCTTTACGGATTGAGCTACGGCGACACATACATATATATGTGTCAGTTATTAAGAAGCTATATCGGTACAATTTATCGATGTTACAAATTTTTCTTATAAAAGTTATTTTTTATGTAATAGGGACACACTAAACCAATTTCATTTTAAAGTGAAAAAGTAGTATAAATAACCACAGTCTTAAAAAGCATAACCTTTATGTCAATATAACTTATTTCATTCTAGTCCATTCAACTGACAGAATTGGTGTAAATTTCATGAATCCTTATAATCATGGACTATTCTTTATAGCAATATCTGTTAGCCATTTAGGGGTCTTTTGCATTTAACTCTTTTCTCCATGGAAATATTTTTTACATACTTAATTCGCATAGGATTTTTTCAATAAAAAAAATCATCAGGTTTAAAGTATTAAAACGCATTGGTAAAACGAATATTTCATCACTGAAATTCCAGTCAGATCTTCTCATGAATATCCTTTATATATTAGATACAAATTTTATTAAGTCTGATTCTCATTTGTCTTAGGTAAGACGTTTCAACTGAGGCACTTCACAGGCGTCAAAAGCCGTCATTATGGAGGAAAGGGTTAAAGTTCAGTTTAATTGGGTTTATTTTGCGAAAAAGAACTAAATTTCCAGATCATAGTTTACATTTTCTTTATATATTGCTGTATCAAAATGACCTTAATATAAAGGACAATATAAAGACTCAAAAATGGTATATCACATTCTACACATGGGATTTTAGCAGGAAAGACTGCCATTATATATTGCAACTTTTTAATTTGATCTCCTCCACAAATTGAAGTAGAATATTTAATGAAGGTTTGTCCACATTTTGGAATATGTTTATACATGTATAGAAATAATTTTGAGCCTGTTTCTAGATGCATGAGATAGACTTCAATATTTATTATTTATTCTGAATTTTTTTTCTGAACAAACTTTTTTTTTCGCCTTTGGCGAAGAACAATCTATTTTTTTGGCGACAAACCGAATACAATTTATTTATTTCAATTTTAGCATTACATATAGTGGCTGCTGAGGGTGAAACAAAAAATATTTTTTTCTCAGGGTCCAAAACAAATTATTTTTTTCACCAAAAATTGGAAACAAACTTTTTTTCCAAAAAAATCCATAGTCCCCCACAGAAAATGAAATGGTTGCTGCCTTAGATACATAAACACTTTCATCATTATCATCCGGAAATAATTAGATAACAAAATCAAATGGGTCATTTTCACGTGTGCAACATGTGAGCAGATGCTCATATGAGCAATCTGATAAAATGCACATGTGAAACATATGAGCATTTGCACGTGAGTTTTTTAACATGCAAATTAGGTTAGTTTCATGTGTGCAATTTTTTGCTCACAAAATGCTGACCTAATTTGCATGTTAAAAACCTCATGTGCAATCATGTTACTTTCTAACGCGAGCATCTTATGTGCAACATGTTAGCACGTTTTGGTAAGGGAGGTTACATTTCCCCCCTTATTTCAAAACCTAAGCTTGAATGTAGTGCCCATACCTGCCCCAACTGTTCAGGGTTCAACCTCTGCAGTCGTATAAAGCTGTGTCCTGCCGAGCATCTGGTTGTAACATGTACAACAATCAAACATCAACCCACACCAAACTGAATGTAATTGAAAGACATCTAGAGGTCAATATACAGTCTCAAACAGAAGAAAAAAAAATGGAAAGTATAGTGAATTTTGGAGAATTTATATTATTAAATGTACATGCATTTGAAATATTTAAGATATATTGTTTCAAATTTTTTAGTTCTAGGTTCCACAGTGACCTAGCTACCATTTTAGAAAACTGTGATTTAAATGCTAGACTACTAGAGGGATATTTCATTTTCATTGGTTGTAGATATGGAATCTTATTTTTTCATGAAGTCAGATTTGAAATTGACTTTGGGAATGAAGATGTAGTAAAGACTGAATGTCAGTTTTAGTCTTATATATTTACTTTATAATTTTAGTCTTACATGTATATAACTATGTGTACATATATCACTGATTCAGTGGCAATGATAAATAGACACTGACAAGTCTTCAGTGGCGCATCAAGAACTTTTCATAAGAGGGGAGCCTGCTCCAGTCATGCTTCAGTGATTCCCTATATAATCAACCAAATTTTTCAAACTACATCGTACATATAATATAGATAAATTAATTAAAGCTAGCTATCACAGTACATAACGGTTAAATCAAGTCTCATGATTCAGAGGTGTGTATACGCAAGTTATGTAGAAAAAAAATAGAACAAATCACTGTAAGATAAATAAAATGTTTTAAGTGAACAAGGAACCAGAAAAAAAACATGTAACGACTTTCTATACCCTCGGCATTCTAAAATATCGAGTATTTCCCTTTAAAATAATTTAGGTGTGAGGGAAGTGGCTCTGAATACAGAATATAGTATAGTCCACTTAAATAATACTCAAAGCAATAAAACAAATAACAATTTAATGAAGAGAAAGAAAAACAAGTTCAACAAAATAAAAATGAAAATGTCTGGAATGTTATTTGTTTGTTAAACTAAGATTTGTTAACGTGTAAAACAAACTACATCGTACATATAATATAGATAAATTAATTAAAGCTAGCTATCACAGTACATAACGGTTAAATCAAGTCTCATGATTCAGAGGTGTGTATACGCAAGTTATGTAGAAAAAAAATAGAACAAATCACTGTAAGATAAATAAAATGTTTTAAGTGAACAAGGAACCAGAAAAAAAACATGAAACGACTTTCTATACCCTCGGCATTCTAAAATATCGAGTATTTCCCTTTAAAATCATTTAGGTGTGAGGGAAGTGGCTCTGAATACAGAATATAGTATAGTCCACTTAAATAATACTCAAAGCAATAAAACAAATAACAATTTAATGAAGAGAAAGAAAACAAAAACATATTCAATAAAACATTTATCAAATCAAAACATTCTAGACTACGTTCAGCCATACTGCTATATCAAGTTAACCTAGCCATTTCTATGCCTCCAGTTTAGGATTTTTGACACAGCATTCAACACAAATGTATCAATGTTCATGTGCTTTGCACACTATCAGTTCAAACATCAAAAGTCCCTTACCAACATTCAAATATAATAATTACTTCATTTAAATAAGTTCTTTAAAAATTGCAAGCAAAAGTAAATCACATTACACAATTATAGCAAACGTCAAATAAATAAAGGATCTCGAATGTCTTGTTCAATTGATCAATACTGAATAGAATAAATCAAATGAAAATATATTATAATAATAAGCAAATAATTAAACAGCCTGAAATAATTGATCAGTAAAAAGGGAAATAATCTATTCCTATTACATTGATAAAGAATTACTATATCGACCCGGTCAAAAAGAAGATGCAAAGTAGTTCATGAAACAAAATAGAGCCTATACATATTGATAAATCTTTGTCAAGAAGTATACTACTGGTATTTAGTATATTTTGGTATCAAATGAGACCGTAATCACTTAGGATCACTAAAGGATCCTTTTTAAATAATATTCAGAAGAAAAAAAAATCAAAAGCAGGGCATATGCTCCCCGTTGTACAGTTTTGCTTAGTACATGTTTTGGTTTTTCCGAATGTCTGGGAACCAGTAGATAGCAGTACCCAATTATAGGAGTTTGGTTTTGCATTTTGGCCCCGGTGGATTTTTCAAATATGAAATTAATTGTGCAATAAAACTCATTTTCAGACAAATGACTACTAGTTAAGCCTTCAAAGATGGTTTATAAAAACATCAAGGTTATTTTAACATGTTAAATGCGCTATTTTCTGTTTGACCCTCCGTATTAACCACCTGCAGTCAAGAAGCGAGCCACCACCACCCGTAATGGACAAAAATGAGAATTTGGGTATGTGGTTGTCAGCTTCCGGTGCACTTTCCCACCCGGGCATTTTCATGAATAGAAGAGCATAGGACAAGCTTTCAATCCCACTAGGTATGGGAAAAAACTTTGCCGTAGGGAACTGAACAGAAAGTCTGAAAAATGAGCCCATAGGCATTACTGTATATGTACCTCACACTTTGGATGGACAGGGGTGGCTTCAGGTGCACTTTCCCACTCAGGAATTGATACGAGTTGAAGATATGTATAATAGCTTTCATTCTAACCACCTGCGGTCAATAACTTTGCCGTAGGGGGATGGGAGTAAAACGACCGCTGCCACCACCCGTAATGGACAAAAATGAGAATTTGGGTATGTGGTTGTCAGCGTCCGGTGCACTTTCCCACCCGGGCATTTTCATGAATAGAAGAGCCTAGGACAAGCTTTCAATCCCACTAGGTGTGGGAAAAAACTTTGCCGTAGGGAACTGATCAGAAAGTCTGAAAAATGAGCCCATAGGCATTACTGTATATGTACCTCACACTTTGGATGGACAGGGGTGGCTTCAGATGCACTTTCCCACTCAGGAATTGATACGAGTTGAAGATATGTATAATAGCTTTCATTCTATCCACCTGCGGTCAAGAACTTTGCCGTAGGGGGATGGGAGTAAAGCGACCGCTGCCACAACCCGTAATGGACAAAAATGAGTATTTGGGTTTGTGGTTGTCAGCTTACGGTGCACTTTCCAACCCGGGCATTTTCATGAATAAAAGAGCCTAGGACAAGCTTTCAATCCCACTAGGTGTGGGAAAAAACTTTGCCGTAGGGAACTGAACAGAAAGTCTGAAAAATGAGCCCATAGGCACTACTGTATATGTACCTCACACTTTGGATGGACAGGGGTGGCTTCAGGTGCACTTTCCCACTCAGGAATTGATACGAGTTGAAGATATGTATAATAGCTTTCATTCTAACCACCTGCGGTCAAGAACTTTGCCGTAGGGGGATGGGAGTAAAGCGACCGCTGCCACCACCCGTAATGGACAAAAATGAGAATTTGGGTATGTGGTTGTCAGCGTCCGGTGCACTTTCCCACCCGGGCATTTTCATGAATAGAAGAGCCTAGGACAAGCTTTCAATCCCACTAGGTGTGGGAAAAAACTTTGCCGTAGGGAACTGATCAGAAAGTCTGAAAAATTAGCCCATAGGCATTACTGTATATTTACCTCACACTTTGGATGGACAGGGGTGGCTTCAGGTGCACTTTCCCACTCAGGAGTTGATACGAGTTGAAGATATGCATAATAGCTTTAATTCTAACCACCTGCAGTCAAGAACTTTGCCGTAGGGGGATGGGAGTAAAGCGACCGCTGCCACCACCCGTAATGGACAAAAATGAAAATTTGGGTATGTGGTTATCAGCGTCCGGTGCACTTTCCCACCCGGGCATTTTCATGAATAGAAGAGCCTAGGACAGGCTTTCAATCCCACTAGGTGTGGGAAAAAACTTTGCCGTAGGGAACTGAACAGAAAGTATGGAAAATGAGCCCATAGGCATTCCTGTATATGTATCTCACACTTTGGATGGACAGGGGTGGCTTCAGGTGCACTTTCCCACTCAGGAATTGATACGAGTTGAAGAAATGTATAATAGCTTTCATTCTAACCACCTGCAGTCAAGAACTTTGCCGTAGGGGGATGGGAGTAAAGCGACCGCTGCCACCACCCGTAATGAACACAAATGAGAATTTGGGTATGTGGTTGTCAGCGTCCGGTGCACTTTCCCACCCGGGCATTTTCATGAATAGAAGAACCTAGGACAAGCTTTCAATCCCACTAGGTGTGGGAAAAACTTTGCCGTAGGGAACATAACAGAAAGTCTGAAAAATTAGCCCATAGGCATTACTGTATATGTACCTCACACTTTGGATGGACAGGGGTGGCTTCAGGTGCATTTTCCTACTCATGAATTGATACGAGTTGAAGATATGTATAATAGCTTTCATTCTAACAACCTGCGGTCAAGAACTTTGCCGTAGGGGGATGGGAGTAAAGCGACCGCTGCCACCACCCGTAATGAACAAAAATGAGAATTTGGGTATGTGGTTGTCAGCGTCAGGTGCACTTTCCCACCCGGGCATTTTCATGAATAGAAGAACCTAGGACAAGCTTTCAATCCCACTAGGTGTGGGAAAAACTTTGCCGTAGGGAACATAACAGAAAGTCTGAAAAATTAGCCCATAGGCATTACTGTATATGTACCTCACACTTTGGATGGACAGGGGTGGCTTCAGGTGCATTTTCCTACTCATGAATTGATACGAGTTGAAGATATGTATAATAGCTTTCATTCTAACAACCTGCGGTCAAGAACTTTGCCGTAGGGGGATGGGAGTAAAGCGACCGCTGCCACCACCCGTAATGGACAAAAATGAGAATTTGGGTATATGGTTTTCAGCTTCCGGTGCACTTTCCCATCCGGGCATTTTCATGAATAGAAGAGCCTAGGACAAGCTTTCAATCCCACTAGGTGTGGGAATAAATTTTGCCGTACGGAACTGAACAGAAAGTCTGAAAAATGAGCCCATAGGCATTACTGTATATGTACCTCACACTTTGGATGGTCAGTGAAGTCTTCAGGTGCACTGTTCCACTCAGGGATTGATACGAGTTGAAGATATGTATAATAGCTTTCATTCTAACCACCTGCGGTCAATAACTTTGCCGTAGGGGGATGGGAATAAAGCGACTGCTGCCACCACCCGCAATGGACAAAAATGAGAATTTGGGTATAAGTAGTTGTCAGCTTCCGGTACACTTTCCCACCCGAGCATTTTCATGAATAGAAGAGCATAGAACAAGCTTTCAATCCCACTAGGTATGGGGGAAAACTTTGCCGTAGGAAACTGTACAGAAAGTATGAAAAATGAGCCCATAGGCATTTATGCGGTTACTTATTCTCAACTAGTTGGCTGCAAACCAAAAAATAGCTTTTTATGTCCCCAATTCAAATCTGACAAAAATACTTTTTGAAACACCCTTTTTGGCTCTTATTCCTAAATAGCTATGACAATAAGCCCAAAAATTTATCCAAAAGTTTTTATTGTGATTTTGAATTTTGTGCTGAAATATTGAGCAGAGAAATATATCCTATATTCCGTTTTTTTTCTTCTAAAAACCATACAAATGATTGTGTCTGGCCCCTTTGTGGCCACTATGAACCTCCAAAACCAATCCGAAACGTCTTATCGGGGTATAGATCTTTATTCTAAAAATATATTTTAATTCTATACAATTTTACTTCTTGTCTGTAAAGCAATTCATTTTCCATGAACCAGTTAAAGTAATTTTTTTCGCCTCTTCTTACAAAACTGCTTGGATAAATCCACCAGAAACATTTCCAACCATACAATAGTGATATGGAACCTTGTGCCTAAACTCCATATAGTGATCCATGAACTGAAACTCAAGCATCTGGTTGTCTTTCAACTCAGATTTCACCATAACATAATACGAGTGCAAATAAATGTTCAATTGTATAAAGTATAGATATAAAGTAATAAAATTGAAGAAAATTCTGAATTAAGAGTTTTTAATAACATCGTAAATGTAGAAGATGTGTAGAGAAGGCCTGGAATGAACAATATTCAGCCAGTTGAAGTCCAAAAGGTGACATCTTTAATGTAGAACAGGTGTAAATAAACTCATTATAGATACCAGGCCTAAATTTTGTATATACCAAAGGAGGTCTGGAGTGTGCGATGTTCAGTCAGCTAAATACCGAAAGTTAAAAATTTTGCACGTATTATTTTTGTACTGAATTTGCAATGTGTAACAAGGGGACATTTTTTAAGTATCATTATGAGAAACGCTACTTTAAAATTGACTAATAACAGGAATACTTTCTAAGACACTCGTTTCAAACTGAGGATCAAATTTTATAAAGAAAGAACAACATTTTTGTCGAACAAATTAGATTAATAATTATAATTTATCTCAAAAAATTATAAGATGGAGCAATAAGCAAAGTGATTCGTTTAATTTTGATTTAAAAACGAAATATATTTTAAAGCACTCAAAACAAAAACATGACACCAACATTCAAAATTACAAACATCATTTAACAAAAATGGTTTAAAAAAATAAATGCGTTGATAAATTAAAATAACTGGCCTTCAATTCAGTAGATAACGTTTCAGTTTGCTTTGGAGATTCCGTCTATCGACAAATTATCGAAATTCCAATTGGAAATAACTGTGCACCACTTATTGTGGACTTGTTTCTGTATTGTAATCAGTTAAATTTATCGATAAAAAACAGCAAAGACCCATCGAATCAACATCTGATACAAATATTTAATAATATTCATAAAATTGAGAATGGAAATGGGGAATATGTCAGAGAGACAACAACCCGACCAAAGAAAAAAACAACAGCAGCAGGTCACCAACAGGTCTTCAATGTAGCGAGAAATTCCCGCACCAGGAGGCGTCCTTCAGCTGGCCCCTAAACAAATATATACTAGTTCAGTGATAATGAACGCCATACTTATTTCCAAATCGTACACAAGAAACCAAAATTAAAATAATACAAGACTAACAAAGGCCAGAGGCTCCTGGCTTGGGACAGGCGCAAAAATGCGGCGGGGTTAAACATGTTTGTGAGATCTCAACCCTCCCCCTATACCTCTAGCCAATGTAGAAAAGTAAACGCATAACAATACGCACATTAAAATTCAGTTCAAGAGAAGTCTGAGTCTGATGTCAGAAGATGTAACCAAAGAAAATAAACAAAATGACAATAATACATAAATAACAACAGACTACTAGCAGTTAACTGAAATGCCAGCTCCAGACTTCAATAAAACTGACCGAAAGATTATGATTTTATCATCTGAACATCAGGCACAATCCTTCCCGTTAGGGGTTTAGTATCACACCATCATAACATACATGAGAAGAACATAACCCGTGTCATGCCAACAACTGTTTTTTGAATACATGTGTTTAGTTCCGATGCAAAGACCCTATAAGTGAATCATATTAACTCCTAAATATGCAATCCCTAATGACCTGACAACAGTATCGTAACTATATCCCCTATTAATAAGTCTATGCAAAGGTTTTGTTAGTTTCTGAGGTGAATACTGACACATTTGTGCTTTATAAAGAACATTTCCATAAACAATTGGATGTGAAATACCTGAACGTATAAGGAGTCTGCATGTTGGGCTATATTTACGAATGATGTTCTTATACCGATGATAAAATTTAGTAAATGCCTTGCCCAGCATGTGATATCGAAAACCCTGGTGTAATATTTTTTCAGTAATACATCATTTTCTCTCGTTATAATCTAAAACATTGTTACATACACGAGCGAATCGTACGAGTTGAGATATATAAACACCGTAAGATGGTGACACGGGAACGTCACCATCTAAAAATGGATAATTAACGATAGGAAATGAAAAATCATCTCTTTTATCATAAATTTTAGTATTCAGCTTTCCGTTAGTGATATAGATATCAAGATCGAGGAGTATGTTAATTAAAGATTTTATGATTAAAATGATGACTGTTTTATTTCCTTTTGTTAATAATCCATTTTTAGATGGTGACGTTCCCTTGTCACTATCTTATGGTGTTTATATATCTATGTATGTAACAAAGTATTAGATTTTTACCGAAAGAAATCTGCATATAACTGTAAAATGTATTACACAAGGGTTTTCAATATCAAACATGTATTAAGTTTTATCATCGGTACAAAGACATCAAACTTAAATATAAATCAACATGCAGACATCTTAAGAACGTATTTCAATAAAAACGTGATTTCCTGTCCGACCCACTTTTAAAGTAATTTTTTGTGAAGTCAGTACATTGAATTAGATTTAACATTTTGAAGCAAAGAAACATATTATTTTTAGAGGGATTGATTCCTGAATGGTTCAAAATAACCAAATGGCATGTCCCTGGACTGCCTGTTTAGCATTCATACTCTAACTTATTGTAAAAAAATGTTATTTTTACTTTATGTAGGTTTTTTAATTATTCAAAAGTATGTTTAGAGCCAACATATCTTAATAAACAGCTTTTGACAAAGGACTTTTTTATTTTAGAAGTTGTGTCCCTGACATTCCTGATAGAATATCCACTACGAAACGAAGTCATTAAATTTTGCTAATAAACAGTTCAGTAAAATTAATGTTTGCAAGAGATATAAAAATAAGTGTCTTACAAAAGAAGTGGTGCTTTTATAACGGCAGTTAAATTGTTGGCCAAAACAATTAAGCACATCAAATGGACCACAAGTTAATTTCCACTACGAAACGGGTCAAATCTCCTTCAGTGTCTGGTTTTAAAATTATGCCAAATATCAGTGCACAGCTTAGTACGCGCTTTGATGAAAATAATTATTTTTGTTACTATTGCAATATAGGGATTGTGGGGAAAAAACATGTGAAAATGTCCACTACGAAACCATCATCTATTAAACAAGTATGGGAGAAATAAGATGTGCTTTAAGAAACAGTTTCGAAGTGGACAAATGTTCCCTACGAAAGAGTACATAAGTATGAACATAATATTATTTCAAAGAGTATTTAAGATTGCACTTTTTATTTCCAAACAGGTCTTATAATAGAGGTATTACAAATAACTCTTGAAATATAATTTAAGACAAGTTGATTTTCCATTTGTTCACTACGAAACTGTTTTTTAAAGCACATCTTATTTATCATAGAGAAATACTAGGAGTCCTTTGGTAATTCGTGTATCATTAATTGCCATTGTGCTTAGTTTGTTTTGTTATCTTTTCTGACATCGAACTCGGACTTATCTTAAACCGAGTTATACCTTGCGTATTGTTGAGCGTTTGCTTTACTACATTGGCTCGAAGTATAGGGGGAGAGTCGAGATCTCACAAAGAATATTCAACCCCGCTGCATGTTTTGGCCTGTCCCAAGTGAGGTTGTCTTTGTTAGTTTTGTATGATTTTTGTATGATTTTCAACTCTTAATTGATATCATTCGGAGTTTGTTATGACATCCATTATCAATATACTAGTAAAATCGAGAAAGGAAATGGGGAATGTGTCAAAGCGACAACAACTCGACCATAGAGCAGATAACAGCCGAAGGCCACCAATGGGTACTTGTTTTTGTTTAGGGGTCAGCTGAAGCACGCCTCCGGATGCGGAACATCTCGTGGCGTTGAAGACCCATTGGTGGCCCTCCGCTGTTTTCTGCTTTTTCGTCCGGTTGTTGTGTCTTTGAAACTCACCATTTCCATTCTCAATTTTAAAAGTAAACTTACTATGAGAAAGAAAAGTGGAACAAGAGGTTACATTGATTTTTCCATTTAGATTTAGATCTGAGTTTAATTGAGAAGTAAAATCAAATCCAGATCATGACAAGCAAAGGATTATGTACAGCATGTGGTACTGAATTGGTAGTTTTGAGAAAATACAAACGTTTTATCAAAGGCAGGGATCAACAGGTTTGCCAATTGATAATAATTATATGATGGAAAAAGTAAAAGAAAATATGAATCTATTTTAGCTAGGGCATTGGGTGGACATTCGAACGTTAGTAGCAAATTATCGCCAAAGAGATCCATAACTACAATTTATCATCAGGATTAAATATTGGACATTGTATCCACATCAAATAGTGCTTAGGTAACTCATAACAATACAATTGTTGGTATATGAGTTCAAGTTTTGCGCATTTGCTTTTCAGATTCTGTCAAAATTTATTTAAAAAAATTAAACATGGTCTCAGTATAAATTTTGTTTTTACAAGGAGGAAGATGAAGCCTATCTCTTTGAATAAAAAAAAGTAAATGATCCGTAATAGACCTATTATCGATAATCAATAATAAAGATCAAAGGCTTTTTCTTTAAATCATAAGTTTCAACTCATGGACACTTTTTGGTGGTTAAACGCACATTTGTTTGAAAAAAGTTGACAATTAGGAAGGGAAAGATTAATTTTATATAGAACACTATTTTGTTAACAGAAAATAGGAAAGATAAATACGAATATAGACTCATTTAGACTGATGCCGAATTCCTCAGAAAGTCTGGCGTAAAATTGAATAAAGGGCCTATTAAAACAATAAATACAGAAATTGACGTATTTCATAATGTATTTATACAAAAGGTTGCATATATCCACATGACTGTGTAGATAAAATAACAAAACAGATTGAAGGAAACCAACCTACCACCAAAGGAAGATTTGCATAAAGAAATTTGATGCGACTGTCATACAACTGGGATGTTTAGCGCTATATAACCAGGTTCAGTCCACCATTTTCAACATTTGAAAAGGCCTATAGCAAATCAGGAATATGACAGTTGATGTTCATCGTTTGATGTGTTTCATTATTTGATTATGTCATTTTATTAGGGACCTTCCGTTTTGAATTTTCCTCGGAGTACAGTTTTTCTGTCATTTAACTTTATAAATGGTGAGCATATGAGTGTTGAAGATTTTGTATATGCTCAAATGCTCAGTATTTGAAACATTTGAGCAAGACTTTCTGATATAAGCGCCAGAACTACAAATGAATTTCCATGAAAAAACAAAAACATGATAAAGCCTATAATCAATTTGAGGTTGGCCACGATTAAATATAAACAACTTAATACTTGTTCTGCTGTAAGCAATTTATTTGGGAAGGCTACGGCACAACCTTCACCTGCAAGGATACTTTGATTGGGTAAATCCATATGAAAGGGAACAAATTTGAAAGTTCTTTAAGACAATAATTGTATGCGATCTTAAATATAAAAAAATAATTCTTGAAGCACCAAATGATTATCCACTTCTAACCAACATAAAAAAATCGCAAAAAGTATGTGCTCAATTATTGGAATCTTAAACAATATGTGTCATTATGAATGAAATGGACTTGTGTTATATTTTTGTTTTATGTTTTCTTATACCCTATGACTTAATAAATATATATATACTAAAATACAACTTCCACATCAAAAGCCATGTCAGGATATGTTCATGATGTTGAAAGATCTATGTTTGCTAAACCTATAAATAATATATGCATGAGATCCGTTTCATTAATGAAAAAAATAAATGAGTGGCTAAACCAACGTTTTACACCAGAGTTAATTATACAGAACAGTTGATAGCAGTTCATATAAATAAAAAACAAAGCTGAAATGTATTTAGCCAATTTTACTTGGAGTATTGCATTTTTCATGTTTCAAAAACATGAATGTAACAATTTAATTACAAAATTATACGCAAATTATATGAAAATAATGTTAAACATTTCTTTACCGACATAGATAGTGTAGCTCGTATTATTCAACGGGTGGATGGATATCTTCCCACATGTTGAAAAATTGAAACAGGTGATGACCAAACTGAAATTGGCATTATTTATGATAGTTTATATAGTGACGAGTTTGTGGTTTAAATACCAAAATGTATCCCACATAGTAGATGGTGAAATATAAGCAAAGCAAAAAGTTGTTAAGAAAAATGTCATTTAAAAACTATAAGTTTTGAAGAAAAGAAACAATGTTCAGTATCACAGCAAATCAATTAATATTATTTAGAGACATCATCCAAATATTTTTATAAAATTGACAGGAATGCTATGTCAGCTATAGATGACAAGAGATACATCTTGACCATTAAAATTCACACATCAGTATATGGACACTATCAAATATATCCAAAATATTAAATACACACAAGTTAGATTTCAAAATAATGATATTGAAAAATGGATAGGAAATAATTGGTTTACAAAATAAGATTAGGCGTCAAATATGTTGAACTTGGTAATTATAAGTATGATCATCTTAATTCAGTAAACCTTTACTGTTTTGTATAGGAAGTATCATCAATATCCCGAATATCGCGAAAAGATGATCAATTAATTTGTAATTTGGCTGCAGTAAATTTACGCCCTCACAAGTACATACGACTAGAAGATGCGTTTAGTCTTTCAAACAATAGAACATAGATGGTGTGCAACATTATATACTCCATTTCACGACCCCTGAACAAGCCGATGAATTGATTCGTGTTTCGGATACTTAGTAAATAAACTCATCATAGATACCGGAGGCAGTAGATTTTCGCTTTCACTGATACATAGTAATAGATATATGACGTCTACGGAGTATTAGTTTGCTAACGTGTTTAATTGATTATAATTACTATGATTTGCTGCTGTATCTATACCGTCCATAGTTTCCAAAGGATTTTTTATTTTGTTACTCCACTGCTATGATTTTTTTTATTCTTGGTCGATTCGTCCAACGCTATATGAGAAAGACCCCTCAGGAATAGATGACCTTAGCTGTATTTGGCAAAACTTTAAGGAATCTTTGGTCAGAAATGCTCTTCAACTTCGTACTTTATTTGTTTTTTTAAACATTTTTTGATTCGAGCGTCACTGATAAGTCTTTTGTAGACGATACGCGCGTCTGGGGTATATATAAAATTTTAATCCTCGTATATATGATGAGTTTATGTATCGAGAACACTGTTGCGATATCAAAAGAGCAGAGCTCACGTCTGATGTGCTATCGGTGTTGGTCAGAACTACATGGTTATGTCACCATTAATCTCGCCAGTCAGAACTAAAGAAATTATTTGACTGATTTACATAAAAGTGTAAACGAATACTCTTAATCTAGATTAGAGATAAATGCAAAATCTAGAATACATATACATCACAGCATGGAATAATAGGTTTAGTAAGCGCTTAAAAGAATATAACTTCCGATGAATAGAAAAAGATGAAAAAGAATATCGTCATACCAAGGACATGATAGATGAGCTGAGAGAAGTTTGCTATCGATGTCGTATGCAAACTTCTTTAAATCCAAATCGGGGGTGAAAGTGAGTGTTGATGAGTGTGACTTGTATGTACACAAGTAAAAAATGGTATTCAATAGACAAAGTCGAATATGAATACCATTGTGTCGAGAAACAAAAATCAAATACGCTAAACATTATTTTGCGAATTGACTATTTGCCATTTTCAAAATCCATCCCTTCCTCTACCACTGAAATAATGACTCATGTGGAGAATCTCTTAGATCGTTGAGCCGTCAATCGTTAAGTTGGACTTTTAAGTATGCGATATACTGGGTTCCTCCGACCCTATGCTGAAAAACTCTTACTTGGTCTTGGCATAAGTGCCATTGTCCTTAGTTACCTCTTCCTCTGGCCCATATGCAAAATCTGTTATTTTGGTCAGCCGGATTGAGTAAAGTTTGACTATATGACATAATCAATACCCCACCACTTCATGCTGACAAAATATTGTATTGGTCCAGGGCATTGTTAGTTCTATGGGATATATGTGAAGTTAGTGGCCGTTTCGTTATTCGTGATTCGATATTCTATATCCAACTCGGTTTGATATTGAAATTTGGTTAAAAATCAAAACTAAATTAAAATATTCGATAACTTTAAAAGCATGATTGTCATATATAATATATAAGAGGAGTCAAAAGATATGTAAGAAGTTGTCTAATGACCCCTTCAAGCTGTTGCAATCTCTCGTTGTCCTCAAATATAAAATCTTATGTGAGTCGAGATTTGTGTTTCTGAAATATAGATCTTTATTAAAAAACGACAACAAAGATGTAACTTTACATATATTATTTCTTAAAACAAAAACAAAACCCTACCGCGCTAGAAACATTTAGAAATAGTTTATGAAAGACAAACGTAAAAGACATTTTAAGCGAAAACCTACTGGAGACCTCTTAAATGACAGTGAGACACACCTGGTCTTTCAATATTCCTAAAATTCGATTTCTAGTATGTATATATAAAGATGCAATGCATTTTAAGAATGATGTCATATGTAGTTTCTACGGAGGGCTTAAATTGTCACTGTTCATCTTAAAACTGTCCACAATTTAGGTTAAAGGCAAAAGGCGATGGTAAGATCCATGGTCTCTCAATCTTCCCAACACTATGCAGATAATTAGTTCTTATAAAGATAAAACGAGACTGAAATGAATTTGGGTAAACTTCTTGTTTTCTATGGTTACAGAGGGCTCAAAGTGTCAGTTAGATATTCAAAATATGTACGAATGATTAAAGCCGATGCGACATGTTACTCCAGACACCCAACGTCAAAACTGTATCACTACAAAAATGTAAACGCAAGTCGAAGTAATGTAAAGTGAAATGTCAAAAGGGGGTCTCAATGTTTTTACAGGTTTCACCGGTAACAAATGGTTTTCACTATATTTTTTTAATATCGAACTGGCACTTTGAGCCCTCAAAAAATAAAGAAGACGAAAAGTGTAACCGATTTCTTTTTTATATCATAAATAGCTATACACTAACAAGCTTTGTGTATGAATTTTAGGAAGATTGATAAATCAGGGAGATCTAGCATACGCCCTGTACCCTTCTATCTTATTTTTTACTCTTATTATTTGAAAAGTGACACTGTTAGCCCTTCGTATACATCGAAAATGATATTTCTCTTGGAAATCCTTTTCATAGCATCTGTATATAAACAAAAATTAGACAAGATTATCAAACTGTACGGATATTGAAACAACAGGAGGGTCACACTATTTCTTCAGTGGTCTCCGGTAGATTTTCAATATATATTTTGAATATCGAACTTGCACTTTGAGCCCTTCATAATTATAGAACGAGAAGTATATTCAAATTTCGTGTTATATCAAATTATCATGTATACACATGGAAAAAAGTATTGCAACACCTTGATTTTTTAAAACTTGAAAAAATTTAGCCTCTTTTTTTGGATGAAATATTATAAAATATGTGTATAATATTACTGAAACATAGTTTATGATAACATTGGCATTGAAACGAATGTGGATATTCCTCCACGATGATAATTTCCAACTTTGGCGAGCTCTGCACTACATTGGATACGGAAAACTGTGTGTCTGTTCGTTAACAAAGGTCTCCGAAATTGTCTTATCGCACGATAACCAGTAACGATGAGTCGATCTCGAACAGTTCTTGTTAAAAGGCTCTTGTATGACCACCACTCTCTTTTTAGGATTGTCTTGTATGCAATGGGTTTCCTTCTGACCAACCTTCATTATGCTTGATTTTCCCTAGCAAATGGTATAGGGGGTCTTCATTATCTCGGACGGTCTTTAACACCGTTTATTGCCTGATTTTTATTCTCAAAACGACTTATAGTGGAATGGTGATGACCAACAATACGTGCAGTTGTTACAGCGACATCTCTTCTTCTCTTATGCTGATAATCTGCCATCTTGATGCAGTTAAGAGTTGTCAAGGACCCATTACAAGGTGTCAATCACATAACTTTAAAAACTTGGTTATCTAAAGTGTTGAAAACAATGAGGATTAAAACATCTGTTTTGCTGTTTACGGGTACAGTAGCTGCATCTGCAGATAAAAACTTATCGAGTCGATATTTATTGATTAAACTCAGGTGATACTTAAATATTGTTTAACTAGTTCTATTTTACCAAATTATATCACAAAAAAATAAAGAGTGTTTTTTTAATTTCAATTTCAGTTTGGTGTTGCAATAATTTTTTCCATGTATATATATCTATATATTAACCAACTCTATGTGTAATATAAGGAAGATTGATAGATCAGGAAGATTTGGCCAACGCCTTGTACCCATCTATCTGTATGTTTACGATTTTCATTTGAAAAGTAACACATTAAGCCCCCCGTACATATCGAAAATGGTATTGTCTTGGAAATCCTTTTGATAGCATCTATTTATATACGAAATAGGCAAGATTAACAACATGGTTATGTATAGTGAAAGACCAGGAGGTCTCACTTCAGCGGTCTCTGTTAGATTTTCGCTATATACTTTGAATATCAAATTAGCAATTTGAGTCCTCCCGAAATATTGAAGACAAAATGTGTATACAAATTCATTTTAATATCATTTATATCTATATATCAGTTAACTTTATGGATAATTTTCGGAAGATTGAGAGATCAGGAAGATCAAGAATTAATATTTAGTCAATCAAAAATATATTTAAGTTTAGCTTTCCATAACTGTTCAAATCAAATTTTCTAGTCTTACTTGAGCTACGTTGCTGGTTTTTTTTTTAACTTTTTGTCAAAATATCATTTTTTAAATGAACATCTCGGATTATATTTATGTTGATAAAAATATACATGTCAAACATTGTAAAGACGAATATCCGATGTACGTAATGGTTTATATTTGAGGGCGAAGATATATGATAACGTCAGCTTGTCGGCAAAAATAATTTCCTACCTGTACATCTCTTAATATGAATTCCTTTAACTACCACTATCATGCCGTTATAAAATTCACTCATTTTCTGTGTTTAATCAACCTTTAATTTATTGACGATTCAGTGTAAATCATTTCACTAACGGCATACTATCAATTGTTTTTCGATCTATGTGATTAGAGGCATCAATCTTTTATTTACTTTCATTTAAATGGTGTAATAAGACAAAACCCTTTAAGAAAATGCACCAGAAGCTGACAACAACATACTCGGTTTCTCATTTTGGTCCATTACGGGTGGTGACAGCAGTCGCCTACTCCCATCCAAAGTCTGAGGTACCTATACAGTTACGGGTATGGGCTCATTTTTCAGTCTTTCTGTACAGTTCCCTACGGCAAAGTTTTTCCCCACACCTAGTGGGATTGAAAGCTTGTCCCAGACCCTATTATTCATGAAAAAGCCCAGGTGGGAAAGTGCACCAGAAGCTGACAACAACATACGCAGTTTCTCATTTTGGTCCATTACGGGTGGTGGCAGCAGTCGCTTGACTCCCATCCCCCCTACGGCAAAGTTCTTGACTGCAGGTAGTTAGAATGAAAGCTATTATACATATCTTCAATTCGTATCAATCCCTGGGTGGGAAAGTGCACCTGAAGACTTCACTGACCATCCAAAGTCTGAGGTACCTATACAGTTATGGGTATGGGCTAATTTTTCAGTCTTTCTGTACAGTTCCCTACGGCAAAGTTTTTTCCCACACCTAGTGGGATTGAAAGCTTGTCCCAGACCCTATTATTCATGAAAATGCCCCGGTGGGAAAGTGCACCTGAAGACTTCACTGACCATCCAAAGTCTGAGGTACCTATACAGTTATGGGTATGGGCTCATTTTTCAGTCTTTCTGTACAGTTCCATACGGCAAAGTTTTTTCCCACACCTAGTGGGATTGAAAGCTTGTCCCAGACCCTATTATTCATGAAAATGCCCAGGTGGGAAAGGGCACCAGAAGCTGACAACAACATACTCAGTTTCTCATTTTGGTCCATTACGGGTGGTGGCAGCAGTCGCTTTACCAATTTTCTTGATACAGAGGTCTAAATACAGCACAAACAACAGTTTCCAAAAGACCCCAAAATAAATAAAAAAATAATATTTTAACAAAACACAATTGACTAGCAGGTCGAAACAACTGATGTTCCTAAACAGACACTGTTGACTGCCATTAATTGGTGATTGCCAAATAAACTGATCACCAGATGTTACAAAATGGATCTTTTTATTAATTTATTACTAATAAATTTACTGAACAGAAAACAATTAATTTGCGGAAAAGATGGTTCACCGCAAACATGAGGTGCAAACATTTGTATACCATACCCGGATTTTGACAATTAATGTCTCTTCAGCATGTTCAAATATGTTAGGAATCAAAACAATATTTGGAAGGCCATATAATTTACCTTTATTTAGGATAGACTTTTGAATTTTGGAAGAGTTGAAACAGGATAAACCTGAAGGCAAATGCAAAACAACATGTACAAGCCCAAAAGAAAAAGTATAAAGAAGTCTATATTGTAAAACAATATTCAAATAAATAGTGGTACTATATTTTACTTTTTCAAGACAGTTAAATTTATGTTCCTTTGAATCGCTTATTCACAACTGTAATCAATGAACTATAACTATTCATTTTTTGATTAAGAATATTCCCAAGTATTGATTTTGCTAAAATTATATTAATGAACAGACCTTCTACATGTGATATTTGCTTTTACTTTTATAATCTTAATTATCTTATGTATTTTCTAGATGTTCCAGATTCTAAAACTTTTGATTTGACTTTGATGATACTATTACTGAGGAATTTGATTCCAATAACCCCTCCTCTTTGTGGATTTGACTGTCTACCTACTGCAATGGAAACCACACCAGCTGCAGACTTAGCAAGGGTCAAGCACTACAGGAATAACCTGGCACATCTGGATGATGGCAAACTAGACACAGGGTTCTTCAATACTGCTTGGGAAGATATAACTAGTGTATGTATATATATATATATATTCTGTAAATATACTGAAGAGATGAGTAGTTGTCATTTCTGTACACTTAAAAGTATTTTGTGTATTGCGTCTAGATTTCCTAGTTTAATTCCTACGAGAAGGTAACACATCCTGAAACAAAAGTTGATTTTATAGCATCTATAGATCATGCAGATAGAGGAGGGGATAAGGCATCTGCCATGTTGTCGTAAAAGTATGAAATGAAAACTTCTGGTTCCAGTCCCGTCCATATCTCAGATACTATAAGCAATATGTATACTTTATTTGGTGTAATGAAGGTTTGTAAGGTGTAAATGCCCAACTGGCAGGTGTCATCTGACCTTAGCCTTATTTTCATAACTCAGTGGTGATAGTTAAGTTTTTGGCGAGCCTCTGACTTTTGACACAGAAAGCTCATGATCAACATCATGAACATAGGGATAGTGATCCGGTTGGACGTTGGCAGCTGAGGCCAAATTCTTAAAAGCTGTATATTTTAGTAGGTGGAAAACCTGGATGCTTCGATCATACTTTGTACGTAGATGCCTTATGTGACGAAGTTTCCATTAGTCACATGGCCAATGTCCTTGAACCCATTCAAGGACATTGGCCATGTGTCAAACAGAAACTTCAGTGCCGACTTGAAAAAAAGTTAAGATTTATTGTAATGTTAATTATGTCAACTATATTTGGTGTATGGAAATATTTTATGATCTATATGTCAGTCACGCAGGTTTTATTTGACCTTGACCTCATTTTCACGGTTCATTGCTCAGTGTTAAGTTATTGTGGTTTGGTCTGCTGTTCATATCTGCTAAGCATGGTTCATCTGACCTTGACCTCATTTTCATTGTTCCTTGGATCAAGGTTCCTTGGTCAATGTTTAGTTTATGTGACAGTTGTAATAAAGCTTTATATTTTGGACTATCAACATAATATCAATGATTAGAAACGAAGGCGAAAAATTTCAGTGTGTTTACTCTTGTTTGTGTTTTCCCTTGCCTTTCTAGTACTATAATACAGTATATGCAATAGGCCTACTATAATTTGTGTATATACTGATGGTAAGGTGGACATGTCCAACTGGCAGGTGTCATCAGACCTTGACCAGATGTTCATGATTCAGGTGTTAAATTTAAGTTTTTGTTTTTTGGTCTGTTTTACTTATGCTATAATAGCAATATGTCAACTATATATGGTGTGTGGAATGATTGTTATGTGTATATGTCTGATCATGACCTCATTTTCATGGTTCATTATACATGCAAAACTTCAACTATAGTTAAAGCATGTAATAAATGTACATGTTGTAAGGTGTACATGTCTATCTGACCTTAGTAATATTTTTAAAAGTGTACAAAAATGTTCTAAACAATGGAAATCCATCCAATGATGTAACTTTATTTTCATTTTGGTGTTCAAACAATGAAGTTACCCACACACAGTCCTTTAGATTCTTAACAAGGCGAATTGCCATGGATCATTGGTTATTATTGAGACAAAATATAACAGGGCTCCCCTCTGAACCTGCAATATTTTTTCGAGTTATCAAGAATGATTAAAGGGAAATAACTCATTAAATAAATCAAAAATACATATTGTATAATTTACAGGCCATAGATAGATTAGGTGGGCAGCAAATGAAGCAGGAGTGTAATCATCTAAAAACCAAACCATTAGATCAAACCAACCAAGAAATAATGATGGACATTAAACATTCCAATAATGAAATCCGGGAACTGAAAGAATCATTTGAAAGTCTGAAGCGTTCACATACTGAAATAATAAAATCCCATGAGATGTTACAGGATGACCATAGGAAAGTAACAAACGAGTTGGAAATGATGAAGACTTCTCAAAAGGATACTGTGCCTTGGAATATAAGGGGTAAACAGTTTGGGGTTACATCTAGATTCATTATATTTAGAGATAGGGTTTCAATTGATTCTTTGAATGTGATTAACCATTCATTTTTTTGTAGTTTTTAAAGGCTGACATTTGTCAATTTTGTTATATAGTGTATCAATCAAATGTAAAATGAAATTAAGGATCTAATGTAATGGGAATAATTTTGGAAAGAGAAAAATTATTATCAGCAAAATAATGTCATTGTTTATTGTTGTAAAATTAAAAATAATCCAAAACTATATGCAAGCTCACAACATTCAAACATAGAATAAATAATGATAAGAAGGAATTTTTAAGAAGGAAAATCGTGAAAACCTTGATTTACAAGAAACAAATTATACACACATATGTTATACAGCAATCAGCTTTTTATTCCTGTGATGAAACGATGAACTTCTGCAGATTCAGTTATTTTCTTGTGTACCATTGAATGTTGATTGAAGAAATCTTGCATTTTCATTGATATTTTGTTTTTGTTTTGCCAAAGTATGCATTCAACATGGGCAACTTTGTATCCCACAGATGTTAATGAATCCACAGTATACTATCCAGATATTTCTATGTTAGTAAGGATAAATTATTTCTTTATCTATATTTCAGCAAGAATTAATGATACACTTACAGATTGGAAGGAAAATGATGATACAATGTTTATAAATACAAGAGCTGCCCAGTATGTACTCGAATGTATCAAGGAAAATAGTTGTGTAACTATTACGGCTAGTTCTGGTGTAGGGAAGACAGCAACTCTTAGACATGTAGCTCTAAGAATGGCAGAAGAAGAAGGATATGATGTTCTTATAGTGACAGAGCCAGGTGACATTCTAAGGTTTTACAATCAAAATAAGAAAACATTGTTTCTTGTTGATGATTTGTGTGGAAACTTTTCACTTGACCAGAGTGACATAAAAAGTTGGGAACCATTCATGGAAGATATAAAACAACATCTTAATAAAAAACAAACAAAAATACTTGCAGCATGTCGGTTACAAGTGTACCAAGATGAAAAGTTTGATTCTTTATCAGTTTTTAAATCATGTGTATGTAACATTTTATGTAAAAACATTTGCTTGTCAAAAACTGAAAAAAAATCAATAGCTAAGTTGTATCTCAATGCAAAAGCATCTGAGATAGGTGACTTGTATGATATTTATGACTGTTTTCCTCTTTTATGTAAATTGTACCATGATAATCCTGAACCTATTATAGCAGATTTCTTTCAAAAACCCTTTTCAATTTATGAAGCAGAGGTTGACAAGTTTCTCAAGAAAGGGTATTATGCTAAATACTGTGCTTTGGCTTTATGTGTCATGTTTAACAACAAATTAAAGGAAGAAATATTGACAGAAAAAGTGAATGAAGAAACCAGGATTATCATTGAAAACACATGTGAGGCATGCAGATTAGACAGGGGAACATCAAGACTTGTATTACAGGATCAACTTGACTCACTCACTCAGACATTCATAAAGAAAGAATATAATGTATACAAAATTCTACATGATAAAATATTTGACTTTCTTGTTAAGATCTATGGACAAAAAATAATCGATTGTTTGATAGAGAATGCTGACAGTGGTTTAATCAAGGAACGATTTTTATTAGAAGAAAGGGACAACATGGATCACTATATCACTATAATACCAACAAAGTATCATCAGATGTACACACAGAGAATGATTGATGACTGGTCGAAGGGAAAAGTTCAAGATGTATTTAGTAACATCAATATGAAGATACCTCAGTTCACACAGAAATTTCGCAGTTATTTGAATACACTAGATATATCTTACCAGAGACAACTGGCAAATATCTGTGATGTTAGTAAACAGTCTAAAACAACTTATTCCTGGATGTTTAAAGATGATGATAACTATGACACTTCTTTATTACATTGTTGTTATTTAGGAGATATTTCTTTGGTCACGTGGTGTTGTGATCATGGGGTAAATGTAAACAGGTGTACATATAATGAAAAATCACCAATAAATATTGCTTGTGAACAGGGTCATTCAGAAATAGTATTAATGTTGTTAGACAGAGGAGCAGACTGTAATATATGTGATCATGATGGCCAGTCACCCGTATTGAAGGCTTGTGAACATGGTCATACAGAAATAGTAAAAATTTTGTTAGACAGAGGAGCAGACTTTAATAAATGTGACAATTTTGGTCACTCACCTCTATTGAAGGCTTGTAAACATGGTGAAACAGAAATAGTGAAGATGTTGTTGGACAAAGGAGCAGACTGTAATAAATGTGACTGGATTGGTCGGTCACCTGTAATAGAGGCTTGTGAACATGGTCATACAGAAATAGTGAAGATGTTGTTGGACAAAGGAGCAGACTGTCATGACTGTAATAAATGTGAAAGAAGTGGTCAGTCACCTCTAATGAAGTCTTGTGAACATGGTCATACAGAAATAGTGAAAATGTTGTTGGACAGTGGAGCAGACTGTAAAAAATGTGATAATGGTGGTCGGTCACCTATAATGAAGGCTTGTGAACATGGTCATACAGAAATAGTCAAGATGCTATTAGCCAAAGGAGCAGACTGTAATAAATGTGACTTTTGGTGTCAGTCACCTGTAATGAATGCTTGTGAACATGGTCATAAAGAAATAGTGCAAATGTTGTTAGACAGAGGAGCAGACTATAAGAAATGTAAGGATCATGGTCAGTCACCTGTACTGAAGGCATGTGAACATGGTCATACAGAAATAGTAAAGATGTTGTTAGACAGAGGAGCAGACTATATAGGATGTGATATTAACAGTGAATCACCTGTAATGAAGGCATGTGAACATGGTCATACAGAAATAGTAAAGATGTTGTTAGACAGAGGAGCAGACTGTACTAAATGTGATAATGGGGTTCAGTCACCTGTAATGAAGGCATGTGCAAATGGTCATACAGAAATGGTAAAGATGTTGTTAGACAAAGGAGCAGACTATAATAGATGTGATATTAATGGCCAATCACCTGTAATGAAGGCTTGTGCACATGGTCATGTAGAAATAGTGAAAATGTTGATAGACGTAGAAGCAGACTATAAGAAATGTGATAATAATAGAAGGTCACCTGTAATGAAGGCTTGTGAACATGGTCATACAGAAATAGTTAAGATGTTGTTAGACAGAGGAGCAGACTGTAATAAATATGACAGATGGGATGAATCACCTGTTATGAAGGCTTGTGAACATGGTCATACAGAAATGGTAAAGATGTTGTTAGACAGAGGAGCAGACTATAATAAATGTGAAAAGAGTGGTCAGTCACCTCTAATGAAGGCTTGTGAATATGTTCGTACGGATATAGTTAAGATGTTGTTAGACAGAGGAGCAGACTATAATAAATGTAATAAAGATGGGCAGTCACCTCTTCTTAGGGCTTGTGAACATGGTCATACAGAAATAGTAATGATGTTGTTAGACAGAGGAGCAGACTATAATAAATGTAATAAAGATGGGCAGTCACCTCTTCTTAGGGCTTGTGAACATGGTCATACAGAAATGGTGAAGATGTTGTTAGATAAAGGAGCAGACTACAATAATTTTGACAATTCGGGTCAGTCACCTCTAGGGAAGTCTTGTGAACATGGTCATACAGATTTAGTAAAGATGTTGTTAGACAGTGGAGCATACTATAATAAATGTAACAAGTATGGTCAATCACCTGTAATGAAGGCGTGTAAACATGGTCATAAAGAAATTGTAAATATGTTGTTCGACAGAGGAGCAGACTATAATAAATGTGACAAGTGGGATCAGTCACCTGTAATGAAAGCTTGTGAACATGGTCATACAGAAATAGTGAAGATGTTGTTGAACAGAGGAGCAGACTTTAATAAATGTGATGAAGATCACAGATCACCTCTAATAGCGACTTGTGAACATGGTTATACAGAAATAGTGAAGATGTTGTTAGACAGGAAAGCAGACTGTAATCAATGCGACAGGGCGGGTCAGTCACCTGTTATGAAGGCTTGTGAACATTGTCATACAACAGTAGTGAAGATGTTGTTGAATAGAGGAGCAGACTTTAATAAATGTGATGAAGATGACAGATCACCTTTAATGGTGGCTTGTGAATATGGTCATACAGAAATGTTAAAGATGCCGTTAGACCCAAGAGTAGACTTTAATAAACGTGATGAAGATGACAGATCACCTTTAATGCCATTGGTGTCTTGTGAACCTAGTCATATAGAAATAGTAAAGATGTTGTTAGACAGAGGAGCCGACTATAATAAATGTAACAAGAGTGGTCAGTCACCTTTAATGAAGGCTCGTAAACATGGTCATAAAGAAATAGTAGAGATGTTGTTAGACAGAGGAGCACACTATGATAAATGTGACAAATGGGGTCGGTCATCTCCGTGTCAGACCAAAACAGACCATGTATACAAATATACGTTCAAAATGCCCCGTTGATATCCGTTCGTTATACCGGTTTGATAACACGAGTTGCGCCCCTTCTACTCGATAATGCATTTTAGATTAATATGTATATATGTTTTTTTAATATTAGGATTTGTTTGAAGTATATTTCTTTTCTTGTTTTGTCGAGGAACTAATGAATTATTCGTCTATATATGTTGTTTATTTTTTAATAGATGTTAGTTTATATAAATATATATTGGTAATTAAATGCAAGGACGTATGTTAATTGTATACACACCAGAATGTATGCCATAAAGGTGTCTTCTCATTTATCCAACTTTTTAAAATAAGGTATTCTCATTTAGCCAACTTTTTATTTTTATACGACCGCAAATTTTGAAAAAAATTTCGTCGTATATTGCTATCACGTTGGCGTCGTCGTCTGCGTCGTCGTCGTCGTCCGAAAACTTTTAGTTTTCGCACTCTAACTTTAGTAAAAGTGAATAGAAATCTATGAAATTTTAACACAAGGTTTATGACCATAAAAGGAAGGTTGGTATTGATTTTGGGAGTTTTGGTCCCAACATTTTAGGAATTAGGGGCAAAAAAGGGCCCAAATAAGCATTTTCTTGGTTTTCGCACTATAACTTTAGTTTAAGTTAATAGAAATCTATGAAATTTTGACACAAGGTTTATGACCACAAAAGAAAGGTTGGGATTGATTTTGGGAGTTTTGGTTTCAACAGTTTAGGAATTAGAGGCCAATAAAGGGCACAAATAAGCATTATTCTTGATTTTCGCACAATAACTTTAGTTTAAGTAAATAGAAATCAATGAAATTTAAACACAATGTTTATGACCACAAAAGGAAGGTTGGTATTAATTTTGGGAGTTTAGGTCCCAACAGTTTAGGAATTAGGGGCCAAAAAGGTACCCAAATAAGAATTTTTCTTGGTTTTCGCACCATAACGTTAGTATAAGTAAATAGAAATCTATGAAATTTAAACACAAGGTTTATGACCATAAAAGGAAGGTTGGTATTGATTTTGGGAGTTTTGGTCCCAACAGTTTAGGAAAAAGGGGCCCAAATGGTCCAAAATTAAACTTTGTTTGATTTCATCAAAATTGAATAATTGGGGTTCTTTGATTTGCCGAATCTAACTGTGTATGTAGATTCTTAACTTTTGGTCCCGTTTTCAAATTGGTCTACATTAAGGTCCAAATGGTCCAAAATTAAACATAGTTTGATTTTGACAAAAAATGAATCGTTTGGGTTCTTTGATATGTTGAATCTAAAAATGTACTTATATTCTTGATTATTGGCCCAGTTTTCAAGTTGGTCCAAATCGGGGTCCAAAATTAAACTTTGTTTGATTTCATCAAAAATTGAATAAATGGGGTTCTTTGATATGCCAAATTTAACTGTGTATGTAGATTCTTCATTTTTGGTCCTGTTTTCAAATTGGTCTACATTAAAGTCCAAAGGGTCCAAAATTAAACTAAGTTTGATTTTAACAAAAATTGAATTCTTGGGCCTCTTTGATATGCTGAATCTAAACATGTACTTAGATTTTTGATTATGGGCCCAGTTTTCAAGTTGGTCTAAATCAAGATCTAATATTATTATATTAAGTATTGTGCAATAGCAAGTCTTTTCAATTGCACAGAATTGTGCAATGGCAAGAAATATCTAATTGCACAATATTGTGAAATAGCAATTTTTTTTTTAATTAGAGTTATCTTTCTTTGTCCAGAATAGTAAGCAAGAAATACCTTATTGCACAATATTGTGCAATAGCAAGATTTTTTTTTAATTGGAGTTATCTCTCTTTGTCCAGAATCAACTTAAATCTTTGTTATATACAATATACAATGTATATTCACTTTTTACTACCAACTGATAAATTTGGATAATCTTTACCATTCAGTGATAACAAGCAGTTTTTTTACATCTTAATATTTTATGATGTATTTAAATGAGAAGTTATTGTTGCAAACTCCATTAGAATATTTTAATTGAGATTAGTTTTGGAATAAGGGAAAGGGGGATGTGATTAAAAAATTGGGTTCAATTTTTCTCATTTGAAATTTCATAAATAAAAAGAAAATTTCTTCAAACATTTTTTTGAGAGGATTAATATTCAACAGCATAGTGAATTGCTCTAAGAGAAAACAAAAAATTTAAGTTCATTAGAACACATTCATTCTGTGTCAGAAACCTATGCTGTGTCAACTATTTAATCACAATCCAAATTTAGAGCTGAATCCAGCTTGAATGTTGTGTCCATACTTGTCCCAACCGTTCAGGGTTCAACCTCTGCGGTCGTATAAAGCCACGCCCTGCGGAGCATCTGGTTGTTTTTAAAATTATTGGGTTGTTTGTTTAATAATAGTAAGGTGTCTTTCTAAAATTTGATAGTAAATTTGTTCCTGTATGTTTTTATACTATTTAAAAAATATACATGTATATAAAATAGGCATACATAAAATGTAAACTATTTTTAACTAAAATTTAGTATATTTAAAATAACAAATAAATGTTTTATCATTTATCATGTTTATACAGAAGAAACCCACATATCAGTAATATTTGTTCATTTGAGGTTCTGCGTTAATTTACAATTATACTAGTAACATGTGTATTTGGTATAGCATTTTTACTTGTCAATCTGGATAGCCTTTAGTAGTATCATATTGTTTCAATATTCATTAGTTAGCAACCAAGTAACATCATCGGACCTACATTTTGCCATCAACTTCAAGCACCATGTTAATTCATGTACCATATACCACCTATCGGAACTAGACATTGACATGATTGCTTTAAATTAAAAAGAGAGATATTTATTAGTCTAGCTTCTTCATAATTTGATGAAACCCAGGAGCTTCTAAGCTTCACCATGTACCCTCTACCCGGGAAACCGTAATTACGCCTTTCGTTCTGACAATCCTGGCCTAGGAATATTGAAATGTTTAGTAATGGTTATACCGTATGAATTGGAATTTCTCGTTATTGGTATTCTGCTGTTAAGATCCATCCAACCATTTTAACAAACAATAGACAATATGTTAATGGAGGAAGTTTGGCATAAAAAAATGTCAAACCCTGACACTTTAACTATAAAATATACATGCTCCAAGTCAGGAACTGTTACATTAGTGCATTACATATTTATTTTATGTTTTTGGCAAAAATAAGGTCCAATTTTTGTTCTTCCTCCGGCCCTTCTTTTAAATATCCTTGAAACGCCCCTAAACCTACATAGACAACAGACTGACCCAACTTAAGGATATACTACAGCAAGGGCAGATCAACGTATATCACTACACTGATGCAGTATCCTACCTACTTAAACTAGGATGAAGATCTAGTACTGAGCATGCCTTTAGTGTGTGCTATGGATCTTTCTGTGCTATGTTTTTTAACCCTTGTGCTTTGTTGCTTTTGAAAAGCAATGTGAATACAAAATTTTGATCAATGTTCGTGACACATATTCCCATATGCATATGCATGATATATCTGCACTGCCAATCCCAAATGTAATGGGGCGAATGTTGCAACAGAAACGATTGATTTTGTAATAGCCATACATTTACGAATTTTTGTTATCTTAAGGGGCAGTATACGGTTCAGAAGCGCCTTTGTGTTATTTTTTCATAAATTAACTAACAAATGAACTTTTGAGCCTAGGCTCCGTGTTTAAGACCGGACCTTGATCTATATATGTTATGTGTATATGCCCCCCTGGGGACCTAATTTGGAAAATAAAACTTATCTTATCTTATCTTATAATGTATAAAAAGAAGATGTGGTATGATTGCCAATGAAACAACTATCCTTCAAAGACCAAAATGACACAGATATTAACAACTATAGGTAATCGTACGGTTTGCAACAATGAGCAAAGCCCATACCGCATAGTCAGCTATAAAAGGCCCCGATAAGACAATGTAAAACAATTCAAACGAGAAAACTAACGACCTTATTTATGTAAAAAAAATGAACGAAAACAAATATGTAACACAAGAATAAACAAACGACAACCACTGAATTACAGGCTCCTGACTTGGGACAGGCACATACATAAATAATGTGGCTAGGTTAAACATGTTAGCGGGATGCCAACCCCCCTTACCTGAGACAGCGGTATAGCAGAACAACATAAGAACGAACTATAAAAATAGGTTGAAAAGGCTTAACTCCTTAGATGGACAAAAATAAAAGTTGAATGGTTTACTTTTATAAATTGTGACTTGAATGGTGTGTTGTATCATTGGCACTTATACAACATCTCCCTATATATATTATTAATATCTATTAAAAAGCTATGCGGGCATCATTTCATAGAAATACCAAAACGAGGACATACATGTAGCTCATAAGAACACTGGTGACAGGGTGAAGTTATTGTTCTTCTTTTAATGTATCCTTGATTTTTTCAGACATTTTGGTGTAATTCTAAATGTCTTAACATAGACTTCAATTTTCCTGCAGCAGATATGGCATCCCCTATATTGAATTCAGAGCTAAACTTTATAATTCATATCCCTTGGCCCCCTGTGTCTAAATTGTAAGGTGTCACAATATCTAGTTAGTTCTGGAGTTTGGCAGTTTGGTAAGCATCAGAGACAATCTTGGGTAAAAGTGATCGGTAGATGCAGAGTATGTGCTTCATGAGAAAGGCTTTTTCTTATGGAAGAACAAATCACCTCACTAACAATTATTAATGAACTGACAGCAAGTTCAATTCTAATTTCAATAACTATTTTATTTAATTGCACAGGTGTTGACTTCAATAAGTACTTGGTTATGCATGGATAAATGATTACTCACATTAATAAGCACAACTTAAAAGACTGTCAACACGTTTAGAGGACTCAGTTTTGTGTAGTTTTCTGTTTTTTTGTAAAGGTTTTTCTTTTACATAAAAACCCTGTTTTCATATCCAAACTACAAGAAAGAAACTGAGCGTGAGATCGTATAAAAGTGTCAGGTTGTGAGGGTACATGTCGATCAGTTTGATCAAATATATGGATTTCTGTTGTTTCTAATTTAAATTTCCCCAAGGGTGACTGGGGAAACGAAATATGGTCACTTGGTCTTCTCCCGACCGGCAGTAAAACGGAGTGGGGCGTCCGTTTTGCTGTGCGGGATGTATCAAGTTCGCAGTCACGTCCGGTCAGAATGAGGACGTTAAATCCGATTCCTCTTCAATATAGGGGATGCCATATTTGCTGCAGGAAAATTGAAGTCTATGTTAAGTGCCACGTTCTTTGCACGTTAAAAACCCTTGCAACAACTGTTTGAGGGGTCCGTAGGAGGTCTGTTGCAATGTCAAATTACTGTTCCAATCCTATATACCATCATTTTCTAGTGGCAGTCTAAATTTTCCCGACCATCATCCCGAATGGCCTCTATTATGACAAAACCTACCTATTATTTAATGGTTAACTTGTTTTCGTCCTGAACATGCATGAACTATTTGCCACTGGACGTTAAGCAACCAACAATCAATCAATCAATCTAATTAAAAAACGCACAAATTGTGCCTTTTGGTGAAAGCCTCATAACATCACTGATGATTCGCCAAAGAAAAGCAGAATATCAAGAGAAGCTGGTTTTAGCATCACCTTGTCACACACCAAATCTCTGCGAAACGTATAGTACTTTTCCCCGTCCACTTGAATGCATATTAATTGCTTTGAGGTTAAACATTAAAATACAATGCACAGTGTAGATACTATTCTGTACGCTTTCCGGAAGTCGCGATTTTCGAAGCGAGAACTTTTTGGATCACATTTTAAATTTGTCGGATATACTATATTAAACGGTAAGATGTTCATCTGTACATTGCTTAATGATTAATTCAGCTGACATCGATATTCACAAATGGTTTATAATTAAATTTAGCACATTCATTATTCGTATCTTTGCCTTAATCAAGAGATTTTCAAGTGCATCACTAAGGAAAATCAGTCGGTGAACCTAAAAACAATCTTTTTGCACCCTTACTGTACAAATTAACGTAAAATCCAGACTTAATTTACTAAATAAAGTATATTTTAAGTGGTGGTAAAAGTTTCAGCCAGATCTTTAAAGCCAGAAATAAGAAAATTACACTTGTTCGAATTTCGCACTGTACGATCAGTCTCGCTTGCATATTTTGAAACTGTATGATCAGTCTTTATTTCACTGTATTCTAGTAGTGATTTCAAAGTTATTTACGATACATTAGAAGATGGCATTTTTCTAAATAACACAAATATATTTTAATAAATTCACATCCTGTACACTTTTCAAACATGTTTAGCTTGATAGGGTGTACTCGACTTACTATATTAAGTATAAGGATGTTTGAATGTGGCTGAAATAAGAAGAAGGTTTGTTTGTTTATATAAGTTTCAGAAATGTCCTCCGTTATACTTAAAATTGTACAAACACACAGATTTAAGTGTTATATAAAAATGCATGTATTTACAAACATTCGAGGCCGTACTGTAGCCTATAATTGATCACAGTTCCTTCACTTTGTTTTGGATGTAGATCTGTCTCTTTCGTACACCACTTTGTAAAGCGATGGTTTAAAGGTTAATAGTGATAATGAAGTCCGTCTTTCCGTTCGTCCGTTGGACCGATACAACATGTTTCGCCGGTTTTGCAAGCGCATCTCCTTATAAACCACTTAATATACATTGGGGTTTCCAGACATTTTTTAATGGAGAGGGGGTCCAATCCAGGAGAAAAGAGGATTCTAAATATATGTTCCCATACAAATGCATTGAAAGTTAAACAAGAGTTTCAAACCGCCGGATCCCAATTTTCTTGAATCCTTCACTGGTATAACTGTATGGCCTTCAACAATAAGCAAAGCCAATACCACAGTCAGCCATAAAAGCCCCCGAAATGACAATGTAAAACAATTCAAACGAGAAAATTAACGGCCTTATTTTTATAAAAAAGAAAGGAATGTTTTTCGAATTTTATTAAAAATCTTTTATGGGGTTACTTTATATAAGATACGGACTTGAACATTGCATTATATGGGGGCACCCATCAGTTATTTCCAACCGTGACCCTCAAAACCAATTGTTAAACTTTTCTAAAATTGCTCCATTTTTAATCAATTAATGTATTATGGAGCTTTTATTTCGAATTTTTGGTAAAAATATTTTTGATGTTTCTATGTCTTAAATACGGACTTTGTCATAACCTTATATTGGGCGTACCTATTTTATATCCACAACTTCCTTCAGACAATTGTCACAACTTAATGAATCTTTTTCAGATTCCTTATCATTTAATTCAATTGTGTACCTCAAATAATTTGGTTTTTCGAAAAATCAGCAGTTTTTTTATTTCCATGATAAATATAGATTCTTACATTGTTAGCAGTGGATTATCGTGTTTCTCCAATCGAGATAGTTAAATTATGAAATTTTAAGTCCGAGCCTTGGCTAACAATGTAAGAATCTGTTTCTCTAATGACCAAAAAACCTATTTTAGTTTCATAAAAAAAAAAATTCTCCCAACCATGCCTTAAACTACGTCATCCGGTGTTACGCGCCAGCATATTTATACGCACATAAGTCTTTTGTTTAATTTCAAGTATTATCTAAAAAAAACACAATCCAATTCAATTTGAATTCCAACATATTCATATTTAATCACAAAAAGAACATTAAAATAGTTTTTATCAATTGAACGTTGATAAGAAAAAAGAACTTTTTTCGCGTCAAATGAAGTTCACCGCTCACTGAAATAAACACGAGGAGAATGAATGAAGTTCAAAACGGCTGACCACAGTAGTTTATTCATCTTGTGAACTGTCACTCTCGATAACAAATCGGCGTTTCTTCTGAGGAGGCTGAACTGATGGTGATGTATTGTTAATATTGATATTAAATGTCCCTCCATAAATAGGTGCCCCAAAGATATAGTTCATTCCTGAACGCGGTGCATCGTGACTTTGGCTTTGCCCAACCACGAGTTGTGTCTCTGTTTGATGAACTGCTTGACGTCCCATCGTAACCGTCCTCGTTGTCTGCGAAGACTGTATTTGTTGCTCATTTTCATCCTGGTTACCTAAGATGCATTGACGTCCCATCGTAACCGTCCTCGTTGTCTGTGAAGACTGTATTTGTTGTTCATTTTCAGCCTCATGATCCTGGTTACCTAAGATGCATTGGGCTATCTGTTTATGTTTCTGAGGGTTCAGTTTTGAGTAAGTGGTGATACTCTGTATGTTTTTGTGTCCAGATATCTAAAAAATCAGTAAAAAAATCATAAACTTTCTAGTATGAACCATATGTGAATTTTTATGAAATAGTGTGGATCTGAGGAAGAAGTAAAGGTGGACTAGAATTTAGAATTGTGAAATATTAAATAAGGGTGTCTCATTGACAGATTGAGGGGTTCTGATCCTGGATCCAACTTACTGTTTTGTCAAATTCCTGTATCCGCTTACACTATGTATGTAACTTTGTAAGCAATTCTCATTTTTTGTAAATTCTTGTGTCCCCCCTAGTCCAAATAATTATGACGTCTCGTTAGGCTATTTTTTTATATTTTTTTTGGGACGCTGTACATTGATGTACGGCGTCCAAAAAATTATAAAAAAATAGCCTTTCAAGACGTCATAATTATTTGGACTAGTGTCCCCCTAGACTTCCTAACACAGTACAGTACAATAATTTGACTAACATGTGTCATGCTCTCAAAGAGTTAGCAATTCAGGGTTGCACTTAGACCCTAATGAGATCCACAAATAAAAAATAAATAATCTGACAATTTTAAAAAGGATTTCTTCAATTTTTGTGCTATTTTTACATTTCCTGACCGGTGTGAGAAAAAATATTTCTCCTCACTAGTGAAAAATCTGTTCTTGGCAAGTGATTGATTGAATTTCAATGGTTCAAATTTTGCCGTTATATAGCCTTTTTGTGCTAATGCGGCGTCAGCTGTGTGGCGTAAAGCAACTAACAATGAATCAATGAATTTAATCTTTGATAAAATTAGAGAAACAAATTCCACCGATATGTGTTTCCACTTTCAACAGTTAAATTTTTAATATTGAAAAGCTCAGCAAGCCTTGTGTTTTAAATTGTAAAATTTAACGTTAACTGTCTCGAGTGGAGAATTTCGTAACACTCTGTGAAATCTATATTTTCATATCTCCAGTTACAAAATTTTCTTATCAGATGATTGTTCAAAATTCAATCATGACAAAAATTGAGTGGATGAAAACTGTAATTAATGTAGTCAAGTGGTGTTGTAGTAATATTTTTATGATTAATAACCTGTTTGATATGATTATGTTCAATTCCCTCATCGTCAAGCTTCTGAAGCATAAACCTTCTAGCTGAATGGTTGGTTAGGCGCCTGTTTGTATTGTCATCTAGAGGTTGGTTCTCATCATTTTGATTGTGTTCTTTAATAATACCTACAAGTATATGTACAGTATTAATAATTAAAAGCAGTGATTAAAAGAACATGCTGGTTATACACATGTACAGTGTTTATATGGGGAAATTCAAATATGGTATCAAATTTTCTTGATTTCTTCTGAATTTCCTATTGTGACATCATGAAAAAAGACAACCATGATGACGTCACTTACATGTATGCCTTCAAATTGATATTTTATTGTGTGTTTTTCTATGTTGTGATGTTATACTATTCAGTTTTGTGTCAGTAAAAGGGAGAAGGTTTGGTACCATTAAAACATTTAATCCCTCTGCAAATGTTTGCACCTGTCCTAAGTCAGGAATCTGATGAACACAACAGTAGTTGTTTGTTTATGCAATTTATACATGTTGCTTGTTTCACTTGTTTTTATAAAAGACCATTGGTTTTCCCGTTTGAATGAATTTACACTTTAAATATGGGCTCTTTATAGCTTGTGTTATCCAAGGCTACATGTTGAAGGCTGTACCTTGACCTGTAATGGTTTACTTTTATAAATTGTAATTGGATTGAGAGTTGTTTCTCTAGTTTTCGTGCTATTTTCACCTTTCTCGACCGGTGTGAAAAAAATATTTCTCGTCTCTAGAGAGAAATTTGTTCTCAGCAAATGATTGGTTGAATTTCAATTATGGCATCAAAATTTCTTGCATTCTTCTGAATTTTCTATTGTGACGTCATGAAAAAAGGTGATTGGGTTGAGAGTTGTTTCTCTAGTTGTCGTGTTATTTTCACCTTTCTCGACCGGTGTGAGAAAAATATTTCTCGTCTCTAGAGAGAAATTTGTTCTTGTTCTCAGCAAATGATTGGTTGAATTTCAATTATGACATCAATTTTTTTTTTGCTTTCTTCTGAATTTTCTATTGTGACATCAGGAAACTAGGTGAATTTAAAAATTTAACTGTTTGAGTGGAGAAATATTGTAATACAGTCTTGATGCAGTTGTGAAATCTATATCTCATTGGCACTCATACCATATCTTCCTATGCATGTACATTGTACCAATAAAGAGCACAACTTTCAGCAAATCTCTCAAAAGGAATATCTCGTGTATTATATTTCTCCAGTCTTGACAGTTAAATTTTAAATATATTCAAAATCTTGGCACGCCTTGCATTTTAAATTTTAAAATTTAACTGTCTCTCGTGGAGAAATATAACACGTAATATGTGTCTTTGTGGCATGTACAAATGTTTTATGCTTGCGTTAAAACTTACATGTAATCTTTATTTTTAGGTTAAAGGATAGAGTTAATTTTGGATTTTTATCAACCTTAAACAAAATTTTAAGACGGCAGGGTTGAGGAATTTTCTGGATATATCGAGAATTTTTTATAAAAAAAGGGGGGAAACATATCAACCAAAGTATTGAGTATTTGACACAGATTATTCTACATGTACATGTATTTAAACTATCCTTGTTAGTACAATGGTCAGTACACTCATCTACAGATGAGGGATCTGGGTTCGATTCCTGGACTTGGAGTTTACATGTAGAGTCAAAATGTGTCTATTTACTCTTGCTTAAATTTGAATAAAAATGTACAAGTAACTTAATTTGACCATTGTTGAAATTTTAATTATCAACATGTTGTTCACAGTTCTACCTTCATATTGGTAAATACTCAATGATGACTTTCATTTTTTTTTTAATTTCAAAACTAAACTGATTTATAAAAGAAACAGATTAAACAGTTATCTGTCACTGTTGACAAATAGGTTTCTCAAATCTTTCTCCAATCAATGAATTTGGGAAAACCTGCACATTTCTTGAGTGGTGTGAGTAAACTATTTTTCACCACTAGTAAAATATCTGTTCTAAATCAAAATTGATTATGATGTCATCATGTTTTGTTTTTTTCAGAATTTTCATATTGTGACGTGGGGGAAAAAAGGCGACCTTGCCTGATGACATTGCATATATTAAAGGAACACAAGTTTCTAAAAATCTTTGAAAAAGAATGATACAAATCATTAAACAAACTAATTTCGACACTATAAGTTATAACTCGTGTATTACAATATTTCTCCACTCTCGACAGTTAAATTTAATTATTTAAAAAGCTCAGCAAGCCTCGCTCTTTAAATAATAAAATTTAACTGTCTCGAGTGGAGAAATATTGTAATACACTTGTTGCAGTGTATGAATCAATGTATACATTAATAACAAGTAAATGTACCTGTTTACAATATTTTATTACCTGTATTTAAAGCCATTTTCTTCATGAATTTTCCTAATTTATTGATACCAATTCTTTGTGCCTTAAACCAAAGGGCTGACTTGTCAGGGTTGTTGTTCTCCTGAATGTAGAAGGGATCTTCAGGCTTACTATATTTTGTAGGTCTTTTTGACTTGTAAAGCTTGTATGCAGCTACAGGACATTTTGTTTGATCAGTTGTGGCCCAGGCCCTTTGAGGAATTTCTCTTGTGTTTTTCAGATTTGCTCCAGTTCTTGTTTTAGTATTTCTCTCGTTCATTTGCAAGTATTCCTGACTTTTAGAGTCTTAACATAGTTGGACATCCCCCCATGTCATCTGATAATGTTCAGTTACACCACGTAGGCCAAAATATATTGTGTTAAAAAACCAGAGAGTGTGCAATAGAGTTGTAAGATTGGACAAGCCCAGCTGCCCAGTTTTAAACATTGCTTCAATGTCATCATCAGTGAGTGTTTCAGCTCTTTTATCACCATTTCCTTTACCCATTTTTTTTAACGCTATCTGTTTTGCCGTAAGAACATCTCTGGTTTTAGCAAATTCTACACTTTTACTTAATTCATAGCCATAATCATTGCTCCTCAGTATTCTATCAAATGAACACATCATTCCACGTAGTGAGGATGGCTCATACTCTTCTCCATCAGTTTTTCTCACAGAGAAAAAGTACTGACATAAAAGACTGTTTAATTCTTCAGGTGGAATTTTATAAATTTCTCTTTTTTCATTTTTCTGTTGTAGGAACTGTGTAAGTGTGCACATATCACTTATATTTTTTCTGGCAGTGCCTTGATTTTCCTGATCTTTAACAAATTGTTCTACAGTTGATTCATCAACTGGAACAAACTGTCTTGGTTTTGATGCTTTTGAACTAGGCTTTTGTGTAGGTGCTTGAGGTGGTGCTGACACATTTACAGGAGCTTCATTTGGCGTTTTATCAACTTCATTCAACTCTGGCTCAAACAGATACAGGAGTTCATCAGGAACATGTGGTGGGGAGTCATGTTCTAATGGGTGTGTGACTGTTCTGTCAGGCTCAGAAATAATGTCAAACCTGTATCTGGCCTCAGTTACAAGTTTACCACCTTCTAGCTGAATTTCCCACAACGGAAACCCAAAGTTGTCTGTTTTACCTTTTATAACTCCCATTTGCCCCCCTACAAGTCTGACTTTTTGTCCCCTTGTCAAGTTTTCGTTGAGCGACATTTCTTTTTTATAATGAAAATTGCAGACGACGAGTTCTCGATAGTTTGTTTACACGTTACTAAGATGTTTATCGAAGAAGGCAGAGAATTCTTGTTAACCTTGAAAAAGTATTTCCGACAGGTCACGAACTTTGATTATCCAATCAATTGCTGAGAACAAATTTCTCTCTAGAGACGAGAAATATTTTTCTCACACCGGTTGAGAAGTGTGAAAATAGCTCGAAAATTAGAGAAGGACTTTTCCACTACCTTATTGGGTGGTACCCGTTTACTATACGCAACTTTCAAAAACTTACCATATACTAGTATTAATAAAACTTCCTCATATTCGTTATTAAATGATGCCCCTGTGCACCTATAATTTAGTTTTTTCTGGTGGTTTATTTTATTTCAAAACATGGACTATAGAAGTGGCGGGGTATAATTTCGTTAATTCTTTCCTCAATACCTAAAGTTTTTAAACAAAGTTTTCTCTATCTATTTTTTGTCATTTTAAAAGAGACAGGCTTGATGTATGTTATCACCAATTGGTCAACGTCAGACGGTGTAAATAGTCTTTAAAAATGTAATAGTTAAACAGATAACTGCAACGACACACTAGTACAAAGTCCACAAGCAAATCATGTATTGCTTTTTAGGCATTTCATTATAAGTAAGACTGATGGAACAAAAATATGATTATTATCGTGTACAAAAATCATCAGAAATATATTTGTATTGTCTGATGAAAGAAATTACACACAATCTAACTCTCTTTCATCTTGTAACAGTATTAAAACATTTGACTTCTCTACTCTTTACACAAGTATTCCACATTCCAAACTTAAAGACAAATTAAAAGAGTTGGTATTACTTTGCTTCATAAAAAAGAATGGCCAACGTAGATACAAGTATCTTGTCTTAGGGAGGGATAAATCCTACTTTGTAAAGAATCACTCTGATTCAAACAAAAAATTCTCTGAAACCGATATTATCAAGATGCTTGATTTCTTGATTGACAACATATTTGTTACGTTCGGAGGACGTGTTTTTCAACAGACTGTCGGCATCCCAATGGGAACAAACTGTGCCCCTATACTTGCTGACTTGTTTCTTTATTATTATGAGGCTGACTATATGCAGGAACTTCTTAGGAAGAAAGATAAGAAGTTAGCAATATCCTTTAACTCTACTTTCCGCTATATAGATGACGTTCTTTCACTAAACAATTCAAAATTTGGTGACTATGTGGAACGCATCTATCCCATCGAATTGGAGATAAAGGATACTACAGATACAGTTAAGTCAGCTTCATATCTTGACTTACATCTAGAAATTGACAATGGGGGTCGGTTGAAGACAAAACTTTACCTCAAAAGAGATGATTTCAGCTTTCCAATTGTGAACTTTCCATTTCTAAGTAGCAACATTCCAGCAGCACCTGCATACGGGGTATATATCTCTCAATTGATACTATATTCCCGTGCTTGCATTTCCTATCATGATTTTCTTGATAGAGGGTTACTGCTCACAAGGAAGCTATTAAATCAAGAGTTCCAAATGGTGAAGTTGAAATCATCCCTTCGTAAATTTTACGGACGCCATCACGAGTTGGTTGACCGTTACGGAATAACCATTTCACAAATGATATCGGATATGTTCCTTACGTCGTAACTACAATCCCCTTCCCTTTCGTGAATTTGACCTACCGAATTAGACTATTTACCGGATTTGTAATCACATAAGCAACACGACGGGTGCCGCATGTGGAGCAGGATCTGCTTACCCTTCCGGAGCACCTGAGATCACCCCTAGTTTTTGGTGGGGTTCGTGTTGTTTATTCTTTAGTTTTCTATGTTGTGTCATGTGTACTTGTTTTTCTGTTTGTCTTTTTCATTTTTAGCCATGGCGTTGTCAGTTTGTTTTAGATTTATGAGTTTGACTGTCCCTTTGGTATCTTTCGTCCCTCTTTTCTTTTACACGTTATAGTTCCAGGGACACAATCATAATTTCACATAGACAGGTATACACCTTCAAATTGCCGTTGTTTTTCAGTCATGGTCGTTAAAAACTTCCATTTGTTGTTGTTTTTTTCTTCAAAATCATGACTGGTCATACAGACAAAAAATCTGAAATCGCTACTAGAATACAGTCAGTTTTAGACTGATCGTACAGTAATTTATTTTGAGATCCTCAAGGAAAGCATATTTTTTTATTTGAAATACGAACATTCTACTTAAATACGATAGGAATATTGAAACAGTATATATTTAACTGTAAACTGATGCAAATATTTGCAATAAAAGATAATTTGCTTTGTACTACGAGAGCAAAATTGTCAATCGATTTCACTTTTTTCTATGAAGTTGGTGTGATGCACACGTATATTTTATATTCTACTGCATGTTTTTGTTACAGTAACTCATATTTATGATGCTATACATACATTTAAGATGTGCAAAGCACTTTATAGATATAGGAGTAAACAAATGATGAGAAAAAGCACCAAAACAAAACCGTTCTGTTAGCCAGTTTGAAATCCTCGCTTCGAAAATCGCGACTTCCGGATAGCGTTCAGAATAGTATCTACACTGTGCAATGTATTTTCACACAATGTCAACTTTAGTCATTATCCGGAAAACCCTCTTATCCTAAGGATTTGGTGAACTTTTATAAAAAGTCAAAATTTTATTAACAAAAATATAACTTATTTACTGACAATACACGAAAAAACTACTATTGAAATAACTCAAGAATAAATTAACTTCTCCTACAAAATCTACATTATCACATCGAAACTATCAAATTGATTGCGAAGGAAAAAATAAATGCTGGAGTTGATTGACGGATAGGAAATTTCCGTAATTAAAAAAGGTATAATTGATGTTTTTATTTTTAAGTTTTTTACCAAATTGTTTGGAGTTTGCCCAACAAAATTTGCACGCAGTATAGCATTAATATGTTTTGTCCTCTCAAATTTCAAATACTGTTTTTGATTCATACGTTTTCTCGTTTTCAAAGAAAAACGTGTTAAATTTCTATCTAAAAACAGCCAACTTTAAGTTTGAAAGTTTTACTTGGAGATGGTATAATATTTATGTCTTCATTATTCCGATGATCCTTGATGATATGTGCATAGAAAATATTTACGAAAACAGGGAAATTTAACCAAAAAAATATTTTTGGATTTTAAGGTAACTACCCAAAACCGTAAATTGAGGGGTACCCCCATTAAAGAGATAAAATACAAAAATTTGACCATAGAAACTTTTTACGACCCGACGGAAATTAAAATATAGATATTATTCTATCATTTAAAACAATTTCCAGCCGTGTGTTATTCCGGACCATTAAACTCGTTAACTAAGCGTCTTTTTCGATGTCAGTTGCAGTACTATTATGAAACAATGCAATTTTAAGAATAATGATCTCGTTGTTTTGTTGGAATCTCGTTCGTATAGAATAAATTGTTCCTATTTTATTGTTATCTCAGTAAGTAAGTAAGTAAGTAAGTAAATTTTATTTAGAGTCGGCATATATATACATTATAACAGAGAAAACATGAGCTCTGGTGAGCTCTTTAACCGACTATCACATAAAAAAGCATGCAGCATCATGCAAATACTACCAAATAAAACATGCACTATAATGAAAGCAAACTTCTATTTAATTTGTGAGCCTCCAGAGTCAAAGCTCACGTGGCAAGCGCCTCTATGTGCATTGAAACGGGGGAATCAGCAAATCACTTGAAGATCATAAAATATAACAAACTAAAAGCATACAAACAATAAATAAATAAAAATAAGCACTAGCATTTAATGGCTGATATATTAAAAAAATGCATAAAAAGCAGAGCAAAAGGCCATTATAAAAAGAAAGAAATTTCAGCTTTGAGACAGCACTGGGTGGAAACGACATGAACTGCAGAAGCATTTTTGACCCCCACACCAGGAATTTATGTAATTCCTAAACTGGTCAAAAGAAGTCATGAGTCTAGCCTCATTAGGAAGTGAGTTCCATACTTGTGCTGCCTCAAATCTTAAAGATCTTTTACCATAACTGGAGGTTCTAGGTCTAGGTACATCAGCAGTGTTTACATACCTGAAATTATATGAATTGTTTTTTATTACAACTAAATCTTGAATAAATAAAGGACATTTTTTATTAATTATTTTAAAGGTCTCCAAGGCAATTGAGCGCATTATACGAGTTTTTAATGATGGAAGGTTCGAAATCTGTAGGAGTGTTTCGTATGAGCTCAGATGGTCTTCGTAAATAAATCGAAGCGCTCGTTCTTGTATTTTTTTCTATTTTTCTGGTATTTTGTTCCCCACAGAAATGCCAAGTCAAAGGGCAGTAACTAAAATTAGACATAATAAAAGAGAAGTAAATTGTAAGCTTACTCAGTTTGTTTAGATGTTTCCCAATTCTTTTCAAAACATTTAATTGCCTTGCAGCGTTTTTACAAATATTTGAAATGTGTAAATTAAAATTTAATTTAAAATCAATCGTAACTCCAAGAAGTTTCACCTCATCCTCACATGATATAGAAATACCATTCAAGTCAAACACAATCTTTTTATCATGTGTTTTTTTGCCAAGAGAGATAGCTTGAATTTTTTCTGGGTTGGCCTGCATTTTATTGGAAGAAAACCACTGTATTAAATAATTGCTGTCTTCCTCAAGAGCAGAAATTACATCTTGTAAGGATATTCCAGACTTTGACAAAGTATTGTCATCAGCATAGTTATATAAAGAACATTTTTTTACCAAAAAAAACCCAAATCGTTAATAAAAATATTAAATAGGATGGGTCCAAGGATAGAACCTTGTGGTACCCATTTAAATATGTCAAGCATACCACTTAAATGTTGGTTTACTTTCACACATTGTTTTCTTTTTGTTAAATAACTATATAACATATCAAGTGAGGATTTGGATAGACCATAAGCTTTTAGTTTCAGTAGCAGTAAGTCATGGGGGAGACAGTCAAATGCTTTGGACAAGTCCATAAGGATAGCTGCAAGGTATTTATTTTGGGCAGAATCAATTTGCGCCAATTGCAGTTTTGAAAAGGTATTAATTGCGCCACTCTCTTTTATTTTGAAGGTATAAATTGCGCCAATAAATGAAATGCAATTGCGCCACATTTACCTGTTAATAATTTTTACCTATATCATACCTGTACTTGTTTTACCTATATCAAGACAAGACAAGACAAGACAAGACAAATACTTAAAGTTTATGAAAGTCTCACCACTTGTTACTTTTAAAACATACAGCTTTTTAAAACACAAGATAACAACAACAGCCACTATTTAAAGTGTTTTGAGAGACTATAAAACATTTTTTTTCTTAAAATCATAATACAAATACAAGTCAACTATCACGAGTATAAAATACATTTTTGCTTTATGAAAATTTTTACAGAAGATTTTGGAAGTATACAACACCACATTTTCATTTGTAAAAAGAAATATAATTATTTCATTATCAGTCTCCAGAAATTAGAACGTCAAATTTTGATCTGCGAGAATAAGAAAAGCAACCAATATGTTTTCAGAGCGACCTCCAAAAATAATAAATTCAGAGATCTTCAAAATTGAAGAAGAAAATTTAGAAAAGAAAGATTTAAAATAATTATGTGCGTCAGTCTATGTATAAAGAGAGAAGAAAACTGCGTCCGGCTTAACCTTAAAATCAAGCAGAATTTCAGAATATTGGATGATATTGGTGTTGTTACAAATAAAGATGATGACTTTGTATTAGTAACGATCCACAAAGCGGGATTATTTTATAAGGATGCAAGGCTATTTTCTGTGTACAATGTCAGAGGATTTTTTTGCTGATGGTACATAGTCAATCTTTCAGTTGCTATATAAAAATAAATTAAATTAGAGGATTATTTTATTGGCCCAGATGATACCTATATTTTTGAAAATAAGGTGGTGCAAAAGAAGTATTGGCGCAATTAAGTTGTGGCGCAAATGAGTTACTTTTTTGCGCAAAAAGATATCGCCCTTTATTTTGATCTAAGGCTAATTCACAATCTTCAATCACTCTTAATAAAGTTGACTGACATCCAAAACCAGATATAAAAGCTGCCAAAAAAGGACTGAAGATTTTATCAAAGTACTGTACTAATTGCACTTCTATGGCATTTTCAAAATTTTTAGAAATAGCCGGTAATACACTTACCGGTCTATAATTTCCTTTTTCTAAAACACTATTCTTTTTGTGAATAGGTGCAACTTGAGCTTCCTTAAGACGGTCAGGGAAGGTCAATGATGATAATGACAAATTAACAATATCAGTAAGGGGTTTTACAATAGCAGGTTTAGCAAAATGCAGTAATTTAGGTGAGATGCCATCTATACCAGTGGCCTTTTTAACATTAATGTTACGTATACGTTTCTCAACAAAGTCTTGATCAATAGGGGAAAAGGTAAAATTGTTTTGATCAAGATCAGGAATATTATCTTTAATGGCCAAAATACTCGGGTGATCATCATTAACCTTTATTTGACTGCTTCCTATATTCTTTGCAACATTTACAAAATAATCATTAAATATCTCACACACCTCCTCCTGTTTTGTAATTAAAACATTATTTTCAGAGAGGACAGTTTCCTTTTGGTGTATATTTCCCTTATTTGTAAGAAAAGGTTTCACTGTTGGCCAGAAATCTTTCGACTTCGGGCCTCCAGCACACCTCTCTACAAAATATTGGTTTATGGATTTATTTTTAAAGGCAGTGCTTTAAGGCCTGACTTTTAAGTCATGAGGTTCATCCTTTTCATACGCAATCTTTGCAGGGGGTCTTTTGGCCAGAAATAGATCCGGAAATGTTCGAATTTCTCCTCTTCTTTTTATGGTATGATATGGTTTTTATTTCTTTCATTTACATTGGGGACTAAAGAAACGATCAGTGTGTTTTGTTTGTTTTATAGAACTTGTTATGAGTGTGTATTTTGCATTATAAGCAGTCAACCTGACTACAAACTATCATTATGTGTATTCCGTGCGGAAAGAGGTCGGGTCAATTTCGAGTGTTATCTGACATCTAAAGATTCGTTAATTAGTTCAGATGTTGATATAACAATGAAAAGTCGACTGAACATGATTAATATTGCATCTTCTATAATTCAAAGCGGAATTCGGTTTATGAACGAGAAACTGTAAAGCGTTTTCAATTTCGGTATTAGTTATGTATGTTGTCTACGTATTATCCTGGTTCCCGGTACTACGTTCAGGGTATTAGCTTTTTGTGTATGTGATGTGTAACATTACGATCGGGTACCAGCCAATCTACGTGTGTATGTGTACATGATTTCCCGCCAAAATGACCGTTTTACAGCTATGGAAAAAATAGTCCATAAACGTTCCGTATAATGATATGCAAATTCATAATTAATCGTAACTTTTTTTATCTTTGTATAATAAATATAACAAAATGGATTCCACAAAATTGAAAATAGCATTATTTTACGAGGATTTCTCATATTTTTCTCACTTCCGGGCGCAGTAATACGTATGTTTTGAAGAAGCTCGAAGAATTTGACAAAGTGAATTGAGAAGGAAACGGATAGATATACGTCCTTGCTATCAGGTAAAACAATTTAAATGTACAGAAAAAACACATTTACTTCACACAAATAGTACAGGCTTAAGCTTTTTATTGTCTTATACACGACTGTAGTCTAGTCGACGGCGGTGACCTACAAGGTACGGGTCATACTGGGTCAAGTCTAAATATGTAAACATATCCACGTGCTATTAGGTAGAAAGCATCGTAATGCAATATCTACAATTTTTCCTCCTTTATACATCGTTTAACCAGATATATTTCTCCTTTATAAATCGTTTAACCCGATATATTTCTCTCAAATACACTTAAACACGGGTTGTATGTACGTATCTTTTCTAGTGTTTTCTTGTCCTTATTAAAGTTCATTTGTTGATGTTTAAATATTTTTGAACGACTGAACACAGGAGTGAAGAATGCAACAATTATATATACTGAAGACTTGGGCTGTACAATGATAGTGTACGTATATCATACTGATAATTATTCTAGCAGTAATTATGTTAATTTAGGATGTAATGACAGGAATTCATGAGCTATGCCTCAGGCTTTCTGAAAAAAATATCAATGACAATGTAAACAGGAACAAAACATTGACACGAATGCTGCTCTCTTCTATGTTATAGTTATTTAGGTATGTGTGTTGCACAAGTTTCAAAAAAAATAAGTTATAAAACTTTTTTTCAGGGCACAAACCCACTTTAAAGAGACTTGTCTACTGCCATACCCATCCTAATTTCATGCACCATTTGCAAGCGTCATAGTACAAGTACAAGTGACGTAAACTTCAACGTGTTGAAGGCGGTCATTACATAGTAGAAGTAGAACAAGCAAGAGACTGAATGGTTTGCAAAATTAAAAATTAGGACGGTGTCCAATTAAAAAAAAAAGAACTAAACTGGATGAATATTGTAGGAGAAATCTAGAGGAAAGTTTTGATTTGTGAAATTGGTTTTCCTGAAAAGTCATTCATCCTAGCCTGCAGAAAGGAACTATAACTGTCCACCACCAACTGACGAGCTAATGTTGAGCTTCACATATGGAATTACTCAAATACCATCAATGTCTGTGTTTTCAGCACAGATTTCACAAGTTATGACACAGCTGTGTTTTTTTATACCTGTTTATAGAGTTGTATACTAAATTTTTCTTTTTTTATCAATAAATATATATTGTGTCATTTAAGAACTTGTATTTTGCCAAAAGATGCATACTAGTGAATGAAAGTGGTGCAGTTCATTTTGCTTTGGTATATAGAATTGAATTACAATTGTTCATGTTATTGGAATGCTTATAAAAATAAGGAGATGTGGTACAATGTATATGATATTTAGTGAGTTAATCAAGCAAAAGTGAATAAGAAATTGGTATAAGCAGTTACAGGTACATGTACTACTGTACAATCTCAAACAATGAGAAAAACTCATACCGTAAAGAGAATTTCATATTTACAAGTAAGTTTTGATTTTGCGTTGAATAATTTTCTTCTATTGTTTTAATTGCAAATATTGGAAGAGGTTAAAATGCTAATGAGACAGCTGTTATGGCCACAGAGCCTTAATTGAAAACTTCTTTTTCATTCATACCAGTAGATTTTGCCTGGAGTTAGAAACATATCTGCCAACTTTTCAAAATGCACATGGGGGTTTTACATGAAAGATGGTTCATATAGTCATACAAAACCTTCAAGGGGGCCTTCAAATGGAAGCAGGACAAGTCGCCCCACTGGCTAATCGCCCCACTTTTTAAAAAACCGCCACAAACTGATTTATCAAATCGCCCCACATGTGAAATTGGTTAAATCATGTTTAATATTACTCCTGCCAACTCGCCCTACTTATAAAAAAACGGTAATATTAAGATTAATAATATATATATAATTAAAAATAAAAACTCGCACCACTTTAATGAAAACTAATGTACACAGAATACAAACAAACCGAAAATTAATTTACTTACTATTATTGATATATACTGAAATTATAATTCTAAAAAAACCCTGATTGTTGAAGAATAACTAAGTTTTGAAGCTTAGTTATTTGCATAACAATTGAAAAGAAACCTGTTAAATGTATCATAATGCAATATATGGAATTGAACTTATATTCGATGGGATAACATCTTTTTCCATAAGTGGGGTGAGTTGGCATTACTAAATTCATCCTGGTTAATAATATATTTATCTAGATTTCACCGATTTCCATTAGGTGGGACCAGTTGGCAGGAGTAATATTAACGGGATTTAACACGGTTCACAAGTGGGGGCGATTTGGTAATCCAGGTTGGGGCAGTTTTTTTGTCGAGCCTGCAACTTTTGTTGCAGAAAGCTCGACATAGGGATAGTGATCCGGGGGCGGCGGCGATGTTAGCTCAGTTCTTAAAAGCTTTATATTTTAGAAGGTGGGAGACCTGGATGCTTCATACTTTGTATATGGTTGCCTCATGTTATGAAGTTTCCGTCAGTCACATGTCCAATATCCTTGACATCATTTTCATGGTTCAGTGACTACTTGAAAAAAAAGTTAAAATTTTTGTAATGTTAAATTCTCTCTTATTATAAGTAACAGGATAACTATATTTGGTATGTGCGTACCTTGCAAGGTCCTCTTGCCCGTCAGACAAGTTTTCACTTGACCTCGACCTCATTTCATGGATCAGCGAACAAGGTTAAGTTTTGGTGGTCAAGTCCATATCTGAGATACTATAAGCAATAGGTCTAGTAAATTCGGTGTATGGAAGCATTGTAAGGTGTACATGTCCGACTGGCAGGTGTCATCTGACCTTGACTTCATTTTCATGGTTTAGTGGTTATAGTTAAGTTTTGTGTTTTGGTCTGTTTTTCTTAAACTATAAGCAATAAGTCAATTTTATTTGTTGTATGGAAGAATTGTTAGCTGTACATGCCTACCTGGCATGGTTTATCTGACCTTGACCTCATTTTCATGGTTCAATTGTCAATGTTTAGTTTTCTTGGTTTATGTTAAGATTATGTGACAGTTGTAATAAAGCTTTATTATTAGGATTATCAACATAATATCAATGATTAGTAAAGAAGGCGAGACATTTCAGTGTGCGCACTCTTGTTTTTAAAGTGGGGCGATTTGTCATGGATTCCCTTCAAATATATTCTAATGTGGTTTTTGGCTTCTTTGTGCATTAACAAGCTCATAGCCATTGTTGAATTAATTGTTTTCTTTAAAATAGTCGACAAAATTGCTCTTACAAAATTTCCATTTGGGAGCCTTGAGCTCGATGGGGGAAATACTCTGCAAATACTGACAGTTGCCAGGTATGGTCATCAAAAAAGTTGACATGTTACTATGTACATTTACCATTATGTTACTTGGTGTTCTTGCTATAAACACAGTACAGAGACTAGTCAATCTTTGTGAACTATTTTTTATGGGAGTCATAGAATATGCGTATACAATCAATAATTAAAAATAGTCTATTTATATTGAAAAGGAAAAGTTCTTATATGTCTAAAGAAGAGGGACGAAAGACACCAAAGGGACAGTCAAACTCATAAATTTAAAGCAAACTGACAAGGCCATGGCTAAAAATGCATTTCATGGGAGGCACAGAAAATATACTGTAAACATAGACTATAGATATAGGTGATCTAGGTACAAAAGAACTCTGAATCTTAAATTCCACAAACCACCTCTGTTCTATGGAAGATAATGGTATAACTGGACTAGAAATACACCCAACCTGTAATTAACTGCCTTTACAGCGCTTTCGCGCTTTGATTTAGTTTTGTAACATTGCCGCCTATATGTCTCCCAGTTCTTACTACCACTGAATTTTTGAAATTTATTATAAAATATTTTTTTCTTATAAATGGCACTTTTAAGCTCTGCATTCATATATGAGCCAGTCCATGCGAAAAGTTACAAAAAGTCCTTTTGGTAAACGTACTTTACAAGACACGTTATCAAAGTTTGTTATAGTGTTTTTGAAAAACGATTTTATACGAAAAAAGTTATATAAATCAACCTCAGTTGAATGGGATCCTAACCATTGCCCGGTTTAATTGCATTGATATCAGAATCCTAGGCGAGAGCCTTATCCCCACTGCTACCGGGGCTAACATTATCAATCGGCAAATCAAGCCATTTTTAAAAACCTTACTTTGAAAATGATTGAAATCTTTGAAATAATTCATTAAAAATCTTGATAAAACTAAAGGGGGGGGGGGTCTCAGTACTTACAGGTGCGTGTAGCCCACAGCTTGATGATATGAGGAAAAGTAAATGTGTTTTATAAATCACAAGTCTACTACCAATAATTATGCACACTTTTTAGAATTTCGTAATTTTTTCGTTTTTGTACCTTTTCGCATGGACTGGCTCATATGGTACTTGGTTAGGAAAAAAATTCCTTTCCTTAAAAGGTGCGTGTTTGTCAGCTACCTTAATGAAACTTTTGCTAAAATTATCATATGCTGTATTTACATTATCAAATTCAGATATATCAAAATGCTGATTTTCTAAATCAATGAAAAAATTTGAAGCATCAAAATTCTTAAAGCTTCTGCATATCTTCTTTTTTGGTAAAATTTTAGGTAAATCACAATTTAACTGCACAGATATAAAGTTGTGCACATCACTAATTTCAGTGCCAAAATTACATATTATCTTTTTAAAATCACAGTCGTGATTTATTAAAATCAAATGTAAAACATGTAGCTTTCTTAATAATGTTCTTTAAATTAAAAATATCACAGATTTCTCTTATCATTGCACTCTTATCACAGTTAAACATGTTAGAATTAAAATCACCAATAAAAATATAGTTGTCAGATTTTGATATAATTTTGTCTATAGTTTTGGTACAGTCTGTACTGAAATGGTCATCTGACATACTAGGAGGTTTATATATCCCACAGAAGAACCATATTTTGTTCCCAATTGCTGCCTCTATACCAATGGATTCAACATCTGAGAATTCAAGTTGAATTTTTCTATCAGCTGCAAGATCAGATCTTACATATGGAATGAGACCTCCACCGTGTTGATTTCTATCAGCACGCTACATTGTAAAATTATCGACACAAAATTGAGCATTGGGAAAAGATTCATCAATTTTAGTTTCTGATAAAAAGAGAATATCTCAGCATTATCTAACAAACCCATACAGGTAACTATAGTGGATGATGTACCGAGACAGTCCCTACTTTAGCCTGTAGTGGTATTGGTGTTAGATATATGTTTTACAATCATATTGACCTTCTTTTAAAACACGTCTACTTTACTACATGCTGATTTGAATGATATCCAAACAGTGACATGATCTAATACTCTTCAAAGTAAACACATTATCAAGATTTTGTATATCTTCCGTCTACATAGGCGTTTTAGTTTTGACCTTAAATATGGCTTCCTTCTATAAAAAGAATTTTTTTCGTATTTATGCTATACAAATCTGTATAGACTGCTGTGTCTAGCCGTAACCATTCGATGTTTATATTAAGACGATTGGTCGACTGAGTTGTAGAATCCTTGTTGCGTAAACCCCTGAGGGTTTACGCAGTATATATTGGACGAGTGATGTAGTCTTTCGGAACACCGAATGTTGTTCGGAACACTTCTGTTCTTTCCATGACCACCTTTCAAATACATGCGCAATAGCTATGACCACTTTTCAAATGCATGCGCAATAGCTTACTAATCTGTTGAATATACATTAGCATCTTAAGTTGCTATAGAGATATTTTACGTATGTTCTGAAATTTATATAATACTTTCTTGCACACGATTACAAGCTGCTAATATTAACCTACATGCGTAGTATTTTAATTAGTCAAACGATGTAACCAGCTGTGCTAGATATGAGATAAGATTTTATGTAAACAATGCGCTTTATATTCTAAACGAGAATAATTAAAAATAAAATCTTTAGAAAGAGCTTTAGTAGCATTTTATTTTAGATTTTACGTTAAGTGAAGATGTACATGTTTTTTATACTGAAATTAAAGGGAAGTCTTTCTTGCATATGATTAAATTACATTTTTTTTTAAATGTTGCAACTTTAATAAAAAAAAAATGGTTATTAAAAATAAAATTAAATAGATATTGAAAATGAAAAAATAAAATATTTTGAACGAGAACAATTAAAAATAAAATCTTTAAAAAAAGTATTAGCACTTTTTGAAATTTTACGTCTAGGATAGACGAAGGACATGGGAATCATAAATAAGTGCCTCAAAAAGGTGTAAAAACGAGGATTCGTTTATTGAAAATAACGTTAAAATTAATTATGAAAGTTATGTCCGTATTTATTTTCATTAATATTGCAAATTTAAAGTTATTTTCTTTGTTTAAATATTGCAACATTCTTTACTTTGTTTAAAAAACCAGGAGGTCACATAATAACCTCTGAATCCTTTTCGTCATTAAAATGCGACTGATAAGTATAGATATTCAATATGAAAAGGGGGAAAATAACCGTGACTGAAATCTAAATCTAAAATTTGTTTTAAAAGAAACCACATTTGACCATGCAGATGTAAGAAATGATACTTCAAGCAATGAAACTACGAATTAAATGTGCCACTTTCATTACGACTGATAACCTAAAAATGAATTATGCATGCATTTTTAGCAGACTTAACCAGGTCGGCGATAAGATGTCGAATATAAAAAAGAAGATATGGTTTGGTATCAATGAGACAACTATCTACAAGAAACCAAAATAACACAGGAGTACAAACTATGTGTCTCCGTACGGCCTTCAACAACAGACAAAGCACGTACCGCATAGTCGGCTATAAAAGGCCCCGAAAAGACAATGTAAAATAATCAGTCAAAAAAGAAAATTAATAAAGTCCGTATCATCGTATGCGTAACTTAGTTGCTCACCAGAGGAACGCTACGCAAGCATTTAAACCCGCGTTCCATAAGTTTGAAGTACGTCGAAAAGCAAAGGTATGCGCTTGGTGAACGCTTTTCCTGCAGGAAAATTTTAATGGAACATAAAAAAATTCATTCAGCTCAATCGTTTGTCAAGCGTTTACCTGTAAACTGCAAGTAAATATTATACACTCTGCACGAGCGTTGAAAACGCTACAGATAAGTTTTAGACACGTTAAGGGCACATTGCATACAAAAATACTCGTCGCCTTAAAGCTTTTATTTAGGAGAAGTCCGATACGGGTGAAATTTCATCAAACCTACAGAAACTATTACACCCTCTCCAACCATGCAACATGGGACAAGACATAGAAGTACAGGAACTACTCCCATTAGTTTCAGCTGTACAAGATCTACAAAAATATCCCGCCTGCCTCAAAGGTGCATAGGATCGACCATGGTCCAGCACTAATGATACAAGTATCAACCAGAGTTACAATGACGTGGTAGTAAGTCTTTAAAGGCCACCGAGCGGCCTCCAAAAATGAAAAAAACTCTATTTAGTCGGCTATTAGATTTAAAAACAAAAATCAAACAAAACTAAAAAGCCGTATTGATAACAAAATAATTTACGAAAAAAACTTGACCGACATGAATTATGAACAACAACCACTGTACTACATGTTCCTGGCTTTAGAATGGACATTGGTACATAAACAATGTGGTGGCCATAAACCCAACCCTCCCTAATGAACCAAACCATAAGGACAACACATCGCAAGAAAAAAACTGTAAAATATCAGTTGCAATTCGCGTCCCTAAAAATATGGGTAAGGTGCACAATAACCACTTACATAAAAAACAATAGACACAAATCACTGAAATAATCGCACTTACGGAAAGCTATTTCAAAGCTAGTAAACATGTAGACGAGTCAGTTGGCATAGACGGACTGGTAAACATGTAAACAGACTGGCGAATGTGACAGACTTATTGACAAACATTCACATATAGACAGAGCTGCAGTCGGGAATGTAGAAAGACTAGGAGAAACGCATAGGTACGCTTTACGCACACCCAATACACGTTTTAGGTCGTTGTGCACACGATACAGATATGATTGACAGGTTGAATGCATCAATTTTACTAGCGTATTGGGAGCTTGCATGATTTTTTTACCACGGCCGACGTACGTCGGATCTATACGTTGATGTGTGAAGCGGGTATTAAATTAGGTAAACAGGCAATGTCAGTTTCTAATTCTTATGCACAAAAGTAATATAAAACAATACATCTTTATTAAACAATTATCTAATATATATATATATAATGCCAAACAAGCATTTGGGTTTACGATTGCATTTCTTTTTTTAAAGAAAGCAACTTGTTCATTCTTTAGGAAGACGACAGTGTCTAAATCAGCATTATGTTGATCTTTAAACAGCAAACACGTGTTGTCGAAATGAAATATCGATGTAATTTGTCACTATTTTGATTGCACATTCAATTATTCTATGACAATTTCGTAATTGAGATGTTAACAACGAGAGATAACTCTGAACACTTGTAAACGATTTCTCGGTTAAAATGTATAATCAAGTTTTTAGATGAAAAAAAAATAAATTTGATATTATGTTTCATCAGTGGGCAACAGGTTTTAAAAGTTTTTTTATTAGAGATCAACAAGTTTTAAATTTCAACATTCAACAACCAACATTTATCTTAGAATATTTCGCAGTAACAATGTTTAACACATCTACTTTTGTAAATATACTCCTGTTGATATTTCAATAATGATAGCCTTTTTTTTATTAGCTTACCAGAATGATGTCTGATAAGCCTAACTATTGCTCTTCTAGCATACGATTCTGAAATTGAGATACATTCATCAGCATTCAAATTAAAAAATGTAAAGTTTAACTATTGCTCTTCTTGCATACGATTCTGAAATTTAGATAAATTCAACAGCATTCAAATTAAAAAAATGTTAAGTTTAACTATTGCTCTTCTTGCATACGATTCTGAAATTTAGATAAATTCAACAGCATTCAAATTAAAAAATGTGAAGTTTAACTATTGCTCTTCTTGCATACGATTCTGAAATTTAGATAAATTCAACAGCATTCAAATTCAAAAAATGATAAGCCCAACTCTTGCTCTTCTAGCATACGATTCTGAAATTTAGATAAATTCAACAGCATTCAAATTCAAAAAATGATAAGCCCAACTCTTGCTCTTCTAGCATACGATTCTGAAATTTAGATAAATTCAACAGCATTCAAATTCAAAAAATGATAAGCCCAACTCTTGCTCTTCTAGCATAGATTCTGAAATTTAGATAAATTCAACAGCATTCAAATTTAAAAAAATGATAAGCCTAACTATTGCTCTTCTAGCATACGATTCTGAAATTTAGATAAATTCAACAGCATTCAAATTCAAAAAATGATAAGCCCAACTCTTGCTCTTCTAGCATACGATTCTGAAATTAAGGTAAATTCAACAGCATTCAAATTCAAAAAATGATAAGCCCAACTCTTGCTCTTCTAGCATACGATTCTGAAATTTAGATACATTCAACAGCATTCAAATTCAAAAAATGATAAGCCCAACTCTTGTTCTTCTAGCATAGATTCTGAAATTTAGATAAATTCAACAGCATTCAAATTTAAAAAAATGATAAGCCGAACTATTGCTCTTCTAGCATACGATTCTGAAATTTAGATAAATTCAACAGCATTCAAATTCAAAAAATGATAAGCCCAACTCTTGCTCTTCTAGAATACGATTCTGAAATTTAGATAAATTCAACAGCATTCAAATTCAAAAAATGATAAGCCCAACTCTTGCTCTTCTAGCATACGATTTTGAAATTTAGATACATTCATCAGCATTCAAATTAAAAAATGTTAAGTTTAACTATTGCTCTTCTTGCATACGATTCTGAAATTTAGATAAATTCAACAGCATTCAAATTAAAAAATGTTTAGTTTAACTATTGCTCTTCTTGCATACGATTCTGAAATTTAGATAAATTCATCAGCATTCAAATTTAAAAAAATGATAAGCCTAACTATTGCTCTTCTAGCATACGATTCTGAAATTTAGATAAATTCAACAGCATTCAAATTCAAAAAATGATAAGCCTAACTATTGCTCTTCTAGCATACAATTCTGAAATTGAGATAAATTCATCAGTATTCAAATATATACAACTGGTATCGCAATTATCAATATGAAAGATCTTCGAAATATTTGACAATATCAGTTGTACATTACTGAAAAATTCATCACTCTTACATGTGCATATCATGCTAAAAATTGTATTAAATAGTATGACGACTATTTTTCTCCCGGATAGCACGTCATTGTATAAGTAATAATGAATGATTAAATAGTACCTTGTGATGTATATATCTATATAAGGACCGTTAACTATGCATGTATAGCTTTTGGGTGAATGCACGAGATATTTTTCTTTTAGGGTCACCAATTGGATAAACAACCGTTAATATGATATAATCGTTCATTCTTATTTCACCCTCCCCCTATTTTGGGAGAGAGGGATATACTTCTTTAGAAGGAAATAACGTATGATAGGAAAGTTTTAAAATAAAATAATAGCAATCCCGAAGCATTTGTAAAAGAAGTATGCACTCGTACAAGATCAGATCATAACGGTTCTATCCAGATACAATATATTCAATAAAATTTAGTAAACCGTTTTTATACTTTGGAGTACTTTGTACTGTAAAGTTACCGTAATTTTCAGTTTTTAGAATCAAATTCTATAATAAATTTATCGTATCTCACATAAAAAAAAATCAATCTTTGTCTACATCAAAATTGCGTTGTTCCGTTCACTGATCCTCTTCATATATCTGGACAGAATAATCTCCCGTCAATGATCCTGGTAATCTCCAGTTGAAGTATGATAAAGGGCTTCTATCATATAATGTCCAAACAAACCAAGGGCTTTCGGAACGCCCTTGTATTGCTACCCTGACAGTGTACCTCCCTTCTGTGAAATAAACAAAACATTTTGATTGCCCACTCGGTTATACAAACATATTTCTTTTTTTCTTTCAAAGTATTGTTCTGGTAACTGTCATCGCGAGCATATATTCATATTTGGTTCTTTTTATTAATTGAAAACAATTATTGAAAAATACATGCATAGCAAACAAAACCCCTTTTTACAGTTTGTAAATTTTGGACATATGCGTACTGCAGATATTAAAATGACTAAATGTTATTTTATATTGTGTTGAATGCGATAATGACTGACTTTGTTTTGTGTCCTACGAAAGTGTTTGGCAGAATCATACAGTATCTGAAAAAGAAATCAACGATGCACAGAAAATGTGAAGATACTAAATGGTTGATTGGTGTGGTAATACACATTTTTGATAAGAGAGAAATAAAAACCGATTATATTTTCTTACGTACGAAAATTATGCAGAAATGGCAGCTGAAATATATATAATATATTTTCATAAATATGAAATTTAAATTTAATTTACCTCAATGCATATCTCCAATTATATGTTATTAAGTATGCATGTTCATTATGATGTGTGATAAGTGATAAGGGATCTGTTAATGTGTTAATTATTCCTATTTCCAGAGTTTGTCCCCATTTATGTTTTTTTTTTATTTTCAAATTTTGTTATAATTATTATCAAAATTATGATATTTTGTACATACTTCTCAGAACAAAAAAATCTTCTATTCAGCTAAAAACATAATACTTTGGTAACAAAAGTCATAATTTGAAATCAGAGAGATTCACATGTTCTGTATATTGCCTGATGACTACATGTACAACAAGTGAATGCATTGTAGTCTTACGCGGTCATTTTGATTGTAATCTGCAACGTTTGAATGCTAAATTATTCAGTAATGTTCAGTTTTCGTTCAATCACTAGTAATATACTCATCTATATATACTGCGTGCAACTCTGTACTATTAAGACAATTCAGTATGACTTAAATGTGTACAGGTACATACAACTACTGAACAGTTTATTTAGAAAATGTACATATCTTAATAACCTGCTGTATGTGCATTGTATGTACAGACTGCATTAAAAGATTAGTACCGATACCAGAGACGATTGAACGATTGAAAATAACTTTCACATTTATTGTTTGATCTTTGAGAACATGGAGAAATGTAATTGACTTTTAATAAAATATTCGGAATCCTCTACTTTTATCTATGTAGTGCAATACAATTTTTGGAATTTTGGGTCCTCAATGCTCTTCAACTTTGTACTTGTTTGGAAGCAACTAGATAACAACCTTTGAAACCAGAAATGCGTACGCATCTACTTGTTAAAAATAGAACGGCTTCCCCGTATTTATTTCCGGCGCTCTTTTTGAAAATGAAAGTAGAACAGGAGGGAAGAGAACAGCTAAGCTAAATAGTTAAAACATGTAGAACTAGAACAACGCAAATATGGAACAACCCCCACTCCAACAGACAGAGGATACAGGTAATTCGAAGATTTAATATCAATACAATGATATAATTCTAACCTTCAGATTGAATAGTTAAACTCCTAATTCTGACAGTACTTGTACCTTTATTGATACATTTTTAAACCACATTAGTCGGTTCTCATTTTTTATATAAAATTGAACAAATATTATGAATGAAAGCAAAGCTTATATACAAAAATAACTCTATACAACATGTATCAAAGAAAGTTTAACTGTCCTGTCTTTTGAAATGTTGACATATACAGTGATATGTTGACATAGACAGTGATATGTTGACATAGACAGTGATATGTTACTGTTTTCGCGCTGAACATCAGCCCAGGCAGCCTAGGCTTGTAAAAGTTCTCTCGGGCCTGTAACAATCATATCTACAGGTCCACAGAATCTAACTAAAAAATTTCTAAAATTGATCTCCGGGGCAGTAGATTTAACAGTTCATCGTAAAGAGTCTGAGTGATTGACCGTCACTGAGTGAGTGAGTGTTCGGGTATGATCATTTAACTTCACGGAGGGGTATGTTTTTTTATGCATGAATGTTATACATTTATCTCCTGAGCCTAACGGAGATATGATGTCCTCTTCATATATGATTGCATGCGTCCTTGGATGAACAAATCTTCATATCTTCCTACATTTGTAAGCCCTTGGAAATGAGCGTTTTATTCTACTGTCTTTACCTTTTTTTACTTCGTTAAAACATTTATATAGTAATCAATATACTTCTGTTTTTATCTGGTTTTTTTTTAACTATAAAAAACAACGTACACAATGATAATCAGTTGCGATTAAAAGTTAATTATTGATTCATTCTTGTTTGTTTTTAAATCTGAAAATATTTTTAAAAACGAAAATACTATATTATACAAATGTATATATAAAAAAAAACAATCAAATGATAACGTTATAAAACATGTACCATTTGTAACCTCACACAAGGCAAGCCCTATATCCAGAATTGTTGTTCATGTGTGATAGTTTAGTTCAACCAATCAGATGTTTATTTTGCTATCAAAATCAACACACAGTGGAATAATAATACTTTAATGTATAAGCCCTTTTTTTCCAGGATGGTGTGATTTTTTTTCCACATTCCATAACCCATATAATGGCTTTGTTGAGTCAAAAGAACAGTTGGAGGAGCTTAAGTGGCACTATGAAGTGGAGACAAAATCATATTTTGTTTCTGTGAAAACTTCATCCACTTTTGGAAACACTGGTAGGTTTTTTTCATTCACCAGTAAGCACTAAAAACTAACATGTTATAAGAAGGCACATTTAATAATGAAACATGAGGTGGGGAAAGTAATCAGGGGAAACAACTTACAATATACATGTTCAAGAACATGGTAGTAAGGGAAACAATGCAGTATTAATACAATACATTATATATTGGCAATAATTTTTTTTAAATATGAGATAGTTACAATCAAAGCCACCGAGTAAACAAAGACTTATAAAACCAAATAGAATTGAGAGTGGAAATGGGGAATGTGCCAAAGAGACAACAACCCGACCATAGAAAAAAACAACAGCAGAAGGTCACCAACAGGTCTTCAATGTAGCGAGAAATTCCCGCACCTGGAGGCGTCCTTCAGCTGGCCCCTAAACAAATATATACTAGTTCAGTGATAATGAACGCCATACTAATTTCCAAATTGTACACAAGAAACTAAAATTAAAATAAAACAAGACTAACAAAGGCCAGAGGCTCCTGACTTGGGACAGGCGCAAAAATATGGTGGGGTTAAACATGTCTGTGATATCTCAACCCTCCCCCTATACCTCTAGCCAATGTAGAAAAGTAAAATACGTTTACAACAACAGTTGAAATAAATAAAAAAAATAACATGGACTCCACTTAAAATTGGCAGTGAAATCAGGTTCAGAAGGGTAAGAAAATTATGAAAGACACTTATCATCATGTTATTTCTTTGTCCAGTACATTGATGAAACTGAAACAAAATTAATTGTGTAAAACAGATTTTAGCATTAATTTTTATTTGAAAAAGTGATCTGATATGTATGTGTAATTTGCATGAAAATAATTCATTTCATCATTACTGACTATTCTGCACTATACTTATCAACCATTTGTGTATATAATTGCTCTAGGCTTAAAATCTCTGTATCAGTGGACCAGTTTCCACTGAAAAAAGATCACTTCTTTCTAAAATTAAAACTTAAAATGAGATGGTAACTGTCCTGAACATGCTGAATGAGTTTAGGTGATAAATATACAATACATGTACATTTCACACTGTAATATTAACACAGTAGTAATCAAGTATTGAATATTTCAATTATTAGATATTGACAGTAAGCAGCACAAGATCCAGTGGAGGGAAAAGAACAATCTTCATATGCCAGACAATCCCTATATAGTCCTACAAACAGAGAGATTTGAGTGTCATCATGGGCCAGATAGAAATAAGGCTAAAAAAGTCAAAGCCCAGAATGCACAGGTACATTTTATTGGTATATATATAGTATTAAATGATATTTTGGAAGATGTATATAAATTGCTTTTAACTTGATTAAAAAAAATTAAATGTATCAAGTTAATATCTTCTACTAACCTGTAGAACCTGGTTTTATTGTAGACACTTATAGATCCATCTGTGATCTCCCATAGGACCAGATAAGGGACCAGAAATACTCAGACACAAAACAGGTTTTACAAGTTAGTATCTTCTGATGACTAACCTGTAGAACCTGGTTTTGTTGTAGACACTTATAGATCCATCTGTGATCTCCCATAGGACCAGACAAAGGACCAGAAATACTCAGACACTAAACAGGTTTTACAGGTAAGTATCTTCTGATGACTAACCTGTAGAACCGGGTTTTATTGTAGACACTTATAGATCCATCTGGGATCTCCCATAGGACCAGATAAGGGACCAGAAATTCTCAGACACCAAACAGGTTTTACAAGTTAGTATCTTCTGATGACTAACCTGTAGAACCTGGTTTTATTGTAGACACTTATAGATTCATCTGTGATATCTCATAGGACCAGACAAAGGACCAGAAATACTCAGACACCAAACAGGTTTTACAAGTTAGTATCTTCTGATGACTAACCTGTAGAACCTGGTTTTGTTGTAGACACTTATAGATCCATCTGTGATCTCCCATAGGACCAGACAAAGGACCAGAAATACTCAGACACTAAACAGGTTTTACAGGTAAGTATCTTCTGATGACTAACCTGTAGAACCGGGTTTTATTGTAGACACTTATAGATCCATCTGTGATCTCCCATAGGACCAGATAAGGGACCAGAAATTCTCAGACACCAAACAGGTTTTACAAGTTAGTATCTTCTGATGACTAACCTGTAGAACCGGGTTTTATTGTAGACACTTATAGATCCATCTGTGATATCTCATAGGACCAGACAAAGGACCAGAAATACTCAGACACCAAACAGGTTTTACAAGTTAGTATCTTCTGATGACTAACCTGTAGAACCTGGTTTTATTGTAGACACTTATAGATCCATCTGTGATCTCCCATAGGACCAGACAAAGAACCAGAAATACTCAGACACTAAACAGGTTTTACAAGTTAGTATCTTCTGATGACTAACCTGCAGAACCGGGTTTTATTGTAGACACTTATAGATCCATCTGTGATCTCCCATAGGACCAGATAAGGGACCAGAAATTCTCAGACACCAAACAGGTTTTACAAGTTAGTATCTTCTGATGACTAACCTGTAGAACCGGGTTTTATTGTAGACACTTATAGATCCATCTGTGATATCTCATAGGACCAGACAAAGGACCAGAAATACTCAGACACCAAACAGGTTTTACAAGTTAGTATCTTCTGATGACTAACCTGTAGAACCTGGTTTTATTGTAGACACTTATAGATCCATCTGTGATCTCCCATAGGACCAGACAAAGGACCAGAAATACTCAGACACTAAACAGGTTTTACAAGTTAGTATCTTCTGATGACTAACCTGTAGAACGTGGTTTTATTGTAGACACTTATAGATCCATCTGTGATCTCCCATAGGACCAGATAAGGGACCAGAAATACTCAGACACAAAACAGGTTTTACAAGTTAGTATCTTCTGATGACTAACCTGTAGAACCTGGTTTTGTTGTAGACACTTATAGATCCATCTGGGATCTCCCATAGGACCAGATAAGGGACCAGAAATTCTCAGACACCAAACAGGTTTTACAAGTTAGTATCTTCTGATGACTAACCTGTAGAACCTGGTTTTATTGTAGACACTTATAGATTCATCTGTGATATCTCATAGGACCAGACAAAGGACCAGAAATTCTCAGACACCAAACAGGTTTTACAAGTTAGTATCTTCTGATGACTAACCTGTAGAACCTGGTTTTGTTGTAGACACTTATAGATCCATCTGTGATCTCCCATAGGACCAGACAAAGGACCAGAAATACTCAGACACTAAACAGGTTTTACAGGTAAGTATCTTCTGATGACTAACCTGTAGAACCTGGTTTTGTTGTAGACACTTATAGATCCATCTGTGATCTCCCATAGGACCAGACAAAGGACCAGAAATACTCAGACACTAAACAGGTTTTACAGGTAAGTATCTTCTGATGACTAACCTGTAGAACTGGGTTTTATTGTAGACACTTATAGATCCATCTGTGATCTCCCATAGGAGCAGATAAGGGACCAGAAATTCTCAGACACCAAACAGGTTTTACAAGTTAGTATCTTCTGAAGACTAACCTGTACAACCTGGTTTTATTGTAGACACTTATAGATCCATCTGGGATCTCCCATAGGACCAGATAAGGGACCAGAAATTCTCAGACACCAAACAGGTTTTACAAGTTAGTATCTTCTGATGACTAACCTGTAGAACCTGGTTTTATTGTAGACACTTATAGATTCATCTGTGATATCTCATAGGACCAGACAAAGGACCAGAAATACTCAGACACCAAACAGGTTTTACAAGTTAGTATCTTCTGATGACTAACCTGTAGAACTGGGTTTTATTGTAGACACTTATAGATCCATCTGTGATCTCCCATAGGAGCAGATAAGGGACCAGAAATTCTCAGACACCAAACAGGTTTTACAAGTTAGTATCTTCTGAAGACTAACCTGTACAACCTGGTTTTATTGTAGACACTTATAGATCCATCTGTGATCTCCCATAGGACCAGACAAAGGACCAGAAATTCTCAGACACCAAACAGGTTTTACAAGTTAGTATCTTCTGATGACTAACCTGTAGAACCGGGTTTTATTGTAGACACTTATAGATCCATCTGTGATATCTCATAGGACCAGACAAAGGACCAGAAATACTCAGACACCAAACAGGTTTTACAAGTTAGTATCTTCTGATGACTAACCTGTAGAACCTGGTTTTATTGTAGACACTTATAGATCCATCTGTGATCTCCCATAGGACCAGACAAAGGACCAGAAATTCTCAGACACCAAACAGGTTTTACAAGTTAGTATCTTCTGATGACTAACCTGTAGAACCTGGTTTTATTGTAGACACTTATAGATCCATCTGTGATCTCCCATAGGACCAGATAAAGGACCAGAAATTCTCAGACACCAAGTTAGTATCTTCTGATGACTAACCTGTAGAACCTGGTTTTATTGTAGACACTTATAGATCCATCTGTGATCTCCCATAGGACCAGACAAAGGACCAGAAATACTCAGACACTAAACAGGTTTTACAGGTAAGTATCTTCTGATGACTAACCTGTAGAACCGGGTTTTATTGTAGACACTTATAGATCCATCTGTGATCTCCCATAGGACCAGACAAAGGACCAGAAATACTCAGACACTAAACAGGTTTTACAGGTAAGTATCTTCTGATGACTTACCTGTAGAACCGGGTTTTATTGTAGACACTTATAGATCAATCTGTGATCTCCCATAGGACCAGATAAGGGACCAGAAATACTCAGACACCAAACAGGTTTTACAAGTTAGTATCTTCTGATGACTAACCTGTAGAACCTGGTTTTATTGTAGACACTTAAAGATTTGTCCTAGATATATATAGTCCAATGTGTGGTCCTTTTGAGGATGAACATTTAATTTTTTTAAGTAAAATGTGCCATACTGATCATTTGAATTTTACATGGTTTATACAATAGATGACTATTAAATGATGTGACACTAAGTGTATCTGTTTCAATATTTCAGCAATCGGATCACTCTGCTTATCAAAAGAAACGTTTCCACATCCAAACAACTAAAAAATTGAACTGTCCTGCGACCATTATTGCGAAAGAGATGATTTTCTTTACTGACTTTAAGGTAGTTATTGATTTTGTAGTGATAATCTTTTTCCTATCTTACAATTAGCTAGTTTACAATTTTTCATAGTATTGATACACCTTTTCTTATTTTGTTGCATGTATATCTGTACAGTATTAAATAGGTACAGTTTTTATTTCTTTTGAATAGAAATATAGAAGTATTGTGGAAGAACAATTATTTGTTCATTACAATTTTCATAGTATTTGTAGATCCCTTAAAATTCTCAAGGAATTGTAAAACTTCTGTTGAAAAAATTGATCTCATGATGAAAATCACAAACATAGTTTAATATCTTCAAATGGAACAACTTTTGCAGTATGTGTATGTACCATTTTTATTGTATTTTTTCTTGTAAATATATCCTTTCAGATGAGGATCACCATATCAGTTTGTCAGAACTTTGGTCAGTCCTTCAATCAATTTCCCTTCCTAAAGAATTCCTACTCCATTGAATTGGTTTTGATGAAATCTTAGTTAACATGAAGTTTGGGTGTTACATGTAGAGGCTTGAAGTAAGATGATTATTGTCATATGTTTACAAGGGGGAAAAAGAATGCTTAATGATTTATAGATTTAGAGATCGATCTGAAGGAGTAATATATTTTTAATTATTTATTTTAACAGGACTGTATCTCAAAGTATAAAAAAGAGCAACTGTCCAGGGTTATTAGAAGCAGTTTAACTGATACAGATATTAAACTGGCAATGACACGCCATATTTTTATATCATTGCCACAAGGAGAAAGAAATGGACATCAAAATCATCTTCATGGAGAGGTAATTAAAATTTTGCTAACAACTTATAAGTCATTTTTTCTGTTAGTCAAAAGGATTCAGTCATTGGTAATGGTTTGATGTTATCCTAATGCTTAAAACGCTGTTTTGCCCCGACAAAATAACATCAGCATTTTTGCAGTATCTTTCATTAATAAAATCGGAAATTATTTCGGTGTGCCCTCAGTGAAATAACCTTCAAGTGTTAACTATTTTGCATATTCACCTTTTCTAGGGGCCATATGTGTATAATTTTTATAACTTTAACCTTACTTAGAGTAGTTTGTAAGTGAACCAAACACAAAATGAATAAATTTTGTGACATTAAAATGTTTTTATTATGCCCCATTTATGGACATAAGGCCTAGTTCATAGATTCCATGTATATACATTAGTTAAAACTTTTAATAATTTCAGGCCGCAGAAGTTTCCATACCAGAGGACAAAAGAATTATTGTTAAAATTGAGGAGTATGTTGGTGAAGGTTTAGTGTCATCAAGCTGCTTAAGACCATTACTTGAGCAGTTTGTAAGACACGAAATATTTGCTGGTGAGAAATGTGCCAACTGGACAAACAGAAGATTTTTCCCAAGTCAGCGGGATATATCTAACTTCGTTTATGCTGCTAAGTTGAAGGGATTGAAGGCCAAATATGATCAGGAAAACTTAATGGCTCATGTTGATGAGTGGCAGAAAGACAGGCCAGAAGATAAGTTTCTTTTCTCTGGTTCTGATGTGAACACAGAAGATACTGGAGACTCAACAGGTTTCTTTTTCTTATACCAATCAACCTGGCAACAACGACTGCTTAACCTTTATGGCAATGAGATTTGTCTTCTAGATGCTACATACAGAACAACAAAATATTCAATTCCACTGTTTTTCTTGTGCGTCAAGACAAATGTGGATTATTCAGTTGTAGCTGTTTTTGCATGTCAGTATGAAAACAGTAGTACCATCACTAAGGCTCTCAACCAAATTAAAGAATGGAACCCTAACTGGAACCCGAAATATTTCATGGTAGACAACTGTGAAGCTGAGATCAAAGCAATCATTACTTGTTTTCCAGCACCAGGTACGTTATACATACATTTTTGTTATTTTGTTGTCAGGACAAAAACAATGCATATCATAAAGTGAATTAACAAAAATACCAAACTACCAGAAAAATTCAAAACAGAAAGTCCCTAATTCTAACGCAATTATTTTTTATCAATGGTTTTAAATAGATGACAGTAAGGGTAAAATTCTCGCTGTGTCTGTAACTAAGGAGGCCGACCTAGTTTAGAAGATCAAGTCCAAAGATTATTAGGTGCACATAACTAGGTGTCTATGGGTTCTTTGCCACTTGTGTTCATATATATGTCCACCATTCTTCCTGATTAAGTATCCTGTAATATTTTTTTAACTGAATATTTCTGTTTCAGATTGCCAGCCTTTTATCTGTGATTTTCACAGAGAGCAGGCCTGGAGTAGGTGGTTGAAAGCGATTAAACATGGTCTTAACCAGAATGTTGATGATGTTTTGCTGATCCTAAGAAGAGTTGCTAGAGCACAAACAACTGCACATTTTGATGAAGCCATCAGCAACCTAAAAGAGAGCTATTTTTGGAAAACCCACAAAGAATTTAGAGATTGGATGAATAATACCTGGTTAAAGAGTGTAAAGGTGATGAAATTCTTTTCTTTAAAATTAAAAGGTGAAAGCTGAGAAAAATTACGGACAGAAAGTTCTATCAAAATGGCCTCACAAGTTGATTAATACGTACATACTAGAAAAATGGATGATTCTTTAAGTATTCAGAATGCTTTATGTTCTTGAATGTGATCTGATTTAAATGTTTTTGGCCAGAACATTCCTTCATGAAATTGGGACTTTTTTCTTATTTTACATAATATTTTCTTTTTTATTGGATAACCCCCATTTAGGGGCATTTATTTTCTTAGTTAAGTAAGATATTCTCAAGATCGTCAAAAATGTTCATACTTTTTTTTAGATGTGGGCTTGGTTGTACAGGAAAGACCGTCTGTTGGTAAAAATTAACACCAACAATGGTGTTGAAAGACAAAACAGGACACTTAAATATGATTTCCTGGCCAAATACACAGACCGCACTCTAACAGGGATGTTAACCACTGTTATTAAGCGGTTTCTGCCAGATCAATATAGGAAGTAAGTATGAAAGGCCATCATGAAAAAAAAAAAATATTTTGCACAATCCCTAACAAAGTCTTTTCTGTATTAGAATGTATGTAGATAAGTTCTTTTTTTTAAATAAAGAGATAAGTAACTTAACTTTCAAAGGGAAAGTCGTGATAAGGAATTTGACAAGTACTTGTATCTCAATAAGTATGAAATTATATATAGGATATAAAAGTGTTTGTGAGTGACTTTGTCCAGTTTATATACTAATTAATTCCTTTAAAAGTTCTTTATCCTTATATTTCTTTAAAATTGGAAATAAAGAATTTATTTTTCCACACTTGTTATCTCTATCACAAATAATTTGTATATTAGAGTCCTATCTTTTATTATTGCCTTAATATATAAGTTTTAACTAATTTATTTTTTGGTTTCATTGCAAAGGTGACAAGAGCATAAGAACTCATGTTTTTGTGAAAATCTTGTCTCCTTGATTGAGTTAAGTCATTCTGAATTAATATTTTATTGCATGTCTTTTTCATGTTTTTTAAAATGTTTTACTACTTACTGTCTAAGGTTAGGGTGAAGGTTGGAGCCTTTAAAAATTCAGAATTACATTAGATATGATAAAAATTGATTGCATCCTAAAATTGAAGTATTACTTAATTAATCTTGGTTAAAATAAAAAAAACAAATACCAAGTAAGAAATTATTTTAATGCTACACCTAGGGGCACTATATTTTTCAGTCTGTTTGTTTTTGTTTATTTGTCCATTTGTGTTTCTGTCCCGCTTCAGGTTAAATATTTTGGTCAAGGTAGTAAGGTAGTTTTTGATGAAGTTGAAGTCCAAGGAGCTTTATAGTTTTTATGCCAAATTAGAGTTTTGACTTCAATTTAATGATCCACTGAACATAGGAAATGATAGTGATAGTGGAGCATACCTGTACTATAGACATATTCTTTTTTTTTTGAAATTTTAGATATCTAGATGTTAACATAAAAGCATCTGCCTTCTACAAACAGTACAACCAGCACATACCTGCATTTCTCCATAATCGACCAAAGGAGTTAATTGACCACTGTAGGAAACGTATTTCACCAGCAGAGGAAGTTGAAGGGAAAATTGTTAAAGGGGAGGATGGTTTGTTTACTGTCGGTAGCTTTACAGATCAGAACACCACATACGTTGTATCTGTTGGCAGTGATACTGAAGTGCCATCATGCCAGTGTGAGGACTGGCTTCGCTCACACTGGCCATGCAAACATCTTCTTGCTGTGATTATGCATTTTCCAGAATCAAGCTGGAATGATTTACCCGTCCATTATAGAGACAATCCAATGTTCATCTTGGATGAGTTGTGTATTCAGGACATTGGTTTCAAGGTACCAACTGATTCATATGATGAACCTTTATACGAAGAAGCAAAAAAGGCTTCAAAAATTGAATCACCAATAAAATTGGAAACAGATGAAGACCAAGATCTCACTAGTACTATTAGAGAACAACTAGAACAGATCAAAGGCTTAACTTACCTAGAAGTTCCCTATGCTATTCAAAGGAAAGCCTTGGACCAGTTAATACTGCTCACAGACTTACTTCATCTGTCAGTGCCATCAGGAAGTAATTTGCCACTACTGGAATCAAAGGCTACAGTGAAATCATCTTTCAAGGCACCTTTTCATATCACCAAAAAGAAGTCCAAACTTGGTAAATATATAATGTCCACAAATGTCTAACTTTGAGATTTTTGATTTTAAAATCTATATTCTACTCAATCTGAATATCATACTTTGTAAATGTTATTGCTAATTTATTGTGATTGTTATCTTATATTATATAGTCCTTAATTACTGTAGGATTCCATATGAATCTTCAATACTTAACTATTAATGTGCAAAAACCATATCTGGAGTTTTTTCTACCAGAATACTTTAATATTACATAACTGATGGTCAAACAGATTAAAATTATAGAACCTGCCACTTATGGATTTCATATTTTTTTAACCATGTTTATCAAAAAGTAACATGTCAACTGCCATGACTAGGGACATTTTTAAGTTGCCTGCCACAATTAAGATACTTTTTCAAATTATTTGTTTAAATTCGGTTTCTGGTGTCAAATGATGTTTTAATGATAATATTGATATTTACTTATCTAAAGGTCTTAGGAAGACAACATCTGGAAGAAGAAAGTTTAAAGAGCTTCCAAGCAGAACTAAGAGAAAAGCTGCAAAAAAGAACTTCCAGAAAGTCCAATCAAGAGATATTAATGCGGGTAATTTGGTTGTACATGTATTTGAATTGATTGTAGTTAATAAGACTGGGAAGATATTTTAGGATATTTTAACCCTTTAAAAATATAGGTTATTCATTGACAGAAATTTTTCTTCAATCATTTTTCAGCTTCTACTGTTTAAAATAATGGTATGCTGCTTATATTTGATGAGATATACATTATTTGCAATTTTAACATCCAGTAAAACTTCCTGTTATCAGGGGGTGGTTGCATAGGTTTACTATGGACACATTTCTTTTATGAGGGTTTGATACATGTTGTAAAAGGAATTAAATTAAATTTTCTTTTATGGAATTTTACAGAACCCAAAGATTTCATTGATGGCATCATGGATGAACTAATTTCAGGAACAACATGTCTTGAGGAAACCAAAGATTGTGAGTTTTGACAATTAAAGTTTCAATATGAAAAAAGAAAAACATATTTAAGATATTCTAACTGGTCTCATCATTGCTTATAGCAGAAGTCAGTTTTGATTTATATGCACAAAACAACTCATACTGTACACTTTTTGTTTTACAATGTATATTGATGAATATTGCGTTATTATCATAGAAATAATATTATGATTGATTACAATTAATTTGTTAAAAAATTTGTCATGTTTTTAATGTAATTTCACTGTATTTATTGCACTTTTCTTTTAATCTCTGTAGGCTGATTATCTGAATAAGTGGAAAAGACTGATAGAGTTTGCTGGTAATTTCTTGTAGGCATAAAAATATCTTTATGAAAATATAAGTGACCATAGAAATAAAGGACAAGTCATTTTTTTAAACTGATATTCACCAAGCCTTCCTTTATCAGCTCACATGATAAACATGTGGTAAAGTCATGATCAACAACAAAATATCGTATATTCCATACATATAGGGCAACTTTTTACAATTGCCTAAAAGGATAAACCATAATATTTTCATGATAGCTTTAATTCACTTTTTGTCTTTCAGCTCTGAAAGAAGATACTCTACGAAATAATTGCAGTAAAGAATCAAATGTAGATACTCACAGAAAAGCAGGTATGATATTTTTAATGTTTTTTTTTCATAGACATGAGTGAGGAATAAGTGAAAACCTTTTCCTCTTTTCTTATAATTAAGATTACAATTCGTAGTACTTTGATTTGATTCCTAAAAGTAACCTTAAGATTGATTTTGAAAAAAATATTGCATGTATAATAGTGAAACTATACTTTGTTAATAATTTAAGCTTGAAAATAAAGTTACCAAGCAATAAGAAAATTGCATACCGGGTATATAATGTATACACTTTACAGATGAAATCCTCTATTTGCAATGTGCCACAAATTGGGATTGCGATTAATTTGCAAGTATGAATATATTATATTCAAAAGTCTTCTTATATCATTAAACAGTAGAGAAACAAGTCATGTAAGTATGAAAAAACAAAAGGTACATATTATTGTGTGTGGTATAGGTTTTATTATTTATAACTTTAGATTTTTCAACTGACTTTATTATTGAATTACAGACAGCATTGCAAAAGATACTTTATATTAATTGATATAAATTTGCTGTCATATTAAAAAAATGTTTATATTATTGCTTTAATTAGCTGATTCCATTCAAATTTTATTTCATGTAAAAGTCAAATATGAGCTTTTCTTAGTTCAAAGTCAGTTGAAAATCTTAAAGGAATAGCTTTATAGCACTTGGTGTAGCTTTGATGTAACTCCTTTGTAATCACCATGTGTATATCTTATCAATATCATTTTCACTATCTTTCCATTTCACCTTTGTCATCAGAATATGGTATGGCTTCTCAGTTATCTATTATAATTGCTGTATCTATTGTATACATATTTATTTATCATGTAAAGAACATAGCTTTAATCATCCAAAGCATCTTATACAGTTAATGAATTGTAAGTTGGTGGCATACTAGATTTTTTTTGGTTGGTGATTTAATAATTTATGGTGATGAAGCTATAGTACCAAGTGTGCTTTTCTCATTGCTTTTTGACCGTATGGCAACCAATATGGCTGACATGGCTAAAATGAAGATATATGGTAAAAATGCAAGTTTTGCCTATTCAGACTCATTATTTGGAGTTATTGCCCTTTAATGAGAATTTCTATTGCTTCTTTTGCATTATTTTTCTATTAACAGGAAAACTTTTATAATTAAAATGAAACTTTAATAAAAGGGAAAATTGATCAACAGAATTTACAAATAAGTCAACATAATCGAAATAGCTTAATTGAGTAATTCCCCTTTTATGATTTTTCTTAAAGAAATAGCCATTGTTGAAGATGTAGGTGAGTGACACATGCCATTTATAGAATTTGTTATTTTCCTTATGTACTTTAGATGGCATTATGTGGGGCTTTACATTTCTGGATATTAATTTTTGTGTTTCATAATAGAATAATTTAGTGTTTTGCTTGCTTTAATGTCTTTTAATTAGTACCTGCTGCTGTAGAAATACACAATAATTCACTTGTTAGAAAATTCAACTTCCTATTAATCTATGGTTATCTTAATGTCAGTATAATATTTTTTTTCTAGTTACTGTCCAGAAGAAAAGGAAGCTAATTGATAACACAACAGATGACACTGGTATGTGTAGGGTTATTGTAATAAGGGGAAATATTTGATTTAGCAAACAAAATACAAATTGGAGTTGGCTATCTTACAATATTACTTTGAAACATATATAGAAAGGGCAAGGGATTTGCCAAAAATTACATAGATTCTCCTTCTGAATTGAGTAGTGTCTCTATCTGCTGTAAATTTAGAAATTTTGGGTCATTTATAGCTTACTTTTCATCATTGAACCTATGACTGCTTACTTTACTAGATTACTAGAGTCTTTGTTTTAAGCAGGAATTTTCTGTAAAATCACATTTTTGTCTAAAATGACAAGATTGCAATAATAAATGCACAGAATAATTTATGAATTTTCACTAGTTCCACCTTCTTTATCAGCCATTAATCTACCCTGTTTAAGATGTACTTCCTTGCTCAAATGATTTTAGCTGGCTAGTTATCTTCTTCTTTAATATGGTAAGCAAGCGAATCACAAGAGACATGAGCGTAAGAGTAACTGAACTTGATAAAATTTTAAAAAATCAGCTTTTGTTGGAAGGAAATATTGTATCTTATAAGTTGAGAGAATTTTGTATATTACATTGATGTTATAATTTACAATATACTATTTATCTTTAAAGCTGTAGCAAACTTCTTTTGATATATCTTAACCAAATGTTGTTAACTGTGTACCATAAGAAACCTCATACAGCCCATAATACTGAAACCTTCATATTTTTTATTCACAGAGACCAGTAAGAAAAAAATGAAGTTTAATTTCAAAGGAACAATGCCAACAAAGATGATAACTGAAAAAAGTAAGTATTTCATAGTTGGGTGGTGTTCAGGAAATATTTATATAGAAGTAATTTTGAGGCCTCAAACTTAGTTTGATAAGAAGACCCAAATGGAAAAAAATATAAGTCATGTATCCCCTGTTAGCAGTGTTCAAAGTGTATGTAGCTAACATTGTTTTATAAAAATGTTCTTTCAGATGCTAAGGCTAAACAAGGCAGTAAAGGAAAGATATTAACAAGTTCACAACCGGATGATAAAGATCCCTGCAAAGAGAAAATACTTGTCAAGTTGAAGGGTAATTTAACAAAAAAATAGTAAACTTAAAATCTGTTATGCAGCTGGAAGTAAAACAGTCAAAAAAATATTCAAACAGATTTTGATATAAATTTTGGAAGCGACCCAAGGATGCTTAACCTTTTTCAGTGTACATTTATGTTACTTTATATTTGTTATTGTTAAACCACAAAATTTAAACTCAATCTCAATCTCAGGATAATAATCTATGTATTATTGATCATAATTAGAAATATAAACAGTACAATTTTGTATATCATAAAGCATGTATGACTTGTTTATCACACAATACATTTCAACTGCAATGCTGGTAATAACATGCAATTTATTTTAAGGATATCTTAAAACTTTGACACCAAGAAATTGGGAAGATCTGGCAGCAAAAGCTAATTATGTCAAAGGAACAGCAGCAAAGCGAGCAGCAGTTGCATTGGATAGTGCAGTTGAAGATGCACATGTTTTGATTTCTGTTGTCAAAACACATGTTCCTAGCTAGTCATATGAAGATATCTGACCATTGTCTTGTTGAGTTACTTTTCACCATCATTGCTAGAATGGGTAAGCAACTGCAGCAGTTTAAACTTCAATGGCAAGTTCAAAAAAAATTATTTGAATTACATTCAGAATTGTAATCATTATGGTAAATATCATTATTAACAATAAGATTCCATTAAAATATGATACAGGAAGAATGCAAAGATTTATAAGATTCATTTATTTTGTGCATTTTTTAAATAAAATTCAGAGTAAACTATATTGTAACTGTATTTTATTAGTTGATGAAGGAATTCTGATCTTGGAGAAGGATCCCCTAAAAACTTCAGAAACCCTAGAGAAAGAGATGCAGGAACTGATTAAATTTTTGAAAGAATCAGGTAGTTGGTATTCAATATTTTTGTATAATTATTATATACAGGGACAATATTTGTGTTGTCAAGATGTTGTCAATAATGTCACATCAAAGCAAATGGTGAATGCATAAAGAAAGAAATAGTTCCCTACATTTTCTGCTGTAATTTTATTAAAAATCCCATAGTCAATGTTACAAAAAAAATAACTAATCAAAGAATTTAAACATTGAAAACACCAATGTAGCTGAACATGTTGAGGGTAATAATAGAAATTAGAAGATGTGGTATGATTGCCAACGATTTAACTCCACCAGAGACCAAATGAGGTAGATGTTATCAACTACAGATTGCAGTAAAACCTTCAACAAGGAACAAATCCAAAACAGGTAAAAGAGAACACCAACGGCCTGGTTTATCTACAAAACAATGTTTTATAATTCAACCCTGCTAGTTGACCAGTCCAAAAAATTTGACTTCAAACATATGTAATATACAGTCCATGACCCAGTACTGTTTTATTATTGATATTTTTCATATCAATACAAATGAAAAAACTGTGGGTTCCTAATATCCAGCTTATCAAACCAGTTGGGATACAGACCTCTTGAAATGTTTTGTTTACTTTTTTGCTGAATATATATCATATGACTTTCAGGAACTTTGGTATCAAAGGCTAGAAAAATCCAATGGATGGATGGTTTTATGACTGACTTGACAGTCACAGAAATTGATAAACAAAAAGGTTTGCCATTTAATATTTCAAATATGTTGATATTTAAGATTTACTTTGTGTCATTATAAAACAAATTTTAAATGTCCTTCAAACTTTATTTTCAGCTTTTTTTCTGGCCTTAATGGACCCAAAAAGCAAGACATAGGCATGCAGTTATACTAGCATTGGCACAGCTCATTTCCGCGGAGATTATGTGACCCTGCCGCCTCCTTCATGGCCGCCTTATTCATGGTCTATTGACTTTGAAACTTTTGCTTATTTTACATGTAGGAGTTTGTGCTTAATTTATGTTAATTTTATGGGGAACCACTAGTGGTGGGTTTATTTTACAAATAATCATTAAAAAAGATCATATATTATATGTACACTTCTCTATCCATTCATTAGTATGATAAAGCATAGTTAAAAAACAGTTGTAATAACAGAAAGTAATACCTATTGAATCTATAAATGCATTTATTTCAGTTGAAAATAAAGTTGCCAAGATTTGGGATGAAGATGTGGCCAACAAATATTTCATTGCCAAGGTTTTTGGCATAGACATCACATATGGCGACATAAACTCTCTCAAAGGCTCAAACTGGCTAACAGACAAAGTAAGTCAAAGTATTCAACAAATAATCCATACCCATAATATTCTTTTCTGTAGAAATCTCTTCAACACTGAGGATTTTTTTGTTTTGTTTTATATGCTTGCTTTCATTGTGAAATTTATATTATTTCTAAGAATAACGATAAAATACTCTATAAATGACATGACTTCCTATAGCTAAATATGTCATATAAAAGAACCCAAACCAAACTTTGAAATGAATATATGAATGTATGCATTTCTTTGAAAAGAAAATTTTAAGAACTTGATATCATTACTGATTTCTTTCTTTATAGTGACAGTAAGGTAAAATGACCAAGAAACTGCATCATTATTACATATGATTTATGATTTCAATTGTTAAATGTTCTAAAAGTATATCATATTTTCATATCATCAATTTTTTTAAGAAGGCAAGTATTTTCTTTTGATAAATTTGCAATGGGATATTGCATTGAAATATAACATTGAAGAATGACATTGCTTGTTGAATTAAGGTCATGGATGCATACCTGACATATATTGCCCAAACTGAGATGGACAAGGGAAACATCAAAGTAAGACACCAGTTGGTCTGCACCACAAACAACATCATTAATGGAAAATATGTCCCTGGACGACATGAAAAGGTAAACACCCTGTCACCAAAAAAAACAACATATAAATGATGAATTTTGCATAAAAGAGTAACATTTCTATGATAGCCATTTAAGAAATTTTCTGAATACTATTATTTAAAGGGTAATTGTCAATAATGCTTACTTGGTTCATTCTGAAATGTCAACGTTAACCACAGGGATACAAAATACTACCAGTAGCATGATAGACCTTTTCATGAAAATAAATAATAGATATTGTCTAGCCCTGAATTCCATCATGTTAAGGGAAGAAATTCATGTTTCATACAATTTTAGGAAAGATTAGAATTATTTGTTCTAATGATAGCTCTAATTTCAGAACAAATTAATACCATACGACTTTGTCATTGGAGCCTACCACCAGAGAGGAGGTCATTGGGATTTGCTGGTAATCATTGTTGTGGTGCATTATTTTTTTGTTTATAGGATTAGACTTGTCTTAAACAAATTACAACAACTTAAACACTCTATGTTTTAGTACTTCTAATGAACAAATACACCTTCATTTACCATATTGTGAAAACAAATGTTCTTATTGTCCCATTAACATGATTAAGGACAGTGAACTAAAACACAAACCCAACAACATAATTATTGCATGTATAAATAAAAAAATCATGAAACTGATTCCATTTCTCATTTTATCACCAACTTTCATCTATCCAATTTAGGAATTTTGTTAGTGAATTTTATCATATGTTCATTTTACCAAATACATGCAAACGTACTTGCAATAATTATTTTCAAAAGCAACTATAATAGATTTGTGGTCATCAGAGGGCTGTGTATAAAAAATTGACCAACAATTACAATTCTCTCTATTAAAAGAAGATATGTATAAACTTCAGCACTTTTCTTTTGTGGAAATATTTAGGAACTTTCTAATTTAACCTTGATGAATTAGATTTACAAAAAGGGAATGCAGCATGACCCTTGTTTTCCTGTTCAATCTGTGACTCCTTTTTGTGCATGTCAAAAATGCAACCCTGTAAAAATGATTTTGACAGAGCTTATACAATTGTTACTGTTAATATTTTATAATGTTTTCTAAATAAATTTGCTAGTGAATGACAATATTTGCTCACAGGACCATGATCAAAATGATTTGCATTTTGAATGTCATAAGACGTGGCAAGACTGTTGTATAAGTTTTGTTTTCATTACTCCATACCAAAACAATATAATACTTAATACTTTTGTTTTTCAGATTGTTGAACCATCAAAGGGAAAGGTTGTTTTTCTCAACCCTTTGGGAGCCTCCCCAAATCAAAAGAGAACAGTTCTTTTGAATTGGAGGTAAGCTACCTTATCCAGAATTTTTATATTTATAAAAGAAAAGATGATACCTGCAAAGGAGTGCAAAAGGGGTCAAATGCTATATATTTAGTGAGTGAACTGTTCACAAATTCTGTTCTTTATCTTTTGTAAATCTGGTACAGTGATTGAAATAAAATAAATTACATTGAAATTTTCATTACTGCAAGCTTTTATGCTGATATTTAATGTGTGTGGAGTACTTAGTATGTAACTCAAAATAACATATTTTTCTCAGAAAATACATAGGACAGATGCTTCTTCTTCATCCAGAGAATGGGTACAAAAACTGGACACTGGAAGTACCTGACCATTCCAAACAACTAGATGGATCCAGTTGTGGCATCTTCTGTCTTTTGGTATACATTAATATTAATGAATTAAGTCATAATTAACAAAATTATTGATTGTAGTATTCAATTTGTTTCTGCTGTGTTCATCCATTCATCTGTCCCATCTTGTAAAGGTCCATAACCAAGACACTGTTAGTCCTACAGGGTTAATGCTTCTTCAGTAAATGTGCTTTGAAAAATAATGAAGGTCCATATCAAAATAATGTAACCCTCACCTACATCTTATACATAAGTGACTTAGATTAAGACCTGTAATGAGTTTCTCGCCTTAGACACATTAAATCCTACATAATTGTCATTTCATCAACAAAAGAGTGTTTCTAAATAACATATACTAGTAAACATTTTATCTGTGCATTGAGGTAGTGGTTATACACAAACATTGTATAAGCTTTGAAAGATTTCCCTCAAAATTTGATACAAAACTCTTCAAATATATACTACATATTTACCTTTTTTTTAATTACCCCATCATTATTTCAAATAGCAGGACTTGTATAGATTATTTATTGACACAAAAAAGGGTGCAACACTTTGATCAAAACAGCACATCATTTAGTAAATTGGCAAATTGCTAAGAACTTAATGTCACTATCTTTATTAAATGTTTCTAATTATATATTGCAGTTTGCAGAGAAATATCTGGCTGGACAATCTCTGCTTGGTATAACTCAGGAAGAAGTAAATAATAAAAGGGTAATGGTAGCCCACACACTGATGATGTTTGAAGGTATTATAAAAAAACTATATAAATCAATACTGAACATAATAATAAATATATTAATTACAATATTTTACCCTCCCAATTACATATTTAATCCATTAGAAGGATGATTTTTCTCATTGTTGAATATCACAACACTGACAGAGAAATTATGTTTTGCATTTGGATATTGTGTGAAGAAGAAATCAATGTTTCAATTGAGTTAACCACATATATTCTTTCAGTATCACATATTTTGAAGGAGTATCTTAAATATTGTTTTGGATAATAATAATAAGTGCTTTGTTAATATTTTAATATCTCACAAATTTTTTTTAAAATCCTTTCTTTACAGGACACATGGTGGGATGCTGTCCATGCTGTGGATTTCGAACAAATGCTGATGAAGAACAATTGGTAATCATGTATACTCTATATATTCTATTTATAATCTTGTCTGATCTTTTCCAATTTATAATGCATAGAGATCAACATAATTTTTTGTAACAATTGACTTACATAATTTTTTGTAACAATTGCTTTTACATAATTATCTATTTTCTATTTTTGAAAAGACACATTACTTAAAGGCTTTACTTTAATATACATGAACATTATATTTTACAGATTCAATGCAAAATATGCAAGAATTTGTTCCACAGAAAAACCCATTGTGTTGGTGAGGCTTTTGCAACTGGCACCAGCAAAAAAGACTTTGTTTGTGAAATAGACAGAACAGTTGAAAAAAAATGAGCTATTTTGTAAATAATAATCAATTTTGAAATATTAATACATTAGGGATATTCAACCATGTAAAATGAGTTTTGTTTTACTGAGATCAAGTGTTGTACAGTTATATTTCTGTGTGGAACATACTGCCAGGTTACTGAAGTTAGTCTTATGTCTGTACTTACCCCTGTAACCTGTTTATACATAAGGGATAGTCAACCATGTAATGTGAGTTTTGTTTTACTGAGAACAAGTGTTGTACAGTTATATTTCTGTGTAGAACATACTGCCAGGTTACTGAAGTTGATCTTATGCCTGTACTAACCTCTGCAACCTGTTTATACATAAGGGATATTTAAATATGTAATGTGAGTTTTGTTTTACTGAGAACAAGTGTTGTACAGTTATATTTCTGTGTAGAACATACTGCCAGGTTACTGAAGTTGATCTTATGCCTGTACTAACCCCTGTAATCTGTTTATACATAAGGGGTAGTCAACCATGCAATGTTAGTTTTGTTTTACTGAGAACAAGTGTTGTACAGTTATATTTCTGTGTAGAACATACTGCCAGGTTACTGAAGTTAGTCTTATGTCTGTACTTACCCCTGTAACCTGTGTATACATAAGGGATAGTCAACCATGTAAAATGAGTTTTTTTTTACTGAGGACAAGTGTTGTACAGTTATATTTCTGTGTAGAACATACTGCCAGATTACTGAAGTTAGTTGTATGCCTGTACTAACCTCTGTAATCTGTTTATACATAACGGATAGTCAACCATGTAAAATGAGTTTTTTTACTAAGAATAGGTGTTGTACAGTTATATTTCTGTGAAGAACATACTGCCAGGTTACTGAAGTTAGTCGTATATCTGTACTCACCTCCATGAACTGTTTAAAAGTAAGAGATAGTTAACAATTGTATATGCGTTTTGTTTTACTTAGAAGTGTTATGTGGTTACACAGCAACGTAGAACATACTGTCAGGTTACTGAAAGAGGGGCGAAAGATACCAGAAGGACATTCAAACTCATAGATCGAAAATAAACTGACAATGCTATGGCAATTGACGAATGTCTATACTAACCTCTATAATCTGTTTATACATTGAAAATAGAAGAACCGTGTTATATGAGTATATGTGTCTGTTGTCCCAAGTGTCTTTTAATCAGTCCTCTGTGGTAGTGTGTGACAACTATAGTACCTGGTTATGGTGGTTAGTCCTTATAAGATACTAACCTGTAAAACCTGGTCTGTGTCTATGGTCAAAAGGGTCTTTTAATCAGTCCTATGTGGTAGTGTGTGACAACTATAGTACCTGGTTATGGTGGTTAGTCCTTATAAGATACTAACCTGTAAAACCTGGTCTGAGTCTATGGTCCAAACGGTCTTATAATCAGTCCTCTGTGGTAGTGTGTGACAACTATAGTACCTGGTTATGGTGGTTAGTCCTTATAAGATACTAACCTGTAAAACCTGGTCTGAGTCCATGGTCAAAAGGGTCTTTTAATCAGTCCTATGTGGTAGTGTGTGACAACTATAGTACCTGGTTATGGTGGTTAGTCCTTATAAGATACTAACCTGTAAAACCTGGTCTGAGTCTATGGTCCAAACGGTCTTATAATCAGTCCTATGTGGTAGTGTGTGACAACTATAGTACCTGGTTATGGTGGTTAGTCCTTATAAGATACTAACCTGTAAAACCTGGTCTGTGTCTATGGTCAAAAGGGTCTTTTAATCAGTCCTATGTGGTAGTGTGTGACAACTATAGTACCTGGTTATGGTGGTTAGTCCTTATAAGATACTAACCTGTAAAACCTGGTCTGAGTCCATGGTCAAAAGGGTCTTTTAATCAGTCCTATGTGGTAGTGTGTGACAACTATAGTACCTGGTTATGGTGGTTAGTCCTTATAAGATACTAACCTGTAAAACCTGGTCTGTGTCTATGGTCAAAAGGGTCTTTTAATCAGTCCTATGTGGTAGTGTGTGACAACTATAGTACCTGGTTATGGTGGTTAGTCCTTATAAGATACTAACCTGTAAAACCTGGTCTGAGTCTATGGTCCAAACGGTCTTATAATCAGTCCACTGTGGTAGTGTGTGACAACTATAGTACCTGGTTATGGTGGTTAGTCCTTATAAGATACTAACCTGTAAAACCTGGTCTGAGTCCCTGGTCAAAAGGGTCTTTTAATCAGTCCTATGTGGTAGTGTGTGACAACTATAGTACCTGGTTATGGTGGTTAGTCCTTATAAGATACTAACCTGTAAAACCTGGTCTGTGTCTATGGTCAAAAGGGTCTTTTAATCAGTCCTATGTGGTAGTGTGTGACAACTATAGTACCTGGTTATGGTGGTTAGTCCTTATAAGATACTAACCTGTAAAACCTGGTCTGAGTCTATGGTCCAAACGGTCTTATAATCAGTCCACTGTGGTAGTGTGTGACAACTATAGTACCTGGTTATGGTGGTTAGTCCTTATAAGATACTAACCTGTAAAACCTGGTCTGAGTCCCTGGTCAAAAGGGTCTTTTAATCAGTCATATGTGGTAGTGTGTGACAACTATAGTACCTGGTTATGATGGTTAGTCCTTATAAGATACTAACCTGTAAAACCTGGTCTGTGTCTATGGTCAAAAGGGTCTTTTAATCAGTCCTATGTGGTAGTGTGTGACAACTATAGTACCTGGTTATGGTGGTTAGTCCTTATAAGATACTAACCTGTAAAACCTGGTCTGAGTCTATGGTCCAAACGGTCTTATAATCAGTCCTCTGTGGTAGTGTATGACAACTATAGTACCTGGTTATGGTGGTTAGTCCTTATAAGATACTAACCTGTAAAACCTGGTCTGAGTCCATGGTCAAAAGGGTCTTTTAATCAGTCCTATGTGGTAGTGTGTGACAACTATAGTACCTGGTTATGGTGGTTAGTCCTTATAAGATACTAACCTGTAAAACCTGGTCTGTGTCTATGGTCAAAAGGGTCTTTTAATCAGTCCTATGTGGTAGTGTGTGACAACTATAGTACCTGGTTATGGTGGTTAGTCCTTATAAGATACTAACCTGTAAAACCTGGTCTGAGTCTATGGTCCAAACGGTCTTATAATCAGTCTACTGTGGTAGTGTGTGACAACTATAGTACCTGGTTATGGTGGTTAGTCCTTATAAGATACTAACCTGTAAAACCTGGTCTGAGTCCCTGGTCAAAAGGGTCTTTTAATCAGTCATATGTGGTAGTGTGTGACAACTATAGTACCTGGTTATGATGGTTAGTCCTTATAAGATACTAACCTGTAAAACCTGGTCTGTGTCTATGGTCAAAAGGGTCTTTTAATCAGTCCTATGTGGTAGTGTGTGACAACTATAGTACCTGGTTATGGTGGTTAGTCCTTATAAGATACTAACCTGTAAAACCTGGTCTGAGTCTATGGTCCAAACGGTCTTATAATCAGTCCTCTGTGGTAGTGTGTGACAACTATAGTACCTGGTTATGGTGGTTAGTCCTTATAAGATACTAACCTGTAAAACCTGGTCTGAGTCCATGGTCAAAAGGGTCTTTTAATCAGTCCTATGTGGTAGTGTGTGACAACTATAGTACCTGGTTATGGTGGTTAGTCCTTATAAGATACTAACCTGTAAAACCTGGTCTGTGTCTATGGTCAAAAGGGTCTTTTAATCAGTCCTATGTGGTAGTGTGTGACAACTATAGTACCTGGTTATGATGGTTAGTCCTTATAAGATACTAACCTGTAAAACCTGGTCTGAGTCCCTGGTCAAAAGGGTCTTTTAATCAGTCCTATGTGGTAGTGTGTGACAACTATAGTACCTGGTTATGGTGGTTAGTCCTTATAAGATACTAACCTGTAAAACCTGGTCTGTGTCTATGGTCAAAAGGGTCTTTTAATCAGTCCTATGTGGTAGTGTGTGCCAACTATAGTACCTGGTTATGGTGGTTAGTCCTTATAAGATACTAACCTGTAAAACCTGGTCTGAGTCTATGGTCCAAACGGTCTTATAATCAGTCCAATGGGGTAGTGGGTGACAACTATAGTACCTGGTTATGGTGGTTAGTCCTTATAAGATACTAACCTGTAAAACCTGGTCTGAGTCCATGGTCAAAAGGGTCTTTTAATCAGTCCTATGTGGTAGTGTGTGACAACTATAGTACCTGGTTATGGTGGTTAGTCCTTATAAGATACTAACCTGTAAAACCTGGTCTGTGTCTATGGTCCAATTTCCTATATTGTTTTTTTCAATCATCTTTCTCAGAGTTTAAACGATTTTTTTTTTCGTTTGATAAAGAATAAATTGTAACTGTGTGCATGGGACAGAGTTGATGCCCCTGCTTGCATATACAATGTAACTTATTAAGGGATACCTTAAGAACAGTAAAGTAGCAATACCCAAATTTGTACTTTGATCAAAGTTTTGTTATAATAACCATTTTGATTGATTGATTGATTGTTGGTGTTTTTACGTCTCTTTAAAGCTCCATATGTTGGCTACTTTGTGGCGGTCAGAAACCAGCTGAGTGTCCGGAGAGAAAAACGACCGACCTTCAGTAGGATGATATTTGAAATAAAAATGCCGGACAAGAGTTTTGAGTAACGAAATAGGCAGGATGAGCAACTTTGCTCAAAAAGGCAAGATGACAATTTAAGTAAAACAAGTCAGGGTAAACTAATAAAAAAGGCAGTACCGAATACAATGAAAAATAAAAAGGCAGGTCAGGGATTACAACTAAAAACAAAAGTTTCCTCGCACCAACTCCTCCTTATTTAAAAATCAAATGTTTGCTCCTAATCAGTGATGCACACTAGTTTCATAATATGTGTTTGAGACAAACTCAAGTTAGAGAACAGAAATAAGCATTTTTTTTCCATTTGTAAAGTGTTTATAACTCTACAATAGTAAAAGTGACACTTCCCAAATTCAAACTTGATCTGTGTTTTGTGGTTTAAAGCACGGAACATTTGAATTAGGAGGGGGGTTTTATATATCTGGCCTCTATTTTAACACAAAAAAATGATCTGGCTTATTCAGGTACTAAAAAAAATATTCTGGCTTCATCTTCAGCAAAAATGACAAGTTTGATGCATTTTTATTCTGTGCTCGGTTAAAAGACCACCTACATAATATAGTGTACTAGTACCTCACTTTCTATATCTATGGACAAACCGACAAGCAGGACAGAACACACTTGGTTAATCATACATCCCACCACACCACCTACTTCATTTGTGAGGGGTTTCATATATATACAACATCTAGTAACTTACCCTGTGTGATTTGTCTCGTTTTATATCAATGTATAAGTGAACTGTCGGGCAATCTATGAGAGATTTGTTATATTTCTTTGCCAGCTATTCATATTAAATTGTTCATATTGCCTCGCACTGCCGTGTGTCTTCCCTGGTACAACTGTGACGATATTGACTAGCAAACAATTCTGCTCAAACTGGTGCTAGGGGCTGTCTTGCAACTTTCATTGAGACGAGAATAGTTTTCTCTGTGTTGAAGATCCGTTACTTTAATTTTCAAGATGAAGAGCATCAATAAAGACGCTGTTTCTTTGCTGCAAATTTATTAGGTATATGTCTTGATTTTGTGTCAGGCAAACTTTTAAAAGTAAGAAAATGGAAACAGTATTTTTTCAATTATTGTTTAGGCGCATAACCCTAATATGGTATAAATGACGCCAGCAAAATTCAAATGTGATCTCAATTTTGTTGTAAAAGGGGTTGTGTATAAGTTTCATAACATTTTGTTGAGGCAAACTCAAGATAAAAGAACGGAAAACAATTTATTGACGTACGGACGTACACACGGACAAGGCCGGTAAAACTTTTAAATGCCCCTCCACTTTAAGTGAAATTTCATTGAGTAACTCGATGTTTTCTTCACTTAATAACGATAATTGCTATCCTATTCTTTCTTATTATAAAATTCCGGAAAAAATTTCCCTAACCGATATTAACCCGAGTCTTAATAAATAGAAGGAATTCCGATCTAAATATAGAAAATTATTGACCTGGCTAGCGAGGTTGTTATTTAGTCGCTAAGAGAGAGCCATATCTCTTGCACGTAAAAGACACCCTTGTAGATTTCGAAAAAGAGTAGGCTAATGCAAAGTGGAAAGGGATTAATATAAGTTGCAAAACTTGTTTCCCAATCCACATTAAATAAATATGTTTAAACTAACCTAAGGACATTAAACATATTTCCGGTAAGTTGATACGTAGACAAAATATATCAATCATCAAATGAAAATAATAGTGAATTGAAACACCCTGGATTTGTTTTATACCCAACAAAATTTCATTCTGCAATTAAATGTAGAATTGATTTTTTACAACTGTCAAAGCCAACGGAATATTTCTTTTCGAAATTTTTTCGTATGAAACAGGATGTAATGTACTATGATTTATTGGTTATACACCCAAAGAAGACTTTTTGTTGAATATACCGAATGTGATTTTTTTCTTCTTCATAATACTGGGTATTTAAAGCATCTCTGTTAAGTCTTGTAATAATAAGTTAAATAGTTTGAGAAAAATTTAGTATAACATGTATAATGTAAGCCGAAATCTGCAGCAATTCGAGCAAAAGTTCTTCAAAGATCCAAACAAAGCTGTATCAAGATAAAAAATAATGTGGACCAATAAATGATCACATATCTATCTCATATGCCTACGCACGGTTTAATATGAAACAAAAGATGACTCTAGTTTGATAAATACTAAAATTTACCTCTTTGGTTTTGTTCTAAGATCCCTTTTGGCCAATATATACCTCTCATTTTCTAAACTATCTAGCGGAATGAACTTTGTATATTATAAGTTACATGGTGTGTTAGTGGTCTAAACGGTATATACGAGGTCAGTAAATTGTATATAAGGTGAGAGAGAAGCTTGAAACCCATATGGAATTTACTGACCCCGTATATATAGTTTTAGGTTACTAGCACACTATGTAACGAATTTAACTTGCCGACTATCTTTACTTGTTGAATGGACTATATGAAAAAGCCCCGCCTCCCTAATAACCTTATATGGCAAATTCACGGTCTCCACGTGTACGCTTTTAATCAATCATACTTTTGCTTTTATTTTCCACTATTTACTGTTGCTATGGTAACCTATTTATGATGATTTTTCATCATATTTATAGTCTTGCCAAATTAAAAAAAAACATTTTTAAAAAGTAGCAGTTTTTAGTTTTGTTTTCTTATTTAAAAACTTGCCTGTTATATATCTTTATGTTTAGTTTGTCTGTTTTGTAATCATTAAATAGGTTCTCCAACAGAAGGAGAAATAATGATTACAGCTTAAAACATATATCTTTCATGCTCATTCTCCTCCCCTACCTTAAAATTCTCCTGTCTTCTGCTCAAACAACAACAATAGACCACTTTCGAGTTCATCCGTCACCGGAAAAAATTCGTCAATTATACGCGCCTTTATCACCGTCATTTGTGCGTTTAGGGGCGTCGTCACTTCCCTTCCAATGTTGAGCGAGTGGTTGGAAAACTATAATTCTATATTATACGAATTATTCGGCAAATTGATTTCTCAAAATTGACAATCAACACTGCTGTCATTAGGGAATTGTCAGTAAGTACCTACAGAGCAACCATTATTTCTAGTTTATCCTGCACAAAGACGATCACTAAGACGCTTGATGAACGTAAATAGTGCAGGGATACAGGCGAGCCCCTCTATCTGGTAAATGACGTCATAAAGACGTGCATAATTGACGAGTTTTGCCGTTGACGGATGAACTCGAAAGTGGTCTATTGTTACAATAACAATTATGGTTACCACAAGTTATCCCTAAATAATCTAATGATTAAGAATTTCAACGCATGGTTTGCCATGTTCATAGATACCATTCTGATGTAGAATGCCATTATGGTCACCTTCTTATCATGACTTTGTAAGTAAGGAGGGAATTCATATTGTGTTGACTGAAAGTGGCATTATACCAACGGCTGAAAATTGTGGTGTAGTGTCGGATTGATGTAAAGCAATTGCAAGTCTAGTAATACTGGAATCATGTGATTAATATTTTGTAATATGATTACAATAAAGTACAACTAGCATGTATACGGACCTCCGAATAATTAGATATAGGAAGATGTGGTGTGAGTGCCAATGAGACAACTCTCCATCCAAATAACAATTTTTTTGCTATCAGAATTCGGATTGATGTCGGAACACGTGGATGTTAGGTGTCACTTTTTACAAAGTTATATGAAGTCTTCCGAAAAAGAGTTTTTGCTATCGGAATGCGGATTGATGTTTGAATACGTTGATGTTATGTGTCACTTTTATACAAAGCGTCCATTTATCTGTGTCTAGCCGTAGGGGGACGACCATTTGATATTCGGGGGGGGGGGGGGGGGCAGGAGGATTTGTTTTTGATCGGTTATTTGTTTTTGTAAACTGAGAGGACATATTATTCATTTTCTGCACTATTGAAGCAAGATTTTTCATTTTCATTAAAGCAAGGGACTGATCATTCATTTTTTACCACTATATTTCTGGTATTCGAAAAACATACAGTTTTTTGAAAATTTGTTAATTATGAATAATTAGATATAGGAAGATGTGGTGCGAGTGCCATTGAGACAACACTTAATCAAAATAACCATTTAAAAAAAGGCAAACCATTAATACATGTATAGTCAAGTCATTGTGTACCATTTAATAAGAATACTAGTAGATCATTATCCCCTTCAGAAATTTTAAGATTCAAGATTTCATTCATAACCTCAGACACATACCTGTGTACAAGAGGACAATATATACAAATATTTTAAGATAATACATAGCGAGACAGGACAAACGAAACACAAATACATAGTAATAAGTATATTATAAGAGACAATTGGTATAATTAGATTAAGTATTTTATAATTTTCTGAACGAAAACAATCATTTATATTCCCAAGCAATATACACGTATTGCATACATAATGTATAGTAATAAAGTTAATCGTCCCCTAACAATTTCGGTCGTATCCTTAATCTTAAATTGACTTGTATATATGAGTTACAATTACAATTACTCAATGTTTTTTGTTTATTGAGTGACAAATATTATTTATATATCTAAAATACAACAGAAGAACGTAGCAAGATGCTTATACAGAGATTCCATATACACTCTACATGAGAACTAAAAGAGTAAAACCGTATTGGTACATTGAAATACTTGTATGTCGTAATACCCATCAATTTATCTAAACTAATGTATTTTCGATACGAAATCAATGTTTTATTACATCATTTTCGGTTAATTGTTTAGGTTACTGCACAACGTAAATTTGGAATGACAAATATATTATCTACATTTCCCATTTAAGGCTCTAATGAATGACACATCATATAGCAAATAGCTAGTTTTTTTTCCTTTCTTTTGATAAAGAGTATGATGTTTGTACATTTGTAAACACATCATCTATATCGTTCTTACCTCTAGGTTCCAATCCTTGTGTATATACCGGTAGTATCTCATAATTCATCTTTAATACCAACCATTAAGTAATACAAAGGTGACAGCTGGGCGCAAGGTCTTGCAGCGCCACCAATCAAAATACCAGAACTTAGTTCAACAAGAAATGCCAACATACCGAAAAATTATCAAAGATATAGACGAACACCAATCAAGTGATTCAGAAAGGGACAGATGTGATATTATGGATATCACCAACAACAGACTAAACAAAAATTGTAATATAAAATAGAATAAAGAGAAATAAAAGAATACCATATATAATACCGCCTTCTGATGAACTTTTCTAGAAAAAAGAACGAGAGTTTAAAAAAAAAACCTGGTTCGTCAACTATATGATGTGACACTGGTGACGTTTCACAAAGTCTGAGTAGGAGCTGCAAGCTCTTGAAAACCGAATAAATTAGAAAATGTGTAACCTTTATGCAGATTAAGTCTGTGTATTGCTACTATGGTGGAGAATATTCAAAATTTCAAAATTGAAATCGTCTCGTTTGTCATAGATTCTAGTACTGAGATGACGGTCTATGTCAAATTCGATGTATAAGTCTAAAAATGACACATAGGAAGCCGTGTCTGTTGTTTCTTTAAGTTTTAGTTCTAGGTGATATATAAGTGGAATATAATCAGAAAATATTATTAAATGGTTAATGTCAAGAACATCATCAATATATCTGAATGTAAAGTTAACTCACCTGGCTTCTTTGATGATCTTCTTTACTTATTTCGTTCCCTTATGAATGAAAAAGTCTACCTCCAAATTCAACAACTATGTTATCAATAAGAAACCAAAGCATACTGATAATTTTTTTCGTCTGTGTATTATGTTTTACCTTTTTGTTCACAACTAACAATCAAAGAGCAGATTGCTCTGAGGGATACGATTGTAATTGTTTTCATTGCCACATGTATACATGTAGCTGGATAATATTGTTTTCAAAACTAATTCAACTGCACATGTAAAATGTAATTTACGTAATCTCAATAGTTACAAAATAGTCAATCTGGATATAAGTGTATAAACAATGTACTAATTGTGTTTTATTTTTGTACTATCAATTCCAAGTTTACTTTCCACAGCAGTCACTGAGACTCAGAGTGGGAGAAGGTATTTCACTTCGTATCTTATCACCTATCTTCGTACGTTTATTCTAGGAGGAACCCCATTCCTAACTCTTTAAATATTTAATTTCCTTTTGGTCAGTGGTCATGACTTCTTTCCATACACACTCTTCGGTTTAAATTGCGATCGTTTTAAATATAATACGCCGTTTATCGACAGAACGAGTTATTTTTTCTCGACGTGTTGTATCGTATTTGATACAGAATTAATGGAAGTTACTTCCGGAAGGGAGACAACTCGAAACGATGATATGGAAAACTCCATTTCGTCTGAAGGGGTGTTGTAGTCACACCTTTACGATGTGGACCACATTTATTTCAATTTAAATGATGCAAATGATTTAAAATTATGCAACAACAATAACCCTCAATAGGAGGTATACATACAAAGGATCCCATGAGTTTTAAATTAATCAATTGAGTGAAGAATCCAGAGCAACCATTCAATCTAATACCCATTGAAGTCAAAAAAACTAAACGCATGCGCCTACTTACCTAAACAAACCCTGGAGCAAGAACGTATATAAAATGTTAATTAAACGACATAGATGGTTCTCTATTTCTTTATGAGTATAAGAAGTACAATATCAAATATCAGTTTCATAACGGTGACATAAGAAAAACTCAAATTCAGTTCTTATATGACAGAAATAGATTTATCGGAAATCAGAGAACTCTCGCGAGGGAAGAACAACAAATTTGCGAAAGCAAATTTACAGATCTAACAATGTTGGGTTGATGTGAAGACGAGTTGTATAAACATAATATACACAACCATGAATCACCATAACTGCTGGTGATCCGATGGATAAATTTGTTGTAGAGTTTTCACTGGCTCAGACGTCGTAGATGTAAGAAAAAAAGTACAGGTTCTAGCCCCGGCGCCGGGGAGGAAGTAACGAATCAAACTTCTCTAACATCGTTAGGTTGATTTTCTAGGGACTTTATATATAGAAATTTGTTTGCATGCACACGTATACAAATTGCGGTTTTTATCCAACGCAGGCATAGATTTGAACGTAGTTTTCAATTTAGACTTGTTTATATTTTTTCGTTTAGGCTTGTATCATATTTTCCCTCCGGTTTATATGATCCGTTCATCCTGTATTGACTCTTAAAATCCAAGAGTCTATCTCAAATTGAGGGTAGATTATATGGCCTTCCAAATACCGTTTCGATCTCTAACATCACTGAAGAGACATTTATTGTCGAAATCTGGATCTGGTGTACAAAAAATATATATTGACACCTTTTGATTGTGGCATAACATCTTGGCCACAAATTAAAATTATTGTTTTCCGTTTAGTATTAAATTTATATTAAGATCCATTTTGTTACATCTTGTGATTAGTTTTATTTGACAATCGCCAATGGCAGTCAGCAGGGTTACAGAACATCAGTTGTTCGACCTGTTAGTCAAATGCGTTTTGTTTAAATATATACTTTTTCACTTTTTTGGTCTTTTGGAAAATGTTGTTTTTGCTGTTTTTAGACCCTTCTACAACGAAATTTGTTTGCATGCAACCGTATAAAAATTGTGGTTTTTATCCAACGCAATCATATATATATATATATATACAACTCGTCTAAACATCAACCCAACAATGTTAGATCTGTAAATTTGCTTTCGCAAATTTTTGGTTCTTCCCTCGCCGGGATTCGAACCCATGCTACTGTGATATCGTGACACCAAATCGCCTGCACTGCAGCCGTCCCGCTAGACCACACGACCACCTGGGCTCTAAAAAAAAGAGCTTTCGGTGGCCATATGTTACCTTTCCACGTCAGTTTTAATCTAGCGGCGTACTACAGTACATGATATATAAGGCATGAAGATGTTATTGTTACAGATCAGCTAAATTATCTATAGTAAAGGATCCTACAAATTAATGTAAGATACAGTCACAGAAAATAATTATATTCATAAGTACGTCTGAGTCAGTGACAACCCTACAACAGATGTATCCATCGGATCGCCATCTATACATACAAGTCTAAATTTAAAACTACGTTCAAATCTATGATTGCGTTGGATAAAAACCGCCATTTTTATACGTGTGCATGTACAACAAATTTCGTTATAGAAGGGTCTAAATACAGCACAAACAACATTTTCCAAAAGACCAAAGTACGTCTTAGCCAGTGACAACTCTACAACACATTTATCCATCGGATCACCAGCAGTGATAGTGATACATGGCTTTGTACATTATGTATATACAACACGTCTAAACATCAACCCAACAATGTTAGATCTGTAAATTGCTTTCGCAAAAAAATGTTCTGCCCTTGCCGGAATTCGAACCCAAGCTACTGAGATATCGTAACACCAAATCGCCTGCACTGTAGTCGTCGTCCCGCTAAACCACACGACCACCTGGGCTACATAGAAATGAGTCAATATATTCAAATTGAGACACTATCATAATTTTGAAAGTTTATACAATTTAAGCGGACATCACAGACGCTGGTAAAATTTTTAAATTTTCCAAACACGTCGCAAAGATTACAAAGATATGCCAATAAAAAGAGTTATTTGCGATGTGAACTGGCAGAACTCTAAATTTCCAAAGGTTGTGACATATATATATATATTAGGAATGTCAACTCGGTGAAGATTTGATAATCGAGTAATCGTTGGATTTACCAAGCGATACTTGAGAGCTCGATTGGTAAAATATTTTCAAAATGGAAACACAAGATTATACCCATTTTGTGCATTGTGGGTCGTTGTCTTAGGAGTGTTAAACCTTTAACATTAATACATGGGACTATCTTATAGCCGAGAGGATGTTATACCTTAAGTAATTGCTCATTTACAACATGTAATAATTATGTAAACTGCCAATAATTTAATGAATTTAACTACTATCTATAGAAAAATTATTACTCAAACAACAGTATAAGGGTACCGTAAAAACACATGTTATCATGTTCTTAGGGTCAAAATAGGGTGCAACGTTTTTTGTTTATTTAAAAATATTATCTTGACTTGGTTTTTTGGGGAAAATCTATTTATCAACTTTGGGGAATGAAATTGCTAAATACTTTACAGGATCAAGCTCTGTTCATGATCTTTAAAAATATAAAACAGTAAGATGAAAATGTATGAATTGCCGTAACATTCAATTGTCCTCATCAATAAGACTAATCATATTAACGATATGCATAGCAGGAATCAATCTTTATGGGACACTTGTATTAGTTTGAAAACAAATTCAATCTTTGGGATTATGATGAACATATACATGCACAGGGGTTTTAAACGTGTGGAAAATCTAAACGTAAAAGAAAAACAGACATAAAAGGTAAATTGATTTTTGCTTTGCAAGTATCTTTAATGTTCAATCTGTTGTAAACAGCTGTTATTACTTAAAACTGATTAGTCAGCTTGCGTTATGTATACATTTGGTATGAGTCATATTACTATTGTATATTAGCGCGTTAAGTGTCTCGGAGAAAAGTCAGGTAATATAATCATATATTCTTTTGAACATTGTTTTGTTTTTGAAATTAAAAAATAGTAGATTTATCTTTTTAGCGCACTTATCGTCCTTAAAATGATGCTGTCTTTTCAACTGTGTCTATTTAATTAAATTATGTGATGGAACGTCAACCTTTTTTTCCGGAATGTTGATGTTTTTATTCTTTTATTTTTTTTGTACATAAATAAGGCCGCTATTTTTCTCGTTTAAATTGTTTTACATTGTCAATTAAGTGCCTTTTATAGCTGAGTATGCGGTATGAACTTTGCTTATTGTTAATGGCCATACGTTGACCAAAAGTTGTTAATTTTTGTGTCATATTGGTCTCTTGAAGAGAGTTGTCTCATTGGCAATCGTAGTACATCTTCTTATTATATATATATATATATACTACCTATCCGATTTGTTAGACCCACGCGGGAAATTAGATGTCTGTGCCTTCCAATTTACAGATCTAACATTGTTGGGTTGATGAGAAGACGAGTTGTATAAACATAATATACACAACCATGAATCACCATAACTGCTGGTGATCCGATGGATAAATTTGTTGTAGAGTTTTCACTGGCTCAGACGTCGTAGATGTAAGAAAAAAAGTACAGGTTCTAGCCCCGGCGCCGGGGAGGAAGTTACGAATCAAACTTCTCTAACATCGTTAGGTTGATTTTCTAGGGACTTTATATATAGAAATTTGTTTGCATGCACACGTATAAAAATTGCGGTTTTTATCCAACGCAGGCATAGATTTGAACGTAGTTTTCAATTTAGACTTGTTTATACTTTTTCGTTTAGGCTTGTATCATATTTTCCCTCCGGTTTATATGATCCGTTCATCCTGTATTGACTCTTAAAATCCAAGAGTCTATCTCAAATTGAGGGTAGATTATATGGCCTTCCAAATACCGTTTCGATCTCTAACATCACTGAAGAGACATTTATTGTCGAAATCTGGATCTGGTGTACAAAAAATATATATTGACACCTTTTGATTGTGGCATAACATCTTGGCCACAAATTAAAATTATTGTTTTCCGTTTAGTATTAAATTTATATTAAGATCCATTTTGTTACATCTTGTGATTAGTTTTATTTGACAATCGCCAATGGCAGTCAGCAGGGTTACAGAACATCAGTTGTTCGACCTGTTAGTCTAATGCGTTTTGTTTAAATATATACTTTTTCACTTTTTTGGTCTTTTGGAAAATGTTGTTTTTGCTGTTTTTAGACCCTTCTACAACGAAATTTGTTTGCATGCAACCGTATAAAAATTGTGTTTTTTATCCAACGCAATCATATATATATATATATATATATACATACAAGTCTAAATTTAAAACTACGTTCAAATCTATGATTGCGTTGGATAAAAAACGCCATTTTTATACGTGTGGATGTACAACAAATTTCGTTATAGAAGGGTCTAAATACAGCACAAACAACATTTTCCAAAAGACCAAAGTACGTCTTAGCCAGTGACAACTCTACAACACATTTATCCATCGGATCACCAGCAGTGATAGTGATACATGGCTATGTACATTATGTATATACAACACGTCTAAACATCAACCTAACAATGTTAGATCTGTAAATTGCTTCCGCAAAAAAATGTTCTGCCCTTGCCGGAATTCGAACCCAAGCTACTGAGATATCGTAACACCAAATCGCCTGCACTGTAGTCGTCGTCCCGCTAAACCCTACGACCACCTGGGCTACATAGAAATGAGTCAATATATTCAAATTGAGACACTATCATAATTTTGAAAGTTTATACAATTTAAGCGGACATCACAGACGCTGGTAAAAATTTTAAAATTTCCAAACACGTCGCAAAGATTACAAAGATATGCCAATAAAAAGAGTTATTTGCGATGTGAACTGGCAGAACTCTAAATTTCCAAAGGTTGTGACATATATATATATATTAGGAATGTCAACTCGGTGAAGATTTGATAATCGAGTAATCGTTGGATATACTAGAAAAAATACTACTCAAACAACAGTATAAGGGTACCGTAAAAACACATGTTATCATGTTCTTAGGATCAACATAGGGTGGAACGTTTTTTGTTTATTTAAAAATATTATCTTGACTTGGTTACAGTACATTTTTCAGAAAAAATGGTCGGATGAACCTGTTTTTTTTTGCCAAACCTTCCGCTTTCATGATTATGCTAACTATAACACTAAAATGATAACCTCGAATGACAGGACTACAATCATTACGACATGCTTATAGTTATAAAAGACCCTCTTAGTTTGAATTTTGCAAAATATTTTACAAGTATCTCTAATGTTCAATCTGTTGTAAACAGCTGTCATAAAGTAAAACTTTTAAGTCAGCTTGCGTTATGTATACATTTAGTTTTATTTTAAACATCTATTTATCGTTGATTGGGAAAAATATTATCACAACTTATACAAAGTTCTAGTTATCCCTTTCATACAGTTGCTCATTATATTACTATTGTATTTTCGCGCTTTAAGTGTCTCGGAGAAAGGTCAGGTAATATACATTATATTTTGAACATCGTTTTGTTTTTGAAATTAGAAAATAGTAGATTTATCTTTTTAGAGCATCGATCGTCATTTGAATGAGTCTGTCTATTCAAATGTGTCTTTTTAATTGAAATATGTGATGGAACGTCAACCTTTTTTTCATTTCTGAATGCTTTTTTTAATTTTTTGTACATAAATAAGGCCGTTAGTTTTCTCGTTTGAATTGTTTGACATTGTTATTTTAGGGGCCTTTTATCGCTGACTCTGCGGTATGGGCTTAGCTCATTGTTGATGGCCGTATGGTGACCTATAGTTGTCAGTTTCTGTGTCATATTGGTCTCTTGTGGAGAGTTGTCTCATTGGCAATCATACCACGTTATCTTTTTTTTTTTTTTATAGATACTACCTAGTCGATTTTTTAAACCAACGCGAAAAATCAGGATATGACTGTGCCTCTCAATATTAAACCGTTTTGGTCCTATCACTCTTTACTTATTTACTGTTGGACGTAGAAACAATTTCGGAGAATTTATATGTTGATCTAGCGTTGACAAGCGTTAACACTGGACACTAGAAAATAAGATATAACGTAACAATTAAAACCCTAAGCTTTGTCCCAACGTTGTAGGATACTACATGATTACTTTATAAACAATTAGATTATAGAAGTTTGAAACATATAACAAAACTTCGTCAGCTCGGAAGTAACTCGTTTGATAGAAAAAAATGTCTTCCAAAAACACTTTCTGCCATATATAAGCACTATTTTTTGGCATAAGTTAGATTAAATAAATATCTTTTAACAAATCTAATATTCAAATGATTTTATTTTGTATCGAATAATTTAACTTTCTTCTATGAAACTGACTTCTATGTACTTCTTCTAAGATCTGAGTAAAGACATTGATACGTGGAGTATCGGCAGTTTAGTTTTAAGTTTCTAATTTAGTAGTATCATACAGAAACGAAATTTCTTCTAACCATTAAAGTTATCAAAAACAGTTTGCAAAAAAAAGAAAGAAGTTGATGTGTTTGGTACTTTTGATTCAATCATGAATTTTGTATTTTTGAGTGCGCATAATTTTACGTAATTTTTTTGGGGCATTTTTGGTATGATTATCTTTTAAATTCCAAATCTTTCTAAACACAAATTATCAAATCACAAAAATACAGAACTCCGACGAAAATTCAAAACAGAAATTCCCTAATCAAATGGCAACATCAAACGAATGGACAACAACTGACATATTCTTGACTTGGTACAGGCATTTTCAAATGTAGAAAATTGTGATTTGAACCCTGTTTTATAGCGTTAACCTCTCACTTGTGCGACATTCGCATCAATTTCCATTATATTGACAATGATGCGTAAACGAAATGTCACAAATAGGGGTTCACAAACAATACGGACCCTGTCAAAAATTCGGGGTGATTTCAGGTGCTCTTGAAGGGAAATCAGGTCCTGCTCCATATTTGACACCCGTCGTGTTGCTCATGTTGTTACAAAGCCGTTAAATGGTATAAATCGGTAGGTCATATTCGTGAAAAGGGAAGGGGAGTGTAGTTACGACATAAGGAACAAATCCGATATCATTTTTATCACAAATCTTCCATGACGATCAATTAACTCGCGATGGCGTCTGTAATATTTTCGCAGGGATGATAACAACTTCATCATTTGAATGAAAAGGTCACAACAGGTAAGCTAAAATCATCACTTGTGTCGTTTTATTTTGTTTTCAACCGACCCTCATAATCAATTTCTAGATATAAATCCATCAGTGACTCAACGTTAACTATAATATATGATCCTAGTCAACAAAAGAAACGATACAAGACAATGTATTTTCCATATATTGTGAAATTGAATACACTGTACCGAGGTAAATAATTGCACAATTGGTCTAGTCTTTAAAGAGTGTTATTTTCCTGTCAAAATCATTGATTTCAGGCAACAAACGCGTTTTTTTGTTTAAATTTTAAGTTATTTCAAAAGGTCGATATTATTACTTTCAATTTAAAACTTAAATACGGTCTGCTTAAAATGTTGAATGCCTTTGCGATGTTTGCGAACATATTTGACTATACTTAACTGTCATATTCGAAATGAAGTGCCGATTTTTGTCATCATTTTCTACAAAATAAATTTCCAACGTGTTCAAAACCTCTGTATTTTTCTTTAAATTTCCAATTTGTCAGATTCTTTTAATCATATGCATTTGCTTCGTGAATGATTTTTTTCTATTCGATAATTATTGATTACATGTTATGATAAAATAGAGTTCAAATTTGTATACCGTTTCTTGTGTTGGCTAGTATAGGTCGTTAGTAACTCGTAATCTGACCAAAGGGAACATTTTATACATTCACTTCAGATTTATTCGTATAGTTCACATATTTAATTCGCTATTTTTATTTCTTTCAGTGTATCACACAAACCCCCATTCAATTGCTGTGTAACGTCTGGTGAAGTTATTTGTTTCAACTTTCAAACACTAGTTCTTTCTTGGCGCAATATTGTTTATGTTACGAAAGTTATGAAAAGATTCGAATTACTAGTAGTTCTTAAAGTATCTGTAAAAATAATTTTGTGCTTAGTATTATTTAATGTTTTGATGAACCAATTTCAAAGATTGCACATTGGAAGAGTTAACCAATCGAATGGTCGTTTTTGGATGGAATATTACCTACAGATTACCAAGCAAAATGAAATCAAAGCATCAAATATTTTGTCGATTAATAACAGATCTTGCAAAAGAAAATTTCACACTAGAATGGATGATAACATGCAAACCGTTTTGAATTATCCTGTTGTTCGTCAAATGAGTAAAAAGTTCAAAGATATATTCAATTTTTTTGAAAAGCCAGTTGTCATTGGTAACGAGACTGTTCCTGTTATTGTTACAGCCGCTTCGTCGAATCATTACCGCGAATCCCTTGTTATGATCAATACGTTCAAGAAAAACATTCTACCACGATACGCAGGAATAAAGCTAATAATTTTTGACCTCGGTTTAACGAGCTACCAAAAAAAGGAAATACAAAACGTTTGCAGTTGTGAAATGAGGACTTTCCAATTCAGCAAATATCCATCGTTTGTTCGGGTATTAAGAAATTATTCTTGGAAAACTTTGGTTATATACACAGTCTTAAAAGAATATAACTTTGTAATGTGGGCTGATGCTTCAGTTAGATTTATTGGCACGAAAGAGGCGTTTGACGTGTTTTTCAAAAAAGTAAAAGAAGTTGGCATTCTATTGAGAACTCATGAAGAAAAAAAAGGAACAGCTACAACTTTTTACTACACGAAATCAGAAACATTTCAGTTACTAAATGAAACCTCGTGTATGTTCGATTTCGGATCAGCAGAAGCTACATTCGTCACAATTTGGAAAACACCATTTACGTGGAAATATATTATCCAACCTTGGTTAGCATGTGCCCTTACAGAACACTGTATGTCTCATTACAATCCAGAATTAGTCCTGGAGTGTAAACCCCGAAAGGAAGTTGTTTATCACTGCCACAGGTTCGACCAGGCTGTGTTACAGATAATCCTGTTTAGACTTTTCAATGTCAATAGTGATTTATTAAACGTAGACCGTTTACCGAAAGTATATCGAATTGAGAGATTGTAGAAAAGGCGTACAGCACATCTATAGGAGTTAACTCATTAAAAAATCAACTGAACGTTTCACTCAACTAATATTCGTTAAATGAAATTCGTCTTCTCAATGATCAATAAAAGAGTTTGTTAATAAACAATTATGTATTAAATGAAATTATTTCCGTTATTTGTGCGGCTCGAATTATTTTGATTTATTCTTAAATTAATCAAAACAATTGAAGCCGCACAAATAACGGGAATAATCTAAAAATGCCGATTTTCGGTGATGAAAACGGCAGGGCGCCCGAGGAACGACAAAAAAGGCAAGCGCGTCAATAAAAAAAGGGCGGGCGCTGCGCCCTGTTCAAACGTTACAGCTAGAACACTTTAAAAAAAAAATTCAACAGATTAAGCTAAGTGTTTTGTAACAATTTATGAAAAGTAAACGAGCCACATCATTTCAGTCAATATCTGGTACCCTCTTTAGTTATCCCTCTGTAATATATTCTATTCAGATGAGGAACCAATAATTCAGATCCGGACAAAAAGAGCATATTTAGTTATATTATAGTTACACAGGTGTAATTGTCAAAAGATTAGTTCTTATAATGTGAGGATATAACTTGTAATTGGTAGTTGCTTATAGTTTATGATAACAATTGTTTTGGTGATCTGAAAGATTATTTAATGCACATATTGGCTGACTTCACGATTAAAGTACTTGAATGTATGATTGATAAATAAAGTTTTTTTTAACTTTTACTGAAGAAAAAAAGCCGCTAACAATGTAGATATATCTATCTTTATCAACTGATTATTGTAATTGAATACCCCAGACGCGCGTTTCGTCTACATATGACTTATCAGTGACGCTCAAATCATTATAGTTATAAAGCCAAAGAAGTGCAAAAGGACCTAAAATTCAAAAAAAAATTGTGCCAAATAAGGCTAAGGTAATATTTGCCTTAGTTTTTCCAAGAAATTCTAAGTTTTGTATACAAGATATTTAGAAAAATGACCATATGATTAATATTCATGTCAACACCAATGTGCTGACTACTGGGCTGGTGATACCGGGGACGAAACATATTCCAGCAGTGGCATCGACCCAGTGGTGTAAATAGTTATCAAAGGTAAAAAGATTATAATTTCATACGACAGATGTTTCGTCTACATTCGACTCATCAATGACGCTCAGATCAAAATAGTTGTAAAGCCAAACAAGCTCAAAGCTGAAGAGCATTGAGGATCCAATATTCTAAAAAGCTGTGCAGAATAAGGCTAAGGTAATTTATGCTTTGGATAGGGAAATCCTTAGTTTTTCAAAACATTCTAAGTTTTGTAAACAGGAAATTTATAAAAATGACCTTATAATTGATACTCATGTCAACAACGAAGTGCTGACTACTTAGCTTGTGTAATTTTAGGGACGAAACGTTCACCAGCAGTATCATAGATCCAGAGGAGTAAATAGTTAACAAAAGTACAAGGATTATTATTTAATATGTCAGGTGCGCATTTCGTCAACATAAGACTCATAAATAAAGGCAACAGTAGCGCTGTTCGAAATTCATAAATCGATTAAGGAAAAAAAATTCCGGTTAACAAACAAAAACTGAGGGAAACGCATCAAATACAAGAAGGAAACTACGACACAACAGAAACACAACATTAAAACGTAACACACACAGAAATTAACTATCATATAACAATTGTAATTTTCCTGACTTGGTACAGGACATTTTAAGAAAAAAAAATGGCGGGTTGAACCCGATTTAATGGTGATGTTAACATTTAAATAACATTACATGACAGGATCACAATACAAATACATGGGAGAAAATATAGAACAGAGAACCACACGAATATTAGTTAAAAAAGGTATCAGGCAGGTTTAAAGGTTAATACGCCAGACGTGCGTTTCGTGCACACAAGACTAACTAGTGACGCTCAGATGAAAAAAGTTTTCGGAAGCCAAAAAAATATAAAGTTGAAAAGCACTGAAGACCAAACATTCCAAAAGGTTGTGACCAATACGGCTAAGGTTATCTGCCTAGGATAAGAACATCCGTATTATTTAGAATAATTCATAATTTCGAAAACAGTAAATTTTATAAAATGATTATATAATAGATACACATGATAAAACTGAAGTGATGACTAACTACAGAATAGATGACGTCACATTTGAATTTCTAAAAAGATTTCCAAAAAATAAGATAGAATCAGGATAGAATTCAAGATTAGATTTGTAAGACTGATAAAATATTTATTAATAGCTATGAAAATTACAATACTTATCAGTATGAAATTGCGGTAGTAATTAGATAATTAGTTATATTATCTAACTATGTCGGTGTTTCTTCTGAATCAAGCTATAAACCAAATATATCGTATAAATTTTGTTGATCAAAACTTAAATCTAATAAATGGACTGGATGATTAATTATCTTTACCATAACACATGAATACAACAGAAAAAAATAATATTTGCAACTACAAACGTCAAGACATTTGACAAAAACCGATGAGAATAACACATTTAACATCTAAACAAAATGAATAGATTTGGAATAGAAAAATATGTGACATGTGTTATATTAATGCAAATTCACACTCAGTAAAACAATCACAATCGGGAATAAGTCACGTTCGGTATTTAAAAGATCAGACGACGTAATGACAAACTCATCAGTGACGCTTAGATCAAAATAATAATAAAGCCAAACAAGTACAAAGTTGAAGTGCATTGAGGATTCAAAATTTAAAATATATTGTGCCACATAAGGTTAAAGTAATGGATGCTTTAGATATAGAAATCCTTAGTTTTTCCAAAAATTCTAAGTTGTGTAAACAGGATATTTATAAAAATGTCCATATATTTGATATTCATGTCAACACTCAAGTGCTCACTACTGGGCTGGTGATACCCTAAAGGACGAAACGTCCATCAGCAGTGGCATCGAAGCAGATGTGTAAATAGTTATTAAGGTACAACTATTCTCCTTTAAAATATCCACCGAATTCCATTGTTGTTAAGCCAACAGTGAAAAGTTTAACAACACAACTTAAAAAAAGTCTATTGAAGAACATATTCACACCATTCATGCTGCTCCGACAAAGACAACAAAATACGGCATTCCTCATAATATTTAATATAATGATGCAAATCATTGACAGAAGTGGAAAGCCCTTTCCAGCTATGAGGTATGAAACAAAGGATCTACCATGTACTATGACAGTGGAGCAAATCCCTTTTGTCTGTGTGTCTTTGTGTCTGTCTGTTTGTATGTATGGATGTATGTAAGGATGTATGGATGTATGGATATGGATGAATGGATGGATGGATGGATGAATGGATTGATGGATGGATGAATGGATGAGTATGAATTGATGGATGGATGGATGGACGGATGGATGGATGAATCGACGGATAGATGATTGGACGGACGGACGGACGGACGGATGAGTGGATGGATGGACGGACTGACGGATGTACGGACGGACGAATGGATGGACGGACTTACGAATAGACGGATTGACGGATGGATGGATGGATGGATGAATCGACGAACTGATGGATGGATGGAACGATGAATGGATGGATGTATGAATGGACAATAATAGTGCATTGACTTGACATATCAATGATAAAAGGATGAGGCTTAGAAACGGGGAAATACGAGGCTCTGTCGAGCTTATTCCCCGTTTCGTGCCGAATCCTTCTATCCATGTCAAGTCAATTCACTTTTATTGTCTTTATACTGCAATATAAAAAAACACATTTTCATTTGTTGTTTAGTGAAAAATACCCGTTTAAAAAGGCCTAATATTTTACAGGCGGAGAAATAAACAACACGATGAAATGTACGGAACCAAAATGAACATATCCTGTTATCGATGGTGAACGAATTCGTTTGAGTATAGATTAAAATATCATCAATAAGCATAACACATAATGATTTATAGGTTGCTAACAAAAAAAATTTAACAAGTGAAATATGTTTTTCAAAAAATTGTAAAAACAAAATTGAGTCGTTTAACGCATCGTTGTTTATGATATTTGAAATATACGAATGATATTGTACTTTTACTGAACTGTACCAATGAATCATTAAAGCACAACTATCATATTTCCTATCAAAAGTATATCATTTATATACAAGTGTGTAACACACACTTTAAACATTCAACATAACTGATCATGTGTTGAAATAGACTACAATGAAACATGTGAACCATAAACTAACCAGAAGTATACATTTTGTACCTGTTAAAATAATGATCTATTATATTATGAATTACAATTTATTAAATCTTCTTATATCTTATATGTTTCGATAACAATGGATGCGAAAAACACTGTAAGTTTGTTTTCTTTTTGTTGATTTTATTTCTTTTTTTAAATCATTAAGATACCTAAATGAGATTCGTAATCAGCTTAATTTTTTTATTAATTATACAGTAAATTTATGTGACACTTATGTTTTAAAATGTACTGTGAAAGTACTTTATTTCGTGGGTATCAATTTTCGTGGTTTGAGCAATATTCACATGTTCGTGGGTTTTTAAATTCGTGGATTTTAGTTTTCTTAAATAAAAATAAAAAATAAAAGCATTCAGAAACAAAGGTTCAAATAGTCTATATTGAAGGAAATTGCAAAGAAAACCTCGTCCCTTTCAAACCGTAGTGATAACACCAATTAACCCATGGTAAAGTGATCAACAGATTAAAGACCATCAAAGGTGTTAATTAGATCATAAACTGTTAACATGTCACCCAAAGAAAACAGTAACATAAACAAATGCTATAAACGTATCTTTAATTGTCAAATAATTCTGATCAAAAACTTTATCATACTAGCATATCAATACCGGAAATCTGACTTTCATCGAATAAGTTCAAAAGATGTAATTTAGGTAATTGAAGATTAAATGGGTCAGTAGTCAAATCTACCGATGGGGATCTTTCCCAGTCTTGATTTGGACATTAGTTATTTTATTTCGTTGGACACTTAAATTCGTGGATAAAGACATCCACGAAAACCACGAAAATTGGTACCCCACGAATAAAAGTACTTTCACAGTAATATCCTAGATTGAATATCTTTAAAGCGATATCTTCTGGAAAGCATATTGATGTAAGCATTGATTTGTTTAAGTTTTTTACATAAATCCAGCACATTGATTGAATGGTTAAATTATTTCATAATACATATAAAAAGTGTAACACTTTTCGGTTTAAAAATATAGTTAGTTCTAAATTTAATACATTATATATACAATAAACTCATCATATATACAAGGATTACATTTTATATTTACGCCACACGCGCGTTTCGTCTATTAAAGACTCATCAGTGACACTTGAATCAAAAAAATGTAAAAGACCAAATAATGTACGAAGTTAAAGAGAATTAGGGACCAAAATTCCAAAACAAATTGCCAAATATAGCAAAGGTAATGTATTCCTGAGGTAGAAAAGCCTTAGTATTTCAAGAATTCAAAAGTGTCGTAAACAGTTAATTTATAAATATGACCATATGCATAACAATACAAATACATGTAAGCACTGAATTACTGACTACTGGGCTGGTGATTCCCTCGGGGAATTAAAACTCCACCAGCAGTGGCATCGACCCAGTGGTTGTACATGTTGTAAATAAACACATCGTAGATACCTGGACTAATTCTTTATTTACGCTAGACGCGCGTTTCGTCTATTAAAAGTGATAAACGAAATAAACATAACAAGTTATCACGTTTTCGGCTTTGAACCTCCTGATGATGGTAAATCATGTCAAGCGCTTCCGATGCATGAAATTCAGAAAGTGTTGTTTTCAAATTTTAAAGAGCTGCTCTGGTTCGAGTTCGAGTAAATGTTTCCTTAAACCTATGATAACCCTTCTATATATTGACTTATACTGTTAATATAAATGGTCGGAAAACTACGATCATTTTCAACATAATCTGGTATGTTAGTATTATATCTCAGATTCTTTAATTCACACATATCTTTAGTTTTAATAAACAATGTAAAAATGTATGAATCGTTTATGCAAGTTTTTTTAGTTGAAAAATATCTTAGAAATAGTCTCTCATTTTGAATTTGTTTTTGATAATAATAAGATTTAATTTTTATTACAGCATTTTTTTTATTCGTGCTGCATCTTTTGCATCTTAGGTACACAGAAAAAAATTGACCTATAAATCATTGTATAGCAGGAATACATTAAGGCAAACGACACATTTACAGGACAAGGGCGGGGGTGTGCTGTGGCTTACATAACATGTTACCTTTCTCGAAGTCAACTTATGACATATTTATCAGGATGAGATGGATGTTTTGACTGAATTTGCACATAAGTTTGAAAACTAGTACAGGCACATTTTTTTGTAAAAGAAATTCAACATTTGCCCTAATTATTTCTGATGCTGATTTGTAACAATTTTCATGAATAAATCATCCATTATTTTTTGGATTAGAAAAAAACAAATTTAGATCAAACTTGTGTTAAAAATAATCTCAATGTGTTTACAATAATCCGCTTGTGTTAATAGCTTTTGAAATTGAAACGGTATTTGTGTCTGTTTTACGTATAGAAATGTATTAAGTACATAAAATTTGGACTTCATTGATCTCATGAAAAGTAAGTGAAGGCATATTTTTACCACATTTTTCAATTGACAAAGTGAGCAATAGCTTGACTGTAAGAAACATTCAAAATTCATTGTGGAATTCAAACTATAGCGTTAGCTCTCAAGTTATATTTGCCATGCAAGAGTCCGATTCTACATGTGTTTTTAGTCTATGTTTGACTTATGAATTCTCCCCTTAATATAGTCCGACTGTTATGAGACGTCAGAACAATACTCGATATCGAAATGTTGATGTGCATGTCTTACCCTTTTATCATAATCATTGCATTTCCACTGTCATTCAATCCACATTGGTTAACCAATGTTTTTTTCGCAACACATTTTAATGTAGAATAGCAAAAATGGTGCTTGATCTGAAATCTGTTTAACACCACCATTTTTCAAGATATTTATGTCGTAGGCTGTGGGTGTTTTTATATTTTGCATCAAAGCGAACATGTAATTCAGCCTTCCTATACTAAACGTTCCAATTATTTGGACTACACCAACATATGTTTAGTATTCGTAACATAGTTTACAGATATTTATTTTCCTTAAGTAGGAAAATAAAAATGAATTATGAGATCAATTACCAATATCCCGCGTTAAATAACTATTTTCTTATTGTACAAGCGCAAATAGCAAATACAAAAGAGTAAACTTTTAATAATGGGCATCTATATAGTTTAGGCAGTTTACTTTAATTTATGTTTAACTTCTACTGGTAGAACCCTACGATGTTACATTGCTTCGTTCGTATAAACGTTCTAGTAATTGTTTTATTTCAGGTTGCTTTTATTAAGCAATCTATGTTTAGCATAACTCTGGTTCATTGTACGGGTTCGGCTTTACCTATACATGAAGTCCTTTTATTAAATTAGTAGTTTGTATTTAGGGCTGGGCCTTACAACATTGTAGGCCTCAATTATCGCGATAATTGTCAGAATACACATTTGATGCCCATTATTAATGGTTTTACATCATAATGATAAGAGTTTATCATTCAACTCTAACTTATATTTGTCGAAATAGTTATCTATTCTGAAATAATTGTTTTATTTCTCATAGGAAGATGCTATAGTCGACATCAAAGCTTTAAAACTCCTTGATTATCAATTAAAATTGCTGGCAAAATTAAAACCGCCTTCAATTCTGGAACAAGACAATGAAATAATGTCATCAGTCACTCAGATATTAGACAAAGTAATGAAAAATATTCAAATGGTGGCAGATTATGTTTGTGAAATAACAACAAAAATAGATGATGTCAGGGATATCAGTAAAGAATATGATGTTGAGATAGCTGAGAACTTACAACAGATCATCAAGGAACATATGCTTACAGGTAGTTTGTACAATACAATGATATGTTATATAGGGATAAAGGATGACAATATTGATAAGGCAAAATTTTTGAATTTTGTTGTACTTTTTTCAAACAATCAACCGTCTGTTTAGTTCCTTTACATACATATCAAAAGGTATCAAAACATGTACAAAGTTTCTGAAAACACTCGTTACTACAAAGCTGTATAAAAAAGAAAATGCATTTATGATGTTCTCGAACATTTATAGCAGAAAAACAAACCCTAATAATACATGGCCACCATTTTTATTTACAATTTCGCGTTATGTAAGCACAACGCGATAATTTTATTGGTGGTAAACGTTAATAATGCATTCATGCTTCCGTTTAAATGAGATGCAGTGATTATAGAAACTATATTGCATTTTATCTGTCATGGATAAATTGAACACGAATAAATATTCATAAAACTGATTTTCAAAACCCAATAGTCTGCGCTTGTAAAATATTAAGCTATATTATACATAAGAAAAAGTATTTTGACTTTATGTAGATTATAAACAGCATCTTATTTTTACCAGGACATTACTTTTTTATATTAACGAAACTACATGTCATGACTTGCGACTAAATCTTACCAATATTCTAGGAAAAAATATTTAAGATACATGTACATTATATGTATCACGCACAACAACCTCCATTGCTATAAATTATGGCAATCACATGCACTAAAATACATACAAAGAGGCGAAAGATACGTAAGGGACAACAAAATCGTACATGTAAGAAATACTATTACAACATGACAGAAAACGAAAAAATAAATAACGATTAACAAAACACTAAAAAGAAAAATAATGTCTTTACGACATGAACCCTCCAAACTTCTAAATGTGATATCAGGTTCTCAGGAAGAGTGAGTAGATCCCTTTCTACATGTGTAAATTAACAATAAAAAGAGGTCTTAATAGTTATCAAAGGTAACAGGATTATAATTTAGTACGCCAGACGCGCGTTTCGTCTACATAAGACTCATCAGTGACGCTCATATCAAAATATTTATCAAGCCAAATAATTTAAAAGTTGAAAAGCATTGAGGATTCAAAATTTCGAAATGTTGTGCCAAATGCGGCTAAGGTAATCTATGCCTGGGATAAGAAAATCCTTAGTTTTTGGAAAAAATCAAAGTTTTGTTACAGGAAATTTATTAAAATGACTACATTATTGATATTCATGTCAACACCGAAGTGTTGACTACTGGGCTGGTGATACCCTCGGGGACGAAACGTCCACCAGCAGTGGCATAGACCCAGTGGTGTAAATAGTTATCAAAGGTACCAGGATTATAATTTAGTACGCCAGACGCGCGTTTCGTCTACATAAGACTCATCAGTGACGCTCATATCAAAATATTTATAAAGCCAAATAATTTAAAAGTTGAAGAGCATTGAGGATTCAAAATTTCGAAAAGTTGTGCTAAATGCGGCTAAGGTAATTTATGCCTGGGATAAGAAAATCCTTAGTTTTTGGAAAAAAATCAAAGTTTTGTAACAGGAAATTTATTAAAATGACTATATTATTGATATTCATGTCAACACCGAAGTGTTGACTACTGGGCTGGTGATACCCTCGGGGACGAAACGTCCACCAGCAGTGGCATCGACCCAGTGGTGTAAATAGTTATCAAAGGTACCAGGATTATAATTTAGTACGCCAGACGCGCGTTTCGTCTACATAAGACTCATCAGTGACGCTCATATCAAAATATTTATAAAGCCAAATAATTTAAAAGTTGAAGAGCATTGAGGATTCAAAATTTCAAAAAGTTGTGCCAAATGCGGCTAAGGTAATCTATGCCTGGGATAAGAAAATCCTTAGTTTTTGGAAAAAATCAAAGTTTTGTAACAGGAAATTTATTAAAATGACTACATTATTGATATTCATGTCAACACCAAAGTGTTGACCACTGGGCTGGTGATACCCTCGGGGACGAAACGTCCACCAGCAGTGGCATCGACCCAGTGGTGTAAATAGTTATCAAAGGTACCAGGATTTTAATTTAGTACGCCAGACGCGCGTTTCGTCTACATAAGACTCATCAGTGACGCTCATATCAAAATATTTATAAAGCCAAATAATTAAAAAGTTGAAGAGCATTGAGGATTCAAAATTTCGAAAAGTTGTGCCAAATGCGGCTAAGGTAATCTATGCCTGGGATAAGAAAATCCTTAGTTTTTGGAAAAAATCAAAGTTTTGTAACAGGAAATTTATTAAAATGACTACATTATTGATATTCATGTCAACACCAAAGTGTTGACCACTGGGCTGGTGATACCCTCGGGGACGAAACGTCCACCAGCAGTGGCATCGACCCAGTGGTGTAAATAGTTATCAAAGGTACCAGGATTTTAATTTAGTACGCCAGACGCGCGTTTCGTCTACATACGACTCATCAGTGACGCACATATCAAAATATTTATAAAGCCAAATAATTAAAAAGTTGAAGAGCATTGAGGATTCAAAATTTCGAAAAGTTGTGCCAAATGCGGCTAAGGTAATCTATGCCTGGGATAAGAAAATCCTTAGTTTTTGGAAAAAATCAAAGTTTTGTAACAGGAAATTTATTAAAATGACTACATTATTGATATTCATGTCAACACCGAAGTGTTGACTACTGGGCTGGTGGTACCCTCGGGGACGAAACGTCCACCAGCAGTGGCATCGACCCAGTGGTGTAAATAGTTATCAAAGGTACCAGGATTTTAATTTAGTACGCCAGACGCGCGTTTCGTCTACATAAGACTCATCAGTGACGCTCATATCAAAATATTTATAAAGCCAAATAATTAAAAAGTTGAAGAGCATTGAGGATTCAAAATTTCGAAAAGTTGTGCCAAATGCGGCTAAGGTAATCAATGCCTGGGATAAGAAAATCCTTAGTTTTTGGAAAAAATCAAAGTTTTGTAACAGGAAATTTATTAAAATGACTACATTATTGATATTCATGTCAACACCGAAGTGTTGACTACTGGGCTGGTGATACCCTCGGGGACGAAACGTCCACCAGCAGTGGCATCGACCCAGTGGTGTAAATAGTTATCAAAGGTACCAGGATTATAATTTAGTACGCCAGACGCGCGTTTCGTCTACATAAGACTCATCAGTGACGCTCATATCAAAATATTTATAAAGCCAAATAATTTAAAAGTTGAAGAGCATTGAGGATTCAAAATTTCGAAAAGTTGTGCCAAATGCGGCTAAGGTAATCTATGCCTGGGATAAGAAAATCCTTAGTTTTTGGGAAAAATCAAAGTTTTGTAACAGGAATTTTTTTAAAATGACTACATTATTGATATTCATGTCAACACCGAAGTGTTGACTACTGAGCTGGTGATACCCTCGGGGACGAAACGTCCACCAGCAGTGGCATCGACCCAGTGGTGTAAATAGTTATCAAAGGTACCAGGATTATAATTTAGTACCTCAGACGCGCGTTTCGTCTACATAAGACTCATCAGTGACGCTTATATCAAAATATTTATAAAGCCAAATAATTTAAAAGTTGAAGAGCATTGAGGATTCAAAATTTCGAAAAGTTGTGCCAAATGCGGCTAAGGTAATCTATGCCTGGGATAAGAAAACCTTAGTTTTTGGAAAAAATCAAAGTTTTGTAACAGGAAATTTATTAAAATGACTACATTATTGATATTCATGTCAACACCGAAGTGTTGACTACTGGGCTGGTGATACCCTCGGGGATGAAACGTCCACCAGCAGTGGCATCGACCCAGTGGTGTAAATAGTTATCAAAGGTACCAGGATTATAATTTAGTACGCCAGACGCGCGTTTCGTCTACATAAGACTCATCAGTGACGCTCATATCAAAATATTTATAAAGCCAAATAATTTAAAAGTTGAAGAGCATTGAGGATTCAAAATTTCAAAAAGTTGTGCCAAATGCGGCTAAGGTAATTTATGCCTGGGATAAGAAAATCCTTAGTTTTTGGAAAAAATCAAAGTTTTGTAACAGGAAATTTATTAAAATGACTACATTATTGATATTCATGTCAACACCAAAGTGTTGACCACTGGGCTGGTGATACCCTCGGGGACGAAACGTCCACCAGCAGTGGCATCGACCCAGTGGTGTAAATAGTTATCAATGGTACCAGGATTTTAATTTAGTACGCCAGACGCGCGTTTCGTCTTCATAAGACTCATCAGTGACGCTCATATCAAAATATTTATAAAGCCAAATAATTAAAAAGTTGAAGAGCATTGAGGATTCAAAATTCCGAAAAGTTGTGCCAAATGCGGCTAAGGTAATCTATGCCTGGGATAAGAAAATCCTTAGTTTTTGGAAAAAATCAAAGTTTTGTAACAGGAAATTTATTAAAATGACTACATTATTGATATTCATGTCAACACCGAAGTGTTGACTACTGAGCTGGTGATACCCTCGGGGACGAAACGTCCACCAGCAGTGGCATCGACCCAGTGGTGTAAATAGTTATCAAAGGTACCAGGATTATAATTTAGTACGCCAGACGCGCGTTTCGTCTACATAAGACTCATCAGTGACGCTTATATCCAAATATTTATAAAGCCAAATAATTTAAAAGTTGAAGAGCATTGAGGATTCAAAATTTCGAAAAGTTGTGCCAAATGCGGCTAAGGTAATCTATGCCTGGGATAAGAAAATCCTTAGTTTTTGGAAAAAATCAAAGTTTTGTAACAGGAAATTTATTAAAATGACTACATTATTGATATTCATGTCAACACCGAAGTGTTGACTACTGGGCTGGTGATACCCTCGGGGATGAAACGTCCACCAGCAGTGGCATCGACCCAGTGGTGTAAATAGTTATCAAAGGTACCAGGATTATAATTTAGTACGCCAGACGCGCGTTTCGTCTACATAAGACTCATCAGTGACGCTCATATCAAAATATTTATAAAGCCAAATAATTTAAAAGTTGAAGAGCATTGAGGATTCAAAATTTCAAAAAGTTGTGCCAAATGCGGCTAAGGTAATCTATGCCTGGGATAAGAAAATCCTTAGTTTTTGGAAAAAATCAAAGTTTTGTAACAGGAAATTTATTAAAATGACTACATTATTGATATTCATGTCAACACCAAAGTGTTGACCACTGGGCTGGTGATACCCTCGGGGACGAAACGTCCACCAGCAGTGGCATCGACCCAGTGGTGTAAATAGTTATCAAAGGTACCAGGATTATAATTTAGTACGCCAGACGCGCGTTTCGTCTACATAAGACTCATCAGTGACGCTCATATCAAAATATTTATAAAGCCAAATAATTAAAAAGTTGAAGAGCATTGAGGATTCAAAATTTCGAAAAGTTGTGCCAAATGCGGCTAAGGTAATCTATGCCTGGGATAAGAAAATCCTTAGTTTTTGGAAAAAATCAAAGTTTTGTAACAGGAAATTTATTAAAATGACTACATTATTGATATTCATGTCAACACCGAAGTGTTGACTACTGGGCTGGTGATACCCTCGGGGACGAAACGTCCACCAGCAGTGGCATCGACCCAGTGGTGTAAATAGTTATCAAAGGTACCAGGATTATAATTTAGTACGCCAGACGCGCGTTTCGTCTACATAAGACTCATCAGTGACGCTCATATCAAAATATTTATAAAGCCAAATAATTTAAAAGTTGAAGAGCATTGAGGATTCAAAATTTCGAAAAGTTGTGCCAAATGCGGCTAAGGTAATCTATGCCTGGGATAAGAAAATCCTTAGTTTTTGGAAAAAATCAAAGTTTTGTAACAGGAAATTTATTAAAATGACTACATTATTGATATTCATGTCAACACCGAAGTGTTGACTACTGGGCTGGTGATACCCTCGGGGACGAAACGTCCACCAGCAGTGGCATCGACCCAGTGGTGTAAATAGTTATCAAAGGTACCAGGATAATAATTTAGTACGCCAGACGCGCGTTTCGTCTACATAAGACTCATCAGTGACGCTCATATCAAAATATTTATAAAGCCAAATAATTTAAAAGTTGAAGAGCATTGAGGATTCAAAATTTCGAAAAGTTGTGCCAAATGCGGCTAAGGTAATCTATGCCTGGGATAAGAAAATCCTTAGTTTTTGGAAAAAATCAAAGTTTTGTAACAGGAAATATATTAAAATGACTACATTATTGATATTCATGTCAACACCGAAGTGTTGACTACTGAGCTGGTGAAACCCTCGGGGACGAAACGTCCACCAGCAGTGGCATCGACCCAGTGGTGTAAATAGTTATCAAAGGTACCAGGATTATAATTTAGTACGCCAGACGCGCGTTTCGTCTACATAAGACTCATCAGTGACGCTCATATCAAAATATTTATAAAGCCAAATAATTTAAAAGTTGAAGAGCATTGAGGATTCAAAATTTCAAAAAGTTGTGCCAAATGCGGCTAAGGTAATCTATGCCTGGGATAAGAAAATCCTTAGTTTTTGGAAAAAATCAAAGTTTTGTAACAGGAAATTTATTAAAATGACTACATTATTGATATTCATGTCAACACCAAAGTGTTGACCACTGGGCTGGTGATACCCTCGGGGACGAAACGTCCACCAGCAGTGGCATCGACCCAGTGGTGTAAATAGTTATCAAAGGTACCAGGATTATAATTTAGTACGCCAGACGCGCGTTTCGTCTACATAAGACTCATCAGTGACGCTCATATCAAAATATTTATAAAGCCAAATAATTAAAAAGTTGAAGAGCATTGAGGATTCAAAATTTCGAAAAGTTGTGCCAAATGCGGCTAAGGTAATCTATGCCTGGGATAAGAAAATCCTTAGTTTTTGGAAAAAATCAAAGTTTTGTAACAGGAAATTTATTAAAATGACTACATTATTGATATTCATGTCAACACCGAAGTGTTGACTACTGGGCTGGTGATACCCTCGGGGACGAAACGTCCACCAGCAGTGGCATCGACCCAGTGGTGTAAATAGTTATCAAAGGTACCAGGATTATAATTTAGTACGCCAGACGCGCGTTTCGTCTACATAAGACTCATCAGTGACGCTTATATCCAAATATTTATAAAGCCAAATAATTTAAAAGTTGAAGAGCATTGAGGATTCAAAATTTCGAAAAGTTGTGCCAAATGCGGCTAAGGTAATCTATGCCTGGGATAAGAAAATCCTTAGTTTTTGGAAAAAATCAAAGTTTTGTAACAGGAAATTTATTAAAATGACTACATTATTGATATTCATGTCAACACCGAAGTGTTGACTACTGGGCTGGTGATACCCTCGGGGACAAAACGTCCACCAGCAGTGGCATCGACCCAGTGGTGTAAATAGTTATCAAAGGTACCAGGATTATAATTTAGTACGCCAGACGCGCGTTTCGTCTACATAAGACTCATCAGTGACGCTCATATCAAAATATTTATAAAGCCAAATAATTTAAAAGTTGAAGAGCATTGAGGATTCAAAATTTCAAAAAGTTGTGCCAAATGCGGCTAAGGTAATCTATGCCTGGGATAAGAAAATCCTTAGTTTTTGGAAAAAATCAAAGTTTAGTAACAGGAAATTTATTAAAATGACTACATTATTGATATTCATGTCAACACCGAAGTGTTGACCACTGGGCTGGTGATACCCTCGGGGACGAAACGTCCACCAGCAGTGGCATCGACCCAGTGGTGTAAATAGTTATCATAGGTACCAGGATTATAATTTAGTACGCCAGACGCGCGTTTCGTCTACATAAGACTCATCAGTGACGCTCATATCAAAATATTTATAAAGCCAAATAATTTAAAAGTTGAAGAGCATAGAGGATTCAAAATTTCGAAAAGTTGTGCCAAATGCGGCTAAGGTAATCTATGCCTGGGATAAGAAAATCCTTAGTTTTTGGAAAAAATCAAAGTTTTGTAACAGGAAATTTATTAAAATGACTACATTATTGATATTCATGTGAACACCGAAGTGTTGACTACTGGGCTGGTGGTACCCTCGGGGACGAAACGTCCACCAGCAGTGTCATCGACCCAGTGGTGTAAATAGTTATCAAAGGTACCAGGATTTTAATTTAGTACGCCAGACGCGCGTTTCGTCTACATAAGACTCATCAGTGACGCTCATATCAAAATATTTATAAATCCAAATAATTAAAAAGTTGAAGAGCATTGAGGATTCAAAATTTCGAAAAGTTGTGCCAAATGCGGCTAAGGTAATCTATGCCTGGGATAAGAAAATCCTTAGTTTTTGGAAAAAAATCAAAGTTTTGTAACAGGAAATTTATTAAAATGACTACATTATTGATATTCATGTCAACACCGAAGTGTTGACTACTGGGATGGTGGTACCCTCGGGGACGAAACGTCCACCAGCAGTGGCATCGACCCAGTGGTGTTAATAGTTATCAAAGGTACCAGGATTTTAATTTAGTACGCCAGACGCGCGTTTCGTCTACATAAGACTCATCAGTGACGCTCATATCAAAATATTTATAAAGCCAAATAATTAAAAAGTTGAAGAGCATTGAGGATTCAAAATTTCGAAAAGTTGTGCCAAATGCGGCTAAGGTAATCTATGCCTGGGATAAGAAAATCCTTAGTTTTTGGAAAAAATCAAAGTTTTGTAACAGGAAATTTTTTAAAATGACTACATTATTGATATTCATGTCAACACCGAAGTGTTGACTACTGGGCTGGTGATACCCTCGGGGACGAAACGTCCACCAGCAGTGGCATCGACCCAGTGGTGTAAATAGTTATCAAAGGTACCAGGATTATAATTTAGTACGCCAGACGCGCGTTTCGTCTACATAAGACTCATCAGTGACGCTCATATCAAAATATTTATAAAGCCAAATAATTAAAAAGTTGAAGAGCATTGAGGATTCAAAATTTCGAAAAGTTGTGCCAAATGCGGCTAAGGTAATCTATGCCTGGGATAAGAAAATCCTTAGTTTTTGGAAAAAAATCAAAGTTTTGTAACAGGAAATTTATTAAAATGACTACATTATTGATATTCATGTCAACACCGAAGTGTTGACTACTGGGCTGGTGGTACCCTCGGGGACGAAACGTCCACCAGCAGTGGCATCGACCCAGTGGTGTTAATAGTTATCAAAGGTACCAGGATTACAATTTAGTACGCCAGACGCGCGTTTCGTCTACATAAGACTCATCAGTGACGCTCATATCAAAATATTTATAAAGCCAAATAATTAAAAAGTTGAAGAGCATTGAGGATTCAAAATTTCGAAAAGTTGTGCCAAATGCGGCTAAGGTAATCTATGCCTGGGATAAGAAAATCCTTAGTTTTTGGAAAAAATCAAAGTTTTGTAACAGGAAATTTTTTAAAATGACTACATTATTGATATTCATGTCAACACCGAAGTGTTGACTACTGGGCTGGTGATACCCTCGGGGACGAAACGTCCACCAGCAGTGGCATCGACCCAGTGGTGTAAATAGTTATCAAAGGTACCAGGATTATAATTTAGTACGCCAGACGCGCGTTTCGTCTACATAAGACTCATCAGTGACGCTCATATCAAAATATTTATAAAGCCAAATAATTTAAAAGTTGAAGAGCATTGAGGATTCAAAATTTCGAAAAGTTGTGCCAAATGCGGCTAAGGTAATCTATGCCTGGGATAAGAAAATCCTTAGTTTTTGGAAAAAATCAAAGTTTTGTAACAGGAAATATATTAAAATGACTACATTATTGATATTCATGTCAACACCGAAGTGTTGACTACTGAGCTGGTGATACCCTCGGGGACGAAACGTCCACCAGCAGTGGCATCGACCCAGTGGTGTAAATAGTTATCAAAGGTACCAGGATTATAATTTAGTACGCCAGACGCGCGTTTCGTCTACATAAGACTCATCAGTGACGCTTATATCCAAATATTTATAAAGCCAAATAATTTAAAAGTTGAAGAGCATTGAGGATTCAAAATTTCGAAAAGTTGTGCCAAATGCGGCTAAGGTAATCTATGCCTGGGATAAGAAAATCCTTAGTTTTTGGAAAAAATCAAAGTTTTGTAACAGGAAATTTATTAAAATGACTACATTATTGATATTCATGTCAACACCGAAGTGTTGACTACTGGGCTGGTGATACCCTCGGGGACGAAACGTCCACCAGCAGTGGCATCGACCCAGTGGTGTAAATAGTTATCAAAGGTACCAGGATTATAATTTAGTACGCCAGACGCGCGTTTCGTCTACATAAGACTCATCAGTGACGCTCATATCAAAATATTTATAAAGCCAAATAATTTAAAAGTTAAAGAGCATTGAGGATTCAAAATTTCAAAAAGTTGTGCCAAATGCGGCTAAGGTAATCTATGCCTGGGATAAGAAAATCCTTAGTTTTTGGAAAAAATCAAAGTTTAGTAACAGGAAATTTATTAAAATGACTACATTATTGATATTCATGTCAACACCGAAGTGTTGACCACTGGGCTGGTGATACCCTCGGGGACGAAACGTCCACCAGCAGTGGCATCGACCCAGTGGTGTAAATAGTTATCATAGGTACCAGGATTATAATTTAGTACGCCAGACGCGCGTTTCGTCTACATAAGACTCATCAGTGACGCTCATATCAAAATATTTATAAAGCCAAATAATTTAAAAGTTGAAGAGCATAGAGGATTCAAAATTTCGAAAAGTTGTGCCAAATGCGGCTAAGGTAATCTATGCCTGGGATAAGAAAATCCTTAGTTTTTGGAAAAAATCAAAGTTTTGTAACAGGAAATTTATTAAAATGACTACATTATTGATATTCATGTGAACACCGAAGTGTTGACTACTGGGCTGGTGGTACCCTCGGGGACGAAACGTCCACCAGCAGTGGCATCGACCCAGTGGTGTAAATAGTTATCAAAGGTACCAGGATTTTAATTTAGTACGCCAGACGCGCGTTTCGTCTACATAAGACTCATCAGTGACGCTCATATCAAAATATTTATAAAGCCAAATAATTAAAAAGTTGAAGAGCATTGAGGATTCAAAATTTCGAAAAGTTGTGCCAAATGCGGCTAAGGTAATCTATGCCTGGGATAAGAAAATCCTTAGTTTTTGGAAAAAAATCAAAGTTTTGTAACAGGAAATTTATTAAAATGACTACATTATTGATATTCATGTCAACACCGAAGTGTTGACTACTGGGCTGGTGGTATCCTCGGGGACGAAACGTCCACCAGCAGTGGCATCGACCCAGTGGTGTAAATAGTTATCAAAGGTACCAGGATTATAATTTAGTACGCCAGACGCGCGTTTCGTCTACATAAGACTCATCAGTGACGCTCATATCAAAATATTTATAAAGCCAAATAATTTAAAAGTTGAAGAGCATTGAGGATTCAAAATTTCAAAAAGTTGTGCCAAATGCGGCTAAGGTAATCTATGCCTGGGATAAGAAAATCCTTAGTTTTTGGAAAAAATCAAAGTTTAGTAACAGGAAATTTATTAAAATGACTACATTATTGATATTCATGTCAACACCGAAGTGTTGACCACTGGGCTGGTGATACCCTCGGGGACGAAACGTCCACCAGCAGTGGCATCGACCCAGTGGTGTAAATAGTTATCATAGGTACCAGGATTATAATTTAGTACGCCAGACGCGCGTTTCGTCTACATAAGACTCATCAGTGACGCTCATATCAAAATATTTATAAATCCAAATAATTAAAAAGTTGAAGAGCATTGAGGATTCAAAATTTCGAAAAGTTGTGCCAAATGCGGCTAAGGTAATCTATGCCTGGGATAAGAAAATCCTTAGTTTTTGGAAAAAAATCAAAGTTTTGTAACAGGAAATTTATTAAAATGACTACATTATTGATATTCATGTCAACACCGAAGTGTTGACTACTGGGATGGTGGTACCCTCGGGGACGAAACGTCCACCAGCAGTGGCATCGACCCAGTGGTGTTAATAGTTATCAAAGGTACCAGGATTTTAATTTAGTACGCCAGACGCGCGTTTCGTCTACATAAGACTCATCAGTGACGCTCATATCAAAATATTTATAAAGCCAAATAATTAAAAAGTTGAAGAGCATTGAGGATTCAAAATTTCGAAAAGTTGTGCCAAATGCGGCTAAGGTAATCTATGCCTGGGATAAGAAAATCCTTAGTTTTTGGAAAAAATCAAAGTTTTGTAACAGGAAATTTTTTAAAATGACTACATTATTGATATTCATGTCAACACCGAAGTGTTGACTACTGGGCTGGTGATACCCTCGGGGACGAAACGTCCACCAGCAGTGGCATCGACCCAGTGGTGTAAATAGTTATCAAAGGTACCAGGATTATAATTTAGTACGCCAGACGCGCGTTTCGTCTACATAAGACTCATCAGTGACGCTCATATCAAAATATTTATAAAGCCAAATAATTAAAAAGTTGAAGAGCATTGAGGATTCAAAATTTCGAAAAGTTGTGCCAAATGCGGCTAAGGTAATCTATGCCTGGGATAAGAAAATCCTTAGTTTTTGGAAAAAAATCAAAGTTTTGTAACAGGAAATTTATTAAAATGACTACATTATTGATATTCATGTCAACACCGAAGTGTTGACTACTGGGCTGGTGGTACCCTCGGGGACGAAACGTCCACCAGCAGTGGCATCGACCCAGTGGTGTTAATAGTTATCAAAGGTACCAGGATTTTAATTTAGTACGCCAGACGCGCGTTTCGTCTACATAAGACTCATCAGTGACGCTCATATCAAAATATTTATAAAGCCAAATAATTAAAAAGTTGAAGAGCATTGAGGATTCAAAATTTCGAAAAGTTGTGCCAAATGCGGCTAAGGTAATCTATGCCTGGGATAAGAAAATCCTTAGTTTTTGGAAAAAATCAAAGTTTTGTAACAGGAAATTTTTTAAAATGACTACATTATTGATATTCATGTCAACACCGAAGTGTTGACTACTGGGCTGGTGATACCCTCGGGGACGAAACGTCCACCAGCAGTGGCATCGACCCAGTGGTGTAAATAGTTATCAAAGGTACCAGGATTATAATTTAGTACGCCAGACGCGCGTTTCGTCTACATAAGACTCATCAGTGACGCTCATATCAAAATATTTATAAAGCCAAATAATTTAAAAGTTGAAGAGCATTGAGGATTCAAAATTTCGAAAAGTTGTGCCAAATGCGGCTAAGGTAATCTATGCCTGGGATAAGAAAATCCTTAGTTTTTGGAAAAAATCAAAGTTTTGTAACAGGAAATATATTAAAATGACTACATTATTGATATTCATGTCAACACCGAAGTGTTGACTACTGAGCTGGTGATACCCTCGGGGACGAAACGTCCACCAGCAGTGGCATCGACCCAGTGGTGTAAATAGTTATCAAAGGTACCAGGATTATAATTTAGTACGCCAGACGCGCGTTTCGTCTACATAAGACTCATCAGTGACGCTTATATCCAAATATTTATAAAGCCAAATAATTTAAAAGTTGAAGAGCATTGAGGATTCAAAATTTCGAAAAGTTGTGCCAAATGCGGCTAAGGTAATCTATGCCTGGGATAAGAAAATCCTTAGTTTTTGGAAAAAATCAAAGTTTTGTAACAGGAAATTTATTAAAATGACTACATTATTGATATTCATGTCAACACCGAAGTGTTGACTACTGGGCTGGTGATACCCTCGGGGACGAAACGTCCACCAGCAGTGGCATCGACCCAGTGGTGTAAATAGTTATCAAAGGTACCAGGATTATAATTTAGTACGCCAGACGCGCGTTTCGTCTACATAAGACTCATCAGTGACGCTCATATCAAAATATTTATAAAGCCAAATAATTTAAAAGTTAAAGAGCATTGAGGATTCAAAATTTCAAAAAGTTGTGCCAAATGCGGCTAAGGTAATCTATGCCTGGGATAAGAAAATCCTTAGTTTTTGGAAAAAATCAAAGTTTAGTAACAGGAAATTTATTAAAATGACTACATTATTGATATTCATGTCAACACCGAAGTGTTGACCACTGGGCTGATGATACCCTCGGGGACGAAACGTCCACCAGCAGTGGCATCGACCCAGTGGTGTAAATAGTTATCATAGGTACCAGGATTATAATTTAGTACGCCAGACGCGCGTTTCGTCTACATAAGACTCATCAGTGACGCTCATATCAAAATATTTATAAAGCCAAATAATTTAAAAGTTGAAGAGCATAGAGGATTAAAAATTTCGAAAAGTTGTGCCAAATGCGGCTAAGGTAATCTATGCCTGGGATAAGAAAATCCTTAGTTTTTGGAAAAAATCAAAGTTTTGTAACAGGAAATTTATTAAAATGACTACATTATTGATATTCATGTGAACACCGAAGTGTTGACTACTGGGCTGGTGGTACCCTCGGGGACGAAACGTCCACCAGCAGTGGCATCGACCCAGTGGTGTAAATAGTTATCAAAGGTACCAGGATTTTAAGTTAGTACGCCAGACGCGCGTTTCGTCTACATAAGACTCATCAGTGACGCTCATATCAAAATATTTATAAAGCCAAATAATTAAAAAGTTGAAGAGCATTGAGGATTCAAAATTTCGAAAAGTTGTGCCAAATGCGGCTAAGGTAATCTATGCCTGGGATAAGAAAATCCTTAGTTTTTGGAAAAAAATCAAAGTTTTGTAACAGGAAATTTATTAAAATGACTACATTATTGATATTCATGTCAACACCGAAGTGTTGACTACTGGGCTGGTGGTACCCTCGGGGACGAAACGTCCACCAGCAGTGGCATCGACCCAGTGGTGTAAATAGTTATCAAAGGTACCAGGATTTTAATTTAGTACGCCAGACGTGCGTTTCGTCTACATAAGACTCATCAGTGACGCTCATATCAAAATATTTATAAAGCCAAATAATTAAAAAGTTGAAGAGCATTGAGGATTCAAAATTTCGAAAAGTTGTGCCAAATGCGGCTAAGGTAATCTATGCCTGGGATAAGAAAATCCTTAGTTTTTGGAAAAAATCAAAGTTTTGTAACAGGAAATTTATTAAAATGACTACATTATTGATATTCATGTGAACACCGAAGTGTTGACTACTGGGCTGGTGGTACCCTCGGGGACGAAACGTCCACCAGCAGTGGCATCGACCCAGTGGTGTAAATAGTTATCAAAGGTACCAGGATTTTAATTTAGTACGCCAGACGCGCGTTTCGTCTACATAAGACTCATCAGTGACGCTCATATCCAAATATTTATAAAGCCAAATAATATAGAAGTTGAAGAGCATTGAGGATTCAAAATTTCGAAAAGTTGTGCCAAATGCGGCTAAGGTAATCTATGCCTGGGATAAGAAAATCCTTAGTTTTTGGAAAAAATTAAAGTTTTGTAACAGGAAATTTATTAAAATGACTACATTATTGATATTCATGTGAACACCGAAGTGTTGACTACTGGGCTGGTGGTACCCTCGGGGACGAAACGTCCACCAGCAGTGGCATCGACCCAGTGGTGTAAATAGTTATCAAACGTACCAGGATTTTAATTTAGTACGCCAGACGCGCGTTTCGTCTACATAAGACTCATCAGTGACGCTCATATCAAAATATTTATAAAGCCAAATAATTAAAAAGTTGAAGAGCATTGAGGATTCAAAATTTCGAAAAGTTGTGCCAAATGCGGCTAAGGTAATCTATGCCTGGGATAAGAAAATCCTTAGTTTTTGGAAAAAATCAAAGTTTTGTAACAGGAAATTTATTAAAATGACTACATTATTGATATTCATGTGAACACCGAAGTGTTGACTACTGGGCTGGTGGTACCCTCGGGGACGAAACGTCCACCAGCAGTGGCATCGACCCAGTGGTGTAAATAGTTATCAAAGGTACCAGGATTTTAATTTAGTACGCCAGACGCGCGTTTCGTCTACATAAGACTCATCAGTGACGCTCATATCCAAATATTTATAAATCCAAATAATATAGAAGTTGAAGAGCATTGAGGATTCAAAATTTCGAAAAGTTGTGCCAAATGCGGCTAAGGTAATCTATGCCTGGGATAAGAAAATCCTTAGTTTTTGGAAAAAATTAAAGTTTTGTAACAGGAAATTTATTAAAATGAATACATTATTGATATTCATGTGAACACCGAAGTGTTGACTACTGGGCTGGTGGTACCCTCGGGGACGAAACGTCCACCAGCAGTGGCATCGACCCAGTGGTGTAAATAGTTATCAAAGGTACCAGGATTTTAATTTAGTACGCCAGACGCGCGTTTCGTCTACATAAGACTCATCAGTGACGCTCATATCAAAATATTTATAAAGCCAAATAATTAAAAAGTTGAAGAGCATTGAGGATTCAAAATTTCGAAAAGTTGTGCCAAATGCGGCTAAGGTAATCTATGCCTGGGATAAGAAAATCCTTAGTTTTTGGAAAAAATCAAAGTTTTGTAACAGGAAATTTATTAAAATGACTACATTATTGATATTCATGTCAACACCGAAGTGTTGACTACTGGGCTGGTGGTACCCTCGGGGACGAAACGTCCACCAGCAGTGGCATCGACCCAGTGGTGTTAATAGTTATCAAAGGTACCAGGATTTTAATTTAGTACGCCAGACGCGCGTTTCGTCTACATAAGACTCATCAGTGACGCTCATATCAAAATATTTATAAAGCCAAATAATTAAAAAGTTGAAGAGCATTGAGGATTCAAAATTTCGAAAAGTTGTGCCAAATGCGGCTTAGGTAATCTATGCCTGGGATAAGAAAATCCTTAGTTTTTGGAAAAAATCAAAGTTTTGTAACAGGAAATTTATTAAAATGACTACATTATTGATATTCATGTCAACACCGAAGTGTTGACTACTGGGCTGGTGATACCCTCGGGGACGAAACGTCCACCAGCAGTGGCATCGACCCAGTGGTGTAAATAGTTATCAAAGGTACCAGGATTATAATTTAGTACGCCAGACGCGCGTTTCGTCTACATAAGACTCATCAGTGACGCTTATATCCAAATATTTATAAAGCCAAATAATTTAAAAGTTGAAGAGCATTGAGGATTCAAAATTTCGAAAAGTTGTGCCAAATGCGGCTAAGGTGATCTATGCCTGGGATAAGAAAATCCTTAGTTTTTGGAAAAAATCAAAGTTTTGTAACAGGAAATTTATTAAAATGACTACATTATTGATATTCATGTCAACACCGAAGTGTTGACCACTGGGCTGGTGATACCCTCGGGGACGAAACGTCCACCAGCAGTGGCATCGACCCAGTGGTGTAATTAGTTATCAAAGGTACCAGGATTATAATTGAGTACGCCAGACGCGCGTTTCGTCTAAAAACTGACAATCAAAAGTCTTAATCGATTATGCAAATATTTCATTATACATTTTTATATAATATCTACTCATGTACGTTAATTAAAGTCCTTCAAAATATTTATTCAACAGAATCTGACTGCTTGAAAAGAGATTTGTCAACAGTTGAAGAAAACTCAAGGTAAGTTTTGAATAAGAATAACACTTAATATAAACAAACACATATGTATGCATGGACACTCAAATGGCAATAAATGAAAATAAACGTAAGGAAATACTTATTAAAGGTGAATTTGCAGATAAACAGAAGCCTTTCTGTGAAGACAATAAGTAATGGTGTTCAGTACATTTCTACTTTAGAATATTGTTTTTTCAAGCTGAATTAGAATTTTTATTGTAATACTTTTTTTATTCTAATTCACCTCTTTCAAATAAAAATGCTGTTAATTTTCTAATAAAACATTTTTGGAAAACGTATGAGTTAAGCATAGTTATTTATTGTTTAATATACCAAAAAATTAAACGACAACATTTTGCTCCCCTATTGAACGTTAGTTGAAAATATCATTTTTTTTTTTGAAATTTAGATAAAAAGGAATCAAACATACATCGCATTATTATCTGTTACAACATTTTTTAATATGTAGTTACAATACTTATGTGTAAGATATCATTTTTTTTCTTAGAATAACCATTGCCAAAAAGAAACTTACGCAATTTAGAAATAAGCAATTACTTGGAAGACAAGACCATGAACTAAAAGAATTAATTGCTAAGACCGAGGAGATTTTATTGAGATCAGAAACAGAAGTTGACTATTGTAAAGAAGATATTGCTAATTTGGAAGAACATTTGGTGTCATGGACGAACACATTAGAACAGATAGAAGTTAAAAAATTAAGACTGATGGACAATGAAAATTCGAATAATAATAATGATATAAATAAATCAAATGGCACTGAAAATGGGATGGTAGAAAATGTCAATGGGTTACATGATACAGAGGATTTTGACAGACAGCACCCAAATTGGCAAGCGTGGCCTCTATTTGTGTAAGATTTGAAATTAAGATGCTGATATGAATATTAGTGTCATTACTTTAGAAAGTTATTAAAATGTTGCGCATAAGTTTTACAATTACAATACAGTCTAATGGCTATTAAAGGATGTTATGTTTTCAACGAATGAACAAAACTTGTAACAACCAATTGAAACATATCTTAAAAACATTACCTTTGTAAGTGTTTTGTCTATACGTCGATACATATATTCGATTAAACCTCTGAGCCACCAGCCATAATGTTATTCGTCGATATATAAGTCTGCAAAAAAGAAAACCTGGTTGAGAAATGACCCAAACATAAATTTGTTTGTAAAGGCATCTTTCAGTTTTATTATAGTGCTTTTTCGTGACGGTAAGTTTTTATCAGTGAAAGAAACTCGGAAAGCACCACACACATTCGGTGGGAAAACTGACAATATCAATCAATGAAAATTGGAGTGGACCGCACCTTCCATGTGAGGCATATGAACCTACAACATCAGTGTTAACAGGCTAGGGCGAGAACTTAGACCTGTTGGCCACCGCAGCTTCTTTCGATTGACTAGAAATTCTTATTAATTAACATCAAATGAAATAGAAATAAAGTCATACAGTGTTAACGGTTAGATAAATCATTTTGATAATTTAAGATTGAACTTTTTTTTCATCCACAATAACATAAAACTATTGTACAACTTGAATCTGATCTTATATGGTTATAAGTGACCAAATCGAAAACAAAAACTAATAGTACGTAAAATAATAGATTTTATTGTAATACAATAGTCATAGATAGTAATTGAAATATGATAATAACACAATTTTTGTTGCGTAATTGTTTCAGTAACAATGTTTCCGTAATCTATTGCAGATATGACATTAAAGGAACGAGTCGTTTCAATCAACGAATATGTTGTGTAATTCTAGCTACTCCCGGAAGTTTGAATAGAAGTGATATATCATGTGAAGCAGCAGATTCCTACCATCTTTTAGACAACTGTTTGGAATTTATTGATGAGCAGGCAATATCAGGCTTGGTCACTATTAAAGCATACGAAGAAAAATCAATTAAGTTTGAGGTATTGATATTTTGGATTTTGTCTTTATACAACATAATCAAATATCAATAATATTGTTACACAATGTTATTTTAAATGAACTGAAAAACAGTAATTTTTATCACAGTACTAATTTTTTGTATTTTGCCTTTCATACTAAATTTTGAATACATACAATTTACATTAAAGTTTGTAAGCTGATTCAAATGTATTGACGAAAATGGCACTTTCATTCTGAAATACTATTTATCTTTGAGTCAAGCGACGAACTCGATTGAAAGATCATCATTTGTATTGATGGCATTACTGGAATATGACTCAAAATCCCGAATTTTCTTTTTCTATTAATGATAATAGTAGAATCATTTTTAGTTCCGGAAAATATTTCATATTACGATATATTACTTAAAATAGGACATGCTATTTCTTCCCAAAGACAAGAATTCAGTACCTTAAAATGTTAAACATGTTTAAGATGACATATTATTTTTGATACATTTTTGTTAATGTCTTATCGTACCATATTGAGATGCTCTTTATGTCAACAGTCTGAATTGACCACACTAACTTGTCTTTGACACATATACCTTTAACAAAACGGAAAAACATTCTAACATCCGACGTGCTTTTACATTTATCAGGGTCGCTGAAAGCCGATTATCTTAAAGCAAAGGATGTTTAAGTACCGCTCGAAAAAGTTGATGAGCTATAAATACAAAGGCCCATAAAAAGGCCAAATCCATCCAAAGCCAATTTTGCCCGAGGGAGTGGAAACCCTTCCGTATAATTTCAAAACTTATAAACAGGCAGATTTAACTCATGTGTTTACTTGTTTACAGATAGGTGCTTGTTTAAAGATGAAAGTATATACAATAAAACACATGACATATGTTATACATCACAAAATATTAAAGAAACGTATGTCAAAATCTAGAAAAAAATATGTAATTGGTAAAAGAAATTTCTTGCATTTTTATATTTAAGACAAAATAAAACATGTCGCTCATAATTTTAGGATTGTAAAACTTTGTAGTGTCGACATAGTGTTTACATAATTGTATTTGAAAAACAGTCATGGTAATTTTATTGTGTCAACTGGTACATGTATAATACGCCAAATGATTTAAACAAGACTATGCCCGTGTTGATGAATTAAAAGTTTTGCATTTTGAATATAAAACAAATCACGTGTGTTTAATTTAATGTCAGCCATTCATCTGTGTCAATATTGATGCGCGTAAGTATATGAGTCAGACCTAATAGTTTCAGTCGTATCCCTAATTTCAAGTTCACTGGTATATGTGAGTTACAATTATAAATACTCAAAGCTTTTAATTTATTGAGTGACAAATATGAAATACATCTATATCTATAAAATACAATAGAAGAACATAGCAAATTAATTTTACAGAGAACTAAAAAAGTCAAACCGTATTGGTACATTGAAATACGGCGTGTATATTGTAATAAAAATCAGCCAATCTAAACATATGTATCATCGATACGAAATCAAGGTTTTATTGCATCACTTTCATTTAATTGATTGGGGTACTGCACAAAGTACATTTTAAATTATCTAAATTTATTGTATTTACGAATCCAATTGTTGAAGGCTCTACTTAATAAGACCATGTAGTACATAGCTAGTTTGTTTTCTCTTTTAATAATTAGTATCATGCTTGTACATTTGCAAACAAATCATTCATGTCTTTCTTACATTCAGGTTCCAATCCTTGTGTATATACCGGTAGTATCTCATAATTCATCTTTGATACCAACCATAAAGTATTACAAAGGTGACTGCTGGGCAGAAGGTCTTGCAGCGCCACCAATTAAAATACCAGATGTCGCTGTAAGTTAATTTGATAATTCAATATACTTTTAAATTAACTAAAACATATGAATATGTGTTGATGTATTTTTTTTGAGAAAAAATATGAAAAACAGTAACACAATTGTAAATTTAAATGACAACCAACCACATGTAAACATAAAGTTGTAATGATAAACTAAGCTACCTTTACAATGTATATTTATTATCTGATATAATAACTTCTTAGAAATAGGGGAAAGCGAAAATGTGATGTAATGCTTAAAAAGTTGTTGCATTGCACACATTAAAATTCTACTAATTCTTTTTGTTATTTATTTTGCAAAATTACCAGTTGTCAAAATAAGATAATACTTGATCTATATAGATATAAATCTTACAAAACGTCAAATCCTCTTCAAATGCAAATTTAATGATACAAAATAAGAATATGCCAAATTTTAACACATAAATTTTAAAAACAAAAGGCTACAGGTACAAATGGAACATGTACACTATCAATACTCTCTTTGTTTAGTTTAAACATATGTATTTACATTGGATTGCAAAACATGTTATGCAACTTACACTAATCCCTAATCACTTTCCATTTTGCGGGTGCGAGTGCTGCATTGTAGCGGCATTAGTCTGCTCTTTTTCGAAATCTAGGTGGGTGTCTTTTACGTGCAAAAGATTTTGTTCTCTCTTAACACGGGACAGCCATGTATCGTCCCCTTCCGACGTACTATCATCTTTTCCTCAAGATTATACTCGCAAATGGTGTCAAGGGAGAGCCAACAATTAAGTCCCTGAAATTTTCATCCCAGACGGGACTCGAACCAGGAACCTTTGTGTTAGAAGTCCGATGCACTAACAACTACATTATGGCTCTCTTTAACAGGAGTATCATTTCCACTTAAATACAAATGACAATTTATATTCCTACCGGAAAAAATGGTGTGGAATATTTGTTTCAAGAAATCAAAACACAGATATTTTGACATTGTTTATAACAAAGTAAATTGCCTGCGGAGCCTCGGTTAGATAGGCGGAACACATATACGTTGACAGTCGTAACCTGTTGTGTTGCTCGTATAATTTAACGAGAACTTGCGTTAGTTTACTCATAAAAATAATTGTTTTTATTAATTTAAATTTCAGAATGTGACATTTGTCGGTGCTTCTATTCCTGTCAGAGACCTTGTTTGTCTACAGTGTATAGCAGTTGCAAGATATAGACGTCATGAAGTAGATGTTGATGAAACAGGACTAACATATGAATTGCACGACGACCGGAATATAAAGATATCTATTCCACCGATGACATTTCCTAATACAAGTAAAGTGTTATCTAAGGTACTTGTGTTGAAACATTTTCCTCGATTAAACAATCTGTTTAATCTACATACACGATTGTATAAGCTTGCCATACCAGTAAATGAGACATTAGGAAAGCTTACGTCTTTGGCTGACACCATTTGGGAACCCAATTAAATCATTTATTAATGGACTATAGTATATCTTATTAATAATAATATTAACGATGACAGTAAAAGTGTTGGTCACACAAGTTTTGACTTAGGTCACGGTACGGCCTTTAACAATGAGAAAAATTAATACAGTTTAGTCGGCTATAAAAGTTCGAATCTCTGATACAATGTTGACCGCTGCAGTTTGGACATTGTTACAAAGACTACAAGGACTCATAAGTGACGCCCGAATCAAAGAATGTTAAAAAAAGACATATAAAGAACGAAGTTGAACAGAATTGAGAACCAAAAGTTCATAAAAGATTTGCAGCTAAGGTAATCTATTTCTGAGGTAGAAAAGCTTTAGTATTTCAAAAATTTAAAGTTTGGTTAACAGTTAATTTATAAAGATAAAACCTGGTTCAATCCATCATTTTCTGCATAAGAAAATGCCTGTACCAAGTCAGGAATATATCAGTTTTTATCCATTCAGTTGATGTGTTTAAGCTTTTGATTTGATTATCATTTGAATAGGGCTGTTCCGTTTTGAATTTTCCTTGGAGTTTAGTATTTTTGTAATTTTACTTTTTACCGGTATGTCATATTTTCCTATTTTCTTTTTGATGCTGCGAAAAGTATTTTTTTTTATTTTAGCAACGCCATTACCTCACCTGTAACTGTATTATGGTAGCTATATTCAGTAAGGAATAAAACTAGAAATTGACACTCATAATTTTGACCACCTTCTTTCTCTTGCCTCAAACAAATAAGACTTTACTCTTGTGTTATGCATGCATATATTTATGGAAACAACAGTTTCCATAGATTTGATTTCCAGTTGTTATAATTGTGAAATGTAATCTCTGTATGTGAAACCATGGCAACAATCTGTATTTATTTAATACAAAATATTGACAAAAAAAAAGGGAGTTGTTGCTTCTCTCAAAAATATCGAAAATTTCGTTCAAAGAAATTTTCAATTCATTAGTGATACATTTCCTGACATTATGGACATTTATCTATCAGGATGTTCCAAAATATTATAAACAAGTCAAATAGTCAATATTATTTAAATGTTCGATGGTCAAATCTTTGTTAAAAAATAGTATCTGGTCTTATTGGCCGTACGGATGTGAAAATACGGAATGTCAATAAAAAAATGGCAAAAAAATGTGTCAAAACCTTATGTATTTAAAAAAATGTTCACATGACCAAAATGCGGAACAAAATTTTTAACTGTGTATTGCTACCTTTATGTAAAAGAAGAGGGACGAAAGATACAAAAGCGACAGTCAAACTCATAATCTAAAACAAACTGACAACGCCATGGCTAAAAATGAAAAAGACAAACAGAAAAACAATAGTACACATGACACAACATAGAAAACTAAAGAATAAACAACATGTAACTTTCGAGATAAAATTTATACCGGATTTGTAGAAACATGAGGTACACAACAGGTTGGTCAGGATCTGCTTACTCTTCCGGTACAACTGTGTAGTGCTGTTTGTCTCTTCTTTATTTTTTTGTTGATATTTATCCATTGCGTCGTCAGTCTTTTTTCGTCTTACGAATTTGAATGTTCCTTTAATCATCCCCCGTATTTTGTATGGTTCGTTTTGCTCAGATTTAGCTTTTGTTTTTTAGGTTGTTTTATGTACTGCAGTGGTATTTGTCCTCTTTGTTTTTCCAGCTTGTTTCGACTTATAAGTGTGTATGTCCCTTTGGTATCATTGACCTCTTTTTTGATATCTTTTACCTCTTTTTAAGTTTGCTTCGAGCATGCTTTGAAAATATAAAACTGCTTATAAAATACAAATTAATTTGATTCATTGTTGAAAAATCAAATATGAGGATTTTGATTATAATTAGAGTAATATGAATTTTTTATAGTTTTACAAGTTTTAATACATCTCTAGTTTGAAGCCAGCTCATAATGGAGCGCATAATCCAGCTAAATAATTTTATAAAGTGTCATTTCTATTATTTAACAGTAAATGATTAAATTCAAAAATGTTGTCTTAAATGATGTATTAACATCAAGTGAAAAAAAGTATTAACTTCGGATAATTCTAGGTTGTATCTTGGAACAAAGTTGGCGTCGAAATAGATTCACAACCAAATAGCAACTTGAAATATATCAAAGCTATCGGATCCTATCTTGAAGTAGTTAGTGAAACAGTCACGAAATCCGACATTGAGGTGATACTATATAATATTGGATGGTTTCGTAAGTACAAACTAGTTATTATCCATGATCAAAGATTAGTTGCACTAAAAAAATTACTGACAAAATCGGTGGTGAAATAAATACTTGCAACGGACAGTGAATTATGTCAGGGGTTCTTTATTGTCTAAAATTGGTTATCAATGTAATAAAAAAAAAAATTACAGGCAATTTTTTAAGATGATTTGTTTGCTACTTAAAGATAAAATAAGAATTTAGAACTTACACATGTATTATACATTAAATTTATTATCATTCCGGATCACTTAAGATCATACCAATTTACCACAGGGTACGCATGCTCAATACTAAGTGTAGCTGTATTGTTTAATCAATCTATTCCAAACGTGACCGTTCCTAGTACCTTTATCAAATTAACAGTAAAAAGGAGGCAATCGATTTATTCTGGAGGAATCCGGTAGAGCCTGTTGTATCAGTTGTAAAGGAAACGGTTAGTAAGATTTATCTATTGATGAAAAAAATGTCATTTTGATCTGTTTACTATAAATTGTTGCCAAATAACTTCATGTTGATACCTGATGTGTGCATGTCCAGTGGAAGAATACACTTAATTGACAAGAACTCTCTAATGGTTTGCGTGCCGTGCGGTGTGCACTTTTGTTGCAACAGGTCCTAATTGATATAATTATGGATATTTTGTAAAAAATTGAACAACATAGTCAAGACTTTAAACCATACCGATCCAATAACATTGGTTTCAAACTTTTACATTTGACTTGTTTGTATGAGTAGTAAACAGATATGTGTATACTATTTGAGTTTTATATGAATACGCGGGTGATTCGATCTCACTCTATTGAATTTACTGACCCCATATTATTGTATTATGTCACTAGCGCACTACGTAACTTATTATATCAAAATTCGAATTGACTTTGAAAAATAGTTATTCAATAATAAAATATGCTTGTACTTTTAAATAGTGGAAAAAGAAGGCGTGACCAGACTTACAACAAATCAAGAAACATTACATAGATGCAGTAGGTGGATAATAAACAATATGAAACATATAATGGCCGACAATATTCAAACAACATGTGAAGATGCACCCAAAGATCACCAGGTACACTTAGAATATTTTGTAGATACATTGCGCTTTGAATTCAATTAGTTAAATCGCACAACAATTTTTTTTTATTCCGATGATTTCACTGCAAAGTTCATATATTTTCTAAAACAACTAATGAACATCAAGATATGATGTTTCTCTTACAAATGTAATTTACAGATTAAAGGGACATTAGCTATGAAATATACATAAAAAAAATAATATGATTTGTTTTGTTCATTTTTTCATTTGACTTTAAATTTAAACCCGTAGCTTGACATTATTCTCGCAGGAATTCAGCTATCAAAATAAAATAATGTCAAGAATGAAAGTATAACGAGGATGAAAGTAAAACGAGGATGAAAGTAAAACGAGGGTGAAACATTTGTTTGACTCATTTGATCAGGCATAATATCGTTCGGATACAGGTAAAAACAATGATGAATATAATTCTACACTTTCAATATAAAAATCAAACAAATAAAAAAAATCAAATTACTCGTGGTTGCTTCTATTTATGAACATAATGAAATGACCCGCGTAATATGATTGTCGTCAGTTTTCGCAGGTCATTTTGTTGGTTAATTAGATAACTCTTAACCAAAAATGCAAACGACATTTTTGTAAAAGTATATACGCTTTAGTATGTATGCTATAAAACAAATATGAAAATTTAAGTCAAATCGCTCAACATGAAGCTGACATATACTGCACTCTTATTTTGAAAGTAATTAATTTTGGTAATTCTAACTTATTATACAGGTATTACGAACCATGGGAGACAAGAATAGATTGGTTTTACATAACTTGATCAATTGTGATGATACTGATTTCGACAGTTTTATTCAACACCTTGAAAAAACTAAGCAGCAAAACATAATTGAAGTTTTAAATAGAGTAAAGACAGACATTGTCTTAGCAAAATCACATTTCCCAGCACAAGAGATAAATTTTAGTCAAGGTACGTATGTTATAAAATATAAATCACTTAAATAGTGTGCATCTGAAACAAATGTTAATGTCAACATTGGTTGACATGAATAGATATGAATAATTTCATGGAAATCACATAATTTTACGAATTGAGAGCACAAACCAACCATTCATGTAAACAAATGTAAAATTTTATATGCGTTAATAGATTTTCATAGATTTAGATACAACTCAATCACCAAAAATCTCTGACTCGAATTTCGGTACGTAAATACAGGATATCAATTTGAAAACATATAAATTCGAGACAGATTCAAAATTTGAATTGTAATAACATAATGACGTTCTTTTCCAGATCATCAGTTTTATAATGGTAAGCTGTACATCATTATGAAATCGGACGACAAAGAATGGAAATCTATACTTCACGAGCAAAAGCCAATGAATCCTAAGTCTCGTGTGATAACATTAGAGAAAGGACATTGTGTATATAAGTATGTGATGTTATCATTATCAACTCAACTCTTTTTGTGTATTGTATTTGAGAAATTTGGTATGCATTGACTTTGACCATGCATGCCACAAGTAATCACATCTTACACATATTTCAAAAGTTATGTTTATGCTTGCATTTCACTGTATATTAAAATGATGAATATCTTCAGCAGAGTAGACATAGGTATAGCAATATTACGCAAAGAAGAGAAGAGGCAGCTTCCCGTGCATCTATACCAAATATTGACTTCAAATGTTTAAACTGCAACTGAACGTATTTTCAATAAACTCATACTAGATACCAGGGTTGAAACTGTGTACAGACGCAGCGTTTCGTTTCAAAAGACTCACTAGTGACGGCCGAATGAATAAAGTAAAAATGTTCAAACAAGGTCAGATGTTGAAGCATTAAGAAGCCAAAACGTTTTTGGTAAATTACAGCTTAGGTAATCGTAACTGTCCTACTGCTTTATACAAATTTTGTCCAGTGTGTGCTTACAACATTAATTAAAACATGATAAGACAACATACGGTCGAATAATGACATGTACAAAACACCAAATGACCTGCACGCAGTTTTGATGTTTTAGTTGATAGTACTAATGACTACCATGTTTATTATATGTATGAAGTAAGTATATAACACTTAAAGAAGAGGATAAATGCCATGATTATGCATAACGTGTATAGTAATGGGTTAAAGAAAAAGCATGTATTATATGAACTAATATATTCGAATCTTTTCCGTATGTTTTAGAATAATTAGCTTCACCTCATCTGAAGAGTTAACAAGTAAGGAGTTGGAAAATGCTGCTAATGTTCTTGATGAGCTTACATATTTTACAAAAGTAAAAATTATTTGTCGTCAAAATGAGGAGGATCTTCATGATGTGATAATTCACTGTACAACATCATGCGAGGCAGAAAAAAGACTTGCCGAGTTAGACGAGAGAGGGTATACACAAGGGCCATCAGCAAGTGAGGAGTTTGGGTTGATTGACGGAGAAGAAATCGAAATTCATTTTGAGCACAATATACAAATGACAAAGTATAAACTTTTTCCTCTGAAGATAAAATATTTTGCAAATATAGAACCAATGAAATTTTCTGGTCGAATTGACATAGTTGATATAAACGACCAGCGTGGTGATGCAACGCATCACGGACAACTAGTATATAAAGTAACAACTGGAAGATTTGATAAAGAAAGGAAAGGAACCATGCACATACATTTTCCAAAGGTAAACCTTAAATATGTTATGACAGAGAGTCCTGGTTTGAAATAGCTAGTTTGCTTGATATTCTTTTTTAAAATAAGTTGAAAATGACATATCAAATCGGTGAAATTTTAAATGAATAAATCATTTGTCAGACAAAACTGTTCATACCTTTTTTGGATAACAAATATACATTTCAAATCTATTTGTAGGAACTGGAAGAAAATATTGAAGACTTTGTGCATACAGGTGTTGATCCAGGTAATGATTCAGGGAAATAGTAGTTGATTTTTTTTCCCATATAGAATGTTTTTACGATTGCTTCGTACATTATTTGGCCTTTTTAACTTTTTTTATTCTGGCGTCACTGATGAGGTTTTTTTCACACAAAACGCGCGTCTGGCGCTAATACCTAATTTTAATTATAATATCTCTGATGAGTTTATTCTTAACTGTACAACGGTTACTGTCAGTACGAAAGGGTTATTATTTTGTTCTGAATGTACATGTATGTTTCTGGGCTGTCAGAATCGTAGACCATTATTATATTATATTACTTTTATAAATATTTAAATATTTCAAATTAAACAGATTAAATGTAACCCTACCTCGTGTTCTTCTCAAACTATGGTTTGTAAAATAACCTAACTATCATATTTAAATTATTTTAAATACATATATAATTGAGAATGGAAATAGGGAATGTCATAGAGGCATCAATCCAACCAAAGGACAGAAAACAGACAAAGACCACCAATTGGCATTCAAGACGGCGCGATACTCTCTCACCCGGAGTTGGGCTTCGGCTTGCCCCTAAATAAAATGTGTACTAGTTCAGTGAAAATGATTGGAAAGTGTTGGAAAACAAAATCAAACCCAAAAAGTACACAAGCACCAATGCAAAACAATATACACTTTATATCAAAATAGACATATACCATCGAATCAACGTAGGTACACAATCTACATCGAAGTTCAATTTGTAATGTATTGGTAACGAACGTAAGATATCTACATTTCTATAATAAGTACAAGATGGTTTTCTATTCAACAGTCAAACTTTTGGCAAAGCATATCGCCTGGCAACAGACGTATGACAATGCCTATTCGACAAGATGGGTGACATATGCAGGAAACCTAGTACAACAAGAAATGCCAACATATAGACAAATTATCAGAGATATAGACGAATACGAATCAAGTGATTCAGAAAGGGACAGATGTGAAGCATTTATATTACGATGGTCTTCACATTATTCCGATCCTAACACAAATAAGGTAAAGAAATATTACAGGTAACATTTAAGAACCATCACCAAGCGGTCAACTTCACGAATTGGTTGACCGATATGCTTTGTTGGTGTCTTAATTCAATAGCAAAATGCTTTCGTGGTATTTAGAATTTATAGATACCAATACAGTCTGACATAATTTTGCAAAATAGAAGAAAAAAAACCATCTCTTGTAGTTTTAAAAATATACACTAGAACAAAAAATATTATTTTACGATGACAGATAAGAATATTTTAATGTGAAGAAATATTTCCTTGTCTATTTGCACACGACAGAACTATTAACAGCTTGTTTGCAGGAAACACGTTTAGTTAAATTAAATGAGGAAAACATATCGTACATATATTAATTTTATGAAACATACTAGTAATCAATACATTTTTGCCTTTTGTTCCTAAAACAAGATTAACAAACCGAAGAGTTATCTTAAAAAATCATAACGTTCCAGAAACACAACAGTCTTCCATCAAGATGAAAAGAGGTCGGTAAGAAGAAGCGCATTAACAATACACAAATATATTGTCAATAATAAACTCCAGCATATTAATCACTTGTTTCTCTTTGTAGCATGATTTGCCTTTTTGTTCATTGTTAACAAAATATGCCTCATGATATCCCAAAGTAATACATTATATAGCGTATGCTACCATTGTTATGTTGAAAAACGTTGAGGAATATTTCTTTTAGAAGATTTTTATGTCCTATTTATGGGCATAACGTTTTCCGGTCTGAGCGTCCGTTCGTTCATCCGTAGTAGTAGGGTAGTTTTTGATGCAGTTGACGTCCAATAAACTTAAACCTTAGTACACATGTTCCCTATGATATAATCTTTCTAATTTCAATGCCAAATTAGATTTGTGACCCCAATTTCAAGATCCACTGAACATAGAAAATGATAGTGCAAACGGAGCATTCGTGTACGATGGACACATTCTTGTTTACTTTTACATGGGGAATGATGGTATTCAGTCTTAATAGAACTTATATCAGAAAAAGCTTTTCTTGTTGTTATTGTTCAAGTGTTGAAGACAATTTTAAGATAAGTAAAATGTCGTCAACCACTTTGAACTCTCTATTTTGTACAAATGTAAGACATACATTATACACGAACGTCTTAGAACGGTTAATTGTGCGAGAAAAAAATTAATGTATATTTCAGATTGAGAAAATGCTGGAGGCACAGTCTGAAGAAGAGACACGACAGAAGGCTAACCAATTCATTATGTCATATCTACCCCCTTTTGGTTAGTCGTTTTTCATTTTTTTAACTGCTTTACTGAATGATTACAGATTTTTTCGATTTTCAGCATTTTTCGCCGTTTCCTTATCCTTTATCATCCTGCTCAGTTGCTCAGTAATTCTCGTATCATGGCTTTGTGTTGTGATCAGACATAATCAAAGACGACAAATATCTCAGAAGATATTATCAAACTTTTAAATGTCTTTAAGCGTAACAAGTGAGGGAACAGAGCAGCAATAAAACGACAAACATCGTATGGATATAAAAAAATATCAGCAGCTCAATGCAATGTAAACCTATTTAGCACGTTCGCTGAATTCACCTGCAAAAAGGTTTCTTATCGTGGCTAACTTGTGATATTGAACAATATCAATTTGTAGAAAACCCGATAATCCGTATTAATATTTCAACTGCTAGTAGACGATTTAAATACCGTTATATCTACCTCTAAAATCTAGTTTAAGGTGTTGTCTAATTTAAACATGCAACATTGTTCCCACATGTATAGTACGAGTACAAATGATATAACTTTCCATACTATATGAAAAGTTATCAATTATAGGTTAAAGTACTGTCTTAAATACTTGACTTTGGCTCACACCGAGCAGCAAGCTATAAAGATTTCCGAAATGAAAAATCTTAAACAGTTCAAACTGGAAAACAAACGGTCTAATCTATATAGAAAAACACCAATGAACGACAACCACTGAACAGCAGGATTTTGTTCTTTTTAACGTTTTAGAATTAAATTATCTTTTACATTCTACCACCTTGTCAGATGTTCTAGAATTGATGTAGCTTACATTTCAATTTGATGATTTTTTTTATTTTTTTCTATTCAAAGGTTATTTCACAAACGAAAGGATAGAACAGATAGCATATATCATTGCCCGAGATTGGAAAATCATTGCAGAAAAACTTAACTTCAGTAACTATGATATAAGTCGAATCATTTCGTCAGATGATGGTCTCGTTCGACAAGCCATGAGAATGTTAGAGATGTGGAGAATTTTTGATGCAGTTGTCATGACAACAGAAAGTCCGTTTAAAAAGTTGTGTGATATCTCTGAATCATTAGATTGTAATAGCTCATTGGTTGAATGGTTGAAAGAATACGAAAAGAATTCAAACGATACTATTTTGACTGTTTGAATTCAGAAACCCATGTTACTAGTAATCGTATATTAATGAAATATATGGGTAGACTATCTGAACATAATTTCATGCGAAATCTGATTATCATTTCTATTTATTATCTACCTTCAGCACAATAAAAAAGAACACACACCATGAACAAATCAATTGTTTAGAGAACAATTGAAGGTATTTGCACCTCAACGTTTAATAATAAATGATAAGATTTAAAATGGAAGAAGATGTTACTTCATGTTCATAAGATTAATGACTTCAAACCGATTCTAAAATAAAAGGTTTCTAAGAACTTTTCCATTAAAGTAGTGTACACATGATAACTTCCGGTTAAAATGAAGTTACTTTCAGTTGACCACTTTGAAGGTCATACAAATGTCTTCCAAAAACTAGAATACGCTTGTTATGTTTAAAACCCATATACTGCTGAACAATGCAATAAACTTGAAATGTTGCAACGTCTGGCTGCTAGGTATGCATGTAATCGTTACAGACATGCTCAATACTTTAAATTTGCCTACCTTACAACAATGCAGACTTAAAACTAGAATTATAATGTTCTATACAATTGTTTATCATATTGTCGCTGAACCATCAGACAATAGAACCCGACAATTTCATCCACAAACTTACAGACACCGACTTACATTCAAAGACTGTTACAAATATTCATTTTTTCCTGTTTACTAATATAACAATGGAATTTACTACGTTCTAAGGTAGAACTTTCTCCCACTCTAATTTATTTTAGAGAACATTTAACAAACACCTACTGTTCTCTACAATATAGAACAGTAAAAACTGACTCTCGAATGAATGATTTGAAAAAGGCCTAAATATAGTTCGAACATGACGAAGTTGAAGAGTTTCAAATTACGAAAAGATTTGCCAAATGCAGCTAAGGTAATATTTTCCGGGGATTTAATACTTAATACTTCAAACAATTCATCGTTAGTCTTAATTAGCTATCTAAATGGACATCATTTGAACTCTGTAATTTTGAAAGTTGTCAGTTTTGCTCTTATTTCTTTAGTTTTTAAGATATAAACCAAATCAGATACTTTTGACATGATTATTCTCCATATGTGATCATAATTTTCATTCAATGGAATCATTTTGAAAGTTGTCGGTTTTGCTCTTAGTTTTTAGTTTGTAAGATATAAACAAAATAATATACTTTTGACATGATTATGATCGAATTTTCCTTATGCGATCATGATTTTCTTTCAATGGAAGCGGCATAAGAATCGATCGTAGAAAACAATCTATACCTACATGTATAAGGTTATCATTGCCAAATTTCAAAACTATGGACGACGGGCATTGACGATCGACGCCAACATAAAAGTGAAGATGTGGTATGATTGTCAATGAGACAACTCTCCACAAGAGACCCAAATGACAGAAAAATGAACATCTATAGGCAACCGGACGGTCTTCAACAATGAGCAACGCCTATACCGCATATTCAGCTATAAAAGGCACCGATATGACAATGTAAAACAATTCAAACGAGAAAACTGACGGCCTTATTTATATAAAAAATGACATAGCCGACATAGTAGTTTAAAACTAGATGAGCCAACAATGTTAGAACGATGATAACAAAGAATAAGTTAAGTAAGTAAGTAAGTATATTTACAGTAGAGTCGTCATATGTATCCATAATAACAGACACAACATAAGCTCTGGTGATAAAAATCATGCTTCATCATGCAAATACTATAAATGAAAATGAAAAATCATGCAAATATAATGAAATCAAATCAAATTTGATTTGTGAGCCTCCAGAGTCAAATCTCATGTGTCAATCGCCTCTATATGTGCATTGAACGGGGGAATCAGCTAATACTTGGATATCATTAAATAATAACAAACTAAAAAGCATAAAAACAATAGTAAACAATTTAATTTTGGATGCAACGCGTCTTCTGATTAGCTAACGTCGTTTTGTTTATCAGCCCATAGACATAATTAAGTCATGTGACCGTGACGTCATCAAAAAATTTTCATGGTTTACTCGGTTTAAAATGGAATTTAGAATTAAAGTATAAGAAATAACTGTAACATTTTTTCTGTCTATTCGAAATAACATAAAAAATGTGGTGCACACTGTTAAATAACCGACTACGCGGGTTATTCAGTGTGCACCACATTTTTTATGGTATTTCTTCATAGACAGAAAAATTAGGGTTTACATACATAAATTATAATTATGAATTTTTTATTACAACCAGATCTTGAATAAAAAAGGAAAATTTTATTCATGTTTTAAAGGTCTTCGAGACAACTGGGCGCATTATACGAGTTAAAAGTGATAGAAGGTTTGAAATCTGCAGAATTGTTTCGTATGAGCTTTGATGGTCTTCATAAATAAAGTGAACCGCTCCTTCTTGTATTTTTTTCTAATTTTCTGGTATTTAGTTCCCCACTCAGTTTGTTTAGGTGTTTCCCAATTCTTTTCAAAATATTTAATTGCCTTGCAGCCTTTTTAGCTTGAAATTTTTCTGGGTTGGCCTGCATTTTACTTGAAGAAAATCACTGTATTGAATAATTGCTGTCTTCCTCAAGGTTGCATTTCTGTAAAAATGACAATGCTTTTTCCCATATGAACTCCTTTTACAACTGTACCACTTTTACTATGAAGTTTTGAAAAAAAAATCATATCCTAGAATTGAAAGTTTATATGCACTTTTATTTTTTTTCAAAGGTCAAAATATAGGGTTGTGTGGCAGATTTTCAACGTTTATATGGCCAGAATTTCTCAGAGTTTTAACAAACACTAGTTTTCTAAAGGGTTACCACTGATTTCAATATAAACAGTATACACATATATATTTACTGGTAACATTCGTAAGTTATAGTTGATACTATCGATGAGATTCAACATACAGAGCATAATTTGGAGGCAGTATGTAAACAAAATTAATTTTCTATGAATGTTCTAGATATACCCAAAGGAGGCGTGGTTTGAGAAACAGCTGTATTTAAAATGTGCAACCTCAAGAGCAAAAATTACATCTTGTAAGGAATTGCCATACTTTTACAAAGTATTGTCATCCGCATAATTGCACAAAGAACTTTTTTTAACAAAAAAGAACAAAGTATTTATAAAAATATTAAATAGGATATGTCCAAGGATGGAACTTTGTGGTTCCCATTCAAATATGTCAAGCATATCACTTAATTTTCGTTTACCTTCACTTACTGTTTTATTTTTGTTAAATAACTATAAAACATATCAAGTGAGGATTGGGAGAGACCATAAGTTGCAGTAGCAATTAGTCATGAGGGAGACAGTCGAATGCTTTTGACAATTCCATAAGGATAGCTGCAAGTTATTTATTTTGATCTAAGGCTAATTTCCAATCTTCAATTACTCTTAATACAGTTGACTGACATCCAAAACCTGATCTAAAAGCTGCCAAAAATGAATTGAAGATTTCATCAAAATACTGTACTAGTTGTAATTCTATAGCATTTAAAAAAAATAAGGTATAACCGATAATACACTTACCGGTCTATGATTTCCTTTTTCTAATATACTATTCTTTTGTGAATAGGTGCAACTTGAGCTTCCTTAATATAGTCAGGGAAGTTATAGAAGATAATGATAAATTACAAATATTTGTAAGGGGTTTTACAGTAGCAATTTTAGCAAAATGCAGTTATTTGAGTGAGGTACTATCTATACCAGTGGCTTTTTTAACATTAATTTTACGTATACGTTTTCTAAGTCTTGATCAATAGTAGAAAAGGTAAATTAAATACTGTTTTGATCAAGATCTGAAATATTATCTGTTAAATATCTCACACACCTCCTCCTGTTTTGTAATTAAAACATTATTTACAGAGAGGACGGTTTCTGTTTGGTATACATTTCCTTTATTTGTAAAAAAAGATTTCACTGTTTGCCAATAAATCTTTCGATTTCGGGCCGTCAGCACACCTCTCTACAAAATATCAATATATTGGGTGATGTATTTTTTCTTCTTGGTTTGGTAATAAAGTTGAGTTGATGCCTGTATGCTTCCCAGTTCTTATTTTTGAGTGATTTTTTTATATTTATTATACAACATTTTTTTCTTATAAATGACACTTTTAAGCTCTGCATTCATATACATGCATGTTACCTGATTTGGAAATATTTTTCTTTCCTTTAAAGGTGCATGTTTGTCAGCTACCTACATGACACTTTTATTATCATATTCTGCATTTACATTATCAAATTCAGGTAGATCAAATGCTGCTTTTCTTACTCATTTATAAAGGTTGAAGCATCAAAACTCTTAAAGCTTCTGCATATCTTCTGTTTTGGTAACATATTAGATTAATCACGATTAAGTTGCAAAGATATAACGTTGTGCACATCAATAATTCCATTGCCGAAAATTACATTTTTTTAAACACAGTCATGATTCATCTAAATTAAATATAAAAGGGTTGCTTTAGCAATATTCGTAAAACATGTAGCTTTTTAATTGATGTCTTTTATAAAATTAATAACATCAAAGATTTCTCTTATCATTGCACTCTTATCATAGATTTTAAAACATTTAAAGATAGATCATGTGACCTCGAGCTTTTGGCATCGTTTTATATTACCACTGATTGAATAAATGATACTTGCTACTTGAAAAAATAATGGAAAAAGAAAAACAAACAAATGAAAGAAAAATACAAGAAGAAAAAGAAGCTGAAAGAATAAAACAACAAGCAGAAGACGAAAGAAATAGAAAAAAAACAAAAAGACGAAATTGAAGCTAATAGGAAAAAGCAAGCAGAAGAAGATGAAAAGAAAAGACAACAAGAAGAATCTGATAGGATTAAGAAACAAGAAGAATCTGATAGGATTAAGAAACAAGAAAAAGCCGAAAGGAAAAAACACGAAGAAGCTGCGTGAAAACTGAAAGAAGAGGAGGACAAAAAACAACTTGAAAGGAACAAAAAAGAAAATTGGCCACCTTTTATGTAAGATTATATTTTAGCACTTGTTACTACTTCACCATCATAATCTGTTAGTATTGTTCAATATATTGAACCGATAAAATTTCCCTAAATAGCTGAACCCTTCTAAATACTTTCACTGTTGCCTTCATTGATAAAAAAAATTATAAATAATTTTCATCTATTTATTTTGTTGAATTCAAGTAATTTTATCGCGACGATATTGGTTAAAAACACCACATGTAACATCTTTAGTATTTTTGTTGTGTTATTGATAATGATGAATGATTTCGAAAACATCAAATGTGTATCAAAAGTATCAGATATGGATAGGACAAAGAAAAGAAGATGATTTTTGGAGGGGTTAAGTATTGACGATTACCATTTCAATCTATCTGTGCATTATATTCCAGTGTACCATTACCCTTGAAGTTACTTACTTTATAAAACTGATATACTTTAAATGACAAAAGAATATGTTATATTCCATCTATCCAATAGTATATGTTCGGTCCGTAAAACATTCTTACGAATGTCAATATTCATTTCCCATTTGAAAACAAAACAGTTCTAATTCAAATGAAAAAATTACTTTTATGTACATATTTGTTTTCTGTTAAGATATTACAACAAAAAGAAAAACAAGTTCAAACAAGAAATATGTTGCGTTATATTCACAATGCCGGATGGAATAAAAGAAGATGATTTTGAGTGCAAATGCCCTGATGATAAACTTGATGAATGTTTAGAGACAAACGACGAAGAAATTGTATCATCAAATATTACAATCAGCCCAAATAAAAAGAAGAAGATAACTTCTAAGGTATATCTTTTATGTATGTACAAGAGGTTATATTTATACGTCCTCGAACCTTATTTTATAACCCAAAAAGTTAAACTTCAGATAATGAAATGAAATGTAACAGCTAAGCTGGCGACCACAAAGTCCGAATAAAAACGCAAATGTCTAAGAAAAGAATTGAAATGCATTTCGAGTTTTTTAGTGGTGTTTCAAAATATCGTCGATACAATATAAAAATGTACCGGTTAGTGTAAGAAGCATTTAAAATGAAAGCAAACAAATCCATGATCTACTTAAAGAGAAACTGTTATTAAAATGATATATATTGATCATTTAAAGGACATCATCGTAATACCAATTTCGGATTTTGATTTACTGGAGATATCATACGCATTTCCTATCGATTGTTTTTAAAAGTCCGACGGAAAGACGTTTAGTCTGTTGCATTATGTGTGCTTTTAATTTCTGGGATGTAACCGGAGTTAAAAAGAAGTGTATATAAGGAAACACTTTTGGTTCTTAACATAAAATAGACTAGTACATGTAAAAAGTGTATTCATGACAGCAGACAAAATATCGTAGGTAGTAACAAACATTAACATTTCATTCTATTTCATATGTGAATTATTAATTAGATTAATACCGGCAGATATAATATTAATGTTTGGAGAAATATTTTTCAACTTCGCTAGAAAGGCAATTAAGTGTGTTTTGTTATATATACCCTTTTGTTATAGGTTTGTGTTGGGAGATACAGTTATGGTATTTTTTCAATATAATACATTTTTTTCAGATGCCAATCAGTATACATGTACCAATCGTAAGTCACGATGACAATTTGATGTCTATACTGAAGTTTAAATTGAATGATGAGAAGTTGAAAACTGGAAAACCCCTCCCAGAGATAAAACTTCCAAATAAGTGTGTTAGTCTCTTAATAACATCTGCTTGAAAAAAAGTCTTGAAATTAGTAGTATGAAGACATTTAAGACCAAGCATTGTTCAAAATTGATAGCGATAATCATACGTACATAATGAGATTTTTGTTACTTTGTTTATTTTGAGAATGCTACCAATCATGTCTGATTTGTTCACGTGTCTTTGTAAATATAATGGAATGTGATGCGACTGTCATACAAGTGAGAGATTAAGTGATATAAAAGCAGGTTCGATCTACGATTTTTTACATTTGAAAATACCTGTACCAAGTCAGGAATATGACAGTTGTTTTCTATTCGTTTGTTGTGTTTAATCATTTGATTGTGTCATTTTACTAGAGACTTTTCCTTTTGAAATTCCCTCGGAGTTCAGTATTTTTGTGATTTTACTTTTTATAAAAGACAATCGTACAAGTTCCATGCGGAAATAATGCAAAGATTCAAATTGGTAACCGTTTTAAAGTCTACCTATTCGACAGGGGAATCTTAGATACACATATTGATCACCCCGAGGCCAGAGGGTGATCTTACACTGACACACCAAGTCCGAATGGGATAACTATTTTACATCCCAGCTGTTAAAGATTAGACGAAAAACCATTTTCAATTCATAAAATCTAGTTTAGAACGCCACACAACCATTATAATATAATTTATATATTACTATATGATGTATACCCTTAATGACCCCCGAACACGAAGAGTAGATATCAAATAATGTCAACTCGCCCCACTGGCCAATCGGCCCTAACTATATCGCCACTTTATAAAAAAAAATGACCCACTCTTGTTTACCGACTGGCCCCAATTTGAAAAAGTGTAAAATCAAATTGAACAATCAGTCTGACAACTCACTTATTAACGAAAAGGGTTGACACCCCACTGAATACAGGTCTGCCAACTCGCCCCGCTTATAAAAATATCTTGCTTCCTTTAAGTATGTTAAATTACTATTAGTTTGTATCCAGTCGTCCTGGTGTAGTGGAACGTGTCGTGGCTTGATATGCTAAAGGTCTTGAGTTCGATTCCCAGCATATACACTGGATTTTTTCTACGTGAATTTTGATAGATAGTCTTTTCCGTATAATTAATTATAAGTTTTATAGTGGATTTGGCATTCCCGCCAAAATGTTACAGAACAAAGGAAAGCATGCATAATAAAGAAACTCAAACTGATGTGATCTGGTAGGGGTGATCCGGCGCAGATCACCCTTTTAGAACAAAGGAGCTGGGATGTAATATACATGAACACTTTCGAATCATAAAAAATACCAAAAAATACTAAAGACATGTATGCATGTGATTAATAAAGTTTGAAGTCGAGAAAAGGTTTGTTTTACTCTTTGAGACGATGATCGTACACACAAATCAAATCACATTTCGACTTTTTAGTGCGTTTTGTCAGTACACAGATATATGTTACACTTATTAACCTGACATATTGCTTACAAAAATAAAAATTTGACTGAATACAAAAGAACTTCCACATCAATATTGCCGTGAAAGAAAACTCCTCATAACCGTTGTTCTTGATTTAAATACGATATATGTGTTAGTAATTTTAAAATACATTACGGTACATAGTCAGTCATCATTAATCACACTCATGTTTCATTCGCAAAACACGCTTAAGTAACATTTACTAGTATAATTAGTTATCAAAGGTACCAGGATTATAATTTAGTACGCCAGACGCGCGTTTCGTCTTCATAAGACTCATCAGTGATGCTCATTTCAAAATAGTTATAAAGCCAAACAAGTACAAAGTTGAAGAGCATTTAGGATCCGAAATTCCAAAACGTTGTGTCAAATACGGCTAAGGTAATCTATTCCTGGGATAAGAAAAACGGTTTATTGCAAAAGATAAAAATAATCGCCTCCACATTAATAATCAATAAAATCAATTGATAATTAATTACAACAAGAACAATCAGTTAATCAGGAAACCATAAATAGACGTAGTAAATATATAGCCTTATACTAGTTCCTCATTAAAGTATCATAAAAATAGAAACAAAAATGCACTTACATTATGACAGGTTCTTAATTGCCTCAACATTATATTAGCAATCAATAAAAACAATTGATAGTGAACTTTATTTTATTATTATTGGATTCACTATTATTAATATATATGTTAATTTCAAACTTTTAATCAAGAATAAACAATTGTTTATTTTAGGCAATTCAATGGAACCAAAAAGATATTAAACAAGCAGCAAAACACTATTAAGAGCTAAGAAATGTAAAACCAGCAGGTTCATATATAGACGTAGCCTGTGAAAACAAAACAGAAAATGACGGTGAAATAGAAATTTACGACTTCGGATGGGTTGGTACGTACTTTTAATAGGACAAAACCATCCTTTTTATTTAGCAATATAATGCTTGTTAATTCGCGCTTTTTGAATGCTCTTGAAATTATTAACTTGAAATCAAATGGTTGAAACAGTTATTTGATTTGATGTGATGAAAATAAAAGAACATAGTTAACTGATGTACCTCATTTTTTAAAGATTTTGTCTTATATTGTTTGTTTGTTTTACTTGCACTCTGTTTTCAATATTAATTCGATCGTCATGCAAGTGAGGGAATTAGCTAACTATAAAAGAGGAATTTGATGAAATTATCATACAAGTGAGAGGTTTAAATAGCTATAAAAAAGGACTCTGATGAAACTTGCCATACAAGTGAGAGGTTTAGCTAGCTATAAAACCAGGTTCTATCCAACATTTTCTACACAAGAAAATGCCTGTAGGTTGCATTTCTGTAAATATTGAAAATGCAATTTCCCATAGGAACTCCTTTTACGGCTAATACTGTACAACTTTTATTATGAAGTTTTGAAAAAATCTTATCCTAGAATTGAAAGTTCATATGCACCAGAATTTTGTTCAAAGGTCAAAATATAGGGCTGTGCGGCATATTTTTAACGTTTATATGACCTGAACTTCTCAGAGTTTAAACTTACACTAAATTTCTTAAGTACCCCTACCTCGAATGAAAGGTTACCACAGATTTCAATGTAAACAATATGCACGTGTTTATTTACTGGTAACATTCCCAAATTCTGTCTCTGCGATATGGAACACAGAGAGCATAACTGGGAACCAGTATGTTAACAAAATTAATTTTCTATGAATATTCAATTTCTCCCCAAAAGAGGCGTGTTTTGAGCAACAGCTGTATTTACAAAGTACAACCTATACAGACATTTATTCAAATAGAAAACTCTCTAAAATCAGTTTTTCTCACATTAATACTCATTTATCAGAATTATAGTCTTAAAGAAATCATTGTGTATACTTTAAGTTTTTCTTCACTATATATTTTATACCCCCTCCCATGTTTCAATTTTTTAAAGAATTTGAAAACAAAACTTTAATTATTGCCATCTTACCCTATTTGCATATTTTCTGATAAAAAATGCCTAGAACCTATTTAAAAATGTTTTGATAACATATTGAAAGCATACCAGAATATTAATGTAATGTTAAGCAGTCAATCATTACAACATTCAAGATTATACAAAGTATCCAATCCAGCCTCTGTCTCCAGTCCACATCTAACTGTATGCCTATTTGTCAATTAAAAAACACATTTTCTGCCTCAAATGGTCAATTTAGAATTCTTGTCAAAACAGTATCATCTGTAACCATATATCTGACACAATTTAGCTACTATATATACTAGAAGTGTTCCAACAAAGCCATATTTGCAATAGTTGTATGTATGCAGATACCAGTCTAAGATATAAATTCACTTAAAATGTTGTAGAGATGACTGCTAACATCTGATTTTTGCATAACTTCCAAGCATAGTTATTGCTTTCTATATCAAGAACTTTAAAATCATAAAATCATAGCATTTACAAGTTAAATTATTTCTTTTATGACCCAGGGGGTAGGCAATTTTCTATGTGTTTTGCCCCTGGGGCCTCAAATTTCCTAAATCATTCTGCTGTTTCTAGCAATCTGGATAATTAGTACATATTCAGGATAGAAAACACTATTGTAAGTTTTCTTGAGATATTTTTGTTTTACTAGCTTGTATTTATTATGACTTGGTGACAAAAAAGGAGATTTAGGTGTTGCGGCTTACTTTTTGGGTTATCGAAAGGACACAAAAGGAAATCATTGTGTATACTTTAAGTTTTTCTTCACTATATATTTTATACCCCCTCCCATGTTTCAATTTTTTAAAGAATTTGAAAACAAAACTTTAATTATTGCCAGCTTACCCTATTTGCATATTTTCTGATAAAAAATGCCTAGAACCTGTTAAAAACTGTTTTGATAACATATTGAAAGCATACCAGAATAGTTATGTAATGTTTAGCAGTCAATCATTACAACATTCAAGATTATACAAAGTATCCAATCCAGCCTCTGTCTCCAGTCCACATCTTACTGTATGCCTATTTGTCAATTAAAGAACACATTTTCTGCCTCAAATGGTCAATTTAGAATTCTTGTCAAAACAGTATCATCTGTAACCATATATCTGACACAATTTAGCTACTATATATACTAGAAGTGTTCAAACAAAGCCATATTTGCAATAGTTGTATGTATGCAGATACCAGTCTAAGATATAAATTCACTTAAAATGTTGTAGAGATGACTGCTAACATCTGATTTTTGCATAACTTCCAAGCATAGTTATTGCTTTCTATATCAAGAACTTTAAAATCATAAAATCATAGCATTTACAAGTTAAATTATTTGTTTTATGACCCAGGGGGTAGGCAATTTTCTATGTTTTTTGCCCCTGGGGCCTCAAATTTCCTAAATCATTCTGCTGTTTCTAGCAATCTGGAATATTTAGTACATATTCAGGATAGAAAACACTATTGTTAGTTTTCTTGAGATATTTTTGTTTTACTAGCTTGTATTTATTATGACTTGGTGACAAAAAAGCAGATTTAGGTGTTGCGGCTTACTTTTTGGGTTATCGAAAGGACACAAATACCCCATACAGTATATTCAGGAAGGATCTATGAGTTTCAATGACTGCGAAGAGTAAATATAAGCACTTCTTAACCATTTAACTTACAAATATGCAAATATTATGAATTAATTTTGTATCCAGGACTTTAAGTAAACTATGCATACTGCAAACTGTGAATTTAAGCTGAGTCATCATATGTAAGGCCCAGGATTCAGTCAATCTTCATTAAATATTTATAAAACTTCATATTTGAGTTAATTTCTTTAAAATCTGTGAAATAAAGCAAATTTGGGTTAACTCTGAATGTTCCCCTTTTTCATCCTATATAGGTTGCATTTCTGTAAATATTGACAATGCAATTTCCCATAGGAACTCCTTTTACGGCTAATACTGTACCACTTTTACTATGAAGTTTTGAAAAAATCTTATCCTAGAATTTAAAGTTCATATGCACCAGAGTTTTTTTCAAAGGTCAAAATATAGGGCTGTGCGGCATATCTTTAACGTTTATGTGACCTAAACTATGAGTTGAAACTTACACTAATTTTCTTAACTACCCCTACCTCGAATGAAAGGTTACCACAGATTTCAATGTAAACAATATGCACGTGTTTATTTACTGGTAACATTCCCAAGTTCTGTCTCTGCGATATGGAACACAGAGAGCATAACTGGGAACCAGTATGTAAACAAAATTAATTTTCCATGAATATTCAATTTCTCCCCAAAAGAGGCGTGTTTTGAGCAACAGCTGTATTTACAAAGTACAACCTGTAACAAGTGTCAGGAATATGACAGTTAGTATGCGTTTGTTTGATTTGTTTGATGTGTTTGAGCTTAAGTTTGCCATTTGATTAGTGACTTTCTTTTTCAGATTTTCCTCGGAGTTCAGTATTTTTGTGATTTTACTTTAAGGTTGCTGTCAGATTTTGCCATTTCATAAAGGACTTTACGGTTTGAACTTCCCCATTTTTAAATTCAGTATTTTTGTATTATTTTACTTTTCACCATTATAATACAGCCAAACATTCGAGAATACAGCAATTTACCGTAGCTGTATTTCTCAAAAATTTTAGCATGCAGAGATCCTCAATGCTCTTTTACTTCATTCGTTCTGGTATATATGAACAGTTCATTATCACAAAATAGGACAAAATCATAATAAAGTTACATATGTAAACGATATGAGTTGTCTACTGATAAATAGAAGTTAACATTATAATAGTGTATTAATATGTTCGAGTTTATCATTTTTCTTCTTAAAGAGGGTCGAAAGATTCAACACTTACTTACGGTCTTGTCAGACGAATATTTAACCGTAGTTGATTTATTAGAATAGACGACAAGTAAAAAAATAAGACACTGGTGTTGCATTAACTTTTATATATGAATGAAATGTTTTTATTTTTTTTTCAAATAGACGCCGGTTCGCTAATAGTGCCACTCAATAAAATCAATACTGCAAGATATTTCTAAAAATACATTTAAAAAAATAGAATCAGTGACTCAATAGTAATCATATTTGTTTTCCCTTTCAGCGGATGCTAAATTACAACAAGAACCATCAGTTAGTCATTAATAGATGCAGTAAATATCTTATTCAAAATTTAAACCCTAACAACGACGCTGTGATCGCTAAAGATGACATGTTCGATAGTGATTTTGTAGGAGAACTAAAGGTAAAGATATTTTTAAATGCCATTACTGTTTATTAAGGAATATGAAGAGTCACTTATTATTGATACATTTTCAAATAAAAAAAACAGTCGCACTGGACGATTTTGAGGATTTTTTATTTCTTTAGCCCAATCTCACGTAAGAAAGTTATTCTAACTCGTTATCTTTGTTCGTGTCTGTTGTGACGTTTTATAATTGGAAGATTTTAACTATTTAATCATCAATACAAGGATATCACTGACGTATTTCATAGATTCTAAGATTTATTATGGAATTGAAGCTGTATCTGTAGGATTTTTTTCCGAACGGATAATACATTTTTGTTTTACGATGAAGTTGTTAATAAAGCACGTAAATTGAGATACGATTCTCATAAACTTATCGATCCTTGTTAAATCTTATTGATATATATCAAAAACTGCACTTTAATATCAAAATTTTGTTTTTATCGATACATATATTAAAGCAATGACTTGGTACTTTTGCCATACAGCTGTGATAATTAAAGTTCAAACATTCGGCAGAATCTATATGTTGACATTGCACAATTTCACATTTCATCTGGCTATATATGACGTTTATGCACTAAATATATTTTGTGTTCACCAATTTTTTTCGAATAACCCCGTAGTTGTACATCCTGTCATTGTGTTATTGTCCTCTGATTATTTCTATGCTTTATCCTTAGACGTTTTGTGTTTCTTTCTTACATATATCGCCGCTCTGTACTTAATATCATCATTGAGTAAGATGATAATTCTTATGTTTTGTTTGCACAGTAATAAGTAATGATCATTACACCCCAGTTCTATTGTTATACTTCACATTTTCTATTTTTGAAACAAGTGTAAATTGAATAGATCCATTGTTACGAATAAAAATGGATTTTGACAACAGGCTGTGACGAGCGTAGTTTCTGAAAACCCCTGCTTTTACATCCCGTAAACTTCGATTGTTATTCGTAACAATAGAAATTGATTATTCTTTGAATAGTATGACCATAAGAAATTATTAATAGTGCTCAATACAAATTGTTTCAAGATATTAAAAAAAAAAACTCTTGAGGAAATTCCAATTGCGAAAAAAAAAATGGCCTCTTTTTTTAATACAAAAATAATCCTTTAATTACTCCTTTTCTGAAAGTTTTTTTTTTGCCAGTCATATGTCTCTATTCTTAAACATTGATCTTTTTTTAAAGGGGGATCCTAACTCTCGGACCACCTCACCCCTCTTTATCTAGTGACCAATCCGAGGTCGGGGTTCAGCGGGTTGGACCCGATTCAAAAGATAAATGTATTTGACTGATTGGAACCCCAGCCCCTTTCTGTTGAGTTTGGACCCCAGCTGGATCAGCCCCTGCCCCCAAAACAAGAGGATTACGAAATATTGAATCTGTATCTTTGTATGCTGAGCGTGTCTGGAAGTCGGGTTTACTATTGTAAACACCATTATCCCTTTGTAGGTTGGTAAATGAATGTTTGTTTATTTTCGAGAAAAAAGTTTTTTTTTCTCTCAATAAAACCGTAAGATAAAAAATAAAGTTATGATTACCTTGATTAAACTGATACAAGTAAGTACTTTGGATTGTAATATTGCTATATCTTTGGTCTCTTCTACCAAATTTAATGCTTGCCAAAAATTGTCGTCCGTCTCATACCCTTCTATATTGAAAACTGCATACAAGGAGCATGACGTATTTTTTTGTTTTGTAATATGAATTCAAGATACGATCAACCTTGACAAAGATTGAACGAAGATAACAAAAAAAGGTTACTAGTAGGGGTTTCATGTAATAAAAAAAATGTTATAAATCAAGGTTTGATATTGTCAATAAAATACATGCTATCGTTTTTTTTTTTCATTTAATATTCAATGTTAACAATCTAGAGATATGAATGGGGTGTCGGTTAGTTATACACCTCGGAATACGTCGTGTCTGGCCTACGGGGTTTCTTATCCTTTACTCGGTGTATAACTATTACAAAACTGTCAATCAGTGTCATTTAACAGTCTTATTTGTCTGCAATGCCCTCAAGTCGAAACATATTTATTACACAACCACTGTCCTTGAATAAATCATCAAAGATGTGTAAAAGCCAGATAGCATGTGCAGTTTGCAACACTTAATTAGTGCTCACTGTTACTATGCAATGCAATAATTGATTTTTCTGAACGGCGAAAGTGAAGATCAGTTTTATTGAGTGTTGTCAATTATAAAATGACATTTACATATTTGTTTTCTTAACTTAAAAACCACGAAGATTCATCCCAACGAACTTACTGTTGAATGCAAACCACGAAATTTTAACCCCACTAAATGTAATGTTTATTTTGTCAAGATTAATGTTTATTAATATATGTGTTTGTTTTATAAGATATTAACACAATAATGACTGCTGTACCCCTATAATTGATATTTTGACCTTTTATGTCTTGTTTGTTTTGTTCACACATCTTTGTCAATATAATGGAATTGTATGCGACTGTCATACTAGTGAGACGCTTTAAATACCTGTTCCCATTCAGGAATATGACAGTTGTTGTCGATTTTGACATTTGAATAGGCACTTTGTATTTTGGAGTTCAGTATTTTTGTTATTTAACATTATAGTATCAAATATCAATTTAAGCTTAAATCGAACAAAAATCATAAGTGACAAAACAAGTGAACATACAATGAACGTATAACTTTTCTCGATGGTAACATATATGAGAAGAACATAACCCGTGTCATGCCAACAACTGTTTTTTGAATAAATGTGTTTAGTTCCGATGCAAAGACCCTATAAGTGAATCACTATTAACGCCAAAATATGCAATCTTTAATGACCTGACAACAGTATCGTAACTATAACCCTTCTAAATAAGTCTATTCAAAGGTTTTGTTAGTTTCTGAGGTGAATACTGACACCTTTGTGCTTTATAAAGAATATTTCCATAATTGGATGTGAAATACCTGAACGTATAAGAAGTCTGCATGTTGAGCTATATCTACGAATGATGTCCTTATACCGATGATAAAATTTAGTAAATATTTTGACCAGTTTGTGATATCGAAAACCCTGGTGTAATAATTTTTCAGTAATACACAAATTTCTATCGTTAAAATCTAAAACATTGTTACATACACGAGCGAATCGTACAAGTTGAGATATATAAACACCGTAAGATGGTGACAAGGGAACGTCACCATCTAAAAATGGATAATTAACGATAGGAAATGAAAAATCATCTCTTTTATCATAAATTTTAGTATTCAGCTTTCCGTTAGTGGTATAAATATCGAGATCGAGGAAAGGGCAGTGGTCATTGTTAGTATTAGCTTTATTCAAAGTAAGTTCAACAGGATAAATTTATTTAATATACATACTGAAGTCGTCATTATTGAGAGCCAAAATATCATCCAAATATCTAAAAGTATTATTAAATTTGTTTATCAGATGTTGTTTCGATGGGTCTTTGCTTATTTTTCTCATAAATTGTAACTCATAGCAATACAAAAACAGGTCCGCAATAAGTGGTGCACAGTTAGTCCCCATTGGAATTCCGATAATCTGACGATATACGGAATCCCCAAAGCGAACAAAAATGTTATCTAGTAAAAATTCAAGGGCATATATAGTATCATGTCCAATTAACATAGTTTTTTTGTTTATTGCTACTAAAAAATGACCTATAAGAGTTTGAACATATATATTCACATTCTGACTTTTTAAATGCCCATTTAATTAGGTGTGTAAATTTTTTCTTTATGAAAATGTGAGGCAATGTGGTATATAGGGTAGAAAAATCAAAACTTTGAACAGATTCAAAATCACCAATATAAGCATGCAATTTATCAAGTACTTCCAACGAGTTCTTGACACCCCAAAAATGATTAATTCCACTATTTTCGAAGGCCTTATTTGAACAATTTATTATCAGGTTTTTAATTGTACCAAGTGTGCTGGTAAGAAGAAAAGACAATTTGGTAGTGGAGCAATGGCTTGAAGACGAAATAAATCTATATTTGTATGGTGTTTTGTGTAGCTTCTGGAGCCAATACATAGTTGGAACTTTCATTGTATTTGGCTCTGCTTGTAAAGCGGTAGCTAAAAGTTTATGTTTGTTACAGATGTCGTTTTCTGAAAATGGAGTCAGTTGGAATGTTGGTGAATTGGTGATTTCTTTTTTCAGAACCTCAATGTTAAATTTATGTCAAACAATAATGATATTATTAGCAGCTTTATCGGCCGGGACAAAAACAAATTCCTTGGCTAGTTCTTTTAGTTTATGTTTGATACGAGAAATAGGTTTAATGTGGTTATTGTTAATAGTAAAATGTTCTTTAAAATGTTGAATACGTATATCAACTATCTTCATTACTGAATTAAAAAACAGTCCAAAGATTTTTTGTCAGCTTGTTCCCGTTTTACCCATTTCATACAGTAAGTATGGAGTGAGTCGTGGATAATATTACGACACTCATTTCAATTAATAGTTGACGGGGGACGATATTTAGGTCCTTTACTGAGGAATGATTTTAACTCTCGGTCTTGAACGATGTTAAGATCTCCAGTTATAACATGGGAAATGGGTCCATAAATATATTCGGAGGTACTACAATTACATGAAGTAGGTGTATAATCACTAATATTAACATCTTTACACAATTGACTATAATTAAACACAAATTTCCGGGTAGATTTCTTGTAAATATAACAAATAAGAGGTAGCTCAGTATTGTCAAAATATCCAGGAATTTGTTCTTTAACAGAATGGTCGTTAAATATACCGGCAAAATTTACAAAATCAAAACCTTTATTGACATACTTTATTTTAATAAAATGTTTTTCATGATCTTCGGGGCGATCAATTTTGGGAAATAGTTTAGAATAACAATATGCCATAATAATTTGAACAATTTCATACTTAGGACTGCTATATGAAATTGTGTTGCAATCCTCCAAAATTTTATTTAACTTGTTAACCGGTAATGAACAGAGTTTTGTTAACATATAATGTCTGCCGTTGTTTTTTGAAATAGAAATTAATTCCGAAATATTGGTATGATTGGTCCGAAATTTTCTTTGATTGCGATTTGTTCTACGACCGTGAGAACGGTTTTACGAACAGTTTTAGAAACTATATCCAAAATGTTAACAGAATCGGTTCTAGATATATTACCAATTTCCATGATATTATCATTAAGACCGAGAGGGTAGACTGTCTGTAATTTTTTAATCCAATTTAATTCAATTATTTTCCGTGATCGTACAAACTTTGAATGAGATTCACCAGGCTGCTTATTTACTACTTCTAAAGGTTTAACTGCTAAATATTCAAAAGGATGGTTGTGCTTCTTAAGGTGTTGGTTAATGATACTTTTGAATTTATTGGGTCTTTTAAAACGATACAGATGTTCTTCAGTGCGTTTAGATAAATATCGTCCAGTTTCTCCTACGTACTGAATAACACATCCCGGTTTGTTTCATGTAAGTAAATAAATAATACTGTAAGTTTTTCAAGTAATATCAGTTTCAAAATTCAAAAAAAATGTGCGACCATTAAACGTGGACCTTACCGTATTGTTTGTGGAAAGACGGGGGGCATGTAAGTCATGTTTTGGCATGACACTTATAGATAGAAGGGTAACCACGATTTTCATTGTTAAAAATGTTAGCGATGGTAGTATTTTTAGATTATCGATTTTGAAGATTGAGACGTGTAGATACCCTTTGAACAAGTTTAGTATTTGATATTTTTCCATTTCTTAGCTTCATAATTGTTTTTTGTTAGTGAATTATATAATAAAGGAGCAAAGACTGGCGTCCAGAATATGAACCAGCATACAATAATTTCAGTTATGTAAAATTGATAAATCTATTCGGCTTAAAATGTAAAATGCTATCAGTATTAATTACCCGACTAAATAGTAGAATGGGGCTGAATATTGAAATACTACTTTTTGATAAATATTCATAAAGTAATGAACTAGAGCAGTTCTCACTCGGACACACACTCCATAATCTAGTATATTAAAAGAGCATAAATCTGAAGCACGGGGAGGCACTCTACTGCCTCCAAACGGCACTAAAGACAAACTCTGTAAAAAAATAAAATTGAGAATGGAAATGGGGAATGTGTCAAAGAGACAACAACCCGACCATAGAAACAAACAACAGCAGAAGGTCACTAACAGGTCTTCAAAGCATACAAAAGATGTTTTTACTACAATCATTTACATCGATTTAATATTTAAGTGATCAAATAATGTATATTTGTCCAGGTCAAGATGATATAATCTCTTTAAGATTAAAAATGTAATCTGTAATCATTGCATACACCACATGAAAATTTAAAGTTTCTCATAAACAAACCTCATAACAATTTGAACATTGATCGATGATCTATGAAAATAAGGTCAAGGTCAAATTACATTTGCTAGACGGACATAAACTCTTTACAATTATTCCATACACCAAATCTCAATCTTTTTTTTAAATAGTCACTGAATTGTAAAACTAAAGTCAAGAACAATGACCACATGACAAGTGGAAAGTTCGTTACACAAAGCATCATTGTACAAATAATGAAACATCCTGATATTTTACTTTCAAAAATATTCAGCAAAAGAAGCAACCGCTCCCGTTTGATCACTTTCACTAGATCTCGCTGTCTAAGACAGAAGTCATGTTTAGAAAATACTGCCTCAAACAACGTTGTTAACATTAAGGAACTTTATGCGACCATCATACAAGTTTAACTTATTTTTAAACCAGGTTTCATTCACTATTTTTATTAAAAGAATGTCTGTATCAAGTCAGGATTATGACAATTGTTAACCATAAGTTTGAATTCTTTTTTGAGAATTGTCTCTTGCCGTTTGATTAAGGATTTTTCGTTTTGAATTTCCCTCGGCGTTCCTTAATTTTGTGATTGGATTTTTTAACCGAAACCTAAATCCGTTTCGGGACGGAATGTCGGACAAAGAAACAGACCGGAAAACATAATACTACTCAGTTCATGATAAAATAAAAACATCTAAGCGATATTCTATTTTTTTTTTGGGGGGGGGGGAGTATTCAACCCTGCCATTTGCATTGATACTGCTCTAACCGCGAATATTCGGGATAAGTTATAATCCATGACCACCACTAATCACTCATGTCTGAAATATTACAAATTACATCTTATATCTTGCAAATGGTGGAATTCTAGTCATATTAATTCCCGTTTTCCGATTCCCAGGGTGATTATAACTCTAAATACTAATATTATCAAAGGCCGGTAAAACAAACGAATTGTACCTTCAAAAGTATAGTTATAACTTTTCCCGCATAAGATCATATTTCGGTATATTCATATATCTCTATCTAGTTCTTGGTTAACTCTTTGCTGGACGAAACTTATTTTCTGGAATTAATGAACCTTATGAAATAGTGTAGGCGCCTCTATGTTATAGTTTTATTGTGGATTTTATGAACCGATAATGGATGATGTTTGACTTTCACTAATAAGATGAAACCAATAAATATGTTATAACATGCAAGGAAGTAAAATGTTACATTGATATCATCTTAAAAAAAATATGGCAACAAAATATAACAATGATAATTGGCGTAAAAATTTATATTAACATACAGGTATCAAAATAAATAATATATGATGATGTCAGTCTTATCCTTGGTATCTGAGGTACACATTATGTTAGCAGAAATGAAAAGAGGAATCCATATACAACTCATTAGATTTGTGTTTTGATTTTTATACTGTTTGTCATTGAGTGTCTGTTGTGTCGAAATGTTTGTATAATTTGTATTTTGTGACCAAAATTAATAAAGAATACATCCTAAATGACAATGATATGTACAGTGTATAGCTGAACTAGTAGTACTTAAGGAAGAACCCTATAAGTATTTAACTTTATGTACCAAGTGGTTCCTTGTCCGCAGTTCCATTGACTCTTCTCAAAAGGAACAGGTTTATACTTTATGGCTTTTGGATTCGTATTTTATTGTAGCGTTTTGTAGAGGAAATACAAAAATTGTATTATATATCCTCTTGCCAAATTCTACCCTAGTGATAGATGTAATACCACCATTGATGTTCCCCTATTAGTCTTTGTTAAAAGTGCACTTTTCAAAAAAAAGGAAGGATTTGTTTAAAATAAAGGAAAACTTGGCATGAGCAAAGTTTTGTCCTCTGCAGTACTCTAGAAAAAATTTCAAATTGACGAACAACGATTGTTGATATCAAAAGATAATAGAGGGACATTCACACTCATAGATCAAAAATAAACTGACAACGCCATGGCTCAAAGAGAAAACGACGTAATTGCCTTTGAGAAAAAAATCATCACTGTAAGTAAACCGATCAAATGTTCACCTCTTGTTTACCTCTGTCCACGTTTTAGTAACCATGGACTTTTACTACGGTGGAACAATATGTAATCAGGTGTCTATGGAATCCTATACATATTGACTGTACCAGTTCCGTGATCAAGGTTATTTTAGTTGATGCAGATCTATTCATGTGCGTTTCAGAGTTCTTCAAAGTTGTTGATGGTAACCTTGCAAACGGATAAATACAACTTTTGAAATTATTGGTAGTATTTAGGGGAAAGTCAATATTACAAGATAGTTTAATGGCGGATCCTTCATAACATGTCCATTGGTCAATGAGCAACAGATTTGTTCATCGTTCAACACATTTTAATATTAACTCATAATAAATGTACTATTATGAACTTAATGAATCATTAAGCCTTTATGACTCATTAAGCTAATGACCCTCGTACAACCGGTTGCATATCATTTAAGAAGAAAAAAGACGATGTATACATCGATAGACCGTAACATTTATACTGTGATACTCATTTTATTAATCGATGAATAAAATATAATAACACACATTAAGCTTATACGGAATACGGAAACAGCAATGACATCAGTATCGACTGTTCGAGTCATGACTCAGTAAAGTCTGTGTTTCAATGCATCAGACACATCCATCTTGATTCTAGTGTAAGTCTCCTCATATAAACTTGAAACATCATCAAGTGGTGGATAACACTGAACATCCTTCAGTATTATTGATACAACTACCTTTTCCTCAAAATTTATTGAGCAAGCTACTGTGAATGAAAACTAAAAAGTTCTTTTTTATTGTCATCATCTCTCAGAAAAACTTTGCCAATATTGAGGAATTTGTTTTGACCCTGGATTCGTCGGTGTATTCCCTTTCCCAAAAATGTAGCTCTTGCTTCTCGTAACAGCCTTCAAACTATCAGTATTGTCTATATACGCATCAGAGACTACATCCCCTATTGTAACAGTTACAAGGTGTTTCCTAAAGAGTATGCTGATTGGGTAGTATGTCCTCTTCTTAATAAAATACCTTGAAACTGTAACAAGAGTGGATGAAATCTTTGATGAGTATAGTAGTTGTAGCAACACATGCTCAGGATGTTCAGTGTTATCCACTAAGTGATGCATTTCAAGTTAAGCACCATGTTTACATTAAGAGGCTGACACTCTTTTTGCACCCTATACATGTTCACACCCTACAATGTGTTTATCATACCTATCTGCAGTATTTATATCAAAGCAAGAGACCAAATTAAGCTTTGACCAATTAACAGCAATCATACATGTACATAAATAACATTTAATAATTAATTATCAATTTGATAAAAAATAAACAACATTTGATATGTCTCTTATGACACAATTTTATTCTGGAAATATATATAATTTTTTAGGGAATATATATACATATGAAAAAATATATCTAATAATTCATCTGGAATTTCAACAAAAATTGGGTGCAAATATGTAAGGCGCGAATGGACGTAGGGCGCAAAGGTGTGTGGTACGTATAGATTATTGGGTTTTCTACACAATGTGACATTGATATTTTAAAATATCAGCCACAAGCCACAAATTGAACCTTTTTTACGAGTGAGTGGAGCGAATGAGCTTAATGTCAGTGGCGGATCCAGAACTTTTCCTAAGGGGGGCCTCTGACTGACCTAAGAGGGGGCCTGCTCCAGTCATGCTTCAATGATTCCCTATATAATCAACCAAATTTTTCCCACAAAAGGGGGGGGGGGCGGGCCCCCTGGATCCTATGAATGTTTCTCATTATGTCGAGTGGCTGATATTTTATGATATCGATTTATATTATAGAAGAAAACTTGATTATCTTTTTATTGTTCTGTTGCTGGTCTTTTCCCTCGTCCTAAGACAGTTTTACACTTGACAAAAGCAAGCTTGATAACATCTCTTGTATTGTGACATCCCTGATAACTTCTACTTTCACATTGTGACGTGGCTGATAATGCATGGTCTTGTTTTTAAGCCTTGATAGGAGAATTACAGAGAGACTGAGCAGGGTTGTATGGGCATAGGGAAGGACAATACACATGGTTATTGAGCAAATTAGTCCAAATAATTATAAGGTCTGGCAATGCTATTTTAATTTTTTTGGGACAACCTCATAGGAAGGCGTCCCAGAAAAAAAATAGCCTTGCCAATCATAATTATTTTGACAAGGCGTGAAACAGACTTGATCCCTTCACATCCTGGGATGAGATTATGAGAAAGTATTTGATTTTTAATGAAAAGGACCCTTGAAAGTGGAATTAAAATATGACTTGTCATGCTAGTCCAGGACATTTATTCTTGAAGGCAAATGTTCACCTTACTCAGTTACTGGTATTAAAACTCATTAGTCCAAGATTGCTCTGACGTCCAACGGTTTTTTGCCAAAACTTGCACAAGCTGGCCAGTGAGGGCCCCTCAGTCCAAGATTTTCTGGCGAAACAGTCGTTGGATGTAAAAACAATCTCGGACTAATACTATATAAAGATTATCTTTATGGTCAACATAATTTTACGTAACTATATAATTTATTCATTGTAATATTATATACTGTAGTTGTAAAACTTGTGTTGATGTTGTCGTGTATTTTTCGGGAAGCAAATGGATTACTTACTGGAAAAATAGTTGTGATCATTAGAGTAAGTCGATGTTTTGGTCCATCGGGCATGTTGACTCTTCGACACCTTCAGATATCTTTTAGATTTGAAGCCATGCTTACGTATTCTTGTCATCACTGCAGCTACCAACGTTAAGTTACAGCAGACGACTGTTGTTGTTTACAAATGGCGCTGGAAATTAAACGATGTCGTAATCGTGCGATCGCAAAATTATTTCCATAAAACAACAATTAAACAACTTTCATTTATAACAAAAGTTTCAATATATTCAATCGTTTAATAAATTTTGTATTTATTATTTATTTGTACAACAATAAGTTTCGTATCTTACCGACAGTTCGAGTTGCGCAGAAAATTCAAATTCGTCAGGTTCATATCTCCTTAAACGAGTCATGATTCGAACAGTCGTTACTGATGATACTGTCTTTACTATTTTGCTATTCCGTGACATAGGGGTAGACAAACTACGGATTGTGTTTGAGAAGGCAAAAAACTTTGGATTCATATCTATCAATAGCCTTTCAAATGTACTAGGCAATGAGTGATCACACACACTTATTGTGATCAATGCATTTACCGGTTGTGATACGGTTCTCTTTTTGCTTGAAAAGAAAAAGACTGCGTGTGAGACATTGATTGCATTTGAAGATGTTACTTTAACTGAAAGAATGATGATTGATCAACCTTAATCACCGGGGTTTTACTGTAAGATCGCAAAAATCGCACAAACTTATCAGAAGGGGCTCACATGGTTAACAAAGCAAGAAAATAACTATTTGCGCAAAAGGGAAGGCTAATTGAGGCTATTTACTCAACTTGTTCTAGTCTTTTCCAGCATGTAAAACGTGCAATATACTAGGGCAGGTGTTTTGGCGGACGAGCTTTGGATTGGGTGTTATGCTACCCAGTTCATGCGCTAATGGATGACGAAGGGATTTATGTACATTGTGGATGTAAGAAAAGATGTCGAGGTAGTTGTTAATGTGGATTAACGGGTCTCCGGTGCACGGCTTTGTGTGCATGTGGTTGTGATTGTAAATAAACATGTGTTTTTGGCCAAATGGTAGTTTTTTTAAAAATGTTTTAGTATAATAGTGATTTTATTTTGTTTTAATCAATCTATCCAAAACTCTACATCGAAAAAATGGATTGAGGACTCATCTTTGAATTTTACACCATATTTTTTACCGGAAGTGTTAACTTTGTATTAAAACATTTACAACAGAATAGAATTAGGGGTTTGAGGATACCTTAAAGCCAAAAGTTTAATGACCAGCACATAAAACAACATTTTCTTTACATTTAAAAAAAAAGTTGAATATTTAAATAATGAATTGATATTTTTATGTCCGCCATTTTCAATATTATCGGAAGTGGGGGTTTTAAAGACATGAAAAGCACCAAAGAAAGGTTACTGCATAATGTAATGATAGTAGCAGTACGTTAAAACACATTTCAATGACCCTCCCTAAAAAATAAGCTTATTTTAGTACAATGTCCGCCATTTTAGATTTAACCGGAAGTAGGGTTTTTGAAGACATATAATCTATAAAATATATCAAAAAGTAGTAAAAAACAAAGGTTTGTACCAAATATTATGATAGAAGCATGATAATAACACCTTTTCAAATACTAACCTTCGATATTGGGCTGATTTAAGTATGAAGTCCGCCATTTTGAATTTTACCGGAAGTGCGACATCTTTTTCAAATGCCTCCCTATCTGAATAAAAAGTGTAATAGTTGAGGAAGGTCTATACCAAATTTCATGCTTGTAGCAGGATGTGCACAATTCGTCTGAAATATGCTTGTAGCCGCCGGACTATTAGAAAAAAGAATGGGCTAAACCAGGTCTGCAGACAATTTATATGAGGCTGAAAGATACCACAGGAACAGTCAAACTCATAGATCGAAATTAAACTGACAACGCCATGGCTAAAAAAATAAAAAGACAAACAGAAAAATAATGTTACACAAGACCAGATTATCGTTTTAATGATGCCTTCCATACCAGGTGAGTCTAAATTCAGTCATATTGTGAATGTTTACACAATCGCTAAAACTACGACACGTACAATGAAAAGACGACTGTTGTCGTATCTAAAGATATAAGACAGTGAAAACATGAATTTGATTTACGACATAATCGTTTATCGTATCGCTCAATCAAACAGTTATGATAATCGTAATCTTACAAAGTGTCATTTTCAGTGTTCTTCTTTATACTTCTGTTTAGAAGTTTGTATGGACGGGAAAATACAGTTTCTTACTTCGAAGCAATATACAAAACTGTACCCCTGTATCACGTATCGTTTCTTTACTCATACAATATTCCAAAAATACAATACAAAACTCCGAGGAAAAGTTAAATCTTAAACAGGATGAAAATCCAACAACAAATCGCAAAAGCAACAGCTCAAACATTACAAAAACAAAGATACAACTGTCCTATTCTTGCCTTGGTACAATATTTTTTGTATATAAACTGTTTTTTTTTGCAGCATAATTGATAAACAATTTTAACAAGAAAACTGGTTGCAAATTTAAAAAATCAAATTAGCACATTGGGTCCCATAATCATCTAGTTGCTTGTATATCGGGACAACCGTCAAATTCAAATCAATCAAATCATACATTGCTCCTTTTTACCTTCGTTAATAAATTTGTGAGGTTACGCAAAACTGTAATAAAGCACAAACAAAATTGCTTTTAAATTTCTTTATTGATAATCGTCAAAATATTGACATTATCGCTTTCTTCTGAATCCAAGTCTGTTTTTGCTTAAACAATACAACAGCAGAAGTTGGGTCCACAGTTAGTTTGGAAACACCCCTTTACGCCATATTTCCATGAGACTACAAATGGTTGGTATGGTACGTCCTCCTGGCCACGTCTTGAGTAAATGTGAAAAGCATCAACACAACGAGCTGTGCTGGAAAAAAAAGATATATAACATTTTAGGTTTTGACAGTTATGTATAATTGTATGATTAAAAAAAGTAAAATTGCATAAATACTGACTCCGATGAAAATTCAAAACGGAAAGTTCATAATCAAATTGCAAAATCAAAAGCTCAAACACGTCAAACAAATGCATTACAACTGTCACAGACTTGATACAGGATTTATGTAACAAGTGTTGGATTAAACATGGTTTTATAGCTAGCTAAACATTTGACTTGTATGACAGTCGTTTCAAATCATGGTTTTTTGTCAACGATGTGTGAACAAATATATATAAATAAGCACAAAAAGACATACAGACGAAACACAGTAGCAAAAATAAAAGACCAAAATACAAATATTTACAATAGCACAATTACATAAGGAAGGGATGTATAAAGCGTACTGTCAAGACTATTAATGTATGGAAAAATCAGCAAATGTGTATATGTTATAAAATATTTAAAAATACTCATCATAGGAACCTCCCGTCACATTTTATACGCCAGACGCTCGTTTTTTCGTGCACAAAAGTCTCATTGGTGACGTTCGAATGAAAAACAAAATCTAACTAAAGTTCAAAGTAAATATCAGAAATGATATAATTTACATACTCCATATTACTTTACACTTTATATTAGAATAACAACTCTTCAGTAATATATTCACTCAAATCAATGATAACACATATTAAATGATGTAACATACCTTAAGGGGCCTCCAGCAGTTGATTATTTATTCATAGTAGATGTGGCATCTGCACAAATACTTTCACAAGTCTTTCCACCAGAACAAGTACGTGGTATTGCTGATGCGTATGCAGCATCCTGGGCCACGCCCATGCAGGCAGATTGTGCCATCTGATGGTCTGAGCCAACGCTGACTTGTATATTACCAAGAGCAACTATAGAAGAAAAAAACATTTTTAAATAATACAAATAATCGTCATGTATTCAACTGGATTTGATATTTCGGGTATATCAAACGACTCAATGATAAAAGTGATATTAATCGTTTTAAATAATCGTATTACTGAAACCAAGTTAAACCATTGATAAGAACGAACTGACAATACATATAAATGTTTTACTCCCTTCCATATTTCATATTTCAAGTTTTTAACTTTTTAAATTGATGGCATTATAAAATATATTTATTTTACTCATATTATATCAACGTCTATTAAAACAGAATATGTTTTTACTTGTATTTATAGAATCAAATCACGAGGTTTACCAATAAATATGAATTAATATTAAAAAAAACTTACCAAAACAAAACAACAGACAATAAAGTGCTACACTCTCCATTTTAACAAGGTCCTATCTTTAAACTTATGTATCTATAAGCACTATACATTGTTTCATTTTCATATCACGATATTTATATACTTTACCCAAGTCGTGAATTTGTATGTTTAATCTCTGATTGGTCAATTGTAAAAATCAATTTGATTGGCAGATCAAAGTCACAAGATTTGAGTTTGATACGCCCTGATGCGACTTTTACTGACAGCAAACAGCATGATCGGTGGACATTCTATAAATCTATTGGATATTGAAATTTTATGTACAAAGTCAGGAACAAGCCAATTTTGTATCGAGTCAGTTTATTGGTCGATTTATTCGAGCGATTTGTTTTGTAATGGTATATTGACTGCCCCTTTTTTAAAAGTGTGTTTAGTTTCATATTTTCGTCAATATTTGTTTATTTTTTTTGTTATTAATACATCATAACATAAAATGTTTACATGTTAAGCTTTCCTGTTTCGCAATATGCCTACATGATCAATTTTTAAACCTCGTACACAAAATGTTATTTCTATGGGAATTGGTTTCGAAACAGTAAATTTATCAACCCCGAAGTGCTGACTTCTGGGCTGGTGATACCCTCTGGGCTGCAATTCTTTCACTGAATTGTATTGATTACTTAGATTTTAAAATTGAACAAGGTGAATACAGTCACACTCTTTGTAATCTTAAAAATGTAAATGGTGATCGCGCAAGGATTCTACTATTTATTTTTATCTAAATGTATTACTATTTAGAAGGTAGGTGTAATCAACATATACAGCAACTATAGTGAACAAAATTATGTTAAAAACAGCAGCATAACATGATATGCACTTTAATTAGTCAACGATGAAGGTAACCGCCATGTATAATATGATTTCCGTAAGATAACGTTATAAAACTTCCGATAACATGTCCTTTGTAGATTTAATAGCGCAGTATATAGGTGTTCCCTTAATCAATAACAAAACAACTAGCGTCCGTTTTGGATGACCTCACAAATACATCAAAACATATTTTTCGTCCCCCAACATGCACAGATTAAACAAATGCAAATTATTCATATTCTAACTTACAAGTCGATATAAACAAGACGTTACTACTATCAAAAACGAAACATAGATTTTAAATATTTAATTTAAAATTTGAAACTAAAACTAGTTGGTTTTTTTTAGAAGAAGCATATATGTTACAGTAAATAGGTGAAATAAGGAATAACATGTCATATCTAAAATTGAGGAATTACGTGTACTTCCCAATGCACTTAAATACAAATAATTCCTAAAACAGCCCAGTTATCACCAGTAATTACTATATATATATAGGAGGATGTGGTGTGAGTGCCAATGAGACAACTCTCCATCCAAATAACAGTTTAAAAAATGTTTAAATGATTGTTTACACCTTCTGTTCAAGCTTGGTAGAAATCAAGTCATAGTGTTAAGTTAATGTTAAATGGCATGAAAACTCTAAACAAGATCTTTTATAAATAAAATACGGTAAAAAAGGATTTTATTTTTACATAACTTATTTACACTTAAAATTTGTCTTATGATCATAAACAAGCTTCTTTTCCGGTTTTGTAGAAATCCACTAAAGTTTAAAAAATTTAATCACAAAATGAATATATTCAATTTGTGGACGCCGCAGATGACAAAATGTAGGTTGCTTCGCTATGTCTCGCGCTTGTGTGTTAAAACTCATAGGCTCGACAAAAATGAAAATAATGTCAACAAAAAAAGGTGAAACGTTCGAAAGTATTTCGACCAGCAGTTGCAGAGGTGAAGATTTGTTAAATAGTTTACGAAAAAGACGGACAACGACGGACGCAAAGTGATGGCATGAGCTTACATGGGGCTAAAAAAAGAAGGTGTGTGTGTTTTTTGAGACAACTCTCCACAAAAAAAAAAAAAAATGACACAAAATTTATCACTATAGGTCACCGTTTCACTGTCAACAATGAAAAAAACCAATATCCCATAGTCAGCTATAAAAGGCCCTGAAATGACATTTAAACAAGAAAACTAACGGCCGTATTTATGTACAAAAATGAACGAAAAAAAACTATGTGGCACATAAACATACAGCAACCACTGTATTACGGACTCCTGACTTTCTACAGGCACATACATACAGAATATTTTGGGGTTAAACATGTTAGGAATCCAATTTCCCCCTACCCTGGGACAGTGAGTTGTATAACAATACAACATATAACGTATGCCTGGTGGAGATTTGATTTTAACATGTTTGACAAAACTATGAGATTTTAAGAGTTATCAGGAGTTATCAGGATCATTTAAACACATTTGGTATAATCGAATATATATCATCAAAGAGTGTTAGGCCCTATCTTTTTACTTTCTTATTTGGTATCTTGAATTATGTCTTTAATTCTTAATAAAAAAAAGTAAGTCAGTGAATACCTGTAAAAGTGACCAAAAAAAGTCAGTAAATACCAGTTATCACTGAATCATCTAGAAAATATATGTAATTACTCAATTGGCTAGTGATTACAGGTATTTACTAAAATGTTAAGTAACAACGTGTAATTCCTAATTTCACCTATTTACTGTAACTTCTATACACGATGATTTTTACACATGAGATTTTACAGACGAATCATCGATTTAAAATAACGGCTAAACACTTTTAATTTAAGTTTGATCTAGATCGCTCATAAAGGGAAAGGCAAATAATCTTATCATTTGTTTCACACTACGTTATTCATAGTCAACTATAAACTATTTTTGTACGTTTCTCTGTGATGAGTGTTCTTGCGTGTGTTAGTGCAGTATTGCCGTACCGTACCATTGTCATAAAATCGGGATGTTTGGCTAGCCATAAAACAAGGTTCAACCCACCATAGTCAGCAATATGGCAATTGTTATCATAAAGATCGTTTATGTGTACGTTTACTTTTGTTTTAGTTCTAGTTGTTCTTTTGATTTCCCCTTGTAGTTGATGTGTTTTTTCGGATTCAGTTTGTTAACCGGATTTGTTTTTCTCTCAATCGATTTATGACTTTTTAATACCATTATTTACTGCTGCTTTTATACTTTACATCAGAAAATAAGTCGCATTCCGCTTAGTCCCATTCGATAAAAAAAACGGAATTGGGATTACCATAATGCGATTATATTGACGCCATCTTTGAAACAGATGATTTATAATAGTTAAACAAATTTAGATGGCGTCTCCGTCACGTCAACAACTATGACCCCTTGTTAAAAGCTATATTGTAGACAGCGCAACCCTGTATCCAAACAATCACAACTGAATTACAAGCATCAGCGACAAACTAAATTTGAAGAAAGAAAGAATAAATTTTAAAAAATTTAGCCTGTAAAATTTCAATTTGTCTGAAAATGTGACTCAACAAAAATATTTAGGTTCAATTATTGCTGTTGATATAAAGGTTATACAATACCACATCATTCAACAAGTAAATGAATTACAAGCAAGGATAGTTCTAAATTATATGTCACCAATTCTCACACAGTGTGTCTGGATATAAGTTGATATAAAATAATGAGAAATGTATTCATAAAAGTAGTGGAAATTATATAAATAGCAAATGCACTAGTAAATGTAGTATCTCTCGAATCTCATGGACACAGTTCATTTTTTTAAATCACGAAACAACAATTAGATTCGAGATATTAGCAACTTTGGTTTGAAGTAAACACTTTCTACATCATGTACATGAATTATTCAATATGTAATTTTTCAATTTAACTCAATTTAGCATGATAAGGAAAATAAATGGCTTAAATTTGTTTTCATTTAAAATTATGCCTTTCATAATTCCCTCATCTTTGTATATTCATATACATAAACCATATAATTAACAAACAAGAACATGTTTTTATTTCTATAGACGTCGCTCCTCACTATCCTACTACCTGTCGATACATTTATTTTTGGCATTGCACTAGTCATGTCTTCTTTGACTATTAATGACGTTAAAATACGAAATCCCTGGGATGTGTTTTAGTTGATTTTAGTCTCTGATGCATGATTTTTTATTATTAATTAGTTTGGGCTTTTAACTAGCTGTCAGTAACTGCGAGTACTCTCAAATCGCATTTTCTTGTTAATTCGACCTGTTGATACTGTTTATAATGCTTTTTTGTTATTTTTTATTTATATGGATCTTGTCTGTACACCAGCTTTGATTATTTGTAATATCTTCAATTTTTCACTTATTCTTACTCCATTTGTATAAACTTCAAGATTATAATTATTTTTTTAAAACCGTTTTTTTTCTAAAGTAAATATTTCTCAGTAATGTCCTGCCATGGCTTTGTTTGAATTTGTTTGTTAGCTTGTTGGTCATGAATGTTTGTCTCTAATATTTTATTAAATGTGCTTTTGTATTCAGATATTGTAGATCAAATTTATTCGTTCATACGTTTTTTGATTGAGTTAAGTCTGCCAATTGATATTTTATCGTGTGTTTTTTAGTTGTGATGTTATGCTATTGTTTCAGAAAAAGGGAGAAGGTTTTGATCCATTAAAACGTTTAATCCCGCTGAAAATGTTTGCACCTGTTCTAAGTCAGGAATCTGATGTACAGTAGTTGTCGTTTGTTTAGGTAATATATACGTGTTTCTCGTTTCTCGTTTTGTTTATATAGTTCAGACCGTTGGTTTTCCCGTTTGAATGGTTTTACACTGGTAATTTTGGGGCCCTTTATAGCTTGTTGTACGGTGTGAGCCAAGGCTCCGTGTTGAAGACCGTACTTTAACTTATAATGGTTTACTTTTTTAATTGTTACTTGGATGGAGAGTTGTCTCATTGTCACTCACACCACATCTTCCTATATCTATAGATAAAAGATCTTGGTCATACCAGAGGAGCAAGCATTGATGAATGTAAAAACACCCAAAAAATGGCATGACAAAATAGAAATAAGACACAGAAGTGCATAACGACAATTTAAATGTTAATCCATACGATCCCTACCCCAAAAAATGGATAAAAAAAATATAGATACGTCGGAAATTTCTACATTACCTGTTCCTTTAATGGCACCAACTACTTATCATCAAACACATTGATAGGACACATCCATTTATTAGATGTTATGCCATAGTAATGCACTTATAAATGTCGCATGTAGAACTTCAACACACGGCCCTGGTACATGTAGTTCATGAAAAATTTATCAGAAGTTTAATCAAATTTTGAAATAAACTTTGGTGTATAATTAAGTAATTGTAGTACTAAATCAGTGAGGCAATAAAAATAAAAAAAATATCACCACACATCCGTCTCAAAACATCTTAATTTAGTAATGGCAAACTTTATAGTCTCGAAAAATTCAACATAAACATAACGAGCAGCTCAAATATTTAAAAACAATTCAAATGCATCATTATAGCAGTAGATTGTTTACATGTAGATTGCTATATATCAACAATTGTTAAGTTATACGAAGGAAATAATTTAATAAGTGTATAAACAAACATGGCTTTTAATTTATACATGCTGGTGGAATATACTTATCAGACTGATAGAGGTATATATCTCAAACGGTTATTTGGTTTATTCATCTGTATTCTATGGTTTCCTCATATAGTTTCTATATCAGTCGAAATAAAGGTCGCTATATTGGTCCCATTTCACAATTATTCATTAATTAATATATAAAAAAGAAGATGTGGCATGATAAACTCATTTAAAAAAATCTATATAAAATTGATTGTATACAGAGTGACAGTGTTTCTGAAAAAGTTTTGAACAGCGTTATACTACTGATGTCTTTATTTACCCATTGAAAAGTGTGTGCAGTATACAAACAGTGTTATTAGAGGGATAGTTAAACCATATAATGATAATATACTGACAACGTAATGGCTAAAAATTAAAAGACAAACAAACAAATAATAGGAGAGAAGACACAACATAGAAAACAGTACTTAATGACTGTATAAACGGGTGTAACAGTACAGGGGAAACACAAACAGATAGTTTCCGCGCGATAAAGTGTTATTATTTCCGTCAATAATCTATTTACATGTTTGAATGTGCAGTTGTATTATTTCTGTCAGCAAAATTACTTATGACAAGGACAAAAGGAGTACAAAAAATAAATATTAATTCATTAAAGGTCAAACAAACGTTTTGTACGAAAGTGTCTTTAAAAATTAACAAAATGATCAACAATATTGTTTCGTTGATTTTTGGAGTTCTTTGTTGAAATGGCGTGAAAATATTTTGTTAATTAAACATGTTAAAGAGGAATGATTTTTTTCATTGAAATGTTTTTGTTTAACATCGATACAATAATTAATTATGACAACCATGTATTTTAAAGTACACTGTCTCAAAATAAACAAGAGTTAGCTGTGTAGTAGTTTATGTCAAGTGTACTATTGTCTTTTTCATTTTTAGACATGGCGGTGTCTGTTTGTTTGAGATTTATGAGTTTGATTGTCACTTTGGTATCTTTCATCCCTCTTTTATGACGATTGACTTTATAAAAACCTTACTCTGATCACAAGGTTATAACGAGAGATATCTTTCGTTTAATTCTTATGGCAAACAATATGATGTTGATTGTAATTTGTTCTTAGACAAATCATCCGTGGCAAACATATTTAAACAATAACTTCAAATCTTACAAAAAAGCTGATGATTAAGAATAAAAAATTCAAGACATTCACCGACACGAGTAATTATAATAATGCAATATAAACCGACAAATGTGACTGCACTGAAAAGATGATAGATAGTTCCCGACGATGAAATTATATTGTTTCCGACAATATCCTTCTGTCAATTTAGAATGCCTTTGTGAATATTGCTAGCCATTAAAATGAACAGATTCGAAATATATTTTAATGGACCTATATCCAGTATACTTATGATCTTTTAACAATTTGGTCACGAAACAACTAATTGGACCTGTGATTATATATCAGATTTTCAATCCATGAGTAAGCTCCTTAATTAAGAACTTAAACTATGTTTTATACAATGTATGTAATCGTATTATATAACGATTCACTTTTATGATTATATTAGTTAGAAAATGTCCATTTAGTTTAATATGTTTTGCTATAAAATTGTATATATCCCATTCAACAGTTATCATGTGTAGTTGTAAAATTGATTATCAAATGCATGCTAATGACTTTTTTTGTAGATTTAAATGAACTGCGACGCAGGAAAATATGAAATATTATCCCCTTCTTGTTTGGGTTTTAATTGGGTTTACTTCATTATACATGCTATCTCGATGACCGATTGTTATTGTGGTTTGTCTTTTTGTCCATTTTTTTTTTAATGTTTTTTGCAATATTGTCTGTTTATGACGGACAACTATTTTGGTATATTCTCATTCTAATTTTGCGCTGTCATCATTTGGATTGGCTAATTTGCAAAACCTCTCCGTCAACCAGAATATATACAAAAGCTAATATAAAAGCACTTTCATCAAACAAACATACAGTACAGTATTACGCAATCATAAAGACATACACATTAATGTAGGTAATAAAGTCTATAAATCTACAACAAATATATGTAGAACTTGATAATATCGTAGCACATCAATATTAGAATTATCTTGATAAAAATATATGATTGTTGTATTTTCTCGCGTTTCATTTAAGTATAACGGGAAAGTATTGTCTTGACGGGTACGTCGTATGAATACATTGTGAATAATTATAGGGTCACGTATAGTGACAAATTGGTGTACTTCCTTGTAATAAAGTATAGGGTCTAGCTGTCGTGAACCGAGTGGACACTCAGCTTACAAGTTTCTATGGAGCATGCATGACGGACTGTCGGCAAACTAAGATTGTGTTTGCGGTAATGTTGTTTATATTTTGCACGAGTATGTAGTTAATACGGGGTATTACTAATATCATGAGATTAAAAATATTTTCGTTTACCTTGATACCATATCAAAATGTTAGATAAATAAAGGCAACAGTAGTATACCGCTGTTCAAAACTCATAAATCCATGGACAAGAAACAAAATCGGGGTAACAAACCAAAACCGAGCGAAACGCATTAAATATAAGAGAACAACGACACAACACCAAAACGCAACACACACAGAGACAGACCAATCATCAGACAAAACACCACGAGAATAACAAATGTAACATGAAAACCAAATACATGAATTTGGGATAGACAAGTACCGTGCCACGTCTTATCTCAATATCTCAAAAATAAGAGAAAACACAAACGACTCAACGTTAAAATGCAACACAAAGAGAAACGAACAATATTATAACAATGACCATCTTCCTGACTTGGTACAGGACACTTTTAAAGGGGAATAAAAGTGGTGGGTTGAACCTGGTTTTAAGGCATGCCAAACCTCGCACTTTAATGGCAAAGTTAAATATAACATTGAAATGACAACATAATATTACAGGACTACAATACAAATAAATAGAAGAACATATTAGACACAGAAAAACATGATTAATAGATAACAAAAAGCATCAGGTTTAAAAATTCAATACGCCAAAAACGCGCCTTGTCCACACAAGACTCACCAGTGACGCCCAGATATAAAAGATCGAAAGTGAAAAAAGTACAAAGTTGTACAGCACTGAAGATCAAAAGTTGAAAAGGTTTCGCAAAATACGGCATTGTTTTTATGCCCGGAATAAGAACATTCTTATTATATAGAACAATTCAGGCTATTGCAAACAGTAAATTTTATCAAATGAATATGAAAGAGATATACACAAAGAAACTAAAGTATTAACTAATTACAGAAAACTAAACCTGAATACATAACGCCTAGATATAAAAGATCGAACGTGAAAAAGGTACAAAGTTGTACAACACTGAAGATCAAAAGTTGAAAAGGTTTTGACAAATACGGCATTGTTTTTATGCACGGGATAAGAACATCCTTATTATATAAAATACTTAATGCTATTGCAAACAGTAAATTTTAACAAATGAATATGAAAGAGATATACATAATGAAACTGAAATATTAACTAATTACAGAAAACTAAACCCAAGTTTATCCCAAAATAGACACACATCCGAATCAGTCCAGGCGTCAACGTAATTAAAAAAATTGTGACGTCACATACGATGGCGAAAAGGCAGAAACTTTATGCCACATTTGAAATTTAGAAACAGCAGGACGTCACATATGAAAAACTATCATTCAAAAATGAGATAGAATTAGGATTGATTTAGAACTAAATACTGATAATTCATTTACACAAAATGCATATTGCAATACTTATTAATAGCAATTAACTGTAATATATATATATGTCCAGTTTGTTATGAATCCAACTTCAAACGTAAATAATCGAACAAAATTTAATATAATTAATAAAGAGGAGGTGATTAATTTTTCTATACGTCATACCTAAATATATAATAAGAAGACGTCAACACATTTGACAAAATCTGATGAGAATTACAAATATAACATTAAACATGTAAACTAAATACATGAATTTGGGATAAACAAGTACAGAAACACGTCTTATAGTAATGCGAATTCACATTCAGCAAAACGGTCACAATCGGGAATAAGTCACGTTTGGTAATTAAAAGATTAGACGACATAATGACAAACCACAATCTACCATGTGGTAAAAATGTCCTTAGCTAGTTTGGCTAAAGAGACATCATACATGTCATAGGGATCAACCAATTCGTGATGGTGTCCATAAAATTTACAGAGTGTCAATTTTAATCTGTCCTCCTCATAACTTTGTTGGAGCAGTTTCTGCGTAAGGAGCACACTCCTGTATATGAAGTCCGTATAGTGTGAACATGCACGTGAATAACGCATCAATTGTGATATGTAAACACCATACGAAGGGGCAGAGGGTATGTTACTGCTGATAAATGGGAAATTGATAATTGGGAAGTTGAAATCGTCCCGTTTATCATAGATTTTTGTGTGAAGTCGTCCATCTACGTCAATATTGAGGAAAAGATCAAGGTATGAAGCAGTCCTTCTAGTATCAGTAGTATCCTTAATTTCAAGTTCACTGGGATATATGAGATGTAAGTATTGGCTGAAGTATGGGTTGTTCAACGATAAAACATCATCAATATATCGAAAAGTAAAATTAAAGAATTTCGCAAGGTGCTTTTTCTTTTTGTCTTTTAGAAGGTTCTGAATAAATTGTGCTTCATACGAATACAAAAACAAATCAGCCAGCAGGGGTGCACAATAAGTACCCATTGGAATACCGACTGTCTGTTGAAATATAAATCCTCCAAACTCAACAAATATATTGTCGATCAAAAAGTCCAGCATTTTAATAATATCATCTTCAGTATATTTTCTGGAAGATTCAGTGTGATTCTTCACAAAATATGAAATATTGTATCCCAAAACAAGAAATTTGTATCTACGATTCCCATTTTTATAGAAAAAGCTCTGTTTTATGAGTTGGTGAAGTCGATCTTTCAACTGAGCATGGGGAATAGTAGTATATAGCGTAGAAAAATCAAAAGTTTTTATGTTGCTGCAAAATTGCAAAGATTGTGATCGAAGGTTAAGCAGTAGATCTTTCGAATTTTTGAGAATCCACATCTGGTTAACACCACTGGTAGATATCTCCTCACAATATTTTTGAAGCCCATCTTTAACTGTAGAAAGAATAGTAGTCAATACTTTAGAAAGATGTTTAGTCGAACATTTTGAAGACCCAGCTATATATCGTTCTTTATATGGAGTTTTGTGTAATTTCGGTATCCAGTATAATGAGGGCAAGTTTTCTTCTTTTTTATTGATGTTGATACCAAAAGAAAGAAGGACAGATTTATGATTTTGTAAAATTTCATCCTTGGTAAATGATGTTAAAGAATATGTAGGATTACCAGTAGTTTGATCAATTCCAAGCTCTGTAGTGAGACATTGCAAATAATGAAGACAATATTATTGGAGGCTTTATCTGCCGGAACAACGACATATTTGTCATGCAAAGAGGATAAAGCATCCACAACCTCCGGATTCTTGAAAGGGTTAGAAACTCTTGTACTCATATTACATCTTAGTTTTTGTATGCGCCTCTGAATGCATGTTCGAATAGCTTTGATCCATTCAGACAAAGTGTCCAGTTCGGGTTCGTCTGGTTCGCGCTTAATCCATTTTCTTGCATAGTCCTCAACTGCATCCATCAGTAACTTGAATATCTTTTTCCAGTTGATGGGCTGGGGGATTCTATACTTTGGTCCCTTGGCTAGCAACTCTCTTAGTTGTTTATTGGTAACAATACCAAGGTCACCAGTAATAATATGACCAGCTGGACTATAATTGTATTGAGAAGATGCACAGGAGCAATCCGGAGGCTTGGATTTTGTATCTTCGAGGTTAAAATCCTCTAAAACTCTCTTGTGGTTGAAAATCTTTGATGCAATAGACTTGGTGTAAATATAAGAAATAACAGGTGTAGCTTTATTTTTGAAGTAATCAGGTATAGTTTTTTGTACAGATTTTTGATGAAAAATATTGCCAATATTTACAGCATCTAAACCTTTATTGGCGAATTCTACCTTAAAAAAGTAACGCTTTTCCTCACAATTGGATGTAGTCAATACGGGTTTAAATAGTCTATGGTTAGCAATGTCCATGATAATTGTAACTAATCTATACAAAACAGAACGAGAATCAGTAACGGAAGTATTTTTGGCATCTTGAAATAGTAAAGAAAGTTTTGACAATGAAATGGAGTATAATTTAGTTCTAATATGATGAATACCTAAAGATTTTTGAACAGACGTTAATAGACTTTCAATTGTCACGGTGTGTACATCAGGTGGTATATATTTTCTGTGACCATGACTTCTATTTCGTCGAGCAGAAGTATTAAATAATTTTAATGTATTGACAGTACTACACCTGGGACTAGATAAAATACCTACACCATCAATTTTGTCATTGCATCCATAGGGAATGGCTGTTCCCAACTCTCTGATCCAAAAGTCTTCTCTTTGTAAACGATATGGTGTACTCAACATGGGGTCATTTGTTGGATGATATATTTTCTCTATAATCCGGACTTTCATTGAAACAATAGAATGGTCAGGCTGATTAAAATGTTTATAGAGAAATTTGTTGTTATTAGGATCATTAATATTAGACCGATGATCATTCATCCTAAAATTGAGTCTTTGTCGAGTTTCCCCGACGTAGATCAATCAACAAAGAGTACATTCAATACCGTAAACAATATTGGAGGCAGTGCAATTCAAATCCTCATTGCTATGTGTATTGTAATTTTTGGTGGTTAAATTACTTTGAAAGTGGGTATCAGTTATAAGAATATCACAGGTTTTACAATTTTTACGGTTACATTTTGAAATAGAGCAATATTGATGGTTGTCATGTTTTATAGATAAAAGTGGCAGAAAAACGATGAACAATTCTTCAATATTTTACAAGTTCTCTTTGAATAAGTGCAATTTTAAAAAGACATGATTGAAACGTTTTGGAAAGGTGTCACGTCTAGATGGCTTTGAAAGCACTTTGTTTTTATCAACCAATCATTTCCTGTGACATTGCAGGTTTGTATTTTATAACAAACGTTACTATGTACGATGATTATCACAGAACAGTCAAAATTGTAGCCTTACATTGGTTAATACTGTTATCGAACTATATTTCAAAACTCATAAAAAAGAGAAAATTATAATGAAACAGGTCGGTGGTGAAATTCGAATAATTTCGGAAATTAGATACTATGGTAGCAAATATTTCGTGGTTAACCCAACAACGTATGTCAAAGTTCAAAGTGCATGAAGTTAGAATAATCAAAACTATCAAAAGGAAAACAATTGGTTTGTTTCGGGGAAAATCACTGGCCGTGAGCTCTTGTTGGCTGTTTCACAACTTATAGTCCCGCAACTAACAAATCTATAAGACAAAAGTAAAATACCGTATTTCAAAAACGTGCTTGTGTAGGGATCTATAGATTAGGCCTTAAAACGTCAACTTTAACTACCGGTTAAGCAGTTAATCGGTAGGACGATTATCTGAGTAACAGGTTAGGCAAACTTTTACGATTTGACAACATTAGTTTTGATAATGATAAAAAATTTACAAGACTGTTAAACGACATTATAATGATATACCATCAATAGAAACTAACGAATAAGCAACATATATCTCACAACAACCCCGATGTTGGTCTTAGTTGCCTTATTAGGGTAGGAATATCCACTTAAACATATAATTTCTGCCGTGTGGTTCTTATATTAAAGTCATTAGAAACCTCAAATTAAAAAAAAAGATGCATATGATTTTTTACAAGAAGCAACTTATTTTGTTTGTCCACATTTAGAAGAAGTTTCTTTTTTTTGTTAATAACTTGCTTCCAGGTAGCAATTCGCCGATATATATTCCGTATGCAAAGTGACCTAAGCGTGACCCTGCTCGTATAAATGCGGTGATCGCAATACGCATGGATGTGTCACTGAAATAAACTATTAGCTGATAGTGCATGATAAACACGTGATAAATATTTTAACATCCCAGTCCCTTTGTACTCCAGGAGTGATCTGAGCCGGATCTTCCCTACCAGATCACCCCAGCTTGAATTTCATTGTTTTGCATGCTTTCCGTTGTTTTGACGGGAATGCCTAATTCATAATAAAAGTTATAAATTTTAAAAATTAATGTTGAAAAAATCCAATGTTTTTACTGGTATTCGACCTGAGGACCTTAAGCATATCAACCCACGAGACTTTTTCTCTTGATAAAATTTCATTCAAATATGTACAATGAAAACATTGACCAGATAGTACCTCGTGTCATAAACAGACAGTTACATATAGTAAGTTACAAACAAATACAAATTCAATGTAAGTTCAGATACTAGACTAAGTATTATAATTAATATAATATTTCTCAATGACTATCTGTTACTTTAATAACGGGATTGTCCAATATAAAATATTTTTCTAATAAGACATTTTCTTTTCTTTGGTTTAAAAGATAAAAATAGTGAGAAATGTATTTTTTTCTAAAAATGTTTTAAATAGTCTACTAAATTGAGTTTAGCTTGAGGATTCAACAATATGAAATTTCTTCTTTTATAGATACAAAATCTTGCTATACTCATAATAAAATAAGCAAAATAAAATTAAACCCGTTACTTCTCTTAGTTTAAACATATTTATTTATAGTGGATTGGGAACCAAGTTTTGCAACTTATATTAATCCCTTTCCACTTTGCGGGTGCAAGTGCTGCCTTGTAGCGGCGTTAGCCTACTCTTTTTCGAAATCTACAAGGGTGTCGTTAACGTGCAAGAGATATGGCTCTCTCTTAACACGGGTCAGCCATTTATCGTCCCCGTCCAACGGACTATCATCGTTTCCTCAAGACCATACTCGCAAATGGTGTTAAGGGAGAGCCGAAAATTGAGTTCCTGAAATATTCATCCCAAACGGGAATCGAACCAGGAACCTTTGTGTTAGTAGTCCGATGCACTAACCACTACACCACGGCTCTCTTCTCTTCGAAACTACATGTACCATAAGCATCGCATGGTCAAAATCAAGCGTATTTACAAAGTTATCATCAACATTACACATAAAATTTAATAAAAAAAATCCTTTAAAAAATCAGTAAGATGTGACAAATTGACATAATTAATAAACATGCGTTCTAAATCTTCTCTAGATTATGCACACACTGTACAGTTGTCATTATCAGACATGATATAAGTCTAACTTTATTTAACAAAGTTATCTGAAGTACTTGAAAATTAAGATCCCTGCATTCACCAGGTGAGATATATAAATTTGAAAAAAAAAATACATTTTGAAAGTTCTAATTCTGGATACTTTTTGATCCAATAAGATTCTGATACCGGCAATTTTCCAACAAGTTGTAATAAGAGATTATAAAAAGTTCGAGTATCTTTAGCAGAAAAAGAAAAACAATCTGCAGTTTATTTCAAAATTCTCTGAAACTGGACTAATATTTTCATTGATAAAATGTACCCATTCAGGAGGAAGACTAACAAGCACATTTTTATAAAATTTGCGGACATCAAAATATTTTAGGTCAGCATCTTTCTCCGATAAATTTCATGGATTGCAATAAATTTCAGAAAACCAGGAATTGTCTCATAGGTTAAATGTTTAACTTTTGTTATACCTGCAAAAATAAAAAGTTTATAATTTAGTAATTTACCTTCTTTTGTAACACTAGAGTGGAAAAATAATGGTATCTCGTGAATATTATTTTCATTCGCTTCAAAGGCAACATATTTGTTTATTTTGCTCTATGCAAGCAATATTTCTCGCACGAAAAATGAAAGCTTTGAATAAGACGACTGTTTCAACTTACAAAGTAAAATTTCTTTTACCAAGATTCATTTTTTTTATTTTTGAGCAACTAATCCGAATTAAATAGTTTGAAAAATGCATACCCCTTTCAGATTTTTTTTAAATAATTGTTTCATATGCCACATGATGAATTTTAAAATTCCATAAAATAATGCTTAGGATTCATAGTCTGCACTATAAGTATATGCCATAATTTTGACATCAGTAGAGATGATATAACAGCAAATCTACCATGGAGTGAAGAGGTCTCCATTTCCATAAATTTACAACAGTAGAAATAGAGCTGATATTTTTCTTCCAGTTCAAAATATTTCATTTTCTTGAATTTTCCTATCAAACTCTTCAAACTTCCATTACATTATCACATATCTAAATACATAACTGGTCAATGCCAATTTGTAACAAATAACCATTTCCTTTATTGATTTTAGCACCTAAAGCACCCCTTTAGATTTTAAGAATATCAACAACAATAAAAATGGCCTTCCTATTTGCTAAGGAAAAGGTTGTGTCATCAGCATGCGGGAAAATATTGGAATAAATATTTGTGGCAGGTATTCAAATATCAGTAAGGATTAAACTTTTTGATAAGATCTCAACCGTCCCCCTATACCTCTAGCCAATGCAGAAAAGTAAACGCATAACAATACGCACAATCGGTTCAAGAGAAGTCCGAGTTAGATGTCAGAAGATGTAACAAAAGAAACTAAACAAAATGACAATAATACATAAATAACAACAGACTACTAGCAGTTAACTGACATGCCAGCTCCAGACTTCATTTACACTGATTGAAAGATTATGTCTTCATCATATGAATATAGCACAAAGACCATATAAGTGAATCTATATTAAACCCCTATTGTTTTCTTATATCTGACAATACGTTTAGCTTTTCCGGTTAATTGCCACTATTTAAGGATGTGTTATAAACATCTGTGATTCTTTCAAAGCTTTATGCTTGCTTATTTCTACTGTTTGTTTGAAACACTAAATAGTAAAAAGCTCAGGTATTATTTTTCAATCTCCTTCTTAATTACTTTTTAGTATTTTAACCCACTTAGATTTTAAAACAGGAAAATAAGTTCTTAAATATACATAGTTAACCCCCCTTATCATATGGACCAATGATCGAATTACTCTTTAGCTATATCTGGTCAATATTCCAAAACAAATTTTAAAAAGAATTAAATATTTCTTTTGAACTATACAAGCAGTTCCGTCAAATATAAAAATGTATGAATATTTTTTCAGATGATTTTTTCTGGTAAAGGGGGAATAACCAAGTTTAAACTTTCGAATATTACGCCAAACAAGTATTTATTACGTTATTTGCTCTGTGCGGACTGTTGGGAATAGAGGAAACAGACCTACCATTTTTTTTAGAAAAAAAGGAGGGTGAATTATATAGTATTATGAATAATGCACCAGTAAATAATCAACCAATAGAGTACTTGAACTTTAAAATTGTAGAATAGAAAACATAAATGGGCCCAAAAGATTAAAGAATATATAGTTTGAAAGGCCGCCCCATTTGGACTCTATTGTTCTTTAGTTCTAAGTCAGATAGGATACAGATGATGTTGTTGTCGTGCTATTCCTACTAAATATGATATAAGACTAAACAATCCATGTACCGCCAATGTAATTTTGCTAAATTATGTTCAATATGTACCCTTAACTTTGTAATTGCATTCTATTAAATCTTTATTTTTCATTGTCAATTTTGAATGAACTAATTAGACTAGATTTAAACCTTGATATAAAAATATTGGCACATATATCACCTTGTTAACGTATGACAAAAGAATTCGGTAATACATATTTATTGACCTGTCTTCACAATTTAGATATGAAGCTGATATATTATAATTTGAAAATACTTTAAAGGGAACCATGTATCACGATGAACACTATTTAAAAGTATGTAATCAATAGATTCAATATAAAATTGACCAACTACAGGTTTAAAAATCAATAATATAAGACTTTACATTGTACAAGGATACCAACTGAAAAGAACGTTTAACCTTCGTGTATTCATTGGAAAATACGGATCTCTGGAAATCTCGTATATCTTCTGAACTGCCAAAGTAAGTATAAAAAGCAATTGACAAAACAACAACCTATGAACAAACTAAATGTAAAAAAACATAACTTTGTGCTTATTGTTAACTTACTGCAAGAATAACGACGTAAAATATTCAACTAATGTTAGTATACAGACGTCTGACGTTACCATGGGTACCTTAATAAAACCAGATAATACATGAGATAATAATTGCTATAGTTTAACTGCAAATGTCTAACTGGCGAAGTATTTTATATTTATCAAATTATACATTATGTACTTAAGGATGTATTCTTCTGACGTTTCAACATCGTTGAAATCTCGTTCTTGAAGTATTTCCAAAATTTGTGATGCAAGTGAAAAATATTAAAGAATCTAAACAATTTTATAATAAAACTTAACAATGTTAACTGTGTGAAAAAAATGTGTACTTACAACAAGTAGTTTTTGAGTAATATATATTTTTAATTTTATAATTATTCCAGTGAGTCTTTTTAGCCAAATTTTGAGACAATGGGTGAGAGATACAAGAAATGATTTTACCAGAAACCTGTACATCCCTTATCCCTCATTTTTTTTTTAAATTCGATGTGTGATTTTTTAATCATTTATAACAAAGAAAATTAAAATAATATGCTTTTTTCTTGAAAAAAAAGTCTCAAATTCACGTCAGCATGGCAAATTTGACGCAAAAAAGCATCAAAATATGATAAAACTTTCTTATATTAAAAGCTACCTATAATTTTTTTTCAATTTAGATAAATAAGATCGATCGGTCCACGTCATTTTATTGAAAGTATGAAAAAAAGTTCAATTGTGGAACTATGATTCTTTTCACGATATTACCTTGTAGCACAATAATGGGTAAAAATTGATAAAAAAGTAAAAAATCATCAAAATTGGATACTTTCAACGGGCCGTAGCAAAAAACGAAGTGCACCACCGTATGCTGTTTCCCTTCGTCAAATATTTTTTAGAGTCTTATAAACCCAAAAATCAGGTTAAGATAAAAACAAATTGAATTCTAGAATTGTTTGGCTTCTCAGAGGTGTACATCCTTACATAGTGACGATATTAATTCAGTTATATTTATTTGAAATCTAAACAAATATTCCCCTTTTGTCAGAAGTAAATGTATGGTTAGCTGGTTTCATTGTATCATACATTTACTTTTTATGCTATACAACAAGGTAGAGAAAGTAATACATAATACAAAAAAGATCAAATCCAGCGGGAAACTTAACTAGGAGTTGAAATGTTAAAAAAACATTTTCAGCGTAATAAGTAAAGCATATTCATGTATATTGTTCTTCATTTTCCTAATATTTGTTAAATAAATTTGTATAAATGTATAATAAGGTTGCTATTAGGGTTATTAAATTATCAATGTAGTAGTATTCAGATTGTTTTTCTTAAGCATTGCTGTGAAACAAAGTTTTAAAAAGTATTGTTTATATTATTCATTTTTAATGAAAACAAAAATCTTTCCCGATAACTACAGAAATAGGATATAATTGGTTTAAATGTCAGATAACAAGTTATATAGAATATTGTCTTATTCATCCTTTGTTAATTTCAAGGACGTCATCACGAGTTGGTTGACCGTTATGGAATATTCGTTTCACAGATGTAACTGCTTGAAACATGAAGCATGTCAATGAATCAATTTTCAAATTGAAAATGCACTAATTAATAATGAAATAGTTTCTTATTTAAGTATTACGAGAGTATGACTAGTTAACATGATATAACTTATCGATCATTATTCATCAGCTCATGACTTCGGACAGTCTAACATAGACTTTTAATGAGTTTGTGATCGCTCAACCATCCTGTAACCTGCCAAAGAGGTGTTTCAGAACAAAAATCCCACAATCAGTTTTCCATTCATTTGGAGTGTTTGAGGTTTTTATTATGTTATTTGATTAGTGAATTTGCTTGGAGCATGCTATAATTGTTATTTTACTTTTCCCAAAATTTTATATGTAAAAAAAAGTCAGGATCATTTGTATTGACAGTCGTTAATGAATATTTTATATTAAATTATAAGCAAACACCCTCCTCATAGGTTAAACTCAAGATATGAAAATTATGGACATGGTTTGACCTGAGAAAAAAAAACAGTCTGAGACTAACTGGTAAACACGTTAACAAGTATAGGTCACAGTACAGCTTTAACAGTGATTAAAACATATGCCATTTAGTTAACTAAACGGGACCGACGTGTACCAATATAAAAGCAATTTAAACTAGAACTTTCTATCTAAGTGAATGTCCTTAAGGTTAATATTGTTTTGCGTGTCGAAATAATTGACAAATATTAAACACATTTGCTGTTCAACACAGAATATAAGAAATGATAAAAAAGAAATTAAAATGGTAATCTATTCAACTTATATCTCTTTCTTTTACAGCCAAAAAATGGTGGACATCGAGGCATTACATCTTTTGCGACAGCGAAAAGAGGCGCTAAAACAATTCTCACATCCAGATGACTCAAATATATCATTTGAGAAATATCAAGAAACCGTCTCAGAGACTATGACAAAGACCCAAAAAGATATGGAAAAAGTATCTAAGTATGCCATTGAGATCAAAGAAGAAGTCGAGAATATTGGCATACTTGTGAAAAAATGCAGCGTTCAAATTGGCGATCAGCTAAAAGAATTATTAAAAAGTATGTGTGTGGTACTTGATTCATAATTTTCACATTCACATTTACTAGATTAACAAAAATGCCAGAAAATCACTTCGATCGAATTAGTAGTTTACAAAAACAATTGAGTGGGCTAAATCTCGTTAGTTTTCTTTATTTCTAACATACAAAAGGACGGATATTTTTTTGTATTATCGTAACAAAAATCATGTTCATTTTGCATCAAATGTGACCTACCAAATCAGTGTTATTTCTGTGTTTGTAAATTGATGGGAAAAACTTGATATGCAACATGTAGAACACAATCTGGTTAACATCACGGTTTATTGATCTGATTTGGTCAAAAAAGGTGTGTGCTGTCCTTACTTTTAGTTGGAATTTTTGTATGTCGTTTGACTTTTCCTTTTTTAATTTCTGTGGTATCATTGTTTATAAAGCTAAGTATTCTGTCTATCATTTACCGAGAAACTTAATGTTTAAATTTTTCAAAATCAAACTTCTTATCAAGTATTAAGATAATGAAAAAATTGAAAATAGAAATTGGTAATGTGACAAATAGACAACTTTACAACCAAAGGTCAGAAAACGGTCGAAAGCCACCAATGGGTCTTTAACACAACGAGGCGTGCTTTAGCTGGCCCCTAAACAAACATGTGAACAGTTTTCAAAACATATAAATTAACCAATTTTCAGATGGAATGAAAGACGAACAAAGGTCAGAGTCTCCTGACTTGAGACAGACGCAAACATGCAGCGGGGTTATCATGTATTGTGAAATCTCAACTCTATCCCAGTATACCTCTAACCAATGTAGAAGAAACAAACGCACAGCAATACACACAGTGAAAAACCAGTTAAAAAGAAGGCAGATGTCAGGATAGGTAACACAAGAATCTAAGTAGAACGACAATGATATGTTAATTAACAGATGACTGCTAGCAGTTACTGACAAGCCAAATTCATACCTCAAATCAAGAATAATCCCTTCCGTTAGGGGTTTAGTATCAACCTTTCATTAAATATATGAGAAGAACATAGCCCGTATTATGCTAACAAATGATTTTATAATAAATGTAATTATATCCGATGCAAGGACCCTATGAGTAAATCAATATGAAAACCAAAATATGCCTCTATAATGACATGACCACATGCAGAGTATCGTAACTATATCAATGTATATCCCTTCTTGACAATACTGTATAAAAGTTTGGTTAGCTTTTGAGATTAATATCTCTGCAGTAAAACATAGATTTCTTTCTTTAAAATCAAATTCGTTGTTACATACACGAACGAATAGAACAAATTGAGATATATCTTTTTATATAGATTAGACCGTTGGTTTTCCCGTCTGAATGGTTTTACACTTGCTATTTATAGATTGTTGTTCGGTATGATCCAAGGCTCTGTGTTGAAGGCCGTATCTTGACCTATAATTGTCTATTTTCATAAATTGTTATTTTGATGCAGAGTTGTCTCATTGGCACTCATACCTCATCTTCCTTTACCTATAATAAGATGGCGACTAGCTTAGGGAACGTCACCTCCTAAATGATAATTAACAAAGTTTACATGCCAGATTGTGTTTGAACTTATTAATATTTATTGATTCAATATTCAACCCACTATTACGCCTGCTTAATTGATACAACTTCTCACAATATCTAATAGGAGTAACATAGAAGGAGTCACATGAAATCGCCCCCATGTTTAGATTTTTTTTTCTGCTCCGGTTTTGGTTTTCTCTGTTGTGTATGGTGTATTGTACTTTGTCTTTTGATCGATATTGATTTTGTATTGCTATTGACATGGGTTTTTAAAAAAATGACTGCTAGCAGTTACTGACAAGCCAAATTCATACCTCAAATCAAGAATAATCCCTTCCGTTAGGGGTTTAGTATCAAAAAAAGGATTGTCCTGTTTGTATCTTTCGCCTATTCTCTTAGTTGATATGTTATTTTCAATCAGTACAGTTCACTTTGTAAATGAATATAGAATATTTTTTCAGAGCAGGTTTTTTGTCGGAATCTCCAGGAAAGAAGTGATAACCAAGAACGTAAGTCTTTATATATACAAACATACACACATAGAAGGAGTATTTACAACAAAATATAGCAAAAGTTTGTAAAACAACATTGGTGTTCGAGAAATGCTGTGTATAAATAGCGCATTAATCAAAAATTAATATTTGGAAATTTAACATGTTTAATATTAACTGCATTTCCGGATTTCTTTCCACTATAAATGTATCATACTTTTTATTAGTTGAGGTGAAATTTCAGTTGGTTCCGTTGAAACAGGTGAACTACGAATTACAATTTCATCGAATTACAAATATCATATTGACCAATGTCATTGTATTCAAAGACATTGGCCAGTGCACGAAATCACAGGTTTATGGAAATGTTACGAAAATTGAATTGTTGTAAGTACGGGAATTCGTAAAATGACAGTTCACTATGACCTTACTGGTTATAACGTTTTCTATCATATCACATATTTTTTTTATTCTGGTATCAAATTGAGTATGGAAATGGGAAATGTGTCAAAGGGACAACAACCCGATCAAGAGAAGTCCGAGTCTGAAGATTTAACCAAAGAAAATAAACAAAATGACAACAATACATAAATAACAACATACTACTTGCAGTTAACTGACATGCCAGCTCCAGACTATAATTAAACTGATAAAAAGATTATGATTTATTCATATGAATATCAGACACAATCCTTCCTATATCTTTATTTGGTGGTGTATTTTCCATTCCTGTATCTTTTTCAAGTTTTTGATACAGTGGTACGGTGTTATCCCCTTTAGTGTTTATTGTTTATAATCAACATACAAATCTTACAATCTCCCCCACACAAAAACAACCTCAAAACCCTCATTTATGTTATTGATGTTTATCTTTTTCCGCTCAAAATAAAATCTTTCAACACTTCAGTTGACAAATGTTTCAATTCATAAAGTCAAATGTCATTTTTTTAAAAGTGTATACTCTTGTGCCAATATTTATCAGTACATTTCACATTTCTAATTGTAAATCATTTTTTTTTGCAGCTCAAATTGTTACAGGACACGTAAATAACAGGAGTGATAGTCATCAAGGTAGGCGTTTTATATGAAAAATAAATTAAAAGACAAATATTTACAACAAGGTAAAGAATTTTATTTTTCCTAAAACATTCATTTTTTTGTGCTGCACTATGAACAATTCATGAGTGAAAATTACACGAAGGAATATCTATAATGTAATATTTTAATGTATGTCCATAAAGTTTCTGTTTCTCATTGGTTAAGAGCATACGAAGTCCTATTGGTAAAACATAAACTCATCCCGGCAAATCACGATAGGTTGATATAAGATTTGTAACAGCGTCCTTGTACCTAAATAAAGATCTCCTAAGGTAACGTCAATGGCGTAGGTTTAATTTATAACGTTGAGTAACTTCCCGTTTTATGCTCTTTTTTGTTTTGTTTTTGCGATATTTTTCTCTTCTTATTGTTTTGGTGTATATGTTTTAAATAACCGTTATTGAAAAATAGCTTCTCTAAGAGCACGTAATACATTTTATATATGAACAGGGAGCAGTTTCAATAGTTAAATGAGCAAAAATCAAAATTAAATGCAGGATAAAAGTCAAATTATGACCCAATTGTTGATTTTTGATGTCAGTTGAAACAATGATTTATCAACAAAAGAGATACGACATTTAACGTCGATCGTTTTCCTTGGTGCCTACCATATCTTGTATCAACCTCATCAAAATTCAATAATTGTATAATGTTTAATTGAGGATATTTGGTTTTTAAAAATGCACCATCTTGTTTCAGAATAACACAACAATGTTGTTGTATAACAGTTCTCCGAGAAATATGTCTCCCACTTTCACTCTCATCTAACCTAATACAAAAATGAGTGTTGTGAAGGCGTTGACGATGCTGTTGCATCAAAAACAAATTGAGAATGCGTACAAATATAGTTCCTTTCATGTATTTACATTATTGTGTAAGGTCCATGGTAAATGTTAGGGGAAAAATACCAGTCCTATAAATTGGAAAATTGTGATATAGAAAAATTATCCGAAAGTACTCATGACCAGACAACACTAATAATCATCTTATGCGCTACATGTTAACTTGTGTTAACGTGTCGTTTGGTTATTCCTTGATTTAATTTTCTTTAAATCTATGTTTTTGAGAAGTAATATTCTTAAAAACTTATGAAATAGAACAATTCGGTTTGTAGTGAAACATTGTGTTTTCTTGAAGGGTTCATCATTTATTCTTAGACATCTGCTTACAAAAGAGATTTCGATTAAAATATTAATCGGCTGCTACATTTTTTAAGTGTGGTTAAGAAAAAAATCTAGTTTGGTCCAACAGTTTTCATTTATTTTTAATATGTATTTTGACGTCAGTAAAACGCTTAAATTGAAGTAAACTCACCGGACGAAATATAAAATATGTTCAGAAACATCAGTGTAGACTGAGTGTCAAATTTAGGAAAAACATTTAATATTAATATGATACATACTTTTGGACACTCGTCTTAAAAGAATATAAACAGTAAGATCTAGGTCAGTGCTTTACGAAACAAAGTTGTACATATTTTTTTACTCCTGATATAACCGTTTTTTGATTTAATATTTTCTTATCTTTTTCAGTGTTTAAAATGCCATTAGACACAACACCGAAGAGTTAATAAAGCTCATGTTATATTATGGTTTTCGATGTATTTCTATCATATGTATTACAAGGAAATAGGAATTACTATAAAAGTGGAACATTTTTCATAAAGCAACCTTCACGTATCAACACAAGTTATCAATTTTATATTGCACAAAAGATACAAATAGATTGAACAGAAACAATTACATTTTAAACGATGCTTAGTTTTAGCTTGAGGATGAGATATTCAAATCTTTTAGTAAAATTGCAAGCATATTTTTCCAATATATTTATAATGTACGTTAGTATGGATTAAAGAGAAGTCTGCATATTTGACGGACACGACTGAGAGATACAGATAATTTGAATTCATGAATCTGAAAAGCAACGTTTGTGATTTGTAGATTGATCAAGCATTAAAAACAGTGGTAAACACTTAAAAAAACTATTAAAATGATTTCAGAAGCTTTTAACATGTGTTAGCTAGAACTAATTGCACAAATTATAAAAAGAAACCACACTATAAATATACCTCCAATAAGAGACCTCTGTTAAAATTAAATTTGAAAAAAATAAGTAAGATACATTGTACGAAATGTTTAAAAAGGCACAATTTTTAACATAACTTGTATCGGTAATTTTAAATGTCACCTGCTTATGATACATACATACATAAGCTTGTTGTTCGGTGTTAGCTAAGGCTCCGTGTTGAAGGCCGTATAATGGTTCACTTTTTAAATTCGTATTTAGATGGAGAGTTGTCTCATTGGCACTCACACCACATCTTCCTATATCTATGTTCTGACTGATAACTTTCTGTTCGACCACTAATGTATTTAAAAACCATCAATTGTAGAAGCTTATATAATTTAACATCTACTTTTTATTTGATATTCTTATGTATTGCAATACACTATATGTATTTATTGGAGTAAACTAATCAAGCATAACTTTATATAATACATTAATATATAAGTTTTTTTTTCTTATTTCGGTGCTTCTTTTATTGCTGAAATATTGATTTACTTTTCTGCATTTTATTTTTATTTACATCAGACAAGGACAGAAAGACAGGTGATTATCAATGTAGCCAAATTTTATTTCATGGTAAACATCGATCATTTTTATTACAGCGTATACAATCGCCATTCTTATGTTGGTAATAATATTGAATCATTTACCGTCAATTGTCTGTCATTAATTATCAATAACAGCTTTTTACACGGTCTGACAGAGGTTTTCAAGTGTGAATTTGAATATTATAGTTAAGTAAAGTACATACAGGTGTACGAATTGAGAAAAATAAAGTTTAGGTATTCAACATTAAGATCAACAAACAAGGTTAAATCTTCTGCTAATTTTTCGTAGTACTTGACTGGGGCGTTAAGAGCCTACGGCGACCCCATAGTTTAAATGTTCATAACACTTACGATATGACAAGTGGGCGTTAGAGACGAACATTTTGTTTTATCTGACCCAGTTGATAGATAACCTGAGCGCGAAAAGAAATGGTCATGTTATCTGTGAACCACTAATTCGATACCTGTTACACGATAAAAGAGATGACGTATTTTTGTCAGATGCAAAATCGGTTGCAGAGCTTTTATTAAGTTTAAAAGGTATTGAGTCTAAAAAAAAAACAGTTTTGCTTATTAGAATATTCGTTTAGATAAAACAATTTAAAGACTTTATATTTAATTTTTGTAAATGAATTTAGAACTTTCTGTCTTATCAGAATTGTCAAAATCAATCTTTTCAATTTAGCACAATACCTTTTCTTATCTTATTGAAATGTATAACGATCAATAATGACTTGTGAGATGTGTTTGTGAATTGAATGAATATGAGATTATTCAAGACCCTTAAAAAAGTGGGTTTTTTTTATTTTGAAAAAAAAACAAAACATATTTTGTAATGCCAAATGTAAGAATTTTTTCGTATGTTATCCAGTTTTCCACCAAAAAGAAATGATTTAGATATAAATGCACTAAAACAAGTTCAGAAAATGCAGATACTTGCCAAACAACAGCAAGAACTGATGGAATTCATAGTTAAAACAGAAAACCTGGTTTCGTTTATTGAAAGTAACGCAACTTTGTCTCAATCCGATATTGCTGGTGTTACCAATCAAATGGAACAATGGTGTGGTGCTATGGAAAAAATAGAAGAACATGAATGTAGAAAGAGAGAAGAAAAACAAACAGAAGAACGAAAGAAAAAGGAAAAAGAAGATGATCAGAAACAAAGACAAAAACAAGAAGAACACGAGGCAGAGGAAACACGGAGAAAAGAAGAGGACGCTAAGAAATTAAGAGATTGGAAAAACTGGCCACCTTTCATGTAATGTATTTTAATTTGTTATCTTGTTCTCGAATATCAATGCATCTATTTACATCTTCTTTTTTATATCCCAGAACTAGAAATAAAAGAAGCAACAGACGTGGGTTCCTCAGCCACATTTTTAGACTTATACCTCGAATATAACATACACAGTCAAAACAGTACCATAATCTATGAGAAACGAGACGATTTTAATTATGTTATTATCAATTTCCCCAAACTTTGTAACAGTATACAAACTTTACCTGCATATGAGATATTCATTTTCCAACTAATTCGGTATTCAAGAGCCTGTAGCTCCTACTCAGCCTGTGTTAAATGTCACCAGTGTCTTAGCAAAAATTTGATGAACCAGAGGTTTGTCAAAGAACGTCTACACACGTTTTCTCAAAAAGTTGATCGAAAGGTACCAATACATTGTTGATCAATATTTCGTATCAATTTCACAAATAAAACATCATGGTCTCGGTGTATAGATTCTGTGTACTGACGTTGTTTATAAGTTCAATAACTCGTTATATTGTTCTTTTGTTTTATCTTTATTAATATTGCTTTTGCTTTTTGGTCTGTTTTTAATTAAATCCATGTGACGTGGGTCGGTACTTATGCTACTCGTCAATGTGTTGTTTGTATTATCTTCCATTTTTGCTAGTGTGCTTTGACCGTGTGACTTTTTGCATACCGTTGATACATATGACGTGGCTCCGTACTTTAAACATCCCGTCATTATGTGTTTGTTCTATTATAATTTTTGCATACTTTAAACGACACAATTATTTTAGATCTCGTCTTCGTTACGTCTTTATTCTGACGTCAAACGCGCGATTCTACACCAGAGTTGATATTCATCTAGCCATTCGATAGCCGGACTTTTGAAAAAATTCAATCCTACACAAATGTATGTGTTGATATTAACATACTTAAATAAGATACTATAATAAGAAAGCAATACACGTGGTTGTTAAATTTGATATATGCTTTTGTGTACTTCTTTGTTAAAAATGTGTTTGTTTTTATTCTGATTGAAATTGTGACACTGTGGTGACCGCTAATGCCAATGTCCCCTATTATATATGTTTTGTTCACTCATCATTGTCGATATGATTGAATTTGATGCGACTGTCATATAAGTGAGCGATTTAGCGTTTTACACAACAAGGTTCAATCCACCATTTCTACATAAGAAATGCCTGTAGTAAGTTAGGAATATGCCAAATGTTGTCAGTTCGTTTACTATGTTGTATGTTTTTGATTTTTCATTTGATTGAGGACTTTCCGTTTTGGATTTTCCTCGAAGTTCAATATTGTTTGTGATTATACTTTTTTTGCAACTTTTGTAATAGTTTTGTACGTGTATTTCCGATTACATAAATATCAGCATTCATTTGTAGGCTAGATGAGATAACTTCCTAGTGACACAAACAATGACAGACGTCAACGTGTGTTTTTTGACAATATATAAATCTCTTTATATCCACTACCTATATTATAAGTTACATGGTTCGCTACTGACCCCCTACGGATCCATAGAGGGTTAGTAAAATCCATAGGTGTGAGGTCGGAGGCCGAATCCGCTATTGATTTTATTCACCCTATATGGTTCGTAGGGGGTCAAGGTTAACCGTATAACGAATTTATCGCACGCCGAATTTTTTCTGTTGCATTTTGTTGAGAAAAAAAACAGTGAAACACAACAACATTAATAAATGACGTCACCATTAACGCGTCATGAACCCCCTGTGAAATTAACTAACCCCTACGGTCTCATAGGGGGTCACCATGTGCCGGCGCTAAACCAATCTCAACGTGATATTTTACCAGCGGTGCGATAACAAGCTATTAACAGCACAGGATATAAATAGTTGTAACTAATTTTGAAATCATACTTTAAAGAATGTTTTTATTGTGTTTATTTTGTCTATCTCAAAACTGTTTCATTAAGATATTACAATAAAAGACAAAACCAATTCCGTCAGGAAATCTGCTGTGTTGTTTTTACAATGCTTGGCGGAACTCAGGAGAGTGATTTTAGCTGCCAAGGATCAGATGCTGTTGAAGAGTTAGATAAATGTTTGGAAACAAATGACGAACAAATAATATCACCTGTTATCACAATACAAACCAATAATGGCAAAAAGACAGCTGAGGTATGGTTTATATGTAAGCGTATCCCTTGTTTTTCAATTGTAGTATATTTTAAAATATATAAAAATATGAAACAGGAAACTAGCATATTTTAAAATTTGTTAAAATATCAAACAGGAAACTGGCTCGGACGTGGCCCAGTATAAAAAGGTCCGAAACAGACGTCACCATAGACACGGTGTCTTCTGATACGACAGGTGTCCCCTCATCACCAGACATGACAAATATCTCACACATGACTCATTCAGATCCTCGTCCTAGCGACAAAAGCAACATAACAGATATACAGCCATGTCCAGTTCTCCTTAAAGACATTTTGGTTTTTGATGACACAGTGCAACAGTGTCGCATTTCGAAATGTGAGACCAAAGGCTGCAAAACTTGTGCAATTATAATTACAGATGTTGAATTCACTAGCAATTTGACCAAGAAGTCATATTTTACCAGAAGTTACGATGATCTAAATTGAAAATCGATAAAGGTCGTCTACGGATTAGAGTGCAACTTTTGCGGATTGGTATACGTCGGTGAAACGAAAGGAAGGTTAAAAAAACGTATGTGCGGTCATAGATCAGACATTTATCTCAATGCTAACGACATTCTATACCAGCATTTCAATCAGCCCGATCATTCCATCGTTTCAATGCCAGTTCGCAATATCGAAAAGATATACCATAGCTCTAACAATCCTCATCTTTCAACGACTCTCCGTAGACAAAAAGAAGACTACTGGATTAGACAATTGGGAACTGCAACACCTTATGGGTGCAATGACAAAATTTATGGTATAGGTATTCTGTCTAGTCCTTCGTGTAACTCGGTGAATGTGATGAATATTTTCAACCCGACTCCTCGACGTAGACGCAGTCATGGTCATCGTCATTATACATCACCTTCTCTGCATGATGTCTCTATTAATGACTTGCTGCCATTTATACAAAAGCCGTTAGGTATTCATCACTTTCGCACGAAACTTTATTCATTACCCCTTTCAAAACTTCATTCTCTGTTCAATTTATGTTTGGAATCCACTGTTACAAACCCTCATTCAAACCAATACAAACTTGAAGCTATAATTTCGGATATTGCAAGTCACAGACTTTTCAAGCCAGTCCGAATTGGAAAAGATGAAAAAGAGAAAAGATCTTTCCTTAATCTTTCCGTTGCCAACAAAGGTCTCGATGGCGTCAACTTAGGCAATATCCCTCATCATAAATTAGTTCAATCGAAAATACCTCCTTATTTCAAAGACCGGTTTGTACCAATCATTTCTTTTACCTATACCAAACCTATTGCAACTAAAATTTTCAATTACAAACACGTTTTGCAGCATCTCGATATTGACGACTTCAAGTCTTAACCTCCTGATTGCACTTGTGCTAGTTCCAAATTCACATATAATCCTTGTGGCCACGTTATTACCGGTGATCTCAACATTGTTAATAACACTTCTCTACGAAATGTGTTATCGAAAGGTCCGAAATATCGTGAGCCTAAATCCATCAATTGGAAATACAACTTTAAAATTTTGACGGATTCAGTCGAGGATTATGCCAGGCAATGGGATAAGCGCGAGAAGGAAGACGTAGACACTCTTTCTGAAAGGATTAATGCAATGAAGTCGTTGATACAAATTAGAATTAAGAAACTGAATGGGTCCATCAATGCCCATGCTATGTCAATCTTTAAAGACCCAAATGTTGCAAAACACCTAACCGAACTCCATGACAAATATGTTGTTGTCTCCGCAGACAAAGCCCCAAATAACATCGTTTTGGTGTGTAAAAGTCATTACATTAACTGCTTGATAAACGAATTAGGTATTGACAATTTATTTTCAAACTCAACATATACATGTACCCTCACGACACTTACCAAAGAGGAAATCCTGGATAATCACAGGTCTGTTCTTTGTTCTTTTGGAATTTCATCACTGTATTGGATATCTAAACTACATACGTGTCCTTACAAACAACGGTATATTGCTGGGTCTTCCAAGTGCTCCACGAAACCTCTTTCTAAATTATTAACATCTATATTATCAGCAATTAAAGACGGGCTTCAAAGTTATTGTGAAACTGCCTACTCTAGAGGTGGCGTGAATCGGATGTGGATACTTACAACTTCCAAAGATATTTTAGAGTACATACAATCTAACTCTCTCATTTTGTTACAGTATTGAAACATTTGACTTTTCAACTCTTTACACAAGTATTCAACATTCCAAACAAAAAGACAAATTGAAAGAGTTGGTATTGCTTTGCTTCATAAAAAAGAATGGCCAACGTAGATACAAGTATCTTGTCTTAGGGATGAATAAATCCTACTTTGTAAAGGATCACTCTGATTTAAACAAAAAAGTCTCTGAAACTGATGTTACAAAGATGCTTGATTTGTTGATTGACAACATATTTGTTACGTTCGGAGGACGTGTTTTTCAACAGACTGTCGGCATTCCAACATGTCCAATTGGAACAAACTGTGCCTCTCTACTTGTCGACTTATTTCATTATTATTATGAGTCTGACATCATGCAGGAACTTCTTAAGGAGAAAGATAAAAAGTTAGCAATATCCTTTAACTCTACTTTCCGTTATATATATATTGTTCTTTCACTAAATAAATAATCAAAATTTGGTGACTATGTGGAACGCATCTATCCCATTGAACTAGAGATAAAGGATACTACAGATACAGTTAAGTCGGCTTCCTATCTTGACATACATCTAGAAATTGACAATGAGGGTTGATTGAAAACAACACTTTGCGACAAAAGAGTTGATTTAAGCTTTCCAATTGTGAACTTTCCATTTCTAAGTAGCAACATTCCAGCAGCAACTGCATACTGGTATAAATCTGTTGATTCACATTCACCGAGTTACACGAAGGACTAGACAGAATACCTATTCCCGTGCTTGCATTTCCTATCATGATTTTCTTGAGAGAGGGTTGCTACTCAAAAGGCAGCTATTAAACCAAGAGTTCCAAATGGGGAAGTTGAAATCATCCCTTCGTAAATTTTACGGACGCCATATGCATCACGAGTTGGTTGATCGTTATGGAATAACAGTTTAACAAATGATATCGGATATGCTCTTACGTCGTAACTACAATCCCCTCTCCTTTCATGAATGTGACCTACCGAATTAGACTATTTACCGGATTTGTTATCATATAAGCAACACGACGGGTGCCACATGTGAAGCAGGTTCTGCTTACCCTTCCGGAGCAACTAAGATCACCCCCTAGTTTTTGGTGGGGTTCATGTTGTTTATTCTTTTGTTTTCTATGTTGTGTCATGTGCACTGTTGCTTGTCTGTTTGTTTTTTTCATTTTTAGCCATGACGTTCTCAGTTTGTTTTAGGTTTATGAGTTTGACTGTCCCTTTGGTATCTTTGGTCCCTCTTTTAAATGCCACGCAATTTAAATGTAGCAGCTCAAATTGTTGGTTTCTGACTTATCGCAAATCGATAATATCAGCTGCACCACATTCATTGAATACATATACCACAGCAAGAAGAATATACAACAATATGTGTTACCTTCAATTACAGTTTTATTACACTAACATCATTTATGATTTATATCCTTCTCATAACTTTTGTGGTAATTGTATGATACATATTATACTTTTAATCCATTGAAGTTGCCATTACGAGTTTATGTGCCAATTGTATCGTATGCTGAGAACCTGATACCAACACTAAAATTCGCAATCAAAGGACAAAAATGGAGATTTGGAAAAACCCTTCCAGAGATACAACTTCCAAACGTGAAAGTAAGTAAACCACTGTTGACCTTCCGCTGTTATCTGCTGTTGTTGTCTTTATCAAATATTTCCTATTTCCTTAATCAATTTTTATTAAAAGGAAAATCATGCTTAGGTCAACCTTTTTTCGACGTTAAACCAACACATACGATATTTTTGTCTTCTAGAAACCCTTACATTTAACGCTGTCGTAAATTCAAGATTCAGTAAAACAAATGCTTGTGTCTTATAATATACTTATAATTTCTTTTTTATCAATTATTGTAAAAATACTATTTAAGAACTTTAAAAAGAAAAAAATGTCTTTTAATGTACAGATTCTGGTAAAATCATTGTTCATAAATGTACCCCTCACCTTTTTTAGGTCGACATTTTGGTTAAAATGACTACCTCAATTGGTTATAAAATTTAAAATTTATTATTCAATAAATACTTTGTTCACAAATTCATTTGTTTATATTTTTTCAAATTCATCGATATTTTTACTTGTATCTCATGTTTTGAAAATAATTCCACTACGAGATTGCAAAGAGTGAAAAGTCAGAAGAACACATCCTCTAACTACAAAATGATTATTTAGCGCACTTGTATGTTAAGTCCATATATATGTGAATATTCAAAAGTTTTTGCAGTTCATAAAGCAAATGTTAATGAAATATTTCTTGGTGATATAAAAATTTACCAGCATGCCTCCATTCTACATGATAAAATTTGAATAATTTGTATTTTAATCATTGCCTAATTCACTTCATCTCCTGTCTTAGTTTTTTTTTCGAAGCTGATCTAGAAATGCATTATGTTATCAGTTCACGATCGGACTGCATGGTTAATCAGACTATCGATCTACTTAAATATTTATAACCTAGCCACGAGATAAAGGCAGGTTCCACTTTGTATAAAAAAAGCGGAATAACGTTTGCCAGGGATCAACGTTCAAAACCTGAGAATATTGTATTATCAGAGTGTCTGATATATTTTCTCTTTAAGATGTGTGTCGAAAATGAATATATATTGAAAACAATATTTAAACGATGATCTATCTTTTTACACGAGTAGATATGAAAATTGTTCGTATTATTACACTTGTATTATTTGATGGCTCTTAATTTTAGAAAATTATAATAAGTGCGCTGTATTAAGTTAAATCAACATATTCTGTCATGCAACATTTGTAAAAAAAAAATCGTTTCTTCTTACTACAAAAAGACAATGATAATTTTTTTCATTTTATTTGGGCAGATAAATTTGACAAACATGAAAATTATTTTCAAAACATTCATAATAGTTGTTTTTTGCTTTTTTTACAGCTTCCAACACTGTACACAGTTAGAGATCTACCACAAATTATTACGCGTCCATTGCTCTAAAACACAATACATACAACATTTCTTTAAGATATTAAATAAAAAAATTATTATATGTATTTCAAGCTTAGTTCATCATCTATCTTTTATTGACTCCCTTGTGTAAGAATTATTTCTCTAATGGCAAAATCACACATTGCTTAAAAAGTAAACAAAAAGGGTTGTACGTTTACTACGTATATACATTTTATTGGATGTTCATTTTCGAGATTATTCTAATCAACATTGATTTGAGGGAAAAAATATGTTTGATATAGAGAAAATATATATTTGGATAAACTAAATAACAGGCTTAAGATGGTTTTCCCTATAACCCTCATTAAAATTCCCCTTTAATAGTGTCGGGTTAATTGAAGTTCTATTCCATAGACGATACTTAGTGTTTTTTGCATACTGTTTTAATTTATTTTTAATGTTTGAAACTAGGATGTTTCATTTGTTGGAGTAGAAATACCCCTTAACCAACTGGACAGCGTCCAATGTGTTGCTATTGCCAAACACAAAATTCACGAAATCGAAGTTGGCAAAGAAGGCAAAAACTTTGAACCAGTAGTTGACAGGAATATCAAAGTTAAATTTCCGCAAGAAGCGTTTGCTGGGAAAACTGTCGTTGCAACAAAGGTATTGACATAGTTGGAAGTACAATTTTGTCGTAGTTTTAAATATACTAACATTACATTTCCTTTTTTTTAAATCAGTTTAATTGAGGTCTGTGAGAAGTCAATAACTGCTAGAAGTCCTTTATTACTTCATGTATTATGCATAAATGTATTGCAGTTAAGATTTTGTTACAAAGAAACGGATTTTTGTACATGTCATACGATAAATAAGAACTACGATTGGATATCTTAATTTACGTTGTTTTCTGCATATAGGCCAAGGCTATTGCGCATTTAAAAAAATTGTTTGGAGAGTCGCAAAATGTTTACACGATTATAGTATTTAGCATATTTGATAACTAAGTATGTCCTACCACATCAAGACTAACTTATATAAAAAGTGTTATTCATTGACGTCGTAAGCAGTTTTCTATCACGTGTGTCATGCGTTAAATGTTCTTTAAACGTTAACATATTTTAATATATTTCGCGGATTGATTTAGATAAGGACATCAAATGCTCTGTTGTTTTTTCCACATTTGAATCGAATAATGTAGTGTATGGGTAGCCTGGTACATGTAAAACTTGTAAAACTATGTAGCAATGTTTAGTTATAGTAGTTTAGCCTACACAAAACATTTAAAGTAAAATCACAAAAGTACTGAATTTGAAGAAAATTCTGTCGGAAAGTATCTTATCACAGGTCAACATCAATTCTATAAAAAAAATTGTGTTTTTTCCATAATTCACTTATGCTATCTAACACATGGGAAAACGAAGATATAGTCTTACAATGAAGCGCTGTATTGATATACAAGTGAGAGGTTTAGCTAGCTATAAAACCAGGTTCAATCCACCATTTTCTACAGTAGAAAATGCCTGTACCAAGTCAGGAATATGACAGTTGTTATCCATTCGTTTGATGTGTTTGGACTTTTGTTTTTGCCTTTTGATTTTTGATTTTCCTTTTTGAATTTTCCTCAGAGGTCAGTATTTTTGTGTTTTTACTTTTTGATTTCATAAATGAATCTTCACTCGACTTATAACAAAACATTGGTTGTACTTCCGGACGTTATTATGGATGTTTTACTACGCTATGTTTCATCACCAAATTGAAAACACTGACAAGCCAAAGCTTTTATTCATTGTGAAATTCTCTCAAATGTACTAAGTTTCTTGTGTACAATTTGGAAATTAGTATGGCGTTCATTATCACTGAACTAGTATATATGTGTTTAGAAGCCAGCTGAAGGACGCCTCCGGGTGCGGGAATTTCTCGCTACATTGAAGACCTGTTGGTGACCTTCTGCTGTTGTTTTTTTAATTGGTCGGGTTGTTGTCTCTTTGACACATTCCCCATTTCCATTCTCAATTTAATAATTTGTGTGGTTTTGAAGCTGTTTCAATGATTTTTACAAGATAAAAATTATTACATTTAATTGTTTAAGCCTGTTTCAAATTATTAATATATTTTTTTTTAATTTGCCATTGTGTTTTATCAGATGGTAGTACTTAACAAATGTGTGTTCTCTTTTGTTTCAGGCAGTCCCATGGACCCATACAGACATACAAAATGCATCAAAAACGCACAAAGAGTTAAAAAATATCAAAATAGCTGGTTCTTACATTGATATTACTTGCGAAAATGCAACGAGAGAAGATTCAAATTTAGAGATATATGATTTTGGATGGGTTGGTAGGTTTTGCTATTAATATTCATTTCTAATTTTGTTATTAAACAAAATATATGATTGTGGTATCTTTGATTTACAAAATATTCAACCTCATCATCAGCCACTTCCTAATACACATCCTCATTCTCCTCCTATACTATCTTTCTCCTTCCTTTTTTTTTAATTAGGAAAAGTTATATCTGATCTTTATATATTTTAGTGGACAAAAAGTTACAAAAGAATCAATCTGTCAACCAAGAGACTCTTAACAGATGTAGCAGATGGGTAGTCAACAATTTAAATCCTGACGAAACTGCGTTAACATTGAATGATGTTTTTGATAGTGATTTTGTGGACGACCTTAAGGTACATTTATTGAGAACTGTATTAAATTTGTTAATCATAATTATTCAGATTCATATCTGCAAAAATGTTATCAAAGAAAATTTGAATTATTTTTGAGTTTATAGAAAAAGGCCAAAAAATGATAATGATTCAAAAGTCTAAAAAAAATAAAAGGAAGATTCCTGTAGACTCAACAATGAACAGAAGTCTAAACAAATTTAAATCAATTATTCAGCTTGTTCTTGCTGAACAAATAATAAAAAGGTATTCAGAAGCATATTGCTGTCATCTGTATTGGGTCGCTCCAGCTGGTGTTGGTGAATTCCGTCAGGCAAAGTTGTCCTTATATGGATTTGGCTATTGTATTATTTATTTTTTGTCATACAGCTCTTCAAATGTTTTGAACAGCGGTAAACAACTGTTGCCTTTTTTTACTGCTCAAATATCCGTTACTTTTAGATATTCAACTTTTGTTGTTTTAAATCAAGAAAAGCAATTCGGATGCATCATATTAATAAAGTGTAGTTTTCCATTTCAATGCTAGCAAATCCTGCAATTGTTATGTTGCTCTTGAAAAAATCATCAAAAGGAATACACTATTTTGGGGTCAAAGGGTTTGGTTAAACCCCAACACAAGGACAAACATAATATAAGCGTAATCAGTTAAGATTTAGATCTGAAATTATAAATATTTTGGTATGATAGTTACATGGAATATTCAAATTTGCAGACACAAGAGACTGACGGCGATAAGAATCGCTTGATTCTTCGTCATCTGCACGATGCTGATTCAGAAAGTGACTTTGATAAATTTTTAGACGGATTGAAATCAACCCAACCAAAAGTGGCAGATAGAATAAATTCCGTACAATGTCAAGTTAGACTGTATAGAAAAGGTGAAGATAAGGACACCGAGAACAACTTTGCCAGCGACTTTGATCCAGGTACATGTATGGAGGTTTTATAAACAACCGTTTAAGAACCACGAACAGGATTATAAAAGCTCAAGTTTTATATTTTGTAATTTGCATATAGAGGCTACTCCCCGGGCCTCCTTCCAAAAAAAAAAGCAATAAACAAACTTAAAGCAATTAAGTTTTCATTTCTGTTATTTTATTTTTTCATGAACAGATGTTAACTGCAACTTAAAATAGATATGTACGTAGCTGTTCGGTCTTTGGTTGTGTTGTCTCTCTGATACATTCTCCATTTAAATTTACATTTTTATAGAACGCGCTGCTATCAAATAAGATATTAATTGAACTTTGAAGTCTGTATCATGAGTATGTCTGACGAAACATTGCTTTCATATTTATATATATATATATATAAGACTAATCAGAAAACATTCGTTTATCTATACCCTAGGTCTTCTTTTCGTATATACATGTACCAGTATTGCAACCATGTGTTTTGGAAGGGTAGTTTCGTTTTCATTTTCTTTTATATCACTGGGTCGATACCTGTGCTGGTGGAATATCAGTCCCCGAGATAATCATTAGTTCAGTAGACAGAACTTCAGTACTTCAGTACTGACATGATTTATAACAAACCTTTCAAAAATTGTCCGTTTATAAATTTTGCAATTTTGAAAAACTAGCGATTTAACTCCCTCACGCAAAGTTCACCTTGAATGAATTTGGCTACATGTATTTAATTTAGATATTGTTGTCATAAAGCTCTTCAACTGTTTCGGGATCCATATCCATCGAATTTCAAATGTTTGGCTTCCTGATAAATAGAAACCAAGAAAGACGCTTTGAACGCATGCAATTGTTAAATGTGTTGTTTTCAATTTCTTATATCACTGGGTCGATACCTTTGTAGGTGGACTATTAGTTCCCGAGGGTATCATCAGCAAACATGATCAGCTAAATAGTCAGTACTTCGGTACTGATATGATTTATAACAAACTATTTAAAATTGTCTGTTTATAAATTTTGAAATTATAAAAAAAAACTAAGGTTTTTAACTCCCTCAGACGAATTTGAACCTATTTGAATTGGCTATTTGTTTTGGCTATTTTTGTCATAAACCTCTTCGGCTATTTCGGTATTTATGCATCCCATGAATTTCAGATGTTTTGCGTTAAGCGTTTCTGGTGAAAGTTAATCCAAAAAAGCGTATCAAAGGCATAGAATTAGTAATCGTGTTGTTTTCAATTTTCGATATGTACATTTACCTTAGTCTGTCACCCTGTCATCCTTTGTTGTCGAAAAGACAGTTCCTTCGAAAAAAAATCGTTTATACGGAAACTTTTAAATTTTAGAGAAAAACAATTATCGTTTCATTTTAATGGATGGATTAAATATTGAAGAAATATAATCATTTAAGTAGGGAGCTTCGAGTATATCATATTTCGGTTCTTGACATCAAAATATCATTATTATTTTTTTCTTCTTCTATAATTGCAAGGTATCTGTGTATAAAACATTCAGTTCGATTAACAGAAACAGTTATAAAAATGGGACATTTATTCTTAGTGAGGACTGGTAAACATATTGCCATGATAGGGATAAACATTTCCAAACTTGTTCTTTTTCAAATCTGTATGATTTTTTTTTTAATTTAATGGCAAATTCTGGAATAGTGAGCAATTCTTAGGAATAAAGTTATCAGTTTAATATAAGCTCTTTTAATCTATATTTCGGGCACGGCTCTTTACAACATTGGATCATTTAAGGGAAAGAAATGATAAAAAAGGACTACATTTTAGGATGGGTAGATGTGCACATATCCTAAATAAATATTTTCACCAGGATAAAGCCTTAGTTGTTTAAGTTTTTTTTATTTTGTATTTAGTGTCCACTCATGTAACTTTAATGAGTTTATGAATGTTAGCAATAATTTTGTTTGGAGACCATTTTTTGTCGATTCAAAAAAACAAGCAAAAGTATCTTACTGTTGGTTTCCAATCGGGTCAGTTTGCTGTGAAATTTAAAAAATATATATATATCCTATAAAACATTCAAACAGTCAAATATGCTTCAGTGTTGACGATCTTACGGACAAAGTTTACAGAAATGTCATTGATATTATGCTACTGTCCTATTTGTTGTCATTTGTTATTAAATCAAGCTTTTAATTGTATAAAAGGTCCCACTAAAACGTATTATAATTTATCCTATAATATCTACAAATATACCAGTATATTTGTTTACAATAACTCAGAAGTCGACACTATAGAAACGAATACTATTTTTCAACAGATTTTGAAAAGAAGGAGGGTACCATTCGTATAGTTTCCAAAGTAACAGGAAAAAGTTGGGAGGTTGTGCCAGTGGAAGCATGTGATGAGCATCCTAATGCAAGGTTTCTGAAACTTCCGTCAGGAAATGATCAATATCAGTAGGTTCATCATGATTATATAAAAATTAAAAAAAAGAACAGACCATAAAGTAATATAATTGTACGGTCATATGGGTTATACATCACTCTTGAATAATTGGTATCGAATTATATTTCTCATGTACATGCAGTATTTTGCTGCTTACTATCGAAAAAATATAAAACGTTATAAAACCTAAATGTATATTTGGATGGAGAGTTGTCTCATTGGCACTCACACAACATTTTCCTATATCTATAGACATAAGAAGATGCGGTATTACATGTGTATGTAGTACCACTGAGACAACCCACAATCCAAGTTACAATTTATAAACGTAAAGCATTATAGGTCAAAGTATGGTCTTCAACACGAAACCTTGGATCACGCCAAACAGCAAGCCACTACGTATATATACCACCATTTTTTTGTTCTTTCCTCGCCTGGATTCGAACTCATGCTACTGTGATATAGTGACACTAAATCGCCTGCACTGCAGACGTCCTGCAAGACCACACGACCACCTTGGCTCTCTCTCTCTCTCTCTCTCTCTCTCTCTCTCTCTCTCTCTCTCTCTCTCTCTCTCTCTCTCTCTCTCTCTCTCTCTATATATATATATATATATATATATATATATATAAACAACTATATATATATATGACCCAGAGGAAAAAACAGGGCCCAGTTACAAAACGAATATTTGTTATTTCTTAATTCCATTATTTCTTTAGAGTTTTAGGGCTAGTTGTCCCGGATGACATGTCAGACGAAGATATTTGCAAAGCAGCTGAGATACTTGAGGAGTTGAATTGCGTCACATATGTTTCATTGATATGTCGTCAAAAGCGATCAAATCCTCATGAAATCATTATTGAATGTGTTAAATCTGAAAATGTAGCAACCACAATACAGCAGTTGGATGCTACAGGTTATAATGATGGACCGACTGCGAGTGCAGAGTTTGGTGTTGTTGATGGAGAAGAGATCGAAATAAAGTTCGCATCAAATCTTTATTTAGAGCGTATGAAACATTCACCACTGAAGATCACATTTTGTCAGCATCTTCAATACAATAGATATTCTGATCACCTAGTAGTTGTAAGCAAGGCAGATCAAGGGGACGATAAGAACTACCATGGATATCTAAATTACAGCGTATCTCCGGGTCGTATATCCTTTCCAAGAACAGGCTCACTTGTAGTGTACGTTCCTAAGGTATTAAGATTCGATAATTATTTGACCTGTGATTCGAATAAATGTCTGTTAACTGTTAAAAACAAATGTGTACCTTAATTAATATACAGTCAAACCTGCATCAAAGACCACCTGTATTTAGCAAGCACCTTGGTTATTATACCGTTAATTATATATTCTTCTGTAGTGCATTTCATATAGATTGAACCTATATTAACAGACCATCTGTCTTATGAGACCACTGTTTTAGCTCTCTCTTGAGTGGTCTCTTAAAATAGGTTTCGCTGTAAACGATTTCAAGTCCTACACATCAGATTATAATAACTACATGGAAAGATAAACTATACAAGATTCAGGATAAGTTTATGTCATCAATTCAATGGTTCAATATAAATTTCTTACTAAGCTAATAAAAGCTCTTCTTGAAATTTTTACACCGCAGTTTGCATAACATATATGAACTGAATCTATTTGCATATTTTCATTAAAATCAATGCATCTCGTCTTGTTTTGTCAAAAAATCACATTACTCTGTGTGGTATAATTACCGACCACCCTTTCAACACGGTGCTAATATGTTGCACATTACACCGGATTTGTAATCACATAAGCAACAAGACGGGTGCTGCATGTGGAGCAGGATCTGCTTACTCTTCCGGAGCACCTGAGATCACCCCTAGTTTTTGGTGGGGTTCGTATTGTTTATTCTTTAGTTTTCTATGTTGTGTCATGTGTACTATTATTTTTCTGTTTGTCTTTTTCATTTTTAGCCATGGCGTAGTCAGTTTGTTTTAGATTTACGAGTTTGACTGTCCCTTTAGTATCTTTCGTCCCTCTTTTATAAGATCCTCATGTTAGAAACGTCCATGGTTGCACATGAGGTTTTTAACATGCAAGTTACGTGAGCATTTTGTGAGCAAAAAAAAATGCAAATATGGAACTTTACTTGTTAAAAATTTAACCTACAAATGCTCATATGTGCTTTTATTTAAAAGATGCATTTTACTAGTGAGATTGTTAATATGAGAAGCTGCTCACATGTTGCACACATGAATGCATGTTAGTTGACTCTTTGATTTTGTTATAGAATTATTGCCAGATGATGGTTTGAATTGTATATAAATATCAACACGAAAAAGCTGGTTAAAGATATGATAACCTTTCAAATTTAAATGACAATCTTTGATAATTGAAAATAAAGCAAATGCCACATTATGATAAGTAATAATCATTACTACTGTAAGTTATGATTTCAAATAATTTGGTCTTTTTTTTGTTATTTAAACAATTATGACTAAAACATTACATTTCATTACATTATAAAATTAGTGCAGGGACTTGCATGTTTAGTACATAATGAATATCTTTGATAAGGCACTGTAAAACAGCAATTATTTTTATACGTATAGTACTTATTTGACGCAACATGTATGCTCCGATGAAGGACTTAAAATTGTAATATATTTCAAAATCCTAAACACAAATAAACATGGTGAGCCAAGGCTCCGTGTTGAAGGCCGTACTTTAACCTATAATGGTTTAATTTTTAAATTGTTATTTGGATGGAGAGTTGTCTCATTGGCACTCACACCACATCTTCCTATATCTATGATGAAATAGAAATGATACCTTACAAATATTTAAATACAGTCACACTTGTTGTATCAGATTCCAACAATGTACAAATAGCACATAATATGGCTTAAAATTGTTCCTCCAAATTGATGCTTTGAATTTGAATTTGCAGGAAGAACAGGTTTGGGCATATTCTTTTGAAAATGTGCATATGAGCAATTATCTATGTTAGCTTTACATGGTTAGAAGAATAGAATGAATGTTCACGTAAAAAACTAACAGAAAACTAAAAGAGATTTTAAAAGCTCACTTCAAGTTTGAAGTGCGCATATATTTCTTTCGGCACATATGAACTTCCAAACTGTACAACTGCTATATTCATGACTTGGTATAGGCATATTTTTTTTGGATAAAACGTACTATCTTGTTTTAAGAACGAAACATGTATATTGGCAATACAACAATTTTAGCTTGGAAAATTAAGTGCTTATTAATGTTTAGCATGCTTTTTTTCTTTTTGTTAGCCACTAGAAGAACTAATCGGCAACTTCCCATATACAATTGATGTGCAAGGTATGTGTATGTACATCCTATTATATGTTTATAATTGAGGTTTATGTCTACCTTATTGAACATAATTACACGGAGGAAATCAAAATTATGAGATTTTAAAAATGTTAAAACATTTCAACATTTTTATTTAATCGAATAGTTGTGCAGTTGCAGTTATCAAAAAGAGTTTTTCATATTGTTACACTGTATCTTTATATTTACAGTGCATGGTAGATAAAAAAATATATTTTATTTTTTGTTATTATTAAAAATACATAATACCTTATTTATGTATTATTCATATATTTCAGTGAAGGCACTGGCAAAATTTACGGCATGGCAGTTGACATGTACCAATTTGAATTCAACAAAATGGGTGCGACTGGGTATGCATCTCGCTGACGGTGAAGCTCTGCTTTATCAGCAAATATGTAAAAATATTGACAAACAAGCAAGCAAGGCACAACAACGAGAGAGATGCGAACAGTACATTTTGTATTGGGCAAATCATCACGCATCGTCAAAATCAGATACGGTAATATAAATATTAATGTAATATTCATATACTGTAATACATTAGTAGGAGAATAGATAAATGCATATTCATAGATTAAAACCCATTGTATTGATAAAGAATATACTCCAAACGTAGAGATAAACAGTTTTTTATATTTCATTTACCATATGCGTAGAATTGTTTCGTACTGTAGAGCTTCTTTTGGTGAAACACAAACTAATGTTAGTGAATAGCGAATACCTTATAAAGTTTCAAGGCAACTTGTTAAAATAACAAAATAAGAAAATCTAATCCATGTTGCAGAGATACCAAGTATACTAGTAAATCAGCAGTAGACTCTTCAAACACAGTGTCGCTTGTCAACTGCGGAATAATGAGAAGAAATGGTTTAGTTCATGTTCTGATATGAGAAACCCGAACAAAACACAATAATAAAATCATTAAATAGAGGAACAATTAAATTTTACAAAATCAAAATGTTGAGCGGTATTGCACTCGAAACATTGATGAAAAATAACCAGTTAATGATTTATGTTCGATGCAAAGGGTATTATTCTTTTGCTCCTATTATTTGCATAGTTATTGTGTCCTTTGTATTTGGCGTCATCGGGCAAAGTCGTTTTCTTTCGATACAATAGCAGAAAGAGAAAGCAATATGACTGTAATGACGTGATAAAATATTTGGTTTTAGCATAATTTTTGTTGTCGAATTAAATAATATATAATAATAAATAGCTTAACATTGCCTCCAGATACACATAAAAACACATTTGAAGTCAGCTTTGCATATCCTGCACGTCTGACAAGTACAAATATTTGTGCAATTGAGATCTAGAACCAAATATTTTTTTTAGGTTGAGAAAATAATAACGTCCCATGACGATGCAAACCTGGAATCAGAAGCGCATCAGTTTATTAAACCATACCTCTATGGAAAAGGTAGTTATCTTATTTTCATGAATATTTGACTTGTCCATTATCACTTAAGCCTGCATGGGGTGTTTGATTCACTTCGAGTGTTTTATTGAGGAAAACAGCGTTACATTGCACCTAGCTTTTTTGTCGCAAATTCAAAGGTTTCGGGTATCAATATGATTGATGAGTCTTCTGCAAGCTGGTTCAAATAATTATTTCTTCTACTGTCTAGTCAGACTCTCGTTTGGTTTGCAGTTTACATTAATCGCATTGTGATGCATACTAACAGTGACTACATTTATATGGATTTAAATACTGCAATGGTAAATACGAAATATGCATTTGACAAAAGGAGTCTGTTAAGAAATTGATTTTGTGACTCCAACATGTTAAAGTATGCCACATGTATTGTTGTGTATCAAGATATTGCATTATTCAAATTAAGTTAAAAAAAAATTTTTATGCTAACACTTAACTTTTTTTAATTTTAACATAATTTCATTGTAGGGATATTTTCAAACGATAGTTTAGAGAAAATGGCATTTGCAATTGCGAATGAATGGGAAACAATGGCGAAAAATCTTGGTTTTACAAATGATGAAATCAATAAAATCAAAAGTAGTCAACCAGGAGCTGTCAAACAGACACTTAGAATGTTGGATTTATGGCGATTGTCAGATAGCGCGATACAGAAAGGAACAGATCTTGTGAAGAATTTCCATGAAACAGCCAAGTCCGCGAAATGTGGAGCAAAACTGTTAACCATTATATCTAAAACTGAAAACTGAGCTCATCAAGCACATGATTTTATTAACCAAAATATATAAGAAATGGTTACATGTACATTAAAACACTTAACGCTGCACATATATCAGGATGTTGATTTATATGTTTTATACATTTTCATTTGACTTATAGATGTATATATTCTTAACACAAATGACAGTGATAATAGTTATTTTAAACGGTTAATAATATAAGGGATTTAGAAAAAGTGCATCGGTATGAACTGTGTTTCAGTACCATGATATGTACGAATACACAAAAATGTAGAAAATTGCAAATATTTGATTATTCTTTCAAATCACCTAGTGTAAAATGACAATCATATCTTTGAAAACTGCAAGTACGACATGTGCGTTTACCAGTAGACCTTAAGGAAATTGATTTGAATTGTTTTACCCTGTTTAAAGTAGTTTTCGAATAGAAAAATCGATACAGAAAAGCCTTCTTATTTTTATATTTAAATATCCTCAGTTATCTTTCAGGTAAACACTATGTAATTAACATTAGGTAAGAAATTATACACTTATTCAAAAACTTTCCATTTCTTTGTGTTTCTTTTGTTTTATTTACTTTATACCCGTATACAATAAATTACGATTGTTTTAATCAGTTTGCTTTCATTCGTTATGCAGTTGATATGGCGTATTGTAGACGAAAACGTAAGTTGTTATCACAGCATTTTTCATGAATTTTAAAAACTATTCTGATGATTATGACTAACACTGAAAAGAAATATGAAATGAAACTAATTATAATATATCTTAAAAAACATAATACGGACAGTGAAAAAAGTAATAAAATAATACAAATTATTAGATTTCGGTTCTATAAAACTTTCAAATGACTTCTCAAAATAGTAATTGTTCTCGACTATATTATTTAACACATTGTTATCTCTCGATTATTACCTCTAAATCTTTAAAAGACAACCTGCAATTGTAGAAGGCAAATTGATCAGCAAGCATCATTGTAGCGTTAGGTTAACGAGATGAAGAAGATAAAATTATTACAAACATGTTTATGAGACAGTCCGCTTTTCGGCCGACCATGATGACTTTTTACGTAACAATGCAAGGGCGATTATCGACATTTTGTTGATGAACCAGCGTTAATCTGCCTCTGATTGCGGGATTTGTGTTCCTGTGACCTTTGACTCATTCCCATTCTCAATTTTATTTTAAATTCACGTCTTGTCGTTTATTAGCACTTTACCTTTTTTTTTATAAATTACGAAGATTATATACTTTACCCAGTCATGAATTTGTATATTTTATTTCTGATTGCTCAAATGTAAAAATGAATTTGATTGGTCGATCAAAGTCACAAGATTTTGTAGAGCCCAGATACAACTTTAAAAGACTGCAAACAGCATGATTTTGAACGTCTAATTTATGACATATTGAAATATGTTGTACAAGGTCAGGAACAAGCCGATTGTGTATCTTGTCAGTTTATTGATTGATATATTCAAGTAATTGGTTTTATTATGACCTATGGACTGCCCCTTTTCAGATATGTTTCAGTTTAATATTTTCGATAACAATTTGATTTTGTAATTAATACATCACAATATGAAATATGTACATGTTAAGCCTTACTTTTTCACAATACGCTTACATTATCAATTTTAAAACTCGTCCATACAATTTTATATCTTTGTGAAATGCTAGTCGACGAAAATTACAAAAAGTATTAATTTATTTATCAAAATCTGATGAATGTCGATCACCTATATTATTTTATTAGATTTGCACACACTAATGCATCGCGTGTGGTCAATCGGTTTTATTCATATAAATGTAATTCAGTATACACTGAACAGTTCTGAACCTTTTTTAACTGTACAACATGTTTAACAATACTACATTTATCAGTAAGAAAACAGCTAAAACCAATTAGGTCTAACCTTACAATAACGTTAAGGATTTTTAAAGATAGAAACATTTTTTTTTTTTCATTTTGACCGTGCATACACATGACACGAATAGATAACAAGTGTCATATGTTAGAATAAGTACATGTATTTTCTTAACACATATCATAGTCGATTCAATTTCATTCTCCTTTAATTCATTTGGGAAATAAAGCTGTTACCCCAGAACAGATGTAACGTGCATACCTGGCCGAAGGGTTCACTTTATTTGTATTACCGGATCAAAGCTCTTCAGATGTGCAATGAGATACATCATACAGCACTAGTTTGCAGATGCTCATTATTTCGTTACCAATACGTTGTTATTCAAACATTAATACTGATTTATCCTGCAATTGGGTGTCCTACTATACAGATACAGCCCTACAGATATCGTTATGCTGTATCTGTATACTATATATACAGATATCGCTTCTAAGTTCCGCCCACTGCCGGACTGAGTATTGTTTGAACCTGTGTGACCTCAGAATGTGTATTCAACTTGCATTCCAATGACGATGACAATTGTCGATTTCAAAACTTGAATGTGTATGATTGTGTTACAAAATCAGCCATGTCAATTTCAGCATGCATGTTTAGTGAAAGTCAAGTCTGAAGCGTAGGACAACTCGTACACTTCTGTTTCAAATTGGACAATGTTTTGTTTTTAATTTTTACTGTTGAAATTAGTTGTTATGTTAAAATAGATATTTATTCACCTTGAGCGATGTATTATTATTGACCATTCGAGATTCTTTTTTTGCGAATCCATCTTCAGCGTAATGTGTGATTTTGATATTACTACGCGGGCCTCAAGGGATTACAAATCGAAAATAAATGCTAAATATGTAAGTTTTTGTGTTTTTTAAAACACAAACAATTTACAGAATTAATTGCAGGATAAAGACAATAACTGTTTAGTGTCTTTAAATATCAGCTGTATTTGTAATCGGCTCGAAACAGGTGTAGTAGCTCGCTAAAAGCTCGCATACACCTTGTTTCTTAGCCTCGTACAAATACAGCTGATATTTAAAGACACAAAACAGTTATTGTCTTTATCATTGTTGTGAATGTCAGGTTATAGAACACGCCTATATAGAATTCATAGCAAAACATAAAATATAAAAAGTAAACCATTTATTTACGAAAGCAGCCTTTTTGTCCGTTAAGAAAAACACAATTTTCGTTCACAAGCATTATCAAACGCTCTTCATCAAATTAAGTACATAAATTTTGTAATGCTATTAGTAATTTGCATTCAAACCAGGTAAGATAACTCTTGGTCGACCCTTGTTAAGATTGTCTTTTAGTTGAACATAGGTAATACACTTAAGCTCTAACTGTTTACTTAAAAATCGTCAATGGTGATCGCAAATGGATTCTTCATTTGTATTTTAGTCTAATGCATTATTAATTAGAAAGTAGGTTGATATACCTTATAAATACAGTGCAAAAGATATGTATTAAAACGCTGTATTACTTGATACGTACTATTACTTGACAACAATGAAGGTAACAACTATATGACATACGATTTCCGTAAGATAGGGTTATATTTTTTCTTTCATAGATACAAAAAGATTTGATCAGTAAATTTGGCTATACCTGTAGAAAGCTTATTAAAAATGGTATTTCACATCCTAAATTTTATGGTAATATTGTACTTAAAGCGAGGAAATCACTATGTGATCCTTGTTAACTCATCGAACCTTTAAACAAACTTATAAGTAAGGGTTATCGTACCAATATTGTAATTAGATCTCTGAATATAGTTCACATTGGCACTAATATTGATTTTGTCATTAGCAAATTAAAACATAACTAAATTTCATTATCTTTTGAGGCGAGATGTATAGAGACACATACACGTTCATTTTTATTTCTATAGAAGTCGCTCTTCACTATCCTACTACCTGTCGATACATTTATGTTTGGCATTGAACAAGTCATGTCTTCTTTGACTATTAATGACGTTAAAATACTAAATCCCTGGGATGTGTTTTAGTTGATTTTAGTCTGCATGATTTTTTATTATTAATTGGTTTTGGCTTTTAACTAGCTGTCAGTTACTGCGAGTACTCTCAAATCGTATTTTTTTGTTAATTCGACCTGTTGATACTGTTTATAATGCTTTTTTGTTATTTTTTATTTTTTATTTATATGGATCTTGTCTGTACACCAGCTTTGATTATTTGTAATATCTTCAATTTTTCACTTATTCTTACTCCATTTGTATAAACTTCAAGATTATAATTATTTTTTTTTAAACCGGTTTTTTTCTAAAGTAAATTTTGATTGGTTAAATATTTCTCAGTGATGTCGTGCCATGGCTTTGTTTGAATTTGTTTGTTAGCTTGATGGTCATGAATGTTTGTCTCTAATATTTAATTAATTGTGCATTTGTATTCAGATATCGCAGATCAAATTTATTCTTTCATTGTGTAATCATACGTTTTTTGATTTAGTTAAGTCTGCCAATTGATATTTTATCGTGTGTTTTTCTATGTTGTGACGTTATGCTATTGTTTCAGAAAAAGGGAGAAAGTTTGGATCCATTAAAACGTTTAATCCCGCTGCAAATGTTTGCACCTGTCCTAAGTCAGGAATCTGATGTACAGTAGTTGTCGTTTGTTTATGTACTGTATACGTGTTTCTCGTTTCTCGTTTTGTTTAATATATAGATTAGACCGTTGGTTTTCCCGTCTGAATGGTTTTACACTAGTAATTTTGGGGCCCTTTATAGCTTGTTGTTCGGTGTGAGCCAAGGCTCCGTGTTGAAGGCCGTACTTTAACCTATAATGGTATACTTTTAAAATTGTTACTTGGATGGAGAGTTGTCTCATTGGCACTCATACCACATCTTCCTATATCTATGACACAGATGCAAAATATTCTTATTCAAACTCATGAGTCGATGAAAATAAGACAAGACCACTACAAAACACGAAAAGAAACTATAGCGCTGCACATTACATTGAATTCTAATAGTATAACGTTACTCCTATATCTAACGTCACAATAGCGGAGCAGTAATTGACTCTTATTTCTTTCTAAGATAGCACATACTGTGTAAACCATAAGTCAATAGCCCACCTCTGAGTTTGGATATTTTCTCTTTGATCGAGTTTTTTGTCTCTCATTTTTCGTTTTCATTATCTTTCTATTACAATTGTCTACCTTATATTTTAACAACGCTTAATGAATTTATAATTTAAAATTGAAACTTGTTGGTTTTTTATGCAAAAGAGTCAACAAGCTAGACTTCGTAGATAGAGAGTTGGCAATGTATACTTATACTAAATAACCTAATATTTTGACTGTATGAAAATAACATTGAATTTACATAAATTCCATATTGTTCTAATTCGGGCTTTGCGGGCTGATATGAAAAGTTTATCCTATTTTTCGACTGTTATCAAATGCCTTTCTGTAACGTTATCGCATGGCCTTCTGGTGATACTCGGCAAATTCCGGAAAATACACCTCACTGCTACGCTTTCAGGAAAAAATATTACAAAGTAGTGTACAAATGAATTATTTGGATACTGTGTATAAAATTTATAAAAAAAACCAACAACAACAAATAAATTATTAAATAAATGCACTTTAAAAGTTTCAAACATAATTTAGAAAGTTACTTTAACAAAAAGTTTACTTTTCCGAACAGTGTTCATTGTGTATTTTATTGAATTAATTTGTTGTCCATATTAAAATGTGTTTCGTCTCTGTTGAGGCATATGATAGAAAGATTTTATATCAACATTTGGGGTCCGACGTCCGTGAACTTTTCACTCTTTAAACTCCTATTTAAGAACCACGTAAAAGGATCAATTTATGAATTTGTTATTTTTTTTCATTGTTGAGGCATATGATAAAAAGATCATAGCATGTACTTGTTTTCATATCGCATGTATTATTAGTCATGCGACTCTTGGGCTGATATTGAACCAAGGGCTGACAATACATGCGATATGAAAAGTGCCATGTATTAATCTGCTATTATCAGCCGTCAACTTTGAAACAGATAATTTGTCATAGTCAAACAACTTTTGATGGCGTCTCTAAATTTTGAACCACTAGAACCTATTGCTAAAAGCTGGTAGAGATTTATTTCCCCGAGGGTATCACCAGCCCAGTAGTCAGTACTTCTGTGTGAGTTAGTATTGATATGTTCATAATTATAAATTAACTGTTAACAAAACTTTGAATTTTTGAATAAACTAAGGCTTTTCTATCTCAGGAATAGATTGCCTTAACTGTATTTGTCAGAACTTTTAAGAATGTTTGGTCCTCAATGCTCTTCAATTATTTATTTTCCCGAGGGTATGTATGACCAGTCCAGTAGACAGCACTTCTGTGTGAATTGAGTTATTATTGATATGTTCATAATTATAAATTAACTGTTTACAAAACATTATTTTTTGGAAGAATAAGGCTTTTCTACCTTTGGAATAGATTGCCTCAGCTCTTTTGGCAAATCTTTTATTTGGTTTTGATGTTATATTTGTTATTCGCATCGGATTTTGTCTAATGCTTAGTCTGTTTCTGTGTAGTACATTTCAATGTTGTTTCGTTGTTCTTCTCTTATATTAATGCGTTTCCCTCAGTTTAAGTTTGTTATCCCGATTTTGTTTTTTTGTCCAATGATTTACGAGTTGTGAACAGCAGTATACTACTGTTGCCTTTATTTTTTAGGAATTTTTGGCCCTCAATGCTCTTCAACTCCGTATTTAATTTTGCCTTTTAAACATTTTATGATTCGATCGTCACTGATGAGTCTTTTGAAGTCGAAACGCGCGTCTGGCGTAAATATAAAATTTTAAACCTGGTATCTATGATGAGTTTTTTCTTAAGGTTGACAGCGAAACTCTGTATCCCAAAAATGACAATTGGAAACACTACCATCAGCGACAAACGTAATTTTTATAGTTATAAGAAGTGTTTAAAAAAAAGAAAAATCAGGCACTTTAAATTTCAGTTTGCAAGAAAAATGTGACTCAACAAAAATATTGATCTTAAAATATTGCTGTTGGTATATATAAAGGTTATTTGATACCACAACATTCCACCAGTAAAACATAACGAATAATAACTGATTAGAAATGTTTTTGGAAAGAACATATCCCCCATTATCACATTGTGTATGGTTATACGTTGAAATTAAGGTTGCCTTAGAAAGATATTAAGGATATTCTGGCCGCGTAATATCACCAACAAAGACCTCCTTGAAACAACAGGATCCATCGACATGGAAACTTTATTGAAGCAGAAAAGATGGAGATGGATTGGCCATGTTCTTAGAAGACCAGCAGAGGACTTGACCAGAGTAGCCCTACAATGGACACCTGAGGGGAAAAGAAAGAAAGGATGCCCCAAAACAACTTGGAGAAGAACAGTTGAAGCTGAAATGAAAGAACATGGAATCAGCTGGTGCGTAATAAAAAAGAAAGCACAGAACAGAGATGAGTGTAAAGAACTAGTCCTTGCCCTGTGTGCCCCCCGGGAACAATAAGGACTAGGTAGGTAGGTAGGATACGTTGAAATGATGTAATTCGAAATTTATTGATACAGATCACAGATCTTCGGAAATACCAGTGGAGCAAGCAATGGTGCAAGGTAAAAAAAAAACACAGAAAAAATATCATGACAAAATACAAATAAAAAAACCAGGCCACCGTTTCACAAAGCCTTCGTAAGTGTACGTGTCATCGTAAGCCCATCGTAAATACATGTATATCGTAGGATTTACAGCTGTTTCACAAAGCCGTCGTATGTTAAGATGATCGTAAATAATGCGTAAATCCTAGCGTAACTTACTACAGCTATACCCAGTCGTAACTCCATCGTAGCTTTTCTACGAAAATGAATTAATCCATTTAACATGGCTGCAGCGTTCTTTATTCTTGGTCAAGATGCCTCAAATGTTAGAAGACGAAGAAGAATCGGCAATATTATAGAACTACATTTAATTGAAGTCTATTTTCGTTTGATTATTTGTATATGCAAGCAACTAACATAATGCCAATCTTAGGTATTTATAATAACTAGCTTTTTACTCATCTTATTTCCTACCGGCGTCCGTCTTGACAATTTAATAAATATGCTCTCTATCACACCCGCGTTCTGAAATCTATTTATAATTATACTGACACAGTGGTAATCGATAAAACGTTTAAAGAAGGATGTTTTATTCCCACTTTTAAAGTTATGTCTTCAATATAAATCTGAAATCAGTGTTTCACAGTCAAACCAGATAATAATTATTTTTTTGTAATTTCGGCCAAAAAAGAAATGTATTTTTAAAATAAGAATATCGAAATAGATATCTGACTGTAATAGACCACTTTCGATTTCATCCGTCACCGGAAAAAAACTCGTCAATTATACGCGCCTTTATCACCGTCATTTGTGCATTTAGGGGCGTCGTCACTTCCCTTCCAATGTTGAGCGAGTGGTTGGAAAGCTATAATTCTATATTGTACGAATTATTCGGCAAATTGAATTCTCAAAATTGACAATCAACACTCCTGTCATTAGGGAATTGTCAGTAAGTACCTACAGAGCAACCATTATTTCTAGTTCATCCTGCACAAAGACGATCACTAAGACGCTTGATGAACGTTAATAGTGCAGGGATACAGGCGACCCCCTCTATCTGGTAAATGACGTCATAAAGGCGTGCATAATTGACGAGTTTTTGCCGGGGACGGATGAACTCGAAAGTTGTCTATTAGTTTCGTGGTTAATGGAAGTTATTGCAACTATTTAGATATATATGCCTTTCGAGTGACTATTTTTGCATCGAATTTAATATAGATCATATATACCAAAAATAATAGAGGGTACGCTGCAGATCAATAAGACTTTGTGAAGATGGGACATTTCTTCAAAAATTAATACAGTAGTGCCGGAGAAAAAAAAATTGAAAGGGGAGGAGAAGTTAAAGATTGAAAAGTGAGCTTTTTTTCTGGTTACTTTATTATTTAATAGATCGAAACAAGTGCCTGTGCACATCTCTCCTGGGTCCTTCTTCTTTTAACCATATATATTATTTAGGGAAAGAAAGACAATTATTCTCATGATACACAATAGCCGTTTTAGCTACTATACAAAACTGTTGGAAATGTAGTTTATACGTTAATAAGACAGCAACCAAATGACAAAACAAACTAAGGACATCCAGAAGGCAACATATTATAGTATAGTTTTCAACAATATAGACAGATGTCTATGTTCCAGACCATATGAGTATTTGTACCGTACGCGTACTTTTTTAAAATACGCGGCATACGTCGGACTGATATCGTACGGTCTGTCAGATTTTAAGGTCAAGTTTTAATACAAGATAAATATATTACAGATCAACACGACATTATTGGGAGCTACCATTTGATTTTTAGGGGTGGGTGGGGGAGGGGGAGGGGTGGTGGGTGGTGGCTAGGATAAAATTTGAAAAAATAGGCAGGACATGTGTTTTGAGTAAAAAAAAAGGCACGATGAGACACTTGCAAAAAAAAAAAGTCAGGACGACAATTTAGGTACAAAAAAAAAGGCAGTACCGAACAGAGTGAAATATAGAAAGGCAGGACAGAAATTACAGCTCAAAAAAGGCAGGACAAATTTTTTCATCCTAGACCACCCCCCACCCCCCCTTTCGTGTATTGAAAGAAATAAAAAAATATTTCGTTTCTTATTTATATTCGTTAACGTGTGAAAATTGTGTCAATTTTATTGTATAATTAATTCTTGCATGATTTCGAAAATAGACATTAGTATTTAAATAATAAATTCAAAAGATTTTTTTTATGTTTGGAACAGGTTTGGAACCGGAGGTTTTGCATTGAGTGAGAAAAAAGCACTCTTCTCGTATTTTTTTATCAACATCTTGAGATTTTTTTCTTGAAATGCATTCTAAAAAATGTAACTGAAAGTGTTTTGATAAATAAGACTAGTTTCCCTATTCTGTTGTCGATGAAAAACACCAATATAAAAAGATAGATATGATATTATTGCCAATTAGACAACTCTATACCACAGTCACTTGTCTCAGATTTCCCCCTATATACCTTGATATATATTAATGTGTATTAGGGGTGAGGGGGGGGGGGGCTGAGACAGATGCACGTGCTCTCCACAAGAGATCAAATGACACAGAAATAATAAACAACTATAATAGATCACCGTACGGCCTTCGACAATTAGCAAAGCCCATCACGCATAGTCCGCTTTAAAAGTCTCCGAAATTTTAAATGCTAAAAAAGTGACTGATGGCCTAATTTATGTACAAAAAAATGAACGAATAACAAATATGTTACAAAGCAACAACCGACAACCACTGAATAACAGTTTCCTGACTTGAGATACGCACATATGCAAACATAATGTGGCGGGGTTAAAGATGTAACGTAACAGTACAACATAAGAGCGAACTTAAGAAATCAGTTGAAAAAGACTTCACTCAGATAGATACAAATAGAAAAACATCTACATAAAACATATATAGTGTACGTGGCCTGGTACTTGTACATATCTGAATGGACACTTTTCTTGCACTTTTATTAGTAAAATGTCGAATACGTGTGTTATACGATTTATTTTGAAAATGCAGAAAATATATTAATTGATTGATTGTTGGTTTCTTAACGTTCAGTGGCAAATACTTCATGCATATTCAGGACGAGGACAAATTAAAAAAAATACAATAGGTAGGTCTTGTAATAATAGAGGCCATCCGGGATGATTGTCGGAGAAATTTTGACTGTCACAGGAAAAAGAAGGTATATTAAATAGGGACATGCATTCTGCCTTGCAACAGGCCACCTACGGGCCCCTAAAAGAGTTGTAGCAAGGGTTCTTAACGTACAAGGAGCGCAACACTCTCTTTACATGAGGAATCGGATTTATCCCCATTCTGATCGGACGTGACTGCATACTTGATGAATCCCGCATAGCGTTTTACTGTCTCTCGGGAGAAGACCAAGTGACCATATTTCTATTCCCCAGTCATCCCTGGGGGTCAGAAAAAAGTTCAATAACGGCTTCCAGTTCGTACTACGGTTGGTACGGTCGCAAATCGGGAAACCTCTATTTCCAGCTTTACGTTACACTACAAGAAACTTTCCGAGGAGCCGTGGATTGCGAAATATCGTCTGTATATCTTAAAATTTTTTACGTAAATTGATGGCGTCGTGTTTTAACACATTTATTGGCCAATCAAATCAGGAAACCTCTATTTCCCGCTTTACGTTACACTACAAGAAACTTTCCTAGGAGTCGTGGATTGCGAAATATCGTCTGTATATTTCTAAAATATTTACGTAAATTGATGGCGTCGTATGTTATAATATTTATTGGCCAATCAAATCGGTATATATTATTTAATATTCAGGGTTGGGAACCCCTTTAACCCGAACTCCTGCGTCGTAAAAATTACATGCCGCTTTGCATATTCTTTAGCTTTTATATACTTAGTAGGCAGAACTTTTTGTTGGTTGGTTGTAGCTTAATATTCTCATGCACCGACTTTTAAAAGAGACCACCAAAACTCTACTTGTGAATAGTCTTGTATTTCAAATTACTGACGAGGTGAACACAAAGAAAAATATTGCTTGACTCACGGCAAAGTTTGCTATGTATATTAACCAAAAAAATTAAAATCGTAAAAAAAATCATTTGTGTTTAACCTATTCAATAAAGAAAAAAGAACCTCACTAAAAATATGGCCAAATAAACAATTAAACTTCGGACATTTCTGCATCTTATGGTATCTATTTTATAATGATCACTCATATACTTACTTGGTAATATTTTTTTTTTTAAAATACCGATTTTAGTTGAAATGATCGGACATTTTTTGAGTGGGAACTCACTTTTGTCCTATGACTGTAAGCGTCTTTTATCTTGAATTAATATCGAATATGGACTAAAATTCTTTAGTTGTATTAATGTTGTTATAAAAATATCGCCATAATTCGCCATCCGTAATAATTTAAAAAAAAATATGTTTATTTGGCATGCCATACTCGATAAAAGTGCGGACGTGAAAGAAACACTCTTCTCGGTTTACGATACACTTACGATGATACACACGACGTAACTTGCGATCAACTTAGTAGTTCTTTACGATGCCTTTGTGAAACACACGTAACGGGAACGTAGATCCACACGTAAACCGATTGTAAACTGGTACGATGATCGTAAGTTAAGAAGGCTTTGTGAAACAGTGGCCAGGCTAGCAACAGTACAAAACGTCAATTTAACGGTTAATCCACTTTATACATTACCTGTTAAATTAATGGCACCACCTAAGTATAATCAAATACATTGATGAGACAAATCCGATTGATAGATTTTGTACCATAGTAATGAACTAGTAAATGTCGCCTGTCGAACTCTAACACAAGGCCCTGGTAGTTCATCTACATCAACCACTAACTTTTCAACACTCCTTATGTAAGTTCGAACCAAAAATATGACATATGTTTGTGTGGTTTCTGGAACACCAATAACTTCCAACCAATTTAACATGACAAACATGATAAAATCAAGACTGATGGTATTAAATCAATTTATCATAAAAACAAAACCCAAAAAATATTTCAATCCTTATACATATAAAAAAACATATTATTTTGATAAATACATGTTTTATAGTAAAAACTATGGTAAAAAAATAAAGACATCATCAACATTATAAGCGGCTTACATATCTTAAAAGCAATTCAAATAAATCATTATAGCAGTAGCATGTTCACATGTATATTGCCTTGCATGAACAATTGTTGTTAAAACTTAAGAAATCGTTAAATAAGTTTATAAACGATCACGTCACGGCTTGTAATTTAGCATATTTGTATCAGACTGATGGTGGTTTACATCTTAAACGGTTATGGTTTTTTTTCATATTATATGGTTTCATTACTTAGTTTATTTTTTTGAGTCTCAATAAGGGTTGCAATGAAGATGTAAATATTCTGCAATATAACAGCCCGTCATACTTTGTTTATATGTTTATACTTCTGTCAAAATCAAATTGCTCAATTTACGAGTTTCATTAAATACACTTAAAAAAAACAATTTAAGGTAAACTCTATAGTGACAGTACTTCTGTGGTTTTTTTTTCAGATATATATTTTTTTTCCTTAGTTTTGGTTTGTAACCTGGGATGATTTTTTTCTCAATAAAGTTTAAATTTTTGAACAATGGTATACTTCTGCTGCTTTTATTATCCATTGAAGAGTTTGTGCAGTAAAAAAAAGTGTTAAACATATCTTTGTAGTTGAAAACAAATACTTTACAACTAAACTGTACTTTACGACGGTAACAACGGATGTAACACTTCAAGGGAAACAAAACAGATAGTTTCCTTGTGATAACGTGTAATTATTTCCGTCAATAATCTGTTTACAGATTTGCCTGTGCAGTTTTAATATGCTTGTCAGCAAATTTAATTATTTTTTTTACAAGGACGAAAAGGCGAAAAAAATGAAATATTAATTTACTGAAGGTTAAAGACACGTTTTGTTCGAACGAGTTTACATAAAATATAGCTATAAGAATTAACTCATAAATGATTAATAATATTGTATCTTTTATTTTTGGTGTTCTTTGTTAAAATGGCGAGAAAATATTTTTTTAATTTAAGAGGTATGCTTTTTTTTTTTATTGAAACGGGTCGAAATTTTTTTAACAACTGAACCATAATGAATTATGACAGCAATTGGCTTTAGAGTACACATGTTTTCGTCTTAAAATATACAAGAGTTAGCTGTGCAGTGTATGACGATGGACTATATAAAATCATTATTCTGGTCACAAGGTTATAACGAGAGGTATATTTCATATAACTAATGAGACAAACAATAGGAATTGAATTGTATTTTATGCTTAGACAACTCCCCTGACAATTTTTTTTATACAATTACTTACAATGTACTATTAAAAACGTATTTAAAAGAATAAAAATTCAAGATATGCATAGACACGAGCTGGTTATATTAGTTCACAATAAACCGGTATATGTGATTGCAATGAAAAGATGATAGATATTTTCCAGACGATGAAGTTATATTGTTTCAAACAATATCATCTGGTCAATTAAGAATGCCTTTGTGTATACTGCTAGTCATTGATATAGACAGATTCAAAATCTTTTTCAATGGACATATAACAGAATGGACATTTTATAATAATTTTCTCAAGAAACAAAAAAAATTGACCTTTGATTATATATGAAATGTTCAATTCATGATCAAGCCCAATATTTAAAAACATAAGTTATCTTTCCTACAATGTAGGTCATCGCATTATATAAAGATCCACTTGTATGATTGTGTTGGTAAGAAAATGTTCATTTAGTTGAATATGTTTTGCTATAAAACTGTATGTATTCCATTCAACAGTTATCATCTGTAATTGTGAAATTAATTGACATATGCAAGCAACTATCAATTATTTGTAAGATACAAAAATGAAATGCATTACAGAAAGAGATGAAATATTATCCCCTTCTTTTTCTAAAGTATTAAAGCGCATATGGTACACCCCCTTGTAAAGTTATTTTCTTGCAAATAAGTCGGAATTATTAGTTAAGTTGTGTGTTATAAGCTGGAATCAAATCATCATGAGGATTCAACTTGTCGGAATGATGAATTCAAGGTTCCATTACAATGTCGACTTTGTAATATAAATAATGATGAAAGTAATAAGAAGTCTTCATGTTGAATTCCACTTCTTAAGTGATTAGGTCGACAACTTGTTTTTTTGATGATTAGGTAAACCACGTGACTATTTTGGAAAAATTAAGGTATATTTGTATATCAATTTCTATTTGTGGTTTGTTTAATGTGCTTCAGATGAGTGTCGCTGTCCATTTATTTAGTTTCACATTAAAGTTCCAGTTGGTGTTATTTGGTATGAGGGAACGGCCGTCAAATATTCGAATAAAAGTACTAAAAAATGATATTAGTAAGGGTAAAGTGGGGTAGGGGCTGTTTTCCCCTAAGTTCTCAAATGGAATCAGTATTATAATGAATACGTATATGATTGCAGAGAACTATCTGTGTTGCATGATATATAAATAGCTGCTGTCAGGGTACAATTGTATTAAAAAATAATACAAAATTTTGAAAATAGTGTTTTCTGTAGACGATTTATCTTGATCTAAAAGATTCACTCCAAAACGAGTTTTATAACAATTCATGGAGATTTACAAATTATAAGGATAAAACAGTTTTACTTAAGCAAAAATAGAATTGTCCTGTTCCCTAGTATCACATAGAATTGCAGTGAATTGCACGCAAAAAAAAACGCACAGGCAGGAGTCAACTATCTAAAAAAATAAGGAGATGAACCATTTCATTATCACATAGTAAGCGATGAAAGAATCCAAAATGCCATGTACCACAACAAGAAACATAACGATCTAAATGAGGAAGACGCCAACACCTCTACTTAATTATTGTCGATGAGACACCTAGCCACCAGAGTTTAAATGAAGAGGATGTAAGCAATCGTAGACAGACGTACAGCCATCAACAAATCGTATACTCGGCAATAAAAGGCAACCAAGTAGAAATGAAAAACATTTAAAACGAGAAATGTAACGGCCTAATGCTTTTTTTTATATGAATAAATGAATTAATAAATAATTTATTAAAGTGCAACCTGCATTGCCATGACATTATAATGTGCTATGAACATTGTGATTGTCAACCGGCCGTATAGGCTTACGAAGCACTGTCGTTTTAAAACAATATTATTACTCGATTTATTTCACTTGACTGGGCGGAGTTTAACCGGTTCGCTCATAATAAACCAGTCCATGTATAGATATGTGTATTAGGATAAAATCATCAATGAAATGTCCAGTAATTCTTTTGTAAAGTCCTTTGATGACACTGATAGGTGATTAGAAATCAGTAACAATTATAACGGCAATCATCCTTATCACACACATCTTCAAATAGACTGTCCTTATGCAAATTTAAACCTAGCTCTGCCCGATCAGTTGAAATTACATTGGTAATATACATGTTTAGCTACATTTGATTTGATATAAAATATTAAGTTTTACAGTTTTTACGTCATGTTGTTTTGTTTATGTAAAAGTGTTTATAGTATCTTGTCTTTTCCTGAAACAGTCAATGATAAAGTTTGCCACCGTTTTCGAGTTGCTCGTTCACAGTTCTTTTAGTGCTTCTTCTGCGGAGTCAAAGTTAACAAAGGTGGGTTCTCGTCTGAGTTCGTTCCTTCTAGTAGAGTAACGGTCATACAAAAGCAAAAAAAGGTTTTCATCTTCAGTTATATTTGGGCTGCATACTTTACAAATTTTCAGGTCGGCTGGAATATTCTGATATCGACCTCGTACGACTAGTGTACCGCATGGAATTATGACTATAACCGATTGCTATTTTCTGGACAAGAACTTTTTAACATACGGTTAAGTACAAAATTTGGTCTTAAATATAAGTAATTTGTATGTTCTTAGTTTTCGCATGTTTTGAACATTATGAGTCCATTCACTTTTGAAAGAACTACAGGTTTAGTTTTAACGGAATCAACTACATATTTTGTTGAGATTGTATCGTGGTTGTCTGTACAGTTAATTAAGACTGATAGATTACTATTGTTCAATATTATTTTAAGACTGATGAGCCAGGTGTTCGTGTAGCGTGTTGAAAGATCGGCATTCCAAAGGAATACTTTAAGACTGATCCTGCAATCAGGCAATTTCATAACGCTACACTATATTAAAACGAACTATATTACATTGATTGTTAACAAGTATAGAAGTCCATCCCATATCACCTGTTATTGCTAGAATCTAATAGATTTTCCCCGGCCAACACCCATGAAAGTGCGGATTGGTCTATACTGGAGTCTTTCAAGTACACCATGACGCTTAGATCCCTAAACCCCTGACGCATAGTTCATTACGGGGAAAACCGTATTTTCGTATATCTTTATGTATGTAGCAAATTCTATATTTTGTGTCGTTTTGGTCTTTTGTGGAAAGTTGTCTCATTGGCAATCATACCACATCTTCTTTTTTATATTTGTATGTAGTTGATTCAAACGCTGTACTAGCTGCTGTTGAGAGCTCTTTCACAAAAACAGCGTAGTCCATATTTTCAGATATCATTGAGCCTAGATAGCGATATTCATTTCCGAAATCAATCTTGGTTTTTCCAAGCATCGATTTAGAATCACATCTAACGGCGGAAGTTTTCCGAACATGCATGATCTTTGTTTTATCAATATTGACTTGTAAACAGTTTAACTTTGTCCGTTCATGTAAAATATCCAGCAGAGTTTGTTTAATGTGAGCACTTTCAGATATAAACACAATATCATCTGCATATAGTAAGCAACTGATCATTTCATTTTCAATTGGAACTTCATACGATAGATTGTTTATCTCTGGTACTAGGCTGTCTATGAATAGAGCAAAAAGTGTCGGAGCAAGGTTATGACCTTGACGTACACCAGAATCTAGTGAGAACCATTCCGTGAGTATGCCAAATGATAATCGGACAGCAATTTTTCGTTTTGAATACAGACATCTGATCGTTTTGAACATGTTCCCAGACATTCATACACTTAAAAGTTTACGAAAACAAAAATGAAACACATGATAACAAGTTTTTCACTTTTTCACAACAAAGTACAAGTCATTACATTTGTGTCTTGATTGCGACATTAATGTCGCGGAAGTGAGACACATCAAATCTTAATTCCGTCGTCGGTAAAAGCGTCGGCGTCTTCATTTTTAATTTTAGATCGTTATTTTCTCGTTTGACCGTTTTTATAAAATGTCATAAGCTTACTATACGGTAAGGATTTTGCTCATTGTTGAAGACCATACAGTGACATAATTGTTATCTTCTCCATGATGTGTTCGAGAGATGTCTACTTTGCTATCACATCATATCTTCTTTTTTATATAAGGTTTTATTTTTTTGTGCAGTTAATTAAACTGTTTCGTCCTGATAAATTTTTAAAACACCATGAATTATTATAACAGTTGTATCGGAGTTAATCTTTGAGATCAAGAAAAAGCATCTACAGAAAAAAAATAATGTTTCTTTAATTTTGCATTTTACAGAAAAATTCTATTTTTACAGTCAACATAACAATATAACACTGATAGCAGCAATCTCAGACAGCCGAGTGTTCCGTGCAATCCTTCACGAATTTATTATAATCATACTGATTCAATTGAGAACGGAAAACACATTTGGACTGAGTTGGTGTGGGGATATCCCTGTTATGTCCGAAATATTGTTTTCTTTTTTAGTACTGTTTTTCTAATATTTGACTGCCGTTCCCCCTTTTCATACCAAATTACCCTGAACATCAACTCGAACTTGAACTCAATGAATAGCGACACTTATCCGAAGCATATTAAAGTCATAAGAAAACTCAAATTAAAAAAAATATAATGCATATGTTTTTTTATAACTCAATGGATAGTTTTTATTATAAAACTTATGTTCAAGAAGAAAATTCTTTAATATGTTCATATTTAGAAGAAGTTTACTCTATTATTCATATTTTCCGTCTGCATGGTGACCTCAGTGTGACCCATCTCGTTAAAACCCGGCGATCACAATACGCATGGATGTCCTTAAAATAAACTAGTATCTAATTGTACCTGTTAAACACGTGCTCAATACCTATACCTTTTATGATTATTGTTGACAAACAGGTGACAATCGTTAAACTTTGGCTTCAACAAACGAACGTTTATTAACTGTCATATTTTCACAACAACAGTGACCGATTGATAAAAAATTGACGATTATACGAAATTTAGGCAAAACAAAATTAATGATAAAATCATACACAGCAGACTTAGTTTATGATGTTTGTATGCATTACTCCAAGAATGAGAATAACATTATTTTTTCCTGGTCACTTGTTTATTTTGACTTTAAACAAAAGACATATGGAAATATATAAAAATAGACCTACTATGTATGTGTTTTCCAAAATTGTCACGTTGTTTTATCTCATCATCAAAAACGTTTTCGACTTCATCAAGTAACAACTTGATTTCAACATGTCGATTTCTTATTACTATGTCAATACATGTATATTGGAAAGTCGACATTGTAATACAACTATTTCTTCATCATTCCGACAAGTTGACTCAACATGATTATTAGATTCCAGCTTATAACATACAACTTAACTAATAATTCTGACTTATTTCAAACAAAATAACTTTCCAAGGGGTGTACTATATGCACTTCCATATATAGGCTTGATAATGAGTTTGCATATATATAACAACAAATAGACAAATTAGTTAAACAGACATACAATGCTTAACAAAACCAACAACTATACAAAAAGATAAAACAATAAACACAAAATGATGTATGACAATTTAATTATGTAATAGCAAATAAAATTTATGAAGTCAACTTTGATGTCCGTAGCAAATACATTAAATAAGATATATAATCTTAATCTTATAGAATGATAATCCTTGTACTTTTGATAACTTTTGATAATATATTATTAATCTGCAAGCTGTTCACTGACTGTCATGTCAGTATTATAATTTTACGAACTTATTTTCAACAGACTCAAGTAATCGTGTTTTTTTTTTAATTCATCAGTTTAATCATTTATAAATGATCTTGACAGTTGTATATTTTTGGAAATCATATTTCGGAATACAGGTATTTTAAACAAAGGGATTCTGTTTAAACTTATTGTATTAACTACGATGTTATGTAAAAGAACTTCGCATTTGCGCATCAGTAAATACTCCACACTGAAGAGTTACTTCAATATTCAAACACAGTTGGCAAAGACCACTACGGAAACAGGCAAATATAATAAATTTCTCGAGCGGTTTAGATGGTGTCGAATCAGATTGTTCATAAAGTCCCTTTCAAATTGTTGAATAACGATATTATATATCTGCATTTTATATAAATCGTCTAGAGTAGTGATAGAAGCCATAGGGGATCGGTGGGGAGGGGGGAGTGGGGTGTTCCGGTCCCCTTTTGTTGACACAATTTGATTGATCATATAGGGAATCACTAAGTCCCCTTTAGGTCAGTCAGTGTCCCTCCCCTTTATGAAAAGTTCCGGCTCCGCCACAGAAGGCAATATATAGAAGCCCAAAATAAATTATAACATTTATTTATCTTCAATTTTGGACTTTTCAAACAAACCGATAGATAAAGATTGCATGTTTGTAATTGGAGATTTAACATATTCAGATCACACTATATTCATTAGTTTTCTATGTTGTGTCTTCTGTACTATTATTTGTCGGTTTGTCCTTTGATTTTGAGCCATTGCGTTGTCAGTTTATTTTCTAAGTTTGACTCTCCCTCTGGTATCTTTCGTCCCTTTTTCAGATATGATTTTTTCCTGGTAAAAGGGGGATAACCAATTTTAAACTTAGCTATATTTCATATTATGTATTATTACGTTATATATTCTGGATTGTTATTTTTTAACAGAGAAAACGTATGGCTTTAAACAGACAAAGGTATATAATAGGAATGTTAAGAATAATGGGTGACAGATTTAAAAGAGCAGAGAGGTTCCGATACCTAAAAGATACAAACTACCACATTGAGGTTCCAATTTCAATTCAGACCTTCCTCCGTCATTATGTGTAAGTCAAATATTAGACAAGTTATTTTTGAAGTAATGTCCTTTTATTTTATATCATATTATACTACACGTTAAATATATCGGTAATGTATTGTAATTGTCGCTATATTGGTTTGATACTATAAACTGTTTAAATGGTTGAAATCAAATGATTACTTTACTTAAACTCGCTTCTAACAGAAGGTCATTTGTCATTTTGAATGATGTATTGACCAACTTAAACTTTGTAAAAAAGTTAGTGATATTCATCTTATCAAAAATGTTTTCGAAGGAATTTGGTTAGACATCATATACATGTAACTTTATATCCTAAATATGGTTACGTAATTTTCAAAAAAATGAAAACAACACGTTAAAAATATTTTTCGGTTAGCACATATTTTTGGTCAAATAAACACAATTATACCCCTTATTTAATTGCCCAACTCTTTATCGCGTAAAACACTATTATACTACAAAACGGACGGGTTGTGAGATCTGTATAAGGAATTATAAACAAGTGTGTGACATAATTTGTACAGTATATTCAAGCAACAAATGTCTTTACATTAAGCAGGATGAATGCTGTTGGAGATTTTATGGTGCATACTACAACTTGATACATTGTATTCTTGGCAGAATTAAACATGTGTTAATCACCGGTATATTGTCTCTCAAATTGAGAGTTTTTTTAAAAAATAACCAGAATACGGTTTTTAAAGAAAGAAATGTCGTTATTACTTGGAAGCAAATGCTCTATCTGTGATTTCAGAGTAGTTTGTCTCATCCCCAACCGAAAACTTAATTAGGATGAGGGTAAACTTTATATTGCACTTCTATGCCGGTCTGTGTCAAATTAAATCATATATGATTATGTCAGTCTTATCCTTGGTATCTGAGGTATACATTATGTTAGCCCAAATGAAAAGAAAAAAATATATATATACAACTCATAATGTTTGTGTTTTGATTTCGTAACTGTTAGTCATTGTGTGTTTGTCGTCTCTAAATGTTTGTATAACTTGTATTCCGTGACCAAAATTAATTAAGAATACATCCTAAATGACAATGATTCGACAGTGTACAACTGAACTAGTAGTACTTAAGGAAGAACCCTATAAGTATTTCACTTTATGTACCAAGTGATCCCTTGTCCACAGTCCCATTGTCTCTTCTCAAAAGAAACAGGTTTATATTTTATGGCTTTTGGATTCGTATTTTATTGTAGCGTTTTGTAGAGGAAATACAAAAATGTGTATTATGTATCATTTTTCCAAATTCTACCCTAGTGATAGATGTGATACCATCATTGGTGTTCCTCAATTTTTCTTTGTTAAAAGTGCACTTTTCAAAAAACATGTGCAGGATTTATCTTTGTTCATAATCAAGGAAAACTTGGCATAAGTAAAGTTTTGCCTCAACTTTGTATTTGTTTGGGTTATAACTATTTTGATATGAGCGTCACTGATGAGTCTTATGTAGTCGAAACGCGCGTCTTGCATACTAAATTATAATCCTGGTACTATTTACACCACTGGGTCGATGCCTTTACTGGTGGAAGTTTCGTCCCCGAGGGTATCACTAGCCCAGTAGTTAGCACTTCGGTGTTGACATGAATATCAATTGTGTGGTCATCTTTATGAATCACCTGTTTACAAAACTTTGAATTTTTCGAAAAACTAAGGACTTTCTTATCCCAAGCATAGATTACCTTAGCCGTATTTGGCACAACTTATTTGGAATTTTGGATCCTTAATGCTCCTCAACTTTGTGTTTGTTTGGGTTATAACTATTTTGATATGAGCGTCACTAATGAGTCTTATGTAGACGAAACGCGCGTCTGGCGTACTAAATTATAATCCTGGTACATTTGATAACTATTGTCCTGTGCAGTACACTAGCCAAATTTCAAATTGATAACAGAAGATAACAGAGGGACACTCAAACTCATAGATCAAAAATAAACTGACAAAGCCATGGTCAAAAAGAAAAAGTTGTTATTGCATTTGAGAAAAAAATCATCACTGGAAGTTAACCAATCAAATGTTCACCTCTTGTTCACCTCTGTCCAAGTTTTAGTAACCATGTACTTTTACTATGGTGGAACACTATGTTATCAGGTGTTTATGGAATCCTATACATCTGCAAAATGCTTTTTTACTTCAAAATGTTTAAGGTTATAAGAATGCACACGCTAGGGATTTATCTTTCAAAGTATTTATAATGTATGCTTGAAGCTTAAGAAGAAATATCCAAATATTAACCTGCCGGAAAGTCGGTACATAATTCAATAGAATACCGATTTCTTGAACTCTCTTAAGACAAACCTTAGACTCGCAACTTTTGTATGAAATTTCCGTGCCTTATATTAAGATATAAATATCTATAAATGACATACTGTTAATAATATGAAATAAAAGAATAAGAAAACCATATTGAACCTGTAGTACAAAATTGTTATCATTGTCAATTGAATCAATTAGGAATTCCGGCTCCTGAAACCAAGTAAAACGTTGCAATCATTGTAAATATCCACTATTTGATCTTGTGTCTTGGACAAGGGTTTTGATGGTGGACCACCGCCAGTAAGCAGGTGGTCACCGGTCCTTTCCGTAAATACATTTGTTTTTTTACAATTGGTTCAAGTTGGATCGTTTTGTTTCTATTCCTTTTGTTACTATAATTTGGGGTTTATACTTTCAATAATGTGCTCACCGACAAACGTTTATTTTTACTGGTCACAGAACTGGTTCCGTGACAATATTTGATTTTGTAAATTAATAATGTAACATATACCGTACCAGTTCCGTGATCAAGGTTATTTTAGTTGATGCCAATTTTTCAGATCTATTCATGTGCGTTTCAGAAGCATTGCCCACATTTTCAAATTTGTTGATGGTAACCTTGCAAACGGATAAATACATCTTTTGTAATTATTGGTAATATTTAGGGTAAGGTCGATATAACAAGATATTTTTATGGCGGATTCTTCATAACATGTCTATTGGTCAATGAGCAACAGATTTATGCATCGTTCAACACATTTAAATGTTAACTTATAATACATGTACTTTTAACAACTTAATGAATTATTAAGCCTTTATGACTTATTAAGCTAACGACCATCGTACAACCGGTTGCATATCATTTAAGAAGAAATAAAACGATGTATACATCGATAGACCGTAACATTGATACTGAGATACACATTTTATAAATCGACGAATAAAATATAATAACACATTAAGATTAGAAAAAAAATAATGGGCTAAATCGGGTCTGCCGACAATGTAAAAGATGGGTGAAAGATACCACAAGGACAGTCAAACTCATATATCGACAATAAACTGACAACGCCATGGCCAAAAACATAAAAAAAAGACTAACAGACAAAACATATTACACAAAACAAAAATATCCTTTCAATGATGCATTCCCTACCAGATGAGACTACATTCAGTCAAATTGTTAATAAAATTGAGAATGGAAATGGGGAATGTGTCAAAGAGACAACAACCCGACCAAATTAAAAAAACACAACAGCAGAAGGTCACCAACAGGTCTTCAATGTAGCGAGAAATTCCCGCACCCGGAGGCGTCCTTCAGCTGGCCCCTAAACAAATATATACTAGTTCAGTGATAATGAACGCCATACTAATTTCCACATTGTACACAAGAAACTAAAATTTAAATAATACAAGACTAACAAAGGCCAGAGGCTCCTGACTTGGGACAGGCGCAAAAATGCGGCGGGGTTAAACATGTTTGTGAGATCTCAACCCTCCCCCTATACCTCTAACCAGTGTAGAAAAGTAAAAGCATAACAATACGCACATTAAAATTCAGTTCAAGAGAAGTCCGAGTCTGATGTCAGAAGACGTAACCAAAGAAATGTTTACACAATCACTAAAACTACGGCATGTACGATTAAAAGTAACTGTTTTCGTAACACAAGATCTAAGACAGTGAAAAAATGTATGTGATTTACGACATCGTATCACTCAATCAAACAGTTATGATAATCGTAATCTTACAAAGTGTCATTTTCTGTTGTTTTCCTTATACTTTTGTTTTAGAAGTTTGTATGGATGTGAAAATACGGTTTAATACTTCGAAGCAATATAACATACTTTACCCCTGTATCACGTATACATTTCTGAACTCATATAAAATTCCAAAAATACGATACAAAAACTCAAAGGAAAATTTTAATTGTAACAATCGCAAAGTCAACAGCTGAAACATTTCAAATGAAAAGATAACAACTGTAATATACTTGCCTTGCTACTATATTTTTTTGTAATATAAACTGGTTCGTTTTGCAGAAACTGAAATCGTAATTGAAAAACAATTTTAACATGGAAATTGGTTACAAATTTAAAAAATCATATGAGCACATTAGATCCCATAAACATCATGTTGCTTGTAAATTGGGACATTAATTAATAAAAAAAAATGCTTCTTTTTACCTTCGTTTATACATTTGTGAGGTTAAGAAAATTTGCTATAAAACACAAACAAAATTGCTTTTAAATATGTTTATTGATAATCGTCAAAATATCGGTATTATCGCTTTTTTCTGGATCCAAGTCTGTTTTCGCTTAAACGACACAACAGCAGAAGTTGGGTCCACAGTTAGTTTGGAAACACCCTTTGACACCATATTTCCATGAGACTACATATGGGTGGTATTGGACATCCTCCTGTCCACGTCTTGAGTAAATGTGAAAAGCATCAACACAAAGAGCTGTGCTGAAAAAGATATAAAAAACAACTTTTGACAGTTACTTATAATTTTAAGATTGCAAAAAAGTAAAATCACATAAATAATTCACTTCGAGGAAAATTCAAAACGGAAAGTACATAATCAAGTGGCAAAATCAAATGCTCAAACACATGCATAACAACTATTATAGACTTGATTCAGGATTTAACACTAACAAGTGGTAGTTTAAACATGGTTTTATAACTAGCTTAACATTTCACTTGTATGGCAGTTGTTTCAAATTCTGTTATATTGAAATCGGTGTGTGAACAAATATATAAAAAAAAAGCACACAAAGGCATACTGACAAAACACAGTAGCAAAAATGAAAGACCAGAATCGAAATATTTACTATAGCATAATTACATAATGACGGGATGTATACATCGTACTTTCAAGACTATTAACAGATTAATATTTGAAAAAATCAGAAAATGTTGATATATTGAGTGCCAATGTGACACTTTGTTTTTCAAATATAAAATTTATATAAGAAATGATAATTTGTTAAAAATGAATTGTTCTTCAAAATTAACCATTTTAACAATAGATCGATATAAAAAACAATGTATCATTGTCATCTTTCGGGAGTAATGGGTAAACGAAACATTCAATGTCGAATCATCAACCCACAGTCCTAACAAAAATGTAATAACCCCGTGGTGCAGCGCAATCTCGAAAGCGTCGTGGAATTGATCCTCCTGGATGTTTAATGTTATCCCGAGGAATGTTATTTCACTTGTCCCGCAAAGCAAACTGAAGCTGACTGTATGATATTGGTGGTGGTTTTCATCGTCTAAACAATGTCAAATCTGATGCAAAATTTGCTCGATCGGACCAAAATACGGCAAAAAGCATGACTTTTGTCAATGGCGGATGCCAAATGTCTGTGTGTCCACCACTGAAGGTTTTTGGTACATTATGAATGATTTTTGGTCTAAAAAAATCGAGTTTTATGCCAGACGGCCGCTAAGATGTCACTAAGGAGAGACTGTGGTGCTTTTTAACAATTTCTGCGCAAATGGTGCTTTACTAAAATTGCTCCAAAGGTTCTACTGTGATCACCATTGAACTCTCGTGACCTTTGGACAGCTATCAGAGTCGATATCGGATATGTTACAGACCAAATGTATCGGATTTGCTGTGATTTTCTTGCTTCTTGTGCCCCGGGATGTGGTTAATCATTAAATGATCCATTTTGGTTGGATGATTTGGGTTATTGTAGAGGCTACAACTTCAGTCTTTTCGTAATTGTATGCTGTGAAAGGCTTCATGTTATCATGTCAAAAACTGCACGTCGCTGGTTGTCAGAAAGTCCTGGCATTTACTCAGATGTTTATTGCAGTTTCTCAACAATAGGGGGCGGGAAAATTCATGACATTAGCCAAGCTTTAAATGACAAAATCGTGAAAATGTACGTACGTTGAAAAGTGGTGAATTCGGTTTATGTCCGTTCAAAATAACCCTTACTTCGCATTTGTTCCAAAAATCACTCAATCGTAAAGTTGTCGACAATTGTCCTACAAGTCATTTTCAACCAACCATATTTAATTTAAATTCTTATATGAATGAAATAAAAATTATAACATTTTTTTGAAAAACAAAAGTTTTGCGTTCTTATTGCTACTCAGTATATGTTATAAAATATATAAAAATACTCATCATAGAAACCTCCCATGACATTTTATACACAAGACGCTCGTTTTTCATGCAGAAAAGACTCATCAGTGACGCTCGAATAAAAAACAAAATCTAACTTTAGTTCAAACAAAATCTAACTGAAGTACAAAGTAGATATCAGAAATTATATGATTTACATATTACTCCGTATTACTTAACACTTTAAGATACCTTCAAAACTCTCCAGTAATGTGTCTACTCAAATCAATGATAACACATAATAAATGATGTAAAATACCTTAAGGGGCCTCCAGCAGTTGAATATTCATTCATAGTAGATGTGGCATCTGCACAAATACTTTCACAAGTCTTTCCACCAGAACAGCTACGTGGTATTGCTGACACGTATGCAGCATCCTGGGCCACGCCCATGCAGGCAGATTGTGCAATCTGATGGTCTGAGCCAACGCTGACTTGTATGTTACCAAGAGCAACTATAGAAAAAACACATTTTTAAATAGTACAAATATTCGTCATGTATTTAAACTGGATTTGATATTTCGGGTATATTAAGAAGTAAAATCACAAAAAAACTGAACTTAGAGGAAATCAATTCGAAAAGTCCTAATCACATGGCAAAATCAAAAAACAAAACGCAACAAAAACGACTCAAAGATATAAGTGAATATTAATCGTTTTAAATCAACGCATTGCTGAAACCAAGTAAAATCATTGATAAGAACGCACTGACAATACATATAAATGTTTTACTCCCTTTCATATTTCATATTTCAATTTCTTTACTTTTTAAATTGATGGCAATATAAATATCATTTATGTTCCTTATATTATATCAATGTCAATCAAAAACAGAATATGTTTTTACTTGTATTTAAAGACTCAACGCACAAGGTTTCCAAATAAATATGAATTTATATAAAAAAAAAACTTACCAAAACAAAACAACAGACAATAAAGTGCTACGCTCCCCATTTTAGATAGTTTCTATCTATAAACTTCTGTATCTATAAGCACTATAAGTTGTTTTATTTTCAAATCACGATATTTATATATTTTACCCAAGTCATGAATGTGTATGTTTAATCTCTGATTGGTCAAATGTAAAAATAATTTTGATTTGCCAAAGATTTGAGTGTGATACGCCGTCATACTACTTTAACAGACTACAAACAGCACGATCTTAGAGTATCTATAAATCTATTGGATATTGAAGTATTTTGTACAAGGTCAGGAACAAGTCATGTGTGTATCTAGTCAGTTTATTTGTCCATTTATTAGAGCGAGTTTTTATCTTGGTATATGGACCGCCCCTTTTTTTTTAACATTTTTGTTACTTTTCTATTTTCGTTAATATTTTTTTTTGTAATAAATACATCATTACAAGAAATATATACATGTTAAGCCTTCGTTTTTCGTAATATGCTTACATGATCAATTTCAAACCTCGTCCACAAAATTTAATTTCTATGGAAAATGGTTGTGAACAAATCTTTTACGACAAGTGCGAAGTTGTTAATAAAAATTTGGTGAAGATCGGAAATAGAATTGTACACATTTACGAATCGCGTGTGGTCAATTTATTTTATCCATATGCATGTCACACATGTATACACGGACATTGTCGTATTTTTTTTCAACGTTACCATGATTACAAAATATATAAAAAAAAAACACCATACAATACTGATCGCTGATAGAAAGTTTGAGCTGATAAGCTCTCACCTTACAGTGTTCTCCAGATGTTAAGAATTAAATAGCATTTTTGACGAAAATTTTATTTCTTTCTAAAGCTAGAAACATACTGTTTTATCTATTTTTACACCTTTTATGCATACACGTTTTTGTTATACTTGTACGCACACAACACTTATCGATCAAACTATACTGTTTGTGCAATAAGTGACAATCCTAGGACGTGTCAGTGTTCCAGAACTATCTTCACATCAAAAATCACTACACATCGTTTTTGGGAAGAATTTCAAAACCATGATTAGAAGTTTAAATGTATAAAAAGCTCAAACACACCAAACGAATAGTAAGCATATTACTGAATTAGTACAGGCATTTTCTAAACAACGCACTTGTATGAGATTCTCATTAATTTCATTCACGTTTTATTCATTAAGGCAAACAATGTTTTTTTTTGCAATAGGAGCTTTACCAGAATAGATGTAATGCGCAAACCTGGTGAGCCCAAGCTCTGCACTTTATATGTATACATGGATCGAAGCTGATCAGTATTGTGTTCAGATGTACTACAACGTATACCATTCATTATCTACCCTTACAATGAGCACGATATATGATATTGATATTATTGTTTCGAATGTCAAAAAAGTACTCAAGATATAATTTACAGCAAAACCATATACTATAAAAAGAAAACCCATTATTAGCATAAGCAAAAAATTCGTTCACAAACAAAATCAAACGGTGTTCATCAAAATATACAAATTGTTTATTATAGTTATGAAAGGTATAAAGTATTATATATTAATACGCCAAACGCACATGTAGTCTACATTAGACTGATCAGTGACGCTCAGATCAAAATAGTTAGAAGGCAAAACACGTACATAGTTCAAGAGCATTGCTGATCCTAAATTCCAAAACATTTTGTCAAAAATTAGTGAGGTTGTCTTTTCCTTTGAGAAGAAAATCCTTTGTATTCCGAGTAACTCCTACTTTCGTTAAACAGTAAATTTATAAAATTGCCATATTAGTGATATTCATGTCAACCCCAAAGTGCCGACACATTGGCTGGTGATACCCTCGGGGACGATATACCTTCACTTAATTGTATGAATTATCAAGGTTTTTATAGTTGATTACAGGGAATACACTCAGTGACACACTCTTTTAATTCTTGACTTAACAAAATGTTAATGATGATTGCACACGGATTCTAGTATTTGCATTTTAATCAAATTTATTACTATTTAGAAAGTATGTGTAATCAATATGAAGAGCACATATATGAAGAACAAAATTATGTTAAAGAAGCTGCATTACTTGATATGCACTAAAACTTGTCAACAATGAAGGTAAAAGCCAAATATACCAAGATATCCGTAAGATAACGTTATACAACCTCCGATAACATTCCTTTGTTAGATATATTGCGCAGTACATAGGTGTTTCCCTCATCAATAACAAAACAACAAGTCTCCATATTGGATGACCTAAAAAATACATCGAAACATATTATTCGTCCTTCAACATTCACAGATTACACAAATGCAAATTATAAATATTCTGAGTCACACATCGATATAAACGAGACATTACTACTGTCAAAAACGAAATAGCGTTTATAAAGCATCACATTTAATTCTATATTTTTACTATATATAACGTTGCAATATAGCAGATCGGCTATTGATTCTTATTTTTCCTACGACATCACATATTATGTCAACCACGTTTCCATGTTCTATCTATAAAGATTGTCTACCTTCAATTGAAAGAATTAAAATTTGTTTTTTTATAACAAAGTATATACAAGATTTTTTAAAGAGGGACGAAAGATACCAGAGGGACGGTAAAACTCACAAATCGATAATAAACTGACAACGCCATAGCTAAAAATAAAAAAGAACAAACAGACAGACAAACAATAGACGACATTATACCGACCTATCACCGATTAAAACTAACGACTGAACGCCATCAATTCAAAAAAAAAATAGGTTGATATAGATTACTCTGTAAGGGTATGGAAAATCAATCTCAGCATATGATTCACACAGTGTTGTTCATAAGTTGACTATTAAAATAAGTGTGTGTGCATTTCTCTGTGATGAATGTTCGTGCGTTTGTTTTTACTGTATTGCTGTTCCGTAGTGTTGTCATTTTAATGATTCTTTTTAGCATTGTCATTGAAGCTGGAGGTTTGGCTAGCCATAAAAACAAGGTTCAACCAACTGTGTTATTCTTAAATTTTTCTGTACCAAGTCAGGAATATGGCAAATGTTAGAAAATAGTTCGTTTAAGTGTATGTTTATGTTGGTTTTTGTTCTAGTTGTTCCTTTGATTTTCTCATGTAGTTGATGTGTTTCCCTCGTATTCAGTTTGTTACCCAGATTTGTTTTCCCCTCAATCGATTTATGACTTTTTTTACATCTGTATATACTGTTGCCTTTATTCAATTCAAATATACAATTAGTCTCATTACGTGGAGTCTCATGTTATCAAAGGAACACGAAAACCACAATTGAAAACAGAAGCATCAGCGACAAACAAAATTTTGATAATTATACAAAAGAATACAAATAAAAAAATCGGGCACTTTTAAATTTCTATTTGCCAGAAAATGTGACTCAACAAAATTACTGTAAATATTGCTGTTGATATTAAATTTATATAATACCACGGCTTTCAATAAGTAAATGAATAAGGAATTGAAAACTGATTACAAACAAGGGTAGTTTGAAACTGTTTGTCCCAAATTCACACAGTGTGTCTCAATATAAGTTGATATAATATAATAAGTAATTTATTCATACAAGCAGCGAGAAGTTAGATAAACATTAAATGCACTACTTTTTCGTGAACTTTATGGAACCATTTACTTTTTTGAAATCACTAACAAAAATTGATCCGAGATATCAGCAACTTTCGTTTGAAGTAATAACTGCATACATGAATTATTTACTAGTTATATTTTATTTTTCAATTTAAACTCAAATTAGCTCGATAAGCAAAATAAATGGTTTAAAGTTGTTTTCATTTAATATCATTCCCTTCATTATTCCCTTATCTTGCAATATGCATATGCATCAACCATATTATTCACAAACAAAATCATGACAAAAAAGAAATTATAAAACAGACAAGCAACAGTGCATAACGACAATTTAACGGTTGATCCATACGAACCCCACCCAAAACAAAAGTATAATATAGATGCGTCGGAAGTTTCTGCAATTCCTGTTCCATTAATGGCACCACCTAAGTATTATCAAATACTTTGATGTTACTGATTTTTAGATTTGATACCATAGTAATAAACTAGCAAATGTCGCCTGTCGAATTCCAACACAGGGCCTTGGTTGTTCATCTACATCAAACACTATCTTTTGAAGACTTATTCTGTGAGTTCGAACCCAAAATATGACATGTTTGTATCGTTTCTGGAACACCGACTGCTTCCAACCAATTTAACCTGAAAAACACAAAATAACCAACTGTGATGAAATTATATCAATTTATCCAAAATCAATACAATATATATACTCCATCAAGACAGGAAAATATTCTTTTCTGAAACTTAAAAACAGAAAAACTGTTGTTATCGTTAATTTTTACAAAATGTAAAATTTGAAATAGAGGTTGATATCAAATTCAGTAAATGTAAAATTAATATCAAATTAGCAAGACAATGGGACATAGAAGGGACATAAAATATCACCACATATCCGTCGCAAAACATCTAATTTTGATTAATATATGCTTTATAGTTTTGAAAAAAGCAACATAAACATAAAAAGCAGATCAAATATATTAAAACCAATTCAACGTAATAATTATAGCAGTAGCATGTTAACATGTAGATTGCTTTACATATACAATTGTTAATATAAAAAAGGAGATATGGTAGGATTGTCAATGAGACAACTATCCACAAAAGACCAAAATGACACAGACATTAACAACTATAGGTCACCGTACGGCCTAAGTAAACTCTATGAAATCATTTAATAAGTCTATATACGATCACGTCATGTATTTAAATTTATCACTAGTGGCATATAAGTATCAGCTTATCAGACTGATAATGGTAAAAATCTTAAAATTGACTAAATGATCAATAATATTTGTTTTGGTGTCCTTTGTTCAAATGGCGTTTACAAATTTTTTTTTTTTTTTTTTTAGGGGACTGGGGTTAAAACGATTTTTCTAAAGCAACTGTACAATAATGAATTATGACAACCATTTGTTTTAGAGTACACATGATGTCGTCTTTAGATATGCAAGAGTAAGCATTGTATCAGTTTATGACAATTGACCTTATTAAATCCTTATTATAATCACAAGGTTATATTTTATATAACTCATGTGGCAAACACTATGATTTGATGTATAATTTTTACTTAGATAAATCACCCGTGGCATAAAGATTTTATACAATCACTTAACATGTTTACTAAAAACTGACTTTAAAGTATAAAATACAAGATGTACACATACCCGAGCTGATTGCACTATATACCGGGGAAGGTCAATAATAATTCATACTTAGGACAAATCACACGTGGCAAACAGATTTTATACAATTAGTTCAAATGTTACTTCAAACTGATTTATAAACATCAAAAACAAGATATATACAGACACGAGCTGATTATATTAATTTACTATATACCGGGGAATGTCACTGTACTGAACATATATTTTCCTGACGATGCAGTTATATAAAATATATTTTAATGGACCTATACCCAGTATACTGTTGATCTTTTACCATATAAATGAATTGACATTTTATAATAATTTTGTCACGAAACAAATAATTGGACCTATGATTATATATGTAATGTGCAATCCATGACCATCCCCATATTGAATAACATAAACTATTTAGCTACAATGTTTGTTATCGTATTATATAATGATTCACGTTTATAATTGTGATGGTTAGAATAATGTCAATTTAATTCAATATGGTTTGCTAGAACAGATATCATGTGTAACTTCTTTGACAAATGCATGCTTATGACCTTTCATTTTTTCGTGCGAGTCAAACGACTAGCGCCACAGTTAGAGATAAAACTAGTTTCCCTTCTTCTGTGGTTGTTGATTAGGTTCATTTCATTACAAATGTTTTTTGATCGCCGATAGTTATTGTATTTTTTTCCATTTTATGTTTTGGTACAGTGTCTGTTTTCGAAGGTTACCGGATTTTGGTATCTTCTCTCCCATTGTGTCTGTTATCATTTGGATTACTTTGTCTGATTCGCAAAACTACTCCGTCAAACAGGATAAGTATAAAAGTTAAAATAAAAATAAAAACATTCATAAATCAAACATGCAGTAGAGTATGACGCAATCATTACTACGAACAAATTAGTGTAGATAATAATAGTTATCGAAGGTAACAGGATTATAACTTAGTACGCAAGACGCGCGTTTCCTCGACAAAAAATCTAGAAATCTACACCAATTATATTTTGAACCAGATAATAGTGCAGCTCACCAATGTTGATATATTCAAACATATATGATAAAAAGTACGATTGAGAATATTTTCGTTTAGTTTTAAAATATTTATTTATAGTGGATTGGGAAACAAGCAATTGCAACTTATTATACATTTTGTAGGTGCGAGTGCTTACTTGTAGCAGCATTAACCTGCTCTACTTCGAATTCTACAAGGTTGTCTTTTACGTGAGAGAGATATGACTCACTCTGAACACGTGTCAGCCATTTATCGTCCCCTTCTTACGGACTATAATTTGTTTTCTTAATACCATACTCGTTAATGTTATCAACGGAAAACCGAAAATTCAGTCCTTGAAATTTTCTCCCCGGAAATATTTTCGTGTACATTTATACCATATCAAAATGTTTTACAGAAGTGGTAGAAAAATGAATAAAACTTCTTCAATATTTCACCAGTTCTCTTTGAATAAGAGCAAATGTAAAATGACATGGTTGAACTAATTTTGGAAGGTGACATGTTCAGATGGCCTTGATCGCATTTTATGTTTTATCAACAAATCAGTTCCTGTGATATTCTGTCTTTCTTTTTTTATAACAAACGGTACCCGAGCCGGTTAATTGTTTAAGGCTTTGGGACCATTGATACAAATCAGAACTCAGAAACTGAATGGGTCTATTGATACCCATGCTACGTACACATTTAAAGATCCCAATGTTGTGAAAGACTTGTCCTACCTCCATGACTAATATGTTGTTGTCACCTCAGATAAAGTCTATACAATATCGTTTGTGTGTGTAAATTTCATGACACAAACAGCTTGATAAATGAATGACAATTTACTTAGGATTTAGTGTATACCCTCACGACACTTACAAAATAGGACATCCTAGATAACCATAGGTCTGTTCTTTTTTCCTTGTGAATGTCACCCAAAGATGAAAAACTGGATCTTCCATCACTATAATGGATATTTAAACTACATTAGTGTCTTTACAAACAACGGCATATTGCGTCAAGTGCTCTAAGAAACCTCTTCCTAAATTATTAACATCTGTTTTATCAGCAATCAAAGCCGCGCTTCATCCTTATTGATAAACTGCCTAATCTAGAGGTGGCGTGAAACTAATGTTGATAGTAAAAAAATCCGAAGTTCTTTTAGGGTAAATACAATCCGAGACTCTTTTATCTGTCAATTGTATTTAACATTTGACTTTTGTACTTGTTATCTTGATTGACAACATGTTAATTACGTTTGGAGGACGTGTTTTTCAAAAGACTGTCGGCTTTCGAATGGGAACTAATAGTTCCCCGCTATCTGTGCTTACTTGTTTCTTAATTATTAATGAGGCTGCCGTCATACAGGAAAATGTTAGGATGAAAGATAAGAAGTTAGAAATATCCTTTAATTTTACTTTCTGCTATTTAGATATATGCTTTCAGCAAATATTTCAAAATTTGACAACTTTGTTGAATGCATCCATCCCATCGAACTATAGATAAAAGATACAACGGATACAGTTATGTCGGACTAATATCTTAACTTACATCAAGAAATTGACAATGACGGTAGGTTGAAAACAAAAATTTACGGCAAAAGACATGATTTTCGCTTTCCATTTCTATGTAGCAACCAACATTCCAGTAAGGCCAGCATACGTATAATATATTTTCCAATTGAAATTCCCGGGCTTGTATGTCTTATCATGATATCTTTGATAGAGGGCTGCTGCTTACACGAAAGATATTAAACAAAGTGTTCCAATGGTAAAGTTGAAGTCATCCCTTCTTCAATTTTACGTAGACCGTCACGAGCTGGCTGATCGTTATGGAATAGTTATCAAAAGTACCAGGATTATAATTTTATACGCCAGACGCGCGTTTCGTCTACATAAGACTCATCAGTGACGCTCAGATCAAAATAGTTAAAAAGCCAAACAAATACAAAGTTGAAGAGCATTGAGGAGCCAAAATTCCAAAAAGTTGTGCCAAATACGGCTAAGGTAATCTACTCCTGGGGTAAGAAAATCCTTAGTTTTTCGAATAATTCAAAGTTTTGTAAACAGAAAATTTATAAAAAGGACCATATAATTGATATTCATGTCAACACCGAAGTGCTGACTACTGGGCTGGTGATGCCCTCGGGGACGAAACGTCCACCAGCAGTGGCATCGACCCAGTGGTGTAAATAGTTATCAAAAGTACCAGGATTTCACAGATGACACCGGATATGTTCGTGATGTCGTAACTACAATCCCCTTCCTGTTTCACGAATATGACCTGCCGATTTAGACTATTTACCATGTTTGTAATTAACATGTGCACCACGACAGGTAAAAAATGTGAAACAGGATATGCTTACCCTTCCAGAGCACCTGATAGCACCCTTAGTTTGTGTTCGTATTGCTTTGACTTTAGTTGTCTATGTTGTGTGTTATCTTCCATTTTTGTCTGTTTGTCTTTTCATTTTTAGCCATGGTGTTGTCAGTTTATTTTTAATTTATGCGTTTGACTGTCCATCTGGTATGTTTGCCCCTTTGTGATTGTCACATTGACGTCAAAGCTTTATCTTTACACTAATAATTACTGTGAGCAAATTATATTTGAAAACTTACAAAATAATGAGACAATTTAAATGCAGTTTTGTACCACTTTGCTAAGTGAAACATAGCTGTACATAAATTCGGACAATTTAGGAAATTAGATTAACGATTCGATAAACATAATTTCGGAACTATGGTAGTAAATATTTCGCGGTTAATCGGATAAACGTTTTGCATATTTAATAGTAAGAGAAAAATCAAAACTATAAATAGGACAGTGTTGTATTGGATATATAACTGAACGTTACCTCTGATTGAATGTTTTACAACAAATAGCACCACGATTAACAAATCTATAGAAGCAAAGTAAAATATAAGTCTTCTATAATAATTGAATAAATCGATGTCCGATGGTTCATTCTTAAATGGGTGACGGTTGGTCTAACGCATGGTGGCGAGTTTAAAATAATGCAGATTGTTTTAAGAAGTACATGTAGATTATATTAGTATATAGATCGACATCTTTTTTTGGTAGGTCTCTCCTTAATAACAGTTGCATACTAAATGAGAGATTGTCCACTTTGATTTTCTATTTAACCTTTTTGTGTACATAATAATTCTAAATCAACATTTTATCTGTACTTTGTTACTGTTATAAAATCGTCGTTTACCGTTATATTATAATCACAAAAGTATGTCTTCTAAACTGTAGGCATTTAAAGAATGGCATGCGCCATCGTTAACGTAAAAAAGGAAAACCTTTGCAGATTTATAAACAAATTGCTTCATAAGATTTACTTTCCACTTATCATCCCTGTTTGTGTTCTTATTAAATTTTGTAAGCCCCCAAATGAACTTAAAATCCTGGAAAACTGCTTTTTACATTCAAGTTGTCTTCTACATCGACATATGAAAATGTAGTTTGTATATACCCTCGCACTGCAGAGTGACGACCATCGAACCTCGGCTTTACTATCAACAAGATAGACTCACAATGTCACTATTGCACTTCAGCGTGATAAAAAAAAACGCATATCAGCGTCAAAACATCGCACCTCAGCGTTACCATCGCGGTTTGGAGTAACATCGCGGTTCACAATCCTACATATTTATACAATCAAATTTGGTAATCAGTAAACGAAATATAAGGATAACCTACCCTTTGCACTTACAGTCATGTCCGTTCTATGATTTTAAATTTACTATAAACAGACTTAATTAAGCATGTTTTCTAAAATCATATGTTATATCATTTCATGATTGATCTTGAGCCTTTTTTTTTGGCATAATGGATGCGTCTGGTATACGGACATTTTATACAAAGGGATTCTGTTTGAGGGTTATTATTTGAAGACATTATATTAAGGGTTTTCCATTAGAGCATCACTATGAAATAGTGCTAGCATCACAAAGTTATTTTAATATACATCTACTACTTACCCAATAATTCAATGATAAAAAAAAAGTGCAACAATCTGTATTGAACAGTTGCTTTGCATACATTTTATCATTTTAGTCACTATCGATATGTGACATAACGATCTTATATATCTGTGTTAATATACATCGTCCAGAGAAGTAATAAGCAATATTAAGGTAGAAAAAAAGTTATAATATTTAACTTAAGGATTAAACCTTTCAAACAAACCGATATACAAAATGTATATAGATTTAAAGTTTATTTTTATTGTTATGATTGAATAAGCATATTAAGATTGAGCTACATTCGAAATGAATTTTTTTGGTAAAAGGGGGATAACCAAATTTGAACTTAGCTATATTTGAGTGTGCGCGTTATGTATTATTTAAGTTATTTATTCTATATAAGGTTTCTCAAACAAAGAAAAATATGAGTCAAAAATATGAGCGTATTTAGAAAAAATGGTGTATTATTAAAACAACAAGTAAAATAACGAGACTTGAAACAGTATGAAATACAGATTTGAAGACCCATCCAAGTCCAGACCTTTATGTGTTACAATTGATACTATAACAGATACTTGTTTAAATGATAACAAGTATTTTTTTACAGTAATATCCTTACATTATATCACATCAGAGGTAAAAACAAAAACAACACTAATGCATAGCCCCATTAATATTGCTTTCAAACATCAATTGCTACTTTCTATTTAGTGGCAGTCATGTCATATCTATACCTTATCCTGACGTGTGATGAAACATTTAGTATGCCTTTAATTGCATATAAGACAATGTAAGAGTGTACGGGTTGCCAGAAATTTGATATGTACTTCTGATTTGAACAACATGGCAAATGTGCCCTTCTGTTTTAATTGGATATAGGAAGATGTGGTGTGAGTGCCAATGAGACAACTCTCCATCCAAATAACAATTTAAAAATTAAACCATTATAGGTTAAAGTACGGCCTTCAACACGGAGCCTTGGCTCACACCGAACAACAAGCTATAAAGGGCCCCAAAATTACTAGTGTAAAACCATTCAAACGGGAAAACCAACGGTCTAATCTATATAAACAAAACGAGAAACGAGAAACACGAATATATTACATAAACAAACGACAACTACTGTACATCAGATTCCTGACTTAGGACAGGTGCAAACATTTGCAGCGGGATTAAACGTTTTAATGGGCCCAAACCTTCTCCCTTTTTCTGAAACAATAGCATAACATTACAACATATAAAAACATAATTGTTTGTTTTTTATCAATAAATCAGCAGAAACTTCAAACAAGGGTTATACGGTATTTCGAAGTCCAAAAGCCTTTAAATGATATACAAATATACCCACAATTTTACATTTTGACAAAGATAAATCTATGCATTAGATCTATTTTGTGTAAAATAAGTAGTGTTTGAATGTTTGGTACCAAATAAATGGGTAATACCTATACGACACGATAGATTTATTGTCAATGTTTTGCAATTTTCTGCTAATTTATTTTCATCCTGTGTCTTTAAAAGTTAGTTATGACATATTTACTTTGCAGAACTCAGTCCTAATGGAAGGTCATGTGATATTGTCAATGATTCATTAACAAACTTTTCCTTATTATATGTAAAAATCAAACGTAATCGATAATATTATGATAAAACGAATATTGATAAAGGTATCCGCTTATCAAGCGTATTCTTTTAAAAGGAATTTAATTTAGTCATATATATTAAAAGGTATGATTACGTAGTTTAAGATAAAAAGTTGATAATTTATAGTCGAAACTTTTTGAAGAAAAGGTTATAAACTAAACAGTTGATTTTATTGCTTGTAACCATTAGTTTCTATAGACGATTTGTAGTAGGGTCGTAAAGGCCTACTTTTTGCCCATGAAAATACACTTTTCGAAATCATGGAAATTGTTTCGAATTTGCTAAATATCATTTTAGATGCATAACAATAATATCCAAAATATAAAGGAAGAACATTAAACTTTTGAACTTACGACGTCACAATCATGTCGTCAAATGCAACGTTTTCATGAATAGTGAGAGAAATGAAGTATTCTATTGCTATTGTAATAAAAATAAGGTAACACAAATAAAGAAAATATACAAAGTTCGTCTTACATAGCTGCCAAGTAACTCGTCAAATATGAAAATTTCTATTTGCTATGCACCTTGAAATTTAGTGTTTTGAAGACAAATGTAATAACATATATATTAACTTTGATTTGCTTTGATCTCTGTGACTATAAAAGGGCCCTACTGCCCTTACTTCTTTTGGCTGGATGCAATTCGTGTATTACAATATAAACTACAAAACGTCAGGGATATGAAGTGTATACAATATTAAACCCTTTTTTTTTTTTTATTTGAAAAAAAAACAATTCTGTGTCATCCTTACCTATACCGTATAGTGACAAGTTTGGTAAACAAAATTATATAAGATACGTAAACCCTACAGACAACATAATTTTCATAAAAAATTAAACTCAGTTTTAAAGAACGTCGAGTACTTTCAAATAAAAAATATATGAGATTTGCGTATTTTAAAGGAACTACAAATAGTTGCTTACTTCTACGGCATTTGGTCTCTGGTAGAGAGTTATCGTATAAAACATCATACCAAATCTTCTAGTTTTTTATGTTTACATCCTATTAGAAGGTGATTGGTATTGTTTTACGTTATATCAAATTGAAAACATTTTCTGTAGGAAGAAATACATATAAACAAGGAACTTAACAGAAAAAACTTCAAAGATATCAATCTTCTATAAACAATGATTAGGCAAATCAATAAATAATGATTAAGCAAAATCTTTATCACGCGAATATTGACAGGAATATTTTTCACTTCTAAGTTTTGATTAAGGTAAGATAGCTGTAATTATTTTTAATGTAATGAAAAATAGAAAAAAGTACGAAAATATGGAAATATGAAAATAACACCCGAAATAACAAATTAAGATAGACATCATCTTAACAAACAGTCAATCGAAAGATTAAGTGTAAAGTAAAACGCGAATAAATATGTTGTCAGCGTGTAATATTTGTGACCGATTAACAATATAACTATATTCAATATTTTTGCTGTTTAGACTATGGGTCCTTGAAGAGCATTGGACGTGTTTTTTAATTATTTTTATTTATTTTGTTTTATTTATTATATGTTTATATTCTGTTCGAATTATGCATTTGTCGTCCTCTGAAATAATCTCCAATTTTTTTTAGTTTTAAACAAAGCTCTTTGTCCGTTAGCAGACTGATACTTGAGTTCTTACTTTATGTATGTGAATAGAAATTCTCAAACTTTTACTCAATTTCCTTGTCGCATTTTTTTATATAATTTTCTTTAATCACACGTCATGCCTCAGTGTGACTTCAAACTAATAAGAGACCAGATGTAGCTGCACCGCTGATCTTAAAGTTGATTACACACTTTAAATTAATATCATCAATATACTGACCATTATAGATACCAATAGACAGGAAGACCATTTTAACGAAATCTTTCTACCCTAGTTCTGTTGGAGCAGTTGTGCTTCTTCGTTTCATGTTTGTTTATTTTTTAGTAATTAGGATTAATATACCACAATGTTGACTGCTGTACCCCTATTTTTGACATTTGTTTATGATATGACTGTTTGTCTTGTTCAAGCATCGTTGTGATTATAATGGAATTTGATGCGACTGTCATACAAGTGAGAGGTCTACCTAGCTATAAAATCAGGTTTAATCCACCATTTTCTATGTAACAAAACGCCTGTTCCAAGTCAGGAATGACAGATATTATCTATTCGTTTGAATTTGCCATTTTATTAGGATTTTTCCGTCTCGGGATTTCCTCGGAGTTAAGTATTTTTGTCATGTGACTTTTTATGGTCAGATGGATATTTGGCGCTTACAAGATCTGCTTTCGTCGATGACGATGTTAGGTAAAAGTAGCTTTTTTAAATTTTCTAAACAGCAATACTAGCTAGGACAGAATCAATCAAACTAAGGCCGTGTTCACACCAAACGCCGTGTAGAGTAAACATGTGTACATGCAATTAGTTTAGTGTAGTGTACACTGGTTTCACATTACATTTGTTCACATCTATACACCTTGTTTAGCTACCTGTACTTAATATCTGTTCCAACTTGAAAACTATATGTCTTTTAAATGTTCATTACGTAGAACTGAATTCAAAATAATTTGGACAATTTTTCTAGCGTCAAGGGAACAACCATTTGACTTCAAAAGAGGGGTGGGGTGGGAATGAAAATATTCCGATCCCCAATTTGATAAAAAAAAAAAAAACTGGTTATACAGATGTTAAAAAAAATATTCTGAATCAAGAGTTTCCCCATACATTATAGTGTTAAATATTGAAAAAAAAGTATTTGATCACCAGCATCGAAAAAAAAAGGAATTAAGACGTACGCGCGAAAATAAAATCTGACTCAGATAAAAATAATAACCCTCCCTCTTTTTTTAAGTTAAGTTGTTGCTACTTTATGAAAGCCATTTTTATAATTTGCAGTAGCTTGAATATACTAGAGATGCCTCAATTACGCATTAGAAAACGTTAGCTGCAGCAGCGTGCTTACAGCCGAAAAAAAGGATTTAGATATTAGGGATCACTACATTTTTATCTTTTCTGTTCGTTTCAAATGGTATTTCTTCTACAAGAAGTATTTAGTAAAGGAATAGGGTAACGTTTTTTTTAATTTATTTTAAGTGTTATTTAACGGATCTGAGATAGAAGACAAACACATCATTTACCTCAGACTTTTTTTAGTCATGCATTTATGCGTGAATCGTTGTTTGAGTAAAGACCAGTGGCGAATATTTCTGTGTACGTCAAGTCGATTCGGGAAGACCTTTTTGAATGAATTAGGCAGCAACTATTTACTTCATTTTTTATGGAGGGGGAGGGGAGCGAGGTAGGAGGCGTGGGCTATTGATTTTTTTAGGACAAATTTTGGTGACAAGTCGAAATCAATTTTAGCATTATATATAGTGGCAGCTGAGTGTGAAACAAACAAATTTTTTTTCAGGGCCAAAAACTGGAAACTTTTTTTGTTTCCAAAACAAAATCCATAGCTCACCATCCCCACCCCTTGCCTTTATGTTTTATACTCAACTAAAAGTAAACTTTATTTATATAAGAATCTTAAACAAAATTTATGTTTTGAAGACTACATAAGAACATCAAACTTTTCTTATCGAAAATTAATAACAAAACTAAGAATAAGTGACCATAATTTTAATATAGAAAAAGGCAGACATACAAATATTCCTACAGAGCAGAGATTATGCCTTAAATGTAAAACATTAGAAAACGAAAAACATTTTATATTAGATTGTAAATTAAATATGGAACTAAGAAATAACTTTTTTAACAACTTGAATTTTAATTTTTCTGTTAAAGATTTATCTGATGAAGAAAAGTTGATTTCTATACTCAATCCATCAACACCATCACAAGTAAATAAATTGGGGTCCTACATCAAAAGGTCATTAGAACATAGGACAGGGACACTGGAATAGTTACTGTAAATGGATGATTGTGTATATATATATGTGAAATATAGTTATATTGTTTATTATTTTATATGTCACAAACTTAATGTTTAAAGTTTATATGGCAATAAATATTTGAATTTTAATTTATAATAGCCCCCCCCCCCCCCCCCCCGAAAATCAATTGGTTGCTGCCTTATGGGTTTGGCAATGATGATGCTTTGAGTCTTGATCAGGGGTTAATAAAGTACGTTAAATTTTTTAAACAAAAAAAATCTGTAAAATTTAGACAACAATTTCTGTAAAATTTAAACAACATTTTTTGTAAAGAACTATACTAGTAGATAATTATCAAAAATATCAATTTTACTCAAAAATAGTTTCCTGCCTAAATATATACACGGTAAAACTAATGTACTAAATGCCTAGTTTTGTGTAAACATAACCTACACAAGGCCTACATTGACTATCGACTGTGTGTAGATAAAACATGATTTAAACTACATGTACACATTGAGTTTTATCAATGGGAACGCAATTGTGTTTAGTTTACGTGTGAGTTACACTAACACAACACCGAATTTAGGTCAATGTGAACACGGCCTAAGGTAATCACTCAAGACATTTTACGGTCACCATTATGAGCTGATTGGCCATTATGACAAAAGTGTGTCTGATATTCTTCCTCAGTCATAATAACCTTTTATCATCAATGATAATTACCGAACTGATCAACACATAACACGACGGACTCGTAAACGGTGCAGGAAATGCTTACCCTTCCTGTGCACCTGATTTCACTCCCAGTATTTAGTGGAGTTCGTGTTGTTTCTTATTTATTATTTATAACTGTTGATGTAAATGTCCTTTGGTTTTGTGAGTCTTTGTTTACTCTTTGGTTTTGTTTGTTATTGATTTGTAAAGCTTGATTTGTCTCGTCAGATCTACCTAATATATAGAACTAGTCAATCGGTATTTCTCTTATATGTTTAAATTCAATTCGTGACGATGTACTCATCTGTAGGTATGCTTAACAGTAAAACGTTTAAATATATTGTATTTTGTTTTATCTTTTGTTCTCCTGAACAAAACCGAAATGTGGTGATAACCTGATTATAAATTGAAAGTAATGCGCATTGATCTTGTGTCTTTATCATTTAACTGGCTAGCTACGATGTTATTACCATAATATTAAACAAAAATAAACTAATGCAGATGTTAATCAATACGTGAATCAATACGAAAAAAATATTATATGTTTGACAACAGTCAACGGGTTGATTTCTTCAGGTCTATAAGAAAATTCACAAATAGGTACACTGTTTCAACAAATATTGATATTTCTTTTTCTACGAATTCAGAGTTATATAAGATCATATAACGAAAATGTATCATAAAATACTGTATATTTATCTAAGTGCGTATTATATAACCATGTTCCATTCTGTCAATAACTGTCTCATTATTATTTCAGCAATAGTCAACCAAACTATTTAATTTACTGACAAGTAAATTAAATAAACTATTGCGTATCCTATAAACCTAAATAAACCTTGTCAGATCAGAGTAGAATTTAAATCGTATCTTATCAGACTCCCCTGTCTGCATTTGCCAGTCCTGTTTAAAATGTATCGACCTACACTGTTCTGATTGACACTGTGCTGAGTGTTCTTGCGTTTTTTAGTACTGTTTACCTATCATGTAGTGTTGTCATTCAAGTGGTGTTATTTAACATTGCCATATAAGCGGGAGGTTTTGCTACCATTAAACCAGGTTCAAATCATAATTATTTTCATAAATTATCCAGTACCAAGTGCATTAGGGTAGTTGTTTTTATGTATGTTGTCGTTTATTTTTGTAGCAGCTCAGTGCTGATGTTTTTTCGTTGTTTTCCTTTCTTTTGGCTCATGTATTCCCCTCTGTTTTAATATTTACCCGGATTCTTTTCTCTTTGTACATTTATGATTTTGCACATCAATACGTATATACACTACTGTTGTCTGTATCCATCAAACTTATTTTCGATTGAAAAGAAGCTGTTGACCTTCTGACTTTCACCGAAAAGACGGTGTTAATTTCTTTGCATTACACGCACAAGCTAATACAGATTTTAGAATAAAGGAGCTATGGTTTGATTGGCAAAACGACAGCGATGAACCGTACACAATTTGAGTGAAAGTAAGCAGCGGTATACTACTGTTGTCTTTATTCAGCATGTTTTAAATGTGGTTTTTTTTTCAAATTAAGAACGCGCTTTAAAAATTACAGCAAATGATCACAAACACACTCACGAATAGTTTAAGCTAATCTTTGGAATACTAAGATACCATATCTTCTTTTAGATATAAGGATCACATCCGTATAAGTTAATATAAATTATTGTAAGGCTTGTTCATTATCATTATAAAAAAATCCCATAATCGTTCAAAAAAATATTAAACTAAATTTTGGTTTAAATAATATCGGAACAAAATACACACTACAAAGGTGATACATGATTAACTATCTGCATTTGATTATTCGCTCTGAATTGAACATTTATATTTCTCATTAGTTTTTATAATCTAGTATAGCTTGGAACAAAAAGTATTTCAAATGATAAAAAATTGATTTGATTAAAATCACTACAAACTAAAAATGTTTTATCGTCAGGGTTTTGAAATTACTTGTAGAGATATTGTGTAAATTTTGTTTGAAGATAATTTCGTTTCAGGTATGTTGTTATAATTTTCAAATGAATGGGACATGATTTTAGGACAAAAATTTCTCTGAAACAAAACGAAAAAAAAAATATAGACTTGTCAGATTTTATAAAAAGCTTAGAATTTCTGGTATTGTTGCCAATCAAACAACTCTCCACAAGAGCAATGCTGTTCGATGTGAGCAAAGGCTCCATGTTGAAGACCATACTTTGAACTCTAATGGTTTACTTTTATAAATTGTGACTTGGAAGGAGAGTTGTCTCATTGGCAGGCATAACACATATTCTTATTTCACGCTGCCTTCAAATGTTAAATGTGAAAATTCTTTATTCCACGTATTCTTCAAAATAAGTGTTGAGGTAAAGAACTTTTTAAGTCGGTCTGACACTCCATATGAGAGTAACATTTCCTTTGTATTTTAAAAAAGAAACTAGTAATTTCAACTAGTAAAGTGATAGAGACCTAGGGTCTTTTTTTATTGAGGTCCTTGGTCGAATCCAAAGAAATTAAGGGCAAGGGCAAAGGTCATGCTATAAATATCGACCAATAATTTGACTACATTTTTAGTCGCGACATGTTCTACATGTAACACATACATTGTGGTTAAACAGGTGCGTAGAAATACATAGGGTATTTTGATTTTAACGTCCGTAGATTATGTAAATTTCAAGGTCAAATGTAAAATTGATGTTCTAGATTGTTACATTTGCTGTAGATCCACATTTATACATGATAAAGCCTTGGGATCTTTTGCATTATCTTAGTAGACATATAAAATTGAAAATGACAACCAGAAATGTTCTTCTTTTAAACCGGAAGTAGCAATGTATCTCCCTTTTTTAAGTAAGAGCATATAGAAACTATATTTCTTTTAGAATGATAGTAAAGTTGGCTATCATTTGACACCATAAGTAACTTTGAGTTAACCGGAAGTGACTTATCATTTCCCTTAATTAATAAAAACAGTTCTTTAAACATTTTATTTTCAAAATCATTTAAGCCTGGACAAATTTTTTGTTATCAACATTTTCTTAAGTTAGGTTAATTTGAGTGGAAAGGCCTTCAATTTTCTCTGAACAATTGATTTTTGATAATTCTTATTATCTTTCGAAAGATTAACTTCGTGTATAATAGTACATTTAAAGATAAGTTCAGTCCTAATCCTGCGCCATGGTAATTAAATGGGAACTCTTTCTTCTTATTCTAGATTCTAATCATTTTATAATTTGTTCTCCTTATTCCGGATTATAATTATTGGATAATTTTATATGTATAACACAATACCTTAATGACAAATAAAATGTCGCTTTATAACTTCATATGCAATGGCATCGGTAGTTATTGGTTATTATCTTTTTTAAATAATATGCAAACGTATTCATAGGTTACACTTTAGAAATAAGTATGATTGTGTGTGGTGCGACTGCAACAGTATGCCTGAAACCAAACGGACAATGAAGTAAGCAATGTATTGTCACCACACAGCTTCAAAGAAACAAAAAGCTATAGGTTGCATTTCTATAAATTTGACAATGCACTTTCACATTTCTCACAAACTCCCTTTACGGCTAAAACTGTACCACTTTTATTATGAAGTTTTGAAAAAAAAATAATATCTTAAATTGGAAAGTGTATATGTACTACTATTTTTTCCAAATGTCAAAATATAGCGCTGTGCGGCATACTTTCAACGTTTATATGCCCCGAACTTCTAAGAGTTGAAACACTAAATTTCGTTCCTATTCCTGTCTTGACTGTAGGATTACCATAGATTTCAAAATAAACAGTATTCACATGTATATTTACTGGTTAGATTCCTAATTTATGTCTCTATGAAATGCAACCTACATATAAGAACTGTGAACCAGTATGTAAACAACATCAACTAATTATGAATATAAAAAAGAGGCATGGTTTTAGAAACGGCTGTATTTACAAAGTGCATCCTATAAACATATAGTACGCTTGAAAATCTCCCTATACACAACTTAAACAAGAAAAAACTAAATGCCTAATAGGTTAAAAAAATATAGGTCTGCTAGGTTCATAACATGTGTTTATCTTCATCATTGACGTAAACAATACAATATTTGTCCTTAACAGTGTATCCGTTACAATAAAAGTTAGTTGTAATGTGCTGATAGAATGTAACGAATATACTTTTTAATAGTACCAAAAATGGATGACATTGAAGCATTATACTTATTACGTCAGCAAAAAGATGTTCTTCAAAATTTGGCAAAGCCTGTCGACCCAAAAACATCATCGGAAAACTACCAAGTAGTTCAAGAAACCGTATTAAAAACAATGAAAGAGACACGGAAAGATATAGAAAAGGTGTCCCAGTATGCATTACAGATCAAAGAACAACTGGAGAATGTACGAGAACTGGTGAAAGTTTGCAGCATCCAAATTAGCGAGAAATTACAACATATGATAACAAGTACGTAATGTGGTTTATTTCTGATTACTTTCATTAAGGCATGATTGTAATATGTTTTTTGCTATGCAGAAACAACATAATGAATGGTGTGCACACTTAATAAAACGTGAAGCAGGTTTTTTTGAAATAGACATAAATTTTTAAAATAATATTATTACTCCTTATACTTTAGTTCTAAATTCAATTTTAAGCCGAAGTAAATCACAAAAAACGTTGATGTCACGTTCACATGACAAAATTGTTTCCATGAGCTGATAAAACAAAATATCGTCAAGCAAATAGGAGACGTATTGCTTCCCAAAATAAATTATAACTTGTTTGATGAATACAAAAAAATAGTACCTTGTGTCTGTCTTAGTAAACATAAGTACGAAGTGTAATAAATGAACATTTGATTTTGAAAGTAATTTAGACCTGTTCCCTGTCCTGTATCTGTTTCTGCCATCACATGAGTCTGAGAATCCCGTATGTTGGAAGGGAGAAAGCCATTTTAGTTAGTAGGTATTTTTATGATTATTCGAAAAAAAAATTAAAGTGTGTTTATCTATGGGAACGGCGAAAATTTGCCTCCACCTAGAGCACTTTGAATCAAAATAATTGCCGTATTTGTCCTATTAGAATCGAAATAATTCATGGGGGCTTGAATATATCTTTTTTACCACGGGTTGGCCCGTTATGCCGACATATTACCCCTCGCTATCGCTCAGGGTAAAATATTTGTCATAAAGGGCTAACCCGTGGTAAAATCACAATATATTCAAGCCCCCATGAATCATTTCTTAAATAAAGTCATTGTGCTTCCATAGTAGCATTCAATAACTTATCAATCTTATATTTTAAACGAAGAAGAAATAGTTATCAAAGGTACGTGCACGTGTAACTTATTCATTTTGACGCCATTAAAATATTAAAGTATTATGACATCTTTCATCAGTACATTTGACATTTCTAGAAGTATAAATTACTAATTTTGCAGATCATAAGTTCCATGAACATCGCAAGGACAAAGGAAAAAATCAACGATGTAAGTGTTTGTACATACTATGCATAGTATATATGCTCAAAGATAGAATGTTGATTTCAAAAGAAGACAATAATTTGTCAAACAAATGATAGTCCTCGGTCGTGAATGTGCTAGAATTAAAAGTACATGTAGAAACCTTGCTAGCAATATCTTTGTACATCTTCTTGTACTTTATATATCGTGTATTTAAAGTTTTGATATCTATAACCCTCTTTTGTTAGTGGTTATTACAATCTTCTTTCAATTCAGTTTAACAAAAAATATTCAATTGTCATAATGCAACAAAATATGTATCTTTTAATTAGTGCTTGCGCAACCAAAGCCTGAGCACCAAGAACACCTTCAAAACCGGGGAAAGTTTTGTCTGGAAGTGTAAGCAAACGCTGTGGCATCCGTCCTGCTGCTCATGTTAATAAAAACCCCGGAATAAGTCGTATTCAGAAGATCACATTTGGATTTGTGATCCTAATATTTACAAATAATGTCAATACTGAATAAAAAAAATTATGCTGAAAAGAATAGTTCCCCTAATGATCATTTTGTAACAACAGAAAGACTGTGTAACGAGAGAATAATCTATATAACTTATATCAACGAAACTGGAAATAGTCACCATAATGAGGTTTCAAAGCAAGTACCTATTATCAATGATACCAATAACTTTCATTTGTATTTATTGAACAACATATAAATTGCTTCAACATTTAAACTTGCGTATTTGTTTTACTTTTATTCCAATGAATAACAAACAGCCAAAACAAAGAATAACTTTAATATGATAGCATTAAAGCTAAACGCATCAACGCCTTTCGAATATTTATATTCTATCTTTAAAACTAACAAGATTGTTCAAGTTTTCAATATTCTGAATTTGAATCATTTTCTGTCACAACATTGTTTTCACAAGAATAGAAATACGAAGATGTGATGTGATTCCCAATGACACTACAATCTACACGATCAAATGTTATGGTACACCGGTGTGTAATATTTATCAGCACAGTTCAAATTCATAGATTAATTGATTTCGTTTTTCCAGCTCTGACCTTTCATGGAGGTAGCTATAACAGCAGTGGTAATCAAGAACGTAAGTGTTATATATATTTACGAATACACTCAGGGTAAATAACGATATAAACCAACGAAAATAATAGTTTTCCCTTACAGCATTTATTGTAAGTGCGTGTCTGTGTAAGGTGCATGAATGGAAAGTATATGAAGGTGCTTTACAAACCAATAGCGTGTTTGTGTTCTATTCAGTATATGTTATTACTAAAAGAGGGGTGAAAGATACCAGGGGGGACAGTCAAACTAAAATCATGATGAATAGAATAATTCCCCTAATTTTCATTTTGTAACAACAGAAATACTGTGAAACGAGAGCATACTCTATATATCTTATATAAACGGAACTGAAAATTCATAGATTGGTTTATTTCGTTTTTCCAGCAGTGGGGTTTTCTGGAGGTAGCTATAACAGCAGTGGTAATCAAGAACGTAAGTGTTATATATATTATCAAATACACTCAAGGTAAATAACATTTGACACCAATGAAAATTATTGTTTTGTCCAACAGCATTTTTTGTTAGTGCGTGTGTGTGTAAGTTGCATGAATGGAAAGTATATGAAGGTGATTTTCAAACCAATAGCATGTTTGTGTTCTATTCAGTATATATAATTACTTAATGAGGGGCGAAAGATACAAGGGGGACAGTCAAATCCATAGATGGAAAATAAAGCTAACAAAGAAAAATACAAACATACAAATAATTGCACACAAAACACAACATAGAAAACGAAAGACTTAGCAACACCAAACCCAACAAAAAATCAGGGATGATCTCAGTTGCTCCAGAACGGTACGCAGATTCTGCTTCACATGTGGCATTCATCGAGTAGCATCATATCATTTTGAAATGAATCGCATACGACATTGCTGTACAACTATCTACCGTTCCTCAGTAGAAAGTTTTCGTTTGTGATTAACAGTTGTTTTACAAAGTAGTCGATTTCGACAAATCTCTTTTACTTCTTTTGTACAGTTTTTTTTTTTCTGACAGCAAAATATAAAATATAAAGAGACATTGAGCAGAAACATTAACAAACAAATCCTTTCTAATTAGATACTTACAGTAAGTAAACAAAAGAATGTTTTGGGTTTTTTTTTGGGTTTTTTTTAACTTTTCTCAGAATCAAACAAAATCAAAGTCACGAATGGTGCATTACGATTCATTGCAATCATGTACAATGCCCACAAAAATATAAAGTGCTTTGAACCTTTCAAGTATTTGTTTACCTATAAAATTGATATAGTTATAAGAATACGATGTGAATATTTTAGGCTCATTTACAGATGTATCATCATCATTTGGAAGGCCGCACACTAGGTAATTGAATTGATATATATATATATATTTTTTTATAAGCTGTTATTTCTAAATTAAATACAGAAATATAAAAAAAATTGAATACGTTATCCAGATAGCAACTTTTTGGCACAAGTTTGAGAATGTAAATCTAGTGTTTGATTTTATCATACATCACTACGAAATGTCATTATAGATTTAACAGAGACAATTTAGTGCGACTCAACGCTGAGTATTCGACGAAGTAACCGAAAAGATATCTTATGCCGCATTTAAATAGCGCAGTAATGTAACTCACATCCTTCGAAATATCTGTAAATCGAATTTATTGTCGGCAACCGCAGATCTGACAGTTTGGAATGAGAGAAAGAAGGATATGTTGATTCCAATTTCACAGATTTACAATCCGAGTTGCGCTTGTTTATTAAAAGAACAGGCACACACCCTTTGTATCCCCTTTCTGAAAATTGAACAGTTTTTATCCCATAACACACATAGAGGAAATAATATATTATAGTTCTGTTTGTGATCCCTCAAGGCACCTCTAGATCTTTAAATTAAATTTGCAAAACAACGGTAGAAATAATATGAAAACAACCTAATGTTTTAAACTTAATTGAATGCTAACTGATTAAGTTAGCTGACATCTTTAAAATAAGTTTTGGGTTAAAACCAAGAATTTTAGTATCTTTTCCTTAAATAATATATGTGTTACGTTTAAAGTAAATCTTCTTAAAAAACGATCTCAATTTGATGTTCTTACTATTATCCAAGAAACGTGAAGTGTGTTGATAAGTGAAACGTGAAGTGTGTCGATAAGTTCCTATTTAATTATTTTATTCTTTATAATATCGTTGTCGAAGGTTAAGGTTACGTCTTCATAAATGCTACATCAGTATTGAAGATTTACAATGCATTGGATTGAAAAAAAGGTGTCCCCTACCACATACATCATTCAAGTGTTAAACATAATATTAACTACAATAAAAAAAAATGGTACATCTATTGACAAACCTGTTCATTTAAGGAACCGATTCACATGGAGTATCTAACGAAACATGATTTGGAAATGTTATTGATTATCTAAATAACATACTTAGATAGTTAAATATTCCTTCAGTAATACATTTGTTTGTTCAAATACAAAGTGTACAGTCAATTTGAATTGATCTAATATTTTTCATAGTGTTTCACCAAAAAGAAATGATATTGATCTAAAAGCGCTAAAACAAATTCAGGACATGCAGAGACTTGCAAAACAACAACAAGAACTGATGGACTTCATACTAAAAACAGAAGCCCTAGTTTTAAATATTGAAAATGATGCAGCGGTATCTGAATCTGATATAACTGAATTTAAGAAACAAATGAACAAATGGTGTGATGTTTTGGAAACAATAGAAGAACAGGAGACCAGAAAAAAAGAAGAAAAAGAAGCAGAAATAGAAGCAGAAAAAAAAAGGAAACAGGAAAAAGTGGAAGAAGAGCGTAAAAAAAAGGAAGAGGAAGAACAGAAGAAAAGACAAGCGAAAGAAGCAAACGAAAGAAGGAAAAGGGAAAGGGAATACGAAAAACGACAGAAAAAAGAAGCGGAGGAACGAATTAAAAGAGAGCAAAAAGAAGCTGAACGACACATAAAAGAAGAAAAGGAACGGAAGAGAAGAGAAATAAAAGAAGCTGAAGAAAGGAAGAAGAGGGAAATTGAAGAAGCAGAACAGTGAAAAAATGAAGAGAAAGAAAGAAGAGAAAGAGAGCAAAAAACAGAACGACAGATAAAAGAAGAGGAAGTACGAAAAGAAAGAGAACACATAGAAGCAAAACGACAGAAAAAAGAAGAGGAAGAACGAGAAAAGAGAGAAAAAGAGGAAGATGATAAGCGACGAAAAGACGAAGAAGAACGTGAGGCTGAAAAGAAACGAAGAAAACAAGAGAACGAAAAGAAGAGGAGAGATTGGAAAAACTGGCCACCTTTCATGTAAGTTTGCTTCCTTTATTAAATCTTTCTGCAATATTAATGTACAAATATCAATTTATGTTATAACTGTTTTATTTTAAGCTATTGTAAAACCATTATTTATGACTTTATCCATTTGTCTGAAAAAAAAAAGGAATATGAGACTATTCACAAAAGACACAAAAAAAGACTGATGCCAACATATAGTTTTCAACAGAATACTATTACACGAATATATGTATGTATATATTATGACAAGTTTCAACGAAGGCAGCACATTTGCGTAAAGTTACACGTTTTTCTTCTTTACAATATATTTTCTGTTTAATTAGATATTACAGTACAAAACAAAACAGATTCCATCAGGAAATATGCTGTGTTATATTTACAATGCCGGATGGAGTTCAGGAGAGTGATTTTAGCTGCCAAGGCTCTGATAATGTTGAAGATCTAGATATGTGTTTGGAAACAAATGACGAACAACTTATCTCCTCTGTTATCTCAATACAATCCAAGAAAGGGATAACGGAACTTGAGGTATATTTTTTTTTATAACTAATACCGTATATCGGGTTATTTTAATAGTAATCGAATTTCAGAATTGATGAGCAATTCGAATTGTGTAGTTATAATATAGCAAGTCCTATTTCGATTTCTTCGCCTCGATACACATTAATAGTCGAACGTTAGTACCATTGTATACAAACCTAAAAGGGGGACGAAAGATACCAAAGGGACAGTCAAACTCGTAAATCTAAAACAAACTGACAACGCCATGGCTAAAAATGAAAAAGACAAACAGAAAAACAATAGTACACATGACACAACATAGAAAACTAAAGAATAAACAACACGAACCAAACCAAAAACTAGAGGGGATCTCAGGTGCACCGGAAGGATAAGCAGATCCTGCTCCACATGCGGCACCCGTCGTGTTGCTTATGTGATTACAAATCCGGTAAATAGTCTAATTCGGTAGGTCAAATTCATGAAAGGGAAGGTGATTGTAGTTACGACGTAAGGAACATATCCGATATCATTTGTGAAATGGTTATTCCATAACGGTCAACCAACTCGTGATGGCGTCCGTAAAATTTACGAAGGGATGATTTCAACTTCACCATTTGGAACTCTTGATTTAATAGCTTCCTTGTGAGCAGTAACCCTCTATCAAGAAAATCATGATAGGAAATGCAAGCACGGGAATATCGTATCAATTGGGAGATATATACCCCGTATGCAGGTGCTGCTGGAATGTTGCTACTTAGAAATGGAAAGTTCACAATTGGAAAGCTGAAATCATCTCTTTTGTCGTAAAGTTTTGTCTTCAACCGACCCTCATTGTCAATTTCTAGATGTAAGTCAAGATATGAAGCCGACTTAACTGTATCTGTAGTATCCTTTATCTCCAATTCGATGGGATAGATGCGTTCCACATAGTCACCAAATTTTGAATTGTTTAGTGAAAGAACGTCATCTATATAGCGGAAAGTAGAGTTAAAGGATATTGCTAACTTCTTATCTTTCTTCCTAAGAAGTTCCTGCATGAAGTCAGCCTCATAATAATAAAGAAACAAGTCAGCAAGTAGAGGGGCACAGTTTGTTCCCATTGGGATGCCGACAGTCTGTTGAAAAACACGTCCTCCGAACGTAACAAATATGTTGTCAATCAAGAAATCAAGCATCTTGATAATATCGGTTTCAGAGAATTTTTTGTTTGAATCAGAATGATTCTTTACAAAGTATGATTTATCCCTCCCTAAGACAAGATACTTGTATCTACGTTGGCCATTCTTTTTTATGAAGCAAAGTAATACCAACTCTTGTAATTTGTCTTTTAGTTTGGAATGTGGAATACTTGTGTAAAGAGTAGAAAAGTCAAATGTTTTAATACTGTTACCAGATGAAAGAGAGTTAGATTGTATGTACTCTAAAAGATCTTTGGAATTTTTAAGTATCCACATCTGATTCACGCCACCTCTAGAATAGGCGGTTTCACAATAACTTTGAAGCCCGTCTTTGATTGCTGATAAAATGGATGTTAACAATTTAGAAAGGGGTTTCGTGGAGTACTTGGAAGACCCAGCAATATACCGTTGTTTGTAAGGACACTTATGTAGTTTAGGTATCCAATACATTGATGGAAGATCCAGTTCTTGTTCCTTTGGTTAAAATACCAAAGGAACAAAGAACAGACCTATGATTATCCAGGATTTCCTCTTCGGTAAGTGTCGTGAGGGTATATGTTGGGTTTCCAAGTGAATTGTCTATACCTAATTCGTGTATCAAGCAATTAATGAAATGACTTTTACAGATAAAAACGATGTTATTTTGGGCTTTGTCTGCGGGGACAACAACATATTCATCATGGAGGTCAGATAGGTGTTTAGCAACATTTGGATCTTTGAAGATTGACGTAGCATGGGCATTGATGGACCCATTCAGTTTCTTAATTCTGATTTGTATTAACGACCTCACTGCCTTAATCCATTCGGATAGAGTGTCTACGTCTTCCTTCTCGCGCTTAGCCCATTGCCTGGCATAATCCTCGACTGAATCCATCAAAATTTTAAAGTTGTGTTTCCAATTGATGGATTTAGGCTCACGATATTTCGGACCTTTCGATAACACGTTTCGTAGAGAAGTGTTATTAACAATGTTAAGGTCACCGGTAATAACGTGCCCAGCAGGATTATATGTGAATTGGAAACTAGCACAAGTGCAATCAGGAGGTTTAGACTTGAAGTCGTCAATATCGAGATCCTGCAAAACGCGTTTGTAATTGAAAATTTTAGTTGCAATAGGTTTGGTATAGGTATAAGAAATTATTGGTACAAACTGGTCTTTAAAATAAGGAGGTATTTTCGATTGAACTAATTTATGATGAAGGATATTGCCTAGGTTGACGCCATCGAGACCTTTGTTGGCAAAGGAAAGATTTAGAAAAGATCTTTTCTCTTTTTCATCTTTTCCAATGCAAACTGGCTTGAAAAGTCTGTGACTACCAATATCCGAAATTATAGCTTGTAGTTTGTATTGGTTTGAATGAGGGTTTGTAACCGTGGATTCCAAACATAAATTGAACAGAGAATGAAGTTTTGAAAGGGGTAATGAATAAAGTTTCGTGCGAATGTGATGAATACCTAACGGTTTTTGTATGCATGGCAGAAAGTCATTAATAGAGACATCATGCAGATAGGGTGATGTATAATGACGATGGCCATGACTACGTCTACGTCGAGGAGTCGAGTTGAAAATATTCATCACATTCACCGAGTTACACGAAGGACTAGATAGAATACCTATACCATCAATTTTGTCATTGCAGCCATACGGTGTTGCAGTTCCCAATTGTCTAATCCAGTAGTCTTCTTTTTGTCTACGGAGAGTCGTTGAAAGATTAGGATTGTTCGAGCTATGGTATATTTTTTCAATAATTCGAACTGTCATAGAAACGATGGAATGATCGGGCTGATTGAAATGCTGGTATAGAATGTCGTCAGCATTGAGGTTAATGTCTGATCTATGACCGCACATCGGTTTGTTTAGCCTTCCTTTCGTTTCACCGACGTATACCAATCCGCAAAGGTTGCACTCTAATCCGTAGACGACATTTATCGATTTACAATTCAGATCATCGTAACTTCTGGTAAAATATGACTTCTTGGTCAAATTGCTAGTGAACTCAGCATCTGTAATTAAAATAGCACAAGTTTTGCAGCCTTTGGTCTCACATTTTGAAATGCAACAGTGTTGTACTGTGTCATCAAAAACCAAAATGTCTTTAAGGAGAACTGAACAAGGCTGTATATGTGTAATATTGCTGTTGTCACTAGGACGACGATCTGAATGAGTCGTGTTTGGGTTATTTGTCATGTCTGGTGATGAGGGGACACCTGCCGTATCAGACGACACCGTGTCCATGGTGACGTTTTTTTCGGACCTTTTTATACTGGGCGACGTCCGAGCCAGTTTCCTGTTAGTTCTTCGTAAGTTCATGCAATTGTAGTTTTGCTACTGGGCGGATGAGTAATATACACAACTTTTAAAATCATTCAATTTTATAACAGCACCCTTTATGCCACGAAGACGGGTTAAAAATGTTTGAATTGGGACACTTTTTTTAGAACCATGATCTGTATTTTAAAGGAGTTGGTTCGGTAAGGTTCTAAAACGGTGCTCTTTTTTAAGCGTAAATTTCAAAAAAGGGATTTATTGACCAATATCACAATAACTGAAGCCAAAGTAGTGACCTGATAAAAAAATAAGCAATGTGTAAAATTTACGTTCCTGCGTTTTATTATGACGTCATAAGTGGAACTCATATTGATATTCGACGAAAAGATAAATGAAAATGGATAAATGTCCATTGATTATTGGACAGGAAACATGGAGCGCAAACGTCGACTACAAAGATCTTTTGAAATAATGTTTGTAAAGACATTTAACATGTCTTATTTGAAAATTTAGTTTGTCGACGCCTGCTGTATTTGTTTCCTGATCCTAAATCCAGCAGAGTTTGTCATATTTCAACAAAATATCTTATCTTGACCTTTTTAGGATGTTAAAACCAACGTGTTCGAATTAAACTTTGACAAAAGTATTTCAATTTAACTTTCTCACATGTATCATGTGTATTTAGATCATCTTAAAACACTTTCTTTTGTCTTTTGATATTGCATGTATAATCGGGGCAACATTTGCCCTTCCCAAACTTACTCCTTTGAATTTATAAAATCAGTGTTTTAGAAATAGTGTAAGTGTGCAGTGTCATTTCAGCTGCCAATTCGAGTTTATGTGCCAATAGTGTCGCATGATGAGAGACTCTTATCAACCTTAAAATTCTCAGTAAAAGGTCAAAAATGGAGATTCGGAAAACCACTGCCAGAGGTACAACTTCCAGAGGTACAACTTCCAAAAGTTAAAGTGAGTAAAATTCAACTTTGACCATATTTCGTTGAGAAGCAGAAGAACTGCCTGATATTTTTTATTTTACATTATACTTATTGACATCAAGTAAAGCTTAATTATAATATAACTGAATTCATTGTGTATTTATTTTAAGGACGATCAATTATTAGGCAAAATAGGCACTCTCGGCTACGAAACCAGACCCAAAGCAGTAGGGCATTACGTCCCGGTTTTGACCCAAGAAAATAAAGTGCATGAAAACTGTTTCAAATTTGTACATAATGTTTGGTAATGCATATAGTTGAGAAATATAGGTTAGACATATATAGGTATGTCGTTTGAATTACATGAAAAAAAGTGATCATGCAAAACGATGAAACATACTAAATTTATGAATTTGCTGTCGTTATTTTCATTGTGGAATTCCGTGAACACCACATAAAGAACAAAACACTAGGGGAAACATTATTATAAATGTTATCATAACGTCTCCAAAAATAAAAATGTGTTTTGGTGTGCATCTACTTTTTAAATCTAAAATATACTAAACCATTGATGTCTAAAAGGGATTATGATGCAACATGGTATATAACGTTAATTTTAATTGGACAACGCAAAAAAATGTCAGGGCATTAATTGTAAATTAATGCTTTAAAAATTACATACAAGCGCCAACGACATATGACAATTGACAGATTTTAAATATTTGCTTCACATTGTTTCCTGTCAGCTTCATTAAAATAGAGATAACAATATTGTATTTTAAGCTCTGACAGAATTAATTGGTGGTTTGATGGTTGCAAATACCCGTAATATTATTTGCGACCATCACATCATCGATTGATGCCGTCGCAGCTTAAGATACAAACCAGTTATCTACTAAAAATCAAGAAATTTTACAATCCATCTTCATGATTTAGAACAAAGATTTCCAGTGATACATGTAAATGTATCATTTAAGGGGGAAAAGTAATTAGTAGTATTTGATAGTTGATATTAGTTCAATTTAGTGAGGAAGGGAACGATTCATTTTTTTAATTTGCTATTTGATCTTTGGAATTTCATTTTGAACATGTTTTCTTGTATTCACTGAAAATCCTAACAATTAAGCAATTGTATCATGTATTAAAAGCTAATGCTAATGATTTGTATATAAAAACACTAAAAATAGAAAACCAATCTTCAGGAATTGCATATGTTGAAAAGCATCTTATTTGAAAATTTGTTTTGAAACTTTGAAAATCTTCCATTTATAAAGATATTGATATATACTGTCACAACAAAATCTAACTTTTCTCGAAGTTGATAATAAGGTTCTCAAGATTGGACAATGATCAATATGTTGTGTCAAGTTATAAATGTCACATGATTAAGTTTAAAGACACTAATAAGTTTATAGTACTAATGTTATATCAACTGATCGGGTGGAGCTTATGTTTGAAGTTATGTGTGATCAGGATGATTGCCGTTGTAATCATTATTGAGTTCTATTCACCTATTAGTGTCACCAAGCGCATATACAAAATGCAGAGTGTTTGATATGGAACGAATAATTGGACACTTCATTGCTGAGTTTATCCCAAAAGTCCTCAAAAAGTTCGTAACTTAACGAAATGCTTTAACCCCGCCAGTCAAGTGTAATAAATCTAGTAATACCGTTAATAATCTTTTCGTAAAAGAGGGGTAAACGATTCCAGTCCAACTCGTAGATCGAAAATAAACTGACAACGCCATGGCAAAAAAAGAGACAAACAGAATGAAAAATAATACATGTAGAACACAATACACAATTCAAAACGTAGAAAACTAAAAGTTAAGCAACACGAACCCTATATTCAGTTGATGGTTATCTCAGCTGCTCATTCACGACCAACTGCATTAATAACTTGACAATGCTTACGAGATCACTAAAATTCGACAGGAACATAAAAAGTTTGAAAAGCTTTATATTTATAGTATATCATAATCGACTCCTAAAATAAATTGGGGTTCATTTATAAATTGCTCAAATAGTAACTTATTTGTTTCTATTAATCTATTTCTGTTTTTATCAATGTGTGTTTTTTTGTGCTGTTTTTATGTGCTGCATCGCGTTGTTTAAAGGGTTATTTTTTAGTTAGTCAGCAAAAAGGTGTTGACATGCATATCAATTTTATGGTATTTTTCATAAATTTACTATATGCAAAAGTATGAATTATTCTAAATACTAACGATTTTCTTATCCTAGGCATTGATAACCTTAGCCGTATTTGGCACAACGTTTTCGAATGTTTGGTCATCAATGCGTTAAAACTCTATACTTGTTTGGTTTTCTTGCTGTTTTGATTTGTGCGTCACTGGTGAGTATTATGCAGACGAAACGCGCGTCTGACGTATTAAAATATAATCCTGGTACTTCTTAACTATTTGCATGTCGAAATGTATAATTGTATTGTTAATTTGTGGGTTTTTTCTGTCATGAATGTTCTTGCATTTATTTGTGCTGCATTCCAGTCATGTAATGAAATCCTTTTAGTGTTATATTTAACATAGTCGTACAAATAGGTTCGACCCACTATTTTGTTCTTAAAACCCTGTACCATTCAGGAAAAGTGCAGTTGTTAACCTATATTTCGTTTCTGTATGTGTTACATTGTCGTGTTTAATGCACTTCATTGTTTCTGTTGTTTCGTTGTTTTTCTTTTATAGTTGATGGGTTCTCCTCGGTGTTAGTTAGTAACCCGGATTTGTTTTTTTCTCAATCAATTTATATGACACTCAAACAGCGGTATACTTCTGTTGATTTTATCTACTAACAACCAAATTTCTCTTATATTTTCAAAAGCATAACATATTCTCAATATTTATATAAACCAAATAAGCATGAATTAAAAACGAATTGATATGAAAAGCATCTTTTTCTGCGAAGACAATTTAATGATATGTATACTCTTTATATAGATTAGACCGTTGGTTTTCCCGTTTGAATGGTTTTACACTAGTAATTTTGGGGCCCTTTATAGCTTGTTGTTCGGTGTGAGCCAAGGCTCCGTGTTGAAGGCCGTACTTTAACCTATAATGGTTTACTTTTTAAATTGTTATTTGGATGGAGAGTTGTCTCATTGGCACTCACACCACATCTTCTATATCTCGTTAAACGGAATCAGAAAAATCAAAATTTATTATTAAAGTTGTTATAACGTGGTGCATAAATTAATTTTAACCATTTAAAATTAGGGTGTTTCCTTTGTTGGAGTAGAAATACCTATTAAGGAACTCGAAAACATTCAGTGTGTTGCTGTTGCCAGAAACAAATATAATGAAACCGAGGTTGATGAAAAAGGAAAAGTTTTTGAACCAGAAGTTGACCTGAATATCAAGGTCAAGTTTCCAGAAGGAGCTTTTGCGGGAAAAACTATTGTTGCAACAAAGGTATATATTGTTAATACAAAACCTTTCCGGGTCAGCTATTTTTTCAACTCTTACATAACTTGGAGAACTATATTGAGGCTATCACATTTGAAATATGTACATCACTGCTGACAGGAAACTTGATATAAAATAAAATACTTTTCAGCTCAGATGGGTTATTGGAAACCTGAAAACTGAAAAGTATGTGTGGGTACTTAAATTTGCCAAAAACTTTATACGGAAATAATAGCATGGCTAGGAATACTAATCTGTAAATAAAGTATGAAAAAAGCTAAAGTTTAAATGTTGTGTAACAATAATTACACACACAAACTATGGTCTAAAATATGTATAGAAAATATGCTGTTTAACTACAGAATGTAAAAAAGTATTAAAAAATATATATAACAAACTACAATATAAAACGTCCATAACAAAATTATAACGTGACCAGAAGTAAAGAATATCAAATGCATTTGTACGTATGAGATTTTAGGAACGTAAATTACTGGTTTATATAATTTATAACACAAACCAAATATAATAATAACGGCTTTAATGCGTTTAATGGTCGATAGTTTCTGTTATATTTTGAATGATATTTCATCAATTGACATTAGTTTAATCAAAAATGTGTTGTGTTGTTTAAGGCATTAAATTGGACTAATTCTGATATGAAAAAGGCTTCCATAAAGCACAAAGAGTTGGAAAATATCAAAACAGCTGGTTTCTTTATAGATATATCATGTGAAAATACAACAAAGGAGGATTCAGATTTAGAGATGTATGATTTTGGATGGGCTAGTAAGTTACTAGACTTTTTATTTCTTCTTTTTCTTTTTCTTTTTCTTTTTTCTTTTTCTTCTTCTTCTTCTTCTTCTTCTTCTTCTTCTTCTTCTTCTTCGTCTTCGTCTTCGTCGTCGTCGTCGTCGTCGTCGTCGTCTTCTTCTTCTTCTTCTTCGTCTTCGTCTTCTTCTTCTTCTTCTTCTTCTTCTTCTTCTTCTTCTTCTTCTTCTTCTTCTTCTTCTTCTTCTTCTTCTTCTTCTTCGTCGTCGTCGTCGTCGTCGTCGTCGTCGTCGTCGTCGTCGTCGTCGTCGTCGTCGTCGTCGTCGTCGTCGTCGTCGTCGTCGTCGTCGTCGTCGTCGTCGTCGTCGTCGTCTTCTTCTTCTTCTTCTTCTTCTTCTTCTTCTTCTTCTTCTTCTTCTTCTTCTTCGTCGTCGTCGTCGTCGTCGTCGTCGTCGTCGTCGTCGTCGTCGTCGTCGTCTTCTTCTTCTTCGTCTTCTTCTTCGTCTTCGTCTTCGTCTTCGTCTTTTTCTTCTTCTTCTTCTTCTTCTTCTTCTTCTTCTTCTTCGTCGTCGTCGTCGTCGTCGTCGTCGTCGTCGTCGTCGTCTTCTTCTTCTTCTTCTTCTTCTTCTTCTTCTTCTTCTTCTTCTTCTTCTTCTTCTTCTTCTTCTTCTTCTTATTATGTCCTAATTAAGATATAAATGTCTACAGTTCCAATGAAAATGGATTATTCCTGCATTCTTTATTGTAGTTGACAAAAAGTTACAAAAGAATCAATCCGTTAACCAAGAGACACTTACTAGATGTAGCCGATATGTAGTCAACAATCTAAACCTTGATGAAAGTACTTTGTATGATGTATTTGATAGTGATTTTGTGGACGACTTGAAGGTACAGTTTGTTGATAAATGTATCAAATTCGACATTATGAATTATTCAGATTCACTAGTACAAAAATTATTACTAAACATAATGTTTATAAGTTAAGAATGATACACTATTTGGTATTGCTTTAGATATTTAAACAGAAACACGATACAGAGGATACCAAGTATTTGGTAATAACACATAACAAAGAAAAATGTCACATCAAGGCAAAAAGAAAAGAAAAGGAAAAATTCCAGTGTAAAAACAACGATATACATATACTTTCAACCTTAACAATACGAACATGACCAAATTATGAGAGTGGAAGTATCAAGTTTTTAAAAGGTGTAAGCAAATCTGCTCCACAAATCTATCCACAATTATGCTCGTGAAACAGAAAAAAATTGGTGAAAGGTCACTTTCTTTAAATTCAAAATCAATTTTTTTGAATAGTTTTCCTTACGGATTTGACGTAAGGTACAACTATACGAAGCAAAAGCTATCGTGCAAAAGAAACATTAAAAAAAAAAACGTTGGCGGATTAAGTTTGAAGTTATATACTTTCAGTCGGTTCATTTTATGAATTAGAGTGAGATTTTTTTCTTCTGAATTGTCTGCCAACAGATAGCCTTTAGGTTAAGTGTTTTGCGTGATTTGGAGGTTAAATCATTCGGGACGACAGGGTCCACTCGATAGATCACATTCATTGTTACATCCTTGCTTTTTGATATTTTGTATCATGTATTAAGAAATTGATTGATTTACAAATGATTGTGTTTTATGAAATATTAGTATATATATGAAAACATTTCGATCACATTCGTAATTTGTATACGATAAATATTATTAAATGGTTGTTATCAAACCAGTCCTCGGCTCTGTCGTGTCGTATTGCACTTTACTCTTTTTATGATATGTATTTGACGTATGATTATTGTCAGTGATTGTGATATATGGGTGTTATCGGAAGAAGAACAAAATGTATAATTTGTTTGTTATGATATTCGACAGTGTTATTTTTATCTACAGACGAAAGAGACAGAAGGGGACAAGAATCGTTTGATTCTTCGTCATTTGCACGATTCTGATTCTGATAGTGACTTCGATAATTTTTTGATCGTATTGAAATCTACGCATCCAGATCTTGAAAATAAAATAAAATGCGTAAAAGATCAAGTCAGTCTAAGTAGAAAAACAGAAGACACGGACTCGGAAAGCAACTACGGCAATGACTTTGATCCAGGTATGAAGATTTATTACAATGATGTAATTATCACCCAGAAGATTAAAAAATCTAAAATAATTTGCATAAATATGGAGAGCCCCAGCTGTCATATTTTAGAGATGTACAAAACATTATACAAAAGCGTTGAATGTAAAGCTAGTGTAAAATCATTCAAACGGAAAAACAAGAAACACTTAAGAACCACATTAATATACGACAACCACTGAACATCAGATTTCTGACTGGGCAGGTGCAAACAATTGCAGCGGGATTAAACGTTTTAATGGTACCAAACTTTCTCCCGTCTTCTAAAACAGTAGCACAACATTACAACATAGACATAGAAAAATATCGTTTGGATTGACTTAACACTGTCGAAAAAATAAACATATATGTATGATTTGATGGTTTTACACCTTAACTACACTTGAATAGCGTTCGCATATCTTATATGTTTTGTTTGGATTTTTGTGGGGTACATTCATGCATTCAAATGATCTTTTGAAGAAAACATTTCTCCGAATTGTGTAAATGAAACACATTCAAAGTTCATATTGTCATGTGTCTGTTTATATACAGGACCCTCGTGAGTAGTTTTAAAAAAATGATGAACTTGATAGTTTTACGACCTCAGTTTTAATGGCATTGTTTTATGGTTGTTTTTATCCTCCCTATATCTGTTGATAAATTTCTTTGCTGGGATGTTTATTATTGATTTATTACCAATATCACATTTTATTCATACAGCGTTTACATGTTAAACCTAAAACTGTTAACTTTATTCAATGCGTTGCGAAAAATAAAACTATGTACAATCATCGGCTTTTTAATCGTTTACTAATGTATGTAGAAACAAGGAGTTCGAATTTAGAATTGAAAAAAAACAAACATTTTAAATGTATAATGTAAGCAAACGATAAACTGGATATGTGTTTTCAAAATATTTGCATACTAGTGTCTTTCCCTGTGCTTGAAAATAAATTAGGTTTTTTCCGACCAATATTTTGCTCAACATAAAACATATGAGTGTACATAGTTTAGAAACAATCGATATTTACTTCATTGTCACTTGTTTCATAATGCAATGTTGCTTTAAATCAAGTTATGTCGTTTGATTGTGAAATTGCATCATAAAAAAAATGTATACTGATTAATAAATCTAAACATACGTTTATAATATACTATACAAAAAACAATATATGGTATGATTGCCAATGAGACAACTCTCAACAAGAGACCAAATGTCACAGTAAATAACAGCGCAATGGGCCACAATATACTGTCTTCAATAATAAGCAACGCCCAAACCGTATAGGACATTTTGTATATTTCATATGACAACCAAAGAACAATTGAAAAAAGAAATCATTCACATCCCTTATTCAACAGATTTTGAAAAGAAGGAGGGCACGATTTGTATAGTTTCAAAGGTGACAGGAAAGAGTTGGGAGGTAGTCCCATGTGAAGCATCTGACGAACATCCCAAAGCAAGGTTCATAAAACTTCCGGCAGGAAATGATAAATATCAGTAAGTAAATAGCGCCAATATAAAATATTTAAACAATGCTTGAAAAAATTAAAAGTTTTTCGTCAAATTAATTTATCTTATCATCTTATAAGAAATTTTATCGACTATTATTTCCCATTAATTTTTTTGCGTTTCCATTTATGTAACAGATAATGTTCATGTGTTTAAATTAAATCAAGGCAATTGCAAAAATCGAACAATATATATTTTTCTCTTATCTTTATGAAGATTTATAGGGCTAGTTGTTCCGGATAACATGTCAGACGAAGATATTTGTAGAGTAGCTGAAATACTGGAAGGATTAAACTCTGTCACTAATGTGTCAATAATCTGTCGTCAAAAACATTCAAATCCCCACGATGTCATCATTGAATGTGTACAATCTGAAAATTTAGCTTCAAAGATGAAAGAGTTGGATATTACAGGTTATAGTGATGGACCGCCTGCGAGTGCAGAGTTTGGTGTTGTTGATGGAGAAGAGATCGAAATAAAGTTTGAATCAAATCTGTATCTAAAGCGTCTGAAGTATTCACCACTGAAGTTTAAATTTTATAAAAATCTCGAATCTAGTAGATGTTCTGATCATCTTGTAGTCGTCAACAAGGCAGATCAAGTAGAAGACATCGCATATCATGGATATCTTAAGTATAGCGTAACTCCGGGTCGATTGTCCTCACCAAGAACAGGGTCACTTGTAGTATACATTCCAAAGGTAAACAAATCGGCGTGTTGTGCAAATAAGTACATGTGTATTTGAACAGCTAAATAACAAGATTATCAATTTGATGAGAAATACCATTTCTGGTTAATAAAAGCATAATAAACATATTAATCATTTTTATAAATTTAAGAAATGATATTAGTCATCAATGGTTCAATACCAATTCGCTCAAATCTATCCTACAGATCGACTAACACATGTACTAAAATACGATTATTTGGCTTCTCTTCAATCCCTTACTTTGACTATAAAAAAAGAACAGCAATTATACCTCGAATTTCAAGAGCTAGTAGATATTTTATGCCATGAATGAATATAATGAATACACCATATCATTTTCTATTTTACATTGTACATTAGACACATAATAAACTGATTAATGCTATAGTGTTATTATCTTGCTGTTTCTGTATTAGCCCTGATATACTGAGTGCCAATGAAAACGCAACACTTTTGTTTTTCAAAAAAATCTAATAATTTTTTATAGTATAGTATATTAATTTATTTTATTAATATTAGAAATTTGTATAGTTGGTTTAAAATTACTTTTAAGACAATTGACGACAACTTTACGGTTGAGTGATTTTTGGAACAAATGCGAAGTGAGGGTTATTTTGAACGGACATAAACCGAGTTCACCGCTTTTCAGCATACGCACCATTTTCACGATTTTGTCATTTAAAGCTTGGCTAATGTCATGAATTTTCCCGCCCTTATTGTAAGGAAACTGCAATAAACATCTGAGTAGTACCTGGACGTTCTGACAACCAGCTACATACAGTTTTGGGTATGATCCAATGAGGCCTTTCACTGCATACAATTACGAGAAGACTGAAGTTGTAGCCTCTACAATGACCCAAATCTTCCACAAATTCAACAAAAATGGATCATTTAATGATAAGCGACATCCCGGGGTACAAAAAGCAAGAAACGCTCAGACAGACCGATACATTTGGTCTTAAACATATTCGATATTGACTCTGATTGATGTACACAGGTCACGAGAGTTCAATGGTGGTCACGGTAGATCCTTTGGAGCAGTTTCAGTAAAGCACCATTTGCGCAAAAATTGTTAAAGAGCACCAAAGTCTTTCCTTAGTGACATCTAAACGGCCGTAAGGCGTAAATATCGAATTCTGTAGACCAAAAATCATTCCTTGTGTACCAAAAACCGTCAGCGGTGGTTACATAGACATTTGGAACCCATCTTGGCCAACAGCCATGTGTTTCGTCCGATTTTGGTCCGATCGAGCAAATTTTGCATCAGATTGGACATGGTTTAGACGATTAAAACCACCACCAATATCATAAAGTCAGCTTTAGTTTGATATGCGGGACAAGTGGAACAACATTCCTCGAGATCACATTAAACGTCCGGGATGAATAGTTCCACGACGCTGTCGATATTGCGATGCACAACGGGGTTGTAACACGTTTTGTTAGGACTGCGAGTGGATGATTCGACATTGGATGTTTCGTTTACCTATTGCACCCGAAAGATGACAAGGAAACAGTTTTTGTTTGATATCAATCTATTGTTAGAATTGTTAATTTTCAAGAACAATTATTTAAAAAGAATATCATTTCTAATATAAATTTTACTTTTGGAAAACCAAGTGTTGCGTTTTCATTGGCACTCAGTATATAACTTCGATGTTAGCTGTATTGGACTCGAGACTCGGGTTGCACATACTATACTGGTGTATCCGTATTAGGGCTGATTTGCTCATATCATTTAATAAATTGTAATAAAAATTTAATTGCAAATAGTGGTTCCCTTATTAGTTTATCAACACAAATGGAAGGACATGTGTCATAATTTCCACCGAAAACATCTTATGGAATTCAAATTATGAAGATACGTGCAGTAGTCTAGTTTAAAACCATGCATATTTGCGATATGTTTTTTTTTTGTGTGGCATGTTCTTAATTAATAAACATTAATGTTTATCATACTTTTTTTTCTATTATGATAGCCTCTTGAGGAATTAATTGGAAACTTTCCATATACAATTGATGTACCAGGTATGATATCATTAAAAGCAGTTAAGATTTTTGTTTACCTTATAATTACATTAGATGAAAGTTTGATTAGTATACATTATTTTGTTGGTTAACAGCAATCTAGCGACAATTTTCATTTTACAATGGTAACATACATGATGACACACGTTTCCACAAAAATTGCTTAGGAAAATATAATAATACTTTGATAGTAATCTGTACAAGTCGTGTTAATATCCTCGTAACAAAAATGTAATTGATATTGAATGATTCTTTTACTTATTTCGTCGAGGTGTAAAAGTATGGACCGTTAGTTTATTTTTAGAATGAAGGGCGATAGCGATAGTGCTTCATACAAAACGCTTTTATACCCCGATGACTTGTATGCTTTGTGATAGACCAACCTGTTAAGTCAGAAATATCGAAACGTTAATATCTGCAGAAGCAGTTGCACTACTAAATACAACATTATTCTTATTCCGAGCCGACCAGTCATTTATATTACTCCCAAATTCTGTGATAATTGTATAAATTCTCTGCCAACTCGACAACATCCTATGCATAACAATACCTATAATTATTTGTAATAACTACCATTATTAAAGTTTCTGGTTCAAAACAAGATAAAACAAAACGAAAAGAGTATTTGGAATGGCCCCCATCCTTTTATATGAGGTCAGTTAGAGCAAAGTACTATGTGTTCAATTGTGCTTTTTGTATTCGTATATTGTTAATTTTCTTTGACTTTTTTTTGTCTTAATTCACCACGATTGTATAGATGTTCAACCAGGTACAAAGTTGCATTGGCTAGTATGCAGACTTCGGCAAAGCCTCGAACAGAATTTTTATAAACATCCCAATGTTGTTTTTTAATATTTTTAAAGATATTTTAAAATAATGAATAAAAAAACAGTTTTTAGAATTTGTTGACTGATCAAACAAATATGGCACACCATATTGTATTGATAACGTTTATGACAAAGTGTGATGAATTTTTGTATTGTAGTAAAGGCACTGGCTAAATTCATCGCTTGGCAGCTGACACGTACGAATCCAAATTCGACTAAATGGGTGATACTTGGTGGGTCTCTTACTGACCGTGACTCTCATCTTTATCATCAAATATGTAAGAATATTGACAAACACGCAACCAATGCACAACAACGAGAGAGATGTGAACAGTACATTTTGTATTGGACAAATCACCACGCACCATTAGAATCCGACAAGGTAACATTAACTTTTTATGTTTTAATAAATCTATTATAATAAAGAGTCTAATATGACGTGCTTCGTTCGCTTTGTAAACAACACCGTCATAAAATTCTAGATACATCTTTACCTAGCGCAGACTCATAGATATACATAATAATGAATGTTACAATACACCACGTAAATCCATATGTATTGAAACCTATTTGCAATTTTATCAATTTAGAAATTGCAATAAAGAAAGACAAAATAACTGTTATTTTTATTTGAATGCATATATATAATAAAAAGAATGTAACTAGTTGTGTTTATTTCCTAGTTATATTTTGTGCAATGTCAATTTCATCATGGGTCACTTTCTTTACAATCGGGGGTTCATTAAGGGATAAAAATAAGTTTCATAGTTATGTTACGATTTAAAAAGCTATCAATATACTAATTTAAGTTGCAGTATACAAACAATATAAGGTCAATGTCACAAAAGTATAAATTTTTGTGTAACCATCAAAATCTATAAAATGGATTTTTTTATTTAGGTTTTGTTTTATTATGATTTATTCCTCTGATTTCTTGAATATTTAGTGGTTTCAAAGGTCAACATTGCAGCTCATTCGTTGTCAATTTTGGATTTAACGGTAGCTTTTGAGAAAACCATGTACATTAAAAACGGCAAATATTGGGTTTCAGAATTAAACGAATTAAACATTTTTTTCTCTAGCGGTTATTCACGAAATAGTCAATGCAAATTAAATTTAATATAAAAGGGAGTAAGAAAAAAGAACAGCCACATACACGGCATACACACCCTCGCTTCAGTTTTTTAATGATCGTATTTGACCTTTTAGATTCGAAATTATTCAAGGAAGCCTTAGATTTGTTGGACATTTACACATGGCATGGGCCGTGATATTCGAATTTTATAAGTAGTACATAATGGCAAAAGTCAATACGTGCTTAATTATATATCTGAAATGTGATATGTGTATATAGAAAGGATAACATAACAGACTTAGAAAATTATATGATTGTTTTTTCAAAATTTCATTGCTATTAAAAAAAACGGGTGGGTTGCATTCTTCCTAGACAGCAAAAATAAAACAAAATTTGTAATAATGCAGGTTGCCTCTTATCATACCTCTTCTCGGGGTGAACAAGAAATATCTCATTGAATATCATATCAACGTGTTACAACAAAACATCAGATTAAAATTACAGATAAGGATACTATTTACACAAAAATATAGAATAACGCCTAATAAATCATCATGTCGTCTGTTGTCAGTTAAAAGTAATAGTAAACATTATATAGTCTATTTTTTATACGCGAAACCAGATGAAACAACAGTTATAATTGTAGTCTGTATCTTATTTGATTGGGTTCAGCGCCACATTCAGTAGATTTGGCTATAATATCTTAAATACATTGTTTTTGTCTGTGGGGTAGCTGGATTACCAGCAGTTTGACATTTAAAAAATGATCGTTTACAGTGGCATTTTCCGACCCAAGTCTGTAAAAAGTGCATAATCAACTATATATATGTCTTGAAGACGTACAAACACAGAGTTTGGCCATAAGTATTCTTCACTTGAGATTTTTATCTATTATTGTACAGAAAACTACATTTTTTCCAAAAAATATTTTGGGGTCATTTTTTGTTTGATTTTGAGCAACTTGGCACCAATAGAAGCAAAACTGTCACAGGTTTATTTGTTTACTTGGTTGATATTGTTTGGATCATTTTCATTTTTTCACAAGATAAACACAAAAATTATTTTCTGTTCAGAAATTCGCTATCTATTCAACCAAATTAAATTATAAAAATTCATTTTTTGTGTTCACATCAGTAGAAAACAAAAACACCTGAAGACAAAACTATTACCAAATAAACAAATATACTTTAGAGAATTCTACGTCTTTAAGAGGCCTTGTTGATAAAAATCCAACCATAAATGCCCTCAAAATATTTTTTGGAAAAAATATGGTTATATATGAAATGTATAGCAAACAATGACGAATACTTTTGGCCAGGGTACTGTACATTTAAAGATCCAGATTGTTGTGCGTTTCAGTACATATATTATTTTTTTTCAGGTTGAGAAGATAATATCATCCCATCATGATCCAAATTTGGAATCAGAAGCGTACCAATTCATCAAACCATACCTTCCTGGAAAAGGTATTCATATAATTTTCATAGAAATTATCAATATGAACCGTTTTTAAACATGATGCATTTATTTGATGAGCTTGTTGTCAATAATTTATACGTACATGCGCACCACGACGGGTGTCACGCTTAGAGTAGGATCTACTCACCATTCCGAACAATAAAAGATCATTGCACGTTTTTGGTTGGATTTGTATTGCTCATTCTCTCGTTTTCCATCTTGTATATAGTCCAGTCAATCTAGCATAAATTTGACCTTAACCCGAAAGTAATTGCAACAGAAGATTTTTAAGTTTTAATCTTTAGCATTGTACCCCAAATATACAAAGAAAAAAGTCCCATAACATCTTACTTGAGGAAGACTAAAAATAATCACAATTTAAAATTCCTATGGATATTTGTATTGAAAAGGGAAATAACTCCTGCAAACAAGGCAGAAATATCAATAAAAATTGATACAAACTATAAAAGAGGGACGAAAGATACCAAAGGGACAGGCTAAAAATGAAAAAGACAAACAGAAAAACAATAGTACACATGAAACAACATAGAAAACTAAAGAATAAACAACACGAACCCCACCAAAAACTAGGGGTGATCTCAGGTGCTCCGGAAGGGTAAGCAGATCCTGCTCCACATGCGGCACCCGTCGTGTTGCTTATGTGATTACAAATCCGGTAAATAGTCTAATTCGGTAGGTCAAATTCATGAAAGGGAAGGGGATTGTAGTTACGACGTAAGTAACATATCCGATATCATTTGTGAAACGGTTATTCCATAACGGTCAACCAACTCGTGATGGCGTCCGTAAAATTTACGAAGGGATGATTTCAACTTCACCATTTGGAACTCTTGGTTTAATAGCTTCCTTGTGAGCATTAACCCTCTATCAAGAAAATCATGATAGGAAATGCAAGCACGGGAATATCGTATCAATTGGGAGATATATACCCCGTATGCAGGGGCTGCTGGAATGTTGCTATTTAGAAATGGAAAGTTCACAATTGGAAAGCTGAAATCATCTCTTTTGTCGTAAAGTTTTGTCTTCAACCGACCCTCATTGTCAATTTCTAGATGTAAGTCAAGATATGAAGCCGACTTAACTGTATCTGTAGTATCTTTTATCTCCAATTCGATGGGATAGATGCGATCCACATAGTCACTAAATTTTGAATTGTTTAGTGAAAGAACGTCATCTATATAGCGGAAAGTAGAGTTAAAGGATATTGTAACTTCTTATCTTTCTTCCTTTACCGCTTCTATTCATCAGAATGTATTGATTCGTGATTTCTTAGCAGTCTTTAGAATGTTAGAGTATTACAAACAACTCTAAAGGTGTTTTTCATATCTTTTATCAAGCTTTAATCTAGATTTCGTATTCATTAATTAGTTGACCATTTATTGAATTTTTCAACATGTCAAGGTAAAGAATCTCAAATTTAATAAAACTTCTTTTTTTTGTGGTTTAAAATTTCTTGAGATGAGTGAGTTCTGAAAAAATAAAATATACAGATATAAATAATACCAAATTTTCACATTATTTTTTTCAAAATGGTCACAAAGCTTCAAAGCTTCAAATTTGCAATTTCTTTAATGAAAAATGCATGAAATAATAAACAACCCATAGCACTTCGGTTTTGTACATTTCATGAGCAGAAGATTTTATAATTTAGTGAAATACAAACTTATAAACCCATCTCAGTATCATACTTTACATAAATTTTAAGAAAAACAACCAAAAACTTACCAAAAAAAGATTCATTTTTGAAAGAGTTATCTCCCCTTTTAATGTTAATTTCCATAAGTAAATAAAAAATGCTGATTTTGAGTTTTCCTCAAATTAGATTTTATGGGACTTTTTCTGTGTATATAAAGGGCATAGTGCTATAGATTAGAACTTAAACATTTTCTGTTGCAATTAGTTTGAGGTTAAATCTTCAGTTAGTTTGACTGGACTTATATTGTGTTCAGTTGTTTGTCTGATTGTCGTCCTTTTTATGTATTGTGTTGTACGTTTATTTTCGAATTTAAAGTTTAAATGTCCCTTTAGTACCTTATCTTCACCTTTTGTTGTCTCAAAATCATAATGTTTAGGTCATGTATTACATTGATCTCTCGTGTATGAATATATATCAGTTTAATATGACAGTTATCCACATGAGAATATCAACGAGGAGCATTCTAAAATCTAAACTGCTTTCACATTTGTAACTTTATTTTGTCACTGTATCTATAATCAGGTTGGGGACAACCACCAAATGGGGAACTATTCCCCAAATGAGTAACAATCCCTCGTTTGAGCAATCATTCCAAAATGCTAAAAACTAAATTTTCTAAAAATGGATCTTTTCAGGTTATAAAATGGCACAAATTTATAGAAAATGGAACAACTTCTCCCAAAGAACTATATTTCTATTAAGGGTTTTAATAGTTATCAAAAGTACCAGGATTATAATTTAGTACGCCAGACGCGCGTTTCGTCTACATAACACTCATCAGTGACGCTCATATCGAATTAGTTATAAACCAAACAAATACAAAGTTAAAGAGCATTGAGGATCCAAAATTCCAAAAAGTTAAAATTAAAACAGTTAGAAGCCTAGAAAATAGTATTTTTTTCTGATTTTGCATAGGCTTGTATCTTCTCAGTAAATCAAGATAAGGATTATCCTCTTTTGGAAAAGTTGCTGCATTTTTCATGAACTTGTACCATTTTAAGAAAAAACACTCGAGTAAGAAAATTTATTTTTTGAGCACTACAAAATGATTACTCAAATGAGGGATTGTTACTCATTTGGGGAACAGTTCCCCATTTGGTTGGTTGTCCCCAACCTGATAATAACATAACAGAAACGATACTTACTCATGTTGTCACCACACACTGTGTTTGTTTATACAAGACGCATTCAGTGGCGTATACAACGACTTAAGGTGGTATGGGAGTCTAAAATAAAAATGATAGAATTTGTTCATACTTTGCCAAAATGTAGTATCTATTGATACATGTTAAAAAATAATATAAAAATGATAGGTCACCGTGCATTTTTTCAAGCTACGGGTCGTGACAAAATGACACATTTTGTATGGATTATACAGGAAAAAACACCATTTTGTGAATAGAAACTAAACAAAATGATAGAATTGTAAAATAAATTAGGAAAATATAGCTTTCAAACAATGCTTTGAGAATATCAAAAGAAAAGATAGGGTCACCGTACGTTTTTCCCGGCTAAAATACAAAGTAGGAAAATTCCATGAACAATCCAACAGAAAATGCACTGTTTTAGAGTTACCTCCCCTTAAAATGACAATTTCAAAATATTTAAAAACAACCATAAATAATCTACACTTGTACATATATTTATATTTATAAGTTATATTCTTATAAATTGGATCTTTTAAATGTAAAAAGACATGAAATATCTGCATTCTTGCATTAAATTTTGCTAATTTGATAGAAAATATGGACCTTAGATTCTCTGTTTTTTACAATCCAAGATGGCGAAAGACACCCATACCACCTTAAATGTTCATTTCAATAAAATACACATTGTTTTAAGGACTTCGATTCGAGAGGTAAGCTATGAAATAACCAACTGTTGTTACTTGTCAAGATATTGAGTTTTATAACAAACTGTTCTTTAATTACGCACACTAAAATTATCTCCATAACGGTTTAATTGTAGGGGTATTTTCAAACGATGGTCTAGAGAAAATAGCATTTGCAATAGCTGGTGAGTGGGAATCTATGGCAACAAAACTTGGTTTTACAAATGATGAAATCAATAAAATCAAAACTAGTCAACCCGGAGCTGTTAAAAAGACACTAAGAATGTTAGATTTGTGGCGATTGTCGGATAGCGCAATACAGAAAGGAACAGATCTTGTGAAGAATTTCCATGAAACAGCGAAGTCAGCAAAATGTGGAGCAAAACTACTTACCATTATTTCTAAAAATGTAAATTAATCGCACAAAGCAGATAATCGTATTACCCACAAATATATAGGAGATTGTTCGTTAACAGTTTAAAAAACTGAAATGCTGGTTATCAATGTAGATGTTAATAACTTTTTTAAACTTTTGTTTGACGTAAAGATGTGTTGTTTCTTCTTAAACATAGCAGTGATGATAGTTTATTTAAACAGATGATAAGGGATTAAGAAAAAATATTAGAACGATATGTTTCCGTAACCGGAAAGATACGAATTAACACATAAAAATGTAGATAACTGCAAATATTTGATTATGTTTTCCAAATCACCTAGTGTAAACTTTCCACCATACTTTTAAAAACTTCATGCACGACCAGTAGTCCTTACTGTGGTTTGTTTTTAATACTTTGACCCCGATTAACATCATTTTACAAATGGTTAATAAAATCCAAAACACAAATTTAACATTTTGTTTATATTTAACTACATGTATCATCTACAACTTTTCGGTAAACATCAATTTATGAACAGTAGGTTAGGATTTGCACATTTATTTGAAATCGTTGCACCTTGTTGTGTTTCTTTTGTTTAATTTACTTTATGAAATAAACAACGGTTGTTTCAATTTGTTTGTTTTCATTCATTAGTCGGTTGATCTGGCCGTAATGTAGACGCACTATACAAATTACTACCCTAGCATGATGAGTTTAATCAACCAAGCTGGTGGTCATGACTGAAATGGGGAAGAAATATAAAATTCAACTAATCACAAAATATAAAAAAGCATAAGATGAACAGTGGCAAAAATAATGAGAATAATAATAAAAAAAAATCATTACGAACATTTCTATCAGACAGTCGCTTTTCGGTCAACCATTCTTTTTTTTAGAAACAATGTAAGGTCACTCATGGATCATATGTTTGCTAATGTTTTTCCCCGCTGTGTTGAAGAACCAATTCTAGCCTTGGAATATTTCTGCTCTTTGGTTGTTGTTGACTGGCAAACATGTGAGAGGTTAAGCTAGCTTTGAAACCAGGTTTAATTCATCATTTTCCATCATTAGAAAATGCTTGTACCAAGTAAGAAATATTAAAATTGTAATCCATTTGTTTGCTGTGTTTGAACTTTTGACTTTTGACTTTCCTTTTTGAATTTTTCTAGGAGTGCAGTATTTTTGTGATTTTATTTTGTTTACTCATTCTCATTCTCGTTCCTAATTTCAATGTGAAATATCCACCTCTTATAATTCTGAGGAACTTCATGACTAAATTGTTGTTCAAATCGTTAAGAATTAGCGTTTGAAAAGAATTGGTCTAAATTATAAAGTACATACATGTTTTAACACTTACTAACCGTATGTAGAAATTGACATCTTTCGACAAGAGATAAGTAGGAGACTTATTTCATTTAACGGTCTCTTAACTCCGGAGAATACAATGTTGTCGATAGGCAATTGACTCTGCTTGGTCACAAGAGTATAGATTCGTTAGGAAAAGATTTTGGATAAGAAAACTAAAATATTTGGCACCAAATGGGATCAATAAAAGGTGTGGTTCTTATTCACGCAGTCCTTTTCGATTGTGTTATAATACAAATTACTCCGCAGTCTCTGTTGCTATTCTGTTACCTTTGTCATTTCTAAAATTCTCAATTGATACCACCTTAAATCGCAGGGTGTTGCTCATTGAAGATGTAGAAGTACGCAGCCACGTTCAATTATTGAACTTCATTTAGTGTTTGTTGATTTATAAATGTTTAGGTATATTGTTAAAGTGTACCGGAAAGGTCATATTGATAAACAATCAAGACAGAAGAACACGAAGCACGTGAATAAAACCAAAATTTATAGAGCGATGTAAAATTAATTATATGGAGTAGGGGAAATAAGGGTCATACTTGCCCAAAATATTACTTCAAAGCACGAAGTTAGCATACATATTCTTTACTTTGTCTTAACTAGAAAAAGGTACAAGGAATTCAGAAAATGAAAAGAAATATCACATTTAATGAGTTGCAAAGGCTACGTGAAGACGAAATTAGGATATATTAATTTCTCTTGTTTTAATAATTTTTTCATTAAATTTTAAGTACATTTTAGCTTGCAAAAGTGTGTGTGCTCCAAAAATAATAACTTTTTTAAATTGGTGAAATAATGTCAATTGATATAAATTAATGATAAAACTTCTCTAAATTATATTGTTGTTTCTTTGCTGCTCAAGATAATCATAATGAATACAACGATGGAATTCTAAACTGCATAATTTATATAATCTGTATTTTTCATCATTTTTATGAAAACGGTCCACATCATGAAGTAATTGAGACGTGATTAAATCTAATGTTTTAATTTATATATTTCTTCACATTATTCATTTCCAAACAATAGGAAGGTGCAATTTTAAATACTTCCAAAATAATAAGGGTAATGATAAAAGTCGTTAAGTACGTATTTTTAGCATTCTTTCAAATTTCAATAACTAATTATTCATTGTTCCCTTTTAACGTTTAGGTATGCACAATGACTTATGTAATAGTGTATCTTTCAGTATTCATGTTAACCGGTCATGCTGGTGACATTGAAACAATGATTTTTTCAGAGTTCATTGATATCATTAGAAACACTCGATGTCAATATTCTACTTTATATATAGTCAGATATTAAAGATCATATATCTAACGCGAAAGTGATTTATGGGGGAAAAGTTGAAGAATAAAGTTAAACGTTAATTTTGAACAGATAAGAGTAGAAATGTGAATAAGAAAAAAATATCAGCAGGGTAAGTATTAGCTATAAATTATTTCTCATGGTCGAAACTGTAAGTCGACTCCTTAAAAAAACTATATATAAATGATTTTCAATTGGGTTTGCTGATGGAATCCTGGTATTAATTTGGTGGTTGTACTCCTTGTTGTATACGAAAGGTATGACAGACATGCAGTGTTTGCGTCATAACTAATGAACCGTACAATTTCCCGTAGGAACTCCTTTTACGGCTAAAACTGTACCACTTTTCTAAGAAGTTTTGAAAAATATAATATCATAGAATGGAAAGTTCATATGCACTACCATATTTTCAAGAGTCAAAATATTGGGCTGTGTGGCATATTTTCAACGTTTATAAGCCCTGAGTTTAAACTAAACTATCCCTACATTGACTGGAGGATTACCACAGATTTAAACATAAACAATATGCATATGTATATTGACTTGTACCATTCCCAAGTTATGACCCTATCAGATGAAACCTAGAGATCATAACTGGGAACCAGTATGTAAAAAAATAATTATCTACAAATATTCTATATATCCCCAAAAGAGGCGTGGTTTGAGAAGGAGCAGTATTTACATAGTGCAATCTACAACCAATTTGTGTAACTGATAATAAAATGTGTGTGTTCTATACTTACAATTTTCAATGATTATAAATATGTCGTTTCCGTAAAATAATGTATGAAGCATTCAACCAATGAGTTTAGAAACTTAATATACTATTGTTACTGATGACAAAATGACAAAATATTGAGTTATGACCCGGGCTTAATTTCTTAAACAATAACACGAGTCAATGTCATAAAGACCTGTTTCCAAATATTTTAACATCCTCTTGTTCTACATTTATGTGACTTTGTGCGGAAATAGAGACAAAATGGTTGAATTGTTTTACATTTTTCATTTCGATGCCTTTTATAGTTGACAATGTGGTATGGAATTTGCTCGTTGTAGAAGGTCGTACTTCGACCTATAGTTGTTTTCAAATGTGTGTGTCATTTGGTCTCTTGTGAAGAGTTGTCTCATTCGAAATCATACCACATCTTGTTTTTTAGTATTTACATAATCTGTTTCTATCGAAAGTCACGCGCGGTGGTTTTCTCCGGGCTCTCCGGCTTCCTCCACCAACAAAAACTGACCGCCATGATATAGTCTAAATGTGGTGGTTAAAAGTGGCTTCAAAACAACAAAAATATCTAATATGGGGATGAAATTCCCAATACATGTAACAGTAGAAAGTCGACAAAAAAAATATAAAAAAAATACCTTTTTTGTCGCTTTTTTTAATTCCCGCATCTGCGCTGAAATCTACAATGTACTTTATAACTTATATAGCGTCACTACTAAAATCCCAACTTCCAAGCTAGAAAGCTAATAAACTCGGTGTTGAACGCAGAACTTCGGGAATGTCCAGAGAGCCGACAACCTTGCATCGGAAGTTGCTAAAATCCCTAACAACAGAACCAAAATCGGAAACGTTACGATATTTCCGTTTTAAAATTAAAATATGTTTGAATTTAAAACAAAAAATTCATACAGTCTTCTTCTCCTTTCACAGGAAATGTTTTGTATTACATTTATTTGTAGAACCTAAGATTTAAAAAAAAAAACTAGACAAAGGCATTAACTATAGTTAGGGTTTGCAGATGTAGCAATGTCCATCGACAATTATTACATGCATAATAGTAAAAAATACTTTATAATTATTAAAATTAAATTCGGTCAGTTCTTTACCACAAGCCACTTCCCAGCAGATAAGTTGTTACCATATTCTGCCAAATTTTATCTTGACGTCACCTATTTTCTGTCTATTCATGAAATCACAAAAAGTTTCGTTTAAGTTAAAATTTATACTCCATATTCATTGCCTTTATAAATGTTACCTTTGCTAACTGAAGGAAGTCATAATCAAAGCAACTTATTAGAAATTCATGAGAGAATTACAAAGTAAACTAAATAAAACCATAGTGCTGCGGTGATTTAAATTTTATGTTTTTATGTATAATAGTTAAATTATAATAAATCTTTTTTATTAAAGCATTTATGGAAACAAGTTTTTGATATTTAAGTAGAACAAAAGAACTATGATGACAAATGGTAAAATCAAAGGCTTCTCGTGTATGTTTATAACGTTCGTCTTACACTGAGAAATTTTAATATTTTCTACGTTGGTTAAACTTTTTATCAACTTTATAACTATATATATGAAAAACGATTTCGTTTATAATTATCTTTTATAAAAAAGAATGTGTTTGCAAATATTTAATATAATATTCCATTTTATCTATTTAGAATGTCACAATAAAGTGCGTACTTTATAACTGCTTGTATTCTAATAAAAATTATAAATTAAAAAAGACGAATAAGATAAACTTGAATGAAACAACATCCCAAGACACAAATATATTTCAAACCTAAAATTGATTATAATCAATTGACTCAAGCCAAAATACAACAAAACGGTACTTAAATAAGCATTGTCTATTCGTTTTCTGTGTGTTTCGGAAGGGGGTAGATATTGTGGACATCACGTTAATTTAGTTTTAGTTGCATTAATATTTCTATTAGTTGTTAGTGGCTTCAACTAGCTGTCAGTAGACTCTCAAAGCTGTACTTAGTGTCTTTTTGTTGTTGGGATATACAAGTACCAGGCCACATCCCCTCCCTGGTTTTGTTATATGCATTTGTATTTGTATTCATCTGATAAGTTGAGTCTTTTTCAACAGATTTTCATAGTTCGTTCTCACATTGTACGGTTACACCACTGTTTTAGGTTAGGGGAGGGTTGAGATCCCACTAACATGTTTAATCCCGTCCCAGTCTGTAAGTATGTGCCTATCAAAAGACTGGAGCCTTTAAATTAGTGGTTGTCGTTTGTTGATGGGTTACATTTTTGATTTTCGTTCATTTGCTTTGTACATAAACTAGACCGTTATTTTTCTCATTTGAATTGATTTACATTTGTCATTTTGGGGCCTTTCATAGCTAACTATGCCATATGGGCTTTACTCATAGTTGAAGGTCTTGCGATGACCAAATAATAATAGTTGTTAATTTCTGTGTCATTTGGTGTCTTGTGGAGAATTGTCTCATTGACAATCATACCAAATCTTCTTGTTTTAATTGCCTTTCAATAAAACGTTTCACACTGCGAATAAAAAACAATGACATCCATGATAATTTACAAGAAAAACAATTTATCAGGGGAAGCACCTGAAGAATTTACTTAACGTATTGCAAAATTTGATATGAACAATTATAACATGACGTTGCATTCAATCAGTGGTAATTTAAAACAATGCTAACAACTTTAAATGATATATCTTTAAATGTCTTAAGTTAATCTTTCATATCAGTAATCTAATCTTACATTTATGTTAATACAAGGGTTTGTTTACATGTTTACATGTTTACTGTTCGTCTTGGAAAACAGCATCAGGAAGTTTTCAATATCTAAACTTATATATTAAATATTTTGCCAAGCGTTTATATATATTTGAAAATCAGATATATATATATATATATATCTGATTTTCAAATATTATTATACATGGATATGGACTTGATTAACCAGGGGAAAAAGTCTTGCGGACAAATTTTACTACAAAACCACGGTTACAGTAAATTGTTACACTATTGTTTTAAACAGTGCAAATGATGGTACCTATTAAAACGTTTAAACCCGCTGCATGTGTCTGCACTTCTTGTCCTAAGTCATGAATTCGATGTTTCGTAGTTGTCGATTGTTTATGTGGTTCACAAGTGTTTCTCGTTTCTCGTTTTTTCATGTATATTAGACCGTTGGTTTTCCGATTTGAATGGTTTTAAACAAAAAAAAGTCATGTAATTGTTGGGACTTTATATCTTGCTGATTGGTGTGAGCCAAGGCTCCGTGTTAAAGACCATACTTTAACCTTTAATGTTTTACTTTAACAAATTGTGACTTAGATAAGAGAATGTTCTATAATTTCCTGAAATAAGCATATAATAGATTGTTCAGTTACGTAGCAATTTGCAAAAGATAAGCTACATTTAAATAAATATGATTAGTATTACGAGATTTAAATTGAAAATCCACATTGTTGTTGTTTGGTTTACGTCCAGTGGCAAATATTTCATGCTTATGCATGACGAGAGCAATTACGTTTTAAATAAAATAGGTAGGTCTTGCAATAGATCAATTGTTGGGTTGGGGGTAGCCCAGCAATAACTGACTACTTACAGCCTCACCAAACGAATTGTACAGGAGATTTTATTTTGCAAAGCGTTGACGGTATGAAATCAACTCTGAAGTTGATCTTCGATATTTAAGTGTAGGTTCAAACGACAATATATAGGTTTTATTCTTTAATCTTGCTTTAGTATCTTCAAGAATTCTATGAAACTATGGTTTATTACACTTTTTGTATGATATTCTATACTACTGACTCTCCGTGTATTTTGGTTGCAGTCCTTACCAGCCAAAAAAAGCCTATTGACTTTTGGCTGTTATGATGTAAAGATGTAAGATTACAAAACTACGGCACACAAAAAAAACGACGTTAATTTTGTTTTTGATTTTCAACGAAAACTACGTGGTATAAAAGGAGTTACATTAGTTCAAGGACTGGCTCGTACACAGTCAGAAATGTTGTTTGGTATGACGACTTAATTTCCTGTGAACTTTTACTCTAGTAGCAAGTACGTTAACAGTCCGATTCAGAGTGTCAATTTTGAATTTGAAATTTGAAATTTGAAATTTGAAATGTGGGGTTCGTGTTGTTTATTCTTTATATTAGTTTTCTATGTTGTGTCATGTGTACTATTGTTTTTCTGTTTGTCTTTTTCATTTTTAGCCATGGCGTTGTCAGTTTGTTTTAGATTTACGAGTTTGACTGTCCCTTTGGTATCTTTCGTCCCTCTTTTTGTACAAAGCATGGTTTGAATGTTTTTTAGTAGTAAATTCTTTGTGCCCTTTATAGCTTGCTGCTCGGTGTGAGCCAAGTTGTTGAAGACTGTACTATGACCTATAATGGTTTACTTTAAAAATTGTTACTTGTGGAGAGTTGTTTCCTTGACACTGATAGTTTTATTACATGTACCGCATCTTCCTATAAATACTATTATTACATTGTATTATAATTTTTATATGTTTTAGTCCCGAATATGCATTCAATTTGAAATTTTATTTACTGGATTGTATAATCATTGATTTCCACTGAGCGAGATAAACAAAAATGGAAAGAATATAATGTATCAGAAGCATAGCGTTGAGATAATATATGACTTTGAATAAATGAAATGTTACTCATCTGAAGAAACATTTTCTTTTATATTATGTAAATTGAAATGCAATATTAAACCTTAAGAATATCCTACGCACTTTATTTATAATATTTTAATTAAATGTATATTTTTAGTTTAAATGAATAACAAGTCTAGTGCGATACATGAATAAGCCAGATACATAATTGTGTTTATTCCCTTTAAACTTAAAAAAGATAATTTTTATAACGTATAAGTTAATATGACGTATTAGTCTGTCAATCACCTACATGTAACCCGGAAGAATAGGTATTCCAGTTAAAAAGAATTTCAAAATATTTTTAATCTTTTGAAAACAAGTTTCCATATGTCGTGTAGCTCTGTGATATAGCTCTAAATATTGAAGGCGGAATCTTTCCATTGGTGGTCTTTATTAAGGTTTGTTGATAACGTTATTTATCATGAATGCAACTTGATATATTTTATTTAAAAAAGGAATTCCTAAAATTAAGAAATACAAAAGCTGAACGAAAGCAAAATATCTTCAGAACATGTCAGATTACGTGCGTTTGATTTTACTGGTTACAAACCTGTAATTAATGGTGTTAAGTGAGGTGACAATGGCTAGTTAAATAAGAAGGTACATATATGACGAGGGCGCTTTATGGCTATAAAAAACGTATAATTTTGTACAATGTATTAGATTATAATTTCAAATACTTGGCTTCGAGCGTTCCTGATGAATGTAAATCAAGAAAAGCGCTTCGGACGCAAGATATTATTAAAGAGTTGTTTTCATTTCTTTTTTATTAGGTATTAATCTCTGAAACAAATGCATACACAGCTGCGCCATAATTGCATGACGCTTCCATCTACTTTACGACGTTTTGCGTGGTTGTATTGTATTTAAAAAAAAAGTTAAATAGATCATATATGACAGATAAAAACTTAAATAAGCAAAAATCATCAATAAGACAAGATCTGCTACAATGTAATAATTTACATTTTGCTGATGTCGAAAGTAGTATGTTACTTGATATGAGTAATTGGCCAGTCCCTTAAATAAGGATTATCTTTACCCTGTATTGTGTTTCGAGGAAAAACTGAAGAAGATAGAAAGAAACTAAACAGATTAAATGATCAGCAATACAAGATCAACAAAACCGAGATTTTTGTCAAATAATTATATTCTCGTATACAATGTTGGAGAGTCATTCAATAAATATGCACATAGACAAAGGTGAGTGACACATGCCCTCTAAAGCCTCTAGAGTCATGACATTGTCAGTTTGTTTTCTATTTATGAGTTTGAATGCCCTTTGATATCTTTTAATGGTCCTAGAACATATAAATTATGTAACATGAGACATTTGGTATGTCTAACTCAAGTCAGGAGCATTGGTAAAGGTTTCGGTAATTTTTTATAGTTTTTTAGCCTATTGATACGCGTCTTTCGGTTAAAAACATAAGTTGAATTCAATCTGTAGTTTTGTGTTAAACGTTAACTGGGGTTCGTCTTTGATGTTTACATCTATTTCCTCACAGTTGGTTAAAAATCTTATGAGTCACTTAGATAGTCAAGAATTATAAAACAAATTCTTTTTACAGTATCAAAATGGTCGAAATCGAAGCGTTAAAATTATTACGGCAGAGAAAAGAGGCTCTTAAAAAATTACCAAATCCATCCGACCAAGACATATCATTTGAGAAGTATGAAGAAAGCGTATCAAGGACTATGACAAAGACACAGACAGATATAGAAACAGTCTCCAAGTATGCAACAGAAATTATAGAGGAACTCGAAAATGTCAGAGAATTGGTGAAAAATTGCAGCATCAAAATTGGCGAACATCTACAAGAATTGATGAAAAAGAATTTGATAAAAAGTACGTTATAAAACAGAATGTACTAAGTCGATTGATTTTAATATGAAGATTTACTATAATTACTATTTTAGAATAAAAGTTGAATATGATCCTTGTAAATATATTTTACTGTCTAAATCGTGTTTTGGCATTAACTTATCAATATTCGTACAAATGTAAGTGCCGACCATTTTTTTGAAGTCAAATATCTTATTTTGCAAGAAAGTTATCAACTAATTCATGATGTCAAGATTATATTTGATTAAATACAAATTAAAACGCAAACGATTGATAATTTTCTATTGGTTAACTCAAGATTCGGCTTTTTTGTCAATTGCTTTATTTCTAGGGTGGGTAGTTGGTTAGGATTGTGGTGTTCTACCGTTTTTTTGATGATAGAATTGAATTTGCAATTTCAGAACGAAATTTCTGCCTTTTTTAATTATCCACTACTGCGCGCCGGGTATTTGCAAGTAAACAATGTACCCGAATTGATGAATTCGGTGCAAAAAAAAAATCTACTATAAACCTGTAATTGTACTTATCCCATGATACTATTTCACACTTTGCTTTGATAAATTCTGTCATAGAGTCACGTGTATATTCTTTTATTCCTTATGCACGTTTAAAAGAACATTATTACACTTGTGTTATGAAACACTTATGATATACAATTACAAAAGCAATGCATGACATACAGTTCTTTTTTTATTTCTTTGATAATTCTATCCTGATGATAAACTATAATAAATGATTTGAATTGTTTATATGCTACCACTAATGTGTTTTTTTTTCAATTTTGAATCTATCTGTATTTATTTTTTTATTTTTTGGCAGTTTAGTTTATTACATTTTTTTGCAGTTGAATTTTCACCACAAGGAAGGCCGCTGAATAGGTAAACTTTACACCATAACATGACATATCAGAGTAGTGCTAGTATAAATATAGGTGACAAACGTCATTAAGACAGCAACAAATTAACATTTAATAGAACATCGTTGGCCAAATTTGATATGCATAGATACAAGCTAAGAAAACGCTAAGCGGTATGATGGTCAATGTGATAACTGTCTATCAGTGTCCGAATGACCTGGATAAATGATACCATGCGGCCTTCTAATTACACTTTATACATGAAACTTAGTATTTAATACATCCTGCAAAGACGCCTCTGATATCTGAACAAGGGGTAGCGCTCCATATGAGTTTGGGAGATCGACGGTCTGATCCACGTCCATATCAAAACTTTCACTTTGGCGAATTTTCGCTCAGCAGGCCACAATTTAGGGTAAAAGCACAGCTTGGTTAAATTGGTGTTCTGGACCAGTTAAAGTGGAATGCCTTCCTGTGGACTGTAACATTTTAAACTAGCATGTTTAAAGTCCTGTACAGCGTCTGCTTCAAATCAGGGTTAATTGCTCACCAAAGGTTCTTGTCCTAAATAGGTATTTAATTTGCAGTGATTTTATTAGTTAAACGGCGGTCCATCATCATACTTAATTCAAAAAAGGATTTTAAAATGCCAATGTAAAGTAAAACTATTTTTATTCTGTGCTTGAGATATCATACCCTAGTTTTGCATGTTTTATTCAAAATAGGGATGATATTGATATGAAAAAACTAGAACAAGTTCAAACCGTGCAGAGACTTGCAAAACAACAACAAGAACTTATGGAGTTCATAGCGAAAACAGAACAACTAGTTTTGAAGATTGAAAGTAATGCAGCTTTGTCATTTTCCGATTTAACTGGTGTGTCAAGTCAAATGAAACAATGGTGTGATGGATTAGAAACATTGGAAGAACAGAAGAAAAGAAAAAGGGAAGAAAAGGAAGCAGAAGAAACACGTAAAAGAGAAAAAGAAGACGCAGAACGAAGAAAAGTAGAAGAGGAAGAACGAAAAAAGAAAGAACAGGAAGAAGCTGAGAAACGAAGAAAAGAACAAGAAGAACGAGAAGCTCAGGAAAAAAGAAGAAAGCAAGAAGAAGAAAAGAAAAAGAGAGATTGGAAGAACTGGCCACCATTCATGTAATTTTTACTTCATTTATTATTATGTTTAAATGTAAAGGTGTATAAAACAGTTCATTAAAAGTATTCCTTCCTGCATTCATTTCAAACATATGAATAAAGGTCAATTAGCGTGTACTTAGAGAAACAAAAGCAAAACACCGAATGACATACTGTAGATTTAAATTTTATGAATTCAACAATATTCAAGGGTACAAACAAATAATGAAACCATGATCTTTTAATCAGTTTGATTGGATCTGGAGCTGGCAGTTCTCAATTTATGATCATTTTCATTTTGCGTAGTTGCTTTTTTTTACCTAAACTGATTTTTTTCTGTGCGTATTTCTGTGTGTTTGTGTATTCTACATTAGATAGAGGTATAAAAGGAGGGTTTAGATCTCAAAAACATGTTTTACCCCGCCGTATTTTTTTTTGGAGCTTATGGCCTGGTTTGTTTTGTATGATTTTTAAATTTATCTCATTTAAGTCTTTTAAAATTTAATGTGATATCCATTTTTTATTGAATCAGTACACAGTAATTTTTGGCCAGCTGAAGCCCGCCTCCGGGTGTGAGATTTGCTCGCCGTCTTGTAGACTCATTGGAGGCCTTTAGTTGTTTTCTGCTCTTGGGTCGGGTTATTATCTCTTTAACACAATCCTAATTTCCAATCTAAATTTTATTAGATTGATAAGCTATCAACAGCTTCGATTCTTAGTCTTCACAAATTGTGACTTCACTTAACTAATACTTTCAAATATGTATGCGTGTGTGCTTATTCTCTGTTAATATTAATATTAATCATATGCAAATTTCATCCATTTATTTAGATATTACAATCCAAGAAAAAACAAGTTTAGTCAGGATATCTGCTGTGTCATTTATACAATGCCTGATGGAACTGACGCTAGTAATTTTAGCTGTCAAGGCTCAGATGCTGTAGAAGATCTAGATAAATGTTTGGAAACCAATGACGAACAAGTTATATCCTCTGTTATCACAATTCAACCGCAAAAGGTCAAAAAGACGTTTGAGGTATACTTCATCAGTAACTGTTTCATACTTTATACAAAATGTAATTCAAACTGTGTAGTTATAATGATTCTTCGATGATAAAGTCTTTATTAACATTTTTCCAATGTCTGCACACAATCACTACATAACCTGCGGGAAGAATATGCACATATGTGATATGATCTGTTACCTTCATTGCAATCAAATGTCTTTAATCAAAGTCAAGGTTAGAATCGATTGAATGTTCAAAAATTGATAGATACACATCTCTGTATTTAGATCTAACTTTAAAAATGTTAACACTAACACTATTGTACTGAAAAGTGTTTTTTTTACATTTTAGTTACCAATGCGTGTGTATGTACCAATTGTATCGCATGATCAGAGCCTACTTCCAACACTGAAGTTATCAATTAATGGTCAGAAATGGAGATCAGGAAAATCACTTCCAGAAATTCAACTGCCAAAAGTGACAGTAAGTGAAACAAAGACTTTGACCATTTTGTGTAATTAGAATAATACATTGAATGTAAATTTAAACATTCCACACCGACAAATTGTTTACCATTTCAAACATCTATTGTTTTAAAATCTCGAGAGCTTCGAGAATTTTTACAAATGTTTTTTTGTACAATGTGGTTATATTCAAGTGTTATTATGAGAAGCGAGGTTCACTTAGCTTTTCCTTCTTATATCTAAGTTATTCATTCTTCTTCCATATAAAGTTTAGTATTACGTAGTATGCGCCGAACATTATATAATACCAACAATTTAAATAACAAAAAAATCATGTTATCTTCATATTCAACAAATTGAGCAAGAAATAATAGTGTTATTCAATTAACAATCATTTAAACACTATAATATGAAAAATAGTGAAACATTTTAATGTATTCAACATATTTAGTTTTCTTTATGCAGAATCTTTTCCCTGTATGAAGTGTCATTTCACTAAACTATATTGCTCTTTTGTAATAGTGCTACTACAAACAAACACAAATATTGATTGAAACTACATGTGGGGAGGTGATGGTGTAGTAATTAACATAAATGATACATGATATCAAAATCTATAAACTGTATATAACAATCGAACTGTTCCATGTTACCTTGCAAAACATGTTCAGTAATATTAAAAGGAATTTCTTTCGAACTCTGATATGTGGTGCAACTGTGGTCAATATTTTGTCGTTACATTTTCTAGACGTACTGTCATTATTTGTTATCATTTTTTTTTAAACTAGGGTGTTTCCTTTGTTGGAGTTGAAATACCCGTCAAACAATTTGAGACCATTCAATGTGTTGCTGTTGCTCGACAAAAACGTCATGAAATCGAAGTTGACGAAAAAGGAAAAGTGTTTGAACCAGAAGTTGACAGAAATATCAAAGTAAAGTTTCCACAGAGAGCGTTTGCTGGGAAAACTGTTGTTGCTACAAAGGTAATATTATAAAAAAAACTAATATGAAAAGAAAAACATTGTTTCAAACACAAAATTGATGGCTGCGCAATGATACTGTTCAGGTAAATACATCTATGTGAGTCTTAACCAAATAGGAAAATGAAATAATAAAGAAGGAATAAGAATCACCAGGGCTTGTAAAAGCTACAAGTAATATGGAATATGTATCACAGAAGTAGAAAACATCTTTTGCAACAAGTTTTTATGAAGAATTGATAAAACAGCCAGGACTATTTTTGTATAAACAGAGAAACTGTTTTAGAAATATATCCTAGTTTTCATCCTGTTAACACGATTTACCAAAATAGACCTACAAGCATTGGTAAAATGAAGATTCTACTGACGACAAAAGTATTCCACCGTTCACAATTTATATAGTTAGTTAGTCGAGTATTTATACAATGGCAAATACATTATTCTTTCAATGACCTTGTTTAATGACAACCTTGGCGTTCTGTGTCATACTATAGAAAATTAGGGGTTATAGATTTAATGAAAATTATCTATCGAATTACTATGACGCCATACTTAAGACAGTATTTTTCAGTTCATTTGTACATCATGACAGTAGATGCTCGGATATTTTCTATTTCACAATGTTCATACACAAAGAAGATTCAAAGCGCTTCTACTCCTCGGCTAGTTTTCTTTTGTAAATTGATATGGTTGTGAAGAGGATTTTGAAAAATATATCAAATAAAAAAATCTATTCAGTATGTTTAACAATATATTTTAGTATTATAGATTTTTATATTCTGAATGTAATGCAGCAGTTGGCATTATATGTTATCATTGAAGCCAGACATTAATTAAGTATAACTATGTGTTGTATTTTTCAAGGCAGTACCATGGACCCATGCGGACATTAAAAATGCCTCAAAGAAGCACAAAGAGTTGCAAAATATTAAAACAGCTGGTTCTTATATTGATATATCATGCGAAAATACCACGAAGGAAGATTCTGATTTAGAGATGTATGATTTTGGATGGGTTGGTAAGTGTGCAAGACGCTTTAACAACACTAACTCATCCTACTAATCTTGTTCTTGATCTTCTTCTTCTTGTTTTGTTCTTTTCCTTGTTCTTGTCATTGATCTTGTCATTTTTCTTGTTCTTTTTCTTGTTGTTGTATCCGTTCTTCTTCTTTCACAAGGGCTTGTTATATCACAAATGCCTACAGAAACAAAAAAGTAATAATTATTTCTTTCTATTATCCAGTTGACTTCCTCTTCTTCCTCTTTCAGGTGGGCTAGTTATATCATAAATGCCTACAGAAACATTATAAAGAAATTAATAATTATATCTTTCTATAATCCAGTTGACAAAAATATAAACAAGAATCAGTCTGTCAACCAAGAAACTCTGAACAGATGTAGCAGATGGGTAGTGAACAATTTGAACCCTGATGAAAATGCATTGCAGTTGGATGATGTCTTTGATAGTGACTTTGTTGATGACCTGAAGGTTTGTTGAAAAATGTATACATGAATTACGGTTCGATAATACAGATTATGCAATTCACTTATGCAATAATTAATAAATAAGCAGAGTATAAAAATATCAATTTGATGTATATAGATAGTGAAGAATCTGATGTTCAATATTTGTCGTTTGCTGATGGATTTTCTTATTTCTCGATTTTTAAATACATTAGACCGTAATCTTTCCTGTTTGAATGGTTTTGGACTAGTCATTTTGATTCCCTTTCTAGTGTGCGTTTCTGTGTAAACCTAGGCTCCGTGTTGAAGATCCTACTATGACCTATAACTATTTACTTTTTCAAGTTGTGACTTAGATTGAGAGTTATCATATTGGCACTCATGCCATTATTCGAATATGAACAAACCAAAAACAGAAAAGGAAAGAAGTATAATACACAATTATCTAAAACTTATTGATGATTATAAAAAGGTTACTTCATTGTCAATCTGAATATTTCCATTTTCTTTATTATAAATATTAATTTATTATGCATTCAACTGGAAATTTACAAAATCGATCTTTTGATAACTTATTATTTTTTTCTTTCTCTTTTATGGAAGTTTGAATTTTCACTATAAATTAATTATTTTGAATTTCGCTTAATTTTACTTTTCATTATTTTGTTTGAAATCCGTGAAAAAAGAATTACGTTTTATGATATGAAAGTGACTTATAGACCCAATGGGTCGGGTGTATTTTATTGTGTATATAATATATTGTACTTTACTGAAATGTGATTACACATGTCACTATAATAAAAAAAATACTTACTTATTTACTTACTTACTTACTTACACAGATTGAGAAACAACGCTAATTATATAATCCAAATCTTTAAAACTATACACACAATAAAATATATAAACGATTTCTTGTTGTATGATACACATACATGATTATGTGTTCTAAAGAATGATAGTTTTATGTATATGGTGGCAAATAATAGGTTTATGTATATACTACTGTCATGCATAAACAAGTAAATGATATTTGATTTGCAGACAAAAGAGACAGATGGGGACAAGACTCGTCTGATTCTACGTCATTTGCACGATTCTGATGCTGATAGCGATTTCGATAATTTTTTAGTCGGATTGAAATCTACTCAACCAAATGTGGCAAATAGAATAACTTCTGTAAAAAATCAAGTCAAGCTGTCTAGAAAAACTACAGACACGGACGCCGAGGACAATTTTGCTAGTGATTTTGATCCAGGTGGGGTGATTTAAAATATATACAGTTTCAGACAGTAGATTATATAAGCTCAAGTTACATATACGTGTTTGACATGTTATGAATACCATATTTGACACAAGTAAAACATTTTTGTCATGTGTTCGTCTAAAAATTGATTGCGAGCTTTATTTGCTTTGATGATTTAAAATGACACATCGAACTTGGTGTATTATTATAGATAAACAAATAAGTAAACATCTTTGAAGGCCAGTATTAGGTTCACAATAATTTAAATATTTCAAATTGAATAGAAGTATTTAAAGGTACGCGTTATTTGAAAACAGTATAATTCTACTATGAGAAACAACATGTACTGAACTTGTATACTAATAATTACATACCTCAGTAGTTAGTGTTGAGGTTCCGAAGTAATAGAAATTTCTTTATTCGTTAAATTGGTAAATGACTAGACTAAGTAAAATTTAATATCAATGAATAAAATTGGGTTCACTGTTTAACCCTTAAGTAGTCAAGGTGATCATGCATTTTATTTCATATACCTATTAGTCTGTCCATTTATATATAGCTATTCGTTGCCCCAAAGACATTGGCTTTTTATTTGTAGACATCTTTATTAATCACGATTTAGATTTTCACATACCAAAGCCAAGGATTTGTTTGTTGTAAAACATATATAAAAAAAAATGGGGGGTCATTTTCAGCTCGATTTAAAATGATATAATACAATATTCAATATGACGTCAATATGACATCTTCATATTTTATTATCCGTGCTAAACATTTTTTGCTAAAAAGCGCCTCCTTGTAAAGTATTTAGGAAAGTTTGATGTTCTTTAGAAAATATGAAAAGGAGAACATTCATGACAACACCGAATGGTTAACATATTTCATACAGTAATATTTGCAACCGTTATCTGGCTTTTATATATTGATGCGTACTAGACCCTCTACAAATGTGTATAAATGTATTCGTTCATTAGATTTCATTATAACTAATAACCATTGTTGGGGATAGCACATGTATTTGTTATTAGATCATTTGAATTGATTTCTGCGGTTCCGATCACACCAAAACATTGAATGGGTTTGTACACAACTGACAATAAGTCTGTACAGTCTTTACCATGGCTTTTGTCTCTCGTGGCATTTCATTCGAAGCACGATCTACATGTTTACCAGTTTAATGAAAGAGCGGGATGAATATAACTTAGAAAGCTGGTTTAGTGTCTGTTTGAGTTCCCTGTAGCATGTTTAGTAACCAAGAATCATTTTAGATTTTATTTATTTAGTAGTTAAATTTCTTTTTTTATATTGTATTCTATAAGTGTTTTTCAACAGCAAATTAGAATGCAAATATATTTTTCTGCAAATTTTGTTTTGTAATTTCAACAGAAATATCTTTTAATTTTGTTTGTTGTTGTCATATGTCAGTTTCAATGGGTGTTTCATTATATGTTTTGATGCTTTAAGTTGTAATCACAGCAATGCTTCTTGGTAAATAATAACGCTCTCATATAACTATACAGGGACATGTTGTTTATTTTACACGACATTTCGAGTACAAGATAATGTAGAAATAGATTTCATTTGAATAATGTGATGTTAGATGTTTCTATTTTGATAGATTTTGAAAAGAAGGAGGGTACCATTTGTGTAGTTTCAAAGTTGACCGGAAAGAGTTGGGAAATTGTACCTATAGAGGCATCTGAAGAACATCCAAAAGCAAGGTTCCTCAAACTTCCGTCCGGAAATGATAAATATCAGTGAGTGCTACATCAGCTTTTCGAAAAACGTTTTAATACGACAAATAACAGATTACACATAAATATAAATCGTTTCCTGAGTCAAATGATTTTAAAATGGGTGGTATTTAGTTACTCTAATCGAATTGGTTAATCCGTTTTAACTCGTGAATATATGTGTTTGTGATATCTTAATTGTGACATACATGTACCATATAAGAACGTATGAATATATTACTCTAAGGAATAAAAAGAAATAGCAATTTTGAATGACAAAGATTTTATGTTTACTTTATTATTATGTCTCTGTAGAGTTTTAGGTCTAGTTGTTCCAGATAACATGTCAGACGAAGATATTTGCAGAGCAGCTGAAATACTGGAAGGATTAAACTGTGTCACCAATGTGTCAGTAATATGTCGACAAAAGCATTCAAATCCTCATGAAGTAGTTATTGAATGTGTAAAATCTGAGAATGTAGCAACCACAATGCAGCACTTGGATTCTATTGGTTATAATGATGGACCGGCTGAGAGTGCAGAGTTTGGTGTTGTTGATGGAGAAGAGATCGAAATAAAGTTTGAATCAAATCTTTATCTAGAGCGTCTTAAACATTCACTTCTGAAGATAAAATTTTATAAGCACCTCCCTTCTAGCAGATATTCCGAACACCTAGTAGTCGTCAGCAAGGCAGAGCAAGGAGAAGACAGCAACTACCATGGATATCTGAAGTACAGTGTACCTCCGGGTCGTTTGTCCCTACCAAGGTCAGGGTCACTTGTTGTGTATGTTCCAAAGGTAAGCTACATGTTACGTTATGTGCATTCAAATCAATTTATTTTAACAACAAATGTTTAATTAAATGAAAATGTTTACCAAAATGTGAAGAAATGTTTACATGTTATGCTGTTATTGAAATGATAGAAAATACATCTACACATACATGTATCTCATAATGTATGCATAAATGCATATATTTACGATCACAGGGATATTTCTTTGTTTGTTGAATGTCTGGAAGTACCTATCAGCCACGTTTGCCTATTCTCCCGGACCCAACACATCGTGTTTCTGTAGTACAGAATATGACAAACTCTATAATATTCTCTTGCTCTTATGAAGGGTAGGTGCTTCATCATGGGTCCTGACCCAATTCTTCATGTTGTACTAAGCTTTGACTACCGATCTAGTCAGTATTTCTTTTAATTTTCGATGTCTACTATACGTCATCATTGGTGGTTTTGGAAATAGCTCCCTTTAATTTCTTTTGACTGCACCAGCATGTATTTATTTTTTTTTTATTATTAATTTCATTGATAACTTCGAATGCTCTAATATCACAAATTTCTGGGCTTCATTTACTTCCTTTACTAGCGCCTACTTTCTGTTCAAAATATCGGTCATTAGATTAAAAAAAATCAATAGTGTGAATACTTACGATTTAATTGTTTCCCAGCTAGGTAATTTTATCGGATAATCTTTTTTACTGCAGTGTTATAAGCCCGTCCAACAGAATGAATGACTTCATTGAACTTCATGTTTGTATACATGCTGGTGCAGTTAAACTAAAAAGGAGCTATTTCAAACACCACCAACGGTGGCGTATAGTAGACATCGGAACTTAAAGGAAATACTGACTAAATCGGTAGTCCAAGCTTAGTACAACATAAAGGATTGGTTCAGGACCCCTGATTAAAGACCGACCTTCATATGAGCCACGGAATATTATAGACTTTGTCCTATTCTGTACTGCAGAAACACAATGTGTTGGGTCCTGAAGAATAGGCAAACGTGACTGATAGGTACTTCCAGACATTCAACATGTACAATATCGTTTCCCTTAAAGCAGAAATTTGCTTTGTTTTTCTCGAGAGCCTTACCGTGAATTTGAAAAAAAAACTGTATTAACAGCATGAATGTTTAAATGTAAGAATATTCATACTGTATTAACAGCATAAATGTTTAAATGTAAGAATATTCAGTCTTGAATGACATTACTATATCTTAAGTGCGCTCTTCACTCTGCATTCTGCATCGAAGTATAAACGATAAAATTTTGTGTTATGAGTGCTTGTCATGTTGCATTATCAGCAGCATAGGTTTGAACCATCAAACTTTTTAATACAATTATTTGTATTACTTTTGTCATTATGAACAATAATGTATTATGAACATGATATGTTTACTTTTAATTTACCAGCCTCTGGATGAAATAATTGGCAACTTTCCATATACTCTTGATGTACCAGGTATGTATATGTAAATTAAAAGAATCATATCTATTCACATTAGAAAGCATAATTACTCCGGGAGAGTATGAATTCGGTACTATGGTCTAAATGAGCAATTTATTGACAGGTCAAATACATTTCGAATTTTTTAACAATAAAGTTGCCCAACTTTCAAAGGTTACATTGATAATGAAAGTGGGGAAAGTGTCAAAGAGGAAACAACCCAAACAAAAAAAGCGGAAAACAGCTGACAATCAGCAAGTGGTCTTCATCATAGTGAAAAAACAATCTGCACCTGAAGGCTGGTATCAGCTGCAGCTTAAACAAAAATGTGTTCTAGTTCAGAGTAAATGAACATGAAACTGAAAATATACAAGACTAACAAAGGCTAGAGCATCCTTAATTGGACAGGCGCAAAAATGCAGCGGAGTTGAACAGGTTTATTGAGATCATAACCATCTTCTTATACCTGTTTAGAAATTTAGAAAACAACAAACACACAGCAATAGGAACAGTCAAATGCAGTTGAAGGAAGGAGGTGTCCGATATCAGAAAAGCTAACAATAGAAACTAGTCATCATGGCAATGATACATACATTAACAAAACAAAAGACTACTAGCAGTTACAGACATGCCAGCTTCAGACCTTAATAAAACTGATTGCAAGATTATTTCTGCATTATATGAAAATCAGGCAATATCTTTCATTAGGGGTTTGGAATCGTACAATCTTTATGCCAACAAAATCGTTTAGTAACAATCTACAGTATTTTTGTGTGTAAAACACAATGTATTATTGAAAAATATTTCAATGCTACCAGTTTTTAAACAAATATTATAATTCTAACTTATATAGCCTAAAGTGTTTGTTGTTTGTCTTTTTGAAGTCTTGTATGCTTGTCGTTTTACTGCTGTTGTTTAACTTTTCTCGTCTAATGATTTATCCACTTTGTATTTCAAAAATATCAAAAAGAAATTTCAAAATAAGTCAATAGTTTTCTTCGACTGCATAATAAGGTTATAAATTAGCTTGCCTGTATGACGTATAAATCATGTGGAATGTTCAATTCATGTTTTGCAGTTAAAGCACTTGCTAAGTTCATTGCTTGGCAGTTAACACGTACAAATTTCAATTCAACAAAATGGGTAAGACTTGGTGGATTTTTAACTAACTGTGACTCTCATCTGTATCATCAAATCGTTAAACATATTGACGAAGAAGCAACGAAAGCACCACAACGAGAGAGATGCGAGCACTTCATTTTGTATTGGGCAAATCATCATGCACCAATAGAATCAGATAGGGTAAGATGCATGTAGATGTGCACATGTATATTGATAAGTCTATATTCATAAACAGTAGTATATTGTGACAAGAGTTTAAAATGTTTAATTGTATAATGCAAATTTGACAAATATATGTATCGATAATAATATTACATACAGAGAATTTTAATATTTTCAGCTTTTCTTGCCACTAAAATAGAAAAGGTACGGTTGCTTTATTCACTTGTTAATTATTTACATTCCCACCCTTTCTTGCATACTGTGTAATAATATTTATTTTGTTAACGCCAATTCCTACACAGTTGACTATATCATAGCGACCTAGTATTTCTTTTGGAGGAAACGAGATGTAAACCAAGATCAAACACTGACCATAGGCGTGTAGACTTGCAAAAAATGTCCTTAAATGTCAGAGTCGAACACACTTTGCTCGAGCACTGGACTTTTGTCAGACAACCCCAAAAAAGACACCCCCATATTACAATCTAGAAACATTTTGACTAGAGCTGAAAAAAGAACCATTGACACATTCAAAGAGAGATGAATTGCAACACCTAAAAGAAAAATCATATTTAGTATTTTTATGGATATGATCTTCCTTTTTTTAGGATCAGCAAACTCGGTTTGCTATTTGTATGTGATGTCATCAGACATGATTGGTTTTTAACTTATATCATTATAGCAATATCAGAGAACAGTAAAACAATACGAAGTCATAAGCAAATGTTGATCTAACAAGAACATGTACATAGATCAAGCGATTAAATATAAGTATTCGCGAAAAATATGTTAAAACAATATAGGAACTATTTAACACTCTATAGTATGGTAAACACTGTAGTTCATGCCTGTTGCTTTGTTTTAGATTGAGGAGATAATAGCGTCTCATCATGATCCAAGTTTGGAATCAGAAGCGCATCAGTTTATCAAACCATACCTTCCTGGAAAAGGTATTCACATAATTTAGCATTATCAGCCTGAAGCAAAATTTTAGTGTCTTAGTGTAATTTTAAGGCTTTGAATGTTCAAACTTTGCAACTAAAAACATGTGTTTGTCTTTAAGTTGGTATCGTTACATTTTTCAATTGCTTTGATTCTGCATGTTCTTATGAATGCATTTTCAAATATAAACATGTAATCACATAAGAGGAACCCAATGATATAGTCAGACAGTTGAACCTATTTTATAAACTTCTGTGTAATCGAATCACAGACATAAAGTTATTTATTTGTTCGCTAAACGCACATTTTGTTTCAACAAGGCTAACTGAGGAAGACATAGGAACAATGACGTAATGCATAGTGATTTAAGTTATGAACTGTTCAATTTAATATAGAACTCGCACTTGATTTAAAGCCTCGACCGAGCGACCGGCGTTGCAATAAATGATATGTCGCTATTTCTCGATATATTTTGTTTATTAAATTCTTGGTACATATGGTACACACCGTCCTTTTGTTGCTGGTATAAACTTGCATGTATTTTCAAATTGCAGGAATGTTTTCAAACGACAGTTTGGAGAAAATGTCATTTGCAATAGCTGGAGAATGGGAAACAATGGCAAAAAATCTTGGTTTTACAAATGACGAAATCAATAAAATCAAAAATAGTCAACCAGGAGCTGTTAAACAAACACTTCGAATGTTAGATTTGTGGAGATTGTCGGATAGCGCAATACAGAAAGGCACGGATCTTGTGAAAAATTTCCACGAAACAGCCAAGTCAGCACAATGTGGTGCAAAATTGCTAAACATAATATCTAAAAATGTGAATTGATAGCAGGAAGCATATAACGCAATAACCCCTTAAATATATAGTTCATAGTAATACATATATAACATAAAACTGGTTGCATATGATTGTAGTTAATAGCTGTTTTTCGAACTTTTTTCAAATTATACTAGTTCATATTTAGTGTCTTTGTGACGGTGAAAGGGATTTTGTCAATAAGTGTTTACAAAACTAAAAAAAATTGATAAACTAAGACTTTTGTACCTCAGGAATAAATTACCTCAGCTGTATTTTGACAAAACTGTAAGGACTGTTTGGTCCTCAATGCTCTTCAACGTCGTACGTTTGTTTGTCTTTTTAACTAACTTTCATTCGGGAGTCACTAATTAGTCTTTATTAGATGAAACGCGCTTGTGGTGCAAATACAATATTGCAATCCTCCCATTATCCTGGTATCTATGCTTAGTTTATTAATAAATATTGTGTTGACTATAATAAAACTTAAAAGGAAAATAAAACAATCACGACGCTTTCTGAATTAACCAAATGCGATCTTTCCATTGTTCTTTAACAACATTCGAGCTGCATACGGTCTATATATCTCCCAACTGATACGATATTCTTGAGCTTGTTTTTCTATCATGATTTTCTTGATAGATGGATGCTGCTCACAGTAAAGCTATTAAACCAAGCGTTCCAAATGTTGAAGGTGGAATTTTCCTTTCGATATTTTTAAGGGCGCCGTTACGTGTTAGTTGACCGTCTCACAGATGATATCGAATATGTTCCTTATGTCGTTACTACAATTTCATTCCTTTTCCACAAATGTGACCTACCGAATTAGAATAATAACCGGTTTTGTAATAACATGAACAACACGACGGTTGCCATATGTGATGCAGGATCTGCTTGCCCTTCTTAATCACATGATATCAACACGACTTTTTAGTTGGTTACGTATTGCTAAGTTTTATTTTTTTATGATGGGTCTCGTGTACTATTATTTATCTGTTTGTCTCTCTCTTTTTAGTCATGGCGTTGTCAGTTTATTTTTCGATCTATGAGTTTGATTGTTCCTCAGGTGTCTTTTGCCCACTATCTTTCAGTGAATAGCCTTTGGTCAACCTTCTTGATATGTTTCAGTCACAACGGTGGACTTGTTAAGGTTAAGAACTGTTGTAAGTTTTCAGACTTATTCACCTTGTTGTTCAGTTGTTAGGGATTCGCAATTGCGTCTGGTCATATCTTCTAGAGGAGATGCTAAAACTTCGAACTGAAAATTACTCTTTCTCCTACACTGTGTTTTGTATTCACAAGTTAACAATTCTGGATGAGTAAGATATCGGTAATAGTTGAACGTAGGTGTTTCCACTTGAAATATAATAGGGGCTAACGAGAAATACTAGATGCAGTCAAAGAAGCAAGCCAAGCTCAGATGAGATTCATGTTCTACTGTTTTGATATTTTTAACATACTTCATCTGTAAGTTGATTTCTAATGTTGGTTAAGTGTCATTTTGGAACAGTATGGGGACGCTGGGTATTAACGATTAACTATAACTGTTTGACTCCGATCCGAGTCTAACTTCTTTTCCCTTTTTCAATTTGATCTACTTACCTGGTGAAGTAAGTCATCAGGTTGCCTAAGTCCCCGTTTGTTTCGATTGTTCTCAATTTTATGTATCCTTATAACAAAGGCAAAAGTTCAAGATAAAATAATATAGAACACTCTATCTCATAATTGATTTTTTATTTCCAAAATCAGACCAAAATTATTTGAGAGGGAGGATTATTGGAATAACTAAGGAGGTTGTGCTGTGGGGAAAATATTTTTTTTCAAAATGCGAAAAACAAAAAAAAAAAACACGGTTTGACACTTTTCCAATTATTCAATTGCAAATATGTATTCTATCCTCCATAACTTTATACAATTGGGGGGGGGGGGGGGGGTGGTGGTGAATGTTGCTCAAAAAAAAATAATTGAAAATAAATAAATAAATTAGTAGAATAATTCATTTCCCTTAACTTAATTAATCATTTTGATTAGATAACATACAGAAGTGGTTAGAAAACACGAGCAAAAGATTGTTGTGAAATAATAAGATTCTGAAATTAATCTGTTAAAAGATGAGACTGAAGAAGCGTTCTGTAAGCCTTGAGGAAAACAAAAACAATTTGATGAATGGTTTTTGTCTGTTCACATTGCAACGCAGAGATTTAACATCTTACATTAAGTACATGTCCATGTAAGAATCAGGCAAACAGTGATAAGTGGCAAATTGATCAAATTTCGTATTCTAGATATGGATTTACCTTATTAGAACTTGAATCTGAAATTTTTGTTTGAAAAAAAATATTTTTGTGCTAAAAATATTCATTTTCAAATTTCCCCCTGATGGCCCCTAAAAATGAGCAAGGAAAACTACAAAAACGTACGTTTTTAAAGTAATTTATCTTGCTTTATTAATAAATTTGTTGTTGCTAGTTTTTACTTTATATATAGTTCATATGTATAGTGATATGAAAACAGATTGAAAATTGATTTTAAATATTTTCTTCCCTAGCTAGCAATCGTAACCATGGAAATGTGATCAAAATGAATTTTAGAAAAATGCAAATTTCATCTTATTTCATTTTATTTGTTTAAGAAACAGCAACAGTATACACACTTTTATTATATATTCCCTTTTAGTAGAAGCCCTATAGATTAAATCGAAACATAAAAAAGTTCGGAAATATTTCGCTGTTGTAGGTGGCAGCACCATCAAAATCGTTAATTTTTCATCTTTTTTTCTCAATAATTTATGATTTTTACGCCCCATGTTGATCAAATTTAGGTGAAATATTCAATTATATCATGCCAATTCCTATACATATGATATACCAGGGTGTAAAGGGGTAATATTTTGCATTTTGAGTGGAACAATATATAGCTTTTTTTTTGAATAAGTGTACGTCAAATTATTTTGAGATCACCCTCATAGCTTACCTGAATGATTTGTAGTCATACTCATACTCAGACTTGAAGTCGGTTAGTGATTATTGTAATCTCGTTTGGTAAAGTTATCGTATTTATTCAAAACCAAAAAAAATCAGCAAGGAAAACATACCTGGTTATGACTTAAACGATACACTTTTGTAACTTATTAGTGAATGGAATGCTAAAAACAAACTATAACGTTTTTCGTTTATTTGTTGTTGTGTTGTGTTTTTCTTTTTAGCATTCAGAGGCAGACTTTTATCTGTTTGCTTTCCAAACTTTCAGTTAAAAACCATTCTGATGTAATGCACGAAAATTTAGATATTGGGTTTTCAACAAAGTGCTTTATTTACTCTGATAAGGTTGAACCACTAATCCTGCAGAACAAAATTAAACGTGTTGAACACTCAAACGTACATAATACGCAAGAAAGTATTTATTGGTTATTGCACGACAAAGACTTCAAGAAGATGAGAAGTAGGAAAATGACGAAGACAAAGACGCAACACGTAAACAATTTAAAAAAAATATAAAAAGCATTTAAAAGTCCAAATTATGAAAGAACTGCAATTAGGATTAAAAAAAACTCTTCTTTATGCTGGGGTCACACATTCACGAGTTTTACTGCCGTTCTTGACAGAACCATTCCTGATTAAAATTTGTAAAAGTCATTGAATCGTTGATGGAAATTCAAACATTAATTAAGATTTGTAAAAAAAAATCAATGACGACAACAATTAGATATTGTTCAGGAAGCGTCGATAGTTAACCGTTTCCCCAGCGAATTTGTCACGTTAATAGCTATCAAAGGTACCAGGACTATAATTTAGTACGCCAGACGCGCGTTTCGTCTACATAATACTCATCAGTGACGCTCATATCAAAATATTTATTAAGCCAAACAAGTAAAAAGTTGAAGAGCATTGAGGATCCAAAATTCCCAAAAATTGTGCCAAATACGGCTAAGGTAATCTATGCCTGGAATAAGAAAATCCTTAGTTTTTCGAAAAATTCAAAGGTTTTTTAAACAGGAATTTATAAAAATTACCACATTTAATTGATATTCATGTCAACACCGAAGTGTTGACTACTGGGCTGGTGATACCCTCGGGGACGAAACGTCCACCAGCAGTGGCATCGACCCAGTGGTGTAAATAGTTATCAAAGGTACCAGGATTATGATTTAGTACGATAATCCCGTTCTCAATCCGATTTCTATCTTTCGCATGGTTGAATTCGACCGAATCTGTCACGACTACGCCCTGATTCTACCGAATGTAATCCGACAGAGATGAGACAGTGACCAGACAGTGAACCGACGCTGGCGGAAGTTATCCGTTCGAAAACAGATAATTGAGGATAGTAATCCGACTTTTTCACTTTTCGTGTCTTATCGTTGTCTGATCTCAAACGGGATCAATAATCGGCAATGTGCGAATCTCTAGTCGGATTACAAGCGTGACTATGTCCTGACAGATTCCGCTGCACCGGATAAAAATTCTAAATATCTTCTGTGTTTTTTGGACGGTGTCATGTGGAACGGTAATGATCTGGAGAAATGTTTAATTATTGTTTTTCTGCAAATTGAGTCCAGATTACATCAAGATCTTTTCGAATGCGAACCGTCTTTGCCGAAACCGTAACCTACCGGAATAGTCCAGTTAACTTGATATTGAACTTGTTATCAATCTTTTGTACTTATTTGGCTTTATAAATATTTTGATATGAGCGTCACTGATGAGTCTTTTATAGACGAAACACGCGTCTGGCGTATTAAATAATAATCCTGGTACCTTTGATAACTATTATCAGTTTTGACAGTGTCTAACCATTACCTGTAACTACCTTGGCTATTAGCAAGCACGTTTTATTATTGATGTTTAAAATATGTATCATATCATTGTTTCTTCAGGAAAGTATAATTATAAGCAGCAATATGTATTTCTTCAATGTGGATTTTAGTCTATATAGGTAACGACATATGGTATATGCAGGATAAGAACAATTTGACTAACATAACCCAATCTTATTAGTGTATAAACCTATTCAGGATATATTAAACGTGTGTTGTTCGTTATTTAATGTATTCGTCATGTCTTGTGATTCATGATTTTTTTTATGTCGCATATGAAATAAGAAAAAGTTATATTCAAGTATCTTGAAACATTTTGTTTATAAACTTATTTTTTTGTAGTAAGGAAAAGAAAACACACAAAACACGATATAAGAGTTATTACCGATAAAAAAAAATAAGCAAATGATCACGTTGTACCCTCACAAAATGTTTTCAAGGAAATCGTTTTGACTCCAAAAAATTCAATGTAAAATTTTGGATAAACGTTTAAGTATACGGGATCGAAACGCAACAACGGTTTTATATACAAAAAAATAAGATAAAATCAAATATTGTAGTAGCTTACTTTAAACATTTACAAATATATCAAATCGTTCTTTGTAACAACAGTCGGGTTTTTTTTAAATTGATAAAATCGTAAAACCTTTATTTGTTCCTCCGTTGTTTATTTGCTAGATTAAAAAGTTCCGAATGAAAAAGTTACAACCATTAGATCAAAGAATAACTGTATTGGTGTTAAAAATATCGACTATATCTTTTTTTAACAAATAAGCTTTTGTTTAACTGATACAACAGCAAAAGTTAGGTCAACAATGTGTGTAGAAGCATCTTGCAACTCCATACTTCCATGACACCACAAAAGGTTTGTAGTGTACATTTTCGTCACCACGTCTTTTGTAAAAGTGAAAAGCATTTACACAACGAGCGGTGCTGAAAAAGATTCAATGATGTCTTATTACTTTCAAATATTCGGCTTTATGCGTTGGTAAATCAAAAAATGCTTTTCGGATGCATGATAATAATAGCACATTGTTTTTATTTTTTAACTAATTAAAGTTATTTATCATTGTAAAGTGTGACAGGTATTGTTGTACTTTGAATATTATTGGTCACTTGACGATTTGTAAGGTCACCAAATGGTTAGATTATATGAAATAACAGTCTGAGAGCAAAAACAAATATATGTGATTTCTACCTAAACATATTAACTAAAGTTTAGTTTTAAAATTTTATAATAATAACCTTAATGGTCCTCCTGTATCTGAAAATCTATCCATTGTAGCTGTGGCATCGGTGCATATGCTTTCACATGTCTTTCCCCCATGACAATCACGTGCTATTGTAGAAATATATGCATTTTCTTGGGATACACCAATGCAACCGACTGTGCCATCTGGTGATCTGTGCCAACATTTTCATTTAGGTGAGTAAGTGCTACTACATATAGAAAGACATATGTTAGTTAATATTTAATTCTTATGGTGTTTACATAACTTACATTTAGACTCTTGAGGTGATTTGTATTATATAACCTTGATACTGGTATCATTTTATTTTCTAATTTGTACCAGATGCTTGTAGAGGTATCGATGGCGAATTACTATTATAGATTATGTATTTTACAATCAAATCAACAAACAAGGTTTAAGCACTGGCGAAAAGGTAAAAAAAAATACTTTCTGCGAAAAAAAAAATTATTTTTATGGAAAGGTAATTTAGAAAAAAAATGTCCTGCACCAAGCCAGGAATATGGTTATAGTTATATTATAGTTCGTTTCTATTGTGTGACATTTCAACGTTGTTAATTTCTTTTTTGTCGTTTGTTTCCTTTTATATTTGATTATGAATTCACATTATTATAAGACGTGTAACGGTACTTTTCTATCTCAAATTCATGTATTTAATTTTGATGTTATATTTGTTTTGTCTAATGCTTGGTTCGATTGTGTGTGTGTTACATTTTAATGTTGCATCGTCATTCTCCTCTTATATTGAATGCGTTTCCCTCGGGTTTTTTTTCTATCGGTTTATGAGTTTTGAACATCGGTATACTACTGTTGCCTTTATTTGGAATTAGTCTTTTCTCTCACTTGTTATTGATCTTTAAATCATTCATAAGAAAACAACACATCAAACTTGTTTCAAAAAATCAGTGGATTTTTCTATCTACGTTTCTAAAAGTACCCTATTTAGACAGAGAAGCAATTCACAATCCAAAATGTCAACTGATTGATAAGCATACAATATCTAGATTGGTGCTTAATGTTAGACTGACCGGTACAAAGAATTCACTTTTTTACTAAAATCACTTTTGCATAGTTACAAACAAAAAAAATCTACGTAATATGAAAAATACACATATAATATTTGTCGTCAAACACTGAATATGTTATTATGGTTTTTTTTTCTATTGAACAAATAAAAAAATAAAGGATACCATACATAAATTATACAACTTACCAAAAACAAAAAAAACAGACAAGAAAGAGTGAAACCCTCCATTCCTCAAAATTCAGAAGCTTTCAATGTCTGTATTTGTTTACAAAACCCGCTAATTTATCAAGTTATCACTACTAGGTGAGGTTATTGACTAATTGGCCAAATTGGAAAATCATGGCTATCAATGTCACATGATTGATTTTGTTTGCATCCCCATGTCAAATATATCAATAGGAAAACACTCTGTTTTTCTTTGTGTTGAATATAACTACATGTACATGTATCTAACAAAAATCAAAATCATTTCTGTAGCATTTTTATGCTCATATTAAAAGTGAATCAATGCATCTCAACCATTTAAATGGTTTTATTCAGTTATTTATTGAATGTAATGGCCTAAAAAATCAACTGTAGAAAACAGTGGTTCAAACATGCACACTAAACAGACTAAACACAACTGTGTTCTTTATCTGAGTACACCAAATCTGTTTATCTTCCAATTACGGACTTACCATCTTAAATTTTCCTAAGAGAACATTTTTATTTTATTTTTTTACTTTTTCTATAAAACTTACTTTCAACAACTGCAGGTTTCCAAAGCCATGTATCCTTTGTTTTTGTTTAAAGTTTTTATGGTTTTTTTATTTTTCTAAATTGTAAGCAACTATTCATAAAATTGTTTATCCAACTGATTTTTAAAGTGTGTCATTGCGTCATTTTGTAATACTCAGCAGCTCCTGGCTATGAAGGATTTCAAGTTTGAATCAATTGCACGTGACCACACTGACTGAATGTGCATACATGTATAACTTCCAATTGTTTTGTTTTTCTGATATTTAGTACAAGTACAAACTATTAGATACTAAATAAATACTTGAAGGTACTGTCGTTCTTCTAAACTAAAACAATATCCCAATATAATTGAATAATTATAAACACGAATAAGGATCAAAAAGTGAAAAATAAATGACTAGTAAACATATTGAAAGATATAAAAGTTTATTAGAAATACACTACATGTATTAATCATATAATGAACTATAATCATCAGTAAACAAGGAAGGTCACAACACAAAGGAAATGATAACATGTATTTACCGAACATTCAACGATAAACATTCCCTTAAATGTTCGCTTTAAAGAAATGCGCGAATGTTATGTGTATTCAGCTAAAAACAACCGTTTTGATTATTTGTTAAATACTCTTAAGATTTCTTAAATCCTTAACGTAACTTTGAATTATCTATATATATTTCATAAAAAAAATATGTTTTATGTTGTACATGTGTATGGACAACAACTTTAATGGATATATAGATGCAATTGCTTTGCGATAAAAGGCTATGCTTAAGCATATATAGAAGATGTGCATGTTCCCTATACTGTCAATCAGGACATTTAGTCAGTTTTGTTTTTAAGTAGTTTTGTATTGAATGTTGGCTTTATGTAATGAATAGTTCCTCATATATATTCGTATTTTGAAACTTATATTATAATGGTACTTTATAAAGGAACTTGTGTCTAGGTAAAATTATTTAACACGTTTCTCTTCGTGAATTACACATTATGATAAACATCGACTACTCCTCTTTTGTTTAAAGTAAGAGGGTTTTCCGATACCATACAGGACTGAGAAATATTCTTTCAAGCTCAGTGGGTTTTGTTGTTTTTTTTTTTTATTATTTGAAATGGGAACAAACTAGTGTCTATTTTGTTCTGGCCTGTTTTATATCTGACGAATTCGTAATTAAACAAAATTTATTTAAAACCAAATATCCTTCTTAATTGGTTATCAAAGGTACTAGGATTATAATTTAGTACGCCAGACGCGCGTGTCGTCTACATAAGACTAAAAGACAAATGATTCGTTCATAAAATGGGAAATGTCATCAAAAGTCGTTTGTAGTTTAATGAATAATTATGTAATACTTTTCTTTTACTACCATCTAATTTGGGGGTTTTCTCTCTCCGTTTTTTGTTTTTTGAAATAGACAAATCCTCTGATTAAAGAGATCCAGGAAACATAATATGATAACAAATCATAAGAGCATACTTATACTTAAAACACAAGACTTCGACCAGTGTCTTCGTCACTTTTTGTAGTTGCTGAAGAACCTTGTTTCACCTTCAATAATTACAAGTGCGCAATGCAGCTTGTGTGTCCCAATCAACATGAAAACGAATAAGCAAACATTTGCAACTAATTATTCTGTAAAAGAAGGGCGAAATATACCAGAGGGACATTTAAACTCATAGATCGAAAATAAACTGACAACGCCATGGCACAAAAAGAAAATGACAATCATACAAATGATAGCACCCAAGACACACCATAGAAAGGTTAAGACTAAGCAAGACGAACCTCAACAAAAACTGGGAAAGTCGATCTCATGTGCTCCACATGGGCACCCATCGTGTTGCCCATGTTATTACTAACTCGGTAAAACGTCTAATTAGTAGATCACATTCGGGTAAAAGAAGCAGACCTGTAGTTACGACATTAAGATAGTCCGATATCCTCTGTGAGACGGATATTTCATAACGATCAACCAACTCGTGATGGTGTTCGTAAAATATACGCAGGGATGATTGCATTTGTTTTGTAGTAAAACTTTTCTATTAAGGTATATAATATATATTCAACTTTGATCTAAATTGGCGTATTATATTACTTTATTGTATTTCACAATTCACAGCGAAAGGGTAGACAAAGGTAATAATTGTGTCTATTGAGGTTTATATATTAAGTTGATTAACTAATAACTATTTTTTAAATTTGTTTTAAAGAGTGATTTTAAACAATAGAACAGTTGATTGGACCGTCTGTTATCAATAGTAATTGTAGTTTAAACGGGAACATTATATAACAAAAATCATTAAATATACTGACAAAGAAACTTATAATTTATTTATTGTGAAAATACTGCGGGAATATACAAGTAAAAGATCGATAATATTGGTGGTAAGATACATGTATTTCACTACACAACTCAGATGAAACATTAAATAAGGTAGCATTTTTAATAGTTTAAAGGAAAAATATGGAATTTATTAATTGATAAGTATTGATAGATATATTTAGTTATAAATAAAACTGTACCGCTTTAGATAATTATGTTTATTAATCCGAAATTTCGATTATGGCTTTATAATGTTACTTTGTCACGTAGTAAAAGCTTTCAAGATCTGTTAAGACATAAGGTTAGCTTTAGGGTTTAATACGCATACACTTTTATTTGCTTTTAAAATATCAAACAAAATTTTAATATCACTGGAAAAACACAATAAGAAGAAAATAGTTAACAACCGCTAAACACAAGTAACATAATAAATTTTACATATTTATTTCGGTAAAGATGGGGTCACACATTCACGATTTATACTACCGTCCTTCACAGGACCATTCCCGATTAAAAATTGTCAAAAGTCTGATCCTGTGAATCGTGGATGAACTTTGATTAAAATTTGTAATGCGGGGTTCACACATTGCCGATTATTGCTCCCGTTTGAGATCAGACCACATTACGACACGAAAAGTGAAAAAGTCGGATTAGTATCCTCAATTATGGGATGTCCTATCATTGTCTGAACGCAGTCGTTTTAGTTCGTAACAGATTCCTACGGGTCGGGAAGGTTCCGAATAGTTCGGCAAAGCACCCCGACAGTTCGGTGCATCCCGTAACATTTGGGGCAACTCAGCCGATTTTGTCTAGTCGGATTACTATCGTGGCTATCTCGTGACAGATTCTGCTGTATCGGATCGGATTCCGAACAATATCTTGTGTATTCTGGATGGTGTCCTGTGGAACGGGAATGGTCTGGAGTAATTTTTCATAGCTGTTTTTCTGCCGATTGAGTTCGGATTGTATTCAGATCTTGTCGATTGTGAACCGTTTTTTTGCCGAAACCGTTCCGCAACAGTCCCGTTATTAATACGAAATTCGTCAATGACACCCACGTCCGAGTCCCGACAATTACAGAATACAAAACGACTGAGACCAGACAAAGCCGTTTACAATGCGCTATAGCGGATCATGATAGGATTACGTTCCGACAGTACCTGATCATCCCGAATATGGCGACAGTTTTCGAACGGATAACTTCCGTCAGCGTCGGTTCACTCTCTGGTCTTTGTCGGATTACATTCGGTAGAGTAGGGACGCAGTCGTGACAGACTCGCTCGAATTTTACCTGGCGAAAAATACAAATCGGATTAGATACTGATTCAGAACGGGATTATCGGGACTAATTCGCTTAGAAACGGTTGAATATCGACGCTTCCTGAGCACTATCTGATTGTTGTCGTGATCAAATTATTTTTTTTACAAATTTTAATTTAAGTTTGAATTTCCATCCACGATTCACAGGATCTTGATCAGACTTTTATTTTTTTTTAAATCGGGAATGGTCCTGTCAAGGACGGTAATAAAAATCGTGAATATGTGACCCAGCTTAAAACAAATAATTCAATCACGACAACAATCATATATTGTTCAGGAATTGTCCATATTCAACCGTTTCCAAGCGAATTTATCCCGATAATCCCGTTCTCAATCGATTTCCAATCCAATTTGTGTCTTTCGCCAGATAAATTCGACTGAGTATGTTACGACTTCGTCCGGATTCTACCGAGTGAAATCCGACAGAGATCAGACAGTGACCAGCCAATGAACCGACGCTGACAGCAGTTATCCGTTCGAAAACTGTCGGCATAATCTGGATGAGCAGGTACTGTCGGAACGTTATCCTATTAAGATCCGCTCTATCCCATTGCAAACGGCTTTGTCTGGTCTCAGTCGTATTGTATTCTGTAATCGTTTGGACCCTGACTAGGGTATTATTGACGAATTTCGTATTAATAACGGGACTATTCCGGAACGTTTTCGGCAAAAACGGTTCACAATTCTCACAAGATCTGGATGCATTCAGGACTCAATCGGCAGAATTGCACAAAACATTGTTAGGATTGTGATCCGATACAGCAGAATCTGTCACGACATAGGCACGATTGTAATCCGACTAGACTAAAATCGGCCGAGTTTCCCCGAATGTTACGGGACGCATTTAACTGTCGGGGTGCTTCGCCGAACTATTCGGACCCTTCCCGAAACGTAGGAATCTGTTACGAAATATAACAACTGCGTTCAGACAATGATAGGACATTCCAGATGATTGAGGATAGTTATCCGACTTTTTCACTTTTCGTTTCTTATCGCTGTCTGATCTCAAACGGGAGCAATAATCGGCAATGTGTAAACCCCGCATAACAGTTTGTTTAGAAGTACGTTTTTTTACATATGCAATCAAGTTTAACAATAATGCTGCGGTAATTCACATGTTATTTATGTATTTATGAATATATCTGTTAATTAGAGCAGTTTAAAGAAGAAATATTTCGACAAGTAATTAAGAGATGAAAAAAATGTCAATCATTCTTTTACAAAACAAGAGAAAAAACAATGATCGACAAACTTAACAATAATCTGACGATTAGCAATCAGCGATTTTCAACGAATTAAAGACTTCTAGCTTGTGATTTTATTCATGACCTTAAAAACATTAAATTGAAAAGCTGAAGAATGTACAGAAAAAAAACACTTTGTAACCGCAAAGTATTATTAAAGTAGAATCAAGCCTCTCAATGATCAAAATTAACTATTTTTCAAACTACTTTTGTCCATATGTAAATTATCGAATTATCTATAGTTTCAGTCAACAGGTTAAATTTAATACTTAATAAAAAAAAATAAACACTGAATATAAAAGAGAAGTGTACATAATTAAACTCCTCAACAGATATTTTTTTTAAATTTCACATATGAATTCTGCTTGTAAAATTACACCACACAAAAAAAATAAAAAAGGGGGTAGAAGTAGATTCTATTACTAGCCGTTGAAATTAACTACATGATACACCAACAATACAAAGGATATAAAGGGAAATTCATCAAATTAGCAGATTTTTTCTAAAATTGATATACGATTTAACAATGAAGGATGAATCCATAAGTGCAAAGAAAGTATTTAGCAACCGTGTTAGTTTTTTGGCCGGAACATTAAAATTATCCGGCGACGTCATTATCAACAGTAACGTCACCACAACTTCTACCGTACAGTTGTAATCTCGTAGCAATGGTGTGTTTTACTCATCTTCCCATGTATTACAAATGATATCGGTTATAAATTGATAAAGAAATAAACCAACTAATTTTAAGGAACATTTTTTCCCAAAAATGTAAGTTTGCACTTAAAATAACCACAAGTGAAAGAAAGTTTCCGTAGACTTTAACATCATGTTTTCTATATTACAGTGGCTTCCACACATTTTTTAATGGTTGGATTGTAAAAAAAATTATGAATCAAATATCGAGTTTGCATTTCTCCTGGTAAATACAGTGTTATCAGAATGAGTTGATCGGTTTCCATCTTACTTCTGCATGTAAGTATTTAAAAAAGTAAACTTATGATTATTTTCATCCTCGTCGTTTCTGCATGGTGTTATATTGAGGATTTGCGCACAATATAGTCAACATTATAAACTTATTGCATTAGTCATGTTTACACACATACTCATGACGCATCTCTGCCAAAAATATTTTATTTTACAAAATTTCCCGTCTGGACCACTTTCCTTTTTCTTTAACTAAATGATAAAGAATGATGTAATGTTTGCTGACTGGAGTCTAAGTAAAATAAGAAAATATTTGTTTGTACCATTATTTGTTGAAAATTCACATACACGGATTTAAACAATAAGCATAATGCATACTATCATGGCTCTTCAACTATTCCGATTAATAAACATCCATGCATGGCTTTCAAATATTCCGCCTTTAGTGTTCCTTATCACGGTAATTCCAGAAAAGCACTTCGGAAGAATGACATTTAAATCGTCTTGAATGCATTTAATCTTCAGAATTGTTTAGGCCGCAATAAGATAAAAAAAGAAAAGAAAGTAGGACTCATTAACACATATTAACAAAATAGAAAAGATAAGAGCATTTGGCATAACTTAACGACGCAGATATTTCATACATATTCAAGATGGAAACATACACTAGGCCTAATACGATACTTTTGAGATCGACGTACCTAGTGCAATTACGACAGGTACATACCCAGTATTATGCAATAACATTGTATATAGGGAAATGCTTTAGCAATGTACATTTGTATATATTATAATGCTTAAAATTTACTGGTGTAAGCATGTACCAACGGCGACCTTATGAGACTGTATCAAGTTCGATGCTTTTTAAAAAACTTTACCTAATAAAATATTATAAGAATTTACTCAGTGTAATGCACGGATACTATTCATAATGTATTACGGATTTACTTAGCGTACTGTCGTACGAACATAGCCTCTGCATTATGCAAATGCATAGCTTTCCTATTTATATAATATAAAACAATAAGTATATTAGGTATGAAACCCAATGAGACAACTACCCGCCATTGGTTAAATGAAGTCGATGTAAGCAATAACTATAAACAAACATACTGTTTTCAACAATCGAAGGGACGAAAATATAATGCGTAGGCCACAAAAGACTTCCAAATGAAAAATGTGAATATTTCAAACGAGAAAATCAACGGCTTTATTCATAAAAAAATAGTACAAAAAACCAACACCATATTGTGATGTGGCAGATTTAGACCAAAGTAAATAACAACCAGTAAACCATTTTAAAAACAAATGTTGCTATCTCATCGAGATTGGAATCTGATAAAGAAGAAATGACGTGTTATATTTTTATTTTACATGTATGTGTACTTTCAATTCAATTTGGTTCTGAATCTAGATGTAGTTTTTCCATAAATTGCGGACGGAATAGAAGACACCTGGGTTTTTTTTTTTGTGCACTGCTGCATGTAGAAAAAGTTGAAAGCTTATTGGGAGTTAAATGACATAGTTTTTACTTATTCTAAGAAAAATGTTTAGAGTGGTCACTTTATAGTTAACTGATTTAATGTTTTGGGCCAAATTAGTTTTTGTTTTCCGTCTTTGTTCTTCCGACTTGTAAGTGTTGCACTTGTGGTCAAATTATATTCTCTTGGTATCGTCTTAATTTGTAAATGTATATACATCATCATCATGTCCTAAAATTTTCATTTGCACAAAATTGGAACATGTCAACGTTTTTTAAACCTAATAAATAATTTCACATGTCATTCATTAATTATTCGTTACCTAAAACTTTTTGTTGAGTACTGTGTGTTTTCGTTCAAAACTAGATAAAATTAAGGAAGGAAATGGGGAATGTGTCAAAGTGACAACAACCCGACCATAGAGTAGACAACAGCCGAAGGCCATCAGTGAGTCTTCAATGTAGCGAGACACTCCCGCACCTAGAGGCGTCCTTCAGGTGGCCCATTAAAAAATGTGTTTACTAGAATAGTGATAATGGGCTTTTTAAAACGATATTATTTTGGCAATTCAAGTTTGATATCAATAGAAGTAGAACTGTCACATGTTTATTTGTTTTTAATTCTATTGTGAAGCGTTTTTACTTTTTGCTGATATCAAAAACACGAAATGCCTTCTCCCTCGGGTCTAAAACGTGTATAAAAGTCAGGCTACACGAAACAATATAATGCTTTAATTTCTAACTGGAGAACTTCAGATAATTTCTCATGATTAGGTTTTACACAGCACCGGCGTGCTTGTTAGATTCATGATAGACCGCATGAAGTACATTTGTTTCTCTTTTGTGTGTCCTTTCTTGGAGTAAGGAAGATAACTTGCATAACTAACGTGGAACATTTTTAACACGTATTTCGCTAGGGGCGTGCAATTACGTACACTTTGTCTTAAACGAGCATAATCTATTGTAATACATGTGTTATGTATCTCTTTAAATAACTTATTTAACAAGTGATCTTCTAATGGGTGATATTGTTGAATGATGAAAACACCGATGTACAGTTATTAAAGCGAGTAAACACCCCATTTGGTTTTTTTTGGAAAGGAAGATTTGAGACTTCAGCTTATCATAAAAGAATTATACTTCAAGTTAGATTACACAGAAAAATTTAGTCTGTGATTTTAATACACAATATTTTCACAGTACAAAAATGGTCGACATCGAAGCGTTACACTTATTACGTCAGCGATGTGAGGCGCTATCCAATTTACCAAATCCCGCTGACATATCACTTGAGAAGTATGAAGAAACCGCATCAAGAACTATGACAAAGACACATACAGATATAGAAACAGTATCAAAGTATGCAACAGATATAATAGAAGAACTCGAAAATGTCAGAGAATTGGTGACAAATTGCAGCGTAAAAATCAGTGAACAGATATTATCATTAATGGATGAAGGTACATACTCTATCATAAAGTAATTTCTTAAACGAAAATGATTTGACGTTTCATGAAAGAAACAACGAATGGCTACAATCAAAGGATGTTCTATATTCTGTTTCAAACTAGAGTTAGTTTTAAATATACACCAGTCCAATATTTCTAAAGTGACGACCAAGATTTCGTGTCAAATATGTGTTTAATCTTTTTTTGCGTGTATTTAATTAGGGTGTTTTGTCAGTTATAATAATAAAACTTATTTTTCAATTATTTTAAATTATTAGCATAAACGACACATAATGATCTTCTGTTTTAGTAAAGATTCGGTGTTCATTACGTCAAGATTAGTATGGTGCTTATATTTTAGTAAAGATAAAATGTTCGGTTTTTATACAAAATAAGTCCCAATTTTGCTTAAATTACATACCAGGAGTAATGCGATAAGGACAAAAAATCATACGTTTATTAATTCTGGTAAATTGAAGTAAAGGATTTAACTGATATATACATGAAATAGTCTTAAACTAGTTTACTACATTGATGAGATTTGACAATTGTAATTTAACCTAAAAGAAGAATATATACAAAGTTCGGCAACAGCTCCAGGATGCAACACAATTGCAATGACAATGACGGGAAATCCAATAGGCATAACTTATATATCAAGCTGATCATGAAATTGCTAAAAGTCATGTCGCTGAGTGCGTCGCAAAAAAATACAGCGAAAGTTCTGATACCTTTTTCATGTCAAATAAACATACGATGCAGTGCATCGCATACATTCACTCCGTTATCTAACATAATACAAAGTTCATGGACTAGTATACGTTGGTACCAGGGTTTCCACTGGGTCAATTATTTTTTTCGCCACCTCTTTCGCCAAAGCAATATATTTTTCGCCACTTTATAATTTTTTTCGCCAAGTAACACAAATATATTTTTCTTTTAAAATTTTCCTTTTTTTCCAGCCCCCCCTAAATAAGAAATGTTTTTTTTTATAACAAAACGAAGCATCTTATCACTTGGAATTGATCCCTCGTGTAAGGTGTAGTCTTTACATTTAAGGCTTGCTCTCATGCCAACCTTTTGAATAGATTTCTTCATAACTAGTTTTCTTTTCTAGACCATCGTAAATAGGTAAAACTATATGCTTGAAACACGTGTGTCACTGAAACGACTTTGAAATACCCACTCAAATTAAAGATCTAAATGAAAGTTAAATGATAAAGTTTTAAATCAGAGACCTTTCTTGCTTTTGAACATTTTTCGTCATAACAACAATTTTCTTTTCTGGACTTTCATTAAAAGAAGGAGAGGAAGCGTAAAAATTTTGCTTCAAACACGTGCGTCGCAAAGTGGTTAATAAAATCCCTATTGTGACATGTGACAGAAGCCATTTAACCCTATCATTTTGTCATTTCATACAATCTCAACACCTTTATTAATTAGTCCTTTGATGTCGATAGCTATGAATGCAATCAGCTGATTATTGATTTTCTGTCAAAATCTTAACGAGTTCAAGGTGAATTCCGAGTATTGTTTGATCGGTAAAGTCAGAGAAACCTGAAAAAGTAAATAAACAAGATGGGTGAAAATAAATCGTGATATATATTTCTTTCGCCATATTCTTTCGCCAATGACGAATTTTAATCGCCAAAATTATTATTTTTTCGCAAATTGCGAAAATGGCGACCGCCAGCGGAAACCCTGGTTGGTACACATGTTTACGTAAGCACTGAATTTAGAACAAAAACCATAAACAAGTTTCAATGCAAAATCCTGTTGCATACAAAATAATATAAACAAATCTCAGTATAACCTTACAAATGCGAATATAATGAATTATGCATATTAAAAGACATTTATTTCATAAATAACGTTCACATTACCTCTTTGTGTCATTAACATGTCAAAATTTGTGAAGCATCGTCACTCGTTTACGGGAATTTGATGTTTTGTGGAAAGAAACGGCGATTTACTACTTAGCTTCTAATCGTAATATGTTACTCCTTTTCAATGTACGACGGCAAAAAGTCAAGCTGTTTTAAATCTAAAGAAAAGTAAAAAAAAAAGATAAAGAATATTGGAAAGTACCTATAAATGATTGAGAGGACATATTAAATGTGTATACAAAAAAAAATGTAAATACTTTTTAACACATAAACTTACTGTGAATAAAAACTGGAGAGCCAAGTCTCAAACCTTAAAATTTCTCTGCAAATCAGGGCAACAGTAGTTTACCCATTTTCCAATCTCGCGAATCGAGTAGAAATTCTTTAAAACACAAATAAAAGAAAAAAACTAAAAATATCCATGCTGTGCCAAAAAAAGCGGATGCTTGTTCTTCAACAGGGTAAGCGTTTCTTTGATAGATGTCAATTCTAAAATGCTTCCATGTAATCAATTAAACCAAACATAATTGATCATGGTCAAGGTCTTGAATATTTCTGAAAAAAATATAAATTAACTGACTTTACCTTTAAGATCAATGGCAGCGAAACCTAAATTCGTTAATACTTAGGATATTAAGCTAAACAATGCAATTTTCATGTAAACACAAATCATATATTCAGGGAGCATTGGTGTCTTTTACCATCTTGGGTTGTAAATAACAGAGAACATACAAAACAAACACACACAGACACGGACTATGTGGTAACAACTTCAATATTAATGTTCTTGCCTTGCAATGACATGTGTGAATATCTGACGTAATTTTATTAGTAGTGAATTTATATGTGTTACATTCTTTTGTAGTTAATTGGGAAAAACCATGGCAAAAGACACCATTGTTGACTAGGTAATCTACACTCTTAAACACAAAAACACTATATAGATATGTGTCAAATGACATTCTTACAGCAATTAAACAACACAAGGTCACAAAAATAGAAGGTATTGAGTATACCATCAATGTAAAAGTGCAAGCACAAATACATCATAATGTGAAAAACATATGTGTTATGATTACAAATGGAACAATTTATATCAAAGTCCGCATAACATACGTCCTTTAGTTTTAAGGAAAAACAAATATAATAGTATATAGCTATAAAGGGCAGCATCCTAAAAATATCAAAGGACGGATTTTATGACGTAAGAAAAAATCGTATACACGTATGACCATTATGAAAAAACGACAATCACTGAATTATTGTCTCCTGATTTGGAGCAGACACATATAGAACATTTGTAGAATATGACAGTATTAAATAAGGGTTCAAATGCCTTATCTTCGTACCGTATGTGTCAAAGAGACATCAGCCCTAATAAAGGACAGAAAGCAGTCGAGATCAACCAATGGGTCTTAAAAACAGCGTGACAATTTCGCTACGGAGGCGGGCTATAGGTACAATTAGCCCCTAAACAACATGGGTACTAGTTCAGTGAGAGTGAATGCCATATTTAACTCCGATATTTTGGAATAATCCATTTTTATTCAGAATGATTAGATAATTGGTAGTAATTTTCCCCATATTTGAAACATTATCCTGTAAACGATTGGACCTTCAAATTGACATTAAAAAGTTATATATCTACAGAAGTAGAACCTTCAGATGTTTGTAAGACATTAGTTTCATTGTGTGATATCCATATTTAATATTTGGGCAGGTTAAACCAACCGGTTTGTTAAGAAATATAATTTTTAACACTTTGAAAGGCTTTTATAGGACAGCTTTAGCAAGGGCCAAACAGTAGGGTCTCAAAATACCCTTCTTCAAAATTTTGCCTAGCTTTACTTCTTACGACATCAACTGAAACCATACAACACCTAGTAAACGATTCACCAAATGTCATCTACGAAGTTTAAATATGCAATGTCATACAAATGTATAGTGTGAATATTAATCTATTTGGCAGCAACTAGAATTTGTCGAAATCAGTACAAGGAATTTCTGTGAGAGAGTTTATCATAATATGAGTCTATCAAAATACTTTATTTTTTCTATTTTTAACGTTCGAATCATTAGATTTTTACGTCTCGTCATATCCCAAGTTTAAAAAAAAAATCCTTATTTGAAGTTAATATGATGGGAACAACAGCAAAGACAAATTTCTGCAATCAACTCCCTTTTGTTAACGCATCATCAGTTACACATTATTCGCTAAGGTTATTTTGTTCTCAAAATTGTTGAAATCATAACATCGATATCGTCAATCAAAATAAAGTAAATTACGACTGTTGCTGAAAGGTGAATTGTGCTTTGTTTAATACCGCAATCCAACTAAGCCACGATCGCACTACAATTTGTGAAACAAATGCAGAGCTTGACTATCGTATAGATCGCAGTAAGGTTGCATCAAGGTCGTAGTGAGGTCTTCAAGATTGTGAAGAGCTTGGCCAACTTTAGACATGTCCAAACAATCGTGGTGCGGTAGAGGCGAAATCAGGTCGCAAGATCGCAAAGGTCGCTGCCATCGTCGCGAGAGCATAGCGAAAGCGTTATTCGATTCGGAGAGCCTGTACTACGATCTCACAGCGATGCTATTACGACCTCAATTCGACCATTACGTTAGCAATGCGATTCAACTACGCTTCCACTGCAACTATGCCATGTTTAAACCACGCTGTTGAAGACCATAGTACTATTTTAACACGCCCATGCCGTCCTCATCTCGCTCTTATAACGACCTTACCACGTTCATACTTCGACCATCATGCTCTTTCTCATTGTCACATAAAACATATAAAAGCTTTCCAGGTTTTGTTTGTCTGTATATAAATTGAACCTCTTGTCCCTTTTCTCTAATGGCTCGACCATGCTTGACACATATTTGTCATCCCTGCAATCGTTCACTATAAAAACATCGTCATTTGAGCTGATGGACCAGCAATAGATTCGACATCTCTGCTAGATCAGGATCAAAGCTTCCTCTGCTGCCTCTACATTTACCCCTACCACCACTCTCATGTGTCCTTGTATATTTTGATTACTGTGATGTTTCCGAGAAATCTACGTTCTAATTAAGGCATGACTGTATTATTTTTTCTGTCTATGAAGAAATAACAAAAAAATGTGGTGCACACTGAATAACAAACGTAGCGGGTTATTTTAAAGTATGCACCAATTTTTTATGTTATTTCTAAAAAAAAGTAGAATCACAAAAATACTGAACTCAGAGGAAAATTTAATCGGGTAGTCCATAATCACATGGTAAAATCAAATGACAAACACATCAAAAGCGAATGGAGAAGAACTGTCATATTCTTGACTTTGTACAGGCATTTTCAAATGTAGACAATTGTGGATTAAACTTGGTTTTAAAGCGCTAAACCTTTCACTTTGGTGACAGTCTTATCAAATTCCGTTATATTTACAATGATGCGTGAACTAAACAGACATAATAAATAAAATAGTCAAAATATGGGTACAACAGTCATCATCGTGTAACAATTTTAAAAGGAACAATTTAACAGAACACAAAAACATCTATCTACAAACACATTCATTGATTCACGTGCTTGACGTAAGAAAATTGTATACGTCAGATATATTTATTTGTCTTTAAATGTATAAACAAACCATTTTAAAATTTCACATGGACAATGTAAGCATACAGGGTTAAAAAAATCTAAAGTATGTAAGAATTAATTTCAGAAATAGACCGAGATTTAAGATAGTCCAAAAGTTATATAGAATTTATAAAAACCCACACATAGTTCATTCCATTTCGAGATTGAATAATTTAGATTTTTGTGGTTCAACGTATTTTCTAATTCATAATAGAAATATAACAAAATGCCATATAATAGAACAATGAAATAAAAGGAATGCAATCGTATTGATATGGAAAACGATGTTGAAGTTAGTGCTGAGAACATAGTAAGATAGCGGTATGAATGTAGTATAATCATGGTAAACCCCTGTCCCACTAGACCACGATCGCACTTTGCTCACCACGATCTGAAATACACTCAGATCGTGGTGAGGTCGCGGTATGAGCGGCATGAAAATGTAAATTTTTGTTGCTTTCACGTTGCTACTACGTCCTCATTACGCTTCATCAACGATCCCGCTACAAATATACCACGTTCTCGCCGCGCTTATGTTGCGATCTCAAGACGCTTATCAAGATCTTTCGACGCTCATTACGTTCTTACTACGACCATACCACGAGTTATCCTATTGCAACACGATCTTACCACGCCTTTACTGCGATTATAGTACGTTCTTACCACGATTATACTTCGTTCATACAGCGATCTTACTACGTTATCAGTAATAACGTCAACATCGTGTTCCATATCAATACAATTCCATTCCTTTCTATTTCTGATTAGTACATATTTTTTTTCGGAAACAATACAGTCATGCCACCAAAATCTTCTAGAACACGTGGGCGTGGTGGTAGGGGTTTATGTAGAAGCAGAGGGAGCTCTGATAGTAACGAATCCTAATCAAGCAGAGATTTCGGACCAACCAATCCAACCGAAATTACAACTGTTTGCTGGTCCATAAAGTTCAATTGACGATATTTTAGTGAACGATAGCAGAGATGACAAATATGTGTCAATAGATATGGTATGAGAAACAATGAGACATCTCTCCATCCAAATAACAATTTCAAAAAGTAAACCATTATCGGCCAAGGTACGGCCTTCAACACGGAGCCTTGGCTCACATCAAACAGCAAGCTATTAAGGGCCCCAAAAATTACTAGCGTAAAACCATGCAAACGGGGAAAACCTACGGTGTAATCTATATAAACGAGAGACATGGTTGAGCCGTTAGATAAAATAGAAAATAGACAAAAACTACATACAGACAAACAAAACCTGGAGATATATAATATATTTTATGTGAAAATGACAATGAAAATGATGGTCGTAGTATGAACGTAGTCAGGTCGTACGAAAAGCGCGATGAGGATGGCAAGGGCGTGCTAGAATCGTACTATGGTCTTGAACAGCTAGGTGTAAACGTGGTATAGTCGTAGTGGAAGCGTAGTTGGGTCGCGGTGAGAACGTGATTGCCGAAGCGGGGTAATAATAACGTCGCTGTGAGATCGTAGTGCAGTCTCTCCTTAAGGAATCACATTGTTGCTACGCTTTCGCTCCGATGGTACAAAGACCTTTTCAATCTTACTACGATTTTAAGCTGGGTCACACATTCACGATTTTTACTACCGTCCTTGACAGGACCATTCCTGATTGAAATTTGTCAAAAGTCTGATCAAGATCCTGTGGAAGGAAATTCAAACACGACAAGAATCAGATATTGTTCAGGAAGCGGCGATATTCAACCGTTTCCAAGCGAATTTATCACGATAATCCCGTTCTCAATCCGCTTCTAATCCAATTTGTATCTTTCTCCAGGTTAATTTCGACCGAGTCTGTTACGATTGCGTCCCGATTCTACCAAATGTAATCCGACAGAGATCAGACAGTGACCAGACAGTGAACCGACGCTGACGAAAGTTATCCGTTCGAAAACTGTTGGCATAATCGCGATCGGCAGGTACTGTCGGAACGTAATCCTTTCACGGTCCGTGTATTCTGTAATTGTCGGGACTTTGACGTGGGTATTATTGACCTAGCTAATCTATTCCCGACCCGTGGGAATCTGTTACGAACTTAAACGACTGCGTTCAGACAAAGACAGGACATTCCAGATAATTGAGATAGTAATCCGACTTTTTTCACTTTTCGTTTCGTATCGCTAGTTGATCTCAAACGGGAGCAATGTATGAACCCTGCATTAGTGCGCTCTCACTATGCTTCTACTACGACCTGATTTCGCCACGACCTCACCACGATTGTTTTGAACATGTTCAAAGTATGGTCGTAGTGAGAACGTGATGAGCGTACACAGATCTTGATAAGCGTAGTGAGGTCGCAGAATAAGTGCTGTCAGAACGTGGTATAATCGTAGAGGGTTCGTTGTAGAAGCGTAATGAGGACGCAGTAGCATCGAAAAAGCAATTTTCATGACGCTCATACCGCGACCTCACCACGATGAGCGTGGGGCGATCGTGGTCTAGTGGGACTGGGGCTTTAACGTATGTATCTAAGAATCTGGTAAACGATCATTATAAAGACCAGCCCTGAGACGTTTCTTAATCAATTATTCGTTAACGTTGAGAATTTCGTTAAGTACTTACATATCAAATCGATATCACAATAGTTGTTTTCCTGACATAAACGCCTCGTTGATATTTTCGCAGCGTGGTCATCATTAGAGTTAGATATTGGGAGTGTGATTTCCTTCAAAGATCAATCTAAATGTAAGGAATTTGGGTTTTTGTTTGCTTCTCCGGTCTCCACACGGCATTTCGGATTAAAATAAAAATAAACTTTTTTGTTCAAGTATCAGAAAAAATATGGCGTGATATGTCTTCCTGTGAAATATTACCTTTAAACTAGCATATTGAAAATCCTGCTTTACTCCGTCAGTTGCTGAATATGCATTTCAATAACTGCTTGACGTTTAAAGCAGCTATTCCTTCTCGTCTGCCTTTCAAAACAACAAATTCACATTCAACTGTAACTTATACCTTAATAATTGCTCATAATAAATGTTTCATAGTTTTGCATTATTTACATCTAATAGTAAGGATATTGATATGAAAAAACTAGAACAAGTTAAGACTTTGGAGAGACTTGCAAAACAACAACATGCACTGATGGAGTTCACAGCAATTACCGAAGTACACGTTTTGAAGCTTAAAAGTAACGCAGCTTTGTCCAAAAAAGAAATAACCGATTTTAATAGTAAAATGTACCATTGGCGTGATGGCTTAAAAACATTAATGGAAAAGAAAAAAAGAACACGAGAAGAAGAAGAAACATATGAAAGAACTAAAAAGGAAAAGGAAGATGCAGAACGGGAAAAAAACGAAGAGGAAGAACAGAAGAAAAGAGAACAGGAAGAAAAACAAATAAAAAAGCAAAAAGAACGAGAGGCTAAGGAGAAACGAAAAAAAGAAGAGGAATAACAGGGGAAGAGAGAACAAGACGAAGCCAAAAAACGAAAAAAAGAACAAGAAAAAAGAGAAGCTGAGGAAAAACAAAGAAAACAAGAGGAAGAACAGAAAAAGAGAGAACAGGAAGAAGCAAAAAAGTTATTAAAACAAAAGGAAGAACGAGAAGCTCGAGAAAAACGAAGAATACAAGAGGAAGAACACAGGAAGAGAGAACAGGAAGAAGCGAAAAGACTATTAAAACAACAAGAAGAACGAGAAGCTGAAGAAAAACGAAGAATACAAGAGGAAGAACAGAAAAAGAGAGATCATGTAATTTTTCCTATTTTTTTGTTTCATTTATTATTAAGGTTTATTAAAATGACGAATCAGTTTTTTTAATACCTTCTTAAGGTGGTATGTGAGTTTAGAATACAAATGATAGAATTTGTGCATACTTTGACAAAACGTAGTATTTATTGATATATGTTCAAAAGTATAATTAAAAAAAATAGGTCACCGCGCATTTTCGCGACAAAATGACGCATTTTGTACAGATTATACAGGGGAAAAAAACATTTTGTTAATAGAAACTAAACAAAATGATAGAATTGTAAAAAATAATTAGGAAAAGATAGCTTTCAGACAATGATTTGAGAATATCAAAATAAAAGATAGGGTGACCGTACGTATTTCCTGTCTAAAATACAAAATAGGAAAATCCCATGTAGAATCCGTCAGAACATGCACTGTTTTAGAGTTAACTTTCTTTAATGTCAATTTAAAAACATGTATGAACAACCAAAAACAATCAACACATTTAAAAATATCAATATGTATAAGTTATATTCTTGAGTGGTTCTTTAAATGAAAATTCATATTATATAGCTGCATTCCTGCATAAGATTTTGTTAACTTTATAGAAAATCTGCACCTTAGGTTCTCTGCATTTTACAATTTTTCAAGATGGCGTAAAACACCCACACTACCGTCAATGCAAAAAAATCTTTTTTGGCAAACAGAAACAAAAACATTAAATCATATTTTTTTCTTTAATACGAATACACCAAAACAAAATTGTCCATCAAATGCATGACAAGCTATAAGTAATAAATCATTTACAAAAGTTGTAAATATGTATAGTACTAAAATAACGAGGTAAAATTTGTAAGCCGTCACTGGGTAAAAACGACAAATCAAAGAATTCAACTTTATACATAGTTGATATTGGACAATTGTATTGATTTAAAATAACACCACTCCAGACCCTTTTGTTTACCACATAATTCTAATTGCCAATAACTAACAAGTTCCAGGTCGAATCCGATAACGCTACCAATAGTATATTCACCTGTTACCTATTACCTTATCTGTACGTTCCGCCTCTGACAGGCTTTTTTTATATAAATTAGACCTGTTTAAATGATTTAACACTAGTCATGTGTGGGGCTCGTTATAGCTTGCTGTTCGGTGTGAGTCATATGTCCGTGTTGAAGACCATTCTTTATAAACCTATAATGGTTTATTTGGATGAATAAATGTTTCATTGGCACTCATACCACATCATCTTCCTATTTATATAGATCTGTTTGTCGTAAACCAGATACGTTATATATAGGAGGACAACCAATTGATTCGGAGGTGGGACCCTGGCCTATTTAAGAAATGAATATGCATGCCCCCATTTTAGTATCTTGTCTTATCATACATAAAAACAAATATCCAAGATGCATTTTTTATATCCATTTACATAGGTATCAAATTTAAAAAGAGTGACTAGAAAGATTTTTTTAAGACATACGCAGTGAACGTACCACACCTTTTTGACACTGTACACTTATCTTTTTAACACTTCTATATTCTTGAATCCACCCTCGACTATAATGATATCATATTTTCATATTGATAACGAAACTTCTATTTGACTGCTCTATTTATTTGAAGTTGTATGTGTATCTTATAGAAAGGTGATTTGTATAAAAAAAAAAGATAAATTACGTTAGGGTGTAAAAAACTGATGATCAGGTGCAACGAAGAGGGAATGATTTGGTGCTTTTTTCGGGGAGGGGGGGGCCGGTGGAAGCAGAAAATAAATATTCTGAATCAACGCAAATAATCTGGCAACCTTTATGTTGTAAAAATTAATTATTATATTTGTCAGCACCTTTACAATTAGATAGGCGTCCCATTATAGACTTCTGATTAGTCCTCTTGATGAAGATTATTTAATGGGGGTTTAATTTAGTACATGTGTCATGGAAAGTGATACGGTATCTGGACGTCGCATGTATAACTTTAACATTATTCGATCTTTACTTCATGTCCTGATGACGTAACTTTGGATACCTATTTAAGCCTCGAAAAGACAACTTAATAAATAAGAATATAATTTTTGGTGTTTTTGTAAAGATGATATTATGAATAAGGGTTGACATACATTAAATTATGGACACATGTGGGTCTTTTCTGAAATGTAAAGTGGATAACAACTAAAAAGTTCCAGAAACAATTTCCAGATGTTTCAGAAAGGGTGCGATACGCAGTATGCTATACGGGTTTTGCTATGCGATACGGCGTACGCGATACAAGGTAGATGAAACTGACTTGTGAAAAGAATATTTACATTAAATAAACAAAATTTCGGGATTTAGTACTTAGTACAATGTAGCAATATGTAATGTTGAAAGCAAACCCAACTGGACATCAATTACACGACACAATGTTGGTTTTTTCCCCAATACATTTATTTTACAGGTTCTTGAATAACATTAACGGTACCAATTTTTAAGCGTCAAATGCGCTCTTTGACAATAAGCGTCTCTCCGATGCTGGAATCGTGGATTGAAACTTGGAAAAACAATTGTTTTAAAAACAAAGATAGGTTGTAAAAAATTAAAACAAAAACAAAAAAGTTCAAGCCAAAAGGAAATAAAACAGATGAGATTAAAGATTTTTCTAGTGTTGTCTGCTTCTACGTGTTCTATAAAAAAAACATTCAGTAAACCAACTAATGTACTCCATATAGCACTATTAATAAGTGTCTACCTATCGATCAATCACAGTTTATATATTCTATAACTTAGCCTTTCATATAGTTAATCTGTATGTTAATGTAATACCTAGGGTGTATCCTTTGTTGGAGTAGAAATACCCATTAACCAAATGGAGAAGATTCAGTGCGTTGCTGTTGCGAGACACAAACGTCATGAAATAGAGGTCGATGTGGAAGGGACAGTTATAGAACCAGCATATGACAGAAATATCAAAATAAAGTTTCCACATGGAACGTTTGGTGGGAAAACTACTATTGCGACAAAGGTAACATAATCATAGTACACATGAATAATAACTTAAAACAATAGATTACAATTATAAAACATTATTTTGATGGGGAAGAACTACGATACTTCAATGATTGATAAGTGAATAAATTGATAAGTGAATAAATGTCTTGATATGGAGCAATCACTACTAACACTTCCGGAACACCCGCGGTTTTTGGTGTTTGGTTCGAGTTGGTCAATCTTTAGTTTCCTATGGTGTGTTTTGTGTACTGTTGTTTGTTGGTCCGTTTTTTAACCATAGCGTTGACGATTATTTTCGGATTTTTTTGTCTTAACACTCCCCAGACATGAACAAAAAACAAAAGAATCAACATAGCTTACAAAAGGTACCAGTGAGTAGGAGAAATGTATCAAAGACACAAAGCAATGCTGAGATACATGTAGCTAGGAAACTTTTGTAACAACAAAAACATCATTTAGTTTTAATCCTGTAAAATAAGGTATGCAAACACAAAAAATAACTACATAAATCATGCTGATGACGAACCATCCATAACTTCGTCGTTGATTGATTCAGATGAAGGATACGAGGTCCAGTTCACTGATTTTATAATGACTCTTTTTTGTGATGACCTTGTTTCTCCTTGTCATACTTTATAAGAAAATGGACATGACTGTCCTCATTGCTCTTCACATTTTGTATGTTTTTTGCATTTTTGCATTTCAACTTTGTTTTAATCGAGCGTGTTTGTTTTGTTTTTTTGTTGTTTAAATGATTGTTCGTTGTTCGTATACAAAATCTGAATCCTAGTTTTTTTGTTGTGGTAATATGATAGAGATTAGACGAATGTTCTGTACTTGCAGTAACTGCATTTGCCCGGATCTGTGAAATTACTCAATGTACTAACACATATTTGCCGAATAAAGGAGTTTTACTCAGGTGATTCTTTTTTTTTTTTTTATTGTTTAACAAATTGAGATGGCTTTGAAAATATTTCAGGACGTAAAACTTGCACCATTCTTGTATTGGTATTTAGCAGTCAAAGTCCTCAATGCTCTTCAACTTCGTACTTTATTTTGCCTTTTAAACTGATGAGTCTTTTGTAGACGAAACGTGCGTCTCGCGTATATACAATATTTAGTCCTGGTATCTATGATGAGTTTTTTTTTATCAAATGACACTAGTTTAATCAATTGTATTTTGTATATTCAAGGAAGTGCTATGGACTCATGCAGAACTCAAAAAGGCATCAGAGAAGCACAAGGAGTTACACAATATCAAACCAGCTGGTTCTTGTATAGAAATAGCATGCGAAAATTCAACAAAGAAAGATTCTGATTTTTCGATGTATGATTTTGGATGTGTTGGTAAGTGGTACAGTATTTATTGAAAATGCTTGCAATAATAAGTTTTTGTTTTTCTTTCACGTACATGAGTTATTTTGAGATATTAATAACTACAGAAACAATATACGGACAGTGATATATATTTCTTCTTTATTACCTAGTTGACAAAACAATACGAATCAAACAGTCCGTTAACCAAGAGACTCTTAACAGATGTAGCAGATGGTTGGTCAACAATCTAAACCCTGACGAAAATGTATTGCAATTTAAAGACGTCTTTGGTAGTGAATTTATGAAAGTCCTGAAGGTTTGTTAAATGATGAATTACATACGGCAATCTGAAAAGTTCAGATTAACTCAAACAATAACTGTTTAATCAACAAGAGTGTAAAAGTTCACTATTTGTTAAAAAAAAAAAAAAAAAAAAAAAAAAAAAACAAGAGCAAGTAATATCAAAAGGATACTTCAAAAAAATTAAGCGTATCATTGCCAAATCGAAAAACGTAAAAACATAATTAAAAAAAACGATACACAAGAAAATTACCAAACAAAAATTCGGGCTTCAAGGGTTCCGCAGATTGAACAGAATCTGTTCTGATAATAATAGTCATATCATTGATGATGAATAGAAATAAATCCTTTCTTAGTGATTTACTCATATATTGGAGACATGTAAGGATTTGACGAAAGAAATAAACATCAAAAACTTGCCAAAGAAATAAACAAACTCTGGCTGTATGATTTAAGTAATCTATAAGGTATAAAAAATTTGTGTTTATACTAGTTCATAATATTTTGTGTGTAACATTCTTAATGATTTTTCCATTTGCAGACTAAAGAGACAGATGGGGACAAGAATCGCTTAATACTTCGTCATTTGCACGAATCTGATTCTGATGTTGACTTCGATAAATTTGTAGTCGAAATGATTTCTTCGCAGCCAAATGTGTCACATAAATTAAATTCTGTAAAAACTCAAGTCAAGCTGTCTAGAAAAACTGAAAACACCGACTTCGAGGACAAGTTTGCATGTGAATTTGATCCAGGTATGAAGATTTATAGTAAAACAGTTACACATTCAAAAAGTAGATTATATAAATGTCATAATTGTTTCATATTTTAAATGTTCTACAAATACCTGATTTTCTTAAATAGATTTTGAATATTCGTTTTTGTTTGTTAAATGAATTAACGACTGAAATATTTGTTTAAACCAGGGATTCAACTTGGTGAAGAACTACCAATCGAGTACTCGTTGAATTTACAGAGCGCTACTCTCGAGCTCGTTTGGATAACATCTTCAAAAAGAAAACACACCAGTTGTACGTTTTATGGGTACTAGTCGTATGAACGTAAACCCTCAACTTTATCAAATCGAAAGAGATTAAAGTCGCAAGAATTCTATTAAAAAATGAATGGCTAATTTATTAAATGTACTAATTATGTAAAGTTGCAATAGTCATGCCATAGACAAAAAAGCTGATTTCTCAAACAACAATTTGTGGATCGTAAATTTACACATTTTATGATCTCAATTAAACGTATACTGATGACTGTAACCATTTTTAACACAGGGAGCAACGATTTTGTTCTTACATAGTAATATTATCCTTTTTCGTTGACAAGTACAACTTTCTCACTTAACTAATAGTTCTGCTAATGAAAATTTTTGCTTCGACGGTACAGATGTGGTATAATAACAAAAAAAGACGATAAGCTAACAATGGATGCTGTGAAAGGGTGCACTTGTTCTTATCCTAGATCTTTCCGGGGAAATTTTAAACGACTTTTTCAACGCAAACAATCCAAATAATTCAAATATTGACTAATTTTGATTTATAATTTCCGTGGAGGCGCACTAAACTTTTTTTTCTTTAAGAAGACAACAACCTGCTAGCAGGAACCCGCGACTTTCATTTTATCATTTTTTGTATTCGATACTTGAAACTTCCCCTACGAGCTTTTTGCTTCTATTCAATAATACTAGATTCGCAATAACTGTACGTTTTTTTTTTTTGTTAAATACTAAAATATACATAATAACTTACCTCAGTAGCTTGCTTGACGTTTTGTCGTAATGAAAAATCAAAAGTGCATGTAGTTGACCAAAATTACGAGGTTGTGGAAGCATTGTAACTTTCAACGGGCATTCATTTGTTGTCGACGTCTTAAAAACAACGGATAAGCTTAATATCAAATAAATCTGAAATGAAATGATTTTGCTCGACTGTAATTTTTACATACACATATTTCATTTTAAGATTTATTGGTGTCAACATGATACCTTTATATTAATTATTCTAGCTTAAATGCTTTTCCTTGACATGTTCTTGGATATATTCAAATAAACATTATTGACGAGATAGACCTGTGAAAATCTCCACAGTTGTTATAATGATTGCAGACGGAGAATAGAACCCTCATCAAATGTTTATGAATATATCCTTTAATGAAATCCTTTTATGAGTTCAAAACAAAAACTAATTAAAGGACAAGGTTCCCTTTTGTACAACATGGACTAAAATGTCAACTTTATCATAAAACATTATCAATTGTCTTAATAGTATTATCAAAAGTATTTCTATAGTTACGAAATTTCTAATTGTTTGGCCCGATGTTAAATAAAACTAAAAAAAATCGGACCAATGTTAACCCTTCGTGAACAAACAAAAAACGGTTACCATTGTTGGGTATAGTGATTTCAATTCTTTTATACGGTAACGACGCATTAAAAATTCACAATATTCACAAACATGATGAAGAAGAGGCTTTATTTTTAGAGGAGCAGTTATTAATTTGAAAATAAAGAGATATACTTTATACATTCTATAAGGTAATTGAAGAACAAAACGATAAAGAAACATATCGTATAATCATTACTAATTTAACAGATTTTGAAAAAAAGGAAGGTACCATTCGTGTAGTTTCAAAGTTTTCAGGAAAGAGTTGTGAGGTTGTACCAATAGAGGCATCTGCAGAACATCAAGCAAGGTTCCTGAAACTTCCGTCAGGAAATGATAACTATCAGTGAGTGCATTATTAGTAATATCAATTATTTTTTTCTGGAGTATGAATCTGGGAAATCTTTCAAAGGTATTGGTAGTTATTTTGTGCGTTTTAAACTGACAGTAATTGAAATAGTGATCAAGCATTTATATTTATACTTTTACAGTTGTTTACGAAATTGATTTATGGCCAAGAAAATGACATTACCCATAACATTTCGTTTAAATGTTCCCAGTTGTTTAGGTGAAGTGGTTAGTGCATCGGACTACTAACATAATTCCTTTTCAATTCCCGTTCGGGATGAAAATTTCAGGAACTTAATTTTCGGCTCTCCCTTGACACCATTTGCGAGTATATTCTTGATGAAACGATGATAGTCCGTCGGAAGGGGACGATAAATGGCTGTCCGTGTTAAGAGAGCGCCATATTTTTGCACGTTAAAGACACCCTTGTAGATTTCGAAAAAAAGAGTAGGCTAATGCCGCTACAAGGCAGCACTCGCACCCGCAAAGTGGAAAGGGATTAATATAAGTTGTAAAACTTGTTTCCCAATCCACTATAAATAAATATATTTTAAAAAACATCATATCTCAATCGAAAGCGTATCTTCTCTTTAATTGTTTTTGCTTGATCATCAATACTCGTAGGTGCATTTTTCATAAAATCACATCTTCTTTTTTATATTGTTTAGAATATGTGACTGAATTGATACGTTTCTCTAAAGCTAGCTCAAAGTACGTTGATTTTGTTGAACGAGGAATACTGCTTTCTCAAAAATTGCTAAGACAGGGCTATGAATCATTCAAATTAAGGTCATCACTCAAGACATTTTACGGTCGTCTTCATGAGCTGATTGGCCATTATGACAAAAGTGTGTCAAAAATCATAACTGATATTCTTCCTCATATTAACCTTTCATCATTACCGAACTGAACAAAGAAATAACACGACGGGTGCCGTATACGTTGCAGGAAATATGCTTACCCTACCGAAGCACCGGATTTCACTCCCAAGTTTTAGTAGAGTTCGTGTCGTTTCTTAATTATTATTCATAACTGTTCATGTACATATCCTTTGGTTTTGTGAGTCCTTGTTTTTTCCTTGGTTTTGATTGTTATTGTCTTTGTTTGCTCCTGTCCTAAGTCGGAAACTTGATGTGCAGTGGTTGTCCTTTGTTGATATGGTTCGTACGTTTTAATCCCTTCGTTTTATACAGTGAGACCGTTGGTTTTTCTATTTGAATGGTTTTACACGAGTTATTTGTTGGACCCTTTAAAGCTTGCTATTCAGTGTGAGCCAGATACCCGTGTTGAATGCCATACTTTCAACTGTAGAGTTTTACTTTTATTAATTGTGACTTGAGTTGGCACTCATTCTACATCTTCTTATATCTATTAACAAAGATGAGACCATGAACAGAAGAATGTAATCGTAAATGATATGTGCGTCCCTTTCTGCAGATTTTAAGGACTAGTTGTTCAATTAATAAACACTTACACAAAGTTTAGCAGTGTGCATCAACAATACAAACCGGCATTCAAAATTAAACCTGTTATTTTCTTGACACATATTCTAATATCATAGGAGCACCATTTTTCAATTGTGTTATTGTATTTGTGTAATGGGAAAGGCATGCATACAAACTTTTGTCGCATCATCCACCCTAAACACATCTTTAGAAAACTATAATATATAACACCAATTGCTCTTGTCGGGATTTTGTGAGCTGTATAGGAAATACTAAAACAATTTATCAAACACAAACTACACAGTTTATACAAATAGATTAGTATGTATATTTTCATTGAAACCAGTGGATTTTGATTGGTGTAAACAGTAGTGTTCTTTTATATGTTGGTAATACAATAACTTTAGAGTGAACTATTTGTCAATAATTATTATTGATATGTATCCGGTTTTTTTAATCATTCTGCTAGCCTTTGGAGGATATGGTGCGCAACTTTTAATATACACTTGATGTTCCAGGTATGTTCATGTAAATTTTCATGTACCAATTTTTATTGATTTCGTTATTATATACGAATTAAGAGTTTAAACTATGAAACGAGTACAAATATTTTTAAGTGTGTAGAATGCCCCTCCACTAGAGTTGAGACTTTTCAATACCACAAAATCGTATATCAACAATAAAATTAATGTTTCATCAATTCCCGCCGTAAATTCACATTAAAAATAAATGAATCAACAGACAATTTTGACAGATATCTGATTTTTATTTACTCTTTTTACTCTTTTCTTTACAATAATATTATATCTTGTATTAAATACCATCTTTAGAAATGAATAACAATAGAAAGGTTTGTGACTCATAAAACAAGCTTAATACATTGTTTCTTCAATTTATGTTTTATAGTGAAGGCATTAGCTAAGTTCATCGCTTGGCAGCTAACATGCACAAATTTTAATTCAACAAAATGGGTGAAACTTGGTGGGTATCTCACTGGCTGCGACACTCATCTGTATCATCACATCTGTAAAACTATTGACAAAAAAGCAACAACAGCACCTCAACGAGAGCGATGCGAACAATACATTTTATATTGGGCAAATAATCATGCATCTACAGAATCAGATAAGGTAATAAAAATATGACTTTTTATGTTAGTACGTCTATATTCATATACATCGGTACTTCATGACAAGATTACATAGACAAAAGTTTACTTTTATATTTAAAGAAAAGAAATATTATAAATGTATTACATGTACTAGTATATTGATCATAAAAAAGAAAACTTAGAATATAAAACTTGAAAGTTTTTCTAGTTATTTTTCTGCCACTTTAGTAAAACATTTAACGTCAAAGTTGAGTTGATAGCTTTTAAATCATGTTTATTCTACCATTTTCTACATAACAAAACGTCTGTACCAAGACAGGAATATGACAGTTGTTATTCATTGCTTTGTGTTTGAGCTTTGGTTTTGTCAATTGTAGAGGGACTTTAATTTTGAAAAGTTCAAAAGTATGTTAAGACTTTAAAATATAATATGTTTTTATCTGCTTTTTAGGATAATCAAACAATAAAGTACAATCAGAAAGGATAAATTAAAGTCTGGTGCAATCATGCAACATATTTTTATTTCAAAATATTTTAAAAACCATCTATTTCAACTCACTACCAAGTGTGTTAAAATATTCTACATTTTTATCTGATATATTCAGACTCCATTTATAAATACATGTGTCCATCCACCATCATGTCAGTGGTTACAATGCTGCTTGTCAATTAATTCAACTTTATTTTATATTAGGATAAAACAATCCATTCCATTTTAAAACGAGCAATGCATTTTGCAAGACATTCAGACAATCATTTATTAATAATTTAATTTGATGTTACGCGTCTTCTGAATGCCTGACGTCGTTTTTAGCTCACCTGGCCCGAAGGATCAAGTGAGCTTTTCCAATCACTTTGCGTCCGTCGTCCGTCATCGTCCGTCATCCGTCATCGTCCGTCATCGTCCGTCGTCCGTCGTCGTCCGTCGTCGTTAACTTTTACAAAAATATTCTCCTCTGAAACCACTGGGCTAAATTTAACCAGACTTGGCCACAATCATTATTGGGGTATCTAGTTTAGAAATGTGTCCGATAACCCGGTCAAACAACCAAGATGGCCGCCACGGCTAAAAATACAACATAGGGGTAAAATGCAGTGTTTGGTTTATAACTCAAAAAACCAAAGCATTAAGAGCAAATCTGACATGGGGTAAAATTGTTAATCAGGTCAAGATCTATCTGCCCTACAATTTTCAGATGAATCGGACAACCCGTTGTTGGGTTGCTGCCCCTGAATTGGTAATTTTAAGGAAATAAACTGTAAACAGCAATAATGTTCAGCAAAGTAAGATTTATAAATAAATCAACATGACCGAAAATCTTCTCCTCTGAAACTGCATGGCCAAAATTAAACCAAACTTGGCCACAATCACCATTTGGGTATCTAGTTTTAAAAATGTGTGGCGTGACCTCGTCATAATTGTAAGCAGCAAGAATCTTCAGTAAATTAAGATGTACAAACACATCACCATCACCAAAACACAATTTTGTCATGAATCCATCTGCGTCCTTTGTTTAATATTCACATAGGCCAAGGTGAGCGACACAGGCTCTTTCGAGCCTCTAGTTTTATCATATCATAGACACAATTTTGTCATGTGTTCATGACGTCATTGACGTTTTTCATGATTAACGCCGATTTAAAATGGAATTTATAATTGAATTATTAGAAATAACTGTAATATTTTGTCAGTCTATTTGAAATAACATTAAAAAAAATGTGGTGTACACTGCTAAATAACCTGGTACGCGCGTTGTTCAGTATGCACCAAAATGTTTTTGTTTTTTATTTCGTCATAGACAGAAAAAATATTACAGTCATTCCTTAAATAAAAACAGGTATTAAGGAAAAGTAAAAAGAATGAAATAAATTTATATTTACATCTCACATTGTCTTTATATGATTAGGATAACCACTTAGGTCAGTTTGTACTATAGTGCGTTCAATTGTGGTTTTGTTTTAAGGTTGAGAAGATAATCAAGTCCCATCATGATCCAAACATGGAATCAGATGCGCATCAGTTCATCAAACCATACCTTCCTGGGAAAGGTATAACTATCATGTCATCAAATAAGAACCTTATTTTCATGATCGGAATCGTTCAGGCGATTATCTAAAATGAATACTCTTGTGTGTGCATGTTCAAATGTCATACAATTATCACATAAGAGCTTCGGTTGGTCTTAACGAAACAGAAACAAGATTTATTATATTGTTCACTTTATGAATGTTTCGTTCTTTTATACTCGCTAATTTATATATAGGAACAATGACTTCATTTATTTATATTGATCTAGATTCGGAAATTTTAAATGAAATCAAATTGCCTTTCAAACGTCAACATATTGAAATATGTTACTTTTTCTAAGCTATTGTTGTAGTAAAATTATTGGTAGAGACTATCCTTTACTAATTTGTAAATTAATTCTAACTGTAGGGATATTTTCAAACGACAGCTTAGAGAAAATGGCATTCGCAATAGCTGGTGAATGGGAATCAATGGCGAAAAAACTTGGTTTTTCAAATGATGAAATAAATGAAATAAAAAATAATCAACCATTAGCAGTCAGACAGACACTACGAATGTTAGATTTATGGCGACTATCAGATAGTGCGATACAAAAAGGCACAGATCTTGTGAAGAATTTCCTTGAAACAGCAAAGTCAGCACAGTGTGGAGCAAAATTGCTCACCATCATATCTAGAAATATAAACTGAGCAACGTATAACCATATATAAACACAGCAAAACAAAAAGTAGTTTAAATGAAAATATTGTATATACATGTAGATAATAAATTGTTATTTGAAGTGAGCATGTCTTTTTAACACAATGATAGTTATGACAGACATTTACTATTGATTACTAGTAGTTCAAAAAAGATATAGAAAACGTTCATTGGTAGGTACAATCATTCCTGCAGTCCCCTGATAAGTGAATAAACAATAATGTAAACTGAATGGCAAGTCTGTGATAAAGTTTTGTATCACCAAGACAGATATGAAAAATAGATAACGACATATACATGAAATAATAAAAAATGGAGAAGAAAGTTACTCCATATAATGTTTGTGAAAAAAATCCGTCAACTATTTTAATACTTTCATTAAGAAAGTTAAATCTCTTGTGAACGAATGGGAACTTTCAGACCTGATCGGATGATAAAAATGATAATGCTTAGGACAAAATTTTATTAGGATGTAATAAACGCGAAAAATTACTATTTGAAATATTTCCTCATATAGTATCCTTATTCTGATATAAGTAGGGAATAGAACAAACCAAAACATTAAGGAATAGATAATAAAATGAACCATGGCGTCCGAAATGTAAAAGAACTGCCATATTCTATGTCAATATAATTTATATACCAATCGAAAAGAAAAACAAATGTGATAAAAACTATTTATGTCAGTTTTGCTCACTTTTATTCATTTAAATTAAGAAGTATTTAATAAAAGACGAAGTTGCATACAACAATGATAAACTTTTATATTAAATTAACCACCATCTGGAAATACTACTACTGCAGGACTGTTCATGTCAAGTGTTTGGTAAATGAATAAGGGCAACAGTATTATACCGCTGTTCGAAAGTCATTAATCGATTGAGGGAAAACAAATCCGGGTTACAAAAATACGATAACTCCTCATCCAAGTTAGAAATTGAAAAACTAATTAATTAATAGTCACAGTGCGGCCTTCATGATGGGGATTTTGCTCACAACGAACAACAAGTTATAAAGGACCGCAAAATAACTACATTAAGTGTAAACTAATTAAATCAGGAACACAACGGGCTTATACATATATATTTAACACATCCATGCCTTATATATCATGTACTGTAGTACGACGCTAGATTAAATCTGACGTGGAAAGGTAACACCCGGCCACCGAACTCTTTATTTTCATGAAGCCCAGGTGGTCGTGTGGTCTAGCGGGACGGCTACAGTGCAGGCGATTTTGTGTCACGATATCTCAGTAGCATGGGTTCGAATCCCGGCGAGGGAAGAACAAATAAATGTGAAACTTAAGTGATGACTTGGACATCAATTATATAGTGATTTCCTGTTACAAAACTTTAAATTTTTCGAAAAACGAAGGATTTTCTGACCCTATGAGTAGATTAGATTAAATGCATTTGACACATTGTTTTGGAATTTTGTGTCCTCAGTGTTCTCCCATTTCTACTTGTTCGGCTCTATAAATATTTTTTATCTGAGCGTCACTGATAAGTCTTATGTAGACGAAACGCGCGTCTGGCGTATTAAATCATAATCCTCGTATTGATAACTATTTACATCGCTGGGTCAATGCAACTGCTGGTTGACGTTTCGTTCCCCAAGGTATCACCAGCGCCCAGGAGTCAACACTTCGTTGTTGACAAGAATATCAATTATATAGTAATTTTATAAATTTCCTGTAACAAAACTTTTAATTTTCGAAAAACGAAGATTTTCTACTCCCAGGAATATATAACCTTTGCCGTATTTGGAATTTTAGGTCCTCAATGCTCTTCAACTTTGTTCTTGTTTGGCCTAATGATAATTATGATCTGAACGTCACTGATGGGTCTAATGTATACGAAACGCTAGTCTGGGGTACTCTATTATAATCCTGGTAATTTTAGTAATAATTAACTCAAACGATAAGACATATCAACAAAAACAAGAACATTGTAAACACAAACTGAACGAATAATTTGATATAATACAAATAAAAATATAAAATAGATATAAAAAAGGAGAGGATGGTTTAAAATAATATCAGAAAAACAACTATTGAACGAAAGGGCGTTAAATAATATAAGGGACACAGTTAATTTCAATATATTTTATTTGATTGTAAGAACTGTAGCATATTAATCTTTTGTAATAAAAATTAATAACATCTAATAAAATTTGTAGATTAAGTTGACAAAGTCCTTATATTTGCTTAAAGTAACATTCGTTTATAGTGTAAAATTGTTAAAACGTTAAATAATCTGCAATATAACTTTGGGTAATTTTCCCAATCAATCTATCGTGATTAATAATTTGACTTTCATTTATAGTCTTTTTTCTAAAATGATAAACGGTTCTTTATTTTGGTATTTAGTAATTTTAAACATTTCAAATTTATGAAATGATATTCGGACATCAATGTTTTTGATACATAAATAACATACTTATACTTAATTATAAAATAATGAACCTGTTAAAGGGAGACAATACTCACATAACTTTTTTTCGATTCGGCACATAATACAAAGAAATGTCACTCTTGCATAAAAATGGACATCAATAATGTTAATTAACTGTGCACTCGTGCTCAATCTTCAATGAAGATTCTAAATTATAAACATAACCAAAAGTTGTCAATCTATAGGATAGTGAAGACTAATGAACGCTAATCCACTGTAAAATATATTTCTTTGAAATTTTGTTTTAAACTTCCTCAGAAAAATACTCGAGCCACTTAACTTTCATTGCTGATAACTAACGTTTTTACACAATATTTTAATGGTAGTAAAAGATTGTTTGCTTCTTAAATTGATAGACGCAATAAAACTCGTAGCTTGCATCATCTTGCCCAAATACAGATTTGATTAAGTCCTGTTCATTTCGACATTGTTTGTTTATCTTAAAAAAAAAACGGTTTGAAACAAATCAAAAGTACATGTTAAGATCCGACCAAATACCGATATCCCGATATCGTCAGATACATATGCTATTTACATTGAGTACGGAATTTTGTTTTATAAAATAAATAATTCATTGTTTACAGATCGAGACAAAGTGAAAAAAAATGGTCATATTACATACTTTTCAAAGAAGGTCAGTATTACGCATAGTAAGACCACGAGATATAATACAAGATAAGAAAACATTGAATCACAAAACTGTATTACAAATTGTCTCAACTTGTTAATTTAACACGGTAGGACGGGTTTTTAAAGCAGTCTATATATAAAAAGTGAAGACAAGACAAGACAAGACATTTTATTACAACTTAGGCAGACGTATGGTGCTAGAAGAGAATAACAATTATACATGAACGTGGATGTGTTTCCTACATCCCGATAAAATTCGACAAGAATTCAATTTAAGACATGTTTTAATTTGTTGATGACAAAACCGATATACACAATATTCAAAGATAGAATTATAACATTAATAGGAAAACCTTAAATACCCAAATTTTGAAGGGTTCATTTTGCTTATCTTAAGTGTTAATGTTATATTTAGTGTACTAATGTTTGTCTGTCTGTCTTTTTTTTTATCCATGGCGTTGTCAGTTTAGTTTTGATATCTGAGTTTGAAAGTCCCTCTGGCATCTTCCATTCCTCCTCTACTAAGTATGATGAATTTTGAAGCCTTTTTATCTGTTCAGGATAAATGACTAATACAATACAAATTTTAATCATTTATCTATTTCTCATTTAAACATTTTTTTGTAAAACTACATGCAGGTAAATATTGATGCACGTGGTAAAGACTAAAACTAGATTACCGTCAATCAGCACTTTGGAATAGGTCAGTTTTTTGGCATCAATTATTTAATTCTATTTTGTAGCACTTATATTTTTATGACAATTGATGAAGTTTAGAACACACCAGAAGAAAACATAATTTTCATAATTAGAAGATAGAATTTAAAGACAAGAAAAGCGTATTTTAATTTCAAGAAGATGTGAATCAACTATACAATAAGTGTATGATTGTAGTTTAGATGTTTTGAAATAGTTGCTGCTGATTCTCAACTTAAACATTTACATATAATTATACTGGTAGATAAATAAACATCTATACAAACTACATGAACTATTTTGCTTCAAAGTGTTCGCTATGTTTTGATTTTAATCGATATTATTTTGAAGAACACAATTTTGTACGATCAGCAAGTAGTCAAGTGAGTAAAACATGAACTTGGCTCTAGATGATGTCATATATAACATATATCACTTGATGAACTGTGTAAGTCTGTTTATGGCAAATTCTTTTATTTATAAGTTGTCATTAGTTATCAAAGGTACCAGGATTATAATTTAGTACGCCAGACGCGCGTTTCGTCTACATAAGACTCATCAGTGACGCTCAAATCAAAAATATTTATAAACCCAAACAAGTAAAAAGTTGAAGAGCATTAAGGATCCAAAATTCCAAAAAGTTGTGCCAATACGGCGAAGGTAATCTAAGCCTGGGATAAGAAAATCCTTAGTTTTTCAAAAAGTTCAAAGATTTGTATACAGGAAATTTATAAAAATGACCACGTTATTGATATTCATGTCAACCCCAAAGTGTTGACTACTTGGCTGGTGATACCCTCGGGGACGAAACGTCCACCAGCAGTGGCATCGACTCAGTCAAATCGAACAGTGTTGACTTAATGGTTACTCGGATAATCATTCGACCAATCGACCGGTTAACGGATAATTCAAGTTGATGTTTGAAGACCTTGTCTATAGTACTTTACACTAATATTTTTGATAATACGATAAGTTAAAGTTTGACCGTTGGCTTTATACCACTTGTCTTTGAGGATTCCTCGTGAAGTTTGCATTTTTAGAATCTAGTACTACCGTTATACTATAGATTTGGCAATAACTTTAGTTGAAAAGATAAACAAACTTCTTGAAAATGTCTGAAACCGATGACTCCTTCATTTCCTCTTGATGTCACAAATATAATGTGGATTGTTTTAATTTAAAATGATTAAGATTTGTTACTCATGTTATCAAGTATACACTAATTACATTCATTATAATTTGAATATAACAATTTGTAAGTAGTCATTTCGTTGTTCAAAGTATGGCAAAGCCTTGCACGATGGGGGTTGCACATTCCGATGAATGTCTACACATAGTTAGATCAAAAATACAATGAAGTAAGTTGTAAAATTAAATCGGATTACTGTTTAGCAATCTCTTTAAATTAAACCCATGGTTACTAATCATGTTTAATTCAGATCTTGCCCGAGGTGATAGAAACTTTGTTTAAGTTCTAATTAACGTTATGTGGGTTTTTTTTTATCAACAATAGTAATATACTGGAAAATGCATCTACCGAATTATTTACCACGGCGATATCTTTTTTTTTTAATTGGACACCATTATTCAATGATTTCAATACACATTCATATTAGATCTATCAAAATTGAAAAATATTGTTCACCGGTTAACGTTGTGTAAGTTGTCTAAGTTCTAATTAATTTTGTGATTTTTAATTAACAAAAGCAATCAATATATTGGACAATTCGTCTATCAAATCAAATACCATGACGAATTTATTCAATGATTTCAACACACATTTATATAAAATGTATTAAAATTTAAAAAAAGTCCGGTTAACTGGTTAGCGTTTTTTTGGTATTCGTTTGGTCCTTCCTGCGATTAACCGTTGACAACACTAATGTATATCTATAGTTTGTTATTCTTAATCTACTTCAAATAGTTTTTGCATGCAGATTCAAGATATCCTAAGATGCATTAAATTACAAATGCTTCTTACTGAACATGTTGTTGGGTAAGCGTTTAGGGGGTATGCTTATTGGTCTTGTAAATAACGCAATTTTAAAGAATTGAGGTTGAGTTCAATTTGTCTTTAAAAATATTCTTTAATTATTCCAAATACTTCTTACATAAGTCAAACAAATCTCTATTTTTGATCTTATTTACAAATGTACAAATGGATATCACTATTTACATTAGATAAAATAAATCTTTTTAAAAGACATTATGAAATTTAACAAAATTCCCCACACCATTACAAACGAATGATAAAATGGTGCATCCAATTAAGAAGGCGTTTCTTTTTATGTAGATGTAGCGAAATATTTACCTAATGGACTTCGTTTGAATTTCATCATTATTGGCACAACTTTTTTAGAATTTTGGATCCTCAATGCTCTCCAACTTTGTATTTGTTTGGCTTTATAACTATTTTGATATGAGCGTCACTGATGAGTCTTATATAGACGAAACGCGCGTCTGGCGTACTAAATTATAGTCCTGGTACCTTTTGATAACTAATTAAACATGTTCATACAGGGTAAAATTCAAAAATTATATCAATTCTTGTGTCTCTTTGTATAATTTTCAATTAATTTCATATTAACAAAATGCATTGAATTGTACTTTCCAGGGGGATAAATGAAAAAGCTCGGAAAACATTACAAAGAGAATTTTAAGATACCATTCCACCAAATATTTTTTTTACCAAATACCGTTAAATATTTGCCAATTTATTTACAAATGAGTGAATTGTCACTTTTTAAAAGTAGAATTGTCAAAACAAAAAGTATTACGTTAACATGGTAAAGTTTTACAAATTTTTAAACTATTTACAATATATAAAAGATAAGAGAAAAATGTTCTTAATTAACATAAGAAAATTACATAACAATAGAATTGTCACTTACCATTATGCAACATAAACTCTTGGCCTAGAATGAGGTCACATATGCCACCAGGAAAGATGATATGTAATAAAATCTATCCTACCCCACCTAGGCAAAGAAATTCGCAAACACAAACAAAAATGCAGAACTACTGGCCCAAGCAAGTAGTAATGATATTTGTATTTGAATTTACAGTTCACTGAAAATATGCTTAATTGATGCATCGATCAATCATACCAAAAGTGAAAACTATAGTTCCAAAAATACTGTAATACAAATAATATGTTACAACAAGGAAAACTGTACATAAAAACAAAAACTATTGTCACTATATTTTAAACAGATGTGGTGCATACTAATGTTAAATGTAACTTAAAATTACTTACAAATGTAACGGTCCAAGCAGTTAAGTTTTACATCATAAGAAACTCAGCATACATCAAATTATACTTATTATTGATAAGTACTTTCCAAATTGTTTTTAATCTTTTTTTTCAAAGATAACTTATTAATTACATATAGTATCGATCCTCTTTCTGTCTGAATAATTGATTATGAAATTTCCAAAAATAGCTATCCAATCAAAACTCTTCATCTTGACTCAATAAAGAGGCTCTCAACAGGTATCTTGAAAGTGGAAATTATATGTTAATCTTATTTATAAAAAGATTTCAATCATCAGCATAAAAAAAAGTTTTTAAAATAACTTGCCTTTATCTGTTGATGTATCTTTGTTCATCTTTATTTTTCTACCATAATTCAACATTTTTGCTTAAGAAAAAACGGTTTAACGTTTACAAGACTTATTACACCATGTGATATAATTTTTATATTCTATTTCAACTATTCAATCTTCGCTGAGACATTTTATACACATAAACACACACACACTTATATACAATTCACCTGGAAGGATACATATGATCACATAACATACTTTAAATTATGACATATTAAGTAAAATGTATTTATCAGATCTAAACTCAGTATATGTAGTGAACAGCATTCATCAATTGGTTGTTGTTGTTTGCTCTTTCCCTGGTCTGAAAATATTTTGATCCATAGGGGTTAAGCCATACAAGTCACTTCATTGGTAAAGTGTTATGAACATTTTAACATTTAATTTAAAAAGTAAGAATTGAGAGTATTTATTGTTATTATGTTTCTGTGCCAGTCAATGAAACGCTTATGCATTTATTTAAGTGTTCTAAGAAGATGAAGTTTGAAAAAGTTTAGATAATTCATGTAGATCAACAAGATATGGGAATGAGTTTAGTTCAAACTGGATAAAATGTACATGTGGTCTGCATGAGTTGGGATATAACTACATTGTCATTTATAGTTGCTAGTCTAAATGTAATAGACATGACAATATCATGCAATTAAACGCCATCATGGCTTTTATTCTTACTTGTATCGACCATGCTTTGGCAATGCTTTAATAAAACCATGCAAACCTATGTTTTCGTGTTGATGCATTCGGGAGACGTAGTATTTTTAACAATTGTATATGCAGTAGCTGGTATAACTCTAACGTAAAGTTAGCTAATTATGATCCAACTTTTAAGATCATTTGAATCCTTTTGGGTCCTTGCTGCATATAAGGTCATACTATACAATTTTTTTTTTTTTTTTTATTGATCTTTTTGGTGTTCAAGCTACAGTGCATACATACATACATACATTTTTACAATATATAAGTGATTGACATATGGCATAGTCATATACTATTGATATTTTACGAATAAGACATAGTAAAAACAAATACAAGTAAATGATGTGAATAATCGGTATATGATACAAGTAAAAGATACTTTGGAATACATTAAATATACATGATCATATCGAGAATAAAATTTAATTAATAACTTCCATAAATTCCCCCCATCTGTCGACAAATGACTCGTGCTTGTCTTTAGAAAGATATAAATATTCTAATATCTCCAGACGTCTTTTCAAAAATTTGAGAAAAGCTTGCACAGATATAAACAATCTGTCTAATTGTGTGTACTTTACATAATGAATGTAATATTTTGCCTGTAAAATACAATAGTTTAACACTAAGTTATCAGAATTCAATATACCAAAAATGACACTGTCTTTATTTAAAAAAAATTTTACTCCAAAAACTAAATGCCACCAATTAGAAAATTCTCTCCAAAATCGTTTTATTTCTATACATTTAAAAAATTTATGCTCTATAGTTTCTATTTCGTTACAACTGGCACACTCATTAGTTAAAGAAAGTTTATATTTTTCAAGGAGATAATTATGTGAGACTATTCTGTGTAACACTTTATATTGAAAAGCTTGTAGTTTGCTTTCAATAGTACATTTAAAAGCTAGTGAATAAATATTGTTCCACTTTTCGTCACTAATTTCTATATTAAAAGTTTCTTCCCACCTTTGTTGTGAAATAGGAGAAACACTTACCCGATCGATAAAAAGTGAATATACATCTTTAGTATATAATTTGCTTATAGGCATTTTTTTATTCTCATGCTCAAAAACGAATCCAAAAGAGTTGCTCTTAGGTGACATCAGCCAACTGTGAAATTTTTATTTCAGTATCCCCAATTTTTATACCTGATATATGGTTGTTCTTACGAATATTTATTGCCAGCAGTTCAACGGCCAAAATAAATAAAAAAGGAGACAAAGGACACCCTTGTCGAACACCTCTCTCAATTTTGAACGGACTAGAACTAAATCCATTATTAACGACAAGACTAGATATATTTGAGTATAAAGTTAAGACCCATTTCCGGAACTTGCTACCAAAATTAAAACAAGCCAATGCTTTTTGAATAATTTTCCATTCTAGCGTATCAAACGCCTTTTCGAAATCGACTAGTAATATAAGCCCTGGATAATTTTTTAAAGTAGTAAACAATATAATATCAGCAATTAGTCGTAGATTTTCACCAATATATCTACCAGCCACATATCCTGTCTGATCCGGTTCTATAAGTTTCGGAAGAAATAATTTCATTCTTTCCGCAATAACTTTGGCTAATAATTTGTAATCAAAATTTAAGAGAGAAAGAGGTCGCCAGTTCGACAAGAGTGTTCTATCTTTATCTTTCTTTGGAATAAGAGTCAAAATACCCCGTCTTTGGTCTATTGAGAGGGTTCCGGTCTCGAAGAAATATTCATAGCTTTCCAAAACATATTTTTTTACATCAATCCAGAAAAATTTGTAAAACTCAGCGGTAAGCCCATCTGTACCAGGGCTTTTATTATTTTAAAATGTTTTTAAAACTTTAACGCACTCAGATTCTGAAATATCTGCATCGCATATATCCTTTTCCAGATCTGTTAGCTTAGGAATAAAATTTAAATCAAAAAAGTTAGAATCACCTGAATATTTATCAGGGTCTTCTTTTGATGAGTACAGATTTTCGTAGAAATTTCTCTCTTCGTTTAGAATTTTTTCTTGTGACAATATTTCAATGTCGTTTACAACTAATTTGTTAATACATTTATTTTTATAATTACGTTTTTCTAATGATCAGAAATATTTTGAATTTCTTTCATTGCCTTCGCAGTGCTCGGCATGTGATCGTATAATAGCCCCTCTTGTTTGATTATTTACTATTTGCTCTAAATCTTCTTTAACAATATCTAATTCAATTAAAAGTGTATTTATATCTTTATCTAAATATGTACGAGAGAGATTTTTCTGAATTTCGTCTTGTCGTTTTTTTTAAACTGGACTCTCTTTCCCGCAATTTCATGTTTTTATATTTGGAATATTTGACGGTTGCGCCCCTTATTTCACTTTTAATGGTATCCCATTTTAAATTTTTATTTTCTAAATTTTGATATTTATCATCACATTCTGATAAAGTATTTTTGACTATATCCACATAATCTTTGTCTGTCAATAAACCCGAGTTGAATTTCCAAAAACCGGGACCTCTCTCACTAAAGTTTTCGCCTGACAGTGTCAACTTGATAAGACTATGATCAGATTTTATAGACGGAACAATGGATGTTTTTGTAACACTGCTTGACAAAAAATTCGATATCAACCAAAAATCTAAGCGACATTGTATAAGCGGGGTTCTTTGACGCCAAGTATATAATCTAGAGTCAACATTTTTTGTCCTCCAAATATCACATAAGTCAAATTCTTCTATAAAATCTTCTAATTTACTCGTATATTTGACAGGTGTGTTATATTTTGAACCACCCATTTTGTCTAAAGATGGATTTAGTATCGTATTAAAATCTCCACCCAAAACGAGATTTTGTTCTAACTTTTCATTTAATAAAATTTTTAATTTTTCAATATATTCAATTTGGTCATTTTCTAAGTTTTTGGTCGGTGCATAATAATTCACAAAAACAAAATCTGTGTTATCAATTTCAACAGTTAGAATGAGATACCTTCCGTTTTCATCTGCAATTTTTTCCTTTAATATATAATTTGTTGAGCTGTTAAACAAAATAGCAACACCTTTAGAGTTCGTTTCCCCGTGCGAAAAATAAATATCTCCACCCCATTCCCTTTTCCATATAGTTTCATACGATTCAGTACTGTGTGTTTCTTGCAAGAAAATGATGTCGCTTTGAAATTTTTTTAACCAAAGAAACATGGATTTGCGTTTAAAATCGTTTCCAAAGCCATTTACATTAAGAGAAGTTAAATTGATACAATAATTAGCCATTATCTAGTTTTGGCTTTACAGTCTTATTAATTTCATATGTGATACACTTAACGTAGTTGAACATTATATAACTAAGTAGAAACAAAATACAGAAAAACATATCAAATATACAATACAATACAAAAAGAGAGAGAATTCTCTCTGTTCGGTCTGCCTGACCTAAACCATATAATTAATGTTAAAGTTTGTTATATTCATTGTTCATTCTCAATAAAACGCATGTAACTATCATTCATTAATAAAAACAATACACTATAGGTTTACCAGTTACGGTTTAAAGTACATGTAACTTTCATTCATACATAACAACATTACAATTTACAACCTTTACTATAAATGACCCAATTACAGATTGAAATACACGTGCATAGGTACACAGACATTCTTGTTGATAATTTTGTTTACCTTTTCTTGCCGACGTACGAATATGGGACACAGTTATATAATGGCATATATGTATTTTGATAGAACTGTGGATTGCATTGCATATCACTGGATTCATGTTTTTGCATATATATATATCGGATAGTTTTTTAAGATTTGCATTGGGTGCAAAACGTATAAAAAATGTTTAATATATACATTTTTGTTCGCCAACATTGCTGGGGATCGAAAGGATATTCGCACTTTACAAAAAAGGAAATGAGAATTCATTTTATAGAATACCAGTATATTGGATTATTTTAACGTGTGTATGTGCAATTTATGTAAATATAGTGTCAACAACAACAAAAAAGTGGGATTTTTTTCTCCCGGGATTATAGTAATACACAGGGAAGATGATTACTTTCATGATGTCTGCGTGCCGGTACCGTGAGTAAATTTTGTTATATAAAATTACAATATACGCTGCATGTATTTTATTGACTTATTTTAATTCATGGTGAAATTATTTCGGATAAAGTTGTATGTAAATTTAAAATTCATAAAAAGTAGTTTTATCTACAGATTACCTATTAAGGTAATTCATTTGAAATTTGCTTCTTTATATCTCACTGGAATAATGAATACTCTTTTTAAAAATAAAATAGAGAATTGAAACTCTTAAGATACTTTGAAAATAGTAAACATATAGGATTTGAAAAGAGAATACATGAAACTAAATATATAATATCTAACAAATTATAAACCTGAAAGAAGAAGAAAAAAAAGACATTCAACATACTTTACTGCATGTTTATTGTCTATCAAGATGAGTTCAAACAACAGTAAATTAGTTTAAAGTTTTTATTGTTTACATTTTGCGGAGAGCCGATTTTACTCCCTCCAAGATAATATTGTTTTTTCTTGAACCTATCTTTGCTGTACCAGATGGAGGTGTACGTGAGGAAATGATCGTTATGTTGTGTGCATCTATTTCTTTTAAATAGTCAGGTATCCTTGATCCAATTCCGTAGTCTCTGTCGTCATCGTACCCGTCGTGTGTATGTCCGTCTTTGTCTGTAAACCGATATACCAATGTGTTGTATGTACATGCAGATACTGGGCCCTGCATTATTTGTCGGGCAGCTTCACGAACTTCTCCGTATGTTGTGGTGACAGCAGCTGTGACACAATAAGTATGACCATTGTCACTAACTTCATTAGAACAAGTTTGCTCAAATGTACCAAATTTAGACTTGTTACTGGCATCAAAAATAGCTAAAGCTTTTGGTGTTGACACTTTTTCCACATATTTAGATCCACTTTTGATGAAGAATAAACTGTTTCCTTTAATTTTAGTGCCTACATCTACTTCTTTGTACTCCTTTTGTTTTTGTACTAGTCTTTTTCTGTTTTCACGCATATCGTCTGGAAACTGTGGAGTTATGTATATGCCATTTAGTAACTCTTTGTTTTGTTTGCCTATTGTTCGTGCAGTGTTTATGACATGCTCCCGGTCATTGTAGTCATGGAATTTAACAACTATAGGACGGGTGCTGTTTTTATTTGTCTGGGTCCCTATTCTGTGGGCTCGGTCAATTTTAATATTTTCAGTTATTTTCAAAACATTTTTGAAAATCAATTTTAATTCCGCTATTACGTTTTCGTCATTTCGTTCATGAACCCCTATTACTATAGCATTTTCCCTCATGCTGCGTTCAACCAGGTTTGCTATTTGACTTTGTTGACAATCGAGTCTAGTTTCTAAATGTACCACGTATGACTTCATTAGATTTAATTCCGTTGTCAGTTTTGTATTTTGATTTCTGACTTCGGCTATCATAGTTGTTTGGTCTTCAGTTTCTGTTGCCACAGCTTGAAGTCTGTCTTCAATGCCATCTTTGGCGTATATGTCATTTTTTAATACCATGTATTTCTTCATTTTGGTTTTCAAATTTTATTATAAGACTGTTTAATGTTTGTTGTATGCCTACTATGCCACTTAGAAGTTTGTTATTGAATGTTTGATCCTCAGAGTATTCACCGAGGTTTTGTTCGAGTGAGCTCTCTGTCTCCGTCATGTTAGTATCCGCCATTTTTATACCTGTGGTTTATTTACTATTAAAAGTTTCTGTCTCTATCTCTCTTTCCTCTCTTTCATACTATACAATTTTGATCCCTCGCGTACGGTATCTTTAAACGTAAACTGTGCTAACAAAGTCATTCAAAATTATAATAAAAGTACTACACCTCCATGTGCCAAATTTAGAGATAATTGGGATCGATGAATTTTTTTACTTTCCATTAAATATTCACTTTCGATGACATATTTGTTTTATTTGATAGACAAACATAACTTGTTTCCAAAGATAAACATACGCAGGTTCATGTAAATAGGTTTTACACTAGTATGGTATAATTTTGTCTATCAATTCTTTGCAAAGTTTAAAAAAAAATCACTGGTGATGTTATTCCTTAAAATCAGTACAACTTCTGTACTCAAAAGGGTCGATGTACTCATTTGCAAGGAAATGATTAAAGTAAGTCGAAATATCTTTTCCAGATATTTCACAGTTTGGTGTCGAAAAACATAACATGTATGTTGGCAATGTCATTATCTCTTCCTCCTGTAGCTGTATACCATGCCCTTAATTGGTAACTTGATAGTACATTTTCATTGTAAGTTTTACTTTAACTGCATGCTAAAAAGGGTTGTAGTGCGCTCATAAACTGTGTTTGTCTTTTTCTCCATGTAATGCTTATACATGTAGCAAGTCTGACTACCTGAACAATGTGTTCTTCGATGAAAGTCTTCGTTTGTTCATTTGCATGGGTTTGTTTTTAGAATTTTTGTGTAAGTGGTTGGTATATATGTTTTTAAAAAAAGTAAGATTTTTGTGTCCGAAATATACAAGTGAAACCCGTTTACTTTAAAAAAAAAAATCACAATGCTATCATAAAGTGTGTCGAATATGACATAACAAAACGGACTTGTTCTATTGATTAGAAAAACAACGTCTAAATAAATAAAACAAGAATTCAAAATATAACAAATGTTTAATGAATACATGTATAATTCTTTATGTATTCTTCTTTATATCTTTTCTTTTCGAAGCAAGATATATTATAACTCACCCCTCTTCAACGTTTTGATAGAAATCCACTGCAGTGGTCATTCCACATTCTTCATATGTATCATTACTGTTAAGTATATTCATATTATGTTAACAATGTAGTTAAATATCAAGAAGAAGAAGTAAAAAAAGAATGACATTAAAAAGAAATAATGATAATTCAAAGTATGACCAACCAGGACAGGAATGGAAGCAGGACTCCTTACAAATAGCAACTAACCATTTGTAAAAAGCAAGCGCAAAAATTGAATAAATCTATAGCAGACAAACAAGGGGTATAAAACTAAAAAAACATCAAGTTCAGTGAATTAAATGCATGTACGGTTTAAAGTATCGTTACATAGATTGCGACGCTCAGGTAGATTTTAACCGAAATATCATGAAACAATCATATTTGCAAACTTTAAGTGAATGACCAAAAATCAAAGAAGAATGTTTGTTAGTATTCAATTATGGATATTCATCGATTCTAAGGGGCCACAATTGTTTTATTATACCGAACTAACAGTGGAAAGGTCTTTTGAACACTTACTTTGTTTTTTATATATTTTTTACATTACATGACAAACACAAGCTGCCGTTCCGTATATTATGGTTTGAAAATAAATACACATTTGTGTTCTAGAGTTTCTCGAATGTACAATAAAGGTAGAATATTTTTGTAAAATACTGATGGCCCTGAAATGGATCGTTACTTTATAAGAGATATTATCGGCTGCTGGCACTCTATTCATTTTCAACGCCATATTGCCTCGTACCTCGATGGGCTGTCAGTGTAACGTGAACGCTGCCAATTTGTTTATTTTCGTCTGTTACGTCATTTTGATAGTAGAAAACTCGAGGATTATTCGTCCTCCCTTGCAATTAAATGAAATGAATGCCACGTGGTGAGGTGTTATCCAATAGAATTATTTGACATATATGTAAGGTATAATAATAGTAAATTGATGTGAATATGAAGAAAACAGATTGTGCAAGTGTGATAAAAAAAATCACTAATCATCCATAATGATGTTAGCAGATAATTGGATATAAAATGTTATCATGGCTTTAAAGATCAAGATGATAATATAATCCCCTATACTATGTCAAGAATAGACTAACCGACTCAAAATAGTCCCTACTCGAAAAATATATTCCCGTATCACCATCGTCGAAAGAAGGTTTTCAAGACCGATCAGAAACTTTTAAACACGATACAACTGTGCATTTCATCATTCTAGACAATGGTACAATAATAATCTTACATAAAGGGACGATTACATTTTGTGAACGGAATTAATGGTCGGATTGACAGACGCAAGAACCTCAAGAAAAATTGAATAATAGACAGATTTATTTAAAAGAACATCAACCATATACTCCTTAATGTTGGGTAATAATTCACTTGAAACATGTAAAAACTTGTTTTTAAAAAGTTAACTTTTCGTATGATTAGATATCGCAATATTACCAACTAAAACATTTGACAGTTGTTTTCCATTTCTTTGACTGATGTTTCAGCTTTTGATTTTTCCTTTTGATGAAGGTCTTTCCATTTTTACCTTTCCTTGGATTTCGATTTTGTTGTTGTTTTACTTTAAAAATATTCCCGAGTTTAAAATTCTTAGTTGTTTGTCGTTTCATACAATCACTTAAGCTATGTTTACCAGATACACAAAATTTCCTTTTGAAGTAAGTTTAAAATTACCTGGTTATTATTGGACGCACATGTTATTGTTTTGTATGATAATTTCATCATATGACGGTTCTAGCAAGTTTGATATTATGTAATTTGTTTGATACTAACCTGGGCTCTTGGAGAGGTCTTGACTCTGTAGAATAAAGATATAAGCGTTTATTCACCAATAGTTTATACTCGTTGAAGATCTAAAAGTTTTAATTTTGAAATAATAGTGAAAGAAGTCAATCTAAGATTTCATGCAGCAAATGCATGTAAATTCGGTGCTCTTTTTGCTGAAATTAAAACCCTTGCATAAAACGAGAGATTGGACTGCAAAGCCCTTATAGACAATTGAAATACGCATTTCATATCAAATGTCTTTGATAGAAAAATTCACATAAAAAAATCAGGTTCTTATTGATAAGAGATGAGGTAGATCCTTGTTCGTAGCTTTAAAAAAACAATCAGTCGTTATCTCAACCCGATGAAGTATGATTTTGGATACCTACTCTATATCCTTATTGTGGAGTCAATAAAGACTTCGAATTCTGATTTTCATACCGTTAATTTCAAGATAACCACTCAATTGAACTATAAGTAGATTTGACAATTTTTTGTCAATTTTAAGATAGATTTGATTTTCTGGGTTTACTGTATCTGATTATCGTAAATGATATTAAAGTGAACAACATTAACCTATGTATGATAATTAGGAAAAAAACAATTTTCATTTTCGATTCGACTGCAGACGTCTTGGGGTGAATGTTTGAATATGCTAAAATGATTCTTTATTCAAATACATGTAGGTAGATTGTGAAGTCTTATAAACTGAACACTTGTCCGTGATCATATAAACAAAATTTGTGTAAGCCGTATGAGCATTCAATCTATCCGTGACTTGATGATTGCACTAAATATATTTAGAAAATTTGATAAATTCTGCAATGAACTGGCAACATGATTATCTAGTCTTTTATTTATTCATTTTATCTTATTTATGAGGCATACCCGATTGAGGCTGCAAGGTTGAATATGGTTCTGAAACCGTCGGATTGCTTCTGTGTACTTTTATATATTCATCCGATCTATAGGAAAGGAAGAAGAATTCATAACAGAAGTTTTCCTTTCAGTTTGAATTATGTTTGGCACATAGTATGATTGTCACTTCTCTTATTTGACACTGAATGCACAATGGTACATTCACATTCATTCATTTTTTTAGTGGTAACTTTACAATTTGATGCTTTAATAATTACTTGCCCACTGCCTTGTAATAGTTATCAAAAGTACCAGGATTGTAAGTGTGTTATCACTACTGCAACTAAGAATCATGATTTGCTAAACAATGATTGTGACTGTATTAAAATATTGAAACACAAAAACTTCTCTTTAACTAAATACAGAAGTTAATGTAATAACAGTCGAGACGATACAATTATTCTCTATATTCATTCAATTGTTCAATTTTACTATAGATGTGAGCTTGTTCAACATCAATGAAACATATAATACCACGTTTTAACTTGTTTTGCCCATGTTTAAGATGGCATTTTTTTCTTATCCGTGATAATTCATAATTACATGTTTATACTGTGTTTGAGCGATATTGTGTGTGAATATGAAATATGAGTAAATAGATATAGGAATATGTGGTTTTAGTGCAAATCAGTCAACTCTCCATCCAAATAACAATTTATAAAAGTAAACTATCATAGGTCAATGTACGGCTTTCAACACATAATGTATTTGTAATACCTACTCAACTGATATTGTTTTCTTGGTTCTCAAACCTGAAATACCTAGAAGTATAAATGAATACTTTAATCTACTAAAACATTCAATGTACCTAATAACATACTTTGTTTTTATTACTTTTATTAAAATGGCAATGGTACATATAGTATTAAAGGACTACTAGCAGTTACTGACATACCAGCTTAGGACCTCAATTAAACTGATTGAAGGATTATGTCTTAATCATGATAAATATTAAGCACAATCTCTCCCGTTAGGGGTTTAGCATCATACCATTAAACAGAAAAGAATAATATAACCTGTATCATGCCAACAATTGATTTTTGTCTGTATCTGATATTCTATATCGCAATAACAAATACTTACTATATAAATGATGTGTTTATCGTATAAATTTTGTATAGATGAAAGCTAAAACAAAGTAAATAATGAAATATTCTTATTAGACAATGAGTCTTAACTGATCTGAAACATTTGTATATGATGTTTAAGTTTCTTTAGACAAACAACAATTTGGAAAGCTTAGTTAAACATCAGAGGTACATGTAGGAGCAAACATTCGTAAATACTTTATCATACGTAGTATATGACTTCCAGTGCAACGTATACAAAAATACATAAAACTCACATTTGCGAATAACGAAAATCGCTCCGGGAATTAAGACGATCAAACCAACCACCAAAGTTGTTATTCCTGCTACAAACATCCCTGGGTATTTATTAGTGACAGCTATAACATCATCTTTTGGAAATGCAATGTGATACAAATACATGTTAGAATGATTCAATTGAATATATATTGTATACTTTACTGTGCATTGCTAACTTTTTGTATTTTTATTATAAGTAAAATATCATTTTCCATGTTTTTGTTTTCGTTGCTTTGATATTAATTAATACTTTACTTCTAAATAAATCGTTTATATACAATGTAACCTAGTATTTACATTTGCTATATACAGTGACATTTTCGTCTTTGTGTTTGTGTACTAATTTTTATTAGCTGTCTTAACATACATGTAGCACACTTCCATTGTGATTGTAATTATTATTAAGTATTTGCTCGAGTCAGATTTTGACGTTTCTTTCATTTTCCAATTCGTTTCTAAATATGTTAATCATTTGTTTAGCGTAAAGCCAAAATTATATCACATTAATGTACATTTCAGGCGGTTTTTTGCGTCTGAAAGTTCTGAAAAATCTGAAAGCTGTCTGCTTTTTTTTTTTTTTCTGATGAAAGGAATGCAACATGTTATTTAAAGTGTTGAAATATCTATCATTTATTTCAAATAAATTAATTGCATAATTGAGAATCAAAATTATAAACACAAATCCTTAAAGTATGGAATACGATAGATGTCATCACTAATTTTGTAAATTCAAAATCAATAAGCAAATTTCGATTCAAGCATGAAATTATCAAACGTGTTGTTTTTATTTTTTTACATATAAAGCCTTGGTCACAACGAACCCACGACACATCTATGCAGCGCCTCGACATGAATATTGGTCAAATTGCGGGTCTTTTGTTATCATCGTACGACAGTCGTTCGATATTTTGAGCATCATGGCGCTGTCGTGTGGGATGAAATTTGGACATGCATCTTTTTTGCTCTTCAATTTATTATCGCGTTACTGTCGTTGTCATGAGAGTTTCTTACCGCAGTCGTGCGACTGTCGTGACATATATCTTACGTCTATTTCAAGACACTCGTGATAAAGTCGCACGATTGTCCCATGAATATCAAATTTCGTACGATGCTCGCACAACATTGATTGTATGTCGTACGACAATGGTACGTTCGTCGTGCAACATTTTTTTGTTTTATTTTTAAAAAAAATACACTTCGGCGGGATTGAATATCTGGAAAACAAAGCGTCTGCCGTTTAAAGAGGATGTCTATTCCTTCAGAAAGATTACGCTTGGACTATTGAATATGCGCCTTGTTGGACTCCAGCAAGAGCAAAAAATGGTCCTGTTAGCTTTGATACTGATGCAAGAGTCTGAGCGTCAATCTGCCGGTGATTTAGTTAGAATCATGCGGATAGAACCTGAAAGTTTTCAAGATAATTGCTTAATAGTCCTACGACAGTGACACGACAGTAATAAGCGAATCAAATGACATGAAAACCTGAAAAAAGACCCAAACTCACGATTGTCGTGCAGTACAATTACAATCTCATATTCACTTTCGTGTATCCAACGTGGACATGTCGTAGCTGATGTGACCATTCGAAATATTCTATTTACATTTTGACCGACAGTTCCACGACTATTTTATAGATCTTCCACGACAAAAAAAAACGTTCGATATTTTGTGACCAGGGCTTAAACTAAAATATTTCTTTATTTGTATAAAATTTAACATAACCAGATAATATTATCAGATTATTACATGGCATTTTTCATATCGCATGTATTATCAGCCCTTGGTTCAATATCAGTCCAAGAGCCGCCTGGCTCGAGGGCTGATATTGACCTAGGGCTGATAATACATGCGATATGAAAAATGACATGTTATGATCTTTTTATCATTTGCTTGAACAGTAAAGAAAAATAACAGATTCATGTGTTGATCATTTTACGTGGTTCCCAAGGTTTAAAGAGTAAAAACGTTCACGGACGTCGGACCCAAAATTTGCCCCGGATACATTCAATATGAAATCTTTCTATCATATGCCTCAATAGAAAAAAAACAGTTTAATATGAACGAATCCACAAAAAATAATTCAACAATATACATGTACATAATTATAAACATTGTTTGGAAAAGTCATTATTTTAAAAGAAACTTTCTAAATTATGTTTCAGAAAAAAATAAAAAATGCATTTATTTAATAATTTGTTTGTTTGTTTGTTTTTAATTATTTTTCTTTTCATTTTACACAATATACTTTCCAGTATTCAAATAATTGTTTTGTGCACTACTTTGAAATGTTTTTCACTAAAAACGTAGAATTGATGTGTATTTTCCGGAATTGCCCGAGTATCAATGACATGTTATGATCTTTTAATCATATGCTTCAACATATATTGATTCTTTTACGTGGTTCCCGAAAAGAAGTTGAAAGAGTAAAAAGTTCACGGACGTCAGACTCAAAGTTTGATACATTCAATATGACATCTTTTTATCATATGCCTCAACAGAGAAAAAAAAAACATTTTTATATGGACGAATCGACAAAAAAATAATTCAACAATATACATAATGAACATTGTTTGGAAAAGTCAACTTCATTAATGTAACTTTCTAAATTAAGTTTCAGAAAAGCTTAAAAAAATTATTTATTTAATATTATTTTTTTTTAATTCAATTAAATTATTTTACACAATATAATTTCCAGTATTTAAATAATTGTTTTGTACACTACTTTGTAATGTTTTTCACTGAAAACGTAGCATTGAGGTGTATTTTCCGGAATTGCCCGAGTATCACCGGAATGCCATGTGATAACGTTACGGAAAGGCATGTGATGACAATCAAAGCATGTGATAAACTTTTCATATCAGCCCGCTAAGCATCAATTCGAAAAATATGAAATTTACGTCAATTTAATGCTATTATCATACGGTAAAATTATATGTTATTGAGTCTAAGTATATGATAAGTTGATTTACCTTATAATGCAAATACTGTGGTATGAAAAGATATAACTTATACTTTATCCAAAATGATACAAAATACAGTGAAAGCAAAATTGTTAGGTCAGGTTAGGTCAAAGGAAATGTGAAATCGGATACACGCAATAATATCAACATTTATGAAAATATGAAAAGATACTTGTTTATGGAACTTTCACGATTATTATTGTGACGAAATAGACCGATGAATACTAAACAGATGAAGCAGCAGTGTCATTAATATCTTAATTGTCATTGTTATGTAAATGAAAAAAATGCTTGGGAAAGTATAACATTATCTCCTCTACCCCTTGATGGGCAAATTTACTAATAACGCAAAACTTCGTTTTAGATTTCCAACAATAGATACATCTGCAAACTTCAGATCATAAACAAATACTATGTAAATTCTCTGTTGGGAAAACATTTATCCATGACTAGAACCAATATAAAGAATGACCTTGGGGTGTTTTCTGCTCTTTTTTCAGGTTGTCGTCTCTTTGACACATTCTTAACATTCCATAATAATAGTTATCAAAGGTACCAGGATTATAATTTAGTACACCAGACGCGCGTTTCGTCTACATAAGACTCATCAGTGACGCTCAAATCAAAAATATTTATAAACCCAATTAAGTACAAAGTTGATGAGCATTGCGAATCCAAAATTCCTAAAGGTTGTGCCAAATACAGCTAAGGTAATCTATGCCTGGGATAAGAAAATCCTTAGTTTTTCAAAAAGTTCAAAGTTTTGTATACAGGAAATTTATAAAAATGACCACATTATTGATATTCATGTCAACACCGAAGTGTTGACTACTGGGCTGGTGATATCATCGGGGACGAAACGTCTACCAGCAGTGGCATCGACCCAGTGGTGTAAATAGTTATCAAAGGTACCAGGATTATAATTTAGTACGCCAGACGCGCGTTTCGTCTACATAAGACTGAATACTAAATGTTTATGCAAATTAATAGTAAAACAGAGCAATAAGAAGAATAAAAATTATATGCGTGAATAAAGATACTAAAACAATAATTAAACAAATGCATAATACTATAATACCTTCAAGTGTTACAGTTATATTTTCTAAAATACATCCGAATCTATTGCAAAGATGAATTCCATAGTCACCAACGTCATCTGTCGAATCAATATGTATAGAGGAATACATTCTATATCTGAAATCCTTTCTATCTTTTTGAACCATCCAGACAAATTCAGTCGAACGAGTCCAGTGCACAGTTGGCTCCGGGAATGAAACTACTTGAATTACTATATTTACAGTTGTGTTCACTTTTGTTTTAATTATTTTTAAATCTGCTGTGACATTCCGAGGTTTACCTACAATTTGTTTTTCATTATCATTATGAATTCCTTTTTGATTTTAAAGGTAACTGAAATCGTGTGAAGTGTTTTCTGGTCTTTTTAACGTTCGGCACGTTTCTTAATTCGAATTACTGGTAAAAAATATCTGTTTTGTATCTCATTTGAATTAAGATGAATTTAAGTGATATGACGTGGTTTTTTTTAGAGATGCGAAAGATACTAAAGAGACATTCTAACTTATAAGTCGCAATCAACCTGACATCGTCATGGCTTAAAAGGAAAAATACAACCACACAAACAACAGTACAAAATATACAACATAGAAAAACTTAAATTTGAACAGCACAAACCCCAACAAAAATTGGACTACAATACTTGTTAGAATTACAGAAACATAAACTACATAATAAAGATGAGCTTGATTACCAACAAGGGTATGCATAATTTAAAAAAAAGACTTCAAAGACGAATGAAATAACTGAATCCTACAATCATGCCTGCATCATTAGATATAGTTTGAGATTGCATAATGGTTAACAACATCTTATTGATCGAAATGTTTGCGTCGTATAACACATATTTGGGTGTAACCAACAACCAACACAACTCTTCATGGTTGATCTATGCTATTAAATCATACCTTACCCCTGTTATACGTAAAGTAAAATCCTTTAAAATACCTAAATACGCAAATTAAAGTCTCCATGAAGATTAACATTTTAACAAACATTGTTACTGAAATGTCTGTAAACAGTCGTTTTTTATTATTTAAATGTCGTCAATAATATTTTAAAAGGGATTGTTAAGTCCTGTTTTAAAAAAGAAATCTTGTTTTCATACACTATTGGACGATTAAGAAACATACTATATGAAATAGTTTGTATTCGAAAAGTACCAGGCTGTCTGGTCTTGACGTTTTAAAATAAATTGACGGAATGTGCATAGTACAAGCATTTGACGAAAAATACCAAAACAAATAGTACAGAGGATATACTTTTAAATTGTATATGATTAATTCGCATGTTAGGTTGGTGTTAGGGTGGTGCATTACTTGGAACCATGATTGGTTATGATTTTTGGCTAATAACAGACCTGAAACAATTTTATTATATATGTTACGAGTCTATATTGATATATTCTCCTGACATTATACTTACAATATATTATCAAGTTTACTGTTCTGGTATCTCCATATTTAATCCCATTGCTAGCTTGTATAGTATAGTTTCCTGAATCTTCACATTGGAGAGCAGGCAGTTCTGATAAAAACTCAAGACCGCTTTTCGTATAACGTAATGGTGGAAATGTTTTCAGAGATGTTCTTAATGCTAATTGTGGATCTGGATTACTGTCAATACTCAATCTTATCTTGAGATTGACGTCTTCACTGAAACTATAGATTGTAGCGTTACTCCATTCATTTGTTTCAATTTTTTCACTTAACCAAAGTTCTCTAATTTGGGAGGAATCTAAAACAAAACATGCAATGCTTCATAAATACTTGCATCAACTTGATGTTATGCTGAATCAATAAGAGTTGCGAAATGTGTTTTAGCAAGATATGAGATGAGGAGTTGTCTCATTGGCACTCATACCACATTTTCCTTTATCGATAAAACTGAAATATTAATACAGTTTGTTGTGTCACCTGAGTTAGACCGCCTCGTTTTATGTTTCAAATCCTCAAAATCCACGTTGCAATTTGAAGAAAAATACAAGTTTTATTTCTTAGCGTCAGCTGGAATAACCAAAATTTTGCGAGGAATTCGCTCTTCCTTTTCAATCAACTATTAAGTGTTGTTTATCAATTTGGAAAAGTATCTGAAACTTGTTAGTATGGGCAAACTCTTCTATGATAATAAAAGCCGTGAATTCATATCTGATATGGTTGCTTTAATTTAAGGTTCCTTGAAAGGTTTGTCTAGTGAAGCGGGTCCCTCTTTTGCAAGTCAGTTTATATTTATTAATCATAAGGCGTTGTCATTTTTAACAATGCAGACTTAAGTACAAATACCATAGCCATATTTTTGGACTAAGACTTTAGTGCACTTAGTTTTGCGATTGAAACCCAGCATACTAAGTTTTATAAGGCCTAATTTGATGATGTATGCATTACAACGGATGAAAACTTGCCTTGTAAAATATCTGATTTTTTTTGTCTTTTATATTTCAAGATAGGTAGTGAGTGACGACCGGTTTAAATTAGAAAGGACATTTTTATTTTTAATCATTTTGAAACATAATACTTGTTTGATAAGCAGTTTTCAACCCGGTTTTTTTTCGGGGGTGTCTTCTTTTTAAGAGAAAAAACTATTTTGTTAACGTTAGTTGGAAATCTTTAATGAAAATTTCCACAGATACATTGATACTTACATTGTACATTTACTTCTAGATCTATCATTTTCATGATGGTTTTATCATAAGGATGAACAGCACTGCAGCGGTAGGTACCAGACTGATTCTTCTCTATGTCTGCTACAGTTAGAATCGGATTTGTATGGAGGAGTTCAAAATGCCTTGATGTGCTAAATTTCCAATTGAATATACAATTCGGTTTACAATCGGCAGTGCAATGTATAGGGCCTAATACAGTTCCTTCTGTAACATTGATTACCGTGTATTCAGGATTCACCAAAACTATGTCAGGACCATCTATATCAATTAAAAGCATATTGTTATTCTCATTAAAAGCTATAAAGGTATCATTTACTGAAATTAACGGCAAGAAAATACCATGGACCAAATGAAACATATACCGAACACCATGGGTAATTGAAGTAAAAGGGAAAAAAACATTTACAAATTATATTACCAAGTACCAAATGAAAACAAATTAGCAATACACAAAGCTTGCATACTAAATTGGCTGTAAATACCGGTGCTGAAGTAAGGTAAATGTTCATGCTTCTGTAGTAAACTAATTGGTTAGTGTGCTATATAACCTCTTTGTTCAATGTATGTCATTAAACGGTAAAAAAAATTATATACTGATCGCATTACAGCAAAACAAGACATTAAATTTATTCTTGCCGTAGTTTAGCTTTCACGCTTTTTGTAAGTTTTCATTGAAAATTGTGATTATTTTGTTCTAGTAGCTTTAACAACAATCAAAATTACGTTTCAGCATTTTACATTTTTTTGTCACATGTAAGCTGGTTGCCAGACAAACTTCTTCTATAAGCAAATACCATGTTTATATTCTTTAATAAGTATGAGTTATACCTCTCTTGAGTTTATGATATCATATAACGTTGATGTATAAATAAACTACAAATAAATGCAAGACTTGCCAATTCGTACACCACTCGTTTTATTTTCAAAAGACTAACTAGTAACGCTGGAATAAACTAGAGGCCTTAAGAGCATGTGTTGCACATCTTGATATATGTGCATATTCAACAAAGGACTTTCTTACATTGAAGACAAGAATAGAATTCATAAGAAATAGCCCTTTTTGTTGATCTTGTATTGTTGATTATTTAGTCTGTTTCGTTTCTCTCTATTTACTTCAGTTCTTGCTTAAAACACACAAGAGAGTAGGCAAATCTTTATTTAAGGGGATAGCAATCAGTCCTATTAAGAGAGACAGAGAAAATAGTAGACTTACTATTGAAGGCAACAACTCCTATAAGAAGAAGTCAGACAATCTTGCCATATACAAACAGTTGGTAGGGCCTATGATTCTGAACATTTTTGCCAACCAACAACATCTTGTTTGATGCGTTAGAAAATTTCTAAGCCCAAAAAAAATCCATCTGATTGACATTTTTAGTTCTTCTCTTTTTTGCTCTGAATGCTTTCAGAGATAAAGACCAAAAACTGCATTTTACCCAATGTTTTATTTTATACATGGCATCCCTATTGGTTCATTGGCGAGGTTGTCGGATACATATGTATTACTAGATACCATACGGATGATTTAGTGCAAGTTAAGGTCAATTTGGTCCAGCTGGTTCAGTGGAGAAAATTAGTGTAAAAACACAACAACGACGACGACGAACGCCAAGTAATGAGGAAAAATCACTTGGCACTCTGGGCAGGTAAGTTATAGTGTCAAATAAAGTATAGTCATACTTGTTTATCACACTACAGTTGACATCAAATATTTATTCAACTATTTAATACTTACAATAAGGATCCAAAATAATACTTTGACTCATGTTTGATACTTTTCCAAGTTCATCTATTGCCTGGCATGATATTTTTATGTCTTTATCTGACTTTGAAAGTTTGTTTAATATAAGCGTATTGTTCATGTTGTTGTTGGTATATCCTCTTGGATTTCCATAAAACTGATATGACAGATTTGATGATATATCTACAGGCCACCGTTGTACTGTTGAGTTACATGTTAAGGTAATATTATCGTTGACAAATGGATGCTCAGGAGCAATGGTTAAGATAGGATTTATTGGTTTAGCTGAAATATTCGTAAAAATTGAATTACTGTTAAAACAGTATTTTTGGAAATATTATATCTATAAGCACAAAAATGTTTAGCTTCCTTTTTAATTGAATTGTCTATCACTTAAAATTTTCACCGGTACAAGGTCAATATTAAATCAAATACAGTTGTAATTTGTTACTTTAAAACTGTGAAACCCAACAATCACATATTTAAATAATATGTCGTCCATTTCGTTTTAATTTCGAATGGTATCAAATGAAACAAAGAACCTATCTCAAATTACGATAGGGAGTTACAAAATAGGAAAAAAAGAGAGCATTTTGCCAAACGATTTAAAAAAGGACAGGGTGTGAATAAAAAAAAAGCTGAACGCCATATAGCAAGAAAAACCTCCTGAAAGATATCCTAATAGAAAAGTCAAAATATATTATGTACCTGATTTCCTATTTCTCCTTCGTTTACATATTTATTCTCATTATTTATATTTTGCAATATAACAATAAAATATCACAATAATTGGAAAACATATAAAAAGTAAGAGTCTTACAATGAAGGGTAACAACTGAACTCTATTTTATATTAAAAAAAGAAGATGGTGCAATAACATAGTTCTATAGCGCTAACCCTCATAAAACCATTCAACAGTTAAAGTAATATTAATAATAGAACAAAGACAAATGTAAGAACTATAAAACACGTTGTTAAGATGATAAACAACATCAGTACGCAGAATCTATACATCAAGACCATCGTGTATCATTTGAAAAGTTGATACGGAATATTTATCAACAAGGTCTTGGTACCTTCCGAAAACTTTTTTTAGAAAAAGGACAAGACGTTCTTTAACATACCGCTGGTTCATCAACTATCTTCTCAGATATTGATGACGTTTTACAAAGTCTGAGTAGGAGCTGCAAGCTCTTAAATATCGAATAAGTTGGGAAATATATATTCCATATGCAGGTGAAGTTGGTATATTGCTACTAAGGTGGGGGAAATTTATAATTTCAAAATTAAAATTATTTCTTTTGTCATAGATTCTGGTACTGATATGACTGTGTAAGTCAAATTCGAGATATAAGTCAAAAATGAGGCGGAGGAAGCCGTTTTCCGTAAGAACGTTAAAAACCTATATGCAAAATGAGCTTTCTGATTAAATAATTCTTTAACATGTTTATGACTTCATATTACCAATGACCTTCTTGTCATTATTGTTATAATTATTTTAAGCTTGTAATTTAAAACAATAGAATTTACATAATTTTAATTCCTCAATAAGTTTACTTTTTAATAGCTATTATCATACCGCCGCCTTATTCAAAATCACAATGATTCAATAGATTTGTAAAAAGGTATCGCCCATTTTGTTTAATACAAAAACTGGAGAACCGGAAATTATTGTGTCGACAGGTGTTATTTACATAATAGTTTTGAAGATTTATATCGAAATCATACTTGTTACAACTAAAAGACAGCATCTGTTCATATTCATATTCCTATTTCGAAGGTCAACTGATCTGTATAGCCCAGCATCTGTCTTCTTCACATTCATGACGGTAATGTTGAGGGTGCTTTCATCCAGTGTCGTGTCTTTAAATTTGTCAGCTATGTATTTTCTTTGAGAATAATTAGGAACAAGTATCGTGCCAAAGTGTACCTCAAATAAAATGGTCGTGGGCCCCCATACATCATAAAAAGCGGTAAAACTTGTCCTCCATGATAAAGTAACATTTTCGTCAATTTCAGCAGTAAATGTAGTATCTGTAAATATAATTGACACTATAACATTTTAATATAGCAAATCAATGGACAATTTTTGGAACTCGTTATAGCTTATGTATGAGCCAAGGCTTCCTTTTGAAGGCCGTACTTTGAACTTTAATGGGTTACTTTTCCAAATTTTGACATGGATGGATAGTTGTCACATTAGCATTCAAACCACATCTTCTAATATCTATATATTCATGGAAGGAATTTATTACATTAAACCTTTTTTTTTATAAATATATGTATGTACTACATGTACTTGTAGTATAGCTAGTAAATAAAACAAACTGAGACATTCAATCGAAGAAATTCGCCACTTGTGGACCTTGACCTAAAGCTTGCAAGCAGACACTAGAAACACTTGTTTTCAACTGGAAGTAGGCAATGATGATATTACATATTACTTTATCTTGCAAGGCATTCAATAGTTCGAGTCGGACTCAACCTTGCTAATTTGAATTTAAGGACGTTAACTTGAGTGATATATGGTAGTAAGCATGCGTACTTAAAATCAAATACAAAATCATTACATGCAAACTGATAACAGAAATATCACGAAATTAAGGATGTCTAAATGCATGTACAAGAAGGAACTCACCTTTGTATCAATACATTAAATGAATAAACAAGCTTTTTTAAACTGATTGTGTTCTATGTTTTTATTGAGATATTTAGATATTTTCAGTATAACATTTACGATCGTTTTTCAACTGAAAATAACAAAACGGTTAATTATAAAGTTCATAAAGTATATTGTTGGAGTTTATAACGTATATTCTCTCCACTGTGCCATGGTTTGCCATCTCCTTTTTTCCAAACAAAGCATGGTTGGTAACATGTTCTGAATTTATTTAGAACATGCTTGTTTATTATAAAGACCCATTCACTTAAAAAAAAATTTAGCAATATCTTTAGTATGTAATTTGGTTATTGGTGTAGTTAAGTACGGTCTCATTTCAAGTACTACGGTAATTCATCGAGTCCACTGAGTATACATGTACTTGAAGAAAAGACAAGACGAGCAACTTTGCAAAAAAAGGCAGGATGAAAAAAATCAAGATAAACTAGAAAAAAGGCAGGATGAAAAAAATCAAGATAAACTAGAAAAAAGGCAGGACGGAATATATTGAATTTTAAAAAGAAGGGATAGAGATTACAACTAACAAAATACAGGACAAATCTTTCATTTAAGCCCCCCCCCCCCCCATTTAAGCCCCCCCCCCATTATCCGCAATCAAAATAAAATGGTAGCTCCCTTACTGACGACATGAACAGATTAATATAAGATAAAAAAAGAGCTTAATTCGAATAAGTTGGGGGTTTAGGTGAAAATTGATGCATTTTTGGTTTATTTGACACCGATTTTACATATATCCATATTGGTCATTCAATTTCCCCCTAATTAAGCTAAGAGGGGAGGGGTGGTCAGTAAAAACACTATGTGAATAAAGTTTTGTTTATCCGACATTGAACTATTGATAACGTCCATTAATACAAAGAGGAGACAGTTGAATGAAATATTTCGTTGGGGAAAAAGTTCAGATGTAAGTGTATGAAATTTTACTACTGCTCAAAATTATAAAATCAATATATTTTGCACGCACATGTATAAAAGCTAGAATTGAAATTGTATAATCAAGAACACAATCATGACCGCAAATACCATGATGGAAACTTTTAACGACCTTGACCAGCTACGTGATCATTAATCAGTTCATTCAACTTTATAGTACATGTAGTTCGTGTGTTCTTTTTTCGCAGGTGTGAGGTCGATAAGCTAAGCTTGGTCTCAGTTAGGTGTATAAACTGTATAAGATATGGAAATAAATTTTGTATTTACGCCAGATGCGAGTTTCGTCTACCAAAGATTAACCATTGACGCTCGAATCCAAACGTTAAAAATTCTAAATAAAGTACGAAAAAAGTACGACGTTATAACGAGGTTTCCAATTGTTTTTTTTATAGAATTACGCCTAGTTGACCGAAAGTGGACGGTTTTTGCTGTCTCCGTGGAAATATCTGAGAGTACTTAATCTAGTTGTTCTTACAGTGTTCCTTGGATATCGATATGTTAGAATTGAAGACAGAATCGAGCACATGATAGATTCGGACAATCTTTCCTTATGTCATTTTACATTAATTGCTTTTCATTGTATTGATATTAATACTAATTATTATCAGAAAAACGTCGATTACTGTCTTTTTGACAACTCTTTTGCAGCTTTGATATTGATATCACTACAATCTGCTCAGATTCTGAAAAAACAACAGTTTTTGGGCTCGACCAGTAAAGTTCTTAACTGTACTTAATTGAACTTGACTAGGTCTCGACTTTACTTAATTAGACTGATTCAGTACTTGATGATAATGTAGTCTGAAGTTGTCTCAACCAAGGCTAGACCAGTCTTGACCTGTCTCGACTAGTCTCGACTGTCTCCACCAGTTTCGACCATTGTAGACTAATCTGAACCTTCAAATGAAGTCTTGACTGGTGTTAATCAGTTCAATAAATTATATATAGATCTTACAAAATACCAGTGTACTAGCAAGCTACTATCCAGTGGTGAGGCTGAAAGCGAAAGTGACACGCACAAACACAACAACTACACACTGTACTCATCATACAATCATTCCAGCAGACTGCAGAACATTGGACAGTTGGGTCAATTTGATACTGTCTGAATTTGAATTGAAATCAAATTTTTTTGACATAATATACTGTGGATTCATTATTATTCGTTGGATACCAATTTTCGTGGGTACAGGTAAACCACGAAATTAAATGTTCAACGAATGACAAATTTTCTATCGGCTTGTATGCAGACATTGGCAAAACCATGAAATTAAATATCCACGAACATACAATTTTTCCCTTATCCACGAAAAATGGTACCCACGAAAATAAATGAATCCACAGTAGGTTTCTGGCACAAAATAAATGTGGTCAAAGATCTTACAATTATATTGCGCAACACTGTGAATTAACCTTTTTGAAACCCTTTTGGAGCAACAACCCCAAAACACAATCCCAGTCTCTCCGATCCTTTTAGGTATAACGGAATATTGTAGTACTTTCCAGAGAGATCAATACACGTTAACAGAAGTTATTGTTTAAAAACAAGAAAAATGCTTGTTTTTTACTCTTTTTAGCCCTGTAATTCCTCCATGTTTTGGTTATTAACCTCAATCTCAATCCTAGGATTCCCTATGTTATACGGAACCTTATGGTACAATGTCAGAGATATTTATACACTAACACACAATTAATTGTCTGGCAACTAGCAAACTATTTGTTTTTGGTCCCTTTTTTACCCTTTATTCCTAAATGGTTGGCCCCATAACCCCTAGAATGAATCCCAACCTTCTACTTGTGATATTAAACATTGTGGTCCAATTTCAGAGCAATGGAAATACTACTACACAAGTAATTAACCTGAAACTAGAAATGTGCTTGTTTTCGGACCCTTTGTGGCCCCTTATCCCTAAACGGTTGGGACCGTCATCCCTTAAATCGATACCTACCTTCCTTTTGTGGTATTGAACCTTTTTTTCTTAATTTATAGATCCATGACGCTTACGCAGGCGACGTCATCATACCATTATACAAACCCAAAAATTGTTTGCAGTCGTAAAAAAAGCATACAATATAAAAGTAAAAAGATGTGGTATTATACTAAGTTCATTTTTATTGGGACTTTTAAAACACAGCCTTTATTTATCAAATCTTCGTTGTTTTCTTAGTTTATATTTGGGAAATCTAACAAACTGACTATAGAGACCTTCTATAAATTCAAAAATAATAGTAATATGAATAAAACAACCAATTTTGTTCCCCAAACTACTAATAGTTTGAACTGGGCTCATCTTCAGCCATTACCATTTATTTTTAGAAAGCAATGGCGTAAATTTTATCAAAATTAGATAACGATTAAATAAACAAGATACTTTTCAATACGAACCGATGCTCGGACAGACGAACGAACATCATTTATATATCCCCAGCTGCAATGTGATGCTGGAGGGACAACACGAATAGCCATTGGGTATATGTCAAGGATACAGCATTTCATCTCAGAAGTTTACCAGCCAAACAAAATGTACACCCATACGTCGTTTCACGATCTGAAACAAACTGGGAAACCCGACACCATATAGTTAGCTCTATATGGCCCAGGTTGTTACATATAAAAAAATGATTGTCAATGAGACAAATGTCACCGTACGGCCTTCAACAATGAGCAAAGCATATACCGCATAGTCAGCTATAAAAGGTCCTGATAAGACAATGAAAAACAATACTAAAGAGAAAACTAGCAGCCTTATTTATGTGAACAAATGAACTAAAAATAAATATGTAACACATAAACAAAGCGACAACCACTGAGTTACAGGCACATACTTAATAACGTGGCATAGTTAAACATGTTAGCGGGATCCCAACTATCCCATAACCTGGAACAGTGGTATAACAGTACAACATAAGAACGAAATATAAAAATCTGTTAAAAAAGGTTTTACTCATCAGATGGACAAAACTACAAGTAGATGTGGCCGGTTACCTGTTACATCCCAATTCAACAACAAAAAGACGATAGGAACAGATCTGAGAGTACTCACAGTTATCTGACAGCTAGTTCAAAGCCACTTACAACTAATAAAAAAAAATCATGCATCTAAGACTTAAGTTTACTATCAATATATACAACATCCAATGGATTTAGTTAAAGACGTCATAAACAGCCAGAGAAAAACATGACCTTGTGCAATACCAAGTTACAGGTATCGACATATTGTAGATCCATGAATGTGTATATGTATAACATACTAGTAATATTTAGTTTGCTTTTAATTTACTGATTACAAAATCAATATTTATACCAATAAAAACAATATTTAATGATCTTATTACAGTGTTGAATTGGTAACCTTTTAGAATAAGTTTATCTAAAGGAGCGATAAGTCACATTTAACAACATTTCCGTAAAAATTAGGATGTGTTATCCTGTTTGAAATAAGATTTTTACATGTAAAACCAAACTTCAAAACCAAATCTTTATATCCATGGAAAAATTCAGTAAAGGTTTTAAGTAATTTAGGGTAACGATATAAACAAAGTTGCATTTTCATTTTTGTACACTATTCTGTTACAGTATAATTTTTAATTGCTTTGATTAATCTCATTTTTTAAGGTCACCATGAATATGCAATTATAATAATATTACAAACATTAAGTACTGAATTTGCAGTATTTCAAGTTTCTGCATTAAGCTAAAATTTTACCATTTTTTTTTTATTTTAACTACAACTCGTAAGAACTTTTGTCACAAAAAGACTGCAATTGCAATAAGAATGTATGGTGCATAATTTAAACTTTGTACTAGTTTGGCATTATAAATATTTTTATATGAGCGTCACTGATGAGTCTTATGTAGACCAAACGCGCGTCTGGCGTACTAAATTATAATCCTGGTAACTTTGATAACTATTATGGTACACTTAATTGGTTTAGTCATGCTATATTCTTTAAAGTTTATAGTTTATAGGTGGGTATATGAACAGTGTTTATAGAGACGCGAACTTCAGCAAAAACATCATTGGTGTACTCTAAGGTCTGAATATTTACATATGATTTAAGGTAGGACTATGAACATATTTAACCATCAATTATATATAGGAAGCAGGGCGTGACCCTCATGATGAAATAGAAAGGCAATTAAGATTAAATATGGGTAACGGATTGGTTTCTGAACTTTTTTAAAAGATAAATCTAAATAGCAACATCATTATATGAATAAGTTTTCACAGATTATTGTGAAAAATATATGAAAATAACCCATTTTTATTCCGTTGCCATGGTAATAGTGTAAGAGACCCCAGGTCAAAAATCATAGAACTTGTAATACTTATGTAAACTTTTATAGAAATATTTAAAACATTTAAAAAATCAAAGTACTTTAAAAGATTTCATGTCCTTTTGTTGATCTTTTTACTAAGTATCCAAAATATGCCCAAAAAGCCCTTTTTGGAGCCCTCAGCCCTAAAATTTAGCTATAATCAAGCTTTAACATTTTGTCAAGTTTCGAAGGACGAATGATGCTTGTTATAAAAATTAATTCAAATACAAGTTCAACATAACCTAATCTTATATATTCAGAGAAACAAACTTGTGATCTTTTATAGATTTTTTTGGAAATTCAGGCATTTCCAGTAGATGGCGCTGTAAAATCTAAAAATAGCTTAACATAAAAAAAAAAATTATCTTATTATCATAAGAAAATTAGTTGTCTAAATTTTGAACTGTTCTATTACAGATCAATCTGACTGTTCAAACAAGAGCTAACAACTCACACTATATATTTCTTTTAAACTTCTTTCTTTCCAGTAGTCAGTACTTTGGTGTTGACATGAATATCAATTATGTAGTCATTTTCATAAATTTCCAGTTAACAAAAATTTGAATTTTTCGAAAAACTAAGGATTTTCTTATCCCAAGCATAGATTACCTTAGCCGTATTTGGCACAAATTTTTGAAATTTCGGATCCTAATTGCTCTTCAACTTTGTTTTTGTTTGGTTTATAACTATTTTGATATGAGCGTCACTGATGAGTCTTATGTAGACGAAACGCGCGTGTGGCGTACTAAATTATAATCCTGGTACATTTGATAACTATCAACATCATATTCATATATTTTACGTAAACTCAATACGTTTTTGTCCTATGTATTTCCTTGTAAATGTTACAGAATATTGATTGAATAGGAAACAGATTGATAAATGATAAATAAAAAGAATGTGTGCCTTTGATCATTGTACAATTATAGATCATATAGATCCCTGTGTACCACAATCATCAATTTGTCATAGGCATGCAATGGTCTGACCTTTTGATGAATTTAAGACAACTTGAACAGCGTTTTCTTCCTATTTTATGTACTTTTTACACCAATTGTTATCTTGTTAAAGAGATTTCATTCAATAATGTGGGGTTTTTTTAAATTGTAGAGATATATTTTTTTTTTTTATTTTCAATTTTAGTTTAAAATTCCAAAGCTGTATTCAAAACCTTTCAATACAACTTTGATTGATTGATGGGATGGTAAGGGTTAAAAGCCATTTTCAGCACTATTGAAAATTTCTTGGTAGGGAGAACTGGAATGCCGGGAAGAAAACAAACAACCTAGGGTAGAAAAACCGATTTTTATAATTAATTTAGATTGAAATCAAAAGCACATCGTACGTGCTCGGTGAGAACATCCAACCTCAGTGTTGACAAGCTAGTAATACACAAGTTGGAATACCAAGATCACTCTGCAACCGAAGTTCCTCAAGCTTAAAAATGAAATAAAAGTCACACTCAAAAATACACAAACAAAAAACACAACCGTGTCATGATCCAATAACAGTAGCCTTATATTAAATTTAGTTTGTTAGCACTTGAGAAATATATATGACTTATGAAATATAAGATATATGCATTTCATTTTTCATCAAAAATATATATCTAAGTGCCACGATATCTCATGATCAGTATCATGAGTTTGAATCCTGGCCAGGGAAAAATAAAAATAAAATGGTTGGGATGACACTTAGACGAATCATTTATAAAGAATGGGTTTTCAGCCTGTCATATAGTTGTAACCGGTTCAGACGTACTTATCTTTATATCATTTTGAAAGGAATAAATATTAACTACTCGAAAAATATCAGTCAGTTTATATTTTGATACTATAGAAATATAAGATGTGATTCAACTAAAGAATATTTATTAAGCAATATATATAACCAACAAATTATTGACAACAGACTGTAGCTGAAATACAAAATAATGCAAAATCATATTTTAATGAACAAAATGCAGCTTTTATTTAAAGTCTTATAAAATGACATATTTATTAAACTCACTTGTCATCCAAAACTTTTGTGTGGTGATTTCTGAATTTCTATGTCTCATGTTTATAAGTTGTATTTTGACAGTATATTCTGAACACATCGATAAATTTGCAATCTTAAAGCTGGAAAGTGGAACTCGTATATCTTTGTGTTGTCGTTTTGAATCTAAATACACGTCACCATCTTTTGAATTGTGTAGACGAATTCGAGAAAAATAATTCCATTGGTTAAAAGGTATCTTCCATGAGATTATAGCTGTATCATTATTAATATCTATTCGAACATCTGTTGGTGGATCATTCTTACCTAAAAGATATTAATAAAAGTACAAATCACAAAAAGATCGAGCTCCGATGAAAATTCAAAACAAAATATCAAATGGCAAAATCAAAAGCTCCAACATATATAACGAATGGATAACAGCTGTCATATTCTTAACTTTGTATAGGCATTTCCTCATGTAGAAAATGGTGGATTTAACCTTGTTTAATAGCCAGCTAAACATTTCACTTATATGATAGATTTTGAATCGATCTGCTAAATGAAATTTAAATAGCACATTCTATAAATTCGAATAAGTTGTTGTAGTTTTGAACAATATGTGAAATGAGCTTTGAAATTATTTTACATCAGGTTACTATAGGGCTGGTGTTTTTTAATGAAGATGATGTGCATATAACAAAAACTTCCTCTGAAACCGGTTTCTTGACACCAACTTGAACTTTAAATCATCTATGAACTTAGGTTTCATCTGCAATGTGTGTGGCCAAGAGATGGGGCAGATGTACGATGACGTGCACGCATAACTTATCCTTTATTGTTTTTAAGAATACTGGTCACTTGATTCGGATTTTTCAAAACGAATAAACATAAATTTAGGGAAATTATATTTTGAGCGACTGCTTGCATTCACGGTTTGATTTCTCTTGCTTTTTTCTTATTTAGAATAATATGTTCTTATGTACGATATTGGCACTTTACGAATAATCGGAATTCGTAATAGACATTAGCATGAAAATATTTGTGAACTAGAAAACAAATTCGGAATATAATACGATTTACTAATTTCTAAGTAGAAAGCACTGTTACAACCCTTATCCGTCTTTCGAAGTTAAACAAAATACGTCGTGTGTTTCCAACTTATCCGTCACTCTGTCGATTTAACTGTAATTGTCAAACTGAATATCAGTTGAAGTAGTCAGAAGCAATGTGTAACTATATCGCTTTTTACATTTTATAACATGTTGAACTATAGAAATATACTGCATGTGTTTGGAATTACAATATTTTATTGCAGTATGTACATGTATGTTCTTATAAATATCATTATATTTGAATTCAATTGTACATTATATTATACAATACTGCATGAGATAAATTTCAGGATCTTATATTTTTCTGATATTTGTGTGCATTAATTTGCAATAAGGATATTAACGGAATTGTTTATTTACTTATTTTGATATTGTGTTTTATATTGACTATGAGGAAATGGAAGCAATGCTTTATTGCGATCATGACGAGGAATTTACGTTGTACTCATGAAAGTTAATATGTCGCGTTGTCAATTCTATTGGAACATTTGTTTATACATTGGTAAATTCATTACCGAGATAGTTAAAATTGTTTCAAGACTTTTTTTTTTGGCAACTGCAATTTACGAAGTAAGTGTTGCTTCTTATACAAAAAAAAATTAATTATTGCGTAACACAAACATGTCTACGCAAATGCATCTTACGTTACAAAATCAACTGTTCTATTGGTAAAGAGGGTCCGTTGAGGATTCTTTTACGCTGTACAAATGCATGTTATTGCATATAAACATACTAAGCTTGTCGGTGACCTTCTGCTGTTGTGTTTATTTATTTGGTCGGGTTGTTGTCTCTTTGACGCATTCCCCATTTCCATTCTCAATTTTATTTGTTGGTTTTAATCATCATAAGATTCGTTAAATTTATCGTTTTAAACTTCTATCTCAAATTGCTTTACGCTGCAAATATGCAATCAATGTCATCTTCATGTCTGATAAATTATGTACTGTGTAACAACTGGGAGAACATTAAATTTTACAGTTAATTCTCCATAGGCGGTAATGATAACGTTTTCCTTCGTTGCTCAGTCCATATCGTTTACTTGAACATATTTAATGACTCATATCGAAGCTGATGCATTTATACATGTCTGGTTAAATTTTCGGGGTGGCACGTGAGATTACTTCTTTCGCAAATTGCTGGACCCCGGAAGATGGTGAAAAATGTCACTCTCCTCATGAAATAATCCCAAAATTCTGTTCATAAAATTCAATAAAAAAAATGGTCCTTTCTAATAATCTATTTTAGGTCAAATCTACATATTTCTTTTCTTATCGCATTAGCTCTAATTGTTCATTTATGTCTATTTTTAAAATCACAGCATCCACAATTGTATGGCGGACTGATAGATTTTTTTCATTACGTCATCTGAGTTCCTCATCTCAAGGTCCATTAGGGATCCTGATTCAACTATATGCCGAACAAATATTTAAATCTTAACCAGATATGGGTTTCGAAAACAATTATTAGTGATACGATAATTATTCATTTAGCTTCAGACATCGATTAATTATACAAATAAAGTTAATTATTTGCAAATTAAAAAATGTACTCACCAGTCGCAAGCATAATAAACGTTTTCATATGAAAACATAAATTTACTCCATTGTGACCTTGATAAACACTAGCTGTCTATTTTTTCATAGATACATGTGCCACTCAGAGTTAATCTTTTTGGAGGGCATGTACAAAATGCAGATTAATTATCATAACTCTCATTCAAATACTAAACATGATATGCAAATTTGCAAATTAAACATCGTGGTCCTGCTACTTAGTGTAATTATAGATGTATACTCAAGTATCATATTTAAGTAGATATATCCTTCCCAAGCAATTGCAACGCAATTTATGTAAACATAAGAGTCTTTTTTTGGTGTTTTCCTTTTTTTTTTGCCATGCCGTTGTCAGTTTCTCCCGAGATAATATTTTTGATTGTTTCCTTTGTAAATAGGCCCCTTTATGTATATATATTATAGCACCCAAATTTAAGGTATATCAATATATTCACTAGAATTACTTTTCTGTATATTTCTTCTTTATTGCATTTAATTGCCGATATTATCATTATCGTATAAATCATAACTTTCTTTTTAAATCAATATTTTTGTTCAACTTAGATTATCAGTCTAAAATGCATTCGTATATGTTAATTAAAAACATCGATTATTAGATAAACATTACACTTTTGAATGATCGTCTGGAAGTGAAAAAAGTTCGGCAAGTAGTCTTGTTATGCTTTTCAGTTAATAGTTATACCTATGTACTGTTGTTTATTCAGATCTGTTCAGGAAATGTGTTTGTAGTCATTTCAGTTCTGCATATTGACCTGATAATTTTTCTTGTTTTGTCTTTAACCAACTATGTTGATCAAACTTACCTCTTCAAATCAAAATAAGTTTACTAAAGACACAACAAGCTTTTTGCTATCCCAGATTGCCAAGCTTTTAAAGACATGCTGTTTATTTCAGAACAAAAGTCAAAGTGGATCAGGATTTGTATTCCTCCAGTCAAGTTGGTAAACATATTAACCACTAGACCATTTATATTGTTTTAAGTTAAATGCATACATTGTACATTGAACTGTAATTATTTATCATTCATGTCATTCAGCATGTTAATACATAAATGCGTAAAAAGTAAAAAAAATAATTCCAATTGGTGATTGTTTTAAATGCGTGAAGCACGTGTGTGAATGGCATTAGTTTTAAACAAGAACGAATTAAAACTTGACACAAACTGATTTATACACAAGAAAATAGAACTGATGGTGCATTTTTAACGACATTTTTGTTTGGTTTGGATAATTTGAATATATGGCGATTCTCTCAGTGTTTGTTTGTTAATTGTATTTTTCTATTCTCAATCGAAATGAAAGATCTGCAGCATCTATCTAAAGATAATTATTTGCAAATTAAAAAATGTACTTACCATGCTTACCAGTCGCAAGCATAATATACGAAAAATCAACCCTCAGAATTATCAAAACATAAATTAACTCCATTGTGTCCTTGATAAACACTAGCTGTCTATATTTTCATAGATACATGTGCCGCACAGAGTTAATCTTTTTGGAGGGCATGTACAAAATGCAGATTAATTATCAAAACTCTCATTTATGTAATGTTTTAATGATTTTATCACGAATATTTTCCTCGTAAAGATTACTTCCTTCTTCGTTTGATTTCATGAGGAGGTGTTTTGATGTAAAACAAAGTTCACAATTGCCTTGGCAAATGTCCAATTTGTACGTGTAATAATTTGAATTTTGATTTCCCAACAGATGTTTACAAACGGTATATTCTTGATATCATTGTTCATTTTTATTTTATTGAAAAAAAGGTTGATCGATCTATATCGATGAAGACCGGTTTTTAAAGCACAACCAAACAGGTACTAAATTAAAAACAAAGACAAAAACTTTATATACAAAAGGAAGCACAGAAAACTGAAGATAATTCATATATATTCAAACTTAAATTATCAGCTCATTTTTTTTGTTTTTTTTTTATCGAAAACGTGCTTAAAACATATGATGATTGGTATCTTCAGATGAGTATCCATTAATATTGATTTTGATAATCAGCGCTTTGTCGCTGTGGTGAGACAACAATGTTTAAAATGTTGAGACCAACCTATCAACTGTAACAATTTCAACGTGTCAGACGACCCATTATTGATGTCATTTTTATCCTTTTTGGCTTCGTCCTGTTGAAAATAATTATCAAAACACCAGGATTATAATTTAGTACGCCAGAAGCGCGTTTCGTCTACATAAGTCTCATCAGTTACAAATCAAAATATTAAAAAGCCAAACAAGTACAAAGTTGAAGACCATTGAGGATCCGAAATTCGAAAAAAAAGTTGTGCCAAATACGGCTAAGGTTAACTATGCCTGGAATCAGAAAATCCTTAGTTTAAAAAAAAAATGTGTATACATGGAAATTTATAAAAAAAATACCACAATATTGATATTCATGTCAACACCGAGGTGAACTGTTATTTTAGATGTGGTGATTGATATCATCAAAAAGACTCTTTGTATGAGTCATTGCTCTGTCATATCGATTTGTAACAATTATGGCAGTTTTACATTTTAATATTGAAAATTTTGAGGTATACAAAAACTTTAAATTGAAAAAAATAAAAAAAATTATGTTGTTGATGCAAACATTTCCTTTTTGAGAATGTAAAACAATGAAAGGGTCACGGACTTCAATTTTACAATAATTTAATTGTGGATGAAACGCGTCTTCTATTTGACTGACAGCGTTTTGTCTATCAGCTCATATATTTAAGAATTAAATAATAAGGAATGACTGCAATATTTTTTCATACTATTCGAAAAAACATTTTAAAAAAATGTGGTGCACACTATGTAAAAACCCGCTACGTAACTTATTTATGTGCAGCACATTTATGATGTTATTTAATCATAGACAGAACAAAATATTACAGTTATTCCTTAAATAAACATCATATAAAGTGATGTTTTATGTAACAGAAATACAACAAAACGTCAAATGAATTGTGACTTCATCGCGTTATTGGCCGTGAAACGTGGATGTGTGACGTAAAACACGACAAGCAAGGTAACAGATTAATATTAAACAAAATAAATAAAACATTGACCCTATAAGTATATCTATCCATAAATTGAAATGTGTATATCAAAAACATATTATATAGTTTGTTTTTTTGTTTGTTTTTTTTAAATCTACGTATTAGAAACGAGATATTCAATGATTTTAAAGTTGTTTCGCCGACTATATGAGCTTTCTATACAAATGGTCATCGCCTTATAAAGAACCCAATAAGTCAAATTTAACATAAAAAAAGAGATAAATGCATTACTGTTCCAATTTTCAGATTTAGTTCAACGAGCAAAAACTTGTATGCAACATTATAGCAAAATCTGTGACATAGTCCATTTACTTTCCTTAACCTTAACTTGGTTGAGTCATTATCTGCGTTAATTGTGAAAAGAAACACCAAGAAGTCAAAAAATAATACGTTGAACTTGATTGATAAATTAGGATAATGATTATAGATGTAATGCTAATTCTAAGACGACAACATCGTGGTGCTTTAAAATATGTATGTATGTATATTCAACCATAAAACCCAATTGCAGGATATAATAATATCTCTTTAGTGGTGCTTACAGGCTTAATAAAGGAAAATTCAAATTTTATAACTATAATAGCTATTAACTATTCCCAGAATGCATAAAAATAAGAACAACATTTAGCATCAGTATTCAAGTAAATATTGTTTTCCCCAAAAAAGGATACAACAAAAAAGTTGTTCATAAAAAAAACTTTGGTACTTCTAGAATAGGTTGTAATACAAGGGATGATTTATTCAGTATGAAGTGGTTAAATAAGACTGATATTAATGTTATCTTACAACAGAAATTTAAGGCTGATTGAATATCACCGAAGTTAAATGGAAAATGTTTATCTTTTTTTGATGCGTCTGAATTTTAATAACGTTCACTTTTACAGTTTGGTACCACATGCAATTCACGTAATCTTCATACTTTCCAAAAATGGTCCTCAGCGGGATATTATGAAAAGATTATCAACTGCTTTCGTTTATTCGTAATATCATTGCATAATCCGTCGTCACTCAGATAATTCCGGATCTTTACGTTAACCTGTTGTTCACATTTGCAATTAAAAACGCAGATATATTTAGACAACTGGATATAATCAGTGAATTTAATTATAATAATGTCGAGAAAAAAATATAAAAAAACGATATACACATTGCTTTCCAAAGTCTCTACTTTAGAAACACTTTTGTGTGCTGAATAAATGTGCAAGCATAGTGTGTTGGTAAAACAAACTCATCATAATGAATCATCTAGGTTACTATTTTTGAAATATGATCAAATATATTCAACTGCTTATGCTTTTGACTTGCACTACCAATTCAACTGTTTTGATAGGTACAAAATTTTCAAAGCCGTCCGACACGTTGCTGACACAAAACATTGATTAAAATGTTCATGCAATCTGCAAAAAAAATGTATGTGTGAAAGCACGAACAAGTCCTGATGGACATACACCGTGTAGGCAGATTATTTATATATAATGATTGAGAATTGTAAGCAAATTCATATCATTCTAATGTAACACAGGTATTCCGAGTATGTTTTTTTTCTCTAAAACCTGCTGGTTATTACTCATTGAAAACAAAGTTCGATATGTCAGCTCAAAGGATAAAAACTATTTGCATTCATTATGTAAGAAACAACTTGTATGCATGTAATCGTTTATAATCGTGTAATATCATATGATCAGCAATATTTCGTATACTTGTAAATAATGATGCTGTAGATTTGTGTAGACAAATGATTCATATTCATAAAAATTCCATGGTTTTAGAGAATAGAAAAGCATTTTGATTATCTTATATGCAAATAATATAAACCAATGGTTAACATGCACTTATTCGGCACAAACTCTGAATTAGTAGCAATCAATACAATGCAAGAGCTGCAGATTATTCTATTTAACACACCATCGGTTCATTCACCTTTCATAATGTACATTCTTTCATCTAATATAAGTAGAAAATTTGTAACTAGACTTCAACTTAACATTTATAATGCATACTAATTGCCGACTTCCTACTATCATTATAAATTCGATACTAAATATAACTACAGCTAGCTAGGTACTTGAAACTTAAAGGTCAAGAATATAAAAACATTGTGTTTACTGGTAATTAATTGAGACAGTTTATACTTAAATCAAATTCTTCTTGCATCTTTAGATAATTATATATCGGATGTAACATGAATTTATAGGACAAAGCTTCACATTTTTAATCATACTTTAAACTTTCTTTTTTAAACAATGAACGAATTGGAGGTCACTCATTGAAACGACGTAATAAAGACATTCAATAGTATTTAAAACAATTTAAAGAAAATTAACAAAATTCAAATAAGGTCTAAGATACATAGTTTTTGACAGTTGCTATTAACTTTTATCTAGGTTTCAGTAACTGCTAGAAGTCTCAAATATTTAATGAGTGTCGTTATTGTTGTTAGATGTTTTCGTAAACTGTTTACTGCTTTGTATTAACCTGATGAGTGAAGTCGTTTCTAACTGATTTTTTTTAATTTGTTCTAATGTAGATCAGAAACAACACTGTCCCTAGTTAAGAGCGGATATCGCTTCAGCAAACTATTGAAACCCTGTAGTATAGTAGTTGTCGTAGTTGTAGCTCAGTGGTATGTCTGAAATATTTTTTTATTTTCAGAAATTGTTGCTTTATTATAGATTAAATTCTAAAATTTAATTGAATTGTTGCAAACAGATTTTAATAGCAGCAGGCTATAGTTGCATAGATTCTTTTCATTTAAATTTTGGTAAATAGTAGTCTTTTTGTCCTTTCATAATACATTTCCTTATAACTATAACATATGATTTTATGTTAATTTATCAATTATAAGGCGACCAATCATGAAACCTTGCAAACATAGTTATGATTTATGAATACCAAGTGAAACACTATTAATACACTTCAATCAAACAAAAGTGTTCATGTCCTGAATATCGACAGGATGTAAACAGTTTCAGTTTCTTCTTCACATAACGATTTTCAACATACTTATAAAAAAACAAGAATGTCTTTGGTTCACAAAATATGTGTTCTGTTGTTTTTTTTCAAAAGCCAGGTGGCCATTTTGAACCAATGTATTTTTTCGCAAACAGAATTTTGGCTAGAATGAAAAAATAAAAATATATGCTCTTACGAGCATATGGTTCTCTCCTGGATATGTGTGCATCTCCAACAATGTCCACCCTACAACACTATAGACTAGATTAATGTGAATCACTACACATACCTCTGTTTGGTTAAACTTTATCTATAATAAATTTTAGTATAAACACAAAAATAGGTACAAATCATCATTCAAAGGCAGTTAATTCAGAACATACAAAAAGTATATTAACAATTCTTGTGTTTCGGTTTCCCCTATTTGGTAATTGATGGTGCTTATAATTTAGCGGCTTATATTTTCTGTCTATCTTCTATAATTTCTGCACAAAATGCCAAATAAAACGTAAAAAAATAGTTTTTTAAGGAAATTAACGCTCACATATACTATTTGAACATTAAACATGACGTAATCAGTTTTCCAACTGCAATTCTTTTTACAGTTATGATCAAAATGTATATTTTTTTTTTACAAGAACGAATTATTTGAAAATGAGAATTGAAAGGAATGGTGTAACGTTTTTAAAGTCCGTCAGTTTAATATGCCCAAAACGTTACAATTCGTCAATAACGGGCAAAAATTCATAACTATGTACTTGTGTTTTGACGATAGCTGCCATTTTGACTTTTGTCTCTGTTCCTTATATATGTTATAGTTTTAAACATATGACCAAAACAATGGTCGAATAGCAAACTACTTAACTTTTTTTAGTTTGATAGCTAGATATAAATAAATAGCAAGTTAACCTCAAACCTATAAACATGTTAAAGCTTTTTTTCCATGAAAGTGACCATATATAGTGCATGGTTGACAGTGATAAGATTTGAATATGTACAGGCAATCAATGCCTTTCCATTCATATATGTAAATATTCAAAATTAAGAATACTTCCTGTTAGAGATAAATGTTAAAAATCATATCTGTTTCAGCTCAAGATTTTTAAGGGCAAACGGAAAAAAACACTTTATTTTCAATATACGTCAGTTTCATACAAGTTGAATTGTACTTTTTTACTTATTAATTATAACGTTAATTTGCATGTCTAAAGATGTATAATGATGGTATTCTGATATACATGTTTTTACATTTTTTGATGGGTTTTGTGTTACTTATGTTTTAGTTTTTTATGTTGTGGCAATTAACCACATGTTCTTTTTTATATAAGCAATAACGACAGATAATGAAAAAGATATTTCAGAAGGTCAGCGACGCTAGATACTATGATGGCATGCTCCTGACACATTGAAGGATCATGCGGGGTCATAAATATTTCTGATCCATATTTAATATCAACTCTCTTACCTCGAACAAAAGTGTTTCAGTATAAAAAAATAATAAACTGAATAAGTTGTAAGGTATCGTTGGGGTTTTTTAATGGGAAGGGTTTGACCTATATACAGCGATTCTAAACAAAACACACAAATTATAACAAAAATAAAACAGCACACATATCTGAGAGAAGTAGAAGTACTTACAGGTTTCTGTAAGTCCTGTTTCCCCAAAATAAAATTGCATGTCGTGTATGTGGTTTGACTATCTACAGACAAGAGAGACATTTGTATCACAAACATGAGATTTTATTTAATTTCTGTTACGAAATAAGTTTAATGTACAAATTTGATTAAGTTTAAGATGCTTAAGTGTAAGCGGAAGAAAAAAAATAATGACTCTTTGTCTATTTCATACAAGTGAAATATACTTCATTTGATAAGTCATAAAATTATCAAGTTAAATTGGATATCCCCAACATTTTAAAGATAGCAATATAAAATAAATAGATGGATTGTATTGTTAATTTCCGTTCTCCTATGTCGAGAAAGGGGTGGGGTTTGTATGTTTTATCTGATTTTATCCTCTAAATATTTCTAAAGGAGGATCAATTGTAAAGAAACTGACATTAAAATAGGACCAACAAAGATCACAAATCATAATTTTCACATGAAAGTAAGTATGCTGTTTTACGACGTTTTATGTGTACATCTTCATTGTGTTAAAAGGTCGCTTCCGCTTGATTTCTGAAAAGAAAAGGTATAAATACAATAAAAAATAAACATAAATTTCTGATCGAATGATAAAACGGCATGTGTGTTGCTGGGATGTACCAGTACCCGGCCACGTTCACTCTGTTTTATTTAGATGTATTTCTTTTAGTTCCCATCAAATGAGTTAAGCCTTTTAAGACTGACTTTAATAGCATGTGCGTATGTTTTACTGTTCGCCACTGTCCAAGGTTAGGTGAGGGTTGGGATCCCACTACTATGTAAAACCTTTTGAATTTTCCTAGGAGTTCAGTATTTTTCTTATTTTCTTTTCAGTGATTGAACTTTTGTAAGTCTTTATAATATCTGACATACGTCATTATATCGTTTTGTAGTAAACGATTCAAAAGACTCACATAAAGAGTAAGATATTTCATTTTTATTTTTAAAAAATTTTGGTAATTTGAGCTCAAGAAAATATTCTCGAAACTAAGGTTTCTTGCTTATAAAACTTTACTTTTTACATCGCATCAACTTGTTGTTTCTGGTTTAAAAAAAACTATACCTTTTCTCTTGTGTCAGAAAGCCAAACAATAAGCTGACAGGATAAATTTTCAAATAAAAAAGCAACTTTGTACAACGAATATTTTTTTATACACAATTATTTTGATCACAAAAATTACAAATTTCTCAAATTATCTAAAAATTAATCGGAAATAGTTTTAAAGATGAAGATTTTATGAATGAAGGTGAGAATCATTGATTTAAAATAATAATCGTCAAAACATATACTTGCTAGCTACATGATCATAAAGACTTATCATATCAGACTCTAGCGGAAAACACACTGTAAAACAATTCCACTTTTTTTCATATTTTAAATGCATTCCTCCTTATGTGATAAAACGAAACTGTTTGTAGCGACAATAACAAAGTACGTTACCAGGAATGTTACTAATGTTATCAAAAAGTAATATCACAAAAATACTGAACTCAGAGGGAAATCTAATGGAAAGTCCATAATCACATGGCAAGCACTAAAAAATCGAATTGACAAGAACTGTTATATTCCTGACTTGGTACAGGCATTTTCAAATGTAGAAAATGGTGGATTAAACCTGCTTTCTCTATATTTCTTTGGGATTCAACATTATTTGGTCTCTCTAGTTCCTGGTGAAGGTAAAACTGTAACACTGGCATGCTATATTCGTTTTATTCGTTGTACTTTTAGTGTAAACTAGAGTTTTCATCTACTCAACAAAGATCAATTGATTTGACTTAAGAAATAAGTTTTAATCGCAGTAAAAATCATTGTTTTAATTATCACGGTTTAAGCTTTTTTCTTAGATACCTCACATCAATCAGTCTGTATTATACCCCCTTCACATACACGAATGTGTCTTACGATTCCTTACGAATGTTTTTGTTTTATCAAATGCAAGCATTCGCAAGCAATCGTAAACCATTCGCAAGCAATCGTAAATCACTCGCAAGCAATCGTAAACCACTCTTAAACAAATCGTAGACATTCGCAGACAATCGTATCGATTCGTAAAACTATTTGGAAATTTTTGGACATGCCAAAAATTTTACACGAATGTCCACGAATCATTTCATTCGTAAAGAGCTCGCAAATCACTCGCAACAATTCGTTAATGCATCGTTAACCGATCGCAACAACTCGTAAATCATTCGCAAGAAATCGTGAACAGTTTGATTTAAGAATGTTTAACGATTCATTTACGAATAGTTGCGAGCAGTTTACGATCGCTTTGCGATGGATTAACGAATTGATACGAATTCACGCGAGTGCTTTACGAATATATCCGATTGCTTTACGAATGTATACGAATACTTTGCGACTGCTTTGCGAGTGCTTTGCGAATGTTTTACAAATAGGAATATTTAACAAATGATTTGACGATAAAATTGGGGTTTTGTTTTTATTCTAATAGTTCGTTTCAGTTGTTATAAAATCGTGGAAGAAGGAAGTCGCATTTTACTATTGAATCATGGCTCCAAAGAGAAGACCTGCTGCAAGGAAAAGGAAGACAAATCCTGCTTCACCTAGATTCCCTACACCACCACCACCATCGCCCGAAACACCAAACCCCGCCGAATTACCACCACCAGAGGCAAACCCACCAACCGTTGGTATCGAATATCCTGAGCAGCAACTTTCAGATACTGACAATGTTGATACAGCCGGCTCAAACTTTGCCTCAGATGAGGACGATTTGATAGCCACTGCCACAACCAGTGCAGCAGTAAGTGAGATTTGCTTATTCAATGTCTTTGAAAATCACCTTTATAAAGCACATAAAAAATGTATGAGTTTCATAGACAGATATTTAGTGAAATTGGCAATTGAGGAACTGCGTTTTTTTCAAATAAATCATCAAAATACGATACATGCAAAGAAAATCTGCATTATTTAAATCAGATTAGTTGGACAGAATAGCAATATAATAAGATTAAAGTTAAAATAATTATAACACGGAATCTATATCCAGAGGCCAGTGTATAACTGTTGTTGAACGTATTGGAAAAAATGTAATTAAAAAAGATAACAATGTTTATGATACTTTTCAAACAATTGCAATCAGCATATGAACTTCTTGAAAGACCGGTCATTATAAAAATATTTATGAGTGTATTTTATAGTAAAGTCGTTGATAGTTATCACGAAAATGGACATTGTGTATTTTCAGACTCGCAAGAAGAATAAACCCAAAACTAAAAGTGCGAGAATACTGACGATCGAAGAGAAAGACGAAGTACTTGAGTGGTTAAAGTCAAATCGTTTTCTATACGACAAGACAAGTATTGATACAAAAATCGCGATAAAAAAGAGCGAACATGGCATGAAATGGAACAGAGGATGAAGGTGAATCCCGGTGATCTTCAAAGATGGTATACGTCCTTAAGAACCACGTATGTGAAAGAAGTAAAGAAAAGAGAAAACACCACACGATCCGGAGCCGGTGTCGGAGATGGTTTGCTAACATCTAGAACTAGCTGGTTGTTGGAGAAATTCGAGTTTGTAAAACCCTTTGTCTGTCAGGCAAGAGGAACCAAGGGGTCACAGATCAAGAAACCTGACCGGTACTCAGACTGCAGTGAGTCATCAGTTCCATCAATAACGACCATGGAAAGTACACCACAGTCAGTGACAACATCGTCAACTACAACAAAGATATCTGACTGCCTAGAAAAAGTTTCTCAGCAGTTAGCAGTCCCAAAGAGTGACATAGAGAAGACCTGCGATTTCCTTAGTACGCTAATGGCAAAGATGACCCCTTCCTGTCTGGAGGATTTTACGAATGAAACTATCTTCAAGGCAATGGAGTATGTTAAACAGTCTAAACAGGAACAGCGTCAAACACAACAACCGCCAAGGGATGATTTTATACAGCCATCCCAGCTTTCATCTACATTCACAGACCCTTCCCAGCAAGTAAATCGCCAAACATTACCTCAATTTACCCAATTACAACCTCAACAGCAAACTGCAGTAGGAAATAACAGGCCTTCAATTAGACCGACAACATCATCCATGTCGTTCAGGCATCGTCAGCCGCAACAAATGTCTACTGATCGCGACTATATCATTGCACGCAACTTAGCAGCTTCGAATCCGCCAGCTGACGTCCTTCAACAATATGGTCGATACCAATGGGCAGAACTGCAACCGACTAACTTGCAACCTATCTTAATGGGTCAACAGCAACAGACAGTATACTCAACTCACACTACAAGTCAGACACCAAGTGCTATTGAATCAACTGCGACAGATACAACATCAGTACTGACGGATGCTTATGAGACAATAAACCCAGAAACACCTTTCATATAGATCTTCGACGTGAATGACTGTTTATTTTCATTTAGAAAAGATTTAGGAAAATCTTGAATAGAGAACCTTTAAATGTATAACTATTTGTAGATTGTAGAAAATTTGTAGCTTTTTTTGAGAATGAAAAGAAATAGGTTAATCCACATTTGTTTATGTTGTTTATTTTAGGAACCAAAATTTTTAAACAAAACCAATAAAAAATGACATCGCTGAAAAGTGTAATATGCAAACGGAATCTTTTGCCATTACTTGGCGCCTGTGCCCTTTTCAATGTACATTTAGTTGTAAATCAAATTCGAACACACTAAGGAGCAATCAATAATCATAAACCACAAAGAAGACAATGCCATGGCAAATACACAACAGGCAACACAAATAACAACATAACAAAAACTAAAAACAAAGCAATATGGACCCCAAACAAAAACAAAATGTGGTGAACTCAAGTACCCTGGAAGGGTTAGTAGCTCCTGCTTCAAGTGTGACAACCGTCGTTTAGCTTAAATGTCAAAATCATTCTGAAACTCATTTATTGATGCTTATCAAAGTTTGTGTTTAAACTCAACCTATTCTTTTTTGCGCGTGTTGGGTCGTTGCCTCTTTGACACATTCCCCGTCTTCACTCATATTCTATCCCTTAAATACCATTCCAAGTACTAGTATTGCAACAAATTTGTATTATAAAGTGTATGTCAAACAAAGTTGGAGTGAATTATTCATTATGATAGAACCTCATTCTGAGATTTTTTATAGTCCTATCTATATCTAAATTTTTATTTCTAAACATTACATCAATTAACACAATACTGATGCATTGAAAACAATCAATGTTTCTGAACCAGTCAAATCATGTTCTCTTGCCAATCTACGGCGCCTGCTTCCGAGTTGAAGTAATTTTTAAGATAGTTCCTTTGATCAATTCCAGCAGCGTTACCAAAATTTCTCTGATACCCTTGGTCTCCGTCGGTAAGTTGCGCACCTTGTCGCCATTGTCCCTCTATTAAATTATGATTGTTGTCTTCTTCGTCAGCAAACAGTTGTAGATCAGCACGTTTCCTTATCCGAAGTAAGTTATGAAGAGTAGTACAAGACAGTACGATTAAATCTACTGTTTCTGGCAGTTGTTGCATAGTTCCAATCAAAATCTGAAATCTCATGGCAAGAATGCCAAAAGCATTCTCCACAATTCTACGTGCACGGGACAACCTATAGTTAAAGATGCGCTCATCGTGGTCGAAACGTTTTCTTGAATAGGGTTTCATCATCCATGATCGGAGAGGAAATGCGTCATCGCCAATAAGAAAATAAGGAATATCTGTTTCACCATTTGGAAGAGGGAAGGGAGGCGGAAGATCCAAAGTTCCATCTTCTAACATTGGTCGTAGTTCCGAGTCCCTAAATATCTGGCTATCAGATGCACTTCCGTATGAGCCCACACTCAGCCAAATAAACTTATAATCTGCATCAACTAGAGCCATCATCACTGTAGAGAAGAAATGTTTGTAGTTAAAAAATAACGACCCCGAGTTAGGCGGTTTTCTTATTCTAATGTGCTTCCCATCCAAAGCACCACAAGCGTGTGGGAGGTTCCATATTCTTTCAAAGTCAGATGCTATACGCATCCAATCTTCCGTCGTAATCTCATCCGGCATGACTTCATCTTTGTATGCTAAGTAAATTGCTTCGCAGACTTTAGGCACAAAGAGTGATATGGAGTTCCGGGCAACACGAAAGGCATACATAAGATCAGCATACGTGGAACCGGTAGCCAAATGTCTGAGTGTAACGGCTAACTTCAGTCCTGGTTCAAGTGGTTCCCTGTAACGAGAAATATGTATCTAAACTTACAATGCAATTAAAAGAATATTTTTTGTCGCATAAAAGGTAAACTGGAAATGTGTCATACATTAGAATAACAAAAGACAAGACAGTTTAATATACCCACTTCCATATGAATACGAACGTTATTTGGGGCGTTACTAACACGTACTTTGTTCACTTTGTATTAAATTGAATTATTTAGAAGCAAAGTGCTTAAGGAAAATTTTTTAAAAGATTGTTTTGCTGACCTTTTTACTTAGATATGAATTTCTGAAAAAACAGTTAGTATGGTTTTCTAAACTGACTATATCATGCGGAAAATCCAAGCCTCGTCCTTCGGCACCGTCGGATATTCATATGATATAGTCAGCATACAAAATAAAACTAACTATTATACTTAATGTACATTTCTGTTTTATTTTGCTTGAAAATTGAAGTACTTACCTGAAAGAGGTAGAGCTTTTTCTGATTGCAGGGGTAATTCTGTCAAGTATCTCCCCAAACAAGTCGGCATCAACTCTTAAAAAGTTTCTGTAACCAGACGCATCTTCCCGGTTAAGCTCATGCAGGAGTTGGTCATATTGTCCAAACAAAGTTCTTCTGATGAGCCATGGCCTGCACCAAAATCTACGTTGAGTCCGCCTCCTCCTCCTCCTAAAACAAAGAGGAAACAGTTGTTGATTTTCTTCCTCTGCCCTCTGTGCCAGTGGAAGAAGAAGTCGAAGGAAGTTATGGAAGAGTAATAATTTATTTCTCTCGTAAGACATGTCTTGTTACTCCGAATGTTTACATGGATAATAAATGAGACTGTATGGCCTACTATCTATATGAGTGCATGCATTTCCCATTGCAAAAAAAAATAAACATTCGTAAAACACTCGTAACTCAATCGCAAATGTTCGTGGGCTATCGTAAACTATTCGTTAACCAATCGTAAAAACTTGGATCAGATCGTTACCATTCGTATTGTGCTCGCAAAACACTCGTATGCATTCGTTAATTGCTCGTATCTATTCGCAATGAATCGTCTACTGTTATCGTAAAAGCATCGCATTCATTCTTAGTAAATCGTAACCAATCGTAAAGCACTCGCAAATCACTCGTAAAAGTGGTTTATTCGCAAAAGATTCGTTAAAGTTTAACGAATCTTGTAAATTTTGGTGATTCGTTAGCATTCGTAAGAAACATTCGTGTATGTGAAGGGGGTATTAACTAGATACAAAAAATAAATTTTTGAAGAAAGTTTGAAATTAAATAAAATTGAGAATGGAAATGGGGAATGTGTCAAAGAGACAACAACCCGACCATAGAAAAACAACAGTAGAAGGTCACCAACAGGTCTTCAATGTAGCGAGAAATTCTCGCACCGGAGGAGGCCGTCAGCTGGCCCCTAAACAAATACATACTAGTTCAGTGATAATGAACGCCATTCTTATTTCCAAATTGTACACAAGAAACTAAAATTAAAATAATACCAGACTAACAAAGGCCAGATGCTCCTGACTTGGGACAGGCACAAAAATGCGGCGGGGTTACACATGTTTGCGAGATATCAACCCTCCCCCGATGTAGAAAAGTAAATGCATAACAATACGCACCTTAAAATTCAGTTAAAAAAGTCCGAGTCTGATGTCAATAGATGTAACCAAAGAAAATAAACAAAATGACAATAATACATAAATAACAACAGACTACTAGCAGTTAACTGACATGCCAGCTCCAGGCTTCATTTAAACTGACTGAAAGATTATGATTTCATCATATGAACAAAGTTGGCCAGTGAAAAAATAGAGTTGTTTTGCATGCAACATTACCACATGAACTGATATTATATACCTTTTGAATAACTACCTGGTCTCTGAAAGAGGTCATGATTCTGTAGAATAAAAAAGCGGTGTTGCCCAATTATGCATATTCATTGTACATCTAAATGTGTTCTGTTTGCAATAATAATGAATGGTTTCATCCTAACATCTTAATTTTTTAGAAACAGAAGTATCGAACATTATTAGCGAAGTAGTGATTTTTCTACTTAACTCAAGGCTGTAAGCTTTTCAGCCAAGGGAAGACTTAACAATGCAGCAATTATGATCAGTTCAAACATTTAATTTTTTCGGATGTCTTTGCAGGAAAAGTGCACTAAACGTATTCTCAAAACATGATGATATGAATGGGTACTAGAGGCGTATTTAAAAAAAAGTACAGCGCTGGAATCAAGAAGTATGTATCCCTAGCTGAGGATTTTGCGCATGCTGAACTACGTTTACTGTTTAAAAAAATGTTAACCCTGTTTTGAGGATGAAGAAAACTATTATTTATGATGTTGAATTCTTTGTTTCGTCTTTTTTATTATAAATTTTTGATCAACTATAATTTGTTATAACATGGATATTCTATTTAATGAAGTAAGAAAATTGTGTGCTCTGATTTTACAGTAAATAAATTATGTAACAAAGGCTACAAGAGCTTCTCGTAATGCTCTAAAAGTTAGTGTTGGTCTATTCATGACTGTTAAAAAAAGGGGGAAAAAAATTGATTTTAATTTGACTGGAGAAGGTTAGGTATAAATGTAAATCCATTTGTGAATACGCTGAAATATTATTATCTATTCAAATGTTTAGATTGTGAATTTTTAGACCCAAATAGATCTACGTGATCACTTGAAAATCAATTAAATTCTCCCTCGCCCTGCTCGTCCGAATTTAAAGTATTTAATCTCTAAATTCAATAGGCTATAAGCAAGACAAACACAGATATAGGATTAGTTGCTCGCAGTAACATATTATTTTCACTTGTGATACAATATTTTATTTTACTTTATTGTACATATTTCTTCGATTGAAACAATATATAAATACATGACATATACCATTGTTCCTTTTTCGCATCGTTTTTTCCCCCGGCTAATACATCCAACGCCTGTATGTAGAATAAACACAGCAGCAACTGCGCATATACCTATGTGGTCAACTTCAATTCGACGTAACTGCGGGCACCTTTGATACTAATATATTTAAATGCCAAACTTTATATAGTACCATTAAACCCCACCCATAAAAACCGCCAAAACTTTTGCCTTCTGCACCTAACATCAAACTTATAAATAGTACATATTGTTACAAAACCAGTATCCGAACTAGTTATACTAGTTCCCATCTATAAATAATAACTACAAATACCTAATGGGAAAAACCCTATTTCAAACGAAATAAAATACATTTAAGTTCTCCCTCGCCCTGCTCGTCCGAATTTAAAGTATTTAAGGTGGTATGGGTGTCTTCCTCCTTCTTGGATTGTAAAAAACATTGAACCAAAGGTCCATACTTTCTATCAAGTTTGCAAAATTTGATGCAGGTATGCGGATATTTAATATGAATTCTCAATTAAAAGACCCAATTTATAAGAATATAACTTATAAATATTAATATTTTTACAAATATTTATTATTTTTGTTTGTTTGGTTTTTTTTAGATTGCTTTTTTAAGAGGAGGTAACTCTAAAATAGTGCATTTTCTGAAGGATTCTACATGGAATTTTCCTATTTTGTATTTTAACCGGAAAAAACTCACGGTGACCCTATCTTTTCTTTTAAATTCTCAAAACATTGTCTGAAAGCTATCTTTTCCCTAAGTATTTAACAATTCTATCATTTTGTTTAGTTTGTAACCTAAAAATGGTGTTTTTTCCTGTATAATCCTTACAAATTTTGTCATTTTCCCGCCTCCTGTAGCTTGCGAAAATGCGCGGTGACCTATCATTTTTATTATATATTTCAACATATATCAATAGATACTACGTTTTGGCAAAGTATGAACAAATTCTATCATTTTTATTTAAGACTCCCATACCACCTTAATCTCTCAATTCAATAAGCTATAAACAAGACAAACACAGATATAGGATAAGTTGCTCGCAGTAACATCGAAACAAAGGAAATGAAATAGTTCAGAATAAGATGCCGACATTAAAAATTCTTTTAAGATATTACTAATTGAAGATAAATCTTTAACCACTAAACTGGACCGGTATCAATTTCAAGTCGACAATCGGAACGTCAAATACGACATACTGAACCGGATGCTTCCGCAATAGATGGTAATGCAGGCAAATCTTTTGCAAATCTTGAATCGTTGGATAATTTCTCAAACTGTTTTCATTAATTCTGTAAATAGAAGAAAACAATCAAAACTTCATATATACATGTACATGTATCTTAATCAGATAAACATTAAACTTCTTTAGATATTTACATATTTCATATCTATATACATCAACTTCTAATCACACTGTGTGATTCTTTATGTTACACAATGCAACATAGCTCATGAAAGTCTATACATATAGACATCTCATTTCTACATACATCAACTTCTAATCGCACTGTGTGATTCTTTATGTTACACAATGCAACATAGCTTATGAAATTCTATACATATAGACATTTCATATCTACGTACATCAACTTCAAATCACACTGTGTGATTCTTTATGTTTCACAATGCAGCATGAATTTTCTATATATTATTTTAACGATACAATATCCCATGGTGCACGGTGCAACCAATCACATCGCTCCCAGCGACAACATCCCATGATGCACTGTGCAACCAATCACATCGCTCCCAGCGACAACATCCCATGTATCTAAGCAACCAATCACATCGCTCACAGCGACCTAATGAATAATGTTCATACATTAAAAGTTTAAACTCAACTGAATTCACCCTTAGTGAATTAGTGTTCATACATAACATTTCAAACTCATCTGTAACTCATATCACTCTGCGTGACAAAATCATCTTGCTGCGGGCTCGAGAAGATTAATACATTTCACATGAAATAAACATTAACTAAAATCAACTAACAGTACTAACACGTGACTGTTAAAATGCTGTTTTGCAAAATTACTGTTGTCATGTAATCCAGCCGCAAAAAAGTTTTTGTGATTTTTATATTCTCTAAAAATCTTTAAAAAATTTGGATAAGTGTCAGTAAAACGATCTACAATCATAGGTCAAAATGGCAGACTTCCATTTTTTGTTACTACTAAAACACCTTTGGCTTTGCACATCTGCATATGATTAATTGTCCTAGTAATTAAATTGACAGGAGGAACTACTCAATTCTTAAATTTTTTACCAATCATATGCAAATGCGTCTACACCTGATGTACCTGGAGTAAAACAATTTGAAAAGAATACAGATAATCTCTTATGTCTGTCATCTGCAAAAGTATCACAAGCAAATGGATGGACCCCATAAACCTTTAAAAAATTTGAAAATATATTGTGAAAGACCTCAGTTTTAGGTCCTATATTATTCTTGCTATTTATTAATGATTTGCAATTGTGTAATCATAATCAGAATCTTGATCTTTTTGCTGATGATAGCACTATTTCTGTAATTGGAAAAGACAAAAGGTATATAAGTCAGATACTCAATGATGTATTAGAAAATATTTGTCAATGGGTTGATGAAAACAAAATATTAGTTAATGTGTCAAAAACTAAGACAATGTGTATACTAGGTTAAAAACAAAAACTGTCTGTGATGGGTAATGACACATTAAATGTATCCATTAATGGCCAAAAGTTTAATGAAAGTCACTGTGAAAAAGTCCTAGGTATTTTTGTTGACAAAACTCTTTCATGGTATGATCAAATTAATCATATAATCAAAAAAGTTTATTCTTCATTAGCTTCATTAAAAAGAATCAAGAAATTCTTGAATCACAATGCACGAATTCTATTTTACAATGCGTATATTCTTTCACATTTGGATTACTGTTGTTCAGTATGGGGAAACTGTAACAAGTTTTTAGTTGACAGTTTACTAAAATTGCAAAAAAGGGCAGCTAGAATTATTTTAAACGAACACGATGTTCGTAAACCATCCATTGAACTATTTAAGGAATCTGGAATTATTCCTGTTACTAAGAGAATATCTTACCATACATCATTATTAATGTATAAATCAAAACACCAACTGGCACCAAAATATTTATCAAATCTTATTGTGCCTACAAGTAGTAAACAATCGTACAATACTCGACTTTCATTATCGGATAATTTTATTGACCCTAAATCAAATACAGAATTATACAAATCAAGTTTTTCTTTTAGTGGTCCTAAAGTGTGGAATTCATTGTCCAGTGAAATTAAAAAATCAAAAAGTGTATCTGCATTTAAAATCTCTTACAAGTCATTTTATTTTTAAAAGTGTTAAATTTTTAAGTTAAGCCACATTGTATACCATAGGTGTTGTTGTTGTTGTTGTTGTTGTTATATTACTTTCTATACGTCTATTCTTTACATGTGTGTAATAGTAGATTAATTATGTGTTATTCATATTGTTTACATTGTATGTATATATAGAGAGCCTTATTGAAAATTGGTTTAATCCAAATAAGTTACTCTCTTTAAATAAATCTATTATTATAATTATTATTCTTAAATCAAATATTTTACTAAGCGCATCTGCGCAAGTATTTTCATTCCTAGGTATCCATTCTACCTCTAATACTATATTATTGTTTAAACATATATTGTTTACATGTCTCAAATCTAGTTCAAGTCTTACGAATTCTTTACCTGAACTTTGTACTGAAACAGTAATCAGATTTACTACAAAAGGTGGACACGGTAATATTTAGTGTGCATTTCATCTAACAACTTTTAAATAAAAGTTGCATGCTTAAAAGCTGATTTATTATCAGATCAATGAACTCAACATGGTTCACATGCTTCAGTATCGAATGGAATTATATAAACAAATTATGTAGTATTTTAAAATAAAATCATAAACCTCTAAAACGTTTTTTAAAAGAACACAAATATATTTGTGATTCGCTTTTAACTTAATAATATGATCTCCAGACATGATTCCAGAATGTAAATACAGTCAACATTATACTCAACTCTGTTCATGTGCTTTCATATAAACATTGTTCTTCTTTCGCATCGTTTCCTTTCCCCCGGCTAATACCTCCAACGCCTGTACGTGCAATAAACATAGCAGCAACTGCACATATACCTATGTGACCAACTTCAATTCGACGTAACTGAAACCACCTTAAATACTAATACATTTAAATGCCAAACTTTATATAGTACCATTAAACCCCAACCATGAAAACTGCCAAAACTGTCGTCGTGCCTTCTGCCCCTAACATCGAATTTATAAATAGTACATACTGTTACAAAACCAGTTTCAGAACTAGTTAAACTAGTTCCCATCTATAAATAATAACTACAAATAGCAAACGGGAAAAACCCTATTTCAAACGAAAACAAATACATTTGTGTAGTATGCCGTCTCAACATTTAATAAACATGCTACTCGATACCTGCGTTCGAATCAAAACAGTTAACTAGATAAATACTGCAATGCACATGCAAATTGATGGTCTACTCTTTAATGTCGTAGGGTAAATAATCATTTATGAAACATTACCGATTGAGGCAGCAAGCTTGTATATTGATCTGAAAATGTCGGATCCTTCTCTTCAAGAATTCACCTGATCTATACGAAAAGAAGACAAAATCACAAAAACAACTTTTAAGATTTGATGTGTTTAAAATAAACAGAGATTTCACATTTCTCGTGTCTGTTACTAAATGCACAAATGTAAATTTCTCATTTGTACAATTTCTGTAAAAGTGATACAGGATTATAATTAAGTACGCAAGACGCGTGTTCTATTTGATCATTATCTCAAATCATCTTAATGATGTGCTATAACAATTTTTGTGATCACAGTAAATTATGAATGGAATAAATGAGTCGATGTAGATTTAGATGATTAAAAAATAAAGAACGAAGACTTAATTTGCTTTAAGATATATTTTCACTAGATGTTTTGGAAAAAGAGTAGTTTTCATTTTGAAGTATTTTAGTTTCGTAAATAAGTCCATTAATTCCTAAAACGAGAGCACAGCATAAATAAAGCCAACAGAAGTATACTGCTTCTAAAATGTCATAAATCAATTGAGAGAGAACAAATCCGGGTTACAAACTAGAACCGAGGAAAACACATCAACTACAAGACGTAAACAACGAAACAGCAAAAAACACCGAAACTATCAAACAACAAGCGTCAATGTAACATACATGGAAAATGCAAACTATATAAAACTATAAGTAACAACTGTCATATTTCGGACGGAACATTTAAAACAAATGTTGGGTTAAACCTGGTTTTGGGATTAGCCAAACCTCGCACTTTGAGTCAATGTTAAACATACAAAAATAAGCAAATTCTGAAACATTCCAGTAAGTTAAATTTATTTACTTAGGACAACAGGCAGTTAAAAAGACTTATTTTATATATGAGTAGCACAAATGTTACAATACTAAACTAGATAAAACGGCAAAGGTGACTGTGAGACATATGACTCAAAATTGCGAATAGCAAAATAATACGTGCAAGGAAATTGTGTTATCAAACCAAATACTTATCTGTTTCTCCTGCTGCAAAATATCAGTTGTTTTCGTTTTGAATTATTAGAGCATCATCTTTTTGACGTTCAATGCGACGAATATATGATGATGAGGATACATTTGAATATAAAGTGTAGAACATATTGTATATTGGTAATCGTTTGTACTTTTTTTGTCGTCTCAACTTTTGGTGCTGTTGTATTATTTAATATTTTACCTTTGAATGATTCCATTCATATAAACTGTATTCAACTCAATACGTACGCTCTATCAGCTGTCTACAGGTTTCAATTTGTACATACAGCGACGCCTCATTTTGGGAAATATATGATATTCATAGGTATGTTATTTTGTTATTTTGTTAACGTACTGATTCCCAGATATGATTTATGTATAAAAAAAATTCATTTCATAGAGATATAACTTGGAATATCACAAGTATAGCAAACAGGGTAGCGCCTAAAACGTACTTCTTAGGAAATCAAATAGTGTAGGTTGTGGTAGTATAGTATTTTAATATAAGTATATGTCAGGAAACATGAACATATGGTAAGCTGATAACAATAAAGTCTTATTTTTAAATTCTTTAAAAAATCAAAACAGGGATGAGGTTTTACATGTACATGATGTACTTTGAAAGAAAAGTTAAAGTCTAAGCTGTGATTTCTTTATTCTGATGCATAAGAATTTTTTTTCATGAGTTTTCTATTTGAATAAATGTTGGTAAATAGTATTTATACGAACGATTTCAAATAGTTTGACCACGAGCATCACTGAAGAAACATGTAGTGTCGAAATGCGAATTTGGTGCAGAAAGTTGGTATCGTTACTGTTATTAGTCTTATATTTCATAAACCTTGCACATTTTTGTTGTTAGTGTTGATTATCCAAGTACTAATTGTTCTAGTTTGGCTGAAATCTTTTAAGTTCGTGAACTCGAAACTGCATATTTTCGGTATTATTCAGGCCGAAGTCGGCAATGATAGAACTTGTTTGTATATTATAGAAATTAAGTTAAATGCGATCCATTAAACATCCCTTTCTAAATCGGATACTGCAAATGTATATGAAACAAGCATTTTGAAATTTTAACTGATTAACATTGTTCAACTAGAACTTAATTATATTCAATCTTTAAATTCTTATTGGAAAAAGGTACAACAAATATCTAATTGACTAAATGAAGAATTAAAAATAAACTAATCATTAATACCAGGATGAAAATTTTGTACATGCACCAGACGCGCGTTTCGTGTACAACAGAGTCATTAGTGACGCTCGAATTTCAAAAAGTCAGAAAGGCCAACATAAAGTACAAAGTTAAAGAGCAGTGAGAATCAAAATATCCTAAAGGATTTGCCAAAAACAGCTAAGGTAATCTAATCCTAAAGTAAAAAAGCAAACGAAATTCAAACACGTTTTGTAAACAGTTAATGTAAAGTTAAGACCATATCAATAAAATTCAGAAGTACTGACTACTGGGCCGGTAATGTCCTCAGGAAATAAAAACTCCACCAACAGTGTCATCGACTCAGTGGTTGTAAATAAACTCCTCATAGATAACGAGATGAAAATTTTGTATTTGCGCCAGACCAAGAGACAGTACAGAAAATACATATTTGGACGTTGTTTCTTTTTTCATTTCAAAGTGCGCCAGCTGGCAACTTTGAACTTATCCTTAAAAAAATACTGCATTTGTATCCGAAACCTAAAATATTCGATTAATATTGATTAAATAAACTCATCAAAGTATACAGTCTTATTTTTTTTTACTTCATATATGTGTAAAAACTTTGTACAAATGTCATTAAGGCGATTGATGTCGTGTTATATAATAACCCGTATCGTTAAAGAAAATTGAAAGAAATTACATTACATCCTTCAGTCCTGACTCCTGGATTTAATCATATATATATTGGTACTAAACGTCTATCAGCAGTGCGATCCATCGAACGTACATAAAATCAACCTCATGTCATTTAAGTTCATCTCAGGTCAGGTCAAATGAAATATGAAATCAGATGAACTCAATTAAATGAATGTATATGAATATTTGAAATGATAATAATACACGAAACAGACATGAAATTATGATTTTGAAATAAAGGATTATAAAAAAGTTATAAATGAATCTTTCTTGATATATCTAATTAGTTGGTATTTTACATGCACTTTGACCTTTACGAAAAAGATCAACACAGTAACACCCATTGTTTTCTATCATCTAGTGATACACGTAGGACACATTGCCGATAGTTTCCTCCATGAAGTAAAGGTGAAAATTTACACAACTTAAAACTAAAAATGAAATTGGTCAGTATATGTTTTATAATAGATTATAATTAGCATACACTAATATTAAACAAAATACATGGGAAAGTGTTAAAAATATAATCCTCAACCCGTAATTAGCAAATATCATTCAACATTCCCAATAATGGATAAAGTCATAGACTTCTGATTTTGAAATACTATGTGAATCTTCATATGGTAAGATATTTTCCTCAAAATGTAAAAGAAGCACGATTAAAAATATTTCTTATCAGGCAATTTTATCATGACGGTCAACATCAATAAGAAGACCAACGACAATACGTGTGTAGGAATAATACATAAATAATCAAATTGATGCATAATAATATAATACCTTTATTTTCTATAGTGATGTTTTCTACAATACATCCGAATCTATTGCATACATGTATTCCATATTCACCAAAATCGTCTTCTGACCTAATATGTATAGTGGAATAAATTCTATATCTGAAATCATTTCTATCTTTTTGAACCATCCAGGCGGCTCTATTATTCCGAGTCCATTGAACAGTTGGTTTCGGGAATGAAATACCCTGCATTACGATATGTTCAGTTTTGTTAAGTTTTGTTTTAATTCTCTTGAAGTCTGCTATGAATTTCCGAGGTTTACCTGCAAAGTTTGTTATTATATTTTTTTATAAAACAATATGTAAGCTGTACGATAACATATAGTGAGAAACTGGAAATATGTCATAGAATACATTATAATATGAATATTGAATTTTTATGGTAGCTTAGGTATAAAGTATTTACAAATCTCCTTTTTCATGTTTCTCAATTCTAAAAATTAGTTTAACCTTACTGTAGTGTACCTCATTTAAATGTTCATGAATTTCAATGATATGACGTGTCTTTAAAGAGGGGCAAAAGATACCAAAGAGAGATGTAAAGTCGAAAAAAGATTGACAACGCCATGGTTGAATGGATTTTAAAAAAAGGATGTTAGAATTACAGGAACAGAATCCAAATAATAAAGTTGGGCATAATGAACAACAAGGGTATGAATAATTGTATGTAGTTTAAGATTGCAAAAAAGTAAACAACATTTTATTTATAATAAAAATGTTTCGTGTCGTATAACTCACATTTGGTTGTAACCAATAACTAGAGCAACTCTTTATGATTGGTCTGTTATTTGATCTATTCTGACCACCGTTTAAAGTAAACGTAAATCTTTAAAAAAGCAGTATCTATAGAGCAAATGATAGTCTTCAAAAAGCATTATATCTAAACCATTATTTTAGTGATCAATCTTTTTTACTGAAATGTCGGAAAACACGGTTTTTGATTATTCAAATTACGTCAAAGCCCTGTTTTTAAAGTTGTCTTGTTTTAAAACATTACGGAATAATTAGGAGACAGAACATATAAAATTGTTGGTATCTTGAAAATTTAAAGGTTGTTCAGCCTCGACTTTTTTCTTATATTGACGTCGAGTGCATAGTTCGAACATATCACGACAAATACCAAAACAAATAGAACAGATGACATGCTTTTTAATTGTATTTGTTTAAACTCTTTGCCCCCAAGAGTATCAGCCAAGTAGTCAGCACGTCGGTGTCGACATGAATATAAATTATATAATCATTTGAAAAAATAACTGTTTATTAAAGTATGAATTATTCGAAATACTATGAAATTCATCCTAGGCATATATTACCCTAACTGTATTTGGCACAACTTTCAGTAATTTTGGTTATTAATGCATTTTAAACTTTATACTTTTTTGATTTTTTGACTGTTTCTAAGCGTCACTGGTAAGTCTTATATAGACGAATGCGTACACTTGATAATTGTTAGGTTGGTGCATTGTCTAGAATCGTGCTGGCTAATTTTACTCGATTACTAAAAACAGGACTTAATATATTGCATACGTTTAGAGTCTATACTGATATATCCTACTGTCATTATACTTACAATGTATCATTAAGTAAACTGTTCTGGTATCTCCATATTTAATTCCATTGCTAGCATGTATGAGGATAATTTCCCGATTCTTCACATGAAAGAGAAGGGAGTTCAAATAAAAAGTCAGTACCTCTTTTCGTATAGTTTAATGATTGAAACTTCATCAAAGATGGGCTGAATACTAATTGCGGATCTGGGTTACTTTCAATACCTAATTTTATCTTGAGTTTTACTTCTTCACTGAAACTATAGATGATAGCGTTACTCCATTCATACGTTACGTTTTTGATCACTTAGCCGAAGTTCTCTAATTATGGGAGAATCTGAAATGAAACATGCAATTCTTTATAATTTCTAAATTATGAATTTATTGTTATGTCATTACAATATGAGATGCGTATAATATTCATATTTTTGGATGTAGTCTCCAGACCCCTAAGCATAGACTTAACCTAAACAAATGAAAACAACAAGTTCTATAGATTTCTTTCGCCCGCAGCGATTTTCTGGAATTACATTGCATACTGTTATTCTAGATAAAAACTATTCATTACCTATTTAATGAAATAAATAAATAAGTTGATACAACAGAAGAATACAATCTCAGAATTCAAAGATACAGCACATGTTATACCATAAGTAAAAGAAAGAAACAGAGAAAAAAAACATTTCCAAATTTATTTACCATAATTCGGTTCTTAGTATTAAGTTAGTTTAGTTCATATATTGCTACTTGAAAACGTTTGTCACATGTCATAGTAAATGATAAAATCGATAAACAGATCGCTGTACAGACAGATTATAACGTGAATTCACATTCAAGTAATTAACATTTTACAATTCATCAGCATTAGTACTGTATTGCTATTATCTTGTAAGATTTGTAAGATTTAACAAAAGACGATATAACGTTTTCACCATATGACATATTATACAAAAATCTAAAATGTACGCACATCAACATACAGCCCGAACCCCAAAAAACACACAGCTATTATGGAAAGATGAGCAGTTCTGCTTCTTGCAGGACAGCCGCCATGCTGTTAATCATAAGTCATGTTCGGAAAAGGAGGAAAGACACCTTTGTCAATCCAGTAGAGACAATTTAACGCAGTTGAAATTATTATCGTATAATATTTTGGTGAAGAGGAAAAACACGTCAGCAGTTGATGAATTTAAGAAAGGTCAAAGTATAAGGGCATGGTAAATCAATATTTTTTTTAATTTAAATTTTCAAATCGCTCGCTCGCCCCAATCTTTGGAGTCGAAAAATTCGTGAAACAAGAATTTAAAATGGTGTGGCCTGATGGGGTTTTGTCATAATAAATAACAACTTTACATGAATGTAGCTCCCTCATGCAAAGCTCTGATTCCTTTAACGGATGTGGCTATACTTTTTGCTCTTCATCTTTTATATAAGCTTTGGCAACGAGCATCACTGAAGAGACATGTATTTTCGAAATGCGCACTTCGTGCAGGAAAATTCTTATCGTTTATGTTATTTCTGTTAAAGAATTAAAAAAATAATATTGCAGTGGGAAAGCCAGTGACATTGAAGAGCTACTTCCGGTAGTCCCGCGGGAAAGGGAACATAATCTTAAAATTTTGAGGTGGCGCTGTAACCAGCGTGTAAACAAAAACGTAGCCTGTGCTTCAGACAATAAATCTATTAAAACAACTTATCATCCATCAGTATTTGAGTTTAATTTTTCATTAGAATAGATTTTGTCGCACGACTGCCAAATTCGGTATTCAAATAAGTGCTCCGTTACTGAAATATGATAAACCAAAAGACTACCTCCGTTGATTTCCAAAAAACCGCGGGTAATCCCCACGACTACAAACATCTGACACAAATGCATCCAAAAGCTTTTCATTGGTCGAGATATAAATAAATGTGACCTAGAAACATATGGGCACATGACTATGTACAGGATTCCCCGTCACTCTGAGTCTTGTTAACATAATAAATACTTCAACCGGAGGTCAAAATTCAACATTTTTCAGACGTTTTGGGAGTTATTTCGGTGCAAAATCAAGCAAATTATGTCATATTTTACATATTTTAAGCACACAATTGATTGAGACAACGAAGGGTGATGATGTTTTCAGGATTTTAAATATATTTTACTTAAAATGTTGAGTGGTTGAAGGCTTTACAAGTTACAACGTCATTTGTTGATGTTCACAAGTTGCTCAAACTCCTCGTATAACATTTTCTGTAGTTATTTAATTATGCTGCTGATGTATAACAGATTTATATAGTACATTGAAACTGGTTTAATCTATGAACGAATTTGTCCATATAAATAACTTCCATTGTCTGGAAGTAGACCTACCCCCCTTTTTTCAACAAAAAAAATCAGTTAGTCAAAAGTTGTGGTCTGAATAAGCATGCAAAAGTGCAAAGTATAAGCACTTAGCTAGTCTTTGTTTTAAGCCAATTTTTAGGGTAATGGTTACAGTCATTCTTTGATTCTGTAAATTATTATAAATCTGAAATGTTTCAACTTGTCAATATTAAAAAGTACATGTACCAATCAACAAATATTGCCTGCCTAAACACTCACACATGTTTATAAATGTCTGTCCTTATCATGCTTATCAAGCAACCTGATGTACACTGTGACTAACTATTCATGTTTGAGTGTTTCTGGGCCCTGGGGCATATTTAACTCTTGAGAACTTGAGATTAACATTCAATAGGAATGCCCAATGCCTAGTACATCAAATTCTTAATACATGTTAGAGCTACATGTATATGAACATTTAAAGCATTAACAAAATGCTATATCACTTCCAAGGTCTACTTTAAAAATGGTATATGAATGTCTCACTCTGAGTTTGGTGATCCTGTTTTGTTGCATTGATATAACTGCTTGACTCACATTTTTATTTTACACCAGTTTACAAGAAAACAAATCTTGGACAAAGGATCTATAGTTTATTAAGAATCATACCATTACTATATCTGTGTGCTGATTTTTCTGCAATAGAATACCTTTTCACACATTTTACTCCATTCTAAAAGCACACAATTGCAATAATTTGCAAAATCATGTGTTTACATATCTAGGAAAAGGGTACGTAGACATCTCATTCATAATACTACACAAGGAGCAGGATCTGCTAACTCTTCCAGAGCACATGAGATCAATTATATGTTGTGGGTTCAAGTTGATCAGTTTTTCTTTTTTCTAATTTGTATATTAGTTTAAACTTTTCATCAAAAAGTCTGAAAAAAGAAATATGTATCTACTGAAAATGATTTATTTAGGTGCAGGGGTTACCACACTTTGAAATCTACATGGAAGCAAAACAGTGAAAGGTCATGTCATGATAGACTACTTGAGAGACCTCACTATGTCTAGGAGAAGTGAACAATTCTAGAAACTTTCCATTTAAGTCATTCAAACCTTATAAAGAATAAAAGACCATCATTTTGACTTTTTATATCTTTTATTTTTCTTATGTCTCAAATACTACAGTACATACATGTATATTTCTGATACCAGTGACCGATCCAGAACTTTTTCTATTGGGGGGAGGGGGGTTTGCTGCTGCTGAATAACTTAGGAGGGACCCGCTCCAGTGATTCCCTATTTAATCAACCAATTTTTTTCCTATGAAAGGGGGGCCTATGAATATGCTAGCTTTGCATCAATGCATCTCAGGTATTGCAACAGTATAGTGTCTCATGTACATTTACCCCACGTTATCAATATAAAATGGTGGAGTGTTTCACATTGTATGTATATTTGAAAATATAAAAAAAATTTGAAATAAAAGTTTATTAAATGATGAATAAATACAAAGTCATAAAAATAATGTTAAAATGAAAAATATGTAAAAAGTATTTTAAACAATTAAGGAGAACTATTGTTAAAATTAAAAAGTTTTTTAAAGTAAAATCAAGTCAAATATTTCTCTGTCCCATACATGTAAATCCTCAATATAGAAATCCTGATCTTCTTATTCCTATTGTTATCTGAAAATATATAATTTATGCAGATGATATTATCAAATGAATATAATTTCAAACTTCTCTAGAGTTGCTATATGATCGGTAAATTATAATATATTTTAATTGTCTACTGACAAAAACATAATCTTCTGAGGTCCCAATTTAAAAAAAAATATTGAAAGGAAATACTGGAATCCGAAGGATCAATCCTGAAATCCTGAGCTAAAAAATACCCAATCCAGACGTCCCGAAAAAGGTCCTCTAGAAAAGGTAATACTTATTCACACCAACAGATGTTTGGAAAAATTTTCTACTTATAAATTCATTTACTTAGTATTTAAAATTCATCACCATAATGACATATCAACCTTTTTAATAGATATAAATAATGTTTTAATAAAGTATAACGTAATATGCAACATTAAATTATCTAACAGGTATCTGTTATTTAAAAGATAACTTTTCATTCAATCATTCATATCTTTAATTCTTCATACCAGTAATTGATAATAAATGTAACCAACGCCAATAAAACCTGGCCACAACACCTAGCCAATACTGAAGGTGGCAATATAATTCAACAATAAATCACTTATTTTTTTTTTTAGCATGAAAGGAGGGACAGAATTTAATTATACTTTCCTACTGGTGAATATTTCATATACCTGAAATCTTTAAAAGATATTTTACATGCTCATATGCACTATTCAGCAAAAATAATAGTACTCTTGTTCACATAGACAAGGGTCTGGATGGGGTGTTCTGCATTTCTTTATCATTTAATCTTTTTTTTTTTTTTTCTTAGTAGTCAGACTTTTACAATCCCTTTACATCACCACCTGACTATGGTGTTAAGAGGTTTGATATATATATATACAACAAAAAATTGACGACATTTTTTTCTTCTAATGTGAATATATATTATTTAAATATTAACATTATAATAAAAAGTGGAAAAGAAACAATTACACACACATACACACACTCTCGCACTTGCATTAACATAACATAAATCAACTTGTGTATTGCAAAGAAAAATGTTATCTTTGTAAAGATCTGCTCTTTATGAACTGTAAGTTTCATTTTTTATTTTATATGATGTGAATCAAAAGTAATGGTGACTAATCAGTAAAAATGTAATCTAATGGCGCCCAGAATTTTTGAAAATAAGGTGTGGTACCATTTGTCTTTGCTATATAATGTTCATTTTCCTGATATTTTCTTATTTTTGCTAATAACCCTATAATACTTGGTTTCTTTTCATACAATTTACATTTGTATATATAGTTCTTTGCAATAATAATAATCAAATTCAACAGTAAACTCTCATTTTGAAGACCAAGAAAAATGTGCTTCTTAGATAATGTAAAGTTCACAAAATATCTTTTCAGTTTTTGTGAAAAAGTTTGCCATATAAAATGTGTTATTGGACATTCATAGAATAAATGCTCCATGGTTTCATCAGAAACCTTACAAAAAGTACAAAGCTTTGAATCTTTAAGTTTAACTTTATAAAAAGAAAGTGTTAGTTGCAATTATTCTATGTAAAAATTTATATTGAAAAGTTCTTAAATAAGTGTCTTTACATGATTTTCTTAAAATAACATAATATTCTGACCAATCTGCAATTTCAATACCTAGTGATTCCTCCCATTGTAAGAACTTTTCTGTTGACAGTTGCACATTTCTGTCAACAAGATCTTTGTATACAAACTTTGCCTTTTTGTTACACAATAATCTTTCCAAAAAAATATCAATACAGTTAAAAGTTTCAAAATTTACATGAGCAATCTTTTCTTTGATATATTCTCTCATATACTTTGGAATGTTAGCAATGAGACCATAATACTTTAAAAAATTATTTGTTTGAAGTCTTGGTCCTATCTGATCAAAATTACAAAAGTCCTTAGTCTCTAAGTTAATAAGGTCAAACAAAGACTGCACTCCCCTTCTATGCCACTGAATAAAATACGGAAAATCTACTAGAGGTGCAAAATTTAAAATATCTAATGACAAAATATCTTGAACAGAAATATTGGTAGCAGGCCTTGCTACATGAAAGCTAAAAAAATACATCCTTCCAAAAAGGATTGCTAAGACTATCAGAGATTTCTCTGAGTTTCTCCTTTTGAAAATGCAATACCCTTTCTCCACCATACTGTTCAAGGTTTTTTAATAATAATGATTGCCAACTACCATATAAATTGGATGAAAACCTCTTTATCCAGCCAATCTTAAGGTATATATTAAAATAATGTATATTAATCATATTTAAACCTCCTTGTGGAATATCTCCGATTAAAGTACTTCGTCTAATTCGATCAGGTTTTCCATTCCTTATGAATTGAAAGAATAAAGTATTCAACTCATTTAATTTTGATTCTGGCAAGTTGGGTAGTGCAGTCAACAGGTGAATTAATTTTGGAAGTGCCAAAGTCTTGATAACAGTAATCTTTCCCATTAGGGTTAATTTTCTATGTTGCCAACTCTTAAGAATGCCTGACACTTCCTTTATCTTTTTGGAGAAATTAATTTCTGGCATACTATCAAGATCTAAAGATAATTCAATTCCCAAAAGTTTAAAATTTGAATAGCACCACTGAAGTTTTAAATCAGGACAGAGAATCAGATCTGAATACTTTTTATTCCCAACCCACACAGCTTTAGTTTTAGAAGAATTAATTTTTAACCCAGATACTTTTTGGAATGAGTCGAAACAATTTAAAGTCTCCCTCAAAGATGTTTCAGTTCCATCCAAAACAAGGAAAGTGTCATCAGCATATTGACTCAAAAGGGATTCATTTTCATGAACAAAAGTTCCCTTTATTTTGGGTTTTGACCTTATTTTCATAGAAAGTAACTCAACACCTATAATAAAAAGATAAGGGGAGAGGGGGTCACCTTGTCTACAGCTTCTCTCCAAATTAAAGAAGCTTGAAAGATGGCCATTATTTATAACACAACTTGATGCTTTCAAATAAAATACTTCAAACCATCTGCATATAGATGGCCCAAAATTGAAACTCTTCAATGCTTTTTTTCAAAAAGACCATTCAATAGAGTCAAAAGCCTTTTCAAAATCTACTAGTAGTAAAAGACCAGTTTTGTTATGCTTTTCCAAATAGTGCATCAAATCATACAATAGACGTGTATTCTCACCCATAAATCTATCTTTAATAAAGCCTTTCTGACAGTCACTGATAATAGATGGTAAAACAGGTTAATTTGTTTGTTAGCCTTTTGGTCATGAATGTTTGTCTCTAATATTTAATTAACTGTGCATTTGTATTCAGATATCGCAGATCAAATTTATTCGTTCATTGTGTTAACATACGTTTTTTGATTGAGTTAAGTCTGCCAATTGATATGTTATCGTATGTTTTTCTATGTTGTGATGTTATGCTATTGTTTCAGAAAAAGGGAGAAGGTTTGGGCCCATTAAAACGTTTAATCCCGCTGCAAATGTTTGCACCTGTCCTAAGTCAGGAATCTGATGTGCAGTAGTTGTCGTTTGTTTATGTAATATATACGTGTTTCTCGTTTCTCGTTTTGTTTATATAGATTAGACCGTTGGTTTTCCCGTTTGAATGGTTTTACACTAGTAATTTTGGGGCCCTTTATAGCTTGTTGTTCGGTGTGAGCCAAGGCTCCGTGTTGAAGGCCGTACTTTAACCTATAATGGTTTAATTTTTAAATTGTTATTTGGATGGAGAGTTGTCTCATTGGCACTCACACCACATCTTCCTATATCTATTTATTCTATTAGCAATAACGGCAGAAGCAATCTTGGTGTCAGTATTCATAAGGCTAATTGGGCGCCAATTAGCTAGATAACGTCTATCTTTATCTTCTTTTGGAATACACGTAATGACACTTTGATACTGAAATTTAGAAAATTCCCCATTTTCATAGCCAAAATATAATGATCTAAAAAGAAAAGGTCCAATATCTCGCCAAAAGACTTTGTAAAATTCTACAGTATACCCATCTGAGCCTGGACTCTTTCCATTTGACATAGATTTTAGAGATTCTGCACATTCTTTAAAAGAAATATTACCCTCACACAAATCCTTCTCTTCTTCTGTGAGTTTAATATTGTGCTTGAAAAAGGAATCATCATCACATTCCAGATTTTTACTTGAGTATAATGTTTTATAAAAATTCATTTCTTCTTGTAAAACTCTAGATTGATCTGATATATGTTTTCCATTTTCTGGTTAAAAGCTGCATGAATTTGACCATCAGGAGATATGTTCATATGATTTTCCAAACTTTGAATGTCATTTTCCAGTAAAAGTGTTGCAGCTTTTTCCTCTCTAGCTTTTTGAATACTGTAACCAATAGACAAAGATCTAATTTTCATTTTTATCAACTCAAAAAATACTTGATCATTGCATGAGAGTTTAACATTTAACAGATCATATATGTTGCCTGATTCATAATATTCTAAAATACTCTCATTTATACATGTTTTAACTTTTTTGATATAGTCTAAATCTCGCAACAGTTGGGAGTTAAATTTCCAATATCCATTTCCCCGCTTTGCTAAACTGGCTTTGCTAAACTGGCAGAAAAGGTGAAAGTTATAGGAGAATGATCTGTCTTATACCCAGGAATAATGTTAGTATTTTTTAGTTCATTGGTCTCTTTTTTTTTTATACTTTTTGTCCATAATTTCTATTTCCTCAATATATAAATTAGCACATCAATAGTTCAAAATGATCATGATTTTTTTTATACTTTTTGTCCATAATTTCTATGATTATGACCAGACCTAAGGCTTCCTGCTAGGAATATTTTGATTTTTTTCTGGGATGCATAGGAAGTCGTCCCAGAAAAAAAGTAGTCTTGTCAGACTTCATAATTATTTGGACTAGCATGTCATTTGCTTAGTCCAAATAATTATGACGTCTTAAAAGGCTATTATAATTTTTTTTCTTTGACACCTTACGTCAACGTAAGGCGTCAAAGAAAAAAATTATGATAGCCTTTCAAGACGTCGTAATTATTTGGACTAGTCATTTGCTCTATTTTTTACTTATTTTATGGTAAATTTTCTCTATTCTTGTTCCTATAGTAATAATTCTCTAATTCTTTATACGCTTTAATAATCATAGTTCCCAGTGGCAGATCCAGGGATAGGGTTCATTTTTGGGGACGATCAATGCATTTGAATGGGGACATATAGTTGGAACCCCCCTTTATCCTGGGGATAGTTATTTTTTTCCTATATTTTTATTTTGTTTGTTTTTTGTGTTTTTTGGGTTCAAAAATAAAAATATTAACCCTTTTACTATTCGAGACAACCAAACAAATCAGCACATATGCATTACACAACTGTAAAACTTTAATTAAAATTCAAATGCTAACATTGACCTGCCAAAATTGAAGTTTTATTCAAATTGAAGTCTCACGCTGGAAAAGGGGCGTTTATTTACATGTGGTCTACGGAAATTTACTGGATTTAAGAATCAAAAAGAGGCAAACATGTAGCCATAACCCGATCAGATCAATAAATTATGTTAGGGATAGTATTAATATCTTTCTACTAACCAATAAAAGTGATAATACTAGGATTTCGTGAGCTCAGAAACCTTATTCTGTTGAAAAATGGCGTCGATTTGTGTGCTTCCTTTTCGCAGCCTCAGTTACAATTTGACACGGAGTGATGGGTATTTATGCAAATATTTAGGGACTCCTATCATCAAAGATACTATTTTTGGTCATTTTATATTTAAATAGCCAATAGGATGCAAATGTGTCAGTTATTTTCAGAAGGGGAAAACACCCGCCATATTTTTATCTCCCAAATTAACAACGTCACTTGTCACTTTCAGATGTTCGTTTCTTGTAAAATAAAATCTTCTAAGAAGAAAAAATAGCATGTTCACCTGTAAAAGTTTTTCTCTTTATGGCTACTCCTTTGCAACCAATTTAAAAGAAGGCAACAAATTTATTTTTTTCCAAATTGCTCGTTATATCCTCAGAAGGTTACGTTAAATTTAACCGAACAGTTTTGCAGTCTTATTATAAGAATGAATAGTTATTGTAACTGGTCAACCTTAAGTAAACGTGACATATGGTCTTTTGATTTGACATCATTGGTTCGGCAAAAAGAAATGAGGTCAAATTAAAGGTCAACGTCAAGGTATAAATTTTGATCGAGGCTTTTTATCGCTTCTCTCCAGAAATCGTATAAGATATCGACAAATTATATTAATTTAATTGTTATTACCATGAGCATCTCGAAACACGTAAATTTTGTTGAAAGGGTACGTTGGAATTGATAGAAGTGTTCTTCCCTCTTATTTACAAAATTAGTTGTATGGTGATATTGCTTCTTAACAATATAAAGAAGAGACCCAAGGTCTTTGATTTGAGGTCCTTGTTTTAAATCCATGATATTGAGGTCAAGGTAAGCATTAGATTTGACGTTTAAAACTTTACCTGTGTACATTATAAGGTCTTAGATCTTTTACATTGGGTTGCACACATATGACCTTTAAAAAAGTCAACCTTTTGTGAATCGGAAGAAGCCATTTTTCATTACTTTCATATACGATTTTATAACTCATATTTTAAGAAATCATAGTGAATTAAAGTTCATTGGAACACACAAGTATTTTCGTTATTAAAAACGCTATGCATATGTATAGGTTCGTGTTCTGTGTGAGCCAAAGCTTCGTGTTGAAAGTCGTACTTTGACCTACAATGTTTTACTTTTACAAATTGTGACTTGGATGGAGTGTTGTCTCATTAGCACTCATACCACATCTTCGTATAGCTATTTTAAGGCAATATGTTTTGGAATTAGCGTAAATAAGACTAGCATTGACATTTTAAAGCAGAACTTAATATTTTCCTATCAAAATATGTATTGCATTGGTGGGGAGACCTTTTTCTTGTTCTCTGAATATTGATCTTAAATTAATGTGGTAAATGTCATACATTTGTAGTGTAGAATAGATGAATAAATATATACATGTATGTTAAACTTCTCTGTTTGTATTCAATTAAACAATAGGTTTTTTTTAATTCTTTAACAGAAATAACATTAACGATAACAATTTTCCTGCACGAGGTGCGCATTTCGAAAATACATGTCTCTTCAGTGATGCTCGTGGCCAAAGCTTATATAAAAGATGAAGAGCAAAAAGTATAGCCACATCCGTTAAAGGAATCAGAGCTTTGCATGAGGGAGCTATATTCATGTAAAGTTGTTATTTATTATGACAAAACCCCATCAGGCCACACCATTTTAAATTCTCGTTTCACGAATTTTTCGACTCCAAAGATTGGGGCGAGCGAGCGATTTGAAAATTTTAAATTAAAAAAAATATTGATTTACCATGCCCTTATACTTTGACCTTTCTTAAATTCATCAACTGCTGACGTGTTTTTTCCTCTTCACCAAAAAATTATACGATAATTATTTCAACTGCGTTAAATGGTCTCTACTGGATTGACAAAGGTGTCTTTCCTCCTTTTCCGAGCATGAATTATGATTAGCAGCATGGCGGCTGTCCTGCAAGAAGCAGAACAGCTCATCTTTCCATAATACCTGTGTGTTTTTGGGGTTCGGGCTGTATGTTGATGTGCGTACATTTTAGATTTTTGTGTAATATGCTTGTTGTCTGTGTCTCAGTCGTTTTTGGTGTTCTCATTTTTGTTCTTTGTCTTTCTGGCACTTTGTATATAAATAAGATGTGGAATTAGTGACAATGAGATAATTATCCATTGAAGTAATAATAAGGTTTGGAACAACCCATCACTGTAATAACTATCCCTTTAATGAGGGGTACGTACATGTTAAGTGAGATAAAGTATTTTTTGTAAAAAACACTTTAAGTATTAAAGGCCACATATTTATATTAGTTATATTCCTGTACTTAAATATATGATTTTTTATTATTAAAAATAAGTGGACAAGTCTTTTAGAAAAGTTGATATATGATGATTTAAAAAATCTACGTTTTTTTCTCTGTATCTACGATAGAAAAAAATGACCCCTAGTCTTTAAGGGATTTTTCATTTGGAGGGTTGTTAGCTACTTGATAATGTATTCTAAGTTAATACAATTACAGGTCATAGTACGGTCGTCATCTCAGGGTTTTGGAACAGACCAAACAGTAAGCTATAAAGGACCCAACAATGACAAATGTAAAACAATTCAAACAGGAAATCTAACGATTTAATCTAAATACAAATGGAGAAGTACCTATGAACCCCACTAAAAAAACGACTGAACAACAGGCTCCTGACTAAGTACAGGTGCATTAACATGCAGCTGGTATGGTAAAATTTGTTCCGTCGGCAACCAATATTCCTCATTTTGAAGAATAATCCATAGTGTGTCATATTTTTGCGACAAGTACAGGTGTTCACAAAGTCAATTAAATAATGATTCCAATTATTTGTTGACAAGGCTCTGTTAAATATGATGATGTATTTGATCTATTCATTATGCATGGGGGAATTCTTATTCAGTTTTGATATAACACCGGGTTTTGGTACGGTACGTGTTGTTCAGTTCTTTGTTTTCTATGGGTTTTCTTTAAATGGCATTTTAATTATAAAACATTAATTTTGCAATTCGTTTTAACCGACGGGATTGTCGGATACATAATACTATAAGACTCGCTAAAACTCTAACATCTACACATTTTCTTATTTATTACCAAATCAAATTAAAACCACACAAAGTTATTTTAGTGATAATATATATTCAACATGTGTTGTTCCTCTCTTGCTGTGGATTCCGAAAGTATACTTACAAAATATACACCTATAGTTGTTAATGTTTGTGTCATTTTGGTCTTTTTTGGATAGTTGTCTCATTTGCAATCATACCACACCTTCTTTTTTATATGGAGTTATCTTTCGTTTGTTGTGTTGGTTTATTTAAGTAATTTCCAGTATTTCAATATAATGATATATGACCCCCATATATTGGTTGTTTGTATATGTGGCATGTTAAACAGGACAAACAATGAAAATAGATTTCTTTATTTAAAAAAACGTGTACATAATATTCTCATTATTTTATAGTATAACGCTACACATTTCTGCAATAAATACTGTGTGATGTGTTTATATTATGTTAATACAAACGTTAATGTCTGTAAATCATTTATATGTGGATGTTTTACTATATTTTCTATTTAAACATCTAGCTACTATTTGAGAAAACAGTTTTAGTTTAGTTGTTAAAAAGAATTCAGAACAATTGCTAGTGTGAAAATTTCATTTTCCAAAAGCATTTGCATGAATGATAACAACACTGATAATTCTCTAATTAAGTTTTATATACGAATTGATATACGTAACAGCTGTTAATTCATTTTGGAATATGTTTCATCATTAGAGTTATGTCAATGGTATTTTAAAAAAACTACAAAACAATAAAAACAATGCCGTATTTGGCGAAACCTTTTCAACTTTTGATCTTCAGTGCTGTACAACTTTGTCCTTTTTTCACTTTCGATCTTTTATATCGGGGCGTCACTGGTGAGTCTTGTGTGGACAAGGCGCGTTTTTGGTGTATTGAATTTTAAACCTGATGCTTTTTGTTATCTATTAATCATGTTTTTCTATGTCTAATATGTTCTCCTATTTATTTGTATTGTAGTCCTGTAATATTATGTTGTCATTTCAATGTTATATTTAACTTTGCCATTAAAGTGTGAGGTTTGGCATGCCATAAAACCAGGTTCAACCCACCACTTTTATTCCCCTTTAAAAGTGTCCTGTACCAAGTGAGGAAGATGGCCATTGTTATTTTATTGTTCGTTTATGTGTGTGTTGCATTTTAACGTTGAGTCGTTTGTGTTTTCTCTTATTTTGAGATATTGAGATAAGACGTGGCACGGTACTTGTCTATCCCAATTTCATGTATTTGGTTTTTATGTTATATTTGTTATTCTCGTGGTGTTTTGTCTGATGCTTCGTCCGTTTCTGTGTGTGTTACGTTTCGGTGTTATGTCGTTGTTCTCCTCTTATATTTAATGCGTTTCCCCTGGTTTTAGTTTGTTACCCGGATTTTATTTTTTGTCTATGGATTTATGAGTTTTGAACAGCGGTATACTACTGTTGCCTTTATTTATATTAATGATATCGTATTTCAAAATATCATATGTTAACATCATCATGCAATATGACTGCGAATAATATTTTTGTCAATGAATAATATTTTTATCAATCCATTGGTTGATGTCAATCGATCATGTTTTTTTATTGATACACCAGCCTCTTCATCTAATTTTCAAAGTTTGTTTTTTATATTGCTGAATTCTATTTTTTCTGACATCATCTTTCAATTCAATTTAAAAAAGTGAAGAAATTATTCGCAATATAAAAAATGAGATCAATTAAAATATAGAGGTATTTTTAATACATTATAAATAACCCAAGTTAAATATATATCCTGTTTAGGAATTTGATCTTCATATTACTATTTCTTATCATTTTGCATTTAATGTATTCAATAAAACAGGGGAATTTTCAAACTGCATTAAAAATTTGTTAAATGTATCAAACTCCATATATATTTTCATTTTGTCGTTTAATGGTAATAGTGTATGAATATCATGTGTTGATATAAAAACATGAATACGACATGTTCAATTGATCTTTCTACGGAAATGTAAAAGGACCTAATTATAAACTTTAAAACCTTACTTTTCTATGTAAATAACATTAACGAAATGATCCGTAATTTGATGTTTACGGTCTTTTAAAAATAATCTAGCATACAGGCATCCTTTAATACATCTCTGAGAAAAATTAATAGAAATAACTGGGTATTTTTTACATGTTTGTTGCTTCGTACAAGCGTGGAATGATTGGAGGCTGTAGCAATTCCACTGTATTCGTCATGAACAACGTCTTGATATTTTTATCCTCGGAATTAACTTTCCTTTTACATATTGTAATGCACTTTTCATTTTGCGTTCTGTTAGTGTCATCTTCGAATTTTGGGCCAATTATAGACAAAACATTAGGTAAAAAAAATAAGGAGTGTGCCACTCCAAATATTATTGTCAAAAACATTATTTTGAAGAAAGATTGAAAGATGAAAGATTCGGAGAATACTAGGAAAATAATCCCAATAAATGAGGAAAGTGCTCCATTAAATATCGTCGCACCGGTCTTTTTAATTGCTCTTTGCGCTCCTAAATGCCGATCTGATGACCGTGAATCCATGAATCCATGTCCAATATGTGCACAATAATCGACAGAAAATCCTACACTCATTATAATATGTATCATTGTTATAAAATTTAGTGGAAGTTCCCAAAAATACATAAATCCAATTAATCAAACAAGAATCATCACTAGAGTAAGTAATATCAAAAAAATCAATGTTGGGTGTGGGAGGAGAACAGAAGTTACTACAAAACTTGCCAGAACTGTCATTCCAAGGTTCTTCAATGTTTCTGGTAGAATAACTTCATATTGTTCAAAGAAAATGAATGATGGAGAATAAGTAGTAACTGAATGTAAAACTTATTTTGTACAATATCCCTCATTCGTGACATTACTTCGTGGTACTCATTAGAATCCTTCGTTTGCCATGTAAAAACAAAAAAACGTGAGCTTTTTATAAGACCGCTTACTTTATCAAAAATAATATCGTTCTGAAAATGTGGCATGCGTGGTAGAAACTTTGTACGTAAAGAAGCTGTAAAATTAACCTCCGATGTGTTATCATAAAACGGCGACATACGCAAATCTAACAACCAATTCAGAGACTTTGTGGAATCTATTGCTGTATCCATTTCGGCGTCTTTTTGCAATTTTTTGAATAATTCCCAGGTTGCAACCTGCGAATAGTTCGCCTTGGTTTCTATAACAAACGATATAGGGATATTATACGAAAAGTTAGTTTTATCTAATTCGGTAAACTTGTAAAGGTATGACTTTTTTGGAACCAACAATTTCAAATCTAAACCTTGATCAAATTGAACAGATCCCCATGTCGAAATGCTAACAAACGCAATAAAAAATATAATTATAACTACTTTGAGCGGTTTTATCGTTACAAATTTCGAAATTAGTTTGTGTGGGTACTTTTCCATTGGCCCTTCAATATCCTCTCTTTTTTTCGGTTTAGATCCATAGCACATACACGTTTTAATCGTACTTTTATTGTACCTGCCGTTGTTTACTTTTTTATATGTACAGCAGTGCTTATTTTCGGCTATTCGCTGTTCGTGAAGTGTCATGCATCCCATAATAAATGTCAAGTAGTTCAGGTAACAAAGGAGGATGGATGTACCTAAAAATAGAAAAGTTTATTGAGATTTTCTTTCTGACAGATAATTTGTATAACTGAATCGGAAAATCAAAGGCGTGTTAGGTTAATTTCAAATAATGCATTTATCATACGTTCCATATAATGGAGACATTTAACAAAAAAACAATATTAGATAAACGTTATGTATCGAACATAAACCAAAAACCAAAGGCTTGTTAAAACATCAGAGCCAAATTTCATGTGAAATTAAACATGTTCAATACTTTTGAATCTCACTGAAATTCACGTGAAATTCTCATCAATTTCCTTATACCTCATTTCTTCCTGATATCATCCGCGTTTTTGGGGTTGTTTTTTTTTTGTGTTGTTCTTGTTTACTTGTATTTGTCTGTTTGTCATTTTATTTTTTGGTCATGGCGCTGTCATTTTATCTTCATTCTACGAGTATGAATTCCCTCTAGTATCTTTCAATCCTCCTTCATAGGTAAAGCTGTCTTTAAATTTGATCATGTGAAATTCACGTGCAGTTATGAAATTAACTTTCAATTCAAATAAAATATAAATTTTCAAATTTAATTAAATTCATTAAAATTGCAATTTTTGTGTTTTGTGAACGTCATGTGCCGTTTGCTATAATAGAGTTTGTTTAAGAAAAAATTCATGACAGCCGTGTAGATTAATTTGTTTCCATTTTACATATGTTGGGCATTTATATTTACTCACGCTCAGGGTAAAATAATCAAATATAAACGCCCAACCCATGTTTAAATGAAAACAAATCTATGGCTGCCATGTTTTTTTCGATTCTAATAGGACAGATTCTATTAACCGTGAAAACCCTATGCATACGATACTGTTTAGGCTATTCCGTTTTACACATTATATAATTATTATATTGTTATATTATATAATTAAATTATATTTTTTTTAAACGCATTTTTCTAATTATACGGTATAATTTATTATTTATTCGTTCTGAGGCGTACAAGAGGCTTTAAAACTTCCTGTATTTATATTTTATTTTTTTTGGCGGAAACATACTTATGTCGTCACCGTGTTTCGTTGCCATGCCAAGACAATAACATCATTTCGCTGAATTTTCGTTTTATGAAATTTCAAATGAACATTGGACTGTAGAATAGAGATAAATACATGTATCTGAATATGGCCTACATAACTTGGTGTTTTGGTGTCGAAAATTGAGAATATATGGTAATACAGCATAGATATTTTTATTGTAAAGTACAACTTGGTACATATACATGAAATACAATATATTACAATTTTAAACATAAGCAGTCAATTAACATGACCAAACCCGCCTTTAGGGTCTTATGATGCACAGTCATTTATGTACGAAAAATTATATGAATAACTTTCAAATCCATGAATCCTTATTATATTTGAGGCTTAATTGTTATAAGATACAATGTAGTTTCAATATATCAGTTGTGTTAAATAATTAAGTGAAAAGATAAAAGTGACTTAATAATTTTGTTTGATAATGTAAGGGTTGTATATGCAAAGTTAGGAAGATAAGAGTTGTCTCTCTTTGTATGTATCCACATTATAATATTGGGGAAAAATTGAAATAAAAGATACAAGAGAATTTATAAATAGTATAGATAAGTTGGTCGTTACGCAGAACTACCCTTTTTAAGTGTATTACTGCGTTTTCGCTAAAGGTAACTATATAGTGAGTATACTGGTCGTCGATAATAGTTCGCCATATTAGAATAAACGTGACAAAGGTAGAAACAAATGCATTATTCAATCAGTGTTTACTTACCTTGTTTGAACTGTCGATATAATGCACCTGACCTGACAAAGGACAAACTTAAACAGAATGGTCTGTCTATGGACCAATTACCTCATATTAAAAGATTCTAGTTCTATCTCTTTGACTTATGTTTTATGAGGTACACTGGCATACCACTTTTGTGGAACACAAAAAGTGAAACATGGAGGAGAATACTTACGCTATAGTATTTTCCTCTTAGAAAATGCGATAACAAGAGAAACTTTTTAAAAAGAGAAAAGGGGTCTACACGCATATGCAGAAGTTGTCCTTTATAATAAAACAAATATATAACCGACATAAGACGAAACTAAAGCGATATTTTAAAAAAAGACATTCATGTCCAGTGCAGGATGTTTATTCAATATTGTCGACATCGCGATATCTACAATGTGTAAACGATGTCGTGTTAACATCGTTTACATTGCTTGAACCCTTATATATTGTTTACATCGTTGACATCGTTAACATTGCGATGTATACAATGTAAACACGATATCGTGTCAACATCGTTAACATTGTTTGAACTCTTATATATTGTTTACATCGTTGACATCGTTAACATTGCGATGTATACAATGTAAACACGATATCGTGTTAACATCGTTTATATTGTTTGAACTATTATATATTGTTTACATCGTTGACATCGTTAACATCGCGATGTTTACAATGTAAACACGATGTCGTATTAATATCGTTTATATTGTTTGAACCCTTATATATTGTTTACATCGTTGACATCGTTAACATCGCGATGAGTACATTGTTAACACGATGTCGTGTTAACATCGTTTACATTGTTTGAACCCATATATATTGTTTACATCGTTGACATCGTTAACATCGCGATGTTTACAATGTTAACACGATGTTGTGTCAACAATGTTGACATTGTTTGAACTCTTAGATATTGTTTACATCGTTGGGAATCACACTATACGCATCGTTTTCGGTGCCGCTATAGTGTCGTGACTGTATTATGACGTCGCCATTTTCTAGTCCGTCGTAAAAGTTGCTAATTTGTAAGATAGCGAGTCGCCCAAAGGAAAGTTCAACTAAAGCAGGAAAATGATAATGAACATATCATGTTTTTACAACTGTTATAATTAAATAAAAAATACGTGTCTATAAGGAAGGGTCTGATTGTATTGCGGTTTACGGAATACAGAATAATGGATAAATACTGCAGAATAAAAGTTAAAAAAAGAAGAAAAGATTAGAGAATGATGAGGTGCTAAAATATAAAGAATAACAATATTGGTAACACAAACTTAATATTAATAAATGAATGACCCTCCATCCAGACCCTTATGATAAAAAAGAACGTATCTATTCAAAACACATAATCAGAACGTTTGAAATTCATAGCATATTCAATATTATTAAGTACCCTCTAGAACCATTTTCTTGAAATCAAAGTATGTGACATATACTTTTTTTTGGAGCGTATTGTCACGATGCTATATGTAGGGTTCATAGTATATGTTGGGGGTTGTTTTTTTGGGGGGGGAGTGGAAGAGGGATATTAATAGGTCAAGAGTAACAGCATTATAGCGTACAGCTTCCGGAATCTGTAGTTTTCTGTTCATCCAAGGAGGTTATATGATAACCTTCTTTGTTCATCAGAGTATTGTAAATAAGAACAATGAGTTTCGACTTTCATTATTTTCATATCACATGCAGAAAACGTCATAACTATAGTCTTCTATTCTACATGTATAAATAATTTCGACTCAGCTTGACGGGTTAATACAAAGCAGGGTCAAAATTAATATGTTCAAATTCTGAATATTGCATTAAACTTGCCACTGGACGTAAATTATGTTTAAAGTGCTATTTGAAATCGTTATTTGTTTTACATGTGACGATAGAAATTATCAAAGTGTCCAGTTCACCAAAGTTTTATGAAAACTGCTGAAAGCAATATTTAGTTGTTGTCCGAAAACGGATAAATCCCCCTTTTATAATGAATAAAACCCTATAACTGAGAAACATAAAATCTAAAATTCATAAAAAAACCTAAATGGAGCTCACGTCTATAGATATAAACAATTCACCAAAGTTTTATGTCAATTGGTTAAAGAGTCTGACGTGATGATAACGAACGGACAGACGGACACCGATATACCATAATACGTCCCGTAAACGAAGGTATACCAATTTAGCACATATTATACATTTGGCTTAAAAAGTCTACATCAGTAGAAATATTTAACACACACACACATACGTATTTATATAGAATTACATGCTAAATAGTAACCAACACATTAATGGTCCGTCTGGTGAAAGAATATTCCACTCATATAGACAAATATTGATGATGTTTATGTAATATTTGCCACTGAAAGTTTTGCAAAATTCAAGAAAACAATGGAAAAAAACACTAAAAACAAGTTATAATAGTTGAGATGTAGGTTCGTGTTCAGGTTACTTAATGTGATCACTTGGCTGTAGACAGTGATACAGTGAGATTATCGGATTTCGACCATGACTGAAAAGGTTAACCAGTTCTTTAAATACAAAGGTAGCTGAATATCTCTTGATTATTTGGTTCTTGTGAGAAAAAAATGGCCAATATGATAAAGCAGAAAGTGCTTAAATTGGCACACAGATACAATCAGTTATTTTCAACTTAACTATCATTAATCAGTATTGGCAAGAAAGGTACACATACCGTAATAAAAGATAAATGTAACAAAAGAATATACATCTAAAGAAAAAGAGGTGCACCCATAGAAAATAGAAACTGCAATTTTACTCTTAATTTCATCGGAGCTCAAATTTTAACTCTTAGCAGAATATTTAATCTTTTTAACAGTAGCAATTTTTATACATGTGCATGTAAAACAAATTTCGTTGTAGAAGGGTCCAAATACAGCACAAACAACACGATGTAAACATAAAGGAATAGACTTTATATATACAATATAAACACGATGTTGACACAATATTTTCACCATCGCGATGTATACGATGTGAACGATGTAAACAGAAAGGTAGATACTTTATATATATATTTACAATATAAACACGATGTTGACACAATATTGTCAACATCGCGATGTATACGATGTGAACGATGTAAACAGAAAGGTAGATACTTTATATATATATTTACAATATAAACACGATGTTGACACAATATTGTCAACATCGCGATGTATACGATGTGAACGATGTTAACAGAAAGGTATAGACTCTATATATACAATATAAACACGATGTTGACACGATATTGTTAACATTGCGATGTATGCGATGTGAACGATGTAAACAGAAAGGTATAGAACATATTGATAGGATACAATGTAAACACAATAACGACTCTATAAAGTTGGCATTGCGATGTTGACAATATCGACAAAACATCGTGCACTGGACATAGTGAACGAAAATAAAAATCATCAGAACAAAATCAAAAAGTTTTCAGGATAAGTTTTAAAAGTAAAATACCAATCATATCATTCTCCGAGGAAAATTAAAAACGGAAAATCTGTATTCAAATGGCAAAATCAAAAGCTCAAACACATTAAAGGTACGGATTTCAACAGAGTTATTCCTGACTTGCCACAGACATTTTTATATGTAACAAATGATTTATTAACATGCTTTTATATTTACATAAACCTCTCACTTGACTGACAGTCGCATACATTTTTATTATATTGACAACGCAGTATAAAAAATTAACTTAGGCTGAAGAATATATAACTACGTTTTAATTTAGTGTTTTCGAAAATTTTAATACAGTTCACCTGTCCATACAATTTGTTTGTTTTCAACTCACCAGTGTAAATGCAAAAATTCTTCACACTTAAAAATGAAGAGGATGCACCAACAAAAAAGGCAATCAGATCTGTAAGGGTTGTTATGGTTATACCAACACCACTTCTTTTCATCACTTGCTTTATTCTTTCCTCGGGTTTCATTTCTGGGTTGTCGTCGTAGGTTCCAGCTAGCCCAGATAGCAACACAAACATATCATCAATTCCAATACCTAAACAAAGATTGACAAAATTGTGTCAGATTTGTAATTATTAATTTGCAAAATCAAGTTTATTGATTTGATGTTCACCTATTGTTTCAGTTGTATCGATGTCGAAATGTTCTTATTTACGTAATTCTCTGTCCTGAAAGTTGTTGCATTCATTTGTACTGTATTCCTGTCATGTAATGGTGTCATTCTAGTGTTACAGTTAACATTGTCACAAGAGTGCTGTGTTTGGCTAGCCACAAACCCAGAATCAACCCATCATTTTTTTCTTAAAATGTCCTGTACCAACGGTCCGGAAAACACAAAACACCTTACAAATATAGATTTATTTCGTCTTCAAGCCATTGTTCCACTACTAAGTTGTCTATTCTTCTTAGCAGCACACTTGGTACAATGAAAAAACTGTTAATAAATTGTTCAAATAAGGCCTTCGAAAATATTGGAATTAATTACTTTTGGAGTGTCAAGAACTCGTTGGAAGTACTTGATTAGTTGCATGCTTATATTGGTGATTTTGAATCTGTCCAAAGTTTTGCTTTTTCTACCCTGTATACCACATTGCCTCACATTCTCATAAAGAAACAATTCACACGTAATTAAATAGGCATTTAAAAAGTCAGAATGTGAATATATATTTTCAAACTCTTTTAGGTAATTTTTCAGTAGCAATAAACAAAAACAACTATGTGAATTGGACATGATTTGATACTATATATGCCCTTGAATTTTTACTAGATATCATTTTTGTTCGCTTTGGGTATTCCGTATATTATCAGGTTATCGGAATTCCAATGGGGACTAACTGTGCTCAATTTATTGCATACCTGTATTTGTATTGCTATGAGTTACAATTTATGACAAAAATAAGCAAAGATTCATCGAAACAACATCTGATAAACAAATTTTATAATACTTTTAGATATTTGGATGATATTTTGGCTCTCAATAATGACGACTTCAGTATGTATACTAAAGATATTTATCCTGTTGAACTTACTTTAAATAAAGCTAATACTAACAATAACCACTGCCCTTTCCTTAATCTTGATATCTTTATCACTAACGTAAAGCTGAATACTAAAATGTATGATAAATTAGATGATTTTTCATTTCCTCTCGTTAATTATCCATTTTTAGATGGTGACGCTCCCTTGTCACCATCCTACGGTGTTTATATATCTCAACTTGTACGATTCGCTCGTGTATGTAACAATGTTTTAAATTTTAACGAGAGAAAATTATGTATTACTGAAAAATTATTACACCAGGGTTTTCGATATCACAAACTAGTCAAAACTTTTACTAAATTTTATCATCGGTATAAGGACATCATTTGTAAATATAGCTTAACATGCAGACTTCTCATACGTTCAGGTATTTCACATTTTTTTATGGAAATATTGTTTATAAAGCATAGAGGTTTCAGTATTCACCTCAGAAACTAACAAAACCTTTGAATAGACTTATTAAGAAGGGATATAGTTGCGATACTGTTGTCAGGTCATTAAAGATCGCATATTTGGGCGTTAATATTGATTCACTTATAGGATCTTTGCATCGGAACTAAACACATTTATTCTAAAAACAGTTTTTGGCATGACACGGGTTATGTTCTTCTCATATATGTTATGATGGTATGATACTAAACCCCTAACGAGAAGGATTGTGCCTGATGTTCATATGATGAAATCATAATCTTTCAGTCAGTTTAATCGAAGTCTGGAGCTGGCATGTCAGTTATCTGCTAGTAGTTTGTTGTTATTTATGTATTATTGTCATTTTGTTTATTTTCTTTGGTTACATCTTCTGACATCAGACTTGGACTTCTCTTGAACTGAATTTTAATGTGCGTATTGTTATGCGTTTACTTTTCTACATTGGCTAGAGATAAAGGTGGAGGGTTGAGATCTCACAAACATGTTTAACCACGCCGCATTTTTGCGCCTGTCCCAAGTCAGGAGCCTCTGGCCTTAGTTAGTCTTGTATTAATTTAATTTTAGTTTATTGTGTACAATTTGGAAATTAGTATGGCGTTCATTATCACTGAACTAGTATATATTTGGTTTTTTTTCATTCCATAGTTGAAATATGTGATATAGATAGAAAATGTGCATTTAAAATAATAATTAACATATTTTAAAGATATAAAGTATAAGTTCCGATAATTGCCTAAATGAGTCGGGTGTTTTCACAAACATCATGACTTAATATTTATTTTTATAAAACATTTCCTTTGTCTAGTCATAGTGTCCAAATGAAATTTTGCGAGCAGAGGCATAGATTTTTGAACCATCAACAGCTTACCACTTAAGTACAGCTCTTTGCAAGAACCAGGCAGAGTGTGATACATGAAGGTTTTCAGATTTTTTTCTATAATTGGTCTAGTAGAAGCAATAAATGAATACTGCTCAAAAAATAATTTTTGAGTGGGAAAATATGAGTGGTTGCCATGGTAACGGACACTCTATTTTTTGGTTGTTAAGTATGGTAAAAATTTTCATTAGAAATTTACTTTTTTTATTTCACATGGAACACTTAAGTCTTGTATTCATGAATGTTTACAACTTGTTGGGACTAGAAAACATTGATAATTACAAAGAAAAATAAGATTGGTATGTACTGTGCTGTTTCTAGTGTTGCAGTTAATTGAATATGTGGAATTTGTATTCAGATTATTACTGTTATTAAATTGTATTTATGCAGACATTCTCAGCTTAGTGGTTCCATTTCAAATCACGGGATTAATGCAGTCTTGTGTAAAGGTTACAGAGACAGATACAGAAAATGAGGACGTAATTCATGTAAAGGTTAAAAAAACGTTGAGAATAGCAAAACATTTTTTTGGAAGATTCATCCTAAAAAAAATTATACCTCTATTTACTGGTTTACTATTTTAAAGGAGATAAGGGGGTTTCCGAAGGATAAGAAGTGTGCTTCGGCTGAATCCCCCTCCCCAACACACACACACAAACACAACAAGATATTATGATATCCGAATCTAAAACTTGTAAAATATATGTAGAACGACGCATAGTAAGGAATAATTCCTTATTAATACAATTTTTTTGCTTGATAGTTCTGATTTGATAGTTTTGCCGGTAATAGCATTATTATTTTATTGAGTTAGCACAATTCCAACTTAGCAGATGTATTCTATTTGTCTATCTCGGAGATCCTGAATATCAACTGCGGGTTTGTAGTACAACAAAGCAGATATTAATGATGTAAATAGCTACATGTATATATAAAGAGGATTCCATTATACTGGACTTCCAATATAAGCTATCACCTATTGCCTATTATTATTCCGACGTAGTCGGTATAGTTTCGGTTTGTGCCCTTTGAACTTAAGGACACTGAACTATAGCAACAAAATACGCATGCTCGAAAATCCTATCTGTGATTGGACAAAATGCTGTCATGGTGGGTGATTTGGTTGTGATTGTAAAAAAACGTCTCGAAAATTATATCGTGATGAAAAGCAAGTGAAAAACTATAAATAATTGAACTAGATCTTACAAAGATTTATATTTTTATTAAAATAATTGTTTCTCCAATAGCTCTTTGCATCCATGAAAGCTGTTTATTCGGGACAATTATATAATTTTTAATGTAAACTTTGTTGTACGAACGTACATGACTTTTTGAATACACCTACGTGTATACAGTAGTAAATGTATATTTGTTTCTTGTAATTTGCACTGGATTTTTGTCAAATAAAATTTGTAGGTGGCATCACAATATTCGTATATATTATTGCCTTAATATAACCAGACTTAGTAAAGAATTTCTTGTAGTTACATTCAGATGGAGATTTTATTAAAGAAGTCCTGCATCATTAAGTCATTGTGCTTCTGAGGGTTATCAAAATGATAGTTTTAAACATATACTCAAATTTAAATACGTCGGATATCTTTTTTAAAGATAGTTCTTGTTTTTAAAATCATCACCAACTTAAAATGTGTTCAATTTGCCTGTCCGTCTATATCCATCCGTCCATCACACTTCAGTTTCAGTTTAGAAATGCTTTGACCAACTGATTCTATTATTGGTTTGTTAATTATTATGTTACGGGTCAATTTCGTGATTTAATTGCAATACTCATATATGAATACCCTATTTCAATACTGAACGAATAACAATGAGATGACAAACAACGATCCAGAGTTGTTGACGTATTTTCTAAACATATTAAAACTTAATCAAAAGTTGTCTCCCTTTTTCTGTTGTGAATTATAAATCACAAATACCAAATACTAACTAAAGACTTTCTGTATATTATACTCATTTGTGTAGAGGTTCCATCCTCTGTAATTCATATACAACTTATACAAAAACAAGCCTTTGAATTAAACATACATTTTATTACACCAACTTGTATTTACATTTTCATGACTAGAATATACATTTTTTACTTTTTGGCAATACTTTGGCTACAGAGTATTCTATGATATTTTGTTGAGGCGCCAGGGTGACTACTGATTACCTACACACAATGGCTATCAGCTGACCTATGTTGACATAGTGTCATAAAACCCCTGGTAGTTAAACACGGTTACACCACCACCTACCATGGGGAGTGACCGGGGAAAACACTCGTATTACCAATGCTCCAGTTAGCGCCCCACCTGTTGGCAGGTGTAGGCCTCCCCTCTATGAGATGAGGTGGAGGAGGTCCCAGAGTCACCCATCTGTAGACCACACCGTTACCACTAACCACATTTTCCAAACCTGCAAATTTTATAACTTGTCAGGCCCAGAGCAAGGGCCGAGTGAAATAATCCCCCAATCACTACCAGTCTCCCTGGACCTCCCCCCATTCAAAATTGACTCTGCGCCTTAGGATAAAAGAAGATAATTGATTTTTTAAAAATGTCTTGTTTTCGTTCCAATTAATATAATTGTTAATTAATAAAAACTAAAATTAATGCTGGATGCTCAAATCACAATAGTCCATAATATGTTAATAAAGTGCTTAATAACGGAAATGTCCAATTCATAGAAACGCAAGTTTATTCGAAATTATCCTGTATTGGTCCAATACTATGAAGGTCCTGCTTGGATACTGGTAACCATAATATGCCAATCAAATACAGCAAACAGATGCCTGAAAATATAAAACAAAAACAGCAGCAACTATTCTCATAGGGAGGGCGGGCGGGTTTTAAAAGTTTAACTAATTTGTGTAACACCTGCTTTCTAGTCGACAGCAAATTAACAAGTGCCCGATTCGGGAATTCCAAAATTCTAATTCAAGCTGATACGGGAATTCCAAAATTCTGATTCAAGCTGCGAGCGCCCTCTATGGCCATGCCGAATATGGCAATGAGCTACAGGCTGCAACACCCACACACCCACACAAATATTTGATTGAATTAAACCAGATTATTGAAAATATGAAATTTTTATAATCTCTATTAATTGCAATACTCATATATGAATACCCTATTTCAATACTGAACGAATAACAATGAGATGAAAAACAACGATCCAGAGTTGTTGACGTATTTTCTAAACATATTAAAACTTAATCAAAAGTTGTCTCCCTTTTTCTGTTGTGAATTATAAATCACAAATACCAAATACTAACTAAAGACTTTCTGTATATTATACTCATTTGTGTAGAGGTTCCATCCTCTGTAATTCATATACAACTTATACAAAAACAAGCCTTTGAATTAAACATACATTTTATTACACCAACTTGTATTTACATTTTCATGACTAGAATATACATTTTTTACTTTTTGGCAATACTTTGGCTACAGAGTATTCTATGATATTTTGTTGAGGCGCCAGGGTGACTACTGATTACCTACACACAATGGCTATCAGCTGACCTATGTTGACATAGTGTCATAAAACCCCTGGTAGTTAAACACGGTTACACCACCACCTACCATGGGGAGTGACCGGGGAAAACACTCGTATTACCAATGCTCCAGTTAGCGCCCCACCTGTTGGCAGGTGTAGGCCTCCCCTCTATGAGATGAGGTGGAGGAGGTCCCAGAGTCACCCATCTGTAGACCACACCGTTACCACTAACCACATTTTCCAAACCTGCAAATTTTATAACTTGTCAGGCCCAGAGCAAGGGCCGAGTGAAATAATCCCCCAATCACTACCAGTCTCCCTGGACCGCCACATGAGAGCCCAAGTCAGCTTCCAAATCTGACATGGGTTCTCACCTCCACAAAATTTTCTTTATTGACTCTAAGGAAAAGTTGATTATGTTGTGCGTAGGACCGACTCCGCCCTACACAAACCCTTGTATATTATTCAAGAAAACCTGATTTCCAGTTTGTGACAAATAAGTTCCATTTGTTTTGTATAAAGACACTTCACATGCCCTAATGTTCTCATGTAATATAGCTTTACCCCTCTTTTCCGTAACAAAGATTTTTGGCCACTAAATCACTCTTTTTCTGTTCTGTTCTATTATTGCACCCACATTCAAGGGTGCAACATGCCAGTATCGCACTGTAGCAATAAAGGCCATATTATAATAACCTTTTTAAATAAAGCCTGGTTACTTAGGGTAGACCATTTTTTCCTTTTCAATTAAACCATTTGATGTCAATTCTAAATATGTCAAGTCAATAGCTCCACAGAGAATAATAATAAAATGGGGAAATGGTAAAAACAAATATTCTTTTTGCATCCAGTAGGGAGTTCAAATCTTAAAGAGACTATAGAGACAATAACAAGTGGAAACAAGGAGCTATCGTTCATAAACTCGGAACAGTAACTTATCTAGAAGTGACATATTTTTCAGATTCGTAACTTCATACCGCAGGAAAATAAAAACATACCAAACATACTTGAAATTACCATATCTGATATTTACACTGAATTAATAACCTAACCAACATGTAATTCACTTGCGATACCGAAAAATCTGAAAATAACAATGAATCCGAACAAACTAAAGTAACCGAAAATAAAACAATTGAAGATGCTAATGATACTATAGTTATGCACCGCACATAAAGAGTAAGAAAGGCACCAGACTGAGAGAGACTTATTGAAAACATATATGACTGTAAATAATTGTGGTTAATTAAGTTAGTGCAGTGATATAACTGTAGGTTTAGGATTTCATAATTGAACATTAAAACTTGTAGCTATTTAGTTCAATTGAGTGCAAATTGAATTTATTGCTTTCATTCACTGGAGATTAATCTTGTTTATCTTGATCATCTTAATTAAAAGGGGGAGGATTGTTATGTTAACAACAAACAAATGGAAGTGTTTAACGACCTTGTCTGGTTATGTTTACATTATACGTTATCACTAATTTATAGTTGAATCGGCTTATAATTAATACTGACAGTTAGGAATTTATAATCATCAGATTAGCGGATGTTGTGTATTTGTCCTTTAACCCTGTGATTGCACTGACACGCTGTTTTGTACTATGGGAGATGTGATGTGTAATAGCCAATATTCACCGTGTATATTTCCCCAAGATAAATTTGGATTCTTCTCTATTTTTAGCCTAAATTGCTCGTCATAGGTGGCCCAGTTTTCTGACCTCGTTGCCGCAAGTCTTATATCGCGCCTATATTTTAACAATTCCTGTGCCCGTGTGCAGTATTTCTCAATGTAGACACTCATAAAAACCATGAATGCTGAAGTCCATTCATTTATGGACAAATTAACACTCGACGATCTTTTTTCAATGCAAATTTTCCCCCTTTTTAATTTCAAATCGCCCTCGTCCACCTCTTCCATTGCTTTTTGCGTTCTCAAAAGAGAATGCAGCTCAATAAACTTTCCCTCCCAAATTTTTTCCTTAATTTTAAAAGGCACGTGTTCCCCCACTGTGTCATGAATGCTAGATTCTTGTGAAGGAGTGAAATCAATGGAATTATTTGCAATTTCAAAGTTTTTGTGTAACGGTTCGTGCCTTAAAGAGGTGAACGCTCGTGCATCCTCCTCCGACTCATTACCTGATGAAAAATCAGTAGTTTCCACCGGTCCTTCTGCCACCACGTGTCCGACCCCTTGTGTTTTCTTTGCAATTCTTCTCCGGCCAGCTCCGTCCTTCTTTTGGGTTATTTCCTCGTTCTGCATTATCTGTCCGCCTGTCCTGTTAGCCGTTCTTCTCTTAAAAGTAACGGTTCGTGCCTTAAAGAGGTGAACGCTCGTGCATCCTCCTCCGACTCATTACCTGATGAAAAATCAGTAGTTTCCACCGGTCCTTCTGCCACCACGTGTCCGACCCCTTGTGTTTTCTTTGCAATTCTTCTCCGGCCAGCTCCGTCCTTCTTTTGGGTTATTTCCTCGTTCTGCATTATCTGTCCGCCTGTCCTGTTAGCCGTTCTTCTTTTAAAAGTTTAACTAATTTGTGTAACACCTGCTTTCTAGTCGACAGCAAATTAACAAGTGCCCGATTCGGGAATTCCAAAATTCTAATTCAAGCTGATACGGGAATTCCAAAATTCTGATTCAAGCTGCGAGCGCCCTCTATGGCCATGCCGAATATGGCAATGAGCTACAGGCTGCAACACCCACACACCCACACAAATATTTGATTGAATTAAACCAGATTATTGAAAATATGAAATTTTTATAATCTCTATTATGCTGGTGGAATAACATCTCAGACGGATGTGTGCCATAAGAATTTATACATTTTCTTACATTTGTTAGAGCCATATATATCTTGCCTTTCCATAGGCCAAGTTGGCCTGGCTATTGCAATCCCATGAAGTTCATTATCTGTCAACCTTATACCAGATGTTGCACAGGGCACAGCTTCAAATGACCGCAGAGTTCGAACCCTGAACAGTTTGGGCAAGTATGGACACAACATTCAAGTTTGATACAACTCTGAATTTGGATTGCGATTAAATAGTTGACACAACATAGTTTCTGACACAGAAAGAATGTGGTCTAAGAACTATAACTTTAAAACTTTAAAATTGGACATTTACCTATTATGGTCCAATATCCCAAATCAAAATACATGGTTGGATTCAGCATATCAAGGAACCCCAAGAATTCATTTTTTGTTAAAATCAAACTAAGTTTAATTTTGGACTCTTTGGACCTTAATGTAGACCAATTTGAAAACAGGACCAAAAATTAAGAATCTATATTCACAGTTAAGATTCGGCATATTAAAGAACCCCAATTATTCAATTTTTGATGAAATCAAACAAAGTTTAATTTTGACCCTTTTGGTTCCTGATTACTAAACAGTTGGGACCAGAACTCCCCAAATCATCCTTACATTCCTTTATGGTCATAAACCTTGTGTTAAAATTTCATAGATTTCTATTTACTTATACTAAAGTTATGGTGCGAAAACCAAGACAAATGCTTAATTCGGCCCCTTTTTGGCCCCTAATTACTAATATTTGTGGGACCAAAACTCCCAAAATCAATCCAAACCTTTCTTTTGTGTTCTTTAACATTGTGTTTGAATTTTATAGATTTCTATTTACTTATACTGAAGTTATTGTGTGAAAACCAAGTAAAATGTCAAAATGGGCCCTTTTTGGCCCCTTATTCCTAAACTATTGGGACAAAAACTCTCAAAATCCATCTCAACCTTCTTTTGGTGGTTAATTAACGTGTGTTAAAATTTCATAGATTTCTATTAACTTATTCTAAAGTTAAAGTGCGAAAACTAATGTTTATTCGGACGACGAAACGCAATTATCTTTTCAAGTATCTACTTTTAATGCAACATTTAAAAAAATCAACTTACCCCCTCCCCCCTTTTTTTCAATTTGAACCCTACATTTTTATATTTTTTTACATAAATTTCTATTTATGCAATTTCAGAGTGGATGTTGCTATGGATAATATGTCTTTCCGTGGTAACAATTGAAGTCAACAACACTTGACGATTGTAATTTAAAGTTTGTGTTAGCTTTTATGTATTTTCTTATCGGTTATGAAAAATTCAGGACATTTAAGCTCTAAAAACTGCAATATTCTGCAAATGAAAACTCCTTTTCCAAGGAAAAAATCGGTTGCTATGGTGATAAAACTTTTTAAAAAAATCCCACATATTATTCTATTAAATTTGGTAAAGTAGTATCAAAACTTCATAACTACAATGCTAACTATTCTGTACACATTTGCACTTTTCTGAAAAACACCAGATAAATGTGGGAATTCAATTAAAAAAGAAATGGAAGAAGTGAACATAGTTATATGTTTGACCAAATACCTAACATTCCATGGAAATCTACATGAAAAATTCAATTTGAAATGTTCAGGTTTTGCATCGTTTTTGTTAGTTTCATAACTTCTATTGATATACTTGATATTGAATCTTTTTTGGCATTTTGTCAAATGAGGCCATCTGATATATTTAAAATTGAAAATGTTTAAACTCTTTTTCATCCCAGGGGGGAAGGGTGGGGTCATTTAGTGCAAAAATTCAAATTTCTCAAATGGTAAAGGTTATCGCATATCAAATGAAAGAACATGAAGCGTACATTTCAAATTTCACGTTGACCTCCCCAAAAATTTGACGTCCCCAAAAACCTGGTTCGATGCATTGAATGCAAAAAATAAATTTTCTTTATGATAGGGTTGTTGAATATCAAATGAGAGGTCATGATGTGTACATTTGAAATATGAATTATTATATACTATATTATATATATTTATCAACTGATATTGTTCCCGACCTCCAAAAATTAGTTGGATGGGGTTATTAAGTGCAAAAATCAGACTTTCTAGAACATGACGTTGTCTCATATCAAATGAAAGCTCTTCTAGTCTATGTTACAAAAATCATACTTCCGAAAATAAAAAAGCAAAAAGTTTCAGTAGGTATACTTGTCGTATATCAAACGAAAGGTCATACAAAGTACATTACGAAAACATTACTTTTACGGGAAAGACCTTTCAATTGAGATACTAATTTTCAGTTATAGTTAGAGAAGGGGTAATTAATGCGTGTTCGCCATCACTGGTGGTCCGATGGATAAAGTCTGTTGTAGAGTTGTGACTTGTTTAAAATACTTATATATAGAATATATATACCGGTATATATTCAGTTAAAATATATATTAAATTAAAATGGACCTACCCAGTATTAAGAATGGCATTACTCCTACCATATCAACAACCTTTATATGAAAAGAACTAACTAATCCAATCGACCCTACTATTGACATAATAGTAACCAACACACCAGATTTGGCCAAGTTTTGCTTATCTGAGACGCATTTCCAGTTTGCAGTAGCTAAGCTTGCATATAAAATAATAAAACTAAATGTCAAGATGAAGAGTACAATATCGTCATCCAAATTGGACGATATTTCGTTGTTTAACGAGTCACTATGAGCAAACAATGTCTTCGTTATGTTGGTCGATATAGCCTTGTTCTGTTTTAGGAATGCCTCCATCCATTTTGTTACTTTTTCGTTGTTCGATGATGCTTTGTTCAAATAAAATCGAAGTTTTATAATCGATGCATATTTCAAAACTCCATTGGCAACTTCAACATTTCCAAATACATCTCCAATGAAATTATTTTCTAAGTATGGATATGAAATGTTACCAAAATGAATATGTTTTTTGAAATTGCTCCCTAACACATCGTTGCCTGTGATCACACATTGGGAATTTCTCTTTGCACAAATATCGGAATATTTCAAGGGAACATCATTGGAAGTATCAGGGATAGTAAAACTGACAATTTGATCACGAACTCGTCTTATTTCTAAAAGGCAGTTTTCCGTTTTAATATTTCCATGCGCTTCAAATATAATGTCAGCATAATTTCCCGATCCAGTTTGACTATGCGGGAAAAAATTGGTGGCCGACTTGTCACCAAATATTGTGTCAATCTTTGTCCTATCTTTCATTGCTTTATTGTTTTTTGGTGTATAAAGTACTTCAATATCTTTTTCGATTTCCATTCTAGACATGCCAATACCCATAAAAACATTTGCAACGATGGCAATAATAATCATCGACCAAGGATTATTAGCAACAAAGGTTCCATACAGTCCAAATAAACGACCAGTAATCTTTTCGACTTTGTTATAACATCGAAGGCATCCCATCCTTTCAAACCAGTAGTGAATAAGTGTTGAAAACTTCAATACGTGTTTACGCCACAAAGTTATTTCCTTTCAAATTCAACATGGAATATAGTGTAAAATTTAATTAACAGAGCAGTTGCCGTTTTTAATGCGGTTTATGTAGTATATATATATATATGTATATATGTATAAACTAAATTCCTTTAAAATGCAAAATAAATCAAATATACAATTATTGAAAGAATGTATCAATGGAATGTGAAATTTTTTCTCAAAATGCGTAAAAATTCTGATATAATTTCAAAATTCAATATAAAATCCCTTTAAAAAAAACTCTCAACAGACCCAGCGCTCTTCCTATGGTAGGACAATGCAAGAGAAAAAAAATAAAGTTTAGTTATAGCAATTACATAATTGCATGACCTTGACATGTTCCATCAAGGAAGAGTCATATTACAATTGTTGCTTTACTGTCCATTCATATTCACTTCCTAGTTTTACACAATTGACACCTATTGTGAGCTGTTCTTGTACAATTTAACTCAATCGAACAAATCTCTTCCTTGATCAATATAATGATTGAATAATATACTATTAATTTGGACGCATTTCAACTCTTTATTATGATACATGTATAAAGTACAAACTATATTTCCTCAAAGACAGCTTTTTTTTTTTAATTTGTTCTTGCTTTGTAGAACAGTGTTTAGAGAACTTTATTTTCCCTCATGAAACGAAATAGTGGAGTTCCTATTCTGTGCCTTACTCCAAAGATTGAAATACAAAATAGATGCAACATTGAAAATAATTCTTATATTATTATGCTTGCAAGCTCAAAAGTCACATACTTTCTTTTTATTTAGAAAAAAAAACATTACTTTATCTGAAATATTTATTTATGTTGCCATCTAAATTAATGTTTCCCATTCTTATGTCCTGAGAATGATTAAGTATTAAGCAGTTGTGGTAGAGATGAGAGCTTACCTGTTCCTTCTTTAACCGTATGTTTAAATTGTTGATGAAATATTTCATTTATCAGATAAGTGATAAGGGTGGGGATAGCAATAACAAAAATGCTGACATCAATTATATATTAATTATGCTTTATCAAATTCATTTTTTAACCTCTTTATCTAATGAAAGAATGCCCTACATCACATTTTATGTTCGGTTTTAGTGTATAAAGATCGTGGATATATTTAACATACTGGGATTTATCAGTATATATATATTTACCGTTACTAACAACATAATTAAGCACATAATTAAAATGCAGACGAACTTCCTTGTTTAGTTGTAGTTCTTCAGTAATTCAATACTCACATATCGCAATTTTATATTTAAATTAACCGGGTTATGGTCAATGCAAACGTTTTAACAACTGCTAGTAGATTAAATATTCTGTTTACATTTCTGTGTCACTGAATGACGATTGCTGAAGTGTATGCATATTTAGTTTGCAACGTGGTCATACTGTAAGGAAAATATTTTATGTGAAAATAAAAAATTATTTTACCCAAAACATAATTGGAAAAGTGTTTTTTTTCTTTCTTTAACTTCAACCGTTCGTACATCGCTCGGTCAGTGTGCGTTCATTATCCGTTCGTCGTATTTTCAATGGTCTGGTTAAGCGTTTTATATATCGTATGGTACATAGTATCGTTCAAAAAAGAAGGGCGAAAGCTACTAGTGGGACAAACTCACAGATCGAAAATAAACTGACAACACCACAGCTAAAAAAAAAAATACAAACAGACAAATAATAGTACACAAGACATAACATAGAAAACTATAGACTATGCACCCCCGCCGACAACTGGGGATGATATCATATGCTCCGGAAGGGAAAGCAGATCCTACTCTACATGTAGCACCGGTCGTTTTGATTATGTTATTGCAAACCCGGTTAAAAGTTTCATATATCGTTTGGTATAACGCATTGTTAAGCGTATGGTATATGTAGCGTTATGCAATCAATACTAAAATACAAATCTACAGTATTTATAGATATAGATATACTGCAATTTCAAATAAAAAATTATATAAATAATCACGGATAGTAAGGTCGTCATATCGAGGGGCGATTAGTACAGTGATTTTGTCATAGTTTGGTTAAGTTAGACATGGTTGTGTCAAGAGTTTTTATTGACAATCAATGACACATATACAATTTTGATAATATCCTTTTGGTATGGCTTGGTACCTATACACATAAACATATAATTTTTTTTATTTTAGTCTTTCATTTGTGTAAATGGGCTTGTCTATATGATATTTCGATTTTCTTTTTTGACATTTTTATTTGATTTTATACTGATTAAGATTATAATACAATGTTGACTGCTGTACGCCTATTTTTAACCTTTTTATCTATAAACCCACCATTTTCTACATAAAGAAATACCAGTACCAAGTCAGGAATATAACAGTTTTCCTTGAAGTTCATTTTTTTGTTATATCACTTTTTTATCTTATTTTTGCTTATATATGAAGTTCTACAGTTCTTAGAACATAAATTTTCGTTGAATCATATGCACCATGGATGTCGGATATCTCGTTGACTTCTTTATCAGATCTATTCGTTGATGTTTATTCTTATTAAGCTGGAATTAATGTTCTGCCATCTTAGACTGAACAGTTTCAGTATCTGTCAATTTTTCTTTTTTTTTAAATGTGCAAAGTTTGAGATAAATTTGCAAATCTTGTGTAGGACTGCTTATTTGTATGAAAAAAATTATGATTCATTGTGTTATCCAAAATGTCAAACAAAATCAAATATTTATGTTTCTAAAATCTTTTTTTTTTTCAATTTCGTCTTTTAAAAGGGTGATAACGCTTATAATAAAAATTAATACTGGAATGATAGTGGGTTTTTTTATAATGAATTTTCTTTATTGTAACAAATAGACTAGCACAACATGTATGAACAAAGGTATACAGAATGGTATGTTCACAAAAAAGAAGTATTAAATAATAAAACAACAATTGAATATGTATGATGGTGCAATAATAGGTTGAACATAAATAAATATCTTATAACATTGAAATGTTATGTGTTCTTGCAATATACATAAGTGGTGTTTCAATCAAATTTTAACAGTTTTTATTTATTCTATGATAGGGGCCCAGCCACTCCAGTATTTGTTATATTCCTCTACAGAGAGGTTTTTAAATGAAATAGTTTTTTAAAGCATTTAAATTTGGCATAACTTCTTGAAGTTTTGTTCGGTATATATAGTATTTTCAAAGTAGAATAATCTTATTTTTAACTAAATTCAATTTAACATTTTCGTAGATACCAAATAAAATAATCATATTATTCAAAGGCAGTTCAATATTTGTCATTTCAAAAATCCCAATGTTTAGTGCATGCCAGATACTGGCGACCATCGGATAGCTCCAAAATAAATGTTCTATGGTCTCTGGTCCTTCTTTACAAAATGTACATATGTTGTTACTATTTATTTTCATCTTGTAAAGTAGTGAATTAGTTCCCAAGATTATATGGATAATTATATATTGGAACCAGCTAAGCTTCGTGCTTTTACTATATTTTGTACACAAAGTGAGTATTTTTTCCCACTTAATACCAGTCATATTAAGATGGTTCTCCCATTTTTCTTTTGCAGCAAACGTAACATATTTTTCATTCAATATTTTGTACAATTCCTTTGAACCTTTTTTTGATTCAAAAAAGATACTTATGTTAAAAGGTAGTATTGCATGATTTTTTTTCTCCTTTACTTCAATATTGATCGTGTTTAACCACTCATTAAGCGAATGCGCTATTCGATAATAATGTAAAATATTTGGCCTAAATTGATCTAATTGTTGGAAATTTTGAAATGACATAACTTTGTCCTGGTCATCTAACAAATCTTGCACTGTCCAAATTCCCGCATTTGCCCAATTTTTATAGTAGACTCTTGAACCACCAATTGTAAAGTTTTCTACCTCCCATAAAGAATACGATAGAATCTCATCAATACATCTTATTTTTCTATTTTGATTAAGGGTTTTCCAAACTTCAAAAACCTCTTGCCAAAATTTATTTGAGAACCTTTTCATAGGCCCAATATAACTTAAATCAATAAAATTAAATTGCTCCACAATAGAGACTAATCTCACCCACTTTGAATTCGAATTATACAGACGTCTTACCCATGTAAGTTTTAGTCCTTGTATAAATGCTTTTAAATTTAGCATTTTTAAACCACCCTTATAATAATCTTGACATAAAAGATCTCGCTTAACCTTTTCTGGTTTATTATCCCAGATAAAAGCATACATTTTATTTGTTAAATTACGTAACATATTCTCATCTGGACTAGGGATAGATAGAAACAGATGATTTAATTTAGCTATGACCAAAGTTTTTAAAATGGTAATCTTTCCAAAGGGGGTGAGAAACTGTTTTCACCATTTTTTTAAAGTGTTGTCTATATTATCTAAAACTGGCCTATAATTTAAATTAATCATTCTATCTAGGTCGACCGAAAACGTAATTCCAAGTAGCTTAAATGTACTGGAACCCCATTTCAATCCCAAGTTTACACAAATTTGATCCTGGCTATGTTTTTTGCTACCTATCCAAATAACACTTGTTTTTTCTATACTAATCCTAAGTCCCGAGATTTCAGCATACAATTGGAGAACACGAAGAGATGCATCGAACGATTCTGGCGAGCCATCTAATATCAATGATGTATCATCCGCATATTGAGAAAGTACAAACTCTGTATCATCTTTAGTAATACCCTTTATCTACTTACTACTTCTTACCAAAATGCCTAATATTTCTACACATAGCAAGAAAATATATACTCATTTTCCAACTTGCTGAGTTAAATTTGTTGCCTTTATTATTCATTTATATGTTTATTCTTTGCTGCTTATATAGTTATTTATAATTTTGCTATTGCTAGTTATTTGCTTTTATTGAGAACTGCTATAATGTGCTTAATGCTGTGATTGCTATATGCTTTACTTTATTTTATCAAATACAGACTGACACAAATGAGTTGAAGTTAGAATATGTAAAGTACAGACCACTTTTAAAGTGATGTTTATTCCAAATTTAAGAATGAGTCGCTTGTTTAAAATTATCTTTCCTTGGTTGTGTTTATGGTATATGTACACTATAATGAAGTGAATTTACTGTAGTAAGTTTTGCACAATCTTTGCTGAAACTTACTCATTAATAAGATATGAATACACACACTCAGGATGTGCAGTCTGTGTTTGATTGTTAGATAGGTTTGTTAGTTTTAAAGATATATTGATCATGCATTAATTTGATTAACATTGTGATACAAAAGTTGCTACATATATATAGTGATACTACATTTGAAGTCAATCAGAGTTTTTAATTTTTTGAAATCATCTCTCAATTACGCAATGTTCTTTTAAATAAGAAATATTAATATTTAGATAAATCTTATATATTTACAACTGCTTCTCATAATGTCATAAAGAATATTGATCTTTAAGTTTTGAGTTTTAATACATAGATACAAAATATCTACATGTAGTCAATTGAACAACTCTGACAGTCTTGAAATATTGTACATAATAGGCTTATTTAGATTATATATAGTTCATTTAACTAAAACTGTTTTTCAAAATGAATGAACGCGTTAGAAAGACAACATATTATGATAAAAATATTGACAAATCTGACTAGATCGGATTTGAAGGCAGAGCAATGGACATTTGTATACTTGTGCTTCTTGTGTGATCTTTTCTTTTTTTGCCATAACCACATATAATGAAAACGTATCTTTGTGTGTTGGAAAGAATGACAGTTAGGAAATTAAATGTTATATGAAATTATAGGAATGAAATAATCTTTCAAAATATGTACATAACATGAACTATACAGATATTTACTGTTGGGTTTGCTCAAATTAAATTTCCATCTGAATCCAATGTATTTATTGAAATTTCCTCTGAGTTATCTCCCATAGACCATTTAGAGTAATATCCTATACAACAACAGTGAATGTCTCAAAGTGCAAATTTAGTATTTGATTTTAATGTTGGACTTTGTCTTGCTATTGTATTTTATGTTTTCTTATATGTGTATTTATTGTAAATTACAAATATGTCTTAAGGTTTCACAGATCTGAAACAACTAAACAGTTTTAAAGGAAAAGAACTTTAAAAGTCCCTTGATTTCACAAATTTCATGGTATATTCATGTATACTCATTCATCGTTAGAGTTATAAATATTGATAAAGTTAAACGCATGCATGAAGGGTGATATTCTTAAAATATTTTTTTATAATTGTAAAGGTCTGTTTACAAAGGAGAAACGTCAAAGAATTGTAATGTTTATTGTCTTCAGGACACACATTTTACAGAACAAGATGAATTAAATATTAAAAATCAGTGGAAGGGAGAATGCCTTTTCAATTCATTTGCATCCAATCAGAGAGATGTTGCCATCTTTTTTAATGAAAACTTTTATCTTCAAATTCAAAAAGTTAAAAAAGATGAGGGTGGACATCTTCTTGGATTGGACATAACAATTGAAGAACAAAGAATTAGCTTAATAAATATTTATGGGCCAAATGTAGACACTCCTTGCTTTTATCAAAAGGTGGCTAACATTATTGAGGAATTTGAAAACCAATCTTGTATTCTTTGTGGTGATTTTAACCTCATTCAAAGTTTTAATCTTGATACCAATAATTATGTTAATATCAACAACCCAAAGTCTAGAGAAAAAGTATTACAGCTAATGGAAGACTTTAATCTAATTGATTCATTTAGAGAATAATACCCCAATCTGAAAAGATTCACTTGGAGGAAAAATAAAACCTTTAAACAATCTCGTTTAGATTTTTTTCTGATTTCTGATAATATTTTTCACTTTGTAAATGATGTTAAAATTGATAATAGTTACAGGTCTGATCATTCACCTGTGGTCTTTTCTTTCAAGATTGATGAATTTATAAAAGGCAGAGGCCTTTGGAAGTTTAATAATTCCCTTCTTCATGATACTGACTATGTTAAAGAGATAAAAAAAAAAAAGCATAAGTATAGTAAAAGAACAATATGCTGTCAAGATATATAGAGATGAAAATTTACAAAATATTGACAACTCTGAAATTGAATTTACTGTTGATGACCAGTTATTTTTCGAAACTCTACTCACAGAAATACGTGGTAAAACTATTTGATATGCCTCTTATAAAAAAAGGCAGGTATAAAATTGAAAATGAAATTATTTCAAAATTAAAACAATAAGAAGAAAATGCTCTAACCGTAGAAAATCTGGAAGAGATTGATCAGAAAAAAGCAGAACTTAAAATATATAGACAAAAGAAGGTAGAAAAATGTGTTAAACTTCCAATGTTTTCGTTACTTCCTGTCAATCAGTAAATTTATATCAATGACCAATCAGATAATAGCTATGCTATCCAGCCACACCCCATTGAGTTTCCCAGTCTGCATTGACACACACGACAACTTCATCTCTGCGATATTGCAGCAGTCATGGCTAGACGCTTTAATGTTCATATGAAAAAGAAAAAGTATGGCAAGCGCCAAAGAAACAATGTTGCAATGCAACAATCAAAAATAAAATTCCAAATAAAACAGGCTAAACAGCATGTTGTTAATCTGTCAATGAAAACTTTAACTGACAATGAATATTTGCTACTTTCAAAAGGGTTGAAATTCATACCTGCTCCCGCATTGAAAGGGGCAAAAAATGATTTAATGAGAGACTTGAATGAATTTGCTAGAAAATTAAGATGTAAATTTCTATTTTATTAAAAGAATGAAAATATACACCCATTCAGGGAGAATAGCAAATATGAACCTCACTACAGCTGTGATGCACTTGAAAATTATATTTTCCAAACAAAACATGAGTTGTCGTCAATGCAGCCTCGGAGATTTAGGGACAATCTGAAACCTGGGGAGAGGTCAAGCATATCTTCACTTTTGCGAGACAAATCAACTCTTATTAAGAAAGCTGATAAAAGTAACAATATTGTTGTTCTTGATAAGAATATTTACTTATCTGAAGCTTATCGGCAATTACAATCGCATCACTACACAAGTCTTGACGGTTTTGACTTCAAGGTTCTCAGAAATAATATCAATGATTATGTCACTAGAATGCACATTCACAATGAAATTGACGAAATTTCATTCAAATACATGATAAATGGCAACCAGAAAAATTAAGGACCGGGACAAATGCATATATTACCGAAAATACATAAAATAAATTTTGTAGATTATGACAATGTCATGAGTATAGGATTTAATTTTGATTTAATAGTTCCTCCAGGGAGACCTATCATTTCCCAGATTGGTACGATCACTGAATACATAGGTCGTTATGTTGATTATTTTCTTGTGCCAATAGTTAAGAAACACCATACGTTCATCAGAGATTCATCTGATTTTATACAAAAAAATAGAAACAATCAAACCATTAGACAATTGCCTATTATGTAGTTTTGACATAAGTCAGATGTTTACCAACTATCCAATTGAAGAAATTCTTTTAGCAGTAAGAGCAGCATTTGATGCATTTGATAAATCGCATTACACTATAAAATATCCTTCTACAGATGATTTAGTTTCCCTCTTGGGATATGTTCTGCAATATAATATCTTTGAATTTAATGATCGATTATATCAACAATGTCTAGGTTCTGCAATTGGGGCCTGCTGTGCACCAGAATGTTGTAATATTTTATTATATCAAATAATGAAAGAAATGATTTCGTCATTTCCCTACAAGACAAACATATTTTATTATGCCAGATACATGGATGATGGAATAATAATACACCACGGTAAAAGACATGAACTTGAAGAATTTTTTAAATTGGCTAATAGCCATCACAAATTTCTCAAATTCACATATGACATTTCAGAATCTAACACAACATTTCTAGACGTTCATTTATTCAAAGGCAGAAGATTTCTAGCAGATAATATATTAGACATGAAAACCCACTTCAAACCTACGAATTCTTTTCTATATTTGCACAGAAATAGCTCTCATAAGGGGCACGTGTTTAAAGCATTTATCCGGGGAGAAGTAATTCGTTACAGAAGATCAACAAACAATTATAATGACCTTAGAGAAATTCTCTTAAAGTTCAAACATAATTTGATAAATAAGGGTTACACTGACACTGAAATCATGTCTAGCTTCAATGAGGCCTTAACCAAAGATAGAAAACATTTGTTTTCAATTAAGGAAGGGAAACGTAAAGAGGAAGTTCCTCTTGTAATGGCTACTAAATATAATCCTTGCATAAGCAAATTACGAAAACACCTTTTAAAACATTGGCATCTCATAAGAGATAATGTGGTTTGCAATGAAGTATTCACAAAAACCCCGATAATTGCTTATAAAAGGCACAGAAATTTATCAGATATTATGACATCGACCAAGGTAAAGAAATCATAATTTTTTAAATATATAGGACAATCCCTGATGATGGTGGACCTATAAAACAATATTTTATTTATCATAAAAAATACCGCCGAAACGCTATATTAGTGTAGGATTGATTGCAAACATATGAAATTTATAAATAGCATATCTAGTACAAACTTAATAATTTCTTATCAGAAGGAATCTATCTCTTTATAAACATAATTATAGATTATGTGATATAATTATTGCAGGAAATTAGTGAAAACAATATATTTCGATATGGTTCCCAACATGAACCTTGCAATGTTCTATGAAAACAATGATAGTAATTGTGTGAAGATGAAGAGGGAAGCCGTGGATGTTGGGTTTCGCTTTATCTTAATTGTCTTTTGGAGAAAAAAAAATTGTGCTGTTTTTAGACACTTCTACAACGAAATTTGATTTACATGCACACGTATAAAAATTGCGGTTTTTATCCAACGCAATCATAGGTTTGAACGTAGTTTTCAATTTAGACTCGTATATATACCACGATATATATCGAGAATTATATCACGGTATTGTTTAAAAAGAAGTACGTCATATATATGCAATTACATGAGGGTATGTCATTTCATTTTATAATCTAATCCAACTTATAAAAATATTTGAGACATTGTAAATTCAATATTAAAGGCATATGATTAAAACAGATCCAAAATAAAATGTGTCTAGTATTCTATAGCATGAACACCTTACGTATCTTAAAGCATTTCAGTTATTTCACTATGTATTATGTTTGCCGTAGTACTTAAATATTTGAAAGCATTAAAGGGGCTTTAGCTGTCAAAATCATGATCACCAATTTGATGACTCAAATTGTCACAATTGATTTATATCAAATTGAAATGTATATCAAAATTACAATAAATCTGAAATAAACAGCTAACCTTTCATGTACTCGAACATATTTATTAGAATATGTGTGTATTTAAGTCCAGACGCTATCTGATTAACTTTCGAGATGAACCTCCAAATACTGTCGACGGTCTCTTTATCCAATATAAACATAAACAGCGATCTCGTGCATTTGGAATTTTCTTTGTCTTTCTGATGTCATGTTATAGGTTACAAAATAAGGTAAGTATCGTGTTTGCATGTATAGGAATGATCTTTTGGGTCGAATCCGTCAATGAAGGGGTTCACCATTCTTTTAGTTTCCTTTTAATTGCTGGACATTCCTAATAATAACATAAGACTAAAGTAACTTAACTTTTGCTTAAACGTTAAATTGAAGGTAGCATGAATACGGATTCAACGTGGTCGAATATTCAATTGCAAGTAAATTATTTTACAGTAATGTGTCTTTGGTTTTTTTTTTAAATATTAAACCAAATAGGCTGCTAAAAGCGAATTATTGTTTCATTTTTTTTTAAATTATCAATGATTTAGCCAAAGTAAATCATATTCTGTGTTTTCATATTTCGTAGCTAATGCCCTTTTCACACAAATTGATATTAAATTACGATAATTATAATATCAGAACAGTATATATTGAATACCAGACGTCATTGTTAGAAACCATCCAAATAAATTTTATTATGCATACTTTATATTCACAAGTTTTGCTTTTTTCTCTCCCAATCACTTAAACCAACGTGTTTATGAAACACTATTTTTACTAACAAAATTTCTGAAAAATGTAAATAAAGTGCGTAGAAAATCAACCTACGGATGTAGGAGTAGATCTGATTTGTAACTGCCTCCCTGAGCGGGGCTGGAAACTGTACTTTTTATTTCTTACTTCTACGACTACGTTGTCTAGCATTATATATATATTATAAATTGGTCATAAGGACCTACCAAAATTATTCTACAGTACCATACTTCTTTAATACTTGTAAAATGATTATGCACTTCATTTTTTCTTCTGAGACAACCTTATAGTTTGTTTTTTTGCATTGGTAATAAATATCAAACATTTATTTTATCAATAGTTTTGAATGTTTCATAACAGTTGTCAAAGGTACCAGGATTATAACTTAATACGCGAGACGCGCTTTTCGTCTACATAAGACTCTTCAGTGACGCTCAGATCAAAATAGTTATAAAGCCAAAGAAAGAATAAAGTTGGAGGGCATTGATCATGAGGACCCAAAATTCCAAAATGTTGCGCCAAATACGGCTAAGGTAATCTATTCCTGGGATAAAACTCTCCCCATACAATTATTATTGTTGATGCATTTCAAGTACCTTTACTTTTAAATGGTATAGAGATATAGGAAGATGTGGTGTGAGTGCCAATGAGACAACTCTCCATCCAAATAACAATTTAAAAATTAAACCATTATAGGTTAAAGTACGGCCTTCAACACGGAGCCTTGGCTCACACCGAACAACAAGCTATAAAGGGCCCCAAAATTACTAGTGTAAAACCATTCAAACGGGAAAACCAACGGTCTAATCTATATAAACAAAACGAGAAACGAGAAACACGTATATATTTGTTCTTTATGAAACATGCATTTGGAGTAGGTTCGGTAAGGGCCGATTATGGACTCAAATTTCAAGTTCATCTGACGAAAAATGTTCGATACTTTTTTAACACTCTATTAACTGTCTATTTCAGTTGATTAAATTAGTTTATGTCAAAGTTTTTTACTGACGTAGTCATAGAAAACGCACCGATTCAAGCTTAAATATGACAAATCTAACAAATATGCCAAAAATATAACTTTTCAGATAGTTGTTGTCAAAAAGGAAAGTGGCCGCATCCGCGTTCATCCTCAACCTTTATATATGTTATGTATTATAATCAAATACAACTTACATTTCAATATTAGAATGAACACAAATGCGGCCACTTTTATTTATGACGGCAACCGTCAAAAATTTAACTAAAATTCTAAAATTGTGAAGATTTCATGAATTTATTATGAGTTAATGATGCTAGTCCCCGATATATGTGCATTGTTTTGTTAAAAAAAAAACATATTTATGGTGCAGAAGCATTCTACAATCTAATAAATAACTAACAATTTACATTTTAACAATTTTGTAAAACTGCTATATTTTGGGGCCAAAAAGGTGTCTTACTGAACATACTCCTTTAATTCAGTTCATATTATCATTGAAGAAGTTATCGTATCGTCAATTTGTACACCGAATTACACTATTCTTTTGTCTGTATATATAACTTCTTACTTATACTTCAAATTTGTTCATAAATATTAATTTCCTATACTTGATAATTTACTGTTACTGGGTTCAACGTAATCATTATCATCTATAGTAATTGTAGTATTGTAATTTAATATGTTTCACGATGAATGTTTACCTCGGGTTTATTTTGTAACTGTAATAAATTCCTTAATATCAATTATACTGATGTTTTCTCTAAATAATCTAATTCCAAACAGGTTACGATATTCTACTTTTTAACTAGTTTGTCATCTTCGACAGATTGATTTGTACGTGTGTTTCAATTTTCAGATCAGTTTTGATTTTGTCTGTAATATATGTTTACATAGTTTTGACTACGTCTGGATATCCACTCAGTTCTTGTCACATTACCCTTTTAAGTCTGTTTTTTGTGGTTTACCCAAAACTTGTAAAAAAAACGAAACTGTAAACGCCAATCATACAAATGGGAGGTTTGGCTAGTTATAATAACAGGTTTAATCCATCATGTTCTTCGAATAATTTTGATTATGGTAGTTGTTTTTGACTTGGTGATTAAAAGCGTATGATTTTGTCAGGTTTTTTTTGGCATTTGTCTTGAGTTCGGTTATTTTTCGTATATAATTGTAAATCATGATCAATTAATGAGGAGACGTTTAGCCTCTCAAAGTTTTTAGTAGATCAGTAAACGAAAAGATTGTTGAGTAGTCTTGTTAGACTGTTTTCTCTTCTTATTTTCATATGACTCGGAGTTCCTCCAGTCACTTGTCAAAGACAAGATGATCAAAGAAGCCAGATTATTTAATTTCACTTTCAGATATATTGATGATGCTCTTTCCATAAACAATCCAAACTTTTCTGATTGGGTTCCATTATATATCCCCCAGTACTAGAGATTAAAGAAACAACAGACACGGCTTCCTCTGCCTCATTTTTAGACTTAAATCTCGAATTTGACTTACACAGTCATCTCAGTACCAGAATCTATGACAAACAAGACGATTTTAATTTTGAAATTATAAATTTCCCCCACCTTAGTAGCAATATACCAACTTCACCTGCATATGGGATATATATTTCCCAACTTATTCGATATTCAAGAGCTTGCAGCTCCTACTCAGACTTTGTAAAACGTCATCAGTGTCTGAGTAGAAAGTTGATGAACCAGGGGTATGTTAAAAAAAGTCTCGTCCGTTTTCTTAAAACGTTCATCGGAAGGTACAAAGACCTTGTTGATAAATATTCCGTATCAACTTCTCAAATAATACACGATGGTCTTGATGTATAGATTCTCCGTACTGATGTTGTTTATCATCTTAACAACGTGTTTTATTGCTCTTTCATTTGTCTTTGTTCTATTATTAATATTACTTTTACTGTTGAATTGTTTTATGTGATATCCGTTTGACGTGGCTTGGTACTTATACGTCTCGTCAATGTGTTTGTATTGGCTTTCATTTTTTAGTAGTTTGTTTTGTGTATGCGACTTTTTGTATTTTTATTGTTCTTATAACGTGACTCTGTACGTTAAAAGATCCCGTCAGTATGATATTGGTCTATTATATGCCATTATGATATATTTCTATCATGAATTACTATATACGTTGAACCACAAACGTCAAAATCATTCAATTGCGGAGTGGAATCAACTATTTTTGGATTCTTATAAATTCTATATATAACTTTTGGACTACACTAGTAAATGTGCCACACATGATAATCGTGCGAAAATCATGCGTAAATTATGCATTTTTTTCGCACGGAAAACGTCCAAATCGAGCTACATCCGATAATCGTGCGTAAATTTTACGCATGATTTTCGCATGTTTACCGCACGAAAATTATGCGTATAGAGGTACGTGCGTATTATATGGAATAAATTTACGCATGAGAATCATGCGTTTATCAAAACACATGATTATCGTGCGTAGTCATGATCAATTATGTAGTGAATTATTTTATTGTTTTTATTGTCTGGACTTCTTTCTCTTGTTAATGTTTTGCCAACTTTTGGTATCTTCTATTTTCAATTTTATACCAATAAGAATTGATTTTTTTTTTTTTAAATATATATAGGTATGGTTTGATTTTTATGTCACAGTTGTATTGCCCGAACTTTCGATGGAACAGTCAATATGTACTTCATTTTAAAGCAATATAGTTGTTATCTGTGTTTCCTTATAGTCACCTAGTGTGCAACTAAAATATGTTTCTAATGCAATATACACATACAAGGATTTTGGTAAAGAAATCTCAGTCATACAATAAAATTGTTGCTAAAAAAGGTGAATATTGATGATAACTCTGATTTAAAATCCATTTAAACATTCTACAAGTATATTCAAGAGTACAGCAACAATATCCCAAGTATTTTAGTGCTTGCCTCTGGTTCATATATTTCATTTTCACATTTTTTAAACTTGTTAAATTGTTTTCTCTTCTTCTTGCATGTTTTATGTTTGGGTCTTTTTATAGCTTGGTTTTTTATTCATTGTTCAAGGACATACGGTGACCTGATATTACTTACTATAAATACATCATTTAAACAACTCTTGTGAATATTTTTCTCATTGGCAATTCAACCGAATTTCTTTACTTTTATATGATCTTTGGATCATATTATATCAAGAGTAATTGTCCTCAACAGTGATTGTGTAAAATATAGTTTCCTTTTTACAGTTTTGAATGTCTGCATTTTCTTCAAACTTTCTTAGTACAACACCAAAATATAAATTTCAAACTTCTAACTTTATTTTCAAGTATTTTTGTTCACAATTTTATTTCTTCAGTTTTCCAAGTACAGCATGTACATGAATGTCAAAATGAATGTCTTCTTCATGAATCAAAATATTGGATTTTTCTTGTAATATTTCAAATGTTTGTGAAGTTTTTCCATGTTTGTGAGGTAGTTTTCTATGTCCTATATTGGTTATTCTTCATCGTGTTCACTGTGAATGGTAACTGAAATAAAATATTTAAAAATAATATAAATTCATGAAATTTGACTTCAGTAAATTAAGTAATTCGATAATAATTAAAAGTGTAATTCACTTAAGAGGTTTCAAACAGCTTATAATGTAAACGCATATATAAAAAAAAAGATGTGGTATGATTGCCAACTGTCTTTATCTACAATAGACCAAAATGAAACGGACATTAACAACTATAGTTCACTGTACGGCCTTCAACAATGAGCAAAGCCCATACCGCATAGTTAGCTATAAAAGGCCCAGAAATGACAATGAAAAACAATGATTGCCAATGAGACAACTGTCTATATCTACAAGACACCAAAATGACACGGAAATTAATAACTGTAGGTCACCGTATGACCTTCAACAATAAGCAAAGCCCATACCGCATAATTGGCTTTAAAAGGCAATTCAAACGAGAAAACTAACTGCCTTATTTATATAAAACAAGAATGTGTCCACAGTACACGGATGCTCCACTCGCTCTATCATTTTCTGTTTACTGGACTGTGAAATTGGAATAAATTCTCTAATTTGGCATTAAAATTAGAATGATCTTATCAAAGGGAACATGTATACGAAGTTTCAAGTTGATTGGACTTCAACTTCATCAAAAACTACCTTGACCAAAAACTTTAACCTGAAGTGTGACGGACGGACGAACAGATGGACGGACGAACGAACAGACCAGAAAACTTAATGCCCCTCTACTATCGTAGGTGGGGCATAAAAATGAAGGAAAAACAAATATGTAACATATAAACAAACAACTACCACTGAATTAGAGACTTGGGACAGACACATACATAAATAATGTGGCGGGGTTAAACATGTTAGCGGGATCCCAACCCTCCCCTAACCTGGGACAGTGGTATAACAGTACAACATGAGAACTAACTATAACCAGATGCTCCGCAGGGCGCAGCTTTATACGACTGCAGAGGTTGAACCCTGAACGGTTGGGGCAAGTATGGACATAACATTCAAGCTGGATTCAGCTCTATTCTGACACAGAATGAATGTGGTCTAATGAACTTAAATTTTTTTTTTTTGCTTTTGAGCAATTCACTATGCTGTTGAATATTAATCCACTCAAAAAAATGTTTGAAGAAATTTTTTATTAATCCACTCAAAAAAATGTTTGAAGAAATTTTTTATGTATGAAATCTGAAATGAAAAAAATTGACCCCCCCCCCCCCCCCCCCAATTTTTTTTTGAAAACTTGGCCCATAATCAAAAATCTAAGTACATGTTTAGATTCAGCATATCAAAGATGCCCAAGAATTCAATTTTTGTTAAAATCAAACTTAGTTTAATTTTGGACCCTTTGGACTTTAATGAAGACCAATTTTAAAACGGGACCAAAAATTAAGAATCTACATACCCAGTTAGATTCGGCATATCAAAGAACCCCAATTATTCAATTTTTGATGAAATCAAACAAAGTTTAATTTTGGACCCTTTTGGCCCTTTTTCCTAAACTGTTGGAACAAAAACTCCCAAAATCAATACCAACCTTTCTTTTATGGTCATAAACTTTGTGTTTAAATTTCATAGAATTCTATTTACTTATACTAAAGTAATGGCGCGAAAACCAAGAAAAATGCTTATTTGGGTCCCTTTTTGGCCCCTAACTCCTTAACTGTTGGGACCTAAACTCCCAAAATCAAAACCAACTTTCCTTTTGTTGTCATAAACATTGTGTTTAAATTTTATTGATTTCTATTTACTTAAACTTAAGTTGTTGTGCGAAAACCAAGAATAATGCTTATTTGTGCCCTTTTTTGGCCCCTAATTCCTAAACTGTTGGAACCAAAACTCCCAAAATCAATCCCAACCTTTCTTTTGTGGTCATAAACCTTGTGTTAAAATTTCATAGATTTTATTCACTTTTACTTAAGTTAGAGTGCGAAAACTAAAAGTATTCGGACGACGACGACACAGACGCCAACGTGATAGCAATATACAACGAATTTTTTTCGGAAATACTTTCGGAATATGGAATAAAACATTTACTGTCTTTTGTTTCGGTAAATATGTGGTTTTATTGACTTTTGAAAAACTGATATTCACTTCGGCCGTTGGCCTCAGTGAATATCAGTTTTTCAAAAGTCAATAAAACCACACATTTACCTCATCAAAAGACAGTAATTGTATATTATCTTTTCGGACCGATTAAATAAGTTACAAACTCTTCGGAATCAGTAATAGTAGTGTAATAGCTTTTATCCGATATAATTGAAAAACTAAATGATTCATAAAACATACTGTGATCGTATCCATAACTTAACAAATGTTAGGTACTTATCCCAACTATGATAAAGATTTTCCAAGCCAAAACAGAATAAAGCTGGAAGTAAAGTTGTTTATTGGTTTGAACATGCAAATGACATTAGTTTTGGTTAGAGTCGTTATTTGATGGAATACATTACACAAAAAAATAGTAAAAGCAAATATGTATAAAATAGTCATAAGATAATCCCAAATAAAAATCGTTAAAAGGTATCTCAGGACAACTCTGACTATATGTCCTTATCATGGCCGCTGGTAAGTATGTGTGATTTCACCGATGTCACCGTGACTTAATAATCAGACAAAAAAATAAATTCATAATACTGATATTTATCAAACATTATGGTAATAGACTTTTACTCGTAATACACATTGTTTGACATTCTCGATTGTCATTAAAAAGAAACTACTGGTAACGTATTCAGTACACCGTTGGCCTCAGTGAATATCAGTTTTTCAAAAGTCAATAAAACCACACATTTACCTCATCAAAAGACAGTAATTGTATATTATCTTTTCGGACCGATTAAATAAGTTACAAACTCTTCGGAATCAGTAATAGTAGTGTAATAGCTTTTATCCGATATAATTGAAAAACTAAATGATTCATAAAACATACTGTGATCGTATCCATACAATCAACTGATAAATTCATAGTTCTCCCAGATAATATACAAATTTCTATACATTAACAAAATAGTCGTAGTCGCTCCTCACTATCCTACTACCTGTCGAAACATTTATTTTTGGCATTGCACAAGTCATGTCTTCTTTGACTATTAATGACGTTAAAATACTAAATCCCTGGGATGTGTTTTAGTTGATTTTAGTCTCTTATGCATGATTTTTTATAATTAATTGATTTTGGCTTTTAAATAGCTGTCAGTAACTGCAAGTACTCTCAAATCATATTTTCTTGTTAATTCGACCTGTTGATACTGTTTATAATGCTTTTTTGTTATTTCATATTTAAATGGATCTTGTCTGTATACCAGCTTTGATTATATGTAATATCTTCAATTTGTCACTTATTCTTACTACATTTGTATAAACTTTAAGATTTAAATTAATTAATTATTAATTTTTTTAACACCTGGTTTTTTTCTAAAGTGAATATTGATCAATATTTTCGAAGGGTTAATATTTCTCAGTGGTGTCTTGCCATGGCTTTGTTTAAACTTGTTGGTTTGCTTTTTGGTCTTGAATGTGTGTCTCTAATATTTAATTTACTGTGCATTTGCATTCAGATATCGCAGATCAAATAGTTTTCGTTCATTAAACATGTATTAATTATTTTTGATTTTTGATTGAGCTAAGTCTGCCAATTGATATTTTATCGTGTGTTTTTCTATGTTGTGATGTTATGCTTTTGTTTCAGAAAAAGGGAGAAGGTTTGGATCCATTAAAACGTTTAATCCCGCTGCAAATGTTTGCACTTGTCCTAAGTTAGGAATCTAAAGTACAGTAGTTGTCGTTTGTTTATGTAATATATACGTGTTTCTCGTTTCTCGTTTTTTTTTATATAGATTAGACCGTTGGTTTTCCCGTTTGAATGGTTTTACACTAGTAATTTCGGGTCCCTTTTAAGCTTGTTGTTCGGTGTGAGCCAAGGATCCATATTGAAGGCCGTACATTGACCTATAATGGTTTACTTTTTTTTTTTAAATTGTTATTTGGATGGAGAGTTGTCTCATTTGGCACTCACACTACATCTTCCTATATCTATGATATTCATTGTTTTGGTCAGAAAAAATGTTCATTTCTTTCTACAACGTTTTAAATGTCTTAATCAAATGTGTACTGAATACGTTACCAGTAGTTTCTTTTTAATGACAATCGAGAATGTCAAACAATGTGTATTACGAGTAAAAGTCTATTACCATAATGTTTGATAAATATCAGTATTATGAATTTATTTTTTTGTCTGATTATTAAGTCACGGTGACATCGGTGAAATCACACATACTTACCAGCGGCCATGATAAGGACATATAGTCAGAGTTGTCCTGAGATACCTTTTAACGATTTTTATTTGGGATTATCTTATGACTATTTTATACATATTTGCTTTTACTATTTTTTTGTGTAATGTATTCCATCAAATAACGACTCTAACCAAAACTAATGTCATTTGCATGTTCAAACCAATAAACAACTTTACTTCCAGCTTTATTCTGTTTTGGCTTGGAAAATCTTTATCATAGTTGGGATAAGTACCTAACATTTGTTAAATTAAAGCTGTATTTTGTTTTGGTGCGTATATAATGGAACTGTGATATTGTTAAATTTTTAAAGATTTAACCACTTTTTCATTTTTGCACTATCGTTAAATAAATTCATGGTAATAAGCGGATACAGAAATTCAGAACCATACTAACACAGTCACCAAAGTAGTTATATGTCATTTACATTTGTAGTTTTTATCTCGACTTATTATGTCTTACTTCTTAGAACTGTTTTATAATACCTTTCTAAAGATGCCTCTGTAGCTTCAATGAATCTGACTTTAGGCAAATGCTTGTCCTTAGACATGCCGTCGTCGTAGTTTGACAGTTTTGCTTACATATCTCCAGCATTTAAAAAAACATGGAAATTGTATAATACAGTTTGTAATTATAGCACACAATATCATGAATGTAAACAATAATGTAAATTATTACATGTTGAGTAAACACATATTTCAAAATATGGTTACTAATTTTTATATATTCCAATTTAACTGTTGTTAAAAAAAAATATTATATATTTGTTTTATATTTTTATATATTTGTAAAATCTTATTTTTATATGCAGTTATGAATATATCTTATGTTTTTAAATACATTTATATACGATGGTTGTTTTGAGTTTTGAAAAACTAAGGCTACCTTTACTAAACAAATATGGTCCTTAATTCTTTATTCCCTTTTGAACTATCAAGCACTCAAAACTGTAGATCGAATTGATGACATGAACGACTTTGCATTAAAAGTAAAAAATATAACTTTGAAAGCAATTCAGGACAGGAGAGTCGCAACAATAGCAGGTATATTCTGGACATTTCCATATACATTACAATTATAGAAAGACCAAAAGTCCTGGATATTGAATATTTAATATAGATTTTGTTTTATTGAGCATTCGAAGGAAAACAAGTGAAAGACGAAACTTAATAGTCATGTTATTAAAATTCTATATTCAAAGATGCAATTTAACTTTGAATAACCAATATGATAAGCTTTGAGTATTTAAAAAGAAAAGTATCAATAGAAAAATACATATTTAATTAAAAAGCCAAGTTACCCAATATGCGGATAACTGCTGGAACCCATGCTATTACAACAAAATTAACAGAAATCATGTGTTGTATAAGTAATCATATTCTATTCTGTTTCAAACTGTTTTAGTTGTGTTTGATATGATTTCACTTTCTTATTATTTTGAATTGATGATGACCTAGTATGTAATTGTAGCATACCTTTTTCCTACTGCTAATGAATTATATTATTCCTCAAACGAATTGATATAGTATGCATAACATGTCTAAGGCTAATCTGTTAATGTGTAAATAAATTAAATTCATCATAATTACAATTTGAACTATGGTATTGTATCATTTACTTACATATTCGTATCAAAATGTGGTCGGTTATGTAATTGTGAATCTTACAAATGTTCGATGTCTCAGCTTTGTCATAAAACTGCTGTGCGTACTCAAGTATACGAAGTAGAATTTTCCATATCAACAGATTAAGAATTTTTGAAATGTAACATATACACAAAAGTCAAGTGCTTATATAAATCATAAACTTATTTTAAGTACATATCCTTCACCGTATTTGATATTTTACTTATTGGATCAAAAGCAGAGAGAGGTCAGGTACAGAAATCTGAATTTATTTCCAGGATGGAAATTTCTTTATGGTTCTTTTTTATTTTTATTTTTATTACTTTAGGTATCCTTTAATATTTCATGACCTCCTAAACTTTAGCAATGTTGGCCGATTATTTAAGTTTTGAAATATTTCAGAATATCTTGAATCGGATTATGAAGATCCTGAATAAAATAAGGCAAAAGTGGTGTAAGCGTAGAACGGACAACTGTATTAACTTAAGATTGCTTTGTTCATACTTTTCCAAAACGTAGTATCTATTGATATATGTTGAAAAATATGATAAAAATGATAGGTCTTCGCACATTTTCAAAAAGCTACAGGACGTGACAAAATGACACATTGTGTATTAATTATACAGGAAAAACACCATTTTGTGATTAAAAACTAAACAAAATGATAGAACTGATAAATACTTCAGAAAAAGATAGTTTTCAGACAATGATTTGAGAATATCAACAGAAAAGATAGGGTCACCGTACGTTTTTTCCGGTTAAAATACAAAATAGGAAAATTCCATTAAGAATCCTTCAGAAAATGCATAGTTTTAGGGTTACCTCCCCTTAAAATACCATTTTAAACAATAAAAAAACAACCCAAAAATAATCAACATTTGCAAAAATATTAATATTTTTAAGTTATACTCTTATAAATTGATTCTTTTAAATAAAAATTCACATTGAATATCTGCATTCCTGCAACAAATTTTGCTGACTTGATAGAAAATCTGGACCTTTGGTTCTCTGTTTTAACAATCCAAAATGGAGAAAGACACCCATGTATTTTGCCGCAGTTCGTCCATGAATTATGAATATCTTGAATTTGAGTTATGCATTACTTTATTTGTACTTGAAATTTAGGTACTACAGATGTTTGGTTACTACCGTTACATTTTCAGCAAATTGAAAGCTTTTCTTTTTCAAATTTCTTAAAATTATGATTTTCAAATATGGCAAATTGTATTATTTCTGTTCCAAAATATTGAGTACAAATCAAGTACTGTAAAATACAAGTACCTAAATATTACAATAATTTTAAAATAAAGAAATAGTACTAAATATTAAAAGTAAATTTCCATTACTACATATTTTTAGTACAGAAATAGTACCTAAGCAAAAGTAGCTGTGTAATGATATTCTTATGTAATAAATTAATAGCGTTAAAGTCGTCTGTACTCATTTTTTATTCAAACTATATGTTGACATATCAATCTGCCAAAACTAAAACAATATAAGAGTGTCACTCAAAATGTCCAGCATTTTGTTGATATCATATTCGATGTAGTATTTGTTGGACAATTTGGGGTTCTTTTCTAACCAAGATTTTTAATTTCCTAATTCAATACATTTGTATCGCAAAGTCCATTTTGTATATAAATACGTGTTATGAGACTATGCGTATATTACCTTAGCCGTATTTGGCACAACTTTATGGAATTCTGGTTCCTCAATGCTATTTAGCTTTGTACTTGTTTGGCTTTATAACTATCTTGATCTGAGGGTCACTGATGAGTTTTGTGTAGACGAAACGCGTGTCTGGCGTATTTAGATGAACCATGGTTCTATTGATACTATTGTCGATCTTTAAATTTTAGATTAAGGAATTTGAGTGTAAAAAGTTGAGTAACAAAAAATAACGAATTCCGAGGAACATTCATAACGGAAATTCAGTAATTAAATGGCAAAATTAAAGGTTTTTTTTAACTAGCTTAACCTCTCATCTTTATGACAGGCGCATAAAATTCCATAATATTGTAGCGGGTCAATGGCGAAAAGGGCAGAAACACATACACCGAAAACTTTGGATATAAAATCCCGACCTATTAAACTAAAAACCTCTGGCAACACCCTTACAATGAACTGAAAGAAGGGGTTCTTGATACTGACAGCAAACAATTCATATTTAAAGTTGCAAATACTTTATTTCTGACAAAAGTATATATATATAGCATAACAATAACATAACAGTGGCATATATTTCAGATCACAATTTTAGTCAAGCTCAAGACCAATAAGAAAAACAACTTGCAAATTTATCAATAATAAGTACACCTTTAAGTGAATTTCCAGACAACTATTGCCTAGGGTATCTTTTAAAAAGGTTGATCAAAAATACTAAAACTACTCATAAAGAGTATAATACTGTAACATTAACTGCTATGATGTTCTCTCGTATGTGGAGAATAAGAGCAGATATGGACAAAAATATTATATGTACTCATGTATCCAAGTACATCTGACCTCACAGAACAAAATAATGGGTATTTATGTATTAAAAGTACATCTGACCTCACGCTAATCATACTGGGACGTAATTCATGAAAATAAATATTATAATTATAAGAACTAGAATTTTGCTTAAACAGTGTAATTGCTTCCACAGGCTAACACTATAGTCTAGATTTTCAAACTTGGTTATTACAAAGTTTATTTATGGGCAAATATGTGACTTATTGAACGCTTGTAATGATGGCAAGAGTTTAGTTGAGACTTTGTATTAGCTTCCTTTCACTAAGAACGTAAGTCTCATTTTTATGATACAGTTTAGTAGAGACTTTGTATTAGCTTCCTTTTACTAAAAACGTAAGTCTTATGTTTCCTTGACCTTTATTCTTAACAGTGAATTTTAGTGAAGTTAAAATCAAGAACTATAATTTTATTACAATAATGTTTGTTGAGACATTGTTTTAGTATCCTTTGGCTAAAAACGATTGTCTCAAAAGTGACCAGAAGAAAATGACAAAATATGGCAAGTAGTACAATTATCTATTTTACTAACAATGTTCCTTTAAAGTTTTGACTGACTATACATGTATAGATATTTGATTACAAAAATGATGTCTTGTATTATTATACAAAATGATTGACTAACTGTTTTGGTCTTTTAACCAAAAATATGGAAGATTTGTACTAGTTTCCTTCACTAGTAATGTGTATTTCTATGTTTATCTCATTGTCTGAAAACCCTATTAGAACCCTTAACTAGTGCAAAAGACTTAAATTTACTGAATCACCCCTTATCAGTGGCATGAAAATTCTATATAAGTTTTGTCAAAATTATTCCATTATGTTAGATCTACATGAAAACTTCAGACAGTGATTCGGCAAAAAGTATCATTAACGTACGAAATTTCTCATCAGAAAAATATGTATACGTAAATTCTATGGTTTATGTATTGTAATTCAATTTAAACCATTATTATTAAACAATGACAAATTCTCATAATTTTCCTAGATTCCTCAAGTTTTCCGTGAAATTTTGGTAAAATATTTGCGAAAATCGCTTTTAAACAATTATGTGCACTTTAAAATGTTAAAAACTTTACAAAAAGTAAAGTAAATCTATTATTCTTACTTTCAAAAAGAATATCTCCTTATTATTTTATCAACGTCTTAGCCAAAATGACGTCAGACTCGCGTTTTTCTCTTTTATACTTGTACTTAAAAATTGTGCAAGTTTTGTGCATTTTCCGTGCAGTTTCTGTGCGATTTTCTACCGCGCAACTGCAAGATTGAACAGTAAACCAATGGAAATCATTTGCGGTATTTCTCACTTCGGCCGTTATGAAATGTTTATATTTATTAAATAGATATACAAAAATCATTCTCAGCGACTTTATATTTGTTAAAATGTTCGTTCTGTAAATAGAATATAATAATTAAAATTCTTTCCAATAAGCTAAAAATACTCGTGACCTTCCGTAATTGTTTGACCAATGAAAACGCTTCAGTACCGTTAACTAAAGATGGCGCTGAAAGGAAACCAGGTGCTTGTCTGTCAACGAATTTCGACAAGTTATGAAGTTTAACAAAATGTTATGACATAAAACTTGTAATTCCCTATACCGAAATGACTTGAGGAAACTGTACAGATAAGTAAGTTCACATGACACAATCAAAAAATGTACATACGAGTAAAAACAACACTCGGTTCAATGAAAGTAAATAAATACGGGGATCGTCTCATAACTATAAATAACAGATTTAATTCCAACATTCCCCATAGTAAAGAGTAGATACAATTCTATAATAAAAATGACTGCATTATAACATATTCTGCCAGTTGTTAGTTATTTGAATCTGAATTAAAATTATAAAAATAAATCATGAAAAAGGAATGCACTGATTCTATCTTTGTCTCTGAATAAGTAGAGTGAAATTTAGAATTGAACAGCATACAATTAATCACAGAATCCATTTTTAGGCAAAAACATAACAAACAAATAACTATTGTGGAAATAACGGCCACAGTTCACTTAGAATGACGAGGTCTGACATGATTACAGAATGCCACATGCTAGTTTTAACTGACAAATCTGTGCACCATTGGTAGCAATGGATGCTCAAGTTCCTCCAGGTTAAATTCTAAAGAGAACGAGGGTTATGATCCCCAAATACGTCGGGTCTTATTCGCATCACCCCCTGGTTTCAGGGGAGTAAAGATTAACATTTTTTATATTATAAAACACTGAATACATAGGCCATACTATGTATCATTAACAGTCAAGCTCGAACTGGTACCAATTCAGAACCGGCCACTCAGGGTAGACATGAGATGGTCTCAACAGAACTTCCTGCGGTACCGCAGGAAAGTAAAAACCTAATATGATCCGACGTACAATTACGGGAAACGATCATAACCCCTTAATCTTGCCAGATCCCGACATCCTTTTTGACTGTGACGAATGATTTTATTACAAAACAATGAACAATTAGAATTGAGTTATTAAAATAAATGCTTCATGATTCTTATCCAAATAAAGTCAAAAGTTAAATGCATCTAGGCGAAGATCTAATACCAGGTATTGGTAATTCCATTTTCACACTGAATGTGTCTAAATATTTAGATAAAGGTGGTAGCCATTCATGAAAATTAGCATTGACATAATAATTATAGTTCTCGAACGTCTGATTCAGCTAGCAAATCCATCGGATTGATTGTCTCCTCTTTTTTGTCCAATAAGTTATGGATCCGGCATGTTCTGGTCATTCTGAAAAGATAAATAAAACAGCAGCAGACACAAGAATTGTTATTAGATGGCAGATTGCACGGGGAGGTGGGTGGGTTTTTGAAACTTTTACATATCTACAAGATTGGCTAGTGCAATGTAATGCTGACGAGTCATGTGACGTTGATTGGCGAAGACAAGAACCGGATCCGAATGAGGCAATAATCATTTCTCTTTAATTAAATTGGTTTATCTTATAAAAGCGATAAACCGTATTAATCACAGAATCCATTTTTAGGCAAAAACATAACAAACAAATAACTATTGTGGAAATAACGGCCACAGTTCACTTAGAATGACGAGGTCTGACATGATTACAGAATGCCGACATGCTAGTTTTAACTGACAAATCTGTGCACCATTGGTAGCAATGGATGCTCAAGTTCCTCCAGGTTAAATTCTAAAGAGAACGAGGGTTATGATCCCCAAATACGTCGGGTCTTATTCGCATCACCCCCTGGTTTCAGGGGAGTAAAGATTAACATTTTTTATATTATAAAACACTGAATACATAGGCCATACTATGTATCATTAACAGTCAAGCTCGAACTAGTACCAATTCAGAACCGGCCACTCAGGGTAGACATGAGATGGTCTCAGCAGAACTTCCTGCGGTACCGCAGGAAAGTAAAAACCTAATATGATCCGACGTACAATTACGGGAAACGATCATAACCCCTTAATCTTGCCACTTGAGTGTGTCTATACACACTCACCAGAATTCCCCCCCCCCCTTTCCTACAACCTAAAGGTCCATTTAGGTGAACTAGCTAAGAAGGCATTATTCTTTGTTAATATGTTTGAATCTTAGACAATCATATTTTTCCTTTTGTAATAGCTTTGTTATAAAGGTGCTGTTTTTGAAGATATCACTTCTTTCGTTGTATTATCCATGTTATATATAAAATATGTTTATCATCATAAAACGCATTATTTTAGCAGTAATACATCCACTGATAAACCGATCATGAATTATCAATGGGTTTACTAAAAGAGTTATCTCGCCTTAACCGGCTTAGTTGAACAAAATGTATTCTAAAGCACATATATTTGGAACTTGTTAAATATTTCTAAGAGATATAATGCGATAAATCAGGAAGTTTCTTCATAAAAATAAACAGTATAATCAATAAAACTGAATATCTGTGTACACATTCGGAGATTTGGGTAATAACTAGACTGATTGGTCACTGCAAAAGTACAATGCAAGATGGTGGTATGCCATGAATCTACTCAATTGCTTTGTTAATCTGTAATATGCACTGATATTAGTTTTCCATTTTCAATTTTATTATCCTCAACAAAGTTTACGAAAATACATTACCTGTATATATAATAAGTGCTATCCTAGGCACTCCTTCAAAGTCGTGTACATTTGTATAGGCTAATCTATTTATTAATTTTAAACAAGTAACGTGTCAGACCAATATTTTAGAAACCAAGGGAGTAGAACGTACACAAAAAAAAAAAAAAAATCATATCAATCAATACATAGAAAGTACAACATAGAAAGTACTAACATGACGATTGCATGTGATTGCATTCCTAGTAGTACTTAGAATTCGGATACGGCTAAGCAGTATGTACCGCTTTTTTGGAAAGTTCAAACTTGAATAGTTTTACGTCGAATATATTTTGTGACCTAAAAGAACTAGGCGTTTCCTGTACTAAACTGGCTACCCATGCATTCCTAGTAGTACTTAAAAATTCGAATACATGTTTTGGAAAGTTCTATCTTGAATAGTTTTGCGTCGAATATATTTTGTGACCTAAATTTTAAAGGCTAAAAGAACGAGGTGCTAGAGTAAAATTCCATGGTATTACTTTAAGTAATGGATAGTTGATTTATTCCGACTAGAATTAAAAAGATTGTGTCCATCAGCTTTGTATATAGATAAGAATGCTAAATGTTCCTTTGATAGAAGGAAATTGATCAAGAGTATTTGAAATAAATTTAAAAATTCATCGAGTTTCCCATCAGGATAATATGCGTGTTCGTTTGTAAAAGTCCTTAACAGTAACTAATATATACCGCATATTTGTTTTGTTTCTAAAAATAGATGTGGGGAAGCCCATAGTTCGTGCCAACATGTAAAATAAATAATTATATGATAGTAAAATACAAACGTATTAAAACATCAATGTTCACATATCTGAGTTAGATAAGACAATCAAAAATAATCTAAACAATACATGTACATGTATCATGTGTATATATACAATAACATTATCGCACTTCAAAGTATAGAGGATGTTGTGTACCATGCTCTGTCTGCTGCTTCGTGAGTTATAAAGTAATTTGATAATTGTGTGAATAGTGCACATAATTCTCTCATTTGCTCTAAGTTGACTTGTTGGTAAACTAATTGTCCTGTCCATGAGCATAAGTAAGCTAGTTGAAACCTTTACAGACTATTGCTTGTATAACTATATTTGCTTGTATAACTATATTTGCTTGTATAACTATATTTGATTGTATCACTATATGAACTATATTTACGCAAGTCAGAAAATTTAGGGTCGGGCTTGGTATGTAGGATTCAACAACGTAAACATGAGCTCTGCAAATCTCTCACAAGTTCAACTGACGTGATATTTCATATCAAAAACAAATATCAAATTTAATATAAGCATATTTTACAATAGGAACACATGCATAATGTAAATAGCTAGGCAAACATGCAAAAATTAAAAAAGCAAGCTAACAAAAAAATAAACGCAAATTGAAAAGTATAAATATATACATGTAACTGAGAAGCTCACTCGTGTAAATAGAATTGGTATGATTCAATTAGACAACTCTTCACAGTAGAACAAACGGCAAATAAAATAATAACAAAAAGTCATTTTACTGCCTTCAACAATGAGCAGAGCCCATGCCACATTAACTATAATTAGTCACTTTTCTGCCTTCATTTATGAGCAGGGCCCATACTGCATTAGTATCAATAAGTCAGTGTACTGCCGTCAACAATGAGCAGAGCCCAAGTCGCATTAATAAAATTTAGTCACTTTTCTGTCTACAACAATGAGCAGTGCCCATACTGCATTAAACGAAGTCATTGTACTGCATTCAACAATGAGCAGAGCCCATGATACTGCATTAAAGAGTAATTAAAAACCAAAAAGAAAAATGTAAAACAAGTCAAACGAGAAAACAGTAGGCATAATTTATGTACATTTTTTTTTTTATATAGTAATGCCGATTTAAGTGTATCAAACAGTTTAGGAAATATTTAAGACTGTAAAATGTTCAAAGGATTTCCACTTGTAAATATTTTAATCTAAGCCATCGCGCCATCCGCCACAAAATTTGTCTTCTATTTTACTCTCATATAGTGTATTTCATCTATTACACGTCAGCTGAGCCATCTAACACATAGTGTAAAATTGTGTATAATAGTGGTAGAATCTATAAAGTAAATAAAGATGAGGAATTTGCACTTATTGCCCTCGTGTGTATCTTGTGTATAATAGCGCTAGGTGCGTCTTCAAAACGACTGCATGGTTATATAATTTATGTACATTAAAGCAGACATGTAAAAAAGGCCACGAATTAAATATATGACATCAAATTATAATAATAAATAATCCTTTCAGTATTCTTATTTTATCACCATCAGATTATCTTAGTCCTAATGAGATAAATATCAATTAGAATAATTATACACCACAAAACATCAACTTTTTTCTTATATATATAAATTCAACATACCGAGGTAATAAAGCTTGACGAAATCTGCAAACCGCTGGAACCACTGAGGTAGTGAATTCTTTGGATCAGTGGTTCTCCTTCTTTTTAATCGTGTTTTCCTTACAAGTGCTTCTTGTGCTGTTTGGAATTCTAAACGGGGGCTCCTGGTGTGAAGATTTTGTTCTGCCATTAAATTGATCACCGGTCAATGAGCCACTGACAAATTGGAAGCTGTCCCTGTCATTCGAGCATTGTATAACTTTTATGACGAAGATACATTATTAAATTGTTCTAATAATCTCACAAACATAAACATGTCGAAAGAAGCTGGATGTGTTCCTCGTGTTGATGGCTCGGTTGATGGCATCGGATCGTGTGGTGACAGTTCGGTTTACCTTTTAATATCGTCGTTTGCTGACCCTTGCAAATGAAAATCCATTCTTGGAGAATTGTCTTGTCTCTACGATAGTTTCATTTCAAATTATAAGAATATGATAAGCGGATGTCAAAGATTTTTTACGATTGCATTTTTTGAAACTTTTACATATCTACAAGATTGGCTAGTGCAATGTAATGCTGACGAGTCATGTGACGTTGATTGGCGAAGACAAGAACCGGATCCGAATGAGGCAATAATCATTTCTCTTTAATTAAATTGGTTTATCTTATAAAAGCGATAAACCGTATTATACACATTTGAAGTTTTAAGAAAAGTAGTTATTATAAGTACAATTGATAAATGGTACCCGTCACAATATTGATAAAAATGTTTGAACAAATCAAACATACTTTTTTGTACATAAATTAGGCCGTTAGTTTTCTTGTTTGAATTGTTTAATATTTGTCATTTCGGGGTCTTCATGCATGACTATGCAGTATTGGCTTTGTTCATTATTGAAAGCCGTACGGTGACCTATAACCATTTAAAATTTCTGTGTTATTTGGTCTCGTGTGGAGATTAGTCTCATTTGCAATCATGCCACATCTTCATTCTATATAGACATAATAGGCAGCAGTTTTCACGTTTGAATTGTTTTACATTTTCATCTCGGAGTCCTTTTATAACTGACTTTGCGGTATGTGCTTTGCTCATTGTTGAAGGCCGTACGATGACCTATTTTGTTAATGTCTGTGTCATTTTGGTCTCTTTGACAATCATACCACATCTTTTTTGTACAGTCTAGGTAAATCAAATTATTTTATTTTAGTGCAAAATTATTAAGATTAATGGAGCAGATCTTTATGTATGCTTAGAACCTACATTTGATTGACTAGTTTAACATATTTCTGACGTCCAACTTTAATTGGTAATAAGAACTTAAGAAAGATGTTTAATCGAACATCTTGACATTCGTCTATTCATATTAATTTTTATGTAGACTTTACCGATGAATTGGAATCACCGAAAAAATATTTTCATCGTTCATTTTTAAATCTATACCAATTTGAGAGGAACAGAACAGTGATGTCTTGAACTTCGTCTTTTCGTGAATGATGTAGGATTATTTGTGGAAATATTGCAAATAGGGATGGATTTGCGTCATATAAAAAAAATATGTGTGAGTTGTCAGCTGGACCAACAACATATTTGTTGCAAAAAGAGAATAAATCATGCACAACGATTTAAACAACAACACAAATAAAACATCTTTATTTATTGAAAACTCAATGCAGAGATGATAGTCACATTGTAAGTAAAACGATATAAGAAACAAATCAAACAAATGATACTTGAGGACAGTTATAAATGAATACTTTTTTAGTCAATAAATTAACATATTATTCCTTGTAATTAAATGCACTTGTCCCTATAGGTCAGAACTAAACAAAATAACTTTAATGTGAAAAGTTCTTCAAGTTTAAAATGAACAAAATGTACTACTTTTTATGAATGACAATTATCACAACTATTATAACTCTGTCAACCGCTTATGGGGCCGTACCAGGAACTGGAATGATTGGTGTTGGTGGAAGCTGGCAAGGTTTCTGAAAAAAAAACATTTCAAACTTATTCTTTGACTTCTTTCACCCGGGGCTATAACAATAGAGCAATTTTCTTCAGAAGGGTGCATTTATGTCTCTCTATTTCATTTTTTGCAGATGTTTCACAATGACATCCGTTTTTCAAACTGATTGCTATGAAAATGTTAATGTGTTTCATAGCAAGTTTCAAAAGTAATGCTGACAATATCTGTCAGGATGTTAATATTCGAAGCAGTTCCAGTATTTCAGCCCTTATATTTGTACTTCCGAAATATCACACAACGTTATACCAAGAGATTCGTTGTTACTATAAAGTATTGTCCTAAAGTATTATTTTGTTTTGTGTGATGGAGTTTAATCAGAGACAGGTGGTGCCTAGCCATTGTTAAGATCTAACCAAAGCTTTTCGTTATAGTATTTTTTTTTCAATTAATTGATAAAATAGGAGAAGATGGTATATTTTCGCTACTCTTTGTTGAGTTCACAAGTTGTTGGGACCCAGGGTTATGTAGTTAGCTGGATAGTATAAGCATATGTCCATATGTCTATAAGTACGGACTTTGCGGTGATCGTTAGATGTTTTTCACGGTCTTATCTGGTTGCTTGGGTTTTAAAGCTTCCCAGTTTTAGTCTTCTATGATCATATATATTGTTTAGATAATTATAGACATATTAATTGCTATCTTATTTTAAAAAGATTTTTTTTTATTTTTCTCATTTGTGTCATACCATGACCCTTTATGGCTAACTCGACAATAGTTGTTCTCTTTGTTGACTGCTGTTGTTCACCTGTATTTGTTAACATCCTCGTCCTTAGATTTTTGTTTGATATCTGCCTCATCAGCAATCATATTATATCTGTTTATTTTCACATGTTTTAAATCAAAATCACTCAAGATTGCAGTATCTTTGATGTGTCATATCAATTTCCCTTTGCATTGTATTCCCCTATTTTATTAAGTTAATGTACATTGTTCTACTTACCAGTGCTTCACAAATACACCTCCTTGTGGTTGCAGTGCATGTTCTGTATTTAAATTGCCAGCCCGTCAGAGCACTTTCTCTCTCAATTTCAACACAGTCTTTATCAACAGTATTGGTACCTGGTTGCAAGAATATCACAATTTTGTTATTATAACTTTCAGTTTCTAATATTGAAAATTACATTTTAAAAGTCAATATCAAATTCATTATGTTATACTTGAATTGTCTTAAATGTCAAGTTAAACATATATAACTATTTTTGTTATAGATTGACTTCGTGATTTCTTTTTTATATATTGTCTTGATGTTATTCACTTCACCCTTAAATTGCTTCTGCCCTATAAGTTTCTTTAAAAATGTGATATATATATTTTACACATTTTTAATGATGATTGTATATTAAAGTATTGCTGAATTTCTTATATTTCTATATATATATATATACATACCATCAATTGGTTGAGTGAAAGGTAAACCTGAACCAACCATTACAGTGACACCTTCATTTATTCCATCAAATCCTCCTGTCCAGTATTCTTCAGTAACTGAAAAAATGAATGTATCACTTGGTCAAAATAATTAGCAGGGTTTAAATGGTCAAAGAGATGAAACAAATGTCTAATCTAAATACACCAATACCTTGTAATACTGACACGATAAATGCTTCACCTCGCAAATGATAATATAATTCAACATGAAGTAGTTATCAAAGGTACTAGGATTATAATATTTATAAATATATATGCATGTCTCTAATTCAACACAAGTATTTCTAGAAAAATTGCATTTGATTTGGGTTTCAAATCAATTATTGAGACACTATACGAACAAACAAGCATACAAGAAACCATGTGATACAGCTCAAATGATGGCCTTGGGCTGTTTTTGATCTTGCTGTTGTCTTTTATGACACATACCCTGTTTTAATTGTCAATTTTGTCCCATCTTACAATAGTTTTCGTAGTCAAATATATTCAATTTAGCAGAGTGTTTCATTGTTACACAGTAGTAAAATGTTTTTCGGCTCTCCCTTGACACCATTTGCGAGTATGGTATCGAGTAAACGATGATAGTCCGTCGGAAGGGGACGATAAATGGCTGACCCGTGTTAAGAGAGAGCCATATCTCTTGCACGTTAAAGACACCCTTGTAGATTTCGAAAAAGAGCAAGCTAATGCCGCTACAAGGCAGCACTCGCACCCGCAAAGTGGAAAGGGATTAGTATAAGTTGCGAAACTTGTTTCCCAATCCGCTATAAATAAATATGTGTAAACTAAAGTAAAATGTTAATTCGGACGTGAAATTAAACGCTCTTCATAATATCCTAGTAAATTTGACAAATAAAGCACTGTAATGTTTTATAAACTCTGATTTAAACAACCTGAGACAGAAATTCAATCATGAATAAATTATAAGGCTTTCATAAGCAGTGGCCGATCCAGGTTAGGGCAAAAAAAGCCTCTTTGAACGTTAAAAATCTAATTTCTTCACCATCATCATAAAATTGTTCAAAAATATTATCATCGCTTATTCTAGAATTAACCCCTCTCCTCTTTTTTCAAAATTTCTGAATCCCTCTGGATCATGAGATCTTTTAAATTACCATTAAAAAGTTACTTCCTGATGAATAAAATAATGAATGGTCTTAGAGTTTGATACGTGCTTGATTTAGGCCACCACGATCCTGCAGACTATCTAACAAATACACATTATAATAACCAATCTTTTTCCAAATACTGTGTTTCTTAAAACGATGAACCAAATACTTGTTTTCATGTTACTTTTTGTTTGACTCATAATAGAATGGAACCCACAACAACGTGCACAACAAGTGAAAAAAAAATATTTTAATTCAACTACCAGCAACTATTTTATTTATCAAAATAGATATTTTTCAGTTTTATAAAAAAAAAATCTCACATAAACTCTTTGTCTTTAGCTTTAGAAGCTCTCACTGTGGGTTTTCCAGTTTAGGGTAAATCAAACTAGGACGAGCCGAAACTTCAGACAAATAGGTTATGGGTTACAAAAATTTTAATCGTATAATATTTAACATTCTCACACTAATTTTGAATCTGATTATATTCTAACCTCCGCGATTTTGTAATACAGCTACCATGCTATTTACTTCTGCAGCATCATTAGGCTCCCATAGCGTTGCATTGATTGACAGACAAAACACCTGTAAAACACATGTATTTTGAGCAAGGATTTTTTAAATACAACATTTTTTTATATAATTACTACAATTTCAAATGACAGCTTAGGTTGCATTTTTTATCTGGTACATATCGGTACATTTTGTTTTGCCTGAACATATCGTAAAATTCTCATTCATCTAAAATATTTAAGATGTAAACAGACCATGGAAAATGAACCGACAGCTTCGCGTACACAATGGAACCACACGAGCACCAATGCTGTTTTATACAATTAAAAACTACTAACAAAAAGGAAAATATTTTACAATAAACCTGTAAGCATCTTTTCGTCAGAACCTATGTATGGCAAGTTTACGGACTGCTTGTGTAAGATGTTACGTACAAAAAAAGATGGTGCTCATAATTACATATACAACATGTAAAATTGAGAATTGAAATAGGGAATTTGTCAAAGAGACAACAACTCGACGTTAGAGCAAAGAACAGCTGAAGCCCCAAATATGTCTTCAAATCAACGAGCAATTTTATATCCGGTGGCGGGTCTAATATAAATCTGTACTAGTTCAATGAAAACGGACGTCATGCTAAACTCCAAAACATATAAATGAAAAGGCCAGACACTCCTGACTTAAACCAGGCGAAAAAATGCTGCGGAGTTAAGCCTGTTTTAAACGATCTCAACCCTCTCCCTGTAGCCTATATTACATTATGTTAGATTGTACATATCTAAAAAACATTTTAATAATTTTAATAATGTTGATGACTAAGAAAAAGGTGAAAAATACAACCACAAAAATACTGAAGTCCCAAAATAATTCAAACGAGAGGTCACCAATCAAATAGTAAAATGGTAAATGTAACGTACCTCAGCCGCAAGCCATGACTGCGAATCTACAGTACAGATAGAGTAACAGTTCCCAGAGTTAGCTGGTATCTCCTCAAAACCGGTCGCACATGGTAACTGCTGATTACAATCAACTAAAGGCAACAAATACATAGATATAGAAATAAGAAGATGTGGTATGAGTATCAATGTGACAACATTTCACCCAAGTCACAATTTATAAAGGTAAACCATCATACATTGTAGATCCAAGTACAGTCTTCAACACAGAGCCTTGGCTCACAACGAATAGTAAGCTATTTATATAAAGGGCCCTTAAAAATTACTAGTGTAAAACCATTCAAACGGAAAATCCAACTGTTTATAAATTATATTTTAAAAAAACCTTTAAAAGTACGTATAAATTGAAAAAAATATTACTTTTTTTTATCATACACAGTCATGTTCATGAGCAGCGAATATAGTGTCTAGTTACAAGCACCTTTATCAGCTACATGTATTTCTTAGAATAACTATAATCTCGACAGTAAGCATTTGTTGATGATTCATATATCATTTATAAGATACAGGTTGAATAAAATAGTATATTTATAAATTACATCTATAAAATTAAAGCTACATTTTCTTTATCAATGATAATAGTTCGACCATGCCACGATGAGCGTACTATTTTAGAGTTTATCCAAAGAACCCTGTGGACTTTTTGAATAAAGAAATTAAAAATTTTAGTAAGTACGTATATGACAATCAGAGAGGTTACAATAATTAAACATACTGATTTTCGTGATGATGGTTTGCTTGCTCAATGATGTGCACAGAACATCTCCCTTCATGCATATCTAAATGTCATTTACAGCCAAGTTTCTACACCAAGATCTAAACAGTCCGAAATCCATCATACAGACCTTTGAGGACAAATATATGTCATCCCATGTACAAATAAATCATAATACATATATAGACTATGCATGATAAGATGAGAAACACATACCATTGCATCGAGGTCCACTGAATCCCTCTGCGCACGTGCATTGTGCTAATCCTAAGGCGTTGACGCTGCAGTTGCCATCGTTACCACAAGGGTTGTTTGTACAGGCGTCAACTGTTTTTTAAAGATACAGATAAACAACGATTGAGTTGATTTAACATGTTATATAATTATAAAGGTAATCAGAATAAATATAAAAAATCAAGATAATTATACGTAAAGGTATATATTTTAAAGATTTTAATACATTTTCTTCTTTACATCTTACGTCATCAGAATCATTGAATATGTCTACATGATTATGAGAGTTTTGGTGGGGTTTGCAGAATAGGGCATAATGTACCAATGCTACGGATTAATGTGTCAAAAATACAAATATGCAAAAAGATACAGACTAATGCATTATCAAAATAGACTAGAATAATTGGCTTCAAAAAGAATAAAATACACAACTAAGGGACTCCTAATTCAGAGTCTTGTATATGTATGTCCTTACTATGTCCATCACACCTAACGAGTCATCGAGTCAAATGTGTTATTGATTTTGCGATTGAGTTGTTTTTGTAATTGAATTTTACACATTTAGAGAATTTCCCATGTTAGCATCACTCAGCAACCCCATTTGTCTAATTTTTAAGTAGTAGCGTGCCTTACCTTGAGTTTCACACATTGATCCCATAAAACCCTCAGGACAGCAACACTGAGCAGTCTCATCTGTCGGGTTGATAAGACACGTCCCGTTGTTTTGACACATAATTTCTTCGCATGGATCTGAACCTAAAGTGACACAAGTAATCATGATGATAAGCGCTGAATATAGTCAATTCAAATAAAAAGATAATTTAGTTTGGAATATCATGCCCGATGAATTTATGCAATCCATATAGAAAAAAATATAATAAGAATATAATGCATACAAGATTTGACTCGTTTTTGTAATAATGTAATCTGCGGTTTGAGTCTTTTGCCTATTGCTATATTCATATTTCGTTAATTGTGGCCATTATCTGACAGAATAAACAATAATCCATAAAATGGAGGTCGATGTTAGTTGAACTTTAACCCTGTCAGGCGTTTATACCTTTGCTCATCATTGAAGGTTGTAATGTGACCTATAGCTGTGAACTTCTTTGTCATTGTGTCTGGTGGCGAGATGTCTCATTTTGTTAATCAAGCAACATTTTTTTTAATTCTTATTCAGTTTGTACAAACAATCCAATGCAAATATATGACTGTTTCTTTAATCCTGCAGATTTTTAAAGGAATATCAAACTCTTTTAGTTCTTTTAAAATATTAAGAATATATAACTTGGGCTGAGTTGAAAACATTCAGGGAATGACTGTTACATTATGTCTATGAGCTGATAAACAAAACAACGTCAACCAATCAGAAGATGTGTTACATCGTAAATTAAATTATTTGAATATGTTTACAATTGTTACCCGCTGTCATTTCTGTAGAACAACACTCTGCTGTACCAGTTGTAGCGTTCACCAAACAAGAACCATTTGTACACATGACGTCATTGCATGGATTTTCTATAATGAAAATCGTGGACATAAATGACATATTGATGTTTCATGTAAGTTTTTAAATGAATAAGCAAACACAGTTAAAAAAAGTCTTCGTAGAGAGTTTCTTTCAATCATTACCTATTATATAGATATAGGAAGATGTGGTGTGAGTGCCAATGTCTGTTTGTTTTGTTCACAGTGACATCGTTGTCAATTTAATAGAATTTTATGCGACTGTCAATCTGTCATACAAGTGAGAGATTGATCTAGCTTTAAAACCAGGTTTAATCCACCATATTCTACATAAGAGAATGTCTGTACCAAGTCAGGAATGGGACTGTTGTTATTAATTCGTTTGATGTGTTTGAGCTTTCGGTTTTGACATTATATTTGGGATTATCCGTTTAGAATCTTCCTCGTAGTTCGGTATTTTTGTTAATTTACTTTTTTTTCAATAGTCGACTGAAAATGCGAATCGATATAAACCTCAACATAACAAGACGGAGTGACTTCAGTGTATTTGTATTTTGGTTATGACCTCTGTTTACCAACACAAATTAAATGAAGGACAGCTCTGACTATTGTGTGCCTTTCCGTTTCGTTCATAGGCAGATCCAACCCCTCACCCATTTTCGTTGGAAAAAATGGTTTCTTATATAGGTAATCACTGAATCATGACTAGAGCGGCCCTCCCTCCCTTTATGTCAGTCAGTGCCCAATGTGCTACAATGAATTACTAATAACAATGTACCACAATGAATACAACAAAAGAAATCTGGTAACCCCATAATATTTTCATATCATTAAAGCAATAATGCCTCAATAATATATAATTTTCCAACATATTTCTGTGGCATTTGTAGTTCATTTTTGGAAATCGTACCACACTATGATACTTCATAATTGACCCTATCATATCCATATCAGACCTCAATTTTAAATACTTAACAGTCGCAGTGATATCAATTCCAGTCTCCTTCAAAATTGGCACATAAGGTATGCGATACCTTAGTCTAAATATATACCGTCGCTGTGAAATACATTCCGGTCCCCGCAATATTGACACATAAAATCATATCATACATTAGTCAAAATACGTACCATCACAGCGAGTGCCATTCCAGTCTCCGAGACATTGACACATAGGCTCTAGATCTGCTCCCAGCTTACACATTCCTCCATTAGCACAGTAAAACGAGTCACAGGGATCTAAAATAATACAAATAAAGTAACGTTGTAAAAATATATATATTAAGAACATTTAAAACTTTGTACTTGTTTGGCTTTATGAATATTTTGATATGAGCGTCACTGATGAGTCTTTTAAAGTAGACGAAACGCGCGTCTGGCGTACTAAATTATAATCCTGGTACATTTGATAACTATTAAAAGACATTTAACTGTAAAAATTGTGAAAGAAAGTTATGAAAGGAAAAAATATTAAAATTATTTTAAAAATTGTTAAACATTGAACTCAATATAAACATATGTCAATGTAATCTGTATTTCTATCTTGTTTACTGTTTGTTGTATCAGGTCCCCCCCTTCCAACCGAAATAAATCAAACTAGACAAAAGCATTTAACAACAATATGTTACCGAACTGAAAGGAAATCTGAATTTACAGAGCCAATTTCAATTTAAGTTACACAAAAAAGACTCCTAAAAGAAATGTTGGACACAATAAACAGAAGACAACAACAAAAATCCATTAGCATTTTGAAGTAATATTATATTATATATGTTAAACTTTTTTATACATACCAGGGACACATTTATAACAAACATTTAATCTTTCGTTTCTGTTGGTACACGTGGTGTCATTGAATAACTGATCGTCGCACGTGAAAGTACAACTATTCAATCCGTCACAAAGGTCTTTGACCTTTTGTGATGCATTGGGGTCGCTGCAACGATAATATCGATAATAACTGTATTTGTAGACTGCATTATTGATATCGATCAAATAGCCATCCGGGCATTCAAGATCTGTTTCTCCGCCATCAAAGCAGTATTCTGTAAATAAAGGTTACGTTTTAATGGCTGAACAGAGCGAGTTAATGACTATAATGAAATTTAATTGTTTTGTCACTAACAAAAAAACGGATCTATATAAAAAAAAATATAAACTATAATAAATGTGTCACTTAAAATTGCAATTTCTCGAAACAAAAATAATTAGTTTTTATTAGATTTTTATTTTTAATTTTGAATGTATATAATATAATAATGAAATACAAAATAAGCGGATAATGAAATACATATATAATTTGAATCTGTAATCTGGAACTTCAAATGTTATAAGCTTTAATTCGAATATAGAACATATAAAGTTTGGAATATTTTTTTAAATCGGACTCTAAAATCTCGAATAAACATTTTGTTTCTTGAATTATTTTAATTTATTATAACAAAACTTACGGTATTTAAAGGTATTGTCGTTGTCCCAACCACTCCACCATTTATTTCTGTGGCCTTGAATAGATGAATAAATATATATATACCAGTAGTTTACAAAGCCACAACTAGCTTGTTTATTGACTCATGGAAGAAATATTGAATATTACTTCCATGATTGACTTAAATAGTATCTTGATTTGAAGATATTATCAAGTGGAAAATGTATCAATGTATCGTTGCTCATTCTGTTTATGAATATTAAAATAATAAACGGATAGTCTTGAGTCAATCATTGTCGAAGTTTCTTTTCTGATTGCACCTGATTTTAAATCTGTTTATTCAAAAAAGGAAAAACAATATCAAGTATCATTTGTTTCAGTACTTTGATTGAACTATAAGCGTTGACTAAAGCTCGTTCTTGTCAGTTCCCAAAGCCAGCATTATAGCTTAAACTTTAATTATATATATATGCCTTCAGCGGAGAGGAGTGTTACGTTGTCATTGTGAAACGGATCACAACAATGCTGAGTTCTTAGAGGAACATGTAATTACTGTCCCGGTTTTTTAGGGGAACCTATTAATTTTTGGTTAACTTATATTCTTGTAATTGAACTCAAGTTAAATGCTATACATCACTTTACATTAATACAATTATAATAATTGTTCTGATATGGATTCATCATCGTATAGTAACTCCTCATAAGCGACAGTAACGCATATATATACACCTAGTAATACTTTTGAAAACTATTGATTAGATGTTATATATTTAAGCAAAGCTGCTAGTAAACCAAAAAGAATGTAGGCATATTGTTTATCCGTTTTTTATTTATCATCGATGTCATTGTAAACATTAAAACTTACAATAGAAAAATAAGGAGTAAATGCTATGGTATATAAAGAACTTTAGGCAAAACGATTTTAGCATATGTTAGAAAACTGTTTAAAACACACAAAAAAAGCGTTTGTAACAAATCATACCTTGACTGCCAGCTAACATAACCGTGAGGACCAATGCTTGTAATAAACCCATGTTGCGTCTAAGAGTAGATGATTTGGGCTTAGTTGTTACTTGTCTATTTATATGCCCAAAAATCACACACAGCATTCTTGAAGAGACCAATCATATACTTCATCATTTGCAATTGACCAATCACTATTTATTTATTAGTATAGTCAAATGCGAAGTCATGTTTTTTTTTATGTATCCTTAGTACCCATAAACACGTAAAGTGCACCAAAGTACGTATAGGACGACTTTTAATTATTTTTTATTTTTTTCAAATTTAGTTAGATATCTGTTCATATACTCGACAACAAAAAAGCATCCTTGTAAATATAAATGTCGATTTAACTGTCAATGATGCTACATACCGTATACTGAGAATTTCGATCATCAAAGAGTCTTTTGTTAAAGGCTCTGACATGAAAAAGGGCATACGATACAGTTTTGATCCTGTATTTACAAGTTCGTGAAAATTGGCATATAGGCTATTTTTTACCTGATTAAATCAAATATGTGATAAAAAATATACCTTCATGTGCTACTTTTTGAGTAAAATGAGGTCGACATTTTGTATATTAGCTCAAAATTCAGATTTGTGGCCGTAGTCTCTTTTTCGAAAGAAAGACATATTTTTTTTGTTATAAAAGAAAAACACAAATTTCTTTTTGTTAAATAATCGGTAATTTCAATATTTTATAAATATCTTACATAATTATGCATTTTTTAATTCAGAAATAACTCATATTTATCAAATGTTCATGAATTGAGGAAAATACGTCATTTTTTGCTGCATGTTTATCAAAATAAAAAAAAAATCCTCTATTTACAGTTTTATAAATTTAGGTCACATAATCTCCCTGCAAAATGAAACAAATTGCTGTTTTGAAAAATAGGGGTCCATGAACTCGTTTTCAAATTAAATCAGTTTTAATGATAAAAACCAGTCGAAAATGCATCTTTTCCCGATATGTCACAGTTTGACGTTCTTGCGATTGTTAGGTGATAATCAATTGAAATGAAAGAAAAATGTTTCTCAATTTCACTAATATACATTTTGCAAGTAATTTCCTTTAAAATACAATGTGATTATTTATTTTGTTAGATTCATTGGTTGCTGCGTGCTTAACACCCGGTGTGCTACCCCCCCCCCCCCCTCCCCCCGCATTGTTGAATGTCGTAGGTTGCCTATAATTGCTTACAATCTCTTCTATTGAACTTTGAAGGATACTTGTCTGACTGTCAAGCATACGACTTCTCCTTTTTTAATATCAACAGTTCACGAAGGTTAGGAGAAATGATAGAAAAAAACCATCGGGTTCTCCCTCTTTTTCATATAAAATATATAATGAATAACAAGTCCGTCAATGAAATTGATCAAATTTATACAAATACGTTTTGGAAGGGAAAGACCATGATTTATGTCAGTGAAACTAAATTTGTCACTGTAGTGTAGATGTTTTGTATGGTACAGCAGTTTAGATGTTGAGTATATATTTGATTTTTGAACATGTTTCAGATGAATGATCTTGTTTAGTAAACCACACGATTTTAAGTTAGGATGAAAAAAAAATTAAAGAAGAAAATTAAAAAGATTAAAAAAAGTAAATAAACAACTTTAAAAAGATTGTACCCGGACATTGGTATACAGTACTTCGCCTTCGATAGAACATACACCATTATTGGTAAGATAAAATCAGGTGTTGACAAAAACGTGCTAAATTTTTCATTATGTATCATCAGCTGGGCGTTTTATGATGCTGACCGAATGAATATTAATTATATATGATCCAGAGTTTGGAAAAAAAACAAATTATAAAATACCGGATGCCAAAGTCATTAATATAAATACTTGATTTCTGGTTGCTTGCCATCCTTGGTAAGAATTGCAGGTACATATATACATATATAATACTTATGAATTCTATTTTTAAATTAAAGGATAGCCTGGATGGGATTTAAAATATACAGAAACTTGGTTCAAACAAATAAAACATAAGAAATAATGGACTTACTTAAGAAAGCAAATTAAGAATAAAGTGGAGATAATAATAGGCTTAAGAATTGACGCATAGATAATAATGTACCAAACAAATAAAGCATAAAGAATAATTGGCTTAACCAATCAAGTAGATATAATTATTTGAAAAACAAATAAACAAACTTGACCTGTCCCAAGTCAGGATCCTATAACTCAGTGGTTGTCGTTTGTTGCTGTGCTACATGTTTTTTTTTCATTGTTTGTACATTAATAAGACCGTTAGTTTTCTCGTCTGCTGTGATTTCGGGGTCTTTTATTATAGTTGACTATGCGGTATTGACTTTCCTCAATTGTGATGCCGTACAGTGACATATAGCTGTTAATATCTGTGTAATTTGGTATCTTGGGGAGAGATATGTAATTATCAATCATACCATATCTTTTTCTATATATGCAAAGAGAAAATTTATCAAAAAAATAAAGCAACAAAAATGACGGGCCTAATAAATAAAGCAGAGAAAATATAGGACCAAAGATATAAAGCAGAGAGAAGTATGGGCCAAACAAATATCACACAGAGTATGATGGGACAAACAAATAAAACACAGAGTATGATGGGACAAACAATGAAGCACAGAGTAGGATGGGACAAACAATAAGGCACAGAGTAAGATGGGACAAACAATAAAGCACAAAGTATGATGTGACAAACAATAAAGCACAGAGTAAGATGAGACAGACAATAAAGCACAGAGTAAGATGGGACAAACAATAAAGCACAGAGTATGATTTGACAAACAAGCAAAGCACAGAGTAAGATGAGACAGACAATAAAGCACAGAGTAAGATGGGACAAACAATAAAGCACAGAGTAAAATGGGACAAACAATAAAGCACAGAGTAAGATGGGACAAACAATAGAGCACAGAGTATGATGGGACAAACAAATAAAGCAGAGTAAGATGGGACAAACAATAAAACACAGAGTATGATGGGACAATTAATAAAGCACAGAGTAAGATGGGACAAACAATAAATCAGAATAAGATGGGACAAACAATAAAGCAGAGTTAGATGGACAAACAAATAAAACAGAGTAAGATGGGACAAACAATAAAGCACAGAGTATGATGGGACAAATAATAAAGCACAGAGTAAGATGGGAAAAACAATAAAGCAGAGTAGGATGGGACAGACAATAAAGCAGAGTTAGATGGGACAAACAAATAAAGCAGAGTTAGATGGGACAAACAATAAAGCACAGAGTATGATGGGACAACTAATAAAGCACAGAGTAAGATGGGACAAACAATAAAGCAGAGTGAGATGGGACAAACAAATAAAGCAGAGTAAGATGGGACAAACAATAAAGCACACAGTAAGATGGGACAAACAATAAAGCACAGAGTACGATGAGACAAACAATAAAGCACAGAGTAAGATAGGACAAACAAAAAAGCACAGAGTATAATGGGAAAAACAATAAAGCACAGAGTAAGATGGGACAAACAATAAAGCATAACGTATGATAGGTCAAACAAATAAAGCACTGAGTATGATGGGACAAACAATAAAGCACAGAGTATGATGGGACAAACAATAAAGCACAGAGTATGATGGGACAAACAATAAAGCACAAAGTATGATGGGACAAACAATGAAGCACAGAGTAAGATGCGACAAACAATAAAGCACAGAGTACGATGAGACAAACAATAAAGCACAGAGTATGATGGGACAAATAATAAAGCACAGAGTATGATGGGACAAACAATAAAGCAGAGAGTATGACGGGACAAACAATAAAACACAGAGTAAGATGGGACAAACAATTACGCATAACGTATGATAGGTCAAACAAATAAAGCACTGAGTATGCTGGGACAAACAATAAAGCACAGAGTATGATGGGACAAACAATAAAGCACAAAGTTTGATGGGACAAACAATGAAGCACAGAGTAAGATGGGACAAACAATAAGGCACATAGTAAGATGAGACAAACAATAAAGCACAGAGTATGATGGGAAAAACAATAAAGCACAGAGTAAGATGAGACAGACAATAAAGCACAGAGTAAGATGGGACAAACAATAAAGCACAGAGTAAGATGGGACAAACAATAAAGCACAGGGTAAGATGGGACAAACAAATAACGCAGAGTAAGATGGGACAAACAAATAAAGCAGAGTAAGATTGGACAAACAATGAGCACCTTGACTGCCAGCTAACATAACCGTGAGGACCAATGCTTGTAATAAACCCATGTTGCGTCTAAGAGTAGATGATTTGGGCTTAGTTGTTACTTGTCTATTTATATGCCCAAAAATCACACACAGCATTCTTGAAGAGACCAATCATATACTTCATCATTTGCAATTGACCAATCACTATTTATTTATTAGTATAGTCAAATGCGAAGTCATGTTTTTTTTTATGTATCCTTAGTACCCATAAACACGTAAAGTGCACCAAAGTACGTATAGGACGACTTTTAATTATTTTTTATTTTTTTCAAATTTAGTTAGATATCTGTTCATATACTCGACAACAAAAAAGCATCCTTGTAAATATAAATGTCGATTTAACTGTCAATGATGCTACATACCGTATACTGAGAATTTCGATCATCAAAGAGTCTTTTGTTAAAGGCTCTGACATGAAAAAGGGCATACGATACAGTTTTGATCCTGTATTTACAAGTTCGTGAAAATTGGCATATAGGCTATTTTTTACCTGATTAAATCAAATATGTGATAAAAAATATACCTTCATGTGCTACTTTTTGAGTAAAATGAGGTCGACATTTTGTATATTAGCTCAAAATTCAGATTTGTGGCCGTAGTCTCTTTTTCGAAAGAAAGACATATTTTTTTTGTTATAAAAGAAAAACACAAATTTCTTTTTGTTAAATAATCGGTAATTTCAATATTTTATAAATATCTTACATAATTATGCATTTTTTAATTCAGAAATAACTCATATTTATCAAATGTTCATGAATTGAGGAAAATACGTCATTTTTTGCTGCATGTTTATCAAAATAAAAAAAAAATCCTCTATTTACAGTTTTATAAATTTAGGTCACATAATCTCCCTGCAAAATGAAACAAATTGCTGTTTTGAAAAATAGGGGTCCATGAACTCGTTTTCAAATTAAATCAGTTTTAATGATAAAAACCAGTCGAAAATGCATCTTTTCCCGATATGTCACAGTTTGACGTTCTTGCGATTGTTAGGTGATAATCAATTGAAATGAAAGAAAAATGTTTCTCAATTTCACTAATATACATTTTGCAAGTAATTTCCTTTAAAATACAATGTGATTATTTATTTTGTTAGATTCATTGGTTGCTGCGTGCTTAACACCCGGTGTGCTACCCCCCCCCCCCCCCCCCTCCCCCCGCATTGTTGAATGTCGTAGGTTGCCTATAATTGCTTACAATCTCTTCTATTGAACTTTGAAGGATACTTGTCTGACTGTCAAGCATACGACTTCTCCTTTTTTAATATCAACAGTTCACGAAGGTTAGGAGAAATGATAGAAAAAAACCATCGGGTTCTCCCTCTTTTTCATATAAAATATATAATGAATAACAAGTCCGTCAATGAAATTGATCAAATTTATACAAATACGTTTTGGAAGGGAAAGACCATGATTTATGTCAGTGAAACTAAATTTGTCACTGTAGTGTAGATGTTTTGTATGGTACAGCAGTTTAGATGTTGAGTATATATTTGATTTTTGAACATGTTTCAGATGAATGATCTTGTTTAGTAAACCACACGATTTTAAGTTAGGATGAAAAAAAAATTAAAGAAGAAAATTAAAAAGATTAAAAAAAGTAAATAAACAACTTTAAAAAGATTGTACCCGGACATTGGTATACAGTACTTCGCCTTCGATAGAACATACACCATTATTGGTAAGATAAAATCAGGTGTTGACAAAAACGTGCTAAATTTTTCATTATGTATCATCAGCTGGGCGTTTTATGATGCTGACCGAATGAATATTAATTATATATGATCCAGAGTTTGGAAAAAAAACAAATTATAAAATACCGGATGCCAAAGTCATTAATATAAATACTTGATTTCTGGTTGCTTGCCATCCTTGGTAAGAATTGCAGGTACATATATACATATATAATACTTATGAATTCTATTTTTAAATTAAAGGATAGCCTGGATGGGATTTAAAATATACATAAACTTGGTTCAAACAAATAAAACATAAGAAATAATGGACTTACTTAAGAAAGCAAATTAAGAATAAAGTGGAGATAATAATAGGCTTAAGAATTGACGCATAGATAATAATGTACCAAACAAATAAAGCATAAAGAATAATTGGCTTAACCAATCAAGTAGATATAATTATTTGAAAAACAAATAAACAAACTTGACCTGTCCCAAGTCAGGATCCTATAACTCAGTGGTTGTCGTTTGTTGCTGTGCTACATGTTTTTTTTTCATTGTTTGTACATTAATAAGACCGTTAGTTTTCTCGTCTGCTGTGATTTCGGGGTCTTTTATTATAGTTGACTATGCGGTATTGACTTTCCTCAATTGTGATGCCGTACAGTGACATATAGCTGTTAATATCTGTGTAATTTGGTATCTTGGGGAGAGATATGTAATTATCAATCATACCATATCTTTTTCTATATATGCAAAGAGAAAATTTATCAAAAAAATAAAGCAACAAAAATGACGGGCCTAATAAATAAAGCAGAGAAAATATAGGACCAAAGATATAAAGCAGAGAGAAGTATGGGCCAAACAAATATCACACAGAGTATGATGGGACAAACAAATAAAACACAGAGTATGATGGGACAAACAATGAAGCACAGAGTAGGATGGGACAAACAATAAGGCACAGAGTAAGATGGGACAAACAATAAAGCACAAAGTATGATGTGACAAACAATAAAGCACAGAGTAAGATGAGACAGACAATAAAGCACAGAGTAAGATGGGACAAACAATAAAGCACAGAGTATGATTTGACAAACAAGCAAAGCACAGAGTAAGATGAGACAGACAATAAAGCACAGAGTAAGATGGGACAAACAATAAAGCACAGAGTAAAATGGGACAAACAATAAAGCACAGAGTAAGATGGGACAAACAATAGAGCACAGAGTATGATGGGACAAACAAATAAAGCAGAGTAAGATGGGACAAACAATAAAACACAGAGTATGATGGGACAATTAATAAAGCACAGAGTAAGATGGGACAAACAATAAATCAGAATAAGATGGGACAAACAATAAAGCAGAGTTAGATGGACAAACAAATAAAACAGAGTAAGATGGGACAAACAATAAAGCACAGAGTATGATGGGACAAATAATAAAGCACAGAGTAAGATGGGAAAAACAATAAAGCAGAGTAGGATGGGACAGACAATAAAGCAGAGTTAGATGGGACAAACAAATAAAGCAGAGTTAGATGGGACAAACAATAAAGCACAGAGTATGATGGGACAACTAATAAAGCACAGAGTAAGATGGGACAAACAATAAAGCAGAGTGAGATGGGACAAACAAATAAAGCAGAGTAAGATGGGACAAACAATAAAGCACACAGTAAGATGGGACAAACAATAAAGCACAGAGTACGATGAGACAAACAATAAAGCACAGAGTAAGATAGGACAAACAAAAAAGCACAGAGTATAATGGGAAAAACAATAAAGCACAGAGTAAGATGGGACAAACAATAAAGCATAACGTATGATAGGTCAAACAAATAAAGCACTGAGTATGATGGGACAAACAATAAAGCACAGAGTATGATGGGACAAACAATAAAGCACAGAGTATGATGGGACAAACAATAAAGCACAAAGTATGATGGGACAAACAATGAAGCACAGAGTAAGATGCGACAAACAATAAAGCACAGAGTACGATGAGACAAACAATAAAGCACAGAGTATGATGGGACAAATAATAAAGCACAGAGTATGATGGGACAAACAATAAAGCAGAGAGTATGACGGGACAAACAATAAAACACAGAGTAAGATGGGACAAACAATTACGCATAACGTATGATAGGTCAAACAAATAAAGCACTGAGTATGCTGGGACAAACAATAAAGCACAGAGTATGATGGGACAAACAATAAAGCACAAAGTTTGATGGGACAAACAATGAAGCACAGAGTAAGATGGGACAAACAATAAGGCACATAGTAAGATGAGACAAACAATAAAGCACAGAGTATGATGGGAAAAACAATAAAGCACAGAGTAAGATGAGACAGACAATAAAGCACAGAGTAAGATGGGACAAACAATAAAGCACAGAGTAAGATGGGACAAACAATAAAGCACAGGGTAAGATGGGACAAACAAATAACGCAGAGTAAGATGGGACAAACAAATAAAGCAGAGTAAGATTGGACAAACAATGAGCACAGAGTATGATGGGACAAACAAATAAAGCAGAGTATGATGGGACAAACAATAAAGCATAGAGGATGATGGGACAAACAATAAAGCACAGAGTATGATGGGACAAATAATAAAGCACAGAGTAAGATGGGATAAACAATATTTAGAAAGAGCGAAGAATGGAAAAAATAAACAAGGCGGAGAAAGGATATTACAAGCAAAATATTTAGATTATTAAAAGGGAGAATCGAAATTATATTAAAACTGGCAATAAAAATTAGAAAAATAGTTAACCGTGAAGTCGTTTTGAACTTTACCAAGAAAGAACATTTTGACTTTACTCCTTATGTTTACTTATACTATATTTTTTTGATGTGATAAGACGCGCAACTTTTCCCAATGGTTATGCTAAAAACAATTGAAGTATTCAGTCTAAACTATTTGAAGAATCTTTTCAAAGCGAGTATTCAGTGATTATGATGAACACTTGTTCATATCATTGTGAAGCTTTCCATAGCAAATATTGAAAACATAAATCTAATTAGCCGGAAGATAAACAAAATTTATCTTTTTAATCATTATTAAAATCAAATTAAAAACGTGGTATAAATGTATTTTCATAAACAAAATCCCAAATTTGATTTGATTTCGATAAAAAAAAATCTTTTCTGTTTTCTCGATTTAGAACTTCTGTATAAACAAGATAACAAAATATATCTAATTGACACAATACAGAAGGAAAGTAAACTTAAAATGTACGTGAAAAAATATAAATCAGGAGGTCTTTATTCAGCATCGTTGTGGCATTTTTACTTTTACATTTGTGCAATTGCAAAAACACAATATCAAATATAGCCATGGCGTTGTCAGTTTATTTTCAATCTATGAGTTTGACTGTCCCTCCGGTATCTTTCGTCCCTTAAGCCCTGGTCACAACGAACCCATGACACATCTATGGTGCGCCACGAAATGTTTGGTCAAATCGCGGGTCATCTGTGATTGTTGTACACACTCGCACGATATTTTGAGCATAGTGGCGCCGTCGTGTGACGTGTAACGAAAATTAAACATGCCATTTTTTGCTCTAAGATTGTATTGTTCGTGTCATTGTCGACTTTCGCGCGATAAACACATTGTTCGTGGGTACAACATAAACAATTTTAATAAAACCAATCATACAACTGTCGCACGACTGTCGTACGACAATCTCACGACTGACCAAAAACACTCGTGATACAGTCGCACGATTGTTTCACGAATACCAAATTTCGTACGATGCTCGCACAACAATGATTGTCTGTCGTTCAAGCCGTACAACAGTGGTGCTTTCGTCGTGCATATAAAAAAGAAGATGTGGTATGATTGCCAATGCGACAACTCTCCACAAGAGACCAAAATGACACAGAAATAAACAACTATAGGTCACCGCACGGCCTTCAAAAATGTGAAAAGACCATACCGTATAGTCAGATATAAGAGGACCCGAAATGTGCAACATATTTCGTTTTATTTAAAAGAAATGTAATGAAGGTCTGGATAAACAGACCGTCTGCCATTTGACGTGAATGGCTATTCCGGAACAAATACGCTTAGCCCTGCTGAAAAGGAACCTAGCCAGACTGTAACAATAGCAAAATTTGGTCATGTTAGCGTCGATAAGAGCCCGTGAACAGTATATGAACCAGCGATATTCTGGTTTAAATTTGCTGAACAATTATAATATATATATATGCGCATCGCATGACGTAAAAACCTAACCCACGACAGCACAATATATTTTTTTTATCTGTCGTGTACCCAACGTGGAACCATTGTGGACATGTCGTAGTTAATGTGACCACTTGACATATGTTTTTTTTACATTTTGCACGACAGTTCCACGACAACTATTTTATAGATCTCCCACAACAAAAAAATCGTACGATCTGTTGTGACCGGAGTTTATCTGAAAGAAAGTATGTTTTCTATGTAATAATATTTTCTTCTTTCCCGTCGACTTGTTCACCTAGATGTTATGACAATAATTTGTAGATTTTTTATACTCTATTCAATGCATTCTTTTTTGACCTAACCGTATGTACTTCTATCGAGTATATCTGTAATTTACATATATTCGATTAGATTTAAATGAAAAAAAATAAAAGTACAACAGTAATTATTATAAAATAAGATGTTTTTATGACTCGTTTAACGTCGTTTATAACTATACATATTTTTTTTAAATTATTTAGAACACTGTTATATACTGTACAATATACCTTGCACTTTAATTTTGATTCGTTTTAACTTTAGAAACGCCTTCATTATGATTTATATTTTTATTGCTTTGACATCAATGTTTTCAAATAATCAAACATTTGGTTATAAAACATCCATTTAAATGTAAATCCTTTATTATTCAAAACGTTTGTCATAATACGCACGTAAATAAAGGCAACAGTAATATACCGCTGTTCAAAACTCATAAATCCATCGACAAAAAACAAAATCGGGGTAACAAACTAAAACTGAGGGAAACGCATTCAATAGGAGGACAACGACACAACATTAAAATGTAACACACACAGAAACACAGTAAGTATTAGACAAAACATGTGAGAATAACAAATAAAACATCAAACCAAATACACGAATCAAAACGAAATACACGTCTTAAAAAATTATAAAAAAATATAAGACGCATGCAAGTATTGATTTTTTTAACAAGCAAACATGGTCGCTTAATTCACAAAAATATCAAACAAGAAGTCAAAACTAAATTTAAGCTTTTAGTAAGACTGGTCACAGTTATTGCTTCCGTAATTCCATGTAAGGCAAACTGTTGCGAAAACTTTTTATATATCAAAAGTGTATCCAACAGCAACATTTTTGAAAAAAAGATATAATTGTATTTTACGGAAATATTTAGAGATATTGGGAAACAGATAAAACATATTCTGATGTATACGTGAAAAGGACAATAACTTCTTAGGGGGTCAATTGACCATTTTGGTCATTTTGACTTATTTTTGAGTCTTAAATTGCTGTACATTATTGCTGTTTACAGTTTATCTCCATCTATAATAATATTCAAGATAATAACCAAAAACAGTAAAATTTCCTTAAAATTACCAAATTAGGGGCAGCAACCCAACAATGGGTTGTCCGATTCATCTGAAAATTTCAGGGCAGATAGATCTTGACCTGATTAACAACTTCACCCCATGTCAGTTTTGCTCTAAATGCTTTGGTTTTTGAGTTATAAGCCAAAAACTGCATTTTACCCCTATGTTCTATTTTTAGCCGTAGCGGCCATCTTGGTTGGTTTGCCCGGTCACAAAACACAAATTTTTAACTAATAAGCCTAATAATGATTCTGGCTATATTTGGTAAAATTTGGCCCAGTAGTTTCAGAGGAGAAGATTTTTGTAAAAGTTAACTAAGATTTACGAAAAATGGTTAAAAATTGACTATAAAGGGCAATAACTCCTAAAGGGATCAACTGACCATTTTGGTCATGTTGACTTATTTGTAAATCTTACTTTGCTGAACATTATTGCTGTTTACAGTTTATCTCCATCTATAATAATATTCAAGATAATAACCAAAAACAGTAAAATTTCCTTAAAATTACCAATTTAAGAGCAGCAACCCAACAATGGGTTGTCTGATTCATCTGAAACTTTCAGGTCAAACAGATCTTGACCTGATAAACAATTTTATCCCGTCAGATTTGCTCTAAATGCTTTAGTTTTTGAGTTATAAGCCAAAAACTACATTTTACCCCTTTGTTCTATTTTTAGCCATGGCGGTCATCTTGGTTAGTTGGCCGGGTAAAAAAATTTTTTTTTTTTAAACTAGATACATCAATGATGATTGTGGCCAAGTTTGGTTTAATTTGGCCCAGTAGTTTCAGAGAAGAAGATTTTTGTAAAAGTTAACGACAGACGACGGACGACGGACGCCAAGTGATGAGAAAAGCTCACTTGGCCCTTCGGGCCCGGGGAGCTAAAAAGGACAAACAGACAAATAGTACTACACAAGACACAACATAAAAAAACTTAAAAACTAAGCAAAACGAACCCCACCATAAACATACTATAAAATCAATTGCATAAATATTTCCAGTATCAAAAACTTTGACGAAGAGTTGTGTCATTGGTACTCATACCACGTCTTATATATTTTATGCGCAGTTAGTCCTGGATTCCACAGGATGGTTTTTTTTCAGTATTCAAGAATTACGTGCACTTTAAGGATTTGATAACAACCTGTTCATTAGTAGACATTAAATTTGATGATATAAATCGTTAACGTGATATCCATTCATACGTGAATCTTTTCTATGAGTCATCAGATACCACATTTTCACACATATGTGAATCTTTTCGCTGACTCTTCAGATACCACGCAATCATAATTGCAAAAGCCAAAATATAAAAAAACAAACTGTTCCAAACACTTGTTGAGTTTGCTATAAGTTTATCAACATTGTATCCAACAGCAATATTTTGGAATGAATATATATAAAAAAATATTACAGAAATATTGAAAAATATTGAGAAACATATAAAAACTATTCTGTATGCGCGGAAATACAGATCATCGTTTGGTATGTTCGTCAACATTGCTGTTATTTTTGTCTAGTTGCCAATTTTGAAATTTTCAATAGCACAATCATGAAAATTATATGAATTAAACGTTTTGTGAAATGAATTGCCATGATACCCGTATACATGCATATTGCCTATGAGCTTGTATCTCTCCTTTTGGTGGTTATGTGGTTCCTTATGTTTTTGTTTTTTCCTTGATGTGTATCTACTTATTAAATTTACTAGAATAAAACATCAGTAATTCACTGCCGCCTCTGTTATTTCTATTTGTCCTTTAAAATAAAAGAAACCCAACTAGTCTTAAGACATTTTGACTAACATCAGTAAATTTCAAAAGAAACCGCTATATGCAATAGAACAAGAAAAAATATCAATTCTTTAACATTCCTTTATAAACAAAAATGTTTCAGTTATCTCCTTTTACACTGCTAATTTAAATCTTTTGAATTGAAAATTGAAATAATTGAATCGAACATAAACAGGTTTTTGGAATGTGTCAAACACATTTCAATAAACTAAACTAATTGTGTACTGAATTTTGTCACCAAAGATTGCGATTAACAAAACTAAAAAAACTACTATCAAGACACTATAAATAAGAACAATCAATGTTAGCCTTCTAACTTTTTAACTTTTTGGTGGATTCGAGCGTCACTGATGATTCTTTTGTAGATGAAATGCGCGTCTAGCGTATATACCAAATTTAGTCCTGTTATCAATGATGAGTTAATTCATTAATGAGTCATGTGCAGACAAAACGCACGATAGGTGTATCAAATTATATGCCTGGGACCTTTGATAACTATTAATCATAGAATATTGTCAGCAAAACAAATACTTGTGAAAAGCCACGCAAAATTCTGTAGACAGATAAAACTTGGGTTTATTTTTGTAACATCAGACAATAGAAACAATGTTTCCAAGATATGCACCACGAACTACACTCGAGTAAAGTGCAGGAATAAACAATTTAGTTTTTGGTTCGATACATTGGTTGATAAAGTCGAAGCGTTAGGTTATTTTCAGTTTATGAACTTTCCCTTTTGATTTTTGGAGTTCAGCATTTTTGTAATAATATTTTTGCTGTGTTAATTTGAAATGAAAACAGGAGAAAAAAATAGAAAAAGTTAAAAACGATACACGGCATTACAATATTTAAGTTTATAGATAAAGGCAACGCATAGTAGTATACGGCGTTCAAAAGACATAAATCGATAATAGAAAAACAAATCAAAGTTAATGTTTGCATTTTTCATTGCGAATCCTTGACCTCTGTCAAAACTAAAAAAATATAAAGAGAGAATCACTTTTAGAATTATGAATGCAAGTTTTAATTGAAGGCATTTTGCATTTACAGCAATTAAAAGCAAGACATTTGAAATTTATACTTATTGAAGGTAATATTCACTGAATGAACGAAAGAAACCTTAAAAGAATCAGTTTGAAAATCAAATTTAAAAACAGTGGTATCATTATAAACTAAACCCTTGAATTGACTTTTTCCAATTAAAAGATGCTTTGATTTGTCCTTTTTCTGATCGATAAATCGTAATTAAACAAGGTAAATAAAAACTTATTTGATTGACGGTACAAAATGTGGAAAAAATTGGTAATATCAAATTCTAATTTTACGTACAAAAATCACCTAAAGGACGTCCATAATGTGCATCTGTGTGAGAATCTTACTTTAGTCACTTTTGCAATAATGTAATTAATAAAACAACATCTTTAAAAAAAAAAAAGTGTTTTTTTTTTTCTTATAGACATGTACTAGCAATTATGATGACCAATTTTATAATTTATATAAGTATATGTACTTGTATGAATCATGTGTATTTACTCGTTATTTCCGGTTCGATCCAATTGAAAAAAGTAATTACCCTTGTGGTATTTATCCGGAACGGTCGTTTTGAAACGCATTACGATTAAACGTTTCATTGCTTTTAAATCACTTTTTTATTAAAAAAAAAAAACGGTTAAAGGTACTTTAGATATTATAGTCTATTCATTTTCTATTGGGCTCCAAAAATAAACAAACAAAATTTAATAGATTGATTGCGTCGAAAGCGCTTTTCTTAATTTTACCTGGAAGAAATGAAACAGTTTAGAGACTGAAGAAAGATTAGAAGTTGGTAATATCTTTTAACTCTACTTTCCGCTATAAAGATATTGTATTTTCACTAAATAATGCAAAATTTGGTGACTATGTCGAACGCATCTATCCCATTGAACCAGAGAAAAAAGATACAACAGATACGGTAAAGTCGGCATCTTAACTTGACTTACATCTAGAAATTGACAATGAGGGTCGATTGAAAACAAAACTTTACGACAAAAGAGATGATTTCAGCTTACCAATTGTGAACTTTCCATTGATAAGTAGCAACATTCCAGCAGCAGCTGCATACGGGGTATATATCTCTCAATTGATACGATATTCCCGTGCTTGCATTTCCTATCATGATTTTCCTGATAGAGGGTTGTTGCTCACAAGGAAGTTATTAAATCAAGAGTTCTAAATGATGAAGTTGAAATCATCTCTTTGTAAATTTTACGGACGCCATCACGAGTTGGTTGACCGTTATGGAATAACCGTTTCAAAAATGATATCGGATATGTTCCTTCCGTCGTAACTACAATCCTCTTTCCTTTCATGAATGTGACCTACCAAATTAGACTATTTACCGGATTTGTTATCTCATATGCAACACAACGGGTGTCACATGTAGAGAAGGATCTGCTTACTCTTCCGGAGCACCTGAGATCACCCCTAGTTTTTGGTGGGGTTCGTGTTGTTTATTCTTTAATTTTCTATGTTGTGTCATGTGTTCTATTGTTTGTCCTTTTCATTTTTAGCCATGGTGTTGTCCGTTTATTTTCGATTTATGAGTTTGACTGTCCCTCTGGTATCTCTCGTCCCTCTTGAATAGCTTTATAACTAAAAAAGTGCCCAATTCATCTATGAAAGTCAATGTTTCGTTTCTTATTGTCTTTATGTGACCGTTGTTAGATAGTTGTCCCATTGGTACATTGGTTATCTCATGCCATATCCCCTTATTTTTAAATTGTTCAAAAGTGAAGTACTGATTTGTAATAGTACATGCCTGCAATTATAAGAAAATAAGACGAATGAAAATACTAGTTTTCGAACAACTAGACATAGTAAATTGACAAGATTATCAAATTTAAAAGTCAAAGCTGTGCATAAAATAGACACAGTATTTGATCCCGACCATTATTTTTCCAATAAAAAAAAACGCCAAACAATTTGTTAATTTCACTAGCAGGGCCAGGTGCAGTAAATCCTGATATTTTACTTTATGATAGTATATTCAAATACTGTGCTCCTAAAAAAAATTGACAACACTCTATTTATTTGTTAAAAATAGATAAAATTGTTATACAAAACCGTAAATATGATATTATTTCCATGTGTACATGTTGCTATTTAACAACGCATCAGACCAACATTTTGAAAAGTCAAGAACTAAGAGTAAAATAACAAGTCTTTTTACAAAAAGAAGGTTTAAATATTTGCAATGTATTTGGTAGACTATATATCGATCTATAAATAAATAAATGGAAAAGATAACTAAATTTAAGATTTATTGCCAAGATTTGTATTACCCTTAAGATTTAAATAACTTTATTTTTGTTTCAAGTGTCCTTGGCACATGAGACTAACTTTAGCTTGAAGTTGAAATCAATGTCCTTAACAGCAATATTTCAAAATTTATATTTTTTTTGTTTTCTGGAAGTGTAAAAAAACACCTTTCTGTAAAATCGAATGCTTGTTCATCAATCTTGTTGTCAATTTTGTTTCAGAGGATAATTAAAGATTGCACTTTATAACTATATGAATGGCATTTATATATGTGTTAAATTTATTATTCCGATATGTATGGCATTAAATGCATATTGCCTACAATCCGATCTCGCTCCTTTAAAGGGTCATGGGATTCCCTCATTTTCTAAACCTGGATTTATATCTCCTGAATGGATTAACTAGATTGCAACATCGGTAAACTACTGTCACCTCCGATATCTTTGATAATCATTTTGATAATCAAATAAACTATATATCTTAAAAGATATTTCCGTGTTACAGTCGATTTCATTGAGTGTGTAGCTAAAGATAATATTTTTGTGTAGCTTGCATGTACGCTGAATCGTGAAGTCATTTGTAGGTAAGTTAAACTATCCTACTTTAATAGTAGACTAGTACGATAGATAAACAATATATCCTTCTTTTTAAATGATCACTCTGATTCAAACAAAAAAATCTCTGAAACTGATATTATCAAGATGCTTGATTGTTTGATTGACAACATATTTGTTACGTTCGGAGGACGTGTTTTTCAACAGACAGTCGGCATTTCAATGGGAACAAACTGTGCCCCTCTACTTGCCGACTTATTTCATTATTATTATGCGGCTGACTTCACGTAGGAACTTCTTATGAAGAAAGATAAGAAGTTAGCAATATCCTTTAACTCTACTTTCCGCTATATAAAAGATTATGTTCTTTCACTAAATAATTCAAAATTTGGTGACTATGTGGAACGCATTTATCCCATTGAACAAGAGATAAAGGATACTACAGATACAATTAAGTCTTCTTCATATCTTGACTTACATCTAGAAATAGACAATGAGGGTAGGTTGAAAACAAAACTTTACGACAAAAGAGATGATTTCAGCTTTCAAATTGTGAACTTTCCATTTCTAAGTAGCAATATTCAAGCAGCACATGCATACAGGGTATACATCTCCCAATTGATACGATATTCCCGTGCTTGCATTTCCTATCATGATTTTCTTGAAAGAGGGTTGCTGCTCACAAGGAAGCTATTAACCAAGAGTTTCAAATGGTGAAGTTGAAATCATCCCTTCGTAAATTTTACGGACGCCCTCGCGAGTTGGTTGATCGTAATAGAAAAACCGTTTCAAAAATAATATCCTTACCTCGTAACTACAGTCCCAATCCCTTTCATGAATGTGACCTACCGAATTAGACTATTTACCGGATTTTATATCATATAAGCAACACGACGGGTGCTACATGTGGAGCAGGATCTGCTGACCCTTCCGGTGCACCTGAGATCACCCCTAGTTTTTGGTGGGGTTCGTGTTGTCATTTTTGAATGACTTCACGCTTCAGCTAACAAACTAAATAGGTATACATTGATATGAAAGAGTAATGAGCAGGCCACGTAGAGAAACCAATAGTCTTGTTTTAAGCTCTGTGTTTCAATGTTTAAAATTCAAATTTATTTGCACTATAAAAAAAAACTCATTTTAAAGATATGATGACCTCTAGACGATAGTCGTTTTAAAATTAGGTTTAACCTATAGATGCCAGTCCTGATTAATCTTTACCGTAATGCTTTTTCAATAAAAACTGCTTGCAGCTCTTTAACATCAATTGAAATATTCTTTATCTGTTTGCAGGGTTAAAAAAAAATACTCCCTTACAAACCCTATGATACGCAAGTTTTGATGCTTTTCCTCACAGTTAATCAGAATCGTTTTAATAGACAAAAATTCAAAAGAAAAATCCTCAGTGACGCATGAAAGTCTTTAAAGGCCAAATAAAGTATGAAGTACAACAGCATTGATGATCCAAACTTCCATTAAGTTTTTCTAAATACCACTTTCGTATCTATTCAAATCTAAATAAAAAGTAAGATCACAAAAATACTGAACTACGAGTAAAATTCAAAAAGGAAAGTCCTGATTCAAATTGCAAAATCAAAAGCTCAAACACATTAAACGAATGGATAATAACTGGCATATTCCTGACTTAATCCTATTAAACAGCAGTTTGGATAATTTCAATCATAAAGAAGCAGTGTATCCTCTGTTTTAATTTTAAGATTAAATCGAAGGTTTGAACTATGTTAATAAGAATTGCTGTAATAAAGAATTGCCTTTCTGCATAAAACGATTTTTCTGGATTTTCTGGTAATTACAACAATCAATCGACAAAACAATTCAAAACATCATAAAAGAAGGGGACATGCCCAAAGAGTCAATGTTCTGAAACTGACATCACCAAGATACTTACTATTGTTGTTGACAACTTATTTGTTTATTTGATTCCAGCGTCACTGATGAGTCTTTTGTAGACGTCTGGCGTAATTACAAATTTAATCCTGTATCTATGATGACTTTATTTCAAACATACCGGCACCCTTGTTGTGTCTTCTATGTGAACAGACTGTTATCCCTTTTCACCGACTTATTCATCAATTCCTCTGATACAGACTTCATTTTAGGACTTCTCAAGCAGAATGAAATGAGTAACAAACAATCATCGGTCTTTACGTTCAGTAATATAAATTATAACATCACACAAGCGTGGCTATGTTTTCACATTAAGCTTGAAATAGCGAATTACTAGTGATCACAGCTGTGTCTAATTCATATCTTGATATGCATATATAATTTGACATTGATGGTTGATGGTTATCAAAGGTACCTGGCTTGATGCGCGGTTCGTCTACGCGAGAATCATCAGTGACGCTCAGACCAAATTAGTTATAAAGACAAACAAGTACAAAGTTGAAGAGCATTGAGGACCCAAAATATTCAAAAAATATTGTGCCAAATACGGCTACGGTGTTCTATTCCTGGGATAAGAAAATCCTGATTTTTTTCGAAATGTTTTGATTGAGAAATAAACTTTACGACACAGTATCATTTCAGTATTCTTATTTTGAACTTTGTATTTCTATTTAACAAGAGTCAGATTTAGTTGGTGGGGCAGGGTACATTGACCAACATATTAGAGCTACACATATGATTAAGGAATAAACTATATATAATTGCTATACTACACTCCACGGTGTCTCACATTTGCATGCATTACTAAATACATTTGCGCGTAGCTTTTTTAAACATTGGCTATTTATCGGATAGCTATTTATATTTAAAGCAGACAGGTTAAAACTATTAATGCCTATTCAAGTGTAGCAATTGTTATAAATGGTACCAGGCTTATAATTTGAAACCAATGATGCGCGTTTCGTCCTACATAAGACTCATCAGTGACGCTCAGATCAAAATATTTAGAAGAATAAACAAGTACAAAGTAGATGAGCATTGAGGACCCTAATTTCAAAACGTTTTGCAAAAAACGGTTAAGGTAGTCTATACTTTGGATAAGAAAATCCAAAGTATTTAGAATAATTCATACTTTTGCAAACAGTCAATTTATTCGAAAAGACAATGTAATTGATATTCATGTCAACATCGAATTGCTAATGGTTGGTCAAACCCTAGAGGACAAAAACGTCCGACAGCAGTGGCATCGACCTAGTGATGTGAATAGTTATCAAAGGCATCAAGCTTATAATTGATACGCCAGGCGTGCGTTGCGTCTATATAAAAGAGGGACGAAAGATACCATAGGGACAGTCAAAGTCATAAATCTAAAACAAACTGACAACGCCATGGCTAAAAGTGAAAAAGACAAACAGACAAACAGTAGTACACATGATACAACATAGAAAACCAAAGAATAAACAACACGAATCCCACCAAACATAAGGGGTGATCTCAGGTGCTCCGAACGGGTAAGCAGATCCTGCTCCACATGTGGCACCCATCGTGTTGCTTATGTGATCTTAAATCCGGTGGAGTCTAATTCGGTAGGTCACATTCATGAAAGGGAAGGGGATTGTAGTTACGACGTAAGGAACATATCCGATATCATTTGTGAAACGGTTATTCCATAACGGTCAACCAACTCGTGATTGCGTCCTTAAAATTTACGAAAGGATGATTTCAACTTCACCATTTGAAACTCTTGGTTTAATAGCTTCCTTTTGAGCAGCAACCCTCTATCAATAAAATCATGATAGGAAATGCAAGCACGGGAATATCGTATCAATTGGGAGATATATACCCTGTATGCATGTGCTGCTTGAATGTTGCTACTTAGAAATGGAAAGTTCACAATTTGGAAGCTGAAATCATCACCTTTTTTGTCGCAAAGTTTTGTTTTCAACCGACACTCTTTGTCTTTGTCTAGATGTAAGTCAAGATATAAAGCCGACTTAACTGTTTCTGTAGTATCCTTTATCTCTAGTTCAATGGGATAGATGCGTTCCACATAATAACCAAATTTTGAATCATTTAGTGAAAGAACATCATCTATATGGCGGAAAGTAGAGTTAAAGGATATTGCTAACTTCTTTATCTTTCTTCCTTAGAAGTCCCTGCATGAAGTCAGCCTCATAATAATAAAGAAATAAATCGGCAAGTAGAGGGACACATAAGACTTCTTCGGATCGTTTAATGTTATTGAAAGAATAATAGTTCCTAAATTTGAAAAAAAAATCCACATTTGCTCAATATTCAACACAAAACTTTTATCTTTTCATGTTTTATCTGTAAAACCAAAATGCCCTAATATGTGAAAATATTGCGCGCAATTATAAATAAAATTAATTTCCAAATGCGCGCAACTGTAATGCGCCCATGCATACTTTCAATTCACCCAAAATGAAAACTAAGTATGGTATTTAGCGACATATTTCTGTGCACCACATCCAGACATTTGTCGCTATATATGCATGTATACCCACAGTGTTATATTAGGATATATATATAAATATTTGTTTCTGGGTCAAGTACTTTTAGTTTCCTTTTTGATTTTTCAAAATACGCATTCATTATAATTTTTGTTTACTGCTATTAATATATTAATCTAGATTGTTGGTGAGTCAGTTAGTTACGTGGTATAATTTCTAGACATGTCATTACGACTTGAAGTTTTTTTTTATTTCATTTCTACATCGTATTTTGTTATTGTGAATACCTATTTAGCTATCGGGGATTCCGGATATGACACTTGACCTAAATTGACATTTATCTACATGGGATTTTCCGTATACAAAAACTTGGACATTTCTGTCTGCATGTAACATGTGTTCATTGATCTACTGGTACAGCTACACAATAGTAAGTAAAAACTATCAATAATAAAATATGAATATAATCATTTCTAACTATTTAGGTTAGATTGTATTATAAACACAATACTAAGAACGCTCAAAAGAAAACATATTTAAAGACATTATTTTTTTAAATTATTTTAAACAAATGAAAAATGCAGAAGTTTATTTCCCTCTATATAACCCCCATTCTCGCATATTTGTATGCATTTACATTGACTACTGAGATTTCCTATAAACTATGATGCACTAAATGTTAAACAAAAAGGTTCCTTTATAGTGTGATTTCCTTTTTTATAAATGTATGAAGAAAAACGGAGAACACCAACGACCTTCCCCTTATTTCTAGTTCAGGAATTTAAATCAAGAGTGAAGAGAGTAAAGAACAACAAAGATACGATTTTTCAAATCATAATAGTATGCAAAACCCATTTTTTTCATTTATTTTCCATCAATTTTCCATCAATTCACCAGCAAGTTATGCATTGCTGATTCATAACGAGATGTTAAAACAGAATTCCGAACTGCAAGGCAAATTCATTGTAGAAAGTTCCTTATCCAATCGCAAAATTAAAATCTTAAGCGCATCAAACTAATTTCTGACTTGGTACATGCCTTTTATGTAGAAAACGGTGACTAGGTTACTGACTTTTAAAAGACAGACACATGAACAGGGTTGAACTAGGGGTTTTCCCACTCACCTGCTATTCTTTTCTATTTTTCTCTCGATCAGTTGATTTTCAAAATGTTACAGACAAACGAACTTAAAATAATATATAACGGAAAAGATAAATTATTTGACTCTTAAATATAAATGATGTTCAGTTTTATGATGTTTATCACCTAATATCTCCTAAGAAATTAAAATATGAGACCGATGTATTTTGTTAAGTGGCAATACTGTTATATCTATTTACAATATTTTCAATAATAGTGATAAAAAAAACAGATAACTTGATATTACTCCTGAACTGTATGCCTTTATTCAATTTGATTGAGATTAAACTTTTGATTTTGCCATTTGTTTAGCGATTATCAAGAATTTTCCTGGGAGGTCGGTAGTTTTGATATTTTGCATTTGTATTCCACAATTTAGGGTAATATCATCAACTATGGTTAGTGCTTTTTGAAACTTTCAGTGGAGAGTGAGGTTTAAAATTAGAACATTAATGATAACTTGTTAACTTTCGTTTTCTGAAATCCCTAAAGCCAACGACAAAAACGTAAACACATTCTAACTGAAGTATAACTAGTTATAAATAATGAGTGTAAAATATATATGTTACACCGTAAATTATCTATTGAGAGATGCATACTAGTCATGTGTTTATGTGTATTGCAAAGTATTATCACAAGGACTATTCTAACAGGTATGATATTAGAAGATATTATCTTATCTTAACATTTGTGAGTGCAAGGATTTATGAGATACTTTAATAATTATCGTTTCCTGTAATCGACACAGGCATATTTAGTAGAATTACTACTCAGAGAAATATTGACTATTTTTTCAAGGTTGAATCCAATGTTTTAAAATCCGTGACTAAGAAAATGTTTCCCAATCTTAATAAAATTATAATTTTAGTTGATTGTTCGGGCCGGGTATAACTAAACCCGTGAAACAAGCTGATATATATCAAAATCTTGGAAAAGATGCATGGTTAACTGAAACAATTTGTGATTCTAATACATGCCTATTTCTTACTTCATATATAATATGCATGTTATGTAATCAAATCGTTGAATCATTCGTAGTAAGAAAATTACCTGTAATTGGCATCCTTGATCGACATTAATATAATGAACTAGAACTTGTACATTTAAAACCACCCACGCAGAAATGTTTTTACGTTTTGCTTATTTTAGGGTTTCAGGAAATTCTCAATCATTGAATGTTAGCTACTATTTATAAACTAAATCATTTGCTTCTGGTTTTTGGATTGGTAAAACCGTTAGTTTCTATTTATAAGTCGATTTTGTTGGGTTTTATTTTCCAAATTTCTAAAAAAAATAACATTAGAAAATATTTGCAACAACATTTTATATGATTTTTTAGATAAAAAATTTAAAGAAAGAAATTCATCATATGATATATCGAGACACTATTTACGATTACTGAGTTCTGAGTGTGGCTTTTATCATATCCATACAAAAGAGGTAAATATATGTATTTAATCACAAATGATTTACATGTAGTTTCATAAAAACACGACCTTTCCTCATATACACAAACTTCGCCCTTTCAAGAGCTAGATATAGTATGGTCGTCAAAATGTTCGACTAACCATCTCTACAAAGTTATAACCATCTTTACAAAGTTCGAACCATATTTTATGTGAGTTTTTTCAAAAAACATATCATTCATAAATATTGCGTGAGATATATATTCAACCAATAATGTACTAGTAAATCAAATGAAAGTTATGAAAAATTCTGAAATCTTCAATCATCTTTTTACAAATAAGCAGTAATTATAGACCTTTGATAAAAGTCGGATTATCTGTAATTTTACCCACTGTGTCTCAATCCCGATTATAATATTTTTTTAATTGTGAATTATATGAATTAGAATTGTGGTTTGTGCATATCTGATCGAGACGCTTAAACTGTTGCCGGACCCATTTTTCCGCCATTCTGAATTCTTGCAGTTCGCTCGGCTTTGGGTGGTTATCTTTGTTAGTATCTTCCTAAAATCTGTTTCAACTTTTTTTTTTATTAATTAGAACTTTATTGGCATAAAAATAAAAAGATATGGTATGATCCCATCTATCCACCAAATGAAGTGGATGTTAGCAATCATAGGCAACCGTATTTCCTTTAACAATTAGAACACCCATACGGTATTATCGGCCATAAAAAGTCAGACATGAAAGATATGAATCATCTCAATAAATAGAACTAACGCCATAATTTATAACAAAACAATATAAAAAAAAACTAATATGACAGACATAAACCAACGAAATCCACTTAATTACAGGCTCGTGGCATTAGACAGGAACATGCTATTCGTTCTTGCTTTATACAGTAACTAGGCCGTTTTTCTCTTTTGATTTGTTTTACATTTGTCATTTCGGGGTCTTTCATAGCTGATTATATGGTATGTGCTTAGTTCATTCCTGAGGGTCGTATGGTGACATATAGTTGTTAGTTTCTGCATTATTTGGTTTCTTGTGAAGAGTTGTCTTATTGGCAATCATACCATATCTTCTTTTTTATGAATGAAGAATGAGTCGGTCTTGAACACGTTTGTGAGCACTCAACCACCCCCTAACCGGGAACAATGGTGTAACAGCACAGCATTAAAATAAACTGTATAAATCAGTCAAAAAGGAGTAACTCATCAGATCAATACAAAGACAAACACCAAACAATCATAAACAGTACGTGACAAAGTATATACCTATTCTTAACATGCAACAGAAAATACTTTCAGTACAGATCTGAGAATACTCGCAGTTACTGACAGCTAGTTCAATATTTTGTGATCAGCTAAGCCAATTACAACTAATAAAACAAATCGTGTATCTCAGACTAACATATCAATCAGTACACATCCAAAGAATTAAGTGTTAGAACTGTCATTTACATGACCGGTCTAAAGCCAAATTATAGGTAAATTAAAGACGCGATCGTTTTCACTAATTTACAAATTAAACCCACTTACCCTAAATTAACCCGAATAATGTCCATCGTTATATTCCGCTGATCTCCGTCTAATCTCCAATTGCTACATTAACCTCGATAGGCTATAGGCCGCTAGAGGGCGCAAAATTATTCGAGTTAACCCTAAATACGATAAAATTTCCCTTGTATTTTAATTTAGTTCATATTCTTCTAGTGAAATACTTTTTTATTTATTTAGATGTTCCTTCACCGAGTTCTTGTCTTTACATTAGTCACTTGCATCAAGGCTGAAGATGTTTGCCCTGAGAAATGTGCATGTAACAAAGAATTGACATCCGTGAATTGTGAAAGGCATAACCTGTTAAACATTCCAAAAAAACTTCCAAAATCAGTTGAGAGGCTATACATGGCACACAATGATATAGTACATGTTATTTTTTCTGCAAATGTCATCTTACCAAACCTGCGAATTATCTGGTTAGATAATAACAAAATCGCAGGATTACAAGCTAACACATTTGACGGCAGGATCGTTCCTAAGCTTAATCAATTATATATAAGGAACAATAAGATATCGGTGATTGAAAGCAGAACCTTTGTAAATATAACGTCATTAACCCAGGTCTATCTAACCAATAATGAAATTCAAGAAATTCAGCCCGATGCCTTTATAGACACTCCATTCGTTCAATTGATAAACTTGGGCAGTAATTATTTGTCAGGAATTCCAAGACTCGGGAAATTAAGGAGTCTTAAAAGTCTTTACATTCAGGCAAACAAATTATCTGATCTAACGTTTCCGGACGAGTACCGACAACTTAAGAAATTAAATGAAATTGGTTTAAGTAATAACGCAATTAGGAAACTCGATGATTCGACCTTTAAAAATTTGCATAATTCAGATATACGGAAACTGGAATTGTCACGGAATAAGATTGATGAGATATCTACAGGAGCTTTTAGCTGGATGAAAAATATAACATCCCTTAAACTAGGCTATAATCCTTTGACCAGTTCAGACTTAGAGATGGCTTTCCATGGTCTTGTTGGATCGAGTCTGGTGTCATTGAATATAGATAATATAACTCTTGGTGGAGTTTTGTCCTCTTCTACTTTTCAGTTACTTCAGAACACATCAATAACGACTCTTAGTTTGAAAAATAACAAAATGAGCAACATACCCCAAAGAGGGTTTGCAAATTTAAAGAAGTTGATCACTTTAACTCTCAGTTGTGCGAACATCTTTCAAATAAGTGACAGTGCCTTTGAAGGATTGGATGCATTAACACGATTATTCCTAAATGGCAATCAGTTATCCCGAATACCAAACAATCTGCCGCCATCACTACAATGGTTATACTTAAATGGCAACCAAATCACAGCTTTGAAAGACAATTCTTTTATGAAGTTGTCTAAACTACAGTATTTATATTTAGGAGGGAATAAAATTCATCAGCTTGAACAGAATGCATTTTTGGGTCTCACTAGTTTGAAAATAATTCACTTGGTAGATAATAAGATCCACACTTTACCAGGAAAACTTTTTGCATCTTTTGTTGTTTTAGAATCACTGGAGCTTAATAAAAACAATATAAACCAGATTCCGAACGGTGACAGTCTTTTTGGTTCCATGTCATCATTAAATTATCTAAATATGGCCGATAATGCATTTGCATTTTTTTCTATGGGACTTTTTCGTGTTCTTACGTCGCTAAGATATTTACACCTTGAAAACAATCAACTCGGTAACTTGATTTCGAAGGACGCTAATGGTCATTTGTTTGCCGGATTGCACAAACTTATCGTATTGAATTTGGCTAACAATCAATTGACACAACTTCCGGCTCCAATTTTCAAAGATCTGATCAATATCAAAAACCTCACAATCAGTTCAAACAAGATATCATCGTGGGGAGATAACTTATTCAAACGAACACTCAAATTAGAAAATCTTGATCTGAGTCAAAATATGATAGCGCTTGTCAATTCGTCATCTGTTCAGGACTTTAAAGAAATGAAGACTCTTGATCTTCGTCAGAACCCGTTTGCCTGCACGTGCGACTTGCGATGGTTCCGTGATTGGATGAATACAACAACTATTTTCATTTTGCACATCGAAGCGTATCTCTGCAATTCACCTTCAGAATGGCATGGAAAGAAACTTCTTTCTTTTGACAGACATAAAATAAATTGTATCTGGTTTACAACTACAGAAATTATAGTTGCAGCTGTTTGTGGTTTTCTAGCTTTTCTTATAGTTATTGCTGTTGTTTACAAAAGACGTTGGTACATCAAACTTCGATGGTATAGGGTTCAGCGATCAATGAGAAGATCTGGTGGATCTGGAGCTGATGGTTATCAGCAACTAGATGGCTATGTAAATAAATACGATGCTTACATTTGCAGTGCCAGTGACAATTATCAGTGGGTTTTGAAAAACATCTTTCCAGGGGTAGACTGTGGGGATCTGGAAACTGTTAAGTTCGGAGGTGAATTTAAACTTTATTTTGAAGACAGAGACGCAGAACCAGGAAAAGCTGAAGTTTATAACATAATTGAGAACATGGAAGCAAGTCGAGTTGTGCTCATTATACTCACAAGAGAATTCATGGCGAAAGAGCGATACAAGTTTGAAATTATCACGTCTATTGATTTACTAGAAAAAGGTAAAATATCTGATATTCTGATTGTCAACGTTGATGGACTTACCGCAAGACATGTGCCAAGGCTACTGAGGCGCAAGATGGAAAGGCATGACTTCCTTACATGGGAGGATTCAGAGGAAGCGAAATTGACATTTAAAGAACAATTAGTTGATGGATTGAGAAGGAAAAGACGAATGGAAAATGTTATATGATCTTTCTCAAACATTATTTAACTTGAAACGAAAACTTTCATATTAAAACAATTATTCCAAATTATATTCTAGGGAGAGGGAGTTGAATGGTTCCATAATGTATTAGAATGATAACAAAACGGCACATCTTGCGCACATACGATGAACTTAGACTCAGCGTTATGTTTAGATATTAATGCACTTTTAAGATACACCCAGTGTCTGATATATGATAAGAATAAATGGCTGTTTCTAACTATATTTATATACATGTATTATGTGCCTTTCATTTTGCATCTCTGCAAATGAACATATTTTGCCTCTGCAAATGAGCGTATTTTGCTTACATTCCATGTCACTTTATTTTGTAGGAATATACGCACTTTTTTCACTTTTATTATGATAGTATGTAGTCTGTTATTTTTTTTTGTAATCCATTGCGAACATATTACATCTTAATATTTTCATTTTTCACCACAATTTGATTATTTCGTTATAAATTTTTAAAGTCATTTTTGTGATACATTTGTTTATCCTATATTATCGTTTAGAACGGAAAGAAATCTCAAGTTCATTGTTTGTTGTTGTTGTGTTTTTCAATAATGATAGTTGTGTAGCTCATTAAAACGAAAAGCCTTATAAATTGCAAATATATATGTGATGCTTTTACATTTGAACTTTACAAATATATTTTTTTCTTTCATCATGAAATGTTTAAATTCTACTTATTATTGATAGAAGTCTCGAAAACGTTGCGTTAATATAAATGTCACTCCGAGGAAACTTCTAAACGGAAAATTAATAAGAAAATGTTAACAAAAAGCTTCTTTTTGATAGCATTATTAGATATCATCATAACTGGATAATTAGTTTAGTAAATACGTAATGACAATAGGCACGAAACCTTCTCGCTTAGATAATTGATGTGGATGTGATAAACGTTGTTTTTTAGAATGCAATGACGAAGCACAGGCACTTGTCTTAAAAAAAAATTCCTATATACCTTAATACAACACAAGGTACTTAACTATTTTTTTTTAATAATGACACCTAATCCCAAATTCATGTTATGTTTTTATTTCTCGGTTGTCAAACCTACTTAAACTTAATATGCCGTAAATCTAAATTGATTTATCTACACAATGGTATATGACACGACTATCATTGTTGTCGGGATCATTAGTAGCAGGCCTCAGAAGTCGGTCAACGGGATGTTTTTTTTGCATAATAAAAAATAATATTAACTTTTTGTAGAAACAAGAATGTTTCCTAAGTACACGGATGTCCCACTCGCACTATCCTTTACCATGTTCCATGGACCGCAAAATTGGGTAATAATCTAATTTGGCATTAAAATTAGAAAGATTATACTACAGGAAACATATGCACTACGTTTTAAGTTGATTGGACTTCAATTTTATCAAAAACTACCTAGACCAAAAACTTTAACCTGAAACTCCCACTTTCATTTTCTATGTTTAGTGGACCGTGAAATTGGGGTCAAAAGTCTTAAATATTTATGAAACATGTGAATAATACTTCTGGTTGCTGAGGGAAGTTATTCTCTCAAAAGATCGTCTTGCCAGTGGTATATGGTTATGTTGTTTAATATTTTAAATGATATTGCAGATGTCAATTAGATATGAGAAGATGTGGTATGAGTGCCAATGAAATGTATGAACGAGAGGAGACTATAAGAAAGGGGTTGATAAAAAGCGATATGTTGTAAAAAGATAAACAAAGATTATTGTAATTTTTGTCATATCAAATAAAACTAGAGGTTCCAAGATACAAACTAGTACACAAACCACAACATAGAAATTTTTGAATGATGACTAAAAGGAAAATGAAATCAAACTCAGAACGCAACCTCATGGATTTGTCACAAAATACTATTCTTCGTTCGATTCAACTTAAAGACAGCCACACAATAAATCCAAAACAAAAAAAAACAAAAAAATGCTAGTACACTCAGTCGTTAGTGAACAAAGAAGACTAATTATAAAACTGAATTCGATTGAAAGAAAAACTTGTTTTAACCACTCTATTAATGAAGGATTGTCTTTGAGAGCCAGAAACTATGCCATAAACTACACAAGGTTTGCATCAGCGACTATTCAAAATTTAATATCTTTTTGTGATAATTATTTAGATTTTGGTATGCAAGTTTGTCTTAATACTGCTGTACAAAAGAATATCTGCAGTACAGTATTGCAATAAAGAACAACAAAAAAGGAAATTGCATAGCTGACATTTCAAAATCTAACTTTTTCATTTATTTAAAAAGGTACCACTCAAACTACAATTGTTTTCTTTTTAATTAACCTTGTACTGCTTAAAGTATGCAAATCAAAATTGCAAGAAAATCGTGTACATTTTTATGTATGCATCTGAATTGGAGAGTTTATCACCAGTGAGTGTAATATTTCACAAACAAATTGGTCCATACAATTGATTGATTGTTGGTTGCTTAACGTCCAATGGCAAATATTTCATGCATGTTCAGAACAAGAACAAGGTGACATTAAATGCAATATGTAGGTCTTATGATTGAGGTCATCTGTGATGATGATTAGTAAAATTTGGACTGGCACTGTAAAAGGAGGGTGTATTTGGTCCATTTAACCTTTGTTGTAGGGACTTACCCCATATTTTAATAGTACATATCAAACTTAAAAGAACAATAAACAGAGAAATGTCATGTGTCGTATGCCATTAAACCACAATTTAAACTGAATATGACCACTTGTAGGTGCCATGACTATGGGATCTCTCTCAAAACAAGCTATGATTGTCACTATTGCTGAAATTAAAATATAATGGACACAAACGAATTGGATAATAATTTAATGTCAACAAAAAAGTTTTATAATTTGATTTCAAATCAAGTTTCAACAAACAAACAAATATATATCACATAAAAGTAGCAATCAATGCCCTCTGATAGACATCACTGAAATACATTTACACAGATAATAGTTAAAAAAAGAGACTGATAAATATAGGATTTACAAGACATATGACTACTTGTTTCAAATATCACAGACAAGGTGTAAAACAAGAAATAAGAAAGTGCACTTAAACTAGATAAAATGTAAAGACAGGAATTATATCAATGGTACCATTTCTTGCAAAAGTATGCAGATTTAGAAATCACACATGATGATATTTTTTTGCAATCTAACCCATAGAAATCAATCTTGAAATCAGTGTTGCATTTGAAGGTTATCAATGAAGAACCTTGACATTTACTTAGAAAATATATGCAATATGTTGGACTGAGATCAACAAAGCTTTATATGATTTACAATACTTTTGCTTAGATAAGTTATAAAATATCTGTATATCGTATTACTGTTTTTTTCTTCATCAAATAATGTAGCAAAATAATTACAAAAAATAATTTAACAAAGTTATAGACCAGAATAACTAGTAAACATAAAAATAAATTATTCAGTGATACACATACTTTGGTTACAATTTTTAATTGGTAATATTTACAATTTTTAAATATTGGATTTGTAAAACCTTCTTCTTTCTGAATTCAGAAAAGGTAAAATAAATATATTTATCACTGATGTATAACATTAATTTTGCATAAAGTTTCGGTAATAGTTTGATGTGGGTTGATAAAAATCATATGCAATATGAATAAAATATTACAATAAAATCAAGAAATTAAATTCTATTAGACCCTAAATAGCCCTATTTTTAGTTAAAATTTAAAATTAGAATTTATAGTCAAATATTACAATGAATCATACCTAAAACAAAGGCAAAATAAAAAAAATATCTTGTGCTGTGAAAATTTACTTGGCAGTATTAAATATTTTCATGACATCTAAAAAAAAAAAAAAGGTCTGATTTTCAACAAAATTTCAATGAAAACTAATAAAATTCCACTGATTTTCAAAATATCCTTTTAAATATGTTTTTATGCTTACTTGCATAACTGACTTCAATGTTTAGTTTGTTCAAGCCTATGCTCTATGTTTTCCAAGGCTAGACTTGGTCAGGTGGAGGGTGAATGGCAATGTGTCAAAGAAATGGTTTGACCAAAAAATATATTATTACACTTTCTTTCATCAAAATAAAACATTTTTTTAATCTTAAGGTGGTACCTAACACTACAGGGAGATAACTGTAAAATCAGCTTAACGTTTTAATAACGTTGTGTTATAAAGGGAATAATAAGCTTCTCAATGTCTAAATTGGTGTTTGTCAAACTGCTATATAACTAGTGTAATTTTTCTGACAAAATGGTGTGTTCAAAATTTTTAAAATTTTTATATTTTTGTTAAAGGGTCAAAGTAAATACTTTGTCAAAATTTTACAAAAATTAAACGAGCCAAATTTATTTTAGTGAAAGTGCTGGGTACCACCTTCATGCAATGAAATTTTTACTTGCGACTAAATATGGCACTTACTAATCTTAGCTAGGAGGAACTCAACATGAAAAGGGTGTAAATGATAAGTCTGTTAATAGTAGTCCAATGTATGAGTAATAATAATGTTCATTAATTAGAATCAGTCTGTATAGACAGGAATAAGTGGGTAAGCACAGTTGTATTGGAATGTGAACAAGTGGTTTAATAATTAAAGGTCAGGCCCGTAGCCAGGAATTTCCAAGGGGGGGTCAGTTTGTTGGACGCACAAACTCGACTTTAACAGTCACAATTCGAACAGAACATTGACTTCAACAGTGCTTATTTTGTTTTCAAGGGGGGGGGTCATCCAAACCCCCCAAACCCCACCTGGCTACGTGTATGAAGGTTTTTGTCAAAACTAACTTATACACATTTGAATATAGGAATTTATTGCTAAAAGTTTTCATAATAGTAAAACTAATTTTAATCTTCAAAGATTTTAAATAAAATCATTTTAAATTTTTTGTTTACAATAATATTTCTTTCCAATTTAGAAATGATTTTCCTTTTTAAGTCATTTTTTCCTGACCTATAGATATTCCTGGGACACACTGATTGTCAAAGGTTACAAGAACACACATTTCAAACGAATAACTAATGAATGGAAACAATAATTACTTAAAACCCTGAGATGCATAATATGTGCATAGTTTCAGTAGAAATTTACAATAGTGAAATTTAGTCATAACTATTCTGAGCAATATATTTTCGTTTCTGATTATACGTTCATTGACTACAAGAAGTTGGTTCATTGTATGTTTCATGCATATTTTTAATCTGACTACTGGTAATTAATATCAACTATTATATAGCTATGTATTTCAAGTTTATTCTTTGAAAAAATGTTTTAAAATCTTCATTCATAAATGCATACTTGTGTTGGAACTTTTTTCTTATTTTGCAGTTCTAACTTAACTACAAATAGTACCCAAAAAATTCAAATATCTGATGTATTGTCAGCACTTAGTATTTCTATATAGTGTGTTAGGAGATTCTCTTCGTTGTTATTCAAAATATACTACGGTTTTATATTTTACATTTGCACAACACTTTAGTGCAGATTTCCCCAATATAAAATATATATATATTTCCACAACATAAATATATATATATTTGCCCAACAAATTCGGGCTGTTTCCATCAAGACATACAAAGGGCCCAGAAAACTACTTCTAAATCTCTACTATGGGTAAAAACTATTTTGAACAGTAAAAATATGACAAAAGTTCTATAATTTCCTCTATAGATGGTACCCTATTTTGTGAAGTTCCTTCCTCCGACGCTTTCTATGTTCTAATGTAATCCCTTATGGAATAGCAAGACAGTGTTAAAATATTTCAGAAAACTTTTCTCAACTTAAATGTAGCTGATCAAAGGAAGATAACTTCTCATAGTTTAAGAGAACAACATGTGAATAATAGTGTCTGATGAACATAAATGAAATACAAAGTCAATAAAAGGTTTGTTATGTTGGATTTGAACACAAAAAATGCAGCAAAAAAATATCTGTAATCTAACATTGGTTAAGGTGTGTTACATGCTAACAAAAACTGAAGTCATCAAAAAAAATATGCAATATAAATATAAACCAAAGAGAAAAAACATATAATAGTGATATGTATATAGTGTTTGCCATTTAATTCAGTAATCCCAATCTTATCTGCCAATTTACTGTATTCTTTTTCTGGTAAAATATACACAAAATTACTTTTCTAACCCATCTAATATTCTTTCACCCTCAATTTTTTAGATTTGAAATTTAAGAAAGGCATCCAATTTTTTGTACATGATTGAGGGCCTTATGAAGACCTGTGTTTTGTTTTTCTGTTGGATTGTTGTTTTATTGGTATATTCCAAAAATCTTCAGTTATCATATGATGTAACATATTGACCCAAATTTGCATGCAGTCATTTAAAAAACTTGAAAACACCGATGAGTCCAAAAACGTTGATCTAAATCATATCACTAAATAAATTAAATGTGTCAATGAATACATCATCAAATTTCAATATATATCTATGATCAACATGATCAATATAAACTTAATCAATTAGTGCAAAATTTTACTATAAAACTACTGGTACTTAAACATACCTATAAACTCTTTGGAGATTCTTAAAAATATGGCAATAAAATCTTATACAGTGAGTGAATGAATTTTCGTTGGTACTAATTTTTGTAGATCGAATTAAATCTAAATGTTCTTAGTTTTGGCAGTCTTCATATACTTATATAATAACATTCATAATAATTAAATTAACATTTTTAAATTTGTGGTTCCCTTATAACTACAAAATCCACCAAAAAATGGTATCCAAGGAAAAATAATAAATCCACTGTACATCAAACAGACACATAAAAAAAATACAACGTCGCTGGGCTTCCAAAATGTTGTATATGACTTTTTTGGCTAAAAATACTTTTTGACACCAATGGTTTTGGTGGGAGGAAATCTTTGGTATTACAAAATAGTATACATTTAGACCAATCAAAACCTATGAAATACTACATGTAACAAAATTACCAATATCAGTTGTTTGTTAATTTTGCTTCCAAAATGTTGTATGAAAATTTGAAAATCGTTGTATAGTGGACTTTGGGAATGAATTAATTGTACATTTTTTTTTCTGTGAAAATATTTTAAGTTCACGGTTAATCCAGAAATTTCAAAGTTTTTATTTCACTGCTGTTTGCAAAATGTTCAAGTTCACATACCACATTTTGGAAACATACATTTTGTCAAAATTTTCAAAGCCTGTTCATGAGATATTTTTTTCTTGAAAAATTAGTAATTTACAACATTTTGGAAGCACAGCGACGATAAATAACAACCAAAAAAGACTGAAATAATATCTAAATGAACAGAGATTCACTTTATTTGTTGAAATGACATTTACAATTTTCATATATGTTACCATGACAATATTTTACTTAAGACAAACATTTATTTGCAATTATCTTTCTTAAGAACACATTACTGTTTACTCTTAATTTAAAAAGAGTAGGCATCTAAAATTGTGATAAGAAAACTTTTCTTTAAAATATAAGTTATGTTGCAATAAATTGTAAATCAATTATAAAGGGTGTCCTTTGACATAAATTGTTCAATGGTTATTTATTGTATAAAAGGCTAAATATTTTTCTTAAATTCAACATTGCTAAATTGTTATTTTAGGTGGTACCTAACACCTTGACTAAAATTAATTTGGCTCGTTTAATTTTCATAAAATTTAGACAAAGTATTTACTTTGACCCTTTGACAAAAATATAAAAACTTCATTTTATCAGAAAAATTACACTGGTTATATAGCAGTTAGACAAACACTCATTTTGATCATCGAGAAGCTTAATATTCCCTTATGAACACTACGTCATTACAACTTTCTGCTGATTTTACAGAGTTATCTCCCTGTAGTGTTAGGTACCACCTTAAATTCAACATTGCTAAATTGCTATTTAAATCAATTATTTTTCACATTTTGCCTGCTTACATGCAGAAAATTGTATTGATTACTTTCCCCTCTTGTCCCTTATAAACAATTTTTGTCAATTATGTAGAAGAATTTCTTCTTAAAAATATTTTTTAAATAATCATAAACTGTCTTTTACTGTTTAGTATACACAAAAAGGAAAATAGGAAATCTTTAAAGTGTATGTTTCATGCAGTGTTTTATGTCAACAACCCAATAGCCTTATAATATTAACTCAATAAAACAATGTAATGTGCTGTACTTTTCTTTAATTGTCTTCAATCTTCAGATGTTCTATTTTTACCAGACCTCTTTTTGTACCTGCTCTAAATTTGGCTAAATCTTTTCTTGTAATCATCCCTAAGGGCTGGAAATAAAATGAAATAATAGTTTGATTGCTGAATTTTAACACAAGTGCACATGCAAAAATGTCTTGCTTTGTTTATAGATCATGGTTGAATTTGATGTTGAAACTATTGTAGATAAATGTTACATTTTTCAATGAACTATAAAAATGAAGTCAAGGTCAGCTAATTCTTATCAAACAGATGTGTGCATCTTACTTTCATTTCATATACCTAATATGGTTTGACCTATTGCTTATAAAATCTAAGAAATAGACTTGACTATCAAAACTAAAACATTGATAATGTATCAATGAAATGAGATCAACATCTAAACCGGAAATAAGTGAATTCACTTGATATAAGAAACTGCTGATCCAAGAAAATGAAATTCAAGGACAATAAACAAATGTCAGGAAGAAACTTCCGAACATGTTGCATTTGTATCCAAGATATGACAGATCTTTTACCTGTCAAAAGTCCAGAGCCTGTAACTCAGTGGTTGTTGTTGATTACTGTGTGTCATACTTATTTATTCCGTTTAAAGTTTCATCAGAAAGCAGCCTGTTGGTTTTATCTTTTGATTGGTTTCAAATTTTGCCATGTCAACACTTTTTAAAACAGACTATATGGTATGAGTTTTGTTCATTATTGAAGGCAGTACAGTGACCTGTAGTTGCTTTCATTCACATCTTTAGGAATCTGGTCATTTTATACAAGTAGTTAATGATGTTTTTTAGATTAGCATCCCTCAAGGTTTGTCTAAATATTTTGTTTGAAAAATATTTGTAGAGTTCAAAAAGATCAAAGTAATCTAGTATTCAGATTAAAAAAAAATTTATCTTCAAAATAATGTAGCGAATATCCCCAACCTATATGATTATACTCACTGTTAACTTATCATCTGTTACAATTAAATGTCTTAATCCTAGACCTCTGAATACATTGAATACTTTAGGCAGAGAAAATGTCTGTAAAATAAAAGTCATTATCAAGTCAGAAATCTAGACAGTTCGTTCTTGTTTTTGTCATATATTTAAAATTAGTCATTGCATCACAATATATTAGTTGATTTATTTTTATTTAAATAACTTATTAACATTAATACTAAAAACAAAAATCAATAATTGGCAACATAATTTTACTACGAGAAAGTAATCCAATGACAAAACTAACCCCACCAAAACTAGAGGGTAATACCGTATAGCAGGTTATTTTCGCAGGTGTAAAATTTCGCGATTTTCATTGAACAAGGTATACGAAATATTTTGGCGGTTAATATTTTGGCGGATTAAAAACTTGTATTCATACCTTTGTATGTACACCTTTAATTTGGCGGAACTTATTTTGGCGATTTTGTTCTATCCGCGAAAATAAGCGAAAATTTGCACCCCGCGAAAATAACCCGCTATACGGTATACAGTCTTCAACAATACAGTAAAAATTTTAAGATGGTAGACTTATTTTTTATTTACCTTTTCAATGGTGTGAGGTGTTGGATTATAAAATGGTCTGAGATCTATCATATAATCTCTTTCTTCTTCTGAAATAGCTATATCCTAAATAGAACATTTTAAAATGTATTACCTGTTTAATACAACATTTAAAGAATTGCATAAGAATAATATGCTACTAGAACACACCCGTGATATCGCGGGTCCTTGATTGAATTAAAGTATTTAATTATGCGTAAACCTTATTTTAGTATTGGTATTGTCATCTTATAAAGTCGTGCCGATTATAAGATACACAGTTTTCTCTGCTTTCAAATCTTTCTGTTTGAACTGTCGACCTGGAACTTTTCAATTATTGGCAATAGACAGGTGCTGGAATTGAGTATTTTTTAATCAACAGCATTGTCCAATAAAGTTCAATTCTTTGATTCGCTGTTTCACGTCATGCCTGCTAACAAATTGAAAACTGTACCTATACACCTTATTTTAAGTCCAAATTTTTAGTATTCGTATTGTTATCTTAGAAAGTCTTACTAATTAAAAAACTACAATAGAAAACAGTTTTACAATAATTGAATATAATTGTGTCAACCTTGTGATTATATAGCAAAATCAAATACACTGTTTGGTGGTGCGCCTGTCAGATGCGCAACGTACAGGAAAGGTTATAGGTAACAGGTGAATATACTATTGGTATCGGTATCGGATTCGACCGGGAACTTGTTAATTATTGGCAATATTAATTATGTGGAAAACAAAAGGGTCTGGAGTTGTGTAATTTTTAATCTACACCATGGTCCTATATTAGCTATATATAAAGTTCAATTCTTTGATTTGTCGTTTTTACCCGATGCCGGCTGATAAATTGCACCTTGTAATTTTAGTATTATAGATGGGTTATTATTTTTATAATATAAATTTCAAAATAAATTCATATATAAACCAGTTGTAACAAGTTGTATATATCTAGAGGGCGAAAACATTCACACTCAGTTACTGTGGATTCATTTATTTTCGTGGATACCAATTTTTCGTAGATTGAAGAAAACTTATATGTTGTGGATATTTAATTTCATGGTTTTGGAGAAATCTGCATACAAGCCTATAGAAAATTTGGTATTCGTTGAACATTTAATTTCTTGGTTCATCTGTTCCCATGAAATCCACAAAAATTGGTATCCAAAAATGAATCCACAGTATGCCTTTTAGTATTGTTCAGGGACTAAATTTTCTGTGAAAAGTTTTGCAGACTTTTTGAACTTATTTGTCTTCTCCTCATTTTGTTTGCTTTGATTTTGTGAAATTTTCATCCCACCATGGTATCTTATTCTTGGTTTTATTTTGTGAAATTTTAATTCGAATCTTTTACATGAATATACATAAAGTGTGATTAATAAGATCTAAATACAAAAATTAAATACCCTGCCTCCTTCATCAACGTTTTAAGTTGTCTTAGAACAAGAAAAAATTACTTGACATTACCTTAATGTTAAAGATGCTCAGTAAGCTCTATAGAGATATTTCAAATCCACTTTTATTAACAAACAAACTCCAACTGATGGTTGAACTGAGTAACAAATAATTAATCAACAATTCAAGATTTTATCTTTAGAACTTACCTTTATTTTCAAATACAGTGGATAAAAATTTCTAAAATCTGCTATGGTTATATTTTTTGGTTGTGGAAGCCCTTCTGGAGCAAAAATCTGCAAAATATGTTGCCTTATCATATAAACTTTAGCTAAAAATAGACCTAGCTTATACATGTACTCTCTTTTTCAAACATTAAATTACTAACTAGAATGATGCTGACATCAAAGTACATAATTATGAATAGAGACCTATTCCAGCATCTTAACCCTACCTCTAAAGTCAGTAACTATTCCATCATCACAGAATAGCTAGTAAGTAATCTTTGCCTCACATCTTTCATTTGCAACAGCTACCCCAAGAAACATGGTCATCCCTAATTTTCTTCAACCCTGCAGTAAAACCAAGGCCGAAGAGTCCTTTTGACAGTGTTGGAACTTGGATGTATATATTCAATATGAAGCTACATCTGGTAGGAATTAAAACAATAAATCTAAGCCTCATAAAGGGGTAGTTCAATTCTCTTTGCCAGTGCTCTTGCAACAACTCTCTAAGGGGTCCATATTTAAAGGGACCTGTTGCAAGGCATATGTTTTGTCCCTATCCAACATACCCTCATTTATTTATTTTTTCTCATCTTTACTACTCAAAAATATTTGCCACTAGATGTTAAGCAAACAATAATCAACCAATTAATCATTTGTACAAGTAATAGATCTAGACATTTGACAAATTAATCTAATAATCTATCTTTCAACACAGGTTTAACTTTTAAAAACCTAACTTATATATTAGCACTGAAATTTTATAATCATGATACTTACTTTTTTCTTCAATATAACTATCAACTGCTCCCTTAGGATCAAACCTTTTAACTTCACTCTGCCAGGCTCCTATAAAATAGACAATTATTTGTGAAGCAATTTATTGGAAAAAAATTAAAAAGAATTAGTTATGTCATTTTACAATTCTTAATATAAGAAACTAGAGGCTCTCAAGAGCCTGTATCACTCACCTGATTCTACTTGGGTTTTTGAAATCATATAAAATAATATAAAATTTGGCTAAAAGTAACAACACAACCTCATAAGTAAAGGAACATTCAGGCTATGTTTGATTTCATTCCAAAGGCCATCTTGGTTGATGTATTGGCTACAAAGTAACAGCACTTGGTCAGCACCTCATATTAGGAACATTCATGCTAGGTTTGGTTTCATTCCATTCAGTGGTTCTCTTAAAGAAGTCATTTGAGTGCATTTCCCATAGGGTCCTATGTTAAACCAAGAACCCCCTGGCGGCCATCTGGAATGATGGATTGGCTACAAAGTAACAACACTTGGTCAGCACCTCAAAAAGAACATTCATGCCATGTTTGGTTTCATTCCATTCAGTGGTTCTCTAAAAGAAGTCATTTGTATGCATTTCCCATAGGGTCCTATGTTAAACTAAGTCCCCCCTCTGGCGGCCATCTTGGATAATGGATCGGCTACAAAGTAACAACACTTGGTCAGCACCTCATAAGGAACATTCATGCCATGTTTGGTTTCATTCCATTCAGTGGTTCTCTAAAAGTAGACATTTGTATGTATTTCCCATAGGGTCCTATGTTAAACTAAGTCCCCCTGCTGGCGGCCATCTTGGATGATCGATCGGCTACAAAGTAACAACACTTGGTCAGCACCTCATAAAAACATTCATGACATGTTTAATTTCATTCCATTCAGTAGTTCTCTAAAAGAAGTCATTTGTATGCATTTCCCATAGGGTCCTATGTTAAACTAAGACCCCCGCTGGCGGCCATCTTGGATGATGGATCGGCTACAAAGTAACAACACTTGTTCAGCACCTCATAAGGAACATTCATGCCATGTTTGGTTTCATTCCATTTAGTGGTTCTCTAAAAGAAGTCATTTGTAAGTATTTCCAATAGGGTCCTTTGTTAAACTAAGTCCCCCGCTGGCGGCCATCTTGGATGATCGATCGGCTACAAAGTAACAACACTTGTTCAGTACCTCATAAGGAACATTCATGCCATGTTTGGTTTCATTCCATTCAGTGGTTCTCTAGAAGAAGTTCAAAATGTAAAAAGTTAACGACGACGACGACGGACGACGACGACAGACGACGGACGCCAAGTGGTGATAAGCTTACTTGGCCCTTCAGGCCAGGTGAGCTAAAAAGTTCATTGCTGTACTCAGTTTACCCTCCCCTCTGTTCTTTTACATGAAATGACAGAAAATTAAACATGTACAAAAAGAGGTATTCTAATGTTTTATAACAGAAAAGCATGTTTTAAATTTTAAATTTATTAAAGCAATCAACTTGAGATAAACCTGTGACCTATAAACAGCTGGTCAAAACTAGTGTCTTCTCTACTTCAAAGGAGGTAGTCAATAGAAGAACAAAATGTGTTAATTAAGTCATAATTTCATTCACAAAAAAGGAAAAATAAGGATTCTCGATAAACAAATGAGCTACGTCAAATAGAAATAAATCTGATGCATAATAAATATCAATGTATCATATCTTGAGTTGAAAAATATCTATGAAAAGTCTGTAACACTTAAAAATTTGAAAATTTAGTTGAAATAAGATTTTATAAAACAGTCCAAAACTCATCTTTTATTTGGTCTTTGAATGTTCCAAAATCAATCAGTCTTTTTCATGTACATGTTTATATGCACTTGCATAAGGTCAATTTCTATCCTCAAAGCTCAAATATTACTTACATCTTCTGGCGTTTCTGTTATAGGGAAACCACACATATTTTCTGTCTTTAGTATATCTATTATCTGGCCTACTTTTTCTTTTGGTCGAAAACCAATTAATGGTGATGTCATTACTTCACTGAAAAATAACAATCAAGCATGTCTATAAAGTAATCCCCACAAATACAATACATTATATGTAAGGTAAAACTAAATCCAAACACTGTGTCAATATTTCAGAACAGCTGGTCATCCCTGGATATACAAAACTAGAGGCTCACCTAGATGAATCTAAGTGCATCATTTGGTGGAATTTTCTTTTTATGAAATTTTACCAATACAATCAAGATGCTCCGCAGGGCGCAGCTTTATACGACCGCAGAGGTTGAACCCTGAACGGTTGGGGCAAGTACGGACACAACATTCAAGCTGGATTTGGGTCTTAATTTGGATTGTGATTAAATAGTTGACACAGCATAGGTTTCTGACACAGAATGAATGTGGTCTAATAAACTTAAATTTTGTTTTTTGCCTTTGAGCAATTCACTATGCTGTTGAATATTAATCTTCTCAAAAAAATGTTTGAAGAAATTTTCTTTTTATTTATGAAATTTCAAATGAGAAAAATTGAACCCCCCCCCCCCCTCCTCAATTTTTTTTTCACATCCCCTTTTCCTTTATTCCAAAACCGATCTCAATTCAAATTTCTAATGGAGTTTGCAACAATAATTACTCATTTAAATACATCATAAAATATTAAAATGTAAAAAAGTGCTTGTTATCACTGAATGGTAAAGATTGTTTTAATTTATCAGTTGGTAGTAAAAGTGAATTTACATTGTATATTGTATAAATCAATGATTTAAGTTGATTCAACTACTATACTGGACAAAGAAAGATAACTCCAATTGAAATTGTGCAATTAGATATTTCTTGCTATTGAGCAATACTGTGCAATTGAAAATACTTGCTATTGCACAATACTGTGCAATAGAATATTTCTTGCTATTGCGCAATACTGTGCAATTGAAAATTTCTTGCTATTGCACAATACTGTGCAATTGAAGATTTCTTGTTATTGCTGAGTACTGTGCAATTGAAAATTTCTTGCTATTGCACAATACTTAATATAATAATTTTGAATCCTGATTTGGACCAACTTGAAAACTGGGCCAATAATAAAAAATCTAGGTACATGTTTGGATTCAGCATATCAAAGAACCCCAAGAATTCAATTTTTGTTAAAATCAAACTAAGTTAAATTTTGGACCCTTTGGACTTTAATGTTTACCAATTTGAAAACAGGGCCAAAAATTAAGAATCTACATACACAGTTAGATTTGACATATCAAAGAACCCCATTTATTCAATTTTTGATGAAATCAAACAAAGTTTAATTTTGGACACGGATTTGGACCAACTTGAAAACTAGGCCAATAATCAAAAATCTAAGTACATTTTTAGATTCAGCATATCAAAGAACCCAACCGATTCAATTTTTGTCAAAATCAAACTAAGTTTAATTTTGGACCCTTTGGACCTTAATGTAGACCAATTTGAAAACAAGGCCAAAAATTAAGAGTCTACATACACAGTTAGATTCGGCATATCAAAGAACCCCAATTATTCAATTTTTGATGAAATCAAACAAAGTTTAATTTTGGACCCTTTGGGCCCCTTATTCCTAAACTGTTGGGACCAAAACTCCCAAAATCAATACCAACCTTCCTTTTATGGTCATAAACCTTGTGTTTAAATTTCATATATTTCTATTTACTTAATACTAAAGTTATGGTGCAAAAACCAAGAAAAATGCTTATTTGGGTCCCTTTTTGGCCCCTAATTCCTAAACTGTTGGGACCTAAACTCCCAAAATCAATACAAACCTTCCTTTTGTGGTTATAAACATTGTGTTTAAATTTCATTGATTTCTATTCACTTAAATTAAAGTTATTGTGCGAAAACCAAGAATAATGCTTATTTTGGGCCCTTTTTTGGCCCCTTATTCCTAAACTGTTGGAGACAAAACTACCAAAATCAATTCCAACCTTTCTTTTATGGTCATAAACCTTGTGTCAAAATTTCATAGATTTCTATTAACTTAAACTAAAGTTATAGTGATAAAAACCAAGAAAATGCTTATTTGGGCCCTTTTTGGCCCCTAATTCCAAAAAATGTTGGGACCAAAACTCCCAAAATCAATACCAACCTTCCTTTTGTGGTCATAAACCTCATAAAATTTCATCGATTTCTATTCACTTTTACTAAAGTTAGAGTGCGAAAACTGAAAGTATCCGATGACGACGCAGACGACGACCCTTACGTGATAGCAATATACGACGAAAAAAATTTCAAATTTTGCAGTCGTATAAAAATGAACTAATTGAAGACCTGTTGGTGACCTTCCGCTGTTGTTTTTTCTTTGGTCTGGTTGTTGTCTCTTTGATACATTCCCCATTTCCATTCTCAATTTTATAATTTATCTATTTAGCATTAGAATGCAGATAACTGTTTTGTATTTGAAGCTTAGCCTATGTAAAATGTTGGTTATTGTGACAAATTGATTTCACCTGGTTGTATAAGTAATGTGGGTGTGAGGTGAAAAAGTGTAGTTTAAATGTGGTTGACCTAAGAGCAGATATTTATAGCTTATTGTTGATCATATGAACAAGATTGATTTTCTTGCTTGAGCCGGGACGGCAAAAATCGAGAAAGGCAATGGAGTTGAGATGACCTATGATAATCTGTTGATCGCTATTTTACCTTTGAGGCCACGGTTTTTTAATTTGTTGGTTTACGGATTTTCCCCATGAAAAAGTCTTGTCGGACAGAAAAAAAATGCAAAATAAATATACATTTCACCTTTTTAACAAAATGTTTTTTTATGCTGTTTTGTCATCATTTCAAATTTTAGTTCGATGAAATATTCTTGCTCAGCTGTCATAAATATCGCATGACATTGTCTGATGATTTGCCGTAAAAAAAAAAGGGGGGGGGGGGGGGGGGGGGGGGGGGGGGGGGGTTCACAGACATTCGTCATTTCACAAACAAGAAAAGAAATTCGCGTAGCTCTTAATCAATTCCAGAAAACTTGGTGAGTAATGATCTTCAAAAACGAAAACTGATAAAGAAACAAATGTTAAAAACGTCGTACGAAAATAAGTTTCAACACACGTGTCAAAAACGTAATAGACTCGTCCACGGAAAATCTGGTGTCCATTCCCGTTTTTTATCCGTTTTTTTTATTATCCATAAAACAAGAAAATTCTAAATGACTTGTAGATATTCAGAACTTTTACTTCCAAGGTGCTTTCCACCTGTCCACATTTGGACAAGTCTATTTCTATGACATTATGCATCTTACAGACTGATGACATATAAGGGAAACGAACTTATTGTGTTATTGGTTTTTAACACAGATTTCGTTCCGCAAAATTATTTGTGTAAACTACATTTCAAGGTCAGTTATAATTGACTTGTCTATTTTTAGAAACGTAAACTGGAAGTTTTATTTTTTCACAACAGAGAGTGTTATCAATCTTGTTAGTGATTCATGCATTTCATTTCATAAAAAAAGAAGAATTTAATTATTTTTCAGGGATAACGCATTTGTTTGGGTCGGCTGGAATAAAAAAGCATGAAAAGTCAATTTTATTTTTATTCTAGGAATCGGCAAAATCGGGTCGGCGGATCCGTAAACCAACAAATTAAAAATCCTGGCCTTTGACGACGTTGTCAATTTCATGTCAATTTTGTTAGCAACGCCTCGTGCCTGCTTAGTTTCTAGCGATAATTTTCCATATCAGGCGAGCAGCATGATATGAAAATTATCACAAAAAAGAACAGAGGAAAAATGCACAAAATAGCAATAAACTGTGATTATACTGGTTGAAGGTATATAAGCTGTCACCGTGATTTTTGAAATCTCTCTCTCTCTCTCTCTCTCTCTCTCTCTCTCTCTCTCTCTCTCTTGTCTATTATTGTTTTCAGGAGAAAGGCAGCAGGGCAAACAATTGAATTGTCATACATTTACAGAGATACCAACCTTGCTCTGATGTCATCTACCAGTGGTGGGGCTTCAAATGGTATGATAGGTATACCCAATACTTCTATATTCATATCATAGAGACCCTACAATATATATATATATATATATATATATATAAGATTATACCTATAACTTCTTTGTATCATTTTAAAATCTCAGATCTATTTTGAAATTATTTTTGCTGCTTGTGTCAGAGATGAAAGGAGTAGGTCCGGTAAGGACCGATTTTGGCCTCAAATTTCAGTTTCATGTGACAACAGATTTTGACCACTTTTTAAACACTTAAGTGTCTATTTCATACGATTCAATTAATTTATGTGAAAGATTTTCACTTATTTCGTCATTAAAAACGATTCGATTCAAATATGAAAAATCTACCAAATATGCGAAAAAATGTCACTTTCAGATGGTTTTTGTCAAAAACGAACATGGCCGCATCCATGTTCAGCCTAAATCTTTATATATGTTATGTATTATCATCAAATACAACTTCCATTTCAATATTTTGGATGAATACGAATGTGGCCACTTTAAAGTAAAAGGCTGGAATTGTTAAGATTTCAGTAATTTAGCATGACTTAATGGTGCTAGTACCTAATATATGTGCATTGCATTGTCAAATAATGCCCATATTTATGTAGCAGAACCATACTACTATCCAATAAATAACTAAAAGTTTACATTTTAACAATTTAGTAAAACTGCCATATTTTGGGGCCAAAAATGGGTTTTACTGGACCTACTCATTTCCAGATAAATATTGAAATTATCTGACAATAACTGTCATTGCTAAATCTTAAACCTAGTTTAGAATCACAAATTAAATATTGTTAGAAGTGGAAGTTCAAACATTATGAGTTTCTAATTAAATATAATATTCTTTGTTGTTATGAAATCAATTATCTCCTTTTAAAACAAAAGTATAACATAATATAATGATTGAAAGTCCAAAAAAACTCATTCTTTGATGTTAACTGTCATAATATAATCTCTGAGCACTTTGAAATCATATTAAACCTTTATCACAATTTTAAATCAAATTAATGCATATCTTTGTTACTTACAGTCGTTATAAAATCCCCGACCCATTTTGAGATCATAAGTACAATCATGATTGGCAGTCCAAATGATATATCTCCTGTACATTCTACAATAATCACAGTTAAACTGATCGTTGTACGGAGATTTCCTCCAATCTGAGATGCTGCTCCAATTAGGGCATACTTCCCAAAATCTCCTGACTATAATGATACAAATATTCTAATTCAAAAAATTCAATAATTTAATCAAAATGATCTGAATTACTGAGCTTGTGGTATAAAATTTCTACAACAAGACATTTAGTATTGACATATGTATTAGATAGATCATTTGACTGTACAATTCTGAGGCATTATATTTGGAAGCTAATTCTGACTTTGTTGCCCTATTTCGTTTAAGTTAATATAAAGCAATTACAGGTAAACAGTGTGCTGATATTGAAGACAAAACAGACAGATTTTTATAATTTATTCTTATGTTGTGTTTTTACACCAACATCCTAGGGGTTGAGTGCTACAAACATGTTCAACCACACCATTATCTATGGGTGTCCCTAGTCTGGACCCTGCTATTCAGTGGTTGTCATTGTTGATCATATTTCGTTTACTGCTGTTTCAATGGAAGTGTAAATTTATCTATTGATTTGTTACACATTTTGTCCAACTATGCCCTTTTATAGATAACTACACAGTTTGGGTTTTTCCTTATTGTTGAAGGTCATTCAGTGACAAAGTTGTAACTGCATGTCCTTTGATCTCTGGTGCACAGATAGTTATTTAGTTGGCAATCTTACCACATCTCCTCATTATAATATAGACTACTAAGATGTGATTTTCCTCATTGTTGAAGGTCATTCAGTGACATAAAGTTGTAACTGCATGTCCTTTGATCTCTGGTGCACAGATAGTTTTCTAGTTGGCAATCTTACCACATCTCCTCATTATAATATAGACTACTAAGATGTGAAATACATTGAAAAATTTAAATTTGAATCATGTAATGTTGTTATTAGTACATGGTAAGGTGAAAGTAGAGTTCCATGCTTCAAACAAACAATTCCTGAAAAATTTAATACTTAAACATTTTCTTTAGAACAGAAACAAGAGATGCATTGAAATGTGCATACACAAAATAAACAGTTATAATTAAAAGTGTTGTGCTGTCAGAACTCCTCAAGAATCCAGTGTAATCAAAATATTAAAACTTAATTGTGAAACTATGAATCCATACAAGCACAAGAATGGCATAAAACTTTGTCAATTTACAAAATAAAAAATGTGGAGCAGTCAAAGCAGTTTTAAAAAAGTAAATTAAAATAATGAGATTTCATTCATGAGAGAAGAGAACTCACGATATTTGTCTTCTTCTATACAAAATAAAAATTTAAAAATAGGTTTGATATACATGTAGTAAGAAAATATAGATAAAGAAGTAAATGCCTTTTATCCTTTCAACTTATTGTTCACTCTCCCAATAATGCCTTTTAATAATAAATGTGTAATTTGACATGAACTTTATTCATCCTAGATAAAAGAATCAAAATTCAAAGATACACAAAATTTATATGTTGACACTATGCGGACTAGCCATAACAAAACTTGTTAAAGGTTGCAACCTCTAGCTTAAAAACAAGTGCTGTGAACTACACTCTTAAGTAATTTGTTGAAAATAACTCTAAATAAACTACATTTTAGCCGATTGTGTCATTTTTCATTTACAACCCCATAATTCCTTAAGTGTCAATTATAGAAAAAGAGTACTGTATACTGACTTTGAATGTATTGTTTTATTTGTTAACAGGTGTATTTTTAAATACCGGTACTCATTTGGTGTCTTAAAAAAAATCAAAGTTTGCCATTTTTTTTATAGTCAAAAGTACAAACAATGTAAGAATAATTCCCCAATATACGATGCATAGAAAACTAACAGTGTAAGAAATGTAGGGAATCACATCTAGTAAAACAGAGAAAACAGACAAGGCATATAACTTACTTCATCTTTGGTCTAGAACAATAATAAAATTCTAATCAATGCTGTTGTAATATTAACTTCTTGAGAATACTGTTGATTCATTATTATTCATGGAATACCAATTTTCATTGATTTTGTTGGTAAAGGCCAGCCACAAATTTAAATGTACATTTTTCTAAAGTGATGTATAGACTTTGGCAAAACCATAAAATAAAATGTCTATGTTTCCTCAATCTGAGAAAAATTGGTATCCACAAAAATAAATGAATCAATAGTAGATAGTTTTCAAAAACAAAGATTTCTTATAAACAACAAAGTAGATCTACAGTAAACAGGCTATTATTTGAACTTGGAATTATTTTTAATTATGGAATTTGCTTGATTTCTTATTATTGAATTTTTAATAAATTCCATGTTTATTCTGTACTGAAATGTTCAGTGTTGCGCACAACACTTTCTATTACAAAGAAAATAGTATATTTTCAATAGAATGTACTGTGCCGCGCACAACACTATCTAACCAAAATACATTGTATGGAAAGTTTTATTAACCACTCAAAAGATTATAATACCAAATAAACATGAAATGTATTATAAATTTTAAACACAAGAAATCAAGCAAATTCCATAATTAAAAATAATTCCAAGTTCAAATAATAGCCTGTTAGTAGCTATAAACTACAAAATCACATGACTATAAGCTATACTCTTCTTCATCCCTGATTACTGTTATTCATTTTAATATCTGGTTTAATGACATCAATTTAAACTTAAAGGATGTTTTATCAGAAGTCTGATTTTATTAAATATTAAGTTGCAGTTACAACCAATATCCAGCTTATTGAATATTCTATACATTATAAAATAAGAAAAGTTCTAGGACACAATAATTAATCCCTATTTTTTTTCTTTAAATCTACATAATCTTTTAATCTATCAGAATATTATGTCATAGTTAACAGCATTCAAAAACATACTCAGATCATACTGTCTAAGGAATTAGAGCTTACCTCCCAGCCATTAGATGAATGCTTGGAATACATAAACACTTATCTAACACATACCATACATAAATTATTGACAAAGTCAAATGTAACAGAACATGGCTGTTGCAGTAACCAAAATACAAAATTAATTTAGGACCAAGGGTTTAAAGTTCACATTTGCTTTAATTTTATTAAAGTGTTATTTATCTTTATACTCAAATTAAGTAGATAACAATTTATATGATTCATTTAATTTTCTATATAAATAACAACAGCATTTTGTTTTGCTAAATTATCCTACAAATCCATTTTACCATTCTACCAATTGGCCTTCATGCATGTATCATGCTTGGCACTTTTAAGAACTGTTAAATTTGCTGTAAAAAATATTCCCATGATCTTAAGCTCAACGAAGAAATTAAAATAACAAGAATACAAATACGAATTTTAAAGTAAAATAATACAATTCTGTTACCATTAGCAGGTCATAAATATATTTACCAAATGAGTTAATCCAGGGAGCAAATCAACTACACCCATACCAACTAGTCTCCCCCAGGCAGCACCTGTTGCTAAGGAAGGAATGAAAACACCACTAGATACACTTAGACCATAGGTCCAAACACTCAGGAAATATAAAACTACAGTGAATACTGCTAAACTGGCTGGACTGTGGGACTCTGAAATGTAAATATAAGAAATTCCAAAAAAATACAATCATGGGGAATGTATTCTCTCTTCAGTTGAAGTTAACCAATCTTATGTTGATACCAAGACTTCATATTCAACAATGTTTCATCATCAATCATACTTAAAAATTTGATGGAAATATACTTAAAGGTGAAATCTACAGTATATACATAATAAAGACAATATTTTGACTTGGAATGGTGATTACAGCTTGACCTTTGACCTCTAACTTCAACAGCACATGATATGCTCTTTCAGCAAATTCCAAAACCAATTCATGCAATTATTAGTACATATTTTTTATCTACACGAGAGATTAGGCCAGTAATTCTGCAGTAATGATTCAGATTTTCAACACTAATAAAATCTTGTAATATACCATGCATATTGGACTGTAGGACAGGGAGTCACTGTACAAAAAGTCACAGGACAAATAGTCACAATCCAGTATGTACTTTATTTTTCTTTGAACAAGAAAACACTTAACTATAAAAATATTTTTTTATTACTAACTATAAAAATATTTTTTTTGATTTTTATTGAAGTATTTTATATGAAAACAACCTTGCAATTAACTTTTTTCAATAAATATCAATAACAATCAAATAATTGTAATGAAAACAAAATGTAATAGGGGCTTGGTACTTAAATGGCTTTATTGTGCTAAGAAATATATCCTTTGCATCATCAAAATTTAATAAATTTTGATTTAGATTTATCAAGGCCTATGAACACTTTCCTAAAATTATATTTCCTATGAATATATATGTAATAAAAAGAAAATATTTCAAGATCTTCTCTTATATATTCAAAAAATTGTCAACAAATTATATGTGACTTTTTGTCCTGTGACTTTCTGTCCCTTTATCGCATATTGTATCAGCAATATTGACTGACACAAGGTACAGATCTGATAATAAATCCTCATCAGTAACATAAGGGGACGGAAAGGAGAATATCTAGCATTTCTATTCTAACAATCTACTTCATGTCATTGACTTACCATATGGATCATGAAGCAGTGATTTCAGACAGCCTTCTGGTGTGTTAAGAAACAGGTTAGATAACCCATGGTGTTGACCTGGTTTACAGTGCATCTAAAAAGAAAACACAATGCATTGGTCTCTTATTAAAATAAAAACATGCAGAAAACACAAATATATCAGAATTTTTGGTCAATTTTCAAACCAAAGTTTAACTAACATGTCAACAAGAAATTTCTTGCTTATTGGTGTGCAAGGAAATTACACAGTTTGTACTCAAGGAATAAATTTGGATACGCATATTATACCTAAAAACATCAATATCCTTGAAAACTGTCAGAGCATGAAAAAGATATTTCTTAATTTTAATTTTTTTTTACAGACACTAAATTTAACTGCAATATCAGATTTCATTCATGTCATATCCATATCTCTTAAGGTTTTATGTTGACAAAAAGTTATAAACAGACTTAGTGAAAACTACACCTCTCTTTATACTCAATGTGGGACACTTCAGTCCGTAATGTACGTTCTCCTTTCTTTTTTGTTTTTTTTTATTTTCCCAAGATAACTTTTTCAGAAACAGTACTCAGGTGATTCAAATCATGTACTACTGTCATAATAGTGTCATGAAATAAGCAACAGATAAAGATACATAAACATTTTAAATACAAAATTACAATAGTCTGTTCTGATATATACCCTTGCTGTAACAGTGTTATTTCCGAATGGTTTAGTAGCTGTACAATCATCTACGCCCACCATCAATATAAAGGCCAATAATGCAGATACCATAGCCACAACACCTGCTTCTATCACCTTCAACCAATTCTTTCTTAAAAACCTGGTGAGAAAATATATTTACATCAGTCATACTTAAGTATGGAAAGTTAAAATCTTTAAAAAAATTCCTGAAAATTGCTGAAATAGTTCTGCAGCTATATCGTGGAAAATCTTTAAAATCTTAAGGAGGCTGGCGGGTATAAGATTTTCAGAAGAAAAATAAACATTAATTTTTCATTACAAATTGCATTTATTACCTTAAGTAGTTGTTACTTTATCATATGGTACAAAAATCATTCCAAAAAATTAATTCGTTTTGGCCCAAGGTGACTTTTAAAATGTAGATATCATTGAAAAAGCTTCAAATTATCACCCTTTAATGCAAAAATGCATTTTTTGAGGCATTGAAATTGAAATATCTTTGTTTAACTCATCGCTGACCTAAATTTTTTATTGTTGTTTTCGAATAAGCTTTACACAATCTAAATGATTGGTAAATTTAAGCGATTTCTGTAATTTAGTTCTTTTTTTATTTCGATATTACCGCTATTTCTTCTATTAGTTCAACAGAAAAAAAGGACATACACAAAAATGTATGCTTCTTTCGAAGGCAGATTGTGAGGGTAAATGAACGGTGATCCATTTTTTTTATTTCATTTTTCTATTAAGTATAAGATAAAGTTCATTTATAGAAAAATACAGAGAAATCCTATATTAAATAAAAAAAATTGATTTAGACCCTCGAGCCCCCTTAAGACTGATTGATCAACTTTTAAAGTAAATCTGTCCATTGCAATTTCATTAAATAGAAGAAAAAAAACAATGTAGGTGTTGTGTTTCCTTGATTCATTTGTTAACAAAGATGCCTTTTATATAAATGTTTACAATTCTGTTCAAAAGAAATTTCATAATAAGTATTCCTAAATAATTTCTAAAATTTTCCATTAATCTTTTGAAATCACTTTTCTACAGCAAGTAGTGTAAAAGTGGATGACCTCATAAGTCATATGTCAATGACATTGGAAAATAACATTTAGCAGATCATTCAGGTTTCCAAAACTAGACAATGGCACTTAGTTTCAAGTTGATGTGACTACAGTTTCCTCAGTAACCAAAAACTTTAACCAAATACAAGGCAAATCAATAGAACAAACAGGCTACAAACAAACAATTGAAGTTCAAGAAGCTCCAGAGGAAAATTACCAAGTAAACAGGAATAAGAATAAAAGTATTGTTATTTGAAAGTTTATTTTGTCACTAAAGCAAAGCTAGGAAAATATAATGTATCTTACCTTTGTCTAAATACTGTTAGTTTGTAATTAAGAACAACAAAAGAGGCTCCAAGTACTCCACCTGTAAAAATATATTGACATATATCTAGTTAGAAATAGAAGAAACAAGTATGATATACATAGAGAGTAGGTAAAAATTGGAATTTTAAACCTGCAAATATTAAAACATATTTTAAAAGTGCCATTTAGCTGCAAATTTTCTGTCTTTGGCTTGCCACTGGACATTGAGCATCCAATATGACCCTTTCAGCCACCAACATTTTCTTCAGAACTTTAAAAGTTTTAACCCTGAACTTTGATGAAAAAAATGTTGATCATATTATTCTTTTTATTTAAACTATTTGAATGTAAAACTCCTGTTTGCTAGAGAACTATCCTTCTCTAGTGACTTGTGGTTACTTAAATTTTTCAATCTTTGTAAAAAAAATCAAGCAATTTAGCAACACAGCAAACCCCACCTACCTAAACACCCTTTTTTGAAGGTACATACTCTCATCCAGAGTTTGAATTTGTGGATCTTTTGTTTCCAGGTGACTGGTAATTCAAGATATATCTTTTTTGGGGAGGGGGAGGGGGGTAATTGAGTTGGTGTTTTTTTCAGAATTTGCATAGATAACTTCAGAAAATTTAAGCATGGTAAGCTTGATAAGACTCAATCTTTTATAGAATTATCCAACTTCAAACTGTAGTATTTTATTAAGTCTCATCAGTATACTAACCTACAACTGCCATTACTACAAAGACTGGAATTTCTATCAAATCAAACTTTAAATCCTGAAAAAAACATTGTATAAGTTCTCAATAATTTTGGCTACTATGCACAAAAGAACAGTTCAAATTGTTATATGATTGTTTTTTCTCAGAATACCAGGACCACAACACAAAATAAACCACACCTAACTGCATAAAATATTACTTCTATTTATGATTTTTTTCTAACTTTATGTCTTCAACCCTTTCTGTTTTAGTTCTTTATATCCAATCCTATACATATTTTGGTATGCATTGCTAGACATATTTGTGTATCTTTTGCTAGACATATTTTTGGTATCTTTTGCAATATTCTTTCAAAATAAAATAAACTGAAATAAAACTAATACTTACATTATCAAAGACATTAAATCTAACTAATCCAGGAGAAGATAACTCTGTGGCATGTCCATGGAAGGCACCCAACAAAAAGTTGGTGAAGAATGTTGATATCATAGCACCAAAAAACTAAAAAAGTGATTTGGTCAAATTCTATTATTTTTACAAAGAAATTTTGTTATTTTTATAAATATATTCTATAAAAGCTGGGACTACTATCCTAACAGTACATTATGTCCCAGTAAAAGAAAACCATCAAAGAGTTTGTGTTTCATTGTGTATACAATGTCTGTTTAAAAGATATATAACATTGGCATTCATACCATACCTTCCTATATCTATAAATAATCCATATGACAAACTTGATGATGTAGGAAAAAATCAAAAGAGAATAGCTTACATAGAGGAAAAAACAGCGTGATAAAAAATATTTCACTCAGTCAAGTTCATATCAAAAACATGAAAATGGATTCTTCAAGCCAGTGCGTTGACAAGCAAGAGTATCAATATATTATGCAGTGGATATTGTTAGTATTACATGGTTCAAGAAAATAGTTAAAAGTATCAAATTTACCTTGTGGGGAAATATTGAAACTTAAGGTTTAAAATGGTTCTTAATATACAATGTCCTAACAGAAATCTGGTTGACTATGATGTATATAATTCTGTTGTAAAAATAAACTTACAACTCTCCATGTTAAGTCCTGGTTCCAAAAGCTGGCAGCCTCTTCTAAACTAAACAGTGTTCCTCCCACTGGAGCCCCAAAGGCAGCTGATACCCCTGCTGCAGCCCCACCTGCTACAAAATCCCTGATCTCATGATCATTCCTGAATCCATCATACAACTGAAATTTATTTGTATGAAGTACATTAACTAATATCTGGATAAATAGACATAGATTTGAATTTGATATTTTGATATTTTCCTCAATCTTATCGTCAAATATCAAAATACAATACAGTTTATATTCAAACATAATTTCTTAATTGTGCCTGTTCTGTGAAGTTTTAGATGCACAGAAAGGTAAGCTGATGATATGTGGTTTTATCCAATCAAAATAACAGTTACAAACAAAATTACAATTTGCCTTTATTATGGTTATACCTGTATAATATAACAGTAATAAACTTAACTGATATCTCCTTACTGAAATTTAATGATACACATTTCCCTAACCCCCTGCTAACTTTGCTTTAAAAAAAAATATAAAGTTGTAATAACAAATCTTTCTGGTGTTAATTTGCCTTTAAACTAGCATAGTTCAAATCATCAAACTAATGATATAGCTGTTTTACTGGTAAAATTCAGCAGTAACCAAGCAAACATTGCTAAGAAATCACCTTGATTTACTGTTGTTTGTTTATGTGTTACATATTTGTTTTTCGTTCATTTTTTTTACATAAATAAGGCCGTTAGTGTTCTTGTTTGAATTGTTTTACATTGTCTTATCGGGGCCTTTTATAGCTGACTATGTGGTATGGGCTTTGCTCATTGTTGAAGGCCGTATGGTGACCTATACTTGTTAATGTTTGTGTCATTTTGGTCTTTTGTGGATAGTTGTCTCATTGGCAATCCTACCACATCTTCTTTTTTATATTGAATTTGAATTGAGGTTGGAACTGTTGCTCTTTTACTCTGAGATGAAGAACAGTAGTGAAAGTTCTTGACCTTTAATTTCTTTAAGACACCGTCACCCCATGAATATGTGTCGAGATCTAATACATGTACAGCCTATCTTTTCTATTTCATTTGCATGATGATAAAATTCCTGAGTACTTCAACAGTATTTTATATCAGTATATTCTTATACATGTAGTAGTATATCTTACCGAAATACCTTTGCCTTTACATAATCTAATTCTTCCTTTACCTAATCCTGCTGCTATGATGCCACCTGAGTGAGCCATAGGACCTTCCTGTAATTAAAGGTAACATTTTCATTGGTCTGTTAATTAAAGGTAACATTTTGATTGGTCTGTAAACTGACCACATCCTAAACAGCTGATTCATGAAATCATTAATTAAAAACTTTATATAAGTTATCACAAAGATATGTTCACCCAATTGGTCTCGCCTGTATGTAATTTTCATTTTGAATTTTTCTTTGAGTTTGGTTATTTTTTTATTTTTTTCTTTTTGATACTTTAATGCGACTGTGGCAAAAAAAATACCTGCAAAGTTTTCCAAACTATCAAAGACAATGTTATCTTCATGGAAATTGAATTTGAAAATACTAATGTAATTGTAAACCAAACTACATTCAATTATAAATGGACCTAATCACTGACAAGGATAATTGTTATTGTCACATTAGCTGCCATTATAGGATATATTGCTCGTGAGATTTTGAAAAGGCTAGATTTAAACATTCAGTTGGAACTCATGTATAATGTATATAAAGGGGTCAATGGATTGGTGGTAAATTTACATTTATGATCTTTTTACTATATTGCATTTTAAGAACGCCTAATAAATCCCTGACTGCATCTATTATGACAATTTAGTGTGAAGGCTTACTGCATCTCCTTAGAATTCTTAAAAAAATATTATTCAAATTGAGAATGGAAATTGGGAATGCGTCAAAGAGACAACAAGCCGACCAAAGAGCTGATAACAGCCAAAATATACATAATAGTTACATTGCAAAGATTTTTTTAGTATTTTTAATCTAAAATGTCACAAATAAATATCAAGATTAGTTACAATTAACAGTGGCCTTAGAATCAGGAGTCTGGGTACATTGTACAGACAACATTATATATAACCATCAAAACAATGCATCTATCATATGCATTATTTAATCTTAAAAAAAAATCAAATATCAATGAAAATAAATAAATTAGGAGGACTAAATGTCAACATGATAGCATGAGATATGTAGACGGTATATATTAAAACTAAATAAATGTAAGAACTTGATAAGTGATCATCCAAGAGTATCAAGTTAATTTTTTGTCTTAAAATGTATAAAATTTAACCAAAGAATGTTTTATCAAGCTATTTACTTTTTTTAAATTGTTATTTGGATGGAGAGTGTTTTGGCACTCACACAACATCTTCCCATATCTATGAAATAAATAAAATTTTCCAATTTTTTCATCAAATAAAATTATACACTATAACACATGTGTTTCTAGCCTAAAGCATGCTGGGTTATAGTCAGCTAGGATCTGTAAATAAATTGTTGTCCAATAGTAAGCTAATATATGTGACTGAATAAAAAAAAGCCATGCAGGATATCGTAGTTTTATTTACTAACATATGAGAATGATGATGGTGAAAATGTAAGAGTAGTGCAAACTTAAAAATTAAATCTTATATTATTATATTCGTTATTATAAAATAGTAATGTAGTTTATCTCATTCCAATGGTAAATTAAGGAATCCTTAAGTTAAATAACTTCAAGTTATTCATCTTTTAGCTGTTGAAATGTTTATTCTTTTGTTTTGTGAAACCAGTAAATGAAATGTTACTTTAATTCTAATATAGATATTAAAATGTATAAATTTTATTGATTCAATTTGAATAATGTGTGATGATCTCTGAGTGCATAGAAACTTTAATTTTAGTTTTCTTTCTTGACTGTAAATCTTGATCTAAATTGAAAGGGACTGATTATTAACCTTTCTTCCCAACATGCAACTACCACCACCAATATTTACTTCTTCATAGAATGATTATAACATGCAACATCAACTGCCACAATAAGAAATTAGTATTTCTTAATTTCATAGAAAAAATAGTGAATGTACACTTAAGTGATTAATTTCAAAAACACTTTTCACAATATTATAAGTTTACTTAAATTTCATACCGGTATTTATTATGTTAAAAACCCTTGATGAAAAAAAAGATGCATCCTACATATACAACATGGCTTGATATCAAGAAAACCTCATGACTTTGGCAATTATAGAAGTTCTTGATAAACTGTACATAGATATGGTAATTACCTGTAAATAACATAAAACTAACATACCTCAGGTAAAATTCAATGGCAGTCTAAAAATAAGTTATGTGCATAAAAAAAACTGATAATGAATAAGAAAAATAAGAAACTAATGATAAATAACTATGAAAAAATGAAATTAACATGTTCCTTCACACGTAGAAATAGGAACGAAGGGAGATATGGGTTTGACATCAATAAGATGGCTTGTAATTAGAGTCCAAAATGTCTCAAAATAAGAGACCAGAATGTCCTTAAATAAAGACCATGTCCTAAACATGCTAAAAGAAAGACCTGGGACTGTCCTAAAAGAGATACCAGAATGTCCCTAGACTCCCTAAAACTTTTGCAAACATCACTACATTTGCCAAAGTTCATAACAATGTTTATTGCAGTGTTTTGTGAAAAAATATCTTTTCGCACAATAACCCCAGCACCTTTTGGTTGCTCCTTTGAAATTAAGAAATTCAGTATTGAGCATTAACATTTTGAGAGATTGGTTTGCAGCTATTCATTTCATATAATCATTGGCTCTTAGTTTGATTAACACATGGTAACTGATAGGTCATTTAGAAAGAATTCTTATGCAATTATTTTGTATCAATGGTTCTGATTGGATGTAACTAAGGAAGCCGACATTTTGAATTGCTGAATGTATTGACATGTTATTTCTACAATAATAAGCCAAAAAACTCACATGTTGCACCTAAAGATCTTCTTTTTATCAAATTTTATTACATTCTGCAAGTGGCAGAGAAGCCAGAAAATGCCCAGTGTTTATGTTTTGTAAGCCGGAAGCATACCTATGACTTCACCTAGTGTTGGGACCAAAGAAGATAACATCATTTCGCACAATTATCATTAATGTAGATTTTACTCTGAAAGCTCCATAATGCCTCGCCAGGTAAACTAAATTTGCGACAGTAAAAATACTGATGGACGTCCTTAAAGCTTCAAATACAATACAGTTATCTCTCAATTATACTGGCCCAGGAACAAAGTCTGGTGTCAGTATATTGTTAATTCAGAAACTAAAGGTCAATCTCAAGGTCAGTATGATGCGTCTACAAAGTTTTGTCAGTTCTGAAGTACAAAAGCAATGCACAAAACTAAAATCAGATGACATTTTAATATCATAGGGTCAAATGTCAAATTCAAGGTCAAAATCACTTCCCTTTGATATATATGACACCCTAACCCATCCCAATATTCTATGATGAATCAGCATACCAATGTTATAGTATAAAAGTTATGCACAGAACACAATACAATGTTTTATTATACCTTAAAATAGGTGTCAAAGGTCAGGGTGACCTGACTGGTATTTGAAACATCCCAAGCCTGATGTCATTACACACTTCAGTTTTGTTAAGCTTTGTTAAGCTAAGTTTTAAGGTACAAAAGTTATCAGCAAGACACATATTAGACAAGATTGTACTATGATGGGTTCTAAGGTAAAAGGAACCTGTTTTTTCGTAGATGACCCCTAGCACATGATTAACCTAAGAATTACGAAACAAAAGTTACATGCAAAATTTTTTATTCTTTCTGAGGAATCTAGCGTCTAATATACTTCAGGGTGAAAAAAATGGCAATGTATGTGTACAGTGTAATTCCATTGAAGAAGCACATGCAGAGAAGGGAATACAAATTTTGACATATTTTGTGACCTACTTCTGGAAATAACTGCAACATACATAAACATCTACATGCTGCAAAATGTGAATATCCATGCCTGCAATATCAAACAGTTCATTATGTAACTTAAAAACAAAATGAGGGCTCCTAAAACAGTGTAACTTAAAACCAAAATGAGGGCTCCTAAAACAGGCATAAACTTTCAACATGATTTTACTCTAGATGATTTAATTAGTTTGCTACAAACACTAGTAGTAGTTTTGAATGGTAAAAATTCTGAAATGAATATATATGAATCCATACATTTAATTTTTTCAATACTTGTTATGAATTACTCTCTGTTGCAGTTCCACAACTTTTTATTTTCTTCATGTGATGTGGACAGTCAAACAGTCTTGGCAAACACATAGTTTTGTATTGAATGCTAGACAAGAGTGAATATGAAAAATTAGGAAAGATTGAAGTATATCAATTATTTGTTTTAAAATAATATAAACAAAATCCAAAACAGCATTTGTAAACTACTATTAATTATTTCAAAAACAAATTATACAATATGGGTCTGATTTGCCAGTCTGCACTAAAATCTTTTCTAGTTACATGTCTTACATGTGTGAAGGCCAAATTTTAAATATTTTTCTTTTGAGTCTAAACAAAATTTTGCAAAAACTTACTCATCATTTAAATTTTACTAGCCTAGGCATCAGACTTATATTGACCAATGGTGCTGACTGTTTGCACTGCATTTTTATTCAATTTGTTAAAAAAAAAAAAAGAAAAAAAAAGTCAGACATATCTGCCAACCAATAGTAGCCAAACCAATTAACCTGTTATAAATATATAAATGTAAATAAAAAGTTTTAGCAGGCTAAAATCAAATCTCAAGCAAAATACACAGCACACTTAAAACTGCTGTTAATGTTGAATTAATAACTGCAAACAAACTAGAACGAAAGTCAACTATCTAGTATTCAATCTTACCTTTCCACAAAATAGACCACCTAGGATAGAAAGAACAACTCCAACAGATTTTGCTATAAAACATTTAAATGACAACAGTCCTGGTATCTTGACACCATTTAAATAAGCCTTGATTAATGGAATACCACTCCCGGCTGCTTTTTGCTGAAAAAAATAAAAATAAATTACTGATCATACAGAGCAAACACAGTTGACTTTTGCTGAAGAAATCATATGAACAGGAAACAACTGTCATATTCTTGTCTTCGTACAAGCATTTCCTTAAGTAGAAAATTGTGAATTAAATTGGGTTTTATGACTAGCTTAACCTCTCATTCTAACTGACATACACAGCATTTTCTATTTTCTTGGTTTTCCAACTTTTAGCAGTTAGATACAATTAAAACAAGATATTGGACACATTTTTGTGCTGAGCATTATTACTCAGAATACTTTTTAAAATTTGTATACCAGAAGTTATGGATATACACCTCTGAGGTGCAACAAATCGAGCAGGATCTGCTTACCCTTCCTTAGCACTTTAGATCATCCCCAGTTTTTGGATTCGTGTTTTTCAGACTTTAGTTTTCTTTGTTGTGTTTTGTGTACTATTCCTCATTTGCTTGTCTTTTTCTTTTTTGTATTGTCAGTTTATTTTCAACTTAGGCCACGGTTTTTTAATTTGTTGGTTTACGGATTTTCCCCATGAAAAAGTCCGGTCGGTCGGTCGGAAAAAAAGAAAAAAATATCTTTCAAGACAGAAAAAAAATGCAAAATTAATATACATTTCACCTTTCTAACAAAATGTTTTTTATGCTATTTTGTCATCATTTCAAATTTTAGTTTGATGAAATATTCTTGCTCAACTGTCATAAATATCGAATGACATTGTCTGATGATTTGCCGTAAAAAAGGGGGGTGTTCACAGACAAAGATGAAATTAAATCGTCATTTCACTAACAAGAAAACAAATTCGCGTAGCTCTTAATCAATTCCATAAAACTTGGTAAGTAATGATCTTCAAAAACGAAAACTGATAAAGAAACAAATGTTTAAAACGTCGTACGAAAATAAGTTTCAACACACGTGTCAAAAACGTAATAGACTCGTCAGCGGAAAAAAACGAGAATATCGGGTTATCTGGCTGGTGTCCATTCCCGTTTTTTATCCAAATGGACGATATTTTTTTTTTATTATCCATGAAACAAGAAAATTCTAAATGACTTGTTGATATTCAGAACTTTTACTTCCAAGGTACTTTCCACCTGTCCACATTTGGACAAGTCTATTTCTATGACATTATGCATCTTACAGACTGATGACATATAAGGGAAACGAACTTATTGTGTTATTGGTTTTAAACACAGATTTTGTTCCGCAAAATTATTTGCGTAAACGACATTTCAAGGTCAGTTATAATTGATTTGTCTATTTTTAGAAACGTAAACTGGAAGGTTTATTTTTTCACAACAGAGAGTGTTATCAATCTTGTTAGTGATTCATGCATTTCATTTCATAAAAAAAGAAAAATTTAATTATTTTTCAGGGATAATGCATTTGTTTGGGTCGGCTGGAATAAAAAAGCATGAAAAGTCAATTTTATTTTTATTCTAGGAATCGGCAAAATCGGGTCGGCGGATCCGTAAACCAACAAATTAAAAAATCCTGGCCTTATGACTTTGAATTATACATCATTTAACATATTAAAATACTGTTGGTCGTTTTCTATTGGAAGGAATCTTTCAGCACTGTTATCTGCATGACCACACTGCCATTGACATTTTGGAAAATAATGATTTTTATCTATAAACTGCAAATTAAAATATTACTGAACTATTTTCTGTAAACTTACCTGTAGGAATGTAACAAGTAAGGAGGCTAAACATGTAATGACTAGATTCATGCCCATCCACATAAACACAGGTAAATATAAACAATCATCCTTTGCACACTGATCAAAATCTGGTATATAATGTTAAGGTTAATAGTAATAAATGCACTATAAAATAGAAAATTCTTACTGCAGAATTATTAAAGGTTTGAAAATAATTGAAATTGATAATTGAAATTACTGAATTACCCTGTGGATTTATTCATTTTCATGAGTATCAATTTTCTTAAATTGAGGAAAACAGGGAAAAAATGTTATTTGTTGGACATTTGAATACTTGATTCATCTGTACCCACAAAACCCACGAAAAGTGGTATTCAAGGAATAATAATGAATCCACAGTGGTATAATTCTAGAATTTTTGTATTTGTTTTTATATCTTAAATTTCTGGAGTGTCGTAAAATTCTGTTTTCTTTGTATAGTGTCCTCAAAATGCTTTTGGTTTCAAAAGGATACAATCACTGAGATATTTAAATTTGATATGAGCTACTTCTTCCACGATGCCATGAATGGCTGCTGCTAATAGAGCTGTTAATAACCCAATCCCTAACATAATCATCCATTTACTGAGCCAACCAAACGTCACCCATCTCTGTAAACAGAAATACATGTAACATAATCATCCATTTACTGAGCCAACCAAACGTCACCCATCTCTGTAAACAGAAATACATGTAACATAATCACCCATTTACTCAGCCAACCAAACGTCACCCATCTCTGTAAACAGAAATACATGTAACATAATCATCCATTTACTGAGCCAACCAAACGTCACCCATCTCTGTAAACAGAAATACATGTAACATAATCACCCATTTACTCAGCCAACCAAATGTAACCCATCTCTGTAAACAGAAATACATGTAACATAATCACCCATTTACTCAGCCAACCAAATGTAACCCATCTCTGTAAACAGAAATACATGTAACATAATCATCCATTTACTGAGCCAACCAAACGTCACCCATCTCTGTAAACAGAAATACATGTAACATAATCACCCATTTACTCAGCCAACCAAATGTAACCCATCTCTGTAAACAGAAATACATGTAACATAATCACCCATTTACTCAGCCAACCAAATGTAACCCATCTCTGTAAACAGAAATACATGTAACATAATCACCCATTTACTCAGCCAACCAAATGTAACCCATCTCTGTAAACAGAAATACATGTAACATAATCACCCATTTACTCAGCCAACCAAATGTAACCCATCTCTGTAAACAGAAATACATGTAACATAATCACCCATTTACTCAGCCAACCAAATGTAACCCATCTCTGTAAACAGAAATACATGTAACATAATCACCCATTTACTCAGCCAACCAAATGTAACCCATCTCTGTAAATAGAAATACATGTAACATAATCACCCATTTACTCAGCCAACCAAATGTAACCCATCTCTGTAAACAGAAATACATGTAACATAATCACCCATTTACTCAGCCAACCAAATGTAACCCATCTCTGTAAACAGAAATACATGTAACATAATCACCCATTTACTCAGCCAACCAAATGTAACCCATCTCTGTAAACAGAAATACATGTAACATAATCACCCATTTACTGAGCCAACCAAACGTCACCCATCTCTGTAAACAGAAATACATGTAACATAATCATACATTTACTGAGCCAACCAAACGTCACCCATCTCTGTAAACAGAAATACATGTAACATAATCATACATTTACTGAGCCAACCAAACGTCACCCATCTCTGTAAACAGAAATACATGTAACATAATTATACATTAACTCAGCAAACCAAAAGTCACCCATCTCTGTAAACAGAAATACATGTTATATCATAATACATTTACTAAGCCAATCAAACTTCACCTATCTCTAAACAAAATACATGTAACATTATCATACATTTACTCATGAGCCAACCAAAAAACACTAATCTCTGTAAACAAAAATACATGTAACATTATCATACATTTTTAAATTACTCATGACTCATGAGCCAACCAAAAAACACTAATCTCTGTAAACACATGTAACATATACATTAAATATTACCCATTCATCAAAAAATATATGTAATACTAGGATGGTAATTTGCAGGGTCAAGGCTCAAGCAGCCCATGGATGGCCCAGAAAATTTGAGGTGTGCTACCAATTTTTCTCAATCTGTATTAGATCAAATAACACTTTGCCACAAAAATGATTGCCAGGGCTACCACAAATTTTGTTATTCTTATCACTGATGTTACGTACATAATCTTTAACTTGGCTAACAAATGTTATTCAAACCATTATTTGAGGTATTTTATAAACCATTAAATTGAAAAGATTTAAAAGCGAATAAAACACTATACATACAGACATGTCAATCTTAATATAGGGGTACCAATAAATATAAGCTGAATGATCTGAAACACAAAGCAACCTTTCCAAAAGAATGGGTTGAAGACGGGCCCGGTTGCATAGTTTAGCTTCCTCCAGTTGAACTGAATGAGGGTCTTTTCCTCAATATTGTAAAATGTAACAGCAAAAGTGAACAATGAGCTTACAAATAATTAGTTTCTTGTTAATACTAATTGACAAATGTTAAATCAAAAGTTCAATGTAGGATAAAAAAAAACTTAATACATAGTTTTTTCAGTGACCCCCACACCCCGATCCTCTCGACTTAATTTGGGTAAAAATAATTTACCAATAGGGATAAATGTAACAATCAATTTTAGATATACAAAACTTGCAGAATTTTTTCCGCCTCCCCCAAACTATGTGATTTAAGTTTTTATCCTACATCGATCTTTTGATGTCGTCCCTATTATTTTACTTGTGCACCAATATACTCACAATGACTTGTGTTTTAGGTTCAAGTCAGGTCATCAATTTTCTCATTTTGAATGGTAATACATTTTGTTATCAATGTTTTCCAAATAATTTGACATCTGGAGAGGACATTCTATAATTATTTGCTAATTGTTGAAGGCCATACCATGACCTGCACCTGTAGACAGGGGCGTGTCCAGGATATTTGAAAGGGGAGGCGTAGAATAAAATATTTTTTTGACCTTTTTTTGGCTTAAAAACATAAAATAATAGAGAGTTGCACTTTATGTAACTGTTCCTGACTTGGAGCATGTATATTTTATAGTTAAAATGTCCGGGTGCCCCACGTGACATTTTTTATGCCTAGTTCTCTCCATTAATTGTCTATGGTATATTAAAATGATTAGATGGATCTTTACAGCAGTAGACAAATAACGAGAAACTCCAAACTCAAGGGTATAAGGAGTTACTTAACATTTCAATTCCTAGGCCAGGATTTTATGAAGAAGAGGCGTGATTACGGTTGAGGGTCCATGGGGAAGCTCAGAAGCTCCTGAATTTCAACAATTTAGCATCAAATTATGAAGTAATCCCTCTATTTTTGATTAAGTTCGGGTTTCGCTGAACGACACACATGATACAAGACAAATAAAAAAGTTCTTTCGTTCTGAGTATTGCTTTAATGTGGAAATATACATATTTCTAGTATACATGTACCTTGACGCAAAACCTAAAATGAACACAGAAAAATACTGACGGACTCTCATTTTCAATTACTAGAGTGGATTCATTAGAACCATTTTACGTGGATTTCTCATGGCGTAATCGTCAATAATTTTATCAAAATCAAGTTTAATGTCTCTGTGAACATATAAAAGAAGCAGAGCATTTAGGCGATCCTCCTTCATGGTGCTTCTCAAATCATTCTTGATCAACTTAAGGGATGAGTTAGCTCTTTCGGTGGAGCTTGACGTGACGCTCGTCAAAGCAAGTAAGAAGAGAACTTTCATGATGTTTGGAAATAAAGTCGAGCATGCCTTACATCAGTTAAGGTTGATGTTATTGACTCTGGTTTGTCCGGTTGATTTTCCCAAAACGACTTCCAGAGTCTCATCTCTTGCCTGCATAGTCGAACACGACAGACTCCGAGAAACGAAATTTTACGGTTGATGATGACCCATCAGATTGGGGAATCAGTATAAAAAGAAATCAGAGTATGTGTTTAATTAATAAATATGATAAATTGCCATTATTCAATACAATACAAGCAGATTATAACGATATTTTTTTTATTTTTTTTTTAAAGGGGGGGCGTACGCCCATTACGCCCTTACCTGGACCCGCCCCTGCCTGTAGATAAACTCATCATAGATATCAGGACTAAATTTCTTGTATACGCCAGATGCTTGTTTTGTCTACAAAAGACTTATCAGTGACACTTGAATCCAAAAAATTCAAATGGCCAAATAAAGTACAAAGTTGAAGAGCATTGAGAACCAAAATTCCTAAAAGTTTTGCCAAATACAGCTAATGTGTAGCTGTTCACATTATTGCACTTCAGTTCTTGAAGGGTGTTGTCTAATTAGCAATAATATTTAAACTCTTAATTTTTATACTTTGTAGAAATTGTTGATCAATAACAGGGTGTATTATTTTGTTTCACCCTGGAGTAGCAGGGGCAGATCCAATCATTTTTATAAGGGAGGTTCCAGCCATATGTCTCCATTCAAAAGCATTGGATTTATAGTAAGTATAGATAAGGGGGAGGGGTTCCAATACCTGAAACACTCCTCCTCCTTTGGATCCACAACTGAGTAACATCCATGATGGAATGATAATGGATACATTAGTGATAGCAATAGCTCACACTTCCATTTTAGGTTACATGAACACAAATACAAAAATACTACAAATGAAAAATATATGTAACAAAAAATCAAGTTAAACAAAACAAACAAACAAAGAATATTTTACTTTTACACCTCTTCCACCAAATTCATGATGTATCTAAAAAAGAATGTCATTTCTAAATTTCTCCAGGCATAAAATGCCAGCTAGTTAAAAACAATTTATTTTAAATAGTTGCATGAAAAATCTTGCAGATTATCAATAAATAAATGGGGAACAGTAAATTAGTGAAGCAATCCAAAATTGTACTTAATCTGAGTTTTGTGGCAATTATCTATAAGTCGCATTACATATTGGTTGAGGTAACTCAAGTAAGAGAATGGAAACAAACTTTACCAATTTTTCCATTTGTAAAGGGGCTTAACTCTAAAACGGTTATAGCAACACCACATAAATTCATAAATGATCTGTATTTTGTTGTAATAAGCATTTTGTATAAGTTTCATAGAATTTGGTTGAGGCAAACTAAAGTAAGTAAATGGAAACAAAATATTCAGCTATTTTTCCATTTGTGAAGGGCCATAACTCTAGAACAATAAAAGTGACACCCCAAAGTTTTACTGGATCTGTAATTTAAGGTTATAAGCAATGTGAATAAGTTTCATAGTATTTGGATAAGGCAAACTAAAGTATGGACGTACATACAGACATGGGTAAAACCATATGCCCCCTCTGCTATTTTGGGTAAAAAAAAGACAATTTCATTATTTGTTTAATAACATCCAAAATGTGAGTGAAAAATATTGCTTTTAATACATTGTAATAACAATAATTAGTGAATAAATAAATTAAGTTTTTTGTTGATCATATGTCACCATACCTTAGATCTGTACTGGTCCCTGTTCTTAATGTAGAGGACATTTTCACAGATGTCGTAATTCAGACTCTGAAAAAAAATATAGAAAAAATTGTATAAATTGAAAACCACTATGAATGCGATTAAGGAAAAGATTTCTTAAATATACATATGCAAGTTTCATTATATTTATAACAGTTCTTTTTTACAGCAGTGTACATTCAAAAAATTGTGCATGTATTTATCATTGAGAGTATGGACCATGACTGAGGGAGCATAAGGCTATTGATTCAGTCTCTCCACTTTATAATCTCTCCTACTTGTGAGGGTTTGAATTCCTAACATGCAAAAAAACTCTTAAAAAATCCAGGATTTTGGTGTGCTGTTGGAGAGCAGTTTGATTGGGATAGATAAATCCCAAGCTTATTCCAAATGATTGGTTGACAATTTTCCATTGCCTATGCCATCAGTTTTTTCTTATGTATAATGTAGTAATTGTAGATTAGTAGAAAATAAGAACTGAATTATTTGGGTTAGAGGAAGCAGAAAAAGTTCCAAACTATTGACATTATATAAAATGTAACAATTTCAAAAACCGAAATTTGTCAAATTCTTTAATCTTAAAGAATTACTACAGAGATTAGGCCCATGAACTAAATTAAGGAAATTAAGCTTGATGAATTGTACTTTTTATGTTTATAGAAGTAGAGTGATATGCATTGTTGATTTCTATATGATTGTTATAAACATGTGTTTTAATTGTATTGTTTGCAGGCAAGGACAGTTTTGTGAGGAAGTAATAAAATTATATGAAAATATACTTTGAAATGGCATCTAAATTTCTAATAAACTTAAGTAGTTTAAATGTAAATGGTACTAAAAATAAAGTTAAAAGAGACAGAGTAATTGAATGGATTAAATGTCAAAATACTTCTATCTGTTTTCTACAAGAAACTCATTTTAATGAAAACATAGAAACAGAAATAAGAAATAATTCAAATTTTGATATATTTTGCAGTCACGGAACGACCTCTAGTAGGGGTGTGGCTATTCTCATTAAAAAGTCACTGAATTATAAGTTGATAAATAAACATAACGATGTAGATGGACGATTAATTCTTTTAAATGTAGAAATTGATGAAAGCGTTTTTACACTAATGTGTATATATGCACCTAATTGTAAAAGTAATAGAAATATATTTTTCAAAAAAGTAAATAATACATTAAAAGAACAAGGGATAGGAATTACGATAATGGGGGGAGATTTCAATGATACGATGAAAGCGATAGACAGGGAAAATGCTCGTTCAGAGGTAAAAAATATCCAATCAGTAAATAATTTAAAATCTTTAATAAAAACAAATAATTTAACAGACCTTTGGAGATATTCAAATAAAAATAAACAACAATATACTTGGCGAAGAAAAGATAAATCACAGGCAAGTAGGATTGATATGATTCTGATAGGTTCAGATTTCATACCACTAGTAGAATGTTGTAAAATTAAACCTGCAGTTATTGATTCTACGGATCATCAAAGTGTTTTTATGAAGTTTAGAACAGGTGCATCAGAAAAGGGTAGGGGGTACTGGAAAATAAATAATTCTATATTAGAAGATAATGACTACATACAATTAGTTAATCAAGAAATGGAAAGCTGCTTTATGGGTAATCGTAATTTAAAAAACCTTGGTTTAGCATGGGATATATTTAAAATAAAGATAAGGGAGGCAACTATAGCTTATTGTAAATCTAAAGCAAAATTTAAAAGAGAAAACTTACGAACTCTTGAAAAAAAATTAGAAAAAAAATTGAAAATAAGAGATGAACAAGAATCTGAGAATAACGTTTTAGATAAAGATATTGAAGAACTTGAAAATAATATGGCCAAAATTTATGAACAAAAGGCTAAAGGTGCTCAAATAAGATCACGAGAGAAATGGGTTGAATTTGGCGAAAAAAATAACTCGTACTTTTTAGGTTTAGAAAAACAGAGACAGGTAAAAAAGTCAATCAATAAATTAAAAGGGGAAAATGGTGAGATTTTAACGGATCAAAGTGATATACTTAGTAATATTAGAGAATACTATAAAAAGTTATATTCGACGCAAAACCCTGATATAACATCAAGCGACAAATATATATTTGAGACAAAACTCGATAAAGAAATGGATAAAAATGATAAATCAATTTGCGATGGGGATATTACAGTAGAAGAATGCTCAGATGCTATTTATAAAATGAAACTTAATAAATCCCCTGGATTAGACGGTTTAACCGTGGAATTTTATAGAAAATTTTGGGATAACTTAAAGTTCATAGTAGTAAACATTCTTAATATTGGATACAAAGATCAAACACTTACATATTCACAGCGTACCAGTGTATTAACGCTATTATTTAAACTAGAGGCTCTCAAGAGCCTGTGTCGCTCACCTGTTACTGTATTTACTGATGTCGGTCATCTTGGTTGGCAGGTCATTAGACACCCTAGTTATGATTGTGGCCAAGTTTGGTTTAATTTGGACAATAGTTTAAGAAAAGAAGATTTTTGTACAAGTTACAAAAAATGACGAAAAGTTGTTAGAAATTGACTATTAAGGGCAATAACTCCTTAAGGTGTCGACTGACAATTTCGGTCATGTTGACTTATTTGTAGGTCTTACTTTGCTGAACATTATTGCTGTTTACAGTTTATCTCTATCTATTATAGTATTCAAGATAATAACCAAAAACTGCAAAATTTCCTTAAAATTACCAATTTTAGGGCAGCAACCCAACAACAAGTTGTCGGATTCATCGGATAATTTGTGAGGGAATAGATCTTATTCTAATGGACATTTAAATCTTTAAAGATTTGCCCTAAAATGTCTTGGTTTCAAAGATATAAATCAAAAACTACATTTTACCACTATGTTCTAATTTTAGCCATGTCGGCCATTTTGTTTGGAAGGCGGGGTCATCAGACACATTTTCTAAACTATATACCACAATGATAATTGTGGCCAAGTTTGGTTATATTTGGCCATGCAGTTTCAGAGAAGAAGATTTTTGTACAAGTTACAAAAACATGACGAAAAGTTGTTAAAAATTGACTATTAAGGGCAATAACTCCTTAAGGGGTTGACTGACAATTTTGGTCATGTTGACTTATTTGTAGGTCTTACTTTGCTGAACATTATTGCTGTTTACAGTTTATATCTATCTATTATAGTATTCAAGATAATAACCAAAAACTGCAAAATTTCCTTAAAATATCCAATTCAGGGGCAGCAACCCAACAACAGGTTTTCTGATTCATCTGAAAATTTCAGGGCAGATAGATCTTGACCTGATCAACAATTTTATCCCATGTCAGATTTGCTCTAAATGTTATGGTTTCAAAGATATAAGCCAAAATATACATTTTCCCCCTGTGTTCTATTTTTAGCCATGGCGGCCATCTTGGTTGGATGGCGAGGTCACCGGACACATTTTTTAAACTAGATACCCCAAGGATGATTGTGGCCAAGTTTGGTTAGATTTGGCCCAGTAGTTTCAGAGGAGAAGATTTTTGTAAAAGTTTACGGACGACGGACGACGGACGACGGACGACGGACGCAGGACGACGGACGACGGACGCCAAGTGATGAGAAAAGCTCACTTGACCTTTCAGGTCAGGTGAGCTAAAAAGGTGATCCATTGTCACTAGATAATTACCGTCCTATTTCTCTTTTAAATATTGACATGAAACTTCTATCGTACGCTCTAGCACAACGATTGAAAAAAATCTTACCAAAACTGATTAAAGAAGATCAGACTGGATATGTTAAAAATAGATTTATTGGTTTTAATCTTAGACAGATACAAGATATTATAGATTTTACTGATTTATACAAAATTGAGGGGGCTATAGTCTTTGTTGATTTTTCTAAAGCATTTGACTCTCTAGAATGGAATTTTATGTTTTCAGTTTTAAAACATTTTGGATTTAATGAATCTTTTATAAGATGGGTTAAGACTTTATATAGTGATATTCAAACATGTGTAATGAATAATGGTTGGATATCTGAGGTCTTTAAAAACACAAGAGGTATACGTCAAGGGTGTCCTTTATCTGCATTATTATTTGTTTTATCTGTGGAAATTATGGCTTCCAGATTAAGAAGCAATACTGATTTTAAAGGTATCAGAGTCAAATTAGATTGCAAAAATCATACTATAAAAATTTCGCAACTGGCAGATGATACTACTTTATTTTGTTGTTCTAAATATGATGTTCAAGTAGCTATGAATGAAATTGAAATTTTTGGTTCTTATTCAGGGCTGAAATTAAATAGAAACAAAAACAGAGGGGTTATGGGTAGGAAAACTTAAATCTTGTAAAGACAAAATTGAGGGAATCAACTGGAGCAATGGACCAGTTAAGACTCTTGGCATTTACTTTGGGCATTGTACGGAGGAATGTGATAAACTAAATTGGGAAAATAAGATTGAAAAGATGAATAAATTATTTTATTCTTGGCAAAAAAGAAATCTTACTATTTTTGGAAAAATTTTGATAATTAAAACATTAATTGTGCCCATTTTTACTTTTGTGGGATCTGCTTGCAGAGTTCCAGAGAAATTTTTAAAAGAAATAGAAAAAAGTTGTTTTAAATTTATTTGGGATAATAAACCAGATAAAGTAAAAAGAAATTCAATTATTAGTCCATATGAAAAGGGGGGTTTGAATATGATAGATATCAGAAGTTATTTCACCGCTCTAAAAGCTATGTGGGTAAAAAGATTAGTAAATGATTGTGAAGGAAGTTGGACAATTATACCTCAACACTATTTTTATAATTTTGGGTCAAACTGGTTAGTGTTTCAAACAAACAGTGGGGATAAGACAGACGAAAGCATTGAAAACATCCCAGAATTTTATAAAGATATTATTAAATGTTGGAAATTAACTGGGGGAGGTCTAACAAAAAAACCAGAAACATTTACAGATATAAGAAAACAAATATTATGGAACAATAAATTTATTAAATTTGAAAATAAAGCTATATTTTTAAAATATTGGATTATTTATGTAAATGATATCATAGATGAAAAAGGTTGTATTTCTCAAGACATAATTTTAAATAAACTAAAAAATAAATCAAACTGGATGGCTGAAATTAATTTAGTTAAGAAATCTATACCAAAAGACTGGGCAGCAATTTTAAAATCGGAAAATTCTATAAAAAGTATTGTTAATATAAAAAGAAACCAATTTATATTGAATGGTTTACCTATAAAATTAGAAGCATTAACAAATAAACTTGTATATAAGTCTCTGATAAATAAAAAAATTGAACCACCCAAAAAATGGCTGCGTATATTTGATATAGATGATGTGTTATATCAAAACTATCTATATAAATTTTTATTCAAATATTTAAAAGAAAATAAACTTAGAATTTTTAGATGGAAATTACTACAACATATTCTACCTACAAAGAAACTTTTATGCAGGTGGAAAATTGTAAACAATAGTTCTTGTAATTTTTGTACACAAGAAGAAGATTATGATCACTTCTTTATACTGTGTCCGTATTTAAAACTTTTTTGGAATAAAATAAATGAAGTTTTAAATAACAGTAAAATAACTTTTAAAGTAAAACTAAGACACTTAGTATTTGGATATAAAACTTCTGAAGAAGAATATTTTGACTTAAACTATTTTTTAACAATTGTGGGCTTTTCAATTTATAAAGCCTACTACATATCTGATCAAAAGACAAAAAATGTCAATGTTTACTCAATTTTTCGCAATGAGTTCAATAGAAGAGTATGTTTGAAGGTTAAAAGTAATGTTTTAGCAACTATTAGAAAACATATTACGTGATTAATCGATATTATCTAATATATATATATATATATGATGTAAAAAATGTAATATGTATTTTGCAACTAATCACTACCCTGAGTGATTAGTGGATTGTAACAGGGAACATCAGGAGCAGCTTGGACTCTTGAATGATATTGTAACAAGCCAATATTTGAAATAAATATTTATTTATGTTGTTAAAAAAAAAAAAAAAATTAAGGAAATTCATTTAATATTTGTTTGGAACAAAATCTAATATGTGCTACCAATCTCTGTTTACTGACCTCCCATTTTGAAACTAGCCTCTTTCTGAACTTTGGTGCTTCAATCCCATACTGCTTCAGTCTTTTTTGTATGTCCTGTAATAATAATTAATGGTAATTTAGAATAAAGTTTAACATTGTAATATAACACCAATTACAAGTAAAATGTTTGCCTACTTTTGTTATGGGAGTGAATTGATGTCCAGGTCAAAAACTAATTAATGTGACATGAGGATAAGCCTTCCTTTCAACAAAACAACACCATGAGCTGGATTTTGAACAAGCTAGTTGACAAGGTAACAGTCTACAAGAAAAGCATGTCACAAACTAACATTACCAGTATTCCAATTCCCAGCCGACTAATTTTGCTTTTTTTAATGCACTTTTCCACCATCTCAATGATTTCCAACTCTTAAGTCGAGCCTAGGGTACCACTAGATCAAGAACGCAGAGAGTGGTATGCCAAAATACATTCATTGTTGATAGACACAAAGAGTGTTTACCCAAAATTAATTTAAAGAGCAGCAGAATATAATATATATTTACTACAAGCATTCAAAAATAATGATTTTCATATTTGAAAGGATCAAACAAACACTATAAAAAATTAAATACAATAAAAAAATCTTTAGGTTGGTTCTTGGTTTCATAAATAATTAAATAAGCTGATAAGCCTACCAATCTCCCATATACCAAGTTATAACTACTTACTCTGAACTTTGAGGATAATAATGCTGTAATACTGTTGTGCGTAAGTGTGTCACTTGTGTCGGCCATTTGTCCTTTAAGCTCATTCTCAAACTGTAGAATGGTTGTTTCATCACAGGGGAGTTCATCGAGAGCGTCATGGTAGGAATCAGCAACAGGTGTCACTGTAAACTAGAAAATAAAATCCATGAAAAGGTTATTTATAAGTATTAATATGTATGTATACAAAAAGACAATCTTCAAATTGAGAAATATGTTAGAATATTTTCTATAACACTGAGTTTGCTTCATACAATTTACAACCTGAAAATTTGGAAAGACTTCCTTTTGAACCTGCCTCATAATTATCTCATGACAATTTCAAAAGGAACATTTTGGCCTATTACCATTACAAATTACCATTACCAAAAAGTTGTATGCATGTATTTCTGACAATTTTTTTATACAAAAGAATGTACTTGTCATGCTTGTTATGTATGGTATATATTGAAAATGACTAAACAAATACCCCTTTGCTTTCATATGTAAAATGATGCAAGTGTTCGGTAAACAGGAAGTAGTTGAGTGATGAACCTGAAAACACATCATTAGGAATAGCTGACTTATAAGTTATATAAACCCTAAAACCAAATTTCATAAATCCTTGAATTGTAGTTTCTGAAAACTAGAGGCTCTCAAGAGCCTGTATCACTCACCTGATTCTACTTGGGTTTTTGAAATCATATAAAAATATAAAATTTGGATAAAAAGTAACAACACTTGGCATGCACCTCATTAAGAAAGGAACATTTATGCTAAGTTTGCTTTCATTCAATTCAGTGGTTCTCTAAAAGAAGTCATTTGTATGCATTTCCCATAGGGTCCTATGTTAAACTAAGTCCCCTGCTGACCCATCTTGGATAATGGATCAGCCACAAAGTAACAACACTTGGTCAGCACCTCATAGGGAACATTCATACCATGTTTGGTTTTATTCCATTCAGCGGTTCTCTAAAAGAAGTCATTTGTATGCATCTCCCATAGGGTCCTATGTTAAACTAAGTCCCCCGCTGGGGGTCAACTTAGATGATGGATCAGCCATAAAGTAACAACCCATGGTTAGCACCTTAGAGGGAACATTCATGCCATGTTTGGTTTTATTCCATTCAGTGGTTCTCTAAAAGAAGTCATTTGTATGCATCTCCCTTAGGGTCCTATGTTAAACTAAGTCCCCCGCTGGGGGTCAACTTGGATGATGGATCAGCCACAAAGTAACAACCCATGGTTAGCACCTTAGAGGGAACATTCATGCCATGTTCGGTATTATTCCATTCAGCAGTTCTCTAAAAGAAGTCATTTGTATGCATTTCCCATAGGGTCCTATGTTAAACAAAGTCCCCCGCTGGGGGTCAACTTGGATGATGGATCAGCCACAAAGTAACAACCCATGGTAAGCACCTCATAGGGAACATTCATGCCATGTTCGGTTTTATTCCATGCTGTGGTTCTCTAAAAGAAGTCATTTGTATGCATTTCCCATAGGGTCCTATTTTAAACTAAGTCCCCCGCTGGCGGCCATCTTGGATGATGGATCGGCTACAAAGTAACAACACTTGGCCAGCACTTCATAAGGAACATTCATGCTATGTTTGGTTTCATTCCATTCAGTGGTTCTCTAAAAGAAGTCATTTGTATGCATTTCCCATAGGATCCTATGTTAAACTAAGTTCCCCGTTGGCAGCCATCTTGGATGATGGATTGGCTACAAAGTAACAACACTTGGTCAGCACTTCAAAGGGAACATTCATGCCATGCTTGGTTTCATTCCATTCAGTGGTTCTCTAAAAGAAGTCATTTGTATGCATTTCATATAGAGTCCTATGTTAAACTAAGGTCCCTGCTGGCGGCCATCTTGGATGATGGATCGGCTACAAAGTAACAACACTTGGTCAGCACCTCATAGGGAACATTCATGCCATGTTTGGTTTCATTCAATTTAGTGGTTCTCTAAAAGAAGTCATTTGTATGCATTTCCCTAAGGGCTTATGTTAAACTAAGTTCCACGCTGGCGGCCATCTTGGATGATGGATCAGCTACAAAGTAACAACACTTGGTCAGCACCTCATAGGGAACATTCATGCCATGTTTGGTTTCATTCCACTCAGTGGTTCTCTAGAAGAAGTTCTAAATGTAAAAAGTTAACGACGACGCCGGACAACGACGCTGGAAGACGTAGCCAGACGGCAAGTGGTGAGAAAAGCTCACTTGGCCCCTTCGGACCAGGTGAGCTAAAATGTGAAGGGAAATATTCATGGAATGGACAGAAATAAATAAAAAATAATGCTATAAAGGCTAATTTATCACAATTTTAACAACTTATTCCTATTTTTATGGTTTTTAAGACAGAAAAAAAATCTCACAGGATTGAGATTTCAACATTTGGTATCAGAAAATATGTTTGGTTAAAGTTTATTTAAACAAAAAATCGAAATAGCTCTCCATTCAATTGTTATGTACAGATCAATAGAACATAGATCAGAGAGGGTGATATAGTATATATACCATTCCCCTGAATTAAACATTGTTAACCAATTCTATAAACATTTGTATACTGTTCAAGTTAGAGAAAAAAAGGACATTGATCTTTAACACTTACTTCATATACATAAGTACAAAAAATACAACAAAATTAATTTAAAATGCTTAAAAAAATGAAAACCAAAAACATTATCATTAAGTTTGGCACTTTGTAGATAAAACATAAATGACAAATGGCTCTACAAACAAAATAATCACAACCATTAGCAGCCTACATTCAATGACACTTTACAATAAAATCAATGTTTTAACACTCACTGCATTCACAGAAACAAATACAACACAAATATCTGATTATATATAAGTCATCAGTCATTCACTATAGATATCAACATTCATGAATCTGTACCCAAATTAAGATTTTGTAAGCCAATTTTTTATTCTATTTATTCTTCTGTTTATGTATATATGCCACACAAACAGAAGGATAAATAGAATAAAAATTACAACCATAATATATAATTTCCAACTGAATTATTTTCATTTATCAAATATTTGACTTTTCATCTTTTTAGTTTTTTTAAGCACGACCAAAGAGTACATGTATATCTAACCACAAATTCAAATGTTTAAAAAAGTAAACATTACATAGACTGTAATGTATTTAGATAATTTGGGCAAAAAATTTTACTTTTTGAATCACATTTTTCCCCCCTTCAATTTTTGAAAATTGGCCCCAAAAATGAAAGAAACTTCATTCTCATTTTTCTACTAGAAAAAAAGACATACTAGACAATGTATAAAACTACACAGTGATCTTTATTCTAATTCTATTTAACAAAATACTTTTAAAATCCTGTTCACACCAAAATTCTAAAACTTTTCTTTAACAAGGGAGATAACTTATATTATTTAGCTTAAATAAGGGAGTTAACTCAGATTACATTATACCCTGTTTATTTACTATTTTGATTTAAAATAAGGATTTTGTAGAGTAACAAAATCTCTTCTCTCATTTTCTGATAAAATATTATTCAAGCATATTATACAAATTTCTTCTCTTTTAATCTGGTTACATTAATCATCTTCTTGTTGAATGGTTTTGGAAGGACAGTTACCGGTAGTTCTTCTTGCTCACAAAGCCTTGTACAATACATTTTAATGTTTATGGTAACAAAGTTCAGATTATAAACAAAACCAAAATACTTTACCAAAAACATAGATGTTGGGATTTATCTTATCTCAAACAAACGCCATGTTGATCGAACTTCAATTACACTCTTTCATAAATAAATTTCTTTTTTTATTTTAATCAGCAGACTATTTATAATTCAGTTTGATGCAATTTAAAACTATCTGAATTAGACTACATTTGATACTATTACTTGGCATGAAGCTGTTTTCGACCAATTTAAACCTTGAGAAATCAGATAATTATCTACACATCAAAACATCTACACATGTTGCAAAATAAATAAATCATGGCATTCCTAACAAAATTAAACAAATTAATCCAGACCTTTCCCCATACCCATAGAACATAATGAAGCTAATTCTTACAGAAATATTGATGAGTGTGCAATTTACTGAGAAAGGTTTACTATAAAATCAGCAAAACAAAAGCCCCAGAGACATTGTGATGTAAAATTAACCAACTCCTATCATCTGGCCTAATTATTTATTGATTATATTCCTTATCTAACATGATATTCTATATAACTTGTTTAATAAAATATATTATATAGAAACATTAACAGTATCTAAATGTCAAACAAATGATCTTTAACATTGGTAATACTTTTTATTGTTTCGACCCCTTTAGAACTTTCTGTACTTTTCATAATGCTACGATCATTCTCTACTTTTCATCCCAACTCAGCAGTTTCATTGCTACGATCACCTTATGAACTTCCCATACTTTTTATCTCAAATCAGCATACAAATTCATTGTTACTACAACTTTCTACACTTTCATTCAACATGCTTTATTTTTACATACTGTCAAGATATGATACATCTATGAGGTGTTAGTCTGAAAGGGTATATCTAATTATAACACCAACATGACCAATGTATCATGCTTACAGCGAAAAGAGAGATTTTGATAAATAAGGAGGGTGTGGGCTGGTCTTTTAGCAATGTAATCTTTTAGTAAAGGATGATATATGCAAGATGTCCATTGACCTATAATGGTTTACTTTTATAAATTGTTATTTGGATGGAGAGTTGTCTCATCGGCACTCATTACCACATCTTCCTATATCTACTTAAACATATATTCACATTTAATTCAAAAAAAATTTAAAGAAAAAAAAGAAAATTCTAAACAAAAAATCAAATACAATAGGCATGCAAAATATGGATTGTTATATTTGTTTTAAAGTAAATATATGTCCTCTTGTTTTTTTAATTTGTTTTATTCTTTCAAGTCCATTTGGACTTAAAATTTTATTATAATTTCTTTACAAAATGTATCAAAATTTCTCTGAGAACTTTATATAACTTTTCCCAAGTCAAAGACAGAATTATTTAAAACCTACCGTAATATTAGAATCTGTTCTACAAAACGTTACTTCCTTTTTCCGTTGCAATTTCGTCATTTAACAAATTAAAAAGTTTTCTTTATTTATTAAATGCACTCCTGATTAAAAGTTTATTATTTATCCTAATATGTGAATAAATTTTAATCTTTTGAGCTTTTAATACATAATGAGATTATTCATAGTTGATATTTTATTAGTTTATACATTATAACAACAGATCAACAAGGAGCTAGGTGTGTATTGTGTTTTTGTTTTGTTTTTATAACTACATCACTTTCAAATCAGTTGGCTGTATCAATTTCAATCAATGGTTTTAGTTTCTAATGAACATCATCACTTTTCATTTTTAATGTTTATTTTTTTGTCACTGAACTTATACAATTCAATGTTTGCTCCCGATCTAACTGCCTGAAACAAGTTTGACAAGGTTAATGTTCTTATAAGTTACCGGTAATTCACTTTAAAATACCTTGTTAAATAACTTTGAAGTTGATTTTTTCTCTTTTTTTAAAATCAACTGAGCTTAGTATTTAACTTCTAATTAATCTTGAAGAAGGTTCAATTAAATTCCATCATTTTGGTGAATTGTGACCTTCATTCAAATCTTAAATCAAACAGGAAGCATAGAAGTAAATATATAAAAATAATGAACAGCTTAAATGCCTAGAAAAAGACATAATGTCAGCCTGAAACCTAAATTTCATGGATCCATAAAATTGTTTTAAGCTTGAAAGAAATGCTAATAATTTGCCCTTTAGATTTCCCCAAGGGTGACTGGGGTAACAAAATATGGTCACTTGGTGGCAGTAAAACGCTTGCCGAAGTGGGGTGTCCATTTGGCTGTGCGGGATGTATCAATTTCACAGTCAGGTCCAGTCAGAATGGGGATGTTAAATCGGATGCCTCATGTAAAGAGAGTGCAACGCTCTTTGCACATTAAGAACCCTTGCAACAACTCTTTGAGGGGTCCGTAGATGGCCTGTTGCAAGGCAAAATTTCTGTCCCTATCCAATTTAACCTCATTTTCTAGTGACAGTCCAAATTTCCCCAACTGAATGACCTCTATTATGACACATAAGTTAAGACCTATCTATTGTTTTATTGTTAACTTACTCTCGTCCTGAACATGCATGATAAATTTGCCACTGGACATTTAAGCAACCAACAATCAAATCAATCTTTAGATTTGATTTGAACATGTGGTACTACAAGAAGCAAACAAAACTTTTTTTCTTGTGAGATAAAAAGTTTCATTTAAGGACAATCAATGTCCTATTTGCTCTGAATATCTCAAAGAGGTAGGACTTATTTGCCCTGAATTTATTACACATTATTCCACATTTTTTACCCCCTTGCAATAATTTTTTCCTGTCCTTTCAAATTTGATATTACCTATTACTCGATCTACATGAGCCCAATCCTTCAAAATGAAAAATACCTGAAAACAGTCCCTCCAGTACATTATTGTATGTCTATTAGACAAATCTGTCTGGCTGATTGATTTGGCATGCTCAATATTTAGTGAAATATCCCTCATTAATATTAAGAAAGAGGACAATTCATACAAAGTCTGACTGATTGTTGCTTGATTAATGTCCAGTAACAAATACTTCGTGCTTATTTAGGAAAAAAAGCAACTCAATTTGACTGTGTGATTTTGTTTCATTAATTTCCACTAATTCTGACATGCATATGTAGGAAGAAAACATATCAGATTGACTGACTGATTGTTGCTTCATTAATCTTCAGTCACAAATATTTCAAGCATATTGAGGAATATAACATTCAATTTGACCACCTGATTCTTGTTTGATATATGCCCTGTGCCAAATATTTCATGCATATTCAGGAAGAAAACAGGCCAATTTTTGACTGACTAATTGCTGCTTAATTTATGTTCAGTGGCAACTATTTCATGCATATCATGGAGGAAAAAAAGTCAGCTTGACTTCCTGATTGCTGCTTCATAAATGTCAAATAGCAAAAAAAAAGAAAGCTCAAGAAAGAAAACGAATCAGTTGTCAATTGACTCATTAAATTTATCATGACTTCTTCATTGATGTTCAGTGGCAAATATGTGATGCATATTCAGGAAGAAAAGTTTGACTAACTGATTTTGCTTAATAATGATTAAAGTGACAATTTTATCATGCATTGAACATCATAATTCAAAAAGAAAACAAATATGTTTGTCTGACTGATTATTGCTTAAATAATGTTCAATTTCAAAAATTTCATACATATTTACTACAAGAGAACAAATCAGTAAGACTGATTGCTGCTTCATTGATGTTCAGTGGCAAATATCTCATTCATTATTCAAGAAGAGAGAGAGATATTTTCTTATAACTGAATATGAATTGGATTTTGTAGATCTGTACCCGTAGTAAATTATTTGCTACTTTGGAAAGAATAAAATAATCAAAACCATATGAAGGATAATATTTGGATGCTAGTTGTTTAAATAAGCAAAGGAAAAGACAAATGAAATTACACCATGGAATATTTCTTCTTAAACTTAATACATGTATAAACATTAATAACTAACTGTTATCATGTTTGGTGGTAGTTAAGCTTGGGAGACTAACCTAGCTTACAAAAAATACAATTTTCTCATAACATTTTCATTTTTATAATGGTTAAATACTTTATTTTACATAAAATTTCCCAGCTTTAATTCCTCTTTTATTATAAAAACCTAACTATCTACTTTAGAAAATGTCTACACTTTAAAGCTCTGTGTATAAATTTCTACACTAAGTACTAAATGAATGGTGAAAAGAAAGAAGAAAGGCATACTGATGAAAAAAATGACAGTCCTACTATGTAAAAAATAAAACACATACCAATTGAGTCTCTTCTACTAGTTTTGTAAAATTTTTGTTAAAATCCATGATTCAAACAATTTGTCATGTTACTAAACACAATCTATCATCACACACATGAATACCATGACAATTTACCACAATCCATGACAATTTACCACAATCCTCCTCCAAAGTCACTGTACTTCAATGCAATTATTTTTTTTCTGAAAAGTTCATCAGTATCTTAAACAAGTTTATACAATTTTTTCCAATATCCTAGATTGAAGTTATAATTTTTTTCTGAAAAGTTCATCAGTATCTTAAATAAGTTTATACAATTGTTTCAAATATAATCCTTGATTGAAGTTATAATTTTTAATCATTTAGCACAAATACTGCAATTTCTATTCTAAATCTTGATAATTTTCCAAATGGATCAAAACTGGCACATTATGTCAGATTATACTTTTTGTTTTTACATACATATCACATATTCCTTAAAGATAAATCTAAATCTTCTTCAGAGGAAAAAGAAAGGTTTTTATTTACACATCCAATAACCTGCACTTTTTCCACAATATCTGTTATTTGCCTATCTTCTCTAATATAAACACAGCTTAAAGAATTTACAATGCTTTTCCATATGTTAGTACTGTAAAATTTAAATGATTGCTAATGTTTCAATCATTTCATCTTTAATGAAATACAAATTAGAAATCTTTGCCTTCAAATATTCCATCAGCATTGAAAAAAACCACAAATATATGTTCTATTTACAAGATAAAGCACAGTTAAATTAATTCAATAATATTTTTTTCAGCAAGCACAACAGTGTATAAAGTTCTTATTCTAACATAGAATTATGTAGCCCAACATAGTATTAAATATGATCAGAATATAATTGGCCAAACAATATACTATATTTGCATAATATATCTTTTAAAGTTCAATCCTTTACTGAGTTGTGTTAGAAATTTTTGAAAGCAGCTCCTTTAGTTCCAAATAATAATGGTAAATTTAAATATTCCATACTTTTTAATATTTTCCTTTTTCATAATCACAATATAAAGCAACAATTCAACCTCCTAACTTTAACAAACTCCAATCTTTATCCAATTAATTGGCACTTTCTTAAATCCATACACAAAGAATTCATTCTGTTTTCCATTTAAATAATGAACACTAGCAATTTTCACACAATAAAGTCTGAGCGTTGAAATACATTACCTTTTCTGTAAGTTCTATTTCAAAGTTTACTCTCAATTGTTTCTGTGACTGAAGGAACATAATACAATGTATAACACTTGGGTACTGCTCTTATAGATCAATCATTACTTTTTATTTCAAACAAATACTATTGGCAATTCTGACGTTAAAAAGAATAATAAAATGATACCTACAAACTTCTTATTCAAACTAACTACATAAAAACAGATCAATTTCTCACCGATGTTTGGATAATATATAAAAAATTTAAAACTTTGTTCACTTACTTTTGCGCCATCCATTTGTAACAGTAAGAATTAATCTTATATTTTCTCACTTCCAAATGCCAATTTTTGTCCCGAATGACAGACTGTATATTTACCCGGGAAATTATCATACATTTTATCACCTTCTCACTATATATCAAAGCGACATTCTAAAGGTCTCGCGCCTAATAAAGTTTTTGATATCATTTGATAAGCCAAGAATTTACTGGTTTCCTTTCAAGAGTTATCGAAATTAACTTTGTAAGTGTTTATCTTTTATGTATAAACAAAAATGTCCTTTTCTTAATCAAAAAAGATTATTATATATATGCATACATGTATGCCAGATTTTAGAAAATTAAAATATTTCTTTTTACAATTAATATAGTCCTTAAACTTAAGATGGCTAATTATTTTTGATACATGTACCATACATATAACATTTCTATAATTAAGTCATAAAAATCTTTTTCAGTATTTTTTCTGCTTGTGACAGACTTCTGAATTTGAAAATTAAAAAAAAAAGCTTTTAGTAGTATTATAGTCTTATAATGTAAGTGCAAGTCAGTGTCATCATCAATTTTATTTCTATCTTAATAAAAACTAGAATACACCCGTATTATCGCGGGTCCGTGTATAACTATGCGTATGCCTTATTTTAGTATTGGTATTGTCATCTGATAAAGTCATGCCGTTTATAAGATGCACAGTTTTCTCTGCTTTCAAAAATCTTTCTGTTTAAACCCGTCCACCTTGGGGAAATTGGGGAAATTTATGATTCTTGTTTATTCCTATCGAAAAGTTTATCCTATAACAAAAACATTTTTCACATAAATATTCTAAATAGATTAGTAAACACTGAGTAACAAATACAGCAAAAGATTAACTCTATAGCAGAAACATTCTAAAGATATCTGCAAAATAAATATAAAGGTAAAACACTCAGTTATAATTTAAAAGGACTGAAAAATATTCTTGTATGACTGAATCAATTAACAAACAAGCATGTGTCCAGTACATGGATGCTCCACTTACACTATCATTTTCTATGTTTAGTGGACTGCACTGTGCAGTTTGGGTAAAAACTAATTTGGCATTAAAATTTAGAAAGATCACATAGAGAACATGTGTAATAAGTTCAACTTCATCAAAAACTATCCTGACCAAAAACTTAACCGGAGGCAGGACAGACTGACAAACAAATGAACAGACGAACAAACACGGCACAGACCTAGAAACAAAATGCCTTAAGTCATTGTAAGCGGGCATAAATGTATCCTAAATAATTTTTGGATTTCAAACCCGAAGAAAGATACATATGAAAATTTTATCTATATAAATAGAAACAATTTAGATTTAAATCACTAATAATAAGAATACAGTATATCAAAGCACAAACTCATAATATCAAACTGACATCAATTAATAAACTCTATATTTTTATTATTTATATAAAGCATGCAGAGTTGTTATTTTTAATCATGCACGATTTTTTGCATACAATATATAGATGTCAATGCACATGATACTACAGAATGAATATATATTAACATGCATGTGTTACATCTGGACAAAATGTACTTTAATGAAAATTTGCTACTTGACAACATCAAAAGCATAGCAAGGTCATGCAATCATCTTCAAGGTCATGCGATCATCTTACTTATATCAGGTTGTACTATTATCACAATATGAGGCCAAAAATAAAACAATTAGGTGTGGTACAAATTACCGTACAATGTAATTTTCACTGTCAAAAATTCCTATTTGGGATATAATTTCCATAAATCCACTCACATATTATAACAAATTGACATACATGACATAGGTATATGGCATTCAGTTGCATGAAAATAGTTGTTAGATATATATATATATCCCAATTTCATACATTGTAAACTTAACTAATTTAAGTTCTGTTACAAATTTCTAATAGATTCCAGAATTGCATGAATTTATCTGTTTATATGATTTGTATTGTGAAAAGGGTAAATACCCCAATGCAACTTAATAAAAAAGCTAATGTTATTCATGAATAAAGAATATCAAGTGATTAAGACTCTCAATTCTGGTTCTGATTTTCTATATCATGACACAAGGCCTATATTATACTTGAAGAGACTATGGAGATCTGAGGGTTCTCACTTAGATAAATACATGTACATGAATTCTGAACTACAGAAATTTTGACTTTGACTCACCATTTTCTAAACTGGTGAGTTCATAGACATGATAGATGTAACAAGAATGTATGCTGTATTTGCAGAGTCGAGATAAATAACATTTAAAACCAAATTCAAAAATTAATCCTAATTTGTTGTTATAATCATGCAAAGTTGGACTCATCAAAGCTGAAAATGGTGAGTCCCTTGACTTGTCTACATAAATCCCTCATGAAAACCCTGAATTATGTAGGAATTGTATAAAACATAATGTACAAGAAAAACATCAAAGAATATCCTCATTCATTTAATTAGTCTATCATTTAAATTCAGATTATTTTATCAGCAGTGCAAACATGCTCTATTAATACAAGTATTGCATGCAGTTTATACTGTATACCAGGGACTGGTTTTCTTACCTGACGATCCTTAACACACACTATTTGGACTTGCTATTGAAGAAATACATTAATATAAATATGATGTATGAGACAAATATTTATGTACATGTACAATACTAATATTTTTTAAACTGTTTTCGCTAAGATATTTTTTGTCTTTTTTCAGTATTTCTTTTTCATGTTTTCATCTTTCTAATAACTGCATGTTTATGACTAGTGTGAAACAATTTACATGTAAGTAGGAAAACCAACAGTCTAATCTATATAAATTATGAGAAACAGTAAATACATGTATAATATAATACCATAGAAAGAAATATAGATGTATGAACATAAAATCAACTGTGTTGTCTCATACTAACATGACTAAGGAAAAGTAAAATGGAAACAACTACATAAAGTCAGAATGTCTAGAATGCTTTTTTTCTGTGTCTATCTATGTGAACTTGTATATATACTTGCCCATAGATCATTGAGAGTTACATGTAGTCTAGATAAAATATTGAATATTTCAAACATTTAATGTGGGGCCTTCATAGTTCAGCTGCTGCCTGATGGTGGAGAGTTTGACGCTCTCTGCCATTGTCTGAAGGCTATTTTTGGCTGTCATTTTCTGTAACTTTGTCTTAAGTACAATAACTATTGATTATACTAGATCAATGATCATGGCATTTCATATATATGACTAAAGGGAAGTTACTCAAACATAACTATATGTGCTCATATTGAAATTTTCTCTCTTCTTTAAATTTTTGTCAATTTTATGTTATTATTCTCCATTCCTTTTTTTAAAATAGCTTTATTTTAGTCCCCAGTCTCTTTTCTTTTTTTTTCATCTCATAATTATCTGAAAGCACCATCCATTTGCATATCTTATTTAATAAAAAATCAACTTGGAATAGCATTTTATACTCTTTTTGCTTATGTATCGAATTTGTAGAAATCCTTCCTTCAACATGTTCAATGGCATTTATAAAAATGTTGACTCATTAATATATTTTAGGCAACTACAATGACAAGCATAGAAGTGATAATAGTCAGACAGACAAAATGACAGAGTGGCTGCGGACTAGTTGTACAGGGTCATGCTTTTTAATTATTGTTTAGATAATATTTGCTCTTGAAATGAATTTATCATAAATAAAGATAAAAAAAAAACAATAACAAAATAAACTTGTCTTTCAGTTCTACTTTTGATAGTTTAGATACGAGTCAAAGAGATCCTGACAATTACAGCCACCATATTGTTACAAAAGAAATTACATGAATGATGATAACAAGAATTATTTACTGCAAATATTTTTTTTTAGGTAAAATGTGTGCTTTTGTTAGTTGAAATAACACTTTAATAGTCCTAAATCATTCCTCTTAATATATTATATATATACATATGTCACGATATCACAGTAGCATGGGTTCGAATCCCGGCGAGGGAAGAACCAAAAAATATATATACAACTCGTCTAAACATCAACCCAACAATGTTAGATCTGTAAATTTGTTTTCACAAATTTTTGGTTCTTCCCTCGCCAGGATTCCAACCCATGCTTCTGTGATATCGTGACACCAAATCGCCTGCACTGCTGCCGTCCCGCTAGACCACACGACCACCTGGGCTTTTAAAAAAAAGAGCTTTCGGTGGGCATGTGTTACCTTTCCACGTCAGTTTGTTGTCACTGACTCAGACGTACTTATATTGTAGAGTTGTCACTGACTCAGACGTACTTATGTATATATATATATATATTTATTTTCTGTGACTGTATCTTACATTAATTTGTAGGATCCTTTACTATAGATAATTAAGGTGATCTGTAACAATAACATCTTCATGCCTTATATATCATGTACTGTAGTACGTCGCTAGATTAACACTGCCGTGGAAAGGTAACACATGGCCAGCGAAAGCTCTTTTAAGTAGAGCCCAGGTGGTCGTGTGGTCTAGCAGGACGGCTGCAGTGCAGGCGATTTGGTGTCACGATATCACAGTAGCATGGGTTCGAATCCCGGCGAGGGAAAAATCAAAAATTTGCAAAAGCAAATTTACAGATCTAACATTGTTGGGTTGATGTGTAGACGAGTTGTATATATATATATATATATGTTATAGGTAAAAATCCTATATTGTGGTCAATCATTTCAATTTTTTAGCAAACTAAATAATATGAATTTGGTTAACATTGCTCTCTAAAATTTGGCTTATTTGATGTAACAATTCTTAAGATGGCTGCTGCAGTTCCAAATAATTATAAGGGAAAAACAAATGAGTATTTAAAATATTGGGGATGCTAACACTGATTTCCATATTACAAGTTCTAGAATAAAAAAAAATTGTTAAAATAAGTACAATTATCAAACAATTCAAGCACACCTCTTAGACTGCACTTGACTTCAGTAACTCAGCATGAGTTTTTATAACTTGTTAATATTGTTTAGTACTTTTGGTAAATCATAAATAAATGCTAGCACAACATGAACAAACATACAATGTACGAGTAATTATTGTTTGATATGTTTAAAATGCTAACACAAAAATCTCTCTAATAACATCTGCGGATTTTCTGTCAAAAATTGGCTTTTTTTAAACAAAGTCATTATTTACTACAACCTTTCTTGCAGTGAAACCTTTAATAAAAAGTTGCTCAACATTTTAACAGACTTTCAAATGAGTTTATAAATAATTATTGTAATAATTTATAAATAGTCTGTCCATTCCATATATATGGCATATATATTAGAATAAGATGATTAGCTGCATACTATAGAACTTAGCAGCAATTTTTTTGGGGTCTAAAATGATTGATGTTCAGTCTAAATTCTTTCCTAAGCTAGCCTATAGATAGTCTTTTCTTATATGCAGGTTATAATATCTACCAAGTCAATTTTTTTAATCATATGGTATTATATACATATATCACATTTCATTTCTATAGTTTACCTTAACTTTTGTCTTTTTATTTCTGACATCACCGTTCGAATCTTGTGTGTTATCTTGTTGTGTGGGCAGTTCGGTTGATTCTTCCGAAGGGGACTCCATAATACCCCAAGGACAAATTCCAAAAAACTGCTGCCGTCCCGCTAGACCACATGACCACCTGGGCTTTTAAAAAAAAGAGCTTTCGGTGGGCATGTTTTACCTTTCCACGTCAGTTTGTTGTCACTGACTCAGACGTACTTATATTGTAGAGTTGTCACTGACTCAGACGTACTTATGTATATATATATATATATTTATTTTCTGTGACTGTATCTTACATTAATTTGTAGGATCCTTTACTATAGATAATTAAGGTGATCTGTAACAATAACATCTTCATGCCTTATATATCATGTACTGTAGTACGTCGCTAGATTAACACTGACGTGGAAAGGTAACACATGGACAGCGAAAGCTCTTTTAAGTAGAGCCCAGGTGGTCGTGTGGTCTAGCAGGACGGCTGCAGTGCAGGCGATTTGGTGTCACGATATCACAGTAGCATGGGTTCGAATCCCGGCGAGGGAAAAATCAAAAATTTGCAAAAGCAAATTTACAGATCTAACATTGTTGGGTTGATGTGTAGACGAGTTGTATATATATATATATATATATATATGTTATAGGTAAAAATCCTATATTGTGGTCAATCATTTCAATTTTTTAGCAAACTAAATAATATGAATTTGGTTAACATTGCTCTCTAAAATTTGGCTTATTTGATGTAACAATTCTTAAGATGGCTGCTGCAGTTCCAAATAATTATAAGGGAAAAACAAATGAGTATTTAAAATATTGGGGATGCTAACACTGATTTCCATATTACAAGTTCTAGAATAAAAAAAAATTGTTAAAATAAGTACAATTATCAAACAATTCAAGCACACCTCTTAGACTGCACTTGACTTCAGTAACTCAGCATGAGTTTTTATAACTTGTTAATATTGTTTAGTACTTTTGGTAAATCATAAATAAATGCTAGCACAACATGAACAAACATACAATGTACGAGTAATTAATGTTTGATATGTTTAAAATGCTAACACAAAAATCTCTCTAATAACATCTGCGGATTTTCTGTCAAAAATTGGCTTTTTTTAAACAAAGTCATTATTTACTACAACCTTTCTTGCAGTGAAACCTTTAATAAAAAGTTGCTCAACATTTTAACAGACTTTCAAATGAGTTTATAAATAATTATTGTAATAATTTATAAATAGTCTGTCCATTCCATATATATGGCATATATATTAGAATAAGATGATTAGCTGCATACTATAGAACTTAGCAGCAATTTTTTTGGGGTCTAAAATGATTGATGTTCAGTCTAAATTCTTTCCTAAGCTAGCCTATAGATAGTCTTTTCTTATATGCAGGTTATAATATCTACCAAGTCAATTTTTTTGATCATATGGTATTATATACATATATCACATTTCATTTCTATAGTTTACCTTAACTTTTGTCTTTTTATTTCTGACATCACCGTTCGAATCTTGTGTGTTATCTTGTTGTGTGGGCAGTTCGGTTGATTCTTCCGAAGGCGACTCCATAATACCCCAAGGACAAATTCCAAAAAGCGTAATTTTTCTTCAAAAACAACCTTGACTGGTAATGGTTGTTATCGTGCTGAGAAAGAAGCATGACCTCTTGGCAGGATACCAGTGTACGTCAACATTTTCGTTGACAAAGTTTGGCGCCAAATTGAAATAAATCACGGTACCGAAAACTACATTAGACACGCAACTTACTACAACGATCTTTATTTAAGGCCGTATTAAAAACCCCAGCATATATGTTTCCACCCAGCGAGTTTACCAGAACATAAACAATAATGAAATTATTTCTAAATTCACATGCCTGCCAACTGTCACTATTTGTGGGGGATTTCCCTCATGAAAGCTCCCAAATAGATATTTTGAAAGAGCGTCCACAATATTCTTAAGCGGTAACAAAACAGTAAATTGTACAATGACTATAGGGTTTTTACAGCACGAAGAAGTCAAAAACAATCTTCACAGGGATGCAGCCTGGCTAATTACTTTCCATATATCCGTAAACTGAACTTAAATCCTATTTTCAAGTCAGTATACGGAAAGGAATAAGTTAAACCGCACACTGGTGGAAAACCCACAAAAAAAATATGTCAACGTTAAAATCTCTAATAATGAAATACAAATAGACGGGAAATACAAAAAAAAAAATTAAAAAACGTTGCTCACAGCTAGAGTCCCTGTGATCAGGGACATATATTTTGATAGATATACAGTGTTCCCGGGCCATGCAGCTGTGATGATAATCAGAGAATACATGTATATGTCTGTATATATAGTATACAACGGTATATGTTTCTGACATAAGCAGGAAATAAAAATACGATGCAAAAAGATGTACTTCAGTTGAAACCTTTAGATGCAGCATATCTTCAGTTATCATTAAAAAAAAACCGCCTCTTGATGCTGGATTTTCTCGATGTGTTGAAGATCAATTGGTGGCCTTCTGTTGTATTTTACTGTGCCTTTACTCTTTGGTCGGTTTGTTGTTTCTCTTGACAAATTCCCCATTTCCATTCCGTAAATTTATACAAATTAACTTGAAGCAGAAGAAATACCACCTGACTAGCGGAGAAGCATCAACGGTCTTTGGTTTGACCCGTCCGGGGTTTGAAACCACGACCTCTCTCGTTGTAGGCGATCGCAGTACCAAAAGACCGCAGAGGTTGTCAACAATTAAAAAAAATCATATAACAAAAAAAAGTACGACTATATATATATATATATATGTTTTATTCATATTGAATTATAAAATTATCAATCAGTCCGGCAGTGTAAAAAAAATTAATACAGACAGCTTCTTTTTAATTACAGCCGATTTCAATGAGTATGTAGCTAATGGTCATTTCTTTGGTTAGCTTGATTGCTAGCTGAACCGTGAAGTCATTGTTAAGTTAGGTAAACTACCCTCACCTTAGAGTAGACTAGTCAGACGGATAACCAATTAATCTGTTTATCGGTCGTCCATCTGTCTATATCACTCTGTTCAGCTCTTAATATTATTCCGTATCATGTCTTTGTGACGTCAAATACGTTGACCCGGCCTTAATAACTTTGACCCGGACTTATCAGCGACGTCATAATGTTTGAACCGACGTTAATAACTTTGATCATTTGCCGTGAATTTTTGTGGATAAATTAAAATACTTTTCAAAACATGATTGACTTCATAATCAATCAGACTATTGTTACTGGGATATTTGAAGATTAGTTGGTTATCATCATTATATTAAGCACATTATTAGAAAAAGAATGTCACCAGGCTCTACCTCAGTCAAGAAACACTGCTAACAAAGATTAAAAATCGAGAAAAAAGATACAATGGGAGGATCGAATCAAAAGTAATTGATGTGAGAATAAAGCTATGTAAAAAAAAATACGAAAATAGTAACAATCGTTCACAGAGCACTACGTTAATACAAAGTCTTAACAACACGAACATGTGACTTATGAACGGTAGTGGTCTCAGCTGGTACTGTGGAAGGAAGCAATTTTTGTTCAGTTAGTGACAAGAGGGGCCAAAGATATCAGAGGTACAGTAGTACAAATTACTCAACATAGAATATTAAAGACTATCAACACGAACCCCACCAAAAAACTGGACCGGGGTAACAACCGTCGAGTTGCCAATGACAATTGTTGTCATTTTTAAACAAATATTACATATCGCTATTAAAGACAGATCCAGTCTTTTTCGGAGCAACCCTTCTGGACATGTTGCAAAATTATTGTTTTTGGTTAAAAGATATTTTACCGAGTATCATTCAACAAACAACAGAAACAAATCATGGTGGCGCCTATTTTATTCCAAGCAAATTAAGGGAAAACTGTAAACTATAAACCAAATACCATTAAGAGCAGGCCTGGGGCGCATCCAGCCATTTTAAAAAGGGGTTCGAAGCCAGGACAAAAAAGGGTGTTCAACTACATGTACCTATTGAAATGCATTGATCGTCCAAAAAAGGGGGTTCCTACCCCCGGACATCCCCAGTATCCGCTTCTGAAGAGACATCGCTTCAGCATGCAGCGTTATTGCCAGCATTTACAATTATCTTTCAATGAAATTGTCCACTATGATAATGTACATATATATGTGGGTGCTGCTATGTTTTTCGTCTTCAAATAAAAAAAGATGTGGTATGATTGCCAATGAGACAAATCTTCACAAAAACACAAAATGACACAGAAAATAAAAACTGTATGTCACAAAGAAAACTAACAGCCTGCATGATTTTTGTACAAAATGATGAACAAAAAACAAATAAAGGTAGCATCCACTGAATTACAGACTCCTGACTTATGTACAAAATGATGAACGAAAAACAAATAAAGGTAGCATTCACTGAATTACATACTCCTAGCTGACTTGGGACAGGAATATACAGAATGAGGCGGGGTTAAACATATTAGCGGGCGCCCAACGCTCACCTAACATGGGGCAGTGGTGTAACAGGACAACATAAGAACAAACTATACAAATCAGTTGAATAAGGCCTCACTTATCAAATCGATACAGATAAACAAAACACAGAGTGGAAGGGGATGGGTACTTTTACATCCTAACAACACAAAGACACTTAGTACAGATCTGACAGTACATACAACTACTGACAGTTAGGTCAAGCCAATAACAACTAATAAAGACAATCATGCACCTGAGACCCAATCAACCAACATCAAATGGAGTAAGTGCATGTAAAGAAGTCATAAAAAGTCAGAGAAAGAAGTTCAGTGCTCAACTCAATCTTATATCGCCAATTGTTATATAAGGCAGTCGCGGCATAATGTAGTCTGTTCTACTAGTATTCCTAACTTCAAGTAGATCGATATGGTAAAAAAAAAATGTACAGTAAAAAACATAATCTTTAAAGAGAAATATTAAGATAAAAGTAAATGTTATGTTCTTTGTATTTTCTTTAAAAAATTTGCATGGAAACTGAGACCGATACGAATGTGAAGGAATATGCTTGTCCGACGTCCACCAAACGTGACACAGGTACTTTGTCAATACACATTGACCGTCCACCTAACTTTTGAAGGTTTTAAATCCTAAGAACTTTCTGTTCTGTTTGAACTAGAATGTTTTTTACATAGTGCAAAAGGATTTCTTGAAATATTTCGGTAATTCGATTTTTAGGAGGTCATAAATGATTCATGGATAATCATAATTATCCTGAATTCGAATTATGGGGGTTAAAAAAAAAGATTCATGAATTCTTTAAATTAAAACAACAATTCAAGTTGACTTTATCCGCACCACAAAGTACAACAGAGTTTTAAATAAAGCAGGGTTTAAAAAATATCTAAATAAGAAAACAACATGATTTTAAAACATCAGCAGGAAAAGGGGGAGAGATTGCTGCGCTGACGAGTTGTCTCCCCTTTCCCTCCAAAACGTTTTTTTCGCTTGGGAAATTTTCTCACTTTTTTCCATTTTAGGATTTCAACATCTTTCTAAAATCTGGAAGACTGGGATAATATCTTCTCTCGGTGATCTGGGGAATACTAGCAGTCACTCATTTCTGGTCTATGTAATGCCGTCTGCTGGCGTGTCCCTCATCTCGGACACTTTTTCTTTCGAGACCTGGTGCTGGTGAATAAAATACAATGAAGTTTTAATTATTTATTCCAAACAGCAACTTAAACTTACATTGGAGTGTAATATAGGATCTGTGTTTTAATGTTCTGTATGTGTTATTTATATTCGGTAAAAAGCTTTGATGAACTTCATATAAAAAAGAAGATGTGGTATGATTGCCAATGAGATGAATTACCACAAGAGACCAAAATGACACAGACTTTAACAACTATAGGTCATCATACGGCCTTCAACAATGAGCAAAGCCCATACCCCATAGTCGGCTATAAAAGGCCCCGATATGACCATGTAAAACAATTCAAACGAGAAAACTAACGGCCTTATTTATATACGTAAAACTAGAGTCTCTCAAGAGCCTGTATCGCTTACCTGACTCTACTTGGGTTTTTTTAAAATCATATAAAAAAAGTTAAAATTTGGCTACAAAGTTACAAAACTTGGTCAGCGCTTCATAAGAAACATTCATGCTATGTTGGGTTTCATTCTATTCAGTGGTTCTCTAAAAGAAGACTTTTGTATGCATTTCCCATAGGCCGGGTCCTATGATAAACTAAGTCCCACGCTGGCGGCTATCTTTGGCGATGGATCGGCTACAAAGTAACAACACTTGGACAGCATCTCATAAGAAACATTTATGCTATGTTTGATTTCATTCCATTCAGTAGTTCTCCTGAAGAAGAAAATTGAATTTATTTCCCATAGGGTCCTATCTTAAATTAAGTACCCCCACTGGCGGCTATCTTGGATGTTTGCTCGGCGACAAAGTACCAAAACTTGGTCAGCATCTCATTAGGAACATTCATGCTATGTTTTGTTTCATTCCATTCAGTGGTTCACTAAAAGAAGTCATTTAAATGTATTTTCCATAGGCCGGTCCTATGTTAAACTAAGTTCCACGTACGCTGGTGGCCATCTTGGATGATAGATCAGCTACATAGTAACAACACTTTGTCAGCACCTCATAAGGAACATTCATGCTGTTTAGTTTCATTCCATTCAGTGGTTCTCTAAAAGAAGACATTTGTATGTATTTCCCATAGGCCGGTCCTATGTTAATCTAAGTTCCACGCTGGTGACCATCTTGTATGATAGATCAGCTACAAAGTAACAACATTTGGTCAGCACCTCATAAGGAATATTAATGCTCTGTTTGGTTTCATTCCATTTAGTGATTCTCTAAAAGAAGTCATTTGTATGCATTTCCCATAGTGTCTTCTATGTTAAACTATGTTCCCCGCTAGCGGCCATCTTGGATGATGGATCGTCTAGAAAGTAACAACCATTGTCAGTACCTCATAAGGAACATTCATGCCATGTTTGGTTTCATTCCATTCAGTGGTTCTCTAGGAGAAAATCAAAATGTTAAATGTTAACGACGACGACGACGCACGACGCACGACGCACGACGCACGACGGACGACTCATGCCAAGTGACGAGAAAAGCTCACTTGGCACTTCGGGCCATGTGAGCGAAAAATGAACGAAAAACAAATATGCAACACATAAACAAACGACAACCACTGAATTACAGGCTCCCGACTTGGGACAGACACACACATAGTTTGTATATATAGTTATATTTGAACAGAATCAAAAATAAAACTTTCGTATTGTATCCTATTGATCTTATGGCTTCATTTTGATTATTTAAAAAGATGATACTCCCGTGAATCTCATCAGCTGTTTTCCTGGATTTTATATACTTAATTTCAGAATCGCTTGGTTTTTGTTTCAAGGCCTTTCATGTATATATCATCGGTGCAAGAGTATCTACTTTCCTGACGTGCCGATTTACTCTTTTTTTTCGACTGTCTGTAATTCGTTCACTTTTAATCGTTTATCCAATGATTTGTATAGTAAGACTTTAATACTATATAAATCCTTGGTTTAGCCTGTTGTGTCTGTATTTCTTTTTGACCATATACCTTATACTTCCTTGTTTATTCGGTCCTTTACGTTATATGGAATGTGTTTGTACATACTTAAAATAAGTTTGTTTTAGATTTATGAGTTTGACTGTCCCTTTGGTATCTTTCGTCCCTCTTTTAAAACAGATCTGTCTTTAAAGTGTCACTCATTTTTTTGAAGATCTATTCTGCGATAATGTCCTGCATGCGTCGGGTGTATTATGGTGTAACAGATGTTAATACAATCATTGTATAATGAAATACAAATAATGTATCTGCTTTTACCATGAATACTATGCAATTGATACCTTGAAAAAAGTATCCGAAAATAAATTAAGAAAGAAGATAACAGATGGCTGTCGTAAAGCCGATGTTAACAAGTGACCATCGACGGGACAGTTCATCAATTCCATTAATATTCAACTGAGAAAAAACGGAGGCCTGAATTTTTCAGAAACAATAAATTAAAATGACATATAGATATCTTCAGATATAGCACTAGACATGAAAAGTTACCGTCACACTTAAACGATTTACATGTTGAAAAAAAATCATTTTTTTTTTATTTTTTTTTAATCATTGGAAATTGATATTTATATAATACTACTAGACTATAGACTGTAATGAATAAACTTATATAACATCGATAGACAATTATTATTCAAAGTAATTATTATGTCTTATAAGAATTTGTCTGCACGGATTTATATAAAAGAAAACTGTCTGTGGTTAATGACAAGCGAAGATAGACACATTTTTAACAAATTATAAAAAAGAAGATGTGGTATGATTGCCAATGAGACAACTATCCACAAAAGACCAAAATGACACAGACATTAACAACTATAGGTCACCGTACGGCCTTCATCAATGAGCAAAGCCCATACCGCATAGTCAGTTATAGAAGACCCCGATAAGACAATGTAGAACAATCCAAACAAGAAAACTAACGGCCTTATTTATGTAAAAAAAAATGAACGAAAAATGAACGAAAAACAAATATGTAACACATAATCAAACGGCAACCACTGAAATTGCAGGCTCCCTATTGGGGACAGGCACATACATAAATAATGTGGCGAGGTTAAACATGTTAGCGGGATCCCAACGTTACTGGTGAACATCCCCCTAACCGGGGACAGTGGTATAACAGTACAACATAAGGACGAACTATAAAAATCAGTTGAAAAAGGCTTAACTCATCAGATGGACAAAAATACAAGTGGACGTGGCCGGGTACTTATACATCCCGACTCAAAAAGACACAATGAACAGATCTGAGAGTACTCGCAGTTATCTGACAGCTAGTTCAAAGCCACTAACAACTAATAAATAAATCATGCATCTAAGACTAAACTATCAATTCGTACACATCCAACATAAAATGGCGGTCATTTCTAACAAAGAGCTTTGAAACAAAAAACTGACAAGTTGTCATGTGTTAAAAAAAACCTTAATTATTGTCTGTATTTGCATCATGCCTCTATTGTGCTCTTTTTCAATATTGAATTGAATTGAGAATTGAATTGAATTGAATTGAATTGAATTGAACAAACCACAAGTTAACAATTTTTTTTTCTGTGACGTATTAAATTTATATTAAGATCCATTTTGTTACATCTTGTGATCAATTTTATTTGGCAATCGCCAATGGCAGTCAGCAGGGTTAAAGAACATCAGTTGTTCGACCTGTTAGTCAAATGCGTTTTGTTTAAATATACATATCACAATGTATCACTCTTTTGGTCTTTTGGAAAATGTTGTTTGTGCTGTTTTTAGACCCTTCTACAACGAAATTTGTTTGACATGCACACGTATAAAAATAGCGGTTTTTATCCAACGCAGTCATAGGTTTGAACGTAGTTTTCAATTTAGACTCGTTTAATATATTTTTTGTTTGGGCATGTATCATATTTTCCCTCCGGTTTATATGATCCGTTCATCCTATATATTGACTCTTAGAATTTAAGAGTTAATCTAAAAATGAGGGTACTTTCTCTAAAAGTGAGGGTACTTTTTATATGGCCTTCCAAATACCGTTTCGATCCCTAACATCACTGAAGAGACATTTATTGTCGAAATCCGGATATGGTGTACTAAAGAAATATTGACACCGAATGTTTGTGGCACAACATCCTGTCCACAAGTTAACAATTTTTTTTTCTGTGACGTATTAAATTTATATTAAGATCCATTTTGTTACATCTTGTGATCAATTTTATTTGACAAACGTAGTTTTCAATTTAGACTCGTATACATAGAGAATAATACATGGCGAAATCCGTTTCATATGTCGAATCATCCCGAGACATCAATATCAGCCCGAGGGATGATATTGGTCGAGGGTGATACGACATGTGATACGGATTTTGCCATGTATTATACGCTTTAACATATATTTCAACAGAGGAGTATTATAGTATATGAACTGTTTTCTGATCCATAGCACTGGGTTACCTTCAGTTCTGCTTTTGTCTTGTTTCAAAGCTTTAAAATAACTGCTCAATTATTTATACGAAGCACCTAGGTAACCTTACAATCTGTTGTTTTGAAAATATTTTGTTTTTTATTATATATATTTAAGTGTTTTGTATTTTTATAGTTGCATTGAGTGTGCCAAAAGATATGTTGTAAAAACTTGATGTTCGTGACGTCACAAATAATATGAAAACTTTATGTACGTGACGTTACATACCAAACAATGACGTCATTCCAAAAAAATACCTATTTTTAGAAAAAAAAATCTTAAGCAAAAAAAAACCTAAAAAACTGACTTAAAAAAAAAAAAAAGGTATGCGATACGGGTTTTACCATGCGATACGGGTTTAGCCATGCGATACGGGGTATGCGATACAGGGTAGGTGATACAGACTGGAAAAAAGAACCTTTATTAGATATACAAAATAGCTGTATTTTGTACTAAATATATGATAAATATATATATACTAGAATACAACCGTGATATCGCGGGTCCGTGACTGAATTAAAAAATATAACTATGCGCAAGCCTTATTTTAGTATAACATGTAGTATTGTCATCTGATAAATACGTCATGCCGATTATAAGATACACAGTTTTCTCTGCTTTCAAATCTTTCTGTTTTAACCCGTCGAATCGGTAATATTAATTATTTGGAAAACAAAAGGTCCTGTCATGGAGTATTTTTTTAATCAACAGCATTGTCCTAGTATTAGTTATAAATAAATTTGAATTCTTTGATTCTTTGTTTTACGTCATGCCCACTAACAAATTGAAAACTGTACCTATACGCCTTTTTTTTAGTCCAGATTTTTAGTATTCGTATTGTTATCTTAGAAAGTCTTACTGATTAAAATACTACAATAGGTTACAATTTGACAATTTAGTAGTGTCAACCCCGTGATTATGACTCGTGTATATAGCATATTGAATACACCGTTTGGTGGTGTGCCTGTCAGATGCGGAACGTACAGACAATTAAGGTAATAGGTAACAGGTGAATATACTATTGGTATCGGTATGGAACTCGACCCGGAACTTCTTAATTATTGGCAATATTAATTACGTGGAAAACAAAAGGGCCTGGAGTGGTGTAATTTTTAATCTACACCTTTGTACTATATTAGTTATGTATAAAGTTGAATTCTTTGATTCGTCTTTTTTGACGTAATGACGGCTGACAAATTGGACCCGTCGTAATTTTAGTATTATAGATACATAGATATCATATTCTTCTCGCAGCATTGGAGACCCATCGGTGGCCTTTGTTTGTTGTCTGCTCTATGATCGGGTTGTTGTCTCTTTGACACCGAGATTCCCAATTTCCATTCTCAATCTTCTTGATTTATATTGAACTGAATTTCTTTTTGGTGTATTTTCCCCTGCTGTTACCTGGTACTGCTACTAGTCCCAGCTGCAACATCTGAAAATGTATCTGCAGTTACAAAATGTATGTAAATATATTTAGAAATAAATTACTAGTTTAGTCTAGACTAGTACTGATCAACTTCTGATATATTGTTTTTTTTTGTGTGTCTGTTATTTGATATTTATTCTGTCATTTAATGGATTTTTTTTGGTATAATATCTATGACCCTCGGGGCCCAGAGTTGTTTAATAAAATTGATATAATCTTAACAAAAAAGTGACATTGATTTATGATCATTTCCCGGGGATCATTTATGATTCCACAAAGCACTTGTTACGACACTGGGCCTCTTGTTTTTTTCGGATTATCTCCCATACGCCGAAGTTTTCAGTGTCCTTGACCTCAAGTGTTCTCAGACTGATGCAATAATTTGAACGATGAAAAACTGAAAAAATCAAGGAAACTCGAGCTGTTATTTAATTTATCTGTGATAAAATCAGCAACTTTATTGTTGATCTTTAATTTCAAGAATGGAGGACGACGAGTTGGTAAGAGGATTAATAATAAATGATGAAAGGATATTTTGAGCCGGGAATATGAGAAAAATATGGCGACTTCCATCCAAGTTCACACGTGTAGTAAATTATTCGCGATCAGCATATTGGTTATGATATTGTCACATTTTTGCATCTATTTCTCGCTCCAACGCCCGTTTGTAAATATAAATTGTTATATATTACAGAAGATTGGCAAATTTGGCCTGCATATAAACTATATCTCACGAAATAACTTATCTTGTATCTGGATAGGTTCGATCGTTTATATCAGAGACATGTATACTAAATGTATTTATATGTCTGTGTTGATATTTATATATGTTCAACCGTGCTGATCATTTTTGGTGTTTTGATTTGGGTACCCACTTCGACTACAACCTGGCATGAAATGCTGATAATCCCTAGGCTATGACTAAACTACATCATTTGCAGAGAGATCCCTGAAATTTTGTCCAAATAGACACACACTTTCAGCATTTACAATGTACCACGAACACAAGTTTGTTACTGTTACCATAAACAACCCTCTGAAATTGTACTGTCCACAGTACTTTGTACCTTCTTTTTAGATTAAATCATTTATCACATTTATATAGACAATTTTATCACTTACTAATAAATTTTATTACCATTTAAACAAAGAGACTTCCCCCACTTTCATACAAATAAATTATTTCACATATAGCATGTATATAAACTTATAATAAAATTAGAATAGACAAGTAAAAAGAATTATCAGTGTACTCAACATGTTGACTGTGAATTATATATGTATATGCATTGCAAGAAGTACCTTCACTTGGAAGCAGTGTGTTGATAACACCCATGTTAGTGCTGTGATATCAAGATTGGGTTTAGTTTAGAGTGTCGATCACAGGATTTTTATTAGGCCCTTTTTATTAAGTGAGGAACATGTACCTTGTACTTCAACTTTTTTTTAAATTATCCTATATCCCTCTGAATTGAGAATTTTTGCATTTATAAAAACTTTATAAAAATAAATTAAACAACCTACCAACCAAGTAAAAAAATAAAGAGATAAAATTCCCTTTTATCTGCTAGGCTATAAATATACATTATACAAATCATTATTGCATCAGACATGTTTTGGTATAAAATAAAGTCTGCAATATAAATTGAAACATTTATCTTTTAGATAGCAAAGGAAATATATAAAAAAAGATATAGCTCTAAGCCTCTTCTATTCAAGAATATTTTGATAAGTTTGGAGTAGTGAAAAAAAATCAATAATTCATAGCTTTTCTAGATCTGCAGAAATAAAATTATGGTTTATGATAGAGAAAAGGTGAGTTTCTAGAAACTTTGTATTTTGTGAAAATTCACATTTATTAAAGTGTCAATGAAAATTAATATTGATCAAAGATGTAAACCAATGTACAACATGTACAAAAAAAGTGAGGAAAATCTCTAACACAGGTTTTAATTTCGTTCCATAATTCAAAATAAGATTTATATATTTTTATGATGAAATACCTAATCATGAAATGAGACTTAAGTGTAGATGATGCAACTTCTTATCAATATTAAGTTTTTCAGGTAAAGTAAGATATGTTCCTGTTGTTTGATTCATTGATCCCTTTAAAAAGAATATTGTGAAAGATTTACACATTTCAGGTCATTTGGAAATTTAGGTAAATGAGTAGGATTTGGTCTAATCTGGAAAAAATATTATATTATTTTAAATAAAAAGGGTGACATGTCTACATATAACAAAGAAGATCTACGTGGTATGATTGCCAATGAGACAACTGTCCACAAGAGACCAAAATGACATGTATGTATCTGGATTGTCAACTAATATTTTCATACATTTCCTTTGTATATAATATGAGTGTAATTTTCTTTATTTCCATAAAGTAATATAATCTAACTTTACAGACACCCTTTGATCCTAATATGATGAAAAAGAAAAAGAAGAAGAAGAAGGTTCCATTTGATTTAGATGCAGCTATGGGGGATCCAGAAGGAGCAACAGATGGGGCACCAACCCCTGAAACAACGGAAATCACAGAGGAACCAGAGGAAAGCAAATCTGAAAATCAAAGGGAGAAAGTAGACGATGGTAATAAATAATGGGGAAATAATTATTAAATACATGTGAAGTGTACATGGCCATTCATGGTGTATTATTAAATACATGTGAAGTGAACATGGTCATTGGTGTATGTAAATACAAACAAAATCAGTCAGAAATTACATGTACATGTATATTAAATGTCATTAATTATACCCCACGCAACAAATTTTGGAGGGTATAATGTTTTTGACCTGTCAGTCCTGTTTCTTGTCATTGCAACTCCCATCCAACCACACAACAGAATTTAATGAAAACCTATTTAGATAATATGGACATACTATGTAGACCTGTGTATTGACAGGAAATTATTATTCAAATTTGTTTTCTTATACAATTTTTTCTTATAGTTATTTTAATTCTCCAGTGACAATGTGGGGACATATGGTATGTGTGCGTGCTCACTAAGGTTCTTAAAATGTTAATAAAATACATCCTGCGTAAGACAATAAATATTATTGATATTCTATATATGTCCATATGATAAATAAAACTGAACATATACTTAAGACAAACAGATGAATACACAAAGCTACATTGATCATGTTGATACAAAGAATATTTCATCTGTTAAAGCAATAATAACAAGGGTTCTTACTACTCTGCTTTAAGTCAAGTGAGTCATTTAGTATGACTTCCTACTCAGAAAGGTATAAGTCATCATGGTCATAGGACACCTTTTTCTGAGGATAGAGAGAAGAGAAAGTCTAATTTAGATGACTCTTGATATTCATGCACCAGGTCGATTTCTTTCCAACACAGCTCATTTGTCAATCTGGTTGACTTCTCCAATTAATGAATTCAAATTTCACAATCAGTTATAATAGCCACACTGTAAACCAATGACCACAATGTTCCCTGTATTGGTCCCTGGTACTCTATTAATTTGACTTCACCATTGTGTATACATGGTATAAACATTCCCTAAAATGTACATTTATTTAGGCTGTAGGCTGGAGCATTTGTGTTACCAATTCTTAAATACATTGACAAGAAAGTGTTTATTTCCCAGATTATCATTTTATTTTAGATTCACTCTGATTCAGCAATGTGATGTATAAAAACAAATTGTTTGAATATTTTCAGATATGTCATTAGAATTTAGTCTTGGAATGAAGAAGAAGAAAAAGAAAAAGAAAGCATTTGAACTTGATGACCTGGGAGATGCTTTGCCTGTAAGTATTTAGTATAAAGATTAGATCTTGTTTCAACCGTCATTCAAAGTGCTGTAGTCAACAATCAACAATCAATTCATGATTATTTTAAAAATGCAACATATAAATGATTTAAAGTGGTACCTAACAGTACAGGGAGATAACTCTGTAAAATCAGCAGAACGTTTTAATGACGTTGTGTTCATAAGGGAATATTTAGCTTCTCAATGATCAAAATTGGTGTTTGTCAAACTGCTATATAACCAGTGTAATTTTTCTGATTAAACGGTTGGTTCAAATTTTTTGAAATTTTTATATTTTTGTCAAAGGGTCAAAGTAAATACTTTTTCAAAATTTTAAGAAAATTAAACGAGCCACAAATAATTTTAGTTAAAGTGTTAGGTACCACCTTAAGAAAAATTTAACAGCTATTAAAATAAAAAATGGAGCATTGTAAGTAACACTAGACAACAAATTAAGTACATGTAACATATTCTTGTCAAAGCAGACCTGGCAGAATTTGTAGGAATAGCATGTTGATGTTATTTATAAATTTATTTGGAACTGCAGCATTGGTTTCATCAAAATTTTATTTAGTTCTTATGACTTGTCCATAAAAAACCTTGTATTTTATAGGAATCACAAGCTTCAGAATCTAATGAGGCCCCAGAGGACCAAGATGGTGGAGCTGATGATGAAGCCCCAGGAGATGAAGATTTTAATTTAGCTCTTCCAACAAAGAAAAAGAAAAAGAAGAAGAAGGTTGACTTTGATGCACTGGAATCAGAGGAACCAATGATGGATGAAGGTAGAAATAACTATTTTAGGAACTTATAGATAACAAAATAATATTATCCAGATATTTCCATATACTCACTGGCACAGTTGTTGATAAAAACTTTTGAATGGTGCACATGGTTGGACTTAATTTTCAGCGTGTTCTGACTGGAAGTATATTTAAAAAAGATGCTAAGACATCAAAGGTACAATCAAAATGCATGTCAAACAAACTGACAGCACTCTGGCAAGAAAAAGAAAAGGCAGAAAGGGGGATGTTGTCAACAATAAGTTAAAGATTTTGATTATGTCTGTTTAAGGGGGAACCACTTACTTATGTTGATATTTGTTTGCAGCTGATGTAACCAAGGCAAATCTCATTTCCATGGAGATAATTGGGTTTAAGTCCTTTAGTCATGGTAATTTTTGTAAAGTTAACATTTTAAAGTATTGCCATTTCAATTTCAATATTTGCTTTCATTTTACTATCAAAATTATCAAAATTACATACAGTCAAAATTTCACTCTGTGTCAACAATTTTCATTTTGATTTAACAGTTGATGAAGCAGAAGAAGCCAAGAAGGAAGAGAGATTAACAGGAGGTAGTTCTGGGAAATCTTGGTTGGACTCTGACAGGGATTACACATATGATGAGGTATATTTCTAGTTGTAGTTCTGGGAAATTATACCCCAACTCTAGCATTGGGGTCTATATTGAATTTACCTAGTCTATCTCGGTGTCCTTCTTCACACTTTTCTCATTTACTACTTAGAACAGAAAGACTTCATATTTGGTCAGCATCTTAAGAGTGATATTTTGTAATGAGTTTGCCCTTTACAGTTCGGTCAGACATCTTATTGCTGTATGATGGACACCTTATTCCTATATCATGTATATAGTCCAGTCAAACTAAGATTTAACCTCAAACTAATTGCAACAGAAAATGTTTTACTTCTAATCTATAGCATTATGCCCTTTATATACACAGAAAAAAGTTCTATAAAATCTAACTTGAGGAAAACTCAAAAATCAGCATTTTTAATTTCCTATGGAAATTAACATTGGAAGGGGAGATAACTCTAGTAAAAAAAGTCTTTTTTGGTCAGTTTTTGGTTCTTTTTCTTGAAATTTATGTTAAGTATGATACTTTGATGGGGTTATAATTTTGTGTATGACTAAATTATATAATCTGTGCATGAAATGCACAAAACAGAAGTGTTATGGGTAGTTATATTTTTTTTCATGCATTTTTCATTAAAGAAATTGCAAATTTGAAGCTCTGTAACCATTTTGAAAAAATAATGTGAACATTTAGTATTGTTTATATCTGTATATTAGTGGAAGAAGACGTCAAGTCTTCTGAAGACTTAAGGGGCTGACCATTGGCATTGAGTCTCCGTATGCCGCATTCATTTCGTGTATTACAATTTCAAAACAACTTAGATACCTGACACCAATTTTTACACATGATTAGGCATCTGAATCATTTAATTTGTAAATTATGATTGTATAACAATCACTATCGTAAATATGACCCTTTTATTTATGTAAATTATTAGATTTCATCTCATCCACATGAACGTTATTTGTTTACTTGTAACAGGATGTTTTAACTGTAGATATTTGTATTACGCATGCGTGAATTTGGTATCGGGACAACTCGCCCTGTTTACAAGTTCGCCCTTGAAGTTACGAATTTGCAATCCTGCAGACAAGAAGATTTTGTTTTTATATAAATAAAAAGGATATATAAAGTGTTGACTTTATTCATGGTTTTCCTTTGTCATGTGAATTAGATGCCCTTCGTAACATACATGTGAACCTCCCGGCGGGAGAACAAAATTCCCGTTTTCAGGGGTCTCATCCCGTCCTCCCGTTTAGGAGAAAAAACTCCTGTTTATGAAATATTTCATGAATGAAAATTTTCAGACGCCATATTTGATCATTTCTTACTACTGCACGGATTTAATTGACACCTGTGTTAAATTTTACCTGAACATCAAAGAAGATGTATAATTATATGGCTTCACTTGACAGCTTGGGTGTCAAACATACTGGTAATCAACGATGTTTACCTCCGGCTAACTGCCGTTGTGTTATCAAAACGATGTGTATTGGGAATATTGAAATACTTTTTTGTTACTTCCCTTTGTTTTAGCCTGTTTTCAGTTATTTTGCTTTTAAAAATGTAAATTGTAAAAAGACTATAAATGATTAATATTTTAATCAAATAATCATAAAATGATGTTGATTAAATGAATTTAAATGATTTTGGACAAATAAAAAAATTAAAATTTATAAATTATTGAAGCAATCTAGACCTCCTTTCAAGGATTACATTGAAGTTTATATGATAAATTTGTTTCTTACTGTTTAGAAGTCAACATACAATATGAGCAGCTAGACTGATACTTTTAAACACTGCCTTGTGATATTTGTGTGTAATATGTAATATATCTGTTGTATATACAGGGACTAAACTTAACGCTCGCCCGGGCGCCCGAGGCGACCAGATTTTCGGCTTGGCGAATATATTTAGTCATCATGGTCGCCAAGCTGGCGACTAAAAAAATTGAAGTAAATCCCATTTGTACCCTTTCCCCCGCGATATTAACAAAGACTGTTCCCAAAAAGAAACCTGTTTGTCTTATCAAAGCGATATAGAAATGAGTATTTCCGAAAACCAGTAGGTTATTTGTAATAACTGAACCCATTCATATTGCTATGTTTTCAATCCGGAGTCACGATGTTGCATATATATATACCTTCTTCTTTCCGCATGTTTTCTTAGTTCTACGATAATTTCATTATTGAACAGTGTTTTCTATTTTACTGTTCAATAATCATCGTGAAAGGGATGTTTTCTTATTGTCCTGTGAGTCATTACAAGTCTGTGTTAGACGGTAACTTGTTCCTGAATCGCTTTTTACAAAAATATTTAATAAAAAACGAAATTTAAAATCTTGTAAATAAAAATCCCAAAATCTAGTTTGATTTCCAATCTTCATTAAAAACTTATTGAAAAATATATTTTGATCAACACTATTAGAGGATGGCTTGGATTGAGATAATATTTAATGTCCAAAGAAAGACTGTTTTGTTTCATACCATGAACATACATTTAAAGAAGAATCAAAGAAGTTTGTATTTGAACATATATATATGAAGACTTCTTCCTGTTTTACTTCTTGTATGAATGATCCTTCTTACGTGGGAGCACTTAACAAATGTACAAGTTTGTTAACATAAACATCAAAATGATTTGCTTTGCTTCATGGTATGATAATTTGATAAAAAAAATCTGACTGGAACCAACATCAAGAACATATAAATTTCTGAATAAGGTTTAAATACAACTAATGTTCTCCAGCTGAGCCTATAGCTTGAAATATTCAAGGTAATTTATATAAAGTATCCTTACAATCCCGGTTATTGCGCTAAAGTGCCCTTTCAGAAAACTAGCACCCTTCTGCCCTGAGATTTAAGCTGGAACACTGTTAGTAAGTATATACTAAGTAATTTTCAGTTTTGTTTTATTTTAGTATAAATATTAGTGGGCTCCTAAAATTTTAAGCGGGCCCCTGAAAAAAATATCTTAGGGGCCCAGCTGGCCCCTAGAGAAAAACAGTTAAGTTTAGTCCCTGATATATATGTTGAAGAATTGAATAAAGATAAAAAAAAAAGACTAATAAAAGGTCTAGTAGTTAGATTAATTCCTAGTAAAATCTTGAAATTTAAATTTGTAAATGTTAGTATATAAATTTATATATTAGATTTTAATGTGTAAGCTAAGAAATAGCAAGACATTTTACACTGTTTTTAAGTCTTTTTAAGCTTTCTACAAATATGACTTTCATAATGCTTAAAATCCATGCAGTACTAATGTTAGTGTGTTATTTTTTTAATTAATTTACGATGTTGCAAATATACATGTGGAGCTTATTTCTTTCTTATTTGTCTAAACATTTACAAATGATAAGGAGATGGAGACATGAACAAAAATATATACAGATAAGATATATAAATATAATGATTCATTTGCAAGCAGTGAACAATCATTTGTCAAAAACAAAACAAAACAAGAAACAGATTCTTCTTATTATTTTATGTTATTCAAATAGAGAGGCAATAAGGGAACTATAAACATTACAATTTGATGGAAATTTGAAGAAAAAACACAATTTCTACATCATTTGGTTACATTTACGACAAAATTTATGTCGATAAAAACACATGATGTTTTGACCATTCAGTACTTAATAGATGCATAGTTCTTGGGGAAAAGTTTCATCAAATAATATGAATATAAATGATTTTTTTTTGTGCTCATTTTTTGCAGTGGGTTGTGATGATCTTCCAGTTAGGTTACCCTCATTTGGAGTGTTGTTCCCAACCTGTTAAAGGTCCATCTTTGTGCATTATTCAAAATTGGAAATTTCAACAAGCATCTAATATTCTTAATCTGGAAAATAAACCCTGGTCTGCTAGCTTCATGTTTATATTTTCTACCGATTTAATATATACTAGTAACTAGAATCATGCAAACAGACTTAAGGAAAAGGCATGTAAGTTCATCATACAAATATGACACTTTTTCTAGACAATGACCAGATCTTGCAAAATTCGTCGCTAAAATTGTAACCTTTAAAATTGTTGTGGTGCAGTAAAAACCGATATGGGAACTTTCAAAAGTTGGCGGGTATGTTACAAGTCTTACTATTTTTATGCTCCATTTATGGGCAATATGTTTTCTAGTCTGTCCGTCCGTCCTGCTTCTGGTTATAAAGTTTATGGTCGAGGTAGTTTTTGATGAAGTTGAAATCCAATCAACTTGAAACTTAGTACACATGTGTTCCTCTTGGTATGATCTTCTTAATTTTACTGCCAAATTAAAGATTTTACCTAATTTTCATAGTCAACTGAACATAGAAAATGATTGTACGGATGGGAAATCCATGTACTTATAACCTTTTCTTGTTTGAAGAAAAAAATACATTTTAACAATAACGGAACAAAGCAGCCTGGGTAAGTGGGGCTGCTTTTATGGTAATTCAAGTTACTTTTTATTCACCTTCTTCCACTTCAGAGCTATCAGCTCTTTGATTATATTTTTTCAGCAACTTACTTATCTAAAGAAACTTTAAACCACAAAAAGAAGAATACATGCTTAGTTACTTTTATTAAATTTGAGATTCTCTACCTTGACATGTTGAAAAATTCAATAAATGGTCCACTAATGAATTACGAAATCTAGATTATAGCTCGATAAAATATATGAAAACAGCTAAATTAGAGTTGTTTGTTATACTTTAAAGACCACTAAAAAATCTAGAATCAATACACTCTGATGAAGTTATAATTTTGTATCAATTTTTATTGATATTTCTGTTTTTTTTTGCAAAAGTTGTCTCCCTTTTCAATGCAAATCTCCATAGGAATTTTAAAGGGTGATTTTTTTTAGTCTTCCCCAAGTTAGATTTTATGGGACTTTTTTCTGTGTATATTCGGGGTATAATGCTAAAGATTAAAACTTAAAAATCTTCTGTTGCAATTACTTTCGGGTTAAAGTAAAATTTATGCTAGATTGACTGGACTAATATTCAATGTGTTGAATAGATATATAAAAAAATTCCGAACTTTTCTCAACTACTTTGGAACAGAAAGATCTCATATTTTGTCAGCAGCTTGCTAGTGTTGTATCATCTGTGCACTCTCAAGTTCTGTTAGACCACTACTTCATTGATAATTTCAATGATGTGTGTTGGTATGTTAAGCAAGACAAATGCATTCTTGTAATGATTTGATTGTGACACATTCCCCATTCCTTTCTCAATTTTTATTGTTGAGTTAGATTTCTGTTTGTACCAAACAAACAAAAAACTGTATTGTAAAGTTAACAAATATGATGGACAGCTATATAAATGTTTTATTTTGTTACACTTTTCTATAAACACTAGCAAATGTGTTGATTTAAAAAAAAGATCATTTTAAGATTTATTTGGAAAATTATACTTTTCATTCCCAAATTGCAAGTACCAGTACTTTCCATAAATGTATTGTTTGAGGTAAAATATGTGAATAATTACATGTACAGTAAAATGTGTTTCAATGTTTTTCAGTTACTGTCTCGTGTGTTTGATATAATTAGAGAGAAAAATCCAGATATGGTGACTGGTGAAAAGAAGAAATTTGTTATGAGACCTCCTCAAGTGCTAAAAGTTGGTACAAGAAAATCTTCTTTTGCAAATTTTGCAGATATTTGTAGATTGTAAGTGTATACAATTGCTGTTTATTTTTTCTTCTTTTAGTAAAACAAGCAATATGTCACCTGACATAAGGTGCACATTCATGAGAAGATTAGGTTTTGTGAACCATATGATTTATCTGTTCTTAATTGTGCAAGGTAAAATGGAATATGAATTATTGCCTTTATCATACGTTTCATAGTCCTTCTCAATAAATCTGGAGTCAATCTAATATTCTTTTTGTCGAGCATGCAACTTTTGTTGCAGAAAGCTCGACATAGGGATAGTGATTCGGCGGTGGCAGCAGCGGTGTTACTTTTTAAAAGCTTATATTTTAAAAGAGAAAGAAGACTTGGAGGCTTCATACTTTGTATATAGATGCCTCATGTTTGGTATGTGCATACCTTGCATGGTCTTCATGCACGTCAGACAGTTTTCACTTGACCTCGACCACATTTCATGGATCAGTGACCAAGGTTAAGTTTTTGTGGTCAAGTCCATATCTCAGATACTATAAGCAATTGGTCTTTTATATTTGGTGTATGGAAGGACTGTAAGGTGTACATGTCCAACTGGCAGTAGTCATCTGACCTTGACCTCATTTTCATGGTTCAGTGGTTATAATTAAGTTTTTGTGTTTTGGTCTGTTTTTCTTATACTATATGCAATAGGTCCACTATATTTGGTGTATGGATTATGGAATGATTGTAAGGTGTACATGTCTAGCTGACAGGTGTCATCTGACCTTGACCTCACTTTCATGGTTCAGTGGTCAAAGTTAAGTTTTTGAGTTTTGGTCTATTTTTCTAATACTTTATGAATAAGGTCAACTATATTTGGTGTATGGAAATATTTTATGATCTATACATCTGTTACACAGGTTTTATTTGACCTTGACCTCATTTTCACAGTCCATTGCTATGTGTTAAGTGTTTGTGTTTTGGTCTGATTTTTCTTAATTTATAAGCAATAAGTCACCTATATTTGTTGAATTGAAGAATTGTTAGCTGTACATGTCTCCCTTGCAAGGTTCATCTGACCTTGACCTCATTTTCATGGTTCATTGATCAATGTTTTGTTTTCTTGGTTAATGTTGAATTTATATGAGAGTTGTAATAAAGCTTTATATTTAGGTCTATCAACATTATATCAATGATAAGTAAAGAAGGCAAGACATTTCAGTGCTTGCACTCTTGTGATTACATGGATAAAGAGGAATATACTTTGCAGGGGGGTTGGTATTTAAGTTTTTTGAGGACGATATCATCAGTAACTTTTGAAGTGTATATATTTGACAACATATCAAAATTTGTCTTGCTATAAATGTTTTATAGATCGTAGAAGATTATATTTGATGACAATTTCACAAATTTGGGTTGTGTCACTTTCACCTTTCTAGAGTTGTGCCCCTTTACAAATGGAAAAGATGCTAAATTTTTCATTTCCATTCTCTAACTTTAGTTTGCTTCAACCAAATGTTATTAAATTGTAGGCTTATCACAGCAAAAGATCAAGTAGAATTTCACAAGCATGTTGCTGGTTTTGAGTCGTTTTCCTTTATAACTTCATATACAAGCAGGGCATATTCTGTTTCCCTTAGACTCATTCCCCTTTTATTTGTATATAAAACAATTATTATGATTTTATTGTCTATCTTGTAGGTTACATCGACAGCCTAAACATGTGTTAGCTTTCCTGTTGGCAGAATTGGGAACAAGGTAAGATAGTATTTAACATGAAGTTGTTTTCCAGTTCTTAGAAAATCACTTTCTTGATAAAAATAGGAATTTTGACAACTTAAAATTTAGGACAATTTGTTAGGAAAGATCTGTGTTCAAGCTTGCTTTGTCTTTGAAAGGCAAGATGTTCAAGTAATATAGTACAACTTTCAATATAGGCCAGTGAGAAGTGTTTATTAATGATGTCTTGTCATGAAATGCTTTTCAATCTAGTTATAACTATAAAAAGTTTAAAGTACAATCTATATTTTTCTGTTTTGGGCTTTGTTGAGTGATGTTATTATTTTATTCCCCTTCGTCTTTTATTATTTGAGTTGTTGGGTTGCTTTCTGTAGACATGTACATGTGCTCCATATGTGATGACTATTCTGAAATATATAATACTTAGAACCACACCATAGAGGAGATTTCAAGCAACTTTCTTGATAAGGCCTTGACATAGATTATATATTAGACATCAATAAAACTTTAAGTTTGGTAAGGGCTATTCCAGAAAAAAATGTAGTGGGGGGGTTTGAAGTCAGTTTTTGTCAGCACCCACCGCCCAGACAATTGTAATTGCGAATTATAGTGCATTATAGTGTGAAAAGTTGCTCTGATACCAATCACCCATGTATTATTAATACAACGTGCCTTCCAACCCCCCCCCCAATACATTTTTTTCTGGAATAGCCTTAAGACAAATGCAATATACCGGTAAATAAATTTCTGGTTTTAGATAATTATCAATTCCCAATATTGTATATTACTATAGCATAAAAAGAAATGATTATCTTTCAAATCTTCATGTGCAGCTAGTTAAAACTATCTGATTGATTTACATATTGCTTCATTGTGAATGGTCAGTCAAAAGATTTAACTGTCGTCTCTTTTTCTACTGTTAAAGTATTTCCATCATTGACATACTATTTTATCTTGCAGTGGTTCTGTTGATGGTAATAATCAGTTGATTATCAAAGGCAAATATAACCAGAAACAGATAGAAAATGTCCTTAGAAGATATATTAGTAAGTATAGATTATCACAATTATCAAATAAAAGAATGGGATAGAATGTATACAATGTAATGCATTTTCAGATTAATCTTATAAATAAGGAGTTGTGAATTGAATGCCAATGAGACTATTGTTCACAGAGGGTTCAAATGATGTGGATATAAGTAATTATAGGTCACCATACAACCTTTAACAATAAAAAGAACCTATACTGTATAAACAGCTATAAAAGACCCTGACATGAAGAATGTGAAACAATTCAAACAAGAAAACTAACGCCCTTAATTATATCAATACGATTTAGAAATAAACAAACATGACAGACATAAACCAACAACAACCTCCTGATTTGAGTACAGGCATACAAAGAATTGCCCAACAACTTTAGTCATACTGATATATGTATATTCTTACACATAATGACCATGTTTGAAATTTTCAAATCAAAGGCCCTTGCAATTTTGATGTCAACATTCTTTGATCATGTTCTGTTTATCCAGAGTTATTGTTTCTATTGGGAGAAATATTGTTAAAAATAGAAATGAGTTTTACCTTTTCCAAAAAAGTTTCATTTAAAATCATATTTACATCAACAGACAAAGCTTATTTATCATACTGTGAAAGTACTTTATTTTTGTGGGTATCAATTTTCGTGGTTTGAGCAATATTTACATGTTCTTGGGTTTTTAAATTCGTGGATTTAAGTTTTCTAAAAAACAAATGAAAAATTGAAGCCTTTAGAAACGAAGGTTACAAATAGTCTGGATTGAAGGAAATTGCAAAGTAAATATTGACTCGTGTAAAATCATAGTGATAACACTAATTAACCGATGATAAAGTGATCAACAGATTTGAGACCATCAAATGTGTTTATTAGGCTATAAACATGTTACCTAAAGAATACAGTAACATATACAAATGCTATAAATGTATATGTAATTGTCAAATAATTCTTATCAAAATCAAGACCGGCATGAAATTATTATTTTTCATATGAAAGAGAACTATTAGGATATAAAATGAACACTTTATCATACTAGCATATCAATACTGCAAATCTGACTTTCATCAATTAAAAACAAAAGTTGTACATTTTAGGTTCTCAAAGATTAAATAGGTATAATCCTGCATGCGGTTGTAGTTCTGTGACTGCTATTAAATTATGCTCAGACTTGTCGCTATATTCAATATGTTCATATCAGTACTCAAACCTACCGATAGGGATCCTTCCATGTCTTGATTTGGACAATGGTCGTTTTAATTTTGTTGGACACTTAAATTCGTTGATAAAGTCATCCACGAAAACCACGAACATTAATACCCCACGAATAAAAGTACTTTCATAGTATTTAAAAAAAGTTTGCCTATTTAAAAGTATGATCTATATTTAACAATACTATATTTTTATTTGCAGAAGAGTATGTTACCTGTCATACCTGTAGGTCACCTGACACGTTGCTTCAAAAAGATACTAGAATTTTCTTTCTACAGTGTGAAACATGTGGATCTCGATGCTCTGTCGCTAGCATCAAATCTGGTTTCCAGGCCGTCACAGGAAAGAGAGCTGCAATACGGGCCAAAACCACATAAGACAATCATGACAGAGCTGAATAATATGGATAAATATATCGTCTTTAAATGGCTTAAAAAGCTTTTATCATTTGTCACTTATAAGTCAAAACAGTTTAAATGTTTTCATCTGTGTACTTGTAACGGTACAATGAATGTTGTTGACAGAACAGTGACTGCATGTCAGATGAATGCCAGTGGATATAAAGAGGAAGATTGGTTGAAAGGACTGATAGTGACCAGTATATTTCATTGGATAATTCGCCATTTAAGAGATCAGTGCATCTTAACTATTCTTAATTTATACAGTTATAATGATATTTCTTTCATAAATTTACATTCAAATCTTGTGTATTCCTTTATTTTCTTGGAAAAGCTATTGAAATGGAGCTGTATCTAATAAAGTGGTCTTACCTATAAAAGGTATAATTTAGATACTGTTAACTCAGAAATATTTGCCTGCATCTATTATTGGGATTTTTAAAGGATGGAAAATAGCCTGCACATATTCTGGTTGTTAACATGGGAATGAGTCTATTTAATATCTTCCTTGTACTAGACCATCATGCTGGGTTAACAAATCTTCAGGAAGACATATCAAGCTAGATATAGAGACATGATTCATACATCAAGCCAACCATTTAACTTCTTACATACTTATTGAAGATGCAACAAAAAGAAATGTTATAATAGTGTTTGCTTTGACCCATTTCTGTTCCAAAAAAAATAATTGGCAAAGTTTTTGAATGTTATATATAAACACTACAACACTTATTAGTGAAGTATGGTCACATTTTTTTTTTATCAGATTGCTATTCATAAATTACCAGTTTCCTATCTTTGTTCCAGTACATACATATAGCTTCCAATTCAAGTTTTATTTTCAATTTAGTATTTCGATATAAGCAGATACAGTCTCAACCCCACGATCACTCCTAATACATACAATAACAAAAGTCCATAAATTTGGTGATGAACGTTATTGCCTAAGTAAATCTTGGATACATTTAGTATCAGTATTATCAAAATATTAATTCAATAACACATGCTTTCTTTTCCATTATACATGTATAATGTTATATATCTACTCCTAAATATAAATAACAAGGGTCAAGACTTACTTAAATAATCATTAAATATAAAAAAGAAGATGTGGTATGATTGCCAATGAGACAACTATCCACAAAAGACAACAATAACTGTTAACCATTTGTGTTAAGATATTTTTTCTCCTTTTTTAGCATTAACACATAGATCATGTACGTAAGAGTTACTCACACATGATATGGAAAAAAAACTTTATGGAATGCTATAGTGCTCTGATAATAAGTCAACAGGTGTTATAAACCAACCATTCTAGGAATGCTCTTGTGCTATAGTTTTTTCTGGTGGACTTAAAATTTAATGAAAAAAAAGAAAAATCAATTGTTGTATGCACGTGTGAGAATTGTCCAACCTCAATATTAGGTTGAATGATCCAGATAAAGACAATGGTTGTATCAAACTAAACTTATAATGTTTATGGGGTCGTTTTAACTCTATTAGATTGGTAGAATGGTATATACAAAAAAGAAGATGTGGTATGAATGCCAATGAGACAACTATTCATCAGTGATCAAATGGCTTTGTAATTACCAACTAAAGTCATGATATGGCATTCACTAATGAACAAAGCCGAAGTGATATATGTAAAACAATTCAAACGAGAAAACTAACTGATTTATGTGCCAAAAAATGAACAAAAAACAAATATGATAAACAGTAAAAAAACAACAACCAATACCACTAAATTTCATGCTCCTGATTTGGGACAGGCACATACACACAGAAGCATGCGAGGTTGAACATAATGGCGAGATTCCATCTCTAATATTTCATTCTACTGTAGCATTATATTAAGGCACTGGCTACGGTTACATGATTTCAGCTTTCCAATTGTTAACTTTCCATTTCTAAGTAGCTACATTCCAGCAGCACCTGCATACGGGGTATATATCTCCCAATTGATGTGATATTCCCGTGCTTGCATTTCCTATCATGATTTTCTTGATAGAGGGTCACTGCTCACAAGGAAGCTATTAAACCAAGAGTTCCAAATGGTGAAGTTGAAATCATCCCTTCATAAATTTTACGTACGCCATCACGAGTTGGTTGACCGTTATGGAATAACCGTTTCACAAATGATACCGGATATGTTTCTTACGTCGTATCTACAATCCCCTTCCCTTTCATGAATTAAACCTACAGAATTAGACTTTTTACCGGATTTGTAATCACATAAGCAACACGACAGGTGCCGCATGCGGAGCAGGATCTGCTTACCCTTCCGGAGCACCTGAGATCACCCCTAGTTTTTGGTGGGGTTCGTGTTGTTTATTCTTTAGTTTTCTATGTTGTGTCATGTGTACTATTGTTTTTCTGTTTGTCTTTTTCATTTTTAGCCATGGCGTTGTCAGTTTGTTTTAGATTTACGAGTTTGACTGTCCCTTTGATATCTTTTGTTCCTCTTTTTCATGGAAATGTAACAATTATGGACGACAATGAAATCACATTTAAGGACAACATGTTGAAACAAACTCACATGCTTCCGACAACAACAAGATTGGACAAGAATATAATCATCGCAAGAGTAAAATACTGTTTTTCACCTGAAGCATGACAGACATTGTATAATTTGAGTTTCTTACTTCTAAAAGGTAAAGTGTAGAATGAAAATGTTCAGTATGCATTAGCCAGACTTTTGACAGACTAACAGTACAACACAAGAATAAAATGCAAAAATAAGTAACAATGGTATTAACTCAAGATTGGTACGAGGAACAATCAAAGAGCTGAATAGCTCTGAGGGGGGGGGGGGTTATCTTTTGATAGTTTTCATATGAAGAATGAAAAATAGAACAGCTAGAACATGTAGAAAGGTTGACAATATTGAAATCAATTGTTGTTTATGTAATTTCATTTCCTTAGTTTAGGATTCAATTTGGACCAATGAAAGAGATTTGCATCTTCTAAATCTAAACATTTGATTAACGTTGATAGCTAATTATCTAAAACTCAACTGAATTCTGTCATTTCACAACAACTACAATATTTTTTGAAATCTTGATTGTGTATCACTGAACTGCAGGCTAAGGCCATTTTCCATTTTTTGTGACAGTACTCTTGGATTTTTAAGTTTTTTCTTTAGAAAGTGTGGACTGAAAAATCTATTCAGTTTTAAATTTCCATTGTTAAAATTCCGAGTTACAACTCTCATCACAGGGAAACAGGTACTAATAAAAAAAACAACATTAAGAGTGATGTAAACTGTGTGAAGCTTGTTTCCAAATCTTAATTTTGAAATATTTGTAAATAATAAATATGTTAAAACTACAAAATGCTAATTTTTATTATTTATTTTTTTACCATTACAATGATTATGTAGGTACACAAACATTTAGTTTTAATAGAAGACTACTTATCCAATGAAATGTCACATTTGAAGTGTTTAAAAACATTAACTTTTATTTTAGTGGATAACTCATCAATTGAGGTGCTCCTGAATTGGAGGAAGATTCTCAGAATTTTTACAGAAAAAGTGGTCTCACTAATTAGCGACAAGAAGCGACAATAAGAATATTTTTTTCTTGTCGCTAAATAGTCTTTTTGACGCTTCTTGTCGCTTCTTGACGCTTTTTGTCTCTAATTAGTGAGACCCGAAAAAAGTAATAAAATCGTTTCTTTCCCCTGTCTCATGTAACCACACGATCTTTGTTTATTTTGAAAGTTATTGACCTACAAATTAAAGTATTGCATGTTGATGTTTAAATCATCTACAGTAAGCAATATTATGTTTAGATTTAACAAATACCAATTTGTTATTAGTGCACGATCTCTAAGATTGATTTAAATAACCAGTGAACTTGTGAAGGATATCCCTGCTTCTTCCAAGAATGACGTCACTATAAAATACAATGTAGGTTGGATATATTTAGAATATCTCGTCATACTAATTTTTCCGGATTGTAAAATAAACGTAAATAGTGTAAAGAAGAGTTCAAGATACGATAGTTTCGTGAGAAACAGAAGGGAAATGTGTAAAAAAGTGTTTAAAGTCAAACTATTCATTTCTGGGTCTCCTTCTCTTCAATCTAAGTAAGGTTTGTTGGGGTTTTTTCCACATTATAACATGTATAAAAACAAAATGAATGATGTGAGGGAGTGTCACTCTGGTCAACCCCATAGGGGATTGACGGCTTGAAGCCGTCTTTCCCCAAAAACTAACTAAGATTAAAACGGTGACATCCCATTAGTCCGACAGCCCACTATTCCGACAGCCCATTACTCTGACAGTCCATTATTCCGACACCCATTACTCCGACAGCCTATTATTCCCACAATGCGGTTTTTTTATGTGTAAATTTTCTCTAAAAAGACCAACTCCGTTCTATATATGTGTGGTTGTCCATCTTGATAACAATTATTCTTTTCATGCGGGATATTTGTCTCAGTAAATTGGAGTTGATACACATGCCTCTAGCAACTGATAAGTCCTTACCCTTGTCCAATATTCGTTTTACGTGTCAAGGTACTTTACCTATCTTTATATTTCGTTGTTTATGTGTACAATATCAGTCTGTGCTGTTCTTTTTCGCTATTTTTTGCATGTGTGTCTTGATCCTAACTTCTTATTAAAATGAAGATGTAGTATGATTGCCAATGACACAACTATCCACAAAAGACCAACATCACATATTACGGCCTTTTTTGTATAAATATATGAACGAAAAACAAATATGTAACACATAAACAAACGCCAACCACTAAATTACAGGCCCCAGACTTGGGACAGTCACATACATAAATAATGAGGCGGGGTTGAACATGTTAGCGGGATCCCAACCCTCCCCTAACCTGCGACAGTGGTATAACAGTACAACATAAGAACAAAGGGCCAAGAACAAACTATAAAAATCAGTTGAAAAAGGCTTTGACAAAAATACACACGGGCGTGGCCGGGTCCTTACACATCCCGTGAACAAAGAGACAATAGGAACAGAATTGCGAGAACTCGCAGTTATCTGAAAGCTAGTTCAAAGCCACTAACAACAAATAAAAAAAACTAGAGCTTCGGGTCCCCCCTTTTCGCGTATCAGGAGAGTGAGGTTTCCCCGCCCACACTAATAAATACATGAATAAATGTATCGGAGTTGGATGACACTACCCGCTCTCTTTGGTCGCAACACAATCTCTCCTTGTATCACTCATCTGAGTTTTATTTAAATTAATTTTGTCGCAGAAATATACAGTCAACGCATTTTGACTGTTCAAATAGAATGAGTGCAGTATGAAAACCAATAACAAACTAGTAAAAAATCTAAGACAATGTGTGACATTTTTGTCCTGCTTGTGCATGTCTTTGTCAAATTGTCTAATTTTAAAAACGCAGTACATTATGTGTTTTGTTTGAAACTTGACACTTATTTTTCATTTAAAGATTGTTTTCAAGAAGAAGAAAAATATTTAACCATAAATGATTTTTCAGAAAGGTGGTTCATTGAAAATGATAGATACTAATAAAATCGTATTGTACAGCTGATAGAGTTGAGGATGCTCACTTCATAATAATTTGAGGGAGGAACTCTTTCACCATATTTGGAGCACATGTAAGAACTTTAAAAAGTAAGATAAATAAGATTAATTTTTGATGTTAACACAAAAAACTTTACTACTTAGGGGGGAGGGAAGGGAATGATGATTAAATTGTTAGTTCTTTTGAATTATGTAGCACATGTCTTGATACCGACTGTTAATTGATATCAATGTTTTAGTTGGTTTTTTTGTATTTTGTCTTGGTGACTGAGGCTTATAGGGCTATAAAGAAAATCATCATAGTATTATAATGTCTTAATGTCACAAATGTTGAACCAATCATTAGACCGCCGCTTTGAAAAAGTGGGGGTATACTGTTTTATCTCTGTCTGTCCGTCCGTCTAACCGTCCATCCATCAGTTCGTCCGTCCGTCCCATAAATATTTTCTTTGCATCATTTTCATGAACGACATTACAAGGATTTCTGAAAGGTTTATTGAAGTCGGCTATGTCGTGTGATGCGTTTTCAAATTCCGATTACTCATTACATGACAGCCAAGCGGAAAATTGTCGTCACAGTTTTCTCAGTAATACTGTGTGATGCTTTTTTAGATTCACAACTCAAACACTTCCTGTCTACCGAAATGTTTGGGCGTTATGTTATCATCAGTAGCTCGTATTAGTAATACCATCAATGGTTGTTCTTAATTAATATATGCTCTTTAAAGATCCTTTAATTTGGAAAATGACATATTATTTTCTGTTTTATTCTATATATACAGATTTCGAATTGAGTATATAATGAGTATATAGAAAGTATTCCAACAACCGTAACCTTATGTTATATATACGGAGTTATTTCTTAAAATATGTTATTACATATCTAAACGTAATAATACAGACAGACAAAATTTATTTTACCCTGATACCCTGGTACTTGACTTGATAAGTGTTGGACTTGTGGGTTGTCGGAGTATTGGGCTGTCGGAGCAATGGGTTGTCGGACTAATGGGTTGTCGGTCCAATGGGATGTCGGACTAATGGGCTGTCTGAATAATGGCGTGAAACCATTAAAACAATTGACAAAAAGCACTGAAATAAGATTATTCAGAGTTACTTGATGCTACAGCCTAAAAGCAATTAAAGCTTATAATAAATCACTGAATGATACGTTCTCCCAGAATACATATCAGTCATGAGTCCTGACACATCCAACAGATTTAGATTAAAGATGTCAAAACAGTCTGAAAAACGTAAGACCTTCAACAGCTTGTGCAATGCCAAAATATAAGACAATATGCAGAATCATTGGTTCTCATTACTGTGCATGATATATAGCAAATATATTTAGTTATGTTTTAACTTTTGTATCAAGTTTCTTATGTGACTGTATGAAACTGACTTAACCAAATCTGACGAAAGGACAATTATTAGTATCTGTATTGAGTTCATTTAAAATAGTTTCTTTGGGGGAAAAAAGCAGTAAAATAATGAGAAAATTTTTGCCTGTTTAAAGCAAAAGTATTACCAAAGTTGTTTTTAGCTTTATCAATTATATGTAATTTGGACGGCTCTTTAATGAGGTTGGAAAAAAATTACGATTAATAACTAAGCAGGAACAAGTGACTTAGTCTACTACTAAAGGGGCGCAATTGTTACCCATAGGAATAGCATTTTAATATTTTCATCCTGACTTCAGTATAACTATTTTCAAATCTTAGCATTATTATTTGAAGATGGTTCATCTTAATATAAATATAAGTTTGAAATTGCAAATTTATGGAACCTTGCACAGAAAATTAATTAAGGTCTACTCGGTATATGGCTATACCTGAATTTTCGGATTCAATTCCCGTTCGGATTATCTTTGGTGTTTTCCTTTGGAGTAGAAATTCAGGAAGAAGGAAACAATACATGTGAAAACGATGAAGTTGTACGTTATATGTGCTGTCTTTATTGTTTCTCTGACAGAAGCAAAGAACCCAGGTCTAAAAACAAGAATTACAGATGCTGGTTTAACTTACGGTAAAGTAGTAAAGCGGGAAAGACAAAAACTGCAGTACATTGATCATGTTTATCAGTCATTGTCAGTACCACGGAAAGTCCCTGTGTTTACATAATTTTATATTGGTGCATCCAGGGGGAGGGGACCTGGGCCCCCTTTTTGAGAGAAACATTGTATTTGGTAATATAGGGAATCACTGAAGCATAACAGGAGCACCCCTCTTTAAGTCAGTCAGTTACTCCCCCCCCTTTTTTATATAATAGAAAGTTTTGGATCTCTCACTGGCACTGGTTGATTCTGTAACTTTGACAAGTTTTCATGCATATTTCAAGGTAGACATAGCACTGGCGGATCTAGAAATTGTCACAAGTGATGGCCCACTGACTGCCTAAGAAGACCGGTACCACGATTTCCCGAGAACTACGAGAACAACATAATATCCCGAGAACAAGATTTTTAATTGTGTTATAGGTGTTTTTATTGTGTTTTTACTACTTTTTACAATAATAAAGAATACTAATAAGAGATAATACTCGTTTTTATTCAATAAAAATGCAATTTTAGGTCAAAAATTCGATTTCTATGTCTTGTATGCAAAATCCTTGTTGAACACAATATGGCGGACATTCTTAAGGTAGACAACTTAAGAAAATCAAAGTATTAGAAGATCTTAGAAGAACTGACAGAAAAGAAAAGTATCAAATGTACTGAAAGAATAGATTTTATTAAAAAAAATGTTAAACATTCATATAAAAACTGACAAAATATAACGTCCGCCATATTGTTTTAAGGAATAAGGAATTTGCCTCATACAAATCTATTTTCTGAAGATTGCGTGTACTTTTATTAATTATGAACGCCATAAACCTTAATCGTTGTATGCTGTTACACTTATTTAAGCAAAAAACACATATAACACCATAAAAAATCTTGTTCTCCGGATATATAATCTTGTTTTCGGGATATTATGTTGTTCTCGTAGTTCTCGGGAAATCGTGGTACCCTAAGAAGACATGTAAGAGGGGGCCTGCTCCAGTCTCGTTTCAGTGATTCCTTATATAAGCAACCAAATTTTTTGCCAAAAAGGGGGGGGGGGGGTGTATCCGCCTCTGCATAGTAGATAGATAGACCAAACTAACTGCACATACTTTTCCACATTCTTTAGTCTGACAGCCTGGATGGAATGATCAATGGACATTATATATGATCCATTATGGGAAAAGCATGAAAAGTGTAGTTTTTGTAGGTAACAATCCTTATGGCATAAAGTCATCTCAGTGATTTATCATGCTTACAAATTCAGTCTTCACACTAAACCACAGGCACGTCAGCCAAGGCTTGTAAATTTGGCACAGCCCAGGCTTGTAAATTTGCTCTTGGGCCTGTAAAGATTCATATTTACAGGCCAACAGAATTAAACTAAAAACTTTCAAAAATAATCTCTGGGTCTGTAGATTTAAAAGTACATTGTAAAGACTGCAAATGTATTACAAGCTTAAGGATTGTGGCACTTTCCCACAATGTCCCACATGATACAGATCAAATTTAAATTACGATGATTTCCACCACATGTAGGCAATAATGCATTAAGTGTTACCCTTGACCTTCCATCTATAATAAATCTGTTTCAGTATTCAAATCCAAATTTAATGAAACTCATACTCAATCATGATAATGCTTAAGAAATGAACTTTTGGACATAGTTCAAATTTTGACAGTGATTCACTTATTGAAAATATTGTACATACCTGCCAACTGTCACTATTGGCGGGGGATTTCCCCCATGGAGGCTCCCAATTTGAAATTTTGAAAGAGCAATTTTGTCCACATTTTAAACAAAACAATTCATTTTACAATGACTCTAGGCTTATAACAGTATGAAGAAGCAAAAATACAACATTAAAATAAATTTGAAGCCCCCCATGAAGGTTTTTAAGGGCTATGGGAGCCATCTTGCACGCAAAACCCCCATGGGCATTTTGAAAAGTTGGCAGGTATGATTGTATCAATCCATATTCATACATGTGAACCTCCTGACGGGAGTACAATAATCCCGTTTTCAGGGGTCTCCTCCCGTCCTCCCATTTAGGAGAAAAAACTCCCGTGTATAAAATATTTCATGAATGAAAATTTTCAGCCCCCATATTTGATTTATTCTTACTACCTTACATGTGTAATTATCACCTGTGTTAAATTTTACCTGTAAATCATATAAGATGTATAATTATATGACTTCATTATGACAGCTTGGGTGTCAAACATACCAGTAATCAACGATGTTTACCTCTGGCTATCTGCTGTTGTGTAATAAAAACGAGGTGTACTGGGAATATTCAAATACATTTTTGTTACTTCCCTTTGAATTATCTTGTTTTAAGTTATTTTGCTTTTAAAAACGTAAATTGTAAAAAGACTACAAATGAATAATATTTGAATCAAATAATCATAAAAGGATGGTAATTAAATGAATTTAAATGTTTTGGAACAAATAAAAAATTATAAATTTATAAATTATTTTAGCAATCTGGACTTCTTTTCAAGGATTAAACTGAAGTTTATATATCAAATCTGTCAATTTTCTGAGTATGTTAACTGAGCTAAATATAGCAAAACCTTGTACATTATAGTATGAGTGTTTAAGATTTTTAGATATCTTCCATAATGCTTAAAAATCATGCAGCACAATTGTTAAGTGTTTGTTATTTTTTTAATTAATTTATCATGTTGCAAATATTTCTCTCTCATTTGTCTATACAGTTACCAATGATAAGGAGACAGAGACATGAATACAAATCTATACAGATAAGATAAATAAATATAATGATTTATTTGCAAGCAGTGAACAATCAATTATAAAAAAAAAACAAGAAACAGATTCTTCTTTATATTTTATTTTCATTTAAATAGAAAGGCATTAAAGTACATGTACTATAAACATTTTACAATTTGGTGGAAATTTGAAGAAAAATTACAATTTCTACATCATACCGCATTAACAACAAAATTTATGTCGATAAAAAACCTCCTGATCTGAGTCCTAATCTCCTGACCAAAATTTCCAAATCTCCTGATCTGAGTTTCACAGTCCATCACATGTATGCATATTGAATATCATCCTTTTAATATTGTAAGTTTATTTTCATTTTTGTGTTCTTTTTGCAATCTTTGACTTTTTTTTTGTTTATTTATTATCATCATGATCATGGTTGTTCTTTTATTTTAGCTAGCCAAGTAGCCATTGAACAGCTATCAAAATCTGCAAAAGGTCAGAAAATTCCTGACCAGAGTGGCCGTTCTGGTGATGTTAGTTATGAATTGTCAAAGTAAGTATCAAATAATTTTAGTTGCAGATTATAACAGTGGTTAATGACTTATAGTAAAGGCTTTCTCAGGTTTGAACATCACTTAAAAAGCAAGCAAGAAAGGAGAAGGCATGATTCAGGTCACTTTCTTGTACCTCAGATTCATAAGTTCTATTATCTGTCATATACGTTTTCCTGTATCATTTCCTCACATTAATATGTATTATTCAAATATTTTTTATCATGTCCAACATACATGTACCTTCAACTTTTTAATCCCTTTATCATGTTTATGCAATCATAACCATGATAATTTGTTAAAAATACCTGCCATTTGTAAATAGTTTATACATTGTAATATAGTTCATATTTTCCAGATATTTGCTAAATTAATGATAGGGACACAACTATTGTGCAGGAAGTGAAATGCTCTGATTTCCAGAGGCAATAAATTAGGAAAACTAATTTCAACCATTTGATATTTGAATATCATGAACATATAGAATATTTGTGAGAGAAAAAAATTAAGTTAAAAGATATTTTTATGCCCCATTTATGGGCATTATTTTTTTTGGTCTGTGCCTCTGTTTACCTGTTTGTCTGTCTGTCTGTCCGTCTGTACTGCTTCTGGTTACAGTTTTTGACAAATTTTAATGTCAAAATCCAATACAATGTGAAGCTGGGAACAGTATATCTAACAATATATATGTTGGTGGTCACAGTATAAATTTTCTTTATAAGTGATAAATGTTGTTGATATGCATGCAATTGCAAGATGCTTTTTAAAAAAGTTTAAACATATCACTGCAATTTTTAAGGGGTATTTTTTTCTCAATTTTGAAGGGTCCGAGTGAGTTAAAGTAGCTGGAAGTTTCTAACTTCATTTTCACAAATAATGCAACTATATTATATAATACCTGAATGTGAGCAAATCATATGATATAAAGGTGGCGTCCTTTGGGCCACTCTACCCCTCCTGTTTGATGACTTTGAAATGGATGAGATTCCCACCTCTCAACCATATACATTCATGTATGGGACTATATAACTAATCAAATGAAATATAGAGGAGTTCCAGGTGTCACCCCCTTCCTGTTTGGGGACTTTGAAATGGTCGAGATCCCCACCCCTAAACCATATATTTACTCATGTATTGTACTATATAACAAATCAAATGAAATATAGGGGGAGTCCCTGTGGTCACACTACCTCCTTCTGTTTAATAACTTGAAAATGGACCATCCTACCCCTAAACTATATATATTCATGTATGGGACAATATCATAAATGAAATGAAATAAAGTGGGAGTTCCTGGAGTAACCCCACCCCCTCCTGTTTGAGAACATGGATACAGTCGAGATCCCAATGCCTTAACCATATACATTCATGTATGGGACAATATTAATATGACAATTAAAATCAAATATAGGGAGAGTCCTTGCTGTCACTGTACACCCTCCTGTTTGATAACTTGGAAATGGTCAAGATCCTCAACTCTAAATCATATACAATGTATACTCATGTATGGGACAATATAACAAACAAATCAAATCAAATATAGTGGTCACACCACCCCTCCTGTTTGAGATCTTCGAGAAAGTCAATATTCCCATCCACAAACAATATATATTCATGTATGAGTCAATATAACTAATTAAATGAAATTTAGTTCCTGGAGTCACCCTACCCCCTCCTGTTTGAGAACTTTGAAACCGATGAGATCCCCACCCCTAAACCGTTTATATTCATGTATGATACAATATAACATATCAAATGAAATAAAGGGGAAGTCTCTGGGGTCACCCTACCCGTTCCTGTTTGAGAACTTGAAAACCGTTGAAATCCCCACCACTTAACTATAAATATCCATGAATGGGACAATATAACAAACCATTTCCGTGGTGGATCCAGGGAAGGGTTCTGGGGGCTGGTTTTTGGATGATTTATGCAATTGAATGGGGACATATAGTTGGAACCCTCCCTTTTAAAATGGCTGGATCTGCCCCTGCATTTACATTTACTATGTTTAGGTCAATCAGACCTTACCTTTGATCCTTGTAGTAATGAAAATTTGTCTGATTTGTGTCTATAACTTTTGTACTATAGACATGATAGAACACAAACTCAGTTTTCTTTCCAGGAAAACCAGTTCATTCATACTATTACATGTTCGTACTAAGTCAACTTGCACTTCTAACAATTAACTGGAACCAACGTTAACTACCAATTTGCTCTTTCGAAGTAAATAGACGCAGATATATTAAAGATATGAGACGACTGGATGCAAAGCAATACTAAATAAATGCTCAGTAGGAATTAAAACGAATTAAAATAAAACATTTAATTTTGGCAAATTATTACAATTTCATATGAAAAAACAATAATAGACGTTAAAGTTAATCCAATCAATGTTCAGCACCACCATTCGTCAACAACACTTTGACCACACATCTATATTCTGCAGGCAACGATAAATCTGACATCTACACCATTGTGAATTAATCCGTATCCAAATTATCGGTTATAAACTCTATTGCTCCTTTATTGTCCTTTAATCAGTCGATTATATTGTAAATTCGTATATCCACAGTAACACCGTCAAGGAACATACACTGAAAAATAAAACTTTCACAGAAAATGAGACTGAAACTACTGATTATAAATATTGGGTGGGATAAATAATGGGAGGGTTAGTTTTCGGCTATCGACGGCAGAATGAAAAACTTAAAATTCTTTAAATCACAAGTATATAAAGGAACCAATCAGAATGCATTGTTATGTTATAAAATTCATAACAAGTTGTATCATTAGCTGTATGTAAAGAACCGAAATAATTCGAACAGTATAAAGTCTATTTCTTTTATCTCTAGTCGCCAATTATATATTTTTAATTAATTAAAAATAGCACAATTTGCTCTTTCGAAGTAAATAGACGCAGATATATTAAAGATATGAGAAGACTGGATGCAAAGCAATACTAAATAAATGCTCAGTAGGAATTAAAACGAATTAAAATAAAACATTTAATTTTGGCAAATTATTACAATTTCATATGAAAAAACAATAATAGACGTTAAAGTTAATCCAATCAATGTTCAGCACCAAAACCCCAACGGCCAAACAGTAACTACAGCACATTGATTGATATTAAACAAAATTTAAAAGCTATTTAAGTTACAAGCAAAAATAATGAAAATACTGACATGAATGGTCAGAAATCACAAAATATCACTGACATGAATGGTCAGAAATCAAAAAAAAATATTACTGACATGATTGGTCAGATATTTCTAACAAATACATATAATAATACCGACATGAATGGTCAGATATCAAACAATACCACTGACATGAATGATCAGATCTTTCTGACAAGATTGGCCAGAAAACAAAATGTTCCCTTAAGGATATATACAATCACCCACTACTGTAAGCACAATTAGATAAAAAAAAAAAAAAAAAAAAAAAAAAAAAAAAAAAAGGCACAGAATAAGATTGCTCCTTCTGTTTAACAGTAACAAGATGAGACTTAACATCCTCTTGTTTAACAATGAGACAATACTTGAACAAAAAAATTTGTCAATTTTAAATTACCAAAATAATTCAAATGTAACTTACAGATGGGTGAATAAAGTTCACAAACTGGCATCCCAAACTTTAAAAAAGGTTTATAAGTAGCTACAAACTGAACACCACGTTTAAAGCATAAACTTCTTAATCTAGAATTAATAGTAGTGACAAAATAACTTGTATTCTGAAAATCAAGTAAGCGTGGGATAATTGCTGACATAACTATGACAGTATGTGGCTTAACTAATTTCTCAATTGTAGAGATAAGCACATTATAGCCTATATCAAAATCAGCAATCTCATAGGTACCAACATTGTTGGTTCCTACATGAATCAGAATTATATCATAATTTACCTGAATTGTTCCACAATTAAGCAAATTGATCATATCCCAAATATTTGCTCCAGGAAAGGCTTGCAAGTGACACCTTCTAATTGTTTTAACATGCTTGGCTATGGAATCGCACACCAGAGTAGACCTAAAATCTATAAAGAGCAAAATTTATTTTAAAACAAAGTCTTTAATTTGTTCCGCTACATTGATTTTATCAGATAAAGAACTGACAATATATTTAGTATAGCAATTGCTTTTCCAATCACCCATCAATTGAATAGAACTAGGAGAAACCCCTGCTTTCGATGCCAACGTTGCTCCACCTCTTCGGAAACTATGGGAAGAAAATAAATTTGGATTTAACCCAATTTTACAAAGTAATTCTCTCAGTTTATTCTGAAACTGGTTATAAGTAATTGGTATGCATTTCCCCTTTTTTTTTATAAGAAAAAGCGGCATCATCTGACGTGCAAGGATTTAAAGAACACATCCTTTTATATGCATTTACTGGGCAAAATTTAGATAGAGGATATGCAAGCAAAGGTATCCTTAAAATACGATTACCCAACTGAATTGTTTTTGTCCATTTGAATGCAACTATTATAAGAGACGGAAAGACTGTAACATCACCTCTGCACAGCTGTTTATTTTTGTCAAATTTCTTGGTTGATACTGGAACTAAATTAGACTTCCTGCTTAAAAGTAATAAAGCAAAAAGAAATAAACACCAATATGTCGCATCTAGCGGCGTATTCAAATTCAAATGTTCACGAATTTTTCCTAAAATTTCTAAAGTAATAGGAAATGCCTGTTTAGGTAAATGTTTTAATTTCCTATCTAACCCTTTCATAGTCAACTTCAATTCGTAAGACGAAAAAACATCCACATGTAATCCTAACAACAGGAAAAGAACTTTAACTCCGTTTAAATAATTGCGAATAGATTGGGCTGATCTGAAACTTCTACTGAGAAACTCGGAATAAGTGCATAATAATTCAGAATCAATATCAAACGGTTCTAAATGAAAGTAATTACAAAACAATAAATAAGCTCTCCACTGCGTTTTAAAATTAAACAAAGTACCTTTCGCGAAAGCCGAAATCCTAGTCACAAACATATCTCGTCTTAGCACTTGCAAATCTACAAAAACACGAATAAACAATTACCAAATATGTTCAAACTGAAACAATTCTTTAGAAATCAAATCTCTAAATAGGGACATGCCTTTTGTCCTTTCGTAAAAGTCTAACTGAAATTTATAATCTAAATTCCATCTAGACAAAAGATCTGGTAAACGGTTATCGCAACCTGAAATATGTTTAGCTTTTAACTCAAAATTATTTACAGCTGCAATCCAACAAACTTCCCTCAAACACGACTGCAGGAACTCATTTCTGGTGGCGCCTGTATTCAAAACACGTACTGATACCATATTATCGCAATAAATGATCACCTTTAAATTTGTGAAATGTTTTCCCCATAATTTCAAGGCTACTACAATCGTCAACATCTCTAATAAATTTATATGCAAGTTTTGATCTAAAATAAACTCTGGAAATGAACAGTGAAAGTATCTTCCATCCATCCATCCGCCACATCCTGTCAAACATGCATCAACAGAAAACAATTGATCAGGGTTTGAGAATTCATCAGATAAAATCATAGAAATCCCATTATAACTAGGCAAAAATTCCTGCCACCAGAATAAATCACGTTTAAAATCAGTTGGAATTACTATTTTCCCATTATCGGGAAAATCTCTTAACCAATTTAACAGCCTTGACACAAAAATTCGGCCAGAGCGCACACATTGAGATACAAAATTTAATTTTCCCAGCAATGATTGTAATTCTCTCTTTGTACAATTTGTGCTACAGAGCCAATTAGAAACTAACTGCAGAATCTCTGACAATCTTTGAGTATCAATAGAAATTGTCATGTTCTCAGAATCAAATAAAATGCCAATAAACATCATTTTAGTAGTAGGCGGACAAGCCTTCTCAATTGATTCTTCAATGCCACAATTCTGTAAAATAAGACCCAATTTAGCATAAGCATCATCACTGCTGGAAGGAATATCACATCCAGCCAAATCATCTAAATAGTTCAAAATATCTATACCCATGTTTTGACATATAAATGCAATAGCATTTGTTGTTCGCATACATATATATGCAGCAGATCTCAACCCCATTGTTAATACACGATCGTAATACAAGTGTCCTCTCCATTTGTAACCTAAGAGATGGATGTCACTGGGGTCAACGACTAATTGTCTATAAGCCCGTTTCAGGTCCCTCTTAAACATTCTGCAACCTTGACCTTTACTCTTAATTAACATAATAAAATCATCAACCGTGGGATATGAAACTGAAATTTCATCGCCTAAATAACGATCTTTGAAAATACCAGAATTAACCGCCTCGCCCTCTGGAAAGCTCAAATCAACAATAACTCTGCGTTCTGTTGAATCCTTTTTAGGAACGGAATTTAAAGGAGATAAAGCTGAAGGACAGCTGAACGGATTTGCCTTAAATGGTCCAACAATTGCTTTATAAGAACTTTCTTTTTTCAAATATTTGGCAATATCATCTGGAAAATCAGTAGCCCCCGAATGATTACGGGAAAAAGATGACCTGAACGGGCTCCCATCGTGACCCACCGGCCATCCATACTTTAAGAAGTCACAAACCTGAGCGTCACTGTAATTCTGTAACAAACTTCTTAAAAAACAAATATTGATTTTAGAGTAAATTGGAATTTTACAACCCTGAAAATTGTACAATCCAGATTTTTTAACAATGTTATGAATAGATACAAAATTTTGCATATCATCTAAACCCAAATAACTGTTACAACAAAGACTGCATTTAAGTGAATGTCTAGAACCCCATAATGTCTTTTGAAAATCAGGTAACTGAACATGTTGATTTAGTCATTCATTATGATGAGGACATGCAGACGAACATTCAGGATGATGACTTTTAAGTTTGTCTAATCTATAACAAGTGGCACAAAAATGATTAACCTCACGTTCAACACCTCTAATCAGAATTTTATGCGGTGATGTTTTTGAACATTTATTTTTCTGAAATAACGAACAATACCATAAAGTATGTGTCTTGGTCTCTTTTTTTTTTTGCCCCAAAAGAATGCTTCTTATCGAACTCTTGTTTGACATATTTAGACAAAAGAGGAACTTCCAAATTATCAGGAGTATCTTTCCAGGTTTTAGCACCCGTTTCAATTTGTCTCAAAAAGGCAGCATAGAAGTCAAGTAAAGATTTCCACTGATAAATGGAACTGTAATATACAATTTTCTTCAAAAGGGACAATCGACTATTTCTCTCGATAGCTTTAATTTTACTTGATCCAATTATTTCTAATTCCCCTGCAACAAACAGCTTTAAATCTAAATCTTGAAATGAAACAGATTTATTTATATATTCGTACTGAAGTGTAGTATGGGGCCAAGTTTGTGGATTCTGCACGTCATCGCTTGCTTTGGCAACCATACCCGATTTAACCTTTCGCTTTTTAAGTGATTTCTTTTTACAGGACGAATCTGTACCTGATGTACTTGAAGTATCATCATCAGTACTAGACTCGAATGAATCATAGTCAGAACTATCAGATGACTCTGATATTACTCTTGACTTGTGTTTTGTCACCCTGGAGCTACCCGACTTTTTAAACTTTTTGGCCTTAGCCGATTTAACCTTCGGGACATGAATACTGTCGTCCGAATCGGTATCAGAATATTGTAAAGGAACTTTTGAACTCTTCTTTTTCAAAGATTTGTTTTTACGTTTGCGTAAATGCGAAGAAAAATCATGCTCACTAGTAGAACTACCATGAAGACTTTCACTAGAATCAACTAAATCTATTAAATTATTCTTTTTTAAAATATATGATAATTGTTTCTCTACTAATTTAGTCAACACTTTCTTTTTTCTTAATTTGTCTAAATTGATCTCACCCTTCCTTTTAACACTTTTGGAGTCGCTGGTGTCTTTTCTTTTCGCTGATTTGGTCTTTTTACCGGCTATTTCAGTTGATTTCACTTTAGGAGCACTCGACTGTGGCTTGTGCGGATTGTTCGACTTCTCAACTACACCTTTCTCCTTGACCGGATCAATAAGTTTACTCAACTCCCCATTTTTCAAACGAGTTTTTGGGATAGCCCCCTGTTTTTCAAAATCGGATTTTTCAAGTTTCCTTTCTTTTTCGGAAATGCTTAACTCTAAATTGTGGATCCTATGTTCCAACCTATCCACTTCATCAGGTGAAGTCTCATGATCAAAAATGTCAGAAGTAGGGTCCGAAACATCGAGAACGTCCTGATCCAAACCAAATTCACTTAATAGTTTATAATTTTTTCTAGCTTTATTTCGGGTTACAGCCATGGTAAGCCTCCTGTGTAAGACAGGGCAACTTGAAAAAGTAATTATTTTTTTTTTTTTTGCAACAAATGACTTGATAAAAAATTTAAAAGACAAAAAGAAAAAGAAATTAATCACCAAAAAAGTACTTACGAAAAATAAAGATACAAAAGTTTCACAGCTCAAATAAATCAAAAGTAGTTGCCATGCCTCACAGGATGAACTTTCAACGGAAAACACAACATTAGTTTTCGGCTATCGACGGCAGAATGAAAAACTTAAAATTCTTTAAATCACAAGTATATAAAGGAACCAATCAGAATGCATTGTTATGTTATAAAATTCATAACAAGTTGTATCATTAGCTGTATGTAAAGAACCGAAATAATTCGAACAGTATAAAGTCTATTTCTTTTATCTCTAGTCGCCAATTATATATAAATAGCACAATTAGAACAACTGCAATCATTGCCAATTTGTACCACTGCAGACTCACCATAAAAAAATATACATTGATATATGCATTGCTTTTGAAACCTTGATAACACAAAGATTATTTGCCTTTATAAATAATTCATTACTAGATAAACGTAAATGTACAATATAGGAATGTTTAATGTTGAAGCAACATTGCCACAGTTTTCATAAATATGTTTGCCTTGGATTTTGGTTAACGTTCCTCAGCTCTTACAGTGCTTTGATTATAATTTTAATGCCAAATTAGAGTTTTACCCCAATTTCCCTGTCCACTGAACATAAAAAATTATAGTGTGATTGAGTCATCTATGTACTACGGACGCATTCTTGTTATTTAATGTTTTTACACACCAGTTTATGTTATTATTTTGTAATAAAATTGTCTGCATAACACAATTAGTTACAACATTCTGTATCTCTTGTATTGTACAGGTTATTTAGATAGTTTCAGTAGACTATCAGTTAATATGTAAATTGTTTGATATTTCACATCTTTGTCATAGATACAATGTAGTTTCAGTAAATAACCTGTTTACATGCATTGTTTGATATTTTCCAGCGTGGTGATAGATAGTTTCAGTAATCCGTCGGGTAGTATTACAGTAACAGCAGATGGACTGAATTGGAAATCTGATGGATTAGGGCTGTCCATTTCTGGACACTTCCATTACAAATATCATGGCATGTAAGTGTGGCAAAAATTCATCATTTGATTTTATTATATTACGTGTGTCTTTATCAGTTATTGAACAGTGGTAAGTTTCGAAAAATAAAAATTGTGCATCATTCAAATGTGAAATTTTTTGTTTTTATTACCATTCATCACACATTTATTCTTTCATTCTTGTGTCAATGCATTTTCTTTACCTAGTTAAATTTTTGCACAAAATCTAGAATTTTATTATGCTCAAGGTCCATAGACTTTTTTTATGTACATGATATGATATTTGTATGCCTATAAAATATGAAAAGTGTAAAAATATCTGAAAGAAACAGATTCAGAACATTTAGTAACATGTACCCTGTTCATGCTATTAGGTAGATTAAAGACCACAAAACAACATAATTATTCACATGTAAGACTTATTATAAAATCAACATTTGTTTCTGTTATTTTTTGCATATTAAAAATGCAGAACCTAACGTGACGATACCCAAATTGCACCTATTTTGACAGTTTTTTCAACTACATTTTTAGCTCACCTGGCCCGAAGGGCCAAGTGAGCTTTTCCCATCACTTTGCGTCCGGCGTTCGGCGTCCGTCGTCCGTCGTCCGTCGTCGTTGTTAACTTTTACAAAAATCTTCTCCTCTGAAACTACTGGGCCAAATCAAACCAAACTTGGCCACATTCATCATTGGGGTATCTAGTTTAAAAAATGTGTGGCATGACCCGGTCAACCAACCAAGATGGCCGCCACAGCTAAAAATAGAACATAGGGGTAAAATGCAGTTTTTGGCTTATAACTCAAAAACCAAAGCATTTAGAGCAAATCTGACATGGGGTAAATATGTTTATCAGGTCAAGATCTATCTGCCCTGAAATTTTCAGATGAATCAGTCAATCGGTTGTTGGGTTGCTGCCCCTGAATTGGTAATTTTGATGAAATTTTGCTGTTTTTGGTTATTATCTTGAATAGTATTATAGATAGAGATAAACTGTAAACAGCAATAATGTTCAGCAAAGTAAGATCTACAATTAAGTCAACATGAGTACCTAGTAGAGCAAGTACTCCTAAACGGGTCAGTTGACCCGTTTAGGAGTTATTGCCCTTTATAGTAAATTTTTAACCATTTTTCGTAAATTAAAGTAATCTTTTACAAAAATCTTCTCCTCTGAAACTACTGAGCCAAATTAATCCAAACTTGGCCACAATCATCTTTGGGGTATCTAGTTTAAAAAATGTGTGGCGTGACCTGGTCAACCAACCAAGATGGCCGCCACGGCTAAAAATAGAACATAGGGGTAAAATGCAGTTTTTGGCTTATAACTCAAAAACCAAAACATTTTGAGGAAATCTGACATGGGGATAAAAATGTTAATCAGGTCAAGATCTATCTGCTCTAAAATTTTCAGATGAATCGGTCAATCGGTTGTTGGGTTGCTGCTCCTGAATTGGTAATTTTAAGGAAATTTTGCTGTTTTTGGTTTTTATCTTGAATATTATTATAGATAGAGATAAACTGTAAACAGCAATAATGTTCAACAAATTAAGATCTACAAATAAGTCAACATGACCGAAATGGTCAGTTGACCCGTTTAGGAGTTATTGCCCTTTATAGTCAATTTTTAACCATTTTTTCGTAAATCTTAGTTATCTTTACAAAAATCTTCTCCTCTGAAACTACTGTGCCAAATTAATCCAAACTTGGCAACAATCATCTTTGGGGTATCTAGATTAAAAAATGTGTGGCGTGACCAGGTCAACCAACCAAGATGGCCACAAAGGCTAAAAATAGAACATAGGGGTAAAATGCAGTTTTTGGCTTATAACTCAAAAACCAAAGCATTTAGAGCAATCTGACTTGGGATGAAATTGCTTATCAGATCAATATCTATCTGCCCTGTAATTGTCAGATGAATCTGACAACCTGTTGTTGGGTTGCTGCCCGTGAATCGGAAATTTTAAGGAAATTTTGCTGTTTTTGGTTATTATCTTGAATATTATTATAGATAAAGATAAACTGTAAACAGCAATAATGTTCAGCAAAGTAGGATCTATAAATAAGTCAACATGACCGAAATGGTCGATTGACCCCCTAAGGAGTTATTGTCCTTTATAGTCAATTTTTAATTAACATTTCCACTGATACTTCTGGGCCAAGTTCTTTATAGGTAGAGATAATTGTAAGAAGCAAGACTGTTTAGTAAAGTAAGATTTAAAAACACATCACCATCAACAAAACACAATTTTGTCATGAATTCATCTGCTTCCTTTGTTTAATATTCACATATACAAAGGTGAGCGACACAGAATCTTTAGAGCCTCTAGTTTTAAGATTAAGACAAACATTTCCATTTTGTGTTTATTTTGTAGCCTTATCCTTCTTTATTATATAGCTACACCAATTTGATTTTTAATTCATATGGAATCATAGAAAAATTAGTCTGAATTCGCATCGTCAAAAGTTTATTTTTTTTAAATATTTTGAACAATTGGATATTTGTCCATGCTTACACTTTTTAGCTCACCTGGCCCAAAGGGCCAAATGAGCTTTTCTCATCACTTGGCGTCCTGCGTCCGTCGTCCGTCGTCGTCCTGCGTCCGGCGTTAACTTTTACAAAAATCTTCTCCTCTGAAACTACTGGGCCAAATTTAACCAAACTTGGCCACAATCATCATTGGGGTATCTAGTTCAAAAATTGTGTCCGATGACCCCGCCAACCAACCAAGATGGCCGCCATGGCTAAAAATAGAACATAGGGGTAAAATGCAGTTTTTGGCTTATAACTCAAAAACCAAAGCATTTAGAGCAATCTGACATGGGATAAAATTGTTAAACAGGTTAAGATCTATCTGCCCTGAAATTTTAAGATGAATCTGACATTCCGTTGTTAGGTTGCTGCCCCTGAATTGGTAATTTTAAGGAAATTTTGTTGTTTTTGGTTATTATCTTGAATATTATTTTAGATAGAGATAAACTGTAAACAGCAATAATGTTTAGCAAAGTAAGATCTACAAATAAGTCAACAAGACCAAAATGGTCAGTTGACCACTTTAGGAGTTATTGCCCTTTATAGCCAATTTTTAACCATTTTTCGTAAATCTTAGTAATCTTTTAGAAAAATCTTCTCCTCTGAAATTACTGGGCCAAATTAATTGAAACTTGGCCACAATCATCATTGGGGTATCTAATTTGAAAATTGTGTCCGATGACCCGGCCAACCAACCAAGATGGCCACCACGTCTAAAAATAGAACATAGGGGGTAAAATGCAGTTTTTGGCTTATGACTTAAAAACCAAAGCATTAAGAGTAAATCTGACATGAAGTAAAATTGTTGATCAGGTCAATATCTATCTGCCCTGGAATTTTCAGATGAATTGGATTATCGGTTGTTAGGTTGCTGCCCATGAATTGGTAATTTTGAGGAAATTTTGCTGTTTTTTTTGTTATTATCTTGAATGTTATTATAGATAGTGATAAACTGTAAACAGCAATAATGTACAGCAAAGTAAGAACTAAAAATAAGTCAACATGACCAAAATAGTCAATTGACCCCCTAAGGAGTTATTGCCCTTCATAGTAAATTTTTGATAATTTTCACAAAATTTGTAGATTTTCACTAACATTTTCCACAGAAACTACTGTTATAGATAGAGATAATTGTAAGCAGCAAAAATGTTTAGTAAAGTAAGATCTACAAACACATCACCATCACCAAAACACAATTTTTTCATGAATCCATCTGTGTACAATGTTTAATATTAACATAGACCAAGGTGAGCGACACAGTCTCTTTAGAGCCTCTAGTTTTTTAAAGAAATGGATACTTGAAACATATTGTATTTTCTAATTTTTAAAAGATGACGATTTGATGACGTCGCCACGGTACAATTTGCTTTTTCAGTAAACACTTCATCTGTTGATAAATACTGTGAACATTTTGTGTATATATCTAAATATATGTACCTATTCTGAAAGACATGCATAGTATCAAATCATAAAAATACAAATTGTTTAATCTTTATGAAATCTTGTAAGACTTCTGCTCCTATTTTTGCTAAATAGGTGCAAATAGGGTACTCGTTGCAATTTGGGTACCCTTACGTTAGGGATAACAAAAAAGAAAGATTTTGATATGATTACTAGTGGGACATCTACCCAGCAAACACAAAAATGGACAAGAAAGTGAAAAATGAACATAAAAAAAACTACATTTGATTGAAAATAAAATAAATAAATAAACAAGATTATTTATCATGTGTTAGCTTTTAACACTACATTCCATACTGCAGCCTCAATCAGTTAACAGTCAGAACAGTGTTCTGTCATCCTTTATTAATCTTGTAATGATAAAATTGTATTAAACTTATGCTAACTTATGTTACATTTGATTGCAGTATACCGATATCAGATAGTGGTAACATAGATGTGTCTGTCAGTGGAGTCAATTTCAATGTTGGAATTTCTTTAGGTAAATATTTCTTTAAATTTCAAGCAGCTTTGAAAAAGGAAAAAAGAAATGAAAGGAAAGGTTACCTGACCAGCTGACTGAACTTAGTAGTTGATTTTCTAGAAAATTTTATATCATAATAAAAATACATAAAATAAGAAAATGTTATCTTTAAGTTTTGTCTCGTAAACAGTGTAAGACACAATTAAAATGTTTTTTATTGTATTATGATGTCAAACTGTTTGTTTTTTATTCACAATAAGATAATACATATTATTATTTATAACTTTATATAAGTAAATCCAACATCTTTCAATCCTGTCTTTTGCACATGAGCAGTTACCTGTTTGAGGTGAGTTTATGCCAGATGTTGCATATTAAGTTACTGGATTAAATTCCATTGCTGTTACTGTTATTTTCTATTAAATTATTGTTTAACTGCTGGTATATCTTTGAATAAATTTCTGTTTTTAGGAGTGGATGGCACAGGTCGACCAAAGATAGCCTCAAGTGGATGTAGCTGTGGTATAGGTTCATTAGATGTCCACTTCCACGGTGGTGCTGCATGGATCTATAATCTCTTTAAAGGAGTTGTTGAGGATGCATTAAAGAAACAACTAAATGGACAGGTACAGTGGGAAATAAATGTATACAATGGATTTTTTCAGTCTGCTGCCTTAAAATGAGATTATGATAATGAACATGTTTTGTTTAGCCACTTTATGAATATTATCCTGCTTTTCATTGTACATGTTATATAGGTTTTCTTATTAAACAAACTAAAAAAAAACTATGAAGAAATGTAGAGATTTGCAGAAATTAGTCAAGAATATTTTATTTTAAAATTGTATGAATTTTTTAATATTTAGCATCTAGAAATGAATACAAGACCAAGCAGTGATAATATAAAACTCTTCTGTTGAAATATATGATAAAGCGTATAATACATGGCAAAATCCGTATCATATGTCGTATCATCCCGAGACATCAATATCAGCCCAAGGGCCCTTAGGCCCGAGGGATGATATTGGTCGAGGGTGATACGGCATGTGATACGGATTTTGCCATGTATTATACGCTTTATCATATATTTCAACAGAAGAGTTTTATATTATATGAACTGTTTTCTGATCCATAGCACATTTTTTAATGACGTCATTGTTTGGTATGTAACGTCACGAATATCAAGTTTTTACAACATATTTTTTGGCACACTCAATGCAACTATAAAAAATACAAAACACTTAAATATATACAATAATAAACAAAATATTTTCAAAACAACAGATTGTAAGGTAACCTAGGTGCTTTGTATAAATAATTGAGCAGTTATTTTAAAGGTTTGAAAGACAAAAGCAGAACTGAAGGTAACCCAGTGCTATGGATCAGAAAACAGTTCATATACTGTAATACTCTTCTGTTGAAATATATGATAAAGCGTATAATACATGGCAAAATCCGTATCACATGCCGTATCACCCTCGACCAATATCATCCCTCGGGCCTAAAGGCCCTCGGGCTGATATTGATGTCTCGGGATGATACGACATATGATACGGATTTTGACATGTATTATTCTCTATATATCTTTTTCCAGTTATGTACCATTATAGATAAGGCAGTGAATACAGATGCCAGTCAGGCATTGGCTAAACTGAAAGGTAATAATATAAAATTGAATATCTTAAAAGTCATAAGGGAAATCATTTATGACACAAGCTGCAACCTGTAGACATGCTTCACATTCCACATGAAACAGTATCTGATCATTTGGGACTCAATTTTACATGTACCATGAATTCAGTTTGTTATATATATATGACCAATTTCTTGGGCATTTTTTATTAAAAAGAATGGTTTCTTTCACGAAGATGTTTGGAATTTATAATAAGACGTTTAAAAATTGTATCACGACACAAACAACATCATAAATATAGAATCAATATATATATATATATATAATATAAGATTAGTGTGTTTATTTTCAAAAGTTGTTTTAACCTCAAAGTAAGGATATTTCTTATTGTTCATGGGTAATTGAAGAGTAAACTTTTTTTGAGTTGCCTTACAAAGACAACAATATTTTATTGAAGTTTCACATCTTCATTATATAAAACATACAAATAGTTAATAAAACATCATCATAAACCATACAAGAGCCACTCTAAAAAAAGTTATGATAGACTATCTAAAATGCATATACATTATTTATACTAAAAGCTATATGAAATAAATTAAAATGTCTTTGCAGATTTTGGCAGAATAAAGAGTACACATATTTTCATCTGTGAATAAAAATTTAAGTTTATTGTCATCAGACAATTGCATAAAATATACCAATGTGTGACAAATTTACAAGCATTTAAGTAATATTACCTGCTATCAAATCATAGACTTTACCATTCCTTAATCTGGAGGTACCAATTTTATATTCCCAATTACTCCTTTTAAAACCATTTACGAGGGGGGGCAAGGGGGTCCCCATAACAGCAAAACAGTGAATTGATTTGGTGAAAAACAGATAACAAGGAAATGAAAAGGGATAATAACAGATAACAGTGAATAAAATATGAAAATAAATCTGTCCAGGACCAATCCAGTAGATGACTTGTAGATCTTAGTATATAACTTGTGGGATGGACCTAGACAATTGTAATTTGTGTAAACAAAACGTTTCGGCTGTTGAGGCAGTTCTGCCATGGTTTATTTTTTTCTGTAACTTGTACAATAAGTTAAAGTATGCATGTTGAATTTTTCTAAACAAAATTACTAGTTTCTGTTTTTGATATAGGGATATTTTTAATCTGGGGCATTCGAGGGATCAATTTTTAATGATTTTTTTTTTAGCTCACCTGGCCCGAAGGGCCAAGTGAGCTTTTCTCATCACTTTGCGTCCGGCGTCTGTCGTCGTCCGTCGTCGTCGTCGTCGTCCGTCGTCGTCCTGCGTCCGGCGTTAACTTTTACAAAAATCTTCTCCTCTGAAACTACTGGGCCAAATTTAACCAAACTTGGCCACAATCATCATTAATGTATCTAGTTTAAAATTTGTGTTTTTTTACCCGGCCAACCAACCAAGATGGCCGCAATGGCTATAAATAGAACATAGGGGTAAAATGCAGTTTTTGGCTTATAACTCAAAAACCAAAGCATTTAGAGCAAATCTGACATGGGGTAAAATTGTTTATCAGGTGAAGATCTATCTGCCATGAAATTTTCAGATGAATCAGACAACCCGTTGTTGGGTTGCTGCCCCTGAATTGGTAATTTTAAGGAAATTTTACTGTTTTTGGTCATTATCTTGAATATTATTATAGATGGAGATAAACTGTAAACAGCAATAATGTTCAGCAAAGTAAGATTTACAAATAAGTCAACATGACCAAATTGGTCAGTTGACCCCTTTAGGAGTTATTGCCCTTTATAGTCAATTTTTAACCTTTTTTCGTAAATTTCCATATCTTTTACAAAAATCTTCTCCTCTGAAACTACTGGGCCAAATTAAACCAAAATTAGCAACAATCAACATTGATGTATCTAGTTTAAAATTTGTGTTTTTTTACCCGGCCAACCAACCAAGATGGCCGCCATGGCTAAAAATAGAACATAGGGGTAAAATGCAGTTTTTGGCTTATAACTCAAAAACCAAAGCATTTAGAGCAAATCTGACAAGGGGCAAAATTGTTTATCTGGTCAAAATCTATCTGCCCTGAAATTTTAAGATGAATGGGTCAACTGGTTGTAAGGTTGCTGCCCCTTAATTGGTAATTTTAAGGAAATTTTGCTGTTTTGGGTTATTATCTTGAATATTATTATAGATAGAGATAAACTGTAAACAGCAATAATATACAGCAATTTAAGACTAAAAAATAGGTCAAAATGACCAAAATGGTCAATTGACCCCCTATGAAGTTATCGTCCTTTATAATCAATTTTTAACAATTTTCATAAAATTTGTGAATTTTTACTAACATTTTCCACTGAAACTACACGGACAAGTTCATTATAGATAGAGATGATTGTAAGCAGCAAGAATGTTTAGTAAAGTAAGATGTACAAACACATCAAAATCACCTAAACACAATTTTGTCATGAACTGTCTGCTTCCTTTGTTTAATTCACATATACCAAGGTGAGCGACACAGGCTCTTTAGAGCCTCTAGTTTTTTTATATTTTTAAATTTTTTGAAAAAAAGTGCAGCCAGTGACACTTTATTATCAATTTAATTTTAGATTGTTTTTCTTCTGAAAAGCAATATATATATACTGTACAAGTATTAAAAGAAACATTGATGCACAATGTTTTTTTTGCCTCATAATAAAACTTACTTAAAAAAATACCCAGATCAGTGGCGACAGGACATTTAACTGAAACATGCATGCCAGTTATGGTTATTCTGATAATAGAAATTGACTCAAGTGACAATTCTGATAGAATTATAGATTAGACCTAGTGAAAATTTGGATGACACCAAGTGAAACACCAATCATGTATCTTATGTGAAATTATAGAATATGGAAAATCTGGGTACAGCATTGGAGAACCTGTAGGATTTTAAAAAGGGTATTTGTCGAAAAATTAAACTGAGGACACATCTGTATTTGCATCATTGGTTTCTGAGCTTCAATTTTCGCCCTGTGAAGCAGTTAAAAAGCTTTTAAAAATATGGTGGTAGGTTTCTCTTTCATGTAAATGAAAAGAGAGGGAGTTGCACTTATAATATAAATGCTAAAAGAAAAAAGATGTATAATTCCAAAAAGCCATAATTCAAACCCACACCACTTAGTAATGTAAAACAATTCTAAGGAGAAAACTAACTGTCAAATTTATCCACAAAATAGTGAACGAGAATCTTAGTAACACAGTAACAAACTACAACCACTGAATCCAGGTTCCTGACTTGGACTCGAAATAGGCACATACAGAATGTGACTGCGTCAACTTAAGCATGCTAGTTGGTGTCCAAGCCTCCCCAAATCAGGGACATTGGTGCAATAGTACAACATAAAGATTATCATGTGGTCATTGAATAAAAAAATCTATAGGGTGTACCAATGCTTTTTTTATAAAAAAAAAAAAACATACTATAAGTTATTGTACAAGTATTAGTGAATTATGATTTGTACAAAATGCTACATGTTCACAGACAATGGAATTTATAACAAAGGATAATAATAATATATACTGGAATGGTCGTGGGTCCAATTGATTTTATATATTTATGTGATGTATGTTACTGAAATTCTTCAGTCTGCAAATACAGGGCCACCCAATATCACCAGTAGAAAGACCCCAATAGATATACATTGTAAGAAGATGTAGTAAGCGTGCCAATGAGACTATTATCGATTCAAATCACAATTTTGAATTATCTTCAATTTCTACAGAAGATTGGCTGTCAAAATGCTAACATTCAAATTTTCAATAACAGTTAACAGCAAATAGATTCTCACAATAACAGATAACAAAATTGATAATAGTCCTATAACAGCTAACAAAGAATTAGACAATAACAGCTAACAGTAAATATATTTTCAGAATAACAGATAACAAAGAATTAAAAATCCCAATAACAGCATAACAGTTAAACCCCTTGCCCCCCCTCATTTAAGACTGACATCAAATGTCATTATGCACCTATTTTATTTCTTTTTACCTTGCTTGGTCATTTTTCAGACCGTAAACAAAAATAACATTTTTTGGATTAGGATTTCAGTGATGTTGATTTTGTTTTAACAGGCGAATAACTATAACAATAGCAATATTCTGGTGAAATTCATTAGTTACACCAAAAATACAAAAGAAGGTAATGCAATTGTTTCAAGGACAAGCATTCCTTTTAAGATCAAACTATTGATTTTGTATTTTTTATACTTTTTTCTGATATATATGCAAATAAGCTAAAAAGAATGACAAAATAGACATTATTTATAAAAGGGCAATAGCTCCAATAAGGTATACCAGAATTATTTGAATAGGGAATAACTTATTGACTGTTTAAGGGGTGATGGTTTTGTTAGCTTTGCTTGCTGTACGTCTAGTCATTTGTTTATACTGAATATATTAGACTTTGATGGAATTCATTTCAGTGACAGTAGACATAGCTAAGATGTTTATGTTGGATTACAGATTTATAGGAAGACCATCATTTAATCCAGGACAATTTCTGGAGACATACCACAAGGTAATAGTTAATGGAATATCTCCACATCAAAGATCAGTGCAGATCAATCATTTTTATAGGAGTTTATATTTATAATTTATAATGCCCCAAAATATACATTAAATAGCATTGTAAGTACTCTCATACATTTCAAAAAGGATTTTTAATAAATCTATCAAATATTTTACGGGCAATGTTTTGGAACAGTGTAGATTTTACAGAAGTTGCATATGCAGCTTGTAAATAATATATGAAAAACAACATTGCTAGCAATACCATGTCAACATTTCTTGGATATTAATAAAAAAGTTTGAAATAACCTCTAAAACTATATTTCAGAACAAAACCCATAAGTACTGTATATTGTATGAATTTATTGTAATGATAATTTTATGACAAGCAGTATTAAACAGGCACTTTTTAATGAAATAACAGCACACAGAAAATTATTTTCATCTTAATATATCATTATATTTTAGGGAGAAGTTTATTGGACAGACAGTATGACAGAGGCACCATTTGACCCCCTTCCATGCCATCCATCAGCAGTACAAACAAGATGTTTTACATATCCATGTCTTAACCTCTCGTTATATTTTAGGGAGAAGTTTATTGGACAGACAGTATGACAGAGGCACCATTTGACCCCCCTTCCATGCCATCCATCAGCAGTACAAACAAGATGTTCTACATTTCCATGTCAGATTATGTGTTTAATTCATTGGCCTATGAAGCTCAAATTCACAAGATGTTACAGTACAATCTGACACAAAAAGATGTGAGTACTTTTATCAATGTAAATGTTTCTCATCAAAGAGCACTAAGTTCTGTCTTACACAAAATGTTATGCTAAAAAAGACTTGGTTTTTGAAATAAGCTTTAAATTGTTGAAGTTTTGTTAAGGAAAATAATATTGCATATTTATGGATCATAAAATTTATAAACTGCTCATTCTAGAAAGTAAAAAATTTGAAAAGTATGATATAAACAAATATCTTGGACACCATGATGGTAAACTTACTACCGTATAGCGGGTTATTTTTGCGGGTGTAAAATAATTGGAAGCAGTACCTCTGGCCAAGGGAAGCCAGTCGAAATGGTACGGAATTGCTGATAAAATGTCGTCTATTTTGGGGAAGAAAGTTAACAGAACATTCAGACAACACAACCTATACAGTCTATACACAGCCTGACAACTTATTGTATTATTATTTCCACGATGCAAGAGGACAAACACATGTTGGCAGAAATAATTTTAACAAACAACAAAAACATTTTATTTTATTTTAATTTCTTTTTATAGTTTATTTACACACTTACAATGAACTTTCACTTTCACTTTCAGTACGTTGCTATTAATAACGTTACTTACCATTGTAACATTGTGACGTTTAAATTTTAACAACCCGATTTTGTACTTCAACATGATTTTATGTATTGTTTTTATCCTGATGACGGTGCCCTAGGCACCGAAACATGTCGATCAATAAATTTCTGCAGCAGTCCCTAAAGTGTTGTTGTTATAAGACTCTCTACATTTTATCAATAATGTTGCATTAGCTCTTTAAAATTGGTGGAATTTTATTTGCGATTTTGTTATATCAGTGAAAATTTACAGCCTGCGTAAATAACCCCCTATACGGTAGCTGAATCAAGAATGAACATGGTAAATATTTTACAATTATATTAGAAAAAGAAAGGCAACAGCAAGCAATACCAATATACAGATAAACAAATAATAAGAAAGAGTTCATGGATATTTATTACTTTTTAAATTAAAATCATGACAATATCAAGGAGTCATACATATAAGTTTAATTTAGAATTCTGCTGATTGAATATTTTCTTTGTTATTACAGCTGCCAGCTAAAGAAAGAGGTTTTCTAAATACCACCTGTGTGGGAACACCATGTATTGGGCAGGTTATACCTCAAGTTAGTAAGATTGTTTACTTTACTTTACGAAGGCTTTAAGGACTATTCTTACTGATGGCATTCCAAGCTATAAAAGTCAGGAATAAGCTTTTGTGAAAAAAAATTGTGTCACAAATGTTAAGAAGTGAAAATGATAAATAAAGAAGACAATATTCATTAACGGTATACTTCATTTTAAAGAAAAAATATGATAACATTTTGGCAATGTCAGATTTTTTTTTGTAACTGATATTTTATTCTAAAAATATTTAACAGTTAAACACCCAAAACCTTAATTCTAATACATGTATTGACCTCTTGAAATTCTAAATTGCTGACTTTAATAACTTCATTTAAACATAAAATATTTGTTTTTAGATAGGAAAGAAGTATCCAAACAGAGAAGTCGCAATGTTTATGTCCAGTGATTTCTCACCAAACATGTCTGTATCTAATGGTAAAGTAAATGTTCTGGGTGGTGGAACCATTAACATGTTTACAGTCCAGGGAGATACATTCTTATTAACATTAAATGCTGTAAGTTTTTTTAAAATAGATAATACAATTTCATTAACACCTATATTATTTGGAAAGTTAACTGTCCTGAGTTGCCATTCCCTATAAGTATTATATATCAAATGACAACCAGATCTGCTAAAAGGTATATATTGGGTAAAAAAACTGATTGCTCTCTCATTAGAAACATATTTTTGCGTGAGTGATTGAATAATCAACCTCAAATAAAGTTGAGAATGGAAATTGGGAATGTGTCAAAAAGATAGCAACCAGATCAATGAGAAGAAAACAGCTAAAGGCCACCAATGAGTCTTTAACACAGCGAGAAAATCCCCACACCAAGATGCTGCTTCAGCTGGCCCCTTAACAAATATGTGTAGTAGTTTAGTAAACATGGATGTCACAATGAACACCAAAACATATAAATTAACTTAAAAAAATGACATACAATACCAGAGGCTCCTAACTTGGGACAAGCCCTCCCTAAAAGATGTATGTGTGAGTGGAAGCAAAGTTTTTACACAGTAACACCCAGCTTGTGTTAATAGACCACTTTGGAGTTCATCCGTCACCGGAAAAAGCTGTCAATTGTACGCGCCTTTGTGACATCATTTACCAGATAGAGGAGCTTGCCTGTATCCCTGCCCTATAAACATTCATCAAGCATCTTAGTGATCGTCATTGTGCAGGACCAACTAGAAATAAACTTTGTTATGTGGGTACTTAATCACAATTCCCTAATGACAGCGATGCAGATTGTCATTTATGAGAATTTAATTTGCCGAATAATTCGTGCAATATAGCTGTATAGTTTTCAACCACTCGCTCAATATTGAAACGGAAGTCACAACGCACCTAAGGTGATTCACTAAAACCAAAGTTTTTGACGGAAATGCATCAAACTGGAAAGTTGTCTCTTGGCTTATTACATGTATATTAATTATACCCCCGCTTTAAAAAAGGGGGGGTATACTGTTTTACCTCTGTCTGTCCGTCAGTCAGTCCGTCCGTCTGTCCCATGAATACTTTTCGTAGCATTTTTCTCAGGAACTACAATACAAGATTTCTGAAATTAGGTTTCAGTGTTTATATAAGTCAGCTATACCGTGTGATGCGATTTCAGTGGATCACTGGACAACTTCCTGTTTACCGAAAACACTTGTATGATTTTAAACATGATAGCCAAGTTGAAAATTTTTGTCACATTTTTCTCAGGAACTACAATACAAGGATTTCTGAAATTTGGTTTCAGGAATTATATAAGTCAGCTATACCGTGTGATGCCTTTTCAGATTCATCACTCGACAACTTCCTGTTTACCGAGCACTTGCATATTTTTACACTATTAATATTATCCACTTGCGGCGGGGGTATCATCAGTGAGCAGTAGCTCTCAGTTTCGCTTGTTATGTTTAAATTCTTCAAGTATGAAATACTTATTTTATCCTGTGTTTTAGACAATGACTGCATCTGTTTCACTGAATGTGAAGAGTGAGAAGATTTATGGAAGTATAAGTGATATGAAGTGAGTAATAATAAATCTTTATATTATCATTATTTATAAAATTAAGGACATTATGTAATTAAATCCTTGGATCTTGTTATATATATAGAATATTCAAAACGGTTTATTAATATATCAATTTATGAATATCATTGATATTGTAAAAGGATGTATCTGTATGAATACAGCATTTAGTTTAAAGAGCAAGACTGGTTATCTTATTAAAAGAGAAATTAACACACACACTTTGAATGAGTGACTTATTCAGTTTGTAAGTTTATTGCCCTACTTTACAGATCAATAAGCTTTTAAAAAATGTGTTTAATCTAATGTTTATATGAATATCTTCCATCCGCGGCCCATAATAATGAAAAAAAATATTAAAATCTAGTTTATTCTAACCTTATACAGTACAAATCATCATCTGCATTTTTGTGAATTAAATTTTTTGAAATTTGGAAAAATGGTGCCAAAAATATATTATTTGAGTTATTCTAAATCCCTTAGTACAATTTTAGCACCTTATCATTTGCTTCTCAAACATTTATGTTAATAAGTATTGAAACTTTATTAATAATTTTTTTCTCTCTCACTTTTTACAGACTCAAACTTCATGTTGTCAAGTCTAATGTTGGACAGATAAGTGTAAGTATAAAATCTGAGAAGGGATTGGGAGAATGAAATAGGGACCTTGGATGCCAACAATGTTGTGTTTGCTGGTCAAATGTATTTTTTTAAATGTATGTTTTTCCTTTTTTCCTTTTCAAACTTCATAATGTTGTCAAGTTTAACATTGGACAGATCAGAGTAATTTTAATCTCTAGTACCAGGATGTCAGAGGGAACGGGGGAAACTTTGGATGACAAAAACATTTTGTGTGCTTAATGAAGAAAGGCCTTGGTTAATAAAAATTCAAATATTGATTCTTTGGAAGACACAAGACTTGATTTATACTAGGGAATTTGAGTTACAAGCTAACTTTTCTATACATCAAAGATAACTTATGTTAAATTTATGTAATAAAATTGAGAAAGGAAATGGGGAATGTGTCAAAGTGACAACCACCCGACCATAGAGCAGACTACAGCTGAAGGCCACCAATGGGTCTTAAATGTAGCGAGAATTCCCACACACTTATGTACAGACATTCTGTAAAATTTTCAGAATCTAAACGAACAAATGAAGCAAGTTTTAGTAAAACATCACTTATCTTAATAACACAATGCATGTTCTATATTTTAGGATACAGTGTTGAACTTTATAGCTAACACAGCAATACTTGCATTTGCTGAACCACAGTTGAATAGTAAGTAAAGATTTATTTACATGTATAGTGCATTTATTTTAAAATTATGTAAACACTGTTTTATTCTTATAGGGAAAAAGCTATGTGCAAGCAATGGTTCAGTTTGATAAAAACAAGCATGGATGTTTTCAGAACTTGCCGTTTTTCTTGATATAACATTATGGGCACATATTTATGGACACAGTCTGTACTTTTTCTCTTGTAAAAATGATGCTGAGTAGGTTTGAATATTTTTTTTAGATAATAACCAATGCAAAACCTTTTTATAGTACAACAAAATATTCATAGGGAAATCCACAATGCAATTTCATTAAAAACATCTTATCAAATTGTTTTTAGATATTTATTACTTGACCTGTTGAGTTGTAGCTTGTAAGCAATTTTAACATTTTTCAAGCAGCCACTTCCTGTTTGTCATTAGTTTGTAATTTTTCAACACTGCCCAATTCTAATCATAGTCAAAATATCCTTGTTTCAATGGAAGGGAATAATCAGTTATGCTCCAGTATACAAGTAAACTTGCATACAGGGAATGTATCTTGTTATCCATATATAAGACAAGAGTTATAAAATAAGCAGAACTTAAGTAATTAGTATCATTATAATTTATACCAAACAACAGAATTCTTGTTATGCATTGTTTAATGATTAAAGTATATTATTTTGTAGAGCTTGGTGCTAAAGGTATACCCCTACCAGTGACAGACAATGTACATTTTGTCAACACAGAAGTCACACTTGCTAAGGTTAGTACTTTACATATAACTTATTGAGTTGAAATTTAAGATAGCAATCAACAAAGGAAAACAAAATAGTACCAAGACAATATCGATCTAAGAAAGTTGTACAAAAATTAAAAATGAAAAGAAAAATATGATATGATTGACTTCCTCTTGGAGAATGGATTTGTAAATGTATTCTATATAAACTATTGTTGATAGGAAAAGATATTCATTTCTAAGCCGATTTTCCTCAATTGAAACTTGAAACAAACTTTTGATGAAATTTAAACTCATCAAAACTTTGGAGAAGATTGATAATAAGAAAACCTGAAATTAGATTTTTTTTGTCTGGATGTAACCCATATTTATCCTTGTAGCCAGTTTCAAGTGAAGTTTTGGTTAAATTAGTTTATGGGGGTAAATCATTATAAATGGTTGATCAGAATTTTTTTTACCTCTTATACCCCATACATTTATATATATAAGAGGGGCAAAAGAATTCAGAGGGACTTTCAAACTCATAGATTGAAAATAAAATGACAACGCAATGGCTAAGAAAGAGACAAACAGACAAATAATAGTACACAAGACACATCATAGAAAACATATGTATATAATACCCATGAAAGAGGGGAAAAGAGGGTTGGGTGTTGGAGAGGTCCTGATCCCAAAATCCTTCGCTTAAAAACATGAAATCCGGAGGTCCTGAATTTAAAGAAATTTAAATCCTGACATCCCGAAAATCGAAAAAAGAGTTCCGGAATCCTGAAATGATCAATCCCAAAATCCTGAGCTTAAAAACACCCGATCCTGATGTCCCGAAAAAGGTCCTGCCCCCTCCTCATGAAAGAAATATACTGTTTGTTAGATTACTTTAATACTATTTACTATTTGGTATGTTTTATAGGACACACTGATGATTGGAACAGATCTTAAGTACCAATGAGATTGAAACACCAGCATACAATTACAATACAATAATGAGTTAACAGTGGAGAAGAAAAAAGATCAGTAATATTTTACAACAAATACACATTTCTGCTTTGTTTTTTTATAACATATGCTCAATGAGAAAGTATTGGATCACAAAATGAATTCTCAAAATGTTTAATTGTGTTCCAATATTTATTGATTTCATTGGTTAGTTTAGGGATTTTGAAAACTACATAACTAAACAGGTTTCTACTGTTCAGAATATGAAAGCATTGTTAAAGAAACCTTTGTACCAAAGACTTTATAAGAAATCTGAAGAGCTTGTATCTGTGATTAATTGTACTCTCATCATATTTCTATTTACTGCTTTGTAAATAATGTCAGATCTGAAAGTTTAATATTTTTTATAAAAAATTGTACATTCCTCTTGAATATATTGTGCCTATGCAAAGATGCTCTCAGGTCTTGCAGTTTTTTTTTTGTGAATTGTTGTTCTTTAGTGATATTTTATATATAGTTGCATACAATATTTAATGTTATTGTTATTGAAAATATGAAAGTAGACTCAAGGAAAAGGAAGTATTTAGAATTTTAAAGATCACACTTATTTGTAAGCTGAAATGGCGGAAGATATGTGACACCAATTTCAACTTTTATTTGATGAAATTAAAATCAAGTTTAATTTTCTTCATTTCATTTAGAATAAAATGACATTACTTTTGTAAGATGGTTGTCAAGGTAAAAATTCCACCATATGTATTTTTAAGCTGAATAGACTTCTGCAATCTAACCACTAAAATAATAGTTTTCCTTTTTATGTATATTTATGTATAATTATTTGAATACCTACCAGCTGTCACTATTTGTGGGGGATTTCCCCCATGAAAGCTCAACCATGAAAAATTTAAAAGACAAAATTTGTCTAAAAGTTAAGACAAACAGTTAGTTTTATAATGGTTCTAGGCTGTGAAATGTATGAAGAAGCCAAAAAATAACATTTGAAGGCCCTTTGAAGGGTTTTTAGAACTATAAGAACCATCTCACATGTAAAACTCCCATGGTCATTTTGAAAAGTTGGCAGGTATGTATAATTTGTTGAAACAACCCTTGCTTATAACTTTATCATTTTTGGAGTTTATTTTGGTTATTGTTTAATGTTGTTAGAGACTTTATGATTTTTATGAATATATTTGTATGATTTATTATATTACATTATTGAAGTAATAATGTTTTATTATAGATATGCATATTTGTATGATATTTGCATTGACAATAATTTGATATTATATTAACATTGAGATTTTTATTACCTTTACCAATATGTTAATGTCTTTGTCAACATACTCATGCTCTTAGTTGAAAAGTATTAATTGTTATGGATAAAATGTTGAAGATGCTATTACTATTGATCAGTCAGATTTTGGAAAATCAGTTGAAATTTGTGCATTGTAACCATTTGCTGAAATTTCTTATTTTGGGTTGTTTTTTTAATTGATTTTAAAGGAGGTTAAGGCTACTGGTGGGTTGTAAGGTACTTATAATTAGTCATTGGTGGATGGTTGTATATATCAAAAATTAAAAAGAATAGCATAAGTATTTTTTAAATTTGTATTTAAGGTTGATTGGGATTTTGATATGTGCCTTTTCCCCTCATCTCTCAAATGTTTCTTGCTCTAGATTTATCTTTCATTTTTTCGTACATCCTTTTACACTATAAACTATTTATATCTCACACTCTGAATACAGTATTGATTTTGCATGTACTTTATGTTGTTTTCTGTTTTCTGTAAAAACACAAATTATATAATGATCTGTTGATTGTACATAATGCATGCATTTACATTTATACTTCTATTTTTCTAATATTGTTACTCATGTTATTTTTGTAGTATCGTGCATTTTATTAAAGTATTTTTCACAATAAATTTTGTTCTCTTTTTGACATTTGTATATGGCTTCCAGATCTAGAGTTGAATTTCGTAAGTAAAGGATGTGTGATTATTTGGTACATTAAAATTAATCTGAAGTATGAGAAAACAAAATGTCACGCATACCCACGGGTGTCATTCGGTTTATCCTGAGAAATGGGTGTGAAAGAATATCTAACGGCGGTCAAGAATTGAGAGACGATCGTGAAAGTTCTGGTAACGGATCGTGAAAGAAATTTAATCGAGAAGACATATGAAAGGTCAGTAAATATTCTAATTTAATTAATTTCACAGACACAATTACGACAAAATAAAACTGTCTGTCAAAATGGTTCAACATTATGATCAGTATGTCAGAATATCCAGTTTCAAAAGTACACAGTTATTACAAAACGACAAAAGGCAGATTGCTTCTCGACATTTCAATGACATAAAAAATGTAAACAAACACGATTTTTTCAAAAATTCGACTAGATAAACTACCTTTATCAAAATAAGGGCATTGTATTTGAAATAATTAAACGGTTCTCATAGTTATTTGGTATAAATATAATCTGAAACTTGGTTAATAAAGAACTATTTACACAACATTGATTTTTTGGATCGTGAAAGATCACGTACCGCATTTTTGAAGATCGTGAAACGCTCATTAATTTTGCCGTTCCCAGCCATATTCATATTGAGACTTTTAACACAGATTTGAATCTACCCGATATTAAAGGACCCGGTAAATTTGATTTCATGGTTAAGAAAGTTGTTTCAACGAATCCATCCAATTCTTTTGCACTAACATTTGATGGTAAGAAATTGGCACCAGGTTTGACAACTAATTCTGGTGACGTCGATTTACTTGGATACGAAGAAATACCACTGAAAATTAAACAGGACCAATTTCAAACCATGTATAAACAGATAATGGATTTATATGATCGACTAAAACATTTCGAAGGCTCAGTTCTGAGCCAACTAGACAAGAATGAATTTGTAACAAGCCTAAAATATGTATCTTTCAATCTCAGTCTTGCGACTAAAGACATGCGCCAACTAATTAGCAAACAAACTTAAGCACTCGATAAATTTATACTGAAAGATGAAAAGGAAATTGGAAAAAACTACTCCTACGTTATTGATGTGATTAAAACAAATATATACAGGGCAAAGGCTGTAATTTCAGATGCGCTTAAAGCACACAACTGTATCCTAAATGCTATTTCACACTTTAATGAATCTAAAGAATATGTCATGGACTTTTGTAATAAAGTTGATTTGTCTGCATCACCATCGTTTTTCACTTTAAAAGATCACAATTCGTTGAAAGAAGTTATAAATGAAGACGAAGAGACCCCTACACACCTTATAAAACAAAGAACCAAGAAATGGGAAGAATTCTGAGCCGCATTTAAAGTGACAGGAAGCAAAGCACACCAAGCACTTGGTCTTGATGGATTAAAAAAACAGAAAGCATTTTTTCAGGAATCAGTAGGTCAGCAAAGACAACCAGAACCAGATGATGTACAGAAAAACGCAATGAGACATGGAACTGAAAATGAAATAAATGCGCTAGCTACCCTTCATTCCAAAGTTTTGCCATCATATTTTCCGAATTTAAGTTCCTACGAAGAAGGTATAAGAATTGTGAAAACTGGAAGTCGTGATATTATTGGTGTGTCCCCCGACGGAAGTATACGAGCATCACAGAAAAATGTAATAACTTCAGAAAATATCACATTTGCCGTAGAAGTAAAATGCCCCATGTCAGTATACAAATACAACACTCCTGTTTACTACAAGATTCCCGAAAGATACATTTGCCAAGTTATGTTGGAAATGAGAGCATTAGGTTGTAAAGAGTGCCTTTTTGTTTGTTGGTCTGAAGAAAGCAGCACTGTTTTCAGAGTACGGGTAAAGCAAAGACTTATTGCATTAATCCTGAATGAAACCATGGATGTTTATTACGGGGATAGCAAAACTGCACCATCCCGTTTGTCAGTGAGAACAAAAGAAATGAAAGTACTTTGCAAAGAAGTATCCGAGGAGTCAGAATTCATTGGTGAATTCCCATCAGTATACGGTACTGTAACTATGGAGAATTCGAAGCCATCTGCTGGTCCTTACGTTGTTGGAGATGAAAAAAAAGCTGATGAAGACATGAGAGTAGACGATCTGCTTCAAGCACTTTTGTTGTCATTAAAAGCACGCAAAGAAGTGTATCAGTTGAGTCGAAAAAAAGCTTCCGAGATAATTCCAATTTTGATTTCAACTTTAGATAGAACATTTAATGCTGAAACCGGACATGCTGTTCCAATTGGTTATTTTCTCAGAGGTTATAGTCTGAGCACCGAAACAATGAGGAAAATTGCTGAAGACTTCATGCAACTTTGCCATCAGAATGGATTACACGTGCCTGTACAAACTTTTGACGGGCAGTGGATGAATCTTGTCACAAGGGATTGCAATAGAAACCCGCTTACGAAGCTACAACTCCAAAAAGATGTCTGGAAAGAGGCTAAGAAATTGAGTAAACAGGAAATAGTGAAACATCTCAAGACATTAAATACCAAATATCATAGCCAGATAGTATTCGTTGCAACAAATGTTTCAGTTTTCAAAATCTTATCGTGTAAACGAAGCACCAATGAATGTATACCATCAACCAACATTAATCTACTTTTACAACAAACTAAGGAAAAAGCTGACAACGGAGGAGAACAAAATGCACTTTTGGCTTCAGTACTCGAGCAAATAACTGATAATGAATTTTCTGAAATTAGGATTGAAAACAATGAAACAACAGTGGTTTCTGATTTAGAATCAAATTTGGTAGACCAAGACTGTATAGATGAATGTTCACTAGAAAGTAGTACGGAAACAGGTGATAATCCAGAACATAGTACGGAAACCAGTGATAATGTAGAACATAGTACAGAAACCAGTGATAATGTAGAACATAGTACGACAACCAGTGATAATGCAGAACATAGTACAGAAACCAGTGATAATGTAGAACATAGTACAGAAACCAGTGATAATGTAGAACATAGTACGACAACCAGTGATAATGCAGAACATAGTACAGAAACCAGTGATAATGCAGAACATAGTACGACAACCAGTGATAATGCAGAACATAGTACGACAACCAGTGATAATGTAGAACATAGTACGACAACCAGTGATAATGTAGAACATAGTACAGAAACCAGTGATAATGTAGAACATAGTACGACAACCAGTGATAATGTAGAACATAGTACAGAAACCAGTGATAATGTAGAACATAGTACGACAACCAGTGATAATGTAGAACATAGTACGACAACCAGTGATAATGCAGAACATAGTACAGAAACCAGTGATAATGTAGAACATAGTACGACAACCAGTGATAATGCAGAACATAGTACGACAACCAGTGATAATGTAGAACATAGTACGACAACCAGTGATAATGTAGAACATAGTACAGAAACCAGTGATAATGCAGGTGAAACTGAAACAGAACTAGAAATATCAGAAACACACGTCAATAATATTTTGTTGGCTTTGAAATCAACTAAGAGATCGTTATTTTGGAGTGACAAAGAGACATGCTACCTTAGAAATTTATTTAAGAATACTGTAGAGTTATTCTGCCTTTTTGTGCTCATCCAGGTACCTTTTTCGCTTGAATATTGCGTTAGGACAAATAGAACATTTGTATGTAACAACTGTTGTTTCTGAAAATATAATATTTCATTTAGTGCATTCTTTTTTTTTGAATTTGATGTAACAGTATTCCATTGTAAATGTATTAACGTATATTGTGAAATATTTAGATTTTTCTTGACTTCTTGTTTCTTTTTCATAAATCTCATTATTGTATTATCATCCATTTGTAATAATCATCTTGTACACATTTTATCTTTGATTGATGATAAAGAATCATAAAGGTTTTGAAAACTGTTATAGTTTTAAAATTTTGTTTGTTCTCATAACACTATTGTTTTGATAACATACCTCTCTTTTTAAGGCAATTTTTTCGATGTCTGGCAACATTTCTTTGAAATTTAAATTTCTTCTTACAAAGATCACACTGGAATTCTTTTACATCGTAATGGGTTAGCATATGGTCTTGTAGATGACCCTTCTGACCAAATATTTTATCACATACTTCACACTGTAAATACATAAGTTCAAAGGTTGTAAATGTAGTTTTTAAACACAGATTGTTTGAAGAATAGGTGGAATATAATAGAGGATAGAACAAGAATTAGACTCACTAATCGAAAAAAGAATGGCAAAATCAGCTAAATTCCAAAAACACTACATGGGCAAAATCTGTATAACCTTGTTTGTATGGTTATAGTTTGAGTTTGTTTGGAAAATTCAATGTTTATTGATATTTTTATAATGAAAAGGTATTTTAGATGTAGAATATAACAGATGAATGGAAAGTGATCATTAAATGAACGGTTTATTCATTTTTTGTAAGCCATATTAACAGGTCATACCTTTTTAAATTGTGAAAAATATATAATTTAACGGAAGTGTCACTAAACCATATGTACCTTATTTTTCCCATCTTCAATACTCATTCTGTGAACTCGTCTCTTATGACTCCATAGTCCACTGACTGAGGCAAAAGTCTTTGTACAGCCATTTTCTGTACAATTATATGGCCTATCATCCTGGTGTTTTTTCTTGTGTTCCAGTAATGCTTGTTTGGTGTTGAAATTATCTCCACATTCACAATCAAAGGTGTCCCTTTGATGCAGCTGTAGATGTCTTATCAAATTACTTTTATTAGAACACGTCTTGTTGCATTGGTCACACTGGAACATTCTGAAAAAAAAACCCCACTATTTCTTTATTTTGACCTGCAGTCCATTTAGTTAGTCTTGTTTTTGTTTTTTTACATTTTCGACTATCATGTTGCTGACAGTGCGTGTTTCAGAATGAAGCGCGAAATATAAATCAAACATTTAATATTTTTTTATGGATAGCATAATTCCATACAATAGTTTATTTTCTTATCTAAAGACCATCAGAATTGGCTCAATTTAGTATTTTGGAATGATATAGTTATCAAAATAAATCTTACCTGTAATGTTGATTTGGTGCCACGCAACTTCCGATGTCACTGTAGGACGTAGTGCAGTCGCCAAAAAAGTAAATTTAATATTATCCACCAATGTATGCATATTGTAAACTGCAAGTTGTTACACCCCGCACTTGAAACTTTTGTATAGATCTCGAAGAGGAGCTAAAATGAACTGCTGCGCAAAAAAAAAAAACCCAATCCATATCATCGCTTTTTTAGGATATAAGCGGGATAACAGGAATTTTTTATTTGTACAAGTACAAATTTTTTTCAAAGGTACCAAGCTTATAATTCAATACGCCAGACGCACGTTTCATCTACACAAGACTCACCAGTGACGCTCATATCAAAATATATATTAAGACAAACAAGTAAAAAGTTGAAGAGCATGGAGGTTCCAAAATTCCTAAAAGATGTACCAAATACGACAATGGTAATCCTTAATTTTTTCGAAAAATTCTAAGTTTTGTAATCAAGAAATTTGTATCAAATGACCACATTATTGATATTCATGTCATCACCGATGTGTTGAAAACGAGGCTGGTGATACCCTCGGGGACGAAACGTTCACCAGCAATGGCATCGACCCCGTGGCGTAAATAGTTATTAAAGGTAATAGAATTATAATTTAGTACGCAAGACGCGCAAATACATTAACATTATTATTTGGGCATTTGTGAACATGTTGTTTGTAAATTAGTTGGATGATTCAGGAACATATATATTGATAAACTGTTCCCAGGCTGATTGTAGGATGAAGTTTTTTATCGTCGTGTGAAGTACTCACTTATCATGAGTTATAGGATACCCATATTTTGTATATTGGATCCAAAAAACTAAATGTCCGTCAGACAGGATTCACCTAACCCTGAATTTGCCTCATTTCATGGATGAAGATTCATTTTAGTGGTCAAGTCCGTATCGAGGATTCGCTAAGCTTTATGATAACTGTCTGTTGTGATGATTGTACGGTGTATATTTTCGACTTGTGCAAACTAACATTGATCTCATTATCATGCATCATTCGGCAATGTTTATTTTATGCTGTTTGGCCTTTTGAATATATAAATGTATGCAATAGCAACAAGGTGTTTCGTGTATGGTGTACATGTCTGTCTGCATGTTTCTTATATGACCATGATGACTTCAATTTTTTGTTTGATTTATTAAATGATAGATGTCTATGTCTGGCTGTCGGTCAGGGTTCATATACTTTTGACCTTATGTTTCGAATGAATGAATATAATCTGAAGTATGAGAAAACAAAATGTCACGCATACCCACGGGTGTCATTCGGTTTATCCTGAGAAATGGGTGTGAAAGAATATCTAACGGCGGTCAAGAATTGAGAGACGATCGTGAAAGTTCTGGTAACGGATCGTGAAAGAAATTTAATCGAGAAGACATATGAAAGGTCAGTAAATATTCTAATTTAATTAATTTCACAGACACAATTACGACAAAATAAAACTGTCTGTCAAAATGGTTCAACATTATGATCAGTATGTCAGAATATCCAGTTTCAAAAGTACACAGTTATTACAAAACGACAAAAGGCAGATTGCTTCTCGACATTTCAATGACATAAAAAATGTAAACAAACACGATTTTTTCAAAAATTCGACTAGATAAACTACCTTTATCAAAATAAGGGCATTGTATTTGAAATAATTAAACGGTTCTCATAGTTATTTGGTATAAATATAATCTGAAACTTGGTTAATAAAGAACTATTTACACAACATTGATTTTTTGGATCGTGAAAGATCACGTACCGCATTTTTGAAGATCGTGAAAAGGATCGTGAAAGATCTAATGCTACGAAGACGTTTACATTATTCTTCCTTTAAATGATAATTGATATTTGTTATTGGTATTGAGACAGACTAGATAGGTCAATATCCTCCATCGGTTTAAGCATTTCAAAGTATTAATATTTTCAGAAAATGAAAAGAAAAAGAAATAACAACTATGGCAATAAGAAAAGACAGTGAGGGACAAAACGCTGAAAAACACAATCCAGCGAAGGTGGGCCAATGGAAGAGGTTGAAGATGAAAATATTATTACAGAAGCAACACACGAATATTGTGAAGATGATGTGGAAATGAATGAGATAGTAAACTTATTACCAATTGTTATCAAAGAAATAGCAAGGTTTGGATTCCTGCAGTATCTTTTAATGTTTTTCAATCTAATAGCTAATAAGAAATTCGACTTTTCAAACATTTGCTTTTTATTGTTTTGTGACATTTTAAGGTTTTGGAGTACACCCACAACAATATTAATGCGGTATCCATTTAAAGAAACCAAGCAGTTCTGGTACATTGGTAAAATTCTATTCCATGGACGTTTTCAAAGGTTTATGACTGGATATAAGAACACTGGCCAATCATTTCACACAAGCAAAGGATTGTATAATCCCGACAACGCTCTCATTAATTTTGCCGTTCCCATCCATATTCATATTGAGACTTAACACAGATTTGAATCTACCCGATATTAAAGGACCCGGTAAATTTGATTTCATGGTTAAGAAAGTTGTTTCAACGAATCCATCCAATTCTTTTGCACTAACATTTGATGGTAAGAAATTGGCACCAGGTTTGACAACTAATTCTGGTGACGTCGATTTACTTGGATACGAAGAAATACCACTGAAAATTAAACAGGACCAATTTCAAACCATGTATAAACAGATAATGGATTTATATGATCGACTAAAACATTTCGAAGGCTCAGTTCTGAGCCAACTAGACAAGAATGAATTTGTAACAAGCCTAAAATATGTATCTTTCAATCTCAGTCTTGCGACTAAAGACATGCGCCAACTAATTAGCAAACAAACTTAAGCACTCGATAAATTTATACTGAAAGATGAAAAGGAAATTGGAAAAAACTACTCCTACGTTATTGATGTGATTAAAACAAATATATACAGGGCAAAGGCTGTAATTTCAGATGCGCGTAAAGCACACAACTGTATCCTAAATGCTATTTCACACTTTAATGAATCTAAAGAATATGTCATGGACTTTTGTAATAAAGTTGATTTGTCTGCATCACCATCGTTTTTCACTTTAAAAGATCACAATTCGTTGAAAGAAGTTATAAATGAAGACGAAGAGACCCCTACACACCTTATAAAACAAAGAACCAAGAAATGGGAAGAATTCTGAGCCGCATTTAAAGTGACAGGAAGCAAAGCACACCAAGCACTTGGTCTTGATGGATTAAAAAAACAGAAAGCATTTTTTCAGGAATCAGTAGGTCAGCAAAGACAACCAGAACCAGATGATGTACAGAAAAACGCAATGAGACATGGAACTGAAAATGAAATAAATGCGCTAGCTACCCTTCATTCCAAAGTTTTGCCATCATATTTTCCGAATTTAAGTTCCTACGAAGAAGGTATAAGAATTGTGAAAACTGGAAGTCGTGATATTATTGGTGTGTCCCCCGACGGAAGTATACGAGCATCACAGAAAAATGTAATAACTTCAGAAAATATCACATTTGCCGTAGAAGTAAAATGCCCCATGTCAGTATACAAATACAACACTCCTGTTTACTACAAGATTCCCGAAAGATACATTTGCCAAGTTATGTTGGAAATGAGAGCATTAGGTTGTAAAGAGTGCCTTTTTGTTTGTTGGTCTGAAGAAAGCAGCACTGTTTTCAGAGTACGGGTAAAGCAAAGACTTATTGCATTAATCCTGAATGAAACCATGGATGTTTATTACGGGGATAGCAAAACTGCACCATCCCGTTTGTCAGTGAGAACAAAAGAAATGAAAGTACTTTGCAAAGAAGAATCCGAGGAGTCAGAATTCATTGGTGAATTCCCATCAGTATACGGTACTGTAACTATGGAGAATTCGAAGCCATCTGCTGGTCCTTACGTTGTTGGAGATGAAAAAAAAGCTGATGAAGACATGAGAGTAGACGATCTGCTTCAAGCACTTTTGTTGTCATTAAAAGCACGCAAAGAAGTGTATCAGTTGAGTCGAAAAAAAGCTTCCGAGATAATTCCAATTTTGATTTCAACTTTAGATAGAACATTTAATGCTGAAACCGGACATGCTGTTCCAATTGGTTATTTTCTCAGAGGTTATAGTCTGAGCACCGAAACAATGAGGAAAATTGCTGAAGACTTCATGCAACTTTGCCATCAGAATGGATTACACGTGCCTGTACAAACTTTTGACGGGCAGTGGATGAATCTTGTCACAAGGGATTGCAATAGAAACCCGCTTACGAAGCTACAACTCCAAAAAGATGTCTGGAAAGAGGCTAAGAAATTGAGTAAACAGGAAATAGTGAAACATCTCAAGACATTAAATACCAAATATCATAGCCAGATAGTATTCGTTGCAACAAATGTTTCAGTTTTCAAAATCTTATCGTGTAAACGAATCACCAATGAATGTATACCATCAACCAACATTAATCTACTTTTACAACAAACTAAGGAAAAAGCTGACAACGGAGGAGAACAAAATGCACGTTTGGCTTCAGTACTCGAGCAAATAACTGATAATGAATTTTCTGAAATTAGGATTGAAAACAATGAAACAACAGTGGTTTCTGATTTAGAATCAAATTTGGTAGACCAAGACTGTATAGATGAATGTTCACTAGAAAGTAGTACGGAAACAGGTGATAATCCAGAACATAGTACAGAAACCAGTGATAATGTAGAACATAGTACAGAAACCAGTGATAATGTAGAACATAGTACGACAACCAGTGATAATGCAGAACATAGTACAGAAACCAGTGATAATGCAGAACATAGTACGACAACCAGTGATAATGTAGAACATAGTACAGAAACCAGTGATAATGTAGAACATAGTACGACAACCAGTGATAATGTAGAACATAGTACGACAACCAGTGATAATGCAGAACATAGTACGACAACCAGTGATAATGTAGAACATAGTACAGAAACCAGTGATAATGTAGAACATAGTACGACAACCAGTGATAATGTAGAACATAGTACGACAACCAGTGATAATGCAGAACATAGTACAGAAACCAGTGATAATGCAGGTGAAACTGAAACAGAACTAGAAATATCAGAAACACACGTCAATAATATTTTGTTGGCTTTGAAATCAACTAAGAGATCGTTATTTTGGAGTGACAAAGAGACATGCTACCTTAGAAATTTATTTAAGAATACTGTTGAGTTATTCTGCCTTTTTGTGCTCATCCAGGTACCTTTTTCGCTTGAATATTGCGTTAGGACAAATAGAACATTTGTATGTAACAACTGTTGTTTCTGAAAATATAATATTTCATTTAGTGCATTCTTTTTTTTTGAATTTGATGTAACAGTATTCCATTGTAAATGTATTAACGTATATTGTGAAATATTTAGATTTTTCTTGACGTCTTGTTTCTTTTTCATAAATCTCATTATTGTATTATCATCCATTTGTAATAATCATCTTGTACACATTTTATCTTTGATTGATGATAAAGAATCATAAAGGTTTTGAAAACTGTTATAGTTTTAAAATTTTGTTTGTTCTCATAACACTATTGTTTTGATAACATACCTCTCTTTTTAAGGCAATTTTTTCGATGTCTGGCAACATTTCTTTGAAATTTAAATTTCTTCTTACAAGGATCACACTGGAATTCTTTTACATCGTAATGGGTTAGCATATGGTCTTGTAGATGACCCTTCTGACCAAATATTTTATCACATACTTCACACTGTAAATACATAAGTTCAAAGGTTGTAAATGTAGTTTTTAAACATAGATTGTTTGAAGAATAGGTGGAATATAATAGAGGATAGAACAAGAATTAGACTCACTAATCGAAAAAAGAATGGCAAAATCAGCTAAATTCCAAAAACACTACATGGGCAAAATCTGTATAACCTTGTTTGTATGGTTATAGTTTGAGTTTGTTTGGAAAATTCAATGTTTATTGATATTTTTATAATGAAAAGGTATTTTAGATGTAGAATATAACAGATGAATGGAAAGTGATCATTAAATGAACGGTTTATTCATTTTTTGTAAGCCATATTAACAGGTCATACCTTTTTAAATTGTGAAAAATATATAATTTAACGGAAGTGTCACTAAACCATATGTACCTTATTTTTCCCATCTTCAATACTCATTCTGTGAACTCGTCTCTTATGACTCCATAGTCCACTGACTGAGGCAAAAGTCTTTGTACAGCCATTTTCTGTACAATTATATGGCCTAACATCCTGGTGTTTTTTCTTGTGTTCCAGTAATGCTTGTTTGGTGTTGAAATTATCTCCACATTCACAATCAAAGGTGTCCCTTTGATGCAGCTGTAGATGTCTTATCAAATTACTTTTATTAGAACACGTCTTGTTGCATTGGTCACACTGGAACATTCTGAAAAAAAACCCCACTATTTCTTTATTTTGACCTGCAGTCCATTTAGTTAGTCTTGTTTTTGTTTTTTTACATTTTCGACTATCATGTTGCTGACAGTGCGTGTTTCAGAATGAAGCGCGAAATATAAATCAAACATTTAATATTTTTTTATGGATAGCATAATTCCATACAATAGTTTATTTTCTTATCTAAAGACCATCAGAATTGGCTCAATTTAGTATTTTGAAATGATATAGTTATCAAAATAAATCTTACCTGTAATGTTGATTTGGTGCCACGCAACTTCCGATGTCACTGTAGGACGTAGTGCAGTCGCCAAAAAAGTAAATTTAATATTATCCACCAATGTATGCATATTGTAAACTGCAAGTTGTTACACCCCGCACTTGAAACTTTTGTATAGATCTCGAAGAGGAGCTAAAATGAACTGCTGCGCAAAAAAAAAACCCAATCCATATCATCGCTTTTTTAGGATATAAGCGGGATAACAGGAATTTTTTATTTGTACAAGTACAAATTTTTTTCAAAGGTACCAAGCTTATAATTCAATACGCCAGACGCACGTTTCATCTACACAAGACTCACCAGTGACGCTCATATCAAAATATATATTAAGACAAACAAGTAAAAAGTTGAAGAGCATGGAGGTTCCAAAATTCCTAAAAGATGTACCAAATACGACAATGGTAATCCTTAATTTTTTCGAAAAATTCTAAGTTTTGTAATCAAGAAATTTGTATCAAATGACCACATTATTGATATTCATGTCATCACCGATGTGTTGAAAACGAGGCTAGGGATACCCTCGGGGACGAAACGTTCACCAGCAATGGCATCGACCCCGTGGCGTAAATAGTTATTAAAGGTAATAGAATTATAATTTAGTACGCAAGACGCGCAAATACATTAACATTATTATTTGGGCATTTGTGAACATGTTGTTTGTAAATTAGTTGGATGATTCAGGAACATATATATTGATAAACTGTTCCCAGGCTGATTGTAGGATGAAGTTTTTTATCGTCGTGTGAAGTACTCACTTATCATGAGTTATAGGATACCCATATTTTGTATATTGGATCCAAAAAACTAAATGTCCGTCAGACAGGATTCACCTAACCCTGAATTTGCCTCATTTCATGGATGAAGATTCATTTTAGTGGTCAAGTCCGTATCGAGGATTCGCTAAGCTTTATGATAACTGTCTGTTGTGATGATTGTACGGTGTATATTTTCGACTTGTGCAAACTAACATTGATCTCATTATCATGCATCATTCGGCAATGTTTATTTTATGCTATTTGGCCTTTTGAATATATACATGTATGCAATAGCAACAAGGTGTTTCGTGCATGGTGTACATGTCTGTCTGCATGTTTCTTATATGACCATGATGACTTCAATTTTTTGTTTGATTTATTAAATGATAGATGTCTATGTCTGGCTGTCGGTCAGGGTTCATATACTTTTGACCTTATGTTTCGAATGAATTGGCCAAGCACAACTTTTACATTTGTCAGTTTCTAAGGCACTGTAAAGATCGGAACACATTAATTTGGTGTACGGGATATTTGTAGAGATCTGTATGGCATGGTTCATCTGACCTTGACTTTTTTTTTTATGAAACATTGATAATCGTAAGCGCATTTGACACTTCTAGTAAAACCCTTTATATTATAGACGTTCAACAAATATTCTATCACAAGTAAAGCAAACAAGACATTACAGCATTTTGAAATGTGCTGTTTTTGCTATGATTTTTTGTCTGATGGATAACATTTTGGTTTAAACGTTGCATATCCATATTATTGGCTAACTAGTGTCGGTGTGCCTGAAGTGCACTGGACCGATTCACAGAGCTGAATCTTTCACACTTATTAAGACACGTTATTAGGTGTTTTTTTTTAACTTTTGAGGTAAAGTGTTGAATAGAAAAAAAAAATATAGCTTTAATGTTCATCCTTATCAATATAGTTACAGGCTTCAACCACTTGCAGATTTATTAAATGGTAAAAGAAATACTGATTTCTGATTACTAGTATAAAGTCTGGTCACGCATTTTCTTTCACGATCGAAAAAATACGTTGCCTGATCTTTCACGATCAAGTTTGATGGAAATTCTAGAAATTCAAGGTTTTCATAAACAAATTAACGCTTTTAATGGAAGAACATTCTTTAATTTTACTGCACTATCAGATACACCAAAGATTAAATTTCAAATATATCATGATATTCTGAAATATGACCATTATAGGTACACAAAGCGTGTTATTTGTAATTAATTTCATAGACACGCATTGCGCCTTTTGTGTTTTTTCAAAAAGTACATCATATTTTCTTTATCTTCTTTCACAGTTATGTTGAGGAAGTTAAACCATTTTGACAGACATATTTTTTTGTTCGGATTTGTTCCGCGTTTTGAAAATTTAGCGATTTTTTCAAAGATTCTGAACTAGAATGTACATTAAATGCCTTTCACGATCCGTTACCAGAACTTTCACGATCGTCTCTCAATACTTGACCGCCGTTAGATATTCTTTCACGCCCATTTCTCTCGATAAACCGAATGACACCCGTGATACCACACTGTGTGGATTTAGTTAATTAGTAACATTACCACAGTTGTTATTATCAAAGTGAATCAATAATGATACCCAGTGTACAATTGGTTGTGTTCTTCTCATCCTTGGTCAAAACTCATCATATGCTGTTTTTATTTTATTTTCATCATGTTTTGCAAAAGTAAAATTTGACATCTTCCTCTTCTTTATGATTTATATAAATGCAACCGTAAAATACCGCTGTTGAAAAGTCATAAATCAATTGAGAGAAATAAATCCAGGTTACTAACTCAAACCAAGAGAAACACATCAAATATAAGTGGAAAACAACGAAATAACAGAACACAAAAGTGCAACAAAAACAAACAACAATGCAATATACATAGAAACGAACTAATATATAACAACTGCCATATTCCTGACTTGGTACAGGACATCTTAAGAAAAATGGGGGTTGAACCTGGTTTTGTGGCTAGCCAATCCTCTACGCTTTATGGCAATGTTGTATACTGCTAAAGTGACATAATTACATGACGAGAATGCAGTAAAAATAAATGTTAGAACACCAATGACAGATAAATACATAAATAAATGATATAATAGAACATGTCTACATTCTAACCAAAGAATAACCAGAATTAATTAGGAAAGTACACACAAACAACTTAAAGCTTAGTGTTGGTTTTTTTTCCGGATTCTTAAATGATTTTTGTCTACTTTGACTGGTATCGTAGTTATATAATTAATGTTCGAAAATGGGTTTAAACACCATTTCTTTTCAAACCGAGTTCAATGAAAATTATTGCATGGGGGAAATGTATGTTATTGTCACACAGAAAGAGCGAATATTATTCACCATATAAAGAAAATAACGTCAACAAATTATGTAACAAAATAACTAAAAGGGTAAATTCAAAATGAGGGAAGTCAGAAAAAAATTGACCAAAAAAACCCCAACAAACGTTAGACTTTATTGACAAACAGAACAAATGGATAACAGCTGTCATATTCCTGACTTGGTACAGGCAGATTCTGAAGTAATTGAAAGGTTTAACCTAAGTTTATAGCCATCTAGATAAACCTCATACATGATTGGTTAAGGTGTCAAAACTTTGGATCTAGCAGCCCAATTGTGTTAATAAACATACAAGACATAAAAAAAAAGACTTGAGTACATTTAAAAAAATAAATTCCCGACAATATTAAATATTTTTATTCAGCCATTTAACCTGATTAAATATAAGAATAACAAGAGACTACATTAATAAAGTACAAATCAATCAAAAGTTTATTTGTACACCTGTTATTTGTATAAGATTTGGCTGATTAAAGGGGTACTTGTTGTCAAATTCATGTTCACCGATTTTAACTCATATTTGGTTTATAACAATGTAAAACATTTATCCAAACTATCAAAAGTCTTAAATAAACCATTAACAGAGCACGAGCATGAAATTACGTAGCTTCGTTTCGGGGGTATTTTAGTCTAGACGCCATCTAATTTATTATCGAGTGTTGACCTCTATAGTCACCCGATGACCATATAAGCGATGTATAAACATAAATATAGATATAAATAGATTAAGCAAGCTCGTGCTGTGAGATTACTAGTATTCTAGGACTTTTTTATTTCATATTATAGATGAAAAATAAATGTTAATCTTAGATTTTACCTATATAAGAATGATTTTCTGTGGATCGAATCAGTCAATCAAATGATTTGCCTTTGTTTCACTTTCAATGTTGACATACCTTTCCTTTAAATAACTTTACACATACAATTCACGTGTTATCCATCCCAAGCTGAGGGGTTAAATTGAAGTTCATATGACTACGGATTTAATGAGGTCGAAATATTCACTTGCAAGTGAATAATTGATAAACAATGTTTTTTTAAGCTTATTTTGACAAAATCAAACCATACTGGCTGCTAAAAGCTAAATCTGTCGTAAAGTTGTCAATTGTTCAGATCTTCTTTTATATATTAAAATATATTTTTTGCACTCTTTTGGTCTATTTGAAAAATTTGTTTGTGCTGTATTTAGACCCCTCTACAACGAAATTTGTTAGATGCACACGTATAAAAAATGCGGTTTTATCCAACGCAATCAAAGCATAGGTTTGAACGTTGTGTTCAATTAAGATTTTGTTTCTTTATTTTTATGTTTATATATATAAAACATTAAAATCGCCTGGTATATAAGATTTTACTGCAGTTCATTTAATTTTATAATGCAGATTGATAGAAAACATCGAACCGCAAATAATGTAACAAATTTAAATTATTTGTGAATCATCTACTTTGAATATTTTATCCAAATGATTCGATGTATAAATGTATTGATAGGTTATAGTAAAATCACAAAAATACTGAACTCCGTGGAAAATTCAAAAGGAAAGTCTCTCATCAAATGGCAAAATCAAAAGCTCAACGATTATTTATAGTGGGTTGGAGAACTGTTTTCGTTTGCAGTACCGGTATAAGTGATAATGCTCTTAAAGCATTTAAGGGTTTATGTACCATGTGTAACAGGTTATCATCAATAACATATAATTAAATTATTTTGTTGTCACTGTCAGAAAAAAATACGAAGGGCATTGTGTATAATAACATCAAGAGTAACTGATTTGGTCAGAAATCACGTCTCAGTATGTTCTAATACATTTATCCAGTTATTGTATACAGTATGAACACATTTTTTTATCAACACAAAGTTCATAACAGGGCAACACATTATAATCCATTCGTAACGAAGTAATGACTTACACATTTAACGAAGTTGAATAAGATAACTCTTTCAGTCTTGATCAAATGAACAGTGAAAGGCTCTTAGCTAGATTATACTGGTATATTAGAAAGCATTGAACAATAAATGTAGTAAATGAGTTACTTGTCAATAATGTTTTACAATTCAATTTCATACAAGCTTCATTAAAAATTAATTAAATTGAATATTCATCTGATGGGTCGTTTGTAGACGAAACACGGGTCTGGCGTACAAAACTATTAGCCTGGTATATTTGGTGAGTGTAAGCACAGTCAAATCAACAGACGTGAATGTATTGTCAAAAAATTAACAATAATAATATGTAATTGCTACTTGTATAAAATCGCGCAGTGAGTACAAAAATGCACATACAATCTTGTGTATCAGTTTTTAAATAGTATCACATTGTATTTGATTAACACTTAGAAATCAAATATTAAGACAGGAAAATATTTAATACAAAAGAAATCAAGTCATTTGATTTATATAACTATAATAAAATTGAGAATGGAAATGGGGAATGTATCAAAGAGACTATAACCCGACCATAGAAAAAACAACAGCGGAAGGTCACCAACAGGTCTTCAATGTAACGAAAAATTCCCGCAGCCGGAGGTGTCCATCGGCTGGCCCCTAAACAAATATATACTAGTTCAGTGATGATGAACGCCATACTTATTTCCAAATTGTACACCAGAAATTAAATTAAAATGATACAAGACTAACAAAGACCAGAGGCTCCTGACTTGGGACAGGCACAAAAATGCGGCGGGGTTAAACATGTTTATGAGATCTCAAACCGCTCCCTATACCTCTAGCCAATGTAGGAAAGTAAACGCATAACAATACGTACATTTAAAATTCAATTCAAGAGAAGTCCGAGTCTGATGTCAGAAGATGTAACCAAAAAAAATAAAAAAAATGACAATTATACATAAATAACAACAGACTACTAGCAGTTAACTGACATGCCAGCTATACATGTCTAAAAATATAATTCATCATATATGGTATCTATGTTCCAGACCGTATGAGTATTTGGATCGTACGCGTACGGTCTGGACCGTATGCGTACTTTTTTTTTAAAGTACGCGTACGGTCTGATTAATATTAAGAAGTTTGTCAAGTTTATTAGATACACATGTATATAACAGATCAACATATCTTATATCTCAAATTAATATAAAAAGTTTAATAGTAATTGAAATCAAAACGTAATATTTTAACTATTTGAAAACAAAATTACACTGATTTAATCTGTTAATCTCCTGTATTTAACATGTCAGTATGTTTCAATAATTGCTGCCCATTATGCTCCTTGTAATTGAAGTTATCAGAAGAAAATATAATGTTGGAGAACAATTGTTTTAGAATATTTAGGAACTTTACAAAAAATGCATATGCATAGGAACATGCATGATCAAAACTTGTTAATGTAAAACAAATATTTGGAAGCAATTCTTTGTCACCTTGGGCCAGAGTGACAAAATAAGATTCACGGATATAAAAATATTTAATTTCAATTGTTCGCTTATTTACTGAATCCATCTAATTGTAATAATAAGAATTTGTGTAACTAAAAATACAGATTATGATAAATATTTGTTTAAATTTAACCCATAAGATCCCAAAACATGTATGATCAGCTGGACCGTACACGTATACTCATACGGTCCGACCGTACGCATATGGTAGGACCGTACGAGTATACGTATACGGTCCGGACCGTACGCGTACGGTTCAAATACTCATATGGTCTGGAACATCTATATAGAGTTAGTGTTCCTTGTATTATTAAATATTTAAACTTTTTCATTTGTCACGTGATTTTATTTTATTTGCCTGTATATGCATATGTTATCAGGTTAATAGTGATTGATTGTAAAGAAATTATCGATTTCAAAGGTAAACTGTTTTAATTTTTGAAGTAAAGCTATAGCAAATAGTTGTTTAGAAGATTAATAGAATACTTTTATGAAATTGTAAAGGAAAAATATCACATTCAGTGCGTTTCAAACGCTTTTACACTTACTTCCTGGTTTACATTGAAGTTTGTTTAAAGAAACTACTTTTTTATTATTGAGTATCATATTAAGACGTCCGTTCGATTGAATCAAATTTTGCCCTATAGCACGTAATGAAATTCATAAATACCTGACGCCTTCAATTTGGTTAACATGTCCGTTCCAAAAAAAAATATAGTATAGTGCATCGTATATTCTGTATATGTTCCGGACCATATGAGTATCTGGACCATACGCGTATGGTCATGACCATATGGGTATATACTCATATAGTCCGACCATACGCGTATGGTCGGACCGTACGCGTATGGTCGGGGTAATCAACACGTTTACTTTTAAACTCTTCATTAGGTGTGACCCTTCTGATTGTTACGTCACTAAAATGTCATTTTATGTATATTAAAAAAAAATTATTTAAAAAAACAGTTTCGCACAGTTAATATTTCTTACTATTTGTAAGTACAATTATAAAAAGATGCCAAAATTAAATGAACATATTGTACAAGGAATTTTATTGTTTAAAGTAGGTGACATCACCGGCAAGGATCATGATATTTTTTAAGACATTTTAAAATTAAAATATTAAAAGTGTATGTTTCTTTATTTTTTCTATTCCTTTTTTCTATACTTCTATTTAATCTAAATTATAAGACGGTAAAATAGCATTTAAGAGCCATGAAATAGCCACTGTCTTTATCTAAATTGATCTGTGAAATTCATTTTATGATATTGGAGATCTAGAGTTTCTCAAAAACACCGTAGACACATCGGAATTGTCCGAGTCGATATCACTGCACGCAGCCAAAACAAGCAATCTCAGAAAAATGACATGTATGGTACCGTGTGAATTTCATTTTAAGTGTACAAAAGCATACACGAATACAATTAGCGATGAAAACTAAGATCAACTGACTGTGGCATCAATATTCAATGTTAATGTAGCTTTTGACATGTAAAATTAATACATTTTTTTGTAAACACATTTGTTTTTAAGATAAAGTTTATTGTATTATTTCTATTGTAAATTTGAAAAAATACCTATATGGTCCAAATACTCATATGGTCCGGCCCGTTCATAACCAAACGAGTATAATACTCATATGGTCCGACCATACGCGTACGGTCGGACCATACGCGTATGGTCGGACCATATGAGTATACGCATATGGTCATGACCATACGCGTATGGTCCAAATACTCATATGGTCCGGAACATATATACTGTTCCGTTAATATCAAATTGAAATACACCTTCACACTATCGGGATTTTTCATGTAGATAAATTTGACCATATTGTCCAATACATTGTTAAAGTATAAGTCAATGGGAAGAAATGACATCTTTGAAATAGAACTCATATATTGAAATACCATGATCATTATCTAATGTTTTATTTAGCAGGAATAGTATGGCAGAGAGTATTGCAGTTAATTGTGAACCTTGTGGGTATGATGGTTTATCAAAGTCTGCTCATTTATGGTGTAATGACTGTGGAGAAGGCTTCTGTGAAGAATGTGTCAAAGACCATAAAAGGACAAAATTACTACGATCCCACCACTTGATTTCAATAACTGACTACATGAACAACACAGAGCTGGTCAATGATGACAACTGTGAGAGTCACAAAGAGCCATTTGAATTTTTCTGCTCACAACATGACTCAATACTTTGCCTAAAATGTTTCCAAGACCATCACAGTAATTGCAAAATATCTAAGCTGTCAGAAGTTACAAAAGGATCCAAAACTTCTACTGCACTAGCAGATCTTGAAAACGAGATTCAAAGTACGAGTCAAAACTTTGATGAATGTCAAGAGAAGGAAGACAAATATACTACTGATTTGAAAGACCAAGAACAAAGTATCCGAGATGAAGTTATTGATATACGTCGCAAAATAAACAACCACTTAGACCAGTTACAGAAAACTCTTCTAAGAGATCTTGGTTTGAAATATAACAATTGCTCTACAAATGTAACCGAGTATTTTTCTGCTGTTAAGGTAAAAAATGCCGACATAAAAGCGCTACACATTCGTATTTCTAACATGAAGAAGTATGCATCTGAGAAACAAGTCTTCATTGGAATACGGCAAATAGGAAATCTATTTAATAAACATAAACAAGACATTGAGAAAAACTTACAGAGAGAGACAAAGTTCGATTTAGAATTAACAACGAATGATGTTGAAAAGTCTTTACTTTCAGACCTCAAATCATTTGGTGATATTGTCGTCCGCGAAAGTTCTGACACGTTTAAGTTCGTCGATCGTTCAAAGAAACAAGCACAACTCAACATTCTGAAACATGACTCAATCGATAGAATCAATCTGCATCTTCATCAATCGATAGAGATAACACGTCTACCAGGTCAGGCAATGTCTCTGACTCCTTGTGTTATTCTTCCTACAAAGCAGCTTGCATTTGCTGATGAAATGTATAACAGACTCGTATTTTATAACGGCGACGGGAGTTTCAGTGGTAAGATTGAAGTCGGTGAAATACTTGATCTTACGCCTATTGATAGTAATCACATAGCTGTTCTTGTCGATGGACATATTAAGATAGTGGATATCAATACAAAGAAGATAGAAAGGACTATTAATGAATGCAATGAAGCTGAATGGGGAATATACTATGGAAACGGAAAGCTGTACGTTGCGGGGGAAAGACGCATAAAGATGATTTATTTGGATGGAACTGGTTTGCAATATGTTCCTGTAAAATTGGATGGGGTTTATAATGTAGCAGTACACAATGATCAGATATTTTGTGTAAGCTTGAATACTGAAACTATTTATGCTATTGACCATGCTGGTAATCAATTATGGACATTTCATGACAATCGTTTACATAGTCAAACAATCTTTAGGTATTGTGTTTCTACTTCATTAGATGTGGATAAGCATGGTAACGTTTTCATTGTTCTACCAGACTATGATCAGGTTCTAGTAGTATCTAGTGACGGAAAACATCACCGTGATATTCTGGACAAATCAAATAATCTTAATGGTCCAAACGGGATTTCTTATTGTCGAGAAACTGACCAACTGTTAGTTTGTAACATAAGCAACGAAGTTGCGTCAATTTATGACAACATAATTTGATTGCATTTAAAGTGATTACATCTATTTATGTAATCTTTTGTTATCGTCACAGTCAACTGCAACAATCTGTAGGGACACAATTGTTTTTGAGTCTACCGCAAATTCATGTTATGAAATATCTAAGTGCAAATTTCTGGACAAAAAATACTTTATACGACTTCCTCTCGTATCATTTAAACAGAATGATTTGTATTTTAAATTATTAACCATACATGTAAGGGAATTTTCTTAAATTTAGAAAGTTTTTTTTTAGTTCCTTATTTAGTTTAGGGTAAAAGGCCATGAGACAGCAATCCTACAATAAGAATAACAAAAAATAGTGGAAGGGAAATATAGTCCACAACACTACACAATTGTAATTAAAACTTGTCAATTAAAAAAAACCCATCAGAACAATTAACTTTTAAAATAAGACATAACATTATAAATGCTATGGGTTATGACACACACCAACGTTGTTCATTTGGATTTCATTCTAAGAGATATGGTACGTGAAGGAAAAAGATACCCAATCAGCCTTACCTTTATAAATTCATTTTTTTCCCAATAAAATAGTTGACTGTAATGTGAAGATGTTCTTACAGACACAAATGTAAAAACAGCAAAATATAATGTTTTATTACAGTATAAGAGGTATACGAGAGAGAATACTTTATATGTAGAAAAAAATACAACAATAAATATTTGAGATAAGAATTTACTTTAATGTAACAAATGAATATTCAAACAAATCCAATAATTTTACATTTGTACCTACGAAATTTGAGAAGATGTTTCGAACTGATTTAGTTAGGACGTTATTTTATTTAACTTGATTATAGGTAATACAGGAGGCAAATTGACTCATGTTATTTTGTGGTTTAGGTTGTAAGTAGCTGTGTATTTGGAAATAAAGCAAGTCAAATTAATCAGTCATATGTTTTATAATTTTTTTTTATTTTCAAACAAATCTTTGGATATTTTCCAAATAAACTGGCCAAAGAGAGACAATTTTAATCACATCTAATCCAGCTTATTTGAAAAACGCATTAATTCATTTCTTGTCAGTATAATTTTATTACACCAATACAAAAGGACCTGGAAGGTTAAAATTAACAGACTTATAACCTTTTCTACATAATTGAAAACGCATTTGCATTTTTAGAAGTATAAAATATGAATATGTGTAATGTCATGCATCCCAAAATTTTCGATTCAAACTGAAAAATAAGGCTTGTATTTATTTCCTATCAATGTTTCGTTGATGGAGTTATGATGCGTATACGGAAGATTTGTTATAGGATTATACACCGTGTAGAACGCCACATACGGAGTGCCAGCTATGTTTGACACGGGTTTACAATTTCGAAGCGAAGTAAGTAAGTATCAAAATTTCTTTTTTTAGAATTCTTAGTACCATATAATGTATTGCACGAAAGAAACGGAAACCCAATCTATTACCTGCATGCAGAAGCAGTCGTTTTCAGTGCTCTGTTTCCTCAAACACCTCTCCCTAGTTTTCAATGTTGCAAATGTTGAGGCTTCATATGCAAATTTCTGGACAAAAAATACTTTATTCGACTTCTTTTTGTCCGTTTCTGTGTGTGTTGCGCTTCGGTGTTGTGTCATTGTTCTCCTTATATTTAATGCATTTCCCTCGGTTTTGTTTGTTACCCCGATTTTGTTTTTTGTCCATGGATTTATGAGTTTTGAACATCGTATACTACTATTGCCTTTATTCCTCTCGTATCATTTAAATAGAATTGAATTCCTATCATGGAATTTAACCAAGTACCAACTTCTTACTTAGAATTAATTGGTTTTAAACTAGTTTTTCATCAAAATATAAAGTGTCGCTCGGGATGTCAGATTTTGCGTCCCAAGGGGTACAGGCTTTATCTGATACTTTTTAGTTCAAACACATCTATTTTATTGTGATAACACATTACAAACTGAAGGTACTTAATTCCAGACATGGTATCGGGAAACAAGCATGATTTCTTTGATACGAGGTGTTATAGGTTATGCCAAGAGCCCGCCAAACGCCAGAAATTGGGTCTGCAGGTGACAATTGGCGTTATCGAAAGTTGTGTTTGTGATTAGTGGATGACAGGCGCAATTGTTTCAGCTAACGGAATAAAATTAACGGTACCAATTTTCTTGCGCCAGATGCGCATTTCGACAATACATGTCTCTTCAGTGATGCTCGTGGTCAAAATATTTTGAACTTGTGGGAAATGGCCTTTCTTGTATAAACTCGTTTCTCTCTAGTTCGAGTGATATATTTGGAACACAATCACAGTATTTGAATGAACGCACAGTAGACATCTGGTATCAAGGAAACCATGTCAGCCTCATAGAACATAATACAATGAGTCAACGTTAAAACCAAGATACCTAAAGCAGAGGTCAGAATTTGGGATATCAAGGTCCATGGCGATGAAGTCTGATAGTATCTTTTGGCTTTGAACTGGAAAAATAGTTCCTGCGTCTTGGGAATCGACCATTCCGCGTTCACACAAGTTTTCTGTAATGTGTCCAATACGTTTTGGTCCTTCCATAAAATATAAAAATTTACCATGAAAAAAATCTGTAGCCAGTTTTCCAAAACCTCGAATTTGTATTCTTCTTGACATATATCTGAACGCCTTCAGGCTAGAAAAAAAGAAAAATGCATAAAGGATATTCCTCTTCTTTTACCAATTACATAAAAGATAGAAAATCAGCAGCCAGATTAAGTTTTTAAAGATTTTGAATCTCTGTTAAGGAATTGTTAAGAATAGAAGTGTCATTGTCTTCATGTATCCTTGAAGCTGTATTGTCATTCTGTGTTAAAGATGCCGCTGAATGTTTCATTGGAGAGGGTTATCGAGTTCGTTTTTGAATGAGTGCTTTTTGCGGCATGCACGAGAGATTTTGAGAGGAACTGTGTGATGAACTTTGATGGAGTTTGACTGTTGGTGGTTTCTGGCAAATCTTTATGGAGGTATTGTCTGTGATTCTCCTCCATGTTTCGGTGCATTGCGCCACAGCCTTGACTTTGTCCGACCATGATGGTAACTGAAAAGGAAAAGAAATCATTTTCCAGCTTCAAAACAAAATATTTGTAGTAATTTTTTACTTTTTATGAAATAAAAAGCACATGTCTTATAACACTAAAAAAGGCAAAATGAAGTACCTTCAGTATGTAATGTGTTATAACAATAAAGTGGAAATATTTGAACTAAAAAGTATCAGATAAAGACCGATTTATATGCAAATTTATTCAATTTTCTATTCAAAGCCCCTACCCCTTGAGACGCAAAATCTGACACCCCGAGCGAAAATTTATATTTTGATGAAAAACAAGTTTAAAACCAATTAATTTTTAGTAAGAAGTTGGTACTTGGTAAAATTACATGATATAAATTAAATTCTATTTAAATGATCCGGGAGGTAGTCGTATAAAGTATTTTTTTTATCAAGAAATTTGCATATGAAGCCTCAAAATCTGCAACACGGAAATCTAGGGAGAGGTATTTGAGGAAACAGAGCACTGAAAACGACTGCTTCTGCTTGCAGGAAATAAATTATGTTCCGTTTCTTCCGTGCAATACATTATATGGTACTAAGAATTCTAAAAAAAACCTTTTCTTCCGTGCAATACATTATATGGTACTAAGAATTCTAAAAAAAAACAATTTTGGTACTTGAACTTACTTTGATAGTCTTTCTCCGCTTCGAAATTGCCATACCCTGTCAAACACTCTGCAGGTTGCGTTCTACACGGTGTTTTAAGTGATTAAATTAAACTCATTTCTTCAAATATTGTACAGAACACTGGTGGTTTTCGTGGAATTTCTATTTCACAGTTGATCTTGGATTTGCACCTTTTCTCGGTACCGCAAACCCGTCTCATTTCATCGATTAGAACATTATGACGGGAGCAAAATGCGGCGATAAAACTACCTACTACGCCGTAGCATTGGATTTCATTTAAGTTCTTGGTTTGATTCGTTTTGTATAATTTTTATAACGGAACGTCTTGTTATGTGTTTGTCTGTTCGTCGTGTTTATATGTGGGTATGGTGTCGTCAGTTTTTATTGAACGTTAGATGTTCGAATTGTCTCCTTTGTATTTTTCTCTTTCTATAAACGCTATGTCAATACTTTCTCAAAATTAACTGAAATCTTTTATTTCTACAATAAATCTACAAAAAGTAATACTATTACCTTAAAGAAATCACCCAAAAAGATATACTGAAAGACACTTAGAACAGAAAAAACTTGATAAGAATGCAGTCAATTACATTGTATTAAAACACACAAAGTGACACACAAAAAACCCACACACATGATATATTTTGAAAAGAAACACAAAAATGGACACTCGTATCACAGAAACATGTGAAAAAAGTATATCATGTGGAAATGATTTTTTTCTAGTTTTCCTGGACTTACCTATTACAGAAATTTTCTCGCTGTTCTTGCAGCTGTTAATATTTATGTCTAAAACTGAGCCAATAGTTCTCAGTGCTTATTACTGTAAACCACAACTAATTAGGTTATGTTTTACCAATTATATTACAGGTTTTGTATGCCCCATGACAGTGAAATCATTCTTAATAAAATCGAAATCAGCTTGGACTTTAGTAGACACGAAGGACTTAAATCTATTTGAAGGCATTGCGTATTTTCTTTTTTACTGTGAATGGAAATGTTAATAACATTTATTTGTCTAGTAAAATTAAACAATTAGAATGATCAAGACAGGCCCCAGTGTGATCTTATTAGTGAGTTAATGGTACCATAAGTGAACAACTTTATTATTAATGATCGATAAATACCTTAATCAGACGGACCATCAAATTTAACCAATTCGTGGCCTCAAAAGTTTAAATACTTATTTCAACTTCTGTCATTATATGGTTCAAATGTATATACAGTTGTTCTTCGACAATAATGTTAAAGATTTAAATCTATAATTAAAATATACATATCCACAAAAAAATAAATGATAATATCAAAGCAAGACGAATCATACAGATACTTTATAAATATATGACATTTGTAAAGAAGTCGTGATTCAATATGGAAGACTCTAAATAACTGGTACCTTTTCTACATATTGTAATATGTTATATATTTTTTTAGGATGGTTATTTCTATTTCATTTAGGTATGTATACAGGTTTTAAGTGATTTTTTCTGTGTATTGTAAGTGAAGGAGGTTAGGGAAAGACCATTTCATTTTCTTAGTAGAAAGAGGGAGACAAGACATGAACAAGTGGATATCATGGGCCTATTCAGAACTAAAACGACATAATCTTGCCTAGAAAGTATACGTATCAATATTCTGAAAAATTATAATAGTAGGACATTATTGTGCATAAGTGTGAAAAGGAATAAGCCGTCATAACAACAGATGAAAATGCACACTTCGCCCAAAAAACGTCTCATGTTTTCGGCGAGAAGAAAAACACTTATCATCGCCTTAGTGTATTCACGGTGATGTATAGTAAAAATATAAGAACTTCAATTAAACTAATAAAAAATAAACAAGATCTATAAAAGAAGCATCTGATTAACAATACTTTTCCTAATGATAATACAAATTTGTTTGTTTATTTTAGTTAGTAGATAGAAATAGGAAGATGTGGTGTGATAGTTAGTGCAGGACATGACGGCCTTTAAGATTTTTACTTTTGGTTGCTGTCTCATTTTAACTTACTGCTTCTTTTGTCCATAGCACAGTCATTGTAATTAAATAAAAAAAAATCAGTTTGCGGGTTTGTACAGATGTGGTAGATACGTCTGTGTGAATATTAAGTAAAGGGAAGGTATTGTTAGAATACTGTCTCATTGATTTAGTCTAGCTTTATTTATTTGATAAAAAGGAAAATAATCTTAAGTCGAATTAGAAAGCAATAAAAGAAGGCCACATCTTTGGCAACTAGTTTGGCATTTATAGACATTAAAAGAAGGTTAACTGTAAAATCCTTAGTGTTTCGAAAAATTCAAAGTTTTGTAAACAGGAAATTTAAAAAAAAATTACCACATTATTGATATTCATGTCAACCCCAATGTGTTGACTACTGGGCTAGTGATACCCTCGGGGACGAAACGTCCACTAGCAGTGGCATCGACCCAGTGGTGTAAAAGTTATCAAAGGTACCAGGATTATAATTTAGTACAGCAGACGCGCGTTTCGTCTACATGAGACTCATCAGTGACGCTCATATCAAAATATTTATAAAGCCAAATAAGTAAAAAGTTGGATAGCATTGAGGACCCAAAAGTTCCAAAAAGTTGTGCCAAATACGGCTAAGTTAATCTATGCCTGGGATAAGAAAATCCTTAGTGTTTCGAAAAATTCAAAGTTTTGTAAACAGGAAATTTGAAAAAATGACCACAATATTGATATTCCTGTCAACACTGGAGTGTTGACTACTGGGCTGGTGATACCCGCGGGGACGAAACGTCCACCAGCAGTGGCATCAACCCAGTGGTGTAAAAGTTATCAAAGGTACCATGATTATAATTTAGTACGCCAGACGCGCGTTTCGTCTACATAAGACTCATCAGCGATGCCCATATCAAAATATTTATAAAGCCAAATAAGTAAAAAGTTGGAGAGCATAATTGATAGAAAGTGATGAAAAAGATTAACCAATTTTGAAGAATTTATTTAATATTTATAAAAAAGAAAAGACAAGAGACATTGAATACCAATTGAAAAATTTACCGACTTGAGTTAATATATACACATGTGTTGATATTTGATTTCCTTTGCATTTCATTGAAGTTAGCTTACACATTTCAGGTAGTACAGGTGTGAAGGCAGCCTCTTCAACTGCTCAACAAGATGTCGATTATGTGTAAGTTACTTATAAAAATACCAAATGAGAAAGACTATCTAAAAGTTCCCAATTTAAGTCATTTTTAATCACGTGTTAAATAATTAAACTTCAAAACATGAGACATGCAAGTGATTGTATAGTAGTTCAATAAAAAAATGTTTTTCAAATTGTCCAGTGAATTTGTATATAAAATTGGCTACCTTAATAATGTTTCTACCGCTATTGATATCCAAACTTTATTCAGTATATATATAATTTATGTAAGCGGTTATAATCAAGACAATTCTCAAATATCTTTCTTTCTATTTTCGTCCAAACGCACCATTAAGCAACATCTTATGACATGATAACATGTTGTTAATAATACATTATATCACTTACATTTACATCAAGGTAATAATAAATCTAATTGTCAGGACCTATTTTAAAAGCGGAAATACACTGAAGCTTGAAAACATGTCGTGGATAAGGACAGAAATTATGCCTTGTAAAGTATCTTTAATATGCAGAGAGCGTCCGACTCTTCGTATTCGAGAAATAGGATTTTAGGTCTTAATTTAGTCCGGACGTAATTGCGTATTTAAACATCTGGCACATCCTTTCCATAAGCATTGGTTTAATCAGCAATCGGGTAAGAAAATTCCAGGACTGTCTTAATTTTTATACCTCCGAAAAACCGAGTCAATATCAAGGGATAACATATGATTTATTATGTATAAAAAAAAAAAATTTAGTTAAATTAATTGGAAGGTATGGTTTCATATTGACCATGTGTGATGCGAATCGAGTTATTGGAAACATATTGTAATGGACAACAGGAAGGCGATTAGAGTTCATACTATCCCTTTGCACAAAAAGGCGTCTGGGGACTTGTTAACCTTGTATTAAGTGGAATAGAATAAATTTAAACAAAACACATGAATATCTTTTGTTTTTAGATTTGTATATGTGACAAAGATTGTTATTAACAGACTCGCAAAATACATTCAACTATCAATAATTACATCTGGCATAATGCCTGCATGATACGTCATGATCTTTTTAGTGTATTATCTGATAACTTAAAGGGTGATTGCATATAGATATACATACACGTCAAACGAAAGAAGTACTATTGGCAATACTTACTTTTAATGAATTTAAATATTATCTTGATTACACAGTCAAGATTTAGTCTGTTAATTACCTTGCTCTTCAATGTTACATATGTTTTTTGCTTATAATAATTGAATGTGATTATATTTTTATTCATTTCACTGTGTAATTCTGTTTCTTGAATATTCTTTTTGAGAATGTAGTCAGTATTGTTTTGTTTAGTGATTAAGATTATAACACAATGTATCCTTAATTTTGACATTTACCTATCAAGTCTATTTATTTTATTTACAAATTGTTGACAATTTAATAGAATCTTATACGACTGCCAAACAAGTGAGAGATTTAGTTAGCCATTAAACGAGGTTTAAGGTAGATAAGGTGTCTTTCTCTCTCTTTGATTTGGAAATATCATAAAGTAAGTTCTAGATCTTTATTAGAATGTGCAAATTTTTAGAGTAGTAGGTAATTCATGCGTAAGAACTTCCCCTTTGATATAGAAAATGACATGTTCTTATGGTTGTATTTTACAAAAAAACAGAAAACTTTTCTTTGATCAATTTCCCCCCCCCCCCCCCCACTTTTCCACATAAGGAAAGGCAACTCAAATGCAAGGGCAGATAATTCAGATTAAGGTTCTTTTTAAAACAGAATGTGTTAGGAATTTACCTATTTTATCAGCAAGAAAACGGGTCCGGTGACCCCATTGTTTCTTTTTCTTAACTGAAAACATACTATTAAAGCAATCTTCTCATATGTTATCTCCAAATTCTATGGTGTAGATTACGCGTTATTGCAGAAAATTGGGCTTTCAATGCATAATCTATACAACATTTGTCAATTTTGATCACCGTATATCGTAAAAGACAAATTCGTTGTAATATTGTATTTAAAAAGCATGATATAAACTACTTTTTTTGTAAATTATTAAAATTTCTATGGATTATAATTTAGACACCCCTTCTACCTTAATCCGTCTCTTTCTACATCAGAGATTGCCTGTATACATTAAAACAAATATAGCAGTTGTTACCAATTTGTTTGATGAATTCAGCTTTTGATTTTGTCATTTGATTAGGGTCTCAATTTCTATACCTCCGAAAAACCGAGTCAATAGCAAGGGATAAGAAATGTTTGGTTCTGTATAAATAAAAATAAAATTGAGTTAAATTAATTGGAAAGTATGGTTTCATATTGACCATGTGTGATGCGAATCGAGTTATTGAAAGCATATTGTAATGGACACAGGAAGGCGATAAGAGTTCATACTAGCCCTGTGCACAAAAAGGCGTCTGTGGACTTGTTAACCTTGTATTAAGTAGAATAGAATAAATTTAAACAAAACACATGTATATCTTTTGATTTTAGATTTGTATATGTGACAAAAGATTGTAATAACCAGACTCGCAAAATACATTCAACTATCAATAATTACATCTGGCATAATGCCTGTATGATACGTCATGATCTTTTTAGTGTATTATCTGATAACGTAAAGGGTGATTGCATTCCGTAAAATAAATTATTTAAATTTTTAAATTTGTCAATTTGTCAAACGAGGTTATACTAGATATGCATACATGTCAAACGAAGGAAGTAATATTGGCAATACTTACTTTAATGAATTTAAATATAATCTTGATTACACAGTCAAGATTTAGTCTGTTAATTACCTTGCTCTTCAATGTTACATATGTTTTTTGCTTATAATAATTGAATGTGATTACATTTTTATTCATTTCACTGTGTAATTTGTTTTTCATGAATATTCTTTTTGAGAATGTAGTCAGTATTGTTTTCTTTAGTGATTAAGATTAAAACACAATGTGCCCTTAATTTTGACATTTTTACCTATCAAGTCTGTTTATTTTATTCACAAATTGTTGTCAATTTAATAGAATCTTATACGACTGTCAAACTAGTGAGAGGTTTAGTTAGCCAATAAACGAGGTTTTAGGTAGATAAGGTGTCTTCCTCTATCTTTGATTTGGAAATACCACAAAGCAAGTTCTAGATCTTTAATAGAATGTGCAAATTTTTAGAGTAGTAGGTAATTCATGTGTAAGATTTTCCCCTTTGATATATAAAATGACATGTTCTTATGGTTGTATTTTACAAAAAAACAGAAAACTTTTGTTTGATCAATTTTTTTCCCAACTTTGCCACATCAGGGGAGGCAACTCAAATGCAAAGGCAAATAATTCAGATTAAGGTACTAATTATAACAGAATGTGTTAGGAATTTACCTATTTTATCAGCAAGAAAACGGGTCCGGTGACCCCATTGTTTCTTTTTCTTAACTGAAAACATACTATTAAAGCAATCTTCTCATATGTTATCTCAAAATTCTATGGTGTAGATTACGCGTTATTGCAGAAAATTGGGTTTTCAATGCATAATCTATACAACATTTGTCAATTTCGATCACCGTATATCGTAATAGACCCTTGCGTTGTATTATTGTATTTAAAAGCATGATATAAACTACGTTTTTGCAAATTATTAAAATTTCTATGGATTATAATTTAGACACCCCATCTACCTTAATCCGTCTTTTTCTACATCAGAGATTGCCTGTATACGTTAAAAAAAATGGCAGTTGTTTCCCATTTGTTTGATGAGTTCAGCTTTTGATTTTGTCATTTGATTAGGGTCTTTCCGATATGAACGTTCCTCGGAGTTCGATCTTTTTGTTATATTACTTTTCTTCTTATCCAATGTACATGTATCAAGTATTTGTATTGTAAATCCTAGCATGTATCAGAAAAATACAAAACGATGTAATTTGTCTTTAAAATATCAAATAGCTGTATCTTATGTTGTACTAAACACATCTGAAGTGTATGACGTAGTATAAAGTTCTTAACCCAAATAAATAAGATATAATGAATAAAGCATGCGAAATTGGAAAAAAAAATACAAAATATTTATTTAGGCCCGTCTTGGATTCAGTTGTTCGAGTTGATTACAATTTTGTTTCACAAACCACAAAGGTTTCATTTCACAAGTTGCGAACTTATACTTTGAGCTTAAATGTGGCTGTTTTTACTGCACATTATTCGTTTATAAAGAAAACTAATAAGGATGTCCTTAAAATTATCTTTGTTTCATTGTTTATTACAATAACATTAAAAACTATTGTCCACAACATATTTTGATAACAAAATAAATATAGTGTATAAGGCTTTCTAAAAGTTGTGTTCTTCTTAAAAAGAGCGACATATGGTATGTTATTCGTGTAATATTTTGTAGATATTGAAATAAGTTGTTATGTTTTAAGATTTAAATTATTTTACTCTTTATTCCTCATTTTTCTTGTTTATTTTTTTTGCTGATCAAATTTTACCAATACAATATGAATAGTTAAAAATATCTTCCACAGAACAATTGATCAGAAGTTTTGTTTCAGAAATGCGCGTGTAGATACTTTACATGACGACTTCTTTATTTTTTTTTTAAAGTGAATCAACCATACTGGTATTTATCCCTTTTACTATTGTATTAGATCAGAAATTTTAATTGTCTATACAAGAAGTGGTAAGCATTTTTAGAAATTATTGATACAAGGCATTCATCTCTTTGAAAGATTTTGAAGAGGGATTTTTATTTTTCAGGGTTACAATTATTATTGCCTCCATAGCAGGTGGAATGGTTCTCATGGTGATTGTTATTTTAATTGTACGATGTGTATGTTTGAAGTGTAAAAAGACACCTGTCCGAAATATACGAGCACGTGGTCCGCCATCATGTACGTATTTTCAGAATTGCCGCAAAAATGTATTTATCTACTTTTACTTATTAAATGATTTCATTCGTATAATTCGCATGTTTGACAAAAGGGACAAGAACTAATACTAATATCCAAACAATTGAAATTGCAGGAAGGATAATGTGTTCAAATAAAACTAAATTGAAATATACAATCCAAACAATAAAGGCATCGCATCATTTGCTTGCAAGTATTCCTTTGTGTATTTTGAACAACGCCATGGGAAAATACGAAAAACAACTAAAGGACAAACAACAATACACATAATCTAAATAAGAAAACTTAAGACTGAGCGTTAACAATCCCACTATAACTGGGGTGATATCATGTGCTCTGGAAAGGTAATTAGATCCTGCTCCATATGGTATCGTATAGATTTTTATGTAAATAAAAACACGTTTATAAGTCGTATTTGGTAGGCTTCATTCGAGGACAAACAGGACTGAGAAGTAAAGACTGATAAAACATAAATGTTGTCATCTGAAATATTCTATAACGATCATCCAATTCGTGATAGCGTCCGTAAAGTTTTGGAAGTGATGATTTTAATTCTTCGCTTGAAATTGTTGGTTAACTAGCAAATGTTCAATACTATTGACAGAGAAAATATACTTAGAGTGTATGTTCTATAAAAGATCTTATGGTGGGCGAGATGATAATTTTAAAATTAAATTCGTCTCGTTTGACATAGATTCTGATAATTAATTAGGTGACCGTGTATGTACAATTCGAGGTATACGTTTGGAAATGAGGCAGAGGAAGCCGTGCCTGTTGGTTTGCTCTCTAAAATACACCTGTATGCTATGTTAGAATTTACTTTACATATGCAATATCTGTGTAAATTTTAGTCTAACTCAACGCCAAGCATTCTCATATCAAATATGATCGCTTCGACAAAAAAGTTACTTTAACAACGTCTCATAAAAAAAGCAAAACGCAAATAAATCATCTAGTAGAAAGCAGTAGCTTAAAAATAAAAAGTCTACACATCAAACAAACGGAATCCATACATTTTTGTTAGAAAACACACATTACAAAGTTATTATTATTACAAAAAAAGTATATAGCACAATACTGCAATCGTGGCTTATCCATTTATGTTAAATTCTTAGTATAACATGAAAGGATATATGTTGCTTTTCGTTTCATGTACAATGTGTTTTTTGAATAATTTTACAAACACTTTATCGTTTTTTCCATCTATGGAGTAAAATCATACGAAAAGCAGAGGCAAAAGTAAAAGTAAAAGATACAACAATCAATCCTTTTAAGTAAAGATAATAAAAATAGACAAAAAGCTGAAAACAACAATTTAATGCAACACTATAAAAACTGTTGTACATATCCGTTTGAAAAGTAATTATTAAATAGAAAAGATGTGGTATGATTGCCAATGAGACAACTCTCTATAAGAGACCAAATGAGACAGAAATTAACAACTATAGGTCAAAGTACAGCCTTCAACAATCCGCAAAGCCCATACCACATAGTCATCTATAAAAGGCCCAAAAATGATAATGTAAAACAATTCAAACGAGAAAGCTAACGGTCTAATTTATGTACACAAAATGAACACGGTAATGTTAATCTTATTTATACATTACAGATGACGACACCAGACGTCCTTACAGACTTCCTGATCCACCGGCGTATTCACCTCGAAACTATAACTATCCATCTCATCCGCCACCAGCATACGAAACACATATATCTCTTCCGGGAGTAACGGAATAGTCGATACAGTAACTTATTAACACAATGTTGTCGTTGATTACAGTTTACAGAGACATTTCCATGTTGGTTAAGTCTTAATAGAACATTCAGTTGCATTGAAGTAACGTACTAGAAATTGTAAACTCTCTGCATATTTTTGTTTGTTGTCATTAAAAAAACCCAAAGAATTTAGAAAAACTAATACAATGTCTATGTACAGATGAAAAGCACTACAAAAAATGTCATTCGATACTGATTACAAACAGAAAAAAGACCGTATAGAATTTGTTTCTAAATCAGAAATTGCATATACCATGTCAGGAATATGACAGTTGTTATACTATCGTTTGATATATTTGAGATTTTGATTTTGTCATTTAATAACAGACTTTCTGTTTAGAATTTTCCTCGGAATTCGGTATTTTTGTGATTTTTTTTTTTTTTGGCGAAAAGATACACGTTCTTCCGTTATTCTTTATATAATTACAAATAACACTTTACTTGTCTTTTCCGATGTGAAATATATAAATAAAAAAACGTAAAACGATTAATTTTTTATCAAAAATTCAAAGACATAATTTTTAACTTACATTTAGTTGTGTATGAAATATTGCAACAGTTTATACTTAATTATTTCAAACATAAATCACTACTGAAAAACTATTAACATTGTCATAACCATTATCTAAAGAAACAGCAGTTGCTTTGTCTTTGAAATTGTATTGTTAGTTTAAAAAACTAAATAAAATGATAACATTGTTTTCCCTTATCATATCTGTCCAACAGATATGTAAAATGATGTCAGGATATAAAGTCAATCATTAAAAATAACACTTATATTATAATTCGCCAACTCAAACGAATATAAATTATTTAATAAATAAAACAACACATAAATAGGATAAGTGTGCCTACAGCTGTAGCAGCCTTTAATATTACATTACATTCAATTTCATTCTCAAAACTAAAGTCCTTCACTTTAAATTCAGGCACACTACCATCAGTCCAATCATACAATAGCACAGTTATATACAGTAACAGTAACACAATCAAAAACTATCTACAAAAGAGGAAAAATTCATATTAATATAATGTACTAATGCATATACTCCTATTAACGATAACCATCTCATAAAAGGGGTGGGTGGGTGGGTAAACATAATAACGAATGCTGCTACGTCGTACTATAGGCAAACTTCGAATAACTTAATTTTCTCAAGCTACCCCCTTAAGTAATACTTAATCATGCTTTTCACGAAAATCATGAGGGCATATACCCGTAAAACCGGCAGTACGGGTATATGCCATCCAATCAAATAGAACGTAAACACACACCATGTGCTTGATATAAACACACACACGTGTTTATAGTAAACAATCACTTGACCGTTACAACGTCATGTGACTTAATACCTTTAATAAATATATTTATATTCTAATTCGCCAACTCAAACGAATATAAATTATTTAATAAATAAAACAACACATAAATAGGATAAGTGTGCCTACAGCTGTAGCAGCCTTTCGAAAGACAAAGAAAGCAAAAAATGCAAGTAGATGTGAGATGTGAACATAGAGTGATACATATACAATGTATAAAGTATATTTATGAAAATTATATTCCCAAACTTTTAGACACTGTCAGTTTTTCTTTTATATTTTCTCTTACATAGCCATCTTTGGCTTTATCTGAAGCCCATCTACCATGCTTCTTGAATAATCTATCCTGAATGCCAGCTGATGCAGCTGCAGTAGCTCCACCTGATCTCAAGCTATGTAATCCAAATTTGGACTTATCTAAACCGATAGATTCAAGAGCTGATAATATAATTTCTCTTACTCTAGTATATGATAAAGGTTTAAGACCTCTCAGTTTATAAGACTTAGATTTTTTACATAAATACATTGATCTAAATATATAATCTGAAGATAAAGCGTCAATATTAGATAATAATAAATATTTCTCCAACATACTAACAGGACATGTTTGTGTATCTGTTCTAGCAATTAAAACCTGTGTGCCTTCTCTATAATGATCAGTTTTGCTTTTCGTTATGAGCAAAGAGACATGTGAATCACTAAATTTTATATCAGATCTTTTTAAATTTACCATTTCAGAAAACCTTAAGAACCCTGCATAGCTTATAAGACACATACAACAAATTCTAATTTCTATAAGATTGTTACATTCTTGACCATATTTAATAACAATTTTCTTTAAAATATCTGGTGTAATTGGTTCTTTTTTTATTTACAATAGCATGTCCGATCTTTCTATGAGCTCCTTCTTTAACCGATATACACAACTGTGAATAACACGGGTTTGGATAGCCTGCTAGTTTATGAGCCCAGCTTATGGAATAATATGCTTCTTCAACCTTAGCATACGAATTAAATGTCTTTGACAGGTGTATTAAGTACAATGAAACATAAAAATCTGAAGCTGGTAAAGGTTTAACATTTAAATAGTTATTACACCACTTACAGAAATTGTTAAATGCATATGAATATTTTCTTTTGGTATTCTCGGCCTTCGAACGCAGACAGAACTCAGGTAGGCAATTAGATAAAGATGTCAAATCTTGGTCGACTGGCTTAGGCAAGGATTTCCATATTCCACATGAAAAAATATCTGAAAAACGTGCATATGAAATAGAAATATAATCTACTATACAACAAGCTTACAATATAATTAAATGACCTTGCCATATTTATTTTTCATACTGGCCATGTCAATGAGACCTTGCCTATTAAATTTGGCCTTGTCATCAACAAACGACCTTGCCAATAAATTTGGCCTTGTCTTTACTATGCGACCTTGCTCAACAGCCTTGTCGTCAATTCTTACGTGAACTCAGCGTTCAATCTAATAGCTAAAACACTAGAAACGAATTCAGAAGATCCCAACAAGGACTTATTATTCATACCATGAATAAAAATGTTCTGATTTGGTTGAAATTCTAAAACATCAATTACATATGGTTGCAAATGCGAACCTCTTTTAAAAATCATTGTCCAAAATGACGAGGAAGGCCACTTTGGAACGATCAAAGTGCCTCTAGCTTTACATAAAATCAAATGTTTAATTGCTCTACAGACAACAGAAATTGGAGGAACAATCCAATTAACTTCATTGTTCCAATTTTGCGTGAACGCATCAACTGCTTCAACACCTGGATTCCAGAACTTAGAATTAAACCTGGGTAATTTTTTATTTAAATTACTCGCAAATCTGTCCACAGTATGCGGACCCCACATATCATCTATAAATTTAAAAAATTCTATGCTTGTTCCCCAGTCTTCTATATCAATCATTTTTGAAATATAATCAGCTTTAGTATTTTCAGATCTTGGGATCCAAACAACTTCTAACGTAATATTCAATTCAGAACACAACTTAAAAATATTCATAGCTATCTCTTGTAAATGTACTTTTGAACTTCCTTTCTGAACAATGAAAACACAGTTATTGTTATCTGTATGCCATTTAACACATTTATTTCTTAAACGGTTTTTAAAAGACATCAATGCTAACAAAATAGCTTGAAGTTCTCTCCAAGTAGAACTCTGTATAGACTCTTGTAAAGTCCACATCTGATGAAAAATATTAGAGTCAATATCTATCGAGTAAGCACCAGCAGCTACATTACTTGCATCAGAGTATACAACCACGTGGGGAAAAGAATAACCTGCTAAATGTTTTCTGTTCAATCTTAGAATGTTATTCAGCCAAAATGTGAGCTCATTGAATACACAATCGGGACATTCCAATTTTAAATTTAAATCCCACTTTACCCTGCTTTCAATAGCCCAGTGTAAATAACGGGTCATTAAACTAGTTATGTTACCCATGACTGGACACATAGAAATTACCTTTCCAGTTACCTGAGCCAATTTACGTGCTGTGAAATAAGGAAAGTTATTCAAAACATCAACCAATGATGCTAGTGTATTTTCAATCCGTCTATCTGATATACTAATTGAAAAATCAGACGAATTCCAAACTAAACCTAACCACTCTAAACATTGGACTGGTTCAAAAATAGATTTTTCCCTGTTAATAAGAAACCCTGCTTCTAACAAAGACGTTTTTACAAAAGATGAACATTCGGAAGCTTCTTGTTTATTTTTACCCATTCCAAGTCCATCATCTAAGTAAAGCACAATATCTACGCCGTTTTCTCGCCAGTATTTTACGATTGGACGTAAACATTTAGTGAATAGATATGGAGCAGACGAAAGACCAAAGGCTAAAACTGTAAAACAGTAAAATTTATTGTTCCAGCAAAGTCCTAAATATGTTTGTTGTTTAGTACATACGTCATAATGAAAATAACCAGACTTAAGATCAAACTTAAATAGATAGCAATCTTTTGTGAAATAGTTTAAAGCCACTTTCCAGTCTTCAAATTTAATTCTTTCTTTTTTAATAAAAACATTCAGTTCACTCAAATCCAAAATCAGACGTTTTTTGCCCGAACTTTGAACTGCAACACTAAGCGGATTTACAACAAAAGGTTGAAATGGAGTTTCAATAACACATCCGATATCAAGTAATTCTGAAATTGCTTCATTTACAAATTTAGAATGGACATTAGCAGATTTGTTATTCTTAAATGACATAGATATAGGAGTCTGCAAAAAAGGAATAACATACCCATTTTTGATAGTATTTAAAACAAACTCATTAGCACCTATATGTTTCCAAAATTGTATATGCTTGCGTAAGCTATATTTCACCCCTTTAGCAACAGATGAAATATCAATATTATCAAAATATTTTGCATGTGACATAAACAGTTCAAACTGTCCGTAAAGATTACGTTCATCTAAAAAAGTAGTATAAAAATACTTATCATTAATTCTGTTGCCTTGTTGTCCCTGAGACACCTGGTTTTGTACTGAATAAGAGGGGGCACTGAGTTCGCCAGTGACCAAGCTGGTTGCAGTTGTAACAGATGTCCTGAGATGACGGTTCCCTCCGTCTGCCGGTCCGAAAGGGCGGCTGTTGGTAGTTGTTTTGTCTAGCGTTATGTTGATTAGGCATAGGTGCAGAAGGAGCAGAAGCAGTAGCTGTAGCGGTTCTATAAGGATGAGGTCTTTTCTTTTCCTTGATACTCCTGATGGCACGGGTTTCTGCAGAACGAATGCGCTTCTCGTCTTCTGAGTCGGAGGCAAGGTCGTCGCTTTCATATTCACGGACGGTTTTCCATCCTGCAGGAGATTTGTCTGCAATGCGGATGAGTTTATTTCGCTTCTTAACCTTAAGGATAGCTCCAGATACCAATTTAAGACAAGCTGCATCTTCATCAGGAATACGCTTCTGGAGCTTAACGAGGTCGGCCATGATTTCACAATTAAAGATGAATTGTATCTGGTTGCCCTCACCTTTGAGTTTAACTGAAACTTCCTGCTTGAGTTTGGTAGCAAAATTCTCGTTGCCAACTGCCAAATCTTTGTGTAGAGTAGCGATCTTCCCATCAAGATAGGTTTTAAACAGAGAGAAAGTATCCACCAAGTCGTTATTCCCAGTATTATGTGCAGAAATACCATCACGCAACGAATGTACACTAGTACCAGCTGGCAAAGATTCATGGTCGGAATCTAGAAGTTTCTCGGAGTCAGACATACCACAATAACGAATGCTGCTACGTCGTACTATAGGCAAACTTCGAATAACTTAATTTTCTCAAGCTACCCCCTTAAGTAATACTTAATCATGCTTTTCACGAAAATCATGAGGGCATATAACCGTAAAACCGGCAGTACGGGTATATGCCATCCAATCAAATAGAACGTAAACACACACCATGTGCTTGATATAAACACACACACGTGTTTATAGTAAACAATCACTTGACCGTTACAACGTCATGTGACTTAATACCTTTAATAAATATATCTATTCAATATATAAAAATGAATACTTTTATCGATTTCATGTTTTAAGTACAACATGATTTAAATCTGAAAAAGGACATTTTACTTACAAGAGAGGAATAGTATAGAAAATACACTAGCTATTATCAGATCATTTACTTTTCTTGGGTCTGTCTTCTGCATACATTTACCCTTCCAATTGTCTTGTCATTGTGCTGCAGAGTAGAAGTACGATGGCATGCATTTAGACTAAAGGGCACATCAGCATAGACATTATCGGGGTCGTTTCTGCATTTCATGTTACTTATTTGTAAACCGCGCCATTTGTTGCACTTAAGTGTTTTTGTTGTTTCATTTGTTTCCTCTTATAGTTGATGTGTTTCCCTCGGTTTTAGTTTGTAACCCGGATTTGTTTTTTTCTCAATCGATTTTCGAACAGCGATATACTATTGTTGCCTTTATTTGGATACAACACAATACGATACTTCGATACCCATCTTAATCAAACATATTCAAAGTGGTCAGTTTATTTATGATGACGTCTACAAAAATTTTAAACTTAAGAGAAAAATTTACACTTTTACAAATAACATCACTTGGTTCACCAACTTCATATTTCGTAGTAGCCCTATATATATTTGATCCCATACTTCCAAGAATAAAATTATTATGAGGACGAACTCTCAAAATCTAATTTTTAATCACAGTATGAGAGATGTATAAGATAGCAATATCGATATATCAGTCATATGTTTGTATTTTATCTTTATCAACAATAAGAAACATGTTCGAATAAAAAACGTGTTCACAGGATTTTTATATCTATTTTATTTTGCATTAAACATTAAAATACATGAAATTTGAAAGAAGCGTCAACGTAGTCGTCCATCGTAGGCCAATTACACATGTAAATAAACTCATCATAGATACCAGGACTAAATTTTTTATAGACGCCAGACGCAAGACGTTGTCCAGCAGTCCTAATATGAAATGACTTTAGACAGATCACAACATTTAGAGTATTTTTGACCGGTTAGATTTTCTCTTTTTGAAACAGTTTTCAGGTATAGTGACAAAACTAGAAGGTTATCCTTATATAAAGGCAACAGTAGTATACCGCTGTTCAAGTTATGCTATCCATTTAGCCGTGTCGGTCGTATTAGTTGACGGATTATCGGCATTTTTTAAAAACTAGATACAACCAGAGTGTGGCCAGTTGTAGTCTCATATTGGCCAAGTAGTTGCAGGGGAGAAGGTCATTGTAACGGACGACAGATACGACGGATGATGGCGTAATAAGAATAGCTCATATTATCCTTAGCGTTATGTTGGCTAATAGAAAGGAGGAGAAAAAAAGACATCTGCTCATGAAATAATATATATGAAAAAACATAATCTTTCTTGTATTCATGTCGAAAGACGATTGTCAGAAAAAAAGTGACCGCTGAGTTAATTAATGCTTATCAACGTAGAGTGATTAATGAACAAACGACGAACTTAATTCTATTTTAAGATTTTTGTACTTTAAGGAAACAGAAACCTGATAAGCCTGATTTTGAGTAATCCGTTTTTTTAGTAAAAAAGTTTACTGTGATTTGAAGATGCTGTTACAGATGAAAACGTAAAAACGAAAACAATCTAAGTTTCAAGTCCAATGTTGGCCCAATCGTTGGATATTTTCCCGATAAACTGGCCAAAGAGGGACAATTCTTATCACATCAAAACCAGTTTATTGGAAAGACGCATTGATTCATTTCTTGTCAGTATTTATTGACACACAAAAAAGATCTGGAAGATCAAAATAAGCAGACCTGTAACCTTTCCTATAAATTATAGATATAATGTGTAAGTCATGCATTCTTAACTTTTCGATTAAAACTTGAAAATTGAGGCTTGCATTTATTCTCTATCAAGGTTTCGTTGAAAGAGATTTGTAATGCGTACACTAAATATTTGTAAGAGGTTTATAAATGATTAAATTAAACTCATTTCTTCAAATTTTGTACGGAACCCTGTTGATTGTTGTGGAAATTCTGTTTCACCAAGGATTTGCACCATTTCTCGGTACCACAAAACCGACTTATTTCCTGGATTGAAACATTATGAGGGGCTCAACATATGCGGCGATGGAACTGCCTACGTTGTCGTAACATCTAAGTGATTGGTTGAATTCGTTTAGTATAATCTTTTTTGTGAAACGCTTTGATTTATGTGTTTGTTTGTTCGTCGTGTTTATATTTAGTATAGTGTCGTCAGTTTTCGTTGAACGTAAGATTTTCGAATTGTTTGTATCTTCTCTCTTTCTATAAACGCTGTGCCAATACTATCTGTCAATACTATCGCCAGACCAAATCATGTATTTCAATAATCCCACAAAAACAATATTAGTACCTTAAATAAATCAATCAAAAAGATATACTGGTAGACACTAAAATATAAAAAAATGTGATAAGACAACAGCCAATAACATTATATTAAAAACACACAAAGAGAAAAATAGTCCCCAAACGAGATATATTTCGAGAATAAACACAGAAAAAGACACTGTTATTACAGAAACGTGTGTTCAAAGTAAAGGTTATTTTGATCATGTGGGAATGCTGTTTTTTCTGGTTTTTTGGGACTTTCACTCTGGCGGAAAGTTCTTGCAGCTGTTAATATTTATTTTTAAAACTCAGTCAATAGTTCTCAGTGCTTATTACTGTAAACCACAACTAATTAGGTTATGTTTTACCAATTATATTACAGTTTGTGTATGCCTCATGACAGTATTTATTAACTTTTAACGGAAATGTTAATTACATTTACCTGTTTAGTAAAATGAAACAATTAGATTAAACAAGACAGGCCCCAGTGTGATCTTATGAAGTTCTGTTATTAGTTTATGGTACCATAAGTGAACAACTTTATTATTCGTGGCCTCAAAAGTTTTAATACTTATTTCAACTTCTGTCATTATATGGTTCAAATGTATATACAGCTGTTCTTCGACAATACTGTTAAAGATTTAAGTTTATAATTAAAATATACGTATCCACAAAAAATAAAATGATAATATCAAAGCAAGAAGATTCATACAGACACTTTCTAAATATATGACATTTGTAAAGAAGTCGTGATTCAATATGGAAAACTCTAAATAACTGGAACCTATATTACATGTTGTAATATGGTACATTTTTTTTAGGATGGTTATTTCTATTTCATGTAGGTATGTATAATGTAGTTTATGATTTGTCTGTTTATTTTGAGTATCGAAGTTAAGGGAAGACCATTTGATTTTGGTTGGAAAGAGGGGGACAATGCATGAACAAGAGGATATCATGGCCTGTTCAGAAGTAACACAATATGCTCTTTCCTTGACAGTATATATTTGAATATTCGGAATCTATTGTGTATCGTCATGACAATAGGTGAAAAAGCACATATCGCCCGCTAGAAAATATAATGTCCTCCTGTACATACGAAAAGAAAAAAATGTCATCGCCCTAGTCTGTTTACGGTGAAGTATAGTGATGATATAAGATCAGCAATAAAAAGAAAACGATATTTTAAAAGGGAACAACTGCTGAACAATAGTTTTCCGTCTTATTTCGAATACTAGTACTTATGATAATACACAAATTTTAGTTATTCTAGTTAGATGACAAACTCTTTTATATTGATTTCGAGTCTAAACTCTTAGATTGACACTTCAAAAAGTTTGACTACAAAGTTTAAACTGTTCTTTGAGAGTCAGTGCAATCGATTTTGATTTTGTAGTAATTCGGTGTTCAAGTAGGATTTCCATAGGGTTCAAGTGATCGTTCATCGTCAATTGCAGGACATGACGACCTTTTACTTTTGTTTCCTTTCTCGTTGCATTTTATTTTACTGCTCCTTTCGTCCATAGCACAGTAATCATTATAGTTAAATAAACATAATTTTGCGGGTTTGTACAGATTTGGTAGATACATGTGCATCTGTTTTAATATGAGGTAGAGGGTATATATTGTTATAGTGCTGTCTCATTGATTAAGTTTAGCTTTCTTGAATTTGAAAAATAATTTTACGCCGAATAAGTAACTAATAAAAGAAACATCTTTCGCATCTAGTTTGGCATTTATAGACACCAAAGAGGGTTTACTGTAATTGATAGAAAGGGATAGGAAAAAAAACCAACTGAATTTGAAGACCATTTTCAATATTTATATAAAAAAAAAAAACGAACAGAGAAGTTGAGTGACAATTGAATAATTTACCGACTTGAGTTATAGTTTACATAAATATATACTGTGTTGATATTGATCCCCTTTGCATGTTATTAAAGTTAGTTAACACACGTATTTGTATTATTTCAGGTAGTAAATGTGTAGAGGCAGCCTTTTCAAATGCTCAACACGATGTTGATTACGTGTTAGTTGTTTGAGCAAATACCAAATGAGAAAACCATATAAAAATTAGCGGTTTTGTCATTTTTTTTACGAGTAAAAGTAACTAGACTTCAAAATGTAGTCTATAAGTCACCAAATCGGACCTTCAATTTGACATCTTTTTATTTGAATAAATAAAGAAATAAATAAATGCTATATCAATTTTCTATTCAAATTGTTCAGTACACTCGTATATCAAATTAACCACATTACCAATGTGTTTAAATGCACCATTAGGCAATGTGAAATGAAAGGATAACATGCTTTTATTTTGTTAGTGAGGTCGATTTAACTATAATCACAATCTCCAAAAAAACTTGTTGTTTAAAAAATCGTTTCAAGATATCGAATTACAAATTGGTTGATTGTGTTTGATGATCAGCGGCAAATATTTCACCCACGTAAAGATCAAGTAAACAATAAATGTAATAAAAGGTAGGACCTATAAAGTGGATTTATACTACTAAAAAAGATGTGTTTGATGAGGAAAATAATGATGAAAGGTATATATCAACGAAATGACCTTAGAGAACAAAATAACTTCATCAGAGAGTTAAAAACTCAAAAACAAGCTCCCAACACTCTCAATGAAAAAAAAGTATAGTTTGTTTGTGTCCGAGACTTAAGAATGCCCTAGCTACCATTAAAAAGAGACAAAAAACTGACTTAAAGATTTTCATATAAAACTCAGATTTTGTATTTCCGAAATTTAATATAGACTTTTATCAGATATTTCAGTAATTTAAGTTAATCTTCTTTAAATCTGAACTCGAAATTTAACCATAACACCTATTTGTTTTGTTGACTTGTCGCTATTTCTCAACTGTCAACACCATGGTCAAATTCATGTTCTGTTTTTAGTGGATAGACTGTTTTTGTTATTTCTCCTATTGTCTCCTATACATTGAACTCAAATGTTAGGTTTGGTAGTATTATGTCTCTTACTTAATTGTCTACTCATGATTTGTAATTTTGAAGACGATGTCCGAAGACATCAGAAAATATCATTCGAATGACATAACCAGGTGAAAAGTATGGTATCATTTTGGCCATATGGGATGAGAATCGAGATGTTTGAGATATTTGAAATACAAATAACAGACAGCGAGTACACGATTATAGTTCATATTAGCTTTTTGGGCAAAACGACTTCTTGGTAATCTGCTATAAAGTAGAATAGAATGAATTAAAACAAAAAATAGAATAGCTTTTGTTTTTAGATTTGTATAAGTTTGAACTATACAGACTCGGAAAATACATTCAACAATCAATAATTATATTCTGGCGTTATGCCTGCAAGAAACGTCACGACCATTTTCTGTTTATTACCTGGTAACTTAAAGGGTCATTGTATTCCATAACATAAATTATGTTAATTTTCAAATTTGTCAATTTGTCAAACGGGGTTATATTAGATATACATTCATGTCAAAAGAAGGTAAAAAAAAAGTACTAATGACAAACACTAAATACAACTAATTAAATACTATAGATACTATCTTAGCTATACAGTTAAGATTTAGACTGTTAATTACCTTGCTCTGCATTGTTACATATGTTTTATGCTCAATAAGAAATAACTGTGATTATATTGTTATTCATTTCACTATGAGTTCTATGCTTTATGATTATTCTTTTTTCAGAATTTAATTGGTAATTTTGTTTATAGTGATTATGATTTTAACACAATGATAACTGTTGTATACTTAATTTAGACAGTTTAATCTGTCATGTCTGTTTGTTTTATTCACACATTGTTGCCAATATAATGGAATCTTATACGACTGTCATACTAGTGAGAGGTTTAGCTATAGCTATTAAACCAGGTCTTATCCCTCATTTTCTAAACCAGAAAATATCTGTATAAAATAAGGAATATGTCAGTGGTTATCCATTCGTGTGATGTGTTTGAGCTTTAATTTGCCTTTGATTAGGGACTTTTTGATTTGATTGTACTCGGTATTTTTGTTATTTTACTTATTTTGTTATACATGCAACAGGCTACATGTAACAAGTATTTGTATGGTAAATCCTCGCATGTATTAGGCAAATAAAAACACTTTTTGTATAATATCAAATAACTGTATCTTTTGTGGTACTGTACACATCTGAAGTATATCACGTAGTATATAGTTCTTAACTAAATAAATAAACCATAACGAATAACAGATGCAAAATTGAGAATAGTACAAAATTTTTATTTAGGTCCAACTCGAATTCAGTTGCTCAATTTGATTAATATTGATATGTCGACGAGCATATATTCGAGCATATACATTGAGCTGAAATGAAATTGGTATTGGTTGACATCTAAATTTTTTTTTTAAAAGGACGTCTTTCCAATGATGTTTTATTTCTTTATTACAATAATGTTTAAAGTGTATTCAAAAGCAAATTATTGTTACAAAATGAATATAGTAAATAGCTTACCCAAACGTTTTGTTCTATGTCAAAAGAGCGACATATCGTATGTTATTCGTGTTATATTCTGTAGATATTGAAATAAATGGTAAATTTTAAGATTTAATTTATTTTTCCCTCTTATATCCCTCACTATATATTATTAAACTTTTTGTTTTTGCTGATAAAATTTTACCAATACTCTAAGAAAAGTTAAAAAAACATCTTTTACAGAAAAACTGAACAGAAGTATTTCTGAAACTGAATTCAGTAATGCGCATTTGGTGCTACTTTATTTTCAATCTATAAGTGTGTCTGTCCCTCTGGTATCTTCCACCTCTCCTTTACACGACAACCTTCCTTTTTAGAGTGATTTAACTATTTTTTATTACTTTTACTGTTGTGTTCGATCGGCATTTAAAATTGTGCATACAAGAATTAATTAAGTGGTAAGCATTTTTTTAAATTGTTATTAAAAGGCATTCTTCAATATCAATGTTTTTCAAGTGGGATTTTTTTTCAGGGTTATAATTATTATTGCCTTGAGCTCCATAGCAGGTGGAATGGTTCTTGTGGTGATTGTTATTTTAATTGTACGATGTGTATGTTTGAAGTGTAAAGAGACACCTGTCCGAAATATACGAGCACGTGGTCCGCCATCATGTATGTATTTTTAGAATAACCGCAAAAATATATTTAGCTACTTTTATTTATCAAAATGATTGCATTCATATAATTCTTATATGCTTTACAAGAAGGTCGAGAACTAATACTCATACTTAAACAATTGAGAGTTCCGGAAGTGTAACGTCTTTCATATAAAAACTAAATATAAATGTACAATCATAAATGCAAAACGAAACAAAACTACGATAGGTTGAACGGCATCGTATTATTTATGTACAAGTTGTCCTATGTAAACAAATAACAGATGCAAAATTGAAAATAATACAAAATGTTGATTTAGGACAAACTTTGAAGCAGTTTTTTGAGTTGATTAATATAATGTTTCACAAACCACAAAGGTTTCATTTTACATTTCTGCAATTATATATGCAGGCTTATATTTTGGGCTTATATGTTGTTGGTATTGGTTCACATAATTCGCTATACGTCATTTGAATTTACCATTTACTTAGGGAATTTCTGTTTTGAATTTTTCTCGGAGTTCAGTATTTGTTAGTCTTATTCCACGCCAAAACATTTTGATATCAAAGATGATTACTTCACTAAAACAAGAAGCTTTAACGATGTTTTATAAAATAATTAAAAAAGACAGCAAAAACTCTAATGAATCCTCTGGTGGAAAGCACTAGCTGTTAATAACAAGTCTACGCATAGAAAACACGGATCCATACATTTTAGATAGTAAACTAACGCTGAAAGTAAAGTTCTTACAAATAAAAATGTGTATAGCAGATAACGGCAATCGTTTCTTTCTCATACATGTAAAATTCTCTGAATAACATGAAATGTTTTATTTTCCCTCTTTGTTTAATCTCTAAACCATTTTTGTTTTGCACTTTTTTTGATTTTTTAGTTAATTTTATTCCCATTTATAGAGTTAAATCATTATATTAAAAAAGAGGCAAATGTAAACGTTAATGAAACAGTAATCAGGTAAAAATTAAAAAAAAACGGACAAAAGGAATTAAACATACTATGATCTTAGGATTTATGCGTTCTCATGGGTGTAGTCAAGTTTAACACATTAAATTAGGACGACGGTTTTAAAATTGAGGTACATTTCCATTTGTTGAAAAGTAATGTTTATTTCATTTCTATATTGCAGATGAAGACACCAGACGACCTTACAGACTTCCTGCTCCACCAGCGTATTTACCTCGAAACTATAGTTATCCATCTCATCCCCCACCAGCCTACAAAACACATATATCCCTGCCCGGAGTAACGGAATAGTGGACACAATAACTTATCAACACATTTTTGTTGCTATTGACAATTTACAAATACATTTCAATGATGGTAGTACATTCAGTTGAAGCAACGTACTAGTAATTGTACACTCTCTGCATGTTTTTGTTTTGTTGTTGTTAAAAAATAAAAATAAATGTTTAGACATCAATATACCAAGTCTATGTAAAAACGAATAGCACTACAAAACAAAACACATTAGATACAGTTCATTAACAGAAAAAGACCGTAAGAAGAAAGCCATAAAATATTAATGATTTGTTGATGGCGAAAACATACATGTTCTTACCGTGCTGTTGATGTAATGACCACGGACAATTGGCTTTTTTTGTTTTGATTTTAGAAATAAGTAGACAATCATGTTAGCAATTCATTTAGGATCAAATAAAAGAAAATATTTTAAAAACATAGTTCATCCTAAAATTTAGTTGCGTATGAAATATTTCAACGATTTAATACTTCTTAATATTTTTAAAATTTAATCTCCAGTGAAAAAATATTTACATTGTCATACCCATTATATAACAGGGACAAAAGTTCTTTATCCTTGGAACTGTTTTGCTAGTTTAAAATAATTGAATAAAATGATAACAATGTGTTTCCTTTATCATATCTCTTCAACGAAGTTGTCAAATGGTATCGGGATGTTAAGCCAATCATATCACAATGACTATTTTTCTATCTGTTTCAACAGTTTTTAAATCTTCGCAATTAAAATATTCATTTAAAGAATTCAAGTACAAAGTTCTCATAACAGTATAGAAAATAAATGTACTAGTGACTATGAAATCGGTAACTTTCTTTTTTCTGTCTCTCGCATACAATAACCCTTACGATTTGTTTGTCAACGAGTTGCATAGTAAAAGTAAGATGGCAAACATTCAAACAAAAAGCACATCAGCATGGGCTTGTTGGTTGCATTTCAAGACCATTTTGCAAACCGGGCAAGCTCCAATCACGAAGTCAAATATATGGATAATTTGCAAAAAATAACAAAAAAAAAACAAAAAAAAGAAACTGATATTTAGTAGATAGTTACAAAGGTTCCAGGTTTATAATTTAATACGCCAGACGCGCGTTTCGTCTTCACTAAAACTCATCAGTGATGCTTAGATAAAAACAGTTAGAAAGTCAAACAAATATAAAATTAAAGATCATTAAGACCAAACATTTTAAAAAGCTGTGCCAAATACGGCTACGGTAATCTTTGCCTGGGATAAGAAAATCCTAAGTATTTCGATTAATTCTTACTGTTGCAAACAGTAAACTCTAGACACTGTGTTAACTCTTTCATATACTAAATTGAGTACAAAACACTATTTCTCCATATGACCTTATTAAACTAACAAGGTTTGTTAAGACTTTGACAAAACACAAAACATATACTTTTAAGTGTAGAATTAATACGCAAGTGAGTTTATTAGAAATTTCGTTGAGAAAAGCAAGCCAATCTATATTGTTGGTTAAAACAATTAGCATAGTATTTTTTTCTTTTCTTTATTTTTAAGGTGGAACCTAACACTACAGGGAGATAACTCTGTAAAATCAGCTTAACGTTTTAATTACGTTGTGTTGTTATGGGAATATTAAGCTTCTCAATGATCAAAACTAATGTTTGTCAAACTGCTGTATAACCGATGTAATTTTTGTCTAATGGTTAATAGTAAATACTTTGTTTTATTTCATGAAAATTAAACGAGCTAAATTCTTTTTAGTGAAGGTGTTGGGTACCACCTTAACGAGAGATCGCTTTGAAATTCAATTTTCTAAAGTCTGTGTCTCAAAAAAATATATCATCACGAGTTTTTGTTTTTTGTAATCTCTAAGACTATATTTCTATTATTCTAATAGCACAAAAATATATTTTAATCAAACAAGTAATCTTCAGTGGATGTCTATAAAGTTATTGAAGTTATGACATATCATTAATGGACTAATAGGCGAGTGTAACATTTAAAAAAAAACCGTCTAGTTAAAGACTTCATTGCACCCACCTAATATACGGCTAATTCTTTTAAGATGAAAGAATAATGATTTAACTTTGATTTTTGCCCGGTCGAGACAAAATCGTACGGTGTAGTTTTTTTAAAATTGACGCTTATTTCAGAAATTACTTGAAAATTAAGACATTTATTCAAGCAAAATAAATTAGTCGTACCTCTTCTTTTAGGCAGATTAATTAAATGAATTAGATTCTTAAAATAGTGAAAACAATATTTACAACTGTAAGTCCGCATGCTTTTGCATTCCGTCTTAATACTGGACATTATGTACGAAAATTTCATAATTCTGAACTTTTTGGATCTACTATTTAATTTCTATTGACAACCGAGATATTTAGAAAGTACAGTTAGCACACATTCTAAGCTTTTCAGTGATATATAATTTAGCCGTATGTTAAATAGGTGCATTAAAAAGGTAAATGTGTTTCTCATATCACTCGCCTATAATGAATGATCGATTTAGTTTGTACATGTCTCTATTATGCTGTTAATGCAGGTGGTTAATAAATATTGGATTATCTCCCCTATTCCAATTATAACTCTCATTAAAAAAAATGCAAATCCATTATATGTATGCAAGGTACGTCTATATCCAAATTTGATATGATTTAGTCACCTCGTCCTTCTTATATATCATTTAATGTTAATGAAAGGATAGCTATGTCACCATCACATCATGACATTATCAATATACCGGCTATATAGAATAGACCTCTAAGCTATGCACCGCTTAATATGAACAGTAAAAAATGTAAAAAAAATACTATCAGAAATTTCATCATCCTATTTTTCTTGCTTTATAATATATGTGCATAAGTTTGTTATCAGTATTTTCCATAGCTTTGATATCAAGTAGTTAAAATGGTAAAATATATTTTTTTTGGCGTATCAATGGTAACCATTTGTATATATATTTGCTATCAATATGTGACATATTTCCCAAAATTTGTCCACCAAAAGAAGTTCAACCCTTTGGAGTGATACCTTTTCTGAAACTGCTTACATATGTCTTAAAAGAAATATAAAAAATCATATGTTTTTTTTTTAGGTAGAATTGCGTAAAAAACTTTCTTAAGAAAAGAAACAAAGAAGTGAATGTGAAGATTGCTTTCATATCTGAACCTACGGCAGATCTACCTTTAAAAAAACGGACAATCAATCAGAAAATAGCCCATAAAACATGTAAAAGATACCCTTATTGCGCTAAAACACACTAGCGAAATCGAGGCATGTAGAGCGTGGTTGAAATTATGTCAACTATTATAGGATAAATTTTTGTTAAACGATTTTATGACGAGAATTTCTGGAAAGGTATCAAACGTCATAGGTACCGATGGACAGGACAATTATATTAGGCTTCCCCTTTTTCGTTTTCAATTGAATTTAATAATTTATAGCGTTTTGCTGTATACAATGACCATTTATATACATATACGACTCATATACGCCCGCCGTTGATAGTAAAATTTGAATTGATAGTCAATAGCAAATACACTTTATTCATAGTATATTATGTATAATCACAGTATACAGAAAAAGCGAAAATATCTATCCTGTCCCACTACCTATATAAATTATTTGTTATTTAAAAAAATCCTAAACGGAAGTATTGTCTATGACTTAAAATAGTCCGCCGATGACTAAATAATATCCGGACAACTTTATTTTCGTTTCCCTCCCAAAATAACAGTTTTCATTAAAAGCTAGCAGGCAGTTAATATCTTTCATTTGAAACCATTGTCTTGAACTTGTATTTCCCTTGTAGATTGTTTCTACTTTCAGAGAGAGAATTGTAAAATATTGTTTATAACTTTTGTTGATATTATAACATATGACTTCGAGTATTTTCCATCTGGCGTACCGTGATTCCAGTCTTTTTTCTGTATTAATACCGACCAAGAAACAAACTGTTCAATTTATAGTCGGATATATTTTTTCAAAACTAGAGAGAGCAAAAAACAAAGCAAACCATGGCTGAAAATTCTACAAACAAGAATGTGTCCATAGTACACGAATGCCCCATCCAAACTACTTTGATTCCTGATTGTCATATCACTTTATATTTGTAAAATACATATACAATATTAGGACAATGAAAGAAAAATATAAACTTTTTTGTATGAGGCTGAGAAACTGTGGAAGAGCGAGGTTCTACCGATCTCTCCCCAGTTTTGCGCCGAGTACAAAAAAGTTTATATTCCTATGACATTCACATAAAATTGTTTTTATACCGTAACTCAGACTTATTCATTGATAGCTTTTTAAATCGGAACACAAGTGAAAAACTTATTGTGGAGAAAGAGTTCCACGATGAAATTGACATTATACAAAATATAGCTGTGTTACTATATTTGGAAGAAAAAAACACAACTAGTTGCAGTATAAATCTTTTTACGAATAAAAAAAGTGGAAGTAATCAATTATGAATAAAATCAAAATGACATGTATATGAGTCGTGTATGTATCATGATTTGTATGTAAACATGTTGACGTAATAGTCCCTTTTGAGGTGTATATCGTAACTCTTTATTAAACTTGACTTTATCTTTAAATCAATTTAATTTATTCTTGATACATTCAACAACAAAACCTTTTGTCAAACTGTAAAATCTGTATTTGCTTTGAATTCATTTCACTTCTATAACATTCAAATGTATAAAGACATGGGTGAGGGTAAAAAGAAATTATAAATTTGTATGTAGTTTTGAAAATGAATTCAAAACATACTTCATAAATAGTACAAACTTTTACGGTGTCTTGGAGCACTATATGTTTAACGTTCTCGCTTCGTTTGACCTATTGTTTTAACTCACGATTATTCTTAGGTAGATTAACCAAACAAAAAGTGTACATACTTTTAAAAGTCGTGTTGGATTTTTTATTTATTTTTTTACAGATTTATATTATATAATGGATGCATATTATGACTAATTCATATAGATTCTACAATATTTTGGAAATACTATTTTGTTTTCTCTTGTTATTTACAGGTATGTTTTTATCATTTCATTTGTTCATTATAACTTGAAAATGCATTAAAGAAAGCAAAAACAAAATATCAAATTTCATGTCTGCTGTCTGACAAAAAAAAGACAGATACTAGTATCTTATTGTCGAGGTATTCAACAATGTCTACTGATTTGGAATGAATTTAATTAAGATATATGGTAAAGAATAGTAAATGTATATTTCTTGTCATCAAATGTGAAGCATATGAAAATAAAGTTCTAATAAGATATTAACAGTACTTGATAACAGATGTTGTCTTGCTGATCCTTTTTATTATAACAGGGGTTTAAGGTTTCATTGTTAACATGATAATTCGAAGAAAAAATGACTAAAGTCGACAAATAGATTATGCATTGTTTTATAATTATTCCATTGATAAGATATGATCACTACACAACAGTAAATGTTATAAGCGCATACCCTTTGGAATGAAGGATGAAATAGAGATATACAATATATTGCATGCTATTTTAAAGGATGCTAATTTAGTTTATATAATTAACATGGTACTTAATACGATTCATTCTTACGGAGAACTTTTATAGTTTTAGCTATAGCAGAAATGCTCAAATAAAAAATTGTAATACCATGGAGAATAAATCTTAAATATTTGGTTTTCTGCCCATTGATATTGTAAAATATACGAAGCGAGCCACAATGTTTTCACATCTTTCAAGTGGATGATATTTTACTTGGAACAGACGGTAATTTGTGTGTCGTTCTATTAATGTTTTTTTTACCAGGGCGATAATTGCTTGTAAATACTGTAAACGCCAAGATGTATAACCAAACGAGTCCGAAGCAAAATTACCATATATTAATCTCAGGTCTCTATCCACATAGGACTTGGAACTTTATAAACAATTCTTAAATTCAAAGCCCTAAAAGAAAAAAGAGTATGATGTAAATCGTGCAAGTACAGAAATATGTTCGCCTGCGATAGAATACAACGCGTGTTTGCGGAATATAAAGTATGTGGTATGCTAAATATAAAAGTCAACCAACATAAGATCTTCCAAAGAAAGAAAATATAAAAAAGTATAAATCTCGTTAGGTAACTATATGCCCCATGGATTTTTTTTAGATAATCAGATATGACTCGATTGGTTCATTTGATGATACCAGACTTCTATAAATAGTCTTGAACTTTTCTAATGTCATTACAAAGAGAGCTTCTATAAATATTAAGGTTCAATATTTAAAAAAAAGCCAACAGTAGTATCCTTATTTTAAGTAACAGGACAAGAGGGTAGGTGGAAACAAAATGTTTGTTTGTGGACAAGTACAAAGCACGCGTGAAAACATGGAAAACGCACAAAAGCAGTTTCAGTGGTTATATGGAGATCTAAATTGATAATACGGAGCAGGCTAAATCAACTCCCTCCAACATATTCAAAACGAATGCGACTGTATAAATATTTTTAAACACACGAGACTATAACAAATAACAGATGCTGTCTTCAACAATGAAACCTAAAAAGTGACACAGATATCAAGAGGGCAATATGTCTGTTCTTTAATATTTTTTAAATTACAATTAATTTTACGTTCATTTCCAAATAAATATTGTAGGTTTTTGCTTCAGTAAAGAATGTAGTGGTGCATTAAATGGCCACTATGATACAGAATCATGTGCTGTCGGAGGCTGCTGCATACCAAGTGATGGTACAGGTGACACACGCTGTTGTATACCAACATTGACACTTATATTGGTATCTGTCTTTATTGGAGGTACTATCTTTACTATCATAGTGGTCATTTTATGTTGTGTAATATGTCGGTACCGAAAGAAAAAGAAACTTCGTCAGAGACTAGAGGAAAGGCGTCGTCGTCAGCGGGAGAGAGACCAAGAAAGACAGAGAAGACTTATGATGGATCCGTTTGTGAATGGGGATCCTTTTCAAGCCACAGGACAAGAAGGTAGGTGATAAAGTTTACCATATTTACATTTGTCAAAAAACGAAGATGTGACTAACAAGGAGACAACTTTACAACAGAAACCAAATAATGTTTATGGGTTTGAAATAAAAAAGTTAAAGAAAAAAAAGATGATATAAAAACCAAAGAAACGAAATGTACGCATTGAAAGACAAAATCAATTTAATCAGAATTGTAAAATTATGTCACACAAAATGATCAAAACATGAATATTCCGTTTTAAAAGAAACTCATTTAGTTCTAATATAAAAGTGTCTGTCTACTATTTTAAACGTGAGATCGCCGTAAGTTTTTGGTAGGGTTCATGTTGCTCAGTTTGTTGTGTTTGGTATATTGTTTGTCTTTTGGTCGTTTTAGTGTTTTGCCATTGCATTGCCAGTTCGTTTTCGACTTATAGGTTTGGCATCTCAAATCTCTCTTTGGTTAAAAAGTGTAAGGTATTGATACGATGATCTTGAATGTTTATTGTACTAGTGTTTAGTTTCCCAAACTATTGATCTCTATATGCCTGACAATGCTTATTCAAGAATCACGAGAACCAAGCACCGAAATCAGTATCACACTAAACCACATTTGAGAAATAACAAGGCAAATCAACTATCGGGGCACTTGGTTAACGTTTATTTTAATATATTGAATAATGCGTTTGAATGTCATCAAATATACCAAGTTTATAATGATGTTCACAAGACGTGCGTTTCGTCTACTTATAACTCATCAGATACGCTAGAATAAAAAAGTTTAACGGTCAAGAAAATTACAAAGTTGAAGAGCATTGATGATATTCCTAAAGGTTTTGCCAAATACAGCCGAGGTAAATCATGAAGGTGATTATGACAAATGATCTCGTGGACATTGGTCGACAATCGACAGGTTCTTATATACGATAACCATAGAACTAAATGTTATACAAAACAAGAAATTAAGTTAATAATGACTTATTTTAATTATTTTAAGTTGAAGGTACATCACAGCCGCCACACTACCATGGCCAGGAAACGGATACAAATATACCACAGCAGACACAGCCACATACACAGACACCAACACACGCTCCAACACAGGGACCTACACAACAAAACAGATATGTTCCACCACCATATCCGAATTCTCCACCACCAGCATATTTCTCAAGAATAGGTACACGTCACGAGGACAGACAAACAAGTAGGACACGAAATTCTACAATAGAAAGTCGCAGTTCTTTTCATACAGACGACATACAACCGGAAGTGACAATCGTTGAAAGTCCTTCACCTTCTATTCCACCTCCTGCACCGGCACCAGTTATACAGCAATCTCATTCCAGAAGTAGTAATTCTGTTTCAACAACAAATATAAATGTTCCACTAGGATTAGTGGAAATTAACAATGCAAATAATAGGAATAACAGTCGTATTCACAATGAACAACGTATTCTCACGATTCAGGACCTTGAATCAGAAGAAAAAGAAGATACAATGGGAGAAATTTCAAAACCGGAATCTAGAATGTCAACCAAATTTTCATTTTACCCAAACAATGCAAGTAGACTGTCAGTGCATCCTGAGGAAAAAAGTCCTTCGATGCAAAACTCAAGGACAAGCACTAAAACGGACAAGGAAAGTCGAACTAAACACGAATCAAGAATGTCAACTATAAGTGATACAAGAAATGTGACAAATAAGAATTCCAGAAATTCAATCAAATCCGAAACAAGGAATTCTGTAAACAATGAATCTCGTGTGTCTTCACACATAATGCCTTCAGTATCAAATAATGAACGAACAAAGATACCGAATGATAATAGAGGTATGTTTATCAAGAGTAGGGTATCAGTGGTTCCTGAGGACTTAGGAAGGGATGACATCACTACACGTAACAGTTCACATGGTCGTAGCTATGTCAGATCGGTTGATCCCGACGAACGTGTAGTCAGTAACTTAGATTATGTATAGAGCTATTTTCATGTCATCGATTTAGGTGTAAATAGAAACCGTAAACAATAAGTTAAATTGTACAACCATTTCAGAATTATGTCAATTCTATTCATATTTGAATAGACGAACTAACTCTGGACACTCCAATGCTGAAATGTTTTTTATGAATCACTATCGACAAATTTCACAGTTTTTGTTATATTTTCAGTATTAGTTAGGATGTATTCACAATTTTCTTTGGAAGATGTCTGTAAGCAATATATCAGTTGTTTTCCATTAGATTTGTTGATTGATATAGTCTTAAAACAAATTCAGGTTTGATGAACCCGCTGTTTGAATCTACCTTACTTGATGTTTTGAACATTCATTTATTGAATTCGTGCTTTACGTTTAAAACTACAAAATATCAAACGCAACTTAGTTTGTATTGTTTTTACTGTTCATTGTGTCATTTGGAGTGAGGTAAGGGAGGTAAGTCAAAATATTTTGACCTTTAAGTTTGAATAACACAAAACGGAATAGTATGATTGTATGTCTCCACAATGTTGCATATGACGTGAGATATATAATTTGAACCTTCAATATGGATATTAATATCACACAATACGATATGACGTACATTTTTTTCAATAGTTTTTAGAATAACATACAGCTTTATTGCCTTACAAGTAACTTAATATTCAAACTACAATAAAGAAGATCATGCAAGACCGTTAATAATGACACAGTTGATCGCTTCCTTTGAGCCTGTATATAATTAACATAGAACTTTAAAAAAGACATGTTGACTAAATTTAAATCTAATCTGGAAACTTATTTTTTTATTTTTTGTCTGAAAGGATATTTTTATTAACATACAATACATGCTATATTCGAATATGAAATTAAAGATAAACATCTAAGCCAAATCGTCGACACAAGAAACCTCGAAGATGTGATCAATTAATAACACTTTAAACGGTCGCTTCAAAAACCAAAATTGAGAGCTTAAGATAAAGACGTTTATCAAAATGTCACATTAATTTTAGTATAGTAGTTGTTCCCCTTTACCCAACAAGCATAATTGGTTATTTTCAAATAATGGGAATAAATAAACAGTTAATGAAAAAAAAACAAAAAAACTCTTTTATATAGAGAAAAACTTATTAGTTTGTAAGGATATGAGTCTGACTTTAACCTTTAAGTAAACATGCACACGAAGGATAAGTTGGCATAGTGTAATTGTTGATGAAGTTTATTGTTTAACGTATTAAACTGTATTTTGTTCTGTTAATTCATTTCTAATAAATTGTTGAATTATTTAAAACGTTCACATTTTTCAATAACCAGGCAGGTATATCATTAACGATGTTTGGAACAATTTTTCATACGAAAGCATACTAATTCTTGTATCTTTGATGAGGTTTTACAGTTACAATCTTATTATTAAAACTGTTCCGGCAACAGTTCTGAGCATGTGGAGCAGGATCTGCTTACCCTTCCGGAGCACCTGAGACTCAGACCTGAGATCAGGTCTAGTTTTTAGTGGGTTTCGTGTTGTTTATTCTTTAGTTTTCTATGTTGTATCATGTGTACTATTGTTTGTCTGTTTGTCTTTTTCATGTTTAGCCATGGCGTTGTCAGTTTATTTTAGATTTATGAGTTTGACTGTCCCATTGGTATCTTTCGTCCCTCTTTTTTTCTGTTTGTTTATCTCCTTTTTGTGGGCCTGCTACCCGAGTATATATATATATTTCAATTACTCAGTTTTAGGTTCTGAGTGACCCTCACTAAAAATTGAGTTTAGTCTTGAATTGCCATTTTGGTTATAACGTCATCATAAAAAGTAAAATAACAAAACATACCGGATAATTTAAATCGAAAAGTTAAATGGCAAACTCAAAAGCTCAAAAACATTAAACGATTGGTAAACAACTGCCATGTTCCTGACTTGGTACATACATCTCTAAATGTAGAAGAAGGTGGATTAGACATAGTTTCATAGTAAGCTTAATCTTTCACATTACTTCATCTTACTAGATACTTTAACCCATTTTGACTCTTACAAAAAACACATGTGAAGTAAGTATACGAGTGCATTCATCCTTGATTTCATACAACTGGGTTGATACCAAAACTAGTGTCTGACAGTTACACATTTAGCAAGTATTCTTATGAGGGCATTCGCTCGGTTTTGGCAATGGTCGTGATTTCGTATTTTAATTTTTTCTCAATATTTCTTTTAAAGCTTGAATGTTTTTTAACACGTTAAAAGTATCTCCCAAGAAAATTTGAGTAAAAGATAAGATGGTTTTGGCTATTCTTTTAGTCCCCTTTTGGTTATTATTGTTTCTTGTATAATTGTATTGCAAAGTTTGGTGCTTATGTTTTACGATGAAATTTAATTCAGATATGCGTATCAATTCAGTCTTGCATGTTCCTAGCAATTACTTAGGTAGGCAGTTTGTAATGTCTCCTTTTGCCATCGATTAATAAATATTTTGATAAATACTTGCTTGGTAAATATTGAGGACTTTATAATTAAGTCAAAAGAAGAGAAGCAACTTATTTATCTTACGCTAATCTAAGATGCTTTCTGCTATGTTTTACGCTGCTTTTATTCTTCTGTACTTACTTGTGTGATTCTACGTCTTTTGTGTTTCTCCGTGCTTTGATGCTATCAAAACCGTTATGAGATTCCGTGTAACAGGAGTTTCAACAATGAAATTGGTTTATATAAAAAAACAAAACAAAAAAACAGAAAACACTTTGGCCAAAAAGGAAAACGAAAAAGCTAACATAGCTAACAGTCCACAAAACGTGACAAACAATTGAACATAGTGCGCTACAAATCCACTTGTAACTGGTATACGACATTTAATTATGATAAACTCCCAGTATATTCATGTTAAAAAACTACCATTAAAGATATGACAAAAATTGGAACAATTCTAATACATTAAGATCACATGACTAGTATATAAAATTGAGAAGGGAAATGGGGAATGTATATAGAATGACATTCAACCTAACACACTTAGGAAGCAAGAAAAAACAATCGATAATATTTCAAACGTTTGTCACAAATGCCAGTGCAAAAAATACGTGTAACTGGCAAAAACATTTAGTACACTGGCTAAAGAACAAGTGTTTAAAATATAAAATCACTTTTAATGCATGTCTGTTTAAAAACCAAAAGTATGACGAGATTCATTGTTTTTCAAAACTGAAAATGAATCAATCTTTTAAATAATATGTTGATTTCCTTTAATATTAGACACGCAATGGGAAATCATTATGATGTCATATACATGTTGCAATTGCATGTTATCTTTCAAATATTCAGATAAGAATTAGCAACAGTTTTACACTTTAAGATTTCTTACTTAAATTTACATCTTAGTAAATAAAATTGGAATGGGGTGGGGTTGGGATGGTGTTAAGCTTTGAAAGTTTATTATTTGTAAATCATAAGAGGAGTGGGTCCGGTAAGAGCCCTTTATGGCCCCAAAATATAGCAGTTTTACAAAATTGATAAAATGTAATCTTTTAGTTATTTATTGAACAGTAGAGTGCTTCTGCTACATAAATATGGGCTATTTTTGACTATACAATGAACATATTTCGGGTACTGGCACCTTAAAGTCATGCTAAATTACTGAAGTCTTCACAGTTCTAGCATTTTAGTTTTAGACGGTTTTCGTGTAAAACGAAAAGGGCCGCATTCGTGTTCATCCATAATATTGAAATGAAAGTTGTATTTTATGATAATACATAACATAAAGAAAGGTTGGGGATGAACACGGATGCGGCCACTTTCATTTTTGACAATAAACATCCGAAAAGTGACATTCTTCGCCATATTTGGTTGATTTTTCATATTTGAGTTTGAATCGGATCATTTTTAATGACTTAATTAGTTCCAATCTTTCACATAAATTAATTGATTCAAATGAAATAGACACTTAAGTGTTTAAAAAGTGGTCAAAATCATTTGTCAGATGAACCTGAAATTTGAGGCCAAAATCGACCCTTACCGGACCTACTCCTTTTAAAGTGAAACTACTTGACATTTTTTTAAGGTTTGCATCAATTGAAAGAAGGCCATGAGCACCTGAGATCACCCCCAGTTTAGCGGGGTTAGTGTTGCTTAGTCTTTAGTTTTCTATGCTATGTCTTCTGTTCTATTATTTGTCTTTTTTTTCCTTTTTGCATTGACGTTGTCAGTTTGTTTTCAATCTATGATTCTGACTGTCCATCTTGTGTCTTTCGTCCCTCTTTAATGAACTTCCTTACTTCAGTTGGTTTCTATGTAATGTTTGAATTGGCTGCTGTTTGTCACTCTGATTGCCTTTTGTTGATAAAGTTTTACAATAAGTTTTATTCGCGTTTGACAAACAATGTTATCATAGATTTAAGAAGATGTTGTATGCGTGCCAATGAGGCAACTCTCCAGTCAAGCCTGATATCCTTGATGAATTTTACAGCCACTAGGCCGCTAGCTGCCACTTCTAGTTGATGTTGCGTGTTCCGAGGGTTTTCCCAGCCAAGTAGTCATAACGTTTGTGTTGCTATCAATATCATCGGTGGATACATTTTACTGTAAATTTACGCTTTATAAAATGTTCTAAACGCTGTTCAACCTGAAAGTTCAAATTGCCACAACTATATTCGAAATTTTTAGGAAACGAATGTTTTTCAACTTCGTATTTGAGTTAGCCTTCCATCTGGTTTTTTTTTCAAGCATCACTGACGAGCCGTGTGCTGACGAAAAAGTCAAATAACAAAAAATTCCGAACTCAGAGGAAAATTGAAAACGGAAAGTCCATTTTGAAGTAGCAAAATTAAAAGTTTAAACACATCAAACGAATGGATCGCAACTGTTATATACCTGACTGAGTACATGTATTTTCTTATGTAGAAAAAGAAACGCGCTTTGTAGTACAAAATAATTGGTCTGTTATTCTTTGATGGGCTTTTACAACAAACTTTTCGACGCCACTTACCCTGATCGTATCACCAAAATTGCTGTCAGCATTTGTGTTATCATGAAATGAAGTTTATAACTTACTTTTTCTGTAAGTTAACTGTTTACAAAATGTTGGATCATTCAAAACACTAAGATTTTTTCTACCCTAGTTTCTTGGTATTGTTTAAATGTATTGCTGTAAGGAATTATAGTCATTTTGTACCCCAAACTTAATGTACCCTGGCAATAGACATTTCGTACCTTGGCAAAAACCATTTCGTACCTCATGGAATATGACGAAACGCGAATATGCCGGACAAAATTATAACCCTGATATCGTTGATAGAGTATTTACAACGACTGGATCGACACCAATGCTGATGGACGTGTCATCCATAGAAGTATTACCTAATATCAATTTACGAACATTTTGAATTATTCGAAACACTAAGGTTGTTTTCTGTCCTCATGTATAGATTTTTGTTTACAAAGTTATACGCCTGTTATCCTTGATGAGTCTTTGTGCCTTTAATCGGCGTAAAATAAAAAAGAATATAAATGAATAGATTATCATCATTCTGATTATAACAATGATTAGTCCAAAAGACATCAAGATTACAGTGATAATAGATTTTTATTTTCTTATCTATTTTCAACTTACATTTAAAATAAAACCACATACATATAGCTTCTGTTTGAAATATTATTGATATACTGTTGATTTTATTTATCAATAATGGGACGCTGCAAAAAAAAAAGAAATGCATCATACATTTTGCAGCAACGCTTTGAAATGATACGACAGGATACGATGCACTGTTATCATTAAAACAAGTACAACTGTATAAAAGCACTCTTGATAACAGCAATTCTAAACATATAAAAATAGGGGGGAATATAAATAGAATGTCCTGAGTCTTGTTTTCTATGTTGTGTATGGTGTACTGTTGTTTGTCTTTTTATCTTTTCCCCTTTTTTGCCCTGACTTTGTGAGTTTATTTTTGATTTATGAGTTTGAATGTTCCTTTGGTTTTGGTTCTCTTTATCAGGGAAAAAAGTGTGCCAAGCTCTAAAGTGTATCGAGTCTATTAAGCTTTAAATAAATTTAAAAATCTCAGCTAATTTCTTCAAACAAAACAATTCTAAGGAACAGAATTTTGATAAAATAATACACTTTATTATAAATAAAGAGATAAAGATAAGGATATAACTTATTCTTAACAGTATGACTTCCTATTTTTAATTTTTATCAAGAAAACATAAGGATGTTTCATTCATATTCATATTTGATAGGGTTTCGCAATAAAAGTACTCATGGAGCTTTCAATATTTCAACCGCAGGAAAACCGTCAGAAAGTAAAAAAAAAGCATATCAGAAAAGATATAGTAAAAACGAACAGATCTGTACGTGTAAATTTTAAAATGTCCTCCTTTTTATATGGGAGCCATCACGAAGGAGAAAAATCGTTGTCGCTGTAAAATTAACCGTCATTTACCATTATCCTTGTAGTTATTCTATGTAGACCATCACTTCTTTTCTAAAATTTTACAGATTCATATACTATCTCTGGTGTTGAGAAATGTATATCTAGCACCTAGGTCGCTTACAAGTTTTATTTCATCATCGAATATCATACACCTCATTCACCCCTATAGTTTTATTTAGAGAGAGGTTTTGCTTTTGATTAGTTTTTCAGTGTTGTAATATATTTTAATGAATTAAAAATCAATTTTTAATATATGTGTTGTTTTCCTCAGCAAATTGTGTTTATCTATTCTCTTTTTTAATTCAAACTTTCACTTTCGTAACGTTTTAGAGTGGAATGAACTACGAACTATTTGTATCGACAAAAACAACTGGCAGTAACATTTCATGCATTGTAACATGTACCGTTGTTGACATCTATGACCAATAATTGAATCATAACACTCTAATATGTAAAATATAATAGAATCATCATTTTACCATAGATAACCTTATTGATACGAATGTTTGACATCTATTATGCTAATCGTTTTGTCTTTTGTGAAAATGATACACATGGGAAAATAGGTGGGTACATATCGTGTAGATTTAATCTCAAGAATTCAATAAAGTGATTATGTCGAGAAATTATTTACAACTAGGCGCAGGTAGAGATCTTATTGTTAATAATTTCAACGACTAAATTGGAAAATAACAAAATAACCTTTAATCAAATAGAGATGACAAACTCCTCTATTTACACTTCAGTGGATAAACAGAATGAGTGTCTGTACAAGATTGTTAAAACAGCTTATCACCACACTTGAAATGGACATCGCACGCTATGACAGTCGTCTGCCACGCGACCGCCATTACTCCGGCACGTGGCTATTTTGAAATGTCCTCTTTTTCACTAAGGGAGCCATCACGAAGGAGAAAATCGCTGTGAAATTCAAATCTGCAGAACTTTGGAACATTATTCTTTTTAAAATCAATCCTTTTAATGCTATTTTTACATATAAATGACTTCATGTGGTTATCGGTTGACTGGACATAGGTTTTGACCGCTGAGTATTATGAAAGGTTTGAAATTTTTCTTCGTCTTGCTTATTCCCACTTAGTTAAGCTTTATTCATTCAATTTCACTTAAGCTTGAAATTCCGTTTTAACTTTAATAAATCCACTTTATAAAAACAATATATCATTTCAAATGAAAATCCAACACGTAGGACATTGTTATTTACGGATTGTTGTTTTCACCTCATGCATTTATGGTAAAAAATGGAAACTGTTAACCGTTATTTATTATTTTAAAAAAACAAAAAACATGCGAAACGTGATGTCATATTTTTTTCTACATTCGAAAATTCATTGGAATTTAAAAATTTGATCTAAATACGAAATTGCCTGAAAAAAGTCTATACATCAAAAAAAAAAAAAATCCGTATCAAACTCAAAATCAATTATCACTTCAAAAGGATGTTTCAATTGAATTATGAGCTTTTGTTTTGAGTCGATTATTTAACGGAGCATTCTAAATCACAAGCACTTTCACAACATCGTACACTTAGAGTAACTAGCATGTGTATTGCATTTTTTTTATTGAATCGACTATAAATGAGTGCATTATTGCAACAGATTTAAGTAGAGAATATATATAAAAATCTCCGTAAACAATGACCTACCACGCAAAAAAAGGACATTAAATGATTTATAATTGGAATTGCGTTTGGTCTTCACGAATAATGTCCAATCATTTCATTTTTTGTTAAGAATGTCCATACATGTAAGAGTAATAAGAACTCAAACATGTAAGTGATAAAATAAAACACTAAGTTACGTAATAAAATTGAAACTGTTCTTCGTGACTTTGGTATGACGTTATCAATAAAATTATTAACAGTAAGTGTCCTTTATGTACATATGTTCGGAATCAAGAAACTCCTTATATTTCATTTCTCGCAGTTTATATGGGGAAATATATGTGTGTATTCGTGTGTGAAGTCAATGCATTGACTCTTTATACATTTACCATTACATATTGCAAAAGAGCGTGAATATGTAAAAAATGGCACTAAACAATGGTCCGAAGTAGAATGCTATTCCATTTTAGTGGTACATGAAAACTTTGTAGTCGTTTCATTTTAAAACTGTTCTTTTCTGATGTCTAAGTTCCGTTGGCTCGTTCTTATATATGTATTTATTTGAATATTCTTCAATTGGTTCGATGTGCGCGTGTTTGCAGACAAGTTTGGGATTTTAAATGAATGTCATTTTTTTCATTACTGAAAAAGACTTTTTAATTAGGGACACCGTATAGATATCGTAAATTGGTCAAACCCTATGGATATGAAATACGATTTGTCAAACAGACACTTGGTTAGTTTAAACATATTTTATTTGCTGAATTAAAGCAAAATGGATTAGACACAAGTAAATCATACTTATGAAGTCTTTTCCATAATACAATATCAAGTTACAATAACAGTATAATATAATGGACATGCATATAAAACAAACAGTTTATACAATATAAAACTAGCTTTCATAGGTGAACAAAGAGGAGACAAAGTAAAAAAGGAAAAAGAAAGTTTGAAAAATCGTATACTTCTGTGACGATGACTTGTGGATTGATGACAACGATGACGTCCTGTGACAGCAATAATAATAACGCTCTATCTAGACACTTGGTTATGAAACAAGGGGCAACTAAACCCATAATTGAATACAAAATAGATTTTTTTTATTTACCAAATTAGGGCCCAGGAGGGCATATAGCATACAAACAGTATTTTTATAAAAAAAAAAAAAAAAACCCAATATACAATACACAGACAATAGATATTTAAGTAATAACATGTGTATTGAAATAAAATAAAATGAAATATAATAAAACTACAGACAAACATACACAGACAACATCATTTTATAAACAGTTAAAGACGATCAGAATAATAAGCATTATATTGGAGGTGATGTGATCTTATGCTTTATTGAAATTGTATTCCTTATGTACCAGGTCAACATGAAAGGATATGATTCTAGGACTGGTCTAATAAAATAAAAAAATGAATAGGGGCACGTCTAATGATATAAAATACGCCATGTCTGGCATACCACTAAACCCGTATACCTGGTATAAATCTGTCCTGTATTATGCAAAATCTCCAGCTCGACATTATAAAGTTACGAGAAATATCTGACAAATAAAAAAAGGTATGAATTCATTAGAACTTTAATCATAAATAAAAATTCCATTAATTGAATTTTCTGACAGAAAATTTTCATTTATAATCATTCACCTATTACTTGTTAATATAAATTATAATTTCTACACATTCGCAGCCGCGGTGACCCGTAAATCAGTTAGAACGAAGTGTGGCGGTCACAATAAAATCTTATTTATTAGAAGTATCATTTATTATCAAAATTAAAACTGTTCATATTACAATTATTTATATTAGAGTTCGTATTCACTTACAAAATAATTCTGCACCTTGCACTTCTGTGTTCTTTTTCATTTCAGTGTCAATAGCCTCGTCTTAGAAACGGCACGCGCCATTGCGTGACCTATGACTTATCATTTGTGATTCTGCGTCCATGTCACATGTCAGAACTATACAGTGGTATAATTACCACCGAGTCCATTATATTGTGATCACAACTCTTCATGGCACTCGATTCCTAATAAGACAGATAGCAACTGAGGCGAAAACGTCATAATTCCAAACGATATATTTATTCCTTGACCAGACTCTAATCACCCATTAAACGCTAACTTTGTAAACCAAATGAAATAACAAAACTAAGTAAATGATACACGCGAATGTATAATTTGTTTGACAATTAAGCAACTTTAACAAATTCGATTTAATGGCCTTGTTACGATAATTATAAATGCGTATAAACATATGTTCTAAAATAATTGACAAATAGAGTCTATAAAATTCATTTTGAGTAAATTTTGTGCATTTATAAGTTAATGTTTACGAATTTATTATATTTTGTTTTGAAATAAGGAAAAATTACTTGTCGTTTTATGTCGAATATTAAAAATACTTCAAAAACTGTGTCGTTCTTTTTCCTGTATAAATGTTTTACATTTTGTTATATCAGTGTCTTTTATAGCTCGCTATCGGTGCTTTGCTTTTGCGCCAATAGGCCTTTCATTTTCGCAAAACAAACCTTTCATTTGCCCCACAAACCATATTTCATTTGCGCTAATACAGGTATTTTAAATACCATTTTTGTTTTTAGAAAAACACTTTATCGCTATACGGTATGGGTTGTCCTCGTTGAGAAAGGTCGTATGCAGTCCATAATAGAAAATAACAACTCCACCAATGGTGGCGGATTGATATATGGAAAATCGGATATTAATCTATACTATGGTTGAAAGCAGCTTTATATTTTACGAATAATTTGAATGATGAGAGACAACTGTCATAATGTTAACAAAATTCTTTCAGTTGAACTATGAAATGTAAAGAACCAAAACTGATTATTTTAGCCAGTTTATGTCGTATAAGATAGAAGATGTGGTATGAATGCCAATGAGACAACTCTCCACAAGAGACCAAATAACACAAAAAATATCAACTAAAGGTCACCGTATGGCCTGCAACAATGAACAAAGGCCATAGTCAGCTATAAAAGGCCCCGAAATGACAAATGTAAAACAATTCAAACGAGAAAACTAACTGCCTAACTCATGTACAAAAAAAAATGAACGAAAAAAAAATATGTAACACTCAAACAAACGACAACCACTGAATGACATGCTCCTGACATGGGACAGACACAAACATACAGAATGTGACAGGGTTAAACATGTTAGTGGGATCCCAACCCTCCTCTTACCCTGAGACAGTGGTGTTCCAGTACAACATAATAACGAACAATTAAAATCGGTTGAAAAAGGCTTAACTCATCAAATAGATACAAATAGAAATTCATCTAACAAGAAATACATCTAACATAAACTCAGAGTGGACGTGGCCGGGTACTTGTATATCCCAACAACAAAACGACACTAAGAACAGCTATTTCAAAGCCACAAACAACCAATTAAAAAATCATGCATCTAAGACTAAATCATCAATCAGTACACACCCAACATCCAATGGATTTAGCGTAAGGACGTCATGAACAATAAGAGAAAAAACATGACTTTTGCAATCCAAGATACAGCTATCGACAGATTATATATATTTTAAAGTGATTTTTTACTGTATAGATTTATAGATTCTGATTCAGACGTTGCCATATTGTGTAACAAACGGTTCAATGTTTTTTTTTTATTTTGTTGTTAGGTTGCTGTATCATTGTTGTAAATACTCACATGTCTCTCAATTATGCGGTACGTCATGTTTGATTACTTATGTTGTAAAACTCTAATATCACGCATACTTACATGTTGTTATTTATTTCCTAAAATAAATAGTTTTAATTGAATTTCAAGTCTAAAATATTGAGATGCTTTATGCTTACCCATGAACAACTTTTGACCAAAGACCCAAGAACACAAATATGCACAACAATAAGTCACCGTACTACATACCGTGAATTATGAGTAAAACCCATACAGTATCACGGTGGGTATGGTTGTCCTGCGAAGAACGTTCCGTGCTGGTGATTTGGTCCTGTCAGGTGCTGGTGGGTTTGTTTACATTGTAGCAGAACTGCAATAAAACGACTGTTTCGTTGCTTAATTTTTTTCTGATGCGTCATAAGTACCATGAAAAGTATATTTCAACAATATTATATTGCAAAAGTCGTGTAAGTTCGTTAAACGGAATTGTCCTGACACTGTGCTGGTGATTAGAAAAACGGTCCTGGTTCTGTGCTCCGATGTCCTGGTTCTGTGCCTTTATATTTAAGTTAAAAGTGGCATATATTCAAGATCATTGTTGCTGTACTGTTATTGACTAATTAACTGTTGTCTGCTTTCTTGAAATTGACATTGTTGTGAATCTGTTTACTATTATTATGAGAGAAAAAATACCCCTATTTTTTTTTTTAAATTAACTGTAATCTTATTTATTGGCCTGTTAATGGAACCCTTTTTGCCCCCTTTTTAGATAAAAAAAATATGTCTACGATTTGCGGGATAACGATCATTTTGCAAGATCACCAAAATACGTTGTAATTTATACAATACTTATATAAAGTAGATGATGTGGTATGTTTGTTGTCAATGAACACATTTCCATATTAAGAAACCAAAGGAAGTATGTGTTAACAACCATACGTCATCGTACGACCTTCAACAATAACCCATAAAATAAAAATGTAAAAGGTTTTGAATAAAAATGGAGAGGAAAAATATAGAACATAGGACTTTCTGAGCGTTTGATTCATATGTCTTAAGCAGCTTAAAACACATGTGTTTGTGAACAATTGAGTGTTGACTATAAGAATGACAATAGTATTGCGGGTTTGTTTGTTTGGGGTTGTTTTTTTTTTGTTTTTTTTTTTTTGGGGGGGGGGGGTAGTTAGAGAGGTGAACAGTGAAAGTTTTAAGCTTGGAATAGTTACCCGTAAGACTTAAATCTTATAGCTATTAAGAATCACTTAATTTTTTTTGTCTGAACGGTTATCAGGTATTTTTTTTTCGAAAGTTCGATTGAACACTAAAAAAAAAAATCACTATTTTATGAAAGGGCAGACTAGAATATGTCAGAAAATGAAGACGAGATAACCTAGAGAACACTAGCAAAACTAAGATTTCTTAGCTTTTTAACATCAAAATTCCAAAATAAATAAATATTTTTGATAAAAAATTACAGGGGAGGAAGTGAACAATGTGTCCTACTTTTCTATATTTAAATATTTTTATGAATAAAAATCAAAAGTGTCTTAATTATAATTGAAAATGAGTAAATTGAAAAAACACACTTTTATTTAAATATTGGTAATATCACTAAGCTTTTAAGTTTTGTGTGTGTCAAACACACCATCTCTGTAGTAATGACTCCTTTCTAATATATTTCACTTCATCCATTTTTTTTCCTGCATTTTATTATATTATTGTGAATTCTTAGTATTATTATATTAAAATGTAGCCTTAATTTATATTTTAAAAAGCTGAATCTAAAGCCAGATATATCATATGAATCCATCTATCCGTTTTCAGGACTGGCACAATCAACGTAAACACGCCTGGAAAGTAAAATGCGTACTCGGCTGCCTGTAATCGACCATCTTTCGACACCCTCCTAAAAAAGCCGGGGTGGGGGTTTCAGAGATGCAAATTAAGTACTTAGATCAATATTTTATCTTTTCGTGTATGGTTTATGACCCCTTCTGTGGCCTGTCAATTACGAAATGTGCAAACTGCAATTGTATCAAAACAGCACAGACAATGAGTAATGTTGTCTCTTTGACACATTTCCCATTTCCATTCTCAATTTTATATAATTTTGTACATATCAAGGGGAAACTTCTTGCAAAGCATTATTATTTATAGTTCATTATTGTATTTAGTAGAAAAAGAGAATTTAGTGAAAAATTCACAGACCTTTGTACAGAGATGTTTGTTATGTTTAGCATGGGATCAACACAAAGGGTACATTATCATTAAAAATCTATTTAAAAGTATTTGAAACTAACGTTTGCTTTGTTAATTGTGCCTTCAATTTCAAAAATAAAAATATCTCGTAGCTTCATACTACCAATTGAGTTTAAAACAAGTATATAAGTTTAAAAAAGAAATTTTTAGATTAAACACTTACATTTTACGTAAAAAGGTCATAACAGTTTAAAACAATACAAATCTACACACACACAAAAACTGGCTTAATTTCAACTTGTTATCAACCCGAATTGCTATAAGATCATATATAAGCTCACCTGTGTCGAGGGGTCGTGTGAGGTTCATTTATTGTCTTGGCGTCCGCAATTACAAAAAGATCTTTTCTGAAATTACTTGACCAAACGTTACCAAATGATTTTTCAAGATTTAATCTAAGGAAAACAATATTCATCAACAAACATGACCACTGTCTGTTAAAATGTATTCGAGCTTTTAGTTACAGCCGATTCCATTGAGTATGTAGGCAAATGTAATATATTTGGTTAGCTTGTTTCTTAGCTAAACTGTGAAGTCATTGTTTGGTAAGGTTTACTACCCTCCTTTCGAAGTAGCCTGGTCCTACAGACAGAAAGATGTGTCATTTGTCGAACTAGTCTACTCTTAAAGTAGGGTAGCTTACATAACCTAACAACGACTTTTCTGTTCAGCAAGCAAGATAACCAAAGATATTCCCTTTGTCTACATACTCATTAAAATCGGTTTTAATATTGCAAAAGTACAAGCAATTAGGGCAAAACTTACCGAGTAAAAAAAATCAAAATGTGTATCTACCTTGCACATTTCAGAAAATTCAGATCAGATAACGAAACTGGGTCCAAAAATACCAGTTGCAGCCTTTTGTTTATCTATTAATATATGTATACGGATAAAGTTATGAAAGGCAGCAGGGTCACCAGGGTGAGGAGTCCATGTCATCTGAAATACATTTTTTTTTTGTAAATGCTAAGCATAGATCTAGAAAGCGACAGATAATCATGACATTAAAAAAACTCTCTTCTTTTCGACTTTATTCGAAAAATTGACACATAAAATGAATTATATAGTATTGTGGATTTTTTAACTTGTGTTCAATTCATTGGTTACACCATTTACTAGGATAACAATCCTGTCAAGTATGAGCTGGGTAAAATATTTCAGAAAAGAAGATGGAAATGTGAAAGTTTCCGTGCGTCAGGTACAACAGCATACGAACAGCTAACACGCCTCGTCAGGGTGGAAGCTAAAAAGTCCACCGATAATTTGATTTAAACCTTTATTCGTTCCAACAAAGTTATTGAGATTTTGTTGAGGATTTAACCATCTACGACAACAATTTTTTTTTTTTAGAATTTACAGCTCTTCTATAAATATATGCAAAGCAAACCATTGATTAAATTGCTTTCTATGATTGTTTGGATGTTTGTAAACGACAGGTAAGTAGTCTGTTTACTATATATACTAGAATTTGTTTGGACAATAAACATTAACTTCAATTCCTGTCAGTTTGTATTTGTCCAATCAAATCCCAGTATCTATTAGTTGAGAATGCGGTTTTGAACTAGATTTCAGTACCTGCGAGCATTCGTTGTTCAATAATGTGCGTCTTTGTGTTATTATTTTATGTGATAAATTGTTGTGTTTGTACACCACTGTAACAATGAAAGAGGAAATGAGGAGGGTTGGTTGGGTGGAAGTGGGGAGGGGTATGTAGCATATTGGACTGATGATATCTGGAGCATAATTTGAACCATGATACTTGTAGCATATTGGACTGATGATATTGCATATTCAGTTGTCAAACTAGTCAGTGATAGATGGCATTAGATAAACCCTTAGCTGAATTTGGTTAAAACTCTTTTTGTCCCTTTGGTTATTTAGATCATAACGTGTCTACGTATTCGTATATTCCTGACTTTAACATGTGAGAGTTAGATTGTTGCCGATGTATGTAAATCGAAATAAGCGCTTCCTGATAAAACATGAACTGTACCAAAGTGACCAAACCACCAGTTGAGGTTTTGAAGACAATAAAGCCAATCGACTGGTGCACCATGAGCTATTTAACGACGTAAACCGAGCCGATGACAGCACTTGATTGCAGTTCTAACGAGTAATATTTGTTCTTGTATTTCTGTGTTTCCTTCGTTATTATGTTATATGACTCAATCACTTTATTTATGTTTCTTTATCTTTAAATTGATTAATGATTGGTTGTTTGTGGATAGTTCCACATTTATCAGTTTTTATTGGTAGAGGAAACCGGAGTTCATATTTATACAAAACGGGCTTTGGCATGAAAACTGGAAAACTAAGTCAATCAAGATTGAAGTTCAACGAATCTGCCACGAGCGGGGTTCGAACTCACAACATCAGTGTTGACAGGCTATCGACCACTTTAGAGAAACTTCTTACATTATTCGATCACGCACGCCCTAGAATCGTCTTTAAAAGGTGTGCTATGTAACTTTCTCAGACTATACAAGTCAGTACAGTGTAAAACATTACGGTACTAATGTAACTTTTCCAAACGAGCATTTAGACAATAAATAACTGTTCAATGATTCACAAAGCCAAAAGAAAAAAACCCAAACTAGTAATCAATCATAAAGTAAAATATAAAAACAAACGTAACTTTTTTTGATTTTTTGTTCTTGGGACTGCCCGATTAAAAGGCAACTAAATAAGATAAGAGATATTCTGAGGACTAGTTTTTTTGCTAGAATGGAAGGAATTTTATTTATTATGTACTTTTATAATTCGCTAATTAACGCTATTAACTATTTACATTTCCATTGGCTTTAATCGAGGAACTTTAAAAGAAAAAAACGTTTTGTGCGAATTAAGTTTTTTGTTTAAAACACAAACGAATGCTGGCCGAGCTATGTAATACAGGTGTACAGTTATTCATGATGTACACAGGTGCACGGTTATACATCATGTACACGGTGTACGGTTATACATGATGTCCACAGGTGTACAGTTATTCATGATGTACACAGGTGCACGGTTATACATCATGTACACGGTGTACGGTTATACATGATGTTCACAGGTGCACGGTTATACATGATGTACACATTTGTGCGGTTATACAAAATGTACACAGGTGCACGGTTATTCACGATGTAAATAGGTCTCAAACAACCATTATAACCTACGTGCTTCTTATTCCACTGAAGTAAAACCTAGTATATAAAACCGATCTTGAAACATGGAAACACATTTAGTTTATCCTTTAAATGCAAACGATTCAATTTTGACTTTTACATGTAATGAAAGATTTCCGGACGAGAAGACAAGAAATGCAAATATTTTTCATGTAAGTCTTCTACCGTCTAAATAACTTGTAATTCTTAAATATATTAACTTCGCATTAAAATTTATTATGTTCGCCGGTAAACATCACTTTACTGCAGACATATCATCAGGAGTTTAACTGGTTCCGTTGTTTTAAGTTTTAATTTCTTTTTGTACATCATTCTATCTCCCAAACGCCAATTATATGTCGCTTACCTTATTTCTTTGACGGTAAAATTACTCTTACTTCTTATCTATAAACAAGACGAGGAAAACGTCGCGGATATTTTAATGGCCGGTGATGACAGGAAGTTCCCTGTGTGTCCGGAAGTTGCGCTGATTACGTTTGAAAACCTTAATGTAGCTAATGGCTTGTGATGTTATATGACAGGCAGTTCGAAAATAATCAATCATAGCTTTACGTCCTTTTGTAGACACGTGTATCCGCCATTTCCTTTCTAACAAGTTCAGTACACGCAAGTTTACCATTATATAGGATTTTCTTAGAAAATATGAATATTCTTTATGTTTTGGGATGAAAGCACATCATAAAACCGCCATTAAAAGACTAATGACCACTTACTTTGAAGCTAATAAAGTACAACACAGTCTCTAAAAAAATAGTTCATCTACTGCAACAGGTCACAACGTGATGTGCCCGTCATTCTTCAGTTATTAATTTATCAAATCTTAGGTCTATTAATAAATCAACTATCAAGTCTACATTGTGACTTGGATGGCGAATTGTTTTATTAACACTCATTCCACATTCCCTTATTTCTTTGTAAGGTAAAACATTATAATATCGGTATAAGACAGAATTTATAACCTCACAAGGATTCGTTTTACACACACAAAAAAAAAGATACCGGCTAAATAAAAACATATAAAAAACTCAACATATTGAATCCATTGTTATAAATATCTGAGTCTTTAAATTTCACTGCAAAATCAAACGGTATAGATACATCCGAAAACATATGAACAACTGAACACATTGAATTTAAAATCAAAAGTCATAAATATAAGAATCTGCGCTTTAAAATAAACCGGTATACATCCAAAGACATTTTACACATCCAGGTCATGCAAAGTGTAGCAGTCCCGTCACCATGACTTGATTTTGAAATTTGCATCTGTCAACAAATTAAACAAAAAACCTTTCGGAATGTATCAGCAAATTGAACAACAAACCTTTAGTTTATTCGTTACCCCCCCTCCCCCATCATTTTTTCTGTTTGGGTACTGCACAATACATTAATTGATGGTAGGCCAAGCGAAATAGATTGTTGATCTGAGTAGTAGCATACGTTGCAAATTGTACAACTTTACCATTTGTAAAATTTCTCCTTCTATGAAATATACATGTGGCATGTCGCTTTCATCAGATATTTTAAAAGTCAAAATTGAGAATGTGTCTCATAAGGACATTTTGAAAGAACAAAGTTATCGCCCTATCTGTTTTCCGTCAAAACATTTTTGTTGTAGAAAATTTGTATTCTGAATTAACTGATAAGAACGGAGAGAAAATATTTGAAAAAAAACATCGCTCTATCAGCTCTCTTATGTTTCACGTACTCCATCGCTCTGTGTTACCGGTTTATCTAGGTCACAGACGGTTTAATTCGACACAAACCCGCAGGTTACCTACAAATTTTTCAACATTCAATATACGAAATATTTGTTTGTCAATTGATACATTATGAAATCGTAATAATTACAATAAAAAACGTATACAGGAAGCCATGTTTAGTGTTAACAGAATCAATATTGGTTCAATACATTTCGTTCGGTTATTATCATTAAAAACGCGTTCAATATAACATGGATTCAAATCATCTTACGTAAATTTCACATTGATGAGTTATCATCATAAAATTCGGTCCGTCGGTTGGTCCAAGTGTGTAACACTGGCGATGTGCAGTTAGACTATCAACGTTTTGAATTTACTGAAATTTTAGCAGTGCATGCATGCTGCATGGTATATATGGTAGGAATTAACATATTGAAACAAGGCAATTATTGTGTTCACTGTGTAATGCGTAAAACATCAGTTTTAGTTTTTCGTCTATTGTTTTGTACGTAAGTTAGGTCGTTTATTTGTTTTTCGTTTGGATTTTTCATATTTATTTAGTGACTGTTTGAAAAGGGTAACTTTATATAATGAATTTTGCTCATCGTTGAAGTCTGTACGAGGGGGCGCACTACGTTTGCGCGCATTTGGGGATTAAAATGTATTACGTTTGCGCGCAGCTTTTGATTACATTTGCGCGCATTTATTTTACAGGTAATATCAGGTAAAAATATAAATCGAAATTAAATTAAGTTATAATATTTTTTTTTTGTATTTTCAAAACGGATATAATGGTTTACTTTTTTAATTTGTTATTTGAATGGAGAGTAGTCTCATTGGCACTCACAGTTTGTGAATACAAATTATATTTTGTTCATATTGAATTTTAAAACCAAGTATAAACTCCGTTATAGCGTAAGGTCAAGTTATAATAAATGGGCTATGTCACAGTTTTTCTTAAAATTTTGCATACACCGTTGACTTGTTGAATTGTATCTGAAAATCAAAAAAAAATATGCGGCTTTATCTCTTTTTCCCTGCCTTATGAGACTTATACAAACGGAACGGGTACTGATACTTGTAAATAATTGAACAAATTAATAAATAAATAAGTATTATTACCTGTATTTTACCTGAGTTTACCTGTCAAAAAGATGCGCGCAAATGTCATCGAAAGCTGCGCGCAAACGTAATGATTTTTGCGCGCAAATGTAATGACAATGCGCGCAAACGTCATTGTTTTCTTTGTTATAACTTAAAACGGTACCGATTTTTCTGAACCAGATGTACATTTCGCCAATCAAGGTCTCTTTAGTGACAATCGAGGCCAAAATATTTGAAAATCCAAAGCTTTTAAAAAGAATGAAGATCTTTGTTACTAGTATATCGAGCAATTTTGCTAAATCCTTGATATCATATGCCAAAAAAAACCCAGGCTATTTGCCAGAAAATTAAATGTTTTTACTAATTTGAAGCATTTATACAACAAAGACCAAATGGACCGTACCCTACTCGATCAACGGATTACAATATGTACCTTAATGCAACGAAGATCAACTGATTGAGTCATCGATAAACTGAATTGCAGCATTAGAGCTAAATAGTAAGATAAAAACAACGCGCAAAAAGTGAAAATAAATAAATTACAATATCAATGTCTATGCACAGGACGCATGCGTCTGTAAAAATATCATTAAGAAGAGTCGAGACAAAATGTTTGAGAAAGCAACAATATAACACTACCGCAAAACCAAATCTAAAACATTTGACGTTTGGCGTCCTTTTTTCAATTAACCTTTCAGTTTTTTCTCTCTTTTTTGTCAGGTTTACTAAAAATCAAAGAGTATGGATGAAAACACGTTCAAGCATTTTAAGGACATAATGTATTAGAAATTGGTACAACTATTAATTATTACATCTCTGAAGTAATGCAAATTAATGATGCATTTAAAAAAAAAATGTACAAAAGTTTGATGCTAAACGGCGTCAACTTTTGTAGTTATCAGGTTTCTGAAATTTGTGAACTAAAGTTTTGATCAATTAATCAGAAAAAAAATATAAACGTTAAATAAAAAACTGAAACATCTAAAATAATGTTTACTTTGAAATGCCACCTAAGTGAGTCACCTTGTTGTTACCAAATTCAAATAAAATCTGATTAAATCAAAACATCAGATCAAGCCAATAGACAAACGTTTTCATTTAATTGTTATAATGGGCCCAATTATAGCTGTTATTTAATCTAGAAAAAGGGAAAATAGAATAACTATATGAATACAACTTTTGTTCAATGTCTTTATTTCATTATCTTTTGATAATGGTTTTATACATCGAAGGTTAAAGCACGTGCATTGAAATTAGAAGTAAGCCAGAGAAAGTAGAATTCATTCATTAGTCTCTAACAAAAATCAATAGTCATATTTAATCTTTACTCTTTTAATCTTTACTTTTCAATTCCTTTAAATTTTGGGCGATGCATTCGAAATGAGAAATAATGAAATTCGATACATTCTTCATGATATTCATGACTCGCTTTAACAGGCGTACAAATACGAATGAAACCTCGCACGCGCTCACGTGACTTTCCAAATTATATGCGCATACAGTCGGAAAATGAAACACACGTGTCTGAATGCAGGTGCATTGACACGAGATAATGTCAATATAAGTATACAATACGAGGTATACATTATTGAAAGTGAAAAAAGTTTAATCTGTTTTACACATAATGAATAGGGTTGAAAAAGAGTCGTAAGTCGGCACGTTCCATTAAAATTACAGCACCACAGAAGAAACCTTGGATTGGATAAAAAAGTAAACACAGGTAATAAATGTCTTTTCAAACTAAAACAGACGAAAAACAATGTTTTTTTTATTTATCAAATGCAGTTGACAATAACATCATTGTCTTGCCATATACAATAGATTTGGTTGTTCCACAGTATTTTAATTCATTCTATACTTTTTTTAATCAAAGTTCTTTAACAAAAAAAGTCTTTTATGCTAAGGACAGGGAAATCTTGGATCATAGTTTTTGCTGGAGTGTATTAATTATATTCAAATCATTATAGTTTTTGTATTGTTTGGTTATGATTTGTATTTGTTAAATAAATTATGTAAGGTAGTATAACAATAAAGAAAGAAATATTTATGATAATATTCAAACAACCCAAACTCTTTTTGAAAACCCCCATACGAAAAACCTTTACAAAACCATTCAAACTGTCAAACGTAAACTTTGCATGACGGCACTGCAACCCTAGGTAATAATTTAAAAGCAGAGTGCATTACGTAAAAATCAGCACAGGGGTATCTACTAAAATGCATTGAAATAATAATGTTATATCTTATATCCTTGAAATAAATAAATACTGTTTAGGCCTCTAGTAGGAATCCACAAAATAATTTATATTTAGGAAAACAAAATATTATACATATAGTCTAACATGAAAATCTTTGCTGATTGCTTAAAAAAACAGAAAAAACAGGAATCTTGAATCGGAGCATATTATTCTAAAGGTATAAAGGACTAACAGTAACCATGGCAATGCTATGTAGATAAGTAAAGAACAGCAAATGTACTAGGATAAACTGATGTCCTACACCGATCAATCCTTTTATAATGGTCAACAAACTATCTATTAAAAGAAAATTGTCAGTATTTTAGAGCCAAACCTTTGATTATCGTCACTGTTTGTAAAAACCCAAGGTAGGGAAAATTCACAAAAGGAAAACACGTATCTCTCGTATATTTATTGAAATACAAACCCACTTGTAAAATGTCATGAGTGAGGATATTGAATTGTCTTAATGATAGCAACCACGCATTTCATAATTTGCTGGCAGGTTATAATCAATCTCTTATATATATATATATATATTTTGGTGTAGGATAAGGAAGTTTGGAGTTTGTAGTAAGTTTAGCAATATACTATTACTAAAAATCAAAACATATAGAATTCTGGCTTGGCAAATGATACAAATATGATTTCGCTAATGGAAAAATATCAAAGTATGACTAAATCATTTTCTGCAATAATATGTATACAGTTTTATATAGATTAGACCGTTGGTTTTCCCGTTTGAATGGTTTTACACTAGTAATTTTGGGGCCCTTTATAGCTTGTTGTTCGGTGTGAGCCAAGGCTCCGTGTTGAAGACCGTACTTTAACCTATAATGGTTTACTTTTTAAATTGTTATTTGGATAGAGAGTTGTCTCATTGGCACTCACACCACATCTTCCTATATCTAAGTAAAACAAATGTTAAATGTTTCTGACTGGTTTGCTCGATCTTAAACTTGTGGTGGAATGTTTTTTGAACGGTTGTAATTTATTCTTTTATGCATTTAATGACATCTGCATTCGACTTATGACCCCTTCACATAAACATTTTCTATACAAATAACGATAAGAGTTATGATATGTGATTTATTTGTATACTGTGTGCTTTGCTTTTAATTTTTTGCTGTAATTTTTTTATATTCGGTTCGGTTAAAGAAAAACCAATCAGAGCTTATTTTCATATGTTTCTGAATATATCGAATCTTAATAAAGTTACACGTGATATACTTGATCTGAATGCAATCGGTGTTTTAAATGTCAGACTACCACTGACTTGGAATGGTGCGTAGACTGAGTGTTACTTATGGTACCAATTGCAAACATCAGCCTGAGCTAAATCAGATAACGTAGGAAACATTCAAATGAACATTGACCTAAAATGGTTTACTTATTTTAAAATTGTTTTTTAGATGGAGAGTTGTCTCATTGGCACTCACACCACATCTTCCTATATCTATTTTCAGTTCATAAATCTGGCAATGATTCTAAATCTGATATTACAAAGTAATTACGAAAAATATCATGTTGATATTGCTTTATTATATATGGTCTTGAGTAGTATGAGCATAGGCTGATCGACAAGGTAACAAAACAATGTATCTGGGTAAAGTGATACCAACAAAGATCAGCGGATCGGTGTAGTTCAAAGCAGGTTTAATATATTTACATTACTTGAGTATGTTCTGGTTGAGATATTCTTGTAGTACTTTCTGTTGGACGTAAACGCATTCCCAACATCATCATCCTAATAAAATATGTATAATGATACATTGGTGAAGATTGTGCAGAAAATTTCAATTTCAAAATCTCTAACGTAATTCTGTTTTGAATCATAGCAAAAGGGGATCATAATCTCTTACGTAATTCTGTTTTGAATCATAGCAAAAGGGGAACCCAATCTCTTATGTAATTCTGTTTTGAATCATAGCAAAAGGGGATCCTAACCTCGTACGTAATTCTGTTTTGAATCATAGCAAAAGGGGATCCTAGACAAAATTCGATTTTTTTTAATGCAATCGTACAAGTGAACTTTGTTTTTTATTCGACATTTCTTCAAATTTTCATTTTAAAGTGTATTTCAATGAATTTCAATGTTGTAGATTATCAGACTATTGAAAATAAGTGATTTAAATGGACTGGAAATGATAAGAAAAAAGACACACTTTGTCATCTCGAATATGTATCGGTCCACTGGTGCGTAACCTGTAACGATGTGATTCAGAAAGCCCCCACATGAAGTATAGTACTTATAAAAAGATGTTAACCAACATGAATCAACACAAGTTAAAAAGAAACTGATGTGTTCAATAATGCTTCTCAACTGTTTATTTTATTTTACATTTATATAGGTTAGATTAAGTTTTCCAAGCAAAAAAAATCTATTTCATCCACCTGTGAAATTCATGTTAATATTTTACCATTGTTATTTGTATTTATATGTTGTTCATTAAAAGAAGACGAAATATATCAAAAGACCAGTCAAACGCAGAAGCCAAAAATAAACTAAGAGTGCAATGGTAAAAACCAAAAAAAACCAACAAGACAAACTTCTGTACACAAAACACTACATAAAAAACTAATAACTTCAAGCAATACGAACCCCACGAAAATCGTAGGTGATCGCAGATGCTCAGGAAATTTAAGCAGATCCTGCTCCACTAGTCGAACCTGACGTTTTGTTCATGTAAGTTCAAACTCGAGTTTAAGTTTAATTCGAGAAAAAGAGAACGGAATTGAGGTTACGACAATAGGAATATAGCGATCGTCAATCATTTGTATAACAGATATTCCATATCGATCAAACGAACTCTTGACGACGTTCGGAAAAATTTCACAAACAACAATTTTGCTTGAGTTATAGGACGCATTTGCGAAAAAAATGATTTAAAATTCCCAATCTTCTTATAATTTTACCAATTCTATTGATATATAAAAAGGGTTTTCATTTTGGCAACTTGGCTTTTGTTTTACGGTGAAATTAAACACAAGTAAAAGCATTACTCACGATTCTCTCATTTAAGGAGTACCCGTATTTTGGGAAAATGTCTTATTCGACAATGCTGTTATAATTATATTTATTAATATTTTTAAAATTTCATTAATTCATGATTTGAGATGAATCGCCCTCTGCATAATTTTTAGATGGACAGGGGTCGATTTTACAAAAAAAAAAACACCTCACGACTAAGATTGGTCTTAAGTCATGCACAAATCAGTATACTAACGATCAATCTAAGTCGCAATTTTGTTTGTTTGAAATCGACTCCAGGTACTTTAAAAGTATTTTATCTCAACATTAGACACTTTTGGTAGTTTTTATATCATTCATGAAATGTGATAGGACATACTTTATTATTCATAAGCATGCATGGTACAATCACAGGCACTTGTCTCAGTAAAAATCGCTTCATTTGTGGATCGATACTTACTTATTATTAAGTAAAATTATGTAGAATCTTCAATTTTTGTAGATGAATTTTTTTTATGAAATAAAAACCGAGATTTTTATTCTGAATAAGGGAGGCAAGAGCGTTTTCACTTCACTGTTAGTAGTTTTTGCTTCTTGTTTTAGTCTTTGGGTGCTAGTTCATGGGATGACTTCCTTCCCTATGAAGGAAAAACTAGAAAAGTGTTCAAGGTAGATACTTTATTTGAATAAATAAAAATTATCATTTTCCCACCCTGCTCTCAAACACGTCTCTTCTTATTCATATTTAACGTAATTTCTTCCGCTGATATGTGAAAAAATAAAATAAAATGAAAAAAGACAAATAAATTTGAAAAATCAGGTTCATGTTAAACAAATAAGCAAATTGTTAAATATTTGATATTAACAAGGTAAATACAAAATTTTATGAAATCTTTTGATCGATAATTCCACTGCGTTACATTTAAGTTAAAATTTAACATCGTTATATTTCTCAAATATTGACTGATCTACCCATTCCATTATATGGGATTAGCTATGTTAGATTTTATGTAATATAATTGATATTCTAATTTACTGTTACCATAATATAAGTACATAAAATACATCACTGCTATAATCTGATGAAATATTTATTCGTCCTTTATCAATCGTTTTAACAAAAATACATTTTTTCGATATGAATTTTCCTTATTTTTTTTTTATAGCTATTCCTTAAAACATAAACTATCATCCTAGATATTATGATTTTTTATAGTGATAAATGATAAATAAATGGAAAATCTACTGTTATGTCAATCGTCTGCAGAATGTATCTGAAGCTGATGATAGCGCGTGACAAGATGCAATTGATACCAAGGTAACGCCTATCATGTAAACCACGCCTACATAATGAATTTCTGATTGGATACGTTGATTACTGTATGATTAAACATGACTTTCGTATAAAAATCGAATTCTATAAATCAATAAAGCTTTTGTACACATTATTTCTGGTCTTTCAGGAACTTATTTAAAAACCATGTATGAGAGTTTCCTTTATAAAGTTTAAACAAGCATTGCTGTAACCGGCAGTGGTACAAGTTCCGTCTTAGTTCCGTTTGGGAAATAGTTGTCGACGCATTTCGGAAACGCGAACAGAAACGAAGTAATTGGATGTGTCGATTTGAACTTTTGAAGTAAATACAAAACCGATCTAATCTATTTATTGTACTCTTTTTACAAGAGAGTTCCGATGCAGGGAATTAAACCTGATTACTATAGGACTTGTAGCTTTCCGGGCTTGACTGGAATGATGATCCCCGGTATGTATGTTTCGGGAAATTACTTTTTCCGGTGTTCAGAAACCGTTGAAATCGGTTTCCTTTTTGGAGACTTTGATCAGAATTTTATTTGGTTTTCATTAAATGTTATTTGGAAACAGCATTTCAATGTTTATTTCTTTAATTTCCGTCCTTTTGTGAGGAAAATAAACACAAAAGTAAATTGATTTTTTTACCTATTTATATTTGACTTTCAACTCGTGACAAAATCAGAGTGAATAAAAAAGGATATTAAACATTCTGCAATAAAAAGTACCACGATTTTATCTTTTTTTTTTTTTTTTCGGAAATACAAAAGCAAATTGTGAATTTTGGTGCAACGTTGTACCCTTCTCCAACTTTAATAATACAAACAGCGGACAACTTTTTACACTATTTTCAGCTTTCCATTTCAAATCATTTAAATTTTTAAATTCATAAATAACGACTTTTATTTGCTTAAATTACAGATCCTCCGTACGGGAAAGCATCATGGCCACCAACGTCAACCCCACAGAGTCCAAGTAAGTTTGTCTTCATTTATCCTTAATATTCCATAGTTTACATTATCATTGAAATTCTGAATTCTTGAGGGTTCATTTGTTTGCTTCAATTTTATTTGTAACTTTTAACGTTTAACTCGATACCGTTTACAAGTCTAATTTAATTTCTTTAATCCTATAATGAATAACTATTATTTTTATTATATAGTTATAAACTCTAGTAAAAATGCATTAACAAATCTAATACTTTATTTTCCAGATTACGGACATACAAGTCCGTTTCCACACTTATCAAAACCAACATTAGAAGCACCTCATACTCACTGGAGACCGCAAGGTAAGAATATTTCTTTATTCATATGTTTTCTGTGGCCTATAATGATTTACTTTTACAAATTGTGATTTGGATGGAGAGTTTTCTCATTGGCACTCATACCATTTCTTCTTATATCTATTTACTGAAGAAATATATAAATCATTAATGCTTGTGGTAAAAAAAATAAAAATTCTACCAATCTTTTTAAGAACTTAATTGGTTTAAAAAAAAATGAACATAAATACCGAATTCCAAAATTAATTTAAAGGGGAAATTTCAGCAAACGCTGGACTTCGTCATCCAACGGAACATTTACAATGTCTTTCATGAGACATTTTGATTATTTTGTTTCGCAATATATTAAAATACATATAGTTTGTATGTTCATATAGAAATACATGTATATATAAAGGCGTCAAATTATTTACTCTTTTTCTGTTAAAAAAATATGTCATATCTTTAATTGTATTTTGTTCATTCGCTCGATAATTATATAAAATTGCCACAAATGTCCTTTTTTTTTTATAACTGTCGTTTCTTATGTCAAAACATTATTGAAAAGACAAAATATTGATGCAATAACGAAGAAGAAAATTTAAGAGCGTTAACGATCATCTTCTTGTTTTCATATTTGAAAAGTTTATTTTATTTTTCTTATAAACCCTCCCAGTTAAACCCACTATGCAGTTAACACAGATAATTCTCAAATATATAATGCTATTCCTTAGATGGATATACATAAATTAGGCTGTTAAACAATATGTTCAGTTCTCTTTTTTGTCATTTTCTATGACTTTCTTTTGAACGATTTTCAGGTTAAACCAAGTATGCTATACATAGAAATATGATGATGTATTATTTTGTTTCTTAAATATATCATTTAAGTAGGAGCTGGTTCTAATATTTTTTTGAAAATTCATGTTTGAAAATAAGTGTTGATGAGGAAAGGGTATTTTTGAAATATTTGAAATTGTAGTAAGAAAAAATCCTGTTTATTAAAGATAAATATTCCTGACAAATGGCAATGAGGTTATCATACTGATTATAATTATTAGATATACTAATTAAAACATAAAAATATATTATCTGAATGCGCAGTAAATGTTAACAAAGTTAATGTCGAATACCTTTTTGTTATTTGTTGTACACGCAGCGACAAATATTTCAGGTATAGTGAGTACACTTAAAAAAAGACAAAAACTTTAATGATTATAGTATTTTCTTAATATTTCTTAATGGTCAAGAGCTATTTGTCGTCTGTCTTTATCATTTGTAAAAGATAAAAAAAAATGTCAACGAGTCCTTGGAATTTCTAACGGTTCAAATATACGATATAGTATAGGTAACAAAATATTACAGACAAAACACAGATATTATCTAATAAATTTATTGATAGTGGTTCAACTTGGTTCATTTTGCTTGATTTGAGCATTGAACCTTGCTATGTTTATTACATATTTCATCATGGCCCTTGTACTACAAATTAATAACCTGTTATGTGTAAATTGCATTTTTTTTTAGAATAGTAAATAAGCCCTGTACAAAACTCTATTTATGTATAGAAAAAATAATAATCATATACGCATGGGATCTGCTTATCGAAGCGCTTTTGGGATTACGACATATATTAAGATCGTCTATAAGGGTATATGTTTGTCCTATGTGGGTTTATCAAACCTTTCGTAACTTAGATAAGTCATAGGAATCGTCCTGAGTTCACGGCATAAGTTTCGGTATATTTAGATGAGCATTGTCCTAACTGAAGGATACCTTCTATAACTATTAATTTGTAAACAATTACGACCGCCGCCTTAAGGAAAAAGAACAAATAGTTGAAGTAGAAACAGTCTGTTTAGGGACTATTATATTCCACCGGACTATTTGGGTGACATAATTAAGTAAAGTTCATTATGACCGCAACATAGACATTAGGGGAATATTTTACTTTTTTTCCCAAACAGGCGGCTAGGGAAAAAGATTCCTCCCCTTTATAAAACATTATTTATCATTCAGTAACTGGTAATATTCTTTGATATATTTACTTATTTAATGGGCTCCATATGTTATCCATAAGCTATATACATGTAATAATAATATGTTGAATGTACACTTAAGTAGATAGTTAATATATATTATCTTTATATACAAACAATTATTACAATTTTTAATCTAATAATTATCAATACTTGTAAAATTCTATATTTTTTTTGCATATTTTTCAATTTTTCACATCATTTTGTCCTGAACGCATACAATTATAGGGCAGCAGATCTAATGATAACTTTGATGGTAATGCGGAGATATTAATACCTACTATAAATCTAAGGACAGATTCTAGGATAGCTTTTATAACAGACCCTTGTATAATTTTGGGGAACATTTTCCAAACCATTTTTGAAAGATGTAATTGGCAATTGAATTTCCTTATTTCGACTTATTCCGCTGCTTTTAAAAGCAAAATTAGTATGATTCAAAGACATATAATTAATGTAGATAATAAGGAGCATCGGACAGGAGCGTGTATCTATACATCCGAGTCCACACTGAGTGCGTGCATGTATTCATGCATCCTACACAGCTAACTGAACGCCTCTTAATAACTTAAGTGTAATTTTAAACGGACATGTATCTACTAGAATCTCTTAGGAATAACGAACAATCTATATTATAATTGTCTTTGAAAATATAATATACAGAGTGTAAGTTAAAGATATTTATCTTACCTCCTATACATTTCTAGGAATATGATTGGTTAAAAGCGACCTCGTGGAGACCGTGTATATTCAATATTAGGTTAGTAGGGAGGCGGGGCTTATTTCAATATGAAGTTAGTAGTGAATTTGCGACTTAGGCACTGTTTGATTATTTCAAATATTGAAAGTTCTTTTTAATATTGTTATATCAAGGTTGTTTATCATAAATATCTATCGTTTACATTAGTTTTTTTAGTGCATATCAATTGAAGTAGGTTCTTAAAATTGAACACCTGAACACTTTAATACAGAAATAAGGAGATGTGTTATGAAAGCAAATAAGACAACTTTAGTCTAAATTCAACACTTAAAGATAGTCGGTAAGATAAATTCGTTACATAGTGTGCTAGTGACCTAATATGATATATACAGGGTAAGTAAATTCCATATGGGGTTCGAGCTTCGCTCTCACCCCATATGGAATTTACTGACCCTGTATATATCATATTAGGTCACTAACACACTATGTAACTAATAATACATTAGGCAATGTTTATTTTTCTTTTGACATACAATTAAAATATCATCTTGAAAAGAATGAATAGGGTTATTCATGATTCGAACCATGATCGGAAATCTTTAGATCATATTGCTAAAAGCGAAGAAGACCCCGTTACACAAACGGTTAACAAAATATACCATAAAAAAGCGATTTATTTTTGCATTAATCTATTCATAGGTCCTTGACTCGATTTGGTCGTTACTCTCAAAAAGTGTTCCGGGAGCCTGTCTATGTTTAACGTCACCAGTTGTGTATTTTAAACCTTAGCACAAAAATGCACCGAATATAAAGTCAATGAATGAAATGAGATGAACACGATTATGAAAGAGTAACCCAATGACATAAAGCTTATGGTAGTTCTTTTCTATTCGTTTAATGTTTTTGAGTTTTGAATTTGCCATTTGATGAAGAATTTTCTGATTTGAATTTTCCTTGGAATTCGGTAGATTTGTTATTTTATTTTAAAAAATATAATAAAAGAGGGACGAAAGATACCAAAGGGACAGTAAAAAATACGACATTTTCTATACCATATGTTAAGCTCTTGACTTTAGAAATATAAGTAGAAAATATAATTGACGAAGACTACCAAAGATCCTTCACAATTCCGTTAACAATCAAAATGTCAAAAAAACATTCAGACATTTAAAGAAAGGCATATGACTAAGGTAGTGATCTTTCTCAAGAATGCCCGAATTTACTACGGTGTCGCACGTAATGTGTTCACACATTGTCAGTTTCCTCCATTCCAGATTAAGGCATTTTAATATTTCATTGAGAAGTTTAATACAGCTAGTGCAATAGATAGCTAATGTTTACAACTCCTATTGTTGTTTCTGAATGTTATTTTTAATTGACATAAAGGTGTTTTAAATGATTATATAAGTTGTGGAATTATGCCTTTTAATCTTTTTAATTTAAATTTCCTACAATTTTAACACAAAATTTATTAGACACGTTTACAATGAAAAAAAAGGGTTCAGAAACGAGGTTTACAGTTTTAAAATAAAACATTACACTTTTAGGGTAAAAAGTGCATGTCTATGAAGCATAATCACATACATATATATATATATATTAACACAAGCGTCCTTATTTAAGAACGACTAAGAAGTGGAGAGTATTGGACGGAAACATTGGAATAAGATAATGCTGACCTCAGGAAACATTTTTTAAACTAAAAAATGTATCTTTCTACTTTTTTTGTGTAAGAATTGGAGGAATTTTTTTATTTATTATTTTAGCATTTTTTTTTGGCATTGGCTCCCACGAGAATACAAAACATATAGCTCGTAATAAAATGACAAATAAAAACCTCAAACACATCAAACAAATTAAACGAATGAATAACAACTGTCATATTCCGGACTTGTGATATGTTTTATTTTAAATAGTGGTGCTCAATCTGCAATATGATGTGTTTGACATTTGGAAACATTTCTCTTTCACAACTTAATGAGAAAATATATATGTGATGCGCAATACGAAGATTGTCTTAAAAAAATGAATTAAGTTCTCAAAGGAGTAGGTCCAGTAAGACCCCTTTTTGGCCCCAACATATAGCAGTTTTACAAAATTGTTAAAATGTATACTTTTAGTTATTTATTGGACAGTAGAATGCTTCTGCTTCTTAAATATGGGCTGTGTTTGACAATACGATGAGCATATATCGAGTACTAGCACCATTAAGTCATGCTAAATTAATGAAATCTTCACAATTCTAGCATTTTGGTTAAATTTTAGACGGTTTCCGTGTAAAACGAAAGTGTTCATTCAAAATATTTAAATGTAAGTTGTATTTAATGATAATACATAACATGTATAAAGGTTGAGGATGAACACGGATGCGGTCACTTTCATTTTTGACAAAAACCATCTTAAAAGTGACATTTTTCAGCATATTTGGTAGATTTTTCATATTTGAGCTTGAATCGATGCGTTTTTAATGACTAAATTAGTTAAAATCTTTCACATATATTTATTGAATCAAATATAATAAACACTTAAGTGTTTAAAAAGTGGTCAACTTCATTCGTCAGATGAACCTGAAATTTGAGGCAAAAATCGGTCCTTACCGGACCTACTCCTTTGTTTTTGAAAAATAAAGATGGTGTTATTAAATTTGTAAAATGAAATTTTCATTACATTCATTTTGTGATATAAGTTATCCTCAACAATTCAATAGATTATTTTTAAATCGAAAAAAATCCCAAACACTTTTGGACTTGACAATATTTTTATATACTTTGATTCGTTGTATTTAAAAAAAACCCTACTGTATGTAGACAAATGATTTGGTTCGATCATCGCTGCAATGAGTCTTGCGCAGACGGAACTCGCGGTTGTATACTTTAAAATTACATAGCCTGGTATCTTTGGATTAGATTAAACACTAGCTTCAATTTTTTTCATGTCATTAGTGTGTTAAGGAAATGATTTTGAGAACCATTTTTTACAATTAAATAATGTTTTGACATTTTGTTCATTCTCAAAATTGCTATCAATTAGATAGAATTCGTATACCTCATATTTGTATAAAATACTTTAAATGAAAGAAGCTTTTACTATTCATACTGTTTTGATTTTGCTTTTGATCACACATTTAGCATGAAAATTTTCACCTCAAGCTGAATTAAAACAATTATTTTACAAATATCCGGAGAAACCATGGAAACGGAACTAGGCTTCTGTTAAATGAAAAATAAAACACGTTTTTAAATACCCAATTTCATTATCCGATGATAATTTCCTATATTTAATCCTTATTCAGTTTTCTTTCGGCATAATGAAATTGTACCGTAATTATTAAAGAAAATTATTCAAAAGCTATTGAGCGTGCAATTTTGGATTCCTGAATCACAGTTTCCGCACCAAAGTAGGAGAATGTTAAGATCAGAAATCGGATTTTTATGTCAATATCGTTAAAATGAACATCTGGTTTTGCGTGTCACAATTCCGTATTCACCAACAAGAAAAGAATTTTACCTGTAAATGTACAAATGCTTTTAACACATCAACGAATGTTTAACTGTTCTAATACTAGCTACATTATTTCTAAATCAATACGTAGGATTAATGCCGGGTTTAGCTTTTAATGAACATATCTTGTAACATATTGTAATATCGTGCGGATAAAGCAATCGTCTGATTTTCCAAATATAAATAAGAATATGGTTAAATGAAAGCACTTAAATCTGAACACGTCTGGCCACATGCTGACGTAGATAATATAAACAATATTTACATCGAAATAGGAAAAATAAGTTTATTAATTAAAACATAATCCACCGTTAGGTATGAGTTCAATATTTATTTTGTTTCATTTCATGCTTTGGTGGCAGTACTTATATAATAAGCCACTATTTCTACCATAAAAGGCGAAGATAAATATATGCAATATGTGCAACATAAATCTTATGATGCGAAGAAAACTGTACTTGGAGAATCCATATTTATTTTGTTTCATTTCATGTTTTAATGACAGTACTTAAAATATTACACAATTGTATCTACATGTACCGTTAAAAGGAGAAATATTAAATATATATGTTAATTAAGAATAACGAGCTATTGCAATACAGTTCTTGTGATCCGAGTTCGTAATTTTTATGTTAAGGTCGTGTCTAGCTGGTTAAGAAAACTGGGATCAACACCGAGGATGGGTTTTTATCTTTCGCTTATCTAATATTATGATGAAATTTGAATATGAATCGCATCCTTTCTAAATAAAGGCAACAGTAGTATACCGCTGTTCAAAACTCATAAATCCATGGACAAAAAACAAAATCGGGGTAACAAACTAAAACCGAGGGAAACGCATTAAATATATGAGGAGAACAACGACACAACACTGAAATGTAACACACACAGAAACGGACCAAGCATCAGACAAAATCCCACGAGAATAACAAATATAACATCAAAACCAAATACATGAATTTGGGATAGACAAGTACCGTGACACGTCTTATTGCAATGTGAATTTACACTAAAAAAATAAGAGAAAACAAACGACGCAACATCAAAATGTAACCATTCTGTTTTCATGTTCCTTGCGTAGTTTCTAAAACAAATGAAAAGTCATACAGATTAAACGTGCACTAAAACTTAGAGTACAATAATCATTCAATATTCTAATAATTATATATTTGAGGAAACAGAAATTTGCCGATACTCAAATCTCCTAAATTATCATGAAGATACAAAATCAAGGTAAAAACAAAAACCGCGGGAACCGCATCAATTTAAAAATGTGCAAGGTCTGATATGTCGGTGTCGATAAGGAGACACAGTCTTAAAAATATAGGGTAAACTTATTTTATTGTTTTAAATATCAATTAGTCTATTCATTTTAAAATTATGTTTATTGCAAATGGAGATAACATTTTAAAAAGGGAAATATAGCATTGTTCAACTGCGAGAATGTAAAATGAACAAATGCTATTGTTGTCTTAACCAGAATTATCACTCATTATACGTTGTCAAAGACTTAAATATTTTAAATTCTTTCTGGTTTTTAAGACTTTTGAATTTAGACTATTGCTGGTGTATCATAAAAAGGTCACAAAGCATAACAAACAGCAATTAACCAATGTTGTAATGTTTTAAATTATTTGAGAAGATATAAAACTCAAGGTAAAATTAAAACAAAAAGGTAATCACATACCATATCTTTAAACGATCAAACAAAATACAACATACCAAATAAAATAAATTATTACGAAAGGTATGGTCAAAACACTGTGTTTACCACATTGTGGTTGTTACTCAAATACGGAATGTCTGAACAACTTTTAAGTTTTTGTTATTGTTATAAAACATAATTGAAAAATGGAAATACATATGATAAAATAAAATAAGCATGACACAATAATGTTTTATGAAATGCTGCAAATAAAAAATCGAAATTGTATGTATTTGTACTACGGAATATTTATCTTTTTATACATTTCATTTACATACAATTTAGAGTAATTCATATATCATACCATGAATATAAGAGAGACTGTTTTCAATATGTTTTTTTATTTGTTTTTATTTTTTCGTTTCAGGGAGTGGACAAATCCAGCTGTGGCAATTTCTATTAGAACTTCTGTCCGACAGTAGTCTTGCAAACTATATAACATGGGAAGGCACCAACGGAGAATTCAAATTAGTTGATCCAGATGAAGTTGCTCGTCGTTGGGGCGAGAGAAAAAGTAAACCAAACATGAACTATGACAAACTTAGCCGTGCTTTAAGATATTATTACGATAAAAACATTATGACAAAAGTTCATGGCAAGCGATATGCTTATAAATTTGACTTTGCTGGATTGGCACAAGCAATGCAACCACAGTCAGCAGATCCTACGGCATATAAATATCACCAACAAGACTTTTTAATGTCCAGTTACCATACAGGGTCAAGATTTAATTTCATGAACTCTCATTCACATATTCCACAATCACCAAACTTTTTCGGTTCACCATCAAACTACTGGCCAAACAGTAACAGCATTTATTCTGGTAGCAGCATGTACCCCAACATTCCAAATCACCACATGTCACATAGTCACCCAAGTCATATGCCGTCACACTTGAGTTCATACTATTCGTAGAGATAAACACAGAATGGAAATGACTCCGGTTGTATTTTCTCAGATTATATTTACCAACTGTGGTGATATATCTGTTTTGTCTGTGATAGTCTATGTTTGTCACGTTTTTATGATCAGGGTCGTCTGCTAGATCCCTTGGGGTCGTCTGGAAATAAAAAAAAAGAATCTGACGCCATTTTTTTGTATCTGGCTTCATGGGTCGTATCTGATAATCAACCAACTTGAAGAAAGAATAAGTGCCATTCTATCGATTCAAAAGGTGACATTTTAAAAGACTTAAGAATTCGATACAGATCTTTTTGAGAATGGTTTTAATATTCTATCAATGAAACAATAACATATTCTGTAAATGTCGCTAACAATAGGATGGGATGGAATTAATCACCGATTGTTGCTACAGTATCTCTGTTTCTTATAAGGTCTATAGGACTATTGATTCTAAGCAAGAATAAATCGCAGCAGCAGATAAATTAATCCAAGGAAATGTCTTTACTAATGTAGAAATGAAATGTAAGGCACGGTTGAATAACTCACAGGGAGTATTAGATGGATTCATTTTTCACAACAGTTTTCAGCAACGGTTTGGCGGAAGGAAACGACAGAAAAGTTGATTCCGACAGTAATTTCTTCCTTCTTGATCGACTTTATTTTGTTCAAGAAACTTGACAGTTAGAAAATTGGATTCCTGGTCTGTTAAGAAAACTTATGTTATCAATACGATCAACGATGTATTTGAGAGGATGTATGGTAATGGATTGTTGCTCAAGTGTCTAGAATTGCCATTATTACGCTCTAACTAAGCCTTTACGATAACACTTTGACAAAAACCATCGGTTTTTATAATATCTTAATGAGATAAAAGGATAAGTGAGTCTATTAAACGCATAAAAGACCCAGAAATGACTGGAAAATACTCCTTGGAGACCAGCTGCGATTGAGCTGAATCTTGATCTCTTGTGTGCTTTATTGAAACCGCATCATTTAATACTCTGTAAATTAAATGATGAAATTAACATTGGATAATGATAACGATTGTTGATGAGAAAACGGATCTCATTCCAATTCCGAAGAACTGTCACCTGCACTATACATTTTCGTCTTCATATCAGATAGCAAAATAAGACTGTCATAATGAAAAAGCTAATCATACCCCGTCCGTCATTGATTTCGTTAATATATTGAACATTTGAATAAATAACATCAACATAGTGCCGATTCGTACTTTCGATTGCTCGTATGATTAAATACGCACGTGCCGTAGCACGAGCATGATGTAATTTAGTCATGTAAAATTCTAAGATATATTATTTTAATATTTCTACATTTAATTGAATAAAATAATGCTATTGTATTTTATGTGTTCGTTTTGTTATCAGATGGTGAACAAATATAAGGAGTCTGGGTTTTCTCGTGTGAACTTTTATGAAATCAACACACTGTAAATATAAAATCTAAATTATGTATGATTTTTTCTTCAATCTTCAATGCAAAAGAGCAACCTTTCTAATTATAGGTCACGCACACTACTTACAGAAAACATAATTGTAGTTTTTAAACACAGATAAAATAATTGACATTTTGATGTAAAATTTCACTGATATAATTCAACTGAATGGAAACTTGATTTTTATCATGGTTAAATATTATTCTTTCATACATTTGGTTAAAATTACATAATTTAAGTCTCTGTAATTTTCTAAATGTTTATTTGTCTTGAAACCATACAAAATAATTAGATTACATATAAAAAGATCTAGTTTAGAACAAAACACAACTAGGATTTTAAAATTAATATAGCATCATAAGGAAAGGAAAAAAATAAATGAATAAACTAGTTTGTGTCTATTGAAGATACACATACTTCTAGAACACAAATACAAAACGGGCATTTAATATTGGTTCCCAATCTATGTGATATAAAAATATGTCTGCATTATTGTCGAATTACTTTTTGTTATGTATCAAATTTAGAAACCTTATTCGAAACTTAATTGACAGTTTCAAACATCTCATTCTAATACAACCATTTTATGAAACATACAGACATATATAAAATTAGATTGTTATGCTTATGGCCATCCTGTCTGGCTGTCTCTGACATTTTGCCCATATTTGGTATCTTCGTATTCATTTGTTCATTTACTGAATACCATATTAAGGTGGTACCTAAGACTACAGGGAGATAACTATGTGAAATCAGCTTAACGTTTTAATTACGTTGTGTTATTAAGGGAATATTAAGCTTCTCAATGATCAAAATAAGTGTTTGTCAAACTGCTATATAACCAGTGTCATTTTTCTGATAAAACGGTGGGTTCAAATTTTTAAAAATATTTATATTGTTGTCAAAGGGTCAAGGTAAATACTTTGTCAAAATTTCAAGAAAATTAAACGAGCAAAATTATGTTTAGTTAAAGTGTTGGGTACCACCTTAATTGGGTTATAATGTTAGATAAAGTATTACCTATTTTTTTATCAAAATTCCTAGATATATTAAAACCTGTCATATAAAGTTAAAGTTGCCTTATGGCAATTCACATCAATATGCAGCGATAAAATACCTTGGACCTCACGTCAGTATGTCTTGTAAATTTGTGCACCAATTCATCTAGGGGAAACGTGTGATCCGCATGATATTCAATTTCAGTGAGACCATGCGTGTCGACAAGATAAGAAATTCATGTTATGAATACATCTCCCGCCAAGCGATTCTGAACGGATTTCCAGAAGCAGCAGTTATGATCAGTAACATTACACAATAGGGAATAAAAGATCCAACACATTATTTCCATGTCACACCTTTGTATATAATATTTTATGACTAAATTACAGCGGAACTAACTGGCACGCATCCTTAATGTTTAAGGTGTTCTTACACAAGGCGAAAGGAAAATATGATTATATTCAACAGCTTCCCCTCTCTTTCGGAACTGTTGCATGTTTACAATAAACACTTTAATAAGTGATTAAAAATTTAAATAAGTAAATATAGATATAAAAAAAATAAAAAAATTGATTTATGTTGAACAAAGAAACAAAGTTTTATGAACAATGAAAGTAAAAAATGGCATTAAAATACTGACTACGTCACACAGAAAGATTCGTCGCTTTTGATACTTCTACTTATTTTTGATCGTACAATTATAATACAATAATAACTGCTTTTCTGCATGATGTCTTGATAGAGTTTATTTCAGGTATAATTACTTAAACACAATATATAAGTTTTAAGACGTCAGGATCTAAATTAATGTTTTTCAAACTTTTTCAGAAATTTCGAATGTCTGATGGTATAATTTATTTTTAACATAGTACAGTTCATGGTATATTCCTATGTTTCTCACATAATTAAGTCGATGATATATAGAGGAATGTTAAGTATCAAATAATTTTTAGCACGTTATTACATGCAATATTAATATAAAACATAATAACAATGAAAACAAATATCGATAGTTTATAATAGAAAACAAAAATATCTTTTCAGAAATAAATTATCAATAAATGATAACAATTTGAATTGAATGTATGCTAGAGAGGAGTATCATATTGAGTGTTTTTATTATTCCTCTTGCAGAAAAAATACCCCAATGAAAATTACAAACACGTATCTCTTTTTCATGAATATACCAGTTGTTATTCATTCGTTTGATGTGTTAAGACTTTTTTTTTGCAATTTTCTAAGGAACACTTTCCGTATAGAATTTTCCTCAGAGCTCGGTATTTTTATTATTTTACCTTTTTACAGATTCATTGAAAGGAATTAAAATTGCTTGAAATGCTGCAGTACAAATTTGCTGTATTTCAATGCGTTAATGTAGCAAACAAAGTGTACGGTGTTACCTCCTTTTTGATTGTACAAATTCGATTACCTAAATATAAGTATGTAGTATCAAAACTATAATGATGCCTTTTCTCTTGTTGATCTTAATTCGGATCACATAATTCGAGAGCAGACTATAACATTAGAATTCAAAGTACTGAAAGATATGTACCTTCTGTCTTTTGGGCGTACATGAAACGATATAATTATTCTTTCTATCTGATTTTTAAAATTTGTTTTTATGTTGTGCTGCAACACAGTCTAGAAAAGAGGAGCATTAGAGCCGAGGACATATTTAACCAACCCCGTTAGACTCTTTATGTTGCTGTTCCAAATCAAGATGACAGTGGTTTACCAATGTTCAAATCTCTTAAATCAATAAGGAAGAGACAAATCAAGGTATCATAAAAAGTACGAACTAATCTAGGCTCTGGTTATCCAAAATTGCCCTAGGTTGATTTCAGTCCTATTTTTGTTTCGTCAATTGTTGAGGTATAAATCAGATTGTTACTATCCTTGTTTGATTTTTTTTTTACACTTTGTCGTCCCAAGGTTCTATCAGTATGAGTTTTGTTCATCGATTAAGACCAAACGGTGACCTATATTTGTTCACATCTGTGGTCCTTTATAGCATGTATCATGGACAATTTTACCAAATCTCCATGTTTTAATTAGGCTTCTAAATTATAAATGCAGATTAGTTTTATAAATTTGGACTAAACAATAATAGAAAGTAAATCCTGTGGGAAATATATATGTATATATTGAATCTTTAAAATAAATTCAATAAACTATTAAACAAAGTAGTACAATGATAATCATTTTACAAACCCCAAAAATTAAATGACATATTCTGTATACAAACGATCCAAAGTTTATAGAAAGACAAATATATGGATGGAAAACAAACAAAACAAAACGGCAGAGAAAACACTTAACAAATCAAAAGTACAAATGTTATAGATTGCTTAGATACTTTATTTTCATTAAACAATGCTAAAACAAAGGTTGCTAAGAAGCTAAAATAAAAATTTAACCTACATAGAACTTGTGAGATTAGATAATAAATGGTAGAACATAATAATAACGCGACACCCAATATTAAAGAAAAGACTTAACAGCAAGCAAGAGTGCTACACAACAACTCGACACAAGGTTCAATATCCTGGCTAAAGGAATGCTGTTCCTCCAAAGGATTGCAATCATCTTAAAATATTACAATTCAACGAATCAGTAGTTAAACAGTTTGATGGTAGAATCGAGTCTAAATGAACTGCTATAGAACTAGTTGATCAGAGTTGTTGGAACACTGTTACTATAATGAGGTAATACAATCTAGAAGAATTTAAAACACAGGTAGAACTTTTTTTGTTTGTTGATGAATTTGATTTTTTTTTTCTACCCATTGAAGTGATCTCTTGGTTTAAAACGTTCGTAACGTGTTATATAGATTAAAAAACATTACACGACTAGTGCAGGTAGTGGAGAATGTATTGCATTTTCAAAGCATATCATATATCTTCCCGCGTTTATAAAAAAGGAACCCGTATGCAACGAGGAACGTGCGTACAACACGTGCTTTTGGGGTAATCTGCATCAGAAATGATTGAAGCAAAAATGTTTGGATAATAAAAAGAATTAATGTTTAGAATTATTCACTCGAATTTTTTTTTATTTCGAAATGCATCAAATAATTGTAGACATTTCATCCCTTCCTCAGGCATAGAATACTTTAGCTAGATTTGGAAAAACGTTTAGGAATTTTGGTCCTCTATGCTCTTCAACTTCGTACTTTATTTGGCCTTTTTAACTTTTTTGGATTCGAGCGTCACTGAGCCTTTTGTAGACGAAATGCGCGTCTGACGTATATATATACAAAATTCAGTCCTGGTATCTATGGTGAGTTTATCTTCAATGTATTTTTCTAACAATATTTATTTCGTTGTTCTATCATCAAGAGGAATCATATCCAAATGCGGAATCATTATCCGAAGCTTAAAAAACAAAAACAAATTTTTTTTATTTCGAAATGCATCAAATAATTGTAGACATTTCATCCCTTCCTCAGGCATAGAATACTTTAGCTAGATTTGGAAAAACGTTTAGGAATTTTGGTCCTCTATGCTCTTCAACTTCGTACTTTATTTGGCCTTTTTAACTTTTTTGGATTCGAGCGTCACTGAGTCTTTTGTAGACGAAATGCGCGTCTGACGTATATATATACAAAATTCAGTCCTGGTATCTATGGTGAGTTTATCTTCAATGTATTTTTCTAACAATATTTATTTCGTTGTTCTATCATCAAGAGGAATCATATCCAAATGCGGAATCATTATCCGAAGCTTAAAAAACAAAAACAAAATTTTTTTATTTCGAAATGCATCAAATAATTGTAGACATTTCATCCCTTCCTCAGGCATAGAATACTTTAGCTAGATTTGGAAAAACGTTTAGGAATTTTGGTCCTCTATGCTCTTCAACTTTGTACTTTATTTGGCCTTATTAACTTTTTTGGATTCGAGCGCCACTGAGTCTGTTGTAGACGAAATGCGCGTCTGACGTATATATATACAAAATTCAGTCCTGGTATCTATGGTGAGTTTATCTTCAATGCATTTGTCTAACAATATTTATTTCGTTGTTCTATCATCAAGAGGAATCATATCCAAATGCGGAATCATTATCCGAAGCTTAAAAAACAAAAACAAAATTTTTTTATTTCGAAATGCATCAAAAAATTGTAGACATTTCATCCCTTCCTCAGGCATAGAATACTTTAGCTAGATTTGGAAAAACGTTTAGGAATTTTGGTCCTCTATGCTCTTCAACTTCGTACTTTATTTGGCCTTTTTAACTTTTTTGGATTCGAGCGCCACTGAGTCTGTTGTAGACGAAATGCGCGTCTGACGTATATATATACAAAATTCAGTCCTGGTATCTATGGTGAGTTTATCTTCAATGTATTTTTCTAACAATATTTATTTCGTTTTTCTATCATCAAGAGGAATCATATCCAATGCGGAATCATTATCCGAAGCTTAAAAAACAAAAAAATAATGTCAAAGAAAGTAATAGTTGTATTTTCGATGGTCCACCAAAATCTCCAGACTTTTGTTTTTATGCTTTCGTGACGCTTTATAATTCAACAGGAAAACCTACAATCAAAAGACAATATAGCTTAAAGCGATAAATGAGTTGGAGAAACTACAAACACTGTGCAATGAAATGATTAGGGAGTTTCCGTTTTGAATTTTCCTCGGCGTTTAGTATTTTTGTGATTTTACTTTTTTATATAGATAAGTACATTGAAAAATACACTCCTAATTACCTGAAGTAACATATGTTTGTGTTTTTTTCTGACAACAAATATACAAGTTTATAAAATCTCACAGTCAGCCTTTTTAGTTGTTCTCTTGCACTCATATCTCCTATTTCTTATGTAACTCGTGTTTAACTTTTAATGTAAATATTATTAAAAACATCCTGTATTATCAGACATTCATTCAATTTTACTGATGAAGCTTAAGATTATTTTTTAATTTTATCTCTGAGTTTGTTTTAACCCTGTAACATTATGATATTTGTCAGATTTCATTATGATCAAATCCTCCTCTGAATTAATTAAAGCCGGTAAATAAAAGCAAGTTCCATTGAACATAAACGAAATATTCATCATTAGCTCGGAGGAAATCGGAAAGACATGCTCTATTATACCATGGTAATCCAATTCCCCTTGTTAAAGTTCGGAACACATTTATTTGTTAATATAACTGATTTTCCTTCCATTCTTCTCTCCATGCAGTCAGTTTCCAAATTGTTCCGCTCACGGCATAGTAACCATAGAAATGAGAGATCAATGTCGGAAAGGAACAAAAACAACTAATAACTTGAATTAGATCTTTTACTTAACATATCATTCGTCATTTCCCCTATTCCGATGTTGCTACTGAGCCCTCTGTAGCGCCATTGTGTTAACTTCCGGTATTTTAGAATGATCACGGCTGGCTTCCGGTGGTTGTCAGAGTCGAGGATATAATTTTCAAATAATATAAAGATCTTTGGCTTTTAACGCACAGGGGGTCTGAACTATATAGTAAATAGACATTGGTAAATATATACCAGAATGTCATAATGTACCGCCTAGTATTATTTTTACGTACGAAACAAAATTGATGTTCAGAATTAACAGACAGGAGAATTTAAGGCTGAGATTTAATATGCAATGAATTAGCACACAATATATAGATCGACATTTATATATAATATGACATTTGGCCAATATATTTTTAATATGATTTTGATTCTATCACTGCGGATTATTCAAATATACATTGGAATTTCTTACTTTCGTTTGCTTTATTTATATTTGATATATCCCTTTCGTGCATGGAATGCAAGTAATTACATTTAATAAAATAGAGCAGGATTCGGATCAAAAAGTGGATAATTGTAAAAACATTAACGGTACCAAATTTTCTGCACCAGATGCGCATTTCGACAATACATGTCTCTTCAGTGATGCTCGTGGCCAAAATATTTGAAATCCAAAGATTATATAAAAGATGAAGAGCTGTAATCCAAAAGGTCCAAAAAGTATAGCCAAAATGTAAACATATACTCGTACCTAAATGATGCACTCCGTAGGATCATATATAGTCATATAAAATTCGTCTGAAGACAATTTTTTTTTATCAAATAAAGCACACGATACTTATCTTATCCCTTATAGTCTTGGATGAACTCTCAAATCTCTAGACACATAATAATATTCAATCACACATTATTATCGCGCATTTTCTGCATCTAAGTTTCGTAAGAATTTAAATTGTTGATTTTTTTTTAATTATTTTCATTTACATTTATACAATATTTGAAAAAATTCAAAATAGACTAAGTGTTAAAAAATACTTATTTTTTAATTCGACCGGCCTTTTTAACTTTCGTTAAGTGTTTATACTTTACAAGGTCGGAACTTCTACAGTAATCGTTGTTGTTGATTTTCTTCCTGTTTGGTTTTAATATGTACCATGTTTCCTTGTCATTTTAACAAGGTTTCATTTCAAAAACTGGCAACATAATAAAAGGAATGTAATTTTTATCAGATATCTCAAGGAAATAATTCAATTTAGTCTTTTCCTGAAACATTTTTAATTAAGCTTAAACGCTAAATCTTTAGCAGAGTAAAGTGTCTCTACCTATTAAGTCATGTTTTATACAGTAACAATATTACATCAACACTTTACAAAGACTTCATCAGAATCGTTTGTCATCAATAAAAAGGCGTTATTACAATATTTTGATCATCATGAATTCTTTTTAGTGCCAATTTTTGTCAATAAATCACACGTCATGAGTGATTAGATAGCGATTAATTCTCCCTAGTCGTCTGTCTTCCCTATAGTCGACGCTCTCTGCCTTAAATGAACTGTTCAATGCACTCCATTGAGCTTCCAAAAATCTCATCATTATTCTTTTAGATATCTTTAATGCGATGTCATAAACCGCGTTGTGAATATAAATCGGGTTCTAGGGGCATCTGATAGGATGCAAATTTCTTTCATGTAAGTTTCCCTAAAGAAGAAATATCCCTTTAAAGTACCTGCTATTGGCTTTTCCCTAACATTTTTGCACATTCACATTACTGGTTTATGTTACATTTATTTTTATATGCAACGTATATTTGGATAAATTCTCTGTGACAGAGATTTTTTGAAGCCCCCAGAATATGTAAATTCCTTGATGTTAGTGTCGTGCCTTTTAACGAAGCGATTGATCATGTTTATTGGATAAAACCCATTTCGGTCTCAATAGTACTTCTGTATTATAAATTGCTGGCAATCGACATGCTGTTTCGTTAATAAAATGTTGTTACAACTTGACGTTTCTTTTCTTGCTTAATGTATTTAATGTCGTACAGTCTATGCTTGAGTCCAAATTGAATTTCAATCTTGGTATGTTAATTTCACTTGTTAATTTCACCTGAATTAATCCTACGGAATATGATTTCATCATTAGGTTTTATTTCAATAATGTTCATTTTCTGTCTGAATCAAGTTCGACATTGGTTTTTATTTCGTCATAAAAGAAAGACAAATTTTAGAATACAGTAGGTTATTTGTGTAGTGTAACTTTACCATTGTTTTTAATATAAACGTTGATTATTATGTTATTCATATGACATCCCCTGCACTTTTCTCTTTACATTACTTCTTTCCTACTCAATAAATCAATATAACTGTAACATAATGCAAATTCGAAACTTTACAAACACTTATAGTTTGAGGTGTAATGTTCTCGTATTCGAAAAAGAGTATATAAAAAATACCGAACTCGGCAAATTCAAAGTCTCTTAAAACAGACGAAATATAATTCTATCAATGAACGGAACAGGTGAAAAAACCACCCTATTCCTGACGTGGTACAGGCATCTTCCGAAGAATAAGGTGAGTTAAACCTGGTTTTAAAGCTAGCCGGCCTATTTATAAACCTCTCATTTGTATGACAGTTGTTTATGTATGAAGAAAAGACTTTCTGTGGCCATGAACTTTACGTTTTGTTTATTTTGAAATGCATTTAATACTAAATGGAGATAGTTTCAACCAAGTATAAGATTTTATGAAGACATGACGTTAGAGGCTTGTGACATTTCTAATTGAAACATGGAGTGTAGAGAAACCCCTTGTTAGAATTCCACTGTCGTGTGAAAAGGGGGAGATTTTGGTTGATAAGGGAAGGAATACAGCAAAACGTCCCAAACAAGAGGTATCAAATTAAAGCTACTTATTTATATAATAAAACGAGATATTAGTATTGTCATGTATAGGCCATAGAGTTGTTTTAGAATAAATGATTTTTATTTATTGCTGTGAAATATTTGGAAAAGTAAATATTTAAAGAATTAAAATAAAGATACATTTGAATAACAAAAATAAAAACTGTTCAATCATATGTAAACGAAAACAATAAAGCAAACATCTTCTGTTTAAGTTAACGTCTGCATCTTTCTATAAGTTTGCATTTATTTCATACCCTTTAACGTCAAATGAAAATGAAACATTTAAAAAAAAGGTTCTGTAGTTTCTATTTCTAAACTGCATAATTAGTGCTCATAGCGTATTGCCTTTCTATAAACTTTAATCCCATTTCAAAATAATTTTCATGGGGAAATGAAAATATTTTATCAAATTGTCAATAATTGTATTTTGCTGTAAAAATCTAGTTGTTAAATACCCTAAAATACAATCGGATAAACTCTAGACTTGTCAATAGCGGAAAGAGAGAGGAAATGCGATTGCCGATGAATGGCGGAATTACTAATAGATAATTTCCCAGAATCATCCGAAAACGGATGGAATTAAGGAAATAGACGCTTTCCGTGTTTGCGGCTAAACCATATGTAAATCAGTACACCCCGCAGTCACAGAGATCATCGATGTATCAAAACCACTGCTACCTATGTCAAACGGTAAAACCAACACTATAGTGTTCCGTTACTTTAATAGCACAGCAACAATTGGTAATTATTTAATCAATATTCAATAGAAATATAAAGAGGAGGTATAATGTAATATTATATAAGAATAATAGATAAAATAGGATGAACATGATTTTATTGTCACCAGGTGTCACTACAAGGAGATCTAGTATTTTTGAAACAATGGCGTTTTGTGTTACCTAATGGTTTTTCGCAGCTTCTAATTACAAGTATAAAGAAAATGTGGCCATTATAACTGTTTAACAAGTTCATATCACCGATTATTAGGAAAAGTTATTATATTATATATTTGTTGTTTGATATTGATACACTTTGATATCATTATTAGGTAATTAATGAAATTCTAGATGAATCAAATTAGAGAGTGAAACTGCGTTAGGTATTAACTGTCAGGTGCACTTTTGTATATTATATAATCATATATACAAAACAAGTATTTTGTGTTAAGAATGCCTTTATATAAGTAAGATCTCGAAAACTTATTGTCTAACCAAGGTATAAGCAGGTATAACAGATATACATCATACGAAAAAGATCATGTAAATACCAGGACTAAATTTTATATATACGCCGGACGCGTGTTTCGTCTACAAAAGACTCATCAGTGACGCTCGAATAAAAAAAAATGAAAAAAGAAAAATAAAGTACGAAGTTGAAGAGCATTGAGATCCAAAATTCCTAAAAGTGTTGCCAAACACAGCTAAGGCAATCTATGCCTGAGGTAGAAAAGCCTTAGTATTTCAAATAATTCAAAATTTTGTATAAAACAGTTAATTTTCAAATATAACAATATCAATGATAACTCATGTAAATGACTACAAAGCAATATTTCGACATGCAGTTTAACTTTTATATTGAGTGAAAATGCTGGTCTTTTAAGATTTATCGTGTCTTTGGGTTGCTGGCTCATGGACATAAACCACATATTTTCACTAATTCATATTAGCAGGTGCTTGTTTAAATACAGATATATTTAGTCAACCAAATTCAACGTTTTCCGAAAAAGAAAAAAGTGCATTAAATTCTATGTTTTATTGCTGGAGTTTTTGTGCATTTCGATCGTCATTAAGTGGATATTTAAAACATTAGCCGAGTACAAGGATGCTTTTAACGAAATATAGGAGTAGAATAATATGACTGACAAATCCATTTATTTTCTAATGTCGGTATATTTACAAATCACTCTAAGCAGGAATGGAACTGAATTCACCGGAAGTCGCACTTCAGAAACGACTAGTCAGACGTAATTTAACAAACAGAGATGTTTTTAGAATATATTGACGTTTAAATGTATCTGAGCAGTCCAATGAAAGACAAGTTCGATTTTTGGGAGGTTTTGCTATAAACATAAAGAGAAATGCGATAAAAGCTTAGACAATGGTAAAGTGTATTTTAAAGAGACACTAAGCATAAAAAGCGTGATTTCTAATGTTAATACATGTTGTTAGAAAAGAAAAAAGAGATTGGAAAGCGATAATAGATTTGATGAAAGAATAGGCATACAAAGGTCTTAACATAAATGTATAATCGCAACATAATAATTTTGCAGTGCATGTGATCCCGTAATGTATATGAATATACTGTTCCAATTTTCGAGAGATAAAAAAAAAAGAGCTAAAGTCATAAATACATATAGTCTCTAGTACCAATACTACAAGAAGAAAAAGGGAATGTGAAACAAGAACACAGGAGCGATTTTGAATTAAGCAAATATCAATATTACTTTTGATTATTCTAGAATTAGGGGGGGGGGATTCTAGCATGGATAGTTTTACTCCTCGTAATCTCGCAAAATGCAAATGATTCTGTATGAACTTCTGTCCTATCCATTATTATGTTTTTACTTTTTAATATTTTACCTATTTTCAAAGACGATTTGTTTTACATAACATTGGAAAAGCTGTTTAAAGTGTTATATTTTAAAGTTTTTTTGTGATCTTATTCTCTTTAAGTCAACTGTGTATTCACATTTCGTTGTTACATGCTTTTTAAACATGATATGGCTCTTATCACATCCACAAATACCTATCAAGGCTGGCATATGGTCCTCATGTTAACAATGAGCTGAAGATTACTGAAAATCTTGTTGTATTTATTGTTATCACAAATTAAATGGCACTTTATGAAATATTGAACAGGTTGTAGAGTATTGTTGAAATAACAGTTTATAAAGTAAATGTTTGTGTCGTTATCGATAACAAGTTTATGTTAATACACGATCACAAACAAACTGCAACATGCTCAACTTCTCTTAATCAAACTTCATGTTGAGTTTCGTGTTTGTCATGATAATTTTCAAATTTTATTCTAAAAAGATCTAGATGGCTAACGTATGAGCCTGGGACTCTTCACAAAAAAAATGCTACGTAAGTCATGAACATTTCAGTAAAACTTACGAAAAACGGGAAAAGGGAAGATCAACAAAAAAAAATTTCAGATTAAACATAGCAACTGGACAGAAATTGCAAAATACCCAGAACTATCCAGCATCAACCCAAATCAAGCTCATCATCGGCAATGTGTAAAGTGGGAACAAAAAATGTCTGACATGCTTCAAACATTTGTCTCATAGTTTTTCTACTTGAATGACAAAAAATTATTCTTGACTACCAAGCCAATGGTATCTTCATCGGAATCGCACAAAACCAAAAAATAAGAAAGCAAAGAAAGAAAAAGAAACTTGAAGAGAATTATGATCTAAAGGACATAAACGTTTCGTGATTTTTTTTATCTCCTAATTTTGCAGATATTTTTTTTATCCCATCGAGTATATACTGCTGTTCTTAGTTTCTGCCTTAGTAGGATACGATTATACTGGACATAGATGTATAAGTGTATGGCTCTAAACATTGCATTTCTCCATATCCAAGGATGAATATATAATCAAGTTTGGTGTGCACGTTTTTAACGATTCCTAACAGTTGATATTTTGGTTCGCTCCTCTATATGTACTTCTTAATATTGTCCAACTATACTGACGAAAGACGAGATGCGGAGTAACTGTGGTATTAATTCACCATATGCGGATGATTATGATGTAAGAAGTTGTTATTCAAACAAGTTAAAGTTGGTTTGTACCTAGCACCAGGAAAGGCAGGAGACATTTTTACTCATTAAGTTAAGAGTTTTGTTTACTTCTTTTCAAATAGTTCCTTCAGTGCAATTCCCCTAACCACCATTTTTTAATGCAACAGTTAGCTCTGGTTTTCATAAATTGCACTCGTTGGACAATAATATAGAGAGTTCAAATTTTGTAATTTATATGGGTAATTAGAATGAGAAAATTAGCATCACCAGTTTTATTGCCTTGTTGGTTTTCACAATAACTGAATCATAACAAAAAGTCAGTGTTAAATATTTTAATTGAAAAATAGGATTATTCGAATGATTTCATTTCTATATATTGTTATGAAACTATTCCATGGAGATTTTGCGACATTGCAATTAATTTTAATCAAAACTCAATAAGTCTAGTGGAATTATTAAATCTGCAGAACACGGGATTCCATGGGAAAAAATAACGGTAAAAACATTCCCATGAAAAATCTTCAAAGTCATAACAATTATTCTATTGAAGCAAAGCACGCCCTTTTAGATATGGTCAAGAAGATCATGTATGCTAGATTGATATCATCAAAGAATCCCAGCAGAAATATACAGGTGAAAACAGCAAGAAATTGATTCCAAAGAGGAAATCTTCTCTAAGCTGCATTAGTGCGTATTGATTTCAATCAAAACACAAAGAAATCGATTTGACAAATTGAAGATGAGTCTATACTACAACACGTGTCAAAATTTAAATATACATTTTGTATTGTTTGATAAAGGTAGCTATGGAATCGATAACGATACATTTTTGAATTGTTAATAAAGGAGCTTAGATCCGGTCGATTGAAGGATTAAAAGTTTATTTTGACGTGGACATTCATTGTGTTGTAAATAAAACTTTTCTGATGTTGGATACCCTTATATAGCGCCGAATCGATTTCAACACAAGTGCTTTTATTATTATCATCTATTTAACTATAGGAGATTGTGATATCAGTGTTATAGTAGTACACTTAAAAGTTCCTTGATGGAAATTTTATGGGTTTTGTTCAACAACTCTTTGGCAGAAATTGTTGAAATTGCTATTAAGTATCATTACGATTATTTCACCTGCAATCAAATGACAGGTAGATTTCGATTCTTTTATCGACAACCAATACACATTTATTTTAAGAACTACAATTTTGATTTTATCAAAGCTTTATTTACCAGGAAAGAAAGGGAAATTATTTGAAATTAACCCAATTCAGTCATTAGTTGCTATAATTTCCAGAACATTAATTCGTTTCGTAAAGTAGGAAATTCTATATTTCTTTGGATCTGTCGTTACTTCCGATCATTTACGTTCGGAACCATTATTTCTGGAGACAAAGTTTGACTACTTCCGGCCTTAGCTAATGCACTTTATTTTTATGTTTCACAGTATCAACCTAACGATAATTTTTATGATTCTTGTGAAAAGCACATTAAATCTTTACATTTTTCGATTTTCTTCTGCGACTTTGAAAGAATTAAAAAGATATAAAACATGGAAGGATTTTATTATTTCATGTCTATATCATGTTAAGAACAATCTGCATATACATAATAGTAGTAAAGTTTGCCTTCATACATGTTGCATTTATAACAGATGGGGAAAGACTATTTAGTTTCAAGGGTGCAGGGTATGTCCCCCCCCCCAAAAAAAAAATAAACATTCAGTGATCCCTTATTTGATGAAAAATATTCTGCTCAAGCGGATGACAAATAAAAATATTATGAATCCAGATTTTCTTCATACCATACAGTGTTGAATTTTGAAACAAAATCTGATTGATAGCGTTAAAAAAAAACCTAAATAAACTGAAATGTTCGCGCTTTGCACGAAAACAAGTTCTAACTTAGAAAAGATGGTTGCCCCCTAAATACTGCATACCGTATGAAGTAGATGCTACCCGATGAGCTTTCGAACGTTATTATACATAAACAAATTTCTGGAAATCGAATATTCCTCACATGCAAATGTAAATAAATAACATAATCCATATCCCTATAAAAAAAACTTTGGCATTTGCAACATGATAGATTACTGTGGCTATCCCTGAAAACGTTAAATTCAAATTTTATAATTTTACCAAAAATGAAATAGAACATTGGGTTACAATTTATATCAATGTTTGCCTGGTATAACTGCATTTCAATAACTTTAAGAAATATCTTTGATTCCTTGATAATGGTTAGAAAAGAGGAACGAAAGATACCAGAGGGACGAAAGATACCAGAGGGACAGTCAAACTCATCATGAAATCGAAAATAAATTGACAACGCCATGGCTAAAAACGAAAAAGACAAACAGACAGACAATAGTACACATGACAATACATAAAAAAAAACTAAAGAATAAACAACACGAATCCCATAGAAGTGTACGTGTACTTTTGCTTCACAAAGTTACCGTCATACGGAAAAAAATAAATGTACTGCTTTGAAAATATTTTATCAGGATGAGTCAAATGTTTGTAAACATGTTAACACTTTTGGTAAAACGATGTTGGGTGAAATGTACACTAACAGGTTTTTGATTTTTTAACTGTGTATTTTATTTCATTGTACATTATTCATTTTATATGCTCTTGGAAGCATTTGTAGGTGACCTGCCTGCAAGTACCCCCGTTGTAAAGGTGTGTATTTTTGATAAATATATATTCAATCATTTTGTTTTGTAAACAAGAGAAACTTCCAAAACATCTTGGTATATGACTTTCCCCCGGTTAAGCGATTGACAAAATACGTTCCTTATTTATATTATAGTTGTTAGTGGCTGCGAGTACTCTCAGATCTGTACATATTGTCTTTTTTTTTGGGGGGGGATGTACAAGTACCCTGCCACGTTCACTCTGTGTTTTTGTTAAAGATATTTTTATTTATATCCATCTGATGAGTTAAGCCATTTTCAACTGATTTTTATAGTTCGTTCCTATGCTGCTGTACTGTTACACCACTGTCCCAGGTAAAGGGGGATGGTTGTGATCCCGCTAACATGTTTAACCCCGCCACATTTCATATGTGTGTGCCTGTCCAAATTCAGGAGCCTGTAATTCATTCTTTTTACATAAATTAGGCCGTTATTTTTCTCGTTTGAATTGTTTTACATTTGTCATTTCGAGGCCGTTTATAGCTGACTATGCGATATATAAATATGCTTTGCTCATTGTTGACATATAGTTCTTAATTTCTGTGTCGTTTGGTCCCTAGTGAGGAGTTGTCTCATTGGCAATCATATCACATCTTCGTTTTTTTTTATCAATAAAAATTACCATGCATTTGGTCGTATTCCGAATAAAAGAATCATTGTAATCAGAGAATACAAAAGTTTTTTTAAGTTAATTTCAAAGTCCAATAATTTCATTTTCTAGGTCATCAAAAAATGAAAATGAACACTCTCTGCTGTAATAAATGATTAAGCAAGTTCTTTGATGTCAGAAAATAAAACATAAACTTTCGTTGAGGGTCAGAATCCGGATATTGTAAATGCAGGTGAAAAATAAAAATATGCGGAAATAGGTGTGACGTACACGTGTCGTTTTTTTTTATTAAAGGTATCAACTTCCATGTAAGATATTTTGTCTCATTTTACACATTTTAATGTTTTACCTAATATGTGATTAAAACGTAACTGAAATAAGCCTCACGATGATACAAATAGTTACTTGGCTCGACACGCGTTTTGTATTCCTAGCATTCAGCAATTATTTTGACATTAAATTAAAAACCGTAACGAAACAACACACTTTAACATCTTCCTCTACCATTTATCTTCATTTTTAAACATTATCCCAATTTAAAATTGACTTTATTCAATTTTGAAATTATTTTACAATTTATGTCCAAAATGCTTTATAAGTGTGGTTACAGATCGTTAAAAACATTTAATAAATATCTTGTGTAATTTGAGATGTTTCTGTCCAATGATTTTGTATTACAACGGCACGCGCAAATCTTAAACTGAACAATTCTCTTTCATGTGAACTTATTTCATATATCACCGTCAAAGTGACATTTGAATTATTTTATTTCTGCAAAATCACAACAAGCAATTATTAACCACGTTCGTTGTTTCGCTGGAAAGGTTTCGTATAATGTAGGAAAACAATGGTCGTCGTTTTCCCATAATTCATAATCAACGTAATTATGACGTTTTAATTAGGGCTCCTTACGATCATTGGGAAAGTTATAGTGAAGTGCAAAAGGTTGACATACGCTTTCAATCACTTTCCTTGCGTCTAAAGTTGCAATAATGATGAATTTAATGGTTATTAAGAACTTCAACTTCATAGTATTTACTGAAATTTTGTCGTCTACAAATAGGACAGATCTCATTAATTTATGTAAGTTTATACGAATTATAAACAAGCGAGTGTGTCCTCCTGAATAAGTTCTTTTTGTCTTTGCTGTTTTTGTATATATTTGTATATTTATTTATGTTTATGTAGTTAATATATTGTATTATACATGCATGTCTTTTCTGTACCTATGTATTTGGTGATGAGAATAAAAAAAAAAATATATATATGGGAAACTTGCTTCGGTAGACCTATTGTTAGTACACATCCATTTACGGTCTAAATATTCTGTGTTGAAAAATATATGCGTTCATCTCATTTGCGAGTTTGTTTGTCATTTCATCTGTTAGTAGGCCTTTTTATCAATTTCCTTTTTTTTAAATAACTTATTCTAAAATTCACATTTCATATTGTACTTACTTGTTTGAACAATCGATATTGTTACACTTGTATCGCATTTTTTTTTTTTTTTTTTTTTAAAGAAATAAAAAAATATAGGGACGAAACAATATTGGTAAACAGAACAAACACATTTCTAAAATAATCTCAAAACATTCGCAATAATTCTATATTCATTATATTTATGATTTACTCGTTTTCAGAATATATATATCAGAGCAACATTGAATAATTTTATAGTGAATCCAGTTTGACTTATGTAATGTTTCAAACATATGTGTTTTTTTCTGTATAAAGGTTATTCGTTTTAATCATTGTCACAAACAAGATGGAGTACTACAAACGACTCCGGAAACAACAAAGTCTTTTCTATCGATAAATGTATCCACGCGCTCAGAAATGAAGTGAGTCAAAATATTTAACGCTGAGATGACAGAAAGATCGAAATAATTGTAATTTACTATACAGTCATTTGAAAAATTGTAGAAATACGAAACTACTTTCCGGAAAAGCCCGCATCACGTGGTCCATATAGACCGATATTACAGCAAAGATTGAGGTGGTAATTGCGTGCGCAATGACATTTTGATGCCAACAATTATACAAACAACTTCGGAATACAAAATATTTATCACATATGAACATAAAACCTTCCTGTCAAGAAAGAATATAATGTAAACAGTTTCCGATAATTGTTTATCAAATAGAGCTTGCGCCTGTAATTTACAAATATTAATTTGCCTTTCAAGAAACAATGGTTATATCAAATTTTTGAAAATAATTTTATAATAATTGTTTATTATGCTATAGCAGCTCATTAATTATGCCAAAGTCTTCACCAATAGAGTTTATTTTGTTTCATAGATTTAGTTTAACAATGAAAGGACTTTAATAGTATGCATGCTAGCAAGCTAATACTTATTTCTTTTACAATTGTAAGCCTGATTTTTTTACTTTATAGTTGTGACACACTTCATCAAATTGAGAATGGAAATGGGTAATGTGTCGGAGAGAATGATCCGAGTAAAGAGCAGAAAACAGCCCAAGGCCGCAATGGGTATTCAACACAGTGAGAAAACCCCGCATCTGGAGGCGGCCTTCAGTTAGTCTCTGAATAATAAATTATACTATTTAGAGAAAATGGATGTCACACTTAACTCCGTAACATCTCAATAAACTAAAATTTAACAGCTACAATATCATGATTTATTAGACTTAGTGGCTGTTTTTTCAAAACGTGACTTGATTTTACCTCAATTTTTTCTTTCGTTTAAAAATTTGCCTTTTTGTGTGTAAAGCACACGTGCAAACAGTATCAGGAGCCTGTAATTGGGCGTATTGCATTTCCGCTAATTTTTCAAAGTCCCAATACTACGTTTCCGCAAATTTAAAATATACGTTTCCGCAATTTGTATTTATTACTTTTCCGCAAATTTACCTGGTAGATTATAAAGATTTGAATGTACATATCATATATGATAAAAAAAAATAATTTCTTTTTAATAAAGAAAATGTTCTGATCTCAGTATAGCTACAAATTACTAGATATAACTACTGACTCGGGTAAGGATGAGTTAAACTTTATTGAGAAATCTTTGAATTGGCTTTCTTGCCAACTGACATGATTGATGAATGCTTTGTTGAATTAATTGCCGATGTTCCATCTGACGATAAATGCATGAGGTCTGCCGATTATATATTGGAATTTTATATAGATGGCAATTGAAATTTCCACCAACCATTTGGGCATCACCCCTGACCCCGAGGAAAAGAGAACAACGAATGGTGTCGAGTCTTTTCCTGCCTACCTGAACGAGCAGTTTTACGCTAGCCATCCTACCATATTTGTCTTTGTCGATGTGTTATTGAAACTAAAGACAACATCTTACATAAAGATGAGAACTCTAACTGTTAAAGCACCCGTTCGGAAATATGAAAAGGAGAAGATGGACTTCCTTCCTGAACAAAATACAAAATTTGTAAACGGTGAATGTGCTACTATGGACTTTGTACGACGTATTAGCTACACATATTCTGCCAGAACTGACTTATGGACTCATATCAAGATATTTCTGAACATACGTTTTCATAAATTTTAATGATGTATTTTACTTACATGTTATGATGACCTTTAACTTAATACATATTTATTTTTTATTATAGCTTTGCTTTCGATCAATAGGTATTCCTTAATTATTTGCGGAAAAGTAATAATTTTTTTTCTCCGGAATAGTTACTTTTTTTGCGGAAAAGTAATATATTTATTTGCGGAAACGTAAACTTTTTTTTCCGGAAACGTCATCTTTTTTTCGCGGAAAAGTAATGCCAATTTGCGGAAACGTAAAACGCCGCTGTAATTCAGTGTTTGTTGTTTGTTTATGTGTTACATATTTGTTTTTCGTTCATTTTTTTTACATAAATAAGGCCGTTAGTTTTCTCGCTTGAATTGTTTTACATTGTCTTATCGGGGCCTTTTATAGCTGACTATATGCGGTATGGGCTTTGCTCATTGTTGAAGGCCGTACGGTGACCTATAATTGTAAATGTTTGTGTCATTTTGGTATTTTGTGGATAGTTGTCTCATTGGCAATCGTACCACATCTTCTTTTTTATATATACAGATGTGAAGTTATTCCTTTGAGCGGTATATTTTACCAATGTTCAATCTTGTTGGTATATGATTACTCAAGACAGTTGAAATTCAATCAACCAATCGCATGACTTCGAACAAATAGTCTACACATTGGTCATCGTGTATACCTTGGTATACTTTTAGAATAGTCAACTTGAACGCTTTATTCTAAAATAAAGAGTGCCGGAATACAATTTTACAATTTGAAGTTGTTTCTTTTATTCATTCTTCCTAATTTCCTTCCCTTTATATCATGTTTATGCTTCAACCAACACAAAATTCAATAGTACGGCAGAAAATAAGGGGAGATAATTCTATAGTTAGATAATATTGAATCAAATTAAATCTACCTAAACTTATTTTTAAACCCCTTACATTGTATCAAATGTAAATGGTAAATAAAATCAAATTTTAATTATTTAACTAGCGGTACCTGTTTTATTTACTTACAAATATTAGCCCGTCAAATATTAACTAACTTTGAAAGAAAAAGGAAATATTTGTTTCATCTCTACCTATGTTCGATTACCTTTCCCATAGGAAATATGTCGGGTTTATTTGAAACTGAAGTAACTAAATAAAGAGGAGGTTCCGTATATTGAAAGGAAATCTGACTACTTCAAAAGGAAAAGGTTATATTTATTTTCTTATTGACTGCTTTGATAATTAACTAACAAATTCTTTTCAAAGTTTAGAAACCCCCGTTACGAATTCTTATTTGTACATTTGAATAAGAATTAGCAAATACATGTAGTATTCACATTTGAAAAGTTTAATTGTTTTATTTTACAAATTATATTTTGATCATACTGGTAAATGTTATCTCAACACGTTTGTATAGTGACAAAAACATCTCTCGTTCCGTAGGAATAAATTGTAATTTTCATTTTGGTATACATATACAAAGATGAAACAGCTAGAAAATAATGCAATATTTCAAAAATAAAACATAATTACAATATGAACACTTTTGGTCAGCATCATGCCGATATCTATTTTCAAGTGTTTTTCATTCGTCCATGTTTTTTTTCAGCCTGTTGATTACTTCTAATCATGGACTTAATCCATTGGATGTCAACTGATTGCAAATTTAGTCGGTTTTGTTTTGTCTTTTTGTTAGTGTTTTTGTTTGCTTAATGGCTATATGAAGAGTCAACATTTTTCCAACTGATTTTTATAGTGATCTTCTGTTTTGCAGTTAACACGACTGTCATATATGTTAGGGGAGGAGGTATTGAACACTCTAAAATTCCCTTTTAAATTGTTTCACAGTTTGTCATGCTGTGGTATTTTAAAAATTACTCTATAGTGGAAGATTTGGCCATAGTTAGTGGCCGTACAGTGCCTAAATTGTTCATCCTCGTTCTGTTGTTATTTGGTGGATAGTTGTCTCATTGGCAATCATACCACATTTCCATATTTTATATTTATATGCCAATTGCATCTTATAAGGCTGGGATCATACATCACCATCTTTACGAAGTAATACTTTTTTAGATGTAATATACATAGATTAAAAGATTAACGTTTAACGTCTGATTCAATCGTCAGTTTTCTTTTATTAAATCGTCCATTTTTATTTAATCAAATTTATTCAAATCGCAATTCGTAACCTTTCATTAACCTCTCATCTCATAAAGCAAATTATTGCTATAATCTCCATGTCGATTAATAAATCTCACAAAATCAAATGAATTTAAATGTAAACTAAAAATCCTTTAAACATTGTTCCTTCGCAGATGTGTAATATTTCTACCTAATTTACATTCAAAAGTTTGATTATCATTCGGTTTCGCTATAGGTCATTTTCGCTTTCCTTGTAACACGTGTTATTTCATCATTGAGCACGTGTCTCATGATGGGACGTCTTTTGAATTTGTTTTATTGACTTCCCAAATTTCTAATTCAGTACGCCCTTTTTGTAAAAGGATAAGACAATGGTTATCTGCTTGTTAACGCATCTTCTTTTCCATTAAGTTTTAACTGACAATTTTCCATTTTTGATCCACGCTAATTTTGGGCTAGGACAATGTCGTTGACGTCTGCCTCATTTTGTCGCGTGCAAAGGTCACGTGTGATTGCCTCAATCGGCAAATATTTTAACGAAACTAAATCATTAAGTAAGCAGTGTTTTATCTGCAAGCATTGAGCAAAGAACTAGCACGCTTTAGCCAATTTATATTGTTTCAGTACTTGACATAATACTCATTCAAAAAGATAAAAAGAAGTCTCTAGTTTCATATTTAATTGGTATAACATGCTTAAAAGAGAAATTTCTAGTATTCTAATTAAGGTGGACGATAGCTGACCGTTGGCAATTATTACCCACATCAGAATATTCTATAGTACCATCATCAAATGCATGTTTATATAGTAACATTCAATCATATCATTATTTCAAGTTCGTTAATTTTATCGGGTTGTAAAGTATGCATAAAACTGACAACCAGGTCTAAAATTAAACGTGTCACTATTGTTTACTTCGTTCTTTATTCTTTTATGTTTGATCTCGTATTCTTATTTGTTATAAACGTGGCTCTAAATATTGATGTAACATTATTGGCAGTTGGAGGGTAAACAACTACCAATCAATCAATCATGTCAATTTTAAACTTATGGTTTTATATCAAGACACTAAGTGCATGTTCTTCACCGAATGTATATACTAAATAAATATTACTAAAATAATAACAAATAAAGCAAGAAAACAAAAGAATAACAAAAAATACAATTGAAATGTTGAAAGTAATGCACACTATCAATTTTGGAATCAGAAATAAATCATAACAACACTTAAATTGTGATCAATTATATCGGCTTATATTGTTCACAATGTTATACTTTTTTTACTAGTAAGAAATTACACAGGCAATGTGTTGTTTTGAACGTTCGCAGTTTTAAAAGCTACATGCAGTAACTTCTCGGCTGTTTTGTTGTCTGAAGTTTTCGTTAATTGAAGGCAACCATCTTAAGACTAATATCTGTAGACAATTCAAAATGTTGTCGACGTAAAAATGCTATTAAAACAAAGTTACCGTGTGGTTATGTTGAAGAATATTCTTCTATAGAAAGTTGTATAAACTGCATCCAGATTTTGGTTTATAGTTATTGAATATCTACGTACAGAATGACCATAGATATGTTCCAATTATCGGAGCCGTAATCCTTAGTTTGACATCACCGAATAAGATTTTATACTTGCCATGAGTAACACGTTCAAAGCTAAGTTCAGGATCTGCTTGTCCGTACAGAATACCTACTAGGATAACACTGGCGTTCGTTGGGCTTTGTGTTTTTGTTGATTGCTGTTTGCTTTTCGTTTTTTCCCTATTGTATTGTAAGGTTTTTATACACTTTAAATTTTTAAAGCATGATTGTTTGTCAATACAATTGCTAACATAATAATAATAATGTCATGCCTGGTCAAGGTTATTACTAAAGTCAAATTGAATTTGTCAGAGACCAGCCGTTTTTCTTCTGCTTAATATAAAATCGTCAATCTTTATTAAACAATTACACACTGTATAAGGCTTCAATATTTGTTTGTTTTGCGACGATTTTTAAAGATCATCACAGAATGACAACAATATATTGTTTAAGAAATTGCTATTCTTATTGTCATTCTGTACGATTTTGACAAAATTGTGGTCAAAGGTTATAAGAAATATTAAAAAATCGCCATAAATCCTCGAACGGCGTGCAAGCATTCTTGCGTGATTCTGATAGAAATAAAATAATTAAATTCACAATAAATTTATCCTAATAAAGAAGTCAGGTCAATGAGATTTCATGCTTAACTGGAAACGTAAATTTCTTGGTTACCCAAAAGACAAATTGCTGTTGAAAAGCTTCAATTACCAGATTTTATTCCTTTTCTTAAGATTTTAAGAAGAATTAACGGATTTTATAGTTAGACCGCTTTTCAGCTAATTGTTTTACGTTTCTAGAAAGTACTTCTGAGCTATGTTAAGAACAGAAACTATTTGCAAGACCAAATTGTATCAATCCAGATCATTTATATCAATTGATAAAATTATTTTCATCACGACAGATTTGAAAGAATTGCTTCAGCTGATGACAGCGTAATCTTTTGTATCGTTCAAATCACGTCTGCGTTTTGCAAATCTTTGTCACGAAAATGTTTGTACATTTATTAATAAACAATTTGCCTCAAAGAAGATGTGTATTGTTTATTTCTTGCATTAGATAGCTTAAATAATTCATCGGGCATGAGGGAAAGAAATTGAACATCATAATGTTGCATGAATGCGGCTTCTGAGTTAAAAAAATATTGTTTAAACTTTTTGTTAAACAGGTGCTCGCCAACAAGTAGATTCTTGTATAAGAAAACTATATTAAAAGATTCCTTTGTTTTTTTTATTTATCCCGATGCTAAAGAATGTTTTTTTATATCTTTAATATCATAAGCTTGACTGTTTTTATTCTTGGTCTTTGCTAACTTTATCACTGTAGAAATTTAGCTGTGAAAAAAATGTAAATGATTTAAGATATTTGTTATATTTCGAGATTTCGAATTTTAGAAATAGGAATTTATGCATTTGTAAAGTATTTGACTACTTTGTAGCAAAGACGATTGGTTGCAAGTACATATAATAACAGATTATTTTGGTTATCATTATGAAAAAAGCCTCCAAACACCTAAGATGATAAGTCAAACCAATATACTCTACCTAGCTCGATGAACTTCAGCGCTAAAACAAACTCAGATTTTACGAGTTATTCTATTTTTTTTAATCAGTTATCACCAATTTATTGGATACTAATAATAATCTTTCGTGCTATGTAATGGTAGGTGAACATATGTAAAAAAGAAGAAATATCAATGGCATAGTATTTATTTTTATTTAAAATAAACTCTGGGGTCGGCACGGTGTAGAGATAACAAAAACTCTTTTAAACCTTTGTTCGAAAAATTGTTTTTAAGACGTGACATTTGATAGTCTGCAGTTAACATAGTTTGATTGGGAGAGATCCGTTTGCGCCAAAAATGCGTCCTTTTGCGCCACAACTTATTTTCTCTAATGCTATACATGTTTGCGCCACCTGTTTTAAAATTACATAGTATCATTTGCGCCAAAAATAAAATATACGATTGCGCCAATTTAAAGAAAAACATTCCTTAAGCAAAGAAAACATTTTTCTATTACAGTCTCCTGATTTGGAAGGCAAAAGCCAATATAAAAGTGGAATATAAATTAAATGTCCATTCCTGAATCCATGTATTGTATACAATTGCTGGAAATACTTCGGACAACACTTAAATGTTCCATCAGGAAACACATCTTCTGCCCCGTATACAAAGAAATTTCAAGTTAGCTTCTTCACAACCGAGAATAGCAATGCCTCTTTCAATATCATTTACTAAAACAAACTCTTCTTATTTATTTGTGATCACTCCTACCTCACTTAAAATTTCTTGGAATTCTACTGTACTTTTTGGTTGGGCAGGTTACATTTATCTTCTCTCTCTGAACATACACTGTCTTATGCACTTCAAGTAATTTTTCTGTAGATGTTCCTCTTCATGATGAAATAGTTTCGAACATATAATCTTAGCTGGTCTTTCGGACATATTTTCTGTAGCTTTTCTTTTGCATGATGTTCGTAGTATTTGACGCTCTAACGTTTGTGGGTCTGTCTCATGTATATGTGCAAGATTTCCACTCAGACAAAAATGATACTAGATATATATTAATCTTTAATATGTACGATCAATATGTGTTCGGGTAAATTGGCGCAATTGATACATTTGAATTTGTTTTTTTGCGCAAATGATATCCCTGAAATACAGTAATTGGCGCAAAAGGAGTGCTGACGTTTGATTTATCACGAAAATCATAAAAAAAGATTTATACTAGTTATAGGAATTGGTGGTTTTATTTAATTTAATTTTTAAATGATAGAATGTTTTGGATCTCGGTTCTGGAAGGCCCTTTCTCAATGGTCTTTGACGATGTTGAGATTTTTTGTATTAATAAAATTTGGTCATGTTCTAAATTTGAATGTTTCACCACTGCCGGTTTGCAAATTCACATTCGACCGTAGCAATATAAATGTTATATTCCTTTTTTTACTAGATTTTTTATGCTACATGCATGAACATCCTTCATTTTTACTAGATTAGTTTGCGTGTACGATATAACATGTTTCTTATGCTTTTCTAACAAGAAACTCACTGCATGGCTCCGGGTGGTAATGTGCTGAATGTACCAAGCAACTAGATGTGCATTTAAAATAATAATGTTTCATACCAAACGTAATTTTCTAATTTTGCAGTCGTTTGCATTACCGAACTTGACCTAGTTGCATTTTTTGTACCTGCCTCCCATAATGATTCTCAATTCATTTAATTACAGAAAGCTTTCCCAGACTTTGTTAATTAAAATCAAAACTATACAATTATTCCGCGACTAGTTATATAATTCAAGATATAATGACTTGATAGTTGGTATGCTGGCGGAATAAATCGTGAAGTATATTTGTTGACAATTATCCCACTTAGATTACCTTTAATTACACAAACTCATAAAGTGTCAATTTCTTTACCAATTTTCCCATCTCGCCGTCTGAATAATGGCAGCTAAACGTGATCTTTGTCATTATTAGTTGATCAACAAAGAACACTGTAAAAAACGATATCTTCACTGCTTAAATTGTTACAGAAATTACCCCTTTATCGATGATCAAATTGAAAACTAAATGTCTTAGAAATGGATTTAACTTGTATCATGTATTATTACTGTGTATGTCGTCAAGGCAACGCCTCGTGCGCCGGAAGTTGATTGAGAGCATGTCATATCGGTTATGTTGTTCATTCATTTACGTTCGCAGTCATTCGAGCGAAAATTGTAGATAGGACTTCCGATGACTATTTGTGCTTTTATAAGTCAAATATCGACAAGCAATGATTAGGAGCCAATATCCTTTCATTTTTTTCGTCGGAAGGAAAACACAGGCGCTATTTCCCTCCGGCTAATTGGTATTTACCGCCTGATTCTGGAGGAAATATCTAATACATACTTTCCTGTCAGACGATTTTAAAGCCATTATTTTTGTTACAATAGTCTTTAACTGTATTAATATGTGTTGTCATGGATTAACAATTACCTTGTTATTAAGTTGCAATAAAGCAGTATGCTAGTACCTTAGACTTGTATAATAGAATTATGATATAACAAACTTATCAGTTCACCATAATATGGCTTTGGGTGTATGCTTGTTTTCTATGTTTTAAATTGTTTTTAACATTAAATGAGGAGAAATGAGAAGAGGCCACCGAGGCGGTTCTGTTCGGTTTTGAAGGCCGCCCGATAACTATTAGTTGCTTATAATCCTATTCGTTTGTCTTTGGAAGTATTTTGTCACATTTGAAGTCGTACCACATATATTTATTTTTGTATAATTATGTAATGAAATTACTAATTTTGTTCAAACATGGACAACATTGACACTTGTTTTTGACTTGTACACACAGTTATACCTTATTTTGGATCCCGCTAACACGTTTAACCCCGCCACATTATTTATGTATGTGCCTGTCCCAAGTCAGGAGCCTGTAATTCAATGGTTGTCGTTGGTTTATGTGTTACATATTTGTTTTACGTTCATTTTTTTACATGAATAAGGCCGTTAGTTTTCTCGCTAGAATTGTTTTACATTGTCTTATCGGGGCCTTTTGTAGCTGCCTATTTGCGGTATGGGCTTTGCTCATTGTTGAAGGCCGTACGGTGACCTATAATTGTTAATGTTTGTGTCATTTTGGTCTTTTGTGGATAGTTGTCTCATTGGCAATCATACCACATCTTTTTTTTTATATATTCGAAAAATCTTTATTTAGATAGGAACGATGATAGGCCGTCTAAAATGGTTTTTTTTTTAATCTTGTTGATGAGATGGTATGGTTTCATGGCTTACGTGCACTATTATTTACTGAGTTAGGTATAGTGATAATAGTGATACTCGAATGATTGAATATGCATAACAAATGATTATTTTGGTGCATAACTTGATCTACCCGTAAGTATGTTCACACCGTGCCGACATTAGGTATTTCTATTACTAGTCTTTGATACAGTTTCCATAAATCAGAAGCCTTAAATATGAAGCCTATTCAGGAACGACATGTTTTTGCAGGGACTATTTCAAGGTGAAAAGGTTCTGTTACAAATATACAAGAAGAACACAATGAGCATGAATCTCACATATAATGTGGCATGGTTAAACTATGGAAAGTAAACACATAATACAAACTATGGAAAGTAAACACATAATACAAACTATGGAAAGTAAACACATAATACAAACTATGGAAAGTAAACACATAATACAAACTATGGAAAGTCAACACATAATACAAACTATGGAAAGTAAACACATAATACAAACTATGGAAAGTAAACACATAATACAACTATGTATAAACTCATCAAAGACACCAGGACTAAATTTTGTATATACGCCAGACGCGCGTTTCGTCTACAAAAGACTCATCAGTGATGAAAAAAAGGTTAAAAAGGCCAAATAAAGTACGAAGTTGAAGAGCATTGAGGACCAAAATTCCTAAAAGTTTTGCCAAATACAGCTAAGGTAATCTATGCCTGAGGTAGAAAAGCCTTAAATTTCAAAAATTTGTAAACAGTAAATTTATAAATATAACCATATCAATTACAATTCATGTCAGCACAAAAAGTGCTGAATCCTGGGCTTGTGATACCCTCGGGGAAAATAAATCTCCACCAGCAGTGGCATCGACCCAGTGATTGTAAATAATCTTGAGTTACATATAACAAATGCGTCTGAAGTACAAAAAGTAATGAATATAGTGTAAAGGTTTACTAAACATACGAGAGCAATTAACTACAGTACTATATATATCTATTGGATGTGTCACACTTTACAAATTCATATCTCTTATAAAGACTGTGCATGTAGGCTATATCGAACAGAAATGGCTGATCAAAAGTCTGAAAACACGCAAAGTTAATGTAGCGTGTTTAATTGTTAATTGCAAAATATTTTTTCTCAAAGGAAATCGAACGGGCGATTAAACATGTCATGGAATTAAAGTAAGGATATTACCAAACAATAATAGGCATGTTATACTTTTGAAACAAGTCAGCTTAAATTTCATTGCCGAAAATGAGCACTAGCATTCTGTTTTAATGTTTCATTGCATATGTTAAACTCTCAACATTACAACTGAATTATCACACTGTTTTTGTTAGACATATCGAAAATCGCCAATTACAGCGATTATTTTTTGAAAGTTTATACGAAATTGACAAAAACGATAAACTTTAGGTAATAAGATACCATGTTACCAAACTTATTTTACTGACTTTATTTTATTGATACAATTAACGAAAATAATATTTCATTGCTAAAATATTATTATAAAAGAATTAAAAACGAGATATCGTAACTTGGTCCTATGTAATACAGTAGTCACATAAAACTTTAGATGTTTTACCAATGGTCTAAAACAGACACCTAAAAGACACCTGCGCGGGTAGGTTAGATTGAAAAATATCGTTAAAAGAACTATATGGGCTATAATCATCTAGTTCAGTTGCTTTTTTCAAGTTTCCCTTTGGCTTAATTTTGTAATAATGTTATTTTTTTATCTTAATGATGTTTTTACTCTACAATTGTAATCATTTAATTTAGACCTTTTTCGGGATTGGGTTGTTTTTGCTCATTGTTGAAGGTCGGAATGTGTCCATGTTTGCTCACAACCTTGTTATTTGGTTTTTTAGGATGAGAGCCTTGTTATCAATCATTACAATTCTCCTTTTATACTTCAGTGATTTTGTATGAAGGGGAAAGTAATTGTTCCGTCATCGACAAAATCATATGTTTTAGGCTAGGATATCGATGGATACAAGATACATTCGTCATTAATTAATATACTTTGAAATGATGACATCAAAAACGATGAGAAAATAACATCTCCTTATCTCTCTCGCAGTCTCTTTACCTCTATCTATATTATTTTTTTTATCTATTAGTTTCTTTGTGTTTCTGTCTTAAATAATTCCGAGTCACATAGAGGAAATATAAAAAAGAAGATGTGGTATGATTGCCAATGAGACAACTATCCACAAAAGACCAAAATGGCACAAACAATTATAGGTCACCGCATGGCCTTCAACAATGAGCAAAGCCCATACCGCATATAATCAGCTATAAAAGGCCCCGATAAGACAATGTAAAACAATTCAAAGGAGAAAACTAACGGCCTTATTTATTTAAAAAAAAATGAAAGTTGAGTTTTACTATATTACTGCTATCGACACTGCATTGATATATGTCACTATACGGTATGGGCTTTGATCATTGTTAAAGGCCGTATGTTGACCTATATATATATATTTATTTCTGTGTCATTTGGTCTCTTGGGGAGAGTTGTCTCATTGGCATCAATTGCATATCTTTTTTTATATATAAGCTGTGGTCCTTCTTTTTTGCTGCCTGTTATGTATAAATATGCAATACATGAAAGCATATTTAAGGAATTTTAAAGAAAAATCCATTCTTTTTATCATATACATTCATATTCATCTAAATATCATAATATAGATAGGTAGATATGAGTTTAGTTTGAAAATATTTGTTGTGATAAATCTAAATAAAAATGGACGAGACATAATCAAATCATACGTATGAAGTCTTCTCCAAAATACAATATGAGTATATATATATAATAATATTCTTAGATCGGGTTTATGTGTGCACGTAAAATTTCTGATATCTTAAATGAGATATTTTTAAACCTCACCATATTTTGTTGATAATGGTATCAAAAATATCGAAACTAAGTTGTATTTTAAACTTATGTAAAACAGTTGGTTAGCACAACGCATGAAAACTGATGTATTTCATCACATTGACTTTGATTAAACGTTTGAAAGTACAATACGAACGTAGTTGAAGTAGAAATAGATTTTTTTTTTCTAAAACAAGGACTTTTTGACATCTATTTTACTAAAATCAGAACAGAAAAGAGAAAACAAAAGAAATCTGTTTTTGGATTAACGCCTGAAAACTAAATCTCGTGTCTGCTTCCCTCGCTTATCCCCTTCCATTCACGATTGTTCTCCATCATCTTACTACACCTAATTACATGTCCGAATAAAAAGGAGATGTCGGTGTTAATAACACAGCAACCGACATGACATATATATATATACATAGTATTTAAAAATATATTAGGTCAGTAAATATACAATAATAAAATATAATCTACAACACTAAATAAAAAGAACAATTAAAAGTATAGTAATCTATGTCGCATAACGTATTATTTACAATGTTGGTTTTTAAAATATTGTACAATATTTTCATAACTATTTCCTCTGAGTTGATGCTGCTTAATCTTTTCGAGTTACCTTTCTTTTGATGCTGCTGCTGCTGAAGTCATTCATGAATATTCATAACTTCCATTATTCATTAGGCGATGAATATTCATTAATTTCTCTGATCAATATCTAGCGATAAATATTCAAGCCTGTCATCAACAGTAAGCGACATAAAATCTATAAGCTTAACTGCCAATGGTAGAATGGTAAATTGTGGCAAAGAATGGTCGTTTTTACTTTAACTAAGATCAAAATACTTATTCGTGATTTTTAATTAATTACATATTATGAACAGACTGATCTAACATTCAAGTAAAAGTTACGATTTTCGGATACCTTTTTACTAAATGCTAGCGCATAAGTTGATAAATGTCTTACTTCAAGTAGGGGCTTTTAAACTGTATCATTTAAACCATTGTTCATCCAAGTCCTATCGTTTGAACCCTAAATAATGCCAAAACATTTAAGAGAAATATTGGTCCAGAACAGAAATAGTAAACAGCATAGATGATAGTTGCCGTCGAGGAGAGTGTGAATTGAGAACAAATGTACAATATATGGAAGTGTTTGACGACCTGTCCATGTGAGTTCAGTATAGTTAATATTAAAATGCCTTAACAAATGTTACTTTCTTGAAATAAGATTTGCAATTAAACCAATTTCCAACACCGTCTTACTTAACTATGAATAACTGGTTTAGAAAAGTATGTGCATAATCACAGGTGCAAATTTTCATGTAAACAATTGTAATTATATAAAATGTAAATACACTCAAGCTAACAAGGGAGCTAACAAAATAACTCTTAATTCCAAAATTGCCACATTATCAAATAGTATTCATAAGACATTTTGAAAAGATTAGTGACTATTTTAATCAAATTTTCCGTGTAAATAATGCCAGTAGAACTCATATAACTCCAACAGTTAACTCCCATATTAAAAAAAATACTGAAAGTGTCATATAAAATTTTAAATGAAATTATATGAACACTGGACTGATCATTTGGCATCATACATATATAATTTACCTGACAAAACTCCAGATATTTACTTGTCATTTTATGCTCAATCTTTGATGTCCGTGTCGTGGTTCGTGGGTTGCTTTCTTTCGTGTTTTACTTTTCTCCCCTTTTTTGAAATAACTTGGTTTCGACGAGCCCCCTTTATATCGTCTAATTTTTCAAAAACGAATAGAAAGAACAAAGTTATAACAGTTTTTATTTATAATTTGTTTGACTACTCAAATATTAAGAAGGAAAAGTATGAATGAGTTTGGTCACCTTAACTCTATGTAATATCTCAAAAGTCACTACGTTAGCTACTAATGATATCATAATCCCTTGCAAACAAGTGGTGCATTGCGCTCAAATCTAATGTAAGCTTTGTTCCAATTAAAAAAACAAATGCTTTGTGACCATGGAATACACGTATATTCTATCAAATACTAATGTAAAACTCCTACTGGTATCGTTAATATTATCGTCATGTTTAATGCGTTTCGCTCGGTTTTGGTTTGTTACCCCGATTTTGTTTTTTGTCCATGGATTAATGGGTTTTGAACAGCGGTATACTACTGTTGCCTTTATTTAACGGTTCACCACAATAAAACTTGGAACGTATGTAAGAACTGCCGTTTGTGATACAATTGAAAGCAGGGAAATTGAAAGTACGAATAAAAGAATAAATAATTACAATGAAAAATAAGTTAAGTTAATCTAAGTGAAGAAAGTATTGATTGAAAGGAGATGTCCCATGAAACATCAATTTAAAACATAACTAAAATATTGTATTGTCATTATACTATGTAAAATAGCATGCAGTGTTCGATGAGATAGTCATATCCGAGTTCATTTGAATATATTCCAGTTTGACTCAAAGTAAAATAGAAGTTGTTCCTATCAATTTTATCCGTTTGTGTTAGTTTTCTCGAATTAGTAAAGCTAGTGATTTACCAGAAGTTGCAATCAATGTTAAAATAGATGTGATATGATTGCTAATAAATAAAACTATCATGTCAAAAAAATAAGGGGCAGTTCTATAAAAGGCAATCAGTTAAAATATCAAGGCATACACATCAAGCACAAGGGCACACTAAACTACATCCACACATTAGAGGAGCCACACACGCTGAAACTAATATTCATAATTCCATCAAAGAACGAAATATATTAGATGGTTCAGTCATCCAAGTATATAAAATGTAAGGGAAAATAGTTCACTTTACAAACATTATAGGGGCACTTCTACTTCACCCACGAAAAGGTAAAACTCTACTATCAATATCTTAAGAGGTAAATATGATAAGACACATCCAAAAACTGCACAACTTGAATGTGTTCTAGCATTAAAATAAAAAGATTTGATATGATTGCAGATGCAAAAACGATCTACCAGAAACAGAAAGACGAGGATTGAAACACATCAATATCATCAAACGACCTAAATTTACATTGTATAGAAATCCAGGTGCCTGTATGTAACAATATGAAGCTATGCAAAGAAGAACCATCGATTTTATTTAAGCTATAAAAAAATAATACACGAAAGACATGAACAAGTAGAGAAGGCTGCAACCGACAACAACCACTGAATTGCATGCTCCTAAATTTTGACAGACAACTTCAAGTACAGAAAGTAGTGAAGACGGTTTAACATATTTGTTGGCACGCAATACTCCCCCATTTACTTGCAAAGTGGTGAATTAGATCAACACATACGCTACATGAAAAGGTCGGTTTAAATGAGCTTGACGTATACGTCGACATTGTGAAAAAAATGAATTGAAAACAATACTTAACAGGTAACAAAATTAATTAATTTTGAACTAGTAATTTACTTTTCATATGCAAAGATGGTGTTGATTGGAACCCGAAAGTCAGTTTGCAGTCACGGTCATTGCGGGGAAAAACAAACCGACCCAAGGTAAAAAAACACCATCAAAAATCAAATTTGTGAAAGTAAAATATCCAAATATGGAAAAGGACACTTAAGACAGTCCAAAATAAAAGAGGAAAATTCAAGAATGTCCTTTTCAGAGTTAAAAGTTTGCCGTTATCGTGTAAATGTCTAATTTTTCAAATTGGTATGGTAGTATTCTGCTTTTGTTTTGTATTTTCTTTACAAAATCGGTGTTGGAAAAAAAGTGTACTCTTATCAATAGAATAAATTTTCAAAAATACTCCATTTACATTACAACTTCATATATATATAGTGTATATATGTTAAAATCACATTTCAAATTTTACACAGCAGGTATATCACAATTAAATGAAGAAACAGCTAACGATACTTTAATAAAATGGAATGCAAAGTTTTTAAACCAAACATTTCACTACATTTTGTTCATAAAAAGATTTCATTCTCCTTGGAAAAAAATTCTCCAATAATTTAGTGAACCTAATTAATTTCCAAATAAGTACACAATTATTGTTATTCAATACAATTTGATCACTTTATTTTGCATCTTCTCTTGAGTTTGAAAAAATATGTCTTACAAGTATTAGTACTTTCAAACCCAGTTGAAATATCTTCCAAGGAATATAGAAAAATGTAATTTTATTTCTCTTTGAAAGAAATTTTCTTCCAAATAATTTTAACAGCAGTCCGATTTAAAAAAAAATGAATTGTGTCTTCAACAGCGAAAATCTCTTCAATTAAATTTAGAACAAATCAAAATTGCCTACAAATTAAACAATTAAGATTATTCATTTTGTTTCTTCCCATAAATTAATACATTTACAATCAGGTATATCTGTTGTTACATATAAAGAACCCACAATAAATGTATTTACAGCCATGAAAGCTATTCTTCATTTTGTTCACATTGTTTAAATATATGTCTGTCACTGGTTGGACGAAATTTCTTTCAAATGTATTGCCAGCAATAATAAAAACAATATTTTGCTCAAATAAATTTCTATCACTGATAAGATGAAATTTCTATCAAGATTTTGTACAGGAGTAACAAATATGTCACTTTATATTTTGTTGAAATAATTTTTTCTGGCTATAACAATACATGTGACTATGTACTGCCGTTTCAAAATACAATCAGAACAATTCATTGAACACAGATAACAATTCTACTAAAGAAAAATGAATTGCAGTACCACAATCATCAAAACTAGAGGCTCTAAAGAGCTTGTGTCGCCCACCTTGGAATATGTGCATATTCAACAAAGGACTCTTTCTAACATTGTATTGCTGGTCAGTTAGTCTGTTAACAAACAAATATGCGAAACTGATATACCCAAATATAGAGAGGAACACTAAGTCTTATTGTCTTAAAGTCAGTTTCCTTCGGTAAATTTAAGGAAAAAAATCGTCTCGTTTGTCGTAGTACTGAAATGACCGTTCATGTTTGATTCAAGGAAAAGTTTTAAAATGAGGCAGAGGAAGCTGCGTCTATTGTTTCTTTCATTTCTAGTTCTGGAGAATATATTTATGGAGCCCAATCCGAAAAGTTTGAATTGGAAATGATGGAAAAAATATCATCAATACATCTGAATGAGTTATTTAATAATCTAGCAGCCTTCATTTCTTGGTTTTGAAGGAATTCCAACAAGGATGAAATATAAGAAGAGGTCGACGCAGAGAGACGCACAGTTCGTTCCAATAGAAATGCTTACATTTTTTTTTAAATATCTCCTTTCAAATTCAACAAATATGTTGTCAATAAGAAACTCCAGCATACTTATCACTAGTTTCTCTGTATAGCATGTTTAACTTTTGTTCAGAGAGCCGTGGTGTAGTGGTTAGTGCATCGGACTACTAACACAAAGGTTCCTGGTTCGATTCCCGTTTGGGATGAAAATTTCAGGAACCCAAGTTTCGGCTCTCCCTTGACACCATTTGCAAGTATGGTCTTAAGGAAACGATGATAGTCCGTCGGACGAGGACGATAAATGGCTGGCCCGTGTTAAGAGAGAGCCACATCTCTTGCACGTTAAAGGCACCCTTGTAGATTTCGAAAAAGAGTAGGCTAATGCCGCTACAAGGCAGCACTCGCACCCGCAAAGTGGAAAGGGATTAATATAAGTTGCAAAACTTGTTTCCCAATCCACTATAAATAAATATGTTTAAATTAAACTTTTGTTCACTATTAACAAAATATGCAGTATGGCTTCCCAAAGTAATAAAATATAGCATATGATACCATTTTTAGGATGAAAAACATTGTTGATTTTTTCTTTTTTAGCGATTTTTCTATTTCGTGGATTTGTGGTATTTCTGAAGACCCTCTTCATAATGTTTGCCATTTTAAAACACAATTCCCTTCCTTGAAAAAAAATGTAAAATCACATAAATACTGAAAGTCAAATCGGAAAGTGCCTAATCATATGGCAAAATCAAATGACAAAACGCATCAAAAACGAATGGACAAGAACTGTCATATTCCTGACTTGCTACAGGCATTTTTAAATGTAGAAAATGGATGATTAAACCTGATTTTTAGCGCTAAACCTCTCACTTTGTACGACAGTCTAATCAAATTCTGTTATATTTACAATGATGCGTAAACTAAACAAACATGATAAAAAAAAAAGTCAAACTATGGGTACAGCAGTCATCATCGTGTTACAATCGTAAACATGCAGATGAGCCGTCAATGTACCTTTGTTAGTATTGAATTTTGTGAAGCTTGGGTATCCAATACAAACACGGTAAGTCTTTCGGTTTGTTGTTATGAATGTTATGTTCATTGAAAAAGAGGGGAAACGATACCAGAAGGACAGCCAAACTCATAGATTGAAAATAAACTGTCAACGCCATGGATAAAAAATAAAAGACAAACAAACAAAATATATTACACAAGACACAACACAGATAACTATAGACTATGCAACCCGAACTCCACCAAAAACTGGGAGCAATCTCAGATGCTCTGCAGGGGTAAGCATATCATTCTCCACATGTAGCACTCGTCGTGCTGCTTATGTTATTACATAACCGATAAATAGAAGCTTTGAAGGACTATCTAGAACCGAGTAAAGTGTATATTGCAAATATAAATATCAAGGTCAATACACAATTCAAATTGTATAATCTTGAACTCATTTTATTATACTTTTTATCTATCTTAAAAGGCAAAAAACCATAGTGTGTGACTGTCTAAATCGTTGTTCTAATAGTATACCGTATGTTCATAATATTGTATATTTTCAGTTTCCCTCTTATAAACTATTTATTTATTCATTCATTATTCAAATGTGAAAATCTTTTCTAGTATTGACTAGGTTTACTATTAAATGTTGAAGACTAAGTGCCAAAAAGTAAAATCACAAAAATACTGAACTCCGAGGAAAATTTAATAAAACGGAAAGTCCCTAATCAAATGACAAAATCGAATACTTAAACACATTAAACGAATGAATTACAAAGGTCATATATACCTGACATGGTACAGGTATTTTCGTATGTGGAAAATGATGGATTAAATCTGAATTATAGTTAACTTAACCCCTCACTTGTATGACAGTCGCATCAAATTATATATATTTACAACGATGTAAGACCCGAATGGAAAACATCATATCTTCAAACTGGCTACTATATATCGCAAATAGATTGTTAACATTCTTATTGTTAAGCTGGCTGTCAGTTTTAACCTGACCTGTTACCAGTATGACAATAAAACCCACAGTTCTTTAAATTTATGTTCAGACAGTTTTTTAAAGTTAGCGCGAGTCTTGCCGATTTTATTTAATAACTAAAATTTTAATTGCATCAACTTCCATATATTGACAACGATGCAAGACCCGAATGGGTAACACTATATCTTCAAAAAATTAGCGTCACTGATAAGTCTTATGTAGACGAAACGCGCATCTGGCGTACTTAATTATAATCCTGGTACCTTTGATAATTATTCAAACTGGCTACTGTATCGCATACGGTCGATTGTGGCAGTATTCACAGAGTTAACCTGACCAGTTACCAGTATGAAAATAATTAATATTAATAAGGATGTTCTTATCCCAGGGAAAGATTACCTAAGCCGTATTTGGCACAATTTGTTTGGAATTGTGTGTGCTATAAACTCTTCAATTTTGTCCAAAAAAGTTAAAAAGTCTAAATAAAGTACGAAATTGAAAAGCATTGATGACCAAAATCCTAAATGTTTAGTCAAATACAATTTCGCGCGTCTTTTGTATTAAATTATTATTCTGGTACATTTGACAACTGTTTTCTGTTGAGAGTGGAGAAATGTTGTAGCACATTAGATATAGTGGTGAAATCGGTTTCTCTAATGTTTGTTATCTTTCCTTTTCATACACTGAAGAAGATTGTGTACTTTTTATGTGACTTCATCAGGCATGGTCGCCTTTTTCATGACGTCACAATAGGAAAATTGAAAAGAAACCAAGAAAACTTGAAGTCACAAGTACCGCATAATCATTGTCACGTAAACATACTATTCACTATCAACTACCACAGCACTGACTATCAAGAAAAAGGTACGCTTTTTCTGAATTATTTTCTTTCACCTCTATGCAAAACTAAGAATTTTGGATTTTCAAATATTTTAAAGAAAGTGGCATAAGTGTAATATAATATTATAGAAACGCCCAGCTGACGATCTTCACTTCTTGGTAGTATTCTGACTAAAAGTAATTTCTCTTACATACTATCAACAGATTAGAAATTATGTCAGCCATTTTTTTGTCAGACCAAGATCAAGAAACTCCAATTATGCAATCACGCTGGAAAAACTAGGTCATCAACGCATTAAGATAGACCAATATCAACATTTTTTATATTTTCTCACGTCTTATTTTTTCCATTTCACACAGATGTAAATTTTACTATCGTAATAAAATGCATCATTAAAACCAAGAAGAAACCCTACAATCATGGCAATTTGCGTGCTGTAATAACAGTCAAAACAATTGCAGGATATTGGACGTTCGATTTGACATGAAGCGGTGCTTTATGTTTTGTGTGTAAGGAAATACAGCACCGAACCGGAGATGGTTCTATGTTAAGTGGCGTACAACTTCACATCAAAGCTTTTATAATCGTGTTTTATAATTGCTGTTTTTAGCGTTTCCCTGACTCTGACCAACAACCGTTTGACGCTCCATCGACTAAATGTTGTTATTACGAACTGACATTTCCCGATTGTTTCCCGTCTCTAATGGCATTGTTGTCGTCATTTTCCTTTGAAAGAGGAAATTATACTTCCAAGAGATATAGTTTTCTATGTAATGTTCATTTTAACTGAATAGATTCATGATTAGTGTTGCATAGACAAGCGAAATAAAATGTCTTTGAAAAATGGTGCAAATTACTTTCTAAAATATAATATGGAAAATTAGCATCGATATATTTCTTTTATGCAAGTGAAAGCATAGCAATCGAATTCCAATTTTCCCATTTGCTGTTTTAAAAGAATTTCAATACGGTCCAAATAATATTACCAATATAATAAAACACTCATATAATGAAAGAAATATATTTGAATTTCCCTGTCATCCCTAACATACGACTTTAAATACTAATTAAATCAATTTCCGTAAAAAACTAGAATGACTTACAATGGCGTTATTTCTGTGTGCCTTCATGTTTTATCGTCAACGAACAACCTCTTATTTATTATTTAATTTTGCAAAAGGTTAGAAGACTTGAATCAGAAGTGGTTACAAGGATAATCAATTTACTGCACAATAGAAAGAAAACTTGTTCAGCTCTTTGTATATTAATAGTTATTGAAAAGTACCCGAGGGTCTCTGAGTCCGCTTATTGAATTTCGTCCCCGTGCCTGCAATATTAGGCTTGTTTTCCTTGTAGGTTTGCTTTATAATTAAACAGTTAGGTTTCCATTTTTTGCAGTGAATCTAACGAGCTGTAAACTACCGGCGATTGACGTGCAAAAGATTATTGTTAATTTCCTGTGAAACACGATGTAGAGAGTGCGTTAACTCGTACCACTGTAAATTCAAGGTAATTCACGTGGAATCGCGCGAGGATTGACTGAAAATGGCACGTGGCTTTTCTACTTTCGAACAAATTATAAAATAAATCACTTTGAGGTTTGTATTTTCTTGATACCTTCAAATGCATGAAGTTCCTGTGAATATATTGCTAATTTTAGGTATACGGAAAAAATGGGATGATTATCAATTTTTGGGGTAGTTGTTTTTTACTACTTTAGACATTTTTCAATAAACGTATAGTTCACTAAAAAAAATCTTTCTTATACTTTAATGAAGAGGTTATTCAAATATTAATGTGCAAACTTTTAAAATACTATTAAACATATACTTGAGAAAGATTTCGATCATTACTTCTCCACAGAAAAAATAGACCAGACAGGAAGAAAATTAAAACAACGTATTAGTGCAAATATAGTGCTCTGTGAAGATGTCATTAGTACAAATCTAAAGCTATTATACATTCAGACTCTTATCGATATGTAGTTTATGTTATTCAAAAAAGTCACGTAACAATAAACTATTATTCGGGGAGGGGGGGGGGGGCTATGATTTATTTTGGAAAAAAAGTTTGTTTCCAGTTTTTGGTGAAAAAAACTAATTTGTTTTGGACCCTGAGAAAAAAAATTGTTTGTTTCACCCTCAGCCGCCACTATATGTAATGCTAAAATTGAAAGAAAAAAAATGTTTTCGGTTTGTCGCAAAAAAAAATAGATTGTTCTTCGCCGAAGGCGAAAAAAAGAGTTTGTACAGAAAAAAATCCATAATTTTGTCGTTTGTCGTTCAAAGTATTTTCTCATTTATAATTGAACTATAACATAATGAAATATAATAGAATAATAACATAATGACGGGATCTTTTAAAGAACAGTGACTCGTTATCAGAACCAAAGAAACCCCAAAAGTCGCATATACAAAACACACCAGCAAAACTAAAGGATAATACAAACACATTGACGGGATGTATAAGTACCGAGCCACGTCAAATGGATATCACAAAAAACAATCCATACATTAATAATAGAACAAAGATAAATAAAAGAATTATATAACACGTTGTTAAGATGATAAACAACGTCAGTACGCAGAATCTTGTGAAGTTGATACGGAGTATTTATCAACAAGGTCTTGGTACCTTCCGATGTACTTTTTTTAGGAATGGGACGCTGACACTGGTGACGTCTTACAAAGTATGAGAAGGAGCTGCAAGCTCTTGAATATCAAATAAGTTGGGAAATGTGTATAACAATTAAAATCAGAGAGCCGTGATGTAGTGGTTAGTGCATCGGACTACTAACACAAAGGTTCCTGGTTCGATTCCCGTTTGGGATGGAAATTTCAGGAACTCAATTTTCGGCTCTCCCTTGACACCATCTGCGAGTATGGTCTTGAGGAAACGATGATAGTCCGTCGGAAAGGGACGATACATGGCTGACCCGTGTTAAGAGAGAGCCACATCTCTTGCGCGTTAAAGAGACCCTTGTAGATTTCGAAAAAGAGTAGGTTAATGCCGCTACAAGGCAGCACTCGCACCCGCAAAGTGGAAAGGGATTAATATAAGTTGCAAAACTTGTTTCCCAATCCACTATAAATAAATATGTTTAAACTAAACTAAACTAAACTAATTAAAATCGTCTCGTGTGTCATAGATTCTTGTACTGAGAAGACTTGTGTATGTCAAATTCGAGATATAAATATAAAAATGAGGCGGAGGAAGCCCGAATGGTTTGGAACTTTCAGAAAGTTATATCTTAAAGTGTTATTAAAATTTGTTGTTTTGGTTTATAAGTTTTTCATATTCATTTGATAAGGTTTGAACTTTTAAATATTTTTGACTCGAGCATCAACGAAGATACATTTTATGTCGTTTTTTTACCGGCTTCAATGAAAGATTTAATCTATTGGATAACTTTCGCCCCATTAATAGTTAAATCTGCTTTCCGTTTATTTCAAAGTTTTTGATTTTACTATTTATATCCATAGCTATAGGGGGGAAATATTGCTATAAATTGCTTGGTATTTACAAAACAACTTTGACCAAAATAGATTTGGCTTGTTTAATTATCATGGAATGTTGATGAAATATTTACTCTGAAGGCTATTGACAAAAATATAAAAATTTCAAGAAATTTGAACCAACGAATTTACATGAATAATTTCATTGGAAATACAGCAGTTTGGTTAACACCAATGGTTCATTTTTATATTTTTGTCTTTAATCTTTGCTAATTTGCTTTGTCTATATGCTTTTTGTGCTTTTTTTTATGACATATTTGTTATTTTTTTTAATAGTGATTAAGATTATAAAACAATGCTGACTGCTGTACCCCTATTTTTGACATTTTTATCTTTTATATAGATATATGAAGATGTGGTATGAGTGCCAATAAGACAACTCTCCATCCAAGTAACAATTTATAAAAGTAAACCATAATGCCCGCGTCACACTGTCCCGATTTTTACGCCGATAGCAACACGATTATGGAAATTTTCAAAATCGGGACTGATCGTATCCAGATCGGGCTATTCGTAGTGCCATCTTTAACCATCATAGAACCATCGGCCACTTTTTCTAGCCTTCGGTGACAACTTCGGGAAGGGTTCCAAATTTTTTAACATGTTAAAAAAATCCCCGAAGGTGCGTCCGATGTTGAGGGTTCGTATTGAGTTCGTATCACCATCCTCACCATCGTAATGTAACCGGGAATGCATCTTTGAACATCGTATTGCATTCGTGTTTCCATCGGGCAGTTTTGACATTACGATGTCTACACGAATGAATAACGAAGCTACCCGAAGGTCTTACGATGGCAACACGACTTCGTGAAGACCTCGTAATCCCGTCGTGTTGCCATCGATTAAAAGTACGAAGGCGACAAGATGGAACTACGACGGAAATAAATCCAGCTAAATGTAAGTTTATTTTCCCGCTAAAATACATATGAAGTGCCATGCGCGATATGCATTGGTCAGTCTAATACAACAGTTAAGAAAGACGTTCACAAAACAGGGAGCTCATATCATATGATTCTATGAGAACAAGAAAGGCGACATCGTTGTTTCTATTATTTCAAATGGAACAAGAAGAGCAGTTATTACAGGCTCAGGATTTACTTTTACAAGTTAAATATTATTTTTTGTCAATTTTTCATATCAAGTTACATAATGAAAACCATAAACGCGCCTCGTACACCAACACAACAGGTACACGTATATAGGGAAACCAACTTTTTCTTCATTATTCTGATTTTTTATGTATCGTCTGAGTTGTTGTCACACGAATGTTTACTCCATAACCATTTAGTTTTCTATATGTCATATTTTGCCGCATGTGTTGCTCTCCCCACAGTCTTCCATTTGTCTATATTATTATAATATTCTCCATGAAAGAGCTCTTTTTGAATAAAAGGGACCAACAAACCCATTACATTACCTTTAAGATAGATCAGTAAACATGGGCATAAATATGGGTGATTATTCAGACTAGTGCATACATTTTACAGTTCAAACAAGGCAATGCCGAGCGTGGTATCCCCTCGTATGTAACATATTGGGAACAAATATGGACACTATATTTGTATATGACACATGCAGAAAATGGTAAATTGAATATGCATATTTGATACATAAACTATTTTTTTTAGAAATCAACCAAAATATTCAGTAACTGGAAATACTTTAGAACCAGAAGGTAAAAAAAAATGAGCAACCAATTTCCTGTGTATTATGATATTTCAAGGAGAAAAAACAAGTCCATCTGCATGACCTTGACTTGTGGCCTTGAACGTAAAAAATGTCAGATCATTAAAAAGAGGAATAATATACCAAATGTGGTTAAAATCTTTTGAAGCATATTGGTTTTAGAGTGTCCACAAGGGTGATATTGCCTTGTATCACAATTGTCACTGTGACCTTGACCTTTGAACTTTAAAGTCAATAATGCTTAAGATATTCTTAACGAGTAACACCATACCAAGTTTTGAGCATTTTGGTTCTAGAGTGTCCATAACAATTTTATCTACACGAAACTTACATGTAGTAGGCGAGGGGGTAATAAACTAAGTTTTATATGAATTAGACAAACAAATCGATTTCCCGCCATGCATGGCAGACTTACACAGAAACAATATAAAACGCGTGATGCCTTCGGCATATAATTTAAATGCATCGCAAGCTGTACACGACGTCTTTTATATATCGTATGGCCATCGCGCCATCATCGTTATCCGTCGTGTAGCCTTCGTAATCCATCGTGCAGCCTTCGTGATCTATCGTGAAGGCTTCGGCTGAGATATGAAGCTTAAATACCCGTCTTCGGTTAACCTTCGTATGTCCATCTTTTGCTATCGTATATAATTTCGGGACCATCGTATAGACTTCGGTATTCATCGTTCTTGCTTCGGTCACGTTTTGGTATTTTAATGAGATCGGGACCAACTTCGTAAGAACTTACAATTTTCGCATTCGGGTTTTAATCGTATATAAAAATCGGGACAGTGTGACGCGGGCATATAGGTCAACGTACGGCTATCAACACGAAGCTTTGCCTCTGTTTGTGTTGTTCACACATCGTTGTCAAAATAATGAAATGTGATGCGACTGTCATACAATTCAGAGTTTTTGCTAGTAAAAGAAAACAGGTTTAATCCACCATTTTCGACATAAGAAATATACCTGTAACAACTCAGGAATATGTCAGTTGTTACCCATTTGTTTGATGAGTTTTAGATTTTGATATTGCCATTTAATTAGGGACTTTTCTTTTATAATTTTGCTCGGAGTTCACTATTTTTGTGATTTTACTTTTTTTCACCACCGACAAAATTGGCCTGTCTCTACTTGAAAATATAAATAGTATGTGATTGAAACGTTCAACTGAGTTATCTCCGTATACCTAACTAAGACACCCACAAAATTAAACGTTTCAATTCATACCTGTCTATATTTATAAAGGTAAGATTTTAATATCATCTCTACTAAATAAAGGCAACAGTAGTATACCGCTGTTCGAAACTCATAAATCGATAGAAAAAAACAAATCCTGGTAACAAACTATAAAAACTGAGTGAAACGCATTAAATATAAACGAAGAACAACGACATAACATAAACACAACATTAAAATGTAACACACAGAGAATACCGCAGTCCCACTAGGCCACGATCGCACTACGATCTGTGAAAAAATGCAAATTTTGATGATCGAAGTTCGATCGTGTAGATCGCAGTAAGGTCGCATCACGGTCGTGTTGAGGTTTCAAGATCGTGATGAGCGTTGCCAACTTTGAACATGTTCTAAACAATCTTAGTGCGGTCGTGGCGAAATCAGATCGTAGTAGAAGCGTAGTGAGAGCGCACTAAGGTCGTAGTAAGATCTCAAAGGTCGCTGTACCATCGCAGCGAGAGCGTAATTCTATTCTGAGAGACTGTGCTACGATCTCACAGTGACGTTATTACGACCTCACTACGACCATCACGTTCTCACCGCGACCAAACTACGCTTCCACTACGACTATACCACGTTTACACCATGCTGCTCAAGACCATAGTACGATTCTAGTACGCCCTTGCCGTCCTCAACACGCTCTTCTTTCGACTTGACTACGTTCATATTACGACCATCATTTTTATTTTCATTTTCACATAAAATATATTATTAAATCTCTCCAGGTTTTGTGTGTCTGTATTTAATTAGACTTCTTGTCCATTTTTACCTTACGGCTCAACCATGCTTCTCGTTTTTAAATAGATTATACCGTTGTTTTTCCCCGTTTGAATGGTTCTACAGTAATTTTTGGGACCCTTTATAGCTTGCTGTTCGCTGTGAGCCAACGCTCCGTGTTGGAGGCCATATCTTGGCCTTTATTGGTTTACTTTTATAAATTGTCACTTGGATGGAGAGTTGTCTAATTTGCACTAATACCACATCTTCTTATATCTATTGACACATCTGTGTCATCTCTGCTATCGTTCATTAAAATATCGCCGTTTGAGCTTTATGGACCAGCAATAGGTTGTAATTTAGGTTTGATTAATCGGTCCGACATCTCTGCTAGATGAGGATTCGTTACTATCAGACCTTTCTCTGCCGCTACATCAACTCCTTCCACCAAGCCTACGTGTTCTTATAGACTTTGGTGGCATGACTGTATTGTTTCAGAGAAATCTACGTATTAATCAGAAAAAGAAGAAATGGAACTGTATTGACATGGCACGTATTTGCTGAGGACGTAGTACAATCGTGGTAAAAACGTGCTATAATCGCAGTAGACGCGTGGTAAGATCGTGTTGCAATCAGATAACTCAGATGGTATGGTCGTAGTGAAAACTGTTGAGCGTAGAAAGATCTTGAAAAGCATAGTGAGGTCGCAGAATAAGCGCGGTAAAACTTGTTATAATCGTAGCGGGATCGTTGTAAAAGCGTAATGAGGACGTAGCATCGTGAAAGAAACAAAAAATTACGGTTTCATGCCGCTCATATCGCGATCTGAGTTTATCTTAGATCGCGGTGAGCGTGGTGTGATCGTGGTATAGTGGGACTGGGGCTGAAACGAACTAAGCATTAGACAAAATCCGATTAGAATAACAAATATAACTAAAAGAGATGAAAATAATGATCTAAACAGCATGAAGATCGTAGTATGAACTTAGTCAGCTCGTAAGAAGAGCGTGATGTGGACGACATGGGCGTGTTAGAATCGTACTATTATCTTGAACAGCGTGGTGTAAACGTTGTATACTAGTAGTTGTAGCGGAAGCATAGTTGGGTCGAGGTGAGAACGTGATAGTCGTAGTGAGGTCCTGATAACATTGTTGTGAGATCGTAGCGCAGTCTCCTCGAATAGAATCACGCGTTTGCTACGCTCTCGCTACGATGGTAAAGCGATCTTACCACGTCATAACTGCGCTCTCACTACGCTTCTACCTAGACCTGATTTCGCCACGACCGCACCACGATTGTTTTGAACATGTTCAAAGTTAGCTACGCTCATCACGATCTTTAAGACCTCACCACAACTGTGATACGACTTACTGCAATCTACACGATCGCACTACGAACGTCAAAATTGTCATTTTTTTCACAGATCGTAGTGCGATCGTGGCCTAGTGGGACTGCGGTATTATGCATTCCCTCTGTTTTTACATTGTGTGTCCAAATTTCAGTTTTAAACTTCTATTATTAGAAGGATGGTATTTTCATAAAGAACGTCCCGTTCAGAAGGGGTGCTGTGTGATAAAGCAGTTTCTTTCTTTGGTATGAATTGACCGGTGGTAATTTAATTGCAGCTGTTTCGGATTTCCTATGATCTTGCAGTTTGCGAGTTTCACAAGAACAACTTTTCATGTAACAGTTCGATGTAAAATAAATGCTGCATTGCTGCTTTTGGTACTATGCCGACAAATGATATTTCAGGGTTGGTGGGTTATTTAATCTTACAATGGCTATTGCGCATGTTTTGTATTTACCGTCGACTGGTATATGAATAGGTAGGTCTCTTGTTTGTTTTCACTTTAGATGTAACTTGCAAATGCTTGAGAGTTGTTGGTCCACGATAAGGCAAGCCTGGATTTGATGGACAATTCTGTTATGTTGAAATAGTTATAAGAAGATGTGGTGTGAGAGCCAATGGGACAACTCCACATCGAACAAGTCACAATTTGTAAAAGAAAAACAAATATTTTCGATAATACAACACTGGGTGCTTAAGCCAAATGCATATATATAGCATTTTTGTCTGATAAAGATGAAAAGTCTACACTGCCCAGGATAAATGTTTATGACGATAACTCTTCCGTAAATACAATGGATTTTTTTTAGCTTTCTGGGTGTACAGAGTAAGGCGTCCATACGCTTTTTAAATTATGGTGTGATCGAGAACACAGTTTTTTGTTTAAATAACCGTATCATATCTAATCTATTGTCGGAGGGAGAGTTTTTAAAAACCTATAAATATGCGTTGTTAATGTAATTCGATTTCTATTCAGTTTTGAAAATAAATAATATTGCAGATTTCATGGCAATCCATATATCCAACGAGATTAATTTTAACGTATACAATATGTAAACTCCTCCGGATGCGTTTTGGAAAGCTCGGAAACTTTTTTCCATTAAAGCTTACCATTTTTATTTCATTTACCATTAGCGGACATTCAATTGTATTCAACGATGCATTGAAAAATTGTTAAAAACCGGATGTGAGCTAACAAGCCATTTTCCACAACACACAGGTAACAGTTCATTACGCCGAAACGACAATGTAAAAATTCGCTTTCTCAACGAGATTTAATGTTCGCCAAACGCCATTCGGAAAAAATCAATAGCGCTATACTTAGATACCTGGTCTGTTGTTGAGATAGGTTTCCGGGCTTTTGTATGTTCTCATTTAACACACCGGAAGCCACTTCAAGGCTTTTTCCTCATTCAGGAAAGTGCTTCCATAATATCAGGATATTTGCTACGGCATAAAACACTTTCAGAACCCTGTGATTGTAATAACAGTTTATGCTATAAAAGATGGCGATTGAATGTAATTAAAGAAGTTTCTTTAGCGGCTTAAAATTTACATTTACCTGTGGTTAATTAAGCATACTTTATTGAGTTTAGTCATATTTTTATGAATTTATTTTAAAAGGTACTTTCTTATATCACATAGACATGCTATTTGGTATATCTGTTTGTTAATCTAGAATGACTAACATGCATTAGGAACCGTTATTTATGTTCATCGGGAAATTAACGTATAAACGGTTTGTCTTTTATTATAATAAATCAATGTTTGGACCATAAAATGGAAATTTTACTGTGTTTGGTAAATCGTGACTTTTAAAACAGAAAACTTCCAGTAATTGCAACTTTAAAAAAACCAGTCTACAGCTGATGTTTTATGTCGTTATGTGCAATCCAAGATAGTTTTGAGTCTACTGCTTATGTTTCTATAAATATTAAAATTCCTCTTAAACCATACAAACTTTTCACTGCTAGGGACTATCAAAAATGGTAATATGGTATTGAAGGGTCAATATGTGGAAAATATCTAATTAAAGTGTGCCTCGAGTTTGTTTTTATATAGACATACCATATATAACATTAATAGTTTTCAAAGTTACCAGGCTTATAATTTTAATACGCCAGACGCACGTTTCGTCTACACAAGACTCATCAGTGACGCTCAGATAAAAAAAAAAGTTATAAAGCCAAAGACGAAGTACAAAGTTGAAGAACATTGAGGACCCAAAATTCCAAAACGTAATGCCAACTACAGCGAAGATAATCTATGCCTGGGGTAAGAAAATCCTTAGTGTTAATGGGTAATACGCTTTTGACTATCCATGATACTCGTAGTAATAATTTACATGCTATATGTTTGTGAGGAGTTATGTACAAAGCATTCACTCGCGCCACATCTTTGCGGAAACCTTGCGTTATTTAACACATTTTTTTACTTTTTTTCATGCAACATTTAACCAAGGATTTCTATAGTAAGACGGTTCATACTGTAGAAATCTTCTTACACACATCTTTGATTTAACATAATGGTTAAAGTTGAAACAACGTTCATCAGATGTTATTTGTACATTGAGGAAGCCATACAATTTTATTTTATTTTTATTTAATGCCAAGGGAAATTCTGGTGTCTTTAGCGCATACTCCTGGCAAAACAATGAGAGGGAAATTATGGTGTCTTTAGCGCATACTCCTGGTAAAATAAGGAGAGGGAAATTATGGTGTCTTTAGCGCTTACTCCTGGCACAATAATGAAAGGGAAATTCTGGTGTCCTAGCGCATACTCCTGGCAAAATAAGGAGAGGGAAAATTCTGGTGTCTTAAGCGCACACTTCCGACAAAATAATGAGAGGGAAATTCTGGGGTCTTTGAGGCTTACTTCTGGCAAAATAATGAGAGGGAATTTCTGGTGTCTTTAGCGCATACTCCTGGCAAAATAATGAGAGGGAAATTATGGAGTCTTTAGAACATACTCACGGAAAACTAATGAGTAGGTGAACATTAACAAGAAAAGTAAACTGAAGTGTCATCGAATTGTCAAAAAGCAATCTTGTTATTGTAACCAATTTTTTTTAGACGGTGCAATTTAAAAGCGTCCGTGGATGCATGTATACTGTCCTGATCAAGATTGGGTCGTTGATGAAGAATCTGTTTGGTTTATTACATGAAGTATAGACACTCATGGTGCTATACAGTAGCGGATCCAGAAAATTTTATAATGGGTCCACCTATCGCCTAATTGGGGGCTCCTATGATTCATGCTTTGAGTGATTCCATAAATAGCCAACCACAAATGGGACGAACGGGCGTCATATCCCTAGATCCGCCTCTGCTATCCAACGCTGTAAGAAGAACAATGAATTGTAGAATAACCTTTCCTTGAAACGTCTGTTCTTTGAGTTATTTGGCTGTTTTTTTCTGCTTTTTACCCAATTGAGGAGTTAAGCTCTTTTTATCTGAATTTTATAGTTTGTTCATATGTTGTACTATTACACCACTATCACAGGTTGGGTAGCGTAGGCGCCGTATTTTATATGTGCATGTCCCGAGTCAAAAGTCTGTTACCGAGTGGTTATAGTTTATTGCTGTTTCTATATTTGATTTTTGTTTCTTGTTTTGTGTAGTTTGTTTTTGTGTAGAAATTATTTTCGTGCATCAAATAAGGGGTCATCCTTTCTTGATCTTTATAAAAAAAAAAAATTGACATTAATATCAGTTTTCCTAAGAAGCTATATATGAATCAGATCAACTTTGGATTTGATATCAGTTTCATTTTTTTATATAAATAAGGGCGTTAGTTTTCGCGTTTGAATTGTTTTACATTGTCATTTCAAGGCCTTTTATAGCTGACTATGCGATATGGGCTTTGTTCATCAAACTAATAAATAACAACTGTCAAATTTTTGACATGGTACAGGCATTTTCTTATTTAAAAAATTTCGGATTAAACCTGGTTTTATAGCTAGCTAAACCTCTCACTTGTATGATTACGCATACAATTCCATTATACTGACAACGATGTGTGAACAAAACAAACAGACACAATAGGTAAAAATGTCAATAATAGGGATACAGCAATCAACATTGTGGTAACATCTCAATTCCCCTAGAAACAAACAAATATGTAAACAAACAATAACATTGCAAAATAAACACATTGACGGAATGTAAATTACAGAGCCACGTCATATGTAAATGTATCAATGAGATTATCCACCCGAGTTCACTTTTATTGAACCAAACATTTATAGTGACTAAATAAGACCACAATATTTGAATTTTTCATGGAAACAATCATTCCAAGTTTATGATAAATGAGACGATTTTTCTATTGTTAGTTTTCCTTTCCATTAATCCACAGGCTTACGGATATCCAACGCACGTTTCCTTTTGTCACATACTGAAATAAACTACGAACGCTTAAAGATAATATATAACTACCTATTCACACAAAACATGGTATGTATGGACTTGGCTTAAACATGTATCAAATAAAAAAGATGTTGCGGAAGCCAGATATACTATGGAGTAACGAACGAACGAAGAAATGAACAAACAAACCCACAACAGAAATTGTGAATTCTATATATGATCGACTATCGCTAACAAATGGAATAACTATTTAAGAAAATGATTCCATGTCTTCAAGTAGATTTTGCCCTTCTGTAGATAACAATGTAAAGAATGCTTTCTTAAGAAGCAAATAGTAACAAGATTTATCGTTTTGTGCTTTTTTTGTTTGTAGTTGTTAAAGGGAGTAGCACTATGTATTCAAAGACCCACCGAACATTTCTAAATAAATAAAAATAAAAGTTTCAAAGAACTCGTTCTTTTTTGGGGTTTCAATTTTGATGTATGTGGATATCTTTGCTTTATCGGCACATGTCAATATTCCGAAATTCAATGCACAATTTAGAATTATTTGGCGTATAAGCTGGGTAAATTTTTCCAAAATCTTCATCTATGTTAAATGGTGTCATTATAAGTACGTAGGTACACGAATTGTTCAATGAAAAATAACTTCATACACTGAAAGAAAAAGTCTACATTACTCGTTAGATACATGTAGACTTAGAACAATCTGACTTTGAGTCTTGCATTTTCTACAGAAATGTGATATGCGAACTCAACTGTGCGATGCATATCACTACATTATAGAATGTATCAAGTTGTAAATAAGCGGAAGCAAAATCCTGTCATAGCTCTTAACAAAAAAACTAATAGATCACTTTTATAGCTCAATCTATTTTATCCTTTTTATGTATAAGCAAACGTGGAATCTCCGAATGAGTAAATATTTAGTGGAATATGTTTATGTCTTTTTATGTGCAATATGTATCTTCACATATTCTGAAACTCATGGCACAATTAGAATAAGGGCATTAGCTCTGTGTTGAAGGACGTTCTTTGACTATAATTGTTAACTTTTTATACATAATGACCTGGAAGGAAAGTTGTCTCATTGGCACTCATACTCCATTTTTTGTTTATACTAAAAATACATTTTTCAAGGAGACGACTAATTGCTTCTACTTTAATGCAAAGTAACGTTTTTGTTTTAAATCAAACAGATAATAAGTAAAATGTAATTCTAAATGGTTTGAATCAATTTTGCTAAAAAAACAAATTACCAACTATTTCCAAAGTTTTTCATAACTTTTCCCTGTAAAGTGATTAGAAACATTGTTTGTCATTTGCCATTTTGTCTTGAGCCAAAATACTTTTTTTTAATTTGATTTAGAGGTTTAGCTAGCTATAAAACCAGGTTTATTCCACCATTTACTACATAAGAAAATGCATGTTCCAAGTTGAGAATATGACAGTTGTTATCCATTCGTTTGATGTGTTTAAGATTTTGATATTGTCATTTGAATACGAACTTTCCGTTTTGAATTTTCCACGAAGTTCGGTATTTTTGTTATTTTCTTTTTTCTTTTTATAAAACTATGTATTTGAATGTAAACAAGCTGAGGTTTTCCGAAAAAAACGATATGCTTCTGAAACAGTGTCAAATTTTATTTGATAATTTTCAGTTTTTTCTTCAATTCATTCACAATTGACAATAACTACGCCCAGACTATAATGACAAACGTTCACGAGAAATGGGTTTGCATACAAATCTGGTCAGTAAACTTTCTTCAAGGATCAAGCTTGAATTATCGATTTTCAAATGTTTGGACGATACGTGGTGTTGAATGGAGACGGCTAGCGTTTATTTACAGTAACTCTGTACGGAATATACCATATTTTTAATATGCTTAACAGACTTATTGACAGATCAATTGCTGGTAGGGTTCTATGCTGTCCTTTTTCTTTTGGTGTTGTGGCTGTGTTAGGCCTTCATTGATACATATCCTATCCAATTCTGACAGCCTACAATTTAATTGGTTGCTGTCTGCTATATTTGTTTTTAGTTCAATGTTTTATCATAAATAACGCCGTTGTTTTTCTGGTTTGAATTGTTTTAAATATTTTGTCATGCCGGGGCCTGTTATAGTTTACTCTACGGTGTGGGTTTTGATTATTGTTAAAGGCCTTACGGTGACCCAAAAGTTGCTTTCTTTCATCTTTATCCCTAATGGATATAAAAATGTGTCTAATTGGTAACCATACCTCACTTCTTATATCTATATCACCAATTTTCGGGAACTAATTTCAATTTGTTATTAAAAAAGGCATACACAAACGATGACTTTGGAAATGAAAATTAAAGATTTATGAACTCATCCGCACTCTTTTGATCTCGATCACCAATACAACAAAATGTTCGTGGAAGAAGAAGGCAACGTAAAAACAGTTTAAAGTTCATATTGTAATAAAAAAGGACATACTCTCAACTGCAAATACCAAGAAAAAATCACCTAAATTCAAAAAAGTATTCAAATAGTTAAAAGTGGAGGTTGTACAACTCATTTAAAGAATAATAAGATGACGTATGTAAAACATGTGTTGCTAGCAGTCGATACTTGTCCCCGTGTTAACAGTTGTATTCATCATTAAGAAGAGGAAAGAACAAATCGAAAAGTTTGCAGTAACTTATTCGAGAAAAATTTCAAAACTTGATGTAGGATTACCAATAACATATCAAGTAAAATTTTCAAGTTCTTTCCAATACATTAGATACAATGTAAATGAAATCACAAATAATTAAATACTTCACATGTCTCAATAAATAATCAAAAGTCTGACAAAATGATTTATTCAACAAAATCAACATAAATAAAACGATTCAAATATCAATAACAGGAGTATTTACATGTAAAATTAATATGTTTTTAAAAGTTACGGATAGAACGACCCCACGTGCGGCTGTACTCCATGCGGGGATAACCCATGTCCTGGAATGTTAGGGAAGATATTATTGGTCGTTGATGGCCAATACGGGCTTGGAGAACAAAAGAGTCCGGAAGATGTCGTTGGTGGCATAGGCGCATGCGGATTGAGGTAATTAAGAGGAGATGGACCATAACTTGGCATAAACATGTCTGATTGATAACGATGTGGTGTGTGATAAGTTTCAGGTGTTGTCTGTTGCATATTTTGAGCAAGTCCAACAAAATCAAATTTGTATGCATATCGCTTCCCGTGAACTTTTGTCATTATGTTCTTGTCGTAGTAATATCTCAGAGCACGGCTCAGTTTGTCGTAATTCATGTTCGGTTTACTTTTCCTTTCACCCCATCGTCTAGCAACTTCATCGGGGTCAACAAGTTTAAACTCTCCTTGTGTTCCTTCCCATGTTATACATCCCATGTTTCGTCTGTCGGATAAAAGTTCCAAGAGAAACTGCCATAACTGTATCTGACCTGTTCCTGAAAGAAGAATATTTTTGTCATGTAAAGGAATATTAATGAGGATCGGAAAAAAACTTTAGCATTATGAAATGGAAAAATTGGATATGGAATAAATAAAATACTAGTCAATAATTGTTGAATGATTTAAAAAAGATATATACTTTCAAGTTAATTGTCAGTCCTCGGTTCTCTTTGTATGGTGAAACAAGAAATGATATTTACAAATAATATAAATTGACAAGTAGGACAATTACCTGAACTGGAAAATCGACTTGATACATGGACCATTCGTTGATACAATTGTTCTGAAAAAAAAAGAAAAAGAAACAATTAGCAACAAACAAAAACACTGTTTTTGTACCAAATGTACAAATATTGGCATACATTATTTCTTTATTTTGATATCAATATTTATCATATACTTCGACTAAATAACATTTAAATTTTACCGTATGATAATAGCATTAAATTGACGTAAATTTCATATTTTTCGAATTGGTGCTTTGCGGGCTGATATGAAAAGTTTATCACATGCTTCGATTGTTATCACATACCTTTCCGTAACGTTATCACATGGCATTCCGGTGATACTCGGCCAATTCCGGAAAATACACTTCAATGTTACGTTTTCAGTGGAAAACATTACAAAGTAGTATATAAAACAATCATAATGGAAAGTATATCGTGTAAAATAATAAAAATAATGAAAATAAAAAAAAATTAAAAAAAATTAAATAAATGCATTTTTAAAAAAAATTCTGAAACTTAATTTAGAAAGTTTCTTAAAAAAAATACTTATCCAAACAATGTTCATAATTATGTATATTGTTGAATTATTTTTTTTGTCGATTCGTTTATATTAAACTGTTGTTTTGTTTTTCTCTCTGTTGAGGCATATGATAGAAAAATTTCATATTGAATGTATCAAATTTTGGGTCCGACATCCGTGAAAGTTTTTACTCTTTAAACTTCGGGAAACACGTGAAAGGATCAATACCTTAGTCTGTTATTTTTCTTTACTGTTGAAGCATATGATAAAAAGATCATAACATGTCATTTTTCATATCGTATGTATTATCAGCCCTCGGTCGATATCAGCCCTCGAGCCATGCGGCTCTTGGGCTGATATTAAACCTAGGGCTGATAATACATGCGATATGAAAAATGCCATGTAATAATCTGATAATATTACCATTCAAAGTACAGCAATGATTGAAAAAGAACAAATGCAGTGTATTACAATTATCATATATGAATAATGTGTCTGCATTGTATTGAATACCCCTTTTCTGTTATGTATTGGATACTTGATAAATTAGAAATGCATTGTAAGCAAGATAAAATAAGAGCCGAATTTGTCATTAATGTATCATAGTCAGGAATCAGGCATCGGACAAAATATTTTTAACAATTTTATTAAAAAAAAACTAGTTATAGCAAATGCCTGAACACTGCAGAAAAGTTTCTGTTAATTTGTTATTTCGCGGGTTAATAGTTCGTTATTTAGCAGTTTGCTTCATTTAACGTTTTCAAATGTCTTTTAAAAGATATTTTAGGTATTTTCGACCAATTGCTCTCACAACAACTTCAACAATAACGTACAAGGTCCCCACATTAATCAAAATCAATTTAGTGCGAACTTTCGGAATCCCTCAGGACGAAAGCTAATTTCCGAGACGTGCGCATATCTAGATTGCTCGCATTATAAAGAATTGAAAAGGCAAAAAAGATGGAATGAAAAAGTAAACGTATCGTCGGAATAGAAATCCGATTACACAGATTGTTACATTCATTAACTGTTTAATCGGAGACAAAAGTTAAATACAGTTCGATATTGGCAATTTTCTCTGTTAACCCGTTAATAAGGTTTCATCCAACCATAGATTGCTACTGCTTGGGGGATTGACCGGCGTCATAGGATACACTAATAGATATTTTTCGGAAAACTGATTGTACATTAGGAAGTTGAGAGAGTCTTCTTATTATTTTTGTTTGAAAATGGAATGAAATCTTTGCTACTGCGATCTCTGTTTAAAATTTACATTATAAACGTTGTGCAGGTAAGTATAGGTAAGTTGGGGGACTGACCATGATAGGATGCCCACCGCTGTCGGTAAAAAAAAAATATAATCTCTTTTAGATAGTTTAAATAATTGGGGGAATTTGTACAAAAAGACTATTTAAATTTTCTTTGGATACAACATATCTAAATGTCTACAAAAAAGCACATTTAATGAAATTGTAAAGAAATATAAAATGTAAACACAATTATCCAATTGAGGAATTGTTAAAAATCTACATAGAAATACATATAAATAGAAAAATCTACATAAAAATACTTATAAATAGAAAAATCTACAATTTTGTGTGCGGGGACTATGACTCGGCGACAGATAATCCATCAGCATATATATATACAAAATAAGCTGTAGCTAAAGTAGAACACGATCAAAGAAAAATGCTGGCATTGCAGACCCCGAGTTAAAGCCTTAGTGTCTCTTTAGTTTAATTGTGTTGTAGGTTTGCTGTTTCGTTGTCTATATCGGATAATGTAATATGCCATATATAATATTATATATGGATATGATTTCTGTTAAAGATTTTACGGAAAACAAAATAGACCGATCATTTTGAAGAAAATATGTCCTATAATCAAAGGACACTTTGCTTAAGGGTGTTGGAGTCTCTTCCAGTTGCCAAGTGCAATAAGCGCATGCAACTGACATCTCTACTCAGGTTTGAAACCTTCTCAAAACATTGTTGAAAAACTTATTTCTTATCATTACCCCATCAGCGTTTTCTTTTTTCTTTTTTCTCATTATATTACAAGTTCGCGTGAGCGTGTCAAAACTTTATGTAACTTCTAATGTTTCGCGGAGAGAACATTTCACCATGACTCGCAGGTGCGTAGAATTATGTATGTTAATAAGACAATTCGCAAATGATTAAATGAAAACCGGAAAATCTAAAGATGACAATTTCAAGAATCCCAATAAAAGAAAATATGAAATTGACAACGACGATCAAGAGACCATGGATAGGATTTCATATGATTAAATCTGTCATTGAACCGTTTTATTTAGTGGAGGTTAGTGACACTTCAAAATGGCGTGTGCCAGTTTCTGGATTATTACGGTAATTACTGGGATAGAAAGTTGAAAATTAGATGTTGTTTTCTATGAATAATGTCATCTTTTATGACTAAATTTGATTTTTAACACGTTTTACTCTTAACACTTATAAGATACTTGTGAAGTGCTTGCATCCCCTTAGATTGTTTTATTGTATTTTGAATTTTAGATATGATTTCATTTATTCACACACGTGACCTTAAAGAATTATCATAAGCAACAAAAAAATACATTTCTCTTATTTAAAGAATATTTTTAAAACTTAATAGCTTTGGGTTCATATTTTTTGCTCTAAGATCTCACATTATTTTCATGCGTTCGCTTTTTTTCTCTCTCTCTCAGATAATTATTGTACTGAAAGGTATGCTCTTTTCATATATTTTTATATATGTGTACATAAATGTCTCTTGTTTTTCCCCCTGCTCAATAAGTGTGAACCCAACATCTCCGATTAAATCGTATAATGATTTTTTAAAGTATATTCGCAGAGTTGGTTATTTTTGTTTGCTTATTTTTATCTAGATGTTTCAAGTTGCTATTAATAAAAAAAAAAAAAAGCAAGATTTAAACTTATTTCCGAGCGCGCGATACTTGTTTCCTGAATAAATTTCACCAGACACGTTCGAGACGAAATGTTTAAAAAGCATATAATTCAACTTTTGAGAGCGTACAAAAAATGGCCGGAACAGAAGTGAAAAGTATCTTCAGGTCATTGTGTCATGAATGCTATTGCAACCTACTATTTTTGTTCAAAATTGTATAAATGGACATTATTCAATAAAGATTAAAGTAGGTATCGTTTTAATTAGGTTAGACGTATCCAGTATGCGATATGTATAAAAATGGTTTGCTCAGAACTTGACCGATGTTTATGAAGACGTACAGCTTAATTGCAAAAAGTAAAAGGCTTGCGGGTTAATTTGCTAACATTACATTTACAAAATATACACGCATGAAAAAAAGTTCTTTACCAGTGACGTTGAACATATATAAGTATATAGATAGTTGTCCAATGTGAACCTCATTTTAGCAAATCAATGGATTGTTTTATATAGCCCACACGGTGCACCATAAGACAAGATATATTTTGGATCTAAAGTATGCCAATAAGAATTACACTAAAACTTTTAAAAGAAAACATCAGTTTTTCCTGTCTTCATTTGGCAACGAGAGTACCAGTTAAACAGAGTAATATTTCAATTCATAAAATATAATATTGTTATTATTGCTGCATATGGGGCCTTGTGAAATAAGTTTCAAGTTTCAAGTTTTCAAATTGACAACTAGTATGTCTAATGATCGATTCAAATAAATAAATAAATTATATAAATGTTTTGTAAACAAACATAATAAAATTGAGAATGGAAATGGGGAATGTGTCAAAGAGACAACAACCCGACCAAATAAAAAATAACAGCAGAAGGTCACCAACAGGTCTTCAATGTAGCGAGAAATTCCCGCACCCGGAGGCGTCCTTCAGCTGGCCCCTAAACAAATATATACTAGTTCAGTGATAATGAACGCCATACTAATTTCCAAATTGTACACAAGAAACTAATATAAAAACAATACAAGACTAACAAAGACCAGAGGCTCCTGACTTGGGACAGGCGCAAAAATGCGGCGGGGTTAAACATGTTTGTGAGATCTCAACCCTCCCCCTATACCTCTAACCAATGTAGAAAAATAAACGCATAACAGTACGCACATTAAAATTCAGTTCAAGAGAAGTCCGAGTCTGATGTCAGAAGATGTAACCAAAGAAAATAAACAAAATGACAATAATACATAAATAACAACAGACTACTAGCAGTTAACTGACATGCCAGCTCCAGACTTCAATAAAACTGACTGAATACATGTACAGCAAACGCAAATATCAGCTAAAATGTCGGTTTTAGTGAAAATTAAGTTGAACATATTTTTGATGAACAAACACATAGATAAAATATACCCCTACGAAGAACAATTGGTACACTGAGTTGATATGGCAGATGCTGGACTAATATTTCCTAAGGATAACATCAACCATGTAGTCAGTGTGTTTGGTACTGATACGATTTAAAACATACTTTGGTAAACCGTTGATAGATCAAGGAATTGTTAAGAAACCACGGTTCCAACTTTCTGAGAAGATACTGTTCTTTGGCGAATTTGTCTTTTCTTTTTGGTACCGTTAGTCATAAAATTCATCAAGGTAGGTGTTCATGTAAATATATATAAATGCTCATTTTAACCTTTTGGGTTAGACGGTTCTTTAAGTTTTATCCAAGAAAGGCGGTTTGGACAAACAATCAATAAAGTTTCATCTATGTACACATATAGGAATGGACATTTATAGGCGCTAAAGGTTAAATTCCACCCACAATTTCCTTGCCGACTTGTAGTTTGGTTGTAAGAAATTATAGTACAAGTATGAACCTACCTTGACTTGTTGGTGATGGTTGTGGTGGCTGCCATTGTGACTTTGGGAAGCCTGGATCTGCAGATAGAAAGGTATAAAGTGGTTAATTAAGGCAGCGCATAATGCTAGACACATTTAAATGTAAATTGTCACATCCTCTCAATTACTACATAATCTGTTTCTTCTATTCTATTATGTTTTATTTGAAAGTGATTGTATTATGTACTCATTTGAAAGTGCATCTTTTATCCGAACTTTTTTACCTGCATTTTAAATTTAAGACTGGTATATAAATAATAAATAAAGACTATCTATATAAAAAAGAACGGTTTTATTTCATTACAGTAGCTGCATATTTCACTAGATTCAATTTGATAATTAATGATATTTTATAAGAGAACCAAACAATAAATAACAGGAATGATACATTTAACCAACTCTGAGAACATATGTCCCAAACAAACTGCATTATTATATAAGTTACATTAGATATACATGTATACTATCAGTTCCAATAGTTAGAAATTAATGATAAAAAAAAAATAATAAATCACTACACCATGGTTTACCTGCAAACATGAAATTATGGAATCCAGAGAGAGTACACTGTCTAAAATAATTAGCTTGTTTAAAATAGTCTGGTTTGAAATAGTCACTTTGTTTTAAATAGTTACTATAATAATCACTCTGTTTGCAGAGATCTTCTTTCAGATAATCCTGTTTTAAATAGTCTGCATGTTTAAAATAATCCACTTGATTTAGAACCTGCATGATGATAAACTTTTTAAAAATATTCAACTATTAGTTTTCACGTATTCTTATTGCTCATCTTCTTTTCAAATAATGTCGGATATAAAAGTCTCGTATCGTTGTAGTTTTTATTTGGAAATATTTGTGATGTTGATTTTTAAGGAGATCATATAAAAATGAATACAAAACGGTAACTTATTTGTAATTATGAAAATGTTTTATTGGTTTCTCATAAAAGAAAAAATTCACGTGGATGATGTGAGTAAACACTGATTTTCACTTGTTAGCCAATCAAAGCCGTCGACGGATGTCACCATCGACCAATGAGTTCCTGTTTGTATTCATGACTTTGGGTCGATACTAGTTAAATGGCGTAACACGATTCCGGGGCACCCAGACACGTGGGTCCGTTGTTTACAAATTTCTTGCTTCCAGTTAAAGCTAAATTTTCTCACAGTCATCCTCAGCTATTGATTATTGGTGCTAATAAATCTATGTTTAAAACGTTTTGTAAAACACATTTTAATGTGAGAGAAAACCGAAGTGAAGACAGTCCTTATGTTAGCTTCTATGGGAAATTATTCTTTCTTTTTTAGGTCAATAAAACTTTTTATTTGGTAAATGCATTTTTTGTTAAATTAACCCTGACAATGAGAGACATTGGTGAAGATTATCCCCACTTAATTACAGGTGGCGCTGTTGTAGATCAGGTCCAACATCTGTTTGTATGATAAAAAGTCAGCATGCATTCATTGGCAAATGATACACAAATATGTATATGTTGATTATTAAGCCTTAATTATAATTAATTCATTTGTATTATTGTTTATTTTAATCACTATTAATAAATTGATGATAAATGTGTCAAATTTTGGATACATTGCCCAAACAAAAAAAAGAACTAAAGGAGTGTATGTGTATTATCATGCAGTGGAAGAAAAATGAGAGATTTTTTTCACATAGTTAAAGACTATTATTTCTTTCTTTATTAATAACAAAAAATGGAATTTAAAAGAGTTGTTAGATACATCGGTACATGTATAGGAAGATGTGGTATGAATGCCAATGAGACAACTCTCCATGTAAGTAACAATTTATAAAAGTAAACCATTATGTACATGTATGTATGTATTTATGACTATTTTATAATAGTTCATTTGTTTACACAAATATATAAATTAAGCATGTTTTTTTATTTGTTTAATTCTTAAAATAATTTTCACTAATCAAACTGAAAGAAATCTTTATATTTTTATATATGACAGCTTAAAAACAAAACCCAGCTTTCAATTCCAAATTTGATGTTTTTTTTTCATGAAGACACTTTTTTAAATTTTCAAATGAGAATCAAATGACAGAAATCAGAATTTTGGAAAAGACTTAGCACATTTTACGTCAATATCAAAAGAGATATAGCTGGAACCAACAGCTCATTGTAAACATGTCTCTGTAGTTTACTTTGACATGACAGTTTTCCTCTTTTAATAGTTGAGTCAGTCATAAAGCCAAAAAAAAACATTAAATTTGGAATATGTGTGTCAAAGTCACTTCTTTTTCTTGGTTCTTCATCAGGTGGATTACAGTTTAAGCACTCAAATGGCCATATACGTCCTGAAATAAACTGATCACACTAGATCTGTTGGCCTTGTCTGATGTAATTTGGGAGAAAATTAGTGTTGGGCCAACAAACATGACTATTACTTTCAAAAATCTTTTCAAAAGTATTTTAAAATTCAATGATGAAATGAAAAAACTACTTTTTATAAAAAAAAATATTTCAAACCGATAGTTCATAAAATATCATAAAATCAAAATTTTTTAATTTAATTATTTTTATTAATTATAAATTAATTTTAATGAATATTTCACTTCAGTTTTCATTGTCAAAACTTTTAACTGATGCATGATCACTCTGCAAAAAATAAAAATCACAGCAAACAAAGCTGTTTTTGCTAGCTGTCCATTCTATTAATCCTATAATAAATGCATTTAAGCATTACAGTTGTGTAATTTATCCTTTTTCTGCTGATATTTTCATTTAAAAAATATAATGCACATTGATAATAAAAATAAAACATTATAAATAGCAAAATAAGTAAAAAAAAATCATGAATATAGTAGAAGAAAATATCCCCCTCATAAATTATACATATAATATAGGACTATCAATTCTATGTGCTTTTCACATTTTTTACTTTTTGTTGCAATAATGTCCATTTTTTATTTTAAATTCTCATATATTAAAAATATATAATCACCTCTACAAGACACATCCAGATAAAAGACATTTGTTAATAAAATCTTCTATTTAATTTGTATACAAATATACATAATGTAATTCTCAATAGGATATAGATAAGAGATGCTGTGTGTTGGACCTGATCTACTGCACTGCCACCTGTGTTATCATTAAAGGGGAATAATTGACCAATGTTCCTCATTAGACAAGTAGAAACTACTACAAGCGAAGATATTTAGAATCTACATACGTATTAGCATTTTGTTTATGTCAAAGTCTGATAAGATAAGAGAGAAAATTGAAGAATTATTTCATACCAATATCTTTTTTAAATATGTAACTCTTATGTGCTTACTTCAATGATTAGACCGAAATATGGGTATTTGTAATATAAATGTAAAACGTATTTTTCTCTCTCGCTATAACGTTACATATCGTCTCGAAGGTTAATAAATTTACAGAAACATAGTTTTAAACTATGACAGTTTAGGAGTCACATGGTCTTTGCGATAATGAGACCATATTATAATAATTATTATTTTTTTTATTTTTTATTATTATTATTATTATTATTATTATTATTATTATTATTATTATTATTATTATTATTATTATTATTATTATTATTATTATTATTATTATTATTATTATTATTATTATTATTTATTATTATTATTATTATTATTATTATTATTATTATTATTATTATTATTCAATTAGCTAAGGTGTATTATTTAATCTCTAAATTTCAATGAATGTGATTTCGTTAGTCTTTTGTTTACAAACCTTTTATTATCAATCGAAACTTTATGCAATGTGAGATCTAGTGCTTTTAAATTAAAAGGTTTTCCTATATGATTTAATTACATCTGTGTATCTTTAACCCTAGATATCAAAATTATGCATAAAATCGAGAAATTTAGAATGACAATCAATTAATGTTTAATTTTTATGTATGCTTAAAGAAAATACTTCACTTCTAATGAATAAATTGTTTAAAAATAAACAATATAAAATGCCACTGTCGATATCAACGGTAATCGGAGAACTGCATGAAAAATGAAAATAACGATTAAAATCTAAATTTTATTAAACATTTGATTTTTCCGAAACAAATTTGGTTCATGGTTAAAAATGACAGATAAACCGGAACAAGGATAATTAAATATTTGTTTAATACTTTTTATCTTAACAAATGAATTTCTATCAAATTGGATACTTTATCTGTCAAATAAAGAGTAATAATTCTAGCTATTATTTAATAATATCGAAACAAACTGCTAAATGGTGTTCGATCATTTAACGTGATTTCACGACACGATGACACCTGGAGGTGCGAATTGAAAATTAACATGTTCCGGTTATTGTCATTACCGCTTCTTATTCTGTCAACTTTGTTATAGACTGCGTTTGGTTTTACACTTTAATCCGTCCTTTTCAAATAAAAACGTGGTTAAAAAGACCAGATAATTGATTTCATACTTTCAGGAGGCCTATGTATTTTCCGAGAATATCAATAATATGAAAAGTACTTATTTGCAATTGTGCTTCAACAATTCATTCCCGTAGTAATAAGCTTCTACATTTTTGTTATTACAGTTTGTTGGAATTTTGCGTATTTGATGAAATCTTGTAATAAAAAGGCTTATCGGTACACGTTCTCTTCAAATAAGTTCAGGTCTTTTTTACTTAGTTTTGTTATTTTACTTTTGCAGACGGTCTTGTGCAGTAAAGATTAACTGAAGCATTTATAAAAATTTCAAATATTCTGACACTCGACTCTCAACAGGACACTTTAATTGGCACGTTTCTGATAACTGGATAGGATTGTAAAAACAATTAGCCTCTCCGGACTACAACAGGATGCAGCCAAGCATAGGTAATATTCAAAGCCTATATCGGAATAATCAACTTTCCGGTCGATAAATTAACTCAACTGAATGATGTGTTTTTTTGGATCCTTTCATTTTATGCTCGGTCCAAAATCTGGACACACGGTCTGCTTTGACCACTCACGTGCTTAAAGGGTTAACAAGTAGTTTCACCTGGTAAAAACTAGCCAATAATACATTAAAACAAATTTAATGTCCAAAACTCAAGTTATAAAGAAAACTGACAGGAGACATTGTTATTAAACAAAGTGTTTAATTAATAAATAATCTGTTTTATTTCCTAATTTATTTCAATCGCACATTTATCATTTAAAATATAATTGTATTGGAAATAAAAAAGAAACCAACAGGAACGAACAAAAAATACAAGCCGGAGAAGGGAAAGTAATATTACAAAAAATATTACATTATGATTTATTTAAACAATAAAATAGCAAGCCCCGTACTGAAATCTTGTCATTTAGAAGTTTCAGCAATTCTTTTAGAAATGGTGTCGTCATGTTGAAGGTAGTTCTAATCCAGCGACAAGTCAAACTCCCTAATAGCTTTTAAAGATATATATTTTTAATCTAACTCATTTATTCTTCTTTATTTCTGTATGCAAACTATAATTATGTTCTACTTATATTAATATTGGGGAGGAAATCACATTCTCAAAAAAAAAACATTCTCGCTTAATCTAACGAAGTTAAAAAAAAAAAAAACCCGGTCGCAGTCTAACTCGTTAGTTCAAAAGATCTTGAAAGTGTCCCCGAGACTGTTACACTTTGTAAAAGATACTATTTACATTAAAAGCGATTGACTACAAGTTACAATAGTCCCACCCTTTCATCCCATTAGAACGTCCTTGTCTGGTATTTAATCTTAGTCTGAAGAGTGTTTGCACAATTGCTAATCACCTTAAATCCGATTGCTTCCGCATGTACACGATCATACTCTATCCAAAGTTTGCCTTCATCTTACAGTACCAAAATGGCGGATCGCTACTTTGTCGGCATCTTTTAATCCTTGTTTGAATTTATTTGCTTGCAAAACAGGACACAAAGTTTGTATTTGTATAATATCAAACCCCCCGAGAAAAAAGAGAAAATTTTGTTTAATTCGTTTGAAGCTGAGTTTATTAAGAGTATTTGTTTTAATAATATTTACACTATTTTACGGAAATTTCGCGCGAAATTCATAACTTAATTATATGACTCTCTTTTCAAATCAATTCGATAGAAAAAAGAAATAACCAAATTCCTTGAACTTTTTAAGGTAAATACTGGTGCTAACTTTTCTAACAACTTTTAGCGCCATTGTTGCATTCGCTTTTGACGGCTTTGTAAATTTTTCGGAATTGTGTCATACTGTGTTTGATATTTATTCGCACTCTAAATAAAGTAAAGGAAATATTTAACTTTATGTTGTATGTTAGTACTTCCCACGAAATTAACTGTACAATAGTCTTTCATTTATTTTATTAATAATCTTCAACCAGACCATTTTTACCGTTATAAAATACTGGCTTGCAAACTTCCACATATATTAAGGTTGAAAACATAGTTATAAAGACCACACGAAAGTGAATATCTGCATTTCTATCGTCATGCAGAGACTAGAGACTTTGAGAACATGAACAAGTTCAAAATTGTTTAATAACCCTGGCAAATTTCATTTAACTATCATGTTTATACTCGGTGATAAAAATTAAAGACTTGTACAGAAATGAATTTGCAACGTTTGCAAGGAGTTCGTAGGTAAAGAAAAGAGAATCAAAACCAAATTTTAATTTATAATAATTGTATATTGTATTATATGTCTCTGGTGTTCTATTAAATTCACACCTTTGTACCGTATTTAATCAAAATATCAAAAAAAACAAAAGAAAAGGAGTTAACAAAGACAATTATTTTGAGAAAGATGTTCTTATTTATACATCGAAAAGAGATGTCGATCAGAAGAAATAGAAAGATACTATCAAGTATTATATATAAGTGGTTCGAATTTATATTGTTTTTTTTCTTTACCTGCTTTACAAGCTACATAACTTCCGCCGCTGTTATGGTTATAATTAATGGTAGATAATCCATTTGGAGATGGTATACTTGGGGGATAAGTCTTCTGTATAATTCCTTTAATAAGAAAAAAAATACACAAATTTTGAAATCACAAAAAATGGGTCATAAGTTCAATAACAGTATCCCTGCTATATTTGAATTTCATTATCATTAACAAAATTACTCGCACGAGTATATATGGGATTATTACACTATAATAGTATTATAGCAAACAATGAAACAAACAAAAAAAACAACTACCATTGTATCATATTTCTGACTTCCTATAATTTGTCTTTACTGTTTGCTATATATTTATGAATAAAATAATATGCTGGGTATACCTTAGGAGACAGCAATTAAACGACACACACATTGAATGACATAGCTTATTTCTCCCATTTTGTTAGATGTAGTTACATAGGAGAAAAACTAACAAAACTGAATATGAAATATTTTATATCGTTAACGGATAATATTTAACTAGTGCACAAACATTCCATTTTATTGCTAGATTTTCCTGCGCAATAAAGACTAAAAAATCTGAAAGCTACAGTGTGGAAGTCGGATACTATCATTAGTTTGTAAACAACATTAAAAACTAGAAATGCATGGGAAGAATAATAAACATCTTACTTCTTCGCAAGAAATTCAAATGGCCAAGTAAACAATTTGCATTCATATCACCACAAATCTGTGTAAAATCATCCATCGTCCAAGTACAAAGTTCAATTCCAGTAAGGGTGGCAAATCTCGATTTATCAACACTTCGTAATTGATATTCTTTTACTGCCCAGTCTATCCACTGCTGGACGTGCTCTGTTGTCCATACAGATGGGTCTTAAATAAAACAAAACATATAAGCTGTATATAATTTATCTCTGAAGGTGCCGTATATATTTAAAAAAAAAAAGAAGATGTGGTAGGACTGCCAATGAGACGACTTTCACAAGAGACCAGATGACACAGAAATTAACAGCTATAGGTCACCGTACGGTCTTCAACAATGAGAAGAGCCCATACCGGGTTGCAGTGGTAGAATTAGAAAAAGAACTAGAGATGAACAGTTCGCAACATCGTCTGCAACAATGAGCAACGATGTTACCTTCGAATAAAGTGTGAAAAGCCTCGATAAAAGAGTAAGGCTTTAACTACCACTCTAGGTACCGTATGCTGAAAAAACAAATTCATCTTGTTATGAAATTAAAATAAGGAATTTGTAATGTTTAAATAACTTCTGAATTGCTTTAATAGGACCACCACCAAATGGATTATGTATATCTTATCTAAACGTTTACTGTGATCCACTTTTTTTTAGACAGTTTATGTTATTTAAACTGTTTTTAGTGCAATGTGTTCATGCATATTAATTGTATTATATAGCAAATTGCCAATGGTTTCATATATAAAACTGAAGATACGTGCAGTGCTCAATGTAAAAACAAAAGTTTTCACAAGTTTTAAAAGCTATCATCTTTCACTTTGAAATGGGTTTTTTTCTTTCTGTCATTTACCTCAAACGGTTCGTATTTCCTACGCACACGTTTATAATAAAAATGGTTTTAATGCATATCATTCACAAATGTGGTTATTTTATAGAGAAATGCAACATTTCCTATCTTTTTATTATTATTTTTAATATCCATCAAAACGGCCACGCGACCTCAATAAAAAAATTAAAGATTCGCTGCAGGTTTCACGGAAAGAAACATACCAAACATTGTTAAAAATTTGGAAACTGTCAAAATGTAAATTGAAGTAACAGCTAAAACGATGCCTCGAAGCGGTTTCGTAGCCATATTGGTAATGTGTCAGATTATTTGTTTTCAATGGCACGTGGAAACAACCATTGTCCATTGACAAGAGAATTACATCTGCTGGTTTGTGGGATAATCAAGTAATTTTCAGTTTTATTGACAAAATAGTAGTGGTCATTTAGTGAGTGGACAATGACGATTAATCGACAGGTGACTATCTTCACACTTTCAATCAAATGGATACGGATTTTGTAAATAAATAAAATAAAGTACATGGATTTACATTTGTTTACTTAAATGTAAATTGTGTTTGTTGTCAAAGTTCATGATTTACTTTAATTGGATAAAGAACTTGCTATTTCTCAAGCACCTTACAATGGATTTTAAATCCTTTCACGGAAAAGAAAAGAAAATGAAATACAATGAAATAAAACACGCTGCATTTTATACATGTACATATACTAGGTTTTATTAAGCTATTGACTTTGAAACAACATGTTTTGTGCTTTAGCCAAATAATTATTAAATTGTCCGGAAGAGAAATTTGTGTGTATATGCTTTCAAACTAACATAACTTTTATATACTCTCAACCACTATTATGTTTCGAGTCAAATTAAATATACATAATTAATTGATTAAATAATGTACATCTATTTCTTTATCAATGTAAGACATGCAGTTTTTATCGTATTTCGGTCGTATTCGAGCTTTTACTTAATTTGAAAAGGATATTTCCTGATTAAGAGTGGTATTAATATAGTGCGATATATCAAGGATTTGTATAGTAAGACTATACAAATCCTAGGTTATATTAAATTGAGAATGGAAATGGGGAATGTATAAAAGAGACAACAACCCGACCATAGAAAAAAACAACAGCAGAAGGTCACCAACAGGTCTTCAAGGTAACGAGAAATTCCCGCACCCGGAGGCGTCCTTCAGCTGGTCCCTAAACAAATATATATTAGTTCAGTGATAATGAACGCCATACTAATTTCCAAATTGTACACAAGAAACTAAAATTAAAATAATACAAGACTAACAAAGACCAGAGGCTCCTGACTTAGGACAGGCGCAAAAATGCGGCGGGGTGATCCATGTTTATGAGATCTCAACCCTCCCCCTATACCTCTAGCCAATGTAGAAAAGTAAACGCATAACAATACGTACATTTAAAATTCAATTCAAGAGAAGTCCGAGTCTGATGTCAGTAATGCAATAATACATAAATAACAACAGACTACTAGCAGTTAACTGACATGCCAGCTCCAGACTTCAATTAAACTGATTGAAAGATTATGATTTCATCATATGAATATCAGGCACAATCCTAAATACATGTAGTGTAAAGGTATATTTTTATTTGAAGTGCGTATATACTTGTTCAACCTCTTTGTTCATTTTTTTCCCATTAATGTGTAAGCCACTGGTAAAGGTTCGATGATATTTTGCCAGAATTTGATATATTGTTGATAAATTATGAATATTAAAAAAAAAAATCTTAAAATTACCGCTCAATATATAATCAGAGAATAGTGTATTTGAAATGCAGACAATAAAGAGTTTTGAGTACGCAGATATATATTCCCCCGTTCTAGATAAAAAAAAACAATATGATTTCCGGATGCTTTTATTGGATTTTATTTCTTCATCTCATCAATCGGCAAAGCTCGGATGACTCCGCTTCTCTCCATCAGATGGAGTTACGGAATTGGCCGAGTTGTGACGAATCACGGTATATCTTATGCTATAAAAGAGGGACGAAAGACACCACAGGGACAGTCAAACTCGTAAATCTAAAGCAAACTGACAACGCCATGGCTAAAAATGAAATAGACAAACAGAAAAACAATAGTACACATGACACAACATAGAAAACTAAAGAATAAACAACACGAACCCCACCAAAAACTAGGGGTGATCTCAGGTGCTCCGGAAGGGTAAGCAGATCCTGCTCCACATGCGGCACCCGTCGTGTTGCTTATGTGATTACAAATCCGGTAAATAGTCTAATTCGGTAGGTCAAATTCATGAAAGGGAAGGGGATTGTAGTTACGACGTAAGGAACATATCCGATATCATTTGTGAAACGGTTATTCCATAACGGTCAACCAACTCGTGATGGCGTCCGTAAAATTTACGAAGGGATGATTTCAACTTCACTATTTGGAACTCTTGGTTTAATAGCTTCCTTGTGAGCAGTAACCCTCTATCAAGAAAATCATGATAGGAAATGCAAGCACGGGAATATCGTATCAATTGGGAGATATATACCCCGTATGCAGGTGCTGCTGGAATGTTGCTACTTAGAAATGGAAAGTTCACAATTGGAAAGCTGAAATCATCCCTTTTGTCGTAAAGTGTTGTCCCCCTTTCCATCTGGAAAATATTGTAGAAGGTGGAACAAATCAATTCCCATGATTTGATAAACCAGAAAAAGGTTTTTGTTAAATAAAAAAAATAACGATGGTTGTTTAAATCATAGGGGATATAATTAAATTGACTTTTTCTTTTTAAATGAAATTGGAAAATATATGATATGATTCGTCTGCATTCACTATATCTATATTTAAAGTGTCTTCGTGGGTGACTTCTAGTACAACTGACTTGAGAAAGTCTTTTTATAAATGGTTTTCATTTCACTTTTAGTCTTCCTCAATTTACAAGAGAGGTACTGACAATGGAAGGAAATAGTGAAGGAGGAATAACATTGATACAGCCATTACAAGCAGTTAAACGGATACAATCTATCTTAACTTCATAATTCTCTATTTCCTTATAATATTTTAATACACTTAAGAGTTGAATATAGTTTTATTACATGAGATCTGAGTGTAATATTATTATCCGTTTAAGTTAATAAAACTAGTGTGTAGTAAATGGAGATTATTTACTTCAATTACCACATTTTTCGGTATTTCACGTTTAAAGTTTTAATCGTTCTATAATTAATAAGATGTACTTTAAAAAGAATCGGGGATATCCGGGTTTACGAGGGCTGCATGTCACAACACTTGTCCTCTGGTTCAAAACCTCTTACATATAAAATGAATTTAAAACAACGAATAACTCGAACTGCACACGCGACAACAAAGCAAAACAATAAGGTTTGAAAGGCCCTGAATTTATTTCGCAGAAGTGCCATTTAAAAAATAATTCCTTTCTTAATACTAAAATGTTTATTATCACAGCTTCATGATTCAGTGTTCTTTGGGGTTCTGAAAGCTAGGAACCCAATTCTAAGTATATGAACAATTTAGAAATACTAACGGGGGCTCGCGGGTCTAAATCTTATTTTTTAATTTAACATAGAATATTGCTATGTTTCTATAAATGAACTTTATCTTATACTTAATAGAAAAATAAAATAAAAAAATGGGGTCACCGTTCATTTGCGTTCACAATCTGCCTTCGAAAGAAGCGTACATGTTTGTAAAGGTACCTTTTTTTGTTGAACTAATAGGAGAAATAGAGGTAATAGTGAAATAAAAATAGAACTGTATTACAGAAATCGGTCAAATTTTACAATAGTTTAGTTTCAGTACAGCTTAATTAAAGATAATGATAAAAAATACAGGTCACCGACGAGTTAAAAAAAAGATGCCAAAATATAGCATTTTTGTACCAAAGGGAGATAGTTTGGAGCGTTTTCAATGATATCTACATTTTAAAATTCATCTGGGGCCCAACACAGTTGATTTTTTTAAATTATTTTTTTTAACCATCTGACAAAGTAACAACTACTAATGGTAACTATTTATTATTAGAAAAAATCAACATTTATTTTTCATCACTAATTTTATTTATCATTATTAAATAAAATTTGTAATGAAAAATAAATGTTGAGTATTATTAAATAAAATTTGTAATAAAAATAAATGTTGATATTTTTCTGAAATTTTTATACCCTCGAGCCTCCTTAAAAAACACTTTCTAAATTTTTGTCGTGCTGCAAGTATGTTCGGTACTGAAATTGGAAAATCTTAATTCGTTTTCATACTATGTATGAGAATATTATTAAATACAACCATAATTCTATATATTTCCAATCTCAATTCTATACATATGTTAGATGCAAAGCTTTTTATTTTGTCAGGTTCAAATCAATTATTTTTTGTTCAAAATTTAAACAAATCATGTAACATTTGCAGTAGACTATATAGACTACCCGTTTAAATGGTTTCACACATGTATTTTTTTTAACCCTTTATAGCTTGCTGTTTGGTGTGAGCCAAGGCTCCATTTTGAAGACCGTACTTTGACATACACTGGTTTACTTTTTTTTGTGCCAAATAACATATTTTGTATGTGCATGGATGTATAAACATATTTATTTATATAGGGATACTACAGTAGTAAAAGTATTTTTTTATGTGGTTATACATTTTTTTTTCTATCCGACTGACAAAAGAAAGAGTCTGGATGATTGAAATAAATAAACACCATCAGTTAAATAATGTTTCCTTATGAACTTTGACCTCATTAAAATGAAAACAATATTAGTTACTGAACAAAGGACGAATGGGGAGGGTTGCATGTATATACAAATGCGACAATTTTTCCAGACTTCTCAAATGAGATTTATATTACAAGTTTATAACTACTGACAGATACATTTTCGTGTTACAGATTTTTGGTCCAAACTTTTTCACAATCGTACTAATTGGCACTCGCAGACATGAACACTTAAGTTCCAGACTTCTCAAAGGGGAACTTTGACACAACCCTACTGGCTGGCACACACAGACATGAACACTTTAGTTCCAGACTTCTCACATGGAAACTATGAATCACCCACTCCAATATAACCACCTTACACATGCTATCACCAGTTAATTCATTCTAAAAACACTTATACTTTGAATGTTTCAAAAGTACTTTATAGGATTTTAATATATTACAAGTATTATATCCAAAAATAGGTCGGTATTAGTCTAACTTGTCAAATAAACATACTAGTAAATGGCTATGTTTACGATTATATACATGAACATTGTTCATTTATAGTCCAAATGTTTCAAGAAATATAATGCTGTATTAAGGCTAATGAACAGTGATCCAAATAACATTATTTAACTGAATAAGATATTTAGAGGTCACCCTACAGACTTAAATGACAGACAATCGCTCAAATGGTATAACATACATTCAAAATGTAACGAAACAAAAATGAAGAGTATTAACCAATGAGACAACACTCAACACTGAGTCTTGGAACACACCGAAAAGAATGATATGAAGGGCCCACGGTGACTAATATAAAATAATTTAAAGGTCTCACTTTTACCGATATATATGAAATCGAGAAACGAGAAACTCGTATGAAGCAGAACCACTGAACAGCAGACTCCTGGCATGTATATATGTAAACACGTAAAATGAAGACATTATTATGATTCCTGACTAATGACAAGCTAGAAAATATTGCTTCAATACATTTTTTAAGAGAGAAATGTGAAGGAGCAGAGGCAATACAAATTTGAGCGATACATTTATGAACACGTGAAAAGACATTTTTACTGTTATCGATGAATCGTATTATTAAAATATGGAAAAGTAGAGACAAATTTTTCCCGAATTTGTCTAATCAATAAAAAAAATATGCATGTTAGAGCAAAACGGCCAAGTGTTTGAATTTCCAAATCGGTGAATCTAAAGTAGATATATTTTAAGCTATAACAACACATGTATATATAAAGTTGTATGAAATATAATGCTATAACATTTTTTTCTTATATTCATTATTATTATTTTGCATCACTACCACTAAGTAATAAGGATATACACATAATTATTTTATTTTATTTCCTATTTAAAATCAATTTCATCATGATGTCTACATTAATTGATAAATCAGAGCACATCTCGAACTTTTAAAAAAAATGGATGTATTTTTCCTGTTTCGATTCTACATTTTAATTTCTGAATATTTTTGTAAATTTTCTTTTATTTTAAAATTTGGAGGTGGTAAGAGGAGAGGAGAATTTAGTTTTTCAATTTGTGTATCTTTTATTGTATTTGATATTTTCCTAGAGTTTAAGTATATTTAAACAGGTCCGTGGGAAATTAAAATAAATCGTGATCTTATTCAGTGATTCACATAATTACAAGTAAACTTTCTGGGAACCACTTATTTCAGAAAATCCAGATTTAAGTTTAAAAATTCAAATTCATATTTTCTAATACTAGTAAAAATACAACGATTCTTTACAAGGTCTCAATTTAACGTTTAGTTTCCTCCATTTTTTTGTATAAAAAATTCCTCTTTTTAAAAAAAATGTTTCTATGTTAACTAGTTATAATCTGGGGAGGGAAGCACTTAAATGCAAATAATAAATTATGCTTATATATATTTTCAAACCATTGTTAAAGACAAATCTATATTTCCAAAATACATTAAGAAATGTTGATTACCTTCTGGGACAATGACTTTTTCCTCTGATGAAAGACTAGGGTTCTCTGGATCATCACATGACTTTGATCTGGTTATATTATTTGGGCAACTGAAATGTTCTCGGTTATATATTGTTGGATGAGTTTGATACGGCGTAGTAGAAGATCTACAATCTAGAGCCGATGGAGTTGTTTTTGTATAATCAGGACCATAATTATACATAGAGTTTTTGTTTTGGTGGAAATTGTCACTAGCTGAAGATTGCACCGCAGTAGTGTCAAAGGGATGCAACTCATCTCCATCATTTAGTCTAGCAAACATTGGATCAAACATTGCGTTATTTTTGTTCGGAATCTGATAATTGTTACTTGGATCAAACATTGCCGGAATATTTGTATCAAAAGCACTTTTGTAATATGAAAATGGTTGCATTGTTGTTAACTCCCCAACGTCATTCCCGTTCCCATTAAAAGAGTTCCATTCGTTGGAACACACTTCTTGTGTCGCATTTATTCCTGGTTCTAATTTGATCGTTGCTTTTGGTTGAATAGATGATATATCAAATGGTATCTCTTCATTAGATAATTCTGTTTTTTGTTGCATGTCATTCTGAAGAGGGATCGACATTGGTTGTCGTGAAATGTCATGTTGTTGTACTTGAAAATCTTGAGCAAAGCGTTGCTGTTGTTGCATATCTTGTCGAAGTTGTTGTCCATTTTGTAATAATTCTGACTGGTTAGTTAAATCTTGTGGGCCTATGTCTCGTTGTTGTGCCAGCTGTTCGATATCAGAGGTAGGTTGGAGATCTGTTGACTGTTGACTAAGTTCGGATTGAGGGATGGCACACGAGGACAACGGATCATTTTGTTCTTGTTGTCTAGATTGCAAAGGCGAGAAATTCTGGTTTTGTCCATCGTCGTTGTTTTCAAGAGAAGACGTTTCATCATATTCACCATCAGAAGTCTGCGGCGTTGTTGTAATGTTAACTTCAGGTTCTTGATCCTTTAAATTTAAAGTTTATATATATTTAGTCAAAAGTCAATTTTTAGATAACCAGAAAACTATTCAATTACTGTTTTGATTTGACTATTCTTATTTATATTTATTTCAGAATCCCGACATTGGACTAGATTTATCAATGCAAAAAAAAACCAGCTTTAAATTTGTCTAAAATAAAATCACGTATTCACACAAGACTATACAAATGTTGTTGACACATCATACATGTACATATACACACCTATAAAGAAACAAAGAAACGTACTAGTCTCTTATTTGTCATGCATGTACTTACTCAATATTTTAAAATTATTTTTTCCAACTTCAAAAATGAAATAACACTTTTCATATGAGAAACGTATGTTGTTAAATGAATTAAAATTGTTTTATTCATAATATATTAATAACTCCGGAATCGTTCTCTCAACTTAGGAAATCCTTGTAAACCGGAGCCTAGGTGGAAGTTTTAACTCTTATATTTCCTACAAAATACTTCACAGATTTCCCCAGTAAGGGGAAGTTTAGAGTATGTAATAGTATCTGTCATCTTCCTAAGCAATGCTAAAGTCCGTTTTACTAAAGAAATTACATTTCTGTTACTTACCATGTTCCAAAAGTTAGGAAAGTGAACACAATCTCTAACGCGGAAATTTTTAAAACTTTACTGTGTAAATTTTAAGCATTACAAGGTTAAAACTGTGTTTAATTGTGATAAATCTTGTTGATTGGGTCAGGCGCTGAATCATAATTCGTCAAACATGGCGACCGTCAAGTACACCGGAAACTGAGACTTATCTTTACAATACAGATAGGGAAGAAAAGTGGCGAACAGGAAAGTCGGTTTAGTATGCGAATAGAGATATACATGTATACATAAAGTTACAAACACTTATTTATAAAACTATAAGCTGATTAGTATTTGTTTCAGTCAAGTTTTCAAAATGGTTACCCAGAACACTTGAATTTTGTGTGTGTATATATGATACGGTTTTTTTTCCTTCCTTCCTTCATCCGCTAGATGATATTTAAATTATTTAGTTGGTTTTGTGCCACACAAGCACAACATTAACAATCCCTATTTTATTTTTACTTGAATCGAGGAAGAGAGGTCATGGTGTTCGTAAATATATGCATGTGATTAAAATTAGATGCCAAACTAGGAAGTAACCAATATTTCGTATAAATAAACAGCTTCATGATTGCTGTTCTTCATCAGGACTGATGCTTATAGGTTTTTATCAGTTAGCCATGGGTTCACCTCTTCTGCATTGTGAATACTACCTCTAAAATCGACTTAACTGGTTACCGGTATCTGGGATACACAAGACCAAACAGTTTATATACAAGAGACAGGCTATATATGCCCTAAATTTTAGAATTCATTCATACATATTTTGTGTTATTAAAAATTATCAGTAAATTTTGTATTCTACAAGCATCAAAACAGTTCTTCACCTTTCATATGATACCATTGTTACAAAAATATATGCTACATAGTTTAGGATTCAAACCTACGTAAAGGATTTTTTTTTCAAATATGTACTACAATGTACTTTCAAGTATGTTCTTTTTTAACCGGGCCCGTATAGGTAGTGTTACATTTTGCAAAGTCTATCTCAACTATTTTTGCAAATAATTCCACTCAAGCCGGTGCTAGAGGCCGTTTCAAACTTGCATTGAGGTTATTCTTTTAGCTCCGTTTTGAACGCCTTACTTTGACTTTAAGATTATAGTGCGGTGACTGAAGGTAGATTTTTTTTAATTTAATCTCCCCACCGAACACACACCTATATAATATATAATTGGAAAGAGGAAATCGTGTACTATAATAATATGCCTGTCGTCAGGACTTGGTATGGTCACAAAAATTTTAAATTGAGGTCAAAGGTCATATGTGAAAATCTGTGAAAATTTGGGAGGGTTTCAATTTTGACATTTTTTTCTATTTCTAAACTCTACATAAATACAAACGATACTGTTTTGGCTTTATTAATGTTTGTTATTATACATAAACCTTAATCATTAAGATTTATTTTATCAAAAAAATCCTAAAACGACGTTCTATAAACAAAACTTCAAAAATTAGGTTTTCAACCTATAAAATGTTTAGAGCACTTTAACCTTTTGAAAAATTTCTATTTCAGGTAAAAATCACGTGTCATGCAGGACAATACTTTAAAATTATTTTTTAAACTATCATATTGGGTGAGATATCAATTTAAAGCAATATAACACTACAGTCAAATATGACCTCAAATTGAATTGCGGATACTTCAGGTTTTATTATAGACTATTCGTTGCTTTTGGTTTTTTTTCACAATTATTACTGCTTCCATATAGTATTATCTGTTGTTGCGTATTTTACTCTGGTTAATATCTATTACTTTATAAGTATTGTACCTATACCCCCCTCTTTTTTCCTTGCAACGTACCACAAACTTCAAAAGTATTCCATATAAAAAAAGAATATGTGATATGATAGCAAATGAGGTAACCCTCCAAATGAGACATAAACTACCAATACGTCCCGTACGGGCTTCAACAATGAGTAAAATTTATACCGCATAGTTTTCAATTCACGAAATGAATATTGTAAAACAAACGAAAAATCTCTCGACCTGATTAATGTACAAAATGAATAAGAAACAAACAAAAATAGTATATAGAAACATACGACAAACACTGCATTGCCTTCTCGTGACTTGAAACAAACACAAACAGAATGTGGCGGGGTTTGACTTTTTTAAGGGCACGCCAACACTCCCGAAACCCGGGGGCTGGGACCGTTTGTATCAGTTCAACAAGCTCTATACCTAATCAACTGTTATCTCCATCATCTTCATTTTCACCAACCGTCACAATACATGTTTTTAATATTTCTATACATTTCACTCATGGCCACAGGTATGCACACGAAAGGTACTGCTCAAAGCAAACACGTTATTTTGAGTTTTTCTTTACAAGTACAGACAAGGTATTGTAGGAAGTCCGAAGACATTTGTTCCCAAAGAAATACCAGCTTCAAACCACCCCTTTCAATTCATCCAAGATTAACAGAGATCTAAAATTGGGCTAAGATGACATCCATATGCTTGTCTGCAAAGATGATGGGGAAACATTATGCATGAGACGTACACACTATCTTGATTTCGCTCAGTTTCATAGTTGGCAACACATTAGATAGCGTCGCACTCTACTTTAAGAAGCATAAAATCCATTGACATTCAATATTTCAGCAAGGTGTTTCGAACCAAATTCATGGTACATTTGTAAAGCCAATCCCAAATGAAAAGGAGTAAAAAGTTTAAAAAAAAAAAAATGTCCACACAAACGGTTGACGGCAATTACGCAATTTCTGTGATGCCATTTCCTGAGAATAGTCTTGGCGAGGCAGTTTCATCGAGTTACCATAAAATGAATTGCAAAAAAGACGAAAGCATTGACTGAATTGAAGACGAAAGAGACAATTCTCCAGAAGTTGGGTATACTTCTGTAGAGTTTGTAGAGATGTCTTTTCTATTGTATACTTGCAGCGGAATGACATATATGTCCGTTATTTGTGTCTTTTACATTTGACATTAAAATTTTGAGTTCAGTTGTCAATTGGCTAGCAGCTGATATGGCATCTCAAATAGTTATTTTGCTACAAAATATTGTTATATTTGCCTTGAACTTGTTGAAGTTGTTTGACAACTAGATTTCTATAGAAATCAATGAGTTTAGACTGCATTTTACAAATAGAATATTTTAAATAAGAATCAGCTGGAAGAAAAGATCTACTACTAAGTAGTATATTTATCTAGTAACGGTGTCATGAGGAATGACCATTACATCGTTGTTAATAGCCAAATAAAATTAGTAAGAGCAGTATCGTGAACTGAGATATCTGCTTTTTTTCCGTTTTTAGCAAATAATTTGTAATGCAACCAAAATGACAGAGTGCTTGGAAGTTTAAAAGATGGACGGGAAATAATTTCAACTTTAACTTTATCCTACACGGTTAAAACGTTCCTAATACGCTCATATGATTCAAACTTGAGTAGTTTTTGATCTTTCTAAAATGTTTTGTTGCAACAAAATATACAAGCGCTCCAGTTGAACGACTGCATTCTAGAGCGCGTACACATACCCGAAACTGAGGGACAACAGTCCGATAATTGTATGTCGTCATTAAATATCAGATTAGAAGCTTCCCCGCTCTAAAAGGGGGAACAAATATGTTTACTTGTGTAACTTTTGTAGCATGAACAATGATACGGACTTCTGTAAATTAACAGCTTTCGCATGAAACATCTTGATGTTCACCTCATTTAATCTTTTATTCAATACAGATACACAAATCAACTTTCCTATACTGGTAAATTGACTCAAAATTTCACTCCATTTTTTCTTACTTGTATATTAAGCACTGCATAAAATTTAAGAACTTTTGTCTTTTCTTTGGATTTAATGGAGCAAGTTGCAACGGACTTGACATATCACGGAATATTTACTAAAACTATCCGTCAATTATTTTGATTTTACAATAAGACTTTCTGACAAAGTATATTTAATGTTTTATAACAAAAAAACATAGAATATAAACACATACAAACAAAGAATGTAGCATATATCAGTGCACATATGTGTATATAATAGCGAAAAGGTAGTAATATCATATATCAGTTGAGAGCAAATTATTGACTAATACACAACATGTGACGGAAGGCAAGTGATTAAGTTCCGTGTTGAAATTGAAGTTTTTTATTCCATTCTTTTTCCATTGATTTCTTAAGGTTTTTTTCATATTTTGGTTCCGAAATTTTTATCACTGATTAGTTTTATGAAATACTATATGCTAAAAATATTATGGAATAACTTGTATTACTACTATGAAGAAGAAACTAAAGTTTGTGTCTGAATTTGCATTTAAAATTACCTCAATTTTTAACAGTCTAAACTTAGCAAATTTGATAGATTATAAGAAAATGAAAAACTAAATAGAATATTTCGATATATGAAAATAGCTTCAGGAAAACCTATTTCAGTTAAATGTAAGCAAACATACACAATTTTTCATTTTGAAAAAGGGGGGTTGAAACTTTCCAATATACTACTAGTTATTAAAACGACTTTTTAGAAAAAATGTGACCGTACGAAATTCTGACGACAGAGCAAAAACTAAAGAAGACATATTTGTCTTTACGTTAAGACCATTTTTAGGCGTGTTTTATTTGGTGAGATTAAACTCGCGATCTAGACGACTTTTTACACTTCTGTCACCGCACTATTAAGAGTAATAAAAGCGCTGTTTCTTTTCTTTTTGTGTAGTTTTTTTTATATCCTGTGCAAGTACTGCTTTTTTGTCATGGATGAATTCCCCATATCTTTTGTATTTCTGTAAAGCAGGCTTGTTTGATATTCATTTATAATGTTACCGATGACCTTTAACATAAAAACTTAACATAATAGATTGATACGTCTGAAGCACTTAGTCTACCTTCAAGTAAGACTGCATATGAAAATATGAGGGCTCCATTAGTAAAATAACTAGCCATCTCAGGTTTTCGTTTTTCAAATGAAGATAAACGTTCTGCTTCGTGTCATTTCTAAGATTCTCTTCTTGCCGTACAATCTTGAAAAAAGCCGGGCGTCCTTTCGGCTGTATGTGAGATGTACAAGTATGCAGCCACGTCCATTTAGAAACGGGATGTTAACTCCGATGCCTCTTTTGAAATACTCTGTTCACAATAAGAATCCTTGCAAAACACCTTTGAGAGATCTATAGGTGCCTTGATGCAGGCAAAAATATTCCCCTTTCTAATTTACCTTCATTTTACAGTGACAGTACCAATTTTACCGACCTTTATCTAGGACGGCCACAGAACCTACCATTTATATTTATTTTGTCTAGTTCTGAACATGCATGGAGTATTTGACACTGGACGTTCAGCAACCAACAAACAATCAATCAATCAATATGATGCCTGACTTGTTTAATGAAACCGATTACTGGTTTAAAAATCTAGTTTCTCCTTGTATATGAAATTTAATTCTGAATCAGATAACAATGTATAGTTAAGTAAGCACTTGTTGTAATTGACTCGTTTGGCACTTTTAACACGGGGATTGAAATAACTAGGTTGAGTCCTATATTTAGTAATAATTAGTAAAGCCTAAATAAAAATAGCTTTAGGTACTAGGTACTGTTTGATGATTAACCGTTTTTCAGTACTTTAATCGTTTGTTCTCGAATATCATTATTTGTAACTTATTTCACTTATAACAGAATGATTTTCTAAAAAAAAAATTGAAATATAAAACAAACAACTGTAACTTATATGTATCCTTGTCTTTCAAATATTCGATTGCGAGAGTTCCTCAATACAAATAACACAGAAGATAGCTTCGGATGCAAACAAGTTTATGAAATATTTTTTAAGGATTTTTTTAATTCATGAAAAACTTGCAAAAGGACCATACTACCACCTCATACTCGCCTAAAAATTTACTGCATTATAGAAACAAACGCGTGACCTATATCTGTTTTATCATTGGTTTGCGGGATGAGTCAATACGCAGCCACGTCTTAGTGCCCAGATTGTATTATATAGATATGGATATAAAGTACTAAATGGGGGCAATGGTATTTTTAACAATTATCTCCTTAAAAGGCGCTTTTAATAAACTAATTATGGAAAACTGATGTTGTCTAATTGAAGCTCGATATCTATTTGCGATTTCACCGCACTCAAATATATATGGTCCAATGGCTTTTCTTGGTGAATTTTGGTTTTTTTCACGATACCTGACGATTTCGCAGAAAAATTTCCATAATTTTGAGCAACATAAAAAAAATATTTCCGGCCCTTCATACTGTACATTTAAGGAAAAATTTGTGCTTGCATGAACCTTCATTCATAATGCTTTCCAGAAGAAAAATATATAAAAGATATAACAACCAATCACAGAGAGCCATCTATGTTTATCTCTATGTCATGTTCCCTTCATAAAATTGCTGCGCCCATGTAATTTTATTTGGTACATTGTAACCATATAGGAAGATGTAGGATGAGTGCCAATGAGACAACTCTCCATCCAAATAACAATTTATAAAAGTAAATCATTATAGGTCAAAATGTACGGCCTTCAACACGGAGCATTGGCTCACACCGAACAACAAGCTATAAAGGGCCCCAAAATTACTTGTGTAAAACCATTCAAATCCATGTCTATGTACGATTTTGCAAAGCTAGGAAATATAACACAAGTATAAGTTGCATGGCAAAATACTTGATCTTTCCGATATTGAACAATTTCCTATAGATTAAAAACCTAGCCCTTCACCCATGCCGACTCCCTTTGTAGATTTACTTGTAATTCATTTCCGTCTTAAATATGCATAAGCGATTTACAAGTGGACAATATCATACAACTTTTGGATCAACATGGTCCAATATAAGATCAGAACCGCATTAGCAAACAGCCAGTTTGTGATTTTTTTAAACAAAAGAATAGTCATAAAATTTATTTTATGAAGGCATTATGATAGATAATTAAATAAATACAAGTATGGCGTTGAAGTTTCTAGGTTTTGTCTTCAAACTTTATGTCATACGGATAAATTAAGAGATTCCAAAATATACGCTACACTCATTGTATGTTAAAATGTCGTTTGGCTTTTTATTACATGAATAATGTTTATGGGCTTTGCTCATCATTGAAAGCTGAACAGTGACCTATAGCTGCCAATATCTATGTAATTTGGTCCTTTGGGGGAGTGGTCTCATTAACAATATTATTGCATAGTAATATAATAATTTCCACAGAAAGTAACCAAAAGTTAGCGTGCAATAAATTCTGATATTGCACTAGTGCAATAAATCTTGACGTCATCAACGACAACCATTGTTTTCTTTCAAATATTATATTGCTATACAATAAAAGGGTAATTGCATGAATATTGGGGAATATTCATGCAATGACCCTATAATACAACATCTTCATTTTTGTATCATCCATGAAATTAACAATATTCAAAGTCCAAATACAGTATGACAGGTGTGTATCAGACAGATATTTAGAGAATAACTGAAAAAGAGGTTTTCACATCTTCAGTATAAAATCTATACAATGAGCATGCCAAGTTTATCTAGTGCTATAGCGTGGTTGTTCGTCCTCATGCTCTTGGGTAGCTGATGGATTGCTTGATTTATAATTATTTTCCAGTGGGAAATACATTGTACGTCATGCATATTCCAGACGAGGACACTACAAATAAAACATTAAAAACAACTGCATTTGTATGCACATGAGCCTGTTCAGTGGTTGTCGTTTGTTGATGTTGTCAATAAGTGTTTCTCGTTTCTCATCTTTTATATAGATTAGAACGTTTGGTTTTCCTGTTTGAACTATTTCACAATGTCATTTTGGGGACTTTAATGCTTACTGTACGGTGTATATTAAGGTTTTTGAGGCCGTATTCTGACCTTTATGTATATATAGTTGTTTATACTTTATACAAATTGTGACTTGAATGGAGAGTTGTCTCCTTGGCACGCATTCCTTATCGTATTATTTCTAACTAGTACCGGCAATTGATAGGTTCTGAAGGTCTACCAAACATAAAGCAATTAAGGGAAGTTTGGAATTTCGTTTAAAAAAAACGTGTTTACAATGTATGTCTGATAAGGGCAGACATTTTGGCCTACAGCAGGACACCTTTCAACTGTCATAAAAGTTTCTGTAAGGATTCTCTAATTAACGCATAGAGAGCGTGCAACCCTCTTGACACGAGCCATGGCTAATTCACCGTACTCATTCCAACCGTATGTGGCTGCGTATTTGTACGGCCAACATTCATTTGTTGTGTTCTTTAAAGGTGTACTGTTCTTCTATTTTATGATAGTAATGTTTTTTTCTGCTCTAACTATAAAAAGAAACCCAGGTCTATATGTATATTTGTATGTGAAACATTGAATTTTCATGTAGTTGTTTTCTCGGGTTTTTTTTGAAAATCTAGCTTAACAAAACTTGAATCGAGGGTGTGTGACCTTCTAAATTTTACTAATGGTAAACACAAGGACAATACCACAGTTTGTTTTCTACGTCATTAACAAGTTGTTGTTTCCGCTCGTGTATCTACTTGTTTTCCTGGCGCGGTTAAATTTGTTGTCATCTTACACCAATCATCAAGATATAAGCAAGAGTTGATCAGAACCGATGATTACACGATGTCATTCTCCATCTTAATTCTATAAACTGAAAAGATGCATAGTGAGGTTGTATAATTAAGGCTCAACATGATAACGAATGTAAGGTGTTCATGTTGGCTTAACAGATTTCTGTCTCGAGTTTATGGATTTGCTTTGGAAGTAGGATTAAAAACATTGATTTAAGTTGTTGAACTGCATTTATTGTATCATTGTAGCAAAAAATGGGGGGAGGGGAATGAAATACAATTTACCGTTCGTATCTCGGCTGCGGGATACGTGCTTTCTTCTTTTTTCCTTTATTTTAAGCCTGTTCGTGAGCTTGCTTGAAAGTGTGGTGAATGATTTTGGTTAGTACGCGGGTATGATATGAGCTGATTGAAAGTTTTTGGTTTATTTTCGAAGCTGCAAATATTCTTAAATTATTAGTGTGTATTGCCTCTGTGATGTTGATTATTGCAGAGATAATAATAACGATTTTTCAAATTAAGCAATTCTAAATATGTATTCTTTAAAAAATAATTTTAATCAATATCAATATTGTTCCGGTCATGAGTTTCGAAATATGTCCCTTATAAATATTCCGACCATCCAATGACCGGAGAGCAAAACCTATTATGAATTCATTTTTTTTTTCTGATTGTATTGTTTTGTCTTTGTGTTAGAAAGGTAAGATAACCAGGGCTGTTTTCTTGTGGTTTTTGGTTCTGTTTATACATAAAATTTATTCTGCCATATAAATACGAATATGAGGAGATTTCAGATATACGTTCATGCGACAACAACCAATTTGAAGTTATTTTCCTCAATTCGTGCAGTTCCTTTTTTTAATGATATTTTCCATTGATTTATTTCCTTCTGATATACCGTATTTCCCCTTTTGTCCACACCTCTTAAAGCAATCTATATAAAATCCATCTTACTTTTTAAGTTTATTGTTTCTGGAGTTTGATAAGACATGCACAATATAACTTATTTTACATAACATCAAAAGTAATGAAGATAATGTTTTACAGGAAACAATTTCTTAACATTAACTTGTCGTTCAATGTCAATAGTCAAAAGAAACCTTCAAAGTACCGGATATACCAAGTGTCATTTATAATGATGTTTGTTTCTTCGCCGGAAGTACCTGATTGCGCATGTGATGCATGTCGCACGCGATATTGTATGATTCCAAATGATGATTTTCTAGGAACATAAAATTGTTTCTTTTTTTCGAAACAGAAATCTGTCCAGCTTCCGTTATAATTGTATTTAATGCATGAAGGATTTAACAAGAAGTAATTTTAGTTATGATTAAACGATGGTTTGAGATAAATACAAAATTAGATACTTCCCTCTTTGTTCATTGAATACATGTAGTATATGGAAACATTAAAATAAAAAGTGTTATAAACAAAACAAAGAAGGCACTAGTTAGCATGTCGTTTGTGTCAACATATAATAATTATGTAAACATTACCATGTCTTGGAGGCAAATTCTTTATTGTCTTTTTGAATACGTATCAGAAACACCCAGTGAAACCAGTGTTGATAGGCGTGTTACGTTTCAAAATTGCGCAGTCATATATAACGACTATGATTCAGAATGGAGGCCAATACTTTATGCACAGAGAACCAATTTCGGTCATCAAAAACGAACCCTTGAAGCAATTTAATTAGGGTTCTGTAGGTTCATGTCTGCTGCTCTCCGATATCCTTTTTTTCTGTAAGGTATTTTAAATGCCATGCTATTTAACTGCAGTATCTACTTTTTTATGTGTCCCTAGTCAGAAACATTGTGAAGTATTTGTCTCTTAATATTTTTCGTTTTTTGTCAAATTATGTGTTGCTTTTCAAACCATTTACCTAGTATGAACTTGAGTGTTTTATTATGAAAGTATATTTAAAAAAAACACTTAGTTCATAAACAGAGTTATATTCCTCAGCCATTGTCGACTTAATAAAATGCCTGTACCAACTCAGAAATATGACAGTTGTTGTTCATTCGTATGATGAGTTTGAGCTTTTGATTGCTTTTTTAGTAAGAGACTTTCCTTTATGAATTTTTCTCGAAGTTAAATGTTTTTGTGATTTTACTTTTCCTGACAAATACTGATCGAGCCAACAAAGTTGTACCGATTATCAGGTTATCTGCATGTTGATATCGTAAAATATCAGCTGCGAGACATAATATGAAGCTTTTTGTCGAGTGAGCGTAGCGAACGAGATCAAAAAGCCTTCATATAATGTCAAGCAGTTGATATTTTACAATATCAATATGCAGATAATCTGATAATCGATTTATCGGGCTATATTTGCGTGTTTCGGAAGTGTTTTCTTTGTTTCGCCAGCACAAACATATGACTTGATAAGTTCGGGTCAAAGTTATTAACGTCGGTTCAAACATTATGACGTCGCTGATATGTCCGGGTCAAAGTTATTAAGGCCGGGTCAACGTATTTGACGTCACAAAGACATGATACAGAATAATATTAAGAGCTGAACAGAGTGATATAGACAGAGGGACGACCGATAAATGTAGATATACAACTGAAATCGATATTTCAAAAGTGTAACGATAACCAATACTTGTCTGTGTCTCAACTTACGGGGCGCCGAATGGGACTCTTGTGGTTTTGTACTCAAAATTCAATTTTGTACGGACAAAAGTGACTTTTGTTCAACAAAAATGAGTTCAGTTTAACAAAATTTGTATCATACTACAAATTTGAAATTTTGTCATACAAAATTATCTATCAGCGGACAAAAGTAACTTTTGTCATGACAAAATTCATTTTTGTTACACAGACTTGACTTTTGTTACCTAATTTGAAAATTGAGCGACAAAAGTCAATTTTGTATTTAAATTAGTTTAGTTTGGTTTCTGTGAACTAATTTGCATACAAAATCGACTTTTGTTACACAAAATTGACTTTTGTTACACAAAAATTACTTTTGTTACACAAAAATTACTTTTGTTACACAAAAATTACTTTTGTTACACAAAATTGACTTTTGTTACACAAAATTGACTTTTGTTACACAAAATTGACTTTTGTGAGACAAAATTGACAAAATTGACTTTTGTCTCAACAAAATTGACTTTTGTCTCAACAAAATTGACTTTTGTCTCAACAAAATTGACAAAATTGAATTTTGTCTCAACAAAATTGACAAAATTGAATTTTGTCTCAACAAAATTAACAAAATTGAATTTTGTCTCAACAAAATTGACAAAATTGAATTTTGTCTCAACAAAATTAACAAAATTGAATTTTGTCTCAACAAAATTGATTTTTGTCTCACGAAAGTCAATTTTGTCTCATAAAAGTCAATTTTGTTGTTACAAAATTGAATTTTGTCATCACAAAAATGAATTTTGTCGTCACAAAATTGACTTTTGTCTCAACAAAATTGACAAAATTGACTTTTGTCTCAACAAAATTGACAAAATTGACTTTTGTCTCAACAAAATTAACAAAATTGACTTTTGTCTCAACAAAATTTACAAAATTGACTTTTGTCTCAACAAAATTAACAAAATTGACTTTTGTCTCAACAAAAATGACAAAATTGAATTTTGTCTCAACAAAAATGACAAAATTGAATTTTGTCTCACAAAAGTCAATTTTGTCTCACGAAAGTCAATTTTGTCTCACAAAAGTTAATTTTGTTTCACAAAAGTCAATTTTGTCTCACAAAATTGAATCTTACCGTACACAATTGACTTTTGTGATTTAATTTCCATATCAGGTAACAAAAGTCAATTTTGTATGCAAATATGTTTATATTTGCATACCTTTAAGACAAAATTGACTTTTGTCATGGCAAATATGAATTTTGTCTACAAAAATGAATTTTGTCATGACAGAAATGAATTTTGTCATCACAAAATTGAAGTTCTCACAAAACAAGTCTGTAGCACATAGTTTTGTAAGACAAAAATGATTTTGTTATGACAGAATTGAATTTTGTACAAAACCACAAGAGTCCCATTCGGCGCCCCGTACAACTAACGTCCGACATGTTTTTTTCAGTCTTATATCTTTAGAATAAAGTCATTAAATCTTTAATGCTACCAACTGTTTCCTTTTCCGGTGTAATACATTTTTACTGAGTATAGATATGGACGGTAGAGTTTTTGATAGAAGCAGACGCCTACCCTGTCGACGAACCCATTGTGTTTCTTTCGTTTCCCTCTGATATTTTTACTTTTATCTGAATCTGTTTTAAGGATTGAACGTTGTAAGCACTCATTATAGTTGATGTGTTTCCCGCGGTTTTAGTTTGTAACCCGGATTTGTTTTCTCGCAATCGATTTATGTCTTTTGAACAGCGGTATACTACTGCTGCTTCTTGATTTTATATGACTATATTTGAAAGGTCAGTTCATAAAATCACTTGACTATAACAGACATTTAACCTCATTTGGACGGAAATGGATCAATATAAAAGTAAAGAATGAGGTTGTTAAATTTGATATAGGATTTTTGTGCTTCTTTGTTACATATTTGTTTGTTTTAATAGTGATTAGGATATTACACAATGTTGACTGCTGTGCCCTTTTTTTACATGTTTACCTATTACTAGATATAGGAAGATATGGTGTGAGTGCAATGAGACAACTCTCCATCCAATTAACAATTTAAGAATAAGTAAACCATTATAGGTCAATGTACGGCCTTCAACACGGAGCCTTGGATCACACCGAACAACAAGCTATAAAGGGCCCCAAAATTACTAGTGTAAAACCATTCAAACGGGAAAAACAACAGTCTAATCTATATAAAAAAACGAGAACCGAGAAACACGTATATATTACATTAACAAACGACAACTACTGTACCTCAGATTCCTGATTTAGGACAGGTGCAAACTGCAGCGGAATTAAACGTTTTAATGGATCCAAACCTTCTCCCTTTTTCTGAAACAATAGCATAACATAACCTATTACGTCTGTTTGATTTGTTCATGCATCGTTGTCAATATAATGAAATTTGATGCGTATGTCATAGTGACAGGATTGGCTAGCTATAAAACCAGTTTCAATCCATCATTTTCTACATAGAAAATGCCTGTACCAAGTGTTTGAATTTTCCTCGGGGTTCGGTATGTTTGTGATTTTACTTTTTGATATACTGTGGATTCATTCATTTTCGTGGATACCAATTTTCGTGGATTGCTTAAAACTTCTTGTCTTTTCGTGGATATTTGATTTCGTGGTTTTGCCAAAGTCTGCACATATCCTAATACAAAACTTGTTATTCGTTGAACATTTAAATTCGTGGTTCACCTGTTCCCACGGAACAACGAAAATTGGTATCCAACGAATAATAATGAATTAACAGTACTACGTTGATGTTTAGCGAAGCAACGTCATCGCTGTTTTAGAGTTTGGTTTCAGATAGTAGACTGTGGCTCTTTATAGCTTGTTGTTCGGTGTGAGCCAAGGTGTTGAAGGCCGTACATTGACCTATAATGGTTTATTTTTTGAAATTGTTATTTGAATGAAGAGTTGTCTCATTGGCATTCACACTACATCTTATTATATCTATTTACATTAAAGGTCAGTTTATACATTCACTTAAGTTATATAACTATAAGAACCTCATTCGGACGGACACTAGCAGATGCATTTAAAAAGATGTACTGGGCACATTAATCCCAGTATAATATCATCCAAACATTAAATGTATTCAGAGTTTTCAGTATGCAGTGGCGGATCCAGAGGGGGGTTCCGGGGGTGCACACCCCCTCTTTATTTTTGCCGATCAATGCATTTGTATCGGGACATATGTTTTGCACCCCCCCCCCTTGCCCTGGGTTAGCACCCCCCCCTTTTCGAAAATTCCTGCATCCGCCCCTGGTATGGCACTAATAAATCATTGCTTCTTCGGTTTTGGAGGAAGCTTAAAGAACAAATGACAATAACAAATTAATCTTAAATTTAAAATTCTTTCAAAAAGTTTAAATGTAAATGTGCTTAAATGAACGTACCAATATTTTCAATATGACACTAGTTTGTTGTTTTCGATTTCATCAGAAAACATTTTGCGTTGTTTTGAAAATAATTCAAGTGTTAGTACGTCCTTTTTGTGCATATTGAAATTGTTTTAAAAATGAATTTGGATTTATAATTGTGAGGCATTCAATAGACAAACAAATCAAATGGCTCTGTAGAAAAACATAATATTGTGTCAATTATAACTGTTAAAATCCCATAACTCTTAAATGAGTGTGAAAGAGGGACGAAAGATACCAAAGGGACAGTCAAACTCATAAATTTGAAGATAAACCGACAACGCCTGCCTAAAAATGAAAAAGACAAACAGACAAACATAAGAACACATGACACAACAAAGAAAACTAAAGAATGATTGTGTCATATTGTATCATACAAATGATAATACCATACTATTGCAACTGAAGGACATTCGTTTATGAAAAATGTAAGAAAAAAAAATTATCTAAGGGAAAAGTCCGATAACTCTGAAATGATATCTGGTTTTTTTCAATGGATCGATGTAACACGGTAACAAATACCCACAATTATGCATATTTGTCAGTTTGTTTGATTTATTGCAATAATCAAGCAAAATGATTGAACACACATACATGTATGATGACGGCAGGCACATAAATAATTAATAATGCTTTGATTTTAGAAAATAACAGAAGGAGTCTCACAGTGGCATTACAAAGGGAAAAAAGCTAACAAGACAAACAAACAAGACACTAGAAACAAAAGAGTCAGAATTGCTGACTTTAATGAAACATTAATCTGTCAGTTAATCAATTCAAACAAATAATTTTAGTAACTCAACGCTTGAACGACAACGCAAATAATTTAAAAAGGGAGCCTTCTTCCGTCAGTGCTAATATTTAGGGAGAAATGGTTCTCAAGGCAAATTTGAGCTATCATACTAAATTTTGACAAACGGACGAAACGTAGAAAATAAAAAAATCCCAAAGCTGTGCAAATTCGTGTGGCTTTCGAATAAAACAATAAGAGGGACACTGTAATTGGAGATTGAATAAAATTGAGAATAAAAATGTGGAATGTGTCATAGAGGTAACAATCCGATCAAAGGAAACAAAACAGACGAAGTTTGAGAGCATTGAAAACTATGTTTCCAAATGTGACACTGAGGCCATCTATGTCTTTTGTTCCTCAGTAATACTTTAACATTATATTAGGAACAGAAGTTTTGCAGACTGATTGACCACAATTTGATTATAAAAGTACTTTCATCACAGTACTTCTTAATCATTTTATGAAAAGACATAAGGTAAATAAATTCTTTCTGGGTTATGATGATAGTGTTTGCATGCTGTCAAGTACAACATAGTTTAGTAGTTTTATATTTAACTTTGCTGTCAGTTGACAAACATGTCTTGATTATACATGTAGTAACAATTCAGGTATACTAATCCATTGCCACGAAAACAATAGAATCACTATATTAATTCTGTACGACTGAATTGAATAATTCTCAAAAGTTATGTACCGTTTTTACATTAAGAAGGATCAAATTGTAGTTGTGTTCTAATAATTTGGCAGTTTTTCAGAATGCTTTTAACTGTAGTTAGATCACTCAAAATTAGGTTAACTTCTTGTTGATAAGGTACACTTAATACATTTAAAAGAAAGAATGATCTTATTTAATCATTTTTTTTAAACCTAGTCATAGACATTATGTGTTTATAAGAATTATTTGGAATAATTGAAAACATGTATTATTATTGCTTTCAAAAAAAATTATCTCCTGCATCAACGTAAAACGGTGCTTTTACAGGTACGTATTTGTCAGTCCAACTTTTGGTGATTAATTTTCAAGTACTTTTGTTGTTTCATACATCATTCCTTTTTTGTATCATTAGATTTTTGAATTTTGGTTCCTCAATGCTCTTCAACTTTTTACTTGTTTGGCTCTCTAACTATTTTGATCTGAGCAACAATGATGAGTGTTATATAAACGAAACGCGCGTCTGACGTATCAAATTATAAGCATGGTACCTTTTATCACTTAATACATCTCTAGGTCGATGCAACTGCTCGTTTCGTCTCCGAGGGTATTACCAGCTCAGTAGTCAGTACTTCGGTGTTTACATGAATATCAATTATATGGCAATTTTTATAAATTAACTGTTTGCAAAAGTATGAATTATTAGAAATACTTTTTTATATTTTCATATACATTGTGTATCAGGCATCGATAACCGTAGCCATATTTGTGACAACGTGCGTCTAGCGTTTCAAATCAAAATCCTGGTACCTTTAATAACTATTTACTAGTTTTCTGTGTTAAAGAATTCGAAATACGAAAAATATTGTCATGGACTGCATTTTCCGTTAATTCTAAAGTAGGTTATTACATATGTATTTTCACATAGTTTTTATAACCTTGCAAAGTTTATAGTATACTTTAAGTTTAACTTCTGTTTATGTAATACAATCTGAGTTTAATATTCATGACTTGTTTTATAACAATGTGTGATCTTATATTATCAATAGGAATTCAGGTAATTAACGAATATACATATATAGTTCAATCTAAGTTATTCTTTTAATGGCCTGCAAGGTGGTATATTTAAAACCGTCACATTTAAAAATATTCTATTAATTATGACACCTTTCATAATTTATATTTTTAGAATAATATAGGATTTTTATTAAACCGAAACTACTCAGAATTCAACACAACATGGAGTTGTTACTGGTAGGTATAATATATATATGTACAATATGTATAATTATTCGTTTTGCTTTGTCTCCAATGTTGTGTTTTGTGTACCTTTTTTGTATTTTTCTTAGCCATGTCATTGTCAGTTTATTTTCGACTTATCATATTGAATGTTATTCTGATATATTTCGCCTCTTTTTTTACCTTGTCATTGAAATATTTCCATTTTTTTTTATTGACATATTTTTTATTATTCTATTTTAACCTGTATCCCACAATATTACAGCTCAAACTCTAATTTATTTTCTATGTTTTTCTTTTTTGCATTTATGTAATCAAGAATCAATTACATCAGGGAATTACTTCATTTTAATCTGCTAAAATCTTTATTCTACATCTGTCTAACATCGTGAGTGAAATATATTTGTTTTTGGTTTTTATTTCAGAAAATCCATCACAATTTAATAAGATTCACGAGGCTAAATTTGATCAATATTAAGGAAGTTTGTATCGATACTTTTATCATAGCCTTTCTCGACATCTTCCTAAGATTCAGTTACCAGTATTTGGGATGGCTTTCCTATTTGTTTCGACCACTAGGTAATGATAACTATTGTATATAATGATTTTACCAACACCCCCAATATGGTTGTATAGTGTAACTGTGTATTATGTATTTGTTCGCCATATAGTTTGGTTAAACGTGCATCAAATAGAAGCTGAAATAATGATAAAAAATTGCTAAAGAAATCGACCAAAAAACGTTTTCAACAGCATGTTACAAGTTACTTAAATCATATATGAAAAAGAGAAAAACATTAAACAAATGGTTTCATTTATGAACCTCAACTGGTCAAATCCAGGAAAAATGCCAAAACTATTAATGGCACACAAAACAGGACTTGTAGCAGTTATAATTTTTCGTGTACGAATTTTAATTAGCCAGTGCAATATGTTTTAAATTTGATAATGTCTATGTTTCATACTACTTGCGATGTGTTATTGCTAGCGGTAGAAGACAAAAATTTAGAAATGACGACTGACAACGGGTTCTGTGCATGATAGAGCTAGACACAAAGCCACAAGACAGTTTTTAGACAAATTTATAAGATTTCGTCGAGTAATTGTATTATTCTTAATTATTTTTATCATTTGCTATTTTATATTGTACAAGTTTTCGAAGTCAAATTCAAAGTAGTGTCGTTTAAATGTTTGTGTGGTTTTAAAAGCAAGGGAAGGAAGGATAAATAAATGTATTGACATCCAAATACCCAAAATCCAGATATAAGATCTTTTAATGTAACTGTATATTTGTTTATTGCTTCTTGGGACTCGATGTGATTAAGAGCATGCAATATTGTTATAAAATGTAAGACACCTGTCTATTTGTAAAAACTGTAGGCTTCTTTTGTTTGTATCGTTGGGTTGATATTGCATTGAAGTATCCTTGTTTTATCTATAACCGCTCGATGAAGCTGTTTGAGTAATGTTTCATATTGGCACTATTAAGTTATCTCGTTTGTTGTTAAGATAGTTCTCAACAAACCTCAATGTCAATTTCTAGATGTAAGTCATAAGGAGAATAGTTTGTTCCCTTTAGAATGCAAAGAGTGTGTTTCTTTAAGAATGCGGACAGTCAGTTGAAAAATTCATCAACAAAACGTTACAAAATATATGTTAATGTAAGCAGAAAGCATCTTGATAACGTCGCTTCCCAAGATTTTGATTTCGAATCGGAGCAGTTTTCCTATAATGTATGGTATGTCCATATATTATACAAGGTATTTTCCATAGTGATATACTGTTTGATATGAAAAGTTTTTATTAATTGTTTGGTTGAAATGGAAATATAATGTCTCCAAAATGAACTTAAAAAAGACCATATTTGTCCAGGAATTTATCTTTAATTGATGTCGTTTGAGTTTACTATGAGTTGCATAGTGAACTGTCAATTCATATTCTCCTGAAGTAACTTGAGGTATTAAACTTGCAATAGCAATCCAAAATTTAGCACTTCAACATGGTCAACTTACAGTAAATTAAAATTGATGTTTTCAAAATGTACGTTGTTCTGCATTTGCATCATGAAACTATTGCAACTGCACGTGAAAGAAAAACAAATCAATCCATCATTCATTGGCTGAACTCCATATACAAAATGAGATTGTTGTCTGGGACTGTCTGGTTGGTCGTAGATATATCTGTCATTGAAATAAGAGCGGTTTCTAGAATAATTTGATGTCTTTGTAGAAAAGTTTATCGTGAGTGTTCAAACTATATAGGTATAGGAAGATTATGATTTAAATGTATGATTTATTTAAATTTTATGACCTAACTGCTTTAACCAACTCGTGTGCAGAACTATGTGTCTACGTTAAGTTCATTGTCATATATAGTATGCTTTTCATTAACAATATACCAATTAGTTAATAAATCAGTTTTTCTTTTTATTTTATTTTCTAGGTTTATGTTGCTTAGCAATTTTGTTTTATCTACGAAGCCGTTATCGACAAAAAGTTATCAAGGTTTTGCTGATACTTACACATATAATATGCGCTTGGATTCTTGGAGAAAATACCACAGTTGGAAGAAATTATGTTTTCTACCATTTTTCACAGATGTGCACTGGTTTGATTGTTTGTTATATTTGTAACATAAATACACCACGTCGAGTTGGAGCTTATCTGTACTGCTGTCTCTTAGCTGGAGCGATTCTGCAGGATGAACCTAGCTGGCTTAATATCTCTGCTGTTACTTTGATTTCAGTTTTGTTGTTTATTATGTTGAAGAGTAATGAAAATATTTGGTTAATGGTCACTAATTTTTGTGAAGGCAATGTTCATGAAATTATAGATACACATTCTAAAAGAAGATTCTTTAAAGATCCTGCCTTTCAGGTATATTTTGTGTTAATGTTTATTGTGACATTGGTTTACAATTACTTTAATACTAACATATCAGAGATGGGGACTTGCAACGTCAAGTCAATTCTTTTGTCAACTCTTGGGATGTGTTGTTGTTCTATTTTATCAGCAAACGCGTTTGGTACATTTATGATTGAAATCTCAAAACGAGTTTTAAAGTTTTGCTACTTCACCGTCTCAGGTTTGCTTGATATAGAACCAGAAAATATTATAGGACTGTTTTATATCTCAGATTTATATATATTGTTGGCGGACATAGTTATATATGATATGGAACCTTTTGAACGAGGACAGCTAATTATAAGCAGGTTGCTATTAATAACGGCTATGTGTATTGGTCACTGTTTAATCATAATAGAGGCAACTTCTTCCAAAATTGAAATAATACAAGGCAATCTGTTGACATGCATGCGTATAATTTTTATTCATCTGGTATTTATTTTTGTACCTGTAATACTCATATATGTGATATTTGGTCAATATAGGATGGACAATTTAGGGATCTTTTTGACGACGTCATTTTTTGTAACACATTCGATTTGTGCAATGTTTCTACTGTGTCTTTTTATTCTATTCAAATACGATGCAGTTCGTCAAAATTTCTGGGACGGATTTGACGATTTGGTGTTTAATATTCGATTTTCTATGGGGATAGTTCTTATACTTATACAAATATGTACAATCGTGTACTCTCTGTGGACATTATTATTTGGTTTTTATAGATGGGTAGATTTGTTGATGATAATTGGGATTACTTACACAAATATATACACCAGTGCTATTAGATTACAACTTGTCATCAGCCATAAAAACAAGATCAGGCATTTTACCAGAAATTTGATTGACGCGACAAGAGATGAGCTTGTTGAACATGAGGACGCCTGCCCGATTTGTTTCCAGGAAATGGAAGAAGCAAAAGTTACACCATGTGCCCATTTATTCCATGAATCATGTCTTCAGAAATGGTTAAACACAAGACTTATTTGCCCAGTTTGTCAACTTCAGATACCCATATAAAACTTTCAAATCTTTTGTTAGTGACATACACGCTTCTATAGACACTTCTCATAATCGGGTTGTATTTTTAATTTTGTCAAATATTAACATTGTAATAAATGAAATATTGTCATATTTCTCATACTTGATGTTAATGAGATTACAAGTTCGTGTGAAGAAGTTGGTTTCGAACCAAATAGTGCGTGCGTCATGGACGAAAACTTCACCTTCAATTCATTTATCATTTAATATTACATGCAGTAACATATAGGATTTCAAGTTATGAGCCAAGTTAAGTTATGGTAAAAAAGTAGAAAACAACACGTTTAATAATTTCAAACGTCCGAAGTGCTTTTCTGGATTTACCTTCATCAGGAACGTCAAAGCCAAACATATGAAATCCAAAGAGTTATAAGTACCAAACCCGTTGAAGAGCTATATGACAAAAAAATACATAAAATATATAGCAAAATTCATCTTAAGACAATTTTGCCTGAGGGAGTTGAAACTTTAGTTTCTGAATAATTTCAAAAGTTATAAACGAATAATTTTATAAAAGTTTATTAAATCAAGTCGGTACCAAAGTGCTGAGCTTAAGTAGACAAAGTCTAGACAATTTGAAAATAAAACTGATATGACTATACATATTAACGAAATAGCATTGTTTTCATTATGTCATTTTCGCTTCATTCGTTCATGCGTTAAACCGCCCGTCATATTTTTTAATGGTTTATATTTTCATAAGTCGTTATTTCCCTATTAATGCATACAATTGGTATATTTAAGAAATATAAAAAAGGGTATTAGACATGTGACATGTCGTTTCTAATGTCATAATCCAACAATTATGACGTGTTTTCTAATGTTGAACATAATAGTTTGAGTAATAGCAAAGATGATATGAACATTTAAACATCGTAAAAAGTCAGACTGAACTTTGCCTCGTTCTATTAAATTTGGTGTTATATAGATGGTTTGCAAAAGAATTTAAAGATGTCAAAATCATATTTACCTATCTGATGGTGAGTAAGGTCATGCTTTAGTGTTCTGTGAAATGTTTCAGTTTTAGTAAGAACATCTGCAGTCGTAAAAGGTATATTGCAAAACGCAAAAAAAAGAAGATAGAACATAACAGCGACATTGCAATACAACCAACACATATTAAATGAATATAATGCGAGACAGTGGCACTAAAACTTAACGTTAACAGCATTAATAGCACAAGCATTCATGGGACATGATTAAGGTGACTTTCATATTTCTAAAAAAAAAACATATTCAAAACAGATAAATACTAACCACAAAAATATCAGGTAATTCTCATCGCACGCATATCTACCTATTCGATTCCATTATTCCAAAATTAAGAAAAAATATTGGATCACTACATATAAGGCATTAAATACTACATTTCGTTTAATTGTTTAAATTTTACCTCGACGCATTTTTGCGCCCGTCCAAACTCAAGAGCCTTTGGTCTTTTATTTGTCTTAATAGATGTTTAATTTAACTTTATCTTAAAGTTTTGGAGTTTAGTGTGACGTCCATTTTCATTGAATAAGTACACATTTTGTTTAGGGGCCAGCTGAAGTCCACCTCTGAGTGCAGGATTTCTCGCTGTGTTGAAGACCCATCGGTGGGTTTCGATTTATTTCTGTTGTTTGTTCGGGTTTTTTAAAGAAAATAAAGCAACTATATAAGCTATCCTTTTAAAATTGTAAACAACAATTTTGATTGTGAACGTACATTTATATTATGTGTTATGATAACAAACCAACACATCGACTACAGAAAAATCCAAATCATTCCATCACAAAGAAATCACAATATGATCATCATATCATGAAACGAACACCCTGTTTACCATGCTCCTTGATATTTTTTTCTTACTTTTAATCGCTATTGAATGTGATTGCATATCTTGCATTTATTATGCTTTACTATAAAATAGTGATAACTGCTGAAACAATCCAACCAAATTATTAAAATCTATTATTTTTACCGAATACATGTAGCATCATGGTGTAAATTAAACTCATATGTGTGGGCTAATTTCCTCATGTGTGTGCCTTATAGTTGTTTATCTTACCTAGCTGTTCCTTTTTTTGGTTGTTTTATTCTTACCTTTTATAGTCGACTTGTCATAAAAATATGACAAAAGCAAAACATAGGGTGAAATTGAACTTTAATTGAAATATTCATAATATATAAGTCAATAAACGGTTTAAATCCTGTTGATCTATTTGTAATTATAATAAGTTTTGCCATTTACATTAAATACAAAATGCTAAATTTTGGTATTCATGCAAATAATCAAGATTTAAAGATTTGAATTTTGAGTTTCATCTCCATTATACATCTTAAAGAAATAAAAATATTTTCGTTCGTTTTTTTTCATTGAAATATTTACGTTTTGAATACTTATTTGCCTAATGTGTCATGGTATTTCTTTGAAATGGAATCTCTTATTTTGTCTCTCTCATAGTTATAACTGCTTCCTAAATCTCTTTGCATTGTCCTCAAACAGTCTGTCAAGGATCTTAGTGAAGTCAGGAGACACAAGTCGCATCGAATCTTTGTTCTATAGTCAACTTTGTATAAGCTAGGGAACTCTGATGTGTTTTTATATTTACATAAGTTGTCCAGTACATCCAATATACATGGTCCTAAATTAACAGTGTCGAGCGTTTTACAATTGTAATGGTGATAGATCATCACAGTTTTGATCATATATGAGGAGTAAGCTTTATCGAAGCTTCCTAGATTATTAAGTTTATCGACATCACCATGGCCATTTATGAGATACTTCAGGATTCTGTATATTTTTCTATGATTTTCTGACAAGATGGTTTTCATAATACGTACTTCCGTCTGAGTTAAAGAAAAATTAGCTCCTATACAAAAACAACTACCGACTGACAATGTCTCTTTGGCAAATTCTGTCAATACACACAATTCGTTTACGACCATGTTCAGAACATCCATGTTAGTTATATGTAAAGCTGCAACATAATCTACATCTATTTCCTTTTTCCTGTTGGATTCATTTTCGTAAATAAATCTTAACCATGTTGCCGGACCGTGTTGACGCAAATATTTACCAAAATACAGTTTTCGTTGACTTTTCGGATCAGAAGCAGTATAGAGTAAGGCATTTTTATCTACTTCGGACAATTCTTTCACTTTCTGTGAAAAAGTATCTGAAACTGTATTAAAAACGCTTGCTTCAAGGAGAAACTGTTTGTATTCTTCAAATGTGCCTTCACAACTAAAGAGAGTGAGAATAAAATCAAATTCGTCAGGAAAATTATTTCTGGTCCCTTCATAAAAACTTCCAACACCAAATACAGTTTTTGAGCTTCTTGTCATTTTTCCCTTAAAATATTTTTCAAATGTAACTTTCATACTTTCCTGTAAAGTATCATTGTCTAGAACTTTATTAGCAATCCTCTTCACAATGGTTTCTATACCCGACTTGATAAATTCGACTTCTTCTTGTTCTATTTTGTAGGCACATTCCCTTTCAAATTCATCCTTCAAGTATAATTCAACTTTAGTTCCCTCAGTCATCTTTTGCGTTTCTTTTGAAAAGGGATTTCCCATGTGTATCTGAAAATATTTTTGATCGTTGATGTATGATTTGTTAGTCTATTCTGTTCTTTTTTTAAAACATGCAAAAAAATCTCTTTTTTATTGTCTCAATAACGAAACATTTAGATAAAGCTACATTAATTATCATTGATATTATTATATTTAAAAATTAACTGTTAACAAAATTTTGAATTTTTTGAAATACTAAGGCTTTTCTACCTCAGGCATAGATTACCTTAGCTGTATTTGGCAAAACTTTAAGGAATTTGGTCCTCAATGCTCTTCAACCTCGTACCTTATTTGTCCTTTTTAATTTTTTTGGATTCGAACGTCACTTTTATAGACGAAACGCCTGTCTGACGTATATATATAATTTATTCCTGGTATCTATGTTCAGTTTAATTTAATGGTTGATAGTATTACACTCTCTTACTTATGTCACTCCTTAAAGATCATACAATAAATATTAAGGGGAGGTTTAAGAATCATTACATTGATCTAAGAATGAGGTATTTCCCACGAAATGTTACACAAACTTAGTACACAATTATGTAAAGAAATATTCAAAATGTTTTTACAAAATGCATTTTGTGTTTATCGTTTGAAAACAAAAATAGGTATGTTTCTCTAAAGAATCGAAATGTAAAAGGATCTAAATTTTAGTAAAAGTCTGAAATGATGAACCCATTTATTTGTAAAAGTAGCACTAAATTTGAACATATTTGAAGAGACTAGGCAGAAAAAAGCTTGTAAGCGAATTTCGTCAAAAATTGCACTTTTGTTATTAGCGAATTTCTAACGTATGGAAAAAATGTCGGCGAGGTAAGAGACCGGAAAGATGAAATAATGCAATAGCAGAACATTACTTAAAAATTAAAAAAAAGTGCACGTATACGTGTTTTGCTTTTATTGAGATTTGCATTATTGACACTCATATCGCATCTTATTTCTATTTGTAGTCAAACATATACATTCAAGTACAAATAAACATATTCAACTTCTTGTTCAATTTAAAAGATCACCATTCATTGATGTGGAGTTATCTAACGAAACTGTATTGTACATGCTATTAACTCGTTAACTTTATATCAATGATTAGTGTTGCTATGTAAAAGCTATTGCTTGGTTTATAAATAATGTTATTTCTTTTTGTCTTTTTAGTTCACGCATCATTGTAAATATAACGGAATTTGATGAGACTGTCATCAAAGTGAGAGGGTTAGCGCTATAAAACTACATTTGAAATGCCTGTACCAAGTCAGGAATATGACAGTTCTTGTCTATTCGTTTTTGATGTGTTTTGTTATTTGATTTTGCCATGTGATTATGGACTTTCCGATTAGATTTTCGTTCAAGTTCATTATTTTTGTGATTTTACTTTTTTACCCTAAAGCAATTTTTTTTTTAAACAGGAATATTTGGTTAAAAATGAAATAAAAACACAAAATATCATGTATTTTCATGCCTTTACTTAGGACACAAAATTATAACAAAATATCAAACTCCAGCGCAAGTTCATAGAGAGAAAGTCCATTAAAAGCTGACAAAATCAAACAAAACAAGTGAAATACAGCTGCCAAATTCCATAGTTTGTACAGGCTTTTTTCAAGAACCTGATGGCTTAAACCTGGTTTTATAACAAGCAAACATCAGGGACAAGGTGACTTATCTATACAATATAAGTTCTTAATATTAATTTTATGCAATATAAGCAAGTAAATTTAAAAACAAACGTAACATTATTAAATAATGTTGCTTTCTGTAAATCTATCCACCATTTTTACAAAAGAAATTCCTTGTACAAAGTCATGAATATGGCAGTTGTCTTTCATTTATTTGATTTGCTTGGGCTTTTTATTTTGCCATTTGATAATGGAACTTCCACTTCGAAAGATATCACAGGCAAGCATTCCATACAAACGGGCCTAACGTCTGACATGTTTATTGGAGTATAGTAAATGTGAGTAAGTGTACTTACGTTTAAAATTTGCGTGAAGTTGTGTATAACAAAAGTTAATTTACTTCCTTAACAAGAAAATCAGCTTGGTTGCGCACCGTTTTGAATCAGCAAATACTTTCCACTAATTATGACTTTAAAGTTTTTTAAACCTATCATTAGAATTTGACCCTTCAATCTCTTGGTGATCTTGTCGACTTCATATTATGTCCCGTATGATTGGCAAAATTTTTATCGTTAAGATTCCAGTACACTTAAGATATACATTGTTTTGGGTCGATCGATTTATTTCCCTTTGAACAGGTATTTATTCGTTTTTCAATTGATTTTGACATAGAATTTATGTAAGCAATTGACCCTTTATTAAAGGCTAGTATTATGTATATATATATATTACAGTGAATCTGTATAATCAGGGATTATGTAGAATCCTTGATTTTTCAGGGAATATGTAGAATCACTGCAATCATTAGTAATTATATATAATCCCTGAAAATGAGCAGTGATTTTACATAATCACTGAACATTTTAATAATCATTATACATATTCCCTAATATGATTTCAGGGAAAATCAATAATTTAAGGAAACTTTGTTTGTTAATAAATAAATAATATAGACACAAATTATCATTTTTGTTCTTTCATATTCCTTGCCATGTGAAAATTTTTAAAGATAAAACCAACACAGGGTTTCGAGATAAAGTTGAAGACTTCTAAATCAATAATAATCAACATTCCCTTATTAGCGACAACTTTACATGTATTGTTTGTTGCTTAAAAGCCAGGGTCAAATGGATATTCATGTTCTGTTTGTAAATCCATTTGTGGTAAAGATTATGAAATATCTGTTTTGCGGTTTAGTTTTGTTCACAAAAAGTCTGAAAAAGAATATTGCCTGTCCACAAACATGGTATTTTGCTCGAACAGGTTCGAGGTTGCTAATTTCCTTTTTTTGGGGGATACCGTGAGATGATTTTACTGAACACTTTATTTTTCTTAGGCGTGTTGAAAATTTTGATTCGATATGTACAAGATAAGTTTTTTTTTAAATGTGGATATTGTGATAGAAACAGATGTGAATATTTTAATATGTTGTGTTTATCATTTTAATATATTCTTCCTGACATTTTAAAAAAATGGGGTTATCATTTTGATATATTGTGCTTAACATTTTACAATTAAATAATCAAGAGTCGGTCACAAAAATACTCGCGGCTAATATTGATCGTAAGTGATGAACCATTCAGTACATATTCAACCGATTATGTTAGCTTTTTAAAATAACGTAATTGTTCCGATGACTTCAAAGTCAAACAATTTGGTATTCTATGATTTCAAACCAACATTTTATGAAGATCCTAACTGTCATATAATTATAGATTATCGTCGATTATCTCAACGAGATTGATTTTCTCGCTTGAGCCGTTCACGGCGAAAGCGAGAAAAGCAATCGAGTTGAGATGACCAATGATAATCTGTTTATCGCTATTTTACCTGTGACGACGTTGTCAATTTCATGTCAATTTCCGTAGCAACGCCACGTGGCTTCTTAGTTTCTAGCGATAATTTTCCATCTCATGCGAGTACCATGATATGCCATTATCACAAAAAAAGATCAAAGGAAAAATACACAAAATAGCGATAATTATATATTAATGTTTATTTTATTTCTATGGGCTTGATTTATAAATACATTTCATGGCAATCATACTTAAAAATAAACGGGTGTAATAAATCTATATTTAGAATGTGTTGATACCTTGTTTTTTTCTTTATATTATACAAAACATGGAGCTTTACCAGGTAAGTATATTTTTAACATATAAGTATTTCTTTTAACTTTATATAAAAATAAGGACGTGATGTGGTAATATTATCATGAAACAACTATTCATCTGATATCAACAGATGAGTATGTAAAATCTTTGTCATAGCACAGCCTTCAAACATAAGCGAATCCTGTACCGTATAGTGAGATATATGTTGGATTTTTTTTTAATTTACCCATTTCCTGTTCAACTGAGCAAATTTGTTAAATATTTATGTCATTGTACTAAGCTTGAAACATATTGAATTAGGTTTTATACAAATTGACAATTGAGGGGTTCATTTATATTAAGATAAATCGAATCATATTTCAATTGTCTTTCAGTTTATAAATAATAACTTTATTGTTAAAACCTAGTCAGTGCAATTATATGTATTACTAGGTTTAAATATAAGAATTATGTTTATATTTTTATTTATATAGATTATATGTTTGGAATTAAATAAACATGGATCGAGCTTCACGTTGGTGTCATAGTTTACTTACAACGCTATTTCACTGAATTGACTAGTTTTTATATTGTACGTTCAAATACACGTCTTCTGCACTTAAAACAATTTGGAAAAATGTACGTTATGAATAAACGTGCAGTATTGTGTATCAGTTTTCGTGAAGTAACATATTAAATAATTGGATGTTTTATTTGGTCTTACACATGTTTAAAACTGCAATCTAGTATAGTTAAAACCCAATACTGAACTCAACGGCCAATTCGAAAAGGACATTCTATAAAAATTGCAAAAATCAAATGCTATCAACAACCGAAAAACGGCTACCATATTCCTAGCTGATACATGCATCTTAAGAAGAAAATGTTTTGTTTAATCTGGTTTGAAAGCTGACTTAACCCCACACTTGTATGACTGTTACTAAAAAATAATGATATTACCATTATATTGACAAAATTGAGAAGCTAACAAAACAGACATATTAGGTGAATGTGACAATTATTGGGACAAAAATCTGTAAACATACACCGCATATATACATATTTATAAAAATGGAAGGCACTCGCATTCATTTTAGAGAATCGCTTATCCACAGGAGTAATTTACAAGGACTAATTTCCAATTATACCCTCCTTCTTTAGCAGTCTTATTTTGATATTCCTTACACAAGTGTATCATGTTGTGTTATTCTGCATTAATCTTGAGTCCACAAAAATGACTATCCAGACTTTTTATTTAAATCCTTGCCTTGAGTGTTTTTATGACTGCCTTGTTCGTTTATACCACAACTGCGCCTGTGATTTTTATGCATTATTGTTTTTTATTTCATGATTTTATTTTACTAGATTGGGCAGATTCGTTTATTCGATTAAACTGACGGATACATGTTTTAAGACTATCCAGTGGTTATACCACATACGATTGTTTCATTTGCTTTACATTCACGCCGTCTCAATGATCAATCAAACGCTATTCATATATAATAATTAAGGCAATTAATTACGAACATATGTTATTTTTTAACATTTTAGAAAATCCAATCAAGATTATCAAGATTTAAGAGGCAGCATTTGACAATTTTGCTGGATTTTAGTATTAACATTTTCGCCATAGCCTTTCTCGACATTTTCTCCAGATTCAGTTATCAGTATTTAGGATGGCTGTCATATTTTCTGCGGTCACTAGGTAAGAATGATAACTGCATACGTGTTTTGTACCGTCATACAAGATATGGTTACATAATATCTTAATGTATTACGCTTAAACCTGATATTTATTTCACAAAACTTATAGTTTATCGCAACACCAATACAACATTATAGGTATCAATATAAAAAAGAAGATGTGGTATGATTGCCAATGAGACAACTATCCACAAAAGACCAAAATGACACAAACATTAACAATTATAGGTCACCGCACTGCCTTCAACAATGAGCAAAGCCCATACCGCATATAGTCAGCTTTAAAAGGCCAGTCTATTCTACCTTAAATGCATATCCAAGAGTGGATTGTTGCTCTGTACATTCTGAATGGTATCAACATTAATTATCACTGTAGTATTCTCACTGCACCGGATGCGCATTAGAAAATCTGCCATTAGGGCTTGGGGTCATAATATTAAAAAATCCAAAGCACAAGAATAACAAAATTATGGAACTCCAAAAATATTATAAAAATTGCATCACTATGAAAATAGCAGACTGGTTAATAATAGTGCTCCAAACTTTCAAAATAGATTTTAGCATATAAAGAGTGTTTTCGAACTTTAGATTTTCAAAATTGCCAAGGTAACAGCACATGTGTGAACACTATAAATATAGGTTTCAGTAGCATACCGCTGTTCCAAAGTCATAGATTGAATAAGGGAAAACAGATCCTGCTATTAAACTAAAAACTAGGGAATCACATCAACTTAAAGAAGAAAACAACAGAAGAATATAAAGCGCAATAAAATCAAACGCCAATGAAACATACATAGAAACGAACTATTTGATAACGACTGCCATATTCCTGACTTGGTACAGGACATTTTAATAAAAATTACTGTGTTAAAACTGGTTTTATTGCTAGCCAAACCTTCTACAAATATGAAAATGCTAAAAGTACCGTTAAAATGACATCAAACTTTTCTATATATTAATATAAAGGTATATTCTGAAAATAAAAACTAATACAGGTCGAAGGTAATAGGCAACAATAGTGCCAACAAGTTCATCGAAAAGTTTCAAGACCCAATAATAACCAGATTTGTATTGAGTTATCGATTCTAGGCACTAAAGCTGTATATCTTTTCAGTATACTTAAATTCCTCGTATTTATTAAGTGCTATAATTTTCTTTTGGATTTATGCCTTTTGACCTGTTTCGGTATTTATTAGTTTAAGGAGGCTCGAAGGTACAAACATTTCAGCAAAATTTTGAACATTTTCTTTTTCTTTACGAATCTTATTTATTACACTTTTAAAAGTTGTAACTTAATTATATGGTTTAAAAATCAATAAAAAAAATCGACTCGTGGTGTCCTTATATGACTTTTAAAATTTGTATATCATTGAAAAAGCTCGAAAATATCTCCCTTTGGTGCAAAAAAGCAAATTTGTTTGCAAGAACATCAAAATATCGATTTTAAGTCATCAGTGACATTTATTTTTCCTTCTTTTTTTCAAATGAGCTGTACTTAAAACTATATATTTGGTTAATTTAAGCGATTTCTGTAATTAAGTTCTTTTTATATTTTGATATTACCTCTATTTCTCCTATTAGTTCAACAGAAAAAAAGTAACAACAAAACGCATACTTCTTTCGAATGCAGATTGTGAGCTTAAACGAACGGTGACCCAATTTTCTTTTCTATTTTTCTATTAAGTATGTGATAAAGTTTATTTATAGGGGGAAAAAACGAAATCCTTTAATTAAAAAAAGGATTTATACCCGCGCGCCCCCTCAAACATATTTATTCTTTAAAATAGCAAGTGAATCCGTGCTGTTGGAGTCTTTGTAAGATTCTTCTTGTTTGTTTGAATGCTTTAGTTAGTTTAGTGTGTATATCTGTAATATATGTTTACATAGTTTATGCTGCTGCATTCAACTATTTTCACATTAACCTGTAATGTCTTGTCCGACTGTTTGTCCAATGTTGTCAAGAAAATGGCACTGTAAACGACTGTTATACAAGTTGCAGGCTATTAGGATAGCTATAATGCTAGGTTTGAAAAGTAAATATAAGTTATATATTGTTCTTTTTAGTTATCTTAGTATATTTTTAACCTTAATTGTTCGGTCCATTTCAGGAAATATGCTTTTGGCGGTATTAACACATCCCGTCATTGTATTATTGTGCTATGGATTTTTTTGTATTCTTGTCTTTCAATTTCTTATATGCATTGTTTTTAAAGTGTCTTGATGACTATTTTTTTTTTAAACAGAGTTGTCTATGTTTTAATGATTATAACACAACATTGACTGTTTTATCCCTTTTTGACATTTTTACCAATTATGTATATTTGCTTTGCTCTCACTTTGTGGTGTGTATAATGGAATCATATACGACTATAATGCAAGTAAGAGGTTTATCTAGTTATAAAACCAGGTTTAAATCGACGTTTTCTACAAAAGGAAATGTCTGTAACAAGGCAGGAGTAAGATAGCTTTTCCATTCGTTTGATGTGCTTCAGCTTTTGATTTTGCTATTTGATAAATGACTTTCAATTTTAATATTTGCTTGGAATTAGTTATTTTTATTATTATACTTTTTATTAAATATGTTTTATGAATCTAATAGATTCTACACCAAATTGACATAAACCCTAGATTAGGTAGTTTCACTTTCTCATAAGTACATTTTAGTATACTGATTGGATTCTTGCCACTGATTTAGAAAGGGTTTGTGGGTTCCTGAAGCATTCATAATTCAGCAAGAAATATCTCATGTATTGTAAGTGTACGCACACTTTAGCAACAATAATAAGCAGTAGAGCTAAGGAAACTGCAGTTCTTCCTCTTTGAAATTTTAAAGGAGCATTGTACAAACTATAATTGATCACTATTATGGTTGTCAAAAAGTGTTGTTGGCGAAACCATCTAAATTGATATTACACACAAAATGTAACCGTATTTCTTGATGAGCTATTTTGAATAAATTGATGTACACACAAAAGAAAAACTATCTGGTGTTTAATTTTCAGGGTACAATAACATATGCATTATCGAGGTATGACATGTGTCTAGTTGCATTTCTTGGTCTTTTGACATACCAAAGAAACCCATAATATTTTAATTCTAATTTTAATGGATATCAAAATTAGAAGATGGTGTTCGATTACCAATGAGACGACTATCCATCAAGTTCAAAAGAAGTGCATGACCTTTAAGCTATGATAGATTATGTGGAATATACTAATATATTAAACTTCACTAAAATCTAAATATTTTATTTTATAGGTCCATGTTGCCTGGGATTGTTGTTTCAAATGTCATACATTAATAAACAAAAAATAATCAAGGTCTTGCTGACAACGACACAGATTATATGTGGTTGGGTGTTTGGAGAAAGTAATTTATTTGAAAGATTCGGTAGTTCCTACCTGTTATTACAGACGTGTCTTGGTTTGTTAGTATGTTTTTTCTGTAACATTAATACACAATGTCGTTTTGGGGTTTATCTGTATTGCTTTGTTTTGGCTGGATCGATCTTGCAGGATGAATTAAGCTGGTTTTATATCATTGTTGTTATTTTGATTTCAGTTGTCATGTTTATACAGTTACATAAACAAAACTATAGTGTAATGTTCGACAACTTCAACAAGTTTTCAAACACACTAGATAAAGGGAAAGTCAAGTTCGTAGCGGAGTTCACCTATCCTATGTATTATGTGTTGATGTTTATTGTGGCATTAATATACAATTACTGCATTAATGACTTATCTGAGTTAGGTGTTAAGGGTCAAAGGTCCATACTTTTGTCAACACTTGGTATGTGCTGCTGTACAATTTTATCATCAAATGCTATGGCTTCTATAATAGTTTCAATCTCAAAAAGATTACTTAAGGTTTGCTACCTCACCGTCACAGGCACGTTTGAAATTGAAGGTGAACTTGTTTTGCAACCTTCATATATATTCAGCGTCATTTTCTTTTTAATAAACGTAGTTATATCGGACATGGGACATTATGAGCGTGGACAACTAGTTGTCAGCAGGTTATTATTGATTTTGGCCTTGTTTGTTAGTAACTGTTTACTCCTGATAGAAACAATGACATCAAAAGTAGAATTTATACAAGGAAATATGTTAACCTGCGTACGAGTTATCTGTATTCAATTGATGTTTGTTTTAGGTCCTGCAATAATAATGTATTATATGTATTGTCACTATACTATGGATAATTTAGGAATCTTTTTAACAATGTCAAGTTATCTTACAAATCTAATATTCGCTGTTTACATTCTATTTCTTTATATTCTATTCAAATACGATGCAATTTGCCAAACTTTCTGGGATGGATTTGATAACCTGGTGTTTAATATTCGAATTGGCATGGGGATTTTTATAATATTGATTCAAATATGCACGGTGGTTTTCTCTGTGTGGACACTATTCTTTGGTTTTTATAGTTGGTTAGAGTTGTTGCGTTTGGGATTAATTTCGTACGTCAATATATACATCCAAGGAGTCAGAATACAACGCGTCATCAGCCATAAAAAGAAGATCAGAGAATTCATAAATAATTTGGTCGACGCTACATCTGATCGACTTGCTGGACATCAAGACGTCTGTTCGATTTGTTTCCAGGGATTGGAAGAAGCAAAGGTCACACAATGTGACCATTTATTCCATGAATCCTGTATTCGGAAATGGCTAAATGTAAGACTTACTTGTCCATTGTGTCAAATGCAAATAATCTTATAAAACTTTAGAATTCATTTATGTATGTAATTGTCTTGAATACATCCGTGTAGTCACTTCAAAGCATATATAAATCATTAAATTCGTCAAATATCTACATTTTGATATATTAATTATTTTCAATATTTTTTGTGTTTCCTGATATTATCGAATGTTACTTTTCTTAAGGTTTTGGATGCAATATTGCATATGTTTCACATAATTGTTCTGTTTCATTAATATATCTTATGTGTTGTTTACTTATGTGTTGTTTACTATATATAAAAATATCTAACTGAATTAAATAGTTAAATCGAGAATTATGATGTATGCATCAGACGTTAAATAGATTAACAGTAATTTTATGAAAAACTCTAGAAAGTGCATTAAGTTGATTTTCTGTATTTTAAAATACTTTCCTTCACAACCATTCCTGTTGATTTCTATGAGTTTGGTATGCGTCAAAATCAAAAAACGTAATATTGTACATTACACATAATATGATACTTATGTAGTCAAAACATAATTGACTTAAAACTGTTAACATATTTGTTTGTTTTATTGTGATTATAAAGATTATAGCACCATGTTGACTACAATTTGATTTGTTCACCCATTCATGTAGCTGAGTGCGACTCATCATCATCATCATCATCGATACCAGTTTTTAAATTTTGTATTTGCGCCAGACGCGCGGTTCATCTACAAAAGACTTCTCAGTGTCACTAGAATCAAACAAAAATTAAAAGGCCAAATAAAGTACAAAGTTGAAGAGCATCGAAAACCAAAACATCCTAAAAGTTTTGAAAAATACAACAGTTTAACTAATGTTATATATACCTAAGGTTACAAAAAAGCCTTAGTATTATAAAATATCAAAGTTTGTAAACAGTTAATGTATGATTATAACCATATCAATGATAAGTTAGAGGTTTAGCTAGCTATAAACCCAAATTAAATACACCGTTTCTACATAGGCCTACACCAAGTCAGAAGTATGATAATCCGTTTCCATTCGTTTGGTGTCTTTGATCCTTTTGATTTTGCCATTTGATAAGGGACATCACCTTTTTGCTGAATACAATTTTCATATCCCTGACTTGGGACATATCCCTACGTCAAAATGGTGAATTAAACCTCGTGTTCTAGCTAGCTTAACCTTTCACATGCCGCATATAAGTTCAAGGTGAGTTTAATGTTGTATTTGATCCTGATTTGGAACGGTTTTTGCATATATTTTTAATTATATCCCTATTAAATCAGTTTTGACAGGAAATGGCTCATGCAGGAATGAGATGTTCATGCTTCAAACAAATGAAATAATGCGCTATTTACGAAACACATTAACAATCCTTTATTTCATATTGGTTGGTATTTCAAGGCGTAAGCTTGTTGGGCAGTCAGTGAACCCTATTTGTGATGTTCTGTATAAATCACATCTCTTCCACCAGCCATATCTATGCGTCCATGCTGGTCACCTGTAGACAAAATTGCCCTGAGAAAGTACAATGATAGACTGCAATTTTCTATTCTTTCTCTTGTATTCGATTCAGCTAGTATTCAATCCTGTTCAAAGATATATCATTACACTAAACGAGATTTGAGCATAATTAATTATAAACTACTGACGCCTAAATTAATAATTAAATATTCATAAAATCGTTATCTACCGATCAGTTTTAAAAAATATAAAATTCTACCTTTTTGAATTTTTCAAGTTATCCTACAAATTTTCAAGTAAAAGTATCGTTACAAGATTAAAAAAAAATGCTGATATTTAAATATTAGAATAGATATAGTACTATGAACTATCTTGCCACCAAATTTAATATAAGTATTTTGTATATTAAAATGTTCATTCTTAATATTCTTCAATAAGAATTTAAGAAGTCATTCGGTGTAAAGAGGCATCTGAATTTCTGTATCATCAGTGGCATTGGCAAGTGTTATGCTGAACACATTTCAACACAAGTGTTTCGTTAGAACTTTAAAAAAAAAGGGGGAACTGTAACGGATAGTAAGTCGAATAGTTATCAAAGGTACCAGGATTATAATTTAGTACGCCAGACGCGCGCATCGTCCACAAAAGACTCATCAGTGACGCTCATATCACAATATTTCTAAAGCCAAACAATTACGAAGTTGAAGAGCATTGAGGATCCAAAATTCCAAGAAGTTGTGAATCTATTCCTGGAATACGAAAATCCTTAGAAGACAATCTGACAACGAAAAAACGAACAAAAGACCCAACATAGAAAACGGAAATTTTGGCAACTCAAACTCAACAAAGAACCGGGGATGATATCATGTTCTCTAGGAGAGTTCGCAGATTCTCCTCTATGTGATATCTACACTGTAATTGCATAAATTATGGGCAAAAGATACCAGAGGAACAGTCAAACTCATAGATTTTCATACGACGATAACGGATACTACTGTTGCCTTTATATGTCAAATAAAGATGATTCATGCTAATGGCGGTGCAAATAAAGACATGATCAAATTCTTAAATAATATGTCGAGTCTCCACATGTGAAATTGTGAAATAGAAACTCGTTTTGTATTGCAGACTTGAATGATGGAAAATAGATATTATGAGATGTGGTATGAGCGTCAATCGGACTATTCTCCATCCAAGTGATAATTGGAAACATGAAGCCATTATTGGTCAAAGTACGGTCTTCAACAAAAGACTGTTATTGGTATAAACAACAGAGACATTGAAAAAGTAAAATGAACAAATTGAAGAATGAGAAATCTTACTGTTGCTTAAAGATGAAGAACATCAAACAAATGTCCTTTTGTTTATATATTATCTAATATTTGTAAATAGTGTGGTGTATGGATTAACAGACCATTGTCTATCTTTTGTTGACTCGTTTTTTCTTTCATGCCATGATGAAGCCGTAGAAACATCTCTGTTTATATTGAGTATTATATTTTCATTGTTCAGTTATGATATACTTGTTATTGTGGTAAACTTCGTTATGTATATAACTGCATTTTTTCTTCAATCAATTGTTAATGGTGTTGAATTTTTAAAATTCACATTAGACTTATTGATGACACTCTTTCAGAACAAGTGTAATTCAAGGATTTAATTTTAATTAGATTAAAATTGATTAGATTGTGAGCATCTTAGTAAAATTAAAAGATATGATTAGTATCTTTACGTTCATCATTTCACATCTGAGAAGCTAATAAGAATAAATTTACACACAAATAAAACAGTACATTAATTTCACTGAAAATTTGGATATGTTTCCGATTGCACTATTATATAAAATATAAAATAGCAAAAAATAAATTATAATTGTATTGGTATAAATATTGACTTTGTTATCAGTATAGATTTAAAGCAAACTAAATACTACTAGTATGTTATATACGTATGCCGATACCTGTATCTTTGCATTGCACAATGTTATTTTTTTTCTGTGACTGTTGTTTATGAAGTAATCCTTTGGATTTTGGATGTGTATGGATTGACAATTTAGTCTTAGATGTATGATTTTTTTATTAGTTGTTAGTGGCTTGAAGAATGTGTCAGTTAACTGCAAGTACTCTCAGGTCTCTTTCTAGTGTCTTTTTGTTGTTGGGATGTACAAGTACCCAGCCACGTCCACTTGTATATTTGTCCATCTGATGTGTAAAGCCTTTTTCAACTGATTTTTATAGTTCGTTCATATGTTGTACTATTATACCACTGTCCCAGCTTAGGGGAGGGTTGGAATCCCGCTAACATGTTTAACCCCGCCACATTATGTATGTATGTGCCTGTCCCAAGTCAGCAGTCTGTAGTTCAGTGGTTGTCGTTTGTTTGCTTGAAACAAACTTATGTTCGCGATCAATTTATTTTCGAGACTTGCGCGAGTAGAAAATAAAGCGAATATAAATCGTCGCGAATGTGTAAAACTTGACACTTTCCTTATTACACTTCATTAAGAAAATCAGGAAATCGCGAAATTTAATTGCCGCGAAGTGGTAAAGAAATGGTAAAACGCGAAATTAAGTATCCATAAAAACAAGTTGGTTGATTGTATGTGTACATTTTTTTTTACAATTATGATGACGTTAGTTTTCTCGTTTGAAATGTTTTACATTGTCATTTCGGGGCCTTTTATAACTGACTATGCGGTATGGGCTTTTTATCATTTTTGAAGGCCGTATGGTGACCTATAGTTGTTAATTTCTGTGCCATTGTGGTCTCTTGTGGAGAGTTGTCTCTTTGGTAATAATACCACATCTGCTTTTTATATATAAAGCAATTTCAAAATGAAAGTGATCGTCCAATTGTCAAAATTAAACAAATGAAAAGCAACTGTCAAATTCCTGACTTGTACAAATTGATGCAGACATTTCCTTTTGTAAAAATTAATATTGTCGGTTTAAATCTGATATTATAGCTAGCACTTCCATCACAGTTGCATAATTCAATTATATAGACAGCAATTTAGTGAGCCGAACAAACAGACACAATAGGTAAAATTTTCAAAAATTGGGATACACCAGTCATATTAGTGTTAGATAAGTATGCATTCGTTGTCCAACTCTACCAAAATAGTAGTTTTTAGCTATTTTAAATTAGCTATCAATTCAAACTGTGGAAAATGATCAAAAATACGTTATTATTTTGTCGGTACGACAAAAGGGGGATACATGAAGCTGTTACAGCATGTATTGTTGTGAAGATTGAAGGACAGTATTTGATGAACTTTGCATCTGTCTTAAATTAAACTTTAGATTTGCTTTGTACTGTTAGCCGAGCCAATCCCATCCAAATGGGTTATAATTTAAGTTCGTTTGAATTTATGAATGCGCTCATAGTTTGGTAGATTTCTGATGGTTTATAAGGTACTTATCACCAAGACATAAATAAAATATATGACTTTGTAACCAGAAAAGCTACAAATCATGTTTGCCTCTTGAAGTGAATCTAAAGCGGTTGTGCCTTTAGAAAAAGATATTTCAGATAAATCTCACCTTGATGATTTTTTCAACTTTTCAAAGAAAAATCTATATGTCCTCAAATTCGAGTTAGTGATCCTTTCATTAAATAGGGATACACGCTTTTTTGTTAATTGTATAGAAGTAAAATCACAAAAAATATTGCACTCCAAGGAAAATTCCAAATGGAAAGTCACTAAACAAATGGCAAAATCAAATGATAAAAAACATCAAACGAATGTTCAACAACTGTCATATTCCTGACTTGGTATAGGCATTTTCAAATGTAGAAAATGGTGGATTGAACCTATTTTTATATGTCCTAGTTAGTAAAGTAAACAATAATTTTCCAAAATGGAATTTTATTTCAGTAATAAATGGTAAATACGTTTGACATTCAATAAAACTAAAATCTTATTACACTTTTTAAAAAAGAAACAAAAATCACATTTGGCTAAATTAGTTAATCTTTCAATTGAAACCTCTGTCAGGTATGTATTTGTTTATTCCGTCAACATATGGGATTTTAAAATGACTGCTTCTTTTCATAAAATTAACTAAAACAGTATTTTCTTATTACATTTGACTATTTAGAATTACTTATCATATAGACCTCAAGGGGAGATAACCAATGTTTCCCTATTGTATTCAACTTATCAATGTCTGAATTGATGATGTTATGTAAACTTTAAACTCCGTCCAAACGAAAATTAAACATTTCTCAATATTTAATAAAAACAAACATATCCTATCCTAAGTCAGGAATCTGATGTACAGTAGTTGTCTTTTGTTTATATAATTAATACGTGTTTCTCGTTTCTCGTTTTTTTTTTTATATAGATTAGACCGTTGGTTTTCCCGTTTGAATGGTTTTACACTAGTAATTTTGGGGCCCTTTATAGCTGGGAGTTCGATCTGAGTCAAGGCTCCGTGTTGAAGGCCGTACATTGACCTTTAATGGTTTACCTTTTTTTTAAATTGTTATTTGGATGGAAAGTTGTCTCATTCGCACTCACACCACATCTTCTTATATCTATTTAAACTTCGTCCAAACGAAAATTAAACATTTCTCAACATTTAATAAAAACCAACATATCCATCTGATTAAGACCGACCACCAACCAGTTTTATATCTTGTTCTTGAATACGTTGTGTTGTTCAAAACAGTTGAAATTCCTCATAAATAGTTACATACATCTACAAAATAAGTTATGCTTTATATTAATCTGAAACATTAAGTACTTGTGAGAAAAAATGTGTGCATGTTTTATGGGTCACTGATGAGACTTATGCACATCAAGTTATAAGCCTGGTACCTTTGATAACTTTATATTAGATATTATACAAGCACGCTTTCTTCAATATCGTCCAAAAATTTATATACTTGACCGAAATAAAAACTTTCATTGTGTGACTCCCCCCCCCCATATTTTTTTTATGGCAACCCCCCAGCTGTGTGATATTTTTGACAATGACCCCCCTAAAATGCACCGACCCTCTCAGCTAATAAATAATGACTGTTTCCTAAGTTAAATATATATAATATATAAAAAGTAAGGTCCAATAAAATACTGAACATTAAGGAAAATTCAAAACGAAAAATCTCAAACAAAGCAGATTTTATATAAAAAAAAAAAAGTTAACTTATGCTACAATCAAAGCTGGTCATTATTATGCATTAAAGTTGCAACGTATATATGCCACTGTAGTACTGTCATTTAAGTCATTCATGAAAACAAACCAGAGTGGTATTTAAGTAGATCATCTGACAAGCATTCGTTGAACATTTGCATACTAAAGATGGTAAGAAGATATAAGAAGATGTGGTATGAGTGCCAAATGAGACGACTCTCCATCAGGAATATTCAAAGCGACAATAACCCGATCAAAGAGCAGATAACCACCAAAATTGGTCTTCAACGCAGCTAGAAAATCTAGCAACCGGGAGTAGTCCTCAGCTAGCCCCTTAATAAAATTGTGTACTAGTTCAGCGAAAATTAACGTCATACTAAACTCCAAACATATTTATAAAAAAAAAAAAAAAAAAAAACAATATACAAGACTAATAAAACCAGATGCACTAATCCCCCCTTTTTTTAGCTTTATTTTAATGGTGTTTTTTTTTATTTGGTTCTTATGTTGCGAAGATCTCACAACAATAATATTAACCTTTAAAATTATTTTGACAAGTTTGAAAGTTTTGACAGTTTAAAACAATGAAAAAAAATCCCTTAGCCTATAATCGAAATAACTTTTCTATTTTTCAAAAATACATATTTAAACCTCAGAAAATATTTACATGTAGCTTAAATTGCATCTACATGATTTTTGGAAGTTTTTTTTCAAGAAATGCAATTTTCTGTACATGTAAATATTGCGCAATCTACATTTTAGTTTGCATTTTATTTGGAGTTGTGGTATATTGTATTATACGGTTCAGATAATTTTTAGAAGAAAAAATTATCATACAAAGTATTAGAAAAGAGGATTTTGCTTAATTCTAGCATAATTTAGGAATGGTCAGTTTTGACTTTTGTCCTTGATTTAGCAAAAATTGCACCGTACGAATAATTGACGACCGGGCAAAATAAAATAGGAAATACGGTTAATAAGCTTTCGAATGATATAAAATATGAAATAGATTGTGCGAGTAGTCTTGCCGACCGTGCAAGGGCTGTATAGCCAGTCAAGGTCGTTAAAAACTTCCATTTGTTGTCGAGTAGTCTTCCAGTTTAATTTCATTTTTAAGTTCACTGTAAAGTCTGACTAAAGATAAAAAAAAAAAAACAAAAAAAAATTAGATCTGTTATATCGATATTTGAAAGTTTTTCCAGATTGATTTTATCATACTTTTCTTAACAATAACAATTTTTTTTTAATTTTTTTTATAAGTTCTTTAATAATAATATGTTTAAAAGTTTATTTCTTTTTTTACTATAAGTTGAAAAGATTTATCAAATCAATATTCATATTCTTTTTCATCAATATTTAATTCTTTAAAACTGATGTGCTTGACAAAAATCTACCAAGTGCATTTTCCATCTTTAGACATAGATTTATTTACTTTTGAAGCTTCTTTAACAGGAGCAAGTTTGTTTATTTCATGGCAGTTAATTCAACAAAAATATAATAAACCATGAGTTTTCAAGATTATTGAACGAATAGAAATATTGAATAACCGTAAGATTTAAGTTCAATCTCAAACCATAAGTCAATTTATAATCTATCATGTTTCTTGTGTCGTGTGTGTTAACAAATATTTCTGAAATTGTAACATTTCCCTGGTGAAAACAAATATTTCGGACATCTATCATGTTCTTGGTGCAAACAAATATATTTCGGACATTTAATGATCATTTTAGATCTTCGATCTACGAGGTTGACTGTCCCTGGCTTTGGTATCTTTCGCCTTACCTTGAAATTCATTGTGAATTTCGGAATCATTACTATTGTCTGGCGTATTGAGCAAATTAACGTGTACATGTATAGTGCTACGTAGATTTTGACTATTGAACGTGTAGCTATAGACTATATAGTTGATACATAGAAATTCATAGCAGCTACGTAGCGGCTACGTAGACGTAGCTGCTACGATATTGAACTCAACCCTGGTAAACATGTACGTGTTTATTTTTAGCTCCACAAGAAAGCGGTCCCATGTGCACCATCATCACAGATCGACTGGATCGAAACTAGTAAAGATGCATCGGCACCGTTCTCCTTATCAAAAAGTTTACTTAGTTAAATAGAGATGAAAACTAAAAAAAAAATGGAATAAAACTTATACTGAAAGAGGGAGTGCCCCTCGCATTTTTATTTATAATCTTGCTATGGAAATGAGTCGATGGCACGTGCACTGCTGGTGGACTTTTAATTCTCCGAGGGTATCACCAGCCCAGCAGTCAGCACTGTGCTGACATGAATTATCATTGATATGCATGGTCATATTTATAAATTAACAGTTTACAAAAATTTGGATGTTTGAAATACTAACCCTTTCTACCGCAGGCATAGATTACCTTAGCTGTATTTGGCAAAACATTTAGGAATTTCGGTCCTCAATGCTCACCAACTTCGTACTTTATTTGGAATCGAGCGTCACTGATAAGTCTTTTGTAGACGAAACGCGCGTCTGGCGTAAATGCATAATTTAATCCTCAGGTATCTATGATGAGTCTTTATTTATGGAAATTCTGTCGGTTCATGTCACATGCAGGCTGATTTAAGGTGGGGCACAAGGGACTCGGGCCTCTTATTTTGAGCGAAAATAAATTGGTTGTTATAGGTAATCACTGAAGCTTGACTGGAGCGGGTCCCCTTTTTGGTAGTAATAAAATGGTCCCCCAAATTTCTTGCCCCGTCACTGCATATGTTCTCGATTATCCCATAAGGTTCACCACTTTTTTCCAATTTAAAGTTGTAACTTTAAAAAATTCGAACTTAAATTCAACTTGAGAGATGGTTTTGGGATGGCTTTACATATAAATGACTACTGTTCCCTTATCGCCACAATTATCGCCACACTACGGTCCGAGGCTTTACGCTGACAAGTTCAGGCCTTATAAGATAGGCGGCTGCAGGCATGTGGTAAAATAATATACTTTCCGTTGCTTAATTTGGGGACCCCCTTTCTTTAAAATTTTGTATTTGCATGTGAATTTTGACCCATTCTCAAATATTTATGGCATAAAATAGCCGTTGGCTGAAGTCTACATACATGTAATTGTACTTTTGTAAATACGCAAATGATTGAAGATAATTCAGTGCAAACTAAGAAAACACATGTCAAACCCCGGAAAGATATTGAAAGTTAGATGGTTATACTTTTTTTCATGCAGAGCTTGTTTTTTTTCCTGTAATTGTTTTAGTATCGTATATGTGTGGTATTCTGCCTAAGAGGGGCCGGGACCGCTCCCGTCACGCTTCAGTGATTTCCTATATTTTTGTGATTTGTTATGTATGTGTCCTAATAATCAAGGCATGCGGGCCGGATCCAGACATTTTCATAAGTTGGGCCCACTGCATGACTGCGTAAAAGGAGAACCGCTCCCGTCACGCTTCAGTGCTTTCCTGTAACCAACCAAACATTTCCAACAAAAGGAGGTCCTCAACACCCCCCCATGGCTAAAAATGGAAAAGACAAACAGAAAAACAATAGTACACATGACACAACATAGAAAACTAAAGAATAAACAACACGAACCCCACCAAAAACTAGGGGTGATCTCAGGTGCTCCGGAAGGGTAAGCAGATCCTGCTCCACATGCGGCACCCGTCGAGTTGCTTATGTGATTACAAATCCGGTAAATAGTCTAATTCGGTAGGTCAAATTCATGAAAGGGAAGGGGATTGTAGTTACGACGTAAGGAACATATCCGATATCATTTGTGAAACGGTTATTCCATAACGGTCAACCAACTCGTGATGGCGTCCGTAAAATTTACGAAGGGATGATTTCAACTTCACCATTTGGAACTCTTGGTTTAATAGCTTCCTTGTGAGCAGTAACCCTCTATCAAGAAAGTGCAACCTTATATTTGTTTGTGTTCTGTTTTTTAATGTTCATAAACATTAATAATGTGTTATTGATATTTATTGTCTTTTCAAGTCTTCTTCGCTGTGTATACCCCTGTCACTCTAATAATATATATAATTACAACCAAAAAATTAAAATAAACACTTTAAATTTTATTGTTTATGTTAAAATTGTTTTGAGGTGATGTTTAATCAATGAGTGGGTTCTTTTTTGGGAGAAGCCTTTCCTAGTACTTTTGTTGGTGCATGATGCAATTTGATGTCACGTGACACCATCGGAAATTTCATTCAATGTTTGTTGACCTTGTTCGAACTCTTTACATGCTAAAATAGTACCACATGTTTAACCAAAATGTCAAGCATCTCGATTAACATAAATGTTTATATTTATATATAATAACAAAACTTAATCTTTTCTCTGATATTTGAAATCAATAGTGCGTGACAAGCCCATTTAAGGTATTCAATTACGCGCAAAATTTCCATGTGTTCTTCCGCTTTACAATTTACCGCCAAATATTACACTATTTATTTACCAAATATTGGATCAGTGGTAAACAAGATATAAACGACAAGGATGAAGAGAACTGTAGACGGCAAAACCAAAATGAATGGAGATTATTCTGGGATGAATGGTGACAGCAAACAAAAGAATGGTCATCTGTATCTAGCTGGGTAAGATTTTGACTTGAATAATCTGCCGGCACGTGTAGCTCAAGCCGCAAAAAAAAAAAAAAAGAGCTAACAGCATGATTTAAGCTTCACCTTGGAAGACCATTTTTAATTTTAAAAACATTTCATTATGATTTTCTTCTCGAGAACTGCAGATATTTTGTATATATATACAATCAAATGTCATGACATAACTTAGTCGAAAGGATGAAATATATGATGAGTTTATTTACAGTTGCTGTAAAGCAAAGAATATACATTTGTACAATGTAAGAGGTTAGAAATGCCCTTTTATTGTCAGGCATCAAATGTTAATATTTGACAAGTTAGCATCAAATTGTGATTTGTTTAAATATTATCATTATATTTATCTGTTATAGTCATTTGGGAAGAAATTTTATGTGATTCGTTAAAATCAGTCGGTGGCGGATGATCCGATCCAGAATTTTTTATAAGGTGGGCCGCTGACTGACCTAAGGGGGGCCTGCTCCAGTCAGGCTTCAGCGATTGCCGATATAATCAATAAAATATTTCCCACAAAAAGGGGAGCCACAGGGCCCCTCCTGGATCTACCTATGTCAGTTGATTTTTTTAATGAACATGTAATTAAGAAATTTGAATTTAATCAGTAAGCTCCAAAAATTATTTTTTACAATCATTTGGCAAGATTTTTTCCTATTACTCGCTATAAATGTACTCCATAACGAACCTCAGAAAATATTATCAATTGTGAAAGGTAAGAAAATGATACTTTTACAGGTGTACTAAAAGTAGGTTTTCATAAGGGACAAGTTGTTGAATTTAAAAGTTATATACATGTGAATGTTATTTGCAAGTTACTTATTCTTAACAAGCTGATTTTTTTCATTTTTTTTCATTTATAAGAACATTTTTTTTTTTAATTTAAAGCTAGATATATTTTGCAATATATCATGTATATGTTATCCATAAAAAGTAAAAACACAAAAATACCGAACTCCGAGGAAAATTCAAAAAGGAAAGTCCAAAATCAAAAGGCAAAATCAAAAGTCCAAACACATTAAACAAATGGATAACAACTGTCATATTCCTGACTTGGTACAGGCATTTTCTAATGTAGAAAATGGTGGATTGTCATGTTAATGGTAATCATGTGTTTAGATCATATTATTATTAATTAGATTTTACAATGACAGGTTTCCTTGGAGATGATTGTCAGTTTCTTTATTACCTATCAAAATTCATGTCAGCTGTGCTTTTGTTTGAAAATATTTAATCAATATTTACATATACTGTTTAATACAAATTATGTAATATTTGTTTAAATCTAACTGCATTGTACTTTGTTCCAACATTTAACTGCATCATACAGGAACAAAAAAAACCAATATATAATATTTATAACAGATGTGTAAAAAAGGACAAAAGTTCAATATCTGACTGAATATCAGAGTGTCAGATGTAATTTCTGTTGTCAGTAAATGTTTTCAACACATATATATTTGTTTCACATACAGAATTTCTTCTGGAAACTTAAAAAAAATGCCATATCTGTTCCTGTAGGAACATTCCCTGTATTTTGTACATGTTAGGAAATACATTTTATGCTCCTCAACTTCGTACTTCATTTGATCTTTTAAACTTTTTTGGATTTGAGCTTCACTGATTAGTCTCTGGTAGATGAAACATGCGTCTGGCGTAAATACAAAATTTAAGCCTGTTTGACAAGTTTACTTTATTTATAGTGTAATAAAAATATTAATCTTTCCAGAGGAAATGCTAATCCAGATTTTTAATTTTATTATAGCATAAGGAACTTGTATTTCATGACAATGTTTCATTCAGAATTCATCTTAATTTCTTGTATGTGCAGTAAAAAATCTTAATTCCAAGGTTATAATAAGATTTTGATAATGTACAAAAATGTACTTTGAAAAGTATTAAAATTGCACTTTCAGAGTACAGAAGGTGTCAGACTTAAGGGGGCTTGCGGGTCTAAATGATTTTTTTTATTTAATATAGGATTTCGCTATATTTTTCTATAAATGAACTTTATCTTATACTTAATGGAAAAATTAAATAAAAAAATGGGGTCACCGTTCATTTACGCTCATAATCTGCCTTCAAAAGAAGCATACATTTTGGTCAATGTCCTTTTTTTCTGTTGATCTAATAGGAGAAATAACGGTAATATCAAAATAAAAAAAGAACTAAATTACAGAAATCGCTTAAATTTAACAATAATTTAGTTTGTGTACAGCTTATTCGAAAACAACAATAAAAAATATAGGTCACCGATGATTTAAAAAAGATATTTCAATTTTAATGCCAAAAAATGGCATTTTTGCACCAAAGGGAGATAATTTGGAGCTTTTTCAATGATATCTACATTTTAAAAGTCACCTGGGGTCAACACGAATTAATTTTTTGGAATGATTTTTGTACCATATGATAAAGTAACAACTAATAAAGGTAATTAATAAAATTTGTAATGAAAAATAAATGTTTAATTTTTTTCTAAAAATCTTATACCCGCGAGCCTCCTTAAATAGACTAAGTTGCAGAACATTTGTAAAATGCTGAGGGTGCAAAATTGTGTTAATACAGCCTACTAGAATTAAATTTAATTTGATATCTGCCCTCTTAGCTTGACTATTTACATTGCCTACATGAAATATTTACATGTCACAATAGATATTGTATACAATGTTTACATTTCAGTGATTGACCAAATAGTTCCTCTTTATTTTTGTTTATTCTTTTCCACCCATTTATATTCAAGCTTCAATCATTTGGTTGGTTTTGAATTGATCGATAACCTGTATTTAATTTAATAACTTAAAATGACATTCAGGTTGAAAAGGTTAAATGCATGCTTTGTTGTTGTTCAGACCTGTTAAGTATTTTTGTGATCTTGAAAATACACATGAAAAGAAATGTTCAGTCTGAATTCATTTATATTTTGTGTACATATTGATATTAAGTCGTGTGTTAAATTTCTAGTGATAAACATGAAGGGAAAAATTATGATAAATATGGTGTCTGAAGGTGTGTCATTTTGTTTACAGTAACTAGGCTGTTGATTGGCTCAAAAGAGAGTGTGTGTCTAGGTCAAGGTTAGAGTAAACATGTTTTTGTTCTATTTTCAGGACATTTTTATTATTTAATATTTTATATTTAAAGGCACTATGAATTAATAGGGATCTAATTACAGGGTCTTTTTGTCATGTTTGTTTTCATTTGAATATATAGTTTTTAGACAAGAGAAAAGGAATTTAAATACTCTTGTACTGTACATTAAAAATAGATTTTTTTAGTGTAAAATAACTTAAAGTTGGTAGTTTGTGTATGTATACATGTCATACATTAGTCATTACAACCAAAAGCTTGAAATTTCTTCTATTAGGTAAAACTATATAATTTATTGATAATTTCATACAGTTAAATATAATGGTGCAAGTCAGCAGTTCTTGATATACATTTAACATGTGACAACTGCACCTGATCTGCATTCATGTGGTATAATACTAGATGTTAATGTGATGCAAGTTATGTCATTTTAATGTTGTAGGCAATAAATAAACAGTCTTAAAAACATAGATAAAAACCCACCTTGAAGCTAGGTTTATGAATAAAGAAGATTTATGATTTCATTTCTTTGATTATGTGTTTACATTTTATAATAGGATAGAAGTACATTTTGTGACATTTTAAAAACAAAATACAAACAGGGGAGGAAGTGGTTAGATTGATAAATAGATAACTCTCCTAATAAAAGACATGTGACGTAGAGGTTAACAGCTATGCGTAACCTAGGTTGGTCCCCTCCGTAAAACATTCAGTATGCCTTCGGAATATACAAATATTGTCAAGAATTCCAATAACGGCCGGGAAACAGACTATGCGTAACCATACTAACCGCAACAATGACAGAACATACTGCATATATAGCAAATTTCTATTAAGAGTACATTTTTTTAAATATTTGCCTAGAGTCATACTGTCATAAAAGGTTAAGCATTTTGATTTGAATGAATATTTATTTTTAAGTGTGCGCTAACCCTTTGAAACTTTTTTACGGATGTTAGTGTTAGAATTAATGATGAATAAGTGATGTCAATAAAACCCTCATCCCTCACAGAAATAATCCTTGATCTCTGATGTTTACACACAAGTCTGACCTTGACATTTTTGCACTATTGATAAGGTCAAACAAAACAATTTGTGTGTTCACTGTACACCTACATATTCCAATTTGTATCCCCTACCCTAATTTTGTTTTGGTTTGGCACTGTTAAAGTCACAATGTGAATGTTGCTCCCATAATCTCAATTGTAAAAATATTAAAAATTAAAAAAAATCCCTACCCTATTTTTTCAGCATGTAACAGTGAACACATCTTTTTGCTTGGCCTGAGAGAGCTATTGAGGGTTCTTACTCATCCCGGGAGCCAGGAGGGTTCAGACAAACCTTGAAAACAAATAAGCGCTGTTAAAGTCAACGTTCTGTTCGTATTATGACTGTTAAAGTTGAGTTCGTGAGTCCAAATAACACCACCTTGAAAATTTCTTGCTACAGGCCTGTCACTAACAGTCCTGAGACAGCTTAACTAATTTAAGACTGGACATTTTAGAGTCCCAAGGTACACTAAGATTCTGTTACCTTCTCTAGACTGAAAATGATGAGTTCCAGGTTTGATTGCCTTGATTGTTCTATGAACGCTGTGAACTATTCACTACTTTTTCCTTGATTCATGTTCATTTGGAAAAAAAAATCCTATAGTGCAAAACCCTGTAAAAGTTATATTATAAATTATATACGGTACACAGATTTAAAAAAATATCACTGTAATTAAATGCATCGATCCTATTCACATGATTCAGGTGGTGAATTAGCACTTCCTCCTTTCTCTAATATAAAGATATTGAAATATGATTAATTCAATATGAACAAACTAATAATAAAATTTCACAAACATATTTCATGTTTTTATTTTATAACCATGATAATTAATAGGATATTAAGTAAGAAAAGATTTATTTTGATATCATTAATAATGAAAGTGACGAAGGTACATGACAATAATTAGTCCTTGACTATTCATATATATATATATAGTGTTATTTCTGTGCCCTTGTTTTGATTTCACAGGAATATCACAGCATAATTTAACCAGTGTAAACCACTTACTGTTTAGATTATAATTGTCTTGTGTGATTTCCTGCCATATCCATTTAAAAAGTACATGTACAGTGATGCAGCAATCTAAATTTTCCATTGACTAATGCAAGAAACAGATTAAACCATGTAACCCGGATTAGTACAATATTTATCCACTTGAAATAGTAAAATTTTAAGTCTTATAAATGAGCGGTAAATCTCCAAATTAAGGTTTGAAAAAAATAAATATCATGACATGCTTGAGGGGATCAATATTGTTATTAATGATGTTGTGTTTTAAATATCCTTTTCTAGGATTTGTTTAATATGCAAAAGAAAACTTCATCGGGTATATTTTTTGTCAATCTTTATTAGATTTCAGTTTGTTCCGTAGGTCTGTTTTTGATTGTGTGTTAGATCAGAAAACAACCCAGAAGGGTCATCTTTAGATGAACTTGTATGCAAGATTGTCAATCAACCAATTGTTTCAAGTGACACACTGGCATATATATATGGATTACATACTTGTACTTTTAACCACAATTGAAAAACAAAATTTCCATTATATTGATTCAAAAGTTTATAGGACTTTTGATTTATGATATATATTTAAGATAAATTAAGTTGAAAAATGTTATTTCAAGGTCAGAGCATAAAATGCAAATTATCTACATGTCTTTAAGTAACATAATTAGAACATTAAATTTGTGGACTATAAGTCATGTGTAAGTATATTCTGAAATATTTCACATTTACTTGAATGTTAAACATAGTTACATGCAATGTTTTGGATATAAAGATAAATAGATCACTGGGTATGGTTGCCAATGAGACAATAGGACTCTTCAGATAGATAAAAAGCAGAAAAAACATCTAGCAAAAACAAACTGGACAGATATGGCAGTGTTTATATACTTCCCCATAATCCCCAACAAACAAAAAAGACACAAAGATCGGAGAGTACTCACAGTAACTGACAGCTAGTTCAAAGAAAATAATAACTTATAAAAAAATCATGTATCTCAGACTTCTTATTATCGAGGGGGAATTAACCCGGATATGACCTTTATTGGGATTTCAGGATGGGGTGTCTTTAAGCTCAGAAATACGGGATTGACCCTTTCCGGATCCAGGAATTCTTTTTTTTCAAATTTCAGGACCTTGGGATTTCCTGTTTTTAAGCCCAGGATTTCAGGATCAGGACCCCTCCTACCCTCCCTCATTATTGGTTAGTACACATCAACTAGTTTTCTTCTTCATAATTAAGTTGCTTACATGATCTGATAAAGTACTGTATAATAATGCATTTAAATTTACAATGCAGATTCTTAAAATCTTGCACTTAATAATTTTGACTATAAAATGAAAATAAAAATATTGTTGAAGGAATGCAATTTAATGGGTACATGAACTTAAACATGTTACAACATTTCATCAGATTCAAAATTTTATGATTTGAGAATAAAAAAGTACTTAATCATGTTAAGTTTAATAATCAGATGTTATTTAGTGAAAATCATATAGCATTACCTATAAAAATGTGCATGGTAAAGAATAACATGAATAAATTAAATTTTATGGAAAGTCATAATGACAGGAGAAAAATCGATTGCAATCTCATTCACACTTTACCGTTGGCTATTTGTTAAGAGTACATCTGTATTTCTTTGTTTTAAATTTTAAATGAAAGTTGAAAAGAACTTTTAAGCATGTTTTTTAAAAATGTATGAACTACATGTGCTGACAACATCATTGATCCTATTATATTTTCTTGATACATTTACCATATATCATAAAGAAGATGTGGTATGATTGCCAATGAGACAACTGTCCTCAAAAGACCAAAATGACACAGACATTAACATCTACAGGTCACCATACAGCCTTCAACAATGAGCAAAGCCCATACCACATGGTCAGCTATAAAAGGGACCGATAAGACAAGGTAAAACAATTCAAACGAGAAAACCATGTTTACTTGTACAATTAAAGTATGGATTTTAAGGATGTATAACTACAACTAAGTAGTATCCCTCTAATATATTGATAATTTCCTTATGTTTCATCATACTTGATTATCAGATGTCCTAGGTTTTTTAGCTCTGATTATAATTACTGTAAAAACATGTATATTGGAGTAAAAAACAAATCACCATTTTTATGGGTTTGAACTGCTCAGGATAATTTTATTTTTCACGATTGTCCTTGTGTCTGATGATCTATGTTATATAAAAAGGGTTCATAAACATATACTGTGCATTAATTTATTGTCGAGCCTTCGACTTTAGTCGAAAAAGCGAGACTAAGCAATCCTACATTCCGTCGTCGGCGGCGGCGTCCACAAATATTCACTCTGTGGTTAAAGTTTTTTGAAATTTTAATAACTTTCTTAAACTATACTGGATTTCTACAAAACTTGGACAGAAGCTTGTTTATGATCATAAGATAGTATCCAGAAGTAAATTTTGTAAAAATAAAATTACATTTTTTTCGGTAGTTTACTTATAAATGGACTTAGTTTTTTCTGCAGGGAAACATAACATTCACTCTGTGGTTAAAGTTTTTAGAATTTTAATAACTTTCTTAAACTATCCTCAGTTTGTGCCAAACTTGGACAGAAGCTTATTTATGATCACAAGATAGTATCCAGAAGTAAATTTTGTAAAAAGATAACTCCATTTTTTCTGTATTTTACTTTTAAATGGCCTTAGATTTTCTTCAAAGTTAACATTACATAAAGTCTGCAGTTAAAGTTTTCAAAACATTTATTAGATTCATTAGCTATCCTGGATTTACACCAAACTTGGACAGAAGCTTCTTACAATCATAAAATAGTATCAAGAGGAATGTTTCTATTGATTTTTTTCCTCATTTTTGTTGAGCCTGGGATTAACAGCAAAAGTAGGCGAGACACTGGGTTCCGCGGAACCCTTACAAATTTTTTTCGTGAGTATTAATTTTCATGGATTGCGAAAACTAGCATATTCAGGGATATTTGAAATTGTGGTTTTGTCAACGTCTGTATCATGTGTATACAAAGCCTATTGAAAATATGAGTTTGGTTGAACATTTAAATTGGTGGTTAAAGTGTACCCACGCAACCAACGAAAATTAGTATCCCACAAGTAATAATAATTAAACAGTATACACGTTACAAATAATTTGCAATTTGATCTTATTTTAAATTATGAAGGGTGACTGGTAAACACATGACATAAAGTGTATACTTTACATAGCAAAATGTGCATAACTAGTATATATATTGGTTTAGGGGCCAGCTGAAGGATGTCTCCGGGTGCAGGAATTTCTTGCTGCATTGAAGACATTTTGGTGACCTTCGGCTGTTGTATGCTCTATGGTCTGGTTGTTGTCTCTTTGACATATTCTTTATTTCCATTCTCAATTTAATGTTCATTTATAAGACTAATTTTAATGACTTTTTTTGTATCAGATACTCTAACTTGATTTGTTCGATATTTAGATTGATCATTAGGCTATTGATTGTCTGTCATAATCTCATTTTAAGACATCAAAGGGTCAGGCAAAGTTTTCTAAAATCAAATCTCCAACATTAATCTTCTTCAAGTGCATGACCATGATGATAGGTATAAACACATTTCAAATATTTATTTGTTTTAAACTTTTCTATGTCGAATTGATTGACCTTATTTATTTTAAAACTATATTGGTCAGTTTTTCTTTATGGTTCTTTTAATACTTAAAGTATTTGTTTGGATAAGTTAACATATAATTTGGTCTCTGATGTGGCCATGGTTTTCATTTTTATGCTTTATACATGTAGGTTTACTTCAAAGACGACAACCAAACAATAATAAATCGAGAAAAATATCTATAAAGTTGAAGGTCTGCGTCTCCTTTAATTGATATCAATTTATACCTTACACCATTGTATAAAAAATAAATTAATTCAAAGTCTTAACAAGTTTTGAAAGCATAAATAGATTAAAAAGTAAACTTTTTCTTACTAAAAAAGGTATGGTTAATTCTGGCTATTAATAAAACCAGGAATAAATTAAAGGTTATTACTAATTATATCATTATATACGTAGGTATACTCAGGACATTGTATAAGAGCTCCTAGGATTAAAGATTTGATCACAATATTTATATACAGGATATTTAAAAACTGACACATTCATACATGAATTCTGGTAGAACACTTAGTTAAAAAATAAATCCATTGTTATTCTGGACGACAGTTAATGTAAAGGTCGAAAAAAATTAACTGGACTTGATTTTCTAAAATGAATTTGCTAAACAAGTAAGTTGCCTTACATGCCTTATGTGTTTGCATCTACTTTTTCAGACTTTCTTTTTATTTGTTTGTACATGTATCTTCTAAATATGTTTTAGTTCACTACTGGATGGTATCTGCATGTCAAAAAATTACAGTGGAAGACAATTAATGCTTAATAAATATATAAAAATAAAGTGACATTTTTTATTTTTTTTGGTGTGCAGAGAAGCATTCGTAAACATGTAGGTTAATTATTTGATGTCTATCTCTAAATGTTTTAAAGGCAAATATGTAAATCATGTTAAATATGGTGACCATATAGTTGTTAACTTCTACTGCATGTATGCCATTTGGTCTCTGGTTAGGGGGTTGTCTCATAGACAATCATACATGTGGTACCAAATCTTCCTATTTTTATTTGTATAAAAATGAACAACAAAACCCACGTTTAAATTTTCAAAAAACAGTTATAAAATATTGACTTACAGTTATTATAAGTGCAAGTTTACACATTTTTAAAGATTTTTTATGCACCATTTATGGGCACTATTTTTTGCTGGACTGCACGTCCATTCGTCTGTTTGTTCATCCATCTGTTCAGCGTCAGGTTAAAGTTTTCGGTAGAGGTAGTTTTTGATGAAGGTGAAGTCCAATCAACTTAAAACTTAGTACATTTGTTTGCTATGATGTGTATGATCTTTCTTATTTTAATGCCAAATTAGAGTTTTTCCCATTTTCATGGTCCACCGAACGTAGAAAATGATAGTACTGATGGTGCATCTGTGTACTAGGGATATATTGTTGAATGTATTTTGTCTATATTTTGATTAATAAGTACAAAATGTAAACAAAAACAAGTCTGTGAAAAGATTTTATAGATATTATATCTAAAATCTGAATTATTATTTTGTACACACCATATTGTGAAATCAGAAAGCATTATAAATTTCTTGGCAATTTTCCTCAAGACAATCATTTAAACTAATTAAGTCAAACACATGTATTCATAATAATGCATTTAAACTTTTTCTTTAGTTTAAATATGCTTATCATGCAACACATATTAGTTATAATGGATTTGAATTTTGTCTTTCAATTAAGTAGGCTAAGTATGAGTTTTTCATTGTTGAAGGTTTGAATTTGACTCTTTCTATAGTTGTTTACTTCTACAGTGTTTGGTTTCTGGTGGAAAGTTATCTCAATGGCATTTATACTGCATCTTCTTATAAGTCCCTTACCTTGCTCTTATACAAAAACATTTTCCTATAAGAAGTTGACGTTATCTAAAAATTCAAGTACAAATTCATTTAATAAGTTTTAAAAGAAATGATTTTGTTGTTACTGTCACATGAAATTGGAATTCATACACTAAATTTCCAAGATTGTGTTGAATTTATCTAAAATATAATTATTTTGATGGGGGATCTTAGGAACCCGCTGTGAAATACTTCTAGATTAAAAAAGAAAGAATGTGGAATGATTAAATAAAAGACAAAAATCAAAATATATAATAATCAAAATATAGGCATGATATACATGTAGGAATGTGCTGAAATAGTTTTCCTACATTGATGATCATGTATAAATTTGAAAATGGGGAAGGGGTCATATAGACTTCAACTTGACCAAAGAGCAGAAAACAGCCACGGTCACCAATGGGTCTTAAACACAGCCAGAAGATACATGTACAGCACCAGAAAGGGGGCTTTGTGTGGGTTCTTAACAAACAAAAATGTGAACTATAGTTCCATGAAAAATGGACGTCATACTAAACTCCAAAACATATAACAGAACTAGATATATTTTTTTCTTGTATATTTACAACTTCCATCTTAAAGCAGGATCACATCAACCCAAGCATATTATGTAATATAGTCTTTAATAATAGCTACCAAAAAAATGTGTTACCATCAATAAAGGAACATACACATTTAAATTGTTTTCCAAATTAACTAAACCTAAAATAACATTTGTGCAATAGAATTTATTTTTAAAATTTAGGTTTTTAAAAGCAATGATTTGAAAAATAAAAAATGACGCCTTTTCTAGGAATTAACCTTAGTATTATTTAAGTTTTTATACGACCGCAAATTTTGAAAAAAATTTCGTCGTATATTGTTATCACGTTGGAGTCGTCGTCGTCGTCCGAATACTTTTAGTTTTCGCACTCTAACTTTAGTAAAAGTGAATAGAAATCTATAAAATTTTATCACAAGGTTTATGACCACAAAAGGAAGGTTGGTATTGATTTTGGGGGTTTTGGTCCCAACATTTTAGGAATTGGGGGCCAAAAAGGGCCCAAATAAGCATTTTCTTGGTTTTCGCACTATAACTTTAGTTTAAGTTAATAGAAATCTATGAAATTTTGACACTAAGGTTTATGACCACAAAAGAAAGGTTGGGATTGATTTTGGGAGTTTTGGTTTCAACAGTGTAGGAATTAGGGGCCACAAAAGGGCCCAAATAAGCATTATTCTTGGTTTTCGCACAATAACTTTAGTTTAAGTTAATAGAAAAAAATGAAATTTAAACACAATGTTTATGACCACAAAAGAAAGGTTGGTATTGATTTTGGGAGTTTAGGTCACAACAGTTTAGGAATTAGGGGCCAAAAAGGGACCCAAATAAGCATTTTTCTTGGTTTTCGCACCATAACTTTAGTATAAGTAAATAGAAATCTATGAAATTTAAACACAAGGTTTATGACCATTAAAGGAAGGTTGGTAATGATTTTGGGAGTTTTGGTCCCAACAGTTTAGGAATAAGGGGCCCAAAGGGTCCAAAATTAAACTTTGTTTGATTTCATCAAAATTGAATAATTGGGGTTCTTTGATATGCCGAATCTAACTGTGTATGTAGATTCTGAACTTTTGGTCCCGTTTTCAAATTGGTCTACATTAAGGTCCAAAGGGTCCAAAATTAAACTTTGTTTGATTTTGACAAAAAAATAATCGTTTGGGTTCTTTGATATGCTGAATCTAAAAATGTACTTAGATTCTTGATTATCGGCCCAGTTTTCAAGTTGGTCCAAATCGGGGTCCAAAATTAAACTTTGTTTGATTTCATCAAAAATTGAATAAATGGGGTTCTTTGATATGCCAAATCTAACTGTGTATGTAGATTCCTCATTTTTGGTCTTGTTTTCAAATTGGTCTACATTAAAGTCTAAAGGGTCCAAAATTAAACTTAGTTTGATTTTAACAAAAATTGAAATCTTGGGGTTCTTTGATATGCTGAATCCAAACATGTACTTAGATTTTTATACGACCGCAAATTTTGAAAAAATTTTCGTCGTATATTGCTATCACGTTGGCGTCGTCGTCGTCCGAATACTTTTAGTTTTCGCACTCTAACTTTAGTAAAAGTGAATAGAAATCTATGAAATTTTAACACAAGGTTTATGACCATAAAAGGAAGGCTGGTATTGATTTTGGGAGTGTTGGTCCCAACATTTTAGGAATTAGGGGCCAAAAAGGGCCCAAATAAGCATTTTCTTGGTTTTCGCACTATAACTTTAGTTTAAGTTAATAGAAATCTATGAAATTTTGACACAAGGTTTATGACCACAAAAGAAAGGTTGGGATTGATTTTGGGAGTTTTGGTTTCAACAGTTTAGGAATTAGGGGCCAAAAAAGGGCCCAAATAAGCATTTTTCTTGGTTTTCGCACAATAACTTTAGTTAAAGTAAATAGAAATCAATGAAATTTAAACATAATGTTTATGACCACAAAAGGAAGGCTGGTATTGATTTTGGGAGTTTCGGTCCCAACAGTTTAGGAATTAGGGGCCAAAAAGGGACCCAAATAAGCATTTTTCTTGGTTTTCGCACCATAGCGTTAGTATAAGTAAATAGAAATCTATGAAATTTAAACACAAGGTTTATGACTATAAAAGGAAGGTTGGTATTGATTTTGGGAGTTTTGGTCCCAACAGTTAAGGAAAAAGGGGCCCAAAGGGTCCAAAATTAAACTTTGTTTGATTTCATCAAAATTGAATAATTGGGGTTCTTTAATATGCCGAATCTAACTGTGTATGTAGATTCTTAATTTTTGGTCCCGTTTTCAAATTGGTCTACATTAAGGTCCAAAGGGTCCAAAATTAAACTTAGTTTGATTTTAACAAAAATTGAAACCTTGGGGTTCTTTGATATGCTGAATCTAAAAATGTACTTAGATTTTTGATTTTTGGCCCAGTTTTCAAGTTGGCCCAAATCGAGGTCCAAAATTAAACATTGTTTGATTTCATCAAAAATTGAATAATTGGGGTTCTTTGATATGCCAAATCTAACTGTGTATGTAGATTTTTAATTTTTGGTCCAGTTTTAAAATTGGTTTAAATTAAAGTGCAAAGGGTCCAAAATTAAACTAAGTTTGATTTTAACAAAAATTAAATTCTTGGGTCTCTTTGATATGCTGAATCTAAACATGTACTTAGATTTTTGATTATGGGCCCAGTTTTCAAGTTGGTCCAAATCAGGATCTAAAATTATTATATTAAGTATTGTGCAATAGCAAGTCTTTTCAATTGCACAGTATTGTGCAATGGCAAGAAATATCTAATTTCACAATATTGTGAAATAACAAATTTTTTTTTAATTAAGAGTTATCTTTCTTTGTCCAATATAGTAAGCAAGAAATATCTGCAAGAATTTTTTTTAATTGGAGTTATCTTTCTTTGTCCAGAATCAACTTAAATCTTTGTTATATACAATATACAATGTATATTCACTTTTTCTACCAACTGATAAATTTAAATAATCTTTACCATTCAGTGATAACAAGCAGTTTTTTTACATCTTAATATTTTATGATGTTTTTAAATGAGTAGTAATTGTTGCAAACTTCATTAGAATATTTTAATTGAAATTAGTTTTGGAATAAGGGAAAGGGGGATGTAAATAAAAAATTGGGTTCAATTTTTCTCATTTGAAATTTCATAAATAAAAAGAAAATTTCTTCAAACATTTTTTTGAGAGGATTAATATTCAACAGCATAGTGAATTGCTCTAAGAGAAAACAAAAATTTTAAGTTCATTTGAATACATTCATTCTGTGTCAGAAACCTATGCTGTGTCAACTATTTAATCACAATCCAAATTTAGAGCGGAATCCAGCTTGAATGTTGTGTCCATACTTGCCCCAACCGTTCAGGGTTCAACCTCTGCGGTCGTATAAAGCTACGCCCTGCGGAGCATCTGGTTGATTATGCGCCCAGTTTTCAAGTTGGTCCAAATCAGGATCTAAAATTATTATATTAAGTTTTGTGCAATAGCAAGTCTTTTCAATTGCACAGTATTGCGCAATGGCAAGAAATATCTTATTGCAAAATATTGTGAAATAGCAATTTTGTTTTTAATTAAAGTTATCTTTCTTTGTCCAGAATAGTAAGCAAGAAATATCTAATTGTAAGAATTTTTTTATTTGGAGTTATCTTTCTTTGTCCAGAATCAACTTAAATCTTTGTTATATATACAATATACAATGTATAATCACTTTTTACTACCAACTGATAAATTAAAATAATCTTTACCATTCAGTGATAACAAGCAGTTTTTTTACATCTTAATATTTTATGCTGTATTTAAATGAGTAGTTATTGTCGCAAACTCCATTAGAAATTTTAATTGAGATTAGTTTTGGAATAAGGGAAAGGGGGATGTGATTAAAAAAATTGGGTTCAATTTTCTCATTTGAAATTTCATAAATAAAAAGAAAATTTATTCAAACATTTTTTTGAGAGGATTAATATTCAACAGCATAGTGAATTGCTCTAAGAGAAAACAAAATTTATAAGTTCATTAGAACACATTCATTCTGTGTCAGAAACCTATGCTGTGTCAACTATTTAATCACAATCCAAATTTAGAGCTGAATCCAGCTTGAATGTTGTGTCCATACTTGCCCCAACCGTTCAGGGTTCAACCTCTGCGGTCGTATAAAGCTACACCCTGCGGAGCATCTGGTTTAAAAGTCTATTACTGCAAGAAGATAACCAAGTTGGTCCAATTACGGTAGTCATGATGTTTTTATTGCAACAATATCACACAAAAGACTTGAAAATTTAATGCATTGAGCATGTTGCACCTTCATACATAAATACTAAGGATTCATTATTATTTGTTGGATACCAATTTTCAAGGGTTTCCTGGGTACAGGTGAACTACCAATTCAAATGCTGAAGAATAACATATGAGGGATTACATATATGAGAATAACAGAGATCGGTGAAAACTTAGAAATATAATATCCATGAAAATGCAAGTTTCCTAAATTCACCAAAACTGATACCCACTTAAATAAAGGAATTCATGATATATATATATTTTCAGAACTATAGTCCTTTTATTTCAGATATTTTATAATTAGGTAATGTATACTAGTAAATGTTTTTAGGGGCCAGCTGATGGACGCCTTCTGGTGCCGGAATTTCTCACTACATTGAAGACCTGTTGGTGACCTTCTGCTGTTGTTTTTTCTATGGTTGGGTTGTTGTCCCTTTGACACATTCCCCATTTCCATTCTCAATTTAAGCATTATATAGTATTTTACTTCTCTGTAGCTTAGCAAAGTGTACATGAATTTTATTTTATATTACAGGTATGACACTTATGAAGAAATTGATAAAATAGCAAAAGACATCCTGAAGCGAGTAAGATGTCGACCACAACTTGGAATTATCTGTGGTTCAGGACTTGGTGGGTTAGCAGATTTAGTGGAGGAAAAAGAAACAATTAGTTATTTTGATATAGAAGGATTTCCTGTTAGTACAGGTATGTTCACCAGTATGTTAAGGTAACTGTAGATTAAAACATACTTGTAGCGGAAACAGGAGAGATGGTAATTTATCACAATTCAGGATTTTTAGTTGTTACATATCGTCACATGTAAATGAACTCGGTCATATGTAATAAATTTTATAACCTGAGCAATCAAAATGTAATGTTTGACAGACTTGTAAATGTACAACGTAAAAAACATGATGACTTATTATCTGTTTTCACATCTACTGTAAATTAAGAAATTATGCGATGTTTTTATTATTTTGAAAAATGTGACAGGTTAATCATTACTCTCAATAATATAAACTGGCATTTGGATTGATTTTTTTGGTGAATTAAACAGGATTTTTCTCAATATAGCAAAAATCAAATCATTATTTAGTCTAAAATTTATAACAAAGTTGCAGTAATAAATGTAAATGTAACGATAGTTTCTGAATTTACAGTATTATTTTTTAGAACATATGAAACTTCTATTAACACTAGAAATCAAACAATACAATTAGCAGGTGCTTAGTAGTAAAACTTGTCATTGATTTTCCACTCAGCATCAATAAATACATCAAGGTTTTCAATACACTTTATCAAGCTATTGTGTCTTTCAATTATTAAGTATAGCATTAAAAGAAAGTACAGACTCTACAGACGTCAGAGCCTTCAAGATAAGCTCATACACCACTCCTTTCCAGTTGTACATGTTTTCTATTTAGTTCTCAAAGTACTATTGATTTGTTGAACTATATAAGATAAGGAGATGTGGTATGATTACCAGTGAGACAACTATCCAAATCAAATTGACATGGATATAAGCAACTATAGGTCACCTTACGACCTTCAACAACGAGCAAAACCAATAGTGATTTGAAGTCAGCTATAAAAGTCCAAACATGACATTACAGTCAGACATTTGACAGTCTTTTAAAAAAAACCTATAGATAAACATTTGTGTAGTATATAAACCATATTAAAGACATTCTGTCGCTGAACTTGTTGAGTTTCACTTTCATGTCTTTTATCATTGAAATTATATATAAAAAACATCGTAAATGAGTCACTGTGTTGCTACAATAAAAAAATACACAGAAGATCCTTTTTTGAAAGATTCAATCAAAATGCATTTACTTCAGGTAGTGCATGACTTCAAGTGTTGACGTTAAAGTATTTAGGTATAATGACTAATCAACCATAAGCTTTGAATGATGTATCTTACTAGTATTCTATGTAAAATCAACTGCCACCATGCTTTAAATTTAAAAAGCATACTCTTGCAGTCACTGTACCAAGTCAGGAATATGACAGTTCTTGTCCACTCGTTTTTGATGCGTTTTGTTAATTGATTTTGCCATATGTGATTATGGATTTTCTGAATTGATTTTCCTCTAAGTTCAGTATTTTTGTGATTTTACTTTTTTTTTTCACAATCACTCAAACATGTGTCAGAAGAAAAAAGTGGGGGAAACACTGTCTTCTACCATCCTTTCATAACAGATCTGGTCTCTACAATATAGTCTTTTTAGCACTTACATGTATGCTGTATATTAAAGCAAACACCAATCAATCATCTCTCATGCTGCTCTGTAAATTAAACATTAATCACTCAATCGTTCATTTACCATAGATCTAGATATTTCTATAAAACATTTTGAATGGTAAAGAATATTTGTTTTTTATTTACAGTACCTGGACACCAAGGCCAATTTGTGTTTGGTAAATTACGTAATAAACCGGTGATAATAATGCAGGGACGAGTACATGTATATGAGGGATATCCATTGCACAAGGTAGAATAATACTTGTTAGAGGCTGATTTACAATTTTTAATGAAAACAAATTTTGGAATTTTAGATTTTAAATTTGCACACATACTTATTCCTGGTTTTACAGATAGGTATAAAATGAGCCTAGTTTTAATTTTTGAAATGAGTAGAATTTCTTCAATAAAGTTAAACCTTCACACCTGATTAATATTTCCAAATAAAAAACCTTTGAACAATATTTAAAAATATCTTCAAATGATGATGCTGATCCGGTAAAATTCTAGTAAACTAAGCAATATACATCACTAGATTAACAATTATGAATATGAAATTGTAAAAAAATTAACAATTTGATAGGTTAAAATCTAAATGGTTTACATGTCTGTCTTAAGATTGTGATTATAACATTTTGTGTACAAGACATGATCTGCATTAAATAGAAATCTACCTTATGCATGTGCATGTAAAAGACTTTGATTGACTTTGAATTTTCAAACAGTTACAGACTAACTGTTAAGATCTTTTCACCGTATATAGGGTAACCAATGAGGTATAAATCATTTGCACAGGTTCGATTTTTAGGCAAATGAAGCTCATGTGTTGACATTATTTAAAATGTCACACTTTAATACTGTCCTTGAAAAATAAAAAGCTTGAAAATATAGTGTCAACTGCCACAACTTATTATTAAAGAGCATGCGTACACATGTATTAATTTATTTTTTAACTACAAGTATCTGAATTAAATTCTTTTCATTTCAGGTTACTTTACCAATAAAGATATTGAAACTGATGGGTGTAACAACGTTATTTATAACAAATGCTGCCGGTGGTATTAACAGAGACTATAACGTAGGGGACATTATGATTATGAAGGACCATTTTAATATTCCAGGATTCTCAGGTTTAAATCCACTAATAGGACCAAATGATGACCGGTAAATATCCTCTTATATGTATACCCCCCTTCTCTCTCTGATTTCACACCTTACACTAGACAGGTGTGGTTGACCCTTATCATCATTAAATAGGATTTCCAGTTTTCCTGTCAAAGGTCATGGATATGATCAGGTATTCAGGTTTCCTCCAGCAATAAAAACTTGCACCTCAACAAAACGGTATAAAAGTTGTACACAAAACACAGATCATGTTAGAAATTAAGTGGTGGCATGTTTGGGGTTCATGATTTACTCTCCTTTATACACATGAATATCTTAACTTTTCTTTTCTGTTGTTTAATTGAGATTCCCTCAACCAAACATAAAACTTCTACACAATGCTTATTACCATAAAGCACCGATCAAGTTTGAAATTGGGTGGCATCACTTGTAACGTTCATGAGTAATGTCTTTTAATAAACATAAAAATTGCTGAATTTTTTCGTTTCATTTCTCTTACTTCTGTTTGCCTGAACATCACAAAATGGTTTTAACTACATGAATCCTGCATCTATGTGTGGAAAAGGATTTGTGCAAATTTACAAGTAGGAGCATCGATGGCCCCTTATGAATGTGTATCTGTCTGATAGTATGTTGTTATAAAGTAAAAATCATGAAAACCTCTTAATGACCACTCATATAAAAAGAATTTTTCCTGAAAATTGTTATAATACTTGTAATACTTGTAAAACAAACATGAACTTTATCACGTCTTTTGTAGATTTGGACCAAGATTTCCAGCATTATCAAATGCTTATGATTTCAATCTGCGTAATCTGGCTAAGAAATGTGTCAAAGAACTAGGTTATACTGATTTCTGTAGGGAAGGAGTCTACTCTATGTTAACGGGACCATCTTACGAGACTGTCACAGAATGTAAATTTCTTCTCCAATGTGGGGTTGATGCTACTGGTAAGAATAACAAATACTTTTTTAAAGAATGCAGTTTTACCTGCTCCTTTGTGTATCAGTGATATAAATTTGATAGGATAGTTTCTTTTTAAATAATGAGCTCTATTTGAAAATTGCATCATTTGATTATCAAATACTGTGTAAAATTCAGAAATCATTGCATGCATTTATGATTGTAAATTTTGATAATTTTGACTTTATATTGAATTTCTTCAATTTTATGGATACAGCAACTTTTAGGTCCATTAATTGGTCTCTCTCTTTCTTGAAATCCATTTTTAATATGTTTGAATGGTAGGACTGATAAAGTTACTAATGTTCTAAGTTTTTGTAAATCAGAGATGAAGATTTGAGTGGAGGTTAATTATTTGTTTATTTTCTATAGGTATGAGTACAGTACCTGAAGCCATCGTGGCAGTGTATTGTGGCATGAAAGTGTTTGGATTATCTCTGATTACAAATAGCTGTATTATGGAGTATGACTGTAAAACCTGTGCAAATCATGAAGAAGTTCTAGAGACGGCAAAAATGAGAAGTAAAGACGTACAGACTCTTATTTCAAAAATGGTGGCAGAGGTTGAAGTGTAACAGCCAATTACAATTCATATGTTGTTTATATCTTTGTTGATTGTTTTTCTTGTTAAAATTTATTGTTATACAATAAGGGACTGATGTATTGAGAGAATAAATCCTTGAAAATGTCTTCCCTGAAGAGGAAATAGAATCCAGGAGTCGGTTTCACAAAAAACTTACTAAGATTTTTATCGTCAGTATACTAATTTTCCATGACTAATGACTAATCTAAATTGTAATATTTTTTGTGGAACCTTCTGCAGTAGTTTTAATGAGATTATTTCACTCAGTTACTGGTTTTCATGGTTTTAATAGAATCTCAGATGTTTTTGTTTAATAAGCTAGATAATAGTAGATTGTAAAAAATACTATCAGTAGGTTTGACCATGTTATGGGTGGATTTATGGAACTGCATAAACTCATTTTCATCCAAAAGGGGAGATTTTTCTAGTATTTTAGATTATGCATCAATTTCTTGTGCTTTATTTTCTGTTTTGATGTTAATAAAAAGATGTTCAAGGGAGACAATTGCCTGTGTAAAAAAAGGTGCAAGATTACTTCCCTTTAAATTTATGGTTAATTTCTGATTTAAAGTAAAGTTAACAGACATTTACTCTAAAAATTTCTATGGATTTTTTTTTACAAATTTATAAAAAATAATATGATAATATTTAATGAGTTTCTGTTAAATTGTCTATGTTTAAAAACAGAATTTGAGCTGATATACTGAAATAAGCTGACTTTAGTTGTATATCAAATGGCTGTGAGTTTATTTGTATATGGCATAATAATTTTATATTTCTTATGTCTTTCGTACTGAATCTCTCTATATGTTAATACTGTGGTTCTAATGTTGTGAAGTTTAAGAGGGTTTTCAGATGACACCTTTTCATTTAAATAATGTTGGTGTAGAATGAAGCCTCTTTAAATTTTGTAAATATTTTGTGTGATATTTGTTTTGTATAGTATTTTAAGACTGTAATTTATTGTTATATGAATGAATGAATTAAAAAATGGTTAATGAATCGTGTTTATAAGTTTAATGATCATGAATATGTTATCCATACTGTCAAATCTGCTAAAAAACAGCATTTTAGAACAAATAAATGAAAGAACTTCAGATATCTTTCGGATAACTTAAATTTCTGTGCACTTTACTGAAACAGTATTGGATTTATAGTTCAATATTCACATATATTGGAAATATTAAAGAGATTACCCAACATTAGAAACCAAAATGTATAGTACAAAAACAGAAGAAAAAGAAGTTATGTTGAAATTTTTATTTCAATTTTTTGTACATTATTCACTGTAAATAAAAATTAGATCCCACGCACATGCATCATAGTAAAATCAGTGCCCGGCACGTTATCATCAGTATGTTGATGGAGTGCTGAATTATAAAGAAGAAGAAATGTTTTACAAAAATTGTTTATGGAATGGTTACTATAATAATGAATTGATTTTGAATGCTTAAATTAATTACTTAGTGCTCTGTATGTAAATATCGTATGATATATTTCTAGTAGTTTGAGGAGGTTCTATGTGCTTATTAAAATTTGTTAAATGTTTTTTATTCGTCTATTGAAGTTGTAAAAATCCTTGCAGTTAACCAAAATTTAAGTAAAACAAAAATCAATTAAAAACAATCAACCTTTTTTGATTCAAGTACAAAAGTTATATTTTATTTTCATATTTTATATTATCACTATCTGATATTTATTTGTTAAAAAAGGCAGCTATGTTTCTATGAAATGAATTTTAAAAAATAAACCATTCATAAATTCTTCTTTCACTTTTATACTTGAAATGGTCTATTGAAATTTTAGGTCCAAAATATGCTTTTATTGACATTTTACTTTCAGTGTCCTGGGTAAGGATACAGAACAAGAAATTGTTCTGTTTTCAAATATTTTTTTATAACTTTTCTTTGGAAATATCTTTATTGCATAACCACTTAATTACCGGTAAGATACACTTTCATTCAACAAAGATCTTGCATGCATTGTAAAAGATTAACAACTAGTAGCTACTAGTTTGAAAACAAAAGAGATAGAATTTATACATTTAAAATTTTAAATTGCATTTTTGATGAATCTCATATATATATTGGTAGAGGCCAAAAAAGATGTAATTAGTTTTCTTGCACTCCTACCTTATTTTTTTTTCCTTTCCATTATATCTATAGAAAGTATCTGAACAAAGAATGTTGTGTTGTGAATCTCAAATAGTACAGGAAATTAATACTTTATTTTTAGAGATTATTTTTATATTTATTTTAGTTATTATATTTATTCGCTGTCGAAATGGAAACTCAAGGTCATCAATTAATTTTATTTTGACACCAGTTTAAGAATTAAAAGTATTTTAACACAACAATGATAGTATACTGTTATTTATTTCGAGTTTCTTTGACAAAATGGCAGTGTCTTCCTGTATATGGGACCTTGGTAACACTCAATAAAAGACCAAAGTCACATGAAAAGATTTCTTGACCATTGTTAGACATACAAGTCTCATGACTGTTTTTTAAATAATATTCTACAAATGTGAAAATACAGGCATATTTTGCAACTGCCTTAAATACACCGGTTAATATATGATTGTTTATATTGAGTGTTGTTGCCATAAGCTATGCTAATAACAAACATGCAATTTATATATTTTTGAATCTTGATGTTTATATTTTTTCCCGGTGATGAAGATCTCATGAAGAAATATATATGACATTATAAATAAAACAATTTGTATTGCCATGACCAATGGTTATTAAATTCTTACACAATGATTATTACCACAAAAAACATAGATTAAATGTGAATTTGGGTGCGGTTGCTAAGTTTCACTGTTCTTGAGTAATGTCCCTTTATAAATAGAATAATAGCTGAATTTACTGTTTCCTCATTCTAAACTTTACTTTACTTTAATCTGAAACTTATATACAATGCTGACTGCCACCAAACACAGACCATTTGATGATTTTTGGAATAAAGTACAAATATTTTACCATTTGATGCTCAATACATGTATAATGGTGTATTGTTATTGTTTACTCGTTTATAGTGCATAACTTGTTGACATTAAATATTGTTTTATGTTTTTATATTGTTACTTTCCCCAATCATTTGGTTGGTCATATCTCAGTTAGTGAAGCCAGATTTATTTTGTTTATTAATATTATTTTATGTGTGCATGCCTTTATTTTAAACACACAACTTTTGTTTATTTTGTGTCCTCTGTAGCATACAAAATGAGTCAATCTTATGTTTTCAGAAAAAACTGGATCTTAAATACAAAATTATGTCTGAAGAATGTAGAAATAGTCTTTGTGATAAACTTGGTTTACAAATATGAGTTTAGGGCCCCTAAGGGGGTAGACCTGGGTTAACAGCATTTTGTGGGAGGTAGGCATTGTGAAATATAGACACTTGCAGTTCGTTGTGAACCAAGGCTGTTTTGAAGACTGTACCTTGACCTATAAGGATTACTTTTACAAATTGTTACTGCGATGGAGAGTTGTCTCATTAGCACTCATACCATATCTTCTTATATTTACTTAATCTTACTTTACTATCATTTACTGGAAATATAATTTCTCTTTATATTTGAACTCAGAAGAATATCAATAAAGAAATTGGTCTTTATAGTCAATTTACAATTTAAATGCTCATTCCTTAATTCTCTTATCATTATTTATTTATAAGCATACATTTTTATACCTAAATTCATCTGTAATTAGGCTTTACCATTTGCTAACAAAGAATTTAAATGATAGTTCTTTTTTGAACTGCTTATTTAATGTATTTAGAACAATGTGTGCTTAATTCAGATTGCTGTGTATTTATATCTTGAGTACAATGATTGTATATTATTTTCTATTGTTCACATGCTATTTTTATGATTTGATTATAAAGCTAAGAACAGACTTTTCTACATGTTGATTATGTATAAGTATTATCTCTTTGGTGAATCTTTTTAAAAATTACTTAAATATTTGACATAAAGGTAGGTTAGGTGTTGATACCCTGAATGTAATCTGGAGCTTTCTAATGTACTAAATATTCCAAAATAGTCATTGCATAAGGAAAGTAAAGCTTGATATTTATAATACTATCAAGTATACTAAAAAAACATCTATCATTTTATTCAATGACTGTAATGTGTAGAAATATATTAGAATTTGAAAGCAGGTTGAAATTTCAATATTGTAGGTGTTTCGAAATACATCATATGATAATACCTCAATGGGGACATTTTGATTGTATCAAAGAAGATATCTTAATGCATATCAAGATACAGAGGGTTAATCGTGGTATATAATTGGTTATTTAAGCTTAATGTGTAGGCAATTGAAAGATTTGTTGTTGAGATTTGATAAATAAAGGACATGCATCATATTTGTTCACTATTTTCTAAGAATAAATTAGAAACAAACACCTGTCCTTTAAAACAGGTGTTATCTTCAGTTGGTCAAAGTATTTACTAATGAGGTTTATTATACCCCACGCAACGAGTTGCGGAGGGTATAATGTGTTTGACCCGTCCGTCCGTCCGTCTGTCAGTCCGTCCGTCAGTCAGTCCTGTTTCTTGTCATCGCAACTCCTCTCAAACCACACAACAGAATTTCACGAAACCTTTTCAGATAATAAGGACATACTATGTAGTTGTGCATATCGACGGGAAATTGCGATCCAATTTTTTTTCTAGGAGTTACGCCCCTTTGAACTTATTTACTTTAATGCACTACTGCAACAGTTTGTCATCGCAACTCCTCTCAAACCACAAAACAGAATTTCACGAAACCTTTTCAGATAATAAGGACATACTATTTAGTTGTGCATATCGACGGGAAATTGCGATTCAATTTTTTTTAGGAGTTATGCCCCTTTGAACTTATTTGCTTCAATGTACTACTGCAACAGTTTGTCATCGCAACTCCTCTCAAACCACACAACAGAATTTTACAAAACCTTTTCAGATAATAAGGACATACTTTGTAGTGCATATCGACGGGAAATTGTGATTCAATTTTTTTTCTAGGAGTTACGCCCCTTTGAACTTATTTACTATAATGTACTACTGCAACAGTTTGTCATCGCAACTCCTCTCAAACCACACAACAGAATTTCACAAAACCTTTTTCAGATAATAAGGACATACTTTGTAGTTGTGCATATCGACGGGAAATTGCGATTCAATTTTTTTTCTAGAAGTTACACCCCTTTAAATTTATTTGCTTCAATGTACTTCTGCAACAATTTGTCATCTCAACTCCTCTGAAACCACACAACAGAATTTCATGAAATTTTGTAGATTGTAAGGACATACTATTTAGATATGCATATTGGCAGGAAATTAATTTTTCTTATACAATTGTTTTTCTTTCACTTATTTAATTTCTCCAATGACAATGTGGGGACGTGGGGTATGTAAGCGTGCTCACTAAGGTTGTTTAATTTTTAGAAAATGTGTCCTTTGGATAATTAAAATAGTTGCCATGTAATAGTTGAGATTTATTAGGACACTTCATAACAAAACAAACAAGACATTTTACATTAAAATATAATGGGTTCATCAAAAGTCTGAACAATGACTAGAAGCAGATTTAAAAAAGATGATTAGTAAATGCAAGAAAGACATTTGCCTGCATAAATATTTAACGTGTAGAAAGTTTACATGCACTGCCAGAAGATGCTCCCTAACCAGAAGATTTATGGAGAAAAGAAAAAATGCCATACATATGGTTGGTCTTGTATTTGAAGGGTTAAAAATACTTGTAAGGACCAGCTACAAAATGTTCTATCATTGTTCATTTTTCACTTGTATAGTGGACAATCCACAATGAGATACCGGTACTTGACTTATTCAAAAACCTGACTGCACCATTTGTCCTAGGTACTGTAGATTTTAGAAGAATGGAAAACTATGACTTGGGGAGTAATTGTTGCAATTTCATGAAAAATGTGCAAACCGATATCACAATGCAAGTTATTTCAATTTTCACATTTGCTATAATTTCTAAATTTACAGTACATGAATCTAAGATGAAGATTAATTATAAAACATGGATAAAGATAACCCCTAAATTAAATATAACAAGGTTATGCATTATCTATAGGATTGTATGCAATATCAAATTGTCATGACAGTACAAGTTCTTCATCCACTAAAATAAATGAATCCCAGTTTAAGTACATAGCAAAATATGATCACTAAAATACAGGCTCCTGACTTCGGACAGGCACATGCAGAAGATAAAGGTTTAAACATGTTTACAATTACCAAATCCTTCCTCTTAACATGAAAAGTATAATTTGTTAAAGCACAACATAAATAAAAGGCCATACTATAAATTTGTGAAAAAGAATACAATCATCAGATTATAACAAAGCATACACACACAAAAAGACATGTTCAGTGATTGTCATCTGTTTATGTGGTTCATAATTGTTTCTCGGTCCTTGCTTTTATATAGATTAGACAGTTGGTTTTCCTGTTTTCAATGGTTTTACACTAGTAATTTTTGGGGCCCTTTATAGCCTGTTGTTCGGTAGGAGCCAAGGATTCGTGTTGAAGACCGTACCTTGACCCATAATGGTTTACATTTATAAATTGTGACTTGGATGGAAAGTTGTCACATTAATAGGCACTCATACCACTTCTTCCTATATCTATAAAAAAAACTTCAGTACCAATCTGGGTACTTTAGCAGTTACTGAAAGCTATTTAACAGCCAACTAAAAAATTCTTGTGTCCAAGAATTATATTTTAATCAGTACACATGCAATGGATTTGATGTTACTATTATTTTGTTGAAATCAAAACTTTTATCAATACCTTTTCTTGTGTCTGTGTGAATTTATTTTTGTATTTTTGTTCTATCCACAAATATAAGTTAAAATTTACACCCACAAAAATAACCTGCTATACGATATGACCTTGTTTAAAGGTCTACATGTAGGTCAGACAAGGTTCACCTGTCAAACCTCAACCTTATTGCAAAGATCAGAGACCAAGGATTAGTTTTTATGGTCAAGATTCTATAGCGATGTGTAAATTATATTTAATGTAAAGAATGATTATAAGGTGTAGATCCTATCATTGATCGAGGTTAAGTTTTAGTATATGATTATAAGGTGTAGATTCTATCATTAATCGAGGTTAAGTTTTAGTGTATGATTATAAGGTGTAGATTCTATCATTGGTTAAGGTTAAGTTTTAGTGGTTAGTTCCCATGTCAGTTACTATGAGAACCTTTCAACTTTATTTGGTGTACATCATGATTGCCAAGTGTACATGTCTGTCTGGCAGATTTCATATGATCATGACCTTATTTTCATGATTCATTGGTCAATGTTATGTTTTCAGTTTTGTTAGTTTTTCAGATGCTATAACTTCCGTTCTAAGCATAAGGTCAACTTTATTTAATGTATGGAATGATTTTAAGGCAAGCCTATCTCTATGCCAGCCAGGGGTAATACTTGTGCAAGTCATATAAAAAAGAAAATGAGTTCTGATTGCCATTGAAAAAACTCTTCACAAGAGACCAAATGACACACATATTATCAACTCTATGTCACTGTACGGCCTTGAACATTTAGCAAAGCCCAGACGGCATGTTTATTTACGAGTAGAAGTTAACTTGTATAACTTTCATATTCATTTCAAGATTTGATTTATCTCCCCTTAACCTCCACTGAAAAATTACTTATGCCTAAATGTGCATGTTAGCATGTTATTCTTTCTCACAGGCTTGTTTATGATCAGTGTTATGAAGATAATTAACAAATGAGATTTCATAGACAAAGAAATTACACCAATAATGAATTAAGTAAAGACAACTATTTAAGATGAAATTCAGAATTTATTTTGTGCATTTATTAATGCAATTTTGTCATTTTAGACTAAAATGGGAATTTGAATTTTGCAATATTGAGAAAAATCCTGTCTTATTCATATAAATTATTTCAAAATGCAAGTTTTATTTATTGCAATAATAACTCTGTCGCATTTTTACGCCATAATTAAAACATTGTAATAATTTCAGAATTTACAGTAACACTTATTTACAGCAATGTAATCAGGAGATGTTCAAGAAAAGAAGGACACATGACTTTTTTTACTTTTGAAAATTACTGAATGTCTAAGGGATATAACTCTACCTCAAAAGTACGAGTAAATAATAAAAAATTTGCAAGGGTTCCACGGAACCCAGTGTCTCGCCTACTTTTGCTTTTAATCACACACTCAACAAAAATGATGAAAGAAATCAATAAAAATGTTCCGCTTGATACTATCTTTTGATTGTCAAAACCTTCTGTCCAAGTTTGGTAACAATCAAGGATAGTTAAAGGATCTCAAAAATGTTTTAAAAACTTTAACTGCAGACTTTATGTAATTTTAACTGGAGGAAAAACTAAGTCCATTTATAAGTAAAATACAGAAAAATTGGAATTTTATTTTTTACAAAATTTACATCTGGATACTATCTTATGATCATAAACAAGCTTAAGAAAGTTATTAAAATTTTAAAAACTTTAACCACAGATCTAGAGTGAATGCAATGTTTCCTGGCAGAAAAAAGTCCATTTATAAGTAAAATACTGAAAAAATGGAATTTTATTTTTACAAAATTTACTTCTGGATACTATCTTATGAACATAAACAAGCTTCTGTCTAAGTTTGGCAGAAATCCAGGATATTTCAAGAAAGTTATTAAAATTTCAAAAACTTTAATCAACAGTGTGAATATTTGTGGACGCCGCCGACTCCGACGGAATGTAGGATCACTATGTCTTGCGTTTTCAACTAAAGTTGAATGCTCTACAAAATATAAAGGTAAGAATAAATAAATACTTTTAATATATAAATTAATAAACAAACAATTTTAAGTAACATGTCTGCCTTGAAGGGTTCATCTAATTGTGATCTCATTTAAAAATGGTTCATTAATCAAGTTCTTATGACTGTCTTTTTTTCCTATACTATAAGCAAAAGCTCAGCTATATTTGGTGTATGCATGAATTATTACATGTTCAGTTGGTTTTTCAGATGCTATAAGCAATAGGCTTACTATATTATGTGAATGGTATGATTGTAAGATTTACATGTCTGTCTGATAGTGTTCATCTGACCTTGACCTTCGTTGCCTTGATAATGTAATATTTGTAGTAAAACCTTCATACTGTGGATTCATTTATTTTTGTGGGTACCAATTTTCGTGGATAAGGGAAAACTTGCATGTTCGTGGAAATATAATTTGGTGGTTTTGATGCAGTCTACATACAAGCCTATAGCAAATTTGTCTTTTGTGGAACATTTAATTTCATGGTTCATCTGTAACCACGAAATCAACGAAAATTGGTACCCAACGAAAATTAATGAATCCTCAGTATTACGGACTCAATATAATTTCAATCATAATTACTATAACAAGTAAAGCAGACGAGACATTTCAGCTTATGAAGTCTTGTTTTCAGTTTTGACCAAACTAAAGTAGGTAGATATACACCAGGAACAGCAACAATTATCAGGCAGACATTATAGTAAACAAGCATTCTGTGAGTATTGCATGGCAATTTATAGTCCCTTACCAGCTAAAAATTATCATGGTGAAAACTATTTAACAATTATCAATTCAATATCTTTAAGCATGATGAAAAAGTGATGAAAACTCATTATTCAAGTGAATTTTCTTAAGTACAAGGGCCATAACTCTGCATAAAATCATCAGACTGGGACAAAATTAATAGATGAACTGATTTTTCTCATGATAAAAGTATATACCAATTATCAAATCAATATCTTCAAGAATGATAAAAAAAAGTGCAGAAAACTGATTATTTTAGATTTTTTTTTTTATGTCAAAGGACAATAACTCTGCACAAAATCATCAGACTGGAACAAACAGTCAGACAGACAGACAGACAGACAGAGTGTAAACCTCAAGTCCCCTTTGCCGGTACAGCACTAATATATCAAAAGGACTAAAATTTTCAGTCAACCCTTTATATCTTAGTAATGATGATTTCCAACATAGTTTTGGCATATTATGCATTCATTAAGATCATGTGTAAATAAACTGTTGTGCTGTTAGCAATCCTAATTTAAATAAATAAGCATTAACTTGGATTATTTATGTACTCCATGACTGCAAGTTTCTTGTTTTCAAGGACAATTTAAACATGTTAAAGGGAAATCTTTTGTTTTTCCTTATTATATTTATTTAACTGAGTACCCCTATGGGTCAATGTTTTTTAAGTCTAATATAAATTGTGTCATGTTTAACTTTTTGGTAGGAGGATCTGGCATACAGAATTAAAACAAAGTGTAAAAAGCATTTTTTTATAAATTCAAATAAAACCATGTATATTTACAATAAAATGATTTACACAATGTATCACAACTAAACAACACATTTTTCATCCTCAGACTCATGATATGGCAAATAAAAAGAACATTGAATAAGAGCTGCAAAAGAAATCTTAAATTAAGTTCATATATCCTAAAAGACTACCCAATTATGATGATTGAGGAAAAGACCAACTTTTTGTAGCCACACTCTCTCACTAAATTAACTTACGAAAGGTACATTTATGTGTATACAATCCATTTCAATCATTTAGTTTTTTACAATAAATTCATGATGGACTTTAGTGTGGATGTATGGACAAGTGTATAGATAAAACATTTTTGTAAAATAACTGGTGGACAATGAACATGTTTTTCACAGGACAAATGTGCTAATAATTTATCAGTTAAATCAACGTTATACTGTCAATCCCTAATACCCTGAATGGATATCAGTTCTTATGAGATGTATGATGAAAGACTAGAAATGTATATTTGGATAATATTTCACAAGAAAACAATTTTCGAAATTTTCCTCCAAAATGTTTATAGAATTGATGATATCTTTCATGCCATCAGGCCATACTGTCATTCAACATTATACATCAATTCCTTCATACAACAATGACTTCAATCATCTGAATCCAAAAACTTCCATCTTTCATCATCAAAAATACTGACAATATTTGACTGTCTTTGTACACTCTTTGCTTTTGCTCTATCTGCATTTGCTTTTCTTCTTGCCAGTCTCTGAAAAATATAATTATATCAGTATCATATAATTCTATAAAGCTTCAACAAAGTTATTGATGTTTACAAAATTTTAACTGCAAAACCAATTAAGTCCTTTAATCAGTAAAATATGTAAAGCAAAGGAGTAAGTACGGTAAGGGTCATATTTGGCCCCAATTATAAAGTTCAATGCTTCTAGACAAAAAATGTTTTAAGTTGACTCAAAGACATGTGAGAAAGTTTAAGAGAACGATTTCTGTCATAGTTTATTCTTCAGCGTTGATTTTTACATCCCAGTTAGGTTAAAATAAGGGATTTTGGCGAAATTTGACAAAATCAGCAGTATTTCACCCAAATTTAAGATCAGCAAACATAGAGTGCAGCTGTCGACAACCTTAATAATCAAGTTAAACATGTAAAATGTCATTACAAACATTATTGTCCAAGATCTTTTTTGTCGACATATGCGCTCTATGTTTCCTGTCCAAATATTCAATAGAAATTTACCCATTTTCATAGAAATCAAAATGAGTACTAATTGTGACGTCATGAATAGAACACAGGAACGTAAATTTGCTTATTTCTTATCTTGTCACTGTATAAGCTTTTATGCATTGTGATATAAGTCAATTAATCCCAATTTGAAATTTAGGCTAAAAAAGTGGGCCATTTTAGGGCCATTTCGAACCTACTCCTTTGAAATGTTTTCAAAATTATGCAGGGGCCTTGGTGGCCGAGAAGTCTTTAGTAATCAAACTACTTTATCACTAGCCTTTCAACACTGAGGATATGTAAGTTCTTATCCTGCATACATGTGGCAGATGTGCCCTATCATTTTAATTGGCTAGGATTGTCACTTTAATCAGTAAAATACGGGCACAAAAATATTTTTCAGAATTTTACATTGAATTGGTTTCTTTTAATCATTATAAACAACGTTAAGATTCTGTCCAAATGTCATAAACTTTTATAAGGTTTAACAAAAGTATTGATGTTCGAAAACTTTTACCTCAAAGACTGTATGACTGTATCATATAATTTTAAAATGATATTTTAAATTATGGAAAAATGAACAAAAAACATTTTGAATTTTGCTCTAGACACTATCTTTTGATCATTTAGAAGCTTCTGTCTACTTTTCATGAAATTACATGAAAAATTGACAAAAAAGTACTGTTATTTAAAAAAAAACTTGAACCACAGAATGGACCTTAAAAGTGACTCTGATTTATAAAGTAATGTGGGTCGCTATGTTTAACTTCCACAACAAAATGTTGCATGATGGACAATAGTCTAAATTAAGATGCTATCAGTATTACCTCTTTCTTAAGACACTTTGACATCCAATGTTCATGTCTGTCACAATGGCCGAAGAACTTTGAGAAAAAATTCTGAAAAAAAAAATATATTTGTCAAAAGTCTATTACATGTATCATGAATATGTTTTAAATCATTTGACTATCATACTATCTCACTTAGTAAAATTTAATTAATAAACCTGTAAACACTGTTGGTTACTGTTGAATTTCTAATGTAAGGCACCTCAAACATAACACTGCAAAAAGTATGTGAATTATCAATATGTGAACACTAAGGGTCATCTTATTCACAACATTTGTCTTCCTGGGAAAATCAATCCATGTACAACATTGGATTTCCTGTGTGAATTGTTTTACACTAGTAATTTTGGAGCCATTTATAGCTTGCTGTTTGCTGTGAGCCAAGGCTCTGTATTGAAGGCCATACTTCAACCTATAATTTTTTTACTTTTAAAAATGGAAAATTGTCTCATTGGCACTAATATCACATCTTCTTATATGTAGTATCAAAATTTTAAAAACTGGTAATTAAGTCTTTGAAGATGACTCACATGACAGAACAAAGTGCTCAGTATAATAATTACTTGACTACAATCATTCTTTTAACTACAGACATTTCATTTTTTCCACTGAACAAATTTGTAATGCAAAGATGAGTAATTATGTGTCATGCATCTCAACACTGTAAATATTTGTAATTTTTGTCATGTGACTGTCTGTTGATATTAATCTCATATCCATGATATCTATTTCTAATATTATGTCTGTATACCAGAACTAATTTTCAATTCTTGTGCATCATGTGTAGGCTTTGGAAATTCTTCACCAAAACTGAAGTAATTGCATTATATTTATTTCTATTTCTCATGTTTCTATTTGTTATTAATCTATCTTATCTACAATTACATGATGAGGTTCATGGCTAGGTTAGTGGCAACACATTGGACATGTGTTGAAGGTAAAAAAATAATAACATCATATTTGATGAAGAAGCAGATGTTTTCTAAATACATACATTTTCCATGCATTTCTTATAAGCATAAATAAACTTGTTACACTCTTCTGTATGGAGATGTGCGGATAAGTCTGTATGCATTCTTAAAGCTCTGAAAAAGAAAATATAATAACTTTATCCTTTATATGTCATGTATGTACATTTGATTTGAATTGCAGCAAGCATTTGTATAAACAAGAATGTGTCCATAGTACACGGATGCCCCACTCGCACTATCATTTTCTATGTTCAGTAGACTGTGAAATTGGGGTCAAAACTTTAATTTTGAATTAAAATTAGAAAGATCATATCATAGGAAACATGTGTACTAAGTTTCAAGTTGATTGGACTTTAACTTCATCAAAAACTACCTTGACCAAAAACTTTAACCTGAACTTCACACTATCATTTTCTATGTTCAGTGGACCATAAAATTGGGGTCAAAACTATAATTTGGCATTGAAATTAGAAAGATCATATCATGGGGGACATGTGTACTAAGTTTCAAGTTGATTGGACTTTAACTTCATCAAAAACTACCTTGACCAAAAACTTTAACCTGAACTTCACACTATCATTATCTATGTTCAGTGGACCATAAAATTGGGGTCAAAACTATAATTTGGCATTGAAATTAGAAAGATCATATCATGGGGAACATGTGTACTAAGTTTCAAGTTGATTGGACTTCAACTTCTTTAAAAAATACCTTGACCAAAAACTTTAACCTGAAGCGAATGGACGCACAGACGAACGGAGGCACAGACCAGAAAATATAATGCCCCTCTACTATCGTAGGTTGGGCATAAAAAAATTAACAACAACAAATTAAATCTATTATATATCTGAAAAATTCAAATTTTCTAAATTTTGATGTTTCTTTTAAAATATTTCTCGCAGAATGGTCTAAAAATAGCAATAATTTAGGTATTGAAAGAATTCAATATTTTATGATATAGATGTGGGATTCCTCCTAGAAAATATGTGATAAGGTAAAAAGGGTGATAACTTTTCTTTTAAATTTAATTACCAGCGACCACTATGGATAGTAAACTAGGACTTGATGAGTATATAGAAAAAACATATTATTTCTAGTATATATTTATGTTCATTAATCACAGAAAATAATTTAAGCAACAGTTGAGGCAAACTGAAGTTGTAGAAGCAAAACAAAAAATCCAGCAATTTTTCCATGCGTAACAGTGTAAAGAGGCAAAACTTTAGAACAGTAAATTTGAGCTAAGTTTAGTTGTAATAAGTATTGCACATAAGTTTTATAACAATTGATAGAAGCAAACTAAATTAAGAGTAAGGAAAGGAAAGGAAAAACTTAGCATTTTTTTACCATTATTAAAGGCCAGAACTCTAGAATGGTAAAATTGAATACACCAAAATTCAACCTTAATTTGCGTTTTGTGGTGATAAGCATTGTGTACAAGTTCCATAACATTAATTTGGTTGAGGCAAACTACAGTTAAAGAACAACATTTTGTTAAAGTTAATTGAATAAGCCGAAATAACTGTTATGGGTGCTTAATTGATCAGGTCCCAATTTAACTAGTGTGTTTTGTATGTAAGCAATTCTCATTTTTTTGTCATTTCCCAGGTGCCGCTAGACCTCATTTCCCGTTTTCATGACATAATGATTTGATTTTCACATGTCACGCTTACAAAAAATCGGCAATCCCGCATCATGCTTAGACCCCAATGAGACCCACTTCTATTTACATGGTATCAGGTCCGTTCGCGCCCAGTATAGTTTCGCACCCTACACGTTCGCACCTCACATATTCGGCCCCCAAGTCCGTTCGCACCCTACACTTTCGCGCCCAATTATTATTAAAATTTTAGTTAAATTATTAGAAGTAAGTAAGTAAATTATTTATTATAGTGACATGTGTAAATTATGTACAGATTATAAACATATAATATATGATAAATAGTAATAGTAGCCCAATGGACCTATAAGTCACCTCAAATAAAGTAAAACAATTATTAAACAATTATATCACGTTCTAATCGTTCGTTGACGTAAGTAAATTTCAAAAATATATAGACATAAAAATATTTGTAAACAAAAATTTAAGTTTTAAATATGTAAAAAAATTTAAGTGTTGTATAACAACTGACGTCTGATATGAAATGCACGAACTATATATTTTGCTAATTTTCTTATGTGGAAAGACATTAAAAAGTTCCATTTGTCAGCATGATTCAAATCTGTGAAATTTTCCTCAATTAAAAGTTTACCAAGAAATTATTCTTATGGCTAAATATCACCATGAAGCATCTACCCCAAAACTATGGAAGTGCATATGTGTATATCTTGTGATAGAGAGGTTCGACCTCGCCAGAATCCCAATTCCTTTTTAAAAATTATGAAAAGAAATATATATATTTATAGCAATACACTAACCAATACATGATTAAGATTTATCGATATAAACACATGAAGAACGTGTTTAATTAAGAAACCAAGAAGAAAAAAATATATATAGAGTAACACAATTACCTAAACAAGATAAAGATTAATCAAATACCAAAAAAAAATGTTGCCAGAATAACACTATATTTATACACAATAAAAACAAATTAATTATAGCAATACACAAAAAAAAGTATTTTAATACACTGACCAAAACATGATTAAGAATTATTAAACACAAAAAAAAAATAGTTGTTGCCAGAATAACAGAATCAGACTTTAATTAAAAAACAAGGATTTTTTTTTTTTATAACACTAAATAAAGGCAAATTGACATGCCATGACACAAAAAAACCTTGTCAATATCTCAAATTATTTAGAAACAATGGCATATATATCTATACCAATACACCTTCCAAAAATCGGTAAAATTGGGAGCGAACGTGTGGGGTGCGAACGGACTTTGGGTGCGAACATGAGGGGGGCGAAAGTGAAAGGGGGCGAATGTGGAAGGGTGCGAACGTGATTGGGCGCGAACAGACCCGGATTCTATTTACATGTACAGAGGTCACTGATATATTATCAGATGGTATCTTGCTTTGTACCTTATCAACTATTTTCCTACATGTAGGTGAAGTCTATGCATGCTAGGAGGTTTCCCAATTTCAATTCATCAAATATTTACTTTCCTTAATAGGTCAGTGATAATGACTTGTTTCCGCAAACATTCCTCTTTTTAAAGGTGCCATTGCTTTTAATATAAATTGATACCTATTGACAGAACCAATTAGTTTAATTTGTTGTGTTGTCCTATTTTGATTCTAAATTTGATCTGAAGTAAATCTGGTTCCTTGCATTAAATGTTTCGGATGTTATTGAACAACAGGATTAAACTTACATAAATGAAGAGATAAATGAAAAATGACCAAATTCAGGCTTGAGCCCAATTTATACAGATTCAAGGACGTTAGTCGACTCTAGAAGCAACAAAGCAGTGCATCTATTTTGGACTGGCAAATATATGCTTTTTGATTAAGTTAATACTGGACATGCTTTGATGTTCTACAGCCTCAGCTTGTCTGACAAAATAGTTCAACGTCAGAGTAATCACAGACTAGGCCAAATATAATTTCTCTTGTTGAACTTGCAATGCGGCTGAAATGTCTTGCATGGTCCTAAAGTGCCAAAGGCAAATGGTTATCTTTGTAAGGGTTCTTGTGGATAGTGAACCTGTCAAATTGTAACAAAACCCTGTGACCATTTTTGTAGGCAAAAATTACATAAATGTACATGTATATGAGCCTGAGGTTGTACATTATTTTACCCTTCAAAAGTTTACCACGCTGAAAGTGTTAGAGTAATCTATTTTACTATAATATTAGTTGTGCTTACAAACAATTATAACATGCAATGCCAAGCACAGACTGTGAGTGTGGAAGAGATTTTCGATGCCCTTCTTATGAAACAATTTAACTTCCGGTCGTGAAATACGTCATCGGAATTTGTGTACACATTGAAGAGATTCAAAGCGGCAATTTTGACAGACATAAAAGGTTTATTTTCCCATTTTCTGTAGTAAACAACAATGCAAAAACAACTTTTGGGACATGTTGTATCGACAACCAGAACAAAAGACTTAAAACCAATTCTAGAACGTTGGGGCTGGCTGGAACAAGAAGTAGAACAGATTGATCTTAGCAAAACGAAAAGAGAGATCACAAATGCCCTCATTGAAGTGTGCAATGTAAGAATATGAAGACAACATTAGAAAAAGATAATGTATTTTGTACAAACAATAATCAAATAAAACAATTTCAGCACATGAAACACCAACCGAAAACTATTTATAAAAAAAAAAAATCGCTGTCAGCTGAAATTCGTAGTGGTTATCGGTAAAAATAATCTAAACTATCAACCGCTTTCACTCGAGATATAGTTTTACTTGTTCCATTCATAAATCGCGAAAAGAAAACCCACTACTGACCTACCTTTTAAGTGATCGCACTGTAATAATCCTGACCTTCACATTTTCCAGAATGTTTTCCATTATAATTCCGCCATCTTCGTTTCTATGAGGATCATTTGTTTACATGTGAAATTCGTCATTTGCGCAGTTTCCTGAAATGTTCTTTTCATTGATGTGATACGGTTTCCTGCGCTTTATGCAAATGTTATGAAATTGAACTCCGCGGAAACACTTCCGGAAAAAACAATGGCAGATTTCTTGGAAAATGTGAAGGTCAGGATTATCACAGTGCAATCACTTAAAAGGTAGGTCAGTAGTGGTTTTTCTTTACGCGATTTATGAATGGAATGTGAAAAACTATATCTGGAGTGAGCGTGGTTGATAGTTTAGATTATTTTTACCGATAACCGCTACAAATTTCAGCTGAGGGCGACTATAGTAGTAACTTTTAGTACTGAAAAGTACTAAATAACTTTTTTTTATGATTCAAGTGTCACATGCTAGAACCGTGACTTTAGAAAAAATGCATTTCCGGATTTAATGTCATTTCCTGTCTGTGTACTGATCCAATTTTTATTTCTAACGAAAACATATGACGCTGGTTTTTTTTTTACATACAAAAATTATCAAGTATAAATCGGAAACACTGAAAAATCATAGTAAGCCTTGACAAAAAAACTAGATACCTAAAATCAATCTACAGGACAATACTTTTTAAATCTGAGTAAACACCTGAATAAAATCTAAACAGTGAAAACCGTAAACACTTACAGTGAAAATTGTTATTAGTCATGTTAAAACGCATTACATGATGATATATATTTGTCCCCCTTTACTGGACATCACTAAAGTTCCTGTTAGATATCTTATTACAAAATACCTAATGCTACAATTGAAAAATTATTGTTGTGAAACCTGCCCTGCTTTAACTATTAACATGATTTACATTATACAATATGACATCAAAAGTTCAAACAGGACAGGTTTTCATGTCGAGCAGAACAGAAATTCAAATACTGAAAAAGTGACAAGGTGAAAGTTAAGGGCAGAATGTTATAAAAATGTGCACTTACGAAGAGAATAGAATGAAACTACAAACTCACACTGATTACACACTAAATAATTTATCAAAACCATTAAAAACATCAGCATAATTTTACACATGAATTACCGTTACAAAAGTTAGACCATAAAAAGATGTGGGATGAGCGCCAATGAGACAACTCTTTATCAAAGACACAATTTGTAATAAGGAAACCCTTATAGGTCATAGTAATAGTATTGCCTTCAACACATGTACATAGCCTTAGCTAATTACAAACAGCAAGCTATAAAAGGCCCTAGAATGACTAGCGTAAAACCATTTAAACCAGAAAACTAACAGTCTAATCCATATACATGTAAGTCAGCCCTGCTTCGTGTTAACCATGATATCGTGGAAGCACTAGATGGACAATTATCAATGGTGTTGGTATTACTTGATCTTTCAGCAGCATTCGATGTGATCGATCATTCAATATTGTTTCAACGGCTCGAACATTCGTATGGGATAACTGGAAAAGCATTAAATTGGATTCGTTCTTATCTTACCAACAGGAACCAGCGAGTCGTTATAGGGTCGGATAGATCAAACGCCAGTCATCTGCCATTCGGAGTTCCGCAAGGTTCAGTTCTCAGACCAAAATTGTATTGTCTTTTTTCGAAACCAATTGGAAATATATGCCGTCATCATGGTTTCAAATTTCACTGCTATGCAGATGACACACAGGTCTACATGACAATCAAACCGCTCGATGACTGGAACAACTACGTTAAAAGACTTGAATTGTGTTTGGAAGAAATTGGCTTTTGGATGTCAAACAATCTGTTGAAACTAAACCAGGATAAAACAGAACTGATCGTCTTTCATCGAAACATCAGTCGAAGAACATGCCTGTTTTCCAACTTAAAGTAGGTGAAAATGTCATCAATAGTGTCACATCGGTACGTAATCTTGGTGTTTATTTTGACAGCCGTCTTACCATGGAAAAACAAGTTGCGTCTATCGTAAAATCGTGTAATTACCATCTGTGCAACATTGGACGAATCCGACATTTCATCTCTACGGAGGCTTGTAAAACTCTGGTTAATTCCCTTGTAACTTCCAGACTTGACTACGCAAATAGTCTACTCTTCGGCGTTAACAAGTGTCAAATTGAAAGGTTACAGAGAGTTCAGAACACTGGAGCCCGTCTTGTTACGAAAACTAGGAAAAGAGAACACATTACACCTATTCTCGCTGGACTGCACTGGCTCCCTGTTGAATTCCGGCCAAAGTTCAAAATCCTTGTCTATACGTACACGGCACTGCAAGGAACTGCACCGGACTATATACAGGAACTATTACATCTCCAAACAACAACTAGGGCACTACGATCAGAGGGCAGCCTTAGACTCGAACTGCCACATGTCCGAAGAAAAACATACGGTGAAAGACAATTTAATCGTGCTGCCGCTACCCTATGGAACAATCTACCTGTACAAATTCGTCACTCTAAATCTGTTCAGTGTTTTAAAAAACAATTGAAGACATATTTTTACAGACTTGAGTTTAATAAGCTGTTATCTTAATTCTTATTCTTTTTATTTGAAAATGTGCTGTGATTTTTGTTTTTTGTTTTCTTCGTACAATTTTTATTCTAGCAAAAGTTTTCATGACCATTTCAATTATTTATTATAATCTTTCTGCTAAATTTTTAATATATTTTCGTTTTCTATGTTTTAATTTTAATTTTTTTTTTTTTTTAATTTTTTTTTGTACTTATTATTTATTTTAATTCTATAATTTTGCTATCAATATAATTATTTATGTTCATATATCTTTCATATATACGTTTTTAGTTCTTTTAAACATAACATTTTTTTATTCCATTTTGTTTTGTGGTTAACTTATTATAGTTTTATCATGTATATATATATGTAAAGCGCCTTAGAGTGATTTTATTGTTATATAGGGTGCTATAGAAATTTTTACTTTTATTATTATTATTAATAAAAAAAAAGAAGAACTTATGAACCACATCAACAAACCACTACTGCTGATCAACAGGTTCTTGACTAAGGACAGGTGCAAACAAACGCAGTTGTTTAAAACCTTGTAACAAGCACCAACCTCCACCCTAACCTTAAATTCTGATCAGTGTAACATCACAGATTCAATAGTTTATTAAAGTCTCACAACCATGACAACATTGATTGCACATATTGATATGTTATTGTGAAGTCCATGCAAAAAAATTTACTAATGTATCAGTTCGTATTCTGTTTGTAATTTCAGCAAAAAGAGGGCTTAACAAGAGATGTTTGTGGAGAATTGGATCTAATTTGTAAGTTTATATTATTGAAAAGAGAAATAGCAGGGATTTACATACTTTAGATACTTCATGATTCTCTGTCATCATGGTAATATATGACTTAAGAATTACATACATACATCAAACTAAAAGGATGCATTTGACTTATTTTTATTAGATGACACAATGTCTAAATGGTTTGTTTTTATCTGAAGATTTAATTATATATGTTTGAAATCAACACACCTGTTCAAAATACACAGATTATAAGTAAGTGAATTGTCCTTCCTGACACCTGTATCACCCTGCCCAGTCGCTCTGTAATTCCCTAATCATAGGGTTTAGATGGGAGAAAGCATTATCAGCCACTTCACAATGTCTGAGGCGAGGTTTTTATCAAGCTTGCTTTCGTCTAGCTTAAAACTGTCTGAAGGAAGGAAAAGACTAGTAATAGAACGATTAACAGATATAAATAGGGTTTTCTTCGTATAGATATTGTAAAAAGGGACAAAAGGTACCAAAAAAAGGATACTAAAAAATCATATATCAACATGATCAAAGTAAAACAAACAATGCCATGGGAAAACAAGTGCATAGTGCAAACAAGACTACAATGTAAAACACTGAAAAATTTTCAACTGGTACAATATTTGGTTCATGATGTTTACTTGTCAAACACTTCAAAAGGAAAGGTCAAGGTAGTACAAACAAATAAATTAATAACTTCAGTGTATCACCTGTGAGAAAAAAGGTGGAGACTGCTACTGTGATACAAAACAGGCAGATCAAGCGAGGGCGGCCTGGGGGGGCCTGCGCCCCCCTTAGGTCAGTTAGCAGGCCCCCCTTAGGAAAATTCTGGATCCGCCACTGCAAAAACACTGATATATACAATGTTAATAGACCACTTTCGAGTTCATCCGTCACCGGAAAAAACTCGTCAATTATACGCGCCTTTATCATCGTCATTTGTGCGTTTAGGGGCGTCGTCACTTCCTTCCAATGTTGAGCGAGTGGTTGGAAAACTATAATTCTTTATTGTACGAATTAATCGGCAAATTGAATTCTCAAAATTAACAATCAACACTGCTGTCATTAGGGAAATGTCAGTAAGTACCTACAGAGCAACCATTATTTCTAGTTCATCCTGCACAAAGACGATCAATAAGACGCTTGATGAATGTAAATAGTGCAGGGATACAGGCGAGCCCCTCTATCTGGTAAATGACGTCATAAAGGCGTGTATAATTGACGAGTTTTTGCCGGTGACGGATGAACTCGAAAGTGGTCTATTATTCCACCTGTTCTGATATTACTTATTCCAAGGATTGCATTTGGTTAACTTTGTAAATTCTGTTTGCTGTTCCATTAAAACTGACAATTTCTAAAATTTGTATTTATATAACTTCACCATATATAACTGCTGTAATAATAGACCACTTTCGAGTTCATCCGTCACCGGCAAAAACTCGTCAATTATGCACGCCTTTATGACGTCATTTACCAGATAGAGGGGCTCGCCTGTATCCCTGCACTATTTACGTTCATCAAGCGTCTTAGTGATCGTTTTTGTGCAGGATAAACTATAAATAATGGTTGCTCTGTAGGTACTTACTGACAATTCCCTAATGACAGCAGTGTTGATTGTCTATTTTTAGAATTCAATTTGCCGAATAATTCGTACAATATAGAATTATAATTTTCCAACCACTCGCTCAACCTTGTAAGGAAGTGACGACGCCCCTAAACGCACAGATGACTGCGATAAAGGCGCGTATAATTGACGAGTTTTTTCCGGTGACGGATGAACTCGAAAGTTGTCTATTCTTACACTTCTGATTAACCAGTCCACTCAACCACAATAAACGCTCCTCACTGTAAATTTTATATTTAACATTGTCCTGATGATCTATAGGTGAAACATGTCATGCTTGTCGACCTAATAAACCAATCTCATGTGGTGAAAATTTGAGTGGTGTTGTCTTTAGTTCCTAGCTAATCAAATTGACAAATATAGTAAGCTTTTTCATTGCATGATAATCTACTGCTCCATTATCATGATTATATTTTTTTCTTGTTTTTATTTTTAATTTATAAAAAAATCAAAACTTTATAACTATGTTTTTATAAAGGATTACAAAGGTTTTAAAGAATGAAACTATAGATGCCACCAAAGCAACAATTGTGTAAAGAAAATTCTCCACTAAAGATAGTAAAATTTTATCATATAAAGCGCGATGCCACAATAGAAAAAAACAAGAAAATTTGAAGTCATAATTAAGTTTCAGCCAATCATTTGACGAGAACAGATAATTCACTAGTGAGAAAAAATATTTTCTCACTTTGATCAAGAAATGTGAAAATAGCGATGAGTATTCAAGTATATATAATACACATTTATAATATTCCTCATGTACATGGATATGAAAGATTGCCTGTCACACCCTGTGTAAAGATTCTGATTTCATATTGTTCTAGATATATATTTTGTATTTTTATGTTTTTTGAAGGTACACAAGAGTATTCAACAAAGAAACAATGGAGTGTGTTTTTAATGGAGAAAGATGATGGTAATATATCATGTATATTAGATTGTTGAGTTTAAATTATTGAACATATATGCTTATAATTATGTCAAGGATTTTAGAAACCATAATTGAGTTAAAAAAAAATTATGAAAACAAATATCATTCTAAGATTCTATTTCTAGAAATCAAAGCTTGATTTTATGTTTTGGATTAAATTGGTTTCTATTTTTTGTGAAATTGAAGTCTCATTCAATACCTTTGTTTTAAAAAAAAACAGATCCCTTATACCAAATACACTTAAATGAACATCTCGCAAATTGTTGTTTATTGAAATATTTTTAACTTTTTTTTAGTGCATTATGTCATTTGCCTGAAATATTTGAGTGATTTTTCATACCTTATGTTTCATATATCTTCTAACAGTAAAAATTGCTGTTTACTTTAAACAGAAAAATGGATGGGTAATCTGTTAAGTCTTTAGTCTGTAAAATTATTTACACCACCATCAGCTTATCAGAAATTATTTTAATCAATTTAAAAAAAACAAATTTTTAATGTTTGTGATTTTTCTCAATGATTGTCTTTTCTTTTCTTTGGTACTTGTATTAAGGGATATATATCATGTATATGATTTGATAGGAATACAGTTGTGCTTGAAATTTCAATTTGTTAGCTATATAGACATTCAGAAAATAATGGGAAGATATTTTATCATTTTTCTTTTTCAGAACATTATATAAGTGACAGCAACCTGTCAAATCCACTGAAACTAAAGAAGAAGCTGAAAAGTGAAATAACTGTATTTTTTGAGAGAGTATGTGTATATTGTATAAGGATTATTTCACTAAAAAATGTATGGGCGGACAACAATATATTTTATCCCACCATACAGGATTTTTTTTATTTGAGACAAATATATTACAATGTATCTGTTCCGGACCATATGAGTATTTGGACCATACAGGTATGGTCATGACCATATGAGTATATATGGTCCGACCAAATGCATATGGTCATGACCATATGGGTATATACGCATATGGTCCGACTATACGCGTATGGTCCGACCGTAGGCATATGGTCGGGTTAATTAACACTCTGTTACAGTTTACTTTTTTAAATACTTCTAAACTCTTCATATGGTTTGACCATTCTTTAAAAAGATGCTATCATATAGTTAATTTGATCTTTATATTTTGGTGTCAAAGTCTCCAATACATTTTTCAAGAATAGCTGTAAAGCTTATTGTTAGAAATTAAAATACAATCAGTTGATCCTGTGCCATGAGAGAAAAGTACCATCTTGATACATTGTATTACTCGAATAAGTTAATCGACTTCAAAAAAATGTGTGATGCTGTATATACCAAGTTACAAGTCTCTCATGTCATCTGCTTTGAACATAAATGTACACGTAACTGTTTATCCATGTAGATTTTACCTCGATTTTTTGGTACACTGTGTTTTTTTTGTGTTGTTTAAAGAAAATAAGAAATTCGGGGGAAAAAAAAGAAAAAGCAAAAATGTTGTGACAAAGTTGATTAAATATTTGGTTAGTTTAATATTCAGTTGTTTTGAATACTTTTGGCAATTTTCATTATAGTTTTGTATATCTGTCTGTCTTTGGAAGTGACCTATACATACATGTACTATAAAAAGATTGTTGAACGAAATCTGTCTTGCTGTTTTGACTATATTGTCTTAATTATTGGACTTGAATTAATTTTTTTTTTTTTTAGAAAATTTAAATTTAATTTTCTCAGGAACAGGACTTTTAGAGTTGGTTAAAGGTGATATGTGCATATTATGTGCTAATGTTGAAGCTGTTTACTGTAAATTTAGAAACTATTGCATGCATTTGTTATTGCCATTTTAATTTTTGTCGAGCCTGCAACTTTTGTTGCAGAAAGCTCGACATAGGGATAGTGATCCGGCGGCGGCTTAGGCGGCGGTGTTAGCTGATCCGACACTTCTTGAAAGCTTTATATTTTAGAAGGTAGAAGACCTGGATGCTTCATACTTTGTATTTAGATGCCTCATGTTACGAACTTTCCGTCAGTCACATGTCCAATGTCCTTGACCTCATTTTCATGGTTCAGCGACTACTTGAAAAAAAAGTTAAGATTTTTTGTAATGTTAAATTCTCTCTTATTATTAGTAATTGGATAACTATATTTGTTATGTGCGTACCTTGCAAGGTCCCTATGCACGTCAGACAGTTTTCTCTTGACCTCGACCTCATTTCATGGATCAGTGAACAAGGTTAAGTTTTGGTGGTTAAGTCCATATCTCAGATACTATAAGCAATAGGTCTAGTATATTCGGTGTATGGAAGGACTAAGGTGTACATGTCCAACGGTCAGGTGTCATCTGACCTTGACCTCATTTTCATGGTTGAGTGGTTATAGTTAAGTTTTTGTGTTTTGGTCTGTTTTTCTTATACTATATGCATTAGGTGTACTATATTTGGTGTATGGAATGATTTTTAGGTGTACATGTCTAGCTGACAGGTGTCATCTGACCTTGACCTCATTTTTATGGTCCAGTGGTCAAAGTTAAGTTTTTGAGTTTTTGTCTATTTTTCTATTACTTTATGCATTAGGTCAACTATATTTGGTTAATGGAAATATTTTATGACCTATATATCTGTTACGCAGGTTTTATTTGACCTTGACCTGATTTTCACGGTCCATTGCTAAGTGTAAAGTGTTTGTGTTTTGGTCTGTTTTCTTAATTTATTAGCAATAAGTCAACTTTATTTGTATTGAAGAATTGTTAGCTGTACATGTCTGCCTGACATGGTTCATCAGACCTTGACCTCATTTTCATGGTTCATTGATCAATGTTTTGTTTTCTTGGTTAATGTTGAGTTTATGTGACAGTTGTAATTAAGCTTTATATTTAGGTCTATCAACATAATAACAATACAATGATTAGTAAAGAAGGCGAGACATTTCAGCGTGTGCACTCTTGTTGAGATATTGAGTAAAATTCTTTACATTTTATATAAAAAATTTCAAAATGAGAGTTTAAATTATTGCAATTATAATCCTGTGGCATTTTTTCGCAAATAATAAAAAATCGCAATAATTTATGAATTTACAGTATAAATTTTGCATTGTTTAAAATTTTGTTTTCCTTCTTTTGCCAGGAGAATGTTGTATCTGTTAGAATGTTAAATGGTGTGTTGTGGATGAGGGTGTACATACAGAGCGGGCCTAGAAACATGTACCGTAGCAGTGATACAGTTTACATTATATATTATCCTCGGACTCAATATATTCTCCTCAGTAGATATAAAAAATCAGTTGAAAGTTATTTGATACAGGTGATTACACAAAAGAATGCGGGTATCATAGATAATTTTAAGATCAACAAGAATGTGTCCAAAGTACACGTATGCACTATCATTTTCATGTTCCATGGACTGTGAAATTGAGGAAAAATCTAATTTAGCATTAAAATTAGAAAGATTATACTATGGGGTACATGTGTACTAAGTTTCAAGTTGATTGAACTTCAACTTCATCAAAAATTACCTTGACCAAAAACTTTTACCTGAGTGGACCGTGAAATTGGGGTCAAAAGTCTAATTTGGCTTTAAAATTAAAAAGATCATATCATAAGCAACAAGTGTACTAAATTTCAAGTTGATTGGACTTCAGCTTCATCAAAAACTACCTTGACCAAAAACTTTAACCTGAAACTCCCACTTTTGTTTTCTATGTTCAGTGGACCGTGAAATTGGGATCAAAAGTCTAATTCGGCTTTAAAATTTAAAAGATGATATCATTAGCAACAAGTGTACTAAGTTTTAAGTTGATTGGACTTCAGCTTCATCATAAATTACCTTGACCAAAAACTTTAACCTGAATCAGGTTGAACAGACAATCAGATGGACGAACGGAGCCACAGACCAGAATACATAATGCCCCTCTACTATAGTAGGTATCATAGGTTGGGCATAAAAAGTTGATCCCAACTAATGTGAAATAAACTCATATGAACTGGTGGGGCCTTTTAAGTTGACTATTTGTTATGAGTTTTTTTTTCTCATTAGCCTATAACTGCTTACTAACACTACATTTTAACTCTGATTGACAATGTTGATAGCTGTCTCATGCCACATCTTCTTACACTACATTTTAACTCTGATTGACAATGTTGATAGCTGTTTCATGCCACATCTCCTTATTTTCACATAAATATATCATCCTCAAGGATGTTTAATTAAACATGGTACTCAGGACAGGCACTGTTAAAATGTGTTAATCTCCTATTGAAGATATTTTAGAATTTCTCTAACATCTTCGCTATACAAACAATCATTTGACAAACACACATAGTTGTGATTTTAAAGTGCTTTCCATGAGTCCCATGGCAGTTTTAATTGACCATCCCTCAAAAGATTCAAAGAAACATACCTTATGTTGTAAACTTATTTCAGATATGATGTTTATTGTTATGGCTTGATTAAGGCCATATATATGTGTTTTGGACCGTGTTTAGAATTTTTATGAGCAACATTCATTCTTCTGATAATAAGGCACAAACTCTTCAGTACTTTCTTATTGAATTGGAATTTGACTTTTACTTTGATAAATGTTTTATTCTATTAAGTTTTTAAAGCTACATGTTGTATAAGGGTAATTTTATTTATCATAGATTCAATCATACCTTGTATTCATTTAATAGACCACTTTTGAGTTCATCCGTCACCGGCAAAAACTCATCAATTATGCACGCCTTTATGACGTCATTTACCAGATGGAGGGGCTCGCCTGTATCCCTGCACTATTTACGTTCATCAAGCGTCTTAGTGATCGTCTTTGTGCAGGATAAACTAGAAATAATGGTTGCTCTGTAGGTACTTACTGACAATTCCCTAATGACAGCAGTGTTGATTGTCAATTTTGAGAATTTAATTTGCCGAATAATTCGTACAATATAGAATTATAGTTTTCCAACCACTCGCTCAACATTGGAAGGAAGTGACGACGCCCCTAAACGCACAAATGACGGTGATAAAGGCGCGTATAATTGACGAGTTTTTTCCGGTGACGGATGAACTCGAAAGTGGTCTATTATTAAGGTCTAGTAAATCTTATTAGAAAAAAACCTTTAAATGTCAACTTTTATTGAAACCAACATGATTAAGAAAATATTAACCTGTGTTTTCTTGTATTTAGAGCATTCAAAATGTAATGGGTTGTGACAAGTTGACGAACAGTCTTCTAACTGGTACCCACTATGAGTCTCTGCTACAGCTAGCTCTAGACAGGAAAAGTCAGGTATGTTAAATAAATTAGTGCTGATTGATATGCTACTACACATGGCATTCAATATTTACAGTCGGGTAATTTAAGTCAATTACGATTTATGAATATGAATACGACTTAGTGCGGTTGTTGTTTATTTTTCTACACATTCCCCATTTTCATACTCAATTTTATTACACAATATTTAAAAAAGAAGATTTGGTATGATTGCCAATGAGACAACTCTCCATAAGAGACCAAATGACACAAACACTAACTATAGGTTACTGTAACAGTCTGCACCAAAAACTTTTTCAACTACTAGTCCAAAGACCACTATTTTGACATTTTTCTTTTTTAGCCAAACAAAGTTTTGCAAATTCTGACTAATATGAATGAAATTTTACTAGTCTGGTACAACGGACTAGTAGCTAACTGTGCAGACTGCCGTACAGCCTTCAACAATGAGCGAATCCCATACAGCATAATCAGTTATAAAAGACCCTGAAATGACAAATGTAAAACAAATCAAACGAGTAAACTAACTGCCTAATTTATCTAAAAAAAATGAAAGAAAAATAAATGTGTAACACATCAACAAACAACAACCGCTGAATTACAAGCTTTTGACTTGGGACAGGCACATACATACTTAATGTGGCAGGGTTAAACATTTAAGCAGGATCGCAACCCTCCCCCTAATTTGGGACAGTGGTGTAACAGTACAACATAAGAATGAACTTTAAAAGGCTTAAGGAGGCTCGCGGGTACAAAAATTTCAGCAAAAAATTAAACATTTGTTTTTTCATAACAAATTCTATTCATTACATTATTAGTTGTTACTTTATGATATGATACAAAGATTTACCCCAAAAAATCGATTCTGTTCGGACCCAGATGACTTTTAAAATGATTGTATCATTGAAAAAGCTCCAAATTATCTCCCTTTGGTGAAAAAATGCTATATTTTGGCATAAACATTTAAATATCTTTTTTTACTCATCGGTGACCTATATTTGTTATTATTGTTTTCAAATAAGCCATACATAAACTAAATAATTGTAAAATTTAAGCGATTTCTGTAATTAATTTCTTTTTTTATTTCGATTTTACCTTTTTTTCTCCTATTAGTTCAACAGAAAAAAAGTACCTTTACAAAAATATATGCTTCTTTCTGAGGAAGATTGTGAGCGTAAATGATCGGTGACACCTCTTTTTTATTTTATTTTTCTATTAGATATAAGACAAAGTTCATTAATACAAAAAATTAGCGAATTCTTATATTAAATTAAAAAAAAATGATTTAGACCCGCGAGCCCCCTTAAATCATCAGATGGATACTAAAAATAGAAATACATCTATAACTATATTTGAAAAATAAAGATTTATCTGACTATTACTGATGTAAACTTAAGTCTGATATGATTGAACACTTCTCCGATGGGAAGTTCATATGATTGATTTTAATACATTGTATATATATATTGTTTTATTAAAGTCAAGCCTGAATTAACATTATAATACAATTATGAAACATATTTTATGTCAGCCAGCCTTTATAGGCTTATGATGCACTGTACCTATAAAATTCTCATAGTTATCTGTTATAATTATCAAATATCAATTTAAATGTACAATAAATAAGAACTTATTTTTTTCTCATTAATGTTTGTGTTCTAATATCAGAAATGTTAGAGATAAATTTTTACACTATTTTAACACGGGCACTAAGTAAAAATTTTAATTTATCCGTGCCAGACATGTTATCAAAATTACAGTTATATCTCTGTTGACAGTCCATAAACATGCGATTTCTCTTTAACGAATAGGTAGGACAATGTAATAAAAAGTGTTTTTCGTCTTCTACGCTTCCAGTTCTGCAAACTTTACAAATCGTCCATCAGCTGGGACTCCCTGATAACGCCCTTTCTGGATTTCGAGGGGGGAAAACACCACATCTCAATTTAAATGTACAATAAATAAGAACTTATTTTTTTCTCATTAATGTTTGTGTTCTAATATCAGAAATGTTAGAGATAAATTTTTACACTATTTTAACACGGGCACTAAGTAAAAATTTTAATTTATCCGTGCCAGACATGTTATCAAAATTACAGTTATATCTCTGTTGACAGTCCATAAACATGCGATTTCTCTTTAACGAATAGGTAGGACAATGTAATAAAAAGTGTTTTTCGTCTTCTACGCTTCCAGTTCTGCAAACTTTACAAATCGTCCATCAGCTGGGACTCCCTGATAACGCCCTTTCTGGATTTCGAGGGGGGAAAACACCACATCTCAGTCTTGCAATTGCTGATCTTTCATGGTGTGAAATGCCTAATTTTAGGTATGGCTAAACACTGAATGTGGTGTTCAAGTCTCTACATGTGCGGAGTTTTGGCATAGCTTCTACTGCTTTTTCCCATGTGATCTGGTACTTTTGCATTAGCATGTCTTTTGCAAAATTACTAATGAACTTGGTACTTAGTCCATCTGTACATTTCGAGTTAAATAAAGTATCAAGTCCACTTTCATTTATAATTGATTTTATATTGTTGTACCACATATCCTTATGATTTCGTGAAAAACTACAGTCCCAAGCATATATTTCGTGATGGTAATCTTTCTGAGTGCATATTAACAATGCGACACCAAAGCTTTATCATCTGACGATGATTTCAGATAGAGACTGGAATCCATGCCATTTCACCTTTCATTCCTGGTATCGGTGTAAACTTTCTGACTCCTAAGAAAGATCGTAAAGCCCTATTTTGCAGTTTGTCTAGTCCTTCATATGATTTAAACCCCCATACTCCAGCACAGTAGGTCATTATTGGGGCGACTGTACTTTCAAAAAGTTTAGTATATATATCATAATCAAATCCATCTGTACTGTAACATGTGTAATATTTAGAAACAAGGGAACCCAAAGCACGACTACTACCAGTAATCAACTCATTTACACTGATGTTGTAGTCTACTGTTTCTGACACTGTAAGACCTAGGTAGCGGTACTGAGAAGTATAGTCAACTATTTGGTGCCAATTTTAAACACAAATTCCCTTTATGCAACTGTAGCTTTCCTTACGTAGAGTACTTTAGTTTTGTCAATATTTACATACAAGGGTAAAAGTTAACATTTTTCTCCATTAGAAAATAGTTGATTAGCACTGATATTAGAAATAATCAGAGAAATTGCTGATATAAACCTATATTCTAATATGATGTGCTTCTTTCGCTTTGTAAATAACACCGTGTGAAAATTCTCAATATATCTATACTTAGTGCAGACTCAGAAATATACATAATATTGGTGTTACAATATATCTCCCACGTAAATCCACATGTATTCGAACCTATTTGCATACGCATTGCCGATTTTATTGTATTAGTAATTGTAATAAAAGTTAAACAAAAGACAAAAGAACTTTTATTCTTATTCGGATGCATAATAAAAAGAATTAATATACTACAACTAGTTGTGTTTATTTCCTAAATATAGTAGCACTATATATTTTGTGCAATGTCAATTTCATCATGGAACACTTTCTCCAAAATCAGGGGTTCATTAAGGGATGAAAATTATCTTGATATTTATGTTACAATTTTAAAAGCTATCAATTAATGTAGCAGTATAAAAACAATATATTTTTTTTTGTAACCATGTAAGTTTGTATAACATTGTATTAAAATGGAATTCTGAGGTAGGTTTTGTTTTATTTTCTATTATATTGCATTATTCGCATATTACATGATTTCAGTGAGTCAACATGGCAGCTCCCTTGTTACAAAATGTCAATTTTGGTTTTGACGGTAGCTTACAAGAAAACATGAAAATTAAAAATCGCAAATATTGGGTTTGAGAATTAAACATATTTTTTCTAGTGGTTATTAACAAAATAATCAATGCAAGCTAAAGATTTATGAGAATATTTGAGTTTTGTCTAACAAGGAGTCAAAAATAACAGCTACTCACACGGCATACCCATCCTCGCTTCAGTTTTTAAATGAACTTATTTGTCCTATTAGAATCGAAATAATTCATAGAAGCCATTGATTTGTTGTTAATTTACACATGGCCTGGGCCGTTATATTCATTAATTCTATCTCTTGCTAACACTCAGGATAACATTCCAATATAACGTCTCAGGCCATGGATAAATTTCCAACAAACCTTTGACTTGCATGAATTATTTCTTAAATATAAATTTATAAGGGCCAATATTTTATATATTTTAGGGTGACTTCAGTAGATACAGATTACAACAGGTACAAAATCTACCTCTTTTGCAAAAACCACCACAGAAAAGGAAAGGTATGTTTGAAGAATTTAAGTAGGTCAACAATGATTGACACATATAATAAAGTGTGTTTTATGCTCCTGCTGTATATTACAAATATCCCTGACTGTATGTCCATCTATCTCATTTTGGTCTCCAAAATCTAATTCAAATTTATGAAACCCATACACCATGCTAAGAATCAAAACTTGCATGCAGTGTTTTAATTTGGGCAGTCGTTTCTAGATTATACCCCTTTTAACTTTTTCAAATTGCAAAGCTTGAGGGGAGTCATGCGTGTTGTCAGAAAATTTCTTATTTTATTTTCAACTCTAATGACAGAAAGTTGTAAACCATCTGAATACCATCTATACTTTTAGTTCTGAAATAAGTTTTCAATTTTATTTTTCTTTAGTTTCAGATTTTGAGAGAGAACCTAATTTACATTGTGAAGATGAAAGACATAAAAGACAAAGAACAGAAGAACTTGATGAATGTTTTGGACCAAATGAACAACCACTTCTTCAAAAACTAGAATTTAAGGTTAGTGTTTTAACAGTTTAGCAATTTCCTGCAGTTGTCTTTCATTGGCCGTAAGAAATTCAATATACTATGTACTGAAACATTCATATTAACTGTGAGATTTCTTGGCATTTTCTTTTCTGATTTTTGTGCTGGTGGGTTGCTGGGTCATTCAAATGCACACATACCTCCTCATTCTTATTTGTTCATAGAACAATAGATGTTAGAGTATGAAAGGTGAGATTCATGTGAGAAATGGCATGTTTTATGTGACAGGAATTTACTTAATAAGTCTCATTCAGAATTAAGGATGTTTGCTACTATTTCAAAATAACAAGCTTTTTAAAAGACTTTTATAAACTGATAGTATGAAAATAAAGGAACTGAAACAGTAGAAAAAATAAGGGTTTGTGGGTTTGTTTTTGAGATATATGCCTTGAAAGACTTTTCATACATTTAACATTTGCATTTGTTTCTTTTAAAAACAGTTTTAAAAAATAGCAAGGTTTTAAAAAACTATATGTTATAAAATTATGAGAAGAAAAGTAGGTCTTAGTGTGCAAGTTTTTTAATGGAGCTACATGGATAAATCCAGAGGAATATCTGACAAAAAATCAAATATATGTGGAGCTTTCTTCCTTAAAAAGTCTCCCAAAATATAGGTCTTTGGATTTGCCAGATATTTATTAAAGCAAATTGTCAAATAAAAGTTGCAAATGGAATTTAAATCAGATTGAGTCATTACAGCATTCTGTATTTCTTCTTCTTAGGTTGCTGTGAAATTCCGAGGAACCAGTGCTATACCTTCTATACCAGTAGATGACATGCAGCCTTTCCGATGTCGAGTTAAGTTCGAAGGACCATCAGTGATAGACGGTATTAGAAACTTGGCAGAATGTGGACTCGTCACAATGCCATATCCAAAGTATTTACGATCGGTACATACCCTTGGAAAAAATCATATTAAACTCGCAGATAAAACTGCCATGCAACATAATGTTAGTCAAGTTAATCAGTCTCATGCAGAACAGAATGAAAATACCCCTGCTAAGAATACAAGGTCAAGGTCAAAACCAAGAACAAGGACTAGAACATAATTGTATAACAAATATGGTGCAGCTATAAGCATAGTGATATATATTTTGCTTTTGAGAAATTTGACAATAAAATAGTGTATTTTTTTATGTGTAATTATTGTAAATGCTTGTATTATTAGTATAGAAAGTGTAAACTTGTTGTGTATCTAAAAATGTAGAAACATTGTAATTTGTCTGTATTTCTGACATTTTAGTTTTCAATTTCTCAGACAAGGTTTGTGTCCCCTGTTTTTTTGTTGTTGTTTTTTTTTAAATTAATGCTGATGAAAATTATGCAGGAAATGATTATCTCTAGATTTTTCATACAATTAACATATGCACCTTTTTCTTTCAAAAACTATAATATGTTACAAGCATTTTATGAGATTTTTTAACTAAATGTAAAAAGATTATTAAAAAGAGTAAGTAGGGGTAAGTTTGAGGTTAATGTTCAAAAGGAACTACATTGATAAATCCAGAAGCTTTTGAGAGAAAAAAAGAGCAATCATCATGAAGAATGTTATAAAGTTTCTTTCGGAGAATTAGCATAAACTTGATAAATCACAAATGATCACATCATTAGTCAAGTAGATTGATTTTAAATCAGATATTTAATGCTTTCTGACTGACAAACTGACTTTATGTAATTGTCTTCAAAACTGCCGTAGAAAATCTTAAAAATCTAAAAGAGTTTATAAAATGCTTGTCTTATAATTAACCTTAGAGGAAAGGAAATGAAATGGTAATGGAAATTACATGAATTGATTTTATCAACTATTTAACTTTTAAATTTACTTGAATTATGATTATGAATTATAAATGATAAGTTGGTCTGACAATAGGGTTTAATTTCTGCTCCATGTTGTATCTCCTCTTTTTAGTGGAAATGTAGAATAATTAATATGACACAAGAACAATTTAAGTGTTGGATCCAAAGCGACCCACAATTTATACTATTGTATTTCAATGATGTCATATAAAACAACCCCATCAATTAATGTTTTTTGGATATTGAACTAGTTACACATTCAAATGAAAGAGCTGATGAATCATTAAATGTACATTGAAATTGAAATAATCAAAATAAAATATGTTTTTTAATCATGTTTGTAAACTTTTGTTGGATCATGTTGGTTTTTTTTGCAATATAGAAAACCCTCTTTATGAGGTATTCAAAAGACATGGTACTTATGTGTTTGTTAGATCAGTGAATATGCTTTGGACTCTCTGTTTTGAAGTCTTTATTTTTTGCACAAGTATTTAAATCAAAAGGTTAATCTGAATAGCTATATTTGTTAACACATTATAAAAATGTTAGGAAATAAAAAAAACAAGCTTCTGTATGTCATGTGTATTGATAAATAACATGAAATTGTGAGGATGGTCATTATTAGATAATAAATAAAACTAAAAAGTATTGAAAATATTACTTATTTTATAAACAATTTGTATATACTTAATGGATTCAATGCATAATGAAATATTTAAGGTTGATGTTTTATGGTTCATTGTCATGAAAACAGTGGATAGTTATAGTCTGCTTAATATGCTTATACACACAAAAAAGTGATTATAAATACTGATTATATTATAAATACAAGTTTTTAAATTGGCAGCCCATCCAATCAAAATTTCAAATTCAATGCAAGTCACCATTTCATCTGAAACTATTGTAAAAATGCTAATTTTTTTACAGATTCAAAAGGTTTACATAGTGATTTGCTTTTATTTCAGTAGATTTTCTTATAATAGATATATTATAAGCAGAAATTTTATGTTCCTTTGCTTTTGATTGTCAAACAAATCTTTAAAATGCAAGGCTATTAAATTAATTTATTTACAGATGTATTCAGTAAATGATTTTTTTGCTGTACTTGATCATAATTTCAAAGTAGTTCTCTTTTTTTTTTTTTTAAAGAATTAGGCTTTGATCATTGTCAGCTTGTATTATTTATCAAATATAAACCCACTTTTCATAAAGTTCTTAAACATAGCTAGATCTTGCATTTGACAGTTGTTGTTCAAATTTTAAAAGATTACAGCTACTAAACCTAATTAAATTAGACTTAAACTCATCAGTATCAAGGTCATCTTTACTTTTAGTTGGAATGTCTTGCGAGGGCACAGTATTAACACTATGTCCAGAACTCTGAGAAATATCTGTCTTTGGTCGTTGTCTGCAAACTGATGACATTGAAACATAGTCATTCATCTGCTCTGATGTCTTGTTGTGTTTATTGATCTTAATATGTTGTTTTGAAGATGGGATAGATGGGATTTTCCCGGATCTTCCCACTGGAATAGGAGGGATAGGAGGAGGTTTATTATCCTCACTCTCTGTCTTAAGCTTGGACATTGAAGAATATCCTGAAGATGAATCTGTCAAACCACTCTTTCTTTGTTCAGAAACTAAAGAATCTGTTTTGATGTTCAAACGAGGACTTTTTAGCTGTTGATTTGAGGCATCATCAACAATTCCACTATCGATTCTAGAGAGCTTTCTTTCACACGCTTGTTCTATAGCACTGTTATTTCTGTGTTCGTTAGTCTCACAACTGGTATCTTGTATAATACCAGTAGTTCTTTGAAAATTGTCATTATCTTCAGGAATTGTTTCATGAGACATCAGAGTTTCAGAATGTGAAATATTAAAAAATGAGGAGTCTGATTCATTGCAATAATAACCAGATGGTTCATAGCTTCTATTTTTACGTCCACGTTCATGCCTGAGCTTTGGATAATCATCTTCAAGTTGATGAACGGACGAGTTCTTTTGAGATTGTCTCCCTTTGATCACAGGTGATAACAGAGGAGATTTTGTATGTTGTTTGCTCCTATCCAAACGAAGTGAATTAGATATCGAACCTGAATATACTGACAGTAAGTAAGGATCGTCATCATCACTGAAGCAGACTTTTGATGTTTTAGAAAATGAGATATCAGATGAATGTGAAGGAACCTTTGGCAGTTTTCTTGCCTCTTGCAACATAGTTGGTTGTCTTCTCAAATCGACCATTTGTATAATCATTTCTTTTTTAGGATGACTGTTGATTCTAAAAAGGTATTCAGTCGTTAAAATAAAGAAGAGTTGATATGTATTTAAAAAAAAAACAGCTGTTCTGATATGAAAAAAACCCAATGACATATGCAAGAACAAGTGTACTATATGAGAAAGGAGATAACAGAAAACTTCATTCTACCAGTTCTGAACAGAACCATTAACAAGTTATATAATGTTCCTCTTATAACTATATGCATTAATCTAAAATTATATCACAATTAGACAATATAAGGTAAATTTTAAATGTTGATTTAAGACCAACAATATGTGTCGGTGAAGATTACAAGAAGATTAAATGCGAATGAGAGACGATTGGTATGCTATAATTAAACAAATCCAACAAAAAAGGCATAAAAAATGTATGGAGCATTTATTAAAGGCATGAAACTTCACATTTCATGTAAAGTAGTTCTTTCATTTTTACATTTCAACTTTCCAAATGCAAACTAAAGATTAAATAAAAATTCATATTAAACAGGAATTGCATGAATTCTTTAAATAAACACTAGTTCCCTACCTGTCTTTCATCTCTGATAATAGTTGGTCAGCACAGGGTCTGAATGTTCTATTTCGATTCCAACAAGACTTTAACATGTCATACAACCATAGTGGACAGCTGATTGGCATGTCTGGTACCTCACCACTGTAGAGCTCTGTTAACAACTGAAACAAAAAAATATATATTCTAATGTAGTTGAATCATTTGAATAAAGCACTAATTGGACTAGACTGATTTGGTGCTTGTGTTATTAATCAGCATTAAAAATATTTGAGATTCGAAACGCTTTTTTTAAAAATTTCTGTGAAAGGTAAGGTATGTTCTCCGAACCGATATACTGCATATGATAACATTATTAAGTGTCAATATGTTAAATAAAAGGAACTTGCATTCGATAACTATTTGGCGCACGAAATGTGTAAATATATACAAGACACCTCCATCAGATAAGCTCAAGTAAACAACGCAATAAAGCAAAGACAATATTTAAGAGCATTCAAATCATTCAAAAGCACTGCTTAAATATAAATAAATCACTCGCGTATACATATATAGTACACACAGTAAATTCATGATAATTGAAATTGACATTGAATTTGTATGATTTACTGCCACGTTGCAATTTGAATACAAGTTCTCACCGAGTTATATATCTGTGTCGAGCATGAGTTCCTGATATCAAATATGATTTTTTTTTCAAGCTAAATGTATGTGCCTCAGAACCGAAGATTAATTTGCATGTCTAAAAGTCAGACTTCTTTCTCCTCACATTTAACTTTGGAATGAGAATCAGACATGACATTATGTACGAATTCTTTAAAACTAATAAGATGTTTTACGCTGACTAATATACCAAACAGTTTCATGCGTTTGTTTGTTTGAGGATATTAATATGTCGGTATTATGAAAGTCAGGTAAAAACAACATAGAATTTGATAATTGTATAATTTGTTTGCTTTCCACTAACCTCATTCTTTGGTATGGTAGCAAATGGTATTCCCTCAAGCGGATTCACTGATGGATCATCCCTATGTAAATTTAACGCTGTATACAGTTCCCAAATAGTCATACCAAGCATGTAGATGTCACTTTCTTTGGAGTAAAGTCCGTTTTGTATAACCTCTATCGGAGACCTGTCGGGTAAACAATAATCCAAATTCAAGTGCTGAATAGAGAAACAATGCGAGTAAATTTATAAACAAAATTTAAAGATAACAAGAAAATAAATCTATAGTACCTGTTAGTATCTAGTACATTATAGTCAATATAATGGAACTATAGTCATCAAAGGTACCAGATTTATATTTTAGTACGCCAGACGCGCGTTACGTCTTCATAAGACTCATCAGTGACGCTCATATCAAAAAAGTTTTACAGCCTAACAAGTACAAAGTTGAAAAGCATTGGGGTTCCGAAATTCCAAAAAGTTGTGCCAAATACGGCTAAGGTAATCTATGCCTGGGATAAGAAATTCCTTAGTTTTTCAAAAAAATAAAAAAGTTTTGTAAGCAGGAAATTTATAAAAATGATCACATACTTGATATTCATGTCTGCGACTTTTTTTTAGAAGTCAAGTAAGAGGTTTAGCTAAAGATATAAAACCAGGTTCAATCCATTATTTTCTACATACAAAAACTACCAATTCAGGAATATGACAGTTGTTTTCCATTTGCACGGTTTACTGTGTTTGAGCTGTTCATCTTGTCATTCCACAAAAGACTTCGATTTTGAATGATTTTTTAAATTCGGTATAATTGCTATTTCACGTTTTATTCTAGAAGTATTTGATGGTGTTATACACATTTGGTATATAAAGTAGACTAACCAACGTAATCTGTCAGGAAAAGATTCATCAAGTAAACAGTCATCCAATTTTACCAAAGAATTTATTCGTCTAAATCTACCAACTCTTGGCATGAAAACCTGCAATGTATAAAAATGCAATTTTATTGAAATTGTATTTGTTAAGTCTTGACTATTTACAGGTTTCCTTCACAAAGTAGCTAGCAATTTAAGAACAGACAAACGAAACACTCACTTTAAAGAAAAGAAAAAGGTTTAAAAGAAGGGAAGTTTTCTGTGCTATATTAAATTTGATCATGGCAATTTGTTTGGTATAAACTAATATAAATGTCCTGAACAGATTAATAATATGTTTTCTAAATTCATTCACATCGTAGAAATGTTAAATAATATGTCGTCTGCAAGATGATAGTCTAATAAGAACTACATCAATGTAATTAAAACCAGGTGCTCTTTCATATGTTGGTTATCGCACATTGATTGTTATCATGCATTTTTATTTTCTGATTCATTTTGTCTCATAATCTTATATGGTACAACATTATGTCAATTTTCAAAAGCATGTTTTCAAATATAGGAAGTATCTGTTCGGACAGACACAAATTAAAGCAACACGTTATAAAAATTAAATGCGTACGAATCGCTTTCATGGGATTATCTTATCTTAAACACTCAAGGCCGAAATTTTTGAAAGCAAAGAACGTAGAAAACCGAAACAGAGTTTAAATATGATGCAGGGATTTTTTTGCCAATTAACCAGTTGAATATAAATAACAAATATCGGGCATCTTTTAATTTGTTAGTACTTTCATTATTTACTGTTACTTCTGTCTATTGGAGCGTACAACACAGCCATTTGATATAGATCTTATGTCATACAAGATTATTCAGCAAGTTTTATGTAACTGACACAACTTCCTAGTCTAAATTGAAAAATTTTATGACACCATAATTTTTTTTTGTAACAAAACATTCTATTCACAAAAACAGCTTTAATAATTGTGTTCCTTGTTATTGACACTAAGTTTAATGTTAAGATATCTTTTATAAAGAAGTGGCAATCGTATTCTTCATTTTTTAACATTATAAATATCTGAATGAAATTTCACATTTTCTCATAATAGTATTCCAATGCCATACACAAATCTTTTTTTCTTTCTATGGTAAGAATATTTAAAAACAAAATTAAATTAGATTAGTATTCTTTTTACTCTTTTTATAATAAGTAAAACCTACCTATATCTAAACATGTGTCAAATGTGGAGTATGATTTGTTAACCCGAGATCACCCCAGGTTGTTGGTGGTTTTGGAGATGCTTAGACTTTATTTTTGTATGTTTTGTATACGCTTGATTTTCTTTTAGTCTTTTTCTCATGGCGTTAATTGTCAATATGTCATCGGCTGATGAGTGAATATCCTTTTGGTATATTCTGCTTTCTACTGCATTGATCGAGTGCTTGTGTTTGGTACTGATACTTACTGTCAAAGTGTTTGTATCCACAAAAATAGAATATCCACAGAGGTCTCTTAACAACCATTGATTGGAATGCATTCTGTGTACAAACTTAATCAGGTTATATGTCAGTCCAAGATAGAAAATGTCGATGGAATCTATACCAGGTGCTCCATAATGATTTCTCATGGCAATGTCAATAATGTTCTCACCTTTCTGACATTTATAATGCTAAAAAGTACAATACAAAATATGGATACTTTACTATTAGATAAAATACCTTCTAACATTTTTGTTGCATATTTTGTCATAATCAGAGATTTAGTCTACAAATTTGGAGTTTGTCGGTTTTCTTTTAATATTATAGTGCCAATTTGTACTAGTATTCAGGCAATTACAATGTAATGGAAGTTACAATGGAAAGTCATAATCAGATACATGTATATAGCTTATATTTTCATTTTTGCTCACTTAGTTTTCTACAACTACAATTAATATACTATTAAAGTTTTCACATATAAGCATCTCGGATTTTTAAGGACTTAGAAGTGTTTTTGACTTTTTAAAATCGTTTCAATTTCACCTAATAACATAACTGTTAAATGAATAATTATACTACAAGAAATATAAGAAACCTGATATTGAGGAAACAATTCGATATATAAATTACAAAAATATATACAAGATAACGTTCAACATGTTCAAGATATAAAATTCTTCAAGTTCTTATAAGTCATTTATAAAAAAAAACATCTATGTACAGTGGGTGCAAGAAATTATAGTATTGCCAAACAGAATGTGCTTGCCAGAGAGTTATGAATGTCAATTTAACGATACCATTGTGGCAAAAACATGTATACTCAGTGTGGACGTAAGAAATCAAAATGTCGCTAAATAGAACGTGCTTGCCTGGAAGGTATGAACGTCGTTTTCACAAAAAAAAACATCTTAATATTATGAAATCCATGCATTACTTTAGAAAGGAGCTATAAGTCAGCAGTTTTTAATCAAAAAGACTTGGAAAGCAGATGCCAACACTCCGAAAGTGAGGGCATAATAAACAAACATTGAAACGAACGAGCGCTGTCAAGGAAAACCAGCAGTGATGGAATAAACAGTACATTTTATAGTTCGAAAATAACACATTAATGCTTAAGGTGTAAAGATTTTATACTGGCATAACTTCTACAGATATGCTATTACGGAACAGCTATAAATAAGCTCGACAGGAGATGATGAATGCACTTTTTCTCTTCCTTGTCTCCACTCACCTATACACATGTTATTGTCAGAGTCAACCTGTTTATTTATTATCCCTAGGTTTGTTAACGCAATAAAAAATGACACTTAATACGGGTCTTTTGTCGCAAAAAAGGATAAAGCATAATTTAAGAAAGTTTTCTGTAACTGACCCGACTTCCTAGTTAACTTTGACTTACAACATGCAATACTGTAATTTTAACGTATTATTAAGCTATAACAATAGTTGGAAAACCGAATAAGGAAACATTTCTAATAACCTATATATAGTGTAGAAAAAAGTAATAAGCTATGTGAAATCGAAATTTTTCATTAGTTAGATAAAAGTAAAAACACAAAAATACAGAACTTCGAGAAAAAGTTTAAAACGGAATTAAAGTCCCAAATCAAATGGCTAAATCAAAAGCTCAAAAGCATTAAACGAATGGATAACACCTGTGATAATCAGGACTAGGTACAGACATTTTACTGTGAAGAAAATCGTGGATAAATCCTGATTTTTTAGCTAGCTAAACCTCTCACTTGTATGACAGTCGAATAAATTCAATTATATTGACAACTACATGTGAACAAAGCAAACAGACATTTTACAACTAGGTAAAAATGACAAAAATATTTCAAAGTGACATTATCAAATGTAGGCTGTTGGGAATATTTTGCATGTAGCTTTATCAAGAAAGGCTACTGCCGAAAGTTTACATTCTGATGGGCAACAACGAGTCTGTAAAGAATGGATAGAACAGAAGTATATGTTTCACTTTTTAATTAAACCGAAAACAAATGGCTCGGAGAATCATTCTGACTTATCATTGTATGATTTATGAGTAATATTAACACAGTAAGCTGCGAACATCTTACATCTGCTAATTGATCAAATAGAAAAATGGTATCCGCATAAGGAAAAAATCTAATTAAGAACCTAAAATTGGTCGTGTTTATCATAAACTATTGCACGAAGATAATAATGAAATGAATTGATGTTATATAAAGTAGATAAGGGACATTGTCCGTTTTTATTACGATGTATGACGTATGGAATGGAAACACTTTTATTTTATTTTAGAGAACATGCATGTGGACAGGTATTTTTATGAGCGTCTATCAATGTTTGTTTATTCTGGATCGTTACACAAAATCAGCGACTCATATGTAAGGAACAAATCTTTAAGGGAATGACTCGCACTTAATTTCCATCAACATACCAACCCCAGAAACTCACACTAAATTTCTATCGAAACACCAACTACAGATACGTTGAATGCATGTGATTGACCTATATTCATATCACATTTCGAGGTACCATACACATTCTTTTACAATGCTATGCAATTAATACACTACTCACAAGTTCATATTTGTAGTCCGCATCTGGAGGCTGCAGTCGTTTAATCTTTGTTGGTAAGGCCTCCATCTTAAGAACCTTTCGACAGAGCTCTTCTGTCATTTGAGGTAATTCGTCTTCGACAAATGCTTGGTTGACGGGTTCTTCTACTCTTAAGGACCTCGACTGTAATTTAAAAACATAATCATTATCACTGGCGAAAAAAACTATGTTCAGCCGTTTTGATTGTCTGTCATAATGGAAAAAAGTAAAATCACAAACATACTGAACATAGAGGAAAATCAATTCGGAAAGTCCATAATCACATGGCAAAATCAAATAACAAAACGTAATATAGCAATACTTAGTTATTGGATGTTACATTCATGGATTGCAACGCGTCATCTGGCAATTGTATTAAGGATCAATTCAAATGTTAATCTTTACAGGTTTAAAAGAAATTATCCTAATATAAATATGATAAATGAATTTTAACAACTCACATGTTCGTTTCCGTGACGCACTGGTGTATCTGGTGCTGTGATGTCAGATAACGCTATGCAGCATCTATTTGAACGTATCTTGCTTAGTCTTAAATTACAATAGGACATTCTTGGATCTACAAGTAGCATATTTTTGAGTTAGTACTCGAAAAATTCCATTGTGAATGTTACCAGTATGTGAATTTGAAATTCATTTAATATAAACTCAGGATTATTTGGATATTTTTTAAAGAAAGTACAAACTTAACGATTAAACTGCATATAAAAAATGCAATTATTATTTGAAATTTATTTTTATTGTAACTTTCATTCTGCAATTTTTCTGATCATAAAATATTGCAAAAAGTTCTGAATAAACAGTATTTCATTTTTGACATCAATAATTGAATAACACAAGAACAAACATCTGAACATTTAAAAAAAGTGTTTCTTTAAAAATATTTTACCAGTAGTTTCTTTTTGTACGATTTTTTGTTTTCGATCTTGTCATTCTATACGTTCCTGAATTGTTATGACTAATAAATGTAATAGTAAACAATAAAATTGTATTACTAAAATTACAGGGAAGCCAAGTCTTAATCATATGTTAATCGTCAACATGGGTAAATAGATTTATATTATACTAAAAGATAGGGTTATAAATATTCTTTAACCTTTTTTAAATGTAAATTGATCACCTGTCCAATCATTAAAAAAAATAGTTCTGAAGGAATACGGTTTAGACAGATTTCACAGTCTTCTTTTTTCTATCAATCTCTACTTACTGAGATCCTGCTTTAATCTTAAAAATAGTTGTGGCAGTCCCTTTTCTGGCTCTGAACAGTCAGATGGTGGATACATTTTGTCTATTTCAAATAACGTTGACAAACGAGTCAATGTGTCTGAAAGAAAACAATACCATTCTTTTTATTATTAAAACATGTTTAACCTTGCCACATTCTCTGTGTGTGTGTGTGTGTGTGTGTGTGTGTGTCTGTGTGTCCAATTGATGAGCATGTTACTCGCAGATTGTCGTATGTTGCTGTATATTATAATTGTTTTTCGTTTTTTATTCGAAATAAATTAAGCCGCTATTTTTCTAGTTGGAATTGTCATTTCAAGGCATATTATAGCTTGATGTGCATATTAGATATCATTTCATTATTTTTCATTTTATATTTTTGAATGATGTCGATAAACTGTTTAGTTAAATATCTTTATTATGATGATTATATCTATATAATTTACCAGTATTCCTATCGGATAGGTACTCTTCTATTGACTTCCTAATTTGCTGTAATTCTTCCCTACTGCCGGGACTGCTATGCATGCATGCCATAATTGCTCTAAAAATTTCTGTTGGTATGCAAGGCCATTTTGTAGGTTTAAGGTCTTGGAAAACAACCTTCAATGTAAAGAAAACAGATATAATACATTGATTTCAATTTCTACATGTGTATATAATATCTGTCTAATAAAGGCAACAGTAGTATACCGCTGGTCAAAATTAATAAATCGTTTTAGGGAAAACAAATAAGGGTGACAAACTAACAACGAGGGAAACAAATCAATCATATGAGGACAACAACAACGAAATATCAGATCACAGAAGTGCAACAAAAACAAACAACAATGTCTAATAATTTACTTTTTTAAACATCGAACAATGTAATATGTATTAAAACAATATATAATAAAGCAGTTTCTATACAATTGGAATGACAACATCCTTTTCATATCTTCAGCAAGATAATTATTAGTATTCTAAAAAAAACACTAGTGGTTTTCTAATCTTCATACATGTTATTAAAATATAAATAAAAGGATTTTTATTATGCGATCTTTCAGATGATTAAGTTGTTAGTTAGTTGAAAAAACAATGAAAAGCTTTAATATAGTAAACAAAATTGAAAAAAAAGTAATTGAAACTTATTTTAAAACGTACATATTCTAGAATTTGTTCAGTAGCAAGTCCATAAACAGTGTACGGTATACCTCCGTGAGTATATATCCCATATAACAGCAGGCCTACCATCCAGATATCTGTCTGAAAATCGTATTTGTCTTCCAACACTGATTCAGGAGCAGAGTATAACACTGGTATATCGCCATCATTGACGTCTGAAAATGTATTGAATGATGGTTGAACATTAAGCAATATAAAAAGCGTTACAAGGACCCCATACAAATAAACAACAACGACAAAGAAACAACACAAAAACACATTTAAAAACTTACAGCACTACAAAAGACTTCAATGGATGGAAAATATTCAAATGTGTTTGTTTTTTCTCAATTGATTACTATTTTATCTAAGCAAGGCAAAACATACAGAAATCAGATGATTGGTACTTCTTTTTTTCAAATGCAACATTTATGTTTTTTAAATTATCAAATAATTTTAAGAGTGTAAAGATTCGATACCGAAAGTTCTTTAAAGTTAAGCAAACAACATGTTCTAATGAATACTTGACACTTTTATCAGAAAAGCACAAGTAAAAAACGCCAAAATCAAAGTAAACATTGGAAAGCATTCAAGTAAAAGAATAAGAAGAAACATATATATCACTCACACACATATATATATGGCACGCAGAAAATTCACGAGAATTGAGATTAGATTCGGATAGTTTATTGCCACGTTACAATTTGAATATAATTTTGACAGTTGTGTATCTGTGTCAAGCATACGTTCTGAATAATAAATATGAACTTAATAAGTTCTGAATAATAGATATGAATTTATGAGTTCAGAACAATAGATATGAACTTTAAGGCTAAATGTGAGTTCTTTTGGAAAAAGGTGTCTGAATAATAAGATATAATTACTAAAGAAGTTGAAAATACTCACGGAGACATGTTTTCTATGTCCAAACTATAGCGTTCAAGCCTTTTAAATTCTGATGTGAACAGTTTATCACGAGATTAGTATTAATTAAACACCGGTATACTACTGTTGTCTTTATTTAGGTCTCAATATAAACTTAAGATGTAATATAGATTCTAAAATAGTGCATCCTAAAAAAAAACTTTATTAACTTGAGACTACAAATTTTAATAGCTTTTAGAGCAGCCATCTGAATAAAAATACCAATCAGGTAAATCTTCTTTGAATTTAAATGCGATTGCATTTAAGCATAATACTTTTTTCTAGCATCAATGCAACATACCATTGGTGAAATTGCTGTCGCCATTCTCCGTCTTTTTGAGTATTTTAACCAAACTGAAATCCTCCAGCATGACAATGCCGTGTTCATTGATACAAAAGCTGTGAGTTGTAAGATTCCTGTGGACCATACCTTTATTATGTAGAAACAGTACAGCGTCTATAATATTAATCGCCATGTTTCCAAGATTGTCACGTGACAACCATTTATGGTACTGTCTTTTGTCTAATAAATGAGTATGCAAGTTTTTATGATTTTCTGTCAAATAATATAAAGGTAATGGTCGATATTGGAATGCAATTAGTTTTACAAGATTTGGGTGGCTATTTTCATATTGCAATAGCCTCATTATTTCTAGACTATTGAGGTGTTTGATAGTGATCCTTCTTTCCGCTGACGTTCTGTAATCCTCCATTGATCCACTCGTCAGACACTTAATTGTCGGTAAAAGAATGTGCAATGATACATCCATCTCATTCCAAATTTTTCCTGGAATTTCACACCACATTGGTTTTTGATTTGTTTCATATTTCTTGTATGAAAACATTCTAAAATTTATTGCTGTCAAAAGGTTTTGCACATGTTTGAAGATAATATCGCGTATATGTTTATTTTTGTAACCGCACTTCTCAAAAACTTGAAGCACCTCCTTAACAACTTCTTTGTCTGCATCAAACAACAATGGATTCAAACAAGAAAGCAATCTTACTCGCCATTGAAGGTCAATTCGTCTGCTTGTTATGTAGGTTTTCAAACAGGTTAGCAATGACTGTTTTGATATGTTCCAATTTTTCTCATGGTCTGGACCTGAATTGTAAACATACTGCATTACTGAATTGATTTGATTTAATTTGCATTTCATTTCATTAGTACAATCATTTCATACGAGAGGGTGAAACAAAACTCATCATAAATAATCAGAAAACGTCAAACAGTCAGTAATTATTTTGCTGTATAAAAGCTTCTACAAATTTCTCCAATACTGAGATTATGCGGTGTCACTTGAATATAACGAAAACCATGTGTTTACCTTTTGTCAATCTTAGAACTATGCCTTTGTTGACAACATACAGTAGTGGATGCAGTGTTTGTCTATGTTTCTGCTTCTTCACCATAACATCAAAGGTCAACTTCAGAAGCACAACCAATAACTCGGGTATTTTTTCTGAAGACCGCTGTAACATCTGGTATTAAAATGAAAAGAAAAGGTATGATTTCACATAGACACAACAAGGATTGAATTCGGGCAGAAAGATACAGATAAAACCTCACAAAAAGGTTTGTTAAATTTTTATACACCAATGCCCTGGTATTTTTTGTCGACAACAAGCGTCAATATTGTTCTGTTAAGGCGCAGATGATCTAATTTTTAATGCTCTTCAACTTTGTACTTGTTTGACTTTATAAATATTTTGATATGACCGTCACTGAAAAGTCTTATGTAGACGAAACGCGCGTCTGGCGTATTAAATTATAATCCTGGTACCTTTGATAACTTATTTTAACATTTTATCTCGAGGCACATATTTGGTCGATTCCAAGTTATCTTGTCCGAAGTACGAAATAATCTAAGATTTTTCTCGTAAGACACAGATTTTTATATTTTCAAGACAAAGCGGCTAATAAGCTGGTTCATTGGGGTTAGTTTCTGTATTCTGTTCTGCAACGTTTTAAAATTTCGGATTTTGAACATTTGATTTGAGCAAAAATAGAATAGAACTATATTACCAAGTATTTCAATATGTGTTGCTTAAATTAATATTTGTAACTTCATTATTTTCATTAGACTAACTAAGGTAGCGGTTTATGTTACAAAGAACACACAAGTACCTACAACAAAGTTTTTATTTTTTTCAATCGACTGAACGAATCATTATCAAATGCAATCTAAATCCCAAAGGGGATATATTAAAACTAAACATTAGTGCAAAAACGTTATATTTCTTCGTAAAATAGCAAGAAAAAACTATTTTGAAATTTCTGAATTGATTGGTCGAATGAATGATTTTCAAAACAAATATACACTTCAATAATTTTGTAAATAATTTAGTTCTTTAGGTTTTTTTTAACAAAATATATTTTCTATCCATTAGTGTTAGAATATTATGATTTATGTGGTCCTTTATCTTAATGCACATATTCAGGAACTGTTGTCTGATTTGTACATTTCCCAATTGTGTTCTCTTCCATATTGAGACATTTTTACTCAGAATCTCAAACTGATGATGCAAACGAGGCCAATAGTTTTAGACAACATGGTATTTAACAGAAAATAAATTTCTGTGATTAGCACCTCGATATATAAAGGCAACAGTAGTTCATCGATGTTCAAACCTCATCTATCAATTAATAAGACACATTATCAAAATTACTGGCATTTTCTTAAGTAAAGTGTCTCCTTTTTCGGCATTTTTCAAGATTTATAGTGCAATTCTATAAAAAGTTATTTTATAAAAGGAACTTATTCAAGTAAAATTGTCCTTAGCTGTATGGTTTGTTTTTCCATTCATATTCCTTTTGGGAGGCGTTCCCTCCATTTTAATTGTTGCACACTAGGGGTGCTGGATTTAATATTTTAGAGACTTCCAATAAATGAGAGAGAAAAAAATGGTAATAAATACTCTCTTCTAGTATCCTTACCATATTTATAAGTACAAATATGTACAGGAACTTGTTTTGATGATCCACTTCTGAAAACCTTTTGATCGCTTTTTCATTGTTTGTTTCAGTTAGAATCTCATCTAAGAAATTCCTTTGAAAACTATGTTCTGTGAAATATTGTATTAATTCTAACAACGTGGTGATCTGACCAGACACCATTGTGTAGGCATTTCGTTTGATTGTATTAAGATCCCCATGTACTCTCGATGAAATGTTTTGAACTTGAATATATGATGTAGTATTGGATGTCTCTGAATTTAAAATCCACAGAATTCCTAAGCATGAAGTCAATACACGTAGTGCTGTACACATGGTATCATCAGCTTCGACAACTCTCCGGAAACAGCACATCAGAATGTTGTCTGTTATATGCACTACATCACCAATGCTGGAAGAATTTATAGGCGCACTGATTAACAGCGTTTCCATTTCACTTAATATTTTTTCTTTCACTTTATAATTGTCAAAATTAAGCCATCTGGATAGACTTCGGATATCATATTCTTTCCTAAGTTTGGGTATTATTCGTGTTGTAATGTCCTTCTGATAATCCTCAAACATAGGATTTTTCATATAAAGACTTAATTTTCTCTCCATTGGCAGGTCACATTTGACTGAAAACAGAACTAAACTATTCACATCAAACAGTAAATTGTTATAATTTAAAGAGGGAAGGGGGAATTCTATTTTTAAAAAACAGCAAATATCATTGTGTAGTAAAACAATTGAACACGATAAAACTACATTAAGATGTATAGTTTGATTAAATCATTTCTTTTTTTTGTTATTTGTAACCATTGAAAACAGTGGTTTTATACTTACAATAGTATCTGATTATTTCTTTGCGTGTACACGTTTAACTGATTTCTCGAGACACCTAATTTCGTAAAAGTCGACTAAAAGGTATATGCGTGCACACTTCCTTCTTTATTTATGTTGCGGTTTCAAAATATAATTGTTTCATATAACAAACTGCTAATTGATATGAAAAAGGGTAACATAGCACTTATCTGAAAATTTCCTATGATACTATTATCTCTTTTAGACTACCAGTATTCATGTATTCTTTTTGCTTACGCAATCTTCTTATCAAAATAACCAATCAATGTTTAAAAAAACATATTAACATAAATATTTACCAAATGAGCGAGATGATGATTGTTTAATGAATGATCCAATATGTTCGTCCTTGTCGTCCATTAAATAGTGGTCAACAAAACTGTCTATGTTGAGGGTAGGTGTGACATCGTCCTTTTTCACTGTTTTAAATGATCTTTTTGGTTTACATCTCATCTGCGGCTTGCTTTCTGCATGTTCTTGACCATCATGGCTTGATCTATTCATACCTCCTTGGTGTATAGTGTCATCATCGTCCGTACTATTTTCGTCGTCCTCTGTCCAATCATGATTTGAGTATTGAATCTCTGAAGCTCTTTTCATTTGACCAGCAGATACAGATGGTCTTCGGTACTCCAAAGATTTTGTTCTTGTGTGCTGTTCATGGTGTCTCTGATCTGTCCATATCCGCGTTGGCACATCCTTGAACCTGTGTGTAGTGGTTTCAACAGCATGTTCAGGCACAACGTCATTTATGTTATTTAGTTTGTTATCATCGTCATTTTCAATATTTATTCCAAACAGTTTTGCAATAGATTCTGCAACTCTATAAACATCAAGCTCATTGTACACACGGAAGCAGGTAAATTCTTTAAAATCTTTCAAATCAATTGTTCCACCTCTACCAATAACGGTAGTCCTAGCAAAGTTTCGTCTCGGCAAATGGTCCTTGACCACTTCTCTAATCTTCTTTTTTGAATGGTCGCACACGTGAAACACTATTGCCGCCTCTTCAGGAACATGCGCAAGACTGTTCTTAAGAAGTTCGTCAGAAAGGCTTGTAAGGATGTCATGTGGAACTAGACCTCTTATCTTTAATTCTCTCAACAAACTATTGACTGTTTCTTGACTACATTTCAATTTACTACAATGCACCAGAAATGTGTTTGCTTGGTGAGATGACATTCTGAATGTGTGTGATGTTTGGTGTTCTGCCATTTCTCTGTATTTAAAAAAAAACCACAACTAAGTACTTTGTTATAAAAGAGTACGAATAACTCCGACGACATCTCTATATATACTTACAATATATATCAGTCTTATAAAACAATACTTATTTTTAACCAAAAATAAGAAACAAGATATAAGAAACAAAAAGTAAAATTGTTGATTCAATTTTCGATTACGTTCGACGAACAGAAATGATCTGATTACAAAATATATAAATGTCAATGGAAAAACTAACTTTCATTGATAAATGATGAATAAGATGAGCTACTATAGCGCAGTATCAATATAAAAACAAGGACACGTGGTACGGCTGCAAATGAGGAAACTCTCCTACAGAGTTCACATGATAAAGATTAATTCTAAATAAGAGACATATGGACTGGGTCTCATTCTCTGAAAACCTTATAGCCCTTATACCTAAAAAAAGGCTATAATAGCGTACTCCAGTACTGCACTGGTTATAAATATGCCTTCCTAATATGACAATCGATGACAATATATATTGTAGGATCAGGAAGGTAATGTTTTATCTTAAATCTTGTTTACTTACTGTATAAAATAATGTCAAGTTTTCAGTCGGAATGTTTTATTTGGTCTTATCATTGTTATATTATATGTGAATAGTTAGAGAAAAAAACATAATATACTAGTAGATATATCTCTTATTTACTTTTTGTGTCACATATTATACAGTTGATTATATAAGCACTATGGCTATAGCGGCTTCATTGAACCTTCATCGCTTAATCATTCGCTTTTGTATAAAATTTGAAAGTAGCTTAAATATTTGACAGCTAGCGTACAATCGCGATGGTATGCTGGCTAGCATGCATTATTCTATAGAGGAATCACCGACATTGAAGCATGTGTGCTGTTTTCTTAATTATGTATATTATCAAGTGTGTACGTGAGGTATATTATGTATATCTGCCTCTTGTAACCGTGTAAACTGTCAGAGTGTACAATAAAATCTTGAAAATATTGAAGGAGGGGTGTCGACTCAGGGATTATAATAGCTAGAAGCTATGTTTTATTGGCTTTGACATTTCAGCAATAATTTTGGATACTGAGAATATTATTTATATTCATATGCATGTTTGGTAGCATTTCACGGTTTTATTTACATATTTGTTATCATTGTTATGTGCATCGATCATTTCCACCGATTTTAAGTGTTTTGCAGGTATGCATGGCGGTTGCAATGGTCTTATAAATGCCTGTTTTGTGCAATATTTCTAACGTCCTCAGCATTTAGAGTTACTATATTTTGTTTATTATACTTTGAAAATGGTTCTTTCGTAATTTCCGTTTCATTTAGGATTACGAAACATTTTATTGTTAGTGATCCCTTCCGTATGCATAGTAACGATAAAATGGTTGGATATTCTACGGAAATACATGCATCAGATGAAACAATGAATATGTGTCTAAAGTGACTCGCATATCGTCATATCAAGTATTATTTGTCTATACTTTTTGTGAATGTACAAATACTGAGATTGGCTGTAAATTCCAGTTATAAAAATGTCATTATATCCTATATATATAGAGTAACTTTGATGAGGGGTTTAATATAACATGACACATTATTGAGAAAGGTACGAGGAAAAATCTTTTCATTTTCATTTTATGTAATAAAAAACCCGGTATTTTCACTTTCATTGATCACTAGATTACTAACCGATACTAATATTTTTATAACCATTTATATATAAAAAAAAAAGAGAGAGAGAGAAAAAAAACCCAATTTTATCTCTGTAATTAGGTTAAAAATTTCGAAAGGTTGTCTATTTCGAATTGTCCAATGCATGACAGCAAGTATGCTGCCAGCTATGTCCGTCTGTTTGTCTAGCCGTTCGTATTTCATTTTTGTAATTTCCTAGCTTGTATACAGACATGCAAATGGTCATGAATATATCGTCATCAGATTTTTAACTTCTTGCACTGCACATACATATAGGATTATATAGCATTCGTTTATTTTTTTTACATATATAAGTTCACTCTGTTTTGCTTAAATGCACCAATTCCACTGTATATAAGCTTAGAAGTCGTACAACCGTCACAGCAAAAAAGAAGCATTTTCGTTAATTAATTAATTATTTATTTGTAAAATGGCATACATTACGATCCCGTATTTAACATGTCAAAATTTTGATGAAAAATTACATGTAGGCCTTATGTTTACCTGATTAAATCAAATACATGATCACAAATATGTAATATATTTATTTGTATATTTCTTACAATGATAGCTTTTTATATCTTTTCTTCCGCGATATGCCGTATTATAAGTTATTTTCTTATATGAATCGCAATCTAATTATTTCCTCAACTTAATTATATGAATTAATAGACAAATTGTGGTCTTACCTTCGTATATTTGTGTTTCCTATACTACACCGTGTGTGTATTGTCTTCTGTTGTAGTGTGAACAAAGAGGAAGCTAGATAACATTGTAAATAATATCTGGTGAAGATGACTTGAAATTTTTAAGTTTTCACAATAAATTTGATATCAGGTAAAATTTGACATAAATTTCCCCCATGAGGAAGTAGTCAAATTTCGTTTATGTTCAATTTTATTTCGAGTATCTATTTCAGGTTGAATATATCTTGTAATACCTAATCTTTTAGACGAGAAATTTTCTACAAAGCATGCTAATCTCTTAATAAAAATAAAATTACAAGATAGAGTCTCTTCCAGAGTCATACATAAAGAGTAAGTATCAGTGGTGTCACAGATGACCGTCCTTTCTACTAACAGGCTGAACCTGGGAATAGTTAGTATATATGTTCCTGGCTGAACAAATAACGTAAAATCTATGGCCAGATAGTTCGTCCATGTGAAAACTAGTCAAGTACCTACATTTGTACCAAGAAAAAGTTTTTCTATAACTACCAAAACATTTTTTTTCAATCGATTTTATAAATTCTTTGTCCTGGGTATTTTTTATGAAAATAGTCAAAACTGAAATATCTATAGCAACGATTTGTTTTACAATTTTTTAATGAACCTGTGTTAGTCTTGTAAGATAAAGTTAGTTCGTTTTTATATTTCGATGTTTAGTCTGACGCCTATTGTCTCTGAACTAGTACACATGTTTGATTATATATATGGACCAGCTGAAGCACGCCTCCGCGGATGCGAGTTTTCTCGCTGTATTGCAGACCCATTTGTGGACTTCGGCTGTTTCCTGCTTTTTCCTCTTTTTTTTTTTAATCTCTTCATCACATTCCCCATTTCATGCATTCTTTATTTTATTATAAGAAATCTACAAGAAATATTCAATAAATGAGAATTATGTTTAAATACGTCCAGATAAGGTTTTTATAAATTAAAGACAATAAATTAAAATGTTCTTTTTAAAAGAGATCAGTAAAAAATGCTAACTAAGGTCAGAGCTAGGAGATAACTACATGTACCATACCAAAGATTTGTATTATCTAGAATGACCTGTATTGAACTTGATAACAAAAGAAAAACATTATTTTCTCCAATTTTTTCCATGTCACGCCAACTATTTTTTTTTAAGTGTAGAAACTTTACAAACAAATTTTCTTTTCTAAACGTACAGCGTAAAACGCAATTACGTATACTAGTACATTTTACATTGATAAATAGAAAGTCGGTGTCTTCCTGGATAAAACCACATTATCATTATGTCTTCGTGTTATATCTTATTCTATTACTACACTAATAATATTCATTTCTACTATACTGTGTTCAAGGGCGGATCCACAAGGGGGTCCGGTGGTTGGAACCCCCCTTTTTTGGACGATCAATGCATTTGAATGGGGGCATGTAGTTGGAACCCCCCTTTTTAAAATGGCTGGATCCGCCCTGGTGTTTTATTTGTATTTCTTTTTTTACTGTCATTCTTTGTGTTCTTAACTTTTTTGTACTTTAATGTTCTCACAATTATTAACTAATTCCACAAACATTGAAACGAATATAAGAAGGGAATTGAGAAATAATAATTAAAAGCTAAATACCAATTTTGAAAATTGGATTTTGTTTTTTGTATTTGATGATATTCTAATTTGTCACGATGAATTAGTTGTGTTTTTCTTAATTTTAAGATAAGCTGCTTGATATTGGCTTTTTTACGGCCAGGTTGATATGCAAGTACCAAAATACATTATTTACTTTGGTATATATATATCATGCTATGATGTATTCGGGAAGGATAGGTTGATTGTTCATAACCTTGATAGTATGCTATATGATTTTAGAATTTAATAATTTTCATTTTTCGTTCTTTGAGATTGTTATAGGACGTCAATGACTTTTAGAGGTGAAAGATAGCAAGGGACATTCAAAGTCATATAAGTTTATCAACATTAAATTTACCGTGACAAAATACCACATCAATGATATATATCAAGTCAGCAAGAGAGCTGTCAATTTGGCCAGTATTACCCTCGTGGTAGAAAAATCCTCCCGTTTCAATGTCCTAGCTGCGCGTTTGTGTTCTGTACAAAATAGAAACTTTCTAATACACATGGATAAATTTAACTTCTCGGAGAGGCTTTTTACAACCCCAAATTAGTTCTAATACATACTGAGTTTCCCCCCAATGTTTCACTTTTGCTTGTCTATACATGACCTAGTTTTCCTTTGTCAGGCAAGAAATGCATAATCGGTTCTTTTATCTTTGTAACTGTCATTATGTTTTAGAATCCTATCTAGAACACTGAGGTAGATGTTTACAATATAACTAAGTATATATATATATATATGTGTGTGTAACGGCGAGGGAGGTTTGCTCTTTTTGAAATGGACATTACTTAGCGTTTAACTTTTTAGGACATGTGCGCCTTAATTTTTCTATTGGGCGAAAATGACACTTCATGAATTACACATGTGTGTCTGGAGCGCTTCTTTGGATTTAACTTCATACAGGTACATTTATGTTTAAAGAGCATGCAAATGTCGATAATGTTCAGAGATCTTCAGAGCGCAAGTTTCCTTTCGTCACAGCCGTTCCATGCTAAAATGCGCACACGTCTAGTGCCCATATGTCATCCAGTGTTTGACATTTGCACGAATTGTGTATTTTATAATCATAATGTCGCTAGTAATACATGTATAGTTTGGTTGTTGGTTTGCTTACCTGAAAAAATAGCTAAAGATGAAATATTTAAAAAAAGGGTATTGGTATTAATTAAGATGAGACGAATTTCCATTGAATTTTCAAATGTCCAACGTTTTAAGAAATAAGTTAACTTATTTGAAAGGGTTGTAAAATTTGCTGCTAAATTTGTATTTGTATGACCGACTTGGAATACTCCCGCAAAGACACCCCCCTTTTTTAATGAATGGCTATCATCTACTTTGAATTTATTGAACCATAAAACTAATTTTTGACTCTTCACAATAAGGCTCAAAGAACTGTTTATATAATTTGTATTAACAAAAACAACGTACACACATGTTGGCGTATGAATACTCAACGTAATAGTGGGCGTGTCGCCATCAACATTGACAACATTGAAAATAAAACTAATAATTTTAACCAATCAGAAGACAGTAAATACACCAAATTTATTTATTAAAAAATGTTTAATACAGTGTTAAAGTAATGTCCGAACACATGTATCTGTAAATGAAGAACATATCTATCTGTTTATTCAAAGATTTGATAATATCTTACCAAATCTTTGGTTTAATAATATTTTGGAAAAATGATTGTATGACTGATCATGCGAACGGCCGATCATTGAACTTGAAAAAATCACGCCGAATAATAGAATATTAATTCCTTTCATATTATCATTATAGTTGTCTACATTCTATTCTTATACATTTATACTAATATTCCTATTTAATTTCATTCAAAATACAGCTTTAAACATCTAATTATTCCTCTTTTCTTAAATTACTTTATACTGGAACAAGTGTTTGTTTTGTTTTTCAAATCCGTTTTCTCTGTTCATCCCGTCACCGGAATATTTTAAGTAATCAACTTCCTCTTCCTTTTTCATTTTCGGCCATACGAATGTATGTCTAAAAAATATTATGCATTGCTAAATCTGATCAATCTGTTCAAATAACATTTACAATCGAACTTCCAAACAATTCTTATAACTACATGTATTCATATTTGATAGCTACAATACCAATTTCTTTGCTCGACATCGTAATAAACTAGCAATTTCAATGATATCACCCTCTATGTTTAGTCGTCCTCGGTGAGCTCTCTCGGCAATGTATCTTCCGATTTATTTGTAAAATATGCATTGATTAAAGTGTTTTATGTTTCTGAAGTTTAATACATGCACATTGAACAGTCTTGACAATTCGACGGAATCATAGGACCTTGTACTACTTGTAGGTCCTCTGGAGTCGGATCTTTAGAATTAAATTTGTTGTGTACAGAAGTAATGTAATTGAAAAGACCTAATTATCGTAGTCCCCAACTTCTTTCCATGATTGAAAACACAAAGCTTGGTCTGTTATGTTATGGTATAGTGAAAGGGTCATGATGTCAAATCTACTATCATGACTTGTTAATTTATTTCTGATTTTCATTCAAAACTTGGCAGTGATCTGGGTGATAAATTTGTTTCACTGTCCTCTAGGGACCAATAAATGTAATCATACGTTTTTTGATTGAGTTGAGTCTGCCAATTGATATTTGATCGTGTTTTTTTCTATGTTGTGATGTTATGCTATTGTTTAAGAATATCGGAGAAGGTTTGGATTCATTAAAACTTTAATCCCTCTGCAAATGTTTGCACCTGTCCTAAGTCAGGAATCTGATGTTCAGTAGTTGCCGTTTGTTTATGTGATATATACGTGTCTTGTTATATAGATTAGACCGTTGGTTTTCCCGTTTGAATGGTTTTACAATAGTAATTTTGGGGCCCTTTATAGCTTGTTGTTCGGTGTGAGCCAAGGCTCCGTGTTGAAGGCCGTACTTTAACCTATAATGGTTTACTTTTTAAATTGTTATTTGGATGGAGAGTTGTCTCATTGGCACTCACACCACATCTTCCTATATCTAGATACACAGGCAATTCAGAAAATGTCACTAAACTCCAATATCAAAATAATATCTATTTTCATTGAATTATATAAAAAAGAAGATACATCCTATTACAAATTGTATGGTTAGCAACCGGCCCCCTACAGAATCTTAAAATCCATAGGCAGGGTTTTCAATACACCTTATCGGTAATCCTGGCTGACCCGGCTGCTTGACGCATTCAACAATCACTTTTCCATTGTGGCATCAGATATTTTGCTTTATGACGTCAAAATTTTACGGGAACCTGTGTGATATCCAGTAATAGTGGACAAATATCAATAAGGTGTATAAGCAGCGGCATATGAAATTTCCATTTTCAAATAAGTAAATGTGCCAGTTCAAATTGTTTTCAAATAAGCAAAATAGAAACCTTTCGAAATGTTTCTTAAAACAAGTTACCGATTTAATTGACTTTTAATCATACATGTAGCTTGTGCTTTGTTATTATTACAAAATATTTTAATATTCTCTGACAACCTTACAAAGAAGATGAAATGATTTTAATGCAATTATCAATATGTGTGTGCTTAACAAAGGATCATTCTGATGATAGTAACGCACCCTTTTGTAATACAGAGGGGAAAAAAGTGTTGATCCTCAAGGAGTTATGACGACAGGTCAACAAGCAAAAAGAAAACTGACATTGCCTGATTCCTTTACAGCCCTTGAAAAAAAATTAGGCAAAGACAAAATCACACATTTACATATGACACATGCATGAATTAATTTAACTTTGAAATTATTCATTTGTTTTTCAGTTAAACAATGGCCCCCAAGAGGAACAACGTAATCCCAAATGGGCATTTCCGAAAAGACTGGCAGAGATATGTCAAAACTTGGTTCAACCAGCCCATGAGAAAGAAGAGGAGGCACAGGACCAGAGTTCAGAAGGCTTTGAAGATTGCCCCTCGTCCAGTTGCTGGTCAGCTTAGACCCATAGTTCGTTGTCCAACAGTAAAATACAACACTAAACTTCGATCTGGAAAGGGTTTCACCCTTGAAGAATTGAAGGTATTTTTGTCAACAGGGGTTAACAAATGTTTAATTATATAACACACTATTAAACGGAAGGAAATTGAGATGCTTTTGTAATATGTTATCTTTATGTTGTGGATGTACAATGTACATGTATGACAGCATCAATAATATAATCTGTAAAATTATCGTTTCAATTAGTCACATTTTAGCATCAGATAACATGATTAAAGCCATAAAACCGATAAATTTTGATGGAAAAAAAAAATATGAAAATATTTCAGTGGATCTCATTGGGGTCTAAATGTGAAGTGGGATTGCTGATTTTTAGCTCACCTGGCCCATAGGGCCAAGTGAGCTTATGTCATCACTTGGCGTCTGTCGTCGTCTGTCGTCATAAACTATTTCAAGAATCTTCTCCTCTGAAACTACTTGGCCAAATACTTCCAAACTTTAACTGAATGTTCCTTAGGGTATCTAGTTTATAAATTGTATCCAAGGTTTTGATCTATCAACAAACATGGTCGCCATTGCTAAAAATAGAACATAGGGGTCAAATGCAGTTTTTGGCTTATAACTCAAAAACCAAAGCATTTAGAGCAAAACTGACATGGGGTAATATTGTTTATCAGGTCAAGATCTATCTGCCCTGAAATTTTCAGATGAATCAGACAACCCGTTGTTGGGTTGCTGCCCCTGAATTGGTAATTTTAAGGAAATTTTGCTGTTTTTGGTTATTATCTTGAATATTATTACAGATAGAGATAAACTGTAAACAGCAATAATGTTCAGCAAAGTAAGATTTACAAATAAGTCAACATGACCGAAATGGTCATTTGACCCCTTTAAGAGTTATTGCCCTTTATAGTAAATTTTTAACCATTTTTCGTAAATCTTAGTTATCTTTTACAAAAATCTTTTCCTCTGAAACTACTGGGCCAAATACTTCCAAACTTTAACTGAATGTTCCTTAGGGTATCTAGTTTATAAATTGTATCCGAAGTTTTGATCTATCAACAAACATGGTCACCATTACTAAAAATAGAACATAGGGGTCAAATGCAGTTTTTGGCTTATAACTCAAAAACCAAAGCATTTAGAGCAAATCTGACATGGGGTAATATTGTTTATCAGGTCAAGATCTATCTGCCCTGAAATTTTCAGATGAATCAGACAACCTGTTGTTGGGTTGCTGCCCCTGAATTGATAATTTTAAGGAAATTTTGCTGTTTTTGGTTATTATCTTGAATATTATTATAGATAGAGATAAACTTTAAAGTGAGCAATAATGTTCAGCAAAGTAAGATTTACAAATAAGTCTGTCTGACCAAAATTGTCAATTGACCCCTTAATGAGTAATTGCCCTTTAAAGACTTTTTTCACAATTTGTTCATCATGTTGACTTACTTTAAAAAATCTTCTCTGCTGTATCAATTTCAGCCAAACTTGGGCTAAATGAGTTTCATAGTATCTAGTATAAATTTTATATTTTATTTCCTTGTATGTCAAGAAACATAGCTTCTATGGCTAAAATAGAACATCGGAGAAATTGATTTTTTTTTTGCTTTTGAAGAAAATAGGACGATCCAAAAAACATTAAAATAAATTGAAAAGCCAAAATAATCATTGATGAGAGATTTAACCAAAAGAATTAAGGTGAGCGATTCAGGCTCTTGAGAGCCTCTTGTTTAGTATTACATCAGTGATTTTGCTAGAGCTCGTCACTTTCGTATTTTACGAAAAGGTTTTCGAAATGACGAAAATATTTCATATCAATTTCGTCACTTAAATTTGGAAAGTGTTAAAATATTTACACATCAAATTACTTGAATTCTTCCTGTCCTTATGTTTCTGACAAGTTTATGACCCTCAGGTAATTAACGGTTACCAAAGGTGTTAAAAGTTGTGATGACAAGTAATCCGCCTAGGTCACTTATCCCTTAATTATCATTATAAAACCTCATAAATGACCATCATAATAATCAATTTTAAGTTAAATCAGTCAGTCAGCATTTCATTTTAATCATTTCTCACAGTTCAGTCGTATTTCGTCATTTGAACAAAATTGATAAACTTCCCGGACATTTCAACTTTATTTTATTTTCAATATTTCCCTTACGATCATAATTTGCAGTTTGCTTGTCGTAATTTCGTCATTTGAACATATTTGCGTCATACTTTATATAAATATTCATCAAAAACTTTCTACAACTTCGATTAAAAAGAATGAACTTAATTAAAAACGTAAATATTTTCACTTGCAAACAGGTGCTTCCTGTTCTATGCATTGCGCATGCGTAAAAGTTCGTAGATGAATCCGGTTTTGTTCTGAAATTATTATTCAATTGTCACTTCCTGTTTACATTTCATTTTGTTTAAAAATCGAAAGTAAACGTGATCTACAGTCTACAGTCATATATAAGAATCGTCACATTAAGTATAGATGCAGATCCTTCTATCCAATATTAAAGAAATTGATTCCAAATAGATATTAAAACGTATTTTCAAGGATATAAATGATTGAAGTGAAAAAGTCGTTCCAAGTTCATTTGTGCAGTGGTTAAAAAATAGAGGCACCCAACTTTTGTTGATAAGGGGTGAGCCCTGAAAATAACTGAAGTGAAGTTTTGATCATATTACCAGATCCCTGTTCTTATCTTCATATCTTAGCATCACATCAGTCAATTCATTCAATATTGCCAATAACTGCCTACATTAGCAATCCTAAAGTCTTCAAAGATCCTAGACTAGTCCTTGAAGGACTTGGACATATATGTATAGCTAGTTTGATAAACATCCTAGATCCCTTGCTTTATAAAAAAAATAAGGCTGATTTTTATCGCGCAAAAGTGACTAAAGGCCTCAAAATCCTAGCTGAAACACTGATTACATGTAAGCGTCACACGTGAATTACAAATTATTGTGCCGTGAAAACGAGACATAAAGTCTAGCGGGACACGGTAAATTACAAAAAAAATGTTAATTTCGTAGGTACATGTACATAGTGTAAGCGACAAAAAAATGTTGCTTGCTTAGGTACATAATGTAAGCGGGATACTGGAATCTGACAAAACAGTTTTCAGAATCCAGGATCTGAACACCCCAATGAGTCCCCCATCTTATGATTTTTACTATTAAATATGTGAACAACTACAAAGACTTTCTTTAAAAGAAAATCCTGTATTTCTTCAGAAATGTTCTGCTATTAAATTATTGACATTCCGTTTTCTTAATTCACTCGCCGCTGCATCAACATGGACATGTTTATACCTTTCAAATGTATATGAACAGTATTTAGTAGTTTGTTTATCATACTTGCTCAAGAAAAGGAAATGTTAAGACTTTTTCCTTAACTGTATAAATTAAAAATGTATTGTGAGACGTTTCAAACAATGATAATCATGATGTTTCAGCACATGATTTTAAAACTAAAGCAATTGAAATATTTTATATGAATTTCATGTTCCAATATTTACATGTATATATCAGCTGTTTAGTTTTCTGTTTAATATTGATACATAATTCGCCAAAAATTAAAAAAATATAATTATTTTTTCAGAGTGCTGGAATTAATAAAAGACAAGCCTTGAGCATTGGTATTGCTGTTGATTACAGAAGAAAGAACAAATCTGTTGAGTCTATTCAGCAAAATGCACAACGACTAAAGGAATACAAATCTAAATTGATTTTGTTCCCCAAGAAGTTGAGCCGACCAAGGAAGGGTGATGCTACAGTAAGTATTTAACCACTATGACCACCAGGGTATTTGTGCAATTAGTCGCCTGTTATTTATTGCCAAGACAATAACTTTAGTTTAAGTGTATGAATCTTTTTGGAATTCAACCAGAAGGTTCAGTACCACTAAAGGAAGGTTGTGATTGTTGTTAGGGATGGTGGTCTTAACAGTTTCAGAAAGAAGGACCCAAAACACATATTTTTTTATTTTTAGGTCAATAATTATATAACTTATAAAAAAGAAGATGTGGTATGATTGCCAATGAGACAACTATCCACAAAAGACCAAAATGACACAAACATTAACAATTATAGGTCACCGTTCGGTCTTCAACAATGAGCAAAGCCCATACCGCATATAGTCTAACTATAAAAGGCCCGATAAGACAATGTAAAACAATTCAAGCGAGAAAACTAACGGCCTTATTTATGTCAAAAAATGAACGAAAAACAAATATGTAACACATAAACAAACATGTAAATAAGTATTTTGATTCCAAGCAATCATATATAGTCAATTGAGTTTAGTGATGTACACATTCTAGGTGCCATATTCAAACTTGCATCCTCCATGTTACAGGCTAATGATACATAAAGTGTTACTACTTATAAAGAAATTTAAATGTCCCAGTGAATACACTAGAGAGAACAAAAGCTATTGTATTTATTAGATGGGACAATAGAACTTGCAAAAGTTTAAATCCACAGGTAACTTGCAAGTGAATCTGTGGAAAAGCATCATTGGCCACAATATTCAAGCTTTATGTACAGTTTGTAATCAAATATTTGACACATTATAGGTTTCTGACACAGAAAAAGTGTGGTCAGAGAACTTAAAATTAGTTATATGATTTAAAGGAGTAGGTTCAGTAAGGCCCCTTTTTGGCCCCAAAATATAGCAGTTTTACAAAATTGTGAAAATGTAATCTTTAAGCTATGTATTGTAAAGTAGAATGCTTCTAATACATACATATCGGCTGTTTTTGACAATACAATGCACATGTATGGGGTACAATCATCTTTAAGTTATGCTAAATTACTGAAATCTTCAAAATGTTAGCATTTTAGATAAATTTTAGACGTTTTTTCATCTTAAATGAAAGTGGCCTCATTTGTGTTCATTCATAATATTGAAATGTAAGTTGCATTTGTTGATTATACATAATATATATGTTCCATATATATGTTCCAGACTGTATGAGTATTTTGACCGTACACGTACGGTCTGGACCGTATGCATACTTTTTCAAAATACTCATACGGTCGGACTGTATGCGTATGGTCTGATTATTATTAGGAAGTTAGTCAAGTTACAAATGCATATAACAGATCAACACAACTTAACTCTAAAATTTATATAAAAAGTTCAATTGTAATTGAAATACACGCTTTAGATTTTAATTACTTAAAAACAGCACGCTAATTAAATCTTTGAATCTCTTATAATTAGCATGTCGATGTTATACATTACATTTTTTTCTGTATTGAATTATGCTCACTGAAATTGAAGATATTGTAAATAAGCATAATGTTGGAGGACACTTGCTTTAGAATATTGCAAAAACAATAATGCAAAGCTTAGGAACATGCATTAACTGCAAACATGTAAATGTAAAAAAATATTACGTTACTTCAGATGAAGTGTGGTAGCAAGTGTCACTTAGTGCGAGAGTACAAAAATAGGATTCAGATGTACATTTCAACACATATTTAATTTTGAATGTTAGCTTGTTCATTTTATCCATCTAATAGACCACTTTCAAGTTCATTCGTCACCCGCAAAAACTCGTCAATTATACACACCTTTATGACGTCATTTACCAGATAGAGGGGCTTGCCTGTATCCCTGCACTATTTACGTTCATCAAGCGTCTTAGTGATCCTCTTTGTGCAGGATAAACTAGAAATAATGGTTGCTCTGTAGATACTTACTGACAATTCCCTAATGACAGCAGTGTTGATTGTCAATTTTGAGAATTCAATTTGCCGAATAATTCGTACAATATAGAATTATAGTTTTCCAACCACTCGCTCAACATTGGAAGGGAAGTGACGACGCCCCTAAATGCACAAATGACGATGATAAAGGCGCGTATACTTGACGATTTTTTTCCGGTGACGGATGAACTCGAAAGTGGTCTATTGTAATAATAACAATTTGTAAAACTAAAAATAAAGATTTCACTAAATGTTTGTTTAAATTTAACCAATTTGATTCAATAACAGGTATTGCCAGCTAGACCGTATGCGTATACTCATACGGTCTGACCGTATGAGTATACGCATACGGTCTGACTGTACGCGTATGGTCGTACCGTACGGGTATATGTATACGGTCCAGATCGTATGCGTACGGTCCAAATACTCATATGGTCTGGAACATATATAAAGGTTGAGGATGAACACGGATGCGGCCACTTTCATTTTTGACAAAAAACACCTGAAAAGTGAAAATTTTTGGCATATTTGATAGATTTTTCATATATAAGCTTGAATCAGAGTATCTTTAATGACTATATCAGTTAAAATCTTTCACATAAACTTATCAAATCCATTGAAATAGACATTTAAGTGTTTAAAAAGTGTCTAAAATCTTTCTTAAGATGAATTTGAAATTTGAGGCCAAAATTGACCCTTACCTACTCCTTTATATTAAAATAGTTACATTAGGTAGCAATACACAGTTAGGAAAAAAACTTAAAATTGACACTCATAATTTTTAAACACCCTCTTTCCCCTCCTGTCTAACAAAGAAGGCTTTATATGTGTGTTATGCATGTATATACTTGTAGAAAGAAAATCTTCCATAGATTTGATTTTTAATGGTCATAAGGGTGAAATATAATCCCTTTTGGGTGTAACCATGGCAACAATCTGCATTTCTTAGATACAAAATATAGCAAAAAAGGGGGGTGAACATGTCACAAAAGTCCCAAAAATTTGGTCTAAAGGAAAATTTCAATGAATTACAGTGATACCTTTCCTGAATCCATAGGTTTATATCTATCAAGTGGTCCAAAAAAAATCATATGCTTTCCTGCTCCTTTTTCCATAAAATTGAATTGAAAAGATCGAGCGCCAAATCTTTGTTGATAAACATTACAATAATTTATGGACCTATGAACGGTACGGATAGGAAAATACGGACTGTCAATCATAGAAATGGCCTATAAAACATGTTAAAATCAATCTAAATGTTCATATAAACCCACTAAGAAGGCTATATTATTCTTCAATTATCTAAAAATCAATTTTATTGTACAAAAACTTTCATATTTAAAATATTCACAGGGGCCATAATGCGAAACTAAACTTCTAACTGTGTATTGCTACCTTAAGGATTAACATTTTTTTTCCCAATTCCACTTTAAATGGATTTCTGTTTTCTACTAGTTAAAACGAGCATTTTCGCCTGCTAGTTTTGTAAATCGGTTCAGAAATAAATATTTTATGAAGGTTAGCAGTTGACACTGAAATGCAACAAAAAATTGATTTTATGAAACATGCCATGTCAAAGTGCATTTTCTCCTTTTTTGGTCAATTTTCTAAAACTATACCTTCTAACCCTGTCTTTTCTTGTTTAAAAACTTAAATTAACCTTAACAGTAGACAACTTTTACAAGTTAAAGCTATTTTAAAGCTTAAGAATGTCAATTTTGTTGTGTATTACCATACCAAAGCCTTGGTTAAAATTTAGTTAATACTGAATTTATTTATAACAGCGGGAAAAAATTTAGGCTTAATTCATGCTAAATTGTGACTTTATACTTGCTAAAATAATAAATTTAATTTAGTCACATGAAAAAATATAAAGCGTTCCCTTCTAAGGTTTCTACATAACGCGCAATCTTCTTTTCCAAGGGGTAGCCGATAAAGTATCAATTTATAACGGAACCAAGTCTTTGTGTCAAAATGTCTATATTGGTTGCTAAGGATAATAAACAACAAAACTAACATATATTGTCATACTAAAGGTTGTTTCTCCCTTAGAATTGTATCTATAACATAAATATCAATAGTTTTGTGGTATGTTTGTCTAAAAATAAAGCAATTATTTGCTTTGTCAGATGCCATAAGGTAGCAATACACAGTTAGGAAAAAAACTTAAAATTGACACTCATAATTTTTAAACACCCTCTTTCCCCTCCTGTCTAACAAAGAAGGCTTTATATGTGTGTTATGCATGTATATACTTGTAGAAAGAAAATCTTCCATAGATTTGATTTTTAATGGTCATAAGGGTGAAATATAATCCCTTTTGGGTGTAACCATGGCAACAATCTGCATTTCTTAGATACAAAATATAGCAAAAAAGGGGGGTGAACATGTCACAAAAGTCCCAAAAATTTGGTCTAAAGGAAAATTTCAATGAATTACAGTGATACCTTTCCTGAATCCATGGGTTTATATCTATCAAGTGGTCCAAAAAAAATCATATGCTTTCCTGCTCCTTTTTCCATAAAATTGAATTGAAAAGATCGAGCGCCAAATCTTTGTTGATAAACATTACAATAATTTATGGACCTATGAACGGTACGGATAGGAAAATACGGACTGTCAATCATAGAAATGGCCTATAAAACATGTTAAAATCAATCTAAATGTTCATATAAACCCACTAAGAAGGCTATATTATTCTTCAATTATCTAAAAATCAATTTTATTGTACAAAAACTTTCATATTTAAAATATTCACAGGGGCCATAATGCGAAACTAAACTTCTAACTGTGTATTGCTACCTTAGATGTATTTTTATGCCCCACCTACGATAGTAGAGGGGCATTATGTTTTCTGGTCTGTGCGCCCCTTCGTCTGTTCATCTGTCCGTCTGTCCCACTTAAGGTTAAAGTTTTTGGTCAAGGTAGTTTTTGATGAAGCTGAAGTCGAATCAACTTGAAACTTAGTACATATGTTCCTTATGATATGATCTATCTAATTTTAAAGACAAATTAAACTTTTGACCGACCCAAATTTCACGGTCCACTGAACATAGAAAATGAAAGTGCGAGTTTCAGGTTAAAGTTTTTGGTCAAGGTAGTTTTTGATGAAGTTTAAGTCCAATCAACTTAAAACTTAGTACAAATGTTCCCTATGATATGATCTTTCTAATTTTAATGCTTATTATATTTTTTACCCATTTTCACGGTCCATAGAACATGGAAAATGATAATGCGAGTGTGGCATCCGTGTACTTTGGACACATTCTTGTTCATTAAAAAACGTTATTCTGATTGACTATACTGCAATCTGGCCTTTAATATTCCTTAAGCAACATAATTACACAATGAAATTTATCATTCATGATGACACAAGGTCCCAAATAAAGTGCACTGGTCATTAAATAAAAAGTTGATTAAAATCGTGTTTTCATGATCCTAGCTACAGGCCTCTACATTATCATTTTTTCTCACTTGTCCCTTCGGACAAGTTGAAAGAAAATCAACTTGTCCGAACTCTTAACTCACTTGTCCAAATTTATAATTGAAAATCCTCCATATTGATTATACATGTATGTTATAGGCAACAATAACACTTGCCCTTTGATTGTACCTAATAAAGATCAATATAGGGAGCATTTTGTTATGTTATATGAATGCCACATCAAAATTCATTTTATTATTTCAGACTGAAGGCTTATTTGCAAGACTGAGCTCTCTGACTCATTGTCACTATCATGTGTCGATCATTTTAAAATCATATCTCTTCCCATATTATTATTACCACTAGGTTCTCCTGTTCATGGACCTATATTCATTCTGAAGTAGTGGTAGTACCTTGTTTACAATAAACCTTTTTAATTTATTGATGGTGCCAAACAAGATTTTACATTTTATTTTGATTTTTACATATATAATCATGAAGTACATTAAACATTTCAGTAAAACATCTGCCTTTTTAGATTTTATTTAATTTTTACATCTTAACTTATTATTTTAACATATAGATCTTATTAAATAAAACCTTATTTAATTTAATGTTATGCCTAAAAGCAAAATCAAATGATACAAACTTTTTAATTAAAAATTTAAAAGTTAAGGTAAAACTCCATATCATGAATATGGAGGTGCTCCTAATTCAAGAGGCTTATACTAAGAAGACATTTACATTGGTTTCCTTCCCCTTACTTATTTTTCCCTGGTTAATGGCTGCCAGCATGTTCAAATTCGTTCAATCAGAGACATATTATACAAGTTTATATGTCTCTGGTTCAATCAATGAATATTTATTTTATTTTGTATGATCAATAAAACAATCATTCATATTTTTAGGAATGTATAAGTCTTGAATTTGATCTATTAACATCTGACATCGATTTTTTCACTTGTCCCATCGGACAAGTAGTATGTTGAATCTACTTGCCCGACACCTATTTTCACTTGTCCCGGACAATCGGACAAACGGTAATGTCGAGCCCTGAGCTATAAAATGTAATTATAAGTAATGAATGCTTATTTTTGTAACTTCATAGGGTTGTAAAAGGGTTGACCGTGCACACATTTTTAGAATGAATCGCAATGTACTTTGTTCAATGCTTTTACACCCCAATGAAGTTGCATAAAGAAGCATTCAGTTCTTGATTGAAGATTTCTCGCTGTTGTGCAATACTAAATAAATCTGTTTTTAGTCTATATACAAAGAATAACATATTGGGTAAATGAAAATTACATGTCATTGAGTAGTTACAATTATCACAATTTATCAGTATAAATAAAGTTTTTAATGATTTAATTTCCAGGCTGAAGAGATAAAAATGGCTAAACAACTAAGAGGGGCAGTGATGCCTATTGTAAATGTCGCTAAAACAGAGAAAGCAAGGAAGATCACTGATGAGGAGAAGAAATTCAGTGCTTTCACCGCACTCCGACAGGCCCGTGCAGCCGCTCGTTTGGTGGGATACAGGGAAAAGAAGGCTAAACAGAAGGCCGAGGAAGAGGCTAACAAGCCTAAAAAATAAACTACTATGGTGTCAATTAAAAAAAAAATATGGAAAAATTTCTTCTGATTATTCATGAAAAAAAATGTTTTGATTGCCTTGCCATAGTGACTTGCACTATGAGGTGTTGTCATTACTTGTCCTATTTTATTTCTTGATAAGTTCGGAAAATGTATGAAATATATACCATTGGACTTTACGACACAAGCATCAATCAATCGTTTCATGACTACAGATTATTTCAGCCGTTTGAAAAGTCTGTTTACTTTTAAATTTCATTTTTGTCTCTGTGTTTTTTCCAACATGATGGAGATTCAAGGGTACATATGGATTCTCCTGTCAGTTAATTCAAGTTTCTGGTAAATGATTTGGGTGCAATATACATGATATAGTAACCATCTGTCTATTTACATGTTTAATTTCAACAGAAGTGTGATAAAAAATATGACACCAGGTGCCAAAATTATAGTAAAAAAAAATTGTTAATTTTGAGAAACATCTGTTTTTGTTAGGATTTTAAAGCAAATAATAGGTAGGAAACTATGCAGTTTGTTTGCTATTGCAATATGGTTGCCTGTGTCAGAAAACAAAATACATAGTGCTTTTAAGAGAACTTGTATTCATTGGCAAACACATTCTGAAGTCAAAAATTGACAATCCAGAAACATAAACGGCTTTGTATTATACTAAATTTGACAAGCATGCTAGGGCCATTATTGACATTTTAGTTTCTAATACTCGTAGTAAAGCAAAGTTAGACAGGAATGGAAAAGTTACTTTTCCATGAGACCATATAAAGCCTAAAATTATTAATGCCAAGGATGTACAAGTAGTTGAATAATGAGAAACAACATCACCAAAATCAAGTCGATAGTAATTTTTATATGTACGTTTACAGGACGTATTATGGTATTCATTTGTCAGTCTTTTCGGACAATGCCTAATCTTGTTTGTCCTTCTAGTTTTTTCTATAAATTTCTTGTGACATTGAAAAGTTTTGGAACTTAATTAATTGAAAAAGTGATGGTTGTATTATGGTGCAGCTTTTCTTTTACTAATAACCTTTAACACATGCAGATGGATAGAAGTTTTAGAGAGTAAAAATTCACACAATAATACCTACATACCCGGTATATTAATATGAAAATAAGTACATGTAGATGTGGTTTGATTGCCAATAAGACATCTTCGCTTGCCAAGGATTGCAATCCAGTCCCTTCCTCAGAAGTTCCTCTCCGTCTTTGACAGATCAAGCCAATATTTAAGAGAAGGGGACTGGTCTCTACTTCTTTACTAGCAATGATTCGGTACTCAACAAACTGATACCAAAAAGTCTGCTATAAGGCCCTACATGAATTTTAAGAAAATCTTGAGACAATTTAATCTAGGAAACTAATTATACGACCGCAAATTTTGAAAAAATTTTCGTCGTATATTGCTATCACGTTGGCGTCGTCGTCGTCGTCGTCGTCGTCGTCGTCGTCGTCGTCGTCGTCGTCGTCCGAATACTTTTAGTTTTCGCACTCTAACTTTAGTAAAAGTGAATAGAAATCTATGAAATTTTAACACAAGGTTTATGACCATAAAAGGAAGGCTGGTATTGATTTTGGGAGTTTTGGTCCCAATATTTTAGGAATTAGGGGCCAAAAAGGGCCCAAATAAGCATTTTCTTGGTTTTCGCACAATAACTTTAGTTTAAGTTAATAGAAATCTATGAAATTTTGACACAAGGTTTATGACCACAAAAGAAAGGTTGGGATTGATTTTGGGAGTTTTGGTTTCAACAGTTTAGGAATTAGGGGCCAAAAAAGGGCCCAAATAAGCATTATTCTTGGTTTTCGCACAATAACTTTAGTTAAAGTAAATAGAAATCAATGAAATTTAAACACAATGTTTATGACCACAAAAGGAAGGTTGGTATTGATTTTGGGAGTTTCGGTCCCAACAGTTTAGGAATTAGGGGCCAAAAAGGGACCCAAATAAGCATTTTTCTTGGTTTTCGCACCATAGCGTTAGTATAAGTAAATAGAAATCTATGAAATTTAAACACAAGGTTTATGACTATAAAAGGAAGGTTGGTATTGATTTTGGGAGTTTGGGTCCCAACAGTTAAGGAAAAAGCGGCCCAAAGGGTCCAAAATTAAACTTTGTTTGATTTCATCAAATTTGAATAATTGGGGTTCTTTAATATGCCGAATCTAACTGTGTATGTAGATTCTTAATTTTTGGTCCCGTTTTCAAATTGGTCTACATTAAGGTCCAAAGGGTCCAAAATTAAACTTAGTTTGATTTTAACAAAAATTGAAACCTTGGGGTTCTTTGATATGCTGAATCTAAAAATGTACTTAGATTTTTGATTATTGGACCAGTTTTCAAGTTGGCCCAAATCGAGGTCCAAAATTAAACATTGTTTGATTTCATCAAAAATTGAATAATTGGGGTTCTTTGTTATGCCAAATCTAACTGTGTATGTAGATTCTTAATTTTTGGTCCAGTTTTAAAATTGGTCTAAATTAAAGTGCAAAGGGTCCAAAATTAAACTAAGTTTGATTTTAACAAAAATCAAATTCTTGGGCCTCTTTGATATGCTGAATCTAAACATGTACTTAGATTTTTGATTATGGGCCCAGTTTTCAAGTTGGTCCAAATCAGGATCTAAAATTATTATATTAAGTATTGTGCAATAGCAAGTCTTTTCAATTGCACAGTATTGTGCAATGGCAAGAAATATATAATTTCACAATATTGTGAAATAGCTAATTTTTTTTTAATTAAGAGTTATCTTTCTTTGTCCAGTAAAGTAAGCAAGAAATATCTGCAAGAATTTTTTTTAATTGGAGTTATCTTTCTTTGTCCAGAATCAACTTAAATCTTTGTTATATACAATATACAATGTATATTCACTTTTTACTACCAACTGATAAATTTAAATAATCTTTACCATTCAGTGATAACAAGCAGTTTTTTTACATCTTAATATTTTATGATGTATTTAAATGAGTAGTAATTGTTGCAAACTCCATTAGAATATTTTAATTGAAATTAGTTTTGGAATAAGGGAAAGGGGGATGTGATTAAAAAATTGGGTTCAATTTTTCTCATTTGAAATACCATAAATAAAAAGAAAATTTCTTCAAACATTTTTTTGAGAGGATTAATATTCAACAGCATAGTGAATTGCTCTAAGAGTAAGAGAGAACAAAAATTTTAAGTTCATTTGAATACATTCATTCTGTGTCAGAAACCTATGCTGTGTCAACTATTTAATCACAATCCAAATTTAGAGCGGAATCCAGCTTGAATGTTGTGTCCATACTTGCCCCAACTGTTCAGGGTTCAACCTCTGCGGTCGTATAAAGCTACGCCCTGCGGAGCATCTGGTTATAATTTATAATGAAACAATTTACAAAAAACAAATATAACGGACAGGAACCAACAACAACCACTAAACTACATGCGCCTGGCTTTGAGCAGGCACATTTAGAATGTGGCTGGGTAAAACATGTATGCAGGTGACAACCCTGCTCTTAACGTGGAACAATAGTGGAATAGTACAACATAAGAGTACCTATCAAAATCAGTTGAAAAGGGCTTAGAATGTATTCATCGAATCAAAACAAAGCGCCTGAAGTCCAAGGCTAGTTCTGAAAGTAGTCATTCAAGGTTTCTTTCAGCTAGTTAAAAGATAATAACAACGAATAGATTTTTATACGACCGCAAAATTTGAAAAAAATTTCGTTGTGCAATTATATTGCTATCACTTTGGCCTTGTCGTCATTGTCATCGTCCGAATACTTTTAGTTTTCGCACTCTAAACTTTAGTAAAAGTAAATAGAAATCTATTAAATTTTAACACAAGGTTTAATGACCACAAAAGGACGGATGGGATTGATTTTGGGAGTTTTGGTCCCAACATTTTAGGAATTAGGGGCCAAAAAGGGCCCAAATAAGCATTTTCTTGGTTTTCGCACAATAACTTTAAGTAAATAGAAACCAATGAAATTTAAACAAGGTTTATGACCATAAAAGGAAGGTTGGTATTGATTTTGGGAGTTTTGGTCCCAACAGTTTAGGAATAAAGGGCCCAAAGGGTCCAAAATTAAACTTTGTTTGATTTCATAAAAAAATGAATAATTACGGTTGTTTGATATGTCAAATCTAACTGTGTATGTAGATTCTTAATTTTTGGTCCCGTTTTCAAATTGGCCTACATTAAGGTCCAAAGGGTCCAAAATTAAACTAAGTTTGATTTTAACAAAATTGAATCCTTGGGGTTCTTTGATATGCTGAATCTAAAAATGTACTTAGATTTTTTATTATTGGCCCAAATCGGGGTCCAAAATTAAACTTTGTTTGATTTCATCAAAAATTGAATAATTGGGGTTCTTTGATATGCCAAATCTAACTGTGTATGTAGATTCTTAACTTTTGGTCCCGTTTTAAAATTGGTCTACATTAAAGTCCAAAGGGTCCAAAATTAAACTAAGTTTGATTTTAACAAAAATTGAATTCTTGGGCCTCTTTGATATGCTGAATCTAAACATGTACTTATATTTTTGATTATGGGCCCAGTTTTCAAGTTGGTCCAAATCAGGATCCAAAATTATTATATTAAGTATTGTGCAATAGCAAGACATTTTAAATTGCACAGTTATAAATTCAGCAATAGCAAGAAATCTTCAATTGCACAGTATTGTGCAATAGCAAGAAATCTTCAATTGCACAGTATTGCACAATAGCAAGAAATATCTAATTGCACAATATTGTGCAATAGCAAGAAATTCCAATTGGATTTCAATTGGAGTTATCTTTCTTTGTCCAGAATAGTAGTTGAATCAACTTAAATCAGTGTTCTATACAATATTCGCTTTTACTACCAACTGATCTTTACCATTCAGTCATTGTCAGTGATAACAAGCACTTTTTTTACATTTTAATATTTTATGATGTATTTAAATGAGTAGTTATTGTTGCAAACTTCATTAGAAATTTGAATTGAGATCAGTTTTGAAATAAGGGAAAGGGGGATGTGAAAAAAAATTGTGTGTGGGGGGGGGGGGGGGGGGGTCAATTTTTTTCATTTCAGATTTCATAAATAAAAAGAAAATTTCTTCAGACATTTTTTTGAGAGGATTAATATTCAACAGCATAGTGAATTGCTCAAAGACAAAAAAAAATTTTAAGTTCATTAGACCACATTCATTCTGTGTCAGAAACCTATGCTGTGTCAACTATTTAATCACAATCGAAATTTAGAGCTGAATCAAGCTTGAATGTTGTGTCCATACTTGCCCCAACCGTTCAGGGTTCAACCTCTGCGATCGTATAAAGCTGCGCCCTGCGGAGCATCTGGTTTTAATGTATTTTAGAGGAAAACATCAATAAGTACACATCAAATACTTAGTCTGAGAAAAACCTGACCTTGTGCCATTCCAAAATATTGATATAAACCAGATTGTAGTACCGTGAAACTAGATCAAACTATATACAAGTATAACCTTAATATTCAGAATGGTATTAATTTACTGATAACAATCAGATAAAAACTATTAAAAGGTATAATTACAGATCAATACAGTGATCGATACATAGGTTACCTTTTAGAACAAGTTGTTTTAAAGGATTGATACTAGTCATCATTACACATATTGTCAATTGAATTTTAAAAGAAGTTGGCGGCTTTGAAAGATGAAATTTACCCTATCGCAGAAGGAGGCTAGTTGACTTAACAATCGATTTGGAGTTGTGAAGAATTTGAAAACCGTTGCACCTATTTTGGGTTAATGATTGCATGAAACTCGATCAAAAGGCTATGATACTGACGTTAAATATCCGTAAATCTTCCAAGATTTATCACTTATTTTGAAATGCACAAAATATAGGGCATTCATAATAACCTTTTAAACAACATATCCATGAATATTTCCAGACATTTATCAATGAAATATATGCTCCGATATGCAAGTTACCAAATGATTATATAGCTTGTGCAAGGTGCAGAAATTTAATATCTGTTCTGAAATTATCAATGGTGTAATCTTTATAAATTTGAGTTGTCTTCCTTTGTCCGTAATGCAATGTTGAATTTTACTTTCCAAATGCTTACAAGCACTTTGATTATTCGTGATCCTGCTTGTTAAGAAAACAATTGATTCCCTTTGAATGACCCGTGGAAACAATAAGGGATTCTACACTTCAAGAGGATTTTCCAACTGAAGTGGTTTATCTGGTAAAGGTGGAAATAAAGAATAGGTAACAGGTAAAAAGAAAAAATCAAAATTCCGTCTTCTACGGTGTTCTTTTCTTAACCACAGAGTTCTTTTATGATGTTCGTTTCTCGAATATTATTTATAAGCAATAGCTAACTTGTATTCGGTTTAAAGGAATACATATCTTCTTTCTGAAATTTACTTATTTAGTTTTCATGGTTCATAGGTAGTGTTATTTGGTACTTTCTGGGTTCGTTGGTTTATATAACAGTGAAATTTATTTGGTGTGTAGATGGATTTAAAGTTGTTCAGACAGTATTGCTGGATCACTAATAAAGGAAAGTTAAGCCTGGTTGTAAGAAATGCTGTTGAGATAATGTAACATGAAACCGGTAAATCTATTGGACTTACCCGAGCAGTACTGATGTCGGTTGTGTACCCTTACTTCTCTTGTCAGTGACCTACCCGATCAGTACTGATGTCGGTTGTGCACCCTTACTTCTCCAGTCAGTGACTTACCCGATCAGTACTGTATCCTTACTTCTCTTGTCAGTGACATACCCGATCAGTACTGATGTCGGTTGTGTACCCTTACTTATCTTGTCAGTGACCTACCCGAGTAGTACTGATGTCGGTTGTGTACCCTTACTTCTCTTGTCAGTGACCTACCCGATCATTACTGATGTCGGTTGTGTACGGCTTACTTCTCTTGTCAGTGACCTACCCGAGCAGTACTGATGTCGGTTGTGTACCCTTACTTCTCTTGTCAGTGACCTACCCGATCAGTACTGATGTCGGTTGTGTACGGCTTACTTTTCTTGTCAGTGACCTACCCGATCAGTACTGATGTCGGTTGTGTACGGCTTACTTTTCGTACGGGGCGCCGAATGGGACTCTTGTGGTTTTGTACAAAATTCAATTCTGTCATAACAAAATCATTTTTGTCTTACAAAACTATGTGCTACAGACTTGTTTTGTGAGAACTTCAATTTTGTGATGACAAAATTCATTTGTGTAGACAAAATTCATTTTTGTCATGACAAAATTCATTTTTGTAGACAAAATTCATATTTGTCATGACAAAAGTCAATTTTGTCTTAAAGGTATGCAAATATAAACATATTTGCATACAAAATTGACTTTTGTTACCTGATATGGAAATTAAATCACAAAAGTCAATTGTGTACGGTAAGATTCAATTTTGTGAGACAAAATTGACTTTTGTGAAACAAAATTAACTTTTGTGAGACAAAATTGACTTTTGTGAGACAAAATTGACTTTTGTGAGACAAAATTGACTTTTGTGAGACAAAATTGACTTTTGTAAGACTAAACTGACTTTTGTGAGACAAAATTCAATTTTGTCATTTTTGTTGTGACAAAATTCAATTTTGTCATTTTTGTTGAGACAAAATTCAATTTTGTCATTTTTGTTGAGACAAAAGTCAATTTTGTTAATTTTGTTGAGACAAAAGTCAATTTTGTAAATTTTGTTGAGACAAAAGTCAATTTTGTTAATTTTGTTGAGACAAAAGTCAATTTTGTCAATTTTGTTGAGACAAAAGTCAATTTTGTGACGACAAAATTCAATGTTGTGATGACAAAATTCAATTTTGTAACAACATAATTGACTTTTATGAGACAAAATTGACTTTCGTGAGACAAAATTGACTTTCGTGAGACAAAAATCAATTTTGTTGAGACAAAATTCAATTTTGTTAATTTTGTTGAGACAAAATTCAATTTTGTTAATTTTGTTGAGACAAAATTCAATTTTGTTAATTTTGTTGAGACAAAACAATTTTGTTGAGACAAAATTCAATTTTGTCAATTTTGTTGAGACAAAATTCAATTTTGTCAATTTTGTTGAGACAAAATTCAATTTTGTTAATTTTGTTGAGACAAAATTCAATTTTGTCAATTTTGTTGAGACAAAATTCAATTTTGTCAATTTTGTTGAGACAAAAGTCAATTTTGTCAATTTTGTCTCACAAAAGTCAATTTTGTGTAACAAAAGTCAATTTTGTGTAACAAAAGTAATTTTTGTGTAACAAAAGTCAATTTTGTGTAACAAAGGTCAATTTTGTGTAACAAAAGTCGATTTTGTATGCAAATTAGTTCACAGAAACCAAATTAAACTAATTTGAATACAAAATTGACTTTTGTCGCTCAATTTTCAAATTAGGTAACAAAAGTCAAGTCTGTGTAACAAAAATGAATTTTGTCATGACAAAAGTGACTTTTGTCCGCTGATAGATAATTTTGTATGACAAAATTTCAAATTTGTAGTATGATACAAATTTTGTTAAACTGAACTCATTTTTGTTGAACAAAAGTCACTTTTGTCCGTACAAAATTGAATTTTGAGTACAAAACCACAAGAGTCCCATTCGGCGCCCCGTAGGTTGTGTACGGCTTACTTTTCTTGTCAGTAACCTACCCGACCAGTACTGATGTCGGTTGTGTATCCTTACTTCTCTTGTCAGTGACCAACTCGAGCAGTACTGATGTCGGTTGTGTACCCTTACTTCTCTTGTCAGTGACCTACCTACTCGAGCAGTACTGATGTCGGTTGTGTACGGCTTACTTCTCTTGTCAGTGACCTACCCGATCAGTACTGATGTGGGTTGTGTACGGCTTACTTCTCTTGTCAGTGACCTACCCGAGCAGTACTGATGTCGGTTGTGTACCCTTACTTCTCTTGTCAGTGACCTACCCGAGCAGTACTGATGTCGGTTGTGTACGGCTTACTTCTCTTGTCAGTGACTTACCCGATCAGTACTGATGTCGGTTGTGTACGGCTTACTTTTCTTGTCAGTGACCTACCCGATCAGTACTGATGTCGGTTGTGTACGGCTTACTTTTCTTGACAGTGACCTACCCGATCAGTACTGATGTCGGTTGTGTATCCTTACTTCTCTTGTCAGTGACCTACTCGAGCAGTACTGATGTCGGTTGTGTACCCTTACTTCTCTTGTCAGTGACCTACTCGAGCAGTACTGATGTCGGTTGTGTACGGCTAACTTCTCTTGTCAAAGACCTACCCGATCAGTACTGATGTGGGTTGTGTACGGCTTACTTCTCTTGTCAGTGACCTACCCGAGCAGTACTGATGTCGGTTGTGTACCCTTACGTTTCTTGTCAGTGACCTATCCGAGCAGTACTGATGTCGGTTGTGTACGGCTTACTTTTCTTGTCAATGACCTACCCGAGCAGTACTGATGTCGGTTGTGTACCCTTACTTTTCTTGTCAGTGACCTACGCGATCAGTACTGATGTCGGTTGTGTACCCTTACTTCTCTTGTCAGTGACTTACCCGAGCAGTACTGATGTCGGTTGTGTACCCTTACTTTTCTTGTCAGTGACTTACCCGAGCAGCACTGATGTCGGTTGTGTACGGCTTACTTTTATTGTCAGTGACTTACCCGAGCAGTACTGATGTCGGTTGTGTACCCTTTCTTCTCTTGTCAGTGACTTACCCGAGCAGTACTGATGTCGGTTGTGTACCCTTACTTTTCTTGTCAGTGACCTACGCGATCAGCACTGATGTGGGTTGTGTACCCTTACTTCTCTTGTCAGTGACTTACCCGAGCAGTACTGATGTCCGTTGTGTACCCTTACTTTTCTTGTCAGTGACCTACCCGATCAGTACTGATGTCGGTTGTGTATCCTTACTTCTCTTGTCAGTGACCTACTCGAGCAGTACTGATGTCGGTTGTGTACCCTTACTTCTCTTGTCAGTGACCTACTCGAGCAGTACTGATGTGGGTTGTGTACGGCTTACTTCTCTTGTCAGTGACCTACCCGAGCAGTACTGATGTCGGTTGTGTACCCTTACTTCTCTTGTCAGTGACCTACCCGAGCAGTACTGATGTCGGTTGTGTACGGCTTACTTCTCTTGTCAGTGACTTACCCGATCAGTACTGATGTCGGTTGTGTACGGCTTACTTTTCTTGTCAGTGACCTACCCGATCAGTACTGATGTCGGTTGTGTACGGCTTACTTTTCTTGTGAGTGACCTACCCGATCAGTAATGATGTCGGTTGTGTATCCTTACTTCTCTTGTCAGTGACCTACTCGAGCAGTACTGATGTCGGTTGTGTACCCTTACTTCTCTTGTCAGTGACCTACTCGAGCAGTACTGATGTCGGTTGTGTACGGCTAACTTCTCTTGTCAGTGACCTACCCGATCAGTACTGATGTGGGTTGTGTACGGCTTACTTCTCTTGTCAGTGACCTACCCGATCAGTACTGATGTCGGTTGTGTACCCTTACTTCTCTTGTCAGTGACCTACCCTAGCAGTACTGATGTCGGTTGTGTACGGCTTACTTCTCTTGTCAGTGACTTACCCGATCAGTACTGATGTCAGTTGTGTACGGCTTACTTTTCTTGTCAGTGACCTACCCGATCAGTACTGATGTCGGTTGTGTACGGCTTACTTTTCTTGTCAGTGACCTACCCGATCAGTAATGATGTCGATTGTGTATCCTTACTTCTCTTGTCAGTGACCTACTCGAGCAGTACTGATGTCGGTTGTGTACGGCTAACTTCTCTTGTCAGTGACCTACCCGATCAGTACTGATGTGGGTTGTGTACGGCTTACTTCTCTTGTCAGTGACCTACTCGAGCAGTACTGATGTCGGTTGTGTACCCTTACTTCTCTTGTCAGTGACCTACCCGAGCAGTACTGATATCGGTTGTGTACGGCTTACTTCTCTTGACAGTGACTTACCCGATCAGTACTGATGTCGGTTGTGTACGGCTTACTTCTCTTGTCAGTGACCTACCCGATCAGTACTGATGTGGGTTGTGTACGGCTTACTTCTCTTGTCAGTGACCTACCCGAGCAGTACTGATGTCGGTTGTGTACCGTTACTTCTCTTGTCAGTGACCTACCCGAGCAGTACTGTTGTCGGTTGTGTACGGCTTACTTCTCTTGTCAGTGACTTACCCGATCAGTACTGATGTCGGTTGTGTATCCTTACTTCTCTTGCCAGTGACCTACTCGAGCAGTACTGATGTCGGTTGTGTACGGCTTACTTCTCTTGTCAGTGACCTACCCGATCAGTACTGATGTGGGTTGTGTACGGCTTACTTTTCTTGCCAGTGACCTACCAGAGCAGTACTGATGTCGGTTGTGTACGGCTTACTTCTCTTGTCAGTGACTTACCCGATCAGTACTGATGTCGGTTGTGTACCCTTACTTCTCTTGTCAGTGACCTACCCGAGCAGTACTGATGTCGGTTGTGTACGGCTTACTTCTCTTGTCAGTGACTTACCCGATCAGTACTGATGTCGGTTGTGTATCCTTACTTCTCTTGTCAGTGACCTACCCGATCAGTACTGATGTCGGTTGTGAACGGCTTACTTCTCTTGTCAGTGACTTACCCGATCAGTACTGATGTCGGTTGTGTACCCTTACTTCTCTTGTCAGTAACCTACCCGAGCAGTACTGATGTCGGTTGTGTACGGCTTACTTCTCTTGTCAGTGACTTACCCGATCAGTACTGGTGTCGGTTGTGTACCCTTACTTCTCTTGTCAGTAACCTACCCGAGCAGAACTGATGTCGGTTGTGTACGGCTTACCTTTCTTGTAAGTGACCTACCCGATCAGTACTGATGTCGGTTTCGTACCCTTACTTCTCTTGTCAGTGACCTACTCCAGCGGTACTGATGTTGGTTGTGTGCCCTTACTTCTCTTGTCAGTGACCTACCCGATCAGTACTGATGTCGGTTGTGTACGGTTTACTTCTCTTGTTAGTAACCTACCCGATTTTTACTGATGTCGGTTGTGTACGGCTTACTTTTCCAGTCAGTGACCTACCCGAGCAGTACTGATGTCGGTTGTGTACCCTTACGTTTCTTGTCAGTGACTTACCCGAGCAGTACTGATGTCAGTTGTGTACGGCTTACTTTTCTTGTCAGTGACCTACCCGAGCAGTACTGATGTCGGTTGTGTACGGCTTACTTTTCTTGTCAGTGACCTACTCCAGCAGTACTGATGTTGGTTGTGTGCCCTTACTTCTCTTGTCAGTGACCTACCCGATCAGTACTGATGTCGGTTGTGTACGGCTTACCTTTCTTGTAAGTGACCTACCCGATCAGTACTGATGTCGGTTGTGTACCCTTACTTCTCTTGTCAGTGACCTACCCGATCAGTACTGATGTCGGTTTTGTACGGCTTACCTTTCTTGTAAGTGACCTACCCGATCAGTACTGATGTCGGTTGTGTACGGCTTACTTTTCTTGTCAGTGACCTACCCGAGCAGTACTGATGTCGGTTGTGTACCCTTACTTCTCTTGTCAGTAACCTACCCGAGCAGTACTGATGTCGGTTGTGTACGGCTTACTTTTCTTGTCAGTGACTTACCCGAGCAGTACTGATGTCGGTTGTGTACGGCTTACTTTTCTTGTCAGTGACTTACCCGAGCAGTATTGATGTCGGTTGTGTACCCTTACTTTTCTTGTCAGTGACCTACCCGAGCAGTACTGATGTCGGTTGTGTACCCTTACTTCTCTTGTCAGTGACCTACTCGAGCAGTACTGATGTCGGTTGTGTACGGCTTATCTTTCTTGTAAGTGATCTACTCGAGCAGTACTGATGTCGGTTGTGTACCCTTACTTCTCTTGTTAATGACCTACCCGATCAGTACTGATGTCGGTTGTGTACGGCTTACTTCTCTTGTCAGTGACTTACCCGATCAGTACTGATGTCGGTTGTGTACGGCTTACTTCTCTTGTCAGTGACTTACCCGATCAGTACTGATGTCGGTTGTGTACGGCTTACTTCTCTTGTCAGTGACTCACCCGATCAGTACTGATGTCGGTTGTGTACGGCTTACCTTTCTTGTCAGTGACTTACCCGCGCAGTACTGATGTCGGTTGTGTACCCTTACTTTTCTTGTCCGTGACCTACCCGAGTAGTACTGATGTCGGTTGTGTACGGCTTACCTTTCTTGTCAGTGACCTACCCGAGCAGTACTGATGTCGGTTGTGTACGGCTTACCTTTCTTGTCAGTGACCTACCCGAGCAGTACTGATGTCGGTTGTGTACGGCTTAATTTTCTTGTCAGTGACCTACCCGAGCAGTACTGATGTCGGTTGTGTACGGCTTACTTTTCTTGTCAATGACCTACCCGAGCAGTACTGATGTCGGTTGTGTACCCTTACTTCTCTTGTCAGTGACCTACCCGATCAGTACTGATGTCGGTTGTGTACAGCTTACTTCTCTTGTCAGTGACTTACCCGATCAGTACTGATGTCGGTTGTGTACCCTTACTTCTCTTGTCAGTGACCTACCCGAGCAGTACTGATGTCGGTTGTGTACGGCTTACTTCTCTTGTCAGTGACTTACCCGATCAGTACTGGTGTCGGTTGTGTACCCTTACTTCTCTTGTCAGTAACCTACCCGAGCAGAACTGAAGTCGGTTGTGTACGGCTTACCATTCTTGAAAGTGACCTACCCGATCAGTACTGATGTCGGTTGTGTACCCTTACTTCACTTGTCAGTGACCTACTCCAGCAGTACTGATGTTGGTTTTTGGCCCTTACTTCTCTTGTCAGTGACCTTCCCGAGCATTACTGATGTCGGTTGTGTACGGTTTACTTCTCTTGTCAGTGACCTACCCGATCAGTACTGATGTCGGTTGTGTACGGCTTACCTTTCTTGTAAGTGACCTACCCGATCAGTACTGATGTCGGTTGTGTACCCTTACTTCTCTTGTCAGTGACCTACCCGATCAGTACTGATGTCGGGTTTGTACGGCTTACCTTTCTTGTAAGTGACCTACCCGATCAGTACTGATGTCGGTTGTGTACGGCTTACTTTTCTTGTCAGTGACCTACCCGAGCAGTACTGATGTCGGTTGTGTACCCTTACTTCTCTTGTCAGTAACCTACCCGAGCAGTACTGATGTCGGTTGTGTACGGCTTACTTTTCTTGTCAGTGACTTACCCGATCAGTACTGATGTCGGTTGTGTACCCTTACTTCTCTTGTTAGTGACCTGCCCGAGCAGTACTGATGTCGGTTGTGTACCCTTACTTCTCTTGTCAGTGACCTACTCGAGCAGTACTGATGTCGGTTGTGTACGGCTTACCTTTCTTGTAAGTGATCTACCCGATCAGTACTGATGTCGGTTGTGTACCCTTACTTCTCTTGTTAGTGACCTACCCGAGCAGTACTGATGTCGGTTGTGTACGGCTTACTTCTCTTGTCAGTGACTTACCCGATCAGTACTGATGTCGGTTGTGTACGGCTTACTTCTCTTGTCAGTGACTTACCCGATCAGTACTGATGTCGGTTGTGTACGGCTTACCTTTCTTGTAAGTGACCTACCCGATCAGTACTGATGTCGGTTGTGTATCCTTACTTCTCTTGTCAGTGACCTACCCGCGCAGTACTGATGTCGGTTGTGTACCCTTACTTTTCTTGTCCGTGACCTACCCGAGTAGTACTGATGTCGGTTGTGTACGGCTTACTTCTCTTGCCAGTGACCTACCCGAGCAGTACTGATGTCGGTTGTGTACGGCTTAATTTTCTTGTCAGTGACCTACCCGAGCAGTACTGATGTCGGTTGTGTACCCTTACGTTTCTTGTCAGTGACCTACCCGAGCAGTACTGATGTCGGTTGTGTACGGCTTACTTTTCTTGTCAATGACCTACCCGAGCAGTACTGATGTCGGTTGTGTACCCTTACTTTTCTTGTCAGTGACCTATGCGATCAGTTCTGATGTCGGTTGTGTACCCTTACTTCTCTTGTCAGTGACTTACCCGAGCAGAACTGATGTCGGTTGTGTACCCTTACTTTTCTTGTCAGTGACCTACGCGATCAGTACTGATGTCGGTTGTGTACCCTTATTTCTCTTGTCAGTCACTTACCCGAGCAGTACTGATGTCGATTGTGTACCCTTACTTTTCTTGTCAGTGACCTACGCGAGCAGTACTGATGTCGGTTGTGTATCCTTACTTCTCTTGTCAGTGACTTACCCGAGCAGTACTGATGTCGGTTGTGTACCCTTACTTTTCTTGTCAGTGACCTATGCGATCAGTACTGATGTCGGTTGTGTACCCTTACTTCTCTTGTCCGTGACTTACCCGAGCAGTACTGATGTCGGTTGTGTACCCTTACTTTTCTTGTCAGTGACCTACGCGATCAGTACTGATGTCAGTTGTGTACCCTTACTTCTCTTGTCAGTGACTTACCCGAGCAGTACTGATGTCGGTTGTGTACCCTTACTTTTCTTGTCAGTGACTTACCCGAGCAGCACTGATGTCGGTTGTGTACGGCTTACATTTCTTGTCAGTGACTTACCCGAGCAGTACTGATGTCGGTTGTGTACCCTTTCTTCTCTTGTCAGTGACTTACCCGAGCAGTACTGATGTCGGTTGTGTACCCTTACTTTTCTTGTCAGTGACCTACGCGATCAGCACTGATGTCGGTTGTGTACCCTTACTTCTCTTGTCAGTGACTTACCCGAGCAGTACTGATGTCGGTTGTGTACCCTTACTTTTCTTGTCAGTGACCTACCCGAGCAGTACTGATGTCGGTTGTGTACCCTTACTTCTCTTGTCAGTGACTTACCCGAGCAGTCCTGATGTCGGTTGTGTACCCTTACTTGTCTTGTCAGTGACCTACGCGATCAGCACTGATGTCGGTTGTGTACGGCTTACTTCTCTTGTCAGTGACCTACCCGAGCAGTACTGATGTCGGTTGTGTACCCTTACTTTTCTTGTCAGTGACCTACCCGAGCAGTACTGATGTCGGTTGTGTACCCTTACTTCTCCTGTCAGTGACCTACCCGAGCAGTACTGATGTCGGTTGTGTACCCTTACTCCTCTTGTCAGTTAAGACTAGTGCCTGAGCTGGGTCAGTGTATAAAGAAGTATCTTAGTTTTAAACAATTGGTGATGTGCTGACTTGATTCCAAAAACTAGCAGGTACACTTAAACGCTCCTACAGCTTTGAATGTGATGTACAAGTGCACAATATGATGCCCCGCGGATATCTAGAAAAAGGAATTTAAAATCCCTGGGAATTGAAATAGTTGTCAACCAAGAGGGAGATTCTATGTTGTTACGTAAAACAGTGTTTGATTAACCAACTTATTGTGATAGTGTCAATACCTAATTTTAAAGGAGCAGTTTTCACAAAAATCGACAATGACTTTAGAAGTACATGCTGATATTTAGAAAACTCGATAGTGACAAGATTTATTTATCACACAGTGACGTCTAATCTAAATTTGCAATTGGGAGATGACTTTCAACAAGTTTAATATCTGATGTGGTTTAAAGTGTTCATGTCAGGCGTTTCTAACGCTTCCGAGGCACATAGTTTACACTGAAGTGGGGCTTTTGTTCCAACCTACAGTTTTCTATGTAACGTGTAGTAGCGATATAAGTGTTTTGTGCTGATGTTGCGTTTCGTGCCAGTTGACCTACTTTTTGTAGATTTAAAACCTTTGAATCATGATTTTTTAGTTTTTGCAGAAAGCTCGAGATGGGATAGGGATCCTGCGGCGGCGTTAGCTAGCTTCCTAAAAGCTTTATATTTTAGAAGGTGGAAGACCTGGATGCTTCATACTTTGTATATAAATGCCTATATGTAACGAAGTTTCCGTCAGTCACATGCCCAATGTTCTTGACCTCATTTTCATGGTTCAGTGACTTCTTGAAAAAAAGTTAAGATTTTTTGTAATGTTAAATTCTCTCTTATTATATTTAATGGGGTACTTATATTTGGTATGTATGTGCGTACCTTGCAAGGTCCTCATGCCCGTCAGATAGTTTTCACTTGACCTTTACCTCATTTCATGGATAAATGAACAAGGTTAAGTTTTGGTTGTCAAGTCCATATCTAATATACTAAAACTATAAGCAACAGGTCTAGTATATTCAGTGTATGGAAGGACTGTAAGGTGTACATGTTCAACTGACAGGTGTTATATGACCTTGATCTCATTTTCATGGCTCAGTGGTCAAAGATAAGTTTTTAAGTTTTTGTCTTTTTTTAATACCATATGCAATAGGGCAACTATATTTGGTATATGGAAATATTTTGTGATCTATATGTCAGTCGCGCAGGTTTTATTTGATCTTGACCTCATGTTCACGGTTCATTGCTCAGTGTTATTTTTTTGTGTTTTGGGCTGTTTTTCTTAAACAATAGGTCAACTATATTTGTTGTATGGAAGAATTGTTAGCTGTAAATGTCTGTCTGGCATGGTTTATCTTACCTTGACCTCACTTTCATGGTTCACTTGTCATGTTTAGTTTTCGTGGTTAATGTTAAGTTTATATCGAGATTTAAAATTTATTATACAAATATATATTAAAGTGATAGACGAGAAGAAATTATCGAGATAAAGTACACCATGCATAAGTGTTTCTCTTGATAAACACAAGTGTATTATGCATAATTAACACGTTTTAACAACTGTTTCTGCTTATTTATGCACTACGAGGGATTGTTTATAGAAAAATACAGCAGATGATCACATTGAAATATTTAATGCATTTTATATTGATAACAGGTTGTTTCAACTGAAATTTAAACATCCCAGTTATTAGACATACAATGTATACTATATTACTTTATTCCAATACTTTTTCCTTTAAAATTTATTTGTTCTTTCTAGATAAAATTACACCCACAGGTCGAGAGAGGAATGGGTATTGGTGGCATTTATTTGGTCCTGTTTATGCAATCGTATACGGGTTACCTTTATAGTTCCTTACGTAAGAAATGGCAAATTCTGCCCTATTCCTGCGTTTATTTTTAGCACTGGTAAGTGTTGTAAAAGATTACCAATGCATGGCATTAACACGTCCTATAAAAAGAGCAGACAGCACGATATCACTGTACTCTAGAGAAATTTGATGGATTGAGGAACACAAATTTCAAATATCGTGAAATTTCCAAATTTTAAACGACTGAGTTTTGTACTAAAAGGTATTACATTTTACCACGATTTTTAATTTGGCCAAGATTCAGAATAATTTTATCATATGATTTAAACAAAGAATAAATGACCAATGTTTGCAAGTTCAAAATGCAAATATACTTCAATCAATAAAGTTAGACTTTTTTCAAGTGTCTACATAGTGGGCCGAAGACCACCCTATGTTGATATCTTAAAAAAAAACCCCAGAAGTGACAGAGCGGCAATATGTAAGATCCGTATAAGCTGTGCTCATATACTGATGATTGAAAGAGGAGACATTTAAATATTGCCAGAAATGAGAGGTACTGCTCTGTATGTAATTCTGGTCAAATTGAAAATGAAAAACATTTTCTTTTACATTGTGAAAAAACTCAACTCATAGGGCCATATTTTACCAAAAAGTTTCAAATATAATGATGATCCTACAAAATTTGATAAAAATGAAAATAATATAAACATATTATTAAAAAATAATTCATACACAATCCTAAAATTGACTTCCTTTTTCATTTCAGACAGTATGAACCTGCGTAAAGCTGAACAAACTCTATAGAATTGTCAATATGTCTTTAATTCATAGTCATTGTTTATAATATTGCATAATATAGTCATTATTTACAATACTTATTATGTATGATCAATTATGTAAATATTATACCATGAGCCCTAACCATTTATTGTTGATGAGTGTGTGCTAATAAATATTTGTATTTGTACTTGTATTATGTTATGATTTTGGGGCTTCAGTGGTATAACCGAATAGGTACAAACACAGTCGCCACACGTGACGGTGCTGTCTGATATAGACAACATTGATCTTTGCACATATCGTCAATATATTTACATCAAAATAGTTTCTAGTTAAGGGATTACTTTCGTGGGCTATACCCCCAGAACATGTACAGATTTTTAATGTATATAATACCATGCTTTCCCGAAATCTTAAGTTTTGTCTTCGACTTTACGTCTTCTGAAGTGCTAGTTTTTTTAGACCAGTTTTCTCTTGACAAAGTTCCATTTACTACAGAATAAACTCTTCGTTTTGTAAAAGATGACCACATTCATAACATTTATCAGATCAATTGTGTAAGTAAGGAGCCTGTAAATTCAGTGGTTGTTCTTTGTTTATGTGTTACATGTTTGTTTTTCATTCATTTTTTTGTACATAAATAAGGCCATTAGTTTTCTCGTTTGAATTGTTTTACATTGTCTTATCGGGGCCTTTTATAGCTGACTATGCGGTATGGACTTTGCTCATTGTTGAAGGCCGTACGATGACCTGTAGTTGTTAATGTCTATGTCATTTTGGTCTTTTATGGATAGTTGTCTCATTGGCAATCATACCACATCTTCTTTTTTATAAGTATGATAATGATGATTTTATTGACTCGTTGCTTTATTTTTGTCTCTATATTTTTTTTGTGTGTTAAAGTTCTATTTCCTTCTTTCTATGTTTTCTTGGCAACATGTGCATAAAAGACAATCTTTTACACAACCACAAAAATATCCGAGAAAGGCCCCTACACCGTTATTTCAAGAAGTCCGAAAATTTGAACGGATGATGAAATATACTAAAAGGACACTCTTGATAACTCATTAATCACGGTTTTAAGCGTCATTGGTTTACGTCAATTAAAAAAATAAAATCAAACTGTCACACATTTTGTATGAATAATTTTATCGTTTGTATACATCTTGTCTTTTCAATGTCAGTTGCATATACGTGGTGATTATTAATTTCATTTGCATATTTCTGATGGAGATGTCAATCATGTAGGTCTTCGACAAGTTTCTGAGAATTGACAGGAACAAAGTCACGTGATTTATGTACAACTTTAGAGTAACGAGTAGGTTTGGAGTAAATACATATTCTAGATACGATCAGAGATGATCATGTTGTTTCACACAATTGTCGTAAGTTAGATCAATATTTATAACAATACAAAAATTGTATACAGTGTTTGCAATTTGTAGATGCTATCAAAAATGTTCATATTTTCAAAATAATTTAATATATATATGCGTGTTTTTAATTCTTTTGCCTTGAGCGTCCCTTTTCTTTAGGTGGTGTTTACTTGTCCTCTAAATACTAACTCATCATATACAAAATGTACTTAGTTATTCTAACACATCTGTTGACTCTTGCATTTCCAATTTTACTCAATTGTTGGGTCTCTGCCTTCTCTTAAAAACAAAATTTGTCAATATGCCAATCTTGTGTATTAAGTTGGAACCATGCAATATAACTACAAAGCATAAATTGAAAGTTTTACTTATGTAATGTTAGTTTTGATCATAGATTTTTTACGTAGGTTGTATTAGTTGTCCTGTATAAATCTGTTGATGCTGAGGTTGCCAATTCTACAAGAATATGTATACCACCAGCACCTGAAGATGACGATTATTTTAAGGACTTAGAACAGGGAGATGCAGATATAAGGTAAATGTCTTCGTAGTAAAGTCTAGTGGAAGTTGGCTGTTGTTGGTGTAGACACTTTCAAATGAAAATGATGGACTGTACAAGATTTTAAAGTGTCCAAAAGCCTCATGTTTTTTTTTATTAATTATATGAATCTATGACAAACCAGATTGATGTGAAAACTTGTTTATGTTACTTTGTAATATGATAATCGCAATATTTGTAATCATCTTTATCATTATCCTTATAATTATTGTTGAAATTTTTACTTTTATTGTTGAAATTTTATCTTTTATTGTTGAAATTTTAACTTTCATTATCATCATTAGTGCTAAATTTTTATTATAAAAAACGTGAACTTTGTCTGTAGTGTTTGTGTTCAATTTTTTTTTCCATTTGTAGAGCTGCAATAAATAGAAGTTTAGATAGGGACACAGCACTTAAGGTCGAAACAGATAGAGCTGTCAATGAGTTAATGTTCGAAGCTAATCCAGTGTAAGTTTTGATACTCTTATATTGCAGTTAAGTTACTAAGTAAAGAAAAGTTTTAAAAAAGGAACAAATGTAATAAAATTATCCGTTTCAATATACAAAACAATACATCTAACGGTTACTGTCAAAGTACCAGTTTGCTAAATTATTTTACAGGATAAAAAAAACCCCATGCAAATTGATGAATAAAATAATTTTTAATGTTCATGGTACATAGATATTTTTAATCAGGATTCTATTTTTATTTAATTATAACACATTGAAGGAAGGAATATCAATTGTTGATTTTTTTTCAGGTTTGTATCGACGGTTAGAATGTGTAAATATAAATACCGATCTTATGCCCCTTCCAAAAAAATCTGGTACCAAGGGAAAATGTGTTATGTCTTGCATTACTTCTGGTATCAAATCTGGAGACACGTATATTGTCCGTAAGTACATGTATAACTGTTAATGTTGTTAGAACCAAAGATACCCAGTCTCTATCATTACATAACAGGGAGATAACTCTGTCAGAATCAGCTTAACGTATTAATCACGTTCTATCCTTAAGGAAATGTTAAAAACTTTTCAATGATTAAAACTAGTGCTTGTCCGAACTTCTCTATGACATTTTTTTCCAATAAAGTGTGTTGATCAAATTTTTTGAACATTGTATGTTGTTGTAAAAGGGTCAAAGTAAACATTTTGTCAAAATTGATGAAATTTAAACGAGCCGAATTAATTTTAGTCTAGGTGTATGGTATCACCTTCATTCTTTCAATAGAGTCCCATAAGGTCTCCAGCTATCTGTTTTCCCGATTTATTCGAATTCATTTTAACATGATACTGAGCAATTTTTATGATTACCTTTTTGTTTCATTTCAGAAAGCAACTTTGCAGTAACGTTCCGTGTAATGAATGGTGGACCCCATACGTGTACCGATGTGTTCCATCTTGTAAGCGTTCCTTTTATATGTGGATAGCTTGTCCAACTGGTCACCATAGTTTCCCGTATAAGTACATCAGAATAGAGAAAAGGTTACCACAATGTTGTGAATGTAAAAGATACAAGTGCTGAAGATGTGAGAGCCAAAACCAGTTTTCATGTAAATTAATGAATAAATAATTTAAACATGTTAAAATCGTCTTTTAATTTTTGAATACCTTAACAAAAGAAGAAATGCATTGTATCTTAGTCTATTAGTACGAAGAAGAACGTATTACTTCCACTGAAACATTATCACAAGTCACTGTATGCATTTTAACAATGCAGCGCAAAAAACCTCACAAAGTATAAAAGGCATACAAATATATACAGAGATGATATGGTGGGCCTGTTTCGTTATCTGCTATGATAACAGATAAGTTTAATTCTAGGAGCCACAGTTTTGTCCTCTGTCGCTCAATTGTGACATTAATGAATTTGACCTTTGAAGATCAATATTTCGGGTGCCATATGTGGAGAATAATTTTCGAACTCTTCCAGAGCACCAATTGAGATTACCAAAGTTTTTAATGGGGTTCGTCTTGCTAAGTATTCAGTTTTTTTATGTTGTAATTATATTCTTGCCATGGCTTGGTCATTCTGTTTTCAACTTATGAGTTTAAATGTTCCTTTTTTATTTTTTTCTGCTCCTTTTTAAATGTTGCAAACTCTTAATCCATACTCGAACTACCAAAATCAGCAAGCAAAATAAAGATAGTCATACCAATCGTCCCACACATGTGTTACATATTTGCTAATGGGCGTTAATCAACCTAGCATTCCAAGATATGCCAAATTTATCCAAACATTAAACATTTCACTTGTGAAGACTAACAGCATTATTAATAACAAAATGATTTACAAAAAACAACTATGGCTGATATGAAATAACGGCAACCATTGACCAACAGGCTCCCTACTTGTACCTGGCACATAAAAGAATGAATCAGGGTTGGACAGGTTTGTGATCGATTCACCATCCTCTAACCTGGGGCAGTGGTGTTACATCAAAACATAATAAAGAACAAACTATTTAACTTAATCTAAGAGGGCTTAAGGTATATTAACGTACGTCCAGTGGCAAATATGTTCAATACACCATTTTTTACATTTGAAAATCACTGTACCAAGTCAGGAATAAGACAGTTGTTGTCCATTCGTTTGATGTGTTTTATCGTTTGATTTTGTCATTTGCATTGATTAGGGACTTTCCGTTTTGAATTTTCCTCGGAGTTCAATACTTTTGTTATTAGATCGATACAAAGCAGAAAAAACATCACAATAACCAAACCGGACGTGGCATGATATTTATACATACCCAACACAGGCACTTGTCTCAGAATTTTTTTCCTATATACCTTATTAAATGTGTTATAATAAGGTATATAGGAATTTTTTTTCTGAGACAAGTGCCTGTGATACCCAACAACAAACAAAACACAAAGTACAGATCTAAGAGTATATACAGTTACTGACAGCTAGTTCAAAGCCTATAACGACTTATAAAAAAATCTTATAAAAGTATCAATCAGCAAAGTCCAAACAACCGATAAATTTAGAATAAAGACGTCATTAACATTCAGAGCAAAACACGACCTTATGCAATACCAAATTAAATGGTATCAACAGATTGTAGTACCGTTGAGAATACTTTGTATTTGGATTTTTTTATATGTATATTGTAAACGATGAGAAGTTGTTATAAAACTTCCGGCAATTGTGTTGTTCAGAAGCATATATATTCTAAGTACAAGTGCGTTAAGGGCATAAGAAACAGTTACAGGGGATATAATGACGTTGCTACCGTAAAATGTTATTTTCGCGACGTCTGGAAAAAGATGCATTTTTCGACTGATTTTTATCATTCTAACTGATTTAAATTGGAAACGAGTGCATGGACCCCTATTTTTTAAACGCTAAATTTTGTTTCATTATGCAAGGAGATTATGTGGACCAAATTTTATAAGACTGTAAATAGTGCAATTTTTAAAATTTTGATGAATCTACAGCAAAAAATTACGTTTTTTTTCTCAATTCATGACCATTTGATAAATATGATATTTCTGAACAAAAAATGAATAAATTTTTAGGATACGTCAGATAAAATACAGAAATTACAAATTATTTTACAAAACACAATTTGTGTTTATCTTTTAAAACAAAAAAAAGGTTATGTCTTTCTTTCGAAAGGGAAAAAAGATAACAAATCCGAATTGTGAGCAAATATACAAAATTTCGACCTCATTTAACTAAAAAAGAAGCACATGAAGGTATATTTTTTATTACATAATTAATTTAATCGAGCAAAAAATAGCTATATTGAAATTGTCATAAAACTTTAAATACGGGATCAAAACTATAGTATGCCCTTAATTGATTCCTTCACCAAATTTTTGGGCCGGAAATATATAGGTTGTTGGTGTAAAAAAGTGCAAATATTATATAAACAATCTATATATTGAGTTGATTTTCATCCTCAATTTACAGAACTGGTCCAATCCAATAAGTTATGATAATGCTATAAGATATAACTTAATAATGTGGAGAACATTCCAGGGACCGAATTTTCGGCGCTCCCTAAACACCATGTGCGAGTGTGGTCTTGAGAAACGATGATAGTCCTTCGGAAGGAGACAATAAATGGCTTACCCGTGTTGAGAGAGAGCCATATCTCTTTCATGTAATAAAAGACACCCTTGTAAATTTCGAAATAGAGAATACTAATTCCGCTTCAAGGCAGAACTAGCACCCACAAAGTGGAAAGGGATTGATTAAGTTGCAATAACTTGTTTCATAATCCACTATAAATAAATGTTTTTAAAATAAACTGATAGACTTCAACTTTATGATGGACATATGAAACACTATATCTCTTCCCTGACTTTGTTTGACATGAGATATAAAAATCTTAAAGTAAACAAATATCAAATTATTCCTATCAGTAAAGGTTGAGGAATCATAGACATAATGTTTTCATGTCTATTCGGTTTTGGTGAAATTTAAAAAGTATCAACAAACAGTCATAAAAATACGAATATATGTAGCTGTGTATGATATTCAAACATGAATTCTTATTACAAAATAGGAAATTAAGCATGTCTGTTAAACATTTGAAGACATTAACCTTAACTTTACCATGGAGAACAAATAGTGAACTAAATGTTAACAATAGACCTTAACAAAGAAATTCTATTATAAAACACTATCATTCGAATAGTTAAGCAACTAGGGGGTGCCCCATTTGGAGGTGCAGATGGAGTGTTCCTACATAAATATGGAAAGCTTACAATTGGAAATTTGAAATCATTTTGTTTATGGCATATTATTTTAATTGAATGGAACAAGAAGTATGACAAGAAAAGAAATAAAATATCAGATTCCTCTTTAATAACAATATTTGAATATAGTTCATGCAAAAGGCGATTTTCTAATATTTGGAAAAGTTGAATAATTTATCTGAAAATTTAATTGTGTATCATGTAAAAAGTCATCTTGTTTTTCCCCGTATTAAATTTTTATTATCTGCCAAATTAAAAGTTCTATCTTTTTTGTTTATTATTCTTGCTGATTTGTTTTTCGTCACTGTACTAATATACTTTAAACGACATCTTCCTTTTATGTAACTTGATGTCCACTTTGAAAAGTACAGATTGTTTCTATTGACCAACAAATGGATTTTTATGATTTCTAAACGCTTGCATGCGTTTTTTTTGGTTTTTTTTTCCCGTATTTCTGTTATTTGTACAATATATATATTTTTTTTAAATGTCAAGTGTCATTGACCGCTAAACTTTTTAAAATCAAGGAGACAGACGATTTTCGTTATTTCGCTATACGTTTTCTTCGAAACTAGTTAAAAAATTAAAGATGAAAACACCCCCGGACCGTCAATTCGTTAAAGAGAATCATGGAGTTATAATGGCCTTATTTCATGTTTATTATTTCCACTTTCGATGTAATTTGCCTCAAAACCAAATCTCTGTATCTAAAATTAATACATTAATTTATCAGTGTGAATTTAAGGCTCGATTATTTGATTTCCTGTAGGGGCGGGGATGCCAGATCTGGTCTGATAAGAGCTGAGGGTGAGTGACCTTTGCGTAAGACAGGATGAAAATGAACTTATTATCCATATAGAATCAAAATTATTAATTGATGACTAGCTCCAAATTACAGAAAATACTAAGGCTTACATATATGCTCGTTTGACAAGAATATAAATAGAGAGAGAGGTTCAAGGGATGACTCCTAAGTAAGGGAAGCAAGTTAAAAATCGCAAACAGTCTTTTAATTTACGTTGTAAGCAAGTAAAATATAAAAGTATCTTAAAGAAGTTATCCGTTGAATCAGCAATCCCTCCCCCTTTTTAAACAGGTAAAATATAGCAAAAAAAAAATATCTTGAGGATGGTAAAAATATATTATCTTATAAACTATTTCTAAATGTACTAGCTGACATTAACAGAAAAATTCAAAAAAACTTCATGATTGTAAGAAATTAACAATCTGCGACATCACAATATGTTCCCTTATACAAATTAAGATATTAATCGACACATCTTTCCTAGCTTCGCATATATGAAATATGTAAAAAGAAAAGTACACCAAGTAGGTTTGGTTTTAAAGAGGCGTGTCTAAACGTGTCGAATTCGTCTGTGACGTTTTGCTCTAATGAGATTGTAAAGCCACGTACATGACGTAAAAACACGAGTATATCCGAAGATAAGAGGAGTGAATATCAAATAAGACTTATTTCAAAGTATACGCCTCCTCCGCACGTGGTGGAGTTTTCTAACAACATAACTAGAAGTTGCTAGATTCTGATGACTTAAAGTTAACAACTATGCATTATATTCTGGTAAGCAATATTTTTCAAGTTACATATGATTTCTATGTTTGTATTCCAAAACAAATAAAGAAACATCGCAAAGATACTGTTTTTGGCTTTTGAAAATTAAGAAATAATGTGCTTTGTTATTTATTGCGTTCTTTATATAGCTAGATAACTTTGACAACTTGCAGGTTTTTTGTTTCGATTTTAAGAGTCTTGTGCAATGAAAAAGGGTAACAGGAATTACGGAACCCCAATATACTAATGGACAATACAACATACCACCCTACTTCCCCGACAAAAAAAAAACAACCCCCCCTCCCAAAACAACAACAACACGTGGCATTTCAGTTAACACTTCAAGATTAAACAAGAACATTTTTTACAATAAAAAGCATTTTAAGGATCACTTTAAAATCGTACAACAAGCAACGCATATTTTAGCGTCTTTTAAAGTGAATATTTGTTTTTGTGTTTTATTAATGTTGACTGCTTTGTTTTAGATTTTTGTTTGTTTTGCTGAACCTTTTATTTAAGCTGTTGTTAGACAATTTTTAATGAATACTCTTTATTTTTTTTTCAAATTTTTTTTTTACAAAATGTGAAAATCTTTTATTTTCTTTACTAGCTTTTAGTGTTGGCGGCTTCATCTTGCTATGCACAAGATGACCAGTGTGACCCAAATGATGGAGATTGTTTTAGAGAGCCGTTTGCTGGTGTCATGACTGGCGAGGATGACCATTGTCCGTAAGTATTTCACATCAGTTCATATTTTGAAGGGAGAAGGAGGATTTTCAAATTAAATTATCTGAATTGCAAATGACAAATAAAAGCAGCTGGATAATAAATACAGAAAACAACTATCGAAAATAGTTGGGCATAAAAGATGAAAAGACAAATTCGTTGTAGTAATTTGGCTCGTTTGATTGGTGTGGTTTTATGATATTCAGTATACAATATTTACAGAATGCATTTTTTCACTAAACAACAATACGCATGTGATGTATAAATAACACTTTACTTCGTTAATTATTCCAGGGTTGAAAAAATGCAAGCAACAATAGACAAAGACCCAGAGATAAAGGCTGAAGTCGAGGCTGCGAAACTAGCGATTGCTCACCTGACAAAACCTCCTGTTTCTCCGTAAGTGAATTTGAAAACTAAATTATATCCAAGTACTGCATGTACATGGCAAAAATCGGCAGGAGGCGAAGCTCGAGAAGCTGAATATATATTAAATGTTGTAAACAAATACAAATAATGGCTTGGTAGAGAGAATTTAATTCAAGTTCGTATATAAGCTTATCAACGTTTGTATTTTTCAATTTCAATTCAATTCAATTTAAAACTTATAATAAATAAAATCAAATACATCGGAAATTTGTAAATCAGTAATATGGTGCCCTTGATAGTATGTTTTAAAATATTCCATATATAATAATTTGTATAACGTTGTTTTCTTGTGTATGTTTTGATTTCATATCATCTGTTTAGATGTCGTCTCATTGGCGTGCACATCACGTCTTCTGGTGCTCATATTATTAAGATATGTTTAGAAATACATTATGAGAGTTCTAAGGAAACAATTCAACACTACTTAAAGTACGTATAATGTCTACATCATACATACATGGATTGATAGTTACTTATGTATGTATTTATCGGTGATTTAGTGGGAAAAGGTGAACAACAAACTTAACGGGTGAAAATAACCCAGAAATTTTATTTAGTTTTGTGTGCAAATTTCACCAAAATCACAAGTAAAGTATTCACGAAAATGTATAGATTGTTTCGTCCGATTTGTAATTAAAGTGACTGTCTAAGTTGAACGATGTACAGATAAATAATTACTTCCACTAGTGTCTGTGTATCAGCAGGTAAAAATTACACTAAAATACTTATTTCTTTTTTAATATAGAGTTGAACTAGGAAGTCCATTGTGTTACAAGAACTATTCAATATTGAAAGTGCCTCCAAAAATATGGATAAAGAAGGGGTATTGTTATTTCCATTGGTATTATGTGAAAAGCCAAATAACATATGTGAACTGTGGACAGTAAGTTATTTATTTTGTTAATGTTATTCTAATTTTGCTGTTCGTAATTTTATTGACATGACACGCACTTCCGTTTTATAGTGTGTTGTTTCCATGCGAATTTATTACAATTTACTGATGCGATAGGAATGATATTGTTATATTTCAAGATCGGCTGCCAAACACGTGCACAATGAAAATCTGTCAAAAATAATAAAGAAGCATTCGATCCTTATACAAAATTGCAGTTTTGTACTACAAAAATAAAATTACGAGTTCAATCTGACTTTTTCCATGCATTAATGTGACGTTGTCTTTGCAAGCATGTGATGCCATGTATGTTGATATTTGTATGTACATGTATAATTTAGTAACGTTTCTCAATTCTTAATACGGACTCTTATGAAACATACCATACAGATAATTTTTTAATTGTCGTTTTCAAACAACATAGTCTTTATGCTAGTAAAAAGAGAAAAAGAAGGGACAGGCATATCAGTTTCCCGGTATATCTCCAAATTAACCATATTATGTTCATCTTTTTTTCAGCAAACAACGCTGCAGCAATTTGCCATGTTCTATGCTGTGGTCCCCATCTTTCTGTTATCCTGCCAACTTCTTGTCACTGAAACTATACATGTTTTGTCCACATCTTAAACCGAAATACTGGTATCCTTACTACGTCCGCCTTCCTCAGTGTTGTGAATGTAGGAGAACCTATTGTTGGTGGCTGCAAGCGTCACAGAGTCCCAAAGGACCATTTATTCCTTAAGAATAGTTGTAATAAAAATGATCGTTTCCTGTAAACGTATTTGTTTATTCTATTAGTCAACTCTTAAGTTATGTGTTGTCTGCAATCATTGGTTTATTCTCAGTTTTGTTGTTAAGCAACAAAATATTTCATACAGAATTAAAGAAAAGTAAGCGTGGAATCGAGTATCATTTTGCATTGATGCAAATAAAACTACCAATCAAGGATGTCATCAAAGACAAGAATATGTTTAAAACATTTTTTTTTATATCTTTGTTATTAAATAAGATAGTTAATGCATGAACAGTGGTGACAAATACACGTATCCTTCGTAGAATGTATATATTGCACTGGAAATATAAAAATTTACTCGGGTAAATTTTCACCAATATTCCTGCAATATTAACCCCTTTATAATCATATACAATAAAAAAGGATCGAAAGTTCGTAATTGCATGTGATCGCTCAAAAAGCCATTATCAATAATATAGTATGTTAGTGCTTATATAATATTTTGGAACAAAACTATTCTTCACCGATAAATTTCCTGTTTACAAAACTTTGAATTTTTAAAAACTAAGGATTTTCTTATCCCAGGCATAGATTTCCTTAGCCATCTTTGGCACAACTTTTGATGTTTTGGATCCTCAATGCTCTTCAACTTTGTACTTGTTTGGCTTTATAAATATTTAGATTTGAGCGTCACTTATGAGTCTTATGTAGACGAAACGCGCGTCTGGCGTACTAAATTATAATCCTGGTACTTTTGATAACTATTGAATGCCGTACATTGACCTATAATGGTTTACTTTTTTAAATTGTTATTTGGATGGAGAGTTGTTTCTATGGCACTCACTCTACATCTTCATATATCTAGATGGCCCGAGAACACAGTTACTAGTATTTCGTAATACATTTCTTTTAGACAATAAATTCAAATAAATTTAAAGTCGCACCTGCTCTATTTAAAAATGATTTTAACAATGTGGTGTACTATCACTGGGACAAACAATATCAAAATTATAGAAACTTCTACCAGCTTTAACCCAAAGTATTGACAATTCTGTGTTTAGGGGGTTTAAATTCAGTTTTACAGCTTCAGACGTAATAAAATTTGACCTTTTTGAACTGGACAATATCACTACTTAACATGAAGATTCAGCAAACAAATCATGAAAGTAAAGAAGATTACAAGATGCTATAATATAAAAAAGAAGATGTGGTATGATTGCCAATGAGACAACTATCCACAAAAGACCAAAATGACACAAACATTAACAATTATAGGTCAGCGTACGGCCTTCAACAATGAGCAAAGCCCATACCGCATATAGTCAGCTATTAAAAGGCCCCGATAAGACGATGTAAAACAATTCAAACGAGAAAACTAACGGCCTTATTTATGTAAAAAAAATAACGAAAAACAAATATGTAACACATAAACAAACGCCAACCACTGAATTACGGGCTCCTGACTTGGGACAGGCCTATACATAAATAATGTGGCGGGGTTAAACATGTTAACGGGATCCCAACCCTCCCCTAACCTGGGACAGTGGTATCACAGTACAACATAAGAACGAACTATAAAAATCAGTTGAAAAAGGCTTAACTCATAGACCATTTGTTGAATCATAAAGACAAAATGCATATATATGAAAGAAATAACAAAACAAAGCAATACTTCAAACACTAAAGATTGAGTAACACGATACCTAACAGAAACTTGTATTGCTCAAGGTTAAAAAAAGTCTGTTAGAGGTACACTTCTGTCGTCCACAGGTACAAATAAAACAATTTAAATGCAAAAAGAAAAGAAAACAGACACTCTTTATAAATAGAGTCATAGGCTTGATATTATTTGTTCATTGATTATTGAGTATTTGGTCCAAAATTTTAAACAGTCAACTCACAAACCAGAAACACAATGACAACGACATGACAAAAAAAAGGCCGATGCTAACGAAAAAGGACGAAAAGAACAATAGTTCACACACAGACAAAACATGCAAACTAAACAATTAGATACAAGAACTCCTACAAAATCCAGGAGTTGTATAAAGTGCTCGTTTTCAGATCAAGAATGTTTATAACCTTTAAGATGATTTGATAAAAGCAGTTAGTTGTCATAACGTCTAAGAACCATTGGACTCAAATATTACCTTTTTACAGAAGACTTCTGAAGGAAAAAAACTGCGATGTAAATATTATTGATAAATATTTAACAAGAGCTTATGCGGCTATGATCTTTAAGGTAGCGAAGCAGCATCGAATGATAGTAAATAGTTGGTGTGTCTCATACCTGGCATCATTTATTTATACCAAACGAAAGATGTCTATAGTATCATCTATTTATTGATATAATGTACAAACCAAACCCTTTCATTGTTTATTATGATCTCACGGTTCAACCTCTGTATTCCTAGTATATAACACCATCCTTATATGTACAATTTCTATCACTCGCAATAGTCAGCGTTTGAACAAAGTTTCATAAGTCTATCTACTACTCAACGCAATCTATGATTTTTTATTGACCCTTAAATGACGAAACGGTAAAAATGATAATGTTCTAAATGTGCGTTTGCCCTGTCAGATATTTGATACATTTTTTTATATATATTACAAACATGCAAAAATGGATAAATCCTTAGATATTTTATAGCATGAGAGGTATATGATCTTGGTTGATTTGTATTAGAAATACATTTTTGTACGTAGCTTATTCTGTTCGCAATGAACTACTGTTGTAGCCATGACATTTGACCTATGATAAATTAATCTCGTTTTCACCACAAGATCCAGAACCTACCAGAGAAAGGGTTTAAAACTGAATATAGCTGAAATACTTGATCAAAAGTTTTCGTATATTTTAAGGTCCTGTTACTTTGACCTTTAATATATTGATCTTTTCAAGAGCATCCTTCAGCTAGGTTTGATGAAGTTTGGACATACATGTATTCTCCAAATGATATCACTGGGGAAGCAAATTTTTACATCTTGAAATTACAAAAATTGCTAAACATTTAAGTCTTCCAATAGCTGCTGTGACCTTGACCTTATTGACATTAAAAACCCAAAGTTTATCAAGCTATATAAAAGAAATAGGTCAAAAGGATGTAATTATTAAGAAAAGCTTAGGGTCAAAATCATTTATAATTCAATTTAACGGCACAAATACCCAAATAAAAAACGATTTAGAGAAACCAATGACGAACCGGGATCACAGAGTGAACGATAAGCCGTCCGAATCTAGTTTTTTTTTTAAATCTTTTTTATCTGATGTAATCTTCCTGTAACTAGCAAATTTTATATTTGCCTGTCAAACGTTTCATTCCTAAATTATTCCGGATAATTGTTATTACAGAAACAATTGTATAACCCAATGAAATCGGTGAAAAATGCTTGTGTTCCAATATATAAACACTAATATAATGTATTATTAATGTTGACTTTTTGAGAGATTCCATGCAATTACAAACTTTCCTCCTTTTGTATTGTATATGATCACAAAAGGGTTAACATTGCATGAATTGCTGAGTATTGGCCCGAGTATTGTTTTATATTTCCAGAGCTGTATATCATGTATTATACGAACTTCAAGGATACATGTATTTGTCATCACTATTCATGCAATAACCAATGTATTTATTAATAGCAGAGTTATAAAAAAAGTTTATTAATATTTGATGACATCCTTGATTTGAAACTATATTTGCATCGCTGCAAAATGATTCGCTATTCCACGCTTAATTATCTTTAATTCTGTATGAAATATGTTGTTGCTATACCATTAAACTAAGAATAAACCGATGATTGTAGACAACAAATAACTTACGAGTTGGCTAATCAAACAAACAAACAAATTTTAAGAGACGATCACTTTTATTAGAACTATTCTTTCTTACGGAATAAATGGTCCTCTGGGACTCTACGGTGCTTGCAGCCACCAACAATAGGTTCTCCTACATTCACAACACTGCGGAAGGCGGACGTAGTATGGATACCAGTATTTCGGTTTAAGATGTGGACAAAACATGTATAGTTTCAGTGACAAGAAGTTGGCAGGATAACAGATAGATGGGGACCACAGCATAGAACATGGCAAATTGCTGCAGCGTTGTTTGCTAAAAAATAGAATCATGGTAAATTTGTTGATATACCGGGAAACTGATATGTCTGCCCTTTTTTCTCTTTTTACTAGCATAAAGACTATGATGTTTAAAAATGACAATTAAAAATTATCTGTATCATATGTTTCATATAAGAATCCGTATTAAGAATTGCGAAACGTTACTAAATGATATATGTACATACAAATTTCAACATACATAGCATCACGTGCTTCCAAAGACAACGTCACAACAATGCATAGAAAAAGTCAGATTTTACTCGTAATTTTATTTTTGTAGTATAAAATTGCAATTTATATAAGGATCGAATGCTTTTTTTTAATATTTGACAGGATTTCATCATGCACGTGCATGGCAGCCGATCTTGAAATATACCACTACAATTCCTATCGCATCAGTAAATTGTAATAAATTCGCATAATACACCACACTATAAAATGAAAGTGCGTGTCATGTCAATAAAATTACGAACAGCAAAATTAGAATAACATTAACAAAATAAATAACTTACTGTCCACAGTTTACATATGGTATTTGGCTTTTCACATAATACCAATGGAAATAACAATACCCCTTCTTTATCCATATTTTCTGTGGCACTTTCAGTATTGAATATTTCTTGTAACACAATGGAATTCCAAGTTCAACTCTATATTAAAAAAGAAATAAGTATTTAAGTTGATTGTTAACCAGCTGATACATAAACACTAGTTGACGTATTTATTTTTTCTGTACATAGCCACTATAATTACAAATCGGACGGAACAATCTATACGTTTTCGTGAATACTTTATTAGAATTCTCATAATATCTTTCGAAAAATATAATAATATGAGCATCAGAAGACGTGATGTACACGCCAATGAGAAGACATCAAAACAGATGATTTGAAATCGAGAACGTTCACAAGAAAACAACGTGATACAAATTATTATATATATATATGGAATATTTCAAAACACACTAAGGACGCCATACTACTGATCTAAAAATTTCCCATGTATTCGCTTTAATTTTTAATAAATTTTTTAATTGAATTGAATTAAATTTACAAAATACAAACATTGGTGAGCTTATTTACGAACTTGAATTTAATTCTCTCTTCCAAGCCATTATTTGTATTTGTTCACAACATTTAATATACATTCAGCTTCTCGAGCCTCGCCTTCTGCCAAATTTTGCCATGTGCATGCAGTACTTGGATATAATTTAGTTTTCAAATTTACTTACGGAGAAACAGGAGGTTTTGTCAAATGAGAAATCGCTAATTTCGCAGCCTCGACTTCAGCCTTTATCTCTGGGTCCTTGTCTAATGTTGCTTGCATTTTTTCAACCCTGCAACAATAATTAACCTATTAAAATGTAATTTAAACATCACATGCGTATTGTTGTTTAGTGAAAAAAATGCATTCTGTAAATATTGCATACACATTTATTCGTTCATTGTGTAATCATACGTTTTTTGATTGAGTTCAGTCTGCCAATTGATATTTTATCGTGTGTTTTTCTATGTTGTGATGTTATGCTATTGTTTCAGAAAAAGGAAGAAGTTTTGGATCCATTAAAACGTTTAATCCCGTTGCAAATGTTTGCACCTGTCCTAAGTCAGGAATCTGATGTACAGTAGTTGTCGTTTGTTTATGTAATATATACGTGTTTCTCGTTTCTCGTTTTGTTTATATAGATTAGACCGTTGGTTTTCCCGTTTGAATGGTTTTACACTTGTAATTTTGGGACCCTTTATAGCTTGTTGTTCGGTGTGAGCCAAGGTTCCGTGTTGAAGGCCGTACTGTAACCTATAATGGTTTACTTTTTAAATTGTTTTATTTGAATGGAGAGTTGTCTCATTGGCACTCACACCACATTTTCCTATATCTATTAATATATTAAAACCACACCAATCAAACGAACCAAATTACTAAAACGAATTTTTATTTTAATCTTTTATGCCCAACTATTTCCGATAGTTGTTTTCTGTATTTATGATCCAGCTCATCTGCTTTTATTTGTCAGTTGCAATTGAGATAATTTTATTTCAAAATTCTCTTCCCCCTTTAAATATGAATAGGTTTTCACTAATGTGGAATACTTACGGACAATGGTCATCCTCGGCGGTCATGACACCAGCAAACGGCTCTCTAAAACAGTCTCCATCATTTGGATCACACTGATCCTCTTGTGCAAAGCAAGACGATGCCACCAACACTAAAAGCTAGTAAAGTAAAGAAGATAAAAGATTTTCACATTTTGTAAAAAACAAAAACTTAGAAATAATGTGTATTTATTTAAAAAATCACTACACACGATAACACATATTTTCAAACAACAGCTTAAATAAAAGATTTTAGCAAAACAACCAAAACAGTCAAACCAAGTAGTTAACATAAATAATATATCAAAATAGTTTTATAAAAAGAAAACATTTACTTTCAAAGACGCTTTGTTTGTTGTACGATTTTAAAATTACTTAAACCGCTACGTGTTGAAGTGTTGTTAGTCTTTGCTCGGATTTTTTTTTCGGAGAAGTAGGGTGTATTATTAGACTATGATATTTTGTACTGTAAAGTAGTCTTTTGAGGTTCCGTTTTTCTTTTTACCTCATTTTTTTCTATTACACAAGACTCTTAAAATCGAAACGAAAACGTGAAAGTTGTCAAAGTTATCTAGCTTCATAAAGATTGAAAAGCAGATTCTTTGCGATGATTCTTTATTTGTTTTGGAAAACACACAAAGAAATCATATTAACTTGAAAAATATTGCTTACCAGAATATAATGCATAGTTGTTAACTTGAAGTCATCAGAATCTAGCAACTTCTAGTTATGTTGTTAGAAAGCTCCACCGCGTATGGAGGAGGCGTATTCTTTGTTAAAAAAGTATTTTTGATATTCACTCAATCTAATTGAAATCGTAATCAGAGATCAATATTTTAATTAGATTGGATATTCACTCCCCTTACGTCGGAAACACTCGTGCTTTTATCTGGCTTTACAATATAATTGGAGGAAATGTTTACAGCCGAATTTCGATACGTTTAGACACGCCTCTTTAAAACCAATCTTATACTTGGTGTACTTTTCTTTTTACATATTTCATACATGCGAAGCTGTGAAAAATGTGACGCTTGTGTCTATAAATATCTTAATTTTAATAAGGAAACAGATTGTGATGTCGCAGATTGTTAGTTTTGTGCAATCATCAATTTCTTTTTAATAATTTTTCTGTTTTCGTTAATGTCAGCTAGTACATGTAGAAATAATTTATAAAATAATATTTATTTACCATCCTCAATATATTTTTGTTATATTTTACCTGTTTAAAATGGAGGAGGGATTGCAGATATAACGGATAACTTCTTTAAGATACTTTTCTATTTTGCTTAATTTCAACGTAAACTAAAAGCCTGTTGCTGATTTACAACTTGCTTCCATTACTTGGGAGTCATCTCTAGAATCTCTCAATCTATATATATATTCTTGTTAAACGAGCATATCTGTAAACCTTGGTGTTTTGTTTAATTTTGATCCAGTCATCTATTAATATTTTGGTTTCTATCTGGACCAAAAGTTTCATCTGTTGTTATGCGTGCATATTCATTTTCATCCTGTCTTACGCAAAGGAATTTCATACTCAGCTCTTAACAGACCACTCACAGATATTCCATCCCCCCTAGGAAATCAAATAATCGATTTTTAATACACTGATAAATTAATGTATCAATTTTAAATACAGTGATTTGGTTGGGAGACAAATAACATCGAAAGTGGAAATAATAAAATATAAATCCATGATTCTCTTGAACAAAGGGATTTTAATCTTTAATTTTGTAACCAGTTTCGATGAAAATTTATACCGAAAGAAAAAAAAATAGTCTGTCTCTCTGATTTTTAAAAGCATAGTCGCCCATGACACCGATACATTAAATAGATATATAATTTTGTGAATTGGAAATATCAAAATATATCTATAACTCTTATGTTGTATATATATTTGAAAATTTCGAATGTAAAAAAATGAAAATATAACCGAAGAAATCATATTAACTTAATAAAAACATATGAGCATAAAAAAGGCCGTAAGTTTTCTCGTTTGAATTGTTTTACATTGTCATTTCGGGGCCTTTCATAGCTGACTATGCGGTATACTCATTGTTGAAGGCCGTATGGTGACATACAGTTGTTTATTTCTGTGTCATTTTGACCAATTGTGGAAAGTTATCTCATTGACAATCATACCACATCTTCTTTTGTTATATAAGAAATGGCATCGGATATTATCCATTCGAACAAAACCGTTCTCTGTTCTATTATAGTTCAAACACAACTTGTTAATGTCAGTGTACTTGTTATGAACATCACCGTGCGTAGTGGCCATACGTTCACTCCACATTGTGTTTGGTTAATACCTCTCAGTCTGTAAAAGAGGGGCGAAATATTCCAGAGGGACAGTCATACTCATAGATTGAAATAAACTGACAACGTCATGGCTAAAAATAAAAAGACAAACAGACAAATAATAGTACAGAAGACACAACAGAGAAAAATAAAGAATAAGCAACACGAAACCCACAAAAACTAGGGGTGATCTCAGGTTACCTGTGCAAAGTTTTGTGCAGATTTAGTTTGTTTTTTTGTTTATTAAATACTGGTCATTTTTTTGGTTCTCTTCGGTTAATGCTATTGTGACAGGCCTTTAGTATCTTCCTACTTTTTAGAATATTTCTAGAACGCATTATTAAAAGCAAAACGTTTACAAACATATTCTGAACCCCAATTGGTATATAGCAACAAAAAGAAGAAACTTAGGAAATCGGGATTATAGAAGGGACAGCAATTTCTGCATCACTGATACCCGTTATTTTCTGTTCAAAACACCAAAAATCCCGAACAAAACGAGATGAGACTTGTCACATTAAACATTTTTTAAATGGATCTTGTTATCTATATATCAAAACATAGTTTTTGTTAGACATACTTGTCTTTCCGCATGGCAACACTGTCTATATTGTGTTCGTAGGACTCAAAACGTGAAAGGCAAAAAGTAACAATATACCATTGTTAATCGTAAAGAGTTGTGTATTGACGCCTAAACATAGTGACAAAGAAGTCTTCGCCAATTGACAAAGTTCAGCTCTAAATCGCTCGGAGTCTAGAAAAGCTTCTGAATGAATCTAGCTTAACAAGTGTTATTCATCATCAAAACATCAAAATATATGTTAGAGTTCGTGGTGTTTAATGATAAAAAATTAATATGTATACATGATCTCACTTTGTAAAAACTTAATCGATTGTCTTTAGTTTAACAGAGACCTATACATGCTGTAACATTTCTTTTGTTTCAACTTATGATTCGGTTTGTGTTTTTCCGTATGTAAGATTCCTCACGATAAAGATTTTTCTATAAGTTGTTATTGCCTTTGAACTAGCTGCCAGTAACTGTGAGTACTCTTAGATCTGTACCTAGTGTTTTATTTCTTGTTGGGTATGTATAAATATCCTGCCATGTCTGGTTTGGTTATTGTGATGTTTTCTGCTTTGTATCGATTTAATAACAAAAGTATTGAACTCCGAGGAAAACAACAAAACGGAAAGTTCCTAATCAAATGGCAAAATCAAATGATAAAACACATCAAACAAATGGACAACAACTGTCATATTCCTGACTCGGTACACATGGTACAGTGATTTTAAAATGTAGAAAATGGTGTATTGAACATATTTTCAACTAGACGTACGTTAATCAATCTCAAGCCCTCTTAGATTTAGTTTAATAGTTTGTTCTTTATTATGTTTTGATGCAACACCACTGCCCCAGTTTAGAGGAGGGTGAGGCGATCAAAAACCTGTCCAACCTTGATTCATTCTGGTATGTGCCAGGTACAAGTAGGGAGCCTGCTTTTCAAGGGTTGTCGACAGGGTCCCCCATGGGTCAATTTTTTTTCGCCACCTCTTTCGCCAAAACAATGTATTTTTCGCCACTTTATTATTTTTTTCGCCAATTAACATAAATATGATTTTCGTTTAAAATTTTCCTTTTTTTTACACTCCCTAAATAAGATGAGTTTGTCCCCATTGTTGTCGATGATTATTCCCTCAAACCTATCTTAGAGTCTACATTGTTATGAACAAACATACTTTTAAAGAGAAGAACTTTATTTGTAAATGAAAAAGTTGAGAAGTAAAACTATGCTTGAAACACGTGTGTCACTTAAACGACTTTAAAGTACACACTCAAATCTGTTATCTATATAAAACGTGTCGTTATTTCATATCAGCCATAGTTGTTTTTCGTAAATAATTTTGTTATAAATAACGCTGTTAGTCTTCACAAGTGAAATGTTTAATGTTTGGATAAATTTGGCATATCTTGGAATGCTAGGTTGATTAACGCCCAGTAGCAAATATGTAATGCATGTGTGGGACGGTTGGTATGACCGTCTTTATTTTGCTTGCTGATTTTGGTAGTTCGAGTATGGATAAAGAGTATGCAACATTTTAAAAAGGAGCAGACAGAAATAAAAAAGGAACATTTAAACTCATAAGTTGAAATCAAAATGACCAAGCCATGGCAAGAATATAATCACAACATAAAACAACTGAAGACTTAGCTAGACGAATCCCATCAAAAACTTTGATAATCTCAATTGATGCACCGCGGAAGAGTTAGAAAATTATGCTCCACATTTGGCTCACAAAATATTGTTCTTCAAAAGTCAAATTCGTTGATGTCACAATTGAGCGAAAGTGGACTGTGGCTTCGAGAATTAAAATTTATCAGTTATCATAGCAGATGAAAGAACAAGCTCGCTATATAATCTCTGTTGTAACTGTTTTTTTTGCCTTTTATACTTTACTATGTGGTTTTTGCTCTGCATTGTTAAAAGGCATACACTGATATGTTATTGTTCAGATCATTTTCCTTAGGTCTTAATACGGATAGTTGTTTCAGTGGAAGTCATACAACTTCTTCATATCAATATATTAAGATACAGTGATACATGTTCTTTTTTTTAAGGTATTCAAAAATTATAAGACGATTTTAAAATTTTAAAATTTTATTTTCATTAATTTACATGAAAACTGGTTTTGGCTCTCACATCTTCAGCACTTGTATCTCTTACATTCACAACATTGTGGTAACCTTTTCTCTATTCTGATGTACTTATACGGGAAACTATGGTGACCAGTTGGACAAGCTATCCACATATAAAAGGAACGCTTACAAGACGGAACACATCTGTACACGTATGGGTTCCACCATTCATTACACGGAACGTGACTGCAAAGTTGCTTACTGAAATGAAACAAAAAAGTAATCTTAAAAATTGTAATAAGTATCAAACTAAAATAAATTCGACAAAATGGGGAAACAGATAGCTGGAGACCTTATGGTACATTATTGAAAGAATGAAGGTGGTACCATACACCTTGACGAAATTTAATTTGGCTCTTTTTCTTTAAATTTTGACAAAATATTTACTTTGACCTTCTGACAACAACATACAATATTCAAAAAACGTGAACAACACACTGTCACAGAGACGTTTGGACAAGCACTAGTTTTGTTTATTGAAAAGAATTTAATAGAACGTTATTAATACATTCAGTTGATTTTGAAAGAGTTATCTCTCTGTTATGTAATGATCGTGACTAGGTAACTTTGGTTCTAAAACATTAAAAGTTATACATGTACTTACGGACAATCCAAGTATTTCCAGATTTGATACCAGAAGTAATGCAAGACATAACACATTTTCCCTTGGTACCAGACTTGTTTGGAAGGGACGTAAGACCGGTATTTATATTTACACATTCCAACCGTCCATACAAACCTGAAAACAAATCAACAATTGATATCCTTCCTTCAATATGTAAATTAAAAAAATAGAATCCTGATTAAAAATTACTGTAAAGCAATGAATATTTCTTCAACAATTTGCATGTTTTTTTTTATACTGTAAAATAATTTAGCAAACTGTTACGTTGACAGTAACCGTTAGATGTATTGTTTTATATATTGAAACAGATAATTTCATTACATTTATTCATTTTTGTATACTTTTCTTTACTTAGTAACTTAACTGCAATACAAGAGTATGAAAACTTACAATGGATTAGCTTCGAACATTAACTCATTGACAGCTCTATCTGTTTCAACCTTAAGCGTTGTCTCCCTATCTAAACTTCTATTTATTGAAGCTCTACAAATACAAAATATTTTTGAACACAAACACTACAGACAAAGTTCACGTTTTTTTATAATAAAAATATAGCACTCATGATGATAATGAAAGTTAAAATTTCAACAATAAAAGATAAAATTTCAACAATAAAGTTAGAATTTAAACAATAAAAGTTAAAATTTCAACAATAATTATAAGGATAATAATAAAGCTGATTACAACTATTACGATAATTATATAACAAAGTAACATAAACAAGTTTTCACATCAATCGGGTTTTTCATAGATTTATATAGTTAATCAGAAAGCATGAGGCTTTGTGGCTGCTTTGAAATCTTGTACAGTCTATCATTTTGATTTAAAAGTGTCTACACCAAAAACAGCCAACTTCCACTAGACTTTACTACGAAGACATGTACCTTATATCTGCATCTCCCTGTTCTAAGTCCTTAAAATAATCATCATCTTCAGGTGCTGGTGGTATACATATTCTTGTAGGATCGGCAACCTCAGCATCAACAGATTTATACAGGACAACTAATACAACCTACGTAAAAAATCTATGGTCACAACTAACATTCCATAAGTAAAACTGTTATACTTGATAGTTATATTGCATGGTTCCAACTTATACACAAAATTGGCATATTGACAAATTTTGTTTGTTAGAGATGACAGAGACCCAACAATTGAGTAAAATTGGAAATGCAAGAGTCAACAGATTTGTTAGAATAACTAAGTTTATACATTTTGTATATGATGAGTTAGTATTTAGAGGACAAGCAAACACCACCTCAAGAAAAGGGAAGCGCAAGGCAAACAAATTAAAAACACGCATATATATATTAAATTATTTTGAAAATATGAACTTGTTTGATAGCATCTACAAATTGCAAACACTGTATATACAATTTTTGTATTGTTATAAATATTGATCTAACTTACGACAATTGTGTGAAACAACATGATCATCTCTGATCGTATCTAGAATATGTATTTACTCCAGACCTACTCTTTCCTCTAAAGTTGTACATAAACCACGTGACTTTGTTTCTGTCAATTTTCAGAAACTTGTCGAAGACCTAAATGATTGACATCTTCATCAGAAATATGCAAATGAGATTAATAATCACTACTTATATGCAACTGACATTGAAAAGACAAGATATATACAAACGATGAAATTATTCATACAAAATATGTGACAGTTTGTTTTTATTTTTTTAATTGACGTAAATCAATGACGCTTAAAACCGTGATTTATGAAATACCATGAGTGTTCTTTTGGTATATTTTGCCTATTTTCATCATCCATTAAAATTTTCGGACTTCTAGAAATTACGGTATAGGGGGCCTTTCTCGGATATTTTTTTGTGGCTGTGTAAAAGATAGTCTTTTATGCACATGTTGCCAGGAAAACATTGATAGAAGGAAAAAGAACTTTAACACAATTTTTTTTTATAAAAACCAAAAAAAAGCAACAAGTCAATAAAATCATCATTATCATACTTACACAATTAATCTGATAAATGTCATGAATGTGGTCATCTTTTACAAAACGAAGTGTTTATTCTATAGTAAATGGAACTTTGTTTAGAGAAAACTGGTCTGAAAAAAATAGCACTTCAGATGACGTAAAATCGATGACAAAACTTAAGATTTCGGGAAAGCATGGTATTATATACATTAAAAATCTGTACATGTTCTAGGGGTATAGCCCACCCAAAGTAATCCCTTAACCTGAAACTATTTTGATGTTAATATATTGACGATACTGTGCAAAGATCAATGTTGTCTATTTCAGACAGCACGCGACTGTTTTTGTACCTATTCGGTTATATCACCGAAGACCCAAAATCATATCATAATACAAGTACAAATACAAATATTTATTAGCACAAACTCATCAACAATAAATGGTTAAGGCTCATGGTATAATAATTACATAATTGATCATACATAATAAGTATTGTAAATAATGACTATATTATGCAATATTATAAACAATGACAATGAATTAAAGACATATTGACAATTCTATAGAGTTTGTTCAGCTTTACGCAGGTTCATACTGTCTGAAATGAAAAAGGAAGTCAATTTTAGGATTGTGTATGAATTATTTTTTAATAAGATGATTATATTATTTTCAATGGTATCAAGTTTTGTAGGATCATCGATTATATTTGAAACTTTTTGGTAAAATATGGCCCTTTTAGTTGTGTTTTTTACAATGTAAAAGAAAATGTTTTTCATTTTCAATATGACCAGAATTACAAACAGAGCAGTATCTCTCATTTCTGGGAATATTTAGATGTCAGCCTCTTTCAATCATCAGTATTCGAACATTTATACGGATCTTACATATTGCAGCTCTGTTACTTCTGGTTTTTTTTTAAATCTCAACATAGGGTGGTCTTCGGCCCATTATTTAGACACTCTTGAAAAAGTCTAATTTATTGATTCAAGTATATTTGCATTTTGAACTTGCACAAATTGGTCATTAATTCTTTGTTTAAATCATATGATAAAATTATTCATCTCAAAAAAGACAAATTTATGGTGGCCGGATGCGGCCATTTCGCCTTTTCGAGTTTTTGCGTTTTCTCCTTTCACTTTCACGCGAAATCGCGAAATCGAGAAATCGCGAAATCGCGATATCGAGAAAGCGAAATCGCGAAATCGAGAAATTGAGAAAGCGAAAACGCGAAATCGAGAAAGCGAAAACGCAAAAGCGCGAAATCAAGAAAGCAAAAACGCGAAAACGCGTCAGCGAAAACGCCAAAACGCGAAAATGCGAAAAGTCGAAAAGGCGAAATGGCCGCATCCGGCCACCATACAAATTTGAGTCTGGCCAAATTAAAAAATGAAAAATCATGGTAAAATTCAATACCTTTTAGAACAAAACTCAGTCGTTTAAAATTTGGAAATTTTACGATATTTGGAATTTGTGTTCCTCAATCCATTAAATTTCTCTAGAGTACAGTGATATCGTGATGTCTGCTCTTTTTATAGGAAGGGTTAATGCCATGCATTGTAATCTTGAACAACACTTACTAGTGCTAAAAATAAACGCAGGAATAGGGCAGAATTTGGCATTTCTTACGTGAAGGAACTATAAAGGTAACCCGTATATGATTGCATAAACAGAACCAAATAAATGCCACCAATATCCATTCCTCCCTCGACCTGTGGGTGTAATTTTATCTAGAAAGTACAAATACATTTTAAAGGAAAAAGAACGTATTTGAATAAAGTAATATAGTATATGTCTAATAAGAGGGATGTTTATAGATCAGTTGAAACAACCTGTTATCAACAGAAAATTCATGAAATATTTCAATGTAATCATCTGCTGTCTTTTGCTATAAACAATCTCTCATATGTGCATAAATAAGCAGAAACAGTTGTTAAAACGTGTTAATTATGCATAATACACTTGTGTTTATCAAGAGAAACACTTATGCATGGTATACTTTATCTCGATAATTTCTTCTCATTATCACTTTAATATATATTTGTATAATAAAAAAAATAATTGCCTCCTGCCTTTTCGACATAAACAACATGAGAGCCATCCTATGATTTTAACCAACACTTTTGGTCCATGAATATTTTTTTTCAAATCTCGCGTATAAGATCATCATTACACATTGTTCTACGTTTTGACTTGGACCATTATTGACAGATATAACTACAAGGTGTACCATTTTTATCAAAGCTATAGATATAATTAGCATGCTTCAAATACATTGCTTTAGAAATAGGAATAAACTATTGAAATCAAATATGGCGATACGATATATATAATTGTCCCAGCCTTCAGTCCTAATTTGAAAAGTCAACAATAGTTCTGCCAAGAGTCGCCACTCGAAACGAAATAAACTGTGAGTGCTCATTATGCATGAAGTACAAAATATAATTTCTATTTTTGCAGGAATTAGTAAAACAGGAGTGCACACCCTGGAATGTCTCGCCTTCTTTTCTTTTCCTTGGTATTATGTTGATAGTCCTAAATATAAAGCTTTATTACAACTGTCACATAAACTTAACATTAACCATGAAAACTAAACATTGACCAGTGAACCATGAAAATGAGGTCAGGGTAAGATAAACCATGCCAGACAGACATTCTACCATACAACAAATACAGTTGACCTATAGTTTAAGAATAACAGCTCAAAACACAAAAAAAGAACACTGAGCAATGAACCGTGAAAACGAGGTCAAGGCCAAATAAAACCAGCGCGACTGATATATAGATCACAAAATATTTCCATACACCAAATATAGTTGCCCTATTGCATACAGTATTAAAAAAAGACAAAAACTTAAAAACTCATCTTTTACCACTGAGCCATGAAAATGAGGTCAAGGTCATATGACACCTGTCAGTTGGAAATGTAACCTTACAGTCCTTCCATACACTGAATATACTAGACCTGTTGCTTATAGTTTTAGTATATGAGATATGGACTTGACCACCAAAACTTAACCTTGTTCATTTATCCATGAAATGAGTTCGAGGTCAAGTGAAAACTATACTTAGAAATTGTGGAAACATGTGCCGCCTTTGTCAACATACATAATCATTATTTAATAAAATATCAACTTAAATAAAACATGCTTTTTTTTTTTTTATATATTTTCCAAATTTCATCAGGACAGCTAGAAGCTAAACGTCTAAATACATGAAATGTGACTTAGAGTCCATCCTTTTCATTATAATAAATTAAAAAAATCAATGTCATTTGGACTTTCATGTAGGAAAGTTGTATCATTGTCAATGAAAGCAATAATTGATTTTTGAGTCGACCCTGCATATTTTACATGTCGTAGTCGTTCTCAACTGTAGGTGCCGACAGTTGTTGAAAAGGTCTTATAAGAGAGAATTTAACCTTACAAAAAATCTGAACCTTTCTTTTCAAGTAGTCACTGAACCATGAAAATGAGATCAAGGACATTGGGTATTTGACTAACGGAAAGTTCGTTACATGAGGCATCTATATACAAAGTATGTAGCATCCAGGTCTTCCACCTTCTAAAATATAAAGCTTTGAAGAAGCTAGCTAACGCCGCCGCTGGATCCCTATCCCTAGCTCGAGCTTTGCGACAAAAGTCACAGACTAGACAAAAAAATCATGATTCAAATGTTTTAATTCTGCAAAAAGTGGGTCATCTGGCACAAACGCAACCTCAGCAAAAAACAGCTATATCGCTACCACAATTATAGTTCGCTAGAAAACTGTTTGGAACAAAATCCCCACTTCAGTGTGAACTAGGGTGCCTCCTTTTAACCACCTCATTGATTAAACTTGTTGAACATCATCTCTTAAATTTAGATTAGACTTTATGTGATAAATAAATCTTGTCACTATCGATTTTTCTAAATATCAGCATGAACTTTTGACGTCATTGTCGATTTTTGTGAAAACTGCTCCTTTAAAATTAGGTATTGACACTATCACAATAAGGTGGTTAATCAAACCATGTTTTATATATGTTTTGGATTATAGCTCTTCATCTTTTATATAAGTTTTGGATTTCAAATATTTTGGCAACGAGCATCACTGAAGAGACATGTATTGTCTAAATGCGCATCTGGTGAAAGAAAATTGGTACCGTTAATTTTATTACAACATCGAATCTCTTGGTTGACAACTATTTCAATTCCAATTGATTTTGAAGTCGTTTTCCTAGATAACCGGGCGTCATATCGTGGACTTGCACATCACATTCGAAGCTGTAGGAGCGTTTTATTGTACCTGCCAGTTTTTGGAATCAAGTCAGCACATCACCAATTGTTTAAAACTAAGGTACTTCTTTAACCACTGACTTAGCTCAAGCACTAGTCTTAACTGACAAGAGAAGTAAGGCACACAACTTCATGAACCGACATCAGTTCTGCTCAGGTAGGTCATTGACAAGAGAAATAAGGGTACACAACCGACATCAGTAGTGCTCGGGTAGGTCACTGACAAGAGAAGTAAGGGTACACAACCGACATCAGTACTGCTCAGGTAGGTCACTGACAAGAGAAGTAAGCCGTACACAACCGACATCAGTACTGCTCGGGTAGGTCACTGACAAGAGAAGTAAGCCGTACACAACCGACATCAGTACTGCTCGGGTAGGTCACTGACAAGGAAAGTAAGGGTACACAACCGACATCAGTACTGCTCGGGTAGGTCACTGACAAGAGAAGTAATGGTACATAACCGACATAAGTAATGCTTGGGTAGGTCACTGACAAGAGATGTAAGGGTACGCAACCGACATCAGTACTACTCGAGCAGGTCACGGACAAGAGAAGTAAGGGTACACAACCGACATCAGTACTGCTCAGGTAGGTCACTGACAAGAGAAGTAAGGGTACACAACCGACATCAGTACTGCTCGGGTAGGTCACTGACAAGGTAAATAAGGGTACATAACCGACATCAGTAATGCTCGGGTAGGTCACTGACAAGAGAAGTAAGGGAACACAACCGACATCAGTACTGCTCATGTAGGTCACTGACAAGAGAAGTAAGGGTACACAACCGACATTAGTACTGCTCAGGTAGGTCACTGACAAGAGAAGTAAGGGTACACAACCGACATCAGTACTACTTATGTAGGTCACTGACAAGAGAAGTAAGGGTACATAACTGACATCAGTACTGCTCAGGTAGGTCACTGACAAGAGAAGTAAGGGTACACAACCGACATTAGTACTGCTCAGGTAGGTCACTGACAAGAGAAGTAAGGGTACACAACCGACATCAGTACTACTTGAGTAGGTCACTGACAAGAGAAGTAAGGGTACATAACCGACATAAGTAATGCTCCGGTAGGTCACTGACAAGAGAAGTAAGGGTACACAACCGACATCAGTATTACTCGAGTAGGTCACTGACAAGAGAAGTAAGGGTACACAACCGACATCAGTACTGCTCAGGTAGGTCACTGACAAGAGAAGTAAGGGTACACAACCGACATCAGTACTGCTCGGGTATGTCACTGACAAGAGAAGTAAGGGTACACAACCGATATCAGTACTGCTCGGGTAGGTCACTGACAAGAGAAGTAAGGGTACATAACCGACATCAGTAATGCTCGGGTAGGTCACTGACAAGAGAAGTAAGGGACCACAACCGACATCAGTACTGCTCAGAAAGGTCTCTGACAGGAGAAGTAAGGGTACACAACCGACATCAGTAATGCTCGGGTAGGTCACTGACAAGAGAAGTAAGGGACCACAACCGACATCAGTACTGCTCAGATAGGTCTCTGACAAGAGAAGTAAGGGTACACAACCGACATTAGTACTGCTCAGGTAGGTCACTAACAAGAGAAGTAAGGGTACACAACCGACATCAGTAATATTAATGCTCGGGTAGGTCACTGACAAGAGAAGTAAGGGTACACAATCGACATCAGTACTACTCAAGTAGGTCACTGACAAGAGAAGTAAGGGTACACTACCGACATCAGTAATGCTCGAGTAGGTCACTGACAAGAGAAGTAAGGGTACACTACCGACATCAGTACTGCTCGAGTAGGTCACTGACAAGAGAAGTAAGGGTACACAACCGACATCAGTACTACTCGGGTAGGTCACTGACAAGAAAAGTAAGGGTACACAACCGACATCAGTACTGCCCGGTTAGGTCACTGACAAGAGAAGTAAGGGTACACTACCGACATCAGTACTGCCCGGGTAGGTCACTGACAAGAGAAGTAAGGGTACACAACCGACATCAGTACTGCTCAGGTAGGTCACTGACAAGAGAAGTAAGCCGTACACAACCGACATCAGTACTGCTCGGGTAGGTCACTGACAAGAGAAGTAAGCCGTACACAACCGACATCAGTACTGCTCGGGTAGGTCACTGACAAGGAAAGTAAGGGTACACAACCGACATCAGTACTGCTCGGGTAGGTCACTGACAAGAGAAGTAATGGTACATAACCGACATAAGTAATGCTTGGGTAGGTCACTGACAAGAGAAGTAAGGGTACGCAACCGACATCAGTACTACTCGAGCAGGTCACGGACAAGAGAAGTAAGGGTACACAACCGACATCAGTACTGCTCAGGTAGGTCACTGACAAGAGAAGTAAGGGTACACAACCGACATCAGTACTGCTCGGGTAGGTCACTGACAAGGTAAATAAGGGTACATAACCGACATCAGTAATGCTCGGGTAGGTCACTGACAAGAGAAGTAAGGGAACACAACCGACATCAGTACTGCTCATGTAGGTCACTGACAAGAGAAGTAAGGGTACACAACCGACATTAGTACTGCTCAGGTAGGTCACTGACAAGAGAAGTAAGGGTACACAACCGACATCAGTACTACTTGAGTAGGTCACTGACAAGAGAAGTAAGGGTACATAACTGACATCAGTACTGCTCAGGTAGGTCACTGACAAGAGAAGTAAGGGTACACAACCGACATTAGTACTGCTCAGGTAGGTCACTGACAAGAGAAGTAAGGGTACACAACCGACATCAGTACTACTTGAGTAGGTCACTGACAAGAGAAGTAAGGGTACACAACCGACATCAGTATTACTCGAGTAGGTCACTGACAAGAGAAGTAAGGGTACACAACCGACATCAGTACTGCTCAGGTAGGTCACTGACAAGAGAAGTAAGGGTACACAACCGACATCAGTACTGCTCGGGTAGGTCACTGACAAGAGAAGTAAGGGTACACAACCGATATCAGTACTGCTCGGGTAGGTCACTGACAAGAGAAGTAAGGGTACATAACCGACATCAGTAATGCTCGGGTAGGTCACTGACAAGAGAAGTAAGGGACCACAACCGACATCAGTACTGCTCAGATAGGTCTCTGACAAGAGAAGTAAGGGTACACAACCGACATCAGTAATGCTCGGGTAGGTCACTGACAAGAGAAGTAAGGGACCACAACCGACATCAGTACTGCTCAGATAGGTCTCTGACAAGAGAAGTAAGGGTACACAACCGACATTAGTACTGCTCAGGTAGGTCACTAACAAGAGAAGTAAGGGTACACAACCGACATCAGTAATATTAATGCTCGGGTAGGTCACTGACAAGAGAAGTAAGGGTACACAATCGACATCAGTACTACTCAAGTAGGTCACTGACAAGAGAAGTAAGGGTACACTACCGACATCAGTAATGCTCGAGTAGGTCACTGACAAGAGAAGTAAGGGTACACTACCGACATCAGTACTGCTCGAGTAGGTCACTGACAAGAGAAGTAAGGGTACACAACCGACATCAGTACTACTCAGGTAGGTCACTGACAAGAAAAGTAAGGGTACACAACCGACATCAGTACTGCCCGGTTAGGTCACTGACAAGAGAAGTAAGGGTACACTACCGACATCAGTACTGCCCGGGTAGGTCACTGACAAGAAAAGTAAGCCGTACACAACCGACATCAGTACTGCTCGGGTAGGTCACTGACAAGAGAAGTAAGGGTACACAACCGACATCAGTACTGCCCGGTTAGGTCACTGACAAGAGAAGTAAGGGTACACTACCGACATCAGTACTGCCCGGGTAGGTCACTGACAAGAAAAGTAAGCCGTACACAACCGACATCAGTACTGCTCAAGTAGGTCACTGACAAGAGAAGTAAGGGTACACTACCGACATCAGTACTGCCCGGGTAGGTCACTGACAAGAGAAGTAAGGGTACACTACCGACATCAGTACTGCTCGAGTAGGTCACTGACAAGAGAAGTAAGGGTACACAAACGACATCAGTACTACTCGGGTAGGTCACTGACAAGAAAAGTAAGGGTACACAACCGACATCAGTACTGCCCGGTTAGGTCACTGACAAGAGAAGTAAGGGTACACTACCGACATCAGTACTGCCCGGGTAGGTCACTGACAAGAAAAGTAAGCCGTACACAACCGACATCAGTACTGCTCGGGTAGGTCACTGACAAGAGAAGTAAGGGTACACAACCGACATCAGTACTGCCCGGTTAGGTCACTGACAAGAGAAGTAAGGGTACACTACCGACATCAGTACTGCCCGGGTAGGTCACTGACAAGAAAAGTAAGCCGTACACAACCGACATCAGTACTGATCGGGTAGGTCACTGACAAGAGAAGTAAGGGTACACAACCGACATCAGTACTGATCGGGTAGGTAACTGACAAGAAAAGTAAGCCGTACACAACCGACATCAGTACTGCTCAGGTAGGTCACTGACAAGAGAAGTAAGGGTACACAACCGACAATCATAGACCAGAGGTCAACAAGTTAAAAAGAACTATGTGGGAAAGAAACGAACACCGTAGAAGATGAAATTTTGATTATTTCTTTTTATATTTTTAAAAGGTCATTCAAAGGGAATTAATTGTTTTTCTTAACAAGCAGGATTACGAATAACCGAAGTGCTTGTAAGCAAGTTACAATAACAAAAATACTGAACTCCGAGGAAAATTCTAAAAAACTAAAATCAGAATGAATTCAGCGAGATGTTACAACAGTTTAAACTTGGCAACGGATACATCGTCCCTATATGACGTGGCTGCGTACTTGTTCATTCCGCATAAAACCACCGTCTCACTTTGGTAAGGGTTTTATTGCCGGTCAGAAGAAAACATGCAGTGACCATTTTTCTATTTCTTAGTCACTCTTTGGCTTTAAATGAACGACTAATCATAAAAAGTATAAAAAGAAGATTAAAAGAGGCTCTATATAAGACCATTTGTTGAATTAAGACAAACAATATCATTGGAACAAAATGAAACAAATAACAAAACAAAGCAAAACTCCAAATACTCAAGATTGAGTAACACGATACCTAACAGAAACTTGGGGTAAAACATGTTATTGCATAAGATTAAAATAGTCTGTTAGAGGTACACTTCTGTCGTCCACAGGTACAAATAAAACAACTTAAATGAAAAAAAACCCAGACACTCTTTATAAAAAGGGTTATAAGCTTGATATTATTTGTTCATTGATTATTGAATATTTTGTTCCAATATCTTAAATAGTCAACTCACAAACCGGAAACAAACTGACAACGACATGACAAAAAAAACTGCAAACGAAAAAGGACGATAAAACAAACAATAGTTCACACACAGACGAAACATGGACACTAAACAATTAGATACAAGAACTTCTCCAAAACCCAGGAGTTGTAAAATGCGCTCGTTGGCAGATCCAGAATTTTTATAACCTTTACGAAGATTTGATAAAAGCAGTTAGTTGTCATATCGTGTAAGAACCATTGGACTCAAAAAATACCTTTTTACAGAAGACCTCTTAAGAAAAAAAATCCTGTTTTCTACGATGTAAATATTATTGACAAATATTAAACACAAGCTTATGCGGCTATAACCTTGAAGGTAGCGAAGCAGCATAGTTTACATCGAATGATAGTAAGTAGTTGGTGTGTCTTATACCTGGCATCGTTTATTTATATCAAACGAAAGATGTCTAAAGTATCATCTATTTATTGATATAATGTACAAACCCTTTCATGCGTTATTATGATCTCACAGTTCAACCTGTGTATTCCTAGTATATAACACCCTCCTTATATGTAAAAGTTCTATCACTTGCAATAGTCAGCGTTTGAAGAAAGATTCATAAGTCTGTCTACTATTCAATGCAATCTATGATATTTTATTGACCCTAAAACCACGAAACGGTAAAAATGTTAATGTTCTACATGTGCGTTTGCCCTGTCAGAAATATTTGATACACTTTTCTATACATATTACAAACATGCAAAAATGGATAAATCCATAGATATTTTATAGCATGAAAGGTATATAATCTTGGTGGTTTTGTATTAGAAATACATTTTTGTACGGAGCTTATTCTGTTCGCAATGAACTACTGTAGCCCTGACATTTGACCTATGACCAAGTGGTCTCGTTTTCACCACAAGAAGAAGAACTTACAAGAGATAGGTTTAAAACTGAATATAACTGAAAGACTTGTCCCAAAGTTTTGTTATATTTAAAGGTTCTGTTACTTTGACCTTTAATATACTGATCTTTTCAAGAGCATCCTTCAGATAGGTTTGATGAAGTTTTGACATATTCTCCAAATAATGTCACTCGAGAAGCAAATTTTAACATCTTGAAATTAAAAAATTGCCAAACATTTAAGTCTTCCAATAGCTGCTGTGACCTTGACCTTATTGACATTAAAATCCAAAGTTTTTCAAGCTATATAAAAGTATCAGGACAAAGGGATATAATGATTAAGAATAGCTTAGGATCAAAATCATTTATATAACAATTTAACGGCACAAATAACCAAATAAATAAATGATTTGAATTCAATGACGAACCAGGATCAAAGAGTGAACGATAAGCAGTCAGAACCTAGTATTTTTAAAATCTTTTTTATCTGATGTGATCTTCCTGTACATTGTTGTAACTACCAAATTTTATATTTGACTTTTCAAACATTTCATTCCTAGCTCCGGATAATTGTAATTACAGAAACATGTGTATAGCCCAATGAAATCGTTGAAAAATACTTGTGTTCCAATATATAAACACTAACATAATGTATTATTGATAATGGCTTTTTGAGAGATTCCATGCAATTACAAATCCCCCCCTTCATTATTGTATCACAAAAGGGTTAATATTGCATGAATACTTAATTGGTGAATATTGACCCGAGTATATTTTTATATTTCCAGTGCTATATATCATGTATCCTAGGAACTTCAAGGATAGATGTATTTGTCATCACTATTCATGCAATAACCAATGTATTTATTAATAGCTGAGTTATAAAAAAAAGTTTAATAATATTTGTGTCGTTGATCACATCCTTAATTTGAAGCTTTATTTGTATCGGTGCAAAATGATTCGCTATTCCACGCTTAATTATCTTTCATTCTGTATAACATATGTTGTTGCTATACCATAAAACTAAGAATGAACCGATGATTGTAAACAACACATAACTTACAAGTTGGCTAACAGAATAAACAAATACGTTGACAGGAAACGATCATTTTTATTAGAACTATTCTTTCTTAAGGTATAAATGGTCATTTGGGACTCTGGGTCGCTTGCAGCCACCAACAATAGGTTCTCCTACATTCACAACACTGAGGAAGGCGGACGTAGTATGGATACCAGTATTTCGGTTTTAGATGTGGACAAAACATGTATAGTTTCAGTGACAAGAAGTTGGCAGGATAACAGAAAGATGGGGACCACAGCATAGAACATGGCAAATTGCTGCAGCGTTGTTTGCTGAAAAATAGATGAACATAATATGGTTAATTTGGAGATATACCGGGAAACTGATATGCCTGTCCCTTCTTTTTCTCTTTTTACTAGCATAAAGGCTATGTTGTTTGAAAACGACAATTAAAAATTATCTGTATGATATGTTTCATAAAGTCCGTAATAAGAATTGAGAAACGTTACTAAATTATACATGTACATACAAATATCAACATACATGACATCACGTGCTTCCAAGACAACGTCACAACAATGCATAGAAAAAAATCAGATTTAACTCGTAATTTTATTTTTGTAGTATAAAATTGCAAATATAAGGATCGAATGCTTCTTTTTAATATTTGACAGGATTTAATCATGCACGTGCATGGCAGCCGATCTTGAAATATACCACTACAATTCCTATCGCATCAGTAAATTGTAATAAATTCTCATACTATAAAATTGAAGTGCGTGTCATTGAGATTTGGATCCTACTTTTATAGTGATTCTTCAATAAAATTACGAACAGCAAAATAAGAATATTATAACATTAACAAAATAAATAACTTACTGTCCACAGTTTACATAGGTTATTTGGCTTTTCACATAATACCAATGGAAATAACAACCACCGTTCTTTATCCATATTTTTGGAGGCACTTTCAATATTGAATATGTCTTGTAACACAATGGAATTCCAAGATCAACTCTATATTAAAAACGAAATAAGTATTTTAGTGAAGTTTTAACCAGCTGATACATAGACACTAGTTGAAGTATTTATTTAACTGTACATAGTTCAACTTAGACAGTCACTATAATTACCAAACGGACGGAACAATCTATACATTTTCGTGAATGCTTTATTAGAAATCTCATAATATATTTCGAAAAATATAATAATATGAGCATCAGAAGACGCGATGTACACGCCAATGAGAACAGATGATTTGAAATCGAAAACGTTCACAAGAAAACAACGTGATACAAATTATTATACATGTTATATATAGAATATTTCAAAACACATTAAGGACGTCATATTACTGATCTAAAAATTTCCCATGTATTCGTTTTAATTTTTTATAAATTTAAATTGAATTGAATTAAATTTACAAAATACAAACGTTGGTGAGCTTATTTACGAACTTGAATTTAATTCTCTCTTCCAAGCCATTATTTGTATTTGTTCACAACATTCAATATATATTCAGCTTTTCGAGCCTCGCCTTCTGTCGAATTTTGCCATGTACATACAGTACTAGGATTTGATTTAGTTTTCAAATTTACTTACGGAGAAACAGGAGGTTTTGTCAAGTGAGCAATTGCTAATTTCGCAGCCTCGACTTCAGCTTTTATCTCTGGATCTTTGTCTAATGTTGCTTGCATTTTTTCAACCCTGGAACAATAATTAATCAATTAAAGTGTAATTTATACATCACATGCGAATTGTTGTTAGTGAAAACAATGCATTCTCCAAATACTGCATACTTAATATATTAAAACCACACCAATCAAACGAGCCATATTACCAAAACGAATCTTTGTTTTTATCTTTTATGCCCAACTATTTTCGATAGTTGTTTTCTGTATTTTATTGTATCCAGCTGCTTTTATTTGTCATTTCCAATTTCAGATAACTTAATTTGAAAATCATCCTTCCCCCTTCAAAATATGAATCGACTTTCATTGATGTGAAATACTTACGGACAATGGTCATCCTCGCCAGTCATGACACCAGCAAACGGCTCTCTAAAACAGTCTCCATCATTTGGATCACACTGATCCTCTTGTGCATAGCAAGATAAAGCCGCCAACACTAAAAGCTAGTAAAGAAAATAAAAGATTTTCACATTTTGTAAAAAAGAAAAAACAGGTTAAAAACAATGTGTATTCCTTGAAAAATTTCTAACAACAGATTAAATAAAAGATTAAGCAAAAAAAACAAAAAAAATAAAACCATGCAGTCAACATTAATAAAACACCTAAACAAATATTTACTTTAAAAGACGCTAAAATATGCCTTGCTTGTTGTACGATTTTAAAGCGATCCCTTAAAACGCTATTTATTTTTAGTTCTTGTTTAATTTTGAAGTGTTCACTGAAATGCTACGTGTTGTTGTTGGTTTTTTTTTGTCTTTGCTTTCATTTTTTTTGCGGGGAAGTAGGGTGGTATGTTGTACTGTCCATTGGCTATTGAGGTTCCGTAGTTTCTGTTACCCCTTTTTATTACACAATAGTTATCAAAGGTACCAGGATTACAAGACTCTTAAAAATCGGAACAAAAGCGTAAGGGTTTTGAAAGTAATCTAGCTTTATAAAGATTGAAATAAGTCACAAGACACATTAACTTAATTTTCAAAAGCCAAAAACAGTATCTTTGCGAAATTTCTTTATTTGTTTTGGAATACAAACATAGAATTCCTATGTAACTTGAAAAATATTGCTTACCAGAATATAATGCATAGTTGTTAACTTGAATACATCAAAATCCAACAACTTCTAGTTATGTTGTTAGAAAACTCAACCACGTATTGAGTAGGCGTATACCGTTTGAATAAGTATTCTTGATACTCACTCCCCTTGTGTTGGAAACAGTCGTGATTTCACGTGGCTTTACAAGATCATCAGAAGAAATTTTCACAGACCAATTTCGCTACGTTTAGACACGCCTCTTTAAAATCAATCCTATACTTGGTGTACTTTTCCTTTTACATATTTAATATATGCGAAGCTGTGAACGATGTGACGCTTGTCTCTATTAATATCTTAATTTTTAATAAGTAAACAGATTGTGATGTCGCAGATTGTTAATTTTCTGCAATCATCAAGTTTTCTGTTTTCGTTAATGTCAGCTAGTACATGTAGAAATAATTTATAGCATAATATTTATCTACCATCCTCCAGACCTTTTGTTATATTTTGCTTGTTTAGAAAGGGGGATATTGCAAATTTAAGGGATAACTTCTTTAACTTTTAAAAGTTACTTTCATAGTTTCCTTGCTTTCATTGAAAACTAAAAGCCGAACTGACTGGTGATGATTAATAACTTGCTCCCTTTACTTAGGAGTCATCCCTTGAAACTATATATATTCAAACAGAACACTTTTCTTTCAAACATGCTTGTTAAACAAGCATTTCTGAAAGAAAAGTGTTTTGTTTGAATTGAATTTAGTTATCAATTAACATTTTGGCTTTTATGCTCATTATCAATTATATTCATCTGTTGCTACGCGTGCTTATTATTTCCGCGGCATCGCCTCGCGAAAATTTATTTCCGCTTTAGTACATATTTTTTGTTGCAGACTATTCATTTTTATCCTGTCTTATGCAAGGTAATTCGTTAGAAGCTCTTATCAGACCAGGTCATTTACTCCCCCCTCTTATTTATTACTATAACATTGTACAACAAAAGACATACTTTGAAGGTCGACATCTACATGAAAGGAATATGACTTTTAAATTGTAATTATAGTTCAGTGATGAAAAAACACAATAATAATAATAATAATAATAAAAAAATATATATAAAACTTGTTGAATTTGCAGGTAATGAAAGATTAATACGAAAAAAAACCAAGTTGACATTTGACCTTTAACTATATTGGAATTCTGTTATTAAAGAGGAATCAGATACAGAAAAAAGAAGGATCTGTTCTTGTCATACTTTGTCAAAATAATATGCACACTTTAAAAAAAAATGATTTCAATTTACCAATTGTGAGCTTTACATACTTATGAAGAAATATTCCACCTGCACCTCAAAATGGGGTAGACACCTTAACATACAGATTCTGTGTGTAATGGTCGCTTAATTTAACCATTTATTCCAGTTGATACCTCCTATTTCCTCAGATCTCCGAATGTGTTTCATATTAGAATTTTATTGTTAAGGTCTAAGGTAATTTACTAAATTGTTTCTATAACGAAGTTAAAATCATGTTTTCAAAGATTTAACAGACATGCTAGATATCCTTTTCTGTAATTTGGAAGTATCATTATATATTTATAACTCTGATGCTATAGATATAATTAAAATTTTCGAATGTAGAAAGAATAGGAAATATAACAAACGCAATCATAACTTAATAAAAACATATGGACAAGACATGGCAATAGATATTTTCCGTTCGAACAAAACCGTCCTCTGTTCTTCTATTAGAGTTATCGGCAGACACAACTTGTTAATGGCAGTGTACTTGCTATAAGCATCACCATGCATGGGGCCCATACGTTCCGAATTGAGTTTGGTTAATACCTCTCAGTCTGTAAAAGAGGGGCGAAATATACAAGAGGGACAGTCAAACTCATAGATTGAAAATATACAATGACATGGCAAAAACAAACAAAAAAACCAAACAGACAAATAATACTACAGAAAACACAACAATCATATAAAACTAAAGACTAAGCAACACGAACCCCATCAAAAACTAGGGGTGATCTCCGGTTTCATGTGGCAAGTTTTGTGCAGTTTTTGTTTGTCTTTTTGTTTATCTTTTGTTTATTAAATACTGGTCATTTTTTGTTCCTCTTCGGTTTATGAGTGCTAATGTGACATACCTATTGTATCTTCCAACGTTTTAAAATATTTCTAGAACGAATTGTTAATTAAAAATATCTTATCATTCCATTTTAAGGTAAAATATCAAAAACATTTAGTTGTTGGTGAATTTAAAAAATCCAACCTTCTGCACTTGTATGCTTACAACTGAGTATATCTTCGTAACTTCTAAGCTTACTATTTAAAAAGAGCAAACGTTAAAAGAAACAACGTTTACAAACATATTCTGAATTACAAAATCCGCCGGGGGGGGGGGGGGGTAGGTGGTTTGGGGGGTAGGTGGTTTTTAGGTTGTTTTTTTTCGATATAACTGAAACTACTATAACACAAAAGTCTCAGAATATACATATAAAAAAAACCTCCAATACAACTGTTTTCAACGGTACTATACAATATGTCGATACATTTGTACCATTTAGTTTGGTATTTCACAAGGTCGTGTTTTGCCCTGAATGTTTATGACGTGTTTATTATAAATTCATCAGTAGTTGAACTTTGTTGATTGATACTTGTACAAGTTTTTTTTAAAGTTGTTATTGGCTTTGAACTAGGTGTAAGTAATAGTGAATACTTTTAGATCTGTACTTTGTGTTTTGTTTGTTGTTGGGTATGTATAAATATCGTCTACGTCCGATTTGTTTTTTGTGATGTTTTTCTTCTTTGTATTGATCTGATGAGTTAAGCCCTTTTAGATTAAGTTTGAAAGTTTGTTCTTTATTATGTTGTGATGTAACCCCACTGTTTAAAATACTATATTGAATATCCCAGTGCATCAAAAATGAAAGGACTACTATCATTGGTTAATATAAATGTACTTAAAAATGTTCCTTTATTCGTTTCAAAGTTAACGAAAATATCATATAGTAAAGTAATTAATAATATAGTTCATTTCTAAGTTGTTTTATTACTTATTTCACTATGATTGTATGTGATTGTATTTTGTATGTATTTACCTCTTGTTTCAAATGTCAATGTGACGAAGTGTTGATATTGTTTTGTCTCAGGTTAAAGGAGGGTGAAGCGATCACAAAACCTGTTCAACACCAACTCATTCGTTTATATGCCAAATACAAGTATGGAGCCTTTAGTTCACTGGTTGTCGTGGCTTTATATCAGCCATAGTTGATTTTCGTAACCATTTTGTTGTAAATTATGCTGTTAGTCTTCACAATGCAATTGTTTTCAAAATATTTGGATAACTTTGGCACATCTTGTAATGCTAGGTTAATTGTTGGTTGATTGAATATGTCGTCATGTGTAGTACATGTACGATCGGCATGACCATCTTTATTTTGCTTGCTGATTTTAGTAGTTCGATTATGGATTAAGAGTATGCAACATTGAAAAAAAGAGCAGAAAAAAAAATAAAAAAATAAAAACTTATAAATTGAAAACACACGGACCAAGCCATTGCCAAAAAATAGTCACAACCTAAAACAACTGAAGGCGTAGCAAGCCGAACTCCATCAATAATTTTAGTTATCTCAATTGGTGCTCCCGAAGAGTTAGAAGATTATGCTCCACATATAGCACCCGAAATATTGTACTTCAAAAGCCAAATTCATGATGTCACAATTGAGTGAAAGAGGATTGTGGCTTCGATAATTAAAACTTATCTGTTATCATAACAGATGACAAAACAGGCGCGCTATATAATCTCTATTGTAACTGTATATATTTTTATGCTGACTTTGTTACTTTACTATTTGATTTTTGCTAGATGCACTGTTGAAAGGCATACAGTGACCTGTTTTTGTTAAGATTCTTTTCCTTCGGTCTTTAAACGGATAGTTGTTTCAGTGGGAGTCATACAACAATTCCGAATCAATATATTAAGATAGTGGAATATATCCTTTTTTAAGGTATTAAGAAATAATAAGACGATTTTAAAATGTTTAAATTTTATTTTCATTAATTTTTCATGAAAACTGGTTTTCGCTCTCACATCTTCAGCACTTGTATCTCTTACATTCACAACATTGTGGTAACCTTTTCTCTATTCTGATGTACTTATACGGGAAACTATGGTGACCAGTGGGACAAGCTATCCACATATAGAAGGAACGCTTACAAGACGGAACACATCTGTACACGTATGGGGTCCATTGATTACACGGAACGTGACTGCAAAGTTGCTTACTGAAATGAAACAAAAAAGTAATCATAAAAATTGTAATAAGTATCAAACTAAAATAAATTCGACAAAATTGGGGAAACAGATAGCTGGAGACCTTATGGTACATTATTGAAAGAATGAAGGTGGTACCATACACCTTGACGAAATTTAATCTGGCTCTTTTTCTTTAAATTTTGACAAAATATTTACTTTGACCTTCTGACAACAACATATAATATTCAAAAAACGTGAACAACACACTGTCACAGAGACGTTTGGACAAGCACTAGTTTTGTTTATTGAAAAGAATTTAATAGAACGTTATTAGTACATTCAGTTGATTTTGAAAGAGTTATCTCCCTGTTATGTAATGATCGTGACTAGGTAACTTTGGTTCTAAAAACATTAAAAGTTAAACATGTACTTACGGACAATCCAAGTATTTCCAGATTTGATACCAGAAGTAATGCAAGACATAACACATTTTCCCTTGGTACCAGACTTGTTTGGAAGGGACGTAAGACAGGTATTTATATTTACACATTCCAACCGTCCATACAAACCTGAAAACAAATCAACAATTGATATCCTTCCTTCAATATGTAAATTAAAAAGAATTGAATCCTGATTAAAATATCTATGTAGCAATGCATATTTATTCATCAATTTGCATGTTGTTTTTTTTATCCTGTAAAATAATTTAGCAAACTGGTACTTTGACAGTAACCGTTAGATGTATTGTTTTATATATTGAAACGGATAATTTTATTACATTTATTTAATAGCCAACTTCCACTAGCCTATCTTACAAAGACATTTACCTTATTTCTTTATCTCCCTGTTCTAAGTCCTTAAAATAATCGTTGTCTTCGGGTATACATATTCTTGTAGGATCGGCAACTTCAGCATCAACAATATGACAGTTCTTGTCTATTCGTTTTTGATGCGTTTTGTTATTTGATTTTGCCATGTGATTATCGATTTTCCTCTGAGTTCAGTATTTTTGTGATTTTACTTTTTATTCACTTTTTTTAAATCTTTTCTTTGCTTGGTAACTTAACTGCAATACAACAGTATCAAAACTTACACTGGATTAGCTTCAAACATTAACTCATTGACAGCTCTATCTGTTTCTACCTTAAGCGTTGTTTCCCTATCTAAACTTCTATTTATTTCAGCTCTACAAATACAAAATAAAAATTTAAACGCAAACACTACAGACAAAAATCACGTTTTTGATAATAAAAATGTAGCACTAATGATGACAATGAAAGTTAAAATATAAACATTAAAAGATAAAATTTCAGCAGTAAGTATAAGGTTAACGATAAAGATATTCTTCAACCTTTATGATAATTATATATCAAAGTAACATAAATTCGTTTTCACATCAATCTGGTTTGTCATAGATTCATATAGTTAATCCGAAAAAAATATGAGGCTTTTTGGTTGCATTAAAATCTTGTGCAGTCCATTATATTCATTTGAAAGTGTCTCCACCAAATTTAATAGCCAACTTCCACTAGCCTATCTTACAAAGACATTTACCTTATTTCTTTATCTCCCTGTTCTAAGTCCTTAAAATAATCGTCGTCTTCGGGTATTGGTGGTGTACATATTCTTGTAGGATCGGCAACCTCAGCATCAACAAATTTATACAGCAAAACTAACACAACCTTCGTATACGTAAACGTTTTATGGTAAAAATAAAAAAACACAACTAAAACAAACTTCGAACTGTAACAACTTATTAGGTCAAAAACTAACACAACATCAGTAAAACATTTTGATAAAAAACTAACACAACTTGAACTACGTACCACTTCTAGTCGAAAAGCAACACACACTTCGTAAGACGTCTTTGAAAAAATATATATACTTGTATATATACATTTTATATTTTAGTTATATTGCATGGTTCCATCTTATTACACAAGATTGTCATTTTGACAACAAATTTTGCTTTTAAAAGATCGAGTAAAATTGAAAACAAAAAAAAGTTAAAAGATGTGCTAGAATAACTCAGTTTATACACTTTGTATATAAAGTAAAGTGAAGCGTAAGGCAAAAGAATTTAGAAAAACGAATATTGTTTGAAAACATGAATATTTTTGATAGTATCATTTATAAAGTGCAAACACTGAATACAGATTTTTTTCGTATTGTTTTACATAAATATTGCTGAAACTTACGAGAATTGTGTGAAACAACATGATCAGATCTGATCGTATTTAGCATATGTATTTACTCCGAAAGATTTAATCTATACTCTAACGTTGTTCATACACCACGTGAGTTTGTTTCTGTCAATCTTCATAAACTTAACGAACACGTACATGATTGATATCTCCTTCAGAAATATGCAATGAGATAAATTATGCAAATGAGATTTATAATCACCACGTATATGCAACTGACATTAAAAAGACAAGATGTACAGAATCGATGATATTATTCATACAAAATATGTCACAGTGTTGTTTTATTTTTTTAATTGACGTAAATCAATGACGATCAAAACCTTGATTTATGAGTTAAAGTGTCCTTTTGGTATATTTAACCTCTTTTCATTATCAATTAATAATGTGTGGCCTTTAGAACCTAGGGTGTCGAAGGCCTTTCTCGGATATTGTTTGTGGTTGGTTATAGTCATCTTGATAAATGGAAGCAAAAAGATCGTTTAGTAAATTGAGCTAGAAAAAAAACTTGTACATTTTCTAAACGCGACATAGTTTTTATGTTATATTAAAGATGTGCGTACTAACTCATTACCGCTGAAAATGTTAAAAAATATTTCAAAAACTAACTCTTTCTATATCGGTGGTAGCTAACTATTGTGTGTCAGTACATATACATTATGTAATATATATTGTGTGTATCTCTAACAAATGAAATTTAATTTGTTGACAATGTGTGAATACATTCCTAACATACCTTTATGTCATAAACTTATCAGTTTGTAAGGTTTCATTCCCAAGTTTTTGTGTAATGTGTTTCCAAAATTAGGAATACCCTGTTCTGAGAGATCCTCCAATGTTTGGTGATTTCGCGCATGCCTTCCAAAAATTGCTTATTTTGAGTAGAGGAAAGATTTGCTGCTACGAAAGGTAGCTAAATTCAAACCAAGCACACTGCCAATGATGCAGAGCAAAAATGATTTCAATCTGATAAAAAATTGACTTAAGTATAACGAATTTTATCTGATGCTGTATTTTTTTAATGGACATTGGCAGGATATTGTAAATCACGGGATTGCAGTTATTTTTTCAATCTAGAACTTGCCAATTTTAGTCTTTTTTATGCCATCGGAATGATTAAACAATAACATAAACAATTTTATTTGCGGTACGGTGTTGATATAACGAAATCAGCAATGCGCGGTATCATCGGCTGCGCGGACACCGGGAACTCCACTGTACATGGTATACATATGTAACACCATTTATTTTAAACATTTGTTTGTTTATTTTTCTCAGTATTTTACATTAAAAAAAATAATATCTTTTCATTTTGTCTACATACTTTTTAGTCTTGAGCCAGACACAAAACAGGATAGAAACAGTTAAATATGACTTTTATTGATAAAAGAGGTCGGGATATACTAAGGCGTAATCCAGAACGTACAATACAAAGCAATATTAGTTGTTATGAAATAACAAGAATGTGTGTGCCTGTCGTATTCCAGTGATGTATTAGAAGTTCTCTTTTTATTAAATATTTTCAGAATCTAACGGAAAATGTGTGATCTTATTGTTCGTACACAATAGGGAACGAACGATAAGTCATTGGTTGATTTTTAATTGTTTTTTTTTGGTGTACGCTTTTGAAAATATTACACAAAATGCTTTAGATTCTAAACGGCGAATTGAGTGTTGATGGCAGATATTTGTTAGTCTCTGATGTTGTTCACAACTTTTCTAGAATCATAGCAATGGCATTTGGAAGCCTCAATGTCATCCATAAACAAAACGTAAGATATCAGAATTGACACTGACATATTCTCTAAATTTAATTCCGGTATACTTTCAGATAGACCGAAATTTCTATAAACAAAAATTAGCAATACTAAAAAAAATTACAAATATAAAAAAACATATGAATGCTAACAAAGTATGTTCAGGTTTTTTTTTATTTCCTTTTCGTTAATGTTTGACACTTGCAATTTATAATTGTAGTCTGTGATTTGTTTCGCAAAGCATTGGTGAAAATAGTCTGATATATTTTTTTCTGTTCCGAAAACGCAATATTGAAAAACATTTTTATGCATAAACTTTTGCACATCATTGAAGACCCATTGTATAGAAAAATCTTTATTTTTTACCTCAGGGGAACTGGAATCTTGTTTCTTCTTCTTAACTTTTATTGTTCTGTCCATTTCTACATCAGTAAGTTGTCAACTCCATTGGTTATTGTTAATATAAGTCTTTATTCTTTCCAGTTCTTTATTAAAAACAGTCTTTGTAAAAAAACATTAAATTGTCAATTGGAAAATCTGAACTGCAGTTCCATAATATTTCCCTAAAATTAAATGAGAACTCCAAACTATTATGTTTTTGACTTGTAGACTTTGTCCAAATATCAACACAATTTTATTAATATCATTTAATAACTATGTTCCATCATTTCAGAATTACATTTTCAATCTGTATAATTGTATTTTGTGTAGGTTTCCTCGCGTAAACACAATCCATTCTTCACAATCTACCAAAATATTTAATATACATTGAGTGCGGGTTAAATACTTTTTATAATGATGACTAATTTTAACACACCTATGCACATCAGTTGTAGAAGGCTTACATAGAACACAATGCTCCTTCAAAAGTGACTTTGAAACAGCAATGTTTAGATATGATCACTATAACCATGTTCATCTTTACAGTTCCCCTGAGGTAAACAAAAAGTATATTTTTCTATACAAAGGGTCTTCAATGAAATGCAAAAGTTTATGCATCAAAAAATTTCTAAAAGAGGACCAACATATCGTCAACCATCTAAAATAATTTGTAAGGATTGACATCAGTTCATTGGCGTTGCTCTTTCATGCTATTGTAAGGGATAGTTATCTGACAAAAACATCAATTGATTCCTATTTGAATAAAGATCTACACATTGTGGATATTAACAACGTGGTTCATCTCCAGTGAGTCTTATTTTCGGCCTTTATTTGATAAGTTTGTATATCTTAAATTCATATTGAATGTTTTCCGGATGGGAAAAACCTAATTGACAGTTAGCTCTAGTCTGCAACACTAAACATTTGAGTTTGAACTCTCCTCTTGGCTCCATAGGACTTCGATCATAAGATTGCATGTTTTTTCTGACGAATGTCATTGGTTTTCTGTTGATTATTCGGGTTCTTCTGAGCAGGCAAATCGCAATCGTTGAATAGCCTTGATAATACAATCAATCAATGGACATGCACGCAATTCTTGTACATCTCCTGACGTGTATTAATATACATATGTCAGTGTTAATTCCATGTTATTGTTTCCATAGGAAAAAAAATTACAGACATACACATGCATATCGTCAAAATTCAAAGAAGTGAGGGGAGTTTTACTTGGTTCTTTCTCTGACATAACTAAAGTATCTGATGAAAAGTATAATAAAATTGATGCAGAAATTTCAAAGTTGAAGGTATAAAAAATTGAAAACAACACGTTTCATAAGTACAATGCTTCCGAAGCGCTTTTCTGGATTTACCTTCATCAGGAACGCTCAAAGCCAAACATTTGAAATCCTAGGATGTATCAGTACCGAAACCGTTGGAGAGCTATATGTAAAGATATTATTGTAATACTCATTCGGTATGTGGATGTTAAAAGTAAGAAACTACAATGTGTCACTGGTCTACTTTTATGATAATGTTCTTTTTTATAGCACATGCAGCATTTAATATTCTAATCGTTATCTTCCCGTCAAAGAATTTGGTTAAAAGCAAGATTCCAACCATGTCATACATGTTGTAGAGGTGTCATACTTAAGTTATGGGGAAACATTACATAGTTGGCTTCCTTAATAAATGCCTTCAGGTTATTGCATATTTAAAAAACAAAATCTTTATTCAACAGAATCAAATACTGTTTTTGTGATTAGTACAGCAGAAAATTAATGAAATACATAATTGTTTTTATAGTTAGCAATTTCAAACTCAATATTTCAAAAAAAATTGACAGAAAAAGAGTTTAAAGGAAGCAATTCGCCGACATATTTCCGTATATGCATGTGACCTTACCGTGACTCTTTCTCGTAACAAATGGTGATCACAATACGCGTGGTTTTTTTATTAAGATACATTATCATCTGATTGTATATGTTATACACATGCTCAATATTCATGCATTTTTGTTGATTGTTTACTTTAAGGTGACTATCGGTAAACTTCGGCTTCAAAACACGGCATTTAATGAGATGACATATTTGTTAAGTCATAACAGACAGAGAGAAAAAAATTTAAATGATGTTTTCTTAAAAAATGATAAAATCGTTCACAGTAGACTAAGTTAATGATATATACATGATTTGTTTCAAGAATTGGATAAACATTATTTTTAACCAGTCACTCGTTTCATATGACTTTAACTTTATTGTCACGACAACAGTCATTGACTATTCTACAATACAGATCACATCTACAGAATTTATGCTTGATTGACATCGTAATGTTGCAAGATCCTTCTTTCAAACAAGGATAAAGTAAAATCAAGTCTGAAGTCGGTCCACGTACTTCAGTCAATACGATATCATTGATACATGTACCAGGTTGGTATGATAAACTGACTGGATGAGTCCTTGATGTGACAGCTCTAAAATATGACTGTATAAATACTTCATGTTTTGAAGTATTAGACATTTTCAAAACCTTCTTTTCAAATGCATGTGAAACATTATTCAACAAAATAGCCATAAAAGTGAGTTATCTATATTGACATCCATTTGTTTAAATTGTCTTCAAATTATGTTTTTATTGCCAATATTTTGATTTCAGAAGACATTTAAAAATAGATTCATGTGTATTTAGTTTAATATAATTCTCTTACTCGAACATGTTTTTGTATAGAATATTAGAAACACAATGCAAAAAGTAAGAATTGTGCGGAAAAGAATGTATTGATTGAACATTGTATATTTTCATTTTTTTCGAGGATACTTTTGCATGTTTGCTAGGATCAGAACGTTAAAAAAGGTAATTATAGAAAAGAGTCAGTAAGTATAAAGAAGATGAATATTTGTTTTACTAAAACTAAAAAGCTTCTTAATTATCAATTTTATCCTTTTAGATTAGTTACCATTTTCCAAAACTGTCGGTACCAAAAACTTAATACTTATATTCAGTGATATAGCATGACATTATTAAAAGTTAACCTGATTTTTTGTTACAATTTCTATGGTTGTGAAAATATTTTTCTGCTAGAAATTCGAGAAGATGGTATCAATCAAAACGTGTTTTAAAAGGTATTTAATGCAATGTTTTACCAATTTTCTTTGATCTATTTTTTTTTACCTGTTTCCTACTAAACAGATGAGATTTTCACTTTCTTATTGCAAAACACAAATGGACCATACTTAGATTGATTGTTGATAAAATACAAGTATATATTAACTGATTGAGAAAAGGTGCCGTGAAACATTTGACACACTGCATAAATAAAATAATTTGAAGAGAGATATATTTACTATGAAGCGTGAAAGAAGATCAAGTTTTACATATTTTGTTAAAATTCTCAAGGTATATAGAACCGAAAGATATTTGTACAGGGTTTGCAAGGTACATATGAATGCCTACTCGTATCAAATATTTTTAGAAAAATCGAACTGTTAATGAAAAGTGTCCACCATGCACTTACATTGTACTATTATTAGAATTATAGTAGACTAGAATGATATTCAAATTGATGGAAAACATATATACATGTAACTGTTATTTTAATATAATATATAATAACAAATCAGTGTATACTTATATACTTCAATATAATAGTTATTACGGTGAAGTTGAATTTCCTGACATTTATTCATCATCCCCGCACAAACTTGTCTCAGAAAAAATATATCTCTATACATTAACCTCAGTTTCACTTAAAGAGATATGTGATTTTTTTTTTAGACAAGTGCTCTTGACCATCCAGTAGAATTTGTGGTCATCCGATTTAAAGCACGTCAGATCTTTGATTAATAACTCGTTATTACTATTTACATTCCAGTGCACGTTTTTTCGTATTCTTTTGACACAGCGTTTCCACTCGGACTTGCGGTTTGCGTTGATCGAATTTCTAACGAGTAACTAATGATAGTATCGGCGAATGACGAAAGATTTGGACAGTGTAAACTCTGTTTTCTACAAACAAATTTGCGTACATATGATTCATAGTAAAACGCCACCACTCAAGTTAATAAAACATATTCACCTTTCTCCTTGATGTTTTAAATAATTTAGATTCCAGTTAATAATGGATTATTGAAGGATCAATATAATCACGTCAGAGAATTTGGTTAAGGCGTTATTAATTAATCAACAACGCTTTTTCATATTGTTATAAAATCTAGAAAAAGAACACCATTATATGTCATATCGATTTTATAGCCATGCTATAATTGTATTTTCTATTAAAAATGTAGGTAGCAATTACACTAGGAGTGTAATTAATATGCTGTACTCTTTATCTATAATTATTATATTCTTGATTGAGTCGCCAGAAGTAGACTCCGTAATCAAATGACCAAGACAATGAATAGTTGTCTTCAGTTTATTTACTGTGCTTTTTGTAATCAACCTAACACAGAACAAAAATAACATAAAAGGAAGAAAGATACAACCCAGGAAATAAAGAAAAATAAATGAAATTGTGGTAAGATTTTGAAAGCTTTATACTTTTACTACTTATAATTTTTTTCTTTCTATAGTTCAGTACCTAACGGTAAAAAAGAATTAACACTTATGACAAAAGGAATCGTTCTCTATTGTGAATTTTACTACATTTAGACTGGTGTGTTTCTTTGGTCCCTTCTCATAGAGTGTATATATTTAGTAATCATAAATAACTTTCCTATATTTGCTCAAAGATACAAAGATTTGCTGTGGAATTCTTATAAAAATATCCTAATTTGATGGTAATTGTGTTTATTAAGCATGGCGCATGGTATGATAATTGAACTACCATCTATGTAAACAGTATTGATAATTTGACTAAGCTTATTTCTTCAAGGATAACCAGTTTTATTTGCTAATTGAAAATTAAGCGGAATAAAATAATTTAAGACTGCAGAGAAGATAATTCTGTTTAATTGGTTATTACTAACCGACTTAAATAAAAGAGTGAGCTATTATTACTGTAAATGTATAATGTCTCTAGTCTGGTCAAAGAGTCAGAGTGTCCTACTTAATTAAACGATAAATTGTTGAAATTAGATAACTTGTTTTCACGTGCAGAGAAATTTCTTTTATGTCCAATGCATGACCGGATATCATCTTTCTTATTGGTCAATGGCATTGCGGGTCAGCACGAGTTCACGTGTAAGTGCATTGTGGTCACTTCCTTTTATCATCAGTATTTGATGTGTTAACTTGTGATTCTTATCAAACAATTTGTTCAAAATTCACACCCACATACCGCCCTTTATTTTATCTTTTGATTTTATCTATCTGATTGTATATGTTATACACATGCTCAATATTCATGCATTTTTGTTGATTGTTTACTTTAAGGTGACTATCGGTAAACTTCGGCTTCAAAACACGGCATTTAATGAGATGACATATTTGTTAAGTCATAACAGACAGAGAGAAAAAAATTTAAATGATGTTTTCTTAAAAAATGATAAAATCGTTCACAGTAGACTAAGTTAATGATATATACATGATTTGTTTCAAGAATTGGATAAACATTATTTTTAACCAGTCACTCGTTTCATATGACTTTAACTTTATTGTCACGACAACAGTCATTGACTATTCTACAATACAGATCACATCTACAGAATTTATGCTTGATTGACATCGTAATGTTGCAAGATCCTTCTTTCAAACAAGGATAAAGTAAAATCAAGTCTGAAGTCGGTCCACGTACTTCAGTCAATACGATATCATTGATACATGTACCAGGTTGGTATGATAAACTGACTGGATGAGTCCTTGATGTGACAGCTCTAAAATATGACTGTATAAATACTTCATGTTTTGAAGTATTAGACATTTTCAAAACCTTCTTTTCAAATGCATGTGAAACATTATTCAACAAAATAGCCATAAAAGTGAGTTATCTATATTGACATCCATTTGTTTAAATTGTCTTCAAATTATGTTTTTATGGCCAATATTTTGATTTCAGAAGACATTTAAAAATAGATTCATGTGCATTTAGTTTAATATAATTCTCTTACTCGAACATGTTTTTGTATAGAATATTAGAAACACAATGCAAAAAGTAAGAATTGTGCGGAAAAGAATGTATTGATTGAACATTGTATATTTTCATTTTTTTCGAGGATACTTTTGCATGTTTGCTAGGATCAGAACGTTAAAAAAGGTAATTATAGAAAAGAGTCAGTAAGTATAAAGAAGATGAATATTTGTTTTACTAAAACTAAAAAGCTTCTTAATTATCAATTTTATCCTTTTAGATTAGTTACCATTTTCCAAAACTGTCGGTACCAAAAACTTAATACTTATATTCAGTGATATAGCATGACATTATTAAAAGTTAACCTGATTTTTTGTTACAATTTCTATGGTTGTGAAAATATTTTTCTGCTAGAAATTCGAGAAGATGGTATCAATCAAAACGTGTTTTAAAAGGTATTTAATGCAATGTTTTACCAATTTTCTTTGATCTATTTTTTTTTTACCTGTTTCCTACTAAACAGATGAGATTTTCACTTTCTTATTGCAAAACACAAATGGACCATACTTAGATTGATTGTTGATAAAATACAAGTATATATTAACTGATTGAGAAAAGGTGCCGTGAAACATTTGACACACTGCATAAATAAAATAATTTGAAGAGAGATATATTTACTATGAAGCGTGAAAGAAGATCAAGTTTTACATATTTTGTTAAAATTCTCAAGGTATATAGAACCGAAAGATATTTGTACAGGGTTTGCAAGGTACATATGAATGCCTACTCGTATCAAATATTTTTAGAAAAATCGAACTGTTAATGAAAAGTGTCCACCATGCACTTACATTGTACTATTATTAGAATTATAGTAGACTAGAATGATATTCAAATTGATGGAAAACATATATACATGTAACTGTTATTTTAATATAATATATAATAACAAATCAGTGTATACTTATATACTTCAATATAATAGTTATTACGGTGAAGTTGAATTTCCTGACATTTATTCATCATCCCCGCACAAACTTGTCTCAGAAAAAATATATCTCTATACATTAACCTCAGTTTCACTTAAAGAGATATGTGATTTTTTTTTTAGACAAGTGCTCTTGACCATCCAGTAGAATTTGTGGTCATCCGATTTAAAGCACGTCAGATCTTTGATTAATAACTCGTTATTACTATTTACATTCCAGTGCACGTTTTTTCGTATTCTTTTGACACAGCGTTTCCACTCGGACTTGCGGTTTGCGTTGATCGAATTTCTAACGAGTAACTAATGATAGTATCGGCGAATGACGAAAGATTTGGACAGTGTAAACTCTGTTTTCTACAAACAAATTTGCGTACATATGATTCATAGTAAAACGCCACCACTCAAGTTAATAAAACATATTCACCTTTCTCCTTGATGTTTTAAATAATTTAGATTCCAGTTAATAATGGATTATTGAAGGATCAATATAATCACGTCAGAGAATTTGGTTAAGGCGTTATTAATTAATCAACAACGCTTTTTCATATTGTTATAAAATCTAGAAAAAGAACACCATTATATGTCATATCGATTTTATAGCCATGCTATAATTGTATTTTCTATTAAAAATGTAGGTAGCAATTACACTAGGAGTGTAATTAATATGCTGTACTCTTTATCTATAATTATTATATTCTTGATTGAGTCGCCAGAAGTAGACTCCGTAATCAAATGACCAAGACAATGAATAGTTGTCTTCAGTTTATTTACTGTGCTTTTTGTAATCAACCTAACACAGAACAAAAATAACATAAAAGGAAGAAAGATACAACCCAGGAAATAAAGAAAAATAAATGAAATTGTGGTAAGATTTTGAAAGCTTTATACTTTTACTACTTATAATTTTTTTCTTTCTATAGTTCAGTACCTAACGGTAAAAAAGAATTAACACTTATGACAAAAGGAATCGTTCTCTATTGTGAATTTTACTACATTTAGACTGGTGTGTTTCTTTGGTCCCTTCTCATAGAGTGTATATATTTAGTAATCATAAATAACTTTCCTATATTTGCTCAAAGATACAAAGATTTGCTGTGGAATTCTTATAAAAATATCCTAATTTGACGGTAATTGTGTTTATTAAGCATGGCGCATGGTATGATAATTGAACTACCATCTATGTAAACAGTATTGATAATTTGACTAAGCTTATTTCTTCAAGGATAACCAGTTTTATTTGCTAATTGAAAATTAAGCGGAATAAAATAATTTAAGACTGCAGAGAAGATAATTCTGTTTAATTGGTTATTACTAACCGACTTAAATAAAAGAGTGAGCTATTATTACTGTAAATGTATAATGTCTCTAGTCTGGTCAAAGAGTCAGAGTGTCCTACTTAATTAAACGATAAATTGTTGAAATTAGATAACTTGTTTTCACGTGCAGAGAAATTTCTTTTATGTCCAATGCATGACCGGATATCATCTTTCTTATTGGTCAATGGCATTGCGGGTCAGCACGAGTTCACGTGTAAGTGCATTGTGGTCACTTCCTTTTATCATCAGTATTTGATGTGTTAACTTGTGATTCTTATCAAACAATTTGTTCAAAATTCACACCCACATACCGCCCTTTATTTTATCTTTTGAAGTAGATATGTATATATGTTTATTTATGGGGCAGGTTTTTCTCCCCACCTTTGCTATTCTTTGTCATTTATTCAATTGACATGATATTAGTTGATGTAATTTCGTAGTAATTATGTATTATTATTTCATATTAAATATGAATTTTTATGTCAAATGTTTTATTTGCAAAATGTATTTTTTGCATTTTATGATTTTGAATAAATGACCTTTTTTTTCGTCATTTTTATTGATTTTGTTTATAACAAATCTTAAAAATTGCTAAATATATATAATTTGATATTTGAGAACACGTTCGATCATACATTCTGTTGATAATAGTTTTGCATTGTACAGGTTAATACATTTCGCAGACTTTTAATTACGCATTTAAACTAATTCGATAGATGAGTTCTCTTATATTTGTACTTTATGTCTTTTATTTGAGTAACTTTCGTTTTGTGTTGCGTAACGAGTTTTTATAATCTCTGATGAGTTCTTTGTTTTAGACGAAAATCATTGTATATGTGATTAAGTTATTTACTGATACCCTATGCAGTTTCTTTAAATCATATTTATATTGAAAAAAAATACCGAACTCCAAGGGAAATTAATAAAAAGAAAGTCTTTTTCAAATGGAAACATACAAAGCTCAAACAAATTAAACAGGTGCAAAAGCAACTGTCTAAAAGATTTCCTGACTTACTATATACATTTCCTGATATAGATGTTAATGGTGGATTATAATACAGATCGTAATACAGTATTGAACAGAACACGTTTCATACAGAATAATTGTTAATTGAGCTAGACATCTAATGAGCTAATATTTTGTACATATTCTGTTATTATCGGCAAAATAATCATAATTGGCCTTGATTAAAATTAATCTTCCACAAACCATCAATCCACATTATACCTACAATAATAGGTAATACAAAAACATAAAACATATTATGCTGTCACATTTCTATGTCTGGTGCATATTATTGTTAGTATTTTAATATTGGTACGAAAAGAGTTTATCAACTGTACACAAGTTAGTGGTACAAATAAATCATCAGTTTGCATTATCCCCTACTTTAGTGGTTTAGAAATTTCAGTGAATTTAAATCCATTTTTGTGATTTAGGTGTTCCCTTAGATTATGATCTTTAAATGCCAATTTTATAAATTTTCCGTTTAGGGACATTTGTTTCTGTAATTTGCATACATACATGTAGATAAATTACTCTTCCTCTTAAAAAATAATTCAGCAGTGTGCAGTAAAACAGAGCACAAAATCATTAAAAAGCATCTTTGAAATTTATATGCGAAAACTACTCCAGCAATCCGACAAAAGGTTAACAGTTTTATGTTACCTGATGTAGTCATCATTTCAGTTTTGACGTAAATATCAATTATATGGTCATTTTTTTAAATTCATTTCTTGTTTGAAAAAGTTTGAATTTTTCGAAAAGATAAGGATTTATTTTATCACAGGCATAGATTACCTTAGCTGTATTTGTCACAACGTTTTAAAATGTTTGGTTAACAATGCTCTTTAAATTTGTACTTGTTTGGCTTCATAACTATTTTGATTATAAGATAAAAGTTTATTTCAATGGCATAACCATGCGTATTTCGATCACCGGATTTTCACGAGAGTTCACTGCATACGGAAAACATATCGACGAATTATTTACTGGAAACAAACAATTAGAAAAATTAAATACCTTCAAAATTAGGACAGATTATAGAATTTTCTTGAAAAAAAAGTTTATGTACCTATGTTTTATACAAAACTTTGATTTTTTCAAAAAACTAAGGATTGTCTTATCCCAGGAATAGATTACCTTATCCTTATTTGTCACAACGTTTTGGGATTTTTGGTTCACAAGGCTCTTCAACTTTGTACTTGTTTGGCTTCGTTACTATTTTGATCGGCGCGTCACCGATGAGTCTTATGTAGACGAAACGCGCGTATGGCGTATCAAATAATAAACCTGATAACGGTTTCTTCTTTACCTTCAAAACTATCATCTTCAAATATTTGATCTGATTTACAAAGTATTTCAGTCTAAATTTCATATTTCAAATTAACTGTAAAGATGTTTCCATTAAGACCGACAGGTTCATTAAGTAACACACCTTATTTTGTGTACTCTTATTTGACTGTTTGTCTTTTCATTTCTCAGCAATGGCAATGTCAGTTTATTTTTGATATATGAGTTTTATTGTCTCCTTTGTATCTTTCGGCCCTCTTTTATCTGCATGCATACAGTTATTCTTTTGTCAATACAATTAAAGTCTTTCAATCAATTAAAACATCAAGTTGGTGTTAAAAAATATGAAGCAAATGTTATAATAACTTACTTAAGGTGGTATGGGTGCCTTTCGCCATCTTGGATTGTAAAAAACAGAGAATCTAAGGTCCATATTTTCTATCAAATTAGCAAAATTTGATGCAAGAATGCAGATATGTCATGTGTTTTTACATTTAAAAGATGCAATTTATAAGAATATAACTTATAAATATAAATATATGTACAAGTGTAGATTATTTTTGGTTGTTTTTAAATATTTTTAAATTGTCATTTTAAGGGGAGGTAACTCTAAAACAGTGCATTTTCTGTTGGATTGTTCATGGAATTTTCCTATTTTGTATTTTAGCCGGAAAAAACGTACGGTGACCCTATCTTTTCTTTTGATATTATCAAAGTATTGTTTGAAAGCTATATTTTTCTAATTTATTTTACAATTCTATCATTTCGTTTAGTTTCTATTCACAAAATGGTGTTTTTTTCCTGTATAATCCATACAAAATGTGTCCTTTTGTCACGACCCGTAGCTTGAAAAAATGCACGATGACCTATCATTTTTATAATATTTTTTAACATGTATCAATAGATACTACATTTTGGCAAAGTATGAACAGATTCTATCATTTTTATTTTAGACTCCCATACCACCTTAAAAGTGTTACAATCTTCACTTCTAAAATCACGGCTTCAGTCAGTGCCTTAATTTTCATATTTTTTTTAATTTTTAGTCTAAAATCACTGCTTCAGTGATTTTACAAAGTCAGTGCCTTAATTTTCATATTTGTTTTAAATTTTTGTATCTATTTTTAAATACAGAAATCACTTGAAAGGGTAATTCTGACATCACTTGGATACAGGGCTTGCCTTTCCTATCATGATTTTCTTAATAGATGATAGCTGCTCACAAGGAAACTATTAAACAAAGAGTTTCAAATGGTGCCGTTGAACTCATCCCTTGCCATCATGAGTTGGTTGAGCATATTGACCGTTTCACAGATAATATCGGATATGTTACTTATGCCGTAACTACAATTATATACCCTTCCCCTTTTACGAATGTGACCTACCGAATTAAACTATTTAGCGGAAGTGTAATAAAAAAAAGCAACACGACGGGTGCCACATGTGGAGTAGAATCTGCATACCCTTCCACAGCATCTGATATCACCCCCAGTGTTTGATTGGGTTCGTATTGCTTAGTCTTTAGTTTGCTATGTTGTGTTTTTTTGTGTACTATTATTTGTCTGTTTTTTTTTAAATTTTAAGCCATGGCGTTGTCGGTTTATTTATAATCTATGAGTTTGATGTCCCTCTGATACCCTATGTCACTCTCTTGGATAAAAAAGTACTCCTGACTGTTTTACCAAAAAAGATGGAGAAATGTAAAACTTTTAAGTGTTATGACTATCTTTCATACGACAACTAGTACAGTTCGCGAAAGATGAGGAAAACTTCGACAATTGGAATCGTTAGCATGGTTCACACATGTATCTATAATATAAATTTACTCAATGCTCCTTTCGATTGTGTTTTGCGGAAGGATTCAGTCATCTAGCAACTTCATATTCTGTTCTTTATTTACAGAAAATACAGAAATCGAAGTCAGCACATATTTGAGATATGATAAAATATAATAAAAAAGTCAGCATAAGTCCGGAGTCAGTGATAGAAGTTAGACCTTGCGCTAAAAGTGACAGTAACGAGAATGAAGAGCAAAGTGAAAGCGATGCAGTGGAGGAAGCAAGAGCGTCTGAAATCAGAAGTTTATGTAACCACTGGAAAATGTTTGTTGTGATCATCATTCCTATATCAGCAATAATAATGCTCTCTGGAATTTCATTAACTCGAGCATCTAGGATCCAACAAAGTACATCATTAGCTATAGAGAATATAGACGACAATTTGAAAATGAGTGAACTGATACAGCATCTACAACGAGAACGAGGCATGTCTACATCTTTCATTGGGACATCAAATGTATCATCCGCTATATTAAACAAGCTACATATAATGAGGCAAGAAACAAATACAAGTTTGAACAACATAAAATGGCCTTACTTTGGTATTTTTGTAATGAATTCTTATTGGACGAAAGAAGATTTGCTAACATCATTAGCCGAGCATAGAAGGTATGTTGAGAATAGATCTATAAAGATCCTCTATAATTTAGACTATTATACTACAATTACTCATGCCTTGTTGAAGTATATAGTTCAATCTGTTACTCCATCGGATAGTGCAGCAGTACAACAGATGGTAGTGGCTAGTGAAGCTCTATTATCACTGACAGATGACATAGGCATCCAAAGAGCTATTGGGACGACATTTTTTACCTCTTGTGGATGGCAATCTACAGAAATAGAGACGTACTACATGACATTACATGGACGGTCATCAGCGTTTTTAGACACAGCAATACATCATCATAGGAACATTGAAACACAGTTAACACAAAAGATTCAAAATTCTGCTTATTTGTCATATTTTGCCGATCAATATTATTCATTTGAATTGTTTAAGGATTATAAAAATATTTGTTCCAAGACGTCACAATATGAGAGAGAAACAAAAAGTATAAAATGGTTCAGTAATATGACAATATTCATTGATATATTTTTCGAAATTCGACAAGCTATCAACACAGATATACAATCTTTTTCAGAAGCTATACAGATAGTTGCTCAGTTTGAGTTTAATCTCTTTCTATCTACTTTGATAGCTGTTGTAACAATTAGCGCTATTTTGTTTACTTCGTATGTGTACTTTGTTGCCAAAATGACAGGCAATTTATTAAAGTTAGCTGAGAAAGTTAAAAGGAAGACTGAAAAGCTGGCAAAAGAGAAGAACAAGACTGATTCTCTACTCTACCAGATGTTACCAAAACAAATTGTTAGAAATTTGAAAAAAGGGACGTCATCTATGGCGGAATTGTTCAATGAAGTGACAATATACTTTAGTGATATTGTAGGATTTACGCAACTAGGAGCTGAAAGTAACCCTATCGAAATTGTTAACTTGCTGAATGACTTATACAGGTATGTTTATTCTTTAGTTTTATTAGATAACGTGCTCAAACAGTTTAGAAATCAAGGAAAACTAATTAATAAAATGATGATAGGTAAAATGTAAAAATAATGATTTTGCTATGAAGGAATAAAAAGTAAGACAAAATACCGAACTTAATGTATACATAGCTTTTAAAAAAATGGTCAATGATACAAACATTTCAGCAGAACATTATGATCATAGCTATTCATTAACAAAAATAATCAAGCACAAATGTTAAGTATTTTTTAAGTATCAGAATGTTTCGAGTCGATGAAAAAAAAATCAGTTGCGCTGCGATTATTTGTCAAATACTGTTTTACTTGTGGCCATTTTTATAAACGATTGATATACGAAATTTTTAACGACACAACTCTGTTGAAAACCGCCCAATAGAATCACACTGTTCACGTTATGATTGTATGATTATTGTTCGTATCACGCATTGTACATGGACGGACATTGTAAAGGTGCATTGTGGACATATCGCAATGTGAATATAAAGGTATGTAGGTCATTTGACTTTTGACATAAACGACAGAAGTAAGAAAAAATATGTAGAGGTTTATTATAACATCATGCGGTTAAGTTTGAAATAGATTACTGTGAGTCCAATAAATATTAGCAGATGTAGCATGAGTGCCAATGAGACAACACGCCATCCAAGTTATGATTAGTAAAAAATAAACCTATGAAGGTCAAAGTATTGTCTTCAACACAGAGCCTTAGCTCACACCGCACAGCAAGCTGTAAAGGACAAGGAAAATTAATAATGTACATGTATTCAAATTGGAAAACCAATAGCATGATCTATTTAACAAACGAAAAATGAGGAACACTCATGAAACAAATCAACAAACGAAAACCACCGAACACCAGGTTTCTGACTTAGAACAGGTGCAAACAAATGTAGCAGGTTAAAAAGTTCCAAAATACACTGATCTTTGAATATCACACGCGAAGGGAAATCGTAAAAACTTACTATTCTGATTTTAGTCTACGACATCTGTGTTATGATAAACACTTATCGGAGACGGTCTTGCACGTATGAAAATAGTCAAAATACAAGATACTGATTTCATTGCACGACACGTGTTATAATCGTGGAAAGTTATAGATAAGAAAAAAATGTGAGCATCGCTGAAGGTTGATTGTGTTTTGCGATTTAAAAACGATAATTCTCACTTATTATGTAAGAGGGTGTGTAGGGGTCTTGCATTTCTCTTTTCATTTATTTCATATCTCCATTTTCCTCTACTCCGTCATTTTATTGCACCATTTTCCACTATTCCTTAATTAATAAACCATTTGCGACTTTGTTTATTATTCATTCTGGCAATTTTATGTTCTTCTTTCAGTTTACTTGACGAATGCATAGATAAATATGATGTTTATAAAGTGGAAACGATTGGTGATTCTTACATGGTGGCCAGTGGGGTACCGACACCAAATGGAAAGAATCATGCACCGGAAATAGCATTAATGGCCTTGCAAATTCGACAGGAGGTCAAAGGGTATACTATTTCACACATGCCGGGTAGAACGCTTCAGATTAGGATAGGACTTAATTCAGGTTGGTTCAAAAATATTACTTTATCAAATGTTTCATTGGGTTGCTGTTTCGTTGATCTTTATTCGACATCTGTTTGAATTTATTTTCATTGATTATTCATGTTGTATTGTGAGACGTATGTGAATGAAAAGAAAATTCAAAATACTAATATACTCTTCCGTTTTTCATAACATGTGTTTCATCTATTAAATAAATCAATCGGTTTTATTTTGTTTTAAATCACCACTGCGGTGTTGACATAACAAAAAAATTATATGGTCATATTTATAAGTTTACTGTTTGCAAAAGTATGAATTATTCTAAAAACTAAGGCTTTTCTTATCCCATGACCTTAGCCGTATTTGGCACATTTTTTGGAATTTTTGGTCATCAATATTCTTCATCTTTGTATGCCCTTCTTTACTTTTTTGATTGAGCGTCACTGATGAGTCTTATGTCGACGAAATAATAGCAAGCTATTATGTTCTATTGTATTGTTTAATCGTTTGTTTTTCAGTACTGTATGTCCTTTCCTTTATTTGTATTGTAGTCCTGTCATGTATTTTGTAATTTTAGTGTTATATATAACATTGCCATAAAAACGGGAGATTTGGCTGCTCACAAAACCACTAAATATGTTTCTACCAATAGTTATTAGCGTATAAATATAATGGACATCAGTTTACAGATGAGCTAAGATGGTAAAACATAGGATCTAAATTGTTTTCTTCTTCGAAAAAGATGAAATTAAATTTTGACAAATGTTATCATTCTGTAGATTCATTTATTTTCGTGGGTATCAATTTTCGTGGATTGCTGAAAATTTGTATATTCGTGGATATTTGATTTCGTGGTTTTTTCAATCGTTGTATACAAAGCTTATTGAAAATATGATATTCGTTCAACATTTGAATTCGTGGTTTACCTGTATCCACGAAACCCACGAAAATTGGTATCAATCGAATAATAATGAATCCACAGTATAAAGTTTGATTTAGCTGGATATGACATTTTACTCAGTGTTGGCTCGCGCAATGCATTCCTAAATGGAAACACTTATCCTACCAATTTTGATTTTGTTTTTAGTTCATGCTGTTTTTCTAGTTTTATTTCTTATCTGAACTGAAACTCTTCGATATATAAGGTTTGAATTTTACAACAAAAAGTATACTTTGATATAAAAAACATGTAAATGCGTTTACTAATTTATATTTTGTCAGAAAGCTATGTGTAAATTGCTATTTTAGTTATATTATCAAACGTGAGTTGTCAGCATTAAAATTTTAAGATCATATTAACCTGATCGTTTATCAAAAGAATTTAACATAATTTTGAAAGTCTTAGTTAAAATGGTTTTTTATCCTACCGCCTACTTTATAGTAATATTATGTTTGCTTAGTATTACTATGATAAACATTGGTATATTTCAGGACCATGCGTTGCTGGATGTGTTGGCACTAAAATGCCAAGATATTGTCTGTTTGGTGACACAGTCAATACAGCATCTAGAATGCAGTCTTTCGGCATCGGTAAGCCCACCTTTAATATGTATTGAAATTACCTAGCGTCTTAAAAAATCTTACGTTCATTAAAAATGTTTTTGAAATTTTGTGTGATTATGAAAACAGATTGTAAATAAATGCAAGACTCGGCACAATGCCATGAAAAACAAACATAAGACAAAGGACCAGCGCTTTGATTTCTAATCTCAAAGTCATAGTTTTCAAATCAGAGCAACATATTTCTATCCAACCAAAAGTTAACAACAATCTCTCGCAATGCCTTGGATAAGTTTTGATTCGAATTGCGTTAAAGATAATGCAAAAACTAAGAGTTTTCTTGTCATACAACACACCGATAAGGATTAATTTAGGTTAATTCCTACCATAGAGAGGTCATCTGAAACCTGCACTGAAATGAATACTAAAAAAAACATATCTTGATGTGTGAACTTTGGGCTCTATTAACAATAGTATGGATTTCGTCTGTAAATTTAAGCCAATCATTCATTAAAGATTTTTCTAAATTACCATTCCAATAAATTTAAACAAAATCTGAGTATGCGATGTTGCTTTAAAGCTGTTATCAACAACACACATAGCTGATTTAATAACGTATGTATAATTGTTACAAAATGTGATATGAATTTTATTTACAATGTTAGAATACTTTTTGAATAATTAGAAATTGCATCTCTTTAAAATAAAGTAAAATGAATGAATCGGAAATAAAACTAATTTCTACTTTGAAACAAAACCCCTTCAACCAGATGAAATAGCAATGAAATTTCTTAAAAAAAAGATTTTTAACAGAGATAGTGCAGTTATATTTCAGTTTTAATTCATATTGTTAAAGGGTGCAGATCATCAAATACCTGAATGAGTGCTGCATGGAAATGAAAAATCTGGTAAAAGGTAAAATCACAAAAAAATGAACTCCGAACTTCTACATTACAAAATTATGTATTAACAAAACAAACAAACACAATAGGTAAAAATGTCAAAATAGGGGTATAACAGTGTTAGTATCTTAATAATTTAAAAAAATATATATTACACAAAAGTGCAAAAAATCACACAGACAAATCACACGCACATTGAAAGACACGAATACAAATAAATACCATAGCATAGCATAGTAACACAATGATTGGATATATAAGTACCAAGCCCCGTCAAATGAATATCACCAAAAATAGAGTAAAAAATAAAAGTAATATTAAAAAAGACAAATTAAAGAAAACTACTTAACGGTATAAAGACGATAATTAATGTCAGAATCAAAAATCTGTACTTTAAGCCAATCGTGTGAAGTCAATACGGAATATTTACCAACAATGGCTTGGTGCCTTCCGATTAACTTAGAAAAAGGACGTAACGTTCTATGACATAGTCATGTTTCCTCTTCTTTCTACTCATACACTGGTTACGTTTTACAATGCCTGATAAGCTGCTGCAAGCTCGTCAATATGAAATAAGTTTAAAGATGTATATCCCATATGCAGGTGAAGTTGGTATATTGCTTCTAAGGTTGGAAAATAATTTCAAAACTAAAATCGCGTGTTTGTAATAGGTTCTGGAATTGAGATGACCGTGTATGTCAAATACGAGGCATAAGACTTAAAATGACATGTTAGATGGAGCAGTTTATGTACCAACAGAACGTGCATACGATGTATTTATCTCCCAATTGATACAATATTTCGTATCATGATTTCCTTGATAGATTTGATACTTGCAAGGAAGCTTTATCCTAAGAGTTCCAACTGGTGAAGTTAAAATCATCCCTTCTAAAATTCAGTGGACGCCATCACGAGTTGGTTGACTGTTATTGAATATCCGTTTCACAGATAATATCGGATATGTTCTTACAATCACGTTCCTTTTTACCGAATGTGACCTACCGAATCAGACTATTAACCAAGTTTTTTATAACATGAGCAACACGATGGGGGCCGAATGTGGAACAGGATCTGATTACCCTTCCGGATAACCTAAGATCAACCCCGGTATTTGGTGGGGTTCGAGTGGCTTGGTCTTTAGTTATCTATTTTGTGACTTGTCTGTGTGTTTCTTCTTAATTAGCTATGGCGTTTTCAGTTTACTTTCAATCTATACATTTGACTGTCCCTCTGTTGTCGTTTGCTGTTGTTTCTTTAATTTTCTAGTTCTTTGGATTATATTAATTAAACTCAATCAGAAAAGTTTGGATTGTAAATGTAAAGATCATCACCAATACATCTGAACGTGAAATCAATTTCCTGGCTTCTTTAATTTTCTAGTTTTTGTCGGGTGTTTAACCCTTTTAACCCTTTTGCAGCACCTGATATCCTCTTTCTCTCGTTGGGGGTCGTTATTATCAGTCTAAAAATCTGATGAAATGATTTAGAACTTGTTTGTAGTCGCTTTCAATTTCATACCATGACGTTATATATTTTTTCGTCGACTTACGGATTTTGATTATTTATTTGGTACACAAACCATTTTAGGCGGCCATGGTCATTTTAACAAAATAGTCTTTGATGTTTACTAAGACCGCCATGGAAATCTTTGTAATGTAATTATTTTAATTTTATTGTAGGTGGAAAGATACATATAAGTAGTGTTACGCAAGAAATCTTGAGCCATAATGGGAATTTTATAACAGAGTTCAGAGGTCTTATTGATGTAAAGGTAATAATTTATGTTCCTTTCCCGGATTTTTTTTATTCATCTGATCGGGCGGAGCTTACGTTTATTCTGCAAAAGATCAGTATATTTGAAGATGTATACTAGTATATGTAATAAGTTCCATTACCTTTATAATTATAATACTGATTTCTAATAAGTGTCATCAAACAGATATAAAAAAGAGCTGAGGGTACACTATGGGATGCATAGAATAGTTTGAATTTATAACATTTGAATGGGATATAGCCAGTGGCTATAGCAGAGAATTTTAAAGTATAAGATATTGTAGTATTCTGTTTAAAACCTTAAGATTGTGAGACTAATTGTAAACGTGATTTATAAAATTTTGCTTGAAAAAAAATACTATCAATAAAATTGAGTATGGGAATGGAGAATGTGTCAAAGAGACAACAACCCAAAAACTATTTTCCTTCCTTAAAAATTATTTTCACAACTTACTACCCCTTGCACTTCCATAAAAAGGCATTCGGGATATGAAAAAAATAAAATAAAGTATACCAAAACTATATATAGTAAGGACATATGCACATTTTGCAACTGGTGTTGTGTCGTTATAGCATTACTTTTATATCCACAAACTCTAAATAGTTATCAAAGGTACCAGGATTATAATTTAGTACGTCAGACGCGCGTTTTATCTACATAAAACTAATCAGTGAGGCTAATATCAAAATATTTATTAAGCCAAACAAGTAAAAAATTGAAGAGTATTAGGATCCAAAATTCCAAAAATTGTGCCGAAAACGGCTAAGGTAATATATGCCTGGGATGAGAAAATCCTTAGTTCTAAAATGTTATAATTTTAACATGATTTTCAACTCCGTTTTCAAAACCATCAACGTCCGTGTCTCTTTGTCTTTTTTTGCAAATACACATAAACAAACTGTTTGCACATTTCAACTTGATAAATTACCATTACTCTGGACACTTAATCGATAGGTTTATTCCAAAACACCTGCCTAGTCTGGTCTATGATGAGCGAGCCGGTTAAACTCCATTCAGTCAAGTTAAATAAAGTAAAAATACATGTTTGGCCTTAAAACTATATGACTTGTCCATACCCGTTAACTTACAATTTAGAAAAGAGCTCAAATGAACACTTTCAAATATCAAATTAAAGAAATATAGGTACATCAAACATGTTGTTTTTGTTATTTGTTACGATACTCTAGTTCAAAACTGAATCACTCGTCATCCTTTAGAAAAGAAGCACGACTGTTTTTGCTAGAATTCGGTCCCGAAAGACATTTATTGTTGAATGCGCATCTGGAGCAGATATGTTTGTATCGATGATTTAATTAGCTGTTGGTTACAGCTAGGGAGTAACACAAGACTAAAATGAAATTCCACACTAACAATCTGTGTATCTTTATAGGGAAAAGGACAAATGGCTACATATTGGTTGGAGAAATTCCAAGTTGGCAAACATGTGTAAGGCATTCCATACATCATTCACAGCATCAATATGTTCTCAAATATTAGAGTCGCACGTGAGAGACATTCTGATCAAGCCAAAGCTGTAAACAAAATCAGACAAGTGCCTAGTCATGTATAATGTTTGTTCACTATTTGTGTTTTATAATTATGTAATTTTGTTTTAGATAATTGCTTATTAAACATTTATATGCATATTTGAAGATCAATGATTTACAATGTACTATGTATTACTGCAAAATAATCAAAAATAATCAGCTGAACAAATTAAAACACTTTCATTTTATATTAATGCTACTCAAATTACATATTGCATATGGAGAAATGTTGTATTAATGATATAGCCTGGCCTGGTCTGTCAAACCGAATTTTTACTAGATTGTGTTAAAACAAACTTTAATCAGTCAGGATTCTACTTCATCAAAATTATCTCCCCATTACGCCAGTTCATTTTTACAACTGTAGAAATTGACGTCATTTTAGGGATGACACGCTGCCAATTTAAGCTCTTGAAAAATAAATTAAAATTAAAAGTTAATGTTCCTGTCTGCTTTCAGTCAACTTTAAACTATTGTTTGATCTGTTGTCAGGTAGAATTTTCGAAAATTCATCTAAAAACAACTAAATATTTCGAAGAAGGGCAGACTAAAAATGTTCAGTGATTGAATACTGTAGACCCTAATTTTCACACATAATTCTTTTTCGAAGATATGCATTTCAGCATCCAACTTAAAAGACTGTCGTCAAGTACTTTAAATAAAAACTAGCTATTCGAACACACCTATCCTGTTTTTGTGATTAATTAGAAAGGTATTTCACTTGACCCATATATTTTATCTTTTAGTACTGTGAATTTCTTATGATGTTATAAAGTCAATCTGTAGCCTTGATATATATAAATGATAGAATCTGAAGCGAGATGATGTATAAAATACTCTTGTGTTACAGTGTAAACCAATGTTTTTGATTTTTTTTAAGTCACATAATGGAAGGGCAGACTCGAATAATTACTATTTGATCGATATGTTCTGCGTCTGTGGTATTTTTTTTTTTAAATCGGAGGCTAGGCATTTTCTACATTCATCTTCATAGATATCTATGGTGTCGACTTGATATATTGTTCTGCTTAACTTTGTAATATATATATATTGTAAACTTATGCAAATAATGTTTTTAAAATAAAATGCTTCGTAATTGAGCAGAAAATTTCATTTTATTTCTTTTCATAAACTTTAAAAAAAATATTACTATAGTAAACATTACAGTAAGCGAAGCATTTATCGCCTTCTCTAACAAATATCTTCGTTTTTTTGTTCTATTTCAACTGGGGTTTCGCCTGTAATGCATAAAGCTATCTACCTACTTTGGGCTTTTTTTTTAAATCAATAATGTATATCAACTTTCAAACTGAAGTAAAATAAATTATAAGAAGCGGAATGGCAGAAATTTAAAGGAACAGTCAGATCTATTGACTTCACCTCTCACATAAAATACAGTAAAATATAATTTGTGTTACCTATAGTAGTCATCATTCCCGTTTGAAGGGTTGTACAGTTGTCATTTATGGGCCTTTTACAGATTGCTGTTCGGTGTAAGCCAAGTCTCATTGTTGAAGAACGTACTTTGACTTATAATTGATTACTTCTGACTTGGATTGAGAGTTTTTCTCATCTGCACTTATACCACATCTTCTTATATCTATCATTACATGATTCTTAAATTAAATACAATGACGCGATGACTAACACAGATTGAATTATAGATATGCATAGAAGAGATATTAATATTTTATCGTGTTTATTACGTCTTTGTTGACACCTTATATCTATCTGAACATCTAATTGTCATAGCATATTCTTTACAAAGTTAACACTATTTAAATGAGATAGTCACGAACAACGCAAATCGGTCAATAAAAAGGCTTGAGTGGGAAGAGTTAATATAGACGTCAAATAATGTATAGTTGTATTAAATGTTTGGTGTGATAATCCATATGATATTGTCAGCTTCAGAAAAAAAGATTGTATATTCGGGTACACTTAATACACTTACATTTTCATAGCCTAATTTCGTTCCACTCTGCTTTTTTTAGTATCGGTTTCGACTTAGTAAAAAAAGGATCAAAATCACAAAAATACTGAAATCCGATGAAAAGTATAAAAGGGAAGTTCCTAATCAAATGGCAAAATCCAAAGGTCAAACACATCAAACGAATGGATAACAAATGTACTATTTTCAACTTGATACAGATATGTTCTTGTGTAGAAAATGGTGAAATAAATCTGATTTTAAAGCTTGATAAACCCCTCACTTGTATGCATATGACAGTCGAATGTCATTATATTGACAACCACGTGTAAACAAAACAAACAGACATAATAGCAAAAGGATTCAAAATAGGGATACAGCAGTCAACATGATGTTATATTCCTCATCATTATAAAACAAACAAACGATGTTAAATACATGTATCAATATTCTGATCACAAGCGTTATAAAAAAGTTGATCAAAAAGTGCATGCAAGGCGAAACCTATAGACCATAGCAAATAAGAACAGACTATTTGAAGTGTTTTGTCAATCTTGAGTATTATTCTAATGTTGTTGCATTCATTTGCATAATTTGACTACCTGCATACCAAGGTATTCACTTCAGGGACTATTGAAATGATTCACACATGCGTTGTTCACTGATCTCAGTTTAATCCAGGAAACTGATAAATACTGACAAAAAATGTAAATCATGCATCCAACGAAAAATTAAATTTACTTATCAATTGCATCAAATTTCATTGAAAGTCAAAATTTACTCTTTGCAAGTCTTCGTCATATACACATTCTACAGGTGTGGCGTGTGAAATGATATACCTAGCACTGACAATATTCAACGGAAATACTTCTGCGAACGAAGAAATTACAAAATAAAGTTGACTTTAATTGCCGTCGAAAAGCCTTCTTTTTGTCAACGAAAAACTGTATAACATAAAATTATCCTTTATTCCTACCATAACGGCAAGGATGAAAATGCAGTTAGCTAAAGATTGAAACAGAAGGATATAATGGTAGTGGTTTACTGGGTGGAATGTCTGAATGATGCTATGTAAACGTATAAGAATTACTAGTTAAAGATTAGTTATATATCCAGATGCTAGAAGTCGAATTAGCATAAAAACACAAGTTAGAAATTACACGCAGTTTTTTTGTGTTTCGGCAAATACATTATCCACTTGAATAAAAAATGTGAATACGTGAGAAGCGTAACAACAAAGTGATCTTGCACCTGAAAGAATACGAATATAACCACAACTTATGAAACGTTTAATACGCTTTACTAAAATGGATTAAAAGTGTTAGAGATGAACACTTACTTTACGTATTGCAGGTCGAATTCAAACAAAAAGCAGAGGAATCTACCAAAAAACAAGACCACTAAGAATATGAATGCAGTAATGGTTGGCTTGATTGTTTAAAGAATCAACACATCACATTTAAGTAAATTCTAGAGAAGCTTCATCTGTTGATGGTTACAGTCAAGCTATGAACGATTGGGTAACAATAATGAAAAGCATAATGGCAGCAATAACGCCGGACAACATCTTTACACTGTTTATTCCAAGACTTTGCTTTTTTCTAAATTGTTGCAAGAATAAACTTAATGAGTGTCAATGTGTAGATTGTCACGTGTGGAGCAGGATCTGCTTACCCTTCCTGAGTAGCTATGATCATCTCCAGTTTATGTGGGGTTCGTGATGTATAGTCTTTAGTTTTCTATGTTGAATCTTGTGTACTATTGATTTTCTTGTGTCTTTTTCCTTTTTTTAGCCAAGGTGTTGTCAGTTTATTTTTTTATTTTTTTTTATTAATTGTTCCTCTGGTGTTTTTGTCCCTCTTTTGTATCGGTATTGAAAGGAGAGGCTAACAGTCTCCGGTTCTGTGAAAGTCCAAATGCTATTTTGTTTTTGTAATTCAGATAACCAAAGGTACTTTTAAAATTGTCAAATCGCTACTTACACAGTATAAGGCAACAAAACAAGCATGGATGACATAAAAACCTTTATCAATTGGTTAAACAAGCTTGACAAGAATGTTTAACGGCAGCAACGGAAAGTAGCAATAATGATTGACCACTACCCTGCCATCCGCACGTCAAATATTTATAAATTTTCCGTTTAGTGACATTTGTTTCTGTAATTTGCATACATGATAAATTACTCTTCCTCTTATAAAATAATTCATCAGTGTGCAGTAAAAAAGAGCACAAAAGCATTAAAAAGCATCTTTGAAATTTATATGCGAAAACTACTCCAGCAATCCGACAAAAGTTAACAGTTTTATATTAACTGATGTAGTCATCATTTCAGTGTTGACATAAATATTAATTATATGGTCATTTTTTTAAATACATTTCTTATTTGAAAAAGTTTGAATTTTTCGAAAAAATAAGGATTTTATCACAGGCATAGATTACCTTAGCTGTATTTGTCACAACGTTTTAAAATGTTTGGTTAACAATGCTCTTTAACTTTGTTATTGTTTGGATTCATAACTATTTTGATTTCACTTAAAGAGATATGTGATTTTTTTTTAGACAAGTGCTCTTGACCATCCACTAGAATTTGTGGTCATCCGATTTAAAGCACGTCAGATCTTTGATTAATAACTCGTTATTACTATTTACATTCCAGTGCACGTTTTTTCGTATTCTTTTGACACAGCGTTTCCACTCGGACTTGCGGTTTGCGTTGATCGAATTTCGAACGAGTAACTAATGATAGTATCGGCGAATGACAATAATTCAATATCAGTACATTTATAAAGATTTGGACAGTGTAAACTCTGTTTTCTACAAACAAATTTGCGTACATACGATTCATAGTAAAACGCCAACACTCAAGTTAATAAAACATATTCAACTTTCTCCTTGATTTTTAAAATGATTTAGATTCCAGTTAATAATGGATTATTGAAGGAACAATATAATCACGTCAGAGAATTTGGTTAAGGCGTTATTAATTAATCAACAACGCTTTTTCATATTGTTATAAAATCTAGAAAAAGAACACCATTATATGTCATATAGATTTTATAGACATGCTATAATTGTATTTTCTATTAAAATGTAGGTAGCAATTACACTAGGAGTGTAAATAATATGCTGTACTTTTTATCTATAATTATTATATTCTTGATTGAGTCGACAGAAGTAGACTTCGTAATCAAATGACCAATACAATGAAAAGTTGTCTTCAGTTTATTTACTGTGCTTTTTGTAAGCAACTTAACACAGAACAAAAATAACGTAGAAGGAAGAAAGATACAACCCAGGAACTAAAGAAAAATAAATGAAATTGTGGTAAGATTTTAAAAGCTTTATACTTTTACTACTTATATTTTTTTTCTTTCTATAGTTCAGTATCTAACGGTAAAAAAGAATTAACACTTACGACAAAAGGAATCGTTCTCTATTGTGAATTTTACTACATTTAGACTGGTGTGTTCCTTTGGTCCCTTCTCATAGAGTGTATATATTTAGTAATCATAAATAACTTCTCTATATTTGCTCAAAGATACAAAGATTTGCTGTGAAATTCTTATAAAAATATCCTAATTTGACGGTAATTGTGTTTATTAAGCATGGAGCATGGTATGACAATTGAACTACCATCTATGTAAACAGTATTGATAATTTGACTAAGCTTATTTCTTCAAGGATATCATTTTAACACGCAATTAAAACTTTGAAAAAGGATTTTTATCTGCAGTTTTATTGATTTTGTTTATAACAAATCTTAAAAAATTGCTAAATATATATAATTTGATATTTGAGAACACGTTCGATCATACATTCTGTTGATAATAGTTTTGCATTGTACAGGTTAATACATTTCGCAGACTTTTAATTACGCATTTAAACTTAATTCGATTGATGAGTTCTCCTTTATTTGTACTTTATGTCTTTTATTTGAGTAACTTTCGTTTTGTGTTGCGTAACGAGTTTTTAGAATCTCTGATGAGATCTTTCTTTTTAGACGAAAATCATGGTATATGTGATTAAGTTATTTACTGATACCCTATGCAGTTTCTTTAAATCATATTCATATTGAAAAAAAATACCGAACTCCAAGGAAAATTAAGAAAAAGAAAGTCTTTTTCAAATGGAAACATACAAAGCTCAAACAAATTAAACAGGTGCAAAAACAACTGTCTAAAAGATTTCCTGACGTATTACATTTCCTGATATTGATGTTAATGGTGGATTAAACCAGTCGGTTATAATACAGATCGTAATACAGTATTGAAAAGAACACGTTTCATACAGAATAATTGGTAAATGAGCTAGACATCTAATGAGCTAATATTTTGTATATATTCTGTTATTATCGGCAAAATAATCATAATTGGCCTTGATTAAAATTAATCTTCCACAACCCATCAATCCACATTATACCTACAATAATAGGTAATACAAAAACATAAAACATAATATGCTGTCACATTTCTATGTCTGGTGCATATTATTGTTAGTATTTTAATATTGGTACGAAAAGAGTTTATCAACTGTACACAAGTTAGTGGTACAAATAAATCATCAGTTTGCATTATCCCCTACTTTAGTGGTTTAGAAATTTCAGTGAATTTAAATCCATTTTTGTGATTTAGGTGTTCCCTTAGATTATGATCTTTAAATGCAAATTTTATAAATTTTCCGTTTAGTGACATTTGTTTCTGTAATTTACATACATAGATAAATTACTCTTCCTCTTATAAAATAATTCATCAGTGTGCAGTAAAAAAGAGCACAAAAGCATTTAAAAACATCTTTGAAATTCATATGCGAAAACTACTCCAGCAATCCGACAAAAGGGTAATAGTTTTATGTTACCTGATGTAGTCATCATTTCAGTGTTGACATAAATATTAATTATATGGTCATGTTTTTAAATACATTTCTTGTTTGAAAAAGTTTGAATTTTTCGAAAAGATAAGGATTTATTTTATCACAGGCATAGATTACCTTAGCTGTATTTGTCACAACGTTTTAAAATGTTTTGTTAACAATGCTCTTTAACTTTGTACTTGTTTGGCTTCATAACTATTTTGATTATAAGATAAAAGTTTATGTCAATGGCATAACCATGCGTATTTCGATCACCGGATTTTCACGAGAGTTCAATGCATACGGAAAACATATCGACGAATTGTTTACTGGAAGCAAACAATTAGAAAAAGTAAATACCTTCAAAATTAGGACAGATTATAGAATTTTCTTGAAAAAAAGTTTATGTACCTATGTTTTATACAAAACTTTGATTTTTTCAAAAAACTAAGGATTGTCTTATCCCAGGAATAGAATACCTTATCCTTATTTGTCACAACGTTTTGGGATTTTTGGTTCACAAGGCTCTTCAACTTTGTACTTGTTTGGCTTCGTAACTATTTTGATCGGCGCGTCACTGATGAGTCTTAGGTAGATGAAACGCGCGTATGGCGTATCAAATAATAAACCTGATAACGGTTTCTTCTTTACCTTCAAAACTATCATCTTCAAATATTTGCTCTGATTTACAAAGTATTTCAGTCTAAATTTCATATTTCAAATTAACTGTAAAGATGTTTCCTTTAAGACCGACAGGTTCATTAAGTAACACACCTTATCTTGTGTACTTTTATTTGACTGTTTGTCTTTTCATTTCTCAGCCATGGCGTTGTCAGTTTATTTTAGATCTATGAGTTTTATTGCCTCTTTTGTATCTTTCGGCCCTCTTTTATCTGCATGCATACAGTTATTCTTTTGTCAATACAATTAAAGTCTTTCAATCAATTAAAACATCAAGTTGGTGTTAAAAAATATGAAGCAAATATTATAATTACTTACTTAAAAGTGTTACAATCTTCACTTCTAAAATCAGTGCTTCAGTGAATTTACGAAGTCAGTGCCTTAATTTTCATATTTTTTAAATTTTTAGTCTACAATCACTGCTTTCACTGCTTCAGTGATTTTACAAAGTCAGTGCCTTAATTTTCATATTTTTTTAAAAATTTTTGTATCTATTTTTAAATACAGAAATCACTTGAAAGGGTAATCCTGACATCACTTGGATACAGAGCTTGCCTTTCCTGTCATGATTTTCTTAATAGAAGATAGCTGCTCACAAGGAAACTATTAAACAAAGAGTTTCAAATGGTGACGTTGAACTCATCCCTTGCCATCATGAGTTGGTTGACCATAATGATAATGACCATTTCACAGATAATATCGGATATGTTCCTTATGTCGTAACTACAATTATATACCCTTCCCCTTTTACGAATGTGACCTACCGAATTATACTATTTAGCGGAATTGTAATAACAAAAGCAACACGACGGGTGCCACATGGGGAATAGAATCTGCCTACCCTTCCACAGCATCTGATATCACCCCCAGTGTTTGGTTGGGTTCGTTTTGCTTAGTCTTTAGTTTGCTATGTTGTGTTTTTTTTGTACTATTATTTGTCTGGTTTTTTTAAAATTTTAAGCAATGGCGTTGTCAGTTTATTTATAATCTATGAGTTTGATGTCCCTCTGGTACCCTATGTCACTCTCTTGGATAAAAAAGTACTCCTGACTGTTTTACCAAAAAAGATGGAGAAATGTAAAACTTTTAAGTGTTATGACTATCTTTCATACGACAACTAGTACAGTCCGCGAAAGATGAGGAAAACTTCGACAATTGGAATCGTTAGCATGGTTCACACATGTATCTATAATATAAATTTACTCAAGGTTCCTCTCGATTGTGTTTTGCTGAAGGACTCACTCTTCTAGCAACTTCATATTCTGTTCTTTATTTACAGAAAATACAGAAATCGAAGTCAGCACATATTTGAGATATGATAAAATATCATAAAAAAGTCAGCATAAGTCCGGAGTCAGTGATAGAAGTTAGACCTTGCGCTAAAAGTGAAAGTAACGAGAATGACGAGCAAAATGAAATCGATGCAGTGGAGGAAGCAAGAGCGTCTGAAATCAGAAGTTTATGTAACCACTGGAAAATGTTTGTTGTGATCATCATTCCTATATCAGCAATAATAATGCTCTCTGGAATTTCATTAACTCGAGCATCTAGGATCAAACAAAGTACATCATTAGCTATAGAGAATATAGACGACAATTTGAAAATGAGTGAACTGATACAGCATCTACAACGAGAACGAGGCATGTCTACATCTTTCATTGGAACATCAAATGTATCATCCGCTATATTAAAGCAGCTACATATAATGAGACAAGAAACAAATACAAGTTTAAACAACATAAAATGGCCTTACTTTGGTATTTTTGTAATGAATTCTTATTGGACGAAAGAAGATTTGCTAACATCATTAGCCGAGCATAGAAGGTATGTTGAGAATAGATCTATAAAGATCCTCTATAATTTAGACTATTATACTACAATTACTCATGCCTTGTTGAAGTATATAGTTCAATCTGTTACTCCATCGGATAATGCAGCAGTACAACAGATGGTAGTGGCTAGTGAAGCTCTATTATCACTGACAGATGACATAGGCATCCAAAGAGCTATTGGGACGACATTTGTTACCTCTTGTGGATGGCAATCTACAGAAATAGAGACGTACTACACGACATTACATGGACGGTCATCAGCGTTTTTAGACACAGCAATACATCATCATAGGAACATTGAAACACAGTTAACACAAAAGATTCAAAATTCTGCTTATTTGTCATATTTTGCCGATCAATATTATTCATTTGAATTGTTTAAGGATTATAAAAATATTTGTTCCAAGACGTCACAATATGAGAGAGAAACAAAAAGTATAAAATGGTTCAGTAATATGACAATATTCATTGATATATTTTTCGAAATTCGACAAGCTATCAACACAGATATACAATCTTTTTCAGAAGCTATACAAATAGTTGCTCAGTTTGAGTTTAATCTCTTTCTATCTACTTTGGTAGCTGTTGTAACAATTAGCGCTATTTTGTTTACTTCGTATGTGTACTTTGTTGCCAAAATGACAGGCAATTTATTAAAGTTAGCTGAGAAAGTTAAAAGGAAGACTGAAAAGCTGGCAAAAGAGAAGAACAAGACTGATTCTCTACTCTACCAGATGTTACCAAAACAAATTGTTAGAAATTTGAAAAAAGGGACGTCATCTATGGCGGAATTGTTCAATGAAGTGACAATATACTTTAGTGATATTGTAGGATTTACGCAACTAGGAGCTGAAAGTAACCCTATCGAAATTGTTAACTTGCTGAATGACTTATACAGGTATGTTTATTCTTTAGTTTTATTAGATAACGTGCTCAAACAGTTTGGAAATCAAGGAAAACTAATTAATAAAATGATGATAGGTAAAATGTAAAAATAATGATTTTGCTATGAAGGAATAAAAAGTAAGACAAAATACCGAACTTAATGTATACATAGCTTTTAAAAAAATGGTCAATGATACAAACAATTCAGCAGAACATTATGATCATAGCTATTCATTAACAAAAATAATCAAGCACAAATGTTAAGTATTTTTTTAAGTATCAGAATGTTTCGAGTCGATGAAAAAAAAATCAGTTGCGCTGCGATTATTTGTCAAATACTGTTTTACTTGTGGCCATTTTTATAAACGATTGATATACGAAATTTTTAACGACACAACTCTGTTGAAAACCGCCCAATAGAATCACACTGTTCACGTTATGATTGTATGATTATTGTTCGTATCACGCATTGTACATGGACGGACATTGTAAACGTGCATTGTGGACATATCGCAATGTGAATATAAAGGTATGTAGGTCATTTGACTTCTGACATAAACGACAGAAGTAAGAAAAAATATGTAGAGGTTTATTATAACATCATGCGGTTAAGTTTGAAATAGATTACTGTGAGTCCAATAAATATTAGCAGATGTAGCATGAGTGCCAATGAGACAACACGCCATCCAAGTTATGATTAGTAAAAAATAAACCTATGAAGGTCAAAGTCTTCAACACAAAGCCTTACCTCACACCGCACAGCAAGCTGTAAAGGACAAGGAAAATGAATAATGTACATATATTCAAATTGGAAAACTAACAGCATGATCTATTTAACAAACGAGAAACGAGGAACACTCATGAAACAAATCAACAAACGAAAACCACTGAACATCAGGTTTCTGACTTAGAACAGGTGCAAACAAATGTAGCAGGTTAAAAAGTTCCATAATACACTGATCTTTGAATATCACACGCGAAGGGAAATCGTAAAACTTACTATTCTGATTTTAGTCTACGACACTTATCGGATACGGTCTTGCACGTATGAAAATAGTCAAAACGCAAGATACTGATTTCATTGCACGACACGTGTTATAATCGTGGAAAGTTATAGATAAGAAAAAAATGTGAGCATCGCTGAAGGTTGATTGTGTTTTGCGATTTAAAAACGATAATTCTCACTTATTATGTAAGAGGGTGTGTAGGCGTCTTGCATTTCTCTTTTCACTTATTTCATATCTCCATTTTCCTCTACTCCGTCATTTTATTGCACCATTTTCCACTATTCCGTAATTAATAAACCATTTGCGACTTTGTTTATTATTCATTCTGGCAATTTTATGTTCTTCTTTCAGTTTACTTGACAAATGCATAGATAAATATGATGTTTATAAAGTGGAAACGATTGGTGATTCTTACATGGTGGCCAGTGGGGTACCGACACCAAATGGAAGGAATCATGCACCGGAAATAGCATTAATGGCCTTGCAAATTCGACAGGAGGTCAAAGGGTATACTATTTCACACATGCCGGGTAGAACGCTTCAGATTAGGATAGGACTTAATTCAGGTTGGTTCAAAATTATTACTTTATCAAATGTTTTATTGGGTTGCTGTTTCGTTGACCTTTATTCGACATCTGTTTGAATTCATTTTGTATTTTGTAATTTTAGTGTTATATATAACATTGCCATAAAAACGGGAGATTTGGCTGCTCACAAAACCACTAAATATGTTTCTACCAATAGTTATTAGCGTATAAATATAATGGACATCAGTTTACAGATGAGCTAAGATGGTAAAACATAGGATCTAAATTGTTTTCTTCTTCGAAAAAGATGAAATTAAATTTTGACAAATGTTATCATTCTGTAGATTCATTTATTTTCGTGGGTATCAATTTTCGTGGATTGCTGAACATTTGTATATTCGTGGATATTTGATTTCGTGGTTTTTTCAATCTTTGTATACAAAGCTTATTGAAAATATGATATTCGTTCAACATTTGAATTCGTGGTTTACCTGTATCCACGAAACCCACGAAAATTGGTATCAAACGAATAATAATGAATCCACAGTATAAAGTTTGATTTAGCTGGATATGACATATTACTCAGTGTTGGCTCGCGCAATGCATTCCTAGATGGAAACACTTATCCTACCAATTTCGATTTTTTTTTAGTTCATGCTGTTTTTCTAGTTTTATTTCTTATCTGAACTAAAACTCTTCGATATATAAGGTTTGAATTTTACAACAAAAAGTATACTTTGATACAAAAAACATGTAAATGCGTTTACTAATTTATATTTTGTCAGAAAGCTGTGTAAATTGCTATTTTAGTTATATTATCAAACGTGAGTTGTCAGCATTAAAATTTTAAGATCATATTAACCTGATCGTGTATCAAAACAATTTAACATAATTTTGAAAGTCTTAGTTAAAATGGTTTTTTATCCTACCGCCTACTTTATAGTAATATTATGTTTGCTTAGTATTACTTATATGATAAACATTGGTATATTTCAGGACCATGCGTTGCTGGATGTGTTGGCACTAAAATGCCAAGATATTGTCTGTTTGGTGACACAGTCAATACAGCATCTAGAATGCAGTCTTTCGGCATCGGTAAGCCCACCTTTAATATGTATTGAAATTACCTAGCGTCTTAAAAAATCTTACGTTCTTTAAAAATGTTTTTGAAATTTTGTGTGATTATGAAAACAGATTGTAAATAAATGCAAGACTCGGCACAATGCCATGAAAAACAAACATAAGACAAAGGACCAGCGCTTTGATTTCTAATCTCAAAGTCATAGTTTTCAAATCAGAGCAACATATTTCTATCCAACCAAAAGTTAACAACGATCTCTCGCAATGCCTTGGATAAGTTTTGATTCGAATTGCGTTAAAGATAATGCCAAAACTAAGAGTTTTCTTGTCATACAACACACCGATAAGGATTAATTTAGATTAATTCCTACCATAGAGAGGTCATCTGAAACCTGCACTGAAATGAATACTAAAAAAACATATCTTGATGTGTGAACTTTGGGCTCTATTAACAATAGTATGGATTTCTTCTGTAAATTTAAGCCGATCATTCATTAATTTTTTTTCTAAATTACCATTCCAATAAATTTAAACAAAATCTGAGTATGCGATGTTGTTTTAAAGCTGTTATCAACAACACACATAGCTGATTTTAATAACGTATGTATAATTGTTACAAAATGTGATATAAATTTTATTTGCAATGTTAGAATACTTTTTGAATAATTAGAAATTTCATCCCTTTAAATAAAGTAAAATGAATGAATCGGAAATAAAACTAATTTCTACTTTGAAACAAAACCCCTTCAACCAGATGAAATAGCAATGAAATTTCTTTAAAAAAAGATTTTTAACAGAGATAGTGCAGTCATATTTCAGTTTTAATTCATATTGTTAAAGGGTGCAGATCATCAAATACCTGAATGAGTGCTGCATGGAAATGAAAAATCTGGTAAAAGGTAAAATCACAAAAAAATGAACTCCGAGGAAAGTACAAAACGGAAAGTCCCTAATCATTTATCAAAATTAAAAGCTCAAACTCATCAAACGAATGGATAACAACTGTCATATTCCAGACTTAGTATAGGAAGGATTACCAACTTCTACATTACAAAATTATGTATTAACAAAACAAACAGACACAATAGGTAAAAATGTTAAAATAGGGGTGTAACAGTGTGAGTATCTTAATAATAAAAAAAATATGTTACACAAAAGTGCAAAAAATCACTCACAACGAAAGACAGGAATACAAATAAATAACATAGCATAGTAGCACAATGATGGGATACAAAAGTACCCTGTCACGTCAAATGAATATCACCAAAAAATAGAGTAAAAAAAAGTAATATTAAAAGGACAAATTACAGAAAACTACATGACGGTATAAAGACGATAATTAATGTCAGTTTCCAAAATCTGTACTTTTAGTCCATCATGTATTATTTGTGAAGTTAATACGGAATATTTACCAGCAATGGCTTGGTGCCTTCCGATTAACTTCGAAAAAGGACGGGACTTTCTTTGATATAGTCATGTTTCATCTTTTTTCTACTCAGTGTCTGCAGCTGCAAGCTCGTCAATACTAAATAAGTTATATAAGGTATATTGCTACTAAGGTGTGAGAAATAATTTCAAAACTAAAGTCGTCTCGTTTGTAATAGATTCTGGAACTGAGATGACCGTGTATGTCAAAAACGAGACATAAGACTTAAAATGACATGTTAGATGGAGCAGTTTATGTACCATCAGAACGTGCATACGAATTATTTATCTCCCAATTGATACAATATTCCCTGGCCGGTATTTCGTATCATGATTTCCTTGATAGATTTGCTACTTGCAAGGAAGGTTTTAAACTAAGAGTTCCAACTGGTGAAGTTAAAATCATCCCTTCCAAAATTTAACGGACGCCATCACGAGTTGGTTGATCGTTATGGAATGTCCGTTTTACAGATGATATCGGATATGTTCCAACAATCACGTTGCTTTTTACGAATGTGACCTACCGAATCAGACTATTTACTAAGTTTGTTATAACATGAGCAACACGATGGGGCCACAGGAGGAACAGGATCTGATTACCCTTCCGGATAACCTAAGATCAACCCCGGTATATCTATAAATTTGACTTTCCCTCTGGTGTCTTTCGCTGTTTTTTCCTTAATTTTCTAGTTCTTGGGATAGTATTTATTTAACTCAATCAGAAAACTTTGGATTGTTAATGGAAAGATCATCATCAATACATCTGAATGTGAAATTAATTAGCTGGCTTCTTTAATTTTCTTGTTTTTGTCATGGTGTTCGAACTCTTTTTACCTTTTTGTAGCACCTGATATCCTCCTTCTCTCCGTGGGGATCTGATAAAATGTTTTAGAACATGTTTGTAGTCGATTTCAATTTCATACCATGACGTTATATATTTTTTCGTCGACTTACGGATTTTGATTATATCTTTGGTATCTTCTGTCTCTGTTCTACACAAACCATTTTAGGCGGCCATGGTAATTTTAACAAAATAGTCTTTACATGTTACTAAGACCGCCATTGACATCTTTGTAATGAAATTATTCAAATTTTATTGTAGGTGGAAAGATACATATAAGTAGTGTTACACAAGAAATCTTGAGCCATATTGGGAATTTTATAACAGAGTTCAGAGGTCTTATTGATGTGAAGGTAATAATTTATGCTACTTGTTATGTACTTGCAAGTAAATATTCCGTTTATATTTAAGAATTAAATGCTCTTTTTTGTAAATTTATTGGGGTGTAAAAGCGTTGACCGAACTACAGTTTGTATGAAGCGCGAAAGCGCTTCATACTAAAAATGTGCTCACGGTCAACGATTTTACAACCCTATAAATTACAAAAAAGCATTCAATACTTATAATTATTACAATTTATATTTGAAGATATATATATGTGATAAGTTCGTTTACCTTAGTTTATAAATATATTTATACTGCTTTCTAATCGCCTATAAGTGTCATCAAACAGATATACAAAAGAGCTAAGGGTACAATATGGGTCGAATAGAATAGTTTAAATTTATAGCATTTGAAAGGGCTATAGCAGAGAATCTTAAAGTATAAGTTATTGTTGTTTTCTGTTTAAAACCTTAAGATTGTGAGATTTATTGTAAACGTGATTTATTAAATTATATTTGAAAAAAAAAAATATCAAAACTAATTTCCTTTCTTAGAAATAGCTTTTATATCTTACTACCCCTTGCATTTCCTATTCCCATTTAAAGGCATTCGGGATATAAGGAAGAAAATAAAATAAACTAATACAATATATAGTAAGGACATATGCACATTTTGCAACCTGTGTCGTATCGTTATATTAGCATTACTTATATCTACAAATTCTTAATAGTAACAGGATTATAACTTAGTACGTCAAACGCACGTTTCGTCTGCATAAACTCATCAGTGAGGCTCATTTCAAAATATTTTTCAAGCCACACAAGTAAAAAGTTGAAGAGTATTAGAATAAAAAATTTCAAAACGTCGTGCCGAATACGGCTAAGGTAATCTATGCCTGGGATAATTAAATCTTTAGTTCTAAAATATGATATTTTTTACATGATTTTGAACTCCGTTTTCAAAACCATCAACGGCCGTGTCTCTTTGTCTTTTTTACAAATACACATATAAATTTGTTTACCCATTTTAACAAGATAAATTTCCATTACTACGGACACTTAATTGATGTGTTTTTTTCAAAATACCTGTCTAGCCTGGTCTATGGTGAGCGAGCAGGTTAAAACATACATATTTGGCTTTAAAATTATATGAATTGTCCGTACCCGTTAACTTACAATTTAGAAAAGAGCTCACATGAACGTCAATTCCTTTCAAATATCAAATTAAAGAAATAAAGGTTCATCAAACATGTTGTTTGTTATTTGTTACGATACTCTAGATCAAAACTGAATCACTCGTCATCCTTTAGAAAAGAAGCACGACTGTGTTGTTAGAATACGGTCCCGAAAGACATTTATTGTTGAATGCGCATCTGGAGCAGATATGTTTGTATCGATGATTTAATTAGCATAATTGTTGGTTACAGCTAGAGAGAAACATTAGACTAAAATGAAATTCTACACTAACAATCTGTGTATCTTTATAGGGAAAAGGACAAATGGCTACATATTGGTTGGAGAAATTCCAAGTTGGCAAACATGTGTAAGGCATTCCATACATCATTCACAGCATCAATATGTTCTGAAATATTAGAGTCGCACGTGAGAGACATTCTGATCAAGCCAAAGCTGTAAACAAAATCAGACAGGTGCCTAGTCATGTATAATGTTTGAATATTTGTGTTTGATATTTATGTAATTTTGTTGTAGATAATTGCGTATTGACATTCATATGCATATTTGAAGATGAATAATTTACAATATACTATGTATTACTGCAAAATAATCGAGAATAAACAGCTGAACAAATTAAAACACGTTCATTTTATATAAATGCTACTCAAATAACATATTGCATATAGAGAAATGTTGTATTAATGATATAGCCTGGCCTGGTCTGTCAAACCGAATTTTTACTAGATTGTGTTAAAAAAAACTTTAATCAGTCAGGATTCTACTTCATCAAAATTAGCTCCCTATTACGCCAGTTCATTTTTACAATTGTAGAAATGGAAGCCGTTGTAGGGATGACACGCTGACAATTAAGCTCTTGAAAAACGATAAATGTATCCACATAGCACCATTACGATTCTTATATGTCAGTTGTATTTTTAAAGATAATGTATCTATTAGCTAATGAGCATCAGTTAATGTTCCTGTCTGCACTCAGTCAACTTTAAACTATTGTCTGATCTGTTGTCAGGTAGAATTTTCGAAAATTCATCTAAAAACTACTAAATATTTCGAAGAAGGGCAGACTGAATATGTTCAGTGGTTGAAGACTATAGACCCTAATTATCACACACAATTCTTTTTTTCGAAGATATGCATTTTAGCATCCAACTTAAAAGACTGTCGTCAAGTACTTTAAACAAAAACTAGCTATTCGAACACACCTATCCTGTTTTGTGATTAATTAGAAAGGTATTCACTTGACCCATATATTTTATCTTTTAGTACTGTGAAATTCTTATGTTATAAAGTCAACCTGTAGCCTTGATATATATAAATGATAGAATCTGAAGCGAGATGATGTATAAAATACTCTTGTGTTACAGTGTAACCCAATGTTTTTGATTTACATAGTGGAAGGGCAGACTCGAAAAATTACTGAACTAATTAATTGATATGTTCTGCGTCTGTGGTATTTTTTTTTGAAATCGGAGGCTAGGCATTTTCTACATCCATCTTCATAGATATCTATGGTGTCGACTTGATTTATAATTATTCTGCTTAACTTTGTAATATATATATATATTGTAAACTTATGCAAATAGTGTTTTTAAAATAAAATACTTCGTAATTGAGCAGAAAATTTCATTTTATTTCTTTTCATAAACTTTTAAAAAAAATATTACTTTAGTAAACATTACAATAAGCGAAGCATTTATCGCCTTCTCTAACAAATATCTTCGTTTTTTTGTTCTATTTTAACTGGGGTTTCGCCTGTAATGCATAAAGCTATCTACCTACTTAGGCATTTTTTTTTAAATCGATATTAATCTATATCAACTTTCAAACTGAAGTAAAATAAATTATAAGAAGCGGAATGGCAGAAATTTATAGGAACAGTCAGATCTATTGACTTCACCTCTCACATAAAATAAAGTAAAATATAATTTGTGTTACCTATAGTAGACATCATTCCTGTTTGAAGGGTTGTACAGTAGTCATTTATGGGCCCTTTACAGATTGCTGTTCGGTGTAAGCCAAGGCTCATTGTTGAAGAACGTACTTTTACTTATAATTGATTACTTCTTACTTGGATTGAGAGTTTTTCTCATCTGCACTTATACCACATCTTCCTATATCTATCATTACATGATACTTAAATTAAATACAATGACGCGATGACTAACACAGATTGAATCATAGATATACATAGAAGAGATATTAATATTTTCTCGTGTTTATTACTTCTTTGTTGACACCTAATATCTACCTGAACATCTAATTGTCATAGCATATTCTTTACAAAGTTAACACTATTTAAATGAGATAGTCACGAACAACGCAAATCGGTCAATAAAAAGGCTTGAGTGGGAAGAGTTAATATAGACGTTAAATTATGTATAGTTGTATTTTATGTTTGGTGCGATAATCCATATGATATTGTCAGCTTCAGAAAAAAATAATTGTATATTTGGGTACACTTAATACAATTACATTTTCATAATCTATTTTCTATCCACTCTGCTTTTTTTTTGGTATCGGCTTCGACTAAAAGTAAAAAATGTAGCAAAATCATAAAAGTACTGAAATCCGAAGAAAATTATAAAAGGAAAGACCCTAATCAAATGGCAAAATCCCAAGGTCAAACACATCAAACGAATGGATAACAAATGTGTAGAAAATGATGTATTAAACCTGATTTTAAAGCTTGATAAACCCCTTACTTGTATGCATATGACAGTCGAATTTCATTATATTGACAACCACGTGTAAACAAAACAAACAGACATAATAGCGAAAGGATGCAAAATAGGGATACAGCAGTCAACATTATGTTATGTTCCTCATCATTATAAAACAAACAAACGATGTCAAATACATGTATCAATATTCTGATCACAAGCGTTATAAAAAACTTGATCAAAAAGTGCATGCAAGGCGAAACATGAAGACCATAGCAAATAAAAAAACAAACTATTTGAAGTGGTTTGTCAATTTTGAGTATTATTATAATGTTGTTGCATTCATTTGCATAATTTGACAACCTGCATACCAAGGTATCCACTTCAGGGACTATTGAAATGATTCACACAGGCGTTGTTCACCAATCGGAGTTTAATCAAGGAAACTGATAAATGCCGACAAATTACTCTTTGCAAGTCTTCGTCATATACACATTCTACAGGTGTGGCGTGTGAAATGATATACATATCAGTGACAATATTCAACGGAAATACTTCTGCGTACGAAGAAATTACAAAATAAAGTTGGCTTAAATTGCCGTCGAAAAGCCTTCTTTTTTCATAAAAAAACTGTAAAACATAAAATCTGATATTATCCCTACCATACTGACACGGATGAAAAATGAAGTTGGCTAAAGATTGAAATATAATGATATAATGGTAGTGTTTTATTGGTGGAATTTCAATGAAAGATGATATTCAAACACATATGAAGTACCAGTTAAAGATTAGCTATATATCCAGATGTAGAATTAACATAAGAAATTCCTCGCAGTTTTTGTGTTTAGGCAAATACATTATTTACTTGAATAAAAAATATGAATACATTAAAGAAGGGTACCAACAAAGTAATCTTGCACCTGAAATGAAACGTATATAACCACAACTTACTAAATTTGTTTACAAGTGTTAAAAATGAACACTCACTTCACGTATCGCAGATCGAATACAAACAACAAAAGAGGAGGAATTTACGAAAATGCAAGACGAATAAGAATTTAAATGCAGCAATGGTTGGTTTGGTCGTTTTAAAGATCAACATAACATCACATTTAAGAAACTTCTAGAGAGGCAACACATGTTGATGTTTACAGTCAAGGTATGAAAGATTGGGTAACAAAAATGTAAAGCATAATGGCAGCATAACACCGGACAACATCTTCAAGCTGACCATTCGGATACTTTGCTATTTTCTAAATTGTTGCAAAAATACACTTAACGAGTGTCAAAGTTTAGATTGTCACAGGAGGAGACGGATCTGCTTACCCTTCCTGAGTAGCTGATATCTCGCCCAGTTTTGAGCAAAGTATTTAGTTTTCTATGTTGTGTCGTGTGTACTATTGTTTTTCTGTTGTCTTTTTTTTTAGCCATTGTGTTGTCATTTTTTTGTAATGTTTAAAAGGTCAAACATAATGAAGAGTATTAAAACAGAGTTAATTGTTACTATCCTAGATGCACTCCGATTTCTTCACCGAGCTTGGTCTCAGTCATAACCACCACATAAGCAACGGTTCTATACAGGCAAATGTAAGTGTTGACATTTTATATTCAGTGTTTTAAGATGCCGATGTCGATGATATTCCACTTGTCCGTCTTGTATGAATAAATTTTATGGAATACGACAGCATCGACATTGATAATTCATTCACTGAGCAACTGAGCGACGATATCTTCAACAAGATAACTTCGACAATGAAAAAGACAGAAGAACTTGTTTTGTTTCCCGAGTTTTTCCGTAATCTATAGTGCATGACCTTTGTGAATATTTGTGTATTTGTTCTATTTGTGAATGTTTTGCATTGTGTCTGTTCTTGTGTGTTTAATTATTATAATGAAATAAATCAAATGCTAGTGCTTATCTTTCCAAGATACCAAAACTTGTCTTTTGTCTTTCATCAATATCAACATGATCAATGTAATATTTCCTTACCTCATGATTTATGTGTTATTTAAAGAATAATCAACGCTGTATTTGCTCACATTTTATTTATAGCAAGAAAAAATATGGAGCTTGAAAACAAAACCATAAATTTGTCATATCGATAAATTAATTGCTATTACTAGTTTGGAGAAGTCTAATACTGATATTTCATATATTTCAAATGAATGACGTCCCACTCGACCTCGGATGAGTCGAATAAATTTACCTGGTCCCTTCAACTTCAATTTACCAAGGTTAGACTGCATTATAAAAATCACAAAAATTATCGCAAGCTTTATTTTGGCTCACAGAAGTTTTCATTTGCATCTTTAAAGTAGATTAATTAGATTCGATTGTTGGTAAACTATAATGACTTTAATTTATGCCAAAGTTACTGTTCAGCAACATTTCCTTTAAAGAACACAATTCTTTGATTATGTCATATCTAGCTAGAAAATAAACAAACATAGTATCACAACTCTCTCCTCAGTATGACACATAAAATTTGAATAAATGATATTTAAATATTGCATTTAAATGAACAATTATCATTGTGACCAAATAACAGCCCTTTAATTTCTACAGCTATTGGTAGTAACCACTTTTCTTTAAATGTAATGTCTTTTTGTGTATGATTATTATATTTTATCCGACTTTAGGATAGAAACGACCATTAAATAAAATAAGACCTGATTTGATATCTCTTACATAAAACAAAAAGGGTCTATTTGCCAAAAATAGAGGAAAGCTACTTCTAAGTGTAATTCCAAAAGCTGTTCCTGCAGCTCCCTCTACACCTGCTTCGTTCATGTTGAAGACAACTTTATGGACAGCAATCTTGACGTATAAATTTGGTGTCTTCTCAACAATGAGATTAGAGAAGTTTGCTTTACCTGAGTTAAAAATATCTGTTACTGCAAGTTTAGGTAGTTCTTTCGTTAAATCAAAATCTGACTCTAATTTGAATTTTGGAATAAAGATATCCATACGTTTTCTAGTAAATCCAGTAGAAATATCCGATAGGAATTCCAATGATATCCTCGATTCAATATACTTAAGCTCAACTTCTTTATCTGGTAAAATGAAGACCATATCAAAGTTTCCTCCCTTGAATGGTAACGCTATAGCAGTGAAGTCAACGCCTTTGTAATATGGAACATCTGATCTTATGCTCATCATTTCAACTTCAATCGTTTTGTTGTTTGGGAGTAAAAAGTTTTGCTTGCTTGTTAATTTTGGTGAAAATTGTCTCTCCCAAGTTGCTTTAAAATAAACTGCATTTATTATGAACAGAACAGTGTCATCGTCTATCATGTCCTCTTTGATCAAATTCTTAATTTTTCCGTTTGTCTGTTTCGACACCCATCTATTCATCACAAATGCAGATGCCTTGGGTGTTGTAAAATCCTTCATACTGATATCAGCCCCAAAATATTGTTTTGCCTTCTGTCTGACATTTTGCAGAACTGTGAATCTGTTGTCTACAAATAATCTATTTGCACTAGCCAAACTCACATTAACTCCAGCTTGTTGAATTATATAGCTATTCAGTGACTTGTAATATTTCAACTTTTCTTCCTCTGAAAATATGTTATTTTTAAAAAGAGCCGATGATATTTGTTGTTGGGATCGTCCCCTTGCTCCAACCATTAACAATAGAACCGCCGCCGTGATACTATACGGTGATATACATAAACTCTCCTTCTTATCTAATTCTCCATACAATGATGTCGAGAATTCAATTAAACTGTGTCCATAGTTAGCAGGAATTCCCGCCATCATAGCCATCATCTAGTTCAGTATAGTAGAAGACGCTAAACTGAAATAAATCTGACTGCAACCGACACTTTATAAAGTATGCATTAACAAATGCAAATCTTATGTGATTATGAAATAGGTTTTAAAAAACTTATATTCGGTTTCTGCTCAAATAGACAATTAGACTAAACTTCTTAGCTTAACCAACAGTTGTTTTATTACTGTTGTGTATTTGCTTATATGCGGAAAAATATAATACTTAAGTGAACATAATTAGGGTATTTGCATATTACAAATGGAAGAATGTCCCGATTAATTTCGTAATAGTTTATAGATATAAAAATAATCACATGTTGCAATGAACAGATTGTTGTATTGTTTTACTAAAGTAAAATATTTTTGAATTATAGATTAGATGCCTTACAGGATTTGATGCAATTTGATCATTTCCAAAAAAGTAAACAGACCCATTCTGATTTCGGATAAGACGTTCTCTGATAAGTACATCATCATCCTGGTGCCTGATATGTTTATTTTCAGCGCTTGGTTTTATTTCTTCCAGGGTCTTTGTTTCAACAGACAGTCGACATTCTTATGGGCATTACTGCTTTCCTATTCTTGGATTTGTTCTATTGTGCTAAATTCGTCATAGTTCTATTGTGCTTAATGCGTAATATACTGGAATGGTATGTGATTGTCATACAAGTGAGAGGGTAATCTAACTATACAATCATGTTAAACTACCCGTTTTCTAGACCTGGAAATGCCTGTTCGAAGTCAGTATTATGATTAGTTTGTTTTTGATTCTTTCATCATGTTAAACTTAAGGTATTTTCAACTCATATGGCATTTTTGTAGCGAGCTCACACCAAAAAAAAAGAAAAACTGAAAAACTGCAAGAACGAACGCGAAGATTCATCTACAATGACTATAATAACTCATATGAGCAACTACTTGAACAATCTAATCAACCAACTCTTACAATCAGACACTTGATAACCATTGCATTATAAACTAAGTTCTTACACAATATATTAAATTTTAAAGATTACTCATATAAAATTTAGATATGAACTTACAGTTGATTTACCACAACCAGGAACTACAAGATATGGCAACAGGAGTTTTAGCCTTGAGGCAACAAAGTTGTGGAACTCCCTGTCAAACATGCAGACATGTAGACATTAACTTTGATGACTCAGAGCTGGAATCTTTTGACCCTGTATTCTGTTTATTGTTTGCTTCTGTTTTATTTATTTGCTAAGATAATGTCATTGTGCCTTTGCTTTTCCTTTCTTTTAGCTTGCTTGCATTAATTTATGCATGTTTGCTTAGCTATTAAATTATGCATGTTTTTTTTTGTTTGTGTATTCAAATGTACTGATAATGTGTTATTTGTTTTAAATATCAAGTCGGTTAAGAGCTCTAAAGAGCTCATGTTGACCTTGTTGATTTGTTCATATCATGCCCGACTATAAATAAAATTTACTTACTTACTTACTTACTTACTTACTACTTACTTACTTTGACAAGAATGTTTAACGGCAGCAACGTAAAATATCAATACTAGATGACCACTGCTCTGCCATCCGCACGTTAAGGCTTGAAAAATGTTGAGGTGGTTTCCTGTCGCATTTAAAAATCAGTCAGACACATCCCGTTGACCAAGGTATCATTTAGAAGTTCACTACCGCTAAAGAGTCATGATAAAACTTATTGCAAGAACCGGGAGTAAAACAGAGTTAATTGTTACTATCCGAGATGCACTTCTTCACCGAGCTTGGTCTCAGTCACAACTACCACATAATCAACGGTTCTAGACATTCAAATGTCAGTGTTGTCGTTTTATCTTCAGTGTTTTAAGGTGATACCACGATGGTATTCCACTAGCCTGTCTTGTAGGAATTAATTTAACAGAATACGATAGCATCGACATTGATTATTCATTCACTGAGCCACTAACAAACGCAGATATCATCAACAAGATAATTTAGACCATGACAGAAATAGAATACAGTCACGAAGATGATACGATAACGATAGAAAGCCCCGTTCCAAGCTTGTCTTCCATGAATGAGATAACTGTCATTTACCAGTCGGTGAAGTTTAGAACAACACAGAAGAATAGCTTCTTTAACTCTCGCCAATATAAACATGATAAACTAACAGAAAACAGCTTGAAAGAAAGTTGATCGTAAAGCATACAACCAAGTGATTTTTTTGGGACTTGTTTCATTTTGCGAGTAACGTCATGTTTTGTAGTAAAAGACCTTTGTTAAAATTTGTGTATCGATTTTATTTTTGAATATTTGTATTGTATCTGTTCTTGAGTTATTAATTATTATGATGCAAAAAAAGTGTGGTTCAAATGTGTACTGCAAATTAATCCAAGAACATGTTTATAGCTAGTGCCTACATTTCAAAGATACCACTGAATGAGTTTCATGAAAATAAATGTGATTATATATTAAAATGTTTGTCTGAGTGCCAAGGAGCCAACTCTCCATCCAAGTCAAAATATATAAAAGTAAATTATAGGTCAAAGTGCGGTCTTCAATATTTACGTAATAATTTATTTGTTTAGCAAAGAATACACTACTTTAAACGTGTTCACACTTTTATTTATAGAAAGAAAAAAATATGGAGATAAGAGACACAATCACCAATTGGCATAACGAAAGAAAAACCTAAATAATTTATATATCTAGTTTATTGAAATATCATACTGGTATTTCGTGCATTTCAAATGAATCTGTTTTTTTTTTTAAAGGTTCGACTGTATAATAAAATCATAAAATTGAACTCAAGCTTAATTTTGGCTCACAGAAGTGTTACCTTTATTTGTATCTATATGATAGATTAATGAAGTAGGTTTGCACATAAGTTAATATATATATAACATCTAATGTATGCAAACATTCCAGTTCGGAATACAACCTACATGGAACGCAAGGTTTTAATAACTTCATGTCTAGCAACAAATTTACAAAATCGTTTTCAGTTATTTAATATCAAGATTAATTCTTTGATATGACACAAATAATTCACATTAGTATTTTCATTATTTCATTTGAACAAACCATTATCATTGTGATAAAAAAACAGCCTAAGAATTGCTTTAACTGCTACTGGTAGTAATCATTATTCTTTGAGAGTATTGCATTTTGTGTATGATAATTATATTTTATCCGACTTTAGGATAGAAACGACCAATGAATAAAAGAAGACCTGATTTGATATCTCTTACGTAAAACAAAAACGGTCTATTTGCCAAAAAACGTGGTGCACTACTTCGAAATGAAATCCCAAAAGCTGTTCCTGCAGCTCCCTCGACTCCTGCTTCGTTCACATTGAAGACAACTTTATGTACAGCAACCTTGACGTATAAATTTGGTGTCTTCTCAACAATGAGATTGGAGAAGTTAGCTTTACTTGGTTGAAAAATATCTGTTACTGCAAGTTTTGGCAGTTCTTTCGTTAAATCAAAATCTGACTGTAACTTGAATTTTGGAATAAAGATATCCAAATATTTTGTATTAAATCCAGCAGAAATGTTAGATAGAAATTCCAATGATATCTTCGATTCAATATGCTTAAGTTCCACTTTTGTATCTGGTAAAATGAAAACCATATCAAAGTTACCTCCCTTGAATGGTAACGCTATAGCAGTGAAGTCAACGCCTTTGTAATATGGTACATGTAAACTTATGCTCATCATGTCAACTTGAATCTTTTTGTTGTTTGGTAGCAGAAAGTCTCGCTTGCTGGTTTTCTTTGGTGAAAACTGTTTCTCCCACGTCGCTTTAAAATAAATTGCATTTATTATGAACATAACAGTGGCATCGTTTATCCAATCATCTTTGATCAAATTCTTTATTTTGCCGTTTGTCTGTTTCGACACCCACCTATTCATAACGAATACAGCTGCCTTGGGTCTTTTAAAATCCTTCAAGCTGATATCGGCCTCAAAATATCGTTTTGCCTTCTTTCTGACATTTTGCAGTACTGTGAATCTGTTGTTTACAAATAATCTATTTGCACTAGCCAAACTCACATTAACTCCAGCTTGTTGAGTTATATAGCTATTCAGTGACTTGTAATATTTCAACTTTTCCTCCTCTGAAAATATGCTATTTTTGAAAAGAGCCGATGATATTTGTTGCTGAGATCGTCCCCTTGCTCCAACCATTAATAGTAGAAACGCTGCCGTGATACTATACGGTGATATACATAAACTCTCTGTCTTATCTAATTCTCGATACAAGGATGTTGAGAATTCAATTAAACTGTGTCCATAGTTATTAGGAATTCCAGCCATCATAGCCATCACCCAGTTCAGTTTAGTAGAAGATGCTTCACTGAAATAAACCGAACCGCAACCAACACTTCATAAAGTATTTGTGAACAAATACAAATCGTATGCGATTATACAGTAGGTTTTAATAACTAGTATTTGGTTTGTGCTTTAATAGACAATTAGACTAAACTTCTAAGCTTAACCAACAGTTATCTTATTATTGCTGTGTATTTGATACGAAGCAGAAAATGGCATGTGTTGCGGAAAAAATATTACACTTAGGTAAACATAATTAGGGTATTTGCATTTAACAAATAGAAAAATATTCCGATTTATTTCCTGATCGTTTAGTGAAAAAGTAATAATCAGACGTTGCAATTATGCAAATTTGTGTATTGTTTCTACTGATGTGTAATATTTTTGAATTATAGATGTTTTACAAAAGATTCTGTTATTTGAATTTTTCATGAAAGCGACTTAGTAAATGAAACAAAAGAAAGATTGTAGACCAATCAAGACTGATTCAAGTAAGACGTCTTGTGAAACATACATCGAACTAGAGCTAAAAGATACAACAGACACAGTTAAGTTTGTCTCATATCTTGACTTTAATTCCGTCGTCCACATATCCAATATTCACTCTGTGGTTAAAGTTATTCTTTCACTTAATAATTCAAAATGTGGTCATTATCCCATTGAACTAGAAATAAAGGATCCAACAGATACAGTAAAGTCGGTCTAATTTCTTGACTTAAATTTAGAAATCGACAATGAGTGTCTGTTGAAAACAAATCTTTATGACAAAAACATATGGTTTATTCTTTCGAATTGTGACCATTCCATTTCTATGTAGCAACATTCTATCAGCGCCTTCATACGCTGAGTTTATGTCTCTCAATTGATACAATACTCCCGCGCTTGTATTTCCTATTATGATTTTTTCGATAGAGGGATGCTGCTCACAAGGAAGTAAGTAAACCAAGAGTTCCAATTGGCAAAGTTAGAATTATTCCTAAGTAAGTTTTACGAACGCTAAACGAGTTGGTTGACTGTTATGGAATATCCGTTTCACAGATGATATCAGATATGTTCCTCATGTCGAAACTATCATGCCGCTCCCATTTCGCGAACGTAACTTACCGAATTAGACCATAAATCGGGTGTGTATTTTTAGGTTCTACAATTGGAGCAGGATCTGCTTACGATTCGTGATCCAGCGAGAACACCCCCAGTTATTTGTTGGGTTCGTGTGGCTTAGTCTTTAAGTTTTCATTGTTGAGTCCTGTGTACTATTATGTGTCTGTCTTTTTTTATCTAGCCATGGGGTTGTTAATCTATTTTCGATCTATGAGTTTGAATGTCACTCTGGTATTTCTCGCCCCTATTTTTTCATCATGGTGTCGAATTTTACAGCATATTTATATCCTCAAGGGGGTGTGCGGAGTTTATAGGGTGAATATAGTTATCAATTTTTTTTTTAAAGATTATATGAAAACTAAATGCCTCCAATACCATTATGTTTGCATGTAATCAACCTTACATTATTTCTTTTAATAATTCCTGAGAAGTTGTTAACATAATAATCCGTTAAAAAAATTATCTTGTAGGCATAACTAGAATGTAATTTATATTAGTTATCGTTATTTTGTCCATTTTTCCTTTGATCTTTTTTTGTGATAATTTTTCATATAATGCTAATCTCTTGAGATGGACAAGTATCGCTAGAAAGTAAGAAGGCACGTGACGTAGAAGCCGTTGGTTATGAAATTGACTGGAAATTGACAACATCATCATAGGTAAAATAGCGATAAACAAATTATCATTGGTAATCTCAACTTGATTGCCTTTCTCGCTTTCGACGTCGCGACGTCCCGTCTCAAGCGAGAAAATCAATCTCGTTGAGATGATCAACGGTAATCTATAAATACATGTGTATAAATCCAGAAATATACACAACCTTTCATACGTCATTGCCATCTTGTTTGGTCAAAATTAGCTAAATAAGTAGGAAAATTACAATGGCATCGATTATCCTTTTAAACAGTCTTAATTTTGATCCAAAGCACTTTTTATGAAAATCTTTTAATTGAAGATGAAAAACAATTATCAATGAATTGTCCTGTGTATGAAGATTTGCATTGTTATTTGTTTTATCAAGCATCTCTATTCAACGTTAATTTTATGCAATTGTCTCATGACTTTAGTTTATATTTTTATTCACAGATGAAAATATGTACTTTTATCCTGCAATTAGGTGTCCTACTATACAGATACAGCCCTACATATATCGCTGTGCTGTATCTGTATACTATACAGATATCGCGTTAAAGCTCCGCCCACTGTCGGACTGAGTATTGTTTGAACCTGTGTGACCTCAGAATGTGTAGTCCAGTTGCATTCCAATGACGATGACAATGTGTATGATTGTGTTACAAATCATCCATGTCAATATCAGCATGCATGTTTAGTGATGTCAAGTCTGAAGCGTAGGACAACTTGTACACTTCTTTTTCAAATTTGACAATGTTTTGTTATTTTTTTGTACTGTTGCAATTAGTTGTAATGTTAAAGTAGATAATTATTCACCTTGAGCGATGTATTATTCTAGTGTAATATTCCTGACGTGTATTAATGTATTATTCTTCTCAGCGTAATATGAGATTTCGATATTACTACGCGGGCCTCTAAGGATTACAAATCGAAAATAAATGCTAAATATGATTATATGTTAATTTTTGTGTCTTTCAAAACACAAACAATATACAGAATTAATTGCAGGATAAAGACAATAACTGTTTAGTGTCTTTAAATATCAGCTGTATTTGTACTCGGCTCGAAACATGTGTAGTAGCTCGCTAAAAGCTCGCATACACCTTGTTTCCTAGCCTCGTACAAACAGTTATTGTCTATTTATACCAAAATTTGCAAAGACATTTACCAAAAAGAAAATGTATGATATTTAGCTAATTGTACTGTAAATGATGTATATAACTTTTAGAAAGTCACTCATAATGCTTGATGTTTTATTAGCTATTTGGTATGTTTTATATAATGAAAGGGGTAATATTTAAATAAAATATTGTCTTGTGTTGTCTTGTCTTACCGCCTATTAAGCAATCACAACGCCCAGCCTGAAGCACACACGGAAATGTCATACTTGTATTTACACAAGACCGATGATATAATGTGTTTACGTTTCAATTTTTAATGATCTTAATGTTTAGATCAACCCACAGAGCTTGCATTATTTTTATTTCGTTTACATTCCATACTATTTATGTTTGAATGTTGACCGCTGCCATTTTTTTAATTCTTAATTAAATTCTTGTCTTCCTAGTCTTCCAATAACAAATAACTAGATTCAAACTTTAAAATGAAACAGTGATTATGAGTTTGCTTTGGTAGTTGTTTGTTTGGTTTGTGAATTTAAAGACCGTGCAGTGTTTTCCTTTGTAAACTAGAGACAAGCTGCGAAAATATTGCTGCACACATTATCAATTGACTAGATTTCACTAAGATTTTCCCTTACATTTACAGTTAAATAACAAATATAACGAATTCTAAGGTAAATTGAAACATTTCAAGTCAATACAAAGTGACCGAATATAACGTTATCAATCAAAAGATAGATGGGAAAATAGCTGTCATATTCCTGAACTGGTACTGACATTGTCTGACGTTAATGGTTGGTTGAACTTGGTTTTTAAACTTCCAACTTACATGCAAATTGTTTACATATCGTTTTTAGGCAACAAAAGGGAGTAGAGCAGTTAAAAAACACAGGACCTGGCTTTTTTACAAGCAATAATGGAAATAAAAGCCAACGTTCCAAGTCATAGAAAATCTAAAGGTCAACCAGTTTCAAATAACATTATACATTTTTTTGAAATAAGACAGAAAAAAGGTCAGCAAAGACATAAGATTTACAATTGTATACACCAGATACCCGTGTCATCCACATAATTCTCCTCAGTGCAATATATTTGTTATAGTCGAAAGGGCATACAAAGCTGAAGAGCATTTAAATAAAAAAATCCCAAATCTATAAGCGACTCAGGCAATTTATCGCTGGAATTAGCAAAACCTTAGTGACAATATGGGGATCGGTCTGAATTATTAATTTTGGCTCATCTACATAAAAAGGACCAATCAAGTGAATATATCGTCTTTACTAACACCACTAAGACAAGCTGAGTATCTTTGCTGGTTGGTGCTGACTACCAACTCACAATAAGTGCTTTGAATAGCATACTTTGTCACAAGATGACGACTATAATTTGGCATAAAGATTCATTACTAGAATTGAGAATAGAAATAGGGAGTGTGCAAACGTGACAATCCGATCAAAGAGCAGAAAGCAGCCAAAGGCAAGTAAATACAGGATTTTTTTTTTTAAATAACTCATAGGTTGTCGTTTGTTGATGTAATTCATAAGTGTTCTCGCTCTCGTTTGTTCTTTTATAGATTGTTGTTTTTCTCGTTTGAATGGTTTTACACAAGAAATGTGTGGCCAATTTGAGCCAATGCTCCATGTTGAAGACATCGATTCATCTTCCCGTTACATGTTTACTATATACATATAACTTATCAATAACGCTTAAATAAAAACAATAAGAGATCCAAATAAAATACGAATTTAAAGAGAGGATATTTCAAAGATTTGTGCAATATAAGGCTTTTTAAGATAGATTTTTTTCTTATAAAAATACTTCAATTTTGAAGCTGAGATATATCTTCAATCACACTAAAAGAGGGACGAAAGATAACAAAGGGACTGTCAAAGTCATTAATCTAAAACAAACTGACAACGCCATGGCTAAAAATGAAAAAGACAAACAGACAAACAATAGTATACATGATACAACATAGACAACTTAAGAATAAACAACACGTACCCCACCAAACAATTGGGGTGATCTCAGGTGCTCCGGAAGGGTAAACAGCTCCTGCTCCACATGTGGCACCCGTCGTGTTGCTTATGTAATAACAAATCCGGTAAACAGTCTAATTCGGAAGGTCACATTCATGAAAGGGAAGGGGATTATAGTTACGACATTTGTACGACGTAAGGAACATATCCGATATCATTAGTGAAACGGTTATTCCATTTCGGTCAATCAACTAGTGATGGCGTCCGCAAAATTTACGAAGGGATGTTTTCTACTTCATCATTTGGAACTCTTGGTTTAATAGCTTCCGTGTGAGCAGCAACCCTCTATCAAGAAAATCATGATAGGAAATACAAGCACGGTAATATATGGTATCAATTTGGAGATATATACCCCGTATGAAGGTGCTGCTGGAATGTTGCTACTTAGAAATGGAAAGTTCACAATTGGAAAGATGAAATCATCTCTTTTGTTGTAAAGTTTTGTTTTCAACATAATTTATCCCATAAAGACTTGGGTCTCCTTAGAGATCTTTAGACGTAGTCAGATAAGTGCACGCAGCTGAGCAGTTTATATTGAAGGATTCATATAAAACGATTGAATAAAACATTGTATTGTAGTGTATTTAAAAAGCATACAGAAATGCCACTGAAATATAACGATGAAAAATTGCCCTTGCTATTTTTGGTACCAGCATATAAAATCGAGTATAAATGATCAGTCTCGGTGAATGTTACAAGACACCAATTCTTCATATAATTTTGAAATAATTTCTAGTTGCCCTTCATTCATTCAAAAGATTTGATTTTGATTTAAAATTAGAATAAACCCACACATTGACAGTCTTCGTTAATAGTTGTAGCTTTTTCGTTATGTTTGACAACTCTAGAGTCTTGAATAACAATTTAAATGTCGATAAAACACACAGGATAAGCTTTTGTATCAAACTGTTCAACCATTGTTTTGTTTTTGTATATTTTTTACCTTTAGGGTTTTGTCCATTTTTGTCAATATACGCTTGGTGTTACACGGTATTTATACATCTCGTGTGATAGTGCTATGACGCTATGAACTTTTTAGCATTCTTGTCTTTTGGTATTGCTTTGAACTCTGTCTATATAGTGTAATTATGCCATTTCATTTTTGTAAGTTGAAATAGTTATTTGTTTATAAAGGGATTAAGATTTCAACACAATGATGGCTGCTGGGCCCCTACTTCTACATGTGTACCTATTACGTGTGTTTATTTCGCTCATACAATGGTGTCAGTATAATAATTAAATGCGAATGTCTTACAAGTGAGAGATTAAGCTAGCCATAAAACCTGGTTTTATCCACCCTTTTCTACATAAGGAAATGCCTGTACAAAAGTCAGGATTTTTGACATTTTTCCATTTGTTTAGCCTTTTTAAGATTATCTTTGGAGTTTGGAATTTCCTCTAGAAAGCATATGTGTACTTGGGGGAAAGGTATATCTAGTAAGTGACCATTTGATTGAAATGATTTCTGATTAGTTAGATTGCGGTCCGCGCACAAACTCTTTTAATTTTAATTTCGGACTCCACCGTTACCACTGTTGTTGGTAATTGACTTATTCGTTATTGTAAAATTAGCATGAAATAAATGAGTTTTTACATCCTATAGCCGGCGTATTGTTGCTTAAGAATAGAATGCTTCATTTTGTAACTTCATTGGGGTGTAAAAGCATTGACCGAAGTACATTTTTTATAAAGCGCGGAAGCGCTACATTCTAAAAATGTGCGCACGGTCAACGCTTTTACAAGCGTATGAAGTTACAGAAAGAAGCATTTAATACTATTAAGTACATTTAATAGCTAGGATCATGAAAACACGAATTTTATCAATGTATTTTATTTAATTCACCTGTACTCTTTATTATGGGACCTCGTGTTATCATGAATGAAAAGTTTTATTGAGCAAATTAATGCAATTGCTTAAAGAATAAAATGTGATGTGCAGTTAGCCAATCAGAATAACGTATTATAGTGAAACATACATCTAATGTAATTATAAATAAATATGAAATGTTTGCGGTGGAAATACTTGGTATAATTTTTTGGTAAATTGTATAAGTCGGAAAGTTTTTATGAAATAATCCTCATTAGGAACACTCTAAGCCAAATATTTGAAAACCAAGGATGTAAATAATAAACAAAGGTTGCATTCTGTTAAACATTTTAGGTTTTACAAATGATATATTAAGACTTTTAAGCAATACCCAAAGGACATGCTCTACAACTTTAATATTGCTGAAGATAAACGACCCAGACTTTCCTAAAAGATACATTTCTATCCTTCGACCTACTAACAATTATTTATAACACAAGCTTGTAAGGACTACCAGATATTTGTGAAAGAGGGACAAAAGATACCAAAGGGACAGTCAAACTCATAAATCTAAAACAAACTGACAACGCTATGGCTAAAAATGAAAAAAGACAAACAGAAAAACAGAAAAACAACAGCACACATGACACAACATGGAAAACTAAAGAATAAACAACACGAACCCCACAAAAAAATAGGGGTGATCTCAGGTGTTCTGAAAGGGTAAGCAGATCCTGCTCCACATGTGGCACCCGTCGTGTTTCTTATGTGATTACAAATCCGGTAAATAGTCTAACTCGGTAGGTCACATTCATGAAAGGGAAGGGGGTTGTAGTTACGACGTAAGGAACATATCCGATATCATTTGTGAAACGGTTATCCCATTTCGGTCAACCAACTCGTGATGGCGTCCGTAAAATTTACGAAGGAATGATTTGTAAAATACATTCGAACACATTAATTTTTCTAAATGATAGAATGCTAAAAAAATCACATAGATTGGTTCATAAATAGGGATGTATTTCAAGTCGGATTTTTAAAACAAAATTCCACAAAGATACCAGATCTAAAATCGTCTACAATAGATTGTCCAAAGAACTGGTTAGATTGGAAGAACAAATAAAAGTCTGTTTTAACATAGATTCTAGCGATATTTATTTAGATTCTTCAAAACTTTTTCTGACTACGTAAATGCAACAAAAAAAATGTTGAACTTTATTGTTTAGCACACGACTGGTTGACGTTCTCGCAATTTATCCTGTAACTTATATGTTAAATCGAGCAAGGCAATGGTAGAAAATCATTCACCACACTCTCATGTTGGCAAATTTGTATACATGTTACAGATAACTAAAAATACGTCCTTATTTTAAATGAATGTTAATGAGATGTCTAAATAGCTTTAATAGCAAATTTTAACAGTGAAGATGTGATCTGCACATGAATTTGTTAATGAACAATTAATCAGAGAATTATTATTGTTTTGTTGATAGTAATTATCCAGCGTTGACTTGTGGATGAAATCGACCAATAAACAAGATGAGACCAGATTTGACATCTCTGACGTAAAACAAAAATGGTCTATTGGCTGTAAATTCTAAGCCTCCACCACTTTTAAAACCTACTCCAAAGACTGTGCCAGCTGCTCCCTCCACTCCTGCTTCGTTCAAGTTGAAGACGGCTTTATGAACAGCAACCTTGACGAATAAATTGGGTGTCTTCTCAACAATAAGATTCGTGAAGTTAGCCTTCAACTCGTCAAATATTTCTGTAACTCCAAGTTTTGGTAATTCTACTTTTAGATCAAACTCAGACTGTAATTTAAACTTTGGGATGGTGATACTATTGAATCTGTTTTTAAATCCAGAGGAAATCGTTTTTAGGAATTTCGGTGTAATTTTAGTCTCAATATTCTGTAGTCCCACGTTTTCATCTGGTAAAATGAATACCATATCGAAGTTTCCTCCAGTGAATGGTAACGCAATCGCGGTTAAGTCTTGTCCTTTAAAATATGGAACAGCTGTTCGTATGTTCATCATGTCAACTTCAATTGTTTTTTTGAAAGGGAGGTAAAACTTTCCTTTTCTTGTGTTTTTCGGTGAAAATTGTTTCTCCCATGTTGCTTTAAAATATATTGCATTTACAATGAACATTACCATATCTGAATCTATCCATTCCTCCTTGATCAAATCCTTTATTTTGCCGTTTGTATGTTTTGACACCCATCTGTTCATGATCATTGCAGATGCCTTGGGTGTTGTAAAATCTTTTAAGCTGATATCAGCTCCAAAGTATTGTTTTGCTTTTTCTCGGACATTCTGCAATACTGTGAATTGGTTATTTACAAAAAGCCTATTTGCACTAGCCAAACTTACATTTACACCAGCTTGTTGAATTATGTAGCTGTTTAGGGACTTGTGATATCTCAACTTTTCCTCCTCTGAAAATACACTATTTTGAAAAAGAGCAGATGAAATTTGTTGTTTTGATCGTCCGCTTGCCCCAACCATCAACAGTAGAAACGCTGCTGTGATACTATACGGTGACATACATAAACTCTCTTGCTTGTTTAATCCTTGATACAAAGATGTCGAAAATTCAATTAAACTTTGTTGATAGTCAATAGGAATATCTACTAACGAAGCCATTATTTCAGTCCTGTAGATGTAGTGTGATACTGAAATATCAGACTGCAGACAAAGTCCTATTACATGTGTACATTAAATGCAAATTGTATGTAAATAGAACAAGCTTCCAACAAAATACAATATTTTTACTGAAATGCGCAATCTGGATTAACCTTTTTTATTCATAAATAGCTTATAAAAATATGTTGTATATATGTTTTATAATACGCAGTAGTTGTCACGTTCGTTGTCGAGGACATTATGCGGTTTACCAGTTTTTACTTTGTTTGTCCGTTTAAATCGTGACAAATATCCTGATTATTTTTCTTGTCATTTGTCAAATTTAAAATTTAGATACGCAAATGCAATTTTAGTGATTTCGTTATTATTTTTCTTTTACTTACAGAAGTCAAATATTTGATTATGCAATGGATTTAAGCATCTAGTTTTACTTCCGCATTTACATGTAGAAAAAGAGTTTAAAGATCTAAACTCTGAGGTTACTTCAAAACGGAAAGCCCCTTATCAAAACCTAAGCAAAACAAACAACATAAACGCACCAAACAAACGAATAACAACTGTCATATTTCTGACTTGGTACAAGCATTTCTTGTGGCGGATTAAAACTTGATTTAAAGCTAGCTACACCTCTTACATTTGAATGACAGTTGCATCAAATTCAAATATATTGACATTATATTTCAGTATATGTGTTTTAATGCCATATAAACAAGTTCTAAGTTATATCTGGCAAATGATTACACAATGACATCTAAGATCGTATGGTAGCATATCACTGTTTGACGTTCATCCATTGAACTCTAGTGGAAAGATGTCACATTAGCAATAGTACCGCGTCTCTTTTAATCGTATGCAGTTGTCTGAACTTTGTAATGTAAAATCCATTCACAATTCAATCATTCCAACAACCATAAGGCACATGGCATAAAATGTTTAAAAAAGAACACATACATGTATATAAAAAAAGAATGTCAATTCGGATGGACTACTTAATAACTTCAATTAATAACTAACTAAAAAAGAATTTCTGAAATTAAAACTGTATGTTAGTATTTTCATCTGTGGTACATGTGTTTATTTAAATGTTTGTCTTATTAGGATCATCGCAGATCTTGACTTCAACCTTATAAATAATTTAAACAACCCGGTTATTTATTTGTAAGATGGCATGTTTAGGTTTCAACATGCTAAAGACGCGTATAAAAGGATGTATTTAAGATTAAGGCCTGAGGTATTGACTGAACATGAACGATTATTATAATAAATTTAGATATCTATTATTTGAGTGATATGAAAAGCGATGGTGATTGTGGTTAAAAATGATGTTTTAAAAACCAACGTCACCGATGATCAACTTCTCTTTTTTTTATAAACAGTAAAATGTATTGAAAAAAAATCCCATTATGTCGTCCATATAGATATATCCCTAATGCGCCTAAAATTGATGAATACAAAAGTTGTACGTAAAACAAACAAAAAATATCTGAGTAGTATTATTGGACATGTTTCAATTCTTAAAGGGGCACTAGCTGTCAAAAAAAAATATAACAATTTAAAACATTTATCCAAACTACTAAAATTCTACATAAAACAATAAACAAGGCACAGGCATGGAAATACGTATCTTCGTTTCTTGTAAATTTGAGTCTAGACGCCATCTAATTATTTATCGAGTTGACCTCTATAGTTATTCGATGACCATATATTAAAGCGATGTAAACATAAATATAGATGAATAGATTAAGCAAACACGTGCTGTTGAATTATTCTAGGTCTATTTTATTTCATATTACAGGTAAAAAATAAATGTTTATCATCGTTTTCATCTGTATTAGAATGTTTATTTGTGGATCCAATCAGTCAATCAAATGATTTTCCTTTGTTTCATTTTCAATGTTGACATTCTTTACCTTTAAAAAACTTTTCACATACAATTCACGTGTTATCCATCTCAAGCTATGGGGTTAAATTAAAGTTCACATGAATACGGATTCCATGAGGTCGAGTTATTCACTTGCAAGTGAATAATTCATAACCAATGTTCATTGCTTATTTTGAAAAAAAAAGAACCATATTGGCTCCTAAAAAGGAATTATTATTTTACTTTTTGTATTTCTTTACTTATTGAGCCAAAAAATAATATTTAAGGTTTTCCATACACTCGTAGCTAGTGCCCCTTTAACAAGTGACTGATCATAACTATTTGTGTTGACTTGGAAAGAAAAGGACCAAGGAATAAATGTGTAAAGGCTATGGAGTTAATAAAGGTATAGAAAGTATTAAAATTTCAAAGAACTTATTGTGTGAAAAAAAGAGATTTTTTTACCACGAGGAGCCGCATCACGAAAAGATTTTCGGGTGTGCTAATTTATGGAATTTCGAAATTCCGACAATTTAACCTCATATGTAAAAATGTCTCAGCTTCGAAAAGAACCACCATAGTTTACAATACGGCCTAAGCTACAGAAGAAAATGTAACCATTACCGCCTTTGGAAAATCAATTTCGCATACCGACTTATTTACTGTACTTTTAACATTAATTCAAATAGGTCATGTTCAAAACGAATAAGTCATGAATATATAATAAGATTGAATAAATGTAAATTTACACGGAAGTGCTTTATCAAAATATACATAAACAACAAAACTGTTCACTTTGCGGAAATAAGTCGAATAGGATTACATGCAGCCTCTTAAAAATGCACGTATTTATTAAAAAAAAAGTAATAAAAAAAACATTTTGATATTATGTTAGAGTAATGAATTTTTGCATGATTAAACTGATCACGCAGTTTAAAAAACTTATATGCATAAGAAATCATAAAATTAATACTGTTAATATATATGCAATGTAAACCTTCCGATTCCGTTACATTTGTTGAGATGTATGTACTTATTTACATCAGGAGCATCAAGCAGTTTATTGGTGTGTTGATTAACTCACAGACTAAATACAATTCTTGATAATTCGTGTACAGTTTCTGAGTCAGCAGTCCAGTTTACAACCCAATATGAGGTTAACCGTATAATTCTCAACCCAATATGTTTCCTTCTAAATCAATGTATCTTTTCGTGTAAATCACGAATGTAATGATGCACATATCTCACTGATATTAGGGTAACTAATTCATGAAAGTAGTTTTGGTAACTGTCATATTTCTGACTAGAAACAGACTTTTGTTTATTTGCGGATTATACATGGATGTATAGCTAGCTAAACCTCTCATTTGTATGACAGTCGCGAATAATTCCATTATATTGACAACAATGGGTGAAGAAAACAAATGGACATAATAGGTAAAAATGTCAAAAATAGGAGTACAGCAGTCAACATTTTGTTATAATCTTAATCGCTATAAGAGATACAAATATGTCAGCAAAGAAACACCAAAGGGCAATCGTACGGCCTTCAACAATGAGAAAACCCAAAGATTCTTTTAATAAGTAGTCGTTTTAATTTTACCATCGTTTACACATTTCATCAATCATATTTCTTTCTGTTCATATGAATCATTATCATGCAAACAAAGCACAAGAAAACTTTCATGTATTCATGCCTTAGAAAGAAAAGAAATATTAAAACAGTGAAATACACTAAAAAGGTGAGGAACACAATCGGTTGCTTGCACGACCATTCAGAACTCATTCCTGTAGCATCAACATTTTGGTAAGCAATGTGCACAACTATCTTTTGCAGTTTTTAAATTACTTACAGTCTTCGGGTAAGTTAAGAATTACTTTGAATAACCAATCCATTATTGCTTTATGACTACTTACTTGTTTCACTTATCGACTTATAATAATGGAGTAACAGGACTGGTGTCAAAATTCGAGCAGAATCTAATTACCCTCCGGATCTAATGAAACAACCGGTATTGTTCATTCTATGCTGTGTTGTATTCTGTAGAGTGCTGCTTTTCTTTTTGTCGTTTATCCTTTTTTTTTGCCATGGTGTTGACAGTATCATTGCGGATTTATATATGTTTTGAATGACTTTTTCAATTACTGTTACCTCCTTTTGTTTTACAAAAAGCAATTAAGCTTTAAGACACTTGATACCAAGCAAAATGTACTACAACAATTAAAAAAAAAACATGCTACCAAAAGCAAACTTTCTTCTAGATTATATCTTTGTCTCTTAAAATTTCACCAACAGTAAATTGAAATTTTGAGAGTCCATATAAAAACTAGATGTGGTCTACTGTAAACCAACTTATTTTTGCGAGCGGAAAAAAAACCGCATATAAATCGTCGCTAATATGTAAAACTTGGACCATTCTTTATTGATCTTGATCAAGCAAGTCGGAAATTCGCGAAATGAAATAGCCGCGAAGTGGTTTACAAAGGGTAAAACGCGAAATTAAGTATCCGCGATAATGAGTTGGTTTAGTTATTGCCAATGATACATCTGTGCATCAGAGACTGTATGGCGTAGAAGTAAGAACTATAGTTCACCTTGTGGCCTTCAACAATGAATTTCATTCATTGACATATATATTAACGTATAGTTGATATGAAAGAATTTATTTGAAAACCATTTTAATAATCTTTAATGTAACGCAAAAGTCTTCAAACTGTTTTGACATCTTGACGTCTGTGTAGTGGGTAGTCTCATTTCACAGATAAGATGATTTCTCAAATGCTTCGTTGTCCTTTCCATTAACAGCATGTTTTTGTTTACTCGTTTCCATAGTATCACTCAAAACTCTCTCTTTGGTATCGGGAACACAGGCAACACAAACTGCAGACAACAGCATCAAACCACCACACAGGAAATACATTACTCCAGTTGTACTTTGACTCTGGTGGAAAAAAAACTGCTTGTTTAAATTTCAACACATTGACTACTTCACAGAAAAATATTCTGGTCAGGATGTATAAAAATATCGGTGTCCAACTTCCGGCGTTTGTTTTCCGTTCTATTTCTTTTTTGTTAGTGCTTTTTTCGACTTGGTTTGAATTGTGTTTGTTAGTGGTATTTGCTTCATTCGTTTCATATTGTTTTTGTTTTCATTTTTTATGCACATAATGTTTTTGTTTTTATTTTTTATGCAAATTTTGTTTTGTTTACTTTTTTTAGATTTTTTGTAAGCATTGTCTTACGTTATCATTTCGCCTTTGACTTGTATTTTCGGGAGAGGGTAAGTATTTGTAATATTTAAATTTTATAAGGTTATAGATCAGTTAAGAAATCACTGAGCAGGTGTTTTACTAGCATCCTGTCCTATGCATGAACAAATATAGAAACAACATGAAAATACTGCCCCAGAACCATTCGATCTTTCAATTACACTTTATAGTTGAATATGCTATCTTGCTATGAACATGGTAATTGAAATTAAACTTTGACTAGAAAAAGAGCTGTTCTTGTCGAGAGTTTTTGTGTTACAGTTGTTGAATATATTTTACAAAAAACATTCGTCATCAGTAGAATCGGTTGACATGCTTTTTTGATATTTGCAAAAAAAAACAAACCAAACAGGTTCTTCCTGTGTTTGTAGCAGACATCTGGGAATGTAACAATCTTGATATGTTTATACATACCACATAGACTATCTGGGGTGCAACCATTGCACCAATACGTGCAACTGTATTCTGTATACCATAACCTATGTTTCTGTCGATATATTAATAAAACTTGATGATAATTATCATTTGAACAATGCGGATCTGAAATAGTATTTTGAATAGCTATCAATTCATAACAAGTCTCAATCTGTAATAGGTTCATAAAAAATTATACCAAAATTGGAAAATAAATTCATGTAAATTTAAAACTTGGTTTTTGTGAACGCGAAAAGGAATAGTCCAAGATTCGTAGTGGCTTATTTGTAATTGCCAAAACAAATCCGTCAAATCGTTCAAAATATTTTGTAGTTTGTCTCATCTCATATCAACCATTAAATTAAATGTACCAATACATAAATTAATTGCATTAAGCAGATCCGATCGCATTGCTTGGCCACCGTTACCTTTTCTATCACGATTATTTTTCTAGGTTAATTGAATGACAGCACCTGTCATTTATGCGAAGATTGTTATTTCAAGTCAACTGATTCTTTATTACATATCAACTGTAATGTAGGACGCTAGTCCAATGTTTAGAACATGTGACCTTAAAAATACGAAACAATTTCGTTAAGTTTATCAGGTAACGTGGAAACCGAGGTATGATATTAATAATATGTAACGTAGGGATTGACTGGTCATGCACTTCAAGGTAATTGGTTGGTGTCCTTGATATAACAACTATTGCTCGAGGTGAATCCGAGGGCAATTGTTGGTGTCAAAGAAAATATCAAATTTTACTTGTATGCTTATACCAGGACTGCCGTTAAGTGCTTTATTTAGTAAATTCTGGAATGCAAATACTACCGTACGTGCAACCGTAAGGTTCATCATAACAAATGGCAAAATTTCAGGTGTTTGTTTATTTTTTACACCTTCTATAGGAAGAGAAAAAAATTCCAGTAAAATCCAAAAAAGATTTCATCTGTCTGAAATGCTAAATATATTTAACTTTTATATATCTAGTGGATGCTAGGCCTTAAAACTTTCAAAACGGCACAGGTAAGTCTGCACACGGAGTATTTTTTTAGTTAAAATATGCGGCCATATTTGTTCATTTGTTATGATGAAAGTTAAGTTTACTTAGTTAAAAATGTACGTGTTACAAGTTTATACACATTATTAAAATTGAGAATGGAAATGGGGAATGTGTCAAAGAGACAACAACCCGACCAAACCGGTTGAATATGATTATATATAGTAAGGAGCATATTTATTAAGACATGCTTATAAAAAAAGAGATATGGTATTATTGCCAATGAGACAACTATCCACAAACGACCAAAATGACACAAACATAAACAACTATAGGCCTTTAACAATGAGCAAAGTCCATACCGCATAGTCAGCTATACAAGGACCCGATAAGACAATGTAAAACTATTCAAACAAGAAAACTAACGGCCTGATTTATGTAAAAAAAACTGAACGAAAAACAAATATGTAACACATAAACAAACGACAACCACTGAATTACAGGCTCCTGACTTGGGACAGGCACATACATTAATAATGTGGCGGGGTTAAACATGCTAGCGGGATCCCAACCCTCCCCCTAACCTGAGACAGTGGTATAACAGTACAACATAAGAACAAACGCCAACGCCCAGATTATTTACCTGACAACTGTTGGATATGATTCTGTAGTGAGGAGCATGAGACATGCCCAGCCTGCTCCAACGCCTAGCTTGGACGCCAAAGCAAAACCATTTATTAAACCAAACTTATATTGTGTAGCTAGAAAAAAGTCTAAACTATAAACAAAGACATTATAAATACACGGATTAAACTTTTTACGACAGACGCGCGTTTTGTCTGCGAAAGACGGAGTAGTGACGATAGAATAATTAAAATACAGTTAAACTGTTAAACACTACAAATTAAGATCGAAATCTAAGTGTTCAGGACTCAAACAATAATAAAATTTTATTCTAGTAAATGAATGAAAACAAAATGAAAAAATAAACTTTTGTTTATATGTTACGCACGTAATATATTTTAAATGCGGTGCTCATTTATTTGTTAAGTAAATGTTTATAACATAATCAGTATATGAATTAAAAATAAAGAAGTGTTTCTCTTAAATACAGCAGTTTCTTCAAACTAATAATAGCTACAGAAATATTCGAGTCAGAAAATAACGCATTCTTATATTCTTAGTAAATAGACAACAGTATTTTGCCAAACACTTCTGTGTGGGTTTCATTTTTTTTTTATAATTAATTTTAACGACTGAATGGTTTTCGCTTACCAATAATTTGTACGACTCCTACGCTGGTACCAGTAGCAGCAACAAATAGAAAGAACATGAAAGTTGTCCACTTACGTCCAATACTAAAAGTAGATTAAATACAAGCAAAACAATTTATGTATATTTGGAATATAAATATCATTTGCAAATGTATGGTGTTAAAAATTGATTTATTTTGCTCGAAGTCCATTGCAAGACTACAAATCAGATTAAAAGTAAACTACATATTCAATTTCACGTATATACAAATCTTTGTCTTAAAGAAGTTTCATTATGTAGTCAATTAAAGAGACGCGACAGACACCATGCAAGGTCACATTCGGGGGGAGGACGGTTTTGAATTAAGACATTTGGAACATATTCGCTATCATTTGTAAAAGCCGATATTCCATAACGATCAAGCAAATCGTAATGGTGTACGGGAAATAACTTATGAATTATAACAACTTTATCCCTTGGAACTTATCAGTTTTATATAGCATCCATGTGAGCAGTAACTCTCTATCAAGGAAATCATGATAGGAAATATACAAGCCCTGGAATATCGTATCAACTGGTATATATGTACTCCGTATGCAGGTGCTGCTGAAATGTTGCTTCATAGAAAGGGTGTGAATTATAGTTAGATTTGATGACAAATAGAAATTGTCTGTATACGTGAATGTTCTTGTTTCATGATGGTTCACTGAAGACCTGCAACGAAGGAGCAAAGGTTGACAAATCAATATTGTTACACTTCAGAAAGGCCCGATCGAGAATGAATTTAATTTCTCCTTCAAATACTCATATTTATAGGAAATGTCTTTTCAACGTATGCTCTCTTTAAATAGAGACCAGTCGTACCATACAAGGACACATTCCTAGCATATTGCCGGTAAAAGATTTAAAGACGGACAATAACAATTATGTTTATAAATATGTGTTTAAAATTTACATTTAAGTATTGAATGCTTCTTTTTGTAAATTTATTGGGGCGTAAAAGCGTTGACCGAAGTACATTTTGTATGACGCACGGTCAACGCTTTTACAACCCTATAAAGTTTCAAAAAGAAGCATTCAATACTTATAATTACATTTTTTAGCTATGATCATGAAAACAGGAATTTTACAATTTTTGTAGTTTATTCACCTGTGCACTTTATTGTGGGACCACGTGTTATCATGAATGAAATTTTTTATTGAGTGATGCAATTGCTGACGGAATAACATGTGATGTGCAGTTAACCAATCAAAATAAAGTATTATAATGAAACATACATCTAATGTAATTATACTTAAATCTAATTTCATCTAAACATTTTCAATTTATTGTCAGGTATTAAAGTAGTTAAAAATGAAGTTGAAACAATGTTCTATACAGGTTTTTGGCAAACATTTTTTCCCACATTATAACTCCTATAGTTTTCAAACTTACTAATTAGCAATCTTAAACTTACCAGTGATTAAAAAACCAAGCTAACAATAAGGACGGTACTTCTACGATACTTAGTAAAAACATATTCAGATACAAACTTCCGGACAGCTGCTGGACACCGAACGATATGGCATAATATGTATAACCGCATGAAATCCTTAAAAAGATAAATAAATTTTAAAAATTTTCATACATTAATTGAAGCAATTTATATTTGATTTACAGTACTACTTAAGTTTTTTTTTTATTGTAACGATGTGTTTCATTTGTAACTTTACATTATTTCAAATTAACCAAAATATATTTGATTTTGCAGAACGTTTTTTTTTTTACAGCAATTGTGCCATTAAGCTGTCAATTGATATTGTCCATATACAATGTATCTATTTGTGATATTTAAATGTGTATGACGTAGAGAATATCTATCTGTCACAGTGATTTTCGTAGGTTTTTTTGTGTGTGAAACGTCACTAAAGAATACAGGTTCGCGGAAATCTCATAACGCATACTATTTTTGATCCAACTGCGAAAAAAATATTTCCAGACATCTTTTTATTAAGTGGAATATTTTTAGGGTGCTGTCTCGTTGTCATAAATGCCAATAAGTATTCCATTCATGGAAACAGAAAAGACGTCTATCTTATTTTAACTGTGTTATTTGGGAAATGACGTTTTGTCTTATTATCTTTTTGACATTTCCTTATTCCTACCATCCCACAGCCAGTAACATACTCCTCTTTAGTAAATCTGGATTCTTCAATACATCAAAATAAGTGTAATTGGTATTGTCTTGAGGCAAAGATTTCACAAGCATCTTTAGTCTGGATGTGTCTGGAAATGGATTTCCGTTAAATTTGGCGATCTTTCTGATAACCTCTTCTGCTTTCTCGACTTGATCGTTAGCGACTAACCATCGGAAGCTCTCCGGTATCAACCTAAAACACATTTAATATCTAAACTGTGAATAATGGTTTCCTATCCTTGCATGGTCGGATAATAAAGCAAACATCTTAATATGTCCATCTGTTGAATTAAACAGTTAGTATCAAAAATCAGACTAAATAAACAATATACATAAAATGTATATCCAAACTATAATTACATGACGTACACTTTAATGACGTTACGTCACGAGTTATCGTTCCTGCTGTTGTCGGACAAACAGTTGGTAAAACAAACGAAGATATTTTTTAGATTTCTGAATTATATAAATGAGGGTATACTAGGTTTGGCTTACAGAATAGAGAATAATGAGCAAAAACAATAAAAAATAGGAAATATAGGATGCTATAAAATTAAGAATAGACAATAACAAGCAAGAAATATAAATTATAGAGAGCATTGTTCAAAATATTTTAAATGATTATTTTTTGTTTGTTTGTTTAAAATAATACATTACCACCATGTGAATAGCAGAGGAAATGTCACAGCAGCTGTAGCTATGTGTAAATAAAACCAATCATGGATAAGATACGAAACTCCTCCGTAACTGGCAGCAAATATTGACCATATTGGAATAGCCAAAAGCATAGGTCTATATTTCCCGGTAACAAATTCTATCTTGTATGTTAGATGCACCGTTAAATATATACCACATCCAATTCCAATAAAAAATCGCATAACGGCAAACATTTGCCAATTAACTGAAAAAGCTGCGATGAGATTTGAAACTATTAAAACAAGCAATGACAAAAAGAATGTCGGTTTTCTGCCAAATCTATCACCAAACTGTCCTGCTGCCAAACTACCCACAAGTAAACCTCCCATTTGAATCGTTGTTATAGTTTGAGTAATATAATCCAGATCACAAACAAGATAGAACTGAAACAGAACAACGAAAATAATGTTTTTAAACTTTAAATAGTTAACAATGGCTCATCTTCGCTAGCTAAGGATTATGCTCCACTCCCCTATGCCTCCTCTCTTGTCTGGCACATTTTGATTAAAAATAAATGCTTTCCATTGTATGAACTTTTCTTTGTTTTTTTGTTTTGTTTTTTGTTTTTTTCAATAACAGGAAGTTATACAGATATAGGAAGATGTGATATGAGTGCTAATGAGACAACACTCCATCTAAGTAACAATTTATAAAAATAAGCCATAATAGGTCAAGGTAGGGCCTTCAACACGAAGCCTTGGCTCACAATGAACAGCAATCTATAAAGGGCCCCACAAATTACTAGTGTAAAACCATTCATACTGGAATATACATGTTTTTGTTTACTCTGTTTAAATTTCAAATATATTTCAATTGATTCAAACATTCTTGATTTGATGACTCATCTTATAGGATAAAAAGATAGTTTTTAATAAACAACATAAAGTTTTAAAACTAGCAAGATGGTCCATAATACTGCTTACTCATTGTACTAAAAATGTATTATGATAACGAATTCTTTCCATTTATAATCTGTTTCAAAATACGTACCTCGCTTACAATAGTATTAAGAGATGGATCGAAAACTTTACGTAGACAGCTCAAATCGCTATGATTACTAGGTGGGCTACAGGTTTGCTCTTGTGTACCGTTTATATGCACAATGTTTGAAGTCTGGTTCCCCCATTCACATGACCAGTTTGGTATTGCTCCTCCAAAGGTCATCATAAGAATACTCCAGGCAGTAGATATTTCTCCAAGAGAAAGACTGCCCACCACTAAAAGCTGGAAAACTCCAAAGCCCCCACATTTCACTAATGTTTCTTCTAGAAAGGAACTTAGTTCTACGGCGGACATAACTGTACTGCTTCTTATCGAGATGAAAGCTGCAAAATTGGATAAAAATAGAAGTATTATGTATAAAATAAACTAATATTTTTAACAGTTTTGTATATATGAGTGTTCGTGTTATACAATTATCTTAAAAAGTAATAAAATCTTTTATTATCTAAAGCTTTCACAACGTGTTCTATTTTGCTTTTTGAACATGTGACCAAACTTGAATGCTTAGACTTGACTACAAACTACAATTTTCAAACTTTTTAAAGGGTTTGAGTGTCCTAATTCACATAAACTGTTTTTATTCGACAATATATCATGACATATGCAAAGTTTTATAATTAAAAAATGAAGAAACATGTGAAATATGTTTAATGTCTTCAAGAGTGTTTATACGCGGTAAGCAGCCATTTGATTTTATTAAAATATTTTAAATTGGTTCATTTTTCAAATTCCAACTAAATTTAAAGGTACACGGAGTGTCAATTGTACTAGATGGATGTAGTACTCAGTCACATAACACTGCAACATGAGATGTGGCCAGCTGTGATCACTTGTTTGGCAAAAAAATATGAGATTCTAAATGTTCGTATATAAATATCTGTGTGTGTACCCATCCCCCTTTCCCTCTTTTATTATCAAAAGTTGATGCCGTCTGCCTCCTTGTTTAGAATATCCACATTATTAATCCATGCAAATTTTAAAATAAAATGAGGTTTTAAATATTCGTATGAATAGTGATTTTTTACCCGTCCCTTTTTATCCTCTGCCATTTTTAAAAGTTGGTGCTTACTTGCTTATAATATCGACATCGTTAATCCATGAGATTATAAAATACACTTTAGTTAATGATTACATAAGAATATATAGAAAACATATCTTACCCCTTCAATATATATTTATGAGATGTTCAGGTTAGATAATGACCATGGTAAGAGTCTAGATTATTTTAATGTACGTAAATAATGAACTGTGATTAGATGTGTAAACATTATTATAATTCGTTATATAAATAAAGGGCCTCATGATACTCATAGTGATTGTGAAATGCGCTAGAATATTTTGTAACTAAGATACATGTAAGTCTGATACATGAACTTTTATTATAGTATACTGCGTCTCTGTGGAACACGTTTTTGTACTCGGTGGTATCTCGTGATATACTAGTATTAAACATCAAAGGAAATGGGTAGCTTTTTATTCATACCAGCACTGGAAGGCTTACTCCGAAACAAAAGCTTGGTGAATACGCATGCATGAGAAAACAGAAATAATATATCTTGATAATCGCCTTAATCCATTATTAACGATTAAAGAACGAATGTCCTTGGGTCTGTTTATATTTACCATGTCTTTTCTCAATGACCGCAAACCCTCTTTATAGTTGAAATAAAGGGACTCCTTGGATCTAACTATATTTTCAGTGTCATTTCTTAGAATAGCATTGGCCCCTTTTATTTAAGTATTACTCTGCAGTGTTTTAAAAATTTTCCGATAATTGCGTCCCCTTTTTTTATTTAAAATATAGATTCATTTGATCTACCCATATTTGCCGTTTCCTTTTAGCAATATTTGCGCCCCCCCCCCCCCCCCACTTTTTTTCAAAGATTAACACAATAGTTCCTTGAATCGATTCATATTTGCAGTGTCCTTTCAGCAATATTTGATTTACAAATTCCTTATATTCACATGGGAATGTCTTTGGATCGATTCATATTTGCAGTGTCCTTTCAGCAATATTTGCGTTCCCAATTTTTATATTCACATGGGAATGTCCTCTTTTGATCGATTCATATTTGCAGTGTCATCTCTGCAATGATCGATTTCTCCCTATATAAAATTTAACACAGGAATTTCTTTGGACTAATATTTACAGTGTCCTTATTTGCAATGACCGCGTTACACTTTATCATCTTTATTAGATTAACACAGAAATTGGTTGGATCGTATTTGCCATCACGGTCCCTTTCCTGCTTTTCACTGACTGCATTACCCTTAATTAGATTAAAAGAGGGGCTTTAAAATTGGAATTTCTTGGACCAACCTAGACTTGCGATGTTACTCTTTTTGTAGTGATGGCTTTGCACTTTATCAAATTAAAAAAATGGATTCTTTTTATTATACGCCCGTCTTTTAGACGGGACGTTTTATGGGATACCGTTGTCCGTCCGTCCGTCTGTCCGTCCGTCGTCCACACTTCGGACAATAACTCAAAAATACTTTCACCAATTTCCTTGAAACTTTAGTGAATTGTTAATATCTATTGACGTAAGCTCCCTTTCGTTTTTTTTTTAATTTTAGATTTTAAGTTTTGGATTTATGGGGCTTTATTCATAAAAAGGGGGGATTTTTCAACACTTCAGACAATAACTCAAAAAGGCTTTCACCAATGTCCATGAAACTTTGGTGAATTGTTTATATCTATTGATGTAAGCTCCCTTTCAATTTTTATAAATTTCAGATTTTACATTTCCGTGTTATGAATTCTTATGCTTAAAAAAGGGGACAATAACTAACACTTTCACAAAATTTTATGCAACTTTGATAAATTGTTTATATCTATTGACCTTAATAGTGCCATTTTATTTGTGCATTTTTATTTATTATTTGGGGGGGGGGGGGTATTTGACAGGGCTCACACTATTTCTAGTTGCTCATATACATTCATTTAAATCATAAAAGACAAGTTGAAAGAGCAACGGGCGTATCATGCGCTAAAGCGCAGCCCTGTATTTTTCTTTGATTTCCTCGGTCTGTTGGGTTTATTTCCTCATTTCATACAGTAACGAAAAATTTGTTTAACAATCAAACGAATAACTAGTTTTCGATTGCTTTAATATTAGTTTATATTTGTCTTGTACCCTTAATAGTACGACGGTACTCATATTAAACAATGTTGGAATTCTGACCAGATAGTACATATAAAGAGGTTTTTTTCTTTATAAATTTTTATGTATTTAGTTAAGAACTTCCAGTATATGGAATACATATTTCACACACATAAAAAATCGAAAATAAAGTCATTGTATTAACTAAGGATTCATTGAAAATGATTGACATATCGTGTTTAGACCGAATATTGGCATGAATATGTACTTAAAGACCAGAAAGTTTGATACGTATACATATAATCTGATTTTCGCATGATTAAAGAAAGCATATGCCCGTGTAATTCTTCATGTCGTATTAGTAACTGATGCCGAGTATTATGTGCAACCAGAAAGTTCATGCACATTCGATTAAAGTACACAAAAAATATTTCTCGTTAAGACTTCTATACTGTTTAACATATGTGGTCACAAACAGTTGGGGACCTCAGTTGCCAAGTAGTCCAAGTAGTCGAACTTACGTTGTAAGTTGGAATCTTGCACGTGGCAGGTGCGCTAGACTCCAATCTTAATCCAATTGGAATGTTTATTCTAATGTAGTGAAGATTGGTGGTTCTCTTTCGGCACTCCGGCCTACTCTATCAATAAAAACTTATAGACTTTAAGTTTGAATGTCCTTTCTTTGCCTCTCTTTTGTGAACAAATGTATTGAATACATTGATGTTCTGTTATATGGTTTTTAATCTAAAAAGATACAATAGTAAAACTAGGTTTCTAGTTTGAATTGTTTCTAATTTTTTACCAAGCTCTTTAATGGCCTACTACATTTATACGTTTTTGAGATTTTCTCATTATTGAATGACAGACGATGACCTAATAATGTTTATAATCAATTCATTTGAACTCTGGTGGATATTTTTAGTATTCACATAAGCAATGATTTCACATCTTCTTTCCATATTGTTCTGTTATTCACTGATACTGACGTCATTACTGACTTTTTTTACTTCATGTTCCGTTATATACTAGCTGAGATGTTCTTCACTGATCCATTTATATTTGATTTAACTAGCAGCGTGGCTTGAAGACTACTTAAGATATTTATTGTGATACACAGCTTAGATTTGTGTTTCTCAAACTGTGTTTTTTGTGCACAATTTCATTAATATGTTGATTATTTTTTTTTTAACTCATATCAACTGAGTGTCTTTTCTTGGGATATTGACGTTCAAATTTCGTCGAATAGAACTGTCATATGTGTGACGTGTATGTTTCTAGTTTCATTACGTGTAGTTTTTATTGGTGGTTCGATGTATTTTGGACGATTTCACTATATCAAGCGTACAACTTAAGTCATTTATTTTACAGTTACCTTATGAAAAAAAAACAAATCCGGGTTACAAACCAAAACCGAACAGAACACATAAAATGTAAATAAATGATATCTTATCACGTTCATAATTAATTTTATTTAAACAATTTATTTTATGCAATAGACATTCTTTAAAAGCTTCTAAAAGTATACAATGTTGTTAACTAATTACCATACTGTCGTTTTTCAAAAAAAAAACTTTAACTATTTGACTTTTTGGTAGAATCGACCAATAAACAAAATAAGACCAGATTTGATATCTCTAACATAAAATAAAAATGGTCTATCTGCAGTGAACCATGGTACTGTCCTCATTCTGAAACCAAAGCTAGTTGCTGTATCAGCTGCGCCCTCTATACCTGCTTCGTTCATGTTGAAAACAGCCCTTATGCACAGCTACTTTGATGTGTAAGCCTTGTGACCTCTCAATAATTAGATCTGAAAAATTAGCTTTAAATCCAAAAATGTCTTTTACTCCAAGTTTAGGTAATTCTTTTGTTAAATCACACTCGGAATCCAACTTAAATTTTGGAATGGCAATATTATAAACAGAATTTTTAAATCCTCTAGAAATATCGTTTAGAAAGTCAGAAGTTATCTTCTCTTCAATATTTGGGAGCCCATCCGTCTCATCTGGTAAAATGAAGACCATATCAAAGTGGCCACCCTTGAATGGTTACGATATAGCAGAGAAGTCTAAACCTCGATAAACGAGAGTAAATACTTTCTTGTTATGCATCATATCAACTTCAATATTTTTGTTGTTCGGAAGGTAAAATGTTTGTTTTCTCGTGGAACTTCGAGAAAATGGCATCCACGACGTGGCTTTAAAATATATAACATTTAAAATAAACATTATAGTGTTTTTGTCAAACCAGTTTTCTTTAACCATATCCTTTATTTTGCCGTTAGTCTTTTTTAACACCCAACTATTTATTTCAAATGCAGATGCCTTGGGTTTTGTAAAGTCCTTAACACTAATATCGGGTCCAAAATATTGTTTTGCATTTTCTCGGACATTTTGCAATACTGTGAATTGATCGTTTACGAACAACTTATTAGCACTTGCCAAAACAACATTAATTCCAGCTCTCTCAACTATATTAGTATGCATTGATTTGTAATATTTCAAATTTTCCTCGTCGGACAATAAACTATTTTTAAAAATAGCAGTGGAAAGCTGTTGCTTTGATCGTCCGCTTGCTCCAATCATCAACATTAGAAACGCAGCAGTGATGCTATAAGGTGATATACACAGACTCTCTGTTTTGTTCAGTCTTTTATACAAAGATGTCGAGAATCTAACTTAACTTTGTTGGAAGTCAACAGGAATATTACCCATGGCCAACGAAGCCATCATATATTGATATATTGCAATAAAAAAGAAAATATAATATCTAGATGATCATGATCCTAACTACAGGTACCATGTATACATGTACAGTAATGCAAATTCAGTGTTAACATGAAAAGTTTCGATTAAGATAATGCAATGTTTCTGCTCAAATGACCAATAAGGATCAACTGATTTCCGTTGTAAATTCGTAATGTAGAGAATGACATGGGGTCACCAATCGACAATATGAAACAGTGTTTTCTTTCTGATGTACAGATGAAAAAAGGAAAGACCGATTGAAGTGAGAAATTATGACATAGACTATCCTTCAGAGTTTGTCGTAGAACTATTTTCTGAAAACACATTGTTCTCTTGTTAAAACAATGATCAAAAACAAACTATATCTATTTTACTGGTAATAATTAAGGTTTTAAATGAAGTCAGTAAAAGTAACACTATTCCATATACATTATGCGTTCGAAGAGCATGACTTGCTTAAGTTAAAATTAGATCATTAATTAAAAATTTAAAATACAGAAATTGATATTATTTCATTATAGAATTATTTTTATAGATCTAAAATATGCAATATCATTATGATAAGAACTGCATTACTTATCATTCATAATGATTGGTAAGATTGTAACCATGTTTAGTAAATTTGGCCAAGTATTTGTACGGAAGAAGTTTTTTTTATAAAATATAAACGGATGACGGAAGCCTGACGCCATGTGATGATTGAAAACTCGCTGAACCATTCGAAAAAATTAAATAAAAAATGGATGGAGAGTTGTCTCATCGGCACTCATACAATATCATGTTAAATATCATTTTACATTACTTTCTCATTGTCGGATACAACCCACGTTTGTTAACAATAAACAATATCTAAATACATTTTATTGGAATAATACATTTATTTCCACGAAACTTAGTTTCTTCCCCTAAATGTCGCTGTGGTGACTTAGAAACTAGCTCACATTTTTTATTATTTTGCCCATTATACACGGACATAAGACAAGATCAAGAACTGATAATACCATTTGGAAGCCTAAAACTAACGACACTAATGGACACCGAATTTCTATTAAATGGCTCAGATACAATTTCGAATGAAGAAAACATTAGTTTATTTATCATGGTACAAAGGTTCATTATAAAAACTAATAGGTTTACAAACTAATGACTCACACAATAAACCTGTAAGCATGTTGTCTTATCAGTTGCATTTTTCTTTACTTTTCAGTTCATTATGTAACTCAACTGACAATATCGATATTTTTATTATGTAACAGAGCATGTAGTTTTGATTTATTTGTGTATAATGTATTTAATTTACCAAGGAAACAGATTAATATAAGCAATTGTTGCTTGTTTCTGGATCCTTATTGTATTCAATGTATTATGATTTATACTAAGTTGTATTTACCATAATAAAATATTGTTTACACTAATACATTATACATTAATATGCTTATAATAATGTTTGTTCAATCAAAAAATGTTTTAAAGAAAAAGATTAATAATCATCTGACCTGTGGATGGAATCTTCCTATAAACAAAATAAGACCCGATTTAATATCTCTTACATAAAACAAAAATGGTCTATTTGCCCTGAAATATTTTGATCCAGATCTATAAAATACCACAATTGTTGAAGCCGCAGCTCCCTCTACACCTGCTTCGTTCACATTGAAGACGGCTTTATGGACAGCATATTCGACATATAAACCTCCTCTTTTCTCAACAATAAGATTAGAGAAATTAGCTTTAGCCGGTTGAAAAATATCTTCTACTGCAAGTTTAGGTAATTCATTTTTCAAATTTAGCTCCGACTCTAATTTGAATTTTGGAATAGAGACAAATGTTAACCTCTTTATAAATCCATTAGAAATATCCGACAGGAACTTTGGTGTTATCCTTGATTCTAAATTTGGAAGTCCGTGTATTTCATTTGGTAAAATGAAGACCATATCAAAATTACCTCCCTTGAAAGGTAATGCTATCGCAGAGAAGTCCATACCTCGAAAATAAGGAATAACTATTTTGTTTTTCATCATTTCAACTTCAGCCTTTTTATTGTTAGGAAGGTAAAATATTTGTTTCTGCGTGTCTCTTGATACAAATTGTTTCTCCCACGTGGCTTTAAAGTATATAGCGTTGATTATAAACATTACAGTGGTGTGGTCTAACCATTCCTCTTTTATCAAATCCTTTATTTTACCGTCTGTCTGGTCTGACACCCAACTGTTCATCTCGTAAGCAGATGCTTTAGATTCTATAAAATCCTTTACACTTATATCGGCTCCAAAATATCGTTTTGCATTTTCTTTGACTGTTTGCAACACTGTGAATTGATCGCTAACAAACAGCCTATTTGCACTAACAAAACTAATGTTGACACCCGCTCTTTGAGTAAGTTGACTATGAAGTGATTTGTAAAACATCAACTGTTGCTCTTCTGAAAATAAGCTATTTTGAAAAATAGCAGAGGAAATTTGTTGCTTCGATCGGCCCCTTGCTCCAATCATCACCAACAGCATTGCCGCTGTGATGCTATATGGTGACAAGCAAACACTATCTGTTTTGTTCAATCCTTGATACAAAGATGTCGAGAATTCAATTAAACTTTGTTCAAAGTCCACAGGAACATTTTCTAACGTGGCCATCTCTACAGTTTAAGATAGTATCCGAGATGAATCTTACAAGAGAAAACATTCTTTATATGTGAAGAAAAATGTTTAGATATGTTAACATGAAAATTCCCCGATCACAAGGCTGCAAATTCTTTGCTCGAATTGGTAATTATGATCGACATACTTCCTCTACAAATTGTTTCTATAAATCAGTTGTATAGTGATACACTGCAGAAAATGTCTTGTTGTAGTCACTCGACAGTATGCAGACATGCTGATTTTTTATACTCAAATTCACATTATTATGGAAAACAATATTGATTAATTTCCTGGTCCTTTATTTAGATTTTACATTATAATACATGCCAAGGTGGATAATCCTTTCCTAATATTAAAAAAAGACCGTATTTTCTAATATTAGAAAATGACCTTTTAAAATGAGGAAATAAAAAAAACCTCTTTATGTCCACTTTTCCTTGCCATATAGTTCTGCTCCTGGATGTGTTATTGTTTGTACTGAAGCGGAATATTGAATAGTAGACGTCTATTATAAGACGATGAGGTGTCATAAGTTATTATCTTGCACCTTAAATTGCAGGAACACATTTAGAAACATCATTTAAGCATAAAGACATGTAACTCTTAATAAAAAAAATGAATCGTTTGACATAACCTAGAAATAATGGTTAAAAAAGGTCATGTCTAATGTCACTATAACGTCAACAAGTATAGAAAACTAACAAATTTGGATATGAATTGCAATTTTGAGTCTTATTTTAGGACTAATAATGTATAATGAAACCACCTATACTGTAAATTGTATTCACGCACCCAGTTTAGATTCTTTTAAATGTCATTCAAATACCTTAGGGTCTTGTTGGATACCTTGATTTGTCTGTTATATATAAAAAAGGTAAGATGTTGGTATGTTTGCCAGTAAGACAACTTCCCACAAGTGACCAAAATGACACAGAAATTAACAACTATATGTCACCGTACGGCCTTAATCAATAAGCAAAGCCCATACCACATAGTCAGCAAATAAAGGCTCCGAAATGACAATGTAAAACAATTCAAATGAAAAAAAAATAACGGCCTTAGTTATTTGAAAAATGAACGAAAAACAAGTTTTGCCAGATGTGAACATTAAAAACTACTGTCCCTTTAATATTTTAATCTGCTCATTAACATCTTTGTAAGGAACATCTTTTGCTGATAATGATAACTAAGATTTAAATACGTTTTCAATACTACAGTTTAAGTACACTATTAATTTTTTAAAGTAAAACACAATGACACATAATTAAACCATTGGATGCCTGTAATATATTGAAAATCAATAAATAAAGATAATAATACGGGTTCAATAGTCGATAAATATTTTTACGGTTTGCATTTTGGTATTTTGTGTACGGTGTTTTTTATACAAATGGTCTACACTACAATAGGGCACATCTATAACTGTTTCACAGATGATATCGGATATGTTTCTTGTGTCGTAACTACAATCCCCTTCCCTTTTCACGAATGTAACATACCGAATTAGTCTATTTACCGGGTGTGTCATAACATGAGCAACACGACGGGTGCCACATGTGGAGCAGGATATATCTACTATTCCGAAGCACCTGAGATCACCACATTTTTCTTGGGAGGGGGGTGTTTCTAAGTCTTAAATTTTCAATGTTTTGTCTTGTGTACTATTATTTGTCTGTTGGTCTTTTTCATTTTAAAGCCATGGCGTTGTCAATTTTTCTTCGATCTATTAAACGTCTGTTTGGTTCATGCATCATTGTAAATATAACGGAATTTGATGAAACTGTCAACAATGTGACAGGTTTATACCGTTTATCGCTATAAAACTAGATTTAATCCACTATTTTCCAAATTTCTTCAAATGCCTGTACCAAGTCAAGAATATGACAGTGCTTGTCCATTCGTTTTTTATGTGTTTTGTCGTTTGCTTTTGCCATGTGATTATGGACTTTTCGATTATATTTTCCTCTGAGTTTAGTATTTTTATGATTTTACTTTTGACTGCCCCTCTGGTATCTTTCGGCCCTCTTCTACATAAAATTGAGAATGGAAATGAGGAATGTGTCAAAGAGACAACAACCCGACAATAGAAAAACAACAGCAGAAGGTCACCAATAGGTCTTCAATGTAGCGAGAAATTCTCACACCCGGAAGCGTCCCCCAACTAGCCCCAAACAAATATATACTAGTTCAGTAATAATGAACGCCATACTAATTTCCAAATAGTACACAAGAAACTAAAATTAAAATAATACAAGACTAACAAAGACCAGAGGCTCCTGACTTGGGACAGGCGCAAAAATATTCACTTAGGTATATTAGACTTGTAGTCGTCAATGCTGTTATCCTGCAATATGTGTCTATAAATTACGACATTTACCTGTACAATAGATATGAAAAACATATACAAAATGATTATCTTGAAAGTCTTTAAAAAGTTTAACTCTGCGAAATTTTGATTGCACTTGTCATTTAATTTAATCTTTCAACAGTTTTAAAACAAAATCTATAAATTAAAATCATACACCTAGTATTAATGCGTTATTTTATTCTAATGAAATATTACCAATAATACAATGAAGTCGGATAAAAGTTGAATTAAGCTTATTATATAATATTATTCAACTTTACCGCATGATACAATGATGCATGTCCCTTTAAGATTCATCCTACTGTATTGGTGACTGATGCCGAGTATTATTGACTGGAAGTTCATAAAAAAATAAACGTTAACATAGTTAGAGGTAAAAGTCTAGACTGCACATTGGTAACTATTTATAGTAACACAATCAAAACTAGAATGTCTTCGCTGAAGCCACATCTTGAGCAGATTCTGCATACCTTTTCTGAGCACCTAAAATCATCCCCAGTTTTAGGCGGAATTCATGTTGCTCAGTATTTAGTTTTTCATGTTGTGTTTCGTATACAATTGTTTTTCTATTGCTTTTTAATTCATGTTGTAGTCGGAATTCATGTTGCTCAGTATTTAGTTTTTCATGTTGTGTTTCGTATACAATTGTTTTTCTATTGCTTTTTAATTCATGTTGTAGTCGGTTTATTATTTTTAGTTAAAAGATTTGCGGTTCCCTTGATATTGTTTGCCTCTCTCTACAAAAGCTGACCGGAACTAGATCTCATAAATATACTATTGATCACGTACAATAGTTAGTACCAGTCCTATTACAACCTAGTTACCACTCAAACAACCACAGACAAAAATATTTAAACTGTGTATTTTGCTTCATCAACCTATACTATAAATGTGTTGAAATAAAATTGTGGTCAGTTAGAAAAATGTCGATATTCATACTCTTGAACTTAAAAAAAACAACACCTCAAACGTACCCTATTCTCGTGGTCTGTGCATTTAAAGTTCTGTATTAAAACAGATAATTTCGTTCTGATATTTCTTTTAATTTTTACTTGTAAACTTTACTGGTTTTTGGTCTATTCGTCATCAAACTGATTCCATTTCTATTACCCAGTGCTTGTCTTTCAAAAGTTCTAATTTTGTTTTTTTGATTTTTTGGTCGATGGTTAGATAATTCCTACGAGTTTGTATTCAGCTTTTACAAAGGTAGCAGTGGAATGTTTTAACCCTCTGTATTTGTTTGGTAAAGAATTAGCAAGTTCAAGTTTCAAAATTGCTTTTTTGAGAACTGTTTATACCAAATAATATGTTACAAGGAAGGAATCAAACCATAATATGTTTCCTGCAAGCAGAAGAAGACGTTTTCTGTGGCTTGTTTTCTCGAAAACCTCTTCCTTACTTTTCCGTCTTACAGTTTTCGATGCTTCATAAGTAAGAATCAGGATAAAATAATCCTTCTGACGATTTTGTCATGTATGCCAAATGCCAGCTTTTTGGTAAAAAATATTGGTTTAAAAAATACTTTTTCATCAAAGTAAAACGTTTACATTACTGATTAAAATTTAAGAGTAGCAATTGCGCGATGGAAATGGAATTATATATATAAAGAAGTATAAAATACTTTCAGATTTAGATACATTATTTTTTTCATAAGTTATTATTGGCTTTGAACTAAGTGTAAGTAACTGCGAGTACTGTCAGATCTGGTTTTGGGATGTATAAGTACCGTCTACGTCTTCTTTGTGTTTTATTTCTATTTCTATTTTTTATTCATCTGATGAGTTAAGCCCTTTATCAACTGATGTTTTGTTCTTTTGTGGTATGATTGTCCATGATACAACTCTCAACAAGGAACCAAATGACACAGAAATCAACATCTATAGGTCACCGTATGGCTTTTAACAATGAGCCAAGCCTATAACTCATACTCAGCATAAAAAGCCCCTGAAATAACAAAAAAACAACGGCCTTATTATGGTCGTTTCAGGATAATAAAGAAATCTTACAATTTAACCCTATGTCCCATTTAGCCATGATGGCCATCCTTGTTGACATTCGAGGTCATTGTAATTTATATACATAAAAGACGAGTAAAGGATTTCAGATAGACATTCAAACTAATCAACTAAAAGAGAAGGCACACAGACAACAATAGTAAACAACGCACAACATAGAAAACTACAAATTAAGCAGCATGAACCCCACCAAAAACTGGAGATGATCTCAGGTGATCCTGACGGGTAAGCCGATCCTGCTCCAAATATGGCATTCGTCGTGTTGCTCATGTTAGTTAGATAGTCTGTTTCGGTAGGTGACATTGTGAAAAGGAAACATAAGTAAAAATTATGACTATGTTTAGTAAAATTGGCCTAATTGTTTCAGGAAGGAGAATTTTGTATAATTAACGGATGACGGGAGACATACGAAAAGTGATGATAAAAGGAGATTTTTTTCTTCATTAAGCTCACCTGTTTTTTTTCATTGTCGGAACTTTCCACAAATATTACAATAAACAACATAATTATGATAAACGTTTTATGCATGTAATGTCATCAGTTAAGATCCAAAGCTACTTATAATGGTTTCTTTCTGTAATATACATTTGGGATTTGTTATTATAAATAATAATTATCAATCATCTGACCTGTGGAAAGAATCGTCCAATAAACAAAATAAGACCAGATTTAATATCTCTAACATAAAACAAAAATGGTCTATTTGCTCTGAACACCATTGGGCTAATTCTTACAAAATTCCCAAATGCTGTGGCTGCAGCCCCCTCTACGCCTGCTTCGTTCACATTGAAGACGGCTTTATGAACAGCAACATCGACGTAAACACCTCCTCGCTTCTCATAAATAAGATTTGAGAAATTAGCTTGAGCCTGGTTAAAGATATCTTTTACTCCAAGTTTAGGTAATTCATGTTTCAAATTAAGCTCTGTTTGTAATTTAAATTTTGGAATATATACTCTTAGATCATGCCTTCTAGTAAATCCAGCAGAAATATCCGAAAGCAACTTTGGTGTTATATTTGCTTCCAAATTTGGAAGCCCGTTTATTTCATTTGGTAAAATGAATACCATATCAAAATGTCCTCCCTTGAAGGGTAATGCTATCGCAGAAATTTCTACACCGCGAAAATGAGGAACATCTATTCGGTTGGTCATCATCTCAACTTCAATCTTTTTGTTGTTTGGAAGGTAAAATGCTGCTTTCTGCGTGATTCTAGAATAAAATTGTTTCTCCCACGTGGCTTTAAAGTATATTGTATTAATTATAAACATTACAGTGTTTTGATCTAACCATTCCTCTTTTATCAAATCTTTTATTTTACCGTCTGTCTGTCCTGACACCCAATTGTTCATCTCGTTTGCAGATGCTTCAGATTTTGTAAAGTCCTTTACACTTATATCGGCTCCAAAATATCGTTGTGCATTTTCTTGGACATTTTGCAACACTGTGAATTGGTTGCTTATGAACAGCCTATTTGCACTAGCAAAACTAACGTGGACACCCGCTCTTTGAGTAAGTTGACTATGAAGTGATTTGTAAAACTTCAACTGTTGCTCTTCTGAAAATAAGCTATTTTGAAAAATAGCAGAGGAAATTTGTTGCTTCGATCGTCCACTTGCTCCAATCATCACCAACAGCATTGCCGCTGTGATACTATATGGTGACAAGCAAACACTATCTGTTTTGTTCAATCCTTGATACAAAGATGTCGAGAATTCAATTAAACTTTGTTTAAAGTCTTCAGGAATATTTTCTAATGTGGCCATGTCTACAGTTTAAGATAGTATCTGAAATGAATCTTACAAGAGAAAACATTCTTTATATGTGAAGAGAAATGCTTAGATATGTTAACATGCAAATTTCCCGATCACAATGGTGCAAGTTTGTGCTCGAATGGGTTATTGAGATCAACATACTTCCTTTACAAAGTGTTTTTTTTATTTTAAATATGTTGTTACATTCAATTTCATGCAGACAATTTATTGTTGAAGTCACTCGACGGAATGCAGACATGATATTATTTTCTTTTCTATGTTTGAGTATTCAATTGGAAAATGATAATGATTACTTTCCTGATCCTTTTTTTAAACTGTATATTATAGTTTATTGTAGTTCTGCTCCCTGTTTTGATGTCGTTGCTACTGAATATTGAAAGAGAGACATGCATCATAACAAAATGTTTTGAGGTATGATAAGTGTTTTCTTGTATATGAAATAGCAGAACCACACGTAGAAAATAAATTCAAGCATTATAAAATGTCACTTTTATGGTAAAATGAATCGTTATACATAATATAGACCCTATGGTTGAAAAATGTCACGTCAACTATAACGTCAAAAAACCCTGACAAATTGAGGCTTTATTGACAATTTCGGTTGTTTTTGAACTACAATAAAAGAAAATGAAACCACTCATAAGTAAAATCTATTCACAAATCCGGTCTCGTTCTTTTTAAAGTTCATTCAAATTCTTAAGTTTTACTTTATTGCCTCGTATTGATTCGTATCTTTAACAAGATTTGCAAGCTTTAAAAATCTTTTGTCACTTATTTTTTTTAAATTCTTAGTCATTAACACCTCTTTGTTGTTACAAATTATTTTTTGGGGAAGGCATTTGTTCATATATATATATATATATTTATATTTAAGACTACACATCACTAAAAGGTAGGAGTCTGAAGCTCCAATGGGACCTCGTGTCATCATGAAGGTTGTGTTATGAATGTCAATATCAGAAGGACGCGAGATTACTGTTAGCCAATCAAAGTAACGTATCGTTATTGAACATACATGCGATGTTTTTATAAGACAATGGTTGTCATGGTTGTATTTTTTTTTTTTTTTTAACGCGACATTTACGTTTACTATGAAAGTTGATGCTATAAAGGTTCACAAGTTAATTTGTTTAAAAAGGCATACTGTAAATCAATTAAATACCCTTACGGAGCACATGAGATCGCCCCTATTTTTGGAGGGGTTCTTCCGCTTTCTTAGTTGTGTCTAGTTTCCTATTGTTATTATGTCTTTTTCCTTTTGATCCAATGTCGTTATCAGTTTATTTTCGATCTATGAGTTTGATTGTGCCTTTGATGTATTTCGCTTCTCTCTTTTCAACATATACCCACCTGAAAATGTATAAAACAACATTTACATTCCTACATACTTGATTACATTTAAGGAGGTAGACTTAGGTTGAGGGAAATAACTCTTAAAATCATCAGTATGTTTGTGTCAACCATTATAAAAAATATATTCTAAGCTTCTAGGTTACATAGATTATTTTCAATCTGTTTCAGATAAATGCTTAAAATACATTAATGAACTTGACTTTTAAAAACGCTTAACTGATTTAAAGAGTTATCTTCCTGAACCAGGGTCTACCCCCTTAACTGCCTTAAAAGCCAAAGAAACGAAAACAAACGATGTATACAATATTCAACCTCTGGTTCATGGACCTCTATTAAAAGCGCTTATGAACGTAGTGTTATAAAGAAGGCTTTTCCTGACATCGGACTCGGACTTCTCTTAAACCGAGTTTTACTGTGCTTTCTGTTGTGCGTTTGTTTTTTCTACCTTGTCTAGAGGTATAGGGGGAGGGTTGAATTTTCAAAAAAAATGCTTAACGCCGTCGAATGATTTGCGCCTGTTTCAAGTCAGGAGCCTCTGGCCTTGTATCATTGTATCTTTTTTAATTTTTTGTTGTTGTGTATAATTCGGAGGTTATTGTGACGTCCATTATCACTGCACTGTATACATATTTGTTTAGGGGCCAGCTAAAGGACGCCTCTGGGTGCGGGAGTTTCTCGCTGTATTGAAGACCCATAGGTGGCCTTCGGCTGTTGTCTGCTTTATGGTCGGGTTGTTGTCTCTTTCACACATCCCCCATTTCCATTTTCAATTTTATTATTCTCTGTGGGAAATTCAAGACAATGTATTGTTCCTATAAGCTGCATTTCAGCTGTATGTACTATGAGTTACAAAGTGTGCTATCAAAATTTAAAGAAGTCATTGATGTTTTAAAAGACAAAGAATGAATCAAAACGTTTACACGAGAGAGAAGAATTGCCTTGTCTAGCTTAGGCGATGTTGGTAGCAGACTAAAAATGTGTTATTTTTTTTATTTATTTTTTATGTAATGACTTTAAATTACTTTATAACTTTTTTTAAATCATTTTGGATTTAAGACATTATTGTATGCACTTGATACTAGAGCATCTCATGCGATATCTGCTTAAGTTTCATTTCAGTACACAATCAAAATATTTTTTGAAAAGATGTTAATTCCTAATTTGTCAATGCTTATTCATACAAAGTCATGTACTGTATTTATCTTAAATACATGTATCTTAAACATTTATTTTTTATATAAAACATGAAATACGTCACACAAATGAATGATTTATTACATTCCACATTGTCTTGCTATAATTTAAAAAAAAAAGGGGCATCTTATCGTCCATAACTTTTATCCAGGATTTTGTGATTAGAACAAAAATCACTTTTTGTTTTCACTTAATACATTTGATAAATAATTGTTAAAAGTTGTCACCGTGTCTGTATAAAAAAGAAGATGAGGAATGATTGTCAATGAGACAACGCTCCACAAGAGACCAAATGACACCCTACATGTATATGTGCCCGTACGGCCTTCACCGATGAGCAAAACTCATACCCCTTAGTCAGATATACAAGGCCCCGAAATAACGACGTAAAACAATTCAAACGAGAAAAATAACGCCCTTTTTTACATGTGTTTGCTTCATTAGTTTTTCAGTGAGTTTTCTGACATTTTCTTTTTCATATTTTGCTGTTTGTTACACTATGTTACATTTGATAGTTTATTAGTGTATTAGAGAAAACTCAGCCGCAGAAGACTGCGTAACAGGAGCATATTTATATACACAATATTAATTACAACATAGTTCATAATACAAACAGAATACATTTTTAAATTATACATCTTCAGAAATAAGTTTTTGCTTATTACAGTTTTAAATTAGACAAGCATCTTTTCTACCTTTTGAATAAAAATTGACAGCTTAAACAGCACATTACTATTACTATATTTAAGCATGCCAAGTACTTTTTTTTCATTTGGATGTTCTAAATAATATGGAGGTATGAACTTCCCCCTTAAATCCTTAATTTTCACAGTTGGTACATTTACATATATAGTGGTATACATCTCCAAAACCAGCTTTACAGAGTGGACAAATCCTCTCATTTCGTGGTACATTTCTCCATCTTCCTGTTTCGATGGGAAACTTTGTATTACATACCCTTAATTTACATATGTTTACTCTATGACCCCGTCTTAATTTTAACAGATATGGTTCCAAGCAAAACTCCTCTTTAAAGTGTAGATAAAATTCCCCCCTTGATGAACTGTTTATATCTGGGAACCATTTTTGAATAAACTGGTCCTGGAGACGCTGCCTTACATTGATTTTAATATAATTATAATCAACTTGCTCAGGAAAATTATATAGTTCACAAAAGCCACAATCATTAAACACAGATTTTACATAGTTAAACCACTTAAAATTACAACCTTCATGCACATGCATGTACCAAAGTAACTTACAAAGTTTACCCGATAGTTTTTTTATCATTTGTTCCTAGCGTGTGCCAAAAACATACCATTTTTAACTTGATCTGCAGTTCAAGTGGAAATCTTCCAAGTTCCCCATATACCATAAAATTTGGCGTAGATGATCGCACACCCAAACAGCGCTTACAAAACTGTAGATGTAACTTTTCAGTATTATTTTTTATTTTCAAACCCCCATATTTCCGAGGAATAGGTCAAAATAGGAACCACCAACGCATCAAATAATTTTAGCTGTAGATCAATCGGAAGTGAGATATTTTGTATCTTCTTGTAAAGAGCATAAAGTGCTGTTTGAGCTTGGTCTACCAATTTTTTTACGAGCTTGAAAGAAATTTCCGTTGTAATTAAACAGCAGACCAAGATAAAATAGCAGTTTGCCCTATTAATGTGTATGAGTCTTTTTTAATGATGTAAACTTTTTTGTTTTGTTTCTCAGATAATTGGGACTATTGCAATTGTCAATATTCGATTCCAATCATTAATACAACAATTTATTTCATGTTTTAGTTTCTATATATGTGCTGCCTGAATTGCATTAAAAAACGAAAGAACAGAAAAATGGAAACCGAATGCGGAGTTGAATGCTATTTTCAGACAGCATTGTCGTTGCGCACGATGTTCCTACAACCCGACGTTACACCACCACAACGTCAAAGAGAGTTTTCTGAAACTTTTGACGTTCATTTTTTCAATTGCAAGTTTCATTTGCTTTTTTTTGTGTAGTTGGTTGATTCTAAATCTGTCTCTATTAATTTTGTGATGTCTTTTTACCATGAATTTATTTACCTCAAGTTGTGAAAATAATCGATTTAATATTTTTTTACCTTAATTTACCTTAAAATGTTGTATTGTCGTAAGAAGTGAACTTGAAGGAAGGAAAATGGGACAGAAGTATACGGTTTTCAATAAATGAATTATAACAAAACTTTAATCGTAGGCTGCTAAAACTACATGGTGCAAATCATCTGTCATTGTAAATTTCTCATATCTTGATTCAACCCTAATACAAATATATCCAAGACTCTGCAAGTAAATAAAAACATATTTACCCTTGATTAATTTGAATTGAATTGTATTAAAAATTTGCTTGACACATAACTTGTCGAAATACAGCCATTAAATAAAATTAATATAACTCGATCTTGAAAATTATTTTTCCAGTCATTTGAATTTGCTTTCTTTAAAAATGTACTTATCTTCTCCTGAATCGTCCGTATAATACGGGGTTGCTTTAATTCAATAAAACTGTTTCTGTCGCTGTTTCCGATAAGTCTTTCAGTTACCTTCGTTTCATGCACAACATGCACCGTGGTTTTTTTTTACAACCAGCAATTTTCTTTTTAAAATCTCACCACGCGATTCGTTTTAAGTATAAGGAACATACAATGGAACACATTTTGCACATGTAACGTCGAAAAAAAAAACGTTTGTTTGGATTTTTCGACGTTTTTCGACGTTTGGACAAAATGGCTACCGTTTTGTAATGTTTCGTAGCATTTTATTACTGTAAGACCCAAACATGCAGATAATAAAAAAAAGAATCTAGACTTTATGTTCTGTTCGTGTATCTAATTTTTGTTTTGGTAAATTTTAAATTACTTATTGAAATATCAGTTTAAAAACCCGCATTAATTGCTTAGACAAATGAAATATCAACTTGGACAAAATGGCTACCGCTTGAAAAACGACTGTGTAGAGATGGTATTATAGAGTCTACAATTTTTGAACCCACGAACAAGCAGACAAATGTTTGTTCTTTCGGTAGATGTTATAATTATTTCACATTTTTTAGAAATTTATAGCTATGTCTACTTTGAAAACTACCTTTCAGCCGTTAAGTCAACGAAAAACGTCATTGGACATTTTTCTTATTTTAGATAAATATGCAGCCACCGAGTCAAACGAAATTCGACAAAAGAACGGCTTTGATTTAACCAAGAACTGACACACTTCGTTACTTCTGCCAAGTTTCGGGAAGATCAGAGAGAAAAAATAGGATCACTATACATAAGAGATAAAACAGTTGTTCAAAAATGTAACGTTTGACATCCGTTTTTTTCGCATAACTTTGTTGTTTTAATCCTCAAATATACTAGATATTACTAAGCATATGACCAAGAGCTATAAGAACTTATAGAAAAACATATACTGAATTAGTTTTTATAGTGGTAAGGGTTTGTTAACATTTAATTTTGTTTTGCGGAGGAAATTTCGAAGATTCTGTTTTAAATCATAGGGGTTGTAGGAACAGCGTGCGGGACGTTATTATAATTACAAGCGTCAATGACTAGTTTTTAAATTATGGGAGATAGAGAATAATGGGCAAAATATGAATTGATTACATGTATAGAGCAAATGGCGGAAAATAAAGAATGTAGAAATGTAGAATCCCTATCATGATTCACATTATGATATATCTCAAATAAATTATATTCCTTGATAAAAACAACGGTGATTTTTTATAGCTATTTTTCCAAATTGTTCAGTGACATATACAATGTAGTTCATGCATATTGAGGGTGAGAAAAAGTTAAAGGGTTTGAACTTTCTACCAATAAGAAAGTCTTATTACCACCCCTGAAAAAGTATGCTAGATACAGGCCGATTATGTGACTATTTAACCATAGAAACTATAAAATGATTACAACATGACTTTCGTCACTTGCAGATAAACTCATCATAGATACCAGGATTAAAATTCACATATACGCCAGACGAGCGTTTCGTCTACAAAAAGACCCATTAGGGACGCTCGAAACAAAAAAATGTTAAAAAAACTAAATAAAGCAGAAGTTGAAGAGAGTGTGATATTCATTGTACACAAGGATGAATTTCATAATTTATTGATCATAATTTGTGGTAGTTTTCCAGTTACAAATATTACATACACATTCTAGACTAGAACAAACTAATACGTATGGTAGTTATAATTTTGATACAAGAGTAATTAGGCCCCCACACTATGGACCAATTGGAGTGGGACACGTAAGAAATATTTGCAATAACGATATATGTAGATCAATCAGGGGAGTCCTATGCACTCTACCCCCCCCCCCCCTCCCGTCTGATTTGATTTATGGCCAGGTCGTCTATCGTTGTCGGAAGTAAGTCCGAACATTTCCATTTGTGACTAGACATTCTATGGTCTGCCGATGTCGGAAGCTTGTCTTTTGAGCAAGACCAAACATTTTCACTGAAATTTATGGACTCCTGAAGTAGTTTTCGTCAGAAATAATTTATACATAATTTATATTAAATTCAGGGAGCCGTTTTGTAATCGAAATTGAAATCTAGATAAAAGATATTTCGCAGGTAAGTTCGTATTTGAAACTTTGATTGGTACAGTTTATGCATGTATGTTGTTATACTAATATCTAGTAAAGAAATGGTTTAAGGATGTTCACCTCGGAGGAGCCAAACATTTCTAGAATTAAACTTTTTTCTAAACCTTTTTAAGGGGTTTTATATGACTGTTAAAAAAAATACACAATTCTTTCACAGAGTCAAGTTTGATTACATTTTTTTTAAATTCATTGATATTTTCCACTTGTATCACATATTTTAGAAATAATTTCAGAACGAGATTTCAATGAGACTGAAACGTCAGAAGAATTCATCCTTAAGTCACTCTTATTTAGAATGTTCGTTCTTTATTATGTATCGTGTCCGTAGGCTACCTTTTCTCGAATTGATCAAAACGTTAATTGGTCAAAAAGGCTTTGGTCAAATGAATTTTGTGAGTAGTTTTAGTGTCGAGGGTGTGTCTTGTTCTGTGGTCATTGGTGTGATGTATTGCGATCCTCAATGTTTTTAAATTGCCACACAAGCCAGCCATGTTTTACAGAAGAAAGTTGACGGATTATTTTTTTTAAATTTGAAACTTTTCGAACAACTTCATAATACTATGTACAAGGTAGATATTTATTTCTTCATTTTTTTTCAGATTAATTTCATTTTAAGTTATTTCTGGAAAAACACGACTTGAATCTTTTCTCATTTTCACTTGAATATTTTTAGATATGACACAGGACTTATTGACATTGAACTTTCGACGAAGTAATGACTTAGATTATAGATATGATATTAAACAATCTCTTGCAGTGGAGTATCGGGGGGTGGGGGGATGGGGGGTGGGGGGTCGATCATTGACGATCAATGCATTTGAATGGGGACATGTGGTTGGAACTCCCCCCTTTTTAACATGACTGAATCCACCACTGTCTTGGTCCAAAAAGGGCATGCACACATGGCTCAAGATATTTAATTTATATTGGATTTCGAACGTTTAAGATACGCAATATTTTATATTCCCAGACTTTCCAAGATAGACAAATTTTCAAATGCTAAATTCAATTAAAGTTCATCATGTTAATCTTCGATTTATTTATCAATCTTTATTTAAATTTTAAAATTAAGGACATAAAATATGTGAGACGGGTACGCGTAAGATAATAATTATAATGCATAAAAAGAACAGCATCCATAAGTTTTGATATAGAAAAGGTCAATATTGATGAAACACTGGAATACTTTTATCATCATAGGTCAATTGCAGTCAAAATAATTTTGTAATAAAAAAAATATCTTGATATTTTTAAAGAAACACCAGCCGGAAAATATATATTAAGTTATAACGGAAAGCCTAAATAGTTTATCCAATCAGCGAGTAAAGGAGGCGAAGACCAAAGGCTTCATTCATTGACGAAGGTGCCTTTTGTCGGGCTTTTCACTTTTGTCAAAAAATACTAGACGTAGCGAATCTACATTCTGTCTTCGGCGTCATCGTCGTCGGCGGCGGCGGCGACGCCCACAAATATTCACTCTGTGGTTAAAGATTTTAGAATTTAATAACTTTCTTAATCCTTGATTTAATTAACTTGGACTGAAGGTTCGTTTCTGTTTATAAGATAGAATTTAGAAATAAATTTTGTAAAAGAAAATCTTATTTATCCGTATTTTACGTATAAATTGACATAGATTTTTTGCCAGTTAATTACATCCACTCTGCGATTTAATTTAAACAAAAATTTTAATCTTTAACCATCCTGGACTTCTACCAAACTTGGACAAACGCTTGTTTATGATCAACAGTTTATATCTAGAAGGATATTTTATAAAAAAATATGTTTTCTGTTTTCCGCAATTGACTATATTATGTATGTAGTATTCTTCCAGTTAACAATTAACTGGAACATGCTTTATTTGTCCTAAGATTAACCGCCCTGTGCATGCATATTGTTTGATTCCATTTGAATTACAGTTTGAAAAGCCTTGACACATTTTATTTTGAGCATCGATAAGGAATGCCAGTAGAGCTAAAGGACTGTCAATATATGTTTTCAGCAATTGACCATAAAGAAGGAAAATAGCATTTTAGAAATTTAAATCGGAAATTTAGAATACAGTTGTGATGGTGTGTAACCATTTCATAGGGCAAATTCGTTTCAATGGATTTTTTTGGCCAAAATCGTCTATTGCTCTGAAGCATTTTCATAGGTCAGTTTAAGTGGAATCACTTATGATGTGTAACCTATAATATTTGGAACGCAGTTGTATAAACATTCAATTTGGTATTTCGTGTATAGGCCCTGTACTCTCGGCCATGAGTCGCTGATTCTGAATATTTCATACATAAGAAGAATTTATATTTCAACATTTGCGTGTAAGTTTCAAAATAAAAATTGGACGAAAAGAGGCGCGAATCATACCAGAGGAACAATCAAATTCAAACATCGAAAATAAATTGACAACGCCATAGTTGAAAATGAAAAAGACAAATAGACAACTAATTTTACTAGAAACAACACAGAAAACTAACAACTGAGCACCACGGACCCCACTAAAACTGGGGGTTATCAGGAGCTCTGGAAGAATATCTCAAAGGTGTATAAGGTATAAAAAATCGATGTATTTAGTTAAATATTTCTTAAGATTTAAACTGATTTCATCTTATTTGATATGTTATATATGTAGCTCCAACCTCTACCCATACCATGACAAATAATAATAGATAGTATTAAACTACTCTTCGTGGTATATTGTATTCATTGCAGCAAACAAGCAAAACGAAAAAAAGTAAATATATGTAATCCTTTTAAAACAAACAAACAAACAAAAAACAAAACAAATAACCGAAAAACATAAATTTATAGTTCAGATACTATAAGTAATAAGTGAACTTTTTTTTATGTATGGAATGATTTTAAGGTGAACATGTCAGACTGACAGGGTTCTTTAAACTTGAACCCATTTTTATGGTATATTGAATAATAAGTTATACACTGTACATATCTAACAGATTCATATGACCTTTACCTCCAGCTCTTTTCATTGGACAGTGAAAAGTTTTCATGATTTTTGTCTTGCTTGATGGAGTCAAAGAGCGAGACATAGGTATGTTGTTTCCATTGACGGCGGCGGCGGCGGCTTCAACAATATGCATTAGTTTGTGATAAGGTCTAGTTTATGGCGAGCAACTGGTGATCAGTATGAACGTATTTACATTTTTGGTATTTAGCTGAATTTTGTCTCCAAATAACCGTAGATCGCCTCCGAATAACCTTTTGACGTCAAGAAACAATCACTTTCTATTGTAACGTCAAATGTTTTGAATTGTTATGTCAAAGTTTATGGGAACCTGTATGATTCTACGAAATGGCGGACAAACTCGCATAGAAGTGTAAATACGTCTATTGGCACATCTCATTACCATGAAGATTATTTGGCACCTATCCCTCAGTTATAGTCTTTTGACTTTGAAACTGTTACTTAGTTTTAATGTATTAGTTTGTGATTAGGTCACACTATAAGGCCAGGGGCGGGTACAGGTAAGGGCGTAATGGGTGTTCGCCCCCCCTTTAAAAAAAAAACAAAAAAAAACCTATCGTTATAATCTGCTAGTATTGTATTGAATAACATCAACCTTAACTGATGTAAGGGCATGCTCGACTTTATTTCCAAACATCATGAAAGTTCTCTTCTTACTTGCTTTGACGAGCGTCACGTCAAGCTCCACCGAAAGATCTAACTCATCCCTTTAGTTGATCAAGAATGATTTGAGAAGCACCATGAAGGAGGATCGCCTAAATGCTCTGCTTCTTTTATATGTTCACAGAGACATTAAACTTGATTTTGATAAAATTATTGACGATTACGCCATGAGAAATCCACGTAAAATGGTTGTAATGAATCCACTCTAGTAATTGAAAATGAGAGTCCGTCAGTATTTTTCTGTGTTCATTTAAGGTTTTGCGTCAAGGCACATGTATACTAGAGATATGTATATTTCCACATTAAAGCAATACTCAGAACGAAAGAACTTTATTCTTCAGTGTTTATTTGTCTTGTATCATGTGTGTCGTTCAACGAAACCCGAACTTAATCAAAAATAGAGGGATTACTTCATAATTTGATGCTAAATTGTTGAAATTCAGGAGCTTCTGAGCTTCCCCCATGGACCCTCAACCGTAATCACGCCTCTCGTTCATAAAATCCTTGCCTAGGAATTGAAATGTTAAGAAACTCCTTATACCCTTGAGTTTGGAATTTCTCGTTATTGGTCTACTGCTGTTAAGATCCATCCAATCATTTTAATATACCATAGACAATTAATGGAGAGAACTCGGCATAAAAAATGTCACACCCTGACACTTTAACTATAAAATATACATGCTTCAAGTCAGGAACCGTTACATTAGTGCAATTCTCTATTATTTTATGCTTTTAAGCCAAAAAAGGTCAAAAAAATTTTTCGCCTCGCTTCGTTCGGCAAGATATTTTATTCTACGCCCCCCTTTCAATTATCCTGGACAAGCCTCTGTAAGGAGCCACTTGTGGTAAGTTACTGATAATTGGTATGTAGCGGTTGTATAAGCATTGACATACCTTATTTCCATGAAGGTTTGTTGAACCCGCCCCTCAGTCATGGTTGATTGACTTTGAAACGTTTGCTTAGTCTTTATGTATTAGTTTGTGATTAAGTCGGTTTAAGGGGGAACCACTACTAGTGGTGTGTCAATGGTATTTGGTGTGCAGTTGTATAAGCATTGGTACATCTCATTTCCATGGAGATTGATAAGGCATTTACCTTCAGTTATGGTTCAATGACTTTGAACATTTGTAAAACATACATGTTCAGGTGTTGCTATTTCAATTTCAAAATTTGTATTATCAAAATTACAAAAAAGAGAGACACATCTCTGTGATAACAGTTTATGTCAGTTAATTAAACTTTAAGCAATACTTAAAATATATTTGGTGTATGGAATAATTGTAAGGTATATATGTCTGTTTGGTAGAGTTCATATTACTTTTACCTCATTTTTTTGTCCGTAAATTTTAATGGTTCATTGGTCAATGTTTAATATTTTATATTGTTCTGTTTCTCATGTACTTATGATGAGCAATCGAACCAGTTTATTTGGTGTACGGAAAGATTGAAAGGTATTCGCAAGACTCAACCTCTTTTTCAAAATCCTAAATCGGCATCTGTCACTTTCACGTCTAGCAAGGTTAATCTGACTGCGACCTCATTTTCATGATCTTTTCGTGGATAATGATAATGTTAAGTTAACATGATGGAATGACTAATATTTTTGAAATCTGGTTTCTTTACTTCGTAAAACGTAAAAGTAAAAGAGGGGGAACTTACTTTAAAAGTTTAAGGGGATGCATTTTTGTGAATTATAAAGATGAAATAAGTTCTTGTATTGATTAGGTTCCAGAGATGATTGATAACCATTAATCACATAATGTGTTAATCCCGCCGCATTTTTGCGCCTGTCTCAAGTCAGGAGCCACTGGCTTTTGTTAGTCTTGTATTATTTTTAATTTTAGTTTCTTGTGTATACTTTGGAGTTTAGTATGGCGTTTATTAACACTGAACTAGTATATAAATATTTTAAGGGGCCAGCTGAAGGACGCCTCCGGGTGCTGGAATTTCTTTCTGCATTGAAGACCTATTGGTGATCTTCTGCAGTTGTCTGTTCTATGGTCGGGTTGTTGTCTCTTTGACACATTCACCATTTCCATTCTCAATTTTATCTATTACAAAAAATGTCTGAAGGATTTCAGCATAATTTAAAATTATGCCATTACTAAAATGAGTTTAAGAATCATGTAAAAACATTAACTGATAAAGAAAATTGCTTTGTAAAGAAGAACATTTGTATTTATGTTTTGTTGTTTGTAGCACATGGAAATACAGTACTGCTTCGAAAGGAGCTGACATCAACAAAATGACTCATAATGACAAAAGAACACAAGACTAAGAATAAGAAATTTGGTTTCTTGGTTGCTGATTGGTATGTAATTTTATTCGTTCATTGTATGTTCACTTGTTTGTGTTAATTATATAATATCTCTTTCAATTAAGTTCAGCCATTTCAATTGTTATTTTAAAGTGCGTCACTCTATTTTGTGATGTTACACTATTGTTTCAGGCTAGGGTGAAGGTTGGTAAAAAAAATGAAATCCGGATCATTTGTTTACATCTGTTCTGGGTCAGAAACCTGTTATTCAGTGGTTGTCGTGTGATGCTGTTGTTGGTAAGTGATCTTATTTTATGTAGATTAGATCGTGTGTATTCTGTTTGAATGGTTTGACATTAGTCCGTTTTGTGGCTCTTTCTAGTATAGCTTGCTGTTCGATAAAACACCCCATAAAAATTAAACAAGAAACTTTGTTCCAACACAAAATTGACGTCTTCGACGACTTGTACAGTTTATGTTGATCAAATAAGCTTCAAAGAATCGCACCTCAGCATGTACATCGTGGCTCAGTGTACATGTACCGTATGGCTGGTTATTTTCGTGGGTGTAAAATTTCGCAATTTTCTTTAAAAAGGATATACGAAATGTTTGGCTGTTATTAGTTTGGATGATTCACAACATTAATCAATACCCTTTCAAATGGGCGGAATTTATTTTTGTGATTTTGTTCCATCCGCGAAAATGAGCGATAATGTACACCCCGTAAAAAATAACCCACTTTACGGTACTATCATGGTTCCGAGTCTCATATATAACGTGGCCTACCCCAAAACCTATTCGAAAAAAATGAAAATAGTGATCAAAACCAATAAATGTTTTGGAGATTTACCCGAATTTAGTTAATCATTACTACTCGGCCACTCATGCTACGCCTTTAATAGCACGCCTACACTATAATACGCCTCCATTATAGCACGCCTACACTACAGCACGCATATATTAGCACGCCTACATTATAGCACGCATATATTAGCACGCCTTCACTATAGCACGCCAACACAATTGTAGTCGTAGCGTGAATGGTCAAGTAGTTAAATTGCCACTTATTAGTATTATTCACAATGAAAGCATGGAAAGAGGAGAGCAAAGAGACCACGAGAAACGTAATATGTTGAAATAAAGAGAAAGAAGGTATTTCAATTCCTTAGTTTGAAAAAAAAAACAATATTAAGTAATGATTTGGCACTAGTAACAAGATTTCAGTCTGAAATAGTCATTTAGCATTAGTAACAAGATTTCAGCGTGAAACGGTCATTTAGCAATAGTAACAAGATTTCAGTCTGAAACGGTCATTTAGCACTAGTAAGAAGATTTTTGTCTGAAACGATCATTTAGCACTAGTAACAAGATTTTTGTCTGAACGATCATTTAGCACTAGTAACAAGATTTCAGTCTGAAACGATCATTAAGCATTAGTTACAACATTTTAGTCTGAAACGGTCATTAAGCACTAGTAAGAAGACTTTTGTCTGAAACGATCATTTAGCACTAGTAACAAGATTTCAGTCTGAAACGGTCATTTAGCAATAGTAACAAGATTTCAGTCTAAAACGATCATTAAGCATTAGTAACAAGATTTCAGTCTGAAACGGTCATTAAGCACTAGTAAGAAGCTTTTGTCTGAAACGATAATCTAGCACTAGTAACAAGATTTTAGTCTGAAACGGTCATTAAGCACTAGTAACAAGATTCAATCTGATACGGTCATTAAGCACTAGTAAAAATATTTCAGTCTGCGGTTATTAAGCACTAGTAACAAGATTTCAATCAGAAACTATCATTTACCACTATTAACAATATATCAGTCTGCAATGGTCATTTAGCACTAGTAACAAGATTTCAATCTGCAACAGTCATTAAGCACTAGTAAAAAAAAATCAGTATGTGAGTTTTAAGCACTAGAAACAAGATTTCAATCAGAAACTATCATTTAGCACTAGTAACAATATATCAGTCTGCAATGGTCATTTATCACTAGCAACACTATTTCAATCTGCAACAGTCATTAAGCACTAGATAAAAGATTTCAATTTGAAACGATGATTTAACACTAGTAACAAGATTTCAGTCTGCAATGGTCATTAAGCACTTGTAAAAAGATTTCCGTTTGAAACGGTCATTTTACTCTGATCAGGTCTAAATCGACTGAATCTATCTAGAGAGAAAATATTATTTTCTCAAACTTTTATAAGCCGTTCCAATCGATAGGTAATACAGTCTGTAATTATTAAAAAAGAAATTGGCGATATAAATTTAAATTTTATATCCTGATACCACGGCCGACGCTCGGCTAACCGAGAGATAGGTCGGTTTATCTATATTGAGTATGCGGCTATATCGGCGGTGGGTCTGTTTATCGGGTTGGTTATACGTCTGTTGAGAGTAAGACTCACAATTTAATACAGATTTTTTTGCACATTATGAGAATCACATCAAAAAAAGAAAAGTGTTTGACAAAATGATATCTATCATAGATCATTTTCCACCATTAAAAAATGCATAGTCTGCGCAATTTTAAGTAAAACGAAAAGGCGTCTCGCAAGTGTGTGGTTTTTATGCTTGTACGCATAGCAATATTTTAGATAAAAGGCCAAAAAAACATTTTTAGATATGATTTAAAGGACACAAAGTAGTACTTTGGTTCTAAAAAATCAATTGTCATTGATAATTATTTCATAATTGTTATATAAGTTGAGTTATACCACATTTTAATGAATATTAGGGGAATACAGTCTGTTAATGGGTTGGACAATTTAAATCGTGTCATTTAAGAGTTATTTAGCCACGACAATAGTGACTGTCTTACTACCTTGAGTTTATATTTTCACATTGAAAAAAATGAGATGTACTTATGACGAAAAAATTACAATACGGTGCAACAGTATCCTTATAGAAAGAGCACTTTTATTTTAAATTTTTTTCTCTGCATTTCATTAAAAGGGTGTGTCACTTCAAATTAGCGTTATATGGACTGATTGGACACTCGAATTCTCATTAATTTATTATTTACGTCAAGTTATCAATCAGCCTAATTTTTTGTCTGTTCAAAGTCTGTAACATCTATGAATCTGTCATGTGTTGCAATTCAGCTGGTTAAATTCCATGCGTTTTCTTTGGAATACTAAGGCTTTTCTACCTCAGGATTATATTACCCTATGCCGGCGTCACACATTGGCGGATAGACCAGCGTGCACCAAACGAACGAGAAAACTGACAAAAGTCAGTATACGTTAGTTGCACGCCATAGGAACGCTTAGCAATCGTCAAATCGCGTTGCATAAGTTAGAAGTACGTCGAAATACAAAGGTAAAATTGAGAAAGGAAATGGAGAATGCGTCAAAACGACAACAACCCGACCATTGAATAGACAACAGACAAAGGCCACCAATGGGTCTTCAATGTAGAGAGAAACTCCCGCACCCGTAGGCATCCTTCAGCTGGCCCCTTAAAATATATGCATACTAGTACAGTGATAATGGACGTCATAATAAACTCTGAGTTATACACAAGAAACTAAAATTAAAAATCATAATAGAATAACAAAGTCCAGAGTCTCCTTACTTGGAACAGGCGTAAAATTGCGGAGGGGATAAACATGTTTATGAGATACCCTCCCCCTATACCTCAAGCCACTGAAGAAATGTAAATACGCTTGATGAACGCTACAACCTGAGGAAATTTGTATGCAGCATAAAAAAATACAACATACGCCAACCGACGTTTCTTGAACGCCGGATACACGCTTAGCCTTAGGTACGTACGCTTCTAGTACGCCCAATACACGCTTAAAGCATATTAGCATAAATGATTCTTAACACGCCGGAGCTATGCGCTGATGTGTGACGCCGGTATTAGTTGTATTTCCTCAATGCTTTTCAACTTTGTTTTTGGCCTTTTAAACATTTTTTTTCGAGCGTCACTGATGAGTTTTTCGTAGACGAAACGCGCGTCTGGCGTAAATATAAGGCGCAAATATCAGATTTTAATCCTGGTATCTATGAGGAGTTTATTTCCGGTTCTAAACCGTGGTTCTAAACAAGAAGTAGACAGTAGTAAGTGTGTTTTTTTTTTATATTAGTGTTGGGTGCTGATTTAATGTGTAACAACAAGACAATTTTATATTCCTGTAAATCACAATAAATGCATAATATCAATTTTATTTTTCGAGTAACGATGTATCCCTATGATATCGTAAGTCATTTAGACGACTTGCAGTCCGCAAACGTGCTTGTTTTTCTATCGAGTGACCTTCACGGTGGTGTAGAGAAAGGTTGATGTTGAAAGGTTTGTCTATATTTGTTTGCATTATAAACATATTTCAGTTCATTTGATAAAAAAATCAAAACATTAGGAAGTTTATCTCTGATTTATGTACTTGTTACCTATGTAAATGACAAATTGATGCCATTCATATCAATGAAACAGAATACACATGATAATTGCAACCATTCTTTGTTGAAATTAATATTACTTTGATTTTACACTTTTTAAAATCATTTCTATCAATTTTCAGATTCCATTGTCTAAACTTATGCTTCATTGTTCATGTGTTGTTTTAACTTATTCTAGCCACTAATCTTGGGCCTATCTCTTTACTCAGATAACACCCCATATAGCAATTAGATTATACTTGTAATGTCATTCATACCTCTTAACAGACAAAATAACAGACCGAGTTTTATACATCCGACCCATTAACAGACCATATTTTTATCAAAAATTGATTTATGTCACCAAAATACAGTTTTTCAGGTAGATTTTTCACATATTGATGTTAATATGATAAACAAACATAATGCCAGTCGATGTTCAAAAGATTGCATGGAAGTAAACTCAACCAACTTGTCATTTTTGTGAACATTTTGTGTGTGTAAAATGTGTATAAATTTACTGATGAGTAACTCGCCTTTTCATTTTAAAGATCGTTTATTGAAGCTAGAAAAAAATTAATTACACCACTGGATTCAGTACTCCAAATCATTTTGTCAGACATGGATAGTTTTTATGATATAAATATAATTAAAAAGTTATACAATGAAACATGCTGACCTTGCACTGATTTTCACGATAACACCTGATTAACAGACTTTAGCCAACCCGATTAACAGACCCTCCGCCGATATAGCCGCATACTCAATATAGATTAACCGACCTATCTCTCGGTTAGCCGAGTGTCGGTCGTGGATACTGAATAAACTCGAAATGTCATAAGCTATAAAATGCTAAAAATGAGTCTCGAAAAAATAGAAATTCTTTTCAAAATAATAAATAAGTATTCCCTACAACAGTATCAGTTTCCAGTGAGCTAAATAACTACAAAATTGTTGTTATAGTTTTTTATTTGAAAATAAAATACTAGTAGGTCGTTACCATCTAATTATAGGCCAAATACGCTTTTATTTAAGTTGTGGAGTGGAATAATGAGTCGAGTTGTTTTTTAACATATCTATAATAACCTACTAAGAAGTAAGTGAAATTCACAACAACAATTCGTACATGCAATACGTTCTTTATAAGATTTGTCTTGGTTATTTGTAAAAATCTGCAGAGGTTTCCAATATGTTATTATATTTAGGAAATAACTCATCTAGCTATAGTTGAAGTATATTAATTCTTTTTATTATGCATCCGAATAAGAATAAAAGTTCTTTTGTCTTTTGTTTCATTGCAATTTCTAATACAATAAAACCGGCAATGCGTTTGCAAAAAGGTTTTAATACATGTGGATTTTCACGGGAGGTATATTGTAACATCCATGAATATGTATATTTCTGAGTCTGTGCTAAGTATAGATATATCGAGAATTTTCACACGGTGTTGTTTACAAAGCGGAAGAAGCACGTCATATTACAATCAAACATTATTCAGATAGATGAGATGCCGTGTCCATACATAGTTAAATGTAAATAGCACTGGAACCATATTCTGATATGCAAAGCCCGATGCCTCTGGAACAGCTCCACCGTAAGCCATACAGACACTTATGATGTATTGATTCTCCATCACATTGATAAGAAGGAGTATTCTACATGCTATACCCATATTTTAACTATTTTATTAGTTATGTCTGTTTAGTTCACGCATCATTGTTAATATAACTGAATTTGACGGGCTGTCGTACAGAGTGAGAGGTTTATCGCTATAAAACCAGGGTTAATCCACCATTTTCTACATTCGAAAATGCCTGTACCAAGTAAGGATTATGACAGTTATTATCCATTCCTTTTTGATGTGTTTTGTCATTTGTCTTTGTCATGTGGTGAGGGACTTTCCAATTTGGTTTTCCTCGAGTTTAGTATTTTTGTGATTTTACTTCTCACTTCAACCCTTAAAAAAAACACAAGATACATTTCTATAGCATATCACTAAGGACATTCTCATAACTTTATACAAGAAACAATCTGAATTTTATAACTCTTAATAGTCAATCAGATGAACGATGTACACTTACTCAATAAAATGTACATTTGTCTGGAAGCATATTCTGATATGCCAAGCGACATCCTTTATCAATCAGATGTCTATGAGACAGATTAGGATCTCAAGCAGATCTATGAGAAGCTGTGTCATTCTTATTAATTTGTACATTGTTATCGCGAAGCACTAAGTACATTCTTGTTTATTAACACTAGATACATAACGATTAAAAAATGGCCTTTTCCATGTCGAACCGGGTATCATCCCGAGACCCCCATATCAGCCCAAGACGGAGTCGAGGTGCTGATATGGGTCGAGGGATGATACCCGGACCGATATGGAAAATGCAATGTTTTAATATGTTTATCATATACTTCCGACAATTGTTTTTATGTATGGCAAATAAACAAATAAAATAACTAAAACAGTCAAAAACTTTATAAAAAAGCTAAAATTATGAATCCAACAAATACACTATACCTTGTCCAAAAATAACATCACTACCTCCATATTTATTTATGTTACTATTTTCTAAAGTGGCATTTTGAAACATTGAACATTTGGAAGAGTTTTATGATCAGTATTACTCCATGTGTGTTGTTCTATAAAATGATTCATAATTGTCAATGGCATTTGTTAGCAAGTACTAAACTATCCTCAAAAAAGTTCCCGTAAATTTTGACGTCGTCATAAAAAATATCTGACGTCACAACGGAAAAGAAAACAACAACCGATACCGGAAATACCGGAAGCAACTTGCACGAGAGGCACTATTATGGTTTTAGTGCACAAGATACCTCTGCTATGGGTTATCAGCCAGGGTGGGATATTATGTCTTGTGTACTTCTGCTAATTACACCTATGCAAAAGCCATCATATCAATGCTAAGAATAGGAATAAATTCTTATAACATAGTATTCAAACTTTAGTAAGTTGAATGAGAAGCTGTGCAGTTACTTAAAAAAATGTTAAGTAATACGTGCACTGATACACAAAGCTATGCCCTTACTTAGTCAGATGCATTGGAGACAGCTTAAAAACCTTTATCCTTATTGTAGCATGTACATTCTTTTAGCATAGCACCAAGTACTTTCTTCAACATAACACTATGTACATTATGATAACATAGCACTATGTACTTTTACTCTATAAAATGTAGATTTGACTGGAACCATATTCTGATATGCAAAGATGTGGCCTTACTCATCCAGATGCATTTAAGAAAAGCTTGGGATCTCAAGCAGATGTTTGAGAAAGCTTCATTCTTAGCCATACAGACACGTATGATGTATCCTTTCTCAATCTTATGTAGGAAAAGGTGCATTCTTACTTATTTTCGTTAAAGATACTACAAGATACATTGTTAAAGCATAGCACTAAGTACATTCTTATAATATAACACAAAATAAATTCTGAACTTTATAGCTTTAGTACTCGATCAGACGAATTAGAACCCGTAAACTTACTCAATAAAATGTACATTCGTATAGCACAGCACTAAGTTTTTTCTTAAAAACATTAAACTGGGTACATTTTATAAACATAAGATTAGGAATAGTTGGTTAGATACCACTAGATACAATATAAAAACATAGGATTTAGACCTAAATCAGATGAATAAGGAACTGTATAATTACTCAATAAAATGTAGATTAGACTGGAACCATATTCTGATATGCAAAGCTGTACCCTTACTCATTCAGATGCGTTTGCGACAAGCTTGGGATCTCAAGCATATGTTTAAGAAAGCTTCACTTTAGGAGATACTGACACAAATGGTGTATCCTTTCTCAATCTTATGTATGAGAAGGTGTATTCCTACTTATTTCGTTAAATATTTTGCAAGATACCTTCTTATAGCATTGCACTAAGGACATTCTTATAACATAAGACACACTCTGAACTTTATAGTTTTACTTTTCAATGAGATGAATAAAAACATTTACGTTCTTAATAAAACGTACATTCTTATAGCATATCACTAAGTTATTACTTAAAAACATAACACAAGGTACATTATATTATCAGAAGATTAAGTACATTCTTGTTAGATACTACTAGAAACTATATGATTACATAGCATTCAAACCCTAGTCAGACGAATGAGAAGTTTACATTTACTCAATTAACTGTAGATTACATTTGAACCATATCCTGATATGTTTGCAAAACTGTGCCCTTACTCATACAGATTCATTTGAGACAAGCTTGGGATCTCAAGGAGATGTTTGAGAAAGCTGCACCCTAAGCCATACACACACATATGTTGTATCCTTTCTCAATCTTATGTATGAGCAGGTGTATTCTTACTTATTTTCGTAAAAGATTCTGCAAGATACATTGTTTAAGCATAGCACTAAGTTCATCCTCATAACATAACACAATACACTTTCTGAACTTAATAGCTTTAGTAGTCAATCAGAAGATTTAAAACCTGTAAACTTACTCAATAAAATGTACATTCGTATAGCATAGCACTAAGGACATTCTTATACCACAAGACACACTCTGAACTTTATAGCTTTAGTTTTCAAGCAGATGAATAACAAAGTCACGTTCTCAATAAAACGTACATTCTTATAGCATAGCACTAGGTTCTTACTTAAAAACATAACACAAGGTACATTATATTATCAGAAGATTAAGTACATTCTTTTAAATACCACTAGAAGGTTTTTGATTACACATCATTTAAACCTTAATCAGGCGAATGAGAAGCTTTACATTTACTCAATAAACTGTAGATTAGATTGGAACCATATCCTGATATGTTTGCAAAGCTGTGCCCTTACTCATACAGATGCATTTGAGACAAACTTGGGATCTCAGGCAGATGTTTGAGAAAGCTGCACCCTAAGCCATACAGACACATATGTTGTATCCTTTCTCAATCTTATGTATGAGCAGGTGTATTCTTACTTATTTTCGTAGAAGATTCTGCAAGATACATTGTTTAAGCATAGCACTAAGTTCATCCTCATAACATAACACAATACACTTTCTGAACTTAATAGCTTTAGTAGTCAATCAGAAGATTTAAAACCTGTAAACTTACTCAATGAAATGTACATTCGTATAGCATAGCACTAAGGACATTCTTATACCACAAGACACACTCTGAACTTTATAGCTTTAGTTTTCAAGCAGATGAATAACAAAGTCACGTTCTCAATAAAATGTACATTCTTATAGCATAGCACTAGGTTCTTACTTAAAAACATAACACAAGGTACATTATATTATCAGAAGATTACGTAAATTCTTGTTAGATACCACTAGAAGGTTTTTCATTACACATCATATGAGAAGCTTGATATTTACTCAATAAACTGTAGATTAGATTGGAACCATATCCTGATATGTTTGCAAAGCTGTTCCCTTACTCATACAGATGCATTTGAGACAAGCTTAGGATCTCAGGCAGATGTTTGAGAAAGCTGCACCCTAAGCCATACAGACACATCTGTTGTATCCTTTCTCAATCTTATGTATGAGCAGGTGTATTCTTACTTATTTTCGTTAAAGATTCTGCAAGATACATTGTTCAAGCATAGCGCTAAGTACATTCTTATCACATAACACAAGACACACTCTGAAATTTATAGCTTTAGTACTTAATCAGACGAATTAGAACCCGTCAACTTACTCAATAAAATGTACATTCGTATAGCATAGCACTAAGTTTTTTCTTAAAAGCATTTAACTGGATACATTTTATAAACATAAGATTAGGAATAGTTGGTTAGATATCACTAGATACAATATAAAAACATAGGATTTAGACCTAAATCAGATGAATAAGGAACTGTATAATTACTCAATAAAATGTAGATTAGTCTGGAACCATATTCTGATATGCAAAGATGTACCCTTACTCATTTAGATGCGTTTGCGACAAGCTTGGGATCTCAAGCAGATGTTTAAGAAAGCTTCACTTTAAGAGATACTGATACAAATGGTGTATCCTTTCTTAATCTTATGTATGAGAAGGTGTATTCCTACTTATTTCGTTAAATATTTTGCAAGATACCTTCTTATAGCATTGCACTAAGGACATTCTTATAACATAAGACACACTCTGAACTTTATAGTTTTACTTTTCAATGAGATGAATAAAAACATTTCAATAAAACGTACATTCTTATAGCTTCTTGTTAGATACTACTAGAAACTATATGATTACATAGCATTCAAACCTTAGTCAGACGAATGAGAAGTTTACATTTACTCAAAATTAACTGTAGATTAGATTGGAACCATATCCTGATATGTTTGCAAAGGTGTGCCCTTACTCATACAGATGCATTTTAGACAAGCTTGGGATCTCAAGCAGATGTTTGAGAAAGCTGCACCCTAAGCCATACAGACACATATGTTGTATCCTTTCTCAATCTTATGTATGAGCAGGTGTATTCTTACTTATTTTCGTAGAAGATTCTGCAAGATACATTGTTTAAGCATAGCACTAAGTTCATCCTCATAACATAACACAATACACTTTCTGAACTTAATAGCTTTAGTAGTCAATCAGAAGAATTAAAACCTGTAAACTTACTCAATAAAATGTACATTCGTATAGCATAGCACTAAGGACATTCTTATACCACAAGACACACTCTGAACTTTATAGCTTTAGTTTTCAAGCAGATGAATAACAAAGTCACGTTCTCAATAAAACGTACATTCTTATATCATAGCACTAGGTTCTTACTTAAAAACATTACACAAGGTACATTATATTATCAGAAGATTAAGTACATTCTTGTTAGATACCACTAGAAGGTTTGTGATTACTCATCGTTTAAACCTTAATCAGGCGAATGAGAAGCTTTACATTTACTCAATAAACTGTAGATTAGATTGGAACAATATCCTGATATGTTTACAAAGCTGTTCCCTTACTCATACAGATGCATTTGAGACAAGCTTGGAATCTCAGGCAGATGTTTGAGAAACCTGCACCCTAAGCCATACAGACACATATGTTGTATCCTTTCTCAATCTTATGTATGAGCAGGTGTATTTTTACTTATTTTCGTTAAAGATTCTGCAAGATACATTGTTCAAGCATAGCGCTAAGTACATTCTTATCACATAACACAAGACACACTCTGAAATTTATAGCTTTAGTACTTAATCAGACGAATTAGAACCCGTCAACTTACTCAATAAAATGTACATTCGTATAGCATAGCACTAAGTTTTTTCTTAAAAGCATTTAACTGGATACATTTTATAAACATAAGATTAGGAATAGTTGGTTAGATATCACTAGATACAATATAAAAACATAGGATTTAGACCTAAATCAGATGAATAAGGAACTGTATAATTACTCAATAAAATGTAGATTAGTCTGGAACCATATTCTGATATGCAAAGATGTACCCTTACTCATTTAGATGCGTTTGCGACAAGCTTGGGATCTCAAGCAGATGTTTAAGAAAGCTTCACTTTAAGAGATACTGATACAAATGGTGTATCCTTTCTTAATCTTATGTATGAGAAGGTGTATTCCTACTTATTTCGTTAAATATTTTGCAAGATACCTTCTTATAGCATTGCACTAAGGACATTCTTATAACATAAGACACACTCTGAACTTTATAGTTTTACTTTTCAATGAGATGAATAAAAACATTTCAATAAAACGTACATTCTTATAGCTTCTTGTTAGATACTACTAGAAACTATATGATTACATAGCATTCAAACCTTAGTCAGACGAATGAGAAGTTTACATTTACTCAAAATTAACTGTAGATTAGATTGGAACCATATCCTGATATGTTTGCAAAGGTGTGCCCTTACTCATACAGATGCATTTTAGACAAGCTTGGGATCTCAAGCAGATGTTTGAGAAAGCTGCACCCTAAGCCATACAGACACATATGTTGTATCCTTTCTCAATCTTATGTATGAGCAGGTGTATTCTTACTTATTTTCGTAGAAGATTCTGCAAGATACATTGTTTAAGCATAGCACTAAGTTCATCCTCATAACATAACACAATACACTTTCTGAACTTAATAGCTTTAGTAGTCAATCAGAAGAATTAAAACCTGTAAACTTACTCAATAAAATGTACATTCGTATAGCATAGCACTAAGGACATTCTTATACCACAAGACACACTCTGAACTTTATAGCTTTAGTTTTCAAGCAGATGAATAACAAAGTCACGTTCTCAATAAAACGTACATTCTTATATCATAGCACTAGGTTCTTACTTAAAAACATTACACAAGGTACATTATATTATCAGAAGATTAAGTACATTCTTGTTAGATACCACTAGAAGGTTTGTGATTACTCATCGTTTAAACCTTAATCAGGCGAATGAGAAGCTTTACATTTACTCAATAAACTGTAGATTAGATTGGAACAATATCCTGATATGTTTACAAAGCTGTTCCCTTACTCATACAGATGCATTTGAGACAAGCTTGGAATCTCAGGCAGATGTTTGAGAAACCTGCACCCTAAGCCATACAGACACATATGTTGTATCCTTTCTCAATCTTATGTATGAGCAGGTGTATTTTTACTTATTTTCGTTAAAGATTCTACAAGGCACTAAGTACACGTAGTACAATCTGATAACATAACACAAGACACATTCTGAACTGTATAGCTTTAGAACTCAAGCAGACGAATTAAAACCTGTACACTTACTCAATAAAATGTACATTTGTATAGAATATCACTAAGTTATTTCTGAAAAAAATATCACTGGATACATAATATACACATAAGATTAAGTACATTCTAGTTAGATACCACTTAATACAATATAATAGAATAAGATTTAGACCTAAATCAGATGAATGCGAAACTGAGGAATTACTCAATAAACTGTAGATTGTCAGAATGGGGACGTTAAATCCAAGTACTCATGTAAAGAGAGTGTCACGCTCTTTGCACATTAAAAATATCTTACAATAACTCTTTGAGTTGTCCGTATAGTTGGCCTTTCGCAAGTCAAAAGTTTTGTCTCTATACAATATACCTTTTGTGGCTGTCCAAATTTCCCCGACCATCATCCCGGATGGGTTCCATCATTACAAGACCTAAGTGTTGTAGTTATTGTTCGTTTGTTCTGGTCTTGACATACTTGAAATATTAACCACTTGAAGTTAAGCAATCAACAATCAATCAATATTTAAGGAATGACTGTGATATTTGTTCTGTCTATGCACAAATAACATAAAAAAATGTGGTACACACTGAATAACGCGCGAATACACTTGACAAAATACAGTTATTGATTATAATTTAATTCTAAATTCCATATAAATCCGGTGTAAATTATGGAAAAGCGTTGATGACGTGATGGTCACATGAACAAATTGTGTCTATATGATATGATAAATAAAGGCAACAGTAGTATACCGCTGTTCAAAACTCATAAATCCATGGACAAAAAACAAAATCGGGGTAACAAACTAAAACCGAGGGAAACGCATTAAATATAAGAGGAGAACAACGACACAACACCGAAACGCAACACACACAGAAAGGGACTAAGCAACAGACAAAACACCACGAGAATAACAAATATAACATCAAAACCAAATACATGAATTTGGGATAGACTAGTACCGTGCCACGTCTTATCTCAATATCTCAAAAATAAGAGAAAACACAAACGACTTAACGTTAAAATGCAACACACACAGAAACGAACAATAATATAACAATGGCCATCTTTAAAAATAAACAATCGTTACAAATTTCACAAACATATACTAGATGTGTGTGACTTGAATTGGATGAATAGAACAATTTCTAAACGAATAAACAAAACGACGTCAACAAATCAGAAGACGCGTTACACCCACAATTAAATTATTGAGGTTTTAAAAAGTTGACCAAATATAGTGCGGAAATCTAAAAAAATAAAAGGAAACTTTTTCTTATATAATTACATCTTTATGCTGCAACACTGAAAACAGTAAAATAAAAAAAGTACTGAACTCAGAGGAAATTCAAACCAGAGAATCCTTATTCACATGGGAAAATCAAATGACAAAACACATCAATAACGAATGGACATATAGAGTTATGATACCAAGCTTAAACGTTTGATGATGATCTTGACGCCATGGCCGTTTTTAACGACCTTGACTTGCTAAACTGATTGATTTTTATATTCATTTGTTTCAAACTGCCACAAAAAGCACGTGCTGTAAGACACGAAAATTTGAAAAAATTTCACAAAAATATACTAGATATGTGTGACTTGAATTGGATGAATAGAACAATTTCTACATATAAGACAATAAGTTGTGTAAAAGATTCTACTGTGTGAACATTGCTACTTTCTTAGGCTGATAAACATTTAATTTTATTCTTTTGTTACGCATTCTTCACGTTTATATATGTGTGTAAAGTTGAATTTTGATATATTGTATGGACATATACTATCCTATCTTCCATCTTTACTTTAACTATCGATCTAACTGATGCTCTTCCTTATTGGAGGAAATAAAGATATATACATGGCAAAATCAAATGACAAAACACATCAATAACGAATGGACATATAGAGTTATGATATTAAGATTAAACGTTTGATGATGATCATGACGCCATGGCCGTTTTAAACGACCTTGAATGGCTAAACGGATTGATATTTCTATGCATTTGTTTCAAACTGCCACAAAAAGCACGTGCTGTCAGACACGAAAATTTGAAATGGGAGTGCCTCGCGATTTTTTTTCAGCCAATCAAAATTACAGATTTTTATTAATTATGTAATGCAATATTATTGATACAGACATGTATGATCTGTGTCTGCCTCGAACATCACGTGGTGCGACATACAATGTTTAATTTATATCAGATGCCAATACTTGCTGACAGGATGAAAATGATAGCCACAAAACACAAATGGTTTGACGGTCTCCTCAATCTCGAGTATTCTAATTTATTTTGATGTTAATAATTTATTGACATACAAATTTGAAATGTGATGGCCTTTCATGAGTCCTCCTCTAAAACTAATATTTAGCTTCAAACTTCAAATGTTTGTTTAAGCAAAGTATCCTAGATTTTGATTTGAATTATCATTACATGATCAAAGTTAATTGTCACTTGAAACTTCTGTCTGCAAGCATCAACTTTAAAACATTATGTAACCGTAAACAATTTTTGCATCAAGAAATTAAAATGTAAGCATAATTTGCTTGTTTTTTTTATTTTTAACAAAGATATGAAAAATATGGAACTAAGTATGAAAAAAGAGATATGGGTTATAGTTTTTACGCTTAACCATAGTTCCACCAGCACATGATTGTAAAATTGCTTCAGGCTTGTAAAAATTATCCCTACAAGCCAACAGAATCTGACTAAATTTTCCGTTAAATTCAACTTTGAGGCTGTTGATTCAAAAGTTTTTCGTAAAAACCGGGGTTTTCATGTGGTAAAAAAAAATCAAATCACGTATATGAAATTACTTAAATCCTAATACAATGTGTTGCTTACAGTCTTTTATCTTTTAAACTATTGACTATTTGCTTTAATGACTACCAGTGGCGGATCCAAAAGAGGGGTTGTTTAATGAAAAGGAAAGGACGACAACTCTGTCTGTATGGGAGATTGACGCAAATACCGTCTGACTATTGACCGGTGATATTAAATCAATCAAAAGCAAATTCATTCTCTGAAATTGTAAATGATGATATTCTGCTGGCTGTTTTTTTACATGATCCTATTCTAGAATTCTGGATTTCTAAGAAGGCGTGTCTAACTAGTCAAGTCCCGATAAACCTTTAGTAAATTGAACCTTAACATGTTTACCTTAAATACCTACACAGGGTACATAAAGTTGGGGTACAATAAGTAAACAAAAAGATATTCTGTACAAAATGATACCGTCCCCGGCATCTTTAATTTTGATAATTATTTTCCCTTAAATAACAATTTCAAAGACACGAACAGGTATGTGAGGCAATAACGATCAACCAGGGTAAATAGAAGCTATTATCCCTCTACTCGGGAAATAATAAACTTGGCCATGCATAAATGCCATCCGTTGATTATAAAATGATAAACGTTTTAGTTTTATAATTAGCATGTTGACAAAGGTATTGTAAAAACCCCGGTTTTTGTCGTAAATTTTTTATAACATTGAACAGAAAAACCCCTACTGTCATACCTTGATAGCATTACTATAATATATTGATCTTCAATTTGTCTCTTTCCTATAAAGATTACGGCGTAAAAAAAGTGAGACATGTGTATGCTGTTTCAGGTGTCGTCGATGGAGGCGACGGCGGCGTCAACAATGTTTTATTTCTGATTAGATCTAGTTTATGGTGAACAACTAGTGGTAGTTCAAAGATATTTGGTATGCAGTAGTATAAGTATTGGCAGTTCCTATTACCATGAAACTTATTTGGCCTCTTAGTTGTTGTCTATTGTGACAGTCTATTGACTTTGAATATCTTGCTCAGTTTATATGTATAAATGTGTGATTAGGTCAGTTTATGGCGAACGACTACTGTTAATTTCTGATAGTTAGTACATTTGTATAATCATTGGCATATCTCGATTCGATGGAGATTATTAGCCCCTGTCCCCTCATTTATAGTTAATTAACTTTGAGATTTTGCTTAGTGTACATGTATTAAATTTTAAAGGGAATTACTCATGATAAGTCAATGGTATTTGGTATTCCGTTGTATTAGCATTGGAACATCTCATTTCCATGGAGACTGTTGAGCCATGCACCCCCAATCATGGTTCATTGAACTTGAATATTTGAAAAACTCACAAGTTAAAATGTTGATATTTTAATTTCAACATTTGCATTATCAAAACTATAAAAAAGCGAGACACATTTCTGTGATAACAATTTATTCAATATCGTAGAATTACGCAAAAACATATTTGGCCAAAAAAAAAATAAGACATTTGACATACAAGCACGTAATCAATATGCAATTTATGACGCATAATTAATATCAAATGTTATCAAGATAACTATCACTACATTAACGTTCTCCATTACAAATCATAAGGTAATATAGTGAAAAACGTTTAAAAGTGTATGTTAAATTTTCCATGTAGTTTATACGAAGACAAATGTACACATTATTTTAATATCTAATCCATTGTTTATTTTATAAAAATAATAACATTTCATTATAACTTGTGAATTAAAAAGTTTAGCAATTGAAAAAATTTTATGATGTGAGTTTTGCTTGTATTTCTAAATCTATGACAAAATGTGGTTGTTTTAATGAGTTTTACAAACAGAGATCGTCTACTGCATGTTATAGTGTATACCCCAGTCAAAAAACAAGGTTACAATTGCACTTCCGTCTCTGAAAAAAGTGTAGATTTCGACGATTGTAGAACGATCGTGTAGGTCGCAGTAAGATCATGATACAATCGTGGTGAGGTCTTCCTGGTCGTACTTAGCATGCTTAGCGTGGCCTACTTTGAACATGTTGAAAACAAGTGTGGTGCAGTCGTGACGAAAAAAGGTCGAAGTAAAGCGTAATGAGAGCAAAGTAAGGTCGTTGAAAGATCGCAAAGGCTAGCAGTAGCTTTGTCGAAACGTCTTTCGTCATAGATTTTCGTGCGAACACGAGGTTATATTAGCTGCATTGCATTTTTTTTTATCTAAGATACATGTATATTGATGGTTTATAGGCGCTTATGAGTTCCTCAAGATAGACTAGTGTCTATGCCATGCAAAAGAAGTTTATATTGTATTTGATACTGCACCGGGAACCAATGAATTTTAGCAATATGCATTTTTATCTAGTATATGATTTATATAGGTAAAAATGTCGGAATACGGGTACAACACACAACATTGTGTAATAGATATAGGAAGATGTGGTGTGAGTGCCAATGAGACAACTCTCCATCCAAATAACAATTTAAAAAGTAAACCATTATAGGTTAAAGTACGGCCTTCAACACGGAGCCTTGGCTCACACCGAACAACAAGCTATAAAGGGCCCCAAAATTACTAGTGTAAAACCATAATTCTGTTTGCAAATTATCAATAACTAACAATGGATTGCTTAAATTTTTTGAAAAATTATGGGTCTACATCCTTACAATTAAATGTACTAATTGTGAGACAATCTATTTTAGGCAGACTATATATAACATCTTTACAAAATATCCATTGCATGTGTATTTAGCTGTTATTACATGTTTTTAACTTACTGTTAGAAACTGCGAGTACTCTTAGATCTCTTCTTGGTGTTTTTGTCTTCATATTTTGTGTTTGTTTTTTATGCTTAATGACGATTTAATAAACTTATATTTTTTTCACAGATAGTTCTTTGTTAACCATTTTCCTAGTTAGGTGATGGAAGTCGCAAATCACATGTCGGTGCCTAGCCTGAATGCAGTGGTTGTCGTTAGCTACTGTCTTTCATATATGTCATTTTTCACGATTGTTTTTTCATAAACCGACCATTCGTTTTGTTTTGTTTGAAACATTGCACTTTTTTTCAAATCCTTTCTTTTCATTACTGAATGTTTACGGGATTATTTGTTATTGTGTCATTTTGGACTCTATTGAATAGTAGTTTTCTTGTCATCATACCTCATATTATATCATGTGTATATCAATGTTAATTGTCATAATTTGCACATTCCGTCTAAATTGTCCAAAAAATATGCCAAATTATCTTCTTAGTTTAAAATACATATGCAAATAGTTTTTTTTAAGATAAAATACAGCAAGAAAAATTAAGCATAAATGAGCAATAAAACATATCGATATACTTTCAGAAAAAGAAAAATATCGTGCTCATGTAAGAAAATATAGCATTAATTCTTTAATGTATATGTTCCTTAAGTCGTAACTACAATCCAACTTCCTACCTGAGTGTGACCTAACGATTGTACTTACATTTTCATTTTACAAGTATCAACAACACGACGGGTGCTGCATGAGAAATGAGATCTTCTCAGTATTTCGGAGAGCATGTGATCACCCTAATGCTGAAGGGGTTCGTGTTATTCAGCGTTGGTTTGTTTATTTCGTTTTTTTTTTGTGTTCCATTGCTGGTCTTTTTCCTTACAAAAAGATTTTCGGCTTATGAGCTTGAAAGTTCATTTAGCATTTTTTTTAACATTTTAACGTGATTTTCACTGACAATTCTACAATCTTCTTTATTATACATTCTAGTTTCATTATTTACAAAAAATGTACACATCAACTATGCGCACACAGTGCATGAGAAGTTATGCGGAACTTTGTCCTTCAAAATACAGCCCTGTTTCTAAAAGGAAAATCAACCAAATATTTTTTTTTTATACTTTTAAAAAAAAAATATTTTCGTCTTCGATTTTCATATTATACATTTTTTTACAAAAGTAAATATCCCTGCTCTTAAAAGAAGTAGATATGTAATTGGGAAGTTAAATTGAACACAGATTACCTGAATAGAATGATAAATCACTGCAGGCTTATAATTCAAAAATGCACAAATGGTAATTTCACGTGAACTCGTGCTGACCTACTAAAATCACTGATCAATACAAAATATAAAATCTACTTTTAAAATCAGTGGTCATTTGTTTAATTTTATATTCACGTGAGAACATGTTTATCGTGTAAGCTAATTCCAACAGTTCATCAGTTAAATATAATTTATTATTAGTAAATTCTGAACCTCTTAACTACTGAAACATAAAAAAATAAGAGTAAAGTTCTCCCTCTTGGTATCAATGTGAACCACAAAACTACAGAATGTATCCACCCCCTGCTGTCTTAAATTACTTCATTCAGTTAATACAACTGGTTATATTTCACCAAACACAATTATTGACATCTGTTAGGACAATAAATATTGCTATTTTCTTCTTATATAATGACATTAAACATGTTTTACATTATAACAATATCGATAGATAATTTTAAATCATATTGACGGCAATTTTATTTTGCGTTCATTGAGAAACGATAAATAATATGGTATCTTTTAAGTATCAGTGTCTTCGCAATGCATGTTAAAGATGGTTGGTTATTCTAATACAGATAACAATTGGGTCAATAAAACCTACATATATAATATTTTGTTTTGTCAAATTTTTCGAATTTCCAAAAGATATTTGAAAAGTGGATATATTAGTATTGTTACTATGAACAAGTGTGAGATTGTATACCAGTAAATGATTTATGTAGGTATGTACGTGTATACCATTATTTATTATAGTAGACTTCTGAATTACATTTTAAATTTCCATGTAATAAATCTATAATAGGAAATACACATTGTAATGTCTTTTTTTTCACACCGCATCCTTTAAAATGAAGAAATTTTCAAGTTAACTTATATTTTTATGAATGAAAAATTGATAGAAAAAACATTGAAAAATCACCAAATTTCCAACTGATATATCAAGCTTAATTTTAAATAACTATTTGCAAGTCAGGAGTTCAGCTTGCTATCAAATCAGGTTTAATCTGCCTAAGTCAACAGAAGAAAATGCCTGTACCAAGTATTAAATATGACAGTTGTTGTCCATTCGTTTGATGTGTTTGGTGTGTTTGAGCCTTTGATTTTTTCATTTGGATAAGGGACTTTCCGTTTTGATTTTGCTTCGGAGTTTAATATTTTTTGTGATATTACTTTGTATGCACCAATCATTCCTCTGATTTTGTACAAAACAGATATATTTTCTGTTTATGAATAATATTGGCTTACTTAAAAAAAAAGGTTTATCAAAGAAGGGTATAAAAAAATTAAACTTACTTATAGAGAAAATAATTATACTTTTGTTCCCTTTTTAAATTACAGGGTTTTCATTTTGCTGATATAAGGCGAAGAAATTCTTGATCTCAGAACAGCTATTAAATAATGATTAACAAAAGGATTGTGATGTTAATGGTGGCAAATCTACTCGTCCTCTTATCTATATTACAGTTAGTATTTGATTCCCCGTTTGTGTCAGATTCGTCAGTTATCAGGAAGAATAGTCGAAGGGAAGAGAATGGCGTATTGCTTGAAAGTAAAAATATAAATCTTACAGAAATATCGGATGACGTATATTCTAATTTTTTGCAGCCAGGTGTTAAAAATAATGATATCCTTTTATCCAATAAAAAGTATATGTTTAGCTGCACAAATATTCATAAAATAGATATACACAAGTACAATGTTGGAGGTGGAAGGTCAAAGACGGTCGATATCGGAACCTTTCAAGGTCAAAAAGTAGTAGTAAAGAGGATTTCTACAATAAAACGGAAAGTGATAGGCGATAACTACAGAGAATTATTATTTATGAAAGAAATCTTATTAAGAGAACAATTGGATCATCCGGGCTTCATTAACATGATGGGGTTTTGTGTTAAACATCTATATAAAGACAGTTACAAACAAAGTCAACTGCATAGTGGCATCTCAGCTGTTTATGCGTACGGTGAAGAGTTTAATATAACAGATTTAACATTAACAACTGATGAGCGACTATCTCACGCATTAGATCTTACTAACTTGTTGTTTTATTTACACAACTCTCCTCTCGGATCTTTAATCATAGGAGACTTTCACAAAAATCACTTTCTCATGGTTAATAATAAAATAAAACTTATCGATTTAGATTACATGCATAATATAGAACATCCATGTGTATTGTCACAAAACCGTTCACTAATTCAAAAGTGTCCATCCAAACTTACATGCTATAAGTTAGATACTAGAGAATTAGAAAACCCAACATCGGTATCATCATGTGCTAATAAGAGCGTTTGCAATCAAGGAGAGTGTAGAGGATACAATCTTAGAATAAATATAGGAAATATTTATAACAAATTCCTGAAGTTTCTTTTAAAACCCATTTCTTTTAATCCCGTAATACAAAAAATGTTATTAGAACTAACGGTGCATCTGATAAAAAAGGACATTTCCATTGAGGACTTGGTGAATAAGCTGGAAAATGTAATACATATAAATAAAAATGGATAAAAAAAAAATATGTGTTATTATTACTATGTATTGTCAGTTTTTTAGCAATAGCCAAAACTAACATGACTAACTGATGTTATCCTCTTATAGCTGTATTGTGACAGACGTTTATAAAACGTAAATACACTATCCGTACTAGAGAAGCTAAAATGTCTAACAAATATTACAACTTATTAGTCGATACCAAGATGACAATTCCATAGTAAAGAACGAATAAAAAACAAAAAACAAAAAAACAAAAAATAACAGTAAACTAAACACACAATATATATACTTTATACCTACCAACAAGAACTCCGCTTAACAATAAGGGCGATCATAAGTGTTGCCAGGTCCTGCTTAACATGTGACACCGGTCTTGTATTTACAATATAAAAAATCAATATGTTATATCTATCAAGTGGTGGGCATCACACAATGATCAAATATTTTTGACAATACATGTTGAAGTATAGTAACGGGTCTATAGAAAACTATTAAAACCAATTGAACTGGAGATTAAAATATACTACCGAAAGAATAAGGTGTTCTATATATTGTTGACATTTCTTCGATAATGACACATAGACGGTTTTATATTGAAAAACAAACAAACAGGACAATTTTAAATTTATATTTGTTGTCAACAGCATTTTCTATCAGCAGCGTATCCTTTTCGTGATATAGCACTGCAAATCAGTAAAAGCCGAAATGGCCTACGTCTTTACTCGACTGTACTGATTTTTATTTGACAAGTATGGATTGGTCCGAAATGTACTCGACATTACTTGACCCCATTCTTATCCATACTCTACTGTACTTGTTTATTCTTGATTCTTAAGATAGGTTCACGCTGTCGATCAGATCAACTCGAGTATCCCTATTGTCCAAATTTCCACGTCCAAGTTCAATCAAATTCTTGATCGGGTTAGTTTACGACTTCTACCCGACCGCCATCTGACTTTACACGACTTTAACTAGATCATTCACCACTCCTTATGACTCCATCACGATTTTATCCCGACAACAAAATGAATACTTTTTTGATAATTTCGATCAATTCACGGTCTTTACTCGACTATCGAGACCAGTCAACTATTCACGATCTCAGCTGCCTGATCTGGACCAGACCAGATCAACCATATTGTATATGGGTCGTAATGATAATCAGGATTTGGTCGAGTATGCATAATTTTAGTAGTAAAACGTCCTAATTTTTTGTTCTCCCCCGCTTCGGATTTATTTTAAACATATTTTATGGTTCAAAATGAAAAAAGGATCAGACACAAGTTTAACAACTTAGTAAAGTCTTCTCCAAAACAAAACAAAACACACATATTAATTAATGAATATTTCATACTAACAAATAATTTTAGAATAAATACATGACAACATAAGAAAACTATTTGAAGCGAACCAATGAATTTGAATTGAAGAGTTAATCTAAGATGGGGTAGACAGCAACGGGCGCCGAGAAATCTAGGTGAGGCAGTGGCTGACACGATGACAACTTTGTGGGCAGTATGCGAGACTTGCATTAACTGAACAAAGAAGAACCCAATGCTTATAAAAACTTCCTCATAGTGAACACTGATATGTAATGGTCGTTTATTGCTCTGTTTTGGAAATGACACCACACAATGAGATTTGTCTCTGAATTAGTACTTATGATAGACAGCAATATACATAAACTTTACCACCCTCTTGTCCTTGCTATCTTACAATTCAAGCGTACCCTTTGTGTCATGTATTGTGCAGAAGTATGTACTAAGTATTTGTTATAGATTTGATATCCAGTAGTTAAAGGTTTAATGTATTTATTTTCTTTTTGCTGACAATATTGCAAAGACGGCAAAGATGTCATCTATTTCCCCAAAATTTTACCAAAAGTAGAATTTCAATCCCCTGGAGTGATACCTTTACTGAAACTGTTTACAACTTTACATATATCTATCAACAGATCAAGAGTGCATTTCTTTCTAACCAAAGTTTGATAAACGTTGTAGGCCGTTTGTCATAGTTTGTTAAATGTTACAGAAAGAAAAACAAATTCATCGTTTAATCAGAGTTTGCTGATCCTGTTTGATCTGTCAAAAACGCATGCACATTTTGTTCTTATTTGAACTTATTACGCGGGTAAACACGCCTCCGTAGAAAAAGACACAGAAGACTTCGCTCCTCTATGCATATTTAATTTTATTGGCAGTTCTTCATCTTAATCAGATGACTGTTTGAAGATAGTGATGATAAAGCCTTTATTTAATGAGGGTTCGCGGGTCTAAATCATTTTTTTTATTTTGGATTTTGCTATATTTTTCTATAAACGAACTTTATCTTATACATAATAGAAAATGACTAAAAAAATGGGATGATCGTTCTTTTGCGCTCACAATCTGCCATCGAAAGAAGCATACATTTCTATAATGGTACTTTCTGTTGAACTAATAGGAGAAATAGAGGTAATATCGAAATAAAAACAAATTACTAAATTACAGAAATCGCTCAAATTTTACAATAGTTTTGTTTAAGTACACTATTTGTAAATTATAATACAAAATATAGGTCACCGATGAGTTAAAAAAGATATTGCAATTTCAATGCAAATAATGGCATTTTTGCACCTAAGGGAGATAATTTAGAGCTTTTTCCATGATATATACACTTTAAAAGTCATCTGGGACCAACACGAATTGATTTTTTAATGATTTTGTACCATTTAATAAAGTGACAACTGATAAAGGTAATAAATAAAATTTGTAATGAAAAATAAATGTTTATTTTTTTAGCAACACGACGGGTGCCACATGTGGAGCAGGATCTGCTTACCCTTCCGGAGCACCTGAGATCACCCCTAGTTTTTGGTGGGGTTCGCGTTGTTTATTCTTTAGTTTTCTATGTTGTGTCATGTGTACTATTGTTTTTCTGTTTGTCTTCTTCATTTTTAGCCATCGCGTTGTCAGTTTGTTTTAGATTTATGAGTTTGACTATCCCGTTTGTATCTTTCGTCCATCTTTTTTTATACCCTCGAGCCTCCTTAAAAAAAAGGTATGTTCTTGCTTGTAAATATTGTCTAAAATCACTCATTTTTTTTTCATAGATGTTATTTTAATGAAAAAATGGAGGTGATAACTATTTTGAGTAATTTTAGACATGGTTTTGAATTATTACGAGCGAGAACGCGTTTAGATAATCGTTAGGAAGAAATGCATAGTTTCAACTTACAAATGACGAACGACAGACTGTAGACGCATTTGCAGCGAGTATATCGATTACTTTCGTCTCATTTTTGTGTGAAATTACGTCAGAAAGTTCGAATGAAGAAAAAAAACTGCAATGTGACCTATAGTTGTTATTAATCATTTCTGTGTTATTAGGTTTTCTGTGACGAGTTGTCTAATAGGCAATTGTACCACACTAGTCTTATTTTTAATACTACAACCATTTCTGGACAAACGGAAAATACAGACAGACAAACAGACACTAGTCAATATAATAAGTAAAATATAATCCTGATGTTCTAATAAACCAACGTTGAATGATAACTAGTGTCATCAACAGTCTAATAATGAATGTTATTGTACAAATACCTTCATATTTGACAAATCCGCCGGTGCTAAAATTGAAGGATTTCTTCCCTCCCGGTACACCTGAGTTTTTCTCAGATTTTGTTGGGTAACGTGTTGCTTAGTTTTTAGTTTTCTATGTGGATGTGGACTGCTGTTTGTCTTCTCGTCAGTTTTTGTTTTTCTCGATGGCTGTGTCGGTTTGTTTTCGACCTTTGAATTTGATTGGACCTTTGGTGTTTTTGCCTATTTTTCAAAATGTTACCGTTACTTGCAAAAGTTAAGACACGTACTGTACATGGAGGAGTTTTTGTAAAGTAAAACCATGTTACATATATGGTTTTGCTAACGCAGAGGTATGTGAGTTAATCAGATCTGCACACACTTTTAGAGAATCGTGTAGCGGTCATGTGTTCTCGTGAATGGCAGAGTAGAGATCGAAGAGTGGTCGAATTGGTCTGGGATAAAATAAATAAAGAAGTCGATGTGATCTGAAAGCGATCGGGCGTTGGTCGAGTTAATCCTAAAATGATCGGATATTATTTAGTCGAGCAAAGGTTAAAATAATCGAATACTGATCGGTAAACATTTTGTATTCCGACCAAACTCAATCTCTACACAATCCTTTTCCGATCAATTTGATCAATTCGACCGCTACTCGACGAATTCTCGATCATTAGTTTTATGCAAGGTTCACACTGCAGATCAAATCAACTCGATGATCCCGATTGTCAAAATTTCCAAGACCAAGCGTACATAAATTCTTGATCGGACTATTTACGGCTTCAATATGACTTCAATTTGACTGTACATGACTTTAACTCGACTTTTCACGACTCCTTAATGACTCAAACAGGACTCTATCACGACCACTAGTTGCTTACATATTCGATAATTCCAATCAATTCACGATCTGTGCACGATCTAGCGAGACCAAATCAACAACACTCGATTTCAGTCTGATCTTTACAAGACCAGATAGACCAAATCGTACGCGGATCGTAGTAATAGTCAAGAAATGTCGGGAATATATATTTTCAGTGTAAAAACGTCTTAATTTGTTATGCTCTACAGCAGCGAAGGAGGCATTAGGTGTAACCCTTATCCGTCCGTAGTACGTACATACGTCCCAACAATTAGTTTCCTTTTTGTAATCATTTCATTTAGCCTTAATTATATATTGTCAAACATATATTCAATGCTTGTTATCATATAACACAGATCAAGTTCGAATTTGTCTGTCGTCACTTTTACTGTTTTTGAGTAATGACCCTTCATTCCCAGGAATGGCCAGTTATTTAGACTTTCTCTATAACGTTATGCTTGGTAGTTCTTATTTAAATCTTATCTTTTGATGGAGTTTATGTTGCTCAATTTTTATGTTTTTCTTTGTTGTGCATTGCATACTGCATGTACTAGTATTATAAGTTTGAATGTCCCTTTCGTATCTTTCAACTCACTTTCGCTGTCTGTCAATTTTGTTCCCCGCGAAGAGAATGATCTGTTGCAATTAATTCTTTTTTTACAGTAGATTAAAATATGCAGAAAAGGATATTTAGATCCAGGGTAAACATAGATAGTTTAGTTAGAAATCGCGATGTCTTTGTATAAAATACGTGTATGAAGTTAGCATGCATTTGTTTCACAACCAACATGATTAAATTGATTTGAAGTTCTATCTTTCGGGGACTATCCGTATTCTCAAAGTAGTAGGTCCGGTAAGGGCCGATTTTGGACTCAAATTTCAGGTTCATGTAACAAAAGTTTTTGGACACTTTTGAAACACTTAAGTGTCTATTTCAATTGATTCAATTAGTTTATGTGAAAGATTTTAACTAAATTTTTCATTAAATACGCTCGGATTCAACCTTATGACAAATATATCAAATATGCCAAAACAACGTCACTTTTCAGATGGTTTTTGTCAAAAATGAAAGTGGCCGCATCCGTGTTCATTCCCAACCCTTAAATATTTTTTGTTTTATCATCAAATACAACTCACATTTCAATATTATAAATAAACACGAATGCGGAAACCGTCTTAAAATTAACCAAAATGCTAAAAGTTTGAAGATTTCAGTAATTTAGCATGACTTGATAATGCCAGAACGCTATGTTTGTGCATAACATTGTCAGAAACAGCACATATTTATGTGGCAGAATCATTTTACTTTCCAAAATATAGCTTGAAGATTACGTTTTCACAATTTTCTAAAACTGCTATATTTTGGGGTCAAAAAGGGGTCTTACTAAACCTACACCTTTCATAAATAAAATATTGTTAATAAGACAACTTTCCACCAGACACCAAACAGTTCTACCAATAAATATAACGATAAGTTAAATGCACAAAACGATAAGCCAGAACATATATAATATACAGTAATTCATTAACGACAAATACTTAATTACAGACTTCTGAATTATGACAGATTAATATAGATTGTGCCGGGGCTTAAATTTGTGTTGATGTCTTACTCTACCTGTGTGCTTAATCAAGTCTCTCTCTTATATTAAGCGTGTTTTTCCAGTAAATTGTTTGCGAGTTGATTCCACTTGTTTTGTCTGATATGAGAAATTTGTAATTTCTAATGACAATTTTTATCTCATATCAAAGATGTCTTTATCAAATTTATCATCAATCGACAATTGATGTATAAACAACAGTTGTGTTTTTTAACATTATTATATACTGGCAATACAAAACAATTGTTACTACAAACAAAGAAGATCAAAGATGATATTTTTTATGAATAAATAAAAGATAATTTAGATATCGGAACATTTGATGCTCAAAGGCATGTGTTTCAACCATTAAATAGAACAGTTAAAGTTATAACACAAATCCTGATGATGAAAGACGAACGTATGTTTCCGCAATCAGATATGGCTGTAAAAGTATTGATACAAAAAAGTTGACAAATGAAATGAACAGCCAATGCTCCGTGTTGAAGGCCGTACTTTAACCTATAATGGTTTACTTTTTAAATTGTTACTTGGATGGAGAGTTGTCTCATTGGCACTCACACCACATCTTCCTATATCAGTTTAAATCACAGTTTGAAGATTAAAAGCATCTGTAATAATGTAAAGTGCTTCATGTATTTTAGACAGGTAAATATTAACGTAGGTTCAGTCTAAATAAACCGATGTGAATATTTGTATTCAAAACTGTACTGTTGTTCAGACCATCCGAATTTCAACATTTGTAAATACTTTTTTTTCTAAATCCTGTAATTCAAGACGTTTTTTAAAAAACTACCAAAGCTATGTATCAAGTACACCTAACTTAAAGTATAAATTATTAAAAATTAAAATGTTAAAATCAAAAGTCGGAATGCACAAAAAGAAAGAATATTCCTGAATCATTTCATACATATTCAGTCATATTGACAACAACAAGTGATCACATCAAACAGACTCACTACCTTAACATGAAGTAGGTTATGAAGCCTTTGATAACACAATAGTTTAAGTATAAAACGAGCGTATCATACTTCGATTTAAGTCCACTTATTGATAACATTTAATTCGAATTGACAATTCAAGCCGTAACATATTCATATGCATGGTTACTAATTATTGTAAATCCATCTTGTGACAGAGTAAACTTGATCCAATAATAGATTACGAACAAGAAATAGATTTGAAAAGCTGAGCTCCAAAAAGCATAATGTGGAAAGGTACACTGCAGGACTCTAGCAGAAATAAACTGTCATTTGATATAGTAATCGAAATAATCGCCTGCAATAAACATTATCATGCAGATTTGGTAAATCGAAACCTTATTGAATCATGACTTTCTTCTATTATTACAAGACATGGTTTCTTCAATCTATATGTAATGCTTAAATTTTGTATATAGAATAACACAAATTATTAATACGAGCGGTCTCTTTTTGCACAATCTTGTGAGCATGTGCAGTGAACATATTATATTTTTAATATTAATATCGGCAAACAGACATCCGCATTCGAACCTTTCTAATAATACAAGTTGAATATGATAATGATGGATGGCTGCTTAACGTCCAGCGGCACATTAATATACATGTACGTATTAAATACGAGAAGATGTTAATGCTTCTTTGTACTAGACTTACATACTGAACCTGCACATTATCGTGCTAGTTCACAAGGTAATTGTCCCAGAGAAGACGTGCCACTTTACTCGGACACAGTAATCATATTCAAAAATGACCAGTTTTGCTCTAATAACGTGTGCTGAGCACAGAAGCAGCAAATACCAATGTTAAAATCTTTGGTTTGATCTAGTAAGGGTTCAAACCCTTCGACTGCCTGCACTCGTGTCGACACAAGTTTGATGCCATGTATTTCATATACTAGTAACAAATAAAAACGGAAAACAGTTACTAGCATTAGAACATTTAACCAGCAACACCATACGTGTTTTGGGATCACGCTTTAATATAATGGTTTACTTTTTATTTTTAATACTTTTGTCAGGTAACTTATTTTAATTATTTGAAATACACTGATGTAATAAAGATACGATATGTATTGACCGTTAACAACACAGCTTTCCATCTGAGACAACATAACAGTTCAAACAAAATATATTGGTCTGTTACATGCACAAGCAATACGCTAAACACCACTTTTTTGTTCCCTACCTCTATCTTATTTTCCGCGAATTTTATTCAGTACATGTAGGGAAATTTGCCTGATAATCACACTATTTGGTTTAAAATGAAACATTTGTCATACCAGTGATATTGTTTGCCTTAAATTAGTGGAAAATACAGGCTTTTTCCCCTGGAGAAGAATCCCAATTTGAAGAAAAAAATGGCTTAAATTATTCCCAAAAAGACAATTTTTTTCCCAATTAGTGCAGTCTCAATAGTAATTGTACATGAATACAAACTGAAAACACTCATTTAAAGATTTTTCATGCCTAAAATGACTATAGGTGCAGATTTGAGGGTCTATTTATGTATCATCACTGATAAAATGGGGTCTTATTTTATAGCAGGGTTTGACTTGTGAAAATGGGTCTGTATATTGAAGTTTCAGTCAAATTCATGGTATATTTTAAATTTCCCAATTTGATGAAAATGACGCATATTTTCCCAATGAAAAAGGGTAGAGGTAGTTTTGAAAAAAGCCAACAATATCACTGCATACATAAAAGTAACCACTATTTCACTTTGAAGAAGATTTTTTTTCAAATTTAACATCAATCGACAAAATATTCATGAACATTTGTTGTTCCTCAACATTCTCATATACTTAAAATGCAATAAAATCGAAATTACAGAGATGACTTTTTATCAGTTAACAAATTTAAATGTGTATATAGAATTATTTGATGATGGGAGAAGAATGTTTCTCTTCATTAGATAGAGCTGTAAAAGTATTGGAAAAATCTGATGATAAAAGACGGCTGCCTCTCTTCATCATATAGGGCTGTATAGAAATTAAATTTATAAGACAAAAATAAGCTTCCAACATGTTCAACGGTTTTACAATTTTATTTATCTTAACATTTTCCATATTATAACAAAGATATTGCCGAGCTTTTGCTGACAATAACTCCTTGAATAATACATCTATATATACAAAATCTCTTATAATTATTTCATTGTAATTTTTCAAAAAATGTTCTCTGCACACACTATTAAGCTTCTACAATTTATTATAGCAGGTCTTAAATCTTGAAGGGATAAATTTATTAGCGCGTTTATTTCTCGTCAATATTTATACTCAATTCCGATGAATTATTTTAGAAAAAGGACGAGACTACCTTTTACAATCCTCTGGCACATCAACTTTCTACTCGAGCTGTAAGTTTTAAAATAAGACGGATAAAGCCAATTCTGATGTTTCTTTAATTTCTAGTACTTGGGGATATGCATTTGTAAAAATGGAACCAAATCAGAAAATTTGGATTTTAATAGAATGAACATCATCAATATACCTTAATGTGTAATTGGATAAACTAGCTACTTTTTTTTGACAAGTGTTAAAAGGAATTCCGACTCATATGTAAAAAAGAGGTCGACAAGGTGAGTCAGACTGTTCGTGCCCATAGGAATGTCGACATATTGTTGACAAAATCTATCTGCATATTAAACAAATATGTTGTCAAAAAGAAACTCCATGATACTCATCATTGTTCCTCTATGTAGCATGATTTACATTTTGTTCACTTTAAACAAAAAATGCCTGTGGTTTTCAAAAGTAAGAAATTAATAGCGTATGCTACCACTTTTATGTTAAAACACATTGTGGGTAATTTCTTTCAGACATTTTATCACTACGTCATAGGAAATGGTGATATACAGGGTTGAAAAAGCAAAAGTTTTGATAGAACTAACTTCAGAAACAGATGGAGATTTAGAATTATCTAGAAGTACTTCAAAGTTTTTTTTACAATCGACATATGGCTAACACCACTGCGCCAGTAAACAGTTACACAGTATTTTAGAACCTCTTTTACATCGAACAGCATGTTTGTCTATCTTACAGACAATTCTTTAGTTAAACATGCAGATAAGCAGGCAATGTACAATTGTTTGTATGATTCGATACATTAAAATAAAGGGAACCTGTAGAAAATGCTGTAATACTTATTGCAGGTTTTAGGTAAAAAAAAAACAGGATTACAGCTGCGATATAATATATAGTTGTTGTCCATTCGTTTGATGCATTTTGTCATCTTTTTTGCCATTTGATTAGGACCTTTTCATTTTTGAAATTTACTGTGAGTTCAGTATTTTTGTGATAGTACCTTTTACTCTTCACATATGGATTTAGTTACCATGAAATATGGTGAAGGTCACAAACACCACAAACACTCTATGTAACTAATAATTTAATTTAGACGATGAGTATAATAGTATTTTATAAACAAATTTTCAAAGGAAATCCAAAGCTTATAAAAAGATGAAGAGCTATAATTCAAAAGGTCCAAAAAGTATAGCCAAATCCGTGAAATGAATCAGAGCTTTGCATGAGGGAGATACATTCCTTAATTTATAATAATTTCTTATATTTTTTGTAACAGCAAATTTTAATAACAAAAAAATCCGTAGTTTCATGCCAGTACCGAAGTAATTTATAATAATCAAACGTTACTAAAAATGTGTTTAGCTTGATAATTAATGAGAAGAAGAGGATTCGTAAACGATAATCAACTTGCGATTTAATACTGACCATTTATATCGTATTTGGTCAGTAGCACATTAGGAAACGAAATTATATAACCAACAACCAACTTTTGTTGCAGAAAGCTCGACATAGAGATAGTGATTCGGCGGCGGCGACGGTGTTACCTCACTTCTAAAAAGCTTTATATTTCAGAAGGTGAAAGACCTGGATGCTTCATACTTTGTATATAGATGCCTCATGTTACGAAGTTTCCGTCAGTCACATGTCCAATGTCCTTGAACTCATTTTCATGGTTCAGTGGCTACTTGAAAAAAAAAGTTAAGATTTTTTTGTAATATTGAATTCTCTCTTATTATAAGTAATATGATTACTATATTTGGTATGTGCGTACCTTGCAGGGTCATCATGCCCGTCAGACAGTATTCATCTGACCTCGACCTGATTCCATGGCTCAGTGAACAAGGTTGCCAGGTCCATATTTCAGATACTATAAGCAATAGGGCTAGTATATTCGGTGTATGGAAGGACTGTAAGGAGTACATGTCCAACTGACGGGTGTCATCTGACCTTGACCTCATTTTCATGGTTCAGTGGTTATAGTTAAGTTTTTGTGTTTTGTTCTGTTTTTCTCATACTTTATGCAATAGGTCTACTATATTTGTTGTATGGAATTATTGTAAGGTGAACATGTCTAGCGAACAGATGTCATCTTACGTTTACCTGATTTTCAGGGTTCAGTGGTCAAAGTTCAGTTTTTCCGTTTTGGTCTTTTTATCTAATACTATACGCCATATGTCAACTATATTATGTGTATGGAAATATTTTATAATCTATATATTAGTCGCGATTTTATGAAAATCTGAAACACATTAACTCTTTCAGATATTGTCTGTAATTAAAGGTACCGGGAAATTGTCCAAAAGTTTTTAAGAATATACTGCGGTATCTCATTAAACTTATAATATAAATAGTTATACAATTAATCACAATTATATATACACAATGTATATTAATACACCAAATACGTTCCCCACTTTCTTAAGCTTTAATTAATTTTCTTAATGAAACCAGTTTATACACATATACCAACTAAAAAGGTAAATGCATAAAGGGAAGTCTAGTATGGATAGTTTATTTACGTTATACTAAACATTATTCCTCAGCGTAATTCACAATACAACCTTTTGAAGATAGAGCCAGTTAGTATTGGATACTGCTAACTAAGAGGCAATAAAAAGTGATAATAACATAAAGCTTTCGGTATTTTTATTCAAACATTTTTATTAATATGTATTATGTTTTTAAGCTGATTCACTAAGTCCCAAATGGAAATGTCCCTTTTTATCAGATGCAACGTTAATTTTGATAATATTTTTTGTATAACAGGATTGAAAAATTTCGGTTTCAAAAGATAGTTCAGAAAAGTTTTATGAATATTTTGTATATTCATTTTAAGATTATATTCTCTACATTCTCCAAGACTGCAATCGTTCTCATTATAACACGATGATTTCGAAGATGAGTTTGCTAGTTGTCTAGTATCTAATTTTTGGCATGTCAATTGGAATGGACACTTTTTAATTAGGGTGCTGTTTTGTGATAATACACATGGATATTCTATATTATGCATGTAATCGTAATCAATGAGCTTAATCTTATTGTTAACCATGAGAAAGTGATCTTTGTTAAAATCTCCAATGAATAAAGATCCGAGGGGGGAAGTGTGTAAATAAAGTAACAGGGAAGCAAGATCTAACGCGTGAGATAGTCGTTCACCAGTTGTTAATGTTAAATCTGTTACATTAAACTCTTCACCATACTCATAAACAGCTGAGATGTCACTATGCAGTTGACTTTGTTTGTAACTGTCCTCGTATAGATGTTTAAAACAAAACCCCATCATGCCGATGAGGCCCGGATGTTCCAATTGTTCTCCTAATAATATTTCTTTCATAAATAATAATTGTCTGTAAGTATTGCCTTTCATTTTCCGTTTTATAGTAGAAATCCTCTTCACTACTACCATTTGACCTTGAAAAGTTCCGATATCGACCGTCTTTGACCTCCCACCTCCAACGTTGTATTTGTGTAGATCTATTTTATGAATATTTGTGCAGTTAAACATATATTTATTATTAAATAAAAGAATATCATTCTTTTTTATTCCTGACTGCAAAAATTGAGAATAAACGTCTAAGTCATGTGATATTTCTGTAAGATTTTCATTTTCAATTTCGTGCCCTACGCCTTTCACGTCTCTTCGACTATTTTTCCTGATAATTGACGAATCTAACTTGTAAAGCGAAAAAAATGTAAACTGTAGTATAGACGTGATTACAAGTAGTTTTGCCACCATTAAGGTCACAGCTCTTTTGTCGATCATTATTCTATAGCTGTTTTGCGATCCGGAATTTCTTCGATTCATATAAGCAAAACCAAAAAATCTGTAATTTAAAAAATCAGTATATTAGCCTGTGAATAAAGACAATTAAACATTGTTTCATTTTAGATTGTTGTTTAAGCTAGTAAATAAGCGGATTTATTGGCGAAAACTTATGGGTTTTTATATCAATTATGTCAGATCTTATGCGATGATATAAATGTTAGTTAACTTGTCAATTTCTTCTATTTTAAAAATGTTGAGAAAAAAAATTACTATAAAATGTGTATTCCATATTGTAGATTTATTACATAAGAATCTTACACGTAATTAAAAGTTTGATTGATTGATTAATTGATTGTTGGTTGCTTTACGCCGCATTAGCACAAAAGGGCTATATCGCGGCGGTTAAAAGTTTGAATACTAGAACATAAAATAAACAAAATCAAATACATAAAGCAAAAAATACATACAACAATCATCTACTGGTATATAATCTCACACTTGCATATAGTTACAGTATTTACATCTACCCATTTCAAATATATTTTAGAATTTCGAGGAATTAAGGAAATTATTATATACGTACGTTTTATAAATCTAGTTGTCATCGGTTTTAACTAACCAACTATCTTTACCATCTCGGCAGAGACACTGCTTCTTAAAGCATACTATTTTATTTATCATTTTTCAATGTCTTTAAAATTAAGGCAAGTTGTTTTTCGATTTTCAAATCTGAAAAAGAGATATATCAAGGTAATAGAGACAATTGATGTAATAATTTAAATTATTGAGATTGGGACCGTCTACATTGTACAAATCCACTGCTAGGTCATACGCTTTATTTGCCCAAAATTTAGGCATTTGAAATGTTATATGTGTTACACTAACCAACCATTGCAAAGTGCCGAAATCAAATACTTCTAAAGGACACGTTACGATCGAGTTTTGAACCCTTGAATCCCGTAATAACAGGCATATATTGTATACCATAAGAAAGCTTATAAAATGAGGAACCAAAGCTATGTAGTGAAAATAGTGCACAGATTCGGTTTAAGGGGTATTATTGCGCCCGAAAATAAACAAAAAGGCCAAAATCAAGAAAAGAACTTATAAAGGACGTTACGATTGAGTTATGAACCCCGTAATAACAGGCATATCCTATATACCATAAAAAAGCTTATAAAATGAGTAACAAAAGCTATATAGTGAATATAGTGCACATATTCGGTTTAAGGGGTATTGGGGCGCCCGAAAATAAAAATAAAACAAGACAAATACTTCCAAAGCACGTTATGATCAAGTTTTCAACCCTTGAATCCCCTCGTTACAGGTATATCCAAGGGTTCAAAACTCGATCGTAACGTTCTTGTTGAAGTATGTTTCCTTTTAGATTAGGATGTTTTTGGTATTTGTGCCCCCCATTACCCCTCAAATCGAATCTGTGCCACATTTTCACTATAAAGCTTTTGTTCCTCATTCTATAAGCTTTCTTAGGATATATAGAATATACCCATAATTAGGAGGTTCAAGGGTTCAAAACTCGATGTGCCACAAAGTCATACTCACTATATAGCTTTTGTTTCTCAGTCTATTAGCTTGATGAATAAAAGAAGACCTCATCCCCATGAAATATATGTAACAAACTGAGTGCAACAATTGTACGGTTAACTTCTAGATATGCCTTAGAAGTGGGTTTTAGATGCATGATCAAGTGCAATTTTACTAAAAAAAACAAAAAACTTCTAGACATTAAAAAGTGACAGGCTTACAAATATCCTTTTTCTTTATACCATAATACTATATAAGACTTTGCCTCAAAGTTTTAAGCTGATAGTATATTTTAATCGAATTATAGCAAAACAAACCAACTTTTCGACCCTTAAAAAACTTATTCGAAAAGGTAACCAATTCAACGCTGTCATTAATTTATTGAACTGTTGTTGATATTCGTATTGATTTTGTTTTTATCAGTAAATTAAATACCATTGCATTGATTTACAATCTGTCGATTCCTGTATCTTGGCATTGCACAATGTCGTAATTTTTCTATGATCTTAACACTTTATCCATGTTGAAAATGCACTGATTGATAATTTAGACAGATTCCTTTTTTATTAGTTAGAATTTTCTATGAAATAGCTGTTATTTATTGAGAGAAGTTCACTCTCAGATCTGCACTAAGTGTTTTTGTTGTTGGGATGTACAAGTACTCGGCCACGTTCCCTCTATGTTTTTGTTATATGGATTTCTGTGTGTATGCATCTCATGAGTTAGGCCTTTTGCAACTGATGTTTTTTACATCGCGATGACAGTGAGGACATTCCGATGTATTGTTGCAACAGAGATTTCTACTTACATAACTTTCGTTTTTGATCTCAAACCTATGTACATTATCGTTTGCAAAATAACATTTATTTCTTATCGCCCGTTACTAATTCAATTCTTTAATGATTACTCATAATATAAGATATTTTATCATATAGATTAATAATATGAAAAAAGTGCGACGTTAGAAATATATATATTAATAAAAAAAAATCCTTTATATTTTGCAGTTGTTCAGAAGAATAAAAATCGGTTAGGTTTTTCATTTGAATTCCTTTTATATTTGTGATTATGTGGTTTTGGGTTTGTAAATTGTTGAAGGCCGTACGGTGACCTGAAGCTTTTAATGTCGTGTCATTGGTAATCATACCACATCTTTTTTTATGTTTATATTTACAAACAGATACTACAGTCATTTAATTTAATCAACTTGAAAAGTAAATAGTACAACAAAACATGAACAGTTCACTACTCATGAATAGTGAACCTACTTCAGCCCTGTTACTTAAGTTATTTACAAAATAAGTCTATACATGTATCTCGTTAACTTATAATGGCCGTTATTGAATGTAAATTCATGCAGGTTTTTTTTTATGCTTGTCTACCGTGGGGAAAAAGGGGGGCATAATAGCTTAACTTACGATTTGATCATAGTTCAGCTTTTTTCTAGTAGGGCATACTATTTTTAGTCAACGCTCTATCTTAATAAACTGTCACTCTAAAATTGTAATCACTTGCTTCAGGTCGGTCAACCTTGCATCTCGTCCAGAATATGCATGACATATCTGCCACTGGACATTGAAGGAGCAATCTATTAAATTCAATCAGCTTCATTAAGTGCTGTATAATTGATAGTTTTCTTTTGAAGATTGTCATAAACAGTTTTCCAATTTTATGTTTGTACATTTATTTGCTTTTTATTTATATTTGAATTACGAAGCGAAATTTTAGCATTTCTTTCCTCATTCTTGTCTTTGCATTTAATTTCTTTTTACGTTAGATAACGAAGTCCACACAAGGAGTTACATAATATCCTATCCATCTAAACTAGAAAGGGGAGGGGGCACTAGAATAGAAAAAAAATCTTCATTGAGTGGACATATATTGAAGCAAACAACAACGAGAGTCTCGTCTAGGTGACACAATTTGCTGTTTCAAGTTTTTGTTCATATCTGATATAGTTACCGTAAGAGCACACATTGGTTCACAAATTGTTGGAAACAATTTAAATAAGGATTTAACTCATTTTAGCCGATTCTTCTTTTGTTATTATTGTCTAACTGATCGGATTTGTTCTTTAATGGCGCCAAATAGTGTTAAAATCAGTCATGTTGAAGGCCGTACTTTAACCTATAATGGTTTAATTTTTAAATTGTTATTTGGATGGAGAGTTGTCTCATTGGCACTCACACCACATCTTCCTATATCTATGTGACTTATTTGGAGAATTCGTTCACCTTTATTGTAGTTAAAAGATTTCTATCAATTAACTTGTGCGTAAATCGTATTTCTCTCTAAACTAGTTATTCAAATGTTTCTTTAACGTTTAAATAGCAGTGGCGGATGCAGAAATGTTCATAAAGACATCGGATAAACGACATTTTTATTTCGTCCGGATTAAAATGCATATTCATACATTCGAACATCAAACGGAAGCACCCCTTTAGCAATCTTAAGGGTATACTGTTGGACAGGAAAAGTCGAGAGATGTCAATAATATTTCGATACCCAAGTCAATACTTTGGTTTCAATAAAAGGATATAAATGTATACATTGATGCTTCAACAACCTACCGGCACAGTCAAATCAAAACATTAAGAGTACGTTAACATGGTCTTTTGAAATAGAAAGAATACATATTAATAAGCTCAAAACCACCCAATGACTAAAAAATACGGAATTAATTATTAATTTTAGATGTCAAATATATCTTAACAAACATATTTGATTTAAATTTACCGTCAAAGATTTCCGAACAGATTGTTTGGTTGAAAATATCACCTGCCTTTTTTTCATTTCGATCGACGGTTAAATAAATGATAACGGATGACGTCCAAAAACTTATGTACAATACACAATAGAGTTTCACGAATTCTCACAGTAACCAGGAAACTGAAAGTACATAAACTATATTAAATGTGTAATATGATATTGGAACACGAAAATATCGATGACCGTATTCACAGTTTATTTCATAGAATAACGCTCTCTATTAATTAAAAACTCTTGAACCATTTATTTGAGGGGTCCTGATTTGGCCCGCTGTTGCATGGCTAAATTTCTGTCCTTATTCTATATACTCTCATTGGTGTTCCAAGTTTCACGTCCATCCTGACTGTCGACCACCTATTGTTAATTACAAGACCTATACCTATTTGTTTTTAAAATTTATGTGTTCTCTTCATGAACTTACATGAAATATTTGCCACTGGACATAATGCAAACAACGATCAATCAACTTCATGAATTATTCCATGTACATAAAACACGAAGGCAAGATATGTATAAATTAGTGCAACTTTTTTGCTGTTGGTCGGTTGTCTTTATCAACTGTTTTATTACGATTTATACTATATTATGTCAGACGATTATCAAACTAAGAAAGGTCAAAGGATTTGTTTTAAGGAGTTTATGCTTCATTGACACGTGCATAGGGAATGACGAACGATTTAAACAAAAGTGTTTGTTTGCATGTTTGCATATAATGGATGATTGTATTCAAAACAAGAATGATGATCAGCCTTGCAAACATATCTTATTTTTACACCTGTTGATCGAACCTCAAAAATCTATATACCATGATGCTAAAGATGTTTAGTTTAGGCTATTTCATACGATTGAATTCATTGAAATTTTTTAAAGGCATGGTTTTCAATATAAAAACAAAATAAGATTTTTTAATTAATTGGACTGAACAGACAACACTATGTTTTTTGCATTTGTACGTAATGTAGTGTAGGAAAGTTACAGAATCAAAACAAAAAACCATTAACCTGCTATTGGGATGTACCCGTTATGCATCTAGGTCTGTTCGATTAGAAGCTGTAAAACTATCTATTTAAATAACTTATTGTAAGAGTTTACTTACCGTTTTCATATGATGTGGTCTTTGCGAATCTACTTCATGATTACTTCGGGCTTGGGGATCTCAACATCCTTTTTTGTTCGAAGGTCTTTTATCATCAATATTTATTTATAATTGAACTTTTACTATTACTAACAGGATGTGTACTGATCAGTAGGTGTCAAAGTACGGACTGTTTTAATCACCAGGTTCAAAAGGTGATCCAGAAGATTAATATTTTTCTTGTTTGGTTATTTATTTCTCATTGCTTAAAGGGGTAGGTTCAGTAAGACCCCTTTTTGGGCCCAAAATATAGCAGTTTTACAAAATTGTGAAAATGTATTTTTTAGCCATTTATTTGAAAGCAGAATGCTTCTGCTACAAAAATATGAACTGTTTTTGGCAATACAATGCACATATATCGGATACTAGCATAATGACGTCATGCTGAATTACTGAAATCTTCACAATTTTAGCATTTTAGTTAGATTTTAGACGGTTTCCGTCTTAAATCAAAGTGGCCGCATTCGTGTTCATTCATAATATTGAAATGTAAGTTGTATTTGATGATAATGCATAACATATAAAAGGTTGCGGATGCAGCCACTTTCATTTTTGACAAAAACCATCTGAAAAGATTTTTGTCATATTTGATAGATTTTACATATTTAAGCTTGAATCGGAGAGTATTTAATGACTAAATCGGTTAAAATCTGTCACTTAAACTAATAGAATCAATTGAAAAAGACACTTAAGTGTTTAAAATCTTTCGTTAGACGAACATGCAATTTGAGGCCAAAATCGGCCTTTACCGGACCTACTCCTTTCAAATGAAAGAAAAGGTCAATATTTTAAGTATTTTTTTTTTCATTTAAAAAAAAAATAATTGGCGTGATCATAATATTTAAGACTTAGGACACAAGTAATTGAGGAATGCACACTCATTTTTAAAAGATTTTAATTGAGTGGTTTTATTGTAGTTTTAAATGGTCTTATATATTTTTACTTATTTAATAATTTTATTGCTCTTATATTTCTACAAAAAAATCTCTGAAACTGATATTATCAAGATGCTTGATTTCTAAATTGACAACATATTTGTTACATTCGGTGGACGTGTTTTCTAGCAGACTGTCGACATGCCAATGGAAACAAATTGTGTCCCTCTACTTGCCGACTTGTTTCTTTAATATAACGAGGCTGACTTCATGCAGGAGCTTCTTTGGACACAACTCTTGCTGAGCTTTGTAAAGCTAAAATAAATCCGGATGAATATGACAAGGGATCGATATTCTAGTATCAGATCGATGTATTTGTATGTCACAGTCTTTTATTATTATAATATCATTAATTTTACCTATTTAATTGTTTCAATTAAAAAAAAATCCTATGTCTTTTCCAAGAGAGTAATTTTCAATCGATAGTTTCGTTATTCAGGTCGGTTGTAGCTGACAAAATTCTTTATTCTCGGATAAAAGAGATTTAAGAAAATTTTGATTTCTATTCATTTTGTTTTATCTCACTCTTTCTTTTCAAAAGAAAATATAAAAAGATTAAAGACGCCGTTTGAGTAGTTTTAAGGTGATCGTCAACGGAAGCCATAATCCTCACTTTATACCAGCCAAGCTCATTAGTGTAAATCACAAAATATTGTTTTTGTAAACATTTTAAATATTTGTTCATGAACATTAACAATGTATCACTTTTTATTTATAAAAAATCTATAAAAGATAATGGTAGGTATGAAACACTCATAGAAATAGCATATCATAAATCAATTCAGTGGTCAGTGACAGGAAATTTGATTACTAGTGTATTGTCAGATTAACTATTCAATTCATTTAAATCCCGGAGGTCATGTATTGACATGTGTGTATTAGTTAGAGATAAAAAAAAAATGAATTTTAAATGCTATTGTTAACCTGAGGACCGTAAATTTAGTTCGATTCAACCGAAATTTCGACTCATCAGGAGTCGAAATACATACTTTTGTACGAAATAAAGATCAGGACCACGTGAAAACTTCGACTCATCCGAAATTTCGAGACAACGACAGTTAACTGTATTTTGATATGAGCGTCACTGATGAGTCTTATGTAGACGAAACGCGCGTCTGACGTACTAAAATATAATCTTGTTACCTTGATAACTACAATGTATTTTCACCACTGGGTCGATGCCACTCAGACGGTATCACCAGCCCAGTAGTCAACATTTCGGTGTTGACATGAATATCAATAATGTGGTCATTTTTTTAAAGGAGTAGGTTCAGTAAGACCCCTTTTTTTACCCAAAATATAGCATTTTTACAAAATTGTGAAAATATAATCTTAAACTATTTTTGAAATGAAGGATGCTTCTGCTACATAAATATGGGCTGTTTTTGACAAAACACCATGAAGGCATGCTGAATTACTGAAATCTTCACAATTTTAGCATTTTAGTTAAATTTTAGACGGTTTCCGTCTTAAATGAAAGTGGCCGCATTCGTGTTCATTCATAATATTGAAATGTAAGTTGTATTTGACGATAATACATAATATATGTAAAGGTTGAGGAGGAACACTTTTTCGACCCCTTTCATTTTTGACAAACGCCATCTGAAAAGTGACGGGTTTTATTTTGGCATATTTGATAGGTTTTAATATTTAAGCTTGAATATGAGTGTTTTAATGACGGAATCAGTTAAAATCTTTTACAGAAACTAATTTGATCAGTTAAAATAGACACTTAAGTGTTTAAAAAGTGTCTAAATTCATTCGTTAGATGAACTTAAAATTTGAGGCCTAAATCGACCCTTACCGGACCTACTCCTTTCCTGTTTACAAAACATTGAATTTTACGAAAAACTACTAAGGATTTTCTTATTCCAGGCATAGATTACCTTAGCCGTATTTGGCACAACTTTTTGGAATTTTGCATCCTCAATTCTCTTCAACTTCGTACTTGTTTGGCTTTATAAATATTTTGATATGAGCGTCACTAATGAGTCTTATGTAGACGGAACGCGCGTCTGGCGTACTAAATTATAATCCTGGTACATTTGATAACTATTTACATTTTGTGTATAACACAAGTACAAAGGAGAGCGACAAAAGATACTAGAGGTATAGTCATTTCATAGATCGAACATAAACTGACAACGCCATGGCTAAAAAGGAAAAGGACAAACAGACAAATAATAGTACACAAGACGTAACATAGAAAACTAAAGACTAAGCAACACGAACCCCAGGTTATTTCTTTAAAATATACGATTGGAGTTTCGAAATAATTTTTTAACAATTTTCTCAATTTTTTCTTCTGTTCTTTGACTGTTGATGTTCTCGACGTTTTTCCTTTAAAAAAAGTGAATGCTTGCGTCATCGGCTTCGACACTAGAACTTGAGAAAGTTAAATTTCATATTAAAAATAAATCGTTTACAGACAATATGTTGCATATCTACTTAAAAGAGATATACAAACTCATTAACCGAAAATAAAATGACAATGCCTTGGCAAAAAAAACAAACTGAAAACAAAACAAAACATTAACATAACATAACATAACATAACATAGAAAACTAATGACGGACCAACCCAAACCGGGATACAATTTTCAAATGTGTTCTTAACAATATCTGTCAATTGGTGTTTTGATTCAATTTCATATGTTGTCACATACTAAGATGGTCTATTTAAGACATGAATAACCTCTTTCAATTCAAGACAATTTCACCACAATATTTTAGTACAATACATTAAGCTTAAATTTTCATAATCATGTTTAATCGTAAGAATTAATCTCTGAATGCCATTAAAATGAATAATATCAAGACGCTTTTTATTTAAACAATTTATGTAATTCAATCAGAACATCTTCAATTGCTCGCTATAGAATACAGCTCTGTTTAAACGTATTGCACTAATTTTGGCTAATAATAATTATCATAAGTTAATTGACTTGTGGGTGGAATCGTCCGATAAACAAAATAAGACCCGATTTAATATCTCTTACGTAAAACAAGAAAGGTTTATTTGCCTTGAACTGTATTGGTATAGATCTCAAAGGCATTCCAAAGGCTGTGGCTGCAGCTCCCTCTACGCCTGCTTCGTTCACATTGAAGACGGATTTATGAACAGCAACATCGACGTATAAACCTCCTCTCCTTTCAACAATAAGATTAGAAAAATTAGCTTTAACTTCGTCAAATATATCTTTTACTCCAAGTTTAGGTAATTCTTTCGTTAAATCAAATTCTGTTTGTAACTTAAACTTTGGAATAGAGATACTTAAAAACGTTTTAAAAAACCCAGCAGAAATATCCGAAAAGAATTTTGGTGTTATCTTTGCTTCTATTTTTGGAAGCCCGTGTTTTTCATTGGGTGAAATGAAGACCATATCAAAATTACCTCCCTTGAAAGGTAATGCTATGGCAGAGAAATCCATTCCTCGAAAATATGGAAAAATCATTTCGTTGTTCATCATTTCAACTTCAATCGTTTTGTTGTTAGGAAGGTAAAAGTTTTCTTTCTGTGTGTTTTGTGGAGGAAATTGTCTCTTCCACGTGGCTTTAAAGTATACAGCATTAATTATGAACATTACAGTGTTTTGATTTAACCAATCCTTTTTAATCAAATCCTCTATTTTACCGTTTGTCTGTTCTGACACCCAATTATTCATCTCGTTTGCAGATGCTTCAGATTTTGTAAAGTCCTTTACACTTATCTCGGCTCCAAAATATCGTTTTGCATTTTCTTGGACATTTTGAAACACTGTGAATTGGTCGCTTACGAACAGCCTATTTGCACTAGAAAAACTAACGTTGACACCAGCTCTTTGAGTAAGTTGATTATGAAGTGACTTGTAAAACTTCAACTGTTGCTCTTCTGAATATAAGCTATTTTGAAAAAGAGCAGAGGTAATTTGTTCTTTTGATCGTCCACTTGCTCCAATCATCACCAACAGCAACGCCGCTGTGATACTATATGGTGACAAGCAAACACTCTCTGCTTTGTTCAATCCTTTATACAAAGATGTCGAAAATTCAATTAAACTTTGTTCAAAGTCTACAGGAATATCCATTAACGAATCCATCACTGCAGTTAAAGATATAACACTGATATGGACCTTACTAGACATTATTTATATGTAAAAATTATGTGTTAACACATGTAGCATGAGAGAGTTTCGATTACAATACTGCAAAGTTTTTTGCTTAAATGGGTAATTTGGTTCAACATACTTCCTTTACAAACTATTTCTGTAATTATGTTGTAAATGTCATGCAACCAAGAAAAAGTCATGTTGCAGTCACTCGACTATGAGCGATCATGTGTTGTTTCTAATATTCTCATTTTTAGGATAATTGAATATTAGAAGAATATAAATATTTTCTCTCATGATTCAAGCATAATAAATTTATGTAACATTTATATAATGAATCGTTTGATCTACTCATAAATTAAGGAATGTATTGTATCTCCTTCATGCAAAGCTCTGATTCCTTTCACGGATTTGGCTATTCTGTTTTGACCTTTTGGATAAAAGCTTATCACCTTTTATATAAGCTTTGGATTTTAGATTATTTTGGCTACGAGCATCACTGAAGAGACATGTATTGTCGAAACGCAGGAAAATTGGTTCGTTAATAATATTACAATTATATGCTTAAATGTCACTTTTGAAGTTACTTTAACGTCGCTAATGACATTATCATTTGGGAAATGATATTGAGACGAGTCATACACACAAGTCTATTTACACACCCATCTCGGATTCCTTTAGATTTTTTAATAACTAGCTATGTCTCTTTTGATCTTAAAACATTGTTGTTACGACATTCTATTGTTACGCGTTCTTATTTCAGTAATTAGACTATCATTTACCTGTAAGAAACCATCATGTAACCTTTAACTGTCCAATAATTTTGAGAATGACCTTCGTCTTTCTTAAAAAATATTGGACTGCTAAAGTTACCATACCTGATTTTTACAGGTAAATGATAGTTCAATCACTAAAATAAAAAAAAATATGAATTCCATTATGTTCATCATGTGAACAAAACTACAACCAATAAAATTTAATGACAATTAAAAAAAATCATTTTATCCAAATTAAACGTATCCTTCCAATACAACAATTTTGTCAATCAACAAAAACCAGTTTCTTGAGTAAGAAACCACTTTCAAATTGATTTTAACACTACCAACACTTATATCACATACATTTTTTGGGGTTGTCTCTTTTAGCACTAATACAATTGGTTGATAATGCTGGTTGTAAGTCTTGTCTATGTTGCTTTTATGAATTGCTTTTTTCATGAGATTTATCCTCTATAATAATAATCAGTGTAGGACACAGCCGGTCGCCTGGTCGCCAAATGCGACCAAAACCTTGATTGGGCGATTAGACACTGTAAAAAGATAGATAGTTACTGACCCAAAAATAAATCATTGGGCGAGTGCATTATTATTGTCAAAATCGTAATTACTCCTATAAATAACACACCCCAACTTCGGAACAATCATTTTCGGAAATTCTCTGATCACATCGTTAAAACGTACAAGTTGAGGAGGTGTTCCATAATTGGAAGGATATACATATAGGAGAAGAATAAGTGCAGTAGAATATTAACATGGCGGATGACAAACACGTCGTGCTTGATATTGCTTGTTTAGTGGGTCAAATAAGGCTTTACTGGCAATGGGGGTCGCTACACAAATTGTGTTTTATAAAAGATAACGACAGTCATCGACAGTAAAATCTCGTCTGACGAACTAAACCAAACAAGGACACGGGAATTATGAAAAAAACTCCGCCAAACACGGATACAACTGAGAAGCTGTCAAAATAATTTTCATACGAACCCCAAAGGACAGAAACAAGTGACTGTGATAAGAAAATATTACGTTTATAAAATGTCTTTTGATTTTGTTTTTCACTGACATTTTGTAATGAAATACAAACTTTTGAAATGACTGACCGGATAGAATATCGCGGAAATTCCCAGTACTAATTTCAATAGATCAATTCGCAGAAAACTGTTTAATTTTAAACGCAACAACAAAATCTTCATCGATGGGCACGACATCACTATGCAATCGAAACGGTAATGGAACTTCACTTCTCGCTACTCTCATTGAATGAGTGGTCACTTTTCCCTATATTGATCTATATTAGGCACTGGACAGTGAGGTTTCATTAATTCAGTGACAATGAAGACTGGGAATGTGTTTTTAAGGTTCATGTGGACCCTATGGCTAAAATGGCCGTATTTTCACCTCAAAATTTTCTCTGAGTACAGACAAACCTGTGCATCTGGAAAAGTTTTAAGGCATAGCATGCCCTAGATAAATATAATTCAAATGCATTGTATGATTTAGAAAATTCTTAACTTACCTGGATTTTGCTGTACACTTTTTTTCGTCTCTGCAGAAGATGATAAAATTAACAAACAGTTGAGTTTACCTTGATATGGTCCACTCAGGTACACAGTTTAAATAACCAATTATTGTCAGGTATCTATTGTCCATCTAATGTCCATGTCAATTAAAAATGCTTACTATAATTTTTTACCTGTGGGGAAGTTCTCAAACCTGTTTCCCAACTTAGTTTATTTTGGCACCTTCTTGAGGAATGAAAAAAAGTGCACGGCAAAATCCTGGTAAGTTTTTATTTTTCTAAAACACAAAACATGTTTGAAATTCATTTATCTAGGGCATGCTATGCCTGAAATTTGTAACATATGCGCAGGTTTGTCTGTACTCAGAGTAAATTTTGAGGTGAAAATACGGGCATTTTAGCCATAGGGTCCACATGAACCTTAAGGGTAATGTGTCGGCAAAGTTTGATTGAAGAATTAAGAACATCAATTTATATTGGGTTTTTTTCATTTTTTATGGCTCAACACGGAAAAAAATTTGAGTAAAATAATTGGGCTACCAATTGGCATTTTGGGCCTGTGAAGTAATTTTTTTACTGGCCCAAAAAAAAATTTTCGGGCCAGCCTTCACTGTATATGGATATATGCAGGGGGTTTTATGCCCGGTGTTGGTGTGCGTACAGCACGCAATAAATACCGTCGACTGGTCAGTGATACATGGTATCAAAGATACAAATGGTATTATTAGTAATATGGTTGCAACTCGATGTTTGCTGATATCAATTACAATGCCTGGACTCGGTGAAATTGTCAGTTAGAAATATTCAAAGAAGTCCGTTTAAATACATATTTACAAATCGCGCAGTCCTTGCAGCATTATGCAGTTTCAATTCGTCATTGCTCATTTGAAGTTATGATGGCAGTAAAAGTATAAAATCTAGTGTTCTTTTCGTCAATTTAGAATCAACCAAAAATGTGTGAAAATAGTTATTGTCTGTCCGTTAAATATTACAAAAACTTAAGGGGAACAACCCAAAATTATTACACAGTACATGCAACGTTCAACTTATACCGAGAAGAGTTGATGTAGGTGTGCGAACTGTTATTGTTTAGTTTCATTTTATTAATTTCATTACATTATATTTAGTTCTGTTTTGTGTGTGTTTATTCGGTTAAATGTGCATGCATTCATTTCATTATTTGATTTATGTTGAATTTACTTTACTTTTGTTTGTTTATTAAATTTATTTTTAAAAGTTTTGTACAACAGTGCCCACTTGACAACCCGAAGAACTTAATTCGTTTCATTGACTAATAGATTAAATGAAGAAAAAAGAAGTGTGAGATTACTTCAGGATTCAATGCAATTGTAGTTTGTATTTAAGTAGCTGTCTGTCTAAGAATCGTGCAAAATCAAAAGATGGTGGCAAACCCATTATCACATATTTTACTGAAAATGGCTGTACTATCAAGAAAAAGATGATATAATATCATTTAACTTAATAACTCCTACTGATATGGGTCGATTTAGTTTTTATTAGATCGTTCAGTACATGGATTTAGAACAATCAAAACCCTCAAAAGTGTCAAAACAGATTGTCTTAAGGAAAAGAAGATAGAAAATGTATAAAAAATGATTGAAAGATGGTGATCATTGATTCCTTTGTTTCAATCAGGTATTATGTGTGATAAATCCTTTTTTAATAATAGATGTAATCCCTCTAAAACATTTAGCAAAACTATAAAGCATGTTTGTCCTCAATATTCTTCAACTTTGTACTTCATTTTGGCCTTTTTAGCATGTTTTTATTCGAACGTCACTGATGAGTCTTTTGTAAACAAAACGCGCGTCTGGCGCAAATACACAATATTGATCCTGGCATCTATGATGAGTTTTTCTACATTTAAAGATACAATGTTGGGTTAGGTTTAACCATTGATGTGAACTAAGCTACCTAAAATAAAGTCAACGATTGAAATAGTTTGCATTTCGGTATATACGGGAAACAATAAACTTATTGTTCTGAACAATTAAATTTGTTGAAAGGATACTAGTTTAATGCCATCTTTTCTAAGTTATTGGCGAGTTTGACATATCTTTAATAAACTTGTTGAAGACCGTATTTTGTCTTTAATGTAACTTTTGGTATTTTATTGTTTTAGTGACTTGTTCCGCTCATTTTTAGATTCCTATGTAAGAAAGCGCTTCGGACGCATGAAATTCTTTAACGCATTGTTTTAATTTTTTTGACGATCAAGTACTGTATGGTATGAATCATGAAAAGAGTAAAATCACAAAAATAATGAACTTAGAGGAAAATCGATTCGGAAAATCAATAATCAAATGGCAAAATCAAATAACAAAACACATCAAAAACGAATGGACAAGAACTGTCATATTCCTGACTTGGTATAGGCATTTCCAAACGTAGAAAATGGTGGATTAAACCTGGTTCTATAGCGCTAACCCTTTCACTTTAATGTCAGTCTCATCAAACTCCGTTATATAAATATTTACATTGATGCGTTAAATAAACAACCACGATAAATAAAATAGTTAAAATATGGGTACATCAGTCATCATCGTATAACAATTGTAATAGGAACAATTTAACAGAACACAAAATTATCTACTATCTACGAACACATTGAATGATTTGAGTGTCTGACGTCAGAAAATTTTAATACGTCACATAAATTTGTCGTTCAATGTGCATACAAACAATTTTAAAATTTACATAGGCAATGTAAGCATACAGTGTTAAAAAATCAAAAGTATGTAAGAATAAATTTCAGAAATAGACCCGAGATTTAAACTAGTCCAAAAGTTATATATTGAATTTATGAGATTCCAAAAATAGTTAATTCCACTAAGCGATTGAATGATTTTGACGCCTATGGTTTCACGTTTATAGTAATTCTTAATAGAAATATATCATAATGACTTATAAAAGAACAATATCATACTGACGGGATCTTTCAAAGTACAGAGTCACTAATTAGAACAAAAGAAATACAAAAAGTCGCATATACAAAACAAACCACCAACAAAAGATAATCTAACAATCACCAACAATAGATGGTTGTGGATCAGAGAGCAATGCAATCATTGGACCCTTAGAAATTTAAAACCGTTATTCAGATTATTTCAAGAACATGATTTTGAAAATTTGATCAATATTTTAGAAAAAAAATATCAATTCAAAAAAAAAAACCTGCAGGCACATTTATCACTTATTTTTACAAATACGGGGCGTATATTCCAACGATTTCTATAATAATGTATCGTTATAATTTTTTTTAAAAATGCGTCACTTTTGCAGTCAAATATATGCCGTTGACGTTGTATAATATATAAACTCATCGATCATAAATACAAGGACGAAAGTTTGTGTATACGCCTGACGCGCGTTTCGTCTAAAAAAAAAATCATCAGTGACGCTCTAATAAAAAAAAAGTTTAAAACGCCAAATAAAGTACGAAGTTGAAGAGCATTAAGGACCCAAATTCCTACGAGTTATACCAAATGCAGCTAAGGTAATCTATGCTTGACGTAGAAAAGCCTTAGTTTTTCAAAAATTCTAAGCACAAAAAGTGCCGACTACTGGGCTAGTGATACCCTCGGAGAAATGAATCCCCACAGCAGTGGCATCGACCCAGAGGTTGTAAATACACTCATTATAGATACCAGGACTTAATTATGTATATACGCCAGACGCGCGGTTGGTTTTTCTACAAAATACTCGACAGTGACGCTCGAATCCAAAAAAGTTTAAAACGCCAAAAACAGTACGATATTGAAGAGCATTAAGGACCAAAAATTTCTAAAAGTTATACCAAATGCAGCTATGGTAATCTATGCCTGAGGTAGAAAAGCCTTAGTTTTTCAAAAATTCTAAATTTTGTAGGCATTTGATTTATCAATATAACCATATCAATGATAATTCATGTCAGCACAAAAAGTGCCGACTACTTGGCTGGTGATACCCTCGGGGAGATAAATCTCGACCAGCAGTGGCATCGACCCTGTGGTTGTAAATAAACTCATCATAGATACCAGGACTCAATTTTGTATATACGCCAGACGCGCGTTTTGTCTACAAAAGCCTCATCAGTGAAGCTCGAATCCAAAAAGGTTTAAAACGCCAAAAACAGTACAAAGTTGAAGAGCATTAAGGAACCAAATTCCTAAAAGTAATGTCAAATGCAGCTAAGGTAATCTATGACTGAGGTATAAAAGCCTTAGTTTTTCAAAAATTCTAAATTTTGCAAACATTTAATTTATCAATATAACCATATCTCAATGATAATTCATGTCAGCACAAAAAGTGCCGACTACTGGGCTGGTGATTCCCTCGGGGAGATAAATCTCGACCAGCAGTGGCTTCGACGCAGTGGTTGTAAATAAACTCATTATAGATACCAGGACTCAATTTTGTATATACGCCAGACGCGCTGTTGGTTCTTCTACAAAAGACTCATCAGTGACGCTCCAAACCAAAAAAGTTTAAAAGGCCAAAAAAAAACGAAGTTGATGACCATTAAGGACCAAACTTCCTAACAGTTATGCAAAATGCAGCTAAGGTAATCTATGCCTGAGGTAGAAAAGCCTTATTTTTTCAAATTTCAACTTGCAAATTTCTAAATTTTGTTAACATTTAATTTATCAATATATCCATATAAATGCGTTAAATATTTTGAGGGTAAACAGGCACTAACCGTATGGTAAAATTCAGAATGTCTTAGTTGTATGGAAAATTATTTGTAAAAACATTCTGTAACATTGTTAATTTACTGTCCCTTTAAATTTCAAATATTTGACAAATGTATTTGTCAAATATGAAGAACAGTCAATGATATAAAAAGCATGTTTAACTTCAAACTGATTTTTGTACCGTATATGCCTTCACTTTCGTCGCTAGTGTGGGATCTTCAAACTTTCAATAGCAATGTTTCCGTTAGAAAATACAAAGATTGATTGTATGAATCTTCAAATAAAAACACTGGCTAGAATAACAGACCAATATTTTCCATACACCACAACAACCAACGTCCAACCCTTCCAATAAAATAACAATACAATGAAAGACTTATAACAACTTACAACCCATAGATCAGATAGCAAAACCTATTAAACCGAGCCATGTATAGGATAAAGTATAACTTGTATAATGTAAAATAAAAAAACGACGAAATATTCTACGTTATCTTTTTAATTCTGACTATGACTAAAATCCATATAATTGAATGTTGTTTTTCTACTAAAAACAGGTTGCTAACATTTCAAGTAGTCATACAAGGCTAACAACACTGAACAAACCAAGGTTCAGATAACAAAATATGTAAAATCTACCTTTGAAAAAAATAAAGCCTAAATGTGAAATAGAAATGCTATGAAATGAAGCGTTATTTTTTTCTCTACTTACAATGATAAAAAAATCCATATAACTCAATGGGTTTTTTTATTTCTTCTAAAACAGTTGTTTACATTTGTAATCAATACTTAATGGTGTTAATTTTTCAAATAAACTTACGAAACATGTAAATCAATTCGCACGGTTTGACTTAACTTTAAGTCTTACTTTGTTGCATAATAAATTTGGAAACACGTTCACATCTGTTTTATCGTCTTAAAACATAATCCGCAAATACATGTCATTCAGGACAATGGTTGCATTGCACTCAAGTATATGACCTCAAATCGTTCAAAATTTTTACACGTATATAAGATTCTATATCTATCCGTTAATAACATATACACAGTGTGCCAATATGCAATTATTTAAAAGGTGGGAGACAAAATAAAGAGGGCAAATTGAAGTCAAAGAAACCGTTGGATTAATTTACAGTTCGCGGTAACTTCCCTTTATTCGTAGTATACGAAATCAGAATGGTTCAATAGTCAAATGGGTATTTCTAGACAATGTTGTTGTTCCTTTTTTAAAAGATGATGTTTCTTGTTTTCTGTGGTAGAGAATATTCAGAAATCCAAAGCCAGAAATTTGAAAATGAAGGTTGGGAAATGGGTTAACTGAACACTATTAATGTATACTGAATTACTATAAAGAATGAATGCGTAGTTAAAAGTTGAAATAGATTGTATATGTTGATGTTTCAGTAATACAAAGATGAAACCTCATGTGAAAGAACTTCTGATTTCCTTTTTTTGTGCCAACCGACGCCTTATTTTTTAAATTTTGTCATTATTTTACACACAAAAAAATGAAAATAACAAAAGTTTAATGCCTGCTTTCTGCACTCTTGGCAATTTAAAAATAAAGATACGCATCGTGCAGGCAAATGTTGAAAACCATGTTTAACGGTTTTGGTTACATGTACATGATTTACATGCATTCTCCATATTCAAAAAAACAACAAAAAACTCACTGATGAGTCTTATGTAGACGAAACGCGCGTCTGGCGTATTAAATTACAATCCTGGTACCTTAGATAAATATTGGTAAAACGTCACCTGCTCAAGAAATATGTTATCACTCTTTTGCACAAAGCTGCGTGCTTATTGGATAAGCAATAATTACCAAATTGAAAGTCAATGTTTTGTTATTGTCAATGAGGAGTAAAAAAATATTATTTTTTTAACCAAGCACAAGACCACAGAAGGCTATAATATTTACCAAAGATTAGGATTATAATTTAATACGCAAGACGCGCGTTTTTTCTACATAAAGACTCATCATTGACACTCAAATCAAAAAAGTTATAAAGCCAAACAAATACAAAGTTGAAGAATATTTAGGACCAAACATTCCATATAGTTATGCCGAATACGGCTATGTTATACCAGAAATAGGTATTATTGAACCTTAGCATAGATGTCTTGCGGTCAGCTAAAATAAAGATTTTATGTTTATGTGTCCTGTATATTTACCAAACATATACATAGGAGTGGGACAGGTGTTGCAAACAATACCATAAATATTAAGTCTAATGATATATAATGATCGATTTACAACTGTTTATTAGAGAAAACACAGAGTTAGATTAATCACTATTCTTAATCCCTAAAAAATGAAAAGAATGACAGAAAGATCAAAGTAACTTTCATTAAAAGAAAAGATATTATACGTTCCTTAAACAAGAAAGCTTTCTCAGAAATATTTATACCCAATATTCCCGCCTTTACGATTAACAGCAATTCATTTAGTGATGCTTCATTAACTGTGTCCTTTCATTTATTCGAATAACACACAATCATTATTAGCGTAGAAGTAGGCTGTAGCAATGGCCTCGGTTCCAGCTAATATAAGTTTTAACGTTTGTTTATCTGATTTTTCATTTTCTATCTACAATGATTTACACAAACCAGACAATGTTTGTCTATCTCCGTTTAGTATTGCTGCTTCGCTCATGCTCCTTATGATGGGAACAAGTGGTTTGTCTAGAAACCAACTCAAATCTGTTTTATTCAAGAAAGGACTTCCAACCGGGGACATTGCTCACCACTATAAAGTATTGCATGATGACCTCTTGAGAAAAGCACGTCATACACCCGGAATGCAGCTCTCAATCGCAAATCAATTTTTTGTGGCAAAATGGCAAGTTCAAAGACTCAATTACAAGTTTAGAAGAAGTGCAAGACGAAATTATGGTTGTCAAGTTGCTCTGATGGATTTTGGAGATGAACCATATACACGTAATAAAATCAACAGATGGATAGAAAGACGCACCGGAAGAAAAATTAAAGACTTTATACCAGACGGTATGCTCGATCAATTAACTTTTATGATACTCACGAATGTGGTGTATTTCAAAGGTCAATGGAAGAGCCAATTCGATCCCAAGAAAACTACACAGCGGGATTTCTGGATGAACAAAAACAAAAAAGTGATGACAAATATGATGTGGCAAAAAAGTACGTTCAAAGCTGGTGTCGACATGGATCTTAACTGTAAAGCTGTCGAACTTCCATACAAAGGGGATAATATTTCAATGGTTATTATTCTTCCGAATGAAAAAGAAGGTTTACCAGAATTGGAAAAGAAATTGTCCCCTCTAACTTTTGATAATCTCATCAAAAGATTGAAATCAAGACCAACAGAGCTAATTCTACCTAAATTCAAAATTAAGGCAAAAATTGATCTAAAGGCGATTCTAAAGGGGCTAGGAGTAACGGAAATATTTGAGGCATTAAAGGCCGATTTTAGTCATATGGTACGATCACGTGATCAGAAAGGAGATTTGTATGTTTCTGATGCGTTTCATGAAAGTGTTATTGAAGTGAACGAAGAAGGTAGTGTCGCCGCTGCTGTTACGTCATTTTTCATGTTATTTCGATCTGCTAGGCCTTCTACGTTTAATTTTGTCGCTGATCATCCTTTTGTATTTGTAATAAGGGATATAAGTAGTGGAACTATTTTGTTTCTCGGAAGGTATTCTAATCCGGAAATTACTATGATGAACAATATTAATAGAGTATCGACTACTCTGTCTGAAAGTAAACTAGTGTCTGACAATGATAATAGTCCAACCATATCTGTTGAAGGCACTCAAATCAAAACAGCATTGGAAAAGAATAAGCAAATCTTGTCAAAGAACGAACACGTAGAATGTTGTTGTGGCGAATGTTCAGTAAGTGATATAAATAATTCAGCACCTACTATAAATGAAGATAAGACAGAAAGTCTTGTAGACCAATAAGGTGGTACCAAGATATTTTAGGACTTCTATCGAAAGAATAATACTAAATCATAACGTACAATGACTCAGGATTACATTTATTTGTTCCTTTGTTTAATGACAAATAAAAATGTTATAAGTAAACACTAACTGTATATTTTGTCTCTTCGAGTGTAAATATAAATATCTGTATTTCTACAGAAAGCAGCTGTTGGAATTGTCCGGGTAATTATAACACTAGCTTATTATCTAGACATTAAGACAGTGAGTTTAATGTTTTCCTTTGTGTTTTCCTCATTATAGAGGACGAAATCATCATTCTCGAAGAAAAAAGTCACATTAAAATATAGTAATATAACATCTAGTACTTGTAAACGCAAAATAGTATTTGTAGATTCTGTGTCGAAAGTGCGCAACTGAATGTAGTCAATCTAACTAGTTAATTAAGTCAATGACATCTCAGACCTTTCTATGCAGTCTTACTTAAGCCAGCATTAACTGTATCTACTTGTTTTTGCATTCGTGGATTACTGCTTTTAATTCAATCTAACACTCAACCATCCCGATTTTACGAACTCGTTCTTTTACAGTTTCGTCTTTTTTTCAAGATGTAACTTTACCAATTAGTATTAAAAATTTAGATTATATAGGAGCATACCACTTTAAGTAAATCTATATAAAAACGTGTAGCATAATAGTATCTATTAAAAAAATTTAAAGAAAAATACGGAAATTTTATGTAAAAAACCAACGGAGCGAGTTGAATGCCATAATATTGTCACATACAAGGCATTATCCGACGAAAGTGGTGTTTTAAACACGGTATTATAGATAGCTAAACCTTACGCTTGTATGAATGACAGCTGTTTATACTTAAGTTGCATTGATAAAATTAGGCGAGGTTAAGCTAGCTTTAAAACCAGGTTTAATCCTCCATTTTCTAAATGAGAAAATGCTTGTACCAATTCAGGAATATGACAATTGTTATCCATGAACTCTATTGACGTGTTTGATATGTTGATTTTGCCATTTGGTTTATAGGGACTTTCTTTTTTGAATTTTCCTCTGAGTTCAGTATTTTTGTGATTTTCCTTTTTGTAATGTCCATGCTTTCGGTTGTATGATAAACATACAAGTGAATGTGACGATGGATGGAAGATCTGACAAATTAGGCGAAAAAAATGTTAACCTGAACAAAACATATCAATAACAAACAGTCTATGAAGAAAAATACCTTATTTTTTGTGAATGCAAATATTATATAATTAAAATATTGAGCCAATGTGTCTTTCATTTATGTTTTTTTTTTATATGCATTCAGTACAAATACGGACGATGACTCTTCGTGTGACTATACAAAATTGGTCCAAAGTATTGTTTAAGTTATAAATGGTACAAATTTACAACTTGTACACAGCAAATTCGTGTTAGAGACTGTCGGTTTTCCAAAAGAATTATATGTTACTTGTAAAATCTATGGGTTTCAACATATTGCATTTGTATTATCTATTTAATGGTCTTTAATTGGATGTGGAATTTGCACAGGTGTAGGAAATCCATTTGTTAATGTAACCAAATATTTGAAGTTTTATAAACAAACAAACAAACAAACAAACAAATAATTTATTAGAGTCTCACCTCTTTAAAACATTTGATATACAACACAATATAATATTAACAATTTATAAAAGAGCCACTCTAAAAAGAGTTATGAGATACTGTAAAAACACAGATTAAAATACATTTATATTACATCTATTACATATATCAATATATCTTAGCATAAACACCATGTTATTAAAAACACTTATACAAAAGAAAACAAACGTCAACATTATAATAACTTATTACGAGTATAAAATACACTTTCTCTTAAAAAGTACTTCATGGCAGATTTTGGCTGTAAAATAACAAACTCTATCATCATAAAACATAAATAAAAACTTTTCTTCATTACTTAAATTACTAAAACAACTTTCTATATTACATACACTGTTAAAAAATATCGTTCGCAGATCTGCATATTCTGGGCATTCTAATAAAACATGTTTTTCATCTTCAATTATATTCAAATTGTTTTTCTTACAATTGAAACAGAACCTTTCATTTACATCTATATCTTCATATCTGCCAGTTTCAATTTTAATCGGAGCAACACCTGCTCTAAATTTAGCATATGCACTTCTATATTATATGAAATAAAACTCTCATCTTAACTTTCTCTGTCCGATATGTTCAATTTGAAGATACAATATGTAATTCGCCGTTAAAATATGGAGTTGTGTCTCTTTGTGCATTATATTAAAGTTATGAGATCATTAACAAAATGGAACATTTTCGTTAAAATTGTAAAATTATTAAAATGTTGAAATTGGGAATTTTTAAAATCATTTGGTAAATGATATAAAGCATGTTTACATTACTAAATAAAGACTTTAGAAATGGACAATATAAAAATTGAAAAACAGACCCCCAAAATGACGTATTCGCAGAAGGTGCTTTTGTATGAGGTATAATTCTTTCGAACGGGAAAAAAGTCACGATGGGAATCCATTTGTTATAAAAATTTAATAGGATTTCTTTATTTTAAATCTTCCTGGCAATATTTTTGTCTGAAAATATTTTTGACGATGCTATAAGCAAGTAACTATATGTAGCATTAAGGATGAGGAAAAACAGGGCTTCTAAACCCTTACAAGAAAATTGTTTTAGAGGCGACTTTAGCATGTTTGGAGCTCAAGTCTTATTGATGACGACGGTGCCAATAACTCAAAAGTAGAACGATAAGCAATGCTGAAAAAGACGTTTAAAAAGTCGAGTGTAATGGGTATTACGTAATGTAAAAATACCCGGACGGGTAAGCTACCGTTCTATTTCTGTTGATAAATAAAAAATAGTAATGCGTCGCCTAATGTGATGGTCATAAGGTAGTTTAGATAAAGGGAACATGGATGTGGATAATTTGTTATAAACTTATTCATAAAAAAAATATTTTAAGGGTGGTTAACTCCATGATTAATTTCTATGTATCAGTCAAGGTTAAATTTTATTTTTCAGTCTTTCAAGACAATGAAATGCACACATAACTTTATGTGAGGAAACGACTGCGATATTCCATAAAAATGCATGAAGCTTGCTTCTTTTCATCGTTGATTGCTAAAGTTTGAGATTTTTTAAGTAAAACATATTGAAGTCGTATCCTTTAAGTTCTTGTCCCAATGCAAGTCAGTAGCATGCAGTGCGGATGTTGTCATTGGTTCAGGTTTGTCATATTTGGGGGTTTTTTTGGGGTTTTTTTTCGTACACTGTTTTGTTAGTCCGTTATTGTCTCAATCGAATTGTTGTATATTTTATTGGTAGAGGCATTTTATAGTCGACTATACGGTATGGGTTCTTTCTCATTGTTGAAAGCAGAACGATTGCCTATAATTGCTTACATCCACTTCATTTATACTTTGGTGGATAGTTGTCTATTTGGCAATTTTACCGCCTTTCTTACTTTTGTACTATTATAGCCATACACAATGCGGAGACGAGTTCTCAACATCAAGCATAGTTACCATATATATCTCCTTACTTTTATTTATTAAAACATTCGGTGGTTCGTAGCGTGCATTCTGTACTCTTAAATGTAGATAAAATTGTCAATACTTTTTAATAAACTTTTTCATTACTTTTACAAAATATATAAAATGTATGTAGTTGACTCAATATCACAGGTGCGGAATAGAAAACAATAAATAGTTTCTTCCATAAAAGCTTTGACTGTTCCTAATACTTGTCTGGATGGAAGAATTTACATGATTCACGTATTGTTTATGCGTGAAATCATATTCTACTAAATCATCAGTAAACAAAGTGAAAACTATTAAACGACCATAACTAATGTTATAGTATTTACCTTAAGAAGCAATGTCACACGTTAGCTTTTCACGTTGTCACTGAAGTCTTTAATTTAGATGACAAATGCCATCAAGTTAAGATTTAATGCACATCGGTGCACTATTGTGCAATTTAGAATATGTTTAGGTTGATATATTGAAAATTCTTTTATGTGAATAACTAAAACTTTAAAAGACATGGGTCTATGGGTTAATCTTATACTGGGTTTAAGTATTTTACGAGTATTTTAGAAAAAAACATAATTGACGTGAAGTTGTTTAAGTCAATACTACATGTCACTTGAGTTTCAATTTTAACAATTAAGAAATTCCAGATATAAATTTTATATGAATCCAATTAAAGGGGAAAATGTCGGCAACTTCTTAACATTTTTTGTCAAAATGTAGAAGACAAAAAATAACATCGAATTTGAAACCTTTTGAAACAAAAACTTACCTTTGATTTTCAGTATGCCTGGGGAATTCAGTACAGTAATATCTATCTAAAGGGCATACTCCTTTGCCGACGAGCAATCGCATTCTTTAACTACCTACAATCAGACCCTTCTGAAACAATCTGGTACATTGCTATAAAATTAGAGACAATAGTAGGTTACCGATGTTCAAATAGCTTGTAATAGGAGCAAATCAAGATAAAACAACATCTGAGTGAATCTTGTTTTATCCAAGCAGTGCGATACCGGACTAGTTTATATACATTGACAATGTGCGAATCAGACTCAGTCAAAATCTCACTATGGGGAATGAGACACAAAAACTAGAAACTCTGGGACTATAATGGAAAACTAGTTGCATTATCGAAAATCAAGTACATCCTTGCAGCTTAAAGATCTAAAACATTCTGAAATATAAAAATAAATGTAAACAAAGTTCAAAAAATAGAATGACGACTGAGCGCTAGCAAAATAATTCTGTTTCATTGTGAATGTGTTTGAAAACAAATTTTTTTAAACTTGAAAATCGGTCTATGTACATCGGATACTCGTTGTGTACGTAACTGCTGATCCGAACATCAAATTATTGTGGTGCAAGCAAATACTGTTCACCAGCATGTTGTATTAGCTGCTCTACATCGGGTACCTCAGCGCTTTTGAGTTACTTGTAATTGCTTTAGACAGGATAATTATGTTACATGTTACTGAATGTACAATTGACATTTGTGATAAGTGCTATCCACATAATACTTCAGTAGTGGTACAGGAAACTGAAGTATTATGTGGATAGCACTTATCACAAATGTCCATTGTAAATTCAGTAACATGTAACATAAGTATCCTGTCTAAAGCATGTTACTGTTGTTCCCTTAGTTCCTGTTTGTCGTATCATTTTCATTTTGAGGAATCGAACGAAAAGAGAGGTACAAATAGACATCGTAATTCTGTGTGTCCGCAGCGCTCTTCTAGATTTACTTTCATAGGCTAAAGTCTATGTCTTAAATTTGGAACCCAAGAATGTATCAGTACCGAAACATGTGAAGAGCTATATAACCAAAAGTTACCTTCAATAATGGTCATATCAATCTATGGTCAACATTACCCAAAGGATTTGGTACTTTTATTGTTTATAATATTGTAATTCTTAAAGTTCAATTCAAGAAAGATTATTAATCACGTCACCGAAGAGCACTAACTACAGAGCTGATGATAGATTACTATTTATAATAATTAGTTCATCAGTAGATTATTGACCGAGTTCTATAGATATGAAAAGAGCACTTTGTAATTTCATGCGTCCGAAATGCTTTTTTGTGTTTACCTCCATTAGTACCGCTAAAAGAATACGCTTAATATTTGAAACCCAATGATATAAAAGTACCGATACACGCGTGAAGATGTTTTTTTTCTTGAAATAATAACTTAGTTTTGTATGTACATGTATATGTTTTTATTTCCTACTTACCTCATATAAAGACAATGTATATCAGATTGAGACACAAACAAGATTTGAAAAAGGTGAAAAAAGAATAAACTAGCATGTACTTTTCTCATCTTATTTATTGATAGGCTTCATTTTTTGGTAATATATGATAACTTAAACATCCACTCGGACAAAAACATGTTTCGTTTATATTGGGATCTTAAGATACAGTAAAGCTGTGCTCGTATGTATAAACTAATTATCTTTTTTGCCAAAACCTTATTTGAACCTACACATCTTTATCTACATGATGTGTAAGTGTTTATTGTTTCTAGTATTGACCATTATTATACTAATCAGTTTATCAGAGATTTGTTATTCTACCTGCTTCTGCCTAATTGAAGTCTTTAATGCCATTTCATAGTATAGTCTCGTTTAATATATCAAACTCTCGCACCTAAAAATCCGATTTTACCGTTTAGAATCAGTTTAACCAAACGTAACATCTATCAATCTCTTTTCATCGGAATGAAATCTTTAATATTAACTAATATTTTCACTTTGTTAAATCTATTATCACTTCTTTATATAATTCGGTAACGATTTTTTAAAAAGACGGTGCTTTTGCCTATTTAATTTATTACCGCTGCTTTGTAATATCCGCTTAATTCTGGACTTTACTACGAAATAGTATTTGTAAAAGCATTGTATCTGGTTGCTTTTTTCCTTTTCGATTATCATAACATCTTTATTGAAATTTCATCAAAATTGTATGTCGAAATTTATAAAAACGGAGAAATACATATGAAAATATTTTACAAATAGTTCTGAATGTCTTTCAAAAATATGCTTTAAGTTTCATTTACAGTTAATAATTGAATGCTTCTTTTTGTAGACTGGTTCCTTTGTCGCTCAAGCAATGCACTCGTGTTTACGTTAGTTTCCTCTTATGGCTGGATATTCCTATCAATATGTATTCATAATTTACATGTATACGTTAATGGAATGCTATGAACCTCTAGTAATGAATTAAGGAATAATGTATATTATTATATTATTTCACACATAAGTGAACAATTTTCTTTCCGTTAAATTCAAAAATAAAATACAGGCTAATAAAACAAATCTGATTCTAACATTTAAAAGGACACTTGGTCCCTTTTACAGCAAAACGAAGCAAAAATATTTTTATTTCGCGTCAGTACGGCTGATTTAACAGCGATAAATGTATTCTAAAATACTTCACGCCTAATTTGACCCTTTAACACACTGAATTTAAAACAAATACAGCATAGTGTTTGGTACTTATAATGTATACACGTAAAGAGACAATATATGACACGGTCAGAACTAAAACATATCTGTATACTGTTTCGTGACATGGTCGTTTTGGACTGTTGTCAAATCAGTCTTTTTGTAAACAAAAGAACTTGTGTATATAGCTTATTTTCATTTATTGACAACTACTACTTTAAATTTGTAGACTGTTCATGTTCATGGTCCACCATCTGTAATAATAAAATCACGATATAAACGTATTTCCAAATTAAATCCATACTCATGAGCAACCCACCAATAGTCATTATCATCGTTCGCTAGTGAAAGGCGTTGGGATAAAAAGACGTGTAATTTTAATAATTGAATAAATATATTGAAGACTATGGTCGTTGCCTTCTTATCTAAAATAATAAGTTTTTTAAGAGAGTTGATTGAAATCTGTTATCCCTACATGCAATTATAAGATAGTTTATTATCTGATATAGAAAACGTGGTATCGAAAATGTTTTGATTTACTAGGTTTAAAAGTATATCTTTCGTTTGACTGTCATTTCATCGGATATGTTCCTTACGTCGTAACTACAATCCCCTTCCCTTTCATGAATTTGACCTACCGAATTAGACTATTTACCGGATTTGTAATCACATAAGCAACACGACGGGTGCCGCATGTGGAGCAGGATCTGCTTACCCTTCGGAACACCTGAGATCACCCCTAGTTTTTGGTGGGGTTCGTGTTGTTTATTCTTTGGTTTTCTGTGTTGTGTCATGTATACTATTGTTTTTCTGTTTGTCTCTTTCATTTTTAGCCATGGCGTTGTCAGTTTGTTTTAGATTTACGGTTTGACTGTCCCTTTGGTATCTTTCGTCCCTCTTATATCATAATATCACTAAATGAAAGATTATGAGACAAACCAACTTTATCTTTTTTAGAAAAGAATACATACATTTTGATTTAACTTGATTATTGATGTAATAAGTTTTGAAAGAAGAAGATATTATATGATTGCCGATGAGACAACTATCTTCCTGAGATGAAAGATCTTACTCAACTTTAAGAATAAGCCCGGTATTCAAAGTATCGCTAACTTTATATGGATCGTATCGAATTCTACGTGCTCTTTAAACAACATTACTGTAAAATTGAGCAGGCGATATATAGACCAATTGAAATAAGGATTCTGCAGGTACAGCAAAATTTCCTATTCAATTCTATTATTATATATATACTTATAGATCTTAAGCGTAGTACTGCACGTCATATGTACAACAAATAATCAGCAGTAAACGAACTCTGAATTTCTGCTGTCATCAACATTTTGATTCGCATTAAAACTGGTCGATTAGCGGTGATTGACCATGTAAGACTAAACACTTTTTCGTAAACGTGGCATAGCCCCAAAGATCGAAAACTATTAACACAATTCTAAACAATTTTAGTACAGCTTTAACGAATCTATATAACAATGTTTCTACAAGTCAATAAAGAAATTCTTATATTAACAAACCAAAGATCTCTCTGACTGTTGAATGTGGGTCATACCACCGATACAAACCAACGCAAGAATATTATGAGTTTTGATCCCTTTGATGTAGAAATAACAATTGAACCTGTATATGCTACTATACCTATTGTATAGCATATAAACACACAATATAGAGTTTATGTCTGATTACCATGTTGTGTCTGGTCTACCGCAGGTTACACAGATGTACGTGAATTAAAGCGATCATCACCTAAGTATAGTCACTTAGTTCAATCTGTAGACGAAACAGTGATGAAATCTCTTATAAAGTACGTCACCACTTGTAAACTTTCAAATTGTTCTGGATTGTGGACATTAAACAATGTAAAACGGTAATATAGTCCTCGATAAAAGGCACTTTTCTCTGAAAAATAAACCTTTATACTTTGATAGTAGTTTTTTCATACACAAGTGGCATGTGTCCTTAACCCGTTTTAAAATTATGCCTAATAAATGATATCACGATATATTGTGTGATCGTGAAAGATTGGATAATCGTGAAAGAGATTTACTGATCGTGAGAAAAGATTTATTGATCGTGAAAGATTTACTGATCGAGAAAAGATTTACTGATTGAGAAAATATTTACCGATCGTGAAAGATTTAAGTAATCGAGAAAAGATTTAGTGATCGTGAAAGATTTAACAGATCGTGAAAAAAGATTTACTGATCGATTATTTGAGAACGCCCAACCATACACAGACGCACAGAGCGGTTCCACGTGCCTGTCCTAGCGGCCACTTTAATTTTCGTCGTTACACTTCCGGGTATTCCGATTGCTTTTAAAAGTGAATGCTTGCATTTGGTTTGGAATGTCCCTGAATCGACCAAATTATTTAAATAGAGGTACATTTGATGTAATTGATGCAGTAAAATGTTTTAATATGTATACATTCATAACAAGTGGGTGCCATGTCTTAACCTATTCCTACCGTCGGACAAAAGATGTCAAGGTAACATACGATAAATCAACTTAATTTCGCGTAAAGTTTTTTCTTGCCAACCTCGCGACGGGTTATTTTTGCAATTCCCCCACTTTTATTTACATAATTATTCATGGAAAAATCCAGTTTCACATGTACACGACGAATTAATTTCGCGTTAGTTTTCTACTCGCGAAAGTTGCGAAAACAAATCGCTCGCAAAAAATAGTGGAAATATACAGTATATCTATACCCCAATGCACCCCGACATTTTACTGATTGAATATCAATGTATTTTCTTTCCAAATGACTTTTTATTAACACATAGCATAAAAGGTTGTTTGTATGCACTCTCAACGAGAACTAGGCCATTTTAAATTCTAAGCAAACAGCTGAACTGTCATAAATTTTTACATATTAAGTTGTTGCTTCAAAAGTATCTTGGGCGTTCAAACATAAACAAATCATTGATAAATTGAAATTCATTGAAACATGAAAAAAAGAATATTAGACTTTTTTTACAAATAAAGCTGCTCTAAAATTTTGTTGAGATTTTAAAAACTTTTGGAATAAGTTTTTCTATCAATAACGATCTCAAATTAACATGAAATCATTTTAATTTATGAAAACTTTGAGCAAGCAATGGGCGTTTCTGAAAACAAAACAGTACACTATGTTATTGAACATTCCGTTATTGCAGACGACTTTTATTTGACGACTGGGAGGTTATGCGCTTAAATATTTTTGCGCTTAAATGGTTCTTAAACCAATTTTTACAAAGAACATTCTTTTCGTTGTGTGAGTCTTTTCGACTACTTTGACATGACTTTTTATCCAACAATCCTTTTCAATAACAATTGTAAAGACTTGATTAAACTTATAACCTTAAGTGATATTCTAACACCAAATCGTATCAATTTGCACAAATAATTGAACACTACCATTCAAATGTAATCGTATAAAGCAGTCCATTCGGAAATGTTAAGTCTTTTGATCCCATCAACAAATAAAATTTATCCTTATTCAAAATCGTTATAATCCTGTTTAAAACAGTAAAAGAAAAAACATGCTATATTAGTACGTTGTACATGTATGTTTTCGCCTCCTTAAAGAACTAGATTACATTCTCTTACAATTCCTAAAGATAACATCTAGATATTTATTATAGTTAGTATTCTAACTGTTTTACTTTTGTCCCTATACTTTATTTATTTCATAACATGTGTATGTTGAAATTTCTGAAAATTAAATCGTTTATAGTGGCTTTCAAACATTTAGAATTGATCGTTCCTGATGAAGGATAATCCAGGAAAGCGCTTCGATAGCACCTTATTATAGTGAACTATCCGGTTAAAGATTTATTGTCATGAAGAAATTGAAAAATTTGTGGGTTAATAAATGTAGATTGCAAGATGAAACTACGACTTAGTTTTATATTTAAAAGAGAGATTAATTACTGATTGGAATTCATTGTCATTACTATTCATTTTGACTGATTGATTGATTGATGTTTTCTACTCCAGTGGCAAATATTTCATGTAAATTCAGGCAAAAAAAAAACAAATTTAGTCTTAGATGCATGATTTATTTTAATAGTTATCAGTAACTGCGAGTACTTTTAGATCTGTACTTAGTGGTTTTTTTGTTGTTGTTGTTTGAATGTACAAATACCCAGCCACGTCCACTTGTATGTGAAGCATTTGTATGTTTATCCATCTGATGAGTTAAGCCTTTTTCAACTGATTTTTATAGTTCGTTCTAATCTTAAGTTGTACTGTTACACCACTGTCCCAGGTAAGGGGAGGGTTAAGATCCCGCTTACATGTTTAAGCCTGTAATTCATTGGTTGTCGTTTGTTTATGTGTTGAAATATTTGTTTTTAGTTCATAAATTAGACCGTTAGTTTTGTCGTTTAAATTGTTTTACATTCACTGGTTAAAGAGATAATAGTAACTGCAATTACGATTATCCCAATATGGCGACGGCAGATATAGGTAAAATCTTTACAGTCATTTTACTCAAATGTAGCATGTTTTTGTCACTAGTTACTCAGCTGCAAGGTTTTTATATACCATTACATTATATTTGAATCGTAACGGTGCACTGGAATTGTCTAAGCGCTTTGCAAATTGCCGTTGAAAAATTCGGGATGATAATCGTAACTCGGATAAAAAGATAATCGTAATTATGGTTTTAAAAAATGCGAAGATAATCGTAACTGGATAGTGTTTTATTGATATTGACATTAAAAACGTATATCTGATAGCACATAATGAAATTATGGTGATTAATTAATTACGTTTTGACCAACATCTTATGACATGTCTTTTTGTGGATATATGAGTAATGGTTCTAATGAAAACAGCTACATACTATTATATCATACAATTGGAAGGGTGGACAAGCTTTAAGAAATTTGGATATGGGAAAAACACGAACTAAGTTAAAATACAGAAAACTCCCAAGAACTAGGAATGTCACAAAATATGGGAATGAGCGATGAGGCAATTTTATAGGAAGTTATGATATATGGCAATCATTGTCAGGGGAAACGCATGTGTCACCCTTCATCAGATTTGTGATTAATACAATTGAGAATGGAAATGGGGAATGTATCACAGAGACAACAACCTGACCATACAAAAAACAACAACAGAAGGTCACCAATAGGTCTTCAATGTCGCGAGAAACTCCCGCATCCGGAGGCGTCCTTCAGACTGTTAAAGAACATTGATTTATCCTGAATAAAAACATAATAAATATAATAAATTAAATTATTGTTTTAAAACATTTAATGCAGGTGGCTATGTGTGCTATTTCTTCCCCGGGAAGCGACTGCTGGATCAGTTCTAGTCCATATCCGTTATGCCATAATGAAGAAGGAAAGACGTTTAGTATTCGCCAGAGTCAGTTTGACGAAAAATTAAAAACAGTTTTGCACTTTTTGGATATGGGATATTGCTAACCCCCTCCATTTTGTCCCAAAAAAACCCACCTTAAATGCGCACATAACATTGAAACCTTGAAAACAATTAGAATATCTACTTACCACAATACCTGACCCGACAGCTGCTTCATTGTCAATATATTGAACAGGTATATAGATATAGGAAGATGCGGTGTGAGTACTAATGAGACAACTCTCCGTCCAAATAACAATTTCAAAAAAGTAAACCATTATAGGTTAATGTAAGACCTTCAACATGTATACATTAAAAGGTAATACATATTGTTGTCTGTTTTAAGGGCATTTTTCAACAAAAGTGTGAATTTCAGACCTAAAAAAAATAAAAATCAACTTGTCAAAATTTTTATTTCTAGAGTTATTTTGAATACCTTTATTGTAGACCTGTTTGTAAATAAAAATAAAAAGTGTAATCTTAAATACTCTTTAAAATGATATCATTTTCATAATGTATGTACTGTTTCGCAGGGGACATTTGTCCACTACGAAACTGCTTTTAAACGCACATCTTATTGCATTTTATTGTCTCCTATAGACATTCTAATTTGTTTTACTTTATAAACTAGAAAGATCTCAATTTTTCTTAATGTGAGAACCATTTTTTATCGATAAATATTAGACAGTACTTCACATATAAACGTACAACTTATGTTACGTAGTGGACATTTTCATGAGTGTCGAGTGGACAAAACCGATTGGATCGTAGTGGACAAAAAGTTTCGTAGTTGACATCAACCCTATACTATGTTGATAACATACTGAAAATTAAATTAAACTAACCCTTGCTATATGTTTTGCACGAATAGAATTGAAAAAAATAAAAATCTCCAATACTTGTTTCGTAGGTGACCGTTTTGTAGTGGACATATTTACATGGGTGTTTTTTCCCCACAATCTCAATATTGCAATAGTAACAAGAAAGACTATAGTCATCAAAACACGTATTAAGCTGAACACTGATTTTGTTTCATAATTTTAGAACCAGATACTGAAGGAGATTTGAACCGTTTCGAAGTGGTCATTAACAAAAATACGGTATCACTCTGGTCTATTTGATGTGCTCTTTGTTGTGAAACAATTAAAGTGCCGTTATTAAAACATCATTTCTTTTGTAAGACCCTTATGTTTATATCTCTTGCAAACATTGAGCATGAATGTTGAATAGGGCGTCTAGGGAAATGCCAGGAATCCATAGCTTATTAGTCCCTCCAATTATATTATGTTTCTTTGCTTAAAAAATGTTAAATCTAATTCCATGTAATGACTGCACAAAAAAATCATTGTAAAGATCAAAAACATTTTTTTTTAAGTGGCTGGGACAAGAAATCACGGTTTTGTAAAAATAAAAACGCCAATAAATCGAGAGATATATCAGTAAATTTGCCATAAATATTAACCTGTAAGTTTCTTCATTTTTTTTATTTTCCGTAATGTCATCCATTAACTGTACATTTGCATTTTAATACACACAATACCATTGAAATGCTGAAAGACACATTTAATTTTTCAGTTACTATTATCCGATAAAGAAATTACGATTATCAAACAAGGAAAATTCCATAGAGTTACGATTATCATCCCGAATTTTTCAACGGCAATTTTCAAAGCGCTTAGACAATTCCAGTGCACCGTTACGATTCAATTATGATGTAATGGTATAGAAAAACCTAGCAGCTGAGTAACTAGTGACAAAAACATGCTACATTTAAGTAAATTGACTGGAATGTTTTTACCTATATCTGCCGTCGCCATATTGGGATATCGTAATTGCAGTTACTATTATCTCTTTAATACCAGTGACATTGTCATTTCGGGGCCTTTATATAGCTGACTATGCAGTATGGGCTTTGTCCATTGTTGAAGGCCGTACAGTGACCTATAGTTGTTAATTTCTGTGTCATTTGTTCTCTTGTGGATAGTTTTCTTATTGGCAATCATACCATATCGTCTTTTTTATACGTTAGTTAAGTAGACTAAGGTTCTGTCAGCGAATACATATTAATTTTCCTTGTCATCTTCGAAACCCATAGTTACTGACAAAAATACACAGATTACATGTAATCCAAAACAGACCATACATGTAGGTTTTAAAATTTCTTCTTTTTGTACAAGATATTTTTAACATCTATATTCCCTTGGTTTTTTTAGTAGAAACATGTAATTGTCTCATTGTGAGTCATATCATATCTGTTTTTTCATGGCTGCATATTTCATACATCCCATAGGATGAAATGTCTGCCTCTAGGCCACCCAAACAGTGAAGATATTACGACCAGACAGGGATGACTAGGTGACCGCATTTCTATACCCTAGTCAACCAATTTTTAAAAAAAATAGTTGATCAAAATATATAAGTACCTTTGTTTATGTAATAAATCATATGTTTTAGAAATTATGATATGAGCTGATATATAGATTTATCGTTGTTTTACGGGAGTGAGAAACCTCACACGGAATTTGTAAATTAAATTAGAACTGTGTCTGAAAAGATCATTGACATCGATCTGAAAGGTTCTTTCATGTCATTAAATTATTAATGGACTTAGAGCGAATTATCAGATCTAAACTTGGGATAAGTTTCAGGTAAAAATTTAGCAAATATTCTTTTCTTTTTATTAAATACTACAATAAATGCTCATATTTCACATAATTAACATTTATCATCGCCCTGTAATAAGGCCTAAACTCGGTCTCTTTGAAAAGGATATATGATCATTTTGACCACCATAATTTATGCAAAATGTACCTAATCGACCCTCAAACAAAAAAACGACTGAATTTTCATATAAAAAAATGTAAAATAGAAAAAAATATAAATGATACAATTGGTATCTTCTTACAAGATTAACTGCCTAAATTGCCCATTTCAAGCAAATAAACGTCAATGACCACGTATTTCAAGATAAGTCATTGACACTAGAGTGACCAACCTGAAGAAACTAGTCACCTTCATTACATACATGTAGTGTGAATAGCATATACAGCAGCTAAATTATAATATAAGATAACTGTGTCACCTCAATACCTCTTTTAGAAGCCAAGGTTGACCGTGGAACTCAAACTATGGTCATTCCTAGTCTTATCTGATAGAAAAAAGTAAAAACACAAAAATACTGAACTCCGAGGAAATTCAAAAAGGAAAATCAAAAAAATCAAAATAGCTTTTTAATAACTTTTCTGTACGACACATACAATTTCAAACAAGCTATAGCAATGCAAACAATGGGTCGATGCACATAAGACAACATCCAAAAATACAATTGGGTCCATGATTTGTATAAAAAAAAAACACCTCCAACTGACCGCATGGTCTGTAATGATACTTATAACCTCACACAATACGTGTGTTTAGAAAGCAAGCCAAAAAAAAAATTGAAAATTTTGGACCAAGTATATTTATTTTATATGTGTGATAAGGCAAGATATTTGCAACCTAATTTGGATCAGAATATTTATTTTTATCATTTACCACTTCCCCATTGCCTTCAAAACCAACTGGTCGTCTCCTAATGGTGTAATTGAACCTATGCGTAGATGAAATCGTTACAGATATCTTGAATTACATCTAGAAATATACAATGAGAATCGGTTGAAATAACAATTAAGAAAAAAAAAATGATTATTTCCGCTTCCCAATTGTGAACTTTCCATTTTTATGTAGCAACATTCCAAAAGCGCCTGCATACGGAATAAATATATTTCCCAGTTGGTTCGATACTCCAGGGGTTGAATGTCCTATTATGGTTTTCTTGATAGATGGTTGCTGCTCACAATGAAGTTGTTGAACAAAGAGTTTAGCTTTACAAGATGTTAAGTCGATATCAGCAAATTGTGCGGACGCCATAACGAGTTGGTTGGCCGTGACGGAATATTATGTTCCTAATGTCGTAATTTTATCCCGAATATGGTCTACCGAAATAGACTTATTACCGGGTTTGTACTATCATGAGCAACCAGACAGGTGCCACAGCGGAGCAGAATCTGCTAACCCTATTGATGCATCTGATATCAACCCCAGGTTTTGGTAGGGTTTTCATTGCTCAGTCTTTGTAGTTTTTATGTTGTGTATTGTGTTCTATTGTTTGTCTATTTGTCTTTTTCTTTCTGAATCATGGCGTTGTCAATCTATTTCCTTTGGTATCTTTTGAATGTCCCTTTTTAAAATATATTTTGCCTCTTTTCTGAAATCCATAAAAAATCCTTAACATCAAAGCACTTTAAAAAAGAAAGAAATATGTAGTAACGATTAACAATAAGTTCCACTTAACAATGAAACCCAAGAGATGGACGTTACTTATATATAATATGGCCAATTTACTTGTTGCTATAAATGTCATCATTAACAATGTAAACATTAATTAACTTTTAAAGGACCTCAAAAGAAGTTAAATAAAGCCACCTCAGATTCATTAAAGTAGTTGTTTCTAGGGTTCATAAACGCACAGATCATGGTTTTTTTTAATGATACAGAACTTATTTATACAGCCAATGCAGCCTCACGGCAACAACCTCTCTTGACCATGAGTTTTTACCTTCGGATGTTAAAAGACCAAGTTACTTTTCCCTTTACCTCAGCCAAGCTTTTAAGAAGAACTCGTGACAAACACATGTTACATCACATGAACGAATGCCATTATATAGATTTAGAGGTGGTACAGAAAACCCAGTATATAATTAAGTGTAGATAATAGAAGCCGTGTTTAAATGAAGTAACAATATAAAGGGGCGATCATTAGTAGTAAGATTGAAATTCGAGAAATGACAAAAAAATGAAGCAAGTGTGAAAAATGTCTGTAGAGGTAGTTCATTAAAGTATAAGATATCAAATAGTTTTGTTGTTAGCTGGTTTTGTCACCTGAAGACAGCGATTCCGCAATGAACAGATGTAAAATTAATGTATTAAATAATACCCATACTGATCTCTCAGTCATAAACTCTACATCTTTATTCTATACACTATAATTTAATTTAAATTGTAAATTTTATATCATTCTTTCGCAATTTTTTAAACTATAATACAATATAATGTATTATACGTCTTCATTGTAAATTGAGCAAAAGAATTTCACAACGAGCAGTATTTTTGTGCTTTAACTTCAAATTTGAATTTTGAATTATTTACCGGTAAAAATAAATGATTTTTGTTAGGTGAGTGTTGTACCTTTTCAAATTAATCTACGTTTGAAAAATATTTACTCCAATGCCCTTTTTATATAGTTTGTTATGGACATTCAGGCCATAAACATGTCAGTGTAAAATGTATTTACACAAAGGTTAGAAATATATGAGTCTTTATTATTTTTATACCAAAAGAAAGAATTTTAGCAACAATAATAAAAAACGAAATGTCATCTCTTTTACTATAAGGAAATCCGTAAAATATGAGTCTCATAATTTTTATACCAAAAGAAAGAAGTTTAGCAATAATTACAATAAAAACGAAATGTCGATTAACATTGTATTATAAGTCTTAAATACCTTAGTTTGCGTTTATGTACTTTTATAAGCGTCTTGAACCCTCTGTTACTTGTAATTGTTTTACCACCATTGATAAATGGTTGAACTGAAAAAAGCCAACAAGAGATTAAAACACCTTCCATGCACATAGATTAATCAAAACTTATATCAGATATAATTTCTATAATATATCTTACAAGAAGATGGACAACAAGATATGAAGAAAAGCTCTCAATACATAATTGAAATGAAGCTCGTAGAAACCTTTCTAAGGTGAGATACGTGGTTATGATAACCTGGACAGACGCCGGATCTGGTCAGAAACTTGACAGAAATTACTTACTAACTTTATGTTCTGCTCATTATTTTGCTAATAACTTTTGTTGTACAAGTCGTAAAATAGACATCAGTTTAACCCGTCAACTATTGATTTATCAGCAAGGTACGAAATAACTGGAGTGTCAGTGATTTGAAAAGCAGCACGTGTAAAACCAGAATTACAAGCTGAGGGTGAGAAGGTATTATTAAATTGTGCTAAATCTTACAGATAGTTCTACAGTTTTTTTTGTTACAAAATAGAATTGCTGCCATGAGTATACATTTTCGCATTTGGCATAATTAATTATCCAGAATCAATAGAAAGAGAAATTTCGGACTTTATGTAGTGAAAATAAATGTAAAGTAATTGATCTTCAGCGAATACAAAATGACGTCTCAGTATCATTACGACCCATTTCTGTTAAACTTCAAGTGCCAATTAATTTATTTTAAATAAAATGGCTATGATAATAAAATTGAGAATGGAAATGGGGAATGTGTCAAAGACACAACAACCCGACCAAAGAGTAGACATCATATTTTTATTCGAAAAAGACTATCTTCTGCAAACTTTTATATGATTTAATTTGACAACATCATTTCTAATCTCGGTGGATCAAAAACATTTCTTAACTCTGATAATGGCAGACTCTTAGTTTTTGAAAAAAAGTCCCTTCCCAAATGAAAAAAAATCAAAACCTTCAACACATTAAACGAAAAGAAAACAATTGTCGAATTCCTGACTTGGCACACATAGTTCCATACACACAGCCTTGTATTTTAGCTGGTTGACAGAAAGAACATAAAAAATACCAGGCGAATATAGAAAAAAAAAAAACACGCATTAAAAAGACTCCGTCAATTCGCATAACACTTTTACGGTCATTGTCACGAATCACGATAAATCGGTGTCATCACTGGCGACATGTTTTCGCAGTGTATTATTAATATAATCGTCAAATTCTTATTCCCGATTATGACGTTTAGAGACGAGACGATTTTAATTTTGAAATTATCTATTTCCGCCACCTTTGTAGCAATATACAAAATTCACCTGCATTTGAAATATACATTTTCCAACCCATTCGGTATTCAAGAAATGTAGCTGCTGTTCAGACTTTGTAGACGTCACCATTGTATGATCAGAAATTTGATTAGCCAGGGGTTTGTCAAAGAACGTCTCTGGCTTTTCCTAAAGTTCATCGGAAGATAACAAATCCATGCAGATAAATATCCCGTACCAACCGTCTTAAATTAGAGATTCTAGGCACTGACGTTGTTTATTATCATTAAAACGTGGTATACTGATCCTTTGTTTGTCTTTGTTAGTTATTATTTTTACTGTTTAGTCTATTTGTAATATTCAGTTGACATGGGTCAATAATTATGCATCCCGTTATTGGGATTTTGTGCTATGGTAATTTTTGTATTCTTTTCTTTTGTTTCAGCTAATTATATATATGCCCTTTTCTGTTGCTTTTTCGACAAAGAAGTAGGTCCGGTAAGGGTCGATTTTGGCCTACATTTGAGGTTCATCTGACGAAAGATTTTGAGGCCAAAAAGGGGTCTTACTGGACCGACTCCTTTGTTTGTTTTTATAGTGATTAAGATCATAACATAATTCTGACTGTTGTAACTATATTCCGTCAATTTTTTCTTGTCTCTTTGTTTTGCTCATACATTGTTGTCCATAAAGTGGAATTTTATGCGACTGTCATGCAAGTGAGAGGTTAATCAAGCTATAAAACTAAGCAAAGGACCACCTCCGGGTGCGGATGTCTCTCTCCCATTTCCATTCTAAATTTTATTAAGCCACCATTTTCTGCATAAGAAAATATTTGTACCAAGTCAGTTATTTGACAGTTGTAACCAATTCGTTTGATTGGTTTGATCTTTTTATTTTGCCATTTGATTAGAGACTTTCCATTTTGAATTTTCCTTGGAGTTCGGTATTTTTTTCTTATTTTATTTTTTATTGATTGTGACCATGGATTCGTATGGCTGGGATCCGTCTAAGAACCTACTAAGAGTTTTTCCTTGTTAATATTCGCCAGGTTCGTTACACGAGACATTTTTCTTCATTACTTTCATATGATTTAAATTAGAAAATGTCATTCAAATGTGAAAGATAAAGTACTTGTATATCTTCTTTAATTTTAATTCAACAAGGAAAACTACTCCAACTATATGTAGATTTGATTAATGGTTTACTTTTACAAATTGTGATTTGGATGGAGAGTTGTCTCATTGGCACTCATACCACATCTTATATCTATCGATGACATTTGTAAATATAAGATATAATATTTCTTTTTATGAATATTGACACAATAGCAACACACTCTATTTAGAAGTCTTACGTGATCGATCTAATGCATATTTGGTTAATTTCTAACAAACTAACACTCTAACAATTTGAAACATGTTAAGTACAACACATTTTGAATTAAATTACATCTCAGAAATTTGAATGTCAAATTATCACATTGCTACTTTTATTGAATTAAGAAGCTATATGAAGATTCGCCTATATTGCCGATTTTTCCGCTTTTGTTTTCTATTCCTTTGTCATATTTTCTGTTTTTTCTCGACAACGGGTCATAATAAGATCGACCACCTTATGCCAATGTACGTAAACATGTACATATTTAAGACCGTGGTTGACTTCAAAAAAAAAAATTCAAAAACGACAAAAAAGATGAGTTTTGTAGATTTTATTTTACAACGGCTCAATTTTCAAAGGTACAGAGATTATCAGATGTATTAATATTCATTTGCTTCGAGGTCGATTCCTGTCCAACGCGGCCAATTTTCAAAGTGTTATTTTCCATTTACTAGCATTAGGTCGATACCACTGCTGATAGAATGTTACTACCCGAGAGTATAACCTGCTAAAACTAGTCAGTGATTCAGCGATGATATTGCTTATAACATACATTTCTGACATACCTAGTTGATTAATTAAGTAATTAATTAGAAACTAAGGTTGCAACTCTCTGCGGAAAATTCGATCCATTCATATTTTTTTATATTTGTCTTTAAGTCCATTACCGTCAGAAAATGACCTTGCCTTTTTACGTATTTTAAATCTATAGCTTCCATATATTTGACACAATTTGCTCTTCTGATCTGATAGACTGATTCGAGCACTACCAATGAGCATTATGAAGACGAAGCGCTTATATCTGGTGAAACAAATTACAAACATTTTTAACCTAAATCACAGTTTTGAAAGCTTGGTTTGACGTGCCTTTTGAATGTCAGTCCAGAAAAATGTCGATGTACGAAATTCTTAAAATACTTTTTGTCATTTATTTGTGTTAGAAAACACTGTATGATAGGATCAATTATATCACACATTAAAATTAGATATATTTTATGATAAGACTAAGATAAAATTTTACGTATTTGCGTATTTTGAGTAAACTGCAAGCGAACCGCGGCAGTTCCAGTTGAATGAAAAAAGTTTAGCCAGTTGAATAATATATATATACAGTAATGAATACATTTCCGATAGTGTTATCAGTAAAGGGAGACAAGAAGATCATATGTACTTACAGTGGATCATTGAATAAGACTACTAGTATCATAATTCATAACGATATTAATGAAAGTTAAATATGCAAATGAGACCCTAATTATGAACAACCACGAATTATAACCAATGAACTTGTTGCGGAACAAACTACTTGTAAATACCATACTTGAGGAAAGGAAATGCGAAATATACCAATGGACGGACATTTAAAGCAATACGTCACTTGCAACTCCATTGATTCATACGAAAGAAGTGAAAACATTCATGCAAACCACAAAAATTCTTTCCAGGAAAACACCTACAATGTATGTAAACGTACTAAGCAATAATTCATATATATCAGCCATAAAGAGTGAAGCAGAAAATAAGCCGACATTCCAATGTCAAAAAAACGAAAAACACATGAAATATAACATATAATAGTACACAAAACACAACAAAAAACGGACAAAGACAATCCGGGGTGATCTCATTTGCTCCTTATTATCGATTAGTGATGTGCAATGATATGTTCCTATCTACTTATCATTGTTACATGTACAATGAGAATGTAATGCGTACTTCCTTCCACTGCAAATCCTGATTATCACAAACATTTTCATTCCGGGAAAAACAAAGAAAACATGCATTTTTGCATATCATTTGGTAACATATTGGTGGTTTAAAATAACAGAACTGTATAATCATGAAAAAGTTCATTTTTTAAATCGAGCGATTCTTTTATAAGAATATAAATTGCATTTGAACTATTATACAACAATAGTATCATCTGATGGTATTTATCAACATTAATAGACATAATAAGTATATAATAAAATTATATTGTTTTACACAGTAATTACGACAAAGGTTAGTTTCTCCAACCACCTGTTCTTATTACGAACAACTTTGTTAGCAGCCGAACGGAATCCATCAGTAGGTCCGAGAACACAATTAATTCGTAGTGCATTTCTTTTAGAACATAAATGAAAATAAAAAAAATCCCACCTGCGCTTTCTCAAAGAAACTTTTACAGTGTGTTGTACTACTTTTGGGACAAATTATATCAAATTTATAGAAAACTTCATCGCCTCTAACTCAAAATATGGACAATTTTATGTTTAGGGCGTCTTGAAATCTTTTGACAGCTTCCGAAGTGCTCATTTTCAACCTTTTTCAGCTGGACCAAATTACTACTTTCCTTTAAAATTCTGGACCCAAATTTTTTGACAGTGTAATTTCATCCCCCTACTTGCAATTTGAGGCATTGAACATGGAGAAATAAATTTGGAAGGGGTATAAAAATGAATGGCAAGTAACCCACTGTCAACACTAAGGACTATAAAATCAAGGGACGACAATGGTGGTCTCGGACTAGTACAATTATTACTAAAACAAGGAAATGTCAGAGTATATGTGTATGCTTAAATTCAATTTCACGCTCGTTCTTCATAATTCTAATAATTAGATTTACAGGAATTAAAGATAATTAAACAATGTGTCGATATTCCTAAGATTAAAACACTATTCGGTATTCATTTTAAAAAAGGACTATTAAAATATATTTGGCATGGAGCATGAAGTTTGGGTATTTTTTTATTAAATCGAAACAAAAACCTCGCTGTTTAAAAGTTGATTTAAATAAAAAATATCACTTTATCAATATTGTGTATTCGAAGCGATTCGTTTGATTATTTTTTCAAGACAATATGACAATCTAGTCGTGTTCATTATGTCCAATGAAGTGACATCACTTAGAGATTGGCTCCATATTTATAAGCTCATTATGTCCGTGCAGCTATAAATTGAAGTTGGTCAATTTGTAAATAAGACAGATTCGTTGACTGATTCGTCTAGCAAAACAATAATTTTTATATAGGTTAAACGTTTTAGTCCGTTTTTGTGTGTGTTAAATTTTAATGGTGTGTCGTTGTTCCCCTCTTATATTTAATGCTTTTCCCTTAGTTGTAGTTTGATACCCCAATTTTGTTTTTTGTCCATGGATTTACGAGTTTTGAGTAGCGGTATACTACTGTCGCCTTTATTTATTATTATTTTTTATGATTTGAAATCATCAAACATAACTGGAAAATGTCATCCTTATAATTTTGCACGTCCCTGTGTTGATATTTTTATCAGTGTCAAATATGATCCTATTGGCAATCTTCAGAGGTCAAATCAATTGTTCTTTTGATGACCAATACATTTAAACGATTCCCGTTTGAATGGTTTTACACTAGTAATTTTGGGGCCCGTTATAGCTTGTTGTTCGGTGTGAGCCAAGGCTCCGTGTTGAAGGCCGTACTTTAACCTATAATGGTTTACTTTTTAAATTGTTATTTGGGTGGAGAGTTGTCTCATTGGCACTCACACCACATCTTCCTATATCTATTGTATATTGATCCTTTTTGAATCTTTGTAGTTCGGACAGACATTTGAATCAAATCGGAGTACTTAAATTTAACAGTTTAAAAAGAACAAGAATAGGACTCTAGACATAAACAATTGATTGCTTGTTTATGTTGTTTCGTTAAACAAACGGACTATGAAATACTTTTTTGCAATGAGTACGTAAGAAGTTTGGTTCAATTTTGTTAAATTAAAAAAGAACTTCGCTGTTTAAAAGTTCGCTTTTAAATAATGATATTAATTTATCAATATTGGGTATTCGAAGCAATTTGTATTGATTAATTTTTCAAGAAAATATTTCAACCCAATTGTGTTCCGTATGTCATATGATGTGACATTATTTAAAGATTGGCTCCGTAATGCTCATTATGTCCGTGCAGCTTAAAATTTAAGTAGACAAACTAGTAAATAAGACAGATTCGTCTAGCAAAACAATAATTTTTATACAGGTGAAACGTTTTATTATTTTCCTTTTTTATCCATGCTTTGAAATAAAACACAACTGGAAAATATCATCATTATAATTTTGCACTTCCCTGTGTCAATATTCATATTCAGGTCAATATGAAATCCCATTAGTATTCTTCAGAGGTCATATTAATTGTTGGCATTGCATATTGTTTCTTTCGAAATGTTTGTATTTCGGAAATACATTTATGTATGATATATATCAAATTTTAGAGTTTGAATCAAATCGGAGGACTAACATTTGATAGTTTCAATCGAAATACTTCTTATCCAAGCCTAGATTACTTAAGCTGTATTTGGCACAACTGTTTTGGATTTTTGAACCTCAATTTTCTTCAACTTTATACTTGTTCGACTTTCTAGCTATTTTTAAATTTGAGCTTCATTTATGAGTCTTATGTAGACGAAACGCCGGTCTGGTGTATTAAATCATAAGCCTGGTACATTTGATAACTATTTACATTGGTGTACCACTGGGTTGCTGCCACTGCTGGTGGACGTGTCCTGTTAAATTGTTATACGATGATGACTGATGTACCCATATTTTGACAATTTTATTAATTGTGACTGTTTATTTAACGCATCATGTAAATGTAACGGAATTTGATGAGACTGTTATTAAAGTGAGAGGGTTAGCGCTATAGAACCAGGTTTAATCCACCATTTTCTACATTTGAAAATGCCTGTACCAAGTCAGGAATATGACAGTTCTTGTCCATTCGTTTTTGATGCGTTTTGTTTTTTGATTTTGCCATGTGATTATGGACTTTCCAAATTGATTTTCCTCTGAGTTCAGTATTTTTGTGATTTTACTTTTTTCTTACTTGAGGGTTCCACTAGCCCAGTAGTCAGCACTTCGGTGTTGACATCAGTATCAATCATATTGTCAATTTTATAACTTAACTGATTGCAAAAGTATGAACAATTCGAAATACTAATGATTTTCTTATTAGCCGAATTTCTCACAACTTTATGGATTTTGGGACCTCAATGCTCTTCAACTTTATACATGTTTGGTAACAACTTATACGCCTGGTACCTTATAAAACTATTTATACCACTGGGTCGATGCCACTGCTTGTGAAAGTGTGGTCACTTAGGGTATAACCAGCCCAGTAGTCAGCAATTCGGTGTTGACAGGAATATTAATTATATTATATTGTCATTTTTGTAAATTAACTGTTTGCAAAAGTATGAATTATTTAAAATACTCAGGATTTTCTTATCCCAGGCATATATTACCTTAGCCGTATTTTGGACCTCAATGCTCTTCAACTTTATTCTTGTTTGGCTTTCTGAATATTTTGATCAAAGCTTCACTGGTAAGTCTTAGGTAGACAAAACGCGCGTCTGGCGTTTCAAATTATAATACTGTTACCTTTGATAACTGTTTACACCACTGGCTAGATAAACCTCCCACTTTTAAGACGCCCGCATAAAATTGAGTCATATTGAAAACGATGTGTGAACAAAACAAACAGACATAATAGGTGAGAAAGGACGTTATCAAAAACAAGAATATCAATCCAAATGACTTTGAGTACACTTTAATTATCACCAACATAGAAGGACAGCAAGTTTATAAAATCAAACTAGGTACAATTAGTTCAAAATAATATATCAATTGAATTATTTAAGGGACATTATTATTAACAAGAATATAAATCCAAAGGAATACACTATACCACCAATATGAAAGGACAGCAGGTTTATAATATTAAACCAGGTACAATTAGTTCAAAAAAATTTAGCAATTGATTTATTCAAGGGACATAATCATTAACAAGAATATAAACCTAAATGACTTCAAATACACTATACCACTAATATGAAAGTACAGCAGGTTTATAATATCAAACCAAGTACAATAAGTTCACATGGATATGTATACATTGGAGTCACATTATATCATTGTTTTTATTGACAATTGTAATAATTATTGTACCATGTATCTTACTTTTGTTTCTCTTTGTTAAATGTTTGTGTTTACTGTCTGCCAGGTCAACAAGTACGTCAGTGCTATATTGTCCTTTTTTGCGTGCATATGTCAAACTTGTTTGGATGACATTTCAATTCAAAATAAATTTACTACGTATAGTATTGTTTGTCATTTAATATGAAAAAAAGAAAAAGACCATATGTTAACTCGATAACATGATATATTATGGGTGATAGAAAATAAACATAAATCTGCATGTTATGTGCTTGATGACATTGTTTAAATAAAACCATTGCAAGTTGTTGCAGAGAAGCTTTAGCAGGAGTTCGAATACAATATCTTTATACATTTTTGTAGCACCAAATGTTCTTCGCATGAACTGATATGTTTGATCTCAGAAAGAAATAAAGAGCAATCAGCTTATTAACGGTTCTTCCCTTTTTTCATAATCAAACTTTAACTCTAATCTACCTTCTGATCAACTGTTCGATGTTTTGTTTTGTGAATCTGGTGTTTCACAGAATCAAACACATAGCCATTTGAAAAAGGACGTTAAATCGGAAATGCGCCTCATGATATTTTTACATGTTGCTCAGAATTTAGTGAATGTTGTGTTTTAGGCTGTTGTTTATTTTGGTTGTTTTTCATATTTTGTCGAAAAATCATCACTTTGTTTTCGAGATAAAAAGACAAACGACGAAAACAGTGTACAGACAATACACTAAAAACTAAAACAGTCTCTAATATTGTATAATAACATTGGATCATCTAATCACATATCAAATCAGAACGTTACTTTTCCCCAGTCCTTACGAAGACATCGCGAACATTCAATTATTTGATATCACATCATAAATAAATGACAGATAAGTTAAAGGTGCTCAAATCTCATAAAACGATTAAGAAGAAAAAAACAATGTAACAAAACTGAGGGAATCGAATTACAACCCCCCCCCCCCTTTTCCCTGAAAAACAGAAGAGCTAGAGATGTTTCGTCAAAAGACTAAGCGTCTTCTGCTGTATATGCTTTACAAGATAATTCGCATGTGTTTGTAACCTTTTAACTTATGTAGTGCCGATTTCAGACATTACTTCTCATAATTCTATTACAGCCATTTTTTTAGTAAAAGGGTATGTCCCTGTTAATGAAACTCATAATGAAGTTCATATAGCATGAACATGCTAGAGCTTATTTTATCAATTTAGATATATAAAAAAAAAACGCCAAACGATAGTGCCGAGGATATTGTGTCGTTTGTTTTCTCTTATGTTTGAGTGTGAATTCACATTACTATAAGATATGTCACAGTACTTATCAATCCCTAATTCATGTATTTGGTTTTGATGTTATATTTGTTTTTCTCATAGGATTTTGTCTTATGTCGTTGTTCTCCTCTTATATTTAATACGCTTCCCTTAGTTTTAGTTTGTTACCCCGATTTTGTTTTTTTGTCCATGGATTTCTGAGTTTTGAACAGCGGTATACTACGGTTGCCTTTATTTACTGCTGAGAAATGAGTAGTTGACAATTGAAAAGTTCCAAAATCTCAGGTGTCATCAATTGTAGTCTGGCTTGGTAGTATCAATAATGTCGAGTTAACATGGATACATGGGATGAAAAATACGCACTGAAATTGTGTTTATCCGGTATTTTAGTTTCCTGCTTATTAAATGAAAATTAAATACTTGTAACCTTGCAAGAACCTTTTTTTATGTTTTAAAAAAAGAAAAAAACTAACGACAGCAACATTTTGTTGGTTTCCGTTGCTCCCCAAAAGTAAATGATTTTATAGAAACACTTTGGAGAACAACATGTAATGTATTTCCTTCTTTAGATATTGTTTTATTAGCCATTCAATTCCAAAACTTCATTTACCAACTTCGGTATTCATCAGTGTATTAAAAGACTGAACGAACATATTTACGTATTTGGCATATATCTCATTTCATCTAGTTAATTAGTTCGATGCAACAACTATGTGTTCATAATTTACGTTTGTCAAAGTTGACAATAGTGACGAGACTCCACACTGTCCGGAAATTAGGATGTAACGTACTTATCTATCATATTTCACTTCTCCATCCCATTGGAAACATCGTTTTGATGAGCAGACTAATTTTAAATGTAATTTTATCTTAGCGTTTTATTACTTTTTATAGTATACAATAAAAATTAAAGGAAAATAACAAAAATAACGAACTGCGATGAAAATTCAAAACAGAATTTGTATTTCGATTCTACTTTGGAAGTTTTAACATATTTAAGATGTGTTATAGATTTCTAGATAATATCCAACATCGTAAAATGAGCTTACTTTAGGACAATATTATTGAGTTGTTTATTAATTTGTGCAAAATGCACAGTAGTACTAGATGGAATTTTCAATTCTAAGCATGTTTATTCCCGTGAGGTTTTCCTATTTGTAGTTTTGGCGTGTGTGCTGTTTGCAAGCAGACCACATCATCGTCCTCTTCAACAAGACAGCTTTCGGATAAATGTCGCAAAAATATTTCCAGTTGTCTTAGGTAGGGTGAATACAGCTCAACGCAGAGAGAAATTCACGAGGTCGGAGGCGGGTTTCAGCTTTACTTTAAACAAATAAATACATTTGTATATACTAGTTCGGCAAAAAGAATGCAACACTTAACTCCGAAACATATAAATGAACCAAATATTAAAAAAATAAATACTAATACTAACAAACAATTTAAGTTCCTGAATTAGAACAGGTGCAAAATTGCGGCGGGGTTACCATGGTTTGTGATGTCTATGGCTTTAGCTAATATGGAATATACAAACACACAGCAAAACGCACAGTAAAACTTATGTTTAAAGTCCATTTGTTTAATAGGTAATCGAAGAATCTAAGCAAAATGACAGTGCCCTGCATACATTAACAAAGGGCTTCTCGCAGGTATTGACATGCCAGCTCCAGACCTAAAAAACTGATAAAAATATCATTTCCTTATCATAAGATTAAATATACACACATTTGGGAAATATATTTAACTTACTATTTCCGTTCAACTTTAGCACAACAGACTGGATGCATTCTAGATTGTGCACAAGGCGGACAGGTGTCCATAAAACAGACGTATAAAATGCATATAAGCATATAAAAGACATAATGTTACTGTAAATAAAAGTACACAAAACCATCTGGCTATCACGATCTTAAAGCATGTATGTAGACAGACATGTATCACATATATGATACGAGCCAATATGGAACAAGGTGGTTGACTGTATAATGACCGACATTTTGGTCTTTAACGATTTATTCTTGATAGTGCGCTAACCTTCATACTGTTTTCAATTCCAAATGTATATTGTAAACGTATTAAATTTTAACAATGTAAGTTTATCAAACTCTACAGAAGCAGAAATTGTGACAGTTCCACTTGTACTGTGCCTTGTTTTTTTTCGACAATTCGACCATTGTCAATCTTAACATACTATGTTTGAAGTTTCTTTGAAGATTGAATATGTATATTATAGCTACATGTATATATAGTTATAATATCTGATTTGGGAACTGTTCATAGTGTCGTCCCTTTAACCTCTTGTAATATTAATATATAGATGATCTTCAACAAGTACGCGACGAAACAGCAGGATAGAATTCAAATAGAAGGAAATTTATCACTAGAATGTTCATGCTTAAAATGGTTAAAAGAAGTATGGATTATTTTTTTTCAATTAAGCGAACCCTAGATGTGCTTCTTCTGAATATGATCGATTGCGTTTGTGATTTATAAAGTGTGGATTGTACATTGCACTGACTACAACGACTTCTGTGCGTCGTATTCTTGATTCAAATAAATAACATAACAATTATATTTTTCAGCCTTGAAAGAAACGGTTATATAGAAACAGACGAGAACGAAAATCTATACGCAATCGGTATGCACAACTAGAATGCATCGCCTCGACATTTACTACAAGGCACAGCATGAAGTACAATTTATTTGAAACAAAATAGTTAATAATTTTAAGATGAAATCTGAAGACGTGCACAGTTATCAGTATACAACAGAAGAGCGAAGACCTTGTATCAATTTATCTAAAATTGCACACATATTGATAAATGTAGTCTATTTACGTCAAAATTGTTACACCTAAGTACAGAGAATGACCTTTATCATTATATAGTACAAAATATACCTCCTCATTTGGTGTACTATACATTATAACAAGGTGGAGAAATACAAAGGATAAAATCAAAACCATAACTCAATGACTGATAGACAAAAGCATGGTCAAAAGAAGAATAGACAAGCAGCTTGACAACCACATAAATCGGATGTTTGCGCTACGTTACCAGCAGCAGAAAAGCAAACATCAAGAAGGACAAACATTAGCATGTTCAAAAGAAGGAACAAACAAGCAGCTAGAAAATTAGTGGAACACAAGACACAAAACTGTATATTATAAAAACAGAAGAACAAAGACACTGAACGACGAACTTCAGCATGGTTAAAAGAAGAATTTGTATACGCAAGCTGCAAGACAAATAGAAGTCCATGAGACGCATCACACTGATGATTGAGCTGAGTATTCCTTAAAACAGGGGAACAGACATCTTGAACGACAGACATCAGCCTGGTCAAAAGAAGAACAAACAAGAAGCTAGACAGTTAGTACTCAATAAGATACATAACACTGATGAATGAGCTACCTTTAAAACAGAAGACCATAGATCTTGAACAACAAACGTCAGAACGGTCAAAAGAAGATAAAACAAGAAGCTAAACGAATTATTCCATTGATTTATGAAGTCTTTTTTAAAAGAAGCAATATTAGTAGGATGGCAAATATATAAGACAATCATTCCAAGTTCCAAAACAAAACCTGTTTTAGTAATTTTATATCACGTAGACCGTATAATAATCTCTAGGTGTCCGGGGATCCATTACTGACAATGAATATAAAAAAAGAGATATTGCATTCTCGCCAAAAAAAAGTCCAAATGAAACCGATTTAAGTAACTACAGGTCACCGTATGTTGTTCAACAATGATCAAAACCAATATCTTATAGCTTTAGAATTCACCGAAACATACGATCAACAAAAAGCACACATCAACAACTAACATAGAGACAATAGATACAAAAGTATAAATCGAGCTTAGAGATTTTATCAATTAATGAAAGCTAGTTTAAAGCTAATAACAACGAATAGATAAATGATGTTCTCCTTGACTTAAGTATCTATAAGTACTAGTCAAACGAATTTAGTATTTAAAAGTCATAAACAGTATGAAAAGGCATTACCTTGTGTAAAGCCATGCCAAAATGTAAGTACGCAGTATCGACAATAATTTTCAGAACTGTATAGCATTGCATATTTAAATATAGTAACTGTTATATTTTAGTTTAGAAAAAGCAAAAATCAATATAAATACCGATAAAAAAATCAAAGATTTTACTTCCGTGTTAAATTGATAACTGTAAAGAATAAGTTTATGTAAAGGATCAATGAATAAAGATTGAGTTTAGACGGAACATATCTAAATTTACGGGCTTTATACAAAATATTGGCCTAAAAGTTTGGTTGGAAGATTCCGTTTTTAATAGGAATTCTACCAGTACAGCAAATACTTTATAATATATTTAAATTATATTAAAGTTATATGCAATTCGCGGCGACGAAATCCTTGATATCAAGATACACATAAAAAAAAAAAGAAAGGGGCACAGCATTCAACTTGTTTAGATGAAATCGGAGAACTTGTCACTTTTTTGGTGCAAAATCTTTTCATAAGGTGTCTAAATATTTGGTTATTATAATATTTTCAGCTATATATTTTTACGATCGGTTTCCGCGTGTAGTTTCGATACTTCTTTTTTTTCTAAATATTTATATTTTCTGGTTATTATTGTCGCTTATGTAAACATTGATACTCATTTAAGCGCCTATCGTCCTGTTATTTTTCCACAATATTGTATCTGTTGATAGAACCAGAAGAAAACCCATCTGCATGTATGCAACACTTTAATTAGTATGCTCTTCTTTACCTTTGATCATTGCATTAATTGACACGAACCAAAACGTAAACATAATGTCAATAGGGCGAGCAATCAAAAAGTCGTTAGCGTAGAGAGAGAAAAAAAGAACATGCCGAGAAAAAGAATTACAAATTGAACTGACAATAAAAACAGGGATTCCTCTTTTTCTAAAAGTCGAACGATAATGAGTTTTTTTCTGTGTTGTTAATTTATTGTTGATAATTACTGACAAGAACCAACTGTCAGAAAAATAATATTTACTACTTCCATTTTCTTTTGTAGTGAGGTTTAACGTGGACTTTAACTATCAGGTTAATTTATGTAACTAATCTTATATTTTGAAGGGAAAAAATAAAAATAAACACAGAATAGATTATGGTAGAGTGACAGTTTTACTTAAACTTGTCACTATACCGTTCAAGTTCAAAATCATATATTTGAAGATGTGTGTTGTGATAATTTTTAACAACAAAAAATATAAAAGCCATGTATTCGAGAAAAAAAAGGGTTGAATGTGGCGTTAAACATCTTTCAGTCAATGCTCAAGTTTTATAAAAATTTCTTGTTTTATGTTAATTTGCAAGAAACATAGAATGATACGTTCCTTTTTTTCTTCTTAGAATACTATCATGATAGTCAGAACTTGCTCCCATACGTGCATTCTATAGTTAGGAAATCTACACGATATGGATATTTACATTTCAAGAGAATGCTAGTCTTGTTGAAATGCTATCAGAGTATAAACAAAAACGTAAAAATACACTTTCCTTTTATTTCTGTATATAAAAATATATAATTAATATATACATAAATCATCCTCTTTGATACCCTACATTTTCTTAAGATTCTATGAATTTATAGCCATTATATAATAAGAAAATGAAATCATGTATGATTCAAAAGTTTATGATTTTTACCAATTAAATAACTAAAGAAATAATGTAAAAATACCTTCATGCAACTATTTGACTAATAGACGAACCCGAATACAATAGAACCTAGTATGCTTCAGTACTGACTGTCATACTACAAAAAAATAATATTTCGATATCTATACTATCTGTAACTTCTAACCAATATGTTGAACGTAGATCGATGTGCCTGCATGCAATAAAGTTTTCAAGGTCTTCTTTAATCGTTTAAATTTTTGTGAACATGCATGCATTTACAAGCAAAATAAGCAAAAATCCAAAATCATAGTTCTTCTGTGTCAATCATTTATCAGTGAAATTGCTAAAACATATACATGCATTCTATCTTACTGAATGACACCCTCTTATTCCCAGGGTGGTGATTTGACTTTTAAGTTTATTTTCATATTTTTAGTAAACTGATGAACTACATGTACATGTAGTAATGATACAAGTAAATGGACTATTTGGGTCATTTTCAAATGTACCTTTCCGTTTTTCAAGGACTGAATGTTTTTGCCATAGACTTATTTTATTTGTTTAAACGTCGTGGAGCGTTGCAGTTTGCAATTTTTTGATTTTCTTTCTAATGTTGTTGTATTCTTTGTCAAATTAGGTACCCTGTAGCTCCTTATTGTTTGAGGCATGTTAATGTGTTAAGTCTTGTTTTCGCTAAGTAAGCATGTGCTAACTGAAAGAATGACAGGAATCCGTTATTTCATTTATCAAAGAATATTGTGGTGACGGTTGTTCTTGTATACTTTAAATTAGTTTTTATTGCTGCCCAATTTTGCTTCATGCATACGTAAGTGTTTATACAATTTGATGAAATATCAGTGGCGAATCCAGCCATTTTCAAAAAGGGGGGGATCCCAACCCATTATAAAAAGGAGGGGTCAAATCATTTGTTCTCATTCAAATGCATTGATCGTCCAACAAAAGAGGTTATTGCAACCCCCGGAACCTCCCCTTTTCTGGATCCCCACTGCATATCATTGATTCGCCTTTTTCTGTAAATCAGATAAATATGTTGATATAACACTAAGACTTTCTTTTCCCGGGCATAGTTAAAGCTATGGCACTAACTTTATTCCCAATGTATTTTCAGCTTCGTTATCGAGTTTGCCGACTGGTTTGTTTTGTTCGAGCGCGATTGATTAGTCAAATATAGACGAAACGCTGGTCTGACGTAATACATTATAAGTCTGCTATGTTTTAACAGTTATAAATCTAACCCTTTCTCTATAAACCCAAACCCATAACAAAATGTGGCATTATATTATATCTCTACGCAATAGCAAAATGTAAACAAATTATTTATAAACCGAGAAATGATAAAATAAGTAAAAACAGATTAAATGTATTCGGTGTTTAAAGTTCACATTATGAGGTAAAAAATGTATAGGTTTGTTAAGATAATAGGATCTAGGTAGTATACCTGTGAAAGATAGTACTTTTATACTATACACTAGTTATAGTCGCACTACCCCTTTTACACATAAATTTGTCTGTGTTCAGTAGACCACAAAACTTCCAATTTTGATTGGTCGACATGTGCGATAGCAATTGTATATATTCTGCTACAAAATTTATGAATGAGAGTATATTAAATATATTCCATCTTCTTTTATATTTAAATCTATTCCACTTACAGCTGGGCAAAAATTTTCGCAAATGCTTCATAAAAATATTTAACATTTATTAATTCATATTGATATATTTTAAATGTTAGAAATTACAATACACTTTTCTTCTGCTTTGTATATTTCAAACCTAGAAAAGATTATTCTGGGTCGTACAGAGATATAGTGAACAGTCATCTTTTATGATTAGAGGATAGTCAAACGAAAGTGACTTTATAGCAAAAAATAGCATTATGTTTATGCATAACAGCAATTAAGTTCAGGAAATTCTTTTCTATGGAGTTGAAAAATGAGGTTTCACGGACTATTATCAACTCTGATATTATTTCAATTACAGGTAAGTCTTTTAATTCATCAAAAATCTTAACAGCAACTTTGAAATATACTATTATAATATTTAGGCCGAATTTTTATGATTATCAATTTTAAGAATTGAAGCTATCGTAGTTAACATATGTTTGTATGTTAGCATAGATTTTTCTACTATATCAGCACATCTAACACTTTGTAGTTAAAACGTTGGAACCCACCTGTTAGGTTGATTATATAATGTTACTTATGTTTATCGAGTGTTCTGCATTACAGAATTGTACTTAGGAGGCTGGTATTTTAATGTTTGATTTCATTAATGTATGATTTTCAATTACCTTGCAATTACGAAAATGTATAATGTGTACGAACACAACCTTGGAACACATTTTACAAATTACTGACAGTTAAAATGTTTCAATAAAATGCGGTTTATTCAAGTTTACGTTATACTGCCTGAGCTTTTGATTGTCCGTATTACCGTTTGATCTTTTTTTGCAATATCTCAAATAAATTAGCACATATTAGCCATTAATTTTCAGCTGATTTTTACTCTTAAAAAAGCAGGTGTTCGACTGCAGCTTCCAGATTAAGTAATTATACATAATTGTTCTATATCAAACTATGTCAGGTGCTTTAAGGTACATAGCAGTTGAATATTTCAAAAGAGTTCGGGAAATTCTTTCTATTATAATAATTGACAACAAAAAGGGGCTTAATGAGATCTTATGGGACTCCTAATTTGAAAAAAAACCAGTTTAACTAGAAGATGTGGTATGAGATAAATATAAACAAGAGTTAAAATGATCTGTAAGTAAGCAATTATAGGCAACGCTACGGTCTTCTACAATGAGAAAATCCCATAGTCGACTATGATGGTCCTAATATGAAAAATGTGAAACTATTCAAACGAGATAACTATAAAGGCCTAATGTATAACAAAACAGTTTACGAAAATTGAATATGACAGACATGAACCAACAACAACCACTGTACTAGAGACTCCTGACTTGGGACAACTACATAAAGAATGCGGCGAGATTATATATATTTACGAGCATCCAGTCTAGGTCATTGGTGAAACAGCACAACATAGGAACAAACCTTAAAAATCAATTGCAATTCGCTTAACTAAATAAATCGGTAGGAAACTGCAGAAAATACAATAACCCAAATGCACCGAAAATAAGAGTACTCGCAATTACAGAAAGCTAGAAAAGTCAATACCAACTGATGTACAGTAGTTGTCGTTTGTTTATGTAATTTATACTAGTACGTGTTTCTCGTTTCTCGTTTTTCATATAGATTAGACCCGTTGGTTTTCCTCTTTGGATGGTTTTACTAGTAATTTTGGGGCCCTGTATAGCTTTTTGTTCGATGTGAGCCAATGCTCCGTGTTGAAGGCCGTACATTGACCTATAATGGTTTTCTTTTATAAATTTTTACTTGGATGGAGAGTTGTCTCATTGGCACTCACACCACATCTTCAAATAACTAATACATAAATAATGTTCGCTTAGACTAATGTATCAATCAATGCACATCCAATGGATTTAATGTAATACTGTCCGGCGGAATCTCATGACCTTGTGCAATTGTAATGAAATACATTTAAAGACTTTCCACACTTTTGGCTAAAGAAAATGTAGTCACGGATCAATACAATAGTTCTCGCAGCCTTACTCTTCCTCAATGCCCCTGTTCAAATAGTTATGTTTTTGCAGCCCCTCATTTTATGGAAAAACATTCAATTTGTATGACATTTTCATCTCATTTTGACAATTCATTTATTCGTTATTTTGTTTTAAAAAAGTTGAAACATTTTCGTGCTTGTTTCTTTCTTATTCATGCATAATGAACCAAGGCTCCGTGTTGAAGGCCGTACTTTAACCTATAATGGTTTACTTTTTAAATTGTTATTTCTCATTGGCACTCACACCACATCTTCCTATATCTATATAAATAATCAGAACTTTGTGTCACATTATTCTAGTAAAATAAATACGAATAGGAAATTAAATGAACTGTACCTAGTGTCAAACAAAAGGGGACAGAGCTTAACACTGGACACTTTACTATCACCCGTGACATTACATACGACTTTGCATGTATGATTCGAGGACTATTTGTTTGATTTCGTAATTGATACCTGTAATACGCGTGAATGTTGGTAGGCTGTGATAGATTAATTTTGTTATATACCTCTATGATTTTATTGAAAGTTGTGGTTTTAGTATAGACTATTGTTGATTGTAGTCCAATGTGGATGCATGGTTCTTAACTAACAGTCAATAGTTCAAAATGGAGATTAAGCAACCAACATTTAATCAATCAATTTGTGTATCAATTTCTGAGTGTCTATTCTAGTTTATGTCTTGTGTTTTGTTTTTTGTTGATTTTTTCATTCCACTTTTTTTTTTTTTTATTATTATATTTTACTGCATTCTTTCTTTCCATCTCTTGGTTACACTTCTAAAAGTTATGGATGACTAAAGAGGATTTTATGTCAACGTTTTTAAAGTAGACTTTTCCCAAGCCCATGAAGTAGCTAAAATAGGTACTTCTGAAGCACAAACAGCCTTTGTGAAATTATCTTGAAATAGATAAAAGGGACGATATATCAGTTTGTCGTAGGTTTGAAGCTATATTGGATGACGGATGCTATTTTCATTGCATTTCATTACATTTCATTACATTTCATTGTCATCTCTCTCCTTTGTTATTCATGCATTAGTTATGAACTATTTTATGCATATTTGTTGAACAATAAAGTAACAATGTGAACATCGTAGTTTCTGTAGGATGCAATAATGTGTTTTCTGATAGTAGCTGACTTCTGTCAGAATTAGCTGTTATCTTCAGTAATCGTTATATAATCTGGTCTGACACGTTAATTTGATAGGGACACACGACTTCCCGGCATCCTTTGCAGCAGAAGCTTGATTACCCGGATGATAAGATACCAAGTTAAGTAAAGCATGTAAACTAAATTGAGATAATGTCATGGTGATACAACCTGTAGTTTTGTCATTATTTTATTGGGGAAAAGAAAGTTTTTGGCATTTAATCTTAAAAAAGTGACAACATATCAGTCGTACCTAGGAGCGTTTGACGTTAAATATAGAATTTATGGTGCATACTTTGACACTTAAACAGTGTAGGAGGACTTATACGCGACATTTATAGCGGATTCTGATGCTACTGCTTTGTCATCACTAACGTGCTTTTCCCCCTTAATGTGTTTTAAAAGGACATAAATTGTGTATACTTGTATAAGAACAGTAAGCGTAACATCATGACAAGATTTGAATGAATAAAAAAATCTTAAGTACTTTGTCATTTTAATCCATCACGTAACGTATTTTTGGGGATAAACGTCAATAATAAATTGTTCTCTAATTTATAGTTTGAACAATACTTTACAAATTTTGTTTTGCCTGTATCGTTTGTTCTGTACATTTCTTTCTGTACTGTTTATTGCGTTGTTGTATTAAACCTTCAACCGATAGAGTTGACAGCATGATTTCAAAACTCTGAAGAGGTTCTTTGTACCGTGACGGGTTCAACCAATTTTAACCTTTATCTGATCATGCGCTCTACTCGAGGGCTCAATAGTGCGCCAATATTAAAAAAAAGATTTAAGAATAATGTTCCACCTTGCCGTAGATTTCAAAATTGTCGCAGATATAACTGAAGACCAACACAGAGAAGAGTTATTGTCATGGTTTGGGACATGCTCATTTACATAATCTGTTTAAACTTGATTAATTCATTTCGCGTAATGATAACGGTCGTTTTGATATCAGTTTTTGTTTTGTTTAATTACAAAGGTAATAATAAAATATGATTTATAATTATTCCAATATTGAAATCATTGTGTATCATTCTCTGGCATAAAGAACATACGTTCTAATAATTTTGTTCCTCTTTTTTTTTAATCATATATTTATATTGGAAACAAATTTGTAGAGTAGATTAGAAAGTCCTAAATCTTTATATCTTCTGTATTTGTTTATTAGAAATTGACCACAAATTTCTTATCACAAACCGACTAAGCATGTAGACAATTACAATGTTGACATTTATATAAAGCATATTAAATGAACTTAATCACTGTCAAATCTATAACTGTGTAAGAACGATGTACAATTTAATTGAATTTTTGTCCAAACATTGACCACTGGTCATCTAGTCTAAGACACTTTAAAGTCCAGAATGAAAGTTCCTGTTGTTTGAATATTGAATACGTGGTCATTTGAAGTAGTACAAGGATTACAGGAATAGTATTTCAAATAAAAGCTAACTTAACACGTCTGATAAACTTTAGGTGACAGTAAAAGTCGACATTAAATTAAAAATACACAGAATCAGCATTTCCAACTGTTTCCATGAGCGTCCTTTTATATAACAGCTTGAAAAAACAAGAATGTGTCCCCAGTACACGGATGCCCCCACTCGCATTATCATTTTCTATGGTCAGTGGACCGTGAAATTGGGGTAAAACTCTTATTTGGCATTAAAATTAGAAAGATTATATCATAAGGAACAAGTACACTAAATATCAAGTTGATTGGACTTCAAAAACTACCTTGACCAAAAACTTTAACCTGAAGCGGGACGAACGGACGCACGGACGAACGAACAGACAGACAGACGGACGGACGAACAGACGTACAGATAAGAAAACGTTATTGCTCTCGTAAGTAGGGCGTAAAAACGACAACTCGCGAATTGAGGTTATAGTAACTATTATATACATAAGCAGCTCGTTATTTTCACAACTTAAAAGACATTAAATCATATTATTATCATACTTTTCAGGACGGATTTATGTAAGACTTTCCAAATCTTTTGCTTTTTTCATGCTAAGAGCATGTATGTATTATATTCATGAACCTTTGGGCAGAAAGTTTGGAAATCCAAAGTAAAAATACCCTTTGTACTCAATGAAATGACACCAATGGTCTTGAAAAATGATTAATGATTATCCATCTTGGTTAAATCCTTATACCAGTCATAACGATGCATGTCGCCTTTGTTTAGGATTAAGGCCTCATTTTGACCCATGGCCATCTAGATATTTTCAAAGTCTCCATAGTATAAAGATTTCAATTGTTTGAGTTTTACGTGATAACATGATGGATTATCATGGATTACATGCACAGTCAATTTTGTAAAAGTGAAGGAATTGACGAACAATACTGTATGTGTTAAGTTCAAACAAATTTAACGTGTATAATTTGTATGTTGGTGTACATTATGTTTGCACAGGAAAGGTAAAAATATAACGAAAATTTAAAAATGACAATTCAGTGGTTGTCTTTTTGTTGCTTTTTTTTCTGTATCATATTTGCTGTTCATTAGTTGTTCTTCATTTAAATCAGACCGTTAGTTGTCTCGTTTGAATTGTTTTGCATTTTTTCGTGTATTGGAACGTCTTATAGCTTGCTACGTTGTATGTTGAAGGTCGTATATATGGTGACAGACCTATAGTTCGATCAATCTACGTTAAGTAATTAATACAAATAGCAATACACTGTTATATTAAAACATCAAAACCATTTAAAGCTAAAGCTTTCAAAATACAAATTTTTATAATAGGTGAATGATATCATATATATAGGACACCCAATTCTCATGATATAACATATATAAAATACGTTATGGATTTAAGTCTCTATTCAACTTGAAGACAACATTTGTGTTCTGATCAACCAATGTATATTGGTATTTCTAAAATTTCTTCAGTATTAGTACATGGTTAATTTGTATGTTGGTCAATGGTATTCCTCTTTCTGTATCTCCCTCTCTTTTTATTCCAGTATTTTTAATTAAATGCATCTAAAATAGTGGTGAATCCCGAAGTCTAAACTTTTTCAACATAGTTTCGATTTTCATAAATGTTATAAAATGTACACTCAAATTTATGATCATTTACATTATATACGTTGTTACACGCCACGATGAAACAATGAATTCGATGTCAATCGTGTGTTGCATGACAGTACAGTGAAATTATCATCTTTCTGGGTACGTTTTATATTTTGGCACGTAATAAGCTCTATATCATGGATTAACTTGATAGAGATATATCATATATTAAATTTATTGCATTGTATCACCAAATAAAAAATACCCATCAGAAAAAAAACCTGTTGAAATGAAGTCTTTTGAATTAAAATCTGTTGTCTATTGTTTTGAATAGATATTGTGCCACAAATTGACTTCTCGGATTATAGGATATCTTGTTTATTATTAATCTAATGTAAAGTACCACACGATATTGAAGTTTAATTTTCATATTTGCGTGCTTGTAAGGTATACATTTTTCTGTCAATACTAGATATTTATGAGGACGCATATACAATTGAGGTTGATTGGATGAAACAAGGATCCATTCTCAATCGACCAACCTGTTCTGGTTTATTAAGACGTTTCGCGTGTTAAAACACTTTCACTTTGGAAGCTTGGTTGTTATTACTATGTATTGTTTTCAGTTTTTGGCATATTTCACTGTCTTGATACTTCACGTTACAACAAGGTGAAGATATCTTAATGAAAACATGCAGCATGAATATGACTAGAAGAAATTATATCAATTCCGGATTATTTAAGATCAGACGAATCATCTGCCTGTATCTGTATGTTCTGGCATAAGCCAGGGTTGACAATCTGAAGCCTCTTTATAATGATGCCAGTCTATATATTGTAATCCATGTGAAAGATTTAAAAGTTATATGTGTGGTATATCATTATTCTCTATAATTAGTTAGATGATAGGTTTGTAGTCCTATGGTGGTCACCAGGGTTTCTTTAGGTAGCTGAATATAAATCGTTGGAGAGCATACACACCATAATGGTCTTTCAGTTGGTCAGCTTTATATTGATAAACATCTTCAGAATATATAATTAGGTTTCTAATACCCTTTCCACCAGATGTCCAGACAATAGATTAAGGTCAATTTATACTGGTCATCATAAGAGGTAATTTTTATTTACTTTTGTACTTTCGTTTGTTTAAATCGGTGTTGTCAAGTACTAGATTATACTTCTTAAGCAGTCTATTTTAAGTAAATTGTCTGTCTCGTTTGACACTCACTGGTAATTATCGACGAGAGTTCAATAATTTTAAAGGCACAAGTACTCGAACTGTGATGCATGGATAGTTTCTAATTAATAGCTATATGCGATTATTTATGTATGGTTTCTTTTTATCGTAAATTTTAACTTTTAGAAGAATGCATATCTTTCTTTAAGATATATAATCATTTTTAAACCATTTCTCTTAACTTTATTCTAAAAATTGACCTTTGAAATAACACAAGTTCATTTGATAGAAATATGCTTTCGACAGAACAGCCTTTCTTTCATTGTTTTGTCTTACTTTGACAAATTCTTATATACATTGTAATATTTTTCATATGATGAAAGATACTTATGATGGTCCGCCTATTTACAAAATGTATATATACCATCCATTGTTCATTTTAGGTAGAACTTGATCTCGTTTTTACTCCTTGCTTCTGAAACACTCATCTTGCATTACTGTTTATTTCTGGAAGTCAGATACGTTTGAGCGCTTGGGTTTTCCATTTCATATGAGACTTTCCATTTTGAATTTTCCTTAGAGTTTGGTATATATTTGTTAGTTTGCTTTTTCCTTTCAGTAGTCAAACATATAGAAAGGAATGGACGTTCGCGTTTTACTATAATTTACTCCAACTTCTGGTAAACCCGAAGATCAAACCTGTTGTCAAGATTCCAGTATTGGTCATAATTTATGACATTTTCTACATAAGGAAATGCATATTCAACGTCAGGAATATGACATTTGTTTCCACACGTTTGATGTGTTTGAGTTTTTGATTTTACCATTTTATAAGGGACTTTTCATTTTGAATTTTCCTAGGGGTTCGGTAATATGTAATTTTACTTTTTTCTTATGTCTGTAATTTTCGGGTGAAACGAGTTTGGAACTCCTCTGGATTTGTTGTATTTGATTGTATAGCAAAATTCCAATTCAACATTTTAATGTTAAATCACTCAGTTTAACCAGATGTTCTATGCTTAAACGATCGTAACTTCCTTATCTTGTCTGTATTTTTTTTAATCTGATACCTGTTTTATTCATTTCTTACATATCCATTAGACAGATTAAGAGAAGAGCACTTGTTAACGATCTTGTTTGTAGGTACCTAATTGAGTGAACAGACAGATCATTAAATCTCATGACAAGTAGCATATCGTGTTAGTCCCCGAGTGATGAGGTTATGTAACCATTATGTAACGTCAATCAAATACCAGTTTAAGATTGTGTGGGGTCTGTAAGGTGGTTTTCCTAACTCTGCTAACTCTGCAATATGTAACATGCAACACATATTAGTCTAACCTACTGCAGATAATAACTTTGTATATTGTTTTTTGCACGTAAGAAACATTTGTCTGGTACATATTTCAAATCGTGTCTTGTGACTTGAATGATGCCATTTTCATGATTGATTAGATATATCTTCATATTTCCGTTGTTATGTGTTAGACTAGATATATATCTACTAGTTTATCCTTTCAACAATTCCTTCGGTTTGTAACATCAAAAGTCCGTCTCTGATGTCTCCACTTTTTTGAAAAAAAAGGCCCGAGGTTGGATTTCAATGGTGGTGGATTTTTCATTACCCAAGTGTATCACCAGCCAAATTTTCAGCACCTTTTTGTTGACACGAATAATAATTGATATGGTCATAATTATAAATTAACTCATTATTAAACTTGGCATTTTGAAATACTTAGTTTTTTCCACCTTAGTAGAAGATTACATAAGCTGTATTTGGCAAAACTTTTAGAATTTTTGGTCATAAAAGCTTTTCAATTTCATACTTTGTTTGGCCTTTTTTAACTTTTTTTTTCGAGCGTTACTAATCAGTCTTTTGTAGACGAAACGCGCATGTGGCGCAAATATAAAATTGCAACCCTGGTATCTATGATGCGTTTATTTGTTAACAAACTGACAGTGGTTTTAATCATATATAGCATTAATGTAATATACCCGCAATAGCTTATGTTTTTTCCACTAAAATTTTAATCCAGTAAGTTACTACTAGCATATTTGAGTTCCATATTCAGTTTGAATAATATTTAATCACGATTTCGATAATTGGTAATACCCCTTTTTGGCTGACAAAATTATCGCAGGTTGATTTGCAACTTAGCTGATCTGTCCAAAACTGAAAATGTCTGTAAAAGTAGTTTACAGGTTCAGTTATGACAGTAATTACTTTGTAATCAACATCATTATTACAATGTTCTTATTATCGCTTGCTTTGCTTTTTAACTAAAGCAATTGACACATATCGTTTCAGTTAAAGACAAGTTGATGTTTGAGGTGGTTAGTAATGCATCGTTTATTTGTCGTCAATAAAGACTTGAATAATAGTTCTAGGTTAGAAGTAAAGAACAATCAACATAATAAACAATAAAGATTGATACAAATAATGCACATCACATGAGAATTTCATTATCATTACGTTAACGACCTGAGTTGATATTCCTATAGTTATACTTTAATTAAAGAGTGTTTCTTTTACTGTAGTACAAAGCAATACCACAGAGTTTGTTCAGATGTTCGACCTAAATATCAAAAATGATGCGTCTGCCATTTTCGTCGTCTTTTGCACAGCATGGGGATTATGAGATTTGCGTCGAAACTTGGTGAAAAAACATCAAACAAGGAAAAGAGTTGTTTTTTTTTTTGTTTTTTTTTGGTGGTTTATCATTAATTCTAGTATCTTCATAATTTTTTTTTAAAGAGTTTAAAGTCGTATATGATTGTTAATTATATATAATAAATAGAAAACTAAAAACTGAGCAACACATAAACTTTTATCTGGATGCTCAGGAAGGTTATGTAGACCCTTCTCCACATATAGCTACCGTCGTGTTGCTCATGGTTAGTACACATTCAGCGATAAGTCTGATTCGGTGATCTTACAATCAAGTATTGTGGTTACGACTATTGGGAGATATCAAAGGTCATCTATCTTGTCTATGACAAATATATTCAATAATGGTCAATCAAATAATGATGGCGTCCGTAGTGTTGCAAAGGGATGACTTCAACCTTACCAATCGCTATCAACTATTTTAAAATTGCTTCTCTGTTTGTAACAAGAAAGTATCAAATAAACAGAAATTAAGTTGTTTCCGATTGAAATATTACAACAATTGCTGAAGATTCTATTTTTTAATAAAAAATTGTTACTTTTTCATTAAGATTCATTCTTCTTAAAGAATACATGTGTGGAGTATTCTAAAAATTCCCATGTTTTTTTATTCCATTTCTGATCAAAATTGACGAGACAATATTATCTGTAATAGCGATTAACAACGTAGCCAATTTAACAAAATTTCATATGGATCTTGATTATATCAATCAATAAATGAAGAAAATTGTGCAAAGTTTTAGTTAAAACGCTTTTTTCTTTTTTAAGACAACGTTTTGATAAAAAAATAATATATGGCATATTGACGCTTATAACAATGTAATTTAAGGTCAACAGTATATTTCATCATATACAAAGTACAGTACTAACACCTGTAAAGCATGTCACTGACCAAGTTTTTAAATGAACCCTTAGACCGATTTCCTACCTTCATTTAGTAGTATATGCGTGAATTGACAACAAAAAGTTGCGTTATTGTGGCTTTTTAAAACCACAAAAACTTGCAAATATTAACTTAAATGTCACATATAGGATCTGTGAAATGTTGTGAAAAGTTTGTTGATGACAAAACACAGGAAGGAACTTCCTTTAGATCACAGTATCAGTCTGAAACATACATTTTCAATGACATCATTGGTTTAAGAACAAACTGGCTTTCTCTTAATCCCACATTTCCCTATTTTTGGCATCGTAGTGGTTAAATTGCACAATGATGTGATGTTTACCTCTTAGTTCCCCTTATCCTCAAAAACTGTACAAATTTTAGTTTCGACTAAAACAAAACAAAATAAACATACATGCCACACAGACCGCTTACTTTTGTTTCGTCTTTCGTCCAACTGTTTAATTTAATGGAGTACTTGCGTAACTAGCTTAATATTGAATTTTCTTAAGATTTTGTTAGCTCTATTGACCATTTTGTTCTTCTTCAAATATCCATGGAGAAATGATCCCTGTTTTTTCACTTAAAAAGGTTCTTTCAGTGTTAAAATTTAAATCACTTTGTTACCGTCTATTGACCTTTTTGTACTTTACTTTATTCCTGTTGAATCATCATTCATCATACTAGTATAGTTATATACTGCTTCAGGAAGTCATGTTACATAAATATTTTTTAATCATTTGCAGTCTCTGACAATTAAGCCAATAGTAATTTACCTACGTTCAAATCTAACAAATCGATTAAAAACTAAGGAATCGAATGACTTTCAAAGGGAATGAGAAAACATTTTTATTTCGTATGCCAATTAATTGTAATTCAAATATTTTACCAAAAGTAAAATTACAAAATGACCGATCTCTAAGGACAGTCTCTTATCAAATGACAAAATCAAAAGTTCAAATGCATCTAACAAATGAAAAACAACAATCTCTCTTTTACATACTTATAAGGATTTACAAATAGTATCTTTCATATCAATTATTTTGAGGTGCATTTACGTTTGTCTCACTACTTTGTTGCCATGGATTTTTATAGATTATCGTTGATTATCTCAACGAGATTGATTTTCTCGCTTGAGCTGGAACAGCGAAAGTGAGAAAAGCAATCGGGTTGAGATGACCAATGATAATCTGTTTATCGCTATTTTACCTATGACGACGTTGTCAATTTCAATGTCAATTTCATTATCAACGCCACGTGGCCTCCTTAGTATCTAGTTATAATTTTTTCACATCAAGCTAGAAGCATGATATGAAAATTATCACAAAAAAAGATCAAATGAAAAATGCACAAAATAGCGATAATTTTGATTATCGAAAAATAGGACAAATCAACTGGGATTCAGTATAATATCTAAATGTTCATGTCATGCATACACTTCTGATTGTCACTGTGAAAGACTAACAATAAAATTTCAATAACTTTTATGTAAAGTTTGCATAGTTGACTGGAAACAAGTTATTGCAATTATTCTTTTTATGGAGAAATTTATTTGCAAATAAGAAGTCGTTTGCAAGACGTCCCGTAATTAAAATACAATATAAGTTTAATTTATAGTTCTCATTTTTAAATTTCAAAGAAACAAAATTAACTCAGTGATCATATATAACCGAACTTTAACTGATGTTCTATGGGTATTAATGTGCATAGCACAGATCAAACGAATGTTCTACAATGCTATCTTAGGTTATGTCTGCAGCGTAGTAAAATAGTGCAAATTGGCTGCATTACTCACTCCTTTTTAACATTTCAATAAGAATACTATAGGGTGATTTATTATTTATTACGATCTTCTATTGTTTAAATCAGTTATGGCACACACATAATGATCATATGCTTTTATTATACTGTTTTTTAATGTGTTTTAAGGTTTTTAAATGTAATGTATGGTGCATCTACTAACTGCGATAATCTTAATTCTACTAATGCGTTCTAAAGATGAAATTACAATAAATTTTAGTTTATAAGTACTTGTGTATTGGGAAAACGACATCGACGATTATTTATTTGACATTACAAAAATATCAATCAAAAACATTTCAGACACATTGATTTCTCATGGTAATGAAAAGTTTTCTTGTATTTTTTTCAAATTAAATTCCTATTACTTTTCGATTACGGTAGGCTTTAAGTATAACTTTTCAGTTAATGATGTATATATCCCTTGCAGTGTAAGTATGTTTGTAAGACATATACATTGGAAATTATGATGAATGCTTTTGTTCAATTTTCCTTATTAGAATAATGCTAAGGCCCTGCTCTTCTTAAAAAGGTATCGGCAGAGCAATCCAAAGATATGGGGAAAAAAGGTATAAGATCGTAAAAAGACAAAGCTAGCTAAATGAGGAAATTAAACGCCATCATCCAATAACGTTTCGCACGATTGAAGCAATGAACACATACTAGATAAGTTCTTACAAATATGAATACTAAAACAAAAATTCTAAACAAAGGAAAACTGTTATAAAGTAGTATTCAATTGTTCCATCCATAGGTTCTGCCGCTGACAATGATTTTGAGGATTTACTCTTGATGAATGCTGACGACTTTTATAATTGTAAAAATATTGTATTACTTCTCTCTAGATGTAATATCAAGATACTTCAATAGGTAAATGTATACGTTTCCGGTGATGACACTAATCCGACAGTGTGTGTTTCCAAATAAGTTTTAAGATATCTTTGTAAGTAATAAAACATATGTAGTAGTTCCATTGATTGATGTTTATCGTCGAACGAGTAAAATTTCAATTATTGTTATGAATGAAACACGTTTAAATGTGTAAATGTATCTATCTTCTTGAATTGTCAAGGATGTCGAATTAGTTGTTTGTCTTCTGCTATGTCTCGTGACAATTGTGCATGTTTAATGTCAGCTAAATAGATCAGTTCTTGGACTTTTTTTATATTTTCGATATTTTTTTTTAACCTGGTACAGAAATTAAGGCCATGGTATGTTACAACTGTTCAATAGTCATATATCGATTTAACTGAAACAAATCCGGGTCACAAACTAAAAAAGAAAGTCAGGGTATACAATTTCCGGTTGTATACCTGCTGAAGTGTTTATAACTGAATGGTTTTCATCTCCTGATCTCTATGGTTTGTATATCATACTACGAAATTTATCGTCTGTAGTAGCATAAACATAAATTATGGTGAATGAAATAATACATCATACATAATCGTGGAGTATAAATCAAATGTGGTTTACTTATAAATGATTTATTAATATCAGTAATGTTTTGTTCTTTTTCCAAAACCATTGTCCTAATTAGTGATCATTACATTGTATTTTATAGACTACATTATATATGTACATAAAAAAATAAAAAAACATTTTGTCATATGCTATCCATACATCAACCTTTGAAACAGTTTTGAATCATCTTATGTAGACAATTACAATAAACTTTAATTTTTAATTAATTCAAAAACCATTGTCCTTGTTAGTTATCATAACATTGATTTTAAAGACGACATTATATCTGCACATAAAAAAATTAAAAAAAACAAATTTGTCAAATGATATTCATACATCAACCTTTGAAACAATTTTGTATCATCTTAAGTAGTCAATTGCAATAAACATCAATTTTTAATTAATTTAACAATAAATGGAGACCATAAATGTCATTAATTTACAAGACAGGTTCAATTGCAGCATATAATGTTTAAGTTTTGGCAGACAAAGACCATAGTATGAAAGGTATAAATTATTCAGAGACTTATTAAGGAATCAAAGTAAATGCATACACATATTGAATGTATAGTTATTAGAGGACGCCAAAGTCGTCTTAATTGTTAGTCACAAATATTGGTGAGACATAAGATATGTATATATATAACTCGTCTAAACATCAACCCAACAATTTCAGATCTGTAGATTTGCTTTCGCAAATTTTTGGTTCTTCCCTCGCCTTAAAACAGGGTGAAAACAACTAGATTTAAGAAGGGACTATTATGACAAAATGTCTTTAGAAATTAAACGTCGGATGACGTTTTAGTCATATTATCATTCGGTATAACCAAATACAGTGATTGGTTATAGTTTATTGCTTATCTGTATAGATCCTTATGTTGATTCATATCAAAGTTGTTGAAAATTCAAATGAAAGAGAGAAAGATCAAGAGTTTAAGAAAGATATCATTTTCTATTTTGTTATGTTCTTCAATGATAAGAATAGATCTGTTGTAATTAAAAGTTAATCCATGTTGCATTGGAAGCCATTGATCACCATTGTCAAAAAGTAAATCTAAAAAATACGGAAATACGGGAAGTCCCTGATCTAATGTCAAAATCATAAACTCAAACACACCAAATGAATTGATAACAACTATCATAATCCTGACTTGGTACAGGCATTTTCTTATGTAGAAAATAGTGGAATAAACCTGGGTTTTAAGCTAGCTCAACCTCTCATTTGTATGACACTAATATTAACAACGATGCGTAAACAAAAGAAACAGACATAATAAGTAAAAATGTCACAAATAGAAGTACAAAAGCAATACGAACCCCACCAAAACCTGGGGGTGATATCAGGTGACCTGGAAGGGTGAGCAGATCCTTCACCATGCGTTTTACCCGTCATGTTGCTCATGTTATTTCAAAGCCGGTAAATAGTATAACTTGTAGGTCCCATTCGTGAAAAGGGAGCAGGATTAGATTGTAGTTACGACATAATGAACATTTTCGATATCAATTTCATAACTGTCAACCAACTCCTGATGGCGTTAAAATGAGTCTTCTATAGTATTTGTAATTGGTGACAAGGAAAGTCTTTTGTGACATTCACTTTAGAATAATTGTACACCTTAGTATTAATGGTCAACCAGTTGGTCCGTGCATTGATTTGCTTGGTATATTGAATGTGCTAACGAAGCAAAATGAACTGTATACAATATCTTTTCTCCTATATTTAAAAATATGTTGCTATATGTGTGCTGATCTTTATATAATTATTTATAAACTGGCTGATCTGATACAAAGTTATACGATAGTATCCTTCTACCTGAACTTAGGATATGCATACCAATTTTAAAATCATTTTTTTTCCAGAATATAAGCCTACCAGTATTAGGAACAAACTCAGGGAAACTACTACCTCGAGGTAAGTAATATTAGATAGTTAAGGAATTTGCATGCTCTTCGCAATTTTTTGTGGTGTCAATATTTGCTTCTAAATAAAACTACCAAACATACACGATACATTGACGTGCTAGTGATATTATTAAGTAACGAATGACAGACATACATTATGAGTCAGATGTGACTAGTGCTCACCGCAAAATGAAACGCACTTTTACAGTACAAAATGATCTTCGCAACTTTTTAATGTTGACTAACTGTCTTAAACTTTCTCGTATTAAAAAAGAAATGGACACCATAGAGATACAATAATTCACCCAACGCACCAACCCTGCGTCAAAATCCGGTTTAAGTATCACTTCAGATGCAAAGATGGGTAACTACCTTTCCGATTTAGAACAAAAGAGGCAGGAGATACCGAAGGAAAAAAAAACTAAAACGAGGAAGAAAAACAAATACGAAAGGCAATCAAGACACTGCATATAAGACTAAAGACAGCAACATTATCTAACTTTGACTCTTATTTGATATCATGCAGGTACTTTGGAAAATTGAGCATTAAACCATTGTGTTCACATACGCGTTTGCATTTCTCCAATTTTGATTTCATCATTCAGGTTACAAAGGTAAATGAAGACCAAATAAAAAGTTTGAACTTAAAAATATAAAAGCTGCAATACTTAAAATAAACAAGCCAGCACAGACATAGATTACGACAACCAGTAAGAAAATAACCCAAAATAACGACTAAAAATACAAAACAAAACATAGAAATCTAAAGGCTCTCTAACATTGTATTGCTTTACGATTCATTGGAAAAAAAGATCTATAGCTATATCTACTGCATGTAACCGTAGACCATGTACAATTTTACTTCACTATCACGAGGAAAGCCAGCACTTACCAACAAAACCTGTATTCAAATAATTTAGTTTGCTGTCTGGTTTATAGAGCGCGTTGTAATTTTTCAACCAGTTGAGGTCTTATTCCGAGCTAACGAAACGATATTGATGTGGAATGATATTATTGTTTAAGAAACCTCGATGTCATAGATATCACTTTAAAATTAATATCTATGAAATATGTGATGCCAGGGTATATTTATATTTTTATAATGAATAATATTCACTTAACGGTGTCACTATTGTGTCTCAATAGCAAAGCTTGTGGTGAATGTAACTTTGGGAATTTAAAACATAGACGGCGTATAAAACATATCAGACTATGAGTTTTGGAAAATAGTTTTATATGTAGACTCCGAATGTGGCGATTATTTTTGTAAAATAAAATGTGTCATCCAATTTATCTTGCCAAGTAAAATGAGTAAACTTCTTCTGTTTAAAGAGTGAAGACCTATAGTACTTAAAACCCATAAATCAATTCTTCACCTACAGATTTGATAACATTTTTCGTGTAATTTTGTTTGATACTCGACTTTTTAAAACGATCAAATGAGAAGGAATGTCAGGGATATCGTTTTACTAAAGACCATCACAGTATTGTTGCGATGACGTTTATCTCTTAAGATATATGTTAGGTGCATTGGTTATTTCAGATAACTCAGGAATGTGCATGCACTACACACTTTTTTATGTGGTGTCAATATTTGCAATCAAAATGACAGACATGCATAACATGAGTCAGGGAGTCAGTTGTGACTATGGCTAACCGCAAGATGAAATGCACCTTCACAGTACAAATGATTTTCACAAAAGATGGAAATTAAAAGGCTTACCAAAGTTTATTTTACATCTGAAAATCCAAATTATCACACAAAAAGTATCGCATGAATACCAGGTATGCCAACAATGTGGACATCACTTTCGATGCGCTAATCACCCGTGTCACCATTTCCTAGTCAAGACGCCAGTTAATTTTGAGGGTGCTTTAAAGTAAACGCCTTTTACATTTAATTTCTTTTTAATAAGGGTGTCATTGGTGAGTATTTTGTAGACGAAGCGCGCGTCTATCCAAAAGGTCATAATAAAGGAGAGTTTCTTCTCAAGAATGGGAATAACATTGAGAATGGAAATGGGGAATGTGTCAAAGAGACAACAATCATACCGGAGAGCAGACAACGGTTCGTGCAACACATGGGTCATCAATGCAGCGAGAAACGTCCGAAATTGACAACAAATAATTTGAAATCAAGGAGTTTGTCAGACTTAAGATGTAAGGGCATACACAATATATCCGATAATGAAATTGAAAACTTGCTGTTTTATGCATGCCTGAACGGAGGTCTTGTAATAGTAAAGTTTTAATGAGTATAAATAGAAAACAGATACAAGGGATCACATTTGTAAATCATTTGATATCTAAATTTCGGTTGAAATATCAATCCACCAATCCACCTAACTTGATAAACTTCCAACATAACATTTTCAAACATGGGATAAGGCATAAACGGGACATTCTAACATTCAACTTATGGTTCTGTGTTTTTCAATATCTTCTCATCCTGTCGATACATCAAAGCTCTCGTCCATACAGTTTTGGCGAAAGATACCAGAGGGATAGTCAAACTCAAACAACTTAACTCGGAGTACAAAATATGTGTTTTTTATGATTGATTTCCGAGTATGAGTACGATAATCGTATTCGAAATACCCAGTCGCGCTCTTTTTATGAGTTCATATGAATCCTACAAATTCTGCTTTTCATCTTACTATGACTCGTCCTAATCATTTCACTAGATTTGAACATCAGTTAACTACTGTCATTTCAATGATAAATTACGAAAGATCAGATGGAAACATCTGATATATTCATGAACAGATAGATTTTTTTTACAACTCTTGCCTAGGCTATATAGAAAATACATCTCCGCCCTACAAAAGCTTTATCTAAGAAGCCTAGTTCGCCAAGTTATCTAGCACACAAAGCAGGTGGTACTGCCGTGTAATATTTCAACAACCTAAATTTTTAACTGATGGAACGATATAAATTTGATCTGATATTATGTTGTTGGAAGCTCCATATCATAGATTTAATTTGAAAGCAAAATATATATAAAAAAGTCAAAGATGACGTAGATCTTCAAAGAATATACTCCTCTCAGACGTTAAAGTTTATATATACCCTATATAAGCTTGGATTTCGGTATTTATGTTTTTTTCCTTTTATATAACAATGCCTTAGTATATAAATGCCCTCATCGCAGCTATGTTTAAGCTTTAAAGTCTAGTGGTACCATAAGCATGTTTCCGGTTATGGTACTTAGAGGCAATATACCGATTTTGTATCAATAAAAACACCCGATGTATACTTGAGAATTGATGGCAAGGTTCACCTATGAACCAGAATAAGGGTGATACGGAGACAGTTATCATGTAGTGTAACAGCATTGTAAATAGTACGTGATTGATTTTTTATTTTTATTCATTGAATCAATGTTCTACCCAGTATTTTGCATATCAATTTTGATATATGAGTTGTAATTTATCTTGCCATATGAAGTACATAAAGGGAACATAGTAAACGTCTTCTATTTAAAGGGTTAAAAGACCTATAGCACAAAATGTCGATAAATCAATTTTTCATGCATAGATTTAATAACATTTCCATGTAATTTTTTTGATACTGCTATAAAGATAAAATTTAAACGTTATGCAAGCTATATGGAAAAAGCATATAGAATGAGACAGAATTTTTACCAGGACGTATATCTCTTAGAGTTGCGTGACGTGCAATGTTAATAAGTTTCATAATCCGTTTCATTATACAAAAGTTATACTGTATTTCTTTAAAACTGATAGGGATATTGTACAGAAAAAACTTATTGATTAATTATTCAATTAAATGTTAAATTTTGATCTTTTTTAATTGTTTGTATTTCTGTTTTAGAAAATATCAAATCAAATAGTTACAAATATACGAATACACATATCACTTGTATCCAGAGGCGTGAACATGTTGCATGCAATAAATCTAGTGTATATCCTGTTAATAAACATCGACATGCAGTTTGCAAATTCATCATGCGAAGCATAACAGTATCTATTTTTGAAAAAAAAAGATTTATTGTTATGTAATGTTATTAATTTCCAACAAACTAATAGTGGGAGAGGAATTTAGTATCGCATTTGTCCGTTTGTCTTTATTCAAACACCTGTAGGCATTACCGTGGTAAAGAGGTCAGTGCACTAATTTTCCATCTTCACATATCATAGATAAAACCGTACAATAATTATACATGAAGCGTACATAAACGTTGTTAAATGTTATGGGAACGTATCAGTGGTTAAGACCTGATATTCTTGGGTAAATACCAAATTTCAATTTGTTAAATTGGCAGTTTGATAGACTTCTACCTTGGAGTTCACTATCTATGTTATTCTTTTTATCCAAATTATAAATTTTGTACGTCCAAAGTATTTTTTAGATTGTCAATATAAAGTACGCATTTTAAATCTAAAAATAAAGAAATGTGTAAATTGTTATAATAGTAGATAAACAACTTATAATCTAATATGCATATGATTTTACAATCAAATATAGAATAAAGTAATTGTTACCAGAACATAGATCAATTGCAAGGACTTTAAGGGGCATCCACTTTACTTCATTTACTCATTGGCAACCAGACCACATCTTCTTATTCTTATATCTGGTGCTATTGTATTTACTATACAGCTTACTTCAGCGTCGTGTTTGTACATTAAATATCTTTTTAAGTAAAGTTAAGTTCAAGAAAATACAACTTCAGAAGAAAACTTTTGATAGTTAATATATTACATGTGAACATTTGTATTTGATACGATTCAAATTGTTTAACCTCCAAACTACACAAGGTGTTCTTTTCTAATTACACCAGTTTGTGATTTGATTCTTTTGTTTCAGGTTGGATTCTTTTTTCTTATAATTAAGGGTGGTTGTGTCCGTCGACATTCATAAAAAATTATTCATTTCCTATCATAAATATCATAACGATAACCCATAATTCATTTATGCTGAAAAGATGAATGTGTTGCCCAAGGAACTATAAACACATGGCTTTTTTCGTCAATTAGGAAATAAGTAATGCTCTAGATAAAACTAGGTAACTTACTTATCTTCATATGATATAATCTATCCTTCCTTGCATTAAAATAAATGTAAATTAGAAAGATGTTATACCAATTAACGTATCTTGTAAATTAACAGGTGGGGGGAGTATTACTACAGAAATGCTTAAACCCAGATCGACAGTCGATATATGTAAAACACGAACAGAAAATGCAGTTGTGTATCACATTAGAACAATTATGAATAAAGAATACTTTGCCATACTTTTGTTGGTACATTCAAAAATTTGCTTTCGAGCACACCTGACAAAGATTATTCGAAAATTAGTTCACTTAAATATTATTATCAGCTGATGTATTTAAAAAAACGACATAACTCGACATCGTAAATAGTTCAGGATCACACAATCATATGTATTAAAATTGATATTTTCCCTAAACTAAGCATAAAACTATATTAAAGTATGCTATAATGAATCACCAAATTACAATTATTATTGTCCTACTCAGAATACTTTTCTCAATTTGCGGTTTCTCGATACATATTTGTGTGTTTGAAGACAGGTTTTTATTTTTCTTATTTCTATGTATTTAAATCATATATGTCTACTTCAAATAACCTCATCAATGTTTAATACGTTATTAATAATTGCCTAACAATTGTTTCTTCTGTAGATTACCAACTGATATACCCTATCATCTCAGAAGAACCTCATATTCCGATTGTATACTCAACCCAGAGACACCGTCGTAGTGCTCCTCAACTCAGGAACAACCTGTTTTTAAACTTCACAGCTTTCAATCAAACATTCCAGCTTCATCTTAGACGTAATGGACATTTCGTAGCACCTCATTCCTTTGTCCAATATCGATATTACAATGTATCATCATCATCTGAAAGTATTGACAAACAGTGTTATTTTAAAGGGAAAGTTACCTCGCGGAGAGGAAAAGCTGCTGTATCCCTATGTGATGGTGTGGTAAGTTTATTTCATCAACTGTACAAAATTTGTATGCCTTTGACTCATTTGCATATTCCTCATTTGTATACGCCTCATTAGCATGCAAACGCCTTATTGCCAGGTGTTTAACTACTATTGATTTGCATGATTCTAATGGTCATGCTTAAGATCGTCTAACAGTTTGATCTAGAATTACTGTTAGTGTAGGTTATATTCTTCCTTAAAAGAAGAGACTCATGTAACAAAATACTGTAAACCAACTTATTTTCGCGAGCGATTTATTTTCGCGACTTTCGAGAGTAGAAAATTAACGCGAATTTAAATCGTCGCGAATATGACAATCTTCGATCTTTCCTTAACAAACTTCATCAAGTAAATCAGATAATCGCGAAATTAAATAGCCGCGAAGTGGTCAAGAAAGGATAAAACGCGAAATAAATTATCCGCGAAAATAAGTTGGTTTACAGTGTTCTTTCAAAACAACAGCATCTTGTTTTAATGTATAGCTGTTATACGATATGCCATTCAGAAACATCGTTTCTGTTTATGAGTATATTAGGCACTTTTTGTATGTTAAAATACTTTCAAGAGGTTTATATTTTAAAAAGCGTTCTGGGAAGTTATTAGATCATTAACTTGTAACTGTCTATTAAAGTATATGTATTGTAAAATTCTGTGAAAAATCAGTGGTTAGTCCACATCTTTCACGTACTTTCTAATTTTGTTTTTTTTTTCTTCTTTTTTACATCTGTTTTTGCGTATTGTACTTGAAACACCAAATGCAAAAACAGTATCTGGATTTGATTTAGGGTTTATCATAAACTGCTTATGATGAACGGATTTTGCTATTCGTTTGGTCGTATTCGATTATTTTACTATATTTGTCTTTCAATTTTTGCTTTATCGTTCCTGGCGTAGGCGAATTCAGATTTTTTTTATTTGATAGCTTTTGTCGGTTATGTATGATTAGTGTTATTTCAGCGGTAAATTTAATAATAGTTTGTTTCAATGATTTTGAGTTAAAATTGAAACATACAAACGCTTTGTACATTGTTGACTAGTGGGCAATATTATGTTGGAACGGTATGCTATGATACGGTGCTCGTGTTGGAAGGAATCATGTAGAACTTGGTCTTGGGTATAACGAGTACATTCTAATTTCATGATTATATTTGTTTATGTATTTCAATATGAATTCGTCAACAGAAAACTTTAGTCACACGGACTATAAATTTAACCCATTTCAGATAAATTTGTTTAAAAATATTTATTGACTGATTGATAATTACAAATATCAGGGCAACTAATATGTAATTTCAGATAAACAAGTAACTGATTTGGTAAGGGGGTCACTACAAATGTTAGATATTACATTTGACTTATTACAAACTGTAAACAAATAGAGATAGGAACTAGTTGATGTTGCGTAATGCAATGATTAAGAAGCAAATAATAACCCCTATGTTTATGTTGTTCCGTGACATAGTGGTTAGCACTGTATATAACTTGTCTTGTAAATAGTTCTATATTTAAGATCACTGACATGATGACACTTTAACAGTACGAAATCATATTCAATTAAATAGGACAGATGCAAAAATGTATATTACATTTTAACAAACGCCAAATAAAATATTTAAGAAGATTATCTCAAAGTTCACGATATATACCGATAAAAGTCTGTTCTTCTCTCTGTATGGTTTACATCGTACTATACCACAGTTCGAAATTCATAAATCGATCGAGAAAAAAACAAATCCGGGCCACAAACAAAAACCGAGGGAAACGCATCAAATAAAAGAGGAGAAATAAATTTAGTTTTAGTAAGTCGAATAGGTTGTATAAATTTAGTTTTAGTTAATCGAATACACCTTTCATGGTCAGCTTCATATAATTCAAAAATACAGTGCATGATATATGATCAGATGGTATGTAGATGAAATACATGTACTTTGTGTATCAGATGTTTTTGTCAGTCGTAATAGATGAAACTACTTATTACATAGTCACATCAACATGCAGATCTGACATTGCTGGCTTAATTTCAGACGAATTTTGTATTAATATATTTATACAAGGTGTATACATAGTTGTGAACCAACTCTGTACTATTTTAACAGAAAAAAAACCCCGATCGGATTGTTTCTCAACACATAACTGATTGGTACGTGACAAGATAAACCGCATTCACGAGTAAATTTGAGTAGGAACTCCATTACGCGGCAAATACCATAGAAGTGGTCATTAATGGTACAGTTTGGTAAATTATTGTTTATGCGTACAATTTGATAACTAGTAATGTACTCAAAATGAAATAAAGTAGTCATGTATGCATATATAATTATATCAAATTGTTATGTACGCATACGAAATGATAAACAGGAGTCACGTTCGCATTTATAAAATGATATGAAGTAGGCATATACGCTTACGAAATTATTCATGTTCGCATATGAGATACTATTCCGTATTAATTTTCGCGTACAAAATGATATTCAAGAGTCATGTACACATGCGAAGTGGTATCTAATGTGCGCATACAAAATGATATTAAGTAGTCATATAAGTGTATGGATGAATCGTGTACGCATACGATATAATAATATTAATCAATAGTCATGTACGGATACGAAATAATGCTCAGTAGTCATGAACGCATACGAAATAATGCCCAGTAGTCATGAACGCATACGAAATAATGCCCAGTAGTCTTTACACGTACAAAATTATATTCAAGATTCGTGTATGCGAAAGAAATGCTAGTAATTGTAAGAAGTTATGTACGCATACGGTGTCATAGATTATAGACATGCGCGTGCCGGATCTTATTCAAACAATTGCTTACCCTGAAGGATTCTTCAATGCATGATAAACCCATTGAAAATATTATATTTGTAATTCATCTATGGCCACCTTTGCTTGAGATAGTATAATCAAGTTATTTTTTCTCCATTAAAAAAAATTATATCTGCAGTTTAAAGTAGTATTATGATTATCGTGAATTACGTTAAATAAGTACACTTCATTAAAAAAAAAACCAATTAATTGTTTATATCATTTAAATGGTTTTTCTAAATGGAATTTTTGTAGCTAAAACATAAATCTATTTCAAAATCATAACTTCAGCTACGAAATATGCAGTATATAAATATAAAAGTTGAAATTTATTTTTATTTATTTTCATTTATGACATAAATGATAAACGAGCTGTTTAAAAGAGTAGTATTTATACATTGCAGAGAATAAAACACGCCATGCATTTTGTAAGAAATATGTTTTCTTGGTGATAATTTGTCGATCCTTTTGATAACTGATCATATTTCAAAAGAAATGATAAAATCTTTAAATATTAAAGTTATGATGTCAAATGAAATATGCGTTGAACACCAAAAGATGAAATATCAACATTCCGTGAAGAACCAACGTACTTGGCAGAACTGCATGTAATAATACTTATTTTTATCAAGATTCAAAATGTCGTGGAAACGGACGAAAGACGCTTATTATTATTTTTATTATTTAACAGTTTTGTCATCGTAAGACCTAAAGGGAACTGTAAGCCATCTACATGTGGTGTGGAAGTGCCGGTTGTTACTACGTTGTGATGACAAATTTATGGCTAGTTGTTAGCCCATACTCTAGTTGGATACAAAAGGTGATCATTGCATTTTGTATTATGTCAATCTCCTATAGGAGGAAATAAAGTATGATTATGATGTATAAAACCCATTAGCTAATCTTAATATTTGTTGCTCTTGTATCCATTCACGAAAAAAACATTATAACCTAAAGAGACATCCCTAAACCATTACATTAGATAAATATGTTTATGATTATTATTACTATTATATTATAATCATTACTATCCGTGACCAGAAATATTTTATGACAGATGATGTTGAGTTCAGTCGATTCAGTCCCTACTTAAGACTACGGGAATATTACATTGATGACCGAATAGTGGATCTGACCTTTGAATGCGTGTGCTTTTGTTAAGCTGTGTTGGTTTGTCCTCACTCATTGGCGCTTAAACCAGTTTTCGCTAGTTTTACTGGTACTATATTCATTTGATTGTTCTCCAAGACTTGTCTTTATGGTCTCTTTTTGTATGTCAATGTTTTGTATAGTGTTTTGTTGTGTTGTGTAACTCATAACAGTCTGCTGTTTGAATCAATAAAAAATCCAAAAAACATTTTTTTTCTTATTATCAAAATTAACATCATGTGCATCAAAGAACAACAAGTGCGAAACAAGCGATAGATGGTTGGTACCAGGGTACATGTGAAACGAATAGAATGCTTTAATCATTGATGCATGTCTATTTCAAACCGGATACATGACTAAAAGCTCCGTATTTAGACTAAGATTTTGGCGTTGATAGAAAAGTCTGTAAGTATGCACAGTGATCATAGTCCAAAATATCAAATAATCTTTTATTGCATATAAAAAATTTGACAGTAAAATAAATAATATTGTAATTTTTGAAGGCTTAATATTGATACAATCAGGACCATCTATGCACTATAATGCAAGACCAATCAAAATACTTGACACAATACCTTATCTAAAGTAATTTGTTAAGAACTAGTAGTTTTTCCTCCGTAAATAGCCGTACTATTTGTCGATCTCTACTTGACAGCTGATCGAATTTCAAAAGAACAGATAACATTTAAAAATCACATAAGTTAATAAAGTGTAAAAAGTGAGAAGAAACATTATCGCACCTGTTTTGACAACTTAATTTCATATATTGTATCCTCTATGGAAGGAAAAGATTGTGTCTTGTAAGATAAATAACAATTGAAGGTGAAACAGAAGATTTATTTGAAAGATAAACAAAATTTGAAAAGCTTTGAAGGTTGACAGACGTGACAATGAAATTTTATTACAGAAAACTTAAAATTAATGATTAAGAAAAAGCTATTTCGTTTATATTATAAAAGCTTGTGACAACTTACTGAAAGCATTTTAGTAACTGCTTTGTTATATTGCTTTCTTCTGAAGGTCTTCCTAACGTCATTGCACATGGTTTAACCACGAACGGGAACACCTCTTTCAATGTCTTTTTCTACAGTTCCATCAGCTAGGGGTGGGGTGTGAGTATATATAAAAAAGATCATCATAGCTACCAGGATTGAAATTTTTTATTTACGCCAGACACGCGTTTAATCTACAAAAGACTCGTCAGTGGCGCTCGAATCGAAAAAAAAGTTAGAAAGGCCAAATAAAGTAAGAAGTTGAAGATCATTGATTGTAAATAATCATTGACAACACTTCGGTGTGGACATTAATATCAATTATATGGTAATTTTTATAAAGGTATAAATTATTCGAAATATTAAGGATTTCTTATCCCAGGCATATTTTCCTTAGTCGTATTTGGAAGTTTTTGAAATTTCGGGTCCTAAATCCTCTGCAACTTTGTACTTATTTTGGTTTTCTAACTTGTTTTTATCTGAGCGTCACTTATTGGTGTTATGATGACGAAACTAGCATCGGGCGTATCAAATTATAAGCCTGGTTTAACAACTATATATATTTGCAATAAGAGGTTAAAATTCGTCCCATCTTTATAATAAGTACTTGACACAGAACCTTATCATAAAAACGAACATATTATTGGTTATCAAGCAAACCATCTATTTATAAAACAAGTCTGCGATTTGGAATTGTTATTGCTTGCAGAATATTCAATTAACCAGATCAGGTTAAAGCATTTAACATAATGATTATTTTACATCTGTCTAAATAACTTCATTTATGAATTATGGTGTAGGTAAATGCTGTCACGAAGCATCTTCAAAGTCAGAGCTGCGTGTTGCAGATATGCATGTTATTACGCAACAGTCTGTTCCTACAGTGACGAAAGGTAATTTGTTTCCTGTAATCAGCAAACCTCTTTTACCTCATCTCGTAAAACATTAAATCATATCTTTGAAGAAAATTATTTATGATACCAGTAACAAAATTCCTTGCTAATTTGATAGACAGTTATGTTGAATTAGGAACTTTAAATGAAACGTGAATCTAGATTTAATTTGACAAAATATATTCGGTAGACATTTTCGTTATAGTTTTTTGCTATATAAATCATGACCCATGTAATAGATTTTACTTTTGTTGGTTCATCAAGTTACAACAAAAAGTATTAAGTTATGTTTAAAAATCAAAAGGCAATTTTTTTGGGTTATTTATTAGAATGTAAAAAAGGTTGACCGAAGCACATTTTTGTATACAAATCATATGCATTACACACTTACGAAGCTTTAAAATGGTAACATCATATTCAAATTTACAAAAGTAGAAACAGTTTAAAAACCGCAGTTGAAATGAATATTTCTTATTTGTCTTAAGTATTTAAATCGTATTCAGGAAAATGGGAAAATACATGGGGCAATCCAATTTCTAAATACTTATAAAAGCAGACAACACCACTGTTTAAATGGAGAGAAAAAACAAACAGAAATAGACTAAATTCTACACAGAACACTAAAGATTCAGAACAAATCCCATCAAAAACCGGTACGAAGAAGGCGGGTGGTCCGGAAGGTTCAGAAATTAGTGCTATCAACTAGAAAAAAAATTAATTAGCACTGATAATTTATAAAATCAAGACAAGAGTTAAAATGATATATTACACGAGCATTCGTTTAAATTGAAAACAAATATCGTGTACACACTGGGATTTTGGAAATATGGTTACACCAACATGTTTGGATGCACGACGAAGAAATACAAAAATATGAACATATGAAAAAAAGGAGAAAAAAACGATATATATAGAGAGAGCATCAGTTAAAACTGTTATATCGGACCTTTCATCATGTCTTCAAAAGCAAAAATAATAAAATAAGACCACGTCAATTTTTTAGTGCATAAAGGCAAAATTTAAAATGCTTTCAGCAAAATTTGTTTATATATATTTTTTGTTTAAAAGAAAAAAAAAAGGAAATTGAAACGCATACACATGTTAATAAAATATAACAAAGCTTTTAAAATGTCTCTTATGTCGAATTTTAATAAAAGAAAATGTACAAAAACAGAGACTAATTTGGTCAATTGTATCTTCGGAGAGATCTGCTTCAACAATAATGCTATTATGTTAATCTCTTTTTCCTGTTACAAAACTTTAAATTTTTCGAAAAACTAAGGATTTTCTTATCCCAGGAATAGCTATAGATTACCTTAGACGTATTGGGCACAACATTTTTGGGAATTTGGGTCTTCTTTGCTCTGGTACTTGTTTGGCTTTACAACTATTTTGATTTGAGTGTCACTGATTAGTCTAATGTAGACGAAATGCTCCTCTGGCGTATCAAATTATAATCCTGATACCTTTGATAACTGTGAACACTATTGATCGTTGCCACTACTGGTGGACACCAGCCCAGTAGTCAGCACTTCGGTGTTGACATGAGTATCAATTATAATTTAAAACATTTCCTGTTACAAAACTTTGAATGTTTCGAAACACTTTAAGGATTTTCTTATCGCAGGAATAGATAACCTTAGCCGTATTGGGCACAACCTTTTAGGGAATTTTGGGTGCTCTATGCTCTTCAAATTTGTACTTGTTTGGCTTTACAACTAATTTGATCACATGTAGACGAAACGCGCGTCTGTAATATTATGTTATAATCCTTTGATACCAACACTACATACTAAAATCAATCAGATGCATTGATCATATGTGATTGTGCTGGTGTTTCGAGAGAGAATGCAAAAACGTATGTTGTCTAACTTTGACAAAATGAAAATTGATAGATATAAGGTGAAGTGAGATATAAAATCGTTCAATCCTCTTCCCACATATAAAAAAATTAGAAATAAAAAAAAATCAAATCAACAAAGTAATCATAATAAGTCCGTAATTTTTTTTTTACAGAGTCCAGCATATATGAAATTGTATAATTTGCCTAAATAGATATAGGAAGCTGTGGTGTGAGTGCCAATGAGACAACTCTCCACCCAAATAACAATTAATGAAAGTAAACCATTAAAGCTCAATTAATATTCAAAAGTAAGATTTAAAAGGGATGAATGTTTGATGACCTCGAACGTTTAAACATTTGTCTTCCAAATCTTGTAACTCTCAAGAATTTATCTGACGAAGATTACGTCACAAAATCACGAAAAATAGTACTTTATGTCTATATTACAAATCACTAGAAATAAATTTAAAAGATTTATCAGTCAAGATATGTATCTTTTATTTTTTTGTAAAATATTTAATTTCACTCATTTGTCTTAAATACAGACGTGACATTGAGGATGTTAAGCAGAGAAGAATAGATACCATTGGTATATATTATTGTAGGTGTAATGCAGTGAATATAGCTTGATGATTTGATATAGATGGATTCCTTGCATGACAATTCATTCATTGTCGTAACTAAAGCCGTGTGCATTTCAAAAGATCTAATATGTGCACAAAATGTGCGATTGTGATGCATTTACTGACAGGTGATCAGTTAAAGCACTCTTTTTATGGGGTGATAAAAATGTTTTTTTTAAATTGTTTTATGAACCAAATGGCCTTTGGGTTAAAAGACCGAGTTTTGCTGAGATTAACACTGGAGCTTGACTGTTTATATATCACATTATTGTGTTTCAATATTGAGTTAAGTTAAAAGGATACCTCAAGATAATATGGTTTCGGTATATCATTATCATTTTAGTGTAAATGCATGCAATATGATGACAATTGACAAATAGGAAATAAATACAAACTTGCTTATCAATTTTGAGACGACTTGCCACAAGCTGAATAAGTTAATAGTATCTGCTGTTTAAAGAACTTTGTTATATATCTTATCATTTCGATGTACATGTATTTAATGGGATGGCAATAGACAAATATGTAAGAAAAAAATACAACTGGCTTATCATTTGTAAGAAGAGTGGCAAAAAACTAATGTATATTTCTACGTTATAAGTGAACTTTGGGGCATATCTCTGATTTGGAAAAGCACAAATATACTGCACTGTTTTTTTTTTTTTAAAGAGCTAACGTTAACACAACATTTATCAGATGGAATACCGCAATATTGTTATTCTAACGCGGTCTTTAACCCAACAAGTAGAATACAGATTTTCATTCTCAATTTTGTTAGAAGCAAGGATTGTTTCAAAGAGACAACAACCCGATCAAACAGCGGAAAAGAGCCCGAGGCCTCCAATTGATCTTCAATGCAACAAAAAACATCAACACCCGGCGTGGATTTGTCTAATCACTTCACATGCATACTTTTAATGAACCAAATCTTGTAGCTCTTTTTGTACATTAAACTTCTTGGCTTATAGATCTAAGCGCTAGAATGACGAAATTTAACTCAAAAATTATTACGAATGCAAAATTACTGCATATATATTTCACTTTGAGTTACGAGGTCGTCATTTCAACAAGTTTAAATTGTCCTTCCGTTTAAAATCTTGTGTTGCGAACTTTATCCTTTTCAGCTTCATTGTTTGCACGAAAGTTATACATTATGGTGGATCAACTTTTTATTAATCAATTAAGTCGTAGTTTTTATGGAGTGATGAATATGTTTTGAAATGGTTCGAAGAAACCGCAGGTCATGAGGGTCAGAAGACAATGTTTGTTTGATAATGATATTGAATCGTGATAAATAGCAATACAAAAAAATGTACCTCATTTGATATGCCAAAACAATTCAACTTTGACAGATATTTTCAGCTACATAACATACTGAAGTTTCACAGTTTTCACAAAAGAAACAAAAATAACAATTGACGAATTCGGTGAGAAATCTATACCAGTTATTATTGACTGTACGAATTACAAGCCAATCACAAAACTAGATCTCAGAACTCATTGCAAGCCAATCAGCTGACAGAACTAGATCTCAGAACTCGTTGCTAATTTCCTTTTATAAATGACATATTATATATCAAATAAGTATGCTAAACAACAAAGTTGGATCTATTCTTCCCTTATACATCGTTTTATATGGTGAAATTTAGGACTTATAGACTGATCCTAATTTCGTTCAATGTAAAGTTATTGCCATGAATATATGCTTGATCATTTTCTTGGTGTGCCATGAATGTATGATTGATCATTTTCTTGGTGTGCCATGAATGTATGCTTGATAATTTTCTTGGTGTGCCATGTATGTATGCTTGATCATTTTCTTGGTGTGCCATGTATGTATGCTTGATCATTTTCTTGGTGTGCCATGTATGTATGCTTGGTCATTTTGTTGGTGTGCCATGAATGTATGCTTGATAATTTTCTTGGTGTGCCATGAATGTATGCTTGATAATTTTCTTGGTGTGCCATGAATTTATGCTTGATCATTTTCTTGGTGTGCCATGAATGTATGCTTGATCATTTTCTTGGTGTACCATGAATGTATGCTTGATCATTTTCTTGGTGAACAACGACTGATTCGTTGTATTACGAAAAGGTAAAATTATAAAAACACTTTAAAGATCACTTAACTCCGAGGAAAATTCAAAACGGAAAGTACCTAATCAAATGGCGAAATCAAAAACTCAAACATATTAAATGAATGGATTACAACTGTCATATTCCTGACTTGATACAGGTTTTTATGAAGAAAATGGTAGATTAAACCTGATTTCAAAGCTAGCTAAACCTCTCACTTTTTTTTTTATAAAAATAGAAACTGTTATGAATCCTATAGCGACATGTAATATATCCTTTTCCTCCCTACTTGTTACTCACAGACATTTACTGGTGGAAGTTAAGCTAACTTTCTATTTTATGGTTTGTTTATGTTTATTTCTGCATGATATGTCTCTATATTTTTACAATATATCCGTTATGTTCTTACAAGGTGCATTGGCAGTTCAAAGGTTGTGTATAATATATAAATTTACACATTACCAGTGGTTGATTATAGAAGCATAGTAATAAATCTTTTCGACCAAACGTGCATTTTCGGAATGTAGGATACTAATATGAATGATAAGCGTCATACATTATTTATACCTTAAATTACTTATTTCCGTTCTCTCGCTCGCTAGAATGTGAAAATATGTGATTCTATGAACTGATTTGACAGGGAAAATAGATATGTCACATTCATTTCACGGTGGATTGCACTGACCCTGTAAAGTTTACCACCCCTGGAGAAATAATGTGTTAGTACGGTGTATTTATTTAAGCAAGGTCAATTAAATTAGTTAAACGTTAAATCAAGTGTGCCCTAATATACACTTAAAACGGAAGTTGTTACGTTGGGAGATCAATTATACTTGTCAGTGTCATCGTTATCTCTGATTTTATTATTATATATGGGCAAATATTGGAAAAAGCATGCTGCTAGGGCCAAAAGTTCCAGGCTAACAACAGGTCTAGGGTTGTTTCGATTAATTTAATGATTTAATGATATCAAATGGGTAGCATAATTGAGTTTAAATACAACAATAGCACGATTCGGATCACATAAAATTGAGAATGGAAATGGGGAATGTGCCAAAGAGACAACAACCCGACCATAGAGCAGACAACAGCATAAGGTCATGCACCAACAGGTCTTCAATGCAGCGAGAAATTCCCGAAACCGGAGGCTTCCTTCAGCTGGCCCCTAAACAAATATATAATTTCAGGGTTAATGAACACCATAAACTAAAATTTTACACAAGAAACATAACACAAGACTGATAAAGGCCAGAGGCTTCTGACTTGGGACAGGCGCAAAATTGCGGCAGGGTTAAACATGTTTATGAGATCTCATCCCTCCCCCTATACCTCTAGCCAATGCAGAAAAGTAAACCCATAACAATACGCACATTAAAATTCAGTTCAAGAAAAGTCCGAGTCTGATGTCAGAGGATGTAACCAAAGAAAATAAACAAAATGACAATAATACATAAATAACATCAGACTACTAGCAGTTAACAGACATGCCAGCTCCAGACTTCAATTAAACTGATTGAAAGATTATGTCTTCGTCATATGAATCTCAGGCACAATCCTATCCGTGAGGGGTTTAGTATCATACCATCATAACATATATGAGAAGAACACGACCCGTGTCATGCCAACAACTGGTTTTTAAATAAATGTGTTTAGTTCCAATGCCTTTTAAAATTCGTGGTAAAATAGCAATAGTAAAACAATATGTCGATATAACTGTCACATCTTAACGATTCAAAGCATTTGAGCGTAGTTATTGGGTTGGGGTTTTTTTTTTTTTTGGTTTATTTGGTTGTTGTTTTTTTGTGTGTGCTTATGTTTTGTCTTTTTTGTTGTTGTTCCCAACTTCTGTACTCTTTACACAGTTTTGATTAAAAGTGTAAACCTACAACAAAATGTAAAGACAAAATGAAAAAAGAAATAAAGTAAAACTTTATTTAAGAAGGGACTAACAATAATAGGATGTAGATAAACTCTTGATGCTACAAAAAAAAAATCAGTGAAGAATTTCATAAAATTACTGGATTTTTTGGCAACATATTCGTAACGTTCATGTTGATGGACCTCAGTAATTTTAAGATTCCGACATTCCTATGGAAACTAAATGTTAGCCTTTGCTTACATACTTTCCCCTTACTATGACGTCACGATGCAGTCTTCATGCAGGCTCTTCTCAAATATATGAAAATAACTTGAAACAGAAAGAGAAAGGACCATAAATTTACTTGGCAATGCCTACATTGTAGGTCTTAAATGAAATGAAATAAAGTACAAAAAGTAAAAAGTCTAATGATACTTCCATTTGATTTTAGAGGGGGAGGGACAGGATTTAAAATGTTGTTCTGCATTTTTTTTATTTTTCATTCTTTACGGACCTGCACTTTTCATTAGTTTACTGAAATTAAATTGTTTACCTAAATTGTCTTCCTGCTTGTTAGGCCAAATTACTCATCCTGCCTTTGTTTGTTCAAAATAGATATAGGAAGATGTGGTGTGAGTGCCAATGAGACAACTCTCCATCCAAATAACAATTTAAAAATTAAACCATTATAGGTTAAAGTACGGCCTTCAACACGGAGCCTTGGCTCACACCGAACAACAAGCTATAAAGGGCCCCAAAATTACTAGTGTAAAACCATTCAAACGGGAAAACCTGTCTTGCTTTTTTCAAATTTCATCCAAGCCCCCCCCCCCCCCTCTCCTCAAATAAGGGTGGATATGACCTTCATCGGGACTCTGGGATAGGGCGATTTTATTGTCTGGAATTAGGGATTGACCCTTTCTAAATTTTAATATTTGGGACCTCGGAATTTCGGCATAAGGACCCCTCCTACCCCTCTCACAAATGGTAGCTCCCTCCGATAATAAAATTTTAACCAAATGGATAATAATCCATGGACAATTACACAATGCTTCTTTTCCTAGATCTTCGTATCAAATTGATAAATTCAAAACTGAATTGTCTCCACAATACTTTTTTTAATGAAATAAACTATGGCATTAGTAATTAATACACGTAGCAATGTAAAAAAAAAAGGTGAAGAATAATTCAAAATTTGATAATTGCTGTCATATATTTTAAAGTGTAATTCAATATTCTATTGCATGATTTATATACATGTAAAAAGTTAGAAGATACTGATGGGGATAATCAACCACTAGTGCACCATTTACATTATTTACATGTTACAAAGTCAAAGAGACAAAGCAGAAAAAAAACGTCTGATTGTACAGTCCAAAAAAACACTACATAATTTTTGGTTTCTTAATTCATATTAATAATCTTTTTATATCTTATAGTATCTTTCCAACCTTTATCCTGACAGATGTAGAAAATTAACGGGTGTCTCCTATTCCGTCCGCAATTTTAGGAAAAGTAAAGTCTATATTTAGAATCATAGTTGAAACTGAAACTTCATATGTATGATATAAATAGAACATGTTATTTTCGCTTTATCAAATTTAAATTTCAAAGGTATAGTAAAATTGTTATTTTTCTTTTTCTTGTGCTTTTTTCCGTTATTTTTTATCAAAAGCAATTTTGAAATAAATATGAAAACGAAAGTGGTGTGATTACAAGTGACAAGTGAAAATGTTTAGAACTTCTCAAGTCTCATTTCAAGATTGTTACTGAATAAAGTAATCATTCTCTATGATAATAAGGGGCCCCAAAAATAATGTTAAACTTGCATCAAAAGTTCAATGTAGGTTAAAAAACTTAATTCACATAGTTTTTGGACCTTTTGGATTTTCATCTTTAATATAAGCTTTGGATTTCAAATATTTTGGCCACGAGCATCACTGAAGAGACATGTATTGTCGAAATGCGCATCTGGTGCAACAAAATTGGTACCGTTGATTTATTAACCTCCCCCCCCCCCTTTCACACCCAAATTATTTGCAATTGATTTAAGTTTTTTTTTTTATCCGACATCGATCTTTTGATGTCGTCCCTAACCTCTGAAGAAATACTAAAAAAGTTCTATGTTTAACGAACTTGATTTCACAGAATAAGGATTCTGCACAGTCAGCTCTATGTCATCTCTCATGAGCAGTGGCTCTTTGCATCAATGGTCTTGTCGTAAGTTTGAATTGTTTATTTTTGAATCTGCAGATCAATAAATTGACAATCTAGATCATGTAAAGCATATGCCAACTTTAAAGCTTCCGCACTTTCCCTATGTATCATGTGTAATTTTGGCGTGTCATGCTTTTAATTTCAACAGCTCCTATCTGATTCTAAAATCAGTCACATTCTTTTCTTTGCCCCTGCAACTGAAAGTCGGGGGGAAAAGGGGGGGGGGGGTATTGTTTTACCACTGTCCGTCTGTCCTTTCGTCCGTCCCATTATTGGTATATAGTTATTTGGCATAACTCCTACCGTTTGATTCATAGGAAGTTTTCACGTTGCTGTCTGTTGAGTAGTTAAGTACGTACACTGCGCTTCAATAAAAAAACGATTCTTTTTTTTAAACAATTTTATGTGACTTCATGTCCATTATCTATTCTGTGTGCATTGAATGGGTTGACATGTCATAAAATGTGTCTATATTGTTTTATGGTCGATTAAAGCTTGTGTAATATAATTTTTTTTAAATAAATATGAATTCATAACTGCATAAAAGTAAAGGTCCGTACAAGGGTTTCTCACCAAAGACACAATTTTCGTCCTTGAGGTCAAAGTTCAAGGTCACACGATGGTCAAAATTTAAGAAGACACACCACCTCATGATGATACATCCACATGCCAAAGATGTAAGGGCCTTACTAAGGCCTAGGTCAAAAGGTGAAGAATTTATGACCTACGTGTAGATGGTTGTGTTTTTTTCACGCAAAAAAAACAACATCAAGTTGACCTTGAGGTCACATCTGAAGGTCACACAAAGTTTATCATGATGCAAGACAGTTAACCCTGTGATGATACATCCACATGCCAAATAGCATAGGCCTAGTTCAAAAGATGAATAAAAAAAATATCGCTATTAGGTACTTTTTGAATAGATTTGGCTCTGATTTAATGAACCAATTTGAGGGTGGGTCGTAATTTAAACTTAAATACCAAAAAATCTAACGGTTAAATTTAAAAAAAAATTGCAAGAACAACCGACTAGTATAGCACTCCAAATGCTTAGTTTTATGAAAAAATTAAACGACACATTTTTTTTCAAAAAAAATTTTCCTCTTCAAATACTAGAAGCACTGCATTTATTTTTCGGGGCTGATTCTGATACCCCCTTTTCAAGTTCTGGATTTTTTTTAATCCGGAATAAAAAAAACTTACAAGAAAGGGGTATCAGTGAACTGATATTCACCTCAGCTATCATTATTAGCTATGCTATTGTCAATTTAGGATTATTATTTTTTTTTTTTTAACAAATTCAACCCTGTACCCATAGTTCAGAAACTTCCAATTTTGACCCATATTAGTATGTAAAAGATGCCATATTTGAGTTGCCAAATCTTTTAAACCTATGGTTCAAATCTTTCAATTTGTTTACAAGATGTTAAGGTTGGCCTAGTTTATCAATGAAAAAAAAATAAGAAAAATTAAACGACAGGAATTTTTTGGGGTATAGTGTTGAGTTCACTATCTGGATAAGGTTATCCATTTGAAATTCAGTGTTGCTGACGAACATGATTATATCGATTTGGTGGACCATTATTGACTAACTGTTTCGCAGACGTCCACGGAATTTTATCAGATATCATTTTTAACAATCTTGTTTTCCTTTCCTCGATTATGATAGTATCATCAAAATTTTACTTGCACGAGCAACCGTAATTACCATTGTCACTAGTGGAACAGGACAGTTTGGACAGCTGCATTGGCTTGTCTGTTACTGTTCTTGTGCAAATACATGTACATGCATCCCCGATTCTTTGTTTGATTTGTTGCTTTTCTTTAACATAAAAAGTCAAAATCAACTTATCAGACTAGCAAATTGTCCATCACCAACCTTTATAAATTGAAATATATTGGTAATAAAAACAAGTAATTAAGATCAGTCAATGGGAGATAATCCATGTCAAATTTCCATTAAAAGCTATTTAGCCATTACCCGGTTTTACTCTTCCCTTATAGTTAAAAAAATGATAGGAAAAAGACTAAAACAAAAAATGACAAAGCATAAAGATTAAATTTAGCTCATTATTGTTCACACATACTCGATGTCAGTCTTCGTTAACGAATATGATACTGGTCGTACGTTACATTTTAATTGTTTAGTTTGGTTAGTGTCGGGATCTCAAAGCGTTTCAGAGACGAAGATGAATTATTTTGGCGCGAAATAAGCACATGTATAAACACACCGAAATTTAACTGAAGTGGGTGAAAATTGTCTCAGATCAGCTCCTAGTAAGCCTGTCAGATCACATGTACCTACATGTAAACATATATGAGGAAATACATTCCAGATGACCGATGTTATGAGCTAAATTTTGATTTAGTCCTACACATAAATCAGTTAATAGTCATATATATAAACATTGACCTGGCACATAAATTATTCTTTTTTCAATTTAATAAATTTCATGCCATAAATTGAAATAGTGAAAGGAGGTCCCTGTAGACTCTCATTTTTCAACACAAGAAAAATGGAGTGTTCCCTGAATACATGGAATTCCCCGCTTGTCTGACTTGTGTCCAACCTTTCATGCCAGGATTGGATCCAGCCATTTTAAAAAGGGGGAGGGGTTCACTACATGCTCCCATTCAAATGCATTGATCATCCAAAAAAAAAGGTTGGTTCCAACCCTGGATCCGCCAATGCATGTGGACCCTTTGGCTAAAATGGCTGCATTTTTACCTCAATTTTTACTTTGAATACAGATCAACTTGTGCATCCAGATCAGTTGAAAGGCCTAGATCTTGGTAAAACAACTGGACTTTGCAGAGCACTTTTTTCCGACTGTGCAGAAGATGAGAAAATTAACAAACATACTTTTAAAGATATCTATTGTCCATGTCTATCAATACAGTTCACTTCAATTATTTCCTGTGGGGGAGTTCTCAAAATATATTCCAAATTTGTAAGAAGTGTTGAATGTTCATTGGTCATTTATATTTTAACACAATTTTATTGGATTTAAAACAATATTAGATGGCATATTGATAATACAAAAAGTTGTATAATTTAGCCATTGATTGAAGTATATTGTAACTGGAGGGCATGTTTCTACTCAGTGACAGTGTTTTACCCACTGAGCCAAAGAATCATTCCCTAGCTCAGTTGATTAAGACTGGCTGTATGTTCTACCTGTACTAAGGGGAAGCAATATAAAAGATGTACTGCTTTTTTTAAATATATATATTTATTTTTCATTTCAGAATGGAGTGTTGCAGCTTGAGGATGATGACTATATATTTGAGCCAGCACCCCATCATTTATTGTCCACATCTTATGGTGATACAGAAGCATCCCACATTCTCTACAGAGCCTCATCTTCATCAGTTCAAAATCAATACTTTGACTCAAATTGTAAGTTTAAAAATAGGAGTGTCCATATAAAAACACCTATATTTTCTAAATTTTAAATACCAGATCACTGTAAAAATGGTAGGAAATACCAAGAGGCCATATAAAACCATAAAGTGTCTTTAAGTGACAAAAATAGACCACACCATGATAAAAATATATGCTATTTATTATCAGTCCAGGGCTCGACATTACCGCTTGTCCGATTGTCCGGGACAAGTGGAAATAGGTGTCGGGCAAGTAGATTCATCATACTACTTGTCCGATGGGACAAGTGAAAAAATCGATATCAGATGTTAATAGATCAAATTCAAGACTTGTACATTCCTAAAAATATGAATGATTGTTTTATTGATCATACAAAATGAAATAAATATTCATTGATTGAACCAGAAACATATAAAATTGTATAATATATCTCTGATTGAACGTATTTGAACATGCTGGCAGCCATTGACCAGGGGAAAATAAGTAAGGGGAAGGAAACCAGTGCAAATGTTTCTTCTTAGTATAAGCCTCTTGAATTAGGAGCACCTCCATTTGCATGATATGGAGTTTTACCTTAACTTTTAAATTTTAAATTAAAAGTTTGTATCATTTGATTTTTCTTTTAGGCATAACATTAAATTAAAAAAGGTTTTATTTAATAAGATCTTTTTGTTAAAATAATAAGTTAAGATGTAAAAATTAAATAAAATCTAAAAAGGCAGATTTTTTACTAAAATGTTTTATATACTTCATGATCATATATCAATGTATGTAAAAATCAAGATAAATTGTAAAATCTTGTTTGGCACCATCAATAAATAAAAAAGGTTTATTTGTAAACAAGGTGTCAGGTGTATTTGGTTTAAACCATACCACTACTTCAGAATGAATATAGATCCATGAATAGCAGAACCTAGAAGAAATATGATTTAATGATTGACACATGATAGTGACAATGATTCAGAGAGCTCAGTCTTGCAAATAAGCCTTCAGTCTGAAATTATAAAATGAATTTTGATGTGGTATTCATATAACATAACAAAATGCTCCCTTTATTAATCTTTATTAGGTACAATCAAAGGGCAAGTGTTATTATTGCATATACCATGTTTAATCAATATGGAGGATTTTCAATTATAAATTCGGACAAGTGAGTTGAGAGTTCGGACAAGTTGATTTTCTTGCAACTTGTCCGAAGGGACAAGTGAGAAAAAATGATAATGTAGAGGCCTGCAGTCTAGTAGCACTTTACATAAAAATTATATTGAACAAGACAATAATGACACATTCAAAGCCAAGACACATGCAATGCTTGTATTTGTAGTTTTTTTTATGTCTCAGAAACTCTTGTTATGAAGATTTCAACAGAGTTTTACATTGCTTTCATTTTTCATTCTTTAAAAAGGCAACATATACAGCTCTACATTGTTAGTACTTACTTGTTTGTTTAACTCCAGTTAAGTTTTGATGTTTAAAAAGGATTTGAAAATGCCCAATGAATAACTTCAATGTGTTTTCTGTTAACATTTTTTCTTGTAGTTCTGCACTTGTGTCTTGTGTGATTGTTGTGTCCTCAAAATCTCAATTTTCATTCCTTGTTTTGGTATTTTTTATGTCCCATTTATTATGCCCCATTTATGGGCATTAGGTTTTCTGGTCTGTGCGTCCGTCTGTCCTGCTTCAGGTTAAAGTTAAGATTAAAGTTTTTGGTTGCAGTAGTTTTTTATGAAATTGAAGTCTAATCAGCTTGAAACTTAGTACAAATGTTCCCTATGATATGATATTTCTAATTTTAATGCCAAATTAACGATTTTACCCCATTTCACGGTCCACTGAATATTGAAAATGAGAGTGCGGATGGGGCATCGATGTACTTTGAACACATTCTTGTTAATCTGTATACATAATATCAAGAACACATTTTAGGATGTATAACTAATTTTATATATACGTATTTATCTTAATAATAAAAAAACAATTTTCTTTTTTCCAGATACTATAGAAAATAATAAAAGTGATACATATTATAATCCATCAAGACGAAAAGAAGAAGAATTTGATGAAAACCAGACTTTACCTAATGGTAGCTATATATATTTTAACCCTACCAGGACGAAAAGAGCTACGCACAGAAAATCTGTTAAGACCGTGGAAACATTGGTGGTTGTAGATAAACATGTTTACTGGAAACATGGAAGAAATAACATCACAACATATGTACTTAGTATGTTTAATATTGTAAGTAGAAATAACATCACAACATATGTACTTAGTATGTTTAATATTGTAAGTAGAAATAACATCACAACATATGTACTTAGTATGTTTAATTTTGTAAGTAGAAATAACATCGCAACATATGTACTTAGTATGTTTAATATTGTAAGTAGAAATAACATCACAACATATGTACTTAGTATGTTTAATATTGTAAGTAGAAATAACATCACAACATATGTACTTAGTATGTTTAATATTGTAAGTATTGGAAACATGGAAGAAATAACATCACAACATATGTACTTAGTATGTTTAATATTGTAAGTAGAAATAACATCACAACATATGTACTTAGTATGTTTAATATTGTAAGTAGAAATAACATCACAACATATGTACTTAGTATGTTTAATATTGTAAGTAGAAATAACATCACAACATATGTGCTTAGTATGTTTAATATTGTAAGTATTGGAAACATGGAAGAAATAACATCACAACATATGTACTTAGTATGTTTAATATTGTAAGTAGAAATAACATCACAACATATGTACTTAGTATGTTTAATATTGTAAGTATTGGAAACATGGAAGAAATAACATCACAACATAAGTACTTAGTATGTTTAATATTGTAAGTAGAAATAACATCACAACATATGTACTTAGTATGTTTAATATTGTAAGTAGAAATAACATCACAACATATGTACTTAGTATGTTTAATATGTTTAATATTGTAAGTAGAAATAACATCACAACATATGTACTTAGTATGTTAAATATTGAAAGTATTGGAAACATGGAAGAAATAACATCACAACATATGTACTTAGTATGTTTAATATTGTAAGTAGAAATAACATCACAACATATGTACTTAGTATGTTTAATCTTGTAAGTAGAAATAACATCACAACATATGTACTTAGTATGTTTAATATTGTAAGTATTGGAAACATGGAAGAAGTAACATCACAACATATGTACTTAGTATGTTTAATATTGTAAGTATTGGAAACATGGAAGAAATAACATCACAACATATGTACTCAGTATGTTTAATATTGTAAGTAGAAATAACATCACAACATATGTACTTAGTATGTTTAATATGTTTAATATTGTAAGTAGAAATAACATCACAACATATGTACTTAGTATGTTTAATATTGTAAGTATTGGAAACATGGAAGAAATAACATCACAACATATGTACTTAGTATGTTTAAAATATTGTAAGTATTGGAAACATGGAAGAAATAACATCACAACATATGTACTCAGTATGTTTAATATTGTAAGTATTGGAAACATAGAAGAAATAACATCACAACATATGTACTCAGTATGTTTAATATTGTAAGTATTGGAAACATGGAAGAAATAACATCACAACATATGTACTCAGTATGTTTAATATTGTAAGTATTGGAAACATGGAAGAAATAACATCACAACATATGTACTCAGTATGTTTAGTATTGTAAGTATTGAAAACATGGAAGAAATAACATCACAACATATGTACTCAGTTTGTATAATATTGTAAGTATTGGAAACATGGAAGAAATAACATCACAACATATGTACTCAGTATGTATAACATTGTATTAACAAAATCAGGAAAGAGAAAAACATTACAAACGCTAAATTACTATGAAGACTCATTTGTTTGTCTTTTTTAGGGTGTGAAGGGTGTGAATTTCAGATAACTTTAGTTTATAAATCAAAATGTCTACATTTCATTGGGAAATTGTTGTGTATAAAATTCAGTAATTCAGTTGCATCTGAAGATATTTTGATTTTTATTTATTTTTTGGTTTATACATGAAGATCTTCCAGGGTTTTTAAAACTTTCTTTCAAAGAAGAAAACGTAATTTTTATGGAAGGTGAATGAATAAGCTGATGTTTGTTTTAAAATAATTTTTTTTGCTTTGATTCTGAAAAAATTTATAAAGGTGTGCTTTTGTTATAATGTAACAAAATGAACATTTAATTTATAACAGGTGTCTCAGTTGTTCCAAGAGAGTGGTGATGCATACAGAATTAAGATAGTTGTTGTTGGTCTAGTTATCCTGGAAACAGATGAGGTATGTTAGCTTTTTCTAGATCCTCCAGACCACCTGCTTAAGGTGGTACCCAACACTTTCACTTCATTGAGAAGCTTAATATTCCCATAACAACACAACATAATTAAAACGTTTAGCTGATTTCACAGAGTTATCTCCCTGTAGTGTTAGGTACAACCTTTAGAAAGCTGGAGATATACATTTATGTTGATGACAAGATAGATATAAGAAGATGTGGTATGAGTGCTAATGAGACAACTCTCCATCTAAGTCACAATATGTGAAAGTAAATAACTAATGGTCAAAGTGGGGCCTTCAACATGGATCCTTGGCTCACACCGAAGTACAAGCTATAAAGGGCCTAAAAAATGACTAGGTGTAAAACCATTCAAACAGGAAAACCAACATTACTGTATACAGCAATACATCTTTATTTACCGAAAAAAAATCAATGTTACTAGATATAATTCTTGGTTCTTGTATAACAGAATCATATTAAAAAAATATTATCTAAAACTATTTAATAATTTCTTTACAAAGATAAATTCCATTACTCCGTAATGTAAACAAATGAAACTCTTTCTCATTTTTTAAAGGCAGTGCTTTAAGGCCTGACTTTTAAGTCATGAGGTTCATCTTTTCATACGCAATCTTTGCAGGGGGTCTTTTGGCCAGAAATAGATCCGGAAATGTTCGAATTTCTCCTCTTCTTTTTATGGTATAATATGGTTTTTGTTTCTTTCATTTACATTGGGGACTAAAGAAACGATCAGTGTGTATTGTTCGTTTTTTAGAACTTGTTATTAGTGTGTATTTTGCATTATAAGCAGTCAACCTGACTACAAACTATCATTATGTGTATTCCGTGTGGAAAGAGGTCGGGTCAATTTCGAGTGTTATCTGACATCTAAAGTTTCTTTAATTAGTTCAGACGTTGATATAACAATGAAAAGTCGACTGAACATGATTAATATTGCATCTTCTATAATTCAAAGCGGAATTCGGTTTATGAACGAGAAACCGTAAAGCGTTTTCAATTTCGGTTCTAGTTATGTATGTTGTCCACGTTTTATCCTGGTTCCCGGTACTACGTTCCGGGTATTAGCTATTTGATATATGTGATGTGTAACATTACGATCGGGTACCAGCCAATCTACGTGTGTATGTGTACATGATTTCCCGCCAAAATGACACTTCCGGCAAATGACGGATAAAACCTAATCGACGATCCCGGGTCAATGGACAAAGCCAATGCAATGTTACGCGACTCGGGTTCGCATACTTATTTTATTTATTTTGGTAATCGATCTATTTCCGGTATCATGTAATATTTATCGTCATGAACATTGATGTTTTTACTTGCTGAACATTTGTTTCTCTTACATAAATTAAACATCTCTATACGTTTTGAAATTAATTTTATGTTTTTGTTGGATTTCAACTTTGTCTTGTGTATTTTTTTACTTGTCCACGGGCAACCAAGACAAAAATAATTACTTGTCCGGTTGTTCAAATGTACGAGTCGGGCATAGCATTTCCACACCCCTGGTTATAAAACTTTTTTTTCAGGGCACAAACCCACTTTAAAGAGACTTGGGATCTCCTGTAGTTGGTGATCGCAATACTGGTATACCAGTATTGTCCACAATACTGGTATAAAAAAATATACCAGTATTGTATTCCAGTATTGTACCAGTATTGTGCTTTTTTTTAAATAAACAATACATGCAATATAGGTAATTAATCTTTTATTAAAGGTGATACATATATGCATAATGAAATTAACATATGACATGACACTTTTATTAGGAATGATTGTGTTTAACTGATGATGCCATCTATAGATGATACCAGAGACATATATACGTCTCTGATGATACACTGTGATTGCCATCAAATAATGTTTTAAATCTTAAGCTGTTTTTTTCTTAACCATTCTGTCTCAGCATTTTAACAAACAATGTACTTTCTTCTATGTTTTCTTTCAGCTCTCTCTTTTTCGAGATTCGTGTAGTATATTTTATTGAATTTTATATTGACATTAATGCTGTTATAGCCTCTGTATCATCAGCATTGGTATTGTCTATTTCTTCTTCAGATGTGATTTCTGCAACCCCTCCCCCTTCCTTATAATATTGGTATTTAGGTATTCAGTCTCAGTGAACTTTCTCTGACGCTTACTTGATTACAAGCTATTTCAGATAGCATCTGTACAGCTCTCTTAATGTCAGTGTGCTTGTCTAGTATTAGTATTTGTACCAGTAGATATACTTGTATCTGCTACTAATTGTATTGTCTATGGTACTGAATCAACTGCTTCGACCCTTAACATTTATTTTGACAAACTAGTTAATTTAATTATAACCAGGTTCCCCTATGACAATGTATAAAGCAACTTTTTATAATTAATGAATAATATTGATATCTTAAAATGTGAAAGATTATTATAAGAAAATAAAGACAAACAAATGCACATGATCTTAGTACACAAAAAATGTAATAAATGGATTAAAATATGTGATGGCATACATGTAAAAGCTGAATTTACAGAGTTGGAGTCTAATAATTTGCTTGAATTTATTAAATAATTACTCAGATAATGATAAGCTTTTATTTTATTTTTACTATATAAATAATTTGTATTAAATAAAATATAGAAATATGATAAAATTATTAGCAATTGTTTAAATAATAATGATGATATGAGTTAATTTCAATAATCCTTTGTTTATTTGAACAAGTATAGTTATGACTTTTAACTGGTTGTTAATTGATTTCACAATTATCCTCTATAATCTTTTTGAGTTCATTTAATCTCCCTTTGATCTTCAATATAGTCTAGTCAACAAAACAAACACAATACTGGTATATCAGTAATGTACCAGTATTGTTGTTTTTTTAATAGAAAGTTACAATACTGGTACAAAATTTTTATACCAGTATTGTGGACAATACTGGTATACCAGTATTGCGATCACCAACTACAGGAGATCCGAGACTTGTCTACTGCCATACCCATCCTATTTTCATGCACCATTTGCAAGCAAGAGACTGAATGGTTTGCAAAATTAAAAATCAGGACGGTGTCCAATTAAAACAAAAGAACTAAACTGGATGAATATTGTAGGAGAAATCTAGAGGAAAGTTTTGATTTGTGAAATTGGTTTTCCTGAAAAGTCATTCATTCTAGCCTACAGAAAGGAACTATATATTTAACTGACCACCACCAACTGACGAGCTAATGTTGAGCTTCACATATGGAATTACTCAAAAACCAATGTCTATGTTTTCAGCACAGATTTAACAAGTTATGACACAGCTGTGCTTTTTTTATACTTGATAAAGAGTTGTATACTAAATTTTATTTTTTTATCAATAAATATATATTGTGTCATTTAAGAACTTGTATTTTGTCAAAAGATGCATACTAGTGAATGAAAGTGGTGCAGTTCATTTTGCTTTGGTATATAGAATTGAATTATAATTGTTCATGTTATTGGAATGCTTATAAAAATAAGGAGATGTGGTACAATGTATTTGATATTTAGTGAGTTTATCAAGCAAAAGTGAATAAGAAATAGGTATAAGCAGTTACAGGTACTACTGTACAATCTCAAACAATGAGAAAAACTCATACCGTAAAGAGAATTTCATATTTACAAGCAAGTTTTGTTTTTGCGTTAAATAATTTTCTTCTTTTGTTTTAATTGCAAATATGGGAAGTGGTTAAAATGCTAATGAGACAGCTGTTATGGCCACATAGCCTTAATTGAAATTTTCTTTTTCATTCATACCGGTAGATTTTGCCTGGAGTTAGAAACATATCTGCCAACTTTTCAAAATGCACATGGGGGTTTTACGTGAAAGATGGTCCATATAGTCATACAAAACCTTCAAGGGGGCCTTCAAATGGAAGCAGGACAAGTTGCCCCACTTTTTAAAAAAACGCCACAAACTGATTTAGTAAATCGCCCCACATGTGAAATTGGTTAAATCATGTTTAATATTACTCCTGCCAACTCACCCTACTTATAAAAAAACAGTAATATTTAGATTAATATATATACAATTAAACATAAAAACTCGCACCACTTTAATGAAAACTAATCTACACAGAATACAAAAAAAACGAAAATTAATTTAATTACTATTATTGATATATACTGAGATTATAATTCTAAAAAAAAACTGATTGTTGAAGAATAACTAAGTTTTGAAGCTTAGTTATTTGCATAACAATTGAAAAGTAACCAGTTAAATGTATCAAAATGCAATATAAGGAATTTAACTTATATTCAATGGAATAACATCTTTTTCCATAAGTGGGTCGAGTTGGCATTACTTAATTCATCCTGGTTAATAATATATTTATCTAGATTTCACCCATTTCCATTAGATGGGACCAGTTGGCAGGAGTAATATTAAAGGGATTTAACACAGTTCACAAGTGGGGTGATTTGGTAATCCAGGTTGGGGCAGTTTTTTTGTCGAGTCTGCGACTTTTGTCGCTGAAAGCTCGACAGGGATAGTGATACGGCTGCGGCGATGTTAGCTCAGTTCTTAAAAGCTTTATATTTTAGAAGGTGGGAGACCTGGGTGCTTCATACTTTGTATATGGTTGCCTCATGTTACGAAGATTCCGTCAGTCACATGTCCAATGTCCTTGACCTCATTTTCATGGTTCAGTGACTACTTGAAAAAAAAGTTAAAATTTTTTGTAATGTTAAATTCTCTCTTATTATACATGTAAGTAATTGGATAACTATATTTGGTATGTGCGTACCTTGCAAGGTCCTCTTGCCTGTCAGACAGTTTTCACTTGACCTCGACCTGATTTCATGGATCAGCGAACAAGGTTAAGTTTTGGTGGTCAAGTCCATATCTGAGATACTATAAGCAATAGGTCTAGTATATTCGGTGTATGGAAGCACTGTAAGGTGTACATGTCCAAACTGGCAGGTGTCATCTGACCTTGACCTCATTTTCATGGTTTAGTGGTTATAGTTAAGTTTTGTGTTTTGGTCTGTTTTTCTTAAACTGTTTGCAATAGGTCTCCTATATTTTGTGTATGGCATGGTTGTAAGGTGTACAGGTCTACCTGGTAGGTGTCATATGACCTTGACCTCATTTTCATGGTTCAGTGGTTTAATTTAAGTTCTTGAGTTTTGGCCTTTTTTTCTAATACTTTATGCAATAGGTCAACTATATTTGGTGTATGGAAATATTTCATGATTTACATGTCAGTCGCACAGGTTTTATTTGACCTTGATCTCATTTTTTACGGTTCATTGCTCAGTGTTAAGCTTTTGTGTTTTGGTCTGTTTTTCTTAAACTATAAGCAATTAGTCAATATTATTTGTTGTATGGAAGAATTGTAAGCTGTACATGCCTACCTGGCATGGTTTATCTGACCTTGACCTCATTTTCATGGTTCAAAGGTCAATGTTTAGTTTTCTTGGTTTATGTTAAGATTATGTGACAGTTGTAATAACGCTTTATTATTAGGACTATCAACAGAATATCAATGATTAGTAAAGAAGGCGAGACATTTCAGTGTGTGCACTCTTGTTTTTAAAGTGAGGCGAGTTAGTGAAAAAGTGGGGCAATTTGTCATGGATTCCCTTCAAATATATTCTAATGTGGTTTTTGGCTTCTTCGTGCATTAACAAGCTCATAGCCATTGTTGAATTAATTGTTTTCCTTAAAATAGTCGACAAAATTGCTCTCACAAAATTTCCATTTGGGAGCCTTGAGCTCGATGGGGGAAATACTCTGCAAATACTGACAGTTGACAGGTATGGTCATCAAAAAAGTTGACATGTTACTATGTACATTTACCATTATGTTACTTGATGTCCTTGCTATACACACAGTACAGAGACTAGTCAATCTTTGTGAACTATTTTTTATGGGATTCATAAAATATGTGTATACAATCAATAATTAAAAATAGTCTATTTATATTGAAAAGGAAATATTCTTATATGTCTAAAGAAGAGGGACGAAAGACACCAAAGGGACAGTCAAACTCATAAATTTAAAGCAAACTGACAAGGCCATGGCTAAAAATGCATTTCATGGGAGGCACAGAAAATATACTGTAAACAGTAGACTAGATATAGGTGAACTAGGTACAAAAGAACTCTAAATCTTAAATTCTACAAACCACCTCTGTTCTATGGAAGATAATGATATAACTGGACTAGAAATACACACAACCTGTAATTAACTGCCTTTACAGCGCTTTCGCGCTTTGATTTCAGTAAGAGCTTGAGACTGTCCCAACATTAAATCAGATTATACTTATTTTAATTTCCTTTATTTTTGCTTTATTTGCAGCCAGGTTTGAATATAAACAACAATGCAGACAAGACATTGAACAGTTTCTGTCAATGGCAAGCTCTAATAAAGAAGGGGAGACAACATCAACATGACCATGCCGTCCTCCTTACAGGACTAGATATATGTGCCTTCAGCGACAAACCTTGTGATACGTTAGGTAAGCTTTAAACAGTTTCTGTCAATGGCAGGCTCTAATAAAGAAAGGAAGACAACATCAACACGACGATGTCATACTCCTTACTGGACTAGATATATGTGCCTACAGTGACAAACCTTGTGATACGTTAGGTAAGCTTTAAACAGTTTCTGTCAATGGCAGGCTCTAATAAAGAAAGGAAGACAACATTAACATGACCATCCTGTACTCCTTACAGGACTAGATATATGTTCCTTCAGTGACAAACCTTCTAATACGTTAGGTAAGCTTTAAACAGTTTCTGTCAGTGGCAGGCTTTAATAAAGAAAGGGAGACAACATCAACATGACCATGCTGAACTCCTTACAGGGCTAGATATATGTGCCTTCAGTGACAAACCTTGTGATACGTTAGGTAAGCTTAAAACAGTTTCTGTCAATGGCAGGCTTTAATAAAGAAAGGGAGACAACATCAACATGACCATGCTGAACTCCTTACAGGGCTAGATATATGTGCCTTCAGTGACAAACCTTGTAATACGTTAGGTAAGCTTAACACAGTTTCTGTCAGTGGCAGGCTTTAATAAAGAAGGGAAGACAACATCAACATGATCATGCCGTCCTCCTTACAGGGTTAGATATAGGTGTCTTCAGTGACCAACCTTGCAGTGATCGGGAAGGACGTGCGCCCTGCGCCTATAGCGCATATTCACCAGAAATGGCGCATAGAGTGACAAATGTAAGCGCCCACGTGGCGCACGATATTTTTCACATAGTTTCGAAATGTTTAAATATCGTCAAATAGTTTTCCGATCGTGTTCCGTGCCGCCATGTGTGTGTACACAACTGTATAATGTTCCTCCAATCATAGGAGCACCCATATATTTTTAGGACGTCTCGGGTGTTTTCATATGGTAATAGAATCATGCGGTTTAACGTCTCGGGTGTTTTCCTATGGTAATAATAGAACCATGCGGTTTAACGTCTCGGGTGTTTTCCTATGGTAATAATAGAACCATGCGGTTTAACTGATAACCCAAAAAACGCAATTAACCATCATTCATGATATAATTTTTTATAAACAACTTAACATTTGTGAAATGTGGCTATTACAGACGAGATTTAACTCTAATAATAATCTTTTAATTTAGTTTAGCTTGCTATTATTTCGATTGATAACCCCTGAAGCCTTTTTATGAATATAGTTTTTGTCTCTATAAAAGGCGCTTAACTGTCCTTGTCATTTTTTGGTCTTTGGCTTGTTTTGACATTTTGTAAACATGACTTCAGCGAATTATTGTTTAGTTCTATCAATTAATGATACTCTCTACTGTTATTCTTGTCATCTTGATGAAGTAATAATAATAATACAAGAAGTGCAGAGGACGTTCCTGAAATGTCCTCTAATACGGAACGTCTGGAATGAGTATGGTATCGACGAAGACCCAAATTTAATGTTAAAAAAAACATGAACATGAATAAGCCAAGGCAACAGTAACAGTTTATACATTGTAAATAAAGGTTTATCTTTAATAATATTGTCCGTTTTGGAAGAAGTTATTGTATATTCATTGAAATTACAGAATCACAGGAACAATATTATTTAAAATCATTAAGGTAAACTTGTACCAACACCTTTTTTCCAAAACATGAGAAAATAATGATACTTTTTATTTTTTTACAGAAGTCAATTCAAATGGCCCACTCATTTGACAACATGGCCCATTATTTTTTAAAATGGCCCATTGAATTTATTTTTGAGGGGCCCTGGGCCCATAGTGAAAAAAACCTTCCAGATCACTGACCTTGTGATATGTTAGGTAATATATTTAGGAAGCATATATATATAAACCTGGTAAAATTTGAATTCATGTGAGTTTGAAGCGAAGTTGAACATTTTTCAAAAGTCTGGATAAACATATGAATAATATACTACAAGCAACACATGTCTCCTTTATAAATAAGACTGACATTTAAAACAAAGCCATAGTGAGAATTAAATTAGATATTTCCTTTTCAGTCAACAGTTTCAGTTTACCATGAATAATCAGGAATAGTCCTTGCATGTAAATTATTATGTACAACAAATGATAGCACTTTATATCAATTTAACATAATATTTTCCTTCTTCCAGGGTTTGCCCCAATTAAAGGTATGTGTGAAGAAGCTAGAAGTTGTATTGTGACTGAGGATAGTGGTCTCTCTACAGCATTTACTATAGCTCATGAGATAGGCCACAAGTAAGTATAGATTTCTTATATAGCATTTAAGATATAGAAAGATGTGGTATGAGTGCCAAGTCACAATTTGTAAAAGTAAACCATTATAGGTCAAAGTACAGTCTTCAACACAGAACCTTGGCTCACACCAAAAGGACCCCAACAATAAAGAGTTCTTATTTGAAAAAAGAAGTTCTGAGGCTTTTCTATGAAATATTTCCAAGGAATTGCAAGAGGAATTTTAAAATAACATGAAACATTATATTTCAGAGAAATTGAAATCCAGGATGAATTATATCGTCCATACAACATACTCAGCTAACCAATTGTAATAGAAAGGTAAACGTTTTGATTTTGTAAAATCTGTTTTTCTTCAGCTTTGGTATGATGCATGATGGTACTGACAATCCATGTAGATCCAATGCAGGAACAATAATGTCCCCCACTCTCAGCTCTAGGACAGGGTTGTTCAGGTGGTCAAGATGTAGTAAACATTACCTGGACAGATATTTCAAGTAAGTACAACTTCTTCTTTAGATTACAGGAAAGACTTCAGTCCCAGGGTATTGACACACTTATGCACTGAATATATATACCAAACTCCACCATTCTAATATTTTAATATAAAGTATATTTCATAAAGAATGGCCATATCATATATGCTAAATTAGTAATATTTTGAGACTCGGATTTCGTGGTTCACTGAACAAGGAAATATGATAGTTGGAGTAAAGAGTTGAGTCTTTCTTTTGGATAAGGACATTCTTGTGTAAAGTAAAATAACAAAAATACTGAACTCAGAGGAAAATTCAATAAGTAAAGTCCCTAATCAAATGGCAAAACCAAAAGCTCATACACATTAAACGAATGGATAACAACTGACTTGGTACAGGTAAAAAATGGTAGATTAAACCTGGTTTAAAAGCTAGCTTAACCTCTCACTTGTATTGATGTTTCAGCTTTGTTCAATTTTAGAATAATTTAGGTCTGCATCCATAAGATATAAGAAATATTTTATATTTGTTTCAGTACCATACAATCATCATGTCTTGAGAACAGACCCCATGGACTTGGAGAATTACAGTTCCCAGAGAGACTACCAGGCGAACTATTTGATGCAGACACACAATGTAGATGGCAATTTGGAAGAAATGCAAGACTCTGCATATTTGATTTTGGAAAGGTATGGCCCAAACATTCTTTTTTAACTTTTCATTTTAGAATTGATTGCTTCTTTTTGTAAATTCATTCAGGTGTAAAAGTGTTGACCCAAGTTCATTTTATATGAAGAGTGCAGGCCCTTCATTCTAAAAATGTTAGCACGTTCAAGGCTGTTTACCACTCTATGAAATAACAAAAAGAAGCATTCAATACTTATCATTTTTATAATTACATTTCCTTGCTATAATCATGAAAAATTGTGTTTTTTTTTTATTTACGGCATAAACTGCACACTTTTTGGTGATAGCATGTGTCATCATGAATTTTAAACTTCATTGGGATATGAAGGTTAGTGTAAGTATGAAGCACAAGTGTTGTTATCCCATCAAAATAGCGTATTCTTCTGAAACATGCAAGTAATGTAATTATTAGTTCTTGAAAAAACTAGCCTACACAATTTTTGCTTTAACTAGTGATAACAATTTACATGAAAATGTATGGATTATATGTGATGACTGTTAAGTCTTTAAAATCATTATATACACCATTATGAAACCCTTCTTTCATGTCATGGTCAAACAAATAAACCTTATGGTACACATGCTTGACAAGCTTCTCAAGTCAAGAGCCTATAATTCAGTGGTTGTAGTTGTCTGTAATTTATGTTTCATTTATAGTTTTCAATTTGTCATAAATTTTTTGGTTATTTTTTGTTTGAAAATATTTTACAATTTGATAGCTGTTTTTTCCTCACTGTTCAAGGATGTACAGTAAGCTTTAGCTGCTTACATCCATGGTAAAGTCAGTTGATTTTAGATGCACCAGAGATGAAAAGTTACATTTCTATGGTAGTTGTTTTTTTCTGTTTTAAAAAATAAATGTACTTGTGTTTTTCAGAGAGAGATTTGTCAGAAGTTATGGTGCTATAAAGGAGGATTGATGTGTGAAACCAAGTTCCTACCCGCAGCAGATGGTACTTCATGTGGTAATGGTATGGTAGGTAGGCATATTTTGTCATGGTAACTTACTTATGTTCAATCTTAGAAAATGTCCAGAAAACTCACTTGGTGAAGATAGGGAAGTACAGACTTTCTAATTACATTTACTTACTTGTTCTTTAGGACTTGTCCTAATGTAGGCACATTTTTAAATGGCAGCTTATGTTCACTCTCGGAACACGTCTAGAATATTCAGCAGGTCTGAAGAGTTTATGTTTTACAGTACTACAGGTTTTTTTCCTAGGAAAATGATAAGGAGTTATTGCCCTTTATATTAAATATTTACCAATTTTCATAAATTTTGTAAATTTTTACAAATTATTTTCCACTGTAACTACTGGGCCAAGTTCATTATAAATAGAGATAATTGTAAGCAACAAGAATGTTCATGAAAGTAAGATCTATAAACACATCACCATCACCAAAACACAATTTTGTCATGAATCTATCTGTTTCCTTTGTTTAATATGCACATAGACCAAGGTGAGTGAAACAGGCTCTTTAGAGCCTCTAGTTTTAATATAGATAAGTATTTAGACCATTGAAAAATGATTATACTGTTATTGACTTATAAGCATCAAACAGATTTTTTTTGGAAAATGACGCAGTCATTGTTCCATCACTGCCGACCTGAACTTCATTTCATTGCTCTGCCTGTAACACAACACATGGTTATTTGGAATAGTAGTTTATTCAAGCCCGTCTGGACCAGTGTCCATAACGGACGGTCTCCTCTATACAGTAAAATACACAAGTATATATACAGAATATAAACAGTGTCAAGGTTTCTATTAATTTGACCATCATAGTCTTAAATTAAAAGATACAGGGATGAATATCTATTAAGTTGACTCTAATTGACATGTTTTGGCCAACCTGGAAATTAATGATCAAAGAATACACGCATGTCCAGTGTTTTAACTAATTGTTATTGCTACATGTCTCCACATGGTATGCAATACACGTATGTCCAGTGTTTAACTAATTGTTACATGTCACCTCATGATCTGCATGTAAATATTTCATATGCAGTAGCGGTCAATTGAACAACCTTTTACAAGGTCATGATTTTCTTAATAGATTGATATTCCCCTGTATTTATTTTATTCAATTTAATAAACATTTTAAGAATATATAATCATCAATATAAATATAAATATATTTTATATATATTTATATATATATTTTTCGCCTATCATATTGTCACATTCCTCCCTTTCTTAAGAAATATAATTTATATTTTAGTTAAAATCGGTGACAATATGAATGCTTGCAAATTTCCCTAAAAACAACAAAAATATTCATAAATAAAATCATTTCAAAAGTTCAACAACATCTAAATGTTCAGCAATGTATAGTTCATACAATTCTTGTGTGAATAACTAAGTTGGTAACATCAACTATTGGAACTTCTTATTCCTAGAAAAAGGCGCAACCATCAACTGCGGACCGTCTTCATAACCCCGACTCCAGTGAACTGCTCCTCTGATCGTCGTTGTTAACTCCAACAATCCATTTGTTTATCTGCAACGCCAATTCCCGTCATTTAAAAGTTCTGCAACCATTCCAACTTCATGTGATCCACCATCCGTACTTCATGTGATCCACCATCCGACCTTCATGTGATCCACCATCCGTACTTCATGTGATCCACCATCCGTCCTCCATGTGATCCACCATCCGCTGTTGATTTACTCCTAACTGACCTAGCTTACCTACTCTGTTAATTCAGAGTCCCTGACTAGGTTGCTCAGTTATCACCGGCTGAAACATTACAGGAAAATCTACCTGTGATGCTGTAGAACGATTCCCTTTACCAATAAAAAGTTATGTGATCGTATAGTTTTATGTACATCTAAGCGTCTGCGTTGTGTCCAATGATCAAAGCCAATATCCAATACTGGATAATGGTTCTTAGTGGCTGGTTCTCAGTAATGGTGCAGAAGCTATTTTAACATCTTTGTAGGCAGTACCATCGCCCTCAACATCAGTTGACACCATTTGATCACCACCAAGGTATCGTGTGACTATTTGAATCTCTCTATTACTAAATTCTCTTGGCTAAACACCTATTATTACACTTAAGAATATTTTAATAACAAATACCTATAAATATAGCAAAAAAATAAATTAATGCATTTACTAAATTTGATAGTTCAAAGTCGTTCTCAAGTTCTAACTGCTTTTTGTCTATTTGAAATAAGAACAAACAAAAAAAAATTAAACTCAAATACAAAAACAATAAAACTAATAAAATAAACTTTTATCTAGTATTACGAATGAAAAATTATTTACAATGAGGTTTAACATTCAACCAACACTTTCCTTCCTTTTTCATAAACAAAGCTGTGATTCAGAGATTACTGATATGTATAGGATTTCTTAACAATCAACAATTTTTCAGTGAGCAATCTGAAGCGTGAATTAGAATGATTAATCAAAACAAAATTATTTTATATACACATATATTTATTTAAAAACAATCATCACGAAACCTACGTCTACGACATGTTAGTCGTTCATTTTATTAAGATAACTAGAAATGTTTGAGAGAAAACTTATAATTAATTCGTCTTTCTTTTAGACCTATGATTTCTTTAGTGTTATAATTTCATCAAGATGTATATTTTGACTACTTTCTAAATTATGTCTATCAGAACTATTATCATTTGTCATATCCCTTTAACTGGAATTTATAGATGACCTTAAGTTCCTTTATGTTTTCTCATTTTTTCTTGGTTTGCTAATTTTCTTTTAATTCAATCAGCATCACATTAAAATATTTGCGGAAGATGTATCGCGTCATTGTTTATAACGATTAATCATATGATACTTATTTCCATATTTTAAATCCTAAATTGTTTCTTATGAAACATTTTCATTTTTAACCCTCACTATATATTTATGTTCTCTATAAATAATCCTATATTTCATCTATCGCTAAAAACTGTCAATACTTTTAAAACTTATAGAAACCTACATTTCCCTAAGAGTGGACTTACCACTTATATCAATTTTAATCATTTAGGCGCTGTTTCTGAAGATAGGTCCGTCATTCTTTAAAAATACCACAATAACTGTGCGAAAATAAAGGTTTGGATTCTAAATACCATAGAATATCTCTAAACAAATGTGCTTACGCACTTACGCACTTACCAAACTGCGTCAACCATATTTGAACAACCATATGATTATAACATCGCAGAAATACCCTTAAATCCGTCGCCAAAAGTGTTCTTATGAAACTTTCTTATATCAATGTATATAGGCGCGTATATTTTGGAATTACTGATTGTCTCTTCAGAAAACAGATCAAAATATGAATAAAAGATGAAATTATTATATTCAAAATCAAGATATATTAAATGTTTTGATATTATCATTATTCGTGCATTTAAATACTTTAAAATATAACCAACATCTTTAAAATATTTTTACCTATTATTATTTAATTCTTAAATATTAATATTCAAGTGTTGTTTTTTTCCTATTTAAATATGTATTCTGTCTTTTAAAAAACAGCATATAAAAACTTAACATTATATCATAACAATATGTACGCAAAACTTATATATTGACTTATACTATCAAATACCTACTAAGTTGCCAGTCTTTTATATTGACTAAAACAATCAAATACCTATCATAAGTACCTTCACCCTTATGATAATGATTACATAAAAAAAATATCAATAAAAAATAAAACCTTCACCATTGATTGATAAGAAAAATAAAAATTATCTACATTTTCCCTTAAAAAAACATTATCTAATAAATATTTTTTTAATGAGTTAATCAGCATCTTGATCATGAACAATTGTGCTCACATCTGATACACCTATTCCTAATTTGTCTGATTTTGAACCATCAAAGCTTTCAATCGAATTAATGCTTTTTTTAAATACCTTTTGAGTGAAACTTTGAACTTGTGTTTCTAAATTTTGAAAAACAGACCCTGCATTAAATTCTTGTCTAGCCATTTTGAGAAATTAAGTAAAGAGTATCAAATAAAAAGTCACTTTACCTTAATATCCTTTGGTCACGGTTCACCAAAAATAACCACTTGTAACACAACACATGGTTATTTGGAATAGTAGTTTATTCAAGCCCGTCTGGACCAGTGTCCATAACGGACGGTCTCCTCTATACAGTAAAATACGCAAGTATATATACAGAATATAAACAGTGTCAAGGTTTCTATTAATTTGACCATCATAGTCTTAAATTAAAAGATACAGGGATGAATATCTATTAAGTTGACTCTAATTGACATGTTTTGGCCAACCTGGAAATTAATGATCAAAGAATACACGCATGTCCAGTGTTTTAACTAATTGTTATTGCTACATGTCTCCACATGGTATGCAATACACGTATGTCCAGTGTTTAACTAATTGTTACATGTCACCTCATGATCTGCATGTAAATATTTCATATGCAGTAGCGGTGAATTGAACAACCTTTTACAAGGTCATGATTTTCTTAATAGATTGATATTCCCCTGTATTTATTTTATTCAATTTAATAAACATTTTAAGAATATATAATCATCAATATAAATATAAATATATTTTATATATATTTATATATATTTATATATATATTTTTCGCCTATCATATTGTCACATGCCTACCGCGCTTGGTTTCGTATTTCCTATTTTCCAAACAAACTGGAATCTGCTTGTGTTATCATTATGCATCATTGTGTAGTATTAAACCAGCCAGGACCCAGTTTACACTGGTTTTTGCTTGTATTCCACTACACTCGAACAAAGTGTTGTAGTTTGACGGGAACCAGTTTTAGAATTTGTAAACTACAAAACGTAATCGGTTATTGTTCATTCCGTTTTGGTGTTTCATACCGACTTATATGGTTTGAATAAGCTTAAGACCATTCAAACATTAATGTGATAGGTATATTAAAGATTGTTTTACAAAAGGATTGAACTGTTTTACTTTCAAAGTCGTACTATAGGGATATCTGTCATATACGGATTTCCACTCTCACCGGTTAATTTCTTCTTTTACACGTGCTTTGGAAACTTCCTGTTTAATCGCAAGTTTTAAAATTGTTTTTGAGTGAATTAAACTTATTTTAACAATCATGAAGCGTTCCAGAATCATTTTAAAGCAGTTTCTTCTTCTCTTTGATGATGGAAAATAGGTTTTCTCAAGAAAATACCGCAAACGATCGCAGAGGAATTGAAACGTACAAGTCAAGTCGGCACCTGGTTAAATTGGCATCTAGTCAAATCGGCACCTATTCGACGTCAATTCGGCATCCAATAATATTTGATATAATATTTTCTATTCAATTAATTAATTACTGTTACCAAGTACATAGTGAATATGTTGTTGTGTATTTTGGTAAACCACGAAACGAAAGTGAATATGTAGTGTATAAAGGTAAACAACGAAGCCCTTACCAAAGCTGTTGTTTTAACAATTAGACAATTTGTGTAATTGTAAAAACAAGTCAATTATTAAAATAAAATGGAAAACTATGAGTCCCTTTCAATAAATCAAACTTTCATGCCAAATAATTAGCAAATTTAAGGTGTTTGTTTTTCAGTAAAGTTTAAACAGCATTAAACCAACAATCCTGTAAAATGCTCAACTGGTTAAAATAATGCAGAAAAATACACAATATCTCATGTATTAGTCCAAATAATTATGACGTCTGGCAAGGCTATTTTATTATTTTTCTGGGACGCCTTCCTACGACGTTCAGGTGCCAATTTAACTAGGTGCCAGTTTGACTAGAATTCTTTGACAAATGTTTGAAACTATCTGAGTTTCATTAGACCTTTGATAGCAGTAACAAAAAGATTATTTACTTAATATTTTGTGGGAGAAGGGGGTTCAGACTGTGTGGCATCAGGTCTGTTTGTGCCCAATACATTTTCGCACCCTACACGTTCGCACATTCACACTCTACTCATTCACGCCCAATTTTAATTCAAATTCAAGTTGAATAATTGGAAAATTATGGTTGTTGTTTTAAATTGCTTTGGTGTAAATACTGAATGTATTTATAGCTTGGTATGAGTAAAACATTGAAGATTTTAAAGGAAAAAACACAAAAGATAATTGTTTTTAACAGCTTGGTCCCATTGATCTGAAACAACGAAACAATAAAACATAGAAACCAAAATATAGCAATCCACTAATATAACCAAAACATGATAAAATTTATTCAACACCCAGAAACAAACATAGTCAGAATCTCACTTCATTTTGAAACAAGTCAATGAAACAAGTTATAGCAATACACTAACCAAAACATGATTAAGAGTTATTCAACACAAAACAAAACGTTGACAAAATACCACTTTATTTAGAAAGGATTATTCTTATTTTTAGCAATACCTTATCCAAAACATAATTAAGATTTATTCAACACAAAAAAAAAATTGCTGTCTCACTTTATTTTGAGACAATGACAACAATTATACTTATAAGAAAACACTTGCTTACATAGTTATTAAACACAAAACCAATTAAGATTGGGTGCGAACATGTAGGGTGTGAAAGTGAAAGGGGTGAAAATGAGTGGGTGCAAACGTGAATGGAAGCGAACGGACTCAGATTCAGACTATGTACCAGTGAGAAATATACAAGCCTTTCTACGGTATTTATTTGTACAATTCAGCTAGTCTTGACCTATTCATTTGTCTTAAAAAACCAGCCAGTTGTCACCTTCACTTCACACACACACACACATATACGAATATCAATTATATGCTTACGATGCATGTTGCATTGTTAAACTAATTACGGTATGTGAAAATCAAGACTTGCATAAAAACTATCCCAATATTAGAGACAGTGGCGTCATTTTTCTTCAGAGCTTTCAGCTCTTTGATTTGTATATTTGTAACAAAAATAATTATAGTGCACATTAAAGTTAAGGGGGTACTAGCTACAAGATGTATAAAAAATCTAAAGTAAGATTTTTTTGTTAAATCAATAATGAAAGTGAAATAGTGAAATAATAATTCACTTTTAGCAGTCATTATAGTTCAATTTTCTCAAATTAGGCGAAAAAACATTGATATTCTCTATTTCACTTGCAAGTGAATTAGCTGACCTCATTAAATCCGTATTCATGTGAACTTCAGTTTAACCCTAGCTAGAGATTGACAACGCATGCATCTTACGTGTACTGGTTATTTTTTTTTAAAGAAAAAGAATGTCAACAATGAAAGTGAAACTGCGATAAACCATTTGATTACTTATTCGATCCATATAAAATCATTCTTATACGGTTAAAAACAACAAGAAACATATATGTTTAATCTATAAAATAATATCAAACAGACCTATAAAAATCTAATTGCACGTGTTGGTTTAATCTATTCATATCTTTATTATGTTTACATCGCTTATATGGTCATTTGAGGTCAAATCGTTAGTTAATTAGATGGACTAAAACTCACACGAATCGAACCTACATATTCTCTACCCCATGCTCTGTAAACTGTTTCTTTTGGACTTTTGGTAGTTTGGATAAATGTTTTACATTGTTATAAATCATATATGAAAATTTGAGTCAAATCTGTGACCATGAATTTGACAGCTAGTGCCCCTTTAAAAAGAGGCAATGTGTATAGGCCTAAATTGACTATATTAAATTGAGAATGGAAATGGGGAATGTGTCAAAGAGACTACTTGACCAAAGAAACATGTCATTAATTTGTAAGCAGAGTTTATTTAAAGAAAAAATGCATCCACATCCACATTATAAATATCATACCAAATGAAGATAGGCTATAAGGGAGTTCTTATTCTTAAATTTTGATTTAAATATTACAGTGGTGTAAGCAGGGTAATTGTGATTCCTATGGAAGAAGAGGTCCACAGCCAAGAGATGGAAATTGGTCTGTTTGGTCCGTATGGGAACAGTGCTCTAGGACATGTGGAGGAGGGGTTAAAAAGAGGAATAGACTCTGCAGTAATCCTTTGTAAGTTTGGGAGATAAAAATTTGTGGATCTCAGTTGAAACTTATTTAGAAATTGGTATTTTTATTCATGCTGAACACTTTCATAACTTAAATCATTTTCATTAATTATGTTCAAAACCAAAAATACACTTTCAAAGGTATTTTAGAGTTAAGTAAAGATTTAGTTTGTAATTAAATATTGGATAGATGATTATAAATTTTACTGATACTTTCAGACCACAGTATGGAGGGAAACAGTGCCAGGGGAAATCAGAAATGTTCAAGCTTTGTAATCTTCAGGTAAGGTACACTCCTTGTGATGATATTTATAGGTTCATTTTATAGGACAGATATATTAAATACTTCAAGATATATGATTTTTCAACTCCTTCAATCAACCAATTAAATTTTCTTGATTTATTCTTGTGATATCTTGTTTCAGAGGTCTTTGGTTCAATCCACTATTTATGATTCCAAAGATTTGAATATTTAATTGATATTTACTGCTTCTCTGTTGTGGGTGGCATTATGGGTTCAGAATTACTAGTTTTCCCATAGTTGGAACAGGGTGTCCTGGTTAAGTGACAAAACATACAGAATGTTATTTTTTTCAACTAATGTGGATTCATTATTATTCATTGTAACGTTGCACACAATGTTCCTACAACGCGACGTTACACCACAACGACGTCAAAGAGAGTTTACTGAAACTTTTGACGTACATTTATTCAATTTGCGAGTTTCATTTGCTTTTTTTTATGTAGTTGGTTGATTCTAAATCTGTCTCTATTAATGTTGTGATGTCTATTTACCATGAATTTATGTATCACAAGTTGTGGGAATCGATTAAATAATTTTTACTCATAATTCACCTTAAAATGTTGTTTTGTCGTAATTAATGAACTTGAAGGAAGGGAAAATGGGTCAGAAGTATACGGTTTTCAATAAATGAATTATAACTAGTGTTGTCAACGGTTAACCGGTTAATCGGTCGAACGACCGAATACCGAATACCAAAAACGCTAACCGGTTAACCGGACTTTTTTCAATTTCGATAGATTTGATATAAATTTGTGTTGAAAATCAAATCATTAAATAGTTATGTTTTATTTAAAAATTGTCGACGTGGTAATTAGTATGACAGATCAATTGTCCAGTATATTGATTGCTATTGTTAATCCTAAAAGCATAAAATTAATTAGAGTTCGGGGTAGGATCTTAAAAAAACATAATTAGTAAACATGTTTTTTTAACACTAACTCTAAATTTAAATGTGCAACCTCCGCAGTGCAAGGGTTAGTCTTACTTTAAATTCAAAAACACACCCCATTATTTTCGGAGACAACCATAGAAAAGGAAAATAATCGGTTTCAGACATATGACATATTGAATTCTACGAGATGAAGATTGTTTTTTTTATTTTTTAATCTGAAGTTGGTACAAACGCTATAGTTGGATACGGCGTTTTTGATTATTTTAAAGTCAAACTTCGCCAGGAATCCTCACAGACAAACCTTATAATGCTAAAGGAAAAAATGAATTCTAAAAGCGTATTTATGACTGGGATGAAAGGTTGTCAAATTGACACTCATACCTCATCTTATATCTATGTGTAGGGTTCTATTGATCAGGCTTTCAAACACCAACTTAAATTACCGGTTAACCAGTTAATCGGTCGAACGATTATACGAGTAACCGGTTAGGCAAAAGTGTACGATTTGACAACACTAATTATAACAAAACTTTAATCGCAGGCTGCTAAAATTGTATGGTGCATATCATGTCATTGTAAATTTTTCATATCTTGATTCAACCCTTATACAAATATATCCAACACTCTGCAGGTAAATAAAAACATATTTACCCTTGTTTAATTTGAATTGAATTGTTTTAAAAATTTGCTTGACACATAACTTGTCGAAATACAACCAATAAATAAAATTATTATAACCCGATCTTGAAAATTATTTCCCAGTCATTTGAAGTTGCTGGCTTTTAAAATGTCCTGAATCGTCCGTATAATACGGGGTTGCATTAATTCAATGAAACTGTTTTTGTCGCTGTTTCCGATAAGTCGTTCAGTTACCTCCGTGTCATGCACAACATGCACCTTAGGGTTTTTTTTCGACGACTAGCAATTTGTTTTTATATTTCACTAAGCGATTCATTTTAAGTATTAGGAATATAAAATATAACAAATATTGCACATGTGACGTCGAAAACAAAAGCGTTTGTTTGTTTTTTTCGACGTTTGGACAAAATGGCTACTGTTTTGTAATGTTTCGTAGCATTTTATTCCTGTAAGACCCAAACATGCAGTTAATAAAGAAATAATCTAGACTTTATGTTCTTTTCGTGTATTTAACTTTTGTTTTGGTAAATTATAAAATAGTTATTAAAATATCAGCTAACAAACACGCATTAATTGCTTGGACAAATGAAATATCAACTTGGACAAAATGGCTACCGCTTGAAAAACGACTGTGTAGAGATGGTTTTATACAATCTACAATTTTTGAACTCACGAACAATGAGGCAAATGTTTGTTCTTTCGGTAGATGTTATAATTATCTCACATTTTTTAGACATTTTTAGCTATGTCTACTTATAAAACAACATTTTAGCCATTAAGTCAGCGAAAAACGTCATTGGACATTTTTCTTATTCCAGCTTAATATGCAGCCACCGAGTCAAACAAAATTCGACAAAAGAACGGCTTTAATTTAATCAAGAACTGACACACTTCGTTGCTTCTGCCAAGTTTCGGAAAGATCAGAGAAAAAGAATATGATCACTATACATAAGAGATAAAACAGTTGTTCAAAAATGTAACGTTGGACATCTGGTTTTTTTTCATATAGCTTTGTTGTTTTAATCCTCAAATATACTAGAATTACTAGGCATATGACCAAGAGCTATAAGAACATAAAGGAAAACATATACTGAATTAGTTTTTATAGTGGTTAGTGTTTGTTAACATTTTATATTGTTTTGCCGAGGAAATTTTGAAGATTCTGTTTTAAATCATAGGAGTTGTAGGAACAGTGTGCGTGACGTTTGTATAACAATTTTTATGGGTAGAGAGAAACCACAAATTAAATATGAATATATGCAGACTTTGCCAAAACCACAAATTAAAATATCCACAAAAATGTATTTTTCTTCAATCCACAAAAATTGGTACCTACAAAAATAAATGAATCCACAGTAATATGTTTTAGTACTTAGGGTTAATATTCATGCCACATTAGCATATTTTTTTTCTGATATGCATGGAAAATTGGCCCATGTCCTGGATAATAAATTCACCATTACAGCTTTCAACAGTAACCATCAAATTTAATTTATTATTTTCATAGGACTGTCCATATGGCAGCAAAGATTTTAGAGAAGAGCAGTGTGGCCATTTTAATAAACATAGATTTAGAGGATTTATGTATAAATGGATGCCTTATAAAAGGATATATGATGGTAATATATTTGTTAAGATGAGATGTACTTGGGTGAGGTTTCTTCTTTACTCTCATCAAGTAATATTCCTTACATTGGTTAATAGAAACAATAAGATGTTGTATCAGTGCCAATGAGACAACTCTCCATCCATGTCACAATGTGTAAAAAGTAAACCATTGTAAGTGAAACATGAAAAAGTTTTAAAAAGAAAATTTATATTATTCAGTATAACCCGTGTTATCCGACACACCGTGGGACCAGAAAAAAAAGATGAATTAAGCAGCCAGGGTGTGGGATTACTCAGGTTTTGTCGGCAAGGATAGGCATATTTTGGGACCATGAAAATGTTTCGGTTAAAGCAGGATGTTTGAATACTAAGGTGATGGATTAGGCAGGTTACACTGTAATTGTATTTGTCTGATCAAAATAATGTGTCTCATGATTCTTTTGAAAATTTTCTGCTCATATCTTCTTCAATATTTAGATTTTGATATTTTGAAGTTTCAACAAGGTGGAACAACTCATTGATCAGTATCTGTTATCTTGTTATAGAACATGACCAGTGTAAGTTGTACTGCCAGGCTGATGGATTTAACTTCTATTATGCCTTATCTAAACAAGTAGAAGATGGGACCAGATGTAATGACTACAGTGATAATATCTGTGTACAAGGGAAATGTAAGGTATAATGATTATCTGTTGTAGAAAGGAAACAATGTAAGGTCAATGTTTTTTTTCATCAGATTACCTTCAATAGATTAAACTTACATTTTGCTGCAAACACAAGACCCTTTTAACCCTAGTCTCAAGTAAAAATAATACATTTTCGTGCCACCTCTTGGAGCGGGCATTAATTTTTTACACTTATCTATCTGTAAGTATGGCCCATAATTAGTTTCAGTTTTCTAACTTGACTTTGCCTGAATCAAATGCTATGAAACTTTAACACAATGCTTACTATAACCAAATACAGATTAATGGGTTTGAGTTATGTCCCTTTATAAATGGAAAAATTGCTAATTTTGCCATTTAACGGTACACACTTTTTTAGTTTGCCTAAACCAAATATTATAACACTTTATAAAATCAAACACAGATCAAGATAAAATTTGAGTGGTGTCCCTTACATTGACTTATGTCCCTATAGTGGGGGAAAATTGATGGGTTTGTCATACATTTACAAGTAAGGAATTTGTGTCCCATAGACTTATTCTTCTTTTATTTTCTAAGTTTTTCAGGAATCATAAATGACTATAATGTCACCATTCATATTTACTTACATCTCAATCTTTTGTAATCTTGAGTCTTCAACAGAAGTTTTCACTATAAAATGTGCATGTCTTTATGTAAAAATTAATGCTAGAAAGTTTTTAATAAACACTTTTTTGTTTAAGCTAGTGCTTGTCCTCAATTATAAAATTGAATGCTACAAGACAAAGTATGTTTTAAGTTGTCTTAAAAACATGTCAGAAAATAAAATAGAACTTTTTGTGTCCCAAGTTTTATTCTAAAGTGTCCAAAATAGGTCAAAATAAGAGATTAAGACAAAATTTTGACAAAATTAGTCAGATTTCAAACACATTTAGGGCTAGGAAACAAAGAGAGCAGACTTCAACACACTAAATAATTGAGTTAAACATGCAATATGTCATCAAAAACATTGTGTTAAAAATCTTTTTTATCAACGTATGCGCTCTATGTTTCCTGTCCAATAATCAATGCAAAATTTACCAATATTTTTCAAATAAAAATGAATACTGTTTGTGACGTCACCAGTAGAACGCAGGAATGTTGATTTTCAACAAAGAGGCTCATTTCCTATCAAGTCAATGTATTAGCTATGATTAATTGTCATATTGCTCAATAAATTGTAATTTGAAATTGAAGGTGAAAAGGGCCCTTATCCAACCTACTCCTTTGAATGTAATCGGGTTGATGGCATACATACAATTAACAAACTAATGGCAACACATTAAACATCATAAAAATGATAAAAGAACAAAGCATATCACACATAATTATATAGTAATTATGCCGTTGTTGAGTTCACTCTCCTCAGTGATTAGTGACACCAGCTCTACAATGTAGGCCTAGGTCTTTGTCACTTAGACTCTATAATTCTAATGTATAAGAATAAGGTTTTAATATGACAAGCGTTAGGAATCAGAAAACCTTAACATGCACTCTATAATGTAACTCCATAAAGAATTTGATACTACACTATTTACCTTGGCTGATAATCAAAGGTGAATAATTAAAACCTCCTCTCTAGAAAGGGGCTTTCATTTCAATCACCTGATCTGTCCATTCTTCCAAGAAATATTTTCAACATGTTTGACTTATAAACAACTGAACAGAATGACTTCATATCTATCAAACATATATAGCCTGTTTTCTGATATTTTGAGATGCGAGTGGAAGTATGCTTGATACAACTTCAGGTGCATTCTTGGTTTAGCCTTTTCTCTTCCATTTGAATTGGTTAATTGTAGAGTGATAGATTATGATATTTATATTTCAGACTGTTGGTTGTGACCTGGTGGTTGATTCTACAGCTAGGAAGGATGTTTGTGGTGTATGTATGGGAGATGATTCTACATGTCGTAAAGTGACAGGAAGATTTGACAGACAGCCTCCTACTAACAGTAAGTCTCAATGCTTGGAACATGATTTTGGTTAAGTAATATCTTAATAACAATATTTTTATTGTTTAAAAAAAGTAGAGAATATGTTATTTCTAAGTCAAAGTAATTAAACTGCCTCAGCTGTCTTTTGTTACCAGACTTGCTACAAGTGTGGAAGTTAGGGGTTGGAGACTTGAAAATTGGTATTTGCTTGCTTCTCTGCCAAATGAATAGCATTGAGGAGATTGAGTAAAGATGTTCTCATCCTGTCCCAGAAATATATGACAATTCTTTTTTTTAGCTTATTTTCCCATAATGGTCCTACCAAGAGGAGCTAGAACTATACAGATTGCTGAAGAAGCCTTATCACGTAATTATCTAGCTGTCCGGGACATATACGGGAAATACTACCTGAATGGAAATTGGCATCTGAACTCTAATGGAGCATACGCCATTGCTGGAGCTAAGTTTATATACAAGAGAAGTTATATAGAACCTGAAATCCTCCAATCAGACGGACCATTGTTGGAGGATGTAGTATTAGAGGTATGAGTTAATGTAGAGTTAGAAGTAAAAGTTGATGTATTCAGAATAAAAAGTAAGAGTTAATGTTGAAAAAGAGTAATGAGTAAATGTTGAATAAAGGTGGAGGAATTTTTTACAATTGATTTGAATTTGAATATTAAGAACTAATATATTTTAATACCCACATTAGTCTTAGGTTTTTCCAGGAAAAAATGTATGGGAGAGTTGAACAACACATATTATTTTCTGTTGATGACAGGTCTGGTCGCTTATTGATTCTGTTACAATTAAAAAATATGGGTGGAAGCCTATGAAAAATGTTGTCAGACCCCCTCTTGTACGTTTGTTACATGAATAGCCCTGATTCAAACTGATGAATTTGCTTTCACTCATCAAAGTTTCAGTCCTATTTAATTTTGTAGATACTAACACAAGGCAAGAACCCAGGTGTTACATACCAATATACTTTACCTAAAACAGATGACAGACCAAGGAGATATAACTTTACATGGACGGTCAAATTGTCTACTTGTAGTGAGCAGTGTGCTGGAGGTAAAGAGATATAATGATATTAAACCATACAGCATAAATTATTTTATTCATATTAGGAAGATTTGTTTTCATCATGATACATCTAGCTACCAGAAAAAATATCAACTGAAAGAAAAGACACTATTTCCTTTGTTTGTATGTAAAATTTTACATTTCAAACAGTTAATGGTATACATCAATATAATGTAACGGAGTTAAATTGCAAGGAGTACCCAAATTGCACCTATTTAGCCAAAATGACACTATTTCCTTTGTTTGTATGTAAAATTTTACATTTCAAACAGTTAATGGTATAAATCAATATAATGTAACGGAGTTAAATTGCAAGGAGTACCCAAATTGCACCTATTTAGCCAAAATAGCAGTGGAAATCTTACAAGATTTTCTAGAGACTTAATAAGTTGTATGTTTATGATCAGATAGTATGCACGTCTTTCAACATAGGTAAAAATATTTAGATATACACAAAATGTTTACAGTATTTATCAACAGATGAAGTGTTTACTGAAAAAGCAAAATGTACTGAAACATCGCATGATGATGCGACGTCATCAAAACGTCATCTTTTTAAAATTAGCAAATACAATATGTTTCAAGTATCCATTTCTTAAAAAAAGAAGAGTAAGCATGGGCAAATATCCAATTGTTCTAAATATTTGAAAAATATAAACAAAAGCTCTGTTATTCGACTTTTGACAATGCATATTTAAGCATGGATGCAATTTGGGTACTCCTCATTTCAGAATAATTGATGGTGTGGAGGTTAGTTAAGACCAATTTTTCTATGATTCCATATGAATTGAAAATCAAATTGGTGTACCTATATAATTGAGAAGGATACGGCTACTAAATAAACACAAAATGGAAATGTTTGTTTTGATCATAAAAAAACGTAGTTGAAAGAACTGTCAAAATAGGTGCAATTTGGGTACCGTCACGTTAACCACTTTAAAGAACAAAAGATATGCACAGGTGACATTATCATCAAATTTCAAAATTGTGTTTTTGAAACATGTTTCAGGTATACAGAAATCCTCAGCCCACTGTTACCGTGGTGATGGAGAAGAGGTTAACCCACATGTTTGTGAACAGAGCTCTCGTCCTAGAACTGGTATATCATCATGTAATACCAGACCTTGTCAGCCAAGGTACATGCTCAAATCTTATGTGTCTTTGACTTTTTATATTTTTGTCAGTAAACTTGTCTTTAGATATACAGCTATATATAGCTAGTTACTGCAGTTAATGTAAGTTCAATAAATCTATGTTTTATACTATCATATTGTGTGACAGGATTTGGGGTTATTTGTAAAATTTGTAAAAATAATAAGGTTTAACTTAGCTGCAAAGTTGTAGCTGAGTCCCCAAGTTATTAATTAATTAAATTTTATTCTCGATATGATCATGTATATTTAATGTATTCCAAAGTATCTTTTACTTGTATCATATACCGATTATTCACATCATTTACTTGTATTTGTTTTTACTATGTCTTATTCGTAAAATATCAATAGTATGACTATGCCATATGTCAATCACTTATATATTGTAAAAATGTATGTATGTATGTATGCACTGTAGCTTGAACACCAAAAAGATCAATAAAAAAATAAAAAAAAGAGTCCCCATTATAATTATACTGCATGCATTTTTTGAATGAAGACTAGGTAGACTTTAATGCCCCCCAAAAAAAACATTCAAATGTATGGTTTGATTTATTTTTAATAACCTCCTTAAGTAGAAATATAAATTTCCCTAACAAGACAAAAACTGAATATATTCTAGTATGTATATCTATGAATGTATTTCAGTATAGAAACAAACAAAAAAGAGGAAATGTGCACACCACATATTTTTTATTAAAAAGGTTATTCAAAAAATAGATTAGGGTACACGTGAACAGAACAAAATACCAGACTGCTATAGAGGTATATTCTAAATAAGCTAAAAGAGAGAAGTAAAAGTTTTGAGAATAATTTAAAAATATTATTAACTTGAAAAGAATATTTAGTGGGAAACTTTCCAAAAGTATAGGAAATTGTTGAATCATTGAATAAGATGAAATGAAATAATATTTTTAGGAAAATAAAACACTTGTTTTGTTATTTTTACAGTTGGTTTTCTGGTCCTTGGACCGAGTGCACTAGAACTTGTGGAGGTGGTAAACAGAAAAGACGTGTTTACTGTAGCCAGAAATTATCTCTCACTAAAGAAAGGCGAGTGAGACGTAATAGATGTAGCCATCTTAAGAAACCAGCTAGAAAAATACCATGCAACACCCAGGAATGTCCACCTTCATGGCATGCCAAAGCATGGTCAGAGGTAATGATATACAATATATGAAAGGTGTAGTCTTCTTGAAAGATATAACAGAAAATTAAAGTGATGAGATATATTTTATCTTTATATATAAGAAAACAATTGTTTTTTAATTTCTTCCTACAAAATGTAAAAAACATTTGTTCTCCTATTCTTCTTCCCTAATTGACCTTTCTCCATGAAATAACAAAAAATATATTGATAAACAAATTCTATTGCATATGGTGGATTGGTTATTATTCATTGCATGCCAACTTTCATAGATTTACCTGAGAATAGGGAACCTTGAATTGAAAATTTCCAGAAATTGTCAAAACCATGAAATCAAATATCTAAGAGTGGAAATACAAGTTTTCTTGAATCCACAAAAAATAAGTGAAACAACAGTATGCTGTTTTACAATAACAAATTTAATGTTGAAATAGTAGACATAAAGTCTTCAGAAATTAAAAAAAACTGTACATGGTACTTAGGCGTTCCAAATGTAAAATTGATTTTATCCTTCAATTATAGTGTACTGTAACTTGCGGATCTGGAAGAAAGGTTAGAGAGGTGACATGTCTCAGTCATACAACACGTGGATCTGTCTTATTACCAAACAGTATGTGTGATCACCACCCTGCTATGGACAGGGTGACCAGTTGCCAGATGCCGACATGTCCACCTGTAGTAACATACCAATGGAGTGTTTCCTCTTGGACACAGGTATTTATTAAAATCTGTTTGAAACATTAACTTAAATGAAATCCTGATATGGTACAGTGCATGTTTACTGTGGATTTATTATACCCCCGCTTTAAAAAAGGGGGGCTATACTGTTTTACCTTTGTCTGTCAGTCCGTCCGTCAGTCAGTCCGTCCCATGAAACTTTCGTCACATTTTTCTCAGCAACTACACGTCCACTCTTTCTGTAATTTGGTATCAACATTTAAATATGTCAGCCATACCGTGTGATGCATTTTCAGATTCATCATTCATCGACTTCCTGTTTACTGAACACTTGTATGATTTTACACATGATAGCCAAGTTGAAAATTTTCGTCACATTTTTCTCAGGAACTACAATACAAGGATTTCTGAAATTTGGTTTCAGGGTTTATCTAAGTCCGCTATACCGTGTGATGCGTTTTCAGATTGATCACTCGACACTTCCTGTTTACCGAACACTTGTATTATTTTACACATGATAGCCAAGTTGAAAATTTTCGTCACATTTTTCTCAGGAACTACAATACAAGGATTTCTGAAATTTGGTTTCAGGATTTATATAAGTCAGCTATACCGTGTGATGCATTTTCAGATTCATCACTCAGCAACTTCCTGTTTACCGAACACTTGCATATTTTTACACTATTAATATTATCCACTTGCGGCGGGGGTATCATCAGTGAGCAGTAGCTCACAGTTTTACTTGTTATACCCCCGCTCTAAAAAAGGGGGGTATACTGTTTTACCTCTGTCTGTCCTTCCGTCAGTCAGTCAGTTAGTCCTTCCCATGAATATTTTTCGTCGCATTTTTCTCAGGAACTACAATACAAGGATTTCTGAAATTTGGTTTCAGGGTTTATCTAAGTCAGCTATACTGTGTGATGCGTTTTCAGATTGATCACTTGTCAACTTCCTGTATACCGAACACTTGTATGATTATACACATGATAGCCAAGTTGAAAATTTTCGTCTCATTTCTCAGGAACTACAATACAAGGATTTCTGAAATTTTGGTTTCAGGATTTATATAAGTCAGCTATACGGTGTGATGCGTTTTCAGATTAATCACTTGACAACTTCCTGTTTACTGAACACTTGTATGATTTTACACATGATAGCCAAGTTGAAAATTTTCGTCACATTTTTCTCAGGAACTACAATACAAGGATTTCTGAAATTTGGTTTCAGGATTAATATAAAAGTCAGCTAAACCGTGTGATGCGTTTTCAGATTCATCACTCGACAACTTCCTGTTTACCGAACACTTGCATATTTTTACACTATTTATATTATACACTTGCGGCGGGGGTATCATCAGTGAGCAGTAGCTCTCAGTTTCACTTGCTTATTTTCCTGGGCACAATATTTGTGGATTAAGGAAAACTTTAATTTCGTAGTTTTTGCTGAGGCTAGCATACCAGCCTTTAGTAAACTTTTTTATTCTTTGAACATCTCATTTCATGGTTCACCTGTGTGCATGAAATCCACGAAAAATTGGTATCCAACCAATAATAATGAATCCACAGTATATACACTTCTGTCAGCTTAAATATATACTCTTTATTCCCTACCTTGGACCAATTTCTTGATTTCCCTCCAAAGAACAAGTACAAGCCAGGAAACATTAAATATCAACCTTGTCTGTATGTATGTCCCAAAATTGGATTCTGTACTTTTAACTTTAGTTTTCCTCAACTAAATGTTATGAAACTCATACACAATGCTGATAACTATATAGCACAGCTTAAGATCGAAATTGGGAGGTGGCATTTTTACTGTTCGAAAATTATCTCCCTTATATCATACAGGAGCATTATCTGTATCTCATTGACTCATTCTCCTTATATTTTAAGTTGACCAAGAAAACCTGGTTTTATAAAAGAGTTGGAGTATCTCCCCTAGACTAGTTGTCAGTTTTGCAACCTAGCATTTCTAAGAATATCTTTCAACTTCAAATTTTGAAGATTTTATTTTTAAACTATTCATGAGTGATGGTTCTTAATTGGTTTAATATGCAGTTTTATGTCATTTTAAGTGGGATAATATGAGATTTTATCTAATCTTAATCTGTTGTTACTGAAAACTAAATTAAGGTTAATCTTGATTTTAACTATTTTCATTGATGCAGTTGAGGAGTTTTAAGAGTCTTGTTTGAATTACAGTAAACAAAAACATTACAGTGTATTTCCATACAGTAACTTCAAAATTGTTTAATCATTTCTTTACAAAATTCTTATATGTTGCTTCTGAAGGCATATTTAGAGTTGAATATGAAAAATTTTCAAATATGCTGTACAGGAGTTATGGCACTTGGTTGATTTACAATAATACTAATAAATATAAGAGACCATTAAGAAACCCTTACTTTAATTATACTCAATACAAAAATGTATTTAGAACAATTCATAAGTACATGTTAATGAATAATTCCTTGAATAAGCTTAAATTGCAAGCAATGGATGAATTCAATACCTTCATGCGATTGATGTCAATTTTTTTGGATAAAAAATTAGATATGACATTGTCGCAATGGAATGAAATGAATTCAATCTTAAATGTTTATACAGCATCCTAAATCTTTAGTTAGTTTAAATGATTTATATTATTTATATTGTAGTGCTCAACAACATGTGATTATGGTACAAGAAGAAGAGAAATGATATGTAATCGACAGATAGAAAACAGTGCAGAAATCCAGACAATTCGACCTGAGTATTGTCAGAATATACCTCGACCTGTTCAGCAACTGTCAGACAGATGTATCATTCAGGAGTGTACCAAAACAAAGCCATATTGGTACACCTCACCTCTATCTCAGGTATATACAATTGTACCAAAACAAAGCCATATTGGTACACCTCCCCTCTATCTCAGGTATATACAATTGTACCAAAACAAAGCCATATTGGTACACCTCCCCTCTATCTCAGGTATATACAATTGTACCAAAACATTTATTACAGCATGTATCCTCTGACAATCCTTTTCTGCGTTTAAAACAAATAAACTTAAACTCTATTTGTTTCTTTTAAAATTATAATCTTATAACGGTGCGCAAAATCAAAGCCAAATTGCTACAATTTTCTTCTATTTTGTAAATAGTTTTTACAGAATTTTACCTGATCAGGTCAATATGGTGCATGCCACCTCTAACAATTTCAATTGGCTGTTATACTGTAAACCAATCGTCAGGAACATGTGAAAGTTGGATCTTTCCCTTTTAAACTTTATCCTGGAAATAAGATAAACGCGAAATTAAGGGGGGCTCCTGGGTATACATCTTTTTTTTTTTTCTAATATAGGATTTCGCTATATTTTTTTTTATAAATAAACTTTATCATATACTTAAAAGAAAAATGAAACAAAAAAATGGGGTCACCGTTCAGTTAACTCACAATCTGCCTCCGGAAGAAGCATACATTTTTGTTAATGTCCTTTTTTTCTATTGAGCTAATAGGACAAATAGAGGTAATATCAAAATAAAAAAATAACCTGATTACAGAAATTGCTTAAATTTTACAATTATTTAGTTTATGTACAGCTTATTTGAAAACAATAATACAAAATATAGGTCACCGATGAGTTAAAAAAGATATTTTGAATTTAATGCTAAAAAATGACATTTTTGCACCTAAGGGAGATAATTTGGAGCTTTTTCAATGATATAAAGTGATCTGGGGCCAAACCAAAAATGGAATAATTGGGGTTCTTTGATATGCCGAATCTAACTGTGTTTGTAGATTCTTAATTTTTGGTTCCGTTTTCAAATTGGTCTACATTAGGGTCCAAAGGGTCCAAAATTAAACTTAGTTTGATTTTAACAAAAATTGAATCCTTGGGGTTCTTTGATATGCTGAATCTAAAAATGTACTTAGATTTTTTATTATTGGCCCAGTTTTAAAACTTAGTTTGATTTTAACAAAAATTGAATCCTTGGGGTTCTTTGATATACTGATTCTAAACATGTACTTGGATTTTTTATTATTGGTCCAGTTTTCAAGTTGGTCCAGATCAGGGTCCAAAATTAAACTTTGTTTGATTTAATCAAAAAATAAATAATTGGGGTTTTTGGATATGCCAAATCTAACTGTGTTAGTAGATTCTTAATTTTTGGTCCCGTTTTCAAATTGGTCTACATTAGGGTCCAAAGGGTCCAAAATTACACTTAGTTTGATTTTAACAAAAATTGAATTCTTGGGGTTCTTTGATATACTGATTCTAAATATGTACTTGGATTTTTGATTATGGGCAAAGTTTTCAATTTGGTCCAAATCAGGATTCAAAATTATTATATTAAGTATTGTGCAATAGCAAGAAATTTTCAATTGCACAGTATTGTGCAATAGCAAGAAATTTTCAATTGCACAGTATTGTGCAATAGCAAGAAATTTTCAATTGCACAGTATTGTTCAATAGCAAGAAATCTTCAATTGGCAGTATTGCGCAATAGGAAGAAATATCTAATTGCATAATATTGTGCAATAGCAATCAATTTTCAATTGGAGTTATCTTTCTTTGTCCAGAATAGATATTTGTGCAATAGCAAGATATTTTCAATATTTCTTGAAAATTTGAGTTATCTCAACTTAAATCATTGTTTTATACACTATACAATGTATTTTCACTTTTACTTCCAACTGATAAATTAAAACAATCTTTACCATTCAGTGATAACAAGCACTTTTTTTTAATATTTGAAGATGTATTTAAATGAGCAGTTATTTTTGCAAACTCCATTAGAAATTTGAATTGAGGTCAGTTTTGGAATAAGAGAAAGGGGGATGTGAAATCAAAATTTTTTTTTTGGGGGGGGGTCAATTTTTTTTCAGATTTCATAAATTAAAAGAAAATTTCTTCAAACATTTTTTTGAGAGGATTAATATTCAACAGCATCGTGAATTCCTCAAAGGCAAAATTTTTTTTTAAGTTCAGTAATTATACCACATTCATTCTGTGTCAGAAACCTATGCTGTGTCAACTATTTAATCACAATCCAAATTTAGAGCTGAATCCAGCTTGAATGTTGTGTCCATACTTTCCACAACCCTTTAGGGTTCAACCTCTGCTGTCGTGTAAAGCTGCGCCCTGCGGAGCATCTGGTTATACCATATCATAAAGTAATAACTAATAGTGTAATAAATAAAATTTGTAATGAAAAAATAAAGGTTTAATTTTTTGCTGAAATTTTTGTACCCATGAGCCACCTTAAATAGCCGTGTAGTGGTCAAAAAGGGTAAAACCCGAAATAAAGTATCCGCGAAAATAAGTTGGTTTACAGTAAATGGCAGCCATATTCATACACCTGTTAGGGTTCTAACTTGATAGTAATCTGGTTCTATTCTCATGTGTGATAATGTTATAATAACTTTCTAGTAAGAAACATGCTCTCCTACTGCATCTTTTACAGTTTGAGGAACACTGTCTGTTTTTGCATTCTCTAGTAATCTGTCATTTAAATGATTAAAAAGAATAAACAAAGTCAGGTAATTTTAAACAACAATCAAACTAAGCAAATACTTCTAAAAGCATAAAAATATAGTATATATACCAATACACATAATTAACAGCGCCTGGTGATGTTTGATAGCCTGACCGGTTTCGGTCCATAAAGGACCTTCATCAGAGGCAGAATGGTGGATTAATGTTTGCACCCTATTTATATAGATATGGTAACCGGCGGTTGAGTTAACCGGTGAAAAATCCCAGTGGGATTTTCCATAGTTACAATTATCTATATTTAGCTAATGTTCATGTTACAGTAAACTTTTTGACATGTTACGGTAAACATTTTTACACTATCTAACTGAAATTTTGTTGTAAAACTAAACAAATACTTCTAGTTTCCAAGCTTGGTAAATTCATTGTAAAGTCTTCACAGCTATCTAACTGAAATGTTTGTTGTATTGCAGTGTTCTGTCAGTTGCGGAAGTGGCAGTCAGACCAGACTGGTTCACTGTTTAGATGAACTTACTCAGGAATTATCTACAGGATGTGATCGGGGTAGGAAACCAGATTCTCAAAACATCTGTGTTAAACCTGAATGTCCAAAGCCAGGTATATATATTAATCTTAAAGAATAAATTGCAAGTAGTTGAGAAATTTTAGGACATAAAGATTGTATGAAACTTACGATTATAATTTTATTGGAGCAGAATAGTAAAATGAACAAATTACACCACATATTTAACATGTTTAAGAAAAGGATTGTTTTGCACTATATCAATACAGTACATTCCGGTTATTTGCATAGCCTATTTGTCAGACGAAATTATGCAATAAAGCGGAGTATGCTTATATCCGAAATGACAAATTACGGAGTCAAATGACATCGATAGTGCAGATCAGCAAAGAAGAAAGATGTTCGTCCATAGTCCACTTACAACATAATGAATGCTTATTTATTCTAATAAAAGTTATATGTCTACTGTCATACATTTTATTTCATTGTGTATTCTTTCAATAAAGTTTATAAACACATTTTGTTTTTGTTTATTTATGTACCGACTTTTCCTTTACCTGAGATACGATAATAAAATTGTTCTAAAAATAGATTTGTTTCTATGACCCGGATGTACAAATTAAATTGTTACGCTTTGTTTAAAACAAACTGTTTAACAATACTACACAGTCTATAATCAATGTACACAATAATTGTGTAATGAACTGCCTTTGATATTCAGTATTTACCAATTACACAGTGATGTGACACTGTTACTTTAACACCGCTAGTTTCGTTTATGCAAAGCAGTTAACAGGTGATGGGGCCATGCACGGGTTATTTGCTGGACACGAGTGTTGAAAGTGAGAAAATATAATAATCAGAAGTTAATTTTCTTTTAGAAAAATATTAAAAAGGAAAGATTGATGTATAAAATTCTTCAACCATATATAAATGCCCTGTAATATTTAACATAAATGTAGATCACCCAAGCTGAATTACGAAATTACACATTGGATAATGATCGATAATTAGCAGGCGTTAATGTTTTAAAAAATCACCCAAAATATAATCTATGAACACTGTTTGAAATCCAATCAATAATTAACACCTTTTGAGATAGAAGATCATAGAATGGTTGTGTTTTTACAACAATCAGCTGATTGACATTTTTATGACCTCGAGGCTTAAAATAGAATATGGGAAACTTTACCTGTGTACACATCGAGGCCTTTTCTATAATCATATAAACACGAAAGATACTGTTTTAAAACTTTATTTGAATAACACACAAGTAAATGTGAAATAATAATGAAAATTATGATGCATTCAAGAAAAATATACTTACCAAATTGCCGTTTCCGGTCAAAAATCTCGTCAGTTTTAACTGAGCATATCTAGCTGGCGATTATTTTCTATGCAATAAACCGAAATGCCACTTGTAAGGCTATGCATATAACCGGACAATTTAACATTAGGTGAATGGGAAATGGTTTTGTGCAGGAGAAAAGTATGCAATTAACCGAATTATGCTATTAAGCGGTATGCAATTAAGTGGAATCGACTGTAGTACCAGGATTATAATTTTATACGCCAGACGCGCGTTTCGTCTACATAAGACTCATCAGTGACGCTCAGATCAAAATAGTTAAAAAGCCAAACAAATACAAAGTTGAAGAGCATTGAGAACCCAAAATTCCAAAAAAGTTTTGCCAAATAGGGCTAAGGTAATCTACTCCTGGGGTAAGAAAATCCTTAGTTTTTCGAAAAATTCAAAGTTTTATAAAAAGAAAATTTATAATATGACCATATAATTGATATTCATGTCAACACCCAAGTGCTGACTACTGGGCTGGTGATACCCTCGGGGACGAAACGTTAAACCATCTTTCAGCTTGCAATTTTCCCATGACCATCCAAATGTATTTGAGTTATCTTTCTTGCTCTATTAGCATTCAATTGTTTTATTGCATGAAGTGACATTTTTTAAGGTCATAACAAATGTGTTTTATTTTCAAAATAAACTTTTGGGATGTCAGCATTTTGCAAAATTGTTATGTCTGTATTCTAATAATCATATTTGTAAAGTTCAACTTCCAACTGCAATTACATCAACTTCATATGTATATATGTTTGTTCATGCATTAATTATATTTGTTGTTAAATTTATTACACCTCATGTGAGGCCTTTAGTGAAATAAAAAGTTTCAAAGCTTCAAGTCTGTATGGATAAGTTACAAGACTTTTTGGAATTGTCTTTTAATAAACTGTTGTTTTTTAATGGGGTAGATAATTTTTGTTGTTTCTTAAAGGGGTAGATAATCTTTAGCACTATCTCACAGTTCTTCTTTAATATTTCAGATCCAAGGTGCACAGACCAATTCAAATGGTGCTTTTTAGTTCCAAAACATGGAATATGTCATCACAGATTTTATGGATCAAAATGTTGTCGTTCCTGCAGTGGATTCTTCACTGGATAATGATTACTGTGTCCAATATTCAGGGAACCAGTTTGTGGTCTCCAATATTCAGGGATACTCCGATTTAGCATTTGAAACTAATTACAAGAGTTTTATGGAAAAGACATGAAAAGAAAATGATTTTGTATATGATTTTTGTTTTGACAGACCATTGAAATGTATAGGATATTTACATTTACTAATTACCTAGTAATATTTATCATAAATTGCATCTTTTTTTCATTTCACATGACAATCTTTTACAAAATGTTTATTTATTTGTCATTTTGTTTCAGTAACCAAAGGGTACCAGCAAACGTAAACATGTATTTTACATTTAATATGTGTATATTTGATATTGTATTTTATTGATGCTGTATTTTTAACCAATCAAAATGTCCTGTATACAGCTTTGTATTTATTTATATTTGTTAAAATGTTTTTTTGAGGGATTTTTTTTAATAGCTGTATCTGAGATTTAAATCACAAGAAATGATTGTAAATAGCTGAATATATTAACCTATTTTAAAGTATCAGTCCTCTATGATATGATCATATCTGGATACATTATATATTTAGGAATACCATGCTAAAATTTTATAGTTAGGCATACCATGCTAAAATGTTATCTATGTTTTGCAATCAGCATTCTGCAAACTTTTATCCTTACTTGAAACAGAAAGCAGCATGTTTAAAAAGTATATATTCATGTAAACTGAATATTATTGAGTAGGGAAGGGAGGGTTTTTTGGACACTTTCCATGTTTCATTTTAGCTTTTATTTTTCACTGAATGTTTGCTAATAATTAAGTGCCAGTCTTTATAAGAATCATGTTATATGGAAAAAAATTCTAAACAAGACAGAAAAAAAAACCACCAACCTAATTAAGTTGCTGTCATCCTGAGTTAGAAATGGCCGGCTTTTTGTTTCTACATGTCTTTAATGGAATAGTCCTTATAGAATTTACTGTGTGAAATCTAACTCTCTAGAAATATATTTGACAGAATTTTACAACTGTGGGAATAAGGAAAAATATAAGGATAATGGCATGGGAACGAAATTAGAAAATTAGAGATTGGTGAAATAAGTCAACACATTAATTCTACATTATTGTTTATTAATAATATATCATGTTAATGTCAGATGTACAGTTTCTATTGATTTTATTTTAAATATTCATTTAGAATGTCATATATGAATTTGTTATTTCATGTGAAGAAAAACAGTGAATTTAACTGTCATTATTGTAATAAAAAAACTTTGATAACATTTCTCAAATCAAATGGTCAGTTTGTTAACCATTTAAATTTTTGTTTCTTTATTTTAGAGCTTCAGGTTTTTTATTATCCTTAATCTGGAATTGTACCCTTTTACCATTCGTAGTAGGTTCTCTATGTATCAATAAATACTCGTTTAAAAATTCCACCATTTAAGGGTTATTAGACAGTATTGTTGAAGGATTTAAGTACTATTAATTCAGAAATTATTGCGAAAAAAAATGACAGTTTTAATTGCAATAATTTAAACTTATATTTCAAAATTTAAAATCGCATTTTAGTTTAAAATGACAAAATCGCAATAATGCTGCACTCAATACTTTCTTAATTTACTGTACTGTGTACATCCTCTTATTAAATTCCCAGTAGACGAGTTTGCAGGGTTTTCATACATACAAAGGTAAAATTTAAAACTCAATCCATCTTGCTCTATGATATAAATCAAGGGGCACATGTTTTCAAATGTATCAGGGGAGACAAATCTTGTATGAGCCTGTGTATCAAAACCTGCCAGTTTGTAAATGCATGAATTCCATTAAAATCTATGGAGTTTTTTTCTTTTATTTCTTTTGTAGATATGTACATACCTGTCAACCTGTGACGATGAAAATGCAGGTCATGACCTGCATTGAAGAATCAAATCTCAGGTCATAACGCGTACGAACTTTTTCGAGCTGAATTTCAGTATTTATGGTACATTTTCTTAAAATGTATATCAAAGATACCAAAACATCAATGCATGTTCACTTGATTAAGACATTTAAATCCTAATAATTATTATTTCATTGCACTTTTAAAGATTTTATGTTCTTTACTTTTTGTCATCATCATATACTACAATTTATTTTTCATATGTAATTTTAAAATGTTTGAGATTACCGACTACTGACTGTATAGTCTTAAAACATGCCTTCAACCAGTTGGAAAGGAAATAAGACTATGAAAAAATATAGTAATACAGTTAAAGGAAGTATATAAATGTAAAAAATAATTTTCACTTTTTTTTATAAATATTGTATAAAAGTATAAAAATAATGGACAGTTATTTCTAAATATGTATTTGAATTTTATATTCTCATGATTTAATCTTTTTTACCCATAAAACATAAATATAAGGAATAATTTTGAATGGTGACAAAATAAGGGGAAGTAACTCTCTAGTTGAAATATGTTTGTAAAAGTATGTTTTAAAAATATATTAAAACACCATTGCTTTTATTGGTATTCTTTTTCTTTTTGTTTGTTGGAAGGTTTCAATCAAGAAAATTCAAATGACCTTCAACCAAGAACATGGGAATGACTTCTTAGCCTTAAATCAGTATACTATGTATGCTTATGAGGGGAGCAACAATTTGATTCTATTGAGAAAAGGGGGAAAGGATTGGCTTCCGAATAATTGAGACACACAATTTGTGTGCTAAAAAAATATTTTTTGTCCCTGATTAAAGATTTTATGTTCTTTACTTTTTGTCATCATCATATACTACAATTTATTTTTCATATGTAATTTTAAAATGTTTGAGATTACCGACTACTGACTGTATAGTCTTAAAACATGCCTTCAACCAGTTGGAAAGGAAATAAGACTATGAAAAAATATAGTAATACAGTTAAAGGAAGTATATAAATATTTATATTCTCATGATTTAATCTTTTTTACCCATAAAACATAAATATAAGGAATAATTTTGAATGGTGACAAATAAGGGGAAGTAACTCTCTAGTTGAAATATGTTTGTAAACCAAACAATCAATTATTTACGACCTAAAGCTAAGGTAATTGGTGTTATTTAACAGTGTGTTTGACACCAAAGCTGTCAAGTGAAGCCATGCACTTAATGGGTCACTTCATTTGACAGTTTACATAGCTAGATGAACTTCCTGTGCATGGAAGAATTACGAATTTGCCGGTATTTCAAAGGAATATTACTTATGAAATCAATCTCAAGGCTAAGAAATACGGGTGAAATCGGGTCATTTTTGGAATTCCCGGGTTATTTCAATAACCCGGAGGGTGTCCCGAGTGATCCCTCAGAATTGTGAAAATCTCGGGTCACACCCGCAGAATACGGGTCAGTTGACAGGTATGTATGTAAAACAATTGATACCCCTGAGATTCATATAACAAGCTTGTTAAACTTTATAATTTTACTAGGTATGCTTTATTTTAAATCTAGAACAGAAAATAGGTTTAATTTTCACATTTATCAGGAGCCTTTTGTAACACACATTAAAGTATGGTTCTTTGGCAATCAAATCAGGTCTATCATTTATATTCATGAGGGGGGATAGGACCTTTATCGGGACTCCGGGATCAGATGTTTTTAAGCTCAGGATTTCGGGATTGACCCTTTCGGGATCCGGGAATTCTATTTTTTCGAATTTCTGGACCTCAGGATTTCAGGATTTATTGTTTTTAGGCCCGGGATTTCGGGATCAGGACCCCTCCTATCCCCCTCACTCATGTTTTGCAGTTGTCTCTTTTGCAAAGCCCATTTATTTAAATGTCCGTCTGCCACTAAATGCATTGCTTTTATTTTAGCTAATGTATGGGAGACAACTCATGTTGACATAGTCTTGTGCAATTGTAAATTTGAAGATATGTTCCAGGATCATAGTAATATATATGTGTTTTATACAATTAAGTATTTTATATGAACAATGTCATTAATAAATATTTGATACAGTTATTGTTATATCTTTATTGTAAATTAATTATTCTAATATTTAGTCCTTTTTACGCTTTGTAAACAAAGCTGTGTTCTAATGAGCATAAAAATATGTTTGACACATGCGCACGAACTTACTGTGTATATAAACGTTATTTCCATCGTTATCCTTTAAAATATATACATTCAAGCAGCTAGAATAAACTTTTATCAGATATTTTTATAAGACAACATATATTTACCCTGCTTGTGGTTTTTAATCTTATCAAATATGAATTGTAATGCACAGACTCCTTGGGGAGGAAACGGGGAAAAGCCAAACGTTTTTTCTGTATTTTCTTACGCTTCGACCTTTAAAAATAATGCATTTGTCCTATTAGAATCGAAATAATTCCTTCATGTCATGCTCTATGCTCATTTTAACATAGGTAGGCATTATATTTGACCACATTTTACACCTCGCTAACGCTCAGTGTAAAATATCGACAAATATAATGCCTACCCATGTTAAAATGAGCATAGAGCATGACATGAAGGAATTATTTCTTAAATATAAAAAAAATTGCCAAATAATAGACAAGGAGATGTTTTGATATTGCAGTATGCTGTGATCTATAAGTTCAGTGTAAAAGGTTTTGGACAAATATTTAGATGAAGAACTGCATTTAAAGTGTTGTTACCTTGATAAATTGGTTATTCCTATTTCTCGTCTCATTTTATCTTTCTATTTCGATCACATATGATATACATCTTGTGACACTATTATGACTTACCTCAGAAAAAAAATCAGAAAAAAACAAGGGAACAATTTCTCTTACCTTTACATGAACAATCCTCATGGTACCCACTATTTAGTATAAAGAATGTCATTTTTTGTGTTCCCACCGACCACCACTATGGCTGCCAAAGCTTAAAATAAACATAAGGATAAAATGCATAATTAATTGAAAACCAAAAGAAGGAAAAAAGTATAAATCCACTACATGATGATAGGACTATTTACAGTGGTGTAAATCGTTGTAATCTGATATAGATGGGTTTGTATGTTTAGGTTTTGTTGTTCAGTCTCCAAAAAATAAGTTATCACTTCAGCTGTTTATGGTCAATAATTGGCAAAAATGTTCATTGGACGCCTCTGGGTGCGGGAATTTCTCGCTACATTGAAGACCTGTTGGTGACCTTTGCTGGTTGTTTTTTCTATGGTCAGGTTGTTGTCTCTTTGACACATTCCCCATTTCCATTCTCAATTTTATTATTGTCTCACTCTTACTGCAGAACATGTAGATGTTCATTATACCCCCGCTTTAAAAAAGGGGGGGTATACTGTTTTACCTCTGTCTGTCCTTCTGTCAGTCCGTCCGTCCCATGAAACTTTCGTCACATTTTTCTCAGGAACTACAATACAAGGATTTCTGAAATTTGGTTTCAGGGTTTATCTAAGTCAGCTATACCGTGTGATGCGTTTTCAGATTGATCACTTGACAACTTCCTGTTTACCGAACACTTGTATGATTTTACACATGATAGCCAAGTTGAAAATTTTCGTCACATTTTTCTCAGGAACTACAATACAAGGATTTCTGAAATTTGGTTTCAGGGTTTATCTAAGTCAGCTATACCGTGTGAGTGTTTTCAGATTGATCACTTGACAACTTCCTGTTTACCGAACACTTGTATGATTTTACACATGATAGCCAAGTTGAAAATTTTTGTCACATTTTTCTCAGGAACTACAATACAAGGATTTCTGAAATTTGGTTTTAGGATTTATATAAGTCAGCTATACCCTGTGATGCGTTTTCAGATTCATCACTCGACAACTTCCTGTTTACCGAACACTTGCATATTTTTACACTATTAGTATTATCCACTTGCGGCGGGGGTATCATCAATGAGCAGTAGCTCGCAGTTTCACTTGTTGTTCTTGACCTCATTTACATGGTTTCATCACGGTATTGAACAAAAAATTATTCCATTGTTTAAATGTTATGAAAGAATAATTGCAAGGTGTACATGTCTATCAGTTTGGGTGCATTTGTCCATATTGTGTCCTCATGATTAATATGGAGTTTCTGGAATACCTTCAGTTTCTCTGACACTTTAGGAAAAGCCAACAATATTTTGTGTAAAAGAATGATTGTAAGGGATACATGTCTGTTTTGCTAGGTTCATATGACCTGATTTGAATGATTCATTGATCACAGTTAAGTTGTCCTGATCATGTCATTTTGTGATACTTCAACTGAAAGTTCATCTTAATTTGATGCTGAAATCATTTTCTTTGTTCAAAGTTTAAACTTTCATGATTATGTTAGTTTCTCTATTTAGTTATTGGTCCACTATCTTTTAAATAAATGAAAAAGATCTTGTGACTTTCATCTCATTTTCATGGTGAAAGACTTAAGATTTTGATAAGAGATCAGTTTCATAATTACTTAGAGATTTAGTAGATGAATTTAGAACATAGGGTCATTGTGATGTCTTCATATCTGTTTATAAATGGTTGTCAGTATCCTCAACCTTATTTCCATTGATCAATGCTAATGGTAAGTTTATTTAGACCTTGATTTTGAGGGTTTTTTTACACAAAATTCAGTCATATTCAGAATTTCACTGATGTAACTTATGTTAATTTGTTACCCTTACTTGTTTGCAAAAAGAAAAAAACAAGAGAAATGAAATGCATAGTTGATACTGGTAAAACTTGTTATATGGTACAGAAAAGGAAAAATTAGATCTGATTATAATGACAAAACTTTAAATGTAGTACACAAATTTCAATTGCACACTTTTTATACCCCACCTACGATAGTAGAGGGACATTATGTTTTCTGGTCTGTCAGTCTGTCCGTTTGTTCGTCTGTCTGTTCATTCCGCTTCAGGTTCAGGTTTTTGGTCAAGGTAGTTTCTGATGAAGCTAAAGTCTACTCAACTTGAAACTTAGTACGCTTGTTGCTTATGATATGATCTTTCTATAATTGTAATGCCAAATTAGTTTATTTTACCCAATTTCATGGTCCATGAACATGGAAAATGATGGTGTGAGTGGAGCATCCATGTACTTAGGACACATTCTTGTTTTTAAAAGATTCAAATTAAAGATTAATATAGTAACACACAACTGTGAGAAACCAATATTATATCTTGTTGTATATGATCTGAAAAAATAATAATGAAAAAATATATGTATTATAGGTTTCGTATGCTAATCTTGAATATACACATGAATATTTTGTCACTGGATGATATTTTTTAAAGCAAAGAAAAGCTAGGTAATCATTTGACCAATTACTATTGACTCATTTATTTTTTTGGGTACTAAATTTTGAAACTTGGTTTAAAATTGTGTTTTTCGTGGATATTTTTAAATTTTGTGGTTTTACCTAACCAATGTTTATAGAGCATTTGAAATTGTGGTTTAACAGCACCCTCAAAACCCATGAAAATGGAATCCAACAAATATTAATGAATCCACAGTACTATTTGTGTGTTCAAGTGGTAAGTTTTTTTCAAACTTTATAGTTTCAATCAAGAAGTATCATCCAAAATACATACATGCAGTATTCAACACTAGATATTAAGCAAGTACATTGTACCATCTTTTATTCAATAGGAAATAGCAAGACATCATGTGGAAAACAAGCGGTATTGTAGAATAAAATGAATGTAAGTAACTATATTAATCATACAGATGATAATGTAGGATATTCCAACTCATCTTAGTTTCTATTCATCAATGTTACTAGTACTCTGAATGGATTTCAAATCTATAATTCACCCTTCTAGAATCTAAAGGACTATGGGTAATCTCATAGTTCGTACACCAAAATGAAAATAACATCATGTCATTGGTTGAATTTCCATTGTGTAGAACATTTTAACCAATCCCAACGCTATGGTGTACGCTTTTGAAAATATTACCCAGAATGCATTACATTCTGAAACGGTGAATTATGATTGTGTGAATAACAACTTTCATCCAATTCCTTTTTAGATTTGAGGACTTTATAGAAGTAGTTCGTTCCAGTTTCCTACTGAACAGTTTGCTAAGAAAAATACAAATTCCTCAATTATTAGACATAACCACGATGAACTCATTGAAGGTTACTGGTAGTTGGAAAATTCTTGTTTGAATGGGCAAAGAGTGCAAAAAAACTTGTGAATGGGCTTAATATTTGTTATGGGTTTTGCTCATTGTTGAGGGCTGCAAACAATCTTGTTTTCCTTTCTTCTTTGGAATTGTCTCAATAGCATTCACACCACACATCTTTATAGGAGTCCTAGGTCACTCAACAGACTGGTCTAGAAGAGAGGGGGTTAATACCAAATTGATATTTAAACCCCAAAGTCAATGGCATACAGACAGTCTGATGAAAAGAATAACGTTATGGAAAATTGTTAAAAATATTGGACTGAATTCATAATTTGGTTTATTTGGTGCCTAAAATGAACGTGACAAAATCAAACACACAAATATCTAACACTGACCAAAAAGATAAATGCAATGTCTTTAAGGTGGTACCTAACACCTTCACTAGAATTAAATTGGCTCGTTTAATTTTCATAGAATTTTGACAAAGTATTTATTTTGACCATTTGACAAAAATATAAGAGTTTCAAAATATTTAAACCAACCAGTTTATCAGACTAATTACAATGGTTATATAGCAGTTTGACAAACACTACTTTTGATCATTGAAAAGCTTAATATTCTCTCAACAATGCAACGCAATTAAAATGTTTAGCTGATTTCAGAGTTATCTCCCTGTAGTGTTAGTTACCACCTTAATAATCATAGTTCTACATGATATGATGTAATACATGATTTAATTGATGAGAAAAATCATAATTGCACTTATTATATTATTAGTAAGATGGTGTAACAGTTTGATGAATGGTCCCAGCTACTTGAATATACAGATCAATGTTATTACAATAACACATAATTAATAAAAGGTAAACAATTAATTTGCCATAGTTATTATCATTACAATCAAATATGATATGATTTAATTTTACAATTTTTTTCATAAATATTATCACAATTTTTTATCCAAATAAACCACTAACAACTAATTGAACAATTCAGTAAGCTCAAATCAAAATACAGAGTGTCAAAATTTAACTTACTTTTTTGTTAAATCAGCAAATATACCTCGTACATGAAAGCATAATTGCATGTGCCAAGAAATGCTGTAGAACAGCTACCAGGTAAAGTCAACACTTATGTGGGGGGATAGGAACTTTATTGAGACTCCAAGATCAGGTATTTTTAAAGTCGGGATTTGGGATTTACCCGTTCGGGATCTGGGAATTTTTTTTTCAAATTTCCAGATACGGGATGTAACTTAATTTAAATTCGGGACCTCTGGATTTCGTGTTTTTAAGTACGGGATTTTGAGATCAGGACGCGGCCTGACCCCACCCCACCCCCCACCTATGTGCACAGAATACTACACATTCAGAAATATTAACACACATTTATTATTGCAATTTTGTCATTTTAGACTAAAATGCAATTTTAATTTTTGTAATATTGAGAAAGTTCCTATACATTAATTTATTGTGATTATAACCCTTGTCGCATTTTTGAGGATAGTAAAAACATTGCAATTATTTCTGAATTTACAGTAATCACTCCACAGATTAATCTATGAAAACTAAGCAGCTAAATCTAACACTAAAGTGCCAAGAATAGTCATGTGTTACTCAGCAGAATATTGTATGGATTTGCAGTGGCGGATCCAGCCGTTTTAAAAAGGGGGGGTCCAACTATATGTCCCCATTTAAATGCATTGATCGTCCAAAAAAAAGGGGGGGGGGGTCCAACCCCTGGAACTTTCCCCCTGGATCTGCCACTGATTTGCATGCATTGTTGAAGGTCATACAGTAATCTATAATTGCTTAAATCTACATTATGTTGGTATCTGGTGGATAATTGTTTTATTGGCAATCATACCACAACTTCTTATTACAACTTCTTATTTTTGAAAGAAGCCTGATGGACCAAGAATAGTCCAGGGACTATCAGTACACAAATGGGCCAATATATTTCCATGCACAAATAGGAGACTAATTTCTAACACTAGAGGACCAAGAATATTCCTTAGACACTTGTAGACTGAAGTCAAATTTTACACACTAATAACTCCTAAGATTTAATGTACGTCTTAACACAAAAATAGATATAAGAAATGTAATCTTATTTTTCTTCAACATTAGACACAACGTTAAAAATAAAATAAAATGATATGATATATGATGGAAAGTAAATTAGATGACAAGTAAAAAGTTAGGTATTGATACTCTTCTAGAGTTCATTTAGAAAAATCTTATAAAAATGGTATATAAAAAACTGTATTTTGAATGTATTGTACAATGAAGAATTGTCCTATGAAATAGTATGAATCATAGAAAAAGTTAAACATGAATATAGGTAAAAAAAATAACATGTAAACATATATTACAAATAACTCTTAAATTTCTTTGTTTAGGTTGAAATTGTTTTAACTTTTGAATAATATTACCATTATGTGTGCATTTCATTTTTTTTTTCTATAGGATAAAAACATTTTGTATACATTGTAATGAATGCATATTAGATTAACCCTTAAACGTGGAAAAAACGTAAAAACTTATTGTACTAAAGCTTTAGTTATCTCCCCTTACACACAATCTAATTGTAAAATCTGATAGTTTACTTATTTATCAAAGATCTAACAGCTAATAAATAAAATTTATCAGTTTGTATCTTGTCAGTTTTAATACGATAATCTCAAAAGCATCCAGAATTATTAAGATTTTATGAATTTTGTTTAGAGGATTTAAGTATTAGAGAGTATAACCTGCACTGAATTGTTATGTATTATGAAAATGAATGCAGGCTGTTGGTAAATATCAGTTAGATCTAAAATGACAAAAAGTTGAGTCAGAATGTCTAGTCAAAGTGATAAATAACATTTATTATCAATTGTCATAATAATTTAATGTGTTGAAATATAATCAGGTTGTAACACAGAAGATACAGTCAAAAGATGTCCTTGCAGTGTTGTGATGATGAATGGTCGTCTGCTGGCAGTGTCGGTGGTCATATTTACAATGGTAAGAAACTTAATTGTTTCACTTTTGAAATATAGGAAAAATTTGCATCAAGGTATTCATCATGCTAAAATACCCATTTAGTGTGTTTTCAATGTATATACAAAAAACAATGTATAAAAATTATGTAACTTTTAAAAAAATGGTGTTTCTTCTGCACAATGAATTAACTGGTAACGTTCCTTCACACAATTATGCATGATCTGTTGGAAGAGTTTATTGTAAGTTTCAACTAATGTCACAAATTATTGGGAGTTGTGGTCTAAAGGAGGCTTTTCTTGCTCAATTGGACCAAATTGTCAAGTGAGCTTTAACATCACTTATTGTCTATCATACATCATTTATTATATACATCTCCTCCTCTGAAACTAATTGATCATATTTAACCAAACTTTGCCACAATCATCATTGGTATATCAAGTTATTGTAAGTGGCATTTTTTGTCTATAACTTTAAAACCACTATGTATAAAGAATATCAGTTGAGGTTAAAATGTCAAGAATGATGACTTGTCTATTTTTCAATTAAAAAATTTACACTACTTTTTATAGGAGTAACCCTTCAATGTTGAATTTTATGAGTTTGTTTTTTATGAATTATCTTGAAAAAAAGTAGTCTAAGATAACAAGAAACTTTAAACGCAAAAACAATAAAACAATATCTACAAAATATCACCTTAACCAAAAATAGTCTTCACTCCCAATTGTAGAAGTAACTTCCCTTTAACTGCAATTTTTATGCATTTGAAGTTTTTTGGACTATTAACTTGAAAATAATATATGATAGATAGACTGTACTTTTAAAGCAAAATTGACAAGCCAGCAAGATCTACAATTGAATCCAAATGGTACATAAATCATCACTTTACTCCCTTATTGGAGTAATTGCCCTTTTAAAACAATAATAAATAGATTTTAGAATCTTCAAACTTAAAAAATTATCAGCCAAACAAGATCTACAAACAAGTAAAATTAAAATATTGATATTAAGTTTCTTTTTATTAATGTACGTAGTTGTAGATGGAGTATATATAAGACCTATTTAATTTTAAAAAATAGAGGCTTTTTTATGGTTTCATTATTTTATTCTGAAAACAGCTTTATTTATTAATTAAGATCAGATGATGTCATTCAAATTATGCATATACATTGCGCATAAGCAGTTACATCATTTTTTTGGTTCTGCAACTAATCAATTGTGTACCAAGGTGTTGTCACTGTGCACTTTAACCACCTTGCCCTGATCTTCCTACTCTATGCTAAATAAGTCGTAAAGGTAGGTTTACAACATGTATTACGTTTACTATGATTAAAACAAATTGCAGATGTTATAATCCATTTGGGTGACTAATTCTAGTTTTATTGTAATGACTACTCTGATTTACTGTGACATAATAGATAAGTGTTGTTTTTATTTGTTTGTTGGACTGCATGGGAAGACCAACTTTTAACCTTGTTCAAATGTAAATTTTCTTGAGTAGTTGAATGCCATATAGAAATGGTATCATATAGGTCCCAATGCTCCCATGGTAACAATTATATGCTTTAGTTCAGGAGATATTGGTTTAGATTCTTAAATTGTAAATTCAGAAATTATTAATTTTTATTAATGTGAACAATGCGACTACTTTAGTATTGCAGTAATAAGAACTTGCATTCTGATATAAAATAGATAAATATGTATGAAGATTTTCCTACATCAGCAATAACTCCAATTTCCTTTTGTGTTTTAATTCTTCAAAAACTGCATTTATATTTGCACACAATAATGTCTGAATTTACGCTATTGATTGTGATTCTTGGCTGGATTAGTCTTTTTTTTTCAAACAAATTCGCCTAGCATTTAGGGGAAAGATGAAACTTATTGCCCATTCAAATTTATGCATACCCTTGTATTTCCTGTAGAAAAAATAACAAACTCATTTAAATATATCATTAGACTTTTTGCATGTTGATGAAATATATAACATCACTGTTGTATAGTCGTTGCAAGAGATAACAATAGAACTTATTAGATAAAAGATTCTACTATTGTTTCAGCAATGGGCTGTAAAATACTGATTGGACAATTAGATCACATTGACCTATTTAGTGCAGTTGAAGCATCCTGATCAACACTTGTACATGTACTACTGTCCAAAAAAAATTGTACTTCCTGTGTTAATATCTTATTTGTGTACTATATCTCTCACGGTCTCATAGGAGTGTGTTACATATAAAATCATTGAGTTAGAGATCTGTTGATAATTTTAGCAATGGGTATGGATCATATTGATAAAAGTAAAATTGATTAAAAAAAAACAGCTCCAAAGTATATTCAAACAAAAGTTTCATTTTCAAATGACAAAATCCAAAACTCAATGACATCAAACGAATTGAAAACAATTGTCATATTTCTGTCTTGATACAGACATTTCAGATGAAGTGAATCGGAGATTAAACCTAGTTTTATAGCTAGTTTAACCTCTCTCTTGCATAACAGTTGGATGATACATTATATATAATATTAAGAAGATGTGGTATGACTGCCAAAGAAAACTATGCACCAGAGACAGCTATAGTAGAGTTCAAATTGCTTTAGCGTATAAAAAACTAGAAGTTAGGTGTGGCTGGGAGCTGTCTATGAATCATTTCCTATACACAGTAATAGAATATATAAATTATATTGTCCCCAATATTCAATTACAAAACCTTTTGAACTTTTAGGTATGATTTTCCTAGTTTTGACATTTCCATATACAGTATTGTTATACCATATAATGGTATTTACATTTTGCTTACTGAAGTTTTGTCCTTTCACATGCCAAATTATGGCTTCATAAACAATGAAGCATTTTAATGGTAACACCCTCAATAGAAATTAGCATCAGACGCTTTGATTTTTAAAATTTGTATGCGATCTCAGCATAATTGTTATTTAAAATTTATGGGATAATTATCTTAAACTCAGTAACATTAACTAACTTAAAAGAAATGTATGCTGTATTATTATTTATTATTCAGTGACCCACTGACCATGGCCAGGGCTTGACCCTAACATACAAATGTTTATTAAAATGCATGTTGTTAAGTAGGTATTAAATCATTCAGTTCTATCAGTGCTAAGGCTATGATAGTCTGGGATAATATGAGCATCTCATAAATAAGACTGGGGTGTTGGTTTTCAAATATAGTTATAACCCATTTATATATTTATTTCAGAAAATTAAATTAAAATGAAATAAAAATCTTTTTTGATGATAGTGAGAGATGGTACTTTTTTTTTGCACACCTTAAAAATGTGAAAAAACGACAATAGATCATATTGGGAAGGTTAAAGTTATTAAAATATTTAAAGTAGAGTAAAACTATATTCATCTTGTGATGTTTAATTGTTGACAAATCCTATTCTACTGGAAAAGATTTTTTTATGAAAAGATGAATTACCTATAACACAGAGATTAACATCAATAAACACTTTATTGATTTAAATGTGAGACAGTTTAGCATTGTGCTAAGGGGAAGTAACTCTGCATGTTGAACCAATGAGACTTTTAAAAGCTTAGGACAACCAATTGGTGTAAATGTGAGACAGTTTAGCATTGTGCTAAGGGGAAGTAACTCTGCATGTTGAACCAATGAGACTTTTACAAGTTTGAGACAACCAATTGGTGTAAATGTGAGACAGTTTAGCATTGTGCTAAGAGGAAGAAACTCTGCATGTTGAACCAATGAGACTTTTAAAAGTTTGAGACAACCAATTAGTGTAAATGTGAGACAGTTTAGCATTGTGCTAAGGGGAAGTAACTCTGCATGTTGAACCAATGAGACTTTTAAAAGTTTGAGACAACCAATTGGTGTAAATGTGAGACAGTTTAGCATTGTGCTAAGAGGAAGAAACTCTGCATGTTGAACCAATGAGACTTTTAAAAGTTTGAGACAACCAATTAGTGTAAATGTGAGACAGTTTAGCATTGTGCTAAGGGGAAGTAACTCTGCATGTTGAACCAATGAGACTTTTAAAAGTTTGAGACAACCAATTGGTGTAAATGTGAGACAGTTTAGCATTGTGCTAAGAGGAAGAAACTCTGCATGTTGAACCAATGAGACTTTTAAAAGTTTGAGACAACCAATTAGTGTAAATGTGAGACAGTTTAGCATTGTGCTAAGGGGAAGTAACTCTGCATGTTGAACCAATGAGACTTTTAAAAGTTTGAGACAACCAATTGGTGTAAATGTGAGACAGTTTAGCATTGAGCTAAGGGGGAGTAACTCTGCATGTTGAACCAAAGAGCCTTTAAAGCTTAAGATAACCAATTGGAGTAAATGTGAGACCGTTTAACATTGTGCTAAGAGGAAGTAACTCTGCATGTTGAACCAAAGAGCCTTTAAAGCTTAGACAGACAAATGGCAAGGAGCATGACAATTAATAACTTTAGTTCAAAGTGTAATTGACATGTGACATAAATACATGTATATGGTTAAAAAGAAAAAAAAATTGACAAAAGGCAAATGTCTATAAAACATTAAGTATACAGAATACTAATTATTGAGTCCATCTGTGCAAGATCCTAATGGGTAGTCAAGATCTTAAAAAAGAAAACCTCATTGTAACTATTGATCAGCATGAATTCCACCAAAATCCTTCAAAAGTTTAAAGAGCAGTATATGCTGGAGATAAATTGAAAAACAAAATTCTTACTGATTAACATAAAAAAGAAGATGTGGTATGATTGCCAATGAGACAACTATCCACAACAGACCAAAATGACAGACATCAACAACTATAGGTCAGCATACGGCCTTCAAAGCCCATACCACATAGTCATCTATAAAGGCCCTGATAAAACAATGCAAAACAATTCAAACGAGAAAACTACACAAAAAAAATACAAGTGGACATGGCCAGGTACTTATACATCCCGACACAAAAAGACACAATGAACAGATCTGAGAGTACTCACAGTTATCTGACAGCTAGTTCAAAGCCACTAACAACTAATAAAAAAATCCTGCATCTAAGACTAAACTATCAATCCATACACATCCAACATCCAATGGATTTAGTGTAAACACGTCATAAACAGCCAGAGAAAAACATGACCTTGTGCAATGCCAAGTTACAGGTATGGACAGTCTCTTACTAAATTTTGTAGTAAATGCTTTTGACTTCAATTGTGTGTTTATTTCTAGGGTTATTGATTTTACTGACAAACTTAAAATAAATATTTATTGAAAAAGAACATTTGATAACGAACAAGTAAGTTTAAAAAAATAATTTAAACAATATATACAGAAAGTAACCAGAAAATGAGAAAGTTCTTGGACATCTACCGGTTTAATTAAGCTTCAAAACAATAGGCAATTGTTTAAAAGATAGCAATATTTGGCAAGATTCTAAAATTCAACAGTGGACATACATGATATGTTATAGTTTGTATAAATTGCTCAATTTGATGATTCTGTTTCAAGATGACTGTGACTGTCTTGAAAGTGAGTATTTGCTTCATCCAAGCTGTGTGATTCGTAACTACACTTGCAGCACTTTAAAGGAAACGATTTAGTATGTCTATGAATATGTGATTGAAAGTGTTCTTTCCTATGAAAGGCTTTATCACACACAAAACAACGGTACTTCTTTTCTCCATGAATTCTCTTATGTCTGAAGTACGATGATCTATTTGTAAATGTCTTACTACATAGTTCACACACAAACTTTCCTGACGAAGCATCTCTCGGAACTTGATTTGGTAAACTTTCCGATTGTCTTTTCTTGTAACTTCTCTGCCTCATTATTTTATTGTCATGTTGGTCCATTCCAGCTGACCCCTGTAGCACATCATTGCTGCTATCTTCTCCATACAACTCAGAATTGTCCTGCATGTAAGATTCTTCTGCTATGTCATCTCCATGGTATTCAAAATGTGTTGAAGTGTCCTTGTAATTTGTAGTGTCCCCATCGGAACTGTAACTTTGATTGTAATAATTCCCTGTTGAAGAGCTATATTCCTCGTCATTTTGAGGTTCTGACTTTACAACAACTGGGCTGTTATTTCCATTAACCACCATTTCATTACCAGTGTTAGACATACTGTTATGACTCCTATCATCAATGAATTGTTTAGAAAGTGAACTTTCGAGAGAGTTTGGTGTCTTCTCTCTCTCAATGTCAGGATTTCTTGGACTGTTAACTTCACTTCTGACTGGCGATACAACTTCTTGTTTAACAGACACATTCTTTAAGATTTTAGATCCATTGTCACATTTGCTTGGCGTTAATCCCTTTATATTTTGATTTTGCTCAGACTGATTGTTTGACGGTGGGTCTTCATTCTCGTAATATTTTGATGTCTTTTTACAAACACTTTGTTGTGCTCGCCTTACAGCAAATTGTTCATCAAGCTGATTTTGCGCAAAATAAAAATCAGCTAGGTTTTGAGCTCTTGGTGGTTCATCATAAGGTTGTGTAATTTCAGTATCTTTAGTTTTAATTAATGGGTAGGTTATTTCCTCATTTGATGACCTTCGTCTCCTTCCACGTGACCTTGAAAGTGAAATCAATGAACTAAACTGTTGGCTTTTATATAAAGGTGCACTATCCTCTGATTCCTGGGAAGCAGAAATTTCCGTGTTTCTATTTAATGATCTATCATCTTGTATTGGTCCAGAAGTTAGTTCCTGTCTTCTTGTCAGACTTGACATTACTTGGTTGTTTTGAGTGTTGATACCATTATATTGATATTTTCCTTGTAAGGATGGTGAATCTCTTGTTTTATATGATGGATACACTTCTCTCTCAGATATGTCATTCTTCTGGTTCCCTGTTTTGCATAAATCTGGTCCTGAGTCTCCCACTACAGGATTGTTTATAGAGTTTTGCTTTAAATTATTAACAATACTGTGTAAAACTTTTCCTGGTTTTCTTGGTTTTCTTTGATTCTGAATTTTATTGTCAACAGATTTATTTTCACAGCTCTCCTGATTTCCAGAAACAGATATTTGTCTTTCACATTCTTGGTTCTGACTTTTCTGCTTTCTAAATTGCCATGAATTATCTGTTCTTTCATTCATCCCAGCGTTAGTGACACTTTTCTGTTTACTACCTTGAGCGGGTTTCGTATAATTTTCAGTTTCCATATAATCATTCGTCATATTTGGTGATCGATTCTGTTTGGTTTGTTTCCCTTGAATCGGTAAATCATATATTTGTTCACTTGATGATTCTGAAAGTGGAGATGACGTATTAATCCTACTTGTTTGTCTGTACACTGTAGCTTGATCTTTATCATAGGCTGACTTCTTATCCAGAACCATGTATCCTAGCACTTTATATTCTGCTATTTTTAGGTCCAACCACATGATGAAATGAGAAAGAGTCCATGGCTGGACCCTCCTCATCATGTCCGAAAACATTTGTTTCACATCCACTAAATCAGCATCCATTGTCGAAGGTTAATCACGCTACTTTCACTTTCACTTTATCACAATCATAAAATAGTTCAACCTCTTTACTATTTCTAGGCATTAAATGTCTTCAGTTTTTCAAGGCATCAAATTTCTACTGATTTTTAAGACATTACAATCCTTCAGTTTTTCATTACTGTCCTTTGGTTAAACCAACCCAGAAATTTATATCATGAAAATGTCACAATACTCACAAAGTATTACTATTGCCTTTAGAGCAGTACCTGAGGGTAGTAAAATCACACCTGTCTGTCTGGCTGATTATCAAATCAAACAATCACTGGGAGAAAAAGAGTACTGCTCAAAGGCATGTGTGACATATTCAATTATTTCTAATTAGCTACAGGCAGTTTAATTAGACAAATTTGAAATAAACATAATTATCCTAATGAAATTAATTTTTCATAACACATGATTTGGGGAAATATTTGAACAAATTATTCAGCATTCAAAAACAAATGTGAAAACTGGTATATTATTTAAAAATGCTTCTAAAACCCTGCAAGGAATGATGCCTATGAGACAATATAGTGTTTTTACACACAGAATTGAAAAATTGAAATGTTAAAAAAGGAGATTATTTTCTCTATGGGAAGGTTAAAGTTTAAAAAAATAAAAATAATTAAACGTTATAAAAATGCTTGGGAACATACCCCTATGAGACAGAAGTTTTTTCAACAAACCATAATTATGAAAATCTGGGACTATTGTACTTAACTAAGTACTTAGTACAATAGTACAATAGTCCTAGTAAAAATCAAAATTGTAAAAAAATCACAGTAGGTTATTGTCTGTATGGGAAGGTTACAGTCTCACAAACTTTTAAACAAAGATTATGAATTAAATTGTGAAGTTAAACAGTTGACAAATATAATTCTACTGGAAAAGTAATTAAGTTTTTTTATATGAAAGATGAATTACCTATCACACAGAGATTAACATCAATAAACACTTTATTGTCAATTGATCTCAATGCTTGAATGTGTAATTATAGTATTAATATATTGTTTAGTGTTTTGAAGTGATTCTTATAAAGAACTGTTTGAAAGTGATCTAGTTTCACTGCCATATTCAAAAGTTTTAGCTCACCTTGTGAAAGGCGATATGAGCTGCTCCTTTTTTGACTGTAACCTTACTTTTTTCCAAAGCTTTTAGTTATTTATAATTTTGTTCATTTCAGATGAGGGAAATTTATCTTGTATTTTTTTTTTCCATCAAAAGAAATCTAAATTTTGTTACGTACCGGGGGTAATACCTATTAAATTGCCTAAAAACCATAAACATATATCTTTGCTATAAAATAATTTCAGGAATTTTTTTAAAATTTTTATTCCAAGTTTAATATGATTTAATTTCCCAAGAAAATTTATGTCCTGTACAAGAATGAACAGAGATGTTAGTAGTTTATATTAAAGGAATAATAACCGAACAACACAACATAATGGTAATGACCTACAGTAACAGAACAACACAACATAGTGTTAAGTGACATATAACAACACAAAAAACATCCCCATGTAATTGTTCAGTGACCTTCAGCAACCAAATATCACCATGCTAAGTGACATACAGCAATCCAACAACACAACACATTGTTCAGTGACCTTTAATAACATAACAACACTACACATTGTTCAGTGACCTTTAATAACATAACAACACTACACATTGTTCAGTGACCTTTAATAACATAACAACACTACACATTGTTCAGGGACCTTTAATAACAAAACAACACTACACAGGGTTGACTGACATATTCCCCCCACCTACAAGCTCCTAAACAACAAGTTTGACACAATCTCATTCTATTCAAAATGTACTTTTAGATCATACTTTATGATTACAGGTGAGCAATCCAGCTACTATATTTCTGCTGAGGAAATTTTCATTCTAAATGATATTTTATGGTCAATAATAGAGAACTATACAGTATGAAATGAACCTTTATATCTGTGGGGGTCTATCCAAGTCTAGGGGAGGGAAGAATTAACAATGTTTAATTAATATCAGATATTCCTCGTTACATCATTTTTATGGGAATCTGAGATGAAAATGACCTATTCCGTCTACTCATTTAGATTTATGATAATTGAAATATAAGCAGATTAATTGGTTGTTCACTACCTGATATTGTAAAAGATTTGAGCTGCATAAACCTAATAATTTAAACTAATTTTCATCTTTCATTCGGAATATTACTGTATGAGTCAAAGTAATAGATACATGTATCAGTAATACATATTAAAATAAAAATAGGTTTTTACTATGAAATAAAAACAAAATGTATTTAAGTGTATAAAGAAAAAATTCCTTGCATTCAATGGGCTTAAAATCTGTATGACCTTTTTCAAAACACAACTATTATATATATAGATTCCTATACTGCAACAAATCTATTACAATATTTCTCCACTCGAGACAGTTAGATTTTAAAAAACATGAGGCTTTAAATTTAACTGTCGAGAGTGGAGAAATATTGTTATACATGAGATATAGTGTTAATGAATCTGTTTCTCTGACGATTTTTATCGTTCTTTTTTTTTTTAAATCAGAAATTTGTGTTCCTTTTATACGACGTCATCAGGCATGATTGCCTTTTTCAAGTAACTTGTAGGTACGTAAGTTTCCATCCATTTTCTGTTTGTCTGTCCATCACAATTTTTTTCAAGATGATAACTAAGAAATTGCATTAGAAATGATATGGTGTATAAATTGATTATATATAGATAAAACAAAATCTGATTGTTTGATTGGTGTTTGCTTGATGCTACATGAGTATTAAAAGGCCCTGAAACATGGATCTACAACATTTTGAACCTTTAGGTGTAATTAATATAATCTATAAATAATTGATTTTAGGACTTATTATGCACCACCTACTATAGAAGAGGGGCATTATGTTTTCTGGTGTCCGTTCGCTTCAGGTTAAAGTTTTTGGTCAAGGTAGTTTTTGAAGAAGTTGAAGTTCAATCAACTTGAAACTTAGTACACATGTTCCCCATGATATGATCTTTCTAATTTTAATTCCAAACTAAAGTTTTGACCTCAATTTCACGGTCCACTGAACATAGAAAATGATTGTGCGAGTGGGGCATCGGTGTACTATGGACACATTCTTGTTCTAATCTATTTTTAATCTGATGTTATCATTTTATCATATATATTATTTTATTCTTTGAATGATTTTTATGTTGAAATATTATTATCGTCGGATTTAATAAGTGAAGCCATGTTTTTGTAGATCACCCAATTGTCTTCTGTATGTCCTTCAGGTCCCCACCCAGTATTTAGAGTATATCATTTCTGTCATTTGTAATAAAAATGGCCATTCAAATATTTCATGCCATTCATTAAAAAAATGTGAATATGAAAATTATATTATGCGGTATGGGCTTTGCTCATTGTTGAAGGCTGTACGGTGACCTGTAGTTGTTAATGTCTGTGTCATTTTGGTCTTTTGTGGATAGTTGTCTCATTTGCAATCATACCACATCTTCTTTTTTATATCATCTGGTAATCTAATGTTATTATTGACAGAGATATCTATCATGGTCATTCATTGATAAAAATGTTTACAAATAAGGAATTTTTACAGATATTCGAACAATCACAAAAAACTATCATGCAGTGATTCTTAATTAATAACCGCAGACAAAAAGACATGGGCATTGCACAATATTACACTTCCGAAAACAAATGATGCACAAATACAACACATGTCAAAATATGCATGATTTATTATAACATCATAATAAATAGACATTTACATTATAGGATAGAACCTTTACTATTGTGTAAGGTTAATCATTGAAATCTGAATAATGTCATTAGCAGTTACATGTTTTAATTAAGTTACTATAAAAGTCGTAAATGACAATTGGACTGACTTTGACAAGCCTTTGATCACAAATCAGTACAGTAATAGTCTGTTAACTCTGTTGATGCTGAAAAGCTAAATTTTCAGTTTTTCTGGATATTTGATGGCAAGAAGTTGATTAAAATTTAAAAATTGAATATTTTTTAGCAAAATATGAAACTTCGCAAAAAATCACACTTGTAAAGCATATTACAAAACATTTGAATGATATGTAATTGATTTAGAGTCAAAAAGTTAAGTCAATCTAAACTGTGGAGGTAACAGGTAACATTTCCTTCTGTCATAAAATATATAAAGTATTGAGTTGCACTTATTATCCCTGTCTTCAGTTAATATACATGTACACTAAAAACATATATCAAAGGATAGCGATATCTCCGATGCTTAGGGTTAATTTTCTATAAATGTTTTTTTTTGTGGTAGCCACGCGTTCAACCCACCATTTTCTTTACAAGGAAAGCCTATACTAAGTCAGGAATATGACAGTTGGCTTCCATTCGTTTGATGTGTTTGAGCTTTTGATTTTGCCATTTGATGAGGGATTTTGCATTTTTAATTTTTACTTTTGAGTTTATTTTTTTTATTAATTCTTTATTTGTTCCTTATGACATTGACACAGTCAGGCTTTTAATTCTGGAGTGACTATAAGGTTATTAAACTTTGTTCAGGCTTTTGTTAAGATTTGCCTCCAGTTTTACATCTAAATTGTAATATTTTTAAGTTTGATTATCTGAGCATATAATTGTATCTTAAAGAAAGTGCCTTGGTGTAGAGTGGACTGTTTAGTCTAACTAATGTCTCACTTAAGCCGCTCAACACTTTGTTTAAACCCAGCACAAACGAGTGCTTTTTACTCCAATCTTAATAGACTAGAATTTTCAGTTTTCCTACTGAAGGTCAGTGGATTTTTTCCAGGCACTCAAACCTCCTCCACAAATAAAAACTTACAACAATAAAATGTATCATAAAACACAATCAATCTCCATCTAATAGAAAACAAGTACACAATAATCCCACATCACATGCATATAGATACATTAATTCAATATACATCCATGAACAGTCCTTTGACCTACATTAATGTTCAGTCACATACATGTACAGTCATTTGACATATATGCATGTTCTTTTCTTTGACATACATTCAGGTACAATCCTTTGACATACATACATGTTCAGTCCATTGACAAACAAACATGTACAGTCCTTTGACACACAAACATGTTCAACCATTTGACATAAATACATGTACATTCCTGTAACATACATACATGTACAGTCCTTTGACATACATACATGTTCCGTCATTTGACATACATACAGGTACAGCCCTTTGACATACATACATGTACAGTCCTTTAACATACATACATGTACAGTCATTTGACATACATACAAATACATTCCTATGACATACATACATACATGTACAGTGCTTTAACACACATACAAGTACAGTCATTTGACATACATACATGTTCAGTCATTTGACATACATACATGTACAGTCCTTTGACATGCAAACATGTTCAGTCATTTGACATACATACATGTTCAGTCATTTGACATGCATACAAGTACAGTCTTTTGACATGCATACATGTACAGTCCTTTAACATACATACAAGTACAGTCATTTAACATACATACAAGTACAGTAATTTAACATACATACAAGTACAGTCATTTGACATACATACATGTTCAGTCTTTTGACATACATACATGTACAGTCTTTTGACATGCATACATGTACAGTCCTTTAACATACATACAAGTACAGTCATTTAACATACATACAAGTACAGTCATTTGACATACATACATGTTCAGTCTTTTGACATGCATACATTTACAGTCTTAACATACAAACATGTTGTACAGTCTTTTGACATACATACATGTACAGAACTTTCACATACATACATGTACAGTTCTTTGACATACATAAATGTACAATCCTTTCACATACATACATGTACAGTCCTTTCTCATACATACATGTACAGTTCTTTCACATACATACATGTACAGTGATTTGAAATACATAGTCGGGCACAGTCATTTAACATATATACATGCATGTAAGCCAGCTCATTGCTTCGTCACCTACTTTTTGTTTTCTAACCTACATTTTCTTGATACAATTAATCATATATTATATAACATTGGCCAGATTGTTACATGAAATGTAGACTAGGACAAATAACATTTAATGGAAATAAAAATGAGTAAGAAATAGTTTGCGATGACTATGTAGCTCTACATTACAATAGAGAAACTTTTTATACTAATTTTATTGTAAACTAAATTTAATTTGGCATAGGTACAAGTATCCCAGTTGGTTATGAGATAATCTCTTTGTATGAAGGACAGAAGATCTGAATCATTAATAGCGTTGACAGGTTAAATGTATATTTTTTTTTACATATTAATAATAATGTTTTTATGACTCACACATGGTGTAATGTGGCTGGTTATGTAAAATATATGTAATTATTAATTCATTATAATTTTTAATAACGAGCCCTTGAGATTTTGAAGATAGAAATTGCTTGTGTATACTTTTTAAGTTTTAAGTTTTTTTAAAGAATGGGTATTAAAATGATACAATTTCTTAGACCTCATTGTAGCCTAAAAATTTAGCAATCTGATTGGAATCTGTTCCTGTGTTTAAACAGGCTGCGACGAAAAGCAAAGTTTTGACACAACGATGTCTATAAAAATCATATTGAAAATTAAATTCCTCTCTGACATAAAGAATTAGTTCCTTTCAAACTGTGGATCACAATTGATTGTTCATGAAATTATTAAGCCGTACAGAGTTATCTTTTTTTTTTTTAACTTTATTAACTTGATAAAAGAAAATTTTAGTGTTCAGAAGTAGTAAAGAAAACTAATGTGAAAATTTGATTGAGTTTTGTAATATTTTGTCTCCGCAAATTATTTCTTTATTGAATATTTTATTTTCAAATATTAAAAGTTTGAAAAATTTTGTACATTAAATGATGCTGACAAACTCTTAATTAATATCAACAATCTCTCCTCCTTGTTAGATGTGCAGATATCAAAACAAGATCCCCTTTTAGATAAAGATGACAGAAGCTGTTACATTGAAATCGTGCATATAAAAATGTTTGATCCAGTTCACTGCTGCAAGGGCTAGGAAATTTGAAATCTGTAAAGCATGTTTATCTAATGAAAATGTTTAGTTAAAGTAGAATTCTTTGAGATGGTTGACTAAAGTTATTTTCTAAATCACATTTCACCTCTACAAATACATGTAGAAATTCTAACATGGAACTGGTTTTTGTAATACTAGTAAGCAGGTAGAATGATGTGGATCAAACCTGGTCAAATCGCACCTGAAACCTTTGAAACCTGTGACCTTTAACGAAAGGAAGAATTGAATCAGTTTAGCTCTTTGCATAATTGCTAAAAAGTGACTTTTGATCTGAGGCAATTTTCAAAATTGGTCTTGTGACCTAAGAGTGAATGCTATAGGACCCCTAATGATGTTTTTGCACAATTTTTGTGTTTCTTCCTTAATCGCTATATTAATGACCCTCCCTTAATTGATGACTAAGATGCAAAATCAAATTAAGTTAAAAAAAAAAACAAGATTTTAAAGCTTCTATAAATTCGATCTTCAGTAAAACAGAACTTAGATTTTAGATTGCTGAAATTCAACCTGTCAAGCCAGCTTCAATTTGAATCTTGCCACATGTTTAGGTTCTAGATCAAAGTCACACATATTATCATTGGTTGTCATTGATATATGAGCTGCATTGGATACAAATCTACCTTACACAAATGAAGATCAATACATCTGTTCAGCTATCTTGGGTTGAAATTCTGTTTGAAAAATGAGTTAAAATAATAACCCTACTAGAAAAAAGACTTAAGATCATCTTCTTTTTCCTGTTTGCATGTTCCAAAATTACAAAAAAAATGTTCACACATCTTTGACAGTCACTGTTTTCAGTTGTTCAGTTGTTTGGTTTTCTGTTTTGTTATAACAGAATACTTCACATCAGAGCTTTTATTCATACCAAGGTCATTCACCTCAATGTATGGTTAGAAGGAATCTTTACTAAAACATTGTCTCTCATTTTGTATAAATACTCAAACAGCTTATTTTTTAATTAATTTTTTTTTTATCTTGAATTTAAATTGAAAGTGACTTTAATCAAAATGTTATATAATAAATTACTAAAGGATATTGTAATGTTCCAGGGGAAATTAAACTAAAGTTTATATATTCTTTAATAAGAAGATTTTAATAAAATGATTCAGTAACGCATTGATTTCTGAAGCAGTTAATAGTTGTATATATGCACACAGTATACCTTTGAAATTTGATATTTTTGCAACCTGATGAAAGATTTATCTTCAATGAATTAACAGTGTAGAAAGTTATGAAAGTATTACAAGAAAACGTTGAACATTAGTGAGTGCAAGATATTATGTTTTAATTTATTGTTGTTATTTGAATTTGTATAATGTCTTTCCTATTGGCGCCTTCACATTGTACGATAAAACTCTGAAAACTCATTCATTTTAGCTTTTAAAATGTATATTAAAAAGCAGTTTTACCCTTATTGGTGCATATAATCTTTCACTACAGTGTGTTAAAAATTAACATGATGTATATACATTGCATATAATGATTTCATACAAAATCAAGTCTTTTGTTCAAGTATTTTGTATATAAATTTGAAATTCTCTACGTGAAGCCACCACTACTCACAGGTGTGAAATATTAATAAAAAAAGTCCCAATACAATTCATTGTACCATATGTAGTATCGGTTGCTTTCAAAATTATGTTACTTACTATAAGTATAAAACACTCGATTGAACACATTAAGAATAAGTGTGCACCTGCTACTGACATCAAAGTTTGTATATTATTAATTGCAATAGATTTGATTTTATAGATTTTTTAAAAACATTTTTAAGAATAAAATATTGTTAAATGTCTTGACTCATAATTTTTCCATATGGTGTCAATCTTAACTACTTCCTCAAGTCATCAGATACAATTGGTGATATGTATGCTGAAAACAAATTATTTTTCCTGTTTGAATGGTTTTACACTAGTAATTTTTGGGGCTCTTTATAGCTTGCTGTTTGATGTGAGCCAAGGCTCTGTGTTGAAGCTGTACCTTGACCTATATATAAATGTTTACTTTTAAAAATTGTTACTTGGATGTAGAGTTTTCTCATTGGCACTCATACCATATCTTCCTATATTTAATATTTTTGTGGATACTTTATTTCATGTTTAGCTCTTTCAAGGCCACTTTGTAATGATTTAATTTCCAGATTTTTAATTTAATTTATGTGGTCATATAAGGAAAGATCATATGAAATAATGATTATTTGTGGTGTACCAATTTTTGTGGATTTTGTGAATATAGGTAAACCACAAATTTAAATGAACATTAAAGTACACATCTTCCATAGGCTTGAGTAGATACTTCAGAAAAAACACTAAATCAAATATAAATACAATCCCATATTTTAAGCTAAATCCACGATTTTTTTTGTAAACAAATATAAATGAATTGATAGTATTCAAAAGTGGAGGGGATGGTATGACAAATTTTACATGTATCTTAATATTATTTAAAGGATTTTTTTCCATGTAGAGATATTAATGTTTCTTTGTAAAATAAATGTACTAAAGTTATGATATACATGTATTATTTAATTTTAAAATTCAATTTGTCATTTTCATTCTACAATTAATGGGAAGATTTGTGATAACTTGATAGGAATCTTATCAAGGTGCAAATTTTACAATTCACTCATCAATTATATGAAGATATAGATAGTTTACATGTAAAACAGTAAGATCTCAAATAAGTGTCAAAAGTACTTATATAGTAAGGTATCATATTAACTTGACACTTAATGGGTGGCTTTTTTCACTTTCTACAGCCAAGGTCAACTTGACATCTATTTTTAGATGAAATATAAGAACATAGATGTAAACTGTTGTTATCTATTTTACTAATGTTTTTATAATTTAAAAAAAGCTGAAAAAATAAACACATTTCTCATAAATACATTAATAAAGAAGAAAGAAAATAACATTTTCATGAGTCAGTTCAAGGACATATGAAATAGACGAAACTACGTATTTGAAAAGGAAATCTTTTGAAACAACTTAAAATGAAAAAATGCATCTCAGACTCAGTGCTAAACACAATAATACAATTAATGCAAGATTTTGAATAAAGTTTAAATTACCATACAATAGTCTCAGGATTTTTTAAGTCCATCTTTTTATCAGAAAGAATAGGGTAGGGGAGTCCAGTAATGGTCAACAAACTAATGGGTCAAATTTAAACCAGATGAAAGAACTTTTTGTGCTGACATGAGTTGTCATTGATATGGTTATATTAATAAATTTACTGTTTACAAAGTTTTGATTTTTTTTTAAAAGTAAGGCTTTTCTACCTCAGGCATAGATTACTTTAGCTGTATTTGGCAAAACTTTTAGGAATTTTAGTCCTCAATGCTCTTCAACTTGGTACTTTATTTGGCCTTTTGAACTTTTTTGGAATCGAGTGTCAGTGATGAGTCTTTTGTAGACGAAACGCGCGGCTGGCGTATATATTAAATTTAGTCCTGGTATCTATGATGAGTTTATTTACAGGCTAAAACGGTCTCTTTTCCATTTTTATTTTATGAAATGTTGAAGCACTTTTTGCTCCTTTTCATCTTTGATGTGAGAAATGATATACATGTACATACATATATCAAAGTGTCACACTCCTTATTTCTGTTGACAGAAACCACAAAATAGGAGCAAAACTTTGAAGTTCCCGTCATTAAAAAGTAGTGATGTGGTTTTTACCTACTAATTTCATTGTATCTCTTTTAGTGTACAGATGCTTGAAAAAGTGAAGTATGCGGTTAATATAAAATGATATAATAACCTCGAATAATCACTGTTGAGTACGTGACAGACCACAGAAACCACAAGATATATTCAAATGAATCATTGAGGATAGTGGTTCCTTTTTTGTTTAGGTTTAAATGTCTTTAAATGGTTTATGAATAAACAAGTGCTTGAGAAATAAATAGTGTGTATGGCAAATGTTACAAAAATATACAGAATTCAATCCAATTTGATGAATGAAGTGTTGAGGTGAGTTTAGTCCTGTGGTAATAAAGGTTAATTAATTGCCGAATTATGTAACATTATTGGTGTATCAAAAGTTCAAATGGTAGCCCAAATTTCAGTACATGTATAATATTTTTTCCAGAAATGACAAAAGCAAGGATAGTAGTATATTTGGCTAACATCTAAACAGTTCAAAAGCTATGCTACTTAAATCTTTTAATTATATTTGACATTGAACCCAATTTTGAGTACCTGTGTGTAAATAAACTTTTTTAAAACCTATAGGTTCATTTAAAAAGTATGTCTTAAGGTTTTAAATATATCAAGAGGTCACATAAATGATTGATAACAAGTCATTTCTGTACCACATCATAATGATAGTCTAAAATGATGGATAAGGTACTTATGAGGCAACCAGTTCTAAAGTTAGAAGTATAATATTCAAAACTTATCTTAAAGTTTACTGTTGGCTGTTTTCACTTTAGTAAAATTCAAAAATGACTGAAATACTACTTGTTCACAGCTCACTGTTGACAGATAAGGCATGTTCATAAGTGACTACAAACATTACTTGTTCACAGCTCACTGTTGACAGATAAGGCATGTTCATAAGTGACTACAATCATTACTTGTTCACATCTCACTGTTGACAGATAAGACATGTTCATAAGTGACTACAAACATTACTTGTTCAAACTTCACTGTTGACAGATAAGTCATGTTCATAAGTGACTATAATCATTACTTGTTCACAGCTCACTGTTGACAGATAAGACATGTTCATAAGTATCTACAAACATCACTTGTTCAAACCTCACTGATCTCAGATAAGGCATGTTCATAAAAGCTACAAACATTACTTGTTCACATCTCACTGTTGATAGATAAGTCATGTTCATAAGTGACTACAAAAATTACTTGTTCACAGCTCACTGTTGACAGATAAGGCATGTTCATAAGTGACTACAATCATTACTTGTTCACATCTCACTGTTGACAGATAAGACATGTTCATAAGTGACTACAAACATTACTTGTTCAAACTTCACTGTTGACAGATAAGTCATGTTCATAAGTGACTATAATCATTACTTGTTCACAGCTCACTGTTGACAGATAAGACATGTTCATAAGTATCTACAAACATCACTTGTTCAAACCTCACTGATCTCAGATAAGGCATGTTCATAAAAGCTACAAACATTACTTGTTCACATCTCACTGTTGATAGATAAGTCATGTTCATAAGTAACTACAAACATTACTTGTTCACAGGTCTCTGGGGACAGATAAGTCATGTTCATAAGTAACTACAAACATTATTTGTTCACATCTCACTGTTGACTGATAAGTCATGTTCATAAGTGACTACAAGAATTACTTGTTCACATCTCACTGTTGACTGATAAGTCATGTTCATAAGTGACTACAATAAATACTTGTTCACATCTCACTGTTGACAGAAAAGTCATGTTCATAAGTGACTACAAGAATTACTTGTTCACTATTTACTGTTGTCAGATAAGGCGTATTCATAAGTGACTACAAGAAATACTTGTTCACATCTCACTGTTGACAGAAAAGTCATGTTCATAAGTGACTACAAGAATTACTTGTTCACTATTCACTGTTGTCAGATAAGGCATATTCATAAGTGACTACAATCATTGCTTGGGCATAGCTCACTGTTGATTGATAAGTCATGTTCATAAGCGACTACAAACATCACTTGTTCAAACCTCACTGATCTCAGATAAGGCATGTTCATAAGTGACTACAAACTTTATTTGTTCACAACTCAATGTTGACAGATAGGCATGTTCATAAGTGACTACAATCATTACTTGTTCACAGCTCACTGTTGACAGATAAGGCATGTTCATAAGTGACTACAAACATCGCTTGCTCATAAGTGACTAATAACATTACTTGTTCATACCTCACTGATGCCAGATAAGTCTTGTTCATAAGTGACTTATAACATTACTTGTTCACAGGTCACTGTTGACAGATAAGTCTTGTTCATAAGTGACTACAATCATTACTTGTTCACAGGTCACTGTTGACAGATAAATCTTGTTCATAAGTGACTACAATCATTACTTGTTCACAGGTCATTGTTGACAGATAAGTCATGTTCATAAGTAACTACAAAAATAACTTTTTCACTGATGTCAGATAAGGCATTTTTATAAGTAACTACAAACATTTCTTGTTCACAGGTCACTGTTGAAAGATAAGACATGTTCAAAAGTGGTTACACACATTAATGGTTCATAGCTCACTGTTGACTGATAAGTCATGTTCATAAGTGACTACAAACATTATTTGTTCATAAGTGACTACAAACATCACTTGTCCATAAGTGATTACAAACATTACTTGTTCATAAGTGACTACAACATCACTTATTCATAAGTGACTACAAACATCACTTGTTCATAAGTGACTACAAATATCACTTGTCCATAAGTGATTACAAACATCACTTGTTCATAAGTGACTACAACATCACTTGTTCATAAATGACTACAAACATAACTTATTCATAAGTGACTACAAACATCACTTGTTCATAAGTGATTACAAACATCACTTGTTCATAAGTGACTACAACATCACTTGTTCAGAAGTGACTACAAACCTCACTGTTGACAAATAAATCATGTCCATAAATGACTACAAACATTAGTTGTTCACAGCTCACTGTTGACAGATAGATCATGTTCATAAGTGACTACAAACATCACTTGTTCATAAGTGACTAATAACATTACTTGTTCACAGCTCACTGTTGACATGTAAGTGGCTACAAACATCGCTTGTTTATACGTGACTTCAAACATTACTTGTTCACAACTCACTGTTGACAGATAAGGCATGTTCATAAGTGACTACAAACATCACTTGTTCACAGCTCACTGTTGACAGATAAGGCATGTTCATAAGTGACTACAAACATTACTTGTTCAAACTTCACTGTTGACAGATAAGTCATGTTCATAAGTGACTATAATCATTACTTGTTCACAGCTCACTGTTGACAGATAAGACATGTTCATAAGTATCTACAAACATCACTTGTTCAAACCTCACTGATCTCAGATAAGGCATGTTCATAAAAGCTACAAACATTACTTGTTCACATCCCACTGTTGATAGATAAGTCATGTTCATAAGTAACTACAAACATTACTTGTTCAAACTTCACTGTTGACAGATAAGTCATGTTCATAAGTGACTATAATCATTACTTGTTCACAGCTCACTGTTGACAGATAAGACATGTTCATAAGTATCTTCAAACATCACTTGTTCAAACCTCACTGATCTCAGATAAGGCATGTTCATAAAAGCTACAAACATTACTTGTTCACATCTCACTGTTGATAGATAAGTCATGTACATAAGTAACTACAAACATTACTTGTTCACAGGTCTCTGGGGACAAATAAGTCATGTTCATAAGTAACTACAAACATTATTTGTTCACATCTCACTGTTGACTGATAAGTCATGTTCATAAGTGACTACAAGAATTACTTGTTCACATCTCACTGTTGACTGATAAGTCATGTTCATAAGTGACTACAATAAATACTTGTTCACATCTCACTGTTGACAGAAAAGTCATGTTCATAAGTGACTACAAGACTTACTTGTTCACTATTTACTGTTGTCAGATAAGGCATATTCATAAGTGACTACAAGAAATACTTGTTCACATCTCACTGTTGACAGAAAAGTCATGTTCATAAGTGACTACAAGAATTACTTGTTCACTATTCACTGTTGTCAGATAAGGCATATTCATAAGTGACTACAATCATTGCTTGGGCATAGCTCACTGTTGATTGATAAGTCATGTTCATAAGCGACTACAAACATCACTTGTTCAAACCTCACTGATCTCAGATAAGGCATGTTCATAAGTGACTACAAACTTTATTTGTTCACAACTCAATGTTGACAGATAGGCATGTTCATAAGTGACTACAATCATTACTTGTTCACAGCTCACTGTTGACAGATAAGGCATGTTCATAAGTGACTACAAACATCGCTTGCTCATAAGTGACTAATAACATTACTTGTTCACACATCACTGATGCCAGATAAGTCTTGTTCATAAGTGACTTTTAACATTACTTGTTCACAGGTCACTGTTGACAGATAAGTCTTGTTCATAAGTGACTACAATCATTACTTGTTCACAGGTCACTATTGACAGATAAGTCTTGTTCATAAGTGACTACAATCATTACTTGTTCACAGGTCACTGTTGACAGAAAAGTCATGTTCATAAGTAACTACAAAAATAACTTTTTCACTGATGTCAGATAAGGCATTTTTATAAGTAACTACAAACATTTCTTGTTCACAGGTCACTGTTGAAAGATAAGGCATGTTCAAAAGTGGTTACAAACATTAATGGTTCATAGCTCACTGTTGACTGATAAGTCAAGTGACTACAAACATCATTTGTTCATAAGTGACTACAAACATCACTTGTCCATAAGTGATTACAAACATTACTTGTTCATAAGTGACTACAACATCACTTATTCATAAGTGACTACAAACATCACTTGTTCATAAGTGACTACAAATATCACTTGTCCATAAGTGATTACAAACATCACTTGTTCATAAGTGACTACAACATCACTTGTTCATAAGTGACTACAAACATAACTTATTCATAAGTGACTACAAACATCACTTGTTCATAAGTGACTACAAACATCACTTGTTCACAACTCACTCATGACAGATAAGTCTTGTTCATAAGTGACTACAAGAAATACTTGTTCACAGCTCACTGTTGTCAGATAAGTCTTGTTCATAATTGACTACAATAAATACTTGCTTACTGTGCACTGTTGTCAGATAAGGCATGTTCAAAAGTGATTACAAACATTAATTGTTCATAGCTCACTGTTGACTGATAAGTCATGTTCATAAGTGACTACAAACATCACTTGTTCATAAGTGATTACAAACATCACTTGTTCATAAGTGACTACAAACATCACTTGTTCATAAGTGACTACAACCATCACTTGTTCATAAGTGATTACAAACATCACTTGTTCATAAGTGACTACAACATCACTTGTTCATAAGTGACTACAAACATCACTTGTTCATAAGTGACTACAAACATTACTTGCTCACATTTCACTGTTGACTGAAAAGTTATGTGCATATGTGACTACAAACATCACTTGTTCATAAGTGACTATGAACATCACTTGTTCACAGGTCACTGATGACTGATAAGTCATGTTCATAACTGACTACATACTAACTGTCCTTATACACAGCTCCTTATTTTTATTTCTGAAAGCAGTTTACAAGACCTATGTTCTCTTGTTTTACTTTAAAATTAAGTAATTTGCATTTTTCTTGTCATATTATACATTGTTGTACATTGTAGCACAGGTACTTGTCTCAGATTTCTTTTTCCTTTATATCGTTATTGAGGAATAAAAGGGAAAACAATTCTGAGACAAGTGCCTGTGCATCTTAGCCATATTGCAATTTGAGCCATTGACAAATTGACGGAGAGAAGATTTAGTGAAATCCATTCTTCTTTTTTTTTTCCAGCAAGCTATCATAATAATAATTAACCCACACACAAAAAAGGCAATGGAAAAAAGAACCTGTGAAAAAACTGAAAACCCTTGAAAAAAAGTAAATGGTGTCACGAAACTGCCTGACTAGATATGTTACTGACACTTAAAAGATTTCTTCTAATGACACTTTAATATGGGTCTTCAGGATCAGAGACTCTAGCTTATCAAATTAACACTATGTTAAATCTGTCAGTTTAATAGCCATTCAATGTATAGGGCTTAATTTTCATTCACAGATTTTCACATCCTTCTTATTTAAACAGATCAAATTTCTCGTTTTCTTTATGTGTGAGTATTTTCATTTCAACAAGGAATTATTCTAAATAAACAATAGTATTGAGAAGTTTGGTTTATGAATGACTTTTTAAACTACAGTGAGAGGGAAGAATAAATTTTAGTTGTTCTCAATGGCTTGGTGTCTGTTGGAGAATTTGTTAATGTAAACAGCATTGTTTTAAAGACCAACTCGTACTTTTTTATATAGTTGTACTGTATGACATCTTAAGTTTTTCTGTTTTAATAAGTTATCAAAATATTTAAAGTGCAATATAAAAGACCAACTAAGTACAAACATAAATGTTTTTAAAAGAAATTAGGTTCAATTGTTAAACAAGGTTAGCATGGACAATTATGACCAGAAATGTTAGAGTACCCTAATGCATAATTCCAATATACAGTATAAAAAAAAATGATTTTTTGTTTCAAGTTCGGTCATTTTTGGATAAAGACACTGTTCAGATTTTCTTCTAAAAAACAGTCCATAGTCTAAGTACAATATCAAAGAACAAAAAGCATTAATTTAATCAACTTCGATTCAATTACCCTATTTTGTTCAGCCAGAAGAACGATTCAACAAGTATTAGTTATATTTTACTGAAGTTTTTCGGAAATCTATAATGAATAAATATAATCTCAAAATGATAAGTTGTTTGAATTGTTGATTGATTTTTTGATAAGTTTTCGGGTAAGTTCTGATTTTCAGAAATGGTCAGTTATATTATGTATGGAATGATTTTTTGTTTTGAAGTTTCTATTATGAAATGCCCTTGACCTCATTTTCATGGTTCATTGATGATTCTTAAGTTTTCAAGGTATTTTCTGCCACTCAGATACAATAAGCAACGTGTCATATAAGTTATGTGTATGCAATGAAAGTAAGATTTACATATTAATGCAGCAGACCTACGTGAGCTCATTTTCATGGTTCATTGGTTAAAGTTAATTTTTCAAGGTTATATATAATAGATGATTTTAGCAGTTACGGAAAGAAAAAGGTAAACTATATTTGATGTACAGAATGATTGTAAGGTGTACATGGTGGTCTGTCAAATCTGACCTTGACTTTATGTTCATGTTTCATTGATCAATCTAAGTTTGCAGGGTAATTTCTGTTTATTATATACTTTAAGTTATAGATCAACCATATTTTTTAATGGAATAGTTGCACATTACAATCTGGTGGGGTTCACCTTGACCTTTACTTCATTTTCATGTTTCATTGATTAAGGGTAAGTTTTTATGGTTAGGTCCTTTTCTAAGATACAATAATCAATATGATAAATGGTACATGAAATTATTGTAAAGTGTACATTGTCTGTCTGCAGGTTGATCTAACCTTGACCTCATTTTCTTGGTTCATTGGTCAATCCATAGATGTAATTACATCTATGGTCAATCTAAAGTTTTTCTTGTTAGGTGTGTATAAGATTTTATGTCCTTTAGCTAGGAGTCATCTGACCTTGACCTCATTTTGTATGGTTCATTTGTTAAAGTTCAGTTATTTGTAGTAAGGTGACTGTTTTTCATATACTTTTGCAATAAGTTGACTTTATTTGGTGTATTAATTGGTTGTTAAAGCTGTCCATCTTCATCTAGCAGGGATCATCTAATCATGACCTTATTTTCATGGTTCATTAGTTGAAGAAAAGATTTCATGGTAATTAGGTCATTTTCTCAGATACTTTAAGGTTAACAGTATTTGGTGTGTGAAATGATGGTTAGTTGTAGATGTCCATCTTTTATGATTGATCTTACCTTGACCTCATTTTTATGGTTCATTGGTTTAAATGAAGTTTTCATGGTTTTAGTCATTTCTCAGATGCTGTATGCTATATGTTAAGTATATTTGGTGTATAGAATGATATATAGTTCAAGATGCCCATCTTTTATGATTAATCTAACCTTATCCTCATTTTTATGGTTCATTAGTTTAAAACAATTTTTCCTGGTATTGGTTGTTTCTCAGATGCTCTTCATATCTAAACATGAATTATCCCTTTTTTAGCCTAACATTTGCCCATTAAGTCTCATTAGTAATGTACCTTTTTGGCTCAATGTTTAAACACATTATTTTACTTTTACAGTTTAAATAAACTTAAGCCATAAATGTATAAACTAATCTCAATGTTTTTCATGGCTGATACTTAGATACCTGAAGTGTTTGTGAAACAAATTATTTAATGAATTTCTGTTGTAAAATTAGCATTTGTATTTTTTAAGTGTTAAATTGGAGAAAAGTCTATATGTTCTTTATTTAATAAAAAAAAAAGATGTTTTTTTTCCCTCCGTCAAATGGATATACATCTCTTGCTGTTTACTTATTAAAGTGCTGTTTTACCTGAAGTTAATCCCTTATCACGACTGCTGTGATAGCGAAACAAGCCCTTTAAATTTTCATTCAAACAAATTTGCTTGGGAAATCATCTACCTGTCACCTGTTCTGATTGGTTGACTACCTGTCTGTCACATACGCTGGAGACATTGACATCGTTGTTTTGTCAATCATGTAAATTACTTATATATACAGTAAATACACAAATGTACTTCAAGAAAACTTCCAGCAGTCTTCTGTTAAAAAAGAATTTTAAGCTTGTCTTTTTAGATTATGATTCCTAAGCAGTTTAAGATAATACTATCATAAGTTATTTTTATGGCTGTAAAACGATAGAAAATAAACTCATCTTCACACAGAATTATTGCTTTTGTCTGAATGGAGACTGTTTTAAAGTTTTTACAATTTAATATGTTTTTAAAGAAGTGACTATTTTATATGGATAATTAAGATGAATTTATATACCTGGAGAAGTTCTGTTGCTCTCTTAGTAATTCCGTACATGGTAGGTAGTTTTAATATTACCTGTAGAAATCACTTTTTTTAAATTTAATATTTTTTTTGCTTTTATATCATAAATGCTTTATATCATAAATGCAAACTTTTTTGCTTCAGTTAATGATCATAGCTGTCTGTATTGCAACTTTTTCTTCTAGAATATATAGTTTGCAAGTTTAAATGCCAGTTTGGCTTTTGGCTCTGTTTATCTGTGCAAAGCTGTCTGCATTTAAAATATTTTTGAAGAATAAATTACTTGTCCTGAATATGCATGAACTATTTGCCACTGGACATTAGGCTAATAACAATCAATAAACTAGAATAAATGGTGTTAATGCAAGTGAAAATGCAAATTTTCCTTTAACATAAAATGTTAAATTAATAGCTGTCTAGAGTTTAATTATTAAATAAGTATATGTATATATGCTAGTTCATATTAACTTTTATTTTTTCCAAGAAATTTATTTTTCATTGCAAAAAAAAACGCTTGATGCAGGTGGTAGCTGCGAACATTCGAAAAAAATGTTAATATATATCAAGTTATGAAAAGTATCAGCGGCTTCTTAAACATCTACCTGAACCTGTTGCATGTAATAGTGATATCAATTGACAAGACTTTATTGATAAGGAGGTTCAACATGCAAAATATAGTGCAACATCTTAAAACTTTAAGTAATTACATATTAAGAACATCAATTATTTCGACAATATTGTTGACAAAATATGATACTGTTGTAATTATAGGTGTCAATTTACTGTCACCAGATAAGTCAGAGCACATTAATAGTGCTTGTACATAATATCTTAATTGCTACCATTGGTACACAAGCACTTTCCTCTGAAGAAAAAAAACTATATATACCTTGATATTAAAACTGCTTTAAAGTTTCGATCATATTTACAAAAGGTAGAAGACCTAGATGCTTCATTCTTTGTATATAGATGCCTTATGATATAAGTTAATGTATGTCATATATGTCCATTGTCCTTGACCTCATTTTCATGGTTCAGTGACTACTTGAAAAAAAGTTCAGAATTTTTGTCATGTTAATTTCTCTCTTATAATGAGTAATAGAACAATTATATTTGGTTTGTATGTACCTTGCAAGATTAGGTCCTCATGTCTGTCAGACAGTTTTCACTTTTCTTGGATCAAGGAACATTGAGGTAAAACTTTCATGGCCAAGTCCATATCTCAGATGCTATAAGCAATAGATCTACCATATCTGGTGTATAGAATGATTGTAAAATGTGCCTATAGAACTATCAGGTGTCATTTGACCTTGACCTCATTTTCATTTTCATTGCTCATGGATTAGTATTTTAGATAAGTTTTTGTGTTTTGGTCTGTTTGCAATAGGTCAACCATATTCAACTATGGAATGATTGTAAGGTGTGCATGTCCAACTGGCAGATGCCTCCTGATCTTGACCTCCTTTTCATGGTTCGGTGGTTAAAGTTAAGATTTTGCATGCTATTTTTTTTTTCTTATACTGTATGCCATAGGTCAACTATAGTTGATGCATGAAATGATTGTAAGGTGTATATGCCTGTCTGTCACAGTTCATCTGATCTTGACCTTAATTTCATGGTTCACTGGTCAGCATAAAGTGTTTATGTTTTGGTGTGTTTTCTTGATATTACTATACATGTGTAAGCAATAGGTCAAACAAATTTGATTAGAAGGTGTACATGTATGCCTGGCTTGATTTAACTGACCTTGACCTCATTTCTTTGTTTTATGTTAAATAAGTGTATGTGATACTTTTAGTAAAACTTGATATTTAAGACTAACAACATAAAACAAATATGGTCAGTAAAGCAGGAAGCATTTTAGTGTGTTCATTCTTGTTTTTGCCATGGATTGAGACCAGTCAGTAGTTTCAGGCATTTATAAGTGGTTGCATTTGCCAATAACTAACTCCTTGCTCTGATGAGCCTTCCAAAATAATGCAAAACAGAGATTTAATTTTAATCAACAAAACAGTCATCTACTTATATAGTGTTTGTATATATGTTTAGTGTGTTATTTATTGTTTGACTAGATATAATACACAACACTTCCATACTATTATTAGCCCATTCAATTGCAATGTTTGTCTGTCTGTGTATCTGCATGTGTTGTTTTGTTTTTTTTTTGGGGGGGGGAGGGTAACTGGGAGGGAGATGCCCTGCTCCAATCATTGTCCTGGATTCTGGAAAGTGGTGATTTCTTTTTGGAAGAAGAATTAAACATAAAAAGCACAAAAAAACTAGAAATAACTGAAAAACTGAAGATGATTTTTTATATATATTATACCTGTCTGTAGTTTGTCCAAACGGTTTGTTTACATCCTTTATTTATTACCAAATGACTTCATGTTGTGCTCTTAATTGCCTTAACTGTAATGTTAGCTTCCTTTTGTAGTAAATATTGTGCACATTTTCAGTTGTAATTACATAACTTTAAAAAGTGTTACTATCTATATGGGGTAATTACCTTGCTGCACATGCATCGAAAGATATCAATGTCTGTTTATTTACACTGTTTATGTCAATTAAGTTGTTACTCATTTGCATAATTTTTATGGTATCAGCAATAAAATATATAAAATTTCACATTTATAATGTGATGTTATGCACCTGAGATGTCCTTTTTATTAAACCACATGTACGTTACACTTGATTGTTGTTAAGTTCCAAAGTATGGAAAACACAGCAATAAAACAGTTTTAACGGAATATTTAAAAAAAAAAGTTTCTTGTGTCTCAGTTTATGTGCAAAAAGGTGACACTTGACATGTATATAAAGAAAGACTTGTATTCTGTGTGTTGAGCCAAAAAGAGGATTAACAATTTGAATTGTATAGTGGTCATTTAGATTAAAGTTCTGTGTTACCCATTCATCATTTTTAGCCACTTATTGCAGTATGACTCACAGATAAAATCAAGATAAAGATCTAACTAGGGCCTTGGACAAAAAATATTAAGGTCATGGTACTAAAACCCAGTTTTGGTGACTTTTGAAGTTTCAACATCAAAGCCCTATGAATATATTGTTAAATACTAAAGGTCATACCATACGGGTATATTGTTACTGTTTTAGGGTTTTAATGTAAGAAACATTTAAGAGGGTCCCTTTTTATATCCATATTAGATAACCTTTACTGGCATTAATATGGCAACATGTTTCATTCATTAGACTATCATTTATTATATACATTTAAATTAAATTGACCCTAGTGGACAAATACTTAAAAGGTACATGGTTATCATTTCCAAGTAAATATGTATATATTTATTCTTCTAAACATGGACTTAACTGGTAACCTGTATAAACCAGGCTTTGACTGAACTGTAAACATATCAAAGCTGAACTTTGACTAAACATGGACCCTAGCTTAGCCAAACATGGACTTACTGGAAACCTGTACATCCCAGGCCTTGACTGAACTGTAAATATATCAAAGCTGAACTTTGACTAAACATGGACCCTAGCTTAGCTTAACATGGACTTACTGGAAACCTGTACAACCCAGGCCTTGGATAAACTAGAAACCTGTCTGAACCAGGCATTTGCACTCACACCACATCTTCCTATATCTATTTACTCAACTAGAAACCTGTCTTAACTGGACTGAAGGGAAAGGAATAAATAAGCATTGTATTTGAATTTTACCCAACCAATCAAATAACCAAGAAGGTATAAGAAATGTCTTTATAATCAGATGATAATCAGTGGCAGATCCAGAACTTTTCCTAAGGGGGGGGGGGGGCCCGCTTCAGTCATGCTTCAATGATTCCCTATATTATCAACCAAATTTTTTCGATGAAAGGGGGGGCCCGGGCCCCCCCCCCTGGATCCGCCTATGATAATATTCTTACGATAGCTGCATTGTTGGTAAATGTCTATCAAACCAATAACTTTTGTTGTTTATAATTGAAAGTTTAAGTAACCTGACAATCAACTCAAATAAGGTGATAGTCAATGATTTAAGGAGTTATCTCCCTTTTTGTTTGGTTTTGCAGTGCATTCTATACAATTGATTGATTTTCCCAGAATTAGTAGATGATCACACACTATAGTAAGGTCTCAAAAACATATACTAACCATGAAACCTGAGAAGTTTCTACTCACTGTATCCCCTTTCTTTCAATATGATTGGCTGAAAGTTATAATTTCATTTTAAAAGAATAATCTGTTTTTTTTTCTTCCTTGTAAATTAATATCAATATGGTTATAATCCATGAATCAAATCATATGGTAATATGTTTACTTTAATGTAATATTCAATTGGTACAGAATATCAATTAATATTTACAGTAATTGTTTTTCATCTTTGGTGGTCAAGTTTATACACGATAACCACATTATTTTTAAAGAAAAGACTTGAGCAGCGATATTCAAATGGGGACTTGGTACATTATGATTTTATCTCAATCTATATTTAAACAGTTTGTTAAATCGTTTACATAAATATTGAAAATGAAGTAGCTAAATCATATTTTATTATTATTATTACTTTATTTATAACAAAAAATTAAATGGGTGCTTGGTTTAAAAACTGATGAATGAAAACTTTGAGAATGAATTATGGATTTGCGAGCTGTTTTAAACGACCGTCTCGAGTATTTTTCATTCAGGTTTTTTCTATAGATCTTGTTTGAACAAATTTGCTTTTACTTACTGGCAAAGTGAGAATGAATATATTTGAGAAGTTTATAGTACAAATAAATTATATTTTGTATGTCGGGGAAAACTTACAAACAAAATGGGTAGGCTCGACCTTTTCATAGATGACTGCATTATTAAGATCTGTCTTTGTTGACTGGGTGAATGAGCTGCTAGTTTTTGTTTAATCAGTAGAATTCAAAACCTTCTCACTGAAAAAGTGTCATTCTTGTGAATGAAATATCAAGACCAAAATTTTGTTATAAAATAGTAGTTTAACATGTGTCAGATATATATTTACATGTTACATTTACAATGGGAAACAAAGTAATTGTTAGCAGTATTGTAAAAACCAATAAATTACAGGAATTATATGTTAACAACTCAGAAGGAGGCATGTTAGATTTTCCTTTTGATATTTGTGGCTTGTCTTGTTTTTATACCCCCACCGCTGTGTATGGTACATGTAGTAAACAGCTTGTGTGGATGTTTATCAATCAAGCATTCATATTTTGCATGCATCCTTTATACTTTTATGAATGGTGGAGGTTTGTGTAAAGCAACATAATTATAACTTCAAATCTAATTAAAACATCGAGGGAGTCAAAAGATCCCATCCAGAAATAATGTCTTTTGTAAAATTTTCTCAAATTCATAAAGTTGAATTATTTTGAATTATGATGTTTATCATATTCTATATTTGAAACTGACAAAAAGTAAAATAAAGAGAAAGAGGGAAAAGCATAACAGTTGAAATCTGATTATAATAATTGGGTTTATTTTTAAACTGAACTGAAAAAAAAAATGTACTAGCTCTGAATCATAGAAGGATCGAGTGGCCTGGGCCTCTCTTTGGTGAGAAAAATTTGTTGATTGTATAGGGAATCACTGAAGCCTGACTGGAGCAACCCACCCTTAGATCAGTCAGAGCCATACCCCCACCCCCCATTATAAAAAGTTCTCACTTAAGATCCTCCACTGTGGCTTGATTATAATTGGCATTCAACCTTTTTGTTTTATTTGTTAATTTGAAATTCAAGATGGCCATGATGATACATTACATGCCACAGTGGTCAACATTTAATGATATTGTTACTCAAAACTATTTAAATTACTTTGTATTCATTATTTTAAAGCTAACAAAATAAATTCACAAATTTTAATCTTTCTAAGAAATTTCATGATAGACATCATGCAATGATAATAATATAGGACTGGTATAAAAATGCTGAAGCAAATGTGTAGAAGATTAATTTTATTTTATTTCAACTCGGAAGTCAGACAAAAAAAAATAGATTTATGATTATATATTTTTGTACAGGTAATTTAAGATATATGGTGTAACTACTAATACTTTGGTTTATTGTAAAAAGTTGAAAAGTGTCAGAACATGATACGACACACACTGTATTAACCTGTTCTTTATGGGGAGCCTTTCTTACGTAAACGCAGGTAGCTCTATGCATCAAGGATCAAACTTTTTCAATATTCTAACTTAGTTTTTGGAACAATTCATTGACAATTTGTTTATTTAATGTGACGAGACTTTCTTCAGTGCTATTAAATCTTGTTGCATATTCTTAAAAGTATAATCTATCTTCAAAGAAAATGTTCTTTAATAATTGACAAGTACCTTATTGTGAGATTTTCATGAATGAAAAACGGCAGAGTGAACCTCATCAATAACTTATGAAGTTTTCATTCATAGCTACTTTGACTGTGGTTTATCATATTTTAGATCTAATCCGTTTCTAGTTTTACTCTTAAATAATTACTTGTTTATGGAAATAGACAAAATTAAATGTCGGCTAATTTATGCTCACAACTTGTCATCGGTTTATGTTTATTTAAAAAGTTTAATTTTAAATCTATTAAGTTTGGATATTAGCTCGGTAGTAGTTGGTGCATATTGCAGTAAAAATAAATTGTGAAAGTGCATGTATACATAAACTCAGTATCTCTTTTAGACCCCATTATGAATGTGGCTGCAGGGCTGGAGACTATACATTTACCCCTGAGGAGGCCGTTCTTGTCTGCCCAGATTTGTTATAAAGAATACAGAATAGCATACATCTGTGATAATCTTATTTCAGTGTCAGTATACAGTATCAATTAAGTTTTGCTTTTTATGTCCAGTTGCAAATGTTTCATCATTCGTTTGATAATACAGTATCAATAAGTAAACTTCTGTAGTACATATAGCAATTTGTAGTACAATTATAAGGAGTGTGATGTTCATTTTCATTGAACTATTACACATTTTTATTAATGCACCAGCTGCAGTCAGAGGCTCAACTCAGGTTGCAGGATTTTCTTGCTGTATTGAAGACCCATTGGTGGCCTTCTGCAGTTATCTTTTCTTTGGTCGAGTTGTTGTCTCTTTGACATACTCTCAATTTCCATTCTCAATTTTGTTTGTCACCAAACAAAATTCTCATAAAATGACAATAAGCTTATTTAGTAGTTATGAGAGAAGTCCTTGACTCCTGATTTCTTTACTTCTCACTACTGGAACTTAAGCAACCAACAATAAATCATATACTATTCATGTAGAGTGTTCAGATATAAGTTGTGGTTCCCCTGTTAACAGAATCGTCAGATATGAGGTTGCTATCAGACGTCCCAAAAAGTACTAGGTTATAAAAGTTATAATGTAAAGGGCAATATTCATAACTGGGTTCATTTATCAGATATAAATTTAAAAGCTTAAAAACGAAAGCCTAGTATAAATTCAAAACTAAAGTATAGGATTTTGATCTTGAAGCTTTTAAGCTTGTACAAGGACATAATTTACAGATTATGTCACTGTTTCCAATAAAAAAATAATGAGATAAACTTCAATTTTCAATCCAAATTTATATTTAGACAATTTTGAGTCCATATCAATTTTCTGTGTATTAAAAGCGTTTTGTGACATAACCAGATTTACCTGAGAACAAATACAGAAACCTTGAATAAGATCTAAAGTGTACTAACATAACACAACTGAACAGGGTTACCTTTAAAAAAATTATTAAATTGGTGTTTGTATGAAAGAGATCACTTTTAAACATAATGATATGATGTAGACCAAACTATATATAATTTGCTGTTTTATCATGTTTATGATGGAAAGTCATTCCCCCCTTTAGTGTTGTTTATTCGTGTTGTTTATTCTTTAGTTTTCTATGTTGTGTCATGTGTACTATTGTTTGTATTTTTGTCTTTTTCATTTTTAGCCATGGCGTTGTGACTCAGTTTGTTTTAGATTTATGAATCTGACTGACCCTTTGGTATCTTTCGTCCATCTTTTAAGTTTTTGTGAATTAAACCATTTGAGCGGGGTAATAGAAATCTCCTTGTTTGTCCGTTCGTCTGTTTGTTTGTCCTTCTGTCTGTCCATGTGCCTTGTAAGTGAAAGTTCTCCTAAACAGTTGGACTTTGATTAAACTTCACACTGTTTTAGAACACTTTATGATAATGAGCATAATATAAAGAAAAGTAGTTAAGGTCCACAGTTAAAGGGGAGATGATTAAATTGGCTATGTTTGGGAAAGGGGTATTTTATGTGATTTTACCTGCTATTTTAAATGTAAAAAAAAATGAGTCACTAAAACAAAGAACAAGATATGGTCCAGACTGCCTGGTCTAGTATTGTATTATGAATTGAACAAACCTCTAGAAAGAAATGAATTACATTATAATTCAAAAGGTATGGTCTACATAAAATTCTCTTAAAATAAAACAAGGAAATAGTAAAAAAACACTATATATCAATTTAATTTTTATAGCACTCTTACTTTGAATTTCAAGAATATATATTGTTTCTTAAAAAACATTTTTCATGGAAGTATACATGGTTCATTTATCTAAGACAAAAAGACCAGATAGGTAGCACTTAGCTTGATAAATAAAACTTGTACTAGTAACCTAATGAAGTAAGATTGATGTCTTATGTCAGACTGGTTACATGAACAGATAATTCCATGCTATTAACACCCTATTAACACTATGATAAAATACTTTGTAAAGGACATATTGTATGTATCATCATTTTAAGTGGTGGAATAGTCACTCTTCTCTCTGGTAGCATTCTGCCCCTTTAATTCAACTGGATCATATTGAATGTGTTTTAAAGGTTGTGTAATTTTAAATTTCAAACTGTTAATTCACAATTGTTGTGTGCGTTTTATTGTTGTGATTGCTATACATTTGATTTAATGGATACCAGGAGCAGATCCAGCCATTTTAAAAAGGGGGGTCCAATTATATGTCCCCATTCAAATGCATTGAGCGTCCCCAAAAAAGGGGGGTTCAAACCCCTGGAACCACCCCCCCCTGGATCCACCAATGGATACAAGTTTGAAATAAATAATTGCAATTTTTGGAAATGCTGTATACAAATTTAAAATGTTTTTTTAATATACATGCAAACATTGATTGTCCCATTGCAATTTTACAATAATATCTGAATTTACAGTATATTTTTATGCCAGATCTAGAGGAGTCAGCAGAATTCCGAATATGGTTCAAAAGTTTTTACAAACAATTCTTATAAAATAATTATTCTGTGATTTAATTAAATGTTTTTTGATTGGATTGATTGATTGATAGTTGTTGTTTGCTTATTGTCCAGTTGCAAATATTTCATGATTTTATCATAATTGTAAAAGATTGCCATACAAAATAATTTGATCTCTCTCACTCATCATAATAAATTTCTATCAAAAGGCTAATATAGCATCATACAAAGTTTAAATGATACCAGTAGCAGATTAAGGTAAGGGAGTATAAGGCAATTTACACCTTCAATTTAGTTTTGAAAAAAAAAAAAATCTGCATAAAATCATAAACAAAATAATTTAATTGATCCAGTATGCTCAGCTTTTTTTGCCTCATTTACCCAAATTACTTTGCTTCTTCTTTTGAATCAGCCCTGAATGATTGGTTCTTAGTTTACATGACACTTACTAAAAGTGCTGCCAACCTTCAGGCAAGATAAGTACAGAGGAACGGCCATGTGATTTTTTGTTTACTAACATTCAATTTTATGATCATTATGTACTTGTATAAAACAAAAAATTGCTATGTAAATGTCATTAAATGGTACTGTTTGTTTCAATTTAAACTTGTTATTAAAGATGTGGGCACTTATATTAGAATGCACTGTAAATTAAGACATATATTGTAGTTGTAAACGAATAATTTCCACGCAAATCAAACTTTATGTAATCTTTTTTTTATGTGTTATGCTTTCTAATTATCAGTAGTTTGCAGTTATCTTGCATCTAATATTTATTAAAGGTTACTATAGATGGTTGTGTGTAGGTTTGGTTTATTTATTTCTAAAAAAATAGAAATGTAGCTATAGGATGGTATTTAATAATCAGTGAAAGCATCTCCGAAAGCATACAGTAAAAAAAAATATATTTTGTATTATTTCCATACATAATTGACATTAACCTACTATCTCATAGATGCAGCCTTTTTCTATTAAAGAGTAGGCCTAAATTTCATTAGACTCCTACACAGTTTGTTTAGACCCAACAATTTTATGTGCGACTTATACTCCTTTAAATGTCAAGGTCATATTTGATATTTAATTGTATTACATATATATTTTTTATTCTACGAAGGATAGATTATCCAGATTATGAACACCTTAAACCATAAAAATAGGAGTAAAAGTAAAATGGTCTGTTTGTGACTTGATGTAATGTGATTTAAATCTTACACGTTAATTACGGCTATCCATTAAATACACTGTTTAATGTTTCTGATTTATGAAGTAAGAGTATTTTGATACGATTGTTGATTTTTCCGTTTTAAATATGACTATTTGTACCAATACACAGCTATCTCCTCTTTCTCTGATGTATATTTTATTTAATTTATCCCCATATTTATATGATTTATTTATTTAAGTAATATCAGATATCTCTTCAGTTTTAAATTTATACTTGTAAAGGAAATAAATCTTTTATAGTTTTATATTCAGTTAAAAGATAATATAAGTATCTTTATATATGGTTTTGAATTAATACATATGGTTTAAAGATGCACCTGTTATTATATATGTCTTCAGTAAATTTATATCTTTTTTTAAATTGTCTTTTGAACTTATAATAGTTGCTTCTTTTATGACATGCTGACAAGTCAGTTTATGGGGTAAATGCAATGTGCAATTGTAAGGTTCAAACTGTAAAAAAGTTAGTATTGGACAATTAAATGTGGAGGCTGGGTTTTATAAGCTGTCTTATTTTAAGATTTTAAGTGAACTTTGATTTAAAAGTCGACGACTCAGTTATATTATTATATAGGTGGTATAAGTGCTATAATGAGACGACTCTCCAACCAAGTAACAATTTGTAAAAGTAAACCATTCATAATAGGACAAAGTACAGTATTCAACATGGATCCTAGGCTCAAACCTAACAGCAAGCTTAATAAAGGGCTCCAAAAATGACTAGTTTAAAACCATCCAAACAGAAAAACCAACATTCTAATTTATATGAAACTTATGAACTACAATCGACAACCACTGAACAGCAGGTACCTGACTTAGGATAGGTGCAAACAATTGCAATTTTATGTATTTCACATTCATTCCTTGCCAATATTTTTTTAGAGTGGTCAGTTTTCAGTATAAAACTATAACCGTTCTGTTGCCAGAGTATTAAGTACTTTTAATACCTTGTGTTAATTCCACTGAAATAAATGAAGGGGAACTCAGTCTGGATTGAACATGTTGATGTACCTTTTAAGTCAGAAACATTAGGGCAGTGCTTATTACATACTTCTGAATTGAATATTTGAATGTTGTGATATATATATATCAGGAGAGGGCACCAAGAAAATTTATTCTGGAACATTGAAGGGCAAGGGAGTGTGACAATGTCTACCGTAATTTGTAAGCTTCTATGCACCTTTAGAAAATTATATTTGAAATAGATGAAATTTACTGATCAAATTTCTAAAGTTTGGTGTTGATTTTCACAGGTGGCAAGAGTAATTGATATACATGCATATCACAAATCCAACTTATTGTTACATTTGATCCTAAAATAATACAATTCAAATTCAGCTGTACAAGCTCTAAGATTAGCCTTCAGTTTTCTCTCTTCATTAACATGCATTCTCATATAGCATCTTGGTAGTGATGGCACACGATGACCTTTACACCCAACGAACATACATGGTATATTGTATAATGATGATTTGCAGAAAGTTGATAATTAGAAAATAATTGGTAGCAAAGTGGTTTAGTAATCTTTTTTCCATGGGTGTTATTATATTTGACAAAGGTGAATGTATGTGTATTTGCATAACCATTGAAATACAAACTTAGGTTAAATGTTCTAATTAGGATATTCTACACTTGTGCTTTGATCCTTCAGTTTACATTAATTATTTCTCTAGACTGTTTGTGGGGTAGGCTTTCCAGCATTAAATCAGAGTTTAACCATATACATGATTCAATGTATGGAAAAGAATAGATCTTTCAAAATTTTGATTTTGAAATACTAGTATATGTTTTCCCTTGATAAACCCATCAGTTTCATTTAAGGGTGGTTCAAATTTCAAAGATATAGTTTTTGTGAGATATTGGAAGACAAACAGCTGACATTTGACCATTTGGAACAACATCAAATTTAAAATAAAATAATCTATCTGCATATATATCTATATATATATATGAGGTTATAAGACATGACAAGTGTGGACACAGATCAGTGCGGATAGAATGTTTGGATAATGAGAGTAACTTTTCTGATAAAAAGAGGTCTTTGTTTTTTCCATATTGTTTTGTCAAACAATAATTTGCTTCAAAGACTTGTACACTCCTACAAATCTCAACTGATACAAAATTCTTGTCAGATGTTATATGATACTTTAAGGTTTGATAGATTTAAATATTAGATTAATGTTGCATATAATGTGCTTGTCAGAAAAATCAGCTTTGTTGTTTTATTTGTTATATTTTTGTTGGCATAATAAAGCAGGAGATGTTGTATATGATTGTAAATGAGGCAACCTAAGCCACACACCAAAAACAAAAGGACATGAATATCAACATCTATAGGACACTGAACAGCCTTTAGCACAGAGAAAAACCAATACCATTTCTTAATGTACGATAAAAAAAAAAAAGCAAGAGCAATTTATGAAACAATTATAAAAAAGATAAGGCCTGATTTATGTTAAAATCAACAATAAGAAAGCAAATTTGACAGACAGCATTACTAACAATAACCTTTATATAAATGTTCTTGACTTATTTAGACAAATGGGGCGGGGTTGATTATGTATCACAGTGAGCACTCAACCCATCTTCTAATTTGGCATTCAGTGTATAACAGCATGTCATAAGAACAAACTTTTAATTATTTATCTACTTTTTGATTGAAAAGGACTATTTACTGGGACAGTGGTATAACAGCACAACATAAGAATAAGCATTGTATATCTAATTTTGCAATGAAAAGAAGAATTTACATGCTACATGTTGACATGTATTGTAGATTGTTTTCTCAAGTATCAAGTATGGAAATTGATACTTCAGGCTTCAGATAAAATATGAATGAATAGAAAAACTATGAATGGGTGATATATACTATCTTATTTATAACTACATTTTAAATTGTGAATTGATTTGAATGATAGAATAAATATAAATGAATAACACTTCTGTCTTTAAATTCTGTATCAAGACACCATTTAATCTCTTGGAGACATAACCCCAGCTTCCTGATGGTATTAGATTACGCAAAGGGCCATAACCCTGGACTATCATATGTTCTTACTTCATTATCATATATAGTCCATATTTGAAATATGAAGGATTGACTAGACACTATATATATTAAAATTTCTAGACATCGATAGACATTTTTGACGAAGATGGACTTTTTTGGTCTCGCATATGTTAAATACTGCAACTTTTTTTATGGTTGAAGATCAAAAGATATTGAAACACAATCATTACCCACATTTAAATTCATGTTTTAAAGGTATATAGAAAGGCTTTAAAATGATGGTGATGTTAATAGTCATATAAAAAAAGATTGGATGCAATGAAGATTTTATTAGAGTTTTGACAAATCATTTAAATTAGATTTTAAAGACATCAGATAGTGTTTATGGCTTTGGTGGTGTTTTATTTAGTGAGTTTACACAACCTGTTTTTATTTGACCTTAAACACATAATTTATTTAAGCGTAAGAGTGTCAGCTGGGGACAAAAAAAAATTTCAGAAATATATTCAAGATTTAAAAATTGAATACATTACACATTAAAATATAACATTAGTGAACTGGCCACCTATGATTTTTAAAACATTATATTTTGACCTTGTTACTATTATATACCTTAAGGAAAAAGTAGAAAGATGTACTGAAAGATATATTAGATCAAGGCAAATATGATATACTTATTAACTGAAGCTGTGAATTGAGTTTGAACGATTCAACTTTCAGTTACTGCAAGTACTGAAGAAGATCCATGCAGAGTTGACAAGGGTCAGGTTATGAAACATCACTATGCATTAATAAGTATGTGTGTTGGCATTATTTTAACTTTTTTTCCCCCATCAAGGTAGTTTTTGATGAAGTTGAAGTCCAATCAACTTGAAACTTAGTTCACATGTTGTTCCCTATGGTATGATATTTCTCATTTTAATGCCAAATGAGGTTTTTCTTGTTGTATATATATTTGATATTTGTAAACATATCTTTATTACTTTGTTTCAGATATTACAGGCATGCGACTGTTTACTCACAGATCATTCCACAGAAGGTAAGCTAAAACATAGTCCCAATATTGTAGTAATATAAACAACTTTTGCTTTTTATGCCCCACCTACGATAGTAGAGGGGCATTATGTTTTCTGGTCTGTGGCTCCGTTCGTTCGTCCGTCTGTGCGTCCAGTCGTCCGTTCAGGTTAAAGTTTTTGGTCAAGGTAGTTTTTGATGAAGCTGAAGTCCAATCAACTTGAAACTTAGTACACTTGTTGCTTATGATATGATCTTTCTAATTTTAAAGCCAAATAAGACTTTTGACTCCAATTTCATGGTCCACTGAACATAGAAAATGAAAGTGGGATTTTCCGGTTAAAGATTTTGGTCAAGGTAGTTTTTGATGAAGCTGAAGTCCAATCAACTTGAAACTTAGTACATATGTTCCCTATAGTATGATCTTTCTAATTTTAATGCCAAATTAGATTATTACCCAATTTCATGGTTCATGGAACATGGAAAAGGATAGTGCAAGTGGGGCATCTGTGTACTTTGGACACATTCTTGTTTTAACCTCATTCCATTGATCACCTGTTTCATATGGTCAATTTATGTTTATAATGTTATTTAAGTGACTGGCCCTAAGGTTGGCCTTAAAAAACACAGGTTTGACTATAAAAAATGTACCAAGATTGGAAGGTTCATTGAGCATGTAAATATCATAGTGCATTGTGTTCTATGGACACATCTCGGGGACAAATTTTCTTGTTCGTATATTTTTTTGAAACTTTCTAAAACTAGAAATTGACAAGATATTTTTTGTACAATTATAGGAAGACAGTTTCTATTCTTCATTCAATCTTATTTTTGAGGATACTCTTTTTTCTGATTAGGCCTTTGTATTCCACAACAATAAATGTTCACAATTTTCCTACTTTATGGTGTTTTAATATAAGAGGAGATCCAAGTTCAATCTAATAATGACAATTTACATCCATGTTATTTTTCAACTCACAAAAGTTGCAAAAATAAATCACTGACAAAAGTTAGTTTACAGCATATTGGCTGTTCAAAATGATAAAGGAAACACTTGAGGTTTACCATAGACCATGGTGAACACTGTACTTATACCCTGCACAGCAACAGATTATAGAATGCTTTACCATAGACTACGGTGAACAGGTACCTTATACCCTGCACAGCAACAGATTATAGAATGCTTTACCATAGACTAAGGTGAACAGGTACCTTATACCCTGCACAGCAACAGATTATAGAATGCTTTACCATAGACTACGGTGAACAGGTACCTTATACCCTGCACAGCAACAGATTATAAAATTGTTTACTGTTACATAGACGACTATTAAACAATCTTAACAAAGGGTGATATGATAAATGTATAAGATATAAATGTTAGCATCAGTTTACTTTCTTTCACATTTTTCCTTGACTTTAATACTTGGAAGCCTAAGTATTAAATGGTATTATAAAGTCACTGTAAAATTTAAATGAAAAGATAATTAAAAAAAGAAAATTCACACCATAAAATTTAATATATGCTCATCTGTAGAATAATACAGGCATATATGAGTAGTATATGATCTTTAATATGGTATATATCCTTTATTAGATTTGTTATAGGCTAAACAGTGGAATAAATTTTCAACAGGTTGGTATAAGATGGCTACTTTTAATCTCCAGATTCTAAATACAGATAGCTGACAAATTACATATACTTTGTTACTTTTTTATGCCCCACCTACGATAGTAGAGGGGCATTATGTTTTCTGGTCTGTTTTTCCTGCTTCAGGTTAAAGTTTTTGGTCAAGGTAGTTTTTGATGATGCTGAAGTCCAATCAACTTGAATCTTTGTACACATGTTCCTTATAATATGATCTTTCTAATTGTAGAGCCAAATTAGATTTTTTTTAACATCATCTTCTTTTCACTATTATATAAAGAAAAAAATAACTGCATCTCAAAATTTTACTACTATTTCAATTTTGATAATCTCTCCACTGATGAATTTGATAAATAACCAAAACTCACCAGGTTTACTAAGCTCTCTTATGCCAAAGTGATCATATACAAGTTTGGTTATTCACTTTTAAGCATCTTCTGGCATGCCCTTATTCTAGCAATTTTCTCTCAAATCATTTCAATTTCATCTCAAATCATTGCTATGTCCTCTAAAATCATTGCAATGTCCTCTAAAATCATTGCAATTTTTCTTGAAATCATTGCAATTTTTCTCAATTTAAATCATTGCAATTTTTCTCAATTTAAATCATTGCAATCTCCTCTAAAATCATTGCAATGTCCTCTAAAATCTTTTCAATTTCATCTCAAATCATTGTAATTTCCTCTCAGATTTTTGCAATTGCAATTTTATTCAAGATCAGGTTTTGTTTTGGTCATAGCATTTTTCAACCTTTATTTTTATATCTCCAAGAAAGCAAAACCATATAAAAGATTTACAAGGTAAATTGATGAAAAAGACTTAAATTGTAAAATGCCTAAATTTCTAAAAAAATCAAGTGTTGATCACCCTTAAAAAATATAGATGTTTAGCTTATTAATGACAAAATTTGACATTTTTTAAACTTGGTTAATTTTTATCATGAATTCAACCAAAGACAAAATTTCTGGCTGGACATGTTTTTTTTTAACAATTTTAACTCCACTATTTCAGGGTGGGTTTATTTTGACAATGACTCACATTATAAATCCATCATTACTAGAAAATAATTTACTACAAAAACAAACTCATTTATGTAGAGATGACAGTTCTTGATTTTATCTAAATATTATCATTTTCTGGTGATAAACTTTTAACAATAGTAAGTTTACAGTAGTTGGACTTCAGTGTCAAAATTTAAATGGTAGTGCTCCTCATTAGTAAGATCAGATGACAGTGGGACTGAATAGAAAATGGTGATCAATTATTTAGATAGCTATTTTTGTCAATTTTAACTGACCACAATTATTATAATTTCACATCACAAACAGTCTGTTCAACTTATTTTTCAAAGAAATAAAAATAGAACGATTTTAAGATTATTAGTAAAGTAAGGTCATATACATGATGATTGCCATTTATCTGTAGATATATATATATATAGTGGCACCCCCCTTTTTGTCACATTGCTGTTATTTGCCTCCCTGTCAACTGATTCTTTATTGCTTTATTGAGTCAAACCGCAGATATAAAATATGTTCTTGACAAGCTGTAGTTTCCAAAAACTATATAAAAATATATATTTATAAGATACATATTCTTTTTGAATTGAAATTTTATTGCTTGAACCAAATTCTAACCAAAGGGTAACTTTTTTTGGTCTCAGAGTTGTCAAGTAAGCCAACGTTTTCATAGGTAAAAACCTTTGTTACAAAGAATTAAATGTTGCTATCAAAAAGTCATATAGACATGCATTTATTGTCCATTATCGGGCATTTAGACAAATTTTACAGCCTTAGATATATTTACTCCTAGGTAATAGATAGATATTACTTGGTTCAACTTTATTATTTTATACAATGGGAAACAAATGACTTGACTCTGAACCAAACAATTGCAATAAAATTTATAAAAGTGTACATGTAGTAACCATTAAAACATAAACGATCTGTCTGGTGTTGGGGATAAAGGGAAGATTTTTGTGGCATGTGAAACTATAATAACAAATTGGTTTAAATGTTCCAGACTATTTTATGTAGGTCTTCAGACTTGTTAAACTTCACAAATAAAGAAAAAAGATTGGCAAAGTTCATGAAACATGATGTACTATAGTGGGGATAGATTGAGGGTTGACCCACACTAAACATTACCTACACATCTGAACATGTTGTCCTTGAAAACAGTTAAATATAACCTACAGAACTTAACATGGAGTCCTTGAGCTTGGTTAAACATTGGCTACAGAAATAAACAAATTGTTATAGTGTTAATGGTAAACAACTAACTAAAGAAGTAAACATTCTTGAGAATGGTTAAATATTACATACAAAACTAAACAATAAAAAAATACCTACAAAACTTACAGTTTTATCCCTGTGAAAAGTAAAAATTACCTTCAGAGTTAAACCTGTCCTTAAGAATGGTTAAAATATAAGCTACAGCATTAAACTTGTTTGTCCTGGAGACTGGTAAAACACAACTCACAGTCCTAAACATGTCCATAAGAATACTAAAATTATTTATAGAACTAAACTTGTTCCTGTGAATGCTTCAAAATACCTACATAACTTAATGTATTCTCCCTCCGAATGCTAAAAATTACCTACTGAACTAAAAATGTCACAGAGAATACGAAAAACAACCTATACAACTAAACATGATGACCCTGAAAAATTACCTACAGAACTAAGCATGTCCCATAGAAATAACTCACAGAACTAAACATGTCTCATAGAAATTACCTACAGAACTATGCATGTCCCATAGAAATTACTTACAGAACTAAACATGTCCCATATGAATTACCTACAGAACTAAACATGTCCCATAGAAACTTCTTACAGAACTAAACATGTCCCATAGAAACTTCTTACAGAACTAAACATGTCCCATAGAAATTACCTACAGAACTAAACATGTCTCATAGAAACTACTTACAGAACTAAACATGTCCCATAGAATTTACCTACAGAACTCAACATGTCCCATAGAAATTACCTACAGAACTAAACATGTCCCATAGAAATTAACTACAGAACTAAACATGTCCCATAGAAACAACTTACAGAACTAAACACATCCCATAGAAATTACCTACAGAACTAAACATGTCCCATAGAAATTACTGACAGAACTAAACATGTCCAATAGAAATTACCTACAGAACTAAACATGTCCCATAGAGATTATTATACAGAACTAAACATGTGCCATGGAAATTACTGACAGAACTAAACACGTCCCATAGAAATTACCTACAGAACTAAACATGTCCCATAGAAATTAACTACAGAACAAAATATGTCCAAAAGAAATTAACTACAGAACTAAACATGTCCCATAGAGATTACTTATACAGAACTAAACATGTCCCATATAAATTAACTACAGAACTAAACATGTTCAATAGAAATTACCTACAGAACTAAATATGTCCAATAGAAATTAACTACAGAACTAAACATGTCCCATATAAACTACTTACAGAACTAAACATGTCTCTTAGAAATTACCTACAGAACTAAACATGTCCAATAGAAATTACCTACAGAACTAAACATTGCCCATAGAAATTACCTACAGAACTAAACATGTGCATAGAAATTACTGACAGAACTAAACATGTCCCATAGAAACTACTTACAGAACTAAAAATGTGCCATAGAAATTACCTACAGAACTAAACATGTCCCATAGAAATTACTGACAGAACTAAACATGTCCCATAGAAATTACTGACAGAACTAAATATGTCCCATAGAAATTAACTACAGAACTAAAAATGTGCTATAGAAATTACTTACAGAACTAAAAATGTGCTATAGAAACTACTTACAGAACTAAACATGTCCATAGAAATTACCTACAGAACTAAACATGTCCCATAGAAATTAACTACAGAATTAAACATGTCCCATAGAGATTACTGACAGAACTAAACATGTCCATAGAAATTACCTACAGAACTAAACATGTCCATAGAAATTAACTACAGAACTAAACATGTCCATAGAAATTACCTACAGAACTAAACATGTCCCATAGAAATTACATACAGAACTAAACATGTCCATAGAAATTACCTACGGAACTAAACATGTCCATAGAAATTACTTACAGAACTAAACATGTCCCATAGAAATTACTTACAGAACTAAACATGTCCCATAGATATTACTTACAGAACTAAACATGTCCCATAGAAATTACTTACAGAACTAAAAATGTGCTATAGAAACTACTTTCAGAACTAAACATGTCCATAGAAATTACCTACAGAACTAATCATGTCCCATAGAAATTAACTACAGAACTAAACATGTCCCATAGAAATTAACTACAGAACTAAACATGTCCCATAGAGATTACTGACAGAACTAAACATGTCCATAGAAATTACATACAGAACTAAACATGTCCATAGAAATTACCTACAGAACTAAACATGTCCCATAGAAATTAACTACAGAACTAAACATGTCCCATAGAAATTAACTACAGAACTAAACATGTCCCATAGAGATTACTGACAGAACTAAACATGTCCATAGAAATTACATACAGAACTAAACATGTCCATAGAAATTACCTACAGAACTAAACATGTCCATAGAAATTACCTACAGAACTAAACATGTCCCATAGAAATTAACTACAGAACTAAACATGTCCCATAGAAATTAACTACAGAACTAAACATGTCCCATAGAAATTACTGACAGAACTAAACGTGTCCAATAGAAATTACTGACAGAACTAAACATGTCCCATAGAGATTACTTACAGAACTAAACATGTCCCATAGAAATTACTGACAGAACTAAACATGTCCCATAGAAATTAACTACAAAACTAAACATGTCCATAGAAATTACCTACAGAACTAAACATGTCCATAGAAATTAACTACAGAACTAAACATGTCCATAGAAATTACCTACAGAACTAAACATGTCCCATAGAAATTAACTACAGAACTAAACATGTCCATAGAAATTACCTACAGAACTAAACATGTCCCATAGAAATTAACTACAGAACTAAACATGTCCATAGAAATTAACTTCAGAACTAAACATGTCCCTTAGAAATTAACTACAGAACTAAATATGCCCCATAGAAATTAACTACAGAAATAAACATGTCCCATAGAAATTACTGACAGAACTAAACATGTCCAATAGAAATTACTTACAGAACTAAACATGTCCCATAGAGATTACTTACAGAACTAAACATGTCCCATAGAAATTACTGACAGAACTAAACATGTCCCATAGAAATTACTTACAGAACTAAACATGTCCCATAGAAATTAACTACAGAACTAAAGTGTTCCTGAGAATGGTCAAAAGTAAAGTAACCTACAGCACTAAACATGTTGTTTAAGAATTGTATAAAACTACATTTGTACCTACAATGTACTTATAGAACTGTTAAGATACATATTCCTCATGCTAATTTTTCTTGTATGAACATAGTTATTAACAAATTTTCCTATTCTGTTGTGACATTGTTTGAAAAAAAATAAAGTTTTCTACAGTTGTACTTCTAAGTAATTAATCAATTAAAAAAATAAAAATTTAAGACTCTGCATAAATTCTTATTCACAAGTGCTGTTAAAATTCAATTTCAAATTATAATGAACAAATCAGCTCAGCTGGTGACTCTTTTTATGATGTTTCAATATGAGTTTGAGAAAAAAGATTAAAGTTTTTGTTACCATTGAGGGAAGAAAGAATTGTATAGCCCATGCAGAGGCCCGCAGACATGCATCCCTTTAAATCTGCAGGATAATACACTTAGGTTTCCAATTATTATTTCTTTTTATGATTATTAGAAGAGGTATAGAATCTTCAATAGCTAATATGACTAACAAATTTTAATGAGAAAAAAAAAATCTGAAACATTGTCATGTGTGTAGACCTTATGTTTTGTCAGAGTGAATTTGTAATTTATGAAACTTTAAAAGTACTTTTTTTGCATCAAGGAAGTAATATAACACTTTGTGGTTTTCCTTCTATCTGTTTCTGATTCACCTCATCCTTGATCAACCATCAGAAAATAGTGAGCGTCCTCATGGGGCTTTTGATTATGTGATAATTTGACCATTTTTATAGCAATTATTTGATTATAAGACCAAATATTTCATGATTTTTGATAATCTAGAACAATATTTTTTATTATTTTATCACCTTATTTAAAAAACAATTACTGATTATGTTATTACTGTGACCCCTCATAAGGGGCCTATATAGTTTTATTAAAAATATGATCAGTTGGAAGGAAACTTAATTAAGGTAATTTAAATAGACATACAGCTAATCTGTGGTGTTAAATATCCCCATCTAATAATTCGACACTATAATTTGACCATCCGAACTTCACACTTCCGAAAGATTGTTTACAGTATTGTGATTCACACTTTGATAAATATATATGTATATACTGTTGTCTACACTTGGTTTCACCTCCCAAGACGTATACAAAAATTATAGCGAATCAACACAATTATCCTATGATAATTTATCGTGTTAATAAGCTTACGGGTACCGTGCCTGCATGGTACAAGGCTTTCAATAAGCTGCTTAGTACTGTATTTGTATGGGATATAATTTGATAGAGCTGTTCTTCCATTCATAGTTATTAAATAGCAACTCTCAAATCCTGTCTTCTTTGTTAATATGAACTACCTTAGGACTGAAAATCTCTAATTCAGAAACAAGAAAATTAACAGGATTGTAACGGAATATACTCTATGTTAAATCAGTCGTGAGAGCTCAGACCCTCGACCACACACAAGTAGTTAGTCCAATTTCACGATAAATTCATACACATTCAAGCTCTTCTTGCATATTAAGTGCACAACAATTAGTCTACGTGTTTCCATAAGGCACAACTTTTCTTAATCCATGTATGTGAAGATGCAATTTTATAGAATTTTATTTAAAAACAGGTTTGATTGCTAAAAATTATATCATTCATGAAATAGTAAAAGTTCAATTTGAAAGATTTTTGAATGTACGTATTTTAGAAAACTACTTTAACATATTAAAGTCTACCACAGAAAATGGCCACAAATGAATGCACTATTTACATGTTGTAGCTAACAATGGACATATATAAATATTATATAGTGCTCATTTTTTTTCTTTTTTAAGCATACTATTAGGTTTATGCATTATCCTGGGATTCTACAAACAATATAGAAATCCTGAAAACAATTTTGGTTTGTTGAATTCATTTACTCTACAGTCACTTTAAAAAATAAAGTATATTTTTGTCAAATCAGAAATAGTGATTCCATACATTGAAGGTAGTCTGAGTGATTTTAATTTGTCAAATTTATTTACTTTAAAGTCATATTTGATTTTTGTCTTTTTCAGAAATTGTGATTCCGTACATTGTAGATAGTGATGGAAGTTTTGTCTCTCATGAACTAAGTCATCATGTTCGTCATAAACGAAGTTCGCCATCATCCTCGTCATTCCCATACTTATATGTAAACATCACTGGCTTCGGTCAGACATTCCACATTGATCTTAAGGAAGAGAAAGAACTTTTAGCACCTGGATTCAAGGTGTATCATCGGCAGAACAATGTCAATTCTCACAAGGAAACGTTCGTTAGATCTCAGGAGAAACCGTGGGATGAAACTCGATGTCATTTCTCCGGTAAAGTTCGATCTCATCATCATGGTACTGCAGCTCTTTCTGTCTGTGATGGAATGGTAGGTTTACAATTTGTGAGCTCGTTTAGATAGTAAAAATTATAGAAACGGGACAATTTAACATGTTTTAAATTGTTGTCAAGAGACGAGCTATGTTAATGTAACATTGAACAGTTTTTTTTTTAATTGATTCCATTTAGCTGCATAATAAAGTATTATACAGGCCCTTAGCCAGGAATTGTTTTAGTAATAGAAAGTTTCAATAAAATTGATATCAGTATAAGATATACCAATGAGGATGCTAGGTTATGATACTTGATATGAGAGTAATTGTCTTATATCTTTTTCCATAGTCTGGATGTATTGAACAGTTTGAACCCAAGTCAATATCTTGATGTTAACCTATTTTTCTTTAAGTGTTTTTGTCATAGTTCAGTCGTTTCGTCTTTTTCAAAGCAATAATAAATTATCATTTAAAGAATTATGGTTAATTATTCTGTCAAAAATAAACTGTCTATAAGCCAGAAATCAACTTATAAATCAAACATTATTGAAATATACACCAATGTTTTTTATTTGTTTAAAAATGACTTATGACATAGTTGAATAATAAAACACTTTTTTTCTGTATCGCATGTGAAATCTAACCTTCTTTATGCTGAAAGTGAAAATTGTTGTTAAACATACATTTCTCAACGTACAGGTGAAATAGATAACCATCGACATGTATATCTGTATCTGTACTATCATCCCTTTGAGATATAGGTTAGCTATAAAATTGTCTGTGTTTTGTCTATATTTAATATAAGAGCATACAACTGTCAAAAGATGTCAATTTTTTTATTTTATAAATATACCATTAAAAAAGTTGACATTCCCATAAGCAAGATGTAATTTAGTTTGATCAAATGAAAAAGATTCAGATGACCTTGAGTTTCAGATGACCTTGCACAAGGATATTTGAGGACAGTATTTAGCAAATTAAATCAAGCCTTGAGATGATCATACCAAACGTAACCTGGCCTTGAGGTCAAAAAACTTTCAAGCATAATGTTTGTACTCAGACTCAGAAATCAGCCAATCAAAATCCTGGATTTGGTGTTTAGTGCACAAATTTTCCACTCTGAGAACTGCGTTAAGTTTGATGACTGAAGACAGGGTCCTCTGCAAGTCCATATCATCCCTATTTCCTTTTGCAATTAAGGGGAGATAACTTAAAAAAATAAATTATCTCCATTAACTAAACAATGAAATACCTGTTTATAATATATAGTCTTATTATAAATAGTTGTTACGTACATCTTGAAAATTGTTAAAATTATTTTAGTAAATTTTTATACCAAATTCTGATTTTAAGAAATGATCAAAGCATGACCATGCATCACTGACAGGGTGCAATAAATATGTTTTTGTATTTATTTAGTTCTTTGACATAGTTTAGTAAGCCACCTTTGCATGTTACAAATGCTTCAAATATGAATGTGAACAATGGACTATTGAATAGGAAATTAAAGTGTTAGTTTTCATGATACTTCAAAAGTAAAACCTTAATTCCTGTAAAACAAGTGCTTTTTTGTTTGAGTACTTGACTTACAAATATTTATCCCTTTTTCTCTTCTTGATCAATTATTATCACAAACATTTCAATCTTAAAAGCCATTGAACTTTAAGATAAGAAAGAGAGAATAAGACTTGAAAATACTATTTTCTAACAGTTTTATGACTTGTTTGACATTTATTGCCAAAATGTTGACCTGATCTGACCTGTGATCACAGCAGGTCATCCTACCTTTATCAGGCTGACCTTACCTGTCCTGAGACACCTGTAGAGAAGGGTGTGGTCACTCACTTTGGCTTTGATGTGTTCTTTTGATTAGAAAATGGGAATTAAATTGTCTATATATCTCTTTTTAATTGTTTGAAATGACATAAATATAGACAATTTAAACTTAGCGAAAATAAATGTTCTCTTTTTGTGTGATTTATGAGACCACAAATTTGTTTCAGGGTTTATAAAGGTGAAGAGTTTGGGTGTTGCTATATGTTAAAGTATTAGTAGGTCCTGATAGAATCTTATTTTAAGGGGTAAATAATACTGTCAAAAACTGTATACACTAGCATTTTAGATCTAAAAATGAGATTATTTTTTGTAACAGAATATGAGGCTCTAAATGTGTGGAATTTTTACATGCTGATGTCTTGGCATTACAAAATGTATACATTTCCCAGCTAAAAAATGGTATTAAACTGAAAAGCTTTCTGTCATTGTCCTGCCATTCAATACAAAGTTGTAAAATCAATACCAAATTAAAGAAGTCAGTCCATGAACCAAAAGGAACAGAATAAAGTAGCTCCAGTATGCAGTACAGTCACTGTTAGGTCACAAAGTTACATTTAAACTCGGGTCATCACAGGTTCCTTTAACCAAACTATACAGGTCCAAACCGATATCATTCTTTATTGTGAACATTTGAGAGTTTACATGTTCTTTTCAATAAGAGGTCAGAGTGCACGGTTACTGGCCCACCTAACCTACAAGGTCACAGATTTTTTTTAATGGAAGGTCAGAGTGTCAGGTCAGAAAAATCCCTGTAAGAGCTAGAATAAAGTACAGACAAACAAAAACAGACATAAACAAACAAACATGCTGATAAAAGAATATTGTATATTTATTGATAGTTCAAAAACATCCAGTGGCAAATATTTCATGCATTTTCCATGTTTCATAAGAATTATAAGCACCATTAGTAAAAAAAAAAGCCTCATCCTAATGTGTGATGGAATAGTGATCAGTTTGCTAGGAAAGAGAAGAAGTCAGATTTTTGAATTTTTATGATGCAGTATGCATAAGACTTATAAAAAGATCTCTTTATCTGAGGAGTAAGCGAGGTGTTTAATGACTTGAAAGGAATTCTTTGTGTTAAATTATAAATATGAATGGCTTTGATTTTCATAGGCATGGTGTCTAACATTTTAGTCCATAAGAGTAATAAAGCCTAGAATTGATTGATCCTTCAAGGGGGTTTCCAATTGGTCATTCTTTTATAAGAAAGAAAAATTAATTTGATAAAAATTAAAGTCCTTTCACAATAGTTTCTAGACACCTGAGAATTTAGAGTTCATCATTATTTGAAAAATGAATTTTGTATGATAAATTTCTCATTTTATTAATGTGGTGCTTAACCTAAGCCAGAATAATTTGTTTTTATGAAAGGTATTAACTTTTCTTCAAAAGGATGAAAAGCTTTCTGTGTTTTTAACCAAATTTTATATTAATGACCAATTAACGCCCAATAGTTCATTTTCGTAGTTAAGTTGCATGTTTTATTATAGGGCGAGGTACAGGCTTATATTAAATGTAATATGTTACTGGTAACTTTGTGAATATTAAATTCTATTGAAACCTCTAATCCTAAAATTGATTTTCTTCAAAGTGTTACTTTTTATCAAAAAACTTATCATGTACAAAATATGAAATAAATCTATCACTTCAAACAACCTATGATTGACAAGAAAATATTAAGATTGATTGTGTTATTATATTTTAAAATTTAAATGAAGAAAAAGCTTGGAATTCTAGGCTACTTTATGTGATAAAAAATATTAGGCTAATGTCGTAAATCTTGACAGATTTCTCTTTTATTTTGTTTATAAATTATGATTGAAATGTTAAATAGACCTGTCTCATCTGGTAGGTATTCTCAGATTAGACATATTGTAAAACATGGATTGTATCAAAGGATGTGGAGTACCTGGCCCTATATTCATTGAAAAGAAAATATTTTAATTGTTACAATTAAATGTACTTGAAAAACCTGCTGACCAGCTAGGGCAGATTACATAATGAATTAACAGATTTATCTGTTTTACATTAGAAAGAAAGACAAGCTTAGTCATGAGCCTGCAATTTAGTGGTTGTCTTTTGTTGCTGACTGTTACATATTTGTTTTTCACATTCATTGTTTTATACATAAATCAGGACATTAGTTTTCTCATTTGAATTGTTTTTCATTTGTCATATCAACCATTACCTAGCTGATTATGTGGTATGGGTTTTGCCCATTGTTGAAGGCCATACAGTGATCTATAGTTGTTATCTTTTAAGTATCAGTTGCTCTCTAATGGAGAGTTGTCTCGTTGGCACTCATTATTACATATTCTTATCTTTATATAAATATTGAAGTATTAAAATAAGATTAAACCTTTAGATATAAAGAAATATCTAATTCTGATACTATCGATTACAAACAAAAAATACATTTTCTCAATGTGTTGATGACCCGGGTGTGGCCTTAGGCTGTTACCTGCTCTTTGGTTGGGTTGAGGTCACATTGAGGCATTCCCCATTTCCATTTTACATTCTGATGATTTTTTTTAGAGAGATCAAACTACTTTTTTGCATTGTTCTAGTTGATTCTTTTAAGTTCATACATTTATGCATGTATTTCACTTTTTGTAGTCATCAAAACAATTTTGATGATGACACAAAAATGATTAACATGTAAACTTTTAGTAATCATACCTTAGCAAGAGAATGATAACCTGACTTGTACTATGCACCTCACTATAATCTGAGTAATAAAGGTTGTTGCCTTTTTAATAAGCAATCTAAAGAATTTCAAGAGGTTAAATGTTTTTGTTTTATCTTGTGCAAAGCGCTAATTACCATTTCAAAATTCTCTTTTATTTGCAGTTTTGCTGGTAGACTTGAAACACAAATGTTAAATTTGATGTGAATTAACTAATACATTGTAAAATGAGTCAAAATTCCACAACTTTGGAATGATTGAGTACCAGATGCAGTCACATTCCATTGTACAATTAAGGTGGTACCTAACACTACAGGGAGATAACTCTTGAAAATCGTCTAAACGTTTTAATTACGTTGTGTTGTTAAGGGAATATTAAGCTTCTTAATGATCAAAATTAGTGTTTGTCAAACTGCTATATAACCAGTGTAATTTTTCTGATAAAACGGTTGGTTCAAATGTTTTGAAATTTATATATTTTTGTCAAAGAGTCAAAGTAAATACTTTGTCAAAATTTTATGAAAATTAAACGAGCCAAATTAATTTTAATGAAAGTGTTGGGTACCACCTTAAGATCACATTAATTTAATTTCTTGTCCACTCTTATTTAACAAGTTCATGTTTTAGAAATGCCCTGAAAGCTGCAGATTTTACTATTATTACTACAGTACTTTAGTTTGAAGTGTCATTATACCATGATGTATGACTTTACTATCTTCCTTTGAAATAGTTTACAACAATAAATTTACATTAATAAGGTATATAAGTATAATATTTCTACAAAGATTGGGAAATAGAGTATGATAAAAGAGGTTCCATGTACTTCTTGTTAGATCTCTCATGTGTATAAGTTGTGGTGATTCAGTCACTAACTCGTCTGCATGCTTTTTGAAATGCATGTATATTTATGAGAATTTTTTTTCTTTTTTTCTCGGTTTTAGATGTAAAATGTAATGAAATGCACAAAATGTGCTTTGAAGTAAAATTTTATTTGTATATTGCATGCTTTTTTGAAATACTGTACATAATTATATTTTTATATTTATGAGAATTTCTGGATTTTTTTTCTATGGAAGATGTAAAATGTAATGTAATGCACAAAATTTGCTTTGAAGTAAAAACTTTTTTGTTTTTAAATTGTCTTTACTCCTACACTGTTGTGGGAGAAGCTTGACCACATACTCTCTCTTATGAGTGCATATATTTTACTAAAAGTTAGAGGCATTTTTTCAGTATTTAAACTGTTCAGGTCGAAGGGCATTTTCATAAATAGTAATTCATGTCAGTTCCTTTGAATTCAATGTATAACCTATGTTCAATTTTACTTGTAAACTTTTTTAAGATTTTGTATGTTAAGAACCCTGTATCCTTTATCATAAATAAGATAATAAATTATGTAAAAAGTTGTTATATAATGAAAGAAAGGAAGTAGAAACAACTTCAAACACCATCAAATATGAAAAAGCTATTTATAGAAACAAATGTTTTTTGTTTTTTTCATTGCTAAGATTTATGACTTTAAATGTGTTGAAGAGTAACCTTGGAAACATTTTTTGACATGACAAAATGTTTATGAGTCAATGTTTATTTAAGGAATATGTCACACATAACATGCACTTATAAAATTGAAAAAATAAGATTTAAGAGAATTTTGAAGAAAGTGTTCATTTATACAATCCTTGCTACATGGGAGATAACTTTAGAAACCACTCAAGGGCCAAGGCCTTATTTTTTTCCTTCAGTCATACCATTATCTAAAAGTGAAACAGTTGTCTTGATTTTTTTTGTTATTTTAGCCATAGATATGTATCTGGTTTTTTTTTAATACAATGACTTACAGATAGAATTTGGGCTTCATTAGGATTAAGCATTTTTTTGGCAGAGTTACTGCCCTTGAATTTAAGAAAATTTCACAAACATGTTCTTGTCAAACCTTTCTTTTTGTATTGCCAGTGCTATTAAACTAAGGTTGATTTTTGGTGCATACATACATTCTTTTAATGTATAATGATAACTTACAGGTCAACTTTTTTGTTTCTGGTTGACTGATTTTTGCAGAGTTACAGCTCTTGGACTTATAACACGTTTTTTATGTTGAGTGGAAACAAATATTCATCACAACTTTCCGTGGAGCAGCTGAACAGAATTACTAAATATTTGACCAGCAGCTTGACAGTGATGAGTTGTAATGTGTTGTTTCTGATACCTTATGTAAAGAATGCAAATTTTTGTATCAAATCTTCCAACATTGTGTTATCTTTGGGGAAGAAAATGGTTGAGGTTAAATTGATTGTCTCTGTCAAGAAAGAGTGACATTTTATTGGAAATTAGGTTCTGTTTAGAAGTTTCTAGTAACGCAAGGTAGGGTTGACAGATATGGATTTTACTACTGTCTAAAAGAGACCATTGACAATCAAATATGCATGTGAAATTTTTATGAATACATTATTAGGTTAACTTATATTTTCTGTACATTTTTTTTCAGCGAGGTATCATTAGAACAGCAGATGAAGATTACATCATTGAACCTCATAAAAGTCATAAGGTCAAAGGTCAAGGTCAACCACATAAAATGTATAAAAGATCATCATTAAACCAGAAACAGTATTACGACAGCAGGTCCAGTAGACGTAGGTACATTGTTTCAATATTTAACTATTTATTTGAACAGTGAATCTTCTATTCATTTAAGATTAACAATACAGCAGATATAGGTACTAACCAAGCTGGCATGATCGATTTTGAACTGACACGTTAATGAAAATCTTCGTTTTGTTTTATCAACATTCAATGTACATTTCTCAAAATCAGAAAAACCTACTCCAAAATAATTTTTGCATCAATTTTTTCCTATTTATAAGACAACTTCTATATTCAAATAAGAACAATCAACTTGTAAATGTGCAAATAGTTGTGAATGTCAACACAAACTTTCAATTTCGATACAATTGTTGAAACATTTACATGTTTTATTTGAAAGAAAGCTAATACAAGCAAAAGTAAAGGTTACCAATCATGAATTTATCTGTGATTACTCATTCCTTGAAATTTTTTGGGTAATAAACCAATATGAAAATTTTGTTTTTGTGTAAGGTGTACAACAACTTAACTATGCACCCTACAGAAGGATTTTTGTGGTCAGCTAAACACCGTACAACGCTTCTTTTCGGAATAAACTATCGAAAAAAACATATGCATAATAGATTTCAATGCCAATTATTGATATAACTATACTTATTACACACGAACAGTGGCCTCCTATCAGAAAAAGAGTTGCAATGAATATGGAATATATCAGATGAGACGAGTGCTTCTTTGACAAGTGTTTGCACATGTTTTTAGCAATCGTTTTTCTTTTAGGAAAAATAATGAGACATCTCTAATCATCAACCTACGACCAAATCATTTCTTAATTATGTTTAGATTGAGGTACACATTGATATTATGCGAACAAAACAAAGATTTTGGTTACCATGCGAGGTCAAAATCAATCACGCCTGCTTGTTTAGTACCTATCACAGCTGTAGTGATGATACATGGTGAATAATAAGAAATTAAAATTCTTGACTGCACATGAAATTTAGAAAATTAGAAAAAATCCTGCTTAAACAAAAAATCCTATAGTTTTTATCAATATCAGAAAAATAGAAGGAAATTTTAGTTCTTTTAAAAATCTCTATAAATGCTAAAAAAAATTTAAATAATCAGCCGCTAAGGGGAGATAAGCAGCAGGGATAAGCTGTGTCAGACCACCAATTACTCCCTCCAATTTAGAATGTATGTAAAACTAGCCCTACTCTGACACAAAATAGTGCTTTTGCAGAAATGAAATTTTTGGTGAAAGAGAAATATATCTAGACCATTTTGAGCCAAAATTTACTTGTCTATAAGTTTGCATGAAAAATTGAGAATTAATGCGCTCCATAGTATACTAATTTCAGATTTTCAGAAAACCAGGGTTCTTTTTTGGAGTACCTCTATTTGAAGGTTAATTATTTTGTTAGAAGGCTTTAAAGGTATGATGAAAATTGGCATGTAGAAAGCTGATACATGTACAATTAAGGATATACCTGGTTTCTATGAAGTTAAACTATTTAGAATGCTGTGAAAATTGCAAATATTGGTTGAACAGATAGGGACTTTTAATTGGTGGTCTGACACCATAAGACAACCTGAAAATAAAACATCTTGAACAGGTTTGGCCCTAAAAAATCACTAATTTAAACTCACTAACTGTATTTCACTGAAATTAGATCTAATCCAATGCATTGTTTTTATTTTTCAGATAAAGACAATTCATATTCATCAGATTCAAATCATGAAAGCAGCATTAATAAAAGATCATTAAAGTCAGATAATAACAGAAATAAACGGAAGGATCCCCTAGCAGACAGGACTGTGGAAACATTAGTTGTAGCTGATAAAAATTTGTACCAAAAACATGGAGACCAAAATATAACAACTTATACACTCACTTTGTTTAATATGGTGAGTTTAATGTAACATTTATTTATGAAAGTAAAGTAAACAGAGTTGGTATGACTCAATATATGCCTGTATATACTGGTCAGCTTTTCATAATATTGCAGCTTTCAAAAAGTTTGTGATGACAGAATTGTTTGACTTAATTACTGATGTCATAAGGATGACCTGATCAACACTTATTACTCTTCTTCTGGTTTGCTTATAAGGTGGTACCCAACATTTTCACTAAAATTAATTTGGCTCGTTTAATTTTCATAAAATTTTGTCAAAGTATTTACTTTGACCCTTTTTTAAACAAAAATATAAAAATTTTAAATTTTTTTAACCAACCCTTTTGTCAGAAAAAATACACTGGTTATATAGCAGTTTACCAAACACCAATTTTAATCATTGAGAAGCATGATATTCTTTTTACAACACAACATAATTAAAACGTTTAGCTGACTTTACAGAGTTATCTCCCTGTAGTGTTAGGTACCACCTTATAAATCAAAGAAATAACTATAGTTTCTGTCATGAAAACCCACCTTAAAACAATCTGATAAATAGATTGTCAGATTTTCATCATATTTATATTGTAAAATATCAGCTGCAAGTCACAAATGAAAAATTTTCAGTGCGCATAGGGAGTATCAATATATCCAAAATCTAATGATCAGTACATAGTAGTTATCAACAAAAAATGATAGAAGTAACCCATAGCATGCTCAGATGAAACTTACAGGTCGTAATATATATACAACAATAACATTTTTCTTTGTTTTAATTGCTTGGCACATTTAGTGATTTTTTATTGTGTTTTTGTTTACAATACATATTTTATTTTTATCTCCTTTACATCATTGCATTATTTTAAAAGGAAAAAAAAATAATTTTATAATAAAAATCCATCAGATTTTGTGTATACAAATTAGATTTGCAACCTGCTGTGCTTTACATTTACACTAGATTCAGATCATTACCCTAAGTCTTCAAAATTAACAATATGTTTTCAGTTCATCTGTACTTGTGAAAAAAGAGAAGAGAAAATGTATTTCCTGTATGTAAATATAGCCTTCACAGCTACTTTTGCATTAGGTACTATTTCTGTACTAAAAAATTGTAGTACTGGAAATCTTCTTTTAATAATCAGTGCTATTTTGTTACTCTAAAATTATTGTAATATTTAGGTACCTGTATTTAAATATGTACTTGAAATTAAGGTACTACAGATTTTTGGTTACTACCGTTACATTTTCAGCATTTTGAAAGTTTATCTATTTCAAATCTCTCAAAGTTATGATTTTCAAACATAGAATATTGTATTATTTCTGTACCAAAATATTTAGTACAAATCAAGAACTGTAAAATACAAGTACCTAAATATTACAATAGTTTTGAAGTAAAGAAATAGCAAGGTAAATTTCCAGTACTGCATTTTTTAGTACAGAAATACTACCTATGCAAAAGTAGCTGTGTAAACCTATTTCAACAAACAATTTGCAGTTCCAATCTGATGTAGAATTAATATATTTACTATGAACTTTGTTGTATGTTATTCATTGTAGGTTGCTGAGTTGTTCAGGGACAGGAGTCTTGGGAATAAAGTCAGTATAGTACTAGTTGGACTTATTATTCTGGAGGGAGATGAGGTAACAAACTTACTATACAGTATGACTTTTGCTTATTATACCCCACGCAACGAGTTGCGGAGGGTATAATTTTTTTGAGCCGTCCGTCCGTCTGTCAGTCCTGTTTCAGATAATAAGGACATACTATGTAGTTGTGCATATCGACGGGAAATTGCGATTCAATTTATTTTCTAGGAGTTACACCCCTTTGAACTTATTTGCTTCAATGTACTTCTGCAACAGTTTGTCATCTCAACTCCTCTGAAACCACACAACAGAATTTCATGATATTTTGTCATACTATTTAGATGTGCATATTGGCAGGAAATTAATTTTTCTTATACAATTTTTTTTTCGTACACTTATTTAATTTCTCCAATGACAATGTTGGGACGTGGGGTATGTGAGTGTGCTTTAATTTTTGAAGCGGTAAAGTGCCCTATATTTATTTACATCCTTGTCAATCATATGGCAATCATACCATAAACTCTTTAATTTTATATTTAGTTTTTCCCATATTAAAAGATATATATTTCAAATACCATCTTCGAATTTTTATTATTATTATAGCATCTGTGGTCTATATTCTACAATTATAGGTACTGTCATACATGGACACAACCTCTTTGCCTGAAATATTCTATCCATAAACAAATGCAAAAGCTTATCCTTATTTCTATTTATGGGATCTGCTACACTAGACCAGAGAATTTGCGATACCTGAACATTTGATTGTCACACCATACAAGATACTTCTTAACTTTTTTCTTGTTTGAAGTTGTTAAGGGCATATGATACAGAAAATATCCCTCCTTAATATTTTTTTCATATATTTTGACATGTAGTCAATTTTAATATGCACTACTACTAAAAAAATTCGAAAAGTAAGTCATGAAGGTATATTGAAAAAGGGGCGTCTATTTGCTAATATTTCAGCTATAATAGAAAACCTAGTTCAGCTATTTGAAACTTGCATAGACTTTTTGTTTTGTTCAAAGAAAAGTACACTCAAATTACTAGACAAGAAAAAACATTAACTCTATATTTTCCAGCCAGGATTAACCATTGGATATCATGCAGATAAGACACTGAATAGTTTTTGTTCATGGCAAGCTGTACTAGAGGGGGACAGGGGCAGACAACATGACCATGCTATACTGATGACAGGGATGGATCTATGTTCTTATAAAAACTCACCATGTGATACTCTAGGTAAGATATAGTACTGGAGGGGGACAGGGGCAGACAACATGACCACGCTATACTGATGACAGGGATGGATCTATGTTCTTATAAAAACTCACCATGTGATACTCTAGGTAAGATATAGTATTGGAGGGGGACAGGGGCAGACAACATGATCATGCTATACTGATGACAGGGATTGATCTATGTTCTTATAAAAACTCACCATGTGATACTCTAGGTAAGATATAGTACTGGAGGGGGACAGGGGCAGACAACATGACCACGCTATACTGATGACAGGGATGGATCTATGTTCTTATAAAAACTCACCATGTGATACTCTAAGTACGATATAGTATTGGAGGGGGACAGGGGCAGACAACATGACCATGCTATACTGATGACAGGGATGGATCTATGTTCTTATAAAAACTCACCATGTGATACTCTAGGTAAGGTATAGTATTGGAGGGAGACAGGGGCAGACAACATGACCACGCTATACTGATGACAGGGATGGATCTATGTTCTTATAAAAACTCACCATGTGATACTCTAGGTAAGATATAGTATTGGAGGGAGACAGGGGCAGACAACATGACCATGCTATACTGATGACAGGGATGGATCTATGTTCTTATAAAAACTCACCATGTGATACTCTAGGTAAGATATAGTACTAGAGGGAGACAGGGGTAGACAACATGACCACGCTATACTGATGACAGGGATGGATCTATGTTCTTATAAAAACTCACCATGTGATACTCTAGTTAAGATATAGTACTGGAGGGAGACAGGGGCAGACAACATGACCACGCTATACTGATGACAGGGATGGATCTATGTTCTTATAAAAACTCACCATGTGATACTCTAGGTAAGATATAGTATTGGAGGGGGACAGGGGTAGACAACATGACCATGCTATACTGATGACAGGGATGGATCTATGTTCTTTTAAAAACTCACCATGTGATACTCTAGGTAAGATATAGTACTGGAGGGGGACAGGGGCAGACAACATGACCATGCTATACTGATGACAGGGATGGATCTATGTTCTTATAAAAACTCACCATGTGATACTCTAGGTAAGCAACAATCTTAGTATTGATCAGTATTGTCTGGTGCTCTAAAGAGGTAAGCTGTCCTTATATTGTGGAGAATGAGACAGGTATACCACCAACAACAACAAAGAAGTCATAGAAAATGATCTTAGCATTTCATGTTAGGAGAGAAAAAAAAAAAATATTGATAGAAGAAGTAACCAAGGCTTATATAGAAACTAAATTTTTAGATATTCCATTTAAGTCAAAATTACCTTGTTTTGAAATAGAGTTATCTCCCTTACTATAGGCAAAGTAATCTAGTGGGAAAACCATGAATAATATTGTTTCATTTATGGGGAAAAATGATTGTCAGGTATTATTTTAAAACTTACAACATGAATTATATGAATTGATCTTTTTTGTTGGTTTGCTTTGTTACATGAAAATGCATCTGAAAAACAGATATAAAAAGTCACCGTAACGTCTATAATGATCATTACAAACTAGAAACCTTGATTTAACACAATCATGTTGATTTCTGTAGGGTTTGCACCAATAGAAGGCATGTGTAACCGTGTGAGAAGTTGTACCATCAATGAAGATACTGGTCTGACAACAGCATTTACTATAGCTCATGAGATGGGACACAAGTAAGTTGTAAAACTTATATTGTTGATTGATTCAATTTCGTAAATAAGGCCAAAATATGATTTTTGTGGACATTTGAATATGTGGATTTTGTCAAAGTTTGTTTACAAACCTTCAGTAAATATGTACTGGGTGAAAATTTGAATTTATGGTTTACCTTTTTTCCCACGAAATCCTCAAAAGTTGGTAAACCACAGATAATAATGAATCCACAGTTGCTTAGCTAGTGAATTGCCCAGCTGATGTATTTCATTCTTGTAGTCTGAACAATAAAACAATGAACTATTATTTTTACAACCCCCCCCCTCTTTTCTAGTTAGACACAATTCTTCCTTGCAACACAAAATATGGTCATATTATATGACTTTTATTTTAGAAATGATCCCTTTTTAGCTCACCTGGCCTGAAGGGCCAAGTGAGCTTTTCTCATCACTTGTCGTCTGTCGTCGTCGTTGTTAATATTTTACATTACTAACATATCCTAGAGAACCACTGAATGGAATGAAACCAAACATGGCATGAATGTTCCTTATGAGGTGCCGATCAAGTGTTGTTACTTTGTCGACAATCCATTATCCAAGATGGCCACCAGCGGGGGACTTAGTTTAACATAGGACCCTATGGGAAATGCATACATCTAGTTTATGCTCCCATCGTTAAAGAGGGGGCATTAAACTTTATCCTTGTCTGTTCATTCATCTGTCTTTACAACATACACCTCAAAGCTAATTTTTTATCTCTAACGTTAGTTTTCCTCAACCAAATGATTAATCTTGTAGACAATATTTACAACCACAGAACACAGATCTAGTTGAATTTTGGTGTCGTCACTTTTTACGGTCTAGTTATTATTCCTTTACAAATTAAAAAAAATTTTAATTTTTCGTTTCCATTCCCTAACTTTGCTATGCCTTTACCAAATGTTATGAAACTTATGAACAATGCTTATTACCTCAAAACACAGATTGAGCTTCAATATTTGTTTTCTAGAGTTATCCCCCTTTATAATGTTTATGTTAAATATAAGTTAGGGCATCATTTGTGTCCTATGGATACATTCACCATTTATTTACAATTGGGAAGGGGTTATTTTACTTGTTAATGTATGAAAAAATTATAGCAAATGCTGAATAATACCTCTACTGCCATAAAAAAGATATGATAAGTCTACATTTGAGATAGTTTCATAGTAGCGTGTATTATATAAACTTCCTTAGCTAATGTTTATATGTCTTTAGCATTGATTAAAAGATATTTACACAAGTCCTAAATCAACATCACTTCAAAAACATTTTCATTTTTTTCAGTTTTGGAATGTTCCATGATGGAGAGGGTAACTACTGTTCACAGTCTGCTGGTAAATTGATGTCACCTACCCTTGTTAGTAAAGATGGATTGTTCCAATGGTCAATATGTAGTAAAGCCTACCTTATGAGATTTTTGAAGTAAGTTTACAGCATAAATCTTTTATTTAAGAATTGAATGCTTCTTTTTGTAAATTTATTGGGGTGTAAAAGTGTTCACCGAAGTACATTCTGTATGAAGCATGGAAGCACTTCATTCTAAAAATGTATGCACGGTCAACGCTTTTACAACCCTATAAAGTTACAAAAAAAAAGCATTCAATACTTATAATTACATTTTTTAGCTAGGATCATGAAATTATGATTTTTATCAGGTTGTATTTAATTCACCTGTGCACATTATTGTGGGACCTCATTTCATCATAAATGATAAATTTTATTGTCTAATGCAATTGCTTACGGAACAACATGTGATGTGCTGTAAGCCAATCAGAATAACGTATTATAATGAAACATACATCTAATGTAATTATATGTTGATAAGTATCTCCCATGAAATGGCATTGCCTTGGATTACAATGATTATAACTGATTGATAAATTTAATATACTGTGACCAATACTTAAACTGAATGGAGCTATTTGGATACAGAGCTGTTGAACATCATTGCATCTATCAAACTGGCTGACTGACTGGCTAGTTCCGATGCGGATAGGTTGATATAAGGAGAACTCAGTTTTACCAAATCCTACACTGATTTCAATAGCTCAGACAGCTATTTCTGTCTCTATTGACAGAAATAAAATTTTAAACCCAACTTGTGTAAACCTATATCTATACAAGCAATCAATCTTTAAGATCTTGCTTTTACCAGTTATCAGTAATTCATTATAATAAATGCACACATTAATTTTCTGAAATTAATAGTAGTACAACCCAAACCGTAAGAACTGTTCATGTTGACAGCTTGTTCTAACATCAAAATTATTTCTTCTTCAGTACACCACAAGCACAGTGTTTGTCTAACCAGTCTAAGAATGTAGCAGAGTTATCTTTTCCTGACAAGTTACCAGGAGAGCTGTATGATGCTGATATGCAGTGTAAATGGCAGTTTGGTGATAAAGCCAAGCTTTGTGGTTATGATTTTGGAAAGGTTAGTTGACATAAGTCATTTATCTAATTGAAGTACTATGTTTACTGTATGAATAAAATGAGATGTCTTACATATGTCTAACTAAAAGGAATTATTACTAAAAGACATCTAGATGGCAACATGCAGTCTTCAGTCTACTGTATATTTAAGGAATTGACTTATGTTTTTTCTGTCTATGAAGAAATAACATAAAAAATTTGGTGCACACTGAATAACGCGCGTAGCGGGTTATTTAACAGTGTGCACCACATTTTTTATGTTATTTCCAATAGAAAGAAAAAATATTACAGTCATTTCTTATAATTTAATTCTAAATTCCATTTTAAACCGTAGAAAACCATGAAAAAACGTTGATGACGTCACGGTCACATGACTGAATTATGTCTATGGGCTGATAACAAAATAATGTCAGCCAATCAGGAGACCTGTCACATCCAAAATTAAATTTTACAGTCATCTAGATGGCAACATGCAGTCTTCAGCCTACTGTATATACAGTCATCTCCTGAAATAGGTTTTCTCTCTCATAACCAAATCATTCATCAAATGGTTCAGTTGGTGCCAGTTTGATTTTCAATATCATCTGAAATTAAGAGAAAACAAGAATGTGTTCCAAGCACACGTATGCCCCATCTGCACTATCATTGTCTATGTTCATTGGACTGTGAAAATGGGATAAAATCTCTAATTTGGCATTAAAATTAGAAAGATTATATCATAGGGAACATGTTTACTATTAAAGTTTCAAGTTGATTGGATCTCAACTTCATCAAAAACGACCTCGACCAAAAACTTTAACCTAATGCCGGACAGATGGACGAATGGATGAATGCACAAACTAGAAAACATAATGTCCATAAATGGGGACACACTGATGCAGAGAATTACTAGCTTGTTTTAACCTTAAAAGTCTGCACCAAAAATGTTTAGCAAGGTCTATTTTCATTATAGAAATTATTGCTTCCTAATAGACTAGAGGGATAGCAGTTCAGACATTACCAATAACTTCAGTAGACTGGTTGCTCTTAGGATTGGAGTGCCAAACATTAATAATATTTAACAATAAGTTTTATCTAACAAGCACCATTTGTATTTATAATTCAGGATATCTGTAAGTCCCTGTGGTGTTTCAGAGGAAGACAACGATGTGAGACAAAGTTTTTACCAGCCGCTGAGGGAACATCTTGTGGTCATGGTAGGGTAGGTAGGCAATATTTGTTATTTCACTTTTTTTTTTAAGTCATGTTGTGATCTGTTAGGTCTTGTTTATAATCACCTTACATATCATATCAACGGCTTTAAGACTGGTAAATGTTACTTCTTTTAAGGCACACAAGAAGTAAATAACAAACACATTCGCTTAGAGAAATTTCTCTAGGAATTCATTTTCTGTTGTTTAAACGTAAATCATGACAGTTGCAAGATCTTTTTAAATACCAAAGGTTAGACAAATTAATAAAAAATTATCCAAATAAGGTATTTGTTTGTATATAAGTTTTCATATATAATGCAAAGTATTCTCCTGTTTCTTTTCAGTGGTGCCGCCAAGGTGCATGTGTAAAGTTTGGACAGCATGGTCCTAGTCCTGTAGATGGTGGATGGTCTGAGTGGTCAGTATGGTCAGAATGTTCCCGGTCTTGTGGTGGTGGTGTGACCAAGAGAGAAAGACAATGTAACAAGCCATTGTAAGTTTGTAAACATCCTGGTCAATTGAATTGGAGGGAAAAGGAGAATATTTTTTTTGGCGACTTTCACGAGTAGTAAAATAACCCTTATATAAATCATCATGAATATAGCTACATCCAAAGCATTAAGTTGATATATGTATAGCAAAATTAAATCCCCATATAATAAGCTAAAAAGGGCTAATGGCAAAATAAAGAATCAGCGGAAAAAATAAGTTGGTTTAATACAGTATCTTCTTTATGTGATGTAAAATAAAGGATTTCTTATAAATAAGCTTATATACATTTATAAGCCAATTAATGGTGATCAGCTTCCTTATGGTAATGTTTGATTTATCTGAGGTTTTTAAAATTTTATCAATATCTTATTTTTTAGTACAAAATGTATTAAAAAAAACATAATAAATGAATACCACATCTATTTATTTTTGTAATTTTGATTTTTTTTACAGACCTCAGTATGGTGGTATGCCATGCCAGGGAGATGATAAAGTTTACAAAATGTGTAATGTAAAAGTATGTATTGGTTTTGATGGTTACGGACATCTGATTATTACTGATTTGATATTTTTTTACTTGTAGAAAAGGGGACAGTGCCCCTTCATAGTAGGAGAGGGTAGAATGGGGTCTACTTCCAAAATTCAGAGAAAATCAATGCAAAATCGATTTCCTGTAAAAATATTGTGTCTTGTTCTAAATCATAATATAATTATTAAAATCCAGAATTCCCAATTTTCTAATAATAAAATCAACTAGTCATCCATGAATTCCCTCAAATTAAATGGCTCAATCTTGAAGTTTGGTAAAAAAAAATCCTGCACCCTTCGTAGTACAATATCTGAGCACCAACTTAAGAACTTGTTTCAAATCTTAGCAGCATTTACATAAAATGTTGATTATCTATCTGATTATATTTTAAGTGTTTTGATAATATTTGATTGATTATTTTGTAAATGATAGGTGTGTCCTGATGGTGACGGTGATTTTTATGATGTACAGTGTACGTCTTACAACAAAGAGCCCTACAGAGGATGGTACCTCAAATGGAAACCTAATCATAAACTTTATGACTGTAAGTTTGTTATAAACTGATAGCAGTTTTATTTTGTATTCTAATCAGTAATTTTTCAAATATCTAGCAGGATAAAAAAAAATTGCCAACATGAATGTAAATAATTGAGTTGGATCGTAAAATATTAGGGCATAAGATGTGATTTTAGGATTTTTGTTTTTTATTGTAAAAATTGCTTTCTCTAACATTATATTATGAAGTTATTTTTTTAATATGACAATTAGTCTTGTATATTTTCAGTTAATGAGCCATGTATTCTCCATTGCTATGCTGAGACCTATAGTTATGTGTTTAACATCAAACACACGGCTGTCGATGGTATGAAGTGTATGGATAAAAACAACCTGTGTATCAATGGTGTATGCAAGGTAAGCATGAAAAATAGCCTTCAAACAAAATAAACTTCATCATATCAAAATATAGGTATTAACAATGAATAAAAGGACATATTCAATAGACATTATTTTAATAACTAAAAAAAGTTGAAACAGACAAATAGAAGTAATAATATGGTCATAAATGAGGGACAATATGTAAGAATCAAGCTATTATATATTTCATTTTTAGCTCACCTGGCCAAAAGGCCAAGTGAGCTTTTCTCATCACTTGGCGTCCGGCGTCGTCGTCCTGCGTCCGTCATCGTTAACTTTTACAAAAATCTTCTCTGATACTACTGGGCTAAAATTAAAATCAATTTTTAACAATTTTCATAAATTTTGTAAATTTTTACTAACATTTTCCACTGAAACTACACGGACAAGTTCATTATAGATAGAGATAATTGTAAGCAGCAAGAATGTTCAGTAAAGTAAGATGTACAAACACATCACAATCACCTAAACACAATTTTGTCATGAACTGTCTGCTTCCTTTGTTTAATTCACATATACCAAGGTGAGCAACACAGGCTCTTTAGAGCCTCTAGTTTAACTTATGGCAAATATTCTTCTTAGATTTTACAACAAATAATTACCCCACTCAGTGATAATGTCGTTTTTCTAATGAGAAAACTCTTGGTAAAAATTAAGTAAAATGCAATGTTGAACATCTGAGATTTTTGTTAGTTCAGAAATTATTGCAATAATTCAGTTAATCCAGGACTTTATTGCAGTTATATACAATTAACTAGTTGATTTAACATTTTGTTTATTAATTACACATTACAAATTGATCCAGAAGATTATTTCAGTAATTGATACACAAAAATATTTCAGAACTTGTATTATACAGTAAATGGTGTAAGGGAGATAATAACATTCTGTTTTGAACTTCAATTTGCATTAACTGGTCCTTGTTAAATATCAAATGATATTTGAAGTGTGTATTTGTAATAATACACCCAATGTTTTATCATTCAGCCAATAGGATGTGACTGGATTGTTGGTTCTAATGCCTCTAATGATATTTGTGGAGTCTGTAGGGGAGACAACTCTACATGTAGAATATTAAGTGGGGAATATACAGAGCAACCTAAACTAAACAGTAAGTAAAGAAGTACAAATACAGCTGAAATATAGGCATTACTAGTTGGAGCTTAATGTCTTCTGTATGATTCGATGTTTCAGTATTTTCCTTTTTTGTTTCAGAACATATAGCTATTAGCTAAGAAATTTTAGGGAATAAAAGTCTCTCTTTTGAGTTCATGTTAAGTATAAATAGTCTTTTTATTAAGAAATGATGGATTCAGTTTAAAAGTATATCTTTATACTTAGTGTACATTATTGTTAAATATATCGCATGTTGTATTTGACAAATATATGCTAAATTTTGGGAGCAAAATGATTTATTTCACTCAATTTAATATTTTCCAGCTTATTTCCCAATAGCTGTATTGCCTAAAACAGCCAGATCCATAAAAATTAAAGAAAATGCCTTATCATCAAACTATCTATCCATACGTGATATATTTGGTAAATATTTACTGAATGGTGAACATCGTGTTGCATGGCCTGGTGAATATAAGATAGGAGGAGCTAAATTTTACTACAGTCGACCGTACAATGAACCAGAGACTCTGACTTGTGATGGACCACTTACAGAGGACTTAGTTTTAGAGGTAAAATATATTAAAGGAATTTCAAAGATCGTTCACTAAGAGCTATTTTTATAGTGTTGTAAGAAGCTTATTCTATGTAGTATATTAAATCAGCCATATAAAATAGCTAATTCAAGAAAAAGCATCTGCATGAAATGGGTGCTTTAATGTCCAGTATTTAAAAATGTTTTAGGCAGTTTCCTCTGTAATTTTTTTTCTGAAATAAAAAAAGGCTGCATTTGGTGAATACTTATATCTCATTGCTCATCATACAACATCTCATTGTTTTATAAAGACCAAAAGTACAGTCATGGAACAAAAGTGAGTTCTCACTCAAAAAAGGTATTATTTCAACTAAAATCAATATTTTAAAAAAAAATTACCAAGTTACTGTATGAGCGATTTTTATAAAATAGATACCAAAAGATGTAAAAATGTCTGAAGTTTGTATTTATGAAGGCAAAGTTTTATGCTTTTGCTTGATCTCATTTTATAGGGACTTGTTACAGCTTGAGAATAAAAAATTTAAATGCAATGACAATTTTGAAACAATTCATTGGTAGGAATCAAAATACAATTCATGATGTCTGCCTCAAGTTTCACTACACTTGTATGATCTACTTATGATGTGAACATTTATTTTTTTAGATTCTAGTGCAAGACAAAAATCCTGGAATAAGTTATGAATATGCATTACCTATAGATCAACATGAGAAGTTAACAACTAGAAGATCTGATATGTATTCTTGGAGTATATCTGTGACTGCATGCTCGGAGCCTTGTGCTGGAGGTAGGATGATTTTTTTGGTTCTTAAATATTTAAATAATTAAATAAACTATACATTGAAGATTGGAATAGCTTTCTTAAATATTTTTTAAAACCTTTTTTTTTTCATAATAGAAGTGAAACAAAAAGATGGAATTTCTTTACTTACCTTATACTTTTTAACACTATATATTTGTAGGTAGTAAAACCGTGTCAGCTTTTTGTCGTAGAAACCATTATGAAGAAGTAGATCCAGCGTACTGTGATTCAAAGTCCAAACCAGAGACTGGAATCTTCTCATGTAACCAGAATCCTTGTCCTCCTAGGTAAGTATCCAATGAAACAGGGAACCAGTAAAATGATGTCATGCTATTTAAGACAGTATTATTCCTTTGTCCAGTTTATATCAGAATAGTACAACAAAGATATTTGCAAATTATTTTATGTTTCTATTATAACAGTGTTTTCCAAATGTCAGTTACTAGTAGAACAAACAAAAAATAAATGGATCTGAAACATTATATATAAAAAGAGGAAAAGATGCGGTAGGATTGCTTATGAGACAACTCTCCACTAGAGACCAAATTACTTAGAAGTTAAAAACTATAGGTCACAGTATGGCCCTCAACAATGTGCAAAGCAAATAGCAAAAAGTCAGCTATGAAAGGCCCCGAAATAACAATGAAAAACAATTCAAACAAGAAAAATAACTGCCTTATTTATATAAAAAAATGAACAAAAATCAAATAACACATAAAAAAAAGACAACCACTGAATTACAGGTCTGCAATAACTGTTAATTTACTTATTCTTATATGGTACAATTGATAATTTAAGGAGCTCGAGGGTATAAAAATTTCAGAAAAAAATTAAACATTATTTTTTTTCATTTCTAATTTTATTTATTACTTTATTAGTTGTTACTTTATTATATGGTACCAAAAAAAATCATTTTGGTCCCAGATGACTTTATTATATGGTACCAAAAAAAATCATTTTGGTCCCAGATGACTTTTCATTGAATAAGTGCCAAATTATCTCCCTTTTGTCCAAAAAATGCCATTTTTTGGCATTTCAATTGAAATATCTTTTTTAACTCATCAGTGACCTATATTTTTTATTATTATTTTCATATAAGCTGTATTCAACTAAACTATTGTAAAATTTTAGCAATTTCTGTAATTTGTTCATTTTTTTATTTCGATACTACCTCTTATTCCCCTATTAGTTCTACAGAAATAAAGTACATTTACAAAAATATATGCTTCTATCTAAGGCACATTGTGAGCATAAATGAACGGTGAACCTATTTTTTTTTTATTTTTCTATTAAGATAAAGTTCTTTTATAAAAAAAAAAATTGCAAAATCCTATATCAAGAAAAAAATATATTTAGACCAGTGAAGAATCACATAATACGTTTGTATGTATATTTTCAGATGGGTGCCAGAAGGATGGAGAGAGTGCACCAAGAAATGTGGAGGAGGTAAACAGAAGAGAAAGATCATGTGTCGGCAGAAACATTCAATGTCAATAGATAAAGCTGTCAAGAGAAAATTCTGTAGAAATCTACCTAAACCAATTAAAAAGAGGCCTTGTAACAGTCATGCATGTCCTCCTAGATGGTTTAAAGGCAAATGGTCAAAGGTAATATAGCATTCTTAACAAGGCATTTTTTTTAAATCTTGTTGTAAGACACAAAAAATAATTTTGGAATTATTGCAATAAATATGGTCATTTTCATTTTTATGTGCAAGTAACAAAATAGCTATTTTTAAATCAGAAATTATAATAAATGAGGCAAAGATGGAAATCAACTAATCATAGATACCAGGGTTTTCAATGCCAGACATCTGTTTCATCTACAAAAGTCTTATCAGTGATGGTCATATAAAAAAATTTAAAAAAGGCCAAATAAAATACAAAGTTTAAGAGCATAGAGGACTGATTATTAAAACTATTAATTCAAAATAGTAAGATATGATTCAAGTGCAGTAACTACAGTGATAACTGTATACTTGTGTCTTATTTGTACATGACACATATTTTGTTTCAGTGTTCTGTGAGTTGTGGAGAAGGTATATGGTCAAGGAAGGTGGTCTGTAAAAGTAAAGGGGTCAAAGGGGTTAGAGGTAACAACATAATACCAGACGACAGTTGTCGTGGCAACAAACCTAACATTACAGAACCCTGTAAGAAAGAGGAATGTCCACCAGAAGATCATTTTGAATGGCATTTGTCACCATGGGGACCAGTAAGTATGGTGGCCATTTCATTACCATTTTCAAATCTTAAATAAAGTCAATGCCCTTTCATTCGTGTTTTTTAATTTCATATATACATTCAGGTGTATTTTAATTGTTTGTCTGATAAACAGACTTTCAAATTTCAGCTTTTTACAGCAATTTCAAAATCTGTTAGTGCTTTTTGCTTTTACAAAATATTTAGTGCAAAAAGTTCATGGAAGTATAGACCCTATAATTTTGGTTTATCAGTTTGTCTTTCAATTTGTTGAATGACTATTGAAGGATATAAGTAACTGCTATTTCAAGATCCTCTATATAACTCTTGCAGAAGGCAAATGGAAAAATACTAAGTATGTGTTAAATTTACACTTTCAACATTAGATTTGTTGCCATCTGAATATGTTATTTACCAACGTCTTTATACTAGTTGGAGATTTAAGAAGCTTGAAAGATGTAAACATAATTTTTGACAATATTTTAATTAAGAGATTCTGAAATCAAAATTTCAATGGGTAATTTTTTTGGCATACAGCAAAAATAAGAAACACTATCCTACATATAAATGATCATATGACCATTGCCTAGTAAGGATAGTCAGCATTAGGCTTTTTTATGCATTGCTTATGGCATACTTCATTTGCAGTTATATTAGATTGTACAGTGCTTGCTTCACTAATTTTCCTTTTTGAATCATGCCATTATGCCTTTTAACAGTGTTCTCAAACCTGTGGAGACGGTTCAAGATCACGGTACCTGAGATGTAAACAAATCATTGGTGATAAAGTTCAAGAGTTGTCCAGTAACAGGATGTGCTTTGGCTTAGACAAACCTGATGTTGCCATGGTAGAATCATGCCACCTTATGCCATGTCCTGCAGCTTATGTCTGGTTGCCACAGTGGCATTCAATGCCATGGTCACAGGTCTGCTTTCTGTATTGACAAGTTGTTTTTAATATAGTTTTGCATTATTAGGTGAACATTCCAGTCTTTTATGATCTTTTCAACATTATGTCATGTTTTTATGTATAAAGTGTAACCAATACTGTAAACCAACTTAGTTTTGCGACTTTGACGAGTAAAAAAAAGGGACTATAAATTGTCATGAATATGTAAAAATTTTACTTTTCCTTATTAAACTACATTATGTAAGTATGAAAATTGCAAAATAAAGTATTCATGAAAATAGTTGGTTTGCAGGTTCAAATTTTATAAGGAAAAAAAATCTTTGGAATATTGACCGTAAAAGTGCTAATTTTTTTCAATCTTAAGCATTGCTTTTCCATCCTGTCGACTTTCCATTCAGAGAAGCTCATACTGCTTATTATGTGCTAGTTATGTTTTAGCTTGCTTTTTAACCCAGTTGGGGTCGTAGTATTTTTGTATGTTATAAATTTGTTTTTGACATATTACATACCAGCTGTATGTTAGAAATTTAAAATTATTTAGTATTAAAATGTATAAAAACTATCAATAAAGTTTTGTGAATAGTGTATATTGTCGCTGGGCTTTCAAAATGTTGTAAGTTACAAATTTTTCAAGAAAAAAATAACTCACAAACAGGCTTTGACAAATTCCATGCTTCCAAAATGTCATATATATATATATGTGAACTTGAACATTTTTGAATATAGCTGTGAAATAAAAACTTTGACATTTCTGGATTATCCGGGAACTTGAATTATTTTCTCAGAAATAAAGAAATGTATTATAATTTTATTCCCAAAGCCATGATACAACAATTTTCAAGTTTTCATACAACATTTTGGAGGCAAAATTAACAAACAACTGACATTGGCAATTTTGTAATATGTCTTATTTCAAACAATTTGATTGGTCTAACTGTATGCTATTTTGTAAAAGATTTCCTCTCGCCCAGACCATTGGTGTCAAAAAGTATTTTTAGCTAAAAAAGTCATGTATGACATTTTCCAAGACCAGCGACGAATTATGACTTATATATATATATTCCTATATTTGTACATTTCATTAATATTTTTAAAACCCAAGAAGACTATTGTTCATGAAATATCTTTAGTTCAGTTTGCTGAAATCCAGGACCAGAACAAATTAACAATAAATACATTATGAAGGTTCTTTAAATTAATTTTATTATATTTGATTGTTGTTTTATTATTTTTAGTGTTCTGTTAGTTGTGGAGAAGGAGAACAGAGACGTCAAGTTCGTTGTTTGAACATAAGAAATGAAGATACTGTAGGATGTGAAATAGATAAACGACCTTCAGCCTCTCAAACCTGTAAATTACAACCATGTAAACAGAAAGAAGTTTATCGTAGTATGTACATTAAAGATTTAATACTCACAAATCTATACTGCAAAAAGTTTTGTTTTCTTTTAGAAAGGAGTGGGGAAAGTTAGTGTATGTTCTCTAACTTCAGTTTACCTCCACCAAATAGTTTGAAACTTATACACAATGCTTGTTAACACAAAACACAGATCACGTCTGAATTTGGGTGGTTTCACTTTTACATTTCTAGAGTTATGGTTCTTAACAGATGAAAAAGCTGCATTATTTTTGTTTCCATCCTCTTACTTTAGTTCGCCTCTGCCAAATGTTATGAAAAGTATACACAATGCTTATTACCACAAAATTCAGGTCAAGTTTAAACTTTGATTGCATCACTTTGACTGTTCTAGAGTTATGCCCCTTTACAAATGGAAAAAAATGACCATTTTTTTTATTTCCTTTCTCAATCTTAAGTTTGCCTCAACTAGATGTTATGAAACTTTCAATGTTTATTACCACAAAATCAGATCAAGTGCAATTTGTGTAGCATCACTTTAACCATTCTTCAGTTATAACATTATGTTCAAGGTCTGGCATCATTTTCATCTCATGAACACATTCCTTATTTTATTATGCTCATTTCAACCAGATGGCACTTCAGTATCAGGTTATTTGAGTTTCTGAAAATATGAAATATACACGTAAGTTAGTTTTTCTTGCTGTATTTTCAGGTCCAGTTTGTGAAGATAAGTATCCTTGGTGTCATCTAGTACGAGAACATAATGTATGTCGTCATCATTTCTATGGGAGTAATTGTTGTAAAACTTGTCATGGTATAGCGGTCAAATATCGTACATAATGTGTGTCTTCATCATTTCTATGGCAGTAGCTGTTGTAAACTTGTCCAGTTAACTACATAATTAGTGTTGACATCAGGTATGAGAATCCACAATGTGTGTGTAATTTCTATGGGAGTAACTGTGTTAAAAACTTTTCCTGGAAAACTTGCCAGTTAAAAACATAACATGGCATGGGGTACGAGAACACACAATGTGTGTCAACATAATGTGTATTGAAGTTATTGTTGAAACTTGTCATGAAATTTCTATCATGTTCCGTACATAATATTTGTTGAAAAATAGCTATAGAAGTTACTGTTGTTTAACCTTATCATCACAGAGCTGTCAGATAAAATGAAAATGTGCTGCAACATCACAGGGGAAGTAACTGTTGTAAAAAAAAACTTATCATGGAATAATATCATCTTCAAGTATCATATACTAAGTACATCAGCATAATTTCTATCACACTAATTCTAGTAAAGCATCATTTGTCCAATAATATTTACATTGTGGCCTATGATCTCATGATGATTTAGTAATCTTAATCTCACTCATTAACCACATTTTGTAGTAAATGTGATTGTACATATTGATGAAGATTGTATTTTATTACGATGAAAAAATTAGTAAATATTATTTCATTTGTCATAATTCACTTGTATTCCTTACCTGAATGTATTTAACTTTCAAGTTTTTGATTTTGTATAATTATGTAAGTTGAATTTCATTTTAAGATGTATCATTAAAATGATCAGTATGAAGCATTCATTCATGTTTAATTGTCTCTCAAATATGTAATTTATTTTGTACTTTCTCTCAATATTTTCTCAGTGCATTGTGATTTATTGTACAGAACTGTATACTATATATGTGTTATATATACTTTGCTTAGGACCATTTAATTGAAACTTTTCATTCATTCATGGTGTAATATTAAACAAGGCCACATTTGAATATGCAAATGATTTTAGGTACCCCTGCTACTTTTCATTTAAGAAGCACTTAAAATCTGGTTTGTTTTTTAACTTATTTATTAAGGATATTTACTGAAATCTGAATTTTCACTTTAGGTGAATTTGGCTATTTGTTTAGGTCCCTTTGAGTGATAAACTATATACATGTCTAGGTCCCTTTTGGTAATAGCCCTTTATATGTTTAGGTCTTATACATCCTTGGCGTTCAAATGTTTTGGTTTAAAATATCCTAATGAAGACCAATCTAGAAAAGTTGCTTTGGGCAAAAGCAATTGTAAAAGTGTTATTTTCATGTTAGTGCTACATATTTGAATAAGCTTTTTATAACAATATTCATGTGTCAGTCCTTCAGTTTTCTGCAAACCATAAATTCTTGTCATATTGTATGCTTTATGATGTCATCAAATGATTACTGGGTATTTGTACTATAAATAATTTACATTACATCTAAGATGAAAAATGGACCAAATATTATGATGAGGGTATTTACAATGATTGAATAAAACATATACTTAACTGTAAAGTCAGCTAAACGTTTTAATTAGGTTGTGTTGTAAAAGCAATATTAAGCTTTCTCAATGATCAAAATTGGTGTTTGTCAAACTGCTATATAACCAGTGTAATTTTTCTGACAAAACAGTTGTTTCAAAATTTTCAAAAATTTTATATTTTTGTTAAAGGGTCAAAGTAAATACATTGCCATCATATTATGAAAATTAAACCAGCCAAATTAATTTTAGTGAAAGTGTTGGGTACCACCTTAAAGTGATAATTTAGGACAAAATTAATGCTTTTGTTAGTTTTTAACAACCGTTTTAATTTTTAAACTTCAGGTCATTCCATATTCAAATTTACACTCATGGTCTGAAATATTTTGTTTTATGCTTATAGTCTTCATAAGAAAGCCATGTTATTGTACATTTTCAAGAATATGGATATTAAAATGCATTTAGTGAAATTCAGAAGAGAGATAAGAAAGTAGGCCCAGCTTTTAAAAGTGAAGAAAATAAGTAACATACTTAGAACCAATTTACAAATGAAAATTAAAAAAAAGAAAAGAGTTTAGAAATTTTGTCCTGCAGTAGTATGCAAAATTTAATGTTGTTTATGAAAGTGCTATGTTTTTTGTAAATATTTTCGTTATTATTATTAGAGCTGTGATAATTTTGAAATGACTTTTAAGTATAATGATTTTACATTTTTATTATATTTATTAACAGTAAGAGTTCTGTTTTTGTAAAAACAAATATTGCTTGTATATGTGATTGTTTTGAAAACAATTAGTAATCAAGGTAAAATTACATGATTTTTTTAGCTACATGTGATGTCTTTGTTGAACCCATCTGTAACATTCTACACTTTTTCAAGTAAAGCTAAATATTTGAAAGACATATAGATATAAACTCCTATACTTAGGGAAGTCATGAAACTAACCATGTTAGAAATCTGTCATGTTAAAGATACACTTTTAAGCAAAAAAGATGGAATGGTATGTTTTTTTTTTTTTTATTGAAATGATTGTTATTGCAGATAAGACTGAAGTAAAATGCAATGCTTAATGTTCAAATTAGTATGGCAATTTTTCTTTTAAAGAGACTTAAATTGTCTTTATGAATTCCTACTACCCTATTGCAACTGATTTGTTTGCAAATATCAATGAGCAACAGTTGAGAAGATTATATTCTTTATATAGAAGTTTACTGAAATTAATAATACAATTATTCGTAACCGCTGAAAATTTTATGGATAAAATTTGTAGTGAAAACCGTTACTGCTTGTTGTATTTCTTTTTACAGTGCTTATCCAGTGACCTTTGGGATATCACATTAGCAAAGACTAAAACAGTTTACCAAATTGCAGTTAGATTTCTACTCCAACTAACTGATCAACTGGTAAAATATTTTAGCAGATTGCTCATTTCTACTCCAACTAACTGATCAACTGGTAAAATATTTTAGCAGATTGCTCAAGTGAAATGTAGTTAGTAAGAAGTGAGTGCTGTAAAATAAAAACTAATACTTACAATCCAGATCCAGTTAGTTGATACCTTTGTCAATCATTTTTAACAAAAATAATGTCTTACTATAGTATGAGCCACTGAATAAAAAGGTATAATTTTTATATGGAAACTTCTATCATAAATAAATGTTATAAATGAATAGTTCAAAACATTGTTTTTAGGTGTATATTTTATAGCTTTGTCTTCTAAGATGAAGTTATTGTGCAATTGTGATTTGAATAACATTTTTTATACAAATTACTGATCTGCTGGCATTAAAGGGAAATAATTTATATTGAGTTCAAATGTACACTAAAAATTTACTCAATGATACATACCAGGCTTATGATTTTGCCTACAAAAGATTCATCAATACGACTTGAATAAAAAAAAATGAAATGCAAAATTAGTATGAAGTTGAAGGGCATGTAGGACACAAATTAGAAAGGTTTTGCAAAATACTGCTTATAAGTTATCTTGTGCTCCTTGGTAGACAATCCTTTATACTTTGAACAATTCAACATTTTGCAAAACAGCTGTTAATCTATAAATTTCACCATATCAATAAAAATGCATGTCAAAATAAAATTGCTGATTACTGGGCTTGTGATACCTTCTTAATATAAAGGGGGATTTGAATGATTTATAGAACTTTGAATGTGTTCAATAAGTTTCATTGTTCTTTTCATAACAAAGGATACAAGTTAAATAGTCACAGACATAATGTTACAAACAAATTAAATGGGGAAATTTCGATATTTGTCAGACAGAACAAAATTTTGCTGATTATCTGTTATGTAAATTATTTCCCTTTATTACCAGCAGATCAGTAATTTGTATAGAAAATATTATTCGAATCGCAATTGCACAATAACTTCATCTTAGAAGACAAAGCTATAAAATATACACCTAAAAACAATGTTTTGAACTATTCATTTATAACATTTATTTATGATAGAAGTTTCCATATCAAAATTAGACCTTTTTATTCAGTGACTCATACTATAGTAAGACATTATTTTTGTTCCAATTGATTGACAAAGGTATCAACTAACTGGATCTGGATGGTAAGTATTAGTTATTATTTTACAGCACTCACTTCTTACTAACTACATTTCACTTGAGCAATCTGCTAAAATATTTTACCAGTTCATCAGTTAGTTGGAGTAGAAATCTAACTGCAATTTGGTAAACGGCTTTAGTCTTTGCTAATGTGATACCCCAAAGGTCACTGGATAAGCACGGTAAGAAAAAATACTTTCATGGATCTAGAGACTTACAGTTGTCATGCTGTAAAACCACAAAATATCTATTATTCCATCACTATTAATACTGATGTGGTCCTTTTCTGTCCATTTTGTCTTATTTATTTGTTTTTAGTTTATTTTTACTGTATTTTCATGGATTGAAGAAAAATTGTATTGATTCTTTCATATTTGATTTTGTTTTGATAAACTCTGCATTCAGGCTTAAGAAAATGTGTACCTTGTTAAATAATTAGATTAAGTTGTACCCACGAAATCAACGAAAATTGGTATCCCACAATATTTATCAATCCATAGTATTTTAAAATCAAAAAGGTAATGTTTGTTGATGGCCAGTTTACAAGAACTTTGAGTTTACATTTTATAAAACATTTGTCATGTGATTGTTATTTACCTCAACTGTACAAATTGTAAATAAAAATATAACAGATGTTATTACTTTGCCTACAAGTTTGATTTATGCCATCATTGTAAACCATAAAAAACTTTTCCTTTTTCGTCAAAGAGAGACGAAAATATAAAATGACATTCAAACCTGCAAGTCAAAACAAACTGACAACGCCAAGGCTATAAAAGAAAAAAAAATCAGTATTAAAATCACAACATAAAAAAACTGAAGACTGAGCAACATGAACCTATCAAAAACCTGAGGATCTGAGGTGCTTCGGAAGGGTAAGCAGATCATGCTAAATATATAGCACCCGTCATGGTTCTTATATAAGTACAAACCTTGTGATAAGTCTTATTTCGTAGTTTAAAGGAAAGGATAGGGGGGGTTACAAAGACTATAACATATCTATCGTCATCTGTGAAATAGTGTTCTGTTCTATCTGCTGGTGGACGTTTCGTCCCCGAGGGTTTCACCAGCCCAGTAGTTAGCACTTCGGTGTTGACATGAATATCAAATATGTGGTCAGGTTTTAATATGTTCATTTTGAACAGCAGCCCTCTATCAATGAAATTACGATAGCAATAACAATAATACTGCAATAGTGGAAGGTATGTACTTCATATGAAGGCGCTGCTTGAATGTTGCTAAATAGAAATGGAAAATATACAGTTTGGAAACTGAAATAGCATCTTTGGTATACTAAACTGTATCTGTTGTATCTTTTACTCATTTTTCAATATAATAGATGCGTTCACTATCAATTATTAACTGAGATACCATCATTCATATTACAGAATGTGAAATAAAGGATAATGCAAGCTTCATTTCATTCTTCCTAAATCGTTCATGTATGAAGCCAGCCTCATATAAATTAATGAACAAGTCGACAAGAAGAGGAGCAAAGTTGGTTCTCATAAGAATACAGAATACAAGAAATCAAACATCTTGGTAATGTCAGTTACATTATTTTTATTGTTTGAATAAGAGTGATGTTTTACAAAGTACGATTTATCCCACCCTACAAGTTACTTGTAACTTCGTTGACCATTGTGTTTCATGAAATTAACCCTTTTAATTTTTGTTTTAGTTTGGATTAGGCAGAGACATATATACACATATGTGTGTGTATATATGTCTCTGGATTAGGTAATACCTGTGTCGATTGTTTGGTATAAGTCAAATGTGTTAGTACTATTGCAAGATTAAATAGTCTTAGATTGTATATATATATGTACACCTCTTCAAAGCAACAGATCTTTGGATCTTTTAAGTATCCACATCTGCTATGCGTCACCTATAGAACTAGTTTCACAAAATAATAATTTAGAAACAGGTTTAATGGAGCAGATAGGAGACCGTGCAATATAGCGTTGTTGTTGTTGGTAGGGACCAATATGTAATTTCGGTGTCCAATTCATTAAGTAAAATCCACTTCTTCGCCTTTGGTTGAAATTTCAACAAGACAAAGAACAGACCTATAATTATCCAGGAGTTCCTTCTTGGAAAGAGTTGTTGGGGCATAAGTGAATTATAAATACCTTGTTAATTTATCAAGCAGTTTATATAATGAGATTTACACACCAAAAGCGACGTTGTTAGGGACATTATCTGCAAGGACATATTTGTCGTGTAACATTTCCTCAATGCAACCAAAATTATGAATATAAAAACAAACTCGTTCCTTGAGGTTCCAATTTTTTATAAAAATATAAGGATATCTAATGATTTGACGAAACAAGAAGAGTTTATCCTTCTTTAATTAAAATTTCCTTTGTTCACTTTTCTTGATAATCCCGGCCAAGGACATGATTTAAGGTAGACTAGAAACATTTGTATGTCGTTTCTGGTTAGCCTAAGCATTTTCAATGGAATTCAAACAGTATAACTGATTTAATTCGCTTTAAATTTTTACAAAGGGTCCTAAGTATCTTCATAAAGCTGTTTCCAACCATTATTGTCGTTCTATGTTGTGATATTTTCTAATGCTTTATCACGCAGTGGAATTTTGTCATAGTAATACAATCTTGTAATGTTTGTTCAAAATTGTATGTTAGATAATTCTGTATAAGTTAGTGTGATAGCGGCTAAAACACAATTTCGTCTGCTGTAACTCTATTCTTTATATGTGTACTTATTATGTCTGGGTTTTTTTTTCACATAACGTTGTCAATATGGATTTTTATAAGACTGACGTACAAATGAGAGGTTTATTCTCATCGGATTTTGTCTAATGCTTTGTTCGTTTCTGTGTGTGTTACATTTTAATGCTGTGTCGTCATTCTCCTCTTATATTTAAAGCGTTTTCCCCATTTTTGTTTTGTGACCTGGATTTTTTTTCTATCGATTTATGAGTTTTGAACATCGGTATACTACTGCTTTTATTTAGCTAGCTATAAAACCATGTTTATTCCACCATTTTCTACATAAGAAAACACCTGTTTCAAGTCAGAAAAATTACAGTTGTTATCCATTGGTTTGATGTGTATGAACTTTGATTATGCCATTTCATAAGGGACTTTCCGTTTTTTTTAATTTTCTTCGGTGTTCGGTATTTTTGTGGGTTTTTTTTCAACAATAATCATATATTTTTAAGAAAGGACAAAAATGCGAGTTATAGTATTGCGGTTTCCGGATAATCTGGATACATATACATATGTATCGGATATCAGAAAACAAGTTCATATTATTGCGATACTCATTCAGTCATTTTAATGGCAATAATAAAAACCTCGCAATATTTTTTGAGTTTACTAGTATGTAAAGCAACTCTACATAACAGTCTTCGTCATCTGAATTGCTCGTTCATCGAAACTAGCGTTTTACTAGCCTGCTAACATATTCCCAACTGTGTTCCAGGCGAATCTATTTTGCTTTTGTCCACTTTGCATTAATCACTTGAAACGCTACTTTAACCAACTTTGCAGTTCTATTCTTAGGTTTAACACCCACAAATACATACTAAATCTATCAAGGACTTTCTGTAAATATCAAATACAGTACTTTAGTTCTGTTTTTGAATATGATACACATCGTCTAAATCTGTGTCCCACAAAAATGTATCCCTGTTCATTTACTCCCTTTCTCTTACATTGACGACTTAATGGGACGCACACTACTTTATTATTTTAGTACTAGAACCAGGTTTTGTTTTTTAGCAGACATATGATGTATCATGTTTCCTGTAGTTCGTCTTAATTTTCTATATCTATCATTCTACTGTTTTATGCAACCATGTTTTTCAAAATTATTTATACCAGACATCTAATTCAGTTTAATCAATAATTTAGTTACTGAACTATGCCGCATACTGTTCTATTCACGACAATAGAATAGCCATGCAATAGGAACATTCCGCAATAACGACAGAATTCATTGGACTTACTCTTGAATAATTCTGTAATTATATGACATTCCCTACAGCTGTCATTTTCAATTCCACAGTGACATAACATATTACTTTCCCCGCAATAATGCATTCCGTGGTGACGTTATCCATCCAATTCACTGGTCTTGCATTCAATAGTGACACACATTACATGCACCGAAGAACAAAATACAATTTGGGGGAGCTGTTGGTTATCGACTATGAATAGGTGCAATATTTTTTTAATCTCATTTCAAAATCTGAAAATGGCTTAATGGACAATTATTCTACCCTCTAATGAAAAAATATTTCCAACTTGTTTAGACAAGATATTGCATAGCAGTCTGTTAATGGCTGCAAAATGCATAGGGAAAAGTAAAATCATAAAAATAGTTAACTCCGAGGTAAATTTTAAACAAAAAGTCCCATAAGACAAAGCATATGAGCAAAAATGAAATACAAGAAAACACATATTTTATCATATTGAGAGTTTCAGCTAACTATAAAAACAGGTTAACACCACCGTTTTCTACATAAGAAAAAGGTAAAATCACAATAATACTGAACTCCAAGGAAAAGTCAATCGGAAAGTCCCTAATCACATGGCAAAATCACATGACAAAACACATCAAACGAATGGATAATAACTGTCATATTCCGGACTTGGTACAGGCATTTTCAAATGTAGAAAATGGTGGATTGAACCTGGTTTTATAGCGCTAAACCTCTCACTTGTACGACAGTCTCATCAAATTCCGTTATAGTACCAACGATGCGTGAACAAAACAGACATCATAAGTAATACAATGACTTCACCAAGTCTGGAAAAGAAAGTTGTTACAATTCGTTTGACGTGTTTGGGGGTTTGGTTTTGCCATTTGATTAGGGACTTTCCGCTTTGAATTTTCCTCGGTTTTCAGTATTTTTGTGATTTTACTTTTTTCCACATAAAAAATGAAATTTTATTTCTGATAAATCTTTTTCTTTTATGATTTTATTTTTGTATGACAAAAGGCATATTTACAAAGCACATTAACAAAACTGAAAGTAATGCCTGCAAAATGCATAGACGTTTTGGTTACTATTCTTTTTGTGGATTATGGTCAGCTAAAAATCAGTGATGATTTGTAGCATTTAGTGACTTAAAAGCACTCACTGAATTAAAAGATAACAAAAATACCAAACTCAGAACAAAATTTTAAATAGAAAGTCTAAACAAATGACAAAATTAAAAGCTCAAACACTTTCAACGAATGGATAACCACTGTCATATTCATGACTTGGTACATGCATTTGCTGACGTAGAAATAAGGGGATAAACTTGGTTATATAGATAGAAAAACCTCTCCCTTGTATGACAGTCCCATACCATTCCACTTTATTGAAACCGATGTGTTAACAAAACAAAGACATAATAGGTAAAAATGTCAAAAAAGGTACAGACATCAATATTTTGTTATATAAAAACAAACACACCGAAGCCGTCTAGTGCACTTATTTCATAATATTCAATCGCAAAGTGCTGGCACCCGCAAAAAATTAGAAGGGATGAGTATAAATTTTAAAAATTGAAATCATCTTTGTAAATTTTAGTTCTTTAACAAAATCCTTTACTGTCAAACAATACATTTTTTAAACCTATGAAGCAGACTTAACTGCATTTGCGGTATTCTTATTTCAAATGCAACTAATTCCATAGTACTCAGACGTTGAATTATGTGAACGAACACTTTCTTTATCTAAATATATGAAAAAAAGGAAATTAACGAATATGAGGCTTGCTTCTTTTCATTCATATTCAGACGTACCTGTATAAAGTCTGCTTAGTGGGTAAAACAGCACGTCTTTAAAAAGGTCTTGTTATCTGAATGTAAATCGGGAATTTATAATATTGTCCACATCAAATTAGAAATCATAATTTTACGAAAACAGCTAAATTTGAACATTAAATTCTGAAATCCTAATTTGTTACTATTTTTTATATATTGTCACAGCTTTCTTGATGTGTCAACTATTAATAATATAATTATGTGCAACATCTGCATGTAACATGATCATTGTAAAATTCGGTTTAATCAATATAGCACTTGTAACATTGGATACTGATATGCACTTGTACAGGTATAATAGCGTTTTTATCCCGTTTTATATTTCATGGGCAAATTTGCGTTACGTTTTGAGATGAATAGTAAAATTTCTTAAGAAATGGAAAATGATGTTAAGTATTGCTTCAAGTTATAAAACAGAGTTTTAAATAAATGCAACGGTAGTATATCATTGTTCTCGAAGGTCATAAATCGTCGGAGAGAAAACAAATTCAAAACTGAGGGAAACACACATCAACTACAAGAGGAAAACATGAAAACAACAGACTGAAACACTAAATAGTTATCAAAGGTACCAGGATTATAATTTAGTACGTCAGACGCGCGTTTCGTCTACATAAGACTCATCAGTGACGCTCATATCAAAATATTTATAAGGCCAAACAAGAACAAAATTGAAGAGCATTGAGGATCCAAAATTCCAAAAAGTTGTGCCAAATACGACTAAGGTAAACTATGCATGGGATAAGAACATCCTTAGTTTTTCGAAAACTCAATGTTTTGTAAACAGGAAATTGACCACATTATTGATATTCATGTCAACACCGAAGTGTTGACTACTGGGCTGGTAATACCCTCGGGGACGAAACGTCCACAAAAACACCAAAAAAACGCAACAAAAAAACCAAACGACAAGATAACATACACAGAAACGAAATATAAGTTTACAAAAGGTACCAGGATTACTATTTAGTACGCCAGACGTGCGTTTCGTCTACATAAGACTCATCAGTGACGCTCATATCAAAATATTTATAAAGCCAAACAAGTACAAAGTTGAAGAGCATTGAGGATCCAAAATTCCAAAAAGTTTTACCAAACTGCTAGACCGTTGCAAAAACCAATTATGCAATAATTATATAGTTATCAAAAGTACCAGGATTATAATTTTATACGCCAGACGCGTGTTTCGTCTACATAAGACTCATCAGTGACGCTCAGATCAAAATAGGTAAAAAGCCAAAACAAATACAAAGTTGAGGAGCATTGAGGACCCAAAATTCCAAAAAGTTGTGCCAAATATGGCTAAGGTAATCTACTCCTGGGGTAAGAAAATACTTAGTTTTTCGAAAAATTCAAAGTTTTGTAAACAGAAAATTTATAAAAATGACCAATAAGTCAGTGATCGAAATTTTGACCTACCACACAAGATAATGTTATAACGAAACATCATAATCTTTGACATAGGCAGGGATGAAGATTGTTATCTTTGCAAGGACTCCTATCTATACAATTTCGAATATATTCCCTCTTTTATGATACAAATAAGTAACAAATTCAATTCTTATCAGTAGTAAGTAATATTTGGTGCAGTCAACAGACATGCCAGGGATGAAATCGGGGGAAAATGTTTAGTTGATGACATGTGTACTGAAACAATCATGCTTTTAACACTTTTATTATAGGCTACATTCATTGATTTCGAATTTAACGTTGCTAAAAATTCTTTCTTTTCAAAGGACTTAGTCCAATATTAGACGGTTTTTGTGTCAAATGAAAGTGGCCGCATTCGTGTTCATCCTTACTTTTGAAATGTGGGTTGTATTTTATGATAATACATAACGAATATAAAGGTTGAGGCCACTTTCATTTTTGACAAAAAACATCTGAAAAGTGTAATTTTTCGGCATATTTGGTAGATTTTTCATATTTGAGCTTGCATCAGGTCGTTTTTAATTACTTAATCAGTTAAAATCTTTCACATTAACTAATTGATCCAAATGAAAAAGACACTCAAATGTTTACAAAGTGGTCAAAATCTTTCGTTAGATGAAACTGAAATTTGAGGCTAATATCAGTCCTTACCGGACCTACTCCTTTGTAATACAAGCACTACAATAAACAAAAATGAGAAACACGAACACCACCACAAATAGAATTATCAAATGAAAACTCGGTACTTTGAAAATGAAAAGACTGATTTTAAGGTGAAAATTACTGCTTCAGTCTTATTCAATCTATCTATGTGTCAATACAAATATCTAATGAAAATGGACTTTTTAAAACGTAAGATCACAAACATTCTGATCTTTGAAGAAAATTCAAGATGGAAAGTCTTAATTTAATGACAAAATCAAAAGCTCAAACTCATCAAACGAATGGACAACAACTACCATGTTCCTGACTTGGTACGGGCATTTTCTATGTAGAAAATTGTGGATTGAAGTCATACTTATCAGAATGTCATGTCAGAAGAAAATTTGTTATTTTTTTTTATACCTATTTTGTTATGTCCCATTCGGTCATATTGCTCCTCAAGTACTCAAGTATTTATACAAAGTTAAGGAGATAATGCATTATTGCCAATGAAACAACTATCAACCAGGAACAGAAATGACGAGGATGTAAATAAATATAGGTCACAGATGAGACTTCAACAACGAGCAAAACACATGCTTTATAGTACAATACATGTTCTTGGATTGCCAATTTCTTTTTGGTTTGAGCGTTTCTGACGAAGGTAAATTCCGAAAAGCAAATTTGGATGCCCCACACTAATTAAGATAAATTTTCATTAAATATATTTTTCCTGTACTTTGATTAGATTTGATATATTACTGGTAAGGTGGAAATGACGAAGTTATTGAAGGTTCATGGACATGGGTAGACATGAATGTGTCTGTATATTATGATGGCTGGAATCCAGGAGAACCTGAGGGGGCAAGAGCAGAACATAGTATGGCGATTTATACGGCTATTAATTACGTTTGGTTTGATGATCATTGCACAAATTCAATTACATTCATTTTCGAAAACCGGAGGTACTGATAATTACGTACATTGTCCATATACATATAATATTATATTATATTGAAAGGTAGTGAAAAATATGAAGGATGCGTTCATATTATATCTGAAAGCTATTGAAACTAGCGTAGACGAGTCTTGCCAAGACGATATTAATTAATTTATAGATTGCATAAATTGCAAACAAGTTCGTTTTGATACGCCATCTTTACAAAAATAGTAATAGTTAAGAAGAAGAAAACAATTCAAATATTTTTTAATAAATCTTCGTACATTTCATGTTCAGTTTTTATCTATAGTATTTGATTATCTACAAACCTACTTTCTCAGAAGGATCAGAGTTCAAGATTGCCCTATAAATGTCCAATATGAAGCGAAATTTTTTATACTAAACTTTATATATACAGTAAATGCACACATTACAGTAAAACAAAGTACATTCTAATGCAACAACGTTTGTAACGTTCATTTTGATTGGATAACGTCACTTTCTTACATGGCATCAATTGATAATTGATGTTATGGGACGTACGCGCAAGCGCAGACGGCATTTGACAGATTTTAGATACATGTTTTAACGTTGTTTTCTGTCAGTTTCAGTAGAATGGAGATAACAATATTGTATTTTAAGCTCCGACGGCATCAATTGGGGATTTGATGGTCGCAAATACCCGTACCCGTAGCTAAAAATACAATACAGTTATATCCTAATTGTCTGTGCTTTTGAACTGCCAATTTATCATTTGTGTTCATGTAGGTATTAATGTTTAATAGTTATAAAATGTAACGTGAAATACTCATTTTCAAGGAATTCTAGACAGTTGAATTCAGTGATGTAAACTTGGAAGTCAGTTTGCTTTTTTCACAACCATAAAATTTAATTCAGTTATTTCATCCATAGGGTTAGATTTAGAAAAAACGAAAAAATTGCTTTCGTATATTTCACTGATAAAGTTTTATACATCATTTTTCTCTGGTTTCATTATTATGGACACTGGATTTTGTTTAAGACTATGTGGACCTTCAAATGTCTTTTGTGTTATTTTAGTCGCTATATCATTGACTGATTTTACATTTCACCCTTTTTACATTTTTGTTTCGATTGTTTTATCGTGTCTGTTAATGGTTGACTGATGTTACATGAAAAACCATATAGGAACTGTTACATGTGGTGTCAATGTGGTTTTCCATTATATTTTGATACACAGCTACATCATAGTGGAAGAACAGTTGAATTTATGGCCTTGTATTTATTGCCTTGTATGCTTTATAGTGGCAAGCTAGGGGACTGTTCTAATAAAAAGTTTAGATGTAACCTTTTGCGATGCAAATTGTCTGCTTCGACCATACAACTCTGTTGTTTAGTATCAGCCCAAATTATCCACCCTTCCCTCAAGTCCATCAACTGTGCAGCATCTGCAAAATATAGTTATTGTTCCAAACATACATGGAATATTTGCCGCGGAACCTTCATTAAACAACAATTAATAAAGCGTTTATTTTGAATAAAAATAAACGCGATATGTTCACACTGTTTTCCTTTCGTTTATCAATTCAAAATATTAAAAAAAAAAGAATTTGATATATGTACATGATACTACAGTCAAGTTCAATAGGAAGATGGTAAAGTCGTCATTTTAATAAATCTCTCAAACTGAATATTACAGTTTCTCTATCACTTATATCAATTTTGTTTTTATTAGAAAATGTGGCAAAGGGGAAAGGTATGAGTATAATCGCCTCAAAAAGTATTAAGACTACTGCTTACCCTAGATCTCACATAGGGAAATAATTGTATAGATTCGTTATTCCCAAATACTAATAACCTAGAATAACCTAATGATTTCATCGAAACGGTATGATAGTACTAGTAGTTGGCCTTGAAAACTGTGTGCACTGTTTGATTTTCCTTTATATGAACAATTTTAATGCACATAAGGGGTATTATAAATCTAGTTAATGCAAACATCGTTATCGTTTAAGACAGGTACTATAAAATATAAAGAAATGTGTTAAAAATTTTCATTATTTTTCATTGGAACGTTACAAATTATTTTTTTACTGATATTGAAGACTTTATAATCACAGTTACGTAATGTACAAAAGAAGTATTTTGCTATTTGTTTCAAATGTTTGTTTGATTTTTATAATTGCAACTAAGAACCAATGCACAATGCACACAAATTCTTATGGATCTAACGTTACAAATTGTTCATATGAGAACCTGACACAAGTACCGAAGAATCTATCTCACGATATCAACATTCTAATTCTTGACAATAACAAAATACGGAAGATTGAAAATGATGCTTTCAGTAATTTAAAACAATTAATTGAACTGACAATTAACAACAATTCATTAGAAAGCTTGGAATCTAAAGCTTTTATAGGATTGACATCATTGATTACACTTAAGATGTCTCGTAACAATCTGGACTTTCTAGCATATACACCGATCTTGTTTAGCTTTATAGCTAATATATCAGTGCTTGATATCAGAAGGAACATGAACTTTTCAAATAATGCAAAACTGCTGACCAATTATCCAGACAAAGCACTTGGAGTACTTGTAAACTTAGAAACCCTTGCTATTGATCTTGGACCAATACCTGTATTTGGAGAAGGGTTCAAGAAGATGGGTAAACTTAAGGTATTGGAATTCGATAATTGTAAAGTAGAGGTATTGAATTATTCAACATTCATAAATTTTAACTGGAGTATTGAATATTTGCATATGAATAGATGTCAACAGTTTGTTAAAGTAGAGCCGGACACCCTAAAACCTTTTCCAAATCTCAAAGTGTTAGATTTGTCGGATACTTACGTGCATCCAATACAGGCTTTCCAGTTTCTAAAACCTTTAGCAAATAGTTCCATGGAAATGATAAACTTTCATCATGTAAATGATGAATCGATTACAAACCACAGTGCATATAGCTTTGAAGTAAATATTACGAAGGAGTTGGTAAGGTATATACAAACAATTTGTGTAGAAGTTCTTGATATTTCTAAAAACAACATAGTAGATTTTGAAAATGGTTCACTTCTTACATTCAATCGACCTGAATGTCTTCTGAATATTTCACTATCTGAGAACCGATTTTCATTATTTCATGCACATCGGCTTGAAAATATCAAACAGTTTTTCAATAGTGCTCAAAACCTTACAAAATTCGAGTACTCGTATATACCTTTGAGTTTTATCAATTATCCACCTATTGCAGTGAACAATCTGACTAATATCACCGAAGAACGAGTTATAACATTACCCTCTTCAATAAAAGTAGTGCATATGAGCCATGTTTTACACAGCGGGCAACCAGTCTTGTGGAAAATACCACCGAATGCGAGTATATATCGATTTGATGTGTCTTTCTGTGTAACCGTCGATCAGGCAACCGCATCAAACGGTTCTGTAATAGAGTATCTTGATGTAACGGGAGTCGATTCAAGAGTAGTTTTCGATAAAATACAACTGTATCCGTTATTTAAACTTGAAATACTTGTAATGAGGAGCACACGTTTGTATATTACAATCAAAAATCAGAAAAACATTTTTACGTTTGTATCAGGAACTGAAAAATTAGATATTTCAGATAACTTTTTGTGGAAATTGCCTTCTGACATATTTGAAAATATGACTAGACTGACAATCTTGAATTTGTCAAACAATCTTTTCAGAGCCGTTCCACTTGCTATTACAAGGATACCAAATCTCAAAGAACTCGATTTGAGAAATAACCTTCTAACCAATATCAATAGTACATTTCAAGAATTGTTCGATGTTTTGTATGCAAAACATGGAGTGTTTAAGCTCCATTTAGACTACAACGCATTTGTTTGCGATTGTACAAACTACGACTTCATCCGCTGGCTTCATAAAATGAAGAAAACCAATTTCATATTCGACAACAATGGTTACAAATGCCTTTTACACAATTCATCACTAACTAACACAAGTACTGCTGCTTCACATTTTAATGAACTTTTTGCTGGATGTAACAACGGTATGTGGCTTAAAGCAGGGATAGCTCTAATTGTTACATTTATTGCAATGTTTTTTCCTTTTACACTTTTATACAGTTTTAGATGGCGAATTTCATTTTATCTCTACAAACGTTTTAGACACACATTAGAAAAAGGTATCGATGTAAAGTTCAAGTATGATGTTTTCGTGTATTATTCTGAAAGTGATCTGTCATGGATTAAGTATATACTGATGCCTGAGTTAGAGAGAAAATGGGGATTGAAAATGTGCATAGAACATAGAGATTTCCCAGTAGGGAGGCCTATAGCTGACACATTCGCTGAGTGCATTGAACAAAGCAGACATATTATATTTCTTGTGACGTCTTCCTTTAAGAATGATATATGGGGACAATACGCAGTTGAGCGGGCAAAATATCATCACTTCTCACAGAATTTACAAAAGATTATCGTCATAACCAAAGGAATAAATACGGAGGAAATTCCACACGAATTAGCTGTTTTGTGGAAGGACCTTGCCTTTATTGCATGGCCGAATGTCAACGAAAAAGAACTTGAGAACGTTTGGAACAAGCTTAAATTGTGGTTATTCCTCAATCATTCGAATTAACCACGTGGAATAAATACTTAACTACATTGCAATATAAGGAAACATTACAATTGTTATCTTATAAAACGTCGATTTTGCCACTCGTTCAAAATCGTTTACTTAAATAAAATGTTGTAATTTTTTTGTAAATATTTTGCATAAATCACTTTTGATAAAACCTTACATTTGTAATTTAATAACAAGGGTGTTCGTGTCTTATTTTCTTTTACTTTTTTAATACGGGTTTTTCTTACAAAATTTTGCCACAACAGGTACTAATGAAGGCTGATAACGTTTGGGGGCTGAGAAGATTCAATGGATACGTTTAGCGAAATGGATAGTATAAAACCATAAAGCCAGGTTCAAACCAACATATTTTCGTAAAGTGGCATGTACCAAGTCAGGAAAGTGGTAGTTCCCTCAGTTTTAGTTCGTAACCCGGATTTGATTTTTTCTCAATCGATTTATGAATTTTGAACAGCGGTATACTACTTTTGCCTTTATTTATCTTATAGTTCGTTTCTGTGTGTGTCGAGTTATCGTTTGTTTTTAGTTGCACTTCAATGTTTCTGTTTTTTCGTTGTTTTCCTCTTATAGTTGATGAGTTTCTCTCGGTTTAAGTTTGTTACCAAAATTGGTTTTCTCTCAATCGATTTATGACTTTCGAGCAGCGGTATACTACTGTTGCCTTTATTCAAAGTCTAATTAGTAAAATATAAAATCTATCATTTACATCAAAACATCAAAAATGTGGTGCACACTTTTAAATAAGCTGGGGTGTTCACCACACTTTGTTTAAATCTCTGCATTATCAGAAAAAAAATTACAGTCATTTATTGAATAAACATCGAAAGTCTATTGACATATTACGTAATAAGATCATAAATAATTAAACTAGGAAGTAATTAAAAGGTTAAACAACTCTAATCTCATACAGAGAGGGTTTTTCAAAGTTTTTAATAGATTTCTAATACTCAATTTATTCTTCTGTCAACATGATAAACAAAATGTAATTGCTGTTTTTACGATATAACTGAAGATTGTTTTATAAAACAAACGGACTAACACGAATTTCTGTGATAAATCATTAATTAAAATAGGAACTGAAGTACATATATCATGTTGTGTAAAGATTCGTATGGAATGCTAAGATGATAAACAGATATGTTCCTGATTTATTTATACAGTTGTATTAGTATTCTTAGACCTTACTCTGGGCCCAATCGTATATATTTTGTCAAAATTATCATTCAGTCGGAAACCCAGTTGAAAAAGAACAAAAGAATCGAAGCTCTTTGTTAGAGAAGGCGACAAATGTGAACTGTAATGTTTACTATAGTGACAAAAAAATTAAAAATTAATAGAAACAAACAAAAATACAATTTTCTTCTCAATTACGAAGTGTTTTATTTCAAAAATACCATTTGCATAAGTTTTCAATTTATCTAGTACATAGTTAAGCAGAACAATAAGATATCAAGTCGACGACATGGGTATCTTTCAAGTTGGATGAAGAAAATGCATAATCTCCGATTTTTTTTATTTTTTTTACCAAGGACGGAAAACATATAAATATATTAGTTCAGTATTGACTGCATTAACTATTCCTGTGTAACTAGCACGCATGATTCAAATTGTAATTACAATTTTCTCAACTAACATGCTGTTTCTTTTTCGGACTTTCCGTTCGAAATTGTCCTCGGAGTTCGTACTTTTTTGTAATTTATTTTTTCCTTTTTTTCAATTCCACATTTTTTATTTTTGATAAGTCTACACATATTTATATTTGATTTTGTCTCCGAATATAACTCTAAATTACATTCAGTGTAAAGTGTTATGGCCAATTTTTTTTTTTCGCTTCTTTTCAAAGTCAAAGAGTAAGTAAAAACTAGACGGCGATATACACATAAGTCGCTAGTTCTCAACGAATTCGTGATCGTTACATAAAAAGAACGAAGTGTCTATTGCATTCATTCTTCCTCATTAACAATGTTGGAGCAGTTTTTGCGTAAGAGGCATTCTCCGTTCATCGAAGTCTGTATAGTATTAACATGCAGAAGCGTAACGTATTGATTGCAGGATGCAAACGTCATACGAGGGGACAGTGAAATGTAAATTTGACAATTGAAAAGTTAAAATCGTCACGTTTGTCATTAATTCTAGTTTAAAGTTTTTGTCAATACCGTGGGAATGACTAACATATGAAGCAGAACTTCTAGTTTCGATCGTACCTTTAATTTGAAGTGAAATTCAATTTATGAGATGCAAGCAATCAATGAAATTTGTTTTAAAAGGTGATTTTTAACACACAATTGGTATGAACACAGTGTTATTAACAGACAGTAATATAAGCATTGCCATTTGAACCTCTGTGTGTAAATGATAAACGTATCCAAATAAACTGTTAAGGAATCATTAGTTCCCGATTGATATTAATCGCGATTGGCTTTAACAATAAGTACAGTATTGTCTTAACTGTTTTTCTAAATGAATAAGTCGGTACACAGATCCTGAATGTCATGATTTTATTTTTGCACTGTTCCTGACATTATTATGTGAATTATTTATAGATGAAATTGTAGCAGCCGATAATTTAGGCTTTAAATGTTGTTCAGTTCAAGATGACCGTTTCAGTAATAAAAAGCATTACTAGTTTGCAAGCTAGTATGATTTTAAAGAGACAAAACTAATACTTGAAGCGTGTAGCTATGGTTATTTTCTGTTGTACTGATATAATTTGGTTAGAATGTGGTACATATATTACGGCATCTTGAGAATTTTATAAAACAAGTAACTTATTACAAATACAGTACGTATACATCATGATAAATTATCTTTGAACGTAGAGATTTCCAAACTGTACAGTCGCATGTGGGTGGGGTTTTTTTATATTGTTATTTTATTTCGTACAATATAATTAACGATATAAATTTTACTAGATGCGCATTCTGATAATTAATGTCTCTATATTGATGCTCGAGTATAAAATATCTGAAAGTCCACATCTAAAAATACATACGATTAACTTTGAGAGAATTTGGGAAGATAGAGGAGTACATAAAAGTGTTCATTATGTAAAAAAAAAAACTATTTGGTGGAAATGTAAAAAAAACCAACTAATGATAAATCAAATTATGACGCATAAAACGCATAAAACGCAATCTACCACATATATAGCGATATTCCAATAGTTCAATGTTTAAGTCCAGGCAACATCAAATTGTTTAATGCTAAAACATAATATTTCCACGTGACAAAAACGTGATCGCTTACATTTAACTGGCATTAGTTGTTTCTGAAAGAAACGGACTAGAAAATATGATAACACACTTTTAAAATAGCTTTAATGCGCCCGAAACTGGATTTACTTTCATCAGGATCGACCAAAACAGAATATTTGAAAACCTAGGATTTATACATATACCGAAACACTTCTAGAGCTATATGACAAAAATGGACATAAAAATAATAGCCATATCCATCGAAGGTAAAAATGCCTTAAATCTCACTTCCTTTACACGAAACGAAACTATAAAAACATGTGAATACATTGATATTTCTTACAGGATAAACAAATTGCACGTATTCATAGGAGAATATAAACATCAGACTAAAGAAATAATTATCAACTGATTCTCTTAAAATTTATTTTTGATATTCTGTTCTCATATATTCGATCCATCATAAGTATCAACCTCTGTACCAGAACTTTTCCCAGTGTTTTCTCCAAGTATTCCAGGATCTCCATACGCTCCGCCATTTTCTATTTCTTTAGTTCTAAAGGATTCGTTACCTTCGTCGTATCCTCCTGTTCCGTCAAAACCAGTAAACAGTCCGTTATCTTGGTCATAATGAGGTATGTCATTTACACCTAGAATATGTACATTCTGAACATTTTTGTCAGAATATTCCTGGTTCCCAGTTTGGACTGAGCCTTTGTCTGGTGAAGCTCCATCATCCAATTGTAAGACAGGAATGTGGTATGGTTCATGCAGATCTCCATGTTCCGGTGGAGACTTTGTATCTTGGTAATTTGTAAAAGCTCTGTCATTCTCGTTTTCATAATCAAGTTTGCTACCCGTCATATCGTAATACGGTGTAGTACTATACATGTCAGTCTCTTCCGAATTTGCATAATTAGAATTATCCGTGTTCATATCTTTTCTAACATAGGTGTGTCCGGTGCCCGAGTCTTCTAAATAATACGTCTGGTTACCAGATGAACCGGAACCTGAACATACTGCTACAGATCCTGTTCTTCCTCTCTGTACGCAAGTACAATTTTCAAAGATTTCTCCATTTGTTTCTTTTGAAAAACCTATCTCTCCATAGACATAACATTTCCCAGTAAGTCCTTTACAGCCTAAAATTTAAAAATTAATTTAGAACTAAAAAAAACGTTTACTACTTTTTTGAAAATATATATATAGGAAATCTCAATGAATCAAAATTCCATTTTTAAACCTTAAAAATGCATTTTAAAGTCAGCAATCTGGTACAATATAATAATTTCTTTGACCTCATAATCGTCCTGTGTATCACCAGCACACAACACCATTTTATTAGTATAGTATATGGTGAATATTCAAACCTGAACTAAGAACTGATAAATTCAATTCTATTTCCAAAATGACAAATGCAATATAAACAAGATTGTTAGAATACTAGATTTATTTAGGCATGGTGAGGACAATATATTTTGTTAGAATAATCTGAGATGTCATTTGTATCGTGATGGATTTTAAATATCTTACGAAGACTTACCGCCTCGTACAACTTCTCTTACTTCTTGATTACCCCCTTGGTAACATTGTCTGTAGTAACACTGGTCATCACAGTAGTAACCTCCATAAGGTACACATTTGTTGCCACCAACTATGCAACCTAACAAGAGATATACATGTAGAATAATAAATCTTATTTAGATTTGTCTGTTCGAGTCGAATCGAATCGGTTACAACATGTAATTCTTGAAAATCTTTTAGCAGGCGTTTTTAGTTTTTTATGCTGTGTTATGTGTACTGTTGTTTGTATGTTGGTCTACGTTTTCCAATTTCGTTGTCAGTTTATTTTCGACTTATGAGTTCGAATGTCTCTTTGGCATCTTTGACCTCTTTTTTCCGATAGAGGCCAACGGTGTGTCAATCCAAACATATCATCAGGCAACTTATGTTGGAAGACCAGCAGCTACATATTCTGTGCAGGATTTCGAATTCACAAAGTGCTTATTATAAGAGAGAAATCATGTTCTTTTCTTGTTATTTGCATTTCCTATGGTGTGCTTGTGATTCGAGCGTCACCGATGAGTCTTGTGAAGACGAAACGCGCGTCTGGCGTAGATATCATTTTTTTTCCCTGATATCTGTGATGAGTTTATTCAGACAATTATTATGATGAACATTGAAAATGTAAAGTTCGTGTAAGTTTTCAATGCATTATTTGGTATATTTTTGTGGAGTTAAATCTCGACGCTACGTACAGTAAAGGCATTTTAAATCTAACTCTATGTGCTGCTTTAACAAAAAACTTGAACATTTATCATGTTGATATGGTATCTATTTTTAGTTTTTGCACCATCCAGTAAATATGTACAATGTGAGATAGATGAGATAGAATATGGTATACTCTAATTGTATTCTAATTCTGAACAAACGTACTGGCTTGTTTTCAATTGTGTTTAAATCATAGTTCTCCGTTAAAGAATTGTATCTATAAAACATATTCTCTTTATTGGAACAACTATACAGATAAAATCAGCTAACTTACCATATTGTTTAGATATTGTAGTAGCATTGCCATTACAATAATATTCCATACAGTTAGATTCATTTCTCCAGGTATCATACATATTGATACATCTATTACCAACGGGACATGCTGTAAGAGTAAAGTTGTGTGGTATTATATATATATTATCCAAAGATTATGTAACATTAGAAAATCTTCGTTAGAATCATTTCTATATATATTAGATATTATTTGTGAATTATATGCATGTTGTAGTTTGCAAAATGGTGTTATTTCCGACAAATGATATAAAAGTGTGATAATTTGCAAAAAGTACGCAGCCAACGAGCTGCTAAGAGGTCGAACTACATGAAACTATAATTAATACATGCTTACGATTTGTAATTTACAGTTATATAATTTGAGTTGTTTTGGTCGATAAGATTTTTAACAAAATGTCCAAGCAGCATTTTCGATTGAGTTTTTCTGCATGATGGTGGAGGACCTAACTTTTTATTCTATTATTGTGGCTATGGATTTATCTTTTAATACTAGAATCGTAGACATTGACATACCTTGTTTAATAGTCTCCCATTTCACGTTTAACCTGTCTGTGGTTGTACATTCAAGAATAAAACAATTATGAACGACTGTCTCCTCAAACTTATAACACTTCCCTTGAAAGGTACATCCTGGAATTATATAACATTGACTAAATAACAAACGTGCATTTCAAACTTTGGTTCTGAACATCTTGTACGCTTGAGATTTGAAGTTTGAAAAGCCAAAACTAATTTGGCTAAATAAAAGATATACTTTGGATGCATAATAAACAAGACTTATGGTACATGTGTCTATGTTGGTTAATAGGGGTGTGTTTCGTTGTTTATTGTTGTGGGCTTTCTTGAAACTGTTATGAACTAGTTTAACACCTCTCTTGCGTTCAAGAGCACAAGGTTTACATTTATGTAATGCATATATATAACATTATCATTTGTTTATTTTGAATGATGTTTTATAGTAACATCTTCTTCAACTTTCTGTAAAGTTTACTTTGTTCTTGAATGAGAATAGACCATTTTAAAAATATAACATTAAAATGATGACTTGGTGTTATACCTGGTACAGAGGTGATAGCGGTCAGTGTTTCTCCATTATCTCCAGGAACTAGATCACAGTAATGTTCTGTACAATTACCACCAGGCCATGAGGCGCCATTCTTGTAACATTTATCATTGAATTTGCAACATTCACAATCTGGAAAACATATGTAAAGATATATAAGTATAGTTTCGTGTTTTGTTTTGCAGAAACAAGTGTCAGTGTAATAAGGTGGTCACTAGTTTTTGTTTTTGCTTTGTTTTTTTTGTTTTGCATTTAATGCCATACCCACCTTGATCGGTTAGTCTTTCCTGGGTGTATAAATACGAAGCCAGATTCCCGTCGGAATGTGAACCCTTAATCCTAGGACAGTCTTTTCTGTATATTATGTTAAAAACAACCCTTGCAATAACTCTCAAAAGGGGTCCGTAGGATGTCATTACGGGGCGCCGAATGGGACTCTTGTGGTTTTGTACTCGAAATTCATTTTTGTACGGACAAAAGTGACTTTTGTTCAACAAAAATGAGTTCAATTTAACAAAGTTTGTAACAAACTACAAATTTAAAATTTTGTCATACAAAATTATCTTTCAGTGGACAAAAGTCACTTTCATCATGACAAAATTCATATTTGTTACACAGACTTGACTTTTGTTACCTAATTTGAAAATTGGGCGACAAAAGTCAATTTTGTATGCAAATTAGTTTAGTTTGGATTCTGAGAACTAATTTGAATACAAAATCGACTTTTGTTACACAAAATTGACTTTTGTTACACAAAATTGACTTTTGTTACACAAAATTGACTTTTGTTACACAAAATTGACTTTTGTTACACAAAATTGACTTTTGTTACACAAAATTGACTTTTGTTACACAAAATTGACTTTTGTGAGACAAAACTTACTTTTGTGAGACAAAATTGACTTTTGTGAGACAAAATTGACTTTTGTGAGACAAAATTGACTTTTGTAAGACAAAATTGACTTTTGTGAGACAAAATTGACTTTTGTGAGACAAAATTGACTTTGTGAGACAAAATTGACTTTTGTGAGACAAAATTGACTTTTGTGAGACAAAATTGACTTTTATAAGACAAAATTGACTTTTGTGAGACAAAATTGACAAAATTGAATTTTGTCTTCACAAAATCGACAAATTCACAAAAGTCAATTTTGTCTCACACAATTGACTTTTGTGTTTTACTTTCCATATCAGGTAACAAAAGTCAATTTTGAATGCAAATAAGTTTATATTTGCATACCTTTTTGACAAAATTGACTTTTGTCATGACAAAACTGAGTTTTGTCTACAAAAATGAATTTTGTCATGTCAACATCGAATTTTGTCTACAAAAATGAATTTTGTCATCACAAGATTGAAGTTCTCATAAAAGAAGTCTGTATCACATACATGTAGTTCTGTACGACAAAAATTATTTTGTTATGACAAAATTGAATTTTGTACAAAAAAACAAGAGTCCCATTCGGCGCCCAGTAGTCATTCTATATTTCTTTTTATATCCATCATATTTTGGTTTTTTTTTCAGTAATAGTCTGAATTTTCTTCTTTTCTTCTACATATGAGATGCTTTGTTAATTTGATCTCCACCCAAATATGATTGAATATCTTCCATTGGACGTTTAACATACCAATTAATAAATCTATCACTTACTGCTACCACTGTGTTGTGCTATACGTATCATTTTAAAAAGCAAACATAGAGAACAATAAGTAAACCAATCAGTAGTGATCATCAATTGAGGAATGTGTTAAATAAACTCATCATCGAAAACATGACTGATTTTTTATATTTGCACAAGACGTGCATTTCGTCTACAAAAGACTCATCAGTGACGCTCGAAAAAATATGTTTAAAAGGCCAAATAAAGTATGAAGTGAAGAGCATTAAGGACCAAAAATCCCAAACAGTTTTGACAAATACAACTAAGACAATCTTTTCCTGAGGTAAAAAAGCCTTAGTATTTCAAACATTCTAAGTTTAAGAAACAGTTAAATAGGTTTCATTTCGTTTAAAATTGGGGTTTTCCCTTTAGGTATTTGTAGTTATTATATATAGATGGGAATTAGTGTAACTAGTTTTAGAACTTGTTCTGCAGGAGTATGTACTATTTATAAAGTCTGATGTTACGTGTACAAAGCACGAGAAAAGTTTTGGCGGTTTCTACGGGTGGGGTACTATATAAAGTTTGGCATTTAAATGTATTAGTATCGAAGGTGCTCGCAGTTAGGTCGTATAGTACGAAGTTAGTCACATTAATGGCTGCTATGTTTATTACATGTATTTATATTATGTTGGTTGTATCGAAAAAACTTGTATTATAGAGTGAAATAAAATTTGTATCGCAAGAGAAGATAATAATGTTACTGCGAGCAACTAACTCTATTTCTGTGTTTGTTTTGTTTAAAGCCTAATTGAATTTAGAGTAGAAATACTTTAAATTCGGACGAGCAGGGCGAGGGAGAATTTAATTTATAGTTATGACCATATCAATGATAATGCATGTCACATAGAAGTGCTGACTACTCAGCTGGTGATACCCTCGGGAAACAAAAACTCCACTAGCAGTGGCATCTACCCAGTGGTCGAATATAAACTCATCATAGATACCAGGACTGAAATTTTATATTTGCGCCAGACGCGTGCTTCGTCTACCAAAGACTCATCAGTGACGCTGGAATAAACAAATGTTAAAAATGACAAATAAGGTACGAAATTGAAGACCATTGAGGACCAAAAATTACTAAAAGTTTGGCCAAATACAGCTCAGGTAATCCATTTCTGAGGTCGAGACAACAACCTGACCAAAGATTATAGGTGGGCGTGCTATACAAGTCATAAGTAAAAACAACTTAACAAATAATATACTGGCCTGTGACATTCATACAAATGCATTAAGGATGATTTTGTTTCACATGCGAAATTAGTTATTCCCCCTACTTTGAGGTTACACCTTATTTAGTAATTATAGACCTACTAGGTACTTTTCCTATTTTCTCTATCCTTGCTGTTTTAACATAAATTTGATCTTCCTCTATACACTTATACTGGTCACAGTCATACTCCCAAACTTCTTCTGGTGCTTTACATTCTTTTTCTTGCGATAAACACCCTGAAAAATAACAAAGAACAGATTGATCTTTTTTTCTTCTTTTATCGTTTTAGATGAATATTTTCATCCTTGAAATATGTACAATGTATAGTAAAACATCACTACTCAACACATCACTGCAATATTTATAAAGAAGATGAACCCACATTCTCGAACCAAAATTCTAATGGAAGTTATTTGATATCTATCCTTTCAGTTAAGCATAACGATAATTCCTAATCAATACATTTATGGGCAAAATTAAGACATAACCCTCCCCCTCCCTCTCCTAAAAAATAGCCAGATGAATCGTAGGTGCTTACCACAAAAAGGCAAATGATTATTCTATTGGAAAGATGAAAAAGACCGTACTCAAGGTATTTATTATCTCATACTAGTATATGTATGTTTAATTATATGCCATCTCGGTTTGTGAGTACTTACATGCTTGTCCATCAACCACATAGAAATGTACTTTCCTCCCATTACGATAATCTTCAAAGTATGTACAAGTTCTGGAAGAACATCCTTCTTTCCATCTTTCCCCTGGCATGTGACATTTTTCTATTTCTGGATTATTGGGATCTTTGTATATACACCCTACGTAAGACAAATGTTATTTTGTTTTATTCTTTCATACTTGTATTTTTCTCCATTTTGTACACAAATCTTGCAGTTAGTTTTCTCGTTTGAATAGTTTTTGCAAACAAATGTCATAGTATCAAAGGTACCATGATTATAAATTAGTACGCCAGACGCGCGTTTCGTCTACATAAGACTTATCAGTGACGCTCATATTAAAATATTTATAAAGCCAAGCAAGTACAAAATTGAAGCATTGAGGATGCAAAATTCCAAAAAGGTGTGCCAAATAGGGCTAAAGTAAACTACGCTGGGATAAGATAATCCGTAGTTTTTTCGAAAAATTCAAAGATTTGTAAACAGGAAATTTATAAAAATGACCACATTATTGATATTTATGTCAACACCGAAGTTTTGACTACTGGGCTGGTGATACCCTCGGGGACGAAACGTCCACCAGCAGTGGTGCAAAACGGTTGCAAAGAATTTGGTAACTATTTTCTTCTTTTTATATTTGAAACTCACATGTGTTTCAGCAAAATTTTACATCTTGCTTTGTTATGTTGTTTAAGTAATATCTACCCATTTCCCGTAATGTAAACTTGGTTTGAAAAGGACGGGGCCTCAGTTGTCGGGTAGTCTACGTAGTTACTTCTGTAATCACTAGCCAGTCAACAACGAGGTTGTCAGTTCGAACCCCGCACTTGCGGGTGCACTCGATTCCAATCTTACTTGACTAGGATTGTCAGTTTACCTATCAAAGGTCGGTGATTTTTCCTGACACTCCGGCTTCCTCCGCCAATAAATACTGGCCGCAATGAAATAGCCTAAATGTAGTACTTAAAAGTTGGGTTTAACACAACAAATCAAAATCAAATCTAAGAAAAGGATGTTTTAACAAACCTATATAATTTGTTTGCACGAGTCCATTGACACATTTGAACTGTTTACAAGGTAGTAGAGGGTCTGTCCAGGTTTCTTTGTGCTTATGTCCATGGAATATACAATCCGCTGAAATAAAAAAAATACGGTATATAATGCATTGTTATGGAACAAAATTTAATGAATCGATTAGATTTCACATTTGTTTTCATAACACGGAAGCATTTTTGACATTTTCCATATCATATCCAATAAATACGTTCTATGGGATTTTTTTTAGTAAATCCAGTTATTATCAGATGTACATGTCCTTCATAAAATAATAATGTCACTCTTATTTCCAAACAAATCTTTAATACCTATATTCGTCCGTAATCCTTGTAACGATGCTCATAAATCTAGGGCTTCTCGACTTTCGTGTCGTTAAAATGGCACAATAAACTTAGTATTGACAGTTTGAATTACAGGTTAATTGTTCGTCGTAAAACAGTTCGTGTTGGAAGAAGAACCGAACACTTAATTGTAAACGAGAAATTTCAAAATAAATCTGTCTAAGAGACTACCCTTGACTTTTCAATCTTCAATTCTAAGGATGATAAAACCATTCAAAACACAGATAAGTGTATAATCAATCCGATCAAAATACATATCTTGTGTTCAAACTTTGCTTCCAAAAACCAAAATGAAGGCTCAAACTATGTTGGTTGGTGAGGTATTTACCAGAACAGATAGTAAATCAGCCAAAGAGTTGCCAGATCATTGTAAGCAAGGATTGAACACGTTATCTGTATATGCAAATATTAAATCAATATTTGAAAAGTCACTACATATCGTATTCTTTTTTATCTTAATTTTCGTTTAATTTTTGAATATTTGATATGCTAAGTATTTTTTATATTTGTATATTAGGAATTTCCAGAATATGCAAACTACACCGCACACTCACAAATGGAAACAGACAATTGAATATAACTGATTTACATATGAGCAATCGCCCTGAATTATCCAGACCCTATTATGATTGGCCACATTTTCCCCACAGATGTTGCTTTGCATTTCTTATTTCAGCAAAATAAATGTTTCTTTTGTCTGGTAATTTGACACATACCAGTCATCTTTTATACGGTAAGGGGCAACATTTTTTTTAATCTGTTTTAAATCAAGCTTGCAGGATCAACAAAAGTTAGTCATTGGCGCGAATTTTTTCGTGCAAATATTTTTTTACAGTTCTAAACATTTATGTTTAATTCTCCAGGAATTACGAATCATACTATTAATTGATAACAAAAACCGTCCCCAAACAAAAATTGAATGATCGGTGCCATAAATGTCAAATGCAATTGTAAACATACCTTTTGGCACTTTGGGTTTCTTAAGTCTGTAAGCCGACAGCGCTTCACTGTATAAAACAATCAAATAGATTATAGTCCATAAAATCATTTTAATTTCAAAATGGAGTGCTTAAACTTTAAACAGACTGTAAAGTGTCCCCACACTGAACAAACACTTTTTAAGACTGTTTTCGTCATCAGATACTATTTGGAATTACAGATTACGATACAAAGCTACTTTAAAGACATTGGCTCCTTTATTACACATGAAGGGAGAAATTAGATAAAAAATGAAAAATGACAATAAAAGTTAAAGAAACCAGAAAAAGTAAACAGCTGTGTGGATAACAAGGCTATTACGCTGCAACCCAGGCAAAAACAAATTAGGATTATCTTTATTTTATGATAGGAAACAGCTTACTATAACATACCGTGGTATAGTTCAGAACGTTCTTAATGACGTCGGATTGGTAAAATTGATTTGTTTTTATCCTTTTAACATGCGACTGATATATATATAGAGTACCAGTGATTTGTTTTAAATTGTGTATTTAGTGGTATTGGTTATCATAAAGGATGTATTTGGTGGTATATATGACATTAATTATAACGCTTCCCACACAAAAATATATTTTCTATGATTTTAACTGAAAATGGAAAAAACAGTTAAAGGGTTAGAGTTATAATAACAGATGATATATTTTTATAATATGGTTTTGCTTACTCGCCTGTATAAAACTACAGAGGTATTCCGTGCGAGTTCATTTGACAGTCAATTTGACGTCAACAACTGTCAGATGGGGGAACTAGCAAATGTATACTTCGTAGAATACATTTTTTAATACGCATGATTCATGATTATTATGTTATGAGATTATTGTTGCACTGTTTAACTGTTATTTTTCTTCCATCTCTTGGGTTTTTTTTCAATGCCATCAAGTGTGCATAGTTCGAACTTATTTTTTTATCTGTATTATGCAATATATCAAATCATGGAAGTATTATAAATATGGCTGCCATGTCACTCAATCTTTTGATGACTTATATTGTTCATCTTATGCAATGGAATTCAATCTGGCAGGACACTGTATAAATAAATTCAGACCATTAGTTAATCATGTAAAACCCCTTTTTCCAAAACTCTATCGACAATAGATAATGACAAAATTAAGCTTTGGTTTTATTTTTACAGATTCAAGCAGCATATAGTGATTTATTGATGCATATAAAAGGTGATGTGATATAGTTGTCAATGAGAAATATTGAAAGAATGCTATCTAGCGCTAAAAAAGTAACGAAAACAATAAACCATTTGCTCGATCTATACTTTAAGGGGAGCAACATGGTAAAGCCATTTAAGGACAAAACCATAATAAGTAGTCGGTTGATTCATTCAACCACTTTATTTACTTTGTTAATATTTTTTGTGTCAACAATTTCAAGATAATGGCAAACAATAACGCTAATATTGGTATAATTCTATCAATAAGTATTTGGTGTATTTGACATTTATTATAACGCTTCTCATACAACAATAAGTTAAGAGATATAATCACAGATGATATTGTTTTATAACATGGTTTTGCTTACTTGCCTGTATAAAAAATAGAGGTATTCCGTGCGAGTTTAGACAGTCATTTGCACGTCAACAAATATCAGATGGGGGACAAATTCATATTGGTATTAGAATACATTAATATTTTATAAGCATGATTCATGATTATATTTAGAGATTATTGTTGCACTGTATAAATGTCATTATTATTCAATCCATTGGTATTTTTTTTTCAATGCCATCAAGTATTCATAGTTATAACTTATTTCTTTTTTCTTTATCTGTATTATGCAATAGTAAATACTAATGCACAATAGCTTCATACAAAATGTACATCGGTCAACGCTTTTACATCCAAATGAATTTACAAAAAGAATCATTCAACTTCTAAATAGATGTTAAATGTTGTCTTGCTAACAATTTCTTGGTAAAAACGGTTTCATCATCTATTTAAGATTTCAAAATAATAGCAAAACATACTAACGCTAATATTGGCCAAATTCTAGTATGATCAATAATGGACAGTAACGTCTAGTTATTGCTATTTAAAGTTTATCACAGTTGTAAAGATAAAAGCCAGAAATAAACATTAAATTTTCATTAGCAAAACTATGGGTTGACCGATTTAAAAAAAAAATCATGGTATATCTTAAAACATGTTGATAATTCGCTTGCAGCTTATCACGAACTGCTTTTAAAATAGTTTTTGATATTAAGTTCAAAATGCAGTTATAACCCTAGGTTTTATTTACCCCTGGTGTTACCGCATAACAAGGATAATTTGTAGAGAACATGTCCTACTTCAATACCAGTTTCAAAAATTTGGAGCTTTGTGGCTTCAGAGGAGATTTTATAAAACTTCACTATGACGACAGAAGGCGTTGACGGATGCTAGGTGACATGCTCATTTAGTCCTCATATGAGTTATAAACTAGAATTGGAACTTCCCGAATACCAATAATTGTTCTTCCTTTTTTTTATTGGTCCCATATTCATAGTTTTAACTCCTTTTAAGGTGAATAACAAGTATGGTGAGTTGTCTTTCATGTCATTGAAACGATATATGTTCATCAAGACGTAATGGAAATATTCATACTACAATTATGTGTTTTGATTGTAGTCCTGAATTCTACAGACTGTTTAATAGGTATAAAAACATTAAAGGACCAATATGACCAAGCTAACTGAGGGTTCCATGGTCCTTCAATCACTCCTTTTTGTAAATAAAATGAAAAGACAATCATGGTTAATGCATAAATTGGTTCATCCATAATTTATAATTTTCAATTAAAAAAACAATTTTCTCTAAAGTCACTGTTTGCTTCATCTGGATCATTGTTCATCTTTTGAAAATGTAAATCTCAAACATTTTTCAAATGTCTCAGCAGTTTATGATATATTTATCGAGTTTGCATACCAAATTATAAGCCTGGTGGACGTTTCGTCGCTGATGGTATCACCAGCCCAGAAGTTATCACTTCAGTGTGGACATGAATATCAATTGTGTTCATTTTTATAAATTACCAGTTTGCAAAAGTGTAAATTATTCGAAATACTAAGGTTTTTCTTATCTCGGGCATAGATTACATTAGCCGTATTTGGCAAAACATTTTTGGATTTTTGAGTCTTCAATGCTCTTCAACTTTATACTTATTTGGCTTTCCAACTTTTTTTAATTTGAACGTCATTAATGAGTCTTATGTAGACAAAATGTGCGTCTGGCGAAACAAATTGTAAGCCTGGTACCTTTGATAACTATATACCATAGTTAATCATAATTTGCCCATTGCTTATAGTATTTGAGAAATAGACCTATTTGACCAATAATCCAAAACAATGAGATCAAGAACACTGGCTGTCATAAAAAAAAGTGGTCCTATTGATTACAGTAACTGAATTAAAGCATTGTCAAATGAAAAATAAAAAGGGGTCACGATAACATGAAAACTACCAGGCAAATATTTTCATCTTATAATAATTCCTAACATCAAATACATTTGAAATGTAGCTTAAAAGTTTCTGAGAAACAAATCAAACCACAAAAAAACATTGAACAATGAACCATGCAAATGAGGTACAGGTTAGATGAAACATTCCAGTTAGACATGTACATCTTAAAATCATTCTACACACTAAATATAGTTAACTTATTGATTAAAGTGTATGAGGTATGACTTTACCACAAAAAACTTAATCTTGATAACTGATCCCTAAAATGAGGCAGAAAGGAGATGAAAACTGACAGTACATGCATGTAGATCTTGAAATCTTAAACATGTTTGCCCTGTCGCATATATATAGATTAAACAAAATATGCATGGGGAAGATGAAAAGTACTTATAGGAGACATATGAATTCAGTGTAGCAAATATTGTAATTTTTTAATACTCATCACAAGTGAGTATTTATCATGGGGAAAAATCTCTAAACAAATATAAAAGCAGTTGGTGAACCGGGAAAAATGAGGTAAAGCACAAAGGACACATCACAGATGGAAAATCTGTAACATAAGGCATCTTCATTCTGCAACTTTCTTGGCAGGCGGAGACAAAAATGACACTAAGGGCAATATTATTTCTACAAGGAGATGAAAACTGACAGTACATGTATGTAGATCTTGACACCTTAAACATGTTTGCCCTGTCGCATATATATGGATTAAACATATGTATGGGGAAGATGAAAAGTACTTATAGGACAGACATATGAATTCAGTGTAGCAAATATTGTAATTTTTAAATACTCATCATTAGTGAGTATTTATCATGGGGAAAAAACTCTAAATAAATATTAATGCAGTTGGTGAACCGGGAAAAATGAGGTAAAGCACAAAGGACACATCACAGATGGAAAATCTGTAACATAAGGCATCTTCATTCTGCAACTTTCTTGGCAGGCCCAGACAAAAATTACATTTGAGGGCAATATTATTTCTACAAGGAGATGAAAACTGACAGTACATGTATGTAGATCTTGACATCTTAAACATGTTTGCCCTGTCACATATATATGGATTAAACAATATATGCATGGGGAAGATGAAGAGTACTTACAGGAAGACCATTAGATGTTTTCAACGAGGGTGCAATATGCAATAAGTCAAGCTCATAATCACCCTAATATGGCAAGTTATGGACAAAATACTAGCATAGTAATTACTTAATTTAAAATAAAATAGACTTGCCATTGATACCAAATTCCACAAAAGGAATAAAACATGAAAACCACTAAGTTAATCATACAACTTTAAAAAGATACCTTCTACTACATTATTTGACTTATTACCATAAAGGGTCATACCTATTCAATAGTAAATATCAAGACAGGGAAAACCATTACTTGACATGTATTGACTATTGTATACTCTATAACATTGTATTAAATTTCTTAAAGATTTGGTGAAGTTAAACTCCAATTGTCATCTACAAAGCAAGCACCAGATGGACTGAAATGCACATCACTTTACACCTGTCTTCAAGGCAGGGGAATATAGGTGGATGCTTTTCATCTTGTATGATATCCAATGTACCCATTAGGAATAAGGAACAACTTGAAAAGTCCTTAACACATTTTTGCTATACTCAACTTCAGTTGGAATGCCTTATTCATATGTAGACCTTAATGGTTTGAAAATGGTTTAATAAGCCTGTTATTTAGTGGTTGTTGTTTGTTTATGCGTTACATATTTGATTTTCATTCATATTTTGTATATAAATAAGGCTGTTAGAGTTCTTCTTTCAAATTGTTTTACATTGTCATTTTGGGGCCTTTAATAGCGGACTATGTTTTATGGGCTCTGTTCATTGTTGAAAGCCAAACAGTGACTTATAGTTTTGTTAATTACTGTGTCATTTTGGTCTCTTATGGAGAGTTGTCTCAATGGCAATCATACCACATCTTCTTTTTTATAATACACATACAATAATTGCAATTGACTTTAATAAACACAACACAAACACATTGAAGTATTGTTTATTATTTTTTATGAAATGTATTTATATTTATGATAAAAGAACACACTCGTATATGTCAAAGGAATGTTATTTATATATAGTCTGCCTAATTGTTAAACATTTCTAAAATGCCCTGTGCTTCTTCATGTTAATAAAAATTGTGCTCAAACCTCAAAAGAATCTAATCTCCTTTTTTTACCCTGTAACTTATCCTTTACTCTTCTCACTCCTTGTATATTAATATTTTATTAGAAAAAGAGGGAAAATAGGCTAAAAAAAAATTGGTGCATACTGTAAGTCCTAAATGTCTCTATGTAAAAAATTTCAAATTTATTTACAATTTGCATACTATTCTTTCTGCAAATTACTTTTTAAAGTGTATGAATATGGTCCTTTGTATTTTTTTTTTTGCTCATTGCTGAAGACCCTACAGTTACCAATAAAGCTAATTTGTAAGTATTTGCTCTCTGGTGGAGAGTTTTCTCATTTTGCAATCATACCGCGTCATTATTCCATTTTTACACCCAATTAACTAAATACACCACAACTTTTGATTTATAAAATCATAAGCATCTGAGGTTCGTTTATGCTACTGTTTGCACATACAAAATATATATATACCCATAAAAGATAAGGACTCTTACTACCCACTGCTGCTGCAATGGTTTGCAAAAAGCATAACACTCAGCATTTAAAAATACACATATCACACTTCATACATATGCTAAATTATATCAACATTTAAAGAAAATGAACACAAGTTGCATATACAAACACAAATAAGAAATAAATTAAGCAGAATTGAATATAAACTCTCAAACAGACCTTAAATTGGCTTTTAACTTGCCAGTTTAAATAGAAATGTTGCAAAATCTATAAAGAAATAGAACTTTTTACTAAAAAATCTAGTCGATATGGAAATGTTTAAAGTATTAAGAAAAAATATCTCAACAAGAATCAAGAATTAACAGTTAAAAATGTGTTCCAATCTGAAACAGAATTGTCCAGCAACATACAATGTTAATTCTGATAAGATCACAATACTACACATTGTTCTATCCATGTTTTGAAAACCATAATGTGTGCAAGGTTTAGTAAGTACAGGTTTTTAAACTATTTGTTAGTTTGGTTTCTTTATGATATGTTTACTACCTATTTCTTGGTACTTATCAACTAATACTCAATTCAAATTCTAACTATTCACTATATATTGCTGTGGCACATCTCAAACATTCTATGTCATGCTAAAATGGTATGTATATTATGCCAGAAATTATACTTTGAGAGAAATAAAAAAGAAAATTAAATATTACTGACCACCAAAATGGTTCTCATGTGACTTTGATGTTACATAATGTACTGTCGAACAATCAACCACCAATGTAAGATGCTGCATTTAAACCCATGAAGTTGACTGTCAAATAAAATGTACAATTAGAAACAAATAGTGGATCATCTAAAAACTAACCTGATTTTCTGACACAGCAGAAATATCCCTTTTCTATTTCTAAAATCTCTAAGAGTTACAATACTGATGATAATATGAAATATTGGGAATTTTGTTAATAGATATAAGAAGATGTGTTATGAGTGCCTATGAGACAACTCTTCATCCAAGTCACAAAATGTAAGTAAAAGTAAATCATTATAGGTCAAAGTAGTCTTCAACACAGAGCCATGGCTCACAAGAGCAGCAAGCTTTAATGTATAGATCCAAACAGCATGGTCCTATTGGAAATATGTTCAATTAATCTCAATGAAATCTATAAAAATCACTTTATTATTATCATTTAAAATCTTAAAATATTTGAAAGAGTTTTATCCATTTATATTTTTCTGTAATTCTGATAGCTTTTGTTTTTCCTATATTATGTATATCTAAAATACATAATCTGTTTAGAATTGGAGTCATGCATTTCAGCAAATGGCAACATCACTAGAGAGAAAATGAAAACAATTCATTGTAACCCATTTGCAGTGCTTCTCTTGCTAGCTCATTCAAACAATTTATACATAACTCTAGCAACTTACTGACTCATCACAAAATAAGTTCTTTGATTGAGAACTACTAACGTCAAAAATATATAAATACTCATGAAAACTATATACATAAATAAAACATACTATATTAAACACATTGCTTGTAAAAAAACCATTAAGTAACAAAAATATATTCTCAACAACATTATAAAACTAATAAATTATTTAACTAAGTAGGAACTTATAATAACAGTGTATGACAAAACATTTGTTACATTACTTTTCACATTTATTCACCTTTTCAATTTCTGTTTTTTTTTTTATTTGAGTTATCTTTTCCTTGTAAACAGTTTTCTGTAAAAGAAACAGATACACCTTTTGGTATTTTTTAATATTTTGTTTATATCATTAGGAGTAAAATTCTTGCTTAACCTTTACTTTAAGTTAAATAATTGCTAAATCTTCACTTTAGTAAAATCATTGCTTAATCTTTATTCATAGTATAATCCTTGCTAAATATTTACTTTAAAAATGTAAAATCCTAACTGATAAACAAAATTTACAACCATAATGGGCCCAGATGTAAACTAATGTGAAAAGTAACGCAACATAATATTTAAACTACACTCATCGACCAGGTTAACAATCCACATTTACACATCAAGTGTATAATAATTGATGTCCATAAAAACAACGTTGATTGGTGTAATTTTGTACAGGTTAGTATAAACAATTATACAAATGGAATGACAGCGTATAATACTACAAAAATGTATCACTATAATGCTATGGTTGGAATGTTTTTGGAATTGGACTGATTTATGTGCTACATATTATTTCACAACATAAATCATAAAATATATTGTAAAATATATCCCAAAAATTTACTGATCTGACATTTTGTGGTGAGGTAGGAAAAAATCTCATACCGTTTCTACAGCGACTGGCAAGAAGTGTTTTCATATTCATATGTTTCCCTAAATATATATAAGAGTAATTTCTGATTATCATATGATTATAAGTATTTGCTGGTTAAAAAAAACTTTGGATCTGCCAATTCTTTTCCCTCAAAAAGGAAAAAATTTAGAACCTAAAAAATGTAGTTAATACTTGCCACATGTTTATGACAAGTTATGAACTTTGTTAATGGTTTTCTTTAGCTACATCTTAATGTTTTCTGTGATTTTTGTGTCAATGGCATTTCTTTGATAACCTCTGTTAAACATATTTTTATGGGGGGGTTGCTGTCAGTTCACATAAATCTCACATAAGGTGCTTTTCAAATATAAAATATTAAACTACATTTAGTCTCATACCAGCCACATGTTAGGCAAAGGGAGATGATGCATATTCACTCATGAAACAGGAATAGAATAACCTCAGCAAATGTTGGGAGTTACAATTATAATGAATAATGCTTATTTCTAAATGCCTTATTTTCTAAACAGCAATATACAACTTAATCTTATCAATTTTTTCAGTGGGGATTGTGTCAAAAATAGAAATTCTACCAAACAGTAACCCTATTTACATCATTCTATTCTTTCTGCATACAACAAAAAATTTTAAAGGTAGAAGCCCTTGTTAGTACATAATAAGTTGTACTTAGTTAACTATTTTAAATCCTATACATTTTATTAGGGGCTGAATGTTCTTGGAATCTAATTCCAACAAAACAAACAAGAATTGTCTTGGACATAATTGTATTGTCTTATTTCTATAAATAGATCATTATCCAAAGGTACAATTATCAGCAGTATAGTTTTGCACAACCTTTTAAAACCAATCACAGTCTTTTACATTTTGCAATTAATCCAGATCTCTAGTTTATCACCAATCATTTCATGGTTTTTATACCCTCATATATAATATGATTTGGTCCAATAAAAAATCTTAAAATCATCCTTTACTTATTTTTGCTTGTTCCTCTAAAAATAACAATTGGTCCACTAAGAAACAATCACTGGGATTTTTAACAAATTTTCTTAGTCCTTGCATAATGTCTTCTTCAGCTGAATCCAGGGAATTTTGTTTTTCATATCTTGCTTTCTTCAGGTAGGTATATGCCTTTTCAAATGCTTCTTCTCCAAGATATTTTTGACATTCACTGAATCAAAGTTAAGGAAAAACATTTTATAATCAATAAATATTACTAAATACAAATAAGCGCTTTAGTCTTTAAACTATTTACTTATACCAGCACTTAGTCCTTTGTTTAAATTCTAAAATTGCTTTAACTTTAAAAATGTCTTTTTCTTCAATATAATAAAAACCTTTAATAGCACAAGAAATAAAAAAAAAAACAAAGCTGAAATCAATCAAAATATCAAATAAAGAAATAAATCCATTGTAAACAATAGCTAAACCTATCAACCTTATCTCAAACTACTTTTGTAAGTTCAATCAACTGATATATAATAAAAGTATTTATGCTATATATGTTTTTTGTCTGAAAAGGATACGCCCTGAGATTTTTTATTTTCTGCTCTCTAACAACAGGTCCAAATGCTCCTGCTTCATGATCCTCTTGAAATGTCAGGGTGGATTCTATAAAAGAGAATGAAATGTGAAAAAAAAATATAATTTGAACAAATATTTTTTTTAAATGTATACTTTGAGTGAAAAATGGTTCATTATCAATTTCTCTTTTTTGTTGCTATAATATCTATCAATAATATTGTATATATAAATTATTGATTCTAATAGCTAACATTTTGAACTTAAGGAATATTCAGATGTGTTTTTTTTTAATTTTTATCTTATTTGTTCACTGAATGTTTGTTTTCTACTATCTTTTGTGCTATTAACATTAACTATTTATAGGCAAATCTATTATATAGCATTTAAATAAGGACAGGTTGACATGCCATGAGAATCTGCAATTGGGTCTTCACTTCCAAGAGGCCCATTGATTGTGATATTCATATTTGCAAATTGTCTCCCTTTCAATATTAGTTATTTGATAAATAGAGATTCTTCCATAGATACCAGTGGATTATTGGATATCCAATCGAGATAGTTAAATTTATAATCTTTAAATTATATAATCTATAATTTATAATTTAACTATCGAAATTAGATAAATCCGATATTGCATGAGTAACTATGGAAGAATCTGTTTCTCTAATGATTAAAAAGACAAATTTTCTTTTTTGTTAAAAATGAAAATACCCATCGAGTGCCTTTTCCATTCCACAAGGTTGTCCATTTCATTAACACCTGCTAGCATATTTCGATTCATCCAGTTAGCTAAAAAGGTTATGACCCTTAAAATCATCCAATGATCTTTTGAGATCACAGGCAACCACACTTGATTAAATATTTTTATACAATGGGTTCAGAAAGGGACACATTTCCATAGAATTAGAGAAATAGTATATATATATGTAGGATTCAAATCTATGGTGGGTTCCAAATCTATGGCAGATTCCTATGGTAAATGTGACGTCATGCCATCCCAAATCTATGGCAAGTTTTATAATTTCCTAATCTATGGCGGATTTATCTTGTTTCTGAATCTATGGCAAATTTTGTGCAAATGGAAAACCATGTAGTACATTTTCAACCAGTAAGTTATTGGCAATAACTTGTCTTGAGCAAGTGGGAAAATACGACAACAGGAGCATGTCTACAAACATTTGTGAAATAAACATTTCATAATGGTTGACCAAAAAGAAAAATCATAAATGATAAATTCATATGCCTTAAACAGACTTCAAGATTAAAATGATGTGCTCTGTAAAAAAAATAAACATTTTTGAATCTGTGCATGGTACCTGATAATAAACCTTGCCAGCTGTAGACAGTAAACTACTACGTACTAACTAGATGTAGGAAGATGTGGAATGAGTGCCAATGAGACAACACTCCATCCAAGTTACTATTTATAAAAGTAAACCAGTATAGGTCAAGGTACGGCCTTCATCAAGGAGCCTTGGCTCACACCGGCAAGCTATAAAGGGCCCCAAAAAGTCCTTTTTCTAAAACATGCGGTACTGAAAATAGTGGCGCCATAATTCATCGCAGGATTTGGCCAGTACAGCACATTTGGTCCATCTTCAGAATAAAAGGTCACATCTTCTTTAAACCGCCCAAAAATTGTTGTTAGGGAAATATCTTCATCTTGAATGGTGTTCAAATCTATGGGTTCCGCCATGGTTAGAGGCGTGGAAAATCTAATATGGCGTTATATTCAATTATGATGTTATACGGTACCCTTTCCCCAAGATCTGCCATAGATTTGGAGTAAACAAAAATCTGCCATAGATTTGAGTTGTTTGGCGTTTGTAATATCACAATTGCCATAGATTAGGAATCTGCCATAGATTAGGAATCTGACATAGATTTGGAACCCGCTATAGATTTGATTCCTACATATATACAGGGTGAAAGTTGTATCAAGAATTACCCATATGGTCATGTGACTAGTTAACGTACCTGCATCCTCTCCTTTATCAAGGACATCCTTTAAAAGTTCATAGAACTGGCCTTCCTCTCCGACAGTGGTAGATATTGAGTTAGGCACAATTGTACCCTGTTCTGAGTTTCTGTGTATGACAGTTCCCATCTCTTCATCAGAATCTGATGATTTATCAAAATCTTCATATTGAGAATAAAATGTATCTGCTACTTCTGGATTGTCAGGTATACCTGGAAATAAAGTTTTCCACAATCAATTATACATCTACAAGAATTTATACATATATAATAAAATAAAGAAACACACTTTAAACATTTTTCCTTTAAATTTCATGCATTTCAAAGGACAAAATTCTTGAGAAGCATGATCATTTGAAAATATAAAACATTATCTCAAAAACTACAAGGCTACAAAAAAATCTTAGTTATGAGGCTTAAATACATACAATAATGGTATATTTAGTACAATGTACTACATGTATACCCCATCCTGATATAACATTAAATACTACTATTCTAGAGGAAAAATGGATACACAGCTCAAATCATATAAAAACAAAAAATTATGATTACGTACTTTTAATATCAACATTAAATGTACATTGTATCTTGACAAATATTTTAAAATGACTGACAATTGGAACATTTTAATTCAGCACCTTAGTTAACTAAACATTTTGTATCAGAACAATTCAAATGTAAAACTCAATCTGAGAAAAGCGACATCTATGTATTATTTTAGATTTGTGCTTATTGTGCTAATTCTATGTTTAACTTACAAAACCCAGGTTCAGTTAGTATTGGAATATTTTTATCCTGTATTGCAAACAATCAGATTTTTTTATTAGTTTTGATATAACAAGAGTATGTGTCCTACTAATGCCCTACTCCAATAACTTCATGCATGGTTAACTATAAGCTTAAACCAGAACATGCCCTAGATACTGGACAAACAGAGAGAAATTGAGGAATGGAATTTATCTCATCTTTTGAGAAGATTTATTGGTTTCTTTACCATAGTTGTTTGAAACATATTAACTCAATTTTCACCATTTTCTTCAACTTTTTAAATTTAAATGTAAATTCATCATTTTATAGCTATATAGGTGATAACCCCATTTTCACAGTGCCTTCCCTTGGTACGATGTATGTTTTAATCAACAGCCCTTCGATAAACATAAGAAAACCAGTTGTACTGGGTCAGTATTAAACAGAAATTGCTTAATTTTCCTATACCCTATTAGATGAAATTTATTCAGTAATACATCTGTAAAAAGCTTATTACCATCTTTAAAATCTAAAGAAGAATTGGCGAGATCATATATCATCTTGTCTCTTAGCGGTGTAATGGGTCGGTCTTCAGGTTTAAAGTTCAGTAAAGTATGGTGTATCTCAGCACCAGTTAATGTTCGTGATTTGATTGTCTCCCCTTCTTCGTCACTGGATTCTGTTATTTCATGCTGAATAAACACTGTGTAAGGAGAGAAAGCAAGGTGTCACACTATATGTAAATAACACTTCTACACACAAGCCCATTTCATTTACAAATAAATAAACATTTGTTCTTATTAATTCATTCAATATGTAATAGGGTCAAAACGTCTTTCACTTACAATTTTATTAAACAAGATATTTTTTTTATAATTGTATATTATCATTAATACATAATATAATTGGGAATATTTAGAATGGACATCGCAAACAGACAGGTGTAAACAAAATAAAATGAAAAAAAATTAAAATGTCTTAATTTTTTCCAAATCCAAAGAAAGCAAAAATGATTTTGAAATAATAATTAATTTTGGAATTCATGCATAACTTTGCTTTGTAAACACAGATGAACATAAGTTATAGAAATACCAAAATTGATCTGAGCTTATGTCTCCTTCATTAGTATACATGCAATTAGTGAATCAAGAAAAGACAGATAAAGTGCATTTAACATCACAAAACACATGCTTATACTTAACCAGTGAAAGAAAGTGCTTGTTTTCAATTAACTGATTCTTGAATTTATAGATTGCAAGAAAAAGGTAAGATTAAAATCTAAATCTATAGCAGTTGTAAAATTGCTATTATTTCATACATTATCCAGAGGATGAAGGACAAGTAGATAACTTATTGGTGTTAAAAATATGATCAGATTAAATCTGTCTGAAAGGTAGTTGGTTATGTTTGAAACATGTATCCAGCTAATAAAATCTGCTTTCTCTTTTAAGATGTATGCCCAGATGCAAATAATGCTGACCTGTTTCATGCAAGAAAAATATTTTGTAAAATGAAGTCTAAGCTAAAGTTACATAATTTACACATTTTAGGTTTTTTATTATTTGATGTCAAAATCAATTTTGAGAAAAAGAATTCATATGGAGCTGCGTTAAAAGATATAGAATAATCTCAACTCAATAGGAAGGTTAAGACAAAATAAAGTCAAACTAAAAGGAAAGGTTGAAAAGATTGCATCTTGGCAATAAAAGAAACCTTATTACTGTTACACTAAATTAATTTGTAGACTATTTCATGGTTTTCAAACAAACAAAAATGACTACTAGATAATAATAAGATACCAAATTTTATCTTATTGTATCTTAAGTGTGCTATTAACATTCACACTTTATTAAAGTTACTAGTACATGTTATTGTTGTAATGACTATAGAAGTGTAGAACAGTGTGTAGTTAGTTATCAAACATACATGGTGCAGATCTAGTTCCAAAGTCTTTACTTGGTTTAATGGTCTTGTCATCTTCACGGACGACCGTTAATGCCTCTCTGAATTTCTCTCCTTCTCCTGAGCCACCAGCCCATGCTGGTACCTGTAAAGGCACAAAGGCATTTAACATACCCTTATGTATTTAAAAAAAAAAACAATATTTGCTTTTATATATTATTTTTAAACTTAACTTAACTGAACGCAAAAAAGCAAGGTAAAGAAATAACAATTTAAAATAAAGGTACCGGTTATCAACTTGTGTTCTAGGCAAAGTATAAATATAACTTGCTTTTGCATACACATGAACCTTATTATATTAAATTCAAACTTAAAACAACGGTACTGTTATTATTTCTTCTGACAATGGGTTATCATGGTTAAAGTTAGCTAATATGTTAGATTTTTTAGGAAGAGAAATGAATTGTGAATGAAAAAACTTTGATTCCATTCAAAATTCATACAATAGTCTGTTTAATACATGCCAAACTACTGAACAATACCAATAGTTTGACTAGATATAAAATCTCAGTTAGAATTTTTTTTAGTTTATGGGAGTCAAAGTTTGACAGCTGTTCCTGTTTTAAATTGGAATACAAGTATTCTAATGCATGTACACTAAATATTCAGAATTAAGTAACTTACTGATTGCATGTGTAAGGTTTTCTGAATCTGGTTTTTTCTTTGTATATTTTCAGACAGCTGTAATTTGGCAGATTCCCTGAAAAAAAGCAATAATACAATAAAACAAAAATATCTTTATTTCCTAAAAAATAATTGTCAATCATAATGGTAGAAAAATACTGGTAGCTTGGTTTCATATATTTTCATATAAAGGTGTATTTTGAGTTTAGCATGTTTAAATTTCTGGTTCACATTTTCCTACAACATCCAATAAAATTTGTACCAATCAATATTAAAGTCATAAGAAACCTCAAATTAAAAAAAATCATGCATATGTTTTTTATAACTAAATGGATAGTTTTCATTTATATACAACTTATGTACATATACTTTTTTCTGAGGAAAATTCTTTAATTTGTCCACATTTAGAAGAAGTTTACTTATTTTTAATTGCTTGCTTCCAGGTAGCAATTCGCCGAAATATTTTCTATATGCATAGTGACCTGAGTGTAACCCTTCTCGTAAAACTCTGGTGATCGCAATACCCATGGATTTGTCATTAACATAAACAGTTATCTGATTGTACATGTTAAACACGTGCTCAATACTCATGCTTTTTGTAATGTGTTTACTATGAGGTGACAATCAGTAAACTTCGGCTTTAAAACACGGCATTTAATGAGCAGCCAAATTTGTTAAATCATAACAGACTCATAACAGACAGAGCGATTAAAAATTGACAATTATATGATATATTTGCGTAAAAAATGACAAAATCCTGCACCAAGTTCTAAGTTTATGATATGTACATGCATTGGTTCAAGAATTGGATAAACATTATTTTTCACCACCCACTGGTTTCATATGACTTTAATGAATTCATAATAAATGGAGCAAATATAAATACCTTAATCTTTCAGCTTCTTGGTCAGCTTGCTGTTGTTTTCTGATCCTCATTCTTTCTCTCGGAGGTAAGTTCTTCCATTTCTGATCTTCTTCCTTCTCTTGTAAATCTTTCAGTCTTGATTTTTGCTTTCTGCACAATAAAATCTCATTCATATAATAGATATTTTATACACTCCTGATAAATACTGTTTCAATTGGTGACTTACAAAACTGACTCAGCTGCTCTAGTTTAACTTCATGGTCTTAAAAAGCAACTTCTTTAAACAATATACAAAATTAATTCATTAAGTTATCGGGTCAGCTTGAAAGTGAAAATGTATTTTTTAAGATACCATCAATCTTTAATTTTAAATAGAAACATATCTGTGAACATCAACAGAAATCTTTCAAAAGCTTGTAGTTATGTTTTTGCATGTATTGGGTTCCACCATCTTTTTTTAAATGTCTTAAATACACCTATATTTATCTCCCTTTATAAAAAAATATATAGCTAAATACAGATACAGTGAATTAATTCATTTTTAAGAGTTCTTTAGTAATTATTTCTTTTTATTGAGTTAATTCTGAATAGATAATAAAACAATTAGCAATTGTACTCTATGAACAACAATAATGAATCATGCCATCAGCAGCTGAGCAGGAGTATTTTTCTTAGAAATCTATTATAAATCCTAAATTCACACACCAAAAAATTCAAACTATCTTTAAGTAACCTACAAATGGGAGAAGGACCAGGACCAGGGACATTTGAGAAGGCTGATGCCTTTCAATTATAAAATTTGTTACGTTTTCTTAAATCAACGGAGGAAGTAAAAAGTAGCATTCTTATATTTCTTCTTAAGTTCTTAACTTTATATAAATGTCTATCTTATCTGTCTAAGAATTAGCTATGGAGAAGCAAGAATGTACTCACAGTAATTTAGCGATTTCTTCAGCATCTTTAGTAGCATGATCTGTATGTCTAGATTGATAGTCTTTGGACATTTTCTGTAATGAAAATACTGATCTAGTGGTGGCTTTATGTCAAATTAATAAATTCAAGAAAATAATCATAATTGAAAAAAAAACCAAGAGGCTTATATTATCTATAAAAGTATTTTCAATAACAGTGAGCCTCCTCTGGTAGATGTTAAAATGTAATTTTCATGAGGATCGGTTATTTTTTCTGATGTTAATATGAAAGAGCCAAATGATTTTTCCACTTTATTATTCTGCATTGAATTCATATGCACAAAGTTGAGTATTCACAAAATTTGTCAGAGCCCTGTGCTTGCCTGGGATTTTTTTTCAGTTGCTATTCTTTGATCTTAAAGATACCATAACATTCCATGAAGGTAAATCTATCAGTAAAATACTATGTACATTGTATCTCAACTCAATATAAGTTTTTAGAATCAAATTTCAACAAGGACTTACAGCAATATGACTGGCTAATAATGTTTCTTTTAATAAATCTGTTGCTGATGGTCTTTTCTCTGGATCTCTCTGTAACATTCTGTAATACATCATCTTATAAATGTACAAAATGTTTAATAATCATGTTTAATTTATCACAATTTCATGTGAAACAAGTTTTAAATGTATTATTCCTTTGCAATGAAATAAAATGAAGATATGGGAGAAATGAAGGTAACCTATGTATTACTACCACAAATAGCTTAAAACTTTTATCAAATTATACTATAGATGCAAATATATGGTTTGGAAGTTTGGATAGCACATCCTATTTTAAGTTGATGGTGATTACTGAGTTCAAATGGTTCTGATAGTTTGTTCTGATGATTTGGTTTGATTTTTAGTGTTTTAACGCTACTTTTAAGCTTCACAATTAGGCATATTACATGGCAGTCATTTTTAAATGGTGGAGAATGCCGAAGTGACCAGAAAAAACACCAACCTTTTGATAGGAAAACTGAAAATCCTAATCAATTAAGATTGGAGTCAAGTACAATCATACAAGCGGGGTTCAAACTCACAACCTCAGTGTTGACTGGCTCATGATTACAGTAGTAACTACTTAGACCACTCGGCCAGTGAGGCCCCTGTTTGTTCTAATTTCGTACTGTTACAACAATGTTCCAGATTATGGGAATGGTTTGGCAACAGTAGACTGGTTAACAGTCCCACATTCTGTATGTGTCTGTCCATAGTCAGGTGCCTGTTATCCAGTGGTTGTTGCTAGTAAAGGAGTAGGTCCAGTAAGGACCGATTTTAGCCTCAAATTTCAGGTTCATCGGAACCAAATAGTTTGACCACTTTTTAAATACTAAGTGCTTATTTCATTTAAATCAATTAGTATATGTGAAAGATTTGAATTGATGAAGTCATTAAAAACCATCTGATTCAAGCTCAAATGTGAAAAATCAACCAAATATGCCAGAAAATGTCACTTTTCAGATGGTTTTGGTAAAAAATGAAAGTGGCCACATCCGAGTTCATCCTCAACCTTTATATATGTTATGTATTATCATAAAATACAACTTACATTTCAATATTAAGGATGAACACGAATGCGGCAACTTTGGTTTTACACGAAAACTGTTTAAAATTTAACTAAAATGCTAGAATTGTGAAGATTTCAGTAATTTAGCATGACTTTATGGTGCTGATGCCCGATATATGTGCATTGTATTGTCAAACACAGCCCATATTTATGTGGCAGAAGCATTCTACTGTTCAATAAATAAATAAAAGTTTATAAAAGTTTATATTTTAACAATTTTGTAAAACTGCTATATTTTGGGGCCAAAAAAGGTTCTTACTGGACATACTCTTTTGTTTTTTGATTATTGTAATGTACTTAAATCCAGCCATTTTTTTCTTCCTGAATTGTTAAACATTTTTATTTAAGAGCTTTTTATAGCTTCATATATATATATAATGACTGATTAAATAAGTCAACCATCAATCTTACAGGGCGATGGATCATTTAATATAATTATGTACACTACAAAATGTAATATATAACAAGTCAAAAAGGGTACAACATCACCATTAAATAACTATCAAATGAACAAATATTAGATATTTCGGATAACAGATATCCTTCTTCAATAATAGCACGATGTCAAATGAATCATGTCAATATATTCAAACTGAGAAACTTTTTCTAAATCTTGAATTAATAAAATTTAAGCAAACACCACAGACGCTGATACAATTCTAAAATTTCCAAACAATTTGTATAAATTCAAGATACAAATATGCAGTATGGGTTTGTTGAAGGCTGTACAATGACCTTAAGCTGTTAACTTTTATGTCATTTTGTCTCTAATAAGTTGTCTCATTGGAAAAAAATACCGCATCTTTTTTTTCTAAGACAAAGTTATTATGTCACAAGCTTTGTCTATATGTAATCATCCTAACATGAAAAACATGACTAACCTTTTCAAAGTAGAACTTAATGCAAAAACTTACATATTTAATAGCCTGCTAATTTCACTTGAATATGTATCTGGTAGTTTAGGAGGATCTCCCTCCACAATTTTATACATTACAGCCATCAAACTCTTCCCATCAAAGGCATGGGATAAAGTACACATCTCATATAATATACAACCTATGGACCTGCAGAGACATAAACAACTAAAGGGATAAATAAAGTACACAAAAAGTCATCTCATATAGTATACAACAATTGGACCTGTAGAGACATAATAGAGAATAAGTATGAAGTAGACTAAATGTCTTCATATACAAGATTTCTAACAAACATTAACTCACTAGAATCATGGGAATATTCACAATGTTTCGGAATTCTCACCATCCACTAAAAATGTGATCAAATTATTTATTTTCTTTCAATTGACTTTAGACTTAGTTTTTTGTAAAAACATAAAGGATAACTGCTATCTTGTATGGTAAAATAGATATCTCTGGGTTTTCTTTTGTTTCAAACTTTTTATTCATTTGTTTGCTTTTATTTTTCATTATCATGATTATCATTTTAAAGTCATCTAACCATTATTAAAATTTTGAACAACTACCCAGATCACTGAAAACCTGCCATGATTATGAGATTCAACTTGCATGTATAAATTTATAAGACAAACAAAATGACATATCTTACCAAACATCAGATTTAGAGTTGTAACCTTCATGCTTAAGAACCTCAGGACTCATATAATATGGTGTCCCTGTAAAGGTAGAGGCAAGGTCAGCTGTTCCCATTAAGATTTTAGATATACCAAAATCTCCTATTTTTACCATATTTCCTTTCAAAAAGATATTCCTGTAATAATAAAGACAGATTACAATGTGAAGGATATATTTCAAGTTCAAACTATACTAAACAAAAAAGAAATACACCATCTTAATTATGTTATTGCAATGAAAATTTCTATTGCTTGTAATTTTTAAAACAGTGATTGAATCAACATAATATTCTTGGAGCCATTAACAGTAAATCAAGTGAAAAGGAATATTCTTTAAGTTGCAGTTTTAATTGAATTTCTCTGTAAAACTGTATTTCAATTTCAAGGTTAAGCTTAAAATATACTGGAGCTATACATTTTTTTAAATTCAACAGTAATCACAATTTACAACTTTTGAATATTTGACTATTGCTTGCAAATACCAAAATACAACATAATTATAGACCTACAAAATGTTCTTTTTATTATATTATACTTATGTGTGTGTTAGTTTTACTACTCTATTATTCTACTTACTAATTCAATGTTACAAGGTTTATTCAAACAGAGTTTATTACCTTGATTTTAGATCTCTATGTAGAATTCTTCTTGTATGCACATAATGTACAGTTAACACTAACTGAACAGACAGAGTTACTTACCTTGATTTAAGATCTCTATGTAGAATTCTTCTTGTATGCATATAATGTACAGTTAACACTAACTGAACAGACAGAGTTACTTACCTTGATTTAAGATCTCTATGTAGAATTCTTCTTGTATGCATATAATGTACAGTTAACACTAACTGAACAGACAGAGTTACTTACCTTGATTTAAGATCTCTATGTAGAATTCTTCTTGTATGAATATAATATACAGCTAACACTAACTGAACAGACAGAGTTACTTACCTTGATTTAAGATCTCTATGTAGAATTCTTCTTGTATGCATATAGTGCACAGCTAACACTAACTGTACAAACCAATCTAATATTGTTTTCTCTTCTAAGCTTTTCTTTGACTTGGCTAATTCATTTATTTTAGCATCTAAATCACCACCCTGAAATAAAATTTAAATCATGATATTAAACTTCTTCATCCAGGTTTCCCCTGAATCAAATTCATTTCCCAACAGTGACACACATTGGCTAATGATGTTCGGGAAAATGTAGTAAGAGAAGTCAAAGCAGTGGAATGGATCAGGGTACATGTTATAAGTTTTTTCCAACTTAGAAAGTATTTTTTTTTCCTGTGTGGAAATGCCAGGTGATACTTATACACTTAAGCAACCACATTCATAGACACAAATGGTTTAATTACCTGGGATAGATGTAGCAGACTTTTCACCAAAGAAATAACAACATTCTATAATATCTCAGAAATGTCAAAATCTACTGTCATTTGAAATATTGGAAACAAGAAATTGGTAGATCTACATACTAGTTTTCTCGTTTGAATTGTTTTACATTTGTCATTTAGGGGCCTTTTGTAGTTGACTATGTGGTATGGGCTTTGCTCATTTGTTTGAGGCTGTACAATGACGTCACCTATAGTTGTTAATTTCTGTGTTATTCAGTCTCTTGTGGAGAGTTTCTAATTGGCAATTATACCACATCTCTTTTTTTCATAGTCTTATTGAAACTCTGCACATCCTAATTTAGAAATTGGTAACATGAGTTTTGTAGATGACACATTCTATCAGCATTGATCAATATTAAAAAGTAACTGTGATTATACAATATAACAATTATACATTGTATAAGTGGAATAAGTGAGCTTAAAGTAATTAGTAATCTATACATACTGTATCATCTCGATATGATCACAGAAATTTAAAGATCTTTTTGCACAATAAGTTGTATTATTCATTGACTATTTACCATGAAGTAAAGTATTAAAAAGTGTCATGTTTCACAGATCATTTAACTGTATCTAATATTTATACATTGATATGTGCATTTAATGTAAATCCCCCTTTGTATCATTTAAAGTCAGAATTAATGATGCAAATCAGACTTAAACGTACAAATACTACATAAATAAATAATAATTGAGGAACAGGAAAAACATATAAAAACACAAATTTTAGATACATGCTGGATCACATTTAACATAATTGACTGAAATAAATGTATTTAACTATTTATAAGTTGAAGGATTTTGAATTTGAGAGGCTCTAAAGAAAATGAACAAATCTAAATTCAAATGATTTGTACTAAGATATAAAGCTTCATCATAGTCATCTAAAGTCAGTACATGTATGTACATGTGCAAGACAATTGCAAACCTAAAGACTACATTTTTTTTCTATTGTCACTGTATCCAAACATATTGAGCCAGCATCACAAATGACAGGACATAAACACATTAATAGGTCTGACAATAAGTAATTACCTCACAGTATTCTGTTACAATACAGAATGATTCTCCATCTATAAAACTGTCATGGAATTTAACAATCCCTGGGTGATTCAGTTTAGACAAGACTTTAGCTTCATTTACTGCATCTACAGTTTCATCAGGAGCTAGCTCTCCTACAGATATCTCCTTTAAAACTTTCCTGAAAATAAGAAAACATACTGTTGTACATGTAACTCTCCTACAAATACATGTATCTCCTTATAACTTTTTCTGAAAATAAGAAAACATATAGTGTTGTTACTACAATGTATCATAGAGATACATGTCTCACCTTTAAAACTTTCCTGAAAATACAAAAAGTTAGAATATTTTTTGAAAAAAACCAGTGCTACATGTATACATTTGTATGTTTATTTCCATAGTCATGATAGTGCTATCCCAAAATTCTGGAGAACACTGAGTCTAACAGGTACTCTTGTACATGTATGCTTTTTTTTATACTAGGAGTTTAATGTGACATCAATTTTCACTAAAACTAGTACATATCACTCTTGGTGAGGGATTTTCTCACTGTGCTGAAGACCCAACAGTGGCCTTGGGCTATTTTCGGCTCTTTTGATGGTTGAGGTCTCTTTCACTCATTGCCTATTTCCATTTTTAATTTTATCCTTTATACTTTCAAAAGTACATGTATCGCAATGCAGCCATTTTGTAAGTTGTATTCAAGTATTTGCTTATAATTCTTTTTCCATAAATTTACAATTGACAAGCAAATCCAATAAGTGAATATTCTGATATAAGATCATAAAAGTTCTTTTGTGAGGGACAATAATTAAAAACATTCTTTCTGAAGGGAAAACCAAGATACATTTAAATCTGTTAAAAGTTTTAACAAAGAATATTACACATTGAAAACTGTGATATTATGGTCCAAGGACACAGTTATCGTCCTTTGGTTTTCGTTGTCTACGAATATAGTCCCTAGCATGCCTAGTGTAAACAGTGTATAACTTGCATGTTTTACTTGATACACTTTCCCAATTTATTTCTTGGTATTAAATGCATGAAATATAAAGTAGGGGGATGTTATTACATGTCAAAAAAATTTGGGTGCTGAATCTTTATGTTAAGTAGTGAATTGGTCCAGTTCTAAAAGGTCAAATTTTATCACGTCTGAAGCTGTCAAACTGACTTTTAAACCCCCTTAACACAGAATTGTCAATATTTTGAGTTAGAGCTGGTAGAAGTTTCTATAATTTTGATATTATTTGTCTCACTGGTAGTACATTACACTGTAAAAATCTTTTTGAGAAAGAGCAAGTGCGATTTTTTTAATTTGAATTTATTGTCTAAAAGAAATGCACTACGAAATAACTGTGTTCTCGGGCCTAAGAGTCTCGTTTTGTACTTAAAAAATCAACTATTTCATCATTTTCATATACCAATGATATATAATTATAAAATAATGATACCAAAGAAAAAAAAGTTAAATTGTCAATTTGATGGATACATGTACATGTACGTGTGAAGTAAAAAAGATTTAAATAGATAAATATATGATTTTGGATCAAATTACAAATCAAATTCATTTTGGAGGTATCTACTAAATTATCAACTACATACAACATGTACAAAGTTTCAAAATAGTTATTTTTCCATTAATTTCTTATATTGCAAACTACAACATATTCATGTCATTCATTAAGAATGAAGCAAAACATTAAATATGAAAAAAGGCTAATAATCTCAGAGAACAGAAACTCATATCTAAAATACATTTTGTAAGTATACAATGTATTAGATACTTTTGTTGTAAAAATATCTGTTGCATTGCAATGTGGAAAACTCACAACACTGATTTAATTAATATATAAAGATACAAAATATAAATAAATTTCTTCAACCCAACTCTGGCAAGTAAAGTGAGTTAAAACATGTTAAATATTTACAGTATACATGTGTACTCTTTTGTTAAGAAAACAATACTAAGCTTTACATTCAACAATTAAAAAATAATTTAGAGAAAGACCATTGCAAAAACAATTGTTGCTTAACTACACTTGCCAGATTTTGTACGTCTTGCATGGATGTAATTTTTGTAAATGAAGCTGAATCTATGTCATATTTATAATATTACAACTATTTCTTTAATATCTGACATGTACATGTACATTTTGTACATGATGTACGTGCATACAAAAGTTGAAGGAATTCGAAGAGTTATGCAATCTCAAACTTTAAAAGTATTTTGCATGGACGCATACCTGTCAACCTGTGATGATGAAAATGCAGGTCATGGCCTGCATTGAAGAATCAAATCTCAGGTCATAACGCGTATGAACTTTTTTGAGCTGAATTTCAGTATTTATGGTACATTTTCTTATAATGTATATCAAAGATACCAAAACATGAATGCATGTTCACTTGGTTAAGTCATTTTAAATCTTATTATTATTTCATTGCACTTTAAAGATTTTTATAAATTTGTGTAACATAGTCTTATGTTCTTTACTTTTTTGTAATCATCAATTATAAGATTTTATTTTTCAAATGTATAATTTATACTGTTTGAGACTACTGGCTATGTTGCCATTACACATATTCACAAGGAAATTAGACTATGATGAAATATAGCAATTCAGTTAAAGGAAGTACATTTGTATAAATGTAAAAAACAATTTTCAAATTGTATAAAGGTATAAAAATAATGAAAAGTTATTTTTCAATATATATTGGAATTTTATATTTTTATGATTTAATCTTTTTCACCCATAGAACGTTAATATAAGGAATAATTTTGAATGGTGACAAATAGGGGAAATAACACTTAGTTGAAATATGTTAGTGCAATTTATTTACGACCTAAAGCTAAGGTAATTGGTGTTAATTAACAGTGTATTTGACACAAATTTGCTGATATTTCAAAGGCATATATTACTTATGAAATCAGCTCAAGGCTAAGAAATATGGGTGAAATCGGGTCATTTATCGGAATTCCCTGGTTATTTCAATGACCCGGCAGGTGATCCCTCAGAATTGTGAAAATCTCGGGTCACACCCACATAATACGGGTCAGTTTACAGGTTTGTGGACATCAGGTTAGAGTGATATGTTTTTTTTCCTAACAATAAGATGTTGAAAATATTTGTAAGTCTCAGGGGCAGCTTCACGATTTTAAGGGGCACAAACTTTAATTTTCTCTGAGCTCATCCAAAAAACCAAAATGAGGCTAATTTATCAAAATATTTTTTTATATGCTTAGCAAATTTTACAGGGGGGGGAGGAGGGGGGGGGGATTCAAAAATTAAGACTGATATCTACATGTTGAGTTTATGACTATTTAACCAATTTATCATTTGTAAAAGAAAAAAATTATTTTTAATCAATAATAATTCAATTATGAAAACCATTCTTATGGCATGTATGGTATGATTTATTGTTTCTCATTAAAAACGAATTATCAAATTCAAAGTTCCATGGTGTATGTTTGATAACTTTTTCATGAAAATATTTCAGTTACGAAAAAAGAACACCTGGGCAATTAGACGTTGCTTTTGAAGGTTGGAAAAAAACTAACAAAAATTGATGGGAATGTGACAGTACCTACATGATGAATAACAGTTAAAATTCTTGCCAAATGAAGTTCACAAATTTTTTTTGGTGCATAATGATAAAACTCAGGGGTGGGGGTGGTAGGAGTGATCCTGATCCTGACTTTAAATAAATTTAGATCCTGACATCGCAAATTTGAAAAAAAGAATTTCGGGATCCGGAAATCACAAGCTGAAAAACACCCGATCCTGGAGTGCAGATAAAGGGGTATCAGGTCCGTTCGCGCCCAATATACTTTCACACCCTACACGTTCGCACCTCGCACGTTCGCACTCAAGGTCCGTTCACACTCTACACGTTCGCACCCAATTTTAATTCAAATTCCAGTTGAATAAATGGAAAATCATGATTGTTGTTTTTAATTAGTGTCGTGTAAATACTGAATGTATTTATAGCTTGGTATGAGTAAAAGATTGAAGATTGTATATGAAAAACACAAAAGATAATTGTTTTTAACAGCTTGGTCCCTTTGATCTGAAACAATGACAAAATCTGATGTAGCAATACACTATTATAACCAAAACATCAAACATGAAAAAAATAATTTAACACACAAAAAAAAACGTAGTCAGAATCTCACTTCATTTTGAAACAAGTCAATAAAACAAAATTATAGCAATTCACTAACCAAAACATGATTAGGAGTTATTCAACACAAAAAAAATGCTGTCTCACTTTATTTTGAGACAATGAAAACAATTATACTTATAAACACGTAGGGTGCGAACGGACTTTGGGTGCGAACATGTAGGGTGCGAAAGTGAAAGGGGGCGAACATGAGTGGGTGCAAACGTGAATGGGCGCGAACGGACCCGGATTCAGATAAAGGTCCTATCACCCCTCTAAAATGTGTATTTTCTTAAAGACAATAAAAAATTGGAAAGATTTTGTCAAAGCATGTTTGATTTTTTCCAAAACTAATGGTTATTAAAGGATAATTATTTGAGACCTCTGACGAATCACAGTAAAATTTTAATCAATTTGACGTAGCCTGTGAAATGACTGTTTGACGGAAAAGGACCATGTTACTATCCTCTGTTAACAGTATGAGCACAGAGTTACAGCTACTTTTTTGTGGGTGAATTTTTAATATTCTTTAAACTGCACTGTTTGTTAGTATACATGTACTGCTTCAGATATAAAACTTACAAATCTGATTCTCCTTCTGCTACTCTGGTTTTCAGTCGACGATCTCGTACTAAGAAAGCTGTTCCAAAGTTCCCTTTCCCAAGTCGCTTAATAGTTTCATATCTATTGCAATATATTCTAGCTTTTTTCTTTTCTTTTGTATTATTTTGTTTGAAAGACATTATGAATAATGTCAATATTTTTCCTGTCAATTTTATGTGATTCACGAAGAATCATGTCCTTGTTATAATCTATTATAGTTTTCAGTTCGTATTTTTAACTAACATGGAATTATAAATGAGATGAGTACATGATGACAATGTTGTCACAAGTAAACAATGCATTTTCCTGCTGATATAGTGCCAACTTCGTATTCGTCTGTCGCAAGACGGCCATGTTGGCGTCGTTCGTTACTCAACAAATCAACTTCTGATCACTGATTATTCACTTGCAATTTAAAATCAAAAACTAAATTTTGGCAAGGAGAGGAAAAGCTCTTTTAGAAATAGCTCAGTTGTTCTCTTGACATCAAACTTGTGGTTTACTAAGATACAAACAAAGTTTTGTTTAATCGTGCAGGTGCCCGTCTTGTGAAATGCATTGTGGGGGGATTTTTCAGTTCCCTTTAAAACTTTCGAACGGAGAGTATATATCACAATTGCAGGATACCAGTCATTTCACATTTACGGAAACGGAAATGCAAAAGTTGAGGGGAAATTTCAGGATACATCCCCTCCAGGGAGAATCTCTTCAATATTATTTTTTCGATATTAAAAGTCTAAACAGTTTCGCGCTTTATTTTATAATAATAAAATAATACATATTTGGATAACAAACTCACTACATAAATGTAAATATACCGGAATTTGATGACACTGCATCAAAGTGAGAGGGTTAGCGCTATCAGAGACATAATACATGTCTCTGGCGCTATAAAACCAGATTTAATCTACCATTTTCTACATTTGAAAATGTCTGTACCAAGTCAGGAATATGACAGTTCTTGACCATTCGTTTTTTATGCGTATTGTTATATGATTTTGCCATGTGATTATGGACTTTCCGAATTGATTTAAGTTCAGTATTTTTGTGATTGTACTTTTCACTATACTATATATCATATATGCATAGAAATTCTGTTTTATATTCAAAACGAAAAATGAGATAGGAAAATAGGACTTGAATGTTTGTTTCAATAGACGGCTAGCACTGAGATACATATGTATATTTATATAATACAACTCGTCTAAACATCAACCCAACAATGTTCGATCTGTAAATTTAAATATATGACAGAAGAAAAGACTCCAGATTGGTAATGCTCTACAAAATTGAACACGAAAAGGTTGCAATCCCTAAACAAAATAAATTAATTCCACAAAAAAGACAAACAAGACATACTAATTCGAACAGCTTCCAAATTCCATCCTGCAAAACACAGTACAGAAAAGAGTCATATTTTCCAAGAACTATCACCGACTGGAACAAACTACCGGACAACATTGTAAATTACACTTCAGTAGACTCTTTCAAATCTTCAATTTCAAAGCATCAATATTAACTCAATTACAACATCTTACTTTATTATACAAAACATTTTATATTTTTAATTTTTCCTATTTTTTAAAAATTGTACATTTTTTCAATCTATGTCTTGTTGTAAGTTTCCTCCTGTGACATAATCTTCAATTTGTTGAAGGCGGTCACTATATGGTAGAATAGAATAGAATATATATATATCTGCTTGGGCGGATTCAGCCATTTAAAAAAGGGGATGCCCCAAACCCATGACAAAAAGGGGGGTTCTAACCACATATCCCAATTTAAATGCATTGGTCGTCCAAAAAAAAGGGGGTTCCCGGCAAACCCCGGACCCCTCCCCCTGGATCCGCCACTGATCTAATAGAAATGAATCACTTTTGTTTGCAACCTGGACATGTTTTATTAATCAATCAATACAGGCTATGCCATTAACATGATGTATTATAAAGACATATCGGAAACATTTTTAAACCATTTTTTAATTATACATAATATAAAATGAACCGGCCCTCAATAGTTTCTATGTTTAATTTTATGTATGCACGATGAATCCTGAATATCTCGGTTTGATACGTATTTATGAATTGCTTGTTGTGCTTCATTTTATATCGATTGTAAAGCTCATCAGTGGTTATGTGTGTGTTTTGCATATATCGTACTTCAAAGAGAGCTGTTAACGGTCTTATGTTATTTCAGTTGTACATTTGATTAGTATCAAATAGTTTTGTTCTATAACAGTTGAAATGCCAACCCTGATATATATACCAATCTAAAAACATTGTAGAATTTCAGTGGCGGATCCAGAACTTTTCCTTAAGGGAGGGGGTTAGTGATTCCCTATATAATCATCCAAGTTTTCCCAAGAAAGGGGGGCCGCCCCCTGGATCCTTTTGGATATTCATTTTTTCATAATATGACACTTTCACGTTGTTGATCAAATATTCTGCGCGGATATAGTCCCTTCGAGATACCAAGCAGACATCATAAACTGTGTTTTCAGTATTCACCAGTTTTCTCCCCGGGTTAGATGTCGGGTTCTATGGCATATCACTTTCAGATTTTGGTCCCATTAACCGTAATTCCTGACTGTCACCGTTTCTTTAATAGCTAAAAGACAATTTGTTACCAAACTGTGGCTAAATGATGAACTCGTGAATCTCTTGGGTAATTTGAGTTATCATTATTTGGACTACTGCTGCTTTCATAAACTATTAGAAGGGCTCATATTTTTGCAGTGTGCACTTTGTTTAAATCCTTTCTTATTAATATTTGAATAATCTAATCTCACTGCAAGTCCAAAGACTTATTACAAGTTTGGTGACATTACCAATTCAGTTGCCTATATAAAGTTTAAGAATTTGTCAAAGTCTAAGGTAATTATCCATGTGTTCCTTTTGCTGTTGTTTCATTTTGTGTAATGTTGGTTTATTGACATTTTGTGTTCTTTTTGGTCTCGAAAAATTGAATTTGATTCAAAATAACATCAATGTAGTAAATAAACAGCTGCAACATGAGCGCATGATCGATACGCCCGTCGTCTCAAGTGTGTGGAAGTTTTATGCAATAATCATAAATAGTTTCAGAGAAAGTTTTAAACAATAAACATATAATGCTTTTGAAATACGGCAGGACACAAAAAAAAATCCTTTAGGATATTCATTTTTTCATAATATGACACTTTCACGTTGTTGATCAAATATTCTGCGCGGATATAGTCCCTACGAGATACCAAGCAGACATCATAAACTGTGTTTTCAGTATTCACCAGTTTTCTCCCCGGGTTAGATGTTGGGTTCCAAGGCATATTACTTTCCGATTTTGGTCCCATTAACCGTAATTCCTGGCTGTCACCGTTTCTTTAATAGCTAAAAGACAATTTGTTACCAAACTATGGCTAAATGATGAACTCGTGAATCTCTTGGGTAATTGGAGTCATCATTATTTGGACTAATGCTGCTTTCATAAACTATAAGAAGGGCTCATATTTTTACAGTGTGCACTTTGTTTGAATCCTTTCTTGTTAATATTTGAATAATCTAATCTCACTGCAAGTCTCAAGACATACCACACGTTTGGTGACATTATCAATTCAGTTGCCTATATAAAGTTTTAGAATTTGTCATAGTCTAAGGTAATTATCCATGTGTTTTTTTGCTGTTGTTTCATTTTGTGTAATGTTGGTTTATTGACATTTTGTGTTCTTTTTGGTCTCGAAAAATTGAATTTGATTCAAAATAACATCAATGCAGTAAATAAACAGCTGCGCCATGAGCGCATGATACGCCCGTCGTCTCAAGTGTGTGGAAGTTTTATGCAATAATCATAAATAGTTTCAGAGAAAGTTTTAAACAATAAACATATAATGCTTTTGAAATACGGGAGGACAAAAAAAAAATTCCTTTTGGATATTCATTTTTTCATAATATGACATTTTCACATTGTAGATCAAATATTCTGCGCGGATATAGTCCCTTCGAGATACCAAGCAGACATCATAAACTGTGTTTTCAGTATTCACCAGTTTTCTCCCCGGGTAAGATGTTGGGTTCTAAGGCATATCACTTTCCGATTTTGGTCCCATTAACCGATATTCCTGGCTGTCACCGTTTCTTTAATAGCTAAAAGACAATTTGTTACCAAACTATGGCTAAATGATGAACTCGTGAATCTCTTGGGTAATTGGAGTCATCATTATTTGGACTAATGCTGCTTTCATAAACTATAAGAAGGGATCATATTTTTACAGTGTGCACTTTGTTTGAATCCTTTCTTATTAATATTTGAATAATCTAATCTTACTGCAAGTCTCAAGACATACCACACGTTTGGTGACATTACCAATTCAGTTGCCTATATAAAGTTTTAGAATTTGTCATAGTCTAAGGTAATTATCCATGTGTTTTTTTGCTGTTGTTTCATTTTTTGTAATGTTGGTTTATTGACATTTTGTGTTCTTTTTGGTCTCGAAAAATTGAACTTGATTCAAAATAACACCAATGCAGTAAATAAACAGCTGCGCCATGAGCGCATGATACGCCCGTCGTCGTGTGTGGAAGTTTTATGCAATAATCATAAATAGTTTCAGAGAAAGTTTTAAACCATAAACATATATTACTTTTGAGATACGGCGGGACATATGACCCCCCCCTCTTTTTTTTGTTACAAAAAAACTAAATATCACTTAAATAAAATTTTGAATCAAAAACAAAAAATATACAGATCTTTAGATTAATATAACAAAGAAGTGTATAAAGTTTTAAGCAATAATCATAAATTGTTTTTGAGATACGGCGCGACATGTAAAACCAACCCTCCCCCTTTTTTACAAAATACTCAATAACTCAAAAATAAAATTTAGAATCATATCATACAGATCTTGAGATTAATATAACTAAGAAGTGTGCAAAGTTTTAAGCAATAATCAAAAATCGTTTTTGATATACGGTGCAACATGTGAAAAGTGCCGTAACTCAAAAAGTTTTAATGTTATTTTCACCAAAAAGTATACAGATCATTTGACCATCATAAGAAACAACTGTAATAAGTTTCGTGAAATTTGGATAATTCGGCTTCAAGTTACGGTGCGACATGTTTACGCCGGACAGACAGACGGACAGACATTTGTATAACATAATACGTCCCGTCAAAATTGTGACGGGCGTATAAAAATGTTTTCCTTTTGGATATTCATTTTCTATAATATGACACTTTCACGTTGTTGATCAAATGTTTTGCACGGATATAGTCCCTCCGAGATACCCCGTGATGCAGACACCATAAACTGTGTGTTTAGTTTTCACCATATCCTGAGTTTAGTCAACAAGGAAACACATTGTCTGGCTGATTGAAGTCAATCAGAACAAATCAAGATAAAATATGTAAGGCTTGATTTTTCACACATTAGGATGATACATCTAGGTTGGTGAAAGGTTAGTACTCGAGTGTATCATTCGCTTAGAAGAGCTTGCTTCGCAACATATTTTTCCTATACGTTCGTTGATAAAATCAGACATAACCAAGAAACTAAAGTACCACTTCTATCTGGCAAAGCTATTGGCCATATTTTTAAGAGAACTTTTTGTCATGTTAATATTTATACATCATCATGCATGTACTACGGGGCGCCGAATGGGACTCTTGTGGTTTTGTACAAAATTCAATTCTGTCATAACAAAATCATTTTTGTCTTACAAAACTATGTGCTACAGACTTGTTTTGTGAGAACTTCAATTTTGTGATGACAAAATTCATTTGTGTAGACAAAATTCATTTTTGTAGACAAAATTCATATTTGTCATGACAAAAGTCAATTTTGTCTTAAAGTTATGCAAATATAAACATATTTGCATACAAAATTGACTTTTGTTACCTGATATGGAAATTAAATCACAAAAGTCAATTGTGTACGGTAAGATTCAATTTTGTGAGACAAAATTGACTTTTGTGAAACAAAATTGACTTTTGTGAAACAAAATTAACTTTTGTGAGACAAAATTGACTTTTGTGAGACAAAATTGACTTTTGTGAGACAAAATTAACTTTTGTGAGACAAAATTAACTTTTGTGAGACAAAATTCAATTTTGTCATTTTTGTTGAGACAAAATTCAATTTTGTCATTTTTGTTGAGACAAAAGTCAATTTTGTTAATTTTGTTGAGACAAAAGTCAATTTTGTAAATTTTGTTGAGACAAAAGTCAATTTTGTTAATTTTGTTGAGACAAAAGTCAATTTTGTCAATTTTGTTGAGACAAAAGTCAATTTTGTCAATTTTGTTGAGACAAAAGTCAATTTTGTGACGACAAAATTCATTTTTGTGATGACAAAATTCAATTTTGTAACAACAAAATTCAATTTTGTAACAACAAAATTGACTTTTATGAGACAAAATTGAGTTTCGTGAGACAAAAATCAATTTTGTTGAGACAAAATTCAATTTTGTTAATTTTGTTGAGACAAAAGTCAATTTTGTTAATTTTGTTGAGACAAAAGTCAATTTTGTCAATTTTGTTGAGACAAAAGTCAATTTTGTCAATTTTGTCTCACAAAAGTCAATTTTGTCAATTTTGTCTCACAAAAGTCAATTTTGTGTAACAAAAGTCAATTTTGTGTAACAAAAGTAATTTTTTTGTAACAAAAGTCAATTTTGTGTAACAAAAGTCAATTTTGTGTAACAAAAGTCAATTTTGTGTAACAAAAGTCAATTTTGTGTAACAAAAGTCGATTTTGTATGCAAATTAGTTCACAGAAACCAAATTAAACTAATTTGAATACAAAATTGACTTTTGTCGCTCAATTTTCAAATTAGGTAACAAAAGTCAAGTCTGTGTAACAAAAATGAATTTTGTCATGACAAAAGTGACTTTTGTCCGCTGATAGATAATTTTGTATGACAAAATTTCAAATTTGTAGTATGATACAAATTTTGTTAAACTGAACTCATTTTTGTTGAACAAAAGTCACTTTTGTCCGTACAAAATTGAATTTTGAGTACAAAACCACAAGAGTCCCATTCGGCGCCCCGTATGTACATGTTGAAATTGGACGTATAATTCCATTTGCAAGAATTTGATAAATAAAAAAAAATGATCCGCCCCTGATTGACGAAGTCTTAAAAAAGTTTTAAAAGTATCGACACATTAATGATTGCCCAATACTAAAAACATATCAATTCAATTTTATTTACAGACAAACACATAGGATGTGACTCTCTTTATTTCAGGGAATGCGAGATCCAGCTGTTACAAGGTTGGACATATCTCCTTTGTTGTCTTCTCCGTCCACAGGAACAATAACAAAGGCAAATGAGTTCTGGTTTGGTGCCAGTTTTGTTGCATTGATTCTGTACAACTCGTGTTGTCCTGGTGAACGTGGTGACTGGAGCGAGCCATTTATTACAGCTGACTGTGGCACGTGTTTAAGGGAATCCAAGGATTGTCTTTTGTTGAATATTTCCTGGCTCGTATGTGCATACATAATTTCGTAATGGTTCGCTGTCAATGAAAAATATATATTTTACTGCAATAAGTGAGCAGGAGCGCGGTTGCATAATTGAAATAAAGTACGGGTTAACATAGGATTATAAATAAGTCACTTTTTCGACATCATCATCAGACATGATAACAGAATATAAATGCAGTTCTATACATCTGTACACCCTATATACATAAATGTCCTATCAGTGATCCTTGACACTAAGTTTTCTCGTTACTTATATTTTGGCAGCACATAATCATATTGGATGTGTACGCATTGATATTTTAGTCTCGCAAACATGAGTTTTGGCTTTGAACTATTCTTAAGTGTCTGCGAGTACTCTAAAATTGGTGCTTAAAAGGGTGCCTGTCCCAAGGCATGATCCTCTGATTCAGTGCTTGTCGTTTTTTATTGATTATCATACTTGCTTTTAATTTATTGTTTTGTATAGATTTTAGCTTGCTCGTTCGTTTTTACACCGACGTACCTCTTCCATGGTCTAGATCATCCCCAGTTGCTGTAAATGTCAGTGTTATTATCTTGTCATTGTTCATACCACGTGATTTCAAGTCGTGTATTCTAGCTGGAGGTATCCTTGTTCTGTTGATATTGCCATGTGGTATACTTATGTCCGGTGAAATCATAGTTACTCGACTTATACCGTGTTTTAAAGGAGTTTTGATAGATTCGTATCTTTCCTCAAGGTCTTAAAGAAAATATGTGTAGATAAGCAACATAATTACCAGTAAACTTTTATCCTTCATATATCAATACAAAACTAGAATTCATGTGACATACAGTAAACAAATAAATTGCTTGTAATTGATAAACATTTTTATTTTGCTGTATAACACCATTTTGACCCCTATATAAACCAAACAAGTAGTGTAAACAGAGGGTATACAATAACCCGAATAATTCAGTCGTTATATTCCGCTGATCTATACGAAGGCTACATTAACGCCTGAACGTCTTCCTCGATCAAGACCGTCAACCGGAAAATCTACACCGCTATGCAATATGGGAATTTTGATTTAAATTGGCAGCTAAGGAAGGAGGAGTTCCAAATGTTAATTGATGTTAAATGATGTTAACTGATGTTAATTGATGTTAAATAATTATTATCGGATTTGTGTTAATTGAACACACGTGTTTGGAAAGACAATTACAAGACAGTTGCGCAGACTCATTATCCTGATCGCCGCCGATTGGCTCTCTCTCACAGAGAGCAGGCGACGCGGCCAATGATCATGAGGAGTTCAAGCCCTCGTGTGGGAGAAAATCGGACACGGAAAGGGCTTGAATTATTCGAGTTAGGTATACAATAGTTATCGCCCGGTTGCAATTATTCTGTGTTATCTGACAAAATTAGGGGTATCTTAAACTATACTCTAACTTCTAGTAATTAGATGATTGTCTCACTTATCTATAACGACTATGCTGTTATTTATTATACACGGAGAACAGCTGTGAAAAGGTAATAGTGTTGTCTTGCTGTGTTGGTTTATTTGTATGCTGTTTTCAGTTTCTTTTCTGCATTTTCGTTTTGGGATATTTTGGTCAACATCTCCTTTTTACACAGGTAATTAATAATCGGACTAAGATTGTCATACTTACAAAAATAACCAGGAACATATATATTAGTTAGATAAACTGTTCCCAGAAATAGTAACAAAAGAATTGTACGAATTTTACCGATTTCATCTTCATTGAACACAAGAGAAGTGTTCAGAATATGACCATTGCCGAATGAATCAGACACCTGTATTTTCAATCCATGAGCATTCTGATGATAAGGTAGGAATCTGGAATAAATGCCATCTCTAGTCTGTATATCTGCACCTGAGGGATACAAAAAACTGATAAGCATAACTTTACATTGGAACATTCTTGAATTTTAAAGTTTTTGGTCTATGGTTGAAAGTTGTTTCACTGGTAATAATTTCTGCGTTTTTCAATAAATTAAGGTACTCTTATTAGAAACAATTCCTCACCGAGAACTTCACAACGGTTACCGAAGAAATTAATGTAACAAACAAAAAAAAGAAATAAGAAGCCACGAGGCAACTATCCTAGCATCAGAGACCGGTCAACATATATTTGTTCCCCTGGAAACTTTGTTATAAACAATGTCATAATATCGGTTCCTGTTGGAAAAACTATTTTATACTCTTTCATGACAATTGTACGGCACTCAGTATTGAACAAAAGCTTTGGCATATAGTAAGCTGTTGATGGCCCTTTTTTAAGACATCCACGTACGAGTGATAAGACACAGACGCGTGTAATGAGAATGCTACAATGCCCTGCAAGATGTCTGGAAGTGTGAGTTTTTAAACGGTAATCAATCTATAAAACGAAATAAACAACACCATAAAAATAAAGTATGCATAACGATGTGGACATACCAGAACCATTATCATATAAGTCTGTTTTGTATGCTCTTCCATCTAATTGTGATATTGCTGTGACTTTAAGCCCAACCATAGGATGATGGCCTAGTCTAACATCTGCAAACACGGCTATACGGTGCACATCTTTATAAGGTTGTTGTACAGCTTTTGCAGAAAGGGTGATTGGATGCCGAAAGTTTGCAATATTCGAGGATGCAGCCACGTTGATATTAATATTTTGTCCAGTTGAGTGCGTTGTTGACACAGTAATCATCCATTTGCCTTTCTAGAATGAGTTTACATATTTTTCACGCATGGGTCATTATTCAGTATTTAAAACACTAAATTACATGTAGAACACTTTTATCAATGACATATTTTTCTATAACCATCATTAGATAAAATTATTTTAGGAAGAATTATACTTTCCAGTTGAGTTGATGCGACTGTCATACAAATGAGAGGTTTAGCTAGCTATAAAACCAGGTTCAATCCACCATTTTCTACATAAGTGAATGCCTGTACCAAGTCAGGAATATGACAGTTGTTATCCATTCGGTTGATGTGTTTGGACTTTTGATTTTGTATTTTAATTTTTTGAATTTTCCTCGGAGATCAGTATTTTTGTGTTTTTACTTTTTCCAGATGACTCAGTTTTGGTTGAACAAAATTGAACAACTTTCAATAAAATTATTTATAGAGATTTTTTCATGAGTTGTCGTTTGAACTAAAATTTAATACAATAAAACCTACGTTTTAGACATACAATTCGTACCTCCGGAGAGTCGACTGTGAAATGCAGCACGTTCAATTTGTCATCGACATCTGTAGCATTCGTCATTTTCCCGTTTGAATCTATTAGTTTTAACCGAGGTGCCGGATTCGTGTCATAGGAAACACGAATCGACAAAACTCCATTCAAATATTCATCCACTATGAAGGAATCTTGAAAAATTCTGCCTTCTCTTAAGGAAATATCTTGATGATAAAGCTGAAATGATAATGACCAGAACCATTTTTTTTCTATTCACATGCAAAAAAAAATGAAAACTTTTTAAAATTTATTTCTCTGATTTCGTTACACTTATATATGTACGAGCATGCAAGTAAATAAATAAAGTCTGAATTTTAATCAGATTGAGAAAAAAATGAATACCTCAGGAATTTCTAAATCGTTATTTCTGAGTATAGTTTGACCAACATTTAATCGATAATACCTAAATATAAAGGATCGGTATTGCCTGAATCGCTTTCCTGGCATATATGCATAACAGCGGATCCATCTTTTCGCCCGGAGGCAATCTGAGTGGAAATTGGATAGAGCATTGAATATAAACACACTTGTGATGATTCAAGTTTGTTTTAAATTTGCCTCATCGCTTCAGAGAAGAAACGTTTCAAGTGCACTATATAAATAAATTAGTTCAACAAGCACTATCATACTAAACTCTTTTTTTTTAGTGAGTTTGTTATTTCGAGATTCTCGTAGGCCTAATTCAATTGTTGTTTGTGTTAATTTCTAATGATTTGCAAGTAGTATATTTACCAAGCCAAAAGCATCAAGTTTTGTAACAAATTACCAAAGGGTACATCAAGCAAAGTACCAGTACTTGAATGACATACTCCTACATTTAGCCTAATACTATCAAAAATAAGAAAGCAATGCCTCAAACATGCAATAAAAAGAGGGCTTTTTGGAAAACTATGCTTTTTTTGTCATTGCTCTATTTTTCATGATGTTTTTATTAACTTTTTCATTTTCATAGCAACATCAACTATTATTGGTATAGCACATCTTGAAAGCATTATTTATTGAAAGGTAGGCAGTAAATGACGGTTCTATATATATAACGGTTAAGGAAATTAAGTCACTATTTGTATTCTTTGAAATATTACGTATTAGACTTTTATAAGTACCTTCACCATTTGATTGGTCGACCAATAACCATCTTGTTTTATATTTCCCAATATATTACACAATCCGTGATTGCAAATGAAAAAAGTCGCAATATTTGTATTTTTAAATCATAATTTGCTGTTTAAGGGGGCTCCTGGGTATAAATAATTTTTTTTCCCTAATATAGGATTTCCCTATATTTTTTCATAAATGAACTTTATCATATACTTAAAAGAAAAATGAAATAAAAAAATGGGGTCACCATTCATTTAAGCTAAAATCTGCCTCTGGGAGAAGCATACATTTTTGTTAATGTCCTTTTTTTCTGTTGAACTAATAGGAGAAAAAGAGGAAATATCGAAATAACAAAAGAACCTAATATAAGAAATCGCTTAAATTTTACAATTATTTAGTTTATGTACAGCTTATTTGAAAACAATAATTAAAAATATAGGTCACCGATGAGTTAAAAAAGATATTTCAAATTTAAGGCAAAAAAATGGCATTTTTGCACCAAAGGGAGATAGTTTTTCAATTTTTAAAGTCATCTGGGGCCAAACCAAATCAATTTTTTGGGTTGTTTTTTGTACCATATTATAAAGTAACAACTAATAGTGTATAAAAAATAAATTTGTACTGAAAAAATAAAGGTTTAATTTTTTGCTAAAATTTTTGTACCCATGAGCCACCTTAAACTTAACAATATGTTATTTTTAACAACAATTCTTAGTCAGTTTTCGGGTCGTTAAGCGATGTCTGACATATTTTGATAGTATGGACCTCCGCGGTTTATTTTTAATGTACTCCGGCTATTGAGAAGGAAATAATGAACTCCGAATATATACTCACATATACTGGTCCTTGTTCATAATGGTGAATAAAATGTGACAATTCATGTAAGGAAGTATATGGTTTGTTAGGCCGTCCTGGACCTGATAAGAGAAAACACAGAAACACTTGCACAGTTATAAAGAGAACTAGGGTGGTTATATCAGGCATATGATACATGAAAAAATAGTATAATAATCGTAGAAAATATAAAATTATTGAGATATGATTTGTAATTGTATCTTCCAATGAAACTCATACTTACATCCATTTTCTACAAAATAAATATTAGATTTCCTCAGGTGTTGCTTGTTAATCGCAGTATCATTACAAGTTATGACTATCAAATGATCTGTACTTGATTCTGAATTCAAAGTCTGCAATAAAGATACAATATAAAGACATGCATATCTAAAACAAGTTTCACTCATATGTTCGAAATAAAAAAGCTGTCAGATGAAAGCTATAAATGTGAACAAGGGATCGAATTAATATACATAGTTGTACATGAAAATACTTTAGCCACTGATAGCTATACATAAAATGAAATAGGTGGTCTATAAAAGGTAATGAATTGGTTTTGAAGACAAAATTGATATGATATAACACATTCTGATGGTTTTTTTTATATATAGAATATTGACCTGATGGAATACATAACCGGACATAAACATTTGAATTGTACCTAAAAGACAAAACATGAATTTGCTTCCATTAGAATTGGAGTTTCGGTAAGAAAGGCCCAGCTGATTTTTTTTATATATGCAACTGATTTTTTGCCAGATTTTACCAAATAGGTCTTTTGATCAATCTGTCATCCGGTATAATTTTGCTGAATGTTCAGAAATCCGACACAATTTTGTTTAAATATTTAATTAACATGTGTAACTGTGATACATGCAGCGAATTATATTAAAGATTATAAGATCTAATTTCAATGAGATTGTGTTCTTGTTAAAATAATGGTCCATCATCTTTTGGGTTCTATATACGAATTGGTCCATCGAACTTTTGGTTCAAACATACAAAGGACTGTTTTAGTAGATACAAAATGGCGATTAACCAAGTGTTTGGAAACAGCAAAATATATGTTTCTCTAAACTATAATTATTCAAGAACAGTTATCCTTTTTATTGCTAGGTCTTATGTAATAACTTAAATAAAATAGATTGAGAATGATGAAAAAAAAATTATTTATACGAATTTCACATTTGACAATTAAGAATCGTGGTCCTAAAAGATGTTACTGTATTTTTAATGATAAAACAAACATAATAGAATTGAGATTTCTCGAACCTCTATCGGGTTTACTTCTGGATGACATCTGACGTTTGTTGTTTCTAAGCATTGTAATTTTTTTATTTTATGCATTTTTTTTCAGGGGGGAGGGGGTAGTTGGACCGGAGTTGGACATATTCTGCTTTTCATTGATTACTTTCATTCTACACACAACATTAGTTTGCTTGGCTAAGATAGTCACCTTCATTGTCAATGCTGATAAAGTGTTATGCTTGACTCCTTTACTCAATATAATGTTCTTGTCACCATATTTGGCCGCTCTTCTTCTGAGATGATGTCCCGTATGTTGGTTTGGATGTCTGAGTAGAACACGTGTGTTTTGTGGAAGCATAGAAATAACATGGTCTGCAATCTGATTTGATCTCAAGGTGTCGTCGTCCTATTTGACAAGAAAGACATGTTATAAATTCAAATAACTGCATGTGTTGGATCCTCAAATTCGTTAAACACCCTTTACATTCGAATATCCAATATGGAGTCGTGCTTAATGAATCAACCAATTTGTTCAGTTTGAAATCAGAAATATGTTTAAATATACTCATAAAATTCCATACCCAAGATTACGTAGTTATCATTCATCCAAATTTTGAACTTTTCCCTTAATAAACAGTTTCAGAAACAAATATTATCTCTGATTATAATTATGTTATATTTGTATGATAGTATCATTCTATTTTGTATAAACAATTTTTTTTTTTTCTGATCTGTATTCCGGTTTTACTGCACGACGATCTTGCTATTTCTATATGCCTCTATTATTAATTGTTGTTGTTACCAATTATGTAATTCAATTGTATCTGATTTTATGCCCTTTATGGGCCCTGTAATTTGGGAAATACAAATATTCTATTCTATGCTATTCTATATGAAGATGAAAAATGTTATTCACTTTTTTATAAAGTTTAAATTACCAGGTAAATTGTGGCTCTCTTTGTCCTCGCCGCCTTTACTATCTTGAACGTTGGAACTAGATTAGAAATACTCTGTGGTTGGTTCAGACCATTGCGGAAGTCTGCTGTGCCTTCGATCACAGTCATTGTACTACGATGGCCACACAGTCTATTTTGCATGTTAGGAGCTTCGCTATTATGTCCATACTTATTATGTTTGTAGTCCGTTTGATCATCACAAAAATGAGTTATCTAAATGAGTTAAAATAAATAGTGAAATAAAACGGAACGTTTTCAAACAATTATGCTTTTAAAGTTATTAAAAAGCTACTATGATGAAATTGTCCATTTTTTCATTTCAATCACAAGTTAAAATATTCACCGAAAAAGGCTAAGATGTAACATTTTTTTTATTTGTACAGAATCAGGATATTAAAAGGGTTTGTTGTTTTTCATCCGAAAACGTTATTTTGTAGTTATGTCTAATTCTTCTTGGGTATATATGGTTGAACTATTTGTGTTTAGATGAAAACCAACAGCTAATGACTTTCAATACAGGTGTTAAACTTTTGGTCTTTTATTGCATGGATTTGAATATTGAGATTATGACGTGTCCTCACCTCTTTAATCCACTGATGATCCATCATTGATTCGAATCCTCTGTTGTGGTACGGGTATGGATAATATGTACACCTTTGGTTCAAAAGACCTGTAACGGGGTCTAATGGTCCGTTGACAAAGTTGCATGCAGAAACACTCATAGTCCCATTAGGAAATCTAGCCATTGCTCTTCCTAATAAACCTATACAACACCGAATGGGATCAGCTCTGCCGAACATAGTAGAATAGTAAAATTCATTTTCACCAGGATTTGGATATTCATTGAAAACTCCCCATCTGAATGTGCCCCATTCGTGGACGATAAATTTTTCTGTAATGATATATGGAGTGCATGCTTTTAAAATGTTTTAATGTTTAATCAAATTGCAGTGTTGGTCGTATTTATGTTTCCCCCATTATATACATGTATATTTTATATGGAATCACACTACAAAATAATATATCGCCTATAATGTTTTCTGACAGCTAATTATACAAATTTAAGATGTCGTATGGTTGCGTAAAAGACTTTATATACACCTAATCCGTTGGATGTATACTAATTGATACTTGTAAGTCTAGTGCATAAAACACGAGCAATTCATTGAACCTGTAATTGGCTTTGGACTAGCATACAGTAACTGAAATTGGTACTTGGTGTCTTTTGTCTTTATAATAGTTGTTTTAGTGCTTCGTACCAATATGGTCAGTCTAGAAATTTCAACAGTTTTAACAGTTTGTTCTTATGCTGTGTTGTTACACCACTGTCCAAAATGACCCCAAAATAACGTGGAATTATAACGCTTGCACACATGACACGGATTTGGTGCTGCAATTAAGGATAAAGGGCCACATGTATGTGTGTTTGTCTGTCTGTCTATCTGTCTGTCTGTCTGTATGATTGATGTTGACACTATATATACATTGAATTAACTGAGTATAGTACACCAATGGTTTAGCTTTCACGTTGGCATAATCACTGAAAATTAAGTTCAATGAACCATCGAAAAAGCGCAATGTCAAATGAACCTTGTCAAAGACATTTATGTATTCTAAAAAAAGGCAGATATAACTTTACGTAAATAAAGGCAACAGTAGTATACCGCTGTTCAAAACTCGTAAATCTATGGGGAAAAACCAAAATTGGGGTAACAAACTAAAACTGAGGGAAACGCATATATAAGAGGAGAACCACGACACAACATTAAACTGTAACACACAGAGAAACGGACTAAGCATTAGACAAAATCCAATGAGAATAACAAATATAACATCAAAACCAAATACGTGAATTTGGGATAGAAAAGTACCGTGACACGTCTTATAGTAATGTGAATTCACACTCAAATATAAGAGAAAACAAATGACACAACGGAAACACAACGTTAAAATGTTACACAAACAGAAACGAACTATGATATAACAATGGCCATTTTCCTGACTTGGTACAGGACATTTTTAAAGATAAAAACGTAACATTGAACCATGTCTAATACATAAGATTTTCCTCTGAGTTCAGTATTTTTGTGGTTTTCTTCTTTCTAATACAAAAGATACGAGCAGTTGTTTGTAAGATATATATGTATGGTATGTTTCCGTATAGAAATAAATCACAAGCGATAAAAACATTATGAATGCTGCTTTTACTGTTGGGTCTTTTTCAGGTGATATCTATTTGACGTGGCTCTTTACTTATATATACACCCCGTCGTTAAATTGTGCTGTGATTGAGTTTTTGAGTTCTTTTGTGGTCCTATCCTTTATAATGATTGAGTGAGTGCTTTTTCTCTGTGCCTTTTTGTGTTTCTTCGTTACATATTTGTTTGTTTTCTCTATAATTAAGATTACAACACAATGTTGACGTCTGTACCCATTCTTTGACATTTTTACCCATTATGTCAGTTTTTTTTTAACACAATGTTGTAATGGAATTTTATGTCACTGTCATACAAGTGAGAGATTTAGCTAGCTATAATCCACCATTTTCTACATAAGAACATGTCTGTACCAAGTCAGGAATATGACAGCTGTTATCCAATTGTTTGATGAGTTCATCTTTTGATTTTGCCATTTGATTAGGGACTTTCCGTATTGAATTTTCCCCACAGTTCGGTATTTTTGTTATTTTTACTTTTCTTTTTTAAATGCAAAAAGTTATTCTTGGGACTTATAATAAAACACACATATTCAGTAAATTACAATGTTGTTCTGCTTTCTATAGTAGAATCCCTTTAAGGATGTAATACTAACCCGGTGACAACTTGACGGGCGCTTTTGATGGATGCAGAAATACATCTGTCAGCATCTGAATATGGATTCCAGAATGACCACAGGCTGCGTACGATCGGGTATAGGGAAAGTTTCTATGTGTAGGTAGTGGTGCTGAAACAATAATGTCCGCATATTGCAAAGTCTGTCCTGCGGCTGCTGGTGTAATCCCGGGACCGTCCTTCCAACTATTTGGAACTAGTATAACAATCTCCTTAAAAAAAGCTCTCTTCTTGGTTGCCGTGAATAATGTTGATGATGCTTTAGTAAATGCATCCTGCAAGGAAACGATTTATCAATGGCAGGGTAGGTAAGGTTGATTAAATATTTATAGAAAGTTATCTTGTATATAAAAGCGTTTGTAAAATAAATTCTTTGCATTCCTAGTTTTAAAACCTTTATACAATAACTTTAAAGATATAGGTACATTGTAACTTGTAACCGACCCGTTTGCTTTTCCATATATAGTATATTCAAATGTTATTAATCTAATGATATTTTACATATCCACAATCCTGTTTTCTTCCACTATTGTCACATCCCAACAAGCGCTTTGTCACCTGAATTTTACTTGACTTTGAACAACACGATCGGTTCTACTAATGGTGCCGAAACTGAAACCTTTCAGGAGCATCTTAGTTTACCGCGTGTTTTGTTGCTACTGTTTCTTTTTTTTCGAACCATATTTGTTATTGAATTGTGTTGTTTCTAATAGTGTTCTGTACCTTTGTACTTTTAATCCAGATTTTTCTGATCTTTCGTATTATGTAATATTTAAGGGTTTATGAAGTCGCCAATGTCCTAGGGTTAGACAAAATATATTTAACAACCTTCTAATGCATGATGCGTTTTTACGCTGGATATGACTTAGCAACGTATTTACAAGGACAAGAATAACACGACTATATATGGTAACCAATGAACCCCTTCCGGTTGGATTAGCGGTGTTCAATTTTTAGTTTTCTGTGTTTCTGATCTGTTGCATGGTTGTATTTGTTGGTGTGTTTTTTCTTCAAATTTTATGGTTGTTTACTCTCCCTTTGATTTTTTTTCTTCGCCATTGTACAGTTCAAGTGACAACACCAAAATTGATTAGATGAAGAGGAAGCATTAATAAGTAATTCCTCAGATTTAATTCCCCTATGCTACATTAATGAGGCCAAAGTTACCAATATTAAAATGTCAACCTCAGAGTTCGACAGCCTCATAAGTTGGTCAGCGTAATTGTTTCTTTTTTGAAACAATTTTGAAACTGTATACATCCATTGTTCAAACGAGAGGAGATAACACAGATGAAAAAGAATTAGACAAGTGACAAACCAACGCATATAGAAAGTATAAAGAAATATAAAAACGAGACTTCGTCAAGACGTGCAGCAATAAGAATTCTACTTATCAGACTTACCTTAATTTTATCTAGAATAGTTTCGTCCGTAACACTGTCATGGATTGCCAGTAAGACATTGCTGTAACCGTTGTTTTGGAAGACAATATTAGATTGACGGGAAAGGGAGTCACAACACTTCAGCAATACCAAATACAGAAAGATCTTTGTATACATGATTTATCTCGTTTGTTATATCTTACTTGTTTGACTTTATGCGATGCATGTTGTCCTGATATGAATTTCATATTTAAGTTTCTAAGATACGAATTACGCGGGAATTGATAACGATCACTATCATTATATTAACATATCATCACCCCGATTTTTCAGGATAAGTATATATTTCAGTCATAGATATAGGAAGATGTGGTGTGAGTGCCAATGAGACAACTCTCCATCCAAATAACAATTTAAAAATTAAACCATTATAGGTTAAAGTTGCACTAAACTGCGTCTTCCTTGTCTCTATTGTTGGAGGTCTGCGAAGTTAAAATCAGGGACTGATCGAGGTGTTTTGAAAGAGGGCGTAATGCCATAAAACTGAAGCATTACATCCGCATATAGATAAGCAGACAATTTTAGGTCGATTTTTCGATAAAAAAAAATATATACTTTTTAATCAAAGGCTCCCCTCCCTGAATTCACAACTTAAAACTGTAACAACTACCGTCTAGATTACCTCTCAGTCTGCTGATGTCTTAAAATGGTTCGCTTTGATAAAAATCAGACATTTATTTTTTGTTGATATCTTATTGATAACCCTTTTGTCTGACCGTACTTATTTGCTTGCTACATTGAAACTGAGACTACTATAACAGTCTCAGATTGAAAGGGGAAATTTTCAGTACTAGAATAAATCATGAGTTACTTCCCCTTATATGTAATATTTTAATTTGTTCATTTTTTAAGCGTCATACATGACTATATAGATACATACATTACAAGTCAATAAACCTTTATCTTCTCTATCAATACCAGAAAAATGCGGTCATACTTTGCTATATTATTGAAGAACATGTTAGTTTGTATTTAATTTATTTTTTCCTAATCAAAGTTTATACATATGAACTAACTAATGTGTTTGGTTTTACAGTACCGACCGTGCGATATTGCAAAGTCTGTCCTGCGACTGCTGGTGTAATACCTGGACCATCCTTCCAACTGTATTACCAACTGTATTACGATCTCCTTAAATTAAGCCTTAAAAGTATATCCAGTCAAGGTCGTAAAACACTTCCATCATCAATACATTTCGATCTGTTTGGACAGGTGTAGCGGTTCACAATCATGATGCCATATTTTCTAGCTTTCAATCACACAGATGGCATGATCTTTTGTAAAATGTGATTCTTATATGTTTAATTCAATAAGTGTAAGCAGTGATTATTAATTGTATCATTTCTTCAAACTTTAGCACGACAACAACCTGTTTGCATTATATCCATTTGAAAACTTACTTTTTGTCAAGGTTGTTATTTATTATACTTCTTTGGTGGTAGGTTTTTTATTTCATGAACACAGCAGCAAAGTTTGCATGTTGGCTGTATTCAGGGAGATTTAGAATCCTTACATCTAATATATGATCTTTATTGCAGATCTTTTATATTATTATCGCTCCTACATTTCCACCAAAAGCATAACTGCGATCAAGCTGGTTAACCTCCAGGAACATCGGATATTATTTATATACTTAACTTGACTTGATTACTGAAGACAAGTTTTTAGTTGGTTATAAACTTCCAAGTTATAAGAATATAAGTTATTACTGCAACAAAATTTGGAATATCCTGGGGGTGTTCTTTTGTTGAGATAATTTCAACCTTTTTTGTTTTCTGTAGGTAAAGAAAATAGATCGATTATATTGCTAGATTAGGTTTCGTTACTATCTCATAAGTTCTGTTGATGCGATCTCGTCTGCCATTCAAACATACAAACAGTCAGGCATTATAAGTAGTGGTTTACATTATAATCAAACAAGTTTTTTCAGAACACCTTTCCGTGGAAAGACCAATTGGTTATGTTCTGATTATAATTTTATTTTTCCTTTCGTCAAACCGTTATAATGTAGTTTCGCAAGATGTCGCTTAGAAATTTTGGATGATATATCGTACAGTTAATGCGTTTTTAAAACTCCTCTTGTTGATCATTTTGTATACCTATGATGGTTTCTTTCTAAAAAGGTCAACGTTAGATCATTTTTTTTTCTAAATTAGCCAAGTATTGTTGTTTTTATTAATACCATGTACATAATAACTAATTACTAAAGGGCTTATATGTATTGACGCATAATAAATCAAAAACTCCTCCAGCAGTATTTGAAACAGGACTCTTATATTTCATATTTCGGTATGCCTGATCTTGTCCTGAATACAAAAGTAGTCATTTAAATTATAAAGACGTATTTCAGTTTAGGATTTCATTATTATTGTGTTATCAAAATGACTAAATTACAGTGCACAAAATAATTGAGCGAATATCTAGTATAAAGTACCTAGCCTTAGGGTTTATTGGTCTAATCCATAAGCTTTTATCAACTTTTTTCTTTTGTTTGCTTAACAAATGCGCTTTGCAGTCCTGTATTGCCCTAGGTCTTATACATTCTGTTGTTAATACTGTCCTCCTGGCCAAGAACAAAATAGATTGACGCAAGTTCATATTTCCTCTTAGGAATATAAACTTTTCATCCTATATACCCTGAAGCAATAGACACAAATGTAGTTGTACTGGTAATGAATTAAGCCAATGGGTAGAGAAGAATATATGCAATTTGTCGAAAGAAATTTGTGAGAATTACCAGAAATTTTTATAGATGTATTATTTGTATAATTCGTCTACAATTGATCTTCCATACAACTGTAACTGATACGATATATCAACCACTCTGATGTCTCGCCATTTATAATTCTTTGTCGCTTTACTGTAATATCGAACTGTTCGAACTAGGAACGTCCTTACAATGCTTATTTCAAATTCTTGATCTCTTTTCAGGTATATATCGAACTTATCAAGTAGGAACGTCCTTACAATGTGACAATTTAATCTTTGTAATTACCATCAAAAAATAAAATCACAAAAATACTGAACTCCGAGGAAAATTCTAAACGAAAAATCAAAAGCTTAAATACATCAAACGAATGGATAACAAATGTCATATTCCCGACTTGGTACAGACATTTTCTCATGTAGAAAATGTTAGATTCAATTTGGTTTTATAGCTAGCTAAACCTTTCACTTGGGGATGATGGAAATGTACAAACAAACATCGAATCGCAATCAACATTTTATTCATAACTTATTAACTAACATAAAATACAAAATAAAACAACATAATACTAAACTTGGATTTCAATGAATGTCTAAGGTATAATAAACATATATATATGATGTAAATATATCAACAATGAATATACTGGACAGTGGTCAAGAGAGAAAAGTCCAGCATTATTATGAAGAGGTGGCGCGAATTTTGACATACAGACTTAGAGCCTGATGTTCACCGTAAGCTACAAAATAAGTACTGACGTGATAATTTCTCCTCAAATCTTTTTACAATTGTTACGCGTAAATAAATATTCACTAAATTGTTGTCCCTCCACGCCACCCCCAGTCGATGCTTCCACACGGAAGCTGTGGTTCAGCAGTCTTTGAAACACTTGAACAGAATTAAGCTTACAAAATCCATTCAAAGGAAATCGAATGACATAATGACTGTCTAAATTAAATCCAGAATTTCTTGAATCCATCAATGCAGACGATAGTTCAGGGAAAACTTCTTCAAGCAGACGTTTTTCAGCACTGAGTGAAATCCTCTCGCCAAGATCTGGACTTATAGCAACTGCGATGCAGTCACAAAACTCTCTGCTACTTCCGCTAATGGCTGAATCAGGTTTCTCTGTTTTGATATTTTTAGCTTTTCTGATAATTTCAAGGTGATGGACTAAACCATGCAGCTCGTAATATTTTGCTTCCTCGTATAACTGCTCGTGTTCGCAGAAGTTTTCCGGTAGGATTATTTTAGAAGATCGGAGATAGTTCAAAATATGCCTGAATGTTTTTCCGTCACGGTCTATAAAGTAATGTTGCTTAAGAGTGTCTAAGATGATGGGGATGCTTCCGTTGAACAATTTTGCAAGTCTTGATTCTGGATATCTACAAAGACAGAGTACACACATATAAATTAAACCGTCAATACTGAACTTACACCAACGTTCATAGCTTGGAGATAAATGAATGACAGCAGTATGGTATAAAGTTAAGTGCCATAGAAACATTTTTTTTATCCCTTGAAATTATATAATAGTCATCATTTAAATAATAGCACCGATCACCACATTATAAATGCCCGTAAATAGCCTCTAGACATAGACAGGTATTATGGGAGTTTCTCCCCCCCCTAAAATATCAGAAAATTTAAAATTGTTAACAAAATCAAAACTTTGATGAAAGTAACGGTATGTAGGATCAATTTAATTCATTATACAATTAGTCAGGTTGCTAAAAGATGTCATTTGATGCAAAATTTGACAAATCATGTTTAATTTGCTATTGTGTATCACAATACTTTTATTACCAACACGTAGCATTTTGGATTGCTTTCTGGTTTTATGAAAATATGTAAAATTGTGAAGATTATCCGATATAAACTCCATCAGAATTTCACACTTTTTAGATTTGAATGTGAGTGAAACAATAAATAAAATAAAGTGCCCCTTCACATTTAGTTAATCTCATTATCCAAAAAAATATATGATACAACAGCGAAAGCTTCACATTGCTTATTGAACCACGAAAAGCGGTCAAATCAGGTGCCTTCTGGTAACCTTAGATAAGTTAATATTTACACTGGCCAATTATTCAAAATGAGAAACTACCTCAAGCGCGAAAACATAACTGTTGCTTTAAGTTATTTGACCATGCAAAGGAGATCTACGACCTTCTGCATATGCCAGGGGGAAACTTCAAGTCTTTCACACACACAATATAGATCTTTCACAGAAGTTGATACTCTAACACAAAAAATCATATCAATATATGGCATGTATAGTAGATTATCAAATGAAGAAGCGTTTTGAAATAAGTATTTATAAGGGTCTACAAACAAACGTGTAACGAACTGAAAATGAGAGGAGAATACTGATTCCCAATTGAAACTAAAATGTGTAGTTTAAAATCATACATGTTATGTAATTTATATATGTCACCACGAAGTCGAATGTGTTCTTGTTTTGGAAAGGATTGTACTTATACAAATAGTTCTTATTTTGTTCAAGACCTTTCCCAATCCAAAGATCGCAATGCAATTTCCTTCAAGGCAAACATTCATCTGAACGTTTTAATTTAAAATTTCACATCAGGACATAATCTTCAAACATTCATTCTTGTACTTTTCGATATCCTCTGGCATTTTCAGACTGTGTATTATTACTTCAATACAAAACAATTTTAAGACACGTAATATTTAAATCCAGCTCTAAGCTGTTATATTTGAGCCAGTAAATTAAATTATTTCCAGCGGATATTTTCTATGTATCAAGACTATCCAATTAGGCTTAAGTATAAAATGTTTCCGGGCAAAAACTTGGTTCTCGTGTAAATCTTTTAACAGTTTGGATCTTGTCGACAGAAGATTGATCCCGTAGGCCTTGTCATCAATTCTGAGTAATAAGGCAGAAAAAGTCCTCAAGCAGCTTACAGATATATTTAGTTGTTATGAACACTACGCTATATAGGCCTCCAGGTTTAATAAAATATTAATAAAGAGATGAGAAATTTCACGAACTGTTGAGCGGATGTTCCTATATAATTGATTTTTGAAAGAATATAAAGCATTTGCTATCACCACATATAAAGTTTACAAGTGAAATGTTTAACCTAAGGAAAAATAAGTCTTGCGCATGCACTGCTCATCCTATAAAATTTCTCTTATGCCTACATGGAAATGACCAAATTGAATTTCGTACCATTCTCAATAAACCATGCCCAAATCATCTGATCATTGACATGAAAGAAGTCTCAGCTTTTCAAATGAGACGGAAGATTAGGCGTATAAAAAGCCTTTGAAATTTCTGACGGTCAAATATGGTGACGGTGACCTACTTTTCCTCGTCTAGTAGTTTGGTGTATGAAAACAGTAATGCGTAGATGGTATGACCCCAAAGTATGAACTGACTTGTGTTATACTTTTGTTAGACTATTTTTTCGCGTCCACACTCTGATACAACCCATTATAATATTTGAGAAGAAAGATACTTTCACATAAAGTTACTCTTATTTTAAGCAGATCAAGGTTTAGGATCATAACTCATCTTGAACTATATATAAGAACATTAGGATGTATTAAATCGGTTAACTAGTAAATAAAAAAGTGCGATACTTAACCATGCCCCAAAAAAACAAAGGCGAATGAGGAATAGAAATATGGTTACTGTAGTCTGCTTTAGACCGTCAGTAAAACCCTTGTCACAGTCGATAGTCCGGTTTGCTGTGTGGGGTGTACAATTACACAGCCAAGTCCGGTCAGAATGAGGATGTTAAATTCTGCGTACTAAGAACACATGCAAAGATGTCACAGTGTGACACCGACGGGAAAGGGGATTCCTGTAACTATGGATTATTACACATCGAATTAACTTCTAATAAAGTCAGAGAAATAAAAACAAAAAGAATAACTTTAAACGGTTCCATGCCACAAAAACACCATGAAATTTGTTGATCTGATCCTCTATCTAATAGTAAGGGAAAGCCATCGTATCTCACATTTCCAAACGCTGATGTTTACCATTCAAATAATATATAGTACTTTATGAATTCATAAAAACATTCTTGTTAAATGTAAAAAAAATAGGGGAGATGTGACATGATTGATAATGTGACAATTATACATTAAAGACAAAAGAACAAAGATGTGGACATTAACTGTTTTTTATATACTTCAACAGAATTGAATGCAATCAGCACTGTAACCAACAACAAAACTGGATTAACTGATGCTGAATAGAGATTGGAACAGAGATTAGCGCGGGATTAAACATTCGCTTCATACCACATCAGACTATCTTCTGTTTGTTCTTGTAATCTCTTTACAGTTTGCTCTTGTGTTAGGTTAAAAGTCGCTGTCCAAAAAGAAGATATGGTATGATTGACAAAGAGACAACTCTCCACCAGAGACCAAATGACACAGAAATTAACAATTATAGTTCCAATAGGTCAATAATTTCTACAAAGATTACGACCGTGTATATATCTTTTCTTTCATATTACGTTTGTTTATCATATTTGTCAGTTTCTTTCTGCGAACATCCATATGAACAGCCAGAATCGCTTAAATCATTAAAATTAAAATTTACGAGCAATAGCTACAATAAAGAGTTGTTGACAAGCAGACTGATTACTAGTATGACATTCAAAATATGATGTCCGGGAAACAACATTCCGGGATACAACATTGTAAGTTAACTACTTATGCACCAAGAAATGGTCAAACTAAAAAAAATCAGACTGAATAATGTGCTTAACGTCTAACATTTCTTCCTGAAAACTGTTTCCTTGTGAACTAGCATATAATATGGCCCAGTACAAAGGAGGGTTAATATGCAAATCCCTTTACCGTGTTCTCATCATGATGTGCATGTTACATTTGCCACAAATAGTTAGACAGCAATCCATCATAACATCATCTTGAACAATGCTCTTATTGTAAAGTATGAAAATCGTTGGTAAAAATATGCACCAAAGGCATTGTCATTTATTATATTTTCTAAAATTTTGCCTCGTTCATCAAACACTGTTGCGCATTCATTATGCATATTACCTCACCACATATTAAATATTTTGATAATCATAATTGTTTTCTGTTACCAGTTCAAATCATGTTTACTTTTAACAAGAAAAGTGTTAGGTTATGTTTAAGAAACAAAAAGAAACATGGTCATGTGGTATTAAAAAAAAATCAAGAGTGTCGTCAAACGATGCGTTCATAAATTCTTTGTCAAAAAATTGAACTCAACAGAGGAAAATTTTCGACTCAACATCAAATCTATTTAAAGCTGAATAGTGTAACAAGAAATTAAAGGTCTGACGAACGAACAGATAGACGGACAAACGAATAAACGAACATTGTAAATGAAGTATACCACCCTCTCCATTGTTCCGTTATACAATCATGTGCATATCTTCTATTGTGATTACTAGTAGTCAAATGTTTCTGTATCTAAAATGATTCTTACAATCATTACAAATTTAAGGAAAGGGTACTTTTGTTAGAGGAAAGCTTTAGAAATTTCATCATTTTTTCATTTAACTTTAATACACAATCTATAAGCCATAACTTCCCTGGCATTAAGGATGTACTCGCTCGTGATTTCCATCTTAAAACATTATCTTACCTAAACTAAAATGCTTATTGCCATTGGATTAATAAAAAAAAAAAAGGACTTGTATGAAATGATCAAAATAAAACGTGTACAAATTTATATAAAAAGAGTCGACAAAATTAAGATATTAATTTTAAAGCAAATTCCCACAGACATGTGACGGAAAAAATTGAAAAAACGTTGATAAGAATTAAAAGAGGCAGAACAGAATGTTGACAACAGAATGCAACTCAGTACTCATTCACGGACTTTACTAACGGCTTGTTTATATAGGTTTTTATTTGAACATCTAGTGTGATCTGGTAATTATTTGTCCTTTATCAGTTTATGTCTGCAACAATCCATCGATTAAAGATAAACTTAAACGGTTATAATATTTTTGTGTATCAATTGTCTGTTTCTACATTTTATAGCATCATTGCATAGTTTCTATATAAATTGCATGTATAATGAAATTTTCAATCTTCAAATTTTGACAATAGTCAATCGTACTTTTACATTTAAAAACACGTTTAGAATACGACGCACTAAATAATGTACCCCCCGGGTACCCCCCGACGCACTAAATAATGTACCCCCCGGTTCTCCCACCTAAAAACATTTCTTCTTACCCTCTTTTACGGAAACAATATCGATATATAAACGACACATATAGCCTATTGGTGCTGATTATTTATTCCCTGCGCACCAAATAGCAATATCATCTGGTATCAGAGGAGGTTATAGGTCGGTGACACAGGGAGCCCGCCCCCTTTTTTTGTGGGAAAATTTTGATTGGTTATAATGCTCTTATATAGGGAATCACTGAAGCGTGACGAAAGCGGGCCGCCTCTTAGGCAGTCAGTGGGTCCCCACTTATGAAAATTTCTGGATCCACCACTGGTTATCATCTGGGTTTTTTTAAAATTATGACTGTTGTTTTTTTCATCCTCGAGTGACACACTATCAGTTTCATCCACAAGCTTCCGCAACTGTATATATATCATGTGACCCGTTTACCGTCTGCCCGCTTTAATTGTATGTGTCTCTTTATTATGGATAGACCAGTGCATCTGACAGGATGAATATCACAGGCAAATGCTTCCTACATTGACAAAGGCCCTTTCCTCTTTGTTCATGAAAAGGAAGAAAGGCCTCGATCATCGGACGAAACAAGTGCCTGGGAAGAATATGGAACTGTCTGAACCTTATCTGCCTGCCACCTTACCTCGTAAGTGTTTCTAGAGATGCTGTGTAGATGACACCTCCCACATCTATATGTACAGGTGCTGTATATCGTGTTGGGGTGGCGGGACATGGCACTCCTGACATCGGTATCTTTGAATAAACGCCATTGTGTAGTGATCTAGGCGAAGCTGATGTCTGGTTTGGCACTGGAGACGTCATCGCCCATTAGGTATCCAACGTCAGTATCTATAAAGAAAATACAAAAAAATGTCATTCACATCTTGGAATTAAAGTGTTCACATTTCCGTATGTATATATATGCAGAAGAGTGGTTTTAGATTTAATATCAGTTATCATGTTTAAATTTGACAAACAGGTTTATTGCAAATATCACACAAACTAACATTATCAATCATTCAGCGTAAATGAGGTCAAGGTCAGTTAACCCAACGAAATGAGGTCAAGGTCAGTTAGCCTAAACGAAATGAGGTCAAGGTTATTTAACCTAAACGAAATGAGGCCAAGGGCAGTTTAACCCAAACGGAAATATGACAAATGAACCATGAAAATGAGGTCAAGATCAGATGAAACCTTCATGACGGACATGTTCACCTTACAACCATTCCATACAAAATATATATCATTGTTGACCTATTGCTTAATAAGTATTATGTATTTCATGAAAAGTCAGGTCAATGGCAATAGAGATACTATAGGAATTTAAGAACGTACGGCATCTGTATACTAGTATAATGTATGAAGTATAACTGAATACAGAATTTTATACAAAAGTGTACGCCATTGCCGCTGCCGGATTATCATCCCTGTGTAATTTCGCTCTCTGTGACTTTCGTTGTTGGCGACACAATTTACAGAAACACAAATTAACAAACACTAAAAAATAGACTGGTCAATTTCATTTAACAATTCAATGTATTTATGAGAAGATTTTCTCACTATGTGTAGGGGGATAACACACACAACTCATTTTTGTCCCTCATAGACCACCATTACATTTCTCATTTGCTGATTAACGACTGTTGTCCACTCATTTGCAACTGATAAAACACGTGAATTATTACTGAAGAGTTGGAGAGCAATTGAAATATATGCAAGGAGAAAAGATTTTCGTGCAACTTTTACGAGACAAGAAAGGATTAATTATGGGAAAATATGAATTGATAGCAGTGGCGGATCCAGAACTTTTCCTAAGGAGGGTCCGCTGATTGACCTAAAAGGGGGGGGGGGGGGCGCTCCAGTCACGCTCCAATGATTCCCTATATAATCATCCAAATTTTTCCGACGAAAGGGGGGTGGCGCCCCCCTCCCTTCCCTTGGATCCGCCTATGGGTAGCATCCAGAAGATGTACTGATGATAAGACGAAAGTAAAGATAGACGCAATAATTTGACCATGAGTCACATAACTTTTATTTGTTAGGGATACGATTCCGAACCATACCTCGCAGAGGAACCTCCATGAAAGATAGGGAGGGTAAAAAACATATCTGTGCCAACAGAAATTTATTTCACACCAGAATATTTGGAGTAAACAGCTTAGTTCAGGTTGAATGTGCGTTGTACACTAAAAACCTGGCGATCTTCTGAATGGTTATGTTTCCGTTTCTTACTAAATTAAAATCACCAATGCATTTAACTGCATTGTGCATCCGTCTTTAATAACAAATTTATACAGTTTTAAAACTGTTTCCATCTTAAAAGTTTGAATGTAGAGTCTATAGATATAGGAAGATGTGGTGTGAGTGCCAATGAGACAACTCTCCATCCAAATAACAATTTAAAAATTAAACCATTATAGGTTAAAGTACGGCCTTCAACACGGAGCCTTGGCTCACACCGAACAACAAGCTATAAAGGGCCCCAAAATTACTAGTGTAAAACCATTCAAACGGGAAAACCAACGGTCTAATCTATACAAACAAAACGAGAAACGAGAAACACGTATATATTACATAAACAAACGACAACTACTGTACATCAGATTCCTGACTTAGGACAGGTGCAAACATTTGCAGCGGGATTAAACGTTTTAATGGGCCCAAACCTTCTCCCTTTTTCTGAAACAATAGCATAACATCACAACATATAAAAACATACGATAAAATATCTATACCAGGAAAGAATCACTCTATGGAGGATGCCACTGATTGCGGGTAATTGAATGGAATGTTAATCCTGACACGACAGTAGCGGACATAAGATGTACATGTATTTAAAGAGAATAGGCAATGATGTAACATCAATAGTACTAATCATATACATGTAGTATAGGCTTCGAGCAATAATTACTAAGGACTTAAGTTTTAAGTATGATATAAAAATAAATAATCTGAAATATTTTAAGAATTTATAATTTTATATTTATTATCTGAATCATTATGTAGAGAATAATGAGATTTTTGTCACTTATGTGTTTAAACATGAATATTCAAATTACAAATTAAGCTATAACACTTAAATATTGACATTTATAAATACCATTATAATTTGACAAATAGCCTGCGGGTAGATTTATTCATTGACAAAGAGGGACACACTGTGGGAAATAATAAACTGGTCGATTTGAAAATACATAAATACATGTAAATATAGCATCGTTTATAGAATATATTTTGATTATTTTTTAACACAAACGTCGTTTCTTATTAGGGAACTGTTGGTTTTCCTATTAAGTTGTAAGGGCAGGTGGGATTATGCATCAATGAGAATCAGATATATGTACTACATTGTACTATCAATTTATTATCGCCTGTTAAACCAACGATATATTTGATTTATTGTTTTCTATTAAAAAAGAAATATGAAAATTGTATAAGCTATTATAATTAATTAATTAAGTTTCATAGCGTAACTGATTATCGATCATTATCTTCACACAATAATACCAATAAACTAAGAGATCAATGAATGTATAACAAATATAACTTTACCTGAAATATCTGCTTTCTTCACTAAATTTCCCCTGTTATTGTAACATGTATATACCACTAAAATTTTCTAAAGCTTCTCAGATCCGCCTTCTTCATTTAAATGAGCTTTTACCGGCGTCGGCATTCAACTGGCGGGTATAATACCCCAAGGCAAAATCGTATTAACGCGGCTTTTTCTACATTATGCTATAGGCTTCATAGTTACATATAGGTCACGTTTAAATGAAGAAACTTTGCCTGAGGCAGAGATCCATAGCAACCAAACAGATGCTGTGTTCAATTAAGTTTGGCACAATACATTCATTAGTTATTTATAAACGACAAAAATGTCACCGGGCTATACTTTCATTTATCTGTCTTGTGTGTTAAACTTCTTGAAATACTAATTTATTAATGGGGACAATATGTCATTTATTTCTTCAGAATACACAAACAATATACTGGGTATTTATTTTTTTGATGTAAATTATATCTATAAAATAAAAAGTAACACAACAGCAGCAACAGTTGCAATTTCTGTTTGTAACGCAAATTGACTGTGGCTTGCTTAAACGTCAAGCAGCAAATATTTCGTGCATGATCCTGACGATAAAGCCAGATTTGTCACATTGATGAATCAACAAAAGTCCCCCCCCCCCCTTTCCTAAAAAAAAAGGCAAAAGGAAAAAAACATCAATACAGGTATCTCTCCCCAATAATTAATATTCATCTAAAAAAAACCACCTCCTCTCCACAAAGAAAAGTAGAAAATACAACACTTAAGCTTATGACCAATCCCATTAAACAGTCAGAGGAAAAAGAAAACGAAACACCTGCTTGTTGACACTTACTCGTACATGTAATAACAGTATAAAAGTATAAACGTCTAGTTCCTCGAAGGTGAAAACGACACATAAGTCCTATCGCTGTTAACTGTACATTATGCAGTGGCAGATCGAGGATTTTTCAAGAATGTGAAAAATTGGCTAAAAGGAGGTCTGGGAGTTAAAAATGAGAAAGATGTAACAAAATACCCTTTCTAATAAATAGACACATTAAGATCTCTTTTACCTAGCCCTAATATGGTGACATAGATAATTCAGTAACATGAACCGTTGGCAAAAGCTAAGATCTGAAATTTGTTACCAATTCATAGCTATTATTAGTTCTTTTCTTGTGATATATATATATATATATATCCAAATATCAATCAGTGTATCATCGGTTCAAGGAGACGATAGTACGAGATTTTATTATTACTAAATGTCGATTTTAGGGTTCTCGAATTTTTATATGTACTACTTAATATTTTCTTAAAAAATATATTTTATTACAGTATGGACAGAGGCATCATAAAATGATCAAAACTTTAAAGTACCAAATTTTAAAACAATTAAACTAGAGATCCAATGAGGTAAACTAAGTACGGAAGCCTATTTAGAACGTCCCAATATTATGTTAACAAAGGTTAATGTAGTACAAAATTTAATATTTTTGGCATTTATGAAAGTATAGGTTCATTAATGAAAAAATTGGCCAGCGAAATGTCTCATTTTTTAAGGGTTTTTTTGTAAAAGGGGGGCGAAAGATGCCAGAGGGACATTAAAATTCGTAGATCGAAAACAAACTAACAATACCATGGCTAAAAAAAGTCAAAGCAGACAAACAATAGAACACAAGACAGTCACACAACACATAGAAACTAATGACTAGGCAACACGGACCCCACCAAAAAACTGAGGGTGATATATCAGGTGCTCCGGAAGGGTAAGTAGATCCTGCTCCACATGTGACACCCGTCGTGTTGCTTATGTTAATACCAACCCGGTTAATAGTGTGATTCGGAAGGGCACATCTGAAGAACGGGATAGGGATTGTAATTACGACATAAGGATCATATCCGATATCATCTATGAAACGGATATTCCATAACGGTAATTAGGCAGACTGGTATTTTGCTCGGTATTTTGTAACACTGCTTTTCAGCTTTATGTTTGGTGTATTTAATTTCCACCAATTCAAATATTCGAATTACAAATAGTATAATGCATGTATTGCTGGAATGTAGTAAACAAAAGTGCTTTAAAATGTTACTGTTTTTTAAGATTTGTTAATAGATTTGCTTCCGGCTCCCATTTTTATATAGCATTTCTACATATTTTGCAAATAGCAGACAAAGGGGAATAACTATGACTATGAATCTCAATAAATAGATGCTTTATTTATTTCCATAAAATGGGCTCACAAGGAGCATAATATAATATCATTGTAATATAATATTCTTTTACAAATATAATAAACAACACAAGTTACAAACACAAATAAGAAACAACAGTTATCACATATTAGTATATATATAAAACCTTTGTCTCAGGCACACCTCTGGAAAGTAACAAAAAAGAATACTGCGAGTAGTCTAAATATATCTAGCTGAACTGCAAGAGGCACCTAGGGACGGTGCTATATGGCATGGAGGGTGCATATTAAAATGTGTTTCGGGACATTAATGATATGGTAAGATATTGTAAGAAGTTGCACATAAATGGTATGTCATCCTCGTGCCTGGTGCAGAGGAGTCAGTACTATTTAAAGTGACACAACTGCAAGAGGCACCAAGGGACAATGCTAATTGACATAAATAAGAAAACAGTTGCATTTTTGTCGGAAAACTATATATACGCTTCATTTTATTATCAAAATGTAACACAGCTTTCATGTTATGCTTCATAAACTAAAAACAACAAAAAAAAAGGTAAGATTTGTACATTCGTCTTCTAATATCATTAGTTTGACAAAAGGTATTGGGGTTCAAACCTAATCCACAAAATCACATGTACAAAGTTGTTTATTTGGTCAGGCCAAATGAGGTTGCATATTTAGGTTTATCCCATATTCAAAATATCCAATTGCAAGTAAGATAGGAATATGAATTGAGAAAACTTTTCAAATCAGGAGCAATATCATCTAAAGTTGTCATATCCTTCAAAAAAATTATGAATGGAGTTTGTAACATAGCCGTCGGAACTCCATCATGGCACTAGTCACTTTTCAAGAACTCAATGTAAACAAGTAAGATTGTATTCCGACTGTTTTTAAGACTGTTAAAAATATCATCAGCCATAATATTACCGATGTTGTAGTCTCTAATGAAGACATAAAAGAGTATGCTTTTTAAGCGTTCTCCGACTCTAGCTTCAGTTGCGTGGTTAAGCTGTGCGCATGACCCAGTTAGCATCTTTCTCTAACATCGTTAATGCTATTCTTAAATTGACATGGACATTTTATATTTAGTCTAGTATATAAAATTTCTTTAATAAGATTTCTAAAATAGATTGCAAAGAAAGTTATTATGGAAACTATTACTACTACTATACATATAACTAGTATAGATACGTTTATGAACGTTTCCTTTTTACGCGTGCAGTTTAGGTCTGCACGAGACAGGCTTAACAGCTGACGTCCACGGACGTGTGTTGGGTTTGCACACTCTAGCGACCCGAGATAATCATAAGCTTTTGGCATAGTCTTTGAAGATAGGTATTCTATAGCTTCAATTGTACTACAATCACATAAGAACGGATTTTCACTGATGTCGACTTTAACAAACTTGTAAGTTGAGAACGAGTCAATAATACTTTTTGTCAATGATGTTATTTTATTGCGCCTTAAGTTTATTATCCCTACTGACTTTATCCCTTTTATGGTCCTTCCGTAATCTCGTATCAATGGAAGGGACTTTATATTATTGTCGGAAAAGTCTAAATATTCCAACATCGGGAACCGTAGTCTCCAGCCTTGTAGTTTATGTAGGCTGTAATATATACCATTACCAGAAAAGTTTAAAGTTTTGAGATTATCAGCAATGTCTGTATAAACAATCTTATCGATAGAACTCTTCTCCAAGCTCTGCATACCACTTAATTCGAAAACCTCGAGGTTATTGTACATACAGGTTCTCTTTTGAATGTTAAAATAATGGCTATGATCTGTTAGAACGTCGAAGAAGTCGGTAAAATGAGATGCGGTGTGCATATCTTCAAATTCATCCTTAGTCCCTCTCTGGATTATAGAAAAAGCATTTTCAGGTCCGCATTCTGCAGCTTTTGTTAGAGAGGAATTAGCTTTTGACAGTGAATCATATAAGTCTCTAACATTATGAATAAGAGTGACGTTTTCTATTTGCAGATATTTTATTGTATCAGGAATGCTGTCTATTAGTGAATTCTTAAATTCAGTAAGGTAATCCTTAATAATACAGTGTTTAATGTTAATTCTATTTAGTTTATCCACTCTAAACGGCCAAGGAAAGCGTATTTGACCATTATCACAAATGACAAACAAGTCCAATTTAATATTTGATGATAACCGAGATGTGAAATTTCTAAAATCTGCGAACTTTAAATTAGAGTTACCTTTTATAAAACAAACAATGTTGAAGTCGGTGAGACTGGTTTGTGATATATTACAACGCCTACTCCAGTTCTCCAGAAGAACAAATTGAGTCATAACTTCAGAAACAATAGTGTCCATAGCAGTCAAATTGTTCATCTGATTCTGTTCGGGCCCCAAATCATATTTTTCGGTGGTGACTATCGGACTATTTAATACAAGTCCAAGTAAACAACAACTATAAAAAAACGTGAGGTAACTACTGTCCATTGTCTTTCGATTTCTTTGTTTGTTATTACACAGTGTATCGAATCTAAGTGAATGATCTTAGTCCTTATATATACAATAGTAGAAAGAATTAACACAATATATTGCAACAGAAAGATACTTTTTCAGCAAAAATGATCTTTTAAAGCATTTTTTCTGCACAGCAAACACATGAAACATTGAAATACCATTCGACATAAAGCTGAACCAGGATGGTAATTTAAAAATAAAATGAAATGAATAATGATAAGAATGTAGAAAATTAGCACTGCAATTTATTAAAACATGGTATTCAGACAGCTGCAAAACGTTTAGCTCCGGTTTAAGTCAAATTTGCAGCTATAATGATAAATGTTTAACATTAACGTAAACAACATACATGTATATTAATTCATAGAAAGTAACACCCTTCGTAAAAGATGCACTGATATTAAATTATCAACTGGCCATATTTAAAGGATTGAAATATTTGTGATATAAAGCCGAACGCAATAATAACCAACCTGCAATGTTTTATAAACTGCTCCAATTGCTGAATTTTTACTGAGTGTGGAGTCGTAAGGAGGGTGATGCAAGCCATTTATGACTTGATGTTCAGTGTGAGTCAAGGCTCCATGTTGAGGACCACACTTTGATTGGGTGTGGGTTCGTATGGCGGTTGATGCAGGCACTTTATATCTTGCTGTTCGGTGTGAGTCAAGAGACCGTGTTGAAGACCGAACTTTGGCCTATAAAGGTTTACTTTACAAATAGTGACTTGGATGGAAAGTTGTCTTATTGGCACTCATACCACATCTTTTCACATCTAAAGCAGGAGACTCTTACCCTGGCGAAACATCCGGTGTATCAGATTTTAATTCATGCGATTCACTCACTTTGTAATACCTCGACTTATGAAATTTGGATATCGCCGGGTTATTTACTGTTTCCTTGATTTATCCTGTACCCTGGCATCTCTAGCAGATCCGGAGACAATTCGCCATCGCGGTGATTTCACTTTCTCTGAAAATCGCTGCATGCCCATAGCAATCTGATCAATTGTAATCTCTGTAGGCCTGCACTTGCTTTCTTTGTATCACCATATGCAACTAATCAGTGCACAAATAAATACAGTTCGTCATAAAATTAAAATAAGAATAACAAGAGGCTGTCAGATTGACAGCAAACCGGATCATTACCTGCAGGGGTCTCATCCTGAACTGTTGAACAATTATGGCAGAACATTTCAACTTAAAAAAATGTGATTGAATAATTGACACAGCATAGGTTTGTGACATCAAATTAATGTGGTCGAACAACTGAAGACAAAAACAAAAAAGAAATTGGACATTTTTTACCTATTTATATGGTCCATTATCCAAAATCTCAGTACATTGTTAAAATCAGCATATCAAAGAACCCCAAATATTAAATGTTTGATGCATAAGCTTTATATATTTCTAAATTACACCATTTTCGTGTTTAAAGGGAAATAACTCAAAAGTTAAACATAGAAATCAACACCACTATTCTGTTCAAATGGAAATAACTCAATTTAAAAATAAATAAAAATTACAATAACTGAAAGGTCTACAACTCAACTCGTGAAAATTAAATTTGACCTTCATTTAGTCACTAAAAACAACATATTTAATGTAAAAAGATTTCGTCAAAGTTTTTTCATGTTAATGAACGGACATTGTTTGGTATTGAAGCTGAACAACTCCTATGTGAAAAATGCGGAAACTGTTTTCAAACGTTTTAGACCATATACTAATAGTATGCTCATATGATTTTGTTCTTGATTACAGAAATGAAATGTGAAGAGACATTATAAACATAAACCCAATCCAGTTTAGTGTCTATATGGATAGCCTATCATCTCTAGAATTCACAGTCGCTCTTCTTTCCTGTGAAACTTAATACGAACTAGATGACCACTAGAGTATGGAATTCTCAAAACTTTGTGTCCAGCATGTCTGTCTACAGCATATGTAAACTCTTTTTATCGATAAACTGCTTATCATTAGCGACAATGACGATTGCTTAATTTGATGTTTTTTTGATATTTTGAACTGTCTAAATACGTGTTTTATGTGTTTTGTTCTTATGTGTGTATATGTTATGAAATAATCTCTGTATAAGAGGAAATAAAGTCAATAATAATTGGCAAAATACTTTTTACAGCCTTTTGGTGACGTCTTAACATTAACTTCTGTCACTGTGAACTGGTTGATATATTAATATTGCACGCGGACCATAATTTGTTTGTTTCTTGAATTGACTCTTTAAATAAACTTATTCTAAAAGGCTACCTATTCAACACTATAGATAAAAGATCATTGAATATTGTTTTTATTGGTATAAATATTGATTTTGTTATCAGTAAATTAAAAGCTTACTAAATATTACTAGTATGTTATATACATATTTATGGATCTACAACCTGTCGATACCTGTAACTTGGCATTGCACAAGGTCATGTTTTTTCTCTGGCTGTTGGATATGTACGGATTGATAGTTTAGTCTTAGATGCATGATTTTTTTATTAGTTGTTAGAGGCTTTGAACGAGCTAGCAGACGACTGCGAGTACTCTCAGATCTGTTTTTGTGTCTTTTTGTGTCGGGATGTATAAATACCCGGCCACATCCACTTGTATTTAAGTCCATCTGATGAGTTAAGCCTTTTTCAACTGATTTTAATAGTTCGTTCTTATGTTGTTCTGTTATACCACTGTCCCAGGTTAGGGGGAGGGTTTGGATCCCGCCACATTATTTATGCATGTGCCTGTCCCAAGTCAGGAGCCTGTAATTCAGTGGTTGTCGTTTGTTTATGTGTTACACATTTGTTTTTCGTTCATTTTTTTTTTATATAAATAAGGCCGTTAGTTTTCTCATTTGAATTGTTTTATATTGTCTTATCAGGGCTTTGTATAGCTGACTATGCGGTATAGACTTTGCTCATTGTTGAAGGCCGTACGGTGACCTTTAGTTGTTTATGTCAGTCATTTTGGTTTCTTGTGGACAGTTGTCTCATTGGCAATCATACCACATCTTATTTATATCTTTCACTATAGCTTTTAAAAACTACGAGTACTCATAGACTTTTGCTAATTTATTTTTTAGTCTGTGTCCAACTCATTTAAAGGCAATAAGCAGTGTTTGTCCTTGGTCACTGTACATCAAATGTGTGTTTAGTTTCTTCATAATTAAGATGTTTGCCATTTTGTTGTTTAAATGGTTTAACATTTTTTCATGGTTTGGTCTCGATATGGTTTTTTTTTTCGTTGTTGAAGCACGTATTGTAAGTTGTTATCTTCATCCATTAGCGTTTGAACTCTACTTGATAGTGGTCTCATTTGTAGTCATATAAGTTGGTGGATTATAAACTTGCCAGTCTGGTATGTTTATAACAACGATTGTATCATACATTGGCAATCGTATCACATGTATATATTTTATACATACTAAGTATACATTATACGTGCAGTGCATACAACGAAAGAGAGCAATTTCTACTCACTATTGTTTTTATGTCGTTGAAAATGGATTGCGAGTTACAATCTGTCAGGACTTTTAACTAGTTCCTTTACTGCTATCAAATATCTTATCATTTACTTTTGTAACAAAATATATGAAAATAAGGGACATTTTTTAGTTCTTTAGCTGTTGACAGTTTGGACTTTTCAACTCTTTACCCTAGACTTCCACATATTTTTTTCAAACCAACGTTTTCCTATTTAATCAAATGATAGTTTGGTTAATTTGAATGAAATTATATCTGCTGCAACTCAATTTAAGCCTTCGTCTCTAAGGGGGTTAAAATTGCTGCAATATTTGTTTATCCAAACTCGATTTTATCCATTATTAAGTTTGTGATCCAACATTGAACTTTTCGTCCCTAAAATTTACGACAAAAGAGAATTTTTTGTTCACATCTGTTAATTATTCCTTTTTGGATGGGGTTGTTCCTTTTGCACCTACAAGTTGTCCGACCATCAATTCAAAATGCCTATATATTCACAGTTTTCTTTACATTTTATACCTTAAGTTTAATTTCATAGAAACAAGTTAATCCTGATCCGTTTATGAATCACCTTTCCTAGTGGCGGATTCTTAAGTTTGACTGCCTACGAGAGGCCCCACTCTGGGTCATTTTTTAGTGATTCCATTTGTAATCAACCGAATTTTTCCCCAAAAAAAGTGGTGGGGACCCTCTGCTTTCTAAATGCCATGTTGTAAAAAACTGCCTTTCAGAATCCAAGTTCGATTAAAAATACCCAATGATTTTGTAAAAATCTTAAATTAGTACAACATGTAGCACATTAATCCTTTATTTTACTGCTAATTCATAGACCAGTAAATTTGGGCTCAAAATGTTTTACCTACAGTAGTTATATTTCTGCAAATTTGTAGTAAACAATGATACAAAAAAAGCATTATTTTTTGTCAGAGTAGGGCTACTTTTGCTGTGAATTGGTGGTCTGACAACTAAAACTTTGTTAGCTACATGTGCGTAAGTGTCTGTTGACGTTTTGAACTTCAATGAATGTAATCTATATATTATTGTTAAATAATTAAGTCCAGTGCAGGACAGTCGGGCCAGCCGAAGGCTGGCCCGAAAATTTTTTTTGGGCCAGTGAAAAAATTACTTCACAGGCCCAAAATGCAAATTGGTAGCCCAATTATTTTATTCAATTTTTTTTCGTGTTGAGCCATAAAAAATGAAAAAAATAAAAAAATAAATTGATGTTCTTAATTCTTCAATCAAACCTTGCCGACACATAACCCTATTATAAACACATAATTTCCAAGTCTTCATTGTCACTGAATTAATGAAACCTCACTGTCCAGTGCCTAATATAGATCAATTTAGGGTTTTGAAGAGGAAAAAGTGACCTCTCATTCCATGAGAGTAGCGAGAAGTGAAGTTCCATTACCGTTTAGGTTGCATAGTGATTTCGTGGCCATCACTGAAGATTTTGTTGTTAGTACTGAGAATTTCCGCGATATTCTATTCGGTCAGTCATTTCAAAAGTTTGTATTTCAGTACAAAATGTCAGTGCAAAACAAAATCAAATGACATTTTTTTAGTCATTTTTAGTTTTTTTAACGTAATATTTTCTTATCACTTATTTCTGTCCGTTGGGGTTTACTATCCATAATGGTATGAAAAATATTTTGACAGCTTCTCAGTTGTATCCGTGTTTGGAGTTCTTTTCAGAATTCCCTTGTCCTTGTTTGGTTTAGTGGGTTAGACGAGATTTTACTCTCAATGACTGTCTTTATCTTTTATAAAACACAATTTGTTTTGCGACCACCATTGCCAGTAAAGCCTTATTTGTCCCACTAAAGAGGGGAGATAGGGCCTTTATCGGAATTCTGGGGTCGGGTGTTACTTTAAGCTTGGGATTTCGGGATTGACCCGGCCTTTCGGGATCCGGGAATCCTTTTTTTTCGGATTTCGGGACGTCGGGATTTACTTTATTTAAATTCGGGACCTCGGAATTTCGTTTTTTTAAGTCCAGGATTTCAGGATCAGGACCCCTCCTACCCCCCTCACTAAACAAGCAATATCACGCACGACGTAATTGTCATCCGCCATGCACTTATTCCTCTTCTATATGTATATCCTTCCAATTATGGAACACCTCCTCACATTGTACGTTTTAACGATGTGACCAGAGGATTTCCGAAAATGATTGTTCCGAAGTTGGGGTGTGTTATTTATATAGGAGTAATTACGATTTTGAGAATAATAATGAACTCGCCCAATGATTTATTTTTGGGTCAGTAACTATCTATCTTTTTACAGTTTCTAATCACCCAATCAAGGTTTTGGTCGCATTTGGCGACCAGGCGACCGGCTGTGTCCAACACTGAAGTCAGGGATTTTGTTATCACAAATTACTTATAACCATTACAAAATTCTGCTGTCCATGTAGAGATCTGGTTATACCTGTAGAAAACTTTCCCTAGTCAGAAGCCTATAATTCTGTGGTTTTGGAATATATTTGTTTTTCATACTTAAATAAGGCATTTAATTTTTTCAATCAAATTATTTAACATTTCATTTCAGGGCCTTTTATCGTTTAACAGTATGGTTTTGCTCTGACATTGTTGAAGACCATACAGAGACCTGTAGTTGTTAGCTTCTGTCATTTGGTCTCTTGTGGTTTTGACTCATCGGCAGTCAAACCACACCTTCTTATTTTTATATGAATATATAAAAGTGAGCATGTTCTGTTTGATTAATGTGGATCTGGGTCTTGTTAACCCAGTCTACAAGAATTAGTTTCCAAGATACAAGACAGTCAATGCAGTTGACCCTTTTGTTTTTTTTAAAAGTCATGAAGGATGTTTGTTGACCAACCAGAACAAAAAACTAGAAGCTCTAAAGATCCCCTGTATCAATCACCTAGGCTCATGTGCATCTTCAACAGTGGATATACAAAAGGTGAAGGGCTAACTTGTATAAACAAATATTTAGAAGTAATTTCTTTACTATGTACAACATGAAATGAAATGAGATGATTTCTCGAACATAAAACATGTAAAAGTAAAAACATGATTTATAAATGGTCCACAAGTAGTCATTAAAATGATAGTCCTGATACATTCTTTCTTCTCTCATACATGATGGATTGTGTTCTGTTCTTTCAGTATCTGGGACCACCTACAATCATAAAGATAAACAAAATAAAGTATGCTGCTAAAACATCAGTAGAAACAAATTATTTATGGTAAATACATATATATGCCTTAAATTAAAGAAGTCTATCAACAAATAACAGTTGCATTATATAGACTTTGTTGCCACTACAGCACACTGCAAAGTAGACAGGGCTATTCCACAAAAATAGATAGAAGGCAGTTTGTTTCTGCACCAAGTGGTTAGGGGTATTCCAGAAAAATATGTATTACAATACAATACAATATTTTTATTTTCCAAATTAAAGGGCCCATTAAGAGCATAACATTAATTACAACATGACATAAACATTACAGAGTGATTAAAGAAACATAAAATAATAATTCAAATGCATGAAGAAAGGATCAGTGGTCAAGGGGAGATAATTTTGATATATTTTAGAGTATTTAACTAATTTTCTGATTTTCTTAGTTGCAGGCCTTTATCCAGGTATGCACATAAAATAGATAAAAATCTGCTATCTTCATTAATCATGATCCATGAAAAAAGATCATTTCTATTTAAACTATCTAAACTGGGGTATTTTTTGATATAATCAGTGATATCTCTTCTGAGGTTATTGTAAATAGGGCATTCAAGAAGAAAGTGCATTTTCATGTATTGGAAGGCAGTTTGTTTCAGTACCAAGCACCAAAACAATTGTAATTGAGAATCATAGTGCATTATTAAGTGTGAAAAGTTACGCTAAAACATTTTTTATATTCACAAGAAATCAGGCCTAAAAAAAATAATATGCGTTTCCGATAACATCATTTTGAAAAATATGGTCGGTAGGTCGGAATTTTTTTTTTTTTTTTTTTGGACATCGTAAATGAAATTCGGAAAATTATCATGGTTTTTCCATGTCCGGATCCGTAATTAGTTTCAAAAACCGGAAGTGTGCCATTTGCAATGTTTTTGAAGCACCTCTTGTGCAAATTTCTTGGATTTTAACCTATTTGGAATACCTTTTGACATTAATAAAATGTTTAACTGGCTTTCTATGCAAGAGGAAGCAAGAGAGAAAAAATATTATGTCATCTATCAGAAGCCTGTGTCAAAAACAGGGTAGGTTGATATTTTTTTTTTTTGAAGATCCAATAAAAAAGTTAGGGTCGGGGCTAAAAAACAGGGTCGGTCGGGTTACCGGAAACATGGGTCTTTTTTTTCTCTGCCTCAGTTTGAAATAAAACATGTTATAATCAGTAAAATATATGCATCTTTCAATGTGAAATCATCTAAAATCCATGACCTTTTGAAATGTTGATCTTATTACATCCCTTTAAAACTTTCATGAGAACAGATTTGCTTGAAGAATTTTACCAAGTAGCTATGAAATCTCTGAGGCAAGCATAGAAAACAACATGTGTGAACAAATAATTACTAAAATGAAATTTTCCTTTTAGGTATTATTATCAAATTTAAACTTTTAACTCAAACAAATTGACATTGGTCAGACATGAATGATTTGATTTACGATTTTTTGTGTGTTTTTAACGCTACTTTTAAGCACTGCATTTAGGCTATTTTTGGGCGGTTGTTTATTATTGAAGGAAGCAGGAGTGCCGAGTGAAAACCACTGACTTTCAATAGAAATCTAAGTCAATCAAGATAGGAGTCGAGTGAAGCCTCACGAGCGGGGTTCGAACTCAATCTCAAGTGTTGACTGGCTGGTGATTACAGTTGCAACTACTTAGACCACTCAGCCACCGTCAGACTTCAATATACTGGTACTGCAATTGGTGGAGAACAACACTTACAGTCAAGTCATTTTAATTTTGATTTAGCAAGTTAAGAAACAAATATAGGACATGTGATTGTCAATATGCATTGTAATGACAATGATTACCTCGATATCCTCCTCTCATTCCACCTCCACCACCACCTCTGTATCCACCGCCGGGAGGTCCTCGAGGAGGTCCTGAAAAATAACAAGTAAAAGGTTATTAAGGTGTACAAGGTAACATATAATGAATAGAAATAACATAGTAGAAACTCCAAGATTTAATATATTTTCATCTAGCTAATATGCATAATTCTAGACTCATTAATGACATTTTTACAGTAATTATCTTGGGAGAATTAAACTTCTGTTAGTGAAACATTGCTATAGAGCAATTTTGGCAACAGTGTGTAACGAAAGGTTTTATCCTTAATATATCAAATGCCACTGTTTTTCAATCCAGTACATTTTTTAATAACTTAAAGAACAGTCCATGGCAGGCGGATTAGCAAACATACATGTACTCATAAAATATGATCATAAATTTAACCTTAAGTGTGGTATAAGTTTGTCATTACAATTTTTTTTCATTCTTTTTTCCATCTTATTTAAAGTCATGTGATACGAGTGAGTAATGATTTTTACCAATGCATGAATATATCATAAACTTAGTCCTCTGTACATGATTTTCTCATTTTTGTTCTCTCTGTCTGTTATGATTAAACAAATATGGCAGCTCATTAAATGCTGTGTTTTGAAGTTGAAGTTTACCGATTGTCACCTTATAGTAAACAAATATCAAAAAGCATGGGTATTGAGCACGTGTTTAACATGCGTATTGCGACCACCGGATTTTTAAGAAGATGGTTATGCTCAGGTCACTACGCATACGGAATATATGTCGGCGAATTGGAATTAAAAAAAAGGAAACTTCTTCTAAATGTGGACAAATTAAAGAATTTTCCTCAGAAAAAAGTAAATTTTTAAATTGTTATTTGGATGGAGAGTTGTCTCATTGGCACTCACACCACATCTTCCTATATCTATATATGTACAAAAGTTGTTTCTTATGACTTTAATTTTGTTGTCTTAACAGCTGCATGCAAGAGGACCACTACAACAAACAAGATAATTCAATATAAAACCTATCAACAATGCTTTTGAGTTTAATATGAAAGTTATTTTACACATGTTCCTACACTTAATCATGCATGCAACCTATTTATATGACAATAATTTACCTCCACGTCCACCTGGCTGCATACTCTGATAAGATGGACCACCAACCCCTCTAGCTGGACCCTGCAATCCTGGTCCACCACCACCTCCTGGACCAAGGCCACGTCCAGCTGCTCTACCCATACCTTGACCAGGGCCTGCTCCTGATAAAGGAACTCTTGCGATACCCTCCTGTAAATAGAATAAAAAATAAAATCTAGCATTTTTTTAATTTTCAAATAAGCCGATGACTGTCACTGTATAATAAACATGTATAAATATATTTAACATTTTCAGATACTTCTAAATAAATATTTTTCAAGTATACTGGTACTCTCTTGTGACATGTGGTGCACATGTTCTTTTTTACATCAAATTACTAATGCAAAGCAACTACATGTACAAAATGTATGGCTATTTGTATAAATATCTTTTTTGTCTACAAATTAATTGTCATGCACAGAACTTTTTAATAAATTGACATCCAACATCTAAATTTGTATAAATATCATAGTTTTTTGTATGTCTCATTGGTATGTACTCCACATCTTCTTTTAACCAGATGTTACTACTTTAATAAATCATTTGTATGTGTGCCTCAGGGATAAATGAACTTGTATTTTACCTCTGCAGGAGGGGGCCCTTCAACGGTCATGGAAACCAGATGTTCTCCACGTAACAATACCAAGCCTAAAACTCTTTTCTCTTCTTTATCACTTCCTTTAGAGCTTTTTGGTTTGATTTTACGGAACTCATCACAGTCTCCTAAAATTAAGTTCATGTGCTTGTCAAAAGCTTTGAAGGTTCCTATGAATGTACGGCTGTCCTGCAGGGTGCATCGCATCCTGTAGTTGACATGCTGCAACATCTTAGAACTCCTCCCTACAGTCTACAAAGTAAAACAGCAATGATATAAATATGTTTAGACAAATGATACTGATACTTCTTGAAACAGTGGAAGAATTGGTGCGAGACTATATGAATAAATTGAAATAAGCCACACTTTAATATATTTTGGTTTAGCCCAACCTTACCCAAAATGTAGACAGTGGATAGATACTGGTAAATTGAAGGTTGGCATTTTTTAGGCAAAGAGAAATTAATTGAATAGTTTGTATCTACGACTACTGAAACACCCCTTAGAGCTTGATGCTAAATTGTTATCTAATCACTTTGGTGCTTATCTCTACAGGGTCCTTAATTATTCGCTAAATGATTACTACAGTAAAAGACTAGAACAACATTAATGTACAAATGTAGGTGTCCCAAGATCATGACAGTCTCCTCTTCTGACAGGAACAATCAAAACAAATAAATTTTATTTATTTACACAATACAAAAAGTTTTTCTATCGAGTGTTTTCATAGCCTTGGTCAAGTTACAGAACCAAAATAGAGATCCAACCAGCTACATGTATAGACTATCTACAACAATGAACATGTCAGAACCAGAGGCTGAGGAAGGTAGAACAAGAGATCAGAGCAACAAAGGAGGCTTTTAGTACTACAATAGACTGGTTACTACTGCCAGACACAGGGGCTAATAATTAACTCATAGTCAATGAAGAAACCTTCTGTTTTACAAGCGGGGTTAAAAATCACGGAAGGACGAGGTTAACTCAGAACACAAATTATAAGGGGTTCCTTTCGTCAAAGCGTCTGCATTATCTTTGTTAATCATATCTAAGATATAAAGATACACAATAGACATACACTGTTTTCGGTATGCATAACATTTTAAACTGTCAAATTATAAATACATCTGAAAAAGCGACTACAAAACAAAAACAAATTGGCCGCCATAACAAATAGTCATGCCGGTAGTGAATTTCCAAAGTATGTCAGAAGATTCAGAAATGTGCATTACAAGAAATACCTGTGTCATTTTGATGGTTTGATGTTGTACGATTAAAAACTGGTTGTTATCATTATAATAAAACAAATTAGACGTCGATTAATTTAGATTAATGTAAGACGCCAAGCAAAAATATTCAAGACGGAAGTCGTCAGTGTAACGTTGTGTAGCGCCACCTAGAACGGAAATTGTGTTTTTCATCGGTCGCACTAGTTAGGGACAAGATGAATTATAGCGACAAGAAGCGACAAGAAAAAATATTAACAACAAGAAAACAAATTGAGCGATAAAAAAGTTCATGTATTATTAAGACAATAAATTTAAAGGAAAAAATAATTAATTACACTATGTTCTAAGTTCTTTGATGACCATTTACATGTTTGCATGTTTATATACACAACTGACAACTGCATTCTTATAGCTTGCAGGTGTTAAATTTGGAATTGAATTTTACTATAAAATAACAGGTCCCAGATTAGAATTATAAAAAAGGTGCATGAAAAGTTTAATCAATAGTTACAATGTAATACAATTTATGACGATGCTGATATCTTCTTCTTATGGTATTCAGTTTAACTACTATCCAGCACTGAGATTTTTTTATACTGACTACAAAACAAAAAATACTGACTACAAAACAAAAAAGATTATTAGCCGAAATAGTCATGCCGGTAGTAAAGTAAGTATTTCACTGAGAAGATCCAGAAACATTCAAAAACCAGAAATACCAGACAGTATACCATTTTGATGATTTGTTCACAGTGTTGGACAATATGATATAATCAGTCTACTGATATATAATAATCAAATAAACATAAATAATCACAATGACATATACCAGTCCACGTCCACTTGTATTTTGTCCATCTGATGAGTTAAGCCTTTTTCAACTGATTTATATAGTTCGTTTTTATGTTGTACTTTTATATACCACTGTCCCAGGTTAGGGGGAGGGTTGGGATCCCGCTAACATGTTTAACCCCGCCAAATTATTTATGCCGTATATATATGTGCCTGTCCAAAGTCAGGACCCTGTAATTCAGTGGTTGTCGTTTGTTTATGCGTTACATATTTGGTTTTCGTTCATTTTTTTAATGTAAATAAGGCCATCAGTTTTCTCGTTTGAATTGTTTTACATTGTCTTATCGGGGCCTTTTATAGCTGACTATGAGGTATGGGCTTTGCTCATTGTTGAAGACCCGGTACGGTGACCTAGTCATTTTGGTCTCTTGTGGACAGTAACTGTTGTCTCATTGCCAATCATATCACATCTTCTTTTTTATATTTAACTATTACATACACATTTTGCTCTTATCCACTCCTACTGTAACATAAAAACGAAATTATTCTCCAATACTGCAACATGGTGGATATAACTTCGAAGATCTTCGAAGATGTGGTATTCGTGAGTGCCGATGAGACAACTCTCCATCAAAGATGTTTTAACTTCCTCTCAACGCTTTTTCGGCTGGGTTGATGTACACGTGTTGTCCTCGAAACAACTTTACATTCACTGAGTTGCTGCATGTAGTCTTCGTTGTATTTTTGTTAAGAACCTGGACAAGTATTGCACTGTGTACTTGAATCTGCATTGTTGGCTTTACTAATAATTCATCTAAAACTGAAAGAGGACTGTCTGTGGAAAAATATATATATATAGATGTAGTAGTCATATATAAGAAAATAAAACACTTGGAAATCATTGTTCAAAATATTAATTTTAATATTATATGTCACATCAACGTTGGATATTTTCACTAACAAATATCTTTTAGATATTGTCCAATAAGATAAAAAAAAAATCGTTTAATTGAAATATTGTCCTTTTCTGTACATTTGGGATGAAATATAATCATGAAATATTATCATGAGGTATAATATTTCATAGGGTATTCTGCTTTACACGTGACATTATCTCATGTGCTCAGGAAGGGTAAGCAGATTCCGAGCCGCGTCGTGTTGCTCATGTGAGTACAAACCCGGTGATAATTCTTAATTGGTATGTCAGATTGGGGGGGGGGGCAGAATGTGACAACGGTTGCGACACAGGAACAAATCAGCATTAACCTACCCGCGCATCTGTGAAACATATATTTATAACCGTCAACCATCCTGATAGGTATTTTCCCCACAGATTAGGAAATAAAAATACAACTAATTACATTCACGATCCGATCGCAATGCTTGACCTTGTTATATGTATTCATTCACGATGATCATTTTTCTTGATATATACCGAATGAACCCCGTGATATGGATCCATATATGAAAATGAAAATGCATTCCTCTTTTTCCCTTTTTTCTCCCCACTTTTTTTAAGTAAATCATTTTTGTCTGATTTGTATAGCCTGACAACTTGGTGTCCGTCCCTCCCTGTTTGTAGAAAGAAATTAGTTGATTAAGTGGAATGCTGAAGTAAGAATGGAGCGGGTATGTGCACCCTCTAAAGCAGTAAAGTGACTTTTATGAAGTTTCCACCACTGACTCTCCTGCAAACTAAGCAAGACAGAGTGTTAACTTATGCAGTTTTGATGCACCAACCTACGATATAAGAGGGGCATTATGGTTTCTTTTCTGTGCGTCCGTCCGTCCGGCAGTCCGTTCATCCGTCCGTCTGTTTCGCTTCTGGTTTAAAGTTTTAGGTCAAGGTGGTTTTTGATAAAGTTGAAGTCCAATTTACTTCAAACTTAGTACACATTTTGCTTATGGTATGATATTTCTAATTTTTATGCCAAATTAGAGTTTTTATCCCAATTCCACAGTCCACTGAACGTAGAAAATGATAGTGGCAGTTGAGCATCCCTGTACTGAGGACACGTTCCATTCTTGTTTCTTATGTTTTAATATACCTGATTTGCATACATGCCATCTAAGTATACAGTAGCAGTTTATATGTGCTGTCCCTCAACTGTGGTTATACTGGCTGGGATTGAAACTGGAAAAAAGAATAAGAATTAAATAAAGGAAAATAAGATGAAAATTTAAACATTAGCTAAAAAAAAATCTTCATGTTAACTTTCAAGACTATACTTCATTTTTTTTTTTTTTAAATACTGTAATGTTATGTAATTCCTTGATATCTGTATCAAGACGTTAATTGTTCTTTTCTTGTCTTTCTTCCATCAGTATATTTTTACCCAATTCATTATAATCATTATTTAGCAACCCATTATTGTGTATTATTTATTTCTTGTCCACCCCACCCCTCCTAAAAAAAACGGTCATTATGTTAACCGCATCCACACCCTCAATATATTCAATGTAAGTTATATTTTATATTAGTCCAAATAATACCGTATAGAAAGGCTACTTTTAATGTTGCTGTTATACGCCTTCCTAAGACAAAGGCGTCCAATTTCATTATTATTATTGTTTTTTTTTTTTTTTTTATCAAAAAGCCGTATAAAAAGTGACTATTTCAGATGAAACTATTGGCTTTTGCAGTAGAGGAAAAAGCTGATGAAAATAACGGGCAAAAACCAATAATCAATAATATTGTAAATAAATTATACATTGTTATTTGTTGTCATTGATCAGTGCATTAAAATTCCAATAAAAACAGGTGCCTGAATGACGTCGTCTTGACAACTAATACAACAATCGATAGATGGCGCTGAAAGAATTTGTTGCTGAAACTTGAAGGAAACATGGCTGAAAGTCTGAGAACGTCCGGAGTTAGACAACGTTTAATTCAACCAGAAAATGAAGATCCTGATTGGGATCCATCGTTACCTTATGGAGGAAAAGTTTATTTAGCCAGAAAAAAGAAGCCGGATCCGCTCTATGTTAGAATTATTGAGGTATTTAATAATTTCCATAACTGAATAATGTATTGTTGACTTAATAATATTTCTGACAACTTTCCCTATTTTCAACAACCATGCTCGATCTCTATCTTTTTTATTACACTAATCGTTTTTGTAACACACAAAGTAACATATACCTCTCGGTCTCAATCCAATCCTTAGTCCGAGATTACTCCAACGGCGGTTTTGCCAGACAAACTGGTCCGTGGACTATCCAATCCTATACCACTCCTCTGCACTAACACTGAAACTTTTTAAAGGATCAACAGTCTGGAGACGAGTACAGGGTCTTGTTCAAGGATCTTCAAGTTTAGGAAGGGATTTGTCATTATTTTCATTTGATAAAATGCAATCTCAAAACAGTTTCCGACAAGGATTTTTATCCACGTATGTGTCAACTCATTACATAAACTGCTTGCTAAATGAATTAGTTATTGATAACTCACTTGGAAACTCAACAGATATATATACCCACGACACTTACCATATATATAGAGAAAATCCTGGATAATCACAAGTCTCTTCTATGTTCCTTTGGAATGTCCAACCAAAGATGAAGAAATGAATCTTCCATCACTGTATTGGATGCCTAAACTACATATTAAAGTGTCCTTACAAACAACAGTATATTGCTGTGTCTTTCATGTGCTCCACGGAAACTCTTTCTAAATTATTAACATCTAGTTTATCAGCAATCAAATCAGGGCTTCAAAGTTGTTGTGAAACTGCCTATTCTATAGAGATGGCGTGAATCAGATGTGGATACCGAAAAATTCCTAAGATCTTTTAGACTTACATGTGCATACATCTAAGACTTTTTCGTCTTGCAAAAGTATTAACACATTTGAATTTTCTGCGCTTTACCTCAATATTCCACTTTACAAACTAAAGACAAATTGAAAGAGTTGGTTGGTATTACTTTGTTTCATAAAAAAGAATGGCCAACGTAGATAAAAGTATTCTGTCTTATGGAGGGATACATCCTACTTTGTAAAGGATCACTCTGATTCAAACAAAAAATTCTCTCTGACATTAGCAAGATGCTTGATTTCTTGATTGAATACATATTTGTTACGTTCGGGAGACGTGTTTTTCAACAAACGGTCGTCATTCCAATGGAAACTAATTGTGCCCCTCTTTTTGCCGAATTTTTTTTTGTCATTATGAGGAACTTCTTAGGAAGAAAGATAGAAATATCTTTTAGTTTTACTTTCCGCTATATAGATGATGTTCTCTCACTAAATAATTAAAAATTTGGTGACTGTTGAACGCATCTATATCCCGTCGAACTAGAGATAAAGTATACAACAGATACAGCTTAGTCTGCTTAATATATTGACTTACATCTAGAAATTGACAGTGAGGGTCGGTTGAAAACAAAGCTTTATGACACAAGAGATGATTTCAGCTTCCCAAATGTGAACTTTCCATTTCTATGTAGCAACATTCCAGCAGAACCTGCACACGGAGTATATATATCCCAGTTGATACGATATTCCCATGCTTGTGTTTCCTACCACGATTTTCTTGATAGAGGATTGCTGCACACAAGAAAGCTATTAAGAGTAAATCTGAGTTCCAAATGGTGAAGTTGAAATCATCCCTTCGTAAATTTTACGAACGCCATCACGAGTTGGTCGACCGTTTTGGAATAACCGTTTCACAGATGATATCGGATACTAGTATATGTTCCTTACGTCTAACTACAACCCCGTTCCTTTACATGAATGTGGATCTGCTTTCCATTCCGGAGCACTTGAGATAACCCCCAGTTTTTGGCAGGGTTCGTGTTGCTTTCTCCTTAGTCTTTAGTTTTCTATGTTGTGTCTTGTGTTCTATTATTTGTCTGTCTTTTTCATTTTTAGCCATGGCGTTGTCAGTTTATATTCGATCTAGGAGTTTGACTGTCACTCTGATATATTTCGCCCTTCTTTTATCTCAGGAGGACGTGTTCACCAAGTAATGCGTAGAGCATTCGTTTGAGAACTATGATAGGCTACCCAATTATTTGACGGGTTCGTGTACGCTTCATTTTTAGGTTTGTTTTCTTGTCTTGAAAACTTTTGAATCTTGTTTTCGTTCCCGTGGATTTTTGTTTCAGTCCCATTTTTACCTTTTCAAGAGTTTAATATAATCTTTCTTTTAAAACTTAAAAATATTTCTATTTACAGGCAATGGTTGTGATTGGAACTTTAATGTTTGCACTGTATGCATACTATTATTTCGATCATCTGCATTTCCACGTCACTTATGCATATGGATGGCTGGGTTATCCACAAGCTGAACATCAAGTCGGACAACGATATCTTCATGGTATGCATCTATTTCTAGGAATTAATTAATATAGATAACAGGAGATAATCATATTGCAACCTAATGAGATAAACGAAAATATATAGAAATAGGAAGACGTGGTATGAGTGCCAATGAAACAACTCTCCATCTACATGCAAGTCACAATTATAAAAGTAAACCATTATTGGTCATGGTATAGTCTTCAACACGGAGTCTTGGCACACACCAACAGCAAGCTTACGCTATAAAGGGCCCCAACTATGTCTCCATACATGCAATCTTCATCAATATCAACACTTTTGAATGCTCTTAAAAATTGGTGGATAAAATTATATAGAAAATAACAAACACAACAAGGCCATACTACATAATAGGTTTGTTTGCCCAAACGCTACCTACCCAGAAAAAAGCTGCCTACTCAAATTCTTTTATTGTCATGATTTAAAGAAGTTTTTTTTTAATCAAATAGGCATGAAGACTAATAAACATCTGATACTTCAATTCCTTTTTTTGAAAAAAAAATGCCTACCTACCTACCCACTGTCTCCACCTGGATAGGGTTTGAACAAACCAAAATATTTTTAAGTATGGCTCAAAGATCTACATTCAACGCCAATAGGATTATTTATATGACGTACAAGATAAAACTGACGAGGGTTCACTCTGAAATCGACACATGAATATATCGCGGGGTTGATAAAATATGGTTTGCAATTATATCTCAATCCTCAGTTTCAATGTCGAACAAGTTAATTGTGAGGTATGATGTGGTCCATACCTAATAGAATGTGCACATCCAAATAAAGAAACCCTTAATATGAACGATCTCATGCATATACAGGCTTAAAATTGTCACTAAACTCGGTTTACAACTTTAAATCTTTACAACTTTACATCCGAAGTTTTGATGCATCAACCGCTGTTGCTAAAAATATGTCAGTTACTAGATATCTTACATACGAAAAGAATCTAGAGCAAATCTGATAAGAAAAATAATCAGTATAGGTCTTTCTTTGAAATTTCAGAAAAATCGGACAATTACCGAGTTTTGAGTTGATCCTGAAGAAAACAATTTTTTTTATAAATTTTATCATTTTATGTTTGGTTTCGAAAAATATAAGAGCTAGATGACAAATGAAAATGTTAAAAACGTTTAACAGATGTTGCTGATGTAGAACAAATGTATAAATAGTGATTAAATACGGTCCAAACATTCAACATCTACGAAATTTGCCGTTGGACTAAATTACCTCGGGATTCATTTAATGATTATTGAACCTGTAATGTATTTTCTGAAATCCCTTGAGTAGGCTAATACCTTAAAAGTTATAACTACAGTGCAAACTGTAAGATTCAAAAGATTATAAGCACTATCTGATATAATATAGAACTCGTTTGACGACTCGGATAATTATTATCCCTGGAACGCTAAGTTGCCTTATTGTTTTAGCATTTGTCTCAAGAGTTCGAGAAATAGTTAAAATTAAAGCAGAAAAATGGTCAGTGCAAAATGGCCCACCAAAGTCCTCATTTGAACGAAATTATCTGATTACTCCTTGGAAAATTGTACTTGAAAACACGTTTTTAACGATTTGTATTGACGAACATATGGAGTGAAAGTAAGAAAAAGAAAACAATTGGAAAGGATTTTTATTAGTATCATTATTGCTACTATGGTGCTAGTTGAGTGACCTATCCTCCTAAGGGCCTCATGTTTGATATTTTTTTCTTCTTTCAACAGGGAAAGGTGTAGAAAAACACGAAGGCAAAGCTATGGAATGGTTTAAGTAAGTATATAAATATAGGAAAATATTATCGGTGTGAAATGTGAATACAAATGTATAAGACTGTTTTCCAATTGGTAGCAGCGAGTATATGCTAGAAGATAGACATAAATAGGAAGATGTGGTATTGATTGCCAATGAGACAACTCTCCACTACAGACCCTAATGACACACCAAAATTAACAACTATATAGTTAAAACGAGAAAACTAACAGCCTAATAAGTACCAAAAATAATTAACGAAACACAAATGTGTAACACACAAATAAACGACGACCACGGAATTACAGTCTCCTGACTTAGGACAGGCACATATATAGAGAATGTGGTGGGGTTAAACAGGTTAGCGGGATTCCAACCCTTCCCTAACCTGGAACAGTGGTGTAACAGTACAACATAAGAACGAACTATACAAATCAGTTGAAAAGGATAATATGAATTGAAACAAACTTTTGACCGTGTGTCTTCGATGGCCAAGTGGTCTAAGTTGTTCTGACATCAAAACATCAATGTAGGATAACAAACTTTATTCAAATAGTTTGGAGGGGGGGGGGGGGGTAAAAGTTGCTGCAAGTTTTTTGTTTTTACATCGATTTTACATATATCTAAATTGGTCAATCAATTTCCCCCAAAATTAGTTCAGACGGAGTGAAAAAGTGGGGGGGGGGGGGAGTAGTGAAAAAACAATGTGAATTAAGTTATTTATCCTATATTGAACTTTTGGTGTCGTCTCTAAAATATTCAATACAGGATTTTACATCTCAAACTAAGATTATGATTAACAAAGCAAGGTTACTCAATATATGATTGATCGTTTGTTTTCCCTAAAATATATTCCCTTACTTTGTTTTACTTGGGACGAGATAGTATGTAAGAGATTAACATAAATGTCTTTTTTTTTTGTCTTTGTGTTGCTGTATTATTGATCGTAAAGACAGACACATCTCCTTTGTAGTCCTTTCATAAGACGTCGATCAGTTGTTGTGTATGATATCGACAACGTGGCTTTATTGTCAATAAAGAAAACACAATTAACTCTTTATAAATAAAAAAAATTTAAAAGCGAATTATGGTCCCTTTATATGATATTGATTTTTAGTCTTCTGTCAGTTTATATTTTCCCAATATTTTATTTGAATACAACAACTTACTGTTGGTATAATAAATTCTGATTTGTTTTCCGATAGAAAGGCTTCGGACCAAGGACATCCACATGCATCTTATAATTTAGCTATTGGTCACATGAAGGGCTACAAAACTGGACTGAAACCAGGGTAAGAAAAAATAAAAAAAATAACTGATCAGGTCTAAACCCTTATATACTGTGGCTTTAGTGATTCATTTGCTAATATATAAACTTTTACTAATGTATGGTGCCTGCTCATTTAAAAAAGATTTATTCCAACCTATTCATTTATGATGGTATGGGTGGGATTTACAGTTTAGAGAAAAGAAAAAACTAATCAATAATGGGGAATAGGAGTGCAGAACTATCCCCTCCCTAAGGCTATCCAGACCATAATTTATTATAATTTCGAAAAAAATATTCATACGAATTTCAACAAAAGTCATGTATCTTTCTATTTGTTATTTTCAGAGAATCACACCAGCTTATAGCACACGCAGCATCAAAGGGGGTAAAGGAGGCCCACAGGGTTTTGAATGAAGTTTGTGCACGAGGAGGATGTAAACATTAGAGTATACAATGTTTGTTATACAGCTATGCAAGAGAGCGGATAAATCGACTTTCATAAATATTTAATCATCTGAACACTCGGCTAGGTTAACTGAATTAATTATAACGATCATTGTTCAAAGTTTGTTTAAGAAACTACAGTATACTTTTAACAATTATTTGGTTTTTTTTCCTTTACAGCAATATAAGCATCTAAATATGTCATGATTACTGATAATTGATATATCTATATAATACTAAAATTACGAGGTCCAATTTGTCAGCCGTCATCGGGTAAAAACGACAAATCAAAGAATTCGACTATATATATAACTAATATAGGACAATGGTGTAGATTAAAAATTACACCACTCAAGACCCTTTTGTTTCCAAACAATTAATATTGCCAATAATTAACAAGTTCCGGGTCGAATCCGATACCGATACCAATAGTATATTCATCGGTTACCTATTACCTTATCTGTACGTTACGCATTTGACAGGCGCACCACCAAACGGTGTATTTAGGATTTTGCAACATACACGGGTCATAATCAAAGGGCTGACACTACTAAATTCAATCATTGTCAAATTGTTCCCTATTGTATTTTTATTCAACAATCAGCAAGATTTTCTAAGATAACTAATATAGGACAATGCTGTTGATAAAAAATACTCCATTCCTGGATAGCCAGAACCTTTTGTTTTCCAAATAATTAATATTACCAATAATTGATAAGTTCCAAGTCGACGGGTTCAAACAGAAAGATTTGAAAGCAGAGAATCTGTGTATCTTATAATCGACATGACTTTATCAGATGACAATACCAATTACTAAAATAAGGCTTATATATATATAATTAGGCATAGTTATATACTTTAAATCAGTCACGGACCTGCGATATCACGGGTGTGTACTTGTAGTATTGATATTTCATGAGATTTTACTGTTGATTTAAAACTCGGGAACTTTATCCTTCAACATTTTGTCGTACAAGAACTATATTATATATATGTAGATATGGATTCAGGAACAATTCACTCCACACGCTCTTTTTTTTGTGTGTCTATACACACGTTTAAAACTTTTGTTCATGTTGGCATTGCTGTGCCACCAATAACCACAAAGACTGGATCTGCAACTCGTCTATTCTTATATCTATCCATTGTTTATATATCTTGTACCTGATGCAAACCATATGAGTTTACGTTTAGCAAATTTCTCTCACTTTTAAGTTTTTATCCAACGTAACTTTCAGTCTATAAATCATTATTTATAGATATCATAAAGGACAAGTAATGAGTTTATAAAATAATGATTAAAAGTATAACTCTTGAAGTAGTTAAAATATAGATGTTTCTGAGTCCTAATAAAGAGTGTTCTAGGGTCGGATAGATATGTTTTCTGATTATTGTGTTGTCAGGTAGCAGTCTCTACGTTATTTCTGTCATCTCCTTTTATTTAATTATAAAAGGCAACTATGTATATCTCCAATTTAGCATATGAACATGAGGTCTGCATAGTTTTCAGAAAAAAGGAAATGTATTTGGATCACGATCAATTCATTTTAATCATAAATTGACATTAATGGGAGAAATGTTTTGTCATAATAATAAGCGCGCGAGTACTACTGTGCGTAAATGCTTTGGCGATTTAATGCAAGTGCTAGTGGTCCATAGGTCTAATTTGTGTTTTCAAATAGTGCGTAGTTTTTGACAATTATTATTATATTAAGACATCGCAAAGTCAGATTAAGTATATGTCTAAACTAAACTAAATCATTCCAACCAATTGTTTTTTTTTCTGTGTTTAAAATAGTTTGTGCTATTACGAAGATATTGTAAATATTTTAGCATTATGTTGATAAATAAATATTAATATTATTCTGTTCTTGGAGTGGTTTTTTACCGTAAATATGAAGCGATTTTAACCATTTCTAACCCCCATTTCCGATTGATTATGCTTATAAATGAGATTAGTCAGCAACTTCTCTTAACCCGACATTGCTAGTATATTTCTCTTTATTCCAATTTCTGGACTCTTATTTTGAGTAGTATCATATTACATGTATACTATAATTAAGGATGGGTGCAGAATTATTGTGATTTTATTCCTGTATCAAGAAAAATTAATGGCGTTTTTTAAACACTGTGGTCATGTGTTTGTAAAATTGAGAATGTACATGGGGAATGTGTTAAAGAGACAACAACCCGACCAAAGAGCAGACAACAGCAGAAGGTCACCAACAGGTCTTCAATGTGAATCTTTGATACACCTGAACTAACGTAAATAGAATATATTTACATGATCTTTGAAAATTCAACAACACACGAAAAGTATCAGAAAAAAATGGGTATACCTTGGATCCATAAATCGGACCTCATTTTGTTCATTTCTCGTTTTAATATCTACCTGCTACAATTTATAATCTCATATTTAGACAGTTTTAATACGCATTGACCCTTTTCGACGGGCGTACCGTGCTCATGGCGTAGCTCTCATAATACCTACCTACATGTTACACAAGCATGATTGAGAAGGTTCAGTTCAATAAGTTTTAGCTGTGTATAAATACATGAATGTTTGTTTTGTGTATTTTTAAACATGTTAAATGATTTCAAATTTTAACCATGATAACTCATCAAATGTTATGTTGATCAATGTCCTATCAAGAAGGACAACATCCTGCTCGCCGTTAAGCAGTGGTGGATCCAGGGGACCCCCCTTTTTTTCAACAATTAATGCATTTAAATGAGACATATGCTTGGATTCCCCTTTTTTAATTGGCTGGATCCACCCCTGTTAAGGGTGAGAATAATTGACAATAGATGTAATATGTAGTCATATATATTATGCTCTGCAATTTACATGGATAGACTAGGTGTTTCGTGTTGGAAAGTTTTGAAATTTGGATAGCCATTTGGAAAATATGGTATTTTATATAAAAGAGGGGCAGAAGATATCAGAGGGATATATTCAAACTCAGAAACAAAAATAAACTGACAACGCTAAAAAAAGAAAAAAACAATAGTACAAAAAACACAACATAGAATATTAAAGACTTAGTAACTGATAAAATTTATCATATGTCATAAATGCAAAGAAAAACATGTACACAGAATCTATTTTCCAATCAGTTTGCAAATAGGAATTTTTATCTTGCAAAAGGCTACCTTCAAAACCCGCAAACAGTTTTTGCAAGAGTTCTTTCAACGTGCAGACTTTGATGATATTTCTCAACACCAGGTATCTTCGTATACATCTCACACAACCTAAAGGAAGACCCTCACGGGGTTAGTTGTAACCTTCAGTCTTAGGAACTTGGTTTATAATACTTGCCGTTTAAAACGGAAAACTCAACCTGGGTATATAAACATATTATACAAAGTTTTTTAGTTTGTGCTGGGTAAGCATTCGGAAAAAGTAAACCCCAGAGACTTCACGGTCTCAACATATAACATTTTGTATCGTAAGTAACGTTTCTTCATGCTTTTTGTTGTGTATGTTCTTCTTTTTTCTGATGATATGAGCATAAGTATTGTTTTTGGTTATGAAATTGCTATATAGAATAGACAAATTACATTGCAGAATATATGTTACGTGTCAGGAGTTAGAAAAAAACCACATGCATATATTTTGTCTCGAGAATTCTGCGTCTTTTAACATTCTGTTTTTACTTGAAAAATCCAATGGATAGATGTCGAATATTTTTGGCCCTGTACCTGAGTGACGGTATACAAACTCAGTATAAAGGCAGCCACATGATTTATGCTTTCCCTACAATAAAATAAAATCTTTTGGCACAACTGAAAAAATACTAATATTGCAAACCCAGGTTTGTTTATTGTTTTTTTTTTCCTTCGGTAATTTTAATAAAGGCTTATTTCATAATTTCCTCCAATGTAGTCCCTTAGCACAAGGGTTTGTATAGTAAGTCTAACTATACAGATCTATACAAATCCTTGCTTTATAGCAGAACAACGTATATTTAAAATTTCGCGCGCACCTGTCGTTTTAACTGGTACCTAGCATACAGAGTTGAAATTTTAAAACCAGTAGAAACAAATAGTTTTTATTTTCTGTACAAAGAGAACACAAAGGCATGTTAAACTTATTTTGTAAATCATAAACAATTAATAAAAATATTTATTAGACTATGACATTTACAACAAGACCATTAAAACATCGTATTTTTCTCGGAGGCTATATGGGATTAGAACGGAAATCAAGTTCACGCATGTCAAATCAAAAGTTGTAACCAAGGAAAGATCTTTTTCAACACAAGCAAATCTGCAACATAAACAACACACAGAAAAATGGTAAGAATAACATACACATTATCTTAAACTTATGATTTAGTGATCCATCTTCTTAAATCAATGAAACTTAACTTTCAGAAGATATGTTAAAAACTGAAAAGAGGTGTTTAAAAAAACACAAATATGCACACTTTCATATTTATGACATTTTGAAGAGAACACATTTGAGTTATTTGGATTGTATATTGTTAGTTCAACTCGCCGTTAAGGATATATTCTACAAAACATATTTAACATTGATTTGTACCCATGAGGGATTTTGATATAAAATCAATTTTTAACAGGTAAGCAGTATCGACCATGAATGACTCATCAAAGATTTGTATAGTAATATAATAGCATACAAATCCTTGCCCTTGGAAATGTATTTCAATACTTTTTTTCTTGTAAAAATAACACACATTTAAACACATACACCATGTTAACAGCACTTGTAAAACAGAATGTCAAGTTGTATTTAGGATGAACTAAAGAAATAAAAGTTTCATGCATTTGATTATTGATATTAAACATCATTTGGAAAGCATATACATGTACATGTAACCAAGCCAGTCATTGCTATAGCAATTTACTGTATATTGTACAAAATGTATGTACTGGTTATTCTTCAATTAACCTGGAAAACCCTTCAAGAGGTTACAGTGAATTCTGTGTTTACATATGATAAGCTTAATAAAAATTATATCAGGATGAAATATCATCTGGCGAAATTTTTTCTCCCTAAACGGGAACCTTTGTGTTCAACTTGGTTCGTTTAGTCTGATGCGCTATTACCACTACATCATGTCTCCGTTGCTCTAACAAAACTTACTTCTTTGAAATATCTTAAAGTGTACATCATATGAGGTATCAGGTCTGTTCGCGCCCAATATACTTTCGCACCCAACACGTTCGCACCCAAGGTCCGTTCGCACTCTACACGTTCGCTCCCAATTTTAATTTAAATTCCAGTTGAATATTTGGAAAATCAGGATTGTTGTTTTAATTGCTTTGACGTAAATACTGAATGTATTTATAGCTTGGTATGAGTAAAAGATTGAATATTTTAAATGATAAATTAAACCCAAAAGATAATTGTTTTTAATAACAGCTTGGTCCCTTAGATCTGAAACAATGAAATAATGAAATAAATTTATTCAACTCACAAAAAAAACGTAGTCAGAATCTCACTTCATTTTGAAACAAGTCAATGAAACAAAGTTATAGGCAATACAGTAAAAAAACATGATTAAGTGTTATTCAACACAAAATAAAACGTTGACAGAATCCCACTTTAATTATAGAAAGGAATATTATTATTTTTTAACAATACGCTCTAAAAAACATGATTAAGATTTATTCAACACTTAAAAAATGCTGTCTCGCTTTATTTTGAGACAAAGAAATCAATTATACTTTTAATAATACTACTTGCCAAAACTTTATTGCAAAGTTATTAAACACAAAACCAATTAAAATTGGGCGCGAACATGTAGGGTGCGAACAGACTTTGGGTGCGAACATGTGGGGTGCGAAAGTGAAAGGGGGCGAACAAGAGTGGGTGCGAACGTGAATGGGCGCGAACGGACCCGGATTCATCATATGACATCTACATTAAATATCTGCCCTCCCATTTATCTTTTACAAAATTTTATTATTATGTTTCAGTCTGAAGTAGAAGAAACATTAAAGAGGATTCAAGGCCATCGTGGGGTCATAGGAACTATTGTTGTTAATATGGAAGGTATGATGCTTAGATATATCTACATGTAAAACATTGTTCAATCGATGGTCAATTGTACATTTTTTGAAATCAGTCATAGACATGATTGACCAGAAATTGTTTCAATTTTTTTAAACTGTTCAGTTTGATTACAAATGATAAAACTATAAAACTCCACTGAATTGCAACACTGCATCTTATGAAGTATATTTTCAACAATTCCATGTATGTTAACCATTTAAAATGGGCTAAGAGTCTTTCAAAATTCATATTAAACTAATATATTTATTTTATTTAGTAAGATTTTTACGTAATAAGTGTATCTAAGAAAAAAGGATTTTCAAGTTCGAGTTCTTCATTAACATTTTAAGGTATTTTGTAATAATGTAGTTCATGCAAACACATGCAAGTATTTGAGACTCCAATTAATCTGGCATCCCCTCACATATAAAAGTTTTACGTTCATATGGTCATCAATTTACAAATAAGTGGTTTCATATCGCTTGTACCTGTAAAAAATCATGTAAAGAATTAAAAATATTTGTATGAACTATTTTCAGGTATTCCCATCAGAACAACCCTTGACAATTCTACAACAGTACAGTATGCTGGTCTGATCACACAACTGACATCAAAAGCCAGAAGTACAGTCCGTGACATTGATCCACAGAATGACCTCACATTCCTTAGGATACGATCGAAAAAACATGAAATTATGGTTGCCCCTGGTATGTGTACAGCTAGATTATTTTATTAAATGAGTCTAGTAACACCATTTACATAGTCTGTTTCTATGAAAGAAGATATTAAAAGAAAGACAAAATGAGAGATAACAGTAACATTAGTTTTGAATATTTACATTTATTGTATTATTCAGGTTAAAAACAAAGGAAAAAGACATTGTACATTGTATTATGTCAGTGGTTAAAAAACTTTGCAAAATTGAATCATCAAAACTTTTGAAAAAGTATTTCTCACTCATTAGTTTAATAGTTTGAAAGACAATATTCTGATATTATATGCAAGTTTTAAATGCTTCGTAACCATGATAACATGTGGACGTCAGAGCCTATGTTTTGTCCACTTAAATGCTTTACAAACAATCTTCCTGAATTTCTTCCTCTTTTTTAACATACAAATTTAACAACTTACAACAAACTTTGCTAGTTAAATTAGTGTTTTATATGCTTGCATATGTGCTCTTGGTTTAGGTTTTGTAGCATTATTTATATTGTATATTTATTATATATATTTGTATGCACATACACATTACACATTTTAACAATATTAACAATATTTATAACACAGATTGATTTTGTATTTTGCTTTTACTAATTTTATTAACATGATGATCATATAAGATACTTTTACTAACCATGACCAAAATCACAGGAAATTAATAACTATCTTAAAGACTATGGGTCTCAGCTCTCAATTACGAAAGTCTCTGTATTGTGTTCTAAAGATTGGACATCTTAACCTTGTAATTTGCTATTAACATTGTGTTGTTAGTTAGCATGAGACATGTCAGCTATTGTTATGTCATGTATGTGTATTGTCAAAGTCAGTGTGAGCTTTACCATCCTAAAATTTGGGTGTTCCTCTTTATAAGGTTAACTGTTTCTAGTGTTTTGATTTACCCTAGGCTACTCTGTACCCAGGTACCATATGATCAAACTTCTCTGCACTCTCCATGTATTGTAAGTGTGTCTCCAGAAATATTTATAAAACGTTAAAAGGGGATTTTAGTTGCGTAAACTATGATTAAGAAGAAAACTCAAAGAAAGGGGGTTCCATCATCCCAACCAACTCTCAATCCAATATGATAATTTAACGTGTGTAATTTATGCTTTAATAATTGTGTTTTAAAACTTTGTGTGTTTGCTAGGCTAGATAATCAAAACTGTTATGCTAAGCTTGAGTTGAACCATTTCATCTAATAACAAAAATAAGTAGTTTTTATGCAAATTTATAATGATACAAATGTTAAAAATCTAATAAATGAGATAAACATTATTATTTATATTAACCAAATGATATATACGAAAATTATCAGAAATTTTGCAGTTATTAATGTAGAAAATTAAATGTAAATTTTACAATGCATGATTTCAAAACTGTGCATATAATTGAGAGCATTGCTTTAGATGTATATTTCTCTATTTATACAGAAAATGAATATTTGTTGATTGTCATCCAGAATCCTGATGCGGTGTAAGAGTTGTCTCCCATAAGTATACAAGGTACTTGAATGGATGCTTGCAAAATTGTATGACAGTTCAATTTTGAGAATGGGCAATTGTTACCTTAAGTTTTGGTTTTCTATGAAAACAATTTTTCCTTATTTTGATTGATTCTAGTTCTTCAGTTTTATTTTGGTTTGAAGTCTTATCTTTCATGTACATTAATTTTGTTATTATTTATTACTGATGGAGGTTTTCTTTGAATTCAAGCTCCTTTTCTTAATTCTTTTGTTCAGTTTTGTTGAATCTTTTTAGCATGTTTATGATAAGAAAATTTGTGCAGTTTATTAAGACATTTTGTATTTACATTATTGTCCCCATAGTTAATTTTATTTAGTTTTATAGTATGCATGCATATTTTCTTACATTTCTTGCTCAGAACAGAAACTTACTGCTTACAGATATACACATTTAAAATTAATAACTTCACAGCTAACTCTCACAAACGATGTGTTTTTATATACTACATTGTCACATACTACACTTATGCACACACACTTTTCTACATCTTTTCATCCTTATCCTAACCTAAGGATAGAGTTATGCACGCACATGTTTCTTCCTCTTTTTATCCTTATCCTAACTACAGCTTATTTTACAGATTAGAGACAAAAAAACACACCACATCTAATAAATGATCATGCATGAGATGCTTAGATTGATGAAGTACAATTTCAATCATAGTGATACTATCTTTCACAGAATTTTATATATATTTTTGTAAATGCTTTATATTCTGAAACCAGAAAAAAAGATCCAATATATACATGTAGCTCTTCCAGCATGTCCTTTCATATAAGTCTTGACTGAACATTATGAATGTATATGCACAATTGTGTTGCTCTAAGGTTTTTGGCCTGGTAATGCAATGCAGAAATTTATTTAAAACACTTTCTCCCATAGACAGATTGAAAAGATTTTAATAGGAAAAAAAACACTATCGAAACTACACAGTGATGTTTTAAACTGAAGATAATAACGTTTAAGTGAATAGATTAAAACTTGGTAAATAAACAATGTTGTTCTACTCTTCAGAATTGAGTAAAAAAAATATAAAGAATCTCATGACATACACACTCATTTTAAATCAGTGCTCAATTTATTCAATAAAGTTTATTTCAAATCTATCAAAAAAGACTGTTGAAGTTTTTCAAAGACAGACAATCTAACATTTTTTTTATATATAGAATATAAGTTCTGAAACACATTGCTGAATATTATTTTTTTCTCTATTTCAGAAAAGGAGTATACATTGATCTGCATACAATCACCATACGACAATTAGACTGTGGAAACTTACATCTGGAAGAAAACTTTCAATATTTCTTGTTTTAATGTTATATAATATGTACAATTTGTCTAATGTATTTACGTTTCAACTTTGTGACCAAAATTAAGCATTAATTTAATTCATTCTAAAAAGGTTATTTATTGGTCAATATGTGAAATTTATCATTAATACACATATAAAAAAATAGTTTTCTTTTTTTGCTATAAAGACAAATTAATTATTAAAGTCATTTATGTTGCAAAAGTGTGAGTTAGCAGTCAATAGTATGTTGATAGTGTTGTCAACATTTTGGTTCATCATGGTTAAAATTTTGTCTTGTTTGCAACGAAATCCCCATATGAGAGATACAGGTATTAGTTGACTTTCTAGGGTGGCAAAGTTTACTTTATGTAGCTTTATATTTCAGAAGGCAGAAGACTTCAAAGCTTCATATCTTATATGCAGATACCTTCTGTAACAAAGATTCATTGTAATACAAATTTATGTCCCTGTATAATTAGCAGGGAGGGAATTTAGTTGAACCCATGTCCATCTGTTCTTCTGTTTGTCCCAACATTGTTTTTTTTTCAGTTCTCTGAACTTAAGTTTGCCACTATATAAATAACACATAGCTGAGAGGGTGATAGAGCAGATTGGTACCCCGAGAAAACATTGTCAACAGCGGCGAAGCCAAGGTTGACAATGCCTTTTCAAGGGGTTCCAATCTGCTCTATCACCCTCTCAGCTATGTGTTATTTAATTTATTATACTGAATGTCCTATAATTTTTGGCTTTAACAGATTAATTATACCCCACGCAACGAGTTGTAGATGTGCATATCGACAGGAAATTACGATTCAATTTTTTTTCTAGGAGTTACACCTCTTTGAACTTATTTGCTTTAAGGTACTACTTCAACAGTTTGTCATCTCAACTCCTCTGAAACCACACAACAGAATTTCATGAAATTTTGTAGAAAATAAGGACATACTATGCATGTAGATGTGCATATTGACAGGAAATTATTATTCAATATTTTTTCTTATACAATTTTTTTCCTTACACTTATTTAATTTCTCCAATGACAATGTGGGGACATGGGGTATGTGAGCGTGCTCACTAAGGTTCTTTAATTTTATTTTAAAAGTATTTTCTATGACGTCACGTTCATAACAACGTTACGGGTATTAGAAAAAAACGACTTCATTGTTCTTTGAATAATCGATTTCTGATTGGTCTAGACGAGAGAGTAACATTAAAAAAAATTGTCACCCCCTCAGCCATGTGATAGAGTAAATTGACACCCTCGTCTTAGCCAATCAAAATATGGCATTTTAACGTGAAGTATAATAAAAATAAATGTTATGAAACTTATTCATAACGCTTATTACCCCATAACACAGATCAATATTGAAATTTGGTGTTTGTAATGATAGTAATTTGGAGTACACATCTCATTGGCAGGTTTCTTCTGACCTTGTCCTGGTTAATATTGTTTATCTTTCAAGTCCCCTGTCAAGAAGACTTTAGGTTCACAGTCCATCTGTCTGTCATCCCTGCACATCAGGTTTCCACACTTGTTTCATCATGCTTGAAGATTGGGATTTGATATTCGGTGTATTGTTTTATCATGACGTGTTACAGTTCAAGTTTTAATTTTGTTCCAGTCTGAAGACTTCGTTCAGATTTATGGTCCTTGGACTTACAAAATTCACTTGAATAATCAGTTTTCAACAATCTTTTCATCATGCTTGCAGAAATTGATTTATTTTTTGTCATATAGATTGCCCCATGACAAGTCATAGATCAAGTTAGCATTTTGATCCAAAACAATGAAATTTAAACCGGTTAGGGACTATGTATTGCCATGCAATATTCACAGAATGTTCATTATCAGATACTATGAGCAATAAGCTTGACAGTTACATTAGGTGCATGGAATGATTGTGAGGTGTGCACGTCTGTTCGGCAGATTTCATATATATGTATGCTGTTGACCTCATTTTCATGGTTCATTGAATTGGTCAGTGAAGTTTTTGTGTGTTTTCTCAGATACTGCGATAGATCAATGATATATGGAATGCTTGTAAGGTAAACTTTTTTGTCTGGCATGATTGATGTGACCTTGACCTTATTTCATGGTCATACGTTTAAATATTTTGTGGTTTTTATCTAACCTTGAGCTCATGTTCATGAATCTTTGGTAATGTTTTCACTCGTATTACTAAAATATAATTAGTGAACCTCTAGATTGCACAGAAATAACAACAAGCACTTTATAGTATCTTATATCATTGTATTTGAAATAGACCAAGTTTAGTTCAGTTAAGGATGTTTAGGATTTTTAACTGGAAGAATGTTTCATATTATTGAAACAAAACTTAGATATATGGTCGGGCATCACTGTGTACAAGTTTATAGTTACAGGAGTTCTGAACCATTACTCTAGAACTTTTTCACTAAATATGGATTGATTGATTGATTGTTGGTTGCTCAACATCCATAGAAAAAATCCTTATAAAAAAAGATGTGAATGATAGTCAAGAGACATCTCTTCAAAAGAGACAAAATGACATAGAAATGAACAACTATAGGTCACTGCACAGCCTTCAACAATTGGCAAAGGCCATACGACATAGTCGGCTATAAAAGGTCCAAAATGACAAATGTAAAACAATTCAAACGAGAAAAATAACTGCTTGATTTAATGAAGAGTAACACAGCTATACATGACAACCACTGAATTGCGGGCTCCTGACTTGGGACACTTGTAAAGATATAAGTGAGACCCAACTCTCTAATCTGGGAGAGATGGTTAACAGTACAACATATTGTGAACAAACAATTAAAATCAATTGAAAATATCATTCCTCTGAACATGGCTTAAAATAGAAATACATCTAACAACACAGAGTGCATGTGGCCATTACTAAAAGATTCCGAAAATAAAAAGATTACAGAATGGAGAGAACTCCTATTTACTGACGGCTACCAAAAGCAATAAAACAAGAGTGCACATGCTGAAATGTCTGGCCTTCTTTACTAACCATTGAAATTATGTTGTTAGTCCTTCATATAAAGCTTTACAACTAATATCACATCAATTTAACATGATCAAAGAAAATGAGGTCAAGATAAGATAAACCAACCTGGAACTACATGTACACTTTACTATCATTCTATACACCAATTAATGGCAATTATGCTTTAAATATAGTTAAGCTAATGCACATCGTAGAAACAAACTAAACAAGGAAAACTTAGCATTGATCAATGAACCATTAAAATGAGACCAAGGACACATGAATGATGCCAGACAGACATGTACACCTTACAATCATAACATGTTTTAAATATAGTTGCCCTTAGCATATACCGTACATGTAGTATCTAAAAATAAACTGAACAAGGAAAACTTAAGATTGACCAATGAACCATGAAAACGAGGTCATGGTCAAATGATTATTGCAAGATAGACATTTGTACCTTACATTCATTCCATACACAAATATTGTAGAGCTACTGCTAATAGTCTTGAAAAAACAGACTTAAAAAACAACAAGAGTGCACACACTGAAATGTCTCACCTTCTTTACTAATCCTTGATACTATCTTGATAGACCTAAATATAAAGCTTTATTACAACTGTCACATAAACTCAACATTAACCAAGAAAATGAAACATTGATCAATGAACCATGCCAGGTAGACATTTACATTAGGTACCGTACAACAAATATAGTTGACTTATTGCTTATAAATAAGGAAAAAACAGACCAAAACACAAACACTTAAAACTTAGCAATGGATCGTGAAAATGAGGTCATGGTCAAATAAAACCTGTGTAACCGACATATAGATCATAAAATATTTCCATACACCAAATAAAGTTGACCTAATGTATAAAGTATTAGGGAAATAGACCAAAACTACAAAACTAAACTTTGACCACTGAACCATGAAAATGAGGTCAAGGTCAAATGACACCTGTCAGCTAGACATGCACACCTTACAATCATTCCATACACCAATTATAGTAGACCTATTGCATATAGTATAAGAAAAACAGACCAAAACACAAAAACTCAACTATAACCACTGAACCATGAAAATGAGGTCAAGGTCAGATGACACCTGTCAGTTGAACATGTACACCTTACAGTCCTTCCATACACCAAATATACTAGACCTATTGCTTATAGTATCTGAGACATGGACTTGACCACGAAAACTTAACCTTGTTCACTGATCCATAAAATGAGGTCGAGGTCAAGTGAAAACGGTCTGACAGACATGAGGACCTTGCAAGGTACGCACATACCAAATATAGTTATCCAATTACTTATAATAAGAGAAAATTTAACATTACAAAAAATGTTAACTTTTTTTGCAATTAGTCACAACCATGAAAATGAGGTCAAGAACATTTGAGACGTGACTGACGGAAACTTTGTAACAAGAGGCATCAATATATAAAGAATGAATTATTCAGGTCTTCCACCTTCTAAAATATAAAACCTTTAAAAAGTAAGCTAACACTGTCGTAGCCGCCAGATCACTGTCACAAAAGTCGAAGGCTCTACAAAAAGGTAGACATTAACCTCAAAAGCTAACAAAACATTTAAACAGACTTATTAAGATGGGATATAGTTACGATATCGTTGTCAGGTCATTAAAAACTGCAAATATTTGCCTTAATATTGATTCACTTATAGGGTGTTTGCATCCGAAATACACACATTTTTTCTACACCAGTTGTTGGCATGATACAGGTGATGTTCTTCTCATATATTTTATAATGGTATAATATTAAACCCTTAACGGGAGGGATTTTGCTTGATATTCACATGATGAAAACATAATCGTTCAATCAGTTTAAATGAGCTCTGGAGCTGGCATGTTAGTAAAATTTGCCTATAAAAAGATTTACACACAAGTGATTGTTATGGCACCTCAGACACAGACAAAAGTCAACATTTATCATAAATTCTGTTTATTTTATAAATATTTAACATGTTTGATCCTAATATACATACAAGAAAAAGATCTAGAAAGAATTCGACAACAGGGCAGTATTACTTGAAATTTTATAAATGTACATGTAAACAAAAAGTTGTTTGGTTCAAAATAAAATAAATTTGGATGTTCAATCTTGACGGTTAATCTTTACCATTTACAAACAATTTGCAGGATTTAGATGGTCTTTGTGAATGGAGGCAATAAATGCTAACTTTCTATCCAATGTTTTACAGGCTGACTAGATAGAATAACAAACACATTTCAAACTGTGTTTTTTAAACATGAAAACAATATTTAATGGATAAACTCATTTGTTATCAATCTTGTCTCTATTACACATAAACAATACAAATGTTTTGATACATGTGAATCTTGAACAGAATCAAGATGATTTATGAATGAACTTTACCTAACCTTTGTCATGAAACAAGTTATAAATGTAATGAAAAGACTAAGCAGTTATTGCACTTCATAAAGGTACTCTCTTATCAACCAGGATAACTATATGATATCTATGTAAGTCCCTGTGGTTCTAATTACTGGTACTGAGAACATCAAAATCATTATTACAAAAAATAAAAAAAATATGATGCACAAATTAAACTTTTCACAAATGATAAGTATTTTTTCAGATAATCAGGTTATGATAACACTTTACATTAAACTTGAATTTTTTTAAGAATCTGAGAAGAAACAAAGATCCCTACACTCCTATTATACAGAGGGGCTTTTCTGTTGTTGAATGATTAAAAATCTCTTTTGATTTCCAACACATCTATTTATTTTGTAACCACCATCTTTGAATTTTCAGATTTGTAAAAATGATATTGATATTTTTTAAATAAGGATTACATAATTGTGACATATTACAACTAATTCTTGGTCCTAGAACTTTACTCATTACTCAGAGAATTAAAACTTGTGCTCAAAAATACAAAATCCAGTATTTTGATTGGTTGAATTCCAAGTATCATAATGATCATACTTAAAGTTTGTATTTACCACAAAGCCTGATGTTAAAAAAAGAAAGTTTATGATTGTAATAAAATCAGATTCAAAACTGTACCCTGAATCAGAAACATTTAAAGCTTGTAAAATGTTTTTTAATATGAAATTTTAACTAATGGACATGACATAATGTCTAAAATACATTTCAATACAGAGTTGAAAAAAATTTGTAAGGGTTCCACGGAACCCAGTGTCTCGCCTACTTTGCTGTAACTCCCAAGCTCAACAAAAATGAGGAAAACAATCAATAAAAATATTCCTCTTGATACTATATTTTGATTGTAAGAAGCTTCTGTCCAAGTTTAGTAAAAATCCAGGATAGTTTATGAATGGAATAAATGTTTTAAAAACTTTAACTCCAGACTGTATAAATGCAACTGGAAGAAAAACTAAGTCCATTTATAAGTAAAATACAGATACACAGGTACCAAATATTAACAAAATTTCCTTTCTAGATACTAGCTTTTGATCATAAAAAAGCTTCTGTCCAAGTTTGGTACAAATTTAAAATTGTATAAGAAAGTCATTAAATTTTTTAAAAATTTAACCACAGAGTGAATGTTTTGTTTCCTGGCAGAAAACCTAAGTCCATTTAAAAGTATAATACGGAAAAAACGAATTTATTTTTTTACAAAATTTACTTCTGGATTCTATCTAGATCTTATGACCATAAACAAGCTTCTGTTCAAGTTTGGTACAAACCCAGGATAGTTAAAGAAAATTATTAAAATTTTAAAAACTTTAACCACAGAGTGAATGTAATGTTTCCCAGCAGAAAAAACTAGTCCATTTATAAGTAAAAAACAGAAAAAATGGAATTTTATTTTTACAAACTTTACTTCTGGATACTATCTTATGATCATAAACAAGCTTCTGTCCAAGTTTGGTAGAAATCCAGTATAGTTTAAGAAAGATATTCAAATTTTAAAAACCACAGAGTGAATGTAATGTTTCACCCCAGAAAACTAAGTCCATTTATAAATAAAATTCAGAAAAAATGGAATATTATTTTTACAAAATGTACTTCTGGATACTTTCTTATGATCATAAACAAGCTTCTGTCCAAATTTGGTAGAAATTCAGTATAGTTTAAGAAAGATATTCAAATTTTAAAAACTTTAACAACAGAGTGAATGTAATGTTTCCCCGCAGAAAAAACTAAGTCCGTTTATAAATAAAATACAGAAAAAATGGAATTTTATTTTTACAAAATTTACTTCTGGATACTATCTTATGATCATAAACAAGCATCTCTTTAAGTTTGGTAGAAATCCAGTATAGTTTAAGAAAGTTATTAAATTTTCAAAATTTTAACCACAGAGTGAATATTTGTGGACGCCGCCGCCGCCGGAATGTAGGATCGCTTAGTCTCGCTTTTTCGACTAAAGTCGAAGGCTCGACAAAAATGCAGGTGTTATAAGATTGAATTGTGTCACCTGCAGTCTTAAAATTATACAAATCTTAATGGTTAAATCCATGAATTCTGGTAGCTAAAAATATGTGCAAGCTAAATGGAAATTTACACCTTTGACACTGTCACAAGACACAAATATTATCTAGATAACAAAGTAACATGCAAACATCATATTCTAAATTTCATTAGGGCTATTCCAGAGAAAAAAATGTAGGGGAGGGGGGTTAATAATACATGGTTGATGGGTATCAGAGCAACTTTTCACACTATAATGCATTATAATTCTTAATGACAATTGTTTGGGTGGCGGGTGCTGACAAAAACTGCCTTCCAACCCCCCCCCCCCCCCCCCCCATACATTTTTTTCTAGAATAGCCCTTAGCTCAACTTTCCATTAAATTCCAGACATCTGTTTTTTTAAAAATACACAAAAAATGTCAAATGTCTCACTAGTTCATGATTTCAAATAAGAATTGTATAATTTGAGCTGTGTAGGATATCAATGCATTTATTAATTTATTTAAGGTCGAAAAAATCTCAATGCAAAGATTAATACTGTTTGAAAATTGATTTGATATAAGAACCCTACAAAACAGACCAAGACTAATCTTTTATTACATATTTGAATGTTCGAATTCAATCAAAGTCAAATAGATATAAGAAGATGTGGTACGAGTGCCAATGAGTCAACTCTCCTTCCAAGTATACATGTACAACAGTACATATACACCAGCACTTGCATTTGCATAAGGTCTATTTCTATCTGAGACAGCTCATTTATTAAACCTTAAGGTGGTACCTTACACTACAGGGAGATAACTCTGTAAAATCAGCTAAACGTTTTAATTACGTTGTGTTGTTAAGGGAATAGTAAGCATCTCAATTATCAAAATAAGTGTCAAACTGCTATATAACCAGTGTAATTTTTCTGATAAAATGGTTGGTTCAAATTTTTTGAAATTTGTATATTTTTGTTAAAGGATCAAAGTAAATACTTTGTCAAAATTTTATAAAAATTAAACGAGCCAAATAAATTTGAGTCAAAGTGTTAGGTACTACCTTAAATGTAAATAAAATCTTATATGCTTCAATAACTTAAAACAATAACAAGACACTTTACAGTTGTAGGTAAGTATATTTAAACTAAATTTATCATAATATGCCCAAAAATACATTTTTTTTAGCAGACCACATCCCTTTGTAAATCTGATGTAAAGCTCTGTCCAATGATTTGTATATGATTTTAAATGATAGGACATCTAGAAATCTATACACATAATTTGCCTGTACATCTATACAATTTTTCTTTTGAAGATAAGAAATTATCTCCCTTTGCACTTGATTTGTATGTGCTTCAACAATAAACATATATATAATATCAGCTGTATATGTTCAGCCTTTCTACATACATTTATAAATTACTGAAATTAAGTGCTATCGAAAACTTTAAATAAGGAAACATTCACATAGAGAGGTTAAAAAAAATCAATATTCTGGTACATTTCAGTCTTTATCTGATCGTTGAAGCAATGTAATAAGATGTGCAAATACATTTGTTTTCGTTTTATTTTCTTATCATTATAAAATATGAAGATCTTCCTGAACAATTTTGATGTTTTCTTGTTTTCAATATGAGCACAAACTAATAAAATGGAATGTTACCAGGTAGTTTTGTGCATATAATTTCTAATTGAATCTACTGTAAATTCAGAAATTATTGCTTGCATTCAGGGTTGGCAAAAACCCGGGTTTTATGAGTATTGCCCAGCCCAGTGGGAAATACTGGGAAAACCCGGGTTTTACTGGGTTTTAGTGGGTAATACTGGGCAATATAAAATACTTGTCTGAATTTTAAAAAGGATTCAGTGATAAACACAAATTTAATACATTTAATAAGATATTTATACCCTATTTTGTTTGTTTAGCATTTGCCTAGATGGGCAAACTGTAAATATAAAGCAAAATTATTTTTTTTTCTCAATAAATATAACTCCTATTAAGAATTAACAATTGCTTGTAAGAAAAATTACATTTAAATAATGTCACTAATTAATTAGTAATTATTCAGATTAGAACACATATCTGTTTATGTAACAATAATCAGCCCTTATAATTCTATAAGTTTTATTTCATGACCCCTTAGGGTGTTTATTTAGCAATATGAATGTATGACAAATAAAATTAACAAGTCACTTAAACACTGCAATAAAATGCACATTTCAAGGTTTGGATTGTTAAAACAATGCTTGGTAATTAAAAAGGTATCTTTAAATGTACAAATCTTCTGTTCTGCCTACATATAGAATTTATAGAGAAGAGAATGAAATTGACATTTCAATCTTCTAGAAATGACTGTCAATGGTTATCTGTATAAAAAGTATATATTTAGTAGTTATACTATGAAACTGTACCAAGTCTTTACTATTTAGTGTTAAAATAAGCATAGAAAATCATATTGCCCAGTATTGCCCACTATTACCAATTTCTGGGAGTATTGCCCAGCCCGGGAAAACCCGGGTTTTCCCACCCGGGAATTCCCAGGCGGGTAATACTTTGCCAACCCTGCTTGCATTTATTATTGCGATTTTGTCAGTTTAGACTTAAATGAGATTTTAATTTTTAAGATTTTGAGAAAAAATCATCTGTTAATTCATATGAAATATTTCAAAATGCGAGTTTAATTATTGCATTTACAACTTCTGTTGCATTTTTCGCAATAATAAAAACCTCGCATTAATTTCGGAATTTACAGTATTTTAAGAAAAATCTTTAGGAAATCAGAATCAAATATTCCTGTAAGTTAGCAATTTTATCTAATATGTCTTATCATGTCTTATCTAAAGTAAATTTATGAAGACTTTCAAAACGAACACAGAATAATAAGTGATGAGGCACAAATAACAAACATGTCGGTTTCACAAATGAAGTTACAACATATACTATCTAATCTATAGGTATCATGTCGATCTGTCTATATATTCTGCTATTTGTAAATTTCTCCAGTCTTTAGATAGATCATCAAAATGATTATCAAAGTCAACTAACTGTCTGTAGGAATCTGGCGTAGATAATAACATTCTGCTTAACTCTAGTGTTTCTTCGTCTGTTGTTGGTCTACAATGTATACATACATTTGTTACTTCCTGTTCAAGCGCGCAACCATCAAAAGAATAGACATTAAGGTTTTTTATTACATAAAATTGGATATCACAAAGTCATTTTGTAGCATTTATTTCAAAAATGGACAACATTCTCTTTGATAGAAAATTGTTGTACAACTTTACTTTATTTGAAATTGTTTAATTCATCATACAGTACAACATTGTTAAAATCTGCTTCCCATTCTGAAGCACCCAAGATCACCACCTTCAATTGTTTTTGGTTCGTTTAGTGTTCAATCTTTTAGTTATGTTTTTTGTATTGTTTTTTTTTTTAAACTTTTGTTCAAAACCCTCATATGGTCATGAAAAGGTGGAAATGATTTGAAAGTTGGAAATTAAAGTTCACTTCATGTACAAGAGTATGTACAACTCTCATCATAGGTTTAACCAATGAACTGTAATTATAAACCACTACAGACATCTTCAAAACTCAAAATACTCAATGTGATTCAAACTTTTTAAATATACACTTTAATTTTCAGTAGATGTCCACTGCAAATGTTGTTGGGTCTGTCTATCTAGATAGACACATAAATGGTGACAAATCAAACAACTAGTAAAATTGACCATTATCTGAAAACTCATCACCAGTCCTTGAACTATGTCAAGATGCAAATCTAAATTGGTTTATGTCAAGAAATGAATCAAATAGATTTATGCAAGACACATGCCATTTTTTTTCATGCCAAGTGTTCTGACATCAGTAGCAGAACTTAAACTTAACTAAATTGAAAACACTCCAACAATATGGTCACCTGTATTCACAATTTTCTAAGTATGAAAATGTCAACATATCTATACCTTTTATCAGTTTTGGCCCAATTTGATTCTTTAAATGTGTATATATTGTAAGCCTCTGACACTGCTAGTGGCGATACTTTATTGTTATCAACCTGAAAAACAAAATCATACATTGAAACCATGCATAATATATATTGGACATCATCACATAATTTTTCACATTATTCAAACATTAATCCAAAGTTTCTTTGACTATAAAATTTGTGATGCAATTTAAACTAAGATATGTCATTCATGTGTTTGTATATATGCAATGTTTTTGGAAAAGTTTCATATATGCAATATATTTTTTAAAAGTTTCATATATATGAAATGTTTTTGGAAAAGTGTCAGACATTTTTCATGCTAAACTTGCATTAATATGAATCCACTTTATTATTTAGAGTTTGTTCTTTAATACTGTGCTCTCATTTTGTAGATTTTTTTTATTTCCTAAGTTTCTGACTCTCAGCATATAATTGACCAATTAAAATATATTTTTCTCTCGCCAAAAATATATTCAAATATAAGAAGTCCTGCATTTAACCCAGGTTTGAAACACCATTTTCTACATAAGGAAATGCCTATACCCAGTCAGGAAAAGGACAGTTGTTTTCCATAAATTGTTGATGAGTTTGAGATTTTGATTTTGCCATTTTATTTAGGACTTTTATAAGGCATATTAAATCATTTGTGTTCTCCTGGCTATCTTTGCTATTCAGTGTTCCAGCTAGGATTTCAAAAGGGCAGGGTACCAATCCTAAACTAGAGGCTCTAAAGAGCCTGTGTCGCTCACCTTGGTCTATGTGCATATTAAACAAAGGACACAAATGGATTCATGACAAAATTGTATTTTGGTGATGGTGATGTGTTTGAAGTTCTTACTTTACTGAACGATTTTGCTTCTTACAATTATATCTATCATGAACTTTGCCCATTAGTAACAGAGAACAATATTTGGTAAAAATTTACATAAATTTACCAAATTAATGAAAATTGTTAAAAATTGACTATAAAGGGCAATAACTCCTTAAGGGGTCAATTGACCATTTAGGTCATGTTGACTTATTTGTAGATCTTACTTTGCTGAACATTATTGCTGTTTACAGTTTATCACTATCTATAATAGTATTCAAGATAACCAAAAACGGCAAAATTTCTTTAAAAATTACCAATTGGAGGGCAGCAACCCAACAACCAGTTGTCCAATTCATCTGAAAAATTCAGGGCAGATAGATATTGACTTGATTAACAATTTAACTTCTTGTCAGATTTGCTCTAGATGCTTTGGTTTCATAGTTATAAGCAAAAAACTGCATTTCACCCCTATGTTCTATTTTTAGCCGTGGCGGCCATCTTGGTTGAATGGCCAGGTCATCGGACACATGTAAAAGATTACTTAGATTTATGAAAAATGGTTAAAGATTGACTATACCCCAAATGATTGTGGCCAAGTTTGGATTAATTTGGCCAAGTAGTTTCAGAGGAGAAGATTTTTGTAAAAGATTACTTTAAGTTACGAAAAATGGTTAAAAATTGACTATAAAGGGCAATAACTCCTAAACGGATCAACTGACCATTTTGGTCATGTTGACTTATTTGTAGATCTTACTTTGCTGAACATTATTGCTGTTTACAGTTTATCTCTATCTATAATAATATTCAAGATAATAACCAAAAACAGCAAAATTTCCTCAAAATTACCAATTCAGGGGCAGCAACCCAACAACTGATTGACCGATTCATCTGAAAATTTTGGGCAGATAGATCTTGACCTGATAAACATTTTTATCCCATGTCAGATTTCCACAAAATGCTTTGGTTTTTGAGTTATAAGCCAAAAACTGCATTTTACCCCTTTGTTCTATTTTTAGCTGTGGCGGCCATCTTGGTTGGTTAACCAGGTCACGCCACACATTTTTTAAACTAGATACCCCAAAGATGATTGTGGCCAAGTTTGGATTAATTTGGCCAAGTAGTTTCAGAGGAGAAGATTTTTGTAAAAGATTACTTTAATTAACGAAAAATGGTTAAAAATTGACTATAAAGGGCAATAACTCCTAAACGGGTCAACTGACCATTTTGGTCATGTTACTTATTTGTAGATCTTACTTTGCTGAACATTATTGCTGTTTACAGTTTATCTCTAACTATAATAATATTCAAGATAATAACCAAAAACAGCAAAATTTCTTCAAAATTACCAATTCAGGGGCAGCAACCCAACAACCGATTGACCGATTCATCTGAAAATTTCAGGGCAGATAGATCTTGACCTGATAAACATTTTTACCCCATGTCAGATTTGCTCTAAATGCTTTGGTTTTTGAGTTATAAGCCAAAAACTGCATTTTACCCCTATGTTCTATTTTTAGCCGTGGCGGCCATCTTGGTTGGTTGACCGGGTCACGCCAAACATTTTTAAACTAGATACCCCAATGATGATTGTGGTCAAGTTTGGTTAGATTTGGCCCAGTAGTTTCAGAGGAGAAGATTTTTGTAAAAGTTAACGACGCCGGACGACGACGACGCCAGACGCCAAGTGATGAGAAAAGCTCACTTGGCCCTTCGGGCCAGGTGAGCTAAAAAGGGCATTTAACGCACGATATGATAATATGAAAAGGGCATATTTTAATAAAAGATATTAATCAAACATTGTGTTTATTTGTTGAATCACAGGTTATACAAGAACAACATCATTAGCCCATATAGAACTCTATCTTTCTACTTTTAAGGCTGAAAAACTTGTCAAGCAGCTTGTCACACAAGTTTTTTATCATTGCTTGGCACAGTTGAACTTTATATGCAGTATGTTTTAATTTGAAAGGTCACCTGTTTTATTCTGTTTCTATGGTCTGCCACATTTTACAAGTTTCACCTTTCTTTCCCTGTTGTGCTTAATGGCAATACAGCACAAAACAGCTGTGCTCAGTAAATGCACAATTTTAGGATATATATATAGCAACAGTGAAAAGTTGTATCAAAAATAAAGAATACAGAAAAAGATAACCAAGGCACCCTACTAACACTGCTACTAAATTATAAGACCCTCTTTAACTTTTCCCATAACTCAAAATAAATACCTAAACATATATATTCTTAAGCAAGAAGTATGTAGACATATTTTGGAATATATGTAAATGGGTTACTCAATGCTAGGAGAAAAATCAGATTGAGTTATCTTTCTTTATTCGGGTGTGCTCCTTCTTTGAAGGATTATAAACAGTACGTAAATATGATATAAATAGGATCACAATATGGCGGCCGATTTTGTTATTTTCGTATTAGAAATGAAGGCAGTCAATGAGAAATACGTCTGAATTTTCTATTTATTTCACGGAAAACAAGTAAAACAATGTCTTCAACGAGTTTATTATGGTTTTCAACTTTCTGTCATTACGTTTCCTCCATGAAACTACGGTAAACATCGCAAATTGTGCCCAAGTTGATGTATGCACATTTCTTCAAGGATAATTGCCGACTGACCGATTCTATTTGAACAAATTAATGTTGATGATCATTAATGATCCATCCCATAAACGGATTACCTATAACAACAGATTATGACACCAGTTGTAACCGTTGATTAGCTTGGGGTCGTAAACAAAGTGATAAACTTTTCCCCAGGTAAAATTTAGTAATTAGCGTATCATATCAATACGAACAAATTAATATACAATCGATCTTCAAAAAAGGCAGGGCGCCCTGGAAACTGTAACCAGATGCTCTGCAGGGTGTAGCTTTATACGACCGCAGAGGTTGAACCCTGAACGGTTGGGGCAAGTATGGACACAACATTCAAGCTGGATTCAGCTCTAAATTTGGATTGTGATTAAATAGTTGACACAGCATAGGTTTCTGACACAGAATTAATGTGTTCTAATGAACTTAAAATTTTTGTTTCCTCTTACAGCAATTCACTATGCTGTTGAATATTAATCCTCTCGAAAAAATATTTGAAGAAATTTTCTTTTTATTTATGAAATTTCAAATGAGAAAATTGAACCCAATTTTTTTTAATCACATCCCCCTTTCCCTTATTCCAAAACTAATCTCAATTAAAATTTCTAATGGAGTTTGCAACAATAACTACTCATTTAAATACATCATAAAATATTAAGATGTTAAAAAACTGCTTGTTATCACTGAATGGTAAAGATTATTTTAATTTATCAGTTGGTAGTAAAAAGTGAATATACATTGTATATTGTATATAACAAAGATTTAAGTTGATTTTGGACAAAGAAAGATAACTTCAGTTAAAAAAATTCTTGCAATTGCACAATATTGGGCAATTAGATATTTCTTGCTTACTATTCTGGACAAAGAAAGATAACAATACTGTGCAATTGAAAAGACTTGCTATTGCACAATACTTAATATAATAATTTTAGATCCTGATTCGGACCAACTTGAAAACTGGGCCCATAATCAAAAATCTAAGTACATGTTTGGATTCAGCATATCAAAGAACCCCAAGATTTCAATTTTTGTTAAAATCAAACTAAGTTTAATTTTGGACCCTTTGGACTTTAATGTAGACCAATTTGAAAACAAGACCAAAAATGAAGAATCTACATACACAGTTAGATTTGGCATATCAAAGAACCCCATTTATTCAATTTTTGATGAAATGAAACAAAGTTAAATTTTGGACCCCTATTTGGACCAACTTGAAAACTGGGCCAATAATCAAGAATCTAAGTACATTTTTAGATTCAGCATATCAAAGAACCCAACTGATTCATTTTTTGTCAAAATCAAACTAAGTTTAATTTTGGACCCTTTGGACCTTAATGTAGACCAATTTGAAAACGAGACCAAAAATGAAGAATCTACATACACAGTTAGATTTGGCATATCAAAGAACCCCATTTATTCAATTTTGATGAAATCAAACAAAGTTTAATTTTGGACCCTTTGGGCCCCTTATTCCTAAACTGTTGGGACCAAAACTCCGAAAATCAATACCAACCTTCCTTTTATTGTCATAAACCACCTTGTGTTTAAATTTCATAGATTTCTATTTACTTATACCAACGTTATGGTGCAAAAACCAAGAAAAATGCTTTTTTGGGTCCCTTTTTGGCCCCTTATTCCTAAACTGTTGGGAACTTAACTCCCAAAATTAATACCAACCTTCCTTTTGGGGTCATAAACATTGTGTTTAAATTTCATTGATTTCTATTATCTTAAACTAAAGTTATTGTGCGAAAACCAAGAATAATGCTTATTTGGGCCCTTTTTTGGCCCCTAATTCCGAAAATGTTGAAACCAAAACTCCCAAAATCAATCCCAACCTTTCTTTTGTCGTCATAAACCTTGTGTCAAAATTTCATAGATTTCTATTAACTTAAACTACAGTTATAGTGCGAAAACCAAGAAAATGCTTATTTGGGCCCTTTTTGGTCCCTTATTCCTAAAATGTTGGGACCAAAACTCCCAAAATCAATACCAACCTTTCTTTTGTGGTCATAAACCTTGTGTTAAAATTTCATAGATTTCTATTTACTTTTACTAAAGTTAGAGTGCGAAAACTAAAAGTTTTCGGACGATGACGACGACGACGACGCCAACGCGATAGCAATATACGACGAAATTTTTTTCAAATTTTGCGGTCGTATAAAAAGGGAACAGGGCGCCCTCTGAAAACGGCCTAGCTGGAACACTGCTATTTATTACATGTACATGCTATATAAACTTCTGTTTAATACCATAAAGATATATATAGACTATCAAATGATCAATAAATACTCACTATAAAAATACAAGTATCAGGGTTATTATCATAGATTCTTTTTCCTATTATTTTTGCTGCATTGTTTAATCTGAAAGGAGAAAAGACATATCTAAATTTCTATGTCAACTTTCCACACAATGCAAAGTATATATATATATCAAAAAGATGGATTTTAGAAAAAGACTTAATGTGCATGCCCTGTTTGGTTTAAAATTAATTCACATGAAAAAACTAGAGGCTCCAAGGAGCCTGTGTCGCTCACCTTGGTCTATTTGAATATTAAACAAAGGACACAGATGGATTCATGACAAAATTGTGTTTTGGTGATGGGGATGTGTTTGTAGATCTTACTTTTCTAAACATTCTTGCTAATTCCAATTATCTCTATCTATGATGAACTTGGCCCAATAGATTCAGTGGAAAATGTTAGTGAAAATTTACAAATTTTATGAAAATTGTTAAAATTGACTAAAAGGGCAATAATTCCCTAGGGGTCAATTGACCATTTTGGTCATGTTGACTTATTTTTAGGTCTTACTTTGCTGTCCATTATTGCTGTTTTACAGTTTATCTCTATCTATAGTAATATTTAAGATAATAACCAAAGACAGCAAAAGTCTCCTTAAAATTACCAATTCAGGGGCAGTAACCTAACAACAGGTTGTCTGATTCATCTAAATTTTTAGGGCAGACAGATCTTGACCTGATAAACACTTTTAACTCATGTCAGATTTGTTTTAAATGCTTTGGTTTTTGAGTTATAAGCCAAAAACTGCATTTTACCCCATGTTCCATTTTTCGCCGTGGCTGCCATCTTGGTTGGTATGCCAGGTCACATGACACACTTTTTAAACTAAATGCCCCAATAATGATTGTGGCCAAGTTTAGGTTAATTTGTCCCAGTAGTTTCAGAGGAGAAGATTTTTCTAAAAGATAACTAAGATTTACGAAAAATTGTTAAAAATTGACTAGGGCAATAACTCCTTAGGGGTCAATTGACTATTTTGGTAATGTTGACTTATTTGTAGATCTTACTTTGCTGAACATTTTTGCTGTCTACAGTTTATTTCTATCTATAATAATGTTCAAGATAATAACCAAAAACAGCAAAATTTCCTTAAAATGACCAATTCAAGGGCAGCAACCTAACAACGGGTTGTCTGATTCATCTAACAATTTCAGGGCAGATAGATCTTGGCCTGATTAACACTATAACTCCATGTCAGATTTGCTCTAAATGCTTTGGTTTTTGAGTTATAAGCCAAAAACTGCATTTTACCCCTATGTTCTATTTTTAGCTGTGGTGGCCATCTTGGTTGGTACGCCGGGTCACCGGACACAATTTTTAAACTAGATACCCTATTGATGATTGTGGCTAAGTTTGGTTAAATTTGGCCCAGTAGTTTCAGAGGAGAAGATTTTTGTAAAAGTTTACAGACAACGGACGCCAAGTGATGAGAAAAGCTCACTTGGCCCTATAGGCCAGGTGAGCTAAAAAGGAACTTCAAATATTTTATTGCATTAGTCATGTTAATTATACATGTAATAATTGAATTTAAGGGATTACAGGCCATTGAAGATTTTTTAATAAATGAAAGGACATTATGAATTGCTGTGAAAATTGTAACTCACACATTATCGTCAAGATTTTCATTGGCTTGGTAATATCCGGCTATCACACAACCTATACTCTTACTGTATGCTTCAATCTGAAAATACACAATAAAACTATAATCACACATCCTATACTCTTTCTGTAGGCTTCAATCTGAAAATACACAACCTGTACATTGCTATAAGAGTTAAATTACAAAATAAATTATGCAAGTTGAAAATACACTCTATTTAACTAAGCCAGTCTAAGGGTAAATTGTAATATTTATTGTGTAATTTGAATACACACAATTAAAATAAGGTTGAATTACAAAATAAGTTACACAATAAATAAATTGGGAATGTGTACCCTATAACTTTTTTGGTAGAAAAATGATTCCGTTAACTCTGGAGCTAGGCCCCCCAGTTAAACAAAGAATATGCTTAAAATTGATGTCTGTGTTATAGGGTTCAATGGGTAAATCTTTCATGTCAATAATGCCTAACTGAGGTTGGCAAAATCAGAAAATCACTCATAACACAGAATCCAAAAAAGAACATGTACAAATGTACATGATGAACGCTACAATGATTTCCTGAAATCTCCCAAAACTCAATATGAACCCACGAACAGATATTACCCGAAAACTTGACTGATCAAATTGAGGAATTCTGCTTTATTGGATGATAAAGTCTACCACTTAAAAGATATATATATATATGTAATTTTTACTCAATTCGACAATTGAAGTACAATTTAACCTCAGGAATGACAGTTCGATCCTGGTATGTAACAGTTTGGTGGAAATAATTCTTAAAAGTTGAATAAATATTTCCACCATATTGTTGTACAAAGAATTTGTATTTAAGACACACAAATTTAATTCCTGAAGTTTAATCTTATTTTAAATCTATAAGAGAAAAAAAATTGTCAAATAACTCAATTTCATATAACATTGCTTACAAAGGTTTTTTAAGTAGAGTGCACTTTCACTAAAAGTAGGAGGCTATTGCCAAGGCCCCCTAGAGGCCGGCGCAAAATCATGCAAAATCCTCCAATTTTTCTCGATATTGTACTTTTATCTCCGTTTGTTGCTTTTCATTGTTTTGTAAATCCTTGTGGGTTTCATTTTCCCCTGGGCCTACAGCTATCGTAATTCTACCGTATAGTGAAAAGCCTGAGTAGTTCAGACTGAAAAATGCATGTATACTGTTACTTGTTTGAATAAAATATTTATAACGACTCGACTAATAAAAATGACTGACACATCTTATGTTTGTTATATAGGAAACACAAGTGATTTACTATCTAGTTCTGACTCATTTTATATTTAGCGTAAATAAGATATTTTTAGACATTTCCTCACATAAAAAAATGTACAAAAATACTTTTGTGATTAAGTGAAAGAAGGCGGTACCTCTACATGGCATAGACGGTGGAATTCCGTCGCATACCAACTACTTTGGAACGCGCTGATATTATTGTCAAATAAAAAAGGTAAAATACGGTTATCTGGTTAACTATTGGTTTTCTGGTTCATATTGCGTTTTGGGAAGTTCTTTGGAAATCGTTGTACCCCAAATGATTATTATGTACACGTATGGACTGTAAGCGAAAAGAGTAAGAATGACATAAATAATATATTCAACTGTTCAAGAGATAAAATATTTATCCAGATCTGAAACACTATGAGTCTAGAGAAATCAAAATCATGACAATTAATCAAATCCTTTAGTTTCTGACATAATCTGACTACAATGTACTCAAAGATATTCCTTAGCTGATTAAATTTTAAATGTAAACAGATTTACACCTGCAACAAAGCAGCCTCCAGCATCGGTGCTATACTCAAAGACAAATGAAACAGTGGAATACAGTCAACAAATCGTATATGTTTGTGATCTTTGTTTTTTGGTTCTTCAGCTAAAAGTACACCATTGACAGCACAGTGTGGATATTTGGCTGCATGAAGCAAAATCTTGCAGTAAGCTGCACTTGTCAAAAATAAATCCGCCATGCTGGATGGCTTTCAGTTTTCTCTTGTTTGTACATGAATTTTATCGACATCGTCTGAAAATTCCGAACGTTTAAAACGGTCTCACTAATTAGCGACAACAAGAATTTTAGCGGCAACAAGCGTCAACAAGAATTATTTTAGCGACAACAAGCGACAAGAAACTATTTAGCGACAAGAAAACATATATTTTTTAATTAAAATTAATTATTGCAATAAATATTAAAAGAATATGCAAAAGAAAATAGTTTTAGCGACAACAAAGTTAAAATTGATAGAAAAAAATGAAACATTATTTACATATTTATTTTATCCTCTGTTATGTATAACAGCTTCCATCTGACAGATTGCTTAGTGAAACATATATATATATGGAAGTGTTTAACGACCTTGACTGGCTTTTCAGCCCTCGCACGGTCGGCTCGGTGCCCGAAGACGATTGGTGAGCATTTAAATATTTTGTGCCGTGGGTCAGGAACGGGTAGCAAAGGACGCCGAATGGAGGCCGCCATCTTGGTTTTGGTGAGTTGTTTTTGGTTTGTTGACTATTTTGGATTTTACTTCTTCACAACGGCTGCTTTCAGGGCCAGTTTGGTCAGCTTGGCAGCCCGCTAGCCTCGATGATGGAGTACTGGTAGATGAATCGTGGACGTAGTTCTAAAGATGACAGGAAGCGTTATCAGGACCCAAGCCGTGAGGCAGGAAAATGAAGGTCGTATCACCCAACAGCCTAGGATACAGCCCTCGGACGTTAATCGGCATGACACTCCCCATAATAGACAATGGTTTTGGAGGCATGTTAACGCGGGTACGCCAACTACTACGTCTCTCTGTACGGCATGGATTGGTTTCTGTCATCTTAGTAGTATGTCGTTGACCATCTAGCAATAAACCCTCATCGAAGATAGCGGGTAAAGGAGAGCTGACCCAGCACGTCCGTTCAGCTGTAAGGACTGAGACGTGACTGATGGGAATGAGTGAAACATATAAATTAGATCATTCATTATATACTGATGGACACAGCTCATGGCACAAATTTATCTCTAACTCTATTGAAAAATATAATTTTACACTGAGACAATAATCTCAATTTAAAGAACTTAAAGGAAAATATTAATAACCAACATTCTAATAACACTTTGCATAATCTAGAAAAATTACGTTCAATTGAACAAGACAATAAATTACATTTCTATGCCAATATTTATTCAGAAGAATTTAAATTGCAAAATTATCTATCTTATAAATGTTCTCCTAATATAACAAGAAATCTTACAAAATTAAGAATTAGTTCCCACCCTCTTTTGATTGAAAAGGGTAGATATTTCAGACCAAAAATTAAGAGAGAAAACAGAATATGCTCTAACTGCAATCAAATAGAAGATGTAAAACATTTCCTTATTTATTGCAAAAAATTTGAAAATTATAGAAAACAACTATTTAATAAACTAAATTTTAATTCACAAGATCTGTGCCCTGAAAAGGTTATGGAAACCATTATTAGTTTACTTAACCCACAAAATATTGATGATACAAAAAATATATGCCATTACATACAATTATGCTTTGAATCTTTATAATTTTATTCATTTAACCTTGATTTGATATTTTGTCATACATAATATATATTTATTCATGTGATGTAATATCATGTTAATGTGGGGGAAGACATCATTATACTTGTATTGATTTTCCTGATTTAATAAAAACTTTGAAAAAATCTTGAAAAAAACCTTGTATAACAGCCAGTATTACGTTTAATTATTGTATTATGAGATTACTTTTCCTTGTGTTTTAGAACATATTATTTATCTTATAATTTGTTTTTTAAAACTCTTTTCAGCGTGCAATATATATTTCGCTCGCAAAATGAATTATTTGTGCATCATTGTCCTGAAAATATTGACAAAATACAAAGAACTGAAATCAAACAAGAGTAAAAAAAAAACTGAAATGTGAATGTTTTCATCTTTTTATTTGTTTATTGCCTCATTAAAGTTTATTCTCGCGCGTGTAATTGTATAGTCTGACGCGTGTACAAAGTTGAAGGATGTTATTGTAGCAATAAAACGGGGGACACGCGCGTCGTAAATCTCCATTGATGTTCCACATTGTGTGTACTGTTATTACCTTAGGGTGAAGCCTCATCTTGTGTTGTTCTTATGATCAAGAACAATGAATTATACTGTTAGAAAGGAAACATATTTCATGTTTTTGTTTCAATAAATCCTCCAAAGGACAGTTGACCTTTTTTGTTTTTGTTTAAATTTTATAGAGTGTGCATTTCCTTTGCTATACCAAGCTGACTGAAGCCATTCAACTTTTATGTTTAGTATATAGTAAATTGTCAGTATTTCAGTATTATTCTCGCAAAAGTACGTGCTCTGTGCAATTGCTAGAATCTAAAACGCAACTCGGTTTACCTTTGACTAATAAATCAGTTACTTTGTACGTCTTTGATACTGCGCGGTGTCAAACGAACCCTTTGGTACAGGGTTTCAATTTCCTTTTGGGCAAGGGAAAAAAGGTAACAACTCGAACTTTGATAAATGCATATTAAAAGTATTATAATTATACTATACTACGTTTGCGCGCATTTGGGGATTAAAATGTTTTACGTTTGCGCGCAGCTTTTGATTACGTTTGCGCGCATTCATTTTACAGGTAAACTCAGGTAAAATATAATTTTAAATTAAATCATAATTAAATAATAACTTTTCATTGACGGAACTTTCAGTATACTGTACAAAATATTTTGAACAACTTTTCACTTTTCATGTACTTATATTGGGGCATTATGTACAACTAGTATTTGCTCTCTTACCATCCAAAACAGATGAAATTTACACTGTTTAGCTCAACATGATATCTTCGTACTGTACATACAGAAACATTAATATGTTTAAACCAAGGATCGTACATGTTGACTTTAAAATCGCAATGCACGATGCATTTAAATCTGTGTTTCCAGATACTAGAAAAGACTGCTGCCGTTTTCATTTAAGCCAAAGTTGGTTGCGCAAAATTAAGAATCTAGGGATCAAATTTATTCGTTCATAGTGTGTTACGTTTTTGATTAGTTAAGCCTTATATTTTATCGCGTGTTTTTCTATGTTGTGATGTTATATACTATTGTTTCAGAAAAAGGGAGAAGGTTTGGTACCATTAAAACGTTTAATCCCTCTACAAATGTTTGCACCTGGCCTAAGTCATGAATCTGATGTACAGTAGTTGTCGTTTGTTTATGTAATTTATACGTGTTTTTGTAACTTGTTTTTTTATATAGATTAGACCGTTGGTTTTCCCGTTTGAATGGTTTTACACTAAGTCTTGTAATTTTGGAACCATTTATAGCTTGTTGTTACTCTTTATAAATTGTTATTTGGATGGGGAGTTGTCACATTGGCACTTATACCACATCTTCCTATATCTACTAAATCCGACTTCCATCTCCTCGTTGGTGAGCAGGAGACTTATACTAACGAAAGGGGTACTTATATTTGTAAAAATAGAACAATTTAATGAATAAATAAGTATTATTTTCTGTATTTTACCTGAGTTTACCTGAGTTTACCTGTCAAAAAATGCGCGCAAATGTTATCAAAAGCTGCGCGCAAACGTAATGATTTTTGCGCGCAAATGTAATGGTAATGCGCGCAAACGTAATGCACCGATAGTGGACACGTCCGTTCATGATATCTCCTTGGACAAGGGTAAATATTGAAACGCACTTATTTTGTCACATCGCCGTGCCAAACTGAATCCCTTGGGATACTGACGGGTTTTCCTCTTGGGCAAAGGAAATAGTAAGGGAAGTTATACCCTGCAATATTAGTCTTACACTCTAAAAATGGCACACCCATTTGGTAACTGTTAAAAAAACTGCACTCGAATGTGTGTGTTTTGTGAAAAATGTGAAACATGGTTTCACCAAAAATGACAGAAATTAACGAAAGATCAGTTTCGGATCTTAAGTCAGACTAAAAGCTGTGATTTCATATGTACACAATGTTGTCATACAAATGATCATAAATTTGACTATGATCTTAATTTCTATTAGTAGATTAGAAGCTTATGCAAGTAAAAATTTGTTGACGGATGGCGTAAATCATGTAACGTGACGGTACCCAAATTGCACCTATTTTGACAGTTTTTTCACCTACGTTTTTTTATGATTCAGAAAAAAATGTCCATACTGTGTTTATTTTGTAGCCTATCCTTCTTTATTGTATAGTTACACCAATTTAATTTTTAATTCATATTGAGTCATACAAAAAATGGGTTTGAATCAACCTTCAAACTATCCATGATTCTGTAATGAGGAGTACCCAAATTGCATCCATGCTTAAATTCACATAGTTAAAAGTCTAATAACCGAGCTTTTGTTTATTTTTTTCAAATATTTTGAACAATTGGATATTAGTCCATGCTTACTCTTCATATTTTACGAAATGGATACTCGTAATATATTGTATTTGCTAATTTTAGAAAGATGACGTTTTGATGACGTCGCATGATGACGTTTTCGAACATTTTGCTTTTTCAGTAAACAGTCCATCTGTTGATAAATACTGTGAACGTTTTGTGTATATCTAAATATGTTTACCTATATTGAAAGACGTGCATAGTATTAAATAATAAAAATACAAATTGATTAGTCTCTAGGAAATCTTGTAAGATTATCGTTGCTATTTTTTCTAAATAGGTGCAATTTGGGTACTCGGTGCAATCTGGGTACCCTTACGTTAGAGAAAATATTGCTAAGAAAAGAACCACTAACACAAATTATTGGGGAGACAAAGGCTATACATATTCTGCAATGAACTCTTTGGTTGAAGACAGGGTAACTTCAGTTCTAGACAAATATCAAAGTGAACAAAGCATGATTCTTAAAGAAAGAAACCCTGTCCAAGTCTCAACAAATGGTAATTGTCTCTTCAATTCTTTATCAGTGTGCATGTGTGGCAATGAAAGTCTTGCCGGACTGAGAGTTTTGAAAAGCTTAAACAATAAAGATTGCAAAGCGTGGCTGAGAGTCAGTCTACAAATAAAGCATCGAATTAACACAACAAGAGTACACTTAGAGCATAGTAATAAGCAAATGAATCAAAATATTATATTCCATTATGCCCACTCCCTATATATATCCATACGTTTATTCATACTTTGACTTTGATGAAAACAGATATATATATAACATTACATACATTATCTTATACATATTCTTCATATTTAAAAATAAAAAAAAGAAGCTCAATCTCTTTCTTCTTCTCAAATGTTTAATTTCTTCATCTACCAATATACTAATATAAACTTCACAATCTCTTCCTTCCTCACATATCTAATAAAAAAAATAATGTTTTCTTGTCGCTAAATAGTCTTCTTGTCGCTTGTTGTCGGTTGTTGTCGTTAATTAGTGAGACCCGTTTAAAAAAAATATTCACCGCGATTCTTCAATATGTCTGCGCCCAGTGTCCACCCACTTATTTAGATAAATTTGGTAAAAACTCACAGAACTTTATTCACAAAGTCAGTCACTCAATGTAAAGAAATGTATAAAGACAACTTTAAATGTTGTCTGTGAAAGTGGACGAAGTGCACATTTGAAAAGTACTAGTGTGAATATTCTGATAACATCCTTTTATACATACCCACACCTGAAGTAATCAGGCAATCATGTTTTTATCTTAAATAAAAAATAAAAAATGGGGTTACACTAATGTCCTGAATGTAATATTTAAAAGATCTAAATAAATACGAAAAATCTAAAAACACCACAAAGAAAAATTGTAAAAAATAAATAATATAACTAATAACTATAAACAAAAATATGGAAAACATCTATGTTAAACTAAATATTTATAAATACATATTTGAAAATTTTTACCACACATGCGCCGGAAAGTAAACATCAGTATGTTGATGGTTTTCTGAAACTGAAGAAGAACAAAGATTTTAAAAAAACCCATTGATTTGTCAAATATCATGAATATCATAACACAAACATATATATTACAAAAATATTGATTGACTGTTGGTTGTTTAACGTTCATTGGCAAATATTTCATGCATGGTCAGGACGATAACGAGTTAACAATAAATACTATAGGTAGGTCTTGTAAGTGAGGTCATCTGGGACACAAGACACTTGTTTCTGTCAATGTAGGGTTTACTATCCATACCCTTAGGAAACATTTTTATACAGCCATACGAAAAGTTTTTATACAGCTGCAAAAAATTTTATGCGTCTTTTAATGCTGTCATGTTGATGTTGTCTTCGTTTTCGTCATCGTCCGAAGACACATTTAGTTTCAAGGCAATTACTTTAGTTATAGTGAATGGATAGGAAACAACAAAAATCCGCCATAGATTGGGAAATAACAAAATTTGCCATAGATTAGGATTGTAAAAACTCTGCCATAGATTTGGGATGGCATGACGTCACATTTGCCATAGATTATGAATCTGCCATAGATTTGAGTCCTTCATATACATGATATATATATGCTGATAGGAACTTGTAAACAATCAATGATATTTTTCTATAAAGTTGCAATAATATTTGATGACGATTGAAGGCCTTGCTACATTTTGTACATCAGGTCTTGGTTCTGCATGCAACTATCATGACTATGAATTACTTATCATGCTTATTAGCAATGTTGATGTCTCTCAAATTGTCATTTTCTGATTTCTGCTTACAGGTGAGACATATCACTGTGTCAACAGTTTATTGTATTAGCAAGATAAAGTTCCAAATCTAAAATTGTCATTGTTTTTATGTAAATATAGAAAAGTGGAGGTGGGGGGAGCTCCACTTTTATTCTTAATATAATTTTCAGAATGTTAAATGAATGTACATGTATTCTGTTGTTGATAACTATTGCTGATGATGGCTTTGATAACATTTTTTGTAAGCTGTTCACTTCCTTATAAAAAAAAATATCTAATGGAAAACAAAACTGGTCAAAAAAATGTTTGAATCTGTAGCTTGATTGAAGTTCAATTTCATGATAACTAATTTGTCCTGTAGATATAGTTTGTTTTATAGTCCCAGCTTAATCTTTCATGTGTTTCAAGCAACTGTCAATATGATGAGCAACATTATAATGACATTGTTGCTTGGATATATAGGTTATATCCTTGGTAGTTTTATAAGAGTTTTCTCATTTATTTTACATACTCTGAAGATTCCTTTCCTCTCCTATTGATATGAAGAATTCAATGTAGTGAAACAGTGATCATGGTGATAGCCATTTATTTTGTAGTGAAGAAAAATGCAATGGTTAAGGCAGAGCCATGGTTTGACATTGGCTGTGATGGCAGGAGTAATGGCTTCCTTGGGATCAACATTTGCCAAGTTGGCTATGAGTGGAGATATTGTACTGTCTTATTGTCTACTCTTAGCAGGAAATGACAAGTGTCAACAGGTAAGCTGTTAAACATAATGTCCATCACATTCTTGACCATCCGTCTTCCCTATCTAGAACTGCTCACAGGTAAGCTGTTAAACATGATGTCCATCACATTCTTGACCATCCATCTTCCCTATCTAGAACTGCTCACAGGTAAGCTGTTAAACATGATGTCCATCACATTCTTGACCATCCATCTTCCCTATCTAGAACTGCTCACAGGTAAGCTGTTAAACATGATGTCCATCACATTCTTGAGCATCCATCTTACCTATCTAGAACTGGACAAGGTTACCAGATTACTGATGGATTGTTATACACAATTTATAGGATGTTAAGCATGTTAAGTAAAAGTTACCTGGAGAATATAAAGTAGATCATGTAGATGGCAATTTCATCCTTAGCTGTCTGTCTATCTTTGTTTTTGTTTTTTTTAAATTTATTGTCTATTGTACATTATATATACAAGGGACATTTCCATTACTTTTCAGATAAGTGTGTACATACAAGTGCTATTTTTCCTGATGATATTTGTATGTAATGGAGTGATGTGGACATTCTTTACCAAGTCTTTACAGTACTGTTCATCATCAGTGGAGGCTACTGTCACTAATACAGCTTCTAATTTCCTTTTCACAGTAAGTACACTATATAATATATGGATGTCATTCATCTGACATTTGTTATCCAGACTTGTAAATAGGCAGTATGATCAATACATAGACTAATGAGATTTGAACTGGATTGTTGATGAAATTATACTTTTATAAAAGCGGGAATTTCTCGCTACATTGCAGACCTGTTGGTGACCTTCTGTTTTTTTTTTTTTTCTTTGGTCAGGTTGTTGTCTCTTTGACACATTCCCCATTCCCATTCTCAATTTTATGTCCAAGGGATATAACTCTACCTTCAAAATTAATTACTTGAACCAATTAATGAAAAAAAAGCGTGTACAAGACTATAAGTATCAGTATAAGATTCCTGGTGATAATCAGTTTAATATCAATCAGCTTACAAAAATAGATTTTTGTCTGTTGCAATGGCACACATGGCAGCAATGTTACTTTATGGACAGATTTTGTCTCATGTTCATTTATTGACAGTGTCCCAAAAACAAATTGAAAAATATTATCTATGTTTCCTATTATGTTATATTATTTGTTTATATGTCTAATTTTGAAGTTTTTAAGGGGCAAGTGTATACTTACAATAAATATCCTCCTCTTTGAATGATGTTTTATTTCAAATGTAATTTATAGTTCCTGAATTACAGTATTACTCCCCTTTGTATGTATTCTACAAAAGTACATTAGAATTTGCACTTTGAAAAATTAATCAATGGGAAATCTTTTGCAGCAATATTTCAGAGGAAATATCAGTTTACTAACAATACTTCATTTCTTTACCAGGCATTTGTAGGTCTGTTGTTATTTGATGAGACTTTGTCATTGCGATGGTGGTTTGGATCTCTATTAATCCTGGTAGGACTGATACTGATAAACAGAGGAAATCTGAAGGACGAACTCAGGAAAGCAGATAAAAAAACTGAGTAGTTTAAGGATGTTTCATGATTGTTACCAATGACAAGAAACAGAAGATTAGTCAGTCTTCTGCAGTATGATCACTAGATGGATGACATAAGAAACAAGGCTAATGATCTGCAGTCCCTGATGTCCAAATGACAGGATGGAGACCTTTGGACCATGAAACATGGTTATTATTAACATGATTATGATTCTACACATGCAGAGTAATAATTGGTGTTGAACTCGATGGCAGAAAAAATACAGAACTTAAATTGTTGCCATGTAAATTTATGATAATTAAATCAGACTGATTTGAAAACAATGATTTGAAAATTTTATGCACAAATGTCCATTTGTGAAGTTAAAGAGATGTCATATGATTGCCAATGAGACAACTATCCACCAAAGTTCAAATAAAGCGGAAGTAAGAAATTTAAAAAGGCAATTACATGGACTTCAACAAAGAGATAATGTAGGATTATTTATTTCATTTATGAACTGGTGTTGGGTTGATGTCTCATTAAGGTCAACTGCATAGTCTTTTATTGGAACAAAAACAAAAACAAACTGATTTTTATAGTTCGTAGTTATGTTGTACTGTTATACCACTGTTTCAGGTTAGGGGGAGGGTTGGGATCCTGCTAACATGTTTAACCCGGCCACATTATTTATGTATGTGCCTATCCCAAGTCAGGAGCCTGTAAATTCAGTGGTTATTGTTTGTTTATGTGTTACATAGTATTTGTTTTTCGTTAATGTTTTTACTTAAATAAGGCTGTTGGTTTTTTTTGTTTAAATTGTATTACATTTTCTTATTGGGGCCTTTTATAGCTGACTACGTGGTATGGGCTTTGCTCATTGTTAAAGGCCGTACAGTTACCTATAGTTGTTAATGTCTGTGTCATTTTGGTCTTTTGTGGAAAGTTGTCTCATTGGCAATCATACCACATCTTCTTTTTTAGATTGGCCTTAATTCAAAGGAAAAAGTGTCATTAGTTGATATCTTTATCATCCTCATTTGCATCTTTACCAGATTAGATAATGTGCAGAAATTTTTTTATCGGATAAAACTGGATGTAACCATTCATTTATTTATTTAGTTCCAGAGACATTTTTAAAACACTTGGCAGATGATAATACAAAACATTTCACAAGTCAGACTTATATTATATGAATTACCCATGTATACATGCTCTATTAGGTTGTTAGTTTTCAGAAAAAAAATACCATAATGGTTGATTCCTAAACACTATTTTTACAAAAAGAGTGAACATAATGAAAAAAAAACCCAATCAGAAGTCATAAGTTAAGAATAACACTACACTTTAAGGGAAAAAGAAACAACAGTCCATAAAACAAAAAATAATCAAAGACTGGGCCACAGATACCCAAATAAACTGATAAGGGCTAATGGAGCCTGGAGCAATGGGGATCCTACAAAACTGAGATAATAAAAGGGGGGGGGGGTAAACCAAACTAACTGGTGGGTGAACTAAGGTACTCTATATATGCTCAGTAGGTCCTAAAGCAGCAATAACCTCACTGAAACTGCAGGGTGTTAGCTCAGTAGTTCCTGAAGTCCTAAAGCAGCAGTAACCCCACCAAAACTGCAGGGTAAACTAAGGTGCTCTGTATGCTATGTATTTTTTAAAGCTGCAGTAACCCCACCGAAACTAGAGGGTAAACTAAGGTGCTCTGTATGCTCAGTATTTTTAAAGCAGCAGTAACCTCACCGAAACTGCAGGGAGAACTAAGGTGCTCTGTAATCTCAGTAGTTCCTAAAGCAGCAGTAACCCCACCGAAACTACAGGGTGAAGTAAGGTGCTCTGTAAGCTCAGAAGTTCCTAAAGCAGCAATAACCCCACCGAAACTGCAGGGAGAACTAAGGTGCTCTGTAAGCTCAGTAGTTCCTAAAGCAGCAGTAACCCAACCGAAACTGCAGGATGAACTAAGGTGCTCTGTAAGCTCAGTAGTTTCTACAGCAGCAGTAACCCCACCGAAACTAAAGGGTGAACTAAGATGCTCTGTAAGCGCAGTAGTTTCTACAACAGCAGTAAACCCACCGAAACTACAGGGTGAACTAAGGTGCTCTGTAAGCTCAGTATTTTCTAAAGCAGCAATAACCCCACCGAAACTACAGGGTGAAGTAAGGTGCTCTGTAAGCTCTGTAGTTCCTGAAGCAGCAGTAACCCCACCGAAACTGCAGGGAGAGCTAAGGTGCTCTGTAAGCTCAGTAGTTCCTAAAGCAGCAGTAACCCCACCGAAACTACAGGGAGAACTAAGGTGCTCTGTAAACTCAGTATTTCCTAAAGCAGCAGTTATCCCACCGAAACTTCAGGGTGAACTAAGGTGCTCTGTAAGCTCAGTAGTTCCTAAAGCAGCAATAACCTCACTGAAACTGCAGGGTGTTAGCTTAGTAGTTCCTGAAGCCCTAAAGCAGCAATAACCCCACCGAAACTGCAGGGTAAACTAAGGTGCTCTGTATGCTATGTATTTTTTAAAGCTGCAGTAACCCCACCGAAACTAGAGGGTAAACTAAGATGCTCTGTATGCTCAGTATTTTTTAAAGCAGCAGTAACCTCACCGAAACTGCAGGGAGAACTAAGGTGCTCTGTAATCTCAGTAGTTTCTAAAGCAGCAGTAACCCAACCGAAACTGCAGGATGAACTAAGGTGCTCTGTAAGCTCAGTAGTTTCTACAGCAGCAGTAACCCCACCGAAACTGCAGGGTGAAGTAAGGTGCTCTGTAAGCTCAGTAGTTTCTACAACAGCAGTAACCCCACCGAAACTACAGGGTGAACTAAGGTGCTCTGTAAGCTCAGTATTTCCTAAAGCAGCAATAACCCCACCGAAACTACAGGGTGAAGTAAGGTGCTCTGTAAGCTCAGAAGTTTCTAAAGCAGCAATAACCCCACCGAAACTGCAGGGAGAACTAAGGTGCTCTGTAAGCTCAGTAGTTCCTAAAGCAGCAGTAACCCAACTGAAACTGCAGGATGAACTAAGGTGCTCTGTAAGCTCAGTAGTTTCTACAGCAGCAGTAACCCCACCTAAACTACAGGGTGAACTTAGGTGCTCTGTAAGCTCAGTAGTTTCTACAGCAGTAGTAACCCCACCTAAACTACAGGGTGAACTAAGGTGCTCTGTAAGCTCAGTAGTTCATAAAGCAGCAATAACCTCACTGAAACTGCAGGGTGTTAGCTTAGTAGTTACTGAAGCCCTAAAGCAGCAATAACCCCACCGAAACTGCAGGTATGTATTTTTTAAAGCTGCAGTAACCCCACCGAAACTAGAGGGTAAATTAAGGTGCTCTGTATGCTCAGTATTTTTTAAAGCAGCAGTAACCTCACCGAAACTGCAGGGAGAACTAAGGTGCTCTGTAATCTCAGTAGTTCCTAAAGCAGCAGTAACCCAACCGAAACTGCAGGATGAACTAAAGTGCTCTGTAAGCACAGTAGTTTCTACAGCAGCAGTAACCCCACCGAAACTGCAGGGTGAACTAAGGTGCTCTGTAAGCGCAGTAGTTTCTACAACAGCAGTAAACCCACCGAAACTACAGGGTGAACTAAGGTGCTCTGTAAGCTCAGTATTTCCTAAAGCAGCAATAACCCCACCGAAACTACAGGGTGAAGTAAGGTGATCTGTAAGCTCAGAAGTTCCTAAAGCAGCAATAACCCCACCGAAACTGCAGGGAGAACTAAGGTGCTCTGTAAGCTCAGTAGTTGCTAAAGCAGCAGTAACCCAACCGAAACTGCAGGATGAACTAAGGTGCTCTGTAAGCTCAGTAGTTTCTACAGCAGCAGTAACCCCACCGAAACTAAAGGGTGAACTAAGATGCTCTGTAAGCGCAGTAGTTTCTACAACAGCAGTAAACCCACCGAAACTATAGGGTGAACTAAGGTGCTCTGTAAGCTCAGTATTTTCTAAAGCAGCAATAACCCCACCGAAACTACAGGGTGAAGTAAGGTGCTCTGTAAGCTCTGTAGTTCCTGAAGCAGCAGTAACCCCACCGAAACTGCAGGGAGAGCTAAGGTGCTCTGTAAGCTCAGTAGTTCCTAAAGCAGCAGTAACCCCACCGAAACTACAGGGAGAACTAAGGTGCTCTGTAAACTCAGTATTTCCTAAAGCAGCAGTTATCCCACCGAAACTTCAGGGTGAACTAAGGTGCTCTGTAAGCTCAGTAGTTCCTAAAACAGCAATAACCCAACCGAAACTGCATGGTGGACTAAGGTGCTCTGTAAGCTCAGTATTTTTTAAAGCAGCAGTAACCTCACCGAAACTGCAGGGAGAACTAAGGTGCTCTGTAATCTCAGTAGTTCCTAAAGCAGCAGTAACCCAACCGAAACTGCAGGATGAACTAAAGTGCTCTGTAAGCACAGTAGTTTCTACAGCAGCAGTAACCCCACCGAAACTAAAGGGTGAACTAAGGTGCTCTGTAAGCGCAGTAGTTTCTACAACAACAGTAAACCCGACGAAACTACAGGGTGAACTAAGGTGCTCTGTAAGCTCAGTATTTCCTAAAGCAGCAATAACCCCACCGAAACTACAGGGTGAAGTAAGGTGCTCTGTAAGCTCAGAAGTTCCTAAAGCAGCAATAACCCCACCGAAACTGCAGGGAGAACTAAGGTGCTCTGTAAGCTCAGTAGTTTCTGAAGCAGCAGTAACCCAACCGAAACTGCAGGATGAACTAAGGTGCTCTGTAAGCTCATGAGTTTCTACAGCAGCAGTAACCCCACCGAAACTAAAGGGTGAACTAAGGTGCTCTGTAAGCGCAGTAGTTTCTACAACAGCAGTAAACCCACCGAAACTACAGGGTGAACTAAGGTGCTCTGTAAGCTCAGTATTTCCTAAAGCAGCAATAACCCCACCGAAACTACAGGGTGAAGTAAGGTGCTCTGTAAGCTCTGTAGTTCCTGAAGCAGCAGTAACCCCACCGAAACTGCAGGGAGAGCTAAGGTGCTCTGTAAGCTCAGTAGTTCCTAAAGCAGCAGTAACCCCACTTAAACCATTGTGGTGACGTCAGCCCATTCATTTACCGTGGATTCTTTTTCTAGAATCAACGCTTCCTTAATTCGTCGCTGAAATGGACTCACCTTTTGTCATTCTTTTGTTTCCTTTGTGTGCCTAATTACATTAAGGTTGAATTGGCCAATTTTACTGATTTCTGTTCAGTAATGGAATTATTTTAAAAACTTACCTTTAATTTTCGTAATTTATATATGCCTGCACTCGGAGTCGAACCCGTCCATGAATTCTCTTCATTGTCACTTACATCAACACATCGACGAAACCTCTTAGCTACCAATTGGTTACGATTCAATCGTCTAATTCATATATATAAATTGAATATTTGATATACATCGGTACAACGGACACACGTAGATTGTACCTTTATATATACAATAATAGGCAATCATATAGTATGAGTTGGTAGCCGCGAGGTTTCATGGAAATGCTCAATGAGTTAGAACTTGTCGGCTTAGGTTCGAATCCTGTTTTTGTTTTTGTCCCTGTTCTCGACTTTTCCTGGTTTGTTCCTTGTTTATTAAGTGATTTTGGATATTTTGTTTAATAAAAGCGAGTTTGGTCGTTTATTGTTGGATGATTGTTATCTATTCTACATGTTTAAAACGGAAATGTTAACATTATAGGTGTCTATTTTTGTTTTATAAATCAATATAGTATGATTACATTTGTTTATTCACAAATTCCAATGCTAGAAAATCGTGATGTAGGTAATGAGACTTCTTGTTAGAAATTACGGACACATGCTTTATATATATGCCATATATATGTTTTTTGTCAAGTTGTTGTCCCAGGCTTTGACACATTCCCCAATTTTATTAGAAATAAGATCAAATAAATTATTTTGTCAAAACATATAATGTTCAGATGCCTGATAAATGAACATCTTTAAGGGAAGACGTTATGTGTACAACATGTATTTGTATTGTTTTAACCATAATGATTTAAATGTAATATATGATATATTGTAATGCATCGTTTGTCACGATAACATGGTTATTTAAACTCACTAACAATACCTTCTAATTAAGAATAGGCTTTAATTTTGAAAAGACATTATCACAATAGTTTAAGTTATAGATACAATGGATAAGAGTTGATTCATGAAAAACAAACCATTCGCCCTGCGGGCTCATGGTTTCTTTTTCAAGAATCAACGCTTATCCATTGTATCTATATCACCGAAACTACAGGGAGAACTAAGGTGCTCTGTAAGCTCAGTATTTCCTAAAGCAGCAGTTATCCCACCGAAACTTCAGGGTGAACTAAGGTGCTCTGTAAGCTCAGTAGTTCCTAAAACAGCAATAACCCAACCGAAACTGCATGGTGGACTAAGGTGCTCTGTAAGCTCAGTATTTCCTAAAGCAGCAGTTATCCCACCGAAACTACAGGGTGAACTAAGGTGCTCTGTAATCTCAGTAGTTCCTAAAGCAGCAGTAACCCAACCGAAACTGCAGGATGAACTAAAGTGCTCTGTAAGCACAGTAGTTTCTACAGCAGCAGTAACCCCACCGAAACTAAAGGGTGAACTAAGGTGCTCTGTAAGCGCAGTAGTTTCTACAACAGCAGTAAACCCACCGAAATTACAGGGTGAACTAAGGTGCTCTGTAAGCTCAGTATTTCCTAAAGCAGCAATAACCCCACCGAAACTACAGGGTGAAGTAAGGTTCTCTGTAGGCTCAGAAGTTCCTAAAGCAGCAATAACCCCACCGAAACTGCAGGGAGAACTAAGGTGCTCTGTAAGCTCAGTAGTTCCTAAAGCAGCAGTAACCCAACCGAAACTGCAGGATGAACTAAGGTGCTCTGTAAGCTCAGTAGTTTCTACAGCAGCAGTAACCCCACCGAAACTAAAGGGTGAACTAAGGTGCTCTGTAAGCGCAGTAGTTTCTACAACAGCAGTAAACCCACCGAAACTACAGGGTGAACTAAGGTGCTCTGTAAGCTCAGTTTTTCCTAAAGCAGCAATAACCCCACCGAAACTACAGGGTGAAGTAAGGTGCTCTGTAAGCTCTGTAGTTCCTGAAGCAGCAGTAACCCCACCGAAACTGCAGGGAGAGCTAAGGTGCTCTGTAAGCTCAGTAGTTCCTAAAGCAGCAGTAACCCCACCGAAACTACAGGGAGAACTAAGGTGCTCTGTAAACTCAGTATTTCCTAAAGCAGCAGTTATCCCACCGAAACTTCAGGGTGAACTAAGGTGCTCTGTAAGCTCAGTAGTTCCTAAAACAGCAATAACCCAACCGAAACTGCATGGTGGACTAAGGTGCTCTGTAAGCTCAGTATTTCCTAAAGCAGCAGTTATCCCACCTAAACTACAGGGTGAACTAAGGTGCTCTGTAATCTCAGTAGTTCCTAAAGCAGCAGTAACCCAACCGAAACTGCAGGATGAACTAAAGTGCTCTGTAAGCACAGTAGTTTCTACAGCAGCAGTAACCCCACCGAAACTAAAGGGTGAACTAAGGTGCTCTGTAAGCGCAGTAGTTTCTACAACAGCAGTAAACCCACCGAAACTACAGGGTGAACTAAGGTGCTCTGTAAGCTCAGTATTTCCTAAAGCAGCAATAACCCCACCGAAACTACAGGGTGAAGTAAGGTGCTCTGTAGGCTCAGAAGTTCCTAAAGCAGCAATAACCCCACCGAAACTGCAGGGAGAACTAAGGTGCTCTGTAAGCTCAGTAGTTCCTAAAGCAGCAGTAACCCAACCGAAACTGCAGGATGAACTAAGGTGCTCTGTAAGCTCAGTAGTTTCTACAGCAGCAGTAACCCCACCGAAACTAAAGGGTGAACTAAGGTGCTCTGTAAGCGCAGTAGTTTCTACAACAGCAGTAAACCCACCGAAACTACAGGGTGAACTAAGGTGCTCTGTAAGCTCAGTATTTCCTAAAGCAGCAATAACCCCACCGAAACTACAGGGTGAAGTAAGGTGCTCTGTAAGCTCTGTAGTTCCTGAAGCAGCAGTAACCCCACCGAAACTGCAGGGAGAGCTAAGGTGCTCTGTAAGCTCAGTAGTTCCTAAAGCAGCAGTAACCCCACCGAAACTACAGAGAGAACTAAGGTGCTCTGTAAACTCAGTATTTCCTAAAGCAGCAGTTATATCCCACCGAAACTTCAGGGTGAACTAAGGTGCTCTGTAAGCTCAGTAGTTCCTAAAACAGCAATAACCCAACCGAAACTGCATGGTGGACTAAGGTGCTCTGTAAGCTCAGTATTTCCTAAAGCAGCAGTTATCCCACCGAAACTACAGGGTGAACTAAGGTGCTCTGTAAGCTCAGTATTTCCTAAAGCAGCATTAACCCCACCGAAACTACAGGGTGAAGTAAGGTGCTCTGTAAGCTCAGAAGTTCCTAAAGCAAGTTGTAACCTCACCGAAACAGCAGGGTGAACTAAGGTGCTCTATAAGCTCATTTTTTATTTATGCTTGAATATATAGATTTGATATTTTGTGTATTGTTTTATCATGACAAGGTTCAGATCAAGTTTAAATTTGGTTTCGGCATGATGATTTTGTGCAGAGTTATGACCAGTTATGGTCCTTAAACTTGCACAATTCACTTAAATGATGAGTTTTCAAAACTTTTAGGAATTGTTGGTACTCAATGCTCTTCAACTTCGAACTTGTATGGCCTTTTTAACTTTTTTTTTATTCGAGCGTCACTGGTCATTCTTTTGTATCTACGAAGCGTTAGTCTGACGCATATAAACTGATTCGGAAATTGTACCACAATGTTTACTAACACAAGTAGAAGGTAAGGATTAATTTGAGGGGTTATGGGGCCAACAGTTTAGGAATTAAGGATAAAAAAGGGACCAAAACAATATTTTTTCTAGTTTCCAGACAATTACTTGTGTGTCAGTGTATGGATCTCTCAGACATTGTAGCACAATGTTCGATATAACAAAGTGAAGGCTGGGATTGAGTTTGGGGTTAATGGCGCCAAACATGTAGAAATTAGAGAAAAAAAGGACTGAAAACAAGCATTTTTGTCTAGTTTCCAGACAATAATTTGTGTCTAAATTTATGGATTTCCCTGAAATTGTACTACAAAGGAAGGTCTGGGATTGAGATTTTTTGAGGGATTCATATTTTCGAATTTTTGAAAAATTTCAAGAAGAAATCTTCAATTGCAGACGGTATGGCGCAACAAAATTGTAAGATCTTTGATCACATTTATATTGTGTCATAAACCTATACTATGTCAAAAATGTTATCACAATCCATTTTAGACAGTATTAAGCTCAAGCTTGAATATTGTGTCCAAATTTGCCCCAACTGTTCAGGGTTCGGCCTCTGCGGTCATATCAGGCTGCGTTCAATGAAGAATTTTATTATTTGTTCTGTGTGAAACATTTTCTAAAAACAGAGTCATATATATATATATACAACTTGTACATATGTCTCTGCTAAGAGGACGACGATTGAATTTAGAAGCTGGGGAGGGGGTATGTTCTTTCTTACAAATATATTCTGAACACCAATTTGATGAAAACAATTAAATGGTTGGATGTCTGTCTTTTATTTTAAACAATAGCAATGCAGATTTAGCCAATGTTTACCAGATTATATTATAGTATACATTATGTCTCTGATAACTCATAACGAACATGATAACTGAGTAATAGAAATTAACTGTAAGTAAGTCGTGAAGTTTTCGGAATTTGACATATTTTTTAATACGTTAATTGAATTTAATTGTTTTATTGTCATAATTATGTTTGAAGCAAAAAAAGGCGTATACATTCCTCCCGGCATAATACGGTATACATGTAATAAGTGAAAGTGATGACCTTGAGCAAGGACAATTAGGTGGTGTTAGTACTATATATCATATGAGTACTATTCAAACTTTGTTTATTTCACAAAACACAGATAACAAAATAAGACGTGAAAATGGCGAGCAGAGGAAAGAAAAGAGGAAAAGTTGTCGAAGAATCTGTTGTAAGTATTTTTATTTACTAATAATATGTGCAAAAAAGACTTATGCTACCATGATCTACCATGGTTACCACAAACAACACTGACAATCCTTTACATGCATGCACGTGTCGAAACGTATTATCTGTTGTAAATAACTGTCACATTATATAGTTATATATTATATATATTTGAAAGTTTTAAGGTTTGATATCGATGTATTAATTGGAAGACAGTGTGCGAAGTTAGATCTATAAAACGTCTAATTATAATGAAGAGAGATACCATTTGATTGTTAGGGGGTGGGGCTGTGATGAAAAAAATGTCCTGCATATTTGTAAGTTGTAATCTCCTTCATGCCTTTAAATTTATCCCTTTATTCGGCCCTTCTTTTTGATTAGTTTTACATAAACTGTTATCTTGCCTTTTTTGTTGCAAAGATGGGCCTCGGTACCCGTGTGGTCCAAAGAAATTACTACTGTAATCACACTGACTGACCTAAGAGGGGGGCCGCTCCAGTCACGCTTCAGTGATTCCCTATAAAACCATTTTTTCCCAAAAGGGGGGGGGGCGGGCCCCCCTGCCCCCCCCCTAAATCCGCCTCTGTCGACTCTATATAATCTTCATCGACTTGGATTGACAGGTTCTGCTATCGAAGTTTGGTATATTCTCCGGACACTCCGGCTTCTCCACCAAATTAAACTGACCGCCACGAAATGGCGCAAAGGCGGTCAAAAATCGAAGTTTTTGCACAGTGTCTCAGCCTGCCTGTTTTTAAACTCAAATTCCTGTCCATCCTTTCTTTTTTTCAAATCCCCCAATAAATATTAAATGGTAACACCCCCTTAACCCCACCACCGCAGGCATTTTTTTGTTAACTCAAATTACTTTTTCTTCAATATTTGAATATATATATATATATATATCATTGTTTCATATGTATTTTGATCTAGACGTTTCATATGTATTTTGATCTAGACGCCATTTTATTAACAATCTATGTGACCTCCGCAGACTGCTGATGGTCTTATTGACCGATAAAAACACAGATATAGATGAACAGAAAAACACGTGGAATTTGATTTTCTCAGGTCGGTTTGCTTGAAATCACAATTCAAGTTAAAAATATATGGTAACCATATTTTTTTTATCTAAAATTTTGTGTTGTAAGATTAATTAAGATGCTATGTTGAGTATGCATTCTCAATTATTTTACCGTTAGACGCATTAAAAATGAATTTATGTGCATCACTATAAAGATTTAACAATCATGATGTTTAATATCCTATGCTCGTATTTTTTTTTTTTTATACATGAAAATATGTTTTTGTTTTCTTTTAAAAATTATAGATTGAAGAAAAAGAAAATATTTCCAGCAGGAGAACGGGGAGAGCAAAGAAGGTTGTTAATTATGTCGAAGACTCGCCAGTTGTCAAGAAAAAGGCAAAAGATGATGCAAAACTTGAAAAAGAAATTGTTAAATTATCAAAGAAAAAAGAAACACAGAAGAGAAAATTGAACACAAAAGAAACAGAAAAATATATGGAACCAGAAAAGGAAAAATCGAAAAGTACAAAATCTAAATTACCGATGAAATCCAGAGGTAAAGCCAAAGAGATTAAAGATACTGTGGATGATTTAGAACTTGATAAAGATGAAGATGAAATTGAAGCGTCAGCGCCGGAAGTTCAACAAATATCACACAGATCCGACAATAAATCAACAAGTAAACGAAATAAAAAAGGAAAGAAGGACACACAAGATGAAAAATTGACAATTCCAGAGAAAGAAACTGAGATTTTGGATCAAACAGAACATCAGGATGAATGTGAACTTGATACAAGCGCAGTAACGGAAATTGTAAATACCAGTAGAATAAGAGGACATTCGAATAAGAAGCAGACCAAGGCAAATACACGAAAACCATTATCAAACCGTAGTGAGAAAAATCAGAATGCACAAGATAAAAACATTACAGCAGATATTGAAAGTGGAACAAAGTCGAAAAACCAACACATCACAAAACATAACAAACAAAAAGAAACACAAGAACAAGACAAAATTTTGAAGGAATATAACACAAACACGAATGATACTGATGACATTGGCGCGGAAGAATTTCCTGATGTTAGTGATGGCGAAATTGATCCCAAGAAAGACAAAGGAAACAATGCTAACAGTACTTTCACTCTTGGAGATATTGTAGAAACACCAAGGACTACTAACACGAGGAACACACCAAAAAGTGACAGGAACACAAAACAGAACACTTCATCCGTTGCCAAACGTATGTCTGAAGTGTTGGGGAGTATAAGAAAGGAAAGTGTAGGTGGTACTCCTAAGTCAGGACATTGTGCTTGTGGAGATATGATGACCGAAATAAACGAAATTTTAGAACTTGTAACGGAACAACTGACAGATCTGAAATCCGAAATGGAAAATGTGAAGGTAATTAATATTGCTGGAATGCATATAGATTCATGTACTATATAAACAATAAAATTGAGAATGGAACTTTAACAAGAATGTGACCATGGAAAACGGATGCACCAAACGCATGATCATTTTCTATGTTTATGTACCGTTTAATTGTGGTAAAAAAACTAATTTTGAATTAAAAGAAGAAAGATTATATCATAGAAAACATGTGAACTAAGTTTCAAGTTTATTGGACTTCATCTTCATTAAAAACTACTTTGACCAAAAACTTTAACCTGAAGCGGGACGAACGGACGGACGAACGAACGGAATGACGAACAAACGACCGCAAGGACTGAATAAAACAATGGCCCTTTTAGGGGCATACCCATACTTTTGATAAGGAGCTTTTGACTGGTATATATTGGAGACAACTATAATATATGACTATGTACAAAGATATTGCGGTTTTATAAACTATATTTCTCTTCATTTCAGACAACGAACGAGTCTTTACAAACTGATTTGGACACTAATCGCAATGAAACCAGACAACTGAAAGAAGAAATGAACAACTTGAAAAACGTCACAGTTCAACAGGTAAGTAAGTAAGCTAAGTGTGTAAGCTATGTGTGTAAGACGCCAATGTACTACACTCTTTGAATTTTCATTCCGGTAAAAATCAACATTTTATCTTTAAAATTAACATTAAATTCAAAGAATTTACCTATCAACAGGGCTGCTGTAATTGCTTATTCGTATTAATTTTCGTTTGTAATAAGTGTTTTAAAACACATAAAAGCAAATATGAAAGAAAAAAAAATGTAAATATGGTCATTTGCAGGCGATAACTCCTATATAAGATTTCTTAATAGTTTTGATATTTCTGCCCAGCTCTGTAGTCCTTTAATATTTGACTTCGAAGGTTCATATCATTTACATTCAACATGTTTTATCGGATTTTTTTTTACTTTAAATGATCTTCAATGTTGAACCCCGAACACTGATGGTAAAAATAATCCGATGCGGTTTTCAAGAAAATAGACAAAACTTGAGCTAGACCCGTATGTTCTATTTTTAACCACGTCTGTCATTCTGGTTTACACTTGGGGTCGTCAGAAACATTTCTCAAACAATATACCCCAATGATGATTCGGTGGTCAAGTTTGGTAGTTTTCAAGGAAAATATGTGTTGCCAAAGTTAACGGACGGGGAACAAGTTTTGATGACAGTATCTTCAAAATGGTTACAATCTACGTTTCAATTTTTACTTTGTGTTAAAGGCCACACTATGGCTGATATTAAGAACAGCAGTGAAACGCAGTTCCTTTGATTTTTGTATTTTTGCTGTACATGTGTCCTGGATGGATTCCCGATACTTTCTCTTTTATTTTATAAACCAAATATTATCTGAATATATTTTTAAATTATGGTAATTACTATTATAATGTAGTATTTTTTTACAGCGGGAAGATTGCGTTCGGTCATATATTTAACTCTTCTTGTTTGGTTGTATTTTTTAGATACAGACCAATACAACACAGACCAGCAGAACACCAAGGGTATAACAACAATAGTATCGTGTATCGTTTTAAAGGGATTTTTTATAGAGCTGATTACAAAAAAAAATCAGACATTTGTACAAGATTTTATGTTCTTTTAATTCTTTTTAATAAAACAGTCTTATAACTAAAATTTATAAATCGTTTGTACCAGATCATATTTTCTTTTAATAAAACATAGAAACAAAACTTTATTTGATTTCTTCCAAGAGATATTTTGGCATTTATGTTCGGAAATTCAGTAATATTATTCAATAAACATGCTATTTCAATATAAGTTAGTAATTTTTGTAAACTAAGTTATCCACAAAGTACTTTGTCGAGATTTGTTTCTGGGTAGTAGTACATTGTAGCAACGGTGAATACATGTTTATTGATAATATTTCTGTATTTCAGAAATCAACTTCAAACCAAAATGAGATTGACCTTTTATGGACTCAATGTGAAGTTCAGAAAAAGACCATTCGGTCATTGCACAATGAAGTGGATAATACTAAAACTGAATTTAACCAACGTTTTGAGAAATACAAAGTAAGTTAGTATATACATGTAATAAAAGTTATTTTGTGTACGACAGTCTACGCATTCCATGGCTCATACGAATATGTGAAATTGAAAAAGGGTAATTCATTTCTGTATTTTTTTAATTAACAGGTCATGTTTCTTTATTTTTTGGTTATATTTTAACCCGTTATTCTCGTACATTTTGTCTTCATTTTTTGCAATATTTGGTTCATTGTTCTCGTTTAAAAAAACCCAATCCGAACCTCCTCTGCCTGAAAATTTTGCGGTTTGTTTCGGAGGTTACGCATTGATTTATAAATTGACAAAATATCTCGATTCATTTAAAGCAGTTGTTGTCGGTGGTACCGCCTCGGTGTAGGATATTGGAGTTATTGTTCTACGTTCGACAACCTGTTCTAATCACCTTGCACCTCATTATAGAAAGTGTAAAAGTTGGACATAACACGGTGTACGACAAACCTTTCCCCAATGATTTCGTCTTGGATTGTTATGATTGGCAATAAAACAACTATCTACCAAAATACAGATATTTTCACTATTGCAGGTCACCGCACGGTTTTTGTCGAGCCTGCAACTTATGTTGCAGAAAGCTCGACATAGGGATAGTGATCCGGCGGTGGCGGCTTCGGCGGTGTCGTTAGCTAACTTCTTTATTAAAAGCTTTATATTTTAGAAGGTAGAAGACCAGGATGCTTCATACTTTGTATATTGATGTCTCATGTTACGAACTTTCCGTCAGTCACATGTCCAATGTCCTTGACCTCATTTTCATGGTTCAGTGACTACTTGAAAAAAAAGATAATTTTTTTTGTAATGTTAAATTCTCTCTTATTATTAGTAACAAGTAAGGAGCCTGTAATTCAGTGGTTGTTGTTTGTTTATGTGTTACATATTTGTTTTTCGTTCATTTTTTTGTACATAAATAAGGCCGCTTGTTTTCTGGTTTGAATTGTTTTACATTGTCAGTTCGGGGCCTTTTAAAACTTCTTCTTTTTTTGTAATCAATGAATTTTGTAAAATTTTCAGAAAAGGTATCAAAAGTTCACATGAATAATTGTAGCGCTTATCTGTATATTATGAACATTCATTACTATATAAATATAGTGTATTTACTTTCAATTCGAAGTTTACTAATCGATCCATAGTGGTCATTGATAAAGTATACAGACCCTCTCTATTTAATAAACTCTGTGAATGCCGTGGATAGTTAACTTGAAAATGATAGCCGATAGAATTTTGAAAATACACTTTATTCTTTGTATATGTATGTTCAAAGAATACAGAAAAGTATACAGACCCTCTCTATTTAATAAACTCTGTGACTGCCGTGGATAGTTAACTTGAAAATGATAGCAGATAGAATTTTGAAAATACACTTTATTCTTTGTATATTCGAAGTTTACAAATCGATCCATAGTGGTCATTGATAAAGTATACAAACCCTCTCTATTTAATAAACTCTGTGAATGCCGTGGATAGTTTACTTGAAAATGATAGCAGATAGAAGTTTGAAAATACACTTTATTCTGTGTATATGTATGTTCAAAGTATACAGAAAAGTATACAGACCCTCTCTATTTAATAAACTCTGTGACTGCCGTGGATAGTTAACTTTAAAGAAAATGATAGCAGATAGAATTTTGAAAATACACTTTATTCTTTGTATATGTATGTTCAAAGTATACAGAAAAACGCAAACCGGAAGTCTAATCTTACTTAAAATTTCGTCCAATGACGGAACAATATCCGGATGCCTTTTTTCTCGTTTTTCTCCAAAAATAACTCTATCTGAATAATCATATGAATGGATGACAAATGCCACTATGCACTGTACCTATAGGACACAGAGGCGTGTTGATAAGTTTATTGTGGAAAGAAGAGAAGCGACACCAAAAATGAGGTCTTCTCGTTTAATAGTATAGATTAGATAACTATATTTGGTATGTGCGTACCTTGCAAGGTCCTCGATCATGCCCGTCAGACAGTTTTCACTTGACCTCGACCTCATTTCATGGATCAGTGAACAAGGTTAAGTTTTGGTGGTCAAGTCCATATCTCAGATACAAGGTCTACTATATTTGGTGTATGGAATGGTTGTAAAGTTAACATGTCTAGCTGACAGGTGTCATCTGACCTTGACCTCATTTTCATGGTTCAGTGGTCAAAGTTAAGTTTTATTAGTTTTTTTTTTAATACTTTATGCATTAGGTCAACAATATTTGGTGTATGGAAATATTTTATGATCTTTATGTCGGTCACGCAGGTTTTATTTGACCTTGACCTCATTTTCACGGTCCATTGCTAAGTGTTAAGTGTTTGCGTTTTGGTCTGTTTTTCTTAATTTATAAGCAATAAGTCAACTATATTTGTTGTATTGAAGAATTGCTAGCTGTACATGTCCGCCTGGCATGGTTCATCTGACCTTGACCTCATTTTCATGGTTCATTGATCAATGTTTCGTTTTCTTGGTAAATGTTGAGTTTATGTCACAGTTGTAATAAAGCTTTTTATTTAGGTCTATCAAGATAATATCAATGATTAGTAAAGAAGGCGAGACATTTCAGCGTGTGCACTCTTGTTGTCAACACGCAATACTAGTACTATATAATATCAAGCTATAAAAGATATACTAGTAAGCAATTAAATGCAATGATTCTAAAAATATATATTACAGACAGCAGCCAATAACGGCTTCTAATAGACGGCATGCTTCTGGAATGAGATTATGGGACAGACACATTCTTTTTTTTTTAAAGGTTAAACATGTTTAAACCAGTTTGTGAAAGTAACCCCAACCAATCTTTCACTTTGAATATTGGTTAACAATTGAACAAACTGTCAAGTAAATAGTCAAACCCGTGAAATATTCAAACTTATCTCATTTAATCTTGCTGTCGATGTATTCAAATTTTGCATCTTTGTCTCTTTCGTCATGGTTGGTTGCCTTTGAATTATTTGCATCGGTTACATGTCTCTGGTTACATGTTTAAATAGTTCCATTTGAATTTGTCTCTGGTTACATGTTTAAATAGTGCCATTTGAATTTCAAAATTTAATTTATACCATCAAAATCACAAAACGCTCTGTGTCAGTGAAACTTATTCAAAGTGCTCAACCAATTAGAATTTTGATACGAGAAACAATATTTCTTGTCCAATTATGTCTATCATCGGTAAAAATAAGATAAAATGGCATATCTAAATCAGCAACATAAATATGTTTTACTAAATTCTTTACAGAGAGCAATGATTTTTGTGTTGAGCAAAACAAGACCAGACATAACACATGCTGATGTTTCAAAATTGAGGAATTTACTCAACAAAACTGAGAGATGTTTGGATTCGACACTTGACGAGATCTGTTCATCAATGGAAACAGAAATGCCAAGATCTACACCAAACAAAGCTACCAACAATGGTCCTGTTATTTCGATTAGTTGTCCAAGCAGTCCACCGAAAGAAAACAGTAGAAATGAAAAGGTTTTGGTGCCACGAAAAAACGTCCAAAACATTATTAAAACTGCTAATCATCTGTCGACCCCTAAAAGGAATCCTCAGGAATCAAACCCTTTTCAAACAAGACCCAAACTTAGAAGGACACCTGTTTGTGAATCTAAAAAATGATTCATATGATTAAGGCATACAATTTGTTTTTATCTAGAATATTTTTGTTTTATGATAATGTAAAATTCAGGCAACAATGACTTAAAACAGAGAATCAGTTGGTGCCATTTGTTTTATTTTAATTTTATAAACAGTATCTGCAAAACGTTCAGACAATGTTTAGATTGCTGAACCTTTGAAAACAGTTGTTATGATGTTTTAGAATATTGAATGAATAATAATGAGAAGTTATAAATATATCGTAAACATCAACTCTGCAGTTATATCGATGCTCAATTTCAGGATAACTATCAAGATTTCCGAATGCACAAGCATGAATGATAATTTAGGATTAACAAGCATGAATGATAATTAAGGATTAAAAAGCATGAATGATAATTTAGAATAAACAAGCATGAATGACAATTTAGAATAAACAAGCATGAATGATAATTTAAAATAAACAAGCATGAATGATAATTTAGGATAAACAAACATGAATGATAATTTAGGATAAACAAGCATGAATGATAATTTAGGATTAAAAAGCATGAATGGTAATTTAGAATAAACAAGCATGAATGATAATTTAGAATAAACAAGCATGAATGATAATTTAAAATAAACAAGCATGAATGATAATTTATGATTAACAAGCATGCATGATCCTTTAGAATATTCAAGCATGAATGATTATTTAGGATAAACAAACATATTCGAATGATAAGTTTATAAAGGAATCATGGATGATACGTTTGTAAAAGTAAGCATGAATAATACGCATGTAAAAGGAAGCATGGATGATACGCATGTAAAAGCAAGCATGGATGATACGTTTGTAAAAGCAAGTATGGATGATACGTTTGTAAAAGCAAGCATGGATGATACGTTTGTAAAAGCAAGTATGGATGATACGTTTGTAAAAGCAGGCATGGATGATACGTTTGTAAAAGCAAGCATAAATATTTGTTAAAGCATGCATGCATATTTGTAAAAGCAAGCATGGATGATACGCATGTAAAAGTAAGCATGAATGATACGTTTGTAAAAATAAGCATGAATAATACGTATGTAAAAGCAAGCATGAATGATACGCATGTAAAAGCAAGCATGGATGGTACGTTTGTTAAAGCAAGCATGAATATTTGTAAAAGCATGCATGCATATTTGTAAAAGCAAGCATGGATGATACGCCTGTAAAAGTAAGCATGAATGATACGTTTGTAAAACAAGCATAAATGGTACGTTTGGGAATGCAAGCATAAATTGTACGTTTGGGAATGCAAGCATGAATAGTACGTTTGGAAAAGCAAGCATGAATGATAAGTCAGAAAATTAAGTGTTGGTTAGTGAATAGGAAAGCCTCTCAATACATATTCCAAATGTTTCATTGCATTACTGTAAGTTTTTATTATTATTCAGTTATTCATTTTTCGTTTTTCTAATGTCCATGCATGGCTTGCCAGACGTTTGTAACCATACACATACGTGGTTGTATTTAATGTTGAAAATGTTTTTCTCAGCACTGTGTTCTCAGGTTTAAAGAAACTGTTTTAACTTTTGTACTATCTTAGATAATAAATTACGATTATCAAAATATTATTGTAGTTTACTTTGAGTTATTTATCTTATGTTTTACTTTTAGTTAATTATAAAATAGTTTAGTCTTTCAAGTTTAGCAATGCACAAATTTAGGATACATACGCTGTAGTGAGGGGGTGCAAGGGGGGTCCCCATAACAGCAAAACAGTGAATTGATTTGGTGAAAAAAAAGATAACAAGGAATTGAAAAGGGGTAATAACAGATAACAATAAATAAAATATAAAAATAAATCTGTCCAGGACTAACCCATTAGATGACTCGTAGATCTTAGTATATAACTTGAGGTATGGACCTATAAAATTGTAATTTGTGTAAACAAAACGTTTCGGCTTTTGATGCAGTTCTGCCTTGGTTGATTTTTTTCCGTAACTTGTACAATAAGTTACTGATGAGTCTTTAGAAGTCGAATCGCGCGTCTGGCGTGTGTACTAGATTTGGTCCTGGTATCTATGATGAGTCTATTTACAACCACTGGGTCGATGCCACTGCTGGTGGAGAATTATTTCCCCGAGGGTATCACAAGCCCAGTAGTCAGTACTTTTTGTGCTGACATGAATTGTCATGGATATGGTTATATTTTATATAAATTTACTGTTTACAAATTTTTGAAATTTTTGAAATACTAAGGCTTTTCTACTTCAGGAATAGATTACCTAAGCTGTATTTGGCAAAACTTTAAGGAATTTTGATCCTCAATGCTCTTCAACTTCGTACTTTGTTTGGCCTTTTTAACTTTTTTTGGACTCCACCGTCATTGACGAGTCTTTTGAAGACGAAACGCGCGTCTGGCGTGTGTACTAGATTATGGCCGGGTATCTATGATGAGTTTATTTATGGTATGCATGTTGAATTTTTCTGAACGAAATTACTTGTTTCTATTTTTGATAAAGGGATATTTTTAATCTAGGGCATTTGAGAGATCAATTTTTAATGATTTAGGGTGTTTTATTTAATTTTGAAAACTATGCAGCCAGTGACACTTAATTATCAATTTGATTTTTAGATTTATTTTCTGAAAAGCAATATAATATCATTGATGCATAATATTTTTTTTATTTAATGACCACATGATAAAACTTACTTATAAAATACAAAAATACCCAGATCAGTGGAGACAGGACATGTAACTGAAACACGCATGCCAGTTATGGTTATTCTGATAATAGAAATTGACTCAAGTGACAATTCTGATAGTATAATAGAAATTGGACCTAGTGAAAATTTTGATGATACCAAGTGAAACACCAATCATGTATCTTATGTGAAATTATATAATATGGAAAATTTGGAGAAGCTGTAGGATTTTAAAAAGGGTGTTTGTCGAAAAATTAAACTGAAGACACATCTGTATTTGCATCAATGGTTCCTGAGCTTCAATTTTCGCCATGTGAAGCAGTTAAAAAGCTTTTAAAAATATGGTGGTCCGGGTTCTCTTTCATGTAAATGAAAAGAGAGGGAGTTGACTTCTAATATAAATGCTAAAAGAAAAAGATGTTGTATAATTCCCAAAGCCATAATTCAAACCCACACCACTTAGTAATGTAAAACAATTCAAAGGAGAAAACTAACTGTCTAATTTATCCACAAAATAGTGAACGAGAAACATTAGTAACACAGTAACAAACTACAACCACTGAATCCAGGCTTCTGACTTGGAAATAGGCACATACAGAATGTGACTGCGTCAACTTTAGCATGCTAGTTGGTGTCCAATACTCCCCTAATCAGAGACAGTGGTGTAATAGTACAACATAAAGATTATTATGTGGTCATTGAATAAAAAAAATATAGGGTGTACCAATTCTTATTTTATAACAAAATGCATACTATAAGTTATTGTACAAGTTATAAGTGAATTATAATTTGTACAAAATGCTACATGTTCACAGACAATGGAATTTATTACAAAGGATAATGATAATATAGACTGGAATGGTCCTGGGTCCAATTGATTTTATATGTTTATGGTATGTATGGTACTGAAATTCTTCTACAAATACAGGGCCACCCGATATTACCAGTAGAAAGACCAAAAGATATTCATTGTAAGAAGATGTGGTAAGCGTGCCAATGAGACTATTATCCATTCAAATTACAATTTTCAATTATCTTCAATTTCTACGGAAGATTGGCTGTCAAAATGCTAACATTCAAATTTTCAATAACAGCTAACAGCAAATAGATTCTCACAATAACAGATAACAAAATAGAAAATAGTCCTATAACAGCTAACAAAGAATTAGACAATAACAGCTAACAGTAAATATATTTCCAGAATAACATATAACAAAGAATTAAAATGCCCCAAAACAGCATAACAGTTAAACCCCTTGCCCCCCCTCTGTAGTTTTAAAACATACACATAATACGGTAGGATATACACAACCTCGTAATCAATATAGGGAAGAAATTGACAATTTTCCTATTCGCCATCATATATGTATCACATCGCCTCATTTATTTCATGTTTCTATGGGAAGCAACATCTGCAGAATGATTCTGCTTTATTCCGCAATTTAACTTTACATATAACTAGAAAGCACCCGCGAAATCGCGGGCATATACAGCTTGTGAACTGTTGTAGGATGATTTTTTGTAAAAGATATCATGTATTGAGAATTACATAAAAGGTATCTCCCCTTTTCCAAAGTCCGATATTTGTTTCCTTTCTGTTAAATTCCATTATATTCGTGTTTCTGGTTCACGACCACAATTATTCTTCTCCTTTGCTACAATGCTTCTTTTGATAAAGTCAAATCAAATTAAAAATTTGCACCGTTTCAAACATGAAATAAATGTAACTGTTTATATATAGACCATTATTAGTCTAAAAAATATGCTTCTATGACAATCCTTCAGTGCTTTTTTTAGAGCCTTTTTAATATGCCAATGGTAGTATTTGAATCATGTATAAATGACTAATACCGACTAAGGCTAATTTGAGGAGCTGTCGATCGGAGGGGTCCTGAACCCGAAATCCCAGGCTTAAAACCATGAAATCCCGAGATGCAGAATTTAAAGAAATTCATATCCCGAAATCGAAAAATATATTCCCGGATCCCGTAAGGATCAATCCCCAAATCCCGAGCTTAAAAACACCCGATCCTGACGCCCCGAAAAAGGTCCTGTCTCCCTCAAATCTCTCCCTTACTTTCATTTTTGCCAAATCACTATTTTCCCTTTTAACAATAAATCATATAAAGAATTTCCCAGACATCAAAGTAGTATAATCGTAAACGCGAAAAATATTTATCCTCTCTAAGGGATATAATAGTTGTGATTTTTGCGATCTAAACACCGTGATACGGAGAACGCTCTACGATTGGTTGTTCTTGTGTCACATGTTTTACTTATTTTAATATAAGTGCAACTGGTATGACCCCCTGAATAGTAAACATTTAAAAAAAAATCAGTAGACAGAATACAGAGATTCTCTATATTTTAAAAAAGTATAATCGTAGTTTACATGTAGATAAACGCGAACAATAATTGTCCTCTCTAAGGAGGTATAATAGTTGTCGGGTTCTTGCAATGTAAGCACCATGGAATGGAGAACGCTCTGATTGGCTTATCTATTTTCTTTTTTGATATCTATCATACGATTGGTTGTATTTGCGCATGTTTCAAACAGGAAGACTTATTTATGACTAAAAGTCAGTCTGATGACGGAATCATTTGCGGACTTCTTTTTTGTCGTTTTTCTCCCAAAATAACTCAATTTGAATAATCATAAGAATGGATGACAAATGCGACTATGCATGTTACTTATAGGACACAGAGGCATGGTGATTGATTTATTGTGGAAGGAAGAGAAGCGACACCAAAAATGAGGTCTTCTCGTTTAATAGTATAGATAAGAACCAATACAATTGTCTTGTGACCGTTATGTGGTGTGTTAGATTAACACAAAATACAAAAAGACTAATTCAAATTTAAATATAAAAATAATAGCAAATACATGAAGAAAGGCCATGACAATGTGTCACACAAGATAATACAATAAGAAGTGTTTGAGTTATCCTTCTTTGACCATCATTACGGTACAAAACAAAAATGAAAACAAAAACAGCCACAACGATTCCAGGCAATTACATGGTCCGTCACAAATGTGTCTATAAGATACTTTTTGTGATTTAAATCTGGATCAACAGGATGACTTTTATTGGCATTTCATCGTTTTCAGGAGGTGTTTTGATTTGATTTTATTAATTTGTGTCATTGACGTCTGATACGATGCTTTTTGTCCGCTTTTGCTTTTTGTCCGATAATTTTGCTTTTTGTCGTCCATACCATATGTTTTTTTTATTTATGTTGTACGGTACCTAATTTATATGTTGCTGTATAAGATATGTGTAATTGACCTAATGATGGGGTTCTGTTATCAATATCTACAATGTAAACGGTAAGCCGTGGTTATGATGTACATGTCAGACTGCCATATTTTATTTGACCTTGATCTAATTTTTACGGTTCATTGTTCAATGTTGATTTTTTTTTGTCTGTCATTTTAATACTTATAGCAATCGGTCAACTAAATTCTGTGTACAAAAGTTGTAAGATGTATTTCTAGTTTGGTTGATGTGACCTTGACCTTAAATTGGTTGATGTGAACTTGACCTCATTTTCTTCGATCATGTTAAATTGATGTGATAGATTTTGAAAAGATATATATTTAGGACTACCAACCCCTTATCAATGGTGAGTAAAGAATGCGAGACATTTCAGCGTGTGCATTCTTGTTGTAACTAGCCTCTGTATATAACCGGTCAAAAATATACAATACTTACAGATTTATTTTCATTTGTATGTTTCGTAGAGTATGATGGATTTCGCTGGACTCAGACTAAGTAAACATTATTTTTACGGACAATCTTAGCCTCAGATATATCTTTCCGCATTCTGAACTTTATCTGATATTTGAAATAAGCGAACCACGAAATGTTCATATTATAAGAACAAGTGAAAAGAGGATTCCAACCCCCAATGTTACTGTAAATTTCATTTAGGCCTCGTATGAATAAGACTGCAAGGATACGGGATAAGAGTGTTATAATTGCAATGAACATTCTCTACAGAAACAATATTTAAATCTTTTAATAAAATTCAAATCAAAAGACTGAGCTTGTCACTCCGAAAGCTAATATTCCAAATTGACACTGCTTTGTCGCCGTTTGTGAATAGTTGGATCCTTCCACTATCAAGTGTTGCACAAACAATTTGATTACCATATTGAAATTAGTTTTCAAGAATGTTTGTCCTTTAGAACTGTTCTAAATGCACTGCTTTCACAAAGATTATTTGAAATCAAACAAGTCATGCCATGATGGATGGCATGATTAATGAGACTTTATCAACATCACTCACATTGCTGTTAATAAATAGTATTTGTTAAAAAAAAATCGTGAGAGAATAAGTTAGAACAGACTTTGCTGAAGTGCATCTTCGCTAGCCAAGGTTTACGATCCGCTCCCGCTCTCTTCACGAAGAGAGCTGGAGTGGATCGTAACTCTTGGCTAGCGAAGATGGCGGAATTGCAATAGGTTCAATTATCAAACATCATTTGCATAACTAAATATACAGAGGTTTCCAAACCACCTTGTCTTGGAAATACATGATTTTATTACGCTGTACGAAAGCAGCCACCTATTAATAATTATCTAAAGTTTAAGTCGTTTTGTTAGTTTATCCGATACTATAAGCAATATGTCAAATAAATTTGTCCTATTTAATGACTGAAAGGTGTACATGTCTGTCTGACAGAATTCACATGACATTGACCCCATTTGTCTATGTCAACACTGCTGAGGTCCTGCTCGTGTGGGTGCACTCGACTCTAATCTTAATTGACTAGGGTTGTCAGGTCGGTGATTTTCTCCGGACACTCAGGCTTCCTCCACCAATGAAAACTGGCCGCCACAAAATAGCCCAAAAGCGACGGTTAGGCGTTAAAACACCAACACACTCAATTTAGTTTTAGACACTTTTCTATTGTAAAAGAATATATATTGGCTGAGCACTAGATGTTTTTTAATTGTCTTAGTCGTTGTTTTATTAGCCCTCTCTTTGACATGTTTGACCTTTACCTTCCATCTCATTTTATTCGTATTAAGAGCGTCCAGTTGAAATAAATTGATGTTATTAGACAAATATAAATGGAAATGAAGCTTTTTGTCATATTTATTTCCTCAAGATGCGTTCAATGAGCATTTATACGAAAGAACTTTTAGAACGTCGCAAGTTGCACTGCAATTCAGCGTTAAAACCATTTCTTATCTAGAACATTGTTTGAATAATTACTAATAAAAGATCATCTGTAATTGTTAGGGCTTCTTTAGAAGAACTTCTCCTTTTTATAAGTTCTGTAAGATCAAATTGATGGAATTATGTAGGATGTTAGTATTATTATAAAATCCAATTATTGGCATTATAAAGGGTGTTAGTATTATTAATATAAATACATTGGACTTTTATTCCAAGGCATGAAAGTACAGTTGCCGGTCGCAAATGTCGTTATCAATTTGCAAACCAAATAATATATTTGGAGTATAATTATTGCAAATAGAATGATCTTTTGACATTAAAGAACAAAGTCATTCGGCAATATAGTATAATAAAGCATTTTTGGTAAAAGTACATACATGTGTGAGGGTCATTTGTTTTGTCTACAATACAAATAAGAAACAATCTGCGTGTAACCTACGTATATATATGATCACGCGTTTTGTCTAGAATATAATTAAGACAACAAAGAATGTACTTTAGACATTGGTTATCGATAAGTTGCTTATGTTATCATGGTTATACATTTTGTTCTTGTTTATATATATTGTATGAAATGAAATGTCGGTGAAATCCGTTTTGCGTCAAAAATTGACAAATCGGTAGGTTTTGCTCATTATTGAAGGTTAAACGGGATTAAGCTCGTGTAAGCTAACTTATATTACAAAAAAAATAATGGAATGTTTCATAAAACTAGTAGTTTGAATGTTAGATAAATATATCTAAATATAGATTTAATGTTTATCAATATTATACAAGTCTGTGCATATACCACAGTTAATTATATTTATAGATATTATGATCCCTATATTTAGATATTGCGATCGATTATAAGTAGTCGTAAGTGTGTTTTATGAAACTCCTCTCTGGAAATGAAAAGAAAAAGAACTAAATCAGTATGTTGTAAATTTTGTGACTTTGAATCAAATGAAAATAGACGAAAGCTATCGAAGAACGATGACAGCGAAGATAGGAAGAAAGGTGGCATTAAGAAATCAAGGTACGTTTCAAAACAAGACAGGAAGGACAATATACATTTCAAAGTCAAACAGATTTTTGTTTTACCTTTTGATCCTGTATGCATGGCAATAACAAAAGACGAAACAGTGTGGATAGCAGACACACAGCATCTTATAGAATTGGACCTAACAAATGGAATGAAAAAGTTGAATGAGTTTTCAAATGTACATTGCATTGACTTGAGTATTAGTTCAAAACACGAATTATATGGATTATTTGATAATCAAGTCCGAAAAGTAACTAGAAAGGGTATTGGTAAGAAAGTATGCGACTTTTCGCCGTACACGCCTATTACATTTAACATTACACAACGTGATGAAATTGTTGCTTCATTAGAGATGGACCCAAGTAAAAGGTCTTCTAGAAGTAGGAAGCCGGCATCGAAGTTTGTTGTCCTTGGATTGAATGGAGAAGTCAAAGACGAATATATTTTTGACATTTCGAGTCGTCTTATAGGAGTTAGATGCAATTCTTTATTAAAAGCTGCATCAAATGATTTTATTTATTACACCTATCAACCATTAGAAGATGACAGCAAAATAAAAATGGTTAATAAATGGAAAGAGGTTGTTTGGGAATATCCTGCGTCTGGGCCAAAGGCCAAGGAATTCCTTCCCAACGAATTGATCGAAACTCGACTCGGTCTACTCATAATAGCAGAAATAGGCGGGAATACTTTGCACATCCTTGATTTGAATGGACGTGTGATTGGTGTTATTGATGTCACACAGTTTGGACTTACTCGACCAGGTCTTCTCGTCCTTGATAATGACGGACATCTCTGGATGGAAGGTCTGTCTTCTTCCAATGAAGAGGAATCCATTTTGTGTGTTTTAAAATTTGGACGCTTTCTTTCTTGAATAAACAGAGCTGTAAACTCTTCATTTTATAACACAGGACAATTGAAACTAAATCATAAAAATAACATTAAAATATATATTGAATGGAGTGTGTTATTATAATTGACCTTATTACAATTGTAAAAAATAGAAAATTCTTTTTGAATACGAAGAAGATTGTTAACGAATTTGCACAAAATTAAAACTATAGACTTTGAAAAGTGTGAAAATGAACACGATAAATGACAAATAACTCAAAATACCAAACTGGCGTAATTCTGGTAGGTATACGTTTTCAACTTTTTCGCATATTGTATAACAAAAAGTCAATACATACGAAAAATATAGAATTAACGCAAAAGACTCACATAGTGTTAAAAGAAACCGAAGATAATAAAAACAGATTTCCTTATGCCATTGTTTACACCGATATTTTTTTCTCTCCCGAAATTCAATGTGATTTTATTTTCCGTTACCTACTACGAAGTTTTGATTCAGTTGTATTTAGATATAATTATGGTAAACATATTTTCTCACGAACAACCTCAATATTGTATGTAATTATTATATACATTTTAATATTTCAATTGCCATACGACAATAACTATCAATAGTTTCTTGGGTTAGGATATCATAACATCTCTGAAAAAAAGACGCTAAAACAACACACAAATAAGCTATTCCACTCGCAAAAGAAATACTGTCTTTGTAAATAATTTTGTACTTTAAAATTTCCTTTTTTTTTTTTAGCGATTTCGACCTTCAAAGTTTAGTTTTATTATAGGAAAAAAAAAACATCTCAGATACAGACAACATAATTCAGTGTCTATTAAGTGTAATGAAGGAGTGAAATCTATTCAAATCAAATTTCATTCTGATCAACTTCTAGCACTTAACGAGTGCTTATAGTATATTCCTCGTAGATCCTTTTACAAGTTTACAAAAACATACTTCATTTCATCGAATTGATTTAAGATGAAAAGTTCATACATAGATATAGGAAGATGTGGTGTGAGTGCCAATGAGACAACTCTCCATCCAAATAACAATTTAAAAAGTAAACCATTATAGGTTAAAGTACGGCCTTCAACACGGAGCCTTGGCTCACACCGAACAACAAGCTATAAAGGGCCCCAAAATTACTAGTGTAAAACCATTCAAACGGGAACACCAACGGTCTAATCTATATAAACAAAACATGCATGAAAGACAACTTAAAGTGAATTTGGTAAAACTTATTAAAAGTATAAGTGCTACACAATATTGTCACCAAGGTGGTTATATATTAACTGCTCATTTTACTCTTAGGCCACGTGATTATTAAAAAGACGAAAAGCTATAAATCAAAAAGGATAAAAAAAAAGTATAGCAAAAAACGGACAAGAAATCAGAGCTTTGCACGAGATAAACATTTGAAGAAAAAATCTTAAACTGGTATCTTCAAACAAGAAACAAACATTTTGCCCAATTGGCATCTTCGAACACAAAAATGACACCAACAGCTTCAAACGAAAAGAAAGCAAGCAGCCTAAATTTAAATATTCCTACGAGAAGAAAGGAAATTGCCTCAATTGCAATATTCAAATGAGAAGAACGCAATCAGGGTCAAATACCATCTTCGTACGAGAAGGATGCACTCAGCATCAATCGAATTCTTAGAACGAGAAGGACGCAATCAGTCTCATTTGCCTTCTTCAAACGAGAAGGACGCAATCAGCCTATATTTCAATCTTTAAACGAGAAAGACGCAATCAACCCAAATTTCAATATTTAAACGAGAAGGACACAATCAACCCAAATTTCAATCTTTAAACGAGAAGGACGCAATCAACCCAAATTTCAATCGTTAAACGAGAAGGACGCAATTAGCCTCAATTGCCATCTTCGAACAAAAAGGCGCAAGTAGCTTAAATTGACATCTTCGAAAGAGAAGGAAGTAGACGGCCTAAAATGCCGTTTTCGAACGAGAGGGATGCAATCTGTTTCACTTGATTGCAATTTTCGAACAATTGATTCACATAATAGTATTTAAGACCGGTGGTCCGAAGAATATGACTGTTACACCTAATCTGTTAGGCCTGGAATTCTTTACAATGTCAACAATCTCTTTTGTATACCATCTTAAGATGATCAAAATAATCTATAATCTTATAATTCCACTTTAAAGCTATTATTCTACAGATTTGCAGCTTTTCTGAGATATTATTATTTTCATAGCAGTAAATTAACAGAAAACATTAGGCAACTATTGTAATAAAATAAAAAATGAAAGCAATTGTAGTTTTTTGGATAAGATAGATTATCTAAATTGGTAAGAATATAGCTATCAATATAAATCATAGAAAAAATAATATACTCGTAATTAGATAAGGTGGAGTGTAAAGTTTAAAAGGATGCACAATTAAAAGACTATTTCAAAATGTCAATTAGAAAAACAAGCTTACTTTACACAGAAATACTTTCACATAAGTGACATTTTTCCCAATTAAAGTCGGGAAAAGTCATAAAAAATTTCTCAAATTTCAGACAAGTGTTTCCGTCAGCATGTTTTGAAATGGAGTTTTGAAACCTCAGATATGTTCTGAAGTCGTAATCTATTAAGAAAATGTTTTACTGAAATAATAAGGTCAACGGTTTTTCATTAATATCTGTCCATTATCTATGCCGACCTTCGAATCTACATGAAACGTAAACACACGTGACTCAATAAGAAATTGATTGCTACTTTTATCTAGCACCAAAACAAACAAGGGTAATTTTTACTATTACTTAATTCCACAAATCTTTTAAGATGGTTTTAAAAGTTAAATTTGAAAATTAAAATAAAATCCTTTTAGGAAATTTTGAATCCCTCCACAAGATAAAACAGCAACATGTTTAACAAATAAAAAAAATTAGACAAGAGCTAAAGATAAAAAAATATTATTGCTCAAGGCAAAAGGAAATATATGCATCTTCTGCCCTACGACATTCTGAAAATAATTTTGAAAACAAATTTAAGCACTAACTAAAAAAACAATGAAAAAATATAAATATTTTTAATCATAAACTTTATACTACGTCATACAGGAAGTTCTAAATAAGAATTAAAATAGAAGTTAGCAGCATCCTTTAACTTTACTTTACGCTATACAGTGTATATGATGTTCTTTCAAAATATCATTCAAAATTTGGGGACTATGTCGAACGCATCAATCCCATCGAACTTGAGAAGATATACATTTAACTTCATGTCTTGACTTACATCTAGAAATTGACAATGAGGGTCGGTTGAAAAAAAACCCCAAAAAACAAGAGATGATTTCAGCTTCTCAGTTGTGCACTTTTCATTTCTATGTAGTAACATTCAAGCAGCGCTACATACAGAGTATATATATTACAGTTGATACAACATTCCAGGTTTCTGTTTCCTATCATGATTTCCTTTATAGAGGATTGCTACTCACAAGGTAGCTTTTTAACCAAGAGTTTCTGTTGGTGAAGTTGGAGTACTCCTTTTGTAAGTTTTACAGATGCCATCACAAGCAATTATTATACATTTTTTAATGGTTAATTTTCTATGCTATGTTTTGTGTACTGTTGTTTGTCTTTTCATACTTATTTTTGTTTTTAGCCATGGCATTGTCAGTTTGAATGTCGCTTTGGGATATTTTGCCTCCCTTAATACAAATTAGTTATGCTGCAAGCCAACCCCCAGATAAGCATCTTTATATCTTGCGTTTTAGAATCAAATTACTCCAATATTTCTAGATATCAACTATATATTCATTTTTTAGCTCACCTGGCCCAAAGGGCCAAGTGAGCTTTTCTCATCACTTGGCGTCCGGCGTCCGTCGTCCGTCGTCGTCGTCCGTCGTCGTCGTCCTGCGTTAACTTTTACAAAAATCTTCTCCTCTGAAACTACTAGGCCAAATTTAACCAAACTTGGCCACAATCATCATTGGGGTATCTAGTTTAAAAAAGGTGTCCGGTGACCTGGCCATCAAACCAAGATGGTCGCCACGTCTAAAAATAGAACATAGGGGTAAAATGCAGTTTTTGGCTTATAACTCAAAAACCAAATAATTTAGAGAAAATCTGACATGAAGTAAAATTGTTAATCAGGTCAAGATCTATCTGCTCTGAAATTTTCAGATGAATTGGACAACCTGTTTTTGGGTTGCGGCCCCTGAATTGGTAATTTTAAGGAAATTTTGCTGTTTTTGGTTATTATATTGAATATTATTATAGATATAGGTAAACTGTAAACAGCAATAATGTTCAGCAAAGTAAGATCTACAAATAAGTCAACATGAACGAAATGGTCAATTGACCCCTGTTAGGAGTTATTGACCTTTGTAGTCAATTTTCAATCTGCTTCCTTTGTTTAATATTCACATAGACCAAGGTGAGCGACACAGGCTCTTTAGAGCCTCTAGTTATGGCTTAAGGTCACTAGCCACTGTGTAACGAATTTATCTTTACAAATCATAATAATGGGAATAATCAATTTAGACATACAATGATATATGTAGTTATAAGCCTTGGTATTACAACATTTTTTTTCTTATAATCTTCAGTCAACACTGTGTGTGCAATTCTGTGAACACAATTTTTGGAGTAAGGAACCTTTCAAACAACATATGTCAAGATAATAATCTTGGCAGCTTTATTGCAATATATATTCAAAAACAAATGTAACAAATAATTTGATTAACAATGTATATGTAAAATATAACAAAGCACAGTAATAATTCAATTAAAGTAAACTTCAACAAATATCTATATACAAGAAGGAAATGTGTTATGATTGCAAATGAGACAACTGCTGTATATTCTGAAATTATTGCAAGTTTTTTTATTAATGCAAACTTAATGATTATTGCAGTAATAAGAATTCACATTTTGATATCTGATACATATAACTGCATGCAGATTTACCTGGAATCACAATAATTAATCTTGCATTGTTGTCTGTTCTTCATCAAAAGTAACAATAATAAATGCACACAATAATTTCTGATTTACATTCATAGGAGGATCCAGGGGGGCCCTGGGCCCCTCTCTTTCGTGGAATTTTTTTTATAGGGAATCACTGAAGGATGACTGGAGAGGGCCCCCTCCCTTAGGTCAGTCAGAGCCCCCCCCCCCCCCCCCACCTTAGGAAAATTTCTGGATCTGCAACTGACAGTATCCCAAGTCCAAATGCTATGATGAAGTAAATTTATGACTTTTGATTTCTTCTTTCATGTAAAAAGTAACAACAGTCATTGAAATCAATTTAACACAAGTTAACCTGTAACTCGCCATGATAAAACAATACACCAAATATCAAATCAATATCTTCAAGCAGGAAGAAAAAAAGTCTTGAAAACTGACAGATGGACAGAAAGACACACAGACGGACAAACCTAAAGTCATAAATAGACTTATAAAAATGATGTCAAATTCCTTACAATACATCAATAAGTGAGTCAGTTAGTTTTTCATTTATATTGAAATTAAATTAAATTTTCACTTTTAAAACCAACCACCTTCTGTATGTGCCTGACCCGTAGTCTGGAACTTGTTACTCAGTGGTTGTTGTTTGTAGCTGTATTTCATGATTCTTTCATTCATTGGTTTTTTAACAAGTCTTTAAATTTTTCATTTGAATTGTTTTACATTTGTGATTGCAGACCCTGGTATAGCGGAATATGCAGTATGGGTTTGGCTCATTGATGAAGGCCATATGATAACCTTTAGTTGTAAATTTTATGTCTTTTTGGTCTCTGATGCAGTGTTTGGCAATCAAACTTCATGTTCTTATTTTTATATTTATTTAGAAAGCACAAACTTACAATCAACAGGATACAATTGCTTAACAAAGTTCTTACAACATGATTTAAAATTCTTAGTAACATGTACCAGAACTTGTAAGAGGGGGGATAGGACCTTTATCAAGACTCCGGGATCAGGTGTTTTTAAGCTCGGGATTTTGGGATTGACCCTTTCAGAATCCGGGAATTCTTTATTCGAATTTAGGGACCTAGGAATTTTGTGTTTTTAAGCCCGGGATTTCGGGATCAGGACCCCTTCTATCTCCCCTCATGTATTTTACTAAATACAAAACATTGCTATAAACAAATACAAATAAAAATACAAATGTATGCACACATAACAGGTATAAGCTTGAGCTTGTAATAATTTTGTCTAAGTAAAAGTTTAATATTGAGATTCCATAAAAGATGTGCCCCAAGTGATGGAAAATAGCTCACATGTCATTTTTAGACAGGCAAGGTAATAATAAAAAACTAGAGGCTCTAAAGAGCCTGTGTCGCTCACCTTGGTATATGTGAATATTAAACAAAGGACGCAGATGGATTCATGACAAAATTGCGTTTTGGTGATAGTGATGTGTTTGTACATCTTTAATACTTTACTGAACATTCTTGCTGCTTACAATTAACATCTATAATGAACTTGTCCCAGTAGTTTCAGAGGAGAAGATTTTTGTCAAAGATTACTAAGATTTACGAAAAATGGTTAAAAATTTACTATAAAGAGCAATAACTCCTAAAGGGGGCAACTGACCATTTCAGTCATGTTGACTTATTTGTAGATCTTACTTTGCTGAACATTATTGCTTTTTACAGTTTATCTCTATCTATAATAATATTCAAGATAATGACCAAAAACAGCAAAATTTCCTTCAAATTACCAATTCAGGGGCAGCAACCCAACAACAGGTTGTCCGATTCATCTGAAAATTTCAGGGCAGATAGATCTTGACCTGATAATCAATTTTTCTTCCTGTCAGATTTGCCCTAAAAGCTTTTGTTTTTGAGTTATTAGCCAAAAACTGCATTTTACCCATATCTTCTATTTTTAGCTGTGGCGGCCATCTTGGTTGGTTGGCCAGGTCACGCCACACAATTTTTAAACAAGATACCCCAATGATGATTGTGGCCAAGTTTGGTTTAATGCCCAGTAGTTTCAGAGGAGAAGATTTTTGTAAAAAATTACTAAGATTTACGAAAAATGGTTAAAAATTGACTATAAAGGGCAATAACTCCTAAAGGGGTCAATTTTGGTCATGTTGACTTATTTGTAGATCTTACTTTGCTGAACATTATTGCTGTTTACAATTTTTTACTGCGTTTTACCCCTATGTTCTATTTTTAGCCATGGCGGCCATCTTGGTTGGATGGCCAGGTCATCGGACACAATTTTTAAACTAGATACCCCAATGATGATTGCAGCCAAGTTTGATTTCATTTGGCCAAGTAGTTTCAGAGGAGAAGATTTTTGTAAAAAAGTGAGCTAAAAATGAAATTCCTAGTTTGTTTTGTTTTTAACAGAAGAAAATCCAGAAGCACTAAAAATGCTTAAAGAAAATAAACATTTGTAAGTTACCACACATATTTTACTGAAATCTATGAAAATTTTTGAAATAACCTTTTCAGGCAGGGCCGTAACTTCCTATGAGGCAGGGGAGGCAACTGCCTCACCTGAATTTTCTACACCCATTTTTTTTTTTTAAAGTGTATGTAATAAAATGAAATATTGACAATCATGTACACGAAGAACTTGAATTCATATCATAAACAACACAATAAGTTTTGACAGTGTTATCATGATACGTGATATATCTGTCATTTTCTGATTTTTTTATCGAAAGTGAACCGTTTCAGTTTATTATATTTTCGTGTGGCCGTCCGACTGTTATTCAGTATTCGTAAGAGAACACATATGAAACTTTGCTTTCGACAATTTTGAATAAAACTTAACTATTCACATTTATTTGGGGGTTGAATCAGCAGTTGGGTCATTTTTTAACATCTCCCGGCCGATCGTACGAGAACATTATGGTCAATGCCTTAGTAGTTAAATATCCCATTCCTTGAAGCAGAGACTTTCTAAACTAAGCGTGTACTGGTTTAGAAAGTCCGTGGTTGTAGTTATTTACATGTCTGTTCAGCTTTCAACAATATTGAAATTCAAGGTCCTGGACAAAAAAAAAATATCTTGCTTTATATGTTTTTTTTATAACTTAACAGTTTGATTTCTAACAAAAATATCTTTAAATACAGATAATAATTGTTTGTATAAAAATTGCTTCAATGATTAATCAAGCAATTACTGATGTTTATTAAAGTAAGGAAATCAAAGGAAAACGGGTGATTTTTAGCCATATTGAGAGCAAAATCCGAGGCATGTCACATTGTATTTAATGTTGATATTTATAGGTCAAAGTACGGCCTTCAAGATAGAGCCTTGGCTCACCCCGAACAGCAATCTCAGTTTTTTTTGCATAAAAATTACTCCCAGGTTCAAGCAATACTGATGTTTCTTCAAGTAAGTAAATTGAAGGAAAACGGGTCATATTTAGCCATTATACTGCAAGAAAAAAAATCATCCGGGGGCTGTGTCTCCAACCACCCTCTCTTGGGGTCCTCAACCGTCTGCCCCAAACCCCTACCTCCACTTAATTTGAACACTAGTTACGGCCCTGTCAGGCATTGGCGATCATTTGAATGATGAAAACTGTGAACAGAGAATTCATGTTCAGTCAACCAAACAATTATTTAGTCTAGTGAATGCCTCTACTAATACATCCCGATCTTCCTTGAGTAATAAGTCTCTGGGTTTGGAGTAGAATATTGTAGCTTGACCACCTTCACATAGTTTATTCTTTACATCAGTCAAATGACCAGTCTTGATTTCTAGCACCGTAAATGTCACCTGAAAAAAATATTAATCATGCTAATGAAAAATCATTAGGTTGTTCATTGTGAGCAATATATCAATGATAAATTATTTGGTTATAATTTTTGAAATCTGAGCATACTTTTGGATGAATTAAATGAAACTTGATGCAATCATCTACAGATACATAGAGAATAATACATGGCAAAATCAGTATCATATGTCGTATCATCCCGAGACATCAATATCAGACCGAGGGCCTTTAGGCCCGAGGGATGATATTGGTCGAGGGTGATACGGCATGTGATACGGATTTTGCCATGTATTATACGCTTTATCATATATTTCAACAGAAGAGTATTATAGTATATGAACTGTTTTCTGATCCATAGCACTGGGTTACCTTCAGTTCTGCTTTTGTCTTGTTTCAAAGCTTTAAAATAACTGCTCAATTATTTATACGAAGCACCTAGGTTACCTTACAATCTGTTGTTTTGAAAATATTTTGGTTATTATTGTATATATTTAAGTGTTTTATATTTTTTATAGTTGCATTGAGTGTGCCAAAAAATATGTTGTAAAAACTTGATGTTCGTGACGTCACATACAATATGAAAACCAAACAATGACGTCATTCCAAAAAATTACCTATTTTTAGAGAAAAAAAATCTTAAGCAAAAAAACACCCTTAAAAACTGACTTTTATTTTAGCTAAAAAAAAAAAAAAAAAAAAAAAGGTATTCGATACGGGTTTTACCATGCGATACGGGGTATGCGATACGGGTTTAGCCATGCGATACGGGGTATGCGATACAAGGTAGGTGATACAGACTGGAAAAAAGAACCTTTATTAGATATACAAAATAGCTGTATTTTGTACTAAATATATGATAAATGTATTTATCATATATTTAGTACAAAATACAGCTATTTTGTATATCTAATAAACTGGAAAAAAAGAACCTTTATTAGATATACAAAATAGCTGTATTTTGTACTAAATATATGATAAATGTATTTATCATATATTTAGTGATATGATCAGATATGATGAGACTCTGGTTAAAATTTGTTTGTTTTGGTAAATTTCAAATAAACCAATGAAATGATTGCAGTTTCTTGCATGAAAAGTGAGGACAAAAAAAATAATAATCAGCATTTTGATAAGCTTGTATTTTTTAAGATTCTATATATTGCATGACAGAATATAAGTTCTACCATAATATTTCTACCAAAGAACTTTTAGAATATATAACAAAAGTTCCATTGGGGAATTTCCTTATATAATATTTTATCTAATGTTATAGGAAAAATTCCTTCACAAAGGATAAAATATTACATATAAACACTGGCTTCCTATAAAAATAATACTTTATTCCAAAAGTAAGTACAGCTTATCATGCTTATAGGACATGTATACAATTTTTTGACAGTTTAATTATACTGTTAGTAGTGAGGTGCGTTATTTGGCTCAGTGATAGTTTCAGATGAACAATCAAATCATTATAAACCCATTTGACAGACTTCTGTGAAAGTTTAAAATAATATTATTTTAAAAGAAGCTATAAATAATACCCTGTTCAATATTTTAAGGAGATATTTGCAGCTTGTGATTTAATTTCCTTAACTCTTTTAAATTTTGATAGTAAATGTTTGTTCTTCTGTCAAAAAACATGTTTTTTCTAGATACATCTTCAATGTACATGTTGTTATACAGTCTTTAAAAAGATGTATGCAATCTGCACCTAGTCCGAAATTTTTGTCAGCAATCACATACTGCACAACTTTAATTCTTATTCAATTATAAAATTAATTGAGTCATTAATATATTGAGCTCTACTTACTTCAGTTCCAACTACTATTATCCCAGGGCGATACTCTCTCAGGCCATCTGTCCCATCCAGTTGTCCTGTGTAGAACTGATCAAGTAAGAGTAGGTCGCCTCCATGCTTTGCCAATATATCTGGGTTAAACCATTGACATATTGGCTTTCCAGCATGAACTGACATTTCATTCCCACCATCTTCACTACATGCATTTGCATGTCTTCTTTTTTCTTGTTCCATTCCAATATGCTTTTTATTGATTGAATGTTCTAAGTTCTTAACCTAAAATATAAAAAAATATACAGTTCATTATGACTGAAATTAAGTGTTTACAATGAAAATTTGAACATTAACAACTTCAAATATGTCCACATATAAGAGATATTATATCATATTTACAGAAAATAAAACATTTGAAATGAAAGAAAAGATATTATGAAAAATAAAACACAATAAATTGTGTGTACTTCAAAATTTGTTATCAAAGCCATTATAAATTTTATCATGTTTAATATAAGACTATTTACTGCAGGTTATTGGAGTAACAGAAACAATGAAACCTTTTAAAATGTCCAGTAGCATATATTTCATGTATATCAAGCACAAATATATTAAATTCAATAGGTAGATTCTGCAAAGTTTTTTGACTACCATGACCATGAAGGGTGTAAACTTTGACTGCCATTTAAACAAAAAAGGAGAGGAAGTGTAGGCCAATACATCATGACAAAGTGTCAGAAATCTTATTCTGTAACAGCCATCATGGACAGGAACAATTTGTTGCAAGTGGTCTCTTTAATGTGCAGAGTATGTGCATTAAAAGTTGCATTAAAGTTAATTCAAAGTCCAATTTTGACCACAACAGTGTTTCTTATTTATTGTGGAGTCAAACAGTTGCCCATCTTTCATTGTCTTTAGCATTGGTTTGACTGCTGGGTGGGAGAGCTCAGGGATGACAAAATTCCAAAATACCGGTCAATTTGAGAAATTACATAAAATATGCCTGCTTATGTATCCATATCATATATATTCATCCAATCTGGCAAGACATCATCACTCAACCTTGAAAAAAATGCAGCATTGACGGACAGTAATAATTTCATATATACAACCCCTTCTTCATGTAACACACCTTTTATTTCATACCATTGACATTTGACTGATAATACTTTGAAAATGTATTGATATCATTCATCATACCTCTACAACTGACACAACATGAGCCTTTCTCCTCTTTCCTGTAACAGTTTTTGAAAGGATATCAACAGAATAAGCTCCTGGTACTAAAATTATATCTGACTTTGCTGTAACTTGAACTTTCGTGTCCAGACAAATCTCTGTGTTCCCAATAAATGCTGAACCTGGTCTGAAATGAAGAAATAAAAACAAAGAACCCAAATTAAAACACTTGCCCTGTTTAGTTTAAACATTACATTTATTTATAGCGGATTGGGAAACAAGTTTTGCAACTTATATTAATCCCTTTCCACTTTGCTGGTGCGAGTGCTGTCTTGAAGCGGCATTAGCCTACTCTTTATCGAAATCTACAAGGGTGTCTTTAACATGCAAGAGATATGGCACTCTCTTAACATGGGTCAGCCATTTTACTTGCCCTGTTCAATTGGAAATGCCTATAGCTATGAATCATATCATTCAAGCAAATAATGCGAGAAATATGGTATGGTGAGTACTTTACTATACGGTATATTGGTTTTGCTCATTGCTGAAGGGTGTATGGTGACTTATAGTTGTCAACTTTCTCAATTACAATCATACTAGTCTACCCTACATGTATATTGAAACTTGGGAAACCTCTCAGCCATCACTGACAGACTAGCTATATATTGTCTGATTTAAATTAATTGTCACAATTCACGTCCTATGGAACTTTTTTCTTGGTTTACATTTGCTAAAAAGAGTCCCATAGAACCTGAAGTGAGACAACTTAGTGTTTTGATTTTATTGTACCGGTAATTATGGTAACGATTTTTTTTATGCATATATATATGTATTCTCTTAGCTAGGGTTTTGGATCCTAATTGTGCTAATCCTTCTTCCAGTTACATGTGTATCATGGTTATAGATTTTCAAGTCAGCATGATTCTTTAAATATTGTAATTTAAACAGAGGAACAAAATTACAAATATGATATTTGAAATATCTCGGGGGGAAATAGCTGACAATGTCATGAATGTATCTCCAACATGTGTGGCCCAATGATAGTCTATTCCATCAATCCATCATGAACATTACTTAAGTTTCCTTTTGTCATGTTCATGATGTTTATGTTTCCATATATCTATTTTCATTGATTTTCAATTTCCAAGGCCACATTTAAAAGAATGTCTGTTTCCCCTCCCTCAGTTCTACCCTTTGTAAACAGACCAGGAAGGCAGGTTCTTTTTTTTATTAACTGGATGTGATTGTCATAGCATGGTCACATGAATGATTTGACTTGTCCAGTCCAGGCCACTTATCAGTTGTTTTTGCTCAATTTGAGTGTATTTATTTAGATTATCAATCCTTCCAAGGCACATATAACTCTTGTGAATTAATAAGTCAGCACTGTTTAAATTCCATGCTGATATGAAACTTTGATCTAAATTTCATACCATTGTAAACCATCTTACAAGACATATACATGTAGGCATGAGAGTTCTTATTTATTTACAATGCAATTTAACATATAACTTTTTTTCTCCAAATTTTCGAAGGAGTATCACTCCATTAGAAATATTCATTTGCACAGTCACTGATTTTTGAATTTATTATTTTTATACAAGACGTCTCTGATAAAAAAAACCCTATAGTTTATCTGTTTATTATTATTCATTCCTTTAGTGTTATAATATGATACAATGTACAGTCATGAGAGTGTAAATGCATGACATGTGTAGTAACACCATACATTACCAAACTGTAAAATACTCACAGAGGCAGCAGTCTACACAATTTAGAGAATGTTTGACCATATCAACAAACATATCTTCTGGCACACCTCCAACAGATTTTCTATATCCTTTTCTATCAAAACAATGGGCATCCTGGTAGGCTATTATTAATTGAACAGCATTGATGAAATTAATAGGATCTGCAATGTCTAATTTGTGCCTGAAAATAAAGATGAAGCTGGAATAAAATACTTCCCCAGACAAAGAATGATTTTGAAAAGAAGACAGAAAGGGCCAAGCTTTGATCATGATTGTTTTAAGTCTGGAAAGTTAAAGCAGTGGACATTAATCAGCATTGATCAGGTCTGTGGGCTAACTATCATCATGATAATCAAGGGATTCATTTTATCAGGCAAGATTTAACATGTTCAATCTTTAATAAATTTTTAAGAAAAGAAGATGTGGTATAACAATGTCATGAATGTGCAATGTATAATATCCAACATACATTTGGCCTTTGTTAGTCTTGTATTATTTTAATTTTAGTTTCTTGTGTACAATTTGGAAATTAGTATGCGTTCATTATCACTGAATTCGAACTAGTATTTGTTTAGGGGCCAGCTGAAGTACGCCTCCGGGTGCAGGATTTTCTCGCTACATTGAAAACCTGTTAGTGACCTTCTGCTGTTGTGTTTTTTCATTTCGTGTTGTTGTCTCTTTGACACATTCCCCATTTCCATTCTCAATTTTATGTATATGTCCAATGAGACCACTTTTCTTCAACATAGTCTAAAAACAAAAACATGTATTAAATTAACTATGACTCTTGACCGTCATTACCATAGGTCCCCTGAGAATGATGGAAAACCCAAATTGAATAATATATATTACATACGCTGTAAAAACATGAAAAAGATGCGACAATAAAATGTGAAAATATTCAACTTGCTCAAACAAGAAAATGAAGGAGAAAAACAAAATACATGCAAGACAACAGCAACTGACAACAACTACTGAATTACAAATTCCCAACTTTAGAAAGAACATAAAGATTGTAACAGCTACATGTACATGTACCTGGTTTATAACAATAGTTTAGCATGTTTAACATGCTTGCAAAGGCTAGTCTAATTATGCACTTTTCATATATATGCATGTACATACCTGCCAACTTTTCAAAATGCCCATGGGGGTTTTGCGTGCAAAATGGCTGCCATAGTCCTTAAAAAACTTCAAGGGAGGCTTCAAATACATTTTAATGTTGTTTTTTGGCTTCTTCATACTTTTATAAGCCTATATTCATTGTAAAATTAATTGTTTTGTTTAAAATTGTGGACAAAATTGCTCTTTCAAATTTCAAATTGGGAGCCTTCATGGGGGAAATCCCCCGCAAATAGTGACAGGTATGCATGTATGTCCCATCTCATTTTAAACACATTCATATATATATTATATCTATATACAAGTAACAACTCTTCTAAACATCAACCCAACAATGTTAGATCTGTAAATTTGCTTTCACAAATATTTGGTTCTTCCCTCGCCGGGAATCGAACCCATGCTACTGAATGACTGAGATATCATGACACCAAATCGCCTCCACTATAGTCGTCCCTCTAGACCACATGACCACCTGGGCTTCATAATAATGAAGCTTTTAGTGGCCAGGTGTTACCTTCCCACGTCAGTTTTAATCTAATCTAGTAATATATAAATCCTATACATGTATAAGGAAAATTTTAAATTCAATTAAGAGGAGGGGCTATGATGGTTGACTGCTTAACATTCACTGACAAATTGATATACATGTATACATGTATGCATATTCAGGACGAGAGCATGTTTTAATGTAAAATGTATATTTATAAAAAAGAAGATGTGGTATGATTGCCAATGAGACAACTATCCACAAAAGACCAAAATGACACAAGCATTAAAAACTATAGGTCATCGTACGGCCTTCAAAAATGAGCAAAGCCCATACAGCATAGTCAGCTATAAAATGCCCCAATAAGACAATGTAAAACAATTCAAACAAGAAAACTAGCGGCCTTATTTCCCTGCTTTGTACTAGACCAACACTCTTAGCCTGATTTCTATCTTGCTACAATGTGCTAGTTCACAAGGTGACAGTCTGCAGGAAAACATGTCAACCTAACACTGCATGCACTGAACACATTATTCTGACTCCGAGCGGACCAATCTTTGCTCTTACTCATTAGTGCTGCATGCTGAACAGAGAAGCAGCAAATATCAATTTTTAAAGGGAAACTTCGCAAAAAAATCAAAAATTGATATTATGTCCATTCTGTATAAAAATGCTCAAATTTATAAATATTAAAGTTTTATTCCGCTAGATAAGAGATCACCATCGATTTTAAATTTTGAGTATCAGTTCTCGGCCTTCCGCCATTTTGTTATCTTGTCCAAATAAAAATCACGATATGTCTATAAACCACAAAGAAACAAAACTACAGTAACCGATGTAGTCTTAATTACGTGTCGATATCTTGTCAATCGTACGGTTGTTTTATCTGACTAACTTATTGATACGGACAATGTTCTTATTTTTTTAATAACCATATAGTCTGTTATTTTTAAACTGTTAATATTGGAATCGGTTAAAAAGTCAAAGTTCAAATCATAAATAAGTGTTCCGTGAAAATTGTTTTCGAAAATCTAATTCGTTCATAATTCTTTAAAGTAATATACTTTATTCAAATAAATTAGGATCTTCGCTCCACTGATCACCCGCATGGCTTAAGGTATTACTCCCAAAGGTATTGTGAGGGGTGTAAGGTGACACGTCCAGGTATTCAAGCGATTTCCTGTCGGGCTTGCAAGTTCATGCATCGTTTCACTTCTGTAGGTATTGATCAGTGTACACGGCCGATAACTTATAACTGAACTATCAGGTGCATGTATAATATACATCTCTGTCTTGCGTGTCCGAAAGTGATATAATATACTAGTCATTACTTAACTCATACGCTTGTTTATAAATAAAATTTCTGGTGTAAAGAATATTATTTATAAAAAAAAAATGATACAAACAAAAAAAAAAAAAAATTGAAGATATATACAAATCTGAGACTACTATAACAGTAGTCTCAGATACAAATATACGTATTTTTTCCAAGGGTAAATTTTGGAAAATCAGAGACATATAATTGTATTATATGTCTCTGGGAAAATGTAATATTTACTCGTTGTCAATAGTAAAGGACATAGTTGGATCGGTAAACGGACAGAAAGTCACAGGACATAAAGTTACAAAGGAGTAGGCCCGGTAAGGACCGATTTAATTTTTGGCCTCAAATTTCAGGTTCATGTAACAAAAGATGTTGACCACTTTTTAAACACTTAAGTGTCTATTTTATTTGATTCAATTAATGTATGTGAAAGATTTTAACTAATTTAGTCATTAAAAACGCTCCGATTCAAGCTCAAATATGAAAAATCTAACAAATATGCTGAAAAATGTCACTTTTCAGATGGTTTTTGTCAAAAATGAAAGTGGCCGCATCCGTGTTCATCCTCAATCTTTATATAAGTTATGTATTATCATCAAATACAACTTACATTTAAATATTTTGGATGAACACGAATGCGGCCACTTTCGTTTTACACGAAAACCGTCTAAAATTTAACCAAAATGCTAGAATTGTGAAGATTTCAGTAATTTAGCCTGACTTACTGGTGCTAGTGCTCGATATATGTACAACGTATTGTCAAAACAGACCATATTTATGTAGCAGAAGCATTCTACTGTCCAATTAATAACTAAAATTATACATTTTAACAATTTTGTAAAACTGCTATATTTTGGGGCCAAAAAGGGGTCTTATCGGACCTACTCCTTTGATAGGACGAAAAGTCACAATTATTTTTTTGACAATTGTTTGAATATATAAGAGAAAGATCTTGAAATATTTTCTTTTTATTACATCTATTTATTTTTCAGTGTAGGACATTGTTCATAAGCTTTGTTAAATGAAAAGTTATCAAATTTTAATCATGCAAAGGGGACATTTCTTGGCACCATGAAGCCATTTAAGTACAAAGTCACTTTGACATTTTGTTTTCAGAACAATTATTTGTTCATCATTGATATTTATTGAATAAATTTTAATTACAAAGTTGCTTTATATATAAGAGTTCAAGAAAAAAACAAAAACTTTGTTTTTAAAACTATTTTTATTGTTTAAAGAAAAATACTCTAAAAACTGAATTGTGACTTTTTGTCCTGTGACTTTTTGTCCGTGACTTTTTGTCTGTGACTTTTTGTCCTGTGACTTTCTGTCATACATTCGTTGGATCATTCCAGAAATGTTGATTAAAAAAATGTGCGCACTTGTCGACGTATCATTTATACGCCCGGATAAAAAGTTACGGAACTACAGTGCAATTTAAAATATATACATGTATACATTGAACATAAGAAAGAAACATACATTTTGTGCAAATTGGGGTAAAAGTTTTGTAAATAGACTAGTCCACGTATACTAACTATACAAATCCTTGCGTATACTAACAGTATGTAATCATCCAATTCGATAGACTATTGTATACCAAAAGAGGAAGAAGAAGAGGACCAATTTGATTTAAATACAGGTCGATCTATAACTTGCTTTGGTTCATCGAAGTTATGAACATAGTAAAATCACAGATTTATATATCAATTAGATTGTTCTCGAATAAAGAAAGAAATTCGTCATCACCACAATTGTTCCGACATATGCAACTGGACGTACACTAATAATCCCCGAGGGATGTGAATATTTTCTAGGAAAGCTATTGCGTATTAAAGTTTCAAATCATTTTCGGGATTTATTTTCTTTCTTGATATTCAATGACAGCAAATTTAAAGAATAAACTGCTTTTCAGATATTTGTCCGCTTTAGGGGTATTCTTGCCAGTTGAACAGACTTATAATTACATTCAAAAATAGGGAAAGATGACATTAAATTCGTTGTCTTTTGTTTTTAAACATCTTTGGTCAAATAGTTATTTAAAAGTATTATACGTTGTGAGACGAAGACTATTTTAATAAGGACGTCCCCGATTATGATTAAATTTGGTTGACGTTTTTCACACTTGATAAAGAATATCTATTCGTAATTTTTCGATTCCATTCCAAGAAGACCTTAAATTTGCTGTCAATTTTTAAAAACTTCTCAAGTAGAAAAATATTTTTTCTTTATTCGTTCATATTATATTCCGCTTCGGTAGAGTTATCTTCAGTGAGTTCCAGTTATTAATTTATACGTGGCTTTTAAAAAGTCTAAATCTAAGTGTTCTCATTCATTTATTTGCCTAATAAAAATAAATAAAAATACTTTGGTAAAGCTATTTATAATTTCTAAGTTCTCCTTTTTATTAGACATCAATCAAGGACAAAAGGTGTAAATCATTTCAATCGGACATATGATTTAAGTTTCCCGTCTTTAACCGAAAATTGTGTATTTCTTAGTAAATTAACTTATTTGAGTTAAAATAAATAATAGCACCAAACATAATTAAATAATTCCACGGCGATCAATTTTTATTTGTCACCAACTTGAATATATATTTTAAATATGTATATTGAATGCTCCCTTGTCTTATAATTCACTGATCCGAATAGACAGTCACACCTGGCAAGATGTGCCCGAGAGGCGTGGTTAAATACCGAAGTGCAAATAACAATTTACCTTTCAACAAGCCATCTACGAGTATTGCCACAGAACCGTGAATACACACATCGTATCAACCAAGTCATAGCAGAGATAGTAAAAGGTCAATAAGAGTACACCAACATATTGTCTTTACAGATTATTGTACTTTACTTTGTTCACCTTATCAGTCCGAAAAAATATTAATTAAAAATAAATTTATAACTTTTTGTGTTGTCTACAAAAATAATTCGAATATATACGTTTAACATAGAAAATTTATCTCATGAATATGTACAATTGAACGTCTGTGCGTTTTATCTTCTTATTATCGGATGGTTATTTAGATAAAGCGTAAGTCATCGGCGCGCTTACGATTACGTTAAAATATGATTAAAAACCAAGACTTTTAATGATTGTATTTTAAATCCCGGCATGCAAAAACCAGGAGAAAACGTCACGACCTACAGGCAGTAGTTAATATTTTTTCATTAAATATTGAATTTCTCCTTTATTACTGCACATATAGCAATAAAACTTTGTGAATATATATATTATGTCATAATGAACATATTTAAACCATAAGTGAAAAATCGTGAATTTTCCCTTTAAGATTGATTAATTGTTGGTTGCACAATGTCCAGAGGCAAATATTTCATGGATGTTCAGGACGAGAACAAGTTAACAATAAATACATTAGGTAGGTACAATGTAGTGTAATAATAGAGGCCTTCCAGAATTATGGTCGGGGAAATTTAGACTGCCACTTGAAAATTAGGGTATATTGGACATAGGGACAGACATTTTGCATAATTGCAACAGGCCACCTACAGACCCCTCAAACAGTTGTTGCAAGGGTTCTTAATTTTTAAGTCTTTAATTTGACATTGCCTTGGTTTAAACCCACAACCTCCTACACTCCAGTCAATTATGCTACTACAAGACCACTGACAAATGGTCACTGAAGCGTTTTTTTGAGGAATGAAGATTTTTTTGTTACACCAAATTACATCATGTACATGTGCATATATAATACACTTGTCCAAGTAGTTACAGGGTACTTATAAAGTGAGAAACGGAATCGAAACGAAACGAAACGAAATATAACGAAACGAAACGAAATACAACGAAACGAAACGAAATATAACGAAACGAAACGAAACGAAATGAAAAAATGAAGAAACGAAACGAAACGAAATGGAAAATGAAGAAACGAAATACAACGAAATAAACGAAATAGGCCTATATATAATATATCTTTTACATTGTTATAGGAGGTTAGGATTTTGATTTTAAAAAGGAAGGGCCGTAACTAGCCTCTTTTAATAATGAGGCAAAATATATTCGCCGAGTGTAGCGAGGCGAAAAAAAATTTGGCGAAGTGTTTGGGGCCGCTCAAGGCCCCCAGAAGCTTTGAGTAAAATAAAGCAAAATCGTGCATTCTGAGCGTTCCACGGACTCTTTCTTACATTGAAACACAAATAATCTTAAGCTATTTTTTCGACAATATTCTGGTCTCAATGCAAAATCATAGATTCATTATAATTTAAGCCTTTTAGGTTTTAGGGGCAATATTAAAAGACCGATATGTAGGATAAAGTAAACTTCGTATTTCTCATAATCATTAATACCGGGTCTGTCTGTCTGCTCTTGTCTTGTATAATATTGTGCTGACTTTGATGATTTTTGTATGACTAGATTTAAATATAGTGACAGTGCAGTATTATACTTCTAGTACTAGTACTGCTTAATTCGACACTAGGGACCATCTTGAACTTCTTTTACAGTAATAATGATTCTTTTATTATTGAGTACCCTCCAGCAACTATCAAGATGAAGAACAGGAATAAAAAGTTTGACCATTGATCATTTGTATTTTTTCTATGCATTGACTTTGTGTGCGATATGTTCCCGTGTATATTTACCCCATATTCCTTTATTTTATGTCTGAACATGACTTAATGCAAGTTTAACCCTTCAATGTAAAAGGTAATATGGCAATATATTGTTGTTGTTTTTTTCAAATGATTTGGTACCGGGAAATCGGTGGTCTTACTTAATTTAAACCATGTCAGCTATGAAGTTTTGTCCACAGGCGCTTGGGTATATGATACATATATATTTTTATTTTTTGTTGTTGTTGATCAAAATCGTCAATTTTCTATATTTATAATACATATGCATCACTTTTGTGCATGTCTCAGAGAAAATACCCAATTTTACAATCCCGATCATGATACTAAGAAAAATTGGGTATTTTCTCTGAGTCGTTTAGATCACTTGAAACTAGGTGAGATATGCATAAAAGTGATATATATGCATCATCAATATAGAAAATTGAATATCTTAATCAACGAGAAAAAAATATATCTGTATCATATGCCCAAGGCCTGTGGTTTAATATATACAAAAAAAGCAGTTTTGTATACTTTGATATAAAGTTCAATTATCGATGCAGAAAAGACATTTTTTTTTGCGTCCAGTAGCATCGTAGAGCATTTTCTTAAAATATTTTCCCGCACAATATTTGGACATTGGTGGGCAGGCAACATTGCGCACGTTTAGAACACTCAGACTATAGTCATAAAGTAGGAAAATAAAAGAACAAAAGACCGTGAAACCCGAGACACAGAAGTACAAACAATAGACCATCAACTCCGAAAACCAAAAGTAAAATAGAAACATGGATCACGAAAAAAATGCAGGGGCGACATCAGGGAGTGAAGAGAAATTGCTTCTTGCACGACACTTTCCGTGAAAACAATTTGATATGAAGACAATCTTTTTTTCAGTCTTTTTTTTTTTAATTTTCCAGCATGAGGCATTTGCCTCATTTGCCTCAATGTAGTTACGGCCCTGATTTAAGGTGGTGTAATTAAGGGCATACGATACAGTAACAGGGGAGGTAATGACGTTGCTAACGTAAAATGTTATTTTCGCGACGTCAAACTGTGACATATCGGGAAAAGATGCATTTTTCGACTGATTTTTATCATTCACACTGATTTAATTTGAAAACGAGTTCATGGACCCCTATTTTTCAAAACGGCATTTGGTTTCATTTTGCAGGAGATTATGTGACCCAAATTTTATCGAACTGTAAATAGAGGATTTTTTTAATTGTGATAAACATGCAGTAAAACAATTACGCCTTTCCCTCAATTCATGAACATGTTGATAAATATGAGTTATTTCTGGAAAAAAATTGCATACTTTTTAAAGATATTTATAAAATACAGAAATTACCGATTATTTAACAAAAAACAATTTGTTTTTATCTTGGGTTACACTAATGACTGGACCGAATGACAGGACCGAATGACAGGACCAAATGAAAACTGCTAATAACTTTTTTATTTTTCAAAGGATTGATCTCAAATTTGAAATATAATAAGTTTCATTATTTGATAAATAGATTTAAGAAAATAAAATAAAAATTTTGGAAAGAAAGTTTAGAAAACGTGACATGACCACTTCTAACAATGACAGGACCAACATCGAGAATGACAGGACCAAATAAAAATGCTAATAACTTTTTTATTTTTCAAAGAAATTATCTCAGATTTGAAATATAAAATGGTATGCCATATTTTGAAATCAAAATGTTATAAAAAATGTAGATTTATTTTCAAAAACTTTCGAAAACGTGACATGACCATCGCTGACTGAGAGGATCAACATCGACAATGACCGGACCAGATGAAATTTCTAATTTCACTTTTATTTCTCAAAATATTTTTCTGAAATTTGAAATATAATAAGATTTCGTACTTTGATAATTAGATTTAAGAAAAAAAAAAAAAAATATGTAAAAAACTTTAGAAAACGTGACATTACCAACTCTGAAAATAACAGGACCAACTTTGACAATGACAGGACCAAATAAAAATGCCAAAAACTTTTTTTATTTTTCAACGGAATTCTCTCAGATTTGAAACATAAAATGATATGTCACATTTTGAAATATTTATGTTATAAAAAGTATAGATTTATTTTCAAAAACGTAACATGACCATCGCTGACTGACAGGACCAACCTCGACAATGACCGGACCAGATGAAATTGCTAATTACTCTTTTATTTCTCAGAATATTTCTATGAAATTTAAAATATGTGAAGATTATACCATTTTATACATAAATATAAGAAAAAGGTATAAAAAGCTTGCTAAACTGTGACCTGGTTAACGTTGTCAATAACAGGACAATCCTCGACATTTAATGACAGGACCAAATAAAAATGTTAACTATGCATAACATTTGTCAGAATATTTCTCTCAAATTTGAAATAATGACAATTTAGACCATTTCGCACATCATATAAGAAAACTATAGAAAAAAAACGTATTGAAAGCTTGGGGTTGTGTGACCTGACCAACATCAGCTATGATCTGGCCGATGATAAATCATAAATTCTTTCTTATTTTACTGAAATTGTTCAATTCTGATCCACAATTAATAAGATATATCTTATAGATTCAGGAAAATATATTATATGGTGGTTAAAAATCTTGACCTAGCTACTAAACGTATGTTGGCGGAGAGTCACAGGACAAATAGACACGATCGAATGATCACTATATGTAAGAAAGAGATCTTAAAATATTTATATGTTATAACATATAATCATTTGATAGTTTAAGAGATAGTTCATTTACTATAGATTAATTAAGATTTATTGAATTATCATCATAATATTTCTTGACATCATGAAGCCAAATTTAAGCCACTTTGTGAAGGTATCAAACTTTTTAAAGTAGTCCGTGAAAATGTTTGATTCATTTACATGATATTTTATGAAAATATTTAAAACTACCAAGAAATCATGCGTGCAAGAGTCGGGCATACTACAAGAAATGTTTATTTGTATACTTATTATGAGGGGGAAACTATCAAGATATACCCTGCATATTGGGACGTTTAATAAGTTGTAGAAATACAAAATCTTTCCAGCCACCGTTTGATCCTTCCTGCATGGCCATTGCTAACAATGGAAACATATGGATAACTGACGCACATGGAATTGTAGAGTGTAATCCACGTGATAAAATGGAAATTGTAAGACGTATAGAATGCGAATGTCAGGAAATACGTTGTTCAAAATTAAGTGAAATATTTGTTTTGACTGGACATGAAGTTATGAAAATGCATGTATCCGGAAGATGGAACGTTATTCACAATTTTGGGCTATACATTCCAACCACATTTCACGTGTCCGAAGGAAATGAGCTGATTGTTATTATGGGATCGAGCATGAAGAACTCATCCAAAATCGTTATCTTAACGATGGATGGGATGATAAAGCAAGAGTACAAGTTTACCGATTTCGATATCATCGACTGTAATTCTATAGTGAAAACAACTGATGGATTATTCTGTTTATCATCACAAAAAACTTTAGGCAACAGTTTGAGAACGGTTAAAATGATCAATACTCATCGTGAAGTTATTTGGGAATATCCATTGAATTCAAAGGAAGTTACTATCTATAATTTTAGGCCATCAGAGATAACTGAGTCCCGCGAAGGAAATATTATAATTACCGAACTTTCATCCAGTGCCTTGCATATTTTAGATAAAGCTGGACAAGTTCTTAAAATAGTATCCACCCTCCAATTTGGTATACGAAACCCAACCCTTATTGCATCTGATTACAATGGCAATCTTTGGATCAGTGGCGATTGCTATAACCTAGGAAATCCCATATTGTGCAATATGGAAATTTCAGGATTTTGATAAACTGCTTAATTAAAATGAAAATATCACATAAACCCTGATTTCAATATTTGCATAAAACTCATACTGTGTTCAGTTCGTGTTGGATAACCGTACATTAGACACCATTTCATCCTTTGTGAAGATGTTTTTTTTCTTAAGTTGAATGTTGTAATGTAATAATTTATAAATGTACTACAGGAACAGGTAATTTATTGTTAATCAATGTTTATAAATGTTTTTTTTTTCATCAAAATTGTCAATTTGTTTAAAATCCTTTCAGAAACATTTTCGTAAAAATAACAAATTCCTTTGAAAAAACATATTACTATTTTTTTTTATCTAGGTCTCAAAATAAAATTGATGTCTAAACAGGTTATCTAGGTCTCAAAATAAAATTGATGTCTAAACAGGTTGTCCTTGATTAAGAACGATCATGATATAGATAAAGGCAACAGTAGTATACCGCTGTCCAAAACTCGTAAATATATGGAAAAAAAACAAAATCAGGGTAACAAACTAAAACTGAGGGAAACGCGTTAATTATAAGAGGACAACGACACAACATTAAAATGTAACACACACAGACACGGACTTAGCATTAGACAAAATCCGATGAGAATAACAAATATAACATCAACATTAAATACTTGAATTTGGGATAGAAAGGTACCGTGACACGTCTTATAGTAATGTGAATTCACACTCAAATAGAAATGCATATTGTGTTGAAATAGATTCAAATATGTTAATGAATACATCATATAACGCTTTGCCGCACCAATCATAGTAATCTATACATATACAATCAGTTGGTCTTTTTTCTATCAGTTTTACAATCACAATAACTTATAACGGTATGCATAATGGACCATACTAATGTTTTCGCCAATAATTTGTTTGTATACATGTGACCCGATTTGTTTATACGTGTAAAAAGTAAAATAACAAAAATACCGAATAAAAAAAACCACAACAGAAACGAACTCCCAGGACAATGTGAATTGGAAAGCAAATTCAAAAGCTCTAACACTTACAACAATTGCAATCTAACTCATATTTATATGTATAAAATTGTGGATTAAACCTAGTTTTGTACAGCTAGCTAAACCTCTCCACTGTATGGTAGTAGCATATCAATGTGTGAAAAATAGACATACTAGGTACACATGTTAAAACAAATGCGCTTACAAAATATATAATTTTGCTCATATAACATTTTATACTGTTGTCATTGCTAAGGTCCATGAAATGTAAACTGTTCACATGCCTTAGGTCAAATGTTGAATGACCCCAAAACGTTTTCTAGTGTAACAACATAAACTGAACTTTGAATAGTAATTGTTTCATTGTTAATACCAAGTTTGTAAATTCATTCATTCTGAATTGTTTCCTAGTCATAGGTGCACATCACTTATACAAAGGCTCAGATAGAGCTTTGACATGCATAACAACACTTCATGTTTGCATTTTGCTTTTTTACTTCCATGCATTGGGATTTTACGTCATACAATGATCATCAGGTTATTTCCTTTCCACTGATTTGCTTTATATACGTATATTGGGGTTTCATGTCATTTCATATTTTTAAATCTCGGAAATAAAGGAGAAGTGCCTGTCAAGAAAATCTGACAGTAAAGAAAACAACAAAAGAAACGTTAAGTCACACTGATTTCTACGGTGGTAGAATGCGGTCATGAAAGAAAAAAAATGTTGTTCCCTCAAGATTCTATGTCGTTTCCTCAAGATGCTATGTCGTTCCCACAAGATAGTTATCTCGTTCCCACACGATAGTTATCTCGTTCCCTCAAGATGCTTTGTCGTTCCCTCAAGATACTATGTCGTTCCAACAAGATAGTTTTCTCGTTCCCTCAAGATACCATGTCGTTCCCACAAGATAGTTACCTCGTTCCGTCAAGATACTCTGTCGTTCCCTCAAGATGATATGTCGTTCCCACAAGATATCATGTCGTTCTTTCAAGATATTATGTTGTTCCCTCAAGATACTATGTCATTCCCTGAAGATGTTATGTTGTTCCCTCAAGATGCTATGTCGTTCCCTCAAGATACTATGTAAAGAATATATTAATATGATTTATTTGCTATGTTGAGGGAACGAGATAACTATCTTGAGGGAACAACATAGCATCTCGGGGGAACGACATATCATCTTGAGGGAAAACATAGTATCATGAGGGAACGACATAATATCTTGAGGGAACGACATGATATCTTGAGGGAACGACATATTATCTTGAGGGAACGACATATCATCTTGAGGGAACCATATAACTATCTTGTGGGAACGACATAGTATCTTCAGCGAACGAGATAACTATCTTGAGGAAACAACAGAAAAATCTTGAGGGAACGACGTAGTATCTTGTGTGAACGACATAGTGTCTTGAGGGAACGACATGATATTTGAGGGAACGACATATTATCTTGAGGGAACGACATATCATCTTGAGGGAACGAGATAACTATCTTGTGGGAATGACATAGTATCTTGAGGGAACGAGATAACTATCTTGAGGAAACAATATAACATCTTGAGGGAACGACATACTATTTTGTGGGAACGACATAGTAGCTTGAGGGAACGAGATAATTATATTGTGGGAACGACATATCATCTTGAGGGAACGACATAGTATCTTGAGGGAATAACATATTTTTTTTCTTTCATGGCCGCATTCTGCCACCGTAGATTTCAGCTTTGAAAAATATGAAATAGACAAAAGACAAACCAGATATAAATTTTTGAAAACATTGTAAAACTAATTATGATGTAATACATTTGATAACAGGTCAAACCAAAATTTCAACATAACCAGTACAGATAAATCAAGTGTTTGTCATCAAACTCATTGTACTTTACAGCCTGTAATGCTGCATACTTGATAGGATTCTGTGCTTGAGGAAGAGAATGTTTTGATTGAAAGATAACAACATACACTTTCGGAGTATACAATATCATGCAACCCATTCCTTTACAAAATTGTAAGCTTATTGTACAAATCTATAGCTCGAAAGAATTGTATTGAATAACTGATACTTTTTTTATTCATTGGACTTGAAATGTGAAATGAATTTATAGATATAACATATGACAAAATCTTATTTACTACTGAAACAAGACATTCAAGATAAAATAAAAATAATGTCGCACTTTATATTATAAAAATGCAAATATGTTCTGACGTCGAATTCTTGGTTTTTTTTTTACCTTAAAAGAACAGTGGAAATAGTTTAAAAGTTTTAAAAATATCGTTTTGTAAAGAGTCGAGGATTTCCCAAGATGGCAACAAAAAATGGAGGTAGCAGATCCTTCTGGTTCCTATATTACTATATAAATGATATTCATGTCAACACTGAATTGCTGACTACTTGAAACCTTGAAAATTAAATTGTTCTGATCTTTACACTAAAGAAACTTTCTATTCATATTGTAGCATATTAATAATCTATTGCAATAAAAAATCATAATATCTAATACAATTTGTAGATTTAGCTAACTAAGTCCTTATATTTGTATAAAGTAACATTCGTTTATAGTGGAAAATTGTTTTAAGGTTGAATAAGCTACAATTAAAAATTGCTCGCCGGTCCCTTTCTGTGATTACCATTAGATAACGCTGGTTCATTTGCCAATCAATCTATCATCAAGAGAAGATAATTTATTCAAATGTCGTTCATAGTCTTTTTCAAAAATGATGAACGGTTCTATATATTGGTATGTAATCATTTTAAACGTTTCAAGTTTATTAAATTATATTCGTACATCAATGTTTTTGATACACCAATAACAAAAACTGAAATATATTGAATGTATACATTTTGTAATTATTCAAAATTATATCAGAAACGTAAACTTAATTATAAAATAATTAACCTGTTAAGGGGAGAGAATACTCGCATAACTTTTTCGAATTGGCACATAATGCAACGGAATGTCACCCTTGCATACAAATGGCACATCAATAGAATTAATTAACTGCGCAATCGCGCTCCACCTCCAATGATGATTCTGAATTATAAATATAACCAAAAGTTGTTAATCTATAGATAGTGAAGACTAATGAAAGCTAACCCACTGTAAAAATATTTCTTTGCAATTTTTTAAAACTTTCTCAGGAAAATGATCAAGTCACTTGACTTTCAAAGCTCAAAATTAATGTTTTTACACAATATTTGAATAAAGTAGATAAAGATTATTCGCTTCTCAAAGTGTAAGACGCAATAAAAATTGTATGCTTGTACCATCCTACCGAAATACGGATATAATTAAGTCCTGAACATTTCGACATTTCTCCGTATATTTATAACAAAACCGGATTTCACCAAATCACAAGTACGTGTTAAGATCCGACTAAATACCTATTTCCCGATATGGTCAGGTAAAATTGCTACATATTGTTTGTTCCATCAAACCGGATATATTTTCATCTGGATCTGTCATTTTGTAATAGTGTTAAGGAATATATAACATACATTTAAATTTGGCAAACATGATACTACTGTTCATGTGTCTGTAACAAGTCAGAAATCCATGGACTCCCTCTGTGTATGTTATTATTAAATTAGTTTAAAGGAAATTAGTATAAAGGAAGAAATGCAGGGGCCAACGGTAGGCGGATGAACTTTTATCATATATAATATATAATACAGTTCGTGTTGTTTATTCTTTAATTTTCTATGTTGTGTCATGTGTACTATTGTTTGTTTGTTTGTCTTTTTCATTTTTAGCCATGACGTTGTCAGTTTATTTTAGATATATGAGTTTGACTGTCCCTTTGGTATCTTTCGTCCCTCTTCTTTAATAAACCAAATTAAACACGACGCTTGAGAGCATTTAGGTCCCAACTTCCGAAAGGATATTCCAAATACAGCTACGGTTATATATAACTGAGGTAGGAAATCACTGGGTTTAAAAAAATATCATGTGTTTTCAGCAACCTGTTTATAACTTTTACCACTATTATGATTGAACATTAACAAAACTGATTGTTGCATTGTGTTTTTAAACCCTTAACATTTGAAATATAAAAAAGTTGATTATTTTTTTTAATGAAATGAACTTCACATGTTGAAGTAGGAACCTAAATATGTTAACCTGTAAACACAATTCTGTAACTTGACTAAAAAGTAAAATAACAAAAATATCCAAACTGTTTGAAATTTTGTAAAAGATATAAACGAATGGATAACAACGGTCATATTCACGACTAGCTACATGCATGGTGTCATGTAGAAAATTGTAAATTAAACCTGGTTTTATCATAATTGCACTTGTCGAATAAAATTCCATATATAAATTATTATTTCATCCTGAACAGTTCTTGACTGTTTATTTGGCAGTGAAAGCAATTATTGATTTTTAACATACTGTGAGGCTAAAGTTACAGTATTTAAAGCAAATCTGAAAAAGAAAATGCCAGCAAACATATTAAATATAAAGTATAAAATGGGAAAGCATATCTTTGTTTACCTTTACCAACCAACAAATCTACAGAAATGAAACTTTTGGTCAAAAAGAAAGAAAGTTTGATCATTTTGAGCCATAATTTTCTAATCTGTGAGTTTGAGGGTTTATGCGCTATATAATATACTAATTTAAGATGTCAAGAAAACCAAGGGTAGTAAATAGTAAAATCACAAAATACTAAACTCCGAGGAAAATTCAATGGGAAAGTCCCTCATAAAATGACTAATCAAATGACAAAACACATCAAACGAATGGACAACAACTGTCATATTCCATAACTTTCTTAATTGTCTTCTTGAAGGCAGTTCATTGTAAAACTGCTTGGAAATTAGCATGTAAAAAAGTGACACGTGTACAATTGAGGATATAGTTAAGGTAAACTTAAGGTAAAATATAGAGAAAGCGGCGAAAATTGGAAAATTGGGTTAGGAATTGTGACACCACGAATGAAAAGAAAAACAAAAATATTGAGGTATACTTAATTGACAAATGTACAAAATTTATGTTAAACCATACATCTCATCACTTAAAAAAAAAGCTTATTCTTTTACATGATAGAAAGAGATGAAAATTGATTAATATAAAAAAGTGTTTCATGTTTTGGAAGTTTCCATATGTAGCACGAGTTCTAGGAAATAGTCCATCTATGTCGAGTGATTTCTTCTTTTCAACACCACGGATAAAACAAAATGTCTGTCTACATACCCGTTTTACTTTGAAATAAAACTCCTGGTATGGGCGTTCCCTTTCTTTAATTTTGTGTCTCTTTGCCTCAGTGACACTAACAGAACACCTGGTGCAAACAATTCAGCCTTATCATATCAAGTTTATCTTTAGAAAGTTCTTCTCGGAATTCAATAACGGCGTCCATTTCAATAATTTGACTGCAATGTTTACCATCAAATTCTTTGCACCCGCTAGTGTCATTTCTAAAACGGACCTGTACAATATATTCACGCGTATCGTCATCTGATGGTTCGACTAAATGATCGACATTGTCGTCGTCATTGTCAGATTCAAAGTTTTCAACATCATGATCTGAATTGATCTCGGACTCGGGGCTTTCGTATTCGTAAACCTACAATTCGTCGACCCTATTCAGCTCATTTATAAAATCATCATCTTGGTTTTGTAAAATATCTGGTGGTACGCTACTCTGACTTGTTGAAAATCGACTTTCCTGGCTCATTTTATCCGTAAATACAAATCGGTAATTACGAAATACAGGTGCTCGTTTAGATTTGACAACGTCAACTTTACGACGTCATAATACGAAATCGTAAATGCCGCATCTGGGCCCTTTTTGTAAGTCGCAGTCACATTTTTGTGGTAACGTTCAATGACTTGATCGGATCTGGCAATATTTTTTAGTAAAAAAATTGTTTTGAATACAAATAAATCTAAACAAATAAAATTAATATAAAGCAAATTGACAAAAAACTACAAGAGGCAAATCTTGCAAATGCATGGAATGTTTTTTTGATAAGGAAGTCACACCATTAGCGATTAAAAGATCCTTGAATGGCACTTTAAGGGATCAATTTCATTAGATAAATGTTCCTGAACATTAATGCAATGGCATCAGCGAAAGCGATCCATTAGATGGCATATTATAACATCATTTGATATCACTTAACCACAACTTAATGAAGGGCATTGCCATTTCCCCAATATAAAACCTTTGAAAGCTGGTTTGTTGTCAACAATAAACTCAAGTAATTTGCTTTTTATATCATGTGTTTCATCTGGCCAGATGTGGTTTCAACTGGGCCTGCCATTCATTAATGAAGGAATGTAATATTGAATGATCTGTTTAACTATTGTAAACATGATTCACTTGTTCTATGCACATAACATGTCAGCTAATGCTAGGTTCCCTCTTTGTATATTAACACTTCCTTAGGTAAAGAGAAATTCGTGGACCTACGTCAAACAAATGGGATTTTTTAATTCTATCCTTGTTTAAACAACGAAAAAGCGAAATAGGTTGTTCCATATTCCGAAAAAAAGTTCTCTCAGACTTACGTTATCGTGATTTCGTTTTTTTATGATTAACACTTTTTTTTCATGGTGAGTATCATTTTTTTGTAAACAGATATCCGACATCTTTTAATAGAAAACAAATATACTTTTTCAATTTTGTCCTTCATTTGTTTTTTATTTACGTCCTGTTTGGTTATTATAGCTCTTCAACTGTTTCGGTTCGTTTACATCATTGGCATTCATATATTCGGTATTGAGCGTTCCTGATGAAGGTCAATAAATAAAGTGCATTATACGCACTGAATTGTTTTTGTTTTTTAAAGCCAAAACTTTGAATTTTTACTGGCGGTATAATGATTTGTTCCTGACTTTTATATGTTCGGATTTAGGCGTTTAGATGATCCAGAAACGCAATTCAGGTGCACGAAATAAGTTGTTATTATTTTTGTTTTCAAAAGACAAATATGCGTTATAAGCTTAAAACAAAAGAACAAAAACAAATATAATTATAATATCATGAAAAACATGGGAAAATACTGGAATTTATAACCGATTAACACAGTGTTTAAAGTAATATTACCAGCACTTTTGGAAACGATTACTCCGCATTATTTGTATTAATTCCTAACGGTTGTTATACATGTTATAGAACCTAAATTATGTATTCGTTCTTAAGTACCTCCGTGATAAAAGTAAACACATCATAATATAAATCTAACATTATTGTCATGTCATTTATCTTGATAGTAATAAGAAAGATGAATATCCACATTTAATTTTCAAAGGATTCAAAAATAGTAAAAGCTGCACTTACAGCATTATGTCAAATTAACTGCAGCTAAATGGAGTAACTGGAACAAAATGCGATCAATTCAGTCTGTTTTACATCAACGATAATGTCTTTGTCCTTATTATGTGCTGTAAAAAATTGTCAGAATGAATATTTTTTTATTGCAAAGAAGATAATAGACGTATAATGGTAAAGTACAATGAATATTAAGGAAAATCACAATTGGCTATTGAAAAAATTGTTTCACGAAATGCTAGTCGTAACCTTTTTATGTACTTTCTGAAATTTGTTTGGAATATTTCTTTAAAGTTAGGAGATTAGGCGGAAAATAATTTAAACATGACAGCCATCCCCGTCTCAAAAGTGGACCATCACAGTTTTATTGAAAATTTACAATGCAGTCATTTAATGTACATGTTTCGTTTAAATTGAAAAATTGAAAAAAAAATATCGTAGAAAAAATTAAATTCCGCTGCCCTTGGCCAAATTGAAAACAGGCTATGGGAAATGTTCGAATTTCAATGGTCGTTAATATTGCATTTCAGGATGTATTGTGAGGTGAGAATAAAAAGAAAAGTTGATCTTTTAATTCAGAAGAGAGCTAATGACAAGCTAAACAAACCATGATAGGTAATGAAAGTCCTTTTAAAGATATTCAATATTTCAAAAATAGCTGGAAAAGGATGACTCGGACTTTTACATTAAATTTTGTATTGGCACTTTTTGGGTCTCAAATTGTGTGAAAAAAATTCTAGAAGGAGATTACTTTTTCTTTCCAAACAAGCCAGATATACATATTGATAAATTAGAACTCTTACATACTTACTTATTTACTGTTGAAAATGAAATATTTATAATATAGTTTAGATACATTGTAACGTTTTATTGTTAAACAGAGAGAAATCCTTGATTTCTTGTTAAAATAAAGAGACCCACCACAAGAATTCTGGACTAATCAGGTAAATTGTTAACAGCAAGCTATATATTGTTGAATGAAAAAATATAAAAAAGATGAAACTTTTTAGTAAATGACCTTTTATGAGGTAATAAAGTCTTATATGAATAAAAGTGTGTTTTATGGTGAATTTGTTACCATTCGATAAGGTACTTTCCGTTTAAAGTATTTTCCCTACCTCCCTACTGCATGATTGTTGAAAACGTTTGATTATATTTCGCAACTTCTTTGTCCTTACCCTTACATGTAGAAAAAGAATTTTCGATATATATTTTTACTTAAAAAAAGAAAAGAATATTTCTTTGTTGTATGTGATATAAACATATTTTTCACTTTTAATCAGAAGACTGTTTTAAATAAAATAATAAGACTTCTGTTTTTATATTTGAAAATACAAAATAATCAAGATTGAAAGTTTAAAATTAAGAGCGACAATATTCTTCGATATAACACTGACTGTACTAGCAACATGACTTAATAAATGTCTTTATGATTTAAAACTAATGTATGGAATACTTCATTGATGATTACATCATGGAAATACAGTTCATTTTCTACAGATATTTGAATCCTATATTGTATACTGTCAATCTTGCTTAATTTCATCCTTATGTTATTGTCTCAGAGAATGTTAAAATTAGGACAATATTATAGATTTTACTCATCATAGTGCCTTTTGTTGTTTGATGTATGTTTTATTTATCTGTCGCTTTTTATGGCTACTCTTGTGCTTAACACTTTTTGACTTTGACGGATACATATATTAATACTAAGCCCCACTTAATAATTGAACTGAACCTATGTTATCATGTTTCCCCCGCCAAATATAGGTTATCAGTAGGAATGATACTAGATTTATAGAAAACTGGATGACAGTAAAATAAGTAGAATAAACACAATAAAACAACATGATATAGATATCGATGAAAGGAACAAAAAGGGAAGCAGAGTACAAGTACGGTGAACAGTGTAAGTTATCGGATATATGCCTGTTTAAAATTTAAAGTAATTTCCCGAAGAATGTCAAAATTTCAATAATGTATTATGAAATACCATTGGGATGACACTGAAACCGTGGGAGCCACACATCAACCATAAGAGGAAAACAGAGGATCAACAGGAATTCTGAATGCAACAAAAACAAACGCCAAGATACAAAGAAACTTTGGATGTAATTTAATTGGGAATGGAAATGGGAAATATGTCCAAAAGATAACAGCCCGACCAAAGAACAGACAACAGCCGAAAACCAACAATGGGTCGTCAACGCACCGAAAAATCCCACATCAGGAGGTGGGGTTCAGCAGCTGGCCTCTAAATAAAGTTGTGTCCTAGATAAATGCAAATGAACGTCACACTTAACTCAAAAACATAAATGAACTGAAATTAATAATCATAAATGACTAACTATTGCCAAAGGCTCTTGACTTGCGACAGGCACAAAAATGCGACGGTGCTGAACATGTCTCGTGAGATTTCATCTCCCTCTATACCTGTTACCAATGCAGAATAAAGAAAACATAGAAAAACGATGGTATTCAGTTTAGTTGATTAATTCAACAAATACCAATTGTGAAAGATTTGTAAAATTTAGCGATTGTTTAGTTATATATTCAAGACATTCTTATCAACTGACTTTGAATTTAAAAATTGGAGGACAATTCTACTATCGTAGAATCAATCGATTTCAGATAATATACCTTAATGACGGTTCGGGACCAAGGTATGCATAACTTCAAAGTATCTTATGGTAAAGACTGGTGATACTAAAATTCATATATTCAGTTATAGTCAACTTTAAGGAAATCATTACAAGAAAAGTTTAAACAAATTCCATTAATTTAATCTTGACAGTCAATCAGCAAATCTTTCTCTTTGATGTCCAGACGTAATTTTTCGAAAACGACCATCGTTATAGAAATAGCTAAGACACTTTCAGAAACATACAAGAAGACTCTTGGTAATATTTGATTTTAAGGGCTGACTGAATATGGATGCAGTATGAGTAAGGCTTATTGTAAAAGTCGAACGCTGACTTATAGTCCATGGTGGATAGTTATCTAAATTTGCAATCATAACACATGTTCCTATTTTGATAAGCGTGCCTATATAACTATAATAAACATACGTTTGTAAAGACGAACAGATCATACAAAATTCCCCAAAGAACACACAAAACAGTTTAGTGCCACTGAAGCCTGCGCTAAATAGCCAGATATATAATTCCAATCAAAGTAAACACACCTTCAAGGTAAAATCATTATAGTAAAACAAGATAACACTCAAATGATGCAATCTATATCTTTATTTTTCAAAGGTATAACCGACTGCATTACAGTCATACTCTACGAATCATCAGTGTTGTGTTCTTCATTGACTGGTTTCCTTTCCATTTATACCAACGCATTCCATTGTCTTCCTTTTTATTTCCTATATACAGTCCGTTCAGATTACAGTCATAACAATTGAAATATCACCAGCCACCTTTGAACTTTTCCGCACAATTACTGCCATAGATGTCATTATCCTTATCTTTTGTCGTAAACGCATGGGATTATGAGGTCTTCACGAAGTCGTAATGCCATCGTAAGACCTTCGGGTAGCTTCGTGATTCATTCGTGTATACATCGTAATGTCAAAACTGCCCGATGGAAACGATGGAAACACGAATGCAATACGATGTTCAAAGATGCATTCCCGGTGACATTACGATGGTGAGGATGGTGATACGAACTCAATACGAATCCTCAACATCGGTCGCACCTTCGGGCATTTTTTAACATGTTTAAATATTTAAAACCTTTCCCGAGGTTGTCCACGAATGCTAGAAAAAGTGGCCGATGGTTATACGATGGTTAAAGATGACACTACGAATAGCCCGATCTGGATACGATCAGTCCCGATTTTGATAATTTCCATAATCGTGTTGCCATCGACGTAAAAATCGGGACAGTGTGACGCGGGCATTAATCAATAACAAAAACTGAAATATATTGCATTGATTCATTTTGTAATTATTCAAAATTACATCAGAAACCTAAACATAATTATAAAATAAATGAACCTGTTAAGGGGAGACAATTCTCGTATAACTTTTTCGAATTGGCACATAATACCACGGAATGTCACTCATCATACAAATGGCACATCCATATAATTAATTAACTGCGCAATCGCGCTCCACCTTCAATGATGATTCTGAATTATAAATATAACCAAAAGTTGTTAATCTATAGATAGTGAAGACTAATGAACGCTAACCCACTGTAAAAATATTTTTTTGCACTTTTTTAAAACTTCCTCAGGAAAACTTCTCTAGCCACTTGACTTTCATTGCTCAAAATTAAAGTTTTTACAGAATATTTGAATAAAGTAGTTACAGATTATTCGCTTCTCAAAGTGTAAGGCGCAAAAAAAATCGTATGCTTGCACAATCTTACCGAAATACGGATTTAATTAAGTCCTAAACATTTTGACATTTCTTCGTATATTTTTATCGAAAACCGGTTTAAACAAATCACACGTACGTGTTAAGATCCGACTAAATACCTATTTCCCGATATGGTCAGGTAAAATTGCTATATAAAGCTCTTCAACTGTTTCGCTTCGTATGCATCATAGACTTTCATATATTCGGTATTGAGCGTTCCTGATGAAGGTCAATTCAGAAAAGTGCATTAAACGCACTGAATTGATAACATGTTGTTTTTGTTTTTTAAAACCAAAACTTTGAAGTTTTAAGGACGGTATAATGATTTGTTCCTGACTTTGATATATTCTGGTTTAAACGTTCTTAATAATAGATTATCAAGAAACGCACTTCAGGTGCATGCACTAAGCTGTTATATAAATTCATTGACTTTTCTGTTTTAAAAAGACAAATATGCGTTAAAAGCTTAAAACAAAAGAACCAAAACAAATATAATTGTAATAGCATGAAATACATGGACAAATACTGGAATTTATAACCGATTAACACAGTGTTTAAAGTAATTTTCTACCAGCACTTTTGAAAACGATGTTATACATGTTATATAACCTAAATTATGTATGCAGCTTCGTTCTTAAGTACCTCCGTGATAAAAGTAAACACATCATAATATAAATCTAACATTATTGTCATGTCATTTATCTTGATAGTAATGAAAAAGATGAATATCCGCATGTCATTTCCAAAGGATTCAAAAACAGTAAAATCTGCACTTACAGCATTATGTCAAATTATCTGTAGCTAAATTTGGAAACTGGAACAGAATGCGATCAATTCAGTTGGTTTTACATCGACGATAATGTCTTTGCCCTTATTATGTGCTGTTACAAACTGCCAGGATGAATATATTTTATTGCAAAGAAGATAATGGAAAGTATTATGGTAAAATACAATGAATATTAAGGAAAATCACAATTGGCTATTGACAAATTGTTTCACGAAATGCTAGTCGTAACCTTTTTATGTACTCTCTGCAATTTGTATGGAAGATTTTCTTTAAAATTAGGAGATAAGGCGGAAATAATTTAGACATGGCAGCCATCCCCGTCTCAAAAGTGGACCATCACAGTTTTATTGAAAACTTACAATGTTCATTTTCCGTTGAAATTGAAAAAAAAAAAATGTAGAAAAAATTAAATGCCGCTGCCCCTGGCCAAATTGAGAACAGGCTATTGGAAATGTTCGAATTTCAATGGTCGTTAATATTGCATTTCAGGATGTATTCTGAGGTGAGAATAAAAAGAAAATTTGATATTATAATTCAGAAGAGAGGTAATGCGAGCTAAACAAACCATATTGATATGTAATGCCTTTTTAAGAGATTCAATATTTCAAAAATTTTGTATGAGAACTATTTGGGTCTCAAATTATGTGAAAAAAATTCTATAATGAAATTACTTTTTCTTGCTTAACAAGCTAGATATACATATTGATAAATTAGAACTTATTATATACTTATTTATTTACTGTTGACATTGTTATGTTTTATTGTTAAACAGAGAGAAATCCTGATTTTTTGTTAAAATAAAGAGACCCTTCACTGGAAGGCTGGACTAATCAAGTAAATTGTTAACAGCAAGCAATATATTGTTGAATAAAAAATAAAAAATAAACTTTTTAGTAAATGACCTTTAATGAGGTAATAAGTCTTATATGAATAAAAGAGTGTTTTATGGTGAATTTGTTACCATTCGATAAGGCACTTTCCGTTTAAAGTATCTTCCTTACCCCCTACTGCATGATTGTTGAAAACGTTTGATATTATTTTGTCACTTACCCTTACCTTTAGAAAAAAGAAATTTTCGATATATATTTTTACTTTAAAAAATATATTTAAGAAAAGATTATGTCTTTGTTATGTGTGATATAAACATATTTTTCACTTTTAATTAGAAGACAATTTTAAATAGAATAATAAGACTTCTGCTTTTATATTTGAAAACAAAAATCATCAAGCTTGAAAGTTAAAAATTAAGAGCGACAATATTCTTCGATATAACACTGACTGTACTAGCAACATGACTTAATAAATGTCTTTATGATTTAAAACTAATGAAGAGAATACTTCATTGACGATTCCATCATGGAAATACAGCTCGTTTTCTACAGATATTTGAATCCTATATTGTATACTGTCAATCTTGCTTAATTCCATCCTAATGTTATTGTCTCAAAGAATGTTTAAATTAGGACAACATTATAGATTTTACTCATCATAGTGGCTTTTGTTGTCTGATATGTGTTTTATTTATCTGGCTACTCTTATACATCTGACTTTGACCGATACATATATAAACACTAAGCCCCACTTAATAATTGAGCTGAATCTTTGTTATCATGTTTTCCCCGTCAAATATAGGTTATCAGTAGGGATGATACTAGATTTATAGAAGCCAGGACGACAGTGAAATAAGTGGTATAAATACCATAAACAACATGATATAGATATCGATAAAAGGAACAAACATTGAAGAAGAGTACAAGTACGATGAACAGTTTAAACTATCGGATATTGCCTGTATTAAATTAAAAGTAATTTCCCGAATGTCAAAAGTTTAATTATTTATTATGAAATACCTTTGGGATGACTTTAACGTCACCAATTGGTACCCATGGTTAGATTTCTCTCCTTTTAGCAACCCCCTCTATCAAGTAAATCATGATATGAAGCAACCTTCATTTGAAGCGAATCTGCTCTGACATGCGTTAGGTTTTTATACTCCTTAAATAGAGAAAGCGAGGTGAATGATATTAAAGAAATTTACAAATTCATTAGTCGACGTTAAACGGATAATTCCATGACAAGAAATAAAAAAGTCAAAAAGATGAACAACAAAAATAAAAAACATAGCGTAGAAAGTTAATGCAGCACGAACCAAAGGGTGATAGCAGGTGCTGACACATGTGACACTTTTCGTGTTGTTCGTGTAAGTACGAAACCTGCCTTAGGTTACATTCGAGAAAATGAGGATGAAATGTAAGTTACGACAATTGGAACATACGAGTCGTCATCTGTGAAATAGAATTTCATGAAGGTCTACTAAATCATTATGGCGTCTGTAAAATTATCGGAGGGGTGATTTCAATTATATCTTTTGGAACTCTTAGATAATAATCGTTTTTTTGTAAGCAGCAAGATCTAGCATTTTGAACGCAAAAGAGTTACTCTCTATTCCTTAACAGTGAAAGCAAGATAAATAAATTTAAAAATGTGACTGACGTAGTTTTGTGTACAGGAAAAATGTCTTTCATCACATTCTGCATAATGATTGCTATTTTAATTTGCTTTCATTTATTACATACATGTAAACATGAATGCCATTGTATTTTCATATACCATAAGTAACATTACTTGATACTAATGGATTTTTCCATGAATGATATTATTCAAATAATTTCAATGACAACCTCCATCTTAAGAAAACTTATTAGTCTGTCTTTTTTTCCAACTTATATATATAAGATAATTCATGTAGGGAAATAGTTTGAACAATCATTTCTTGAACTTTTCCGAACAATGAGTATCTCCTCAGTATAATATCAATCTATCGAATGTTTTTAGAGCAAATATTTAATAACAACGTCGTGGATTTGCTGATGATGACCATTGTCGAAACAATTTTATTGTAGCTTTCTCTACATTTAAGAGCAGTAATAATTAATTGCATTTCAAATAACTGTCGTGATGAAAATCATAACATGATGTCAGTTGATTATTGTTATTGGTTGGTAACTTTTTATTAGAGTACATACATGACATATATCTTTTAGCTAAATAATATCACATTATGCTATCTTTTGCGAGACGGAAAGCAAAAGTTCATGACATACGTATCGTTTTTGCTGCTAATCTTGATGATTTTTACACGATGATTTAATTTTTATCAAGATGTTATTTAATCTTAATTTTTACCGTTGTAACAAAAATCATATAACTGGACCCAAGCTTTAGATTGAAGGTTAAACAGGGAGGATGACATAAATGAAATGGTGAGTGTGTAGCCGTAGTCTCATTCATGATTTATGTACTGTTTTGCAAACTCCAAGGACCTAAATGTTTGAATATATAATTCTTTATTCAAAACATAAGATAACGAGAGGCGAAAGATACAAAATGTACAAGTGCGGAAAACTAGATTTGACGAAATAATTAAATACGCTTGTGACAAATGTGGCAAGTCGATATGCTATCTTTATCAATTGTTGATGTGTGTTTTACTCCTCAATTTTGTTGAAATATTTGCTACTGTATTTCAAGCACTCATTGATGTTTTATCTTACTTTGAATGGAAATAACGGCAACAGCAGTATACCGTTGTTCAGAGTCATAAATCAATTGAGAGAAAACAAATCCGGGTTACAAACTAAAACCAAGGAAGCCACATTAACTATAGGCGGAAAACAGAGGAACAACAGGATTACTGAATGCAACAAAAACAAACGCCAACATACAAAGAAATTTTGGATGTAATTGATTTGGGAATGCAAATGGGAAATATGTCCGAAAGATAACAACCCGACCAAAGAACAGACAACAGCCGAAAACCATGCAGCAATGGGTCATCAACGCACCGAGAAATCCCGCACTCGGAGGTGGGCTTCAGCTGGCCTCTAAATAAAGTTGTGTACTAGATCAGTGAAAATGAACGTCACACTTAACTAAAAAAACATCAATGAAATGAAATTAAAAATCATACAAGACTAACCAAGACCAGAGACTCCCGACTTGCGACAGGCGCATAAATGGGGCGGGTCTGAACATGTTTCGTGAGATTTCATCTCTCCCTCTACATGCTCTATACCTCTAGACAATGCAGAATAAAGAAAAACATAGAAAAACGAACGGTCAAACTGAGCTAAAAAGAAGTCCGAGTCTGAGTTCATAATAGGCAACAGAAGAAACTAAGCAAAATGACAATGAAACATCAATGAACAAAGGAATAGTAGCAGTTAATGACATGCCAGCTCTTGATTTCAATTGAAAGATTATTTCTTCATTATTTGAAAATCAAGTACAATATCTCCCGTTAGGGGTTTGATATCATACCATAATATAATGTATGAGAAGAACATTTACCGTATCATGTCAACGACTAGTTTTATAATAAATATGTGAATCCCGATGAAAAGACCCTATGGGTAAATCTATATTAATTCTGAAATATGCAATCATAAATGAGTTGTCAACAGCATAGTAACTAAATGTATATACTTTCTAAAAAAGTCTGTTTAAAGGTTTGAGGTGAATGCCGACATTTTCGCGCTTTGTAACAAAAGTAAAAGCACAAAAATATTGAACTTAGAGGAAAATCTTCTCGGGAAGGCCCTAATCACATAGGATTACGAGAAATAATACATACGGGACTGGGACCTCGGTATACATAAATTCAATTCAAGTTTTATTAGAAAATTTGGTCCTTAAATTCATATATAGTTAAGGTCATCTTTTACGACATTATAGTGATAACCAAATAAAATACCATACCCATGACCGTGACATTCAATCAGCTAATCTTTCTCTTTGATGTCTTTGACGAGGAGTTCCGAAATAGTGAGCCCGTTAGATGTGTAGATTGGAAACCCTATTCATTCACACGAGACGTGGTTCAGGAAAACAAATATTTTTAGCTGACTATGCAGTATGGGTTATGCTCATTGTAAAAGGCCAAACGATTACTTGAAATTGTTAACTTCTATGTATTTGGTATGTGATGAGGAGTTGTCTCATTGGAACTCATAACTCATCTTCTTATTTTAATATGTATCAAGCATTCTCAGAACTATAATAAACATACATTTGGAAAAACAAACAAAACATTAGAAATGCCATTCAAACAACATAAAAAACTGTTTAAAGTCACTTAAGCCTAAACTAAATTGCGATTTATTCAATACCAATCCAAGTGAACATCTTAAAACCATGTAAATCTTTAACGAATATACATTCTAGTAAATATCATAGCAAAAAAAAACCCCAAACAAATTAAATGTTGAAAGCAGAGTATGCAATCTATATTTTATTTTTCGAAAGTATAACCAACTATGTTACATTCATACTCTACGAATCATCATTGACGTTATCTTCATTGACTGTGATCCTTGCCAAGTGTGCCAACGCATTCCTTTTAAATCCTTTTTATTTCCTACATAAAGTCCATTCAGATTAGAATAATTACACTCTCTATACCACCAAGCCCCCTTGTACCGGTCAGCACAATGACTGCTATCGCTGTCATTATCTTTATCTTTTGTCAAGAAAGCCCGATCATTACATTTGTATTATGATACTTTAGAGAATCACCTAATATTATTAAAAAATAAAAAAAGTATAATAAAATCGTTGATGATCGACAATGATTTAAATGAAAACAATCACCTTTGAAATGCCCTTTATTCTATACAATTTGTATTATCCCTATTAAAGGTTGTGTAATTAGTAAATTCTAATCAATAAAAAAACTAATAATACATTGATATGTAAAGTACCAACATGACCAATGCTGACACATTTATTTCTATTTTGTTTTATAAGATTACTTACACAAAAGCAAGTACTAAATTTTACAAAACAATGTAACGAATTAAAAATGTATTTCCAGTTCAATGTGTCTTAGAAGAAATTGGTTCAAAACATACATTGAATAATATTAACGGTACCAATTTTCCTGCACCAGATGCGCATTTTGACAATACATGTCTCTTCAGTGATGCTCGTGGCCAAATAGTTGAAATCCAACGCTTATATAAAAGATGAAGAGCTATAATCCAAAAGGTTGAATGTATATCATATTTGTTTTTTGCAAAGTAATTTTGTTATATCGGGATCTTTTTAAAACTTAGTGTAGTTTTTCAACTCAACGACACTGCCGGTTGCAATAAAAGTGGCAAGGTATTCTGAACAATATCCTCAGTGGAGAGACTTGTTTGATGAATCACAATAGTTCATTGTTTAAGTCTTTCTACACTGTAGATAATCAACGACTAGAGTAAAGTTTTCAGTGTTTTGAAAAATGTCAGTATTACCTGCCGTTCCTTTATAGCCATTCACTGTAAGTCTGTAGTTAGTTGACCTGTCACCAATGTAGAAGTTAGAATATTTGGCATATGCTTTATCGCCATTAAAATCCTCCAGATCGACTCTGAGCTCATAATGTCATTTTGATGTTAGTTTGTACAATTTTTCATTACCTTTTTAATCATAAAGAAACAAAAGAAATATTGAGATGAATACCTACTTTGAATATACTCCTGTTTAAATTCGAATCACTATTTAAATCGTCTAAATTATATGAAAATTGCCTAACAAATATCATATCATACAACATGTAAAAGCAGAAATAAGGAAAATAAGGTTGTGTCAAACCGAAAAGCTAAAATAGGAATAAATACATGTAAATTTAGAGTTTAAACAATTGCTGCGGTTCTTTTGTGAAATTTTAGGAACCTTAGATAAGTTATTGGTATTTTAATGATATATTTTGTTGCATTTGTGAGGAACTTTATTTATAAAATGTGATATTGAACATACATTTGTTGCGTTTTGTCATCACTTTCTAAATTAAAAAATATCTCAAGTAGAGGTAAAATGCGTCCGTTTACTAATCAAATCAACGTAAAAAGAACATAGATTATCGATTGCTCTAGAGACATGTTTCGTTCGATGTAGAAGAGAAATCCTGAACGTTTTCTGATAAAAATACTCACCTAGCCAAAAATCCGTTTGCATAGTGTTCCCATCCTCGGTAAAAATCTTCTTTACCGTCTTGTCTTCGCTGGAAAACCTATATTTCAACATATGTTTTAATATGAAACTTAAAACAATTTATAGTATATCATGTTTGTTATGATTTATCTGAATAAACTAAAGCACGCGAAGAAAACTTCAGGCGATTTGAATACCGAAAAAAGTTAGCTATAGAAACATTTTACAGTTTACAAAAAAGCAATACACGCACTAAGCAAAAATGTGAACCCTGCAAAGAAATATGGTTTCGGCAAAAGAGGTGGCGAAATAACATTTCTACTTATGGGAAACCCTAAATATTTGTATAACACATATGAGATCTGCTCATATAAACATTTTAGATAAGAAACAGACAACATCAACAATACAAAATAGTCTATAAGATAGTCATTTTAAAAGTAGCACGGAGGTTTCGTCAAACATTCCACAGAAGAGAATACTATTAGTATAAAGCATCAAAAGTAATGTTTATTTGCAATATTCCTTTACAATTTTCACGAGTAACTTCCACTTTTAAAATTTTTGTAGAATATTCCTACCGTCCATCCACCCCCATCCTTCTCCATATCACAGTACGCTTTAAATTCAGCGCCATCTGTCGGGTAAATGTCGAAGATTCCACTTCTGTTATGTTTGCGGTGTAAATTCGAGCAATCCCTAATATTGTTCCTCTGATATCTGTCGCCGTCTTTTTGTGCTCTGAAATAGCGTTGACACTATTTGAAAATATATGAACTACGGTAAAAAAATTATTATGATTGAAAAATAAAATTGTTTTTTCCCAATTGCAAAACAAGTAGCATTTTCGGCAAACATACATAATTAGCGAATCGAATTCATATCGAGGGAAACATTATTTTTTTAAGCCTAAAAAATTAGGTGACCCTTTGCTTTTATATCTTAGCACAGTCTATAAATGATTTCCCTTACTCTCGAAATGAACCACATACTATCTTCATTTTATGCCCATTTTACTCAGGTGTAAATTGTTACCTTTATATTCAAATCTGTGATGCATTTTACTGGGATACAATTCATCAAATCTAACTTACAATGCTATATTGTCCATTAAAGTTGATTAAATATAATTATTCAGATACATATGTGTACAAAATAAGAAGAGAAAATAACTTATGTATGTGATATATCAGAGAAGAAGCTTAGAGCTTCTTAGAGAGGAATATATACCTGATAAGTTTCAGCTGATTTGTTTAACGCATTTTCTTTTTACCTGAAGGCAGTACAGATCTGTATTTACCAGTTGCCAAAATGCTGAGTACTCGTTCAACTGTTTTCCCATAGAAGCAAACACCTTAAGGATGTCTGCTTGTCATGTTTTGGAATTTTTGTCAGATTTTCGGAAATCTCTGGTTTTAACCATTTGAATGCCTTAAAAAAATTTGCCCATGAACCCCCATTTTTCTTTTTATAAATCTTTTACGTGTATTATTATAAGTCATTTGTAAAAGTCTTATAAAATTTTATTTATCTTTTAATAGTATTTGAGGATTTTAACTGGTCAATGATAAAGCTATGAAAAATCAAGAGAGAACATTTTCCCGCCAAAATTACAATGACTAATATCTCGAAAATAAGCACATTGACCCCTAAACCTTTTTTTGCTTTTTGAATTCCTCAATTTAATCTCTATCAATACATACTAGTTTTAAGAAAAGTTATTTATTTTGAAATTGAGCGGCGAACATCCTTACATGTTTAAAGGAGCTTGCATATACTAGTAATTGAATTTATTATAATTGTAATGACAGTTGCGTGACTAGATATCGTAACAGATTGGAGTGTGGATTTTTTTTAACGAATTTTCATTACTTCCTTGTCTATTTCTTGGAATGTTACATTTTAACGTATACTGTGTGGTCGTCCGTTAACCTGACTGTTTTGAATACTTTCTGCCTTCTGTATCTAATTAAGTTTAGGATGAGACTTATAACGAACGGAGCAGGATCGTATCGATTCTTTTTTACCAATACGATTATGCCAGGGTTTAAATCTGTTGTTGTGCTGACACTTTAATCATGTACATTTTTCGATATTTTGTCAAGGTCATGCATGGTAACTACAAAGGTTTACTGTGCTTGTCTCTTGAAAATGCATGTACCAAGTCATTATGGACTTTCCGAATTGATTTTCCTTTAAGTTCCGTATTTTTGTGATTTTACTTTGTACCATGCGCTGGTCGTATAAAACGTGCCTGTGTTTGAGGTGTGCATATAGTAAAACTAAGCACATTGAAACGTTATGGATCGTACTAATAGTTACTATAAACTCATTGATTTATTTGACATTTACTTTCAATTGTTATCGATTGTATATATGATTAAGATCAGTTATTCATCATAAACAAATTAAGTTGATTAAATAGATCAACGATTTTTAATTATTATAGATTTTATCGATTGTTACGTTTGAGTAGTGGTAATAAATCTAAGTGTGATGTTGGAGTTGACAATTGATGTTCACTCGATACTTTCAATAGTCGTTCTCAATTATTTTAGTTTATTGATTTGACATGTGACGTTCAATCGTTCACCAGTTGTATATATATCTTTATGATCGAGTCATAACCCTTAAACGAAAGATTTGTAAAATTAATCGATTGTTAAGTTGTCTATTCAATACATTCTTATCAACTGATTTGAATTAAGAAATGCAGGAAACAGCAACTGTCTTCGAACCAATGGATTTCAAATACTGAACCTTAATGAAGGATCGGGACCAAGGTATACATAAATTTAAGATATCTTATGGTAAGGAAAATTGATACTGAAATTCATATATTCATTTATAGTCAACTTTAAGGACATTATTACGAGAGAGATGTAAACAAATTCCATTACTTTAAATCTTGATAGTCAATTGGCAAATATTTCTCTTTGATGTGCTGACGTAAATTTAAGAAATATGACCACCATTAGATAAATAGCTGATACACTTTCAGATTCTTTCAAGAAGTCTTTCTAGAATAAACTTTCTTTATAGCTGACTGAATACATATGCAGTTTGGATAATGCTCCTCGTGAAAGTGGAGTGGTGACTGTCAATCCACCATTTTCTACATTTGAAATTGCATGTACCACGTAAGGAATATGAAAGTTGTTTTGTATTTGTTTCGCCATGTGATTAGGGACTTCCGATTGAGTTCAGTAATTTTGTGATTTTACTTTTTATAATTGTTAACTTCTAAGTCATTTGGTCTATGGTGGGGAGGTCTTTCATTTGCAATTATAACATATCTCTCTGTTTCTATATCAACTAAGCATGATTACAACTATGGTAAACATACATTTGGAAAACAAAGTATTAAAAATGCAATTCAGAAAACTCACACAACCGTTTGATATCTCTTTAGCCTGCAATTTATTCAATACCAATCCAAGTAAATAATTTAAACCATACATATAACGAATACCCTTTTTAGTGAATATCAATACAATAACACAAAATAAAACCCAACTAAAGAGTTTGCAATTGAATTTAGTACACTATTTGTACATATAATTGTTATGACAGTTGCGTGACTACATATTGTAACAGATTGGAGTGTGGATTTTTTTTAACGAATTTTCATTACTTCCTTGTCTATTTCTTGGAATGTTACATTTTAACGTATACTGTGTGGTCGTCCGTTAACCTGACTGTTTTGAATACTTTCTGCCTTCTGTATCTAATTAAGTTTAGGATGAGACTTATAACGAACGGAGCAGGATCGTATCGATCCTATTTTACCAATACGATTTTGCCAGGGTTTAAATCTGTTGTTGTGCTGACACTTTAATCATGTACTTTTTTTTGATATTTTGTCCAGGTCATGCATGGTAGCTACAAAGGTATATCTATTCTTACATTATTTTGACCATGTTTGTCTCTTGTATCATATGCTGTTCGTATAAAACTTGCCTGTGTTTGAGGTATGCATATAGTAAAACTAAGCACATTGAAACGTTATGGATCGTACTAATAGTTACTATAAACTCATTGATTTATTTGACATTTACTTTCAATTGTTATCGATTGTATATATGATTAAGATCAGTTATTCATCATAAACAAATTAAGTTGATTAAATAGATCAACGATTTTTAATTATTATAGATTTGATCGATTGTTACGTTTGAGTAGTGGTAATAAATCTAAGTGTGATGTTGGAGTTGACAATTGATGTTCACTCGATACTTTCAATAGTCTTTTTCAATTTAAGTTTATTGATTCGACATGTGACGTTCAATCGTTCACCGGTTGTAAATAAATCGTTATGATCGAGTCATAACCATTAACAAAAATATTTGTTAAATTAATCGATTGTTGATTTGTCTAATCAATACATTCATATCAACTTATTTGAATCAAGAAATGCAGGAAAAATCAACTGTCTTTGAATCAATGGATTTCAAATACTAAACCTTAATGAAGGATCGGGACCAAGGTATACACAAATTTAAGATATCTTATGGTAAGGAAAGTTGTTACTGAAATTCATATATTCATTTATAGTCAACTTTAAGGACATTATTACGAGAGGGATGTAAACAAATTCCATTACTTTAAATCTTGATAGTCAATTGGCAAATATTTCTCTTTGATGTGCTGACGTAAATTTAAGAAATATGACCACCATTAGATAAATAGCTGATACACTTTCAGATTCGTTCAAGAAGTCTTTCTAGAATAAATTTTCTTTATAGCTGACTGAATATATATGCAGTTTGGATAATGCTTCTTGTGAAAGTGGAGTTGTGACTGTCAATCCACCAGTTTGTACATTTGAAATTACATGTACCACGTAAGGAATATGAAAGTTGTTTTGTATTTGTTTCGCCATGTGATTAGGGACTTCCGATTGAGTTCAGTAATTTTGTGATTTTACTTTTTATAATTGTTAACTTCTAAGTCATTTGGTATATGATGGAGAGTTCTCTCATTTGCAACTATAACATATCTCTCTGTTTCTATATCAACTAAGCATGCTTACAACTATGGTAAACATACATTTGGAAAACAAAGTATTCAAAATGCAATTCAGAAAACTCACACAACCGTTTGATGTCTCTTTAGCCTGCAATTTATTCAATACCAATCCAAGTAAATAATTTAAAACCATAAATATAACGAATACCCTTTTTAGTGAATATCAATACAATAACACAAAATAAAACCCAACTAAAGAGTTTGCAATCTATATTTTTATTTTTTGAAATTAAAACCAACAGTGTTAAATTCGTACTCTACGAATCATCATTGATGTGGTCTTCATCGACTGAGTTCCTTTCCAATGATTCCAACACATTCCTTTGGTATCCTTTTTATTTCCTATGTACAGTCCGTTTAGATTAGCGTCATGACAGACGTTATACCACCAACCACCTCTATATTTTTTAGCACAATCACTGCTATGATCCTTATCTTTTGTCGAGAAAGCCTGATTATTATGGTGCTTTAGAGAATCACCTAATATTATATAAAGATAAAACAAATATTATAGATTTGACCATGATCGACAATGATGTAAATTAAAACTAACAGCTTTGAAATGCCTTTTTTTTTTTTTAACCATTTATAATATCTCTCCAGAGGTAGTGTCTAAAAGGCTTACACATTCAGATTATTATATTTGTTTTTTTTCCATTAAATTGTATACACAAATTCCAGTAAGAAATTTCAAAAGAAATGTAACGAATTAAAAATTTAACTCGACTTAAATTTATAATAGAAGACCTTCCTTAAAACATACAGTGTATGTATGCTTTATATCATATTTTTCTATTGTTTTGCACTCACATTTGGCCATTAGTTTTCGCGGAAAAAATTGTCATGTCGGGACTTTTTTTTAAAGAAAGCTTTGTTATTTTACACAACGGCTCTGCCAGTAGCAATGATCGTTTACTATACATTGTATAAACGAATTCTACACATTATATGATTTTTAATATGTTTTCGACTGACACAATTGATCTAATGTACTACTTCCGGTTGCATATAAGATTGATTAATGGTTAATCTAGCTTTGGGTGTAATACCACCAAATCATGGTACGTCACATCCGGTTGCATACGAAAGTAGGTCTAAAAAAATGTTCCCTTGAATTTGACCGTTGTAGGTAATTAATCCAACATTTTATTGCAGTAAAACTATTTCTGTGTCATAAACATATGTCTTGAGTATTTCAAAACACCATTATTTTTTATTTGTGATTTCTATAGAAAATTTTGTAATCTTGAGGTTACATGGTGAGTAAACCTTGTACACAGATAGAATAAGGGGAGAAATTTGATTGGTTAACTTCCAATGATGGTTATTTTCTTATATGCAATGAAATGTTATGTGAAACTTTATCTATAGAACTGGACAGGATAAAACTTTACTCATGCCAAGTATTTCTTTATTTGAAACAAAGATAAATTCTGCACAATTTTTTGAAAGACTAATAGGGGAAAAATCAATGGTGGTATACCTATAATACCAGGTTTAACACTGTAATTCCCTCGGTAAGTACTGTTACTAGTTCCGAAATATGACAGTTGTTTTTCATTCGTCCGTTGTTTGATATTTTGGAGCGTTTGATTTTGAAATATATGAATACATTACGTCTTTGTTAATAAGTGATTAAGTGATCTTAAAATTAACAACATACAAAACAAATGGTGTATTAGTAAGCGTTACATTGGTATCCATAACCGATGAAATATTCTGAGCAGTATTTTTAGTTTAGACATGTTTGATAGATCCTCAGACGACTTAAAAATTTCGAAAGCTGTCCCTTTGTGTAATTGAGAAAAACGTAATGTAGTAAAAACGTATTCAGAAAATGACATAACTACCTGCCGTTCCATTGTAACCCTTCACTGTAAGTCTGTAGTTAGTTGACTTGTCACCGATGATGAATGTGGAATATTTTGCAAATGCTTTATCACCATTAAAATCCTCCAAATCGACTCTCAGCTCATAATATCCATTAGATGTTAGTTTGTGTAGTTTGTCATTACCTTTTTTATATAAAGAATAAGATAAATATTGAGATGAATACCTTATATGTGTATACTTCTGCTTAAATTCGAATTATTATTTAAATTTATCAAAATTATATGAGAGCTGCCAAACATATATGACATCACACAACTTCTCACAGCAGAATTTTTTTTTAAATACGGTTAAATCAAACAGGACAGAAAAAACTAGGAATGAATGCATTAAATGATGAAGTCGATTGTTTCATTTTTTTTTTACTTCAGGAACCTCAAATAAGTTATTGGTATTTTTCATTTAAAGGATATATTTTGTTGCATGGGTGATGAACCTTGTTTTATTAACAATATGTTCGAAAAGTTTGATTTGTTAATTTAACAATATAAGAATCTTGCATTTTGTCAGCACTTCCATAATTTCGACGGATTCAATATAGTAGTTCATGCATTATTTTAAGAAAATCGACATCAAAACATCATTGATAATATATGTTTCGACCTCGATCTCGATTCAAGTCGGACAACGTGTTTCCCGTTTTGATTTATTTTAATAAAAGCACTCACCTAACCAGAAATCCGTCCTTAGATTACCAAATCCCTTTGCATATTCTTGCCATCCTCGATAGAAATCTACCCTACCATCTTGTCTATGCTGAAAAACCTAGAGTTCCAAATATATAAGTACATTTTATATGAATCATAAATTAATTTACAGTTTGTAATTCATGTATGGTGTAACTGAATGAACCAAAAACATGAATATGAGATATGCGCATATGCGCATATAAATGATCAGTCTACAGTTTCCAAAAATGGTGCAGTAAGGTCTGTCAATTATTCAGATGAGAATATCTTCATTATAAAGCAACAATTTAATGCGTCAGTCTTATAATTTCTAAACATCTTTCTCAATTTATTTTACAATATTTTTACCGTCCATCGTCCGCCATCCGTCTTCATATCACAATACGCATTAAATCCAGCGCCACCTTCCGGGTAGATTTTGTACACCCCACTTCTATCATGTTTTCGGTGTAAATCCGAGCAGTCCTGAATTTTGTTTTCTAAAATAGCACAGCCACTATATTAGAGTATGATAATTTACTTAAGTTTAAATAATATAAAGATAACATATTATCTGTTTTTCTCCAATCGCAACTCTCTTATTAGCATTTTCGAGAAACCGATTATAGCCTTTTAATTTTCGAAACAAATCCTTGTTAGAATACAATAAAACATTAATCTGCCAACATGTCTCAGCTCAAATAATGAGTTAAAGCAACACGTTGTTTTTCTTTTTGTCAATTTGTTCTGATCAACTCTGTCTTTCAATTCTGTTCAGAAAGTTAAAAACTCATTGAAATCTTTAAATGACGTTTTAGTTCATTTACTGCAAATACTAATATTTTACTTTTACATTTGTAGATGGAAGGTTAAAACAAAGGTGTTTAGTAATAATGAATATCGGATTTTTTTTTTATAAAACTCTTTGATATTTTTCTTACTTAGTTTCGATAATGAGTAGCATACTATCATTAAGTGCTCATGTTACTCAGTGGCTTATTGTAACATTAAGAAGTAAAACCGTCAATTTACCCATCAACATTGAATATATAATATTAAATACTTATGTGTATAAAAAGAGCGGACAGTTCCTAGTTTATATTAACTGTTAGAGTATTAGCGTAGACAAGGAGGTTCTACAGATATTATATGTATATATGATCTAGCTATAATGGTTGACTTTTAAAAAAATGTTATTTGTTGTCTCATTGGCACTCACACCACATCTTCCTATATCTATATATACCTAAAGCTTAATTTTAACTAATTTAGTTAAATGCAAAAGGTTGTTACCTGAAGGCAGCACAGATCTGTATCTACCAGTTGCCAATATGCTAAGTACTCGTTCAGCAGTTTTTCCATAAAAGCAAACACCTTAAACATATAAATCAAGTATGTGTAAACATGTAAATATAAAAGAAAATATAGTAAAATGAAAAAAAATGTTAACAACAAAGTAATAAATTAACAATACATATAGAAAAATACATTAGTTTCAGCTGCAAACTTCACATCCATAAGTTTCACTACATTATAATTACCAGAATCAGAAGTTGATGTTAGAAGATTTCTATCGGCATTTGTTACTACTACCAAAGCAACAATATACAACAGTAAAAACGGTGTATGTAAAATAGATTGATACATATTAAACGTACCTTGCAAACAATTGAAACTAGTAAACTATTTGTACCTAATTGTAATAACAGTTGCGTGACTAATTATCGTAACAGATTGGAGTGTTTAACATTTCTGGAAACAAAATATTTTTTTCAACGAATGTCCATTACTTCCTTGTCTGTTACCTGGAATGTTGCATTTAAACGTATACTGTGTATTCGTCCTTTGACCTGAAGATTGTGATACCTCCTGGCTTCCAACTCTAATTGAATTCTAAGATGAAATCTGTTTTTGTGCTGACACTTATAAAAATCATGTACATTTTTATATATTTTGTCTTGACCATGTATATTCATTCTTACCAATTACTTTGACATTGATTATCTCTTGTATTATGTGTCGGTCGTATTAAACTGCCCTGTGTTTGAGTTGAATATATAATAAAACCTATCAAAGCTTCCATAAACACATTGATTAATTTAATATTTAACGATTCGCTATCTATCGTATATATGATTAAGATCAACACTTCATCAAAACCAATTAAGTTGATTGAATCGACACAACATTTTATCGATTGTTACGAGTAAGGAGAGGTAATAAAACTAAGTGTGATGTTGGAGTCGACAATTGATGTTCGATCGATATTTTCAATCGAAAATTCGTCTTTATCAAATTGATTTGACATGAGACGTTCAATCGTTATCGATTGATATATATATCGTTAAGATAGGGTCTTAAACCATAACAAATTGATTGATTCAACTTTTTATGCTTAATCATCATCGATCGTATCACTCTTAGTATTTGCTTGATTGTTGTCGAATCATTATCGATCGTATCAATCGTAACGACCGAACCATCATGCTGAACAAATCATATCGATTAATAACAAACGATGGTAATCGGTTGAGTCCATTAGTTCAACAAATGTTATTCAATAGTTTTCCAATTGTTAATGATTTGAAAAAAAAAAACGACCGTTAAGTTGTATATTCAATACATACTTTTTATCTGATTTGAATTAAAAAAATGTTGGAATATCAACTGTCGTCGAATCACTCAATTTCAAATACTAGTATATCAATGAAGGACAGGGACCAAGGTTTTCAGAAATTCAAGATCTCTTATGGTACATGTGGTACGGAAAACTGATATTGAAATTCATAATTATGTATAGTTAATTTTAAGGATATAATTACGAGATGGATTTTAAATAAAATTCATAACTTTAATCTTGACAGTCAAGCAGCAAATCTGTCTTTTTGATGTTTGACGTGGATTTACAAATAATGTCCACCATTAAATAAATAATAAAACATTTTCAGATACTCACAAGAAATCTTTAAATTTTAAATTGCTAACTGTATACATATGCAGTATGAGTAACGCTAATTGTAAAAGTCAAACGGTGATTTATAGTTGTTTGCTTTTATATCATTTGGTTATGGTGGCGAGTTTGCAATCATCTTTCTAATTTTATATTTATTAAGCATGGGTTTTACTACAATACACATACATTTTGAAAGAATAACAGATCATATAAAATTCCACAAAGAACACAAAAAACAGTTTAGTGTCACTAAAGCCTGCGCAAAATAGCCTGCAGGTATATAATACCAATCAAAGTAAACTTATTAAACCGTGTACACCTTTAAGGTAAAATCATTATAGTGAACATCATAACCACAAAACAAGACAAAAGTCAGAGTATGCAATCTGTATCTTTATTTCTCAAAAGTATAACGGACTGTGTTACATTCATACTTTATGAATCATCAGTGATGTGTTCTTCATTGATTGGTTTCCTTACAATTTATACCAAAAAGTCAAATCACAACCATACTGAAATCCTAGAAAAGTATCTAATCAAATGGCAAAATTAAATGACAAAACGCATTTCATTGTCATCCTTTTTTATTTCCTATATACAGTCCGTTCAGATTACAGTCATAATATTTGTAATACCACCAACTCCCTTTAAAAGTTTCCGCACATATACTGCCATAGGTGTCATTATTCGTATCTTTTGTCCTAAAAGCATGTGTATCATGTATCGTTAGAGAATCGCCTATTGTCATACATAAAAAAAGAAATGTTAAGAACCGACATTGGTGTAGATTAAAACCATTCTTTTTGTAACTTCACCCTTATTCTTTATTTTTTCTTATCTCTACCAACGTTTGAAACATTAAGGGCACATGATACATTTTGAACCTGTATTTTCAAGTTGATGATTTTTTTTTATAGGCTATTTTTTGCCTGATTAAATCAAATATATAATAAAAATATACCTTCATGTGCTACCTATTGAGTAAAATGAGGTAGGAATTTTGTACATTTGCTCAAAATTCAGATTTGTAGCCGTATTATCTTTTCAATAGAAAAACATTATTTTTTTGTTTTAAAAGATAAACACAAATTGTTTTTGTTAAATAATCGGTAAATTCTGTATTTTATTAGTAACATAAAAAGTTATGCAAATTTTATCAAGAAATAGCTCATATTTATCAAATGTTCATAAAAAGGGGGAAAATGTCATTTTTCGTTAGAAACGTCATTACCTCCCCTGTAACTGTATCGTATGCCCATAATTCAAAGTCATGTTTTATCTAAAATATACGTACATGCAATAAGTTATGAATTTTATCAACTCAAGGTGGTACCTAACACTTCAGGAAGATAACTCTGTAAAATCAGCTTAACATTTTTATCAAGTTGTATTCTTAAGAAGACATGTAAGCTTCTCAATGATCAAAATCAGTGTTTGTCCAACTGCTATATGTTAAATTAAATTTTCAGAGAAAGTGTGTGGTTAAAATTTATGAAATTTGATATTTTTGTCAATGGGACAAAGTACATATTTAGTCCAATCTTTATTTTAAATTAAACGAGCAAAATCAATTTTAGTCGAAGTGTTTGGTACCATCTTAGGAAGCAATGATCCGAAATATACATGATCATTTACTGTCTATTAAATTACTAATACAAAGAACTTGCATTTTTGAATTAAATATATTAAATAAAAACGTATTGATAGTTTAATGTTTAAAATGAAGATAATTTCAAACATTCATCGAACAAGTGCTGTGTATTTTTAATGTGGCATCCACAAAGACAAGATGGGTCAGACTATTTATCGACTCTAAACAAGTGATAATTCAGGGAAGATGGGCAGCATCTTAATTAAATTAAATTTATATTTAGTTTCCTCGGTTCATATGCATAGTGATTTGGTACTTCTTTATTTATAGTGTTTAAACTTTTCAATATTCAATAGTTCAAAAGTTGATGGTATAAATATTTTTTGGTAAGGTATAATATATCAAAAGGAACAACAATTCCAATGTCATTTCTAAAGGCACATACAGTTTCGCTCTGTACATAAGGTGGAACCAGATTGCATAGATAATTTCGGAGCTTGGCAATATTGAATGTTATAAAAAAAAACATTTGTAATTTTCGTCTTTTCATCGTTTCAACTAAAGTGTCAAAACTAACACCTGCATACAGATGTTCATGACAAACCAGTTACTACTCCAACATCTTATCTGCAAATTTTTAAACTTATTAGTGCATTCTATACAATTATTATCCTAAACCATAATTGCATATTTAAAACGTTAGTTCTGGAATTTCTCAGTATATTTTAATATTTATATTCGCAATTTTCCAATGTTACCTGACTTTCTTCTTAATGCAAAACACAGAGTATGTTTATCATATACCAGTAGAAAATAATAGCAAAGGACAAAATATGTAATGTCAATTTGCCTTTTGAACTTGACCTTAATTTCAAGTGCATAGGTCATGGATGTTTAGAAATAAAAGAGCATCTAGGCTATTTATTTAATGGTTAGAAGAGATATACTGGCAAATATCTCATTTTAGATTTTCAATCTTGAGAACCTCATTTAAAATAACTATAGAGCACTTCCACTAAATGTATAACATATAGTAACACACAATTAGACTCAAACCTTTTATTGCTTACTGTTCAGTTTAATTCTAACTAAAACATGATCACAATTCAAGTTTAAGATATATACCGTCACCTAGACCTTTGACGTCGACGACTATTTTGTAGGGTAGTTTTTAAATAAACTACTATAAGGAGATAGTGTGAGCACTAGTCTTAGTTACAACCTGTTTGATTAAGCAACAAAGGACTTTACAATATCTGAAGATAGTCTTATACTTGCATAAGTCGTTGAAACAGCGACGTGAGTAAATCATTTAGTGAAATGAATAATTCATTATTAAGTCTTGTTAACTTAGAAACAATCGCATAACTGTTAAAGTAGAGACCAAATTTTAATGTCAGAACTATATTATTCTAAATGCTAAATAAAATACTAAAAAAAATTGTTGAAGTTTTCTATATTTAAATTAGAAATGCATAAGACAAAAACTCATCTGAAAAATATTAGCATTACCTGCCGTTTCCCTACAACCCTTCATTGTAAGTTTATATTAGTTGACTTGTCGAATGTTGAAGGTAGATTATTTTGCGTATGGTTTAGCACCATTAAAATTCGCCAGATTGACCGTTAGCTTAAATCAACCTTTGAATGTTAGTCTGAACAGGTTATGATTACCTTTTTAATTATAAAAAAGAACGAGACATTGAGATGATTATTATTTTCATTATAACTCATGTTCAAATCTACAAACATTGTTCAAATTTATCATTTTCGTTTATGAGAGCTACCGAACATTTAGGATATCAATACTTTTACAACATTTAAAAGCAGATAAAATTAAAACTACGATTTCATAAATGACACGACAGCTGATATTTTTAATATGTGGTATTTTGATTTAAGAATCAGTTGTATTGCATTGGTGAGGAACCTTGATTACAAATTAGATCGGAAATTTGAAATGGTTAATTCTACAATATAAACGTGTTGCATTTTGTCAACACATTATAAATTTCAAAAGACTTCATGAAGTATAGAAATGCATTTACTAGTTTCAATTAAAAACGACCTAAAAACAACATGGATGATTTTTTTTCTCTATTGACATGTTCATTTCGACTACCCGATCGAAGTGTGATTACTTAGCAAGAAATTATTGAACGTGTTGTTTTATTTTTTTTAGCACAGTCTATAAAGGATTTTACTACCTTTCGAAAGGAATATATAAATATCTTCATTTTGTGCAAACACTTCACATGTATTAATGTTAATCTGTAATGTGTTCAAAACTTTTATACAGCTTTTCAAATCTAACTAAAATTGCATTATTGTTCATCAACAGTGAATATATCTCGAGAGTGAAAGTTAGAAACATATGTGTACAAAATAAGAACAGAAAATTACTTCTTTATATTACAAATCATACAAGAATCTTAGTGAAAGGAATATATGCCAGAAGTTAAATTTGTAAAATGAATATGTGTGTTAACTGAAGGCAGTAAAGATCTGTACTTACCAGTTGACCATATTCTGAGTACTCGTTCAGCCGTTTTCCATAAAAGCATTAACCTTAAAAACATTATTTCATCTATTGTAAACACGTAAGAAATACAAAAAGATCAGAAAAAAATCAACAATTCAAGTAATAAAACAATCAGTGCACAATGTATTTAGAATCAAACACAACAGATAGGCTGTATTATAATAACCGGAATCAGAAGTTGATTCAGTAAAAAAATTGTCCTTTCTAAATATTTATTTGAGGTCAAATCTACATATTTCTTTTCTCATCAAATCAGCTCTATAAAACAGTTCTTATTGTTCATTTATAAAATCACAGCATCAACAATTGTATGTTGGACTAATATAATTTTTAATTACGTCATCTGAGTTCCTCATCGCACGGTCCATTATGAACATTGACCCGAATACAATAACATTCAGGACAGACAAATATACAAATTATAAAACCATTTTTTTTAGAGAGCAATTGAAGGTCTTTTAACCAATAAAGATCTATTTTGATATCAAAATATCAAAAAAAAAACCCAGTCTAAAATGACTATGGCTGTATGATGTATACATATGAATTAAAAGCAAAGGTCAAAATATAGAACGTCCCATTAACCAACGACCTTGATCTCAATTTCAAGGTCACAAACTAAGGAATTTAATGAAAAGACCCTAGTTCTTTAATATGTATGGTCAATGAGTTATATCACTTTACGCCTAAGTGAAATATAGGATTGGCAACTCCCATTTAATGTCTACGCACCCTTTCAACCAAAAGTTAGAAGTTACGACATGTCGCAACTAACAATTTAGTTAGAAATAATTTGTCGATATGTTGAACGGTTTTAAAAATAAGCCAAAATCCAAATTTATGATATGACCTTGACTTTTGAACTTGACCTATTTTTTTTAAATTTTGGACTAAGGACCTCAAACGAAAAGACCTTAGGCCTATATCACTTATGGTTTACCAATAAGAGAAGCTTATTACGTATATCAAATACATAAGGGGGGATAACTCTCATATGGAGTCTCAGGATAGCTTCGGTCCAAATAAAAATCCTAATTCTGAAGATGTAACGAGTAATTTGGTAAAATGAATTTGTCGTAATCCTTTAATGTTGCGGAGAAAAACAACGTAAAGTATTCAGTTACGCGGTTGTCAATTTTAAAAGCGTATACACTGTTTGAAATCTTATATCAACTATCTAAACGATATCTTGTGAAACAACAAAACTACGCAAGAAAAAAGTTAAACGGAAGAAAAAGATTAACATAATAATTATAATAAAAAAAATAATAATAATCAGAACAAAATCAAAAGGTCTTTAGGTGGAAATACCTAATAAAGAATACAATATTACATTTTGACATGCTAACCACAGAATAAAAACTTTAAATTTAGATTCTGCAGATTATTCATAAACATTCTCAACCCGGGATTAAATGATAAATGATATTCTAATTTTAACGTTACATTTTAAAGTCTTAAAATGACATTAAATTAATAGTCTCCCTTGTATTTGTTAACGTCATACTATTGTTAACGTCAATCAATTGTTTTATTTATATACAAGTCACATTACCTGACCTGAAGATTTGCGGAAACATTGAAAGTACTAGTAAAAAAGTGATGCATTGAAACCGTTATTATCTTTTAATAATTTTCTTATATGTTACCAGCATACGGACTTTACTTAACTTTTTCTTATCTACTTACGTATGTATTTGCATGATAATATTCTGGATTCGAACAATTGATGATCATTATTATTATGGAGAATACATCATTTAAAGAATTATCAAGTAAGTTGATATTAATTCATGAAGATTTAAGGTAGATCACAAGTATATATTTTTTGAGACAGAATTTTTTTATAATTTGCCAAAATGAAGATTTTTCTATGCTCTTTTAAAAAATTAAATAAAAAAAAAAATGGGTCACCGTGCCATTTTGCAAGCTATGAGTCGTTGAAAATTGCAAAAATTTGGTTAGTTTGTTCATGAAAAAACACATAACTGTGCTTAAAAAAAAATCTATGAGATAGAATTTTGAAATAAATTGTGAGAAGAAAGGTTTCATAATATGTTTTAAGAAAACAAAAAGAAATTATGGTGTCACCGAGCTTGTTTTCTTGCCACAAGTAAAAATTAAAAAAATCCTTATAAGCCCAGTATAAATTTTGTACTAAAAGAGTTATCTCCCCTTAAATGGCTCATTTGAAAAAAAATGATTTTAAAACCAAAAAAAAAAATGATATTTGTTAAAATATGTTGTATTATACGATTAATTAACAAGTTTTCTTTAAATAGAAAAAAACAGTCTAACCATTGACCTGCAAATTTGATTTAAGCAAATAACTAGACCGATTTCATTGGGGTTCGTGTTGTTTATTCTTTAGTTTTCTATGTTGTGTCCTGGTTACTATTGTTTTTCTGTTTGTCTTTTTCATTTTTAGCCATGGCGTTGTCAGTTTGTTTTAGATTTATGAGTTTGACTGTCCCTTTGGTATCTTTCGTCCCTCTTTTAAACAAGAACTGAAAATATCTTTCAATATTGTAGATGAGCAGGAAGCCGTCAACTCACAAGAAATTTTGATTAATTCACAAGATCTTTACAATGTAAGAAAATCCATTATCTCATTATGGAAACGAAAATTAAATGAGAGAAAACAAAATTTCTGGAACTTTTTTAAAAGTCAAAATACTGTAATTATTTACGAAACATGGTTGGGAAAAGAAATGCCAGTAATTCCAAGAAAGTTAAGACCAAAAACCATTCCAGGAGAACACACTGATGACATTAATATTCGTCGCGAGAATGCTATTCATAATTTTGAGGTTGAAATTAAACTTTTGAAAAATAAAGCTAACATATATGAACATAACTACAAAAAAATGAATGAAGAAATGTACGAAACTTTTGTTGCAAAATTTAACGCCGAAATCACAGAAAGTATGAATAATTTATGGAGATCTAATTGTAAAAAAGAATAAATTAAATCTGTATAAATCAGATAAATCAATAATAATAAAAGAAGCGGATAAAGGCAACGCAGTTGTAATCATGGACCGTGAGTATTACATAGATACTATTTTAAATATGTTACAAGATGAAATGTCCCTCGACACCATTTGCGAGTATGGTCTTGAGGAAACGATGATAGTCTGTTGGAAGGGACGATAAATGGCTGGCCCGTGTTAAGAGAGAGCCATAATTCTTGCACGTTAAAGACATCCTTGTAGATTTCGAAAAAGAGTAGGCTAATGCCGCTACAAGGCAGCACTCACACCCGCAAAGTGGAAAGGGATTAATATAAGTTGCAAAACTTGTTCCCAATCCACTATAAATAAATAAGTTTAAACTAAGATGAAATGTCTTATGAGGGGACAGATAAAAAATTGGACCGACATCTGCAGGTACAATGATTAAAAAATTACTAAAGAAACATAAAACGGAATTGTTTGAAGAAGATATAGATTACATTTCAAATTCTAAATTTTCAGAAAGCTATTTCTATATGGTTTACCAAAAATTCACAAAAGGGAGGAAATTTCAAATGCGATATCAGAACAAAACAGGGAATACATCGAACTTTGAAGACCAAATGATTTAAAATTTTGACCAATTGTGGGCGGACCCAACAGCGTTACACAGACTTTAAGCCCTTTTATAGACACTGTGCTTAAACCTTTATGTCGTGAAGTTCCAAGTTTTATACGAGACGATTTAGAATTTTTAAATCATCTACCAAAAACTGTTAACCCGAATTCAGAACTCATTACTTTTGATATTGTAAGCCTATACAAAAATATCCCTCATGACGTAGGAATTACAGACGTAACATATTGGTTAGAAATACGGAAAACGTCATTGAAAACAGATTAACCAAAGAATTTATCCTTGCATCTTTGAAACTTATACTAGAAAGAAATATCTTTTTACTGAAACGGAACATACTATCATCGGAAAAAAGGAACAGCTATGGGTACTAAAATGGCGCCTTCATATGCCACTTTGGTACTTGGATATTTGGAACAATCATTATACGAAAAAATGAGTCACAAGTACGGAAATGAATTTGCCATTTACATACGTCAAAACTGGAATCGATTTCTTGACGACTGTTTTATAATTTGGAATTCGAATATATCTGTCTCAGATTTTCATTCTGATTTAAATTCTTTAAATCCATACATTCGTTTCACTATTAACAGAAATGTCAGGGAAATGCCGTCTTTTGATATTTTGGTTAAATTGTCACAGATTTCTTCTCTAAATACACTGATACAGATATGTATTTAAATTTTTATTCAAACCATCCAAAACATGTAAAATTAAATGTACCTTTTAATCTAGCGTCAAGAATAATCACTATTACAAGTACAGACATATTACGCAATAAAAGACTGGAAGACTTAAAAGCGTATTTAAAGAAGAAACACTACCCGGAACAAGTAATAAATTACGGAATTCAAAAGGCACTGACAAAAGGACCAATTGTTACAGAATCACGGCGATCCGAAACTACCGAGGAATCATCGAACAATTTAAACAAAATTATTCCGTTTGTCACAACTTATAATCCGCGAGATTATGACATTTATAGTTCCATTCGACAAATTGAAACAAATTTACACAAAAGTGAAAGAATGGACAAGGTCTTACAGAAAAAGAAGATTATCAACAGCGAAAAACAGTCGAAAAGTCTGAAACGATATTTAACATCTTCAAAATTTGACTTTAATGAAACTGTGCCAATTGTAAAAAAATGTACCGATAAACGATGTATGACTTGTCCAAATTTTATAGAAGAAAGTTAAATTTATTGCAAAAAATTACTGTGAAGCAAAATATGTCTTGTAAAAGTTCAAACGTCATCTATTCTCTGATATGTTCAAATTGTGAGAAATTCTATGTTGGAGAGAAAAAAATGAACTGCGGACTAGAATGACTCTACATAGACAGCAAACCAACCATGAAGATTTAACATTCATCAGGGCAAACGACCATTTCCATCGTTGTTCTAATGGACGATTTAAAATATTTCCATTGTATATGGTCAATCGTCAAAATGATTTTCTCAGGAAGAGGAAGAATTGTTCATTAACATTCTCAACCCGGGATTAATTGATAAATGATATTCTAATTCTAACGTAACATTTTAAAGTCTTAAAATGACATTAGTAGTCTCTCTTGTATTTGTTAACGTCATACTTTTGTTAACGTCTATCAATTGTTTTATTTATATTCAAGTCACATAACCTGAAGATCTGCGGAAGCAGTGAAAGTACTAGTAAAAAAGTGATGCATTGAAACCGTTATTATCTTTTAATAACTTTCTAAGCTCCACTTAGTAATTAAGTTGATACCGAATAGCAATTCTCCCGACTACCAAACTTTTGTCACACTTGTTCTTTGAATCGAGTTACATCGGAATATTTGATGAAACAATGGGTGTCATCATTTTTTGTTTTCTTTGTAATTTTCAATTTTGGTGATAAACTTACAGAAGTATATAGGGAAAATGTCTTTTTTTTCAGCTTTCCATATTCTATCATTTGTTTTAGCTTACTACGTTCTTACTATATACGGAGAAAAACAAAAATTAAATCTGTCATAGTTTTATAGCTGTTGATCTCTGAAAGAACGTTTTACTTAATAGACATAAATGAATCTGTCTCATAAACGTTGACAAAAAGAAAGATTGTTTGTTGAACATTTTGTAATGACGGTTAATTAAAGTAAATCCCGCATTGACAATAAAATAAATTTTAGAAATTTGATGTTCTTACAATACATTTAATATTTGTGAATTAAATGGAGGAAATATCTCTCAAATCAATGCTTCAGTAACAAAGGGACGACACAACCATAATTGCATGTTGTCGTTTTTCATACTTTACTGTAATTTGCATTCTTATGAAAGAGGGACGAAAGATACCAGAGGGACAGTCACACTCATAAATCGAAAATAAACTGACAACGCCATGGCTATCAATGAAAAGGACAAACAGACAAACAATGACACACATTACACAACATAGAAAACTAAAGAATAAACAACACGAACCCTACCTAAAACGTGGGGAGATCTCAGGTGCTATGAAGCTACGCCGAGACCGAACGGACAAACAAACTGCAGTTACAGAGTTATGATTCTAATATGTCAAATGAACTGCTTGGAAAACCATATCTAACTTAATATCTCATATAAAAAAAATATAGCCATTCAGGAAGTCTCATTCCATGGCATGTTATAGACCTTTTTTACAATTACGAAACTTTATAACATTGTTTATTACATGTTAAACAAAATTATTGTAACGGCTGTCAATTCAGCACTATGATTTTGCTTTTTGGCTCCAAACCAATTCCCAATGAAATTGGTATTCTGGTCTAGGGTCAAGGTAGGCTGTTGTTTTGAAATGCTTTTCTTAGTCTTATAGTCTGGACAAATTGTTCTTGATATTCCAATATAACTATGCGTCCTGGAAATCTATAATTATGACAAGGACGATGAAAATTATACGTTATAAATTCATGCTTGGATAAAAACAAAATCAAAACAGAGAGAACCTGAATTGTTTGTTTGCCTCGTAAATCTAAGTAGTCATATCATATAAAAATGTTCTTCACTTAATAGATAAGGTCAAGAGGACATCTTAAAGTCTTAAAGAAATGCTGTTTTACAGTTTGTATATATTTGATGTTGTCTGATGTTTAGTTATACATTTTTGATTAACAATACATTGATAGGTTCTAGCAAGCTCGTATATTAGAGTTATGTCTATAATTTGTTTTAGAAACTAAAAAAAAATCTATTTCCATATTAATTACCTTGACTATGATAACAAATACTATTTTTTTACCGTGTGTGTTGCATTGTCGTTTGTGTTTTTTTTGTTCTGAAGTGTTTCTGTTCTTTCGATTTTATACTGTTATATTTGATATATTTCCCTCAACTTAAGTTTTTAACCCGGATTTTTTTCTCTCAATCGATTTATGACTTATGACTTTCGCACAGCACACACATAAACGTAAACACAGTCACAATTTCATAAAACACCACACAATATACTAAAAATTGAACTATATCAAAAATAAATCTAGTGGTAAAGACAGGTACATCGGAATGATATACAGTTACAATTTTATAAATGCAGTTCCTGGCAATTTAAAATATAGTCACACGTCGTTTTGTAGCATATTCTTTAACATTCGTCTAACGTCACAATGTAAAAAAAATCCAATTATATTTTTAGCATGTTAAACAGAGTATGTGTTCTGTGGATGCCAATGAGACGAGTTTTCGACGGAGACCAACTCACAGAGAATTTATCAACCTTAAGTCATCGTGTATGTTACAATCATGATTTGTAACTGGGAAAATAAGTGAAGATGAGTCTGCACTACTTTATATGATTGTCAAAACACAAGGTATTGCCTGTTTACTTGATGAATTGAACGAAATAAACCTCACGCGAAAAAATATGATACCAAATACAGATGTAGGTCTATAAGAAATGGTGGAAAAATAATTGATTATAATGGGAAAGATAAAATATTTTTCATTCCTAGATACGATATTGAGCAATAAGAATATAAAGAACAACAAATATCTGATTGGAGCATTATTTGAACTTCCATTGCATTGGTTAAACTTTAATTAACGTCGCGTGTTGTTCCGCTTGACCATATCAAGTTGTCAAGATTTCAATTCTTCATATTTCATTAAGTCTTCAAATACATCAGTTCAAATATAAATAAGAAAATGTATACAAGATGCGAGTATGTTTTGATGTCAAATCAATAATGAAGTCCAAAGGCATATTAAACAAAAACAAATCTAAAGGTTTACTACATATAGCCAACATGAAAAACTAAAGATAGTATATGCTTGCCTATTAATAAATTTCACTAGATACCAAATGACGACGAGATTGGTATCAATGACTTGGCATAGAAAACATTGGTCATGTTACTTCTTCTAATTTTTTTTCCAGAATAAATCGTTTTTTTTTACTTTTTTGAATATCCGATTCGATATATAAACGAGCTTAAATTATTGTCATCTAATATCTATAGATTCCTGCATTCCTTTTATATAGATTAATTTTGGTATCTTGTTTTGGCGTTTTTTTTCAATTATTACACCTTCAGAGCTAAAATTAAGCGTAACATTAGTGCAAACGCCGTATAGTGATAGTTGCTGTTTTGGAACTGGATCTGACGGGGAGTTTAAAATTGGTGTGCATAAATTTGTAATCAGATTTCTCAAATAACCATTTATTTATTTAATTTATTTAGGACATTTTGTTTGATAAGAATTTGTAGAAGTATAAAAAGTTGTAAAGTAAAAACTGAGAGGCGAAACAAAAGTATCATAGGTTGTTGATTTGGTTCATGGTAAGTGTTTCTCGTTTCTTTTTTTTCAGTATTGATAAGACTGTTGGTTTTCCTTTTTGAATTATTTTTTTATTTTAAATATTTCAAATTGTGCATAAATCAAAATTGAAATATGAATAAATGTTTCAATGGTGTTTTCATCATGTGGAAAAAACTAGAAGTAAAGTTGTTGAACTTATAAAAAAAACATTTAGCCCTGGCTTGTGGACATGCCAGCCCTAAATATTTTTTTAAGTTCATTGTGTAGTATCTGAATACTAATTTAGGGGGCAATTGAAATAAAAGAGGATGTTACCATTTGATTGATGACTTTACCTTAAGAATATTTCACGGAGTTCGGTATTTTTTTTGTTATACTTTTGCATCATACCAGAAATAAAAGTTGACTAACAGATACTGCTGGATAAATTGAGATCAGACTAAACCGTTTATGTTAAACGGAATACTTTTCGCTTCTACATTTTTTTTATCATTCCTTCAACTGAAAACTAATCATTAAGTTCTTTAACTTCACAGCAAAATGTCATAATCTCTACTTTTTTTTCAGACGTTTCATTAATGAACTGTAATCATGATCTTATAATTGAATCGAATAAAAACGTCTAAAAGAACGAAATAAAGACTCTGTTCCTACACTGCGACATAAAAGTACGCCTCCATCCGGAAATCATATCATTTAACTGATTGATATAAGAAGGCGATGCCCTTATACACGAATGCGTGGTTTCAAAGGATTTGTCTTTGTGAATCGTTTTTTTAAACATGCATATATATTTTTTTTGTATGTAATTCCGTTTATGTGATAATTTACATATATGAAATACAAAGGTTTGCATCAACAAAAATTCTGCCGGAAGCATTGTAACAAAATAGTTGTTTGAAATAAAAGATTATTTAAAAACATACTGGTACAGACAGGGTTTTGTGTAGGCTCTGCAATGTTATTGGTATTTCGTTATCATAAAGTAAAACAATAAAGAGAAGAAAATGTTCTTCCGAATTTGTTAATTAAAAAGATATTGCTGGTTACTCTGTGTCTGATTACAAATACATATACATATGCCCTGCAAGAAAAAAATGAATAAAAAATATTGCAATACTAATAAGCAATCTGTAAACAAGACCGACCAAGTAAAATAGTAAAACAATTTGACTTACGAAAAAAGTAAGTACGGGATTAATCAAATTTCAGGAGTTAGGAAATATTGACAATCAAGAAAATAGAAAAAAGACAAATAGAAAATCTGCAAATCATTAGACAGAAAGTTACCGCCTTGGTAACCCAAACCCCACCAATTAGCCGGAGATGATCCAAGGATCAACAAAAATGTACTATGCAGATTTTCGCACCAGACTTGGTGATGACTTTTTGCTAATAATAAGTACACCTTTAGTAAATAAAATCTCATTCAATATTGTGGACACAGTCTCACAATTTCATAAAACACCACACAATATACTAAAAATTGAACTATATAAAAAATAAATCTAGTGGTAAAGACAGGTACATCAGAATGATATACAGTTACAATTTTATAAATGCAGTTCCTGGCAATTTGAAATATAGTCACACGTCGTTTTGTAGCATATTCTTTAATATTCGTCTAACGTCACAATGTAAAAAAAATCCAATTATATTTTTAGCATGTTAAACAGAGTAGGTGTTCTGTGGATGCCAATGAGACGAGTTTTCGACGGAGACCAACTCACAGAGAATTTATCAACCTTAAGTCATCGTGTATGTTACAATCATGATTTGTAACTGGGAAAATAAGTGAAGATGAGTCTGCACTACTTTATATGATTGTCAAAACACAAGGTATTGCCTGTTTACTTGATGAATTGAACGAAATAAACCTCACGCGAAAAAATATGATACCAAATACAGATGTAGGTCTATAAGAAATGGTGGAAAAATAATTGATTATAATGGGAAAGATAAAATATTTTTCATTCCTAGATACGATATTGAGCAATAAGAATATAAAGAACAACAAATATCTGATTGGAGCATTATTTGAACTTCCATTGCATTGGTTAAACTTTAATTAACGTCGCGTGTTGTTCCGCTTGACCATATCAAGTTGTCAAGATTTCAATTCTTCATATTTCATTAAGTCTTCAAATACATCAGTTCAAATATAAATAAGAAAATGTATACAAGATGCGAGTATGTTTTGATGTCAAATCAATAATGAAGTCCAAAGGCATATTAAACAAAAACAAATCTAAAGGTTTACTACATATAGCCAACATGAAAAACTAAAGATAGTATATGCTTGCCTATTAATAAATTTCACTAGATACCAAATGACGACGAGATTGGTATCAATGACTTGGCATAGAAAACATTGGTCATGTTACTTCTTCTAATTTTTTTTCCAGAATAAATCGTTTTTTTTTACTTTTTTGAATATCCGATTCGATATATAAACGAGCTTAAATTATTGTCATCTAATATCTATAGATTCCTGCATTCCTTTTATATAGATTAATTTTGGTATCTTGTTTTGGCGTTTTTTTTCAATTATTACACCTTCAGAGCTAAAATTAAGCGTAACATTAGTGCAAACGCCGTATAGTGATAGTTGCTGTTTTGGAACTGGATCTGACGGGGAGTTTAAAATTGGTGTGCATAAATTTGTAATCAGATTTCTCAAATAACCATTTATTTATTTAATTTATTTAGGACATTTTGTTTGATAAGAATTTGTAGAAGTATAAAAAGTTGTAAAGTAAAAACTGAGAGGCGAAACAAAAGTATCATAGGTTGTTGATTTGGTTCATGGTAAGTGTTTCTCGTTTCTTTTTTTTCAGTATTGATAAGACTGTTGGTTTTCCTTTTTGAATTATTTTTTTATTTTAAATATTTCAAATTGTGCATAAATCAAAATTGAAATATGAATAAATGTTTCAATGGTGTTTTCATCATGTGGAAAAAACTAGAAGTAAAGTTGTTGAACTTATAAAAAAAACATTTAGCCCTGGCTTGTGGACATGCCAGCCCTAAATATTTTTTTAAGTTCATTGTGTAGTATCTGAATACTAATTTAGGGGGCAATTGAAATAAAAGAGGATGTTACCATTTGATTGATGACTTTACCTTAAGAATATTTCACGGAGTTCGGTATTTTTTTTGTTATACTTTTGCATCATACCAGAAATAAAAGTTGACTAACAGATACTGCTGGATAAATTGAGATCAGACTAAACCGTTTATGTTAAACGGAATACTTTTCGCTTCTACATTTTTTTTATCATTCCTTCAACTGAAAACTAATCATTAAGTTCTTTAACTTCACAGCAAAATGTCATAATCTCTACTTTTTTTTCAGACGTTTCATTAATGAACTGTAATCATGATCTTATAATTGAATCGAATAAAAACGTCTAAAAGAACGAAATAAAGCCTCTGTTCCTACACTGCGACATAAAAGTACGCCTCCATCCGGAAATCATATCATTTAACTGATTGATATAAGAAGGCGATGCCCTTATACACGAATGCGTGGTTTCAAAGGATTTGTCTTTGTGAATCGTTTTTTTAAACATGCATATATATTTTTTTTGTATGTAATTCCGTTTATGTGATAATTTACATATATGAAATACAAAGGTTTGCATCAACAAAAATTCTGCCGGAAGCATTGTAACAAAATAGTTGTTTGAAATAAAAGATTATTTAAAAACATACTGGTACAGACAGGGTTTTGTGTAGGCTCTGCAATGTTATTGGTATTTCGTTATCATAAAGTAAAACAATAAAGAGAAGAAAATGTTCTTCCGAATTTGTTAATTAAAAAGATATTGCTGGTTACTCTGTGTCTGATTACAAATACATATACATATGCCCTGCAAGAAAAAAATGAATAAAAAATATTGCAATACTAATAAGCAATCTGTAAACAAGACCGACCAAGTAAAATAGTAAAACAATTTGACTTACGAAAAAAGTAAGTACGGGATTAATCAAATTTCAGGAGTTAGGAAATATTGACAATCAAGAAAATAGAAAAAAGACAAATAGAAAATCTGCAAATCATTAGACAGAAAGTTACCGCCTTGGTAACCCAAACCCCACCAATTAGCCGGAGATGATCCAAGGATCTACAAAAATGTACTATGCAGATTTTCGCACCAGACTTGGTGATGACTTTTTGCTAATAATAAGTACACCTTTAGTAAATAAAATCTCATTCAATATTGTGGCTACAACAATCAAAGCATACTCGTGGTCATTTGAGATTCAGCCAAATGATATCCACCTTTACCAATAGGTCAACAACCTTTGGTTAACAGCCGCCTAATTATAAGTACCATATGTACTAAGAAAATCATGTGATACATGCTAAACATAGAAAATCAAGTGGGATGTATACTCGATATAAACGCATCGTAGATACCAGACGCACATTTCTTTTGCAAAAGACTGCTTGTGGTGCTCGTAAAAAGGCCAACATAAAACGAAATCGAAGAGCTTGAATATGCTGTTAAGATGATTTCTTTTGTCGTATAGTTTTCCTTAAACTGACCCTCGTTGATAATTTTAGATGCATGTCAAGATATAAAACATATATATAAAAAAAGTAGCAGTAGAATCCTTTATTTCAGGTGGATGGGATAGATGTGTTAAAACGAAAACTCTGCTCGATTTTGATTTTCATTAACAATTCAAATCCCTCGAAAGGTTTTTGTTAAATGTCCCGACATGGAGATTCATATTTCCCGTCACAATTCTGAAAGGACGCGGCTTTAAATTCTACTTCCCGAACAACCAAATGGCTGCCCTATTTAAATTCATTTCAGTGTTGGCTATGAACAGGCCATGCATGAGTGAATATGTGACTATAACCTTGTCAACCCTACTCAGAAAATAAAACAGGGAGGATGTGATAATTCTTGAGAATGAGAAATCGGTTCACTTGATCAAAAATGACAAACAATTAACAAAGACATAGTGTGGATCATCGAAAAATCAATCCTACAGCACAACACGTACTAAATGTAAAATTATATTACAATTCAGCGTACGATTTTTACTTCAACGTTAAACAGATTTAGTTTACATAGTAAGCAGATCGCATTCAACATTTGTATAGACACGTTGTGAGTAAATTTCAGAAAAAGTAAACAAAAACACCCGGACACGAATATACTATTGCTGAACATATTTGTTATTAAAGTTAAGTCGAAAATGAAAAGGGTTTATAGTAGATATTATATCACAATAGCAACGGGATAATTACATACAAAAATCTATTGAAAATAAAGAACTAGACCCTACCATATCTAATTGCGATCTTTCTATTGACATTAGTTACTTAATATCGAAATAATAGTATCGTGCGTAGGTATCATTTGATGATTTCACTTTGTTATTTATTTGTATTGTAAATGTGTTCCTCCTTATGGTATACTTTCAACTTGAATCATGCATATGTTGATTTTTTAAAATGTATCTACACAGCTACTTTTGTATAGGTACTATTTCTGTGCCAAAAATCTGAAGTACTGTAAATCTACTTTTAATATTTAGTACTATTTTGTTACTTTAAAATTATTGTAATATTTAGGTACCTGTATTTTATAGTACTTGATTTGTACTTGAAATTTAAATACTACAGATTTTTGGTTACATTGCTACATTTTCAGCATTTTGAAAGTTTGACTTTTTCAAATCAAATAAAGTTATGATGTTCCGACATGGAATACTGTGATCATGATTGGTATTATTTGTGTACCAATATTTTAGGTACATTTCAAGTACTGGAAAATACAAGTAACTAAATATTACAATAATTTTTATGTAAAGAAATAGTACTTGATATTAAAAAAAAATTCTATTACTACAGATTTTAAGTACAGAAATAGTACCGATGCAAAAATATATGTATAGTGGCTGAAAATCCGCGGGAAAAACTATTATAGAAACGGTAATGTGTATATCAAAGTTGCTGTTGCTTCTTACTCTTTTTAAAATGGTTCTCTCGTTTGATAAATATACAATTTTACCTGCAGCTTTCCGTGCAGGTGCTTACGTTTAGCAAAGCCTTCACTTCCGCTATGTGTTAAAATGATAAATTTTCTTGTCAAAACTATTGAATAGTTGCAGTTGTAGACAAACACGTCAAACTGTATATCAATTGATCTTATTTCTATGAATAACAATACATATATTAAATGTACAACAAATATCACCTAAAATACTTGATAATTCTTTGAACCACATCAACCAAAAATATCGACTCCGTAGAAAATACTAGACATACGAAACAAAACAGACAACAACGATCAACATATGGTACAGATTATATCAGGCGTGCTTTAAACACTTAAGTAGGTGAGGTAAAACCAGTTTTCCGTGGGCACAGATTTCCCATACATATATTGACCTTACATGCTCGTCGTAAAACTGAAATAAAAAAAAATCCTGCACATTACAGCTACCAATTTATATAAAGTGAACTCTTATTTCAACAAGAACATATTGCACTGTACTATAGCAGCAGGGTAAACATGTGTTTATCCCTTTAGAAATCAAGCTTAGGTATCTACAACTGTTGGTTAAAACTGGGAAATAGTAGTATAGTCCCAAGTTAGATACCGTAAAAATTGATAGAAAAGTTGATAAAAGATTTCATAAAGTCTCGTCATAAAATTAAATTGAATTAAAGAGAGGAAAAAAGTACTTAAGTTAACGGATAATGAAAGGGACAAAACCTATGTACGTTTAAATAAAACATTTCAAGAAACAGACAGTCAATAGAGTGATTCTAAAAAAATGAAATATATATTGTTCTTGTAATTGAAACAGTGCAATCTGTTGCGATAATAAGTCACGCAACTGATACTAAAATAAAAGGTATAAATCGTGAATGTACTTGTTTCGGTTTTATGCAAGCTTCGATCAAAATGTATCAATCAAGCAACCCTAAACCGGTTAAAATATTGTTAATTTTTGTACTTGTCGGACTGATGTCAAACATAAATGTCAATGGAAGTCCTGTTACATCAACTTCTGATTCTGGTAATTATAATACATTTAAAGTCTGCTTAAATCTATATACATTGTTCATTGATTGTTTTATTATTGAAATTGTTCATCGTTTTATTATTGAAATTGTTCATCGTTTTATTATTTAGATTGTTATCGTTTTATTACATAAACTGTGTATCGGTGTTTTTTACTTTTCATTTTTAATTATTTACACACAATTGATAAATATTTTTAAGGAGTTTGCTTCTACGGTAAAACGGCTGAAAGAGTGCTTAATATCTTGGCAACTGGTAAATACAGAAACGTGTTGCATTCAGGTAAAAAAACATATTTACATAGAACTAACAAAGTTATAATTTAACTTCAGTTATACCAATGATTAATTTTCTAATTTACTGCATTTTAAGACATGTAAAGGTAATAAATTTCTAGAGTATGATTAGACAGGTTTTATTTATAAACTGTTTATGGTCAATTTAACAGACAACGGACATTATTAGAAATTGCACAAAAACAATAATCAAAATTTTTATTTTCTGTAATAAACAATATTTAAAAAATTATGTATCAATGTCTCGAACAAGGTTTCGTCCTGAAAACTTAATCGTAAATATAAGTCTCTATCTTAAAACTTTCGATTATGCCAAAGAAAGAGCAACAGTATTTTCTTTTATAATCAACAACATCGTCTCTTATATTGTCTACGCTATTTCAGACCATAATGTTCGAGACTGCTCGGATCTAGACAGAGAACATTACAGAAGTGGGGTTTACACAATCTACCCAGCAGGTGGCGCTGGATTTAAGGTGTTCTGTGATATGGAGACGGACCAGGGCAGATGGACGGTAAATATATGCAAAATTAAAGTGAATTAAGTGAAAACTAGTTATGGCATTAGTAAAATTATAATGCGACTAGCAAAATATATTCGTTGTTATATATTACTTTCAAACTCCACTGTAAATATTTGGACACCTCACATTTTCAATTTATTTTAAAATATATAATCAATACGGCGGTAAAATCGTTTTCCGTATTTGTATTTGGTTTTTAATTCTAAGTGCTCTAAAAATTTGTTTTATCTTACTTAACCCTCAAATTTTTTTATCGATTGATAATTGTGAGTCTTATTTAACGAAACGGGCGCCTGGTTTACCAAATTATAAGCCTGGCATCGTTGATGAGGTTTTATATTTCATATATGCACATATCTGATATATCATGTATATATTCATTTGGCTCATACAGTAGATGCATAGCTTCTATTCTATATTCTTAATTATCTGACGTTTCCTATACATGTCTTTTAAAATTAACTTACAAAGATGATTTAAATTCTAGGTATTTCAGCGAAGACAAGACGGTAAAGTAGACTTCTACCGGGGATGGGAAGAATATGCAAACGGATTTGGTAATCTAAAAACGGAATTTTGGTTAGGTATGTATTTTCAGCAAATTAATTCGAAGAAAGTGCTTCTCACATTCGTCAATTAATAGAAATATACATATCACTGGGGTAAAACGTTGTCAATGTTGACTTTAAATTATTTCAAGTTTTTTTTCTGTCTAAAAGATGAACGGGAACTCAAATCAAAACTAACATTGAACATTTTTCAAGTTAAATTGTACAATCAACAATTTGTCAAATTCCAATTTTGTCAGCTGAAAACTTCTTCGGCAATGTGTTGGGATGTACCCGACCACGTCCACTTGTCTTTTTGTCCATCTGATGAGTTTAGCTTTTTTTACTGATTTTTATAGTTTGTTCTTATGTTGTACTGTAATTCCACTGTCCCAGGTTAGGGGAGGGTTGGGATCCCGCTAACATGTTTAATCCCGCCACAATATTTATGTATGTGCCTGTCCCAAGTCAGGAGCCTGTAATTCAGTGGTTGTCGTTTGTTTATGTGTTACATATTTGTTTCTCGTTCTTTTTTTTATATATATAAATAAGACCGTTAGTGTTCTCGTTTGAAATGTTTAACAATGACTTATCGGGGCCTTTTATAGCTGACCATAAGGTATGGGCTTTGCTCATTGTTGAAGACCGTACGGTGACCTATAGTAGTTAATGTCTCTGTCATTTTGGTCTCTTGTTGACTGTTGTCTCATTGGCAATCATACCACATATTCTTTTTCATAACATAATGTATACTAAAACATTTATAACGAATAACTAATTCGATGACTTTGAATTGAAATAACATAAAATTCGTTTGATTTTTAACCTAAAATGACTAAATCGATCCTTTTCTAGCTGGCCTACCGTTTTGTTTCATTTTCAATATTTCTGTTCAACATATTCGATGAGTGTTCATAAAACGTTAGTGTTGATTATCAAAGAATATGATAAATTAAGATAATGTTTCTAAAATTCATTGTAGCATTCATCTTAATTTTTTTTCAATTCTTTATCATTTCTAAAAGGTAATGACAAGCTATATAAACTAACATCACGAGGACAATATGAGCTCAGAGTCAATCTAGAGGATTTTGATGGCAATAAAGCCTATGCAAAATATTCTTCCTTCTACATCGGGGACAGATCAACCAAGTACAGACTTACAGTGAACGGTTATAGTGGAACGGCAGGTAATACAGACATTTTATAAATGAGTTTTTGCTACACTATTTGTATATTTTCTTAATCAGTCGTAGAAAGATTAAAATTATGTTGTTAATTTTTATTTAAAAAATATATGGATCTGAAATCCAAAATTTGTTTTGATTTCAAAAGTTTAGCTATTGTTTAAACGTAAACAAGTAACTGTTTATTAATAATGTCTAAAGACTTAGACAGGTTTTTGTACTATTTCCGGATCTGTGTTAGTCCTTAAAGAAAATAGCAAGCATGTCTCAATAAACGATATTGCTCATAATGTCTCCTCAGTTATGGACACCAATTTAACTTTAACCCTAAACATTTTTTTCATGCTGTAATTTTTATGTTCACTTAATCATCTCGTATAAAAGACTTTGTGTATAAATGCATTTCGTTTGATTATTTGATAAAGTTACAATTAAAAAATAGTATTTCTAATATTCAGGAGGCTCGCGGTATAACCTTTTGAGAAAATTATTAAACGTTTATTTTTCATTACAAAATTCATCTCCAACCTTTAGTAGTTGTTGCTTTATCATAATGTACACAAATCATTCCAAAAAATCAATTCGTGTTGGCTCGAAGTGACTTTTAAGATGTAGATATTATTGAAAAAGCTCAATTACCTCCCTCTGGTACACAAATGCCATTTCTTGACATTTTATTGAAACATCTTTTTTTTACTCATTGGTGACCTATATTTCTGATTATTGATTTAGAATAAGCTGTAAAAAAACTAAATAGTTGTAAAACTTTAGCGATTTCTGTAATTTAATTCTTTTTTATTTCGATATTACCACTTTTTCTCCTATTAGATCAACAGGAAAAGGTCATTGACAAAAATGTATATTTCTTTCGAAGGCAGGTTTGAGCGAAAATGAACGGTGACCCCATCTTTTTATTTCATTTTTCTATTAAATTTTTGATAAATTAAGTATAGAAAAATATATCGAAATCCTTTATTAATAAAAAAAAAATGATTAAGACCCACGAGCCCCCATAAACTTTTTTTTTTTTATTAATTGACTAATTCCAATATGGTCATATAATGAAAAAAAAATCATTACCTTTCTAATAAGTCTTTTCAAACTACTATGAGAAGACCAACAAATCTTTATTCCCAAGTAAATTCAAAATAGATAAAGACCATAGAACCTGACAAAATAAAACGCTCCTTAATATCAGACAACGGACCGAATTGATAGTAAATGTCACTTTCTGCCTTGGTATATATATTTACTGAAGCTTAAATTAAGCCTAACCGTACGATTATGTCATATTCAACCGGAAGTCGAAAAAATCTCCTTATTTTTTATAATGCGGGGTTCACACATTGCCGATTATTGCTCCCGTTTGAGATCAGACAGCAATACGACACGAAAAGTGAAAAAGTCGGATTAGTATCCTCAATTATCTGGAATGTCCTATCATTGTCTGAACGCAGTCGTTTTAGTTCGTAACAGATTCCTACGGGTCGGGAAGGGTCCGAATAGTTCGGCAAAGCACCCCGACAGTTAGGTGCGTCCCGTAACATTCGGGGCAACTCAGCCGATTTTGTCTATTCGGATTACAGTCATGGCTATGTCGTAACAGGTTCTGCTTTATCGGATCGAATTCCGAACAATGTCTTGTGTATTCTGGACGGTGTCATGTGGAACGGGAATGATCTGGAGTAATTTTGCATAGCTGTTTTTCTGCAGATCTTGTCGATTGCGAACCGTTTGTGCCGAAACCGTTCCAAAACAGTCCCGTTATTTATACGAAATTCGTCAATCAAACCCAAGTCAGAGCCCCCACAAATACAGAATACAATATGACTGAGACCAGACAAAGCCGTTTGCAATGCGATAGAGCGGACCGTGATAGGATTACGTTCCGACATTACCTGATCATCCCGAATATGCCAACCGTTTTCGAACGGATAACTTCCGTCAGCGTCGGTTCACTGTCTTGTCACTGTCTGATATCTATCGGATTAAATTCGGTAGAATTGGGACGCAGTCGTGATAGACTCGGTCGAATTTTACCTGGCGAAAAATACAAATCGGATAAGAAGCGAATTCAGAACGGGATAATCGGGACTAATTTGCTTAGAAACGGTTGAATATCGACGCTTCCGAAACACAATCTGATTGTTGTTGTGATCAAATTATTTTTTTTACAAATTCTAATTCAAGTTTGAATTTCCATCCACGACTCTTAGGATCTTGATCAGACTTTTAATAAATTTTAATCGGGAGTGGTCCTGTCAAGGACGGTAGTAAAATCGTGAATGTACACGTGTGACCCCAGCTTAAAAGAATTTAGAAACCATTTAATGTTTAGAGATCTAGAAGTAAAATAGCATTGGAACCGGGAGAAACGTTGAATATAGTAAGTTATAATAGTTCCCGACATATCTATTTCAAAGGATTTGAATAAGAAAACTAACTGCCTCATGTATGAATAAAACAATAAAACGAAAAACAAATATGATATACAGCATACAAAGTGAAATATTTAGAATGATCTTGTTTTATTTCACAATGTGCTATTTTTTAACGTATTAGTATTCAAAATTAAGTTCTTTGTATATGTAACAAAAAGACAATACATAATAATGTATATTTGCAAGCATTGTTTTTTAAGTTGAGGATATGTATAAAAAATTGACTTTTAAATTAAAAAAAATAGCTTTAAATGAACATTTTGAAATATTGGTAGAGATAGCCATGAAAAAAGAGACGAAAACAAACTAGCTGTCGTTTTCACATCATTGTCAAAACTGTTTTTTATATGATATAAGGTGATTCTTTAAAGAGGCATAACAAACAGGCTTTCTCGACAAAAGACAAGGATAATGACAGCTATAGCAGTGATTGTGCTGACCGGTATAAAGGAGCTTGGTGGTATAAAGACTGTCTTAACGCTAATCTTAACGGACTTTATCTAGGAAATAAAAAGGATTATACAGGAATGAGTTGGAGTCATTGGAAAGGATCTCAGTCAATGAAGACTACATTAATGATGATTCGTAGAGTATGAATATAACGCAGTCGGTTATACTTTAACCAAATAAAGATATTGATTTTTAAACTATGCATTCGAGTTTTATTTTGTTTTATGATTAAGATGTTTCTTGTATGTATAAACGCTATATACGTTTCAGATGTACATGGTTTTGAAATGTTTGCTTCGATTGGTTTTCCATACATAACAACATTATTCCGCAGGCTTTAAGTGACATTAAACGGTAAAGTGTGCTATTTTTGAATGATCTGTGTCGTGAATTAGTTTTAGTTTCAGTTTAGCACTTTATCACTTTTATTTGTTTAACGTTTTACCGCCATTTACGTAACAATAGGCCCGCAACGTCGTCACTTGCCAACGTCTCACTTGTATATTATAGACTAGTAAAGCTTACGAACATTGAAGACGCTTTTGTGTTTACTTATATCGATACGTCCAAAAATCATTAAGGAATCGGAAATCACAGTCAAACAGTCAAGTAAGTCATTGCTTAACCCAATGCACACGAGTTTATCAATTACACAAATCACCAAGAAAGTCAGCCACAGCCCAGTTTCATGCACGCAAATACATCAGCGTCCGTTTTTTCAAACTCCAGCATGTACCACAAACTTCCCAAATTAAATTTACCAACGTTCGGTGGGAATATGTTAGAATGGCAACCCTTTTGGGATTCGTTTAGTGCTGCCGTACACGATAACCTGTCTTTAAACGATGTACAGAAATTTAATTACTTGAAATCTCAACTGTTCGAAGAAGCCACCCAATGCATAGCAGGTCTACAAATAACTAACACAAATTACGGACAAGCATTACATGTACTAAAACAAAGATTCGGTCAACCACATAAGATAGTACAAACATACATGCAGAGTTTAATCAGCCTTCCTAGTCCAACGTCAAATATTACAAATTTGAAAAAATTCTACGACAGTATGGAAAACAACATCCGTGGCCTTGAAAGTATAGGTGAGTCTCACGAGTCGTTTGGAAGCCTTTTAGTGCCCATAATATTAAATAAATTACCTGGGAATATACGAGAAAACATGGTACGTGCCCACGGAGGCGACCACTGGAACTTGCCGTCGTTACGGCAAGCTATTCAACATGAGATAACGATTAAGGAAGCGGGTCAGTCGGTAAACGGTGATGATATGGAGCCAAATTACACACCCACATCAGCATTCTTTATGGGTACAAATCGCAACTACGCAAATCAGAAAGGGAAAAGAGACATAACCAAGAAGCCGTGCATCTTTTGACAAGGAGTTCACGCCCCATTAGCTTGTAAAACTGTTACGGAAATTGAAGTTCGAAAACGCATCGTTAAGGAGAAACAGGCATGTTTCAATTGATTAGGAAATCACAGAGTTGCACATTGCAAATCCGATAAAACTTGTAAAAATTGTAATAAACGACACCATACCAGTATTTGTTCAAAGAATGAATCACACCTGTATACCAAGTCTAAAGATAGCAGTACATCAAAACCAGATACCGATGCCGCAGTCGCAAGTATGCATTCATCTACATCATCAGTTAGATCGGAGGTATTGTTGAAAACCGCGATAGCGCCTATCACGTATGACAAGACACAGGAAAGAAGCGATAACGATATCCGGTTTCGATGAATCCAACAAGAAGGTTAGAAATTTACAAATTGCTACTATTTATGTTAAAGGTCTAACGAATACGCTTATCCCTATTGAAGTTCTTATAGTACCACAGATTGCTTATCCAATACATACTTACGCAAGGAACCAGTCGAGCTTTCAGCATTTAAATGGATTGAAGTTAGCCCACCCAGCTTTACAGGACGAGGATTTTGAGATATCAGTCTTAGTTGGCGCCGATTATTATTGAGATATAGTTGGAGACAGAGTAATTAGAGGTTCCGGACCAACCGCTGTACAGTCCAAAGTTGGATACTTGCTATCAGGACCTATACAATTGAACACTAACAGTAATAATCAATCAACGTCATCGATTATGAACATTTTGATCCCACACAGACTAGAAGAATGTGAAATACATAAATTTTGGGAAATCGAATCCATAGGAACAGAAACAGACAGCGAAGTAAAAGCGAAAACGGACTTACAAGAAATGACCACTTACCAAGAGAATAACATTCATTTGAAAGACAATAGGTACATCGCCAAGTTTCCATGGAAACCAGAACATCCGGAGTTGCCTAGCAACGAGATGATCGCCAGAAAGAGAGCATACAACGTGATAAACCGACTTGCTAAAGTACCAGAGATGCTTAAGATATACGGTAACATTATCAACGACCAAGAAAATCGAGGTTTTATAGAGAAGGTTGAGACCCCGGATGAGACTACTAATCGAGTACGCTATATTCCGCACCACCCAGTGAAAAAATATTCATCGACTACACCGATACGTATAGTATATGATTGCAGTTGTCGTCAAGATTCAGAATCACCCAGCTTAAATGATTGCCTTTCTTCTACACCGCCGCAGCTTAATAAGCTAACAGATATACTTACAAGATTCCGCTACGGGAAATACGCCTTAACAACTGATATTGAGAAAGCATTCCTCCAGATTGGACTAGACGAAGAAGACCGCGATTCCACCCGATTTTTCTGGCTTAGAGACCCAATGCAAGCAACCCCAAGAGTGAACTTGAGACTTACAGATTCAAGGTAATTTTATTCGGAGCGACATGTTCGCCATTTATTCTTAACGCTACATTATTGAAACATTTGTCAACGGTTACAAGTGCTGCAGCTGAGATACTCAAGCGAGATTTGTATGTAGACAACGTACTTACAAGTTTTAATACGGAAGAAGCCGCCTTAAATTTCTTTGAAGAATCTAGAGAACTCATGACAAATGCAGGATTTAATTTGAGAACATGGAAGTCAAATAGCAAGCAACTTAGCAACGAAGCAACAAAGGCAAACGTACTTGATACGGATAGCGAGACGAAAATTCTTGGGATGCGTTGGGATGCGAAGTCAGACATATTGACATTTGCGAAATTAAATGAAGATCGTATAGATATTGATAATTCACAAGCGACAAAGAGAGAAATATTGAGTAAATCATCGTCAATTTACGACCCACTCGGAATTCTTGGACCAGTGACCGTAAGAGCTAAGCTACTGGTACAAACATTATGGAAAGAAGGATACGATTGGGACCAGGTGTTGCCTAGCAACATAGTTAAATCATGGTATGAAATTTTAGATGACATCCGAGATGTAACAGTTAATACGAAAATCGCACGACATTATTTCAAAGATCAAAATGAGAACGAAAGTAACGAGAAAATCACATTACATGTCTTTGTTGATGCCAGCCAACGCGCTTATGGAGCCAGTGCCTACTTGTGTAAAGGAAACACTTCTTCTCTCGTAATTGCAAAAAACCGGATCGCTCCGCTCGCCAAAATGACATTACCAAAGCTAGAATTGATGGCTGCAGTAATAGGAGCTCGAATGCATGGCTAAAAACCTCACGAAAACCCTAAAACCACAACGCACAGTACCATGGAGTGACAGTCAGATCGTTCTGCACTGGATTTCGTCTTTAAAATCATTTGGAAGATTTGTTCAGAATCGTGTGATAGAAATTAAAGAATCGACACAAAATTACGACTGGAAATACGTACCGACAGACTCAAATCCAGCCGACCTTCAAACTAGAGGAATATCATCAAAGCAATTCAAAGAATCGACTTTGTGGATGCAAGGACCGTCGTGGATATCGGATGAGAACATTTGGCCTACATGGACCCCACAAGTTAAACAAGAGACTCTTTTGTTAACGACAACAGATGACAGCGAAAAGACAAAACCGTGTGAATTAAGTGGAATTTCGAAAATAATTGATCTATCGAGATTCTCGTCATTAAAGAAGTTACTACGAGTTACATGCTACGTGTTTAAATTTGTGAATATATGTAAAAGTATGCGACCGTATAACTTGAGGAAATATGCTAGACACGAAAAGATATTACGAAAGATGAAATTGACCGCGCAACTCGTACATGGATTACAGATATTCAAAATGAAAAATTCAGTAATGAAAATTAAAGCAGCAACTCGCAAACCCGTCACATGACAAGAATCTACCGTTAGTAAGACAACTGCGCTTGTTCATAGATACAGAAGGTGTCATTCGATGCGCCGGGCGCATACACAATTCACAGTTAGACGACTCCGCGAAGTTTCCTGTGTTACTACCGAAGAAAAATCAATTTACGGACTTAGTTATATTGAACGCGCACCTGCAGATGTTACATTCTGGTGCTGGACAGACAATTACGCAAATCCGCCAATCATATTGGATACCTTCCATTAGACAATGCGTTAACCACATCGTACAGAAATGTGTAAAGTGCCGAAAAGTGACCGGAAAAGCATTTCCACAGCAAATATCGCCTCCGCTACCAAAGGATAGAGTCACCGATATGATACCGTTTACGACAACTGGTGTTGATTTCGCTGGACCACTATTCGTTAAAGATAATGGACTTGTTGCAAAATCGTATATTTGCCTATTCACATGTGCTTGTATTCGTGCCGTACACCTAGAACTTGTTACAGATATGACAATCGAATCATTCAAATTAGCGTTTAGACGATTCGTAAGTAGGAGAGGAATTCCGAGTACTGTGTATTCCGATAATGCACAAACCTTTGTTTCCGCCTCACATGACATTCCGAAGGAAATGAACATTCAAATTAATTGGAAATTTATTCCGAAAGCAGCACCGTGGTACGGTGGATGGTGGGAGAGACTAGTTGGAATTACGAAAACGACATTAAAAAAAGTGCTCGGAAAATCACAAGTAAATTCTGACCTATTACGAACAACTTTGATAGAAATCGAACGGGTAATCAACGATCGTCCGATTACGTATGTGTCGTCCGACATTCGAGATCCAGAGCCGCTAACACTATCACATCTACTGCAGGGAAGAAGATTATCGCAAGACAACAATTCTGATTCAGAGGACAATAATTTAAGTGTAGATTTCACAGAAGCAAACAAACGTTACAACCATAAAGTAACTTTAATTGAACACTTTGCAAAACGATGGAGAATGGAATACCTCACCGGATTAAGAGAATTTCATCGCGTCGCCGGAGACCAAAGCGCACATGTGAAAATCGGTTCCGTCGTACAAATCATGGACAATTCACCGAGAATGATGTGGAAACTAGCTGTTATAGAAGATTTGATCACCGGGAAAGATGAAGTCGTAAGAGCAGTCAAACTTCGGACATCAAATGGACTGATTACCACGAGACCAATTGTGAAACTGGTGCCACTGGAAATATGAACTTTAATTGTTAAAAGTGTTTTTTCAATACCCTTTTTATGACCAATACATGAACAGTAATTGCATTTTGCGGCCCTCAGAATGTTGTGAATTAGTTTAAGTTTCAGTTTAGCACTTTATCACTTTTATTTGTTTAACGTTTTACCGCCATTTACGTAACAATAGGCCCGCAACGTCGTCACTTGCCAACGTCTCACTTGTATATTATAGACTAGTAAAGCTTACGAACATTGAAGACGCTTTTGTGTTTACTTATATCGATACGTCAAAAACAATCTGTTTGTCTTTCAAAGCGTATATTTATCATAGAATCATGCTTGATGAATATGAAAAAAAGATAAAATCACAAAAATATTGAACTAAGAGAAAAATCAATTCGAGAAGTCCATAATCACATGGCAAAATCGAAAAACAAAACGCACCAAAAACTAATGGACAAGAACTGTCATATTCCTTACCTTGTACAGGCATTTTTAAATGCAGAAAATGGTGGATTAAACCTGGTTCCATAGCGCTAACCCTCTCACTTTAATGGAAGTCTCGTTAAATTCCGTTATAATTACATTGATGCGTTATAAAAACAGACACAGTAAATACAATAGTCAAAATATGGGAACATCAGCCATCATCGTATAACAATTTTAAAAGGAACAATTTCACAGAACACAAAAACATCTTCTATTTACGAACACATTCATTGATTTGAGTGTCTGACGTCAGAAAATTTTATACGTCACATAAATTTGTCGTTCAATGTGCATACGAATAATTTTAAAATTGACATAGGCAATGTTAGCATACAGAGTTAAAAATCAAAAGTAAGTAAGAATAAATTTCAGAAATAGACCGAGATTTAAACTAGTTCAAAAGTTATTTATAGAATTTACAAGAATCCACAAATTGTTAATTCCACTACGTGATTGATTGATTTTGACATTTGTGATTCAGTGTATATTGTAATTCATATTAGAAATATATCATCATGACATACAATAGAACAATATCATACTGACAGGATCTTTTACAGTACAGAGCCACGTTATAAGAACAAAATAAATACAAAAAGTTGCAGTTACAAAGCAAACCACCAAAAAATGAAAGCCAATACAAACACATTGACGAGATGTATAAGTACCGAGCCACGTCAAACGAATATCACATAAAACCATTTAATAGTAAAAGTAATATTAAAAATAGAACAAAGACAAATGAAAGAACTATAAAACACGTTGCAAAGATGATAAACAACATCAGTAAAATAAGACATAAGATGTGGTATGAATGCCAATGAAAAAACTCTACCACAGACCAAATGACATAGAACACGCAGACGTTGACAATTATATGTACTCGTTTGGTCTTTAACCATAACCCATATCGCATAGGAGTTTATTTCAGGAACACATATGGTGTGTATTATTAAGGACACAGCCAACATATGTTACGGTCGCCTTTTTTTCAACGTCAAAAACACCAAAGAAAAGTATTTTCTGGTCGACTGTCACGGTTATAAATATGGATTTTTTAAAATATCCCGATAAAGTCGTAAATGAAAACTTCAACTACGTATGAGTTGCAGATTTACTTTCTTGATACGAAAATTGAATTTCGCATATTAAGGTCCGTCCTGTTTGTATAATTCCTCGTAAAAAAGTAATGTACACACGCACATAATGGTTTCGAATTCTGAATAGGTAGACTGTCAAACATCCCCATTTTTCAAATTAGAGATTTTTTAGAAAGAGTTCTAAACATAATTTACATCCAAAGTTCTGTTTATGTTGGCGTTTGTTTTGTGGCATTTCAGTGTTCCTGTTTTCATCTTATAGTTGATGTATGTCTCCTTTGTTTTTAGTTTGTGACCCAGATTTGTTTTCTCTGAATCGTTTTATGAACTCTAAACACCGTTATACTTCTCTTGCCTGTATTTATGGTTAACAACGTTAATGATTGTTTGTTGCAAAAAGTTTGTTTTCGCGTATAGAAGCAAATATTTCAACAAAGTAAGGGACAAAAAAACCCATCTTCAATCCGTAAAGGATCTCGGCTAGTACAATTATCACCAGTTTATTAAATGTTTCGTCAAATTTAATTTTACTCTTGTACATTTCTTATCTTTCGCCTCTTGTTGTCCTATGGGTTGAATAAAGACTTATATATACGAACATGTAGTGCCTTGTTGTTTAAAAAGATAATACATAAACTATAAATCAAACGTCTACTAAACAATCACAATTTCACTTATTTCATCCTCCCTATCAAACCTTTATTCGTTACTTCAGGTTATTAGTTTGTCATTCGATTTTTGTTGTAACGATTATAAGTCAATATTTTAATATCAATTTATCAGGTAAAGAACGTCAAGATGTTAATGTGCAGCAAAAATATACGCGTTTCAGGAACCTTTGCCTATCTATCTAGTTTTATATCTACGCCATGTCTTTTTTATGCGAAGCTTTTTCTTATTTCACTGTCGTCCTGTCTTACATAAATCTAATGTAATTGCTACTGATAACCTATTTTTTGGCTGTAAATATTGGTTTTGTTAAATTACTAAGCGGAGCTTAGTGTTTGTATATGTATCGGTCAAAAACAGAAGTGTTAAGTAACAGAATAACAATAAAAGCGGCAAATAAATAAAACATTCATTAGACAACATACGCCACTATGATGAGAAAAATCTTTAATGTTGTTCTTATGTAAATACTCTCTGAGACAAATATAGGATGAAATAAAGCAAGATTGACAGTATTAAAGTATTAAAGGATTCAAATATCTGAAAAAAATAACAGTATTTCCATGATTGAATCATTAATGAAATATTTTAATTGGTTTTAAATAATAAAGACATTTATACAGTCATGGGGCTAGTACAGTCAATGTCATATCGAAGAATATTGTCACACTTAATTTTAAACTTGCAAACGATCATTTGGATTTTAAATATAAAAACAGCAGTCTTGTTTTTTTTTGTTTAAAAATTGATTGCTAAATGAAAATGATAAATATGTTTATATCACATACAACAAAGACACACTCTTTCCTTAAATATTGTTTTTAAATAGTAAATATTTATGTCGAAATTTCTAATGTCTAAAAGAAAAAGTAAAAGAAGTGACAAAATCAAAAGTTTTCAACAATCATGGCTCAATAATCCATTAGTAGGGAGGTAAGGAGGATAATTCATAACGGAAAGTCCCTTATCGAATTACCAAATTGGTTACCCCATAACACACAATTTTCTTCCCAAATAAGAGGTCATTTACAAAAAAATAAGCTCATTCTAGATTTTTTCACACGAATTGAGACCCAAGTTGTGCCACGGCTATGGTGAACGACTGAGGAAGCCTTTTCTCGCAATATTGAAATATTAAATTAAAAAAAAAGAGTTCCATTTTCTATCAATATGTTTTAATTATTTTGTCCTGATCTTTCTTCTGACTTATAATATCAGATTTTGTTTTAACTTCACCTCAAAATACATCGTCAAATACAATGTTAAGGAACATTGAAAATCAAACATTTCCAACCGCCTGTTCTTAATCTGACTGATCGTTCCCTAGGGAGTTGTGGCATATTAGTTTTCTATTAGTTTTTAGATTTTAAACAGAAAATGGATGCATCATAAATTGTCAATAAAACTGTGATGGTCTACTTTTAAGGTGGGACTTTAAGGCCATATCTGATTTATTTTGTGCAATACAAATTGCAGAAAGTACAGAAAAAAGGTTACGACTAGCATTTCGTGAAACAGTTTAATAGCCAATTGTGATATTCCTTAATATTCAATGTACTTAACCATAATACTTTCCATTATCTTCTTGTCAATAAAATATATTCATCCTGGCAGTTTGTAAGAGCACATAATAAGGGCAAAGACATTATCATCGTTGTAAAACCGATTGAATTGATCGCATTCTGTTCCAGTTACCCCATTTAGCTACATATAATTTGACATTATGCTGTAAGTGCATCTTTAACTATTTTTAAATCCTATGAAATTCAAATGCGAATATTCATCTTTTTCATTACTATCAAGATACATGACCATGATGACGGGACAGTTATGTTATGTGTTTGCTTTATCACGGAGGTACTTAAGAACGAAGCTGCATGCATAATTTAGGGTATATTACATGTATAATAACTCTAATGAATTACTATAAATTATGCGGAGTAATCGTTTCCAAAAGTGCTGCTAGAGAATGTCTGTTGATCGATTGAAAATTCCTGTATTTTTCCAATGTATTCATGATTTTACAATTAAATTTGTCTTTGTACTTTTGTTTTTAATGTAAACTGCAGATTTGTTTTTTTTTTTAACACAGACAATCTATACATCTAAATAACAGCTTATTTCAAGCACCTAAAACGCGCTACAAAATTACCTAGAATAAGGACCGCTTTAACCCAAACATATAATCATAATTCCGGCACTGTATTTCAAAATTTTGGCTTTAAAAGATGAAAACAACAGGTTATTAATTCAGTACGTCTAACCCCGTTTTTATGGATTTTCCTTCATTAGGAACGCTCAAAGCCAAATATTGGAAAGAAAATGATGTATACGAACTGAAACAGTTGAAATGCTATATAGCCAAACCGGACTAATAGATAATATACGAATGAAGGACAAAGTTGAAACGTAAATCGTTTTTTTTTAATTTTTTTTTCTATCTGTTTACAAAAAAACCCCATACTGACCAAGAAAAACAGGCCACTCTGCTACAAAGTCATATCTAAATTAGACAAATACCAAAATCATTATTGTTTATAAAACAAATTTCATCCGTTTGACTTGTAGCCTTACAAATACCCATTTACCTAACGTAATGTTAACATACAAAGAGGGAACACAGCAAGAGCTGACATGTGACGGACATATAACTAGTGTATCGTGTTTACAATAGTTAAAAGGATAATTCAATTTTCCTTACTTCATTGATGAATGGCAGACACAGGTGAAACCAAATATGACTACCTAATATAAGTAGCAATTAAAGCCATATATAATGCAGGTTTAATTCACTATGTATATGTTCCGGACCATATGTCATTGAGTATTTGGACCATACGCGTATGGTCATGACCATATGCGTATACTCATATGGTCCGACCATACGCGTATGGTCGGACCGTACGCGTATGGTCGGACCATATGAGTATAATACTCGTTTGGTTATTAACGGACCGGACCATATGAGTATTTGGACCATATAGGTATATATATTTTTTCAAATTACATTATAAAAGTTTCAATAATACATAAACTTTATCTAAAAAATCAGTGATGGTTTAAAACATGACATTTTTTTAAATTTTATAATCCAAAACACTACGTAAAAATTTAATATTGATGCCATAGTTGGTTTTCATCGCTAGTTACATTCGTGCATTTAGGTTTGGATGACATTCACTTCCACACGGTATCATAGCTTTTTGAATTTGCAAGAAATTTGTGCACGATCTTTTTCATCAACACATTTTGTTTGCGAGAGAAAAACAAGCCTTTTTTTACAGCTGCGTTCAGTGATACCGAGGTCTTTGGCAATTCTGAAGTCTACGGTGTTTTTAAGAAGCTCTACATCTCAAATATCGTAAAATGACTGCAATACACCATCTTCACAACACAACTTAAATAAACTAAAAGTATGCTACTTTCCAGTGACTTCTTATGTAACAGTTCATTAAGAAATGTTTGGAATTTAATTTTTCAGTTGACAAATTGCCATTTACTCGTAATAACAAATCGGTAATGACCATCGGTACAAAATGTGTTTACTTTAAATTTGACAATTAAGTAAAATTAAGTAACTATGTGAAACTTCTTATTTTTATTTAGCTTATCTTTTTATTATAATATAATGATAAAATTACCTATATGATAGCGTATTTTGAATGAACGGTCATACCATATGAAGAGTTTAGAAGTATTAAAAGTAAACTGTAACAGAGTGTTAATTACCCCGACCATACGCGTATGGTCCGACCATACGCGTATGGTCGGACCATATGAGTATATACCCATATGGTCATGACCATACGCGTATGGTCCAAATACTCATATGGTCCGGAACATATATATAAGGAAGTGTTTGAACCAAGTCTGGAATAAGACTGTTGTTATCCATTCGTTTGATGTGTTGAGCTTTTGATTTTGCCTTTTAATAGTGACTTTCCGTTTTGAATTTTCCTCGGAGTTTAGTATTTTGTGCTTGTACTTTTTGTCCATTTAATTTTTGTAAACAATAAACCGGTTTTAAATGAACAAAATGCCCATATCAAGAGTAACGCTTCCACACTATGTACATCGTATTTTCTCTGTATATGTGAAAAACAGGTATCCGGAAAATATACATGGTAAAATAAAATAACACTGACAATTTATATAACATATCTTTATTGCCATAGAATTTTACATATAAATTAGACCATCTTTTTTCTTGTTTAACTTGATTTACATTTTGTTTTATTTCTATGCCTTTTATAGAATACCTTACGCTTTTTCTCATTTGTTTCTTACATTTTGGTCTGCAGTGGAAAGAAGATGAAGTTGAAATCATACAACATCTCCTTACTTGTAAAAGCGTTAAATCTTCACAAACCTTTTATGAATAAAGGTACATAATCCGTAAAGTTAAAATTTTGTTTACTATAAGATGAAGATACAAAGTTCTGAACAAAATTAATATCCCACGCCTCTCAGTCCCTGTCAAAATTAGGTTAATATAGAAAAAAGTTAGATCCAAACACATGGCATGAGATAACAACGAAACAAAATCAAATAAGAAATAAAAAAAAGATCAATTAATGGAATTTAATATGGAGTTGTTATCAATGATACTAGTAAATCATGTTTCGTACAGGTTTTGTTCCAGTAATCTAACAGCATATTCATAAATGAGAGTTGCATAACCTTCACCCTTCATTTTAAAACGGGGTTATCTCCCTAGCCTTTGTTAATGTTTAGATTATAAAATATATTTGGGCAACCTAAAGTTATCAATTGACAGCTGATGACAAACATTAAAGTTAGTATTTCAAAGTAATATGAACATGAAACTTTTACTGTCTAATTTTTTTAATTTAAAAGGCTTTAAATGAGCATTGTAGTGTTGTAACAACTTTATAAAATCTGTTTAGTTTTTCAGTTTCTGTCCGGATAGATGTTGAACTATCACCTTTATCATCTATATATTGCAGCTTTATGAAAAGGAAATTTCAATTTTTTTCTTGTCTCTGGTGTTAGCCGTGGGTTCTTGAGGTGAACAAATCTTATTAGAACGTTTGTACACGGTCAGAACTCGACTTGTTATCTGTTAATTACCGTTCCTTCTTTGTTTATATTACGTGTTTTATAAAAAATATTTTATTCATTTCTTGTCTCTGGTGTTAGCTATGGGATCTAAGAGGTGAAATAATCCTATCAGCGCGTATATACCCGTTTTAACTCTCAACTGATACCCTGTTTCTTATTCGTACCTTAAACAAATACATACTTGTATATACTCCATGTTTTTATATTTAAACCAGAGTTACAGATATTGCTGTTTCCATTTGACTGGCACTACTATCTGAGCCATGGTGAAGTTCATACATTCTCCTGTCCGGTTTAGAAAATATCAATGATTTGAGCATATTATTGACTTGTTTTCTAAAAGTTTGCGGAAAAAGAATACAAATGTAAAATACAATAACAGTATTTGTCCACGCCATATAGTGTCCGATAACTCTAGCTTTTGCCAACTTCAATCTAAAGTGAGGTTTTTGCAGCCACGATGGCGGATAAGTTTGATCAACAATATTTATAACAGTAGGTGGCAGCACTAACAAAACGTAGAACATAGATAACACTACTGTGGTATGCGTCAGTACCATCGGTGTAATTTCGTTATTGGTTTCTACCGGTACATTTCTTATACAAAGTCTCGTGCATATCAATATGTCAAAAGTTATGATTAAAGCTAACGGAATGAATGAATAACAACTTGCCTACATCCAAGGCCAAATAACAGCATGTAAATCATCATCGTTATGAAAGACAAAAACAACCATCAATCAGTTCATATGTCCACATTGCATGTACACTTACAACAATAAGCCCAACGAAAATTGATAAAGTAGCAAATTTTGCCATAAACAAAGTACATATCTTTGATGATTTTTTCCTATGCAAGATCGTTATATAGCGATCGATTGTCATAGAAACAACAAACCAAATGCGAGAATATGTTACAACTCGGCTAACAAATTGCCATAATCTACATATCTAGTCTGCTTGACTGTCTATAGGTCCTTTTTCTGCTACAAACGTCACCCACTCTGATCCCAAAAATAGATATAGCGTCAACAAACTTGTTAAAGCGTACGCTGATATATAGAATCCAATTGAATAATGCCGAAATGGTCTTGTTCTCATTACCAATAAAGTACACACATTTCCAAATGTACCAAGAATGATCAAAACGGGTGGTACATATGTATTCACCATGTGTTCAAATAGTCTTTGTACATAATCGTCTTCACAGCACCGCTGTGTATTATGATAGTACCTTGAATTATTCACTGAAGAACTAAAATTGTTCACAGTCACGTTGTTTTCCATTGCTGAAGACGCTAATATTTGCATCATTTGACAATAAAACACATAGTTGTATGCAATGGCGTAAATCCAGTAATGATGTACGCGTTAACAGTTAGTTCAAATCTCCCTTGTTTGCAATATATTCAGATGACATATTGTTTAATCCATATGTGGCGGCATTGGTTTCCTCATTAAGTTTTCAAATGAAACACATTTGAAATGGGTAAGCAATAATTAACATACGATAGAAATGTCCATTGCATGTTATTGCCTTTAATAAATATCAATTGTTCTTTCGTTGTATCAATCTACAAAACAAAACATAAAGATATTACAGTTAAATCTATCCAATGTTTATGACAGAAAAGATGAAACAAGTATCAATAAAGCAAGCTCTATCATTTTTGTTAGTGATATTCAAAGATCTTGTTCTTTTACTGTTTTCCAGCTGACATTCGCAATCCTTTGGTTTTATACAATCATGTTATGTCATTGACAAATTTGACAGCATATTATGATTTGATTATAAATAATTTTGAAAGTCATTTATGGAAATCGAATAAAGTTTCTGTTCTGTTAATATAGGTTTGGAAAGAACCAAGGTCTCAATTTTAAACAGTACGAAAACGTAAACGCTATGGAGATAATGTAGTTACAAATGCTCAATCTCGAAAAAAAACACCTTTTTCTCACAACAAAAAATGCAGTTTGTTGGTGCATCTTTCAAAACTAATGGTCAGAATAAGTTTGCGTTTCTTTTTTTACGTTTTATAGATATGTAACGTCAATCAATATTATATTCTGAAGTTTTTAAAACATAAAATAAATCTTCGATTGAACATATAAACGGTTAATCCTGTGATATTGTTTGCGTTGATTTTAATAATAAACCAGTTCATAACCACTATGTCGTCGAGTTGCCTTTTATCATGTTTATCCATTAACTTTAAATGCGTTTTGCATATTAAGTTTCTGCATTAATTGTTTATGTAGACGTTTGTTGGAGAAAAGTCTGAATATAAAGTTTTACAAAGGATTGACAAAGAATTATATTTAAATATATGACATGTTTTTGAAAAGTCAGTATTTGTCATGTCCGTGTATAGTGAATAATGTCCACGATGTTAGAATAATATACGATTTTTGCAAAAACAAAACTAGGAAGACTTCCGTATTACAGCCGATAACGTTAATATAGAATATCGCTTTTGTTCTAAAATAGCACTTAGGAAAAATTTTAAATAAAAAGAATGCACAGCTATTTAATTGTATGATAATTAAAAGACTAAGTTAAACACTGTTTATATATATCCACTGCAACATTGGTGATTTCTTTCCCCTTATGAATTTGACAGTGGTCATATGTTATCTTTACCAAGTGAAGTTTTCAATGATGGTAAAAACTAATCTTTAACACATACGCAGAACCCTGAATACGTGTCATAAAAGACACAATGCAGGGTTAGTATTTGTAGATAAGTTCAGAACAACAAAACGATAAATCAGATGCTCTTACATTATAATGGTGACAAGAGACAGCTGACAACGCTGATGAGCTTCGTGTATGTAACAATGTTTTAGATTTTGACGAGAGAAATTCATGTATTACTGAAAAATTATTACACCAGAGTTTTCGATATCACAAACTAGTCAAAACATTTACTAAATTTTATCATCGGTATAAGGACATCATTCGTAAATATAGCTCAACATGCAGACTTCTTATACGTTCAGGTATTGCACATCCAATTTTTTATGGAAATATTCTTTATAAAGCACAAAAATGTCAGTACTCACCTCAGAAACTAACAAATACTAACAAAACCTTTAAATAGACTTATTAAGAAGGGATATAGTTACGATAATGTTGTCAGATCATTAAAAATTGCATATTTTGGCGTTAATATTGATTCACTTATATTAAATAGGGTCTTTGCATCGGAACTAAACACATTTATTTAAAAAAACAGTTGTTGGCATGACACGGGTTATGTTCTTCTTATATATATTATGATGGTATGATACTAAACCCCTAACAGGTAGGATTGTGCCTGAAAAAAAGTCTCCAATGTTGCAGTGGATATATATAAACAGTGTTTAACTAAGTCTTTAAAAATCAGTTTAATTGAAGTCTGGAGCTGGCATGTCAGTTAACTGCTAGTAGTCTGTTGTTGTTTATGTATAATTGTTATTGTGTTTATTTTCTTTGGTTAAATCTTCTGACATCAGACTCGGACTTCTCTTGAATTGAATTTTAAATGTACGCATTGTTATGCGTTTACTTTTCTACATTGGCTAGAGATATAAGGGGAGGACTGAGATCTCATTAATATGTTAAACCCCGCCGAATTTGTGCGCCTGTCCCAAGTCAAGAGCCTCTGGCCTTTGTTAGTCTCGTATTATTTTAATTTTAATTTTAGTTTCTTGTGTTTAAAGGATTCTTAGTAAAATATAAACTTTATATTAATGTCTTGGAATATCATTCTTTGCTTCATATGATACCAAAAGACTGGGAAAATCTAATCACTACTTCAGAGAAAATTACGCACATATCTAACGATAAATTTGAATTTATACAAAAAAAAGTCATGTCAGTTCTTTTATAAAAAAATATTGTCAATATATATAGAACGTCCTACAAAACAAGAAGACAAAATGTGTAAAGAACTAGGCACTCATATAGAAAATTGGGATTTCATTTATAGTTTACCCTTCTGTTGAACTAAAAACAGCAAATTCAGTATGTTCCAGTTTAAGCTTTTACATAGAACTCTCGCTACAAATACATTATTGCAGAAATATGGGTTAAAAGGAACAAACTTATGTAGTTTCTGTAATGAAACTAAAGAAAATATAAGTCAACTTTTCTGGGAATGTACCCTAGTTAACAATTTGTGGTTGGAAATTGCAGCAGTTTTTCTAGTTGAAAATAATTTAACTTTAATACTTAATATGGAAAATATTGTTCTTGGGTCAGAGTCTTCAGAGTAGTTCAAGTAGAATTATTAATATGATGATGCTCATCACCACTGGACAGTGATTTGTGTACATCTTAAAAGTACTATCTATGTTTATTAATATTCTGATATAGATATTGATATACAATTTTTTGTTTGATTGTATTTTAATTATCTCCCCTTGACATTTATTATGTGATTCTGTCCAACATGTTATCTGTTAATGATCTCTGGTTGCCTCTCCTTGTATCTCTCATGTTCAAAATCATTGTATAGGCAGTGATGCATGTGGCTAGAGGAGAAGGCTGGTGCCATCATTAACCTTATCAGCATATTCAGGTATTCTAATCCAGAGTGATAAAGGATGTGTATGATCGAGTAGAAAATTTAGAACAATTAGCATAACTAACTTTTTAATTTTAGACTGTTATTGAAAAATTTAATATCAATACATGTATTATGGACTAACTATATAATTATGCATCACATTACTTGGTGTATTTTCAGATGGAATACAAATAAATTACAAAAAAAACAACAAGGAAGTAATGGAAATTCGTAAAAACATATTACTGTTCTTAGAAATGTTACACACTCCAATCTGTTACGATAATTAGTCACGCAACTGTTATTACAATGCTAGGTATATATATAGTGTAATAGTTTCAATTATATGCAAGGTACGTCCAACATGTATCATTTTATTGTACATACACCGTTCATACTGTTGTCTATTTTTGTATTGGAAGTGTGGATGACAATAAGAAATGCCGATAGAAATCTTCTAACAACTTCATCTGATTCTGGTAATTATAATATAGTGAAACTTATGTGTTTAGGTCTATATGCATTGTAAATTGATTGCTTTGTTTTTTTCTTCATTTTCTTCATTTTACTATGTTTGTATATGTTAACATATTAACACTGAATTGAATACTATGTTTAAGGTGTTTGCTTTTATGGAAAAACGGCTGAACGAGTACTCAGCATCTTGGGAACTGGTAGATACAGATCTTTAATAACTTAAGGTAACACACTTATATTTATATACTTGCTTTATTCTTTTGGCTAATACATATCGGCAGATTGATTTTGAATTGTATTCTAACAATGATTTATTTCAAGAATAATTATGTCATAATCTATTTCTTACAAATGCTACTAGTGTTGCGATTGGTGAAAAAAACCAATTGTATTATGTTATCTTTATATTCTTTAAACCTAAGTTCATTATTATACTCTAATAGTTTCTACGCTATTTCAGAAAAACCAGTTCAGGACTGCTCGGATTTACGCCGATGGTGTAAACAAGATGAAAGTGGGGTGTACAAAATCTACCCGGCAGGTGGCGATGGATTTAAGGCATACTGTGATATGAAGACGGATGGGGGAGGATGGACGGTAAAAAATATTGTGAAATAATTTTAGGAAGTATGGAAGAAATAATGCGACTAGCGCAGTATATTGTTTCTTAATGATAATAGTATTCTCATCTGAATAATTCATTAATTGGCAGACCTCATTGTTACATTTTTTTGAAACTTCAGACTGATAATTAATATGCGCATATCTTATATTCAATATTCATATTTTTAGTTCATTTAGTAATATCATAAATGAAATTATATACTGCAAATTAGTTTACAATTCGAATATTGTACATATATATATTTTACCTCTAGGTTTTTCAGCACAGGCAAGACGGTAAAGTAGATTTTTACAAAGGATGGGAAGACTATGTGAACGGATTTGGTAATCTGAAAACGGAATTTTGGTTAGGTGAGTATTTTCATTAAAAAAAATCAGAATATTGTGAAACATGTTCTCCGACTTGCATCGCGATCGATGTCGAAATATAAATTATCAATGTTGTTTTTATATTGATTTTGTTGAACAAATGCATGAACTAGTATATAGGATCTTTCAAAGTTATGGAAGCGTAGACAAAATGCACGATGTTTATATTGTAAAATTAACAAATCTAACTTCTCGAACAATAGTTTTTATAAAACAAGGTTCATCACACATGCAAAAAAATATATCTTTTAAATAAAATTTACAAATAACTTCGAGATTCCTGAAGTAAAAAAAAACCTTCTGAAACAATCGACTCATCAAATCAATGCACTATTTCCTAGTTTAGCTGTCCTGTTTGATTTAACACTATTTTTATTGTTGTGTGATGTCATATATGTTTGGCAGTTCTCATATGATTTTGATAAATTTAACTAATGCTTCGAATTTAAGTGGGGGTATACACAAATAAGGTATTCATATTAATATTTCTCTCATTCTTTATATAAAAAAGGTAATGACAAACTGTACAAACTAACATCTAATGGACATTACGAGCTCAGAGTCGATCTGGAAGATTTTAATGGTGACAGAGCCTATGCCAAATATTCTAACTTCTCAATTGGTGACAGGTCAACTAACTACAAAAAAAAAAGTAAAATCACAAAAATACTGAACTCAGAGGAAAATCAATTTGGAAAGTCCATAATCACATGGCAAAATCAAAAAACAAAACGCATCAAAAACGAATGGACAAGAACTGTCATATTCCTGACTTGGTACAGGCATTTTCAAACTTACAGTGAAGGGTTACAGTGGAACGGCAGGTTATTATGATATTTTCTAAATGAGTTTTTGCTACGTTACGCTTTTCTCAATCACAGATAGATCGTTTGTGTATATCAAATTTGTTGATAGTATTTAACGCTTACATTACAACGTTGTAAATTTTAAGATCACTCAATCATTTCGTATCACAAACGTGGTGTAGTTATGTATTTCGTCCAATTTCTTTAGTAATGTTAAAATGTACAAATATTATTTCCATTTAAAAAAAAAATACCATATATTTTTTGGATATTTCCGTGATAGTACATAAATACTTTGTTTTAGTACAGACATTTCACGTTCCTATTAAAAGACCTTTTGATTATCTCCATAATACATTTAATCTTTTCGTGGTGATGAAAAAACTAAGATTTTTTGTTTTTGCTTACCAACATGCATTAATGATAGGATATAGATCATTGATAACTATTTCACCATTGACCTGTGTACTCAATTACCTATTGATAATTATCGGCAGTGTCTGAAGACTAAGCCAATGACTATCTTTAGATATTTTAAAGTAGTATTTAGATTTATCAAAAATGTCTCAACTAAGGATATTGTTCACACATTTAGTGCATTTTAAATTCGTTACATTCTTTTCTTAAATTGTTGACTTTGTGTATGTAATCTTAGAAAACAAAAAAAAATACTGAAATAAATGTCTCAGCATTGGTAATGTTGCTACTTTCACTTATCAATTAATGATTGGTTGTATTATTGATTGCAAATAGTTTTATTACACAACCTTAGAAGAAATAATAAAAATGGTAGAATAAAGAACATTTAAACCTGGTTGTTTTCATTGTCGATCATGATCGATTCTATACACTTTTTTTATTTTTAAATAATTCTAGGTGATTCTCTAAAGTACCATAATAATCGGCCTTTCTCGACAAAAGATAAGGATCATACCACTGACTGTGCTGACCAGCACAAAGGAGCTTGGTGGTATGGAACCTGTCATCACGCTAATCTGAATGGACTGTATCTAGGAAATAAAAAGGATACCAAAGGAATGCGTTGGGCTCATTGGAAAGCAACTCAATCAATGAAGAACACAACAATGATGATTCGTAGAGTATGAAAGAAACACAGTTGGTTAAACTTTTGAAAAATAAAAAAAATATATTGCATACTCTGTAGCCAAGTTTTAATTGTTTATGGTTATGCTCACTAGAATAAACACACTTTAAAGATAAGGCTTAAAAGATGTTTACTCAAATTGGTATTGCAAACATGGCAACATTCGCAGGCTTTATACGTGATATTTAAATGTTATTTGTGTTATTGTGGCCATTTATAATGCTCAAATTGTCTTTTCAAGCATTATGAGCATAACCCATACCGCATAGCCAACCATCTTGTCTTGGTAATCAAGCGCCAAACCTATATATCTAACGGGGTCACTATTTCGGAAATGTAGGTCAAAGACACAGAAGAGGAAGATTTGCTAATTAGGTTATAGGAACGGAATTGATTAAATATCCCACTCGAAATAATGTCCTAAAAATTGACCACAACTAAGTATGAATTTCAGGGTCAACTTTCTCAATAAAAGTTAATAATTTACATTCAAAGTTTCGTTGTATATAGGCTTTTGTTTTTGTGGCATTTCAGTGTTCCTGTTGTATCTCTTACAGTTGTCTCCCTCAGTTTTAGTTTGTTACCCGGATTTGTTTTTTCTAAATCGATTTATGATTCCATACACCGGTATACTAATTTTGAATTTATTTGCACCCAAAGTAAGATAATACATTAATGATTGATCGACGTTTGATCAGCGTACAGTTGCAAATATTTCATCAATATTGAAGACAAAAAACCCACATAAACAATCTATATAGGTAGGATCTCGGCTGGCTTCATTTGTCACCAGTGTATTTTATTATTTCGTCAAATCTTACTTTTAACACTTGTACATTGAGTATTTTTCGCCTATCGTTGCAATTGTCTTGTGTTTTGATTAAGGAATTGTATATTCGAACATTTATTTCCTTGGTGTTTATAAAAACAATACATACATCATGAATAAGACTTCAGCTACACCCTAATCATTTCATATATTCCATCCTGTCTATTAAGTCTTTATTCGTTACTGCATGTCGTGGTCTTGTCATTTGAGTTTTGTTGTAACGATACAAATTAAATCTCTTGATAAAAAAATGAACTATAGTGACAAAGACGTCAAAATTAGTATCAAAATAGATTTCACACGTATTTCAGTTACAAATATTTTATATTCTCAAAACCAATAGGTATCCAGTTTGTACGTTGAAATACGTAGGCACTGCCTCTTTAACGCCAATACTTACTTGATATATCTTTTATGAACACTTGATTATCTGTCAAGTTTTAAAGATAAGTAAAAAGATAGATTTATGTGCTAACATTAGTTAAAAAAGATTTGTACTCTTATAAAAAGTAACTAACCAATAACAATAATCAACTGACATTATGTTGTGATTTTCATTACGACAGTTATTTGAATGCAAATAATAACTACAAGCTGTAAAATATAGAGTAAGCTTCAATTAATTGTTTCTACAATGGTTATCATAAGCAACTCCTCGATTTATCAAATAGTTGGCAACAAAACATTCGGTAAAAGGATTGTTAAATTGCTGAAGAGATACTACTTTTTTCTGAAATTTTCACGAAATGATAGTTCAAACTAAATCCCTAAATGAATTATCTGATTACTAATAAATAAGAAAAAGACAGACTAATACGTCTTCCTAAGATGGATGTTGTCGAAGAAATGATTTGAATAATATCATTCGTGGAACTCCATTATAATCAAGTTAAAGTACTTATAGTATATGAAAATACAATGGAATTCACGCACATGTATCTAACAAATGAAAGCACTTAAAATAATAATAAGTTTGAAACATATGATGAAATGCATTTTTTTCTGTAAACAAATCTTAATCATGTACATGTTGTTCCTTATTTCTATTGCTTTGACTGTAAATAAGAGAGAGAAACTCCTTTGTATTTGAAAATTAAATATCCAACAGAAAATGCTTGCTTTTGGTGCTTACAAAAAAGGATTTTTAACCAAGAGTTCAAAGAGATAAAGTTTAAATCATCTATTCGAAAATTTAACAAACACCATAATGAGTTGATTGACCATTGTGAAATATCTGTTTCACAGACGATGACTGATGCGTTTCAAATGTCGTAACTTACATCACATTCTCATTTATCCGAATATGACGATATATTGATCTTACAATTACAAAAAAATATGTCATCAACAGGAAACAATAATTTAAATTAAATACACAAGACAAAGGTTTTTACAAAAAGTGCTGATGTTTTTCTTCTGTAGGGCATATCACAAATTTATTTCTGCCTGTACATTTGTTTGCGTTGATGTCTGCAAACACCATACATTATTGGTGTTTAAACAAATGAATGATGATTAATCCTTTAATCCTGCATATAGAGTATAAATGTCCCAGCTGAAACGATATACCAGAGCTTGTATTTCATATCATGATTAACTTGATAACAGGTGGTTCCTAACAGGAGAGGAGAGCAATCTGACGAAGGGTACAATTTGGTTAGGTGATCAACTATCATGGTTAATAGATAAAATTTTGATATTCGGGAAGTTTCTTTCTCATGAGTGAAATTTAACACACGCATCAACATAAATTTAACTATATCCAATATGTTTAAATGGTAACTGTTCTTGTACTGTTCGACCACCTAAGGATCTTTTTCTTTCGATATTGATGTCATGTTGTTTTATTGTGTCTGTTATCTTATTTCACTGTAATCATGTCTTCTAAAACTATAGTGTCGTCATTACAACTGATAATCTATATTTGGTTGGAAATACATATTTACATTTTATTACTAAGAGAAGCTTATTGTTTATATATGTATTTGTCAAAAGCAGATTTTTTAAATATCAGAATAAACACTAAATGCGAAAACAAATAATTTTCATTAGGCAATACAAGCCATAATAAGTTAAATCTATAATGTTGTCCTAATTTAAACATTCTCTGTTACAACAACATTTGGATGGAACTAAGCAAGATTGGCAGTAGACAATATATGATTCAAGGAGCTGTAGGAAATGAACTGTATTTCCATGATGGAATCAGCAGTTAAGTATTCCATCAATTGGTTTTAAATCATAAACACATTTACTCTTTAGTTTATTCTTTAGTTTTCTATGTTGTGTCATGTATACTATTGTTTTTCTGTTTGTCTTTTTCATTTTTAGCCATGGCGTTGTCAGTTTGTTTTAGATTTACGAGTTTGACTGTCCCTTTGGTGTCTTTCGTCCCTCTTTTAATCCATAAGGAGGGAGGTATACGTAGGGAGGATAATTCAAAACGTAAGTCCATTATCGAATGGTAAAATATTTTGTCTCATAACACACACTTTTCTTTCCAAATAAGACTTAAATTCCTCATTAAAAGGTAATGTACAAACAAATAAGCTCAGTCTAGAATTTTTCACACGAATTGAGACCCAAATGGTGACACGGCTATGGTGAACGACTGAGACAGCCTTTTTTCCCGCCATTTTTGAAATATTAAATTTCAAAAAAAAGTTCCATTATCTATCAATATGTTTTGGTTATTTTGTCCTTAACTCTCTTCTGACTTATAATATCAGATTTTGTTTTAACGTCACCTCAAATTACATCCTCAAATACAATGTTAAGGAACAGTGAAAATCAAACATTTCCAATAGCCTGTTCTTAATCTGGCCGATCGTTTTCTAGAGAGAAGTGGCATATTACTTTTTCTATTAGTTTTTAGATTTTTAACAGAAAATGAATTCATCATAAATTATCTATAAACTGTGATGATCTACTTTTAAGGTGGGGCTTTAATGCCATATCTGATTTATTTTGTGGAATACAAATTGCAGAAAGTACAGAAAAAAGGTTACGACTAGCATTTCGTGAAACAGTTTTTAATAGCCAATTGTGATATTCCTTAATATTCAATATACTTAACCATAATACTTTCCATTATTTTCTTTGCAATAAAATATATTCATCCTGGCAGTTTGTAACAGCACATAAAAAGGACAAAGACATTATCGTCGATGTAAAACCAACTGAAGTTACCCTATTTAGCTACAGATAATTTGACATAATGCTGTAAGTGCAGGTTTTACTGTTTTTGAAGCCTTTGAAAATTAAATGCGGATATTCATCTTTTTCATTACTATCAAGATAAATGACCATGATGACGGGACAGTTATGTTAGACTTATATTGTGAAGTGTTTACTTTATCACGGAGGTACTTAAGAACGAAGCTGCATACATAATTTAGGTTATATAACATGTATAATAACTGTTAGGAATAACTATAAATTATGCGGAGTAATCGTTTCCAAAAGTGCTGCTAGAAAATGACTGTTGATCGGTTAAAAATCCCTGTATTTTTCCAATGTATTTCATAATTTTACAATTTTGTACATTTGTTTTTAATGTGAAATGCAGATTTGTTTTGTTTTAACACAGACAATCTAAACAGCTTCAGGCGCCTAAACGCGCTACAAAATTACCTAGAATCAGGACCGCTAAAACCCAAACATATAATCATAATTCCGGCACTGTATTTTAAAATTTTGGCTTTAAAAGATGAAAACAACAGGTTATTAATTCAGGACGTCTAACGCGCTTTTCTGGATTTACCTTCATTAGGAACGCTCAAGGCCAAATATTGGAAAGAAAATGATGTATACGAACTGAAACAGTTGAAATGCTACAAAGCCAAACCGGACTTATAGATAATATACGAATGAAGGACAAAGTTGATACGTAAATCTGTTTTTTAAAGATTTCTATCGGTTTACAAAAATAACCCATACTGACCAAGAAAAACAGACACCTCTGCTACAAAGTAATATCTAAATTAGACAAATACCAAAATCATTCTTGTTTATAAAACAAATTTCATTCGTTTGACTTGTAGCCTTACAAAGTTCCATTTACCTGACGTAACGTTAACATACAAAGAGGGAACACAGCAATAGCTGACATGTGACGGACATATAACTAGTGTATCGTGTTTACAATAGTTAATCGGATAATTAAATTTCCCCGTACTTCATTGATGAATGCCAGACACAGGTGGAACCAAATATGGCTAGATGAAGCACATACTATAAGAAGCAAGTTAAGCCATATATAATGAAGGTTTAATTCACTATGTATATATATAAGAAAGTGTTTGAAATAAGTCTGGAATAAGACAGTTGTTATCCATTCGTTTGATGTGTTGAGCTTTTGATTTTGCCTTTGATAGTGCACTTTCCGTTTTGAATTTTCCTCGGAGTTTAGTATTTTGTGCTTGTACTTTTTGTCCATTTAATTTATGTAAACAATAAACCGGTCTTAAATGAACAAAATGCCCATATCAAGAGTAACGCTTCCACACTATGTACATCGTTTTTTCTCTGTATATTGTGAAAAACAGGTATCCGGAAAATATACATCATGGTAAAATAAAATAACACTGACAATTTATATAACATATCTTTATTACCATAGAATTTTACATATAAATTAGACCGTCTTTTTTCTTGTTTAACTTGATTTACATTTTGTTTATTTCTATGCCTTTTATAGAATACCTTACGCTTTTTCTCATTTGTTTCTTACATTTTGGTCTGCAGTGGAAAGAAGATGAAGTTGAATCATACAACATCTCCTTACTTGTAAAAGCGTTAAATCTTCACAAACCTTTTATGAATAAAGGTACATAATCCGTAAAGTTAAAATTTTGTTTACTATAAGATGAAGATACAAAGTTCGGCACAAAAATAAATATCCCACGCCTCTCAGTCCCTGTTAACGTTTAGATTATAAAATATATTTTGGCAACCTAGAGACATTAATTGCTAGCTGATGACAAATATGATCGTTTCTCCCCTTTTTAAACAAACATTAAAGTTGGTTTTTCAAAGTACATGAACATGAATCTTTCACTGTCTATTTTTTTTAAATTTAAAAGGCTTAAAATGAAGCATTGTAGTGTTGAAGCTACTTTATAAAATCTGTTCAGTTTTTCTATTTTTGTCCGGATACATGTTGAACTATTACCTTTCTCATCTATATATTGCAACTTTATGAAAAAGGAATTTCTAATTTGTTCTTGTCTCTGGTGTAAGCCGTGGTTTCTTGACGTGAACGAATCCTATAAGAACGTTTGTACACGCTCAGAACTCGACTTGTACTTGTTAATTACCGTTCCTTCTTTGTTTATATTACGTGTTTTATAAAAAAATAATTTAATTTTTTCTTGTCTCTGGTGTTAGCTATGGCACTGTGGAGGTGAAATAATCCTATCAGCACGTATATACCCGATTTAGCTCTCAACTGATACCCTGTTTCTTATTCGTACTTTAAACAAATACATACTTGTATATACTCCATGTTTTTATATTTAAACCAGAGTTACAGATATTGCTGTTTCAATTTGACTGGCACTACTATCTGAGCCATGGTGAGGTTCATACATTCTCCTGTCGGGTTTAGAAAATATCAATGATCTGAGCATATTATTGACTTGTTTTCTAAACGTTTGCGAAAAAAGAATACAAATGTAAAATACAATAACAGTATTTGTCCACGCCATATAGTGTCCGATAACTCTAGCTTTTGCCAACTGTAATCTAAAGTGAGGTTTTTTGCAGCCATGATGGCGGATAAGTTTGGTCAACAATATTTATTACTGTAGGTTGCAGCACTAACAAAACGTAGAACATAGATAACACTACCGTGGTATGCGTCAGTACCATCGGTGTCATTTCGTTATTAGTTTCTACCGGTACATTTCTTATACAAAGTCCCGTGAATATCAATATGTCAAAAGTTATGATTAAAGCTAGTGGAATGAATGAATAACAACTTGCCTACATCCAAGTCCAAATAACAGCATGTAAATCATCATCGTTATGAAAGAAAAAACAACCATCAATCAGTTCATATGTCCACATTGCATGTACACTTACAACAATAAGCCCAACGAAAATTGATAAAGTAGCAAATTTTGCCATACACAAAGTACATATCTTTGATGATTTTTTTCCTATGCCAGATCGTTATATAGCGAGCGATTGTCATAGAAACAACAAACCAAATGCTAGAATATGTAACAACTCGACTAAAAAATTGCCATAATCTACATATCCAGTCTGCCTGACTGTCTATAGGTCCTTTTTCTGCTACAAACGCCACCCACTCTGATCCCAAAAATAGATATAGTGTCAACAAACTTGTTAAAATAGTACGCTGATATATAGAATCCAATTGAATAATGCCGGAATGGTCTTGTTCTCATTACCAATAACGTACACACATTTCCAAATGTACCAAGAATGATCAAAAATGATAGTACCTTGAATTATTCACTGAAGAACTAAAATTGTTCACAGTCACGTTGTTTTCCATTGCTGAAGACGCTAATATTTGCATCATTTGACAATAAAACACACAGTTGTATGCAATGGCGTAAATCCAGTAATGATGTACGCGTTAACAGTTAGTTCAAATCTCCCTTGTTTGCAATATATTCAGATGACATATTGTTTAATCCATATGTGGCGGCATTGGTTTCCTCATTAAGTTTTCAAATGAAACACAGTTGAAATGGGTAAGCAATAATTAACATACGATAGAAATGTCCATTGCATGTTATTGCCTTTAATAAATATCAATTGTTCTTTCGTTGTACCAATGTACAAAACAAAACATAAAGATATTACAGTTAAATCTATCCAATGTTTATGACAGAAAAGATGAAACAAGTATCATTAAAGCAAGCTCTATCATTTTTGTTAGTGATATTCAAAGATCTTGTTCTTTTACTGTTTTCCAGACATTCGCAATCCTTTGGTTTTATACAATCATGTTATGTCATTGACAAATTTGACAGCGTATTATGATTTGATTATAAATAATTTTGAAAGTCATTTATGGAAATCGAATAAAGTTTCTGTTCTGTTAATATAGGTTTGGAAAGAACCAAGGTCTCAATTTTAAACAGTACGAAAAAGTAAACGCTATGGAGATAATGTAGTTCCAAATGCTCAATCTCGAAAAAAAACACCTGTTTCTCACAACAAAAAATGCAGTTTGTTCGTGCATCTTTCAAAACTAATGGTCAGAATAAGTTTGCGTTGCTTTTTTTACGTTTTATAGATATGTTACGTCAATCAATATTATTCTGAAGTTTTTAAAACATAAAATAAATCTTCGATTGAACATATAAACGGTTAATCCTGTGATATTGTTTGCGTTGATTTTAATAATAAACCAGTTCATAACCACTATGTCGTTGAGTTGCCTTTTATCATGTTTATCCATAAACTTTAAATGCGTTTTGCATATTAAGTTTCTGCATTAATTGTTTATGTAGACGTTTATTGGAGAAAAGTCTGAATATAAAGTTTAACAAAGGATTAACAAAGAATTATATTTAAAAATATGACATGTTTTTGAAAAGTCAGTTTTTGTCATGTCCGTGTATTGTGAATAATGTCCACGATGTTAGAATAATATACGATTTTGGCAAAAAACAAAACTAGGAAGACTTCCGTATTACAGTCGATAACGTTAATATAGAATATCGCTTTTGTTCTAAAATAGCACTTAGGAAAAATTTGAAATAAAAAAAAATGCATAGCTATTTAATTGTATAATAATTAAAAGACTAAGTTAAACACTGTTTATATATATCCACTGCAACATTGGTGATTTCTTTCCCCTTATGAATTTGACAGTGGTCATATGTTATCTTTACCAAGTGAAGTTTTCAATGATGGTAAAAACTAATCTTTAACACATACGCAGTACCCTGAATACGTGTCATAAAAGACACAATACAGGGTTAGTATTTGTAGATAAGTTCAGAACAACAAAACGATAAATCAGATGCTCTTGCGTTATAATGGTGACAAGAGACAGCTGACAACGCTGATGAGCTTCGTGTGTGTAACAATGTTTTAGATTTTGACGAGAGAAATTCATGTATTACTGAAAAATTATTACACCAGAGTTTTCGATATCACAAGCTAGTCAAAACATTTACTAAATTTTATCATCGGTATAAGGACATCATTCGTAAATATAGCTCAACTTCAGACTTCTTATACGTTCAGGTATTGCACATCCAATTTTTTATGGAAATATTCTTTATAAAGCACAAAAATGTCAGTACTCACCTCAGAAACTAACAAATACTAACAAAACCTTTAAATAGACTTATTAAGAAGGGATATAGTTACGATAATGTTGTCAGATCATTAAAGATTGCATATTTTGGCGTTAATATTGATTCACTTATATTAAATAGGGTCTTTGCATCGGAACTAAACACATTTATTTAAAAAACAGTTGTTGGCATGACACGGGTTATGTTCTTCTTTTATATATTATGATGGTATGATACTAAACCCCTAACAGGTAGGATTGTGCCTGAAAAAAAGTCTCCAATGTTGCAGTGGATATATATAAACAGTGTTTAACTAAGTCTTTAAAAATCAGTTTAATTAATGTCTGGAGCTGGCATGTCAGTTAACTGCTAGTAGTCTGTTGTTGTTTATGTATAATTGTTATTGTGTTAATTTTCTTTGGTTAAATCTTCTGACATCAGACTCGGACTTCTCTTGAATTGAATTTTAAATGTACGTATTGTCATGCGTTTACTTTTCTACATTGGCTAGAGATATAAGGGGAGGATTGATATCTCATTAACATGTTAAACCCCGCCGAATTCGTGCGCCTGTCCCAAGTCAAGAGCCTCTGGCCTTTGTTAGTCTCGTATTATTTTAATTTTAATTTTAGTGTCTTGTGTTTAAAGGATTCTTACACATTTATTTAAAAAACAGTTGTTGGCATGACACGGGTTATGTTCTTCTTATATATATTATGATGGTATGATACTAAACCCCTAACAGGTAGGATTGTGCCTGAAAAAAAGTCTCCAATGTTGCAGTGGATATACATAAACAGTGTTTAACTAAGTCTTTAAAAATCAGTTTAATTAATGTCTGGAGCTGGCATGTCAGTTAACTGCTAGTAGTCTGTTGTTGTTTATGTATAATTTTTATTGTGTTAATTTTCTTTGGTTAAATCTTCTGACATTTGACTCGGACTTCTCTTGAATTGAATTTTAAATGTACGTATTGTTATGCGTTTACTTTTCTACATTGGCTAGAGATATAAGGGGAGGATTGAGATCTCATTAACATGTTAAACCCCGCCGAATTCGTGAGCCTGTCCCAAGTCAAGAGCCTCTGGCCTTTGTTAGTCTCGTATTATTTTAATTTTAATTTTAGTTTCTTTTGTTTAAAGGATTCTTAGTAAAATATAAACTTTATATTAATGTCTTGGAATACCATTCTTTGCTTCATATGATACCAAAAGACTGGGAAAATCTAATCACTACTTCAGAGAAAATCACGCACATATCTAACGATATTTTTGAATTTATACAAAAAAAAGTCATGTCAGTTCTTTTATAAAAAAATCTTGTCAATATATACAGAACGTCATACAAAACAAGAAGAAGACAACATGTATAAGGAACTAGGCACTCATATAGAAAATTTGGATTTCATTTATAGTTTACCCTTCTGTTGCACTAAACAGCAAATTCAGTATGTTCCAGTTTAAGCTTTTACATAGAACTCCCGCTACAAATACATTATTGCAGAAATATGGGTTAAAAGGAACAAACTTATGTAGTTTCTGTAATGAAACTAAAGAAACAATAAGTCACCTTTTCTGGGAATGTACCCTAGTTAACAATTTGTGGTTGGAAAATGCAGCAGTTTTTCTAGTTGAAAATAATTTAACTTTAATACTTAATATGGAAAATATTGTTCTTGCAATTGGGTCAGAGTCTTCAGAGTAGTTCAAGTAGAATTATTAATATGATGATGCACATCACCACTGGACAGTGATTTGTGTACATATTAAAAGTACTATCTATGTTTATTAATATTCTGATATAGAAATTGATATACAATTTTTTGTTTAATTGTATTTTAATTATCTCCCCTTGACATTTATTATGTGATTCTGTCCAACATGTTATCTGTTAATGATCTCTGGTTGCCTCTCCTGGTATCTCTCATGTTCAACATCATTGTATAGGCAGTGATGCATGTGGCTAGAGGAGAAGGCTGGTGCCATCATTAACCTTATCAGCATATTCAGGTATTCTAATCCAGAGTGATAAAGGATGTGTATGATCGAGTAGAAAATTTAGAACAATTAGCATAACTAACTTTTTAATTTTAGACTGTTATTGAAAAATTTAATATCAATACATGTATTATGAACTAACTATATAATTATGCATCATATTATTTGGTGTATTTTCAGATGGAATACAAATAAATTACAAAAAAAACAACAAGGAAGTAATTGAAATTCGTAAAAACATATTACTGTTCTTAGAAATGTTGCACACTCCAATCTGTTACGATAATTAGTCACGCAACTGTTATAACAATGCTAGGTATATATATAGTGTAATAGTTTCAATTATATGCAAGGTACGTCCAACATGTATCATTCTATTGTACATACACCGTTCATACTGTTGTCTATTTTTGTATTGAAAGTGTGAATGACAATAAGAAATGCCGATAGAAATCTTCTAACAACTTCATCTGATTCTGGTAATTATAATATAGTGAAACTTATGTGTTTAGGTCTATATGCATTGTAAATTGATTGCTTTGTTTTTTTCTTCATTTTCTCCATTTACTATGTTTGTATATGTTAACATATTAACACTGAATTGAATATTATGTTTAAGGTGTTTGCTTTTATGGAAAAACGGCTGAACGAGTACTCAGCATCTTGGCAACTGGTAGATACAGATCTTTAATACCTTCAGGTAACACACTTATATTTATATACTTGCTTTATTCTTTTGGCTAATACATATCGGCAGATTGATTTTGAATTGTATTCTAACAAGGATTTATTTCAAAAATAATTATATCATAATCTATTTCTTACAAATGCTACTAGTGTTGCGATTCGGGAAAAAAAACAATTGTATTATGTTATCTTGATATTCTTTAAACCTAAGTTCATTATTATACTCTAATAGTTTCTACGCTATTTCAGAAAAAACAGTTCAGGACTGCTCGGATTTACGCCGATGGTGTAAACAAGATGAAAGTGGGGTGTACAAAATCTACCCGGCAGGTGGCGATGGATTTAAGGCATACTGTGATATGAAGACGGATGGGGGAGGATGGACGGTAAACAATATTGTGAAATAATTTTAGGAAGTATGGAAGAAATAATGCGACTAGCGCAGTATATTGTTTCTTTATGATAATAGTATTCTCATCTGAATAATTCATTAATTGGCAGACCTCATTGTTCCATTTTATTCAGACTGATAATTAATATGCGCATATCTTATATTCAATATTTATATTTTTAGTTCATTCAGTAATATCATAAATGAAATTATATACTGCAAATTAGTTTACAATTCGTATATTGTACATATATATATTTTACCTCTAGGTTTTTCAGCACAGGCAAGACGGTAAAGTAGATTTTTACAAAGGATGGGAAGACTATGTGAACGGATTTGGTAATCTGAAAACGGAATTTTGGTTAGGTGAGTATTTTCATTAAAAAAATCAGAATATTGTGAAACATGTTCTCCGACTTGCACCGCGATCGATGTCGAAATATAAATTATCAATGTTGTTTTTATATTGATTTTGTTAAACAAATGCATGAACTAGTATATAGGATCTTTCAAAGTTATGGAAGCGTAGACAAAATGCACGATGTTTATATTGTAAAATTAACAAATCTAACTTCTCGAACAATATTTTTTTATAAAACAAGGTTCATCACACATGCTACAAAAGACATCTTTTACATTAAATTTACAAATAACTTATTCGAGATTCCTGAAGTAAAAAAAACCCTGAAACAATCGACTCATCATATCAATGCATTATTTCCTAGTTTAGCTGTCCTGTTTGATTTAACCGTAATTTTATTTTTTTTCTGCTTTAAGATGTTGTGTGATGTCATATATGTTTGGCAGTTCTCATATTATTTTGATAAATTTGAATAATGCTTCGAATTTAAGCGGGGGTATACACAAATAAGGTATTCATTTTAATATTTCTCTCATTCTTTATAAAAAAAAGGTAATGACAAACTGCACAAACTAACATCTAATGGACATTACGAGCTCAGAGTCGATCTGGAGGATTTTAATGGCGACAGAGCCTATGCCAAATATTCTAACTTCTACATTGGTGACAGGTCAACTAACTACAAACTTACAGTGAAGGGTTGCAGTGGAACGGCAGGTTATTCTGAAATGTTTTAATTGAGTTTCGGCTTATTACGTTTTTCTCAATCACAGATTGATTGCTTGTGTATATCAAACTTGTTGATAGTATTTAACGCTAACATTACAATGTTGTTGCAAATTTTAAGATCACTGAAACATTTCTTATCAAAAACGTAGTGTAGTTATGTATTTCGTTCAATTTCTTTAGTAATGTTATAATATACAAATATTATTTCTATTATAAAAAAAAATACCACACATCTTTAAGATATTTCCGTGATAGTACATAAATACTTTGTTTTAGTACAGACATTTCACGTTCCTATTAAAAGACCTTTTGATTATCTCCATAATACATTTAATCTATTCGTGGTGATGAAAAAACAAAGATTTTTTGTTTTTGCTTACCAACATGCATCAATGATAGGAAATAGATCAATGATAACTATTTCACCATTGACCTGTGTACTCAATTACCTATTGATAATTATCGGCAGTGTCTGAAGACTAAGCCAATGACTATCTTTAGATATGTTAAAGTAGTATTTAGATTTATCAAAAATGTCTCAACTAAGGATATTGTTCACACATTTAGTGCATTTTAAATTCGTCACATTCTTTTCTTAAATTGTTGACTTTGTGTTTGTAATCTTAGAAACCAAAAACAATACTGAAATAAATGTCTCAGCATTGGTAATGTTGCTACTTTCACTTATCAATTGATGATTGGTTGTATTATTGATTGCAAATAGTTTTATTACACAACCTTAAATGAAATAATAACAATGGTAGAATAAAGAACATTTAAACCTGGTTGTTTTCATTGTTGATCATGGTCGATTCTATACACTCTTTTATTTTTAAATAATTCTAGGTGATTCTCTAAAGCACCATAATAATCGGCCTTTCTCGACAAAAGATAAGGATCATACCGCTGACTGTGCTGACAAGTACAAAGGGGCTTGGTGGTATGGAACCTGTCATCACGCTAATCTGAATGGACTGTATCTAGGAAATAAAAAGGATACCAAAGGAATGCGTTGGGCTCATTGGAAAGCAACTCAATCAATGAAGACCACAACAATGAAGATTCGTAGAGTATGAAAGTAACACAGTTGGTTAAACTTTTGAAAAATAAAAAAAAATATTGCATACTCTGTAGCCAAGTTTTATCTTGTTTATGATTATGCTCAGTAGAATAAACACACTTTAAAGATAAGGCTTTAAAAGATGTTTCCTCCGATTGGTATTGCAATCATGGCAACATTCGTAGGCTTACTTGACATTTAAATGTATTGTGTGTTATTGTGGCTATTAATAATGCTCACATTGTCTTTTCAAGCATTATGAGCATAACCCATACCGCATAGCCAACCATCTTGTTTTTGTAATCAAGCGCCAAACCTACATATCTAACGGGGTCACTTTTTCGGAAATGTAGGCAAAAGACACAGAAGAGAAATATTTCCTGATTGACTGTCACGGTTATAGGAACGGAATTGTTTAAATATCCCACTCGAAGTAATGTCCTAAAAATTGACCACAGCAATATATGAATTTCAGGGTCAACTTTCCCAATAATACGTTAATAATTTACATCCAAAGTTTTGTTGTATATTGGCTTTTGTTTTTGTGGCATATCAGTGTTCCTGTTGTACCTGTTACAGTTGTCTCCGTCAGATTTACTTTGTTACCTCGATTTGTTTTCTCTAAATCGATTTATGATTCCAAACACCGGTATACTAATTTTGGCTTTATTTGTACCCAAAGTAAGATAATACATTAATGATTGATTTACGTTTAATCAGCGTACATTTGCAAATATTTCAACATTATTGAAAACAAAAAAGAACACATCAACAATCTATATAGGTAGTATCTCGGCTGGCTTCATTTGTCACCAGTGTATTTTATTATTTCGTCAAATCTTACTTTTAACACTTGTACATTGAGTATTTTTCGCCTATCGTTGCAATTGTCTTGTGTTTTGATTAAGGAATTGTATATTCGAACATTTATTTCCTTGGTGTTTATAAAAACAATACATACATCATGAATAAGGCTTCAGCTACACCCTCATCATTTCATATATTCCATCCTGTCTATTAAGTCTTTATTCGTTACTGCATGTCGTGGTCTTGTCATTTGAGTTTTGTTGTAACGATACAAATTAAATCTCTTGATAAAAAAATGAACCATCGTGACAAGGACGTCAAAATTAGCATCAAAATAGATTTCACACGTATTTCAGTTACAAATATTCTATATTCTCAAAACCAATAGGTATCCAGTTTGTACGGTGAAATACGTAGGCACTGCCTCTTTAACGCCAATACTTACTTGATATCACTTTTATGAACACTTGATTATCTGTCAAGTTTTAAAGATAAGTAAAAAGATAGATTTATGTGCTAACATTAGTTAAAAAATATTTGTACTCTTATAAAATCAACTAACCAATAACAATAATCAACTGACATTATGTTGTGATTTTCATTACGACAGTTATTTGAATGCAAATAATAACTACAAGCTGTAAAATATAGAGTAAGGTTCAATTAATTGTTTCTACAATGGTTATCATAAGCATCTCCTCGATTTATGAAATAGTTGGCAACAAAACATTCGGTAAAAGGATTGATAAATTGCTGAAGAGATACTACTTTTTTCAGAAATTTTCACAAAATGATAGTTCAAACTAAATCCCTAAATGAATTATCTTATTACTAATAAATAAGAAAAAGACAGACTAATACGTCTTCCTAAGATGGAGGTTGTCGAAGAAATGATTTGAATAATATCATTCGTGGAACTCCATTATAATCAAGTTAAAGTACTTATAGTATATGAAAATACAATGGAATTCACGCACATGTATCTAACAAATGAAAGCACTTAAAATAATAATAAGTTTGAAACATATGATGAAATGCATTTTTTTCTGTAAACAAATCTTCATCATGTACATGTTGTTCTTTATTTCTATTGCTTTGACTGTAAATAAGATAGAGAAACTCCTTTGTATTTGAAAATTAAATATCCAACAGAAAATGCTTGCTTTTGGTGCTTACAAAAAAGGATTTTTAACCAAGAGTTCAAAGAGATAAAGTTTAAATCATCTATTCGAAAATTTAACAAACACCATAATGAGTTGATTGACCATTGTGAAATATCTGTTTCACAGACGATGACTGATGCGTTTCAAATGTCGTAACTTACATCACATTCTCATTTATCCGAATATGACGATATATTGATCTTACAATTACAAAAAAATATGTCATCAACAGGAAACAATAATTTAAATTAAATACACAAGACAAAGGTTTTTACAAAAAGTGCTGTTTTTTTTCTTCTGTAGGGCATATCACAAATTTATTTCTGCCTGTACATTTGTTTGCGTTGATGTCTGCAAACACCATACATTATTGGTGTTTAAACAAATAAATGATGATTAATCCTTTAATCCTGCATATAGAGTATAAATGTCCCAGCTGAAACGATATACCAGAGCTTGTATTTCATATCATGATTAACTTGATAACAGATGGTTCCTTACAGGACAGGAGAGCAATATGACAAAGGGTACAATTTGGTAAGGTGATCAACTATGGTAAATAAATAAAATTTTGATATTCGGGAAGTTACTTTTTCATGAGTGAAATTTAACACACTCATAAACATAAATTTAACTATATCCAATATGTTTAAATGGTTACTGTTCTTGTACTGTTCGACCACCTAAGGATCTTTTTCTTTCGATATTGATGTCATGTTGTTTTATTGTGTCTGTTATCTTATTTCACTGTAATCATGTCTTCTAAAACTATAGTGTCATTACAACTGATAACCTATATTTGGTTGGAAATACATATTAACATTTTATTACTAAGAGAAGCTTATTGTTTATATATGTATTTGTCAAAAGCAGATTTTTTAAGTATCAGTATAAACACTAAACATTTTGCAAAATGCGAAAAAAAAAATAAAAAATCATTAGACAATAAAAGCCATAATAAGTTAAATCTATAATGTTGTCCTAATTTAAACATTCTCTGTTACAACAACATTTGGATGGAACTAAGCAAGATTGACAGTAGACAATATATGATTCAAGGAGCTGTAGAAAATGAACTAAATTTCCATGATGGAATCAGCAGTTAAGTATTTAACCAATTCGTTTTAAATCAGAAAGACATTTACTAAGTCATGTGGCTAGTACAGTCAATGTTATATCTAGGAACATTGTCACATTTAATTTTAAGGATGTCTGCTTGTCATGTTTTGGAATTTTTGTCAGATTTTCGAAATCCTCTGGTTTTATCTATTTGAATGCCTTAAAAAACTTTGCCCATGAACCCCCATTTTTCTTTTTATAAATCTTTTACATGTATATTTATTAGCTATTTGTAAAAGTCTCATAAAATTTTATTTATTTTTTCAAAGTATTTGAGGGCTTTGACAAGTCAATGATAAAGCTATGAAAAATCAAGAGACAACATTTTCCCGCCAAAATTCCAATGGCTAATATCGTGACAACGAGCACATTGACCCCTATATTTTTTTTTGCTTTTTTGATTCCTCAATTAATTCCTTATCAATACATACTAGTTTCATGAAAAGTTATTTATTTTGAAACTGAGCAGCCAACATCCTTAAACTTGCAAACTTGATCATTTGTATTACAAACATAAAGACAAGAGTCTTGTTTTTTTTTTAATTTAAATTGATTGCTAAATTAAAGTGAAAAATATTTTTATATCACACACAACAGAGAAAAATTACTATTGTTTTGAAATAGTAAAAATTTATATTCTGAAGGGTAAAGTAAAAGAAGTGACACAATCAAGCGTTTTTCAACAATCATGACTAGTTAATCCATAAGGAGGGATGTAGAGTGGATAATTCAAAACGTAAGTCCATTATCAAATTGTAAAATAGTTTGTCTCATAACATACACTTTTCTTTCCAAATAAGATTTAAATACATCATAAAATGTAATAAACAAACAAATAAGCTCATTCTAGAACTTTTTCACACGAATTGAGACCCAAACGGTGCCACGGCTATGGTGAACGACTGAGGCAGCCTTTTCTCGCCATTTTTGAAATATTGAGTTCCATTATCTATCAATATGTTTTGGTTGTTCTGTCCTTAACTCTCTTCTGACTTATAATATCAGAGTTTGGTTTTACTTCACCTCAAATTACATCCTTAAATACAATGTTAAGGAACATTAAAAATCTAAACATTTCCAATAGCCTGTTCTTAATCTGGACGATCGTTCCCTAGGGAGTAGTGGCATATTAGTTTTTCTATTAGTTTTTAGATTTTGAACAGAAAATGAATGCATCTTAAATTGTCAATACAACTGTGATCGTCTACTTTTAAGGTGGGACTTTAATTCCATATCTGATTTATTTTGTGCAATACAAATTGCAGAAAGTACAGAAAAAGGTTACGACTAGCATTTCGTGAAACAGTTTTTAATAGCCAATTGTGATATTCCTTAGTATTCAATGTACTTAACCAAAATACTTTACATTATCTTCTTTGCAATAAAATATATTCATCCTGGCCGTTTGTAACAGCATATAATAAAGTGAACAGACATTATCATCGCCGTAATAACGACTGAATTGATTGCATTCTGTTCCAGTTACCCCATTTAGCTACAGATAATTTGACATTATGCTGCAAGTGCATCTTTTACTGTTTTTTTTAAATCCGTTGAAATGCAAATGCGGCTATTCATCTTTTTATTACTATCAAGACAAAGGACCATGATGACGTGACAGTTATGTTAGACTTATAATGTTAGTGTTTACTTTATCATGGAGGTACTTAAGAACGAAGCTGCATACCTAATTTAGGGTATATAACATGTATAATAACTGTTAGGAATTACTATAAATTATGCGGAGTAATCGTTTCCAAAAGTGCTGTTAGAAAATGACTGTAAAATCTGTGTTGATCGGTTAAAAGTTCCTGTATTTTTCCAATGTATTTCATAATTTTACATTTAAATTTATCTTTGTACTTTTGTTTTTAATGTAAACTACAGATTTGTTTTTTTTTAACACAGACAATCTATACATTTAAATAACAGCTTATTGTAAGCGCCTTAATCGCGCTACAAAACTACCCCTAGAATCAGGACCGCTTTAACCCAAACATATAATCATAATTCCGGCACTGTATTTCAAAATTTTGGCTTTAAAAGATGAAAACAACAGGTTATTAATTTAGTGCGTCTGACGCGCTTTTCTGGATTTACCTTCATTAGGAACGCTCAAAGCCAAATATTGGAAAGAAAATGATGTATACAAACTGAAACAGTTCAAATGCTATATACCCAAACCGGACTTATAGATAATATACGAATGAAGGACAAAGTTGAAACGGAAATCAATTTTTTTTTAAAGATTTCTATCTGTTTACAAAAAAAAAACCATACTGACCAAGAAAAACAGGCTTCTCTGCTACAAAGTAATATCTAAATTAGACAAATACCAAAATCATTTTTGTTTATAAAATAAATTTCATTCGTTTGACTTGTAGCCTTACAAAGTTCCATTTACCTAACGTAATGTTAACATACAAAGAGGGAACACAGCAATAGCTGTCATGTGACGGACATATAACTAGTGTATCGTGTTTACAATAGTTAAACGGATAATTCAATTTTCCCTTACTTCATTGATAAATGTCAGCCACAGGTGAAACCAAATATGGCTAGATGAAGCACATAATATAAGTAGCAAGTTAATCCATATATAACGCAGGTTTAATTCACTATGCATATATAAGGAAGTGTTTGAACCAAGTCTGGAATAAGACAGTTTTTATCCATTCGTTTGATGTGTTGAGCTTTTGATTTTGTCTTTTGATAATGCACTTTTCGTTTTGAATTTCCTTGGAGTTTAGAATTTTGTGTTTGTACTTTTGTCCATTTAGTTTATGTAAACAATAAACCGGTCTTCAATGAACAAAATGACGATATCAAGAGTAACGCTTCCACACTACGAACATCGTATTTTCTCTGTATATGGTGAAAAACAGGTATCCGGAAAATATAAATGATAACATAAAACAACGCTGACAATTTATATAACATATTTTTATTACCATATAATTTTACATATAAATTACTTTTACTTGTTTGACTTGATTTACAATTTGTTTTATTTCTATGCCTTTTATAGAATGCCTTACGGTCTTTCTCGTTTGTTTCTTACATCAACTCCATTTTGGTCTGCGGTGGAAAGAAGATGAAGTGGAAATCATACAACATCTCCTTACTTGTAAAAGCGTTAAATCTTCACAAACCTTTTATGAATAAAGGTACATAATCCGTAAAGTTAAAATTTTGTTTACTTTAAGATGAAGATACACAGTTCTGGACAAAATAAATATCCCACGCTTCTTAGTCCCTGTCAGAATTAGGTTGATATAGAAAAAAGTTAGATCCAAACACATGGCATGATATAACAATGAAACTTTAAAAAAAAAATACAAGAAATAAAAAAAGATCAATAAAATGAATTTAATATGGAGTTGTTATCAGTGATACTAGTTAATCATGTTTCGTACAGGTTTTGTTCCAGTAATCTTACAGCATATTCATAACCTTCACCCTACATTGTAAAGCGGGGTTATCTCCCTAGCCTTTGTTAACGTTTAGATTATAAAATATATTTGGGCAACCTAAAGACATCAATGGATAGCTTATGACAAACATGATCGTCCCAACCCTTTCTAAACAAACATTAAAGTTGTATTTCAAAGTAATATGAACATGAAACTTTTACTGTCTATTTTTGTTTTAAATTTAAAAGGCTTAAGCATTGTAGTGTTGTAGCTACTTTACAAAGTCTGTTTAGTTTTTCTATTTCTGTCCGAATAGATGTTGAACTATCACTTTTATCATCTATATGTTGCAGCTTTACAGATCTAAGAGGTGAAATAATCCTATCACCACGTATATACCCGTTTTAGATCTCAACGGATACCTTGTTTCTTATTCGTACCTTAAACAAATGCATACATGTATATACTCCATGTTTTTATATTTAAACCAGAGTTACAGATATTGCTGTTTCCATTTGACTGGCACTACTATCTGAGCCATGGTGAAGTTCATACATTCTCCTGTCCGGTTTAGAAAATATCAATGATTTGAGCATATTATTGACTTGTTTTCTAAAAGTTTGCGAAAAAAAGAATACAAATGTAAAATACAATAACAGTATTTGTCCACGCCATATAGTGTGTGATAACTCGAGCTTTAGCCAACTGCAATCTAAAGTGAGGTGTTTGCAGCCACGATGGCGGATAAGTTTAGTCAACGATATTTATAACAGTAGGTGGTAGCACTAACAAAACGTTTAACATAGATAACACTAGCGTGGTATGCGTCAGTACCATCGGTGTCATTTCGTTTTCAGTTTCATCCGGTACATTTCTTATACATAGTCCCGTGAATATCAATATGTCAAAAGTTATGATTAAAGTTCATGGAATGAATGAATAACAACTTGCCGACATCCAAGGCCAAATAACAGCATGTAAATCATCATCGTTATGAAAGAAAAAACAACCATCAATCAGTTCATATGTCCACATTGCATGTACACTTACAACAATAAGCCCAACGAAAATTGATAAAGTAGCAAATTTGGCCATAAACAAAGTACATATCTTTGATGATTTTTTCCTATACCAGATCGTTATATAGCGATTGATTGTCATAGAAACAACAAACCAAATGCTAGAATATGTAACAACTCGACTAAAAAATAGCTATAATCTACATATCCAGTCTGCCTGACTGTCTATAGGCCCTTTTTCTGCTACAAACGCCACCCACTCTGATCCCAAAAATATATATAGCGTCAACAAACTTGTTAAAGCGTACGCTGATATATAGAATCCAATTGGATAATGCCGGAATGGTCTTGTTCTCATTACCAATAACGTACATACATTTCCAAATGTACCAAGAATGATCAAAACGGGTGATACATTATTCACCATGTGTTCAAATAGTCTTTGTACATAATCGTCTTCACAGCAGCGCTGTGTATTATGATAGTACCTTAAATTATTCACTGAAGAACTATAATTGATCACAGTCACGTTGTTTTCCATTGCTGAAGACGCTAATATTTGCATCATTTGACAATAAAACACAGTGGTATGCAATGGCGTAAACCCAGTAATAATGTACGCGTTAACAATTAGTTCAAATCTCCCTTGTTTGCAATGTATTCAGAAGACATATTGTTTAATCCATATGTGGCGGCATTGGTTTCCTCGTTAGGTTTTCAAATGAAACACATTTGAAATGGTTAAGCAATAATTAACATACGATAGAAATGTCCATTGCATGTTATTGCATTCAATAAATATCAATTGTTCTCTCGTAGTACCAATCTACAAGTCAAAACATAAAGGTATTATAGTAAAATCAATCCAATTTTTATGACAGAAAAGATGAAACAAATATCAATAAAACAAGATTAAAAACATGTTTGTGAGCTTGATTTATTTGTTAGTAATATTCAAAGATTTTGTTCTTTTACTGTTTTTCAGACATTCGGAATCCTTTGGTTTTATACATGTAGTTTCATTAACAAATTTGACAGCTTTCCCTACTTTCATCTTATGATTTGATTATAAATAGTTTTGAAAGTCATTTATGGAAATCGAATAAAATTCCTGTTAATATAAGTCTGGAAAGAACCAAGGTCTCAATTTTAAACTGTATGAAAACGTTTTAACGCTATGGAAATAATGTAGTAACAAATACTCCATCTCAAAAAGACAACTTTCTTTCAAAACAAAAAGTGCAGTTTGTTCGTGAATATTTCAAAACTAATGGACAGAATAAGTTTACGTTGCTTTTTGTTTGTTTTATAGATATGGTATATCAACTACATGTTCAGACTGTGTACGTCAATCATTATTTTTCTGTAGTTTAGAAAAGATTTGAAAGCATAAAATAAATCTTCAATTGAACATATAAACGATGAATCCTGTGATATTATTTGCGTTGATTTTAATAAAAAGCCAGTTCCTAACAACTATGTCGTCGAGTTGTCATTTATCCATACAATTGTAATACTTATTGCATATTGAGAACTAATTGTTTATGTAGACTTTTCTTGGAGAAAAGTCTGAATATAAAGTTTAACAAAGGATTGACAAAGAATTATAATTAAAAATATGACATGCTATTGAAAACTTAGTATTTGTCATATCCGTGTATAGTGAATAATGTCCTCGATGTAAGATTAATATACGAATTTTGAAAAAATAAAACTAGGAAGACTTCCGTATTACAGCCGATAACGTAAATATAGCATATCGCTTTTGTTCTCATAAAGCACTTAGGAAAAATTTTAGATAATAAAATGCACAGGTATTTGATTATATAATAATGAAAAGACTAAGTTGAACACTGTTTATATATATCCACTACAATATTGGAGACATTTTTTTCCCTCATGAATTTCTCATATGTTAGCTCCACCAAGTGACAGCTGACAACGCTGATGAGCTTCTGTCATTAAATATATACAAATAAGAAGATTGCATATGAGACAACTACACACCTTATTTCAAAGATGATATGAGCAACTTTTATAAACTGTACAGCTTTAAAAACTAGGGAAAACTCATATATAAGCAACCCCGACATGACAAAGTACGAAACATTTTAATTGAGAAAACTAACGGCCTAATTCCTTACAAAACAAATAACAAAACAAATATGACAGACATGGACCATCGACAACCACTGAAATACGGGATCCTTTACTGACTTAGGAACTTACATAATATGGTTTGCTTAAGCATGTTTCTGAGCGCTAAAACCTATCTCTAATCTTGAAGAGTGAACAGTACACCATAAGACCAAAATATAATATAAAAGCTATTGTATTATGTTTTCACCCCTTGACCATAATATTGTTACTAGTACTAAGAACTCTTTTTTTAAATACACCATTTTGGTAATATAACAGTTGTCACAAGACTAATGCTTTGTGATATGTCCTGTATAAAAGGTATACGACATCGCATGGTTCCATGTAAACAAATTGTGTTATCAAAATCAAACATTTCAATCAAATGAAAACGTAGGGATAGTCATTGAATATTTAATTACCTTAGATAATTGACATTTAAAAATAGGGTTAAATGAAATAGCAAAAATACTGAGCTCCAATGAACATTTCAAAATGAAAGTCCTTAATTAAATGACAAAATCAAATCCATGCTCTTATATCTCATATCTATGAAGAAATTTCGAATTTTTAATATATATCATTGATACTCGTTTTTAGTATTATTTGCTATTTGCATGATTGGTGTTGATGTCAAAATTTAATGTTAATCGCTGGAACGTCGATCAGTGTGTAACGACCTTCTTTTTAACCATTATTTTCAATTTGATTTAGAATCACTTCGATATCAGCTCAATGTGTACTTTATATTGATATTCGAATTGAATAAACGGGTTTTGGTACATGTCATGAACTTAGTAGATGTGAGTACTCTTCAATTACCAAAATTAGATTTGGTTTTACTATAAAATAAAAGATCGACACAAGATTGTATCAATACCAGGACAATGATGCTTCAACACAATCAATTTAGTTTGTCTTAACTGGATTGTACAGTTATACAAGGTATGAAACAAATTGAATGGTGCTTTGGTTAACCATTTTGTTGATATCAAAACATTCAGGTGTTACAATATTTATCATCATGTAAATGCATTTGTTGTTGGTTATAATTCATGGCTTGTATTTCTGCTTCATCAGCATATTTATATCAATAATGAAATATATTTTCAGTGAGCCCATTTATCTAAGCAATACTACTGCGTTTATTATCAATTATGGCGCAATTGACATAGCTAGTGCAAGGAGAAACTTCAATCGTATAAAGTATAGTAAAAATGTAGGATATACGAATCACAACCCGCGTTCTAATTAAGCTCGATCTTTTTTTATTTGTATTAAGATTTTCGTAGAGTTATACATAAGTGTTTTTTTTCGCCCTTTTGGTTTATATATTACACATTTCAATGGAATACAATAGTAAATATAAAACAAACAAAAGTTTTCAAACTCTTAAGATGGAACGTTTATTTATAGTACTAATAATTCTACATTTCAGTTGCTCTATAGTTTTCACATTATACCTCGCAATATGTATTACACATTTCAAAATCTGAAAACAATACTTCGTATCAAATATTAATTGAGATTTAAAAGCTCGCTTTTTCCCTCTGTGTTAACGGATATTAGTTCGAAATTAAATGTCATGTGCACATGTAATATTTTCCATAATCATTACAGTAAAGGTATCGATTAATCAAATGCTCCTTGATTAATTCTTAACATTGTATTAAGAAAATTAAAAACAAACAAAGTGCTTAACTTTACATCAATGGAAAAAATCTGAAAAAACGGTTCATTAACGCTTTTTATTATATATCCTGATTGTATGGTACCGGGATAAAAATTAGTGCGTGTTGTGATTAATTAAAAACTCTATAATGGTGTAAATTGATTTAGAAATGTGCTTTGCTCATTCCCCTGTTAGCTTTAGAATGAATTTTAGTAAACGTTGGTCATTTAAATTAAATGTTCTCAAACGAAGTTATATATTATGTGATTAGGACACTAAATAAGTCGTCTCTTAATGCAATCAAGAAGTCTGGTAAACCCAAGTGTTTAAGTGAGTGGGAAAAATCGCTCGATTAAATATATTTTGATTTCATTTATCGTTACATTATGAAATAAGATTGATTTTAACAGCAAAAGACTTATTTTGCAAACAAACAGACCAGAATTTGATTCAATTTAATTTGATTCAATTTGAGAACAGAACACCGTGTATACTAAATACTTTAGAAGATGCAGTATGAATATTCAATTGAAAATGATTAATTCACAAATCTACAAAAAGAACAAGCATGTGAAATCATTATTTCGCGTCTGTAAAGACAGCTATGCAATACTTAACAAAATCAGACATCTAAAAAAATGTGATCAGTAATACAATAACATACAATGTAAAAAATAATGTTCATTTCAGGATCGAATTTTTATGTAATTCTACATTCAGATAGATGCAATTGATCATGTAACAATTCCAATTGTTTCTGTTAACGTTTTTTTTAGAAGAACTTCATTTTATTGCATGTGTACGTATTTCTTTACGAGTACATATCGCTATATACTATTGCCACCATGCATATTTTTTTAACATTTTTGATGCTTATTCAGGAAACCTTCGTTCATCGTTGTTCAAATCTCATAAATTGATAAATCAAAATCCAAAATTACCGAGATCAGAGGCATCAACGAGATAAGCGCCTCCTGTTATATCATACTCACCAACACACCAGATTAAACAGAAATCGGTTATGCTAGATATCAGATGATTTTGCAAACACTGTGTAATGGAAAATCAAATCTTTAAAATTCAAAAATAAATATACAGCTTATTTTCATATCAATAAAAGAAATCTTTACAACATGCTTATCATATATCCCGATTAAAATGATATCCTGATGAAATGTGTTGCGTGTCATTCAAATTATAGACTCTATAATCATGATAATTGTTTAAACTGATTTAGAGATTTGTTTTACTCATTCCTTTGAAAGCTTTAGAAAGGTTGGTAATAACATTTGGGCCATTTGAATTTAATTTTCTCAAATGAAGATATATAAATGTATGTGATCATTAATCTAATTAGACTTCATGCAATATTTAAGTTCTATTAAATTTAAAAACCCAATCCTAATGTGAGTGGGAGGAACCGTTCAATTAAATACATTTTGATTTCATCTATCGTTACTTTAAATAGCAAAAATGAATTTCAAGCAAAAGACTCGTATTGCAAACAAATAGACCAGAACTCATTAAGTCTGCGAACAAAATGCATACGAACTATTTTAACTTCAGATGACAATTGTTTACTTCACCATTTTGCTCTTTGGCACTCATACCATATACTCTTATATATAAGCCTATAAGATATCTATGGACAGCTATTAAATAAATTCAGACATCCATGATAGTATTTTAAGCAACGTAATCACATATACTTGAAAATGTAAACACTTACATTTCTCTTCATTGAAGACTTATGTTATTAGCATTCAGATAAATGCGAATTATCATGGTAAATTTGCAACTGATAATTGTTTGAATTTTATTCAGAAGTACTTTATGTTATTAACCTTTTTAAGTGTATAACCGTACTTAATCAAATATTAAATCTCAAAGATAACTTTCAAAATCAAAGAAAGGCATGAAACCAAATAAATAGTGACAAATACTGTCATTAAATGGGGCAGATGATATGTTACTGCAGAGAAATGTAAGGTCGGTAATTTGAAATCATTACGCTCATTATAGATAAGTTTCATGTCTTCTATATGTCTCCGGGGAAAAGATCAATATATGGAACATACCGTATAATGTCGGTAGTTTCCATTATGTCAAAAATATTGCCAGGTATGAAACACTATCACACAATGTTGGTTATTGAGCGAGAAGCACATCATCAGTATATCTAAATCAATGTAAAATAATAAACTTTACAAGATGTATTAGAGAAGGTTGTGTATAAAATTTTGTCTTCATATGAATCTCTTGTACAAAGTTGCTTTACATTAACAACAAGTTGCCTTTTCATGTAAGGAGACACATTTTGTTATCATAAGAAATCCGATTGTTTGTTAAAAAAAGTTGTCCTCCATATGTTACCAATAAATTGTCAAGAAGAATATCGATTGTATCAATTAGAAATTTGATAGCGTACCGTTTTTTTTTCAAAGTATGATATTTTTTTTTATCAACGTTTTCTACAAATTTTAATTACAAATTGGGTAAAATTCTGAATGAACGAACTTCATAAATGTTTAAAAAATAAATCAGCTGCAATAGGTTATAATAAGGTGCATGTAAAAGATCATAAGTAACACTTTGAACAGTTGCATCGACCAATAAAAAAAGTAGAATGAATATGATTTTCTAAGTACTAGTACGTATACAATTGTTTGACACGACATTGTCCATTGTCGTTAAGAAAATCAAAATATATAAACGTATTAGATGTATAAAGGTCATTGTCGCACTTATTCAGAAAAGAAACACGAACAAATTATCAGGAAAGACATTTGTACTTCAGAAAAAAACAACTCTATAACAAGATGGAAGTATAAGTCACAAACCCTGGGAATGATTAGTGCGGAAACGGAAGACCCTGATAAATCATTTTATCGAAGCAGCATCCGCTGTAAATAGCTAGACGGCATCAATACGAGTCAAAAATAGTATTAGAGTATTAAAATGCCAGATCTTAATTGTAGCAGCATATTTACTTGTGGAATAGACTTCCTGAAACATGACTGATATGGACGTTAACATATTGATCTTCCCATTGTTCTTCTTATGACATCAAAGTTTTTTATCATAGAGTTTTGTTTTGTTTTGTTCGTAAATCCTCATCTACGCTACACTAAATATCAGATCCCGTTTGAGGGTAAGTATATAAAAAGTGTAAACTGATCTTTCACTAAATGTTGATATGTGAGTAACTAATAATAACAAAGTTGAAGTCTTTCATTCAAAATTTAAACAGACGCCATCACGATCATCACTTCATCACGTGTTTGTTGACCGTTATGCGATAAATTTGTTACAACTGACCTCGGATATGTAGTAAATGTTTTTAACCACAATACCACAATGCATTCCTCTTTTACTTTTTTGCGACATACTCAAATGAGACTCATCACCGAATTTGTACCTGCCATAAGCATTACGACGAGTGACACCAGTGGAGAAATATATGTTTTACACACATGAAGTTGCTGAGTTTATTCGCACTCTATGGTTGGTTCAGTATTAAGCTTTATATTAAATGCTGTGTGAATATTATTAGTTTTCGTTCAATGCCATGGTATTGTGTTTTTTTTGCCTCGACTCTTAGCTTTAAGTGAACCCTTGGTGCCATTTAAGTCGACGTTATTAATTAAGAAATAAATTTAAATGCAATATTTTTTTTCGATGAATAAAACTTATACATGTTGTGAATATTTAATAGTTGTATCAGTTGTAAATTATAATGACATGCCTAGGAATGAAAATAAATAACAACCCTGCGTGGTCCTTGTCAAGTTAATGGATAGCAGATTTCAAATACGCAGATATAATATGTTCGATGTTTTATTAATAAACCCCCAACTGCGTTCATAAAAGAATCTTAATTGGTAGTAATATGTTTAAAAAAAACCCCAGAAATAGCATCCATTTAACGGCTAATTAGATATATACTAGACAAAAAAAAAGAAACGTTTCCTGCTCATAAGATCATTAGATTTTTTATAACAAAAAATTGATAACCAAAATGTAATGGAATAGTTAGCTAACATGATTTTAAGAAGAACAATAACACGTTTTCTTTAGTGAAAACAATATTGCACATTTTCGGACAATTTTAACAGGACGAGTACAGTACGAGTTAACATGCTGATACCTTGTATGACCACCTCTTGCATTTATGACCGCCGGACAACCCCATAGCATTGAATCAATAAGACGTCGAATAAAATATTGAGGGATGTTGTTTCATTCCCTGAAAATTGTTGTTCGGAGCTGGGCTAGCGTTTCCGGTGGACTTTGACTATGTCTGATACGTCATCCAAGTTCGTCCCAAAGGTATTCAATTTGTGATAAATCTGGAGACATTGCTGGCCATGGCAACACACGAATATGTCTATTCCCCAAAAAGGTAATCGAAATGTGTGCCACGTGACAACGGGCGTTGTCTTGCTGAAACACGTGGTTAAAACGATGTCTCCAGCGAAACGGGAGAACAACTGGAGCCAGAATTTCGTCCCTATACCTTGGTGCATTTAGGTTACCAACGATGATTTTGAGCTCGGTGCGTTCCTGGATTCCGCCCCATACCATGATTCCGCCACCACCAAACCAATCTGTATCCTGCACGCACGTATCAGAAAATCGTTCATTGCGTCTCCGGTAGACACTGCCTCTGCCGTCGCTACATTTTAAGTGGAATTTAGATTCATCGAACAAAAGAACCCATCTCCATGTTTGCCTATTCCATCGAATCCGTACCCGTGTCCATTAAGGTCGTGCTATCCTGTGACGCTGCGTAAGGATATGTCCTTTTAATGGACGACGAGCACTTAGACAAACTTGACGCAATCGGTAACGAACTGTGTGAGCAGATATTCTGTTGTTATGTCTTCCGTGGGTTTTTCTTGAGTTTGTGAAGCGTTTACAAATCGATTTCGGAGAGGAATGATGCGGATGTGCTGACTTGACGTAACGTCGTTTCACATGGCCTGTCACTACGGGGGCGATCAGTATCTCTAAGACGAGTCTTAAGCCTTGCAATAGTCATTCTAGAGACATTAAAATGATTTGCAACCTACACTTGAGTCATTCATGTTGTCCAAAATCCCAATGGCTCGTTCTCTCTCATTTTGGCGTAGACGGGGCATTGTTTTACGTGAAACTTTTTCAATTTTTTAATGCGACCGTTTGTTAACAATCGTGTTCGACACAATGAATGCCATAAATGACAACTCGATTCCAACTCTATACAGGTATTTTTTGGAAAAAAATGGTTATTTGTTTGAAATCAGAAAATGACGGTACTTCATTTCCGATATTTTTATAAATTAGTAAATTTGAAAGATAAATCATTCAGGTTACTAGTTTTAATCATGAAAATATTTGAAATTAATAAATGTGATATTTTTAACGTTTTTTTGTTTTCCTAGTATATATCTCTGATAATTATTACAGATTTTTTCTTGTAATGTTCAGATTAAATTGAAAGGATTAAAATCCCAAAGAAACATTTAAGCTAGTGATTCGAAGGCAAACCTTCTTAACTGACAACATCATACCAAAACAATAAAAACGACTAAATGTAAACAAACAGTCGAAACACAACAAAGAAAACTGTAGATGAGCAACACAATTCCCTCAGTACACTGAACTGGTCTCAAATTTGTGTTTAAAATTGTTTAATAAGATATAGCCTGGTGGAAGAAATGAGATAACTACATACAGTGAATCAAACATTGCACTTTATACTGTTTTAAAACTCAGGCGTTGGAGATTTTCATAAGTGAAATACATTGGTTAAGAAATATTTTCATTTTCAGCTCTGAACAAAGTTTGAACTGCAGAATAAAATGGTATAATTTGCCAGAATTATAACTTTTAAAAAAACCTGGATAATTGTAGCCTAATTAAAAGAAAGCAAGCCAAAATAATTAAATAAAACTGAGAATGGAAATGGTGAATGTGTCAAAGAGACAACAACCCGATCAAAGAGCAGACAACAGCGAGGGCCACCTACATGTCTCCAATTCAGCGAGAAACTCCAGAGATAAAGCAATTTTCAGCATACGTTCTCTTTTAAGAAAAAGATTTAGGGGTTAAATGCAAGTTATTACACTGAAATAATAAACAGTTTTTTTCTGCTTATATTTTCGTTTTACTGTTTTTGTTCTAACATATCCTTGGCCATAAAATATTCGGCTTTGAGCTTTTTGGATAGAGAAAAGTACTACGACCGCAGGAAGTAAATAACTTTTTTTTAATCTTTTTTTTTGTAAAAAATATGTAATTTTTTTGCGATATGTTTCTTTGTTCAGTAAAGATTTGCTTATTTTTTACTGACCTTTAAAGTAAATTTTCCAAGCATTATTAAGTTTCCACTGTACGTAAAATCGGCACATCTAGGAATAACATTCCATAAGACATCAGCCTACATGTCATCTCATTGAAGCCTGATACTATCAATACTGTCAGTAAAAAAGTGCAATTTCAAAAAGCCTTCTAGGAAACATCTGATTTACGATTTCATGATAATATTTTTTTCTTACGACAGGAACTTTTCATGTGATTTGCTATAATTAAGATTCATTTATTTCAGCATCATTAAACTAAATTTTTTTAAATGGAAAGTAAGGGAGCATAAACAAACATGATTACTTTTAATTATTAACAATCTGATATAATACAATCAAGGTCTACAGAGACAGGGTTGTTTTTATTATATTTTATTATTAAAAAAAACACAATAGGATACAACGGACTTGAATACCTGAAATATGATACAATGAACTTGAATAGCTAAAATATGATACAATGAACTTTAATGGACAAAATATGATACAGTGAACTTGAATAGCCAAATACTATACAGTGAACTTGAATGGCTAAAATATAGAATAGTGAACTTATAAGACAATAGTTATTCGAGGTTCCAGGTTAAATATTTTATATATGACAGATGGGCGCTTCATCGTAATTAGACTCATCAGTGACGCCCAGATAAAAATAGTTAAAAAGCCAAAGAAGTTCAAAGTTGAAGAGCATTGAGGACCCAAAATTCCAAATATGATTGAGCCAAAATAGCCAATGTATAACAAATTGAGTGTGCAATTTGCATTCTGAAGAATCGGTTCTCATAAATATTACACGTCAGTTTGTCGGATACATAACCATAAAAAAAGCAAATATGGCAAAGTAAGAGACAGCTGAGAGCTAATCTCAAACAAAAACATTTTACTTGAGCCATTGAATATGTAACGTCTAAATAAGACGCTAGTTTCATCCTGAATTATACAGATATTTCTCTTTAATGAAATGAATACTGTATTTATCGGAAACAATTTACGTATAATCCAAACACTTTTAACAACTTTTGTTGATAAGTCGTAAAAAACAGTCTACTAACCTTGGCGTCGGTCGCACGACAACCTTAGTAAAAGCAATAATCTTGTCATTTTAAACTGATGAGCGATTTCTTAAGACCACAAACAGGAAAACAGTTTTGTATAATTATTTCATATAGTGCCGGAAATGCATTCTAATTAGTCATCCAGTCAAAAAAGTATTTAAAGTCAATTTTTGACTACATATAAGAAGAAAAGTACGTATAAGTACGAATGTGTTTGCATTGAATAATATAGATGATATATCTAGGTAATAATAATGAGATGCAAAGATTTAAGGTACAATACAATTATTATGCAATAAACAGATGACCAATAAAGCTGCGTTTTGTAAGTAATTTCAAAGTATGTAAAAATGTAGCCAACAAAAAAACATACTGATAAATAATTTCATATCTATGGCTGTTTGTTTGATTAAATTTACCAAAATAGTGCGTTTTTGGATCAATCTATTGGAATGTATCTTTTTTTTTTTTATCTTAAGAGCTTAATTTCATTTCAGTTTTACATTCACATCTTCGGATTGATATTACATTGATATTAACAGAATGTTATATGTTATTCAGGTCTCAGACAGGGTATTTACTGTGACATTCCCGGCTTAGAGTTTATATTCGGCTCAGGGGATATAAGTCCTAAGCCGGGAATGTCACAGTATACACCCTTTCTGAGACCTGAATTACACATATATTACGGATTACCCCTGACTTAATGTTATATTCCAGTGCAGGTATTTGCTGACAACACATATATATTGAAAAACCCAACCTGATATGTTTGGCATACGTGAAGGATTTTCTAATTTGCTGTGAACATAATTTTATCGTGTATGTTATAATTTATAATAACACTTTTTATATTTGATTTAAGTATTAAAAGTGTAAATTGCGTGATTTTGTATCAAAAATGTATTATTGACTGAAGCACGTCATTATTTACCCTCTGTGAGCCTCTGACAGTCTGATAGCTTTTGACTACGTCACATAGTAACCGGTGTTATTATGACGTTTTTGAGGTTCCAATTGGGGATAAAAACGTCGAACATACCCCGGCAGTTTCCTGGATATATCCTGACATCTCTGTGTTGTTATCCAATCACAAACCTCGACACATTTGTAATCCGTAATATATATAAAGATGTTAGTATAATCATGAAAACAAATTCAATTTGTCAGCGCTGTCAATGTACTCCTCGTCAACGGGGTAGATAAAAGTAATATGAAAGATAATAATAAAAAAATCAAAAGTTACCATTGCAACAATGTTTCAAGTTCCAGATTTCCAGTGATTTGCTATATTTGAGTATTTAATGCATTTAAGTTCATTAATGGGGATATTCTTTGAATCAGCGTAAATGTATTTCATAATTCCAACATTAAGGCTTCAAACGTGTACCGATGTCATGATAACGTTATACGTGTGAAAAAGGACAAATCAAAGCATCATATCATATATGGGGGATTCTATAGGTCTCCTATAGTGCATGCATCAACCGATTCCTTTTACAAGATTAAGAAATTTGCTCAGAATAAGTTCATACTCGATTACAAAATGTTTTAAATTATTTAATGTGATGAGATGCTTATGGAATCTGATTTACAAGAGTTGTCGTTTATTTATGTAATATATACGTGTTTCTCGTTTCTCGTTTTGTTTATAAAGAATAGACCGTTGGTTTTCCCGTTTGAATGGTTTTACACTAGTAATTTTGGGGCCCTTTATAGCTTGTTGTTCGTTGTGAGCCAAGGCTCCGTGTTGAAGGCCGTACTTTAACCTATAATTTTTACTTTTTAAATTGTTACTTGGATGGAGAGTTGTCTCATTGGCATTCACACCACATCTTCCTATATCTATTATAAATATTTAAACATTAGTTCCAGTGTTTTGCAAGACATTATTTTTCTATTGATATTTTAAAACGAGTTGTTAGACGTTGAAATTAAAGACGTCAATAGAAATTGATAAAAAGGGCTTAAAAAAACCCACATCGATCTATATACAGACTTAACAAATTGGTGGATAATCCTATCCGGAACATGTCTAACGCATTGCCATCTGTATGATATCCTTTCATTGCAATGTTTTGATCTTTGTGAGAACGTCTTGGAAGTGCTTTGAAACTTAGATTATCTTATTTCATAATATGTGTTGGTTTAATTTGATATATAAGTCAATGTTTTATAGATTTTTTGTAAACAAATATTTCAAACACTTTTGCAACAGGTGTTGCAGGAACAAAATGAGAGAAGATATAAGAATATGCTATGCAGGTAATGATATTTTTTATGCATATATTATTTTTGCAGTGGAAATGGTAACTATAACCGTAGAAACAATTTTATACTTGAATGAATAAATACTATAGTTCTATCCAAAACTAAAACTTTGTAAGAAGTAAGCTTCTACGCATGTGACCATGTTTTGGGGTTTACAATGTAGCTAATATACCAAGTTTGGAATATCATTTTCTTATTAAAATGCATGAACCATGTCAGGAATATTACAGTTGTTTTGAACCGTTCGTTGGTTGGAAACGTTTGAAATTCTTAATTTGTATGACCTTCCCTTTCTGAATTTACTTGAGAGTTCAGAATGTTTGTTATATTTTTTTCCCGTTATGAATCTTCAAGCCTTTCACTATTATCTCTTATAAATTCCTGTCATTATTAGTAAATCGCGCTAAAAACAATTATTCCAATTTGACTATAGTAGTATCAGCACAAATCATATACATACATCTGTCTTTGGTGTGTTTTTAGTTTCTCTATTAGCACTTTAATTAAGATAAGATAAATATTTCTAGGTACAAAACATTGAACCTGAAATATGGAAAGTCACATTTACCGTCAATTCATCTATATTTAAAGCAAATCTAATTACCTGTCAAATGATGTGTCTCTCTTTGACGTCTTTTCGTTACAGGCGATGAACTGATTTGCGTTAAACTTTGTAATTGTAACATTTGTCCTGATAAAGTTATTTATTACATTTCTTCCTGGTTCTAAACACGTTGATTTCCAGTGCTTTAATGTTATACTTTTCTCTTTTGAATGTTTTACTTAAGCTCAATATTACAGGTATTTGTTAGTGCAACGGTTAGGTTACTGGTACATGTAGACATGTTTATTGTCCACGTGCTAAATTTTCAGAAATAAATGTCTGAAGCCGTAAAATGTAGGGCAATGCAATATGATCACGAAGACATCAACATGATTGTATAACACATTTGCTCCAATATGTATGCGTCATATATCTTTTTTTTAAAGACAGTACTTTTAATGTATACATAAGAAAAAAACACGTTATATCATGCTATACAACTTGTAGCAAAACAAATAATCAATCATGTAGATTCTATATTTGTATCAGCAGTTATCATGGTTATGATAGGATATGATAACATATTTTTCTTAACTTTTATCAAAATTCTCACAAATGATGATTATTCCTGTCTCCAAAATTGATTATTTCATTAAAATCTAGGACGATAGTTTTCTCTAAGTTTTCCCCATCCGAAATGGAAAAACATCCCAATTAAACTCAAATGTAAAACGTCTGACACGAGTTTGCAGTTTATTACAAAATACAGATTACTTAGAATAGTAAACTCATAAGAAGGCATAACTGGATGTAATTGTGATGTTCTTTTCATCTTTGATACTATGTTATTACAACTAATAACATGTTTACTTAAAGACCTAATATCCTTTTTACAGAGCAATTACACAGTAAGACACATAGCAAGTTACATCAGCTAGATTTTAAAATAAACTTAGAAAATCGGGTTTCGTGTTGTTTATTCTTTAGTTTTCTATGTTGTGTCATGTGTAATATTGTTTGTCTGTTTGTCTTTTTTCATTTTTAGCCATGGCGTTGTCAGTTTATTTTAGATTTATGATTTTGAATGTCCCTTTGGTATCTTTCGTCTCCCTTTTAGATATCGAGTTAGGAAATGATATAATCAAGGATGGTCCTATCAAATGTTTTTTTGTATGTGGGAAAATGTTTCGTAAATTACATGTGAGCACACTTAAAAGCACCTGTTTACAGGAAACTTCAATTACAGATACTGTAAAGATGTAGCATATAGACAAATATTCAAACTCTGTTATATATTTTTTCAAAGTTTTGGTAATTCTTCCGGAAATGGGTACAAGATCACTTCAGAATCATTTTTGTTTACAATTACAAGGCGCGTTTGTTGTGATCGTCAGTATGTATATGATTAATGATCATGTAATACTTCTTTAGTTAATGCACGTGAATTAGTTACAGGATTGCATTTTAAATCAAGAACACATTTCATTAGTATTTTTGATGACGTCGTTGCCCTCATTTTCTCTAAAGTGTGCTTCAATTCGACAAAAGTTTTATTCTACTTTAATGTCTGCTTTACTGGTTGCAGAAAAAATATTTTGCTGACAAAGATCCTTTTATCAAAATCATTGAGTGCTTTAATAATTTGATTTGACAAAGATGGAAGTGACATACTATTAAAGTTGTCTGATCATGCAGATCGAGCATCGAGTGAATGAACAAAACACATTGTCCTACATGCATCTTGTTGAATATTTGAATCGCTTCTTATTGACTATATCGTGTTAACATAAGAACTTCCTTTTCTACATTTAAGACTTAAATCGGTTTATCATGTTATCTTCAAATCTCAGCAGAGCAGTGAATTACCATTCGGTTGACGACTTTATCCTAGTCATGTCATTATCTGATGCTTGATTTCTTTACATCACACTTAACATCCAACTATGAATGTACTTCAATTAGTCTGATAGCACTTAAAGACTAATTACATTGAATAACAAATTAATTAACATTCCCAATTAGAAAACTGTAAAAAAGAAACGATATTGGCATTGATACTATCTGTCAAACATTATAATAGAAGAATATTATCAGCAAGAATCCATTTACCATCTTCAATCTATCGTAGATTTAATGAGTTTTGTATAAAAATATAATGTTGAACAATATGGTAAGAAATGTTCTAAAAGCAAAGAATTTTTAATGTCCAAATTTCCAATGAGATATTATGGATTTTAGCGTTAAAAAGAACAGTCCGGACACATTTCGAAAAAATTTCGAAGGAAAGAGTATTCAGAAGAAACTATATTTAGATAATTTGTAATGACGTCACAACATGAGACATATACTATCGTCGGCTGTTAGATGCCCGATAAATCTCGTTTAAGTAAAAGCAAAAAGGAAATAATAAGTAGCATTATAAAAAAAACCCGTGTTGTTGAAAATTTAATGTATAACGCACGGCTACCCATTAAAGTCACGTAAAACTAATTAAAAAGCAATATTGCATATATAACTAAATTATTTTAAAACTGATGTACAAACACCTTTTTCTCAATAAAATTCTATAATTCGTCCAAATTATTAATTGTTTTTACCGGTAAACACTTCGCCGATAGGTGAACCGTATGCAGTGAACTTAGCGGGATCTGTCTCGTAAAAATCCGGTGATCACAATACGTATTGATCTGTCATCGAAATAAAGTATTATCATATTGTACATGTTAGACACAATTATTTTTCACCAATCATATGACATTTAAAATAATATTTTTCTTGAAATTTATTATGTAGACAGAAATTATAAAAAAAATCAACACATCAAATCCTCCTCAGAAAGCCTTCTTTTGATTTCAAAGAAAAGTTATTCAAAACATGTTTGTGTCTATCATATTAAATATAAAATGATTACATCGCGATAAAAGTACATGTGAACATTAATAGAGATACAAAATATTTTGGCTAAATATCAGAGAGACAGTTAAATAGAAACATAGTTAACTCGGTATTCTTTGTTTATTATACAAGATTTATTCACAGCATGCAAATATTTTAGATACGGAGGCAATATATGAAGATGACATACAACGAAAGAATTGATCAGACGCCTTTAGTTTGATTTCTCTGTTTAGGTGTCATCCGATTTAGCGTCCACTTCCGACTACTATACGTACAAAATACGACATACTTTGCCGAGGGTTTAACTGCCGAATGTTTTAGGCACCAGAATACATCTAGATTTGAAACATTGATTGAGTTAAACATGTCAAATGCATAACATATAAAAAGCTGTTGCTTTATTCTTACACCAGGCTTAATAATGTCTCAACTTTTTGTCACTAGAATTTAAACGCCAACCACTCATCCTTTTAGTGCCCGTTTTATCAATAGTTTACCTATGATGAGGATGGATTTATCGACATGGATAACTCATTGACTGTCCCTTTGGTGTCTTTCGTCCCTCTTTCATTAGGATCTTGCACAGTGGACCTACAAAAAGTCATTTCCCTCATGTGATAATATAATACACTTGAATTAATCATAATTTACAACAACTGTCTTAAATAAATTCTTAAAATTTGTCTTGGAATTATATTCTCTTCAGAGATACATGTAATTTTTTAGTTAAAAAGTGGCCATCGATGTATATTTCTTCAAATAGGATTTTCTGATACTTTGCCTAAATGTAGATCATTCCATATTTGTTTTACAAAAAAACTGTAATACATATAGCTCAATGTACTATTGAAAAGCTTCAAGTAGTACAATATCGTGTAATTTTGCATAAATAAATCTTTTTGAAAATAAATTAATGTAAATAAAAAAATCTATCAAATAGAATTTTAAAATTAATAAATAAAAACTCTTTCACTGACTTTGTTTTCTTTTTACCAGTTAAAATGAAGGTACGATCATTATTGATCGAAATTGAATTTGTTTCAGACAAAAACAAATTGTCGTTTTTTGTCAAATTTAAACAGACTTGATAAATAGACATTCATGAAAGGACACGGAATTGAAGTTACGACATAAGTAACACATCCGATATCATCTGTGAAAGGGGTATTTCATAACGGTCAACCTACTTTTGATTGAGTCCGTATAATTTCCGAAGGGATGATTCACCACAAGAGAGGAAAAAGATAACGAAGGCACATTCAAATACATAAGTCGAAAATGCCCGGCCAACACCTAGGCAAAAGAAAGCGACCAATAGACAACAAATAGTACAGAAAACAAAAAAAATAAAAAAAAGTTTAAGCACCAAGAACCATACCTTACACCACTTGGGATAGGGGCGGAATTAAAAGCAGATCCTGCTGTTCCACATGTGACACTTATTCAGTTTTATTACAGACCCAATAATATGTCTGAATTGGTAGGTTACCTCATATCTGCTATGATCCGTGAAACGGATATAACATAACGGTAACGGTATTCAAATAAAAAGTCTAACACGCCGTCAATATGTCTCAACGGACAAGGTATGATAAGGGCCGTTTTGGCCCCCCTTTTTCCAGAATTTTTAAACGCTTGTGTAATGAACTTCAGTATCTGTTCATCCCTGTAAAACCGTATTTTTAGGTGTTATGTACTCAAATATGTTCAACCTTAGACCTTGAAAAGGCTTAAACGACGAAAAGTGTAAGAAATCTACAATTTTGTCGTGTTCGGAGACGAAATTTGACAACAGCGCAGACCATCTTGAATTTTTTAACCATCAACTGAACTTTTCTGTATCTTTCCCCTAATAAAATATCATGGTGGTCTACGTTGGCGCTCATGTCTAAGAATTTGAAAAATAATCCGATTGTTTACATTATTTGGCAAGTCATTGTAATACGTCATAGGGAACGGCACGGTTAAGAAATTATTCCGGGATACATAATCGATCAGAATATCACGTACGGATAGTATTACGCCGTATCCAGTCATCAAGACATATTCACTCTCTTAAAGAAATATGTTGAACGTGAAATTAGACCCATATAAATCAAAATAGTCTAACACTGTACAGCCAAATACAGAGTTGTGTCCCTTGAAATATGGTGTATTAATTTTTATTCATTATTTTTTTCAAATATTCAAAGAAATCTTACAAATGAATTTCATAATAAATTCACAATGTATTCAAACTCTTTTTGTAGTTCTGAAGAAAATAATTTCATAAAAACTTATATATTTTGCACTTTGAAGTTCTCTATTTAACCATGTACAGAAAAATAAATTTATGTATCATATCTATTTTTTGAAACAATTTTACGTCTATATACGTCTATATATCTCCTTCAGTTTATGACCTATATAATAAAGATAAAAAAAGTTTATGACCTATAAAGCTTTTTATTTATAATAGAGGTGTGTATGTCTACAGGGTTTTGATTTTTTTTATAAAATTTTCTTCAAATGTCCGGTGTATTGACACATTAACCTTTTGGTACAAGCTATATTTATAAAGAGTCGGTTACAGAGACGGATTTAGGGAGAGGGGCAGGGGGTCCTGACCCCCTTTTGAAAAATAAAATGGTTGCTTTTATATATAGGTAATCACTGAAGCGTGACAAAATCGGGCCCCCTCTTAGGCAGCCTTCACTTATGAAAATTTCTGGATCCGCCACACGACTATCCTACAGTTTTTGAGATACAGCTTTAATACCTTTATTGTACAACATAATTGAAGCATGCATTAACACCGCATTTTTGTTATTCTTCAAATATTCTAAAATTGGCAGGCTTTTGGACTTAATCAATTTTTCTTGCTACTTAAAAAGCAATTAGGGTAGTTGTTGAATATTCACCATAAACAGTAATATGTTGAAAGTAGTTGAACTTGTTTTGGACTTACTGAATATTTCTTACTACTTAAAAAGCAATTAGGGTAGTTGTTGAATATTCACCAAAAACGATAATATGTTAAAAGTAGTTGAACTTGTCTTCCCTCTCATATGCTATATATATTATTGAAGGCACAAATTGCACTACTAGTACTACAGTTTAATGTCCCTATTAGGTCCGAGACCACCATTGTCGTCCCTTGATTTTCGTTGTTCACAAATATAGTCCCTAGTGTTGACAGTGGGTTACTTACCATTAATTTTTATACCCCTTCCAAATTTATTTCTCCATGTTCAATGCCTCAAATGGCAAGTAGGGGGATGAAATTACACTGTAAAAAAATTTGGGTCCAGAATTTTAAAGGAAAGTAGTGATTTGGTCCAGCTGAAAAAGGTTGAAAATGAGCAGTTCGGAAGCTGTCAAAAGATTTCAAGACGCCCTAAACATAAAATTGTCCATATTTTGAGTTAGAGGCGATGAAGTTTTCTATAAATTTGATATAATTTGTCCCAAAAGTAGTACAACACACTGTAAAAGTTTCTTTGAGAAAGCGCAGGTGGGATTTTTTTTATTTTCATTTATGTTCTAAAAGAAATGCACTACGAATTAATTGTGTTCTCGGACCATAATGCAATAAACAAGATTTTTTTTAGTTATTTCAAATATTTATTCAATAACGGAAAGGTTGAACTTGGTGACTTCTACAGCCGATATCATTGAGTGTGAAGTTATAGGTAATATATTTAGTTAGTTTGCTTGTTAGATGAACCATAAAGTTATTTTTAAGTCAAGTTGACTACCCTCCTTTAAGAAAATACTACTCCAGAAGATTACCAATATGTCTATCTGATGGATTATGCTACTGTGAAAAAAAGGTAGTAAACCTGACAAAATAATGACTTTACGGTTTAGCTAACAAGCAAGCTTACCAAAGACTATACCTTTGGCTACACACCCAATGAAATCGGCTGTAAATCTTGAAAATTGAAACCTTTTGGCTTGACATTCAGACATTCAGAATGAAAATAATAAATACATCAACATTAACATGAGAAATTAAGGTTGAAAACGATATGACCTGCACGAGCGGGGGTCGAACTCACAACTTCAGTGTTGACTAGCTAGTGATTACAGAAGTAACTTCTTAGACCACTCGGCCACCAAGACCTTTTAATTATCTTTAATGAAGTATGTCTACGTTTCTTATCAAATTCAAATGTTTTTGGGTATGAAATACTACTTACCAATAACTGTTTCATTAAAAAAAGCATAACATTTTGGATAAGATAAGGAGATGTGGTATGATTGCACATGATTCTATACACCGGCGATCAATGTGCTAGTTTCAGGATATATATCGAAGAAATCATATATATGTGTAGTAAAGCTTGAAGATGTTCATGCCTCTTTCGTCTACATATCTTCATGAGTTTTTATCGTCTCAAACCTTGACCTTATCAAAAACTTTGAACTTAGTTTTCAGCATTTCAGTCTTTAAACTATTGTGTTAAGTATTAAACAGTTCACAGTCACTGTGTACGATTCTTGAAGTGACAAACAATGGCATTGTACAGGCTATGCATATTTGCTATATATACATACTGTATAAATCTGATTCTGAATTTTCAATAATAGTTTTAATCCATTTGAGTTTTAATGTAGCGGTAATCAGCATGTAAAAGTGAAATTATTTATAAATTATAAGTGTGCAACTTGTATAACTTGAAGTTTTTTATGCCCCATTTATGGACATTATGTTTTCCGGTATGTGCGTCTTTCTGTTCGTTCGTCCGTTAAACCGTCCGCCCGTCCGTCCGTTCGTCCATCTGTCGCGCTGCATGTTAAAGTTTTTGGTCGAGTTTTTTTTTGATGAACTTGAAACTTAGTACACATGTTTCGTATGATATGATCTTTTTAATTTTAATGCCAAATTAGAGATGCTGCTCCATTTTCATGGTATACTATACTAGGGACACATTCTTATATAATTTGTATTTATGCTTTTTTTTTATTAAACAGACCAACTCCTTGATAGCTATCTTTTATTTAATACTAAAATTGAGAATGAAATGGGGAATGTGTCAAAGAGATAACAACCCGACCACAGAGCAGACAACAACCAGACCATAGAGCAGACAACAACAGAAGGCCAGCAATGGGTCTTCAATGCCGCGAGAAACTTCAACACCCTGAGACATCTTTCAGCTGGTCCCTAATCAAATATGTATACTAGTTCAGTAATATTTGGCTTCATACGTTACTCCGAATTATATACAAGAAAATTAAAAATCATAAAACACTAACAAAGGTCAGAGGCTCCTGACCTAAATGCGGCGGGGTTAAACAATTTTTTTTGAGATCTCAACCCTATGTTTGGTAACAGCATATGATTTAATATTTACTTCATCAAGATATAAATATGATACAAAAAAAACCTACTTCGGTATACAAAAAAAAACCCCAAACATTACTTATAATTAATCGTGGCTTAGAACTGTTTTGATTGCTAATATTTTTATCAGCATGATATACAATTCACTTACTTTCATTTCTTACTTTTAGTTATTCTTGCATGTTTAACTTTTCTATAACCTGGTTTTACTCTAATTTGTACAATTAAAAATCAAAATGTTTTTTTTGTTGTTCAATTTGATTTCTATCTATTTCGGCTGTTACTATGCAACTTTTAGGTTGTTATGGTCAATTTCATTTTCTTCAAAAATAATATTGACTAAGATATCATATATACGAAAGAAAAATCATTTACGGTAGCTATATCTTTAAATATTTCTATATTTATACCTCATGTGGCCGAAATTACAAATTTTTGAACCGTTGCTAGGCAGCATTTTTGTTGCTATGTTGTTGCTAAGCATTTAAAAAAAAATTAAACTGAAGTGACTTTTCCTTTGCAAACTCAAGTTATTGTTAAACAAACAATACTATTTTGAATTATGCTAATAGGTAATGAGAAAGCAATGCATATGTGATAATTTGGCTATTTATTAAAACCGTTGCTAAGCAGCCTTCCTTTCACCGGAACATAAAAAAATCATAGTTCTGAAGAGTTTCTATACTAAGGCTATCAATGATGTGTAAAAAAACTTCTTTGGGAAGGGATCCAAAAACGCCTCTTATCATACCTTGTCGTTGAAATAAGACCGATAGTGGACCGCTTTTTACCACCAAATATGGCATTAAAACGTTTATCTAACTTAATCTCGGATATAGATTTGACGATTTAATGGGGTCCACCTGAAATACAAATAAAGTTGGGCCCTTTATAGCTTGTTGTTCGGTGTGAGCCAAGGCTCCGTGTTGAAGGCCGTACTTTAACCTATAATGGTTTAATTTTTAAATTGTTATTTGGATGGAGAGTTGTCTCATTGGCACTCACACCACATCTTCCTATATCTATGTATGAATCGCCTTGGAAATAACAATTAGATAAAAAAACAGATGTGGTATCAGTGCCAATGAGACAAGTTTACCTATTTTTTTTACCATGTTCCAAAAGTTGTCTCATTTTGACATTTATACCACATCTTGTTATTTTTTAAACATATATGTATATCCTTTTTCTCGCAATCTTTTCAAATTAAGAAATTTCTATAATGGCTTAATAAATAAACTCTTCATAGATACCAGACTTTGTTTTGTATATACGCTAGACTCGCGTTTCGTCTACAAAAGACTCATCAGTTACGCTTGAATCCAAAAACGTTAAATAGGACAAATAACGTACGAAGTTGAAGAGCATTGAGGACCAAAATTCCTAAAAGTTTTGCCAAATACAGCTAAGGTAACCTATGCCTTAGGTAGAAAAACCTTAGCATTTCAAAAATTTTAAATTTTGTAAAAAGTAATTTATAAATATAACCATATCAATGATGCAGGTGATACCCTCGGGGAAACAAATCTCCCCATCGACCCAGTGGTTTTAAATAAACTCATCATAGATACCAGAATTGGTATATACGTCAGACGCGTATTAAACGACAGAGATTTCTGTTAAAAAAAGTCACGATTCCTTATTGTATTCGGGCAAAAATATGCCGACAATAACTAAAAATATAAAGATCTATTTAATCAAATATAAGTTAAGATATTCATTTTACCTTGTGGTACAACGTCGAACACTCAAGGAAGTAAACATAGAAAAGCCGTACAACAAATTTTGATTAAGGCGTTGTGGTTTATCCAACTCCGATTGTCAAATGTCTTGAAAACACAGAAGTCGCATTATTTTTTCCTGGATCAATATAACGAGCAATGATTATCCGAATCAATAGTAGCGTAAAACTGTCAACAATTACAAAATGTACTATCAATAAAACACTACCTTCAATGTATGTGTTGTTCTGCTTTATATCGGTATAGGTAATTGTAAATACTGGACAAAACTAGTCACAGCTTCCGTAATAACAGTAAAGGTTAAGATAATTCTCATCTCCATAATAATTTGAAGTGGAAATTCCAAATAAAAGTTTTGAACGTACATGTATCTTAACATTTTTCGCTGTTCACTATTCTATCAGGTTTCTCATATTTCAAGGATAAAATCTAGGAATTAATATAGTAACTATGTATTGGTATCTATTGAGTATTCAGAAAATTATTTTCGAACTCGTTGGATAGGGAAAAACATGTATCTATTTTTACAATTTAGATATTAGGCGTAGTAATACACTTATTTTGGAAACAATTCAATTGAATAGCGGTATAATTGTATTGCCTTTTATTGAAGATTCAAATATCTTAAACGTAGAATTCTTTTTCTTAAACAAGGGTTTATTATTATGTTCTGAGGAAAATGTTTACAACATGTAACATTTATTTCGGAGGGTATCAAATAAAATATAGCTACCGGGATAAAAAAATATATTTACGCCAGACGCGCTTTTCTCTACAAAAGACTCATCAGTGACGCTCGAATACAAAAATGTTTAAAAGTTCAAATAGAGCATTGTGGACCAAAATTCCTAAAAGTTTTTCCAAATACAGCTAAGGTAATCAGTATCTGAAGTATAAAAGCCTTAGTTTAAAAAAAATCTAAGTTTTGTTAACAGTTAATTTAAAATTATGAACATATTAATGATAACTTAGTCAACACAGAAGTGTTGACTATTGGGGGATGGCGATATCAACTTTGCCCTCTTCTAGCCGACTGTTTTCTTAATCTAAATAAAACAGAGGATAGATCTACCGTTTTCTACGTCACGTTCTTGTTGTGTGCATGTAAAGCAAGTAACATAATTATTAAAGCTGTATGTTATATTTGATGACAGCGTGAAGAATGTTGAAGATAAAGTTTTGAATCCAAACTGCCTTCGATATGGAAATATAAGAAAACATTTGAAAATGCCTGTACCAAGTCTGGAATATGACAGTTGTTATCCATTCGTTGAATTTGTTCGAGCTTTTGATATTGCCTTTTGATAAGGGACTTCATGATCATATTATACCATCATAGTTTGTACTAGCCCAAAAAAATATTTATTTATAAATACTTTGTGATCTGTATAGAATCAACAAATAAATCATACCCAGTTTAGTTTCAGTTAAAGGGGATCGCAATCGCGAACCTATAATGACGATTCCATAATATAGGAAGATTTTGATTATCAATTATTCTACTACCAACATATCTTAATCAAGATTATTATGTAACAGTTTACAATATGGCATGTTATATTCAATTTGGAATTTTCAATACCGGTTCCTCTGGAGTGTTTAAAGAAGTGATGAATTTAACGGTTTTCCAAATCAAAAGTTTTAATCTTCTTGGAATATTTAAAGACGTATAAGATCTGTTTCTTGAAATTCAAAATCTCTTTCTGTTGACTTTGTGGCAGCTTTTAACATTTTCCTTGATTTTTATATAATTATATTAATTGGATTTTGCAATTTGAGCTACTTGACCTAAAACATTTAGAGATATGTGAGGTGAGATAAAGAACTTCCTGAAAGCATATCTTACATCATTCTTTTCTATCATATTTAAACTTAATTCAAGTTCTTTACACACTGTAATTATTTGAGTTTACTCAGAGATGCTAATTTTTTGTAAAATATCGTGAAGTCTAAACTTTAAATTTAGGTCCATTTCTCAAAATATAAACCTTTCTGAAAACAATAATGGCATTTATTTTAAAGATATTCTGCAAACAAATTCCAACTTGATTATGTATAACATGCTGCTTTTGTTTTCGTTAATAATAATAAGGGGTTACAATATGTTCAACAGAGAAACCTCAGGAAACCACAAAACACGACGAATATGTCTCAAGGCATTATCATGCATAGAACTTACTTAATAGAAAGGAAAATAGGAGGATATGTATTCTCTAAGTGTGGTGACAATAAAACCTCAGCTGATGTAAATACTTTATACAAAAGAGAATTACGAGCGTATCGATAAAAAAACAGTTCTTAGAACGATTGTTCTATTTGCCGCTTTTAAGACAAATGACAAACAAAAAATATGCATGGTCGAGTACATTGACTTTAAAATAATTGATCAAATGATATTTCCATTCACTATTTTGTCTTACAGTATGCCTCCGATTTATAAATCGGCAATAAGTAGTTTTTCAATTTCACATAGTCATGGTGCATTATAACATGTGAAAGATATACATACATTAGATACGACGTTCCAAGTCATTGATTTTTATAGGGCTGCGGCACCAAATGATTCTATTGAAGCAATGGTTTTTATTTGTATCCTGGAAGTCATTAATGCGTAAGATTGATCAAATTTGATATCACAGATTTATTGACAATCATGGTACCAACGCCTTATTTCTGACATTTACCATGTTTATAAAATAGCGTTTATCTCATCTCAGTACAAGAATCTATGACAAACACAACGATTTAAATTTTAAAATAATATAATTTCCTCATTTCAGCAGCATTACATGAACCTTACCCGCGTATCGGGTATACATTCTCTACCCTTGCGTGTCATATAAGGTTCATATAAATGTGTCATAGCACAATTCGTTGGTTTGTACAAATTGTATGTAAATACTTATAAAATATGTGCTATGACACATTTATATGAACCTTATACGGCTCTTTATTTCAGATTGAATTAATAATTTATATGTTTATTGGCTAGTATGTATGACCCCTCTGAAGCTGGTAATTTTTTATGTTCCCATTCATTTCTTATATATAATCCTAAAAGCGATGGCGATATTAAGAATACTTTTGAATGGATATGAAACCTCGTAGACGACAAAAGAACGTACTTAATAAAGAAGCGTCACAGAAGAATAATGTGGTGTCAAAATCATCTCAAGGGTGAGTTATTGATATGGCTATAACTAGATTACAAAACTTTTTACAACACTTTGTATTTTTGAAACTCTTGAGATTTTGTACGAAGTTTAGTACTTCAACTTCGTAATGTATTTGGCCTTTTTAACTTTATTTATTTGAGCGTCACTGATGAGTCTTTTGTAAACGAAGCGCGCGTTTTACACATATACAAATGTTTAATCCTGGTATTTGTGATTTTATATATTTCTATATATATTTCTATATAGCAAGAAACATAATGCCGCATGTAAAGTAGAATCCCTTAACGGAGCACCTAAGATCACTTCCTATGTTTGGTACCTGTTGCTAAGTCTGTAGTGCGCTATGTTGTGTTGTATTGTGGATCTTTCATCGTTTTTCGTTTTTTGCTTTATCATTGCCAGATTTTTTTTTAATTATTAGTTTGTATATCCTTTTGGTATCTCGAGTCTTTTTTTCATTGTTTGCTATAGATAAGAAGACGTTGTATGATAACTAATCATGCTAATTGAACAACTTCCATTTATTGGATAGAAATTATAAAGCTGCAGATGTGATGATAAAATTAACCCAAAACACATTCAAAATGTAGTATTGCAGACACAATTAGTTTAATGTCCATATGGAGAAAAGATGATTACATATACTTATATGCATGACATTTCGATATTTCGATATCAAATACGCCGAGTCACTGTCGTTTAACCTTCATATAAGTACATTTTGGTTTTAGTTGGCATTGATCGTGAAATTGCATGACTTAAGTTGCTCTTGAAAATATAACAGTAATGCTGCGATACCATATTAATTCTTACACGTTTCTTTCGAAGTTCCTGAATCCGAATGTGAAAAAATATTATTTAAGAAATAATTCCTTCGTGTCATGCTCTATGCTCATTTTAACATGGGTAGGCATTATATTTGTCAATATTTTACACTGAGCGTTAGTGAGGTGTAAAATGTGGTCAAATATAATGCCTACCCATGTTAAAATGAGCATAGAGCATGACATGAAGGAATTATTTCGATTCTAATAGGACATATACAGTAATTTTATAGGTCGAAGCGTAGGAAAATACCGTAAAAATTTTCAAGCTTTTCCCGTTTTTTCCCCCGAGGAGTCTGTGCATTACATTTCATATTTGATAAGTTTTAAAACTACAAGCAGTGTAAATATAAGTTGTTTTTATAAAAAAATATATAATAAAAGTTTATTCCTGCTGCTTAAATGTATACATCTTAAAGGATAACGATGGAAATTACGTTTAAACACACAATAAGTTCGTGCGCATGTGTCAAACATGTTTTTATGCTCATTAGAACACGGCTTTGTTTACAAAGCGTAATAAGGACGTCATATTAGAATAGTATACAGTTCTTTTAAGTTTATTTGTAAACACTAGTTTCAGCTTATTTATTCTCCTTTTTATTTCTAACAGGTCACTTTTTTTCCTTGTACGAAGGCCAATAACCTTACTTGATTCTTTGTCTAATTAATTCATTTAGTTTATAGGCAATTCTGTCTTAATTTGTTTCGACACAGCAGTGGTCGTAAATATAATTATACCCTTGTGTGCAATTTAGATAATTATACAGCGACCTATAATGGGGTTTTCTGATATATTTATCATTTATTTCAACTTTTGTAAATGGTTCAGAGTTAATTGTTGGACAAAGTTTCGGTAAATGTTATTACAATTAGAAAATTATTTAGAGGACTTCAAAGGCTTCATTTTTCACCTTGACCACTATTACTTACGTAAAAGCAAGACCAATAACTAAAGGTAACTCAAGCTTTATTTTAACTCTGTGAAATATCTGATTTTGCTATCCAACAAAGTTCAAGTACGACTTTGAAGTATCTCTAAACTTTTACAATATTTCAGTGGCTAGAAAAATTTTGTTCTAAATACCAATGATATTCAAATTAAAATTGAACTTGATGTAAATGTGTTATTTTGACTTCAACAGATGGTGTTTTAAAAGATCTACAGCGTGATTTAAGGTAAAAGGCCATCAACATTATGCTGCCAAAATATGCTTGGTTTTGTTATACAGGGTAAGTTTTAGAGAATCAATTTCAATTTGTTTTACTTCCTGTTTTCACAGCAAAACACATGGCAAACACACCTTTTTTATTTAGAATTCAGAAATTGACTATCATGACTATATGCAGATAACAACATAAAAAATAAAGCTTAACACTCCGACATTAGAACATAAATGGTTTGGTATTCGTGCAAGCAAACTTATTTAAGAATATACATAAAGATATTAACCTAATTTATTAGTTAGCCAGGAAACAAAACTAACTAGAGAGGAAGTGGTATTTGTTGGTGGTTTAATAGGTTTTTAACTAAAATTTCCTAAAAAAGCAAAAAAAAAAATAAAAATCACCAAGCCAGTTTTATGTTCTCAAGGAGATTTAAAATAATAAAAACTAAGATACCTAACTTTTAACAGTCCTTTTGAAAACCGGTATGCTACTGTTGTCTTTAGTTATATTATCACATTCTTATTTCATCTCTCGTAGAATTTTAAAACGAAGCCAAAACAGATAGAACGAAAAAACATAAGAATTATCTATTTTGAATATATCAGTACAGACAATAAGATTTGATAAGATATACACTTTTAACTATAAACTGCGAACTATGGTAATTGAAGCAAACAATTCTTCAGATGTAAAGCTATTAGTTTAATTTTTGTACTTGCCTAACATTATTCAACGCAAGTGAGAGGTTTAAAACCAGTATAATTCACATTTTTGTAAGTAAGAACAAAAAAGTAAGTACCAAGCCAGAATTATGAAAGTTGTTATTCATTCCTTTGATGTGATTGAGTTTTTAACGTTGCCAGTTGATAAGGAAATTTCCGTTTAGAACTTTTCTCTAAGTTCTGTATTTTGGTTATTTGACTTTACATACACACATTTAGTTTAGGTACCAGACCATTACATAAAATATTCAATACAAGCCGTTATGTTTTGACTCAATATGCAATGTTCAGATATGAAATAAGTTATGAGCCACTTTGATTCTCAAACATCGTTCGGACTGATTTAAAATTTAATAAACTCCATGAATGGCAACGTTTGTCACTTACATTATTCTTGTTAATATTGTTTATCTAGATTCATAAATGATTATTGTTATGTTTCAATGCTTTATATACTGACATTGTCTGTTCTTATTTAATTAAGCCAAATTCATATTTTTTACTTTTTCTGTTTAAGGTCACTGCATGATATGTCTTTCGCATGTATAACTGTGTTGACGATTTTTTTCATTGTTGGTTTAACTGCACTACTGAGCTAATATTGAACTATTTTTGTACCGACTTCAAACAAAACTATTGACGTATTTTGATCGCATTGCTTGAAATAGGTTGAAAATTATATGAACTAATAAATGTTTATAAAACAAGTGCATAATTAGGAGACAATCAATTTGTACCTCGATTAGAATTACCATTCAAGCGTTCTGTTATTGCAAAATATCTATTTCATGTAGCTGTGAAAATGTAGTAGGTAATTTCTTTTCAATTATTCAGAACATACACAATGTTTTATAATATGCCATTTGAAAATCATATCAGAATTTTAATAGCATTTTGACATCATTTAATGCGAGTGCCATTATTGAGTAGATAATGATGTGGTTACATTAATAAATAAATATCTGTCAACTATAACTGGACGATTAGGCGTTCAAAACCATGTAAATCCCTGCCACATATGGTAAATGGCCGTCAAAAGTATCATAAGTTCATTGATTGTCATACGTTGCTGTCCGTCATATAAGTATTCTGTTAAAGTTTTGATATTAATCAGGTCGTTTGTTTGGATTTTTTTTTTTTTTAAAGTCACAGCCGTCCATATCTGACTACAGAATATAGTGTTATATGATTCTTGAAGCCCTTACAGTGAGACGTAAAAAAAAAAAAAAAAAACCTATAAAAAATAAAAACCAAAGTCTCTAATCAAATCGCAAAATCAAAGTTTCAAACACATCAACCGAAAGAATAGCAAATGTAATTTTCCTGACTTGGTACAGATACTTTCTTATGTAAAAAATGGTGGATTAAACCTGGTTTTATAGCTAGCTAAACCTCTCATTTGTATGATCGTAGCATTAAAGTCAAATATAATGACAACGATGCATGAACATAACAAACAGACACAATAGGTAGAAATGTCAAAAATACAACAGTCCAGATTATGTTATAATCTTAATCAGTAATCAAACAACCAAATATGTAACAAAGAAGATCACAATTGCATTTAGACTCTGCATATATTTTTTTTAAAAATGTATAAGTACAGAGCCAAGTCATATAATTTATGTTTATTATAAGAAACATTAAAAGGTTTATAGAAAAAACTCATGACTAGAATAATGGACAATCAACAAACATGTTTCACAATAAGGGGATTTACAGAGCCACGATTTATGTATCGAAATTGAAGTTACACCAAAAGGCATATAGACAAACACCGTTAGTAAAAAGACAGTCGCATACAATTCGATTATATAGACAACGATGTCCGAAAACAAAAACATATTCAATAGGTATAAATAACAATAACACAATGACGGGATGTACAAGTACAGAGCCACGTCAATGTAACAAAGAAGCAATATAAGGCATGTAGATAATGATATTCAAATTAGCAAAAATAAAAGACAAGCATACAAGAATTATCATAACACAATAACACAATGACGGGATGCGTAAGTACAAAGTTTTGTAAATTGTATACAACCAAAACAAACTAAAAGTTAAAGTTATATTAATAATAATAAATAAAAGCATATTATATAAGTTATTTAGATGATTGACAACGTTAGCATCGAGAATATATACGTCAAGACCATTCTGTATGATTTGTGTTACTAACAATAAGTTAAAAAGGAATAATTATCAACAAGGATTTTGTACCTTTCGACGAACTTTTTTTTAGAACAAAGGACGAGACGTTCCCTGAAATACCCCTGGTTCATCATATTTCTGCTCAGACACTGGTGACGTTTTATGGATTTATGAGTTTTGAACAGCGGTATACTACTGTTGCCTTTATTTACAAAGACTGCATATTTACTACATGCTCTTGAATACCGAACGAATGCGGAATGTATATCCAATATGCAGGTGAAATTCGTATATCGCTTCTTAGGTTTGAGAATTGATAATTTAAAAATTAAAACCGTTATGTTTGTCATACTGAGATGACCGTGTATGTCAAATTCGAGGTAGTTTAAAAATGAGGCAAAGGAAGCCATTTCTGTTGTTTTTTTTAATTTCTAGTTCTACATTAATGGAACCTTGTCCGAAAAGTTTGGATTTGTAATGGAAAGAACATCAGCAATATCTCTAAATATAAAGAGTGCATTTCTTTCAAGCATACAGCCCTAGTGACTATCATATAATGTTAACGTACCAGAAATATAAAAAGTTTGGAGACTCTTGAAAAGGGCATATTGCTTTAATAGTATAAACCAGTAATCCCGAAACACTATTAGTAAAAATCTTAACTATAGGCAATTAACTGTCATACATATAAAATGGGTAAAAAAAAGGTTTAAAGTCTTCACATTTATTACAATGAAGATTGAACACGTTGAACGAAATGCATTTAATGATAACCGCGTAATAATTGTTATCAAAAGTACCAGGATTATAATTCAATACGCCAGACGCGCGTTTCGTCTACACAAGACTCACCAGTAACGCTACAATCGAAATATTGATAAAGCCAAACAAGTACAAAGTTGAAGAGCACTGAGGATCCAAAATTCCAAAAAGCTGTGCCAAATACGGATATTGGAAAAACATCCTATTTTTTTTACCACTCTAGTTAAAATAATAGCTTTCGTATAAGAGAATAGACGTGCACTATAAATAGTTTCCACGGAAGTGAATAGTCAAAGCATATTAAACGCAGTACCTTTGTTATCGAGTTAAGCCATAGTTAACGTGATTTTTGTTTGCATCAATCTTCACTTTTGCTTGGGCATTCAACTGAAATTTATTTTAACAAAACGGTTTTAATCTAAGTTCTATATTTAATAATAGCCTTGGAGAAATTGTTGAAATATACTTTATTTGCATCGATTATAGTAATTTAATAAAAGATCTCTAATTGTACACTTTTCATTAATCTATAATTCAAGTTATTGTTAACAGCTTTGGTCATTGACTATTATGCGGGTGAATCTATTTGTCCCACACTGGCAGTTAAACCTGGAATTGTATTTATCAGTACTTTTATAAGGTAAATTGCACAACTTGCTGCTTTGAACATGTTGAAGGTTTTTCCAAGAAAAAATGTTATAAAACACTTGTTTGAGGGAGAACAACACTCTACCTTATCTGGGACAGTGATGTATCAGCACAATACAAACACGAATAATTTAAATGAGTCAAAATGGTTGGCCTCTTTCTATGGAAGCACATAGTGTTTACTGAAGAGGCTTGATATCATACCACATGTCTGTGTCAAAGTTATTGAGGCCGGGTCAACGTATATGACGTCACAAAGTAATGATATATAAATGTTTAAAAGGTTGGGCAGACAGTGGAATAATAATGTGATAATTCATACAAAAAAATATGCATTTAAAGATGTACACCAACATGTAGAAACGTTGAACCCAGGAAAGCTCTAGAAAACATATGTTAAATAATTCTGAAAATCTAGATAGCCAATAGACACAGCATTTGTGCAGGAATAACAAATTTATTATACAGATTTATAACCGAAATATAACTGTTAAAAACTTTATTGTCATTCGATTTAAGAGATTGTAATTTTAGTTTTTAACAAATACTTTATTTCATAAAATAGGCATTTAGATATCAACTACTTGTACATCAATGTACATAGGAATTGTTTAAACTGTGTTGATAATTCATAATTATTGATTGAGGTTGCCATTCCAGTTATATGTATACTTGCTTACTAAAATACTTCAATATAAAAAAGAAGATGTTGTATGATTGCCAATGAAACAATTATCCACAAAAGACCAAAATAACCCAGACATTAACAACTATAGGTCACCGTACGGCCTTCAACAATGAGCAAAGCCCATACCGCATATTCAGCTGTATAAGGCCCCGATAAGACAATGTAAAACAATTCAAACGAGAAAACTAACGGCCTTATTTATTTATAAAATGTTTTAACGAAAAAAAAATATGTAACACATAAACAAACGACAACCACTGAATTACAGGATCTATTATGAAACATAGGTTTGCCCTTGATGTAACTGAAGATGATTATTTTTGGAATAAAAAGCTGAAATCCATTAAATGTTTTACGTCAAGTTAGTATCTATAATAATGAAGAGTAAATAAGATTTATGAAAAATCGAATTCTGTAATCATTGTTCGGACTTGAATGACATGTTTTAAGTTAAACAAATTTCCTGTGGTATCTATGCATAATAAAACATTAAATAATACAGTTTTTAGTAACACAATATTGCAATTATTGTTTCATAGGTTCAGATATGGATTTATCTTTCATTTGTTTTTAATGAAATAATCAATAGATATACGTTGCACATACACTTATCTTATTTTTGAATATCTTTAGTCGTATATCATTTGTTTTTATTTCAGTCTTATCTTTTTTAAATTAGGCATATCATTAATATAAATGACACACTGTCTGAACATTGTTTAAGTTATGAATGATACATGTAGGAGCTGTCATTAACATAAACGCAAAGATATCATGACATTTTGAAAATGAACATTTTTGTAGATTTTAAAATTTATTGTCTGCATCAATTGTTTGGAAAATAGAACCATCTACAGCCCTGTTTCTATAAATTGATTTGTTATGTATGCCATGTTATCAAAACTGTCCTGTGAGTGTTGTGATATATGTACACGAACGAGTAAAAACCGAAATATTCAATCTTACATCTTTGAAACAGCTAGATTTCAACTCAATAATTTCATTATCTTACCATTTGAAGTCCATTTTGTGAAAAACTTTTTGTGTTCCGATTTTTTTGTTAAAAACATTCGTGCATTTAACATTTTTACAACGTTGTGACTTCAAGTCATATGACTTTGCTAGAATTGCGGTTAATTTAAAAATAAAAACAAGTTGTTGAAATCGTATGTCAAGGTGTTCCAAAAAAAAAAGGAATATAGTTTGTATAAATAATTTGAAAATATTACTGAATTGTGTGGCCTTTGGTGCATTAATTCTTAATAATGATAGATGCAGTGATCACTTACATTTAATTTATCTAAGTTGAACTTGAAATTAGAGATACTACCGACAGAGATAAATCTGCTTCATATTAAGACCTTTTTTGAAATGACTACTGATGGAAGGTTAAATACCAAAATGTATGACAACGCGATGATTTTAATTTTCCTATAGTCAACTTTCCATTTCTGTGTAGCTACATCCCGGCGGCATATGGATTATATGTGTCTCAAATGATACGTTACTCTAGAGCTAGCTCAAAGAACGTTGATTTTGTTGAACGAGAAATACTGATTTCTCAAAAGTTGCTAAGACAGGGCTATGAATCAATCAAATTAGAGTCATAACTCAAGATATTTTATGGTCATCATCATAAGATGATTGGCCATTATGACAAAAGTGTTACAGAAATCATATCTGATATTCTTCCTCAGTGTTAATTATCCTCCATTATTGCCGATCTGTAAACAGAAGTAACTCAACGGATGCCGTATATGGTGCAGGAAATGCTTACTCTTCTTGAAAGCCTGATTTCATCCCCGGAGTTCGTGTTGTTTCTTATTTATTATTTAAAACTGTTGATGTAAATGTCCTTTGATGTGTAAGTTGTTTTTTACTCCTTGGTTTTGATTGTTATTGTCTATATGACCCTTTTTGATTTATATTGTATTGTCGTTCGTTTTTTGTTGCACTTGTGTTTGTCTTATAATTCATGTGTTTCCCTCGGTTTTAGTTTGTAACCCGGATTTGTTTTCTTTCATTCGATTCATGACTTCAGAGCAGTGGTATACTCTCAACAACAGCAGAGACGTTTTGAAATAAGATTGTTTATTTTCAATAACCCCAATAGTTTGTACATTTTTTTTCGTTTTTGTCTTTTTCTTGTTCACAGGTGCAATGTTTCAATGAATAAAAAGGATCAAAATACACATGTGCAAGGCCCAGGGTAATAGTCACATTTGAAGTGAAGATACAAACTAAGATAAGTCTTATTTTGACACAAAATCAAATGAGGAAATTAAGATGTCTCGACTACTATCAGAGGCGTTAAACACCAACTGATCAAGTGACCAATCAACAGAATATATGGAAAATTGTTTTGATTGTACATTCTTTTTACTGTTACATGCATCTCACAATTTATGATTTAGCCGTTTGGACGAAATTTCACCCAGACCATTTTTTTTAAAATTTATTATTATTATCTATCTTATTATTTACATACATTCTCAAATCGTCTTCACAAAGTTATTGTTTCCATTTTGTATATATTATTTTAGCTGTATTTAAATATATTTGATATCTTTTTTATTTCTTACACTTGGTAGAATTAAAAAAAAAAAGTTGTTAAATTCAGTTTCATATTGATAGACCTCGTATCGTGCAGCTTCATTAATTACTCACACCATCATGAATATACATCGGACGTTTAACATTTTGAATTGATTATTTTGTTATCTGTTTCTTCAAAAGGTTAGTTCTTGACAATTATTTGACTTCAACTTAAGTTGTTACTGATATATTAAGTAATGCGTTATAAAGTATTGATATAATCTATTACATTTTATGAGGAAAAACGCATGAATTCTACAATGTATACATTTAACGATCACTTTTATAAGTTTGCTGACGGATCATACGCAGTGCCTGTGTCCTAACTGACTATCGCCATATTGTTCTGTGATTACTTACACGTCCGAAAAGTCGTTTTCTTTTGTAAATCTACCAATTGTGTAATATTTTATATAGTGACATTCCGACTGAAAACGGATCAGAATGTTGGGCAATTCACATACAGTTGACAATAACACATCATTCGTTCTCGCGTCTTATGGAGGTATTGGTTTTGTATATTTTTTGTCAAATTTATCAATTTTTAACATCGCTGCACTACGATTGCTTCTTCTAATAACGACACCTTTAATATCAGTAAAGAAATTAAACAGTTTATTGTTCTATAAATTGTTTTCAATCGTATGCACTTGATGCTTTTACTTTCTATAAAATTAAAGAAAACATTAATTTAAAACCAATATTCACCCAACTGTTAGAAAAATGAAATGTCAACCATTTTGTTAACACGAATTAATTTTTCATATCTAAGTTTCGCTCAGACAATCAATTAGTTTAAGAATGCTTTGTTTCAACATAGTAAAATAGAAGACAGTAAACGATTTAAAACACATATATAGTTACTCAAATATAATAATAAAATTGTAACCTTAGTAAACATAATCAGATAAATGTAGTCGAAATCTTTAAGAAACTCAAAAATAAACCAACAAGAAGAAAGAAAAAAATCAACCTTCAAATTTTATTATTTTTTTCTCCAGACCAGTTTTTTTTTGTCGCATACGCAAACATTGAATCATATGATCTACTGCTAGTGGCCACTTCACTCGACTCGAGGAATTATCATGCTTGTATTCAATTAATCCCGAACTTCACGTACACATAAGTTATTCAAAAACATATATTCACATTTCTATGAATTAACAATAGTGTCTCGTTTTGTATAAATACCTTGCCATAGATATAGGAAGATGTGGTGTGAGTGCCAATGAGACAACTCTCCATCCAAATAACAATTTAAAAATTAAACCATTATAGGTTAAAGTACGGCCTTCAACACGGAGCCTTGGCTCACACCGAACAACAAGCTATAAAGGGCCCCAAAATTACTAGTGTAATTGACATGCCTGGATTGTTTTTGTACCAATCTGATGATTCAATCCCCTTTTAAATATTTTCTATTTTTTACTCCTTCGTTGTGTTGTAACATCCCTGTCCCAGGTAAATTAGGGATCAGGTCTCACAAACATGTTGAAACGCGCCATATTAGTATGTGCCTGTCCAAAGTAGAAAGCCTGCAGTTTAGTGATTGTTTAAGGTTCGTTTTTGTTTGTTTGTAAATTGTTTTGCTATAAGATATGCCAATCATACGGCATGGGTTTTCTCACTGTTGAAGGGTGTACATTTGCATATGATTACTTGTCACCACTATATTTGAACTTTGGATGATATTTGGCTCATTGGCAATCATACTATAGAATGTTCCTATACATATGTCCATCAGTGAGAAACTACCTATCAAGCATGACTTAATTTGCAATATAAACCTGTTATATGGATGCACTTACCTTGTGCATCTGTCCTAACCGATAATAACCTCTTATTGACCCGATAATTTTAATGTCAATAACAAAACAAAATACATTCAGTTGGCGTAACGATATAATTTTTACATAAGATAATGTTAACCAGCCAATAAAAAGCAATTGTAAAAGAAAAGAGGGACGAAAGATACCAAAGGGAAAGTCAAACTCATAAATCTAAAACAAACTGACACAACGCCATGGCTAAAAATGAAAAAAGACAAACAGAAAACAGAAAACAATAGTACACATGACACAATATAGAAAACTAAAAAATAAAAAAAACACGAACCCCAACAAAAACTAGGGGTGATATCAGATGCTCCGGAAGGGTAAGCAGATCCTGCTTCACATGTGGCACCAGTCGTGTGGGTTATGTGTTTACAAATCCGATAAATAGTCTCCTTCGGTAGGTCACATTCAAGAAAGGGAAGGGATTGTAGTAACGACGAAAGGAACATGTCCGATATCATTTGTGAAACGGTTATTCCATAACGGTCAACCAACTCGTGATGGCGTCCGTAAAATTTTACTGTAAACTGTTTTGCTATTGCACGAATCTATTTATTATTTCAAAAACAAACTTAAAAAAATGTTACCGATTTTTTATAATTTTGCCATGCAAAGTTTATAGAATTTATATATATATATTGCTTGATTCAATTAGTAACGACAGAATGTATTGGACCTTACATAATAACTACATTGCACGCATAGAAAGGCCTGTAAATGTCACATAGCGCAAATTTTATTAGCCATCAGTTATGTGTGGTGAAAATAAGTTTAATGGTTTCAATATTAATCAACAAAACTGTAAAGTTTATTGAGCGTGGAATTTTTAAAATGGAGATCGTACTGAATTAGCTTTATTTTCAAAAATTAAACCAATTTTGAGATTTCATCAAGTTTGAAAAGGGGAATCGAGTGAGATATGGCTTTCTAATTACATAACAAAAGATAATGAACATTAGACGTACTAGCACAATTTTGATATATAGCGAATTATGTAAGATAAAAAAAATGTTGACCTTGAATTAAGTTTTAATATTTTAAAGATTTGTATAGTCTTCCGAACATCAATAAAGTGTCAAAAAGTAAAATCACAAAACATACTAAACTCTGGAAAAAAATCAAAACGGAAAGTCCCTTAGCAAATGACAAACTCAAAAGCTTAAGCACATCAAACGAATGGATAACAACTGTCATATTCCTGATTTACTACAGACCTTTTAGTTGTAAGAATCAAACGTAGCTTACAGCAACCTTGACTTGTTGTCACTATTTCATAATCATGTTACTGTTATTTGTGATGACTTGATATGGTAAATAGTGTCATTTTAAAAGATATTTAAATGACTTTGTATCCCTAGCGATAGAGCGGATAATACATTTTTATGATTTCTTCTCTCAAGACAGTGGTGTAAAATGACAATTGCAGACAATACAAAATAGCTTATCTTCTAGTCGTCAGTAGACTTTAATCTATCAGCCGGACGAAAAGTGTTATTCAGGAAATCTATAAAGTTATTGAACATGATGATAATTTAGAAAAAGTATGTAAAGCTTAGTTTTTACACTGACAACATACTACACATTGTCTCATAATGACAATAGCCGTTCAATAATGTGTGTATTGCAACTTGTATTTCCTTGCTCGTTCAAAAGTAGTTGAATATCTTTATGATGGCTGAAATATTTTTTGAGTTGTCTCATTACAAATGTTTCAGGTTGCAGTTGTTACAAGGTCAATACCAATAAGGTGCAAAACATATCTGATTATTTATTGATGAGTAAATCAGTATTCAACACTAAACTTATACTGTTATGAGATTGTCACTTGTCCTTCTATAAGTATTCTTTGAACAATTCTCAATGCAGAAATAGATTAAACAGGAATACAAATCATTGTTTTAAGTTTAATTAGTTCATGATATGTTTACAACTCTCATATTCTTGTCTGTACAGATAATATTTGTCCTAGGTACATTTTCTTGACGTGTCAGTTGGTCGACTTTTGAAATGTTATACGTGTTAATACATTACAAAGCGATATTGCTATCACAAAGTTGTCGAACGAAACAAAATTGGATTTTTTTTAAATGACTGCAGGTTACAGATCATGTCATTATTCCTGCATACAATATGATTTTTGCGCCATTTACATAACGTAATGTGCAACATCTACTATTAACCTTAATTATGAATCCAAAAGAACTATTCAATCCTTGAGAGGAATAAATAACATTAAGCGTTATTGATTAGGACGATTCTCTTTGTCAGGCAGTAATTACTTCGCTTCCTATTCGTCGTTTTAAACAGATTAAAGAAAATCTTTGAGAATATCTTTTCATTTAAATACATTACTGGGATAACTCAAAAGTTTGACGTCAAGGTAGAAACTATTGTATTAATGCCGATTTAATTAAATTGATGAATATAAGGACAGGTAGACTAAAACAATGGTGAACACACAGAAACTGCAGTCAGCATACTGTTTTTAAAGATAAAAAAGAATCTAGCATTATACCAGTAAAGTAAGCGTTTAGCTGTCCATTTTTTAACAAAAGAAGTAAATAAAGGCAACAGTTAGTATACCACTGTTCCAAACTCGTAAATCTATGGACAAAAAACAAAATCGGGGTAACAAACTAAAACTGAGAGAAACGCAGTAAATATTAGAGGAGAACAACGACACAACATTGAAATATAACACACACAGAAATGGACTAAGCACAAGACAAAATCCGATGGGAACAACAAATATAACATCAACACCAAATACATGAATTTGGGATAGAAAAGTACCGTGACACATCTTATAGTAATGTAAATTTACACGGAAGTAGAAGAGAAAACAAACGACACAACAGAAAAACAACGTTGAAATATTAAACACATAGAAAAGAACTACGATAAAACAATGGTCATTTTCCTGATTTGGTACAGGACTTTTTTTAAAGAAAATAATGGTGGGCTGAACCTGGTTTTGTGGCATGCCAAACCTCGCACTAAAAATGGCAATGTTAATATTTAAAGAAAGGAATACATTTACGGTCTAACATTATCTCATCAGTAATAGAAAATAAATGAGAAAAATACTGAACTCCGAGGAAAATTCACAATGAAATTGCTAATCAAATGACAAAATCAAAAACTCAAACAACGCATGGACAAATTGGTACATGCATTTTCTCAAGTAAAACAGTGAGTTAAACCTGGTTTAATAACTAGATAAACCTCTCACTTGTATGACAGCCGCATAAAATTGCACTATATTGACAACGATATGTACACCTGAACAAAACAAATAGAAATTATTGGAAAAATTGTCAAAAACAGGGGTACAGCAGTCAACATTGTGTTATTATTCTAATCATTAGACTAATCCCTGTGTGTTGAACTATTTTTCATTCTTTGACGTCGTATAGTCTCAAAATATTAGTAAATCTAAGTATACATGTACTGAAGAAAAAAACAACGTTTTTTGAAATTTCGGTTCCTGTTTAGAATTATTATATAGTCTCGAGCAACTGAAATGAAGACAACAGTAGTATATCGCTGTCCGATATTTATCAATCAATTGTGAAAAAAACAAATCCGGTTTACAAGATAAAAGTGAGGGAAATACATCAAATATAAGAGAACTACGACACAACAGAAACACAACACTAAAATGTAACACACACAGAAACAAACTTTAATATAACAATGGTCGTTTTTGTTTTAGCCTTTTTAAAATGAGATTTGTAAAAACTAAAGATTTAACATATGGTGCAATCAAATGAAAATCCTTGAAAGAATATGATAGAGACAACGGACCAACATTAACTGTTGATTCTTTTATTTTTTGTGGGAACAAACTTTCATGGATATAGAAAGTTTGTTATTTTAGTGAATACTGTCATTAAATAAAATGCCTTATATATGAAATGCGTACTTCGTTAAACATTAAAATGTGTGGCCTGACGTAACACAATACTAACTAAAATTGGTATCCAACGAATGATACTAAATCCCAAAAAGTGTTGGAAATAAAAAATGCTTGAAATGATACTTATAATTACACAATAAAACAATAAAGATACTTAAAATGATATCATAGAGATACTTAAAACAAACACATACGTTTAGCAATGGAGATGTATAAATATTTATGAAGATATTATGAACAAACATATTCGTCTAGCTCTGTATTATCAATGCAGCAATGGGATTTCTTCAAATGAATATTATGTACTTGCATGTAGCATCTAATTCAACAGATAAGGTTTTATTACTTTTTCGTGTGCCCTGTTGATAAAAAAGTTGAGAAAAAACTGTATTTGAGGCGCTATTGATGTAATGTGATAGAATCTACTGAATTATGTAGTATCAATTTATGATTTATTTATCTGTCATTTCATTAGAATGATCATGGGTTGTTAAAACCAGTCGTTCTTTTATGTTTTACAAAAAAAAGTTCATAGAGAATTTAACTAAACGTGGTAAAACAGTGGTATTCTACATTTTTTGGAAGCTTGAAGGTTATAAACAACATTAAAAAAAAGCCAAATACTTATGAATTAAAGAACATTAATTTTAATTTTTTATTAAGGTGATTAACATTGTATCACAACAAACGAAATGCCGACAAGACGATCAAATCTAATAAAATGGTTTTGAAAATACTTATTTACGTTGAGCATATCAACAAAACTAACGATATTTGATTTGATATGGAGTCTAGATTAACATACACACGAAACAAAACTACAAATTACTATCCTATTCTCTGTATACTGTTTACTTCAGACTTTTGATAGTTTGAATGAACGTTTATTATTGTTTTAACTAAATATGAGAATTTGAGTCAAATGGATTTAACACCTAGGTCCCCTTTAACAAAACTAACAACATTTCCAGAAATGAAGTTAAGAATGTATATAACATCAAACTGTAAAACAACAGGAAAAGAAAAAAGATAAGTATGTGAAGGAGATTATACGTCTGAGATATTCATATGAGAATGAGAAAAAAACATCTGTTAACTGAATGAAAATTTTTTAAGGTAATAGAAATACCAAAAAATTAAAAAGTTTGTCAAAAGTTTCTTTTACGGTTATGAAAATCGTACTCAGACATAAATTTGTCTCTTTTTATCGATTGTGTATATTTAAACATCGTTTAACTACTTTATTTGCTCTATTTTGTTTGGGAAACCATTGTCTTCTTTTATGCAGAGAAGTCAGTCAGGCAACTAATAGTTATCAAAGGTTTCAGGATTATCATTAAATACGCCAGACGCGCGTTTCGTCTACAAAAGACCTCAAAGAAAGGTCACAATAAAACCTTTTTTGTCCTTGACAAAAACATAAACAAGATTACAAGAGAACAAACAAAAGCATATTGGTCGAAAAGAAGCAAATCAAACCATGGCAGAAAGACCAAAGATATATGATTTTCAAATAAAACAACAGAAATATATCGCTTTCATAAATCTTTTGACAACAAATTAATCCTGTTTATAAACAGAAACCTCGGGAAACACATCAACTACAAGAGGAAAATAACAGAACAACAGTAGCATTGAGGTACAAAAAAAACACAAACGCCAACATACATAGAAACGACCTTCATTGTATTACATAACAACTATCATATAACTGACTTTTTGTTCAGAAACGTTAAAGTAAAAAAATGTTGAATTGAACTTTTTTTTTTGGCTAGCAAAACTTCCAACTTATGTGACAATGCTAAAATGACAACATTACGTGACAGGAATAAATAACAAACGAACACAATAACACTCACCATAGAAAACGCAAAAAAAAAATAAGATTGTTATAGTCGTTACAACATGTAAACCGCAGAATAAAACCGAACATCTTCCTTTAACGACATACAGCAGAAGACCTCTACAATACACATCACAGGATGTGAAGACTGAGGAAAAGACAGAAACCGATCTAAAATCTTATGGTAAGGTTTCTGTTCTGTTCTCAATTTTATAATATTGAATATTAAATATACTTACTAAAACAACATGCAAGAATGGTAAACCGACAACTTAGTTAAAATCTGATTTAAAAAGAAATAAATGTATAGAATATTCAGTGAGATATGCCGGGACAATGATATAGGGGTGAAAATGGTGTCCATTAAATGCGTTTAATTGGCCACATTGACCTAAAATTAGAAGCAAATTTAAAAAACCTTACCTGTTCGTCGATTAAGAAATATAAAATGTTTAACTTTAACAAGTTATGTTCTAATTCATAACTTCAAGCGAACATAAATTATTTACAAAATAAACTCAACACCTTTGTATGGGATCAGCTCGCCTGACAGTGTGCAGCAAAGCTTTAATTTTATTAAAGACAAATGCAACGTAAAAAATGTTCATCAGTGTTACTGTCTGCCTAGGCCGCTGCAGGTAACAAACACAAAAACCAATCTACAAAAATAAAAACAATTTTCATTATGTACGAAAATACATTTTATGAATCAAATAAAGATTCTGTTCTTACACACATTATTATTCACATTAATAAAAAATAACACAAATAAAATACATTAAGTCGGGTGGGAGGGTGGGAAACTTTACTGCACCAAAAGCGAACCTCGAATGACAATATCTTTAATATACAAAACCGCCAAAAGTATAGCACGAAATATTTGAAATGACCTTATTCAAATATTATGGTCAGTTCTAACTCACCAATGAAAAACATTTAACCTATTATATACTTTCAAACACGTGTAATTTTATAAACAAATACACGTGGTAATGTTTACATACCGGTGTACATAACTTTAATAAATATATGTACACGGGCATTCATTTTTACAAACTTTAGAAAATCGCTAAAAGAAATTCGATAGTCAATGTTTACCAAAAAAGTCGAATTCAAAATTTTTGCAATGCTGTTCAAACCTTAAACGCTGAACATTCAATTAAAAAAGGAAATTACTTCGCTATGAATACACATTTTTGCTTCTGAAAACTCCTAAATGATGTAAATGATATTATAAGCAAACAGGAAAAAGTACACAGTATATATACAAATTCCACATGTTGACAAGCATTGGCTTTGTTTTCAGAAGCACATGACATAATTCACTTTCTTTGGTGAGATTTGTACAGCTCAGATTTTAGTTTTCCACTTTGTGAATGTACAAAACAATTTTTTTTTATTGATATTGAGATGACGTTTATACTTTGTCACCATCTTATCTTGCGCCTCTCTCTAGACCTTCTATAATCATTTTATTGTACTAATATTTATCAATACATTTTACATTAATTATAATATCTTGACAACCCGCTAACATGTTTTACACCGCCACATTATTTATGTATCTGCCTGTCCCAAGTCAGGAGCCTGTAATTTAGTGGTTGTCGTTTGTTTGTGTGTTAAATATTTGTTTTTCGTTAATTTTTTTTTAATACAAATAATGCCGCTAGTTTTCTTGTTTGAATTGTTTTACATTGTCATATCGGGGCCTTGTATAGCTGACGATGCGGTATGGGCTTTTCTCATTTTTGAAGGCCGTACGGTGACCTATAGTTGTTAATGTTTTCGTGATCTTGATCTCTTGTGGACAGTTGTCTCATTGGCAATCATACCACATCTTCTTTTTTTATATTCCGTGTTACATGACAAATCTAATTCTATAAGGCTTCATCAATTTTTTTTACAAACATCGTAATGCAACTAAAATGGGGAGATATACTGAAGGGAATTGCTAAATAATAAAATGTCAGCTTAAATAGTCAGTAAAACATAATACTACTATAAGTGTCACAGAAGTCTCCGATATAATGAAATGAATAAATATTTGATATGATACATGTAGAAGTATAAAAGCGATGTGTGTGATGAAAATGTATAAACAACCGTTTTATCTTTACTTTCAACATTTACACCGCCTCAGTTTGTCAATAATGTTAAAATAATACTCACACATTTAGTGTTTCCGAGGCGTTTGGTCCACGTTTAACCTTCATCTGCAATGTCAAAACCTAAACAACTAGAAGCCACAGTTGTATAAATATTTGATTTTTTTAAACGTTTTCCTTGAGCATTATGAAAATTAATGAACAGAATATGAAGTCAATATGGATGTCTTTAACTGTTTATTGAAACAGATCCTTTTAATCAGGAGTGCGAAATATAGGGAATAGGAGAATTAGGTAACACAAGAAGGAATATAGTACCTTGAATAAACAACTAAAGAATACAGAAATAACGATCCACCAGTGACATTATATTACATGTACTACTAGTTACACAATGTACTTCTGATTTTGTACAATAAATATGGGGTCAATAAATTTCATACGGGGCTGAGTACAAAAACATGTTTTTCTATTCGACTAGTGTCGCTTATAACAATATTGATCAATTCTTAAAGAACTTACTTATATTGATTTGAAGAACAAATAGTGCCAAAAATAACAATTTGTAAGCTGTGAATGTGTTTTATGAATTTATTTCAATCGTTAATCATCAATGGCTTCGTCTGTTGAAAACCTTTTAAATTTTCTTCATCACCGTATTGTTTGTACAAATAGATTCACAACACTACTTACCATGTATTGAAATAATCCCGTATGAAATATATACAGTCGCCACGTGGTTGCTAATAACAAATTAGATTCCTTGAACTCTGTAGAGGATAAATTACTATGTTATGATTAAACTAGTATTGTAAAAGCAAGACTGTTCCATATGATATTTTTTTTTATAAAATATAAATATTAATCAAAAACAAATACAAATATTAAATTATTTAGAATGTGCTTTATTTTTGTTACTTAGTACGAGGATTTGTGGTTATAACTTTTATCATCAATAAACAGAGCATTACATTGGCCAGCAACCGAGTAATGTTTGAAATTCTATATCGAATATCAATGTGATAAATAAAATCGGTTAGTTTCCTTAACAAATCCTGCCCTCAGTTGTTAAACAACCTCCATCTGCTATAACTTGCAATTTAAAACTAGATATCATTGTTATGAAGGATGGTTCCTCATTGTACATTAATAAATGGCATGTTATTCATTTTCTTAGCTATTCGGAGTTAATTGTACTTTGACATTTGTAAATATCAGAAATTAAAAAAAAAATATCAAAATTTGAAAAGTGGTCATAAACCTTATTTTGATTAAATCTTCTTTAATTATCTCTTTTAGAATTTTGTTAGGTCGATAGTTTTAACCGATTTTTTTTTCTTTTGTCGCAAACACATTCACTTCCATCTTTAGAAAATCATTATGTTTAAAATGGTGATGGACATCTTCTGATTTTATAGGTTGTAATGTCTGATACACGTTATACTTAATATATATAAATTTATACACCAACTGACCAATTAATTTATTATGATCATTCGATATTTTTGTTGATATGTTTTGCATTCGATAGTGTTTTAGTAGAAATGTAGATACATGTTTAATTAAAAAGGCAAAAGCTGTAAAACATTACACAAAGCCGACAATTTTTGACCTGCAATGCTTATATAAACTGTATTGAGGGATGTTAATTCATACTATCTAATTTGTATCTTCGAAAATATTTTTTATTTAAGTAATTAACTAGATATGTATCTCCTCTTATGTCGGGTTGTTGTCTCTTTGACAAATTCGTCATTTTCATTCTCAATTTTATGTACATATTAATTAAATTGTGTTTAACACCGTAAACTATATAAACCATACCATAAGGAATGTACCAAACGTTTGAGGCATATCTTCATAAATATATATAATTGGACTAGAATATTAACATATTGTCTAATAGCTTGTTTGATAGATATTTTACATAAAAAAAAATTGTTTAAAAATGAATAATTTGACAACTTTCAATAATTTTTCAAGACTCTTCGGATTGCCACACATTACAGTTTGAAACTACGATTATTGTTCCGTATTACACGGGTTATGTCATTAGAAGTATTTATGTTGCAGGCGAAACCGTTTCAAAGACATTAAGAGGCTTAATGAGAATTGTTTAAAATCGAATCATCTAACAAGATTTGTCCATTTGCATAGAATATGTAAAGAATTGGTTTGACATCCACGTCTCTTGCTTGCTGTTGATCTGTCACAAACTTTCCTGACGCTGATGATGAACAAAAGCAACTGATTAAAACTAAAATTGTGATTCAGTAGAATGGTTTGCAATGCATTTAGTATCTCACGCGATTGCAAAAAGCTTCTAAATGTAATTTCATTATTTCCAAACAAAGCGTTCTATATAATTGGAGAAATTGTCTGGATTTCAATTTATGAATTTGACCCTTACGTCGGTTGTTTACAAATTTTCAGTAGGAAACATATATTTAATAATCTTAGAAAGATGAAATATGCCAAAAATATAAATAGTTATGATTAATATGTATTTATACAAATACTATATTTACATTCCATTGACAAAAGCGTTAAGCGTATTTATTGGTACGGTAAACAAATAAAAAAATATTTGCAGGTTGAACTTTTTTCCCTAAGAGCACTGAGATTACAGAAATGACGATACAATTTCAAAAACGTTAATAAATTCCTATTATTCAAAAGAAAGACATAACATAAACAAGTAAACATAAGCAAAGAGTAAATCAATAATAGCATCGTACTGGTTTTCTCTGTAATTTTATTTTGACAGTTCAGTCCCAAATATTCAAAATAAGGTTGACAAAGGATATTAAAAAAATGCTTTTCAAATAGCAATATAACTATAACATCAAAATAAATAACATGCATCAAAAAAGCCAAAATAATTATTACAATAAATAACTATATGACAACTAATATTAAATAGCATTCATTTAAGAAAGAGGTCTGTCAATGAATGGTTATAAATAATTCATATATCAACTCATTTTAAATACTAAGCATTTATCATGTTTATTTGCTTTATTCCTGTCAGTTTTCCCCCTAGATATATGGTTTTAATGTTAAAGGAAGACGTTATCATATTGTACATGTTGTATACAATTATGCTATTTTGTATGTCTTAAATATTCTGCCCAAAGATTACTATAGTTCAAGGTTATCAAACAAAGGAGACTGCCCTCTTTATCATGGCGTACTTTATAACAAATCTTAGCGTTTGTCATAACTTTTATCTAATTATACATGTAGCATACTTAGCTATAAAAAGAAAAGCAGCAAGTTGGACCGTAAGATATGTATTGCACAATAATAACACCCATTCAATAAGTATACAGAAAATAGGTATTTGATTATCTGGAAACTGGATTTAAATAACGCATCACAATATTTAGCATGTTCAGATGGCCATTATGTGAAATAAAACACAAAATTTGGGAACAAAAACGGTGAAACTGAAACGCATCACACATCACATATGTCATTATGAATCTTAACACAAAATTTAGAAATGCTTTGATTTTAAGATCCTGCAAAAACAATACTTAACCTAAAGTGTATGCATCGTCATTATTGGTAGGAATAAACCAGTTTTCAGAAATCAGTCAAGAAGTGCGTGAGTAATGAAATGCATCTTAACGTAGAGCATTCTTACATGAAGCTGATTCTTAATCTAAGGAAGCTCTGTGTTGTAGTGGCGCAGAAAAACATGCACATCTTCGGACTAAAACATAGTATAATATGGTCTTATGACCTTTATTAGTCCTTAGTGATGTTTTTGAAAGTGTCGTAAGTTTAGATGAATCCTATAATCTATTGTAAACTTATGATATCAGAAAAAAATGTCTTAAAATTTCTGATGTATTTGTGATTACCATAACAATATCTCCTTTATTTAACATCGCAAAAACATGTTTTAAGCACACTTAACCATTTATTGCGTTGAAGCTATCATTATACTAGATATCGTAATGAGCATATGTTTTTTAGTCATAACCGTGTCAATGTATGTCCATTTATTTTTTCCATTGAAAATATCGTGTAAGGCTTAGAAATAAAACTCTTTCATGTATCTTTTATATCGATTCAGGATCTTGATCAAATGTCTAAAAAAATAATAATTGAGGAATAACAATTCTGTAGTTAAAGAGTGGTCGGCATCTATTGACGATTCGATGGTCGCAGATGCAATTCGTCTGGTAGCACAATTAGTTGTTGATAAGAATGTCCTAACGTCTGTCATATGAAATATATTTAAGGACATGTCTTAGGAACTGTTGTGCCAAAGCTATTTAACTGAATTTACTTTCTTGATAGAAGTTATTAAGTTGTTAAATGCAAATAGTTTGTGCAGTTCCTTTTTATTTTTCATAATTCCCGCAAATATTTTGGTAATGATTTTACCGGGAGTTTGTAGCACATTATAGGGTGTCATTCGCGACTCGCGGAGTCAATTTCATAGGAACTACATAAACAATCATTTATATATGTTAAAGTTGTATGGAATTACCTTTTACACATTCATGTATAACGATAATCTTCAGCGTTCATGTGTACATTGTAACCGTTAACCGGAAGTAGGGAATATCTATTTTTGTGTATTCACTTTGTAAACTAGGTCAACTTTAGTCAGTTTCAAATTTGGATTGCCAAGGATCAGCTGATTTTAGAAACGAACTACAGATATAACTTCACAGATTAGTTATTTTATAGGCTATTGAAAACATAGAGAATATTTAACCATTATTTATTGTAAATTGCTATACATTTCACATTTATTTCTGTTATAATGAACGGAGTATATTATACACCAGTTTTTCATTTCATTGATTTGAAATTGGTTAACTTAATAAACGGTCGGCGCTACAAATTGGTGGCAGCGGTGGGATGTTTAATTGTTCATTTTTATTTCTGCAGACATAATTCTTTATTTGACGGGAGGCAGTGTTGTGCCAAAGCTATTTAACTTAATTTACTTTCTTGATAGACATGATAGATGTTATTAAGTTGTTAAATGCAAATATTTTGTGCAGTTCATTTTTATATTTGATAATTCCCGCAATATTTTGGTAATGCTTTTACCGGGAGTTCGTAGCACATTCAAGGTTGTCATTCGCGAATCAGATGTTATGCGGAGTAATTTTTATAGGAACTGCATAACAAATCATTTATATATGTTAAAGATGTATGGAATTACCTTTTTTACATTCATTTATAACGATAATCTTTCATAATTGTAGCCTTTTGCTACAGAGCGTTCATGATTACATTGTAACCATTAACCGGAAGTAGGGAATATCTATTTTTGTGTATTCACTTTGTAAACTAGGTCAACTATAATCAGTTTCAAATTTGGATTGCCAAGGATCAGCTGCTTTTAGAAACGAACTTCAGATATAACTTCACAGATTAGTTATTATATAGGTTATTGAATACATAGAGAATATTTAGCCATTATTTATTGTAAATTGCTATACATTTCACATTTATTTCTGTTATAATGAACGGAGTATATTATACACCAGTTTTTCATTTCATTGATTTGAAATTGGTTAACTTAATAAACGGTCGGCGCTACAAATTGGTGGCAGCGGTGGGATGTTTAATTGTTCATTTTTATTTCTGCAGACATAATTCTTTATTTGACGGGAGGCAGTGTTGTGCCAAAGCTATTTAACTTAATTTACTTTCTTGATAGACATGATAGATGTTATTAAGTTGTTAAATGCAAATATTTTGTGCAGTTCATTTTTATATTTGATAATTCCCGCAATATTTTGGTAATGCTTTTACCGGGAGTTCGTAGCACATTCAAGGTTGTCATTCGCGAATCAGATGTTATGCGGAGTAATTTTTATAGGAACTGCATAACAAATCATTTATATATGTTAAAGATGTATGGAATTACCTTTTTTACATTCATTTATAACGATAATCTTTCATAATTGTAGCCTTTTGCTACAGAGCGTTCATGATTACATTGTAACCATTAACCGGAAGTAGGGAATATCTATTTTTGTGTATTCACTTTGTAAACTAGGTCAACTATAATCAGTTTCAAATTTGGATTGCCAAGGATCAGCTGCTTTTAGAAACGAACTTCAGATATAACTTCACAGATTAGTTATTATATAGGTTATTGAATACATAGAGAATATTTAGCCATTATTTATTGTAAATTGCTATACATTTCACATTTATTTCTGTTATAATGAACGGAGTATATTATACACAAGTTTTTCATTTCATTGATTTGAAATTGGTAAACTTAATAAACGGTCGGCGCTACAAATTGGTGGCAGCGGTGGGATGTTGAATTGTTCATTTTTATTTCTGCGGACATAATTCTTTATTTGACGGGAGGCAGTGTTGTGCCAAAGCTATTTAACTTAATTTACTTTCTTGATAGACATGATAGATGTTATTAAGTTGTTAAATGCAAATATTTTGTGCAGTTCATTTTTATATTTGATAATTCCCGCAATATTTTGGTAATGCTTTTACCGGGAGTTCGTAGCACATTCAAGGTTGTCATTCGCGAATCAGATGTTATGCGGAGTAATTTTCATAGGAACTGCATAACAAATCATTTATATATGTTAAAGTTGTATGGAATTACCTTTTTTACATTCATTTATAACGATAATCTTTCATAATTGTAGCCTTTTGCTACAGAGCGTTCATGTTTACATTGTAACCATTAACCGGAAGTAGGGAATATCTATTTTTGTGTATTCACTTTGTAAACTAGGTCAACTATAATCAGTTTCAAATTTGGATTGCCAAGGATCAGCTGCTTTTAGAAATGAACTTCAGATATAACTTCACAGATTAGTTATTTTATAGGTTATTGAATACGTATAGAATATTTTACCATTATTTATTATAAATTGCAATACATTTCACATTTATTTCTGTCATGATAAACGGAATATATTTTACACCAGCTTTTCAATCATTGCTTTGAAATTGGTAAACTTAATAAACGGTCGGCGCTACAGGACTCAAAGAAAAACTAGTCAAGCAGCACTCGTTATCAATGCTTGGATCTTTATTTTAAGTAATATTTATTTCGAGTAATATATACTGATGATATAAAAGAGAGAAGAGAAGAGAAAAGAGAAGAAAAGAGATGATATAAGCTGTGTCTTTAGATTGAGTATAAAAAAAATGTACTTTTTAATTTTTCATTCAATTTGATATACATGTTGTAATTTTACTTTTTATCAGTAATATCCAACATGACGATAAAATTTCAATAACTTGTAAAAAGGCTTAGTTTTACATTTGTTTTCTCTTCTTCAAATAGTCAGTTAATCGTTTTGTATATTTAACATACACATTTCCGTTATTAACATGATAAAGTTTCTTTTTGACATTATGTATTATGTGTACATGCACGATCTTTAAAAGCTGCTTGAGAGGTTTTGAATTCCAAAAACATGTAATTATAAATGTATATAAATAATTATTGGTGACGTACGTTTCCTGACATATTTTGTTATATTTTGATTTGATAAAGATCATTATTGCTCTTTGTAATTATCATAATCTAACAAAAGAAATAGGTTTAAAATATTGTATTTGTTTAACCGTCCTATTGCAAAATGATTCTTTTAAAATCACGAAGCAAGCATTTAAATCAATTCATACTTCCTTTCGTTACATGATATTCTTATCATTAGGTGATGACCAGTATATTGTTTTTCGCCGGCAAACTTAGATTGTGCATATTGTTCATTAACAATAAAAATTAAGGCATGAATCATCTGCGTTTTCTTATGATGCGTTGCTGTTATTGTTTTTTAGTTTTTCAAAAAGCGAAACAAACTTGGAGCATCACTACTGTATTTTTGAGGACGCTACTGCTTCGTTGTATCTTTGACTCATTCTTAATTTCAATTCGTAATTTTACATAACTAAACCGGACGGCATAACATATATTAGTAAGATTAAATAAAATATAATTAACATGACATTGGCCAAGTCTGTGGGAACTTGGCTAACTATGTGGGAACTTTATGTTTATAGTTAAGGGTTAAATGTTTTTCTCTCGGTTTGATGATTACAAAGACAATTATATTGACTATATTAAAGAAATGTTTTTCTTGAAGCATTACATGTATAACTTAAAGATCAAATTTATTAACATGAATCCTTAGCCAAACAAAATCGAATGCTTGCTTTAAAATATTAGTGACTTGAAGTCAACTTTTGAAATTTTTTTGTTTGGCCTGTCAATAAATGGGTATGAATAATTCGTTAATCAACTCATTTAAAATGCCTTGCATCTCTTCGTTGTATACATGTCAGTAATTCCTCCTAAATATATAACTGCTATGTCAAAAGAAAACGTTATCATATTCTATATAATTATACGAGTTTTTAAATCTTAATTAATCTGCCTTAGAAGACTATAGGGTTCAAGGGAATCTTATAAAGGTGGCTGTCCTCTTTATTATGTATTTATAGCCACTATGAAACGAAGTAAAAGGAGATAGTATACATTATTCAATCCTCTATTGAAAGATAAGAGATCGAAAATCGATATAAACAATGTAAGGCCCATTAAAAAAGGACGATTTACTTTGATGTTTCTTCCCTAGAGTGTCTTAGTCACGTTTACAAATTGATCATCGACATCAGGTGGTTATGATGTTAGAGGTTTTATGATAAAACTCTGCTACAAAAATCAGTAATCATCAGATTCTCTTGTTCCTCATTGTATTTTTTTTTTTACCGCATTCTATAATTTTGTGTCAATTATTGGTTCATTTCCGGGCTACTTGTAATCTCCATGGTGGAAGTAGGTCCGATTCACACATTCAATTAATATACAGCATCAATATAAAGGATCAATTGACTTAATAGATTTTGAGATAAAATGAAATAAAAAGAAAACAGGAATAAAGAGTTGCGATATGATTGCCAATGAGATATCTATATACCAGATTTAAATGATGTAGATATAAGTGACGATTTGTACCTCAATATAATTAGGGATTTCGGCAAAACGGACAGGACCTGTTAAAGATGGATGGATATTTTGGTACAGTCTAATGGCATGGTAAATTTCATAAGACGATTATAATCATTTATTTTACTTATTAATTTTATGAGCAAAAAAAAAACCCTTTATGAACGCCTTGAAGTAGAAAAATGGGAAAAACATAACATTGCTTGTATTTTAAAGTTAATCATTCGTGTAATTACGTCTACCAACGTCTCGTCATGGACGTATTTTATATTGACATAATACTAGCATTGTCAGGTCTTAGTTCAATGAAACATTGGTTAAATTTTCGTGATGAATTATGTTAGTATGGTTATAAGTGTACAGTAGTTTTGATTTACTATACGTCTGGACATAAGTCAAATAAAATTAACGAGGAATATTAACAGTATAATGACTTTTACGTAATTTTCTGAACAAACGGATTAATACATGTAAACAAATATATATTATCTTCAAAGAAATGGTTTATAAAATACTACTGAGTTACACATCTGAATTGTGGAAAAACACGTTAATACTAAATTTCAATTCTGGTATCTATATATATGATGAATTTATTTACAACCACTGGGTATCACCAGCTCAGTAGTAAGCTTTATAATTATGTGCTGACATGAACTTGTACATTTAAACGGGAGGACCTAATTTTGTCGCTTTTCTTCCTGGCACAATGAATTAATCACCATTCCTCTGTATCCTATTGGTACACCAACCTTAAGGGCTGAAGCATGAAAATATAAATTGAAATGAGAAATTTTCACAAAATGCACATGGACGCAAACAAATATCATCTAAGGTTACCCTATATAATAGTTTGTTTACTCTGTATGTCAATATCAATAGATATCTAAAAGGACTTGTTTTCTAATTATATCAATCACACTTTTTCCATTACGCTTTCCTTTAGGTGTCAGACAACCAATTAAAAATTCCTATCTGTTCAACCAAAATTTGCAATTTGAACAGCTTTCTAAATATTTCATCTTAAGTTTAACTTCAGAGAAACCAGGTATATCCTGAATATTTACATGTATCACTATATACATGCCAATTTTCAACCCATGTTTAAAGTCTTATAAAAAAAAATCTGATGTTGAAAACATAGGTACTACCAAAATACTTCCGGTTTTCTGGAAATCTTAAATAAGTATACTGTGTCACGCATTAATCCTGAATTGTTAATGTAAATTCATAGACAAGTGAATGTGAGCTCAAAATGGTCTAAATATATTTCCCTTTCACCAAAAGTTTCACTTCTGCAAATTTGTTGGTTAGTTTAAGTAAACAATGACATTAAGGCACTATTCTGTGTCAGAGTAGGGCTTCTTTTTCATTCGTTCTAAATTAATATTGAAGGGAGTAATTGGTGGTCTGACACCTTTATGATAGAATTAAATTAAAAGACTTGTAAACTTTTAATTCTATGTATTCTAAGGTTTTGTTCTACTTTTTTCAAGATACGTGGATTAAAATCTGAATCTTTAGGAAGCTTTCAATTTCTATTTGAGCTTTTAAAATTAGTCTGAAATTATCTGCGATTTTTACGTTAAAGGGTGACCTTTTATATGTTCGCAATGCAAAAACCACTTATGTTAACGTTGAGTGCCCTCTTGATCTTTTGATTTTTTTAAGATCTTTGTATGACGGTAGACGACCTTCAGTTAAGTGCAAATATGAAAAACAACGTTAACAATTAAAGACTGCAAGTAGAAATTTTAGAATAAAAACTAATGTTTAACGGATAAGTCGAATATCAATCTAGAAAATAAACAGCCAATCATGTCAATTGAATCAAAATAAGCTGTAATCAGAGATTTTACAGTACTTTAAACGTCAAAAATTCCAATTACGGTTTCCAAATGATTTTACATGCTAACATTTTTAAACAAACAACATCCAGAATTATATTTGAACCATCGAATTCAACAACATTCGAAGATGCTAAACGTCAGACTGTGCTGTTTTGACCAATTTCTTCATTTGATAATAAAAAAAAAAAAAAACACGGTTAGAACACAATATTGGCAATTAATTCGTTTTAAGTTATATCGGTCATGCGTCTTTAAAGGCACGATAATTTTCATTCAGACACGAATATAAGATAACAACGGTATAAAAATAATTTTCAATTATTTTCCTGAATTGTTTTTTTTCTGCCATATTACTTGGTAAATTAGTTGTTTTTTGAAGTGATATATTGGCATAGAAAAAAATCATGTAGCATTTAATATATTGTTAATATTGTTGGCTATTCATTTAAAAAACGACCCAACTACACATCCTTTAACAGATGAGCTGTATCTACATTTGTTCTAGGCAAAGCAATATAATGATAGCTAAAGTAAGGTTTTCATTTCATTAGAGTAAGAATTTTATATTTTGTTTAAATGCAAAACTAACGGAGAATTGTTTCCTTTAAGTTTAAAACAAGTTTATATAAATTTAAAAACACGGAATGAACGGGTATGTATTATTTGATTACCTGCACACAATATTGTAAAAAGACTACCCATAAATCATGCCAAACTAGTTTTCTCATTTGAGTTATTTACATCTGTTTTTTACGGACCTTTTTTATAGCTGAATATGCGGTATTGTCTTAGGTCATTGTTAAAGGTCTCACGGTTACCCTTAGTAAGTAAACCTTATGTCATTTGTTTTCTGGAAAGATGTCTGGTTGAAATTTATATCACACCTTCTTATTTTTGAGATTGTACTAGATAAAATTATGCACCTGGTCTGAATAAAGCTTTCTAGACAATGTGTTTTACTTTGGTATTGTATGTACATCTGTTTTCTCTGAAGAGAAGTCGTTTGTGTGATCTGCTGTGTTCCCATAGAATGATGAAATTCCTGTTCATTTTTTATGTTGTTATTCCATTAATGCAAAGGCTTTTGTGTACAGCATGCAGACAGAAGTGAGTATTGGCTATCAAAACTGTTATTACTATGAGGTGTTCAACTACCTTGGCTTCTCATGAGGGACTCGTGCAATCAGCAATCAGAAAAAATGACATAGCGTTTGTCTTCAACATGCTATATGAATGGTAATACGAATGGGTGGAGTCTGTGTATGTTTTGAGTCTGATAATCGGAGAATTTGTTTCAATTGTCAGAGTTTCAATAATGGACACAGACGTTTTTCCGTAGATGAAAGCTTAACATGTTAAGAAATAACTCGCAGAATATGCATTATATATCTCGTTTGTTTCGACCAGATACGATAATGAATGGAAATATGCCTTAAAAATACAAACCTAAAATAATGTTGCAATTTTAATTTAATCTCAATGTAACTGTATATATATTTACATGTATATTACATATTGTACATTTGCGTACATTTATTCAATTGGTTCTTGTTTGTCATACAGATCTATATTTGTTTTATTGTTTTAAATTGAAACCCGGTTTGTCGTTTAGTCAGGTTGGGGATTTTATTGATACTAGTACATTAGGTTTATATATAAAATTACTGTAAACGTTTTGTCGGTAGGCATTATAAAATAATGTCTTTCGTGCTTTTCTTTTTAAGTGAGAAAAATGAGTTAAAAATATATCCATTTCAATTAATAACGCCAGGTACAGTGGAGATCACTTCTAACCTATCAATAAATCTGTCAGAATCTGTTAGGGGAACTGTTCTAGGATATTATGTAGAACTGCCAGCTTGACACCTTTTAGTCAGTTCTAGCTAGAACAGTTCTTACCTAGAACTGATTTGGTCAGTTTTACCTAGAACTGATCCTGACAGTTCTACCCTTTCAAATTAAAGATGCATATGTCTCTGTAAAATGAATTATATATACAGATAACATACAAAGATGACATTTGTAAATGGTCTCATTCGGTCTCCTTCTCAGAAAAATCAGCCTATATCTTTAAATTTAAGTTATAAAACTGGCATTAACAGGAAACACTAATTAATATTGAATGCACAAGATAATTTTACACAAAAAGTTACTGTAAAAACATTAATTTTCGTGGGGATACAATTTCGTGGTTTTGAATGCAAAAGTATGTTCTTTGACTGGTTAGAGGTATAGGGGGAGGGTTGAGATCTCACAAACATGTTTAACCCCGCCGCATTTTTGCGCCTGTCCCAAGTCAGGAGCCTCTGGCCTTTGTTAGTCTTGTATTATTTAAATTTTAGTTTCTTGTGTACAATTTGGAAATTAGTATGGCGTTCATTATCACTGAACTAGTATATATTTGTTTAGGGGCCAGCTGAAGGACGCCTCCAGGTGCGGGAATTTCTCGCTACATTGAAGACCTGTTGGTGACCTTCTGCTGTTGTGTTTTTTTATTTTGGTCGGGTTGTTGTCTCTTTGACACATTCCCCATTTCCATTCTCAATTTTATCTTTGAGATTAAATTCCGCGGTTTTTAAGTTTATAAAACAATTTTATGAATGTCACTTTTTAGAATATAGCAAAGTGCGCTCGATCAATGAAATTGTCGGATTTGGTGTCTCTTAATTGTGAAGAATGAATGTAAATCATGTTCCTAGTAAGGGATTATCCTATTATTTGGGTCTATTTACAGTTTAAACGAAGAGTTTCTAAAAATGAGTTACAAGTGTCCCGAAGCATATTTATCAGATTAAAAGGATTTATATCAGTGATTGAATTAGATTAATGACGTCTTGTAAACCAACACAAAAAACTAAATAAGTTCAAGTTTACTGGTGCAGTACAGTTTATACCTCGAATGTCATTATGAATAAATTAATAACTTCAAATTGCCAAAACAAGTAGCAATGCCAGAAAAACAAATTAAACATCAAATCCACTTTGATCTTTAGCTTTCCAAAACTCTAATTACTGAAAAGTGTGGAAGAATAGTTAACTCCATTATTCTGAAAAAATAATTAAAAAATATTTTAATATATTCCAATTTTTTTCATATTTCCTTATTTAAACTTGATAAAATAGCATTTGATTTAAACAGTCGGAATGTGAAAAAAAATGAGTTGTTACTCAAATGTTTTTTTTTTAAAATTCTTATTTAAACTGTATATTGAAAAAGAATAATTCCTCACTAAAATATTACATGCTTTACATTCATACTCACACTCAGGAAAGGATTTTAAATCTCAGTGTGTCCTTTTTCTTCGAAAAAGGGTTTAAACGTAGTTTGACGAGAACGGCTTACCATAACCATACATAATTAATGTTTAAAGAATGAAATTGTGATATATTTTTTTATCCTGCATATGAAATATAAATGTCCCAGTTGATACGATATACCAAATCTTGCATTTCCTATCATGATTTACTAGATAAATGGGAGTGCTAACAGGAGAGAAATCTTACCAAGGGTAGCAATTGGTGACGTTAAAGATATCCACATTGTTTTCATAATTTATAATTAAATTTTGACATTCGGGAAATTACTTTTGGATTTAAGACAGGCATTTATCCGATAGGTTAAACTGTTCACTACACTTGAACTTTTCCTCCACTTTTTGCTTCTTTTATAAATGTCTCTGTCATGTCGTTTTTTTTTCTTTTTCATCTATTGTCGTCCTGTCTTTCATAAATCTAGTGTCTTTGCTACTAGTAATCTATTTTTTAGCGGTTAATATATGATACCACTGGTTTAGTTAAATTACTTAGCGGAGCTTAGTGTTTGTATAAAAAGTAAAATCACAAAAATACTGAAATCAGAGGAAAATCAATTTGGAAAGTCCATAATCACATGGCAAAACCAAAAACCAAAACGCATAAAAAACGAATGGACAAGAACTGTCATATTCCTGACTTGGTACAGGCATTTTCAAATGTAGAAAATGATGGATTAAACCTGGTTCTATAGCGCTATATGTATCGGTCAAAAATAGAAGTGTTAAGTATCAGAATAACAATTAAAAGCGGCAAATAAGAGTACAATCTTTGATGTTGTCCTAATTCAAATATTCATTGATCATGCGAGAATAACATTAGGACGGAATGAAGTAAGATTGACAGTATACAATATAGGATTCGAATAGCTGAACAAAATGATCTGTATTTCCTTGATGGAATCGTCAATGAAGTATTCTCTACATTGGTTTTAAATCATAAAGACATTTATAAAGTCATGTACAGTCAGTGTTATATCGGAAAATATTGTCACACATAATTGTAAACTTGCAAACATATATATAGAAATTTGAAACAAAAGTTTTATCATTTTATTAAAAATTGTCTTCTAGTTGAAAGTGAAAAGATGTTTTTATCACATACAACTAAGAAACTCTCTTTCCTTAAATATTTTAATAAATGTTAAAAATGTATATCGAACATTGTAGTTTCTAAAGGGTAAAGTAAAACAAAAGTGACAAAATTTAATTTTTCAACATTCATGACTAGATATTCCATCAGAAGGGAGGTAGGGATTATAATTTAAAACAAAAAGTCCCTGATCGAATGGCAAAAAAGTTTGCCCCATAACACACACTTGTTTTTTCATATAAGACATAATACCTCATAAAAGGTACACAAAGTAGTAGCTCATATTAGAGGTTTCTCAACATCTAACGAACGGACAAAACTCTACGATCGTATCGATAAGGAGAAGTGATTTTATTATCATAAAATCTACAATAAATATCTACCGATATTGTAGTGTGTTTCAAGATAGCAGTTAACAATTTCATAGTCTTTTTTCAACCTTGCATTTTTTTTGTGGTTAAACATCGGTGTTCAAATGTATTTTCTGGTTTTGAATGTTACGTATTCTTACGTTGGGTTTCGTTTGTTAACATGTTGACTATATGCGTTTGATTTATCTACCTTGTCAATTTAAAAATAACATGGTCAATTTGTAATGTTATTAAAACAATCGACGCGTCTGGTTTGCAATTCATTTGATTGATTGTTGTATGTTTAACATTTTGTGGCAAGTATTCCATGGTTTTTACGACGAGATTAGCGTTTTTACAAGGATTGACAAGCGATTGAGATGACAAAATTTTAGTATTTTTCATTTATTATATCCACACATCCTTTATAAATATGGAACACATCAAAGCGGGTGCTTTGGGGTAAATTCTGTCTCCTAGAATAAAGCATCCAACAGGAAGGTTTTAATGTGCGCTCGGTCCTATTTATCCGATTGCTGTTAAATAATCTTAAATTATTTTAAGGAATAAGATACAGAAATATTAAGCTTAAGGTGCATCATAAAGTTATGGGGTTTTGTGTATTCTTGTTGAAAGTATGAGTGCTACAGCACCAACGAAACTGATAGTTACAATTTTTTCAAAGGGTACATTTAAAAAAAAATTCTATTCCGCCATAAAAGAATAATGAGAAAAAAAACCCGAAGAAAACATACATATACAGCATGCAATAAAAACTCTACGAAAATAAAATAGACAAAATCATTACATATATATACTAAAATTTGCACGATTATAAAACATAAACAAAGAAAAAAAGAATTGCCAAAAACATGATGAAAACATAACAAATCTTAATACATTACAGAACATCTTTGTAACGTGTTTACTGTTGTGTTTTTTAAAAATACTTATTTCAATGTTTCCCTTTAGTTATATTTAGTTTATTGGTTTTATTTAGCTAGAATATAAATCATGTAAGGTCAAGACGTGAGCTTTCGGACTTTAGAGTTGGGGCACCGAAGTTATTCCGGATCCGAGGATGTCAATATGTTCAAATTAAAAGCTAGAGGCGTTCACGCCTTGATTATTTTTACCTCATGTTGGCAAAAGACCTTCTTCCATAGATCAACTGATCCTTGATAAGATTAAAACAAATCCCGTCCCCTTCTATTCCAAAGTTCTATATTAACCATTTTGTCATATATGTACTAACAAATTCGAGTTCCATAAATGTGTTTTGTTTATATTGTCCTTATGTCTTTGCTGTCTTGTAATATCATAATTTATTTAAATTTCATCTCAAAATACATTCTTGAATACAATGTTTGTCTGTTCGTCTTTTTTTTCATTTTTAACCATGGCGTTGTCAGTTTATTTTCGATTTATGAGTTTGACTATCCCCCTGGTATTTTTCGTCCCTCTTTTAAGGAACATTGAGAATCGATCTTTTACCATTGTTTGTTAATTATTCATATGGCCAATTGTTCCCCAGAGAGTAGCGGCATATAGGTGTTTCAAATAGTTTTTATCTTTTGAACAGAAAATGTACATTAAAGACCGCATTTCAAATTACCAATACGATTGTGATGGTCTACTTTTAAGAATTGGGGCTTGTCTATCATATCTTAATTTTCTTTCTCCAAATCTCTTAACTTTAAAAAATATTATTCCATACAAATTGCAGAAAGTACATAAAATAGGTTACGACTAGTATTTCATGAAAAAAATCAATAGCCAATTGTAATATTCCTTAATATCTAATGTACTTTATCATAATACTTTCTGTTATCTTTGCAATAAATATATTAATTCTGTCAGTTTTTTTAAAGCACATAATAAGGACAAAGACATTATCGTCGATGTTAAACCCGACTGAATTGATCGCATTCTGTTCCAGTTACCCCATTTAGCTACAGATAATTTGACATAATGCTATAAGTGCATCTTTTACTGTTTTTACATCCTTTGAAAATCAAATGCGGATATTCATCTTTTTCAGTACTATCAAGATAAACGACGTGACAATTATGTTAGATTTATATAAAGATGTGTTTACTTTTATCATAGACGTACTTAAGACCGAAGTTGCATACATAATTCAGGTTATATAACATATATATTAACCGTTAGGAATCATAACAAATAATGCGGAATAATCGTTTTAGAAAGTGCTGGTAGAAAATGACTGTCAATTCTTATTCATATTTCGCCTTCGGTCTCAAGTAATGAATTAGCTTAACTTCTCTTTGAGGGGTGAAGCGTACATATAATATCTCTGTTTAAAGAAACAAACTATAACTGGCAAGTGACCTTGACCCTAGTATATAAGCACCTGTTCCATAATAACTTGTCATTATTTTTCTTGAGGGTGAAGTGGACACTTCACATGAGTTCTTTTTAGTTATTTTATTTTTATCTTAAATTTGGGAGAAAGTTATTAAAGTTACATTAACTTGTCTACGAAGTACGACAAGTTCTAATGTTATTTTGTTATTTTCATATAATAATTCCTCAATTGTCTACGATGTATGACAAGTGTTGATGGAATGAATTTAAAAATTTCTTGTCTACGATGTATGACAAGTGTTCATGGAAATTAATTAAATATTTTATTGTCTACGATGTATGACAATTTTATATATTCATTAAGTTTTTGCATTAGTACGATGTACGGCACATGTGTTACTTAATTCATACTCCTGTTTGTTAAACAGGTAGATATTTAAAAGTATTTCTATTCACCTGAAGGTCGTGAGTACTCTTCACAATTTACACGTGTTTTACCTGCACAGGTACACATTTTTGTATTACAATGGCTGAATTTGTAAATGTATTGTTTTTGCAAGATGTTTAGAATGATGTTTACACTTACTAGGGTTATGTTATGATTTTCATCACCTCTGGAATGTTCTAGAAATTAAAGATGATAAATTTAATAGGAAATCAAGAGGTATTTTGAATAAATCCTCTTCTTAAACAGTTATAAAACCAAGTAGTTTTATAATAGGTCATAATGGCATGGCAATTGGAAATAATTGACAAAACAACAAAACCTGTAAAAAGTAAGTTTTAAAATCTAGTGCTACTGGTATAACTTCAAAATCTACTTGATTTGCGAATGTTTCTCACGAAAGTGCTGTTGAGATTTAAGATAGGCATGTATATTGTTACATTTACTCATTATTATTAATGTAGTAAAGAACCTGTATGAATCATGAGGTTTGAGACAGTTTCACTGCCTTCAACTCTAGCAGAGTTTGTAGAGAAACCTGCTGCTTTATTTGAATTTTGCCATTAGAAACTTACTTTTATGAAGATTTAGTTCTATTTTTTTATCTGATCTATTGAAATGATACGGTGTACGTACCTTTTTTTTTTTTTTTTTTTTTTTTTTTTTTTTTTTTTGTGCCATGGCTGATGATAGTCCAGCCGGAGTTGAATTTGATACGTCTTTTGATCCTGCATTAAGGTTTTCAGAAGCTTTTAAGGTTTTTTTTAGTGAGATTAATGGTCCATTATCTCATCCTGTTTGTTGAACAGTTTAATCATGATTTTGATAAAATCGGGAAAATATAAAGTTCATAGAGGAATTAATACTATCACACTGAGAATTGTGACAATCCTAGTGTGTCTAGGATAAATAAAAAATTGAAATGGCACTGCCTAGACAGGCCCACTCTGTGGTTTCAAAGATGCAGGAAACCCAGAGATTCTTTCTTAAGGGGTTGATCATCACCCCTATTGTTGAGTTGGCTATTTCTTGTTGTAAGAATGAGCCATTGGATCTTGATAATACAAGGATTTTATTGTAAAATTCTTTTTGTTTGTTTGACCATGGGTTTCTGGTTAAACCCATAGGAGATGCTCAGAAATATTTAGATGATAAAACTTTTTTGTAATTCTGTTGTGATAGTTGCTTTATCACATTTCTAGTTATGATTGCAAAAAGCAAACTTGTGTTTATACAAAGATTCTAAAGCAAATTATAGATTCCTTGGAAGAGGTTCCAGGTCTAGCAATTAATTTACTCCCAGCTGTTAAAGCAATATCAGCTTTTTAACTGCAGATGCTCTGTTGGTCAACTAGTGTACTATACTAGTAGGCAATTCCCTTCATTGAGAGGGAGAGGTTTCCAAAAGGGAACAGAGAATTTCGAAGAGGTCACTTTTCTCAACCAGTTGCTATATATACAGTAGATAACTTAAATATTATGATTTGGAAAATGTTTCTAATGATCTATTGATATTAGATATATATTAAGAAATGGTTATAAAATTATTTTTAATGATGTACCACAAGGTTTATCTTTTTGAATTAAATACATTTCACCTTTCATAATGATGAATTATTTTCAAAAGTCCAAAAAATTGATAGCTAAGGGGGCTATTTAAGAGGTTGATCGATCAATGGAAAATCAGTTTATTTCCTATATTTTTTCTTAGTTCCTAAGAAAGATTGGTCTTCAAGGCCTGTATCTATTTAAAAAATTCAAACAAACTTAGTTTGTGGCTAATCAGCATTTGGAGCAGGACAATTTTTCTTTTGTTTAGATGTAATTCTTTTTAGAATAATTATATATATATAGAGAGAGAGCTAACATCTATAGATCTCACAGATGCATATTTAGGTATCATTTATGATTATATCACAATTTCCTGATTCATGTGGAAAAGACATTGATATGATATTTATGTTTTTTGTTTTGGATTGGCTTCTGCATCAAGAGTTTTTACTAAGGTTTAAAAACCTGTCTTATGTATTTATGAAATAATGTCACTTGAAGTATATACATGCTATAGTTTATACATTGATGATTCTTTTATTATGGATCAGAGTTTAGATGATTGTATTGTGAATACAGAAGAAGTGGTGCAAATGCTTGATAAGCTGTGCTTCGGAATAAATTTTGAGAAGTTGGTACTCATTCCTTGGAAGCACATTGTTTTCCTTTGTCTCATTATTGATACTGAGCTATTTAAGTTTTTCTGACAGATGAGAAATGGTAAAATTATCTCCCTTGGGAAATTTTTTCTTAAATAGAATTGTGTAACTGTATTTAAGATGATTATATCATATATTGGTCTTGTGACGAATGCTTTTAATGCAGTATCTTTGGGAATGTTACATTGCAGAAACATGGCGAGAAATAATGTTGAAACACTGTATAGTTGTTACAGTGTTTATTATCATCAATAGGCATGATAGGGGAAATTTTTTAACAATTTAAAATCAGAAATTAAAAATTTGATTTATAGACCCATCCAAATAAGTTTTTGGATTGAACCAGATTCCTCTGACAAAAGAAGGATTTGGGATCCAAATTGGAAGAAAATGTTTCTGTTGGTAGAATTTATTGGAGCTTCTTTAAGAGTATGCACTCATTTAATATAGATTTCATAGTATTGTTGGCTATATTTTTCTTTTGGAGAAAAAGTTTTAGTCACAGAGATCTCGAGTTATACAATCAGAAAATACTATTTCAGTAGCTTTTATTATGCAATAGGAGGTATAACCTCTTTGTCCCTTAACATACTTACTACAAATATTTCATTATTTGGGCTTGGTGTTCAAGAAAGAACATTTTTATCACAGCTCTTTATATTCCTGGTAAGAAAATTTTGATGCTTATCATATGTCTAAAAAATTTACAGATTCAAAAGGATGGCAATTGAAAGAAGATGTATTTGTTTTGTTGTTATTACATTTTCATTTTCAAATCTGTAGATAATTACTTCATTGTCTTTAGACCAACAAGCTCCTTTCAGAGATGTTTGTATTTTTCATGATCAGAATTAAGACCTTATATTTTCCCATCTTTTTCATTGTTGGGGATAATTATACAGAAAATTATTAGTGATAAAGTTCAGAAGGCTCTTTCGGTTATCCTTTTTGGCTTGCTCAGAATTAGTTTTCTTTGCTAAGACCATTTTTAATTTATTTGCCAGTTAAACTGCTAAGCATAAAAACATAGTAACAATGTTGTATACTGAAGATAATGTCTTTCCGTCAGGAAGAGACTTAATTTAACTGTATATTGTAAAAAATATAAGTGAACCAACACCTGAAGGGTTGATTGTGCAGTAGGGTAAAAACGTGAGTATTATACTCAGAAATCACTTTAATATAAACAGGAGATTTCAGAATCATTTGTAAAATATATTTACACTTCATCTTGGAGACCTTGCATCTATAATCAAGCATTATCAATATTTTTTGAGAAATTTCATTATTTGGTGTGATCAATTCCTTATCACCATCTAAAAAGGATGTTATTGATTATTGAAATTTTTGTAAAACACAAGCTTTTCATATTCAGCATGTTTAATGTGAATTTTCCTTGTTCTATGTTGAAACAGACTTTATCCTTTAAGAAAAAGATGTTACTTAATTTGTTTGTTTACTACATGTATTTGTGTAAGGTTGCTTAAACCTGAATCTGCAATTGAAGAGTTAGATACTCTTTCACTTGGGAGATGAATTTAGTGCTATCTTTTTTAGGTTCTTAATATTCATTGGAGTATTTAACATTGAAGACAGTCTTTTATACTTGTGTCTTTATTTGTCTTGTCTACATCTGCCTTAAAGTACTATCTTTTTCAGCTGTAGATTTACATTCTATGTCTTTCATTCAGAGACATGGCACTTTATTTTTTCATATACATGAGTTTTTGAAAAATACTAGATCTGTTAGATAGTTTACCTAATGAGATGATCAAAGGTTTTGATAAACCAAAACTTTGTGTTGTTAAGACAATGATTTATCATGTTTTGTGTACAAAATAGGTGAGAGAATTCATCTAAGTCTTTTCGTAAAGTTTAGATAGTTAGAGAGAGTTCTAATTTTATCCGATGTTTTAAGGTTAACTCATTTAGAGGAACCTCTTCTTAAGTGCATTTAGCTTCAGGATGTTCTATTAATGACATTATGGCAACAGTTTTGTCTGGACATATGGTAAAACTTTTTCAAGTTCTATAACAGGAAAGTAAATAATATCAGTACTAAAACACTTTTCTTCAGTTGTAGTTACTGGATGATCTTGTGATTTTTATCCTTTATTAAATGTTGGCATTTATATAAAAATTGTTTTTAGTTTGTGTCTACACTTTAAACAAGCTAATTCATTACTTGAGACCGAAGGCGAAATATGAACAAGAATGTTCCTTCATCCAAGCATATCTTGGATGTGCAGGATGAAGGTCATTCTTAGAATATGAGCCTGAGGCTCGAAAGTAATTAATTCCCACCCTAGGGATTATCAGTCAGACCCACCCTTTTCCACTGGGTTTTATATTTGTTCGACACAAACTTGCTTTAAATTATGACAAGTTATTATGGAACAGGTGCTTATATACTAGGGTCAAGGTCACTGGCCAGTTATAGTTTGTTTCTTTAAACAGAGATATTATATGTACGCTTCACCCCTCAAAGAGAAGTTAAGCTAATTCATTACTTTCGAGCCTCAGGCTCATATTCTAAGAATGACCTTCATCCTGCACATCCAAGATATGCTTGGATGAAGGAACAATCTGTGGTAATCGGTTATGAATTTCTGTATTTTGCCATGTATTTTATAATATTACAATTATATTTGTCTTTGTTCTTTTGTTTTAAGGTTTTAACACAGAAAGTCCATAAATTTAAATAACTCCTTATTTCGGGTCATGAGTCTGATGCGCGTTTTTGGAATAGCTTTTATCAAGAACGCTTAAACCCAAACACATCAAAGTCAGGGACAAATCAGAATACCAGCCGTAAAATTGATTATTTTGGTTACAAAAAATGAAACAACACGTTATTTATTTAGTTTGTTTGATGCGCTTTTCGGGATTGATCTTCATCTGCAACGATCAAACACAATGATCTATACGAACTGAAAAGTTGAAGTGCTTTATAACCAAACAGGACTTTGAAATAATATACGAATAGTGGAAAAAGCAGAAACGTATGTTTGTTTCTTATTGAGATGTCATCTATCTGTTTACAAAAAAGCATACTGACAAGGAAAACAAGTTGTTACATGTATCACAAAAACATGTTTGGCGATAACATAAGTCTGAGAGAACTTTTTTTATGTAATATGGAATAACCATTTGGCATTTCGTTGATCAAGGCCAAAATTCAAATGGTCAAAAAAAGACAATAAACCAATTATTGTCAAAGCTCATTTTGTATTTCAATACTACAAAGGTATATCATCAGTGAAATAAAAGAAATTTATGTTAATAAAGAAATTGCATTCGTTTGACATAGACCCACGAATTTCTCTACCTGACCATGCTGACGTTATGTGAATATACAAATATGCAAACCAGCAATAGCTGACATGTGACGGACATATACACAGTGTATCAATATTACAACTGTTCAACAAATAATTCAATATTCCCTTACTTAATTATTAAAGGGCAGACCCAGGTGAAAATTAATCCGGCCAAATGAAACACATAAAATAAGAAGCTACTTAAGGTTATGGTTGACAACAAAACCGCTTTCAAGTGTTTATATTGGAAAAAATGTCATTGTCCTTCATTAGGTTGTGGTTGAAATATATCAAATGATGTAATAATATGCCATATAATGGACCACTTTCACTGATGTCAGTACAGTAATGTTCAAGAACATTTATCAAATGAAATTAATCCCTCTAATTATTTCAAGAATCTTTAAATCGCAAATGGTGTGTATACTTAAAAAAATCAGTATGTGAATATGATATGTCTCTTGAAATATTTATTATGGAGAGACGATATTTTATCATCACTTTGCGTCCGTCGTCCGTGGTCCGTTTAATTTTATAAAAAAAACTTCTTCTCTGGAACAACTCGGCAAATTTAAATTATTAAGAGTGAATCTGACATTGGGTAAATATTTATCACAGTTAGATCTATCAGCGAAACAACGACTTTGTTAAAGGGTTGCTGCACCTGCATTAGTAATTTTAAGGAAAGGAGTAAGTTCGGTAATGGCCATATTTGGCCCCAATTATAAAGTTCACAAGACACGAAATGTTTTAAGTTGCCTTAAAGACATGTTAGAAAGTTAAACTGAACTGTTTTTGTCGAAGTTTAATTCTAACACCTTGATTTTTACATCCAAAAAAGGTCAAGATAAGAGATTTTGGTGAAATTTGACAAAATCAGCTATATTTCAACCAAATAAAGGACAAGGAAACATAGAGCGCAGGCGTCGACAAGTTTAATATTCAAATAAGACATGTGAAATGTCTTAACAGACATTATTTTAAAAGTTCTTTGTTGTCGACGTATGCGCTCTATGTTTCCTGACACATAATCTATGGAAATTTACCCATTTTCATTGACTTTTTCGTGAAAAGTCAATATGAGTACAACTTGTGACGTCACAATGAAACGCAGAAACGTAAAATTTTCAACAAAATGGTTTATATCCTAGCTAGTCAATGTATTAGCTATAATTTATCGTGATATTGGTCGATAAATCCAAATTTGAAATTTACGCTAAAAAAGGGGGCCATTTTAGGACCTTATCGAACATACTCCTTTGCAGTAAAGATCTACACATATTTCAACACTACAAAAATTGTCAATTGACCCCTGAAGATGTTTTAGTCCTATATATTTCCCATAATATTGATATTTCAAGAGCTTGCAGATCCTACTCATCCTTTGTAAAACGTCACTAGTGTCGGAGAAAAATGATGATGAACCATGGGCATGTCCAAGAGCATCTTGTCTTTTTCTAAAAAAAATCATCAGAAGGTACCAAGACCTTGCTGACAGATTTCCTGTATCAACTTCACGAATATTACTAGTTCACGATGATCTTGCAATATAGATTCTGGGGACTGATGTTGTTTTTCGTCTTAAAAACGTGTTATATTATTGAAAATCCATTAGATGTGACTCTGTACTTATATATCACGTTATTATTCTATGATCATTTTTGTGTTCTTGTCTTTCATTTTTGCTAATGTGATTTTTCAATATACATGTACGTCTTTAAGCTTTTGTGCTACTTTATATTTTTTAACTCGTGTGTTTCATATATTTTGTGCTTTCTCTAAATGTTTTTGTGTTTCTTTGGTACATATGAAGTGGCTCAATACTAGTAAACTCCGTCATTGCGTTACTGTTATATGCTAATTTTTGTATCCTCGTCTTTCTTAATTGGTAATGTACTTTTTTTCTATTACATTTTTTATATTTTTGTTATACATATGACGTGGCTCAGTAAATATATATTCCGTCATTTAATTGTGCTACTGTTTACTATTGTCTTTAAATTTTGCTGATATGCTTTGACTATATCCCCTTGTATGCCTTTTGTTACACATTTGCTTGTTTTATAGTGACAAAGATCATAACACATTGTTGACTGATGTAACCCTATTTGTGACTGTTATACCAATTATGTATATTTGTTTTTTTGTTCATACATCGTTGTCAGTATAATGAAATCTGATGCGACTGTCATACAATTGAAAGGTATAGCCAGCTATAATGCAGGTCAAATCCACTATGTATATATAAGGAAGTGCTTGAACCAATATGACAATTGGTTTCCATTTTTTTGAATTATTCCAGCTTTTGATTTTTTCATGCGATTAGGGACTTTCCGTTTAAAATTTTCATCGGAGTTCAGTATTTTTGTGATTCTATTTTTTGTCTATTTAATTTAAGTTAAGAATAAACTGTACTTAATGAACAAAACAACGATATCCAGAATGACGCTTGCACACGATTTACGTCCAATATTCTGTGTATGGTAAAAACGGCATCCCGGAATAAATGCATGGTTGAAAGAAATAACGCTAACAATTTGCCATTGTCTTTCATATTTGTATTAACTTATCGTTTTGTATATACTAAAAGTAAATAAGACCTTTTTTTTCTTGTTTGACTTGTTATACATATTTTTCATTTCTGTGCTCATTAGTTGCCTAAAACTACGTCCTTTTGGTCTCCGGTGGAAAGATGTTCAAGTGGAAATCATACAACATCTTCAAATGTTGTATAGGCTACTAATGGTCTGCTTTTAGATCAATCAGGCATAAATATTTGTCAACATTTTATTGTTCTTGGACAAATATTGTTACATGTTATTAAGTTAGACATTAAAAAATTAATGTCTGTTTTACATATAAAAAAAAGTGTTATTACATAAAATCTGCGTGGTCAGGCAGATCACATATTCTTACTTAGTGTTAGGTGTTTTGATGTGTTGATTTATATGTACTGATCGCTGCTGTTTATCATTTGTCATGTTGTAAATATGTTTTCGTTGCTCAAGAATACATATACTTTTTGCAATAAATTATTCATTCATCCATATTCGCGTTTTATTCGCTTGTAATACGTGTTTTATTTGTTACGCAGTTTAAACAAAAAATGTCTTCGTTTCTTTCTTGTGTCTGATACCGTGTTACATATTCGTTCCTCATTCTCTTAAAAATATGTGTGTAATACGCTTACGGTGGTATGGGTGTCTTACTCCATCTTGGATTGTAAAAAACAGGGAACCAAAGGTCCAGATTTGCTATCAAGTCATTTAAATTTGATGCAGCAATGGAGATATCTAATGTGAATTTTCATTTAAAAGAACCAATTTATAAGAATATAATTTATAAATATTGATATTTTTGCAAATATTGATAAATTTTGGTTGATTTTAGTTTTTTTTTAATTGGCATTTTAAGGGGAGGTATATCTAAAACGGTGCACTTTTTAAATGAATCTACATGGAATTTTCCTATTTTGTATTTTGGCCGGGAAAACGTACGGTGACCCAATCTTTTCTTTTGATATTCTCAACGCAATGTATTTTCATTTTGTTTAGTTTCTAATCACAAAATGGTATATTTTCCTGTATAATCCATACAAAATGTGTCATTTTGTCACGTCCTGTAGCTTGAGAAAACGCGCGGTGACCTATCATTTTTATTATATTTTTCAACATATATCAATAGATACTACGTTTTGCCAAAGTATGAACAAATTCTATCATTTTTATTTTAGACTCCCATCCCACCTTGAGCCTGTTTAAAAAATCTTTTCAATTTTTTCTTGTCTTTAGTGATAGGCATTGGTTCTTAGAGGCAAAGTAATTCTTTAAGATTGTATTTACGCGCTCAAGGCTCTCGGTTTATACCCTGCTACTTATTCGTTCCTTGTTCGCCTATACATGTATGTGTGTTATACGACACACCCTTTAACATTTAAACAAAAATCTTGTCTCTTGTGAAAAGGTTCTTAGAGTAAATGAATTATTTTAACGCTTATGTACGCGTTTTAGCCTTCAATTGACACCCTGTTTCTTATTCGTTTCTTATTCGCCTTTAAAAGGTTTGTTAAGCAATCTTTAAAAAAATCTTTTCATTTTTTTTCTTGTCTCTAGTGCTAGCTATGGAACCTTGGAGGTGAAATATCTCTATCAGCGCGTATGTTCCCGTGTAAGCGCTCAACTGATACCCTGTTACATACTCGTTCCTTAAACCATACTCCATGTTTTCTGTCAATGTTTTTGCAGTTGAATAATTTATCATTAAAAATGTGAGAAAAGTATGTTTAAACTAGAGTTACAGATATGTCTGTTTCCATTTGACTGGCACTACTATCTGAGCCATGGTGAAGTTCATACATTCTCCTGTCCGGTTTAGAAAATATTAATGATTTGAGCATATTATTGACTTGTTTTCTAAAAGTTTGCGAAAAAAGAATACAAATGTAAAATACTATAACAGTATTTGTCCACGCCATATAGTGTCCGATAACTCTAGCTTTTGCCAACTGCAATCTAAAGTGCGGTTTTTGCAGCCATGATGGTGGATAAGTTTGGTCAACGATATTTATAACAGTAGGTGGCAGCACTAACAAAAAGTAAAACACAGATAAAACTAGAGTGGTATGCGTCAGTACCATCGGTGTCATTTCGTTTTCAATTTCTTCCGGTACATTTCTTATACATAGTCCCGTGAATATTAATATATCAAAAGTTATGATTAAAGCTAATGGAATGAATGAATAACAACTAGCAGACATCCAAGGCCAGATAACAACATGTAAATCATCATCGTTATGAAAGAAAAAACAACCATCCATCAGTTCATATGTCCACATTGCATGTACACTAACAACAATAAGCCCAATGAAGATTGATATAGTAGCAAATTTTGCCATAAATAAAGTACATATCTTTGATGATTTTTTCCTATGCCAGATCGTGATATATCGATCGATTGTCATAGAAACAACAAACCAAATGCTAGAATATGTTACAACTCGGCTAAAAAATTGCCATAATCTACAAATCCAGTCTGCCTGGCTGTCTATAGATTGTTTTTCTGCTATAAACGCTACCCACTCTGAACCTAAAAATAAATATAGCGTCAATAAACTTGTTAAAGCGTACGCTGATATATAGAATCCAATTGGATAATGCCGGAATGGTCTTGTTCTCATTACCATTAAAGTACAGACATTGCCAAATGTACCAAGAATGATCAAAACTGGTGGTACATATGTATTAACCATGTGTTCAAATTGTCTTTGATCAGATTCATCTTTACAGCAGTACTGTATATTATGATTGTCCATTGAATGATTCATGGAAGAACTAAAATTGTTCTCGGTCACGTTGTTGTCCATTGCTAAAGACGCGAATATTTGCATCCTATGACACTAAAAACGCACTGCTTCATACAAAAGGCGTAAATCCAGTTAAAATTACGCGTTTAAAATCAGTTCAAATCTCCCTTTTTTGCAATACATTAAGATAAATTGTTTTCTCCATATGTGGCGGCATTGGTTTCCTCATTAGACTTTTGAAGAAAAAAAAACGAACCTGAATTGGTTAAGCATTGAACAATATAATGTACAAATGTTCATTGCATGTTTTTGCTTTCATTAACTTGTCACTTTTCTTTGGTATTAGCAATCTACAAAACAAAACCAAACATTAATGTATTATAGTTAAATCAATCCAATGTTTATTACAGAAGACATAAAACAAATATCAATAAAACATGCTCAATCAAGGTAAGTTATACAATTTGATAAGATGGACTTATTTGTTAATACTATTTAAAGATTTTGTATTTTACTTGTTTTCCCCTAGATATTCGGAGTCACATGGGTTTTTGTGTCATATTATGTCATTATCAGCTACCCCTACTTTTATTTTAAGATTTCATTACATATAGTTTTGAAACTAATTCATGAAAATCGATAAAATTCCTGTTATTAATGTTCTGGAAAGAACAAGGATGTCAATTTCCAATTGAACGCCAACGCTACAGAGATTATTCTAGACAGATAATTCTAGACAGATTTCCAATGGCTAGTATCTCAAAAACAAGCTTATGGACACGGACGTTTCATTTCTTGGCGTTTTAAGTTAAGTTATGTTTATACTATTTATTTTCGAAAGTGTTTTAGAAATCTCGTTATTTTGACACAGAACAGCCAACATTCTGTATTACATCTTTAATATGTACATAATGTAGTAAGAAATGCTCAGTTTTAATAAGACCACTTTCTCTCACAAACAATGCAGTTAGATCTTGCATTTTTTAAAACTAAATGTTAGAATAAGTTTGCGTTGCTTTTTCTGATTTTAAAGCGATTGTTTATCAACCAGACTATGTACCGGTACGTTAATTGATTTTCTTTTGCAGTTGAGTAAAGATTTTAAAACACAAAATAAAGCATTATATCGATTGAACATATATTTATTAGTTATCAAAGTCAAACAAGTAAAAAGTTGAAGAGCTTTATATATACACGATGTATCCTGTTCGATTGTAATAACAGGCCAGTCCCTAGCTACTATGTCCTGGAGTTGCTATTTGTCCATCCTTTTTTTAGTACACATTGCATATTGAGATCAGCAGTAATTGTTTATGTAGTATTCAATTGGTATAAAGTCTGATAATAAAGTTTGACGAAGGATTGACAAAGAATTATATAAAAAAAATATGAAATGTTATTAAAAAGTCAGTATTTGTTATTTCCGTATATAGTGAATAATGTCCACGTTATTCGATTAATATACGAATATTACAAAAACAAAACTAGGAAGACTTCCGTATTACAGCCAATAATGTAAATATAGAATATTTCTTTTGTTCTATAACACCACTAAGGAAAAATTAAACATAATAAAATGCACAGCTATTTGATCATGTTGATTATATAGACATTACAAAACACAGTGTTGGAATTGTGCTTTGGTTAACCATTGTGGTGAAATCAAAACCTTCAGGTGTTACAATATTTATCATCATGCAAATGCATTTCTTCTTAGATATAATTCATATATCACTGCTTTATCAGATAAATTAATTCAATAATGAAATATGTTTTCAGTGAGCCTATTTATCTACGGCAATTATTATCATTTGTGACGTACTTGCTATATCCAGTGTGTGGCCATGGAGACACTTCACTCATATAAAGTAATGTAAATATGTAGGTTATACGAATTGCATTTCGCGTGATAATTTACTTCTTGATCAATATCATCGTATTTCAACTGGTAAACCTCAATGGTAAAAACGTGTAATATGAAATATTACGAAATGATTGACAAAGATTAATGAAAAAAAGTTATTTAAAAGCTCACTGGTTATGTATGTTTCTAATAGAATTTTTTTTAATATTAAAAACTTTGCTATTATATCAGGTAAACGAACTCATAATAGAAACCAGATTCGCGTTGCCTCTGCAAAAGACTCATATGTGAGGGTAGAATCAAACCCGTTTTAAAAGAGCTTTGGAAATTACATAGTTGAACAACATGGAGCAAAATTCTAAATACTTCTGCGTATTACAGCTATTTTCATCTGTTCCTTGGGTAGGAATCGTCGTATTCGGACAAAATTGAAGTTTTGTTAACAGTCAATTCATAGTTCGTACCATATTAAAGATAAGTTGATTCAACACAGTAGCTCTACAATTTAATCCTGTCATTGAAGGAAAACACATGTGAATTAGGATCGTACACTAATTTAGTTTCATTTCTAAATCATTATTTTTATCCATAACAATTTTAAATCAGTTTATCTGTAATATTTACATTATACTCCGCAATGTGTATTTACACATTTAAAAACCTGCAATCACATAAGTCGTGTTAAATATAAATGAGATCTATAAAAAGGCGCTATTTTCCCCTGTGTTAAATGCTGTAACGTCTAAGTTAGTTGCATGTGCACTTTTTAAATTTTCCATAACCATAACAGTAATGGTATCAGTTGATTACATATTTCTTGATCTATTTTCAATTTGTTATTATGTTAAATATATACAACTTTATTTCACATCAATTAAAAGTCTTTACGACAGGCTCATTAACGCGCTTTTAATATATTCTGATTTGAATGATACCTGGATAAAAAAAAATGTGTTGCGTGCTATGCCGTACTATTAAGACTTTGAATCATGTAAATTGACTTAGCTCATTCCCTTAAAAGCTCTAGAATATATGTTAATAAATTTTAGTCATTTAAATTAAATTTTCTCATATGAAGTTAAATTTGTGATTTAAAATGTAAACACGTCGTCTCTTCATCCAATCATTCAGGTCTGGTAAATAAAAAAAAAACCTTGTATTTGTATGTAAGTGGGATAAATGCTCAATTCAATACATTTCGATTTCATTTATCTATACTTAATGAAACAAAATTGAATTTAAAAGCAATACACTCATTCTAAAAACAAGCAGACCAGAATGCATTGAAACTGCGAAAAACATACATACTAACTACTTCAGGAGACACATTTTGAATATGCTATTGAAAATGTTAAACATTGTTCACTAACAATCCGGATGGGACAAAATCGATAATGCAAGAGATAACATGACTTTCTTGTATATTAATAATTAAGGGAAAAAAATGTCCTAAGTGAAAACACTCATTATTGGTCAACCATCTCACTATTTTGATCATAAGACTGTGTGTAATGTCTTCGTCAGTCGTTCATCCAAAAATCTATCTTGGATTAGTTTTTGTGTAAGGTGTTTTCCACCCAAATTTACAGTAGTCAGCCGTTATGTATTGATACGAATTATCATTGATATGGTCATATTTATAAACTACATGTAGCTGTTGACAAATTTTTTTTCTACCCCAGATATAGATAACCTTAGCTGTATTTGGCAAAACGTTTAGGATTTTTGGTCATCTATGCTTTTCAACTTCGTACGATTTGGCCTTTTTAAATTTTTTGGATTCGAGCGTCACAGATGAGTCTTTTATAGACGACACGCGCGTCTGGCGTAAATACAAAATGTAATTCTTTTATCTCTGATAAGTTTATTTCAACGAGAATCCACATTTCAGTTTCTCTGTAATACTCAAGTTAAACATTGCTAAGTACATTAATTGATTACAAAATCTGAAACAAATTATTTCGAACTAGAAATTTAATAAGGTTGAAAAGTTTCAGTCATTTTCTCCAGTGTTGAAGGATAGATTTTAAAAATAAAGTGGCATATCTGCATTTAGCTTTGTATAAGCATAACAATTATGTTATCGTTTAATCAAATATGCTTGGTTTAACAACATGCTCATTTACGCTTTTCATCATATATCCTGATTTAAATGATATCTGGATGAAAATATTTTGCTGTTTGCCAAGCTAAAGACTTTATAATAGTTCAAATTGATTTAGATTTTTTTAACTCATTCCCCTGAAAGCTTTGAAAGGTTGTTATTACAATTTTGGTAATTTAGAATTAATTTTCTAAAATGAAGTTATATACATGTATTAGATTACCAATCTAATTAGACTTCACTTTATACAATCATTATGGTCTAGTAAATAAAAAAAAAAGGAGTGGGGGGATTCGTTCAATCAAATACATTAATATTTCATTCATCGTTACTTTATGTAGCAAAATTAAATTAAAAGCAAAAAAAAAGATAATATTTCAAACAAACAGACAAACCTCATCAGTTAAACGCACAACATGCATACTAACGACTTCAGAGGACAAATGTTTACTTCACAATTTTGGATCGAGAGTTGTTTCTTTGGCACTCATACCACATCTTTTTATATTTAAGCATATAAAATCTTTATTTCATGTTTCTTTGGACTGCTATTAAATAAATTCAGACATCCCGAATAGTATCATCAGTAATGTACTCAGATACATGTACTATTTTAAATATAAACACTTAACTTTCTCTTTATTGAAGTTTTATGTATGGTAAATGGCAACTGTTATTTTTTCAATATATTTTGTTATTTAGAACGTGTATCATCAGTAATGTAATCACATACATGTATTCTTTTAAATATAAACACTTAACTTTCTCTTCATTGAAGTTTTATGTATGGTAAATGGCAACTGTTATTTTTTCAATATATTTTTTTATTTAGAAGTACCTCATTTTCTCTATATTTCTTACGAATATAATAGCACATTTAATGTTCCTACTGTCTCGTATTTTTAAAACGCTCTGTATACTTATTCAGAACACAGGAGTTCAGAGAAGAGCAGATCTCATAGATGATTTTCACATTCAGGGAACCCATAGCATCCAAAAGTAAAATAAACTGTCAAGAAATGAGACTGATGGTATGTTACTGACGAGAAATAGGACGTTGACAATAAGAAATTTAAGTAGCTGTCTGCCTAAGAATCATGCAAACAGTGGCATACTGATGATCTCAGATTTTGATAAAAATTTGCATAACACTTCTTATTGATGGTCTAAGTTAGCATTCAAAATAAAACTTTCGTCAGTCTTTCGTTGCTAGGCAAAATGAAGCCATTTAGTTTCCATAGCAACTTGGTTTGAAATTTTGGGCAAAATCAGAAAAATCACCAATTTTTAAGTAAGATTAGAAAAATAAATTCATGCTTTAGGTAAAAATGTAATTTATTACATGAAAGATACATATAAGCATAATACATTAGGCATATATCATAGACAGATATTCTCAAAAAAAAAAATTTGACTGCTAGCCAAGCATTACATAGTTTTGATTCTTAGAATTTATTGACAATTTTGAAATTTTACAACATATTCATTGGTGTTTTTCTCAAGTTATCTGAAAGATCATTTAATATCATGCATATGTCAACAACTATTGGTACTTTGACTTCATAAAACAAAATTCAAATGAGTCGGAAACATACAGGGTTGCCGTTGCTAGGCAACAATAAAATGGTCCATTTTTCAAGTTATTGGAAACAGAACCATACAAAACATACATTTATTACATACTTAAATTTAAAATATGTCTAAATATCTTATCAATTCACATTTCCATATTCACTATGTAATGTTTAAAGAGTAAATGAACTATTTAAAATTTCCTCAGTCACCATAGTAACCAAATTTTCCATAGCAACATAACAAAAAAATGGGATTTTTTTTCATCATTTTTCTAGCCCAAAAAATAACAATTTTAATATTTTTTGGCACATGATTTTACTTATCAAGTCTTTTGACAATCTGTTTGTCATCTGCATTGTATTAACTTATTGTTTGCAATATCAGATGACCCCAATTTATTTGGAACAATTTCCACAATTTATCAACATTTAAATTTTTTGTGTTTAACTTTTCCTTTCTGAAACCCCTATTCTTCCATTCATTTTTTTTTTAAATAGAATATAAAAAGTGTCCAGACTGAAAACTCAATAGTTATATGACAAAGACATTGACTTTTCTTTTATAAGGCAATATTAGCAAGAATTCTCTTTAAAAAAAGGGGGGTTATTTTGCCAATAATTTTGATTTGTTTAGATTTTGATATTCTTTCATAATATACTTGTAGTCTCTTAAAGTTAGAATCAAATCATGGGCAGTAGTAACTTTCTACAAAGCCTAGAAAAATGCATACTAATTATATGTATAATTAAATCTATTTGAAGTCCTTTTTTTTTATTTACTTGGAGCCAAAACAAATTTCAGTTTTAACTTTGCAAATTTTGCCATCTGTACATAAAAATGTAAATGACAAAAATATTTTCAGTACTTTATTTACTTATACATACATGCAGTCACAATAACTTTAATTCTCTATAAACAAGAACTGAATTTACAAGGACATTGTATAGACTGTAAAAAGTAATCACTAGCTCTGACCACACTTGTTGTCACTATCTTTACTGTAATTTTGCACATTTTATCCTTATATGTCTAAATTAATTTAATATTAGTTTTCCGGTTTTTCTGCATGTGCATAATAAAGGATTGTAAATGAGAATAATATTGCTAACCCTATATATATATATATATATAGAATAACCATACCTTGTCTAAAAATATAAAATTTATTGGTACAAGGATTAGAAACAGGAAGAAATCAAGGCTTTCCTGAGCATTTCTATCCTGTTTCGAGCTGAGTAAAAATATAATTTATATCGTAAGACAATGTATGGTTATTCTCTATATACTGCAACTCTTAAATTTCTTACAAAAGAAATATTTTGGGTAAAAACCAATATTTTGAATTTGAAGCGGATGACGTCAAGATTCCGTGAACCTGTATTACTTAATGACTTCATCAATAAAACTCTATGGAAACACATTGTCAGTGACAGTATATCACACAAAAATATACTGCCAATGCATTTTGACTGCTCAAATAAAAGGCTTGCAGTATAAATAATTATATGGTTTACAATGACAAAATTTGTTGTCAACTTATTGTATTCAAAAATGAATTTAGCTATATCATTTTATAATTATGTTCTTATAAAAACAATGTGTTAAAAACAATGGTTAACTTAAAAAAAGAAGTGTGTTCAGTATAAATGACACAACTAACACAAATTACACAGTACTGTTAAAAAAATCATTGTTAGATTAAAGCTGTTATTTCTTCTATGGCTTCAAACCTCTCGATAAGAGCTACCGCACTGTCAATATCCTCTGAAGACTTTGATGGCATTTTTTTCTCTGCAGTTAACCGTGAAAAGTAAGATGTGATTTGACTAGCATTTAAGTATTCACTGTTGCAAAACTTTTTGGTACCATTCTCTAGTGCAACTCTCATATTTCTTGCTACAGTGCCAGCATTCATCTTGTTCCCACTCTTTTCACCATCTTCAAATATTGACTTTAGATATAATTTAACTTTGTCTGAAAATCTCACATGCTTCCTTTCTTTTTTTAAGGCCCAACCTTGTTGTTCTTTGGCTATATCTTGTGAGATATTTGGTTGAGAAGCATCAGTTCGATTAAAATTCAATATTTCAGACAAGTTTATACAAGCATCATACCATCTGAGCTTAATCTTGTCATAAGTTGACATTTGTTGTAGATCATAGTTGTGATCACCAATCAAACAATGCATATGCATATCCATAAATGAGGTAAAGGTCTGAACACAACCTTCTTGACAACTGAAACCATCACCTGCAGAACTCTGCTTTATGGATCCTTCCACCTTCATTGGAGGTTTAAAATCAGCTATCACTTTCAATGACCTGAAAAAAGTTTATAAAATTCAAATTCATCTTTTTATAAAAATAAATCATGATTATACATGTATGTATTTTAATAAAACATGATTGTGTGAACAGAAACATGACCAATATGGTCTCAAGTCATTAATTGCTATTTATCATATTGGTTTTTGTTTTAACAGTTGTTATTATATGAAACTTCACATATATATAATGTCAAACTATCTAAACAGAATGATTTTTGTCAATAGTTTAAGGTTGTACTGTGACATGTAACTGCTTACATCAACACCATTATCATCATTTGGTAGATTGTGGATAGTGGTCCATGAATTGATTTTGTGTCATGAATTTTAATACCCAAATCCATTCTTTTGAATTACTAATTCACTTAAAATGGGGACCCATTGTTTTCATGCTATAAAACACCATAGACAAATAATCTATTATCCAAATCAATGTCAGGGTAGGCATATTTGCTAGGCAGCTGAAACAAAATATACCATGCAAAATATTATTATGTTTAGTAAATTGTACCAACCTTTCATCTTGACTATTCATTTGTCCCTGAACAGATATATTTCTCCCTTGGCCAATACCATATGCTTTCCACATAGTTATTTGCATATTTTCCTGAAACTCTATATTGGATATTTTGGAGATTCCTTTAATAAGACCAGTTGCTCTATGATCATCCAAAGTATTTGTGATTTCCACATGAGCTGCTTGGCATCCAGAAACTCCCCCATAGTCATCTATTGCAGACTTCATATCTGAAGCACAAACTACATTTTTTCCATTTGAAACGCACTGTCTGATTTTCCCTCGCATGTGTGCAATTTTTGCATCACAGTATGACTTTCCGCTTTGAGCTTCGCTGAAGTCATATCTTTTTATATAAACTCCTACAAAAAAAAAAAACTATTTAGAAAACTATACATCAAAAGATTACTTCAATTGTTTCTTAACAATCTGCTATCAGACGGTTACCTTATGCATATAAAAATCAAGCTCTGTATGTCAGACCAGTACGAAGTAACGGTCAATGTTCCAATCTGATCATCATGCTCTAGTCCTTAATATTTAGTTTTTATTATCATGTTCTACTCCTATCCATCCATAAATTGTTTGTGTGCAATAAAGTATTTTTAGATAAGAAAATCAAGTAAGAAAATCAGGTAACATTTGATACATACTTATCAATGGTAAATTCTTAACCTACATACAACATACCTGTCCTTTCACTAATAAAAGGAATGGAGAACCAAAGGTTACCACAATGGTAACAGCCAGCATTGTCACTGCGTAAGAAGACAGTTTTGATATTTGGCAACTGGCTCTTGATGGTCTGCAAAGTATGCTCCAAAAGTGCAGACACAGTATACCAGTCCTGTTTGGTTGCTTCTACACAATGTGCAAAAGTTCTGTGCTGAAATAGAAAAGACATTTTTAAAAGATGTTTGCTAGTCATGTCATTTTTGTCAGACTTTAGGAATCCTCAGGTTTTATCTATTTGACTGTCGTAAATATTTTTGAATGCTTACCCCTAATTTATCATAAATCTTTTACTTGTTCAATTATAAGCCATTTTTATAACCTTACAAAATCTTTTCAATAGTTATTTAGAAATGAAACTGATAAAAAAATCGAGAAATAACGTTTTTGACCTATGATTTTTTTTTATCTTTTGCATCCAGATGTCTTTTGATAGAAGCATTGAGTACAGTGTTTGACCTATTTTATAGATACATATCTTAAACCAAATTGTGTACAATTTGCATTACCCCTTCTAAAGTTGTAATGAAACTTTTTGAGAATCTCAATCATATTATGCCAGTGTGCACCTCCTATTTTGTACTTGATCAAATTGATTTTTGGGGTTCCCAATACCAAAACATGAAATTTGCAAGGATCAGGGGTATAATTGTGTGAGCTCTGATCACAGTAGTTTTTATTTACTTTTATTTCATTTATTTAAAAAAAAAAAAAGTTTTTCTTTTGTGTAGGGTGCTGGTGGGGGAGTGGGTTGGTAGATATACCCAAAAACACTTTTTTTTATAAAAAAAAATAATAATACAAACCTTCAACTCTTCATTCTCTGACTTATAAATACAAACAGAGACATGCCAGTTGACACCTTTCTGTCCAAACCAGTCACTTTGTTTTTCCCTAAAAGACATGGGTAAGAATTTCATGGCCCAGTCCATGACAATGACTGCTTGTTCTGGTGAAAGGCTCTTCAAAAGATCACTGCGGCCTTTGTCTTGGTTGATGGTTCTTACAATGTGTCTTTTCCAATCTGTTATTCTTTCACAGGCTGATTCAATGTCACCATATATGTCAGATAGTAAATCTGGTGGAAGTTCATCTGCAATAGTTAAAAAAACATTTCAGTTTAGTTTACTTACTTATTACAATAATTTTATTAAAATCTATATAAACTGACACTGTTGTTGATGCACTGAGTTACAGATTAATTACTGATGACAAACCACCACTTCAAAACTGTCAAATTGGTGTCGAAACTATAATTTGGCATTACAATTAGAAAGATCATATCATAGTGAACATGTGTACTAAGTTTAAAGTTGTTTGGACTAAAACTTAATCAAAAACTACCTTGACCAAAAACTTTAACCCGACACAGGTCTCTCATTATCTATGTTCAGTGGACCGTGAAATTGGTGTCAAATCTATAATTTGGCATTACAATTAGAAAGATCATATCATAGGGAACAAGTGCACTGAGTTTCAATTTAATTGGACTTCAACTTCATGAAAACTAACTTGACTAAAAACTTTAACCTGACAGTGGACAGGCAGACAAACGAACAGACCCACAGACCGGTAAACCTAATGCCCCTCTACAATCGTAGGTGGGGCATACAAATAATATTTTTGACATTGTAATTCAGTATTTGTTTTACTAACAGTGTATCATACCTCCTAAATTACGGATCTGGCTTTTGACCTCCAGAACAGTGTTGGTAAATAAATCACACCTGTCACAGCTTGTGTCATGAATGTGATCACTGCACAGCTGCTGATGTTTCTGATCCATAGGATCAGAAAGGGCAAAACTAATGCAGTGATCAGCACATCTATCCTTTTGCTTAATGTGAGCCTTGAAATCTGTTTTCAAGTAAAGCTTTGCTGCTAACAGGTTTTCTCTGCATTCCTTAACTTGTATTAGCTTGTCATTATCTGACACATATCTTTCAATGCTTGACAGAGTTGATAATAGAGTCTCAAATCCCAAAGCACCATCTGCTGCAACATTATCCAGTCCTTTTAGATTAGTTCTTTTTGATGCAGGACATGCAGCCAAAATTTTGAAAAGAGTGGCTCTGGACAAAGGTGAGAAATCTGTTTCTTGGCAGAATGATTGGTAAATTGTCACTAGTGTTGAGTGACATGCTGTCCTTACAACCTGTGGGATGGTGATGACTTCTCCATTTCGTAAATGCATCTGCTTAGTGCCAACTGAAGTTACCTGAAAAATAAATACATTACAGACAAATACTTAGGACACATGTTTCATAATCTATCACATTCTGAAATACTGATTATGCAAATTATTTCAGGTATTCATCTTATCAATATTATCATTTTAAAATTTTGAAGTTTAGCAGGCCTTCAAATCATGACCATTCATAAAAAACCAAATGGTTTCAAAGTTAGTTAGTAAAATAAATAAAATTTTACAAATTGATTAGATGGGCTTCCATGGAAGAAGTATGTCCTTAAGAAACAGCAAGTTTAAGCAGGAGTTCGATGAGCAGCCGCAAAAAAATCACTTCTCACAGTATAGCACATAAGATAAAGCTTCTGACACCTACATGACCTAGTTGAGAAAATTTTGTGAAGACCACACATACATGTACTACGAAGCAGATGCAAGACGACAGAAGGTGATCTTTCCACATGCTCACAGGCAACATAATGAAAATATATTTACCTGATGAAATGAAGGATTCAGGAAGAAATCTAGTGCATGATCAAGCTTATCTTTATTCATTTTTTGGCGAACACATTTTTCTTTAATTGGAGGTGGAACACCTGAAATATATCAAATAGATGTTATGCTCACAAATGATACAACAAATATACGTTTTAGTAAAAAGTAAGTTCAAGAGCCATGTATGTATAATCAATTACTCAGTAGAACTTGCTTTTAAGAACAAAATTAACCAAATCTAAGGATGCTAATGAAAAGCTATGAATGTAAAAATAAATCTGAAATCAAGCAAACAGGAATCTTTAAAATACAAGCTTTGATTGTGTCTGGCCAAGAGAAAAGTACCACTTATTTGATGCAAAGACTGACAGTGTCCTTTCATAATCACTGCAAATGACATTGATACATGTACTTTTAAAATATTATAAATAAATGGTTTCAGTATTTACAAAAAAATCCTCAATTTGTCATTTTTGTAACTTTGGCAGTTCAAAGAGTGGGTGTAATATCCTAAGAGATACATACAGAACTGATTATGAAGAGTGTAATACCTTTTCCACAAGTCTTTGCATGTATTCTGGCTTGGTCAATCTCATATATGCTAATGCCAGGAAATATGTCTCTCAGCTGCTGCTTTGTGTAATTTAATGAGATCATTGACAGAAACTGCTTTTTGGTACACTTGTCAGTTGATTCTTTGAAGAGTTGAACAACCAGCTCATCTACTTTAGGTGATGGTGTTGAACACTGAAATAACATTTCAAAAATTAACATTTAAGTTATATTTTTAGATTATAATCTCAAATAAGGGTATCTGCCTCAGTGAATAAATGGTTAGCGTAATCGGCTTGAGTGCGGTAGGTTGTGAGTTTGACTCTCAGCCTGGTAAAACCAAATACTTGAAATTGGTATTTGCTGCTTCTCTGCCAAGCATGCAGCATTTTGAAATACCCAGTAGAAATGTGAAAATTCTATAACTCCTAAAACAGTTGTCAAATCAAAATGTGTATATAAATGGGTCAAACACATGTGATAGCAAATAATTGCCAGAAGTTTCAAATGGTTTCAGAGCAGTTGTTTCATAATGACCTTTGGGAAGGCATTTAAATTAAAATTGTTTGCTAAGACTAATTTAATAATGTTAGGGGGTTAAATTCTATATTCTATGACTCGTGACTGTTTACTCAAATTGCAAATACTTTTTACATAGGCCAAGTATAAAATATATTACATTAATCTCAAAAATAGTTTGTTTCAAGGGCAGTATATTTACCATGTCCATATCTATGAGTTGCCAAACTTTTTTTGCTTGAAATGGTGCAAGACAGTCAAGAGCTTCATGAACAGTAGCAGATGCTTTTCTCTTCAGGCTGCGCACTGTTCTTGGTTTGAGTTCGTTAACATCCTTCCTTATTTGGTATGTAATTGGACTGATTTTTCCCCCACCAATAATGTTCAGTGCACTGTTTATTTCCTCTAATGTGTTTCTTTGTATGTCATTTTCTGCACTCCATGATGATATCTGAGATGATGGTAGAGAAACCTTTAAAAAATAGGAATTGCAATAGATTTCATTTTTTTAAATACATATAACTCAGATTGCTTTTTTTTAAATCATCTGTCTTGAATCATTGGCAATGGCATGGAACGCCAAAGATTTTTTTTCTGTTGGGGTGGTTAAAATTTTAATGTGAAATTATAGATTGTTGGGGTCGTCATAACTCATTTTCTGTTTGAGGGATATAAATAAAATGAAACGAGAGTGGATTGTATCTGACATTCCAAGAGTTGCATAGAACTCTGAGTTAACTCACTAAAGGATACCCCCACTTCCAATAAACTTCAATAAACTAAATTAGTTCAATTATCTCCCTTAAAATATTTTGGACCAGGATTTTTGTCTTTCATGCACATTCTCAGATTATGTACTGCAAGTGTGTCAAGTTTCATCAATATCCATCAAGGCTTTAAGAAGAAGTTGAGCTTACAATACCTGTTACCACATATTGCAATATCAAACTAAGTGAGTTCAATTATCTCCCTTTAAATATTTTGAACCAGGTTTTTTTCTTCTTCATGTATATCCTCAGGTTGTGTACTGCAACTGTGTAAAAATTCATTAGTATCTGTCAATTTGTTTGGGAGGAGTTGCACTTACAAGATATATGTATGAGCCTGTCCCAAGTCAGAAGCCTGTAATTCAGTGGTTGTCGTTTGTTTATGTGTTAAATATTTGTTATTAATTTGTTAATTTTTTTATATAAATAAGGACGTTAGTGTCCTCGTTTGAATTGTTTTAAATTGTCATTTAGGAGTCTGTTATAGCTGACTATGCGGTATGGGCTTTGCTCATTGTTGAAGTCCCTAGGGTGACCTATAGTTGTTAATTTCTGTGTCATGTTGGTCTCTTATGGAGAGTTGTCTCATTGGCAATCATACCACATCTTCTTTTTTATATAGACTGACAGGGTGATTCCTATATACCCCCAAAACTTTGATTGTGGGTCCATATTGACTGTGTGTTTACTACATTTTTTTATCTAGATTCTTGGTAGGGCATATATATTTTCCTTCTTTTTTTTAAAGATGGGGGGTCTAAACAACTTACTGAAATTGAGTTAGTAAAGCTGAACTATCAAGGTATAAAAGGCTTAAAATACTTCATACAAGGAAATGTTTATGAGGATATATCAATATATGTTATAACTTATATGTGGCTGTTTTAATTTTTTTTTTCTGTGTATGCACTGATTTTGTATAATGAATCTATATATATATCCTTTTTTTCTATTGTGTAATTCTTTAAAAAAAAATACCGTATAATTTTCTGAATCAGACTGTGAAATCCATATAGATGCTTCATCTTCACTTATCTGAAAAGAGGAATTTATTTCAGGTTCTAATTACAAACATATATGTGTGCAATACATGCAAGAAGAATACAAGATATGTTTTAATTATATCTTGCTCATCCTCATTCCAAAAAAGGAACAGGGTAAACAGGAATTTGTTTAGTGATGAATCTGAAAACATAGCACCTGGTATAGATAGCTCTAATATATATATGAACATGGATACCAAATTTGAAAAAAACAGGATCTGAAAAAAATGTGACAAAATTTCATGGGACAGACTGACGGTCTCATTTTCAGGTATACAGATCGTTTGACTATCATAAGACTCAACTATGCTCAGTTTGAAGAAATTTGGGTAAATTGTTCTCTAGTTACAGTGGGAAATGTTTACAATGGACAGACGGAAGGACGGACGGCTGACACTTGAATACCATAATTCCTCCTGTCAAAATTGATGGACGTATAAAAACACAAGTTCATTTATTGACACAAATAAGTTTTATTATTTATAAGAATTTAACCAGTATAAATGGAGTGGAATTATAAAAGCAATATAACCGGTAGTTAAATTCTATGACATTGAACTTTTATAGTTGATTTATTTTTAAAAAGCAGTTAATTTTTTCTTATTTATGTGTTAATGTTCATACCATGTCATTTTCTTCCTTAGCTGTCGTATCTTCTGACTGCATGCACTTATATCTTGTCTGGTTCTGTTCAACTACTGAAAACTAATAAAAACAAAGAAGTTTGAACAGTAAAATGCAGAGTAATTAAAAACAGAATTACTGAGATGATGAATAGAAAAGATAATATGAATTGGATCACCATTTCATCATATTATTGATCTTTTTGCAAATACATTTGTGTATTTTTTTTTTTCATCCAGTACATCCTAAATAAAAACCATGTTTATACCCATTTTTTAAATTTAAATCATAATTGGTATGAATTCTGTATGTAAAAAACTATGTAAATCTTTTAACTGACAGTCGTCCTGTGAAGATCTTTGATCACTGGCTATGGGATTTGTGCTTTTATTCCATGTTGAAGACTCTGTAGTAATGTAAAGTTATGTCTGAGCTTGAGAGCTGTCTCAATGGCAATCATAACACATTTTATTTATAATTGAATGGAAGTGATTATGATATTTTTTAAGAGGTTTTCCTGTTAAATCATCAATAATACTAATGGCACATTACAAATATATAGCAAAAACATCACACAAAAATCCATACCTTATGCTCTAAATAATGACCATCAGAATCCATGTCACAAGGATAAATGTCCATCTAAAAGATAAATGAATAAAATATATATATGTATCCTAAAATTGAAACTAAAGTTTAGTTTGGTATACAGAATACAAGTAGTTTTAAAAGTGATTGCTTGACCACCAAAATGGGATTTTTACCTCTCAAAATATAAATTGGGGGATGTTTTACAAAAAGAAGATGATTGAGTCTCCAGTGAAATTTTGTTCAAACCATTTTTCAGTTGTGTATTTTGTATTTCAGTGTGTCTAGACATCTCCAAAAAATGTGCTGTCTTGGTGGTCAATTTCTTTTGCATAGATCATGTTGAAGTATTGCTGTTTACTGAGAAAGGTTAAATTATGCTTTTAAAAATGCTATATTATTGAAAAGTGAATCTTCTTCTTTCTTAATTTACATTGCGTCTTGGATAGAGCCATGCATCTTATTGGCACCCATACCACATTTAAGAGATAACTGTATTATATTTGAAACTTTGCGGACATCAATCTGTAGTTTTACTGACACAAATTGAGTTAACCTGTCATCCAATCAAAATCATTGATACACATGTACAAAAATTGCAATAGAAATACTTTTATATAAACTAAATAAATATCCATACCTGATCATTTATTTTTATTTCTCCTGAATTCTCATCACCAGGAATAATGTCCATCTAAAATAAAGATAAATATATACATGTTGTACTCAAAAATCATTTAGGAAAATAATAAATAACAAACTGGTAGTGTGTTTACTTTTAAAAATATACCTGTGATGTGAATCAAGGCTCCATATTGAAGGCTGTACTGTAACCTATAATTGCTTATATTTACTAATTTAGGTCTTGTATGGAGAGTTGTCTCATTGACAATTATACCTCATCTGTTTTTGTTTATATAAAACATGTAAGGATTATCATTATGCATATCTAACAATTGAAAAAAAAACTATATTACAACAACAAAAAATAGATAGTTCTGAATTATCAATTTAGGAAATGAATGTAGCATGAAATATTTCTCTGTCAGGTTTGGATTGGTATGCTTAATGCATAATTATACATATTATAAATATTGACTATTTTTTTATGTTCCTCCTAAGTCATACATTGTCAGTTTCCACATTCCATAAGTTTGTAAGGAGACACTGACTGTTTGACTATATATAAATAATGTAAAAACTATCCTGTATTACATTTATTATAAAGGAAGCCTTTAATCATACATGTTATTTTGTAAACAGTTGAGTGACATGTGATAAAAAATTACTTGAAGTAAGTTTATTCTTACCATATCAGGAAATGATTCTAGGATGTTACATGTTTTTGTTTTGCAGACTTTACAGATAGCTGAAATAAAATATAACAATATAAATAAAAATATAACACATTTATTTTCAATTGAATCCTTATTAACTTTTAGGAATATACATTGTATGAAACACCCACAAGCATATCAATGAATAGTTTGTCCAACCTTTTTAACCAAAATGAGTAAGAAACTATAGGAAAAGAGACAACTAAATGAATGGCCATTAAAAAAATGAAAATCAACAGCAACCAAAGACACCAGCTGAATTACAGGGTCCTGATTTTTGCTACAGTAAAAGAATGACAAAATCAGCATGTTTTGTTTTTGTTTGGATTGTTTTACACAAATCTTGCATTGACCCTTTAAACAATTAAAGCTTTCTATGTAAGCAAATGTTCTTTGTTGAGTGCCATATAAGTTAATTACCTATACTTGCAAACATTAATTTTTTTTATTGAGAGTTTATTGTCCCATCATTAGTTAATTGGCAATCATTCCACATCTTCTTATTTTCAAATGTATTATGTATACTAAACATGCTGAAAAGCTAATAACATTCATGACATTCATGGCATATTTTTAAAAAAAAATATCAAACTAGATTAGATATAACGGTTGAATAACCTGCTAAACATTGTAGCTACAAAATGTAGATCATTTTGAGTAAGCTACCCATTCATAGACTATACATGTACCAACAAGTGAGCAAGTAAATAGTAGGACATTCTTTAATGTAAATGTTCTGAGTTTACATGTAAATGCACAAAGTACTATATATGGTTTCTATATTGTGTTATATCTTTTCTTCCATTTACTTTGAATATGGCAATTGAATTTCCAGCAATAGACCACTTTCGAGTTCATCCGTCACCGGAAAAAACTCGTCAATTATACGCGCCTTTATCATCGTCATTTGTGCGTTTAGGGGCGTCGTCACTTCCTTCCAATGTTGAGCGAGTGGTTGGAAAACTATAATTCTATATTGTACGAATTATTCGGCAAATTGAATTCTCAAAATTGACAATCAACACTGCTGTCATTAGGGAAATGTCAGTAAGTACCTACAGAGCAACCATTATTTCTAGTTTATCCTGCACAAAGACGATCACTAAGACGCTTGATGAACGTAAATAGTGCAGGGATACAGGCGAGCCCCTCTATCTGGTAAATGACGTCATAAAGGCGTGAATAATTGACGAGTTTTTGCCGGTGACGGATGAACTCAAAAGTGGTCTATTAGAACATAATTGTGGAAATTATAAGATCTTGGGATACACTGTCAATAAAATTGGCTTACAAACTGATTTTTTTTTTGCAGGAATTAATTTTCTTTATTTTCTCCAAGTGTGATATTCTTTATATCCTGGTTTTTGTGACCCAGTTGCTAATCCTGCTTTCTTTACCAAAACTCTTGTCCTGCTTATTTTTAATTTCATCCTACCCCCCCCCCCCTTTTTTACAAATCAAATGGTAACTCCATTATTTGGGCATCAATGACAAAAAAAGATACAACCATTTATGAGAATATAATTATTTCAAAACTCTGAAATAACCTACCTGATCCTATTGGCAAGAATGTTCCTCCCTGGGAAATCAGAGCGTAGCTGGTCCTGTATGATATCGGTCTATCCCCTTTACTCTTTCCAGTATGGCCAGGAAATACACATGATGTTTTCCTCTTCCAATTCAACCCCAAAGATGACCGATGATAAGGGCAAACAGTGAAATGTGGCATTAAACGAAATATACCAACACGTAAGCATATAAGAAGACCTTCTGTCAAAATGTTCTCATCGTATGAAATGTTCAATGAACGTAAGTGATTTGATACTGACTTCTTACATTCTTTCAAATAAATTAACTTTGAAGCATTTTCTGTGGTTGAAACATGTGAACATGGAGTCTTAGAAAAGTGAGAAAGGCTGCATAAATGTGTAGTCTGCTCTGAGATGTCTACTTCCTCAGCCATATTGTTACTATACAACTGTAGGGTAATTGTATTTCTACACTGGAGAGTCACGAAAGGGGAGATAATTTGAAGCTTCCATTAGCAACCAATACACTGTTTACAATACAAATTTCTTTAAATTTTAGCAAATTAATTTATTTATTTCCAAATCATTTTCTTTTCAAAATTGGATAGTAAAACAATTATCTTTCAGATTTTATAAAGATTTTTAATGAATGTAACCGATAAAAGATTTTATTTCAATTTAAAAATGCAAAATTTATAAAGGAAACAACAGTGCATTTCTTCAAAATCCATGAACTGAATGATCTGATAAAAACCAAATCGACCCATATCAGTAGGAATTATTAAGTTTAATGATATTATTACATCTTTTTCTTGATATTACAGCCAATTTCAGTGAAATATGTAATAATGGGTCTGCCACTAATTTTTGATTTTGCATGATTCTTAGGCAGACAGCTACTTAAAACATTACGTTTATTATATGTCCTAGTTTCCAGTCGTCCATGTCTTTCTCAATATCGGGGAAAAAATAATATACATTTGTAGGACCGACCTTTTTATGTCGATAGTTTCTGTTATATCAAATGTGTTGCAAGACATGAGACACTATCACACATTGTTAGTTATTGACGGAGGAGCACATCATCAGTATATCTGAATTTAAAGTTGTATAAGCGAAAACTGTGTATGAATATTTTTCTACATAAGATGCTCTTGTTTGTACAAATTTATTCACATAAATAACAGATTGCCTTGCCATGTAAGGAAGCACATCTTGTTCTTATTAGAACACCGATTGTTTGTTAAAAAAATTTTGTCCTTTAAACATTACAAATTAAATATCAATAAACAAATAAAGAATATCGATTGTATCCATTAGAAAACTGATTGTATAATAACGTACAATATTTTTTGCAAAGTATGAATTATTCAGTCTTAAAACAGGATTTTTTTTATCTACGTTTGTCACAAATTTTAACCACAAATTGAGTAAAAAATTCTGCAGGAACAAAGCACAAATTTACAAAAGTGTTAATCTGTTTTAGCTGCAATAGGTTATAATTAGGTGCACGTATAATATCATAAGGAACACTTAGGACAGTTTCATCGTTCAAAAGAGTAAAATGAATATGGTTTTCTAAGTACTAGTAAGTATACAACTGTTTGATACAGTAGTATCATTTGTCGTTAAGAAAATTAAGCTGTATAACATATTGGATGTCTGAAGGTCATTGCCGCACTCAAACAGACTAAAACACACAAACAATCAATTAAGGAATCACATTAGTACTTAAAAAAACCCTATATAAAACATAACTTGGTAATATAAGTTAAAAGCCATGATCATGAATTGTATTTTCAAGGAAGTTCATGATATCCTGTTATCCATGGAGCATCTAATGTATAAAGCTAGACGACGTTAATATGACGACATCGGATATGTTTCAATTGTCATTACCACAATCGCGGTATCTTTTACCAATTTCTTTTAAAATGTAAGGAACGACATCAAAAGTTCAATGAAGAATAAAAAATCTTAATTCACATAGTTTTTCACTGACCCCCCTACCCCTCTCTTAACTTAATTTGGGAAAAAATGATTGACCCATATGGATATATGTAAAAATCAATGTCTGATAACCAAATCTTGCAGCAGTTCAACCCCCACCCCCAAACTATTTGAATCAAGTATTTTTTGTTATCTTACATTGCTCTTTTGATGTCGTCCCTAATACACATGATACTTGTTCTAGCTATCTTATATCTATGATTTATTTCCCGTTGTGTACTAAACAATTACAATAACTTATTATTAATAATATCATGATATGTAATGTCGTTTTTAAACTGACTGACCGTACAACATGAAAGTGAGTTTTGAGGCAATTGTATCAGCTAAGTAAGTTCGGTAAGTGCCATATTTGGCCCCAATTATAAAGTTCATGGTTACAAGACAATAATTGTTTTAAGTTCGCTTAAAGACATGTGAGAAAGTTAAACAGAGCTGTTTTTGTTAAAGTTTAATTCTAACACGTTGTTTTTTAGGTCCCAAAAAGGTCAATATAAGGGGTTTTGGTGAAATTTGACAAAATCAGCTGAATTTCAACCAAATAAAGGACCAGGAAACATAGAGCGCAGGCGTCGACAAGCTTAATATTCAAACAATACATGTTAAATGTCTTCACAAACGTTATTTTAAAAGATCTTTGTTGTCGACGTATGCGCTCTATGTTTCCTGTCAAATAATCGTTTGAAATTAACCCGTTTTCATTGATGTTTTTGTGAAAAAACAATATGAGTACAACTTGTGACGTCATAATGAAAACAGAAACGACAATTTTTCAACAAAATGGCTTATATCCTATCTAGTCAATGTATTAGCTATAATTTATCGTGATATTGGTCAATAAATCTGAATTTGAAATTTACGTTAAAAAAGGGGGCAATTTTAGGACCTTATCGAACATACTCCTTTACTGACAAGCCTAGTTGTGAAAATAAATATCAGATCTGCGTCGTCCTCGTGAAGTTTAGGGTAAGCAGCTTTTAAAAAACGCAATTAAGTTGTTCTATGTTTTATGAATAAACCTCCAACTGCATTTATAGCAATATCTTCATTAGAAGTCAGAGAAAAAAACAGAAATAGCAACATTTAATGGTTAATTAAATATATATCTTTGTTCATGAATCGCGTTTCTTTTATCCATTCCAGTGTAATTTGATCAAACAAAGAAATTTGCAACATGCTGATTTACAGGAAAGGTTTAAAAAATCTAACGAATATTCAAGCTGGTGAATCGAAGACAAACCAAGAACGCTGACAACATTATTGCAAACAAATAAATAAAACGACGATAAGAAAAGCAACAAGCAAAACACAACATAGCAGACTAAAGAGCAACACAAAATTCTTCTTACAATGAACTAGAGTCATGTAGTCAAAGAGAATACTCATGTTCTGTACCGAAGGTTGCTCCCGTAGTGTTAAGCATGTAATTTAAAATAACTCTTTCAGAGTGTTAAATCCAAATAGTAAGATATACATTGGTTGACTTCAACAGTTTCCGGGAAAACAAACGGCTCAATTGGACACTAATTTACTCTAGAATGAGATCGATAGGGTAAAAATTAAGTACATGAAATCCAAACAAGAAAAAAAAGAAAATTTAAGGCTCGTTGATATTCTACTAAAACATAATGTGAAGATGTGACTACACATTATACTTATCTAGCAATTTTACCTGACCATATCGGGAAATAGGTATTTAGTCGGATCTTAACACGTATGTGTGATTTGTTTAAACCGGTTTTCGATAAAAATATACGAAGAAATGTCAAAATGTTTAGGACTTAATTAAATCCGTATTTCGGTAAGATTGTGCAAGCATACGATTTTTATTGCGTCTTACACTTTGAGAAGCGAATAATCTGTAACTACTTTATTCAAATATTCTGTAAAAACGTTAATATTGAGCTATGAAAGTCAAGTTGCTAGAGAATTTTTCCTGAGGAAGTTTTAAAAAAGTGCAAAAAAATATTTTTACAGGGGGTTAGCTTTCATTAGTCTTCAGTATCTATAGATTGACAACTTTTGGTTATATTTATAATTCAGAATCATCATTGAAGGTGGAGCGCGATTGCGCAGTTAATTAATTATATAGATGTGCCATTTGTATGATGAGTGACATTCCGTGGTATTATGTGCCAATTCGAAAAAGTTATACGAGAATTGTCTCCCCTTAACAGGTTCATTTTTTTTATAATTCTGTTTAGGTTTCTGATATAATTGTGAATAATTACAAAATGAATCAATGCAATATATTTCAGTTTTTGTGATTGATGTATCAAAACAATTCATGTACGAATATAATTTCATAAATTTGAAACGTTTAAAATTTTTACATACCAATATAAAGAACTTTTTATAATTTTTGAAATAGACTATGACTAACAATTGCATGAAATTACTTCCCTTCATGATAGATTGATTGGGAAATGAGCCAGAGTCATCTGTTTGTGATCACAGAGAGGGACTAGCAAGCAAATTTTGATTGCAGCTAATTCATTGTTAAAACAATGTTCCACTATAAACGAATGTTGTTTTATACAAATATAAGGACTTAGTTAGCTAAATCTACAAATTTTATTTGAAATTATGAATTTTTATTGCAATAGATTAATATGCTAAGTCTTATCTTATTTTTGCACTGTTTGTTTGTAAGAACATGGTCGTTATCGTACTCTTAACAATTTCTTCTTTGTATGTGACACAAGCTTAAGAATTGTGTGTCCCATATGCTATACTTTTGTATTCTGTTTCAATAATCAATATTTCCTTTGTGAGCATCACTGATGAGTCGTTTGTAGAAGAAACGCGCATGTACGTGTTGCATACAAAGTTTCTATCCTGATATCTCTTATGAGTTCATTTGAACTTTCTTCAATCTTAGACTGCTGTCCGTATTTATTATCTGATATTTGCATTATAACTATTAAAGAACAATACATAATTCCTTTCTAAATCATCAATGCTTTAATTCTGATTTTGTAGTGCGTAGTCTACAAAAGCGGACAACCAGACACAGCTATTTTTTTTTCTAAACGAGATTATTTTCTAAAAAACCACCTCGGGCACAACTCTAAAAGTCTGAAAGAAATGAAAACTAAAAAAAGCATAAAAAGTAATTAATGGTTGCACTTTGTAACTACAGCTGTTTCTCAAACCACGCCTCTTTTGGGGAGATATTGAATATGCATAGAAAATAATTGTGTTTACATACAGGTTCCCAGTTGTGCTTTCTGTGTTCCAACTCATAGAGACATAACTTGAGAATGTTACCAGTAAATATACATGTGCATATTGTTTACATTTAAATCTGTGGTAACCCTTCATTTGAGTGTAAGTTTAAAATCCGAAAAGTCCTGGACATATAAACAATGAAATTATGCTGCACAGCTCATTATTTTGTCCTTTAAACAAAATTGTAGTGCATATAGACTTTCAATTCTAGGATAATGTTTTTGTCAAAACTTCATAGTAAAAGCGGTACAGTTTTAGCCGTAAACGGAGTTCCTATGGTAAATTGCATTGTTAATATTTACAGAAATGCAACCTAAAAATCCGTCATGGCTCCGATGCACTGGCTGTTTGACGGACGAATCAATGATTTGTTGACTTACAGTAAATCGAAAGTGAATTAAATTATTGATTTTCATTCACGTGTCTATACCTTTCTTGTCATTTATCGCATATCAAATCCAAATTGCATTAAATTTTTTAGTAATTAGATAGAAGTCACCAGAAGCGAATTCGTTTAATTGATTTCTTCCTTAATAAAACCAAGCTCTGTTTTGCTTTATTTGTACGTTTGTCGTAAAATTTAGGGATGGTGTAGATATTTCTACCTTTTAACTTACAGGTTTTCCTCTTGAATGCCTTTGAAGTCACACAGTCATGGCATATGGAAATCAACTTTAATACAATGTCCCCTCATAAAAAAATACTTTTTTAAAACAATGATATTCAGTTTTAGTTTCTTGCTTTTAAAATGAGTTACAATAACATATAAAAAAGAAGATGTGGTATGATTGCCAATGAGACAACTATCCACAAAAGACCGAAATGACACAAACATTAACAATTATAGGTCACCGTACGGCCTTCAACAATGAGCAAAGCCAATATCTATATGTAATTTAGTTCCTGAAATATATTTATTCCATTGCATCGTTTTCAAACCGATAGTAATTGCTGAGTGACAGTAACAGTTTGTACCACTTATGGATAATATTCTGAAAAGTTTTGATAAGTGGTCTGCAGGTTGATGAGTGACATATATTGGTGTAGAAAGATTTAGATTTCAGCTCTGAATAAAGTTGACACTAGAGAATAAAAAGAAATCTAATCAAAATATATTCAGAATAAAAAAAGACAGTAGTTACACTCAAAAGAAAAAAAAATTGGTAATATTTCCTTTTACTGTTTCGATTCTAGCCACATATTCGGCTGTGGACGTTTTTTATCATGTTATGTAGAAAAAACAGTGACAAAACTATGTGAATTAAGTTTTTTTTTAGTTCTACATTGAACTTTTGATTTCGTCCCTAAAGAGTTGCCAATATATAACTGACCTTTTAAAAGGAAATTTTAAAAGCATTATGATTTATGAAGGATATTTCTTGGTGGTGAAGTGTCAATCGGTCAATCGACACATCTGAGCAATAACGTTCCAGAAGATACCAGCCTACATGCATGTAATCTGTTTGGAGCCTGATGACATTAATTCTGTCAATTAAAACATGCAATTTCAAAATACCGTCTGGGAAACATCTGATTGAAGATAACATGATAATCTTTCTTACGACAGGAACCTTTCATGTCACTCGAGATGTCATTTGTTATAATTAAGATTAATCTATTTTGGCATCATTAAACTCAATGTTTCAAAGAGAAAGTAAGGAAGCATAAGCAAGCATGGTAAGTTTAAAAACAATCTGATGTGATACATTCGAGGTCTACAGAGACGTGGCTGTTTTATTAAAAAGATACATTAAATAATCACAATATGATACAGTGAACTTGAATGGCCAAATACTATACATGGAACTTGATTGGACGAAATATGATACAGTGAAATAGACAATAGTTATCAAAGGTACGAGACTTGTAATTTTAAACAACAGACGCGAGTTTCGTCTCCAGTAGAGTCATTAGTTCCACTCAGATCAAAATAGCATAAAGCCAAATAAGTATTAAGTTGAAGAGCTTTCTGGACTCAAAATTCCAAATATGATACAGTGAAATTAGCCAGTGTATAACAAACTGAGCATGCAATTTGAATTGTGAATACTCGGTTTTAATAAAAGTACACGTCAGTTGGACGGACAAAAACTAAACAAAAGTAAATATGGTTAAGTAAGAAATAGCTTAGGGCCTATTTCAGACTAAAACTTGTTTCTGAAGCCATTAAATATGTTATGTCTAAATAATACGCTAGTTTCATCTTCAATTATACACATCGATGTCTTTAATGAAATAAATACTGTATTTATCGGAACCAATTTACGCATAATCGAAACACTTAACTGCTGTTGTTGATAAGTCGTAAAATAGAATCTACTAACATTGGCGTCGTTCGCACGACAGTCTTAGTAAAAGTAATAATCTTGTCATTATAAACTGCTGAGCGATTTCCTGAGACCACAAACAGAAACAGTTTTGTATAATTATTTTATATAGTGCCGGAAATGTATTATGATTAGCCATTCGGTCAGAAACGTAGTGAAAGTCAACTATTTGTTACATGAAAGCAGAATATACGTATAGGAGTTTAGTTTTTTTTAATAAATCTATTGGTATCTATGTGGAAAATAGCAATAAGACGCAAAGATGCAATGCACGTTACAAACATTATGCAATAAAATAATGAATATATAAACAATGAAAGATGCATATGTTTATCTAATTTAAAGTATGTTAAAGTGTAGCCAACAACAACAGATGCTGATGTATTGATTTCATAGTGTTTACTTTTAAAAATTACAGAAGATTGTTTTGATCAAAATTTATCGCGTTTTTGGAGCAATCATATTGGAATGTATCGTTTTCTTAATAATTATAGTAAAAGTTAGGTTTACTTTTACAACAACAAATTGATACTAAATTGATATTGACAGCATGTAAAAAATAAGTGATAGTACAATCATGAAATGAAATTCCAATTTTAAGTGCTGTCAAAGTGATATGTGAGTTTTTAATAAAAAAAAAATTGTACACAAGTCACCATAGCTACACTGTATTCATGTTTCTCGTTTCCAATAATTTGCAATATTTGAATATTGAATGCGTTTGAGTTCAATACCAACTCGGCTTCACTTTAGGGGCTATTCTTTGAATCAGTTTAAATTATTTAAAAATTGCTACTAACGTTCGTCGAAGTAAACATAATGAATTATCATGTTATAACAAATCCCGACCGGTAAATAGTATAATTAGGTTGGTCACATGCCTGAAAGGTAAGGGCATTGTAGTTACGAGGCAAGGAACATATCCGATATCATCTGTGAAACGGTTATTCAATAATGATCAACCAACATGTGATGGCGTCCGTAAAATTTACGAAGGGATTTCAACTTCACTATTTGGAATTCTTGATTTAATAGCATCCTTGTGAGCAGCAACCCTGTTGTAACAGGTGTAGCAGGTATAAAAGGAACGATGTTATCAACACGCGTGTTGCTATGGATTGAGTAACACGTATTCTTGCTATGGGAATGGTAACTATAAACACAGAAGCTATTTGGTAAAATAAAAATATTATCCGTTTTGCTGAGTCTTCATTTTCTATGTAGTGTTTCTAGAAAGTTACTAGTCTTTGAATTTTCCAAGGTTTAGTTAATTTCTCGTCAACTTTGGTTCCTAACTGTTGTTAGGGTATTTTCCCTGTTTGTATTGTTTATCTTTGTTTTAATTTCATTTTAAAGGTAAAAGCAGGAATGTCTATGTTTCATTCTCAAAAGTATCTATTTTTGTTAAACAGATTTTCAATCGTCACCAGTATCACTTGATCCTAAAAGGTCATTCAATCCTATCTAAAGTTTATGGTTTCTTTTTATAATTGACATTTATTTTTAAATATCTAAACCATGTAAGAAAATTATGGTTTCACTCTCATGCGTCCTTCTGTTTTACCGTAATTAATGTATAAATTGATGTTATTTAAGAATATGGTGTTATATTTTGAGTATTTCATTTGATTGTAACTGCTTTAAGCTGGATATCAATGAAGTATTGGTCAAATTTTATGTATTCTTCGAAATGACGCTTCAGTGGATGATAACGTTTGATTTAGGCGATTTTCTGAACCACCCTTTTCTGAATTTACCTGAGGATTTTGTATTTTTGTAATAATTAATTTTTTGTTATGAACCTTTAAGCCTGTTATTTGTATTTCTTTTATAAATTCCTGGCTTTCGTTTGTAGTAAATATACACTGAACGTCTAGAATTCTAATCTGACTATATTAGCTCGAGTCCTACTAAAATATCTTTCTATGATATTTATTAAGTGTCTATATCAATACATCAATAAATACTGGATGATTTTTTTTAGCTATATATAGGTAAACAACATTGAACTTGAAATTAGGAATGTCACCTTTATCTTCAATATATCTATTAATATCGCAAATTTAATAACCTGCCAAATCATGTGTCTCCCTAAGGCATACGTCCGTTACACGCGCCAAAATGGTTTGAGTTTCTAATTGTTACATTTATCCTGATTAAGTTATTATTGACATATCTTCCTGGTTGTAAACCTGTAGATTTCAAGTGCTTAAATGTTACACTTTTCTCTTTTGAATGTTTTACTTCATCTCAATTTTACAGGTACTTGTCAGTGCAAAGGTTAAGTAACAGGTGCACATGTTTATTGATTTTCTTTTCTCAAGTCTATGTGCACAACTTTTAGAACTGTCTGTCTGAAGCGGTCAAATCTAGAGCAATTAAATATGGTCAGGAATTTATCAACAGTATTGTATTAAACATATGCTCCAATGTGAATGCGTCCGATATTTTTTAAAAACAGTACTTTTAATTATACAAAAACTAACAAAAAACCCCGTTATATCATGCTATATAACTTATAACAAAAAAAAATCAATGAAGAATATTCTATATTGGTATAAGCAGTTGTTTTGATAGGATAAAATTACATTAAATGATTCTAATTCCTACATTGTATCTCAAACATTGACTATATCATTGAAATCTAGAACGATAGTTTTCTCCTAGTTTTCCCCATTCTAAACCTGAGAAAGATCACAATTACACATAAATGTAAAACGTCTGATACGAGTTTGCAGTTTATTACAAAATACAGATAACTGAGAATAGTAAACTCATAGGAAGGCATAACTGGATGTTATTGTTATTTTCTTTTCATCTTTGATACAATGTGATCACAACTAATTACCTGTTTACATATGTTGTCTTAAAGACTTAATATCCTTTTTACAGAGCAATTACACAGTAAGAAACAAAGTAAGTTCAACAACTAGATTTTCAATTAAACGTAGATTTTCAATTTGGTTAGGTAATATATAATAAATGATGGTGTAATGAAATGATTTTTATGGGTAAAATGTTTTTTTAAAAACATGTAAGCACACCTATAAAGCACCTGTGTACAGGAAACTTCAATATCAGATTCTGTAAAAATGTAGCATAAAGACAAATATTCAAACTCTGTTATATTCACAAGTTTGGTTATTCTGAAGACTATGGATAAAAGATCACTTCAGAACTAATTTTATTACAATTACACTGCTAATTTTATTTTTGTGAACATCAGTATGTATATCAGTAATGATCATGTAATACTTGTAAAGTTAATACACGTGAATTAGTTACAGGATTGCATTTTAAATCAAGAACACAGTTAATTAGTATTTTTGATGGCGTCGTTTCTCTCATTTTCTCAAAGGATGGTTCGAGCCGACCACAGTTTTATTCTTCTTTAATTTTTGCAGTTGGCAGATCGAGCATCGCGGGAATAAACAAAAAACATCTAAAAATAAACTAAATGCATCTTGTTTAAGATTTGAATCGCTTCTTATTGACTGTATCGGTTTAAAATAAGAATTTCTTCTTTTTACATTTAAGACTTAAATCGGATGATCATATTATCTTCAAATCTCAGCAGAGCAGTGAATTACCATTAGATTGACTCCTTTATCCTAGTCATGCCATTATATGATGCTTGATTTATTTACATCACACTTAACATCCAACTATGAATGTACTTCAATTAGTTTGATAGCACTTAAAGAATAATTACATTAAATTACAAATTAATTATCATTCCCCATTAGACAACTATACTATAAGAAACGATATCGTCATGGATACTATCTGTCTGACATTAGAAAAGAAACATATTATCGGACATAATCCATTTACTATCTTCCTTTTGTATGAAAATATAATGTTGCACAATAAGGTAAATTATGTTCTAAAATCAATGAATATTTCAATAAACTAATTTCTAATAAAATAGACATATTTATGAATTTATGAGTTGTGACGGACCGTTTAGACAACTACCGAAATATATATCAAAGGAAAGTTTTTGTTCGAAAGTGCGATTTATAAACATAGATGAGACAAGGAGTTTTGTAATATCGTCATAGCACGAAACATACATACTTTCGACGACTGTAAGATGTCCGACAAATCTCGGTTTGTGTAACGTCGGTTCAAGCAAAATACAGATTAGCATTGACCGATTAAATTCTTATATTTTTATTACTACAAAATGTTGCCCGCGACAACGTGCTATCATTGGACAAGTGTTGAAAGCGTTTTTTAAATATCGCGGGCACTACGTCCACTTAGCATTTGTTAGATCTTAATAATATACACAGAACGATAACGGTCTCTGAATTTCGATATTTTCTCCGAAATTGGCGTGTTTTTGTGAATAAAAAGATTGTTTCAAAGACAAACTATGAACTATAAAACACTACATTCAAACGTCGTACCCCAAATATTTCCGACTTTGTATGGTGGTTTCAGAGGTGTTGTGGCTCTATGAAAACGGTCTCTCCTTTTAGAAGTTATACTTTAACTAGATTTAAACTTTGGAATGTTTTTAAGAACAAAGCCATTTGATAATTGCAATAGAGGATCAGATGCACTTGTGTGAAATAAAATCGTCACAAAATTATGTTTATCCAATAGGCTCTATACTAAAATTTCAAACAAACTCAAATATTTGGTATTTGTTAAAACAAAGTGTAACAAAACAGAGTGTACCAAAAAGACGTTTAAATTTATAAGTCGAAAGTAATCTGGCGATTGCGGGAGTAAAAAAGAAAGAGAAAGAATAACAGAAAAACAATATTACAAAATAAATAACATAGAAAACTACAGACTGGACAACATGATGCGAACCAAACCAAATTGAAGGGAGAACTAGTGTGCTCAGAAAGGAGTAAGCAGAACCTATTACACTCTTCAAGCTGCTCACGTAAATGCAAACCCGATTATAAGTCTAAATTGACAGTTCATATTCCGGGAAAATTGGAGGGGAATGTAGTTACCACAATTGCAAAATATCAGTTTTATCTGTAAAACGAGTATTCCATATCAATTTAACAGGTCCTTTTTTTTTATGTTATTTGAATAAGAAGTCTAACACTTCAAATGTCAATCTGTCTCAAAATTTAAAGATTTAGGCGCGAAACAAGACCAATGATGTACTGCTATTTTATCATTCAATATGGTGGTATACAGTTAATCTACATACCCTACGTTCAAATGTTCAAATACAGATTTGACGGTTTATGGGTGTCAATCTGCAATACAAGTACAGTGTTTGAATCGCCTCCAAAATCACGGGTTGGTTTGTATGTAATAATTTGATAAACAAATGTTTACAAAGGTCAAAAGGTTTATTATTTAGCAATCATACTCCCATCTTTTTTTTTTTTTATCTTATACATACATGCAAATTATTTCTGCCGCAATCGTTTTAAATCTAAACATTCCGGTAATTACTCAGACTTAAACTTATAAAACCGACAGAGCTTTTTGTTTAAAAAAGTCACGATTCATAATTTTTTCGGGAAAAGATTTGCAAACATAAACGAAAAATATTCAACATGTGTTAAATCAAATATAAGTAAAATAATGTATCTTACCTTGTAGTACAATTTCAAACACTCCAGGAAGTAAACATAGTAAATTTGTGAAACAAAGTTTGATTAACGCGTTGTGGTTTATCCAACTCCGATTGTAAAATGACTTTAGAACACAGAAGTCGCATTATTTGTTCCGCGATCAATATAACGAGCAATGATTATCCGAATCAATAGTAGCGTAAAACACCTCCCTGTCATCATTTACTATCAATAAAATATTTCTTACAATGTATGTTCTGTTCTGTTTTATATCGGTATAGATAATTGTAAATGTTGGACAAAATTAATCTCAGCTTCTGTAATTACAGTTATAAACGTTTAGATAAATCTCATTTCCATGATAATTTGATGTGGAAATTTGAATAAATGTTTTGAAAATATCTTAACATTTTTCGTGGTTCACTATTTATCAGGTTTCTCATTTTTCAAGAATAAGATATCTTCGAAATATTATACTTTTTTCTTTATTTGAAACAAGGATTTATTATATATATAATTATGTCATGAGGAAAGTTTCTACAACAGGCAATTGGTATTTCTGGGCGTATCAACTGTGCCCTCTACTGACCGATTTGTTTTGTAATCTAAATAAGACAGAGAGAGGTCCATACAAATATCCAGGTTGAATCCTCCGCTTTCTACGGAAAGCACGTGTTGTGTGCAAGCGACATAATAATTAAAGATACATGTTATATTTGATGACGGCGTGAAGAATATTAAAGGTACTTCTTATTTTGAATCCGTACTGCCTTCGATAGGGAATATAAGAAAACATATGAAAATGTCTGTACCAAGTCACGAATATGACAGTTGTTATCAATTTGTTTAATTTGTTCGAGCTTTTTATATTGCCATTTGATTCAGGAATTTCTTTTTTTAACTTTCCTCGGAGTTCAGTATTTTTGTAATATCACTTTTTACTATTATAAAATTATACCATCGCAGGTTGTACTAGACCATCATAATATAATTCTAAATACCCCTTGATCTACATAGAAGGAGCAAATATCTAATACCCTGTGTAGTTTTAGTTGAAGAAGATCGCAATCGCGAACCTTTCAAGGCGATTATATAATAAAGTAAAAAAATTATTTATCAATTATTCTATTTCCAGCACATCTTAATCTTAATTATTATGTAACAGTTTACAAAATGGCATGTCTGTTCAAATTGGAATTTGAAATAATGGTTTCTCTGGTGTGTGTAATGAAATGATAAATTTAACGGTTTTCCAAATCAAAAGTTTTAATCTTCTTGGAACATTTGAAGACGTATAATATCGGTCTCTTTAAATTCCAAAATATCTTTCTGCTGACATTTCCCCTGGTTTTAACAATATAATGGCACACATCAATTGGTTTTTGCAATTGGAACTTAACCTAAGATATTTAAAGTAATGTGAAGTTAGATAAAGAACCACCTGAAACAATTTCTTCCGAAAGTAGTTTATCATCATATTTTTTCTATCATATTCAAACTGAATTCAAGTTCTTCACATACTGTAATAATATGAGATAAATCTGAGATGTTAATTTTTTAAAAACATATCGTGCAGTGTTTCATATCTAGGTCCATTTCTCCACATATAAGACCTTTCTTACAAACAATAAGGGCATTTATTTTAAAGATCTTCTGCAAACCAATTTCAATGTGTTTATGTATCACATGCTGCTTTTGTTTTCGTTAATAATCAATAGTGGTTATATTGTAAGTTGTTTGTTCACATAATTACACTATGTTCAACAGAGAAACCAAAGGCAACCCATAACACACGATGAATACGTCTTAAGGCATTATCGTGCATAGCACTTCCTTTATTTAAAGGCAAATAGCAGGATATGCTTTCTCTAAGTATGTTGATAAGAAACAGTCCGTTGGTGTAAATATCACTTCGTTAATTTTACGGATGCCATCACTAGTTGGTTGACCGTTATGGAATAACCGTTTCACAAATGATATCGGATATATCCTTACGACGTAACTACAATCCCCTTCCCTTTCATGAATGTGACCTACCGAATTTGACTATTTACAAGATTTGTTATCTCGTAAGCAACACGACGGGTGCCACATGTGGATCAGGATCTGCTTTTTCTTCAAGGAGCACCTGAGATCACCCGTAGTTTTTGGTGGGGTTCTTGTGTTAATGCTTTAGTTTTCTATGTCGTGCCATGTGTACTATTGTTTGCCTTTTTGTCCTTTTCATTTAGCCATGGCGTTGTCAGTTTATTTTTCGATTTATGAGTTTGACTGTCACTCTGGTATCTTTCGTTCCTCTTTTATACAAAACAGAACGACGAGCATATTGACAAAATATCAGTTATTAGAACAAAGGTTATATTTACATATTTTCAGACACAAGCCAAACAAAGAATACGTATGGTCCATTTGATACATAGCATGATGCCATCTTCCGATGAAAATAGATGGAAATCTTGATGTTATTTCGTTAGACAAAAGACGTCGAATACATTGACCTAAATAATTGATCAAATGTTATTTCAAATCATAATATATCTTACAGTCTGCTTAAGATTTATAAATCTGTAATACGAATTAAACTTGATGACAAAAGAGATAATTTCAATTTTACATGGTCATGGTGCATTATAAGATATGCTTATTAATTTGATAAGATAGTTCCGGGTTCTGATATTTTTCTATAGGATTGCTGCTTTCAATAATGCTATTGAACCAATTTTTTCATTTGTTAACCGGTAGTTATTCATGTATAAGACTAGTCACATATTTTGATTACACAATTTTATTTATCGTCGTTCTTCCGTCTCATTTCTAACATTTACATCTTATGTAACAAAAACGGTCCTCCCAGTATCAAAATATTAGACGATTTAAATCCTGGTGCAATATTTGTCAGGAGCAATAAATTAACCTCCAACACATATGGAGTATATATTCATCAACTTATATACGATATTCAAAATTTTGTTGCGACTTTATGTAACGTCGTCGGTGTTTGAACAATAAAAATAATGAATCAGCGTTTTTGTCAAAGAACTGCTAGTTTCTTTCATCGTTTCCTTTTTTTTCTGTAAATATTATAAAAAAAAATTGAAGTGTTACCATGATACACTAATAAGCTTATTAGTTTATGTTGATTTTGTTCTTTATTCGTATATTTGGTAAATTATCTGGGGTCAATGGCAGACGTTGAACGTCTGTTAAAGTAACTCACAATGAGTCTAGCTTATGTAGGGTACATTTAATATGGATGTATATATATATATTGTCGTGTTGGCACGAAAAAAAATCACTTTCTTGATGATATATGTTTTATACATCATAAGAGCGCATCCCTCATTAGTACTTTGTTAAAATATATCTCTTGGGATTGCTGAGGCTATTGTGCATATTAGTTTTATATCTATATTTTACGTAACCAAAAGAACTGACAATATTAAAGATTTGTGATATTATTAGAACAATCAACGAATATAAGGCAGAACTATCTTTTGTCTCCCTTTTATATTTTTTAAAGAAAGTCTTGCTGTTTTTTTGTGTCACAAGGGAGTAGTGAACACCCGCGGTACTTTCTATATTATTACCGTTCCAGAATTAAACAGCGTTGTCGTGTTTGATCTCACATAAAACAATGTATTTGATAAAACCTTAAAGGATGTTGAAAGTTATAAAAGGTGAACTATTTAAAAAAAAAACCTTAAAAAATTGTAAAATATATTTGGATGAAATGCTACTAAGTGGACCTGTTTTAAAAAGGACAACTTGATAGAACTTCATAAATATTGAATATTAATGATTCAAACCTTTTTGGCTGTATTCACATGTATTTTTGCAGACACAATTATTTTATGTCAATATAGACAAAACATGGCTACATATACTTATATGCATGAAATTCCGAGATTGGGATTTAAATGAGGCCGCGTCACTGTCGTTAAAACTGCAGATTAGTAAAGTTCAGTTTTAGTAAGTTTGAGTCGTGAAACTGACTGATGTTGCTTTAGAAAACATAATTCTCTAGTAAATTTGCGATACCATATAGAAAAAAATATTCACATGACTTTCGAAGTCCCGTAATCTTAATGTGAAAGAATATATACAGTACTTTTTAGCTAATTTGTAAACAACAGTTTTATCTCATTCATTCTCTTACTTTATCTTACACAATGTTACAGGTCAAGAACCTTCATAATTCTTTGCCTAATTGATCAATATAAATTATAAGCAATTTTGTCTTAATTCTAATTCACAAAACAGTCGTCGTAAATATAATGATACCCTTGTGTGCAATTACGTTAATTATACAGCGATTTATAATAAAACCTTTCCTTTTATTCATCATTAATCTCAACTTTTTTTAGACGGTATGAGTTTATTGTCGGACAAAATTTTGGTAAATGTGAATACAATTACAAGCATAAAAAGACACACTGTAAATATCAGTGTAGGGATAGCATATTTGTTTTCCTGATTAAAAATAAAGATTTCTGTTTTTTTTTGTCTGTTTGATAAGCTTTCGGCTAATACATTTGTTTTGTAGTCTGCAATTGAAAAATACTGACATTTAAAAAGTTGACAGATATTTATCTGTAATGTGGTTTCTGTCAAATTTATGAAAGTAACTTTTATAATCTCGATAACAGTCCTTTAAACATGCGATTTTTCCACACATGACTAACCAGTCACGCTCAGATCAAAAGTTCGATAGCAAAAACAAATTGAAGACCACTGAGGACCAAAAATTCCAAAAGATTGTTCTTAATACAATTAAGGTCTTCTGTCTGGGATAAGAATATCCTTATTATTAAGAATATTTCATACTTTTTCAAACAGTAAATTTATATGAAAAAATGATTATATAATAGATATATATGATGGCACATAAAAAATTACAGCTAAAGTGATCTACGCACGAAGTGACGTCACATTAGAATTTGTAAACATTTCCCAAAAATAGAATAGAATTAGGATAGAATTCAATATTAGGTTTGTTGTACTGATATAACATTTATTAATAACAAAGAAAATTACAATTCCAGTTGATACAAAATTGTGGCAATAAAAAGATAAGTAGTCGTATTATCTATTATATCAAAAACAATATGTTGGCAGATGACAATATTCAGATAAATAGTACGAAAAAGTAAATAAAGCTTAAGGTTCCGACCTTAGAACATTAAGTGTTTGGTTTTCGTGCAAGCAAACGTCTTTAAGAATGAACAAAAATATATTAACCTTATTATAAGTTTGCTAGGACATCAAATCAATTGGAGAAGAACTGGAATTCATTGGTGATCCGATTCAATTGATATAAATTAAAAAAATACTTATTATGACACGAAACAGCAAAAGCAATACAAAGAGACACCGAGCCAGTTAAGTGTTCTCAAAAAATTTAAAAAAAAATAAAAAAGTTAAGATACTTAATTATTTTCAGTCATTTTTATCACCGGTATACTACTTTTGCCTTTATTTATTATATCAAATTTTAGTATCCTCTCTTGATATTTTGCATCAGAGCCAAAACAGATAAATCTATGAACGAAAAAAAGATAAGATTTATCTATATTGAATATATCAATATTTACGATAAAATTTGATAATACATAAACTTCTGTTTTTAACGTACAGTGACAGGAAACTATGGCAGTTGAGGTAATATGCGATGTTTAGTTATGAAAAGAGTCGTGAGGAAACTTTAAATCTGAAACAGCAATCGGCTTGTTATAAAACTTACTAAACTGCTTGAACTTATTAATGTTAATATAGTATCTAGATTCATGATTAAACATAGTACTTTTGTTTTTACTTTATATACTTTATATACTAAAATGTTCTGTGCTGATTAAGCTGATGTTGTGATTTAGTTAGAAAGATGACTATTTGCCTTTTTGTTTTAGATCAGTGCATGATATGTCTAAAAAAAAAAGAGGGAAGAAAGATGCCAAAAGAGACAGTCAAACTCATAAATCTAAAACAAACTGACAACGCCATGGCAAATGTATGTGGAAACTGAGTTACCTGATATTGCCTCTGTTGTTCTGAATGCTATAATGAGCTACTATTGTACTGTTGTTTACCGACTTCCAATATAGCTATTGACGTATCGTACTCAAATTGTTTGAAATAGGTTGAAAATTATATTAACAGATAAATGGTTATGAAAACAGTGAGTAATTAGGAGACAATCAACTTACACGTAGATTAGATTTACCATTCAAGCGTTCTGTTATTGCAAATTATCTGTTTCATGTAGCTGTGCAAATAAAGTAGCTTGTTTCTTTTCTACTATTCATAACATTATAGTCAGGATCAACACAAGGTTTTATGATATGTCATTAGCGATTCATATCAGTATGTAAATATCATTTTGACATCAGTTAATGTGAGTACCATGATTAAGTAGTAAATGACGCATATGTACACATAATATTCCGAAAATACATTGTAGAAGTATTTGTTGATATTTTATTGGCACATTTAATTTTGTTGTTGAAAACAAAACTTTACGACAAAAGCGATGATTTCAGCTTTCCAAATGTGAACTTTCCATTTCTGAGTAGCAACATTCCAGCAGCACCTGCATACGGGGTATATATCTCCCAATTGATACGATATTCCCGTGCTTGCATTTCCTATCATGATTTTCTTGATAGAGGGTTGCTGCTCACAAGGAAGCTATTAAACCAAGAGTTTGAAATGGTGAAATTGAAATCATCCTTTCGTAAATTTTACGGACGACATCACGAGTTGGTTGACCATTATGGAATTACTGTTTCACAAATGATATCGGATATGTTCATTACGTCGTAACTACTATCCCCTTCACTTTCATGAATGTGACCTACTGAATTAGATTATTTACCGGATTTGATATCACATAAGCAATACGATGGGTGCCACATGTGGAGCAAGATCTGCTTACCCTTCTGGAGCACCTGAGATCACCCCTAGTTTTTGGTGGGGTTCATTTTGTTTATTCTTTGTTTTTCTATGTTGTGGCATGTGTACTATTGTTTGTCTGTTTGTCTTTTTCATTTTTAGCCATGGCGTTGTCAGTTTGTTTTAGATTTATGAGTTTGGCTGTTCCTTTGGTATCTTTCGTCCCTCTTTTATATAGTGATATTCTGACTGAAGTTGGATCAGAATGTTTGGCAATTCACATACAGTAGACAATAACACATCAATCGTTCTCTCTTCTTGTTGAGATGAGGAACTACCTATCAAGCATGCATCAATCGTTCTCTCTTCTTGTGGAGGTGAGAAACTACCTATCAAGCATAACTTAATTTGCAATATAATCCTGTTATCAGGAGGCACTAACCTTGTGGAGCTGTCCTAGGCGATAATACACTCTTATGAACCCCATAAATTTAATGGCAATACCAAACAAAATACAGTTAGTGGGCATAACGAAATAATGTTTACATAAGTTTATGTTAACCAGCCAATACATAGTAATTGTAAACTGTTATGCTTCATGTATTGCACAAATCAATCTATTATTTCAAAAAACAACTTGAACAAGAAGTTTACAGTTTTTTGTCAATAAAAGTTTACAGACTATATATATATATATATATTGCTTGATTCAATTAGTTTCGACAGAATGCACCGTACCTTACATAATGATTACATTGCACGCATAGAAAGGCCCGTAAATGTCACATAGCAGAAATTTAATTTGCCATTCGTGATGCTTAGTGAAAATGAGGTAAATGGTTTTAATATCAATCAACAAGAGTGAAAAGTTTATTGGGTGTGGATTTTAATAATAAAGATGGTATTCATTTTACTCTAATTCCAACAATTGAATCAATTTTGAGTTTCCTTCAAGTTTGGAAAAGGGAATCGAATGAGATATTGTTTTAACAATCTAAAACGACGGATATTGAGCATAGGACTTATTAGAAAACTTTGAATATTAAGAGAACTATATCAGATAAAAAAAATAGACTTGGGCCGTTTTGACATTTCAAAAGACAGCTGATCCCAATACATTTGAATAGTCTCCCGAAAATCTATTAAGTGTCAAAAAGTAAAATTACAAATTACTGAACTCCGAGACAAATTCAAACCGGTAAGTCCGTAAGCGAATGAAAAAAAAAAATCAAAAGCTCAAACACATACAAGCGAATTGAAAACAACTGTCATATTCTAGACCTGGTACAGACATCGTAGTTTTAAGAATCAAACGTAGCTTACAGCAACCTTGACCAGTTGTCATCATTTCTTAATCATGTTTATTTCATTGGTGGTAACTTGATATGGTAAATAGTGTCATTTCAGTAGATATTAAAATGGATTTTTTATTCCGAGGAGATAGAGCGGATAATACTTTTTCATGTGTTCTTTTCTTAAAACAATGGTTGTTTATGACAGTTACAGACATTAAATAGATAAGCTTCTTATCATCAATAGACTTTGGAAATTAGTATGGCGTTCATTGTCGCTGAATTGGTGTGTGGTTGTTTAGGGGCCGGCTGAGGGACGCCTCCGGGTGCGGGAATTTCTCGCTACATTGAAGACCTGTTGATGACCTTCTGCTGTTGTCTTTTTGTTTGGTCGGGTTGTTGTCTCTTTGACACATTCCCCATTTCCATTCTCAATTTTATTCAATTCCGCAACCGGACGAATAGAGTTCTCCAGGAAATGTATTAAAATATTGAAAATGATGATATTTTAGAAAAAATGTATGTAATACTCAGTTTTTAAACTGAGAACATACTACATATTGTCACATTATGTCATTGACCGTTCAATCATGTTTTTATTGTGTCTGAAATTGTATTTCCTTACTTGTTCAAAAGAACCTGAACAACTTTATGATGGCTGAAATATCTTCTGAGTTGTCTCATTACAAATTATTCAGGCTGCAGTTGTTGCAACGTCAATACCAATAAGGTGCAAAACATATCCGGTAATGTATTGATTAGGAAATCAGTATTCATCACTTAACGTATACTGTTATTTGATTGGCACTTGTCCTACTATAAGTATTATATAAAGGATTCTTAAAGCAAAAACTTATCTAACAGGAATACAAAATATTAATTAAAGTTTTATTAGTTACAGTTTATGATAAATTTACATTTCTTACATTCTTGTCTGTAAAGATGAACCTTTTTTCAATCGTAAATTTTTGCTGGTCATCTAACTTTTGAATTATGATACGTTATTTGATCCCAAGGCGCTTTTCCTATCATAAAGTTGTCAAAAGAAAAAAATGTTAAAATAATTTTACATGATTGTGGGTTACATAACAAGTCATTATTTTGACAGGTTAGATAATAATTTAATTTTGCTATTATTGACCATCAGTATAAATCAAAAAGAAATGTTCAATCCTTGAGAGTAATAAACAACGTTAAGCGTGATTGATATGAAAGAATCTCTTTGTCAGGCAGTAATTTCTTCGCTTCCTTATTCTCATTTTAAACAGATTACAGTAAATTTTTAAAAATATCTTTTCATTAAATTGCATTACTCGGATAGCTCACAAGTTTGACGTCAAAGTTAAAGTTGTTTTAATTCCGGTTTAACTTCATTGATGAAAAAAACGACATTTGAATTAGAACAATGTGGAACACACATAAAATGCAATAAGCAAACTGTTTAAGCAATTGTAAAGTATCTAGAATAATACAAGAACAATTTTGAACACTCAGACAATGCAGTACGCAAACTATTTTTAAAAGTAATTTGGAAATTATCTAGCATTATAACTCCCGTTTTAATAAAAGAATACAGGAAATATAAAATAAATGGCTGTATTTACATACTAACAAAATGTCTTCAGTAAAAATCACTATACCTATAAGATACATGTAATATCATTGTGGGGCTCATATGGAATGATCCTATCCTTTTTAGGCCACCATATATCTTTGTACACTTTCAAAACTGATACAATCATCAATCCTGCATGATTTGGTGCAATATTTCACACAATTAAATAATTGATATAGAAAACTATCTGTGTCCTCATCAATTACTTAACTGATACATGACTGACTCCTCATGACGGTCTATACTAACTTTAAAAGCTTCCACAGTTTATGTTGTAATAACTTCAACTGGTAGGTTATTCCAATCATTAATAATACATTGTGAGTCATGTCTTAATGGAAAATAAGTGATACATCTAGGTTTTGCTTATTTCCAATTATGTCCACGGGTGTTTGTACTGCTGACAGTAAAAAACTTTTATAATATATATCGTCGATTCCTTTAAATATTTTAAATAGAGAATAATACATGGCAAAATCCGTATCATATGTCGTATCATCCCGAGACATCAATATCAGCCCAAGGGCCTTTAGGCCCGAGGGATGATATTGGTCGAGGGTGATACGGCATGTGATACGGATTTTGCCATGTATTATACGCTTTATCATATGTTTCAACAGAAGAGTATTATATGAACTGTTTTCTGATCCATAGCACTGGGTAATACCTTCAGTTCTACTTTTGTCTTGTTTCAAAGGCCTTAAAAGAACTGCTCATTTACTAATCCGAAGCACCTTGGTTACCTTACAATTTGCGTGCTGTTGTTTTAAAAATATTTTGTTTATTTTTGTAAGTTTTTTAAAGTTGCATTTAGTGTGCCAAAAACTATGAAAACTTGACGTTCGTGACGTCACATACAATGTGAAAACGACGTTCGTGACGTCACATACCAAACTATGACGTCATTAAATACAAATTTTAGGAAAATTTTTCTTGAGCTAAAAAAAATTAAAACGGACTTTATGTTAAAAAAAAAAAAAAAAAAAGTAGGGGTGTGATAAAGGGTAGGGGTGCGATAAAGGGTATGCGATAAAGGATAGGGGTGTGATAAAGGGTATGCGATAAAGGGTGCGCATCAAAGTTGCGCGATATGGATTAAACAGCAGCCTTTTTATCACATATGCAAAACTACTGTATTTACTACTAAACATATGATAAAAGCTTGCACCTTGTTTTTTTGTTTTTTGCTTAAGAAAAAATTTCCTCAAAATAGGTCAATTTCTTGCATGACGTCATTGTTTGGTATGTAACGTCACGAACGTCAAGTTTTCATATTGTATGTGACGTCACGGACATCAAGTTTTCATATTTTTTGGAACACTAATTGCAACTATAAAAGAAACAAAACACTCAAATAAATACAATAATAAACAAAATATTTAAAAAAACCAGCAAGCAAATTGTAAGGTAACCCAGGTGCTTCGTAAAAATAATTGAGCAGTTATTCTAAGGTTTTGAAACAAGAAAAAAGCAAAACTGAAGGTAACCCAGTGCTATGGATCAGAAAACAGTTCATATAATATAATACTCTTCTGTTGAAATATGTGATAAAGCGTATAATACATGGCAAAATCCGTATCACATGCCGTATCACCCTCGACCAAAATCATCCCTCGGGCCTAAAGGCCCTTGGGCTGATATTGATGTCTCGGGATGATACGACATATGATACGGATTTTGCCATGTATTGTTCTCTATGTATCATATCATCTTTTCGCCGTCTGTGAATAAGACAAGGTAGTTTAAGTACTTTTAATATGTCTTCATAGCTTAAATGTCGTATATCAGGAATTAATTTAGTTGCTCTCATCTGCACTTTTTCTACAGCATTAATATCTTTCTTTAAATGCAGAAACCATTTTGAGTTTCCATATTCCACGTGCGTTCTATGCATCAAAGTATTTTTCTGACTTTGACATATAGCCTCATAACATCTATTTGTTGAGAATACATGTACTTAACACGAAAACAACATTGCGAAATAGTGTGTCCCTGTTTTGTTACATTTTATATCGGGTCCGCAATGCTCTTCAACTTTGTAATGGTTTGTCTTCATAACTATATTGATCTGAGCGCCACTGATGAGTCTTATGTAGACGAAACGCACGTCTGGTGTATTAAATTATAATCATGTTACCTGTGATAAATAATTATAGTGTCGGGCAGCCCAAAACATTTTTAAAGTAAGATTTATAAACTTAAAGGTTTTTGGATCACGTAGTTTGACTTTACACACGAAAGCAACGCAATTTGGTATCTAACGAATAATAATAAAAGTACTGTAAGAAATGAACATGCTTAAATAATATGGGATTTAATAAATAAATATATACTTTAAGCAATAAAAATGCTTAAAATGATATAATGAAGATGCATTTGTAAAATGAACAAAAGAGGGGCGACAGATACCAGAGGGACAGTCAAACACATAGAGTGAAAAAAAAACTGACAACGTAATGGCAAAAATAGAAAAAGAATACAAAACACAACATAGAAAGTAGCAACACAAACTCTACCAACATATAGTTTTTGAAAATGAAAATGCATTCAATCATAATTGGATAACATATAGTGTTAGGAATAAATATGTTAACACTGATACAATGGAGATATAATGAACAGACACATACTTTTAGCAATGCACATGTAACAAATGACATTATGGAGTTAATTTAAAAACATAGTTATACTTTGAGTTTAGCAATAAGGGTGCTTAAAATTATTGAATGTAGATATTATAAATAGATATAGTATTTAAACAATAAAAAATTTCAATTGATATCATGGAAATATTAAGAATAAAGAGTTACGTTTCAAAATGAAGATTTATAAATATTCCTGAAGATAATATGAACAAACATATTCGTCTAGCTTTGTATTATCAATGTATCAAGAGGATTTCTTCAAATGAATATTATGGACTTGCATGTATCAGCTTATTACATAGATAAGGTTTTGATTACTTTGTCGTGTGGCCTGCTCGTAATAATAAAGTACTAATAAAAATAAAATATAGTGCATGCACTTGAATCAACCTATACATGAAACTGAGAAATGACTGTTTTTCAGGCGCGATAGATGTAATTTGGAATAATCTACTGAATTATGTAGTATTAGTTTTACAATTTTGTTATCCACTATTTTATTAGAATGATCATGTGCATTTAAATCGTTTAAAACAGTCGTACGTTTACGTTTAACAGATAACGGTTAATAGAGAATTAAATAAAACGTGGTAAAACAGTGTTTTTATATTCGAAAATATTTTGAACAGTTTGAAGATAATAAACAACATTAAATAAACCCAGATAGATACAATATTCTATTCCTTTTATTATGCTTTGTAAGTAAGGTGATTATCAGACACACAAGACATTACGACAAGACGATAAAATTATGATCAAATGCTTGGGAAAACAATGATTTACGTTTAGTTAAGTACAAAAATAAACATTCTCAGTAATGAAGTTTTGAATGTGTATACCATCAAACTGTCTTCATCAGAAGTTCCTGTATGAAGTCAGCCTCATAATAATAAAGAAACAAGTCGACAAAAAGAGGGGCACAATTGGATCCAATTGGAATTCCGATCGTCATGAGAATAGATGTCTTAGATATTTGAATTATAAATCTTCAAACAAAACCTTATTGTTCAACTAATTACATTTTTTATAGAAATATTGAAATACCAAAATGTTAAAAAGTCAAAGGTATATTCGTTGTTTATGAAAATCATACTCAGACATTAAGAGAATGTTATAAACATTAGTATTATAATTATATGTAGGTGAAAAACAAAGAAATATTGAAATGTGTGTACGAAAGGCATTTTAAAATTAAATCGACAAAAAAATCAATAACTAGTTTACTGATTACGTATTCAGTCTCCCTCGTCTTTGAATTCATACAAGGCCCATCGCTTTCGTGCGTGAAGTTGATTTTCCTCGTTTTATCGATAAAGTATATTTGAACTTGTGCCTCATTTTGTTTAATTAATCTATTGTTTCCTTTATTCAGAGAAGTCAATGAGGTAAATAAATGTCACACCGAAACCACTCAACCGTCCAATGAACGATGTTCTTGTGCCAAGTTTCGTTGTAACTTTTTCATTTGCATGGTTATTGTTTGTTTGTCCAACAAATAATCGACTAAATATCATACAAGCTTTGACCATGCTTTATATGCGACGGTGCGCAGAGTTATATTGAAAACAAAATCTGTTTACCAAAACTTTGTCAAATTTTGATCATAAAAGAAATAAATGTATACAATAGAAAGGTATCCGGCTTCTTATGTTTCGTCTACATACTACTCAGCAGTAAGAAAACCAAACAAGTATAAAGTTGAAGAGCATCGAGGAACCAAAATTCCTAAAAGTTGTGTCAAATGCAACTAAGGAAATCTATTTCTAATTCAGTGAGATATGCCGTGAAAAAGATTTGGGTAAACAGTGTTCAAAATTAAATGCGTTTAATTGCCCCTTTGGCCTAAAAAAGGTAGCAAATATTAAAAACCTGAACTGTTCGTCTATAAGTAAACAAACTTAAATGTTTTACACGTACCACATGCATTTTTGCAAAACATATCGCTGATTCAGTGATTGGTATTCGATAGTTAATTTGTACAATAACGTCGTATTCAAAGGTTATGAATTGTTGTTATTTAAACCTTAACACAAAACCTCTGAAATTAGGTTAAACTAGATTTTTTTGGCTTGTCAAAGAGGTTCACTATCGATTAAAACACTCAATCACTCTTGCTTCACAATATTGAAAATGATGTTATAAGACTTTAGTGACTTTAACACAAAAATATTCTCACAAAAACAATATTTATACCAGTGTCACATGTGAACGGCTTTGTTTTCCGAGCTCGTTTTGGTGGGATTTATATTGCTCAGGTCTTAGTTTTCTGTGTTGTGTTTGTATAAAATTGTTAGTCTTTTAATTGTTTTGTCATGACGTTAAAAGTAGACTTTGAATATCCTTTGGTATATTCCGCATCTCTCTTCTACAATTATTTTATTGTACTACTTTTTATCAACAAATATTACATTCGGTCTCTAATTATACTGCATTGACTTCCTTGTTACATGACATCTTAGTCCTATTAGGCTTCATCAATTATTTTGTAAACCTCGAATTGCAGCTACTATGGGTTAATATACTGAGGGGATGAACTAATTGATAAATCGTCAGATTTAATAGTCAATAAAACATGATATTTCTATATGTATAAAAGAAGTCTCAGATAAAATTAAGTAAATGAATCTTTGATTAAACTCATAAAATGTATGATAGCGATGTTGTTGAAGAAAATGTATAAACAACCGTTTTAATTATCTTTCCTGTAACATTAACAGCGCCACAGTTTACTAATAATGTTAGAATAATACGTCATAAATTTAGTATGTCCAAGGGGTTTGAATCGTCGATTAACCTTCATCGGCAACGTCTAAACCGTTGCTTTTACCTTCTATCATTTATTGACCGTAGCGTTACATTGACCAACAACCGAGTAATGTTTGAAATATCCTAATGAATAGCAAAGTTATAAAACAAGTCTGTGAGTTTCTTGTATTAATCCTACCCTGCTCTCCATCTGTTATTACATGCAATGTAACACTAGATACCATTCTCGTGAAGGATGTTATGGTACATTAACAAATTGCATGTTATTTATTTTTCTGGATGTTCTGAGATTATTACACTTTGACATTTTGTAAAAGTGGTAAAAAAAACTCACATTGATTAAATCTGAAGTGCTTAATCATCTCTTTTTGAATTTTGTTGATGAAGAAAAAAACGTCGATAGCTATAAACCTCGACGATTTGTTCACTTTGTTTGATTTTTAAGCTTGTAAAATGTCCACACTTCAACATGACATGTCTCAAAAACATTCACTCTTTTGATAATCATTATTATATCAAAATGTTGATGGACATCTTGTGATTGTATACCTTTATGTTTTATTGTCTTCTAGACGTAATGATAAGTGCATATCAATTATCTGAACATTTAACTTATGATGGTCATTTGTTTTGACTTTTTTTTTTCCTTTTTTAATATGTTTTCACCTCGGTAGTGTTTAAGTAGTTTTTGTAGACCTTGCATAAACTGGACATCAATGCTGGATATCGATATATTTTTATCACACTATCTAAATTGGATTCTTGAAAGTATTTAGGATTTGAGCAATTAACTAGATAGTTATGAATGTACATATTCTTTAAGAGCATACAATACTGTTTTGATCCCATATTGAAATTTTGATAAAAATCTGCATATGGGCTATTTTTTTAATTGATTAAATCAAATATATAATTTCATGCGCTACTTTTTTTATTACTATAATGAGGTCAAAATTTCTGATAGTTGCACAAAATTCGGATTTGTGGATGTATGTGACCTTCTGCTGTTGTTTTTTTTTTATTTGGTCGGCTTGTTGTCTCTTTGACACATTCCCCATTTACATTCTCAATTTTATTCCTTTCGAAAGAAATTCACAACTGTTTTTTTTTTATTTTAAAGATAAACACAAGCTGTTGTTTTGTTAAATTGTCTGTAATTTCAGTTTTGTCAAAATGTTTTTTAAATTCGTGGATTTAAATTTTACTAATAATTCATATTTATTAAATATTCATTAATGTATAAAAAATGCTATATGTGTATCAAATTAAAAAAAACATTATTGGCACTTTCTTGTAGATTGGTACAGATAATCTTTATACGTTACCAAACCAAGTGTCATTTTAAAAAAGATTTAAAAAAGTAATGTCCATGAATTAGTTTTTAATTACAATCAGTTTGAATGATAAAAAATCAGTAAAAAATGCATCTTTCTCGATGTATTACAGATTGACGTCGCTAAAATGACATTGAACGTTAGCAACGCCATTAGCTATTTGTAACTGTATCATATGCCCTTAAAGAGAGTATATTTCCGTAAACTATATAAAATATACTATACAGAATGTCCCAAACATGTGTATAACTTACAGTGAGTTTGTGAACATTGATAAAAAAACTGAAAATTTACATGTTGTTTAACAGTTTTTTGGTTAATAAAACCTAAAACATATTTAGAAAATAAAATGCTGTGTAGATACCTATATTTTTTCGAGACTCTTCAGATTGGCGCAATACATTTCTAAGTATATACGAATATCGTTTCAATAAACGGGGGTTATGTCATTGAAAATACTTATATCGGAGGTGAAACAGTTTCAAAGACTTTTAGAAGCTCAATGAGAATTGTTTTAAATCAAATCATCTAACAATATTTGTCCATTTGCATAGGATATGTTAAGAATTGGTTTGACGTCCACGTCGATTGCATGCTGTAGATCTGTCACAAACTTTCCTGACGTTGATGATGAACAAAAGCAACTGATTAAAATTAAGTTTTTATACAGTAGATTGGTCACGCAACTGACAAAAACTTCTAAATGTAATTTCATTATTTCCTATAAAGCGTTCTATTCAAATTTCGATAAATTGTTTGGATTTCAATTAATGAACTTGACCCTTACGTCAGTTGTTGACAACACTTTCATTAAGGAAACACGTATTCAATAATCTTATAAAGATGAAATTTGACAGAAATATGAATAGCAATGATTTATGTGTATTTCTACAATAACCGTATTAGTATTGCCTTGAAAACATTACGCTGACTATGCGGTTTGGGCTTTGCTCATTGTTGAAGGCCGTACGGTGACCTGTAGTTGTTAATGTCTGTTTCATTTTGGTCTTTTGTGGATAGTTGTCTCATTTGCAGTCATACCACATCTTCTTTTTTTTTTATATTAGTCATATTTATTAGTAGAGTGAAAGTGTACACATTTGTCGTTTGTTTATGTAATTTATACGTGTTTCTCGTTTCTCGTGTTTTTTTTATATATATTAGACCGTTGGTTTTTCCGTTGAATGGTTTTACACTAGTAATTTTGGGGCCCTTTATAGCGTGTTGTTCGGTCTTAGCCAAAGATCCGTTTTGAAGGCCGTACATTGACCTATAATTATTTACTTTTTAATTTTTTTATTTGGACGGAGAGTTGTCTCTTGGCACTCACACCACATCTTCCTAGATCAAATTATTTGCAAGTAATATTTTTGCTACAAGTACTAAGATTAAATAAATGAAGGTACGATTTCGATAACATTAATTTAGTTGTTTAATTGAACAGAATGACAAAGCATAAACAAGAAAGCATAATCAAAGAGTAAATATATATATAAGCATCTAGCTGGTTTTCTCTGTAATTTTGTTTTGACAGTTTATGTCAAATGTTCAAAATAGTATTGACACATAATATAACTAAAATGTTTTGCAAGTAGCATAATAACTACACGATCAAAAATATTAACATGCATCCTAAGCCAAACTAAATATTATAATAAATAACTATATAACAACAAATAGTTGATATGGATCATTTAAGAAGAGGTCTGTCAATGAATGTGTGAACCGAATAAGAATAAGATAGCATAAACTATGAGGGATCAAAGACATGACATATACAATGTATGGTTGATTACAAAAGACGGTTCACTTTGTTGTTTCTTTTCTCAATGGTTTCAGTCACAATAAACTATGTGATAATCGACATGATTTATGTATATGATAGGGCTTCTATGATACTAGTCAGCTCCATAAGTCACGAATCATCGGATTTCCTTGTCTCTCATTGTAAATAAGAGTTGTAGGGGTATGAAATTGGAATACATTATTAGTTCATTATTTGTCTTTTTTATTCTACAAAGTTCAGATTAGTTCGATGTACACATGTACATTCAATCAATATATAGTATATAGGACTAATATACATAGTTGAATGTACGTGTGAGTATCGGGTATCATCTGTTGCAAGTGGCTCGGATGTACAAGTTAAGAAATCTCATGGTAAATTTCTAGTTTATTTTAATATCGTAAGGGGATAATTTTTGCAACTTATATCTTGCATATTTGTTGTATCTTCAAAACAATTAACAAATCATACATGAAAGACCTTGCAACAGACAATTGTCAGAGAAATAACATGCTTGTATTTTACAGTAAAACTTTCGTGTTATGATAAATATAAACGTCTGGTCATAGAAGTATTTTATTTTGATATTGCCCTATGAAAAATTGGCTCTGTCTTCGTGATGTAGTATGCTGGTATAATAATAGACATATAGTTGTGTTGATTTACTATACGTCTGACCAATGTGACTTCACTTATCATTAATTAAAATTCAAATAAAAGATACTGGCAAACTCTGTGGGAACTTTATGTTTACAGTTCAGTCTCAAATGTTCTTTCTCGGTGTCGTAATTGCAAACTAAGATAATTATATTAACAAAAGATATCACAAAAACGTTTCCCTAGCAGCATTATAACTTTAAGAAGGAAAATATTAACATTCATTTATGGCCAAATTAGATATTACATTAATTAAATATATGACATCTAACAAGCAGTCAATCAAGTAAATTTAAAGGTCTGTCAATGAATGTTTATACATAATTCATATATCAACTCATTTTGAGCACCTAGCATCTCTATGCCTTTTTCCTGTCATTATTTTCCCCATGATATACAATTGCATTGCAAAGAGAAGACGTTAACATATTGTATATAAATATGCTTTTTTTTTTATCTTTTAATTAATCGTCCTTAGAATTCTTTATGGTTCAAGGTTATCATAGAAAGGTGACTGGCCTCGTTATTGTGTAGTAATGTCACTATTAAACGAATTATTATGAGATAGTATACATGATTCCATTTTCTTTATTATTATGAGGTATCGAAGAAATGGAAATGAATAATGTACTGCCTATTAAAAAGGTGATTTTTCCTTTGTTGTTTCTTTTTTTCGATAGTCTCAGTCACATAAACAATGTTTACGAAGACGAAGTCCGAGTGTCGATAAAATCTAGCAGGTCCATATATAATGTACTAACTGAGTAAAAATCCTTAATTTTCATATTACATTGGTAAATAATGTACTAGGAAATGACAGTCATTGTTCTTTCTGTGTATTTCTAAATTGTTGGCAAGAATTTAAAAATGTAATTGAAAACATCCATATTTTTAAACACCTTCATAGTTTTTGGCATTAACTTTCTTGTATTCTGAGTGTCTGCAATTAACATAATTTTTTTCAAATATCCTGATAAACTTGTCAATGGTTGTTTTGTATGACGTCACGACGTCAAAAATCTAAATTCAGCAAGGTTTGTTTATATTGACCACCAAATGTACGTTCAAATAGAAACATAGCGTCAATATACGTAAACATAGAAACAAGGCGTCAAATACGTTAAATCACATTTGAAACACGTGATCATCATATCCAAGGAACGAGTAGAATGATACACCATACATACTATTATTTGAATATGATTAGGGTTTCTATGAACTTGGTCTGTTCCACAAGTCGTGATTCATCGGAGTTCAACTTATATTCCAGAGTTTCAATTTGGAATCAATGATTGGTTTATTTTGGGGCTATTTGTATTCTCCATAATAGAGGTATGTCCAATGATCACATGCAATTAAGATACTGTATATATTATCAATAGAAATACTGAAATAATCTGAAATGTACAGAAAGCAGAAATAAGGAGATGTGATATGATTGTCAATAAAACAACTATCCAAAAGAGTTAAAAAAAATGTGGCTATAAGTTTCAATCAGAACTTCTTGTTTTTAACACCAAATAGAAATTGAAAACACAACATGCAATTCTGTTTTCACAATGAAATATTTCAATAATAACATAATTCAGGCCAATAAAGACATAACAAATTAATGGAAAGTCAAAATTAAGCCGGTAGTATTTTGGTTGCAATTGAATGGTTGCATCAGAAAATATTATAAACAAAATCATTAAAAAACGCACCTTATTTCGAGATATAGGTTGTGACAACTAGTTCTATTTTAAATAGGTTTATCATGGAAAAAGCACAATTTTGGTTGATTGAAAGTTAACTTTTAAATGAATTTTTAAAGTCCTTATGTTAAGTATGTGAAAATAGCTCATATAATGTGTTTTTCAGGGAAAAAAAGAAGAAAAAGGGATGTATCGACTCTCTTCTTACTATATAACAAAATTAAAAAAATCCCCACAAATCCCAAGATTGTTTAAGGCTAACTAAAGTTATAGTTCGGAAATGATAAATGTAAAACTTGTTCCATTTTTAAGGGAAATTACTCAAGAATGGGAACAATTAAGCCGACCAAATTCGAACTTGATGTCGTTTGGTGATAAAACTTTTTCTGAATAATATTCGTAACATTTGGTTGTGGCAAAAGTTCACAGGGAAGCAAAAAACAACATCATATAATCTAAAGTAACCCTATATATCAGTTGTTATACTCTTTTCAATGTATGTCAATATCAATTGACAACTAGAAAGACTTGAGTTCTAATTGTATCAATCACACTTTTATTCAATTGCGGTTCCAAAAACAACAGACAACAAATAAAAGATTTGAGAACTTTATCTTCTATGTATGATAAGGTTTTAGTCCATTTTTTTCAAGCCGAGCTCATTAAAATCATAATCTTCAGGAAGCTATAAATTTCTTCTAAAGCCTTTAAAATTGGGCTGACATTCTTTAGGATTTTTACGTGAAAGGTGACCTTTTATATGTTTGTCATGCAAAACACTTATGTTGACGTTGTGTGCCCTCTTGATCTTTTGAAAGTTTTAAGATCTTTGTATCATAGAAGACGACCTTCAATTAAATGCAAATATGAAAAAAAGTTAATAGTTATCAAAGGTACCAGGATTATAATAAAATACGCCAGACACGTGTTTCGTCTACATCAGACTCATCTGCGATGCTCATACGAAAATATTAATCTAAGACTGCAGGTAGAATATTTAGAACAAACATTAATGTTAAAACGAATAATTCGAATATCAATCTAAAAAAATATGTGTAGTGAATACAAAAATAAGCTGTAACTGGTTCAAAAACCTTCTCCGTGCTCATACATTGACAAAGCAATAAAATATCGGCAGCTTTACCTAGAGATGTAGCAGCACTCTGAACGTTAAAAATCCCAATTACAGTTTTAACGATCATTTTTTTTTTATATATGAACCTTCGAATCCAACAGCTTGCTAAGATGCCAAACGTCAGACTTTATTATTTTGACCAAATTCATCATTTGATAAAAAACAGTTTCACATGTACAGTTACACCAATATTTACAATGAATTCGTTTTTGGTTATGTCGGTCATTCGCCTGTAAGGGTATGCTCATATTCATTCAGACACGTATAAAAGATAACAACGGTATAAAAATAATAGTCCTTGTTTTCCATATACATGACGAAATGTTTAGACAAAATTGCCAAATAAACTACAGTTGTATGGTTAAGAAAGTAATTTGTGATAGCAATTACTTCACAAAAAATAGTTTTCTAAATATATACAGAAGTATAGAGACAATCAAGGTACTTATATATCATTGAATATCTCAGATCGTTATCCAATTACAGAACTGTATTACATTGTTTATTACATATAAAACAAAAATAATTGTACGACCTGTCAGATGCACACTATAAAATACTATTTTCTCGTCAAAGTCATTCCGTAAAATTAATTTACTAGCACAGTGGAACCCTGAAACAGAATTGATTTTCCTGTGTCAAGGTTCAAGATGAGTTATTGTGTTCAATCGACAATTGTGTTATATAGTCCAGACCAATCAACCATTTTTAAGATTTCCAATATTCAAGTCGGTTCCCTGGTTAACAAATAAACAAAGCGAGGAATATAAAACGGAATGCATACCAAGTCTCTGTGTTGATGGCTGTTCTTTGACCTATAACCTTTCTACATATCATGACTAAGATGGAGGGTTGTCTCATTGCCACTCATACTACACCTTATTATACCTATTGAATAGTTATCTTAAGCTTGTTTTTATAAATACAGACATCTCTAACTAGTATTATGCGATTTATGCTTTGTTTTTGAAACCGGTTTTAATCAGCTTTCTTTTAATTGCAGCAATCATTATAACTCTAACTGCTCTGGTTGAAAAATCTGTAAAATCCGGTAATCTTTTGTTGGAAGTACACTGTTGTCGATTTTATGTAATATATGATGAGTGTTTAGATTTATTCATGTTCTTGAATATATACCGGCCTTAGAATAGCTTTGTGAATCATTCTAGTGCATCCTTAATCTACTAGTTGAATCAAACAATCATGCAACCACAGCATAGTTCACATTGTTACCATGTGTAACTCTACTACGTATACTTAAACATTTTTCCAAAGTAAATTTAACAATTATAGCTTAATCATAAATGCAAATGTATGCAAAATAAACTGAAAAAATAACAAGTAGATGGAAAAGACATGATCAAATATTCTCAACACGACGGGAATACTAAGTGAACTAATTCAATATGGATACTGATTGAAGTAATTCGATCTGATGTTTACCACTACTATATAGTTCTTCATGAACGTCTTCAAAATATGTAAGGTTACAAGATAGTCTGCCACAATATTTACCACAACACTGCATTACGTGAATAAATAAATACAATATAATACATGTTTATCACACTTTCGACATCTCTTTTTTGTTTCTATTAATAATTACACATTTTTGTTAAGGGGCCAGCTGAACCATGCCTATGTTGAAGACCTATTGGTGGCCTTCGGATGTGTTTCGCTCTTTAGTCGGGTTGTTGTATTTTTGTCACATTACCCTTTTTATTTTCAATTTTATTTTTCTTGATCTGACCGTGTATGAAATATTTGATTTCGTCAGCTTCTACTGATTTGGGGATACAAAGTGATGTCTGGTTTGATAAGGAAATAATTCATGGCCCAAATCTTCGACTGCCATGAACTATTTCGATTCTAATGGGAAAATTCGGTAATTTTGCTACCCGTAAAATCCATTTACATACGATATTATTTTGGCTGTTCCGTTTTACCTAATTTTGATAGGATTAGTAATGTTATATAATTTAATGATTATTTTTCTTTCTGAATATATTTAATTGTATTCGTTTTGAGGCGTACCAGAAGCTTTAAATCGCCCAGTATTTACATTTGACTTTTTGTTTACGGAAACATACTTGTGACGTCACCTTGTTTCGTTGCCATGCCAATACAAAAGTATCTTTTAGCGGAATTTTCGTTTTATGAATTTTACGATAAAAAACCCAATTGAAATGGACTGATTTGTTTATTTTGCAGTAGAATCATGAGAATAGAGCTAAATATATTGGATCTTGGCCGACGTAAACTGGGGGTTTTGATGTCGAAAATTCAGAATATCTGGTAGTATGAATAGATTGGTCGTAACGCGGAACAGCCGTTTTTGCGTATTACTGCGTTTGCGCTCAATGTAGATATATTGTGATTATACTGGTTGACGATAATAGGTCGTCATATTAAAATGTATATTTTTCTACGAAGGCCATGTTACATCAAATGACGCGTACTGTGAATAAATTAAATAAACTTGATGGAAAAAATAGCTTTTTACTAAAAGTTGAAAACACATAATTGTCAAAAAAAAACCAGTCCTTTCCCCCATTTCTACAAAAGATGAATGACCATTGCCTAATGAAGCTAGTCTTAATTAGGAGTATTTTTAGAGTTTTTACATTTTAAGACTCTTGTAATGAGCACAATAATGTTTAAAAAAAACCAGTTGGCTACTAAAACGATTTAAATCAACATCTCATCAAAAGCTGAGTTTCACATAAATACGGTTTAGGATGAGTTCAAATTGTTCACTTGCAATTGAATTATCTTCATCAATGTTTCTAACCGTAATTTGAAAAAAAGAAACGATACTGGCTGCTAAAAGCGAATTATTATTTCACTTTTTCATTTACAAAAATGATTGTAAATCTCGTAGCTTGTGCCTCTTTAAACAAGTTACATATAACATAAGGTATAATATAATGGTGTTTCTGATTTCAGATTAGTAACTGTATGTATTAAAAAAACAAACACACACATCATTTGACAGCGAATATTTCCTAATTGATGACGGCCTTGATACTACTAACTTTTGCTCTTCAGACAAATAGTTGTTTCAGTATTATTATGATAAACAAGTCAAGACGCGTCCGTCACGGCTCCTTAATATATGTCAACTTTGCCATACACTGAGGCATTACCAAAAATGTTTGACGGTCGTTGCATACACAATGTATAACCAATAGTTTTGATAATAGGAATTACCACTTCGGCACAAACTGTAAAATATTAAAATGAAAGGTGTAGATTCGTATGATGTGTCTAAAACAATCGAAAAAAATAAAGGTAAGCTTGTTCAAAGATAAAACTGCTTTACACATTTTTATTTAAGCATGAAGAAAATTATTTTTGCCGATTTACTTAAAAAAGATCGACACTTTTAAAAATGAAATCAAGAGGTTACTATTTCATTTAACTTATTTCATATTTTCAACGTTTAGATAAACGAGCTATAATTCAAACTTTGAAATATATGTACAAATCGAATATTCGTACATTAATTAATAATTTGAAACACAAATAATAGCGAGGTTATCTCGTGTTTCGTCACAAGTACAAATACATTTTTTTTTCATACAATGTACATAATTATGGTAATTTTACCAAGAAATGTATCATTAAATTTTTTTATAGTATTGTTTGTGTTTCCAAACCGATGGATTTGCGTTTTAATGAATCTAAAACGCGGAAGGCGACGAATACTCAAAATCAAACTACATGTTTGCCGTAAACAGTAACGTTATTTCGTAACAGAAGCAGGAAAGTATTTACGCATACTTGGCGTTTATCTTCTCGCGCTAACTGTATTGCCGTATCTGTATAGTCTTTAATGAGATGAATGGCTTTAAACACAATATGCCATTGACATTGAATCATTTTTATTTTTTTTAACTCCACAGGTAAAGATGGTTGATTGGGCTCTTTGAATCTGTTCTGTTTTAACTATATTTTGTTATCACGTTATCGGTCATACACAATGATAAAAATCATTAAATGAAATTGACCACGAGGAATGCATATGTTAATGAGAAACAACGCTAAGCCAACGGAAGGTTGGTTCTCTAAATTTTGGGTTATTTTCACTTTTCTTGATCGGTGTGAGAACAAAAAATATTCCTTTCACTAGTGAAAATCTGTTCTCGGCAAATGATTTGTTGACATTTAAATGTTATGTTAAATTTTCTTGGCTTCTTTTGAATTTTCCTGTTGTAAAAAGACGACCATACCTAATGACGTCACAAAAAGGTACAGAATTGTAATCCAATCTTAAAAAAGGAAGGATAAAAATCATAACAGAAACAGTTTCCACTACTATAACTCGTGTATTGCGAAATTTCTCCACACTCAAAAGTTCAAATTTGATTATGTGTAAAGCTCGACAAGCCTCGCGCTTAAGATATCAAAATATATCTGTGCCGAGAGGAGAAATTTCGTAGCACACTTGTTGCAGTTGTCGAATCTTTATATATGAAAAAAATGCAAACACTTGTGTATCAAATTATACTAACAATTTTGTACAATATTTTCAGAGAATGCAGAGAATCATCCAACGTTATTTTCCCAAAGATGGATTTTGGCCTGTTTATTTTTTACGGGATTGTTCAATGTTTACGCTGTCAGAGTAAACATCAGTGTAGCCTTAGTATGCATGGTGAAAACTCCAGTGAACAATTTGACTATGCAAATGTCGCCTATAAACAATATTACAGTAAACGACACCGGTAGCAAGCTGTATGTAGAAAAGCAAACATACCAACAGGTAAAGCTGAGTTTTTATATATTTCTAAATATTCTTTATGTTATGGGAAAAAATCGTATTTCATACCTCTCAAACACTAGATGTGCACAAGCCATCAGTTTTGAGATATCTGCATTTATTTTGACAGTTTTTAAAATTTCTTGCATATTTGATTAATGCTTATATCTCTGCAAAACCAAGCTTGGCAAACTAACTCCACAAACTGCCACGATAATATTGATTTGATATTTTTAAAACAGACTTCACAGTCTTACACGAAATATGTTTGCCTTAATATCACTTACACGTAGATGTTTATATATGACTTATACAAAGATGTTTAATATCACTTATACATAGATGTTTAATATCACTTATACAAAAATGTTTTATATCACTTATGCATATATGTTGAATATTAAATTGTCGTTCACAGTCTTCTTAGACATTTTTTTTCTTTTAAAATAGCTGCCAAAAAATTACAATACTTTTAATTTCAACATGCTAATTAATGTGTTATTCTTTTGTAAGATTGTATGCTAGAAAAACAAATGAAAGAACGGGTCAACTCAGCTGATAGATAAATATAAACTTATTCACATGCTTAGATTATATTACATTTTATGAATTATTCATATGTGACAAATATCCAGTTGAATACACCAAATAAATTGTATTGCTCCAAACATCTGTTAGATTTTAAAAACAAATCAAGCAGCAACACCGTGCGGGAAAAAAACTATTCCAGAATTGGCAAATCTGACTTTGTTGTTTTACAAAATAACAAAAAAATAGTTTAGGTCAAGTAATAGATATTTTTTTTAAATCCCCATATGTCCCAACTTTAGCTTTTTTAAATGACATTTAACCACAAATATGATAATTGTGTAGTCACTTTAAAATATACATGTACATTGAAATTGTATACTTGTCTGTTTTAGAAAGGAGAATTTGAATGGGATAAAAGCACCAGATCTGCAATATTATCATCATTCTTTTATGGATATATATTCACGCAAATTCCGGGTGGATGGCTGGCTGATAGGTTTGGAGGCAGACGTGTATTTGGTGTTAGTATGGCAATTGCGTCTGTATTAACACTTCTAACGCCAACCTGTGCCAGAATTTCTGTAAATCTTGTATACCTGCTTCGGGTAATATTGGGAGTAGCTACGGTATGCATTATTAAGATGTTTATTCATTCATATGTAATTGATGTTATTTGTGTTTAAATTTTGGAAAGTATTTCATAGATTTTTTCATAAATCTGAAATATTAATATCGAAAATTATTATAAACAAAGTAAACTAGTAGTTAATTGTATTGCTGGTTCAATTGTTAAATAATTACAATTATCATAGTTGACGATAGGTTAGAGGTCATATTCGTAAATAAACTGGCGTTTCATGCTTCATATATAACAGACACCTTTTGATCTATGTAAGATAAATTCTACCGACAAAAGCTTCACGCTTCACTTCTAAGAATCGTTTTTTTTGTCTTATTTAACCTTTTGGCCGCGTAATATTAGACAGCTCCAAAATAATTAGTGATAAATAAAAACAATTAACAACTTTCAACTATTACCCAAATATATTTTTTTGTGTTTTATAAATGTATATGACAGGACCATTTCATAACACAATGCCCCTTAAACGTAACGGACATTTGTAAAATTTTCACATATAAAAGATAAACTTGAAGGGTGTAACAAATTGCTAACCTATATGAATTGTGTATAATGGACATATATACATGTAGTTGCTTCCAATTAGGAAACAAGTTTTATATAGTCTTTACATATGTTAAACACCACGCAAAATCATTTTAAATATCTTATTTAGATTCAATACTCCACGTAATATGGTTCCGTTGACTTATTTTTAAAGGAATTATAATTTATTGAACGTTTCTCAACATATATTACATTCTATCATTTATAGGGCGTTGTTTTCCCAGCTGTTTCGTCGATGTTAGGGCACTGGGCTCCGCGACTTGAACGAAGTAAGCTTGTAGCAACGGCCTATGTAGGTAAGTGAAGTTTAAAGATATTGTTCAAAACCATCTGATTAATAAATGTTTTTCACAATTTCTAATTAAATATGTATACTATAGCCTATTAAGGGTAAAATCAAATATATAAAACTGATTTTACGATATTTTTATATGTCAGTTATAAGTAAACCAACACATATTGAAAATATCAAAATCTGTGTGTTTATTACAGGAGTAAATGCTGGAATAATAGGTACATTTGCAACTTCCGGAATTCTTTGTGAATATGGTTTTGATAATGGATGGGGTTCAATATTCTACATAACTGGTAAGTTTTAGTAAACAAACCGATAACATGTTAGTTTAATCGTTTTTAACTAAATAACAAAAATACACTTTAATGCTTGCCATCTGACTAAGCATCCAAAAAATATCATCATTCAATCAAAATACTGCATTGTTATACCCAGAAAGGGGTATGTGTAACCTTTTTTCTTCTAATTAAAAGATGTTTCGAGGGACACGTTGCAACAATGACTCAAATTAAAGCCACGTCTGCACCTCATAAGGTTATTACGATTAAACAATATAAAATGGAGAAAGGAAATGAGGATTGTATCAAAGCGATAACAACCCGACCATAGAGTAGACAACAGCCGATGGCCACCAATGGGTCTTTAATATAGCGAGAAACTCCCGCACCCGTAGGCGTCCTTCAGCTGTCCCCTTTAAAAATGATAAACATACATTGTATTCATACAACTTTGGAACGCTTGCTCCAAACCAAGAAAAAAACCCAAAGGAACGATAGTCAATAAAATTTTTCGTTCATTTTTAACAATACACCAAACCGAGAGTGTATTTAGAATGTAGAGTAACTATATTATTTTAGTACTTAATATAAATAAAGAAGATGTGGTATGATTGCTTATGAGACAACTGTCCACAAGAAACCAAATTGACACAGAAATTAGCAACAGAACTATAGGTCACCGTACGGCCTCCAACAATGAAAAAAGCCAATACCACATAGTCAGCTATGAAAAAGGGACGAAAGACACATAAGGAACACCAAAACTTATCATCGAAAATAAAAAGGCCCCGAAATGACAATATTAAATAATTCAAACGAGAAAACTAACGGCCTTATTTATATTTAAAAATGAACGAAAAACAAATATGTAACACATAAACAAACGACCATCACTGAACTGCAGGGGACAGGCACATGTTAACGTGATCCCAACTCCAATAAAATCTATGATAATGAGTCAAACACAAACTTACATTGCCAATGGGATAAACAACAATAAGATATCTTTAAACTTAAAGTACATACAACATGCATGATGTGTTCTTTGATTTAAGATTTCTGCAATTATTTTTCTTTTCTTTTCTGTATTTTTCATTGTTATTTCTAGGTGGACTTAGTTGTATCTGGACTATTGTTTGGTTCTACCAAGCTAGAGATAGTCCTTCAGAACATCCAAGGATAACCAAGGCAGAACTAATCTATATAACGAATAACATCGAGTTTGATACATCAAAAAAGGTAATGATTATAAGTAAAGACAAGATGTTCATAGTCAAATTGGTAAACCCAAGAAAGAATTAAAACGAAGCTTGTTATAACTTTTTTTTCTTCTAAATTTGATCCTTGGTTTCGGTATTTTTGTTTTTTCTTTTTCAGTTATATAATTATGAGTTCTTGTTAACTATTATAAAATATTTCATTGTTAGGCTTCAGACGTACCATGGAAAGCGATGGGGAAATCTGTTGTATTATGGGTAGGGATATGTTGTCACATGTGTCTCAATTATGGATGGTATACCTTGATCACAAATCTGCCGGCTTTCATGGATTCTGTTCTTAAATTTGATATGAAAAGCGTAAGTTTTTATTTATTTATCGATTCATATATCGCTCCCTGTGTTTATGTTATTATTGCGTTAGTTAAACGGAAATGCACGGGCCTACGTTTAACGGATTGACATTAATGTTTTATTTATGTGTATTTTACTTTCAAAATATGAACTTCAAAATGGTGACATACGCAGACTGCTGATTTATTCAGTTAGCTATGCGAGGTAACCATGCGTTCACTTTAAAATAATAAAACTGGGGATTCTACAGTTTCTTATATTAGTTTGTTAACTATAAAAAGATGTGTGCGATAACCAAAATTTGAAAATATAAGTTTGATTGTTTTGCATCTTTCACTATTGATATAGTGATATGGTTATACGTCAGTCAGAAACGATAAAAATAGATGGAGAAATCTTGAGGCACACAAACTATTGTCTGAATACTTATTTAAAAATCCGTGTAAAAAACGGGTGTATACATTGTTCTTTCGATCACATATCTATAATCAACATCAAATTCTTAAAACGACGAAACCAATCCAGCTGCCAATATATCATATATGTTAAAGAAAAAGAAAACATCAAAAATAACGAACACAGAAGAAAATTCAAAACGGTTCGAAAAGACCGTAAAACTGTATAAATTTCTATATCACTTTAAATTGTCGTTTGTCGATGTTAAGTATGGTGACATATTTCAATATATAATGTTATGTTATCTTAGATACTTCTAACTATTCACCCAAACATATGTCTCAACGTTTATATTGAAATGTTAATGAATTTATCACAACATATTTTTTGAAATAAATAAAATTGCAATCGAACTTAATAATTTTCATTTTTAAAGAATGGAGCTCTTTCGTCATTGCCATACATTTGTCAGTCTGTTATGGCAATAATTGCTGGGAATTTGGCGGATTATCTACGAAAAAAGCGTATATTGACAACAGGACAAACCAGAAGATTATTTCAAAGCATAGGTATGTCAATATGCTTGTATGTTTATTTTAAGAGATATAACGCAAACCATTTCTCTCAAATAATTGAAAGCGTAACTTGTAAAAAAAAAACTATATATAAAAACGAAAATATGAGACAACTCTCCACAAGCGACCAAAATGAAACAAAAATTAACAATACACTAGTTCAGGGAAAGCTTGTTCGCGACCTAGAATTCTGAGTGGGTCAAGCGTTTAATTAAAATTCATACGATAATATGCGAGATTTGGATCAACTGGGGGCAAAGTCATATATGGTACACATCAATATTCGATGTTTAATAGGCGTTTATTAGGACGCCCGCCGCTTTCCCGTTTACCTGTGAAGTCGTTGAGTGTCATCTGTTTTTTGTTTGTTTATGTTTATATTTAAAAAAGTGAAACAAAAATATTGTGAAAAATTTCGAACCATAGTGTTTGAAAATAACGGGAGAAAATTGGAAAAGAAATTTGAAATTACGGCTTGCAAATAACCAAAAACGAAAAATTTGACAAAGAAGGACCTCTAAAGAAGGAACGAGATCCTTCAAGTCACTGGAGGCTGTTTAGAACTTTGAGGAAGTTTATGTGCAGAATATCATTTTTGGCGATTGAGAATAATTTCCAGAAACATGCTGGTGTAATGGCATTAATTGACAAAACAGTATATCATACACTGGTGACACTACATTATTTATTCTGTTTAGCTTTTGTCGGGAAAATATAAATAAGCAATCTAAACCGGAGCTTTTTAAAATGTTGATGCTGGTCATCACACATAGTCGCAAAGAATTATATTATGCGATGTATTCAATAAAAAATAACCATGGGTTCATAAATGTTATGCTTTCAATATTGTATAAATAATCTGATCGCTAAAACTTGGAACAGTTAAAATACGTTCCTTGTTCAAACCATGAAATATAAGTTCCCATAAAATCAAACAGCTATAGGTCGTCATATGGAATGAAACTCTTAGCCAAAAAGCCGCACTCACTTGATTTATACAATGCCTTTACTCTGACTGTTGCATTTTGAACAAACGCTGAGTACAGTCCAGCGCAATGTAGAACAAAATAGTTTCAATATTCATATATCATTATCATGATCTTGACCTGCATGGATATGCATTTAACTTGCAACTGGACGTTTAAACAAAACGGTTATTGATGAATGCATGAAAATCTTTAACCTCATACAAAACATGAAATTAACTGTTTAGGAAAAACGAAGTACATCTTGTAGTAAAATACGGAAAATGTAAATAAAAATTTGCAAAATTTTGCCCTGCATATATACTGTATATTGGACATAAAGAAGCTTCTGCCCCAAAATCCCGAAATTCCATTATGTTTGACAACGATTTTGATGTAAAACAAAACTTTAACCACAGTCTGAACCTAAATGCTGAAGTAATCGGCGGAATCTAGGATCGCTTAATTCGCTTTCGCGAAACTTGTCAAAAAGAAGGATCATGTATGCCAAAAGATCCAAGTAAGCAGATATTTCACCCTTAAATCTTAAAGACCTCATTGCTATCGACAAAATGACAACAATTTTTTCTTTTTGTCCAAAAAGGGGAGGGGGGGGGGGGGGGTAGCAACTGTAATATAACATTATTTTTTTCGAAAATAGTATCAATTTTCTACCTACTAACGTGAATTTTCTGACACAAAAACAAATATACGACAGAACTGTTCATTTAATGTATGTAATCAAATGCCAAACTATATATGTATATATATATGTGTAAATATTAATTTACTTTTTGAAGGTACAACAACAAAAAGTGTCTTTTTTCTGTTTAAAATCTTAATAAATCTCATTGAAATTAACTAGATATTCTGTATACAATATCATGTATGCTTCACAATATATCAAAATAAAATGCTGCACGATCCATGCATATACCCTTCCTTTAAAACTTGTCACTGGTCCGATGCATTTGAATTAAGCACAAAAAACTTACGTAAATTTAATACACGCATGCAATCAGGTCTAGCATTTCGAATATATACATGTATGTTAATGGTACCTAACTGTCAGAACATGATTATGATTTTTAAGGGTTTATTAATTGTGTCTAACTGTCGCCTGGTGAGATTAATAGTTTAAGGTAAAACTTTATCATACCATATGGCCTAGGTGTTGATTGACTTTTATTTTTATGACCCAAGATCAGTACCTTCTTGAATATAAAGACAATCTGCTAAGTGAACATCACAGCATGAATCTGTCCATTTTTACGTGAAGGTAATTTTTGTATTCACAAACGATATATATACATGTAAACCAGTATTTGCGTAGCGGCACACTTAGATTAAATGTTGAAGTTGGTCGTTATCTGAATACTCAAAGAGAAAATATAATATGTTGCAATATAAATGTTTTGGAGGACAAATATCATTTTGTTTTATCATGTCCAACGTATAGAATTTTATATTTATTCTACTGTTCTTAATTGGCCACAAGTTAGATAGTATTATTAATTAATTAATTTATTGTTGTCATATATTGTATATTTTTTAGTTTGCCATAGCATGTATGAAAATTCATTGATCTGACTACAGTAATAACGATTCCCATCAGATAAATCAATAAACTGATAATGCCCCCAGTTTATCAAATCTCGTATCTAATTAGTCGATAACGCAAAATCACGATCGATCTTGCACATGCGCATTGTTTCCCTGAACTAGTGTATTATCGGTCACTTAATGTTATAATGTTTTGTATTCACATTTCCACTACAAAGGTTGCTGAAATTATTTAGAACTAATGTTTGCACGAAAGGTATATATTTAAAAGGTAAAAATATCTATTTTACAAAAGGAATTCGGAATATCGATATTATATACGCTCTTGGATTAATGTTTTGACCTACTTTTCTTGCTTAATTTACAATGTTTAAGCTTTCATACTTCCAACTCTTTTTGGTTTTATTGTGAATGAATATTAAAACATTTTATCCGATTTATCGAATTTATTTTTTGAGCGGTTATATGAAAAACAAATACCAAAAATACTGAGCAGAATAACAGAATAACAACCACAAATGAGATTTAGAGAAACGCCCAAAAGAACGCAATTTATATTTCTTTCATCTTATATATTTTGTAAAGTCGTTAGGGCATGTTATTTTCTTCTAAAATTTACCTTGTGCCTTTGGGAAAGTATTAAAATCGATTTTGCGGGTACTACTCAATATCAAATGTGATATGATAATACAAACGGGTTATTTCAATCAAATTTAATGACTGATTCCAATGTGTTGAATAAGTAAGTGCGCGGGATAAGTTCGAAAGGTTATTTGTTGATTAAATTGTTCAATATGCGATATGTTAAAAATCGTTTTAAATTTGGTAAGCCTTTAGCAACACATTAGAGACATTATTTGTAGAAATGTGCATCTCGTGCTAAAAATATCAACTGTTTAATTTCACGAGTAAGTTTATTTTATTTCTAAACACTAATAATCATGATAATAATTTTATTATATACTTAAAGGGGGAAAGGTGAGAGTTTATATACTAAATCGTGTTGACCAAGTATTTTTTTGTTGGTTATGAATATAAGAGTCCGTATATAAATAGTTATTAATGCTGCGAGATACTTATTAGATCAAAATTATATTTCAGCTTTCTTAGGCGCAGGTACATTTCTTGTTGTCACCGGTTTCGTTCCCATGGAGATGAATTATCTTGCAGTTCTGTTCCTGTGTTTAGCTGTTACATTTTTAGGGTTCGGAAGAGGAGGATTTTCTGTCAATCATATCGATGTTGCTCCAAAGTATGTACAATAATAAACAACATTTATGTGAATAAAAGAGACTTTAAAGACAGAACAACCCAAAATATAAACAAGAAAAAAAATTCATTCTTCTTGTGGGCATTAGTTACATGCAATGCATTATTCATAACAATTTAAACTAACATGCAATGTATTATTCATAATAATTTAACATAAGATGCAATGTCTATTTACAACATTTGCAAAAAGTAGTGCATATTTTCCTATAAAACATCAATACAATTAACCGGATAATATAATATGTAACCATAATATCAATTTTTAATTGTAGTGCTCAGTTGTATTGATAGTTTGCTTTGTAAATGGTATAGACAATACCAATATGTTGTCAACTTGGTGCAACTGTCGTACAAGTTAGAGATTTGGCTGGCTATTACACTAGGTTAAATTTATCATTTATCGGTTCATAAGTTAATATGGTTATTTATCAACATTACCAGGATTAAAATATAGTACGCCAAACACGCATTTCGTCTACAGAAGACTCATCAGTGACGCTCATACCAACACATATAAAAAAAGCTTTACTTACTTTTTGACGGATGTATAAAAAAAATAAAAGTGTTCCGTTAAACTTCTAAAGTCTTAGAATTACACATTGATTATAAGTCGATTTAAACAAAGCTATGTTCCATCCATATATATGTCGTGTACAAGTTGCGATTTTGTACAGGTTATAACATGTACAAAAATATTGTGCATGTTATAACTTGTATAATGCAAAAATACAAGTTATAACATGTACAAAAGTACCTCGTACATGTTATAACCTGTACAAAATATTGCTTAAAAATGGGTTTAACTTGTACAAAATTTAAAATAAATTTTAATGAAGTAAATTATACATTTAAATTCACCAATGCATAAAGAACAACAATAAATAGGCCAGAACATGTGTTTTTCTGTAGAGGACAATGATCACAAAGTCTCAGAAATATATGTTTCATAACTTATGTTGGCAAAATGTGTTTTCCTGTGATTGCATGTTTTATGCAGTCCATCATGGCTTAAATAAGTGTGACACTATATTTACTTAAAGCTTGCATTTCCTCAATGACAATTACATTAGATACTATAGTAACTAAATTCTTCCAAATAATGTAAGAACGATGCCTAATAATTTTGGGTAATACTCCTCCTTCTTGTTTTCTAGCATGCAAAGACTCAAACAATGTCTTATATGCTTACTCTGTAAAAGCAAGCTGAAATAGTTTTCATTTGACCACGCTTCATTATCATGATCAATATCTTTGGATCTACTCTTCAACATTTTTGGTCGTCAGCATGACTGATGTAAATTTATAACTCAGTCTTTTTTTATAAACTATAAGATAATTGCATGAGGCGAATGTCATTTTGATGTTTTAAATATATATGCTCTACTTTGAAAGCATGTATTTGTGGCCTTTGATTGTTGTCTGCTCCATGGGTGGGTTGTTGTCTTTTAGACACATACCCCATTTCAATTCCCAATTTTTTTTGTAGACACATCTATCCTGGTTATCCTCTTATGTCTTTTAGTGTCAACTAGAATGAAAGTATTTTACTATTGCCTTCAAAGTGGTCCCTCACAATTATAATTCATTAAATAAAGATAATTTATGTCCATAGATAGTCATAAGAGGATCATAAGACATGTCATAAGATATATCCGACCCCTGGACATTAACTGTATCAAAAAAGGACAAAACACACTAACATGAAGGAATAATAAAAAAGTTATGAAAATAATATTGAGGTCAATATCATCTGTTGCCATAATAGAAATATATCCTCATCTTTCGATTTTGTACAAGTTAAAACCATTTTTAAGCAATATTTTGTACAGGTTATAACACGTATGAGGTACTTTTGTACATGTTATAACTTGTATTTTTGCATTATACAAGTTATAACATGTACAATATTTTTGTACATGTTATAACCTGTACAAAATCGCAACTTGTACACGACATATATACCGTAGATTCAGAAATTATTGCAAGCATTTATTATTATTGTGATTTTGTCATTTGTAGATATAAAATATTTCAAAATCCAAGTTTGGTTATTGCGCATTTTCGCAATAATAAAAACCTCACAATAATTTTTGAATTTGCAGTATAAAGAACACAGGAGGGAAATTAGAATCTAAAGTTGTGATATCTTTTTTTCAGAATAATCTAGGTTATAGCAAAGACTTTTATATCAAATGACCTTAAACCATTTTGTCCTTTCAGGTTCGGTGGAATTATGATAGGTATCACTAACACTATGGCGACAATTCAAGGCATAGTTGCTCCTCAAATAGCAGGGGCATTAACTACAAATGTAAGTGCACATTCAAAGATATAAATTTTTTGCACTACTCTTGATAATAGGAGAGAAGGTTCTAAAACAGTTGTAGAACTAACATCATCAACCATCTAAACAATTTACAAACAGATGAGTTATTATCCAAACAATGCTTCATAGACATATTTTTGAATACAAACCCGACGAACCCGACGTTGGCCCTCATTGAATTCAGTTTTGACGACATATTACAATTAATGCATTGGCTTGCTGTCTAATGAGTCAAAACTTTAAATGACTGATATTTTTACGCATATAAATGATAGTTTAAATATTTCATTAAAGCAAGTCACTGGTTTAAAATGCGGTTGAATTTCGAATGAAAATGTTTGCCTGTTCCACTTTAATAAAATATCAGCCCTCCATCTACTCAAACTGTCATTCAAGTTTAAAAGTGTAGTTTTAGTCCAGATCACAAATAGATATGGCATCTACAGAATAAAACGTGTGTTAATTCTATTGTACAACAATAAAATTGAGAATAGAAACGGGGAATGTATCAAAGAGACAACAATCCGACCATAGAAAAAAACAACAGCAGATGGTCACCAACAGATCTTCAATATAACGAGAAATTCCCGCACCCGGAATCGTCCTTCAACTGGCCCCTAAACAAATATATACTAGTTCAGTGATAATGATCGCCATACTAATTTCCAAATTGTACACAAGAAACTAAAATTAAAATAGTACAAGACTAACAAAGACCAGAGGCTCCTGACTTGGGACAGGCTCCAAAATGCGGCGGGATTAAACATGTTTATGAGATCTCAACCCTTCACCAATAACCGGTTAAGTAATATATCGTTCCGGTCTGTATTGTGTAGTAGTTAATATCTATTTTAGGACACTCAAGAGGAATGGAGAAATGTGTTTTACGTCTGTGCAGGATTTTTTCTATTTGGGACAATTGTATATGGATCTTTTGCAAGAGGAGAAGTCCAGACATGGGCAAAAGACCACAAAGAAAACGAGTCGAGAGAAGATCATTTAATAGAACCTTAACATATGAAATAAACAAAAACAAAAAAAGTTTTAAGACAAAAAGACTTAAGGACTTGCTCATATTTTTCTACTTTTAATATTGCGCAAAGAAATAATGCAATTTTATAATTTAATAGCCTTTCTTATGTTTTATTAGGAATCAGTTTCAAAGTCCCACAAACTAAATACATATTATTTGATTTTATAGATAAATCGCATGATTTTTATCAAATCATTGAAGCAATTCAGTCTTATAATTCATTAGTATTCTCATAATTTATGGAACAACATAATAAAAATGTTTTGGATAAAGGTTGACATACTTAATCATATACAATGAGTACAAAGATAACTATGAGTCACAATCCTGCCGTATTTTAGGCAATACTTTAATTTCACTTTCAAATATATCGTTATGTTCTTTTTATTCAAACTCCACACTTTTCTAATTTGGTTCGATTAGTAAATCCTCCAAATTAGAAATTGAAGACACACCAACATAAGGATCTTCTATTTCACTGTTTAGACTAATCCCCAGAATTTAACAGAAGCGGATATATCAACACCAGGATCTTTTTCAAACGAGACGATTTAAATTCTGATATAAGCAATTTTCCCCACGGTGATAATAATGATACTTACTACTGCAATTGGAACATATATTGAAATATTGAATACCTCATTGATTTGGTTCCAAGACTTTGTAACATGTCACCAGTGTCTTAACAGAAGGTTGGTGAACCCCGGACATGTGAAAGAACGGCTAGTCTTGTTTTTTTTCTAAAATTGCTAATCGGTAATTATCAACACCTTTTTGAGAAAATATCCTTTATCAACTTATCAACAAATACATAATGATCTTGAAGTATAGATTCTAATTACTGACTTTGTTTTTCATCTTAATTATTTTTACTTTTCTTTGTAAATTATAAACCTTTTCTGAATAGCATATTTTTGTAATATCCTTTTGTCGTGGATCGGTACGTATGCATTCTGCGTATGTGTTTTTGTGCTGTGGTCATGTTTTATATTCTTGTCTTTCATATTTGTTTGTGTGCTTTGTCTATATGCCATGTTTTTTTTCTTTGTTGACATGTTTTTTTATATAGTGTTGTGATAAAAACACAATTTTGACGTTTTTCCCTTATTTTGTCTCGATCCCAAATTGTCACTTAAATGAAATTTGATTCAATAGTCAGACAAGTGACACATTTAGGGTATCCACCATTTTCTACATAATGAACTATTTTTTTTGTAATTAGGAATACAACAGTTGTTATCCATTCGTTTGATGAGTTCAAGCTTTTAATTTTGCCATATGATAACGGACCTTCTACATGTTCTAATTTTGATTTTCCTTGGAGTTCGTTTTTGTTTATAACCATTTTAAATACTTGAAGTAAGTCGGGTATTGTGTTTTTATTTTAACAGTCAAACGTTTGGTGAGCGTGAAGAGTGGCTATATGAAGTTTAAATAATGTTTTCAGCATACTTTCAAAGGGACACCAATCCGTATTTATGCGACTTAAGCGCTTTTCTTCAATCAGGAACGCTTCCAACCGACAACTGATTTTAAAGCCAAGCATGTTTGCGTACCTGAAGAGTTTAAGAGCAATATGACTAAAAAGAACATACAAAAATTGCTGTGTATATCTAAAGTCAACTTTGCCCGAAGAAGCTGAAACCTTATATTTCCTTTACTTTTTAAAACTTTATAAACAAAACATTTCAGACTGATTAGTTAAAAATCATGTTTTTACCAAAGTACTTATTTTGGAGTAGATGATACTTTCGAGAACTGTTAGTCCCTCAGCAGAAGTATCGACCTGGTGCGGTTAAGAAAATAAAACACGCCATACACGTAAGTTTCAAGCGATCGAAGCGCTTATCTTGATATACCTTCATCAGGAAAGCTCACAGCCGCATTTTTGAAAGCAACATGAATTCGATCTATTAACGTGGGCAAATTTCTTTAATTTTTATCTCGATTTAAAAAAAACAACATCGTATAGTCGGTTCCACGGTTTTTGTTCTTTATATTTTTGTTTTCTTTATCACTTTCTCAGATATGCAAGTACAGTTTTTTTACATGAATTATAATAGATAAATATACGTTGCAGAAGTAATTAAATATTATGTTTATACATCTAATTAGCTTTCAAGATTACAGGATATACAAGTACAAAATATCTTATTGCGTAGACGTAATGGACAACACTTATCGATTGTGTTCTTCTTACAAACTGGTGTCTCTGTTTGCGACTTGTGACCAAATATAGTACTGGTATCAACTAAGATTAAAAACTATTTTAATTTCAGCGTGATTTATATAATTCAGTCGTAAACAACAGATGGCATAAGTAATTGTCCTTCCTTCATATGATATTAGTGCTAAAAGGTGTTTATTTAAGCGTGGACTCGTTGACTTTGTTAACTGAATAAATATATTCATGGTTTTAAAACAAACATTAATCGTATAATGCTGTTTCCAACAACAAAAACTTTAAACGTAAATTTATTTTCCCATCCAGAATTGTTTGTCAGGTGTATTTTGTTCTTCTTATATATATGCTTATTAGCTAGCCTCTTTATCGAAGGCAAAAGATCATAAAATATTTGTGAAGACAAAGAACTTGTATTCATTTAACAGCACAGACAGTTCAGACATTGATTGTCTGAATTTCGATGTGACATTCGTGACGCAAAATACAAAAGAAAGGGTCAATTTGACAATCATTTAGCTAGGGAGATACTCCTAGTGTTTTGGTTTTATATTTTTGCGATCTCTCTTCCTTATGATTTTTTAACCCTGTCTGCATACATTGTCCATGTGAAATTTTAAAATTGTTTGTATAAATGACAAACATATGTGACGTATATAATTTTCTGGCGTCAGAGACGCAAACCAATGAATGGGTTTGTAAATAGAAGTTTTTGTGTTCTGTTCTGTTAAATTGTTCCTTTAAAAATTGTTACACGATGATGACTGCTGTACCCATATTTTGACTATATTATATATTATGTATGTTTAGTTCATGTATCATTGTAAATATAACGAAATCTGATGAGACTGTCAACAAAGTGAGAGGTTTGGCGCTATACAACCAGGTTTAATCCACCATTTTTTACATTTAAAAATGACTGTACCAAATCATGAATATGACAATTCTTGTCCATTCGTTTTAGATGTGTTTTTTCATTCAAATTTGTCATGTGATTATGGACTTTCCGATTGGATTTTCCTCCAAGTTCTGTATTTTTTTTATTTTACTTTATATGACGTTAGCTAACGTCGAAGTGTATTTTTAATTTAAAATTGTTGCTTTACGAAAAGTCGATGACCTATGTTAATTTAAGTGATTATCTCTCCTGATGTCGAATATATTATAAATGATCAAATGTCATTCACCTATCTTTTTATTGACGGTTCAAGATGGAAAACATTTTATCGTTTTCATCAGTATCTTTTACAATAAAGCATGCAGCTAGTACTGACGAACTACTCTCTGTTCCGAATTTTATATGGAAACTGTCGAGACAAAAGTATATTAGCTTTTGTCACCGGGTAATCAATCCCTTATTAACAGTATTCAGCTATAAATTTGAAAATATTATATTATTTTCTTTAGTTCATATTTGATCATTGTGTGATTTCCCTTGTGTGATTTTTCTCTTCTTCAATAGACAATTTCAAGATCAAAATAATTTTTAAAAAGTCATATTTGCTCGTCATACAATATGTTTCTTGACCAAAATAATTACATATTGAGATTTTCCACGATACGACTTTACAGAGAAATTTAGATAATCCAATCAGTTCAAAATAAAAACATATTTATATAATTATTATTGAGCGCTCTGATCTGATAACCAGTTTTAACCACAGGTGTACTGTACAGTCAAGAGTATGGGCACTATACTAGTTAATTTACTTGATTTGATATTTGGTGCTGCTACTGTCCAATGGCGAAAAATTGTACGCAATAAACGTTGTAGAGATAAAACCATGAATTCAAAGCCTCGTAAATGTCTATGTTCATTTCTGCAATGTCAAGCATTAATAACCATTTTGTTTAAATAAAATAATATTTCATTTCCCTTATAATTATACACCTGACCTGTACTGGTTTACTTTTATAAATTGTTATTTGGATTGAGAGTTGTCTCATTGGAACTTTTACCCAACTCCCTATATCTACTTACCCAGACTTGTACAGAAAAATTCAACATATCTTTGATTGCATATCATGATTCCCTGGAGTGTGGTGATACAATCACATAGGATTTTGATCTGAATAACAGGGCAAATGTGATACCAAATTTCTTAATTATTTTTCTATTTCAAAACTAATTGTTTAAACATATGTACGACTTTCCTGTATGTTAAAACTGACCGGGCCCGAATTTGTGGTTCTTTACCTTTTACATTAAGATAAACTCGATGTTAATTAAATATAATCGTATTGTAAAAAAGCTCACTGGTGTTATTGAATAAAAAACTGTCATGTAATCAGTCCGAAATGCTTGCATAAGTATACATAACTATTCGAACAGGGTGCATTTTACACTGAAAAAATGTATATTGATATTTTTTCGGCATATCATTTACTGAATTCCTTCATATTGCAAATCAAATTATAAACCTTTTGCAACAAAAACACACACGGTATGAACAAGTTGTAATATTGTACTCTTGTATACTTAAGCATAATTACATCCAACGATGTGTTGTAATTATCTTTTGTCACTATTTTACGTAGTTTCTATAAGACAATGATAGGTTGAAATTACGGAAATTAAGGGAAATTTATAAAAATATGTGGCAATGAATGTGAATCAGTAAGGAATGAACAACTTTGATTTTCTCTTTTATATATGTTCCAAACCATATGAGTATTTGGACCGTACGCGTACGGTCTGGACCGTATACGTATACTCATACGGTCCGTCCATACGCGTACGGTCGGACCGTACAAGTATACGCGTACTGTCCAGTACGAGCTGACGATACATGTACATCTTATTTGATCATATGGGTTAAATTGAAACAATCTTTATTTTTAGTTTTACAAATTGTTGTTGATAATTTATTACAATAAGATAGATAAATTTAACAAACGAAAAATTGATATTAGATATTTGTTTAATTTTATATCTGAATCCTATTTCTCGCTCAAGGTGACACAATTCAAGTAACGTAATATTTTTTAGCATTTTCATGCATGCAGTTCATGCATGCTCCTTTGCATTTGCATTTTTGTTGAAAAGTTGCTAAATATTCTAAAACAATTAAACTCCCACATTATGTTTACTTCCGATATCTTCAATTTCATTGTTCATAATACAACTAATGTATTACTGATCGACATGCTTAATACAAGAGATTAACAATTGAATTAGCGTGAATTAAAAAAAATTATAATATAAAGTTTTTGTTTCAATTACAGTTGATTTTTTTTTATATTAACTTGATAGTTAAGTAATGTTGATCTGCTATATGCATTTGTATCTATTAAACTTGACCAACTTTTTGATATTAGTCAGACCGTTCGCGTAAGGTCCGACCGTATGAGTATTTTGAAAAAGTACGCATACGGTCCAGACCGTACGCGTACGGTCCAAATACTTATACGGTCTGGAACATATACATCAGTTTGTTATTTATTGTGAATACGTTTACTTTTCAATCTACAGAAACGTACAGTCTTTGAATCAAATGTTAACAAATACTATAACATAAGGTTGCAGAGCATATTAATATAACTTTTAGACGGAAAATTAGTTTTCCAATTGAAAGGGTATTTATATATAACCATATCCTTAGGAGTGGACTAAAATAAATCAGAACGATTATAGAATACTTGTAAATTAGTTTCTCTTCTGTAGACTTGTGACCAATTAACAATGGTATTTATGAGATTTATTTTTCTAAATTGTAGTTTTGGGCATTGTTTATCGACACTTTGTTGCATTTTGAAACCTACTGGCTTACCATTTGTGGCGACCTCGATCAATCACTAGTTTGAGGTATCAGTAGTTTCTAGCTGATATTGATCTGAGTACATAACGAAATAACCCAATTAGTTTTATTGAATTTAAGTTGTGCCTTATGCAGGCACATAAATTCAAATCCCAATGAATACAGCGTAACACTGTGACCATATCTTATAAACGTCCCCTTCCTGGTGTTAAACCAGTGCTTATGAGACAACAATCGAGCTTAATAAATTTAAATATAAATTTAAATTAGAGCTGGCAACAAACTAATCCCACACTGTATCCACTTATATTAACTGAAATAAAATCCTGTTTTCCGTGAAATACGGGGCAAATACACATTATTTCATCATATGCTCTGAATACTCTTTTGATCATAAACAGTTTTGGTCCAACTTCCATGAATTTTCACGGAAGGTTGACAAAGTTATTGATATTTTTTTTTAGCCCAAACCGAACCTGAATGGTTATTGAAAAAGCCGACGTTTAGAATCGCTATGTCTCACTTTTGCGATACAAATGTCACAGGCTCGAAAACATAATGAAAACCTCACATCGAATGTCAGCAGATAATGAATTGCTTTCAAGGAAAGCAAAGTGATAAGAATTCGCGTATTTCTGACTTTGACAGAAAATTAACAAATGTATAATTTGATACCATTTGGTAAGGGAAATTTTGTTACTTTTAGTCGAACTGACAAGTCATTGAAGAAATTATTGCATTACATTTTATTTTGGTGATGTGCTTTTACGTGTTCCTTTTATTTTATTTAGATTCCATTATCTTTTTATCAAAATTCATGTGTACGACCGGGCGTTTACATAGCTACGCGCCTGATAAGTATACATGTAGCTGTTTCAATTGTTGGCATTTTTTTTCGATATTTTTTTCCGAAAAGAAACGTTGTGTACGGTGTTTAGTTGACAACATAAATCCGTCTGTTCAGTGCAAAGCTAAGTTGATGTACACCGTACACAAACACTGAATTTTCGTTCTCGTTTATTACCCAAAAGGAATGAGTTATCACAGGTAGGTTTATGATTGGTAACTATTACTTTTGCCCTGTATTAGCTTTCTTTCAGATAAATCATGTAAATGTTTCGACAACTGTATCGAAATGGAAAGTTGGTGTTGACATTCACAACTATTTGCACATTTACAAGTTAATTAATGTTAATAGAATATCAAAGTTGTCTTATAAATAGAAAAAAAACGATGCGAAAATTATTTTGAAGCAGAAATTTCAGATGGTGAGAAATATACACTGAATGTTGATAAAACAAAACAAAGATTTTCGTAACCGTGTCAGTTCAAAATCGATCATGCCCTCTTGGTTAGTAGCTATTTTTGCTGTACGATGATACACGATGATGTTGATTTCTGCTCTTTCGTCTGGACACATTTTCATTTTCAATTTAAAAAAAAATCGCTTTAGACGTTTATATAGTGACTTGTTTAATAACCTTGAATATACACATATCTTATGTTTTGGTTACAAATTAATTGTTACTTTTTATGAATATAATTTCTACCACAAACTCATATTTTATTAAGTCGTTTCTTTGAATATCAATAATGTGGTCATTTTTATAAATTTCCTGTTTACAAAACTTAAAATATTTCGAAAAACTAAGGATTTTCTTATCACAGGCATAGATGACCTTAGTCTTAATTGGCACAACTTTTGGAATTTTGGATCCTCAATGCTCTTCAACTTTGTACTTGTTTGGTTTTATCAATATGTTGATATGAGCGTCACTGATTAGTCTTATGTCGACGTTACGAGCGTCTGGCGTACTAAAATATAATACCGTACCTTTGATAACTATAATATAAACTATAGAAACCTTAACCGTATGTTAATGTCCTAGTGATTTATTCGCAGTATACATTAGCGTTTGAGGTTCATCTATTTCAGATATTAGAGGTATTAAAGTAAACCACCAGTATTACATCCATATTTTTTGCAGGCCTTTGTTTTTTTTTGTAGTTTTTTTTTGGGGGGGGGGGAGGAAACGGCTTGTTTATCCCTATTTGATGTTGGTTTGTTCAACTTATTTCTTACTTTTTGTACACATTTGCAAGTATTAGGCTAATTTGAATTTTATAACAATATCAGGCTGCAATTTGTTTCTGTCGCACCAAGAAAAGTTAATCTTTTATTTGAAGTATGAAAGTACTTTCATTAGCCCAATCTAATATATTGATGATATCAATTTCCAACCTAGTTTGTTTGTGAAAATAGTGGATGTCACAACTTTGAGATTAGGAGTCTTATAGCTGTGAATCTCTGAAGGGACGTTTTACTTAATAAAGAAGGGTGCAGTCCTAACCTGTACAGCAAGTTAACTTGATAACCAGTCATTTGCACTGATCAAAGTTAACATGTGACCAGATTTAGGACTGCTCTGACCAGTCCTAGGACCAAAATCTAGCTAACTTGAAAAGCGGACTTGGTCCTAGGACTGTTTTTATGTCTGCCAACAAGTAAACTTGGAAGCAGGTCTGTTATTGATATAAGGTAACTTCGAAGCAGTCCTATCAAAAGTTAACATAAGTTAACTTCGGAACCAGTCATGCCGTAAAGTTAACATAAGTAACATAAGTTAACTTTTGCTTTGACAAATCCGTTCAAAACCAGACCTGTTCCCGAGTTAATCTGTGTTATCAATGTTTAGGAAAATGAAAATAGGTTATTGTAAAATTTGAAATGACAATTAATTGAATTAAATCCCGTATTGTCAATTAGATAATGGTTGTCCAATACATTATACATTCGTAAATTATAAGAGGTAAATGTCTCCCAATGCAATGCTGCAAGGGACGAAATAACCAGAAGTGGTGTCGTAATTCATATTTGAATAACATTTTTATTCTTATAAAGTACTGTCGAGACGGAATGGCTTAACAAACTGCAGTTAATTTTATTATATTAGAGGTATTAAAGTAAACCACCAGTATTACATCCATATTTTTTGCAGGCCTTTGTTTTTTTTTTGTAGTTTTTTTTTTTTGGGGGGGGGGGGGAGGAAACGGCTTGTTTATCCCTATTTGATGTTGGTTTGTTCAACTTATTTCTTACTTTTTGTACACATTTGCAAGTATTAGGCTAATTTGAATTTTATAACAATATCAGGCTGCAATTTGTTTCTGTCGCACCAAGAAAAGTTAATCTTTTATTTGAAGTATGAAAGTACTTTCATTAGCCCAATCTAATATATTGATGATATCAATTTCCAACCTAGTTTGTTTGTGAAAATAGTGGATGTCACAACTTTGAGATTAGGAGTCTTATAGCTGTGAATCTCTGAAGGGACGTTTTACTTAATAAAGAAGGGTGCAGTCCTAACCTGTACAGCAAGTTAACTTGATAACCAGTCATTTGCACTGGTCAAAGTTAACATGTGACCAGATTTAGGACTGCTCTGACCAGTCCTAGGACCAAAATCTAGTTAACTTGAAAAGCGGACTTTGTCCTAGGACTGTTTTTATGTCTGCCAAAAAGTAAACTTGGAAGCAGGTCTGTTATTGATATAAGGTAACTTCGAAGCAGTCCTATCAAAAGTTAACATAAGTTAACTTCGGAACCAGTCATGCCGTAAAGTTAACATAAGTAACATAAGTTAACTTTTGCTTTGACAAATCCGTTCAAAACCAGACCTGTTCCCGAGTTAATCTGTGTTATCAATGTTTAGGAAAATGAAAATAGGTTATTGTAAAATTTGAAATTACAATTAATTGAATTAAATCCCGTATTGTCAATTAGATAATGGTTGTCCAATACATTATACATTCGTAAATTATAAGAGGTAAATGTCTCCCAATGCAATGCTGCAAGGGACGAAATAACCAGAAGTGGTGTCGTAATTCATATTTGAATAACATTTTTATTCTTATAAAGTACTGTCGAGACGGAATGGCTTAACAAACTGCAGTTACTGAGAAATGAATGAAATATGTCAAATGACTCTAAGAAACATAATATTTAATTTAACATATCAAGAATAAAGTATATAGACATTCAGGAAGTCTCATTCGATTGCATGTTCTAGACCTTTTTTCGATTAAAAATCTATCTAGCATTGTTTATTACATGTTGAACAAAATTATTGTAACGGCTGTCTGTTCAGCACTATACTTTGGTTTTTTTTGCTGCAAAAATATTCCCTTGAAATTGGTATTCTGATCTACGGTCAATGTGAGCTGTTGTTTTTAATTGATTTTCTACGTATTATAGTTTGGACATTTTTTATCTATTTATTCCAATATCACTATGAGATAGCGTCCTAAAAAACAATGAGCATAACAATTATATTTATCCTAGTAAATGCATACTAGGATAAATACCTTTTTCATAAAGATTGAATTTTAAACCTGATGCTTTTTGTTATCTATGAATCATGTTTTTCGTTGTCTAATATGTTCTCCTATTTATTTGTATTGTAGTCCTGTAATATTATGTTGTCACCTCAATGTTATATTTAACTTTGCCTTTAAAATGCGAGGTTTGGCATGCCACAAAACCAGGTTTAACCCACCACTTTTATTCCCCTTTAAAAGTGTCCTGTACCAAGTCAGGAAGATGGCCATTGTTATATTATTGTTCGTTTATGTGTGTGTTGCATTTTAACGTTGAGTCGTTTGTGTTTTGTCTTATTTTTGAGATATTGAGATAAGACATGGCACGGTACTTGTCTATCCCAAATTCATGTATTTGGTTTTCATGTTATATTTGTTATTCTCGTGGTGTTTTGTCTGATGCTTGGTCCGTTTCTATGTGTGTTACGTTTCGGTGTTATTTCGTTGTTCTTCTCTTATATTTAATGCGTTTCCCTCGGTTTTAGTTTGTTACCCCGATTTTGTTTTTTGTCCATGGATTTATGAGTTTTGAACAGCGGTATACTACTGTTGCCTTTCTTTATTCATAACAGAGAAAACCTGAATTATTTGTTTGTTTCATTTATCTTAATAAAGGCAACCGTTCTTTCCGTTGTTCGAACGTCATAAATCGATTGAGACAATAACAAATACAGGTTCCAAACTATGACACAGGGAAATACATCAACTATCAGAGGAAAATAACTTAGTAGTAATAACAATGAAAAGTCTCGTCTGTAAATATATTTGTTTTTTTTTTCAAATGAAAAGAGACCTTATTCATGTTATTATAATCCCACAAAATATAATATTCCATCAATAACTATAAGGCCACACCAATTTGATTCCTTGTTCGACGGACCTGCCCGCACCAATTTTTTCAAAACAGATCTTTTTATTTTTTTTATATTCCCGCTTCCCGCATCAGAAAATGTAATCATGTCCATTTCCCGAACCGTTATTTTTGTAAATATTATAAAAAATATCAACATTTGTTTTAAAACCACAGTCTAACCTGTATATGACGACTTTAAACACAAAATCACCCAATCACAAGGTGTAAATATCTTTTGGAATATTTGTTTCAGCATGAAACCTATTTATCCAAAGAGGGAGTGCTCCGATATAAATTTATAACAGCGCGGAAATACGTGTAAAGAACAAGCAATTGGTTTCTTTCCCCCTTACTTATATTCCCTATCAAAACATGTTCGCGGTAAGAATAAAGTACGAAAAACTTCTGAAGGATTTGCCTTCAACTGCAATTATATTGTATGCTGGCGAAACAAAACTATCTATATTCCCTGCATGTTAATTCACCTGTCCTGTTCAGCAGTTATCGTTTGTTGATGTTGTTCATAATTTGGTATTTTCCTTTTTGGATATATATATATATATATATATAATTTAGACCGTTGGTTTTCCTGTTCGAATTGTGTACGCTAATAAGTGTGGGGTCCTTTATAGCTTGCTGTTTGGTCTGTATCAAAGCCCTGTGCAAAAGGCCGTCCTTTGATCTGTGTTTGTTATAATCAGGTTGAGAACAACCCTCCTTCAGATAAGGGGTAATTTATTGATGTAGAAAAGAAAACAGAAATACCAAGGATTTGTATAGTTCTTCTATACAAAAACTTTGAAAACTTAGAATTTTGTACTCAAAAAGAGGAGAGTTGCATTATATTTTAAAGAACTTTTTTTTTAAAAGAGGGGTCCACTTATTTTGAATAATATTAAACTGTTAAAGTAAATGTGTTAACATGGAAAAAGTCCAGGAATATTACAAAATTCTTTGACATGTTTTGACCATTTAATACCAGATAGATATGTAGTTGTTTGAGAAGATATGAGCTCTTTTATACAATCAAATATATTATAACTTATATTGATCCCTCATAAAACATGTAAAAGGGATATTTATAACATTATGGGGTTGCCCCCAAACTGATTATGACTTGAATGGAGAATTGTCTCATTGTCAGTCACACACACATAGACCAGATTTGACTTTTTCTTGGTGAACAGGGAAAACATACATCAGAAATTAAAGAAAAGTCTACGTACAAATGATAAATCAAGTTTTTTTCTTTTTAAGCTTCGCCTGAAAAATTTGCAAATTAAATATTTTTTTATTAAAATTTTCAAATCGCTCGCTCGCCCCATATTTTGGAGTCCAAAAAAACGTAGAAAAAGAAATTAAATTGGTGTGGCCTAATGTAGTTTTTTCATTTCAACAAGTTTAAATTGATTTTAATTTTCTGTTTTCTTCCTCATGCTTTTCAATTTAAAACGTATTATGCTTTGATTCAGCAAAACAATGCTGCTACAATTAACGGACAAACTGTTAAATATCAGTTTTGTCAAAACGAAAGGTGTTGACAGTTTACTTGGTGAATTGAATAAATGAAACCTCACACGAAACAAATAATTTACCATATACAGATTTAAGTCTATACGAATTATTTGTTATAAACATTGATGAGTATGATGGTAAAGATAAAACATTTTTCTCTCCTGGATACGATATTAGGCAATTAGATTATATAGAACAACAAATATCTGAATGGAACATTATTTAAACTTCCATTGGTACGTCACAAAAATGTCAGTAGTTTTAATACCTTATGCTGACTTTTACAACAAAATTATTTGACCTCATCGACCAAAACTGACCATAAGTGAACTTGAATTTGTAAATCTATATACCCGCATAGTAAATCAGCCATAGATTTTTTTATGTTAGAGTTCAAAGTAAAATGACAGCAATATTGCAATACAATAACAACAAATTTTTGTTCACATAAATTTAGGGTGCCAGCATCTCCTTTTATTCAAAATATTGATACGTTATAAACTTTGAATAGTTTTGATACCGCATGCTGACTTGTACAACAACATTATTTGACCGCATCGACCAAAACTGACCATATGTGCACTTTAATGAATAAACTATATACCCACAAATTAATCAGCCATATTTTTTATGTCAGGATTCAATGTATAATATTATGGACAGCAATATTGCAATACAATAACAACAAATTTTTGTTTGCATAAATTTGGGGTGCCAGCATGTCCTCCTTTTATTCGAAATATTAATACGTAACAAAAATTTTAGTAGTTTTAATACCTCATGCTTACTTGTACAACAAAATTATTTGACCGCATCAACCAAACTGACCATATGTGAACTTTAATTTGTAAATCTATATACCCGCATAGTAAATCAACCATATTTTTTATGTAAGGATTCAAGGTATAATACAATGGACAGCAATATTGCCAAACAATAACAACAAACTTTTGTTCGCCTTAATTTAGGGTGCCAGCATGTCCTCCTTTTATTTAAAATATTGATACGTAATAAAATTTCAGTAGTTTTGATACCTCAAGGTCACTTGTACAACAAAATTATTTGATCGCATCAACCAACACTGACCATATGTGCACTTTAATTTGTAAATCTATATAACTGCATAGTAAATAAGCCATATTTTTCCATATCTGGATTCAATGTATAAAACAAAGGACAGCAATATAACAAAACAATATCAACATATTTTTGTTTCCATAAATTTAGGGTGCTAGCAAGTCCTCGAACATTTTAAAAGAATGAGTTCCGGTAAGAGCCGATTGTGGCCTCAAATTTCAGGTTTATCTGACGAAAAATTTCGGACACTTTTTGAAATTATCACTTCAGTGTCTATTTCAGTTGATTCAATTAGTTTATGTAAAAGATTTAAAGTGATTTACTCATTAAAAACGATCCGAATAAAGCTTGTATATGTAATATCTATCAAATATGACACAAAATGTCACTTTTAACATGTTTAAGATGATTTTTGTCAAAAATGAAAGTGGCCGCATTCGTGTTCATCACTAATCTTTATGTATGTTATGCATCATCATCGAATACAACTTACATTTCAATACAAGAATACAAGAATGAACACAAATGCGGCTACTTTCATTTAAGACGGTAACCGTCTAAAATTTAACTAAAATGCTAAAATTGTGAAGATATCATTAATTTAGCACAACTTAATGATGCTAATAAGCGAATCGTGTGTATTTTATTGTAAATAACAGCCTATATTTATGTAGCAGATGCATTCTACTTTCTTATAAATAACTGAAAGATAACATTTTAACAATTTTGTAAAACTGCTTTATTTTAGGACCACAAAGAGGTCTAACTGGACCTTCTCCTTTCCAAAATGGAAAATCATATATCCCGCCACATTCCTTTTCAGACATGACTTTTAACTTTATCTCCCGACCATTTAAATGGCTGCCTTATTTTTATTTGTTCACTGTTAATTTAGAAAAGGCAATGACTGAGTGAGCATTTCACTTTAATCTAGGCAACCCAACCAAAAGAACACAACAGGGAGGCTGTGAGAATTCTTGAGAATGAGATATCCGTTTAGTTGTGCAATTATCAAAAACAATTAATAAAGACATTATGTGAATCTGCAGTATCAATCAAGTGCCAGTCAATGAAATACACAAGGACAAGCTCATACTAAGACATTTGATACAATCAAGGGATGATTAAACACAGACCGTAAGAAGCTAAAAAGATTTTGTTTTTATTATATTCTATATTCAATGGCTAGTTTTAAACATTTAAAATTCAACAAGCTGTGCTTTTCTACTCGATTATGTGTTCGTTTCGTTGTTCGTACAAAAGGACCCAACAATAATCCAAACAACATTTAACTTAAAGCATTTGTTTTCGAGCTCACTCAACTATCCAAAAGATTTGGAGAAATCCCACAAGTTCTCTTTTACTTCAAACAAACCAAAGTTTACATGACAGAGGATGAATGCTGAGCATGAGACGTTTCGACGGACTCGGTCAATTTTTGGAATAAATCTGTTCGAACAAGTGTATAAATAATATCCGTTTGTATATCTAAACTTACCAGTTATATAGAATATTGAATTCCATCCATTATCAAAACATTTTCGCATAGAATATTTGACGTCGCAAATGTACCGATTATTTTGGCATTAACGCCTATAATAAAAAATAATTTTACATTCAATCAGTTGTTGTTGATATTAAGAAATACATTAAATAATGATGATTATCAGATTGTTTTTAGAAATATCATCAGACTTCACTAACCTGCATAAGCCGTTGCTACATTGTACAAGCTTACCTTGTTCCAGTCGTGGAGCCCATCGTTCTAACATCGACGAAACAGTAAAAAAAACAACGCCCTATACACGAATTGAAAGAAACAGGTTCAATATATATTATTAGTTTTAAAAAATTATTTAAAGGGATTATATATTACGTTATATAAAAAAGCAAGCAAACATACACTGAACGAATCAATTTGATTTATGACACACTATCAATGCATTATGTAAATGGTACCAGGATTATGATTTAGTACGCCAGACGCGCGTTTCGTCTACATTAGACTCATCAGTGATGCTCGTTATAAAGCCAAACAAGTGAAAAGTTGAAGAGCATTGATGATTGAAAATTCCAAAAATACGGCTAAGGTATTGTTTTTGTATTGATTGTAAACCAATGTCAAAACTACAGCTATAACTTTGGAAAAAATGGCGACCAATCAAATAATGTACATAAGGTACCCTTAAGTAATAAACGTTCAAAAAATACAAATTTAGTTCATGACAAAATTGATTTGTGTGCCAATGTAGCATGTTCTAGCATATTTCGATTTCAATGTTTGATGATTACTATAAAAAGTATAAAATTCATGCTTCAAACTCATATCCACTTTGGGCAAAATAAATGGTATCTTGGTAATGAAATCTCAAACAAAAAATATAATGTCATCAAAGTAATAATATAATTGCATACATGTATATCCATAATAGAAATTTTCTTCTCTTACGTAAAACTTATACACCAAATGTTATAATTATAAGTATGTTAAAAAGGATAAAAATCAAGCAATAAGTATAGAAATTGGTGAACAAATTGTTCTTTTCAAATCTTTCAGTTTTAAGGCTCTGTTGCATTTCTTTTTTTCTCTCTTCAATCTCGATATTTCATGCATGTTTAGAAATATGACAAATTATTTCAAAACACAAAAAATAGATATAGAAATTGTGATATAAAAATAACCCAAGTGATGTTTATATATATATGTTTCTGAACATGCCGTTGAAAATATTTCATGCTTGTTCAGAAATATGACAAATTATCAATAAAAACGATAGGAACACATATATATAGTGATAGGAAAATGCATCATATCGTATTTATTTATTCACTGAGTGCAGTGATGTAGTACATATTGTAGCAGTTTACTTAAAAATATATAATATAATCGGCAGCATTTTACTGTAACCTTGAAAGATGACCGATTTTACAGTATTTACTAAGTGTATATAGAGTCACAATGATTTCTGCTGTTATTATAAAGCTGAATTTTAAATTAATGCGCATATTTGCAATGGATAATTATTGTTACAGTTGTTTGTATTTGAAAATAAAATTTCAGAGGATGAATTTCGTTTTATATTCTTCACCGTGTTTATTTGTTCACAAGGACAGCGACTTGAATATTAGAAATCTTGAAAAATGGTTGATTGTTCTGAAATACATATCACAATTGTCGGCCAAACATAATAAATAACTTGAACCTTGACACAGGAAAATCAATTATGTTTCAGCATTGCATAGCATGTAATGGGCTTGTAAATTAATTTCACGGGATGAGTTGGACGCGAAAATAGCGATTTATAGTGTGCATTTGACAGGCCGTACAATTATGTTTGTTATATACGTAATAAACAATGTAATACAGTTCTGTAATTGGATAACGATCTGAGATATTCTACGATATATAAGTGCGTTGATTGTCTCTATACTACTGTATATATTATATTTTAATAATTTTATTATTATAAACGATCATAAAAAAAGAGATACATATTTATTCTGTGAGCTTTTTTTAAAAGGATTTAAGGCTTTTTTTTCACAAAAATGGCCTGTGTCCAGTTTTGAAACTTTAATAATTAAAAAAATTGGAAATCAATTTCATTTGAGCACGATAAAGGTCAAAGCTATATCTCTAATCCATCAGCTTAAAAAAATTCCGAATTTGCAGTCAGGTCGTTAAATATAATCTTAGTAGCAGCTTTTATAGGTTGTTGCAATTAATACTGCATCTCGTACATAAAAGCCAATAATTCAATGGAAAACACAAAATGTGAACATGAATTTTATAATTCATTTGGATTACACCAGATCACTTAAACGATCGATTCTTCAGAGAAAACAGATGTTCAAACAAACCCAAGGTAAACCAGAATATCCAGATATTTTGTTTTAGCACATGCGCACACTGATCCGTTAAAACCATATTTTATAGTTATTGTTAGTTATAAAAAGAAGAAGATGTGATATAAATGTCAAAAGACAAATCCAGTGACCAAATGACATTGAAGTAAAAAAAATATAGGTCACCGTACGGCCTTAATCAATAGGCAACACCCAAACGGCATAATCAGCTATAAAAGGACCAGAACTGACAAATGTAAATTATTGGATCGAGAAAACTAACGGCATGATTTATGTAGTCTTTATACTATACAAATGTCATAGTTTGTAAAAAGTCAATCATATAAAACAAACCCGCACAGTCCACGGAATCGATTTTGTTAATTTAAATTTGTTCCAAACTTTATGCTAAAATATCTCTGTTAGCTTTATATTTAAACCAATTCTTAATGTTTTACTCTTGTAAAACGTTACATTTCTATACATGTTAAAGACAACAACTCATCTCGTAGCTCTTGCAGTTTGATCATTTTGTATTGAGTCAATGTATGACCAATGACAATGTTATTGAACCAGTCATATCTTATTTTGATGCAATACACATGTTCTGTTGTTTAATTTTTCTAGTTTGATATTACCATTCTCCGTTAAACAATAATGTTTTATTCTAAATATTCTATCTGGAGTCTTAACTGTTTCGTTGTTTTTCATATATGCACTTCACTGAAGGTCGTCTTCACAGAATCAAAGATGTAAAAATATTCAAAAGATCAAGAAGGCAACATCAACATATTAATATTTTGAATTGCGAACATAGTAAAGGTCACCCTTTCATGTAAAAATCGTAGAGAATGTCAGACTAATTTAAAAGATATTTTAAAAGAAATTGATGACTGCCTGAAGATTAAGATTTTAATGCATACGGCATGGAAAAGGCGAACAAAACCTTATGAACAAATTCATGATAGAAACCAGGATTGAAATGTTATATTTACAAAAATGTACGTCAGACGCGCTTTTGTCTAAAAAAAGACTCATCAATGACGAGGTAACCCATTGTACAAAAAGTTCTCAAATCTGTTATTTGTAGTCTGTTCTAAGGGGAACCGTTATTGAATAACATGTGATTGATATAATTAGAACACAAGTCCGTCTAGTTCTGAATTGATATTGACATATATCGAACAGAGTATAACAACTAATAAATATGATAACTTTAGATCGTAAATAGTTATGATGTTGAATAACTTGTGTTTGCCACCCAGTAATTTTTTGCCTCAAACAAATGTTACGAATAAAATTCACAGAACTTTTTATCACAAAATGCAGATCAAGTTCAAATTTGGTTGGCTTACTTTTTACCTTTCTTAAGAAATGTCACTTTGAAATGGAACGCTGGCAAAATGTATCATTTCGCTCTCTAACTTTACCTTGCCTAAACCAATTTTGGAATGTGTGAGGATTTTTTCTATTTTGATCATTTTAAGAAAAATAGTCGAGACTTCCATTTGTCTTTGCTTCTGAAAATACATCAAATTTGTTATATTCTCATACTTCACGAAAAACTGTCAAAGTTATCTTTAAATCAAACACGTGCACATTTTTTTCTTTTTCTATGATAAATCTATCAAAATTGGACAAGTTTGCACAACCTATATATAACTTGAAATGAAATGCGTTTCCACACGGTTTTGTTTATATCATTTTTGAAAAGGCATAACGGAACCTTTAAATTGCAACAAAAATAATTCCATTGAATCTGCATTCTAACTTTAGTTTGCCTTGACCTATTTTGGAATGCTTGGAATGTTTAAGGCATTTTTTTTTAAAAGTAAGAACAATAGTTGAGACATTTTTTTTCTTTGTCCTCCTTAAAACACATTATCTGATCTAGCTTGTCACACTTTACTAAACATGTATCATTATAAAGTTATATTTCAATCAAAATTTATTTTCTTGCTTTTCCTATGATACATTAAAATAGGACAAGTTTGTACAACCTATAACTCGAATTGAGCTGCGTTAAAAAGGTTGGGTAATAAAACTTTTGAAAAAAGGCTTGAGTTATCTTTCAATTGCAACCAAAATACTTACGATTTGATTTAGACTTTTCTTTAATCGTTATGTCTTTTTTGGCCTGGATTATGAGAGTATTGATGTTTTCATTACAAAAACAAAGTTGTTTGATTATATTACATGCTGTGTTTTTAATTTATATTTAGATTTAGGTACAAATAAGAAGTTCACGAAATATATAACGATAACATGCCGGGCAGTAGCTTCCTTACAAATACAATAATGTTACTTCAATAGTTATCAAAGGTACCAGGATTATAATTTAGTACGTCAGACGCGCGTTTCGTCTACATAAGACTCATCATGACGCTCAAATCAAAATATTATAAAACCAAACAAGTACAAAGTTGAAGAGCATTGAGGAACCAAAATTCCAAAAAGTTGTGCCAAATACGGCTAAGGTAATCTATGCCTGGGAAAATCCTTAGTTTTTCGAAAAATTCAAAGTTTCACTAACAGGAATTTGTTCTCAATTTGAAGCCTGAAAAAAAACAAGAATCTTTGTGAAAAACAATAACAGCTAATGTCTTCACTCCTGGGGAAAACGCAGATGGTTCATGCCTTGATTTTTATTGTTAATGAACATTATGAACAATCTTAGTTTGCCAGCGGAAAAAAATCAGACAGGACATCATTTAATAATAAAGGTATCATGGCACGATACGAAGTACGACTCTATTTAAGTGCTGGCCACGTGATTTATAAAGAAGCATTATTCAATGAAACAGTAACACACACATAATATTATATAGTTACCTATTTGTTTGCTGGATTATTATTTCAAATGATTTTTTTTCTGAATAAAACATAATAAATGTGTCAGAAAACGTACGTCACCAACAATTATATAAATACATTTATTATTATTTGGAATACGAAACAACGATAGCAGATTTAATTTGAAGATCATACAGTTTCCTCGTTTGAATTGTTTTACATTGTCATTTCGGGGCCTTTTATAACTGACTATGTGGTATGTATTTTGCTCATTGTTGAAGGCCGTACGGTGACCTATAGTTGTTAATTTCTATGTCATTTTGGTCTCTTGTGGAGAATTGTCCCATTGGCAATCATACCACATCTTCTTTGTTTTTTTATAATCAAAAAAGTTTAAAACAAAGGCATCTATATTGAATATACAAAAACGTAAAGACGACTATTTGAAGACAAACAATATGTACAATTAAATTGTTTTAAAAGTTATTGAATTTATCTTCATATTGGATATTATGGCCTGAAAGTAAAGTAACACTATCTACATTAATGCGAAAATATGAAGTAGTATCTTCTTGATCTCTTCTTCCTGTATAATGATTAGAATCTTGTAACTGAAAATGCTACATCACTTCTGATTGTTTTATTTTTATAGTCATATAAAGCGGTGTGACAATTTTGTTTCAAACCAGGAAGTTTGATAGAAGAACAATGCACACGTTAACGTAGAAAATGTGGAATATTTCCGGAAACAAAACTCAAAAGTCCTTTATCGCTTGATGATTTATATATACATGTATTATATATTATTTTTGTTTCTTTATTCTATACACGGTGGGTATGGTTGTCCTGCGAGAGAACGTACTGTGCTGGTGATTTGGTCCTGACGGGTGCTGGTGGGTCCTGATTCTGTGCTGGTGGGTTTGTTTACATTGTATCAGAACGGTAATAAAACGACTGTTGTGTTGCTTAATTTATCTCTGATGTGTCATAAGTACCATGCAAAGTATATTACAACAATATTATATTGCAAAAGTCGTGCAAGTTCGTTAAACGGAATTGTCCTGACGCTGTGCTGGTGATAAGAAAAACGTTCCTGGTTCTGTGCTCCTATGTCCTGGTTCTGTGCTTTTATATTTTAGTTAAAAGTGGCAAATATTCAAGATCATTGATGCTGTACTGTTATTGACTTATTAGCTGTTGTCTGCTTTCTTGAAATTGACATTGTTGTGAATCTGTTTACTGTTATTATGAGAGAAAAAATACCCCTATTTTTTATTTTTTTTTAAAACCTACTGTAATCTTATTTATTGGCCTGTTAATGGAACCCTTCTTGCCCCCTTTTAAGATAAGAAAATATGTTTACGATTTTCGGGATTACGATCATTTTGCAAAATCACCAAAATTCGTTGTAATTTATACAATACTTATATAAAGTAGATGATGTGGTATGTTTGTTGTCAATGGACAAACTTCCATAAGAAATCAAAGGAAGTATGTGTTAACAACCATACGTCATCGTACGACCTTCAACAATAACCCATAAGATAAAAATGTAAAAGGTTTTGCATAAAAATGGAGAGCAAACATATAGAACAAAGGACTTTCTGAGCGTTTGAATCATGTCTTTAGCAGCTTAAAACACATTTGTTTGTGAACATTGAGTGCTGACTATGAGAATGACAATATTATTGCGGGTTTGTTTGTTTGGTGGTGTTTTTTTTTTGGGGGGGGGATGGGGATAAGTTAGAGCGAGGTTACAGTGAAAGTTTGGAATAGTTTCCGGTAAGATTTAAAAGTTGTATTGTAAAAGAAAAATGTATCTTATAGATATTAAGAATCACTTGCTGTAATATTTCCAACACATTTTTTTTGTCTAAACGGTTATCAGGTATTTTTTTTTCTTCGAAAGTTCGATAGAACACTTAAATAAAAACACTATTTTATGAAAGGGCAGGCTAGAATATGTCAGAGAATGAAAATAAGATAACATAAATTAAGATTTTAAAATAAATATTCAAAATAAATATTTTTGATAAAGAATTACGGGGGAGGAAGTGAACAATGTGTCCTTCTTTTCTATATATAAATATTTTTCATGAATAAAAATAAAATGTGCCTTGATTATAATTGAAAATGAGTAAATGGAAAAAATACCCAACTAAAATACACTTTTATTTTAATATTGGTAATATCACTAAGCTTTTAAGTTTTGTGTGTCAAACACACCATCTCTGTAGTAATGACTCCTTACTAAGATATTTCACTTCATTCATTTTTTTTTCTGCATTTTTTTATATTGTGAATTCACAGAATTATTATTTTAAAATGTAATCTTAATTTATATTTAAAAAAAAACTGAATCTAAAGCCAGATATATCAAACATTTTTGTTTCCATCTATCCGTTTTCAGGGCTTTAACAATCAACAATAACACGCCTGGAAAATAAAATGCGTACTCGGCTGTCTGTAATCGACCATTTTTAGACACCCCAGGCTCCTAAAAAATCAAGCCGGGGTGGGGGTTCAAAGGTGCATATTCAGTACTTATATCAATATTTTATCTTTTCGTGTACGGTTTATGACCCCTCCTGTGGCCTGTAAATTCAGATCAGATAACGAAACTGGTTCCATCAACATTTATAAGCAATTTAAGATTGTGACCGTCACAGTTTCCATTCACCACAAATATATAAAAATATAAAAAATACGTGTTGTATGCAGCCTTTTGTTTAACTATTAATATATGTATACGGATAAAGTTATGAAAGGCAGCAGGGTCATCAGGGTGAGGAGTCCATGTCATCTGAAATAAATGCTAAGCATAGATCTAGAAAGCGACATATAATCATGACATTTAAAAAATTCTCTTCTTTTCGACTTTTTTCGAACAAATTGACACATAAATTGAATTATATAGTATTGTGGAATTTTTAACTTATTTTTGATACTATATATTGTTATCTGATATTGGACGAAAGATGTTGCCCTTTTATGTTATTATGTAATACAAGTTCAGATCATTTGAAAACACATATTAAACAGCCAAATGGATGCAAAAGAGTTAAAATAGGAGCCATAGATCCTGTTGGCAACAATTATCTGGCTAATTTTATTGATTTTGTAACATTTGTTTCAAATATGACCAACTTCTTATCCAAAATCACCAGCACCGTATCAGGACCCACCAGCACAATGACAGGACCCACCAGCACAGTATCAGGACATGAATAAATTGAGAAAATGCTAAATTTTAATAAAATGCAATGTTTATTTCACAAAATTGTTTTGTCGTGTGGATTGCGGTATAGAAAGCGGACTCTATGAGCATTTTTGTTTTATTTTCCCAGTTCGAGATTTTCTGAAAATGAGCATTTTTGTGTTACTCTTACTGAAACAGTTTAGAGGGTCATTTTTTTAATGGTTTATATATGAACCCATAAGAAACGAAATTGAAAAATCTCAACTGTTTTCTTCCATTTTTTTTGAGTGAAAACGTCAAAAATCATCATTTTTGTCTTTGTTTACATTTTTTCATTGATCACCAGCACCCGTCAGGACCGAATCACCAGCACAGTACGTTCTCTCGCAGGACAACCATACCCACCGTGCTATATAGTTATCAAAAGTACCAGGATTATAATTTTATACGCCAGACGCGCTTTTCGTCTACATAAGATTCATCAGTGACGCCCAAATCAAAATAGTTAAACAAATAAGTCTCGTTAGTATTTACTTGTTTATTATTTTAAATTTTATAACTTAGCTATTAGATTATATAACTAATGTTGATTTAATATACTGATGCTTACCAGAAAACAAACCTGGATTGCTGGTATAAACAAACAGGGACTCTTAACTGGTATGCAGGACTAGTGATGTGTATTGTTTACAACAGAAACTGTTATTTGTTGTTGAATAAAAATAAAATCAAAAAAATAATCCTCTAACAATCAACATAATTTGCTACTCACGGACACAACTTATATCATCAATAATTATTACTCAAAATAAAGATAACAGCATTTATAATAAGTTCTGCCATGCTTAGTTTTCTCCGGAGTCATAACTCCTTAAATATATGAAATATGATAGGACAATCTTACTTCCAACATAATGTACCACCAGAAAACTGCATATCAAATTGTCAATAGACCTCGGCCACTCTTTAACAGTATGGTTTTTCCTGAATTACATGTTTAAAATATTTGATCTTGAATCGTTACATAAAATGACACGAAACTGTTTTATATGTACGCCTTACACGATAATTTCATAGGAAAAGATAAACGTATAAAACATTTTATTAAAACATTTTTGTAAAACATATATCATTCATTGACAATGACTGAACTTAAAGTCATAGTTTCATTACGCTATCTAGTATAATAACAGCTTTAAAGCATGCATCGGATTCATGTTTTATTATTGATGTTAACGAAAATGAAGTAGTAGTATGATTATCATGAGACCAGAGTTTCCCCTGGGTCAATTATTTTTTTTCGCCACCTCTTTCGACAAAACAATATATTTTTCGCCACTTTATTATTTTTTTCGCCAAGTAACACAAATACATTTTTCTTTTAAAATTTCCCTTTTTTTCCAGCCCCCTAAATAAGAAGTGGTTTTTAAAACAAAACGAAGCATCTTATCACTTGGAATTGATCCCTCGTGTAAGGTGTAGTCATTACATTGAAGGGTTACTCTCAAGCCAACCTTTTGAATAGATTTCTTCATAACGACAGTTTTCTTTTCTAGACCATCGTAAATAAGTAAAACTAAATGCTTGATAGACGTGTGTAACTAAAACGACTTTGAAGTACCCACTCAAATCAATGATCTATATGAAAGTTAAATGACAAAGTTTTAAATCGGAGACCTTTCTTGCTTTTGGACATTTTTCGTAATAACAACAATTTTTCTTTTCTGGATTAAAAGAAGGAGAGGAAGCGTAAATATTTTGCTTCAAACACGTGCGTCGCAAAGTGGTTAATAAATCCCCTTTGTGACATATGACAGACGCCATTTAACCATAATTTGTCATATCATATAATTAACACCTTTATTAATTAGTCATTTGATGTCGATAGCTATGAATGCAATCAGCTGATTATTGATTTTCTGTCAAAATCTTAACGAGTTCAAGGTGAATTCCGAGTATTGTCTGATCGGTAAAGTCCGAGAATCCCGAAAAAAGTAAATAAACAAGATGGCTGAAAATAAATCGTTATATATATTTCTTTCGCCAAATTCTTTCGCCAATGACGAATTTTAATCGCCAGAATTATTATTTTTTCGCAAATTGCGAAAATGGCGACCGCCAGCGGAAACCCTGCATGAGACCGTCAGAATAATGAAAACATATATTCTGACGTCATAAGTATAGGATGGATTACAATCTTTATCTAAATTGATGACACTTTCGAGGACTTTATTTATTTAGGACTACTGAAGGTCCTAAGACCACATACAGTTATGTCACAGGCTTATGTTACGCCTGTGTATTACTCGGAGTTTCCTGAAGTTTAGAATGAAGCTTCGTGTAAAATCCTATACAGTGTGATGTACTTAAATAATCAGCCACTTTCTGATTCATAAAAACTAGAAGGTTTCTTTTACTAATAAAGGAGATGCATATACTTTGGGTTTCGTTGGTTTTTTTTCGCGGGAACTACAAATCAGTAACATTTTGTATCGAGATCACGTGAGCATACGTTAATGTAAGATACATTTTCACATATTGACAATAATCAAATGTTCATCCTATTTCGTTTCTAAACTACAAATTGAGACATTCATACATTCATGAACATTCTTAATCGTGTGAAGGGTTTGTCACATCCATTAGTCCGATGATCAAATACATATTCAATGTATTCTTATAGGAAGGGTATAATTAATGAAGAATACCAAGATAACGGTCAAACGTTTTTGCTTCTCTCTGTTGCAATTTTGTGCATTAAAACTGGATTTATCAACTTTAGTTTCAAAATCTATCTTTAATTGTACTATTTTTGTCTGTGAGTGTTTTGAATAGAGATAAAAAAAATGTATATCTCGTAAAGTTTGATATGATATACAAACAAACAATAAGGAAACTCTTGAAAAACATTGAAAAGTAAAACGACCTATTTATGTTTACAATGTAATTGTTATATAGTAACACGTGCAAATTGTTTAACAGTTGAATCAACAAAGCGAAATTTTAAATGATTTAGGGATAGTTGTTGTTTTAATGTGGAGATTGAAAAAGTGTTATCACGTGACTTGTTATATGAGCATATCGGAATTCATACGCAGGCGAATTAAGCAGATGGTCGGGTTCATACTTAAAAAAATCCACTCTGTTCAAGTCTCACTTCCTCTCCCAGTTAAAATCCTTTCTCTATTTGACAGTGTCAATATTTTGATGTTTTTACGCAGACGATGCTAACTGAAGTGTAAAAGTGTTTAGCCACAAGTCAGATGCGTTACTCAGTGTTATTTAATAAACCATAATTTATGAGATAATATATATTCATTTACACGTACTAATTCGTTTTTGAGAATTTAACATAATATTGCTTATACTGTTGATATTCCTCGTTAATTTAATTTGACTTATGTCCAGACGTATAGTAACTCAAACCTTCTATATGTCTATCACCGCACCAGCATAATAAATCACGAAGACAGAGCAAATTTTTCATACGGCTCAATATGTAATACTTCCGTGGCCAGACACATGTTATCGATATTGAACAAAAGGTTTAATGTAAAGTACACGGAACTTTTTCATTTATTTTTTATCTGCGTCAAGGTGTTTCATCGGGTTCTGTTTATGTTTTGCACATTAAATTGAAATGCAAGATATAAGTTGTAAAAACACATCCACTTATGATGTTGAATTACCACGAAATTTACCATGGGTCTTTACAATTAATTTTGTTTTATCAACTTTTAACAGATTCTTTTTGTATTGACTTATTGAAAAATTCGGTTGAAATAATGGCAAATATATCCATGTCAATTGAACTCTAGTGGAAAGTTGTCGCATTGTCATATAACATATTCTTATTTTAACACTATTTTGTTATTTCAGTCAATCCCAGAGTCTATTTGTCTATTAATTTTATATGCAGTATCTTAACTGAATGTGTGCATCAGACCTATCTGTAATTTGGAGATAACAAAAAGACCCCAAAATGAACCAGCAACTGATTCCAAATTTAAACTCTGATAACTAATATTTGTAGTGCGAAATAAGTTGAAATCATATGATTCACGATTTTTGAAGCAGACGATTATCAATTAGAAACCCTTATCTGATACAATCATCATGTCGATAAGTACATTGTTTATGTGACTGAAACCATTGAGAAAAGAAGCAACAAAGTAAAAATAATTATTTTTAATGGGCAATGCATTGTTCATGTCCATTTCGTCAATTCTTCATAATAAAAAAAGAGAATGGAATCATGTATACTATCTCATACTAATACGTTAATAAGTGGCATTACTACACAATAAAGAGGACAGTCACCTTTATATAACCTTGAACCATATAGTGTCCTTAGACAGATTAACTATGATATAAAAAATGGCATGATATATACAATATGCTAACGTCTTCCTTCCCATTGTAATCATATAACTAAGGAAGATTACTGACAGGAATATAATAAATGGATGCAAGGTATTCAAAATGAGTTGATATCTGAATTATTTACCAGCATTCATTAACAGACCTCTTACTAGAATAAATGCCATCAAATATTAGTTGTCATATTGTAATTCATTGTAATATTAAGTTTGGCTTTGGATGCAGGTTTATATTTGTGATTCTTTAGTTATAATGCTACTTTGAAAAACATTTTCGTCATGCATAATCTTCGTAAAAAACTATTTTGATCATTTGTCTGAACTATCAATATAAAATTATAGGAGACATCCAGTAAGATGTTATTATCTATTTATTCTTTGCTTATGCTTACTTGTTTAATGTACTATGTCATTCTGTTCAATTATGTGAATCTATTAACGATGTTGAAATTGTACCATATTTTTTTAATCTCAATACAATAATAAAAATACACATTAATCATTACTATCATATTTCTGGCATATTTCATCTTTTTTTTTTAAAGTTTATTGAATATATTTCCCAAATGAATATGTTGTCAAAACAAACATTAAGGTCAGGTTCATTGAAATCCTTACAATCCTCGAAATACATAGAGACGCTTTGTAGGAAATAATGAAATTATATTTAAAAGTTTTTGGCAGTCGGGTGAGGTGTTCATATGCATTGCAAACTATTCTATTAGTTTTAATTAGTTGCTTTTGTTCATCACCAGCGTCAGTAAAGTTTGTGACAGATCTATAGCATGCAGGAGACGTGGTTGTCAAACCATATATATACATATCCTATGCAAATGGACAAATATTGTTAGATGATTTGATTTCAAACAATTTGCATTAAGCTTCAAAAAGCCGTTGAAACTGTTTCGCCTCCGATATAAGTACTTCAAATGGCAAAACCCGTGTGTTCTAAAACGATAAAAATATTTTTTGTTAAACTGTAATGTGACAATCCGATCAATCTTGAAAACATATTATTAGCAAATTATTCTATTTTTTTTAAAATTCATTTTTATGAAAATATCTACGGTTAAGTAAGCAGTTTGACAATATGTAAATATTCTGGCATAGTTATTAATGTTAATGAAGACCGGTCTAAAACGTTCGGTACATTCCGTATGACATGGTTTGTATAGTTACCGGTGGTATACACCCTTTAATTTGTATGTACATACATATCTAGTTAATAATATTTAAAAAAAACCTTTAAAAAATGCAACCTGGATAGAGTGAATAGGCATCCCGATATCCAGTCCATATATGCATTTCAGTTTCAAAATAAACTGCCTTGCGTAATGTTGTCTTTTCTAATAAAGCATGTATCTACATTTCTGCAGAAGCACTACTGAATTGATAACATATTAGAAAAAATATCAAAGAAGTCCAAAGAAATGACCATAAAAAGAGAAACGTTCAGATGGTGCATTTTTTTTTTTAATATTGAAGGACATCCTATGATTTAATATGTTTTAAAGCCTCACGTATTACTAATCTGATATGTACTGTCTGACCATCTTTTAAATATGTTGTTCAGTCGGTAGTGTTTTAGTAGGAACATGCTGCAGAAAAGATAGATATATTATAGACATGGAGATAGGAAGATTTGGTGTGAGTGCCAATGAGACAACTCTCCATCCAAATAACAATTTAAAAAAAGTAAACCATTATAGGTCAATGTATAGCATGTCAAACTCTTCCGGAGCACCTCATATCACCCCTAGTTTTTTGGTGGGGTTCGTGTTGTTTATTCTTCAGTTTTCTAAGGTGTGTCATGTGTACTTTTGTTTTTTCTGTTTGGTCTTTTCATTTTTAGCAATGGCGTTGTCAGTTTGTTTTATATTTATGAGTTTGACTGTCCCTTTGGTATCTTTTGTCCCTTTTTTAAAGTGCTGACAATTTTTAAAACTTAAATAATAAAAAAAAAATGGAAACACTCGTTTTAGTTACGATCGACTTTTTCTTCTACATCAATAAATTCAAAAACAGATGATTTAGCACTGAGGATTCAATCAATATTAGGTTTGTGACCGGTTTTCCAAGGCTGAATTTTACAAATGTCAAAGTACAATAATCTAAGAACAGCCAAGAAAATGAATAACATGTCATTTGTTAATGTACAATAACATCATTTATAACAATGTCATCTATTGTTGCATTGCATTTGATTATAACAGATGGCGATTTTTTAACAACGGAGGACAGGATTTGAACGGGGAAGATCACCGACTTTATTTATAACATTGATATTCGTTATAAGATTTTAAAAAAAATATTCGGTTGTAGGTCAATTTAATGCTACCGTTAATAGATGATAGAAGATAATCAGAAATACTCGTACTGAATTAAAATTGAAATGAAACATAATAGCATATAATCTTACCCCCATTCATATTTCGAGGCATGAGATTGGTTCAACACGACCGCATGTTGACTGTGTATATGACTTATGGGGTTAGACGTCGTGGTTTATTTCAATACACGACAAGTAGTGGTGATACGTCTATTTGTAAAAACAATACGGTGATGAGGAAAATCTTAAAGGTTTTCAACAGACAAAGACATCGATGATAAACGATGGAAATAAATTCATAAATCATGTTGAAAGCTTACAAGTTGTTATCGTTTGCACTTGTTTTGTTTTTGTTTTAATGAATATAAGTAAGGACTTAAAGACTTTATCATTTTTGGTATAGGCCACTAGTCGAAAACCATATGTTTTCGCCCTCACCTCCAAATGGAACTTACGGACCTCATATATATTGGTATAGATCACTAGAACACTGTGTAACTTTCAGTACACTTAAAATGATACCGATGGTGGATCTTTGTTTCTTTTTTCGTTAGTTCGAATGCCATTTAATTTATCCCCTCATTGTTGCATATTTCCCCTATTTTCTATTAGTACACATTCCTGATTAGAAAGCAGTTTTTTTTCTATATACGTTTGATGGCATTTATATTTTCTTGATATAGTCTATACATTTTGATTTTTATGGACATTGAAGTACCAGAGGGTCTCGTCGTCATTTGAGTGGTCTGAGGTAGGTTTTCACTATATATTTTTAATATCCAACTAGCACTTTGGAGGCTCTATCAACATGGAAGACAGGAAGTGTAACAACATTCCTTTTAGTAAAGTGTGTATCTACCTATTAACTAAATGTCCACACAATATTAGGCATCAGAGTTCTTTCACATCTGCCCTATGCCTTTTATCCTAAACCTTTGACAATTCTTAGATTAAATGTGACAACCTATGCTCTCCGTAGATATCGAAGTTGACATTATTCTGTAAACTCCTTCCAATTCAACATTTATATAAACAGAGTCTATGATTGAGTTGAATTTTATACACATTGAAAGACCAAAGGGTTATCATCCTATTTTAACCGATTTCACGTAGGATTTCATTATATATGTCTTTTTAGGGCTTTCCTTAAATATTTCTATTTATATTTCTAAATGTTTCTAGAGTATTCGGTTTTTCTTTTAATTACGTTTTCAGACGCATCATACATGAAAGTAAATCTTTGAGGTCGTTTTATTGATAAAAATCTATATTGCATAATGACAAATATGCAACTTAGAAAAGGAGTTATATTCAAGGACAACTAGCATTTACGACAGCTTCAAGATGCATTAAACAATTTCTTATTTATCTTATCAGTCCTCCTGTAAGTCATGCTTTAAATGTTATCAAGTATCTATTATGTTAATGGTTGTCAACTTATTTTGAAATTCCAGCCGGTTGGATATTGAATATCGAATATCGAATAACAAACGGGCTGCTAACTTCACATACATATGTTAGACCTTTGATTTAAAAAAATATATATTTTTAAAATGTTTAAGGATGGCCATTGTTCTATTCTAATTTGTTTCTGTGTGTATTACATTTTTGTGTTGTGTTTCTGTTGTGTCGTAGTTCTCTTATATTTGATGTGTTTTCCTCAGATCTAGTTTGCAACCCGGATTTGTTCTTTTCACAATCGATTTATAAATTCGCGACAGCGGTATACTACTGTTGTCTTTATTTAAGTTGCTCGATACTATATTAAGATACGAAGCAGAAACCGAAAATTTCGCAAAACTTTGTACATGTATACGTAGATCCACTGATGTTTTGAGGCTGTACGACGTAATAGACTGACATATAATTCAACACTGAGGAACGATTATAATGATTGAGATGACTTGTCACTGTGAATTTTCCTCGGAGTTCTGTATTTTTGTCATTTATACCTTAATACTGATGACATAATGTTATATGTATATCCCTTTTTATATTCACTTCTTTTATTGAAAAATGGACAGCTAAACGCTTGCTTTACTGGTATTATATATATAATGTATTTTTAAAAACAGTATGCTGACTGCAGTTTCTGTGTGTTCACCATTGTTTTAGTTTGAACGTCCTTATATTGATCAATTTAATTAAACCGGCATAAATACAACAGCTTCAACCTTGACGTCAAACTTTTGAGTTATCCCAGTAATGCATTTACATGAAAAGATATTCTCAAAGATTTTCTTTAATCTGTTTAAAATGATGAAAAGGAAGCGAAGCAATGACTGCCTGACAAAGAGATTCTTTCTAATCAATCACGCTTAATGTTGTTAATTTGTTTCTGTGTGTATTACATTTTTGTGTTGTGTTTCTGTTGTGTCGTAGTTCTCTTATATTTGATGTGTTTTCCTCAGATCTAGTTTGCAACCCGGATTTGTTCTTTTCACAATCGATTTATAAATTCGCGACAGCGGTATACTACTGTTGTCTTTATTTAAGTTGCTCGATACTATATTAAGATACGAAGCAGAAACCGAAAATTTCGCAAAACTTTGTACATTTATACGTAGATCCACTGATGTTTTGAGGCTGTACGACGTAATAGACTGACATATAATTCAACACTGAGGAACGATTATAATGATTGAGATGACTTGCCACTGTGAATTTTCCTCGGAGTTCTGTATTTTTGTCATTTATACCTCAATACTGATGACATAATGTTATATGTATATCCCTTTTTATATTCACTTCTTTTATTGAAAAATGGACAGCTAAACGCTTGCTTTACTGGTATTATATATATAATGTATTTTTAAAAACAGTATGCTGACTGCAGTTTCTGTGTGTTCACCATTGTTTTAGTTTGAACGTCCTTATATTGATCAATTTAATTAAACCGGCATAAATACAACAGCTTCAACCTTGACGTCAAACTTTTGAGTTATCCCAGTAATGCATTTACATGAAAAGATATTCTCAAAGATTTTCTTTAATCTGTTTAAAATGATGAAAAGGAAGCGAAGCAATGACTGCCTGACAAAGAGATTCTTTCTAATCAATCACGCTTAATGTTGTTAATTTGTTTCTGTGTGTATTACATTTTTGTGTTGTGTTTCTGTTGTGTCGTAGTTCTCTTATATTTGATGTGTTTTCCTCAGATCTAGTTTGCAACCCGGATTTGTTCTTTTCACAATCGATTTATAAATTCGCGACAGCGGTATACTACTGTTGTCTTTATTTAAGTTGCTCGATACTATATTAAGATACGAAGCAGAAACCGAAAATTTCGCAAAACTTTGTACATTTATACGTAGATCCACTGATGTTTTGAGGCTGTACGACGTAATAGACTGACATATAATTCAACACTGAGGAACGATTATAATGATTGAGATGACTTGCCACTGTGAATTTTCCTCGGAGTTCTGTATTTTTGTCATTTATACCTCAATACTGATGACATAATGTTATATGTATATCCCTTTTTATATTCACTTCTTTTATTGAAAAATGGACAGCTAAACGCTTGCTTTACTGGTATTATATATATAATGTATTTTTAAAAACAGTATGCTGACTGCAGTTTCTGTGTGTTCACCATTGTTTTAGTTTGAACGTCCTTATATTGATCAATTTAATTAAACCGGCATAAATACAACAGCTTCAACCTTGACGTCAAACTTTTGAGTTATCCCAGTAATGCATTTACATGAAAAGATATTCTCAAAGATTTTCTTTAATCTGTTTAAAATGATGAAAAGGAAGCGAAGCAATGACTGCCTGACAAAGAGATTCTTTCTAATCAATCACGCTTAATGTTGTTAATCGCTCTCAAGGATCGAATAGTTCTTTTTGTTTTATAATTAAGGTTAATAGTAGATGTTGCATATTACGTAATGTCAATGGAGCAAAAATTATCTAACATGCAAGAATAATGACTTATTGTTTTACCTGCAGTCATTTAAAAACATTTTCCAAGTTTTTTCGTTTGACAACTTAATGATAGAAAAAAACGCTTTATAATGTATTAACGTTGACCAACTGGCATGTGAAAATGTACCTAGGAAAAAAAACAACAAGACAAGAGTGTGAGAATTGTAAAGATGTCATGAACTAACAAAACTTATATAATGATTCGTATTCCTGTTTAATCTATTTTTGCATTGAGAAATGTTCATAGAATACTTATAGAAGGACAAGTGACAATCCAATAACATATAAATTTAGTGTTGAATACTGATTTACTCATCAATAAATTATCAGTTATGTTTTGCACCTTATTGGTATTGATGTTGCGACAGCTGCAGCTTTGGTAATTTGTAATGAGACAACTCCAAAGATATATCACCAATAATAAAGCTGTTCAGCTACTTTTGAACGAGCAAGAATATACAATTTGAGATCAAAATAAACATAATTGAACGGTCAATGACATTATGTGATAAAAGGTAGTATGTTGTCAGTCTAAACGTTAAGCATTACAGACGTTTTCTAAAATATCATTATGTTCTATATCTTAATATATTTCATGGAGAACTTTATTCGTCCGGTTGAGAAATTAAAGTCTAGTGACGACTAAAAGCTATCTTTTGTATTGTCTGCAACTGTCATTTTACACCACTGTTTAAAGAAAAGACAACATAAAAGTGTATTATCCGCTTTATCTCCTCGGAATAAAAATCCATTCAGATGTCTACTTAATTGACACTATGTACCGTATCAAGTTACCACCAATGACATTAACATGAGAAATGATGACAACTGGTCAAGGTTGTTGTAAGCTTTATTTATTTCTTAGAACTACCATGCCTGTACCATGTCAGGAATATACCAGTTGGTATTCAATCGTCTTATGTGTTTCAGTTTTGACAGTTGACTAGGGATTTTCACTATTTTGTGATCTGACTTTTTGACACTTTATAGATAATCGGGATAATATACAAATCTTTTTGGATCAGCATACCTTTTGTGAATGTTAATACTTGGCCAAGATCAACATTTGCCATATCTTATATAATTCGCTTAACAACGAAATGGTACTAAAACGTCCGATATTCATTATCAGTCGTTTTGAAATTGTTAAGCCATGTCTCATTCGAATTTTTTTTTCTAACTTAATGAAAACTCAAAATCTTTTTGACTGTTGGAATGAGAGGAAAATTAATACCATCTATATTTTAAACATTCAGACTCAATAAACTTTACATTCCTGGTGATTGACATTGAAACCATTTAACTTATTTCACTAAACTTGACTGATGGCTAATAAAAATTGCGCAACGTGACATTTACGGACCTTACTTTGCGTGCAATGTATTTCCTAAATAAGGCCCAGTGCATTCTGTCGTAACTAATTAAATCAAGCAATAGATACTGTTTATACATTTTTCAAGGCAAAATAAATTTAAAAAAAAAAGTTGTTTTTGAAATAGAAAATAGACTCGAACAATTGAATTATAGCTTACATTTGCTATGCATTGGCTGGCTCAAATAAACTTATGTAAACATTATATCGTTACGCCCACTGATTGTATTGTATTTTGTTATTGACATTACAATTATGAGGTCAATAAGAGTTTATTATCGCCTAGGAATAAGTATAAACCCGTGTGATGTTTGTGTTTTTATTATTATTTACACAGCAGTTTTAATGGTGTCATTATCTAGTCTAATCACATGAGCAATATTAGGGACATATGCACCAGGTTAATGCGTCCTAATAACAGGTTTGTATTGCAAATTGAGCAATGTTTGAATAGTAAGTTCTCACTGCAGACCATTTGTAAAGAAAAATTATATGGTAGGTTTTGCAAGGATACAAATATCTACCAAAGTTAAAATTCAGTGGATGCAAGTTATCATAGGCAATCGTACACCTTTCAACAGTGAAACATCCCATACAGTATGTTTGGCATACATGTAAAACAAAACTATTTACGAAAAACACAAAATGACAGAAACGAACTTACAACAATCACTGAACTACAGGCTTTTACTTGGGAAATTTGTGTGAGCTATGGGACACTGTTGTTACAACCGAACACAGAACAACGTGTAAAATATGTTGAAAAGGGCTTAACTTATCAGATTGGTTAATTACAGAAAACCTCTAACAAAAACAGCCCCGGCGTTGCAGGGTATTTATACATCCCTTACAAAAAAGACACTAAGTACAGATCTGAGAGTACTCGCAGTTACTGACGGCTGGTTTAAATTTTGCAACCGAACCACCGAGTGAACCAATAATTGTCATATTTTTTTTATTTTAAGACTGTTCACAAAAAAAGAAGAATTAACATTCGCAAGGCAGTTTTAACTAATGTTTTAGCAAAAAAAAGCTAAAAAATGAAAATAAAAAATTTAAACAACATTGTCTCAGAAAATAAGTAATCGTTCTTCGCAATTAATTTTGGGATCGATAGCTTAGGGGAATGTTGTTGCTAGTTATGGTTACAGGTTCTTGTCTGAAGAAACGTCCCTGCCACAAACTGGTCGTTCCCAAGTCCCACAGTGTGCAAATATACCATTAAAAATTATTGATCCTATTTTCATCTTTTTATATAAAACAAATACGTATGCCTTCACATTTGTACCACTTTTTCGGGTATTTCAATTTTAGATGCTTATTTAGAAAAATCAACATATTGATTTAATTGGAGAGATGGAAATTGAAAAAAAATAAAAGATTTAAGAGTTTCGGACTACCATTAAAAACATTGAAATAACTTTTATAGATATATATTTGTTTGGATATCATTACAAGTATAACCAATATGCAATGTTATGTTGTATTCAATATCAAACATCCCATAGTCTTTGAACATAACACAAGACTGTTTGATGTAATTTCAAAGTCGAAGAAATATGATAGATGATTTTGCAGTATTTTTGTGAACGTGAAGGTGGTGATTAGTCCGATACAAGCATGAACGTTCCTAGTGTCAAACAAGATATGATACATGATCAGATCGTAATAGAGTGGAGACTTATGTATGAATAAACGTTTGTTTACGCGAACAAAACCAAACTGTTCGTGAAGAAGAAAATAATATACGAGTAGTTGAAGGTTTTTGTTTTCTTTTTTTTCTTTTTTTTTCTTGAAATTTTCGACTACATCGATCTGATAATGTTGAATACGGTTACACTTTTTTTCACATATTTGTGTACCTATAATTGAAATTTAAACTGTATACTAATTTACTGTGTTGAAATAAAGCTTTCCTAAAATCTTCGTGTGGTTGAGGAAACTTTATTCAAAGAAAAATTAATTCGTGACAAGAAAATGTTGGACATATTGAGTTGAGTGCATATTGATTTTTAGATTAACGTGTTCTTTTAAAATACTTTTGTTCTAAAAGACAATAAAAACATGAAGTGCATATAATTGAAAACAATTGATAGAACATTAACCTGTTTAGTTTCTTAACTGATATTAAAGTTGTCATTAATAAGAAGCAATCGTAGTGCAGCGATTTTACAATTCGATAAATATCACAAAATAACACAGAAACAACAACTGTATAAGATACACGAACGATTGACATGTTATTGTCTAGTGCATGTGGAGTGACTAACATGATCATCCAACTTCACCCAGAACGTCACTATATATAAATAAATCAATTGGCAGATTAACAAACAAAAAAACGACCGTTCGGATGTTCAAGTCATCAAAGAAAACATGGCGCTAATGAGTTGAGACATAAGCACTGTGTATCGGTCAGCCAACGCGGGATTGTGACCATAAACCGTATGTAGTGTCGAATTCAGTCGTGTTTCCTTATAACATGAAATAGATTATACAAAAACTTTATAATGCATTAGTCAGTCTATCAGTTACATCTTACCAGATAATCAATTATCAAAATGCAAATGAAAAGTCAAGTGAATAATTAATGTAGCTGAATGATATAAGCTCTTACAATATAAAAGTGACAAAACAATTGTTATTTAATTCTACCAAGTGTTAAAAGAAATAAATATAAAAAATATTTGAATATCGCTATGATACTATTTTTTTAATTGGAAAGAATAGCTCTGTGATCACGACTTGAGAACGTGTATACATAATAAAATGAATGATTAAGGGCATACGATAAAGTTACAGGGGAGGTAATGACGTTGCTAACGTAAAATGTTATTTCCGCGACGTCAAACTGTGACATATCGGGAAAAGATGCATTTTTCGACTGATTTTTATCATTCAAATAATATTTATAATGTTGAAAACGAGTTCATGGCCCCTATTTTTTAAAACAGCAATTTGCTTCATTTTGCAGGGATATTATGTGACCAAAATCTTATAAATCTGTAAATAGAGGATTTTTTTTAATTTTGATAAACATGCAGCAAAAAATGACGTATTTTCCTCAAATCATGAACATTTGATAAATATGAGTTATTTCTGAATAAAAAATGCATATTATTTTAGGATACTTATATAATACAGAAATTACCGATTATTTAACAAAAATAAGTAACTTTGTGTTTATCTTTTATAACCAAAAAATTATGTCTTTCTTTCGAAAAAGTTATTACGGCCACAAATCTGAATTTAGAGCAAATATACAAAATTTCGAAAGCATTTTACTAAAAAAGTAGCACATGCAGGTATACTTTTTATTACATATTTGATTTAATCAGCTAAAAAATAGCCTGTATGCAAATTTCCACGAACTTGTAAATACAGGATCAAAACTGTATCGTATGCCCTTAGACAGATTAACAAATGAAGCATATTTCTGTTTATTGTTTCGTCCAAATGGCTAAATCATGAATTCTGAGATAACAGTTTGATAAGTAATCAATTAACACAAAATCACTATATTCTGTAGATACTTTTCAAATCGTTTAATCATAGCATATAGTTTTTGTATAGTAGATTTGATGACAGTTGGTCCTCTTTGAACATTTCCATAGATAATGTTGACTGATTGATTGATTAGTTGTTGTTAAACGCCACTTAACGTAATCAAGGTTTCTTGATTTCCCCATTTGACGTATTTTTTACAAACTAGAAAATATTTAAGAAAGTATCAACACTTCATGTTTTAAAAGTCATCATTACACTAGGACTTGCATTGGTGTATTTTGATCATGTTTATTCATCGATATATTCAATTAGTCATTTGACAATACAGACAACATTCATATTTTTAGATGTCTTTGCTTTTGGTACATATTTAGCAAATTATATTTGCAATTTGGAGCTTAAGTAAAGGCAATAGTAGCATACCGCTCTTCAAATTTCATAATTCGACAGAGAAAAACAAAAATCTGTGTTTCAAACTAAAACCGAAGAAGCCGCGTCGACTTTAAGAGGAAACAACGAAACAACAAAAACACTAATATTCAAAACAAACGAAAATAAAACATAAATTGTAAAAAAAAAATATCAGATGATAACTGCAATATTCCTGACTTTAAAAAAGAAGTGTCATATAGTTAAACACAAGAAGTATTTTATAGATAATAAACGAAAGACCAGAGATATTTTCATCACACAATGCAAATCTATATATTTGTCAAATCATTCATACCAACGATGTTCTTTTTTTTAACACCTTGCCATACGATTTCACGTAGACGGGTCTTTTTGCCCAAAGTTTATGAAGACAATTACTTTTTGAATTGCAAACATTTGTATTTAAAAAATGTTATAATATCTTTGCGTTAATGGTTATCCATGATAGCTCCGATTATTCAAAACTAAAACCACGTTCTGGCATTGCGTTATTAACAAATTTTTATACTAATGATAGTTCAAATTCGAAATAGTAAAAAAGTTAAGATTGAAATAAAAATAAATGATATACGACTAATGATAACTATAACTCAGATAGGTGTATGAGTTATCTATAGATTACTCCTTTAGAGACAAATAAAAGATAAATTTATTTCTGAATCTCTAATACAATAATTGCAATCTTGTGTTACTAGAAACTGTCTGTATTCAATGTTTTATTATGCATAGATACCACAGAAATTATTGATTACTTAAAACTTGCCATTATAGTCCGAACAATGATGACATAATTCGATTTTAAATAAATCTTAATTACCCTTCATTTTCGGGATATGATAGATACAAACTTGACGTAAAACATTAAATGGATTTCAGCTTTACATTCCAAAAATAATTGTCGTCAGTTCCATCAAGGACAAACCTCTATTTCATAATATCTGTCAATATAATTTTGAAAGGTTTTACATCCGAGTTCAATAAAGTGCGTCTATCAGTTAAATGTAAGACTACAATGGGTTTACAACTGCACTTATTAAACTGAATACGCTCTTATCCTAGTAAGTGTTTTCATCTTCATATAACATGTTTTGCAGTAGCAAGTATATTGAAAAATCGAAAACAAGTATTCCAAGGGGAAGTATGTACACAATTAAACAAATAACTGGAACATAAACCTCAATCAAATAAACAATGAATTTTTAACAAAATTTGAACAAATCCTAGGTAAAATGTCCACTTAATGAAAATAATGTATTATTTTAAAACTAAATTTGCAATTCTCTTAAACCGGATGACCTTAAAAATACTTTGGCGACCGTTTACAATAAAACTGAAAAATAAATTAATTAAAAGAATACAATTTGGCATCTTTAATTGAATTCGTATAATCGATGCAAATAACATCAGTCTCTTTCAACAAAAATTGCAAATTTCTACAGGGCTATTGCTAATATAGAACTGAGATAAAAACTGTTTCCTATGTCCTATCAAAAATTAAGATTGATTCACACAAAAATCACGTTAAATATGGCTTAACCCGATTAAGAAGGTCCTGCGTTTAATAACCGTTGACTTTTGACGTCCGTAGAAACTAGTTATAGTGTACGTGTTCTATCTTATACGACATCTTTTTTTTAAATTAGAATGGTAACAAATAGGAGTTTTTGCCAAAAATGATATCTTTTGACTCATTGAAATTGTTTTAATAAATCTGATTTTATTGATTTTTTTATATACAGCAATTGTGTGAAATGCTCCCCTAGTGTAATATATACAATGAATTAATCTGTTTACATTTAAGGGAAGGCTATTTTACTGATATTGGCAGTCGTAACAGTGAAAAATATTCTCGTTATAGTTTAATTTATAACTAAGTCTTTTGTGTTGAAAGGCACTGATATCGCAAATTTCACAAATATTTATATTCCCGACATAAAAGTTAGATAAAGTTCATATATTCAACTTTCCATATTCCTAAAATATTATTCATTTTAAGCAGTTTCCAACGCATGATATACAATGTTAGTTTAAATTACGTTAAATGAGAAAAAAAAAACCCAACACTATACTTTTCGAAATATCATTGATAATTACTCTTAAATCAAAACAGTGGAAAGCTATGATGTATAAATAAAGCAAGATTATGTGTTTCAAAACTATTTATTCATAAAAAAGAAATGTGGTATCATTGTCAATAATGATCAGTACCTACTAGAATAAAAATGGCGTTAATGAAAGCAACCACTATAAATTCAGATATTTTGATGATGTTCTGTCCATTTACATACAAAACTTTTTTGACTGGGGTCCATTAAAATATATCACTCATGCCTCAAAATTGAAGAAACAACAGGAACGGCTTCATCTACCTAGTTTTCAGACGTAAACCACGAATTTGACATACACGGTCATCTCAGTACTAAAATCCATGAAAAAGAAACGATTTTAATTTAAAAATTATCACCAACCGTAGCAAAAATACACGAACTTTGCCTGCATCTGGGGTATTCACTTTTCAATTAATGTTGTATTTAAGAGCATGAAGCAACTACCCAGACGTTGTAAAACGTCACCAGTCCCTGAGCAGAAAGTTGATAAACCAGGGGTATGTCAAAATGTCTGGTACTTTTTTTAACAAATGTCATCGGTAGGTACCAAGATATTGTTTCATTTGTTTTTAATAATATTTATTTAACTTTTTTAGTCTGTTTTTATTGGTATCCATTTGACGTGACTATGTACTTATACATCCCGTCATTGTGTTATTGTTCAATGATATTGTTTGTATTCTTATCTTTCATCTTAGACCTATAGTTGTTAATTCGTTTCATTATGTTCTGTTCTGGAGAGTTGTCTTATTGGCAATCATACCACACCTTCTTTTTTATATATGTCTTTACGCCTTTTAGTGTTTCTTTGTTACAATGACGTGTCTCTGTGCTTATACATCCTTCTACTGTTCTATACTAAATTTTGATTTCTTTCCTTTCAATTTTGCTAAAAAGCTTTGTCTATATGCCTTTTTTTTGTCTCGTTGAAAAAAATCTGATTTACTGATCTGGTAATGCTGATCATTTTGTCTGTTTAGTTTTGTCTATCTTCTTTATTTTTTGCTCAAAGCACAATAGAGGGTAAACAAATCCTGATTTAAGGGCTGGCACTCACATACAAATATATGAGCAAAATATTGATTTGATACTAGACTTTGTCTTGCTGATATTTATTTGGAATTTAGACTGTGTAATATATTTTTTATCATGTAAGGCAAAACACAAACAAAATGCAAACGATCGTCACTAAATGGCTATAACTGCAATAAGGAGGCGTTGGACGATTTCCTCAATATTATCTTAAAGAGGGGCGAAAAAATCCAAAGGGACTGTCAAACTCCTTGATCGAAAAATAAACTGACAACACTATTGCTAAAAAAAAAGATAAAACGACAGATCCTGTTCCAATAAGGCGTACGATGTGTTGCGCATGTTAATTAATACGAATCAAATAAATAGTATATAACATATACCAATGGGTAAAAAATGTCAAAAAGGGCAATAACTCTAATTAGGAGTCGACAAAGAATCGACCATCCGATATATTTGTAGAAATTGTCTTGCTCACTTTTTTTGAATTTTTATGTTTTACTCTATCTAATGTAGTGTTTTAGATAATAGGCAAACCATGGGAAAAAGTGCAATTATGAAAACTCCTTAAGAAGTTGTCTAACAGTTTGATAAATTTGGCCTAATGCTTCCAGTGGAAAAGAGTTTTACGACGAAGGGCACCAAGTGATGAAAAAAACTCACTTGACACATTTGGTCAAAAGAGCTGGAAATTCAGTTTAATTTTCAATTTTGAGGCACAAGTTTGATTGACGAAAGCATTTTTGTATTGTCTTTGCATATATATGAGTTGACATGTGCGAATAAAGTATCAGCAAATACATGAAATACTTCCACAATGTCTTTTCGGAAAAAATATGTGCATGTATGCGTCATTAACTACTTAATCATGACACTCTCATTAAATGCTGTCAAAATGATATTAACATTCTAATATAATTTACAAATGACATATTATAAAACCTTGTGTTGATTCTGACTATAATGCTTTGAATAGTTGAAAAGATATCAGCTACTATATTTGCACTTCTACATGAAACAGATAATTTGCAATAACAGAACAGTTGAATGGTAAATCTAATCTAGGTGTAAATTTATTGTCTCACTATTACTCACTGGTTTCATAACCATTTATCTGCTTATATAGTTTTCAACCTATTTCAATCAGATCAATTAAAATACGTCAATAGCTTTATTTGAGGTCGGTAAAAAAGCAGTACAATATTAGCTCTGTCATTCAAGCAAACAGCGCCACTTAAAGGTAACTCAGTTTCCACACACATTAAACTTTCTATGCACTGATCTTAAAAAAAACCAATGAGTAGTCATGTATCTAACTTGAACACCTAGTCGATCAGCACAGAACATGCCATTATATAAAGTAATAAAAAAGTACTATGTTTAATCATGATTATACATTAACAGCAATAATTACATAATTTAGTGGCAAGAGTTGTCATTCAAGGAGCTTATTTAGTTTTATAAGAAGCCGATTGATGTTCCAGAATTTAAAGTAGCCTCATAACTTTTTCATTACTAAACACTGCATATTAAAGCAAATACATAATGGCATGTAATACAGACATTGATGTAATGGTATACTTCCTATATAAAATTTGTGTCCGTGTATAAAAATACCGAGAAAACAGAGGAAGATTATAAACGGAAAGTCCCTTATTAACTGGCAAACTCAACATCTCAATCACATAGAACAATTGGTAACAACTCTTTTCTATTCCCGACTTTGTACAGGCATTTTCTTAAGTAAAATAAGTGGAATAATAGTCTGGCTTTAAAGCTACTTAAAACACTCATTTTCATATTTAAGTGGCATAAAATCAGATTTATACAAAAATGCACAATGAGCTTTCCGTATGAAGAATTTTGTTTGCTTCAACTGCCATAGTTTTCTGTCATCTGACGTTTAAAACAGTTTTATATATTATCAAATCTAATCGTATGTACTGATATATTCAATATAGATAACTCTTAAGTTTTTTTTGGTTCGTAGTTCTATCTATATTTGCTGCGCTTAGAGGATGTTAAAATTTGATAATATTGAAAAAGGCACCAGTAGTATACCGGTGATCAAAATAGCTGATAATTATTAAGTTTCTTGGTTATTATTCTTAAAAAACATAATATTTTGAGAACACTCAACTGGCCTGGTGTTTCTCTGATATGTTGTTCCTGTTTCGTGTCATAATAAGAGATTTTCTTATGTTTAGATCAATTGGATCACCTATAAATATTTTATCATATTTAGCATTGCCATAAAAGCGGCAGGGTTTTCTAGCTACAAAACCAGATTCAACCCACCATTTTTTTTTACAAAAATGTATTGTAAGCCAAGAAAGTGGCCATTGTTTTATTAAAGTTCGTTTCTGTGTGTGTTACATTTTAGTTTTGTGTTTCTGTTGTGACGTAGTTCTCCTCTTATATTTGATGTGTTTCTCTCAGTTTAAGTTTGTAACCAAACTGTTTTTCTGAGTTTTTCTAAATTGCTTCATGAATTTCACTACTGTTGCCTGTATTTGAATTGTTGAGTCCTACATTTCAAAATTTTAAAACGTTTTAAATAAGTGTAAATAAAACGAGCATATTTCAGTTGTACATTGTTGATGTTCTTTTTACTACAAATGTATAATTCACTTGGAAGAACTTTTGTAAATACAATCTATTGAAGCTTAACTGTATGATAACACGTTTAAAATATATTGAATTTTCATTTGAATATCCTTCATTATTATAACATTAAAAACGAAGTTTTTAAATACTGAAATATTGTAAAAATATTTGTGATATTGCAAAGTCGTACTTGAATCGGGTCGGACACCAAAACAGATCATTGAAGTCCTTTAAATAATGTTCTAATTGTATTTACCTTTACCGAAACTTTGTTCGACAATTAACTGTATACCATCTAAAAAAAGTTGAGATTATCTTAATTGCACACAAGGGTATTATTATATTTGCAATAACTGTTTTGTCGGATTTAAATCAAGACAAAATTTCTTATTAACTAAATGGATCAATGTGACACAGAATAAAGTAAGGTTATTGGCCTATGTCCGAAGGGACTAGGTGACCTGTAAGACAGTAGTATACCGCTGTTCCTAAATCTATGGACAAAAAACAAAATTGGGGTAACAAACCAAAACTGAGGGAAACTATTGTTTAAAAATAAGTTGAAAAGTAATGTATATATATATTCTTTCACATTTGAATTCATGGACTTCGAATGAAACGTGAATGAATTAATATTGTATCATAAGGTTACTTTTTTTTCAGTCAATTTCTTGACTCAATGCCTACCTTAACCAACATGTACTTATCTGTAGTTTCAACGACAGTGACGCAGTCTCTTTTAAATCTTAAGCACGAAATGTCATTCAAATAATTATTTGTAACTCTGTTTTCTCCGATGATGTAAAGTAAACGAATGTCTACAATACTACATTGAAAATGTGTTTTAGGTGAAATAGTATATGTGTCATCTGCAGCCGAAAACGTCTGAAAAATTTATATCCGATAAATGGAAGTTGTCAAATTAGAATTCATACATCATCTTCTTATCTTTACAATATATGACTATAACAAGCAATAAATAAAAACTTGAGACAACAAAGGGATTTCTAAACTAATGATTCAAAATCTATCTGACAATGCTAAATCAAAATACGAAAATCGACGAAAATCACACAGAATAACATAGCAGACTACAGACGTTCAATTATTTTAAAGTAAATGCACTTAACGTATTTTGTATAACTTTTTAAAATGAAAGTTTCCTGCTATTTTGAATCGGAAGTAGACAGCATGCCATTTTTGTTTACTTTCAATTGGACAATACGTTTTCTTTGTTTGTCGTGTGTTTAAAAATTGATGAATAGAACCTTCGTTTTATGAACTGATATTTGTCAATATGCTCGTCGTTGTGTTTTGTATACAGGTTACATCAACTTAGGGTTTCTTAGCAACATATCCTGTTATTTGCCTTTATATACATGAAGTTCTATGCATGATAATGCCTAAAGACGTATTCATCGTGTTTTATATTTTCCTTTGGTTTCTTTATAGAACGTAGTGCAAATCATGTCTAAAACATCCAACAATTTAACCATTCATAATTATCAACGAAAACAAAAGCAGCATGCTATACATAAACATGTTGAGATTATTATACAGAAGTTCTTTAAAACAAATGGCACTATTTTATATATGAAAGGGGTTATATGGTTGGAAATGCACTTAAATATACAGTATAGGGTGTACGATTTGTTGTCAAAAAATGAGAATCTCAGATTAACCTCAAATAATAACCGTATGTTTAGAACGTGAATAAATAATAAAAAAAACTACTTACGGAAGAAACGGTCTCAGGAAGTTCTTTCTTTCTTACTTTTAATATCCCTAAACGTCTTAGTTTTAGTTCAAATTGCAAAATCCAATTAAATATACATAATAATATTGTAAAAATCAAGGAAAATTTTAAAATCTGCAAAGTCAACAGAATGAGATTTTGTAATTCAAAGAAAAGCACTTACACTGTATACGTGTTCAAATATTCCAAAAAGACTAAAACTTTTGATTTGGAAAACCGTTGAATTCATCACTTCATTACACAAAACAGAGAAATGTGTTTACAAATCATATAACAATCGGAGCTGGATAAACCTCAACGCTTTAATCAAAATTTATTGCACAACTTTGTTTTGTTTACCTCCAGGAGTGTTTGACGAACAAACTGCAAGGTGAGATAAATTAATTTACGTATAAAAGATCTTAAATGTTTTTAGATTTTGTAAGCAATTTTTTGCCCGAAAAAATAATGAATCGTGACTTTTTTTCTGAACATTAAGCTCTAGTTTAACTCTAAGTCATTATAGAAATTTCTAAATTTCAAAAGATTGCGGGAGAAATGATAAACACGCATGTATACAAATACATGTATACAAATAACAAGATTGGGTATGAATGTTAAATGAGACAACTTTTTGACCATGGTACTCATTGGTATACTCGTTGCACTCATACCACATCTTTTTTGTTTATTTAATTGTTACATACATATCAACCAGTGATTTTCGAGGCGCTTCCTACACTTTATTTGTATTGCAGATTGACACCCATAAATCGTCAAATCTATATTTGAACTTAATGTTTATTAACTGTATACCACCATATTGAATGGTAAAATAGAAGTACACCATTGGTCTTGTTTCGCGCTTAAGTCTTTACATTTTAGGATAGATTGACATTTAATGTGTAAGACTTTTTATCCGAATAACAAAAAAAACCCGACTTATTGATTGACCGTTATGGAATACTCGTTTCACAGATATAGCGGACATTTTCCAGTTGTCATAACTTCATTCCCGTCCGATTTTTCCGGAATATGTCCTGCCGATTTCGACTTATAATCGGGTTTGCATATACACGAGCTGCACGAAGGGTGGATCAGGATCTGCTTATCCCTTCCGGAGCATATGAATTCTCCCTTCAATTTGGTTGGGTTCGTGTCGTCCAGTCTGTAGTTTTCTTATTCGAGATATTAACATATTCGGAAATGGACGTTACATTTTTATGATAACTACAAATTAAATGGAACATAACAAGTCTTTCGTTGTATATCTGGGTTATATATTGCCTCCTTATCTAAGTTATTTGCATGCTGTGAATAAATCTTCTATAACCATCATAGTTTACTGTTTCTCTGATGTATAGCCAAAAGATTTTATATCTCTGAATATTCGCATGTACTTTTATCTGTGAAGTAAATAGTGTAATCTCTTGTTTCATATGATAGACATAATTAACTTTTCTGTAAAATCAGACTTAGTCTTATTCGGGAGGATTTTACGTGGTTTTTCTAATGTCTTTTCACAATGATTAATAACAAATAAAACATAACTACATGTTAACGTGTGTTATAATTCTTTATATAACGTGTTTTTGACTTAAGCCAATTAATAATAGCTTGATATATTTAAATTTTGAATATGTTATCTATACAATAAAGGAAGAAACCGTTTTCATTGAGCTGCAACTCGTCTGAAACCATACAAAGTCGGAAATATTTGAGATATGACGTATGAATGTAGTGGTTCATAGTTCATAGTTTGTCTTTGAAATAATCTTTGTTTTAATAAATCCGACAATTTGGAGAAAATATCGAAATTTGGAGACCGTTATCAATCCATGTATTATACGCTCTAACGCATGCTAAGTGATTTTACGGACATCTTCAAGTGGTAATAAAAACATCAGAATTTGTATTTAGCTTGCACCTAGAGTACACAATCGAGATTTATCGGACATATTACTACATCTGTCGAAATGTGTCCTTCAGCTGGCTTCTAAAAAATATGTTTACGTCTAGTACAGTGATAATGAACGTCATACTTAACTCCGAATTATACACAAGAAACTTAACTTAAACATCATACAAGAATAACAAAGGCCAGAGGCTCCAGACTTGGATCAGGCGCAAAATTGCGGCGGGGTTAACATGTTTATGAGATCTCAAACCTCCCCCTATATAGTATGTATATTCGTGCTGTGACGATATTACAAAACTCCTTGTCTCAACTATTTTTAAATATCGCACTTCCGTACAAAATTATTCTTTTGATATATATTTCTATAGTGGTCCAAACGGGTCGATATAATACATAAATGCATAAACATGTTTATTTTATAAAAAAATAAGTTTCTTTTGTTGACATATTCTTTGATTTTAGAACATTATTTACCATAAAATTGTGCACAATTATATTTTCCTACAAAAGTCAATAAATCTACCATGTATTGAAAAAAGTAAATGGATTCTGTCCGGTAATGTTCTTCTTTTATAATGTCGGACAGATAGTATACATGACAATATCGTTTCTTATAGTTGTCTAATTGGGAATGTTAATTAATTTGTTATTTTATGTTATTATTCTTTAAGTGCTATCAAACTAATTGAAGTACATTCATAGTTGAATGTTAAGTGTGATGTAAAGAAATCAAGCCTCAGATAATGGCATGACTAGGATAAGGTCGTCAATCTAATGGTAATGCACTGCTCTGCTGAGATTTGAAAATAACACGATAAACCGATTTAAGTCTTAAATGTAGAAAAGGAAGTTCTTATTTTTACACGATACAGTCAATAAGAAGCGATTCAAATCTTCAACAAGATGCATGTAGGACGATGTTCTTTGTTTTCCCGCGATGCTCGATATACATGATCAGACAACTTTATTAGTATGTCACTTCCCTCTTTGTCAAATCAAACTATTAAAGCACGCAAAGATGTAAATAAAAGGATCTTCGTCAGCAAAATATTTTTTTTCCGCGTCCCAAACATTAAAGTAAAATGAAACGTTTGTCGAATCGAAGCACACTTTAGAGATTGAATCTTATACTCTTAGAACAAGACTTTACAAAGCCGAGATCACGATCATTTGCTAAGATTTTATTGCAATTAAATTGCTTAAAAAAATATCAATTTTCTAAAAATAAACCTTAGGTAATTATTTTCTTGACCTTTAAAAGCAGTCACTTACTCAACCATTTCAGACTAATGATAGGTACATTTACTCTATTTCAAAAATATTTGATTATCGTTTATTTTCTGCATACGAATATTTCTTTAATAGATCATTCGTTTAATGTGTTTGGGCTTTTGATTTTGCTATTCAATTAATGAACAAAGATGAATGTCTTTAAAATTTTCCTCGGAATTCGATATTTTTGTGATTTAACTTTTAAAGACCTTTTCGAAAAAAATGTTTTGTCCGTCCGGCAGTCAAACCCTTGTTGAAGTAGAATTTCCGTTTGGTTGTTTGGAATATTCAAGTTCGCAGCCACGACTGGAAAGTATAAAGAAGTTAATCCCTTGTCTGATAAAGAGAGACTGAATGATTTCTGCACATTAAACTCTTCTGTATCATTTTGTTTTGGGTTCGAAGGTGGCCTGTTGCAAGTCCAAATTTCGGTCCTTATCCATAAAATACTTAATTTCAAGTGGCAGTCACAGTTTATTCAACCTTAATCCAGGACGGCCTTTATAACAGCACTAATCAGTTGTATTTATTGTTAATACATTCTGGCACTGCATATTCATGTATATTTAAAAAAATCTTTCATATTGGAAATTATTTCTATGCTATTATTCAGTCAGAAACAAATACTGTAATATGGTTTCCCAACGGTTACAACATTCGATAGCATTATTTTTCCTCTTTACACGAATACTACAAAAGAACTGCTAGTCTATGACATGAATAACTTATTATTATTTTTTTTTCAATTGGCCACCTTCGTCTCAGGAACTTGATCACAAGTTCGACTTAAGGGCATACGTTGCAGTTTTGATCCCATATTGAAATTTTGGTGACAATTTGTACATAGGCTATTGTATGCTTGATTAAATTAAATATGTAATAAAATATATACCTTTCTCTGATACTTTTTGTGTAAAATGAGGTCAATTTTTTTTATATATTTGCTCAAAATTCGGATTTTTTTCTTTTGACAGAAATACATACTATTTGTGAATTCTGTTTCATATTAATGACCTTTAAATTTGTGCAAATTTTTTTCAAATTAGGCATATTTATTAAATGTTCACAAATGTAGTAAAAAAACACGTGTTTTTTTTGCTGCATATTTATCAAATTTAAAAAAAGTTGCACTATTTATGTTTTCATGAAAATTGACGCACATAATCTTTTTACGTTACCAAACCAAATGACTTTTTAAACAGAGTGGTGCATTAATTCGTTTACAAGTTAGATAAGTTTCAATGATAAAAATCAGTCGAAAACTTAATCCCGATAAGTCCTCGAGAAAATAACAATTTACGTTCGCAACGTCATTGCCACCCCTGTAACAGTATAGTATGCACTTAATAGACCCCTGATTTTATTGCACCGTATTTGAATCTAAGGACAAAGATTGAAACAGCGTCATATAAAATGCTAGTTAGGAAATAAACTCATCATAGATACGAGGATTCAACTTTGAATTGACGCCAAACGCGCGTTTCGTCTGCAAAAGACTCATCAGTGACGTTAGAAAAGTTTGAAGGACAAAAATTCTTAAACGTTTTGCCAAATACAGCTTATGTGATCTATTCCTGAGGTAGAAAAACCTTAGTACTTTAAAAATTCAAAAGTATAGTATCATGTATGACCATATCAATGATAACGGGCTGTGTTTTTGATTTAAAACGCAATCATGTAATTGTAATTATTAGCACTAATTCGCGTGCGTTAAAGATAGAAGTATTACATGAATAGCATGAATAGTGACAGTAAACATACCTAAGATCACAAACATATAATAAGTCATGTAGTTGTAATAAATTGGTTCGTTAGTGAACTTGTGCCAATGTTCTTTAAATTTAGCAAGCCGAAATGAATCAGAATTTGACTATTTATCTTCATGTTCCACTTTTTCAGTATCTGTAATTATAATGTCCTGTAAACAGGTGCTTTGTAGGTGTGCTAACATGTTATTAAACAAACATTTTCATCATCAAAAACATGTTAATATACCATCCATGATTTTATTACATCCCAAATTGAAAATCTACGTTTAATTAAAAATATAGCCGATGCAACTTACTATGTGTCTTACTGTGCAATTGCTCTGTAAAAAACAAATCCATACATAAATAAATATCATTACCTGCATAGCAAAACATGTAATTACTTTTGTACCTGCCGCACCGGTTACAAAAGTAGTTTAATACATTTTTACATAATAGTTATAAGGCATTGATTTACATAAAATTTTCAAATTAAATCAACACATATTATGAAATAATATAATCTAAGTTTCGAAGCACTAACAAAACGTATGAACAGAGATCAAAACATTGCAATGAAAGAATATCATACAGATAGCGATGAGTCAGACAGTTTCCGGTATGAATTATCCACCAACTTGTTAAGCCTCTATACGCATCGGTGTGGTTTTTTGTGGCACTTTTAATAAATTTATATTGACGAATTTTATTTCAACGTCTGACAAATCATTTCAAAATATCAATAAAAGTTCATTCCTTGCCCTGGAGCTGGAGCGAAATATAATTCAAAATTTGAGTTTAAATGAATTTTTAAATATTCATAAGTATCTAATAACAAATATCAATTCAACACATTTTTTTCATCGAGTATAATCATATTCTGAGCAAATGTCTTAATCTTGTAAAAAGTATCGATTGATGTATGCGTTATAAGAGACGCTTTCCCTGTAACATGATCCCTAAAATCAAGCGACATCCTCAAGTTGTTAGGTTGCCTTGATTTGTCCCTTTTTCACGAATAACATTATTATAACATAACATCGGGAAACGTTTGTAGTCTTAATGTTGGAACTTAACGCGGACTCAAAGAATAGACCCATTGGTTAGATCAAGTTGGTCTTGAACTTAAATGCATTGAATATTTAAATATTACAAATCATTGGAAATCGGGAACTTGAACAGTCAGGATTCTACTTTGTCAAAATTAGTTCCCCATCACGGCAGTTCATTTTCACAATCGTAGAAATGGAAGCCATTGTAGGGATGACGAGCTGCCAATTTTACTCTTGGAAACCGATACATTTATCCATAGTAAACCATTACGATCCTTATGTGTCAGTTGTATTTTAAACAAACAAATGTATGAACTAGCGAACGAGCATCAGTTAATGATCTTACCTGCACTGAGGCAACTTAAAACTATTGTCTGATCGGTTGTCAGGTGGAATTTTCGAAAATTTATAAACATTTAAAAAGGTTATAATTAAATATTTCGTCGAAGTGCAGACTAGTTTTTTAGTGGTTAAAGACTATAAACCCTAGTTATCATACACACAAAATAACTTTTCGAAGATATGCATTTTCATCTTCCATTTTTAAAGACTGTCGTCTTGTACTTTTAGTAAAAAAATATAGTTATTCGAACACACCTTCTCTGTTCTTGAGATTCATTGGATAGGTATTTCACTTGACCCATATATTTCATCTTTTAGTGCTGTGATTTTTTTTTATGTTATCAAGCCAACATGTAGCTTTGATATATAAAAATTATAGAATCTGAAGCAAGACAATGTATGAAATATTCTTGCTTTGTACGATATCAAGACAACATATTAAACTCATACACGCCCTTCCATAAAAAGGTGCATTTGATTTTCTCTTTTCGATACAATCGTTACCCATTTTTTTTTTAATTATCTATCGAGTCACATAATGGACGGGCAGAAACGAAAATGACTGAACTAATAGATTAATATGTTTTCCGTTCGTGGTAATTTGTTTTTTAAATCGAAGGTTATGCATTTTGTACATCCAACTTGGAAGATACCTATGTCGTCGACTTTGTATCTAATTGTTCTGCTTAACTGTGTACTAGTGGATCAATTAAAAACTTATGCAAATGGTGTCTTTAAAAAAACCACTTCGTAATGGAGAAGAAAATTGTCATTTTTATTAGTTTCTATTAACTTTTAAAATTTTGGTCACTAAAGTAAACATAACAGTAAGAATGTATCGCCTTCTCTAACAAAGAGCGTCGATTCTTTTGTTCTCTTAATATTTCTACCGGGTTTCCGCCTGTGAAAACATTGTTGCAATTGTAACTTTTGATTTGTTTTTATTATTAACTCACGTATTATTTGTATCTACCCCTTGACGATAAGTTTATTAAGAGCGCTGAACAATTGAATTCCATTTCATGATTGAACTTTCATTTAAGTTAAACATACTGTCTATATCAATTTAATATCAATCAGTAGTTTTAAAAGTAAAACAGAAATGAAATTGGGCCAAGAAAAAGAGAAGATACATTCCAATAAAATTGCTCCAAAATACGTAATCTTGATGTATTTTAATCAAACAATCTGCCACAATTATGAAACCATTTATAAGCATGTTTTTTTCTCTTGGCTACACTTTTACATACTTTGAGACTACTTACAAACATGCAGATTTAATTATTAACCTGTTCATTGCAAAATGTTTGGATTGTTCCTTGAACTTTTCCATCTCATTATTATTTCTTAGAGATATTATCTATGGATTATATTTTACGACTTATCAACAACAGTAGTTTAGTGTTTTGATAATGCGTAAATTGGTTCCGTTAATACAGTATTCATTAAATTAAAGAAAAATATCGGTATAATTGAGGATGAAATTAGCGTTTTATTTGACACAAAAGAGGGACGAAAGATACCAGAGGGTCAGTCAAACCTATAAATCGAAAATAAACTGACAACGCCATGACCATAATATATTAATGGCTTCAGAAACATGTTGTTGTCTGTTTGCACTCAGCTGTCTCTTAATTTACTATATTTGTGTTTTTGTAGTTCTGTTTCCGTTCAACTGATATATACTTTTATGGCTATTCAGGTTCACTGTATCATATATGGCTATTAAAGTTCACTGTATCATATATGGCTATTAAAGTTCACTGTTTCATATATGGCTATTCAAGTTCACTGTATCATATATAGCTATTCATGTGCACCGTATTATATATGGCTATTCAAGTTCAATGTATCGTATATGGCTATTCAAGTTCACTGTATCATGTTGTGATTTATTATTGTTGTTTTAATGAACAACTATTTCTGTGGACCTTGATTGTTTCACATTATATTGTTTATAAAATGATCATGCTTGTTTATGCTTTCTTATTTCCCCCTTTGAAAAACACAATTTTGTGTAATGATGCTGAAATATTTTAATCCTAATTATAACAGATGACATCTCGAGTGGTATGAAAGGTTCCTGTCGTACGAAAAAAATATCATGGAATCTTCAATCGGATGTTTTCCCGAAGGCTTTTTGAAATCGCACTTTTTAATTGACATTATTGATAGCATCAGCTTTCAAACAGATGACATGTCGGCCGATGTCTTCTGGAATATAATTGCTCAGATAAAATTATTGACCGATTCGCTACAACGTCCTTTGGAAACCCAGCAAAATAAAACAGGCTTAGAACATTTCCTTTAAAAGGGTCAGTTAAATATAAAAGAGGGGCGAAAGATACCAAAGGGACAGTCAAACTCATAAATCTAAAACAAACTGACAACGCAATGGCTAAAAATGACAAAGACAAACAAAAAAACAATAGTACACATGACACAACATAGAAAACTAAAGAATAAACAACACAAACCCCACCAAAAACTAGGGGTGTTCTCAGGTGCTCCGGAAGAGTAAACATATCCTGCTCCACATGTGGCACCCGTCGTGTTGCTTATGTGATTACAAATCCGGTAAGTAGTCTAATTCGTTAGGTCATATTCATGAAAGGGAAGGGTATTGTAGTTACGACGTAAGGAACATATCCGATATCATTTGTGAAACGGTTATTCCATAACGGTCAACCAACTCGTGATGGCGTCCGTAAAATTTACGAAGGGATGATTTCAACTTCACCATTTGGAACTCTTGGTGTAATAGCTTACTTGTGAGCAGTAACCCTCTATCAAGAAAATCATGATAGGAAATGCAAGCACGGGAATATCGTATCAATTGGGAGACATATACCCCGTATGCAGGTGCTGCTGGAATGTTGCTACTTAGAAATGGAAAGTTCACAAAAGCTGAAATCATCTCTTTTGTCGTAAAGTTTTGTTATCAACCCACCCTCATATACGCAGCTCTTTACTTTACAAAGAAACAAATGTAACACGAAATAACATCGTCTTGAACTGAAAACAAAAATAAAATATTGATATCTTGCGACCGAAGTATTTTCGGAATTTTCTTAATCCGTAACGCCCAGATCAGAATATTTGACGGATGTTAAGAACCGAAACAGCAAAAGAAAAATATGACCAGAAAAAAACAAACATTTTATCATTTCAGCATAACTACTTCCTATTGCAACTCCTCAAATATTTTGTCGAAAAGAGAACGTATGCAAAAACTTTAACCATTTATTTTCAATTTCTTAATAATGCTATCCGCGGACAATAGTTGAAAAAATTACATAAATGTATATGTTCGAAATTAAATTATTTCAAGTGGCGAAATGAACCTTAATCTCATATAATATTTGTCTTCTTTTTTTTTGTCTCGCAACTGTTCTATTCCTAGTCCTAGTTAAGACCATCCCAAGATATTGCGTCAATCTTAAAAGTAAAACAAACATAGCTGAAGTTTATTAATTTAACGCATTCGCTCATGATTACCTCTTTCCATTTGCTTCAAAAATATGATACTATTTGAATTTTATGAAAGATGAATGACAAGAAAGAGTAAAAATCAATAATTTAATTCACTTCCGATTGACTGTAAGTCAACAAATCATTGACTCATCCGTCAAACAGGCAGTGCATCGGAGCCATGACGGATGTGAAATTACTTTTTAAGTTTATATCAGTATCATTTCTTTTCAAAATGAAAGAGTTGTGCTGAAGTGTTTTTTTTTTTTGGAAATAAATAGTTGTGTCTAGTTTTCCGCTCTCAAAGACTACGCAATTCAAAATCAGAATTAATTATTTTGATTATTTTAAAAAGGGATTGTGTTCGATCATTAATACATGTAAAGTAAACATCAAATAATAAACACAGGCAGCGGTCTCAGATTACAGAAAGTGCAAATAAAATCATGATAGACACCAGGCTCAAAACTGTGTATGCAATATGTATATGCGCATTTCGTATACAAAAGACTCATCAGTGATGCTCAAAAAGGAAATGCAAAAAAAAAGTACAAACGTATAGCATCTGGGACACACACATTTTTCAGGTTTTGTCAAATACGACTAAGCTAATCTATTCATGTGGTAGAAAGTACATCCTATATGTGTATTATGTATTAAAAAATGTATTGAAAAAATCTCCGGAGAAAACGAATGTATTCTGAAAAAAAAAACACAATGAAAAAGTAAGTTAAGTACGAGTTGTAGTCACATATGTACATATTACTTGTATGTTTCAGTAGAAGATTAGCGAGCCTTAAAGTTTTCTTTTTGTTGTATTTATTTTTTGATTACTTAACTTTCACCATATCGATGTAACTCAAGAGTAATAGAGGGGCGAAAGATACCAGAGTGACATTTCAACACATAGGTCGAACATAAACTGACAACGCCATTACTAAAAATAAAAAAGACAAAATGTAGTACTAAAAACACAACATAGAAAACTAAATACTAATCAACAATTTCAACAACTAATTGTGCTTCAATTGAGCTGTTTTGTAATCTTATAGATTATCTCATTTGTTTTCGAGTTATTGAAGTCAAACAGGCATATGAACACTTTCTTTTATTTCCTTCTATTTGAATTTAACATTCTGAAACAGTTTATAAGTCTAACATATACATGTATTACCAGCTAGCTGTGTTTTTCGGATTTGAAATCAAGAAAAAAAAACCCACAGAGAATATGTAATTACATGCTAAACACTACGGGAACCACCTGTGATTCAGAGTATGCTTACCCTATTTGACTATATGAGACCAGTTCATTAGTGTATTGAGGGAATTGTGTTGCTCATCTAAAGTTTTCTGTGTTTTGTATAGACTGATGGTTTCCTTTTCATCGTTTTCATTCTTTGGCTTTGACGTTAGTAGTTTACATGGTTTGTCTTTAACTTTTGAGCTTAAAAATTCGTTAGATGTTTAAACCTTTCCTCTAGATCTGCATGTTACACATTTCTTTGTTTGATCTATTAACATTGTACTGCATAAAAGAAAACCCAAATCATTGACAGACATATATATCTAATTAACCCCTAAATGGATGCTATTTCTGTGTTTGCCTATTACAAGTACTAACAATTAAGATAATTCTTTGAACACAGTTGGAGGTTAATTAATAAAACATAGAACAATGGCAGACTTGTAATTCATTCTCATCCCTTGGCCTGTCATCACAGTTTAAAACTGATACAACTGATACAAAACCCACTTTATGATGGTTTGAGTACTTAAAATAGTAGCAATTCGTTTTAGGTCAGTCAGTTTGAATATGTTATAACATGATTAGATAATTGTATATTATTTAGTGCACAACGGGCATTGAATCATAAATATTAGATATTTAGTAGTACAGCTCTTAATACACCGAGAAAAAAAAATTATCGTATTTAGAAGATTGCCTAAATGATAACGTCGTCCATAATAAATTATACTTTATAGGTATCTTACTATATAAAATTTCGAATCAAAAACTTAAGAAGAAAGAAAATTGAAAATCTGAGAGTATTCCGGTTTATCTTATACAAAGGTGGCATATGATACTAATGGGTCACTCAAAACTAATGAGTCGAGACAAACAAAAAAAATAACACCATGGCAATGAACGAAAAACGAAAGAAAAGACAAAAATATTCAGAAACCCTTAATAGACAACTTACTCATGTCGAGTACACATTAAGCAATGAATCCTTTGGGGATGTGGCAATTGAGTAAAAAAAGGACAGTATTGTGGTTATTTCATTTATACCATAACGGTAATTAAAGACGTCATGACATGATGATAATGATGGCGTCTGTTTAGAATTTGAAAGGAAGGACTTTACCACAATAACTTGTTATTTTGTGAGGATTTTGCTAGCATGTAGTATGTTGTACACACGACACAACATAGAAAACTAAAGAATAAACAACACGAACCCTACCAAAAACTAGGGGTGATCTCAGGTGCTCCGGAAGGGTAAGCAGATCCTGATATAACATGTATAACGTGAATTTGAGTATTTATAAAGCAAACATAGCACCCGATTTCTTAAACTCTGATGTCGCAAGACGAAAAATGAAAAAAATAAATTTGTTAAAGTCCGTTAAGGGAGTTTGCTGGTCAGCTTTTGGCTGCGAAAAATCAGTTGTTTATCGTAAAACGTGGTCGGAGTTTTTTTAATTTAAATAATAAAGAAATCATACTTCAAACAAAAATATTATTTTTATATTTCCAGAATAATTTAAAATATTTTTATTGTTAAAATGAAATAGTTTTAACGAGTTTTACGACACTGCGAATGACGCGCCGTTTTGCGGCAATGTAAACAAATTGCCAGACGACACAATGGGACGATTCAAGAAAGGTGGTTCCTCCCACAAAAAGGAAAAGGATAGATACGAGAAAGTTTCTGAAGCACAGAAGAAGAGTTGGAATGTACCGCTAGAAGATCATTCTTATTCAACACAACAGAATACGACGAGTAAGTGATTAAGCCTGTGGCGGTGGAACTTGAAAATAACATCATCATAATGATACTAGTAGTCCGAGATTACTCCGACCTACAACTGCTGTTTTGCAGTGGGACGACCCCAGCTTGTCTGGCAAAACAGCAGTTGGACGTCAGAACGATAACTCTAACCCTGAACATCACATTGAATTTTCGAAATGTCAGATTTTTTAAGAAATGCCTCATATATTTACGAAATGTCTGCATACATACATGTATTGTAATACATATAAATCAAAATAATTAAAAAACTTTTGTAAGTAACTTTACTTTTTTAATTAGATATAGGAAGATGTGGTTTGAGTGTCAATGAGACAACTCTTCATCCAAATATAAACATTAACAATTTATAAAAGTAAACCATTATAGGTCAATGCACAGCCTTCAAACGGTACCTTGGCTCACACCCAGCTGCTCACACCAAACAACAACCTATAAAGGACCCTAACATTACTAAGGCATGAATTGAAATATTGTTTGTTTTCCCCAATCCCGACCCTGCCTACCGAGTTGTGTGTAGGTAAGTAGGGAAACAATTTTATTTTTCCAAAAAGCTTGAACAAAATTCAAATTCAAATATATTTTATTGCTAATCAAAGCGCCCACAAGGAGCAGAACAATCAACATTAATTACATACAAATGATTACAAGTGATTCAATATGATTAAGACACAATGTTATAAAAAGACCAGACCAACAAATATTTATTAAGACAAGTACAAGAATACAACAAGCACAGTGTTTGATAATATGAGGGGGGTCACTGGGCATTTCTATATCTATATATTATCGCACGATCCTGCAAGCCTGAAAATTCAAAATGAATAAAATAATATTTGACTTAAGTAGTTCTGACAACAAAATTTTATGAGTAGCACCAATTTTTTCAGGGTTGGTCGGGATTTGGGAAACAAACAATATTTTAATTTAGGCCTAGTGTAAAACCATTCAAACGGGAAAACCAATGGTCTAATCTGTATAAAAAACAAGAAACACATATAGATTACATGAACAAATGACAACTTCTGTACATTTTACATCAGATTTCTGACTCAGGACAGGTGCAAACATTTGCAGCAGGATTCAGCATGGTAGTGAGGTAGTACAAATAAATATTACGTCTTGAAAATGTTGAAGTCATGATGGCTATAATTTAATTTTTATTTGAAAGCAAAATTTTGTACTAGGAAGTGGGGCATTTCGCAAATTAGATGTCAAGATGTACGTATATACATTGTAACCCAAGAAACTAGTCAGTCAAACCTTTATATAGAAAAGATGATGTAATATGATTGCCAATCAGACAAGAGACCAGAATGACACAGACATTATCAACTATTAGTCACCTTACAGCCTTCAACAATGAGCAAAGTCCATACCCTCATCTACAGTCAGCCACAAAAGGCCCCAATATGACAATGTAAAACAATTCAAACGAGAAAACCAACAGCCTCATTTATATAAAAAATTAACGAAAAACAAATATGTGACACATAAACAAACGATAACCACTGAATAACAGGCTCCTGACTTTGGACAGGCGCATACATAAATAATATGGCAGGATTAAACATGTAATCGGGATCCCAACCCTCGCATAACCTGGGACAGTGGTATAACAGTACAACATAAGAACGAACTATACAAATTAGTTGAAAAAGGCTTAACACATCAGATGGACAAAAAATAAATTGAACGTGGCCGGGTACTTGTACATGTACTTCCTGACAACAAAAAGACTAGGAACAGATCTGAGAGTACCTGTAGATATCTGACAGCTAGTTCAAGGCCATTTACATCTAATTAAAAATACAATCATCAAATACTAAACATGCATGGAATAAAGAATAAGGGTTTGTATGCATCACAACTATGTCTATGACCTATAATCCTATATTTTGTCCAAAATGTGGCAATACAACCATGATAATGGGGTGAGGTCTGAACATGGAAATCAGCGGATCCAGAAATTTTCATTACTTCCTTAGAGGAGAGGGCTCTGGTCATGCTAAGTCAGTGAATTCCTATATTATCAATATTTTTTCCCCAGAATAGCCCCCCCCCCCCCTAAATCTGTGTTCGTTTGCCCCAAAACATGTTTCGCCTACTTTCTTTTCCCTCCTTTCACTTTCTCACCTTACACGTTCACAGCCAAAGTCCATTCAAACACATTTTATTGGTTTTGTCAAGGGTTTGTATAGTTTTAAAACTGTTTTTTGTTTAATAATTTTGTATTCCAATTTTAAATAAATCTTAATCATGTTTTGAACGTACATCATGTACATGTAGTGCTTAATTGTTTTTTCATTGTTTCAAAATAAAGTAAACATTAGATACTGGTGTTTTTCTTGTTCAATAAATCTTAATCATGATTTTGTTCTTGTATGGTTATAAATATTTTTTCATGGTTTCAAAATAAAGTGTCATTCTGAGTCAGTGACAACATTTTTTGTGTTCAATAAATCTTAATAATATTTTGGTAAGTGCAATAATTGTTTTTACTCATACATGTACCAAGATAAACATACATGCAGTATTCACAGATTTTAACATCAAATTATATAGTTTTTTTGTATATGTTCCGGACCATATGAGTATTTGGACCATACAAGTATGGTCATGACCGTATGCGTATACTCATATGGTCCGACCATACGCGTATGGTCCGACTGTACGCGTATGGTCGGACCATATGAGTATAATACTCGTTTGGTTATTAACGGGCCGGACCATATGAGTATTTGGACCATATCACTGTAAATAAAAGTGTTAAGAATCTGAACACTTTTTGAACACCCTTTTGTAACACTTCTGGAACGCGTAACAGTGTTCTAAATATTAACATTGGTGTTCCAGTTTTTAATAGTATGTGTCCATCTTTCGAACGCTATGTGTGTTATTCTTGAACGGATAGTGTGTACTCCTTGAACGCCGAGTGTTTGAATCTGGAACGCGTAACAGTGTTCTCAATATTAACTTTGGTGTTCCAGTTTTTAACATCATGTGTGCATCCTTCGAACGCTATGTGTGTTATTCTTGATCGGATAGTGTGTACTCCTTGAACGCCTAGTGTTTGAATCTGGAACATGACCTTGTGAGCAAAATTGTATGCCGTTACGCGTTCCAAGCCTTGTAACACTTCTGGAACGCTCCAGAAGTATGTGTTAATATCCAGAACACATAGTGTATACATATGCATGTATAAGTGGAACACAATTTTACATGTTCCAGAAAAAAGTGTTCTATTCTCTGAAACATTATTGTGGTCTTGTAAAACAAATAATTAAATTGATTAAAAACATCTTTAATTGATTAAAAGAGGCAGAATTAAAAAAAAAAAAGTACAATACAATGTGAAATATTGAACAACTTTAAAATGACAAGTTAGACAAATTAAAAATATAACATTTGTAATTTGCAAAAGTTAATGTGTCCAAATATTTAACCATAAACAAATTGTTCGTCATATTTAAAATTAGTATGTAACAACAAAGTTTAGTGAATTATGAACACAGTTTAACTCATCGTTTGCAACTTCTCAAGTCAAGCACTGTCCTGAATTACAAAATACTTATGTCAATGACTCGTTTATCACCAATATTTACGATGATCCACAGCTTTCATAGCACTCAGATAGTCAATATAAAACATAAAATACCCTGTGTATATGCTGCTACTAGTCGAGTCGGTGTTCATGTAACACTGCTACCTTAGGTACTTTTTAACATGATTTGAGTCGTCTACAACTGATTTTGAGCTGCCATTTTTTAGAACATTCGTCTTTTGAGCTTCCATTTTTTAGAACATTCGTCTCCTTGGCTTATAACTACTCTTTAACCGTGTTATCCATCAACTGTGAGTTCTAAAATATGAAATATAAAGTGTATGAGTAAACAAATTATGGATCATGTCGATATTCCTTAAGAATTAGAATAAAACTCTTATTTCGTTTTTTTAATTCCATTATACTTGTCAGCATTATTAGATAAGATACATTTGTTAAAGAGTGGTATACATGCATTTTCAAGTATATAGGCTCTCGTCTTCTATAGCTTTTAAAAAAAGATGGTAGGAAGTGTCCAGCAAATACTCATACAGTAGGTGTTTTAGGCAAAACTTTGTCGTTAGACTTGTCACTAAACTAAATGCTCACATTTCTAGAAACTAACTACCTTTTGCCTCTTTTTTTTTTTAAAGATATGTAGTAATTTCACTTATGATCTGTATACGGTAATTCCAATTTAAATTGATGTTATTATATCGAATTTAGCTCAAATAGTTTTCTGATTATAATGTACACCAGTGAATGGTGCACATTTTATTGATAAATCTGCAATAACAAAACTTGTAAGCACTCCTAAAATTCTTAAACTTATGTACATATGAAAGTACTTTTATGGTGCAGGATAAGTAGTCATCTCTTGAACTGCGAAATTCTCTCTTCATTCTCGGCGAGGTATGCACGAACAATTACCCCTCAGTACTGTAGTTGTGTTTGTACCCTATAAAAGTAACATAAGAATGAGAAAGCTATTAATATAACATATACATAAGAAATTTAAAATTAGTGTTGCAGTATGCCTTTTTACAAACTTCTGTCTTGACATTGGAACACATGGTGTTCAGAGAAAACGATTAGCTGGAACGTTTCATGTTCGAAACTAGAACACATTTACAATAACAACGATATCAATAAACATTTACGTATAAATTTACATTGGTTATTTTTTTTTTTATAGCATGATCATCTAAATATATTCTCTCAACGAACCTCCTACTTTTTAAATCGAATTATGGCATAACAGCACCGTTATGTGTTGACACAAAATGTTCTACTTCCATTTATACTTCAGTGTGTCCTGTGAAAGTAGAAATTTGTTGATTTAATACTAAAAAAAAAATGTGTGATAAATATAGATAATTAAACATACCTATTAAATCAAGCTTTGCTGTAATTTTCTTCAGTGAAGCTTCTTCAATCACGATCAAAAACCAAACTTCCGGTACATTAAATACGTCACGCGCTGTTATGTACGCGGGCATGTTTCGAACGCATGGCGTTCGGGGGGAAAAGGTAAATTTGAACGCATCATGTTCGACGCCAGAACGCTTTTACAATAGCAACGTTTTCATGAGCATTTACACATTTACATTGTAAAAAAATATACCCAAAAAACTTAAGTCCTTTAGAAAGAAGATTTATACTAACAACCAATCATTTGCACGCTTATATAAATACGCTCTTTCATTTTTTTTTTACCAAACTATAATTTGCTTATATTGATACTGCTAAAATACATTTATCGTCAAATTATAGTGCGAATCACCTTTATTCATCGTCTGTTTGACTCTGAAGCGATGAAATATTTGTTCACTCCCCATTACAATATTAGAACATTTCTAGTGTTCAATTTAGAACACTTGTCTTGAACATGTGCGTTCAAAGACTGAACACAATGTGTTATATTCTTTAACGCTGGCATTCAATGTGGAACACGAATGTTAATAACTTAACATATTGTGTTTAAAAATGGAACGCGTCTAGACGCGTCAGGCGTCCGCAATATTTGCAGTGTAGGTATATGTATTTTTTCAAATTACATTATAAACGTTTCAATAATACAAAAACTTTATCTAAAAAAAACAGTGATGGTTTAAAACATGACAATTTTTTTAAATTTTATAATCCAAAAAACTACGTAAAAAAAGTATTGATGCCATAGTTAGTTTTCATCGCTAGTTACATTTGTGCATATAGGTTTGGATGACATTCACTTCCACACGGTATCATAGCTTTTTTGCATTTGCAAGAAATTTGTGCACGATCTTTTTCATTTACACATTTTGTTTGCGAGTGAAAAACAAGCCTTTTTTGCGGCTGCGTTCAGTGATACCAAGGTCTTTGGCAATTCTGATGTCTACGGTGTTTTTAAGAAGCACTAGATCTCAAATATAGTAAAATGACTGCAATACACCATCTTCACAACACAACTTAAATAAACTAATAGTATGCTACTTTCCAGTGACTTCTTATGTAACAGTTCATTAAGAATTTTTTTGGAATTTAATTTTTTAGTCGACATATTGCCATTTACTCGTAATAACTAATCGGTAATGGCCATCGGTATAAAATGTGTTTACTTTAAATTTGACAATTAAGTAAAATCAACTATGTGAAACTTTTTATTTTTATTTAGCTTATCTTTTTATTATAATATAATGATAGAATTACCTATATGATAGCGTATTTTGAATGAACGGTCATACCATATGAAGAGTTTAGAAGTATTAAAAGTAAACTGTAACAGAGTGTTAATTACCCCGACCATGCGCGTATGGTCCGACCATACGCGTATGGTCGGACCATATGAGTATATACCCATATGGTCATGACCATACGCGTATGGTCTAAATACTCATATGGTCCGGAACATATACATACAATGTACATTTGTATACATACATGTACATGTATTAAAAAATATATATAATAATTCAAATGGAATTTTAATGAAAATTTGACTTGGACGTGTATTCAGTGCGAACCAATCTAGGGGCGAACATGAGAGGTGCAAACATGTAGGGTGCGAAACTGTATTAAGCGTGAATAGACCTGATAACGGAACACTGTAAAACATGAAATTAAAATTTCAAAAAACATTGCACAGAAATAATAGTGGAGTTGTTTTGATGATTATCACAGACTACTGTAAGTAAAACCACCTGGCAAGGAAACATATGAAACAAAACGGAAGACAAAAAAACCTTTACCACTCTCTGATATTTGTCTGAAAAACTAAATCACTTTCGTTTCCCCTCCCCAAAATCCCCCCTTATTGTACGTAAACAAAAGATACGGCATCATCTAGGAACTTGAATTTTATATTCTATCGTGACCCTTTGTTTTTAAGATTATACAGATATTATCAGCATAACTAATAACTTATTACTGTGTCTAGAATGTGTAGTGCAGTGCACCCACCTGCATCTTGTATTTACATGTAGGCTGAACTTTCATAGTAATTGTTGACACAAACAAATATATTAGACAATTCATTTCTTTTGATGGAATACTGATTGAATTATTGTCTTCTGATTATTGAGAAATTCTAAAAAAAAAGGGGGTTGGTGATGTGAAAAAAAACCTTCTTAACACACATTTTTTATATCATCAATTTTGGGAAAATATCATGTACATCTACAGTATCTTCCCTTTAAGACTAACATGTTCCTTATCTTAAGCTACTTATATCAATACTGTCCCTAACTTAAAAACAGCCATAAACAGAAAACTGTATAGGAATAACTAAAAGTAGATGCTTAGTAGAAAGTTGACATATACATGTATTTTTATGTTGTTTATTAGAGTACGGCCAATATAAATAGAATTAGATCTATCAATTGCTATTGAAAGGGAAGGCATTTACATATTTCCTTACTTTAACATCACAACTGATTCCCAAGAAATAATTATATATAATGTAAAAGAATAAAATACAGAATTAAGGACATCTATTTAACTTCAAGTAACTTTTTGTAATTTTAGTGTTTCCAATTGGGGTTGATCATGCAGAAGAGGTTCACGTGCCAAATTCAATAAACCTTACACAATGGCGAGAAGGAAGAAGAGTTGTTGAGCTTGGTATACTTGCTGATGGACTGCGTGGGTGTGCAAAATGTGGACTTCCTTTACAACTTTGACACACTACCAGTATACTTACGTGTGGATTGTCTGCTATTCTAAATGTACAACTGGGTTAAAATATCCTGAGTGATCATTGAAATTGTTTGTTGTTAAAATACGCAGATGTAAAATTTGGTGCCGATTGACTTTCGAAACATGTGTCAATAGACAAGCAACAGTTTCATTAAGAATAAGCTGTTCCCTTGTATATATGTAGGTGCAACAGTACATTAGAAATTGTTTTCTGTTCTGTAACTTAAAGTTGCATCATCAAAATGTTTTGAAATTTATAGTTCCAATGTGGGATCACTTTCATTGTTCCTGAGTTATGCCCTTTTTTCAGTTTTTAAGTCATTTAAAAATTAAATGAATTTAATATATCTAAACTTTAAGATTTAAATTTATTTTCTATTTTGCTTTATTTTGCTTTGTAAAATTTTACAGTAAAAAATGGACTGACTTTTGCTTCAATTAGTGTAATATATATATGAATAAAATAGAATAGATGTAAAGATGTGGTTTAACGTTTTAGCAGATTCCTTGTAGTAACACAGTGTGTAGACATGTCAATAATATACCAACTGGGAAAAGGCAGGAGAGAATATGGGATGCATATGTAAAGCTTGCTTCAGATATTTGATATAAATAACATACATACAGTGTGGACATGAGTCACACAGTCTAAGTAATTAGCTTCATATGCACCCTTTTGTAATCAGTCTGTATGTCTGAGCCAATAAACAGTCCAGGTATTCAGATGATGTTTTTTTATTATGATTCTTATGCAATCCTGGTGTTGAAAGTATTTTGTCCTGCAAAAATTTAGAACTAAAAAACATCCTCAAAATGATGTCAACTAATCTTTAGCATTGATAATCAGTGTTAAATCTATTGCAATTTTATAATGGCTTCCAAATTGCAGTAAAAAACATGCCCTGTCCTGGCCAAGGCATGTATACAAATGTACATAGAGAATTTTACTGTCAGTTATTACCAAATAAAAATGCTTTACAAAAATATTGTATTAGATTATGCTTTTGATTTATAGAATTGCCTTCCTATTATTATTTATAGTTTTTTTTTAATAGCTTCAATAAATGCCGGACTGGGTGAAAGGCAAGTGAACACATTACTATCTGGTTTAGATATTCCACCTGTGAGCCATTGTATGATGTCAGCTAGGCAAAATGATGTTGGAATTGCACTACAATTAGTAGCAAAAGAAACAGTAGATCAAGCCCTGTGTGAGGAAGTAGAATTAACTAAAATGTAAGAAATATTTTTACTAGTATTATATTTATGGCTTCCTCACTTTGGTAGGGAAACAAATTAACATGATTATATTCTTTTCATCTCTTTCTCCTCTGGAAATATTGAACAAAGTTTCATGAAACTTGATTGATAGCTTAGACAACATAAGTAAATAAGAAATGATGTTTCAATAAATGCCGGATTGGGCGAATGGCAACTGGTTTAAAATCAGCTCAATAAAACAAGCTGTTTAGAAAAAATACCCAAAAAAAGCTATATTGAAGAATTTTCAAAATAAACTCCATAAGCAGTAATTTTGCTAAAAAAATAAAACTGCCCACAAAAACAAATCCAAACTTGATCAGTAACTCATCAAAGTAGAGTTTCATAGCCAGTTTTAGACTGTTATCTCTAATAGGGAATAAATAATCCCCAAAAAGTTGAAACCTTACTGACGGACGACTACTAGTCCTGCTTTCACCTTTGGTGTCTGACTTATAGACCTGCTTACATATATATAGTTTGTCAGTGTTATACTGTAATGGAAATTGATCTTTTTACTTTCAGAAATAAAGACCACGATAGTATAACAGCTGCTGTAGATGCGGAATGGCAAACGAGGGGCAGTGGAAGGTCTTATTACAGTATGTATGGTAGGTAATTTTCTAAATGATGTCTGTATAAATAGTCCAAGAAAAGGCTCTGTGTTGAAGGCCGTATATTGACCTATAATTATTCACTTTAATAAGATGTTTTTTAATATTTGGAGGGAGAGAGGTATCATTTGCACTCATACCATATCTTCCTATATATTATGACACAACAACAAATTACATTTAGGTCAAACAGCAAACCACTTGTCATAAAATAAAGATTTCCATATAATTTTCCACTTTATATAATGTTGCAAAAAAATTGAAACTTTCTACAACTCTAAATTACCAAAGGTCACAATACAATGAATGTGTATGAGGTTTTTAAATTGTTCCACAATGGGAATGGAAATATACATGTACAAATAAATGTATACTAGATAAAAACAAGTAATGAATTATGATTTTAGAATGTACAATGTATATGTATGCTGACATTCATGGACTTCTTAAAATATTTATATAAATGTGAGAAATTTATCATAAATCTATGGGAATCTTCATTTGTTTTCAGGTCATTGCTCTATGATAGGTACCGAAACTGGGAAAATAGTTAATTATGCAGTCCGAATAAAGTCATGCAGAGTTTGCTCTTTGGCAGAAAAATCTAAATGCTCACCACCTGTGCACGAGTGTCACATGAATTGGTCTGGGAGTGCAAAGAGTATGGAAGCAGACATGGTCAAAGAAATGGTCAAAGATGTAGGGAAAAAAGGTGTTAGTGTTAGCTCAATAATAGGTGATGAAGACAGCACTACTATTGCTAGACTAAGAGCAAATGTTGACAAGAATATAACAAAGGTGTCGGACTCAAACCATGTTAAACAACTGCTGGGAAACAGTCTTTATGAAATAAAGAAGAAGCATAAAACATTGACAATAAAAGTTATTAAGTAGTTACAACGCTGTTTCAACTATATACTTGCTCAAGGCAAAGGAAACCCAGACATGATAAAACAAAGTATACTGGCTCTTTCTAGTCACCATTTTGGACAGCATGAGCGTTGTAACAACACTTAGTGTAGGTTCTTGGATAATCCAAATGAAAAGTTTAGCTTATTGCCACATGGTAAACCACTTTCAGATGGGGCCCTTCAGAATGATTTGAGGAGTGTGTTCACCATGTATGCTGAGAATAGTGGTAAACTTTCGTCATTAGGAAGTACACAGGCAAACGAAGTTTTAATAAAAGTGTGGCTTCCAAGGCCCCTAAACAACACTACAGTTCGTCTGGTTCCTTGAACTATAGAATAGCGGCTTGTGTTGTTCAGAAGAATGAAGGGAATAAATACATATCAGATGTAAGGTTTTACTTTTAATTATTCTCCTGTATAAATGTATTTAAATATTAAAGAAATTAATTATAGAAGCCAATTATAATAAATTGCACAAATACCATGATAATGATAATTGGAAATATCCTGCTGATAATTTAATTTTGCCTGAGCATAACTGATAAATTCTTCCCTGAAAGAAATGAGACAAAGGATAATAGGCCAAACCAAATATTACACATCAATTGACCAAAGACAACAGACCACCCTCCCAAATAAAAAAGAATAAATACATGAAAAACAAATTCAGAATTAAGTTATACTAATTAAGATTGCAATTTACATTTAATCATCTATCATGTTGAATTAGGTACCTATGTGCAGGAGATATCAACATATAATTATTAATCTTAATGGCTGATTGTTTATGACATGATTCTGTTGGCAAGTAGTGCTTGTTCAACATGCCTATCATGAAAATAATTTACCAATGTTATGCCTTTTATATTTCAGCAAGAAACTCTCACATAACACAGATTTCTGCAACATCTGACAAAGGTTCTATCAACACATATGTACTTCCAAAGAAACCAATAAAACCTAAGGCACTGGAAATAACAGAGATCAAAGTTGAAGGGAGCAAGATGTTTTGCCATGACAAGGAAGTGAAATATGTTGGCATCAAAGAGGCTTTAAAGATGTGAATATTATAATATCACAATACAAGCAAAATGTAATTATAGGTCAAGTCATATGACTTACCAGTGCTGTTTTGTGCTTTAAATAACTGTTCAATTATGAATGAATTTTCATGTTCCATTCTTGGATTTTTAGACACGCTACAACTTTTTAAATCTTTGTTACCTGGATTAACCTCATATTCACAATCAAATTTGTACAATACAGTATTAAATGAAACATATGACGGTCATGATTCAATGGGGGACGTTGTTGCTTTGAGTCGTTTTTTCCATCACTTGGCTCCATCAACAGAAGCAAAACAATTGTCATCTTTTTCCTTTGATTCAGCTGCAAGGAGATATGACCACAACCAGAAAACGAAACTATTTCTCCCTACTTTGACACCTCTTACAGAGAAGAAAGTAATTACGCTAAGAACTGCAAATGTAATAGCAGCAAGTGGCATGTCTTTTTCTCACCTACGCATTACATATGCAAGATATGGCCGCCAAGGAATAGAAGATGTTCTGAAAGAGGAGGATGTAAATGATAAAGGGCGTGTTACCAAATCAAAGAAGATAGTGGATGCCATATCAGACTTTTTCAAAAGTTTAAAACCAGATGAGTGATGTACTTTAGCATGTACCTTTCATATTTGTATATCCGAATTAGAACTGCATTCCAATTTTGCTTTAGGTTATTTCATATTCAAAATTTATTATATAGATTATGGTCTTCAGAGTGTAAATTTGTTTTGTTTAAAAATCTAATTGGTATTTTTTGTTATTGAGAATGTTAATTTTTCTATCCATTTATTATCTGAAGCATGCAATTCTGGTCTAAGCAAAAGTGGAGAGTCATCTAATTCTATTGATATTTTGGGAAATACTTTATTTCAAATTGATCATAGGGACTGTATTGAGCAAGAATTTATGTGATAATTAAAAAATATATCAGCTATTACAAATGATTGATTCTGAAAAAAAAGGGGATAATTTTGAGTATTGTCATGAACCTCTTACTGCACTTGTCAATATTTACATTGTAAGGGAACGTTGGTATCTGAATGGTGCCTTACATGTAATTGTTTTAATTCCCTTTCAATTTCAAGGTATAATAACAATTGTATCATATTATGGTATGCATGATAAGTTTGTTAATTTTTCCAGTTATGATGTTAAAGGGTTAAATTTTAACAAAATTCTGGATTTTTGAACTTGGCTATTTTCCAAAAACTTCCTGTGATGGTCAACATATGACTGTGTGTTACAGATTGACAAAAGGAAAAAGTTGGAAAACTATGTTTACTAGCTTAACCCACATGATCATTTGCTCTATAAATATACTTTAATTTTTGTTTATGAAGTTTTTAAAGTAAAATGAGGCAGTAATACTACTGACGTTGAACAAAATATGGGCAAAACCACAGTTTTTGGAAAATTCAAATTCAGTTTATTTTTCTAATTCCAACATAGATTTTTTTCTTGTATCAGTTTTCAAGATCATAATACCTTCCTTATTAACTATTTATTATTAAAATATGGTTCTAATTACAATTTTTTTTATTTTTACCCCTTAAAGGTTGTAGAAAGTCTGGATTTTGAGTAAAATCTAGTTTTTGAAAATCTCAATTATGCTTATAAATTTTCGAATTCCAGCATGGATTTTTTTCATGTATCAGTTTTTAAGATCATTAGACCTTTCTTTTTATCCCTTAACTTTGAAATGTGCATGGTTATGATTACAATTTCCTATTTTGTACGCCCTAAAAGGTTGTTAAAGTGTAGATTTTGGGTAAAATCCAGTTTTTGAAAAATTCAAATGAAGATTTTTTTTCGAATTCCAACATGGATTTTATTCTTTTATCAGTTTTAAGAATCATTAGACCTTCATTCTTAAATATTAATTTTTAAAATGTGGTTCTGATTACAATTTCCTATTTTTTAAGCCTTTAAAGGTCGTAAAAAGTGAAGATTTTGGGCAAAATTCAGTTTTTGAAAATTGAAATGAAGATTTTTTTCTAATTCCAACATGGATTTTTTTCTTGTATCAGTCTTTAAAAGATCATAAGACCTTCCTTTCTAACTCTTAATTATTGAAATATGGTTCTAATTACAATTTCCTATTTTTTACTACCTAAAAAGTTGTAGGAAGTGTGGATTTTTGGAAAAATTCATGTTATAGGAAGTGCTGAAATTTATCATCATTCTGCAAAACAAGTATTAAATTCTTTGCAATTTGACAACAATTTATACTAAATATTATGAATTGTAATTGATTCATTAGGTCTTTCCACCTTTCCGTGGAAAGACCTATTGAATTTGTTCTGATTATTATTATTATTATTTTTTTTTTTTTTTTCTTCCGCCTAAATTTTTTTCTTGCGTATTATTGATGTTTCAAAAGATGTTGCTTAGATATTTGGAATATGATGTCGTATAGTTTATACGCTGTAAAAATTTACAACTGCGTAACAAAATACTTTACGTTGTAAGAGTTATCTCCCCAAACACTGTTATTCTTGTGGCCACTACTCCTTCGCAACCGTAAAAGATTACAACAAATTTATTTTACCAAATTGTTCGTTACATCTTCAGGATTAGGATATTCATTTGGACCGAAGCTATCCGGAGACTCCATATGAGAGTTATTTCCCCTTATGCATTTGATATAAGTGATATGCGTTTTTACTGGTAAACCATCAGTGATATAGGCCTAGGGTCTTTAGATTTGAGGTCCTTGGTCCAAAAAAATGAAAATAAGGTCAAGGTCAAAGGTCAAGGTCATATTCTAAATTTTGATTTTGGCTTATTTTCATTTATTTTCAAAAACCGTATGACATATGGACAAATAATTTTTCATAAATTGTTAGTTGCTACATGTCCTTACTTGTATGTTTTGGTTGAAAGGGTGTGCAGACAATAAATGGGAATTTTTGCCCATCTTACATTTAGAATTATGCGTAAAGTGATATTACTCATTAACCAAACATATTAAAGACCTAGGGTCTTTTGATCTAAGGTCCTAAGTTTGTGACCTTGAAATTGAGGTCAAGGTCATACGTTAATATGACGTTCTAGAATTTGACCTTTGCTTTAAATTCATATAAATATATCATAAAGCCATAGGAACTAACATTTTAAACTGATTTTTCATATTTCAATATCAAAATAGATCTTTACTAGTGGAAAGACCTACAATTGTTCTCTGAACAATTGGTTTTTAATTGTTTTATGTTTTACTTATATGAGATTTTTTTTAATTAAAGGTAAAGGTATTTTTTTCTATTGAAAATGGGAAGAATTACCTAACATAAACAAAATTTTTACATGGATTTTTTAATTAAACATGAAAACATGTTAAAAAGTGTTATATCTTTATTTTCAATGCCATTTTGAAGCATTATAATTACATCAACCTGAGCAGCGTACTCCCGTAAATGGAGTATTTTCAAATTATTACCTTTTCTCCTCTAATATGTTGCTTCATAAAACTGATAAATACAGTTTGTAAACTATAATACTATTTTGCACTCACATTGATGTCGTCTAGCTATTTACATAGGATGCTGCTCGGATATCATGATGTATCATGATCTTCCGTTTCCGTACTTATCATGATCAGAGCTTGTCACTTATACTTCCAAGTTTGTATAGAGTTGTTTGTCTGAAGTACAAATGTGGTTCCTGATTATTTGTTTATGTGTCTTGTCTGTTTGAGTGCGGCAATGACCTTTATACATCCAATGTGGTAATACATTTTGATTTTGTTTACGACAAAGGATACTATAGTGTCAAACATTTTTCTACTCACTAGTTCTTAGAAAACCAGATTATTTTTTCTCTTTAAAAATACGATGCGAATGTCGAAAGTGTTACTTATGATCTTACACGTGCATCCCGCCTATTGCAGTGTATGCTTTGTTCCTTATGAATTGTACCAATGTTTTGGTTATAATAATATGTCAAACGTAGAAACCAACAATAATGTTATAAAACAGAATAAATATACTTTCAAAAAGAAAACCACACGTTATAATCATACAATCAAATTTCCAATTCACACATTTTTTGTATGTATTTGACAACAATTCATTTCTTACGTTCGGAGAAAAATGTTTGTTCAACAGATAAACGGTATTCTTATGAGAACAACATTTGCTCTAATACATGGCACGGCAAATTGTTATTTATGTAAAGAGAGTTACTTAATATGAAGATAAAATTTCATACACAACCTTTTCTACTACAAAAATATATCTCGCAAAGAGTTTTAATTATACATTTAAATATACTGATGATGTGCTTCTGACCCTATAACCAAAATTGTAATGAGTGATAGAGTCTCATACCTTGCAATACATTCTATATTGTGGAAACTTCCAATTTTAGAAGTTCTGTTTCATATATTGATCTTTTCCGTGATATTAAGACATATGATCCCTCAAAACTAAAATCTATAATAAACGTCATGATTTCAAATTGCAAATTGCAAACTTCATAATTTTCTGCAGTAACATACCATCTTTCCCATTTAGTGACAGTTTGTTTCGATTATTTTGGTTTTATGCGTTCCTTTGATTCTGAAAACTATCTATGAGATTCGAACTTCGATAAATTCCTGTTTCCTGAATTATCATAAAGAGCATTTACAAAATACGATTCAGAATGGTAAAATTATATAATATACGGTTATACTCGTAAAAAGATTAATAGAATTAAATGCTTCTGAATAAAAGAAAATAAAGTAACAGTTGGCATTATACCATGACCTTTTACATTTATATGAATCTTTAAAAAAATAAACCTTCAATGAAGAGAAAGTTAAGTGTTATTTGGGATTACATTTCTGATGATACTATTAGTAATGTCTGACGTTTTGATGTATTGAATAGCTTTCAAGAGAAACATAAAATAAAGATTGCATATGCTTAGATATAAGAAGATGTGGTATATATACAAATGAGACAATCTCAATATAAGTCACAATTTGTAAAAGCTTGCTTATTAAACAAAATTGGGACGTACCTATTTCAATTAAATATTGAAGATTTGCTCTCTGAAATATTTAGTATTCATGTTGATGAGTTTTTGTCTGTTTGTTTGTATTATGAGTGTTCGCTTTTAAATTCAATTTTGCTTCATAAGGTAACGATAAATTATACCAGAACCAATTTAATTGATCGATTTCTCCCATTCACCATAAACTATTTTGTTTATTTACTAGACCTTATTGAATGCATTAAGAAAACTCTGAATTAGATTCCTTATCAAATATATAACATCATTTAAAAAAATGAGTTTAACATTTTAACAGCTTTTCTAAAGCTTTCAGGGGAATGAGTAAAATACGTCAAACCAATTTAAACTTTTATAGAGTTTCTTTTATTGATATGAAATAAAGCCGTAAATTTGTTTTTAAACTTCTTTTAATGCAAAATTGAAAATCAATTTAGGGATATTTGATTAATCAAATACATTACTGTTATGCTTATGCAAAGTTAAATATGGACACTTAGTATACTTTATTTGGAAATACTATTATCCTTTAACACTGGAGAAAATTACTATAGCTTTCAAACCTCATTAAATATTCATTTTAACAAATGTTGTTACTGTGTACATTGCAGGGTATAAAGTGAATATTGCCGAGAAATTGAAATGTAGAAATTTTGTCTAAAACACTGGGATGACCCAAAAATTAAACAAAAACTAATCTCGGTAATTTGGGATTTTATGTGTTTTCTTAGTTTTGTATATGCTAACTCTATTTTTGAGATTGGAACATCGATAAACTGCTCCATATTTTCTGAATTATCACACATAACGTTTAAATATACAATACGGAATGGCAAGGAATAGTCGCAATTGTATATACGGATATATATATACACGTGAAGAAAATGAAGAACTTCTGAGAAAAAAAATCCGCAAAAAGAACAATTGAACTTTTTAAATAATCAGTTTCAGTAATCTGAAAGAAGAATAACATTGAACTTCATTAAAAAAAACTGAAGACATAAAAAGGTTATGTTTTCAAGTATATATAATGGCATTAATGATGACACAATTATAGATGTCTGACTTTTTGATTTATTGTATAGCTGACTTTAGTGTCACAAAATACTGATTTTGTATGATTAGAAGAATTATGAATTTAACATTTTCAATTGCATATTCAAAATGTGTCTCCTGAAATAGTTAGTATGCATGATGTTCGCAGATTTGATTGTTTCTGGTCTGCTTGTTTGCAGAATGTGTTTATTGCTTTTAAATTAAATTTGGTTTCTTTTAAAGTATAGATAAATGAAATCAAATTGTATTTAGCTGATCATGAGCAATTCATCCCACTCACATACAAACAATAAGTTTTTTTTTATTTGCCAGACCTGAATAATTGCATGAAGAGACGACTAGTTTATATTCTAAATCACAAATATTACTTCATTTGAGAAATTTAATTTCAATGACTAAAGTGTATTAACATCTTTTCTAAAGCTTCCTTGGAACGAGTAAAGTTTTTTTTTTGTAAATTTAAATGTCTATAGTCTTTAGTACGCCATGGCACGCACCACTCTTCGTCGGGTAATATTTAAATCAGGATATATGATAAAAGAGGGACGAAAGATACCAAAGGGATAGTCAAACTCATAAATCTCAAACAGACTGACAACGCCATGGCTAAAAATGAAAAAGACAAACAGTAAAACAGTAAAACAACAGTTCACATGACACAACATAGAAAACTAAATAATAAACAACACTAACCCCACCAAAAACTGGGGGTGATTACGAGTAACGCGTTAATGAGCCTGTCGTTAAGATTTATAAATTGATGTGAAATAAAGCTGTATATTTTTTTTAAATTGATAATAACAAATTGAAAATTAATCAACGAATATTTGATCAACTGTTACCAATATTGTTATGATTATAGAAAATATTAAAAGTGCACATGAATCTTACTAAGACATAATAGCATTTAACACATAGGAAAATATCGCCCTTTTAAATCAGTTGACTGTTAACAAAACTTCAAGTTTGTCCAAATAAGAAGATCCCTACCCGAGGAATAGATAAAGTTACCTGTGTTAAGAAGAATCATTTGGAATATTGCTCCATACTCTTTCAACTATGTACTTTCCAGAGCTTTTTAAACGTGCTTGATTTGAACCTCAATTATAAGTCTTTCGAAAATGAAACGCGAATCTGGCTTACAAAGTGTTTAATTCTGGTATTTGTGATGATTTCATTTACTTGATAGGATAACAAAATTAATAGGATTATTTTTGTTTAAAAAAACATAAATAACCAGTGAGCTTTTAACTTCGTACTTTATTTGACCTTTTTAACTTTTTTGGATTCGAGCGTCACTGATGAATGAGTCTTTTGTAGACGAAACGCGCGTCTGTCGTATATACAAATTTTAGTCCTGGTATCTATGATGAGTATGTTTAAATATTTTTTTTCATCTTTAATTTTTCAGTTATTCCTGGTTTTTTCCATTGACGTTTACCAGGTGTAATATCATGATATTGATAAAGTAGTAAAATATTACGCGAGATGCATTTCGTATAACCTACATTTTTACATTATTTTATATGAGTTAAGTATCTCCTCACACTTGCTATGTCAAGTACGTTATAATTGATAATAATTGCCATAGTATTGCGCAGATCAATAGGGCTCACTGACTGATTCAAGCACTGAATGGTATCCAAGAAGAAATGCATTTACAAAATGGTAGATATTGAAACCTGAAGGTTTTGATTTCTTTACAATGGTTAACAAAAGCTTAATTCAATTTTTGTCATGCCTTGTATAACTGTTAAGAAAAACTAAGTTGAGTGTGTTGTAGCATCATTGTCCTGGTATTGATATAATCTTGTGTCGATCTTTTATTTTATAGTAAAACCAAATCTATGCCAAATTATTAATTGAACAGTACTCACATCTGCTGAGTTCATGAACCAAAACCCGTGTATTCAATTCGATTATCAATATAAAGTACACATTATGCTGATGTTGAAGCGATTTTATATTAGATTGGTAATAATGGTTTAAACAGAAGGTCGTTAAACTAATCGACGTTCCAGTGAAAAACATTATATCTCAGCACCATCATCAATTGTTCAACTAGCAATTTTTTACTAGTATTAATGATATATATTTTAAATCCGAAATTTCGTAATTGATATATATTAGAAAATGGATTTGATTTTCCCATTTGATTAAGGACTTACTTTTAAAATGTTCATTGGAATTCAATATGTTTGCTATTTTATTTCCCAATTCTTTCAAATATGCGTTCTATCGTACAGCCCCAGTCACACTGACACGTCGTAAGACCTACGTTTAACTAGGATTTGAAAGCGTAGCAAAACGGGAATAAACATAACGAAGCGTATCAAATCGTAGTGATCCTTTCGTCAAAAAGGGACCAGCCCCGTATGTTTTGAACATTGTGACAACAAACGTAGCGAAAATTGAAACAAAGAAGAAACCTAGTTAATACGTATCAAAGCTTAACGCAACGTAACAAAATTTGCTTACTATGTATTGAAACGTAGCAAAACGTGATAAGAACCGTAGCACAAACCTACTTAACCCTAGTTTTCAAAATAAAGGGACATTTTTATTCAAATCGTAGTTGAAACGTTCCATTTTAAAACGGAATAAAACGTGACAGTGTGACTTGGGCTTTATAAAGTAGCATATTTATTTACTCACCCTACGTTTTCATGCGATTAAAATGTATGATTTGATGATACAATTTGCTTACATGGAACAATATGATGTCGTATACTAACTATACATGACCTATCACAAGGAACTAGTGTTGTCTTGTATTCTTGCAGGGTTACAGCTGCTATATAACAACATTGTATTAAAAAGTAATCTTTATTACTGTTATCGTTATATTAAGTGGTTGCAAACATAATACAATACTTTTGATTGATAGTTTTTTTTTAAGTTGTTTTGTTACACCAGTGTCACAGGTTAGAAATAAGGTTAAGGTCTCATGAACACGATTAGTACCTCCACATTCCTTAAGTGCCTGTTTCATTTCGGTAGGCCTTAGTTAAGTTTTTGTCGTTGGTTCATGTATTTCATATTTTTTATTTGTTAGTACTTTTGTTATTAATAAGGCCGTTAGTTTTTCTAAATTGAATCATTTCATATTTTCATGTTGGGCATGTGTATAGCCGACACTATGGTATGATATGTTCGCATTGTTGATGCCGTACGGTTGCCTATAATTGCTTACATCTCCTTTTTTTTTTAACTTGGGTGGATAGTTGTATCATAGCAAGCATACCACATTTCCCTATTTTATATTGTTATAATTATCTGATTTATCATTTTGCTGTTATGAACCAAATGTATAAATACTAGCCCTTCATTGTGACTTTTATGGCACGTGTTTCGGGCGCTGCGTTGTTGTACAAGAAAAGCTTTCACCATTACCAATAACGTAACTTGGTGAAGCTACCAGATGACAGCTGTAAATAATGTCAAATTCCTGTAAAAAAATACATCATTGTTGCATTGGATATACATGTATGTAAACACTGACTTTTTATTACTATAAAATCAAAAAGCCGTTCATTTTATTATTTTTAATTTTTCCTGAGTGTTATTATAGAATAAAAGCCATTTTCTATATTTACATTATTGGCTGTAATACGGAAGTCTTCCTAGTTTTGTTTTTGTAATATTCGTATAGTAATGGACATTAATCACTATATACGTAATACAAAATACTGAGTTTTTCATAACATGTCATCTATTGTTTAATATTATTTTTTTGTCAATCCTTTGCCAAGCTTTATATTCAGACTTTTAACCAATAAAAACCTTCATAAACAATTAGTGCTGGAACTCAATATGCAATATGTATTAAAATTGTAAGCATAATGGCAATGCAACGACAAGGTGGTTAGGGACCGGCTTCTTGTTTAAATGGAACGACACTTATATCAGAGGATACATCGTTTGTATGTTCAATCGAAGCTTTATTTTATGTTTTAAAATCTATATCACTGAACTAGTATATATTTGTTTATGGGCCAGCTGAAGGACGCCTCCGGGTACCGGAATTTCTCGTTACATTACCTGTTGGTGACCTTCTACTGTTGTTTTTATCTATGGTCGGATTGTTGTCTCTTTGATACATTCCCAATTCCATTCTTAATGTTATTAACTGTAAAAGAAAATCAATTGACGTATATAGTCTGGTCGATAAACAATCGCTATAAATTAAAGAAAAAGCAGCTTAAACTTTTTCTTTCATTTAGTTGTAAATGCACGACCGAAAAAGTTGTCTTTTGAAAATGGAGCATTTATTACTCCATCGTAAAATTGAAATAAAAGATATTGGCTGCTCCGTGTCGAAATAACTAGCTTTTTGTTGTAAATGAATAGTATAAACATAACTGAACTGAAAGCGCAGAAAAATAAACGTTTTTGTCGCGGTTTTGAGATATAAGCCATTGAAAAATTTACTGGAAATTATCTCTGAATCGGTTTCATACAATTATAGATATGCACTTGTTTCTTTCAAAAACTATGAGAACATGAGTTTTCATAAAAGACTTTCAAAACGTTTATACTAAAATCATGAATAAAAGTAGGGGTAGCTATGCATACGTTAATGACATAACATGAATAAAAACAGGGCATTCTGAATATCTGAAAAAACATTAAACAACAAGATTTATGATTATCAATAAAAAGATAGTTCATCTCATCAAAATATTATACTTACCATGATTGAGCTTGGTTTCATTGATATTTGTTTCATTTATGCAGTCATAAACATTACAGATTTAACTATAATACCTTTTTATTTTGTTTTGTAGATTGGTAATACAAAAGAATAGATTACAATTTAATGAAGGCAATTACATGCAATGGACATTTCTTTATAATTTTATTCATTGCTGAACCATTTTAAATACGTTTCATTTAAAAATCCTAATGAGGAAACAGATGCCGCCACATATAGATTAAACAATATATCTTCTTGATTTATTGCAAACAAGATAGACTTGAACAAATTGTAAACACGTTTTTATTACTGGATGTACGCCTGTGTATATAACAGTGCGTTTAACTTAAAATGATGCAAATATTTGCGTTCACAAAAATGGAAAACAATGTGACCGTAAACAATTTTAGTTCTTCCACCGTGGATCATTCAAAAGATAATCATAATGTACAGTACTGCTGTGAAGATGGTTTAGATCAAAGACAATTTTATCTCGTGGTAAATACATATGTACCACCAGTTTTGACAATTCTAGGTACATTTGGGAATGTGTGTGCTGTATTGGTAATGATAACAAGACCATTCCGGCATTCTCCAATTGGGTTTTATATATCAGCGTACGCTTCAACAAGTTTGTTGACGCTTTGTTTGTTTTTGGGATCAGAGTAGGTAGCGTTAGTAGCAGAAACACGATCTTTAGACAGTCAGGCAGACTGGATATGTAGATTATGGCAATTCTTTGATCGAGTTGTAACATATTCTAGTATTTGGTTTGTTGTTTCTATGACAATCGATCGATATATAACAATCTGGCATAAGAAAAAATCATCAAAAATATGTTCTTTGTTTATGGCAAAATTTGCTACGATATCAATCTTCATTGGGCTTAGTGTTGTAAGTGTACATGCAATGTGGATCCGGACATATGAACTGATGAATGGTTATTTTTTCTTTCATAACAACGATGATTTACATGTTGTTATCTGGCCATGGATGTCTGCGAGTTGTTATTCATTCATTCCGTTAGCTTTAATCTTAACTTTTGATATATTAATATTCACGAGACTATGTATACGAAATATACCAGAAGAAACTGCCAACGAAATAACACCAATGGTACTGACGCATGCCACTCTAGTTTTATCTATGTTCTATGTTTTGTTAGTGCTGCCACCTACTGTTATAAATATCGTTGACCAAACTTATCCACCATCATGGCTGCAAAAACCTCACTTAAGATTGCAGTTGGCAAAAGCTATAGTTATCGGACACTATATGGCGTGGACAAATACTGTTATTGCATTTTACATTTGTATTCTGTGTTCTCAAACTTTTAGAAAACAAGTAAATAATATGCTGAAATTATTGATATTTTCTAAACCGGACAGGAGAATGTATGAACTTCACCATGGATCAGATAGTTGTGCCAGTCAACTTGAAACAGAAATATATGTAATTCTGGTTTAAACATACTCTTCTCATAATCTAATGATAATCAACTGCAAAAGCATTAGCAGACAAACATGGAGTATGTTTTAAGGAACGAATGTGAAACAGGGTATCAGTTGAGCGCTTAAACGGGTACATACGCGCTGTAAAGTTTATTTCAACTGCAGGATTTCAAAGCTAGCATCAGAGACAAGAAAAAATGAAAAGATGTTTTTTAAGGGTGCAATGCAAAACAAACGTATTTCAAGCGAATAAGGAACAATAAGAAACAGGGTATCAGTTGATGGCTAAAACAAATGCACACACACACATCAGCGTTAATATCATTATTTGACCTCTAAGTACTTTTATACCAGTTACAAGAAGAAATAAAGAAAATACACATGTATCAGCATATCGGTAACAGGGTATTGGTCGAGTTCTGGGCGTGTGAATATATGCTAAAAGATTATAATGGCTATCAACAGAAAAAAGAAGAAAAAAAAAACCGAAAAGATTTTGTTAAAAGGGTTGAACTTATTACACACGTATCGTTAATGGAATAAGGAACGAATATGTAACAGGGTATCAGTCGAGCGCTGTACATTTACAGACGTGCTTATATGGTTATTTATCCCCTTGGAACCCATAGCTAACAGTAGAGACAAGAAAGAAATGTTTTTTTTTTAAAAGGGTGAAATATGAATGAATAAATACTTTATTGGAAAGAGAATATATATGCTAAAGCAACGACAACATATTTACAACATGACAAATACACCAAACGAATGGGCAAGGACTGTCATATTCCTGACTTAGTTTTAAGCACTTCCGTGTATAAACATAGTGAATTAAACCCGAATTATAGCTGCTAAACCTCTCAATTTTGTGATAGTCTCATCAAATGTCATTATATTGTCGACCATATAGAAACAAAACAAACATATACAACAGGTATAACTGTCACAAATAGGGTCACAGCAGTCGACACCGTGTTATAATCTTAATAACTAATCAAATAAATATGTAACAGAGAAGTACACAAAAGCAAAGAGTCAAAACATATTAACAAAAAATAAAAGACAATAATAGAAAAATATGCAGTCGCACAAAAAAATATGGAAGTTCTGTATAAGTATAGAGCCACATCACATGTATATATAAAACACAAAAAAGGTATATAAAAACACATAAGCAAATAAGAAAGACGAGAATAAACAAAAACAAATTATCATAGAACAATAATACAATGACGGAATGTATAAGTACAAAGCGAAGTCAATTTACAGGTTTTATTTTGTGGTTTTGACTTATTAAGATCTTATTTCGCTAGACATAATTGCTGATCGCAATTTGTCTCTATAATATTAAAGATTATAAAGAATGACTGCAAAATGTCCTGAAAATTACGAATTCAGTTGCAACAACCCTGCAACTTATTCGTTGTTTCTTTTGAATACTTTAGGGCTGATAGATCTAAACCTGATGAATATGTTTACCCCATGTTAGATCATATTCAAGATTATAAAAAATAACTAGAAAATTTGCTGAAAATTACGAATTCAGTTGCAGCAACCCTGCAACGAATTCGTTGTTTCTTCTGAATAATTTAGGGCTGATAGATCTAAACCTGATGAATATGTTTACCCAATGTCAGATTTACTCCAAATGATTTAAGTTTTTTTTTAAAGTTAACTGACGCCGGACGACAAACGACGGAAGATGGTCGCAATGTGATGACAGAAGCTCCATGGCCCAATACAAATTACAAGAGACAAATCAGATACATGAATAGTTTTTTTAGTTTAGGAGGACACACCATTTACGATTAAAGGTTCTTGAATTCGCTTTAAGGGATCAATTCCATTTGGTAAATGTTACTGAACATTAATGCAATGACATTATTGAAAGTGATTCATTAGATGGAATTTGATAACATCATTTGATATCACTTAATTACAACCTAATGAAGGACAATGCCATTTCTACTGAAAAACATTGAAAGCTGTTATGTTCTGAACAATAACATCAGGAAACTTGCTATTTATATTATATGTTTCATCTTGCAAGATGTGTTACAACTTGGTGTTCCATTTATAAATGAAGTACATGTATGGGAATATTGGCATATTCGTTTTACTATTGTAAACATGATAAACCGGTTATGTGTCCGTCGTTTGTCAGTTATTGCTGGGTTCGCTCTTTGTATGTTAACGTTACGTTAGGTAAAGGGAAACTCGTGGGCCTACGTCAAACGAATGGGAAATTTTAAATGTTTACGGTATTTGTATGATTTTACTTATGATTTAACTTTATAGCAGGGAGATACAAATGAGTTCTGAAAAAACATTGGTCCTGCCTTTTTTTAACCTTTTAAATTGTAGCAAAAGGAAAAGCCAAAAGGTTGTTCAATATTCCGACGAAAATATTCTCTCTGACTTATATTATCGCGATTCTTGTTAAGATTAACGCTTTTTTTCAGTATGATTTTTTTGTAAACAGATAGGCGAATTTTTAATAGAAACATACATTTTCAACTGTTTCCTTCATTCGTATAACATTTCTAAGTGCTGTTCGGTAATATAGCTCTTCAACTGTTTTAGTTCGTATACAGCTTGGCTTTCACCTATTTGGCTTTAGTGTTCCTGTTGAAGATAAATTTAGATAATCGCTTCAAACACCCTAAATTAATAACCTGTTGTTTCATATGTTTAAATCCAAATCTTTGAATTTTCACGGACGGTATTATAATTTGTCTCTGACTTTAAAAGATAAGATAAGATCAGATTTTTTTTTATTAAAGTGTCACCATCCATTATAGTATCTACATATATATATACGAGTCTAAATTGAAAACTAAGTTCAAACCTATGATTGCGTTGGATAAAAACCGCAATTTTTTTTTTTTTTTTTTTTTTTATGTTAAAATATTTTATTTGAATTTTACATTTGTTAGAGATACATGAAGTACCGGTACCTTATCCCGGCCTCGTTAACGTTAGTATATAGCATTTTATTGATAAGTTAGTACTTGTTAGTGCACAATATGTATATATAGTAATAATGACATGTATGTAACTGAATAGAAATATGATAACAAGATGTATAATAAATTCTAATTTATGAAATTAATTTAATTTTTTCTGCAACCAGATTATGGAATTTTTCATATTTGCCTTCTTTATTTATCAATATTTCGTGATATTGAAGAAATTCTTTTTTGAAAATTTCAAACATATTAATTTGTTTTGTTTTTTGTTCGGATGTATAGTATCCTTTGTATACAGTAAAAATAATAATTGTAATTAAATCATTTATACTGTAGTAACTTGTATCGTTAATTTTGTATCCGTATAAAAGTGATTTAATTGATATGATGTGATGTCCTATTTTAAGTTTATCAAGTAAAAGTTTTATTTTATCCAAAAATGATTTCAGAAATTTGCATGTTAAAAAGTAGTGCTCATAATCTTCGATGACATCACAAATATTACATAGCGGAGTTTTAGTTATTTTCCAAGAGAAAAGTAATTGTTTGGTTGGTAAAATGTAGTGCAGAAATTTCCATCTTAACATTAAACCTCAATTTTTATACGTGTGCATGTCAAACAAATTTCGTTGTAGAAGGATCTAAAAACAGCACAAACAACATTTTCCAAAAGACCAAAAACGTGAAAAAGTATATTTAAACAAAACGCATTTGACTAACAGGTCGAACAACTGATGATCTTTAACCCTGCTGACTGCCATTGACGATTGCCAAATAAAATTGATCACAAGATGTAACAACATGGATCTGATTATAAATTTAATACGTCACAGAAAAAAAAAATGTTAACTAGTGGCTACGATGTTGTGCCACAAACATTCGGTGTCAATATTTCTTTAGTACACCAGATCTAGATTTCGACAATATATGTCTCTTCAGTGATGTTAGGGATCGAAACGGTATTTGGAAGGCCATATAATTTACTCTCAATTTAAGATTGACTCTTGAATTTTAAAAGACAATATAGGATGAACGGATCATATAAACCGGAGGGAAAATGTGATACTCAACTGTATATATATGTACAAAAAAAAGTTTCTTTTCAAGCGGTGTACAGAATTATATATTAAAAATTAAATACACAAAAAGAGTTTTAAAAGCAGCATTGTCTAGCGCTTACATCCATCTTGGGACTTTTCAAGACTATGAACGTCGTTATGAACGTCGTTATGGGGAACACATTAGTATTATGACGTAATGTCATTGTTCGTAAAATATAAGTAATATGACGCAACGCTATTGTTCATGTAACTACTAAGCATTAAGCTTGGCGTCAAACACTTTTATAAATTTTCTTTCTAGTTCTTTACGGTATTCTTCTGTTGGTTCCGTACATTTGAAGAACGGGAAAAATTTGAATTTTCCTCCCGCACAAATGTCTAAATGTTCGCTCAACGGAATTTGTCTGTACTCGGGTTGCCGTATTTGCTGTTTATGGATCCTGACCCGTTCACACACACTATTTCCTGTTTGACCGATGTAGTTTTCTTTACAGTTGACACATGTTACATGTATACAATAGATTAAATTTTCTGATTTGCAAGTCATATTTGCGTTTACTGTAAATTTCTAACCGTTTTTGAAATATTTCGTACTGCCGATTTCTAAGTAAATATAATTGTCTCTGGAACATACCTCACAGCGTGAATCGCCACAAATTTGTACGGATGATATCTTTTTAACTATATCAAATCGCGCTTTTGTAAGTTGGCGTTTCAAATTTTTCGGTTGTCTTCTACTATAAATGATCGATTCTTCTGTTACCAAATTTTTCATTGTTTCACTTTGATGTAAAATCGGAAAATTCGATTTTATAAACTTGAAGGCATTTGGTAATGACGGATCATGAGTAGTCACAAACGGCAGGATATCATCATCGGTTGTATATCCCCCTTGTTGACCTTTCTGACAATCATTTTGGCGTTTGTAACAGGTAGTCATCGCTTTTGACGTTGACACATTTATTCAAAAATAACACAATGATAATCTAGTGTTTCTAAAGTCGGTCAGTATATATATACACCTAAAGTCATAAGAACCTAACATTTAAGTAAAAAGATGTCAGTCGAAAACGACTTATGAGACACTATCATTAAAACAAACATCTAGTACATACATAAAAGGACAGCTTTGTTACATTTAAAAAGTATTTTGTAAATAAAAAATATAAGAACCATATATATTATTTCTAGATGACATGTTTTCGTCGATAAAAGAGATACGCAAGATACCAAAGGTACGGTCAAACTCATAAATCTAAATCAAACTGACAACGCCATTTCTAAAAATGAAAAACACAAACAGACAAACAATATATAGTTCACATTACACAACATAGAAAACTAAAGAATAAACAACACGAACCCCATAATACAACATAAAACATATGAGGAATGGAAATATCTTAAAGAGGAACCATATTCACATAACACATAAGAAACGAAGTTTTTCAAATCGCATAAATATTCAAAATCAACATTAAAAAGACAGGCTTTGGCATATAAATCATGTCTGATATCAGAATAAAAGCAACAATTGTATGTTTAGTTCTAAGCGTTCCTGGTAATAGATAATACAAAAACTCGCTTCAGACGCACAAAATGAGCTGTTATTTTAATTTATGGATCCTCTGTGTTAAAAAGACAAATCTGCGTTATGAACTTTAAACAAAGGAACAGAGACAAATATAAGTGTAATATTATAAAGTATCTAAGAAAAGACAGGAATTGATAACCGAATAACACAGATATTACAGTAATTTTCAAACAGCACTTTTTATGATAATATATCATAATATAAATCTAACACAATTGTCAAGTTGATTATCTTGATAATAATGAAATAGATGAATATCCGCATTTATTTTTCAAAAAATTCAAAAAACAAATAAAGCTGCACTTAAAGCATTATGTCAAATTATCTGTAGCTAAATGGGGTAACTGGAACAGAATGCGATCAATTCAGTTGGTTTTACATCAACGATAATGTCTTTGTCCTTATTATGTGTTGTTACAAACTGCCAAGATGAATATATTTTATTGTAAAGAAGATAATACATGTAATAGAAAGTATTATGGTAAAATACATTAAATATTAAGGAATATCACAATGGGCTATTAGAAAGATGATTCATCAAATGCTTTCTGCAATTTTTATTGAACATAATAAATAAGATATGCAGAAATATCCCTTCTTAAAAGATGACTATCACAGTTTTGCTGAAAAACTATGATGCAGTCATTTTTTGTTCATAATCTAAAAAGTAATAGAAAAACGAATATGCCGCTACTTTCTGGTGAACGATTGGCTAGATAAAGAAAAGGCTACAATATTTTCAATGTTCCTTAATATTGTATTTAAGGATGTATTTTGAAGTGAAGTTAAAACAAAATCTGATATTATAAGTCAGAAGTGAGTTAAGGACAAAAAAAAAACCAAATCATATTGATAGATAATGGAACCTTTTTTATCGAATTTAATATTTTAGAAATGGCAAGAAAATACTGTCTCAGTCGTTTATCATAGCCTTGGCACTATTTTGATCTAAATTAGTGTGAACAAAATTCTAGAATGATTTTTTTTTGTAAATGACCTTTTATGAGGTAATGCAGTCTCATTTGGAAAGAAAAGTGTGTGTTTCTATTTGTTTTTTTTTGTTGTTGGGGGGGGGGGGGGGGCTCTTCATCCTTATTTCTTATATTCTGCTATGATAAAACATTTTCCTAAGAAATAATTAAACGGATATACAGTTATAAGTAGATAAGATTATTTTTAGTGCTGTTACGACAAATTAATCGCTAAAAGAAAAGCCTTTTATGTCCCTCTCTGGAACGCGGCGTAAATCTTTTTTTTACATAAGGACTTACTGTAACCTCCTTGGAGACAGTACACTTTAGTATGGATTGTTCATTCTGCTAAAATGCTTCAATTACTAATTTTTTATAACATTTCTATCATAAATGAGTGAAAGTTAACACATTATTTTTATTTATTGGCCTGAAAAAATGAAATTTTGAGGAAAAGAGAGATATAAATTGACCAAAAGATACCTCTTAAAGAAGACAAAGAAGTCCATTAGTGGTATGTATCTTCCTAAAATCATCTTTGTATCAGACTAGTATTCAACTGTTTGTAGGTAGATAAGAGAAATATTCGATCATTTATTGGTCCACATTTATTTCTATCTGTTGCGGCTTGGTTTGGATTTGTCGAAGAAATTTGGATCGAATCGCTGTAGATGTCGTCTTTCATTATACTAAACTTTTCTCAACTATTGAACTGATTATGACAAAACTTAACAGGAATGCTTGAAATAACCAGTATTACAAAGGAAAAAGCCACATTCAGTTTCTTGACTAATAATGCCTTCTTTAGGTGTAATACCACCAAATCATGGTACGTCACATCCTGTTGTATATGAAAGTAGGTCGAAAAAAATATTCCCTTGCATTTGACAGTTGCATGTAATTAATGCTACATTTCTTTGCATTAAAACATTTCTGTGTCATAAACATATGTCTCGGGTATTTTAAAAAATCATTTTTTAATTTGGGATTTCTATTGACTATTTTGTAATTTTGAGGGTACATGGTGACTAAACATTGTACAGAGATAAAACTATGGGAGACATTTGATTGGTTAACTTCCAATAATGGTTATTTTCTTATATGCAATGATAAAATTGAGAAAGGAAATGGTGAATATGTCAAAGCGACAACCACCCGACCATAGAGCAAACAACAGCCGAAGGCAACCAATGGGTCTTCAATGTAGCGATAATTCCCGCACCCGTAGGAGTCCTTCAGCTGGCCCCTAAAATATGCATAATAGTACAGTGATTATGGACGTCATACTAAACTCCGAATTATACACAAGAAACTAAAATTTAAAAATCATACAAGACTAACAAAGGCCAGAGGCTCCTGACTTGGGACAGGCGCAAAATTGTGGCGGGGTTAAACATGTTTATGAGATATCAACCTTTCCCCTATACCTCTAGCCAATGTAGAAAAGTAAAAGAATAACAATACGCACATTAAAATTCAGTTCAAGAGAAGTCCGAGTCCGATGTCAAAATATGTAACAAACAAAAAAATGACAATGATACATAAATAACAACAGACTACTAGCAGTTAACTGACATGCCAGCTCCAGACCTCAATTAAACTGATTGAAAGATTATGTCTTCATCATATGAATATCAGGTACAATCCCTCCCGTTAGGGGTTTAGTATCATACTATCATAAAATATATGAGAAGAACATAACCCGTGTCATGCCAACAAGTGTTTTTTTTAGAAATAAATGGGTTTAGTTCCGATGCAAAGACCCTATCACTGAATCAATGTTAAAGCCAAAATATGCAATCTTTAATGACCTGGCAACAGTATCGTAACTATATCCCCTTTTAATAAGTCTATTGCAAGTTTTTGTTAGTTTTTGAGGAGAATACTGACATTTTTGTGCTTTATAAAGAATATTTCCATAAAATTTTGGATGTGAAATACCTGAACGTATAAGATGTCTGCATGTTGAGTTATATTTACGAATTACTTCCTTATACCGGTGATAAAATTTAGTAAATGTTTTGACCAGTTTGTGATATCGAAAACTCTGGTGTACTAATTTTTCAGTAATACATAAATTTCTCTCGCTAAAATCTAATACGTTGTTACATACACGAGCGAATCGTACAAGTTGAGATATATAAACACCATAAGATGGTGACAAGGGAACATCACCATCTAAAAATGGATAATTAACAATAATGACATGTTATGTGCAATTTGTTCTGTAGTACTGGACAGGATAAAACTTTACTCATGCCAAGTATTTGTTTATTTGTATCAAAGATAAATTCTGCACATTTGTTTGAAAAGTGCAAATTTAACAAAGAGTAATAGGGGAAAATCAATGTTGATAATACACCTGTTACACGGACCGTTTTAACTTTCGTCTGCCATTCATCAATGAAGTAAGGGAATATTAAAGTATCCGTTACACTATTGTTAACTTGATACACTGGTAATATGTCCGTCACACATCAGATTTTGCTTGATTCCATCTTTGTATGTTAACATTACTTCAGGTAAAGAAATTCGTAGGTCTATGTCAATCGACTGAGATTTCTTTATAAACATAAATTTCTTTCATTTCACTGATGATATACCTTTGTAGCATAAAAAATACAATGAGCTTTGAAGGAATTAGTTTCTCGTCTTTTTTTACCATTTGAATTTTGACTTTGATCAACGAACTGCCAAAGATTGTTCCATATTCAATACAAAAAGTTCTCTCCGACTTATCTTATCGCAATACATGGTTTTATTACAACTTGACAATGTTTTCTTGGTCAGTATGCATTTTTTTAAACAGATAGACAATATCTTAATCGGAACCAAATATACGTTTTTAACTTTTTTCTTCATTTGTATATTATAATTTAGTCCTGTTTGGTTATATAGCTCTTCAATTTTTTCAGTTCACTTGCTTTCAAATATTCATCTTTTAGCGTTCCTGATGAAGGTAAATTCAGAAAAGTTCTTTAGACGAACTTAATTAATAATGAGTTGTTTTCATTTTTTAACGCCACAAGTTTGAATTTCAGTGCCGGTATTATGATTTGTCCATGAGTTTCATATATTTAGATTTAAGCGTTCCTGATAATAGCTAATCCAGAAACGCAATCATGAAGAACTCGAGAACGTTCAGGAATTTATTACAAATTAACACAGATTTTACAGTCATTTTCTACCAGCACTTTTGAAAACGTTTACTCCGCATTATTTGTATTAATTCCTTACGGTTAAAATTATACATGTTATATAACCTAAATTATGTATGCAACCTCGTTCTTAAGTACCTCCGTGATAAAAGTAAACATTTCATAATATAAATCTAACATTATTGTCATGTCATTTATCTTGATAGTAATCACAAAGATGAATATCCGCATTTGATTTTCAAAGGATTCAAAACCAGTAAAAGCTGCACTTACAGCATTATGTCAAATTATATGTAGCTAAATTTGGAAACTGGAACAGAATGCGATCAATTCAGTTGGTTTTACATCGACGATAATGTCTTTGCCCCTATAATATGCTGAACAAAACTGTCAGGATGAATATATTTTATTGAAAAGAAAATGATAAAAAGTATAATGGTAGAGTACAATGAATAATAAGGAGAATCACAATTGGCTATTGAAAAATTGTTTCACGAAATGCTAGTCGTAACCTTTTTTATGAACTTTCTGCAATTTGTATTGAACATAAAAATTAAGATATCGCAGAAAAGCCCCACCTTAATAAAAGTAGGCAATCGGTTTTATTGAAAATGTATGATGCGGTAATTTTTTGTTCAAAATCAAAAATTAATAGAAAAACTTACATGCCGCCCCTCTCTGAGGATCGATGGGCCAGATTAAGAACAGGTTATTGGAATGTTTGATTTTCAATGATCCTTAACATTGTATTCAAGGATGTATTTTGAGGTGAAGTTAAAAAAAAATCTACAGGAGTGTTACGGACCAAATAATCAAATATATTAATAGTTTATTTTAAAAAATGGTGGAAAAAGGCTGCCTCGGTTCTTTACCATAGCTTTAATTGGGCACTATTTGGGTCTTAATTCGTGTGAAAAAAATCTATAACGAGTTTATATTTTTGTAAATGACCTTTTATGAGGTATTGGAAAGAAAAGTGTGTGTTATGAAGCTAACGATTTACCATTCGATCAGGGACTTTCCGTTTTGAATTATCCTCCCTACCTCCCTCCTAATAGATTCTCTAGTCATGATTGTATAAATCGTTTGATTTTGTCACTTTGTTTACTTTACCCTTCAAAAACTAGAAATTTCGATATAAATTTTTACTATTTAAAAACAATATTCAAGGAAAGAGTATTTCTCTGTTGTATGTGATTTAAGATATTTTTCACTTTCAGTTAGCAATCAATTTTAAATAAAACAAATAAGACTTCTGTTTTCATACTTAAAATACAAATGATCAAGTTTGCAAGTTTCAAATTAAGTGTGCCAATATTCTTCGATATAACATTGACTGTACTAGCCGCATGACTTTATAAATGTCTTTTTGATTTTAAACTAATCTATGGAATACTTCACTGCTGATTCCATCATGGTAATCCTTTATTGTCTACTGTCAATCTGGCTTATTCCCATCCTAATGTTATCGTCTCAGAGAATGTTCAAATTGGACAATATTATAGATTTTACTCATCATGGTATGTGTTGTCTATATAATGTGGTATTTTTTTATGGTTATTTTGATACTCAACAATTCTGTTAAGGCCGATTGTTGAATCAAGACAAAGCTACACTTAGTAATTAAACTGAACCAATGTTATTATATATTTTCCGCCAAATATAGGGTATCAGTAGCAATAATATACAGTTGATAGAAGACAGGACGACAATGAAATAAGAAAGAAACTCCGCATAAACAAACATATGGCGTAGATATAAAACTATACAGACAGGCAAAGGTCAGGCAATACGTATAGTTTTGCTGAACATGTACAGCATGCCGTTCTTTAACAATTATCAAAATATTGACTTCTAATCGTTACAACAAAAATCAAATGACAAAACAAACACTTGAAGTAACGATTAAAGGTATGATAGGCAGGATGAAATAAATGACAAGGCGATTGTGTACCAGACGTTTTATTTCTGATTGATGTCTTGTCTTTTTAAACACCAAGGCACTAGATGTTCGAATATACAATTCTTTATACAAACCAAAGGACAACAAGAGACGAAACATACGAAATATAAAAGTGTAGAAAATTAAACTTGACGAAACATTTAATACACTGGTGACAAATGGTCAGCTGATATCCTATACCGATTGTTTATGTGTTTTTTTGTGTCCCGATTTTTAAAAAATGTTTGCTGCAATAAGCTTAGCAAACATTTTGCAACATACAATCATAAACGCATTATATTACTTCAGATGTAAATACAGACAACATAAGTATAACGGTGTTAAGAGGTCATAAATCGATTTGGAGAAAACAAATCTGGGTTATAAGCTAAAACCAAAGGATACACCCTTCGTGTGTGCGTTGGTGTGTGTGTGTGTAAACAGGGGGGCTAATAGGTATGCAAACAGTTAATGGATAAGATACCAAGAGCCATAATTAACAACGTCTAAATGACAGCTCAGCATGTCCTCTCTTGGATATCGAGATTGAAAAAAATAACAAAACGTATCGTGTATTTCCAACAAAATACCACGTTAGATTACATTTGTAGAACTAACGCGATAGTTTTAGACATTAACTCTATAAACAGTAGAAATCACGCGTTAGTTTAACAATGTTACGCCTTAGTTTTGCAAAATAACGCGTTTGTTTAACAATGTAACGCGATATGTTAACAAAATAGGTAAATTCGTTTATCTTTTAGTCAGAAAAAAACCTTGAAGCAATTTGAAGTCAGCACTGGCAAAGTATTACTCTAGAGATTTTTGTTTTGCATTAATTCACGCAAATGAGAAGCATTATCCTCGAATAATTTGGTAAAAGAACTTACCTAACAAAAATTCCGTCCTCAGATTATCAAATTCGTTTGCATAATCTTCCCATCCCCGGTGGAAATCTACTTTATCATCTTGCCTTCGCTGACATACCTTGAATTTAAATTATCATTGCAAGTTAATTTAAAAAGATATGTATAGGAAACGTCAGATAATTAAGCGCATATAATAGAAGTTATGCATTAATTGTATGCGACAAATGAATTTATACCTGATATATCAGATATGTGTTAATATAAACATAAAAAATATCATCTACGATAGAAGGGTGATAATTTGGTTATCCAGGCGCCCGTTTCGTCAAGCAAGAATCACAATTGACAATCGCTAAAAAAATCTGAAGGAAAGATAAGATCAAACAAACGTTTAGTATACGTAGTACTTAGAATAAAAAAAAAACATATAGATACTGAAATCGAATTTACCGCCGTAATGAATATTAAAATAAAAATGAAATGTAAGGTTTTCCAAACATTTATCGGTGGAGTTTGATAGTATTATATAACAACGAATATATTTTGCAAGCCACAAGATAATTGTACTAATGCAACAACTAGCTTTCATTTCCTAATCAAATTTTGCAAATATTTACGCTCCATTCGCCCTGATCCGTCTCCATATCACAGAACACCTTAAATCCAGGACCACCTGTTGGGTAGATCCAACCTCTGTTATGATCCTTGTCTAAATCCGAGCAGGTCCGGACATTATGGTATAAAATAGTGTGCAAACTATAAGAGAGCCGATGGTGTTAATTATACAAAAATATACTGTAGTTCTCCTTTGGTCAAAATCGAAAAAATTAAAGATACACACTATATTTTCAGTAACCTTGTAAGACTCATTGATACATGTGTTTTTTTTTAAATATTGTAAGTCCACAAAATACAAACTCTGATTGCTGTTTGAGTGTAATTTTTAATGATGTACGTTGTCTGTTAAATCTACAATTAAATTACCTTCTGGCTATATTTAAGACCTGTTGGTGATCTTCTGCTGTTGTTTTTTTCTATGGTCGGATTGTTGTCTCTTTGACACATTCCCATTTCCATTCTCAATTTTATTATTATCGTAACAGATTGGAATGTTTCGATAAAAACAAATATATTAATTTTTTTTAAGAATAGCTTTATTGACTGTTTGTTTCTTGAATATTTTTTTAATATGTGTTGGGAAAATTGTGCCCACGGAAGACTGGTTTTATCTCAACTTTTATCTCAACAGATGTTCAAAGCACGTCTGCTCTCTGTACTATGTGTTGATCATTGTTGTCTATTTTGGTTTATGTGTATGGTATTTTCGAAGGAGTCGACTTTTTGGTAGATGTGATTCAAAGAACTTTCAAGTAGTTTAAGTAATATCTGTTGCACATTCAATTTATGTAATTGTTTTTCATAGAAATAAGATAAATTGATATACAGTATGACGTGTTTGTCTACAAGTGTTACAATTCAATAGTTTTGAGAAGAACATATTAAAACAGAGCGGTATTGGAGGCCTTTCGAAAATTGAACACTTGCATGAATAGACAAGTTTTGATTCGCCCGCTAGTAACATTTTTCTCTAGTCAGGCAATTTGTTTAGCCATTTTATTAATCGACCTAGGTTGCAGATCCTTAATAGTGAATTCATTGCTATTTTTTCTCGATCGCATATGTATTTAATATTTGTTATCAAATGCAAAATAAACAACAATAACCTTTCCTATATTTTTGAATATAATAATTCGGAGGATTACTTTCTTCTTTGAAATATATGACTTTATAATTATACAAAAAACAAATATCATTACACAGCCTACACAAAACCCTGCCTTTACAAGTATGGTTTTAAATAATCTTTCATTTCAAACAACTATTTTTTGGAAACGCTTCCGGCAGAATATATGTTGATGTAAACATTTTTATTGCATATATCTAAACGGAAATACATAAAACAAATGATAATGCATGCATGCTTAAAACAACGATACAGTAAGAAAAAATCCTTTGTAACCACGCATTCCTCTATAAGGGCATAACCTTCTTGTATCAAGTAGTTTACTGATATGATTTCCGGATGGAGGCGTACTTTTATGTCGCTGAGTAGGTACATAGGCTTTACTTCGTTCTATTAGACTTCTTTATTAAAATCAATTATAAGATCATGATTACAGTTCATTAATGAAACGTCTGAAAAAAGTAAAGATTATGACGTTTTGCTGTGCAGTTAAAGAATATAATGATTGGTTTTCGGTTGAAGGAATGATAAAAAAAATGTAACACATATAACATAAACAATTTAGTCTGATCTTGATTTATCTTGCTGTATCTGTAAGTCACGTTATATTTCTGGTATGATGCAAATGTATATTAAAAAAAAACGAAGATCGAAAAGGAAAAGTTCACAATCGAACTGCAAAATCCTGTTTTGTTCCAATTGCCCCGTAACTTATAATTAGTTTAAGTATTTAAATACTACACAATGGACTTTACTAAATGACATTGAAGGCTGGCATGTCCACAAGCTGCGAAAGACGTATGAAAGAACTATGTATTATGATTTATGACGAAATTTGATGGAGTTTAACAACTTTATTTCCAGGTTTTTCCACTTGATGAAAACACCATTTAAACATGCATCTCAATTTTGATTTATGTACAATTTGAAATACATGGAATAAAGAAATACTGATACAATAAATATATAGACTAGCGACAGAAACCGCAAATTCGAAATTGATAAAAATATTTTATAGCAATATAAAAAGGAAACACATTTGTTATGAAAACATGAATTACATCCGACGTCCGTTAATAAAACATTGCTTCTTAAATTTGCGACTGTAAATCATCGACTGTTAGAAGTAACGCCTATGACCATTTTAGTACGGAATACCTCAACATCGTTCTAATTTGAGAGGTATATTACTTTTTGACAATAAAACAATAATATCAATTGATTCTTTTCTAACTGAATGTAAGTATATCAAGAATATTCAAATATATCTTATTAGGAAAAATTATATATAAATATACTAAATAAATAAACGATTTTGGAAATACGTTGAAATCTATAAGTTTTATGAAAATTTCAAATCCAAATTAGGTTCTTTGGTTCGAAAACAAGGTAACTGGTTCATCATCCGGGTTGTTTGGTTATCACAACCCGACTTCTTGGTTCCATCTGGGTTCTTTTCTAATGTTCCCGTTGAATTTGGAGAAGATATCCGCAAGTATCCGAATAAAAAGATAAAGTAGGTCAAACACGCGTAACTTGATTTTCAATATTAAACATTTCAGAAAATTAGTCTGTAAGGTATTTATCTTCTTATTTTCATTATTTTAATTAGGAAAAAAGACAAAAGTAAAGCATCGTTTAGATTTAAAAAATAAAACCAAAATATACAGTACATCGAAAATCCTTTGATTTAAATCAGTCGTTCCGTTTTTATTTATTTTACTTAACTCATCCTTTATTTCCATTGATATTTCTAGAAGTTTTAAAACCACTAAATTATGACATGTCGTTAAATTAACCAACGATATGTGCATCTAGCTACTATGACGAATTGCATATACATTTGATTGAGCAATTTTTTCAAGTTCGACTGAATTATTTTTAAGTGGCTTTGTGATAATGTCAGATTTGGTAGAAATACAAGTAAAGTATATGTTGCAAATCTTTTTGTTCATAACAAATTGGGAAAAGACATATAAAGAGACAGTGATGATCAATAAAAGCTTTAAGTAGTTAAAAATTAAAATATAAATACTACAAAAATATGTATGTATAATAAATTAGACAAATTTGACACTCTTTGAATGTGAAGGGCATGCATATAATCTTTTGCCCAAAATGAAGAAATTAAAATTAAGATTAAATATTTTTTAAATAAAATTGTTTGTGTGTGTGTGTGTGTTAAAAGTTAACGGCAATGCTAGTGGAACGACTATAACTATCACAATAGTCAAAACTTATGAATAATATGTGTTGGCGCCGTAGCGGAGAGGGCATACGTTGTTACCCTCGTCCATGCGTCCCGAACATCCTAAACGTTGCCTCAACCAAATACTATAAAACGTATACACAATATAGAAAAGAAGATATGGCATGAGTGCTATAGGGAACTTCACAAGAGACCAATTGACACAGAAATTAACAACTAAAGGTCACCATACGGACTTCAACAGTGAACAAAGTATATACCGCATAGTCAGCTATAAAGGGCTTCAAAATGACAATGTAAAACAATTCAAACAAAAAACTAACGGCCTCATTAATGTACAAAAAATGAACGAAAAACAAATATGTAACACATAAAACAAACGACAACCCCTACATTACAGGCTCCGGACCTTGGACAGACACATACATACAAAATGAGGCAGAGTTAAACATGTAAGTCGGATCCCTACCCTCACCCTAACCATGGACATGGTTAACTATAAAAAAAAGGAAATTTTTTTTGCGTCACTTTTACCGTTCATAAGTTATCATGCCCCTTTATAAACATAGAAAATGCTGAACATTTCGTTTCCGTTTTCTTAACTAAGATCAGCACACTTTTATAAACCTTATACGCAATTCTTATTAACCCCAAAACACAGATCTATCATGGATATTGGATGGCGTAACTTTTACTGTTCATGAGTTATTTAATGAGAGAAGATATGGTACGAGTAACAATGATACAAATGTCAACACGGAGCCTTAAGATATGAACAATGCTAGATCTGTTGTTTCCGTTCTCTAACTTTAGTTTGCATCAACCAAATGTTATGAAACTTATACACAACGTTTATTGTAATCACAAGGTCAAACCTACGTGGATCCTGCCTATATATGTGGAAGTTTATTAATAATTTTTTCACAAGCGGGGGCATCTGCGGCCCATATAAAGATATAGGAAAATGTCGTGTGTCGAACGAGGCAACTCCACATCCAAATAACAATTTGTAAAAGTAAATTACATGAATTAATTATAGGTCAATATACTGCCTTTTATAAACGTTTCGTCCCCGAGGGTATCACCAGCCCAGTAGTCAACACTTCGGTGTTGACATAAATGTAAATTATGTGGTCATTTTTATAAATTTCCTGTTTACAAAACTTATTTTTCGAAAAAACAAAGGATTTTCTTGTCCCAGGAATAGATTACCTTTGCCGTAATTGGCACAATTTTTTAAACTTTTGGATCCTCAATGCTCTTCAACTTTGTACTTGTTTGACTTTATAAACATTTTGATATGGGCGTCACTGATGAGTCTTAGTTAGACCAATCGCGCGTGTGGCGTACTCAATTATAGTCCCGGTACCTTTGATAACTACTTCAACACGGAGCCTTGGTTGACATCGAACAAAAAGTTATAACGGGCCCCAAAAAAATGTCTTTACTTCCTTTGAAATCTAATAGAAGTAACTTGTATATTTTTTTTCACGATCTCAGTACTTTTGATACCAAACATAATAATTCTAGTTACATGTGAGATTTAAAAAAAGACTATCCATATCTACATGTCCATGAAATGAAATGAAATGTAAGACAAAATGATTGAAAAATTTTGCATTATCTATCACAACTGACAGCACATGGTACTACTGAAGCAATAATTGTTCTCTATTTTTTCCAAGAAATTTAAGGATTTAGTTTTCACTTGAACCTAACATTCTTAAAAAATAATTATTGAACTGTGGAATGTGTACAAGAGACAGTAACATAGCAAAAGAGCAGAAAACAGTTGAAGGCCACCAATGGGTCACCAACAAAGCGAAGTAATTCCTCACCAGGTGGCGGGCTACACATGGCTCCTACACGAAATGTGCACCCGTTCAAACTTACGATTAAAATCAATACAAGACTAACAAAAACCGGATACTCCTGACTTGATTCAAATCTTATAAACATTGGGATTGAAAGAATGTCAATATTAGTATTAGTAAAACGACATTAATGCCAGCTGAAGGACGACTCCGGGTGTGGTAGTTTCTCGCTGCATTTAAGACCTATTGGGGACCTTCTGCTGTTGTCTGTTAAATGGTTAGATTGTTGCCTCTTATTTGCATTCTTAATTTTATATATGAAATACATTACTACATATAAATATTTGAAATTATGAAACAATAAAAGGTAAACAAATGGACTGTTCAAGTCAAGCGGCATAAACTAAAACATATTCAGGATGAGAACATCGATATAAGCTGTAGAAGATGCAAAGTGAAAACCTAGAGTAAGCTGAAGTATTTTCGTCTAGTTGGGGATGTTAAGGGCATAAGATACAGTGACAGGGGAGGCAATGACGTTGGTTCCGTGAAATGATATTTTTGAGGCGTCAAACTGTGACATGTCGGGGAAAAAATGCATTTTTCGACTGATTTTTTATCTTTCAAACATTTTTAATTTGAAAACGAGTTCATGGACCCCTTTTTATAAAACGACATTTGATTTTATTGGAAGGCCAATATTGCTTTTCTTTAAATTTGATACAGTATACAGCAAAAAAAATCTTATTAGTTATTTGTAAAATTAAATGCATAATGTTGAAATACATTTTCATATAATATAATTTGGATGTAACGCGTCTCCTGATTGGCTGACGTCGTTTTGTGTATCAGCTAATATACATTATGTTGTCATGTGATCATGACGACATCAGCGTTTTTTCATTGTTTACTCCGGTTTAAAAGGGAATTTTGAATTGAATTATAAGAAATGACTGTAATATTGTTCTGTCTATTCGAAATAACATAAACAAGGTAGTGCACACTTTAAAACAACCCGCTAAATATAACACCAACAAAGTTTTGTATTGATGTCGAAAGAAAATGTACGTCGACAAATCCAATTTTTGAGCAAATATCTCAAATTTCGAACTCATTTTACTCAAAAATATCACATGCAGGTATGTGTTTTAGTTACATTTTTGATTTGATCAGGTAAAAATTAACCTGTATGGTATGGAGATTTTCATCAAAATTTCAATACGGGATCGAGATGTTAAAAAAACCATTCGTCATTATAGCGACTATATTTGAATGGGAAATTTAAACTTATTCATAAATATTTTGCATGATTATTTTAAATCTAGCTTCATCTAAATAACAACCAAATCGGATAGCAATAGCACAAACTTAGTGTTAAATTGAATAATGAATCAATTGTTCATACAACTAAAACAAAAAGTATGTTGATCAAAAACAATATTTAAGATGTAAGTAAAGGCAACAGTACTATACCGCTGTTCGAAAGTCATAAATCGATTGCGAAAAATACGAATCCAGATAACAAACTGAAACTGAGAGAAGTACATAAAAAAAAGACGGAAGACAACGAAAAAACAGAAACACAAAAGTGCAACAAAACACCAAACGATAATGCAACACACACAGTAAAATAATAGTATTTGTTATTTTATTAAAGATGTGTCTGTACAAAATATGATTTCTTCTAAACTAAGCGATCATAACTCAAATATAAGCCCTTGCTAGAACTATCAATGTATTGGTAATAACAAATGTAAAACTAAACATCAGACAACATCATTTATATACAATCTTTAAAAAAATCTGCATTTTTTTGGAAGACTTTTAAGTATACTCATGACCAAAAAGATTTACAGACGAGATTTTTTGAATATTGTTACTACTTTGATTTACAGAGCAAACAAATAATTCAGGTTCTCCCTGTTTTTTAAAGATATATTTATCCAAGCATGAATTCATAACGTATAATTATTATAGTCAATGTCATGCTCATTGTTTTTCTAGACTGTAACTCATAGTTATATTGGAATGAGTAAAATAATTTGTCCAGACAATAAGAAACAGAAAAGCAATTGAAAACAACAGCTTACATGGACCCTAGAACAGAATACCAATTTCAAGGGAATATTTTGGCAGCAAAAAAAGCAAATTATAGTGCGGAACTGACAGACGTTACAATAATTTTGTTTAGCATGTAATAAACAATGTTATAAAGTTTTGTAATTGAAAAAGGTAATGAACCTTCCTACATGTCTATATACTTTTATACATCTGATATTGAATTAAATATGTATTGTCTAGCAGATAATTTGACATATTACATTCATTACTCTGTAACTGCAGTTTGTTTGTTCATTCCGTCTCGACAGTACTTCATAAGAATGACAATTACATTAAGGTATGAAAAACGAAGACACTTCTGGTTTTTTCATCCCTTCATTACTGTAGCATTGCTTTGGGAGATATTTCCTTCTTTTAATTCACAAATGTCAATGTATTGGAAAAAACATAAAACTTCCAAACTTTACCCAATTGACAATGCGTGATTTAATAGTTATCAAAGGTACCAGAAATACAATTTACTACACCAGAGGCGCGTTTCGTCTACATAAGACTAATCAGTGACGCTCTGATCAATCATCATGACAAACTGTATAACATTTTTTTGTTTTAATATGAATAACCCAGATTCAACTATGTCTATAAAGTAAAACGTTCTTTTAGTTAAGAGAACACTCCGAGTTTCAAAAAAGTCACATCCACGATTTTCACAAAACACCTAGGTTGGCAATTGTTTTCAGTGTTACATTAATTAGATATTGCATATAAATACCAATATATAAAGAATCTTTTAAACAAATCCTTATAGAATTATGAATTGAAATAGAGAATGTATCAAAAAGAACTAACAGACCAAAGAGAAGAAATCAGCCTAATGCCCCAGATATATAGGCCATCCAAACAACGAGACTAGATATTAATTGTGTTTTAGTAATTTTAAAATCCGTAAGTTATAAATTTTCAACGTATCTTACCTTTTTTTAAAGAAAAAAAAACAACATTCAAACTAAATCATTTCTAGTAGATTCAAAATTTGTAAGTCAATTGAAGTCAGTAGAAAAAAAAATCTATGATGGTTAAATAAGAGTCTAGCTAATTGCACCAATTCAGCGTTTGATATCCGTCATGACATACTTATATAATTAGGGGGAAACCAGAAGGAAACCTACACAATGATCAAATACAACCAATGAAGATCATATAATAGTGGTACTAATTTTAACATTTTGAAGTAAACTACCGGTAATAAGATTCCTCAAGTTGTAACAATTGCTACTTACAATGTGTCTAGACAGTTTCCAGATTAAACTCAGAAAGAAATCATGTCGTGATATTAAGCTTTTGTAAATACGAAGGTAACTGGTGAAACGACATCATTTGTTCATCTTGAATAGTTTATTTAATACAAGGTAAGAAATCACTTCAACAATTAAACGCTCGAAGTCAGGTCTAAAGATCAAATAGAGTGTATGGTTTAAACTTTGCTTTGATTCTTCGTTTCTTCGTTTGAATTAAGATTAATATAGCTTTATAACTGTCTGTTAAGTATCAAGACGTCGATGTTTATATGAATAAATAAAGGCAACAGTAGTATACCGCTGTTCAAACCTGTTGTCCTTGGGATTTGAATGTATGTGAACGAATTGATCACTATGTGAATTTAAAAGATAAAGATGCTTTTGTGGTTTAATGAACTCGATTAATATCACAATCAACTAGATACCTTGTACGAGTGATTTACTGAGGTTGCCTAAAATATTCAAAAAAAGGTTACAACATATGCATAATACATGTTCTGTTATACAATTAAAAAAATCATCTAAAAAATAAAGTATACGCCTAATATTGATAGTTTTGAGTTTATTAATTCACATAGTCAAAAGATTCAGAATATACATTAAGATGAGTGTTTTGCTTAAATCAGATTTATTAAATATTTGTTTATGCATGTTTTTTATAATGAAAAGCGATGTCATTTAAGGATATATCTCCGGGGACAACACCATAAGTGTCACTGAGGTAGGACGGGTGCTTTGCAACATTTGGGCCTTTAAAGCTTGATAATGCATGTTAATTCATAGACTTATTCAGTTTTAGTATTTTTTTTATTTCTATCAACGCCATCCTAGCCTTAAACAAATTGAAAAGAGTACCTTTACGTCTCCTTTTTAACCTATTACCTTTCATAAACGTCTCTTGAATCCATCAGTATCCTTAAGTTGATGGACTAAGCATCAAATTATTTCGGGCCTCTGAGTAACTCATTAAGCTGAGAAGTGCGAATTTTATTGACGATGTTTATGTCAGTAGTGACAACATGGCCGTTGCCAGCTTGATACAATTTACATTGGACACTAGGACAATTTGCTACCAGGAAGGTCAGATGTCAATATTGAGATTCTGCAATGGTTGTTTAAAAAAATGTAGTTGTCATTGGTATGGTAAAGATATAATTAATAGTACACACAGACTGCAAGTTGCGTTGCGGTGACCTTCTGCTGTTGTCTGCTCTCTGGTCGGGTTGTTGTCTCTGTTGCACATTGCCCATTTCTATTCTCAATTTTATTGTTGAATGTCTTTATTCGAATAATAGAAGAAAAAAATATATGAAATAATAATGGCACACATTTGTCCTGTCATTCGAATTTGAAGTATTCGTTTTTGTACTACCAACATGTACGGGAACCAGTCCGTTCTAATATGTTATTAAAGGTTTTGTTGAAGTTTTCAGCACAAGGGTGAAAAAGGTATAGTTTTGACATTAAATGAAATGTCACTCTATATTAAAAAAAATATGAGTTATTAAGAGGCAATGCCAGAGAAAACCAGGCAGAACTTGAAAATTTTGTTCAACAGCCTTTTTGAGATAAATGTGTTTTTGTAATGTATCCACCTTGTTTTGTTTGGAAATGACATTTTTAAAAGTCATATTGGGTTATTATTTATAAAAAAAATGAATTTTATTTGTCAGTAAATTTGACTGCTTATATTGGGAAATATGGGTATTAATTTCTCAACAAAAACAACCTACAATATAACAATTGATATATATTCTAAAAGGTGACCATGAACACAACAGGAAATTATTATAACATCTCTGGTATCTGTTGATATGTAAATGTTCTAATGCAGTAAACTGTCAGGAAACAGCAGTTTGTTTTCGATTTTTTTGTGTTTAGACATACCAAAAGTGATGCTCTTCAATTTAAAAACCGATAAAGGTTGTAATCAGCTGTTTGGTTAAATGAACTTCTGCTGCATATTTTTATGCATAATTGACCATTTTGATACGATTTGACAAAAGTATATAACTTTGTGGTGTTGGGAAACTTATTTCCCTCTTCAAGAGATTGTTGCATACATGTACGGGTGATCTATTTCTAGACACATTGGTTTAATAAAGGCAGTTACAAATTCTGTACGGGAATCGGGATTATTTATAAGACTGAAATTATTGTACTATTTGCTGGAAATGTGGAATATGAGGAATTTAAAGCCATCCGTGAGTAGTTTTGATGATTCAGCTGGAAATGAAACAGTTTGCTTCCACCTTGAAACAGTACATGATATATCATGAACAGGACACCAAAGACAAATAAAGATCTAAATGCCATAATTTTTGGCATCTTGAAAATTGGAAAGGCGGATCTCTTTGAAGCAGATGATAGTTATTATGTATAAAGGAATTCTTTGCGACAGTTATACCAGTTGGAACAGGTATTAGTTTAAATTATGGAAGTTTGAAATTACTTCTGGGATAAATTGATACAAAAAGGCATCAATCAAAGCTGGGACTATTAAACTAATGTAAATAAGTCCCAGATCAAAGCAATCAGAATATTAAACATACTTTTCAAAATGTCTTTTTTAAATTGAATTAAAATAAAATTATTGTTTGAATTTTCTAGACACATTCATTTGTTTGATGCTGCTTTATTTTGAAAACTAGAAGTCATTTACCAATTACAATGTTTTCCCAACTGACAATCATGAGGCCTCTTTAATAATCTCAATAAATTCCCACTTTCCCCCATATTTTTAGTTACAATTATTATCTGCAAATTTATGATCTGTGCTGAATGCAATTTTATCCAATTTTATTCATCACGTTCAAACATTATTTGAACATGTTGAATAGGATAATAATATAAAAAAATAAAAATAAAAAAATATCAGACTCAAAAGTTACAAAAGAAGAAGATTTTGTATGATCATGATGATTGGCAATGAGAAAATCACATGTACAACTACATGTATCCTCCATATACACAACAGACCATGTCATCTTATTCATTATGTTTAACATGTTTTATATCATTACATCCTGTACATGTAAGCAACTACAAATGAATACATTTGTATATACATGTAGAATAGATACATGTATAAAAAGATGTGGTATGAGTGTCCAGGATACAAATCTTCATCCAAGTCACAATTTATAAAAGACAATCCTACAGATATCAGGATAGTAATATATGTTTATGTCAGATATAGATATAGGAAGATGTGGTATGAGTGCCAATGAGACAACTCTCCATCCAAATAACAATTTAAAAATTAAACCATTATAGGTTAAAGTACGGCCTTCAACACGGAGCCTTGGCTCACACCGAACAACAAGCTATAAAGGGCCCCAAAATTACTAGTGTAAAACCATTCAAACGGGAAAACCAACGGTCTAATATATACATGTAAACAGTAAACTTAATTTGTTAAAAAGCAGGAGCAAATTGTTGCTTTTTAAATTATGAGAGTCAATTTTTTTTTTGTAATTTTGATTGCTACATATATACAATGTACCTATATTTTACATGACCTTATGACATATATATTTTTAAAGTGGTTATTGCATATATTTATTTAAAAAAAAAACCTTGTATTTCAAATTTAAGATAATTGTATTGTTAATCCACTATTTAGATGGGTTCTTTTGGGACGGCAATACCTTTGTTTCATTAATTTGTTGTTTATTGTCCTTCATCATGTTCATGTCCTTAGAAACAAAATCTAGACATGATATACACAATGGCGGATCCAGAGAAATTTTCATAAGTGGGGCCCACTGACTGACATATGAGGGAGCCTGCTCCAGTCATGCTTCAATGATTCCCTAAATAAGCAACCAATTTTTTTCCCAAAAAGCCCCCTCCCCCTTAATCCGCCTCTGATACATGACACAAGGATTTCAAACTTTTAACATTTAGTACAAAACTGAAAAAAATAGCTTATTTTGAGATCTTGTCATTAGTATTTACAGATACATCATTGTAAATTTGTACATGTACATGTATGATCATGGTGAGCATATAAGGTTAGTTTGACTCAAATATATCAAGTAAACTTGTAAAGTAATAAGTAAATCACAATTTACCTTTCTGTTCTAAATTGTTCATTTAGATCATTTTGTACATTAAACTGTCCATTTAAAAATCGAATTATTCATACAAAAAGGTCTTGTAACTTTGAAAGGTTGAATAAGTTTTCTATGTTTTAATATGGTAAGATGTTAAGAGATCATTATATATTTTCCACAGGTTTTTAGGATAATAAGATAACTAATTTGATATTAAATACAATTTTCCAAATTCAATTCAAAGAATAATTGATCACCTGATAAGCTGTTATTTCTTTAAAGAGATAAAAGATACATCAGCGGACAGACTTACATTTAGAGGAGCCTTTAATTAGAGAAATGGATCATCTTGATTTTAAAGTTAACCTACTGCATTTATATGAAAAATTCAGAAGTGAGTACCAGTATCTCTTAAAGTACATTTGTTTAATATTTATCTTCATTTAGATAGAGTATCATATAAGATAAAGTATGTGGAATCTAAAATCCAGTATACATACTAGACATTATACATCAGTACATACATGTACATAATGCAAACCATAATAAGAAGGCATAACAATTGAACTGTTTAACAATTATTAGATGACCCTTGTCACCTTAATTTAAGAAAAAAATAAAACACAGAGAACAAAGAGACAAAAATTAATGAGACGACCATGTACTCCAGATATGCAAGAAGGGTTTTAATCTCCCACTACAAATGAATTTGAAGTCCTGAATGTGAAATCCTCTAAAAAATTATATTAAACTTCAGATATGTGTACTTGAATACATGTATATATAATATTCAAATTCATCTTAATTAATATAATTAATTTAAAACATTTTCAAGCAAAAAACTGATGTATAAATGTATAGCTTAACTGTTCCTTTATTTTTTTTCAGGTGACTGAGCTAAAAGAAAAACACACATGAAAATGTAACCAGTTTGGCACCATCAAAGTGACCAACATAACATTTTAATACCTTTTAAGTTTTTTATGTATATGTTTGACTTTTGGTAATATTTCGGCAGTTTCTTCAGTAAATGAGACACATCAATGTTGAAAATGACAATTTTGATAGAGGACAATTGTAAGACTACCAACTTTATTGTTTATGGATCTTTATCTTTTAAAATACTACTGGATGTCTAAAAGAATATTTCAATTTCTTTTGAAACTATTTAGATATTTATTATGTTTTATGTGTTTATAGGCAAATATTGATATATGTCATTTATGTTAAGCAAGGATTAATATCATGTATATGAATTAACAAAAAATGTGTATGTGTTGTACTTGATTAAAAAAAATTCCAGAGTAACAGAAAATGGGATCAATGTATATAAAAACAAATCTGTTAAAAGGAAAAAAAAAGTCAAAAGTTGTATTTTTCAAAATAATTGTGTTAATATTTCTGTGCTATTTAGAAATATGTGCACCAAAAACATTTTTTTATATATATAAGTATCATTGTGGTATGCCCTTGTTTATTTTTTGTTTTGTGCAGTACATGCATTTGAATCTTGTTCATAATCCATCGATTGAATTAACATGATAAACTAATTGTTATGTTAACACTGTAGCTAAGTATATGTCACATTTAATCAGGCCAAGTTATCCATCTTATAAAAAAAGGGGGATTTGATATGATTGCCAATTGCACAGCTACATGTACGGTACCTATCATAGTTATCTTTACGTCATAATCCTTGTGACGTATGGGAAGAATTATCTGTTGTCTTATTCTGACTTTTATACAAACCAAGTGATGAAGATAAACAATGCTTCTATTTCCAAAGGTTGTGAAGAAACTACTATGGAACACAATAAAATCAGAAGATGTAGTATAATTGTAATGAGACAATTCTCCATTAAGAGACCATAAAATTTAAAAGTTTATAGTAATAGGTACAGCCTTTAATAAAGAAATAAGCACTCTGCATATCATATTTGATTTTGCAAAAACCAAGAGCATACTTATTTTGTCACTATCAAGTAAATATGTGCATATCATAATGTATTCATCTTGTGTCCGTCCTCTAACCAAAGGTGGCCTTGGAAAAATGATTTAAAATCCTCCCCCCCCCCCCAAAAAAAAAGAAGAAATTAAATGGACAAGATGTATGGTCATCATGGTCATGCCAGTTGGGATTTCAGAATATGTTAGGTTAAAAAATGAGGATCTAATCAGTTTTCATATGACTGCAAACATTTGTTTGGATCATATAATTGTATTCATCGTTGTTACTAGTAGCACGATTTCAGTCTGAAACGGTCATTTTGGTCTGATCACATCTTGATTGGCTGGATTTACCGCTCAGTATCGTCGATACTTTTTAGACCGTTAAGACTCCGTTACGATCGATAGCCGCATCAGGTAAATCAGTTTGTTAAGACATTTCCAGACGGAAAAGACTGAATCGTCTAGCGGGCTGTTTAGACCCGTTAAGACAGTGTCAGACCAAAACAGAACATAGATACAAAATTACGTTCAAAATTTTCAGACCCTGTTTAGATCCGTTCAGTGTACCTGTTTGATACCACGAGTTGCGCCCCTTCTACTCGATGATGCATTTTAGATTAATATGTATTTTAATATTATAATTTGAAGTATATTTTGGTTAATTAAAAAGATAAATAAAGATTTAATCTTCTGTTGATTCTTTATTTCTTTTCTTGTTTTGTTGAGGAACTAATAAATTATTCGTCTATATAATTGTTTATTTTTTAATAAATGTTAGTTTATATAAATATAAATTGATAATTAAATGCAAGGACGTATGTTTATTGTATACACACCAAAATGTATGCCATAAATTTAACCTTAAAATGTTGTGAACACCGGTGAAAATGTTTTTCGTATTTGAAGATTAAATAGTAACGGAAAATCCTAAACGTTACCTAAAAAAGTTAAGGAAATATGGTATGATTGCCAATGAGACAATCCACAGAAATGCAGCGGAGGCAAATTAACACATGCATATGTTTTATGTATGACAGTTGCTTTAATTCGTTATCTGTTGATATATGTCATAGTTTACCGTGGAAGCTGTTCTCGACATCCAGAAATTAAAAAAAAGACTTCCCGGATCCCGAAAGCTGATCATGATACTGCATTCAGTCTCTGTTGGGACCGTGTTAAAGTATCACCGTATACAAATTTTCATTCAAACAATGTTGTATCCTTATAATATTTATTTTCTAATTCATATAATATGTATATAGTACTTAGTATAAATGTATGGCGTTAATTTAAAAAAACAAATGTGTGTTAGTTAAAATGGTCGAGTTCAATGGCACGTGCTAGTAATCAACCGGGTCAACAGGTAACAAAATCAATGATCCATAACGTAAGAAAGTACATACCGATTATATTTTACAATTACTCTCATCATCATTCTTAATTAAAAAGGGGGCGTATGACATTTGCGCCGATTTTGAAAATATTCATTCTTTCATTTGCGCCGATTTCATCTTTTCATTTGCACCGATTTTATATTGCTCCTAATTAGATTTATAGGTAAGTTAATACTTGTACTTGTACTGTACTATACCATTGATAAAATCTGGTTGTTCATTTATGTTTAAGTTTATTTTTGATTCATATTGTTCTGGAACTCCGCTGTACATGATGGACATATTACACTCTGAAACGAGCCGAGGAATCAATTCTTTAATCAACGAGGGGCATACATATCGGAAGGTTAGTGTCCTGAAACATAACAACATATCTTTTAAATATACCATAAATCGTGTAAAGCCAGAGTCACCACGGATTCTATTGTCAAATTACTGATACCGAGCATAAACATGTGGCAGATGTCCGAAAGACAGAGGTAAAAAAACTACGGGTACTGTCAAGGAACAAGTCTGGAGGTGTATCTTGTAGGCCTTCTTCCATCTCCCCATAGTGAGCAGGGGACAACAGTTATATAAATGTTATGATTGACAATTCATTTAATTTGTACAAATGGCCAATGAAAGAGGTCTAAAAATTATAAATGAAAAACAACATGACTTGGATTGAGAGTTCTCTTATTTGCACTCATACCACAAATTCTTATATCTATTCACCTGTAATTTACCTGTAAAAAAATCGGCGCAAATGAAAAACAAATCGGCGCAAATGAAAAGAAAATCGGCGCAAATGAAATGCACATCGGCGCAAATGCAAAACGCCGAAAAAAAGGTGCCGTAGGGCTAAACGTTAATAAAGAAGTAATGAATTTGTGTATATACGTACTAGTGATGTCTGACCGTCAGATTCTAATATACATGTCTTTGTTTTTCTTATATTGAGCAAAATAACGAATATGAATCTATTATACGTTAAAGGTTCTTACAATGTCATATATGTCTAAACACTAAAAGACCATGCAAAAATTTGAGCGCCGCATTGAAAACCATTAAAAAACATGTACTGTTCGGAAGTTTGTTTACCATTCAAAAAAAACTTTTCGCTTCTCTACTTGTATAGTTTAGAGAGTATTCCTGTAAATTGCGTCAGTTATATAAAGTAGTGTGTATCATTGTATTCTATTTATTTGGCTAATTGTATAATTATTATATACATTTTGTATTTCACAACTATATATACTATAAGTTGTAGTGTGATTGATTGTTGGTTGTTTAAAGTCCAGTGGCAAATACTTCATGCATATTCAGGACCAGCTGTAAGTTTATGACACATATGGATCCACTGGACAGGTGTAGTTTTCACGTGTTAAAATGGATAAAAGAATAATTAATTTTTAAAATATCGAAACATCAGGGAGGCAAGGCGCATGGACTACCCGCACTTTTTTTTAAATGTTTATATAATTTACGATAACTGTGGTGTATACCTGCTGTCAGACGAAAGAAACATATGTGCCCTCTAAATTTATTTATGAATTTTTTGCTTTCGCATCGACGTTTCACACACAACTTTTAATTACTTACTGTGATATGTATGTAGAGATTCTGGAGTACTGGAAAAAGAAGGATGCAAATCCAAGCTTTGAATTGAAATTGTCATTAAATAGCCACACAAATAAAAGAACAGATGTAAGTGTAGGAATGACATATACAATATATCAAAATGCTTTAAATTTCAGAATTGAACATAAAAAGCTTTGGGGTTTTGATTTAGTTATTTTATTACAACAACGTCAAAGGTATTCTACGTATGTATAAAGATATTCCCCACAGGACGTTAACAGCGCCAGATCACCTGATCAACTGCGTCACCTTGTTGTTTTCCCATTATCGTAAATGTACAGTACACCTGTACATGTAGTTATCGTTGATTAGTAGAAGCTGAGCGATCCAATATGAATATATCGATGCGTCATTTATGATCTGTATTTGAACCGTTTATATTAAAATACTTTATTGTAAAACATTCGTATCGGATAAAAGCTCTAAATTGTCATTTTTTTTCAATAGACCTCCTTTATGAAAAACAAATATGACTTTAATCTTTTCTTTTAATATTATACTAATATGTCTATGGAATACGCTGTAAATCAAGCAAAGGAACTTACACAATGATCAAATATGACTTTAATTTGATACTGAATATGTAGTAGGAATAAGAAGCAAATCAAAAAGAAGGAGAAATTACACAATGATTAAATATGAAGCAAAGAAAATTGTATAGCAGCTGCAATAATATTTCTTGTTGAATAGTGGTAATATGATTTCTAACGGAGTGACAATGGTTACTTTGAATGTGTCTCGACAGTTTCCAGATAAAATTCGGGAAATAAAGTATTTCGTCATTATTATGCTTCATTGTAAAAGAAACTGATGAAAACGATATATTTATTTCCATCTACATGTAGTTAAAAGAGAGGTGAATGACATATGAAATATATTCGACTTTATGACAAATGATCGTTTATATTAATATAAGTCATCGACTTTCCGTAAAGCAACAATTAAAAATAAATACACTACGATGGTAGCTACTGTCATATAAAAGGGAGCGAGATCGCAACAATATAAAAAAAGGAATTTCATCTCTAGCTAAAAAAATGTCACATTGATCCCTATTTTTGTATTTCGCATTTAACAGCGTGAACTATGTCATATATTGAAATTGAAAGGGACAATCAACGGTTGAACTGTCTGCGCTGTTAAATGAACACAAGTTCTTTGATTTCACAAATATTCAAATGTTCGTCAGCCTTCGTTTAAGAGGCTAACAGATAACATACAAATAAGAAGAACAAAATACACTTGGCAAACAATTTTGGGTCAAAATGTAAATTCCCTTTCGAAGTTATATTTTTGGATTTATATATATTTAATGATTATATCATTACTGTTTGTTTTTGAATCATGAAGGTATTAATTCAGTTAATATGAGTTCGCGCTATAATATTCACCCTTTAGCACTAATATCATATGAAGGAAGGGAAATTGTTTATGATATCTGTTTGTCGATGACTGAATTATATAAATCAGCTGGGACTAAAATAGTTTTTAATCTTAGTTAATACCATTAATATTTGGTCACAAGTCATAAACAGAGACAACAATTTGCAAAACCACAATCGATATGATTGTGTCCATAACATCTACGCAATGATGTCTTTGTACGTATATATCCTGCAATCTTGGAAGCTAATTAGATGTATAAATATAATATTTAATTCCTTTGTTATAAAAAGTCCGGAAACGTCAAACGACAAAATGTAAATAATTCAAACAAGCAAGTTCGACATGGTTCATGTAGTCTTTTTACAATGAATGATACAGGTAATCAAACAATACATAACCGTTCATTTCATTTTTTAATGCAAATATTTCTCCCTTAGTCTTGCATTTTAGAGAATGTAAGACTAATTTCAAAAGCTTTAATCGAAATTTATAGCTTACCGAAGGTTAAGATGTTAATGCACGCGGCTTGAAAAAATCGAACAAAACCTGATAATCCAAGGTACAGAAAGCTCTCAGATCTTTAACGTGTAGGCTATCTTAAATGCAACCGTAATTGAATAACATGTGATTGATATAATTAGAACTCAAGTCCGTCTAGGTATGAATTGATATTGACATACATCGAACAGAGTAATACAACTGATATACAGGGTAATTTTAGATTAAATGATGTTGTTGTTGTGCCTCCCTGTGAATTTTTTGCCTCAATCAAATGTTACGAATAGTATACACAAAGTTTGTTTTACACTAAACGCAGATCGAGTTCGAATTTTGTTGGCTCACTTTTACCGTTCTTGAATAATGTCCCTTTGAAATGGAACAATTGCTAAATGTACCATTTCCGCACTTTAACTTTAATTTGCCTTTACCAATTTTGGAATGTTTAGGGAATGTTTCTTTTTTGTTTTATAGCAAGAAAAAGAGTGGAAAAACTCGTTTTTCTTTTTCTTTCTTTCTAAAAGCACATTAAATGAGCTAGCTCATCACACTTCACTTTTATCATTTAAAAGTTATCTTTCAATCAAATTTTCTTTTGCTTTTCTTTGATTAAACTTTTCAAAATAAACAATTTTGCACAAGCCATAACATGGAATGAGATGCGTTTCCAAAAGGTTTTGTTTATAATATTTTTTAAAAGGCATGACGTAAATTTCAAATAACGACAAAAGAATACTATCGATTTGATTTATACTTTCCTTTCACTCTTATGTCCTTATTGACTGAATAATGACAGTTATTATATTTTTCATCCTGAAAACATAGCTGTATGATGCCATGCTGTGTTTTGATTTTCTATATACCGCTACAAATACAAAGTTAACAAGACATATAACCATATCATGCTGAGCAGTAGCATCCTTTCATATACAGTCATGCTGCTCAAGGGTTTGTTCTCAATTTAAACTCTAAAGAAACAAGAATCTTTGTGGAAAACAATAAAAGCTAATTTCTACAATTCTAAAGAATACGCAGATGGTTCATGCCTTGATTTGTATTGTTAATGAACATTCTGAACAATCTTAGTTGCCAGCAGAAAAAATAATTATCATACAGGACATCATTAAATGATAAAAATATCATGAAACGAAACAAAGAACGACCGATTTAATTTCTGGCTTCGTGATTCATAAAGAAGCATTTTGAAATCGAACGGTAAAACAAAAACAATATTGTACATGTAAATCTATTTGTTTGCTCGACTATTATTACAAAGAGCAATCACATTTTTTTTTAATCTGAATAAAAGAAAATAAATATGTCAGGAAACGTACGTCACTAAAAGTTGATTATGTAGATTCATTATTATTTGGAATTCAAAACATGTACAACGATAGCAGATTTTATTTAAAGAAAATTTGTCTAAAACGGAGTTATCTATATTGAATATACAAAAACGGATTGACGACTATTTGAAGACAAACAATATGTACAATAAAATTGTTTTTAAAATTATCGAATTGATAGTGATAAGATTCTTTATAAATGCACCCCCAGACACAAATTAGATCATCAATAAGTATCAATGAAGAATAAAGATCACTGTATTCAAATTGAGTTCTGCCAGGCATATATTCCCGCAGATTTTATTATTACTAGGCGTCGCGTTCTACCATATTTATAAGCCTTGTACAAATAACATTGATATTTCAAGACAACTTGAATGTATGGTTATTCAATATGTCTCAGTTCTATGATACGCATGTGTTTCAGTGGAACTGCACCACGAAGCTTCCTCAAGTTTAGAATGACATCTCATGTAAAATGCTATACAATGAGATGCGTTTTTATAATCAGTCACTTCCTGATTTTCCGAAAACTTTCTGTTTTTCTTGATAAAGGAGATGCATACACTTCTGGCTTCGTTTTTTTTTCGCAGGAACTAAAAATCATTGAAATTTGGTATCAATGTCATGTGAGCCTGCGTGACTGCGTGATGCATTTCAGATTCATCGTTCATCAGATTAATGTTTATTAAATGCTGATAAGGCATTTCAAATAATGGCCGATAATGCAATTTTCATCTCAATTTTGTTGATAACTACAAATTGAGACAGTCATTTATGAACATTCTTCATCGTGTGATGCGTTATTCATATCCAGTAATCCTATGATCAACTACCCATTAAATGTATTCTTATATAGGAAGGATATCATTAATGAGGAATTATACAAAGATCAAGCTCAAACCTTTTGCTTCTCTCTGTTGCAATTTTGTACATTTAAACTAAATTTATCAAAGTGAGGTTCAATATCCTTCTTTAGTTGTACCTCTTATGTCTGTAAGTATTCCAAATAGAGATGAAAAAAATGTTTTGTCGTGAAGTATGCTATGGTATATATACAAATAATTAGGAAACCCTTGAAAAACATGACAGAAAAGTACAACGACATATATGTGTTGACAATGTTATTGTTATATAGTAACACATTCAAATATAACTTGTATAATTGTTGAATCAAAATAGCGACAATAAGTTACATCATCTTTTTTACGTTCAATTGATTTCCTTGGTGTAGATGCTTTGATATTGGGATTTAAAAAGTCGTATCACGTGACGTTTTATTTGAACAATACTAAAGTTTTTAAAAAGGCGAATATTGTACCTTAAAATTGGACAAATCTGTTCAAGTTTAACTTCCTTACCCTGGTGCAATGTAACAGCAATCATATGTTTATGTTTGTATGTAGACGATTTCAACTGAAGTATTATCGTGTTTAATCACACGTCAGATGCGTAACTCAGTGTTATATAATAAACCATAATTTATGAGATAATATTTATTCATTTACACTTAAATTCGTTTTTTCAGACATTGACGGAGCATTGCTTATACTGTTGATATTTCTCGTTAATTTAATTTGGCTTATGTCCAGACGTATAGTATCTCAAACCCTCTATATGTCTCTCACCACACTAGCATAATACATCACGAAGACATAGCCAATTTTTCATACGGCTCAGACCTGACCATTGCAGTATAATGTCAATATCTTATACTTCCGTGACCAGACAAATTTCATCGGTATTGAACGAGAAGTTAAATGTAAAGTACAAGCACCGTTTTTTCTCTAATATTTGTCTGCTTCAAGGTGTTTCATGGTGGTTCTACTTATTTTTGCACATCAAATTGATAGTTTTGCTAGGATGATTGTTATAATTTTTGATCGGAGAGTTATAATGCTGCTTGGAATTTTGTTAGTTATATTCTTTGTCTATACTTTTTTTTAACATTTTACTGAACTGGCACAATACCATTACAGAGGAAGCCAGTAACATACTAATTTTTATTTACTCCTTGTGTATGCTTATTTGTTTATTTTATGTCATTCTCTTGAATTATAGGAATTTATAAACGTTTTCGAAATTGTACCTTCATTTTTTTAATCTCAGTCCTCTTAGGAAAAAAACAACCATTCGCATGCAAATAATTTGTACTTTTTCGTCCTACCAATAAATAAGCTTAACGCTCTTGCCATTGGAATGTAAATATGGTTATTGTATTAAAACACATAAATCATTTTTATTTATATTTCTGGCATATTTCATCTTTCTTATATTATTGAATATATGTTTTCTAAATGAAAACTTGTCAACAACCGACGTTAGAGTCAAGTTCAAAAATTGAAATCCCGACAAATTCCCGAAATATGAAGAGAACACTTTGTAAAAATTAATGAAATTACATTTAGAGGTTTTTCAATCGCGTATTATATTGAATGCATTGCAAACTATTCTACTGAATCACAGTCTAATTTTAATGAGTTGCTTTTGTTCATCATCAGCTTGAAGAAAGTTTGTGACAGATCTATAGCATGCAAGAGACGTGGATGTCAAACCAATTCTTGACATATCCTATGCAAATGGATAAATCTTAATGGATGATTTTATTTCTAACCATTCTCATTTAACATCTTTGAAGCTGTTTCGCCCTTGATATAAACCTGTCCAATGACATAACATGCAGGAGTGGATCCAGCCATTTAAAAAGGGTGTGTTCCAACCCGTAGTAAAGGTGAGGAGGGTTCCAACTACATGCTCCCATTCAAATGCATTGATCGGCAAAAAAAGGGGGAGAGGGTTCCGACCCCCGGAACCCTCCTGGATCCGCCAATGACATGTCATTTGTTAATATATCATGATGAAACATCCTTCACAACACTGGTAATATAAGTTACAAAGTGCGTCAGAGATCTCATGCGGTATATCTGGGGTCAGTAAATTCCATATGGGGTAAGAGAGAAGCTCGAACCTACTTATGGAATTTACTGACCCCATATATACCGTATGACGTTACTAGCACACTATGTAACGATGTTATCTTACTTACTATCTTAACGTCGCCTTTGAAATTGACCAAGTCTTCAATACTTTTAGAATTACGATATAAAAAAGAAGATTTGGTATGATTGCAAATAAGACAACTATCCACAAAAGACCAAAATGACAAAAACATTAACAACTATAGATCACCGTACGGCCTTCAACAATGAGCAAAGCCCATACCGCATAGTAAGCTATAAAAGGCCCCGATAAGACAATGTAAAACAATTCAAACGAGAAAACTAACGGCCTTATTTATGTAATGTAATATTTAAACCAGACATATTCCGAGAAATGTATAGGAGGTAAGATAACTAGTGTTACAATGCATGTATAGGCAGATAGAGAATTTTTAACAACTGAGGCCAGAAATTGAACAGGAAACTCACAGGCTGTATTTATCACATTGATATTTGTTATAATCATCAAACATTACTCGGTTGTTGGTCAAGGTAACGCTACTGTTTATTGATGATCACAAATCCTCTTACTTAGTAACTAAAATAAGGTAGATTCTAAAGCATTTAATATCTGTACCCGTCTGTTATTAATCTCTATATTCAAAACATACAATAGGAACATCGTTTATATCCATAGTATAGCTATCTTTATATTCTGACAACAATTTTGTTTTCTAAGACTAGGTTATTCATAACTTATCATCTGACCCCCTTTAGATTGTTATGAATATAAAAGGTTGAAAACAACTGTGTGACGACTGTGTATACTTTAAACAGGATTAGAAACGTGTTTTCTTTTTATAATTCTTGATCAGTAGTGGTGTAATTTCTATTTGTAAAAACAATACGGTGATGAGGAATCTGAATATTTTTCAAAAGACGAACACATATATGATGATTGATTGAAATAAATTAATAAAACACATAAAAAACTAACAGCTCCATATGGAATTTACTGACCCCATATTTATCGTATAAGATCACTAGCACACAATAACTTATAGTACACTTAAAATGATCTCGTTAGTGGAACTTTGTTTTTGTATTCTTTAGTAGTTTTTTATGTGCCATTTACTCTATTCTATGTTTTGTTGCCTATTTATACTTTATTCGCTTGTTTCACACTCCCGGTTAGAAAAGAGCTGTTCCGATTAACATGCAGAGGTATTTAGTATAAAAAAGATGTGGTATAATTGCCAATGAGACAACTCTCCATAACAGACCAAAAACTACAAAGAAATGAACCACTTTAGGTCAACGTACGGCCTTAAACAATGAGCAAAATCAATACCGCAAAAAAGGCCCCGAAAAATTTAATTGTTATTTCATTCACCATTTTTAAACGCTCAAGGAATACCTTCAAAAAATCAATTTCGTTATACTTTTCATAATATAGTGAAAAGGGGATGGTAACAAGGAAGCAAATAATACATCATAAATCAGAATGAAACAGACATCATATTCGAAAGAAAAAAACAGCAGAAAGAAAAACACCAGTCTTTTAAACACTACACAGGCAACTTCCATTATCATAAATCAGTAGTTCAATCAATAGGAATATCAGGCTCTTTAGCAAATAACCGTCCAGAAAGAAAAATGCTAACCATGTGTTTCTTCCAGGCATTAAAACTTCATCTTCCAATCATTACTTTTATTGGAAATGATACACCTTGGCATGTCATGATGATTCCATAGAATAGTTTGCAAAGGATGTAAAGTTTTACAAAAAGTAAAGTTAAAGGGCATACGATACAGTTACCGGAAAGATAATGACTTTGCTAACGTAAAATACTATTTACGCGACGTCAAACTATGACATATCGAGGAAAGATTAATTTTTAGACTGATTGTTATAGTTCAAACTGATTTAATTTGAAAACGAGTGCATGGATCCCTATTTTTTTAAAACAACATTTTGTTTCATTTTGCAGGGAGATTATGTCGACCAAATTTAATAAAAGTGTAAATGAAGCCATTTTTTTAATTTTGATAAATATACAGCAAAAAATTACGTTTTTTTTTCTCAATATATGACATGTATGACCATTTGATAAATATGACTCATTTGTTAATAAAAAATGCATACATTTTTAGTATACTTATAAAATACAGAAATTACAAATTATTTGAAAAAAAAACAATTTGTGTTTAACACAAAAAATATGGGTTAATTTCGAAAGAAAAAATTCCGCCAGTAATCCGAATGTTTAGGAAATTTTCGACCTCATTTAATTAAAAAAGTAGCACATGAAAGTATATTTTTATTACATATTTTATTTAATCAGGCAAAAATAAACCTATATAGAAATTTTCATCAAACTGGAAATACGGGATCAAAACTGTTTCGTAAGAAGAAAAGAGGGACGAAAGATACAAGAGGATCATTTATAAATCAAAAACCTTATTTCAACGCCATGGCTTAAAATGGAAATGACAAATAGACACATCCAATTGGGACTAACTGTGCACCACTTATGGCGGACCTGTGTTTGTCTTGCTATGAATTACTATGTATAACTACAATCAGCAAAGACCCACAGAAAAAAACATTTGATACAAAAAATTAACGATACTTTTAGATATTTGGATAAAATGTGTGCTCTCAATAATGACGACATCATTTATCCTGTTGAACTTACTTTTAATAGAGCTCATACTAACAATGATCACTGAACTTTTCTAGATCTTGATATCTATATCATTTACAGGAAGCTTAATAGGAAAAAATATAATAAAAGAGATGACTTTTCATTGTCTATCGTTAATTATCCATAGTATCCATGGTGTTTATGTATCTTAACTTGTACGATTCGTGAATGTAACAAGGTATTAGATTTTAGCGAGGGGAATTGCATTACTGAAAATTATTTTACCACGGTTTTCGATATCACAATTTGGTCAAAACATTAATTAAATGATATCATCGGTATAATGAAATCCTTCGTTTTCTACACTGGCGAGAGGTATAGGGGAGGGTTGGGATATAAAAAAAACACGTTTAACCCCGCGGCAATTGAACGCTTGTTCGAAGTCAAGAGACTCAGTTCTTTGTTAGTCTTGTATGTTCTAGTGTATAATTCGGATATTAGTATGAATTCCATTATCACTGAACTAGTACATATTTGTTTAGGGACCAGCTGAAGGACGCCTCCGAGTGCGGGCTGCATTGAATATCCATTGAAGTCAATACAGTATGATTAGAGACCGAATGTAATATTTGATGATCAAAAAGAGTACTACAATACAATAAATATAGAAGAAAGAAGCAAAAGATAACAAGGGTTATTTTTAAATTCAGAGGTCGATGACAACCTTTTAACGTCATGTCAAAAACAATTAAAAGACTAATAATTGTATACAAACACAACATCAACATCTAAAAACTGAGCAATGAAAAAAACACCAAGAATGGAAATTTTCTCATTGTCCTCGAAAGCAGGCAATGCTTGTCCACATTAAGCATACTAGTATAGATATAGGTTATATCGAAAATATTCATACCGTAAAAGGAGAAATAATTTATTATGTTTCATTTCGTGGAAAGAATATATAAACGAAATTAATACCCTAACGAAATATTAACCTTTATATTCAACCACTTCCATTTCTTGGAAATCACGAAAGTAAGTCCCAAATGAAATCTTATATGGAGACAAAACAATGAAAGTTTAACCCAACAGTATGTTAAAGTCACTTATAATATCAATTACAATATAGAGAAGCAAGCATGTTTAATGTGTTATTTTCATCGGTAACATTTTAAATAGACATGAACATTGTAATGAAATGACAGATACCAAAATTGCAAAGTAAAACTACATAATTTAATAGATTGTCCCAAATTGCATCTATAGGGCCTCGTCTATTTCTCAGTTTTAAGTATAGGTTAATTCAAGTATTACTTAATTACGAACAGAGCACAAAAAAGTAATCAAAACCTTATCTGTGCAATCAGCTGCTTCATGCAAGTCTATAATATTCATTTGAAGAAATTCTCTAGATACATTGATAATACAAAGCTAGACGAATATGTTTGTTCGTAATTTCTTCATGAATATGTATATTTCGTCATTGCTTAATGTATGTGTTTGTTCTTACCATCTCTAAAATATTATTTACAGGATTTTCATTGTTTGAATTATATATCTATTCATACTATGTACATGCTTTTATTTTGAGCACCACCATTGCTAAGCTCAAATTATCACTATGTTTGATTTAATATCTCCATGATGTCTTTTTAAGCATTTTCACTGCATAGAGTATGTGTCTGTTCATTATGTCTCTATTGTATTTGTTTATTTTCGATATATGAGTTTGTGAGTCCCTCTGGTATCTTACGACCCTCTTTTGTTCATATTATCATTAATATATCATTTAAATAAATCATTTTCATTACTTAAAATATATATTTATTTAATATATCCCCATTTTGTATTTATCATTATTCGTTGGTTACCAATTGTCTTTGCTTTCGTATGTAAAGTCGAAGCAAGTTACTACAAATTTTTATTTAAAAAATTCTTACTCAAAAAATGTTTAAGGCTGCTCGACACTATAAAATGTTACAAAAAAGTAACACAATATTTCGCAAAAACTTTTTTTTATCGTACGTGCATGTATAATCAGACCAACATATGTTATGAGGATATATGTACGCCATTGACAGAAATTATTCAACACAGTGATTATTAAAGTAATTAAGATGAACACACAATGTTGACAGCTGTCCATATTTTTGACCATTTCACCAGTTATATCTGTTTGTTTTGTTCACATATCATTGTCAATATAAAGCAATGACATGCGACTGTTGTACAAGTGAGAGGCTTAGCTAGCTATAAATTAAGGTTTAAATCAACATGTTCTACTTGAGAAAAAAGTATTGTACCAAGTCAGGAATATGACAGTTGTTGTCCATTCGTTTGATGTGTTTGAGTTTCGGAGTTCAGTATTTTTATCCTTTACTTTTTATTACTGGTGACATATTGTTAGACCGTTAATGTATTCCGTTTTTTATATTCGCTTCTTTTATTACCATATTAACAGTTAAACTGTTGATTTAATGGTATAATGCTAGATGCTTTTCTATTATAAAAAAAACCAGTATGGTGACTGCAATTTATGTGTGTTTACTTTTGTTTTAGTTTGCCTGTCCTTTTATTCATCAGTGTAATTAAACCGGTATTAATACAACAGCTTTGACATTGACGTCAAAATTGTGAGCTATCCCAGTAAAGTATTTAAATGAAAAGATATTCTCAAAGACTTTCTTTAATCTGTTTAATATAATGAAAAGGAAGCGACGCAATTACTGCCTGACAAAGATAATCATTAAAATCAATCACGCTTAATGATGTTTATTACTCTCACGGACTATAATATTACTTTTTGTTTAACATGTTTTATAATTAAGGTTAATAGTAGATGTTGCATATTACGTAATGTGAATGGCTCAAAAATTATCCAACATGCAAGAACAATGACTTGTTATGTAACTGTCATTTAAAAACGTATTCCCATTTTTTTTCGTTCGACAACTTTATGATAGGGATAACGCTTTTTTTATCATTTATTAACGTATATCAATTCAAAAGTAAGTTGACCAGCTGACACGTGAAAATTTACCTCGGATAAAAATCATCTGTACAGACAAAAATGAAAGAGTTGTAAAAATGTCATGAACTCTAACTTATAAAACTTTAAATAATTATTTGTATTTCTGTTTAATCATTTTCTGCATTGAGAATCCTTCATAAAATACTTATAGAAGGACAAGTGTCAATCTAATAACAGTAGACGTTTAGTGTTGAATACTGATTTCCTCATCAACAAATTATCAGATATGTTTTGCACCTTATTAGTACTGATGTTGTAACAACTGCAGCCTGGGTAATTTGTAATGAGATAACCCTAAAGATATTTCAGCAATCACAAAGTTGTTCAGCTACTTTTTAACACGCAAGGAAATACAATTTGCGATACAATACAAAAATGATTGTCTGGTAAATGACAATACGGGACAATCGCTAGTATGTGGTCAGTATAAATACTACGGTTGAATTCCACATACTTATTATAATATATCATCATGTTCTATAGGTTTATAAAACTTCCTCAAGAACTCTATTCGTCCGGTTGAGAAATTAAATTCTAAAGGCGACAAGTAACTCATATATTGCTATTTCTGCAACTATCAGACACTCAAATCAATTAATGTGTTCGTAGATAGAACATGTTTTTGTGTTTGGTTAAATTGTCCCCTTTTAAAATTGTTATACGATGATGACTGATGTACCCATATTTTGACTATTTTATTAATTGTGACTGTTTATTTAACGCATCATGTAAATATAACGAAATTTGACGAGACTGTTATTTAAGTGAGAGGGTTAGCGCTATAGAACCAGGTTTAATCCACCATTTTCTACATTTGAAAATGCCTGTACCAAGTCAGGAATATGACAGTTCTTGTCCATTCGTTTTTGGTACGTTTTGTTATTTGATTTTGCCATCTGATTATGGACTTTCCTAATTGATTTTCCTCTGAGTTCAGTATTTTTGTGATTTTACTTTTTGAACATGTTTAAGCCAGTGTTTCAAGAAAAGAAAGCATAAAAAAAAGTATTATCAGCTCTATTTCCCCAGAAAAAAATCCATTTACATATATACTGAAACGCCAGTATTTACCCTATAAAGTTACCACCAATGAATTAATCATGATTAAGAAATGATGACATGGTTTTGTAAGGTACATTCACTTCTATCAACTACTATAGGTGTAGGAAGATGTGGTGTGAGTACCAATGAGACAACTCCACATCCAAATCTCTGTACCAAGTCAAAAATATGACAGTTGTTATCCATAAGTTTGAAGTATTTAAGCTTTTTATGTTGCCATTTGCCTAGGGACTTACTGTTGTGGATTTTTGTCGAATTTTACTTTTTGACACTTTATAGATGTTCGGGAGACTATTCAAATATATTTGGATCAGCATACCTTTAAAATGTTAAAACTTGTGCCAAGTGTGAATTTGTTTTGCCTTTTATAATTTGCTTAATATCAAAACGGTACTAGTAGTTCCAATGTTCATTATCTGTCTGTTTTGAATTGTTAATACTATATCTCATTCGATTTCCTTTTCCAAAAGTTGATGGACACTAAAAATTGATTCAATTGTGGGAATGAGAGTCAAATTAATACCATTTTACTTCAAAAATCCACACTCAATAAACTTTTCACTTTTGTTGATTGATATTGAAACTATTAAACTTATTTTCACATAACATAACTGATGGCATATACAATTAGCTCTATGTGACATTTACGGCCCTTTCTATGCGTGCTATGTAATCATTATGTAAGGTTCGGTGCATTCTGTCAGCACTTATTGAATCAAGCAATATATGTGAAGTCTATAAAGGCAAAATTAAAAAAATCGGTTAACTTTCTAAGTTGTTTTCAAAATGAAACATGGACTCAAACATTTACATAACAGCTTACAGTTGCTAATCATTTGCTGGTTCAAATCAACTTATGTAAACATTATTTCGTAACGCACGTTAAATGTTATTTTTGTAATTGATATTAAAATCATGTGGTCAATAACAGATTATTATTATCCCTAGGAATAAGTATAATTCGAAGATGTGATAATTGTGTTTTGGTGCACATAATTTTCTTTTAGAATTATTGGTGTCAATATCAAGTCTATTTTAGTAACATTTCGAACAGCTTCACGCGGTAAAGGTGTCCTGCTTACTGGTTTATATTGCAAAAAAGTTAATATTTTTCACTGCAGTACATAGGTATAGGGCAATTTTATTTATGATTGCACAGGAGACAAATATTTACCAAAGTTCAAATGCTGTGATTGCAAGTAATAATAGGCAACGGTACATCATTCAATAGTGAGAAAACCTAATACCGTATGGTCAGGATAACTTAATACCACACAATTTACACAAAAATGTATGAAACAAATCTACACTAATGACTGGACTACAGACCTTTAACGTGGGACCGGTACATACTTATGTGGCGGGTTTAAACATGGTTGTGAGCTCTGAACATTGACTTACCGTATACAATGAGGGAATAGCAAAGTGTATAGTGTTGAAAAGGGCTTATAACTTATAAATCAGATTGGTACATAACTGACAAAACATCTAACGAAAACAGTCAAGGCGTGAAAGGATATTTACACTTCCATTACAAAAAGACACGGATACAGAGCTCGCAGTTTTTGCAGTTAATGACAGCTGATCAAATATTGTAAACCAACACTGGGAGAAACTGTAACTTATGTATAAAGACAAACACAAATGTAAAGGGACTACTGTTTTATGCTTTAAAGGTAGAATTGGAGATTCTGATTTTTGTTATTTTTGATATAAGACCATCCACAACAAAAGAATAAACATTCAAAAGGCAGTTTTTAACAAAAATTCTAGCAAAACAAATGTTAAAGATTGATAAAAATAGTTAAATATTATTGTCTCAGAAAATAAATCATCGTTTGTTGCAATAAACTTTTGGACCAATAGCTTTGTAAATTGATGTGGTCTTGACTACAGACTCCTGCTTCTAGAAATGTCCCTGCCACACACTTAACAGAGCATCAAGTGGTCATCGCGGGCCCCTATTGTCACATTGTTTAAATAGACATTGGAAAAGTTATTGACTGCATTTGAAGTCTTTTTTAAAAAAAAATTTTTTTATTGATACCTTCACTTGTGTTGAACGTTTTTATGTACATGTAATTCAATAAAAAAAAATCAAGATATTTAGTCGGAAGGAGACATGAAATTGACAAAATTAAAAAAGCTAAGAGTTTTGAACCATCATTAAAAAAGTACAACTTAAACACCTTTTGTTTGGATATCATTACAATTAGAAAAATAATGCAATATTATGTTTCATTTGAAATAAAACATCCAAGAGACTTTTGGATTTTTTTTAGTAATTTTAGATTCAAAAGGGTTCATAGATGTTTTGTTTACTTTTTTGTACGTCAACGTTGCGATCAGTCGGGTACAATGATGACAATTCTTCGAGTCAGCCTTTGTCAGATAGTATACTTGATCTGATCGCTTGAGTGTAGACTTCTGGTTGTTTTATGTAAAATAATCTTCTAGCCTGGAGGAAGAAAATGACATTGTTTGAAGGTTTTTTTTTGTTTTTGGTTTGGTTTGTTTGTTTATTTGTTTTTGGTTTCTTGAAGATTTCGACTACCTCGACCTGATTATGGTAAATAGGTTTACACTTTTTTGTACCTATATTTGTGTTTTTTTTAATTTATACAGTAAACTATCCAACTGCGTTAATAAAGCATCACTTAAATCTTGGTTTTGCTGAGCAAATTTTAATATCTAAAAAAATATAACAAAATTCTTGACATATTATTTTCTAAGAGTTGAGTGCATATTGCTTTTAAGATTTACGTTTTCTTTCATACAAGTATTAGTTTCACGACAGGAACCACATCAAGTGCATATGATTGGTAATATTTATAAAGGTTTATTGTAATAATTTATAGTGGGAGGTTTTTTTCTCATTTGCTTTTTTCCCGACAAATGAGACTGTAAAAATTGGGGTCCCTTTATTTGGCAACGGAGGGTTGATGTAACAAGTGATTGCTAAAAAAATATGTTTAATATTAAAAAAAAATAAAAAATAAAAGTGCATATGATTGAAACAATTGATATAACAATAACCTGTTTAATTGCTTTACTGATATTAAAGTTGTCGTTAATATAAAGCAAGCGTAGTGCAATGATATTTAAATTCGATAAATACGACAAAATAACACAGGAACAATAACTCTATAAGATGCGCAATCGAATGATGTGTTATTGTCTCCTGTATGTGAAGTAACCAACATACTAATCCAATTATAGAATTTAACACAATCGGTAGACTTACAGAAAAATCATACTACTGAGTTGGGACATAGGCACTGCGTATCGGTCAGCCAACTCTTGATAGTGAACGTCAAACGTATGCAGTGTCGATTTCATTTACCCCCCTCATACATGTATTTTGTAATATATTATACAAAAACTTTATAATGCATTAGTTAATCCATTAGTAGGGACTTAAGTTGAACATGTGGGAATTCACATAATTGTCAAGAACTAACCTTTTTTCTGGAAAGATAACCAGATAATCAATATTCAAAATGTAAATCGTGAAAAATAACTTAATGGTGGCGAGAGAAATTTATCTAGCTAAACGATATGAGGTCTTACAATATAAAAGTGACAATAAGAATTGATTTTTAATTCTACCAAGTGTAAGAAATAAAATAGATATCAAATATATTTGAATATAGTTAGAATACTATTTTTCATTATTAAAACAAAAACTTTGTGAACACGATTTGAGAACGTCTGTAGACAATAAAATGAATTAGTAAAAAAAAAAGGGCAAAACTCTGTTCGATTTTTTTCGAAATGGCTGACTAATGAAATGTCAGATATGAGTTCAATGAATGTACAGTTAAAGCAATCAATTCAATCTGTATGTACTTTTCCCATCGTGTAATCATTGTTCGTCATTAATCTAAAGTTGTTTTAATGACATTTGGTCCTCTTAGAACATTTACATAGATTCTGTTGATTGATTGATTGATTGAAAAGTTGGTGTTAAACGCCACTTAACGTAACCGTGTTTCTTTTATTTTCCTATTTTACTAGACAATATTTTACGTATGCATCTTCACTTAATATTTTCATTATTATCATTGCACTAGTCCTTATTCATCTAATAATGCATGTGTCAACACTTATATGACAAAACAGACACAATTTACAGAATTGCAGGGTCACTAAAAATAGACAATCAGATTTTAAGAAAGATTTGCTGTTGCCATAGGTTTAGGAAATTCCATTTGCAAATTAGAGTTCAAAAAAGGAGAGAGTAAAGTGTTCTATAGTAAATACTAAAGAAGTGTTATATAGTTAAAATACGAAAGCCTAAAAACATTTTCATCACACAATGCAAATCTATATATTTGTCAAAGCATTCATTCAAACGATGTTCCATTTTTGGAATACCTTGCTTTACGGTTCCAACAACTGTTTTTTTAAATTTAAAATGATCCTATTTCTTGAAAGGACTTGTAATTGCATTGTTGTAAAAATTTCAAATACAAGGAAGAATGTTTTCTTTTAATCTCAACTCAGAAAGGGAACAGAAACTGAAAAAAAGAGACTTCAAATGGTGAGATTTCAAAATGGACGAGTTGGATCGATGTTTCAATGATAACAGATTGGATATTTCGGTTTCTTCTCGTAGGTATATAAAAAGACATCGCTCACAATACAAGACAATAGTATCACATACATTGCAAATTTAATTATGACTGTACTTTAGTAGACGTTTCTATTTGTCCAAAAATATGATGAAGACAATCATTTTTGTATCTACAAAAATGTTAATTTAAAATATGTCATAATGTCTTTGCGTTAATGTTTATCCAGGATAGCACCCATTATTGATAACTAAAACCATGTCAGGCATTGCGTTATTAACTAACATTTATATAAATGATAACTCACATTCGTAATTGTAAAAAAGATAAGACTGAAATAAAAATAAATGATATACGACTAAAGAAACATATAAATAAGATAGATGTATGTGTTATCTACCGATTACTCCATTACACACAAATGAAATATAAATCCATTCCTGAACCCACGAAACAATAATTGTAATCTTGTGTTACTAAAAACCGTCTATATTCAATGTTTTATTATGCAAAGTTACCACAGAAAGCATGGATTACTTATAACTTGCCATTATAGTCCGAACAATGGTGACAGAATTCGATGTTTTCATAAATCTGATTTAACCGTCATTTTCAGGATATTGAAGATACTAACTTGACGCAAAACTTTTTAAAACTAGTTGTCTTTAGTTTCATCAAGTGCAAACCTTTATTTCATGATATCTGTCAATATGATTTTGAAAGGTTTGGCAATAGAGTTCAAGACAGTGCGTCCATTTGTTTAATGTAAGTCAACAATGGGTTTACAACTGCATTTATTAAACTGAATACGCTCTTATTTTACATGTTTTAAAAGGTATGCCATCTTTATATGAAATATGTTGTGGCAGAAACAAATATATTGGAAAACCAAATTCAGATTTTATCAAGAAATGCATGTAAGTAAACAAGTATACATATAACAAAAACATCAACCACAAACAAATATATAATGATTTTTTTTAACGAAATGTGAACAAATTCTAAGTTTTGGATACATGTAACTGAAATTCCACTTAATGGAAAAAGTAAATTGAAAAAAAAATAACGTTGCAACTCTCTCATTCGAATGCCCTTGAAGGTTTTGGCAGTTGTATCCCGGCCCTGATTGTTTGCTTCTATCAAAACATGTATAAAAAGGAAATATTTGTTTTTAATTAACTTCTTGCGGTGCAAACGCTTTGTCTCTTGCCCACTTAGATGGTCAGAATTAATTAGAGTATGTTTTCTTAAGCTTATTTACACGAATTCTCTCGAAGAACAACCGTGTTCAACTTCCAGTGATGTTTTTTGTTGTTTATTTTTGATATCATGCTACTCGTTTGAGATGGAAAAGTATCTCTAAAACCTAAGGAGGCACGTGGCGTTGCTAATGAAATTGACATAAAAATGACAACGTCATCAAAGGTGAAATAGCAATAAACAGATTATCATTGTTCACCTCAACTCGATTGCTTTTCTCTCTTTTTGTCGTACCGGCTCAAGCGAGAAAACCAATCTCGTTGAGATGATCAACGATAATGTATGATAATTAACGTTCATTTCACTGTATGTATAAATCTGCTAAGCTCTTTATAAAGTTGCATATCATGGCCTTTGTATGTCAATACCAGGCCTTAATAACTTTGACACGGACACACAGTGAAGTCCCAATGATTTAGTTATCGTTCCTAAATTTTACACAATCTTGTCAGGTCCGGATTTTTAGGAAAACAAAGAAACACTCTCAAAGAGACAAATTTAGCCCGATAAATTGAATTTCAGGTTAATTGCATATTGAAATTGTAAAATAGTATCTGCTCGGCACAATATATATAAGTTTTTCGATATCGTTCGCCGTGTTCACACTTCATATCTTTATTCGAAGCTGATATTTCACATATCACTATGCAGACAACCTGATAATCGACACTTTTCACTCTCAAAAATTATATCAGGCCTCCTTAGTGAAAAGTGTGTGCCATGTATCGATATGACAAGTCAATCCATTTTGAACTCATTTAAATAATTCGTTTTTATGTTGTGCTGTTACATCACTGTCCAAGAAAAGAGAGAGGATCGTTTTCCTTCAAAAATGTTTATTTTATATTATTACAGTTAAAACATTTCAAAAGCAGCAAGTATGGCAATTTATATTATAAAATTACTGATAAATTTCAGGTTGACTGCCCGTCTAGGATATTATTGTGTTACATCCGCACAATAGTCAATGACAAAAGTCTTTTACAATAAATTTTAAATATAAATGAATGATGAGTGTACAATTTGATGTCTTTTATAAAATTCTTATAATCGATGCAAATAACATCAGTCTCTTTCAACTAAAAATGCACATTTCTCCAGGGCTATTGCTTAAATATAAAACTGAGATTAGAACCGTTTTGTTAGTTGAATGTCCTATCAAAAATGAAGATTGATACAAACAAAAATCACGTTAACTATGGCTTAACTGGATTACAAAGGTCCTATGTTTAATAAGCCTTTACTATTGACTTCCATGGAAAATAGTTATAGTGCACGGTTTCTATCTTATACGACAGCTATTTATTTAATTAGAGTGGTGAAAAAGTAGGATGTTTTACCAGTAGTGTTATTTTTTGACTGAAAAATTGTTTTAATAAATCTTTTTTATTGGATTTGTGTTTCTACATCAAGTGTGTAAAATGTTCCTAAGTGTATTATGAACTATGAATAAATCTGTTAAGATTATCAGGAAGGCTACATTACTGATATTGACAGTCGTTAGAGTAGAAAATGTGGCTATAAATAAATATATTAACGTAAATTGATTAAAATATTACTTTGTAAGTTGTATAGAAAGTTACTGATGTCGCAAGTTTTATACATCTTTTAATTCCCGACAAAAAGGTTAAATAAAGTTCATGGTTTGGATTTTCCACTCCCGGAAATGTTATCTACTTGAAGTGTTTTCCCGCATGATATGCAATGTTAGATAAACATTACACTAAATGAAAGAACACAACAACAACAAAAAATCCCAACATTATTAATTTCGAAATATCTTTATCAAGAAAACTATTTTGATTCCGGTTATGGAATACATTCTTCTGCATTTATTTCCATATTTTTCTAGAAATTCACAATTGCATGTTTGTAGTATAATTATTGTGTGTTTACCTAAACAAGGTGTTGTACATACCGTCATTGTGTAATTGTGCCATGGTAAATGTTTGTTTCTATAGTGTTATTTGTCTGCAGGCCGATTCGTCATTTGTTTAAATAGATACTTCACCAATAATGATAGTGGCCGCCAAGTTTGGCTAAACTTAGCCAAGTAATTACAGAGTTTTGTAAAAGTTGACGAAAGACGACAGCGACGGACGACGATGGCAACAACGGACGAAAAACGCCAAGTGATGAGAAAAACTCACTTTGCTCATATGACCAGGATAGCTAAAGATAATTTCAAATTTCAAACTTGAAGCATTCGTGTGTATTGTTTTTGCATATAAACTAGATTGAAATGTGCCAATAAGTATCAACAAATGTTTCTACAATGTATTTTCGGAATATTATGTGAACAAAATACGTCATGAACTGCTCAATCATGACACTCGTAATATATGCTGTCAAAATTATATTAACATTCTGATTTGATTGCAAATGACATATTATAAAATCTTGTGTTGATCCTGAATATTAGGTTTTTAATATATAGTTGAAAAGAAATAAGCCACCACATTTGCACTGCTTCAAGAAATAGATAGTTTGCCATAACAGAACGCTTGAATGGTAAATCAAATTTAAGTGTACATTGATTGTCTCGTAATTACCCACTGGTTTCATAACCCTTTATTTGTTTATATAATTTTCAATCTATTTTAATCAATTCAATCAAAATACGTCAATAAATTTATTTGAAGTTAGTAAAAACACCAACAGTACAATATTAGCTCAGTCATACAAGCCGACAGCGCCACTAACAGGTTACTCAGATTATACATACATTAGACTCATCATGCACTTATCTAAAACAGAAGAGTAAGTAGTCATGTATCTGATTAAATCACAACACCAAGTCGAACATTTATATTTAACACTGTCATTAAAGCGGGAGGTTTGACATGCAACAACACAAGGTTCAACCCACCAATTTTATCTTAAAATGTCCTCTACCAAGTCAGGAAATTGGACATTGTAATATTATAGTTCTGTATATGTGTGTTACATTTAAATGGTGTGGTTCTCTTGTGTCGTAGTTCTCCTCTTATATGTGCTGTGTTTCCCTCAGTTTTAGTTTGTAACCCGGATTTGTTTTTTTGTAATCGAAATTGATTTTCGAACAGAAGTATACCCTGTATGCGTACATTGCCTATAATGTAAATTTTAAAATGGTTTGTATGCACATTGAACGACAAATTTATGTGACGTATACAATTTTTCTGACGTCAGACACTCAAATCAATCCATGTGTTCGTAGATAGTAGATGTTTTTGTGTCCTGTTAAATTGTTCCTGTTAAAATTGTTATACGATGATGACTGATGTACCCATATTTTGACTATTTTATTAGTTGTGACTGTTTATTTAACGCATCATGTAAATGTAGCGGAATTTGATGAGACTGTTATTAAAGTGAGAGGGGTTAGCGCTATAGAACCAGGTTTAATCCACCATTTTCTACATTTGAAAATGCCTGTACCAAGTCAGGAATATGACAGTTCTTGTCCATTCGTTTTTGATGCGTTTTGTTTTTAGATTTTGCCATATGACTATGGACTTTCCAAATTGATTTTCCTCTGAGTTCAGTATTTTTGTGATTTTACTTTCTACTGTTGCCTTTATTTATTCAGTATGTAAAGAATTAAACCAGTGTTATGTTTGATTATCAATTTAGATAATATATTAACAACAATAATTTGAGTGGGAAGAGTTGCCATTTAAGGAGTTAACTAATTTAATAACAAGCTGATTGATGTTTCTGATTTAAAGTAGTCTCACAACTTTTTAACAACAAATCATTGCATATTGAAATAAATACATAACATCTCGTACTAAAGATATCGATAAAATGGTCTGCTACCAAAATAAAATTTGTGTACGTGTATAAATAGTAAAAGAACTTAAATACCGAACTTATAGGGTAATTCAAAACGGAAAGTCCCTTACCAACTGGCAAATTCAAAGCGCAATCACATGAAACAAATGGATACAAACTGTCAAATTCCTGGTACTGTACATGTGTTTCCTTATGGTAAAAAAATAGGAGAAATAATACTGGTTTCATAGCTATTTTTTTCAAAATCTCTCACTTGTATATTTTAGTTTAATAAAATCAGGCAAATACAAAAAAAACCCGGATAAGAAGCTTTTCATATGAAATATTTGTTTGCTTCAACTGCCATAGTTTTCTATCATCGGACACTTAAAACAGAGGTTTATATATTATCAAATCTTATCGTATGTACTGATATATTCAATAAAGATAAATCTTATGTTTTTTCGTACATAGTTTAATCTGTTTTGGCTTTGCTGCAAAATACAACGAGAGAGGATATTAAAATTTAATAATATAAATAAAGGCAACTGTAGTATACTGCTGATCAAAATGACTGATCAAAGTAAAGTATCTTAGTTTTTTTTTAAATCCACAATCTTTTGAGAACACTAAACTGGTTTGGTGGTTTTTTTTGTTTTGCTTTGCTTTTTTTGTATCAGAATACGATATTTTATTAAGTTAAAATCAATTATATCACCAATGAATTCCAGTCCTTCTACAGTTAAAAAAAATGAAAGAGCATGTCATAGCAAACTGATAATACGGTTTATATGTTTCTGTTTATTCTGCTTGCACGAAAACCAAACATTGTATGTTCTTAGGTCCGACTTCTAAGCTTTAATTACTTTTTTGTACTTGTTATTTGCATATTGTCATCTACCAAAATATTTGTTTGACTTGTTTAGTCCTAAATTTCAAAATTTTAAACGTTTTAACAAGCGCCAACCTTCATCATAACCTGTGATAGCAGTGTAACATTACAACATAAAAAAACACACTGAAAATATCAAAGCATTCCTCCTTGACCCTGTAATTTACTAAATTCGACGCAGTATTGTTTGGTCTGTCAGTTCGTTTTGTGTGTGCATCGATATATATTTGTTCTGCTGATAAAAATTAAAGATATAAACTTATTTTCTTTTTTGTCTGTGTGAGAAGTTTTTTTCTTGTAGTCTGCAACTGCAAAAAAATATTGAAATTTTAAAAGTTGACAAGGATTTATCTGTAAATGTGTATACTTTCGAAAAGAGAAGTCAAATAAATAGAAATCGATTTTCTAAAAATTAGTTTTATTATCTCGATATCTGACAAAATCAAGCATATTTCAGTAGCACATTGTTGAAGTTCTTTAACTTTAAGTCACATTGTAGATCGTTTTAAAATAATACCTGTTGAAGCTAAAATGTAGGATAACATATCTATAATATATGTTTAAATTTTTTTTGAATATCATTCGTTTTTAGAACATAAAATCGAAGTTTCTAGCCACTGAACTATTATAAAAATTTAAAGATATTCAAAAGTCGTACTAGAACCTTGTTGGAAAGCAAAACAGATATTTCCGAAAAAACATTTTCACGGAGGTGAAATATTGCTGCCTTGATTTAACTTATTGTTCTTGCGTTAACGTAAATAATGATAGTAAAGGTTTAAAACAAAAACAAATAAGCCGTTACAGTCCTTTAAATATTTTTCTTATTATAATCACATTTACCGAACATTTGTGCGACAATACACTCTACAACTTCTAACAAAAGTTGAGGTTGATGATAAATATATGGGAAACTTCCATTATAGTTCGCGGTATAATTACCTAATTTACACACAAGGGTATTATTATATTTACGACAACTGTTTTGTCTGATTAAAATGAAGACAAAATTGCTTATAAACTAAATGGATCAATTAGATAAAGAATGAAGTAAGGTTGTTGTCCTTCGTCCTAGGAGACTAGGTGACCTGTAGGAACGGTAGGAGAATACATTAGTTAAAACTGTTGTTTACCAATAAGCTAAAAAGTACTGTGTATATTTTTTCACATTCAGACAATCCAAATGAAACGTGCATGCATTAATATGGTCATGCACATTAACTATTATATTTTATAGAGACAAGATGTTCATTAGAATACAGAGCTGGTAAAGTTTATTAAAAAACGTTCTTTGAATTATCTTAGAATAAACACCTTGAATTTGATTAGTAAAAATGTAATTAATAGTATCACTCTCTTTAAACAAAACTGTTTCTAACTGTGTATTTGATAGAGACAAATCCCTCATCGTTATGTTTATATTGTATTGCAAACTTTTGAATATTGTTTTCAGTGGCTTATACATCGATTTTTTCATCAACAAATAAAAACAAAATTAAATTTGTATTTATTTCAATTGCTTTTATATATAATAATAAAAATCTATAACACAAATTTCTATTAGTGCCGGCCATTACATGTATTTATCGTTAATTCAAATTGTTTCAGATGGCATAGCGTTTATTGTTGGACAACATTTTATTTGGGAAAATGTGAATACAATTAGAAGTATATATATATATATATATAGACAGTTTAGATGGTTTTACACTAGTAATTTTGGGGGCCTTTATAGCTTTTTGTTCGGTATGAGGCAAGGTTCCGTGTTGATAGCCGTACATTGACCTATAATGGTTTTACTTTTTTTTAAATTGTTATTTGGATTGAGAGTTGTCTCACTGGCACTCACACTGCATCTTCCTATATCTATGTATGATATATAATTGATTGAAATATCATTTAATCAATCATATAAGTCAATGTACTTTACGTCTTTGTTCTAACATAATAAAAAAACAAGGTTTCCTTCAATTCTAATCGGAAGAAGACATCAAACTATTTGTCTATACTATGAAATGGACCATACATTTTCTTTGTTTGTCATGTGTCTGAAAAGCGGTAAATAGAAAATTATTTCTATGAACTGGTATTTTGTCAATATGCTCGTAATTCTGTTTTGTATAAAGTATTTACATCAACTGAGAGTGTCTTGTCAACATACTTAGAGAAGATATATCCTGCAATTTGCTTTTATTTAAAGGAAGTGCTATGCATGATAATGCCTTAAGACGTATTCATCGTGTTTTATGGTTTCCTGTAGTTTCTCTGTTGAACATAGTGCAAACCATGATCACAAACAACTTACAAAATAACGACTAATAATTATTAACGAAAACAAAAGCAGCATGCTATACATAATCAAGTTGAAATTAGTATTCAGAATATCTTTTAAAAAATGTCATTATTGTTTGGATGAAAGGTATCATATCATGTATATGTAGGGAATTAGCTTCAATTTAAAGTATTTAACAAATGAGCATCTGAGATTAATCTGAAAAATTATTTTGTGCAAAAAAACAAGAAAAAAGTAAAAATACATGTATGATTGAAAATATGATAATAAAATTTTTCAGAAGAAAAAGTTTAGAAGGTTCTCTTTCTGCTTTCACATATCTCTAAACGTCGTAAGTTTCGTTTCAATTGCACAATCAAATTTAATGTACTAGTATGCCATCATATTGGAGAAAACACAGGTGAAATGTTAAAAGCTGCCAGAAAGTCAACAGAAACAGATTTTGGAATTTAAAAAAAAACCGATTGTATACGTCTTCAAATATTCCAAGAAGATTAAAACTTTGATTTGGAAAACTGTTAAATTCATCATTTCGTTACACAAACCAGAGTTAACAGTATTCTAATTTCCAAATTGAATTTAACATGCCGTTTTGTAAACTATTACATAATAATCAACTCGGTTAACTGCTAGTAATCTGATGATATTTATGTATTATTGTCATTTTGTTTATTTTCTTTGGTTATATCTTCGGACATCAGACTCGGACTGCTCTTGAACTTAATTTTAATGGCTTATTGTTATGCGTAATGTTAAGCGTGTACTTTTCTAAGTTGGCTTGAGGTATAGGTGATGGGTTGATATCTCATAAATAAACATGTTTAACAGTTTTGCGCCTGTCCCAAGTCAGGAGCCTCTGGCCGTTGTTAGTCTTGTATTATTTTAACTTTTAGTTTCCTGTGTACAATTTGGAGTTTAGTTTGGCGTTAATTATCACTGAACTAATACATATATATATATATATATATATATATATGTTTAGGGGCCAGCTGAAGGACGCCTCCGGGTGCGGGAATTTCTCGCTGCATTGAAGACATGTTGATGACCTTCTGCTGTTGTCTGCTCTATGGTCGGGTTGTTGTATCTTTGACACATTCCCCATTTCCATTTTCAATTTTAATATTGAAATATGCTAGTAGTAGAATAGTTGATAATTGAGATATGACTATGTTATGGAATCGCCATTATAGGTTCACGATCTCGATCCTCTTCAACTAAAACTACTCATAGTCCATCAGCTGGTAGGGCAAAATTTCAATTCTGTGTTACACCCCTGGGTACCGCAATTTTTTTGTATAAATTTAAAGAGCAATATCTGAAGAATATTTTAAGAGTTGTTAGACTTATGAAAAAGTGTCCAAAAGGGTTAAAAGGGGACTTATTTATGGGTATATAAAAAATTTTGTTTTGTACATATTTACAGAAAAATGTAAATATAACCAAGTATTCAGTACTATTCTTTTTATTAAATGGAACACCTCATATCTTATTAAAAAGCAGGCTAATTTTGAATTAATCTTTAAATCGTACAGGACGAAGAAAAAAGGGGGAGGGTAATTTCCAAAAAGTCATGATTTTGAATGAAAAAAAGCATACATACTAATTTTCTTGATAAAATGGTATATGTTTTACATTGAAACATAGAGCAACATAAGGTTGTTGAAAAAACATTTCAAGGTAAGACACAAAAACATAGAATCAATGACAAACACAAACATAAGCCACCAGAAATGCCTGATTCTGTCACAAATTTATACATCACATTCATGAAAATACTCACATATTAAAATACAGAAAACTATCAGGGTTTCTAGATCTCTATTTTTTTATATTTATTTTTCAACAACCGAATCACCATATTTTAAGGTCAAGCAGAAGGTCAATCCACAGAATCATCATCAGTTTGGTCACATGCATCTACCGAATTATGATCATCTTCGTCGTCATCGTTAGCAATATCAACGATTTGATAATATTTATACATGTATCTATGAGCTTTCGAGCATTAACATACAGCTATCTGTTCAGGATAAAACTTGTTGAACACATGAACAACTTTTGTTGGCACCACCAGCTTTACATGAACAGCACATCAGATTTACCAAAGCATCAAACGCAGGTGGTTGGTCTAGCCAATTGATTCTGATCAAAGCGTTCTAAACAATCCAGTCATAGTTGTTTGGCAACATACCAGTGTTCTGTTTAAGAGGAGATTCTGAAAGTTGGCTTGTTTAATTTGCTTTAACATTGCATCTCTTGCATTTCAAAACGTTCTGATCTTTATTCAACTATCTTTTTAATTTCGTAGCCATACATAGAACACGAAAACCTCTCGAGTGTTTTGACAACACTCCACCAACCTCTTCAAAGGGTTCACCAAGATTTAATAGACCTTCTGAAAACTCCACATAAGGTGTGAAAAAGCCGAATGCTTTGCTTTTTTTCTTTACCAGTAAAAACACTTACTGAATTGGCGTAAAATCCTGGCAGTTTTCTACAAACATTCTCACCAAATTTAGCACCAGTGATTGCACAAACAATAACTTTCATTTATCTGTCAGAAAAACAATGTTAGAATTGATATGAAACTGTGAAAATAGTAAGCCAATACTTCCTTATCAGTGTCAGAAGGTTTTATAACACTGGAGTCTTTACCTTTGTCAGGTGCATGTTTTTGCATTAAGAAACATTTTTTTATCTCCTCTTCCTGTTTGATTATAAGCTAAAATCATTCTACGCTATTTCATTTTCAACATGTATTTTGTGGCACATACTTCCATGTGATACAAATAAATCAATAAATTAAAGTGTAAATGTATAGGATTGTTTACTATTTTCCAAACCAAACAATTCAACAAGAGCAACTTTGATTCCCCCCACTAACAAACATTTCTTCCATTCCACACGATTGTGATGTTCTAGAACTTACCGAAATGATTTGTCCACCCAAGGACCTGTCGTTCTAATTTCTTTATGAATATTGTAGGATACTTATCAGTGACAAAATCAATGCAAGGCCTCTTTTCGAAACTTAAAGGATGATTTTTAAAATAATAATTGCCAAATCAGAAAAGTGCTTGGTATCCTAGTAATGGATTGAATAACTGCCATGGCATCAAATATCCACATTCTTTCCTAAGGAATATCCCATCAAAGTTTGCAAGAGACATTGGAATACGACCTTATTCAAACTGGAGGACGTATCGCATGACTAACTATCTTGTCTTGGCTATGACAAGCAGGAGATATTTTTTTTTGCATCTGCTCTCAATGTTTTGTTGTTCTAATCAGCAATTAACAGCTTGCCTTATATTTCCTTTTTTAAAAATGTAAGCAATGATTTTTCCAAAAGACCACCCAGGACAGATTTTAATTTTTCATTACATGCGTACCATCAAAGTTTGCAAGAGACATTGGAAGAGGACCTAATTCAAACTGGAGAACGTATCGCATGACTAACTATCTTGTCTTGGCTATGACAAGCAGGAGATATTATTTTTTTGCATCTGCTCTCAATGTTTTGTTGTTCTAATCAGCAATTAACTGCTTGTTTTATATTTCCTTTTTTAAAAATGTAAACAATGATTTTCTTTTGAGTATTTTGAAGATATCGGTTGACTTTTGAATAAGCCGTTCCGTAATGAAAAATTCTGAAGCAAATTTTCCCTTTTCATACGCGTTTAGAATGTCGCACATTAATTCCGAAGAAGCAACAGAACCCGATAACAAGCCATATAACTTCTCATATGTTTAACATGGATTTGGACAGCTTTGCAGTGTCTGAAACAATTTCAAAACATCAGTTTCATCTCGCTTCATTCGAGGTTTTCTGAGTTCTTTTTGGGCGGATGTTTCAGGGTTAACCATTCCTACTAAATCTCGACATTTTAAGGATATTGGAGCTCTTTTATGTGAATTTAGCAACCAACGTTTATCAGAATCTTTATTTAAACTGAAACCAAAAAAAGCCATTAATTTTGTATCTCTAAGAAACCTAAGAATGTAAAAAGTATTGCCCAATTCCACAACTGACTATATGACGTTCGTTCAAAACGATGTGTGTTGATTAAATGACTTAACAATCTTAAGTCAATCACTACATAGCTTAAAACAAAATGTAATCAAGCACACCTTTATTGAGTTCGATAGAGTGCACCTTTTCTGAATGCAAAAAAAAATCACCTTAATTTGTATTTTTTTCATAAATATTTCGTTGCATATTCACTTTTTAAAATAATTTGTCTCACAAAAACAACATAAATCGACAATTTAATATTTGTTTTCAGTTGCAAATTGATAATGTTGATAATGGTTAAGTGTGAATACAGTGTACATGTTGTATACTGAATCAAAGACGGTAATTTGGTGATTTCCGGTATTTCACCAGTAATTGCACGTACATGTATTTTATTAAAATAATTCATATTTTAGACAATATTTAAATACTGCAAATGATTTTAACATTGCATAATGATTAATTCTCAAGTTTAATTAACTAAAACGGGTAATTGTGTAACGAATTTCTTTATGAAAGGAGAAAATATGCCTTAATTTGAACCCAAAAAATCGAATTGTTTTTTATGTAAAAAAACATTTTTTGTAAAACAAAATATCTTCCGAGTTACATTTGATATGATTGATTTGTATCTGTTTCAGTTGTTTAAACCTATACTTTAATTTTTTTTAATCGCTTTATATTAAAAATTTTCATTAAAAATTACTTAGTCGTGATTGCTAAATGAGGAGATTACATGTATTGAAAGGGACGTTTTTAAACCTCTTTTGGACACTGTGTTTTTAGTCTAACACCTTGTATTTATCAATAAGATAATGAAGTTGAATTTTATCCAAAACAATTGCGGAACCCTGGGGTGTAACGCAAACTCCTTAACTAGAGCCCTTTTTAGAACTAGCTGATGGACTATCAGGGTATAAGTATTTGTGGCTTCTATGCAGATCAAGGAGTAATTAAAATTAAATAGAATGTTAGTCCAGTACAATATGCGATTTTATAATTCTATAGCGGTCAAAAGTAAAATATATCAAAATTACTGAACTAGATCAAATCGCAAAATCAAAATCTTTAACAGATCAAACTAATAGATAACAATTGTCTTCTTCCTGACTTGGTACCAATATTTTTCTATGTAGAATACGGTGGATCTAACCTGTTTTTTGTTAATCTCTGTCTTATTTAGTTTAAGAAAACAATCGGCAAACGTAGATCACAGTAGATTCCATCAGAAATAGCCATTGTCATTACAGAACTTTTATTCCAAATATATCCAAAGCAGTATTGTCATAAGAAATGAGAAATAAATTTTCTAAACACTGTACTTATTCCAATTAGACAAGCTGTGATTAGTTTAGTTCAACATTCACAATTACCTATACCGATATAAAACATAACAAACAAACATTGTAGTTAGTATTTTATTGATAATAATTGATAACAGGGAGGTGTTTTACGCTTCTATTGATTCGGATAATCATTGCTCGTTATATTGATCCTGGAACAAATAATGCGACTTTTGTGTTCTCAAGTCATTTTACAATCGGAGTTGGATAAACCACAACGCATTAATCAAACTGTGTCTTACAGCTTTGTTTTGTTTTCTTCCTGGAGTGTAAGACGCTATACTAGAAGGTAAGATAAATTACTTTACTTATTGTTAATCTCAAATATTTTTCGTTTATGTTTGCATATTTTTGCCCGAAAAAAAATATGAATTGTGACTTTTTTTAAACAAAAAGCTCTGTCGTTTTACAAGTTTAACTCTGAGTAATTACAGACATTTTTAGATTTAAAAGAAACACGATAGGGTGTGATTGCTAAATGAGCAATTTTTTGACCATGGTAAATATCGGTTTACTCATCCACACTCATTTTGTTAATTTAATTGTTGTGCTGACATGAAATGTCATTGATATGGTCCAGTTATATTCATAAATTTACTGTTTACAAGTTTTGGAATTTTTTGAAATACTAAGGCTTTTCTACCTCAGGCATAGATTACCTGAGTTGTATTTGGCAAAACTCTAAACATTTTGGTTCTCAACGCTCTTCAACTTCGTACTGTATTTGGCCTTTTTAACTTAGATTGGAGTGGCACTGATGAGTCTTTTGTAGTCGAAACCAAATTTCGTTCTGGTGTCTATGATGAGTTTATTTACTCATCCTCATTCATTTGTTTTTTTAATTGTTACATACATACCAACCATTACTTTTTGAGGCGCTTCATACACCTTACTTGTATTGCAGATTGACACCCATAGACCGTCAAATCTTTATTTGAACTAAAAGTAGATTATTTATATACCACCATATTAAATGATAAAATAGCACTACACCATTGGTCTTGTTTAGCGACTAAGTCTCTACATTTTGAGATAGATTGGCATTTAATATGTGAGACTTTTTATTTGAATAAAACAAAATAAAAAAGACTTGTATATGGAATACTCGTTTCATAGATAACACTGATATTTTCTAATTGTCATAAATACTTTCCCGTCTAGTTTTCTCGGACTATAACTTACCGATTTAGACTTATAATCGGGTTTGCATTTACGTGAGCTGCATGTAGGGTAGAACATGTTCTCCTTACCCCTTCCGACGCGCATGGGTCTTCCCTTCTATTTGGCTTGGTTCGAATCGTATTGTCCAGTCTCTTGTTTTCTATGTTATGTATTTTGTAATATTGATTGTCTATTATTCTTTTCTTTTTCTTTTTTACTCATACAATGCCAGATTACTTCGACTTATGAACTCGAATGTCCCTTTGGTACACTCTGTTTTAACAAATACCAAATATTTGTTTTTGTTTGAAATTTTAGTATAGAGCCTATTGAATGAACATAATTTCGTTATGTTTTTATTTTGAATTCACACAAGTACACCTCTATTGCAATTAGCAAATGGCTTTGTTCATAAAAACATTCGACAGTTGAACACTAGCTAAAGTATGTCTTATTCGGTATATTAAAATAGTCGGAAATAGACGTTAAATTTCCTGTTACATGTAACTACAAATTAAATGGCACATATCAAGTCTTTCGTTGTATGTCTAGGTCATATACTGCCTTTTTATCTAAGTTATTTCCAGCTGTGAATATATCTTGTATAACTAACAAAGTTTAATGTTTCTCTGATTTATAGCCAAAACATTTGCTGTTTCTCTGAATATTCAAATGTACTTTTATATATCAATGTAATCTCTTCTTTGATAATATAAACACAAAACATTTTCTGTGAAATCAGAATTAGGCTTTTTCGAGAGGATTTCACGTGATCTTTTAATGTCTCTTAACAATGATAAACAACGATTAAAACATAACTATATATTATCGTGCGTTATCTATATAATTCTTTACAAAACGTGTTTTTGACTTAGTTTCTGTCAATTAATGATAGCTATAGGAGATGTTAATTGTATTATCTATACTTCTTAAGGGAGAGACCGTTTCATTGAGCGAAACTCCTCTGAAACCATCATAAAAAGTCGGAAATATTTCAGATACACCGTTTGAATGTAGTGTTTTAAGGTTCATAGTTTGTCTTTCAAACAATCTTTTTGTCCACAAAACTCGCCAATATTTTAGAAAATATCGAAATTTGGAGACCGTTATCGATCCGTGTACAATACATTCTTACGCATGCTAAGTGAACGTAGTGCCCGCAAAATTTTAAAACCCTTTCAACATTTGTCCAATAATAACGCGTTGTCGCGGTCAACTTCTTGTAGTAATAAAAACATAAGAATTTGATCGATCAATGCTAATCTGAATTTCACTTGAACCTATATTACACAAATCGAGATTCATTGGACATCTTACAGCCTTCGATAGTATGCATGTTTCGTGCTGTGACGATATTAAGAAACTCCTTGTATTATCTGTTTTTAAATATTGCACTTTCGAACAAAATCATTCCTTTGATATATATTTCGATAAATGTCCAAACTGTTTTTTATAACACTAAAATCTATAAACCATTTCATTTCATTAGAAATTTATACATTGAAAAAATTCTTTGCTTTTAGAACATTATTTACCATATTGTCCAACATTATATTTTCATACAAAAGTCAATAAATCTTCGATAGATTGAAGATGGTAAATGGATTCGTTCCAATAATGTTCTTCTTTATAATGTCACAGAGATAGTATCCATGACAATATCGTTTATTATAGTTGTTTAATTGGGAATGTTAATTAATTTGTTATTTAATGTAATTATTCTTTAAGTGCTATCAAACTAATTATTTTGCTAATTGAAGTACATTCATAGTTGGATGTTAAGTGTGATGTAAAGAAATCAAGCATCAGATAATGGCATGACTAGAACAAAGTCGTCATTCTAATGGTAAATCACTGCTCTGCTGAGATTTGAAGATTACATGATAAACCGATTTAAGTCTTAAATGTAGAAAAGGAAATTCTTATTTTAACACGATGCAGTCAATAAGAAGCGATTCAAATCTTCAACAAGATGCATGTAGATGGATGTTCTTTGTTTATTCCCTCGATGCTAAATCCGCATGATCAGACAACTTAAATAGTATGTCACTTCCATCTTTGTCAAATCAAATTATTAAAGCACGCAACGATTTTGATAAAAGGGGTTTCGTCAGCTAAATATTTTTTTTCTGCAACAGTTAAAGCAGATATAAAAGTAGAATAAATTTCGATTCGAGGCACACTTTCGAGATTGAATCTTATAATTAAAGAAAATGTCTTTACACAGCCGAGATCACGACCACTTGCTAACATTTCATTGCTATTTAATTGCTTCCAAAAATACCAGATTCCTAAGATATTTATTTCTTGAGCTTTAAAATCAGTCACCTACTCAACCACATTGAGTATGCAACATTGGAGCCTCAATTTCAGATTAATGGTATGTACATTTACTTTAATTTTAAAATATTTGATTGTCGTTGATTGTCTGCTTACCAAAATTCCTGTACTAAATCAGGAATATAACAGTAAGTTGTCATCCATTCGTTTAATGGATTTGAGCTTTTGATTTTACCATTTGATTAGGGAATTTCCATAGAATGTTATTGAACTTTTTAAGCTCTTTTCTAAAATAAATTAGTGAAAAGTATGGACAAGATGGACAAAAATATAATTTCTTTTGGATATCGGTTCGACAAGTACACATCGATATGTCTGGAATAAGCTGAAGTTACCAATTTGATGTATTTTGCTCGAATATGTTTTCCTCCTCGAAGAAGGTCCCAAATATTTGAAATGAGAATCGAAATATGAACACTACTGATTTTTGTCATACCGACAGTACCATTTTTGTGAAAGAGGAACGAAAGATAACAGAGGGACAGTCAAACTCATAAACCGAAAATAAAATGACAATGCCATTGCTAAAATTGAAAAAGACAAACAGACAAACAATAAAACACATGACACAATATAGAAAAACTAAAGGATAAACAATACAAACCCCACCAAAAACTAGGGTGATCTCAGGTGCTCCGGGGGGAGGGGAGAGCAGATCATGATCTTGTAAATGTGGGACATCTATTGGATTGTATTCACTTTCCGACCAGAATAATGACGTGACATGGAATATTTCGTGAAGATAGAGTGAATGCTTTCTGCATGTTAAGAACCCCTGTAATGTTTTCTTTAGGGTACCGTAGGTGACCGATTTTAAAAAAAAACTTCTGTCCTCTCCATAAAACACTAGTTTTGTAGTGGCAGTCAAAATGTATTCCTCCCGGGCGGCCTTTATTACAGGACATATCTGTTGTTTTACCAATTCATAGTCACTTAATCAATCACAGAATTTCCCCTACTTTTATAAACATTGCTATTATATCTGTTTATATGAAATGCAAATTATTTTCCTAACTCTTTATTTAGTCAGAAAAAAGTACAGTTATAAGTTTTTTCAATGGATATACCATTCACGAATATTGTTTCTTTCTTTGGAACGAATGCTATATAGGTACTGCTCGTCCATGACATGGATACCATATTTTTTTTCTCAATTAGTCACCTTTGCCCCAGGCCGGATATACAAATCATGGATAGGAACTTGATTTCAAGATGGACAACAAATGCCTATTTTATTCCAACGTATTTAAATCCTAGGAAAAAGTGAAACGACTTCATCTAGAATGCTAATATATTTTCCTGATTTAAAACGCAATCCTGTTATTGATAACATTCTATAACGTTTAACTAGTTTGGCACTCTAATTATTTTGATCAGAGCGTCACTGCTGAGTCTTATAAGGATGAAACGCGCGTCTAGCGTATCAAATTAGAATCCTGGTACCTTTGTTAACTATTCGCACTAATTCACGTGCATTCACCATTAATGTATTAGATGATCATTAACGGTAGTAATACCGAAGTTCACATAAATAAAATTAGCCATGTTATTGGAATATAATTGGTTCTTAAGTGATCTTGTACCCATGTTCTTTTGAATAAGCAAACATTTGACTGAAACATAAATTGAATATTTGATTTATGTTATACCTTTACGGTAGCTGTAACTGAAGTTTCCTGTAAACAGGTGCTTTATAAGTGTGCTAACATGTTATTAAAAAAACACACATTTTTTCCATAAAAAAACATTTTATTACACCATCACATATTATATTACCTCCCGAATTGAAAATTTGCGTTTAATTGAAAATCTAGCAGATATTAACTAACTATGTCTCTTACTGTGTAATTGCTCTGTAAAAAGGATATTAGGTCTTTAAGAAAAGATATGTAATCAGGTTATTAGTTGTGATAACATAGTATCAAAGATGATAAGAACATCATAATTACATCCAGTTATGCCTTCTATGAGTTTACTATTATCAGTAATCTGTATTTTGTAATAAACTGCAAACTCATGTCAGACGTTTTACATTTGAGTGTAATTAAGATCTTTCTCCGTTTAGAATGGGGAAAACTAGAGGAAAACTATCCTTCTAGATTTTAATGATAAATCAATGTTTGATAAAGGAATGCAAATCGTTTAATGTAATCTTATGATATCCCTTCATAACAACTTATACCAATATAGAATCTTCTTGGTTGATAAGTTTTATAGCATGATCTAACGTTGTTTTTTTTTATTATTTTTCGAACGCCATCACATGTTGATTGACCATTATGGAAAAACCGTTTCACAGATGATATCGGATATGTTCCTTACGTCGTAATTACAATCCCCTTCTCTTTCATGACAAACCTAATAAGACTCTTAACCGGTTTTGTTATAATATGAGAATACAGTATGCTTACTTCGACGAACGATAGAAGCAATTTTTTAAATACATGTGACATGTGACTGTTCCCACTCGCCTTATAATTACAGCCCCTCTTATTACAGGTCATGTTAAAACTGGGGATCTAAACATAATTCAACATGAAAATCTCCGAAAGGTGATTTCTCTTGGTCCTAAGTTTAGAGAACCCCAACACATTAATTGGAACCATAACTGCAAAATATTTATGGATTCCATTGAGGACTACACCAGAGCATGGGTTAAGCGAGAAGAAGTTGAACTGGACACTTTGTCAGAATGGGTAAATACTATCAGGTCTCTGATAGAACGTCGCATTCAGAAGTTGAAAATCTGAGTGAAAGATCGACCAAAGTCCGTTTTCAGAGACAAAAAGGCCATGAAATGTCTTTCAACTATTCATGATAAGTATGCTGTTGTTCCTGCGGACAAAGCTTCAAATAATATTGTCTTTGTATGCCAATCGTATTAATACGAGTGTCTTCTAAAATAATTGGGTATAACGGAGCACTCAGGTAATCCCACCTACAAAAACATATCATTTGACAAGGATGAGATTTTAACAAATCATAAGTCCTTCATGGCTTTAATAAACATATTCATTGAACACCAAATCGGAGGACTTACCTTGTTTGTATTGGATACCAAAGTTTCACGATATATTGCTGGCTCATCTTCATGTTCCACTAAATAATTGTTCATTTGATTGACTAGAATTCTGTCCGCAGTGAAAGAGGGTCTTCAGAAATACTGTGAAACTGTTTACTCGCGTAGTGGAATTAACCATATGTGGATTTTTAAAAATTCTAAAAAACTTCTAGACAATTTTAAATCTCGGTCTTTTTCTGAAATTAGTTCCATCAAAACTTTTGATTTTTCAACCCTGTATACCACCATTCCCCATGTAAAATTGAAAAGAAATTATCCACAATGCCTTTCAACATAAAAATGGTAGCATACGCTATAAATTTATTACTTTGGGATTTCATAAGGCATATTTCATTAATAGTGACAAACAAAAAGGTAAATCATGCTACACGGAAGAACAGGTGGTCAGTATGCTGGAGTGTCTCATCAACAACATATTTGTTGAGTTTAGAGGAAGATTTTTCCAACAAATTGTCGGCATTCCTATGGGAACAAACTGTGCGCCTCTTCTTGCCGACCTCTCATTTTATATGAATCGGAGTTCCTCCAGACACTTGTCAAAAACAAGAGGATCAAAGAAGCCAGATTATTTAATTTCACTTTCAGATATATTGATGATGCTCTTTCCATAAACAATCCGAACTTTTCTGATTGGGTTCCATTAATATATCCCCCAGAACTAGAGATTAAAGAAACAACAGACACGGCTTCCACCGCCTCATTTTAAGACTTATATTTCGAATTTGACTTTACAGTCATCTCAGTTCCAGAATCTATGACAAACGGGACGATTTTAATTCTAGTAGCAATATACCAACTTCACCTGCATATGGGATATATATTTCCCAACTTATTCGATATTCAAGAGCTTGCAGCTCCTACTCAGACTTTGTAAAACTTTGTGAAACGTCATCAGTGTCTGAGTAGAAAGTTGATGAACCAGGGGTATGTAAAAAAATGTCTCGTCCTTTTTCTAAAAAAAGTTCATCGGAAGGTACCAAGACCTTGTTGATAAATATTCCGTGTCAACTTCTCAAATAATACAAGATGGTCTTGATGTATAGATTCTGCGTACTGATGTTGTTTATCATCTTAACAACTTGTTTTATTGTTCTTTCATTTGTCTTTGTTCAATTATCAATATTACTTTTACTGTTGAATGGGTTTATGTGATATCCGTTTGACGTGGCTCGGTACTTATACATCTCGTCAATGTATTTGTATTGGCTTTCACCTTTTAGTGGTTTGTTTTGTATGTGCGACACTTTGTATTTCTTTTGTTCTTACAATGTGACTCTGTACTTTAAAAGATCCCGTAAGCATGTCAATGATATTGTTCTATTATATGTCATTAATATATATTTCTATTATGAAGTACTATATACATTGAACCACAAACGTCAATATCATTCTATCGCGTAGTGGAATCAACTAACTTTGGATTCTTATAAATTATATAAATAACTTTTGGACAAGTTTAAATCTCTGAAAATTATTCTCACAAACTTTTGATTTGTTTAACCCTGTAGGCTAACATTGCCGAATAGTATGTAAAAAAATTATTAAAAATGTTTGTATGCACATTGAACGACAAAGTTATGTGACGTATAAAAATTTCTGACGTCAGACACTCAAAGTATTCGTAGATAGTAGATGTGTTTGTGTTCTGTTAAATTTTTCCTTTTGAAATTGTTATACGATGATGACTAATGTACCCATGTGTTGACTATTTTGTTTATTGTGTCTGTTTGTTTAACGCATCAATGTAGATAAACGGAATTTGATGAGACTGTCATTATAAAGTGAGAGGGTTAGCGCTATAGAACCAGGTTTAATCTAGCATTTTCTACATTTTAAAATGCTTGTATCAAGTCAGGAATATGACAGTTCTCTTCCATTCGTTTTTGATGCGTTTTGGTATTTGATTTTGCCATGTTATTATGTACTTTCCGAATTGATTTTCCTCTAAATTCAGTATTTTTGTGATTTTACCTTTTACACTGATTCAAAGAATAGCTCCATTAGTGTGGTCGGGTAAGTAATGAACTCAAACTCATTCAATATGCAAATCATAGGAAACGAGAAACTTCAATACAGTGTAGCAATGGTAACTTGTGTACATTTTTTGTATTATAAACTCACATTTTACTTATCATGATTGAACTTTCACTTTTCTTCACATGCTGTCAATACTAATTTAATATCAATCTGTATTTGTAAAAGTAAACCTAAACTTATTATATAATAATTAGAAAAAAAGTAACATTCCAATATGATTGCTCCAAAAACGCGATAAATCTTAATCAAAACAATCTGCTGTAATTTTAAAAGTAAACACTTTGAAACCAATTCATCAGCCATTTTTGTTGTTGGCTACACTTTTACATACTTTAAATTAGATATACATATGCAGCTTTTATTGTTTAAATGTTCGTTGCATAATGTTTGTAACGTACATTGAATCTTTGCATCTTATTGCTATTGTCCACATAGATATCAATAGATTTATTAAAGAAAAATCTGAACTCCTATACGTATATATTGCTTTCATGTAACCAATATTGGACTTTCAAAACGTTTCCGACCGAATTGCTAATTCGAAAACATTTCTGGCACAATAGGAAATAATTATACAAAAAAACTATTTTCCTGTTTGTGGTCTTAGCTAGGTAATCGCTCAGCAGTTTATTATGACAAGATTATTACTTTTACTGAGACTGTCGTTCGACCGACGCCAAGTTTAATAGATTTTATTTTACGACTTATCAACAACAGTAGTTCAGTGTTTCGATTATGCGTAAATTGATTCCGATAAATACAGTATGCGTTCCATTGAAGAGAACGATGTGTATAATTGAGGACGAAACAAGCGTCTTATTTATACATTACATATTTGATGGCTTCAGAAAAATATGTTTGTCTGAAGTCGGCACTGAGCTGTCTTAATAATGTTCAATTAACGCTCAATTTGTTATACACAGGCTAAGTTCACTGTATCATTCGTTTTTTATTCAAGTTCCATGTATCATATTTTATTTACTAGTATTTAAGATCACTGTGTAATACATTTTGTCTATTTAAGTTCACTATAGCATATATTTGTCTATATGATTTCACTGTATCATATTTTTCAATTTAAGTTAACTGTGTCATATTTGTCTTATTAAGTTGATCACTGTTTCATATTTTCTCTATTTAAGTTCACTGTATACCATTTTGTCTATTTAAGTTCAATGTATTACATTTTGTCTCTTTTGGATTATTGTAAAATATTTGGCTATTCAAATTCCCTGTATCATGTTTTGGCAAATAAAGTTCACTGTAACATATTTTGGTTGTTTAAACATGTTTTAAAATACCCCGGTCTCTTTGTACCTTGATTGTATCACATCAGATTGTTTATAAAGTGATCATGATTGTTCTTGTTCCCTTACTATACCTTTGAAAAATTAAGTTTAATGATGCTGAAGTACATTAATCTTAATTATAGCAAATGACATCTCGAGTGTCATGAAAGGTTCCTGGCGTAAGAAAACAATATATCATGGAACCTTCAATCGAAGTCTTTTTGAAATCGCACTTTTTAATTGACAGTCTTGATATCATCAGGCTTCAAACAGATGTCATGTAGGCTTGTGTCTTCTGGTTGTTCAGATGTATCGATTGACTGATATGACAAGAAAAATAGTTAATTATTTCAGTATAATAACTGCCTATATAAGCATGAACTATTTTTGGGAAAAGTGAACGTATGCGAAAACTTGCTTTTATTATTTTGGTTGGTTTTTTTCAAATTGTGTTACACGTATACAGTTTTTTTAAAGACTTATAAACAGTTTAACATTTAAAATATCTGACTGTGTTATATGTGTCAACTTTTTACAGAGCTGAAATTGAAATGTTTCTATGCCAATATACATGTATCTTATTTAATCGCTACATAGCCCGAACATTGATACAGAATGTAATCCATAAGTGGTACATATTGGTATATTTCCACCAATACGGTTTGCAATGAAGTGCAATGGTAGGGATATGTATTTGTTTTCTTTTTTTTCTCTCTCTCTTTTACAAATATTGTATTGAAATTGAAGTTAATAGAACACGACTGTGTGAGCAGAAATGCATTCAAGAGGAAACCCTAATGGTTCATAAAAGAAATATTTTAGTTAAGACTATCTGAAGATGTTACGTCAAAAGTAAAAAAAACAGAACAAATCAGAGATTGATTTTTATTAAAGAAAAAAAATCATTTAACGTATTTGCTCCTAGTAACCTCTATATATTTGCTAAACAAATATGATACAATTTGTATTTGATGGAAGATAAATGACAAGAGCGAGATAAACACGTGATTGAAAATCAATAATTTAATTTACATTCGATTTACTGTAAGTCAACCAATCTTTGAGTCATACGTCAAACTGCCAGTGCATCGGAGCCAGGACGGATTTTGAATTAATTTTTATGGTTATTTCAGTTTTCATTATTTTCCAGAATTTAAGAGTTGTGCCCGAGGTGGTTTTACAGAAAATGATCTAACTTACAAAATAAATAGATGTTACCTGTTTTCCGCTTTCATAAACTATGCACTACAAAAAAAAAGAATTACATATATTGATGATTGTAGAAAGGAATTGTGTTCGGACTTTAACCCATGTAATGTTAATATAAATAATAAACACGGACAGCGGTCTCAGATTGTAGAAAGTTTAAAATAAATAATCATAGATACCAGGCTAATAACTTTGTATGCAATACGTATATGCGCATTTCATCTACAAAAAAGACTCATTTGTGATGCTCAAATAGGAAATGTAAACAGTATTGCATCTAGGACAAACAATTCCGTAATGTTTTGTCAAATACGACTAAACTAACCTATTCGTGTGGTAGAACTTACAAATTATAGATGTAATATGTATTAAAAAGAAAATGTAAAAAATCTAGGATGCGACTTTTCTCATTAAAATAAAAGTGAAATAATAAAAGAAGGACGAAAGATACCAAAGGGACAGTCAAACTCATAAATCTAAAACAAACTGACAACGCCATGGCTAAAAATGAAAAAGACAAACAGAAAAACAATAGTACAAATGACAAAACATAGAAAACTAAAGAATAAACAATACGAACCCCACCAAAAACTAGGGGTGATCTCAGGTGCTCAGGAAGGGTAAGCATATCCTGCTCCACATGTGGCACCCGTCCTGTTGCTTATGTGATTAATAAGTTAAGTACAAGGTGTAGTCACATATGCACATATTATGTTTTAGTAAAAGATAAATTTTTACTTTTTTCAGATTTGAAGATTTAGGTAAACTGATAATTACTCTATGTTTTATAAAACTTCTTACTGTTTGAATTTCAAATTCTGAAAGAGTTCATAGTTCTGAAATATATATGCATTAGAAAATAGTTTTGCTTTTCTTCCAATGTTACATAATTTAATAAGACACAACATGTACACGCTTATATCCTACACACTACGGAAGTCATCTGTGGTGCAGAATATGCATACTTCTACCAGAGATCAGTTTATTGTATTGAGGGAATCGTGTTGCTCATCTAAATTTTTCTATGTTGTGTTTCGACTGTATGTTTTCTTTGCGTCGTTTTTATTTTTTCGACATGACGTTGTCAGTAAAGACGGTTTGTTTATGGTCACTAGCTTGAATGTTCTTTTGGCATTTTAAGCTTTTCACTTAAATCTGAGTGTTACATATGTCTATGAATAATCTAATTATATTGGACTGCATGCATAGAAACTCTTATCATTATAAGAGATATATGTCTTATTAGACATTAAATGGATGTTCTTTCTGTTTTTTGTTTACCTATTACTACCAATTAAGATACTTTTATGAACGCAGTTGGAGGTTTATTAATAAAACATCGCATTTTATATCTGCGTATTTGAAATCTGCTATCCATTGACATGACGATGACAAAGCAGAATCGTCATACGTTCTCACTTTTAGGTAGAGGCAACATTAGTATACCGCTGTTCGACACAACAGAAACACAACATTGACATTTAACACACAGAGAAACGAAATATAATATAACAATGGCCATTTCCCGGAATTGGGAACTATACCTGTCATCGTAATTTATCAAGATCAGGTTTTATTTTTATTCGCTAACTTTCAAACAGGATCTGATATTTTATGTAGCGTAAATATGAAGATTTACGTAACAAAACATTACACCCAATTTCTTAAACTCTAATGTCGCAAGAAGTCTAATGGGAAAACCCATTTGTTTATGTCCATAGGAGTTATGTTTAAGCAAGTTTTCAACTTCTGATTTTTTTTACTTCTTCTCCACACATATGTTGCTACAATTGAGATCTGCAGTTTTAATTCTCTAATACTATTTTATACATGTACTGATGTCGTCTAGAGTTGTTTTTCTGCAACTTTTGGTACAAATGTCCTTTCTGATTATTTGTGCGTGTGTCTGGTGTGTTTGATTACGGCAATGACCTTAAGACATAGTATATGTTTATACATCTTGATTTTTCTTAACGACAAAGGATACTGTGGTGTCAAACAATTATATACTTACAAGTTCTTGGACAACCTTATTCATTTTACTCTTCTTTTGGAAGATGCAACTGTCCAAAGTGTTACTTATGACTTTATATGTGCACCTAGTTACTGTATAACCTATTGCAGATAATTTATTTTCTAAATAATTTTGTAAGTTTGTGCTATGTTAATTCAGAATTTTGTCCGATTTGTGGTTACAATTTGTGGTAAATCTAGATAAAAAAAATCCAGTTGTTAGACAGAGTTAAATATACTTAAAAAACAGAATGTTATCATACAATGAATGTTCTTATTGATACAACTTTCTGTATTGATTGACATTTTATTTGTAACGTTTGGAGGATAGGTTTTCTTACCAAGCAATTGGTATTCTTATGAGAACAAAATGTGCTTCCTTAAAAAAGCAAGTCAGCTTGTTATTATTGCATACCAATTGTGCACAAGAGTTTCTTTTGGAGACAAAATTATCTACACAACCTTATCTCAGACAAAATACATCTTGTAAAATCCTTTAGTTCTAATGATGTGCTTCTCGTTAAATAACTGACATTGTGTGATAATGTATCATACCTTGCAATAATTTAATATATTGGACACTACTGACATTAGAAGGTCCGTTCCATATATTGATCTTCTACCTGTTACTGAGAAACATATATACGACTGGAAACTTGAAATTATAAAACAACGTCATGTTTCAGATTTCTAATAACCAACGTACCATTTCTTTTCAGTAACATACCATCTGTCCCAGTTTATGTCGCTAGCTTTTGGATTTTATGTTGTTTTTTTTTGTATTTTGAAAAGTATCTATGAGATTTGAACTTCATCAACTTTTGTTTTTGATATAGTATACAGACAACTCTCCATTCATTATTGGGAAGTAAACGCTTTTCCTCTGAGGTAGTTAGTATGCATTTTGTTCGCTGACTTGATTAGTTCTGGTCTGTTTGTTTGCAAAGCGAGTCGTTTGATTTAAATTCAATTTTGCTACATCAAGAATGATAAATGAAATCAAAATGTATTTAATTGAACGATTCCTCCCACTTACATTTAGATCTTTTTTATGTACTAGACCTCAATGATTGCATGAAGTTAAGTCTAATTAGATTCCAAATTATATACATAAAATTGAGAATGGAATTGGGGAATCATACAACTTCATTCTTGAACACTGAAATTAAATGACAAAGATTGTATTAACAATCTTTCGAAAGCTTTCAAATGAGTAAAACAATTTTTTAAATCAATTTATACTATTAGAGTCTTAAGTTAAGCTTACCACGCAACACTCTTTATCCATTCTTTTATGAAGATACATTGTATATGATAAAACACCTAAATGAGCGTGTTATGAACATTTCTTTCATTGATATGAAATAAGGCCGTATATTTCATGTATTTGTTTCCATTTTTTCTTTACAGTAAATTAAAAATAAATCGATATTTTTTAAATGTGGACATGTGACGTAATAAAATTCGGTAATAGTATTCTTTCACACAGGCAAACATGTCTAGCTTTCAAACCTCAATTAATATTTAGTACGGTATATTCTATTTCAGATTTTGTAATTGATTAATTGGGTAATGTATATTGCGAAGTATAACGTGAATATACTAGAGACCCTGCGATGTAGAATTATTGTGGAATACACTGTGATAACCAAAAAAATGTGTACGATTGTATTGCACATGGATTTACCTAGCTTGATATAAATGAATCATAGCACTTCTGTGTTTACCATTTGCCCCATTGCATGACACTTTCATAATTCTTCATTACGCTCGTTCATGTTCATACTTTAATGGCATTATTAACAGTGGATTTGCACCTTACACAAAAACTGATACAACAGAGATTGTAAAAAGAACGACTGACGACGACATTACACAAGTTGTCCGATCACCTTAATGAGTTTGTATTCCGATTAGAAGTGTTATCTTTTGTTCTCACTGACTACATGTTTTCAATTATTGAAATACTAGAATGTCTTATGATCACTTACATTATCAATTCTGTCTTTTTTTTATTATTGGTTGGCAGTTTTCATGATTTAACAGGAAGAGCTTGTCTGGTCGACGCATATGGCCTCGCTTCTACTAAATTTCATCTGTTTCCTTAATTTTGAATAGGCAAAAATTTGATTGGAACATGCTGTTTCCTGAATTAACATCCAACACTTTACAATAAAGAACGGAATGAAAATGGACGATCGCAATTGTATATACGGTTATATATATGTACACGTGCAGAAATACATAAAATGATCAATAAATGAAGTGCGTCTGAAAACGAAACAAAACAAAAAACAATTGCCATTTATACATATTAAGCAGATGCATTTATCTGAAAGTACGATAGCAAAAAACTTCAATCCTGAAACTAAGAACAAAATGTTTATATTTTCAAGTCTTTGTAATTGCATTTATTTAATGATGACACAATTAGAGATGTCTTATTTTTTAATTAGTTGCATAGTTGTCAAAAGAGACACGAAATAAATTTTGTACATGCTTGTTCTTTTCGAAGAATTCTCTATTTAAATACTATAACTGAATATTCAAAATTTGTCTTCTGAAGTAGTTAGTATGCATGTTCATGATGTTGTTCGCAGATTTAATGAATGTTGGTCTGCCTGCTTGCAAAATGAGTTTATTGCTTTTGAATTCAATTTTGATTCATACAGTGAGGATAAATTAAATCAAAATATTTGTAATTGAGCGATTTTTTTTACACTAACGGAAACACTTGTTTTTCATTTGATTGCATGAAGAGACGACATTTTTAGATTCCATATCACAGACATAACTTATTAAGAAAATTTAATTTAGATGTCATAAGTTCATTAACATCCTTTCTAAAGCTTTCAGGGGAATGAGTAATAAAAACTTTTCTAAATCAATTAAAACTATTTTAAAGTGTTTAGTAGAGCATTAGAAGCAACACTTTTCAGGTATCATTTATATCAAGATATAATATGGCGAAAAGCGTTGATGAACTTGTTGTATAAAAAAATAATTTTAAGCTGTTTATTTGTTCATCTTTTTTTGTTTTAGTACAAAAATCGAAATCAATCAAGGATATGTGTCCTGTCTATACATAGATAACGTAAAGTTTCAAACGCTCACATTTCAAATAATAAACGCTTACTCAGGAGAAACGGCGTGCCTTAAAATCAAATTAAATATTTAATACAGATATCTTATTTCAAATTTTGTAATTTCATGAATCTGTAACTTTTCAATTTGAGGTATAATGTAAATATTACAGAGAGACACAAAATGTCGATTTATTAAATATAAACTGAAATATTTACCAAAGGAATAGATTATCTCAGTTATATTTGGAAGAACTATTCGGAATTTTGGGTTCAACTGCGTACTATTTCAAACTTTTTTTTCATTTTTGGTAATATCCATTTGTCTGGCTTGGTACTTATACATCCCGTCTTTGTGTTATGGAACTATGGTAACATTTAGTATTCTTGCTTTTGTAATTGATAAAGTTTTATCAATATATATATATATGTTTATATAGTAATTAATAATTATAACACAATTTGACTGTTGTACTTCTGTTTTTGTCATTTTTACCGATTATTTATGTTTGTTTTGTTCACACATTGCTATCAATATGATACAATTTTATACCAATGCCATACTAGTAAGAGGTTTAGCTAGCTATTAAACCAGATTAACTCCACAATTTTCCTCATCAGGAATGTCAACAAAATGGCTTTATCAAGTCAGAAATAAGACAGTTGTGATCTATTCGTTTGATGTTTTTGAGCCCTGGTTTTGCAATTTGTATAGGGATTTTACGTTTGAAATTTTTTCTTGGAGTTTAGCATTTTTGTTATTTTATTTTTGGCTACTTTATCAATGTATTGTTACTACAACTGATAAACATCTATCAGCCATAATTCATGTCCATTGTATATTGTGTTTCAATCCTAGATAAAGCTGATGCTGAAAGACTTATTACACGTTCAATAGTTTTAGTAGTGATGAAGTTGTAAATTAAAATACGGGATTCAATTCTGAAAAACTACTTTTTTTACATAAATCTATAGGACTTAAGTGTCTCCTCAAACTAGCTGTTCCAATTGCACCATAATTGATAATAAATGCCGTGATATTGCGTAGATAAATATGCTCACTGAAAACATATTTCTTTCTTGATACATGTATAATTAGGCTGATAAAGCAGTGATGATACAAGCCATGAATTGTATACAAGACGGAATGCATTTACATGATGATAAATATTATAACACCTAAAGGTTTTGATTTCAAAACAATGGTTAACCAAAGCACAATTCAATTTTTGCAGGACTTGTACAACTGTACAATCCAGTTACGACAAACTAAATCGATTTTATTGAAGCATCATTGTCCTGGTATTGATTCAATATTGAGTCGATCTTTTATTCTATAGTTAAACCAAATATATGCAAAATTGTTAATTGAAGAGTACTCACATCTGCTGAGTTCTTGAACATGTACTAAAACCCGTTTATTCAATTCAATAATCAATACAAAGTACACATTAAGCTAATGATAAAGTTATTTTATTTTAAATTGAAAGTAATAGTTAAAAAGAAGGTCGTTACACTGATCGACGTTCCAGCGATATACATTAAATTTGAGCATCAAAATCAATCGTGCAAATGGCAATTGTTAACTAGTAACAATGATACATATTTTAAACCGAAATTTCTTCACTGATATTTCAATATGGATTTAATTTTGCCGTTTAATAAGGGATTTTCCTTTATAAATATTTATAAGAGTTCAGTATCTTTTGCTATTTTTTTTTACCATTGTTTCAAATATGCGTTCTATCTAAGGTAATGAAATATTTCATTACTATCCATACGTTTTCATTATTGAAATGTTTGACTTTGATGATACAATTTGATTACATAGAACCATGCGATGTCGTATACCAATTATACAGCACCCATAACTAGAAACTAGTGGTGTCCTGTAATGACTGGTCATGTGTCGATTGTTACAATATTACTATATTGTATGTAAAACAAAGTAGTCGTTTATACTAGTGCCGTTATAAGAGACAAATGCTTGCAAACATACTACAATACCATTGTTTTTTTTATCTTTTCCTTATGGTGTACTGTTACACCACTGTACCAGATTAGAGATTGGTTTTAGCGCTCAAATATTCTTAAGCCTACCACATTCTGAAAGTGCCTGTCTCAAGCCAGGAGCTGGTAGTTCAGTGGTTGTCGTAGGTCCATGTGCGTCATATTTGTTTTTCATTAATTGTTTTATGATAAATAAGTGTGTTAGTATTCTTAATTACATTGTTTTGTATTTTTAATGTCGGGGCTTTTTATATATTTATCAAAGGTACACAAATTATAACTTAGTACACCAGACGCGCGTTTCGTCTACGTAAGACTCATCAGTGACGCTCAGATCAAAATAGCTACAAAGCCAAACGAGTAGTTAGTTGAAGAGCATTGAGGACCAAACATTCTTAATACGGCTAAGGTAATCTATTCCTGGGATAAGAAAATCCTTAGTGTTTCGAAAAAGTCAAAGTTTTGTAACAGGAAATTTATTAAATAAAGACCATTTGATTGATATTCATGTCAACACCGAAGTGCTGACTCCTGAGCGGGTAATATCCTCGGGGAAGAAACGTCCAACACCAGTGGCATCGACCCAGTGGTGTAAATAGTTACCAAAGGTACTATTCAGGATTATTATTTAGTACGCGACCGACCAAAATGTATGAGTTTTTCTTATTGTTGAAGATTGTACAGTTGCCAATAATTGCTAACATCAACTTCATTTGAACTCGAAGGGATTGTTTTCAATGTTGACATGAATATCAATTTTATGGTAATTTTTATATATTTCCTGTTTTAAAACTTTGAATTTTTCGAAAACTAATGATTTTCTTATCCTAGAAATAGATAACTTTAGACGTAAGTGGCATAAATTTTTTGAAATGTTGGGTCCCAAATGATTTTCAACTTTGTACTTGTTTAGATGTTGGACTATTTCGTTCTAAGCGCCGCTGACAAGTCTCATGTAGACGAAACGCGCGTCTGGCGTATAAACTAATAATACTGGTACATTTGATAACTATTTACACCACTGGGTCAATGCCACTGCTGTTGGACGTTTCGTACCCGAGGGTATCATTAGTCCAGTAGTCAGCTCATAAGGTTTCGACATGAATATTGATTGTGTGGTAATTTGTATAAATCTACTGTTTCAAAACTTTTAATTTTTCGAAAACATAAGGATTTTCTTATCCGAGGAATAGATAACCTAAGAAGTATTTGGCACAACTTTTAGATATTTTTGGTCCTAAATGCTCTTGTTTGGCTTTTGAACTTTTTCGATATGAGCGTCACCGATGAGTCTTATGTAGACGAAACGCGCGTCTGGCGTGTTAAATTATAATCCTGGTACCTTTCATAACTATTAACACCGCATGGCTGATGCAATTGCTGGTGGAAGTTTCGTTCCCGAGGGTATCACCAGCCCAGTAGTATGCACTTTGGTGTTGACATGAAAACAAATTTGATGGTCAAATTTATAAATTTTCTGTTATAAGATTTTTGATTTTTCGGATACTAAGGATTTTTTTTTTATCTCAGGAATAGATTACCTTAGAGGTATGTGGCACAAGATTTTTAAATGTGGTTCCTAAATGCTCTTCAACTTTGTACTTGTTTGGCTATTTAACTATTTCGATCTGAGCGTCACTGATGAGTCTTATGTAGACTAAACGCGCGTCTGGCGTATTAAATTATATTCCTGGTACCTTTGATGACTATTTACACCAGTGGGTCGATGCTACTGCTGGTGTACGTTTCGTCCATGAGGGTATCCCCAGCCCAGTAGTCTGCACTTTGGTGGTGACATGAATATAAATGTTATGGTCATTTTTATATATTTCCTGTTATAAAACTTTCAATTCTTCTGAAACTAAGGAGATTTTCTTACTCCAGGAATTCCTCAGACAGATTTAGCAAACATTTTTAAACTTTGGGTCCTGAATGCTCTTCAACTTTGTACTTCTTTGGCTATTTTATTATTTCTATCCGAGCGTCACTGATGAGTATTGTGTAGGCGAAACGCGCGTCTGACGTATTAAATTATAATTCTGAATTTTATATATATACCTCATTTTAATATTTTTAAAATCGTTTAATATAAGTGGTTTTAATTTCACCCTTACAGTTCGAGGGTATATGATTCATCATTGTGTTGCCGAGTACCGTATCTAAAAAATAAATACTAATCCAGCATTGTATATTTTATGAAACGTGTTCAGAGCATCAGGTTGTTTTACAAAAAGTGTTCACCACTACCGATAACATAACTTGGTGGAGCTTAGATATTACATTTGTAAATTATGATACATTCCTGTAAAAAAATATACTCTAATGTTGCATTGTATACATGTAAACAGTGTTTAACTGTGTCTTTTGAATATTATATAATCAAATAGCTGCGAATTGTAACATTTTTTATTTTTCTTAAATGATATTGTAGAACAAAAGTGACATTCTTTATTAACATTATTGGCTGTAATACAGAAGTCTTCCTAGTTTTGTTTTTCAATATTCCTTTATTAATCTAATAACGTAGACATTATTCACTATACACGAACATGGCAAATACTGACTTTTAATCACATGTCATATTTTTTGTCAATACTTTGTTTAATTTTATATTCTGAATTTTAACCAATAAAAATCTACATAAACAATGAGTGCTGGAACTCAATATTCAATACGCAATTAAAGTGTATGGATTAAAGGCAACTTGACGACATAGTGGTTAGGGACTGGTTTATTATTAAAATCGACCGCAAATAATATCCTAAGATACATGTTCAACCGAAGCTTAATTTTATGTTTTAAAATATTTACTGAACTGTAGAATTGACGTACTTAGTCTGAACATATGGTTGATACACAATATGTGAAATGTGAAATGGATATTTAATATCTGTCCACCAACTCGTGATGGTGTCCGTAAAATTTACGAAGGGGAGATCATGAATAAAAACTTAGGCCCGGGAATATCGTATCGATGGGGAGTGTAGCTCGCATATTTGTCAATGGCATTACATGATTTGAACCAAGGGATTCCGACTATTTGAAAACAGTATAAAACATTATCTTTAAATAATCCTCACAAATAAGTCCATCTTATCAAAATGTATCACTTACCATGATTGGGCCTGGTTTCATTGATTTTTGGTCCATGTCATCTGTCATGAATATTTGAATGATTTAACTATAATGCCTCTTTGTTTTGTTTTGTAGATTGGAAATACAAAGGTGCAATTGACAAGTTAATGACGACAATGTCATGCAATGAACATTTCTACATTATATTATTCATTGCATAACCATTTCAAATTCGTTTCCTCAAAAAAGTCTAATGAAGATACCAATGCCGCCACAAATTGATTATACGTGCAATCTTCTTAATTTATTACAAACAAGGGATTATTGAACTAATTGGAGACGCGTACATTATTACTGGACTTACGCCTTTGTATTCAACAGTGCGTTTTATTGTCAAATGATGCAAATATTAGCGTATTCGGCAATGGAAAACAATGTGACCGTAAATAATTTTAGTTCTTCTTCCGTGAATCATTCAAGGGACAATCAACATATACAGTACTGCTGTGAAGATGATCCTGACCAAATACAATTTGAACACGTGGTCAATACATATGTACCGCCAGTTTTGATCATTCTCGGTACATTTGGAAATGTGTGTACTTTATTGGTAATGAGAACAAGACCATTCCGGCATTATCCAATCGGGTTCTATATATCAGCGTACGCTTTAACAAGTTTGTTGACGCTATATTTATTTTTAGGTTCAGAGTGGGTAGCGTTAGTAGCAGAAAAACGATCTATAGACAGTCAGGCAGACTGGATATGTAGATTATGGCAATTTTTTAGCCGAGTTGTAACATATTCTAGCATTTGGTTTGTTGTTTCTATGACAATCGATCGCTATATAACGATCTGGCATAGGAAAAAATCATCAAAGATATGTACTTTGTTCATGGCAAAATTTGCTACTATATCAATCTTCATTGGACTTATTGTTGTAAGTGTACATGCAATGTGGACATATGAACTAATGGATGGTTGTTTTTTCTTTCATAACGATGATGATTTACATGTTGTTATCTGGCCATGGATGTCAGCGAGTTGTTATTCATTCATTCCATTAGCTTTAATCATAACTTTTGATATATTAATATTCACGGGACTATGTATAAGAAATGTACCGGAAGAAACTGACAACGAAATGACACCGATGGTACTGACGCATGCCACTCTAGTTTTATCTATGTTTTACTTTTTGTTAGTGCTGCCACCTACTGTAATAAATATTGTTGACCAAACTTATCCGCCATCATGGCTGCAAAAACCTCACTTTAGATTGCAGTTGGCTAAAGCTCGAGTTATCGGACACTATATGGCGTGGACAAATACTGTTATTGTATTTTACATTTGTATTCTTTTTTCTCAAACTTTTAGAAAACAAGTTAATAATATGCTCAAATCATTGATATTTTCTAAACCGGACAGGAGAATGTATGAACTTCACCATGGCTCAGATAGTAGTGCCAGTCAAATGGAAACGGAAATATCTGTAACTCTGGTTTAAACACACTCTTTATTTAATGATAAATTGAAAGCACTGGCTGACAAAAATTGAGTATTTATGTAAACGTTGAAAGATGTCTTGTCTTGCTATGAACTTGGATTGTCATAAGCTTTTTTATGCGTTTACACGAGCAGTAGAAATGTTGTTGTTTGTTAACGTTATGTTTTAATGTTATACTAATAAAAAATAATGTGATTCCAAATGAGGGACGATGTAATTTTTATATGCTAAGCTATGCCGTACAATCTAACAGTTTAATTATAGTTCCAATACGTTTCATAAAGGTAACTGTACAACATGTTGATTTTACTGCAACATATAATGAGTTCATTTTTATAAAAATAAGACGGTTTAAACGAAGAACAGAACAATATAGCTTTATGATAATCAAATGAAAGACATATGTGTCTTTTTATAATCTATTGCGATTTGTGTGTGTAGATGACATACACTTACATTGTTAAAACATACAGGACAAGATTGTGACATACAATTTCATTTTTGAGACAAACTAGAAATAATTTTACTTCCATTTCATCTTCATTACTTTCAAACGTCTAGACAAAACTCGAGTGTTGTATGGTGAATAAATGCTTTACTGTGAAACTAACTTTGCCATTCAAATTACAATTATAAAGCTTAGTTCTATAAGCTCAGCTGCTTTGTAAAATGATTATTTTTATTTAGTGTTATATCATCAATTTTGTTATTAAAAATATTGTTAACTTTATTTCTAGTTGTTCTATAAAATGTATCCTTTGTGGTTGTCACATATGTTCTCTATTCCTAACCAATATTCTCTTTTTTTAATCTTAATTAAGCAGCTATCATCATCGGCTGTTTATCCATTTTTGTAAAAAGAATGTTGAATACCAGCAATAACAAAATGTATATAAAAGCGAAACTACACATGAAACATTAAAATTAGAAATATGTGTTTATTGAAAGAACCAAATCATACATCAAATTGCACCATCGCCCATCCATCTTAAAGTACTTTCTAAAATCAATAACACGAGTGTGTTGGAAAAACTGTTTACTGTTGATTCAATTTTAATTGTTGGATACCAATTTTCGTTGGTTTCGTTGTTACAGGTGAACCATGAATTCAAATGTTCAACAAATTTCATATTTGCAATAGGTTTTGTATACAAAGATTGACAAAACCATAAAATGAAAGATTTTCGAAAATGAAAATTTCATATAACATAAAATTTCAATCCTGGTATCTATGATGAGTTTATCCACAAAAATTGATACCCACGAAAATAATTGAATCCACACTACATGTAATACATAGACTATAATAAAACATTGATTTATATCTAAACGTGTCTCGTTTCTTTGTTGTCTATTTGCACGGAAATAAGAATACACAAATTCTACCAACAAAACTTCCTTGTTTTGAATAACATACGACATTCAAACACACGTCATTTTATGTCTTATATTTAGAAACCAGACAGAGAGAGAAAAAATATTTTGTCCTCCTTTTACTTTTGTCATTTCCTTCTCGTGATATAATATTTTACAGACAGTACGTCGTGTATGTAGCTGAAAAAACTAGTAAAGTTATATAATTTTAAATTAACGGTGCAAAATAAATATAATTAGAAAAAAATACTACGAGGCAAGACATTAATAAATCAGAACAACAATGAAGTCGACTATCCTCGTGACAACAAAACACACTATAAAGCTTTATTAAAAACATCACATTTATAGATTTATAATAATGTTTTTAAGTTTTGGCTAAGATCAGTTGTACTTTGAGCCCATTATATACTTTTACCAATTATATAATACAGATCAATAAATATAAGTTCAGATCAAACATGAAAATACTTAATTTACAGAAAAGGAAATAACAGAGATTACACCCTTGGTTTTCCAATTGAAAGGTTATACAATAGGCATTTGTGGGTACCTGTTTCACTTGCTGTTCGTACTTTGACCTCTGGTGATTTACTTTTACAAATTGTGACATAGATGGCGAGATGTCTCTTGGGCACTCATACCACATCCTCTTATATCTATGAAATTTAGATGTTGCAATATTGAAATCGTAAATAACACTAATTTGGTGCGTCCTAAGTCTTTTCCAGGATTTAACTACAGCAAGAACACTAACATAGAAAAAAATAAAAGCAGAAGATGCTAAGATACCTGTTGAACAACAATGCCGATGTTAATTCTTGTTTATTTCTAAATCTATCAACGGATACCTGCAGTCATCAAAGAAACGAATGTTGAACTTCATGTCATAAAAAAATTAGATGTGGCATGACTGACAATGAGATAAGTCTCCAAAAGAGACCAATTTACACAAAAAATAACAAACAAATGGTCACCGTACGGACTTCAACAATGAGAAAAACCCATACAGTTCAGAACTGACCACTAACCTGATAACTGTACATGGGACCTACAGTGCAATAGTTGCAGTGTTAATCCACTGCTAAGATATAAAATAAAAATACTCAAATACGTGAGAAACGAGAAATGCAAATTGGTATTATAAAAAAAGTCGAATTCAACATAAGTCAACATTAAAAGTTGAAGTGGAAACCCTAGCTTCTTGATAACATAATTTAACAAAACGGAAGAAACGAAGTACTGCAAACTAAGCAACTCAGAATTTCAATTACAATAAATACGTTAAGTTAGTTCATTATAATTTGTCTGTTTTCTTTTGCGTTTTCAGCAGTAACATATCTCGAGGATATTGTCCCGTCATATTTGATGAGCTTATCAAAATTGAAAAGGTCCACGCCAGACTGGTTCTGCAAATAGGATGTAGCTGAATAAAAATATTAAAAATTGTTATCTTAAAGGGGCCAAATAGAGCTTGATTTATGATGCATTACATTTCTATGGGAACTCAGTAAATGCATGAATTCATCTAATTATTTACACAGAAAGTACCGTAGCAATGAACTAGTGGTGGTGTGTTCGCCTTAAGCGTGGCCATTGGAGCTCACGGATTGATTACCCTCTTGTGTTTAACTAATGAACAGAAAAAAACATATTTTCTGCTTCTTTACTAAGCCTGCGTCTTCTAGGAATAAGAGCAACTACAGATCAAAGTATTGTTTGAGTGACAGATGAATTTCTGTTGAATGTTACCTTGCGATCTAAATTTTTATGAGTTGTTGTTATATAGGTATTTTTTGCAAAGGCAACACATTGGCAAATGTAATAAAATTCAAACGTGAGAACTAACGTCCTGATTTATGTACGAAGTATTACACGAAAAAGAATTAAGATATACATTTATACCAATATGAAATTGACATGTGAATACAATTTCAAATAAACAAACTAGATTACGGTATAATCATAGTCCATAGGGAATATATTGCCTTATGCTATATATATAAAATTAATTTTATTACAACGTCAACGGAATTTAAAGTCTGCATAGTTTTTGTCAGTATTTTTAACTAACTTATTTAATGTCTATGACAGTTAAGGTTTTTAAAGCAACCTGAAAGACACTATATACAGTTACGTGAAATATGAATGTTAAGGTGGTATGGGAGTCTAAAATAAAAATGATAGAATTTGTTCATACTTTGCCAAAATGTAGTATCTTTTGATACATGTTAAAAAATATTATAAAAATGATGGGTCACCGTGCATTTTTTCAAGCTACGGGTCGTGACAAAATGACACATTTTGTATGGATTATACAGGAAAAAACACCATTTTGTGAATAGAAACTAAACGAAATGATAGAATTGTAAGATAAATTAGGAAAATATAGCTTTCAAACAATGCTTTGATAATATCAAAAGAAAAGATAGGGTCACCGTGCGTTTTTTCTGGCTAAAATACAAAGTAGGAAAATTCCATGAACAATCCAACAGAAAATGCACTGTTTTAGAGTTACCTCCCCTTAAAATGACAATTTCAAAATATTTAAAAACAACCAAAAATAATCTACACTTGTACATATATTTATATTTATAAGTTATATTCTTATAAATTGGATCTTTTAAATGTAAAAACACATGAAATATCTGCATTCTTGCATCAAATTTTGCTAATTTGATAGAAAATATGGACCTTAGATTCTCTGTTTTTTACAATCCAAGATGGCGAAAGACACCCATACCACCTTAATATAAGTTGAACATTATAATAAAAAAAATAGTCAAAACTAAAAGAGAAATAAGGGTCAAAGGTAACTTTGAACAGCTGTTGAAAATAAGAGGATAAGGTCACACAAGATTTAAATGTATCACTGAAATGAACGATGTATAGAATAAAGAAATTATTAGATTACATAAGAAGAAATACCGTGAAATCATTCTTAATTAGAATCTTACTGGGAGAAATATGCTTGAAACATATATAATACAGAAATTAGGGACCAACGTGCAATCACTCGTATATTCTAACTGTAGTCTTATTTTTGGTTCATTTAGGCTATTAAGAGGCAGACTGTGATAAACCATGCAAAATGGTCCATAAAAGATAATAACGCAAAATCATACTTCCCGCACCAACGGAAAACGTTTACTAATAGCGAATGATAAAGTATGTTGTTTATCACCAGTCAAACATTCTGCAAAAGGGGTGAACAATACCAAGAAGAAATTAAAAACTCATAAGCTACAAAGAAATTAACCGTCTTCCATGACAAATAAATCGTCTGTACTTTTACAACCTTGCAGCTGTCAACCAATTTGTTGTTGCCTATTTACTATTCACAGACAACACTAATTAGTAAGTGACTTCCGTTGATATTCGTGTTAATAAGACCATTGTGTATTTAAGTTTGTCATTTTACTTACTTATCCACAATCTACATCTGTTTCATGTTCAATTGACTATTTTTAACATGCAATTATAATATAAGTACACTGAAACAGAAAATCGTTTATCAATCGAAATCAAAACCAAAAGCTTACTCTCATCTAATTATTGGTAAAAAAACTGTCATCTTCCAAACTCAGTACTGGCAATTATAAATTATAATCAGGTTTTGATTGACTAATCATATGCTAAAAACATATATTATATACATATTTTAATCGTGCGAATAAAATGTCAAGTAACTAGTCATATTCACTAACTAAAGGGAATCTTGATATATTTGCCTAATATCACATATCGTTTTATCACAATGACCATTTTAAAAGTATTTATAACAAAAACATAAAGTGTCTATTATAAGTCTGAGTTTAAATGCAACACGAGAAAGACATAATGCAGTTACTTGGTATATGAAGTTTATATTTGAATAGGGTGCATAGATTACAAAATAATTGCAGAATCAAATAAAGAATAAAGAATATTGGAATGCAGAATAATATTGAATATTTGATAAAGATTAAGGAAAAGGTTTTTAAAATATCTAAATTTAGACACAAAATTCAGAATATCTCTCACATACAAATTAGCGTTTATTCTGACAAAAGTTATATATATTGTTCATTTGCCCATTAAAATAAAAATGCCAATTTTAAACACAACAAAATAAAACGTTTGCCTTAATTATAGATGCAAGCTACGTTAATCAGAAGAAATAGAGGCAGAAAATACCAAATAGAAAGTTAACATCAACTCATAAATTGACGAGGAAAACATTTTTTTGTACTTTTACAACAACAGCTGTCAACCTACTTTCAATTGGAATAAATTCTTATCACAGGCAACACAAATTGTACTGAGAACTCCATAAGGTAACAATTAAAATCGGAAATTGTGGTAATAAGACCACTGTGAATCTAACTTTGACAGTTGTCTTCATAATCCACAATTTACATCTGATTATAAATAGACTACTTCGTAAAATGGATTTTCTACATGGCATACCGTGAGTATAAGGGAAAACGTGAGAGCCATAAACGATGAATATTCGTAATTTTATTTTATAAAACTAGAATAATAGAATAGAGTTTTAAGGGGATGACATTTTTAAAGAATTTTCTTGTGCGTTATATATGGTAGACATGAGATCGTGCTTTAAACATGCAAAAAGGAATACGTCCAAACGTAATCTCAAATTTAGAATTTTATATGAGGTTTTTTTCAGATTTAACTTAGATATTCCTGAATCACTACGTAAAAGTAGTATGAGTGCATAAAATTATACATGTAAACATATCACAATATGTAACTATGAAGTTCATGTGTTAGATATTAAGTACCTTTTCCAATTTCAAAAAAAGTATTGAAAATGAAAATAAGTTATTCGAGCGTGTGGTTTCCTCTTTGAGTTTGACCAGACAAAATTATTATTCTAAAAAAATATACAGGTTGGTATCAAAGCGATACTGTTTAAATAGTCGTTATTTCAGCACTAAGTCTTTTCGGCTACTTTTGACTTTTCAATATCTTGAATGAGCTGAAAACTTTTCGTCCACACTTTTCTCAAATATTTTGGAATAATATTTAGTCAAAACCTTGGCGATATTGAGTTGTAACTACTGAGAGTTTTTTTTTATCTGTCCAAGATCTATTTGTAATAGCCGATACTTTGAATCACATGTGGGTGAGAACGACAAAGCATTCAATTTTAAAGTATGTATAGACTTGACCCCGAATTAAGTCTGTTTCTGACAACGAACATCAACAAAAGGTTCCTATATTGAGTTTTCTGATCAGGCCGTTAAAAGTACTCTTTGTTTGAAAACTTAATCATATATATTGTGGTGCAGAAACCATTTATAGTATTTTACTAGTTTTGAATTTATATAAGGATTTTTTCTTTGAACAAAAAGATTTTATTTAGACAAAATAGTAGAATTTAATTTAATGAAAATGAAATTCATTTATTGAATTAACATATAAATGTATTGAGACTCGACAAATCGAGTCGTCCTTTACTCTTATTTTGATAATTTGAGCATGTGACAGCCAAGTAGTAAAAGTCCGTGCAATTAAAGGTCTCTTTTACCTTGAAAACCGAACGGAGAGGACAATGAAAAATTAAGAGAAATATTCTACATACACTAACAAGATAAGTATTGTTTTAATAAGTTTATTAAAGAATGCATATTTTAAATCTAATTCAGATTTAAAGATTTTATTTATGATTTTTGTAATGATTAAATTAATTTATTACTTGATCGAACTAAATATGTGGCTTGGCCAAGTGGTATTGAAATTTTAAATGAATATTTTTTCATAGTACATGCATTGCCTAAATATGTTTAATTTCACAATTTATTTTATCCTTGATGCAGAATATTTACCTGTTATAATTCGTAGAGACAGGTAGGTGCATGTTTGCATGTGAAGTTCATTTTAAATAATTTATTTTTCATGTCACAATTCGTGATATACATGTACCGGTACAGAACTATTTAGATAAGAGACGAGTTAAGGAGTTAAATTATTGATTTAAGCTCAAATGATTGAGTTGTTAGATATGGGAAAAAAATGAGTATTGAAGTCGATGCATTGAAACTGTTACAAAAAAAAATATCAAATTAAGAGCAGAATTCTTACTATGTGATGTTAATAAATACTTCAATTTTTAACCTTTTTCGTTATACAAATGCCTAGAAAAGGTCGACGAGTGCCCGTTGTTGAAGCGCAACCACCACAGAGACGACGCGGAAGGCGAAACCGTGCAGTTGCTGCACCAGGAATTCAAGATGATAGGGTAATTGCTGGTGAAGTACAATTACAAACACCTCTTCCTCTACAAATCCTGGCTCCTTTGCCAATTGAAAGACAACCTGCCTTGCAAGGTCCCGCAACACCAGCGCTGAACGTACTAGCGCCATTTGCACAAGTTGAAATACCAGCTCCTGTGCTAATGCTATTTAAAATGGTGAGATAAATAATGATCCTATGCTTATATATAATCAGTCAGAATGTGGTGTTTACATATCTCAAAATTTGAAAGAAAAAATATGGAATAGAGAATTTATAGATTTGTCATTACTTCTTAATCACAATTTTATTAGTCAAGTTGACAAACCTCAACATGTTTTAAGTTATGATAATGCAGCTGGTTCACTTGTAATTACATCAAACAAAAACAGCAAAGTTAAATATATTCAAAACATTGAGTCATTGACATGATGGACTGATGCATTTATAAATTATATGAAAATATTTATTCAACGTTTTCCAAATTTAGCTAGTGAATTGACCACTTATATGTCAATCATTAGAGATACACAAGTGTCTTTTGAAAAGATTTATTCTTATGACCAGCAATTAAGATTCAGAATGGCAAATAATCCTACAAGATCTTGGTCTTCCATTGATGGCATTTTATGGTACACCATCATTGCTAATGGGGAACCAGAGGGTAATACAATTCAACAGACAAGTTTAGGTAATCGACCATGCTATGATTATAATTTTAAGGGAGCGTGTAATCGACAAAATTGTTTTTACACCCATTTGTGTATGAAATGCGGAATGGCCCACCTTTTTGCTTGCTGTCTACAACAAGGAAATAGCAACCAGGCATATGCTTGTGCTCAAATGCAGCCCGAGGCACATATCAAAGTACCACAAGAGTTGCTAGAAATTTTGCACCTAGAAATCAATAAAATTGAGAATGGAATGGGGAATGTGTCAAAGAGACAACAACCCGACCAAATAAAAAAAAAAACAACAGCAGAAGGTCACCAACATGTCTTCAATGTAGCGAGAAATTCCCGCTCCCGGAGGCGTCCTTCAGCTGGCCCCTAAACAAACACATTTTCAAAGAGCAGCGAATCAAAAAAAGGATTTAGATCTCGATGAAGCAAATGTCATGCCCTTCGAATGGCCGCACCACATACATTAAACAATCAAATTATATATTCATCAGAATCTTTAATTAACATATGGTGTCTTGGCTTTACTCCGATCAATATAACAGAATTAAAAAAAAAAACTCCTTTTCAACTACCACAATCAACATGATGCAATGATATTATACAAGGTAGTTTCTAATTGTTTCAGGTAAATTATTAGGACCCCGATGTAGGATTGAATTAAAACATTTACATTCAGTCACCCAAAATCCTGAGGTGGCATGGGAAATAGTCATGAGTGAAGAAAAAAATGGTTGCATAGCTGGTCCTTTCTTGAATATACCTATATCTAATCTATGGTTTTCGCCTATATGTGTAATTCCTAAGAAAACGGGTGGATTTATATTGATTACGCACTTATCTTTTCCGCCAAATATGAGTGTAAATGACTTTATTGATCAAAATTTATTGATAAATAATTGCCTATGGGGTAATCAGAATCAAATTGCTTATTCGAAAAGTTTTCAACTTTTATTCAATGGGCTGTCATGAATGAGTCCAATTCAGATAATCTTGATCATTATTTGAATGATTTTTTATTTGCTGATAAAAGCAATACCGAGGATTGTAAAAATCTAATGAACAGTTTTGATTGATTATGTTGTCGTCTTGGAGTCCCAATTGCTCATGAAACAACAAAAGGCCCAACAACAAAACTTAGTTATTTAGGTTTGCTTATAGACACAGAAAAAAATGCTTATACAAATTCCGGAGGACAAAGTATTCGAGTTAAAGTCAAAAATTAAATGGGTATTGGGTAGGAAAAGGATAACTTTAAGGGACCATGTGTGGTTCATTATTTTTTTGTGCAAAAACTCTACCTGCAGAGTCATGCAAAGAAACCATATCATTATGTCAGAATCACAGAAGGCATGTATCAAGACTTCTTGGTATGGGAATTGTTTTAGACAAATTTAACGGCATTAGTTACATGCTCAACATTGATTGGACTTCAAATTCAGTTTTAAAACTATTTACTGACAGCGCTGGTGGTTCAACAAAAGGGTGTGGCTGCTATTTCAAAGGTAAATGGTCTTTTCTTAAATGGCCTGTAGAATGGTCTGGTACTTAGGTTCTCATGGATATATCATATTTAGAAATGATACCTTTTGCACTATCTGTTTACTTATGAGGGAATCTACATGTATTTCAAGAAAGGAAAATTTTATTTAATTCGGATAATAATGCCGTGGTTGAAATTCTAAATAAGAAGACGTCAAAATCTATACGAATTATGAATCTTGTTAGACACATAGTATATTGGTCATTATTAGGCAATTTTCACATTAAAGCACAGTTCATTTCTGGTTATACAAATATAATTGCAGATTGTATTTCTCATAAAAAAATTCAGAAATTCAAAAGTCAGGCTCTCACAGCAGATACACATCAGCTATCGGAGGACGTTTGGAACATTTTAGACCAGAAATAGCAAAGCTATTGGACGCATCGAATTCTCAGATTACATGGAAAACGTATAACAATAGATTTACTTCATTTGTTTCATTTAGATTAAAATAAGGTTTAGGAAATACATGGCCTCCCAGTATTTCGCATTTAGTAAATTATGTTGCTTATTTATCAAAATTAGGGTATGCCCCTGCAATGGTTAAAGTGTACTTGTCAGGTTTAAGCTATTATTTACGAATAAATGAGTTCACTGATTTGACTTCCTCGTTCATTTTTCAAAAAATGTTGAAAGGAATGGACAAATTGTATGGTGTAGAAGATGATCGAAAACCTCTAATTTTAGAAATATTAGCTCGATTAACAAACTCGTTGCAATTTGTCTGTTCTTCAATATATGAATGCACATTATTTAGATCCATGTTTTCATTAGCATTTTTTGCATTTTTGAGAATCGGTGAAATTACAGTTAATAGAAATACGCAACATATCATTATCAATTATGATGTCAATGTTGCACATCATTCACAATCTGTATATATCACAATTCCCTTTTGAAAATAGACCAAAAAGCTGTATCTACAACATTAACAGTTGAAAGTTTAAATCAAGTAGATATTTGCCGGGTGAGATTGTTATTAAACTTTATGTCAATCAGACACCAAAAACTCTGGACAACTTTTTTGTCATTTTAACAAAACCGATGTAACACGATATCAATGTACTATGCAAGACCATGAAATTTATTGATTGAAATCCAAATGAGTACAACACTATTCATTTAGAATAGGAGCAGCTACACCTTTTGCTATGAATGGTCATTCTGATGAAGAAACTATGACTTTAGGTCGTACGAAATCTGCATCCTTTAAACATTATATAAGAATTGAGCTAACCAAATGACTTATAATTTTAGCTTGTCTTAGTAATGAAATATGGATTATTGGTCTCTCAATAATATGCAGTGCTCATTATCACTCGGTGAACAGACCTTCAGGTAGTAATTTAGGTCTTTTGAAAAATAATAATTGTTTTTTGCGAGGTACAGGCAAATCTGGTATGAAATTTGACGATGTTGTTGGCACCGTTAACAGCATCATTAATGTATGCAACAAAATTCCAAATGCGATGATATTGCATTGTGGTGGTATGACATAGGAAATGTACCATGTGGTGCTCTGCTATATCACATTAAATTCACATTAGCAATTCTGTCTCGCATGCTCCCAAATTGCTCTCTAATATGGTCAACAATTCTTCCCAGGCGTTCATGGCTTTACTCATGTGATGACCATGACATGGAAGTTACAAGAAAGAGAACAAATAGGGGAGTGAGATCTCATAAACTCAAACATGGAGGATACGTTATCAAGTATCCAGATTTTGACGACCGTCATCCATCGCTATATTCTGACGATGGAGTACATCTATCATTTATTGGAAATAATATTTTCTTGAATCAAATTCAATCCGCACTAGAAACATTCATAAAGTATCCACATTGTGTTCTATTTCCTCCCGATCACCTTTAATTTAAAAAAAAAACATAGTTCATACTGATAATGGATAAAAAAACATGTACTTTATGAAATTTGGTTGTTATATAAATGTTGAATTCGCAATATCTTTTATTATTTTGATTGTTTAAATGTTGTTGATAAGTTGACTGTAGAATTGGAGATAATGGAATTGTCATGGGTAAATTTTATGGCGGATTATCATTCTGTACTAAAGTCCGAATAATAACTTTGGCAAAATTTACTTAATTTTATGCAGACTATGGATAGCTCAGCTGCTAATTCTGAAATATTGGTAAATGGACCGCCCTTCAGTACACCAGCTTTGGATCGACCAGCTGTGATACAATGATTAATTAGTTCAATCGTCATCGACATTTTATTGATTGACAAATATTTTAGTTGTGTACTGTTGTTTTTTTTATGAATTAATTTTGATTAAATGTTGACATGTCACTACAATATTCAAACAAATCAGTGTTTGTTATTTGTTGTAGTGAAATACAAATCAAGGCATCAATGGCGTCTGTTAGTCAATTCTGATAATTGATTGATTTTACACCAAGTGATATTTTTGATCAAATGATATATTTAATAACAGAATTTAATTAAATGAAAATTAAATTCATTTATTGAATTAACATAAACATGTATTGAGACTCGACAAATCGAGTCGTCCTTTACTCTTACTATGCTAATTTGAGCATATAACAGCCGAGTAGTTCAAGTTCGTTCAATTTAACGGTATCTTTTACCTTGAGAACCGAACGGAGAGGACGTTAAAAAATTAAGACCCATCCTTTCCCACCCTTGAGAATTTAACTTTGTTTACTGCTGGTTTTATTTTTTTCCAGATGATCCAGTCTTCATACACATATTCGTCATGATGACATGCTGAAGCAGTCACACAACCGGAGCGAAATTTACTTCATTTTATGCAGACTATGGATAGCCTAGCTGCTAATTCTGAAATATTGCTGAATGAACTGCCCTTCAGGACACCAGCTTTGGATCGCCCAGCTGTGATACACTGATTAGTTCAATCGTCATCAACATTTTATTGATTGACATCAATGATGGTGATACAACTCGTCTAAACATCAACCCAAAAATGTTAGATCTGTCAATTTGCTTTCGCAATTTTATTGTTCTGCCCTCGCCGGAATTCGAACCCATGCTGCTGCGAGTTGTATATACATTATGTACACAGCCATGTATCACCATCATTGATGGCGATCCGATGGATACATCTGTTGTAGGGTTGTCACTGACTCAGACGTACTTATGAATATAATTAATTTCTGTGACTGTATCTTACATTAATTTGTAGGATCCTTTACTATAGATAATTTAGCTGATCTGTAACAATAACATCTTCATGCCTTATATATCATGTACTGTAGTACGCCGCTAGATTAAAACTGACGTGGAAAGGTAACATATGGCCACCGAAAGCTCTTTTTTTGAGAGCCCAGGTGGTCGTGTGGTCTAGCGGGACGGCTGCAGTGCAGGCGATTTGGTGTCACGATATCACAGTAGCATGGGTTCGAATCCCGGCGAGGGAAGAACCAAAAATTTGCGAAAGCAAATTTACAGATCTAACATTGTTGGGTTGATGTTTAGACGAGTTGTATATACATTATGTACACAGCCATGTATCACCATCATTGATGGCGATCCGATGGATACATCTGTTGTAGGGTTGTCACTGACTCAGACGTACTTATGAATATAATTATTTTCTGTGACTGTATCTTACATTAATTTGTAGGATCCTTTACAATCGATAATTTAGCTGATCTGTAACAATAACATCTTCATGCTTTATATATCATGTAATGTAGTACGCCGCTAGATTAAAACTGACGTGGAAAGGTAACATATGGCCACCGAAAGCTCTTTTTTTGAGAGCCCAGGTGGTCGTGTGGTCTAGCGGGACGGCTGCAGTGCAGGCGATTTGGTGTCACGATATCACAGTAGCATGGGTTCGAATCCCGGCGAGGGAAGAACCAAACATTTGCACAGATCTAACATTGTTGGGTTGATGTTTAGACGAGTTGTATATACATTATGTACACAGCCATGTATCACCATCATTGATGGCGATCCGATGGATACATCTGTTGTAGGGTTGTCACTGACTCAGACGTACTTATGAATATAATTATTTTCTGTGACTGTATCTTACATTAATTTGTAGGATCCTTTACAATAGATAATTTAGCTGATCTGTAACAATAACATCTTCATGCTTTATATATCATGTTATGTAGTACGCCGCTAGATTAAAACTGACGTGGAAAGGTAACATATGGCCACCGAAAGCTCTTTTTTTGAGAGCCCAGGTGGTCGTGTGGTCTAGCGGGACGGCTGCAGTGCAGGCGATTTGGTGTCACGATATCACAGTAGCATGGGTTCGAATCCCGGCGAGGGAAGAACCAAACATTTGCACAGATCTAACATTGTTGGGTTGATGTTTAGACGAGTTGTATATACATTATGTACACAGCCATGTATCACCATCATTGATGGCGATCCGATGGATACATCTGTTGTAGGGTTGTCACTGACTCAGACGTACTTATGTATATATATATATATAAGGTAACATATGGCCACCGAAAGCTCTTTTTTTGAGAGCCCAGGTGGTCGTGTGGTCTAGCGGGACGGCTGCAGTGCAGGCGATTCGGTGTCACGATATCACAGTAGCATGGGTTCGAATCCCGGCGAGGGAAGAACCAAAAATTTGCGAAAGCAAATTTACAGATCTAACATTGTTGGGTTGATGTTTAGACGAGTTGTATATACATTATGTACACAGCCATGTATCACCATCATTGATGGCGATCCGATGGATACATCTGTTGTAGGGTTGTCACTGACTCAGACGTACTTATGAATATAATTATTTTCTGTGACTGTATCTTACATTAATTTGTAGGATCCTTTACTATAGATAATTTAGCTGATCTGTAACAATAACATCTTCATGCCTTATATATCATGTACTGTAGTACGCCGCTAGATTAAAACTGACGTGGAAAGGTAACATATGGCCACCGAAAGCTCTTTTTTTGAGAGCCCAGGTGGTCGTGTGGTCTAGCGGGACGGCTGCAGTGCAGGCGATTCGGTGTCACGATATCACAGTAGCATGGGTTCGAATCCCGGCGAGGGAAGAACCAAAAATTTGCGAAAGCAAATTTACAGATCTAACATTGTTGGGTTGATGTTTAGACGAGTTGTATATATATTATGTACACAGCCATGTATCACCATCATTGATGGCGATCCGATGGATACATCTGTTGTAGGGTTGTCACTGACTCAGACGTACTTATGAATATAATTATTTTCTGTGACTGTATCTTACATTAATTTGTAGGATCCTTTACTATAGATAATTTAGCTGATCTGTAACAATAACATCTTCATGCCTTATATATCATGTACTGTAGTACGCCGCTAGATTAAAACTGACGTGGAAAGGTAACATATGGCCACCGAAAGCTCTTTTTTTGAGAGCCCAGGTGGTCGTGTGGTCTAGCGGGACGGCTGCAGTGCAGGCGATTCGGTGTCACGATATCACAGTAGCATGGGTTCGAATCCCGGCGAGGGAAGAACCAAAAATTTGCGAAAGCAAATTTACAGATCTAACATTGTTGGGTTGATGTTTAGACGAGTTGTATATACATTGTGTACACAGCCATGTATCACCATCATTGATGGCGATCCGATGGATACATCTGTTGTAGGGTTGTCACTGACTCAGACGTACTTATGAATATAATTATTTTCTGTGACTGTATCTTACATTAATTTGTAGGATCCTTTACTATAGATAATTTAGCTGATCTGTAACAATAACATCTTCATGCCTTATATATCATGTACTGTAGTACGCCGCTAGATTAAAACTGACGTGGAAAGGTAACATATGGCCACCGAAAGCTCTTTTTTTGAGAGCCCAGGTGGTCGTGTGGTCTAGCGGGACGGCTGCAGTGCAGGCGATTCGGTGTCACGATATCACAGTAGCATGGGTTCGAATCCCGGCGAGGGAAGAACCAAAAATTTGCGAAAGCAAATTTACAGATCTAACATTGTTGGGTTGATGTTTAGACGAGTTGTATATACATTATGTACACAGCCATGTATCACCATCATTGATGGCGATCCGATGGATACATCTGTTGTAGGGTTGTCACTGACTCAGACGTACTTATGAATATAATTATTTTCTGTGACTGTATCTTACATTAATTTGTAGGATCCTTTACTATAGATAATTTAGCTGATCTGTAACAATAACATCTTCATGCCTTATATATCATGTACTGTAGTACGCCGCTAGATTAAAACTGACGTGGAAAGGTAACATATGGCCACCGAAAGCTCTTTTTTTGAGAGCCCAGGTGGTCGTGTGGTCTAGCGGGACGGCTGCAGTGCAGGCGATTCGGTGTCACGATATCACAGTAGCATGGGTTCGAATCCCGGCGAGGGAAGAACCAAAAATTTGCGAAAGCAAATTTACAGATCTAACATTGTTGGGTTGATGTTTAGACGAGTTATATATATATATATATATACAACTCGTCTAAACATCAACCCAAAAATATATATATATCTTCCAATTGATATAATATTCCTGGGCATGTATTTCCTATCATCATTTGCTGGATAGAGGATTGCTGCTCACAAGGAAGCTATTAAACCAAGAGTTCCGAATGGTTAAGTTGAAGTCATCCAAGCGTAAATTTTACGGGCGCCATCACGAGTTGGTTGACCGTTATTGAATAACCGTTACACAGATGGTGTCAGATATGTTCCTTATGTCGTTACTACAATATCCTTCCCTTTCCACGAATGTGACCTACCGAATTATACTATTTACCGGATTTTTAGTAACATAAGGATCAGACGGGTGCCACATGTGGAGAAGGATTTGTATACCCTTTTGGAGCACCTGAGATCACCCAAAGTTTTTGGTGGAGTTTGTGTTGCTTGGTCTTTAGTTTTCTATGTTGTGTCGTCTGTACTATTATTTGTCTGTTTGACTTTTCATTTGTAAGCCGTGGCAGTTTATTTTCAATATATTATATTGACTGTCCCTCTGGTATAGTTCGCCCCTCTTTTATAGTGGGTCTTTCTATGTTGTGATGATTCACTTATGTTTCAGATAAGGGATTCTGATGTTCAGTAGTTGTCTCTTGATGATGTGTTTCATAGGTGTTTCTCGTTTCTCGATTTTTTATATAAATTAGACCGTTGGTTTACTTGTTTGAATGGATTTACTCTAGTAGATCGTTTTGGAACCCTTATAGCTTGCTTTTTGGTGGGAACCAAGGCTCCGTGTTAATGACCGTACCTTCAACTTTTATATTTTACTTTTTTTTAAATTGGGATTTAGATGGAGAGTTGTCTCATTGGCACTCATAGCAAATCTTCCTATGTCTATTTACCAAACACTTTTTGAAGATAAAATTGAGAATGGAAATAGGGAATGTGTCAAAGATATAGCAAATCGACCATAAATAGAAAACAGCAGAAGGTCACCAATAGGTCTTCAATGCAACGAGAATTCCCGTACCGGAGGCGTCCGTCGTCTGGCCCCTAAACCCACATATATATATATACGAGTCTAAATTGAAAACTACGTTCAAACCTATGACTGCGTTGGATAAAAACCGCAGTTTTTATACGTGTGCATGTCAAACAAATTTCGTCGTAGAAGGGTCTAAAAACAGCACAAACAACATTTTCCAAAAGACCAAAAGAGTGAAAAAGTATCTTTAAACAAAACGCATTTGACTAACAGGTCGAACAACTGATGTTCTTTAACCCTGCTGACTGCCATTGACGATTGCCAAATAAAATTGATCACAAGATGTAACAAAATTGATCATAATATAAATTTAATACGTCCCAGAAAGAAAAAAAAATTGTTAACTTGTGGACAGGATGTTGTGCCACAAACATTCGGTGTCAATATTTCTTTAGTACACCATATCCGGATTTCGACAATAAATGTCTCTTCAGTGATGTATATATATCACCCATCTCTCAAAAACAGCTTTGGTGTCATTCGTGAGCATTGGAAATCAGTTGAAAATAATTCCAAACTGTCCAAGATTTTCCCTGAGCCTCCAATGATAGCTTTTAGGCAACCTAATAGTCTGCGGAACCTACTAGTGCGGGCTGAAGTGTCTGATAATAGAAGTACTCCTAGAGAATGTCGTTCGTGTGGAGAAAAACGCTGCAAATGCTGTTTACAGATGCAGCATTCGTCAACATTTCACAGTAAGGCAACCGAAAATAACTATAAGATATTTTGCAATGTTACCTGCAAAAGTATGAATGTTATTTACATACTAGAATGTTCGGTTTGTGGCCTCCAATATGTTGGTGAGTCAAAGCAGCCTTTCCACAAACGCCTCAATGGCCATAGGAGTGATATCTCGAAGAAGCCACTTCTTCCAGTCTCTCAGCACTTCAGACAGTCGGATCACAAACTTGATGACTTTAACCGCATGAAAATTCTAGTGATTGAACAGAACATTCACTGGAGTGATACACAGCGACAGGTTCGGGAAAGCTTTTGGATAAAGGAACTTAATGTACATCACCCAAACGGCATCAATAAGAAATACTAACAGTCTTGTTTTTCACTTATTTTTATTGGTAATATACACAGTCACGTATATTGATTTATAGTATTTTGTTTAAATTATGATATTCAGGATTAAAATCAATCGACCAAAACTTACCTGTATTATCACTGATCTATTTTCACACCTTGTACATTATGTATCAGTATTGTTAAGACTTGTGACAAAAGAAGAAGGCCATTTGTTGAGCCGAAATATTTGTCAACACGATTTTATAACAACATTTTCGTTTTATAACACCTTATATCAGTACCGTTGTGCAAATCTTTAGACTGATATAATTTTTTCCTTATCTGCATAGTATCGCCTATTCTAGACGATCCGGTACATAGTAAATTTGCTGGTTGGTCCTTTTTATAGACTTTTATATATATATATATATATAAGTACGTCTGAGTCAGTGACAACCCTACAACAGATGTATCCATCGGATCGCCATCAATGATGGTGATACATGGCTGTGTACATAATGTATATACAATATCTACTAGTTCAGTGATAATGAACGCCATACTAAACTCCAAATTGTGCACAAGAAACTAAAATTAAAAATAACACAAGACTAACAAGGCCAGAAGCTCCTGACCTGGGACAGGCGCAAACTCGCGGCGGGGTTAAACATGTTTCTGAGATCTCAACCCTCCCCTTATACCTCAGTCCAATGTAGAAAAGTAAAACCATACCAATATGCACATTAAAATTCAGTTTAAGAGAAGTCCGAGTCTGATGTCAGATGATGTATCCAAAGAAAATAAACAAAATGACAATAATACATAAATAACAACAGACTTCTAGCAGTTAAATGTCATGCCAGCTTCAGACTTCAATAAAACTGATTGAAAGATTATGTCTTCATCATATGAATATCAGGCACAATCCTTCCCGTTAGGGGTTAAGTATCAATACGTATATGAGAACATGTATTTTAAGAGCGTTTTTATGTCAAAGAAGAGGAAAATGCCAGAGGGATATTCAATAATTATAGTAACGTTAACAGGTTCTTTACAGATTGAAAATTGCTAAAACAAATTATACACTTTCCATACTAAAATCTCGTGAATATTGACGACATTTAATCAGGTATGCGTATGACTTCACAGTTGAAACGTCAAACATAAACAACTTTGAGACCATTATTAGCTTTAAGAAGACACAAATCCGTCAGAGTCAATTTTTCCAGAGGGATACACAATGTTCTAAATAATTGATCAGTAAAAATTATTATACATGTACAAGTTTAAAGTGTATTTGTTTGCCAGGGGAGAACAAATAATAATAATAAAAAGATATATATTCAATACAGTATTTTATTTGCATGCTTTTTATTGATAGCACACTATGTTAGAGCCGTTTTCTACGAATCATCATTGAAGTAGTCTTCATTGACTGAGATCCTTTCCACTGCTCCCAACGCATTCCCTTGTTGTCCTTTTTATTTCCTAGATACAGTCCGTTCAGATTAGATAAATGACAGTTTCTATACCACCACGCCCCTTTGAAATATTTGGCACAATTTTCACCGCTATGAATGTCATTATCCTTATCTTTTGTTGTAAAAGCTTGTTTGTTATGAGGCGTCAGAGAATCACCTATAAACAATTGAAAAATTAAAATCGGCATGTAAATGTCCATTATTCTATAATATCGTGCAAAAAGTAAAATTACAAAAATACTAAATTCCAGGGAAAATTCAAAACGGAAATTCACTAATCAAATGGCAAAATCCTTAGTTCAAACACACCAAACGATTGGACAACAACTGTCATAATCCTTACTTGTACCCTGTATGTAGAAAATGATGGATTAAACCTGGTTGTATAGATAGCTCAAACATCCATTGGTATGACAGTTGTGTAAAACCGCAATATATTGTAAACTATGTGTGAACAAACCAAACTGACATAATAGATAAAAGTGTTAAAAATAGCAATCATTGCTGTTTCATTATCTAAATCAGCTACACTACTGATTCACAACTTATTTTCAATTCTGAATTATTTAACATACTCGTTCCATTATTAAAGGCAAGACTACATTTAAGTGTACAGTACACTATCAAACGAATCAGAGAATAACTAGGTAAGTGTATTATAAATTTAAATAGCAATACATGTATCAATATTACCTGCCGTTCCACTATAACCCTTCACTGTCAGTTTATAGTTAGTTGATCTGTCGCCGATGTAGAAGCTAGAATATTTTGCAAAGGCTCTGTCGCTATTGAAATCCTCTAGATTGACTTGAAGCTCGTACTGTCCTCTAGATGTTATTTTATACAGCTTGTCATTTCCTTTAAAAAATGCTTATTTAATCTTCAGCATGAGAAGAACACCCATTTATAAAAGTTTCGTTACGAATATAAGGAATGCATTGCAGGAAGATATAAATGTAATATGCTGGAATGTTACAATGTATATGTTAGGGGCACTAAGTGAAATTAGGCATTAAGCTTAAATCTTAGGCAATAAGATAACGCCTAGGCATTAAGTTTAAGCCTGAAATTTTCAGCCATTAAGCTTATTTCCTGAAATTTGATGATGATTATTCAGCATACTGCCGAACATAATTTTAGGTAATAAGTAAACTCTGGAATTAATGCTTATTTGGTGATTTATTCTTGATATAAATTATATTTCTTATATTACATGTATGAATAAACATTCATTTGACAGATTTTCAAATTTAGTATACTAAATTTATTTTAACAGTTAAAAACAGAACTAACTCAACTTTATTCATGTTTTTGTGGTATCTTAATGTACAAGAATATAAAACATATTGATAAAAAGTGATTGTATGCAATGAAAAAGGGGAAAGATTCTATAGAATAATTATAATATTTATTTGTATTGTATAATTAAATTTTTCGTTGTTAAAAGTTTCACAACTTGTGATAACAAAATAATTTTAAAACAAATTTCCATAATTTTTTCGTATTTATAAATTATTTGTTGATGCGTTTAAAAATATTTATAAGTGATTTTATTTCCGATCTCTTTTGGAGAGTAATTTCATTGGCAATCATACTACATCTTCTTTTTTTATATTCAAGATGAAACTGGGCCCTGTAGTTCTGCATTGGTAAAATTCCATTTTTTTCTGTTGCTCATACATGTATGCTAACGTATGTTAATTGCAGTAATAAAATAAAATAGTTGAAGTACTCAGTATTTATATTTTATATGAACGATGCACGAGATTTGCTTTTGAACTTTTAAATATGAAATTTAAATTCAGCTCCCTCAAATCATATTATGATTTTACCGATTACATAATTATTTAATTTGAACTATTTGCAATGAGTTTGTTCAATTCTAATATAAAACCTAGTTATATTTTTGACTTATGTTTTGTTTCAAATGTTTAAATGTACAATTAAAATATAAAAAATATTTTATTATATTTGATTCCAAACTAATAGGGTTTTTCTAATAATTAAACGATTTTTTTATGAAAGTTGTTGGTTAAATTTGATAAAATATTTAAATTTTTTCATTTGTTAATTTCTTTTACGTCAATACTTTGGACAGCGGTTAGGACATCCTAGCTAAGATCATCCTCAAATAGCTTCGATGTGCATGCTGAGACATGGCGTAAGTCGGACCTAATTTTATCAAAATTTCTGTCCTAAGAATATCTCAAAAGACCGATCTTAATAGGACAGTTTCGATAAACATGCCCCAGTTCTCATAATGTTATTATGTAAGAAATATATTCTTATTTAAATGAATAAATTTTCTTTATTTACTTGCTTTTATATTTGAGGCATTAATCTTAATGCCGGCACAAATTATTACTAGCTTTTACACATTTATAGACAATATTCTTGCTGAGCTAGAACAAATTCACAAAAGAGATAATGTAGAAATAAAAAAAAAAAGACTTAAAAATTACGTCATGGCTACACACAATAACATGTAAATACTCTATGTCGATATAACTAGGGAATAGGAGCAACTCAGACTGCACTAGATAGAAAGCATTTCAAGACCTACGTATACTATGTAGAAATGTAAATAATTTTGAACTTATTGGTTGAAATAATACAAAAGGTGTTAAGTTAATCACAAAGGAACGAAAGCATATAGGCGCAAACACATTGTGTTTTCTTATTTTTACATTTTGAATTTGTGTTTGCGTTATAAAGAAGGAATTGAATTCTAATACAAGCATAGAAAGACATACATCAAAGTTTGAGGCGCTAGAACGCTTCTGCATAGCCAAATAACAAATTCGAATTCATTTTCACGATCTATTTTGACCGACTTTTGCTATTTTTTTTTCAAGGTTGAATTTACAGAAGTAAACAAACGCTATAATTGACATCCTGCTAACGAAACCTGTGACATTAAAGATTGGTTCCAAAACATTTAATTACCTCAGTGAATAACAAACACTTCAACTGTATAGACTTTAAACCCATCTGAGGGACATTTGAACGCTAAACATAGGCTTTCAAATGGTATTTTTGACTGTAATTCAAACGTAGATAAAGTTTATGTTATATTGACTTTTACAACAAATACAATAATGAGTTCAGAAAAAGAGTCGGTGTATACCGTGGGGACTTTAAAACATATAATGCGAAAAGAGAAACTGACAACACCGCGACATAAAAAAAAAATAATAACGAAAAAACAAGTCCACGAGCACTTTTAACATAGGAAAGTCATGATTGAACAGTATAAACTGTACTAAAAGCCGGCATTTATTATAATTTTAACATAGCCAGCTGATTCGCTTATTTTTATCTTTGAAAATATTCAAGGAACTGCAGTAACCCTTAAATAATGATAAATATTCAACATTTTAATGGGAAGATATGTTTTGAATTAATCTGATAAGAATAATTTCATTTATTTCTTGGTTAAGTATTGCAAGTAATGTAATTGTTTTTTTTTTAAAATAACTATTATCAAATTACCATTTTCGTAGTTCATATTGACTAATAACGACTGTGGATACATAAACAAGCCAAATGTTAATAGACTTATTGTAACCCAAAAAGAAATTGCCATATGGTCATAAAGGTCGTCTCCCTGTCGGCTGTTAACCCTTTTCAAAGTGAGTCATCCATGTGACTGTTTTGGATGTAAATGTTCGCAACCACGTCCGGTTAGATTCATGCATGTTGAGGACGACGATCGGAAAGAATACGAACGTTAAATCCGACGACGTCTTGTGTAAAGAGACTACCACATACTTTACACACTACGAACCCTTTCAATAACTCTTCGAGGGGTCTGTATGTATCCTGTTGTAAGACATTATTTCTGTCCCATCCAATATACCGTATAGCGGGTTATTTTCGCGGGTGTAAAATTTCGCGATTTTCATTGAATAAGGTATTCGAAAATTTTTGGCGGTTATTATTTTGGCGGATTCAACATTTTTAACATTACCTTTGCATGTACACTTTTAAATTGGCGGAATTTATTTTGGCGATTTTGTTCTATCCGCGAAAATAAGCGAAAATTTACACCCCGCGAAAATAACCCGCTATACGGTACCTTTACTTTGAGGGACAGTCCTGTTTGCCCAGATATTAATCTCGGACGATCTTTATTACATTACCTACCTATTGCATTTGTTGATTATCTCATTCTGTATCATTTATAAAATGTTCCTGCACCAAAATATTACGATTTACGTCATATCGTTTAAAAAAAAACCAGGTTTTTTTTTGTTTCAAGGTAAAAGCTCATTTAAAACAAAAAAAGACACAAAACTGCATTTCAATTTAGATTTTGGCTGAATAAAAAAATATTCTTTGTTATTGATATTGGATTTTCAAACTTCTTAATTTATAAACCTATTTACAAAAACTGCACTGCCCTGAAACTCCGACATTAAAATGTTTTTTTTTTTATTTCCAGCTTTCCATCAATATTTGTTGTTAAAGTTATGATCTTACAAAATTTGTACTAAGAAAACGATTTATAATATCCGAAAACATTTTTGAAATCGGAGCCCGTGTTTGACCGTTGTTATACTGATTTTCATATACATGTATATCACTAATTATCAGAGTATTACTATTACAACAGGAGATGTAATCAGCAGTCACGTGACTGTGTACCACAATAAACCCCGAAGAATGAAGATTATTCATCAATTAATAACAACATAATTACGAAAAGTTTTTAACTTAAATGAAGGTCGAAGACCATCAAGCTTAAGTACATGACAAAACTGTTGCAATTATATTTACACCATTGGGTCAATGCCACTGTTGGTGGACGTTTCGTCCCCGAGGGTATTACCAGTCCAGTAGTCACCACTTTTCCTGTTTACAAAACTTTTAACTTTACGAAAAACTGAGGACTTTCTTATCCCAGGCATATATATTACCTTAGCCGTATTTGGCACATCTTTTTTGAATTTTGAAATCAAAATGCTCTACAATTTTGTCAAGTTGAACTTGGTATTGTGGCATGCCAAACCTCCCGCTTTAATGGCAATTTAAATTTAACATTAAAATGACAACATAACACTACAGGAATACAGTACAAATACATAGGAGAACACATTGGATAAAAGAAACACGAATTATAGCAAACAAAAGGCACCTGTTTTAGAATTTATTACGGCAGAAGTACGTTTTGTTCACACGAGACTTACTAGTGACGCCAAAATACAAACGTTCGAAAGCCAAAAAAAGTACAAAGTTAAACAGCACTGAGGACAAAAGTTCAAAAAAGATGTGGTAAATACGGATAGGGTTTTTTGCTTGGGATAAAAAACATTCTTATTATTTAGAATATCTACTTTTGCAAACAGAAAGAGGGACAAAAGATACATAAGGGAAATTAAAAACTCTTATGTCAATGAGGAGCTACCAACGCTATGGAAAACATGTTTTCTGTTTTGTACATCAATACAGCTGTTAACCCATTTTTTTGTCGAATACAACCTTATTAGAGAAAACAAAAATTGAACTGTGAATTCCATAAGGTAAACATAAAAAATCGAAATCTTACTAATAAGACCACTGTGTATCAAAGTTTGACATTTGATTTCATAATCCACAATAAACAACTGTTTCATGACTACTTTGTAAGATGGATTTACTACATGGAATACCATAAGAATAAGATAAAACTTGACACGCATACGTTGGATATTCGTCATTTTATTTATTAAAACTAAGTGAGAAATAGTTTAAAAGTTAATTGTGCACGTATTAAAAAATCTTGGGTTTTTTCATATTTTTAGGAATGGATTTTAAATTATATAGTGTAGTAATAAAGTAGAGTTCGTTCGTTTGATATGTAACAGGATTACATTTTGTACTTCCAAACGTAATCTCAACATTATTGTTTTCTGTGTTTTTTCCCAATATCTTACTAAAATATTCTTGAACCATTAAGCACAAAGTAGTCTTAATTCATGTCTATTTTGTATCTACAACTCTTAAATCAGCACAAACTAAAGGAGTTGAAGCAATATTGCATTTACAGTGTCCGCCAATCAGTCATAATGTAAGTTATTTCACCAATTATCTTGCCACAAACTCCCATAGTGTTATCAGATTCACTTCAAATGAGGTATTCAGCTTGACAGTGATGAGTTTTATCATGTAAGCACTTGTCAGATATGTCAACACTTACCTGCTGTTAGCCCATGTTTTGTTTAAAGTTTGTAAGTAAATGATCTTACTTTTAATTTGCTAAACATTTTTCTGGATCTACTTAAAACATTACGTCATAATCGACTTGCAGCCAAAAGAGAACAATTATGAGTTATAACGTGTCAGCAGTAAATTGCATTTTATTAACTTGATGATTGAACTTAAATCTTTTCTCAAATATTTTGAAGTAGAATGACTTCGGTTTAAGTCGTATTTGGCACAACTTTTTGCAATTTTGGGTCCTCAATGCTCTTCAACTTAGTACTTGTTTGGCTTTATAACTATTTTGATCTGAACGTCACTTATGATTCTTATGTAGAGGAAACCCGCGTCTGGCGTAATGACTTATAATCCTGGTACCTTTGATGAATATTGAACAAGTCAGAAATATGGCAATTGTATTCTATTCGTTTAGTGTATTTAGTCTCCTGATTCCATAATGGGGACTTTCTGTATTTTTCCATGGAGTATGGTATTTTTTGTTATTTTACTTTTCAGTCGTTTCTTATGACAAGACCTGAATTTCTACATATGGTTTTATGCTAGTGTGATTATTGTGAAACAATAATTTTAATTGACAAATGTTTTGAATGGTAATATTCCAGGTTCAACCAATACGTATACGTAACTAAGAAAAGCCACAATTTAAAACCCAATATTTTTTCTCGGTATGTGACTTCAGTATGTATATTAAAGAAATTTATCCTGTTGAACTTACTTTAAATAAAGCTAGTACTAACAATGACCACTGCCCTTTCCTCGATCTGAATATTTATATCACTAACGGAAAGCTGAATACTAAAATTTATGATAAAAGAGATGATTTTTCATTTCCTATTTTTAGATGGTGACGTTCCCTTGTCACCATCTTACGGTGTTTATATATCTAAACTTGTACGATTCAATGGTGTATGCAACAATGTTTAAGATTTTAACGAGAGAAATTTGTGTATAACTGAATAATTATTACACCAGGGTTTTCGATATCACAAACATGTCAAAACGTTTACTAAATTTGATCATTCGTAAATATAGCTCAACATGCAGACTTCTTATACGTTCAGGTATTTCACATCCAATTTTTTATGGAAATATTCTTCATAAAGCACAAAGGTGTCAGTATTCACCTCAGAAACTAACAAAACCTTTGCGTAGACTTATTAAGAAGGGATATAGTTACGATACTGTTGCCAGGTCATTAAAGATTGCATATTTTGGCGTTAATATTGATTCACTTATAGGGTCTTTGCATCGGAACTAAACACATTTATTCAGAAACAGTTGTTGGCATGACACGGGTTATGTTCTTTTCATATATGTTATGATGGTATGATACTAAACCCCTAACGGGAAGGATTGTGTCTGATGTACATATGATGGAATCATAATCTTTCAGGCAGTTTAATTGAAGGCTGGAGCTGGCATGTCAGTTAACTGCTAGTAGTCTGTTGTTATTTATGTATTATTGTCATTTTGCTTATTTTCTTTGGTTACATCTTCTGACATTAGACTCGGACTTCTCTTGAAATGAATTTTAATGTGCGTATTGTATGCGTTTACTTTTCTACATTGGCTAGAGGTATAGGGGGAGGGTTGAGATCTCACAAACATGTTTGACCCCGCCGCAGTTTTGCGCCTGTCCCAAGTCAGGAGCCTCTGGACTTTGGTCTTGTATTATTTTAATTTTAGTTTCTTGTGTAAAATTTGGAAATTAGTATGGCGTTCTTATCACTGAACTAGTATATATTTGTTGAGAGGCCAGCTGAAGGACGCCTCCGGGTGTTGGAATTTCTCGCTACATTGAAGAACTGATGGTGACCTTCTACTGTTGTTTTTTCTATGGTCGGGTTGTTGTCTCTTTGACACATTCCCCATTTCCATGCTCAATTTTATTTCAAATATAAACACGTCGTCAGTAAACTCAATTTGTGACAGTGAATATACATTAAACGAAGGCCAAGCTTAAAAACGATACAGTCATCTCCAAAATCCACAATGGCCCAAACCTTTTTTACTGTGAAGATGTCTGAAGAGACTCTATACTATCAATCAGCAACCAATATGGATGTGGAAGTTAGATTGGCAATGTTTACAATGGTGTGTCTACCGACATCAATAATTCAACAGTGATATTTTGCTTTTCGCCGATAAAAAAGCAAAAACTTGGGTCAGGTATTCATACAGTGCTATTCGAGTCGCGAGTCTCAATACAGCTGATCGAACATCTATAACAGGGTCAATGCAGAAACAACCAGTTTATAACACGTATATTAAATGATTATAAGAAAATTATAACAAAAGGCAAGTGAACTCTTTACTCTCAAAAAGCTTTATTTTCATGTTGACCCTGTTTTTGGTTTTTTTTTTTCGTTTCAAGACTTCAGACGTTCAAAACATTGGACATCATTTAACCTGTTTATTTTATGATATTAAGTTCAAAAATATAATACAAATTTTGTTATCCGTAACAATACAACCAAAGTTCAGTAGTGGCGTAAGAAAATTTAAACCGGAAGTAAATGTCCCGTATTAGCACATGAGCCAAACGGCTTTTTTACGTGCCGGCCCTGGTTTTTTTGTCTGTTTTTGGCCCTGTTGAAAAGCAACATCAACTCTTGATTTACATCGACATTGGAACGTTTTTAGTATTGCACATGCTAATGTATCCGTTTAAGGGCTTATTCACTCATATCATTTAATAATATAATGATGAGTAGATATGGAATAAACCAAAATAACACAACTACTCACTAAAGCTATATTTAAAGGAGGTATACAACAACAGGTTACATTGTGTGTCTCATTGTCCTCAAATGACAAATAAAACAAAATGAATAAAAAAAGGCAACAGTAGTATACCGCTGTTCAAAAATTATCAATCGATAGAGAGAATTAAATATGAATTATAAACTAAAACCGAGGGTAGCACGACAACTACAAGAGGAAAACAACGGAACAACAAAAACACTGAATTGTAACAACCGACAACAGAACGGACTATCTGGTTACTGCATGTTAAAACGACTAAACCCGCTGCATTGGTTTCCACCTGTCTTTAGTCAGGAACCAGGTTGTCGTTTTTTATGTGGTTCACAAATGAAGGACGAAAGATACCAGAGGGACATTTAAACTCATACTAGTATATCGAGAAAAAAAATTACAACGCCATGGCCAAAAAAAAAAACAAAGACAAACAGACAAACAACAATACACTAAACACAACATAGAAACTAAAGACTAAGCAAGATGAACCCTATCAAAAACTGTGGGTGATATCACAAGTTCCGGAAGAAAAGGCAGATCCAGTTCCACATGTCGTGTTGCTTAAATTCGGTAGGTCATATTCGTAAAAGGGAAGTAACGACTTAAGAAACATATCGGATATCATCTGTGAAATGGTAATTATACAACGGTCAACCGACTCGTGATGGCGTCCGTAAAATTTTTGAACAGTTTGAATTGTTTTACATTATTAATTGTTTTGCTCTCAATAGCTTGCAGTTTCATGTGTGTGCAGTTTCCGGTGTGAGCCAATGCTCCGTGTTGAAGGCCGTTCTTTGAAATATAAAAGAGGGACGAAAGATACCAGAGGGACAGTCAAACTCATAAATTAAGAATAAACTGACATCGCCATGGTTAAAAATAAAAAGACAAACAGACCAATAATAGTACAGAAGACACAACAAAGAAAACTAACGTCTTAGCAACACAAACCCCATCAAAAGCTGGAAATGATCGCAGGTGCTACGGAAGGGTAAGCGGACCCTGCTTCACATCTGGCACCCGTCGTGTATCTTATGCTTTTACAAATCCGGTAAATGGTTTTAATGGGTAAGTCACATTCGTTAAAATGGAAAGTTAACGTGTCATAAATTGTAACTATGATGGCGAGTTTCCACATTTTATTTTGCCTATTAAATAAACTCTTTATCCATGGAACATGGATATAAAAACCAATTTAATATAAAAAGCTAATAATTTCGTGAATATTTCCTTAGATGTTCTTCTTTTTATCCTGAATTGATGTGAGCAGAATTTTCATGCTTGATGATTTTTTGTTTGTTCATATTAAAACTAGTGAAAACTTACAAAGCAACATTTCGTTTTGTTGTTAATCATGAACTTTGCTGTATTTTATTGTTAGCAGTACTATTACATGTTACTACATATACATATTCAATCATTATATTGCCATTTTTGTTTATGTTTAAGCCTCCTCGTTGAAATTGTTAATTATATATATTTGATTTACTGCTTTTTACAGAGTACTTCACCATAGCATATGGTTGAAATTTTTGTCCCTGTACGATGAGGCAATAAATTACAAACAAAAGTTTTCTTTTATTAAAGTAAAAAAATAATATGTCTGTCTCGAGAAAAATTTCCCCCCTTCCAAAAATAAGTGAACTACCGGTGCCACACTTTGATTGGTTTTACATGCTATAACCATCTGTTCGAAGTTTTGTTACTGAATGTAAACATATATATATATATGGTCATTGCTAAAACGAAGTATACACTTTTGATAATAACATTGTTGTAAACATACAAGACTTTGAGACCATTATCAGCTTTGCAAAAAATCAAAAATCAAATTGATGAGAGGGATATACATCCTTACACATATACGTGTTTTACGTGCATTCGTATTTTAGAGGACAAAAAATAATAACGATTACAAGATATATCTTCAATACAAAGGTGTATCTGCATTTATTTTAATGATAGCTACTCTGTTAGAGACCTTTCCTACGTATCATCATTGACGTAGTCTCCATTGACTGAGATCCTTTCCATTGACTCCAACGCATTCCTTTGTTATCTGATTTATTTCCGAGATACAGTCCGTTCAGATTAGATGAATGACAGGCGTTATACCACCAAGCACCTTTGTAATTCTTTGCACAATTTTCACTGCTATTGATGTCATTATCCTTATCTTTTGTTGTAAAAGCTTGTTTGTTATGAGGCGTCAGAGAATCACCTATAAACAATTGAAAATGTAGAATCGACAATGATTTAAAATGTCCTTTATTCTGTAACATCGTGTTAAAAGTAAAGTCGCAAAAAAACCCAGAAAATTCAAAACGGAAAATCCCTTATCAAATGGAAAAATCAGACAATCAAACACAACAAACGAATGGACGACATTTTTCATAATCCTGACTTGCTATAGACTCTTTCGTATGTAGAAAATGGTGGGTTATACCTGGTTTTATTAGAAGATCAAATTTCTCACTAGTATGACAGTCGTATTAAATCTCATTATATTGTCATCGATATGTCAACAAAACAAACAGACATAAAAGGTAAAAATGTCAAAAATAAGGGTACAGTAGGCAGTCAACCTTGTGATATTATCTTGATCAGATTCACTACCGATTCACAAATTAATTTCAAACAGTATTTTCAATTCCGAATTATTAAATCTACTGGTAATATTGTTGTAGGCAGGACTAAAGGTACATTCAAAGATTAGATGAAATAGAGGATAACTAGATTAGTATATAAAAATCTGTATAAAAGTCTAAATCGAACCTGCCGTTCCACTATAACCCTTCGTTGTCAGTCTGTAGTTGGTTGACTTGTCGCCGATGTAAAAGGTTGAATATTTGGCATAGGCCTTATCACCATTAAAATCCTGGAGATCGACTCTCAGCTCATAATGTCCTTCAGAAGTTAGTTTATACAGCTTTTCGTTACCTTTAAAAATCAAAGTAAAGGAAAGGATATATTAATATGAGAATGCTGTTTTTTTTCATATTTTAGCATCTATCACATTCAAATTCACAAACATTTTTTTCACATTCATCCAAATTAAATGAGTAAATTAGGCAATTTGCAATTGAGAAACTTATGCAATAAAGTCGAAATAGAATAAAAATTAAGGGAGTTCGCTTCTCAGTTTCAAAATAATTAACTTTTCAAAAAACAAGTTTATATTGATCGGGGATAAATAAAGGAATCAAAAGACCAAAATAAATATATAGGTCAATTTGCTTGTTTTCGAAATAATAGCCATTGCAATTTTGGCCGGAAAGTATTCTCTCTCGACTTTTCATAGCTTTATCATTGACTAGTTTAAGGTCTCAAAAAGTCAATGGGCAAATTGTTTAAAGGCATCTCAACTGAATAAAACCGTTTAGTCAGCTTTTAAATACATCAACATCCCCAAAAAAGAAGCAGTTCAAACAAAACCAAAAAATTGGTTTGATTTATAACAAAACAATAAACTTGGCAAATATAGAATACGGAGGCCTAAACATGATGGTATGCGGTAAATCCCCATCTTAATTTTGAAACAGTGGTTTAAGAACACACCATAAGAACTAGACATTTACACAACAGGGATAACTGATTGTTAAGTGATATGCATCTTTCGAATATTGATTCCATAAAGGAAGCAATAAGAGTTATGTGGTTTAAATCCTTACCCAACCAGAATTCTGTTTTTAGACGACCAAATCCATTTGCATATTCTTTCCATCCTCTGTAGAAATCTACTTTACCATTTTGTCTATGCTGAAACACCTAATATTTAAACCCGTGCAAGAAACATTATTCAATATGGCGTTATCCAGCTAAGTTGTGCATTTACCGAATGAGACAAATACCTATGTATTACATGTGTGCACATTACATAATTATATAAAAATACGGAACTTATATCACCACTCTGATAATCGAATTCATCTTTATCGGTATGAATACAGTTTTTTTAAAGATATTTTAAATAATTGAAAAGAGCGGCTTTTCACGCCATTTACAGTGAATTACTATATTGATATCATAAAATATGAAAAGAGATCCCTTATTAGTCACTAGCTTCCATCCCTGATCTAACTATTAAATATGCTTACCGTCCATCCTCCTCCGTCCGTATCCATATCACAATACGCCTTAAATTCAGTACCACCTGCCGGGTAAATTTTGTAGACTCCACTTTTGTAATGTTTCCGGTCTAAATCCGAGCAGTCTCGAACTGGACGCCCTGTATGTGTAGAATTATATGTGAAATGTAAGTATAGCAAATGTAATGTCAGAATAGTTTGCAGTAACAAGCTAAGATTATGTTTACATACTACCATTTGAGAGGAAAAAATGAGAAAGCCAATTGATCTTAACCAGCCAAATAAACTTTATATGTTTATATCATTTTTGAATTGTGTGTTTTTTTATATCAAGATTATTTTATTTTTATATTGCACATATACATGTACATGTAACAGACACATGGATACCGAAATAAATTTATACCTTAAAATTAAAGTGTTTATTTATTTGCTTTTTACCTGAAGGCAACACAGATCTGTATTTTCCAGTTTCCAAGATGCTAAGTACTCGTTCAGCTGTTTTCCCATAAAAGCAAACACCTTAATAAAAACAAAAATGAAATTAATACATAGATAAATCTATATTGGAAGAGTCGCGAAAACAATGTTCAATGTAATAATTACGCGTAACGTTTAGTACACAGATTTTACAGTCAGACAAACCAATTTCTGTTATAAATATAAATACCAAAATCTGAAGTGGATATAAGTTGTCCATCCGCAAATGTTTTTGCTGAAAGCAGCACCAATACAAAACCAAACCACATTGACATCTTCTAATGTATGTTGGAAAGATGCATTTTCAAGGAACCTGGCATAAAACTGAAACAACTTGTACACAATTTATACATATGTTTGAAATGTCAAATGTCGCGTGACTTATATATTATGGCAACAGATTGGAATGACACACATTTCTGGGAACAACTTTCAGTTTCTACGAAGTAGTCTTACCTCTGTGTTTATTCGTGGAATGTTTTATTTTGACACATACATTGACATGTATGTTGTCTAAAGAAATAGAACATTGTATATTCGTTTATAACTTGTACTTCGGTACTGGCATGGAAATACGGATTTTCTAAAATTACTTAAAATAAAGGAATGTATCTCCCTAATACAAAGCTCTGATTCCTTGTCCGGCTTTGTTATACTTATACCGTTTACGTTATTGCAAGAATACTATGATTCAGACTTAGGCCTGAACACATATAAATGTAAACCCATTACGACAGGAATAGTTTATTATTGCAAGTAACGATAATTTGCCGACCAGTTCTTTCTACGTTACATTTTTAAAAAAGTTTATCAAAATTTCAGTTTTCCTTCATTAACAAACCCGTTCGGTCCTATTGATTCCAAGAGAAAACATATATGACGGAAGACGTACATATTTTATATGTTAAATCTTGTCCATGATATTCATTTTTAAACTGACGTCAAAACAGGAGCTTTAACCAGTAGATGTTACCACTGTCCCAACTGCGCTATATTCTTTATGAGGCTATCAAAGTCATGACCCTGTCAATGAGTTGTTGTAGTTTGTATCATATATTAGGTCCAAGCACACAGTTATCGTCCTTTGGTTTTCGTTGTCTACGAATATAGTCCCTAGTGTAAACAGTGTATAACTTGCATGTTTTGTTTGATATACTTTCCCAATTTATTTCTTGGTATTAAATGCATGAAATATTAAGTTGGGGGATGTCATGTCAACAAAATTTTGGTGCTGAATCTTTATGTTAAGTAGTGAATTGGTCCAGTTCTAAAAGGTCAAATTTTATCACGTCTGAAGCTGTCAAACTGAATTTTACACCCCCTTAACACAAAATTGTCAATATTTTGAGTTAGAGCTGGGAGAAGTTTCTATAATGTTGATATTATTTGTCTCACTGGTAGTACACTACACTGTAAAAAGCTCTTTGAGAAAGAGCAGGTGCGATATTTTTAATTTGAATTTATTGTCTAAAAGAAATGCACTACGAAATAACTGTGTTCTCGGGCCTATGTTCGATAAATTGAGCTGGGGTTTTTTTTCGTTTGAATTCTTCAAAGACTGATTCATACCATAAGTCTTGTTTCGACTCAAAATATGTTTTCAGACATAAAACAATCTGTAGCTGCTTATTGAAAATGAAGATATTCTAACTCAGGATCAGTGGCCGACAATGCAGCTTTTTAATTTAGTACAGACCGGTGTGTGTTTTGAGAAAATGAAGGTGTGTGTCACTAGTGGAACTACTTACTCCTAACCAGGGGCACACGAGATCAACCCTGGTGTTGTAAGTGGTTTGTGATGCTCTGTCTTCTATGTTTTTCTATGTTATTTTTTGTCTAACTTGTTTGTATTTTTATCCATGATTGCCATGTCATTGTCTACTTGTTTTCGACTTTTGAGTTTGAATATCCTTTGGTATCTTTTGCCTCTCTTATATGAATATCATGATTTTTTTTCTCAGAATTTGTTATAGTTTGGTTTATATATGCGAGTATATATACAGATGTTTTTTTATGAAATAAAAGACCGTATGCACAATTTAAAAAAAATCGTTGTGATGGATTGTATTAGATAACGTGTACAAATTATGTTCAATAAGAGTAATTTTGACATCTTTATAAAGCCAAAGAAAATAACATAGCCTACATAAACTCGAGTTTTAAACTGATAGTCATGGTTGAGAACAGAACTTTTTTTTTCTAATTAGTTAAAATAGTAACCTTTACACATTTAAAAATACAATTATGTTAGCTGCCATAAATCTTAAAGGCAATCAAGTAGTATGGTCTGACATTATTACCCTTTACAACCCCAAAACAACTATAGAAAAGCTCTATAATTGTATATCATCAAACAGAATTTTCAATTATACATGTAGACACATGTTGTCAATTATTGTCAATTACGAAAGGTTATGTCAGCTTTCAATTGCAATGGTTTTCAATTTACTTTGATGTTTGGTACCCGTTATCATGCAAATTCACCAATTATCGTTAAAATCACTAATCAGATGACTGTGAATTGAATTTGAATTAAGCATGGTTGAAATATGGAGTCACATTTGTTTTAGATATCGAAACAGTTCGCCTGCTTACTACGGCGATGTTTACCTAATCTCAATATATACTGAGCCAAAAAAGTTTAGCAACAATTTAAAAAAAAAATGTTTTTGTTGTTTCTGCAAAAAAATCATTTAAATATCATTGATATACTCCTTAATTTTACCATTAATTTAAAACAATCGTACTTTTTTATCAGGTGATTGAATTCGCGCCATTTTAGATTTGCACGTGTAATTGATGTTTTACCTTCTGTACCTGTATTTTTAAAATGATATTAAAATTTTCTTTTTTACTAACGTTCAGAAACACACCATTTGTAAGAAAAACATATACACCTTTGAAAAAAAGGCATAAGGCGTCAACCTGGCCTCCCCGAAAATGACCGTCAGTAACCTCTTGGAATGATTGATGCCGGAATCAGTGTTGCTGACATCATGGCTCGATTTAGTGTGCATAAGGCAACAGTTTAGAGACTAACAAACAGATATCGACAAATTGCAACTGCACATGATAGGTCGATATCTCGTAGACCAAACAAAGCTATCGTCAAGGGAGGAGCGCTACCTTTGATCTACGTCAACACGTGACAAGACACAGATTGGTTAAAAAAGTCTTTCGAACTGAAATGTATTTCTATGCAATAGAAATATCAGCAAAGTGAAAAATTGATTACTGAATATCAAACATTAAATGGGCTGATGGTTTTTGATAATTATTAAAGACCACACGACCTTTAGGAAGATGGGATGCCTAAATTATAATCCATAGATTTTTTTATAATTTGCCAAAATGTAGTTCATATCCCGCTTGTTTAAAAACATTAATAAAAAGAATGGGTCACCGGACTTATTTTCACACTACAGGTTGTGCAAAATTGTCAAGATTTTATATAGAGACGTTACGCTCGATGTTGGTGTCACTTTTGGTAACGTCGTATGTTAACGTCAAAATTATATAAATATAGACGTTTTGTAATATTGACGTCCAGTATATTTGTTAAACACTCGCTTTTTGGTTAATGAAAAGTGATATGGGTTTATGCCAGGTAACCTCTTGACAAATGTAAATATAAGATAAATGCGTATAGTGTTTTGTAAAAAGGACGGAAATAGTGGGATTTACGCTACATTCAAATCCACGCGTATGCATTCATGCACAATTTGTTTTAAAATAATATATAAAAAAGAAGATGTGGTATGATTGCCAATGAGACAAATATCCACAACAGACCAAAATGACACAGACATTAACAACTATAGGTCACCATACGGCCTTCAAAAATGAGCAAAGCCCATGCCGCATAGTCAGCTACAAAATTTATCTAAAGCGAGAAACAAGATAAATTACGCGTCATACATTTCTAAATCACTTTTTTTAATATCAATTGGAGAAATAAAAAAAATTAAAAAAAAACTTTAATGTAATAGATATTATTGCTTAAGACAATATTGGATCAATATTGAGAAAGTTCTATGTAGTGCTCTGATCCTGTGCAGTGACGCAATACGAAGCCGTGACACAATATAAATGTCAAATGAATATCAATGAAGCAGTTAAAATAAATTAACACATTCCAAAATATTTTTACTCTCTTCTTTGGTTAAAACGAGCGTATTTCTTTTCAAAATATTGTCTTTGCATACATACAATTCGGAAGCGCTTGGGACAATTGCTTTTTGATTTTTCGAAAGATTGCCCTGTAATCCGTGATAGTTTTTTTTAATGAAATTATGTCCATTAATTACAGATCTTCCTTCAGGGAAAGTTGGGCCTTCTTTTACTTTAAGGGTCCCTATACTTTAGAGGTAATTGTTATAGGTTAGATGATGTTTTAGGTTAGGGTTAGGATTTATGGTTAGGGCGAGTGTTACGGTTAGGTATGGGTTAAAGAAAGATTTGGGTTTTTTAAATAGTTTAGTAATGCTCTATAAGTGTTGGGACCCCTAAAGAAAAAGAATGCCGAAAGTTGACCCCACTCATTAGTTTCTTCTCCTGATAACATAATTATGACTCCCCGATGTAATTTTCCTCATCATCACAGAAAACTGCAAAAAATTGACTTCCAACGAAATGCCAACTAGAATCAGTAAACAAACAATAGTCACGCTCAAGGCATCCGTCGCAATAACAGGACACGGTTCGAACTAGTACCGTTTTTAGATTTTTTTGTTTCTTCTCGATGTATGGTCCGTATACCCTTTATTGGTTTAAATGATTTCTATCTCTAGGAATTTTTCCTACATATTTAGAATTTCTTTGTTTACAAGCATATGACCATGGTGTTTTTAATCGTGACTGCGTGAATTGAAAAAGTTATAATACAGCCGAACATATCTGAAATTTCCTGCGTATATAACGGCAATATCTGTCCACCTGCGGCATACTGCGGACCCTTTCTTTGTCAACTTTCATAATAATTCATAATTATTTGTTTATATCCAAATTCGGCTACAGATTCTACTAGGCACCGTGTACTAGGAAATCAATGCAATGACCTATAATTGCATTTATCTTCGTCATTAGAACTTAAGTCTTACTAGTGGACAAGTCAACTTAAATATTCCAGACATGTCGAGGTGAATATTTGACATACAAACCTAAATATCCAACATGTTGATTTAAGGTCCAAAACTTTCTTCGTCAACATATATGTAAGGCAACATAAAGTATCGATGATTTTTTATTTAAAACATATATACTTTTAAAATATCAATCATATTAAAAACGGAAAAATTTCCACTTATGTTTGGAAATATTTTAATATCCAATTAGCTCTACGTATAACATCCCCGTATTTGATTGTTTACCTATCGATATGTGTCCGTGTGTCCGTATTCGTATACATGTATGTAATAACACAATAATGTATACACAACGTTCAACTTTCTTATTCAATACTTTAATTGATACGAATATCCATTATGTATGATATGCTAGCTGTACATTTTCAGGCGATTATCTCCACTGAAGATATTAATTTTGTATATACATGTATAATTTTGTTGTTGTTGGGTTTCTATTTCATTAGCTTTAACAAAAAATTACACGAAAGAAAAAAAAAACATTTGAAAGAAAAAATAGATTCCGAATTTAAGTTTTAGATATTTTTATAACAAAATAAATACGTTTCAAAAACGCCATAATGCAAAAAAACGATTACATTTAATGGTTTACGTCAAAAACGTCAAATAAGCGACGCTGTGACATTTTGGTAGACCACCATGTGCCCACTGTATTTTGAAAATTTTTACATTAATCCTTATACTATTTATATCGAAATGTTCCTTCGGTTTGAGAATTTCCGATTATCGCTTAAATTTTCTTCTCAATTATACAGTTTTCACTTATTTATAAAGATTTGTAACAACTTGTTTTTAGTATTTTAGAAAAAAAATGAAGATGCCATTTTTGGGACATTTTGGTAGACACCCTTCCAACGCATTAGTAATCAAAATAAATTGACAAAAATATAAACGAATGCATTCTACCGTTTCTTTTTTATTAGGAATTTATCAAATTGGCTTCATTTCTCCGTTTTAAAATGCACAATCCTGTTTTTTTCTTCGTTTTCTTTAAAAACCATCAAAATTAATAACGTTAAACGTTGGTTAAAAGTTTTGTGACGGGAGCCCTGTGGGGACTCATATGCAAAATATAATTTTATGTAATGCTAAAAAAGAGACTGCGATATGAATAAATGCCGTTCAGATTTTCTAGATTACCGGACATGTAGAATTTTCTGACTAGATAGCATGCTTTACATATTTTTACTTGGTATTGAGAATTTCAAGTAGAGAATGTATTTTTTAAACGTTGTTGTGACAGTGTTTTTAGGTGCTCTGATTTTGATTATGATGTCGAAGTTCTCATTGAATTCGTTCTTTAAAATTGGGAATCAATGTTTTTAAAGCATTTTCCAAGTTTGTTTTACGTAATGATATTTGAAATAAAGACTTTGATGACAAATAATCTCGCTATCGATCGATTCTCACCTGTTATGCCGCAAAGGGCTTATATTTTTTCCTTCAGTGTCTACAAGCTGAAATGGATTTTTCCAAGGTCTACTCGGTTCGAAAATGGTGTCAATTGCGTTATACATATATAACATCACTAAGTCCTAACGTTCCTCTTTCATATGGTATACAATTTTTATATTTTATTTACTTGTGGGTATCCGAAATGAGGAGGAACCCTCAAAAACAATATTAGTATGTTACCCGTCTACACGCAAAAACATATGATTTGTCTCGTTTGTTTTTGGACAGCTTATTGACAAAAGTTAATAAAAACTAATAAGCCACCGTAAAAATAATGTTTTAAGTGCTCCGAAGATTTTAACACAAAAAAACATTTTATATTCACGGTATTTTTCTTATTTTAAGCCGATTATTGGTCAGAGGTACGTAAAATCAGAAAACGTCACCAACATCGAGCGTAACGTCATAGTATTCATGGAAAACCCTATTCTCCGCCATAAAATACAAACCACATCATAGAATTTTGAGATAAAATAAGAGAAGATAGCTCAAATAGTATGCTTTCAGATAAGAAAAAGAAAAAATGGGGTCACCGGACTCGTTTTCTTTCTACATATAAAAATGGTTAAATTCCTACACATTCTATTGTAAAGGTAATACTATCTGAATCATCTGCCCTTGCATTTGAGTTGCCTCCCCTTATTTGACAAAGTTGGAAAAAAATTAATCAAACAGCAGAATTCATTTTTTTGTAAAATACAATCATTAATATGATCAAACATGACATTTTCTATATTATAATGAAAATTCTTACACATGAATTACCTACTACTATAAAAATTTGCATATTTCATCAAATATCTAGACCTTGTTTTCTTGTTTTTCAAAATCCAAGTGGAGGAAGACACCCTATCTATCTGAAGCTGTTTACTTCTACGAAATTTGGTCACCGAGTAAAGTTGTATCATTACCAATCAATCCAAATTTTCGTATGGGCACATTAAACATCAAAAGTTACTTTATATTATCCTTTATCACTACAATCTATATCAATAATTAAAGAGATGGACTTAATGTCGCCAGTGAACATCATTAATTGAGTAGGTCCAGTATCGCTGGTACATATCCCTTAAAAATGCACAGAATCAGGAGTTCATATCTTCCAACAATTTCTTGTATTTTTTTTAAATACATTTGTAGTTGATAATTAATTTTTTGGTTCCATGCTAATATAATGCAAAGTCAGTTCCATTGCCATGGAAGCAAGCAAGCATTGCTCTGGCCTTTGTTAGTCTTGCATTATTTTGATATTAGTTTCTTGTGTACAATTTGGAAATTAGTATGGCGTTCATTATCACTGGACTAGTATATATTTGTTTAGGGGACAGCTGAAGGACATCTCCGGGTGCGGGAATTTCTCGCTACATTGAAGACCTGTTGGTGACCTTCTGCTGTTGTTTTTTTATTTGGTCGGGTTGTTGTCTCTTTGACACATTCCCCATTTCCATTCTCAATTTTAAACATATATTGTTATAACATAAAAATGTATATTTTTGTGTCAATAAATATATAATCCAGAACAACATCTTTTTCATCCTTTTAAAGCAGTTTGGGGATAAGTCTAGGACATGTTCCTGTTTTTGCACTGCTATCTAATATTAATGAAATCAGTTTTGCTTTAGTGCAATATAACTACACTGCTACGACAAAGTCTTTGTGGCTTTTTTTAAAATGCATTTTTTACATTTTACGAAATTTTGTATCAAGGTCAACCACGACTGGTTTAGGGTAGTATAAATAACAAAACTAAAATCGTAAACTTACAGCAAAATGGCACTTATTCATTTTGGCATCTTGCTTTTTAAAATGAGCCTTACATTTATAAATTTCTTAATTTTTGTCCGTAATTCTGTCACTAAACTAAGATTATGAATCCGACATGATTGTTAAACTTAGTTTCTATGGAGACTTTAAACCAAATTTAATATTTATCATTTTCTGTTGAAATTTTTAACCAAAATGTATCATTTGTATATCTTCATAGTGGGACAAGGCCAATGTCGATCAATATTAAAGCTATAACTTCAAACAAAATTGCGCCAGTTCTGAATTGTATCTGATTTCAGCAATAATAAAAGTCATCATTTATCATCTGTGTCAAGCATACTTGATGTAAAACATATATAGTGTCAAAGAGTACATCTGCAAGTGGAAAATAACATTTCTAAAATAAAGTATGATGATATACAAATTGTGCTATTAATGGAGCGTAGGCGTTTGATATTGCAAGTACTAATTTGTTTGGTCTTTACTTGAATCTGGTATGATATCAGGGCAAATTAAACTATATAATCCTTCTTACATAAAGACATTTGCAGAAAAAACTACGCTAATCAAAGTTTATAAGAAACGATAACATTTAAAGTGGACAAATATTTATCAGACATGTAAATATTTATCATTTAAATATTTGTCCACCTCAAATAGATGCGTATCTTATTTTATCATTTCTTTGGGATATTTCTAAAAATATTTTACATCAATAAGCAGAAAAAAGTGGCAATTTGTAACAACGTACAAATTCCTAACCGGCAATGATAATTTAATGTCAAAATAGGTGAAATGTTCCCCTTAAAATTTGCTTCAGCATTATAACGTCGTAGGAAGGCGTCCCATAATAAAAAAAAAAAAATAGCCCTGCAAGATGTCATAATTATTCGGACTAGGGTGATAAATGACTTCAGTTAAACTCACCGTGTTGGTTAAGTACAAAACATGTTGATACCCATTCACATTTACACTTTTGTGTTCTCAATTCTTGCCACTAAAGGTAACTAAGCCATCATCGATCATACAAACAGGGAAAGGTTTTTTTTTATTTCATACAAATTGACGTTAAATTAGCGTAAACGAAACGTCTGGTATGGACCTTTCACATTTCAGAATCAGAACCTCAAGTTTTTACCATGTGCTATAAATGTGTTTATTTAAAAAAAAAAAAACAAGAAAAACTAGAGGCTCTAAAGAGTCTGTGTCGCTCACCTAAGTATATGTGAGTATTAAAGAAAGGAAGCAGGTGGATTCATTACAAAATTGTGTTTTGGTGATGGTTATGTGTTTGTACATCTTACTTTACTGAACATTCTTGCAATTTACAATTATCTCTATCTATGATGAACTTGGCCCAGTAGTTTCAGTGGAAAAAATTTACTATAAAGGACAATAACACCTTAGGGGGTCAATTGACCATTTCAGTCATGTTCACCATTTGGAACTCTTGGTTTAATAGCTTCTTTGTGAGCAGTAACCCTCTATCAAGAAAATCATGATATGAAAATGCAAGCACGGGAATATCGTACCAATTGGGAGATATATACCCCGTATGCGTATATACATTAATGTTTTATGAGTATTCAATTTCAAATTACGTAATAACAATAAGGATAATCTAGATCATAACAACAGTACACAAAAACGGTGAGCCTCCCCAAAACCAACCGGAGTTAATGTAAATGCTACAGAGTGTAAGCACCAAGCACTTCATTTGCCCTTAAGTTTTATCCGTTTTGCGGGAAATGTTTGTATAGAAACAAATAATCATGATAATAGCTTTTCTTAAATAGACACAAGTTTCTAGATTTAGCGTGATTTGAAAGTGTATATGTGTAATTATGTGGTGTGTTTTGTTTGTAATACTGCGTTATATTACTGTATCATTGACACGAACTCTAATAGAGTTTACTGATATTTATAGAAATTTTCTTAAGTATCACCAAATGTTCTTGAACTGTTGTTCTACAAAAGAAAGATGGATACTATACACATTTATAGACAATATCATTGCTGAGCTAAAATAAATTCACATGCGTATACGTGTATATATGATGTCCTCTTGTACACCTATATGCGTCTGAGGTTTGAAAATAAAGTATTGTATATTGTCATTCTTATGTATTCTTGTGTTTGTGTCATAACTGAAGGGTTTGGGTTTTAATGTAAACATAGGAATACATGTACATCAAAGTTTAAGTCGCTAGTACGCTTCCGTATAGCCAAATAACAAATTCGAGTTCTTTTTTTATAAAACTATTTTGACCGACTTTTGCTTGTTTTCCTTCAAGGTTGAATTTACAGAAGTAACAGAAACTATAATTGACATCCTGCTAATCAAGTCTGTGACATTAATGATTGATTTCAAAACATTTATTTCAATGACCTTAGTGAATAACAAACATTTAAACTGTATAGACTTTGAATCCATCTGAGGGACATTTGAATGCTAAACATAGGCTTTCAAATGGACTTTTTGACTGTAATTCAAACGTAGATAAAGTTTATGTTATATTGACTTTTACAACTAATACAATAATGATTTCAGGAAAAGAGTCGACACATACCCTAGGGACTTTTAAACTTATATTGCGAAAAGAGAAACTGACAACACTGCGACATAAAACAAAAATCAACGAAAAGACAAACAAGTCCACAAGCACTATAAACATAGGAAGGGTAAAGATTGAATAACTTGATGTTTAAAAAAAACCGGTATGTTATTATAATTTTACCATAGCCAACTGATTCGCTTATCTTTATCTTTGAAAATATTCAAGGAACTGTAGTAACCTTTATTATCGCTATTTTGTGCATTTTTCCTATGATCCTTTTTTGTGATAATTTTCATATCATGTTTCTCGCTTGAGATGGAAAAATTATTGCTAGAAACTAAGAAGACCACGTGGCGTTGCTAACGAAATTGTATTAATCAGGCTTTGGTGATATTTGGTTTATTTTCTTTCTAAATATGTTTGTCCAAATCTTCACGCACAACTCATATTTCTTCTTATACACTTGTTTTCTTAAATATAGATAATGGAGTCGGAAAAAAAACAACATTTATTTCATATTATGCGGCTGGTATAATTTTTTTTTATTTCATATTATGCGGCTGGTTTAAGGGGGAATAGATGCCGTGTTCTCGATAAATTTGTGCGTCTTTCCATTTTTAATTCATTTAGGAAGTAGAATATTAATTCAGCAATCAAAGATCAGTATACAATTAAAATATTTTTTTCATCAACTCATTACATAACTTGAAAAATTAGTATTTGAAAACTGACAATATAGAGCATGGTAAATGCTGAATTATCACTTCAAAAATAAGTTTAAAAAAATATGATAGGTTAATATGTAAGAAGGTTACAATTTATAATAATGAAGACAATTTGGTTCTGAGAAGGTTTTGCTGGATTAGTTCAAAGGACGTTTCGTCCTATATTTTAATTTTAAATACAGAAGTAGGTTCTTATAGGGTGTATAATTTCCTGTAAAAAATGGTTGCATTTGACTTACTTATATTACAATGTATTACTTCACAACTTAATTCTGACAAGGTGTTGTTTAAAATTAATTTTAAATACCTTATGGTTAGTTATGGATATGTGCCATCCTTTATATCATAAAGTAACTAAAAATATTCACGATTCTTACAAGGTATAAAGCACTTTATATATAAGTTGTTTCTTATGACGTTCGCCAGAATTAAGACAGGCTCATATAGAATGTATATGAAGTTATACTATTGTCTCAGTAAAAGGGAGAAGGTTTGGTATCATTAAAGCGTTTAATACCGCTGCAAATATTTGCACATGTCCTATGTCAGGAATCTAATGTACAGTAGTTGTCGTTTCTTTATGTAGTTTATACATGTTTCTCGTTTCTCGTTTTTTTTATTTATATAGATTAGACTGTTGGTTTTTCCGTTTGAATGTTTGTTTTTTTTCACTTGTAATTTTGGGGCACTTTATATTTTGTTAGGTGTGAGCCAACTTGAAGGCTCCGTGTTGAAGGCCGTACCTTGACCTATAATGGTTTACTTTTAAAAATTGTTACTTGGATGGAGAGTGGTCTCATTGGCACTCATACCACATCTTCCTATACCGATATACATATAATTGGTACTGACAAGGTTACTTTTATATGCCAGCTTTAGCTGGCACTTATGGTAGAAGCATCGTTTTGGGACAAAGAACGATAACTCTTGCTAGACGACCCATCTGAAAAGTTTCGTCACTCTCGTTAAATCTCGTACGATTATTTTTTATTAATGGCTGCCAAAATTCTCGCTTAATCGCGATCTTGTAAAAACAGGCAGAACGGAACAAATTCGATGTTAAATACGACATGAATTTTTATTTGTTTGCAAAAACAAGAATTCAGAAATGTTGGCTACTTGTGTAGCTTATTTAAATTTTATTGTACCACGGAAATTACCGAAGTAATGGCAACAACATCCGACGCCATGTTTCGTCTGCTTCAACATTCCATTATCAGTGAGGTCAAAGCAAATTAACTGTCCTAAATAATCACAGGTACTTCATTCAAAAGTCACAAAATCATAGTTAACGAAAACATATTTAGCGTAAAAGTTCCGTCCAGCCATGGGAACACAGAAAAAAAACTCTGCAAGCAATATATTTCGCATTTCTTTAATTTTTTAATTTGAATTGACCATGTCGGGCATGCGGGGTAAACTCCGGTGCACTGGTTGACCATGACTCCTTATGTTCATCTGCCACATATCATTATTCCCCACACCAAGGAACAGTGATAATTATACAGTTGAATGTGATCACGGTTATTCATGTAGTCAATGGCGAATCCAGCATTTTTCATAAAAAAAAAAGGGGGGGGGGGGTCTGACGGTGCGCTCCAGTCATGCTTCAGTTATTCCCTATATAATCATCATTTTTTCCCTAAAGAAAAGGGTCTCCCTCTGGATCCTTTGGTAGTCCACAGACTAATTCAAAACTTAACAAAAGTTAAAACATTCAAATAATTCACAATCTTCTTATTCTGTACTTTCTAAATGGCAAACTCTCAAGACATCTTTTCATTGATTATGTCAAACCTTATACAGTCCCAGGAAATGGAAACTGTTTTGTTTTCTCTCTCTAAGTTTAATCATAAAAGGAGACTTGAGTCTGAGTAGTACATTTAGAACTGACTACTGTATATATTGTATGCTTCAATATTGTCCAAAATTGGATTTTATGGGAAGATGGAGTTATTATGATAGCCCATGAGAATAAACCATGATGTGTATATAGGGCATGTTACTTGGAAGAATGTGGGCTACATCCTTTAAAATTCAAGCTGCAGCAGTCGCCTGCATATTTTATGCATCAGTTTATCCCTGATCAAAACATTTTCACTCTAACCAAGTACTTTATGACTATATCACTATCAGGTTCACATTTCAACCTATTTAGCAATACACACTTATGATATAACATCACAGTACAAAAATTGTACTCAGTAACCAAATTGCACCTATTCAACAAAAAATACCTGCAAAAAACTTACAAGTTTTGTTTCACCATGTGAAATTATCTTATTATCATCTTTTTACTCTGGTACATTAATTAATAAGTGATAGATTTCTCTTAGAAGAAATTTAAAGGTCTGAGTGACTATAAACTATACAGAGAACAATACCTGTTGTATTTGTTCAATGGGACAAAAGAACTGCAAAAAGTTTAAATGGACAGGTAACTACCAGGTGAATCTATGGAAAGGTTCAATTGGGTTCCAATAAAATGAGCAAATTAAATGTGTTACCATGAACATCCTTTTCTTCCAAAAATAATAGTTACAGCATGAAATAAAACAAAATCTCTTTTTATATCCCAGTTTAAAGGATTTGAAATTAACCATACATGTAAAGATGTATGGACTTTGGGTTCCTGTCTCATTACAGGATCATGGATTGTTTGGATGTTATTTCAAACTAATTTTTCAATGACTGTACATGGACTCAAAATTAAATTGGTATAACTCTATTGTAAACAAGGGAAGTCTACAAAATAAGCACAGAATAAACTTTTGTCTGGTACATAAAAAAAAGTTTGTTAAAAAAAACTGACAATTTAGGTAAAATTAGGGTATTCTCATGTTAGCAAATTTATTTTCATGACCAAAAAAAAAAGTGCAAACCTAAAGGCAATAAAATGCTTTGCCATGCACAGCCTGATACGACTGCAGATGTATATTGAGCATATAAATAACACCATTTTTTTTTATGTCAGGTGAAATCAAACCTATTTTAATTTTAGACCCTTTAGATCAATATGGACTAATTTGAAAACAGGCACAGGTAGACCCACATATTTCTATTCAGCAGAAGTCTCGAACTACATGTACATATCTCCTTAATTCCATATGATAGTAAGTCCTACTAACTATTGAAAATGTGTACATTTAATTTTTTTCTAGCTCCTCTCGTGTGAAAGCAGAACCTTTTTGGTCACTATTTATGTGTTGCGTCTAAATAAGAATTGTAACACTTTATAGTGACTGAACAGGTTAAACAAATACTTCTTAGGAAACAGAAAAAGAAGACAACTTGAAACAGCACAGCCATGCCAGTATATGTATGTATAAAACTCAGATCAGAATAGCATAGACAATGTGTTAGTTCTATGTCCTTGTGAATTTATTGTGAGGAAAGTTATCAATAATTCTGCAGATAATGAAATTTATTCAAGTGTTTTGTACATTGCTGTTAAAATTTTCACACACTCAGTGAAACATTCAAACAAGCTAAACTGAATTTTTATTACTGAAAGTTTCAAACATTGACAAATGTTTTATTTACCAAATAACTCATGTGTTTCTGTGAGAGAAAAAAAATCATGTTCAATTTTTGGAATTAAAGGGAAAGATGATCCTTTTCTCGCTCTGGTGCATGTCAATTGTGAATATATACTTACGGTTACCAAATATATTTTCTTTATCATGATACTCACATCAACATTATCAAGAAGTACATGTACATCATAGGAAAAATGCACAGACTACAGATAAAATGTTTAAAACACCATATTTTGAGTGCATCTCCTGCCAAATCTGTACTAGATGAGTATAATTGATGTAAATAAGGTAATTTTTGGAAGAAAAACCCAAAATATAAAAATAAAAATACCTCCAATAATGTACTATAACCCCAAAATCAATTCTTATCTTCCTTTTGAGTTTTGTGTATGAACCTCCTGGTAAAATTTCATGGAATTCCATTTACTTAACTCAAGTTATTGTCTGAAACCAAATGTGTTTTTTTTAACATGCTTGTATTTCCCATTTCCATTCTCAATTTTTTTTTGCTATCATATAAGAACTTGAAAAGTAAGCTACATTATGTACTTGTAACAAAAAAAATATATGCAAGAAATGACATAAAACTGACTCTGAATTAAATAGTACATGTCAGATATTGATGTAGAACTCACAAACTGAAGATGATCAGAAATACAAATGTTTTTATTCGAGTCAGATTTTTTTTTACCGAAGCCCTTCAGCGCTATCATTTAAAATTATTTAGTCAAAATTTAACACTAGTATTAAGGTTTATCATAACAAATTGGCAAATACAGTCTTATTATCACCTAAAAAATACTGTGTACAGACTGACATGTGCGGTTTGGGAAGTTTTTATGTTTTTAGATATATAAAAGTTAAATTTAATTTGCATATCTGAAAGATAAAATCATTTTTAGCAAAGATCTGGATTCAAAATATTTTTTTGTCCTATGCTTTTTTATTCATCAATTTGGGAATCAGAATATTTTTTTCAAGAAAAATAGCATTTTCCATCTGAACTTATAATTTTATTTGAGATATAAACAAAACGTTATTGTAGCCTTGGACATTCGTTCTGAACATGCATGAAATATTTGCCACTGAACGTTAAACCACCAACAACCAATCAATATCTAGGACATTATAAAGCTGGCATTTAAGGTAGCGCCTTCCTCATATTATATTTTTAAGCCCCCGGTCGCCATTTAGTTTTACCCTTGTCAGTCTTTATGTCTGCCCGTACGCCCGTACGTCCCTGAATTGGTTTCCGTATTCCAACTTTAGTTTGACCCAACCAAATGTTATGAAACGTATACACAATGCTTATAAGCACAAATCACAGATCAAAGTTGAATTTGGGTGGCGTCACTTTTAATTTTCAAGAGTTGTGCCCAATTATAATGAATTTCAATGGTGAAATATTGTAAAAAAATTCGTTCCCGTATTCCAACTTAAGTTTATGAAACTTATGCACAGTGCTTATTACCCATAACTCTGATCAAGTACGAAATTGGGTAGCGTCACTTATAATTTTTTGAGTTATTATAAGCAAACAGGGGCATCATCTGTGTTCTGACAAGGTATGGTTGTATTTACTGTACATAACGATTGTTTCTGAGGAGGTACCGACACTCAGTAGACTTAGAACTTTAGTGCTGATAAAGATAGTGTTGTTTAAACTGTAAATAAAGGTTGGTTTTAAGGAGGATCCGACATGAAGTTTACTTAAAAAATTTGGTTCTGACAAGTTATTAATGTTCTTTTGTAAATAAAGGGCTACTTCTGAGGAGGTACTAACATAAAATTTGATTCTAACAACGTATTGTTGTTTTTACTGAAAATAACGAATGGTTTTGAGGACTTTCTGACATAATGTTTACTTAAAAAATTAGAGATGATAAGGTTATGTTGTTTTAACTGTAAATAAGGTTGGTTTAGAGAAGGTACCGACACATAGTTTACTCAAAAAATGTTTCTGACAAGGTATAAAGGTTTTTACTGTAAATAAACGTGGGTTCTGAGGAGGTACCGACACTCAGATAAGTAAGAAAATTTAGTTCTGACAAGGTATGGTTGTTTTTACTGTAAATAAAGGTTGGTTCTGAGGAGGTACCGACAATCAGATTACTTAGAACATTTAGTTCTGACAAGGTATGGTTGTTTTTAGTGTAAATAAAGGTTGGTTCTGAGGAGGTACAAACACATTTTTTTCTTAGAAAATTTATTTCTGACAAAATATGGTTTATTTTACTGTTAAAAAAAGGTTGGTTCTGAGGAGGTACCGACACTCAGATTACTTAGAAAATTTAATTCTGACAAAGTATGGTTGTTTTACTGTAAATAAAGGTTGGTTCTGAGGAGGTACACACACATTTTTTTCTTAGAAAATCTAGTTCTGACAAAATATGGTTGATTTTACTATATAAAAAAAAGGTTGGTTCTGAGGAGGTTCAGACAATCAGATTACTTAGAAATTTCTAGTTCTGATAAGGTTTGGTTGTTTTTACTTTAAATAAACGTGGGTTCTGAGGAGGTACCGACAATCAAATTACTTAAAAAATTTAGTTGGGAAAATTAGTTGGGAAAAGATATGATTGATTTTACTTTTAAAAAGGTTGGTTCGGCAGAGGTACATACACAAACTTTATTTCGAAAATTCTAGTTCTGATAAGGTATTGTTGTTTTAACTGTAAATAAAGGTTGGTTCTGAGGAGGTACAGACACAAAGTTTTAGTTCTTACAAGTTGTGGTTGTTTTAACTGTAATTAAAGGTTGGTCCTGAGGAGGTACCGACATAAAGTTTTCTGAGAAAATTTAGTTCTGAAAAGGTATGGTTGATTTTACTGTAGATAAACATGGGTTCTTAGAAGGTACCGACACTCGGATTAGTTAAAAATTGAGTTCTGACATGGTATGGTTGTTGTTACTGCCAAGTAAGGTTGGTTCTGAGGAGGTTCAAACACATTTTTTTCTAAGAAATCTAGTTCTGACAAGATATGGTTGTTTTTTTACTGTAAAAAAAAGTTGTTTCTGAGGAGGTACTGACAATAGTTTACTTAGAAAATTTAGTTCTGACAAAGAATAGTTGTTTTCACTGTAAATAAAGGTTGGTTCTGGGGAGGTACAGACACAAAGTTTTCTTGAAAAATTTAGATCTTACATGGCGTTAAGATTTTACTTTAAATAAATGTTGGTTATAAGGAGGTACCAACACTCAGATTACTTAGAAAATTTAGTTCTTACAAAGTATAATTTTTTTAACCTTCAATAAATGTGGGTTCTGAGGAGGTACCGACACTCAGATTAGTAAAAATTTTAGTTCTGACAAGGTATAGTTGTTTTTACTGTAAATAAAATTGGTTCCGAGGAGGTACAAACACAAAGTTTTCTTGAAAAATCTAATTCTGACAAGACATGGTTGTTTTAATGTAAAAAAAGGTTGGTTCTGAGGAGGTACCGACAATCAAATTACTTAGAAAATTTAAATCTGACAAGGTATGGTTGTTTTACTGTAAATAAAGGTTGGTTCTGAGGAGGTACACACACATTTTTTTCTGAGAAAATCTAGTTCTGACGAAATATGGTTGATTTTACTATAAAAAAGGTTGGTTCTGAGGAGGTACCGACACACAGATTACCTAGAAAATTTAGTTCTGACAAGGTATTGTTGTTTTTACTGTAAATAAAGGTTGGTTCTGAGGAGGTACACACAAAAAAATTTCTTACAAAATCTAGTTCTGACAAAATATGGTTGATTTTACCATTAAAAAAAAAGGTTGGTTCTGAGGAGGTACCGACACTCAGATTACTTAAAATATTTAGTTCTGACAAGGTATGGTTGTTTTTACTTTAAATTAAAGTGGGTTCTGAGGAGGAACCGACAATCAAATTACATAAAAAATTTAGTTTGGAAAAGATATGATTGATTTTACTGTTAAAAAGGTTGTTCAGCTGAGGTACATACACAAACTTTATTTCGAAAATTCTAGTTCTGATAAGGTATTGTTGTTTTAACTGTAAATAAAGGTTGGTTCTGAGGAGTTACAAACACAAAGTTTTCTTGAAAAATCTAATTCTGACAAGACATGGTTGTTTTTACTGTAAAAAAAGGTTGGTTCTGAGGAGGTACCGACAATCAAATTACTTAGAAAATTTAAATCTGACAAGGTATGGTTGTTTTACTGTAAATAAAGGTTGGTTCTGAGGAGGTACACACACATTTTTTTCTGAGAAAATCTAGTTCTGACGAAATATGGTTGATTTTACTATAAAAAAAGGTTGGTTCTGAGGAGGTACCGACAGACAGATTACTTAGAAAATTTAGTTCTGACAAGGTATTGTTGTTTTTACTGTAAATAAAGGTTGGTTCTGAGGAGGTACACACAAAAATTTTTCTTACAAAATCTAGTTCTGACAAAATATGGTTGATTTTACCATTAAAAAAAAAGGTTGGTTCTGAGGAGGTACCGACACTCAGATTACTTAAAATATTTAGTTCTGACAAGGTATGGTTGTTTTTACTTTAAATTAAAGTGGGTTCTGAGGAGGAACCGACAATCAAATTACATAAAAAATTTAGTTGGGAAAAGATATGATTGATTTTACTGTTAAAAAGGTTGTTCGGCTGAGGTACATACACAAACTTTATTTCGAAAATTCTAGTTCTGATAAGGTATTGTTGTTTTAACTGTAAATAAAGGTTGGTTCTGAGGAGGTACAAACACATTTATTTCTTAGAAAATCTAGTTCTGACAAGATATGGTTGATTTTACTGTAAAAACAGGTTGGTTCTGAGGAGGTACCGACACTCAGATTAGTTAGAAAATTTAGTTCTGACAAGGCATAGTTGTTTTAACTGTAAATAAATGTTGGTTCTTATGAGGTACAGACACTCAGATTACTTAGAAAATTTAGTTCTTACAAAGTATAGTTGTTTTTACTGTAAATAAAAGTGGGTTCTGAGGAGGTACCGACACTCAGATTACTTAACAAAATTAGTTCGACAAGATATGATTGATTTTACTGTAAAAAAAGGTTGGTTCTGCGGAAGTACATTCACAAAGTTTATTCAGAAAAATTTAGTTATGACAAGGTATGGTTGTTTTTACTTTAAATAAAAGTGGGTTCTGAGGAGGAACCGACAATCAAATTACATAAAAAATTTAGTTTGGAAAAGATATGATTGATTTTACTGTTAAAAAGGTTGTTCGGCGGAGGTACATACACAAACTTTATTTCGAAAATTCTAGTTCTGATAAGGTATTGTTGTTTTAACTGTAAATAAAGGTTGGTTCTGAGGAGGTACAGACACAAAGTTTTAGTTCTTACAAGTTGTGGTTGTTTTAACTGTAATTAAAGGTTGGTCCTGAGGAGGTACCGACATAAAGTTTTCTGAGAAAATTTAGTTCTGAAAAGGTATGGTTGATTTTACTGTAAATAAACGTGGGTTCTGAGGAGGTACCGACACTCGGATTAGTTAGAAAATTGAGTTCTGACATGGTATGTTTGTTGTTACTGTCAAGTAAGGTTGGTTCTGAGGAGGTTCAAACACAATTTTTTCTTAGAAATCTAGTTCTGACAAGATATGGTTGTTTTTTTACTGTAAAAAAAAGTTGTTTCTGATAAGGTACTGACAATAGTTTACTTAGAAAATTTAGTTCTGACAAAGAATAGTTGTTTTCACTGTAAATAAAGGTTGGTTCTGGGGAGGTACAGACACTCGGATTAGTTAGAAAATTTAATTCTGACAAAGTATGGTTGTTTTACTGTAAATAAAGGTTGGTTCTGAGGAGGTACACACACATTTTTTTCTTAGAAAATCTAGTTCTGACAAAATATGGTTGATTTTACTATATAAAAAAAAGGTTGGTTCTGAGGAGGTTCAGACAATCAGATTACTTAGAAATTTCTAGTTCTGATAAGGTTTGGTTGTTTTTACTTTAAATAAACGTGGGTTCTGAGGAGGTACCGACAATCAAATTACTTAAAAAATTTAGTTGGGAAAATTAGTTGGGAAAAGATATGATTGATTTTACTTTTAAAAAGGTTGGTTCGGCAGAGGTACATACACAAACTTTATTTCGAAAATTCTAGTTCTGATAAGGTATTGTTGTTTTAACTGTAAATAAAGGTTGGTTCTGAGGAGGTACAGACACAAAGTTTTAGTTCTTACAAGTTGTGGTTGTTTTAACTGTAATTAAAGGTTGGTCCTGAGGAGGTACCGACATAAAGTTTTCTGAGAAAATTTAGTTCTGAAAAGGTATGGTTGATTTTACTGTAGATAAACATGGGTTCTTAGAAGGTACCGACACTCGGATTAGTTAAAAATTGAGTTCTGACATGGTATGGTTGTTGTTACTGCCAAGTAAGGTTGGTTCTGAGGAGGTTCAAACACATTTTTTTCTAAGAAATCTAGTTCTGACAAGATATGGTTGTTTTTTTACTGTAAAAAAAAGTTGTTTCTGAGGAGGTACTGACAATAGTTTACTTAGAAAATTTAGTTCTGACAAAGAATAGTTGTTTTCACTGTAAATAAAGGTTGGTTCTGGGGAGGTACAGACACAAAGTTTTCTTGAAAAATTTAGATCTTACATGGCGTTAAGATTTTACTTTAAATAAATGTTGGTTATAAGGAGGTACCAACACTCAGATTACTTAGAAAATTTAGTTCTTACAAAGTATAATTTTTTTAACCATCAATAAATGTGGGTTCTGAGGAGGTACCGACACTCAGATTAGTAAAAATTTTAGTTCTGACAAGGTATAGTTGTTTTTACTGTAAATAAAATTGGTTCCGAGGAGGTACAAACACAAAGTTTTCTTGAAAAATCTAATTCTGACAAGACATGGTTGTTTTAATGTAAAAAAAGGTTGGTTCTGAGGAGGTACCGACAATCAAATTACTTAGAAAATTTAAATCTGACAAGGTATGGTTGTTTTACTGTAAATAAAGGTTGGTTCTGAGGAGGTACACACACATTTTTTTCTGAGAAAATCTAGTTCTGACGAAATATGGTTGATTTTACTATAAAAAAGGTTGGTTCTGAGGAGGTACCGACACACAGATTACCTAGAAAATTTAGTTCTGACAAGGTATTGTTGTTTTTACTGTAAATAAAGGTTGGTTCTGAGGAGGTACACACAAAAATATTTCTTACAAAATCTAGTTCTGACAAAATATGGTTGATTTTACCATTAAAAAAAAAGGTTGGTTCTGAGGAGGTACCGACACTCAGATTACTTAAAATATTTAGTTCTGACAAGGTATGGTTGTTTTTACTTTAAATTAAAGTGGGTTCTGAGGAGGAACCGACAATCAAATTACATAAAAAATTTAGTTTGGAAAAGATATGATTGATTTTACTGTTAAAAAGGTTGTTCGGCTGAGGTACATACACAAACTTTATTTCGAAAATTCTAGTTCTGATAAGGTATTGTTGTTTTAACTGTAAATAAAGGTTGGTTCTGAGGAGTTACAAACACAAAGTTTTCTTGAAAAATCTAATTCTGACAAGACATGGTTGTTTTTACTGTAAAAAAAGGTTGGTTCTGAGGAGGTACCGACAATCAAATTACTTAGAAAATTTAAATCTGACAAGGTATGGTTGTTTTACTGTAAATAAAGGTTGGTTCTGAGGAGGTACACACACATTTTTTTCTGAGAAAATCTAGTTCTGACGAAATATGGTTGATTTTACTATAAAAAAGGTTGGTTCTGAGGAGGTACCGACAGACAGATTACTTAGAAAATTTAGTTCTGACAAGGTATTGTTGTTTTTACTGTAAATAAAGGTTGGTTCTGAGGAGGTACACACAAAAATTTTTCTTACAAAATCTAGTTCTGACAAAATATGGTTGATTTTACCATTAAAAAAAAGGTTGGTTCTGAGGAGGTACCGACACTCAGATTACTTAAAATATTTAGTTGGGAAAAGATATGATTGATTTTACTGTTAAAAAGGTTGTTCGGCTGAGGTACATACACAAACTTTATTTCGAAAATTCTAGTTCTGATAAGGTATTGTTGTTTTAACTGTAAATAAAGGTTGGTTCTGAGGAGGTACAAACACATTTATTTCTTAGAAAATCTAGTTCTGACAAGATATGGTTGATTTTACTGTAAAAACAGGTTGGTTCTGAGGAGGTACCGACACTCAGATTAGTTAGAAAATTTAGTTCTGACAAGGCATAGTTGTTTTAACTGTAAATAAATGTTGGTTCTTATGAGGTACAGACACTCAGATTACTTAGAAAATTTAGTTCTTACAAAGTATAGTTGTTTTTACTGTAAATAAAAGTGGGTTCTGAGGAGGTACCGACACTCAGATTACTTAACAAAATTAGTTCGACAAGATATGATTGATTTTACTGTAAAAAAAGGTTGGTTCTGCGGAAGTACATTCACAAAGTTTATTCAGAAAAATTTAGTTATGACAAGGTATGGTTGTTTTTACTTTAAATAAAAGTGGGTTCTGAGGAGGAACCGACAATCAAATTACATAAAAAATTTAGTTTGGAAAAGATATGATTGATTTTACTGTTAAAAAGGTTGTTCGGCGGAGGTACATACACAAACTTTATTTCGAAAATTCTAGTTCTGATAAGGTATTGTTGTTTTAACTGTAAATAAAGGTTGGTTCTGAGGAGGTACAGACACAAAGTTTTAGTTCTTACAAGTTGTGGTTGTTTTAACTGTAATTAAAGGTTGGTCCTGAGGAGGTACCGACATAAAGTTTTCTGAGAAAATTTAGTTCTGAAAAGGTATGGTTGATTTTACTGTAAATAAACGTGGGTTCTGAGGAGGTACCGACACTCGGATTAGTTAGAAAATTGAGTTCTGACATGGTATGTTTGTTGTTACTGTCAAGTAAGGTTGGTTCTGAGGAGGTTCAAACACAATTTTTTCTTAGAAATCTAGTTCTGACAAGATATGGTTGTTTTTTTACTGTAAAAAAAAGTTGTTTCTGATAAGGTACTGACAATAGTTTACTTAGAAAATTTAGTTCTGACAAAGAATAGTTGTTTTCACTGTAAATAAAGGTTGGTTCTGGGGAGGTACAGACACTCGGATTAGTTAGAAAATTGAGTTCTGACATGGTATGTTTGTTGTTACTGTCAAGTAAGGTTGGTTCTGAGGAGGTTCAAACACAATTTTTTCTTAGAAATCTAGTTCTGACAAGATATGGTTGTTTTTTTACTGTAAAAAAAAGTTGTTTCTGATAAGGTACTGACAATAGTTTACTTAGAAAATTTAGTTCTGACAAAGAATAGTTGTTTTCACTGTTTTCTCGTCTGAATTGTTTGACACGGTCTTATCGGGGCCTTTTATAGCTGACTATGCGGTATGGGCTTTGCTCATTGTTGAAGGCCGTATGGTGACCTATAGTTGTTAATGTTTGTGTCATTTTGGTCTTTTTTGGATAGTTGTCTCATTGGCAATCATACCACATCTTCTTTTTTATATTTACGAATCCATCGTTATTTACAATTGAAAAAAAATATGCCTTGTCAGAACCAACTGGCCCCCTTTTTGGGAAAAAAGTTGGTTGCTTATATAGGGAATAACTGAAGCGTGACTGGAGCGGGTCCCCTCTTATGTCAGTTAGTGCGCCCTACTTATGAAAATTTCTGGATCCGCCACTGCCGTGTTTGATGATTTAATGAATTATATGTTAGCTAGACAAAATCTTGTTCAAATAATTTTCATTGATTGAATAATGCACACTTTTAATCAAATTAAATCAAATAATCGGTATTGTCATATAAATCAAAAACATGATCTGTGACAAACATAACATGTAAATATTAAAATACAAAATGTATCAGTTTAATGTGATTTGGGTAAAACTCAATGTCACTTAAACTAATTATTTAAGAGATTGTACAGGTGAACGATACCGAAAGAAATTCAACAGAAACATTTTCATGATCAATGGCAATTTGAAAAGTAAAAATAAATATCACTTAATATTTCATTTTCGGAAGTATCATTCTTAAATTCGCAAACGGTTGAAAAAAACTCTAAAAATTTTACTGAGAAAATAAAATAAAATTACTAATAAACTAAACAATTCATACTATACAATACAATGTGTGTTCGTTCCAATTAAGCTTCCCTGGGGGGAAGTTACAAAGATACAGACACTAATACAAGACAATTAAAGGATTGTTTATCTTAGTAAAATCTTAACATCAGTCAAAATGTATCTCCGTATACATCTACCAAATGTAAAATAAGAGAGCTTTATCATATTGAATTTGACCTTATTAATGTTGGAGTTATTTATCACTGATTTTTTATATGTCTTCGGTTTAACTTTTTCTAATCAACTTAAAATTAAATCTATATTTGTAAAATTAAAAAAGTTTGTTGGCTGCTTATTTCACTTCAACAATAATGTGTAATTCATAAATAAATATATAGCTTATAAAACATAACATGGTAAAGTAATCACCACTTTAACACTTTTATTTTATTACACCAGTTCTAATGATGCAAAGTTGAAACAACTTAATTGATGTTTTATTTCAGGGTCGTGGTTATCTGTCTTAATTTTACGGGAGTGAGATGTCAAATAAAGACATATCTGCGCAAGTCTGATATAGGTTCCGGTTCTGCACAAGTAATGGTTCTGAGGAAGTGCACCGCTGTCGTACCCTGATCGTTATAGTAGTACATTGTTTGGGGTTTACAAGTACGAGAAAGCATCACATTTCTGTGCGATATATTATTGAATAGTTAACATGTACTTATGAATAATAAAACCATATTTAGATTATAAATTGCATTGATACGATCATAATTGATATAACATACATGTACTAAACTGCCTTAGAAGAACTGCTGAATCAATTATGGAATGGATTTATTTTTCTTCGTAAAAGTGCACACTGTTTCATAACTTAGATTTTAATGTGTATTATCAGTGGTTATTAATCATTAAAGTCTCTACTAATTTAAGTTTATTTGTCGAATGTGTTTGATGCATCGCTTTTTAATGATAAAAACTATCAACCAAGAGACAAGTAAAGCCAACCTGTATTGATGACTGTATCAAGTATCAGTACATTATTATATAATCCTTGAAACTCATAAAAATATTGTCCTTTAAAGAAATCCTTTTCAGTTTTATCTGGATCTGTGACCATTCAAACAGATACAAATATGACATGTATTTGATAAATCTATTTATATAATATCATATAAACATGTATGCAAAGTAATCTAGCATGCATCTCGTTGTGTCCTGTGGTTGTATAAATGTATTGTTTTGCACGCTTCAGTGTGATTGTCCTATTGTAACTGTTTGATCTTTTTGCCAGATTTTTTTTATTGATATCACATAATGGCTTTGTTCTTAAATTCACAGTTGTAGTGTGAGCATCTGTTTGTAAATAAACAGATGTCAGAGGCCTTTTTTACACTTGCAGCGGTAATAGTTTTTCCTTCGTGTTGAAGGCCTTACTGTGACTTTAAGATGAATAACAGTAATAAAAGCGATGTTCCTTTCCATTTTTTACTTTTCTGTACATTAACTTATTTTGTGTCATCGACATGTACATGATTTATTGATACCCCATATAATTTTTTTTAAATCCCTTCAATACTGAAATAAATTTCTTTTCGTTATAAGGCTTAACGAATACCGTTATGCGAAGTAATTTGCACGGGTAGATTCACCCGTGCATACCTAAGCGGGATTTAAATCATTCGACGGTTTGCATTCAATCAGTCTACACGTTTTATTCAATTGCTGTTAAGGTCTGTTTGACTTTTTCTCCTTCATGTCTGACGAGGAAATCCAAAGTACTCATTAACGTGCACCTGCAAGAAGTCATCATAGGGGTGAAGATGACAACCCTACTAGCAACCCTACAGCTGATGCTTTCTCGTTGTTTCCACTGGACATTGGTCGTCTAACTGTCCCGAAATAAGCGGTCTTACAACACCAGCAGTTGCAAATGAGGTATTATCTTTGATTGACTTCAGTTTATGTTTAGACATATATGAGTATGACAACGAGTTGGTACAAGTTTATAATGTAAAAGGTCAATTATATTATAGTCTACATTTTTGGAAAGAAAAACTTTTATTGGCCGAGTTCAGTTTAACAAATTTAGTTTTGCCTATACTTGAATCTGGCTATTTTTTGAAAATTACCGATGCACCTACTTCTGTATTTTTGGTATTTTACGGGAGTCGCTAAGGAAGTTAGCACTCCCCCTTTTGTTGTTTTCAAATCCTTTATCGGTGTTGATTCTTGACATCAGACACGTAGTGACGTACTTCAATACGAAATGTTATTTAAAATTAAATACGAGGTTGTAAAAGAGTCCAAAACGTATGCAGAAAATTTTGCATTTAAGTTTGATTCAAGACATCATCGGGGTACCTTCATATAAAAATGCATGTTGAATCACAAAATTGCTTGTGTTTTTCATAGAAAAGTTACACTCAAGTTAAATATAACACTTCAGCTTTGTTTTTTGTGCTGAGCTCAGCTTGTTCCATTTTCACTAAAATGGTACGCCCTCTTGTAAAATTTTGGCATAGAAAATGTACGATTATTTTGAATAGTATTGTTTTAGCACTTATAAATCTTTGTAATACGACTGCAACGAAAGTTGCAGCGGATATTGGTAAACTTATTGCATTATCACCCGTATTAGGTAAATTATGTATAATGTTGACAAGACACTTTCATCATTTAGTAAATGATCGATCCTCTTGGGACTCTGAATTTAGTTAAATCTCGTGTCGCACTAAAATTTCAAGGTCAACTTTGCGAGAATTTAAGGCAGTGATTTTGACTTGGAAAGCATTCGGATCATTTAAAATAAATTTAAAACTACACACTGATTAACAAAACGTAGCTAAAATATTTGAAGTTGGCAGTATGAAACTGGATTTGCCCAATCTTGCTATTGAGATTTGTTATTTTTGTATAGAAAATTCGATGTGTTTAAAAATTGAGTGGATACCAAGAACTTTGAATACTACCGCGGATCAGTATAAGACAATATTTGATTTTGACGGTTGGTCGTTGTCCGACAGAATTTTCTATTATTTTAATAAAATATTGGGACCTTTTAGCTTAGATCGGTTTGCTAAAAGTGACAATGCTTAACTCCAAAGATAATTTAAAGGTTTTTTTTTTTTATCCTTTAACAAAAGGATATTTTTTATAATTGATGCATTCACGTTTGACTGGTCAATCGATAATAATTTGGTCTTGTCACATGTATCGTTAATAGCTTACACTGTAAAACATAATCAATTATATGTAAAGCTAACGGTACATTCACTGGGGTAAAGCTGATGACCGTAACTGCATTCACGGTCATCCCAAGATGTCGAATGAAAAATTAGGTCAGTATTTGTATTGTCTGTTGGAGTGTTTCTAAAGCATTTTCTTTACAAAGCATACATTGGTACGATGTAAATGTATAAAAGAATCACACGGAAATCACATATTACTACCGAGAAATGTGTATGAAACAGGAAATTGGATTTGAAAAAATCGCTAAGATGACCGTAAATTGTAAGTAAAATATTTTCAAGATGACCGTAACATAAAACAAGGATGACCGTGCTTGGTAAAAAGATGACCGTAATTTATAAAGGATGACCGTAATTTATAAAGGATGACCATCGATTCTAACAGATATCCGTATTTGTATTACCTTTTTGTATCAAATAATTAATTGTGTTGGTATAAAACGTATTTATAAGACTGCATTATCCTAGGTAGAAGAAAATAAGAATGGCTTCAAATACATAGTTCACCAACTGTATTAAATCGTATCCGAATGAAAGAGGATTCTTGCTAGCTTTGAACATGAGCTATCTTAATTGTAGACAATGTGCTTACTATGTAAACATTTTAACCTGCCTGTAACTTATAACCCAAGGAAACAGGTGCATATATGTTGTACCTACTTTGCACGATAGTGTTGCATATATATTATTGGAGGACATCTGTAAAAAATCTAAATTATACAAGTGAAAACCAATAAATAAGCCGAATAAATTTTGCAGTTTCATCGGATCCGGTGTTGTCAATGGACTGTTTGTATATTTCAAGGCAGATGTTAAGATTTTAATCTGATTCCGCTGGATAATCTTATGCTTACTTAATGGGTTTTTTTCTTCAACTTTCCGTCGCATCGCTTTCAATTTGTATTATATTCTTCCCTACACAGTTTGGAGTTATACAAGGAGATAACATAAGTCCTAACCTGTTTAAGATTTTCATCAATGACCTTCCCAACTATTTGGAAAAATCTCTAGACCATGTAAATATTAATAGGTATATTATCTCTAAATCCTAAAAAAACTAGTACTGAATGCATGTTTTTGAGCATGCTATTAAGCCTATTTCTCTATATGGAAGTGACATTTGGAGCTCATTCAATCCCTTGATAGCAAAATTTAGATATGGAAACCAACTAATTTCCATGGATAAAATGTATTCAAATTTAACTTGTGAAAAGCTACACAGTAAATTTTGTAAATTCATTCTGGTCGGCACAAATAAAAACACAAATTGTCCAGCCTTATTATTTTAACTTGGTCGGTTTCCACTGTACTTTTAATTAGTGAGGTCTGTTTTGAATTATTGGCTTAGACTAAAAAATAAGAATAATTTCCTTTATTACAAGATGCATACCAACATTCAAATCTCTATATTCTCAGTATAAATCGTCATGGTATAGCTTTCTCCGACACATTTTAAAAACTCTTCCTGGTTTTGCAAATAATACAATCAGGAAAATATTGAAAGAGACGTGCATACAAATTTTGAAAGGATCAACTGACCAAGACATCAGAAGGAGAGCTCCGCACTTATGTGACAGTTAAGGATAACTATGGTTTCGAAAAGTATCTTTATAAATATTATAACAAAATTTTAGCGTAGGAGATCATTAACAAAATTGAGGGTGTCATCTCACCATTTGCAGATAAAAATAGAACGATACCAGGGTACTCCTCCAAACCTTAGACCGTATGTCAGCAATGTAACTCTGGTTATATTGAAAATGAAGTTCATTTTCTCTTTTATTGCACAAAATATAACGAAGACAGACACTATTTATATCACATCTGAATCATGTTCCAATTTCATAAACTTAAATTCCCAAGAGAAATTGCTACGGCTGATGTCTTGTGAGAACTCAACTGTATGAAAAGAGTTGTGTATTATATTCCTGGTTAAACACTGCAAATAGCAGATTTATATTCCATGTTTCGCAAAATTAGTTATTGTTGTTATTTAAAAAAAAAAAAAAATTAAGTGACAGGATTCAGTTTCTCTATTTCTGTTTGTTCATTTGCTTCTGACACGAGGAGGATTGCCGTTATTGCCTATCGCAATCAACAGTATATCCTACAGCACCGTCCCTTGAATTGGTGTCTCCAGTCCTAGTATACAGATGAACAAATTTATCTTAATTTTCTATTATAATATCTGTCACGTTATATAATTTTCAATGTTTGTTGCATATACTTTCATTATTGGTTATTGTATAAATGCCCGCTTTGGGACCCTGATTGATTTGTATTCAAAATTTAACGTTGTTATCAATAAATAATTTAATTTTGGATGTAACGCGTCTTCTGATTGGCTGACGTTATTTTGTTATGAGCCCATAGACATAAGTTAGTCATGTGACCGTGACGTCATCAACGTTTTTTCATGGTTTTCTTTGGTTTAAAATGGAATTTAGAATTAAATTATAAGAAATGTCTGTAATATTTTTTCTGTCTATTCGAAATAACATAAAAAATGTGATACACACTGTTAAATAACCCGCTACGCGCGTTATTCAGTGTGCACCAATTTTTTTAATGCTATTTCTTCATAGACAGAAAAAATATTACAGTCATTCCTTAAATATTTAATTATTTACGAGAAACATGCAATTTACTATCATTGTCATAAACTCTAAATACGGTAAATAGTTGAAAAGAAACTGATAAATTAAACATATTTATAACCTCTAAACGAACTCCTATTGAGACAAACTCGACAAAAAGTTATGAATAAAAATATGAATATTTCTTAAAATTGACGGTCATCCTTTTAAAAATACGGTCATCTTTAACAATTTACGGTCATCTTTTAACCAATTACGGTCAGCCTTGTTATGAATCGCTAATCCTGTTACGGTCATCTCGATTACGATTTACGGTCATCCTAGCGATTTTTTCAAATCCAAATTCCCGTTTTATACAAGTTCCTCGGTAGAGATTTGTGACTTCCGTGTGAATCTTTTATGAATTTACATCGTATCAAAGAATGCTTTGTAAAGAAAATGACGTAGAAACACCTTAACAGACAATAAAAATACTGACCTAATTTTTCATCCGACATCTTGGGATGACCGTGAATGCAGTTACGGTCATCAGCTTTACCCAGTGACATTGGGTATCCTTTACATGAAATCAACAGTTTTCTGGCCGATACTGGAGTCTGTTGACACCGGCAAGTTTGTTGGTTTAGTGCAAGAGTTTGATGAGTATGAAACCCCTTCTAATTTTTACAACGGGGGATGTGCTGAGAATTCGGTTTTAAACGAATATAGGTTTATTTTAAATGTGCTTGTATTGAAACTTGTTGCTAACGTGTATGAATGAATTTTGGGGGGAAAAAAAAAACAAACAAAAAATCTTTATGCGGACCTTGCCTCTTTTTAACTTTTGATATTGTAACTGTAGATTGTACAGTGTACATGTGTTTTATATGCGGACCTGGCCGCTTGTATCACGGACCTGGCCGTGATTTTTCTGTCCTTGAAGGATAGGATTTTGCATATCTTTTTATGTCTTGTATTGAAACTTGATGCTAAAATGAATGAATGAATTTTGAGTAAAAATATCTTTGTGCGGACCTTGCCGCTTTTTAGTTTTTTGATGTTGTAACTGTAGATTGTATAGTGTACATGTGTTTTATATGCGGACCTTGCCGCTTGTATCACGGACCTGGCCGCTTAATTGTATCACGGACCTGGCCGTGATTTTATGTCCTTGAAAGATAGGATATTGCTTATCTTTCCATGTCTGGATTGGAACTTGATGCTAAAATGAATGAATGAATTTTGAGTAAAAATTTCTTTATGCGGACCTTGATATTTTTTTCTTTCTTTCTTTGATATTGTAACTGTAGATTGTACAGTGTACATATGTTAAATATGCGGACCTGGCCGCTTGTATCACGGACCTGGCCGTGATTTTCTGTCCTTGAAGGATAGGATATTGCATATCTTTCCATGTTTGTATTGAAACTTGATGCTAAAAATATCTTTATGTGGACCTTGCCGCTTTATGTTTTTTGGTGTTGTAACTGTAGATTATACAGTGTACACGTGTGTAATATGCGGACCTGGCCGTGATTCTCTGTACTTGATGGATAGGCGAAACCCATACAAAAGAAAGAAGTTAACTTTCTATTTAACCTGTATCATGATAATTCTAACCTGTCCATCTATATATATGTTACTTTGTATGTTATAATTGGCGTATGCTTGATTTTTTAGATACAAAGAATTCTCGCTTATAATATTGAGTGATATCAGTTTTCATAAAACACACGTTGATACTATAGTTCACAATAGCAAGACCGATATTTATTGACAAGGTAGTATAGTTATGATAGCAAGTACTGATAAACCAACTTATTCACTTAATTAGCAAGTCTAAAGATTGATTCTTCGGAGTACATTTTTGTTCTTTGCAGCCACAAGAAGATACCTTAGTATTGAGTAAAATATATAAGCCTTCATCTTATACTAAAACCAGATACATGTAAGCTTTAAGTGCAATAGGGTTAAACAAAAACAATTTAGTTTGTATAGTTTACGATGAGGAGGCGCTTCTATTTCTTATACCTTGGCACTCTTTCGCCTTTTGTCTCGACTGGATGCTGCAAACTTACATCCCATAGTGTATTTGTGTTTTGTGTTATTAAGCCTTGTATAGAAAAGAAATGCTTTATGTTCGTTTGAACCCGTGAAAAAGAACATAAATAAATTTCTTTTCGTTATAAGGCTTAACGAATACCGTTATGCGTAGTAATTTGCACGGGTAGATTCACCCGTGCATACCTAAGCGGGATTTAAATCATTCGACGGTTTGCATTCAATCAGTCTACACGTTTAATTTAATTGCTGTTAAGGTCTGTTTGACTTTTATCTATTTTTTTTTGTTTGTTTTGAAACAAAAACAATTGTTGTTCTATAGGACTGGTACTGTCTTTCACATGTATATTACGATTATTCTTATAGAATTGTACAATTCAAAAGATGCACATGTATACTGTCCAAAGTTACAGTATTTAATCAATTTTCTCTTTTCATTCATTTACATGTAGTTGTGAATTGTTTCTAATTTTTGTAATTATATTTTGTAGATTGTTCAGGCTGTTGATCATATTTCTAGTGAAGATAATGTGATAAGGACTGTCTTTTGGCGCAATACCTGCCATTCTAAATTTTGTTTTTTCACATGTTATTATGTTCCGAATGAAATTATTAAAAGACTGGATGCTGCAAACCTACATCCCATAGTATATTTGTGTTTTGTGTTATTAAGCCTTGTATAGAAAAGAAATGCTTTATGTTCGGTTGAACCCGTGAAAAAGAACATAACAAGCAGGTAAGACGCTACAAAACATAAGCATGACTCACAGGAGTAGCGGGGTTACGTCATTGGACACAGAAATTCAACGACAGAAAAAATAACCTTAAAGACCTTGAGAATTCATATCAACGTGTTACCCAAATTGGATTGACATTGAAAGGATTATTTAAGCATTATCTGGTAGTCTTTTGAAAGCTACTTTTATTAGTTACACACTCGAAGACGAAGAGGTTGCTATTCCAATTTCGGACTCGGTAGAATTGTACATTGTACAGTGAACCTTTGATTTTTAAAAGATGGAATAATCGCACCTTACTTCTGCAGTTGGTCGCCGATATTTTAGATGTTGATCTAGAATCATACATAATTTCTTGATATAAACTGTTGTTATTTATCACATCGATTTTGATATCCGCAGAAAATATCCATATGCAATTTTTAACGTGACCGTCTTTCACGAGAAATCTTAGACAGTTATGATCAATAGATTTGAACAAAATACTCTGATGATATTTTATTTTTATATTGACTTTTGTCCACATGAAAATTTATATTAATGTTTAATAATATTAAAAATACTTTTAATTTATAAAACAAAACACAACACATAAGCTGTACTTTAACAATACACAGAAGTCTTCCATATGAAATTGTATTGCCTTTAAGTTAAAATAGCAACAAACACACAACAAACACACAGAGAAATGTCTACAAAATATTCTTTTAAAAAACAAACATAAATTTTGTGTTTGATAAGATTTGATGAATCTAATTAAAACATAATTAAAAAATCATCAAGTAAATATATCAATAATAACCTATATCATCAAAAGGGTAAAACAAAAGAAGATGTGGAATGGTTGTCAATTTAAAACAATTATCCACCTGAAACCAATATAATATTGATATAACTGTAAGTATATGTCACCGTAAAACACGTACCGTCTAATAAGCTACAAATGGTCCCAATATGTAACAAAATGTACTACAACTCAAACAGAACATCAATAGGTTGTTTTCTCTAGAAATGATAGACAGTAACCAAGGACAGACAATGACCACGTTCAATGGTAGCTGTATCGGACCAGAAGATAATCTCCTTTCAATTTGTGGTGTCCGAAATACACTTTTATATATATAATACTGATATTGATACAAGTCAATATGTTTAATGTTTTTCTTTTGGTCATCGTGGTTTGTTATTCTGCATATGGTTTATAGAATTCCCTATGCATCTTTATCGTGCTTTTAATTTCTATTTCTGGAAAGAAGTAGGTGTTATAGCTTTAAGAAATAAAAATCAGAGAGGCGGCCAACAACAGGATAGTTTTTACACAAATGAGAGTGCAAGTAGGCTGCAGGAAAATAGTTTACAAAAGATTGTCGCGCAGCTGTCAATTTTACAGATTTATAGAAATGATTTAGTTATCTTGGTCGACTTGTAAACATTCACTTATTTATGCATGGACGTCACAAATTAAAAGAGCTTTTACGTCAATGGGAAAGCAATTGAAAAAATCACAACTTAAAAGAAACCTAGTAAGGTGCACATATGGTATTTACAATAGACAGAAATCTATACAACATGCCAATATCCATGAAATGCAATAACAAGATAATATTAACAACAATGTTCTGAATCAAAAACTCGTCTATCTTCAAACAAAAGCTTATAAAAAATATTGCCCGATTTTAGTTACTTTTTTATGCGTGTTATCGTGTAGTTTAAGATTGAGAAACCATTGTTTTTGTTGTATATTTTTTATACGTTTCATCTTTACAATACTATATTACAATAAAAACATATGTGATTCTTTCAATTTGATTAGATCTGTAGTGCGCATATATGCAGTATATATAAAAAAAAAAAAAAGATGTGGTATGATTGCCAATGAGACAACTATCCACAAAAGACCAAAATGACACAAACATTAACAACTATAGATTACCGTACGGCCTTCAACAATGAGCAAAGCCCATACCGCATAGTCAGCTATAAAAGGCCCCGATAAGACAATGTAAAACAATTCAAAAGAGAAACCTAACGGCCTTTTTCATGTAAAAAAAATGAACGAAAAACAAATATGTAACGCATAAATAAGCGACAACCACTGAATTACAGGCTCCTGACTTGGGACAGGCACATACTTAAATAATGTGGCGGGGTTAAACATGTTAGCGGGATCCCAATCCTCCCCCTAACCTGGGACAGTGGTATAAAAGTACAAAATAAGAACGAACTATAAAAATCAGTAGAAAAAGGCTTTACTCATCAGATAGACAAAAAATACAAGTGGACGTGGCCGGATATTTGTACATCCCGACACAAAAAAGACACAATGAACAGATCTGAGAGTACTCGCAGTCATCTGACAGCTAGTTCAAAGCCACTAACAACTAATAAAAAAATCATGCCTCTAAGACTAAACACTGAATCCGTACACATCCAACATACAATGGATTTAGTGTAAAAACGTCATAAACAGCCAGATGAGAACATGACCTTGTGCAATGCCAAGTTACAGGTATCGACAGATTGTAGATCCATGAAAATATATATGTATATAACATACTAGTAATATTTAGTTAGCTTTTTATCTACTGATAACAAAATCAATATTTATACCAATAAAAACAATATTCAATGATCTCATTACAGTGTTGAATAGGTAACCTTTTAGAATAAGTTTATTTAAAGGAGCAACAAGTTTACATGGATCATTTCTAAATTTCCGGGCACGGTTAACAACATTTCCGTAAAAATGAGGATTTGCTATCCCGTTTGAAATAAGTTTTCTACAGGTACAACCAAACTTCAAAACAAAATCAAGATAACGGTAATTGTAGTTGAATTTATCAATTAAATGCAATTTCGACGGGTCTTTACTGAGTTTAGTCATAAACTGTGACTCGTAACAGTACAAAAACCTTTCTCATTAGAGAAGAAGGCTTTAAATGAGTTGCAGCAAATATATCTACATTCAGCTTTACCAAACGACCATTTCATTAAATAGGAAAACTTTTGTTTAATAAGAGAGTGTGGAAGTGTAGTGTTAAGAGTAAAAAAATCAAAACTATTAACAGAAGCAAAACGACCATCAAAAGCCCGTAATTTATCTAAATTATCCAAAGATTTGTTTACACTCCAAAAATGGTGTTTACCACTATGTTCATATATTTTATTACAACAGTTTATGATAAGCTCTTTAATAGTAGTTAATGAACTAGTTAAGAGCACTGACAGATTAGTTGTAGAACACTTACTATAGGCCGAGATGAAACGATATTTAAATGTTTTTTGTGTGTAGTTTAGGTAGCCAATACATAGTAGGGACCTTCAAATGTTCAGAGGAAGCCTTAAGCTTTGATGTGGTTGTGATATGCTTGTTTACTATATGACTCTCTGTGAAGCGGATGGACTTGAATGTAGAAGAATTTAAAATTTCATTCTTAAGAACGTCCGTGTAGTATTTTCGTCATACCACAACCACATTGTTGGCTGCTTTGTCGGCCGGTACAAACACAATCCGCTTAGAAAGTATTTGAAGTTTATTTCTTATTCATGAAATAGGTGTATTCTGCACTCTATTATTTACTTCTAAAAATTATTTTCAAAATGTGATATTCTCTTATCTACCACATTCATACATTTATTTAAATAAGAATCAAGAGATTTTTAATCAGATTTTTCCCGTTTACACCACTTTTTACAAAATGAGGAAAGAGCATCTTTGGTGACTTGACGACACTCTTTCCAATCTATTTTAGATGGAGGACGATATTTTAGTCCTTTTTTCAAAAAGTTTTTAACCTCTCTGTTCTGATCGATATTGATCGCGGTCCCCCTGTAATAACATGGCCATAGGGGACATACATTGTATCTAAACTTCGACGATTCACAGTTTCAAATTAAGGGAGTATTACTATCTATATTCACGTCTGATGTAACCGACGTATAATTAAAAATTAAACTTCTGCTGTTTTTTTTGTATGTGTATGAAGTTATTGGTGGTTCTATATTATCAAAATAGGGAGGTATAAAGTTTTGAACGGTAGAGTCATTAAATATACTAAATAAGTTGATAAAATCAATACCTCTGCTAATATATTTAATTTTCAAAAAATGACGTTTATGATCTTCAGGTTTGTCGATACGTGGGAACAGCCTATGGTGGCAAAATGCTGTAATAATACGAGAATATTTATACAGTGGGCTGAAAAATGAGATGGCGTCACACTCTTTGAAAATATCGTGTAATTTACTGATGGGTATTTGACCCAGTTTACATAATAATTGATGCCTACCATTATTTTTAAATATAGATAGGAGATTAGCAAGTGTATAGTTTATACGATGTTTAACTCGTTGATTTCGATTGATACGTTTCCCATGAGACCTTTTATTTAGTTTTTTTTTTTATCAATAATATTCATGATATCAATAGAGGAAGTAGAAGATATGTTCCCTTGTCCAAGTATATTGTCGTTTAGACCCAGGGGATAAGCTGTTTGAAGTCGTTTAATCCAAGACAGTTCGATAAATGTACGGGAATCTCCAAATTGTCTATGCGACTGCCCTTGTTGTTTTTGGATCGTTTCGAGCAGTTGAAATCTAATAAATTTAATATTGTGGTTGTGCTTACCTAAATGTTGATAAGTTATGCTTTTGAATGTCTTTGGTTTTCGGAAGCGGTATAGATGTTTCTGTGTTCGTTTAAAAAAACTCCCGTCTTGTTTGTCCTACATATTGTATACCACACTTGGGCTTAGTTCATGTAACCAGATAAATGAGGCTTTGGGTTTTTCATGTTATGTCACAGGAAAAGGAAAGCGAAAAAGCTCTCCCGTTCACTGTTGACCTTATAGTATTATCAGAAGATAATCTAAAACAGGTTTGTCATTTTCTGGCATTGCACGGAAATATTTGTGGATATCCACGTGCATTTTTATTAAATAATCTGGCTGCAGCAGCATTGCCCCCTTTAACACAATTATAAAAACTGCTAAATTTAGATGGAGTATTTCGATTGACGGCGGTTGAATTTATATTTGGGATAAGGTTTGTATATATAGCACGTGAATATCCTTGAGGGATTTGCGTAGAGTGTGTTCTTACCATTTCGTAAAATCATGATTATTTAAAGGGTTAAGAAAAGATAAAATGAGGCCGAAAGTCATAACATTCAATTAAGAGTTACAGTTACGGAATATATATAAACAATTTATAAAACAGTCGAAGAATTCTTATAAAAACTATATTGAACAGCCCGACAAACAATGACGTATATAACAAGACAGACATGAAACAAATATAGGTCGGAGAAAACAGTTATGATGTAGTGAATTTATCTATAACAGAAAACAACAAAATTCTTTTAACAAAAACTAGCACGTGCTCGATTCAAAACAATACTTTTAAAGTGTAGTGTATTTAGATGGCAGTTAGGTCCGCTGCTTTATGCCCTGAGGTAATCGGTGCCCTGAGGTAATCGTGGTAATGCGTAATGGCATTGATTAAATACGCACGAAAATATAGTTCTTATTTATATAGGGACACAACATCCTAATTTATGACCTTTTCAAACTGGACCAGATCACTAATGTATCTGAACATAAAGTTACTATAAACTGTTTAGACAAGTAATTTCTATTCCATATGACTATACAATGCATACAATTTAAGGAAATAAAATTGAAAGGTGTATGAATCAAATGTAAAACACTGTCCACATTAGGGACTATATTCGTTAAGAAGGACGATAACTGTGTCCCGGACCTAATAAAAGTTAATACAAGAAAATATAAGAACACTTAATAAAGCCATAGAAGGGGGCAGGATAAAATAAATAAAGTATAAGAAATAGATCATTAATTATGATAATTGAATAAGTAGACAGCTCTCTCACAAGCAAAAAACCCCTAACTGTAAAAATATAAGGTCATACACTACAGGCACGGGGACACATTCTACTGAATCCACACAGCACAAGTAACAAACCCTGCAGAAAATATAAAAAAGAAGATGTTGTATGATTGCCAATGAGACAACTATCCACAAAAGACCAAAATGACACAAACATTAACAACTAGTATGGTCACCGTACGGCCTTCAACAATGAGCAAAGCCCATACCGCATAGTCAGCTATAAAAGGCCCCGATAAGACAATGTAAATCAATTCAAAAGAAAAAACTAACGGCCAAATTGATGTAAAAAAATGAACGAAAAACAAATATGTAACGCATAAACAAAATGCAAACGACAACCACTGAATTACATGCTCTTGACTTGGGACAGGCACATACAGAAATAATGTGGCGGGGTTAAACAACCCTCCCCCTAACCTGGGACAGCGATATAACAGTACAACATAAGAAGAACTATAAAAATCAGTTGAAAAAGGCTTAACTCATCAGATAAATACAAAAAAAAAATACAAGTGAACGTGGCATGGTACACAAAAAGACACAATGAACAGATCTGAGAGTACTAGCAGTTATACAGTATACTTGTTTCAGCCTAGGAAAGTATATTATAACATTTGTATACAAGTGTTTCATGCTATCAAGATGACTTGCAGTCTGTTAACTGCTTTTTTAGTGAAATTCAAAACTCGAGTACAGTTCGTAAACGTTTTAGACTACTTGAGGACCAAGTTTTACTTTGCCAACATTTGCTTTGTTAGTGATGTTATTATGACACAGTATCACCTATAAACTTCCCCCATTAAGGTAGATTTGTATTAAATGTCACCATGTAGCTGTTTAAATAATGCTTTTTTTCTTAAATATCTTAGAAAGTATGGGTTAAAGGACTTTTAATCACGCTAAAAATTGTGCAAAATTGTCCAATTTTGGAAAATCCAATTTTGTGTGACAAAAATTAAAGAAAACTACACCATAGAATTTTAAGATGAAATCATGCGAGAAGATAAATGTACATGTAGCTCTAATACCATTATTTCTGATAAGGAAAGGAAGAGATAAAATGGGGCCACCGGACTTGTTTTCTTACTACATATTAAAATAGATTAATTTACAACACTGCCTTTTGCACAAAAAAAACCACTTTACCTGATTTATCTCCCCTTATGTAGCAAAGTTGAAAGAAAAATGAAAAAAATATTGCTTTTTTAAACACGTACAGCAATAATTATGACAAAACACAGATTTTTCTATATTAATATGACAAGCTAGTCTTTCGTATGAATTACATACTACTCTCAAAATGTCTTATAAAATCTATACCAATTGCTCATTGCTATTTGCTGCTAAAATCTAAAATGGAGGAAGACACTTTTTTTTCTGGGTAAGACTAGTAGTACATTTTGAGTTATATACATTTAATTTGAAATTACGTGGTAACTTTTTTTGAGCAATTGAAGTTTGAAAAGCGTTAAACAAAGTTAACTATAAGAATCGAACGATCTTTATTTGTCATGCATGACTGATGAATATTTAAGATCATTACAATATTATGTTTATAAATCGACCTGGTGCAATGCTTAACACAAAACATCAGTGTGATGTAGGCTAATCCCTTTAGTTTTAAAGTTGCTGCAAGTTACTCCGGCTATGGTTCTAGTTGCTTTCGATATTTATATAATTTTTAAGCTGCCTCGGAATGTTTTTTTTTTTAATTTCTCGACGCTGCTTTGAACTCGATATTTTCCAAGCTGTTAGACACTGTTCTTGGCTGTTTCTATAATTATTTTTTGGAGAAAACATTTACACGGCATACACATCCTTTGAAGAAACGTTACCGAAAGCCTAAAGTGTTAGAATGTTATGAGTCACGAATGGGTGGTGAAGAAGCTATTAACCAACTTTGAATTTACTTTCAGTAAAACTGAGTACTTTCAATTCTGTACTAAGCGTCTGGTTGTCATTGGGATGTATAAGTACACTGCCATGTCCATTTGATGTCCACTCTGTTTTTTTTTTTTTTTATGTACAGTAATTCTACTTCATATCCGTCTGATCAGTTATGCTCTTTTCAAATGATTTTTGATAGTTTATTTCTTATGCTGTACGTCTATTACAATTATGTCCAAGTTTTAGGGGAGGGTTTTGCGTCTTCAAAATAATAGAACACTCGACACATTCTGCATGTACCTGTCCCAAGTCAAGAGCTTGTAATTCAGTTGTTGTCGTTCGTTGCTGTATAGCTTTTTTTTTTGGTGAACATTACTTTGTACAAAAATCAGGCCGTTAGATTTGTCGTTTGAATTGTTTTAATATATGTTTGTCATTTAGGAGCAATTTAGAGCTGACTATGTGGTTTAGGTTTTTAATTAGTTTTGAAGACGGTAACATATAGTTGTTAATTTCTGTGTCATTTGTACTCTTGTGGAGAGTTGTCTCATCGACAATTACCTATTACACCACATCTTCGTATCTTTATGTTTGATAATTTCACGATTTTATTTATTGTAATTTATAATTCGTGGTCCTGTTTCATTTACGTTTACACAATATCTGAAAAAAGCAATGACATACTAGTTAAAGTATTTTAAAAGAACGTATTAGTATTTGTTCAAACAGAGATAATCCAAATGTTTCATGATACTGTATCCTCTTTAATTGGAAAGAAAGTATTGTCTGTCTGCAAATAATTTACATAAAGATACAGAAAATGAAATAAACAAAAATAGGATAATGATAAGTGTTATTTTCGTTATTGTTTGTAATTACAATTGCCATTAATTTCGTATTTCAAAATTATCCGGTTATTTAACATAATAAATACATACATTGTATATGGGCGTTTTTCTATAAAAACGTATTTTCTTGTCCCAGCCACTTTTAAAAAAATGTTTTTGATCTTTGCAAGTAATTTTTTGTGCAGTCAGTACATTGAATTAGATTTAACATTTTTAAGCAAAGAAACAGTATATTTTTAGAGGGATTGATGAGATATTGACTGCTGAATGGTCCAAAACAGTCAAAATGCCATGTCCATAAACCGCCTGTACAACATTCATACTCTAAAATATCGTAAAAACTGAAGAAATAAATGTTATTTTTACTTTACATGAGTTCTTTAATAATTCCAAAGTATGTTCTGAGCCAACATACATGTATTTTAATAAACAGCTTTCAATATAGGATTTTTTATTTCAGAAGGTGTGTCCTTCACAAAATATCCACTACGAAACGAAGTCATTAAAATTTGCCAAAAAACAGTTTTATAAAAGCAATGTAATTTTTGTTTGCAAGGGATATACACATTCGGGTCTTACAAAAGAAGTGATGCTTTTATAACGGCAATTAAATTGTTGGTAAGAAAAATTGAGCACATCAAATAGACAAGAGTAATACCGTATTTTTGTTAATGTCCACTACGAAACGGGTCAAATCTCCTTCAGTACCTGGTTTTAAAATTATGAAAAAAATATCAGTGTACAGTTTAATAAATGTTTTGATGAATACAATCAGTCTTGTTACTATTGCAATATAAGGATTGTGGTGAAAAAAATAAAACATGCGAATATGTCCCCTACAAAACGGTCCCCTACGAAACAAGTATGGGAGAAGAACGTTTCGTAGTGAGCACTACCACTACCATGGATTCTTTTTTTTAATCTTTTTTCAATTATTTTCGTGCAAAACAAATAACAAGGGTTAGTTTCATGTAATTTTCATTATGTTTTTATTAACATATAATAGGGTTGATGTCAACTACGAAACTTTTTGTCCACTACGAAACGGGTTTGTCCACTACGAAACGCATCAAAATGTCTACTAAACATGAGTTGTACCTTCATATGTGAAGTACTGTCTAAATAAATCTTTATCGATAAAAATGGTTTTCCAACTCAGATAAACTGAGATTTTTCTAGTATTTAAAGTAAACAAACTGGAATGTCTATTATAGGAAATATTTAAAATTGCAAAAAATATGTGTGTTTAGAAGAAGTTTCGTAGGGGAAAAAAGTCCCCTACGAAACAGTACACAAATTATGAAAATAATATCACTTTAAAGAGTATTTAAGATTGCACTTTTTGTTTACAAACAGGTCTATTATAGAGGTATTCAAAATAACTCTTAAAATTAAATTTTAGACAAGTTGATTTTCACTTTATTTTTAGGTCTGAAAGTTACGCTTTTATTGAAAAACGCTCATATACGTACACATTTGCAATTTAAACACCCCATCCTATACTTTTTATCTTTTAATATAAGAAATATATTAGGTTTTTTAGTCTTCTTATATAACTAACAAAGTAAGACCGTGAGACCGTGCGGTCTAACAAATTTCTGATAATATCGTTAACAAAAACTTAACAGTGCGATCAACCAATCGCTAACGTTAACATATAATACCATAGTGCTTTGAAGTCTAGCAAGTACGGTCTAACAAAATCTTTTAGTACTGATAACAAATTTTAAAAAAATAAACCAATCGCTGATCATTATTGATCCTCCTGACATCATTGCTATCTTCGCCATCTTTGTTACAGAAAATTATTTTCAAAGATCTTATTTATTTTTATAAGTCCATGAAACAAAACAGAAATATCCAGATGACATTCAGATGACATTCAGATTGGTCATAGTAATCAGCTGGAAATTATATTGAGGGTAATGAAATCATTTTAAGAAATGTTCAGTAAACGACACAAGTTTTCCCGATGTACTCCGGGTTTTACATCAGTGTTGTTTGCAACGCCGTATCCTTCAATTTCATTGAAGACATCAAGCGAACATAAACTTGAACGGTGTATGATGTGCTTGCAAAAGTAAAAAAACATCGTACATAAACGCCAACGTGTACATAGAGATTTTCATTGAAAAGATGTACTCCGGAATTATTCCGCTTTTGACTCCATTTTATATTTTTATTTGAGCTCTCTACGTTTGAGGTAGCAAAGGTATACACATGAATACAAAAACGAAAAAAAGTTTCTTTTTTTCTCTCTTTTGAAATGGTAATATACGCTGTTAAAATATATAAACATGCAGATATGTAGTACCTATTGCAAGTTAGCAATATTTTTAAAAATTGTTACATAAAAAAGTAAGCAAATTCAGTTCTAGAATTAATAGATTAAATTAAACTACAGGGACTTCGGCTTGTCAACTTAAATCACCACGGACCTGCTAGAGCACTAGATTTTTCATTACAGAAGAAGTTTAAGAACTGAATCGTTTCTCTATAGAGGTCAGTATTTAGTGGCAATCTATTTCCGTCTTGGGTTATGTATCTGGTCCACAGGCACTTGTTTCTATCCATGGGAAGACCCACTGTCAAATATATTTACGTAAATATACCGTTTGATAGGGTATCGGGACCGTTCGCCCTAGTAACATGTTCGCCCTGGGTCCGTTTGCCCTGAGTTCGTTCGCCCTTAGAGTCCGTTCGCCCTACTAAAAAATATTAATATTCAGGGCATTGAAGTTGAATAAACTTAATCAGATATATTTCTATGGTATATATTCTTGAAATTTATGGAAACATGGAAATATCTAAAAGTTTATGGCTTGTTAAGGGTCATTAATTTATTGTTTTATGACAAAATAATTCGGATCACTGCTAATTGTGATACCTGTCTTTTGATGGATTTATAATATAAAAAACAAATTTCTTTTGATAATATATTCAGCTTGAAATTAATTAAAAAAAAAATGTACGAACTGTAAAACGGATTTACAAGTTCATTCATTAAAATACTTTGAGACTAGTCTAAGTTATACTGCATACATCAGTAAATGACTGAATACAATTATTTTGTTAACAAATATCAACAAAGATAAATACACTGTATTCCAGTATTCTACTGCAATCAAAGGGAAAATGATGAAATTGATTGCGGCAATATCAATATTCGGTGATTTTTTCAACAAACTTCAAATACTTAAAATTATGCCACTAGACAACAATTAGTAAAAAATAAAAATCAGGGCGAATGGACCCTGGGCGAACAGGTATCAGGGCGAATGGACCCTGGGCGAACAGGTATCAGGGCGAATGGGTACTAGGGCGAACGTGAATTAGGGCGTACGGATCCGGATTCGTTTGATAGTGGGTCTTCGCATGGATAGAAACAAGTGCCGTGATCTGGTCTATAAAAAATATTTTGCCACAATTTTGTATTTTTTTAGTCTATTCATGAATTAGATAATGTGTCTGGTGTGATTTTTTTTACCACTGAATTAATCACCAATCAAACCATATGTATAAGAGGGGGGATAGGACCTTTATCAGGACTCCGGGATCGGGTGTTTTTAACCTCGGGATTTTGGGATTGACCCTTTCAGGATCCGGGAATTCCTTTTTTCGAATTTCGGGACCTCAGGATTTCGTGTTTTTAAGCCCGGGATTTCGGGATGAGGTATATTTTAGCCCGGGATTTCAGGATCAGGACCCCTTCTACCCCCTCTCATATAAATGGATAGAATTTTAAAAAATATCTGGAACCTGAATCCAAAGACAGAATGAATAAATAAATATAAATATAACTTTTTTATGCATCCCATAAAAATACATATATATTGGCGGGACTAGACACTAACTAATTGTAGCTGATAATCAGTGATTTAATGTCGTTCCATACATAGGTAATAAAGATACAATACGGTACCAAACATGTGTTAAAAAACATATTCACTATTATCTTAATTATTTCCGATGATATCAATAAAATGGCTTTCAAACTAGTGATGCCAGCGTATCAAACTTATAGTATGTCACTTTAAATTTGTTATTATCACATTCATTTTATCACAGAATGCAAACAGGGTAATTAAAAAACGGTGCTGATTGCAGTCCAAATTCAAAAACATTATAGAACTTTTTATAAATCATACTTATTTTGGACATTTTATATGACAAAATATATCTAATTAATTTTATGATAAAACTTTAGAACTATGTGGTCAATGTATAGCCTCAGCAGTTCCAACATTTTTTTCTATAAGAATACGCCACCAAAATCCATTAATCTCCAAGTCTTGGAAGTCTCGTGGACCGTGGAGTCCAAGATTTTGTCAACATTATACTGAAGAGTCTATCAGATTCATTTCCTATTAAAATACATTGTTCCCAGACCACTGCAGCTGCCTGCTGGTAAAAGTGGTCTCTAACTTTTACTGTTGTCACATAAACATGCAATTTTTTCACCCAATTTCAAGTTTTTGAAGTTTTTTTACCATAAATTATTCTTCCATATGTATTAAATGTACTTTAAATGTAAAGAAAAGTTACAAAAAGCATTCCACATAATTATGAGTATAAAATGTAAGATTAAAGATTATTTAGAGTCGATTTAGGCGGTAGCACATATTTTAATACATATAAAAATTCATACAGAAGCTATGAGAAATTGAAATTTGTTATTTTTTGTTCATTTCTATGCTAGGATGTTATGATACAAGAAGTCTAATTGCACAAATACTCTTGCATTCAACTTTTTTTGCAGACAGCATGGTCTAATGCACAGTTTTTTTTCACTTTTCAAGGAAAACTTGCCTGCAGTTTTAGTCTAAATTGGCATATATATTTGAACCACTAATTAACTATTCTAAAGAAGACTGCTTTTTTATAGATTTAGTGAAATATTTATGATGGACTACAGATTTTATGTACAAAGCTCTTCACATTTCACATACAATGTACATGAAACAGGCCGTTTAACCAGGGCCATGAATAAAACATATTTTGCACATTTTTCTGTGATAATCTACTTTTCTCTAGATTTCGGAGTTCACCTAATGGGTAATAGAATTTGAATTGAGCACAGAAACACAAATATCAAAACATAAAAAGCCTTCAAATAAAAAGTCAGCATGCCTGTAACCCATAAACATGGAAACTGCTTTAAACTGCTTATTTAGCCGTAAAATGACAGAATTTCTATCAAACACAGATTTAAATTCTTTACTTTTATTGAGACCAGTAAACCATTCAGGGAAGTTGCCAAAGTACAGAATCTACATTTACTGATTTCATCTCTTAGGCCAGAGAAGAGTTATTTCGTAGTGCATTTTCTTTTAGACAATACATTGTACATTCAAATTAAAAAAAATCGCACTTGTTCAATCTCAAAAAGATTTTACAGTGTAGTGTACTACTATTGGGACAAATAAAGCAAAATTATAGAAACTTCTACCAGCTCTCTAACTCAAAATGTTGACAATTCTGTGTTAAGGGTGTCTAAAATTCAGTTTGACAGCTTCAGACATACTAATTTTTTCCCTTTTCCACTGGACCAAATCACTACTTAACATAAAAATTCAGCACCCAAATTTTTTATCATGTAATTTCATCCCCTTACTTAATATTTCATGCATAAAATGTCAAGAAATAAATTAGAAAAGGGTATGAAAAAAATTGGCAAGTAATACACTGTTCACACTAGGGAATATATATATGTAGACAACGAACATCAAAGGACAATAACTGTGTCCTCGCACCAATTGCTAAACCTCTTTTCTAGTCTCTAACTTTAATTTGTCTCAACAAATGTTATAAAACTTATACACTGCTTATTACAACAAAACACAGATTAAGTTCAAATTTGACTTTTTTCACTGTTTCTGGTCTTGAGTTGCAATTATTTATGCTCCATTATTATAAAATGGAAAAATATCCAAATCTATGGTGGATCTAAAAAACTTTTTTTTACGGATTATATTTATTTATATATATGATTTACAAACTTCAGAAAAGGTTGAAAAGCATTTTAATTTGAGGATATTCCAACCTGAAGCAAGTTGTACCAATGTTAATGATGGAAGACCCTGTTAGAATACTGTGCATACCTGGGGCTAAAACTTAATCAAAGATGACCTATGCTGAAGTGGTGAGACTTGCTATGCATGTAACAGGAGACCAAACTGAGACCACCTTTGATATAAAGGTATGAAAATGATGTCTATTATTATAAGAATGAATGGAATATATTCCAGTTGAATGTGACTTTTTTTTTATATCCCCTAGTCCCTACAAACAAAGTTTTGGGAGATACATAGAAATCCCTATATCATCCATCTGTAATTTTTGCAAGTGCAACCCCTTAGATCTGCTGAAATTGATGACATTACACAGTAAAACATAGGGCTCCTTATCAGCGAGGTGTATAGGTGAGTTAGGATAGTCGAGTTATGAAGGGCAAGATATGAAAGACCAATTGCAAGTAACAAAAATAACATTTTTCTCTAATTTCTTAAGAATTATATATACAGTCATATATATAATATATATATACAGTGAGTGAATCTTAAAATGGTTGTGGCGTCTGATTTTGTAATCAAAATTTTTACATTTACTTTACATTTAATAAACAAAGCATAGATGTACCCAAACTTAGTTATACATTGCATCAGGAAGGGTCCCGGTATTTTGATTGCAGAATTTGAAAAAGTTATGTGATAATTATTTATAAGAGGCCATATACATGTATGTTGGAAAGTCATGCACACATAAAATTCTTTCATGAGAGTGACATTGTTCATTTTTCTAAAATAAAACGGGATACACTGTAGAGTATACTGTTCTGAACAAATCAAGCATAAGAAAATTAATCATGTAGACAAATAAAATAAACTTGCAAATTGCCAGAACAAATATTGCCTCTACAGCTGCCCCAAAAAGACCACTCTTAATGAAATTTGCAGCAGAAGAGGTCTTTTACATATAAGTGCTATAGTTTTAGTTACTATCTCTCTTTAAGTTTAAAATGACACTCACAGTGTTGTCTATGAATTTAATGATCATGATGATAATTAAATTACAAGCCATCCTCAGTATTTCAAAAGGCTATCTGTTTCTATGGAAAATAAACATACTTTGTGTAGAGATTACATTTTTATTACATGACACTCAGACTCAGATGAACAACATAAAGATGATCGAATCAACAATACTGTATACAATTCTATAAGCAATCATCCTTCAAAAATGTTAAAGAGATACACCCAAAAAATATAAAAATAGTTTTCCCCACATCTCACATGAATGAATAATTATATCTTAAAAATAAAATATATCATATTTTTGTTATTGGTTAATAAAATTCATTTTATTGGAATTTTGTTTACAGTGTATAGAAATGAAGAAATCAATGGGAGCCCCTGCCAAAAGGAGGAGTGTTGTTACAGAATATAAGTTCCCAATGGTAAAACTATTCTGGAATATTATTTCCACAAGAAGAACTATTATTGTATAGCAATATAATATTTCCCACAGAAAGTAACCAAAAGTTAGCGTGCAATAAATTCCATTATTGCACTAGTGCAATAAATCTTCAAAATTCATGACGTCATCAAAGACAAAAACTTAGTTCAAACCAATATTTACTTTCAAATATTATATTGCTATACAATAAAAAGGTTATTGCATGAATATTGGGGAATATTGTCCCTCGTAGATCATATATTGCACTCACAAGCTCGTGCAATCTAAAATTCTACTCGGGACAATATTCCCCAATATTCATGCAATAACCCTATATTACAGTAGGTGTTCCTAACGGAATAAATAGTATCAAATATTTGTTCCAACAGGTACAGGTATTATGACATTGTTTATAATAAAGTTTCAACTGGAACTTCTGTTAGGTGGAACAAATTCACATTGACAGAGTGCCTTCAGATGAGATTGGTAGAAAAAAGAAAGAAAAAACAGTTTTCATATTATTTTGAATAGTATGACTACAAATGACCATTTATAATAATATAAGAATTAACGATATTATACCATAAATTCGTTTTACACCAGCTTCATGCATGGCAAATGTTTGAACGTCTATACATTTTCGAAAAATAAAGTGCTTATATAATCTTTGATGAAAAAAGAAATGCTGTATTTTGATTCCTAAATATTGAATGTTAAATAACTAATCCGCGAAAATTCAAACTTTATTCTTAATTCTTAACTTATAAATATCAGGGTTGGTCATTGATGCATTACTCTTTATGTGTTTATCTTTTCTTTTGCTCCATTATGAATTATTTTATTTGTAATAAAATTTACAAAGGGCTTCTCCAGAAAAAAATACAAAAAGGTTTGAGTTGGCATCTATAGTCTATACTATTAAACGAGAAGACCTCATTCTGTGTGTAGCTTCTCTTCCTTCCACAATAAATTAATCCTCATGCCTCTGTGTTCTATAGGTATTATGCATAGTGGCATTTGTCATCTATTCTTTTTCATTCAGTTTGGGTTATTTAGGAGAAAAACGAAAAATAAAGGCGTACGGATATGGTTTCAGTCGTCAGACAAACTTGTTAGTCATCTAAGACTTTAATTTAATAAGAGTACTTGGGGATAGGACAGTAATTTTCTCGCCGATGGAGACTCTCTATATAATAAAGCAGTGATTGCCGTGGAGAAGAAACTCCTGTTCATAAATTACTTTTGGACACAACATATATATTTTACATCACATGATAATACATTGATATAATTTTGAAGAAGACTCACTTACACATGAGCCGTAAAAAATAACTACCAACAAAATTACTTAATAATTGTACAACTACTGTAATTCCTTATCTTTTAGTTTAAAACTGTTGAATGTTTTAGTACCTTCATCTCATATTTGATACATTGCATTATTTATTTTTTAGAAACAGGGTATAGATGAGTGATCTAGTGTTTGAGTTCACTGAGGATGTGGCTGTCATCCTAACAAACAAAGGTTTACATAGTATTTATCAGGTATTGTTGTATATGGCTGATATATATGAATATATATATTGAACTGCATAAATATCAGATCTCTGCATTTCCATCCATTAATAGTGTTGCTTCCAAAATCACATAAAGAATATATTTAGACTCCATTACAATGTATCTTGAATGCATTTATTTAACTATATATGCAGTGTAATGCAAGACATATTTCTTAATGTGAGAAACAGACAACAGCTAGCTACAAACATGAAAAAATAGATTTAATTTTCTAAGGCTTATCACATTTATTGAATGATCAACTTACAATAAAGAATGGAATGTGTCAACGAGACAACAACCCAACCAAAGAGAAGATAACAGCCCAAGGCCACCAATAGGTCTCAATGTGCATTTTTATACGACCGCAAATTTTGAAAAAAATTTCGTCGTATATTGCTATCACGTTGGCGTCGTCGTCGTCGTCGTCGTCGTCGTCCGAATACTTTTAGTTTTCGCACTCTAACTTTAGTAAAAGTGAATAGAAATCTATGAAATTTTAACACAAGGTTTATGACCATAAAAGGAAGGCTGGTATTGAATTTGGGAGTTTTGGTCCCAACATTTTAGGAATTAGGGGCCAAAAAGGGCCCAAATAAGCATTTTCTTGGTTTTCGCACTATAACTTTAGTTTAAGTTAATAGAAATCTATGAAATGTTGACACAAGGTTTATGACCACATAAGAAAGGTTGGGATTGATTTTGGGAGTTTTGGTTTCAACAGTTTAGGAATTAGGGGCCATAAAAGGGCCCAAATAAGCATTATTCTTGGTTTTCGCACAATAACTTTAGTTTAAGTGAAAAGAAATCAATGAAATTTAAACACAATGTTTATGACCACAAAAGGAAGGTTGGTATTGATTTTAGGAGTTTCGGTCCCAACAGTTTAGGAATTAGGGGCCGAAAAGGGACCCAAATAAGCATTTTTCTTGGTTTTCGCACCATAGCGTTAGTATAAGTAAATAGAAATCTATGAAATTTAAACATAAGGTTTATGACTATAAAAGGAAGGTTGGTATTGATTTTGGGAGTTTTGGTCCCAACAGTTAAGGAAAAAGGGGCCCAAAGGGTCTAAAATTAAACTTTGTTTGATTTCATAAAAATTGAATAATTGGGGTTCTTTAATATGCCGAATCTTACTGTCTATGCAGATTCTTAATATTTGGTCCCGTTTTTAAATTGGTCTACATTAAGGTCCAAAGGGTCCAAAATTAAACTTAGTTTGATTTTAACAAAAATTGCAACCTTGGGGTTCTTTGATATGCTGAATCTAAAAATGTACTTAGATTTTTGATTATTGGCCCAGTTTTCAAGTTGGCCCAAATCGAGGTCCAAAATTAAACATTGTTTGATTTCATCAAAAATTGAATAATTGGGGTTCTTTGATATGCCAAATCTAACTGTGTATGTAGATTCTTAATTTTTGGCCCAGTTTTAAAATTGGTCTTAATTAAAGTGCAAAGGGTCCAAAAATAAACTAAGTTTGATTTTAACAAAAATTAAATTCTTGGGCCTCTTTGATAAGCTGAATCTAAACATGTACTTAGATTTTTGATTATGGGCCCAGTTTTCAAGTTGGTCCAAATCAGGATCTAAAATTATTATATTAAGTATTGTGCAATAGCAAGTCTTTTCAATTGCACAGTATTGTGCAATGGCAAGAAATATCTAATTTCACAATATTGTGAAATAGCAAATTTTTTTTTAATTAAGAGTTATCTTTCTTTGTCCAGTATAGTAAGCAAGAAATATCTGCAAGAATTTTTTTTAATTGGAGTTATCTTTCTTTGTCCAGAATCAACTTAAATCTTTGTTATATACAATATACAATGTATATTCACTTTTTACTACCAACTGATAAATTTAAATAATCTTTACCATTCAGTGATAACAAGCAGTTTTTTTACATCTTAATATTTTATGATGTATTTAAATGAGTAGTAATTGTTGCAAACTCCATTAGAATATTTTAATTGAAATTAGTTTTGGAATAAGGGAAAGGGGGATGTGAATAAAAAATTGGGTTCAATTTTTTATTTGAAATTTCATAAATAAAAAGAAAATTTCTTCAAACATTTTTTTGAGAGGATTAATATTCAACAGCATAGTGAATTGCTCTAAGAGAAAACAAAAATTTTAAGTTCATTTGAATACATTCATTCTGTGTCAGAAACCTATACTGTGTCAACTATTTAATCACAATCCAAATTTAGAGCGGAATCCAGCTTGAATGTTGTGTCCATACTTGCCCCAACCGTTCAGGGTTCAACCTCTGCGGTCGTATAAAGCTACGCCCTGCGGAGCATCTGGTTTATTCTTATAAGCAAAAAATAAATAAGAATTTATATGCTTATGCCTTCATTTTTTTTTGTAGGCAACATTCAGACAGTCAGATATTCTACATTTCGGGTTAGTTATATATATACACATTCAGAATTCATCACACCATTTGAAAATATGGTAAATTACTTAAAGGATGTTTTCATCTCCTTTTCAAAATATCAAGCTTTTCATCAAACTGGTAAATATTGATATGTGATTAATAAAGAACAAAAGAGCAAAAAACAATTGATAACTGTCTTGTTTGTGCTTTTTTTGTTTGTTTGAGATATATCATGAGATATAGGCTATTGAAAATTTGTGGGGAAAATTATCTCTTGAATTTCGATATCTTAATCATTGACAAGTCTTACTTTCCAAACACTATAATAATTACAAAATTCTAGGAAGCTAAAATTACAAGAATTCAAAATTTGTACAAATGACTTCTTTCCAGAATGTTAAAGATTCTGAAAAGAAAAATGAATGTTGCATTTTTGTCTTCAATTGGATAGAACTATAGAGGAATTACGAAATCTGACAAAATTTAAAAACTTGACTAGTGAACATCTTTGATTAATATGGATTTAATTCTGCTGTATGGTGTTATTTAAATTTGAACTTAAGGAAAATTGATCTACACTAGAATACAGGGGTTCAAATTTAGGTTGGTTCTAAGTCCATGACCTTCCATTTACGGATTAAAACTATCCCACAGGTAGTTTGTTGCACCCAATGTACTTGCCTATATTTGCAGTTTAAGAAAATTACAAAAACATTTTGATCAAAAGAATGAAAATTTGGATCTTTATTTGCCTAACGTGAATTTGAACTGTGGAACAAAAATACATACAGTTTTCAACAAGCATTTAATTCATTTGTTTTCAATACATCATATAAAAAAATTATGTAGAGTGGGTGGTTAATTCAATACGATTTTCTTTTTATTAGATACGGAATAAAGAAATTGCTGTTGAGGAAGAGAGGAGTTTCTGTGACGAGATTGATACACATAGAGCATTTGGTAGTGTATAATAACAAGTTAACATTTTTTTTTAATTGGAAACAATAAATAACATGGCTTCTAAAACGGTCATATATTCCTTACACATGAAATTTGTCCAGACATTGTATGTCTGGGATAAGCATGATACCTTCATCTACTTTTCAGCTTTCTTAAGAGACGGTCATATTAATACAATTCACCAAAACATTTGGAAGTTCCTACATGTCAGCTGTTTACATCTAATTTCTTTTTTCAAAAAGATTAAAGTTATTAGAAATATGTTAGTAAATGTTTTATAAATATGATTTGATAAAAAAAATTTAAAAGGTCATTAAAACAACGTTTGATCTTGTCAGTATGTGTGCAGGTGGGAAATTTAATAATCTATCAATGCTCATCAAAAATGCTATTAAAATTATCATTGATACGTTTATCTAACTTTCATTTCTAGTATTTTGATGATGAAATAATGTGGAAAGAGCTTCTTTTACTCAATCGTGCTTTATAAATGCGATTTTACGTATCCATATCTGGTCCATGTTTTATCATTGTCAAGTCAACATCTGGTACATGTATTACCAAAATATGTTTTTCAAAATGAAAATATAGTTTTTGATAATGTTTTTTTGCACAAATAAAGAGTCTAAGGCAGAATTCAATACACTGATGTTGCTCACTTCAAATGATGAACTGTCAGTTTAGCACTTTACGCCAGAACATTGAATTTATTTCAAAGTAAAGTTTGATATCTGTTTTTTTTTAATTGTCAATCATTGGTTATATGATGGCCAACTGATTACCATGGTTGTCTTTTGTTACATAGTCTTAAGAGATCTGTATACATGGTACAAGACACAAAATGTCCGGCTGGCTCAAATATTTTTTGGAAGCCCTGGTAAATAACAATATTTTTTTAAAACAAAATGTCACCATTTTCAATCTGACAACAGACTTATATTTTAAATTCAGTTTGAGGAATTATTCACATTTGCACAAACAAAATTTGTTGATAGTTTAAGACCCCTTTTTGGCCCAAAACTATAGCAGTTTTACAAAATTGTTGAAATGTAAACTTTCAGTTATTTATTGGACAGTAGAATGCATCTGCAACATAAATACTGGCTGTTCTTGACATATCAATGCACATACATCAGGTACTAGCACCACTGAAATCTTAACAATTCTAGCATTTTAGTCAAATTTTAGACGGTTTTCATCTAAAGCGAAAGTGGCCGCATTCGTGTTCATCCTTTATATAAAAATGTAAGTTGTATTTTATGATAATACAAAACATATATAAAGGTTGAGGATGAACACGGATGCGGCCACTTTCATTTTTGACAAAAAACATCTGAAAAGGTGACATTTTTCAGCATATTTGGTAGATTTTTCATATTTGAGCCACGGGGGGGTCTCTTCCTTTATAAAGGTATATACATATGTGCCGCTGGAATGGGTCCCTTTTTTGATCCGTCAAATATATCAATGGGGTGCAATTTTATCGAGGAAATATATCAATAGGTAGTAATTGACCGATTGTGATATATCAATGGGTCATAAATATATGAATGGGTTATGATTTCGCTGTGAAATATATGTATAGGTAGGGATTTCACAATTATTCAATATATGAATGGGGGGTGTTTTTAAAATCCCAGCTGCACACCTGTACCCAAAATCCCACGTTGAGACCCCCCCGTGATTTGAGCTTGAATTGGAACGTTTTTAATGACTAAATCAGTTGAAATCTTTCACAAAAACTATTAATTCAAATGAAATAGTTTTTAAAAAGTGGTAAAAATCTTTCGTCAGATGAACCTGAAATTTGAGGCCAAAATCGGCCCTTACCGGACCTATAAAAAAAATCTCAAACATGGTGATTGAAGTGCATGTTATATTATATAAATTATTGCAGTTCATCATCCACTCTTTATGTACTTTTAACTTGTTAAAGCAAACTTAAGTTTTAAAAAAAAAAAGATCTGAGAAAGTCAATCAAGTTAAAGAGTGTGTATATATTGCAACTTAAAACTCTTTATCTCTTTTCTTTATCTATTGATATAAATATATATCTATGTGTATATTGTTTCAGAGTGTAATGAAGTTGTGAGTAGTATTTTAACCAAAAGAACATCTACCCTAACAACAGTGAAGATTAAAGGGATCAGTTGCTGTATGGTGATATTGAAAGAAATCCAGGACCTACAATGGTATCAATCGCCCAAAAAAAATATTTTTTAAAACTGAAATTTATCTAGGATTATTTGATCTGAAAAAAAACTTTCAATATGAGACATATGCATATAACAACTTCATTAAAATCCATTTTATTAAGGCATATTGGAAAATGTTTCAATTCATCTTGTGACTGTCATACAAGTGAGAAGTTAAGCTAGCTATAAAACCAGGTTCAATCCACCATTTTCTACATTAGAAAATGCCTGTACCAAGTCAGGAATATGACAGTTGTTATCCATTCGTTTGATGTGTTTGGACTTTTGATTTTGCCATTTTGATTTTTGATTTTCCTTTTTGAATTTTCCTCGGAGTTCAGTATTTTTGTATTTTTACTTTTTTTTTTTTACATATTTTCATGGAGATTTAATGTTTTATTGACCAATGGAAAATCTGCTTAGTACTCTGGTGAAGTAAGGCAGACTGGATATGCTGCTCCAAACAGTTTCCCTGGGATTAATAAAACATTTGATCAATTCAAAATGGACATGAACAAAAAATCTACCTTTACTGCCTTCTCACAGTATTTTTTAGTTTGGTTTCCTTTAAATTTCAAAACGAGAAGAGACTTTACTGGTATAGTTTTAATTTTCCAGATACAAAATCAAAAATAAATAATTCTGATATAATTGTTACATTGTACTGTATACTAAATTTATTGAAGATTATTGTTTTAAACCTCTTGCCTTGATATAATCGTGTCCGTATCCAACTTATTGAGTTTTTGAGGTGAATATAGATCTCACCCTGTCAGTCTGTCTGTCCATTAGAACTAAACACAAATTGTCCTATCAAATCAATGTAATTATCTGCCCTTTATTATAAAAGGGTATTTTTTTAATTAAATTTAAATATGCTTGATAACACTTAAATGTTTTGATAGTTGGATCTACCTTGCAAGCCAAAGATTTTCCAGTCGTATAATAAATTATATTTGGTAAAATATTTTTAAACCAAAAAAAGGTATTTTTTGCGACATGTCCAAACCAGAAGATTAGAAAAAGACACCATACCAACTTGAGTTTGATATATCACTGGGAAAGCCAGTCATCTTGTGGAAATGTAATATAAATAGTTCAAACTTTTTTTTTCTTTCAAAATGTTTATTTCAAAAATTAAACCAGATTTTGTGAATTTTACATGAAAGTAATTTTATTTTAGGTTTATGAAGACTTCTTAGAGCTTGCCATATAAGTGTCAACAATTTTAAAGAACAGAGAAGACTATTATTGCACTTAGTTATGAGTTTTTGTTTTATATTTTATCACTATGATAGACTAATGTTAAATTCAGGAATTGTATTTTTCTGATATATCTGTTTTGTAATTACGTTTTACTCATTTTTAAATACGTTTGAGACGTTTTTTTTATACCTTTTCCTACTTGAGTAGCATTGACAACTATTTTAAGTTTTTAGTAAGGTTACTTTCTTTGGGTTTTGTATTTTATAATATTAAGATGTCATACTTGAATACCTTGTAGTTATGAACTGTGTATTTTACTTCTTGATTCTTTGATATGTGTAGTATTATTCTCCCCCCCCTCCAATTATTTTTGGTTTTGTAAAATATATTTTCTATAAGGCCTGTCAACAATGGATGCCTCTCTAGATAACGATTAAATAATCTTGGCACACATTAAATATGAATTTCAAAAGAAAAAAATATGTATGAAGACTCCATACAAAACTACTTTGGAAAGTATCACTCCAGTGATTCTTCTGGTAAAATTCAGGTATGCTCTAAATCTCAGTTTTCATTGGGAACTTTCTTCATTGCATAGAGGATGCTTTATCATCTGTTTTATTATACCTAACAATGCAAGTGTTAAATGTTGGGAATACAGAAAGACAGACATAATGATTATGATAAGTTAACAAATAATTTTACTTCAAATATAATGAATATTTAAACTGGAATTGACTATTCACATGTTATGCTCATTGATTGTTGACATTATGTGTTGAAAAACAGAAATAAGTCAAAAGAATTACAAGACAGAAAGTCCAAAAGTCACAATTTATCAATTGATAATAAATTTGTTTGCTCTATAATAGAATAGAATGTTTCTAAAAATGTCGATTGAATTAGACTTTCTATAAAAAAAAATCTCTCCAAACCACATTGTGACCTCTTTTTTATATATGATTTAATTGGTTACATGTTTGTCTCTTTTGTTATATACTTTAATGTTATGCATGAAAAATATATTAACTGTATGCAAATTAGGAAAAATTGAAAGTTTTATGATAATAAAAAAAAAAAAATAATTATACTTGTTTTGATTGATTTGATTTTATCCAATATGTATATTAAAAGAAAAGCTAGTATTTTATTGTTCAAAAATTACAAATGGATTAGCCACAAGTTTTTCAACTTAGAAACGTCTTCTTCAAAAAGGAAACCTGTTCCAATAATTGATATGGCTTTTAAATATAATTTGCATCTTAAAGAAAATAATGGAGGAAAAGAAAGAAAACGAGAGAGACAATTGCTTCAACAGGATTATACTGTCATAATCAAAGTCACATTTCCTGTTTACACAAAGAATTGACTCAATTGAGTGTAATAAAATGCCTGAATCAGACTTAGCATATGTGAAATGATTTTATTATTAAATGATAACTTTACTATTCCCACCAAGTAAAACTAGATCAGGATACAATCTGTGTGAATTATATGGGTTTCTTAGAAATGATCTACATGTATACATGTATGAATTGTCTGTGATTCTTAGATATCGTCAGTATGTTATGTCTTTTTCAAAGATCTTGTCTGAATGTATTTTCCAATATTCAAACATAGTGTGTATGCTGTTTCTGTGGTTATTAGATACATTCCAAGCAATATGTAATGGTTTTAAATTATGATAAATGACCATAAATTTTTCATGTTACAGGATAATTTTTCTGAAATATAAATTTTATATCTCAAAAGTTAGAAGACTTGGATGCTGCAGATACCATATGTTAAGATTTTTTTCTCTGTTAAATGTCCATGTCCATGTCCATGTCCTCAACCTCATTTTAATGGTTCAGCATCTGCTTATATGTTTGTCATTTAAATTTAGTATATACTATGAATAATAGGATGGATAACTATATTTGGTATATTGATTCCTTGCTATGTGTACATTTCAGTTATACAGGGTTTTTTCTGACCTTTACCTCATTTTATGTTGAAAGTTGTGTGATTAGTTCCATTTCTAAAATACTGGAAGTAGTAGGTCAACTATATGTTGTATATGTAATGATTGAAAGGGGTACATACATGTATCAGTCTGGCAGGTTTCATCTAACCTTGGTCTAATTTTCATGATTCATGAATGTCGGTCAGAATTTATCTGAAATGTGAATTGTCTGTGATACTTGCAGTGAAACCTTAATCTATAAAACTCATAAAATCAATGGTTAGTTAAAGATGGACAATGTAAGACAAATGTACATAGACCATTAGTAAAATATAGATAATGAAATATTTAAGGCATGTACATAAGACAATTAGTTAACTTTAGATGTTAAAATATATAAGGCAAATGAGATTTCTAGAAACAGTCTGTAGGTACTGTCTGCAGTTCTTATATATAGTCTGTAAGTATTGTCTGTGGTTCTTTGATGTAATCTGTAAGTATTTTCTGTGGTTCTTAGGTACAGTCTGTACGTATAGTCTATGGTTCTTATATACAGTCTGTACATATTATCTGTGGTACTTAAATAGTCTGTTTTTATTGTCTGTGGTTCTTAGATACAGTCTGTAAGTATAGTCCATGGTTCTTAGATATAGTCTAAGCATTGTCTGTGGTTCTTGGATGTAGTCTGTAAGTATTGTCTGTGGTTCTTATGTACAGTCTGTAAGTCTATGGTTCTGAGATACAGTCTGTAAGTATAGTCTGGTTCTTAGATATAGTCTGTAAGTACTGTGCATGGTTCTGAGATATAGTCTGTAAGCATTGTCTTTGGTTCTCATATACATTCTGTAAGTATTGCCTGTGGTTCATAGATGTATACATAATGGTTCTTAAACACAGTTTATATGCATGATTGGAATATTTGCCACTGGATTTAAATCGTTTATTGAACGGACAGAGACTAGCGGTTGAATAACCTAACTATTGTATTCATCGATAATATGATCTCGTCCTGAACATGAATGAAATATTTGTCACTGGACGTAAAACAAACATGAGACAGAGTTATAAGATGGATATGTAGACCCTACAACGATAAAAAAAACCAATGAGACACAGTTATACAAAATACATAAACACTATAACAACGTTCACACATGATAGGTATGGACCCTATATAACGTTCATACACTGATGAGACAGAGTTATTCGATGGGTATGAACCCTATATAAAGTTCATACACTAATGATACAAAGTTTTTCGATGGGTATGGACCCTATATAACGTTCATACACTAATGAGACAGAGTTATTCGATGGGTATGAACCCTATATAACGTGCATACACTAATGAGACAGAGTTTTTCGATGGGTATGATCCCTATTTAACGTTCATACACTAATGAAACAAAGTTATGCGTTGGGTATGAACCCTATATAACGTGCACACACTATAGAGAAAGAGTTTTTCGATGGGTATGAACCCTATATAACGTGCACACACTAATGAGAAAGAGTTTTTCGATTGGTATGAACCCTATATAAAGTTCATACACTAATGATACAAAGTTTTTCGATGGGTATGGACCCTATATAACGTTCATACACTGGTGAGACAGAGTTTTTCGATGGGTATGAACCATATATAATGTTCAATCACTGATGAGACAGATTTTGTCGATGGGTATGAACCCTATTAAACGTTCATACACTAATGATACAAAGTTTTTCGATGGGTATGGACCCTATATAACGTTCATACACTGGTGAGACAGAGTTTTGCGATGGGTATGACCCCTATATAATGTTCAATCACTGATGAGACAGAGTTATTTGATGGGTATGAACCCTATATAACGGTCATACACTGATGAGACAGATTTTGTCGATGGGTATGAACCCTATAAAACGTTCATACACTAATGATACAAAGTTTTTCGATAGGTATGGACCCTATATAACGTTTATACACTAATAAGACAGAGTTTTTCGATGGGTATTGACCCGATATAACGTTCATACACTGATGAGACAGAGTTATTCGATGGGTATTGACCCTATATAACGTGCACACACTAATGAGACAGATTTTGTCGATGGGTATGAACCCTATATAACGTTCATATACTAATGATACAAAGTTTTTCGATGGGTATGGACCCTATATAACGTTCAAACACTGGTGAGACAGAGTTATTCGATGGGTATTGACCCTATATAACGTGCACACACTAATGAGACAGAGTTTTTCGATGGGTATGAACCCTATATAACGTCCATACACTAATGAAACAGAGTTATTCGATGGGTATGAACCCTATATAACGTGCACACACTATAGAGAAAGAGTTTTTCGATGGGTATGAACCCTATATAACGTGCACACACTAATGAGAAAGAGTTTTTCGATGGGTATGAACCCTATATAAAGTTCATACACTAATGATACAAAGTTTTGCGATGGGTATGACCCCTATATAATGTTCAATCACTGATGAGACAGAGTTTTTCGATGGGTATGAACCATATATAATGTTCATACACTGATATGACAGATTTTGTCGATGGAAACGGACCCGGCTATAAAACGTTCATACACTAATGATAGAAAGTTTTTCGATGGGTATGGACCCTATATAACGTTTATACACTAATAAGACAGAGTTTTTCGATGGGTATTGACCCGATATAACGTTCATTTACTAATAAGACAGAGTTTTTAGATGGGTATGAACCCTATACTAGTATAACGTTCATACACTGATGAGACAGAGGTATTCGATGGGTATGAACCATATATAACGTGCACACACTGATGAGACAGAGTTTTTCGATGGGTATGAACCCTATAAAACGTTCATACACTAATGATACAAAGTGTTTCGATGGGTATGGACCCTATATCATGTTTATACACTGACGAGACAGAGTTATTCGATGGGTATGAACCCTATATAACGTGCACACACTAATGAGACAGAGTTTTTCGATGGGAATGAACCTTATATAACGTTCATACACTATTGATACAGAGTTTTTCGATGGGTATGAACCCTATATAACGTTCATACACTATTGATACAGAGTTTTTCGATGGGAATGAACCCTATATAACGTTCATACACTATTGATACAGAGTTTTTCGATGGGTATGGACCCTATATAAAGTTCATACACTGATGAGACAGAGTTATTCGATGGGTATGAACCTATATAACGTTCATACATTGATGAGACAGAGTTATTCGATGGGTATGAACCCTATATAACGTTCATACACTAATGAGACAGAGTTATTCGATTGGTATGAACCTATATAACGTTCATACATTGATGAGACAGAGTTATTCGATGGGTATGAACCCTATATAACGTTCATGCATTAATGAGACAGAGTTATTACATGGGTATGGACCCTATATAACGTTTATACACTAATGAGACAGAATTTATTCGATGAGTATGGACCCTATATAACGTTCATTCACTTTTCGATGGTTATGGACCCTATAAAACGTTCATTCACCAATAAGACAAAGTTATCCGATGGGTATATACCCTATACAATGTGCATACACCAATGAAACATAATGAGCCGGTCGATGGGAATGAACCCTATATAACGTTCATACACTATTGATACAGAGTTTTTCGATGGGTATGAACCCTATATAACGTTCATACACTATTGATACAGAGTTTTTCGATGGGTATGAACCCTATATAACGTTCATACACTATTGATACAGAGTTTTTCGATGGGTATGGACCCTATATAACGTTCATACACTAAAGAGACAGAGTTTTTCGATGGGTATGAACCCTATATAACGTTCATGCATTAATGAGACAGAGTTATTCGATGGGTATGGACCCTATATAACGTTTATACACTAATGAGACAGAATTTATTCGATGAGTATGGACCCTATATAACGTTCATTCACTTTTCGATGGTTATGGACCCTATAAAACGTTCATTCACCAATAAGACAAAGTTATCCGATGGGTATATACCCTATACAATGTTCATACAGCAATGAAACATAATGAGCCGGTTGTTATATTCCTTAAACAACTGTCATACATCAATGAGACAGAGTAATTCGATGGATATTTACCCTATTTATGTTTATTCACCAATGAGACAAAGCTAGTCCATGGGTTTAAATCCTATACAACGGTAAAGCACCAATGGGACAGTTATTCGATGGGTCTAAAACTTCTACATTGTTCGTACACCAATGAGACAACGTTAGTCGATTTGTATATAGCATACACCAATGAAACATAATTATTTGGTGGATATATACCTTATACAACATGCATACACCAATTAAACAGAGTTATTCAATGGGTTGTCTTATTGTAAAAACGATTGTTCATTGCTGAAGGTCAGATTACCCATTATTGCTTAAATCCATGATCACTATTGGAGAGTTGTCTTATTGTAACGATTGTTTATTGTTGAAGGTCAGATTACCCTTAATTTCTTAAATCCATGATCACTATTGGAGAGTTGTCTTATTGTAACGATTGTTTATTGTTGAAGGTCAGATTACCCATAATTGCTTAAATCCATGATCACTGTTGGAGAGTTGTCTTATTGTAAAGATTGTCATTGTTGAAGGTCAGATTACCCATAATTGCGTAAATCAATGATAACTGTTTGAGAGTTGTCTTATTGTAACGATTTGTTTATTGTTAAAGGTCAAATTACCCTTAACGATAAAATCCATGATCACTGTTGGAGAGTTGTCTTATGTAACGATTGTTCATTGTTGAAGGTCAGATTACCCTTAATTTCTTAAATTCATGATCTCTGTTGGAGAGTTTTCTTATTGTAACGATTGTTTATTGTTGAAGGTCAGATTACCAATAGTTGCTTAAATTCATGATCACTGTTGGATGGTTGTCTTATTGTAACATTTGTTTATTGTTGAAGGTCAGATTACCCATAATTGCTTAAATGCATGATTTGTTGGAGAGTTGTTTCTTTGTAACCATTGTTCAGTTTTGAAGGTCAGATTATCAATACTTGCTTAAATCCACGATCTCTGTTTGATCAAGGTCATTTACAACAAACAATAGTTCCACACACCAGATCTGAAAGTTGATAACATCTGAGAAACTGAATTGCTGGCTAGTATGAAAATTAATCATTGACCAATAAAACCATAAAAAAAGAGGTCAATGTCAGGTAAACCATAATGTACAGCCTGCCTGTAATGGAATAATCATTCCATACATCAAATACTGTTGACTTGCTGCTTACAACGTCCCAGAAAAAAATATGTGGTCAAGTTCATGTAGCTATCAGACTGATTTGTAATCATTTAATACACCAACTTAATATGATACACAGACAAAAAGTGTGCAAACCTATAGTCCCCTTTGACTGTCTAACTAAGAGCCTAATAACTTGCATATAATTCTGGGTTCAAAGTAGTAATAATATTTTTTGGTACAAACTTTATTTCATTCAATGTCATTTCAAACAACATGAGTCACAAACATTACAAATAATAAATCATTCAGTTAATGTTCTTATTGCATCTATGATAAAAAGCAAAGAAAGTTTGTGAGGGCTTTTCCATTGAACTGAGAGTAGGTAGGGACTATCAAAATATCCCTACAATTAAGAACAATATTTTAGATAATTCTACATTATGATAAAAGAGGGACGAAAGACACCAAAGGGACAGTCAAACTCGTAAATCTAAAACAAACTGACAACGCCATGGCTAAAAATGAAAAAGACAAACAGAAAAACAATAGTACACATGACACAACATAGAAAACTAAAGAATGAACAACACGAACCCCACCAAAAACTAGGGGTGATCTCAGGTGCTCCGGAAGGGTAAGCAGATAAAAGATGCAAACTGAACTAGTGAAAATGCGAGCTACTGCTCACTGATGATATCCCCGCCACAAGTGGATAATATTAATAGTGTTAAAATATGCAAGTGTTTGGTAAACAGGAAGTTGTCGAGTGATGAATCTGAAAACGCATCACACGGTATAGCTGACTTAAATAAATCCTGAAACCAAATTTCAGAAATCCTTGTATTGTAATTCTTGAGAAAAATGTGACGAAAATTTTCAACTTGGCTATCATGTGTAAAATCATACAAGTGTTTGGTAAACAGGAAGTTGTCAAGTGATCAATATGAAAACGCATCACACAGTATAGCTGACTTAGATAAACACTGAAACCAAATTTCAGAAATCCTTGTATTGTAGTTCCTGAGAAAAATGTGACGAAAATTTTCAACTTGGCTATCATGTGTCAAATCATACAAGTGTTCGGTAAACAGGAAATTGTCAAGTGATCAATCTGAAAACGCATCACACGGTATAGCTGACTTATATAAACCCTGAAATTAAATTTCAGAAATCCTTGTATTGTAGTTCCTGAGAAAAATGCGACGAAAAATATTCATGGGACAGAAGGACGGACGGACTGACGGACTGACAGACAGAGGTAAAACAGTATACCCCCCTTTTTTTTAAACGGAAAGCAGGGGTATAATTAAGACCCATGACCCAAGTTCAATAATTTAACTTCCCTCCCTGATACATTTTAATGGAATAACCCTCACAGAGAATATACAGCTAAAAAAAAAAAAAAAAAACATTTCATACGTGTGATATTGTTACGAAGACATACATTGAAATGTTTTACTTAAATATATGTAATTAATGTAAACACATGAATATTAAGTAAGTCAAGAGTATGGATAGTCATAGGAATGCACATAATAAGCGATACATTATTTTTTTTCTTCAATAAAAATGATATATAGTCAACATTATCATTAACACAATTTATGATGGAGTATGTGCTGTATAGATGTCTTATTTAGAATTTGAAATTTGTATGAAATGTTCTCAGACTTCAAAATAAATAATTATCACAAATGACAAAATCTTTTGAATCCCACAGAATAAAAAAAATTAGATTTGTTTTAGACTAATTAAAAAATTGGCAAACATGAATGTGTCCATTAAGTACAAGGATGCCCCACTCACACTATTATTTTATGTTCAGTGGACAGTGAAATGGGATCAAAAATCTAATTTGGCATTAAAGTTAGAAAGATAATATCATAGGGAATATGTGTTCTAAGTTGATTTCACTTCAACTTTATCAAAAAATACCTTGACCAAAAACTTTAACCTGGAGAGGGACAGACGGACAAAGGGGCGGATGAATGGACACATAGACCAGAAAACACAATGCCTATTGTAGTTGGGGCATAAACAATATCTAATGTGGTTAGATATTTGTTATTAAAGCTTCCTCTTATGAATAAATTTTACAAGATATATTTGTTTGTATAGCAGAGATAACAATGACTGCCAAAATTTAATGGTCATATACAAAAGAAATATTAAGTGCATTTCAAATATTAAATTCTTGCATATCTGTATTTTTCCTCTATCAATTTTCTTCTTAAATGACCTGAAAATAAAATCATTGTTTCATGGCTATTATAACATTTTTAATAAATAAAATGCAAAACAACCTGTTAGTGCTAAAATTGAGTTTTTCAATTTGAATTATCAATCTATTTTAAGGTCAGTGCTAAAATTGAGTTTTCAATTTGAATTATCAATCTAATTTAAGGTCAAGGAACAGTAAATGGACTATTATACCACTGTCCCAGATTAGGGGAGGGTTTGAATTCTGCTAACATGTTTAACCCCTCCACATTCTCTTTGTAGTTGCCTGTCCCAAGTCAGGTGCCTGTAATTCAGTGGTTGTCATTTGTTTATGTGTTACATACCGGTATTTGTTTTTTGTTCCGTGACCTTATTTATATTTGTTTTGCAAAATCAAAACTGAAATTTATGTATCAACGTCATATAGTTTTAAAAAAAAAATCTATGGAGAAGAATTAGAGATTTGATGAATTTTAAGACAGATTTTGGATGATTTTTGCCGATTTTAAGGGCTTTCTATACAAATGTTCACTCATATTGAAAGATTTCAATCAGTAAATATTTCAAATGATAAATGAGATAAATGCATAACTTTTTCGGTTTCCACTAGAGCCAGAGTTCTATATATGCAAAATTTGACTGAAATCTGTGACATAGCCCATTTAATGTAACTTGACTTTAATAAAGATTTTTTCACATCTCCCCTCTGACTATAGAATCCATCTGCCATAGAAAGTTAAATTTGCCAAAACTGATCTATGAAGAGTATACAAAAATAATGTTACCTACAGATAGTAAAATGTAAAATTGAAAATGGGGATTTTTTTTAAAGAAACAACAACCTGACCAAAGAGCAGAAAGCAGCCAAAGGCCACCAATGGATCTTCAATACAACAAGAAAATCCCACAACCTGAAGCGTGCTCTTAATAGCTGTTTCTTAAACAAAAATATTTACTAGTTGAGTGATAATGGACGTCATACTTAACTTAACATTTGTTTTCGTTCCAATAATGAAATTTCATGTCATATCCAGAATAAACAGGTAGGCATTTCAATGTGTGGTTTATCATTAACATCTACATCATTAGGTCTCTGGTGGAGAATTGTCTCATTGGCAAACTTAACACCACATCTTTTCTTTTTGATACGTTTGTCTGTACCATACACATAGAACAAGGGTAAAACCTGGATTGGAGTAATATAGATTCTATCACAGGGTTTTTTGTGTTTTAATATCAACTTGAAATAGATTTTTTTTTATATAAAAACATAAAGGGCTGCTCTAGAAAATACTCTGTCCCGTCCCCCAAGAAAACATATAAAGGCTGTTCCAGAAAATATTATGCCCCCTTCAGGGAAGGTTATTAAAAAAAATTATGTATTTAAGAAAAAAAATATGTGGGTGGTTGTATTATGCATTATACTTTCATATCAAAATAAAACTTTAATATGTATGATATCATTGTATTACAATTTCAGGATATATGTGATAATTAAAATGTTATGCTAAGCCTTCAACAAAATTAAAAACAAAGGTCAAATGTTAAAAATAGTGTTGTCTCGTACAAGACTTAGAATATATTTGTCAAAGTAGGAATTTAAAAATCTGTAAAATTTCAAAAATATTTTTTGATTGCTGTAGTTTTTAATTTATTTTGTGAAGAAGAATATTGTCAAGGTTAGAAACTTGCTTTTAAAAGGGATAACAGATATTATATGTGATGCACCAAAAACCCACCGGATGACAAGCTTGATTGTTTGTTGCTTTACGCCGTATTAGCACAGAAAGGCTATATCGCGGTGACCAGATGACAAGATATTTTTTACTTTGTTTGATATTTAGTTTCATGGTGTCCTTATACTTATGAAATGAACAAAGAAACTAAAAAAATGTGTAAGGGTTCCGTGGAACCCAGTGTTTCGCCTACTTTTGCTGTAACTCCCAGGCTCAACAAAAATGAGAAAAAAAAATATTCCTCTTGATACTATCTTTTGATTGTAAGAAGCTATTGTCCAAGTTTGGTAAAAATTTCAGGATAGTTTATGAATCGAATAAATGTTTTAACCAGATGCTTCGCAGGGCGTAGCTTTATACGACCGCAGAGGTTGAACCCTGAACGGTTGGGGCAAGCATGGACACAACATTCAAGCTGGATTCAGCTCTAAATTTGGATTGTGATTAAATAGTTGACACAGCATAGGTTTCTGACACAGAATGAATGTGTTCTAATGAACTTAAATTTTTTGTTAGCAATTCACTATGCTGTTCAATATTAATCCTCTCAAAAAAATGTTTGAAGAAATTTTCTTTTTATTTATGAAATTTCAAATGAGAAAAATTGAACCCAATTTTGTAATCACATCCCCCTTTCCCTTATTCCAAAACTAATCTCAATTAAAATATTCTAATGGAGTTTGCAACAATAACTACTCATTTAAATACATCATAAAATAAACTGTAAATAAAATGTAAAAAAACTGCTTGTTATCACTGAATGGTAAAGATTATTTAAATTTATCAGTTGGTAGTAAAAAGTGAATATACATTGTATATTGTATATAACAAAGATTTAAGTTGATTCTGGACAAAGAAAGATAACTCCAATTAAAAAAAAATCTTGCAATAAGATATTTCTTGCTTACTTTTTTGGACAAAGAAAGATAACTCTAATTAAAAAAAAATTTGCTATTTCACAATATTGTGAAATAAGATATTTCTTGCCATTGCACAATACTGTGCAATTGAAAAGACTTGCTATTCCACAATACTTAATATAATAATTTTAGATCCTGATTTGGACCAACTTAAAAACTGGGCCCATAATCAAAAATCTAAGTACATGTTTAGATTCAGCATATGAAAGAGGCCCAAGAATTTAATTTTTGTTAAAATCAAACTTAGTTTAATTTTGGACTCTTTGGACCTTAATGTAGGCCAATTTGAAAACGGGACCAAAAATGAAGAATCTACATACACAGTTAGATTAGGCATATCAAAGAACCCTATTTATTCAATTCTTGATGAAATCAAACAAAGTTTAATTTTGGACCCTTTGGGCCCCTTTATCCTAAACTGTTGGGACCAAAACTCCCAAAATCAATACCAACTATCCTTTTATGGTCATTAACCTTGTGTTTAAATTTCATAGATTTCTATTGAATTATACTAACGTTATGGTGTGAAAACCAAGAAAAATGCTTATTTGGGTCCTTTTTTGGCCCCTAATTCCTAAACTGTTGGGACCTAAACTCCCAAAATCAGTACCAATCTTCCTTTTGTGGTCATAAACATTATGTTTAAATTTCATTGATTTCTATTTACTTAAACTAAAGTTATTGTGCGAAAACCCAGAATAATGCTTATTTGGGCCCTTTTTTGGCCCCTAATTCCTAAACTGTTGAAACCAAAACTCCCAAAATCAATCCCAACCTTTCTTTTGTGGTCATCAACCTTGTGTCAAAATTTCATAGATTTCTATTAACTTAAACTAAAGTTATAGTGCGAAAACCAAGAAAATGCTTATTTTGGCCCTTTTTGGCCCCTTATTCCTAAAATGTTGGGACCAAAACTCCCAAAATCAATACCAACCTTCCTTTTATGGTCATAAACCTTGTGTTAAAATTTCATAGATTTCTATTCACTTTTTCTAAAGTTAGAGTGCGAAAACTGAAAGTATTCGGACGACGACGACGACGACGACGACGACGCCGCCAACGTGATAGCAATATACGACGAAATTTTTTTCAAAATTTGCGGTCGTATAAAAACTGTAACTGCAGACTGTATGTAATGTTAACTGGAAGAAAAACTAAGTCCATTTATAAGTAAAATACAGATACACTGGTACAAACCCAGGATAGTTAAAGAAAGTTATTAAAATTTCAAAAACTTTAACCACAGAGTGAATGTAATGTTTCCCCGCAGAAAAACTAAGTCCATTTATAGGTAAAAAACAGAATAAATGGAATTTTATTTTTGCAAACCATTTATAAATAAAATACAGAAAAAATAGAATTTTAATTTTACTAAATTTCTTTATGGATACTATCTTATGATCATAAACAAGCTTCTGTCCAAGTTTGGTAGAAATCCAGTATAGTTTAAGAATGAAAATTTAATAACTTTCTTAAACCACAGAGTGAATTTTTGTGGACGCCGCCGCCGACGCTTGAAAGTAGGATCGCTTAGTCTTGCATTTTGGACTAAAGTCGAAGGCTCAACAAAAATGTGAGGTTGTCAGGTGTAGGACCTGTCTTGCATAAGTTAGTGATTCACATAAACACATACCTAATTCTGTCCCAAACAAAGAGAAACATTTAATACAGTTTCAAGTTTCATAAATTTTGACACCAGAAACTAGACCATTTTTCATATTTAAATTTTCATTACATCTATACAGGTGTCATATGTGGAGCAGGATCTGCCTACCCTTCTAGATCACCTCCTTTTTTTAATAGGGTCAGCTTTAGTGTTACATGTTTTATGCAATATTGGTTGTCTGTTGGTCTTTTAAATTTTTCTTTGGTACCTTTCGCTTCTCTTCTATTATAGCTTTTATTATAATATAAAGGGGGCTCGCAGGTCTGAATCAATTTTTTTTTTAAATATAGGATTTCGCTATTCTTTTCTATAAATAAACTTTATCCTAATCTTAAAAGAAAATTTAAATAAAAATATGGGGTTCCCGTTTATTTAAGCTCATAATCTGCATTTGAAAGAAGCATGTATTTCTGTTAAGGTACTTTTTTTCTGTTGAACTAATAGGAGAAAAAAAGGTAAAATCAAAAGAAAAAAAGAAAGAAATAACAGAAATCGCTTAAATTTTTCAATAGTTTAGTATAAGTACAGTTCATTTGAAAACAATAATAAAAAATAAAGGTCACCGATGAGTTAAAAGTTATTTCATTTTTTTTTTTTTAAATGACATTTTTTTACCAAGGGGAGATAATTTGGAGCATTTTCAATGATATAAACATTTTAAAAGTCATCTGGGGCCAAAACAAATTGGTTTTTTTTGGTTGATTTTTGTACAATATCATAAAGTAACACTAAAAGTGTAATAAATAAAATTTGAAATGAAAAAAAAATGTTTCAATGTTTGCTGATGTATTTGTACCCTCAAGCCTCCTTAAAAGGAAAATGCAATAAAAACCCCAAAACAAATGGTTAAAATCAATCTTTAAGTGAAATGTCTCCTAAATATTACTGCAGTTTTTAAAATTTCTCTACCATTTTTAAGACAATAAACATAACCTGAATTTGCCCTTCTGTTCTATTTTTAACCATGCATGGCAACTATGATGGTTGGCATGCCAGGTCCTTGGACAAGATATCCGAATGATGATTGTATACCAGTTTGGTTATATTTAGCTCAGTAGTTTCAGATTAGATTTTTGTAAAAGTAACCAGACAATTACGACAGACTTCAAGTGATGAGAAAAGCTCACTTGACCCTTTGGGTCAGATGAGCTTAACTGAAATGATTCATCTATCAGCCAACACATATAGACAATGAAAACATTTGTATGAATTTAACACTTATTATAGATATTACCATATGGAGAAAATCCAAGCAACACTGACAGTCTTTAATGCATGTTTTGCTTGTCTAAATTACTATAACCATTCACCTAAAAATAACAAAGAAACAATAACATGATAGCAAATTAATTAAAGTTGATAAATAAAGAGAAAAATAAAAAGTAATAAATGTGGATTTCTTGAATTAAATAAGTCAGTTTCCAATGGGAAACTCTATGCAAGAATGTAAGCCATTACTTTTTCTAATTTAGTCTTTTACTACTCATGGTTGAAGGCATTACTTATTGTCCCTTCTACCCAAATCAATTGTGACTAGTTGTCACATTGGTATTCATGCCACATCTCTATCTTTTCAAACCTCTTTAGAAGTTCCTGTACATGTATAAAGTCTGTATCATATGAAAAAAAACCAAATATGAGTACAAATGTATATGTTGATCATATGTTGTTTTCGGAGCCCAGAAATTTAGAAATGATCCGGCAGGTAAACTTATTGATCCTTTAAATAAACTCATTTAAACAATTACCAAATCAAAACTGTAATTAGGTCTTTGAATTTTGTTTTTATTGGAAATAATATTGATTTGTTATTATTTAATGAAAATCGAACTATAGTTATATACCTAATAATAAATACAGATTTATGGATCTTACAATCTGTCAATACCTGTATCTTGGCATTGCACAAGTTTTTGTTTTTCTCTGTTTATGACACCTGTTCACTAAATCCATTAGATGGTGCATGTGTATTGATTGACAAATCAGTCTAAGATGCATGATTCTTTTTATAAGTTGTTATTGGCTTTGAACTAACTAGCTGTCAGTAGCTGTAAACATTTGTTTTTCACTCATTTTTTTGTACATTAATTAGGCAGGTTTTTTTCTATTTTTTTGTTGGGATGTACAAGTACCCATCCATGTCAACTTTCTGTTTCTTGATAGATGTATTTCTATTTGTATCCATGAGCTGAGTTAATTTTTTTTCAACTGTGTTATTATGTTGTATTGTTTAACCACTTTTCCAGGTTAGGGGAAGGGTTAGTGCCTTCAAACTAGTTTAACCCTTCACAATCAAATGTGCCTGTCACATGTCAGGAACCTGTAGTGGATTTTTGCTGCTGTGACTGTGTTACATATATTTTTTTACATAAATTAAGCCATTATTTTTCTCGTTTGAATTGTTTTACATTTTTTGTTTTGAGGATTTTTATAGCTGCCTATGTGGTGTTGGTTTTGTTCTTTGTTGAAGGCTTACGGTGACATATAGTTGTTAATTCTGTGTCATTTTAAGCCTGTCAAAGTTTTAAAAGTTTTGCTTAATATCTTTATTTCAAATTATTTAAATAATTTCTGTACAGTTGTAAGACATAAAATGTCCTGTGAAAAAGTGTCCATGTGGACAATTTTTCATAGATTTTTGGTATTTAATAATGTCCATTGCCATGAAATATTGTCCCTCAAGTGGACAGATTTTTACTGCAAAAGTTATGAAATAGTGTCCACCTACAGGACAAGTTGTCATAGAAGTGGCTATTAAATTGTGACCTCCAAGGGAAGTAATACAAAGGTCATTAACAAGTTTTATTACACTTGAATATTAATAAAAATCCAAAGGATTGATTGACATTGATTAATATACAAATGTTAACAAAAAAATAAGGATGGAAGTGAATAGAGAGAACTTAAAGTTTTAAGAAATACCAAGCTAACGATAATGACAATGAAAGAAGAACAAAAAGGAAGAAGAGTGTAAAGTATAACATCAAATGTGAAGAACTTTACTATATTTATTATGAGAAGAAGGCAATAGAAATTATAGAATTTTGGTATTAAACACTGTCCATTGCCATGGAATGCTGTCCCCTAAGTATACAGCATTTTTCAGCAACAAAGATAATTATGAGTGCCAATGAGACAACTCTCTGTTAAGGTTACAATGTATTAAAGTTCGCAATTATTGGTTAAAAAATGTCTAGTAATAACAAGGCAATAGACATCATTTAATATTTTGATCATACCAAAAAAATGTCCTGATGGACATAATGTTCTGAAAATAGTGTCCACCTGTACAAAATTATAGTATTAAATAATGTCCATGTTCATAGCATTTTTCATTCATGAGGACATATTTTCATAGGAAATTGTGTCCAGGACACATTTAAATAAGTAAATTTTGTCCATGTATTTACTATGAAATAAAGTCCTGTGGACATCATTTCATGGGAGACAATATTAAATCCTACACAGTATGTGGTTTACCATAAAACATCGTCTCATATGTGAATTGTTGGTGTTCTATTGTTATTCTTTGTCAATTTGTCTGTGAATTGGTCATACAGTGTCATACAGTATTGCTGCCAGATGGGACAGTATCTTGCTCTTTACTTCATCAAAAACTTTAAGGGCATCTGTACCTAAAAAATAAACATTTTCATGTATGTGAATAGTTATCTAACTTTCAATAGTTTAGAGGGATTTTTTACCCAAATCATTACAATATTATCTTTGAAAAAAGCAATATTAGTACACAATGTACTACTGGAATTTATTCAAGAAATAAATAAGAAACAGTCAGAAACAATCTGTCAACACCTTATGGTGTTTATACATATATCTCAACTTGTTCGATGTGCTCCTGTATACTAGTACATGTACATGTATTGTAACAATACATTTGATTTTAATGAAAGAAATTTTAATCTCTGAATTACTGAAAATTGTTACACCAAAGTTCTTGATATCACAAACAAGTCAAAACATTTACAAAATGTTATCATTGAACAAGGACATCATTCTTAATTAAAGATCAACATGTAGACATCTTATACTTTCAGGTATTTCACATCCGATATTTTATGGCAATATTCTGTACCAAGCAATGAACTTGAACAAGGAGGATCTGAATTAAGGTCATTTCCTGTAAATTTGGAAGCAAGCTGGAGTCCAGATGTAGGTTTTGTATCCTGTTTAATTATTTCTGATGACCTGAACACCTTTCTTTAATTTCCTTTTACCTCTTTCATATGTAACATGGGCATAATGTCTGCCTCTTTTCCTAACCAAAGGCATTTTATCTAAAAATAAAAAAAAACAGACATGAATTCATCATACTTTACAGACAGGACTTCCTCAGTAGGGAAAAAAGCTATTGAAAATGACATGTTGCAATATTTTTTTTTGCAGTTCTGGGTCTAGATAATTTAAGTTTAGCGCATCTTGAATTAATTAGCCCACAGTGTCACAGTCACATCGAACATTTATAAAGATAAAACATGGTCCATTGAATTGGAAAAGTGCAAATTAAAAGCTGATGCTTATAAAACACTACTTAAATGACAGATTCTAATGAATATATAAGGGGCAATAGCCTAAATTTCTGTTACCCTGATGATAATTTCAGGGCAGGTAGACCTAAACCTAACTCCTTCTCTCATTTGCTCTAAATGCTTTAGTTTTTGAAATAAATAATTATTCTGATTTGCTCTAAATGCTTTAGTTTTTGAAATAACTAATTATTCAGCCAAAAACTGCATTCTACCCTATATTCTATTTTTAGCCAAGGTGGTCATGTTTTTCGGGAAAACAGAAAATAAAACATAAACTTTATTGGAGATACCCTAATTATAATTCACCTCAAGTTTGGTTGAAATTTGGTATTAATATTGATTTTGTTATCAGTAAACTAAAAGCAAACTAACATTTTTGTTATATACATACACACATTCATGGATTTTACAATCTGTTAATTGATACCCGTATCTTGGCATTGCACAAGGTCATGTTTTTCTCTGACTGTTTATGATGTCTTTACACTAAATCCATTTGATGTTGATGTTTTAGATGCATAATTTTTTTTATTATAGCGAACCAAATGAAAGTTTTCCAGAGTGGTCTGCTCTTTACCAAGGTATTTAAACTTTTGCAAGTTTACCTGTCCCATTGAATCAATACAATAGGTTTTAAAATTGTTCTCTGTGTAGTTTATTCACTTGGACATTTAAATTTCTTCTAGGAGAAATCTATCACTCATTGATTAATTTGCCTGACCAAAAAAATATCTTCTTTGTTGATTGAAATACATGTATAAACTCACCTAAACTGCATGTGATACAATATTTATTCAGTATCAATAATATATTTTCCATCTGTTCAATATAACTTTATAATATAATATAAATTAAGCACTGATTTAATTATAAAAAGTTTATTCTTGATTTTTTTTAAGTACTGCATGCTATTATGTTTCAAAGAATCTGCATGTTTTTCATGGTTCTTCAGTTATAAAGAATACATTTATGAAGACCTTTATTTAAACATTATCATTTTAAGTTTTTATTTGTGAACAGACTATAAAAAATAGCAAATTTTAATAGGTAAAATGTTGAAAATTGATCATCAGAAATCAACTTTTAATTTTTAAATCAGTGTTTATATCAGACAAATTGAAAATGTCTTATTGATTGAATAAATACAACATCACATGCAGTTTAATAATTACTTATTTGTACATGTATTTCCATCATTGACAGTTCAATTTTTTGTTCAGGTAAATTAATCAGTGAGTGATAGATTTCTCTTGCAAGAAATTTAAAGGTCCCATTGAATAAACTAAACAGAGAACAATACCTGTTGTATTTGTTTAATGGGACAATAGAACTTACAAAAGTTTAAATCGACAGGTAACTTGCAGGTGAATCTGTGGAAAACTATGATAGGCTTCGCAATAAGTGTTATTGGCTTTGAACTAGCTGTCAGTAACTGAGAGTACTCACAGATCTGTACTAATGGTCTTTTTGTTGTTTGGATGTATAAGTGCCCAGCCACTTTCACTCTGTTTTTGTTAGATATACTTCTATTTGTATCCATCTGATGAGTTTTTAAAGCCTTTTTCAACTGATTTTTATAGTTCGTTTCAATGTTGTACTATTGCACCACTGTTCCATGTTAGAGAGGGTTGGGATCCGGCTAACATGTTTAACACTGTCACATTATGTATGTATGTGCCTTTCCCAAGTCAGGAGCCTGCAATTCAGTAGCTGTTGTTTGTTGCTGTGTTACATATTTATTATATGTTCATTTACTTGTAAATTAATTAGGCCGTTAGTTTTCTCGTGTGAATTGTTTTACATTTGACATTTCTGGGCCTTTTATAGCTGACTATATACTAGCGTTTATTATCACTGAACTAGTATATATTTGTTTAGGGGCCAGCTGAAGGACGAATCCAGGTGTGGGGATTTCTCGCTACATTGAAGACCTGTTGGTTATCTTCTGCTGTTGTTTTTTTTTTATGGTCGGGTTGTTGTCTCTTTGACACATTCCCCATTTCCATTCTCAATTTTATGTAGTATTGGGTTTGCTCAATGTTGAAGGCTGTACAGTGACCTATAGTTGTTTATTTCTGTGTCATTTGATCTTTTGAGAAGAGCTGTCACATTGGAAATTATACCACATCTTCTATTTTATATTATGATGAACAAATTGTGCAAAATTGTCTTTAAAGGGTAATAACTCCTTAAAGTGGTCAATTGAAAGTTTTGGTCTTTTAACTTTGCTGAACATATTTGCTGTTTACAGTCTTTATCTACATTAATAATAATCTAGAAAATAACCAAAAACAGCAATTTTTCCCAAATTTACTTTATAAATGTAGTGGCAGCAACACAAAAATGGGTTGTTCCATTCATCTGAAAATTTCAGGGTTGATAAATCTTATTTGCTCTTAATGCTTCAGTTTTTATAAGTATAAGACAAAAACTGCATTTTTACCTATGTTCTATTTAATTTTTAGCCATGGTGGCCATAGTTTTTTTTACGAAACACAAAATAAAACAATAAGGATCATTTTGAATAAGTTTGCCTGCAACTTGTTCAGTAGTTTCAGGGAAGAACATTTTTCAAAGCTCAAAAACATAATAAACAAATTGTTTAAAATTGCCTTTAAAGGCCAATAACTCCTTAAGGGATATATTTGGTCATTTATACATAATTGACTTATTTGTAGATCTTACTTTGCTGAACATTTTTTCTGTGCACAATCGTTATCTATAATAATAGTCAAGAAAATAACCAACAATTGCAAATGTTCCCTAAAATCTAATACATTGTACTAATATATTGGCAGCAACCCAACAATCAGTTGACAGGTTTGTCTGAAAATTACAGGGCTGATACATAGATGTAAAGCTAATCAAAAATTTTAGGCCATGACAGATTTGCTCTTAATGCCTTAGTTTTCAGATATAATCCAAAATCTACACATGTTTAACCCCGCCACATTATTAATGTATTTGTCTGTCCCAAGTCAGGAGCCTGTAATTCAGTGGTTGTCGTTTGTTTATGTTTTACATATTTGTTTTTTTCTTTCATTTTTTAACATAAATAAGGCCTTTTGTTTTCTCTTTTGAATTATTTTACATTGTCTTATCAGGGCCTTTTATAGCTGACTATGCGGTATGGGCTTTGTTCATTGTTGAAGGCCATTCGGTGACCTATAGTTGTTAATTTCTGTGTCATTTTGGTCTTTCGTGGATAGTTGTCTCATTGGCAATCATACCACATCTTCTTATTATATTGTACAGTGATTTCCACTGAGAATAGGCGGAGACAATGTGACCTGATTGCCTGCGGACTAGTCCAAATAATTATAACGTCTTGAAAGGCTATTATAATTTTTTCTTTGACGCCTTACTTCACTACCCACGGACTATATATATAACACAGCTTGCAGACTTCCTCTAGTAATGGACTTCTGGTATCATATATTCAGGTGTGTAGCCTAAATTACCCTTATCAATAATACAATCTTAAAAGATATCATGAATATACATATGTACCAGTGGTGGATCCAGAGGTTGGAATCTCCCCCCCCCCCCCCCCCTTTTTTGATGATCAATGCATTTGAATGGGGGACGTATATTTGTACAATGCTTAAAATTGGTTAATTGATAACCCCAAACTTCCTTCAACAACATGCATGACAGCTGACAGATCCAATGCCATAAGTCATGTACAATAAAACAATATCATATCTCTCTACAATCGGAAGTTTAAGAGTACACCATTTGTAAAGGGTATCAGTAACGAGAATCAGTACCAATTTTCGAAGGGCAGCGAGCTCTCACATATAAGGGACTATTAGCCTATTGGTCCACAAAAAAAAATACACAGAACGCAAGAATTTGTATAGTTAGTAACTATATAAATCCTTGCACGTTGCTCGAGCTTTTTACCGATTTCACGAAACTATATCCCCACTAATGGCACTATGCAGACTAAGCAATCTCGATCATCAAGATGTTATTGTCGACTGAATTCTAATTTATAGTATAATTTATATAATATATAACTGTATTCACTATTTATCTGTTTTTTTCCTGTCAATATACTGTCATTACTGGTCTTCGTGATAATGGCGACAGGCTTGCTCAGCTTCCCTTATAAAACCATATAAAAGTTAAAACGAATGCGGTAACGTCATGACACCGACCGTGCAAGGGCTGTATAGCCAGTCAAGGTCGTTAAAAACTTCCATTTGTAACGTCTTACAGTTATGCTGGGGAAGTACGGATTATGACACTTATTATTGCTTCTATAAGACATTTGTTAGACCGTATGGTCCCACGGTCTTAATTTGTTAGTTATATAAGAAGGCTAAAAAACCTAATAAATTTCTTATATTATAAGCTAAAAGGTATAGGATTGGGTGATTTAAAGACAATATATATATTTAAATCGAGGTTGTGACCTTTGTAAAATATTGTGAAATTTGCAAATATTTGTTTTACACTTTCTGTCTAATCTCTTTATTTGCTTTATTTAGTCAGTGCATGGTAGATTTGAAATAATGATTTACGTTCGTGTGGAATGTTTTATATATGTTAAATTATATTGAAGCGTGTTAAATACAACTTTTCATAAGGTGTCGTAGGTGCATATAATAATTTTGTAGGATAATTTTAGTTATTTATTTATTTCTTAACCTAACAGCGTTATACATTTTTACAGTAAGAAGTTTTATGCTTTGAAATAAAAATACAATATCCATGTACCAGTATATGTTTATCTGTATACTGCAAGAAATAGAAAATAATAGGAACATTTTGTTTCTGAATTTACCCTCTTGTCACAATTCTGTCTGAAGGTATATAGTAGTGGCTTTCCTTCATTTTTGCACTAAGTATTTCAAGCAATGTGCATTAAACAGAGGCGGATAAGGGGAAAGGGGGGTGGGGGGGGGGGTAGGAGCCCCCCCCCCCCTTTTTTGGAAAAAAAATGGTTGCTTATATAGGGAATCACTGAAGCGTGACTGGAGCGCGCCCCCTCTTATGTCAGTCAGTGGGCCCCAACTTATGAAAATTCCTGAATCCGCCACTGTTAAATGCATTCATTTCTTTAGGTCAACCCAGTATAAAGCTATACACTTGCTTCACTTCATTTTTCTGACAAAAATATAGTGTCTTTATTCTCTATATGCATGTATCAAGAAGAGCAACATGTCGAACAAGCATAACTTCTCTAGACATTATTTATGAATGTGCCTGTCCCAAGTAAGGAGCCTGTTATCCAGTGGGTGTCGTTTGTTTATGTGTGACATATGTGTTTTTTTTTGCTAATTCTTTTATATAAATAAGACCGTTAGAATCTCGTTTCAATTGTTTTACATTGTCATATCGGGGCCTTTTGTAGCTGACTATGCGGTATGGGCTTTGCTCATTGTTGAAGGCTGTGCGGTGACCTATAGTTGTTAATATCTGTGCCATTTTGGTCTCTTGTGGACAGTTGACTCATTGGCAATCATATATACCACATCGCCACATCTTCTTTTTTATATTGAGAAACAAAACACGGTAACTATCGGCCAACTCCGGCCTATGCAGTTCACTTTGTGACCTTTCTGTGATTTTGATATCTATTGTTTGCATATAAATAAAAGACCATAGCGAATGTTGACTTTTGAAAATATAATCCTTTAATTGGCTAATGGTTTTCTACCACAATTTAAAGTACAGGTCAACATCAAAAAGTCGATTATTTCGTCTGTTTCGTTTTTAATTTTCATATTATACATGTAATATGAAATGGGTAGTGCAGTCTCAAGTAAAAAACTAAGCAAACAAAATGGAAAGAATGTCAACGAAACAAAGACAAAAACACTACGCCCCGCGTCTTCTGATAGTGGTTATAGGTCACCGGAAATAGTGACAGAAAGGAATACTTCTAACAAAATTGTGTCACAAGAGAAAACGAGAGACAACAATGTGCATTTATTTGAAAATGGAAGTATGCGATGTGATAAGGAATATAAAAGCTTTGAACAACACAATAAAGCCAACAATGACATAGGAAACCAAGCACACATGTTTTCCTATCAGAACTGTTTTGAAGGTAACAGAAATAATGAAAATGTGTTTATTTTGGATGGCATTGACACAGAATTAGAACTCAAATCTAATTTTGATGATGATGAAAATGACATGAAACAAGATTCTCTAAGAAATATTTTCATGCCTGGTGCTGTATTCAACTATGATAGACTAATCAATATCGGTAAAGCAGACGATCTAGTCGCAAGAATTGCAGAAGAAAAACAGAAACCTCATAAACAACGAAGGCGCCCTAAAACAGCAGTGTCGACTGATCTAGAGATTGATTTGGAGGATGGAACGGAAAAAACGAAAAGAAAACCTTCATCTGCTAACAAGACAAAGTATGAAGATAATACAAGGAATCCGAAAAACCGACCTCGTGCAGCTGTAGGTCAAAGGCGGAAAACTGTTAGTGATATCTCGTGTGAATTTATCAATAGTGACAGTACCGAAAGACAACCCAGCACAGAGAGAAACCGGAAGTCAAACAAAACTAGTCCGCTTAGTATTCTTGATGCATTAAACATGTTTATTGAGCAAGGTACTCTAAACGAAACGGGTGATACGGCCCATGCTTACAATGTTGATTTAACTGTAGATCTAAATAGTGACACTTTAAAAATCATTATACCTGGATCTTATTGGTGCAATAAGAAATAAAGAGTTGGCCTTGAGCAGGTTCTGTATTAATTATTTGTGACATTCCATTACAAATATACCGTATTTTTTTTTTTAAATGTCAAACTAAATATTGTTTTCATGATCATGCATTTTTTTGCATTTCATCGTTTGGTATCAAATTTTGTTATGCTTTGAATACAAAATAGTAATCAATAAAACACAAAAAGTTCATATTAATCCAAACATACATTTATTTGCATCGCTTCAATTATTGAATAACTGTATCAATTAAAAAGATATGTACTAAATTTAATAATAAGTGTTAACCTGTGAATTTAAGATAAGATAAATACGTTTATTGCAATAAGCACAATTATGCTATAGCACATTTAAATAACAACATTATCATGTGTAAGCAACATGAATTTATGTTAATACATAGGTATAAGAAAATGCTGAGAACAGTCATAATTAACAATATGAACATTTTGTTGATAAAAAAGACAATTAGATACAAAATATAACTACGTTAATATGAAAGTTCTGAGTTTCCAACTTTCACGCAAAAAACACATCAAATTGTAAATAACAGTTTTTGTTTGAACTTGTAGTAATGAATACAGTTTGTTGATATTTGGCCATGTATGATAATAGTTTGAGAAGTATTTAAGTCTATACTGTCTATATGCTGGACAAACCATAATAAAATGATATTCATTCTCTATACATTGCATAGTACAACATTTACAAATTCTATCCTCCCTTCGTTGTTTTATGTAACGACCAGTTTCAATATTTAGTTTTAATACACCAAATCGTAATAAAGACAACATTTTAACATTGATATTTTTCGATATATATTGTTCCATCTTAAAATCTGTTTTTATCATTTTGTACAATATTAGTTTTTCAGAGCTCTCTATAGACTCACGCCAGCTCTGATAAAATTGATCTAACAGACGTTCATTCAAAATATCAAAGTTTACATTAATATTCTCTTGTGTATACCATAAATAATTAAATCCAAGTTGAAAAAGTAAATTACGAACATGTGTGGCCCAATTTTCTTTACCATTATAACAGTCAGCAACTAGAACTTGATATATTTCATATACAATATCTGGTTTCTTGTTTATAATATTAACCCAGTATTTCAACAACTTTTGTTTCCTAGTAACATACATAGGTAAATGACCAAGATCGCCAATAATACAACAGACAGGCGTGTTTTGGGGTACTTTTAAAACAAATCTACAAAATCTATTATGTACAGTTTCGATTTCTTTTGCATGATGAAAACCCCATACTTCAGAGGCGTAGTTTAAAATAGACGTAACTAGACTGTCAAACATAGCACATTTCTGTTCTGGTGAAATATAAGTAGATCTTAATGAATTCAACAATGCTGCAAGCGCTCTACTGCCCTGTCCCGCTAGGCGTTTTTGAGTTTGTTGAAATTTGCCGTTGTAATGTAGAAGAACTCCAAGGTATACATAGTGATCGACTACTTTTAGTTCCGTATTGTCATAATGCCATGAATGGTTTACTCTTTGCCATCCTTTACGAAAAACTACAACTTCTGTTTTATCCTTATTAACCCCAATTTTCCATTTTGTACAGTAGATAAATAATTTATCTAAAAGAAACTGGAGAGCTTCTGGTGTTTTTCCAAATAGCACAGTATCATCAGCGAATAACAACAAGTATATCAAATATCCATTTAGGCTTATGTAATCGCTAGTTCTATTATCATTCATACGTAGATCATCAGCAATGTCATTAATAAAAAATATGAAAAGCAGAGGAGACAATGGTTCGCCTTGTTTTACACCAGTATTATTAGAAAAAACATCTGAAAGTAATCCATCACATTTAACGCGAATGTTCACAGTTGCATATACTGACTGCACCATGGAAACAAACTTGCTACTAATTCCACTATTGAAAAGCTTATACCAAAGTATGCGACGGTCAACATTGTCAAAAGCCTTACAAAAGTCCACGAATGCTGAATACAGTTTTTCTTTTTGCGACAAGGTTGTTGATATTATTCCATGAAGAATAAATACAGCGTCAACAGTTGATTTTTGGTGGCGAAATCCAAACTGGTTTGCTAAAAGAATCTCATTATCCTCGGCCCAACAAAGTAAACGATTATTCAAAATTGAAGTAAAGATCTTTGAAAATACACTGATTAATATAATTGGCCTATAGTTATTAGGGTTTAAAAGATCCTCTTTCTTTGGTACAGGTATAGCAATTCCTTCTATCCAATTATCGGGGTAAATACTAAATTCAAATAGTTTATTAAACAAAACTGTTAAAAATGTTGAAAAAAGCTGAGAATCTGATAAAAACATTTCCCCACTGATTTCATCTGTTCCTGTACTTTTACCACGCTTTAACTTTTTAATAGCAGATTCAATTTCCGATTCAGTAAATTCCTTATCTAAATCTTCTATGTGAAGATCTTCCGAACGAATGTTGTCTATTAATGTTTTAACTTCTTCTGATAATTCACCAGGTTCCGCACCAAGAAAGTTTTTAAAATGTTCAAAAATGTCTTTTGAATCGGCCGCGCATCTAGATCGACCCTTAGGTCTAACTTTTGACCAGAATTCTCTAGGATTCACTTTAGCCAATCGACTTAGCTCCTGTCCACGTGCGCGTTTATATCGTGTTTTCGCTTTTCGTTTAACTGTGTTGTATTCGTTTCTTGCTGTCACGTATAATTGTCTATTGGGACTGTTTGGGTAGCGCTGAAAACGGTTCCGTGCTTGGTGAAATTCACTTCTAAACAGTTTACATGAGTGATCGAACCAATCATTTGCACTAAGTTTATGTTTCCTCAAATGTTTTTTAACAGATGTTTTACCAAAAACATTAAGCGCACATTTAAATATAACATCGGTAATCACATTTACGGCGTTGTTCGCACTTTCATTGTCATTTATGTTGTTTACTAGTTCCAACATATCAGTTTGTTTCTCCCGTAATGCTTGCGTGTAATCGCTAACTTTCTCATTATCCCACTTTATATATGTATAATGGTTTGAAGAATGTTCCTCATTATACGTTCGATTTGTCTGAATTTCATAAAATAAAGGCGAATGGTCAGAAAATTCATTATGTTCCAGAACTTTAAAATTCTCAACCAATTTATAATCACATGGACAAGTTAACAGATAATCATTCACACTTCTTCCGTTTGAAGTACAAAAAGTAAATTGTCCAGCCAGATCGTTTCGTAATCTACCATTACATATAGTTAAACCCGTGTTATGACACATTTGGACAAGCTTTCGACCAAACTTATTTACTGTTGTATCCTTAGAACATCTTGGCGGAGTAATGGGATTTTCATCATGCACTACACTACTCACATATCTATCTAAATGATCAAAACCTAGCCAATCATCTAGTAACCCAACTCTACTATTAAAATCACCACAAACAAGTAGGCTTCCCTTTTCTCTATACTCAAAAACAATATTTTCTATTAATTCAAAAAAGTCACAGTCATTTACATTATAATATGAGGACTTCTCATGGGGTATGTACACAAAACATATGTAAATATCAGTATCATTATGAAAAAAAACCTTTTTTAACTTGATCAATAAAATACCATTTTCAATTTCCTTGACTATTTCAATACCTTTCATAATATATGGTTTACAGTAAAAACATATTCCACCCTCGTTTCTGACCCCTATATTATTACATCTACCAAATGACGATAGATTTTCAAAATTATTTAAGTGTGGCTTATTACTGCCCTTTAACCACGATTCACAAAGAAATAATAAATCATAATCATTAGTAAAATTAAGAAAGTCATTGTCATCGATACAAGAAATAATACCATGAATGTTCCAACTTAAACACTTGATGTTTCGAGAATGCTCTCTGCGTGTATCCTATGGACCAACATATTCTTTACCTGCTACGAACAGTTTGTCTCTCACGAAATATGCCTTTGTATTGTTTGCTTTAAGTGCTTTAAGTTTCGGCAGTAGATTTTTTCTTCTTTTCAGAATTTCAACTGGCAATTGTTCGGATATACCAAAATTAGTGTCTTTAAGATTAACAGCGCTTTTACGGACTTCTTGTTTCTGAAAATAGTTTGAAAACTTCACCAATAACGGGCGGATTCTGTCCCCCTCTTTTCCAATTCTGGAAACACTTTTTATGTTTATTTCCCTCTCATTTTCTACTATATTCAACTTTTCTTTGAAAAAAATATGTAAGTTATGCACACAGTCTTCACCTTCCACCTCGGGTATATTATAAAAAACAAGATTGTTTTTCATTTCTTTCATCTGAATGTCAATCATAAGTTCTTCTTTCATTTTAACGCTTTCGTCCTTCACCTTTTTTCGAGTCAGGTCGATTTCATTCTTTTGTTCAGATATTTGTTTATTAAAGCGTGTTACATTTTCTGATTGTGATTTGATTTTATCATTTACTTCTTTAATTTTAGTGTCAAGTTCTAATTTTTTTTTTCTCTGATCGTCGAAGCAATCACTGAAATGTTGAGTAGCATGTTCAACCTCCCCCAATCTTTGACTTAAAATCTGTGTTTCATATTCAACTTTAATCACTTTACTATTCATATTATTCACAATGGATTCAATGTTGTCAAGTTTATTCAGCCTACTGTCAATGTTTTCCATTTTCAAAAATAAATCGTCAACCCACGGAGGTTTCTGTGCCATACTAGTTGGTGACATTCGTTGCATAGTTGACTGATAGAATGAGTTGGGAGTTGAACAATATTGCGGTTGAATTTGTTGCATTGTTTGTGATGGAGCGACATATTGTAACTGCTGGTTCATCGGGTAAAACAAGCTATGATCTTGCACCATTTGCGATGAATGTGGAGGACCAGTGTTTTGTTTGTTTACATCTGACATAACGGGTGTGTTGGGTGTACCCGATTTATTCAATTTACCTTCAATGTTACTTTCAATGTTTTTCACTTCATTACTCTTACTTTTTGACCTTTTTGGTTGTCTCCTTGTCGTCTTTTTAATGTCTTTAATGTCCGATTCACTTAATGTATTATCGCTGCTCACGTTTTTACGTTTTCCGCTCATATTAGTCCATAATTCATAAATTTACATTGGATCTTTCACAAACACCTCTGTCCGCCATGTCGCTTACACCCTGATAGACCCAGTGGCGATAATTTCATGCATATTTAAGACGAGAAAAAAAAATCACAATTTTAAAAATACTTTGATATAAGTTCTTTATACAAATACGTTTGTATATAGGATGATCATAGCTTAAGAAAAGCATAAAAAAAAACCAATAGATAGAAAATATCAAAAACATGTTTCATCAAACAAAATTGTAAAAAAATATGACATTATTTTTGTCGTCTGCAATTACAAATTTTATAATCAGAGTTTATAAGTAAGTTTTACGGACGTCAACATGAGTAGGTTGACCGTTATGGAACATCCATTTCACTAATGATGACGAATATTTTCCGTATGTCGTACCTACAATCCCGTTTCATTTCCACGAATGTGACCTACCTAATTAGACTTGTAACGGGGTCTGTACTTACCTAAGCAACACGGTGGTCTCTATAAGTAGAGTAGGATTTGTGTATCTTACTGAGGCACATGAGATCATCACAAGGTTTTATTTTTTATGTTGTGTTTTGTGTATTTTTGTTTGTCTGTTTATCCTTTTTTTTAGCCATGGCGTTAAAAGTCTAGTCTATTTTCGACTTATAAGTTTGAATGTCACTCTGGCATATTTCTCCTCTCTTTATGAAATTATACCGAACCGACTAAACGTTTATACATAACCAACAAAAGCATAATAATGTATTCTTATTAGGAAATAATTTTTGGGTTAAAATATGGCCATCATTCGAAAGCTTTGATGACAAAATTACGCACAATAGAACGAGGTTGTGAAGTCATGATGATCTCTCACATAGAAATAAAGCAACAGTATTTTTTTACATGGTTTTTGGTACAACTTTTATTTTACATTTTATATCTGTGTGTACAAATTCATGTGTGTTCTCTTTTTTTTTCTAATAATAAATGAAGCCGTTTTTTTTTTCTCTCGATTGGATGATATTACATTTCGTCATGTCATAAAAAAAAAGATGTGGTATGATTCCCAATGCGACAACTCTTCACAACTCTCCGCAAAATACCAAACTGACACATATATTAACAACTATAGGTCACCGTACTGCCTTCAACAATGAGCAAAGCCCATACCGCATAGTAAGATATAAAAGGCCCCGACATGATAAAGTAAAACATAGTCCTTTTATCTGACTTAACGGTATGGGTTTTGCTCATTATTGAAGGTCCTACGATGATCTGAAGTAGCGAACATCTGCGTCATTTTGTCTGATTAATAGCTGTCGCGTTGGCAAGTATTCCAAATCTTCTTTTTTAAATTAATTGACAAGAACTAGAAGTTTTAGAGTAGAAAAAAATCAGGTATATTGTAGTTTTGATAAGGTTGCTGACGTCCATATGAAAATTTTTCAAACGTGTTCAGCACAAGAATTAATTAACTATATACAATAGGTATGGCCTTTTATAGGTCTGGGAAATTTGGACTTCCACTAAAAAAGGAGGATATATTGGATAGGGAAAGAAAATTTGCCTTACCACAGGCCACCTACGTACCCACTAAAGTGTTGTTGCACAGCGTGACACTCTTTCTATGCGACGCATCCAATTCAACGTCCCAATTCTGACAGGACGTGGCTGTGTTTGTGTTTTGATTTATTCACCAGGCATGGTAAACGGACGCTAAATTTGCAAAATATTTTATCTAATGTAATAATTACAATCATGTGTACACAATCATTTTGTTATTTTAAAATCTTAAAAAAAAGAGAGGTGAAAGATACCACGGAGACGTCCGAATATTAGCTGACAACGCTGTAGTAAAAAATGCCACACAACAGCATACAGAACACAAATATGGAAAACATAAGACCGAGTAACACAAAACCAACAACAACAAAAAACTGAAACCCGGGATCGATCTCAGGTGGGGTTTTTTCACACAATGTGACAGTTAAAAAACAGTGATCCATTACTGATTAGAGTTACCTTTCTTTCCATTCAATACGAATGATGTAATCATATGAAATGCGACATAACTGTATTGGAGGCTCCAATGAAATCGTTCGTGAAAATAAAAAGAATCAGTAAAAAAAGATAAGAAAACCGAAACTGATGATATTACATATCAGACAACTTTCCAAAGGCTAAAATCCTATAACTGTATAATATAAGGGCATACTTAAAACAGGTACATTGTAGTTCTGATACATTGATTTGATGTTTGGTAGCTGAACGTCCATTGGCAAATATATATCAATGAAACAACAGTCCACCTATTTAACTATCAAAGAGTTTTACAAAGGTTATTAAAATGCGAACAATGTGAAACTCTTTCTCTGCGATCGAGATATCCAATTTCACAGCCTCATTCTGACAGGACTTGACTGCGTTAATTTTTTTAATGTTTTTATTCCGCACAGTCAAACGGACGACACACTTTGAAAAGGTTTTACTGGTAGGACATATACAAAAGAGTGACTGCTACAATAGTAACAAGCATGTGTGTGTAATCAACCGCTATCAGATCGTTATAAGAGAGGCGAATATACCATAGGGACATCGAAAATAATAAATGTAGAAAAAAACCAACAGCATAAAAAACACAAACATTGAAAACTTAAGACTAAGCAACACGAACCCAACAAAAAAACCTTAGATGAGACGGAAGTGTTAGAAGATCCTGTGATGTTTAGTGGCACTCATCATGTTGCTGGTGTAAGCACAGAAGAAGTGATAACTGTAGTTCGATAGCTCACAGTCGGGAATAGGAGGATTGTGGTTGCTACAAGTACAACATATCCGTCGCCAGCTGTTGAACAGGCACTTCATAATATTCAACTAAGTTGTAATGGTGTTTGACATTACATTTAATTTGTCGTAGAGATGATTTCAAGTTCACTAATTTTAACTCTTGAATTCGATAGGTACTTTGTGAATCATAGAAAGCATGCTAGTATTTCAATGTTGTTTATGTATGCTTATCGTCATTTTGTTTTTTTTCTTTGGTTATATCTTCTGATATCAGACTCGGACTTCTTTTGAACTGAATTTTAAATGTACATATTGCTATGCGTTTACTTTTCTGCATTGGCTAGAGGTAGAGGGGCATTGTTGCGCCAGTCCCAAGTCAGGAGCCTCTGGACTTTGTTAGTTTTGTATTATTTCTAATTTTGGTTTATTGCGTACAATTCGGAGTGTAGTATGGCGTTCATTATCACTGAACTAGTATATGTGTTTAGGGGCCAGCTGAAGGAAGCCTCTAGGTGCGGGAATTTCTCGCTGCATTGAAGGCCTGTTGATGACCTTCTGATGTTATCTTCTCTATGGTCGGTTTGTTGTCTCTTTGACACATTCCCGATTTCCAATCTCAATTTCATTTTTATGATGAAAAATGCAAACCCTAGAATATTGTATCAACTTGGAAATATATAGTATAACTCCGTATACACGAGGTGCTATAATATGTTTATATTTTTAAATGGAATCAATTTGAAAGCTCACAGTCGGAAATCATCGTTTATCTCTTTTGTCGTAAAGTTCTGTTCTCAACCGATACTCATTTCAAAATATGGTGACCTTATGAAAATGTCTCTTTTTTGTAAACTTGAATTAACGTTAAGTTGTTTTTTCATCGAGTTACCGGTTTTCAAACTTATCGCTTTCTCAATTATCTTTAGAAGCTCTGGCTTTTGAATTTGATCCCAGTTAAAAGATACATCCTTCAAAACAATCTATTACAATTCAAATGGAACAAGACAACAGTTCTGTAATTGCTCTGGAAAATCAATTCGTCACAAAATTATCTCTTTACGGAATAATATTTTCTTTGATTGCTTCCCGTTTGTAAATCGCACCGGGAAACTCAGTTAACGAATATGTATTACTTTTGTTATCGCTTATTACAACTTTTGCTTTCTCAGTATTGTCAAAGGAATACACAACGCAAAACCAACCAATTTCAAGGCAATTGTTGACATCCTACGGAAATAGAAAAAAAATATTTGGTAAATTATTGCTTAGATTGAATAATAGTAATTTGAAGAGAAATAGTTTTATGACTGTGGTATAGACTGTATGACACGACTGCAGTTATAATGGTTACCAGCTTTCCGTGAAATAATCTCAATACAAAGATTCTTACATTACGTCTTTGATCTAAATTTTAGCTTACGAAATATGAAGACTTTCTTACAATGAAGAAAACTCAAATCAGTTTTAAATATTATCTCTTTGTGAAGTTTTATTTTTGAAATAGCTACATGATATATGTATGTTTATTTTGATAACTCATGAAATAATATCAATCTAATAGCTTCTCAATCTAGACATCTTTAGAATATATTTGCTTTGTTAAGTTGCTGTTTCATTTAAATGTGCCTGTTTTGGGAATTATGAATATGTGACTTATTAGACAGATAGACTATATTAATTTTGAAAAAAGATGCATTTGAATGATTTCAAGGGTAAAATAATATTTGAACAATGCTTTTGCTAAGGAATTGACCGATTACACATCTCTGCTTGGTGATATACTATTAGCACTGATTCAACAAAAAGCAATAATTTTTCTATGCTGTGTTTTGTGTACTGTTGTTTGTCTTTTAGTATTTTTTTCCTAATTTGTTTTGCCATGGTGTTGTCCGTTTATTTCGACTTATGAGTTTAAATGTCACTCTGCCATGATCTTTCTCCTTTTTATAACTTATGATATTCCAATTGTAATTAACTATGGCTGTTGAATGGCTTTTTTGGTTAGATGTTGAGCCTGCGATATTCTTTCAAAAATATCTAAAACTCCAGCCTATAAATGCTCTTAAAACTTGAAAAGCTGATTCATTTTGAACTAAACAAAAAATAATCAAATGTTCCGTATTAAGAAGATGCTGTTATTTCTAATCTTCATGTTTCTTTACAATCATGTCGATGTCACAGTGCTGGTATTTTACAGAAAAGTTAAATGCGTTTCACTAATAACTACATCGTCCCTTTGATTGCAATTTAATCAGGCTTTAGAGAAATAAAATGATCTATGGAATCGAATAAAAACTATTATGTGCAAGTTAAAATGTTAATAAATCAATCAAACGAGGAATCAACACGTCAGTGAAGTCACATTACTTTGTCTAATTGGCAATCAAAACTAGCGTGTGTACAAATGGTAAGGAAGAAACAACATTGTATTACCCTTAAACCTGACTTCTAGTTTTTGTTTATATACCATTCTCATGAAACCATAGTATTTCACTCAAATAAACTTTATTATACATAGACATTTTTCATCAGCTGAGTAGTCAGTGCTAAGGTACTAAAAATATGATTGCTATATTATAGTTCGTGTCTGTGTGTGTTGCATTATGGTGGTGTGTTTCTGTTGTTTTCCTCTTGTATTGGATGTGTTTTCCTCAGTTTTAGTTTGTAACAAGGATTTGGTTTTTTTTTCTCAATCGATTTATGAATTTCGAACAGCGGCACACTACTGTTTTCTTTACCTAGCAGAGCATGGACGACTAATCTGTTTTTAATATTATTCAAAGTTTTGTATTTTTATTCGGTTCTTCATATAAGAACGAACTGGGCCCCGGAACTTCGGATGTACCAAAACGGGTACTTCAGATGTGAAAAACAGACAAAATGTACCCTCTTTTTTTAAATTTTATGCAGTTATTTTAATATTCAAAATTTAAATTCAAAAAGTGTTCTACAATGAACACCAGTCCTTCAGCTGTTATTTGATACCAAAAATAACTAAATATTCTACATGTATATTTTGAAAGGTACACTCATGCGTATGAAATAATTTGTGTTAAATTTGTATTACATTCTGGGGATGTGTTTTCTAACCAGGTCCAAATTAGTGGTTAATTTTACAATTCTAGATATAATCATATTTGTGTCGTTTCTTTGCTCTTTCGTTGTCGTTTACGCTATGTCTTCTCTTATTTACCTGCATTTTATACTACTGGTTTCTATAATAATGAAATACTATATATTTTATCATTGGAAACAATGAAGCAATATGCAAATCGTAATTATATTTGAAAATTGCAATACAACACGATCTTTCACGTAATATTGTATGTAGTTAACAAACAACAGTCAGTCAGCCAGTATTTATTTATAATGTTGATCTGCGAATGTTTACAACAGTTAATTCATCAATTTAGTTCAGAATATACTGTAGATGCAATATTGAAAAAAAATAATTAGATAATGCAAGCTTGGTTCGGTTTTAATTTAAAATTCATTGTACACCATACTGATGAAGGATGTCTGATTTGCATTTGATTGTATCACTATATATCAGAGATGACTAATACTATATAGTGTGTTCAATACGTCGTTGCTACAATCTCACCGCCCTTGCATTTATTCACACAGGGTTATGTTGTGTCGTATTTCACCTCACTTGGACAACAAGACGGATACCGCCAGTTTAGCTAGTCCCTTTTCACTATGTACAGATCAAATACCCACGACTCATCACATGTTTTTAATATCTGGTTTCTTGTTGATGAATCTAGTGATTTAAGGACTGTTATATCCTTTTTTCGTTTGTTATTCGCAACAAGGTGTAATCTTTAAATCATTCTTATATCTTTCATTAACATACGATGAACTTGAATGTAGTATTTGCGTAGATAGATAACTCTCATATTGGAAATCTAGCGCTCATACACTTTTTATTTCCAAAAGAAAAGATCATTAATAGCGTAAGTAATAACTGACTCAATATAGATTTAGATTCTCATCAATCACTCAAGCGAAGCATCAACAGGTCGTTTTGTCATATCACTGAAATAAATAGCCAATAAACACTGACATATTCATGATAAATATTGGCATTACTGTATGAATGATAAAACACACTTCACTGTGTAAATGCTTGCGTATACTCCATAGTTATAAATTGTCCACCATCTGGATCCAAATCAAATAGTTTACTTTCTTTTTCTATAGATGTTTGTTGATGTACTTCTATTTTCCCCCTCATGTACATGTATGTAAACGTGAAGACAATAATCACATATTTCATTGATATGATGTTTTATTAAAGCAACTTTATGCATAGGATTTATCTAAACTGTTTGATTTAGAAGAAAACCCCGACATAATTAGAAATAAAATTCGTAACATCATTACTATTAATAGTAATTATATATCAATATTCTTGTAATTGTAAGACATACATCAAACAGCAACTTCATCCCAATGTTATGTCTTTTTTTTTGAAAATTACCTGTGAAGTTACTTTTTGTGATGTGATACATTCGTGTGACGCACAGATCATAGTCTTATTTTGCTTAATATTACATTATTAAGGTATTTCTCTTTCTTGAGTGTTATTGCATTTATTTGCGCTGTTCCTGTCAGCCAAAGTTATATAGGCAGGAAGTTTGGCTAGCCATACAACCAGATTCAACCTACCATTTTTTTTAAATGTCCTGTACCAAAACAATACAATAATATGGCAGGTGTTATGTTATATTCCGTGTATATGTATGTTGATGTTTGTTTTTGTAGCAGTTCAGGGTTTCTGTTGTTTCGCGTTTTTCCCGATTATATTTGATGTGTTTCCCTAGTGCTTAATCTAAGGTGTGATAAGATCGCTAATTCCACAAATGATCTCTTAAGGAAGCATTTAAAACTTCACATTATAAAGTTTGCGTAAAGCCAGCAAGTTAACACAACTGGTATTAATGTAATAATTTCAGTAGGCATGTGGGATATATAACCATGTTAACAGAGTAACAAATGCGTTATGAAGGTGGGAATTTAACACAATGTGACAAAAAATCGATTAATGATGGCGAAAGGACCGAATGATATCGCACATCAGTGTCCCCATTGTATCTTCAAGTCCTACATGTATATAAACACAGCATATACAGGTGCTGTTGGAAATGTGTTGCTCGACTAAGTGGAATAAATATTCAAACACTATCCTTCTTGAATCTTGATGCACTTCTTATGCATGCTTAACATTTGCTATGAATAACCTCTCACTGATTAAATTTAATTCGATATATATTTAGATGATATTCACGACAATTTTTATTGACCGTGTTTTTAAGGTTAGTGAATTTAGCCTTCATTCTTCTGATGTCAATTTTCTTATAAAAATTGTTCAGTTTTGTTAACTTATTTGTCGTTATGTCGTCATTCGTTGTTTTCAGTGACGTTTTCATTTGATCTCGACCTACAAGTTTTGTATTTCTCTTTTTTGAATTACTGCCTTTATACTTTTTCAATATCTGTCCACTACAGTAAAATATTTTATAACGTCGTGAATAACTAATAATAATGTAATTAAAACATCATTTCATTGTGTTTCGTCATAAATGAAACATTATTATATTAAGTAATAGAGGTATCCATTTGCAATTCTTTCATGCCATTGAATATGATAAGGTCTTTATTTTCAATTTTGGGTGTTGAGGATCCTATAACTCTGGTACGGCCAATTTCAGAGTTCACCATCTTGTAAACTGTCACGTTTTGTTGACAGGTTAGTATTTAGTTTCTTTTCATTTTAGTTCTTTATTTTTCTGTACGAAATGTTATAATATATTGATGTACTTTTCGTAATTCCAGTCACTTACTGGTTAAAAGTATTACCAGACTATAAGATGCTCATCTTATGTCTGTAAGCATGCATGTCAATTATAAATTTATTGTCACAAAAATAAGATAAGAATCATGTTTAACAAAAAAGATTTATATTATTTATCAATAATGATTTGGTACTGAACTGCTGCCTGCATATTAGCTAGATGTACCCGTTCAAATTTGTTATAGCCCTCATATTCAATACTACGCTTCAGTTTTATTAATTGTTTGTCATTATCGGTCTAGACAATGTTAAGTCATATGATAAATTGGTACAAGGTCATATTTATCCCCATTGACCTTTTTTGGTAAACAGAGAACTGTCATTAAAAAGAATGATTAATGAAACATGCAGTTTTCCTGATGATTTACATAGTTGAGGGTAAATTGGTCAACTGTCTCTCTCTGTGGTGGAGTATGGATTTCCAAAAAATAAAGATTCCGTGTGAATCAGATTTATTCCCAAACCATTTTCACATTTAGTTTTAAAACATTTCTTCCGTAAGTATATTTGTCATTTAATTTTTTACAGACACGAATTTTTGGGGACTTGGGCATTAAATAGCCGCTGGTATTATGAGCCCAGTAGTAACTGCGTCGGTACTGATCTGATTTAAAATAAACATATCCCAAATTTCCAGTCGAAAAATTAAGGGATTATTCAAAAAATATTATTTAGTCATGATTTTGTAAAAGAATTTCATTTTTCTCTCTTAAAAAGTTCATTGAAAAGTATCCATACCTAATAGATAAGTATTCAGTGTCTACAAAATAATACAAGACGATCTTTAGTTACAGATTCTTGGTACTGAATATTTGTATTTCCTTATTATACGGTTGTTTTCCGTTATTTGTCTGCAAGCTATTCCTTTGTGCGTACGACTTCCGATTTGACTCGGTATTTATGCATCCAACCAGAGACATATAATACAAAGATCCAACCATCGGGTTTGATATGGTCATAATTATAATCAACTGCTAATAAAACTATTATCTTTTAAATAAAAAGGATTGTTCACGAGAGGAATAGATGAGTAAAGTTATATGTAGAAAATTTTTGAAAATATTGATCCTTAATGCTCTTTAAGTCCGAAATGTTTAATTATTTTATTCGAGTATTATTTGTGAGTCTTTTGAAGATGAGGTCTGGCATACACATTTTTTTATTCCATGATGAGTGTTTCGTCAAGAATGGAAAATATAAACAAACAAAGACAAAACTAAAGGTAAAAATAAAGATAGGGAAATCTAAACACATACAAGCAACACGGCAGAAATCAAGACTAAACTATATTTAATGAAATAATATACCCCATTGAGCACGAGACTATGACAAGTTAAATTATAAATTTAGTTACAAATTGAAATAACTTGACAACGAAAGACTTTTAGTATAACGCTCATTATGTGTTGTCACAAAATGTAACACAATATAGTACTTGGATAGACATGAAAAATCACTTTTATAATGTATACAATGAGAGTTGATTATTCAGTAATATTCTTATATAATGTTATACGTTTTACGAATATGACATTTATTATTTATTGATTTCCAATTTATAAAAAGATAATGGAAATGAAATAAACTGTTGATGTGTCATTTAGTTGATTGATGAACATCTTCATTTTATTCTACCAAGACCACTTATTACTTCAGCTAAATAAATCCTCGTGTCTCTCCAAATTGCCTCATCAAAATCAAGCTGACGCTTTTGTGAGCAGACATACTGTGTTGTACTTTGATCATAATCAGTTTGTACTAACAGGTATTTTTGTTTTACAGAAATGATGCGAGCGATATTCCAAATATACACGAGAATACTTGCAGAATGTCATTCAGCTTGCTTGGACTTGATGTTAGGGTACTGTGAAGTCGTAATATAAACGCTTATGGCGATGAAATAATGGTGCATAAAGAGACAAATTTTAATGAAGAAGAAAGTGTTATTTTATGTTAGGTTTGATCACACTCAAACTAGTAAGAAAAATGTCAAAAAAAACTGCGAAAGATAAGGTTATTCTCATATGTCAAAAACAAAGTAACAATGCCTTTGCAAAAATATAAACGACAAAAGATGAACAGTACACACAAGACTTAAAATAAAATTAGAGACTGAACAACACGAACTCCACCAAAAACCAGGGGTGATCTCGGATCCTCTGTTTTGTATTCTCGTAGAACTTGCGAAGACAGACTGTTGCAGTAGTTTCTTTATTCCGAATTTCTGAGTTTATTGGCATTCTTTCCGAGAATAAAAGCCAATTCTAATTTTCTGTCGATATGAATATCTACATTGTATGTCCTTGTCTTAAAAAAAGTCGTTTTAGAGGAGTTTCAATGACAAGTACAAGACTAAATTGACATTCAGACAGGTCAAATTTATCCAACCATGCAGAACTTTGTTCCGTGGATATGATAAAAATCACAAATACTAACACTTAAAAGTACAGTAAGAGCAACATTTACCCCTTTCAAACAAAACAAAGGGTGATCTCAGGTGCTTTGAAAAGGGTTAGCAGATCCTGATCGTATTGCTCACGGATGATGGTTGATGATGTCTCTATTGGTAGGTCGGGAACGAAGGAAAGAGAACGGGATCGTGAACATATCCGACGTCAAATTAGCAACAAATAATTCATAATGGTCAACCAACTCATAATGGCTTACGTATAATTTGCGGGGAATAATGTGAATATTATGTTCAATGCATGTCCACAGCCTAAAGCCATCACGAAAGGGTATCTACGTCTTCTCTTTCACGTTTAACCCATTGTCTAGCATTATCTAATGTCTAATTCAAAAGCTCAAACACAAATCAATCGAATGGAAAACAATTGTCATGTTGCGAAACCTCTTCGCAATAGTAACTTCACACAAAACTCTAGATACGGTATCATCACTTCGAGGGATGCTTATAATTTATTCTGATTAAAAAAATATACAATGATACAACGCTTCACTCAAAGGAACCATTAATGGTTTTAAGTAAACTTTTGTCACCATCACTATAAACAAATGTTATACAATGTTCTAAAGTGTAAAGCCACGACCAGAAAAACACACAGCTGCATACTAACCATGATAGTTTTCAAAAATGATAAATTTCTACATTTGTTAAAAATGGCGTTTTGCTCTCAAACAAGTACGTATACGGAAATACCAATTAAAAATAAGCAATATGCTGCTATCAAGATTTAAAAGTGAATCAGGCCCTTATATTATAAATATTCATATTGACCTCTTTTTGCTACAGAAAACCGCCGTTACAAATATTAAACTTCATAGTATGATTTTCATAAAAACTTTGGATGCAACTTTTTAAGAAATGATGATTAAGTTTATAAAAAAACCTTTACATACATGATTAAACAATAGCGATCGTGGCCCAATCATCAGACCAAGTGTTATTGAAATTGAAAAACAAAACTTCAAGGCCAGTTAAATAGTAGTTTAATGTATTTTTTTATTGAGAAAATGTTAAATGTCATGTATTTGATAGTAATGAACTATTTTTACCAAGTAGCTATCAACTATATTTCAATTACTTTCAATATCATTGGATTATTTGTCAATGATTTTTTGCAGGAAATTAAAGAAAAAATCATGTTGCTCTGATACCCTTACACATTTTGAAGAATTTTCCCTGAATACAAATACGCAGTTAGTACTTTGTATGGTTATTTTTCTTTTTTGTTTGATAAAAAACATTTATTATGTATCAGGAATTATTTATCATCATTTTGAAATATTGCACATTTTTGTACATGCAATGAATTATTCATTATATTTTGATAATAAAAACAAAATATTTCAATCGCCATTTGTTATTTGAAAAAAAAGACTATTCAAATCGGAAAATCTATCATCAAAAGCTGAAAGGATTAACATCGATATCACTATTGATACACTGTAACGTTATAATCTAAACTGTTATGACCTACGGAAAGACATTAATTCGACTATAATTGTAAAACTGGTTAAGTAAATCTAATCAATCGGATAAAAAAAGAGTAAAAACATTTTTCTTGACATAACGTTTGCGATAAGACATCCAATGAACTGCAAGAAAAAAAATCATTTCTGTGAATCGACAATCCTTTGATCACGTTCCTTTTATAGATATAAATACAATAGATAATCAAATAATTCTTTAAGTGCGTTTATTTGATCATCTTGCCTGGTTTCGTTATATTATTTGGAATAATGTCCAGTGATTAAAGTCGTTGATGTCTTTAGAAACCATTTGTTATGTCTTAAGAATTAACAACTATTCAAACTTCAAAAACAGTCAAGTGATAAATCAAGTATTCAAACAGCACAAATATCTACACGAACAAGAACTATTCTTGTCGATGTCAGGTTGATTTGATAATCAACAATGTTATTCTTCAAATCCATTGTCACTATACAAATGCTATGTGACTAGAAATTTATCTAATAGTTTTAGACATCACAGTGATTGCACAAAATCTGCAACTCTGAATCCGAAGAGCGAATTACATGAGATCATAGTTTTATGACATCTTCAAGTGTTTTTAATCTGAACTTAGCCTTTTTGTGTTAGTCGCTATACAAGTTTCCAGTACATGTATTCAACGTAATAGTTTAGAAATCAACCATGTTTATGAATTGAGAAACTTTACAAATAAACTATTACATAACATATAATGTAAATGATCCCCAAATATTCTAAATTTTTGTAATTATGCCGTTCTGAAAATGAATTATTCTGTGTTTTGCCAACACACGTTTTCTTTTGTGCATGCTTCGATATGACCAAGCGCATTTTCTAGAACTGTTGCAAACAAATATTTCCTAGGGGTATTGAAAAATGAATTCATTATGAAACTTTGTCACGTAAATATGTAAATTACTATCTGAAATGAGTGCAGCCACTGGTACTTAACTACAAAACAAATTTAAGACAATTGTACTACCAGTGCGAATCATTCTTTATCCAATTCGTTAGATGCATTACTAACTCAATACAAATGACATTGTACGCTCTCAGATTGTAGATGATTGGATCATAGAGGATAATTATATCAAGCCATAATAAAAGACATTAATACGTTATGTGTCAATTTATTTATAAAATAGCTAGCTTTGATAATCTAAGTATTGTAATGCGTACTAATAGATATTCATGAAAGTCTTAAATCAATATAATGTTTGTTTATTAATTTCGAGAACAACAAAAAAAAAAAACTATATCAAGATGATAATAAGCAAATCAAATCAAATATCTTTATACATATATAGATAGATTCTTAAATTGATGATAGTAGACTATCGGATTAATCAATTCTTGATTATTACATGATCGCAAGTTGGAGGCACGGAAAACTTTAATATTATAACAATCATCTTCTAAAAGCACCGGAAACCACATATGTATTACATTGTTTAATAAAACGTACATAAAAGGGTAGATTTAGATAAAACCAGTTTTCCTTTTCCTTTGACCATCATGGTATGATCATTTAGGACCATTCGTAGAGTTGTGGTATCTAAAAAGGAAACAAAAAATAAGACAAACAAAGTATGATAATGCATTAGCTACCATATACGGTATATAATCGTTAGCAAATTTATGCAATTAGTGTTTTTAATGTTTCCAACACCTTTTAATGAATATCTACTTTTTGATCGTAATTGCAGTTGTTATTGTTTATAAGTTAAACTAGCTGCAATCATAACCAAAGTTGCATAGCATAATAATACATTTATATTTTCCCAAACTTTTAATCGTATAGCACATTGTATAGACGTAACACGAGTATTGATATAAAACGGAATTTCTGTGACTTTGGAACTAAACACTCTCATGGGAGATCATATCTGAACAGTTATCGTGCCGTTCATGGCAGGCATATATTTAAACATTAATCATGTCATTTCAATTCAAATAAGGTATTGTCTTTTATAGTCCCTAGCGATTTAAACAGAATTTAAAGGCATTTAAAAGATCTAACACAACCATCTTTTCCCAGGATGTAAGAGCTTTGTATGTCCTTGAAATGAAACATTCAAATGGTAAAAAAAAAGGATTAAAAAGAAAATTTTCTATCAATTGTTACTTGTGCGAAGAAGAAAAAATGTCAATTGTTTTTATGTTCGATATCGATACAGTGACTCTTGTTCTAAAACGTGAAATTTACGAGGAAAAAGTAAGAAATGATATATAGATGTGATGGTTAACACGATATCTTTAAATACAAACACTGTGCCGATACAAAAGTGTACGGTTATAATCGAGCATTTCTATATATAATCCGAAGACTACATGACATAAACACATAATCGTATTATCTTATTACGTTTTGTTTCTGGACCAGCGGAGTAAGCAGCACATACTATTGTTTTGTCATGCTTATTTAATATGATAATGAAAATATGACGCCAATACGAACAATATTATTGTTGAGTTTGACTATAACGTACATGTATACATTCTACTCCAATTGGGTTTCCATTTGTTTTTCAGGATAAGTATGCCCCTCACTGATATAACTTCCAAATCTTTAAAAATATGATCAATTGCATGTACAATGAGTTATAGACAAAATTAGAATCACAAAAATACTGAGAATTACAAGAAGTTAAATTTTTGTTATATTTTACACACATTTTTTTCACTATTTTATCAACTTATTCTATGCGTAATTATAATACGGCTTTTGAACTATACTAAACAAATGCTGCATGATTTGAAAGATGTCTTAGTTTATAAGTTTCCTGTTTACAAAACTTTGAATTAATCGAAAAACGAAGGAATTTCTCATCCCAGGAATAGATAACCTAAGCCGTATTTGGCACAACTTTTTGGAAGTTTGGATCTTCAATGCTCTTGACTTTTGTACTTGTTTGGCTTGATAAAGATTTTGATATGAGTGTCACTGATGAGTCTTATGTAGACGAAACGAGCGTCTAGCGTACTAAATTATAATCTTGGTAGCTTTGATAACTAAATTGAATTGTACAGATTTACATTCATGGATTGTTTAGTAACACCTAGGGGAATATTGTTAAAACCATCCGTCAAACAGTTAAACTGAAAAATAATAGTTCCAAATAAATTGTATTTAAAATCTAACGAAATTTGACGAAATTATGGACATAAACGAATAACTTTATTTAATTGATAAACAAATCACTGTGATGCAATCAAGCTGACGCCACAGAACACTGATAACAGTTTAGTTGGCTTTAATGAATTTAATCATCGACATTGAAAAAATGTGTAGAAAGCTGTCTTCTGTGAACTAAAACAGAACATTTATATTAGATTAAAAATAATCTGACAAAAGGATGATTAAGTTACAAGACGAAAACAGATAAATTAGGAAGACAACCATAAATCTATGTAAACAATTAGTTCGCTTCGAAACCAAAACATTCTGACAGCTGACACTAAAGATCAATTAAAATTAGAACTAATTAAGTATTTTCAATTGTTAAAGTATGGACAACACAAGTCTGTGTCCAAACTGACTATGTTGATAATACATATATATATTTAAAATTTTATTAAACTATATTGCTTTTCTTTTTTTTTTTTTTAAGTGTATGATGGTGGTCTACTTAATGTAGCAGTTGTACATTTTTGGAAGTTTTGCTTTCCATGATTTATTATCGAACGCACCTAACTAGTTTTTGTTTTAAAAACAAGTGTTATATATACTAGTACATAGTTCATTTTTATCTCTGTATATTTGATATATTTTACACTTCGTATCGTAATTTAACTGATTTACCTATCTTACTGCAACAATTTTGCGTTCATAGAATCCGAGACGGAATCCCAATTTGAGCTCAACGTTCGATTAAAACTGACATACCTTATATTTTCTATAATAAACATCAAATTTGGATTTTTTGGATTTTTTTAAACATTTAATCTTTCAGCGTTTGCTTTTGCTTTGCAAAGACACCAAACACTTCTTGACGTGGATACACAATGTTTAGTTTGTAAGTGAAGAATTGAAGAAAGGTGAAACTCTGAATATTTTTGACGCAGAGTATTTAAATTATAATCTGATCGTAATCTAGGCAAACGTTTTGTTTATTGCACGCTGTTTTGCTGATACACAAATATCGCCTAATAGTGTCGCTGAACTCAAGAAATTCAACAGAGGTAGACAAGTGCTACCTGAAACATTATATTCCTTATTGGATTTTGGCAGTAAAAGAAGCGTGATAAAAATTTTGAAATCATTCATATCTATGGTCACCCAATCATTAGACAAAGACAAGATATATACTTATTAAATTCTCACCTGATGTATATACATAACCCACTCTAAAAAGAGTCACGTGAGACTGATTAAAACACATATTTAACATAAAAGAAATAAATATGCACTTACTACATCGACATATAAAAGAGGTTAATTTCAGCTTATGCATAAAAACTTTAAAATGAGTAACGAGAAACTGATTAAAACATAGTGACATAAACATGTAAAAGTAATGTATATACAATCATTAAACATATATAAAACACGTTTTCTTTTAAATAATATATCATGGCATATTTTGGAAGTGTAAAAAAGCATATTATCATTAATATACAAAAATATAAGGTTTTTTTATCATCAAGCACATACATTTATGTATTATTGTCATTGTGTTTATTTTCTTTTGTTTCATCTTTTGACATCGGACTCGGACTTTTCTTGAACTGAATTTTAATGTGCGTATTGTTATGCGTTTACCTTTATACAATGCCTAGAGGTATAGGGAGAGGGTTGAGATCTCACAAACATGTTTAACCCCGCCGCAGTTTTGCGCCTGTCCCAAGTTAGGAGTCTCTGGCCTTTGTTAGTCTTGTATAATTTTTAATTTTAGTTTCTTGTGTATAATTCAGAGTTTAGTATGACGTCCATTATCACTGAACTAGTATACATATTTCAAGGGGTCAGCTGTAGAACGCCTCCGGTGCGGGAGTTTCTCGCTACATTGAAGACCCATTGGTGGCCTTCGGATGTTGACTACTCTGTGTTCGGGTTGTTTTCGCTATGACACATTCCCAATTTCCTTTCTCAATTTTAATAAAACTATCGTCAAATTGACTGGCATAACAATAAAAACAATCTTTTTTCCAAACATATATTTGCGTTTCCTGTTTTTATTCTATTCTGCATTCTACCCTTTCGGTAATAATTACTCCTTTTGTTTTTGTCAACATCTCATCACACATTTTTGTTAACTTTGACCAATTTATGAATACACAAGACCATTGCTGTATACTACAAGGCAGCCAGCCCACATCATATAATGACAGATTTTCAGATACTCATTAAAAAGCGCAAGGAACTATTATTCACAACATTAATACATGATAAATCCTTCCTGTCCCATAAGGTAGAACCATATTCAATTATAAACCAAACTAGATGAATCAAAACGTTTTGTAAATGCGGAGTACTGAAAACCTCCATTTGCTTTACACTTGGATATTGAGAGGCATAATGATCTATTAGCGATTTTTGCCACCGCTTATTCCAAATAATCATTACTCAAAAATTCAGTAAAAAATAACCCAAGATAATAATAATGAGATATTATATATATTTGTCACCATTAAAAAAACTTAAAAGCAGTTCTAGGCACAAAACTTCTCAAATGCACAAACTTAACTGCCATATATTGTTTTATTGCACCATGTATTGATTATAGTAAGAATATAAGTGTTCTGTAGTTACACAATTGAATTAATTTCAGTCTGATGCGGGGAAAGAGAAATAAAAAAAAATGCATGCTGAAATTAGATGATCATGTATCTAAACTAAAAAAATTTAAACCGAATTAAAGTGCTTTTAGATATTAATTATTTTCTGAAATTACTTTTTTTTTAAATATCGCAAAATCTAAGCTATTTGTAAAGATGATATTCTTAAACTTAATCAAAAATCGAAACAACTAAAAATATCAATTTGAGGAATTGTTCAGTTTTTTTAATACACGGAACTAATTTGTGTATTGCATACCTTGTACAAAATGATACAAGATTCATATGCGCAATTCACAAATTCATAAACAAAGTAACAATGATATTATTGTTATTTCACATGTAAAAGTCATAGTAAGGTCATCGACACAACGCTAAAATCTGATAACACGTTGGCGACATCATTTTGAGTTTTAAGCAGATCGTTCATTTATAACAAAAATTATACTTGCGCAATAAAGATAACCAAACAAAAAATTCAAAACTGACGAAAAAAAATCTTCTCCTTACTAGGCGAAAACCTCAATAAGACTCGGTTTACAGTGCTTTTAGACCTAGTGTCTTTGTTGTACTGTAACTCAGAAGTAGTTCGATAATAATTCGCATTCTTACAGTCAAAAACATTCAATATGAGATGAGTATGCAATTGCCTCAATGACAAAATAAATCTCTAAATGATATAAAGGGTCAGAATTTATCATTTTGTAGTTTGAATTGCAACCTGCTGTTTATTTGTCGGTCACTCTTGAATATCAACAGCTTATGATCTTTTGTACATTTTTGAGCACGAAAATCGTTAAAAATATTAAAAGACAAGCAAGAACATTATTCAATACTCTTTCTATATATAATTAAGGCAGACGATGTGATTGCCGCTACCATATCCACTATAGTAGTAACCTTGCTTGAATCAATCGCTTTATTAAGAGAAACAATAAACCATTAGAATTGGATGGTAACATTATTTTGAATTACCTAAAGCTTACACTTGCTTTCCATGTACTTTTGCTTTTCTGTTCCTCTATTAACATATGTATCGTTACCGTAATGGTAGAAAGTAATTAAGCTGTTACGAAATGTATAAATAGTGTACACTATCTTTGAAAAATGCTTTTATGTCAATACTTCCCATTAATTTGCATCGGTTCATCAATAGAGACAGGTGAAGTTATTTAGATAAATGCACAGTTAATTAGATAAAAGCATTATGTATTTAGTTAAAAGATGTTTTGGTAATTAACTTACAGACAGTCTTATGAATTTTAGTGTAGTAAGACCACAGTGATCAACACGTTGAAAAATCAATTGACAAATTTGAGGAAAATGCTGCTATGAAAGTTAAGCGATCGGCTGCATATTAGCTAAAGAAGCTATCAACATTGGAAATCAAGGTAAGTTCACTTATTTAATCAATATATATATTTCAAATAGTTTATATCTTTTTGTTAATATACAAATCTGTTATTGCCTGTTATATATTGTTTGAAATTAAGTGTCACTTGAACGGGAAATTTTTCTACATGACTATCAGGGATTGAAATAATATTTATAGAAAAACGACATCTTACCACACTTCCATAGTATAATAATTAAATGGTAAATCAAATCCCTTCCAATACCTCACACATAGCATCAACACCAACTTCTTTAAGAAAGACATGAAACGGGCTGCAGCGAAAGATCTTGGGAAAGATAGCCTTATTGACTACAGGCGCTAAATGTGTTGAATGCGACGACTTTCGCTGGTTCAGATATTTTATGAAGTCGACGTATTATGTCTCGTCTAGGAAACAAATATAACCATGACAAGATATTTGTGTTTACAAATATTGTTCCAAACTCCTACGACTTTTGATCTCAAATGAAATATAACCACATCATCTTTTACTATATGCCCCTTTTAGTTTCTGCATAGCATTACTTCTTTTAAATTACAATTGATCACGAGTAATTATTTCAAAAACAATACTTAGTATATTTTTAACTTGAAATTGAAGTATTCTTAAAACTACTCTTAACAAGGTATTAAATAAAACTTGAAATCAACATCAAGTTTAGAAAACCTCCATTTCTTCTTACCTCTAAATTTCATGGTGTTAGTTCAATTATTTTTTAATTTGATGTAATTACCTTTTTTTTCTGTTTAGTTGGTTTTTTTCATATTCAACCTATTAATTATGTTTTACATACATATTGTGCATTATAACTTACCTGAGAAATAAATTGCAAAACTTGATAGTAAGGCTTAACCTTTTCATGATTTGTAAACATGAAAATTTAGAAACTAAGCTTACTCCATGCATGCATGGACGAAGGTAACTAACGTTAACTTAGTCCATGCATGCATGGACTAACACAACAGACTTAGTCCATGCATGCATGCACTAAGGCAACTAACCCTAACTTAGTCCATGCTTGCATGGACTTACACAACAGACTTAGTCCATGCATGCATGGACGAAGGCAACTAAAATTAACTTTTTTAAAGTTTGAAAAATTTATAAATGCAAAATATTTCAAAAAAATCAAATTTTTCAAAATTAAAAAAAAAAAAAAATATTTAAAAAAAAATTTCTTTTAAAATTTAATTCTTATAAAAATAAATGAAAAAAACATGAAAAATTTACAAAATTATATTTTTCCAAAATGCTGAAAAAAGGTTTAATTCCATTTTTTTTTTCAAAATTAAACAAAAAGAAGAAAAAAATGGTTAGTTATCACCACCAGATATAGGTACCCTTGAATATAGGTATAAATGCCACATGAGAATATTCACGTCTGCCAAAAGATTGGAATGTGTTCACATTTCATTTCAATGGTAAAAACTCTTCACTGAACAGATCAGTTGGAGGTGATTTGTTTAACATAACCTGGACAGTAGCTGCAATTAGTTCCTGAAAGTTCCTATTCATTTAGTAGTGGTAAGTGTTATTTTAGTTTGTTGTTATTATATCTGTAATAAACATGTTTTGTTGCACTATGATTTTTGCCTTTGTCTCAATAGCAGCCAACTTTTTGTATATATTGTACATGTACATGCATTTAGTCGTCAAATCATCAACCCAACAATGTAAGATCTGTAAATTTGCTTTCAAATTTTTTTTGTTCTTCCCATGCCGGGATTCTAATCCATGCTACTGAGATATTGTGACACCAAATCTGTACAATTTTTAAACACTAGAGAAGAGCAGATGATTTAAACACTTTTGTGTAATCCAGCATTATATAAGATGTTTTTGTATCTAATGTTATTATTGCAGTTTGGGCATTTAAAAATATGTTCGTTATGTCCATTGGTTGTGTTTGGTTGCTGTCTGCCATATTAAATGGATTTCCTTTTTTTGTTATTTGCTTAAATTTGTCTATTAGCTTTCTCTTTTGAAATTTAATAAAAACAGTTCACAAATTAAGTGTGCTGGGCTTATTTTAATTAACCTTCATCAGAAACAAACTAACAAAAATTTGAAAGCAAATGATGTAGATAGCATTATCTTGGGACTTAATTAGCCCATGTATAACGATCTTTAAATTCAGGCTTTTGCTCATTGTTGAAGACTTCAGGTGACCTGTACTTGTTTACATCAATGCCCTACAATGCAGGGCTAGTAGTTGTCTCAATTGCAATCATTCAATGTATCCTTGCTTTTGTATCATTTAAAGACTTCAATTCTTTAAATCATTTCAGTTAACACATTTTAATTTCAAAACATTCAACAGATATTTCCAAATAACAAATTTTGTAAACAACAGATATAATTGGTAACTGGTAATTATTTTACAGTCAATATGTTTTTATATTTATCAAGAGGCATCATAATCATGTTCATTAAATTCTTTCCTTGTCAGACTGTTACTGATCTCAAAACCAGTGAAAATTGCAAGTAGCTTTTAGTTTCTAGTAGTACTATTTTGATAAGATGTGAAATTTTTCGTCATTTCTTTTGATGTTCTGTCATATCCAGTCAGACTATTTCACATGTTGAACTTTACTCACAATTATATTTCATCTGTAAATGCTAAATTATGCAACTTCTAATGCAGGGAGACATGAGGGTTACTAATTTTTTAAATGTATAACTAGTATTTATCTAATACAGTATATTTTTTAATATCAAAATAAAAATAACTAAAACTGAGTATTTAATAACAATATTTATTTGCCATTTTTTTTTTTTTTTCCGTTATCTAACTTTAGTTTGCCTCAACTAAATGTTATGAAACTTATAAATCTAGGAAATGTGTAGAACATATTGTTGTTAATTGACCATGTTGATTTGCCATAATTTATCACATTCACACATATTCATTGCAAAAACATCTTCTTTTTCATAAGTGTCTACAGGAGCTTGTGTTTCTGTATCTTTTCTTTAAAGAATCATCATGATAGCTTCTGTTCCCTTCACATTCGAGACATAAATGAGATCTTCAGGAAAATATCTACTCTTTATATCTTAATCTGAAAAAACAAAACAAAAAATATGCTTTGACATAGTTTGACATATTTTTACAAGATTGTACATACTGAAATGTCTTGCCTGCTTTATGGTCATGATTGAACTTTCTGTTGCATGTTTCAATCTGAAGAATATACCACAATTAGTTCCTAAAACATATACACATGACTAAATTTTTCTTCCAACATGATTTTTATTTATTTACTAATCAAGGTGAGAGTAGACAATGAAAAATAGATAAACATTTATAGATTACCGTAGCTTCTCAACTTTAATTTGATATCAACAAAATGTATTGTGGCAATTTCTCAAATATCAGTGGTGGATCCAAGGGGAGGGTTCCGGTGGTTGGAACCCCCTTTTTTTGAGACGATCAATGCACTTGAATGGAGACATTTAGTTTGAACCCCCCCCTTTAGGAATGTCTGAATTCACCCCTGAATATAATACAGGTTACCCAATCATCACAGTTGGTTGACCATTATGGATAAACCATTTCACAGATGATATCGGATGTTTCTTACTTCGTACCATCAATCCCCTTTCCTTTTCATGAATGTGACCTACCGAAATAGACTATATATATATATATACCAAGTTTGTAATAACATGTGCAACACAAAGGGTGCCACATGTGGAGCAGGATCTGCTTACCCTTCTGGAGACCCTGAGATCACCCCCAGTTTTGGTGGGGTTTGTGTGGCTCAGTTTTTAGTTTTTAATGTTGTTTCTAGTGTACTATTTATTGTCTGTTTGTCTTTTTCATTTTTATACGACCGCAAATTTTGAAAAAATTTTCGTCGTATATTGCTATCACGTTGGCGTCATCGTTGTCGTCCGAATACTTTTAGTTTTCGTCTTCGTCGTCCGAATACTTTTAGTTTTCGCACTCTTACTTTAGTAAAATTGAATAGAAATCTATGAAATTTTAACACAAGGTTTATGACCATAAAAGGAAGATTTGTATTGATTTTGGGAGTTTAGGTCCCAACAGTTTAGGAATTAGGGGCCCAAAAGGGACCCAGATAAGCATTTTTCTTGGTTTTCGCACCATAACGTTAGTATAAGTAAATAGAAATCTATGAAATTTAAACACAAGGTTTATGACCATAAAAGGAAGGTTGGTATTGATTTTGGGAGTTTTGGTCCCAACAGTTTAGGAAAAAGGGGCCCATAGGGTCCAAAATTAAACTTTGTTTGATTTCATCAAAATTGAATATTTGGGGTTCTTTGATATGCCGAATCTAACTGTGTATGTAGATTCTAAACTTTTGGTCATGTTTTCAAATTGGTCTACATTAAGGTCCAAAGGGTCCAAAATTAAACTTAGTTTGATTTTGACAAAAAATGAATCGGTTGGGTTCTTTGATATGTTGAATCTAAAAATGTACTTAGATTCTTGATTATTGGCCCAGTTTTCAATTTGGTCCAAATCTGGGTCCAAAATTTAACTTTATTTGATTTCTTCAAAAATTGAATAAATGGGGTTCTTTGATATGCCAAATCTAACTGTGTATGTAGATTCTTCATTTTTGGTCCCATTTTTTAAATTGGCCTACATTAAGGTCCAAAGGGTCCAAAATTAAACTAAGTTTGATTTTAACAAAAAATAAAGTCTTGGGTCTCTTTGATATGCTGAATTTAAACATGTTCTAAGATTTTTGATTATGGGCCCAGTTTTTAAGTTGGTCGAATCAGGATCTAAAATTATTATATTAAGTATTGTGCAATAGCAAGTCTTTTTCAATTGCACAGTATTGTGCAATGGCAAGATCTATCTAATTTCACAATATTGTGAAATAGCAAATTTTTGTTTAATTAGAGTTATCTTTCTTTGTCCAGAATAGTAAGCAAAAAATAACTTATTGCAAGAATTTTTTTTTAATTGGAGTTATCTTTCTTTGTCCTGAATCAATTTAAATCTTTGTTATATACAATATACTTTATAATGTATATTCACTTTTTACTACCAACTGATCAATTTGAATAATCTTTACCATTCAGTGATAACAAGCAGTTTTTTTACATCTTAATATTTTATGATGTATTTAAATGAGTAGTTATTGTTGCAAACTCCATTAAAATATTTCAATTGAGATTAGTTTTGGAATAAGGGAAAGGGCGATGGGATTTAAAAATTGGGTTCAATTTTTCTAATTTGAAATTTCATAAATAAAAAGAAGATTTCTTCAAACATTTTTTTGAGAGGATTAATATTCAACAGCATTGTGAATTGCTCTAAGAGAAAACAAAATTTTTAAGTTCATTAGAACACATTCATTCTGTGTCAGAAACCTATGCTGTGTCAACCATTAAATCACAATCCAAATTTAGAGCTGAATCCAGCTTGAATGTTGTGTCCATACTTGCCCCAACCGTTCAGGGTTCAACCTCTGCGGTCGTATAAAGCTACGCCCTGCAGATCATCTGGTTAGCCATGGCGTTGTCAGTTTATTTTCGATTTATGAGTTTGGATGTTGCTATGGTATATTTCACCCCTCTTTTTTTTAACAGGAGGTTAATAAGCTGTTATTAGCAATGGATGTTAGTAGCCATTTAATTCTTTTAAATTAAAACTAGTCTTAAGTACTGAACCATGTTTGATTGAAATATTTGTAGATGCTATAATGACACACTTCTTCAAACATCAATAACAGTTATAATCATACCTTTGCTGACTTCAGCATTTGGTTATGTCTTCAGTTTCTTTTCTCATCTGTCATAGTATCAATATTATATATGTAGCATACCACCATCTTGGTGCATTCTGTATTACAAATAGTTACTCAACAGTTTTATCTTAGCAATCTTTTGGTGTTTTTTTTATCAGGAACTACATGTTCTATATTCTGGAAATCTTACAATGCATGGAAAAGCTGAAATTATAAATTAGGTAAATAAATTTTAAATAATATGAAACGACACAATCAGCTTTTTTAATGATAAATGTGTACTAAGTTTCAAATTGATTGGACTTTAACTTCATCAAAAACTACCTTGACTTAAAAAACTTTAACCTGAAACTGAGGGAACACTTTTAATTTCTATGTTCAGTGAACCATAAAAATGGGGTCAAAAGTCTTTAATTTTGTTTTAAAATAAGAAAGATCATATCATAAGGAACATTTGTACTAAGTTTCAAGTTGATTGGACTTCAGCTTCATCAAAAACTATCTTGACCAAAAACATTAAACTGAAGTGGGAAGAACGGATGGACAGACAAACAAACAGACGAAAGGACGCACAGACTAGAAAACATAATGCTTCTCTACTATTGTAGGTAGAGCATAAAAATTCATAAAAGAACTAGCAAAAAAAGGCACCAACAAAAAGAAACAAATCTAAAGTAATTGTCCATTAACCAGAAAACCCTTGTTTTCCCCTTTTGTTGCTCCTAATTCATAAACAGATTGAGTCATAACTCCAATATTCCAACCCTTACTATCCTTTGTGGTGTGGAAACTTCAGGCAATTCTATAAACTGTACTACAAATTATTGTCTGGACAATAGAAAATTGATTATTTGGGCCCCTTTTATACCCCTTTTTCCTACACCAAAGGGACCATAAATTAACCCCCAAATCAATCCAAACCTTCCTTTTTGTGGTTTCAAACTTCAAAGATTTATATTTACTTATGCTAAAACTATTGGCATTTTTTTAATTAAACTTAAGTTATCATATATAACTTCAAATAACTGATTTTTACTGAAGTTATATATGTTGGTAAATTTCAAAATACCCAACACTTGAACTAACATTAATTTGGCTCGTTTAATTTTCTTAAAATTTTGACAAAGTATTTACTTTGACTCTTTGACAAAAATATAAAAAAATTTTTTTTTTTGAACCAACCGTTTTATCAGAAAAATTACACTGGTTATATAGCAGTTTGACAAACACTCATTTTGATCATTGAAAAGCTTAATATCCCTTTAACAACACAACGTAATTACAACGTTTAGCTGACTTTACAGAGTTATCTCCCTGTGGTGTTAGGTACCATCTTAAAAGTTGTGTGAAATAATTCAAATATAACTTTTGGATTACCTCCCTTACACAGCTTTCAAATTGTCTTGACTATCCTTTAACCAGAAAAATGATTGTTTTTCATCTTTTTTGCCCCTTATTCATAAATGGTTTTATCTATACCCTCAGCCAATCCTAACCATCCCATAGTAGTATAGAGCATTGGGGTATAATTTTAGAAAGATCATACATGTACACTTTTACACAAGTCATTAAACTACAAAAATGCTTGTGTTTGGCCCATCATTCATGACTGTTTGCCCCATAACCCTAAAAATAAATTCCAACCTTCTTCTTATAATATTTAACATTGTGGTACAATTTCAGAGGAATTGAAATACTTATACACAACTTATTGTCCTGAAACTAGATAAATGCTTGTTTTGGTCCCCTTATCCTAAATCTTAGGGACCATAACCCCCAATATCAATCCCAAGCTTCCTTTTGTTGTTTTAAACATTGTGTTAAAATTCTATTCATTTCTATTAACATGATTAACTTATACTAAAGTTATTATCTGGAAACCATCCGTCTTCGAAAGATGCTCAGCTAACCACAAAGACGATGTGATACCAATATAATCATATGATTGCAAAAATTTTATGGTTGTATAAAAAGGTATTCTAGACTTTAAACTAGAGGCTCTAAAGAACCTGTGTCGCTCACCTTGGTCTACAGGTATGTGAATATTAAACAAAGGAAGCAGATGGATTCATGACAAAATTGTGTTTTGATGATGGTGATGTGTTTGTACATCTTACTTTACTGAACATTCTTGCTGCTTAAAATTATCTCTATAAATAAATGAACTTGACCCAGTAGTTTTAGAGGAAACGGTTAGTAAAAATTTACAAATTTTATGAAAATTGTTAAAAATTGACTATAAAGGACAATAACTCCATAGGGGATTAATTGACCTAGTTGACCATTTTGGTCATGTTGACTTATTTGTAAATCTTTCTTTGCTGAACATTATTGCTGTTTACAGTTTATCTCTATCTATAATAATATTAAAGATAAAAACCAAAAACAGCAAAATTTCCTTAAAATTACTAAATCAGGGGCAGCAACCCAACAATGGGTTGTCTGATTCATCTGAAAATTTCAGGTCAGATAGATCTTCACCTGTTGAACAATTATACCAATTATACCCTTGTCAGATATATGCTCTAAATGCTTTGGTTTTTGAGTTATAAGCCAAAAACTGTATTTTACCCCTATGTTCTATTTTAAGCCATGGTGGCCATCTTGGCTGGTTGGCCGGGTCATCTGACAAGATACCACAATGATGATTGTGGCCAAGTTTGGTTTAATTTGGACCAGTAGTTTCAGAGTTCTAGAAGAATTTTGTAAAAGTAACAACGCCGGATGCAAAGTGATGGGAAAAGCTCAGTAGGCCCTTTGGGCTAGGTGAGCTAAACATTACTTTTTTTCTAGTTTATAACTGAGTAAAGGCAATATCATATATATATACCCAATAAATCATCAAATTCTAAACATATTTCTATGTTGATTAAAATGAAGCTTTTTATTATTTGATGCAAATTTTATGTTCGGAGAGCATTCTACAGCTATTTTCCAGTATTCATTTAGGAATTACTTGATCATCAAAAAAGCGGTGTTTAAAATATAATACAAGGGACTCATATTCATTTTAACTTTATTTCGTGCTGCTACTTTTGATTTTACACAGTTAAGATGGCTCAGACTTATTCAAAGTTTCTATCAGAATGCCGTATTATTTTAATCTTTACAAAGAGTACCTCAAATTTGTCGAAAAAAATAGGGGTTCCAGACCATTTAAGCTCAAAATTGTAAAGGGACCATTTTCAATGAAATGATAGGGAAAATAGAGGGGCTGACATATTTTTATGGGATATCAAATAAAAACTGTCTGTGATACCTCAGGTGTGACCTGGTCCAAATCTGTAATGTACAAAGCTGAAATATAGCTTCAAATAGCAAATACAAGGACTTATATATACATGTATGCGTCCCTGGCAAATACAAGGGTCACCAATAAGGAAAAATAAAAATTTTGCCTTAAAACCCAAATTTTGGAGGGAAAATGGTGAAATTGGGTGAAATGTCAATTTGAGCCTTTAGCAGACCTGTACAGAAATTGCTAACAAAACCACATAGAAGCACATTTCAGAGATGCATGTAAGAATTGTATATAGCTTTAAATTTATAAAAAAAAAAAAAAAAATTTAAAAGTTTTTAGGAAAGTTAATTGTTCAATAACATGTAAATTATTCTCACTGATTTTTGTGATAATTGTCTTTTGATGGATCAATAATAAAAAAACAAACTTTTTGTTTTGATTTATAAGCTAGTAGTCAGCTTGGAATTAATAAAAACAATGATGTCATGGATGTATGAACTGTAAATCACGAAAACAGGAATTTAATACAAGGATTTACAAGTTCGTTTAAAATTACATTTTGTATATTCTGAGACTTGTATTAAAAAACAAATTATTTTGTTACAAAATAGCAATGAAGATAAATTAATACATTGTACTCCAGTGTTCTACTATCATGACAGTGACTAAGCAAATAGGGGAAATAATAAATTGGTTGTGGCAATACAAAAATTCAGCAAATTTTTCAACAAACTTTAACATGTAATGTTCAAATAATCAACATTATGCCACTGGAGTATAAAAAAAAAATCAGAGCAAATTGATCCAGGGCGAACAAGTACAAGTGTGAATGATAAATTTGTCCTGGTAAAATATGTCAGGGCGGACAAATATTACTATATAGTATAAAAAGTCCATGGTTACAAAATTTACTAGTATATATTTAGTCCGATATTAGTTATATATGTCCCCAACCAAATTTTCCTAGGTAATCATGTCCTATAAAATCCTATAAAAGATTCAATTACTTGCATTTGCAAATTTAAATCTTATGTTTTAGTAATTTTTAAGAGTCACATAGTTAAGTTTTTGATAAAAATTATGTCCCCAGACTATTAATTTTCCCACAAAGTCATGTCCATGTCATTAGAAGTCCTAGGTTTAAATGTCTTTGCCTTTAATTTTTAAAAGTGAATATGAATGTAATATGTTTTAACATTGTTATAGACAAAACGAAAGAGTTGTGTATCAATCTGTTACAGCTAATTTCCTAAAGCATGTAGAGCAAGACTTAAGTTAGCTTGCTTGCTTTGTATTTAAACTGTACACTCATTAGGATAATATCCAATTAAATTCAAATATTAAATATACAGGTTAAACTATGCCTATATATATTATATAAAGATGACCATCATGTCAATCATATTAACAAAGCTTGTATAAACAATTATACAAACAAAGAAGGCAAGCCAACCAAAGTTTTGCAGTACATGCATTAGGAAATTAGCTGTAAATAAAATTTGTCTGCAGACTAATTTTCCTAGGAAATCATGTCCATGTCATATTTTCCTAGAAAATCATGTCCATGTCATTAGTATTGAATTCCTAGGTAAAAATGTCCTAGTCCAAATAATTATGACAGCTTGAAAGGCTATTATATTTTTTTTCTTTGACGCCTTACTTCGACGAACTAAGTAAGGCGTCAAAGAAAAAAAATATAAAAGCCTTTCAACTTACAAGACGTCATAATTTGACGAAGTAAGGCGTCAAAGAAAAAAAATATAATAGCCTATCAAGACGTCATAATTATTTGGACTAAAAATGTCCATGTCTTTTATTATAAAAAATGTTATAAGCAAAGGAAACTGAATATTTATGTTTTTAATAATTAGGTTATTAAGGAAATATTCTTCATTTTTATTGGCAAAAAATTTCTTCTATTATCCAATCTTATCTATAAAAAAAAAATCTTCTATTTTAAATATATTTTATGATACAAAAAAACTATTAGAAAAACAAGTCTTGTGACATATTTTCCTAGGAAAACAAGTTACAAACATAAATTACTAGCTATGGACTGATTTTCTAAGGGAGACAGGGAGAAAGGAGGTAGGAGAAAGGGGTGGGAGAAAGGGGGTAGGAGAAAGGAGAGGAAGGTTGGGAAAAAGGAGAAGTTGGAGAAAAAAATAAAATATGAAGAAATAAAATATCTCTCTTTTTTCCGGTAAATTAAAAAAAATAAAATAAGGAGAAGAGGGGTAGGAGAAAGGAGAAAAGAGGTGAGAGAAGGAAAAAGAGTACCCCCCTGTCCTCCCCTTCATATAACTGCATTTTCAGATCCTTTTTTCGCTTGTTCTATTAAAATCTTACCACGTAAATTCCTTAACTCTCTTTTTTATTTAATTGAATGTTGATTTTGTTTGCCTCAAAACAAACTGTTTTTCCTGTGAATAATTTTCAATCTCCTTGCTTCTAGTATGAAAAATTTGCAAATCATCTTTGACAGACGACGCGAGCACGAATCGCAATCTGTCAACAAAGTTCTAAATGCACATAAAAATAGTCCGCTGTCGAGTTTTAATTTGATTTAGAATGACAAGACATTTCATCGTTCTTTGTAGAACAAACCATGATATCAATACACATTTGTATTTTATTGATCTTTCTAGGGATGTTGCGACTTTAATAATAAATATTCGTGTAGTAATATGCCCTACGAAAGGAGACCGTAAAGGCAGAGCAAACGAAACTTGAGGATGAAGATGAAGATGTGTTGATAAGATCTGGAACGTAAAATGCATAAAACTTAAATTTTCTCGGTAAAAAGTCACTTACTATTATTTCTCTTTCAAAACTGCCATTAAGGAAACACGCATTAAAATACCCGTTTGGAAAGGGGGGGGGGGGTCTCAACGGAAGATTCCGGGAACGTTCGGCCTGATATATAATATTTAGCCGTCATGTTAAGAATGTAAATTATTTGAATTAATATGGGAAAGTTTGTTGAAATGTTCGCCGATTATGGCCAGATATTTTTTTTCCATTGATTTGTGACTAGGCCTAATAAACTTTTGAGCTGCAAAAACAAACAGTTTCTTTTAACGGAGCTATCCATTTGATTTTAGGGGGGGGGCTAGGATAAAATTTGAAAAAATAGGCAGGGCAGGAGTTTTGAGTAAAAAATAGGCAGGATGACACACTTGCAAAAAAATTAAGACAATTTTGGTAAAAAAGTCAGGATAAACTAAATAAAAAAAAGGCAGGACAATGTATTATATGTCTCTGGCAGGACCGAACACAGTCATGACAGTGAAAAATAAAAAGGCAGGACAGAAATTACAGCTGAAAAAAAGGCAGGACAAAATTTACATCCTAGCCCCCCCCCCCCCCCCCATAAAAATCAAATGGTAGCTAAATGGAGCTACCATTTGATTTTCATGGGGAGGCTAGGATGAAAAATTTTGTCCTGCCTTTTTTTTCAAATTTCATCCTAGTAATAATGATACAACTGATACAAATCAAAATATAGAGAACAAAAATCACAACTTTTCTAATACATCCCTTAATGTCCCTATTACACGTAAAGAAATCAAAGACTGTATTAAGAAGTTTGATAATTAATGAATTTCTAAAGGTGTGGTCAAACACTCTAGTTTTACTTTTGACCAAACTTTTTAATAAGATACTTAACTCAGAAAAAATCCCCAAAATTTGGAACATTTCTCTATTGACATCAATTTGTAAATCTGGTGACCCATGATGGCATCTGATTGTGGGAACTATAGAGGTATAAATCAAAATCAAATATATTTTATTGTCAATTAAAGACTCCCATTACAGGCAGAATAATCACAAGTTAAATTTGGTACAATGATTACAAAATGATTACAATTATTTGAATACAATTAAATCAATGATTACAAAATATTTCTCTTAAAAAGTCTGTATGTTCTAAGTTTATTTCCAAATGACATATTTTTTCTGTCATCGTTTAAAGATGAATACCACAACTTATTATACTTTAATTTAAGTTTGTTTAAAATAAATCTTTTCAAGTTTGATTTCATATTAAAAACTTGTGATAAATCTATGTCTTAATATTTTGCTAATGAATTTATAGAATTAAACCAACTTTTCTTACTATGGTTTGATAAGGATTTTGATACAAGGAGAGCTTCAGACAATAATTGGTCCTCTGTACTTGTTAAACGTTATAAGTACGAAAAGGATATCTCCCAAGCTCACCTATCACTGCCATATTTGTGCTTCTCTTTCCTACTCCCAGTGAAAATTTACATATTTTAGAATGAATTGATTCAATTTGCAGTTCTTTACATAATTTTTCAAAATAACAATCTCCTTTTTCAGTTAACTTTTTTGAATCTAAAGCACCCCAAATTTCACTTCCATAAGTTAAAATTGGTTTAACTGTGTGGTCAAATATATGAAGTAAAGTTTTAATTTCTGGTTTATGACCTTTAAATATTTTATAAATTTTAAAAAGAGCTTTTAGTCCTCTTTTATATAGATCATGTTTAGCCTCTGTAAAGCTTCCAAAGGCACTAAAGTTTATTCCTAAATATGTATACTGTCTAGCTTTGTCAATAGGACAATTATTTAATTTAAAAGATGAATGATTTATTTTTCCTGTACAGTTGAAAACCAAACCTTTTTGTTTTTTTTAAGGTTAATTTCTAATCCCCGTTTATTACAGTTACAGACACAACTTATCTAAACTATTTTGTAAGCCTTCTACAGTTTCAGACAGCAAAACTACATCATCAGCATATAATAAGCAGTTCAACTGAATTGAATCAAGTTGAACTGGGTCACAAGTTTTATCAAATATTTCAGGGAGGTCATTAATGAATAATTTAAAAAGATTAGGGCTGAGATTATCCCCTTGTCAAACCCCTATATTAGATGAGAAGGAGTCTGTCATGTGAGATTTGCTCATTCTCACATTCAACTCAGTCTTTTTATACATGCTTTTAATAACATTATAATATAAATCACTGATGCCATATTGTCTTAGTTTATAGAAGAGACCCATATATGCCAAACTGTATCAAATGCCTTTTTGAAATCGACAAAACAAGAAAAGTGAAGTTTAGGGCCCATTTGAGTATATTTTTCTATTAATGTTTTGAGAACAAACATATGGTCACTTGTTATTTTTTTCTTGCAAAAACCAATCTGTTCTTTACATATTATATTTCTCTTTGATAAGACATAAGACATAAGACATAAAGCTTTATTTAGAGTCGGTATAAGCAAGCAATTACAAACATAAGCTCTGAAGAGCTTTTAAAACCGACATAACAACAAATAAAACAAAACAAACATATCGAGTCATGCACACAACATTAAACATATAAAGCAAGAGTTCAATCAGTATATAAACATGCAGCACAAAAGTTCTTTAAGCATCTTACAAGTTTAACACATACTGGTACATGCAATTATGAGATAAAAACACAAAAGCACAAATGAAATGGTTTGCACATAAAAAGCATAAAAGCACATTAAGTTTCTAAAATTAGCACAAAGGCAGCAGAAGCACTATAGTAAAAATATTAGAATAAATTTGCCATGCTGAAAATAAAGCAACAAAACAAAAAATAATAAGCAGAGATTAACTGGTTTTGCAGGCAAAGCATTGGCATGAGCTGCCAGACCAAGAATTTATCAAGTTCTTGAATTGATTTAAAGACGATTGCTTACGAAGCTCATCTGGCAGCTCATTCCAAAGCCTAGCACCTGCATACCTGAAAGATTGAAGGCCATATGCAGTTGTTCTTACATGTGGTAGATCTGCTGTATTCTGGTATCTGAAAGAGTAAGTTTTTTCCTTTAAGTGAATCAAATCATGAAGATAAACAGGACAATCTTTATTTATAATTTTGAAAACTTCAATCGCCAAAGATCGCATTCTTCTTACTTTTAAAGATGGTAATTTTGATTTGCAGAGTAGATCTTCATAACTTGCTGAATGGTCTTCGTAGATCAACCTTAGTGCTCTCTCTTGAATTTTCTCTATCTTTTTTGTATTTACCTCCCCACAAAAGTGCCAAACTAGTGGGCAGTAATTAAAGTTGGACATTATGAAAGAATAATAAATTGTTAATTTTCCGAGTTTAGTCAGGTGTTTACCTATTCTTTTTAATACATTTAATTGTTTGGATGCTTTTTTACATATTATAGAGACATGTTCATTGAAATTTAGTTTAAAATCTATTGTTACACCTAGCAGTTTAACGTTATCTTCACACTCTATTTCATTACCTTCTAATTTAAATTTTAGGTTTTTGTCTTTAGTTTTTTTACCTACAGCTATTGCCTGAAATTTTTCTGGATTTGCTTTCATTTTATTTATTGAGAACCAGTTTATCAAAATTTTACTTTCTTCTTCTAATGTTTTAATTAATTTATCTAAATCGTTATCTGCGTATGAAAGGGTGTTGTCATCTGCATAATTATAGAGTTCACTTTTATGAATAAAATAGAAAATGTCATTTAAAAAAATATTAAATAATGTTGGCCCTAATATTGACCCTTGTGGCACCCCTTTAAACATTGTTTGCCAATAGCTTGAATTAGTACCTACTTTAACACACTGTTTTCTATTAGTTAAATAGCTTTCCAAAAGTTTAAGAGATGAGGCGGACACACCATAAGATTTTAATTTTAGTAGGAGGAGGTCATGGGGTAGGCAGTCAAAAGCCTTGGACAAAAAAAAATCTCTAGCCTTATGTTTAATATTTTTGCAAATAGTTTTCCTAGTGCACTTCCAATGGTTATATCCCTATAATTTGAGGGGTCATCAGTAGAACCACTTTTGAATATTGGCACTATAAATCCTTTTGCCCACATATTAGGGAAGGAGCCAGTTAAAAGAATATGATTAAATAATTTTTTAAAACTTGTTAATAGAAATGACTGGCTACATTTTAGCATTTCATTTAGGATGATGTCAAAGCCACTTGACTTCTTATTTTTTAATGTGTATATATATAGCTGTAATTATTTCTTTATCGCTAATTTGGAAGTCAAGTTCTGATAATATTTTTTCCTTTTCCAATTGCTTAAATCGATTAATAAAATTGTTATCGGTTGCATTAATTTTGCTTTTATTTAGCTCTTTAAAATAGTCAAACCATGTATTACATGGAATGTCTGGAGATGTAGATTTCTTTGTATCTTTTGATAAATCCTTTTAAATATCCAGTATTTATTAGGGTTATTTTCATGAAGGTTGTCAAGTTCATCCATTATACTTCGTCTAAATTCCTTTAATTTCTGTTTTCTAGTTTTTCTGTACAATTTTAATAGTGAAAAATAAGATGTCCTAACAATTGGATCTTTGCTAAACTTTTTAAGGAGTTTTTCCTTACTATCTAATAAGCATAACAAGCTGTCTTGGTAAAGTCTTTACATCCATTTTACAAAAACGACTTAGTGATTTTCTTGAAACATAATTTATTTTTTTCAAATCAAGGTGGTTTTAGAAAAAAATTACAGAACTGTAGATCATGTCTTTATTTTAAAAACAATAATAAACAAATATTTGTTTAAATGTAAAAAGAAACTATATGTGTTTTGTAGATTTTAAAAGGGCTTTTGACAGTGTCTGGAGATCAGCTCTGTTCTTAAAATTACAAAATAAAGAAATACAAGGCAAATTTTATAATATACTGCATGACATGTACTCTAATACCTTATATTCATGTAACTATCAAAATATGTTTACCAAGCCTTTTCTTGATAATCAGGGTGTCAAACAAGGTGACAGTTTAAGTCCAACTTTATTTACTGTAAATTCAGAAATTATTGCGAGGTTTTGATTATTGCGAAAAATGCGACAGACTTGTAAACGCAATAATTTTAACTCGCATTTTAAAATCATTGATATGAATTAAACAGGATTTTTCTCAAAATCATTTTAATTAAAATCGCATTTAAGTCTAAAATGACAAAATCGCAATAATAAATGCACGCAATATTTTCTGAATTTACAGTAATATATTTGTTGATGACATAGAAAAATACTTAGTTACAAACTTAACTAGTGCAGTAAATTTAAATGGTCAAAAAGTGAACCATTTATTGAATGCTGATGATTTATTATTGATATCGGAATATGCAGATGGTCTCCAGAACTCTCTTGATTCTTTACAAAAACATAGTACTGAATGGAAACTGGACTTGAACCTTAAGAAAACAAAAATTATAATTTTCTCTAAAACTAAAAGTAAATTAAAAAAACGTTTACTTTTATTACAGTTCTAATGCAATTGAAATTGTTGATTGTTATAAATACTTCGGAGTTGATTTTCATAGCTCTGGAAAATTTATACAAGTAGTGTCAAGCCTCTCAGATAAAGCTAAAACAGCATATTTTGCATTGAAGTCAAAACTACCATACATATAATATAGTGAAAATTTGTCTGTTAAGACTTGGCTCCAGCTTTTTAATTCAATGATAACTCCTATTTTAACTTATGGATCAGAAGTATGGTTATCAGAATTCAAACCAAATTTTGAAGCATTTATAGACAAAAGTACATTAGACAAAACACAAAACTCCATATTTAAAAACATACTTGTGGTTCATGGAAAGTCTTCCAATCTAGCAGTGCGGTGTGAATTAGGCACTTTACCCATTCGCATTAAATGTTATCAACTTATGTGTAAATATTATGAGCGTCTCAATAATATTGGTGAACAGTCTGGTGGTCCGCATGAAATTTTCAAGGCTGCTTAAGCCTTTTGAAGTGGACAAAACTCTCACAAATAGAGAAAATTCATGGTCTTATAAACTATCTGAATTAATGAAATATATTGCAATACCCTTTAAAAAGCATTGTGATAGTAATTTCAAACAGAAACTAGAAGATTTCTACTAAAATAAAATTATATTTTAACTTTCTAAAATAAAAGATGGACACTGTGGTAAACTTTTATTTTTTAGTAAAATTTAAACAACAAGAATATTTAAATTTTAATATTCCTAAATACCTTTAACCCTTTCCTCCATAATGACGCCTTTTGACGCCACCCCCCTTACTTAATAATGACACCTTTTGACGCCTTTGTAGTACCTCAGTTGAAACACTTTGACTACAAAGTGTCTGCAGTTGACTAAAATAAAATTGGTATCCATTATGAAAAGGAATATCATAGGAATATATATATATCCGACTCAAATTTATTTGATGAAATAGTTGTTTTTCGCAATGCCTTAATACTTTAAAGCATATGTTCAGCATTTTATCAAAAAAATCCTATGCGAATCAAGTATGCAAAAAAAAAAAATTCAATGGAGGAAAGGGTTAATTGAAAAAAACTCACTTAATTAATAATAAGAATAATGCACACTCATTAGCAATAGAAACTGGGAGGTATGCAAGACCAAAAATACCATCTAATGAGAGATTTTGTAAATTTTGCACAGGAAAAATTGAAAATGAGATTCATTTCTTGATTGAATGTCTGCAATATAACAAAATTAGATCTAAATATAAAATTAATGATATAAATTTAAATAATTTGGATGAAAATTTTACCAAAATGTTAAATCCTATGTCGGAAAAGGAATTAAAATCTATTTGTATGTATATTGAAGAAGCTCTTGATTTGCGAGACCACCATACCGTTTCATCAGATAATAATCCTTGACAGTAGTTTGTCCATATACATATATATATATATAAATATCTTATATTGTGTGTTTTAAGTAAATATATGAAAATCTAGAATAATACTGAAATATATAAGTCTATGGTATCAATATCAGTTTATAATGTATTTGTATACATAGAATTGGCTTGACTTGTTCCATGAATCTTTATTTCATTTGTGTGTTGTTTTAATATTATTAATTATCTGTATTTGGATCACGCTTCTATTGAGCTCTTTCCAATAAAATATTGAATTGAATTGAATAAACAGGAATCTCAGGAGGGGGCACTTCCTATACATATAAGGTGTCAGCTGGGAACAGTATATTCAATACATGTACACATGTTCCCAATGCATAGTCGGATCCTTGGCCCCCTTTCGTGGGAAAAATTGGTTTATCAGGGGCGGATTTATCATCAAGGAGGGGGCCTTCCCCCACTTTTTAGCTCACTTGGCCCAAAGGGCCAAGTGAGCTTTTCTCATCACTTGGCTTCCGGCGTCGTTAACTTTTACAAAAATCTTCTCCTCTGAAACTGCTGGGCCAAATTAAACCAAACTTGGCCACAATCATCATTGGGGTATCTAGTTTAAAAATTGTGTCCGGTGACCCGCCCAACCAACCAAGATGGCCGCAATGGCTAAAAATAGAACATAGGGGTAAAATGCAGTTTTTGGCTTATAACTCAAAAATCAAAGCATTTAGAGCAATCTTACATGGTGTTAAATTGTTCATCAGGTAAAGATCTATCTGCCTTGAAATTTTCAGATGAATCGGACAACCCATTGTTTGGTTGCTGCCCCTGAATTAGTAATTTTAAGGAAATTTTGCTGCTTTTGGTTATTATCTTGAATATTATTATAGATAGAGATAAACTGTAAACAGCAATAATGTTCAGCAAAGTAAGATTTACAAATAAGTCAAATGACTGAAATGGTCAGTTGACCCATTTAGGAGTTATTGCCCTTTATAGTCAATTTTTAACCATTTTTCGTAAAACTTAGTAATGTTTTACAAAAATCTTCTCCTCTGAAACTACTGGGCCAAGTTAATTATAGATAGAGATAATTGTAAGCAGCTAGAATGTTCAGTAAATTAAGATGTTCAAACACATCAGCATCACCAAAACACAATTTTGTCATGAATCAATCTGCGTCCTTTGTTTAATATACACATACTGACATAGACCAAGGTGAGCGACACAGGCTCTTTAGAGCCTCTAGTTTTTGGAAAAATTTGGTTGCTTATACAGGAAATCACTGAAGCGTGACTGGAGCGGCCCCCTCTTAGGTCAGTCAGTGGGCCCAAATTATGAAAATTTTTGGATCCGCCACTGTTTATATATAGGGAATCATTGAAGCATGACTGTAGCTTAAATTTCACATTATTATACAGTTTTCTATCAGAAGCTTTATTTTGGCTAGCATACCAATTTCTAATATATTTAGTGTGAATTAATTTGCTAGATATGATTAAAAATTTATATTGTCCGAAATGTTTTACTTCTTGTTTAATTTCAAAAACTTTTTCTACTAGCAAATGAGAACTGGCAGAAGAAGTTATGTTAGATTTGTGAAGCTCTTGGCTGCATTTATAAGCATCTTTCAATAGACTGAATTCAGTTGTAAGATTTTTAAATCTATACCAGTATTTTACAATTGACTTTACAATATCATAATGTTAGGGGAAAAGACTGAAGTGGGGACCCCCTCTTAGGCAGTCTTTGGGCCCCCTCTTATGAAAATTTCTAGATCCGCCATTGTTTTCTAGTTTTAAAATATGTGAATAGGTGTTGAAAATGTTAAGAAATATATTAAGTCAACAAATTAAAAAGAAAATGTGGTACACTGTATGATTGCCAATGAGACAACTCACTATTATGTTTCTAGATAGGCAGAATCAGGGGGCCCGGTCTGACAACACCTTTTGTTAGAAAAATTTAGTTGATTGTATAGGGAATGACTCGAGTAGGGACTCCCTCTTAGGCAGTAAAAGGGCCCCCTCTTATGAAAATTTCTAGATCCACCATTGATTTCTAGTTTAAAAATATGTGAATAGGTGTTGAAATATTCAGAATATTAAGTCAACAAATTAAAAAGAAAATATGGTATACTGTATGATTGCCAATGAGACAAATCTAGTCTCTAGATAAGATAAGATAGTTTATCTCATAAAACCATGCAAGTACAAAGGTTACAGAGAAGTTTAAAAATGATATACATATAAAACAATTTATTCATTTAAAATGCACACAATAGACACAATTACATTAGAAATTAACAACTTTAGGTCACTGTATGGCCTTCAACAATGATAAAAACAGAAACTACTATAAGTTACAATAAGGAGGCTCGAGGGTACATGTATAAAAATTTAAGAGAAAAATAAACATTTATTTTTTCATTACAAAGGAGTAGATTCAGTAAGACCCCTTTTTGGCCCCAAAATATAGCAGTTTTACAAAATTGTGAAAATGTAATCCTTAAGCTATTTATTGGAAAGTAGCATGCTTCTGCTAAATAAATATAGGATGTTTTTGACAATACAATGCATATATCAGGTACTAGCATCATTAAGTTATGCTAAATTACTGAAATCTTCAAAATTTTAGATTTTTTGGTAAATTTTAGACGGTTTCTGTCTTAAATGAAAGTGTAAATTTTCCCCTTACATTATGATATTGTAATTATTCGTGTTCATTTATAATATTGAAATGTTAATTATACCCCATGCAACGAGTTGCGGAGGGTATAATGATTTTGACCTGTTCGTTCGTCCGTCAGTCCTGTTTCTTGTCATCACATCATAATAAGGACATACTATGTAGTTGTGCATATTGACGGGAAATTGCGATTCAATTTTTTTTCTAGGAGTTATGCCCCTTTGAACTTATTTACTTTAATGTACTACTGCAACAGTTTGTCATCGCAACTCCTCTCAAACCACACAACAGAATTTCACGAAACCTTTTCAGATAATAAGGACATACTATGTAGTAGTGCATATCGACCGGAAATTTGGATTCAATTTATTTTCTAGGAGTTACGCCCCTTTGAACTTATTTACTTTAATGTACTACTGCAACAGTTTGTCATCTCATCTTCTCTCAAACCACACAACAAAATTTCATGAAACCTTTTCAGAAAATAAGGACATACTATGTAGTTGTGCATATCAACGGGAAATTGCGATTCAATTTTTTTCTAGGAGTTACGCCCCTTTGAACTTATTTACTTCAATGTTCTACTGCAACAGTTTGTTATGGCAACTCCTCTCAAACCACACAACAGAATTTCACGAAACCTTTTCAGATAATAAGGACATACGATGTAGTTCTGCATATCGACAAGAAATTGTGATTCAATTTTTTTTCTAGGAGTTATGCCCCTTTGTACTTATTTGCTTCAATGTACTTCTGCAACAGTTTGTCATCTCAACTCCTCTGAAACCACACAACAGAATTTCATGAAATTTTGTAGATAATAAGGACATACTATTTAGATGTGCATATTGGCAGGAAATTAATTTTTCTTATACAATTTTTTTTTCTTACACTAATTTAATTTCTCCAATGACAATGTGGGGACGTGGGGTATGTGAGTGTGCTCACTAAGGTTCTTTAATTGTATTTAATGATAATACATAATATATATATATACATGTAAAGGTTGAGGATGAACACAGATGCAGCCACTTTCATTTTTTGACAAAAACCATCAGAAAAGTTACATTTTTTGGCAAATTCAATAGATTTTTCATACGAAAGCTTGAATCTGAGCGTTTTTAATGACTAAGTCAGTCAAAATCTTTCACATTAACTAATTGAATCAATTGAAATAGACAGTTAAGAGTTTAAAAAGTGTCCAAAATCTTTCGTTAGATGAATTTGAAATTTGAGGCCAAAGTCGGAACCTTACCTATACTCCTTTTATTTGTTACCTTAAGTAGTTGTTACTTTATCATATGGTACAAAAATAATTTGAAAAAAATCAATTTTTTATGGCCTCAGATGAATTTTAAAATGTAGATCATCATTAAAATTGCTCAAAATTATCTCCCTTTGGTATAAAAATGCCATTTTTGGAACTCATCTGTGACCTTTATTTTTTATTATTATTTTCAATTAAGCTGTTCTTAAACTTAACTATTGTAAAATTTGTGCGATTTCTGTAATTAAGTTCTCTTATTTCGATATTACCTCTATTTCTGCTATTAGTTCAACAGAAAAAAGGTACCTTTACAAAAATGTATGCTTCTTTCGAAGGCAGGTTGTGAACGGTGACCCCATTTTTTTTTATTAAGTACAAGATTTAAGTACGTTTATCATTTTTACAGAAACAATTTTTCCTTGTAGATGTTGCAGATACATTCATACAAATGATGTTGAAGAAACAAAGAGAAAAGGAACTTGGACTGTACCAGTTTGTTTGCAGCTTCTAAGGTGAAGTATACTTATTTAAATGTTTTGTAAAAATAAGAAGATGTGGTATGATTGTAAATGAAACAACTCTCCATTAGAGACCAGTGAGACAAAAATTAACAACCATAGGTAACTGTACATCCCTCAACAATGAGCTATACAACGTCAAGGACTTGAAATTACCAATGAACAACTTAGGGCCTGATTTATTAACAAAACATTGAACAATAAACTGTTATGATATACAGCAACAAACTACTGAATTACAAGCTCCTGCATTGAGACAGACACATGGAGTTTGTAAAACATTAAAAATGGTTGCTGGCACGAAACCCTCCATCTAACCTATGACAGTGGTGCAACATTTCAACTAGCAAACTATAAAAATCATTTGAAAAGGGCTTAATTCTAAGATCAATACAAAGTCAAAGCACAATAAAAAATCCTAAAAAAAACCACATGAAATACACATCTGAGATTTATAGCAGTTACTGAAAGCATGTTCTAATAATCAATATTTTATCCTTGTCCTTACACAATGGCCTGAATTTCTCTTAAGGGCATACCGTACAGTCTTGATCCTGTATTTACAAGTTCGTGAAAATTTGCATATAGGCTTTTTTTTACCTGATTAAATCAAATATGTAATAAAAAATATACCTTCATGTGCTACTTTTTGAGAAAAATGAGGTCGAAATTTTGTATATTTGCTCAAAATTCCGATATGTGGCCGTATTTTCTTCTTTCTAAAAAAAGACATATTTTTTTTGTTATAAAAGATAAACACAAATTGTTTTTTGTTAAAGTCATATGAAACGAGTGAGTGGTGAAAAATAATGTTTGTCCAATTCTTGAACCAATGGATGTATACATTCATAAACTTAGTCCTATGTGCAGGATTTTATCATTATTTTCGCAAATATATCATAGAATCGCCAATTTTTTTCTCTCTCTGTTTGTTGTGATTGAACAAATATGGCTGCTCATTTAATGCCGTGATTTGAAGCCGTGATTTGAAGCCGAGTTTAACCGATTGTCACCTTATAGTAAACAAATCACAAAAAGCATGGGTATTGAGCACGTGTTTAACATGTATATTCAGATATTTGTTTATTTCAATGACAGATCCATGCATATTGTGGTCACCGGATTTTTACGAGGAGGGTTACGCTCGGGTCACTATGCATACTGAAAATATGTCGGCAAATTGCTTGCTGGCAGCAAGCAATTAAAAAAAAGTACTCTTCTTCTAAATGTGGACAAATTAAAGAATTTTCATCAGAAAAAAGTATATGTACATAAGTTGTTTAATGAAAACTAACCATTTAGTTATAAAAAACATATGTATATTTTTTTTTAATTTGAGGTTTCTTATGACTTTAAATAATCGGTAATTTCTGTATTTTATAAGTATCCTAAAAAATTATGCATTTTTTATTCCGAAATAACTCGTATTTGTCAAATGTTCATGAATTGAGGATAAATATGTCACTGTTGGCTTTTTGTTTATCAAAATTAAAAAAAATCCTTTATTTACAGTTTTATAAAATTTGGGTCACATAATCTCCCTGCAAATTGAAAGTCAAACAAATTGCTGTTTTGAAAAACGGGGTTCCATGAACTCGTTTTCAAATAAATTCAGTTTGAATGATAAAAATCAGTCGAAAAATGCATTTTTCTCTGGTATGTTAAAGTTTGATGTCGCGAAAATAACATTTTGCATTAGCAACGTCATTACCTCCTCTGTAACTGTATTGTATGCCCTTAAAAGCTAACCTAGACCTATAAATGAATGATTATAGCCATCACTTGATGTCATCTAAACAAATAACATATAGATGGAGAGAAATTTTAGTTTAAGTCGCAAAAATGATCAACAAGAAAAGATCATCAAATAAGTATCATGAATGGTTGAAATTGTCAGTCAACTCAGAGTTTTTTGTACGGTCTAGTTTTAATTAGGATTTTATTGTAGATTAAGGAGGTAAATTTCCTCTGTTGAAAAAAAAATGGTTGAGAAGTCGGAAAGTTTGACTGAAGATTAAGGATATCAAATGAAGGTCAACATAAATTTAAAGTAATGTTTATATTTGTATTAATACATGTACCTCGAGTATGCATCAAAGATGTATTGGGTAAGATGGTAATAACTGTATGTGAAACAATAAGATTTGTTTAAAGTGGGCAGTACATGTATATTAAAACATACCATCAACATTAGCACAACTAAAAATGCAATCATAAAAGCATCTGCAAAGTTTCATAGAAATCTGTGAAAGTATGACACAGTATCCATGGTATCAGTTATTTGATGTCCATGTCATTCAAGGTGGATATTGTGTCATTGGCAATAAACAAATTTCCTATTTACATGTACCCACTTTAATCGGAACAAATTTGAGGGAAGTTAACTGTTTAATGCATATGCCATTATGTTTTCTATACATGACTAAATCATCAGAAAACTGTAAACCTTCCGCCAAAATTGCACCATTTATATTTTTGAATTTATTTCTTTCGGGTGTTTGTAGTGACAGAGTACCAAGATGTCTTACCACAGAGAAGGTATTAAAACCTGTTGAAAAAACATAGAATCCGAGTCAAAGGTTGATAATGTGAAAATAGACTATTATACCACATCATCTTATTGTCGAGCCTGCAACTTTTGTTGCAGAAAGCTCAACATATATATAATGTTCTGGGGGCCAGCAGCGGAGTTAGCTGAATTCTTAAAAGCTTTATATTTTAGAAGGATGAAGACCTGTATGCTTCATACTTTGAATATATACCAAAATGCCTCAGGTTACCAAGTTTCTCTCCGTCACATGTCTAATGTCCTTGACCTAATTTTCATGGTTGAGTGTCTACTTGAAAAAAAGTTAAGATTTTTATACGACTGCAAAAATTCAAAATTTTGGTCGTATATTGGTATGAGGTTGGCGTCGTTGTCGTTGTCATCCAAAGACATTTGGTTTTCACACTATAACTAGTAGAAGTAAATAGAAACCTATGAAATTTAAACACAAGGTTAAAGACTAGAAAAGGAAGTTTCAAATTGATTTTGGGAGTTTTGGTCCCAACAGATTAGGAGTTTGGGTCCAAAAAGGGCCCAAATAAGCATTTTTCTTGGTTTTTGCACAATAACTTTAATAGTATAAGTGAATAGAAATCTATGAAATTTTAACACAAAGTTTATGACCACAAAAGGAAGGTTGTTATTGATTTTGGGACTGAGTTTTGGTCCCAAACAGTTAAGGAATGAGGGTCCAAAGCCAAAGGGTCCAAAATTAAACTTTGTTTGATTTCATCAAAAAATGAATTATTTGGGTTCTTGTGTATATGTCAAATCTAACCGTGTATTTAGGGTGCAATCAACAGTTTTTTTCTATGACGTCATATTTTGAGGGACCATCTATAATTGACCCTTAGTGGTGTTAATGTTAATGAAGATACTTGTATAAAACTAGATATCATTAGAATCATATGTATAAGTTTGTGATAAGGTCAGTTCAAGGGGAACCATTAGTGGTAGGCCAATGTTAATTGGTGTTCAGTTTTATAAACATTAGCACATCTCATTTCCATGGAGAATATTTGGCCCTGCTCCCTCAGTCATGGTCTATTGACTTTAAAACTTTTGCTTAGTTTACATGTATTAATGTGTGATAATATCAGTTTAAGATGAACTGCTTATGTTAAGTCAATGATATTTGGTATGCAAATTTATTGTCATTTGAAAGTGTTGTTTTCATGGAGATTATATAGCCCCACCCCTGATCATGGTTCATTGACTTTGAAACTTTTACATAGTTTAAAAGTTAATGTTTGTGTTTAGGTTCGTTTAAAGGGAGCTACTTATTATGAGTCAATGGTAATTGGTATGCAGTTGTATTATATTTATCATTGGCACATCTCATTCCATGGAGATTGTTTAGCCATGTACCTTCAGTCATTGTTCATAGACTTTGAATATTTGCATAAATTACATGTTAAAATATTGCTATTTAATTTCAACATTGCATTATCAAAATTACATGAATATTTGCATAACTTACATGTTAAAATATTGCTATTTAATTTCAACTTTGCATCATCAAAATTACATGAATATTTGCATAACTTACATGTTAAAATATTGCTATTTAATTTCAACATTGCATAATCAAAATTACAAAAAAGGGATACATATCTCTGTGATAACAGTTTATTAAGTGTAAGTTCTTAGACCACATTCATTCTGTGTCAGAAACCTATCTTGTGTCAACTATTTAATCACAATCCAAATTCAGAGCTGTATCAAGCTTAAATGTTGTGTCCATTCTTGCCCCAACTGTTCAGGGTTCAACCTCTGTGGTCCTATAAAGCTGTGCCCTGCGGAGCATCTGGTTTGTAAAGTGAAATTCTCTCTTATTATAAGTAAAAAGATAACTATATTTGGTATGTGAGTACCTTGCAAGGTCCTCATGGCTGTCATACAGTTTTCACTTGACCTCGACCTCCTTTCATGGATCAGTGAACAAGGTTAAGTTTTGGTGGTCAACTTGACCGTCAAGTCCATATCTCAGATACTAAAAGCAATATGTCTAGTATATTTGGTGTATGGAGGACTGTAAGGTGTACATGTCCAACTGGCAGGTGTCATCTGACCTTGACCTCATTTCCATGGTTCAGTGATTATAGTTGAGTTTTTGTGTTTTTTTTTTCTGTTTTTCATATACTATTTGCAATAGGTCATATATATTTGATGTATGGAAATAATAACAGAATGATTGTTAGGTGTACATTTCTAGCTGGTATGTGTCATCTGCCCTTGACCTCATTTTCATGGTCAGTGGTCAAAGTTAAGTTTTTGAGTTTTTGTCTTTTTATCTAATACTATATGCAATAAGTCTACTGCTATAATAACTATATTAGGTGTATGGAAGAATTATTAGCTGTATAGATGTGTGCCTTGTATGGTTCATCTCACTTTGCCTGTCCTTGGCCTCATTTTCATGGTTTAGTGGTCAATTTTTAGTTTTTTTGGTTAATGTTAAGGTTATGTTTCAATTGTAATAAAGCTTCATTTTAAGGACTACAAAAGAAGGCGAGACATTTCAGCGTGTGCACTCTTGGTTTTATATTAAACCCTAGAAAGAAGCTACAGATTAATGTTAACTGCAAAAATACTAAAATCCTTTATTAACCCTTGTCGTGCGGGGGCCGTAATATTACGGCCGTACCCAAAATACCGTTATTTTGGCATCAATGGCGCTCCATACATTTAGAGGTTATCATAATACCATTTATTTCGTAGTGTATGCACGTTTCCTCAATCTGAAACTATTCATGTCATGTTTCTCACTTTAAATATTCATTTTGAGCTCAAATACGAACTTCAAAATTTGATATCGGACAAAATTGGGTTTTTTGGAGGGGTGGGTTACCTTCAAGGTCTGAATCACGGAGTTCAGAGGACTGAAACCTTGACAAATACCGTTAACCTAAAGGCACATAACGACTGGTCGTGTCTATTATCAAAATACGCCAAGGAAACGACTACTTCCGGTTGCAAGTCCAGTTAAAGTTCAAAATTGGAAAAAATCCGAAATTTGGTGAATTTTGGTGCAAATGACCTTCTTTACACTGATGAACCCAGATCAGTTTCACTCCGACCTAACAACTGTTGTGATAAAAGTGTTCACTGGTGTCCACGCTACATGTAAACTACAGATGGATGCATCTATTAGCATATCTCGGACTTACAGGTCGAGAAAAAGAACGAAAAAAGGTCAAAATTGACGCTTTTTGTACCTGAGGACCAACTTTGGGGCAAATTTCCGCCAAAAAAGCCCCCCATTGTAAAATGTTAAACAATTAAAAAGTAATTAACAGCGTCCTGATCTTTATAAGTTCGAAGAATAAAATTGAGTCATATTATGGTATGATGTTGTTGTTAGCGATGTATGTCGACACATATGGTTTCCGGATAATTATATAGTTTAAGCGAATGGATATCCATGAAATTTTACACAAGGTTTAATACCAAAAAGGAAGGTTGGGGTGATTTTTGGGGTGATGGTACCAACAGTTTAGAAATTAGGGGCAAAAAAGAAGCATTTTTGTAGTTTCCAGACATTAACGTGTGTGCCAGTGTACTAATCTCTCTGAAATTGTTCTTCAAGGTTCCATATCACAAAGGGTAGACTGGAATTGTTTAAAGGGGTAATTGCCTCAAACGTTCAGGAAATAGGGGGTCAAAAACAATCATTTTTCTAATTTCCAGACAATATTTTGTGTTTAAGTGTCTGGATTTCTTTAAAATTGTACTGCAAAGTACCATACCACAAAGGCTGGGATTTAGTTTTGGGGTAATTACTGAAAGGGGGTTGAAAAAAATTGGGGGAGGGGGATTTTTTTCTCTCATAATTCTGATCAAAATCCAAATACAGACAGTCTAGCTATCATGCTTGAATATTGTGTCCAAACATGCACCAACTGGTCAGTCAAATAACAAGGCTGCGCTGCACATCATTTTCTTAATCATATTAATCTGACATGTTAAAGTTTGTACATTATGAAGTTACTAACCTGTTGATTTTGTGTATTTCAGATTATTATTGAAAAAAGAGCACTTTGAAGTACTAGGAGAATTTGAAAACATCTTGGTGAAAAAGTCTGACTGGATATGACAGAACATCAAAATAAATGACGAAAAATTACACATCTTATCAAAATAGCACTACTAGAAACTAAAAGCTACTTGCAATTTTCACTGGTTTTGAGATCAGTAACAGTCTGACAAGGAAAGAATTTAATGAACATGATTACGATGCCTCTTGATAAATATAAAAACATATTGACTGTAAAATAATTACCAGTTACCAATTATATCTGTTGTTTACAAAATTTGTTATTTGGAAATATCTGTTGAATGTTTTGAAATTAAAATGTGTTAACTTAAATGATTTAAGAATTGAAGTCTTTAAATGATACAAAAGCAAGGATACATGGAATGATTGCAATTGAGACAACTACTAGCCCTGCATAATAGGGCACTGATGTAAACAAGTACAGGTCACCTGAAGTCTTCAACAATAAGCAAAATCCTTAATTTAAAGATCGTTATACATGGGCTTATTAAGTCCCAAGATAATGGTATCTACATCACTTGCTGTCAAATATTTGTTTGTATGTTTCTGATGAAGGTTAATTAAAATAAGCCCAGCACACCTAATTTGTGAACTGTTTTCTTTTAATTTCAAAAGAGAAAGCTAATAGACAAATTTAAGCAAAAAACAAAAAAAAGGAAATCCATTTAATATGGCAGACAGCAACCAAACACAACCAGTTGACATAATGAACATGTTTTTGAGTGCTCAAACTGCACTATAACATTAGACACAAAAACATCTTATATAATGCTGGATTACACAAAAGTGTTTAAATCATCTGCTCTTCTCTGGTGTTTAAAAATTGTACAGATTTGGTGTCACAATATCTCAGTAACATGGGTTAGAATCCCGGCATGGGAAGAACAAAAAAATTGCGAAAGCAAACTTACAGATCTTACATTTTTGGGTTGATGTTTTGACGACTTGCATGTACATGTACAATATATACAAAAAGTTAGCTGCTATTGAGACAAGGCAAAAATCATAGTGCAACAAATAAAATTGAGAAAGGAAATGGTGAATATGTCAAAGCGACAACCACCCGACCATAGAGCAAACAACAGCTGAAAGCAACCAATGGGTCTTCAATGTAGCGAGAATTCCCGCACCCGTAGGTGTCCTTCAGCTGGCCCCTAAAATATGCATAATAGTACAGTGATAATGGATGTCATACTAAACTCCGAATTATACACAAGAAACTAAAATTTAAAATCATACAAGACTAACAAAGGCCAGAGGCTCCTGACTTGGGACAGGCGCAAAATTGTGGCGGGGTTAAACATGTTTATGAGATCTCAACCCTCCCCCTATACCTCTAGCCAATGTAGAAAAGTAAAAGAATAACAATATGCACATTAAAATTCAGTTCAAGAGAAGTCCGAGTCCGATGTCAAAAGATGTAACAAAAGAAAATAAATAAAATGACAATAATACATAAATAACAACAGACTACTAGCAGTTAACTGACATGCCAGCTCCAGACCTCAATTAAACTGATTAACATGTTTATTACAGATATAATAACAATAAACTAAAATAACACTTACCACTACTAAATGATTAGGAACTTTCAGGAACTAATTGCAGCTACTGTCCAGGTTATGTTAAACAAATTTTCAGCTCCAACTGATCTGTTCAGTGAAGAGTTTTTATCATTTAAATAAAATGTGAACACATTCTAATCTTTTGGCAGACGTGAATATTCTCATGTGGCATTTATACCTATATGCAAGGGTACCTATATCTGGTGGTGATGATACACAGTGATAATTTTTTTTCTCCTTTTTGTGTAATTTTGAAAAAAAAATGGAATTTAAACTTTTTTCAGCATTTTGGTAAAGTATAATTTTGTAAATTTTTCATGTTTTTTTCATTTATTTTATAAAAATTAAATTTTAAAAGAATTTTTTTTTTTAATATTTAATTATTTTTTTTAATTTTTGAAAAATTTGATTTTCTTGAAATATTTTGCATTTATAAATTTTTTAAACTTTAAAAAAGTTAATTTTAGTTGCCTTCGTCCATGCAAGCATGGACTAAGTTAGCCTTGGTTGCCTTCGTCCATGCATGCATGGACTAAGTATGTTGTGTTAGTCCATGCAAGCATGGACTAAGTTAGGGTTAGTTGCCTTAGTGCATGCATGCATGGACTAAGTCTGTTGTGTTAGTCCATGCATGCATGGACTAAGTTAACGTTAGTTACCTTCGTCCATGCATGCATGGAGTAAGCTTAGTTTCTAAGTTTTCATGTTTACAAATCATGAAAAGGTTTAGCCGTACTATCAAGTTTTGCAATTTATTTCCTAAGGTAAGTTATAATGCACAATATGCATGTAAAACATAATTAATAGGTTGAATATGAAAAAAATCAACTAAACAGAAAAAAAAGGTAATTACATAAAATTAAAAAATAATTGAACTAACACCATGAAATTAAGTGGTAAGAAGAAATGGAGGTTTTCTAAACTTGATGTTGATTTCCAGTTTTATTTAATACCTTGTTCCTTGTCAAATTTAGTTAAATTCATATGTAAGGGTTAATTCTCTTACGTGTGCCACTCTCTGATGAGATATGGCGTATAAGCATTAAGTGTTATAAAGAAGAGAAATGTACTTCGTTGCGTAATCGTTTCGAAAAATAAATTCCCGCGTGTTTTGTATTACTACTACATACATCATAATCAACATTCGTTCTACAATGTTTTGATAAACAAATTATTTATTTGATGATTTCACAAATCTCTGAATTATATTTAGATGCCTTTATAATGTTGTGTTTGAATGAGTTAATGAATTGATGAATGAACGAATGAATACTTTATTTGTATTAATCATATACATAATACGGCAAACGAAAATATATACAAATATATACAATATATGACAAATACCTCTCTTCTGTTCATCTTCCTATATCTATAAACAGTAATAAATTTTTTTGAAGCTAACTTCATGAATGGAATGTTCTTGTCTAAATTTCTTTTGAGTTGAACATTAACAACCATCAACGTATTACCTTTTCAGAGTCACATGAAGCTGATTGTAATAATATTTTTATTCCATTGTGTAAGCATCTGTTGTAGTTCTGATTACTTTGTTTATGATGCTGACATGTCATTGGTATGCGTTATGTACACAATTTCCCGCCATATACATTTGGAACATTGCACTTACAGTGGACATTGTAAATACAATATTTTAAACCCACTATTTTGTTCGAACAGTTTCTAAATTCTGAAATGCGCGGTTAATCTTGCGTTTAAAAATCTGATAATTAAGATATTAAATGAGAGGATATCAAATAAAAACCACACATTATGAGATTCATGTTTTCTGACCTACATTTGTTTGTAACTTTTAAAGTCAAGTATTTGAAGGACAAGGATGTAGAACCGAAATAGTTGAATAACTACATGTATAAAACCTAGGTATTCTTTATTTTTTATCGAAGATAAAATGAAAATAAGCAAGATTACATTATATTCATCCAGTTAATGTAGAATATTATCATAGCCGTTCATTTTTTCCAATTTTGAATCAACAGCATAGTGCCATAAATGAGTTAACTTTTTAAATGGCGATGGGTGATGATTTTCGTTGTCCGCCTTTTAAGAACGATATTAACGATGTTGTGTAACGTAAAATCAATAACATGTGTTCAAGGGGGAATTACTGGAACTAAAATTTATAAATAAGGATTTTTCAACCGGAATCGTAGCGAATTTTAGCCTTTGTTGATTAACAAAAATGGCGAAGTACGGGAAAGAATTGTCAGACGACACCAAAAAGGCTATCATAAGTTTAATTGAAAGTGGTCAATGAGCAAGCAGTGTTGCGAAAAGCTTACGAATAGCAAAATTCACAATTTCCAGGCTTTTGAAGCGTTGGCCGATGCATCGTAATACGGAAAATGTTCCTCTAAGCGGTAGGAAAAAAAACTGTCATTAAACGGATAGAAAACACTCCGTCACGGATTGTTAAAACGTATCGCCGGCATTCAAGTCTTAAAGGATATCACCAAGGAATTTAACACTCGCACACCTACAAAAGTGTCTAGACGAACTGTTCAACGAAAATTGCATGAATTAAGGTACACCAGACGATCTGTTCGGAAGAAAATTGGCATCAGAGTTGTTAATAAAAAAAGAGTGGTTTATTGAAGGAGTAAACTTCATTGGACTGTGAACAATTAGTGGACAAAAGTTATATTTACAGATGAGATGATGATGGTGATCAAACCTGACGGAATACTTAAAGCTTGGAGAAATTCAAATAAAATTTGGAGACTTGAATGTCTGGGATATGTTGCACAGCGACCGCCCATCATTCTTAAATTATGGTCTTTGGATGTGTAACATATTATGGAGTTGGTACTTTATCTATAATAAATGGTAATATGTACTCTGTCAAGTATATAGAAACACTGGACAATAATTTATGGCAAGTTGTAACCAAACATTTCGACTTAATCTTTTTCAAGATGCTAATGTACACCTGTCATCGGTCAAGGGTTGTAGATGAATGGAAAAGGCAAAACCAGATACCGCAACTTACCTGGCCTACACAATCACCAGGCTTGAGTCGAGTCGAACGTGTCCGGCTTCTGATGAAGAATAAAGTATAAAATAAAGTGCCATTATTTTATATTCAGTGTCTTAATTCGAGCATCCCACGTCGTTGCAGACAAGTTCTAGTTCAGAACGGTGGCATTACAAACAAAATACTAAAGATATAAAACTTGTTTTGTGAGGCTTGTTTTTATTCAAAGTTCATTCAACATTTTTGTTATGTTTGGCATCCATTCAAAAAGTTGACTCATTTATGGCACTTTGCTGTATTTCAAAGCTAAATAGATTTTAAAGAACTGAGATAGATGCCTACAAATAATTCATGTAGGTTAAACAAAAATATCCTTTTAAATATACTTTGAAAACCTATCTCAAATTTTTACAAAAAATGGAGATCTAATTGTTTTTCAGCTTGCAGAGGAAAATGCGATTTGAAAGGTTCTATGCAAGTTTTAATTTCCTTTTAAAGTAGACCTAAGCTAAATCGATAATCGGCGAAAATATAATTTACTACTTTGATAACATCGGTTGCCTATTTATAGATAGTTTTATACCTGTACAAGTAATTTCACTTTAGAATTTTAATCTTATGCATCAGAAAAAATGCATGATACATTATTCCCTAAAACACAATATTGTAAAACATCAGTTAATATCATACTTAGAGCTAATGGGATAAATGGATGACACTCTAAACATTTTTAATACATTGGGCTTATTTGTAACCATGTTTTTCCCACAACGACCAATTAAGACAGCTAACACTCCTGAGAAAAAAATGACTCATTCAAATTGCCCTTTGAAAGACAATTTTATGAAACAAATGAATTTATTTAATTAAAAGATCCACCTAGCAGTTTGTCATTTAGCGTAGTCTATATAAAACAGAAGTTGTTGAGTCAATTAAGCTCGTTCTATGTCTGAAGGTATTATAACAGTCTAATTTTGGAAATGCTGGATAGTTGCATTTATAACCAACAGCAATAACTTAGTTGTTAATTAAAAAGATATAAAGAGAAATGAAGTGCGATATTTTAATGGATGTAAACAGACAAAGTCAGGATTCCATAAAGGGACAAGATAATATTAATCTTAAACATGATTTGAAGTTTGTAGCATATTCTTTTTAATGCAAACTAGTATCTGATTCAAGTAAAAATTCAATTGCTTATTTTGACTACAATTAAATACAAAATCTACTTATATGAAACCTTTTTAAATTTATTTCATTATTTGCACAATGAGCAAATTATTGTAGTGTTGTACCTTTATCAGTCCGGACCATTGCAAAAACAATTGCGTGCCATAATTATTTTTGACCACGAGAAATTCTGTATATGTTTTTTAAATATATTGAACACTGATAAATGTGTCATTTCGTTATATATGCAAGTAATGTATATATAAAACAATATGTTCCATATATAAAGACTTATCTGTTTGCCATTTCTATACATACATTAAAAAAACTGTAGTGTATTCCATTTACCATATACTCGACATTTCGTATCAAACATTTTCCAAACTACAGTTACGTCAAATTTCCCAATACATGTATGTATCAACCGCATGTGTTTTCTTTTGTAATAGTTTAAACTGATATCTAGGTGATAATAGATTTTGAACGATTGATAATTTGAAATGATATAAAGACACATGTTTATTGTTAAAACAACTCTGTTTTCCTAAGAATATATGTTTATTAATTTGACGATGGATTGTTGTCTCGTTGATGTGTACCATCATATGACTTTATATACAATTTATAATAAGATATAGTATTGAATAATGTAAAGTGGATTATAAAATATTTAGAACCTGAGAACATATTGACCAAAATAATCCATTATGTCTCCATGCTTATGCTCACATTTAATTCAAGATCGGTGTCTGATTGGTGATTTACCTATACAAAGTATCCCTTTTAATCATGCTGTATATATAGTTGGTCACTAATGTCCAGATAGATTTTCCATTCCTAAGATCAGATCTTCAACGAACGTTATTGAACGAGCTCTACATGTACATGTTCATGAAAACATACAAATGATGATTGAGAAGGTATCAAAATAGTCTGGCAATAATGGATCGCACATCCTTTATTTTTGAAATTTGGAAACATCTATCCTATGGTAATTCAGAGATCTTTTTCAATGAAATTAACACATTATTCTAATAGTTCATGGTCTTGGTAACATTTAATTATCTTTAACGTGCATCAAAAAATATCTTTATATAAGAGTTATTCATTAAATATTTTTCATGTATGATGTAAAATTATTATCTTAAAGAATGGATCAGTTTTATAGAAAATCAAAGGTTTATATATTGAAGGCGTTTGCAATCAAACTACTCGATTAAATATCAAACATTTTAAAGGCCATCTGAAAACATGTTCTCAAATTCCACTTAAATTCGAAATATTTAATTTGTTTTTATATTATATAATGTTTTAGCATTAACATAATTTTAGCATAAAAGCATAAGTAATAAAGATTTTCTTTAACGAAGCGACATCAATGAAATTGGACAATACGGTACGAAATGTCCATGTATATATATCGAACTTGTATTTATGGACATTTGAAGAAGGCAATTACAAATGTAGATAACACACAAAAAATGGGGTACAAAATGGCAATGATAGGACATAGTTTTGGTTCATTAAAAGGTCAGTGTATTTAAGAATGGTTTATGTTTCTTAACCCTTTTGATTACAAAGACACATCATTTAAAACATGAACAATTGCTACCTTAAATCATGTATTCGGGTTGTCATTATTTTCTTCATCGCTTCTTTGTTTATCATGTTTATGGTAAAAGTAGTTTTATTTTTGATAACCAAGGCACGTGCTTGCACTTTTTGTCATCTCCTTTTCATGAAACATGTTTTGTCTGTAATGTGATGACAGCTATATGATCGTATTCGTTATGACAGGTCTATGTATGTTATAGTACCCAATGTAATCAATCAAAATTGAATGCAGCTATGTCTTTTTCTTTAGGAGATCAAAAGAACAATCTTGCTCATCTTTTACAGGTATCCGTTGCCTAAAACATGTAAAATACTAGCCGATAATATAGACAGTACATTAATTCCACTATTGTGTTAAAACTTAAATAAAACAACCAAGACAGGATATCATTCACTGCAAAAGAAATTTGCTCATTAAAAATGAAAACACAACACGTTTGATAACCTATTGCGTCTGAAGTACTTTTCTGGATTTACCTTCATTAGGAACGCTCAAAGCCAAACATATGAAATCCACGGATGTATAAGTACCGAATATCGTTGAAGAGCTATAAGTCAAAAATACCTAAAATAAATTGCCAAATTCATCTAAAGCCAACTTTCCCTGAAGGAGTTGAAACCTTTGTTTCATAATAATTTCAAAATTTATTACCGAACAATTTTTGTAAAGAAGGGACGAAATATACAAAAGGGACAGTCAAATCATAAATCTTAAATGAACTGACAACGCCATGGCTAAAAATGAAAAGCACAGACAGACAACAATAGTACACATGACATAACATAGAAAACTAAAGAATAAACAACACAAACCCCACTAAAAACTAGGGGTGATCTCAGGTGCTCCGGAAGAGTAAGAAGATCCTGCTCCACATGTGTCACCCGTCGAATTGTTTATGGGATAACAAAATCATGTCAGTACCGACGCACTTACTACTGAGTTGATGATACCCGCTGGGAATGATAGTCCACCAACAGAGGTATCAACCCAGTGATGTAAAAAATGGGAAACAACTCGTTTAATAATTTATTGCGTTCGAAGCACTTTTCTGGATTTACCTTCACCAAGAACGCCCAAAGCCATGCATTTAAAATCCTACATGTAAAATTAGATGTTTGGACCCGTTGAAATACGTTGGTGGAAGTCTCGGACTTAATGAAAAACTTCTTTAACATAAATTTGACAATATCTCCAGTTGATAAAGAATCAACGATTTCAATGTTACCCCCATTACGTTAAGTACACAACAATGCACAATTTCAAATTGAGCGGTCGCTTCCTAGATCATAAAAAAATTAGCAAAAAAACTCGACAACTTACACCAAATTTGCGACTGATCTATGAGTTATTAAGACGATCATATTGTAATGTTTATTGGTCTTTATGGTTACAAACATGGATATTTGGTTGTATCAATATATGTTTCACGCATAAGGAAACGTTGTGTCTATTTATAAGTTTGGCGGGATAGTTAGTGGCAAGGTCGAAGGTTATAGGGATTACCGAAAGGGACTCTCTGTGTTACGTAAAGGTATCATTTAGAGAACATTCCTATCAAGGACATAATGTATTAGACCAAGGGTATATAAGAGAATACGAAACGGCATACGAGGCTGTCAGTTTTCTGTCAGTGAGCTGTCATGTTCTAGAAGAAGACAAGTACACCAAAAGATTTCCGTCGAAAAGACATTAGGTGCGTACGAAAAGTTATATCAAAAGGACATTTTGTAGCGGGTACACATTGTACCAGCACACACGGTCTGGTCGTTACAGACACTATTGTGCATTGTTTATACTTTATAATTCGTAAAGAGTAAGTGTGTATATTTTTGTTCATTGTGCATAACATATTCACATTAAAAAAAGTATTGCTGCACCTTGACTTTTAAACCTTGAAAAATCAGCCTCATATTTTGGATAGAATATGATAAATATTTGTAAATTTAATGATAACATTGGCATTAAAACGAATAAAACATAGTATTTAAAAAAAGTTTTATCTAACCAATTATTTTTTGTACAGAAAATGCATTTTCGTTTTACTGTAGTCGAACTTTACAATGTCTGACATTGCAAATTATTCTTAAGATGATTGTTCACATCATTGTTGATCGTTATACGCCAAAGAATTGGTACTTGGTGCAACCTTCATTCAAACGAATAACCGTCTTCTGCAATGGTTTTCCTTCTGACCAACCTTCATTATGGTTGATTTTCCCTAGCAGATAATATAGGGAGCCTTCTTGGTCGTTTGTTGCCTGCTTTTTATTCTTAAAACGCCTTATAGTGGAATGGTGATGACCAACAATACGTGCGACAAACCTTCTTTCTCTCATGCTGATAATCTGCTATCTTGCTGTAGTTAAGGGTTGTGGAGGACCCATTATAAGGTGTCAATTACATAACTTTTTAAATTTGGTTATCTAAAGTGCTGAAAAATATGATGATGAAAACATCAGTTGTATTGTTTACGGGTACAGCAGCTGCATGTGGAAATGATAACTTATCGAGTTAATATTTATTGACTAAACTAAGGTGAGATTTGAATTAGGTTAAACTAGTTGTATTTCAACAAATTATATCACAAAAAAATAAATAGCATTTTTTTATTTAAATTTCAATTCGGTGTTGCAATACTTTTTCCATGTGTACATTTACAGATAGTTTTAGTATATTACATGGCCGTATTATTTATTGACAATTTGGATCCAACTATTTACCGGAACGCTCGTTTAAATATAAACGCCTGGTTACACGTTGCAATATGTATGATTATCCTTCAGTGACTTTAAAGAATATTTCATTGCATATTTTGTTGTAGGATCTTTGTATATTTATGTATAATTCATTTGTAGACTTTATGCTTCTTTTTTTTCATATTAATGTTCTGCATTTAGGATTTTCTCTCCTCTTGTTTTTGAATTTTGTCAAATATTTCGAATCCTCTAGTTTTAACAAGCACGCGAACCCTTATTTTTTGTTGCTTTTGAAGTTCCTTTATTTATATGTTATCATTTTACAACAGTCTTATAAAAAGCTCCATATTTTGAAAAAGAGTTGCAAACATCCTTAATAAAAGTCAATACAATAACTGATACATGTGCAGATAATAAAGTGTAGTTTAGCAGATACCATTTATATAAAAAGCATAATTTCTTGTGTACAAATCGGAAATTAGTATGGCGTTCATTATCACTGAACTAGTATATATTTGTTAAGTGGCAAGCGGAAGGACTACTCCAGGTGCGGGAATTTCTCGCTACATTGAAGACTTGTTGGTGACCTTCTGCTGTTGTTTTTTTCTGTCGTCGGGTTGATGTCTCTTTGACACATTCCCCATTTCCATTTTCAATTTTATAGTAAGGATATTTCATACTAAGAAATTATCTTTATCTTTATGTTATGTTTATAAGACACTCCATTTTTGTTATTTACATGAAGAAGAAAAAATCATTGATGTAAAGTCTACTCAATGATGTGTTACTACAAAGGGCTCTGATTGAAAACCTTTAAAAATATAAAAAAAATATGTTAAAGACAATGCTAGTATTCGTTGCTTTCATATGTGTAATACTTTGATTACAATTTATATATCGATACGGAATAAAATTTGTATAATGCTAATACTAAAAAGCGTCTGTCGATCACAAAAATTTACTCTGATCAGTATGTTTCGAATTTTGACAGAAAGAGAAAGTAATTTGGAAACAGAAACAAAACAAACAATGAGTATAGAAATGTTCCTAGAAAATAAACGGACTGCTTTAGTCTTTCAAAAGTAAGAAAATACTGAGAAATAAAAAAGAACACGACTAATCCTGGAAAAAAAACATTCTAACGAAACAAAACATAGAAAGGGAAAATTGTTCCGCTACATTTTATACGAAAACAACCATTCCACCTAAAGTACAGTTACTACCATAAATTAGCATTACATAAATTTGTTTACAATATAAAATTTATACTTAATTATGTGAGTACATTAAAAATACTTTTAGAATAAAAAATATATGTTGGTGTATCAATAACATAGGATTATATCTCTATTACAAATCAGTAACAAACCTGTACGAAATTAAAACAAGTAACATTACTACAAGGACATGTCGAATGGATGACAATTACGCGGAACAAAATTATGAGCAGTATGTATTCAGGTGTTAAAGCTACTGTACATTAATTCCGTATTGAGAAAAATTAAGAAATTTGATTAAAAAAAGATGAATGAATATATATCAGCATCATTCTCCCCATAGAAGTAAAACTAAAAGTGTTTGTCTCAATGACGTATTACCACATTTTGTTATATTCTTTTTTTATCTCGATCGTCACCGATCAGTATTTTGAAGACGAAATGCGCGACTGGCCTACACAATTTTGATCCTTGTATATATGAATATTGTAGGTGGTGGTTTCCACCTTCAGTCTTAAATAATTGAATAAATATGAAGGATTTTCTACCCTTGGAATAAAATACCGAAGCTTGATCTTGATCTTTTTGTACAAAGATACATGTAAAATATGTCCACAATTTTGTTTATGTAGATTAGACCGTTGGTTTTCCCGTTTGAATGGTTTTACACTAGTAATTTTGGGGCCCTTTATAGGTTGTTGTTCGGTGTGAGCCAAGGCTCCGTGTTGAAGGCCGTACTTTAACCTATAATGGTTTAATTTTCAAATTGTTATTTGGATGGAGAGTTGTCTCATTGGCACTCACACCACATCTTCCTATATCTATGTGCGTATGGGGACCTTCAATTGATAGCTTAAGAATAATTGTTAAAAGTGTGTTCAATATTTTTGTTAAATGAATATTATAATGGCAATGATAATAAACAAATTACACAAGAATTGATAAGATCAAAAACAGATATTATTAGTACTTTGTTTTTTTACTATTGAGACCAATTTGTGCTTCTACGGTGAACAGCGTGAATTTTACAAAATTCGTAACGAAATTAATAGCTTCCGTTTGATATATTTAGAACTAAACGACATTTGGTGAAACCATTGATACAGAAGAACACTGCAAATCACTGAAGAATTGATCACAGCAATGCAATGCTATTGACGTCAAGTGACATTGATTAGAGTCAAGTAACTTAAAACGAATTATCACATCTGAATGCCGCTTTGCCGATGTCTACGTTTAGAAAATTTAATGCTACAACTCATCCTCGTGAAAATGCAATTACATTCGAATCTATAAAAGCTTTTCACATTGCAAAAATGTCTTGTGTGTCATATACTTCTTAACATGACAGAAACGTAGTTGAAAACTGATAAGCATTGCGTTAAATCAACAATAGCGATAACATTTTTTTTAATTTACAGACTGTCGTCAAAACTGAAATAAGATGAAGTTTATCTGTTTCTGTTAAATTGTTTATCGTTATGATATGTATTTATCTATTGGTAAATTATTTGTCAAAAATTAAAAAATGATATAGCATGAGATTATAACAATGAATACAGAGAAATTAAAAGAAATAAATGATTTTGTTCAAAACCATGACCGAAATACAAATTTCTAAATCACTGAATCAGAATTGAAACTAGAAAAATGATATAACCAACGCCCCGCCGCTTACCAATAACGCATCAAATGTTGAAAGCTACACTAAATTAGGAAGTAAAAGGATACAAAAAAATAACAAACATACGGTACGCATTGCTATGTATGAAAAAAATACCAATAAAAAAATGTAACAGTATGTTTTGCAATCGTCAGCGTGAACTATTCTGGCAACAGAATGATCGTATGGGACAAAGGAAAATTAAAAATTGCACTTCCTGTTTAAATATGAAGAGAAAGTGTTTCTACTATTTGATTTCAATGCAATAAATATTGTAAGATTAAGTTTTCTTTGAAACAGCATAATGAATGTGATTTCACGATTCTGTTTTTTTTTTTATCAAAAAATGATTTAAGATCACAATAGAATAATGATGCATATATCAAAAACAAGATCTGAAGACATACAACAAAAAGAAAACCAAGCATTATATAAAAGTACAATTTTTAAATAAAACGTCTCAATCTGAAACAGAAACAGGGAAAAAAAGTTAAAATTTTGTAAAAGATGATATTTTTTCTTAAGCAAAAACATATTCATCCTATATTTTTTATTTAAAAATGTTAAAAAAAAGCAAAAATTTTTACATCAAAAATAACTTTTCGAATTGCGTATAGCTTATCTGTTATTTCTGTTTTAATAAAACATGTGTGATGTTGTAATAAAATAAGTAGAACTAAAAAAAGTCTGGATTGCAGCTAAGCGTTTGTTATAACCAATACACAAATCCAGACAGTGGTAACAATATTTGTAGATATCAAAAAAGACTACGGAGAAAATACTGTAAATCATAAAGTTCTTGACTGATCTAGTATAAGCATATTGTCAATATATGTATATCTTCCTTTCAGCTGTTTATTAGTTATTATCGTTGGGGATTCCCTTTCGAGTTCACAAAGGAAGATTTCTGTACTCATTTAAAACTATATATTTATTAAAGTGACGGTTAGAATTTCATTTTAATATTTAATTAGCGTACTTTAACTAACTGGTTGAAAAGACAGTCAGTTTCATCAACTTTGTGTTTCTTTGATCACAAAGCAACCAGCAAAATACAATACCTTTGGCATTGCAATATTTCCTAGACACGACTTAATTTCAAAGAGTAAATTCTTGTTTTGATCTAGTCAATTGCTTGATCTATCAAAATGATCAATAAGAAATCTATATTGACAAACATTTCTAATTCCGGCAGACATAATTGAAAACGTAAATATATTATTCAACAGTTTTTCATGTATCTGTCTGATCTCGTTTTAAAAAGCAGACTGTAAGGGAATGATGGTTTAGAAACAACAATTGAGGTATAAATCAAACATTCATAGAACAAGGTATTAAATAAAACTGGAAATCAACATCAAGTTTAGAAAACCTCCATTTCTTCTTACCACTTAATTTCATGGTGTTAGTTCAATTATTTTTTAATTTTATGTAATTACCTTTTTTTTCTGTTTAGTTGATTTTTTTCATATTCAACCTATTAATTATGTTTTACATGCATATTGTGCATTATAACTTACCTTAGGAAATAAATTGCAAAACTTGATAGTACGGCTAAACCTTTTCATGATTTGTAAACATGAAAACTTAGAAACTAAGCTTACTCCATGCATGCATGGACGAAGGTAACTAACGTTAACTTAGTCCATGCATGCATGGACTAACACAACAGACTTAGTCCATGCATGCATGCACTAAGGCAACTAACCCTAACTTAGTCCATGCTTGCATGGACTAACACAACATACTTAGTCCATGCATGCATGGACGAAGGCAACCAAGGCTAACTTAGTCCATGCTTGCATGGACGAAGGCAACTAAAATTAACTTTTTTAAAGTTTAAAAAATTTATAAATGCAAAATATTTCAAGAAAATCAAATTTTTCAAAAATTAAAAAAAATAATTAAATATTAAAAAAAAAAATTCTTTTAAAATTTAATTTTTATAAAATAAATGAAAAAAACATGAAAAATTTACAAAATTATACTTTACCAAAATGCTGAAAAAAGTTTAAATTCCATTTTTTTTTCAAAATTACACAAAAAGGAGAAAAAAAATTATCACTGTGTATCATCACCACCAGATATAGGTACCCTTGCATATAGGTATAAATGCCACATGAGAATATTCACGTCTGCCAAAAGATTAGAATGTGTTCACATTTTATTTAAATGATAAAAACTCTTCACTGAACAGATCAGTTGGAGCTGAAAATTTGTTTAACATAACCTGGACAGTAGCTGCAATTAGTTCCTGAAAGTTCCTAATCATTTAGTAGTGGTAAGTGTTATTTTAGTTTATTGTTATTATATCTGTAATAAACATGTTAATCAGTTTAATTGAGGTCTGGAGCTGGCATGTCAGTTAACTGCTAGTAGTCTGTTGTTATTTATGTATTATTGTCATTTTATTTATTTTCTTTTGTTACATCTTTTGACATCGGACTCGGACTTCTCTTGAACTGAATTTTAATGTGCATATTGTTATTCTTTTACTTTTCTACATTGGCTAGAGGTATAGGGGGAGGGTTGAGATCTCATAAACATGTTTAACCCCGCCACAATTTTGCGCCTGTCCCAAGTCAGGAGCCTCTGGCCTTTGTTAGTCTTGTATGATTTTAAATTTTAGTTTCTTGTGTATAATTCGGAGTTTAGTATGACATCCATTATCACTGTACTATTATGCATATTTTAGGGGCCAGCTGAAGGACACCTACGGGTGCGGGAATTCTCGCTACATTGAAGACCCATTGGTTGCTTTCAGCTGTTGTTTGCTCTATGGTCGGGTGGTTGTCGCTTTGACATATTCACCATTTCCTTTCTCAATTTTATTTGTTGCACTATGATTTTTGCCTTGTCTCAATAGCAGCTAACTTTTTGTATATATTGTACATGTACATGCAAGTCGTCAAAACATCAACCCAAAAATGTAAGATCTGTAAGTTTGCTTTCGCAATTTTTTTGTTCTTCCCATGCCGGGATTCTAACCCATGTTACTGAGATATTGTGACACCAAATCTGTACAATTTTTAAACACCAGAGAAGAGCAGATGATTTAAACACTTTTGTGTAATCCAGCATTATATAAGATGTTTTTGTGTCTAATGTTATAGTGCAGTTTGAGCACTCAAAAACATGTTCATTATGTCAACTGGTTGTGTTTGGTTGCTGTCTGCCATATTAAATGGATTTCCTTTTTTTTGTTTTTTGCTTAAATTTGTCTATTAGCTTTCTCTTTTGAAATTAAAAGAAAACAGTTCACAAATTAGGTGTGCTGGGCTTATTTTAATTAACCTTCATCAGAAACATACAAACAAATATTTGACAGCAAGTGATGTAGATACCATTATCTTGGGACTTAATAAGCCCATGTATAACGATCTTTAAATTAAGGATTTTGCTTATTGTTGAAGACTTCAGGTGACCTGTACTTGTTTACATCAGTGCCCTATTATGCAGGGCTAGTAGTTGTCTCAATTGCAATCATTCCATGTATCCTTGCTTTTGTATCATTTAAAGACTTCAATTCTTAAATCATTTAAGTTAACACATTTTAATTTCAAAACATTCAACAGATATTTCCAAATAACAAATTTTGTAAACAACAGATATAATTGGTAACTGGTAATTATTTTACAGTCAATATGTTTTTATATTTATCAAGAGGCATCGTAATCATGTTCATTAAATTCTTTCCTTGTCAGACTGTTACTGATCTCAAAACCAGTGAAAATTGCAAGTAGCTTTTAGTTTCTAGTAGTGCTATTTTGATAAGATGTGTAATTTTTCGTCATTTATTTTGATGTTCTGTCATATCCAGTCAGACTTTTTCACCAAGATGTTTTCAAATTCTCCTAGTACTTCAAAGTGCTCTTTTTTCAATAATAATCTGAAATACACAAAATCAACAGGTTAGTAACTTCATAATGTACAAACTTTAACATGTCAGATTAATATGATTAAGAAAATGATGTGCAGCGCAGCCTTGTTATTTGACTGACCAGTTGGTGCATGTTTGGACACAATATTCAAGCATGATAGCTAGACTGTCTGTATTTGGATTTTGATCAGAATTATGAGAGAAAAAAATCCCCCTCCCCCAATTTTTTTCAACCCCCTTTCAGTAATTACCCCAAAACTAAATCCCAGCCTTTGTGGTATGGTACTTTGCAGTACAATTTTAAAGAAATCCAGACACTTAAACACAAAATATTGTCTGGAAATTAGAAAAATGATTGTTTTTGACCCCCTATTTCCTGAACGTTTGAGGCAATTACCCCTTTAAACAATTCCAGTCTACCCTTTGTGATATGGAACCTTGAAGAACAATTTCAGAGAGATTAGTACACTGGCACACACGTTAATGTCTGGAAACTACAAAAATGCTTCTTTTTTGCCCCTAATTTCTAAACTGTTGGTACCATCACCCCAAAAATCACCCCAACCTTCCTTTTTGGTATTAAACCTTGTGTAAAATTTCATGGATATCCATTCGCTTAAACTATATAATTATCCGGAAACCATATGTGTCGACATACATCGCTAACAACAACATCATACCATAATATGACTCAATTTTATTCTTCGAACTTATAAAGATCAGGACGCTGTTAATTACTTTTTAATTGTTTAACATTTTACAATGGGGGGCTTTTTTGGCGGAAATTTGCCCCAAAGTTGGTCCTCAGGTACAAAAAGCGTCAATTTTGACCTTTTTTCGTTCTTTTTCTCGACCTGTAAGTCCGAGATATGCTAATAGATGCATCCATCTGTAGTTTACATGTAGCGTGGACACCAGTGAACACTTTTATCACAACAGTTGTTAGGTCGGAGTGAAACTGATCTGGGTTCATCAGTGTAAAGAAGGTCATTTGCACCAAAATTCACCAAATTTCGGATTTTTTCCAATTTTGAACTTTAACTGGACTTGCAACCGGAAGTAGTCGTTTCCTTGGCGTATTTTGATAATAGACACGACCAGTCGTTATGTGCCTTTAGGTTAACGGTATTTGTCAAGGTTTCAGTCCTCTGAACTCCGTGATTCAGACCTTGAAGGTAACCCACCCCTCCAAAAAACCCAATTTTGTCCGATATCAAATTTTGAAGTTCGTATTTGAGCTCAAAATGAATATTTAAAGTGAGAAACATGACATGAATAGTTTCAGATTGAGGAAACGTGCATACACTACGAAATAAATGGTATTATGATAACCTCTAAATGTATGGAGCGCCATTGATGCCAAAATAACGGTATTTTGGGTACGGCCGTAATATTACGGCCCCCGCACGACAAGGGTTAATAAAGGATTTTAGTATTTTTGCAGTTAACATTAATCTGTAGCTTCTTTCTAGGGTTTAATATAAAACCAAGAGTGCACACGCTGAAATGTCTCGCCTTCTTTTGTAGTCCTTAAAATGAAGCTTTATTACAATTGAAACATAACCTTAACATTAACCAAAAAAACTAAAAATTGACCACTAAACCATGAAAATGAGGCCAAGGACAGGCAAAGTGAGATGAACCATACAAGGCACACATCTATACAGCTAATAATTCTTCCATACACCTAATATAGTTATTATAGCAGTAGACTTATTGCATATAGTATTAGATAAAAAGACAAAAACTCAAAAACTTAACTTTGACCACTGACCATGAAAATGAGGTCAAGGGCAGATGACACATACCAGCTAGAAATGTACACCTAACAATCATTCTGTTATTATTTCCATACATCAAATATATATGACCTATTGCAAATAGTATATGAAAAACAGAAAAAAAAACACAAAAACTCAACTATAATCACTGAACCATGGAAATGAGGTCAAGGTCAGATGACACCTGCCAGTTGGACATGTACACCTTACAGTCCTCCATACACCAAATATACTAGACATATTGCTTTTAGTATCTGAGATATGGACTTGACGGTCAAGTTGACCACCAAAACTTAACCTTGTTCACTGATCCATGAAAGGAGGTCGAGGTCAAGTGAAAACTGTATGACAGCCATGAGGACCTTGCAAGGTACTCACATACCAAATATAGTTATCTTTTTACTTATAATAAGAGAGAATTTCACTTTACAAACCAGATGCTCCGCAGGGCACAGCTTTATAGGACCACAGAGGTTGAACCCTGAACAGTTGGGGCAAGAATGGACACAACATTTAAGCTTGATACAGCTCTGAATTTGGATTGTGATTAAATAGTTGACACAAGATAGGTTTCTGACACAGAATGAATGTGGTCTAAGAACTTACACTTAATAAACTGTTATCACAGAGATAGGTATCCCTTTTTTGTAATTTTGATTATGCAATGTTGAAATTAAATAGCAATATTTTAACATGTAAGTTATGCAAATATTCATGTAATTTTGATGATGCAAAGTTGAAATTAAATAGCAATATTTTAACATGTAAGTTATGCAAATATTCATGTTATTTTGATAATGCAATGTTGAAATTAAATAGCAATATTTTAACATGTAATTTATGCAAATATTCAAAGTCTATGAACAATGACTGAAGGTACATGGCTAAACAATCTCCATGGAATGAGATGTGCCAATGATAAATATAATACAACTGCATACCAATTACCATTGACTCATAATAAGTAGCTCCCTTTAAACGAACCTAAACACAAACATTAACTTTTAAACTATGTAAAAGTTTCAAAGTCAATGAACCATGATCAGGGGTGGGGCTATATAATCTCCATGAAAACAACACTTTCAAATGACAATAAATTTGCATACCAAATATCATTGACTTAACATAAGCAGTTCATCTTAAACTGATATTATCACACATTAATACATGTAAACTAAGCAAAAGTTTTAAAGTCAATAGACCATGACTGAGGGAGCAGGGCCAAATATTCTCCATGGAAATGAGATGTGCTAATGTTTATAAAACTGAACACCAATTAACATTGGCCTACCACTAATGGTTCCCCTTGAACTGACCTTATCACAAACTTATACATATGATTCTAATGATATCTAGTTTTATACAAGTATCTTCATTAACATTAACACCACTAAGGGTCAATTATAGATGGTCCCTCAAAATATGACGTCATAGAAAAAAACTGTTGATTGCACCCTAAATACACGGTTAGATTTGACATATACACAAGAACCCAAATAATTCATTTTTTGATGAAATCAAACAAAGTTTAATTTTGGACCCTTTGGCTTTGGACCCTCATTCCTTAACTGTTTGGGACCAAAACTCAGTCCCAAAATCAATAACAACCTTCCTTTTGTGGTCATAAACTTTGTGTTAAAATTTCATAGATTTCTATTCACTTATACTATTAAAGTTATTGTGCAAAAACCAAGAAAAATGCTTATTTGGGCCCTTTTTGGACCCAAACTCCTAATCTGTTGGGACCAAAACTCCCAAAATCAATTTGAAACTTCCTTTTCTAGTCTTTAACCTTGTGTTTAAATTTCATAGGTTTCTATTTACTTCTACTAGTTATAGTGTGAAAACCAAATGTCTTTGGATGACAACGACAACGACGCCAACCTCATACCAATATACGACCAAAATTTTGAATTTTTGCAGTCGTATAAAAATCTTAACTTTTTTTCAAGTAGACACTCAACCATGAAAATTAGGTCAAGGACATTAGACATGTGACGGAGAGAAACTTGGTAACCTGAGGCATTTTGGTATATATTCAAAGTATGAAGCATACAGGTCTTCATCCTTCTAAAATATAAAGCTTTTAAGAATTCAGCTAACTCCGCTGCTGGCCCCCAGAACATTATATATATGTTGAGCTTTCTGCAACAAAAGTTGCAGGCTCGACAATAAGATGATGTGGTATAATAGTCTATTTTCACATTATCAACCTTTGACTCGGATTCTATGTTTTTTCAACAGGTTTTAATACCTTCTCTGTGGTAAGACATCTTGGTACTCTGTCACTACAAACACCCGAAAGAAATAAATTCAAAAATATAAATGGTGCAATTTTGGCGGAAGGTTTACAGTTTTCTGATGATTTAGTCATGTATAGAAAACATAATGGCATATGCATTAAACAGTTAACTTCCCTCAAATTTGTTCCGATTAAAGTGGGTACATGTAAATAGGAAATTTGTTTATTGCCAATGACACAATATCCACCTTGAATGACATGGACATCAAATAACTGATACCATGGATACTGTGTCATACTTTCACAGATTTCTATGAAACTTTGCAGATGCTTTTATGATTGCATTTTTAGTTTTGCTAATGTTGATGGTATGTTTTAATATACATGTACTGCCCACTTTAAACAAATCTTATTGTTTCACATACAGTTATTACCATCTTACCCAATACATCTTTGATGCATACTCGAGGTACATGTATTAATACAAATATAAACATTACTTTAAATTTATGTTGACCTTCATTTGATATCCTTAATCTTCAGTCAAACTTTCCGACTTCTCAACCATTTTTTTTTCAACAGAGGAAATTTACCTCCTTAATCTACAATAAAATCCTAATTAAAACTAGACCGTACAAAAAACTCTGAGTTGACTGACAATTTCAACCATTCATGATACTTATTTGATGATCTTTTCTTGTTGATCATTTTTGCGACTTAAACTAAAATTTCTCTCCATCTATATGTTATTTGTTTAGATGACATCAAGTGATGGCTATAATCATTCATTTATAGGTCTAGGTTAGCTTTTAAGGGCATACAATACAGTTACAGAGGAGGTAATGACGTTGCTAATGCAAAATGTTATTTTCGCGACATCAAACTTTAACATACCAGAGAAAAATGCATTTTTCGACTGATTTTTATCATTCAAACTGAATTTATTTGAAAACGAGTTCATGGAACCCCGTTTTTCAAAACAGCAATATGTTTGACTTTCAATTTGCAGGGAGATTATGTGACCCAAATTTTATAAAACTGTAAATAAAGGATTTTTTTTAATTTTGATAAACAAAAAGCCAACAGTGACATATTTATCCTCAATTCATGAACATTTGACAAATACGAGTTATTTCGGAATAAAAAATGCATAATTTTTTAGGATACTTATAAAATACAGAAATTACCGATTATTTAAAGTCATAAGAAACCTCAAATTAAAAAAAAATATACATATGTTTTTTATAACTAAATGGTTAGTTTTCATTAAACAACTTATATACATATACTTTTTTCTGATGAAAATTCTTTAATTTGTCCACATTTAGAAGAAGAGTACTTTTTTTTAATTGCTTGCTGCCAGCAAGCAATTTGCCGACATATTTTCAGTATGCATAGTGACCCGAGCGTAACCCTCCTCGTAAAAATCCGGTGACCACAATATGCATGGATCTGTCATTGAAATAAACAAATATCTGAATATACATGTTAAACACGTGCTCAATACCCATGCTTTTTGTGATTTGTTTACTATAAGGTGACAATCGGTTAAACTCGGCTTCAAATCACGGCTTCAAATCACGGCATTAAATGAGCAGCCATATTTGTTCAATCATAACAAACAGAGAGAGAAAAAAATTGGCGATTCTATGATATATTTGCGAAAATAATGATAAAATCCTGCACATAGGACTAAGTTTATGAATGTATACATCCATTGGTTCAAGAATTGGACAAACATTATTTTTCACCACTCACTCGTTTCATATGACTTTAACAAAAAACAATTTGTGTTTATCTTTTATAACAAAAAAAATATGTCTTTTTTTAGAAAGAAGAAAATACGGCCACATATCGGAATTTTGAGCAAATATACAAAATTTCGACCTCATTTTTCTCAAAAAGTAGCACATGAAGGTATATTTTTTATTACATATTTGATTTAATCAGGTAAAAAAAAGCCTATATGCAAATTTTCACGAACTTGTAAATACAGGATCAAGACTGTACGGTATGCCCTTAAGAGAAATTCAGGCCATTGTGTAAGGACAAGGATAAAATATTGATTATTAGAACATGCTTTCAGTAACTGCTATAAATCTCAGATGTGTATTTCATGTGGTTTTTTTTAGGATTTTTTATTGTGCTTTGACTTTGTATTGATCTTAGAATTAAGCCCTTTTCAAATGATTTTTATAGTTTGCTAGTTGAAATGTTGCACCACTGTCATAGGTTAGATGGAGGGTTTCGTGCCAGCAACCATTTTTAATGTTTTACAAACTCCATGTGTCTGTCTCAATGCAGGAGCTTGTAATTCAGTAGTTTGTTGCTGTATATCATAACAGTTTATTGTTCAATGTTTTGTTAATAAATCAGGCCCTAAGTTGTTCATTGGTAATTTCAAGTCCTTGACGTTGTATAGCTCATTGTTGAGGGATGTACAGTTACCTATGGTTGTTAATTTTTGTCTCACTGGTCTCTAATGGAGAGTTGTTTCATTTACAATCATACCACATCTTCTTATTTTTACAAAACATTTAAATAAGTATACTTCACCTTAGAAGCTGCAAACAAACTGGTACAGTCCAAGTTCCTTTTCTCTTTGTTTCTTCAACATCATTTGTATGAATGTATCTGCAACATCTACAAGGAAAAATTGTTTCTGTAAAAATGATAAACGTACTTAAATCTTGTACTTAATAAAAAAAAATGGGGTCACCGTTCACAACCTGCCTTCGAAAGAAGCATACATTTTTGTAAAGGTACCTTTTTTCTGTTGAACTAATAGCAGAAATAGAGGTAATATCGAAATAAGAGAACTTAATTACAGAAATCGCACAAATTTTACAATAGTTAAGTTTAAGAACAGCTTAATTGAAAATAATAATAAAAAATAAAGGTCACAGATGAGTTCCAAAAATGGCATTTTTATACCAAAGGGAGATAATTTTGAGCAATTTTAATGATGATCTACATTTTAAAATTCATCTGAGGCCATAAAAAATTGATTTTTTTCAAATTATTTTTGTACCATATGATAAAGTAACAACTACTTAAGGTAACAAATAAAAGGAGTATAGGTAAGGTTCCGACTTTGGCCTCAAATTTCAAATTCATCTAACGAAAGATTTTGGACACTTTTTAAACTCTTAACTGTCTATTTCAATTGATTCAATTAGTTAATGTGAAAGATTTTGACTGACTTAGTCATTAAAAACGCTCAGATTCAAGCTTTCGTATGAAAAATCTATTGAATTTGCCAAAAAATGTAACTTTTCTGATGGTTTTTGTCAAAAAATGAAAGTGGCTGCATCTGTGTTCATCCTCAACCTTTACATGTATATATATATATTATGTATTATCATTAAATACAATTAAAGAACCTTAGTGAGCACACTCACATACCCCACGTCCCCACATTGTCATTGGAGAAATTAAATTAGTGTAAGAAAAAAAAATTGTATAAGAAAAATTAATTTCCTGCCAATATGCACATCTAAATAGTATGTCCTTATTATCTACAAAATTTCATGAAATTCTGTTGTGTGGTTTCAGAGGAGTTGAGATGACAAACTGTTGCAGAAGTACATTGAAGCAAATAAGTACAAAGGGGCATAACTCCTAGAAAAAAAATTGAATCACAATTTCTTGTCGATATGCAGAACTACATCGTATGTCCTTATTATCTGAAAAGGTTTCGTGAAATTCTGTTGTGTGGTTTGAGAGGAGTTGCCATAACAAACTGTTGCAGTAGAACATTGAAGTAAATAAGTTCAAAGGGGCGTAACTCCTAGAAAAAAATTGAATCGCAATTTCCCGTTGATATGCACAACTACATAGTATGTCCTTATTTTCTGAAAAGGTTTCATGAAATTTTGTTGTGTGGTTTGAGAGAAGATGAGATGACAAACTGTTGCAGTAGTACATTAAAGTAAATAAGTTCAAAGGGGCGTAACTCCTAGAAAATAAATTGAATCCAAATTTCCGGTCGATATGCACTACTACATAGTATGTCCTTATTATCTGAAAAGGTTTCGTGAAATTCTGTTGTGTGGTTTGAGAGGAGTTGCGATGACAAACTGTTGCAGTAGTACATTAAAGTAAATAAGTTCAAAGGGGCGTAACTCCTAGAAAAAAAATTGAATCGCAATTTCCCGTCAATATGCACAACTACATAGTATGTCCTTATTATGATGTGATGACAAGAAACAGGACTGACGGACGAACGAACAGGTCAAAATCATTATACCCTCCGCAACTCGTTGCATGGGGTATAATTAACATTTCAATATTATAAATGAACACGAATAATTACAATATCATAATGTAAGGGGAAAATTTACACTTTCATTTAAGACAGAAACCGTCTAAAATTTACCAAAAAATCTAAAATTTTGAAGATTTCAGTAATTTAGCATAACTTAATGATGCTAGTACCTGATATATGCATTGTATTGTCAAAAACATCCTATATTTATTTAGCAGAAGCATGCTACTTTCCAATAAATAGCTTAAGGATTACATTTTCACAATTTTGTAAAACTGCTATATTTTGGGGCCAAAAAGGGGTCTTACTGAATCTACTCCTTTGTAATGAAAAAATAAATGTTTATTTTTCTCTTAAATTTTTATACATGTACCCTCGAGCCTCCTTATTGTAACTTATAGTAGTTTCTGTTTTTATCATTGTTGAAGGCCATACAGTGACCTAAAGTTGTTAATTTCTAATGTAATTGTGTCTATTGTGTGCATTTTAAATGAATAAATTGTTTTATATGTATATCATTTTTAAACTTCTCTGTAACCTTTGTACTTGCATGGTTTTATGAGATAAACTATCTTATCTTATCTAGAGACTAGATTTGTCTCATTGGCAATCATACAGTATACCATATTTTCTTTTTAATTTGTTGACTTAATATTCTGAATATTTCAACACCTATTCACATATTTTTAAACTAGAAATCAATGGTGGATCTAGAAATTTTCATAAGAGGGGGCCCTTTTACTGCCTAAGAGGGAGTCCCTACTCGAGTCATTCCCTATACAATCAACTAAATTTTTCTAACAAAAGGTGTTGTCAGACCGGGCCCCCTGATTCTGCCTATCTAGAAACATAATAGTGAGTTGTCTCATTGGCAATCATACAGTGTACCACATTTTCTTTTTAATTTGTTGACTTAATATATTTCTTAACATTTTCAACACCTATTCACATATTTTAAAACTAGAAAACAATGGCGGATCTAGAAATTTTCATAAGAGGGGGCCCAAAGACTGCCTAAGAGGGGGTCCCCACTTCAGTCTTTTCCCCTAACATTATGATATTGTAAAGTCAATTGTAAAATACTGGTATAGATTTAAAAATCTTACAACTGAATTCAGTCTATTGAAAGATGCTTATAAATGCAGCCAAGAGCTTCACAAATCTAACATAACTTCTTCTGCCAGTTCTCATTTGCTAGTAGAAAAAGTTTTTGAAATTAAACAAGAAGTAAAACATTTCGGACAATATAAATTTTTAATCATATCTAGCAAATTAATTCACACTAAATATATTAGAAATTGGTATGCTAGCCAAAATAAAGCTTCTGATAGAAAACTGTATAATAATGTGAAATTTAAGCTACAGTCATGCTTCAATGATTCCCTATATATAAACAGTGGCGGATCCAAAAATTTTCATAATTTGGGCCCACTGACTGACCTAAGAGGGGGCCGCTCCAGTCACGCTTCAGTGATTTCCTGTATAAGCAACCAAATTTTTCCAAAAACTAGAGGCTCTAAAGAGCCTGTGTCGCTCACCTTGGTCTATGTCAGTATGTGAATATTAAACAAAGGACGCAGATTGATTCATGACAAAATTGTGTTTTGGTGATGCTGATGTGTTTGAACATCTTAATTTACTGAACATTCTAGCTGCTTACAATTATCTCTATCTATAATTAACTTGGCCCAGTAGTTTCAGAGGAGAAGATTTTTGTAAAACATTACTAAGTTTTACGAAAAATGGTTAAAAATTGACTATAAAGGGCAATAACTCCTAAATGGGTCAACTGACCATTTCAGTCATTTGACTTATTTGTAAATCTTACTTTGCTGAACATTATTGCTGTTTACAGTTTATCTCTATCTATAATAATATTCAAGATAATAACCAAAAGCAGCAAAATTTCCTTAAAATTACTAATTCAGGGGCAGCAACCAAACAATGGGTTGTCCGATTCATCTGAAAATTTCAAGGCAGATAGATTTTTACCTGATGAACAATTTAACACCATGTAAGATTGCTCTAAATGCTTTGATTTTTGAGTTATAAGCCAAAAACTGCATTTTACCCCTATGTTCTATTTTTAGCCATTGCGGCCATCTTGGTTGGTTGGGCGGGTCACCGGACACAATTTTTAAACTAGATACCCCAATGATGATTGTGGCCAAGTTTGGTTTAATTTGGCCCAGCAGTTTCAGAGGAGAAGATTTTTGTAAAAGTTAACGACGCCGGAAGCCAAGTGATGAGAAAAGCTCACTTGGCCCTTTGGGCCAAGTGAGCTAAAAAGTGGGGGAAGGCCCCCTCCTTGATGATAAATCCGCCCCTGATAAACCAATTTTTCCCACGAAAGGGGGCCAAGGATCCGACTATGCATTGGGAACATGTGTACATGTATTGAATATACTGTTCCCAGCTGACACCTTATATGTATAGGAAGTGCCCCCTCCTGAGATTCCTGTTTATTCAATTCAATTCAATATTTTATTGGAAAGAGCTCAATAGAAGCGTGATCCAAATACAGATAATTAATAATATTAAAACAACACACAAATGAAATAAAGATTCATGGAACAAGTCAAGCCAATTCTATGTATACAAATACATTATAAACTGATATTGATACCATAGACTTATATATTTCAGTATTATTCTAGATTTTCATATATTTACTTAAAACACACAATATAAGATATTTATATATATATATATGTATATGGACAAACTACTGTCAAGGATTATTATCTGATGAAACGGTATGGTGGTCTCTCAAATCAAGAGCTTCTTCAATATACATACAAATAGATTTTAATTCCTTTTCCGACATAGGATCTAACATTTTGGTAAAATTTTCATCCAAATTATTTAAATTTATATCATTAATTTTATATTTAGATCTAATTTTGTTATATTGCAGACATTCAATCAAGAAATGAATCTCATTTTCAATTTTTCCTGTGCAAAATTTACAAAATCTCTCATTAGATGGTATTTTTGGTCTTGCATACCTCCCAGTTTCTATTGCTAATGAGTGTGCATTATTCTTATTATTAATTAAGTGAGTTTTTTTCAATTAACCCTTTCCTCCATTGAATTTTTTTTTTTTGCATACTTGATTCGCATAGGATTTTTTTGATAAAATGCTGAACATATGCTTTAAAGTATTAAGGCATTGCGAAAAACAACTATTTCATCAAATAAATTTGAGTCGGATATATATATATTCCTATGATATTCCTTTTCATAATGGATACCAATTTTATTTTAGTCAACTGCAGACACTTTGTAGTCAAAGTGTTTCAACTGAGGTACTACAAAGGCGTCAAAAGGCGTCATTATTAAGTAAGGGGGGTGGCGTCAAAAGGCGTCATTATGGAGGAAAGGGTTAAAGGTATTTAGGAATATTAAAATTTAAATATTCTTGTTGTTTAAATTTTACTAAAAAATAAAAGTTTACCACAGTGTCCATCTTTTATTTTAGAAAGTTAAAATATAATTTTATTTTAGTAGAAATCTTCTAGTTTCTGTTTGAAATTACTATCACAATGCTTTTTAAAGGGTATTGCAATATATTTCATTAATTCAGATAGTTTATAAGACCATGAATTTTCTCTATTTGTGAGAGTTTTGTCCACTTCAAAAGGCTTAAGCAGCCTTGAAAATTTCATGCGGACCACCAGACTGTTCACCAATATTATTGAGACGCTCATAATATTTACACATAAGTTGATAACATTTAATGCGAATGGGTAAAGTGCCTAATTCACACCGCACTGCTAGATTGGAAGACTTTCCATGAACCACAAGTATGTTTTTAAATATGGAGTTTTGTGTTTTGTCTAATGTACTTTTGTCTATAAATGCTTCAAAATTTGGTTTGAATTCTGATAACCATACTTCTGATCCATAAGTTAAAATAGGAGTTATCATTGAATTAAAAAGCTGGAGCCAAGTCTTAACAGACAAATTTTCACTATATTATATGTATGGTAGTTTTGACTTCAATGCAAAATATGCTGTTTTAGCTTTATCTGAGAGGCTTGACACTACTTGTATAAATTTTCCAGAGCTATGAAAATCAACTCCGAAGTATTTATAACAATCAACAATTTCAATTGCATTAGAACTGTAATAAAAGTAAACGTTTTTTTAATTTACTTTTAGTTTTAGAGAAAATTATAATTTTTGTTTTCTTAAGGTTCAAGTCCAGTTTCCATTCAGTACTATGTTTTTGTAAAGAATCAAGAGAGTTCTGGAGACCATCTGCATATTCCGATATCAATAATAAATCATCAGCATTCAATAAATTGTTCACTTTTTGACCATTTAAATTTACTGCACTAGTTAAGTTTGTAACTAAGTATTTTTCTATGTCATCAACAAATATATTACTGTAAATTCAGAAAATATTGCGTGCATTTATTATTGCGATTTTGTCATTTTAGACTTAAATGCGATTTTAATTAAAATGATTTTGAGAAAAATCCTGTTTAATTCATATCAATGATTTTAAAATGCGAGTTAAAATTATTGCGTTTACAAGTCTGTCGCATTTTTCGCAATAATCAAAACCTCGCAATAATTTCTGAATTTACAGTAAATAAAGTTGGACTTAAACTGTCACCTTGTTTGACACCCTGATTATCAAGAAAAGGCTTGGTAAACATATTTTGATAGTTACATGAATATAAGGTATTAGAGTACATGTCATGCAGTATATTATAAAATTTGCCTTGTATTTCTTTATTTTGTAATTTTAAGAACAGAGCTGATCTCCAGACACTGTCAAAAGCCCTTTTAAAATCTACAAAACACATATAGTTTCTTTTTACATTTAAACAAATATTTGTTTATTATTGTTTTTAAAATAAAGACATGATCTACAGTTCTGTAATTTTTTTCTAAAACCACCTTGATTTGAAAAAAATAAATTATGTTTCAAGAAAATCACTAAGTCGTTTTTGTAAAATGGATGTAAAGACTTTACCAAGACAGCTTGTTATGCTTATTAGATAGTAAGGAAAAACTCCTTAAAAAGTTTAGCAAAGATCCAATTGTTAGGACATCTTATTTTTCACTATTAAAATTGTACAGAAAAACTAGAAAACAGAAATTAAAGGAATTTAGACGAAGTATAATGGATGAACTTGACAACCTTCATGAAAATAACCCTAATAAATACTGGATATTTAAAAGGATTTATCAAAAGATACAAAGAAATCTACATCTCCAGACATTCCATGTAATACATGGTTTGACTATTTTAAAGAGCTAAATAAAAGCAAAATTAATGCAACCGATAACAATTTTATTAATCGATTTAAGCAATTGGAAAAGGAAAAAATATTATCAGAACTTGACTTCCAAATTAGCGATAAAGAAATAATTACAGCTATATATATACACATTAAAAAATAAGAAGTCAAGTGGCTTTGACATCATCCTAAATGAAATGCTAAAATGTAGCCAGTCATTTCTATTAACAAGTTTTAAAAAATTATTTAATCATATTCTTTTAACTGGCTCCTTCCCTAATATGTGGGCAAAAGGATTTATAGTGCCAATATTCAAAAGTGGTTCTACTGATGACCCCTCAAATTATAGGGATATAACCATTGGAAGTGCACTAGGAAAACTATTTGCAAAAATATTAAACATAAGGCTAGAGATTTTTTTTTGTCCAAGGCTTTTGACTGCCTACCCCATGACCTCCTCCTACTAAAATTAAAATCTTATGGTGTGTCCGCCTCATCTCTTAAACTTTTGGAAAGCTATTTAACTAATAGAAAACAGTGTGTTAAAGTAGGTACTAATTCAAGCTATTGGCAAACAATGTTTAAAGGGGTGCCACAAGGGTCAATATTAGGGCCAACATTATTTAATATTTTTTTAAATGACATTTTCTATTTTATTCATAAAAGTGAACTCTATAATTATGCAGATGACAACACCCTTTCATACGCAGATAACGATTTAGATAAATTAATTAAAACATTAGAAGAAGAAAGTAAAATTTTGATAAACTGGTTCTCAATAAATAAAATGAAAGCAAATCCAGAAAAATTTCAGGCAATAGCTGTAGGTAAAAAAACTAAAGACAAAAACCTAAAATTTAAATTAGAAGGTAATGAAATAGAGTGTGAAGATAACGTTAAACTGCTAGGTGTAACAATAGATTTTAAACTAAATTTCAATGAACATGTCTCTATAATATGTAAAAAAGCATCCAAACAATTAAATGTATTAAAAAGAATAGGTAAACACCTGACTAAACTCGGAAAATTAACAATTTATTATTCTTTCATAATGTCCAACTTTAATTACTGCCCACTAGTTTGGCACTTTTGTGGGGAGGTAAATACAAAAAAGATAGAGAAAATTCAAGAGAGAGCACTAAGGTTTATCTACGAAGACCATTCAGCAAGTTATGAAGATCTACTCTGCAAATCAAAATTACCATCTTTAAAAGTAAGAAGAATGCGATCTTTGGCGATTGAAGTTTTCAAAATTATAAATAAAGATTGTCCTGTTTATCTTCATGATTTGATTCACTTAAAGGAAAAAACTTACTCTTTCAGATACCAGAATACAGCAGATCTACCACATGTAAGAACAACTGCATATGGCCTTCAATCTTTCAGGTATGCAGGTGCTAGGCTTTGGAATGAGCTGCCAGATGAGCTTCGTAAGCAATCGTCTTTAAATCAATTCAAGAACTTGATAAATTCTTGGTCTGGCATCTCATGCCAATGCTTTGCCTGCAAAACCAGTTAATCTCTGCTTATTATTTTTTGTTTTGTTGCTTTATTTTCAGCATGGCAAATTTATTCTAATATTTTTACTATAGTGCTTCTGCTGCCTTTGTGCTAATTTTAGAAACTTAATGTGCTTTTATGCTTTTTATGTGCAAACCATTTCATTTGTGCTTTTGTGTTTTTATCTCATAATTGCATGTACCAGTATGTGTTAAACTTGTAAGATGCTTAAAGAACTTTTGTGCTGCATGTTTATATACTGATTGAACTCTTGCTTTATATGTTTAATGTTGTGTGCATGACTCGATATGTTTGTTTTGTTTTATTTGTTGTTATGTCGGTTTTAAAAGCTCTTCAGAGCTTATGTTTGTAATTGCTTGCTTATACCGACTCTAAATAAAGCTTTATGTCTTATGTCTTATGTCTTATCAAAGAGAAATATAATATGTAAAGAACAGATTGGTTTTTGCAAGAAAAAAATAACAAGTGACCATATGTTTGTTCTCAAAACATTAATAGAAAAATATACTCAAATGGGCCCTAAACTTCACTTTTCTTGTTTTGTCGATTTCAAAAAGGCATTTGATACAGTTTGGCATATATGGGTCTCTTCTATAAACTAAGACAATATGGCATCAGTGATTTATATTATAATGTTATTAAAAGCATGTATAAAAAGACTGAGTTGAATGTGAGAATGAGCAAATCTCACATGACAGACTCCTTCTCATCTAATATAGGGGTTTGACAAGGGGATAATCTCAGCCCTAATCTTTTTAAATTATTCATTAATGACCTCCCTGAAATATTTGATAAAACTTGTGACCCAGTTCAACTTGATTCAATTCAGTTGAACTGCTTATTATATGCTGATGATGTAGTTTTGCTGTCTGAAACTGTAGAAGGCTTACAAAATAGTTTAGATAAGTTGTGTCTGTAACTGTAATAAACGGGGATTAGAAATTAACCTTAAAAAAAACAAAAAGGTTTGGTTTTCAACTGTACAGGAAAAATAAATCATTCATCTTTTAAATTAAATAATTGTCCTATTGACAAAGCTAGACAGTATACATATTTAGGAATAAACTTTAGTGCCTTTGGAAGCTTTACAGAGGCTAAACATGATCTATATAAAAGAGGACTAAAAGCTCTTTTTAAAATTTATAAAATATTTAAAGGTCATAAACCAGAAATTAAAACTTTACTTCATATATTTGACCACACAGTTAAACCAATTTTAACTTATGGAAGTGAAATTTGGGGTGCTTTAGATTCAAAAAAGTTAACTGAAAAAGGAGATTGTTATTTTGAAAAATTATGTAAAGAACTGCAAATTGAATCAATTCATTCTAAAATATGTAAATTTTCACTGGGAGTAGGAAAGAGAAGCACAAATATGGCAGTGATAGGTGAGCTTGGGAGATATCCTTTTCGTACTTATAACGTTTAACAAGTACAGAGGACCAATTATTGTCTGAAGCTCTCCTTGTATCAAAATCCTTATCAAACCATAGTAAGAAAAGTTGGTTTAATTCTATAAATTCATTAGCAAAATATTAAGACATAGATTTATCACAAGTTTTTAATATGAAATCAAACTTGAAAAAGATTTATTTTAAACAAACTTAAATTAAAGTATAATAAGTTGTGGTATTCATCTTTAAACGATGACAGAAAAAATATGTCATTTGGAAATAAACTTAGAACATACAGACTTTTTAAGAGAAATATTTTGTAATCATTGATTTAATTGTATTCAAATAATTGTAATCATTTTGTAATCATTGTACCAAATTTAACTTGTGATTATTCTGCCTGTAATGGGAGTCTTTAATTGACAATAAAATATATTTGATTTTGATTTATACCTCTATAGTTCCCACAATCAGATGCCATCATGGGTCACCAGATTTACAAATTGATGTCAATAGAGAAATGTTCCAAATTTTGGGGATTTTTTCTGAGTTAAGTATCTTATTAAAAAGTTTGGTCAAAAGTAAAACTAGAGTGTTTGACCACACCTTTAGAAATTCATTAATTATCAAACTTCTTAATACAGTCTTTGATTTCTTTACGTGTAATAGGGACATTAAGGGATGTATTAGAAAAGTTGTGATTTTTGTTCTCTATATTTTGATTTGTATCAGTTGTATCATTATTACTAGGATGAAATTTGAAAAAAAAGGCAGGACAAAATTTTTCATCCTAGCCTCCCCATGAAAATCAAATGGTAGCTCCATTTAGCTACCATTTGATTTTTATGGGGGGGGGGGGGGGGGGGGGGGCTAGGATGTAAATTTTGTCCTGCCTTTTTTTCAGCTGTAATTTCTGTCCTGCCTTTTTATTTTTCACTGTCATGACTGTGTTCGGTCCTGCCAGAGACATATAATACATTGTCCTGCCTTTTTTTTATTTAGTTTATCCTGACTTTTTTACCAAAATTGTCTTAATTTTTTTGCAAGTGTGTCATCCTGCCTATTTTTTACTCAAAACTCCTGCCCTGCCTATTTTTTCAAATTTTATCCTAGCCCCCCCCCCTAAAATCAAATGGATAGCTCCGTTAAAAGAAACTGTTTGTTTTTGCAGCTCAAAAGTTTATTAGGCCTAGTCACAAATCAATGGAAAAAAAATATCTGGCCATAATCGGCGAACATTTCAACAAACTTTCCCATATTAATTCAAATAATTTACATTCTTAACATGACGGCTAAATATTATATATCAGGCCGAACGTTCCCGGAATCTTCCGTTGAGACCCCCCCCCCCCCCCCCCTTTCCAAACGGGTATTTTAATGCGTGTTTCCTTAATGGCAGTTTTGAAAGAGAAATAATAGTAAGTGACTTTTTACCGAGAAAATTTAAGTTTTATGCATTTTACGTTCCAGATCTTATCAACACATCTTCATCTTCATCCTCAAGTTTCGTTTGCTCTGCCTTTACGGTCTCCTTTCGTAGGGCATATTACTACACGAATATTTATTATTAAAGTCGCAACATCCCTAGAAAGATCAATAAAATACAAATGTGTATTGATATCATGGTTTGTTCTACAAAGAACGATGAAATGTCTTGTCATTCTAAATCAAATTAAAACTCGACAGCGGACTATTTTTATGTGCATTTAGAACTTTGTTGACAGATTGCGATTCGTGCTCGCGTCGTCTGTCAAAGATGATTTGCAAATTTTTCATACTAGAAGCAAGGAGATTGAAAATTATTCACAGGAAAAACAGTTTGTTTTGAGGCAAACAAAATCAACATTCAATTAAATAAAAAAGAGAGTTAAGGAATTTACGTGGTAAGATTTTAATAGAACAAGCGAAAAAAGGATCTGAAAATGCAGTTATATGAAGGGGAGGACAGGGGGGTACTCTTTTTCCTTCTCTCACCTCTTTTCTCCTTTCTCCTACCCCTCTTCTCCTTATTTTATTTTTTTTAATTTACCGGAAAAAAGAGAGATATTTTATTTCTTCATATTTTATTTTTTTCTCCAACTTCTCCTTTTTCCCAACCTTCCTCTCCTTTCTCCTACCCCCTTTCTCCCACCCCTTTCTCCTACCTCCTTTCTCCCTGTCTCCCTTAGAAAATCAGTCCATAGCTAGTAATTTATGTTTGTAACTTGTTTTCCTAGGAAAATATGTCACAAGACTTGTTTTTCTAATAGTTTTTTTGTATCATAAAATATATTTAAAATAGAAGATTTTTTTTTTATAGATAAGATTGGATAATAGAAGAAATTTTTTGCCAATAAAAATGAAGAATATTTCCTTAATAACCTAATTATTAAAAACATAAATATTCAGTTTCCTTTGCTTATAACATTTTTTATAATAAAAGACATGGACATTTTTAGTCCAAATAATTATGACGTCTTGATAGGCTATTATATTTTTTTTCTTTGACGCCTTACTTCGTCAAATTATGACGTCTTGTAAGTTGAAAGGCTTTTATATTTTTTTTCTTTGACGCCTTACTTAGTTCGTCGAAGTAAGGCGTCAAAGAAAAAAAATATAATAGCCTTTCAAGCTGTCATAATTATTTGGACTAGGACATTTTTACCTAGGAATTCAATACTAATGACATGGACATGATTTTCTAGGAAAATATGACATGGACATGATTTCCTAGGAAAATTAGTCTGCAGACAAATTTTATTTACAGCTAATTTCCTAATGCATGTACTGCAAAACTTTGGTTGGCTTGCCTTCTTTGTTTGTATAATTGTTTATACAAGCTTTGTTAATATGATTGACATGATGGTCATCTTTATATAATATATATAGGCATAGTTTAACCTGTATATTTAATATTTGAATTTAATTGGATATTATCCTAATGAGTGTACAGTTTAAATACAAAGCAAGCAAGCTAACTTAAGTCTTGCTCTACATGCTTTAGGAAATTAGCTGTAACAGATTGATACACAACTCTTTCGTTTTGTCTATAACAATGTTAAAACATATTACATTCATATTCACTTTTAAAAATTAAAGGCAAAGACATTTAAACCTAGGACTTCTAATGACATGGACATGACTTTGTGGGAAAATTAATAGTCTGGGGACATAATTTTTATCAAAAACTTAACTATGTGACTCTTAAAAATTACTAAAACATAAGATTTAAATTTGCAAATGCAAGTAATTGAATCTTTTATAGGATTTTATAGGACATGATTACCTAGGAAAATTTGGTTGGGGACATATATAACTAATATCGGACTAAATATATACTAGTAAATTTTGTAACCATGGACTTTTTATACTATATAGTAATATTTGTCCGCCCTGACATATTTTACCAGGACAAATTTATCATTCACACTTGTACTTGTTCGCCCTGGATCAATTTGCTCTGATTTTTTTTTTATACTCCAGTGGCATAATGTTAATTATTTGAACATTACATGTTAAAGTTTGTTGAAAAATTTGCTGAATTTTTGTATTGCCACAACCAATTTATTATTTCCCCTATTTGCTTAGTCACTGTCATGATAGTAGAACACTGGAGTACAATGTATTAATTTATCTTCATTGCTATTTTGTAACAAAATAATTTGTTTTTTAATACAAGTCTCAGAATATACAAAATGTAATTTTAAACGAACTTGTAAATCCTTGTATTAAATTCCTGTTTTCGTGATTTACAGTTCATACATCCATGACATCATTGTTTTTATTAATTCCAAGCTGACTACTAGCTTATAAATCAAAACAAAAAGTTTGTTTTTTTATTATTGATCCATCAAAAGACAATTATCACAAAAATCAGTGAGAATAATTTACATGTTATTGAACAATTAACTTTCCTAAAAACTTTTAAATTTTTTTATTTTTTTTTATAAATTTAAAGCTATATACAATTCTTACATGCATCTCTGAAATGTGCTTCTATGTGGTTTTGTTAGCAATTTCTGTACAGGTCTGCTAAAGGCTCAAATTGACATTTCACCCAATTTCACCATTTTCCCTCCAAAATTTGGGTTTTAAGGCAAAATTTTTATTTTTCCTTATTGGTGACCCTTGTATTTGCCAGGGACGCATACATGTATATATAAGTCCTTGTATTTGCTATTTGAAGCTATATTTCAGCTTTGTACATTACAGATTTGGACCAGGTCACACCTGAGGTATCACAGACAGTTTTTATTTGATATCCCATAAAAATATGTCAGCACCTCTATTTTCCCTATCATTTCATTGAAAATGGTCCCTTTACAATTTTGAGCTTAAATGGTCTGGAACCCCTATTTTTTTCGACAAATTTGAGGTACTCTTTGTAAAGATTAAAATAATACGGCATTCTGATAGAAACTTTGAATAAGTCTGAGCCATCTTAACTGTGTAAAATCAAAAGTAGCAGCACGAAATAAAGTTAAAATGAATATGAGTCCCTTGTATTATATTTTAAACACCGCTTTTTTGATGATCAAGTAATTCCTAAATGAATACTGGAAAATAGCTGTAGAATGCTCTCCGAACATAAAATTTGCATCAAATAATAAAAAGCTTCATTTTAATCAACATAGAAATATGTTTAGAATTTGATGATTTATTGGGTATATATATATGATATTGCCTTTACTCAGTTATAAACTAGAAAAAAAGTAATGTTTAGCTCACCTAGCCCAAAGGGCCTACTGAGCTTTTCCCATCACTTTGCATCCGGCGTTGTTACTTTTACAAAATTCTTCTAGAACTCTGAAACTACTGGTCCAAATTAAACCAAACTTGGCCACAATCATCATTGTGGTATCTTGTCAGATGACCCGGCCAACCAGCCAAGATGGCCACCATGGCTTAAAATAGAACATAGGGGTAAAATACAGTTTTTGGCTTATAACTCAAAAACCAAAGCATTTAGAGCATATATCTGACAAGGGTATAATTGGTATAATTGTTCAACAGGTGAAGATCTATCTGACCTGAAATTTTCAGATGAATCAGACAACCCATTGTTGGGTTGCTGCCCCTGATTTAGTAATTTTAAGGAAATTTTGCTGTTTTTGGTTTTTATCTTTAATATTATTATAGATAGAGATAAACTGTAAACAGCAATAATGTTCAGCAAAGAAAGATTTACAAATAAGTCAACATGACCAAAATGGTCAACTAGGTCAATTAATCCCCTATGGAGTTATTGTCCTTTATAGTCAATTTTTAACAATTTTCATAAAATTTGTAAATTTTTACTAACCGTTTCCTCTAAAACTACTGGGTCAAGTTCATTTATTTATAGAGATAATTTTAAGCAGCAAGAATGTTCAGTAAAGTAAGATGTACAAACACATCACCATCATCAAAACACAATTTTGTCATGAATCCATCTGCTTCCTTTGTTTAATATTCACATACCTGTAGACCAAGGTGAGCGACACAGGTTCTTTAGAGCCTCTAGTTTAAAGTCTAGAATACCTTTTTATACAACCATAAAATTTTTGCAATCATATGATTATATTGGTATCACATCGTCTTTGTGGTTAGCTGAGCATCTTTCGAAGACGGATGGTTTCCAGATAATAACTTTAGTATAAGTTAATCATGTTAATAGAAATGAATAGAATTTTAACACAATGTTTAAAACAACAAAAGGAAGCTTGGGATTGATATTGGGGGTTATGGTCCCTAAGATTTAGGATAAGGGGACCAAAACAAGCATTTATCTAGTTTCAGGACAATAAGTTGTGTATAAGTATTTCAATTCCTCTGAAATTGTACCACAATGTTAAATATTATAAGAAGAAGGTTGGAATTTATTTTTAGGGTTATGGGGCAAACAGTCATGAATGATGGGCCAAACACAAGCATTTTTGTAGTTTAATGACTTGTGTAAAAGTGTACATGTATGATCTTTCTAAAATTATACCCCAATGCTCTATACTACTATGGGATGGTTAGGATTGGCTGAGGGTATAGATAAAACCATTTATGAATAAGGGGCAAAAAAGATGAAAAACAATCATTTTTCTGGTTAAAGGATAGTCAAGACAATTTGAAAGCTGTGTAAGGGAGGTAATCCAAAAGTTATATTTGAATTATTTCACACAACTTTTAAGATGGTACCTAACACCACAGGGAGATAACTCTGTAAAGTCAGCTAAACGTTGTAATTACGTTGTGTTGTTAAAGGGATATTAAGCTTTTCAATGATCAAAATGAGTGTTTGTCAAACTGCTATATAACCAGTGTAATTTTTCTGATAAAACGGTTGGTTCAAAAAAAAAATTTTTTTTATATTTTTGTCAAAGAGTCAAAGTAAATACTTTGTCAAAATTTTAAGAAAATTAAACGAGCCAAATTAATGTTAGTTCAAGTGTTGGGTATTTTGAAATTTACCAACATATATAACTTCAGTAAAAATCAGTTATTTGAAGTTATATATGATAACTTAAGTTTAATTAAAAAAATGCCAATAGTTTTAGCATAAGTAAATATAAATCTTTGAAGTTTGAAACCACAAAAAGGAAGGTTTGGATTGATTTGGGGGTTAATTTATGGTCCCTTTGGTGTAGGAAAAAGGGGTATAAAAGGGGCCCAAATAATCAATTTTCTATTGTCCAGACAATAATTTGTAGTACAGTTTATAGAATTGCCTGAAGTTTCCACACCACAAAGGATAGTAAGGGTTGGAATATTGGAGTTATGACTCAATCTGTTTATGAATTAGGAGCAACAAAAGGGGAAAACAAGGGTTTTCTGGTTAATGGACAATTACTTTAGATTTGTTTCTTTTTGTTGGTGCCTTTTTTTGCTAGTTCTTTTATGAATTTTTATGCTCTACCTACAATAGTAGAGAAGCATTATGTTTTCTAGTCTGTGCGTCCTTTCGTCTGTTTGTTTGTCTGTCCATCCGTTCTTCCCACTTCAGTTTAATGTTTTTGGTCAAGATAGTTTTTGATGAAGCTGAAGTCCAATCAACTTGAAACTTAGTACAAATGTTCCTTATGATATGATCTTTCTTATTTTAAAACAAAATTAAAGACTTTTGACCCCATTTTTATGGTTCACTGAACATAGAAATTAAAAGTGTTCCCTCAGTTTCAGGTTAAAGTTTTTTAAGTCAAGGTAGTTTTTGATGAAGTTAAAGTCCAATCAATTTGAAACTTAGTACACATTTATCATTAAAAAAGCTGATTGTGTCGTTTCATATTATTTAAAATTTATTTACCTAATTTATAATTTCAGCTTTTCCATGCATTGTAAGATTTCCAGAATATAGAACATGTAGTTCCTGATAAAAAAAACACCAAAAGATTGCTAAGATAAAACTGTTGAGTAACTATTTGTAATACAGAATGCACCAAGATGGTGGTATGCTACATATATAATATTGATACTATGACAGATGAGAAAAGAAACTGAAGACATAACCAAATGCTGAAGTCAGCAAAGGTATGATTATAACAGTTACTGTTATTGATGTTTGAAGAAGTGTGTCATTATAGCATCTACAAATATTTCAATCAAACATGGTTCAGTACTTAAGACTAGTTTTAATTTAAAAGAATTAAATGGCTACTAACATCCATTGCTAATAACAGCTTATTAACCTCCTGTTAAAAAAAAGAGGGGTGAAATATACCATAGCAACATCCAAACTCATAAATCGAAAATAAACTGACAACGCCATGGCTAACCAGATGATCTGCAGGACGTAGCTTTATACGACCGCAGAGGTTGAACCCTGAACGGTTGGGGCAAGTATGGACACAACATTCAAGCTGGATTCAGCTCTAAATTTGGATTGTGATTTAATGGTTGACACAGCATAGGTTTCTGACACAGAATGAATGTGTTCTAATGAACTTAAAAATTTTGTTTTCTCTTAGAGCAATTCACAATGCTGTTGAATATTAATCCTCTCAAAAAAATGTTTGAAGAAATCTTCTTTTTATTTATGAAATTTCAAATTAGAAAAATTGAACCCAATTTTTAAATCCCATCGCCCTTTCCCTTATTCCAAAACTAATCTCAATTGAAATATTTTAATGGAGTTTGCAACAATAACTACTCATTTAAATACATCATAAAATATTAAGATGTAAAAAAACTGCTTGTTATCACTGAATGGTAAAGATTATTCAAATTGATCAGTTGGTAGTAAAAAGTGAATATACATTATAAAGTATATTGTATATAACAAAGATTTAAATTGATTCAGGACAAAGAAAGATAACTCCAATTAAAAAAAAATTCTTGCAATAAGTTATTTTTTGCTTACTATTCTGGACAAAGAAAGATAACTCTAATTAAACAAAAATTTGCTATTTCACAATATTGTGAAATTAGATAGATCTTGCCATTGCACAATACTGTGCAATTGAAAAAGACTTGCTATTGCACAATACTTAATATAATAATTTTAGATCCTGATTCGACCAACTTAAAAACTGGGCCCATAATCAAAAATCTTAGAACATGTTTAAATTCAGCATATCAAAGAGACCCAAGACTTTATTTTTTGTTAAAATCAAACTTAGTTTAATTTTGGACCCTTTGGACCTTAATGTAGGCCAATTTAAAAAATGGGACCAAAAATGAAGAATCTACATACACAGTTAGATTTGGCATATCAAAGAACCCCATTTATTCAATTTTTGAAGAAATCAAATAAAGTTAAATTTTGGACCCAGATTTGGACCAACTTGAAAACTGGGCCAATAATCAAGAATCTAAGTACATTTTTAGATTCAACATATCAAAGAACCCAACCGATTCATTTTTTGTCAAAATCAAACTAAGTTTAATTTTGGACCCTTTGGACCTTAATGTAGACCAATTTGAAAACATGACCAAAAGTTTAGAATCTACATACACAGTTAGATTCGGCATATCAAAGAACCCCAAATATTCAATTTTGATGAAATCAAACAAAGTTTAATTTTGGACCCTATGGGCCCCTTTTTCCTAAACTGTTGGGACCAAAACTCCCAAAATCAATACCAACCTTCCTTTTATGGTCATAAACCTTGTGTTTAAATTTCATAGATTTCTATTTACTTATACTAACGTTATGGTGCGAAAACCAAGAAAAATGCTTATCTGGGTCCCTTTTGGGCCCCTAATTCCTAAACTGTTGGGACCTAAACTCCCAAAATCAATACAAATCTTCCTTTTATGGTCATAAACCTTGTGTTAAAATTTCATAGATTTCTATTCAATTTTACTAAAGTAAGAGTGCGAAAACTAAAAGTATTCGGACGATGAAGACGAAAACTAAAAGTATTCGGACGACAACGATGACGCCAACGTGATAGCAATATACGACGAAAATTTTTTCAAAATTTGCGGTCGTATAAAAATGAAAAAGACAAACAGACAATAAATAGTACACTAGAAACAACATTAAAAACTAAAAACTGAGCCACACAAACCCCACCAAAACTGGGGGTGATCTCAGGGTCTCCAGAAGGGTAAGCAGATCCTGCTCCACATGTGGCACCCTTTGTGTTGCACATGTTATTACAAACTTGGTATATATATATATATAGTCTATTTCGGTAGGTCACATTCATGAAAAGGAAAGGGGATTGATGGTACGAAGTAAGAAACATCCGATATCATCTGTGAAATGGTTTATCCATAATGGTCAACCAACTGTGATGATTGGGTAACCTGTATTATATTCAGGGGTGAATTCAGACATTCCTAAAGGGGGGGGGGTTCAAACTAAATGTCTCCATTCAAGTGCATTGATCGTCTCAAAAAAAGGGGGTTCCAACCACCGGAACCCTCCCCTTGGATCCACCACTGATATTTGAGAAATTGCCACAATACATTTTGTTGATATCAAATTAAAGTTGAGAAGCTACGGTAATCTATAAATGTTTATCTATTTTTCATTGTCTACTCTCACCTTGATTAGTAAATAAATAAAAATCATGTTGGAAGAAAAATTTAGTCATGTGTATATGTTTTAGGAACTAATTGTGGTATATTCTTCAGATTGAAACATGCAACAGAAAGTTCAATCATGACCATAAAGCAGGCAAGACATTTCAGTATGTACAATCTTGTAAAAATATGTCAAACTATGTCAAAGCATATTTTTTGTTTTGTTTTTTCAGATTAAGATATAAAGAGTAGATATTTTCCTGAAGATCTCATTTATGTCTCGAATGTGAAGGGAACAGAAGCTATCATGATGATTCTTTAAAGAAAAGATACAGAAACACAAGCTCCTGTAGACACTTATGAAAAAGAAGATGTTTTTGCAATGAATATGTGTGAATGTGATAAATTATGGCAAATCAACATGGTCAATTAACAACAATATGTTCTACACATTTCCTAGATTTATAAGTTTCATAACATTTAGTTGAGGCAAACTAAAGTTAGATAACGGAAAACAAAAAAAAAATGGCAAATAAATATTGTTATTAAATACTCAGTTTTAGTTATTTTTATTTTGATATTAAAAAATATACTGTATTAGATAAATACTAGTTATACATTTAAAAAATTAGTAACCCTCATGTCTCCCTGCATTAGAAGTTGCATAATTTAGCATTTACAGATGAAATATAATTGTGAGTAAAGTTCAACATGTGAAATAGTCTGACTGGATATGACAGAACATCAAAAGAAATGACGAAAAATTTCACATCTTATCAAAATAGTACTACTAGAAACTAAAAGCTACTTGCAATTTTCACTGGTTTTGAGATCAGTAACAGTCTGACAAGGAAAGAATTTAATGAACATGATTATGATGCCTCTTGATAAATATAAAAACATATTGACTGTAAAATAATTACCAGTTACCAATTATATCTGTTGTTTACAAAATTTGTTATTTGGAAATATCTGTTGAATGTTTTGAAATTAAAATGTGTTAACTGAAATGATTTAAAGAATTGAAGTCTTTAAATGATACAAAAGCAAGGATACATTGAATGATTGCAATTGAGACAACTACTAGCCCTGCATTGTAGGGCATTGATGTAAACAAGTACAGGTCACCTGAAGTCTTCAACAATGAGCAAAAGCCTGAATTTAAAGATCGTTATACATGGGCTAATTAAGTCCCAAGATAATGCTATCTACATCATTTGCTTTCAAATTTTTGTTAGTTTGTTTCTGATGAAGGTTAATTAAAATAAGCCCAGCACACTTAATTTGTGAACTGTTTTTATTAAATTTCAAAAGAGAAAGCTAATAGACAAATTTAAGCAAATAACAAAAAAAGGAAATCCATTTAATATGGCAGACAGCAACCAAACACAACCAATGGACATAACGAACATATTTTTAAATGCCCAAACTGCAATAATAACATTAGATACAAAAACATCTTATATAATGCTGGATTACACAAAAGTGTTTAAATCATCTGCTCTTCTCTAGTGTTTAAAAATTGTACAGATTTGGTGTCACAATATCTCAGTAGCATGGATTAGAATCCCGGCATGGGAAGAACAAAAAAAATTTGAAAGCAAATTTACAGATCTTACATTGTTGGGTTGATGATTTGACGACTAAATGCATGTACATGTACAATATATACAAAAAGTTGGCTGCTATTGAGACAAAGGCAAAAATCATAGTGCAACAAAACATGTTTATTACAGATATAATAACAACAAACTAAAATAACACTTACCACTACTAAATGAATAGGAACTTTCAGGAACTAATTGCAGCTACTGTCCAGGTTATGTTAAACAAATCACCTCCAACTGATCTGTTCAGTGAAGAGTTTTTACCATTGAAATGAAATGTGAACACATTCCAATCTTTTGGCAGACGTGAATATTCTCATGTGGCATTTATACCTATATTCAAGGGTACCTATATCTGGTGGTGATAACTAACCATTTTTTTCTTCTTTTTGTTTAATTTTGAAAAAAAAAATGGAATTAAACCTTTTTTCAGCATTTTGGAAAAATATAATTTTGTAAATTTTTCATGTTTTTTTCATTTATTTTTATAAGAATTAAATTTTAAAAGAAATTTTTTTTTAAATATTTTTTTTTTTTTTTTAATTTTGAAAAATTTGATTTTTTTGAAATATTTTGCATTTATAAATTTTTCAAACTTTAAAAAAGTTAATTTTAGTTGCCTTCGTCCATGCATGCATGGACTAAGTCTGTTGTGTAAGTCCATGCAAGCATGGACTAAGTTAGGGTTAGTTGCCTTAGTGCATGCATGCATGGACTAAGTCTGTTGTGTTAGTCCATGCATGCATGGACTAAGTTAACGTTAGTTACCTTCGTCCATGCATGCATGGAGTAAGCTTAGTTTCTAAATTTTCATGTTTACAAATCATGAAAAGGTTAAGCCTTACTATCAAGTTTTGCAATTTATTTCTCAGGTAAGTTATAATGCACAATATGTATGTAAAACATAATTAATAGGTTGAATATGAAAAAAACCAACTAAACAGAAAAAAAAGGTAATTACATCAAATTAAAAAATAATTGAACTAACACCATGAAATTTAGAGGTAAGAAGAAATGGAGGTTTTCTAAACTTGATGTTGATTTCCAGTTTTATTTAATACCTTGTTATAATGAAATTTACATATACACTTATTTGGGGTTTTGTTCTCATCTTCATCAATAAATTTTAGTACATACTGTTTTAAAGTCTTGCCCTGCCAAATAGTCCTTTTAAATTTTGTTGTCTTTACTTGATAATTTCCTGGAAGTTTCCTTCAATATTTTGATAGACGCATTGTAGCTTATAATAAAGTAGATGTTGATTTTTTGTTACTTTTTAAAACGTCATTATTTAAAATAAATTTATTCTACTAACTAACAATCACGTAGAGCTAAAGATTATTGCGTACTCTTATATTTGTATTCAAAACAGATGCATGCTGTCTATAATTTCCTCTGTGTGTTTGTTGTTTGCTTTATCATAAACAGAACATATACATGTATCAGCATTCCACGAATAAGTAATCTAGTTGCAAAAACAAATTTTATAATTTGATGGGATATTATTAATATTAATAGGCTATTTGGGAGAACTAAGAAAAGTAATAACTGTGGAACAATTCATGTCTTTTGACAAATAAGTAACATCAATAGGATACATCATAGCTGCTTTATTATTCGAAAACAGAAATATGTTTGTAATGTAGTATTATTCGATATTTTAATGCATTTTTAATGTGAATGTCTGAAAACTGATACCTTACAAAATAAAAATGGACAATATCTGCTGAGTTGATAATAATTTCCAATCTATCAGATTATCTTTTTGTTATCTGAATGTGAGTTTTGTGCAATCAATACAATACACAAGGGTAGTAAGCCGTTAGTCACCTATGAAGTTTAAGTTTCAAATCTATTGCATTGTATAGTGAACAATAAAAACTGGTAAAGGGGATTTATGAGTAGTATTTTTGTCTGGTACTTAAAATTCTCCCGATAAATTGTAAAAATCTTCAGTGTTAAGATTTGATATGTTTAAATCGACACATCATCACAAATGGACACGGTTGCGAGAATATCTCGCTACATTAAAGACCTGTTGGTGACCTTCTGCTGTTGTTTTTTCTATGGTTGGGTTGTTGCTTCTTTGACACATACCCCATTTCCATTCTCAAATAACATAAAGTCACCTTTATTCCACTGCCTAGACGTTCTAATAAGCCAACGATGTAAAATAAACCAAATGAACACTGGATAAAGATACATTGAAATTGAAAATGATATTTTTAAAGTCTACATCCTGTCTTACATTATAGAATAAAGGTAAAATCTTAAATATACCGAACTCTGAGGAAATTTTAAAACGGAAAATCAAACGGTTAAATCAAAACCCTAAACACAGGAAACGAATGGAAAACTTGCTGTCATATTCCTGACTTGGAATAAGTATGTTTTTGTGCTGAAACTGGTGTCAATGTTATATATAGAGATAATAAAAACAAATCTTATATCAAAGTTAAAACAAATTATCGAAGGTATGGCATCAGCAAACATAGAGGGAGAGTATTGAACTTGATGCCATACTCAGGAAAAACATCAAGACCAAACATTCCGAAAGATTAAGTCAAATACTGTTTTGGCAAATACTCGAACCAATGTTTTATATGATTGTCCATTTGATATAGCTGTAAAATATATTTAAACATTAGTAGTATCTGTATTACAAACTTTTGTATCATTTCAAAAATATAATAGTCGGATTTTTATTCTTCTTCCATTGATGTAGCTGGCAAACAACTGTGAATGTCTTAAGTAGTCAGGTACTTGATCTTTCTGTGTTTTCACGGAAAGAGGCAATGTTGCATATTTAAGATGAATATTGCTATCAAGAGTTAATTATATTCCTATTATTGTTAAATGTTTCCCTCAGCATTGGTTTTTAAGCCACATTTGTTCAAGTTTTACTACAATTGACATGTGGTATACAACTATTGCCATTACTTATTTGCCCCAGCAAGGTATATGATAGCAAACAATCAAACTTATCGTTAATGTTTGCACTATATCCAAGTTTGTTTGCCCTTTTTCTCACGTTATGTTTCCGTTAGTGTTTGTTTCAACTAAACTAGGAACTCAAAACTTTATAAAAGCAATATCATTGCGGCATAACTGTCGTGTCTGGTTCGGAAATTCAAGTCCTTTTATCAAACGAAACAGACAAGAACCAGACATTTGCTGTTTACCAGTTTACAGTTTCGTTTTTGTTATTGAAAACAACATGAACAATTTGCGCTGTGCAAGGAAAGTGGAAAATATTAAGCGGAGAGGGCTCATCTTTATCAGATTACCAAATTATGCTCTGATTAGAATCAAATCAACTTTTCAGCACAGTTAATATCGATTGTCAATATAGAATATCTCTAATATATTCTATTATTGGTGTGAATCGGTGATTGATGTAGACAGCTTTTCATTGAGCAGTGACAAAGTACAAATGTATGAGCATTAGTATCGTGATAAATGGTGAAGTTCAAAAAAGGATTTTGATAATTCACATTCTTTAAATTAGTTTTGATTGATAAAATGCAAATTATCGATTTAATTTGAACCATTTATCGGATAAACGTTTCTCACTTATGCATGTATTCATGACATTTATCCGAATTTAAAATAAATGTCCTTTTAGACATTACATTTTTCTTTCCTTTTACAAATCAATACGTATTGAGTAAAATATTTGTGAAATAAATTTTTCAAGATGAAAAAGAGTTGTGGACAGTATTATATTTATGTGTTCATTGCTATCTTAGATTGTCCAATACAACTACCAGATACTTTTATGGGAGTTTATACAATATACTTTGACAAACAACATGCATAAAATATAATCAGCACAAACCATGCAGGATTGTAAACAATAACAACAAGAAACAAATTGTTTAAGAACTATTATTAAACTTTTATATATGACACTATACAAATAGTACCATTACCTTCATTTAATACATAGGAAAATGCCTGTACCAAGTCTGGAATATGACAGTTGTTATCAATTTGTTGATTTGAGGTTTTGATTATACCATTTATTAGGGATTCCGTAAAGAATTTTCCTCAGAGTTCAGTATTTTTGTGATGATACTTTTGCGGTGTACTTTTGGTGTTCGTCGTATTAAATTGTTTATCTGTTTCAAATGCAAGAGTTAGACAGTTTCCTAGTTTATTACTTTGACAATTTATATAACTAAAAGGTGTATGTCGTTATCTCACTAAGATATATGTATTTTTCTAAATATTGATGATGTTTGCTTCAATATTTTTATTGTTCCTAAGGGAGTCGTTTTCAAAGATATGCACACAACCGTATTTTTGTAACATTACTTTGTGCGTTGTACTTTTGTCGTGTTAGATATTGTATCTTTTTAAAGTTCAAGAGTAATACAGTTTCATATTGTAAAACCTCGGAAATGTAACAGGTTTTATGACATTATCTCTCCAAAATATATGTATTTCTTTTTCTTAATACTGTTGACGTTTGTTTGAATATATTTATTTTTCCTAAGGAAGTTGTTTTAAGAGATATGCATACAAATTGCAAGTGTATGTGGATTGATTTGTAGGCACATATTGTTTGCATCAGTAAATTTCATATTCCTTTTGATAATGAAGGTTTATCAAGGATCGAATACTTTAACATGTTTTACATTTACTTTTACATTAACATGAGTGCCTTTTAGACAAACCACTTGTCTTCCGTATAAAATATTGCTACTCATGTATACAAGATAATGAGGATAATGCGGTTTTTTTTTTTGCTGTTAACCGCTACTTTCAGCAAATCCAAATGTTTTGTGGGAGCCATTTTGAAGTGGTGGAAGCAAAAGATTACAATTTGAACCACTAACATTCAGCGCAGGAAAACTAACAACTCCATTTATTTAAAATTAGAGTCTTACGCACCTGCCATGTATTATGAAGAGGTTAATATGTGTCACTAAGACTCAAACCTCTTTCTCTCACCAATTTTAACTGAAAGCAAAACAATAATGATGTAGTAAGGCGGACATGTAGGAGAAGATTTCCAAATTTCGAATTTGTTATATAGGAAAATATTCTGCAAGCTGTAATGAAATTATTTATGAGTTACTATCTGTATACATATACAACTGTTTATCATTATTACTTACATTGCAAACGATGATGATCTTAAGTTAAAATTAGAAATAATAAAAACTTAAGTTTGAAACAAAACTAAGAAGACTAAAACAAATTCGTATCGATAAATTTATCATGTTCATACGTAAATTATATAACAATCCACAATATAAAAGACGCATACTTGATATAAAAGTTCATAGAAGGTATGAAATATTAAACATTTGTTCACTGTTCATAGTTTTTATTTATATAACAGAAATCATATTTTGAATAAAATGTTGAAAAATGAAAACAGTGATACATATACTCGAATAAAAAAGATCGATATATACCTTGGCATATTGATGAATTGACTGGTAAAAATAGTCTTGCATATTTGTAATTTATTGTTTCAATTTTATAAAGTTTAAAGTTTCAATATTATCAAAAGAAAGAAAGGATATTAAAAAAAGAAACGAATGGTAATCTGAAGTGTACTTGGAATTGACAATTGATAGATTCCGTAAGATTTGCTCCTATCTATTACTGTAAGTCGATGATCAAGATCAGTAATATAAAACGACACAGCTAATGCCATAATTCCAATTTATGCCTTCAAGAATTGCTTTGCAGTGATATGAAATACATACCGATTATTTGTAATCGTATTTTTTCAATTTATATCCGTCTTTTTAGTCAATATATTATGGTTCAGCAGAACGTATATACTTAATTATAATTGACGTTCATTGTATCAATCGGAGTAAAATCACGCTTCACTAATATCATTGATTACAATTTGTAAGAAATAGAAATGCAGATTAATAAAATGTCTATGGTACACTAGACATCAAGAAAGAAAATAAAGGTAATTAAATCGGCAGACATACTGACAGTATCTTATTAGCCTGTGATATCCACTAAAGCTTAAAGTGTTCATTACATGTTATTCTTAATACAAGCTATTTAAACTTCACAACACGTTTTGAACAACAACACGTAAAAAAAACAAATTTCATATACAGAGATGTGGATGTATGACATTTTGTTAACAATAAGTGTCATGATACATACGAGCAAAACCTGAAAATTTGTAACTAATATGTTTGAAATTTATATATAGAGAAATGAATTGTACAATGTAGCTAAAGCATTGGAAAATACCTGAACTCAAGCAAAACTATAACAGTTATTTTCAAGTCGATTCAATGTTTGATATTAGTGATCGTTTGGTTTTGGCAGGTGTCATTGAAGTCCATTTCCAATCTTTGAATTAAATTTGGGGTTCTGTATTTCTGTCGGCACAGTTGCAAGTATTTTTTAAGAACAATTGAGTACAAAATACGAAGTATACATTTATGAGTATTTCAATCTAATATGTGTAATTTTACTTTCATTTTATTCTTTCAAGAAATATTTTCAAATTTCAAAAAGCAATTGATCTTGAATTACCTGTTACAAAACAAATTCATTTCTATGGAATACATATATGACATTTATATTGTTAAAACCTTTTTATGAACTAACTGCATTTTTAGGACCGTAATTCAAATTATTTGACGTTTTGATTTGCGAATCAATTTAATTAACCTATCAAAAGCTGATGTAAAATAAAATGAATTACAACTCACGTGACATCGACGTGTCAGAAATTGTTCAGCTAGATTTGTATTAACCTACATTGATATAATCATAAAACACGATATTCTGTTAGCTTCATAGAACTAGTTGACTTTATGAAGTGAGGGCGGAAGTAGTTTATATTTGTACAAGTAATAAAACTGATAATAAAGCAAATATCAAATGCGGTATTTATAGAATTCATAAATAGTGAGAATTGGATATCGCCTTTCATTTTTATAATGTGCTTTTTTATATGCCTTTTGTGTTTTTTTGTTACATATGACGTGGCTCTTTTCTTAATATTCCGTCATTGTGATATTGTGCTATGGTAAATTTTGTAGTCTTGTCTTTCCTATTTGCCAGTGTGCTTTGGGCTTTGTGTTTTGTGTTTATTTGTTAAATATTGGTTTGTTATTATGGTTGTTTAATTACCCAATGTGGACATCTGTACCCCTAAAGTTTGAATTTTTTTCCCTAAAATGTCTGTTTGTTTCTTTGTAAAAGATGTTTTTACAAATAAATACCAGCAAAAGGTTTAGCTAGCTATAAAACCAGGTTTTATAGCTGACTGTATGCGGTATGGGCTTTACTCATTGTTGAAGGCCGTACGGTTACCTATAATTGTTAATGTTTGTGTCATTTTGGTGTTTTGTGGATAGTTGTCTCATTGGCAATCATACCTCATCTTCTTTTTTTATATTTATCCATTATGTTCTACTTTAAAAGGTGTATATACCAAGAAGGCAATATGACAATTGTTATCTTTCCTTCTGATGATTTTGAGCCTTGAATTATGACATTTGATTACGAACCTTCCGATTTGTAGTTTCTGTGGAGTTTGCGATGTTTTTTATTTTTACTTTTTAATTACAAGATACATTTTTTATTAAAAGCTGTCAGTTCTAAGACTTAAATGTCCGTTTGTATGGTGTTGTTTGTGGTTTTTTTTCTCTCATGAACTTAATATATTATTGTCTATTTGTCAATTTTTATTTTACAATAGTATCAATTTGTTGTTCACATGAACGTGCATCTTTTTATTGAAAACATGTTACTATCTATCACTTTTCCATTTTTTCTGTGGTGTTCTATTATTTATATTGTAGTTTTTGAGCAAAACAGTTGGTATGGGTAATGGTAAAGACTTCTAGCCAAATTCAAGTAATCATTTATTTTTTGTCATGATTAACATGACGGCTGCCGCTAATGGACTATTTACTGCTTACCTTTCTAGATACCTGGTTACAACGTTAGTTTTGGGGTTTCTTAGTTTATTGTTTTCTATGTTAATCATGTTAATTGTGAGACAACAAATATATCGAACTTATGGAAAAATTAAAACGGAAAGTCATTTAAGAAATGGAATAATCAATAGCGCAAACACATTTAACGAATAGAAAACAACTATCATATTCTTGACTAAGGATAGGGATTTTTATATGTAGACACTGATTGATTAAATCTGGTTTGGTGGGTAGCTAACCCTCTAGCTTGTAACAGTCGCTTGTTTTAAAGTTTGCTTCTTTTTGCTATGGTCTCTTTTCGAATTATGGTTTAGATACTTATATGGTTTTCGCTTTTTTTCGTCTTTATATTGTCACCTACATATTTTAACATACCATATTCGTTCTTTTTTTATACAGTTAAACACAATTTGCTTCTACAACTATATTTGCAATGTATGGTTTGAATTATAGTTTAGGTCTAAGATCGCTATGCTAACTTCGTAATACTACTATAAATGTATTGACATTTTACTCGTGTCCTTAATGTGGAGATTACATATTATCCACCACTTGCAATGCTTGTGCTATATATTGCAAGATAGATCGAACAACTCAAGCGTTTTTTATGACAGAAACTACTTATAGTTTGATCGCCTTATCCTCTACAATACATACGAAAAAAGCGTCAATGTTCTTAGAATAATAGATCTTGCATAATACGTATTGGTATTTCTCAATCTTGCCAAAATACGCTATAATACTTGTCCTATCTTGTTTATTAATCGAATGTATATTTTGACATTTATGGTGCATTTGTATAAAAATGTTATATCGTTTCTACCACTAGGAATTGATATTGATCTACATAAAACAAAATAACAGCTGGTTTATAGATTATCGTTGTCGTTCCAAATCGTCAGTGCAAGCGTGTGCTTTATTACAACAAACAACATCCAGCAAGACAATGATGATTGGAGAAAAGTGTTTATTTCTTTAACGAATAACATAATTATTTATGAACACTCAAACAGGCTGGCTCGCCATGTTATGCTTATTCCTGAATAAATCAATTTTACAGTCGAATTGTTCGTTACAAAATTCAGCATTGTTAATCACACAATTGAACTGATTCAGCTAACATGCAGTGAGGATTTAAAAGTACTAATTGAAAACACCAGGTATTTGTCAGATTATAAGATCAATTTTGTTATTGATTCGAAGTCTCTTTCAGGCATACTGGTAGAGTTATGTTGTGTAAATTTTTTGGAATATCATTACTTTATTGCTGTGAAGAATTTACCAAGGACATAAACGATTAAGGTAATATTGTTTAATATGTTCATTTAAAATCACTTGTTTTTGTTATATTTCCTCGCAAAAGTTTTGAACATAAAATTTTAATGAGTTAATTTTCGTAAAACTATACACCAACCATTGACACGATGAGAGGTTTATTCCATAGCAAACAAGAAACATTAAAGTTGAACTGTACTAACATTATTATAAATTTATATCAAAACTAGATTTAATATTTGTAAAACAGTTTTACATTTTTTCGAGACGCCCTGACTTTAACAAAAGTTGCATACTATTTGGTAGCATTTTTGAAGACTCATTTTCCTGTCGAGGTTGAAAATTTATTTCCTTTCTTAGTGGTGTGTATGTTTTTTCAAAGAATTTTATACTCCTTTCATTTTGATTGAAACGTAGAAGGTTTAATGTTTTTTGTAATGGTGTCATTAAAACAGCCAATAGTTTTGAAAGCAATAATACCAAGATATGTTTAAAGAAGAAACCGTTGCCCAAACATTAAACACTAGTTTCTGCATGCGATATACATGTTTCAGGAACTCCTTTTGTTAAGTGATTTCTAGATTTAAAAACTATGAACAAACTCATCAACTAAACTTTCTAATTTTGAAAATTAGAATCTAATGTAGGAATTTCTTCTAAAAAAAAGATTTAAGCTTTGGTCATCCCTATTGCATATTGGCCCATGACTGGAATTTGACTTGAAAAAGCCTTCACAGTGTTGTTTTAATTTTGTGTTCCCTTGTATCTATATTTTATTTTAATTGTGCATTATCGAGAAAGTAAAACCAAGTTCGGCATTCTGTTGCAATAAAGCTTGTACAAACTCTTTTTGTTGGTGTATCTGCAGCTGTCAAGTTAACAATCAACTGCAATAACTTTCTCATAGAAGTGAAATACAGCTGAGTTGTCTTAAATGTCTGTAGACTAATAATTACAAACCAAACTAATTGACTGTGACGTTGCATACGTGTCCATGAACGAAACATCAGAACTTTTCTTGTTTGGTATTATTTTCAAAAGAATATATCACCGTTTTGATTAGATAAATAGACATTACAAATATAGAACAGAAATTAAAAACTGGCCCAAGCAATTGATGAATCAAAAATTGCTCACAATCCTAATTTTCACAGAAGCTGCAAACAATGTATGCTTTTTCAACACTTTGGTTTGACACAGAATTTTTAGGCAGAGCAAGCCCGATAACAAGTTACTACCAGTTAAAGCGGTACATTACAATAGGCATAGTGTATACATCAATGAGGTACAATGTAGCTTCGTCAACAAACCCATCTGAATGCTAGGAAACGGTCTATCTTGTGTTGAAGTATATACGACAACTCAAATACATGTAGAATACATTGTTCAATGCACACAACATTAACAATATGTTGATAGTGCTTGCTCGATTTGGCGTTATATATCTAAACAACAATGCTAAAGTAAAATGAGGAAAGTTAAGAAAAACAAAATTCCGATGGGAACCTTCAAGCAATCCCTATGAATTTTAAGCCAAAAAAAAAATAAAAAAAGTGCCATAGTATAACTAAATTTAAATATACAAAGACCGACACATTATGAACTTACTGTTAATGAAAACAAAACCATTCATTTGAAGCAAATATGGGAAAATATTGTACATTTTTTGCTTTCGGTTTCATGTTTAAATGATATTTTATTTTCGTGATTGAGTCATAACGACATAACGACCATCTATCAACTCGACTCACAATTTCAGCCTTTTTTGATGGCGCGTCTTTAATTTTATTAATCTATATTCATTTGTAACTTACAATTTTCATTTTCATTTTCAAGTTATGTAAAAGATACTGCATACATTTGTATTTTAAGTTTTTTCTATTCACCAAGGGTTTTCAGGGATTGGTCAAATGAAAGACCGACCGTAGCGACATATAAGTATATAATTCATCTTTAATTTGGAAGATGCGGTTAACTATATCAAATTGATATGTATATTTGTCATAATACGGTTCATATTATGATTCCATGGTGTTGTGCACAGTTTCAAACTTCAGATAATCCTTTATGCTCGATATTTTCAATTTATTCCTTTTGTAAAATCTTTTCACTTTTTAAATTTTTCTTGTACTTTAAAAGTACTTGTGAAATTTTTGGTCATTATAATGTTGTCTCAATGACATTCATCATCTCCGTTTTGATTTTTGAATTAAACTGCACATATTGCGTTGCTGAATAAACTTCGTACGTTTAAATGAGAAAAAAATCCTAAAATAGCAATTCATTGAATATTTACAGCGACTCGTTTTCTTCCATAACATGACATTTGATGATTTTATATTTCAATCATTTATCAGTGAACTTCTCACAAGTAATATTTAAAGGAAGCATTAATGTTAATTGTTGTTTTACAAGATATGTTTTAATTTCCCAAGAGTACACGTCTCATGCTGGTAAACTAAATATGGTTTCAAATACGTTCATGAATCAGGTTTCCTTATTGAAATGTATTTTATTTTAGAATTTATGTTTAAATGTATCTAGTAAGAAGACTTTTAGCTATTGTCTCCTGACATAAAGCTAGAGTCATACAGTACGGATTATATTAGTAGTTAGGTGGTGGTTCCCACGTACATCGTTTTGAATCTTGTATCGTACTTAATTTTCGTTACAAAAACATTCTACAAGATATATATTTTTCAAAAGATTTAAATTACAAATATAACAAACTCTGAACAAATTCTGAAAGGAAAGTCCTGAGGCAAATGACAAAATCAACAGCTCAAACACCTTAAACGAATGGACTCAAACTGTCCTACGCCTGACTTGGTACAGACATTTTTATGTAAATAATAGTACATACCTAGTATTATAACTAGTCAAATGTCTAACGTGTATGATAGTTCCATAACATTTCTTTTTTTAGTGACAATATTGTGTAATACAACAATCAGACATAACAGGTAAACATGTCAAAAATAGGGGAACTGCAATTGACATTGTGTAATAATCTCAATCACTATATGATTGTCTAATCTATTTATTCACAGTGACAACATAAATTATAATTATGTTACATAGTATGCCATTGTCATATTTTAATCATATAATTATGAACGGTGTGAGCAAATGTTCTTCTTGAAGGCCGTAATTTTACCTATAATTAGTTACTTTTGATTTATTGTTATTCAGATAGAGAATTGTCTAATAAGCACTTAAACCACGTCATTTTATGTACACATATAGCAATGCTATTGTCAACATTCATGTGTTTTTACATGTCCTTTTTTTATATAGTCGGGATTGGTTATCTTTATCCCTCATAGTTGTGCTGAAATGCACGTTTTAAACATTATCAATGTCTAGCAAAAAATTAATGTGGTAACGACAATCTTGTAGTTGTAGAAAAGCACGAGATTTAATCTTATCCTTATTGTGCATGTCCTTGTCCGATGCAATCGGTATTGCTTATATTTACTCCGCATTGATGTGCTTATAATTTCTTGCATTTGATAATAAAAAACAACTGCAAATAACTTGTGTTATTATATTTAGATATGTATATGAAATGCAATAGTACACTAAACATAAATTTGATGCATATTGTAGGGTCTTATACAATGAATATGTATTTTTGTATAAGGCTGTTTTAAATTTGTGTTGTTTTCATAAATTTATCCAAAGAAAGCACAGTTCATTTCATGACCCATAATAAAACTGCTGGAAAGCCCTAAACAGTTTACCAAAAATATACCAAAATATAGATCGAAAAGCTTGAGCAAGATGAACCTCATAAACAAGCTTAGACAATTGCATGTGCTTTTGGAATGGTAACGTAATTCTTCTCAGTAATCAAAACTGTTGTGTTGGTAATGGCAGGTAAATTGTAATTTAAAAGTCGCATTAGGTAATTTCAAACTCGAGAGAATGAGATATTCGAAACTTATCCATAATCCTTTTGCACAACGACATACCATTTCGATTAACCACAAGGAATGTTTTTTTTTCCTATTTGACCCCTTGCAGATAGATCATGCATAAGCAGCCGCTGTTGACATGCGGTTACTTAGAACTGAATATATCAACTGGAAAGTTTCTATCACTTTGTTTGTTGCTTAGTTAAGTTCTCAGCTGATCCGCATTATCATTGTATACTTCATATTGCATAACTTATTTTGAAAACAGAACTTCTTCTTTTTCAGAATGGAACATGCTATAGAAATAATTCCATGGTGCGATTACCTATCGTGCAATACAACTAGGGCTTGGTGTGATCGCGACGGTAGACTAGATTTATCAAAAGAAACTCCGGACATAAAACACAGGATAAAATCAGATAAGTACGTTACTTTAGCATAAACAAGCAAAACATTCGTGCTATTAGTTAATCAATTACATGCATTTTAAAGTTTTATTTACCCATGCATTAATTTCAAACATCGTAAATGTTGAACAAGTTAATTATTTGGACAATAACGAAGAAACTGAATATCAATTTTCCAGCCATGTTTCCTGGTTGTATTAAATAAATAGCAGATAGACTTTCAGCAGAACATGACAACGTAGGAGAACTGAAAGATCATTAACACTGCAGCATTTCGATGTAATTATTGTATTCCAGAAATCAAGATTCAAAGTACTTAGAAATTAAAAAAAATATTTATATTCTAATATATGTTTAATAAAAAATAAATGTTCCAGAACAGTAGGACTACGATGTTAAAATTATATAACACGAATATCACAATCACGACAATGTGAATAATTTCTGCTATGCTCGAGACGTTAATCGACAGCAAGTTTGTTTAGGGATACATGTGACAAAATATTTAATATAAAATGGAATATCAGTTTAAATATACGCGAAAAAAAGCGAAAAGCAAGAGATCATATTTTGCCTGACAACTTGGCAAAACAATAAGACAACAAAGTTGTTTATCGATGATTTAAACGCATAAACTCATCCTGAATGTAAAAAACAATGAGTAAAACAAGTAAACTACAAACACTTCAAATGTCAAACTGGGTGCTTCCTCAGGATAAACATATCATCTCCCACGGATCCAGGCGATATTAAATATAATACAATAGCTAAAAGAACACAATTCTAAAATCAAATATCATCCGACTTTACTGGTGTTTCAAGTTCTTATAAATCGTGGTGCGCTGACATGATGAGTCTTAAAACGGCGAAATTTGTGTCGAGCGTTCAAAATTATGATCCTTGTATTTTGATGCGTTTAAACATGTTAAACAACAACTGATTCTAGGCCACTGCTAATAAAAGTTCTGTCCCGATTGGTATCATTAGCTCAAAACTAAGCTTTCTTTGTTGACAAGAAATACATTTGAAATGCTAATATTCTATAAATTAATGTTTACAAAAAGTTGACATATAAAACACAACGGTTCGATGTCTAGGATTAAATCTCCATAGTGGTATTTTATTATGATATTTGTTTGGAATTTGTGTTTTAAGTGCTGTTCCAACCATTATAATGCAAGCGCTATTGATGAGTTAGACGAAACACGATTCGTTCGTTCCCAATATGCAGGCCCAGTATGTTAATAAGTTTGAAATACTACGAATTAAATATTTGTCAGTAAAATAATGAATATGAAGCCTGCACATAATGTGTTTTAGTACAGCTTCACATTCGTGCATTGTCCAATATATTTCCAACTATGCATATAAATGAATGTCTTGTGATATAATTGCTAATAAAAAACATGTATCGGCCATAGATGAATTGACGTAGATTAAATTTTGACGCGCATATAAGTTGTTTTGTTTTTATGGAATTAAACCATATTACGTTCAGTTGAAGACACCTTAAAGCAACATATTTTCAGAAACTTAAAGCAATCGGATTACAAATATAACGAAAATTTATTTTGAAACAATAAATTCATATCACCGACTTATTTTTATAATTTGATTTGATATAATCTTAGATTAGATATAAGAAAACGAGAAAAATGAATAATAAGTGAACAATGATTTATATGAACTGACAGCAGATTATTGAAAACATTTGATTTTTTTCCTTCTTCACATAAATCAATAGTAATTACAAAATGATTGTTCTTCGGCTACATCTACTGATTGCAATTAAGGATTAAGGATTTAAACATATTTGCTTGTAAGTATGTTCTTTTAAAGCAACCTAAACATAATTGTACAAGATATCATTTTTCTTGACCTACCATTGTTTGAGTACCAGATATATATAAAAATTACTTGAAAATACTATAATAACTTTTTCAATACATTTCAAATTCTTATTCATAAGCATGTTGTCTCTACTATATCTTAAGTATTTTGCCTAAAAGAATTAAGATATGGACACGAGATCTATTACTCCGAATAACGTTTTGTAACGCAGTGGAATTAACGTATTGGAATGAAGCTTAAGTGAAAGCGTTAATCTTATTGCTTTGTAAACGTCCTTCAAATCCTTTTGTTTGTGTTGCTATTACAATGTCGGGTTGCTGCAGCTTTCCATCATTTCCCATCAACTACATTTCAAGTTTTAATCTAGTATATTCGCCTGCCGAAAAGGAAGACCAGGACAATTATCTTTCACTGTCAATTTTTCTAATCTTATTTTTGTCCTATAAACGTTTCAAAATTAATTTTCAAATTTGCTAATAGTTTGAAAGTTGGTTGGCTTAATTATCTTGTTTGTATGAATTGTTACTCAAGCATTGTAAATTTGAATTAAGATTGACATCTGGAATCAGTAGATAGTCGAAACTTTAAGCTTATATACAAACAAAGCAAGCAGGAAACTAAACCGTAAAAGAAAATTAGCTCTTATACAATATCATATAAGAGAAAGCCATTATTGATGAAGCAAATCATTTAAAAAAAACCACTTTACAGAATGATTTGTATCAAAGCGCTATATTAGATAAACCTTCATGACAAACGCTGAAATCAAAACATTTGACAGTCTTGGTTTCTTTCTGATTTTGTATTGTACACGACGAAGCATATACGATTACTGCAAATTTCTCAAATATTGTTTTTTATATACATGTTTCGAATATTTTGCATTATTTGCCCCAATTCAAGCTACTGAACCTTTTATCATTAGTTATCTAGCTTGACGTTATCGATCGAAGAAACATAACGAAAGCTCATCTCAATGATTTTAATTTTAATTTTCGTATTCAATTACGTTTTGTTAAACTTACTTGATGTTAGTGAAGTTTCAGTTTTACTTTGTATGAAAAGTCATATGCAAAAAGTCACATAACAAGTTTTAAATCGAACTCCGAGAAAAATTGAAGCGAAAAGTCCGTAATCAAATTGCAAAATCAAAAGCTTCAATACATCAAACAAAGGATAACAACCGTCATTTGTTTCTTTTGGTACAGGCAATTTCTTATGTAGAATAATTTGGATTAACCTGGTTTTTAACTAAATATACCATTGATCTAGCAATTTTAATTTATTTAATATTCAATACAGGAATATAAATTAAGTAATTATATGCTTATATACTTATAGAAATGGTGCTGTATTTAGAGTCTCCACAAAATCTGATTTAGAAGACATTAGTAGTTTACTGCTTAGTAAATATATAATCTTAAGGGTGACTCTCATTCATACACAAGTTGGCAGCAGATACGCAAGTGATAGTGTAACCATATGGGAAGGTATTTATTATTATAATTATCACAGCTACGATACATTCATATTGTAAAAGCTAATTGTTGTTTGACGTTCACATAATAGTGTATATCTCATAATGATACATGTTCTGTTGTACTCGCAATCATATATTTGTTGTATTCTGGTTCTCAGTAAAATAAACATCCACAATAAACTACGAAAATGAACAACTAAAATTGTAAAACAAACACACAATATAACATGTACTATAAGAGGGTAGGCGTTCCAGATTTTCTTCAATACTCGCCGAATTATTACATCATATATCAATGTTATATATTCCGATGTTCTATGCGCATCTTTATCTTTTCAAATAATGTGTGTAATGTTTCTTTAAGCTTTGCACCAAAAATTAAATTGAACTCTGGGAGTGAACAATTCAGCCGTGAAATGACTGAAATCGTGATAAGTTTATATGTATTCAAAAATAATTTAAACCATATAGTAAAAACAAAATTTATTTGCAAAGCGACACATATATAACACACACAAACAATGTAAAACCCAATGCGCAATAAAAAAAACGGATTTAAGGAAGCTGGCTTGTCATATTTTGGATTTTTTGTCAGATTTTCAGAATCCTCAGGTTTTTTAAACCATTTGAATACCTTAAAATTTGCCCGGCGACCCCCATTTTTCTTTTTGTAAATCTTTTACATGTATAATGATAAACCATCTGTGAAAGTTTTATAAAATTTTAAATATTTTTTTATAGTTTTTGAGAACTTAAACTTGTCAATGATAAAGCTATGAAAATCAAGAAAGGATATTTCCCCGCCAAAATTTAAATGGCTAATATTTCGAAAAGAAGCACGGTGACTTTTATATTTTTTTTGCTAATTGGATTCCTTTATTAGTCCCCTATCAATATAAACTAGTGTTTTGAAAAGTTAATTACTTTGAAACCGAGAATCGAGCTAACTTAAATTTAAATGTCTTATTTTCCTTCGTACAAATAACGTATGCATATTAAAGATGTTTTATTTAGGAAAAAATAGTTATGTTATTGTAAAACGCCCGTATTCAATAAATAAAAGTTCACTGCATCTGACACCAACATGATGTTTAATTGTTTGCCTGAAAACACTTTTCATTTTTTTTCCATGTTGGTAAATGTTTTTCTCAACCGACATTCGGTATTCATTCGGTACTAACGATGCCTGCTGTACCCCTCATCTGTTGTCGACATAGAACTATTCTTTAACATTAAATAATTGTTGTGACGTCATTTTATTGTTTTACCCGTTCTTAATTTCAGTTATTGGACATTCATTTAACTGTAAGAAACCAATATGTTACCTTTAGCTGTCCAGTATTTTTAAGAATAGCTCTCCTCATTATTATACTGATTATACTTACATCACTTTATCGATTTTGAAACACAAACCGTATGCATAGGTATTCACGGATATTATGTGTCGTCCTTCCGCACGCAAAAATAATAATACAAATACCCTGTGTCTTATTCTCCATGTAGCAATATATGTTGTTAACCTTCAGCTGTAATTTCTTTTTTTTAATTTGAACTACTGTTTAAAGAGGCTGACATGTAGGATATATTTCAATGTAAAGAAAGTTTATACAGGAAACAATTTTTATACTTGATAAAAAGAAGTTTTTGCTTGCGTTGTCTTTACTTTTATCTTTTTGGACGTGTTAAACAGTGTTGTAAGTAAGATGTAAGCCTCTAACAGTCCACTCTGTAAAATATTGGACAGGTCTGAGGCCGCAGACCTGTCCAAAAAATTACAGACTGGACTGTTATCGGCTTATATCCCTTACGTAGTTGACTCCTCATAGTGGTTTCCCATGAAGAATAGAAATGTGTTTGCAAAAGCATTGTCAAGATTATCTTATAAAAATGTAAGTGGATGCGTGCATTCCTGTGAACTGAAACACAAACGTTTGCCTCATATCTTACGTTTTCCTCGATATTGACAATTTCGATCTTTAACTTTCCTAAATTTGTCAGCAGTACAATAACCCCTGATCCATTTGATGGTTTATAGAAATTAATTCATTACGCTCATAACTGTTCATTCGCAAAACGTTACGCAATTCATTAATAGGGGTGTTTATCTGGCATAAAAAAAAGTGTTCCTCACAGATTTGGTAGAAAATAGGTATGACATTATGACCACATAATTTTTACAGTCACTAGAATTAATTGCTTGACCAATACGATGTCTCCATCTCAACTCATTCCTAACATATGTTTGCTATCTTCAGATAACATAATCATCTTCTGATCTGCTTATTAAACTTTTTATCCTATTCCAGATTGTCATTTAATAGATATATGCGTTTCAGGGGTCACTTACGTTGTACACGATTCCGATCTTGCAACTAAAAGCGTCGTGCGATTATCTCTATCAACGTTTTATTGATTTATATTTTCATGATGAATTGATGAGATTGGAACATCAGTTAACTACTGTTGCCTCTAATTATTAATGGAGCTTCCATTTGGCAATATAAATATTTTCGTTATAAAAGGACAATGAGTAATGTACATATTATTTTTCGTATACCCTTTATGTAGTTTAACTATCCTACCGTAGTCTAAGATCGTTCATCTTGTCAGTTCGTTAGGTATTTGTGTTTGAACTTAACACACGGGGAAACTCCGCATTGATGTCACTACGGTACTTCTGGCGTAGAAAAACAGTGCAAAATACGTTTTTTCTGCACTTTTGAATAAAAAAACATTTCTAAAGGTAAGTTTTCATTGTTGTTCTCAATTATTGCCAAAAAATGTCAATTTTCTAATGCCCGTTTCAATCCCAACTTCCGAATATTTAAAAACATTCTAGAACTTCACAAAATCCCATTTCCGGCCTCCATTGCTTTGAGTACATTCCATTCAGCGTCATCAATCTTGTGGCAGACAATATAGGTCAAGCAAAACGTATTTTTAGGAATTTAGAAATGACATGCTCCTTACCTCTTTCTCGATTTTCCCCGCGAAAAAAGCTCAACCAAAATGAAAGGAAAACTATATGAAAAAACGATGCCCATGCCATAATTTTGAACAGGCATATAGAGTTGGTTAATAAGAAACCATTTACATTTATTTTTCATAGAATTTTCTTTTTATTCATTATAAAAAGATCGATATTCTGACCATCATGACTGTATGTAAATATTCATACAAAATTCCCTTGATGTCAAAAGGGATGGCAAAAAAAAGAGTTTTCCTGTTGAATAAAACCCAGAACTATTGCAAACTATTTTGAAGCAATATCCCAGAAAGAAATAACGTAATTGCTGTAGACTGAAAAATCCCCTAATTGACAGTAGAGCAATTTGATTGGATATAACGAACTGACATCACGTGATTTTGACGCAATTGAAATTTTAATGTAAACAAACAAGGTCAGAAGGTTCCGTATGGGACATCATTGTACATTTAGTTACTGACAAACAATTACGAGTTATCAAGCTTGCCAATGCATGGTTATAAAAAATTAAAGCTAAGTCTACAGAAAAAAAAAAGAAAAAAATAGCCTTAGTATAACGACTTATCAATACACCTGGATACATATATCTTTACTAGTTAAAGAAAATATAACGAAGTTAACAGTATACGTGTGTGCTTAAAATTTCACTACTAAGCAAAAACAAACATGACGAGCCAATTATAAGAATAAGTCTACAATTATAAGGGGGCTCATAATGATCAAAGATTATATACCAATTGCTTAAAATGCCTAAGCGTATTTAAACTTAAGGTTGACCAGTATGAAATGCCTTAACTTGATTCAATGCTTTTTGATTAGCAAATCTTATTTAAAATGTTTATCAACTTTACTTTATAATTGAGTTGGCCATTCTTCAAATTAAATACGCGCGACAACAACGAGTCATATATAGTCGAGGAGACCATAAACGCTACTATGTTTTTTTAATTTATAAAAAAAAAATGTTTTGCAAAAAAATTAAATCACACAAATACCGGACATCGAAGAAAATTAAAAATGTAAAGTCCCTCATTATATAGCATAATCAAAAGCCGTAAAACACATACAGCAAATTGGTAACATCCATCATACTCCTGACTTTATACAGACATTTCCCTATGGTCCCCGGCGTAGACGTTGTACACAGAGTAAACTGGGTTAACATTCGATTGTATATCCAAGCAAGAATAACACATTTAAAGTGAATGTGAACAGGGCTTTTTGTACGACATAAATGGAAAAAAACGAAAATATTCGCATTTCAACACTCTTTGTTTTACTAACAATTGTATATTCTAATATATAAAAAGAATATTGAATGAATTATTGATATCACATTATTTTCAGATTGTTTTCGTTTTATTATTAAATTTGTGGTGATACATTTTTTATACCTGCCTTCGAAATGATATTGGTGAAATTTTCTTTTTTTTATCTAATAATATATAATCGTTGGCCCAAGTGTTATCTTATGTAATAGCAATATTTATTAAAATATGTATTTTTTTAAATCTTTTAATGTAACTGTTATGCATTTCTAGCGCCTCGAAAGATTTTCTTTTCAAATATCTCACTTTGATAAGATTAAAACCGAAATACTCTCTCTTGTCTTTAAAACCGTGAATATTTTATAATAAGTAGAATACGTGTTTTAAGCTGCTATGAAATACAAGAACCAATTTAAAATCTGGAAATAGAGTCACATTGATGATTGCATTTTAAATAATGAATGATTGGTTCTCTCTTTTTATTTATCATCTTACTTGTATCGATCTCTTTTGATATAGTCTACAGTTATCAGGTTATAAGTTCAGTTATTATTTCATAAACAAAGAAATTCAAAGCTGCATTTACATGTGCCAGGAGTCAGGAATCCCTTGAATAGTTGTTGTACATGTTATCTTAATGGGTTTGTTTTTGTTTTGTTTCGTCATTTAAAGGAGTCTGGTGATGTCAGATCGTTAATTTTAGTGTTGTGTCGTTGTTCTCCTCTTATATTCAATGCGTTTCCTTCGGTTTTAGTTTGTTACCCGTTTTTGTTTTTTGTTCATGGATTTATAAGTTTTGAACAACGGTATACTACTGTTGCCTTTATTGTTTCTCTTTTTTTAATTTCAACTTCAAGTTGGGTAAGTAAGAGCTTGATATATTGTAATGATATATGTCTGTTCTAGAAGACTATCTGGTGATTTTTATAGATATTTGATTTTGTTAGGTTGCTGTCTCATTGACGTATACACCACGTCACCTTTAATTCATATGAGTATTGCTTGTTATAGGACCTAGATTGCTTTTATATTGACATGCATTAACCAGTGCATTTATGTACAAAACTTGATAAATTTTGTTTAATCTCTATTTAAGGGTTTATAAATACTAGCATAATATTAAACGATTTTCTCATTGACGAGATGTTCCACTTAATTTAGGCTGTCAATTATCCTACGACTTACGTTCGAGACTCTGTATAAATCATGCGGAGATTAAATTTTGATTGTCAGTTGAATAAACAAAGGATAATGAATTATTTCCACATAGCAAATAATTCGCATTTCTATCATACGAGAATATGTGATTATCACACAAAAGCAGACTTGAAGTAATCCTTTTCGAGACCAAAGTAATTGAATAATAAATATATCTCCGTATCAATGTGGAAATGACAAAACGTAATAAATCTAATGGAACTATAAATACAGACGTACTTTATCAATGTAGTATAGACAACAAGTAGCATCTTCTCTGTCAATTTATACTAATTGAAAAAGTGTATTTCCTGAATACAGCCGTTACTGTGGTTTTAGAGAAACTGTGAACGGTAAATAAATCTAGGAAATCTGCAAGTAACAGGTGTTTAACTAGACAATGGTAATGATATTCAACAACAATGTTTATATTTCAAAACATTTGTAGTTAGTTTGATTATATGTGTATGGACATAAGGTTATTACAGGGAATTCATAGTGCCATTTTTACTCAAACTCCTAATAAAAGACTTAAAATCCCAATTATCATTGTAAATAAACAACTATTAAACATCAATAATGATGGCAATACGAAGACAATTTGACGACTGAAAATGAAATTCAACGACAGAAAACAGTAACATAAAAATCGCAACTTAGAAAACTAATAATAAAACCGACCAACACAAACCAACCCAAGTCCTGTGTGATTGTTTTTCTATTGATTGGGACATGAAGTCAATTTTTTTGCGCAAAAACAACCAATATCCCGCAATCAATAGAAAAAAATCACATTTTACTAGGCACACTTTACATCACTTAGATGGTGGGGTTTACGTTGCGCAGGTGTCAGTTTCCGTGTTGGGTTTTGTGGATTATTTTTTCTCTTATTCTTTTTCATTTTCAGTTGTCAGATTATCGTCGACTTTGAGTTAGAATATCTTTGTGGCATGTTCATCATGTCTAATCTGGAAACACTCATTTTGTCGATGAAAGAATTAATCAACATTTGTTTGAGTCCACTTTCTCTCGATTCCACTTAAACAAAAAACATGTTCTCGTTCTTGAAGTAAAAAGAGTCAAAAGATACAAAATGGATCTTTAAATTCAAATGTAGAAAACTAACTGAAAATGCCAAGGCAAAAATCGAAAAACGAAGAAAAGACGAACAATAATACACAATACACATACACAACACATAAAGAGAAACTGAAAACTGGGTAATACTAACTCCTCTTAAATCCTTGATTGATCCCAGGTGCTCTGGAAAAATAGGCGTGTCCTCTTCCTCACGTCGTGATGCTATTCTAAGTACAATTCGTTGATAAGTCTTATTTGGACCCGGTTAGTAACAATCTGGTAAATGAAGACGAGAATGTAGTACCACATTAGAAACGTCAATTGTGTAACAGATATTCCATAGCGGTCAACATATTCTTGATAGGTTTCCGTCATATTTTCGAAAGGGAATGTCCCGCTTGAGACCTATTGTAAGCATAACCTCTTTGACTAGAAAATGAAAGTGAAAAAAGGGCAAGCAAGTGAACTGCTCATACCCTGTACCTTGATTATATAAAAAAAAGTTGTAATGCCATCGAAGTAACAGACCTGTACTTCGTACTTATATATAATTTTACTATATTCATGTCATGGTTTAAACATTGAATTGTCTCATTTCCTGGGAAGTCTTAAGTATGATATTGATAATTATCAGTCATCAATTAGCCTTAATGACTATACTGAGTTCTTCATAAAACTAATTATTTATTCCGGCTTGTTTGCGTCAAATACGCTTGAACGGCCTTAATGCTTTTGACCCGTCCTTATTATCTATGACCCGTTTTTTTTTGTCAGTATGTTTGAGTTAGAAAACAATACTGTTTCAATTATGAAAAACATGATATATATAACTTTTAAATAAATAATATTCGTCATATTAAATAAAGGCTGCTTGGCGCGAAAGTTTCATATTGTGAATGACAGCTGATAATTGTACGGAACTAATTTGTGAAACAGAAAAACTACTTTTTGAAAAATAATTGATATTAAGATGTACATGGGATGATGTGTCGTATTAACGCAAGATGCATTTAGTGGAACAATGTTTTTGTAAATTATTGCGTACAATCGTATCCTTATACTAAATACACTTTTAAATTTAAAACATTAATGCAATTGAAGTATATTTTGATTATTCATAAGATTGCATCATTTGTTTCCACACAATTTGTCTTTATTATTTTGTAGGCGACTATGCAGTTATTATAAACACAAAGAATTCCAAGGTCCAGAACCAGTTTGATAAAGTGTTCACTGATGCCAGAATTAATATCGACACTGGATGGAATTACAGTGTAGAGGTTACTGGTAAAATTCGTATCATTCATTTACGTCTTCTGTTTTAAAGATGTCGCTGTAATTGTTTTCGTTAATTATAATTTCAAAACCTTAAGTTACTTTTAGAAATATAATCTATCAACATCAGTCATTTTATAATAATGCAACTACAAATATAGATATATCTCTGTCTAATAAAATGTCATAATTGAAGTATAACTGAAGACAAGCAAAAGAGCGAACACAATATGTAATGAATCGCATGAGCCCAACACGCACTAAAGGATCAATGTGATCAACATCAACGGCTAAAGATGCACTACACATCCTACGAGTTTAGGATCAAACTGAGTCATGGGATATCAAGACAATAAAATTGACAAAAACAATAGCTTTGTCGAGTGAACAATATTGGACCATTGAAATATCTTGATACGGGGCAGACACGACGTGTTTAGTATTCAAAGCTATCACGTAAACATAAATCCAATTATCGTGATATAAAAATTCATAGCAAAAGAAAGGGGGACGAAAGATACCAAAGGGACATTCAAACTCGTAAATCTAAAACAAACTGACAACGCCATGGCCAAAAATGAAAAAGACAAACAGAAAAACAGAAAAACAACAGTACACATGACACAACATAGAAAACCAAAGAATAAACAACACGAATAGCAAATGACGATCTTAAAATGTGAAAATATTGAGAACAGAACATAAACTGCACAAGGGCAGTAAAAGCAACGTCTCGTCTCGTCTGTAACAATGGGACTGGTATTTGTGTTGTACGATTGTTTTATTATTGACAATACAACAACATATCCAGTTATATGTCACATTTTGATTAGCTCTTTGTATTCACAGATTGACCTATCGGATATTGTAGAAGCCTGGTATTTACAGCACAATGAAGTTCTTTCCGGTTGTGATGATTTTCAAACAACAAAAACAAAAAACTGTAGAATAACATTAACAAATTATAAACCGTATATGCATTGTTTTGACTGTAGTCCGAGATGGTGGTTGTTTTTTGGACCATGTTGGTTGCTATCCGCTCCTTGGTATTTTGTAAGTAATTACTTTGAATCATAACTTCTACTTATAATGATTTGCTATTGGTGTATGTACATTCAATTTATCTGTGAAGGGTGAACCATTTCAAATGTTCTCTAAAAAGGTCACTGTTTATTTTTAGTTCTTTACATCCATAAAATTGTTACATACATAATCCCATTAAAACATACGCAAGATTTTAATCTCAGCATTGAAGATAATTCGAGCCGATAAAATAATTTTTTACCTCAATCGTCAGTATCTATAATGGATCTGTAACTCATATAAATGATAATCTTTTATTGGTTGAAACAAAAACCATTTGATTCAGTCATGCATTTCAAACTAGTATGAAAACAACTTATTAAATTTATTTTTAAAACAAACAAAAAAATTCAAGACGGAGACACCTACACATATTAAGCAAGGACATGAACATATGTATCCGCCATGATATGAAGTTAAGATCTTTAATTGCTATACAAAACAGGATTTAAATTGATGAACAATTTATTATACGAATATAGAATGCGTTATTTTTATTTGTGTCAAATCAATTTAAAACGTATTGAATTGATAATAACGCCCTTTGTGTTTTAGTTGCACAGAAAGCTTAGCTGTAAAGATACTCGATACAGCCTGATTGCTGACACGTCTCCATACAGAGGTTATGGTCATATGTTAGGACAAAGTGGTAAGTGGCAATGGGTGTAGTACACTAATTACACCAACGTTTATATTCATTTAAAATTCTATTTATAATACGAAAGGAAAAGATCAGCACATGTACACTTGCAGGCAGCGAAAATACAATAGCATGTTTTATGATGCAGTATGAATTTAAACAATTCAAGGGTATACGCAAATGCGACAGCAGTCCACCCTCATTCAATCTGATGTTTAGTATTTGTCGTTTGTTGATGTGGTGTATAAATGTTTCTTGTTTCTCGTTTTTTTTTATAGATTAAATGGTTGTTTTTTTCTCGTTTGAATGGTTTTACACTTGTTATTGTTTGGCGCCCTTTATAGCTTGCTGTTTGGTGTAATCCAAGGTTCTATGATAATGAAAGTACCTTGACCTATAATGTTTTACTTTTAGAAGTTGTGAATTGGACGGAGAGTTGTCTCATTGGCACCCATACCACATCTTCCTATATTCAAATACGAAATCATGTGTTTCCAATAATTTGTGTCTTCCTGTCTTTAAAAGTCTTCAAAATAAACGAACTTTTAATTAATAGTTATACAGACATTTTTACATACGACTTCACATACCAAGCTGATTCTTGTCGAAATAACGATCTTGAAAATTATAACGTAAATACTATATTTTCTATACACCTTCACATATTAAGCTGAGTTACGTATGTCAATCCACTATGAATTGATAGTTTAAGATCGACTTTCCATTTGTTTTTAATCCGCTAACTTAGACTATTGCGAGCTGGGCTTTTCGTGTAGACACATTTAGTTGTACATTGATAAAAGTATATATTTTCTACAAAGAAAGCGCTATTATGGATTCATAAACGTTTACCTATATATGACCATACGAACTAATGCTTCCAATCCTTTTCATTTGTAGATTCAAGACATAGTATAAATACGCTGGTCAGTTACAAATCAAGCGGAGACGTTACAACACTAATTACAGATAATTCAACTAGTTATGGGACGTTGTAAATCAGGTAAACAAACAACTGTCCTTTGTGAAAGATTGACTATTGCAGAGTAAAGAAAACAGTTTAACGCAAAAAATACATATTTTATTTTGATTTTTGTCCAATTCAGAGAAAAGATAAAGACTATCATACTTTAAATATCATAATCGTTTGTCAATAGTAAGTCCCAGCACCGATGTCATTGAATATTTAAAAATAACATTATCAAACATAGTCAGTATACATCATGTGACAAACACAAAGATATAACTTGTTATGATACAACTGTCTACAAAAACAGTTCGACGTAAATGTAAGCATCTGTATGGCGTTCAAAAATACACACAGTGAGTTTTGAAAGGTTAAGACTTGACAAATGTTAATAGCATTCAATTGAATAACAGATTGTGCAATAACCGAAAATAAAATGTTATAGAAAGCTACCAACAAGAATCCATGAATAAAATTGTCTTTGATTTTTTTAAGAACTTTACATGTTTTCCGATGGTTCCTGGTATAATTTGAATTTGACTCTTCTTATTGTTATTCTTGTCACTCTGGGAATAGAGTAATTGACTAAAAAACTATCAATTCATGTTCTTAATACATACAAAGTTAGGAACATTATCAATGATAACAACTAATTAGTATGTGACCAAGACTGAGAAAGTTGGTCCAGATAAGAAAAATACATGTTTTCACTTTTTTGCATTTTTGAAACTTAATTATTATGAAATACATTCTGGAAAAATTTCAAGCAAAAATCGTAAGTTTCAAGTATTATTTGTTGTTTATATCAAATACATGTATTTTTGCAGATGGAAAGTTAATGTGTGATCTGAGGACAAGAATGAAAACTATTGATTGAATTGGAAATTACAGTACATATCAAACTTTGAGATATTTGATGATCGTTTAAAGATCATCTGAATCACGTGATATATATGAACTGGTACTTTACTGTATTTAATTTAAAAATCTGAAGTTATGTATGATTTGAAAATAAAACTACCAATTATTAAAGCATAGACTTATATTTTATTTGTTTTCTTAAGTTTAATAACATAAGTAAAATAACAAACAGATATAATACGCAAATATTTCTGAAAACAAATTTGTTCTGAAATGTAGACAATATTAATTTTTATCCACGCAAAAAACAAAACAGAGAGAGAAGATATATATAAAATTGCTGATTCTGTTTGTTCATATATGTCATATTTGGTTTTCGAAAATTGTTATGTTCTAAATTTGACCGTTAGTTGACTTAAACCCCAAAATTTATGAAAAAGGAAAACCAGTTCACAGTTCGAAAAGCATTAATTTAATGATAAATGATCTATAAAACTATAAAAGCAAACGACAAAATGACATACATGAAGTTAATTGATCAATATTAATGACATTAACTTATCTTGTTTTAACTCTTTGACAAATTTGCGTAATCCTTAAATTCTATGCACATTAACGATTTTTAAAAACAAAAACAAGATGTGATTTGATTGCCACTTAGAAAACTTTCAACAAGAGTTCACAACTATATGTCACCTTCAACAATAAGACAAAAACGCACAGACAGCTTTAAAAGGCACCGAAATAACAGAAGTAAAACTATGCAAACGACTAAACTAACAGCCTGATTGATGTACAAAATAATATACTAAAATATATAGGACATATTAGGAGCATCATTATATAATTGAGAATGGAAATGGGGAATGTGTCAAAGAGACAACAACCTTATCATAGACAAAAAACAACAATAGAAGGTCACCAACAGGTCTTCAATGTGACGAGAAATTTTCGTACCCGGAGACGTCCTTCAGCTAGTTGCATTTCTGTAAATATTGACAATGCAACTTCCTTTAACGGCTAAAACTCTACAACTTTTACTACTATGAAGTTTTGAAAAAAAATATTATCAAAGAATTGGAAGGTCATATCCGATACGTGTTTTTTTAAAGGTCAAAGTGTAGGGCTGTGCGGTATATTTTCAACGTTTATATGCCCTGAACTTTTCAGAGTTTAAACTAACACTAATTTTCTAACTACCCCTACCCCAAATAAAGGGTTACCATAGATTTCCATGTAAACCAGAGGGTTGATGGTGGTGCAAGTTGTTTTGAAAGTGATGATTATTTCACGTTATCAAATATACGCTTAACTGATGATAACAATTATATTCCTAATGTCGCATCTACAGTCATGTAAGCTTTTCACGAATGTGACGTACCGATCGCGAATTTGAAATATTACAGGGTTTTTAATCACATGACCAATAAGACGGGTGACACATGTGAAGCAGGATCTGATTTTGAGCACCTCTTTAGTTTTCTCTGTTCTTCCCTTTTTTTTGTTTATAAGTCGTTTTCTTTTGTAGCCATATAAATGTCTGTTTCCCTTATGTAACGTTCGCCCCTCTTATAAAGAACAGCTACTTCAGTAGCTATCATACCAACTCACCTTATTTCTGTAGTGATGCCAAATTCAAACTGTGAATTTAGAGCTAGTATTTAAATGTTTAAAAGCTTTTCTTCAATACAAATTGTAAATTGTAAATTGCCATTAAAATTGAGTAATAAGAGATACTTATGGAATAGCTTAATGCATTTATGTCTGTTTCAATTCAGCTAAATGTTGTTCTATAATGATAGAATAATTGCCTTAACATATTCATGCAATGCACTATAAATATTTAATCTAGTGAATTCTAAGCTATGCCATTTTATGGACAACAGAATTGGAATGTAATGTCATCTAAATTGTTTTTTAGTTAATAAAGTACTGTCACATCAATACACATTCCCTCCGAATGAATTGTTTCCGTCCGCAATCTTGTAGTTCCTAAAATATCAAATATCGCATTAAGGTGTAATGTTACTGTCAATCAACGTTAATGATATTTGATGCGACTTATTTCGAGATTTTATAGTCGTTGATTGGAGATTGATAGTCCCTCGAGATTAATACTTCACAATGCATGACATCACATCACAATGACCAATGAATTTTCCTTTTAATCTTATATATCATCATTAGAGGAAAATGTACTCCTGATTAAATCCTGAAGATTTTATGACATACTTAGACGGAGATCGGACATAGGAAAGAAATGTTGGACCGCTCTGGCGTAAATAGTTTTAATTTTCATTAGAGAATGGTCACTGCATCTATCGATGTATCCAGCAATGTCATCTTATTTATATATATATATATATGCATTGATTTTATCAACCGTTCTTCTATCATATATTTGAAGAACACATCAATTTTTTAGATGGATTGAAATATGAAATTTGAACAATGTACTCACTTTAAAGTTTATATGATGTATGACATAGGGTTAAACATGCACGCTCCTGTAACAATATATTTCCAAAAGTAGTGTACTTCTAGTTATTTCATTTGTATCTTCCTTATTGGGGTAAGGAATGTTATGTCAATGTCGAGTCGCTAATAGTTAAAATTTTAAGAAAGTCGCTTCTCTCGGTATACAAACCAAAAAAGGAAGACGAAAGACATCCCGTTATCATAAATCATAATGGTTTTTCTAATTCAATTTCAACTTAGATTGTCAGTTGGTTTGTTGGCACTCATGTCACATTTTGTTTAACAAACCTTCACAAAAAGAACAAAACTGAACACATTGCGGCTGGGTCGTCTATATAATCGAATACCCATCGTTTTCAAAGTAATAGTCCTCATTCTTTCCACAGTCAAAATTGACCGATAATAATGTTTCGATGAAATAAATCTTATCGGTGTTGTCAATCAGATGTCGATTCTAAAACAAATATACTGGTCTACTGTAAACAGTTGCTATTTCTGCACTTTATACAATTATGACCTATGTTCGATTGAAAGGTTAAATATATTGGTGAAGGTATACATAATAAAAATCGAGCTTTGTGAAGAAAATGATATCATCAAAATGCTAGGCTGACATCCAACAGAAACCGTAAGGAGATATATAAGAAGTTAGCAGTTTCCTTTAACTACTAGTATAAAGATGATGTTCTCTCACTTAATAATTCAAAATTTGGTTGACCGCAACTATTTGAACAAGAGATAAAGGATACAATAGATACAGTTAAAATAAAGTCGGCTTCATATTTTGACCTACATCTAGAAAGGTAGAAAGATGGTGGGCTAAAAACAAAACGTAGAATAGATATAGGAAGATGTGGTGTGAGAACCAATGAGACTACTCTCCATCCAACTAACAATTTATAAAAGTAAACCATTATAGGTCAATGTACGGCCTTCAACACGGAGCCTTGGATCATACCGCACAACAAGCTATAAAGGTCCTTAAAATTACTAGTGTGAAACCATTCAAACGGGAAAAACAAAGGTATTATCTATATAAAAACGAGAAACGAGACACACGTACTAATTACAGAAACACACGACAACTACTGCATATCAGGTGCAAACATTTACAGCGGGACAAAGACTAAACAAGATATTTTCAGCTTCCAAACTTTACATTTCAATAAGCAACATTCCAGCGATGTCTGCATATGGAGTATGTATTTTGCAGGCCATATTAAACTTCAGGACTTGTTTTTCTGTCATGATTTCTTTGATAGAGATTTTTGCTTACAGGTAAGCTATTCAAAAAAGGCAACAATAGTATATCGCTGTTCGAAAGCCATAAATCGATTGAGATCAAACAGTCTCGGTTAAAAGCTATAACTAAGGAAGACGTGAACTACTTAACACTTTTGAGGTATAAGCCATTAACAATTTGGTAGGAAATTGATCTCTGTGGACTTTTCATATATTTACCGTTGACACCCTTTTTTTAAATGTGAAAAAAATGAGCTTATAGGATTTCCAAATATGGCTATTTAAAATGCATTTAATAAAATAGGGAAAATAAAAGTATTGGTAAGCGGAGAAATATTTTTATTTGCACTACATGGATAGACCCAGAGGATTCTGATATCTTGCAAAAGTTCAAAATCAAAAGGAAAATTATCCTTATTTTTTACATTTAAAGGCGCACAAATTGTCTTCAATGATTGAATGAAAAAAAATCCCTCACCTTGTTGATATTTTTGTGAAATCCGAATCAGCATAACGCAACAATATCATTGGTCAACTTATTTCAACAGAACAATTAACGATAATCATTTGTTTCATTCTACGATATATTTACTAACTTTAGAACTTAAACTGAGGTAAGTGTTAACTACTTAACACTTTGGAGCTCTTGAGATCTCTCCTAGTCTGGGTTCGTGTTACTGAGTCTTTTGTGTTTTGAATTTTGTATTATGTACTATTATATTGGTTGTCTGTTGGTTTATGTTTTTTTAGTCATTATGCTGTCAGTTTAGTTTTAACTTATGAGTTTGAATGTCCCTTTGGTATATTTTCATTGTGCATGGTATATTTCAACGAAAAACCTCGATATTTATTGTTTTAAAGGTCTATCGATAGAATGCATAGCTTTTGAATGAGAAAAGAGAGACAATTCAAGCCTGGTCAATAACCATAACTGACAAAACTTCTACATTTTCCTTTTGATAGATACTGGTGGAATTAAGGATATCATCGACTCTGTTTCAAAATAGCAAGATTTTCAAAAGACAATTATACTTTGATAGTATATAGATAAAAGAATTAGATTAACAAAAAATGAAGGGGTAGTATGTTTGTTTTCGAGGTATATGCCATTAAAAATTTGGTAGGAAATGGTTCTCTGTGGACTTGTCATATATTTACCATTAATACCCTTATTTAAATGTGGAAAAATAGCAATGAGCTTATAGGATTTTCAAATATGGCCATCTAAACTGCATTTAATAAAATAGGTATATAAAAGTATTGATAAGCGGAGAAATATTTGTATATGCACTACATAGATGAACCCGGAGGATTTTGATATCTTGCAAATATTCAACATTAAAAGGAGAAACTATCCTTAATTGTTAGATTTAAAGGTGGATACATTGTCTTCAATGATTAAATGAATATAATTCCCTCACCTTGTTGATATTTGGCGAAAGCTGAATCAACATAACGTACCAATTTCATTGGTCAACTTATTTCAACAGAACAATTAAAGATAATCATTTGTTTCATTCTACGATATATTTATCAACTTGAGAATTTCAATCGAATGCATAGTATAAAGCAGTCCCTTTATTAATTTACTCATGATATATGAATAGACGAAATGATATGCTGATCCACACATATTCTACTTACATCAATATTTCTTTATATTTACTTACGTTGAGAGAGAAAAAAATCGACATATGTTGTTAAGTTAAGTCTTTATTTGTACTTGTTCCGCAAAAGATGATTATGCTGTGATACTATAGACAAATTTCTTAAAGTGTCGTATAATCAAGATACATTAAACATATACCTTTGATAAATAATTTACACTAAGTTCGTTTTGAAATACGCTTAAAACAATTTCAGCTATTACGAAACGTTTGTTGCACTCATTCATTTTTTTGAAACAATCATTAACTTATTCATAAACTTTCTTTTAAAATACTTGATTTTGATTAGCTTATACGAGGGGAATAAATTATTCTAATTATGTGAACTATCAATTTGCAATGTGTTAATGTGGTACTCAGACTCGAGATTCAACCAATCAAAATGCTGATTTCATGTTTCGAGCATGATTTGTTTGCTCCAAGCACTGAGCAAAGCTTTATGACGTTAACACCTGGTTTTTGGGGTTTGACTTCTCAGAGACATGTGTAAAGTCAGTACATTATGTATTTATATAATACTTCTTGAAAAACTGGTCATTATCGTGATACATCGACTGCCCACAGGACAGTGGTATTGACTTAGATAGTGATCATGGCTGAGCCGAAGCCGAGGTTATTAATGCTGTCGCAGGTAATACCACTGCCCTACGGGGCAGTCCATGTATCACGATAAAGACTAGTTATTATTATGTTTATTCCATTAAGAAACCTTGTTTTGGAAAATTCCCATAAATTCAAAATGCCTAAAGCAAACCCGAGTAGTTGTATGTTCTATGGCAAAAAGTGAAGACCAGTCGCAGTAATTGAATCAGTACTGCAATTCATTTTAGTGCATTTTTTTAGTATATAAATACTAAATCAAGTTCTCTTTACTTTTATAACGAACACATATAATAAACAATTCAACAACTTAAATATATAAAACATCTCTCTAAACAGAGAAACCCCGCCCCACATGTCATTAACAGAGAAACTCCGCCTCAACGGTCATTATCAGACGAGAACCACGCCCCACCGGTCATTATCATGTAAAAGTTCGTTAACGAACGTTTTGTCTGGTCCGTTTTGTTCTGGTAATGACTGATTGAATTTATTACTGAAGAATAATGAATGTCATTTGGCCTCTTTTTATCCAATAAGAGAAGCGTATTCCTAACCGTTATGATAAAGGTGCCTTTATATTTCAGCAACCTGTAATTCAGTAGTTGTTGTAGGTTATATTACTGTCAGCTGTCATATTTGCCTTCACCTATTATTTGTTATAGATCAGATTTTCATCTTTTAATTGTTTCCTATTTCATTATGTTTGGATCTTATATCTGACTAAATGTATATGTGTTTGCTTATTTGTGAAGACCGTACATTGACTTTGACCTGTTTACATTTAACGTACGTCATTAGGACCAGTGGATAAGTTCATTGACAATCAGGGTACATCTATTTTTTTATTCCGGAAGCAATGTATTACGTATCTTTAATTCCAACGGAGATAATAAGTATATTATAACAGATCTCCAAACAATTTATGTAGTCGGGTTGAATTTTCATAAAATGCAACTGTTGTGAAAAGGATCACTATTTCTGTCCAATTGTTGCAGTTTACATTACAGCAGTTTTCACGGTTTTTGAAGACTATCTTCAATCTTCAATTCACGTGCATAATTTACTAATATACTATTTCTTGTAATAATGAATAATGTCTTATGAATAGCTACATAATGTTAATTGATGTAGTATCAATTCTTTGAGCTGTTCGATTTAAATAGTTCAACATGTTAACTTGTACAAGTGTAAGTGAAAATAAATTAACATAAACTTTCTAATACTTTTACATGTTTTAATATGCTGATCATCACAAACTCTGTAACCTAATTACAACGATATATTTGAAGTGATGAACAAAACGGCATATTGACAAAACACATAAGCAGAAATGAAAGACAAGAATATAAAAATTTACAAACGCACAATATCAAAATGATGTTTTCACATGTTTTAGTTTGATCATCATAATGAACTCTGAAACCTAGATATTTGATATTAAGTAGTGTTAAAACGTTCGAAATTATATCGGGTATATCACCAAATTGAACAATGTATATAAAAAAGGTAAAATCACGAAATACTGAACTCCAAGGAAAATTAAAAACGGAAAGTCCATAATCAAATGGCAAAATCAAAAGCTCAAACACATCAAACGAATGGAAAAACGACTTTCATACTCCTGTCTTGGTATAATCCATGTAATGTTTCTCTACTCGATTGAGTAGAAACCTTAGTTTTTCATGCAAATAAACTCAATGATTTTTCATATTTCAATTCTACGCAAAAGTACTGACTGCTGAATTTGCGATACCCTCGGAGAAGATATGCCTATCAGCAGTGGCATCAACATTATCAAGAATACAAGGCTTACACATCGGTTTGCCAGACTCGAGTTCTGTCTTTGTGAGACTCATCACTGCCGCTGGAAACAAAATAAGATACATATTTAAAAAACAGTTAAAACAGCAAATTTTAAAAAGAGGGACGAAAGATTCCGAAGGAACAGTCAAACACATAAATTAAAAAAAAATGACAACGCCATGGCTAAAAATGAAATGAAAAGCTGTGCAACATATCTCTTGGATAGAAACTCCATATACTAGATAGTAATCGAAGGTACCAGAATTATAATTTAATACGCCAGACGCACGTTTTGTCTACATCAGACTCACCACTGACGCTTCGATAAAAATAGATATAAAGCCAAACAATTCAAGGCAAAAGAGCATTGAGGACCAAAATTCCAAAAAGTTGTTTCATATATAGCTAAGGTTATTTATGAAGGGATAAGAAAATCCTTAGTTTTCCAAAAAAAATAAAGTTTTGTAACAGGAAATTTATAAAAATGATCATATATTAAGTGATATTCGTGTCAAAATCGAAGTGCTGACAACTGGGCTGGTGATACACTATAGAGTTACGAATAATTCAACATTTTAAAAACAGTTTGTTCCCAGAAATCAAACATACCAACCACATTACGTGACAATATGATAATAGTCCTCAGCTGCATAAAACAATAAATCTTTTCGCTAACAAATTTTATAGTCGGATTGACATGATCTACTGTAATCATGTTGAAAATGTGAATCATACAAAAAGTAAAGAAAAACAACAAAATTGAAAAATGCTTTATCTGTGGTTATTAAAATAAAGACTATGAGAACAAAATCATAGAAATATAAATACCAAAAACAAAATGGTGACAAATACTGACCAAGATCTATACAACGCTTTCTCCATTTTGTAAGGTATATCGAAGAGAGAAATATGACACTTATTAACTGTATTACAACTTATACTATACGTAAAAAACTAATAAGAGAAGAGCAGTTGTCTCTATTCTTGCAGAAGTGTAATATAACAGTTGTCAATTTGTAAACATAACGAATATATATAAACTGTCTCAAGTAATATATCAATAATTATATTTAGTTTTCAGACAATTTGAGTGTTACTTATTTTCATTTTCTGTCAGGTTCAATGAAGACTTATCTGTTTATATACTTTATTATCAATAAAAAGTTCTAAATACTTGATGAACACAAGAGAAAAAATAGTGAAAATAGATACTCGGAATTAGTTGGTCAATAATGCTGTAATAGTTACTCTAATAGAATTCTTTAAAAAAAAAGATGATTTAGATATGTAAGTTTCTGTAATTACATATCAAAGGGTTGACATTTTTGTATTCAAGATTGTCAACATGCACAGAAATTTGGTAAAGATGGAAGAAGTCATTAGCTTTGCTTTTTTTTGTTTGGGTTTTGGACGTGAAATAAGTTGCAAAGGAGACAATAGTTCAAGAGAATATAAGTGAATCAATTAAAGGTCACCGTGTAGTCTTCAACGTTCTACAAAAAGTAAAAAAAGGCCCCGATATACAAAAAAGAGCAAATGGGAAAAAAAGAAATGGTCTGATTCCTGACCTAGCAATAAATAGAACACACATACGACAACTAACATTAAGACTAAAGACTGTCATTGTTAGATTCAAAAACAAAGAGCCAAGCTGAGAGCAGGAAGATTAGATACGCACAGAAACGAACTTAAAAATATAGAATGTTGGGAACATGTAGGCCCTTAATACGCCAGACGCACGTTTTGTCTACATCAGACTCACCACTGACGCTCAGATCAAAATAGATATAAAGCCAAACAATTCAAGGTCAAAGAGCATTGAGGACCAAAATTCCAAAAAGTTGTTTCATATATAGCTAAGGTTATTTATTAAGGGATAAGAAAATCCTTATTTTTCCAAAAAAAATAAAGTTTTGTAACAGGAAATTTATAAAAATGATCATATAAGTGATATTCGTGTCAAAATCGAAGTGCTGACAACTGGGCTGGTGATACACTATAGAGTTACGAATAATTCAACATTTTAAAAACAGTTTGTTCCCAGAAATCAAACATACTCAAAACATTACGCGACAATATGATAATAGTCCTCAGCTGGATAAAACAATAAATCTTTTCGTTAACAAATTTTATAGTCGGATTGACATGATCTACTGTAATCATGTTGAAAATGTGAATCATACAAAAAGTAAAGAAAAACAACAAAATTGAAAAATGCTTTATCTGTGGTTATTAAAATAAAGACTATGAGAACAAAATCATAGAAATATAAATACCAAAAACAAAATGGTGACAAATACTGACCAAGATCTATACAACGCTTTCTCCATTTTGTAAGGTATATCGAAGAGAGAAATATGACACTTATTAACTGTATTACAACTTATACTATACGTAAAAAACTAATAAGAAAAGAACAGTTGTCTCTCTTCTTACAGAAGTGTAATATAACAGTTGTCAATTTGTAAACATAACGAATATATATAAACTGTCTCAAGTAATATATCAATAATTATATTTAATTTTTCAGACAATTTGAGTGTTACTTATTTTCATTTTCTGTATGGTTCAATGTAGACTTATCTGTTTATATACTTTATTATCAAAATAAAGTTCTAAATACTTGATGAACACAAGAGAAAAAATAATGAAAATAGATACTCGGAATTAGTTGGTCAATAATGCTGTAATAGTTACTCTAATAGAATTCTTAAAAAAAAAGATGATTTAGATATGTGAGTTTCTGTAATTACATATCAAAGGGTTGACATTTTTGTATTCAAGATTTGTCAACATGCACAGAAATTTGATAAAGATGGAAGAAGTCATTACCTTTGCTTTTTTTGTTTGGCTTTTGGACGTGAAATAAGAAATTGTGTAATAATTGCAAAGGAGACAATAGTTCAAGAGAATATAAGTGAATCAATTAAAGGTCACCGTCTATTCTTCAACGTTCTACAAAAAGTAAAAAAAGGCCCCGATATACAAAAAAGAGCAAATGGGAAAAAAAGAAATGGTCTGATTCCTGACCTAGCAATAAATAGAACACACACACGACAACTAACATTAAGACTAAAGACTGTCATTGTTAGATTCAAAAACAAAGAGCCAAGCTGAGAGCAGGAAGATTAGATACGCACAGAAACGAACTTGAAAATATAGAATGTTGGATACGTGTAGGGCCTTAAAGATTTTCAAAGTCAATGGCAGCCTATGGAACAAAAGAGGGGATCAAGCAAAAGTCGATCAGATTAAAGTTCTATGTGCAAATTTAGTAGAGCGACAATTTTGAACTTTTCCGAAAACTCGGACATTTCAAACGACCAAACTGTGAGAATTTGATCAATTTTAAAGTGGATAGTTGCATGCATTTCAAATACACCAATCAATCCCCGCCCAAACACCAATAAACAAACACCAATTCCCGTCATTCTGTCACGATCAATGCTATCATAAAAGAATTAAGATGTTCTATGTAAAACAAGATGTTTTTCAATTAATATAAGTAAGATGTAGGAAAACCGGGTAACATTACGCATTTGGCTGTATAAGATTTTCAGAAAAAAAATAAAACATTAATTTTTCATTACAAATTTTATGTATTACTTTTAGTAGTTGTTACTTTATCATATGGTACAAAAATCATTCGTGTTACCCTAGGTGACTTTTAAAATGTAGATATCATTGCAAAAGCTCCGAATTATCTCCCTTTGATTCAAAAATGTAATTTTGGCATTAAAATTGAAATATCTTTTTTTACTCATCGGTGAGCTATATTTTTTATAGTTGTTTTCAAATAATATGTACATGAATAAATAATTGTAAGCGATCTCTGTGATTTAGTTCTTTCTTTATTTTGATTTTACTGCTATTTCTCCAATTTGTTCAACAGAAAAAAAAACATGAACAAAAACGTATGCTTCTTTCGAAGGCAGATTGTAAGCGTAAATGAACGGTGACCCCATTTTTTTTTATTTCATTTTTCTATTAAGTATAAGTTAAAGTTTATTTATAGAAAAATATAGAGAAATCCTATATAAACAAAACTGATTTAGACCCGCAATCCCCCTTAAATTGATGATAAATGTTTTGCCACAGTATCCACATTAAAAGTCTTATATGTTAACCTCAGCATTTAGGATATTCGTGACACGTCTAAAGAAACCTTTAAAAATTGTCTAAAATATGGAGACAAAACAGTGCAAATTAAAAATAAATATATGTTTCATTGTCCTTTAAGTAATATGAAATAGAAGACAGTTTTATTTTATTCTTTTTTCAGAAATAAAACATTGAAAATGAAAACCAAAAAGAAATAATAATATGTACGTATACAAATCAGTCTATCATGAGCAAGCGAGCCGTACTTATTATTAAATAGCTATGACTCAGTTTTCCATTCGTTTTATATGTTTGAAGTTTTGAGTTTGTCATTTCCTGATGAAGGTTCTGTAAATCCAGAAAAGCGCTTCAGACGCAAGGAATTATTAACCGTGTTCAAGTTGTTTTTAATTTTTTTTTATAAGGGTTTTTTAGATGTGAATTTGCCATGCAGTTCGGTATTTTTGTTATTTTACTCTCCACAAATAGTCATATTATATATAGAAAGTAGCGATGTATAGGTGAACAACAGTACAAAAAATCTAACATTTAATTTGATAAATTCAATAAGTGGTAACATTTTTCACTTTCAATGAATTCATTTTGGCATTTTATCAAATAATTGTAGTAGTCGTATTAACGGTTTTATTATTTGTACTACACGTATATTTTAACCACAACATATTTACTGTTCATGTCCTAGAGGTTTTTTTTCTTTAATGTTAAATTCTATAAAAGTAATAAACTCAGCATATAATCTTTTTCTTTATTACACCAATATCACTTTTCTATCGTTATGCAATCACATGTCCTTCGAATTTTATGCTTGTCTAATGACATATGGGTTTTCAATACGATAATATGAAAATATGTCACATTAAACTATATTTGCATAACGGTCTATAGTAATACACATAGTGATATCGTCAAGAAAATGTATTAAATCGCACTTACACTCCATAACGAATATATTCTATAATAAGAGTTACTTACGTGAATATCAATACTTAAAAGTCGACAATACAGGTAACGTAAAAGGAAATTTATATTTGTTTTTTTTTAATTGAATAAAATGTAAACTAAAAATAGTATAGGTAAAACCAGTCAATTCTTTGGAAATTTATATATCAATACCCGAATGATCATTCATTGAAAAAAGTATCAACAAAATACACTAGTGTTATTTTCATAAACGCCATTATGATTGTGTACACGATATTGCATTGACAAAGTAAGTAATTTATTATCATCACTAATCTATGTTTTTATTGGTTGACTGGTAGAATAACTTTCATATTTTATTATGTCAAAATATGACAATATCGTCAAAATCATAAGACTAGTAAATGCTAAATTAACAACTTTCTAGTCTTGTCAAGTTATGTTCTCATATCGATCACTGATTGTGTCAGGTACATGTACATCATATGTGTATATGTTGTTTGCAAGTTGTCATTTTATACCAGATTACAATGTTCAAAACATAAACATTTTAATATAATTTCTAAATACGACACCTTATTTAAAAAAAAATCAAAACCAGTATCATGTGTTTGAACATGTGAGCATCTTTTGATTTTTATATTTACATTTTATAAGTTGGGCACACCATTTGCATGAACATTGAAGGAACTCCTGATCATCAGTTTCTGATAGTTTTTTAACTGCTTCTTCAAGTTTGTTTTGCACTCTTAACTCGTCTATAAGCCAGGTAAGCTTGTCTTAGGTGCATATGTAATTGGAGGTGAATGTACTATTCTTAGCTAGCATCAGAACCTCTTGGACTTGAACCTACTTAATTATGAACACTGCTTGTTAGTATCTGCAAGTATTCACAGTTCTGTAGGTAATTTATTTTTGTTGTTCGGATGTACATGTACTTGACCACGTTTTCTCTGTGTGTTTATTTTAGACGTATTTCTTTTTGTATTTAACTGACATTAGCCTTTTCCCACTGTCGCTTTGACAATCATATCACATTTTCACTTTGATCATATTTACACTATTACATCAACTGAGTAAATGACAAAACGTGTGTTCAAACATCTCTTGGATTTATACGTTTATCAATTTATCAAAACAATTGACTAAAAAAAAAGTTGTTGATAAGCGTTCAACAAAGTTAAATACTAAATATGTGTCATGATGCATTTTTTTTTATTAAAGTCGACAATATATAAAATGCCATCATTTGTAAAAAATTGTAAAAATTTGTTAAGCTGAATAATCATATATTCTTTGGAAAAAATACAAGTGAAAGTACATCACTTTGTGTACAAATTGTAATTTGTACAAGCAATGGTTGGGGAAATTTTTACAAAGTTAAATAACAAATTATAATCCAAAAAATATTTTTGTACAATTGATTACTTCAACACGACTTCACATGTATGCATGAATAATTTATCTGAATATATACGTCTTACCGTATTTCCCGCGGTTTTAATTTGTAGCCCGGAATCATTTTCTATCCATCGATTTATTACTTTCAAACAGCAGATTACTACTGTTTCCTTTATTCACTACTATATGTCCTTTTATTATCTTACTGTTAGGTCGCCATTAACTCATACAAGTTTTAAAATAAATATATAATTTTTTATTAAAACTTTTCGGTCATGACAATGTTGATACTCGAACTTCCTCTGGCTGATTCCTTAAATTCAGAAATCCAGTTAACTTATGATTAAATTGTGAAAAATATTGCATTTTACTGAAAGTTGGAACAAGCAATATCAAAACAGAAACAACAAAAATCAAAATAAACATGGTTTAGGATTTTTTTAATCTAAATTGACACATTCAGAATTTATTTAAGATCGACATAATCAAAACAACAACACAGCATATGACTAACTTGTTTTAAGCTGATACAGATCTAGAGCATTTAAAAAAGACAAATTGTTCATGAATACAACACATCTTGCAATCCAAACAGACTCTTTGTTTTTCGTAAATTAATCTCAAGTTGGGTTTTAAGTTTATGCGTCTAAGTATTTAAACATTTTTCATGTGAGGCCTTTTATTGTTGACTATACAGTTATACGTATTTTCACTTTATTAAAGGGTTACTTACATTTATTAAAACTACTTACTTGTGACTTTTTTAATCATACGCCATCTCTCGCTACTTATAACTATGCCTGTAGATTGCAGGGAAATGGCATTTAACCTTTTTTTTTTGCTAAAACGTTTTAATGGAACTGAATATTATTTGTGCATTCCTAATGTTTGCCCAAATCAAAATAGGGAAACATTTATCCCTGTTAAGAACATTGACATAATTTGCCGTTATATACTGGTTACATAGTATATTTAATCGATCTTTTAGAGCTATCAGTATGGGATTGACTTCAAATATTTGTGTGAGATACAGCCAGTGACATTATAAAGCATTAAACCCCAGCTTTCTCTGAGACTAGCTTCTGATGTTTTGGTCGAAATGAAATCAACAACTTCTGCAAGGCGAAGAACAGGGGATTATTATCGTTAAAATAAAAACCATACTAATTATAAGAAAAATTGTTACCTTTATTGGATTTAGTTGCCATTTTAGTTCGTAATCAGCTGTATTTATTCACGATTGGACAAATTTCAACAGATCACATTTTGAAATATTCTGGTTCCATAGAAGGAAAGACTAAATAAAAAATAAACCTGCAAACACAGTTTAAAACATATTTTGAAAAACAAAACGATAACAGTAAAAGTCATAGACTGTATTATTAGGACAATAGGAGTGCATTGACTTAATAAAGACGTAAAGGTTGTGACGAAACGGGGGGAAGCTTTAAAGAATCTCACAATTTTCCAATTTCAAGCTATGTACTTAAACCGTTGTTTTTGTAGCCCTTTAACTATTACTGGTTATATATTGATTATGTCTAATAATGATATAATGATTAAGTTAGCTCTGCATCATATTGATAACTAATGATTTGATTTTCGTTTAAAGGTCATGCATCAAAGTAAGTAATAAAAATAGTTATTCATTAAAGTGTCATTTTTTTCACTTGTTGAGAGTTTGGTCAATGGCATTAAAACCACAAAAGTCTTGTCATGATGAAGAATATTAATAGTACTGATACTGAGTATAATTGTAATATTAATACCAATATTGATGATATACCAATAACAATAAAACTACTACTACTAATAATAATAATAATATAACTGCTACTACTACTACTACTACTGCTACTACTACTACTACTACTACTACTACTACTACTATCACAACAGCTACTACTACTACAACTACTACTACTACTACTACTACTGCTACTACTACTACTACTACTACTACTACTACTACTACTACTACTACTACTACTATCACAACAGCTACTACTACTACTACTACTATTACTACTACTACTACTACTGCTACTACTACTACTACTACTACTACTACTATTACTACTACTACTACTACTACTGCTACTACTACTACTACTACTACTACTACTACTACTACTACTACTACTATTACTACTACTATTACTACTACTACTACTACTACTACTACTACTACTACTACTACTACTACTACTACGACTACGACTACGACTACGACTACTACTACTACGACTACGACTACGACTACGACTACGACTACTACGACTACTACTACGACTACAACTACTACTACTACTACTACTACTACTACTACTACTATTACTACTACTACTACTACTACTACTACTATTACTACTACTACTACTACTACTACTACTACTACTACTACTATTACTACTACTACTACTACTACTACTACTACTACTACTACTACTACTATTACTACTACTTCTACTACTACTACTACGACTACTACTACTACTACTACTACTACTACTACTACTACTACTACTACTACGACTACGACTACGACTACGACTACGAATACGACTACTACTACTACTACTACGACTACTACTACTACTAGTTGTAATAATAATAATAATAATGAAAATAAAAATAACAATAATAATTAATAAATAATAATAATAAGGGGACGAAGTCTTCTTTAACGCTAGAAAAATAAAAAGAATAATAAAATCCTACAATAAAAACATTCTACAAATGAAATTAAAATCGTTAACTTTGTTATTTTTCAGAACTTTTTAATTTCCTGCTTCTGTGCAGAAATATACTTCCTTCTTTCGGTTTCGTTTTTCATGAGACTAGGTAAAATATATATTTATTAGTTACATGTAAGTAAATTATAGGAAGGAACACAAAACGAATTGCCTTTTTTCCTTTTCAATACTTCTTTTAACTGTTGAAAAAAATGTACCTGATGATTGCATTTCTTTGTTAACATTGAATATAGCATCATTACTTAAAAAAGGTCACAACTAGAACCCCTAACAACAGAACTAAAATCGGAAACGTTACGGTATTCCCGTTTTTTTAATAGATTTTAAAATCAAAATATGTTTGAAATCAAACAATTTTTTTATACATGCTTCGTCCACTTTTACAAGTTATAACTGCCTCATATTGATAATAATGAAAATGATAATGATAATGAGAGCAATATTAATAATAGTTATATATATAATAAAAATAATGATTAACAGATCAAGGGAAAATAAAAGTTATCATCATGTACATGTAATCACAAATAATAATAATACCATATCAGCTGATGTCATCCTTTGCATTTACATAAATATACATTTACAACTGATATGTTGTTTTTGTAGAACCCTTAATGCTGGCATGTAAATACTGAATATGGATTATAAGATATTGTTTTCCCTGGTATTTATATTAGAGTTGTCAATTCAGGTACGTATTCAATATCAGAATGTCTTTTTAAAATACTGCATTGCTTCGTGTACAACTAGTTCTTATTTGGCATACTGGTGAGAGGAGAGGAACAATACCATAAGAAAATTTAATTGTCAAAATAACTTAGAAGACATGGCAAAAAATATCGATGATGAATGACAAATAGCATTATATACAACACAACATAACAAAGAACGACTAAAGAGACCAAAGGGATATGCAAACTAATAAGTCAAACATAAATAGAATACAAAGTATTACATAATTAAATCTAACAAATTAGCATCACAAACCCCATCAAATATCAAGTGTGTACGTAATCAGGTGCTCTAAGCCGGTACGTAGAGCCTGCATCACACCCATCAGTTATCGAATCTTTTTATCAAACAGGAAGATTCATGTTTACATTAATGAACAGTTATATCGATAAAGTAAAAATGATAGTTTAATCGGTGAATCAAAGATCTGTTACAACAATAGAATGACGTCCTAACAATGTGTTAAAACATAATCTTTACAATATTCGTTATCAAATGTTTTTGGATAAAAGTATTTCGGGTTTCACAAAAAATGTTGTTAGCCATATACTAATCATTATTGAAGGACAAAGATGGGAACCCATTTTGTAATTACAAAAATGGACTTAAAACTATTGAGGGATTTTGCTGTCCAAGATGCAAACAGGAAACCAACAAAGAGAACTGTCGTTATGAATGTCCCATTGATTATTATCGGTTTGGAAAACGATGCTATGGAACACCTCAAAACAATACAGCACCCTCGATACCTTTTTCACCATTTGTGTGCAATCGACAGTGTCCCAAAACGCATTATGGAATAGCTCTCAATGAAACTAAAATATGCGTATCCTGCTCAATTTTGTGTCTCGACATTTCTATGGAAACATCTTGCGCTTGTGCAGTTGCTGAAAAGGAAACCGATATGAAAACTGTGCTGATAATAACAAACATCATAACAGCTTTACTTTTGATAGCAGCTACATGCATTTTGATTTCATGTTATTATCAAAAACGGAAAATGGACAAAAAAAGTGAAAGAAATAACATTGGGAATCGTAATGAGGTAAGTATAATGAGACAGTAAATAAAACATAGGAAAATCACTACTGTGGATAATTTTTTATTCGTTGGTTTTCGTGGGTAGAGTCTAACCACGGAATTAAATGTTCAACGCAAAACAAATTTTCAATAGGCTTGTATGCAAACTTCGGCAAAACCACGAAATTAAATATCCACGCAAATGCGAGTTTTCTTTAATCGACGAAAATTGGTATTCACGATAATAAATGGATCCACAGTATTTAATTCAGAAACATTTATTATTCAAGTTTGATTGGGCTAGCATCTTTTAATTTTAAGAGTTTGTTTGACAATATTGTGAAAGAGGTTTGCGAATGATAAAGAAAATACAGGCGCTCTAAACTTTAACCGACAGTGTTAATCCTTTGCTCAATTTATTCTATTATTTCTACTCCTGATAATCTATGCCATTTCTTTGTCGGTATATCTTTAGGAAATTTGATACAAGTAGACTAAGGTTAGGCAGTCCTTTTGACTGGTTGAGTCTTTGTATAGTTTTTTGTTGTACTATTAAACATTCAAGCTACAGAAAATATCCTTGTTTGAACAATAGAATATGTTTGAACTACAAAAAAGTGCTATGTCACATATTTTAGTTAAAATGAACATGTAACTTTGACTTGTTAAACTCTAACTGAAAACAGAAAAACCTTTGCATCTATCTTCTTAGTTGTTCCCTGAAAATTGACCATAAACTATTCTGTATTATTTAAACTAAAATTCATGTACCAAAAAACAGTATTTATCAAAAAACAAAAATCTATGTATTTAAACAAAGAAAGGAGTAACTGATTCAGTCATCATAAACGCTCCGATTCTAGCTAAAATATGAAACATCTATTAAACATGTAAAACATGTAACTTTTTTAGGATGGTTTTTGGCAAAAATGAAAGTTGCCGCATCCGTGTTAATCCTAAATCTTTTATATATGTTATGTTTTATCATCAAATACAATTTACATTGCAACACAAATTCGACTACTTTCATTTTAAACGGAAATAATCTACAATTCAACTAAAATGCTAAAATTGTGAAGATTTCAGTTATTCAACATTAATATTCATTATTTATGCTAAATAGTTATCAAAAGTACCAGGATTATAATTTTATACGCCAGACGCGCGTTTCGTCTGCATAAGACTCATCAGTGACGCTCTAAAACCTGATATATGTGAATTGTATTGTCAATAACACCCATATTTATGTTGCAGTAACATTATACTTTCCATAAAGTGAACAAATTTTTGAAACTGCTATATTTTTGGGCCACAAAAGGGTCTTACTGGACCTACTCCTTTGCTGATTTTGGGACCATTTTGTTTTAATGCCGAATCTACTATTGTCTAAACAAATGTCTAATTATTCTAATATTTCCAATCATCTTATTTGAGAAAGTCATAGTTCAAATAGCCAAATTTGAATACAAAATTTTTCAAAACCTTGGACGTAATCCATTTATGATTCTTGAACTCAAACTTGCTTTTGCGAATGCATGAGAATGATTTAATAAAAACAATAGACAGTAGAAAAATGTAGGTCAGATAAACAAATAGTTATTAACAAATTTATAATACATTTGTACATGTATCTTTTGTCAGAACTACAACATTGAGGCAAAAGTAGAACAGTTGGACGAAATAAACGACACAAAATCGATGGATACAGGACATACAGCTAAAGAAATAGACGAAAACAAAACGATGGATACAAATCATAAACCTGAAAATGATATTGCAGTGGCTGCACAGAGACAACAGGAGAAAATTACAAGATATACACGGGATCCGACTATTTTACGAAAGGTAACCTCATGTCATACAATCTAGACAAACAAGTTCCTGCGTAAACGATAAAATTATACACGATATAGATTTTATAGTACTGGGTTGGTGCCACTGCTGAAAGGTTATCAGTCCACGGGAGTTATATAAGCCCAGTAGTCTTTACTTCGGTACTGACATTATTTGAAACATACCTAACTAAATCTATCGTTTGTGTATGTAGAAATTATACACAAAACGCCCACTGAATGATCACGAATGAATCAAAAGTTTCAATGGTTGTGGTTCGTTCACAGCCAGCTCAAATCAGAGAATTCAAGATATATATTTGCTTCATGTAACATTCCGCATTTAGGTAATAGGACAAGTTAGGTTGGTTCAAAGACCGATTGTTTTTCTTTATAGCCAATTATAAATACACAAGCACGTTAAAAACTCGGTTTTGTGTACCTGTGTATTATTTCTGAAAGAAAAAAATATGATTTTGCTATAATTACCAAGTCAAGAATATGCGATTGTTATTCATTCGGTTAGGGTGTTTGAACTTTTTTATTTTACCATTTGATAAGAAACTTTCCTTTTGAATTATCCTCGTTTTATCCTGTTAAATTGAAATATACCTATATAACGCACATGAGATAACTGTTCGATCAAGAGTTGACTCTTTTTCAATATAAGTTTTCTTTGATTAAGGTGGTCTACTTATTACATTGACAATTGGATTTTTTGATGAAATTAAAGTAGAAAATGTAAGGAACCATATTTTTCCTAGTAATTCACAATGAAAATGTGTTTTAATCCAATGTCATTGACAATGCATTGTCAAAGCCTCTTATTGTTTGACATCAGAAGAGTGAAATTACCACGTTTATTTTAAATGTGAAAGGATCGTTTTGATACCTGGGAAATTAATGAAAATCATTGCAACAAATGTAATGACTACTTATAAATTTAACTCACACGAATCAAATTCTAATTTTGTCAGATAAATTTACTACACTAGTGATTTTCTCCATTCACATATTTGAGGCTGTTGTTGAACAAAATGGTTTGTAGATTGCGCAACGTCCGATTAATCGACTTGTATAAATGTGTCCAAATCATAGGAGTAGAAAGTAATACAATAGCAGGTGTTATACCGACATTTATTGTGAAAATACAAGGACATTTATGTGAAGACACACGGACTATTTGTTTTAAAAAGTAACTCGTACATTTAGTGAGTTAATATGCACTCTATCGTACACCTTGTGACCTAATAATCTATTAAGAAAAATGTGAATGAACAGTTATTTCTATCAAAAAAGCTTACTATGTCCCAAAGTGCTGCAATAATAAGCGTCTATGAAGTTATGGAACTCTACATAAATGTTATTCTAACATATTTTTATGAACAAACCTCTTGTTAAACATTTTTGTTTTGTTTTGAGCGTCACTGATGAGTCTTTTGTAAATGAAACGCGCGCCTGGCGTAATCATAAAAAGTTCAAACCTGGTATCTATGATGAGTTTATTTGCAACCACTGGGCTGATGCCACTGCTGTTGGATATTCATTTCCCGGAGGGTATCACCAGCCCAGTAGTCAGCACTTCTGTGTTGACTTTTGTTTTCATTGATTTGTTCATGATTATAAATTAACTGTTTACAAAACTTTGAATTTTGGAAAACTAAGGCTTTTCTACCTCAGGAATAAATTACTTTAGCTGTATTTGGCAAACCATTTAGGAATTTGTTATTCTCAATGCTCTTCAACTTCAACATTTCAGAATCAGGGACTTTTTTACTAATATAGAAAGTTCCTGACAGAATTCCGAGAGCCTCTATATATTAAAGTAGTATAATTGTAATTTACATGTAGATAAACGCGAAAAATAATTGTCCTTTCTAAGGAAGTGTAATAGTTGTGGTTCTTGCGATCTAAACACTATAATATGAAACGCGAAAAATAATTGTCCTATCTAAGGAGGTATAAAAGAGGGACCAAAGAGTCCAAAGAGACAGTCAAACTCGCAAATCTAAAACAAACTAACAACGCCATGGCTAAAAATGAAAAATACAAACAGAAAAACAACAGTACACATGACACAACATATAAAACTAAAGAATGAACAACACGAACCCCACCAAAAACTAGGGGCGATTCCAGGTGCTCCGGAAGGGTAAGCAGATCCTGCTCCACATGCGGCACCCGTCGTGTTGCTTATGTGATTACAAATCCGGTAAAAAGTATAATTCGGTAGGTCAAATTCATGAAAGGGAAGGGGATTGTAGTTACGACGTAAGGAACATATCCGATATCATTTGTGAAACGGTTGTTCCATAACAGTCAACCAACTCGTGATGGCGTCCGTAAAATTTACGAAGGGATGATTTCAACTTCACCATTTGGAACTCTTGGTTTATTAGCTTCCTTGTGAGCAGTAACCCTCTATCAAGAAAATCATGATAGGAAATGCAAGCACGGGAATATCGTTTCAATTGGGAGATATATACCCCGTATGCAGGTGCTGCTGGAATGTTGCTACTTAGAAATGGAAAGTTCACAATTGGAAAGCTGAAATCATCTCTTTTGTCGTAAAGTTTTGTCTTCAACCGAGCCTCATTGTCAATTTCTAGATGTAAGTCAAGATATGAAGCTGACTTAACTGTATCTGTAGTATCCTTTATCTCCAATTCGATGGGATAGATGCGATCCACATAGTCACTAAATTTTGAATTGTTTAGTGAAAGAACGAGCGGAAATTAGAGTTAAAGGATATTGCTTACTTCTTATCTTTCTTCCTAAGAAGTTCCTGCATGAAGTCAGCATATAATAGTTATGATTCTTGCGATCTAAACACAATGATATAGATAAAGGTCTGAATGGCTTAATTATTTTTCAATTTTGTTATCTTTCATATAATTTGTTGCGCTTGTGTAACATGTTTTACTTATTTTGATATGCAACTGGTATGACCCCTTACATAGTAAAAGTTTCAAAGAAAACAAAAGCCAGAATACAGAGAGTCTCTGTATATTAAAGAAGTATAATCGTAGTTTACATGTAGATACACGCGAAACAAATTGTCCTCTACAAGGAGGTATAATAGTTGTGGTTCTTGCGATCTAAACACCATGATATGGAGAACGCTCTGATTGGCTTATTTATTTTTCATTTTTGTTATCTATCATACGATTGGTTGTATTTGTGCATGTTTCAAACCGGATGTTTTATCTATGATTAAAAGTCAGTCTTATGACGGAATCATATCCGGAGTCCTTTTTTTGTCGTTTTTCTCTCAAAATAACTCAATATGAATAGTCATAAGAGTGGATGACAAAAAAAGTAAAATCACAAAAATACTGAACTCAGAGGAAAATCAATTAGGAAAGTCCATAATCACATGGCAAAATCAAATAACAAAACCCACCAAAAACGAATGGACAACAACTGTCATATTCCTGACTTGGTACAGGAATAATCAAATGTAGAAAATGGTGGATTAAACCTGGTTCTATAGCGCTAACTCTCTCACTTTAATAACAATCTCATCAAATTCCGTTATATTTACATGATGCGTTATATAAACAGTCACAATTAATAAAATATTCAAAATATGGGTACATCAGTCATCATCGTATAACAATTTTAAAAGGAACAATTTAACAGAACACACAAACATCTACTATCTACGAACACATTAATTGATTTGAGTGTCTTACGTCAGATTTTTTTTTATACGTCACATTGATTTGTCGTTCAATGTGCATACAAACAATTTTAAAATTTATATAGGCAATGTAAGCATACAGGGTTAAAAAATCAAAAGTATGTAAGAATAAATTACAGAAATAGACCGATATTCAAACTAGTCCAAAAGTTATAAATAGAATTTATGAGAATCCAAAAATAGTTAATTCCACTACGCGATTGAATGATTTTGACGTTTGTGGTTTAACGTATATAGTAATTCATAATGACATATACAAGACCAATGTAATACTGACGATATCTTTTAAAGTACAGAGTCACGTAATAAGAACAAAAGAAATACAAAGAGTCGCATATACAAAACAAACCACCAAAAATTGAAAGTCATTACAAACACATTGACGAGATGTATAAGTACCGAGCCACGTCAAACGGATATTACATAAAACCATTCAAAAGAAAAAGTAATATTAATAATAAAGCAAAGACAAATGAAAGAACAATAAAACATGTTGTTAAGATAATAAACAACACCAGTACCCAGAATCTATACATCAAGACCATCGTTTATTATAATATATAATTGATAATTGATACGGAATATTTATCAACAAGGTCTTGGTACCTTCCGATGAACATTTTAAGAAAACAAAACGAGACGTTCTTTGACATACCCCTGGTTCGTCAACATTCTACTCAGACACTTATCACTTATGAAGTTTTACAAAGTCTGAGTAGGAGCTGCAAGCTCTTGAATATCGAATAAGTTGGGAAATCTATATCCCATATGCAGGTGGAGTTGGTATATTGCTACTAAGGTGGGGGAGATTTATAATTTTAAAATTAAAATCGTCTCGTTTGTCATTGATTCTGGTACTGAGATGACTGTGTAAGTCAAATTCAAGATATAAGTCTGAAAATGAGGCGGAGAAAGCCGTGTCTGTTGTTTCTTTAATCTCTAGTTCTGGGGGATATATTAATGGAACCCAATCAGGAAAGTTCGCATTGTTTATGGCAATAACATCATCAATATATCTGAAAGTGTAATTAAAAAATCTGGCTTCTTTGATCCTCTTGTTTTTGACAAGTGTCTGGAGGAACTCCGATTCATATGAAAATAAGAAGAGGTCGACAAAAAGAGGCGCACAGTTTGTTCCCATAGACATGCCGACAACTCGTTGGAAAAGTCTACCCCCAAATGCATCAAAAATGTTGTCGATAAGAAACTCCAGCATACTGACCAATTGTTCTTCTGTGTAGCATGTTCTACTTTTTTGTTTGTCACTATTTACGAAATATGCCTTATGAAATCCCAAAGTAAAAAAATTATAGCGTATGCTACCATTTTTATGTTGAAAGGCATTGTAGATAATTTCTTTTAGGCGATTTTTCAATTTTACATGGGGAATAGTGGTATACAGGGTTGAAAATGAAAAGTGTTGATGGAACTAATTTCAGAAAAAGACTGAGATTTAAAATTGTCTAGAAGTATTTTAGAATTTTTAAGAATCCACATATGGCTAATACCGCTACGCGAGTAAACAGTTTCACAGTATTTCTGAAGACCCTCTTTCACAGCAGACAGAATTTTAGTCAAACTAATGGATAATTCTTTAGTGGAACATGAAGATGAGCCAGCAACATACCGTTGTTTGTACGGAATTTTATAAAGCTTTGGTATCCAATACAAACAAGGTAAGTCCTCCGATTTGGTGTTCAATATAAAGTTTATTGAAGCCATTAAGGACTTATGATTTGCTAAAATCTCATCCTTGTCAAATGATATATCTTTGTATGTTGGACTACCTGAGTGCTCCGTTATACCCAATTCTTTTACAAGACATTCGTAGTAATACGATTTACATACAAAGACAATATTATTTGAAGATTTGTCTGCAGGAACAGCAACATACTTATCATGAAAAGTTGATAGACATTTCATGGCCTCTTTGTTTCTGAAAACGGACTTTGGTCGATCGATCACACAGCTTTTCAACTTGTGAATGCGACGTTTTATCAGAGACCTGATAGTTTTCACCCATTCTGACAAAGTGTCCAGTTCAACTTCTTCTCGCTTAGTCCATGCTCTGGCGTAGTCCTCAAAAGAATCCATAATTGTTTTGAAGTTATGGTTCCCATTGATGTGTTGTGGTTCTCTAAATTTAGGACCATGAGAAATCACCTTTCGGAAAATTTCATGTTGAATTATATTTAGATCCCCAGTTATAACATGACCAGAGGGGCTGTAATTATAAGGCGAGTGGGAACAGTCATGCGACTATGCATGTAACCTGCAGGACACAGAGGCATGATGATTGATTTATTGTTGAAGGAAGAGAAGTGACACACAAAATGAGGTCTTCTCGTTTAATAGTAAAGATAGATTAGAAATATATTATAGCTGCATGAACATGTTTATTTTTTATTAATAGTGGAAAAGAAACAAGGTCTTACACACACATCTTATATTTATTCCTCTCTTTGGGGATGTGATTGCTGCCTTGTAGTAGCATTAGCCTGCTCTTTTTCAAATTTTCGAGAAATTGTCCTCTCTTAACACGGGTCAGTCATTAATCGTCCCCTTCCGACAAACTATCATCGTCTCTCACGACAATACTCGAGCTCGCAAATGGTATCAAGAGAGCCCGATAATTAAGTCACTGTAATGTTCTCTTTGGAACGGGGATCAAACCAGGATCCTTTGTGTTTGTAGTCCGATGGGCTAACTACTACAACACGGTTACTTATGAAATGTAAGAAGCACTCATCCGCTATATACTAAGAATTCTGAATTTGTAACACATTCAAATTTTGTCATTCAAAAATAATAAAATCTGAAATCGATTAAGGATTTTTTTTTAACTTATTGGGTTGAATGTTGTTTTTTTTTATTAACAGAAAAAGGAGAAAGAAAAAGAAAGAGTTAAAAGTAGTGATTACGCCAACACTAGTGCAATCCGGATTAATAAAATTTTGAACCGCAAAACAATTTCACGTGGATTTAGTCAGTTGTTTGGACGCAAAGGGGAAAACCACAGTTCTAAATTCAAATCGGATATAGTTATTAAACATAATACAACCTCAACCCAACCCATGAATGGTGATGATGTAAATTGTCCATCATACATAGATTTGGCTGAACAAGTTGGAGAGTTTACAAGCAATGTTTCAAGTGAACCAAACAAAGTACAGGAAAACAAACAACAGGTACCAGGCATTGAACGTGGAGTTGCTTCTGTTATAAAAGCAACACAATTAGGCAAAAGTAACGTGCAGGAAAGCAAAAATATGAATAAAACAATAGACAATCGAGGCACAACAAAAATCCAACCAAAGACAGGAAACAGTATTCCGAATGCAAATCACCCTTTACAAATGAAGAATATTGCAAAAAACACACTAAATACAAACAAATTGATACACGATACAAATAGAAATGGAGAAACCATATCAGTGTCGACACATAAAACAGAGACAGAAATTAGTCAGAAAGATGAACCTTTAGATTCCATCAAAGTGGTAACCTTTGCTGCTGACACAAATACAACAACTAAATTTGAAGCATGTTATGACAACAAGGATGTGCCTATTAGTGATCAAGTATCAAATGAAATTTATGAAAACTACACTGTTCATAAAACAGAGATAAATAATTTCAGTGATCGTAAATTCGAAGAACAAACTGACCCAAAGCAATTTGAAGTAAGAAACAAAAGCAGCCTTCGTATAGCTGACAGAGGCAGTAAAATATCAACAAACTCTAATAAAAGCACTACCAGCAGCAATAGCAAAAGTGCGGAAAGTGATGTGTCAAACCTGTCTTTCACAACAGCGCCATCTGGAAGCCCACGACTAAGCGAAGTGGAAGACACGGAGCAATATCTTCATAACGAGGACACTGAAGAACAAACAGTGTACGAAAATATTCCTTATCTTAGTGAAATGGAGGCCGATTTCAAACAAGACTCTGAGAGTCATACAACTGAAATAAATGAATTAGATAATGTTGTTACAACTGATACCCAAAATCATCCCGGTGAAGTGTTAACTGCTATATCAGAAAATGTAGAAGACAGTCAAATAGTAACAACGATCGACAACCGTGATAGTTCAGGAAGCGATGAGTCCTTTCATTCTACTCATAATCAATGTCTTGATCTAGAATCGCGAGACACAAGACACTTGCGGTATAATGCAATTAATGCAACAAAATTTATTGATCTTAAAACAATTACAAGCCAGACAAATATGAGTTTTAGCAATTCAACTGTAAATTTAGTTATCAACCAGAGTAATTAAGATAACAAGTAAGAAAATGGATAATCTTTCTGAATGTCAAAATATTTTTTAACGTAGCTAGAACATGAATAATTACACATGCATATCGAAACATATAATCGCTATAAAAATAACAAGAAAAAGAAGCACGTATGTTAAGAATCAATTTTATATCGTTCAAGATAAAAAAAAACACACAAAAAAAACAACATTATGGGATGTGGTATGGGTGGCAATAAGAGAAGTATCTACCAATATTGAATTAGGTAGAATTAGATATAAATGTAAAAAATAAGGGTACAGCAGTCCAATTTGTAAGAATAAAACCAATACAATAATGGTGCAGTCTTTAGTACTTCTCTACGGGTAACGTTTGAATATCATTAACATGCTCAGTTGCCTACAATTGCTTACATCAAATTATTTTGAACTGCAATGTATCGTTGTCTATTTGTTACCTTTGGCTCCTGAAATGTCTGTTTAATGTGTTCTAAATACTTTGGGAAAATCGAATTCGGCTTTTTTTGTGCCAAAAAAAAAACCATACACTGAAATAATTACATAACAAAAATTAATTTACATATAAAAAGTACCCATAACATAAAAAGACTATATACGATGCATAGTGCAGGGTTTGGTTAAAAAGAAATTTCTAGGCATTACACATGACAATTAATGTAACTAAAGTACCGTCCTCAAACGCAGATGAAAATTCAGAACGGAAAATTTTCTTGTCAAATGTCAAAATCAAAAGCTTATACGCATTACAACATATGGAAACCAACTGTCATAATATTGACTTTGTACACACATGTCATTATGTTTACAATGGTTGATTTTACCGGTTTTAATGGCTAAAATGTTTAAAGTTCAGTATCACGTGCATCATTTGTACTTCTTTCTGCAGACAATTCAATTTGCTCTCTTAAAATATAAATTAACTATCTACTGGGATGTTAATCGATTGTTAAAAGCAGTTCACATGCTTTTGTTGTTACAAAACTTCCTTAAAATCAATTATAAAAGAACCTCTCGTGTTATCTTTCTGTTGCATATTCCATTTTTAATAATATGACAAATGCTGTCCTTGTGATTATAGTATTTACATAGGCATTGTTTTGGTTTTATCAGAGGTAATAGATATGGGAGATGATCGCAATTATAGTCACCTCTAATGAAATAAATAAGCGTTTGAAATTATTAAGTGTTGATATGAAAATACCCAGAGGCAAAGCAAGAAGTAAAAGTGACAAATATGCTAATCATGCTTTACGTCTTCTGTAAATATTGTACCTTTAACTTTTAAGACAATATCAGTTTAGTACTGATTATAACTATTGCGAAAATTTACAATTGGTCAATATGTGATTCCAATTAAAAAAACACAATATCTTCATCATTTGTTCAGTTTGATTATTTTATATATATAATTTATATAATTAATGCTTTTTTATGTGTATTTTTTATCTATCATAGACTTTCATAGGGTTTGGAAGTAAACAAATTATACTTTTTGTTATATGTATAATTTTTATAGACAGTAAAAACGAACAAAGATACATACAATAAAAAGTCGAAGCTTCGCCGACAAAAACCCTTTCATTGTTTCAGCGTATTAAAAGTGCTTATCAACAAGCCATCGCACAGAGATTAGCGGAACTCCTAAGTTAAAAATTTGGCTAATAGATATAGGAAGATGTGGTGTGAGTGCCAATGAGACAACTCTCCATCCAAATAACAATTTAAAAATTAAACCATTATAGGTTAAAGTACGGCCTTCAACACGGAGCCTTGGCTCACACCGAACAACAAGCTATAAAGGGCCCCAAAATTACTAGTGTAAAACCATTCAAACGGGAAAACCAACGGTCTAATCTATATAAACAAAACGAGAAACGAGAAACACGTATATATTACATAAACAAACGACAACTACTGTACATCAGATTCCTGACTTAGGACAGGTGCAAACATTTGCAGCGGGATTAAACGTTTTAATGGGCCCAAAACTTCTCCCTTTTTCTGAAACAATAGCATAACATCACAACATATAAAAACATACGATAAAATATCAATTAGCAGACTTAACTCAATCAAAAAACGTATGATTACACAAAGAACGAATAAATTTGATCTGCGATATCTGAATACAAATGCACAGTTAATTAAATATTAGAGACAAACAGTCATGACCAAAAGGCTATCAAATAAATTCAAACACACTGAGAAATATTTAACCAATCAATGTTCACTTTAGAAAAAAACCGTTTTTTTATAATCTTGAAGTTTATACAAATGTTGTAAGAATAAGTGAAAAATTGAAGATATTACAAATAATCAAAGCTGGTATACAGCCAAGATCCATATAAATAAAAAATGACAAAAAAGCATTATAAACAGTATCAACAGGTCGAATTAACAAGAAAATACGATTTGAGAGTACTCGCAGTTACTGACAGCTAGTTAAAAGCCAAAACCAATTAATAGTAAAAAATCATGCATCAGAGACTAAAATCGACTAAAACACATCACAGGGATTTAGTATTTTAACGTCATTAATAGTCAAAGAAGACATGACTTGTGCAATGCCAAAAATAAATGTATCGACAGGTAGTAGTATAGTGAAGAGCGACTTCTATAGAAATAAAAGTTAACGTGGCTGGGTCCCCTATACATCTCGCCTCAAAAGATAATGAAATTTAGTTATGTTTTAATTTGCTAATGACAAAATCAATATTAGTGCCAATGTGAACTATATTCAGAGATCTAATTACAATATTGGTACGATAACCCTTACTTATAAGTTTGTTCAAAGGTTCGATGAGTTTACAAGGATCACATAGTGATTTCCTCGCTTTAAGTACAATATTACCATAAAATTTAGGATGAGAAATACCATTTTTAATAAGCTTTCTACAGGTATAGCCAAATTTACTAATCAAATCTTTGTATCTATGAAAGAATTTAGTAAAAGTTTTAAGTAATTTATGGTATCGAAATCCCTGACACAACAATTTACCAGTGATGCATTGATTACGTTCGTTAAAATCTATGACATCAGAACACACACGGGCAAACCGAACGAGTTGCGATATATAAACACCGTATGATGGAGCCAAAGGCACATCGCCGTCTAAAAAAGGAAAATTAACAATAGGAAATGAAAAATCGTCTCTTTTGTCGTAAATTTTAGTGTGAAGTTTCCCGTTTGAAATTGAAATGTCTAAATCTAGAAAAGGACAACTGCTGCTGTTTATGTTAGATTTAGTTAAAGTAAGTTCGTTTGGGTAAATTTCTGAAGTATATTTAGAGAACTCTGGATTATTCAACGAAAAAATATCATCCAGATAACGGTAGGTATTTTTGAATGTATCAACCAAATGTAACAATGATGGGTCTTTACTGAGTTTGGTCATAAACTGAGATTCATAGCAATATAGAATTAAATCTGCTATTAAAGGGGCACAGTTGGTTCCCATAGGAATACCTACTACCTGAGCGGTATTTCAAAGTTGATTTTTTTCAAAACTTTAATTAAAATAAAATGTGTTATTTAACTGATGTAATGCATTGTGTGTACACAGTATTCTTATAGTATATGAATGCTATTCTTTATGATTGCTGAACTAATGTATATTTGAATACTACAAGGTACATGTTGGTAAACTTTCAACTGTTATATTTTATTTATTAAGATTTTCTTTAATTAGCAGTAGAATCGATTACTTTCATTAAATATCTATTATAACCTTAATTTGATTCATGTCACTATTTGATTATATAAAAAAAACAAATTTTAATCATCATTGCATTTTGAAAAATGACAAGCGAACGTACTTCATCGCGGTTGATTACAATAAAACGTTGCTTTAAAATCGTTCTAAATTTGCATTTAAAAGCAAACAGCAATGAATTATGCCTTCCCATTGAGTATCTATAGTATGCCATCCGTATACTATTACATAGTTGTATCGTCATAGTAGTCAATTTTTGCTGTACAGCATTTTTGCTGAATATTAAGGAGAACATACAACTATGACATGTAAGAGGGCGTGGCCTGGTACTTCTTTGACTTTTTCTATGGTCGGGTTGTTGTCACTTTAACGCATTCCTCATTTCCATTTTCAATTTTATATTACATTAACAGATGCTTGTTCTGTTCGATGGTATGACGGAATGACGTACACGCATATGTATGAGTTGATACTGTCTCACATTTAAAGACGAAACCTTATTGTCAAATCCCATTAAACATGAGGTTACATAGAACCTGCCTTGTAATAATATTCCTCATCGAAGTTTTACCATACAAGACTATATTAATGTAAGCTTTCTGTCACTTTGATTTTGCGAATGACAGTTATGAAACGGATGCTGATACAAGGATATTGCATTTTTAAAAAATAACAAAACTGTAAGCATATACCGCATAGTCACCTAAAACAGGATCCGAGTTGGCAAATCATTTAATTGTTAAACAGTTCAAAAAAGAAAACTGGTGTGTTTACAAAATAATAACAGAAACAAATAAACCACAACAGCAAACGACATTCTCTTCATTACAGGCTTCTTATTTTACTTTGGAATTGCACATCAGAATGTGGCGGAGTAAAACTAGTTTAAGGTGGTATGGGTGTCTTTCGCCATCTTGGATTGTAAAAAACAAAAAAATCTAAGGGTCATATGTTCTATCAAGTTAGCAAAATTTGATGGAGGAATTAGATTTTTAAAGTGAATTTTCATTTCAAAGAACCAATTTATAAGAATATAACTTATAAATATTAATATTTTTACAATTGTAGATTATTTTTGGTTGTTTTTTTAATATTTTCAAATTGGCAATTTAAGGGGAGGTAACTCTAAAACAGTGCATTTTCTGAAGGACTCTACATGAAATTTTCCTATTTTGTCTTTTAGCCGGAAAAAAACGTACGGTGACCCTATCTTTTCTTTTGATATTCTCATAGTATTGTCTGAAAGCAATCTTTTCTAATTTATTTTACAATTCTATCATTTTGTTTAGCTTTTATTCTCAAAATGTTGTTTTTTCCTGTATAATCCATACAAAATTTGTCATTTTGTCACAACCTGTAGCTTGAGAAAATGGGCGGTGACCTATCATTTTTATAATATTTTTGAACATGTATCAATAGATACTACATTTTGGAAAAGTATGAACAAATTCTATCATTTTTATTTTAGACTCCCATACCACCTTAAAGACCCATCCGACCTCATAATTAGAAGTAGTAAAACAAAATAACAAACTATAAAAATCATTTGAACAAGGCTTAACGCATCAGATGTATACAAATAGAAATACATTTACAAAACAAAACGAGTGTCCGAGGACTGGTACTTCTTTGAAATACCTGTGCCAAGTCAGGAATGTAACAGGTTTTTTTATTCACATATATTATGTTTAAACTTTTAATCTTGCCATTCCATAAAGGACTTTCTTTATTTAAATTGTCCTTGAAAAAGTACAAATTTTCCCAGACTACCAAGGTTATTTGTCTCTACATTGAACACGTTTCCATGGTGTGTATCACGGAATATTCAGGATACCCCTAATTTGACTTATGTACAGCCATGAGGTAATAATTACTTAAAAGATTCAGAAACCCATAAACTGTGAATAGTTTTGACTGTTTAAAGACACCTGCTACGCGTGAATCAATTCCTATAATGTATACTTATAAAAAATATGAAAGAGAAGAACGTGTGTAGCTGTGGGCGTCGCAAAGAAAAATACACTGAAAGTTCTGATACTTTATTCATGACTTTATTCATGTCGCAATTGTCAAATAAACATACAGTGCATCGCATATTTCACCCAGTTGTCTAACATTATACAAAGTTCATGGTATACGTTGTTACACAGGTTTACGCAGGTTTACGTGAGGTTTACGTAAGAACTGAAAGTAGACAAAAAAGAACCGTAAATAAGTTTCAATGCAAAACCCCTGTTGCATACCAAATATAAACAAATCGCAGCATATAAACCTTACACAATATCAAAATGACCATGCGAATATATCAATTATTCATATTAAAGGACATTTATTACATTAATAACGTTCAAATTACCTCTTTGGGCCATTAACATGTCAAAATTTGTGTTCATAGAATCGTGCTTCGTTCATGGGAATCTGATATATCGGGGAAAGAAACGAAAATTTACTACTTAGTTTGTAATCGTAATGTGTATCTTCCTCCTAATCAATGTACAACGGTAACAACGTGTTAGACATAACCTATGTTAATCATGGCTCAAGATTTCACTATTAACCTAACAGGAAAAACGTACTATGCTTAATCTTCCCGAAAACTGAACCACGAACGATGTCGCTTACGGAATTAAATTTTCATTATGTAGACTACCTGTTGGTTGGTGACACTCGAAAAACTTAACCCAAAAGGATAATAAAGATCTGCAAATTAGGACTTTTTATAACCATTTTAATCAACTAGAAGCATGATCCTTCTGTATCCATCTATCTAGCGAGAACGAGTATCACCACACCATATCCTTATACTCAGTAATCCTTTCCGATAAAAAGTCTGAACAAAGTCACTTGGTACTGCTAGGCAATATGGTTGCAATTATAACGTCAGTAATGTAAAAACAATAAGTGTATGTAATACTAATTAATGACAACGATGTGTTCATAGGCAACATATTACCATCGATCAAATGTAAAAACTTCGACCAAAGCTTTAACGATCGTGTTCATAGCTTCATCGTCTGCTAGGGTTACATTACGTCAAAACTATTTTTTTTGTTCACTGCCTGTTAATTTTCACCAAAAAAGAGACATCGCGATTTTGCACTAGACGCTTGATGCGTCAATACATTTTCTCTAATATTCAGACTAGTCACTATAATTGTGATGTAGCTCTTTTCCGTCTTTTTAAACCATTCAAATCAGAACCTTAACGTGATAGAAAGAGGGAATTTCATCCAGTTGAGTTTTTTAAATACTATTACAGGATTTTATTTAATAGACATCAGCTACGTTCTTCATCACGAGAAGGAAACTTTTACAATTCCCCTTAAGTATCTAAATATGAGCAAGCATATCAGGACATTACAAAAAGATAATACATGTAAACTCGTGGTTATCTCGGTACCAGATTCTATGACAAGCGGGTCGATGTTAGTTTTAAAATTATCAATTCCATAACATCAGTTACCATATACAGACTTCGTCTTAATATCGGATATTTGGTTCCCAGCTCATTCATTATTCGAGAGCTTTCAGTTGCTACCAGACTTTATTAAACGGCGCTATTGTCTGAGTTGAAATTTGATGAACAAAAGTTGTGTTAGAGAACTAGTTGTCCTTTTTCTAAAAATGAAATGCGGACAATGAAAGAATATGTTTTCATCTATCATAGATTGAACTTAAAAAAATAATTCCCAAATCGGCAACAAAAACTAATAGACGAATATAATTTTGAGGTAAATTAACGGTTGCATTTTTATCAAGGAAAATAATGACCTCACGCAGGTAATTTGTTCATGCCTTGGAGCATATGTCATTGAAACATGGTATCGTTCAGGTTGATTCTCCGGAGGTATGGCCTATTGTTTTAAAAGAAAAAAAACTCCATTTAGGTATATAATTCTCATTGAAATTTGGTCAAATCAAAATATGGTAAACGGATGAATTTCTGGATTTAGGTTGTCAACGAATCAGCTTAAATGAACGTTATAATTCACCTTTCCCAATTGTTCACTGTTTCCATGTAAAATGAACTGCTTTTCTGTACGCAATATGTAACGAGCTGTTACACAATATAAAATAATAAACGGCAGTAACATGAGTAATTCATTCACAAAATGATACGTCATTTCATGATCAGTTGTGAGACAGATAAACATGACCAAAGGTTAGAAATTTGAATAAATTAGATTTCCATCTACCTTAATTTCTTATGGCTTCTTTGGACAATCCTTTTACACTTGCGTCGGTAGCAAAGTATATCCTAAAACTATGAGATTTATTATATGTTCTGCAGAGCCCACAAAAATACAAAGCACCACTCAAAGGGGTTGAGAATAAACTCATCATATATACCAGGATTAAAATTGTATATTAACGCCGACCCGCGTTTCGTCTACAAAAGACTCATCAGTGATGATCGGATCAAAAAATGTGTAAAAGGCAAAATAGGGTATGAAGTTGAAAAGCATTTAGGACCAAAAATTTCTAAAAGTTGCAATGGACCCGTTGTGTTTGTGAACAGTGCTTTGAATATAATTTGATCATTCATATTAGAAATTTTCTTTTTCAATGCTTCTATTAATTGATTCAAAATCGTATTAGTAATTGGAAGTCTCATGTCTTAATTTCATCCCTTATGCACATATTTCAGTACCTTATCAATGATGAATGAATCCATTGGATCAAGTCAGTTATTAATTTTGTGTGTTCAACCAAATGCAGATATGTATGTTGAGATAGAACTTGATACAAGATCTTTGTGTTTTTTTCAAATGTGCTATAAATGCATGTAGTTTGAGATATGCCATTGTAAGTGGTTACTGAAAACTATTGCCATATGCTTCAGTAAAACTCTTAAAGTGGATGTTTGCGCTTATATAGATTTTTTGTGAGGAGTCAGATAAGATGTTGTTTAAAATTTGATTTAGGAGTTGTTGTAGCTTGGCAAATCTGGTAGATTGGGAACTGGTTTGGGAACAGTGTCTATCCATGGTGATAACGGATGAAATTTCTGTACCTGTTGACGAGAAAGTGCATCTACCATAAAATGAATACATTTGTTTTACCCACATATGTGTTTTGCTTTAAAGTTCACATCGTTTCTCAAGCAGTGTAGAACTAGTCACTTTATTATGAAAATAACTAACGCAGATGTTGATTTATTAATTACAGACACTAAAGCTGTATTGTCTGTATCAAAATATCTGTACTGGTTTTCAAATCGGTGGCATGATATTTCAATTGTCAAGACTATTGGATATAGCTTTAAAAGTCAAAACTTTATTTTTGCCATGTTGTGTCTCAGAATAACTGTGCACCAAACAAAGCATCATAACCGCATTTACCAGATACATATGTAAACAAATTTAACTGATCAGATGTTAACCGACTGTCTGATAAAATCAATGACTTCCAATTAAAATTCTTTTAAACAAATTGCCATGTATTTAGATCTTGCTTAACTGATTTTGACATTCGTATTCTATGAAGGGATTTTTTCACCCCAATGGTTAAGTCTATAAGTCTTCTCAGGAATGCCCTTCCTGGGATGACAACTGCACAATCAAAATTGAGTGAACCAATTGAACCAATTGATTGAAGTTTCCTCAATATATTTTTTTTTTTCTTTTTTTAACACTACGGTTAAAAGATTGCGAGATTTATGGGAGGTCTAACTTCCATCAACCTATTGTCTATTTCATAACCAACAAAAATTATAACCTGGGATTGCTGGATTTTATCCCATATAAATTGGTATACCCCTATCTTAACAAATTGAAGAAAACGTTCTATTTTTTCTTACACCCTACTTTTTTTTTACAACTGTCACAAAAACTACAACTACAACCCATTTGCAGATTTTATCGTAAAAGTATTTCCCCTCCCACATGAAGCCAAATAGTTAGTGTTGTGATTCTTTCATGTTTATAATTCGAAATGCACTGGATATGTCGGTTTATGCACAAAACTTATTCTGCCTGCAGTCTTAATCATGTTTATTGCATCTTGAATGGAAGCATACTGTACGCTGCATTTGTATTGTGGTATGTTGTCATTGATTCATGATGCGTCAGGGAAAGAAGAGTTGTAAATCATTCTAATATATTGCAGGCATTTTTTTTTGCTAGTCCCAATGTGGATAATTGCATGTCTGTAAACATGATAAAAGGTTTTGAATCAACATTTGGGGGGATTGAAGACATACTTGGTATAGCCGTTGATGTTTTCGTCTACTGGGCGGCCGTCTTCATTTTCGTAATGGCGCTTGCCACTCCATTTTGTCTTTTTTGGAGGCATTGTCTGAAAATTATTATATTGCAAACTTAATACAATACTTAAAATTATAATAATTTGTTTTTATGACTATTTTGTTTTATTGAATTTGTATATTTATTTTTCGTTGTATTTAACCTTGATTATTCATGCTAACTTTGTTTGAATAATCTAATCGAGATGATTCTCAACCATTTAAATTGTTTTGTTTGTGTTCATTGTGTTCATTATGATCTGAAATATTACTAGTTTCTGCCGTTAAATTTTATCTTTTATAAATATTTAGTTTTAGCAAAAACAATAAGTTCAAACAAACTAAATGTATACATGACCTATACTAGTATAAAAGTCAAGTACGATGATAATGTATTTCGTAATCTTATGCTATCTATCGACAAACAGTAACATAGGGGATTGATATGTTAATTTGTGTTTTAACTTGCATTTCTATATGGTAACTAAATGTACTACTTGAACCCTGTTTATGCATAATAATTTTGATTGTCATTCTGTTGCTATTCTTCTTCTAAAGTTTGTATACTCTACCACTGTATTGGTGCACCCATAGTTGTGTAAAAGTTCATTAATACATGTAAAATGAATGGTCCCATTAGGGGATAATCTATTGAATAAGTATTTACATAGACAAATTCAATGATAACATTTGAATTCTGGGCATAACACATAATGTACATTTTTGTGTTTATAATCAAGGATTTTACATAATGGAGGGCGAAACAACGTTTTCCGGAACAATTCTCTATTTTAGTAAGAGTCTTTTCACTACATTATATTATTTTCTGTTTTACCAAAACACTAGGGTCAAGAATCAATCGTCACCAACTAGCTCCTTGCGCGAATTTTGTATCTAAATAGAGTGTTGCATTTAGAAATAAAATGTACTTTATCCTCATCTTTATATTGACAAAGTGGACTTCATGTTGATTAAAGGAAAAGGTTCACCTATGGTACAAAATAGCCTAAAGTATCAACTTTATCATAAACACGAAGAAGGTTACAATTTGGTTCATAAATGGGTCTATTTTAAAACCCTTAACGCCAAATAGATCAGTGTTTTTCATAAAAGTAAATAATATTCTCCAAAGAAGGCACATTCTGGACATTTGTCAAAATATGATGATTTGTGCAATTTGCATACCTCATCAAAGCTTTTGAAAAAACCTGGCCGCCAACTAAGATCTAAAAAGATTTGTTAACGAAATATTCCAATTTTGATATATAATTCATCATTATAAAAACGTTTGGATCTTGGATGAAGGCCAAGGTTAATTTTATCAAAAACAATAAAAACTATGGGAAAAAGTACAAAAATTTACTTAAAGTATATATAATGCTTATTTAAGGGCTCATACCTTTATAAAATATTTTTTGTCTTAAAAGTATTATCACAAGTATTTCTATGTGAAACTTATCTTTTTTTGGCCGAAACTAAAAAAATAAAATTAATAGCCAATTTTAACCCTTCGTCAACCTTCTTCTTGACTTGTGTTGGAATAAAAGGTTCAATTTCCTAATATGGAGCTTGGCCGTGGCAGGTCTTTCACCAAGAAACAGATAAATAATGCCTGCAACTGATCTTTTTGGTAAACACTTGTTTTCCGCAGGACTGATCTAATTATACCAAAATGGGTGGTAGTTTTAGACACAGAAACCTCGTTGTCATCAAACTTCCAGTCCGAAGTTATTTGATTTTTTAGGTGGTATTTTCGAATGGTACACTTCTCTGTGTGTGTCATTTATGTTTTACCGTTTGCGTATGAAATAGCTCCATTCAACACAAATTGAAGATCCGATGCAGAGCAATATCATCAGAAACAGTCAGACATGAAATAAAGGTTGTTCCAATATCCGTTCCTATTCTATACGTTTGAGTGTTTTAGAAGGTCATTTATGTATGTCTTGTATGATCCTGTATACAAAATTCAATATTGACACTCTCCTTGTTTAATAGGGTGATTTACACTAAGAGGTGTAATACTACCAGATCATCATGGTACGTCATATACGGTTGTATACAAAAATAGGTCGAAAAGTATTCCCTTGAGTTAGACAGTTGAAGGTAATTAATCCTTCATTGTATTGCAGTAAAACATTTCTGTTTCATAAATATATGTCTTGGGTATTTCAAAGCACTATTATTTTTTTATAGATAGCATTTCTATAGAATATTTTATAAACTTGATGTTACATGGTTACTAAACCTTGTTCACAGATTAAATAAGGGGAGGAATTTGATTGGTAAACTTCTAGTGATGGTTGTTATCTTATATGCAATGAAATGTTATGCGAAACAAAATTCTATAGTACTGGACAGAATAAAAAGTTTACTTATGCCAAGTATTTCTTTATTTAAAAGAAAGAAAAATTCCGCACATGTTTTTTAAAAGTGCAAATTGAACAAAGACTTATAGGGGAAAATCAATGGTAGTATTACAACTCTTTAAGACAACTTCTCCACTTTACCTTTTAAGTTAAGATTTTATACCAAGTGTCTTTAACATTCGATATTTCCCCACAGATCCCATTAAAAAGTAGTTTACATTTAAAAGACGGCTGATCGACGACATCGAATCCTTTTTGAGAGTCTAACAAAGCTATTAATAATGGAAGGTTGAATTCCTTTGCTTCTACAATAGATTCGAAGATCAATAGATTTACAAGTGATTTTACGTTTTTTTTGTGATGACTGAACTAAAGGTAACCGATGTTCTATTCTGTTTAGTATGACGAGTTCAAATAATTTTCCTACGGGGTATGAAACAGTTATGACTCTATAATTTCCAAAATCAGCAGATTCTTTCCCTTTTTCGTGAACAGATGTTATGATTGTAGATAAAAATTGTAATGGGCAATTATGACATTAGACAGGAGAGACAGTTCATTGAAAAAATAGAACTTGCAAGTTTGAACTGCACAAATTCCTTATTATACCCCCGCTTTAAAAAAAGGGGGTATACTGTTTTACCTCTGTCTGTCAGTCCGTCCGTCAGTCCGTCAGTCAGTCCGTCCCATGAAACTTTCGTCACATTTTTTCTCAGGAACTACACATCCACCCTTTCTGTAATTTGGTATCAACATTTATATATGTCAGCCATACCGTGTGATGCGTTTTCAGATTCATCATTCATCGACTTCCTGTTTACCGAACACTTGAATAATTTTACACATGATAGCCAAGTTGAAAATTTTCGTCACATTTTTCTTAGGAACTACAATACAAGGATTTCTGAAATTTGGTTTCAGGGTTTATCTAAGTCAGCTATACCGTGTGATGCGTTTTCAGATTGATCACTTGACAACTTACTATTTACCAAAAACTTGTATGATTTTACACTTGATAGCCAAGTTGAACATTTTCGTCACATTTTTCCCAGGAACTACAATACAAGGATTTCTGAAATTTTGTTTCAGGATTTATATAAGTTAGCTATACCGTGTGATGCGTTTTCAGATTCATCACTCGACAACTTCCTATTTACCGAACACTTGCATATTTTTACACTATTAAAAGTATCCACTTGCGGCGGGGGTATCATCAGTGAGCAGTAGCTCACAGTTTCACTTGTTTATCACTTGATTTATTGATATTGAGTTTCAGTACGTCATAAGGCGTATTGGCTGAAAATTGATCCCTGCTTTCAAGTACTATTTTGCAATTATTCATCGGACGTTTTCCAAAGATTACACTATTTACGGGTACGGTTCAGATACGTGTAAATTTACTTTTTCATATTTAATTTCTTTGTATGTTTTTACAACTGCTACTCGTATTGACGTGAGTAAGTAGTATTGACCTTTTGTATTTAGATGCACTTCACTGGACACAAATATATCCTTGCATGAATATTTGTTTGTGGTGTCAAACGAAAATCCTTTGTTATGATCCCGAAAGTTAAACTTTTATGATTATTAACCTCGTTTTTTATCATTTTATTTATTTTTGTGTGTTTTTCGAAAAAAAAATATGCTTGGATGTACGATCTCGTACATTTGAAATGTCCAAATTGTATCCATCTTTCTTATATCTGAAATTATCCCGTGGAAAGATTGACATGATTGCACATATTACTACTCGTGAACCTATTTGTCAGCATGAAACGGAAGCTTATCAGTTTATATGCCTCTTCCTCAACATATGTGTATTTTACGAGGAGAGCAACACATTCTTTACTTTGAACTATGCCCATGTCGAACTTGAAGTCAGATCGATGTGACGCTGATGATAAATTAAACGATCTAGTATAAGTGTGTTTAAAGGCATGCCTAGATTTAAATATTTTATGAAATTGAGTGTCATCAAATTTCTGTACGTGTTCTCCTTCGACGGCTATTCTAAAAAGAGGCTGTTTATTAAAACATGGGCTTAAAGTAGCGCCCCATATTAATAACCAAATTGCAAAGAGTTTCAAGTCAGATAAGCACCTATGTACTGTATAAAACTATATTCTAAATATTTACAAAATTTACAAAACATGATATCTAAAGACTTAAAACAATTAAAAGTTACAATCTTTCAATGCACTATAAATTCACTTATGCTGCACTTAAGATAAGAGTATTCATTCAACTTCAATACACTGTACACAAATATGTATATGTGTATGTATATGTTATATTAATAAGACATGACTATTATTTTTCACGTGATTTAAAATTGAAAATTTAAGTACTCGTATACTATTGTTAGAATCATTGAATATGTATGCGATGCAGAAGGATTGACCAGTATCACAAGTTTTGAAAGGTAAATATGATAATCATTGTCAAAATAACATAAATGAATTGATCAAAATGCTGTCTTTTATATGATCATTATCCCTTTATAGTGATCTTTTGTTTTGACAGTCAAATATGCATATTCATATCTTATTTGTAGGGCGAATTTCACCTTATGTATTTGCCTGTAGTCTATAGTTCACAAGTAGCCATTTATTCACGTTTATTATAAAAAAAAATCACAATTGAATTGCTTCATATTTTTCATGCGCGGGTCTATCCTGGTACCTTTGATAACTATTACACCACTAGGTCGATGCCACTGCTGGTGGACGTTTAGTTCCCGAGGGTATCTCGCCAGTCCAGTAGTCAACAATTTGGTGTTGACATGAATATTAATTATTTGGTCATTTTATAAATGTCCTGTTTACAAAACTTTGTTTTTTTCGAAAAACTATTGATTTTCCTATCCCATGCATAGATAACCTTAGCCGTATTTGGCACAACTTTTTGGAATTTTGGATCCTAATAGCTCTTCAATTTTGTACTTGTTTGGCATTATAACTATTTCGTTATGAGGGTCACTGATGAGTCGTATGTAGAGGAAACGCGCGTCTGGCGTACTTAATTATAATTCTGGTAACTTTGATAACTATAATTATAGCCAATTATACGGTATGTTTTTTTCACTGATTATTGAAGGCCGTATGGTGGCCTAAAATTGTTACAAATACTTTATTTGAACTTTGATGGATAGTTTTTCTCATTTAAAATCATACAACATATCCTTATTTCTATATTAGAATATAATAACTGTTTATCCTTAATGTATTGTGAAACCGGATATGTTGATACTTGATTGTAGAGAAGAAAATATTTATTATTTTTTCAATTGTATTGTTAATTCTTTAATAGGGAAGCCGTTTCGTGTTGTAATCTTAAGATCAAATCTAACAATGAGTTCTATCAATATACATGGAATTAACTGTTGTTCAAGTAGATTGACATGATTCATAATATATATATATACCCACTGGATAGTGGTCTCATTATTAAGTCAAATTTCATCCCCCTTTTTATGATTAAGCTTGTAGATCGCAAATGAAAAATATCAGACATTTTTTCTAGCAATATGACTTTTCGATGCAGTTTAGTTTCAATTTTTATCGCAAATTTTGAAAAGAAAACGCATTCAAAAAATCAAAAAAGAAAAACCATATCTTAAAAAATACCAATATGTTCATGTAAAAAGGGCATATTTTCAACAACAGTTTCTCAGACGACAGCTTTATTTCACAAAATAAAACTTTATTTCTAAATTAAAAAGCAGTGTATGAAAGCGACATAGCGAACTCATGGCAGTTAATTGAATATAAGATCTATTTTAAAGAACCGATAATTGTTGATATTTTTATGTTTACAGAACTCGTGAAAATAACGTAAATGACGCCTTCGCTAATTTTTTCAATACTTATCACATTCAATCTGCTACGCTGAAGATAAACCAAATGATTAGTTAGCTATTCACATCGCATTTACGATCTTTATTTCATTTTTTGTATTTGAAAGCATCCATTAATGTCAATAATTTAATATGTGTTTGCTTTTGAAAGAAAATAAAGGGGATTAATTTTAATGTTGTTATTCTATTACATTCATGTCTTTAGGAAAATAATATAATTTAAGTTCATTTATTTTAGTTAAACATCTTTCTGCCTTGCATTTCAGTCAACCTTTACTAATTGTAAATAATTTCCAAAACTAACTGTAAAGCATCAATAATACTATCAAGTCAGATATTTTTCTAGCTTACTGACTTGTTAATTTATTCTTAACCCACTAGTGAGTGACCCACTAGTAAAAACTGATCTAGTCCATTCAGTTATTGTAAGAAAATCTACTGTGATATTCCCACACCTATAATTTGAAAGACAGTTATAAAGGTGACAATGAGAACCCTACAATTAACGTAAAATCAAACGTAACATCGGAAACTTCATTCAGGTCTAACACCACGACAAAAATCTGCTGGTTTTTTTTTTTGTGTAATCCCAGGTAAAATGTGCATCACTCTCATGTATTACCTACATCAGAGAAGATAAACTAACATGTCACTGTGTAAATATTATTATTGTGAAAGACAACATGCATTTGGAACATGTGGTTTAACATATATAATTATAGTAAAATGAGTATAAATATAACTATGATATCTAAAATAAAAACATGTATTTATCTTGGTACCAATTATAGGGTTCAGGAAATATAAGTCAATTTCACAAATAATTCACGGAAACCATAGATATGTTGGAAATTTACATCTAGCCTAGGCCGCTATATTCGAATTTTATTCTGCGCGGATATCAATGGCAAGTTTTCAAAAAATCTATGGTTTCCATAAAATATTTCGATTCGGATAGGACAAATATGGTCATAAAAATTAGAAACAAAGATGGGTATGCCGTGATAAAGCTACAAATTCCTTATACAGATGGGTGCGGTCCTAACCTTGACAAACGTTAACTTAGAGTTAACTTGTTGACTGCTTTCTAAGTTAACTTGGGAATTTTTAAGCAGTCAAGCAAGTTAACTTCGTCGTAGGTGGACCAGACCTACGGTCTGCTTTTTTAGGACTGCTGCAGACCTATCGACATATCTGCTCCAGACGAGACCTGTGGACAAGTCTGCTTTTTACCAGTCCTGAGGACAGGTCTGTCCCAGACCAGACCTGTGGACAAGTCTGCTTTTGACCAGTCCTGAGGACAGGTCTGCCTCAGACCAGACCTGTGGACAGGTCTCCTCCTGACCAGACCTGAGGACAGGTCTGCTTTTGACCAGACCTGTGGACAAGTCTGCTATTGACCAGACCTGAGGACAGGTCTGCTTATGACAGTATATCGTTATAAGAGTTTGCATATCAGACTTGAACTTTAATTAAAATACGTAAATAACATTTGCATTGTTTTTCCACCGATATCATTTATTATTTATTCGCTATACTCAAGGATTTGTATAGTTAGATCTCTTCTTTCTTCTTCCAGTTAAGCGGCCGCAATCAACTGTCTGATTATTCTGCCACTGTGTGTTGAGCATGAAAGCCCAAAAAAAATTTAATATATTTACATTTTGTGAAATTTAAAATATTATATACAAATCCTTGCTAGACTTTACTAGATATTATACAAATTCTCTTTTTGTTTTCATTTGATATACATGTATTCTTAAATAAATTTAAACAAAATGCTTATACAATCACACAGAGTGTTTTTTAAAAGTCGGATAGAAAGGTTGTCCAACGCTTCGGAGCAATATTCACGGGATATCAACAATATTGTCGACGTTGCTTCCATCCCCGTTTTTTACCTGTCCCTTCCTTAATTTTACTTTATGCATAAATTTGTACATGCATGGATATTTCATTGTTATTCAACTTGTTTGCATTGGATTAACTATTCTATTTTCCGCAGAATATTCTAACAGAAATTGTACAGTGTCCGTAAGCATACGGTGTGGTAAAACTATCAACAATATCGTCAAATTCGTCAGCTTGGTCAAGAGATTTCTCTTTGCCGATTAATTGAGTTATGGGACGTCCCAGAATTATACTCAATGCGCACTTCAATGAAATAGTTGCCATTTGAGGCTATAAGCAAAATCAATCAACCGACATAACAGAAAGACAGTATACTATTCCCAGAAGAGAACTTTTTTTTATTAAATCATTGTAACTAGGGTAGTATTTACAAATGAATACTATACAACTAATGTCTTTTGGTGAGGTAAATGTGTGGTTTTATTGACTTTTGAAAAACTGATATTCATTGAGGCCAACGGCCGAAGTGAATATCAGTTTTTCAAAAGTCAATAAAACCACATATTTACCGAAACAAAAGACAGTAAATGTTTTATTCCATATTCCGAGAGAAATTAATGTAATGGAAAATATTTACCAAAACCAATTGTACATCAAACGTTTTCCCACCAAAATTATACACGTAAAAGCACGCGACGTTTTGCGCGGTGATGTCCTTTTTCCGCAGGTGAATATGCTTATTTATTCAAAATCCCATTCATATAGAAAAACCTACTAATATTTTATCAAAATGGAATATCTGACACCACAATTGAAAAGTGATTGTTGTATGCGTCAAAAGTGCAATCGACTGGGTCAGCCGGGATTAGCTATAAGTTGTATGCAAACATGTCAGTGTTGGTTCTTTGATGATGCGGCATAATAGTTTTGCTTTACACACCATCATGAACTACTATATATGTAGTGACTGTTATTTTGAATAAAGAGATGAAATGCTGACACTATCATTTTATGCGGAATTTTTTGGCATTTATATAGTATCCCAATATTATTGATTACATGTACATTTATCCAACTAAAAACTCCTGATATCAAAAAAAATTCTGATCAACTATGGAGGATACAGATTTACAATTTAAAGTTCACATATGGTCAGTTTTGTCAATGCGGTCAAATAATTTTGTTGTAAAGTCAGCACGAGGTATCAAAACTACTGAAATTTTGTTACATATATCAATATTTTGAGTAAAAGAAGGACATGCTGCTATCCTAAATTTATGCAACCAAAAATTTGTTCTTATTATATTGCAATAATGCTGTTCATTGTACTATAAATTGAATCCTGTCATAAAAAATATGGCTGATTAACTATGCAGGTATATAGATTTACAAATTAAAGTGCACATATGGATAGTTTTGGTCAACACGGTCAAATAATTTTGTTGAACAAGTAAGCTTGAGGTATGAAAACTACTGAAAATTTGTTACATATCAGTATTTTGAGTAAACAGAGGACATGCTGGTATCCTAAACTCATGCGAACAAAACTTTGTTGTTATTATATTGGAATATTGCTGTTCATTGTATTATACACTGAATCCCAACATTAAAAATATGGCTGATTAACGATGCGGGTATATAGATTTACAATTTAAAGTGCACATATGGTCAGTTTTGGTCAATACGGCCACATAATTTTGTTGAACAAGTAAGCTTGAGGTATGAAAACTACTGAAAATTTGTTACATATCAGTATTTTGAGTAAACAGAGGACATGCTGGCACCCTAAATTTATTCGAACTAAAATTTGTTCTTATTATATTGGAATATTGCTGTCCATTGTATTATACACTGAATCCTGACATAAAAGATATGGCTGATTTACTATGCGGGTATATAGATTTACAAATTAAAGTGCACATATGGTCAGTTTTGGTCAATGCGGTCAAATAATTTTAATGTACAAGTCAGCATGAGGTATCAAAATTACTGAAATTTTGTTACCTATCAGTATTTTGAGTAAAAAGAGGACATGCTGGCACCCTAAATTTATGCAAACAGATTTTGTTCTTATTATATTGGAATATGTTGTCTATTGTATAAAACATTGAATCCTGACATAAAAAAATATGGCTGATTTACTATGCAGGTATATAGATTTACAAATTAAAGTGCACAAATGGTCAGTTTTGTTCAATGCGGTCAAATAATTTTGTTGTACAAGTAAGCTTGAGGTATGAAAACAACTAAATATTTGTTACGTATCAGTATTTTGGGTAAAAAAGGGACATGCTGGCACATTAAATTTATGCGAACAAAAATGTGTTCTTACGATAATGCAATATTGCTATCCATTGTACCATACATTGAATCCTGACATAAAAATATGGCTGATTTATTATCCGGGTTTATAGATTAACAAATTATCATGTGCACGTATGGTCAGTTTTGGTCAATGCAGTCAAATAATTTTGATGTACAAATCAGCATGAGGTATCAAAATTACTGAAATATTGTTACGTATCAGTATTTTGAGTAAAAAAAAGGACATGCTGGCACCCGAAATTTATTCGAACAAGAATTTGTAGTCATGTGTGTAAATGAATTAAACTATTGCAGATTGTGACCGCAAAGTTCAAGGATGTATTACTAACAAGGACGTATACAACTAACATCAAATACATTTCTTTCCAAAGATATACATAATAAAGTGCAAATATGGTTGAATTTGATAGGTATTGGAATATATATCTATATATTTAGTGCCCGTTATCATTGTAACCAAGATCGTTTTTATAATTGATAGATAGTCAGATCACAGATAAATTTGTGTTACAAGCAAGTTTTATGCGTACTTTATTTTCATTTTGTATTTTATAATACTGTTTATAAAACGGAAGTATTATTTTTACTTTATTTTCGATGTTTACACTACGAAACAAAGATATTAAAAATATTTTTTTAAAATCGTAAAGAGTGGTCCTGGTTACAAGTTAACTTAGTATTGAGCAGACCAGTCAAAAGTTAACTTGGGAACAGGTCTGGTTTTGATCGGATTTGTCAAAGCAAAAGTTAACTTATGTTAACTTTGTGTCAGGACTGGTCTCGAAGTTAACTTATGTTAACTTTATGACAGGACTGATTCCGAAGTTAACTTTATGACAGGACTGGTTCCGAAGTTAACTTATATCAATAGCGGACCTGTTTCCAAGTTAACTTTTTGGCAGACATAAAAACAGTCCTAGGACCAAGTCAGCTTTTCAAGTTAACTAGATTTTGGTCCTAGGACTGGTCAGAGCAGTCCTAAGTTCGGTCACAGGTTAACTTTGACCAGTCCAAATGACTGGTTATCAAGTTAACTTGCTGTACAGGTTAGAACTGCACCCATCTGTGAATTTGTAGCTTTCATAAAATATTAAGCAAGCCCTTAGAAACGGCCGAATTTGGAAAATTTTCTATTTTCTGTTTTTTATTTGCCGTTGGCGTAAATTGTAGATGTCTATCCATCTTTTAAGGATTATGTACTCTTTTTGAGATTCAATGCTAAACATATGGAAATTTTGTAGAAATTCCACAGCCTTTATCCTTGTACTCTGATATTTGGCAATTTAGTGACTGATATATATAAGATTACTGCATACAGTGCTAGCATTGAAATCCTTAAAACAAGTTTATTAGTGTAGTTATTTGTTAAAACAAATATATAAATATGGACCAAATCAAGTAAACCTTTTCATGTGCGTTCGACTTTAGTGACTCAGCGCGAGCTGTTTCGGAATCTACAGGTTGCGTAGAACTTTTTGTAAAAAATTAACGCTAAAACATCATAGAAAAGCAAGTGAGTAATCTATGATTCAAATTTTTTAACAGAATCTCTGTATTAAAGGTATTAGATTTTCTATAAAAATCTTGATTTATTTGCCACAAAGTCCTCTTTTCTATTAAATGCTATGAAACAGTAAATAATAATGCTGTGCATCACGCTTCCCCTTGGTATATGTACGAAATGGCTGATCTCTAATATTCATTATATCTGTTGTTTTGATACTATTGAAGTTTAAAAAGTTCTTACAAAAGTGGCAACTGAAGGAGTCATAAACTTTAAGCATGTGTATTATTATTAAAGAAAGTATTTCAGTGAATAATATTTTCTAGTGCAGTTTCTGGATTTGCAGAATTACATAAGCTTGCCAATGTCATATTAATTTGGACTATTATTACACATGTTACATGTACAACGGAAACAATAAAGTCCTTTGAACTCTCAACAATCTCTTTTAAACTGCCATTATTCGCTCTTATTCAAGTGTGACTTACTTGTGTTCTGTTTTTTATATTGACTTTAATAGCAGCAGCAACCAGAAACTGCACCAGAAATATAATACACTAAAAATCTTAAAGTATATGCCTAGTTATATATTTGTTTTCAGAGACAAAAATAGAGATCGAATCGTTCTTGTTTTTATTTATTTGCAAGTTCATGATTTTAACCATTTTTCAATAATTATTCGTTGGTTTAGTAATGTGTTTCTTCAATTTTGATACTTATCAGTAGGCTAGAACCCATACAGTTTGGAATCAGAGATTTTATTGTTATACAAAGTTTAATCATACACAGATTATTAACCAATTACTTGTATTTCAAATTATGAAGAATTTAAATTGAGAATACTTTAATTGTTGTTAAATAAATGTGTAAAAAAATTTTTGATAAGGGTTGGATTATGCAGGTATCAATATCGCAAGGGAATGCGACTGGTTAGCCGGGGCCTTTATAAAGTAGAAATTAATTTATATGTTGGTATTAGTTCGTTAGAGCAGAGACATAAGTAAAAAAAACATCTCAATATCAAAGGTACCAGGATTATAAATTAGTACGCCAGACGCGCGTTTCGTCTGCATAAGACTCACCAGTGACGCTCAAATCGAAATATTTATAAAGGCAAACAAGTTAAAAGTTGAAGAGCATTGAGGACCAAAAATTCCAAAAAGTTGTGCCAAACACGTCTAAGGTCATCTATTCCTGTAATAACAAAATCCTTAGTTTTTCCAAAAATTCAAAGTTTTGTAACAGGAAATTAAAAAAAATGACCATATAATTGGTATTCATGTCAACACTAAAGTGCTGACTTCTAGGCTGGTGATACCCTCGTGGACAAAACGTCCACCAGCAGTGGCATCGAACCGGCGTTGTAAATAGTTATCAAAGCTACTAGGATTATAATAAAGTACGCAAGTAGCTCTTGGAATACTATTTTATGACTCAGAATCAGAGTAACATTTACTTGTATATGCGACTTATTGTATTTCTTTGGTTCTTATAACGTGACGCTGTACTTTTAAAGATGCCGTCAGTAGGATATTGTTCTATTATATGTCATTATGATATACTTCTAATATCAATTACAATATATGTTGAACCACAAACGTCAAAATCATTCATTCGCGTAGTGGAATTAACTATTTGTGGATTCTTATAAATTCTACATAACATAACTTTTTAACTAGTTTAAATCTCTATTTCTGAAATTTATTCTTACATACTTTTGATTTTTTTAACCCTGTATGCTAACATTGCCTATCTAAATTCTAAAATTGTTTGTATGCACATTGAACGACAAATCAATGTGACGCATAAAATTTTCTGACGTCAGACACACAAATCAATGAATGTGCTTGTAAATGGATGTGTTTGTGTTCTGTTAAATTGTTCCTTTTAAAATTGTTATACGATGATGACTGATGTACCCATATTTTGACTATTTTATTTGGTTTGTCTGTTTAGTTAACGCATCAATGTAAATATAACGGAATTTGATGAGACTGTCATCAAAGCAGACGGTTACCGCTGTAAAACCAGTTGAAATCTACTATTTTCTACATTTGAAAATGTCTGTACCAAGTCAGGAATATGACAGTTCTTGTCCATTCTTTTTTTATGCGTTTTGTTATTTGATTTTGCCATGTGATTATGGACTTTCCGAATTGATTTTCCTCTAACAATGTCTAAGTTCAGTATTTTTGTGATTTTACTTTATATTGTAATATTAAATACCTATTTCAGTTCAGAAACTGTTTTGAAAATGATAAAATAAGTTTTCCTAATATTGTTTTACATGTGTCTGTTGTACAAACCTTTTTAAAGTAAAAAGATAATAACTTATTTTAATATTAACATAACTAAATATGTATACTAATACAAGTAGAGTTTGTTCAAAAAAAGTGTAAACAAAGGAATCTAGCTCGTAAATTACTATTTGAACCGCTTCGTCAGAAATGTTGACACATCAAAGTGGCATATTTGCGTATTACAGTATATTAAGGCGCACACATTTGACATATGCACGTTCATAAAAAGCCTCATCATCTTTTTAGATTCAGCATAGGTTCCTAAGACGTTAAGAAAGAAATTTCAATTGATGTGTCAAAAAAAATTGACGCGACGTGTGTTTATCTGGTTTTTAAAAGTATCGTACTTTTAATTCAGTACACTGAAGGATGTTCACCTCTGAGGAGCCAAACATTTCTAGAATTCAACTTTTATTTCAACCTGATTTGGGTTTTTTTAGACTGTAAAAAAATAATTGTTAGAGAAAAATTATATGGTGGTGCCCTTTTTTTTTTGCTACGGACCTTTAAAAATACCTAATTTTGATGAATTTCCCATGTTTCATCTATTTTAACTTATTTTGGGCTATTATCGTGAAAAAGAATCGCAATTCCACAATTGTTCATACTTTCAATAATGATGCAGTGGAAAGAAAAGAGTAAAATCACAAGAATACTGAACTCAGAGGATGAAAAGGACCAATCTGAATAAATACATATGTAAGAAATTTGAAAAGACAAAAATGATAAAGGAGATACATGATTCTTGCAAAAAAAAATTATTTGTACCCCTCGCCGATTTTGTCTAAAAAGACTAACTTGATTGACCGTAAAATTTGAAAACTTGATTACTCAAAAATTATTCATTGTGAAAACACAATGTTTCACAGAGTTATGTTTGATTATAGTATTATTAAAATTCATTTATATTGTTCACTTGTATCACACGTTTTTGAAATAAATCCAGAACGAGATTTATACGACACTGGGACGTCAGAAGAATACAAATTAGTACATCGAAAAGGTTATGCAATTGGTATTTGTAACGTACAGCATTATGTGATATTATTTGGAAGAAATATCTTCGTTTCACTTAAAGAAAAATTTACCAACAAAATACCCAAATATGACTTCTATATTGTTGCTTCAAGTAAACCGAAGTCAGCTTTCCGACTGTATTATACACATTTTTATGGCTCACGTTATGGAAAATCCTTCAGCTTTAGCATTTTCATTTGGATGACGTCATGTTTTGAAATTACATAAATGCGCAAAAAGCATTTATGGACTTCGCGGATTTTTTTATTTTTGTTTTATTTTGTAAATTTCTAAGTTCTATTGTGCATTTTTTTATTTTTATAGTGAATCCGAATAAGATTACAGGTTCATAGACCTTTTTCAATTGTAATGTTTTTAAACAATAAAATCGGCAGAGCGTTTGCAAACGGTTTCCGATTCGTGTAGGTTTACGTAGGAGATATATAATAACATCAATTTTTAAGTGTATCACTAAGTCTGCGCTAAGTATAGAAATATCGAGAACTTTTTCAAAGCACGTCGTATTAGAATCAATAAAATAATCTATCTTTCCATAAAAGAGGGACGAAAGATACCAAAGGGACAGTCAAACTCGTAAATCTAAAACAAACTGACAACGCCATGGCTAAAAATGAAAAAGACAAACAGAAAATCAATAGTACACATGACACACCATAGAAAACTAAAGAATAAACAACACGAACCCCACCAAAAACTAGGGGTGATCTCAGGTGCTCCGGAAGGGTAAGCATATAATGAGCAAAGAAAACGGTTGACCTTGATTAGACAGAAAAGTGTGCTAGGACGCCTCCGGGTGCGGGAATGTCACGCTACATTGAAGACCTGTTGGTGACCTTCTGCTGTTGTTTTTTTATTTGGTCGGGTTGTTGTCTCTTTGACACATTCCCCATTTATATTCTCAATTTTTTTTTATGTACAATTATGACCTTTTTAAAAAATCATTTCTTTAATTTTGTATAAACCTCTTTCAAAAGGACGAATTTAGATTCAGTCGGTCAATTTCGAAATATACGTGGCGCGTAATTTCCCGCTTTACAGTATACGCAGCTAATGTACCGCATGTGTTTACATCATTTTATACATCCATGGACCTATTTCAGCAGTCGAAATACGTTAATGACAAAAATCAAAGAAAAAAAAAGTCGCTGACGTTGTAAAGCCTTCAACTACACCTAGCACTCGGACTAGTTACTTATCTGTTGAAATGAAATGTTTTAAAAAAAAACTTCTACGGGGCAGATAACGACATAAATTCATTCCACCTACAAATGATGAAAAGTAAATATAATAATAATACCTAATTCCGAGGAAAATTCAAAATTAATTGCAAAATCAAAGGCTCAAATATATTAATTGAATACATAACAACTGCCATACTCCTGACTTGATACCAGTATTTTCTTTTTGGTTGATACAATTGTGAAATGTATTGTTTATTGTTGATAATGTAAGTTTGAAATCAGCTGTAAACGATTAAACGGGTTTCAACAAATTGCATTTTGAAACATTATTTCGGACTCACAACCTCTATGTTAACATGTTATGTATACCGTAGTTTGACTACTCAGACAATGACAATCCAAACACAGTTTAACAAATGATTTGAAGCAAATAAAATGACAATAAATATGTATATAAATTGTTTGTTGTTGTAGCATGCGAAACAGAAGAATAGAAAAAGGAATATATCATCCTGAATCCTTTTATTTGTACATTAACACCATGATATGTTTTTTTGTTTGTTTGTAGAAACGATAAATATAAACTACATACGTGTACATACAAACATTTACTGGATATGGGCCCTAAGATCTTGTTGCTCCTGATATTAGCGTCGGGGTCGTTACAGGTACGTTTTCATGATCAAAATGTGTTTATAACAGTAAACTTGTTTTATATATATTTATTTCCCACCAGTCAGATTGGTCATGTTGATAAAATAGTTAGAAAGATTAAAAAAAACCTATACCAAGTTTAATCCAGGATACATTTAGTTGAAGTGAGCGCCTTAAGTCGGGGCGTACCCGGATGAAATTTACCCCTATTTGAGGAAGACTTAATGTTGGGTGAACCTGGGTTGACTACCTTAATTCTAAGAGACATGTATTGTCGAAATGCGCATCTGGTGCAAGAAATTTGCACCGTTAATTGTATTACTACCACTGTGTCGATGCCTCTGCTGGTGAACTATTAGTCCTGAGGGTATCACCAGCCCAGAAGCCAGTAATCGCATGAAAATACGGATTTTTTTGTGTTATCAAAATTTGCTGTTACAAAATATTAGAAATTATTATAGATTAAGGAATGTATCTCCCTCATGCAAAGCTCTGATTCCTTTCACGGATTTGGCTATACTTTTTGGACCTTTTGGGTTATACCTTTTCATCTTTTGTATAAGCTTTGGATTTCAAATAATTTGGCCACGAGCATCACTGAAGAGACATGAATGGTCAAAATGCGCATCTGGTGCAAGAAAATTGGTACCGTTTATTTTAGTAATTCTAAATGTGAACGCAAAATGAAGTTAACGTGAGTTTGTTGATATAATGACATGACGTTTGCTTAAAAAAGTCTTCAATGAAACATATATTGTATTACGTCATATTTCGAATAATTTATATTTTGACAAATTTTGGCTCGGCCCTTCAGTTACCGTATTTACATGGTTACAAATAATATAACCCAAATTAAATTATGATATATAAATGTTTATTTTTTTATGTTGAAAACCAGCATTATGACAAATTATTAAACCTATATTATTTCCGTCGCTTTTTTGGCGAAAAATGAGTGCTAATTGGATAGATTGACGTTATTTGAAAACACGGAAAGTAGTTGATGGTGAACAAACTCCTCCAAATCGCCAAGGAGTGCGGTAAAAAAAATAAGACTTTATAATAAATTCAACCTTGACAATAATGCATCTTTGATGAAAACAAATGTAAATATGTACAGTGGACAGATGCGGGTGACAATTTTGGCCCTAATATTTCTTGTTTTGTTAAGAGGGTAAGTCCAAAACGGGTTGAATTTTTATTAAGTGTCAACTGGGGTTATTTATTCGGGTTAAGTAGCCCAGTTCGACCCGGAACACATTTTATAGTGTGAACACGTTACTAGTTAGCTCAACACAATTTTGAATGCCATGGCCAAAACATTATGCCGAAAAGACAATGAACAGTACACACAAAAAAACATAGAAAACTTGTTAAAAACAAAAATTGCCATATTCCTGATTCAGTACAGGCATTTTTCGAAATGATTGATCTTCATTTATAATTAGCTAAACCTCCCACTTGTGTGACAGTTGTTAATTGTTCCATTGTATTGACAAATATATTAGAACAAATTACTTGATATACCTATATGGAGTTATTTTTTTTCAGAACGACAGGTCATTCTTTTTTAAAATCAACCCGGACGATACCATGTTTCAATGAAATATGCTTCAAGGCATAAAATAACGACCTGTGAGAGGTCATGAATTTCCTTAATAAAAATGCAATCTATGTTTTAGTTCAAAGTTTTATTCGTCTGATAGTTTTTTTTTACTGATTTGGAAATTCATTTTTTAAAGTTCAATCTATGCCATGTATGCCCGCATTTTATTTTTAGAAACAAATATTGTGAAGTTTTGTTAATTTAACGCTGCAATAAAGAAACATTATAATATATGTGAGATGAATTTTAAGACTTTCATAAAACAAATCCAGATTTAACATGTACGTTTGTAAGATTCTGAAAATCTTATTGAGTCACACTGAATATATTGACTGAATTTTGGTTGCTTGCTTAACTTCCAGTGGTAAAGTTTCATGCATGTTCAGGACGATACACACTGAATAGGAAATCATACTATGACCTACATGTATTTATATTCGTCTTCGTGTCAGTTCGTAACTTTTTTAAATTTATGTATACCTTTCACTCTGTCAACTGATCAACTAATAAGATTATCTTATATTCTATTGAATGGAATTAATATAACTCACAAAAGGGTTGGGTGCTGAGGGTATATAATCATATCCTGATCAACTGTTAATAAAATGTATTACTATTCAAAAGACAATCTTTCTGAATTTTTCCTTCGATTCAAATAAATTGATAAAAAATAACCACTATTGCGTGATAGAAATGACATTACAAATAGGAAATAATGCATACCCCTCACCCTGATCATAAACTAGTTAGTGGTACAATAAATTACTTACACTGTGTCTTGTATTTGTCATACACCGTTATCGGTTGGTCACAATATATTTGTGTCTTACTTCATCCAGTCACAGTATTATTTTTTTATTGTGTATGGATAATAATTTTTAAAAGGCTTATACATGTGTATCTAGATTAATTAGTGAGTTTTATTTCACATTCTAAGTGAGCCGCAGGGCGTATTAAAACCTGAACGCATAAGAAAGGGAAATCCCACTTTAGTATTGTAGGTAAAATAGGATACTAAATTTTGCAAATCTATATATATATAAAAAAACAATTACGGTATATAAGTAAGATAATGTATATTTTAAGGTTTTTCTTGTGTAGAACACACGGTTGTTCTTTCATTTGATCAATCCTGACACTCCTCGGTGTGTCCTACGACAAGAAAAACCTTAAAATATGCATTATCTACAACGTAACAGACAATTGTAATGTACTTTTGTGATAAAGTTCATGAAAACGACTGTAATAATTATCTTTAGATTGTTACAAAATCTTACGAGGTTTCTGATGGTCATTAAATTCTGTTGACAGTCGGATTTTTTTAGGGTTTTATAAAATACTAGATTAACATGTCTAGGGGTACCATCATTTATTTTTGGGGATGGGGGGTGCTTATAGAAGGTAGTTTTTTTTATCATGTTTATAGAACCCTATTAATTTCTATTTTCTAAAATATACCTCGAAAACTGTAAGTGATAGACACACGCAGTCTTCAGAAATGATCAAAAGATAACAAAACAAATTATATGAAACCCCAACCCCTTAACCTTGAAAATATGCTATTTTCGTGTAAACCGTCGAGATCCCCCTTAACCATATATATTCTTGTATGGGACAATCTAACAAATCAAATAAATAAAAGATAAGTCCCTGGAGGTTACACCCACCCCGTTCAATTTAAGAATGTGCTATTATCTTGTAAACCGTCGAGATCCCCACCTCTAAACTATATATATTCTTGTATGGCACAATAAATCAAATCATATTAAATAAAAGGGAATTCCTGGGGGTCATCCCCACCTGTTCAATTTAAAAATGTGCTATTATATTGTAAACCGTCCAGATCCCCACCCCTACACCATATATATTCTTGTATGTGAATAAAACAACTCAAAACAAATAAAAGGGGAGTCCCTGATGGGATCACCATCCCCTCTTGTTTGAAAAACTTGTAAAAGGTCAAGATCTCCACCCCAAAAACATATATATTTTTTTATGAAACAATAAAGCACATTAATAGAAATATAGTGTCCTTGGTGGTAACCCCATCCCCTCATGTTTGAATAACTTTAAAAATGGTTGCGATCAACCAACCCTAAACCATATATATTCTTGTATGGGACAATAAAACAAATCAAATCAAATGAAAGATAAGTCCCTGGGGGTCATCCCCACCCCGTTCAATTTGAGAATGTAATATTATCTTGTAAACCGTCGAGTTCCCCAATCCTAAACCATATAAATTCTTGTACAGGACAGTAAAATAAATCAAATGAAATGAAAGGGAAGTCCTTAGGGGTCATCCCCACCGGTTGAATTTAAAAATGTGCTGTTATATTGTAATACGTCCAGATCCCAACCCCTAAACTATACATATTCTTGTATCGGACAATAAAACAAATCAAATGAAATGAAAGATAATCCCTGGGGGTCATCCCCACCTCGTTCAATTTGAGAATGTGCTATTATCTTGTTAACCGTCGAGATCCCCACCTCTAAACCATATATATTCTTGTATGGGACAATAAACAAATCAAATGAAATAAAAGGTAAGTCACTGGGGGTCATCCCCACCTGTTCAATTTACGAATGTGCTATTATATTGTAATACGTCCAGATCTCAACCCCTAAACCATACATTTTCTTGTATGGGACAATAAAACAAATCAAATGATATACTAGTATCTCAATTGTTTGTAAAACAATTGAAAGGTCTTTCCTGTAAAAGTGATGTTTTCGAAATGTACTTTGTACGACCTTTCGTTTGATATACGACAAGCATACCTTCTGAAACTTTTCACTTTTTACACTTAATGACCTCATCTGCCTACATTTTTGAGATCGGAAGTATGATGTATGTAACACAGGATAGATGAGCTTTCATTTGATATGCGACAACGCCATGTTCTATAAAGTTTAATTTTTGCACTTAATAACCCCATCCAACTAATTTTTGGAGGTCAGGAATTTGATATTTCAAATGTACACATCATGACCTTTTACTTGATATACAACAACCCAATTGTAAAAGATTTTTTTTTGCACTCAATGACCCCATCCAACCAATTTTCGGGGGACGTGAATTTGAAATTTGAAATGTACGCTTTATGTTCTTTCATTTGATATGCGACAACATTACCATCTGAAAAATTTGAATGTTTGCACTAAATGACCCCACCCTTCCCCCTGGGACGAAAAAGAGGTTTAAAATTTTCATTTTTAAGCAGAGTTTATTGAGACCTTCAATTTGATATATCAGTTGACCCCATTTGGCAAAGTGTCAAAAATGATGCAATATCAACGATATAAATAGAAGTTATGAAACTTACAAAGTTAATGCAAAACATGAAAATTTCAAAATGATTTTTTTGGTGTTTTTTCCCATGGAATGTTTTTGGTACTTGGTCAAACATATAACTATGCCAACCTCTTCAATTTCTCAAACATTTTAAGTGGTAAGCTGTTGCTGATTCAGAAATACATGCTGCCGCTCGCAAAATTTCAAACTACATTATCTCTAAAACGACAGCAGATATCTCAAATCTGTTAAATGGTAAATGATCTACAGTTAAAGGACAACATCATAGAAAAGAATTGGGACAATTTCAATGTTCACCAAGGTCACAATTAATCATCAAATATATGATGCAATACCAAACTTGAGAACCGGAAGTCGTAGATACATGGGACTATCACCATTCAACTCAAGACCACTTGACCTTTCAAATATCACTAGGTCAAGGTCATAGTATAATGTGAAGGTCAAGGTGAAATTTCATCATGACCTGACATTGACCTCAAATTGAAGGTCTTGAATTACTGATCATCTTTTCAGTTTATAGTAGGTTGATATCTGTTACCTTTAAAAAGATATACACAAAATACTATACTTTTAAGAATCATCCCGTTGTAACTTTTGAACAGACGGTCGGACATTTTTGGGCTTATTATATAAAATGTAGAGTTCGTCGAGAGGAACATTTTATACGCTGTATGTAGGCAGCAAAGTCTTATCGTTTTCCTAATATGTAAGCTTGAAATTGCAGCGTAATTTTTTTTTGCACTCTGTGACCTTTGACTTTGTGTGCATATTGAAGGTCACATGAATTAAAGATTATTGGTGAAGGTCCCAAGTCTCTACGACTTCCAGTTCTCGAAATAGATTTTTTCTAAAATTGTATACAATTTTTCAAGGGGAATAACTCCTTATAAGGGTTAATAACAAAATGATTGTATATGTTCATTAACATTGCCATCTGTTCCTGTACATGTTGCCGTTTTCAAATCGATTCTATCTCTAACATTTGTTGAGAAATGAGCAAAGGAAAGAAATTGTTTCAAGGGGAAATAACTCTCAAAGGGGATGATGAAATTCTATGCAGCCTCATATGGTAATACATCATGATGAGATGTACCTATTGTCCAAATAAGATCATGATATCTTCAAAAACAACGAGGGGGGCCATGTTGAAAAAAATCAATAAAAGGGAGATAACTTCTAAAGGGGATGATGAAATCCTACACAGCCTCATCTGGTAATACTTCATAATGAGGTCTACCGATGGTCCATATTTGGGTTTGATAACTCCAATAGAAACGAGGGGAGGCCATGTCAAACAAATGCTGGATGAAAAAAAAAAAAAAAAAAAAAAAACATGCGAAAAACAATAAGGTCTTTCCTCGCGGAGAGGAAAGACCTTAAAAAGCGAAGTCCCTTGGGGGTCACTCCACCCCCTCTTGTTTAAAAACTTAGAAACGGTCAAGATCCCAACCCCTAAACCATATATATTCTTGTATGGAACAATAAAACACATAAAATGAAATATAGGGAGTTTCCATGGGGGTCACCCCCACCCCCTCATGTTTGAAAAACTTTAAAATGATTGAGATCCACACTCCAAATATAAACCATATAGATTCTTGTATGGGACAATAAAACAAATCAAATCAAATGTAGGTAAAATCCCAGGGGTCACCCCACCCCCTCATGTTTGATAAATTGTACATGATTAAGATCCCCACCCCTAAACCATGTATATTCTTGATTGGGACAACAAAACAAATCAAATCAAATATAGATCAAGTCCATGGGGGACACCCCACCCCCTCAGGGTCGATAAACTGTAAACTGTCAAAATTCCCACCCTAAACCATATATATTCTGGTATTGGACAATAAAACAAATAAGTTATATATGGGAATGGCGAATTATGAGAGGTTTGTTTGGAGGACTTCGTAACAGCATCATGTTACAATTACTTCTTGTTATATTTGGTTGACGCATTTAACAAAACCTAACGTTGTTTTTATGATATTTTTATGTCCAAATAATGCGAATTTTGCTTTCCCTTGGCGCAATGATACGTTGTGTATATATTACTCGTTCGTTATGCCCTCATAAGAAGTGATTCAAAGATTTTTAAGAAAGAAATAAATGGATAAGTCAAGAATGTCATTACACTATTTACTTCATAGATACAAAGATTTGATAAGTACGTTTGCGTGCTAATTTGTATAAAAACCGGCATTTCTGTTATTCCCTGTTAACTTATTTCGTGTTGTTTCTAATCTCACTGTTTTAAATAAGTACCGCCTTTGATTGGATTTTGGTAGGGTTTTCACTGTTGCACTCGTACTCTGAACAATACATTATTGGTTCACTTATATGGTCTTTGCATCGGAACTAAATACATTTATTCAAAAACCAGGTGTTGGCATGCCACTGGTTATGTTCTTCTCATATATGTTATGATGGTATAATACTAAACCCCTAACGGGAAGGGTTGTGCCTGATATTCATATGACGAAATCATAATCTTTCAATCAGTTTAATTGAAGTCTGGAGCTGGCATGTCAGTTATCTGCTAGTAGTCTGTTGTTATTTATGTATAATTGTCACTTTGTTTATTTTCTTTGGTTATATCTCCTGACATCAGACTCGGACTTCTCTTGAACTGAATTTTAATGTTCGTATTGTCATGCGTTTACTTTTCTACATTGGCTAGAGGTTTAGGGGGAGGGTTAAGATCGCATAAACATGTTTAACCCCGCCGCATGTTTGCGCCTGTTCCATGTCAGGAGCCTCTGGCCTTTGTTAGTCTTGTATTATTTTAATTTTAGTTTCTTGTGTACAATTTGGATTTTAGTATGGCGTTCATTATGACTGAACTAGTATATATTTGTTTAGGGGCCAGATGAAGGACGCCAATATTGTCACCATAACCTATTATAGGAATGAAAAGATGTATTATGAGTTCCAATGAGACAACTCTCCACCTACGTTACATTGCGTATGAAGTATACCATTTGAAGTCAAAGATTAGCCTCCATCACGGAGTCTTTTGCACTCACAAAAAAGAAAGTTATAACGATCCCTAAAGTTACGAGTGTAAAGAATTCAATCAGGAAAACAATCGAACTAATGTATAAAAAACCAGAAACGATAAACACTAACAACCACTGCACAACAGGTATAAACGTTTTGATAGGCGACTACATTCATCTTAACCAAAACAGTAGTATAGCATTACAACATAAAAAGACTCAATATAAAATATCAATTGAAATTAAAATTACGTTATTAGATCAAAAACAAATATTAACAAAATTAAATACACAAATACACATATACACAATATAAATATCAATGTAAAAAATATAACTATAACCTGGGCAGAATGGAGCTAAATAAGATATTATTGCAAAATTTATAATAAATTTGTTGTTAGGAGTACGAAAATATTTTTACAAAAAAAAATGTTGCTCATCGACGAAACTAGAAATGAAAATGTATCGTAATACTAAATACAGATATTCATTATTGTAGGACGAAGATCGGAATCCATATTGTGATAACAAAGGTAGTCTTGAAACTTGCTGTCCAAAATGCACACAAGAAATCAACAAAGAGAAATGTAGTTATGAATGTCCGGTTGATTATTACAGGGTTGGACAAAGATGTAATGGAATATCTCATAACAATATAGACAACTCAATGCCTCTTTCATCATTTGTATGCAGTCAAAAGTGTCCTAAAACGCATCATGCAATAAGTCTTAATGAAACAAAAATATGTCTGTCCTGCTCAGTTTTATGTCTCGACACTTCTATTGAAACGTCTTGCTCTTGTATAAATCCTGAAAAAGAAACAGATATAAACACTATGCTACTATTAACTATTAACATAACAGCTTTAATTTCACTCGTAGCAGTTTCATGGATTTTGATTTCATGTTTTTGTCGAAAACGGAAACGGAATAATCGAAGAAACAGAGCGAACATTCAGAATTGTATTGAGGTACGGTTTTATAAATAAAACATCAAAAACTAAGACTTATTAACTAAGAAATACTTATAATTCCATTTTGAATGAGATACACTGTATGTAAATACACCAAAATCATATTTAGCTTGATAGTTAAAACCTGCGATCAAATGTTAGTATCATTTTTCTGGAGTACATCTGTGCTGTTAAAACGCGATTAACAAGACATAGAATCTGTCTGCTATTACATTTATATTTGAAACTAATGCTGTATTTATATGCAAACTTACACACTCTTGTTTTAGTAGTAATTTTTGTAAATTAGAATGTAGCATTTCCATCATGCGTTTTAATTTGACTTGTTTGATGATCTACAGATTGTATTTCTATCAGGTAAAATTTCAAATTGAAAGGCCACACTTTGCACTCAATCATGCTTTTGTTTTGCTTTATTAAAATTTATTGTTTGGTCTTTTCAAATATGAACATTTCTTATATGTTGTCTTAAATTTTCCTGTTGTTATGAAATTTAAAAAAAAAAACACAACTATTGTATCATGGTGAGAAAGCGACAATTCAGAGAGATCTGTGTAATTTCTACACCTCCGAACTAAAGATGTTTATCAACTTTTCGTTACATCATTAGAAAATCTGGTCCAATTATACTGGAGTGATGCAGAGATTTTTTATTTAAATGCAAACATATCTTTTCTATAGGGTTTGTCATTAATTTTATAGATGTCCTTCGATAAACAGTGTATGTAATTTGTTCGCTGTTGATTTGACCTTTCAAAAATAATGTCAGCAGATTATAATAAAAGTGAATAGCATTACAGGATTAAAATACCGAATAAAAGCAGACAAACCACAGTACAGTGTTAGAATACCAGATGGATAAATAAATAGACATAACCAAAATTATAACACGTATATTTTTTTCTTTCTAGAACCATATTATACAGGGAAATGCAGAATCGCAAGATATAAACAATGAAATAGCAATTGATACAGAGCATACAGCTGAAAAAGACATTGCAGTGGCTGTACAGAGACAACATGACATAAAAACAAGATATGTCCGGGATCCGACAGTTGATGTGAGAAAGGTAACCTCAAGTGTAACCTTGAAGTAAAGCGTGATCTTGCCAAGGAGAATAAATCTAAAACAATATAATTGTCATATGTTAATCAATGTCTTCATAATCACAAAGACATGTTCACCGCATTTCAACTTTATTGATTGCATATATTCTGTTAAACTGAAGGATAAATGTGCAACAGACATAACCAGGTTGCTTCCTACTTGTTAGCCATCACTTAATTACAGCCAACAAAACCGATTGAGAATTAATGTAATGAAAATTTCATCATCTTATAATGTTTCATGTTCGCCTAGCGTGCATGACGTTGGTGTTCGATTCGCCATCGAGTCAAACCAATACCTTTAAGATTGGTACTTGCAAAATGTTTAAATCAAACTATGCAATTGTGAAATAGAGTAAATATAAAAATATAAAAAATCATAGCAACTCTTACGCCCTCCATAAATGAGGGATTTTTTTTAACCATTGCATGGTTAGAATATTTTCGTATGTCCCTATTGGAATCCTTCAATTCTTTTTTTTTTGTATTATCGTATAGCGGATTATTTTTGCGGGTGTAAAATCTCGCGATTAAGAAGCAACAAAGTATACAAAAACATTTGCGGTTTTTATTGTGACGGATTATTTAATCCCAATCAAATATTTAGTGCAAACTAAAATTGTTGCAGTTATAGATGTAGAATTTTACAAACAAATCCCATCGTTATGGTTAAGTGATAGTTTTACAAGCATAAAGTCTTATTTATGGATTATATTTGATACAGTCAATCGAAAGATACTTCGATACTAGTATATGTCACAGGTGTAAACACTTCTTGTAAATGTTATGGTTTGTTAGTTTCCAAGTTGGCATGGCCTTTGATGTACTCATTAGAATATAAAATTATCATGAGTGACTTGCAACTCTCTCTTTTAAAATTTGACAATAATCATATGGATAAAATACCTGACAAGTTACTGTACACTCTTATATCTTTCATTTTTATTTTATTTCGTAATAACCGATTAACTTAATAACACCTGACAGCCAGTGAACAATGGTCTTTTATATAATATTTTATATTATTAATCAGACGAACAGGAAAAAATAGACAGTTTACACAAAACTCTTTAACTATTAGAAAATATCGAACATATGCATATCTTTTGGTGGAATTTAATTTCCCCGATGTCTTCCTGCTATATGGTGTTTATTATGATGAATCGATTCGTTTTTTATTGCAGAAAAAGGAAAAAGAACCAGAACGAGGAAGAATAAGTGATTATGCAAATGCAAGTTCCATCCGTCGTAATAATATGTTTAACCTTAACCGAATTTCACATGCAGTTAGTCAGTTCTTTATGCGCAAACAGGAGGCAAATTATACTACATTTGAAGAGGATTTAATCAAAGAATGCAAGACAACTTCCACTCAAACTACGCAAACTGGTGAACTGAATAGTCTACTAAACCTAGCTTTCACTAGACCAGTTCGAGAACATACTGACGCTGTTTCCGTTGAAATTGTACCAAAACAGATATCAACAAATCAACGAAATCATAATTCCGTTCTTAAATCTACATCAATTTGCAAAAGCAAATTGCAGGAAAGCAAGAATTCAAATTTCCAATTAGAAAAAAAAGGCACAACACATGCCAACATGGCCAAATCCAAGACTGGAAACGATACCCAACATATCATTAACGTTCATGACCAATCGACAAATGAAATATATGAAAATTTGAATTTTGATAATAAGATGACTCATAACGTTACTGAAAGTAAATATGAAGGACAAACTGATCACAACATTTGTGTGAGAAAAACCGGGAACAGCGTCTTTAAGGTTGATAGAGACAGTGAAGCTTCTACAAACTCGAATACAAGCACCAAGAGCAACAAAAGTGCAGAAAGTGATGTGTCACATGCATCTTATAAAACAGCACCATCTCAAAGCCCAAGAATAAGCGAGGTAGAGATTTACGAAAATATTCCATATCGTAAAGAACTAGGGCCTTATTTGAAACACCACTCTGAAAATGATACTACCGAAAAAAATGAAATAAATAACGATGCTCTTAAATCAAAACATGTAGATTCAATAGTCAAAGGCAATATGCCACTTTCAATTACTGCAAGGGAATCTATTGATATGAAAAAAATTACAAGCCAGACAAATATAAGTTTAAACAATTCAACTGTAACTTTCGTTATCAATCAGAGTAATGAAGGTAATAGGAACATAAAAGACTGATAGCAAGGAATGCCATACATTTTCGCATGCAACTACAGTATGTGTATATGCAAATGCTCATCTAGTTCTTACTTTTAATAAAAAAAACATATCGAAATTCTGTCCTAAGATTATTTTTTACAAATGATCAGTTATAACTACTCAAAATTTCATCTAGTTTGGGTAAAATTATAAGGGGTTACCGAATTCTTTTTTTTTTTTTTTTTTGTAAACGAAAAAAAACAAGTGTGACGGCGTGACTGCAGTGTGCGTCTTTATCTATGTTAATAGGAAAAACGAAAAAGGTGAACCACGATACATTATAATCTTTATATCAACAAAACGGAAATTTAAGTTGCAAAATCATAAATTTTTAAGAAAATACGTAATACTGGTTTTTGAGAAAATCCCATTTGTAGTTAAAAAATCTAATGTTGATCGATATTTACGTGGCTTGACTGTCCCTCTGGTATCTTTCGTCCCTCTTTTACCGTTTTACTTTTTTTTACACCATGTTCAATTTTTATAATATCCAAAAGTATCAAAGTTACTTGCATATTTTTTTCTATTCAAATATAGTTCCATGCTTTAGTTTATTGTAAAATTTCATAGCAATCCGTGATATCTCCCATATACATCATTGTTTCTTAAATCTATGTACAAGATTACAATTCTTTAAATTGAATCTCAGACGTAATCTTTCATTAATGTTTTGCATAATAATATGCGCTACCGTTTGGCCAATGATTTAAAACAAATGTAGCATAATGAGTAAACAAAAGTCATGGGAAAAGCAACTTAAAACGGCTGCATTTGATAAGTTAATTCACCTCTGGAAAGAATAAGTTATATTTTTTTAAGAAGAGAGCGCGAATTACTAAAACCTAAATTGGTTCTCGTTCTCTGTAAACATATATTACCTTTTATCATATATTTAGTACAAAATACAGCTATTTTGTATATCTAATAAAGGTTCTTTTTTCCAGTCTGTATCACCTACCCTGTATCGCATATCCCGTATCGCATGGCTAAACCCGTATCGCATACCCCGTATCGCATGGTAAAACCCGTATCGCATACCTTTTTTTTTTTTTTTTTTTTTTTTAAGCTTAAGTCAGTTTTTTGGGGTTTTTTTTGCTTAAGAATTTTTTTTCTATTAAAAAAAAAAAAAATAATTCAAATATTAAAAAAAAAAATAAAAAAAAAATAGGTCAATTTTTTAATGACGTCATTGTTTGGTATGCAACGTCACGAACATCAAGTTTTTACAACAATTTTTTTGGCACACTAAATGCAACTATAAAAAATACAAAACACTCAATAATACATTAATAAACAAAATATTTTCAAAACAACAGATTGTAAGGTAACCTAGGTGCTTCGTATAAATAATTGAGCAGTTATTTTAAAGCTTTGAAACAAGACAAAAGCAGAACTGAAGGTAACCCAGTGCTATGGATCAGAAAACAGTTCATATAATATAAAACTCTTCTGTTGAAATATATGATAAAGCGTATAATACATGGCAAAATCCGTATCACATGCCGTATCACCCTCGACCAATATAATCCCTCGGGCCTAAGGGCCCTCGGGCTGATATTGATGTCTCGGGATGATACGACATATGATACGGATTTTGCCATGTATTATTCTGTATATACCATGTTTATTCTGAGCAATTTTGTGATAAACTAACAGTTGAGCAATATGTGATTCTTGTTCAAAAGCTTTTAATTAAAGATTATCACCTATATGAGAAGTTGTATTCCAAAAATTAAAGAGGTAAAATGATGGAATCACCAATTGGAAATTTTTCTATGAATGATGCTTTTTCATGCTTATAATTAATCTGACTTATTTGTTTGGTAATAATAGATTATTGTCTTGTATGAGTTATTTCCCTTCGTACATTTTACGGACACCATTACGAGTTGGTTGACCGTCATAGAATATCCGTCTTGACAGATGATATCGGATATGTTCCTTATGTCGTAACCACAATCCCGTTCCCTTTTCACTAATATGACCTACCTAAAAAGAGTATTTACCTGGTTTGTTATAACATAAGCAACACGACGGATGCCACATGTGGTTCTATTTATATATCCAGCGCACTTAATCTGTTTTTTTCTATGTTTTGCCTTTGTATTATTTTCTACCTGGTTGTCTTATTTTCATTTTAAGGGGGTTCGCGGGTCCAAATCATTTTTTTTATTTAACATAGGATTTCGCCTTATTTTTCTATAAATGAACTTTATCTTATTCTTAATAGAAAAAATGAAATGAAAAAATGGGGTCACCGTTCATTTACGCCCACAATCTGCCTTCGACAGAAGCATACATTTTTGTTAATGTCCTTTTTCCTGTTGAACTAATAGGAGTAATAATAATTGTACCGAAAGATAAAGTAACAACTACTTAATGTAATTAATAAAATTTGTAATGAAAAATAAAAGTTTATTTTTTTTCTGAAATTCTTATACCCGCGAGCCTCCTTAAGCGATTTCGTTGTAATTGTATTTTGGTCTACGAGTTTGACTGTCCCCTCTTTTATTCGAATTATACTTTTAACCAAGTGCGTACTTTAATGAGCAACACGACGCGTGTCACATATGGAGCATAATCGTCTTGCTCTCCTTAGATAGACCTTCTTTTGATGAACACGAGTTTCGTGTTGCTCAGTCTTTAGTTTTCTGTGTTGTGTTTTGTGTACTAATGGTTGTCTTCTAGCTGCTGGTCTTTTTGTTTTTCAGTCATGGCGTTGACAGTTTATTTTCAGCTAATCAATTTCTCTCTTGTTATTTTAATAGATTAACTGCAAAAGTATGAATTATTCGAAATATCAAGAATTTTAATACTAGAGTATTTACCTGGTTACCTCAGCCGTATTTGACACAACTTTTATGAAGTTGTGGTCATCAATGCTCTACAGCTTCACACTTGTTTGACTTTCTTAAAATTTTATCTGAATTATCTCATGAGTCTAATGTAGACAAAACGCGTGTTTACAAAAAGAGCAATTGAGGGATTTGAGAGCAGCAGTGAAGTCTCATTTTCTGAAAATGAACCTCTTAAATTTAAAATTAATTTTAAATAACTTAAAATTAACACGACGGGTGCCGCATGTGGAGCAGGATCTGCTTACCCTTCCGTAGCACCTGAGATCACCCCTAGTTTTTGGTGGGATTCGTGTTGTTTATTCGTTAGTTTTCTATGTTGTGACATGTGTACTATTGTTTATCTGGTTGTCTTTTTACATTTTTAGCCATGGCGTTGTCAGTTTGTTTTATATTTACGAGTTTGACTGTCCCTTTGGTATCTTTGGTCCCTCTTTTAAAATAGCTAAGATTATAAGATTCATCTTGATGATATTGAATCAAATTCCACTATGGTGTTTGCGTTATTCGATTGATGTTAATTGTCAAATAATGATACAAGACCATCATTTTCAATGTAGAGGAGTTTCATTTTTATTGCATATGTGATGCATTTTTATAGACGGAAATTAATTAATTTTCTTCACATTAAATCTTAATTAAGTTGACTCTCAAAATGTATGAAGTCAGAACGAGATTGAGAATGGAAATGAGGAATATGTCAAAGGCCCGACAAGAGTAGCAACAGATAACAGAGGGACAGTAAAACTTATAGATCGCAAATAAACCAACAACGCCATGACTAAAAGGAAAAAATAAACAGACAAATAAAAGTAAACAAAACACAACATAGAACACTAAAGACTGTGTAACACGAACATCACCAAAACCTAGGGGGTGATCGCAGTTGATCTGAAAAGGTAAGCACTGTTATGCTCCACATGGGGCACCAGTTGTGTTGCTCGTCGTATTACAAACCCGAGAAATAGTCTAATTTGGTAGGTCACATTTGTGAAAAGGGAAAGGGGTTGTAGTTACGACTAAAGAAACATATTTGATATCATCTGTGAAACGGTCATTCAATGTACCTAAAGGTCAACCAACTTGTGATGGCGTCTGTACAATTTATGAAGGGATGATTTCAACTTCGCATTTGGAACTCTTGGCTTAATAGCTTCCTTGTGAGCAGTAACCCTCAATGAAGAAAATCATGGTAGGACCCGGGGAAATCGTATCAATTCTGAGATATAAACTCCGTATTCAGGTTCTACTAGCATGTTGAAACATAGAAATGGAAAGTTTACAAATGGGAAGTTGAAATCATCTCTTTTGTCAGAATGTCCGGATCAAAAAGCAGATAACAGACTGAATGCTTATATATGCATACTTTGTGACTAAAGGTAGGAGGTAATATCTCAATAAACGTGGTAAAAATAGCATCTATTGCTAATATAGTCAATTATATTTTCTCTTATAATTTTTCTATATCTGTATTTTAGATCAAGAACATATATATATTGAAATACTGTTCCAATTAAGGTATGATAACATGTATCTTTTTTTAATCATAATCCTGTTACCTTGAATAACTATTCCTATGATGCGCCATAATTGAGTACACGCATTTAGGATGGTTTACAAATGGTTTAGTTCAACTACGTCACCAAAATCAAATTGTTTGGTTTTGGTCAAAATCTCCATCACATCGTATAAAACGTCATTAGAGCTAATTTTTTTAAAGCTTATAGTTTAAAGATGTTGGCTTGCTTGCTTGTTTTGTTTATATAAATAATTGCTAAAGCATTATGATTAAGATTTAGCAAATATTATTACAAACAAAGCAAGCAAGTCAACCAAATATTCAAACTACAATCATTAACAACATTACTTTAAAGGATGCATTTAAGATAACAAAAAGCATTCTGAAAAGATCGTCATTTCATGTTTGACTGACTGGTAACAATTGTCAAATCGCACAAACAGTTGCCTTACATTTGACATTTGAATGACATGATCATGTAAATTCGCATGCCATTGTTTATACATCATATACAGTAACGAAAGTTCGAGCAACAATCGAGTTGGTATTTCTTACAAATCACAAAATAAGAAATTGAAAGAATACAAGGCCATATTGAATTCAATTTATTGTTACATGTTTCAATGGTTCTATGCCATGGGGTATTACCGCCGTACACTTGCATCCTGAAGCGGGGTTGATACATATACCGTCCTTATGTTTCCATCAAAAACTAATTGACGCTCTGTTCTGTTAAATATTCAATGTTTAGGAAAACAAAGTATACTGTTACTGACAGCATTATATATCATTTATAGTACTTGACCACCATATGACTATGTTAAGTCGAAAGGTCTATGCATTACTTATAAACATCGGGATACAATCACTCTGTGTAACTCAAAGTTGATTAAACTACATTCCGAAACATTAAACAATTACAGCCAACACACAAAAACAAATATTGCAAAATGCATGACATGAACGCGTAAATCGTTATAACGACAATACGCATGGCACCCTGACCTTCGTACAATCTAAAGCTTGGACCTACTGGATTTATAAGAAACTTGATTGCGATCAGGGGCTCTCGGTAAGTGGGCTTCTTTTAGTCCGGTAAGGTTTGTTTCAAACAAATACAAAATGCAGGTTGCTTCATCTTCAAAATGAAATGTTAGAAATGACAAATAGTTTTAGAAGTTGCAAATGCTTGCTTAGACAAAATAAAAGACAGGTATTTAAATTGAAACACCAAATTATGTTCTTGGTCTTTTACCAACAAACGGTATCCAACTTTAACGAAAACAGCTAACGCTCGTAGTGCAAATAGTTATCAAAGGTACAAGGATTATAATTTAGAACGCTAGACGCGCGTTTCGTCTACACAAGACTCATCAGTGACGCTCATATCAGAATATTTATAAAGCCAATCAAGTATAAAGTAAAAGCAAAAACGGACGAACTGTACAGAGCAATCAACGTCCGTCTTCAAACCATACATTGGTTATACTCGTTTTTATTCAAGACAGCATCTTCGACTAGCATGCATTTCAAATTGTAGATATTATCAATATTAAGGTCATAAGAATACTATTTGTATTTAACGTTTGTCGAATTATCATACTTAACAACAATGAAAATTCTTCGCACCTCAAAAAATTCAATCTTAAAATAACAATGGCACTTTCGGTGATAAAAAGTTAAATCACAAAAATACTGATTCCAAGGGAAATTCTAAACGGAAATTCCCTAATCAAATTGCCAAATCAAAAGCTCGAACACATTAAACGAACGGATAACAACTTTTATATTCCTGACTTGGTACAGTCACGTTCTTATGTAGCAAATGGAGGATTCGATCTGGTTTTATAGCTAGCTAAACCTCTCACTCGTATTACAGTCACATCACATTCCATTATATTAACAACGATGTGTGAACAAAACAAACAGACACAACAAGAACTATCTTTTAAAAAAGATACCCGACGTATTTAAATTTGAGTATATATTTAAAACTATCATTTCGATAACCTTCAGAAGCACAATGACTTAATGATGAAGGACCTCTTTAAATCCATCTGAATGTAACTAAAAGAAATTCTTTACTTAATCTGGTTATATTAAGGCAATAATATATAAGAATATTGTGATGACACCTAAAACATTTATTTGTCAAAAAATCCAGTGCTAATAACAAGAAACAAATATAAATTTACTACTGTTTGCATTAAACTTAATTCATGGTTAACAAAGCTTGAAACTTTTGGTAGTATAAGTAGTATCTTTCTGTTTACATTCACCAAAACCCCGCGGAAATTTCACATGCGTAGGTGCGTTCTAAAAGTCATGTACGTTCGTACAACAAAATTTACATTAGAAATTATATAATTGTCCCGAATAAACAGCTGTCATGGATGCAAAGAGCTATTGGAGAAAAAATTACTTAAATAAAAATATAAATCTTAGTTCAAATATTTATAGTTTTTTACTTGCTTTCCATCACGATATAATTTTCTAGACGTTTTTTCAAACACAACCAAATCACCCACTTGACAACATTTTGTCCAATCACCGAAAGGATTTTCGAGCATGTGTATTCTGTTGCCATAGTTAAGCGTCCTTAAGTTAAAAGGGCATAAACCGAAACTATACCGACTACGTCGGAAAAATGTTACAAATAGGAGTACAACAGCAACACGAAACCAACCAAATATGCATCGCAAACGTTATATTCTAAAGAAATTGTCTTAAACATGCATTCAAATACGTTATTTTGTATTTTCCAAAAGTAAGCAAACGCAGTTTTTCCAATCAACCTTTATTCTACAATAGTAATATTTGTGTTCGACAGTGAGATGAAATAACTGGATTCACACTTTATAAAAGAGGGACGAAAGATACCAAAGGGATAGTCAAACTCGTAAATCTAAAACAAACTGACAACGCCATGGCTAAAAATGAAAAAGACAAACAGAAAAACAATAATACACATGACACATTATAGAAAACTAAAGAATAAACAACACGAACCCCACCAAAAACTAGGGGTGATCGCAGGTGTTCCGGAAGGGTAAGCAGATCCTGCTCCACATGCGGCACCCGTCGTGTTGCTTATGTGATTACAAATCCGGTAAATACTCTACTTTGGTAGGTCAAATTCATGAAAGGGAAAGGGATTGTAGTTACGACGTTAGGAACATATCCGATATCATTTGTGAAACGGTAATTCCATAACGGTTAACCAACTCGTGATGGCGTCCGTAAAATTTACGAAGGGATGATTTCAACTTCACCATTTGGAACTCTTGGTTTAATAGCTTCCTAGTGAGCAGTAACCATGAATACCTTCTTCTTGGTATAAAAAAAAACATGTTAAGATGATAAAATGAAAAGCAAAAATACCAGCGTTAACAAAAGAATAAAACAACAACACAAAAACACACCCGAAAAACATTAGTAACAAAAAAATATTCGACAAGCTACTGAAATTTTAAATTAGGAATTCATAAAACCAGAGTTAAGCACAGGTGCTCAGAGGGAGTATATATAAATCCTAAACATTATCAAGATTCAGAATATATATTTGACATGTTATAAAATAACAACATTACAATGTGCTACGGTGTAAAGTAACACGAACATGTCATTTAAAATCACATGTTGCAAACACCATTCATTCGATTACGGATCGGACCGAGATAAATATGCTTAACATATTTACAGATTTTAAACCAAAAATAATAAAAGATATGTTTCTCTTTCGTTTATATCATGGAAAGGACGAGCAGGTACTTTCAAATGTAACGAACTTGTTTCAGTTTCGCTACCACTTTACAGATTTAGATGCAAAGTCGTCATGTTGAGATCATGAACATCTAAAATAATGTATTAAAAAGGTTATCAAATAAATAAGGTATATAAGTTAGACGTCGAAAAACACATTTTACTAATAAAAATACATCGCACTCGGACTTATCTTAAACTGAGTTTTACTGTGTGTATTGTTGTGCGTTTGTTTTTCTACATTGACTAAAGAAATAGGGGAGGTTTGAGATCTTTAAAAAAAGCATGTTTAACCCCGCCGCAATTGTGTGCCTGTCCCAAGTCGGAAGCCTCTGACTCTTTGTTTATAGTCTGGTATGATTTTTAATTTTAGTTTATTGTGTATAATTCGGGTTTCAGTATGACGTCCATTATTACTGAACTAGTATGAATATTTGTTTAGGGTCAGCTGAAGGACGCCTCCGTGTACGGGAGTGTCTCGCTGCATTGAAGACCTATTGGTGGCGAGTGGCTGTTGGATGCTCTATGGTCGGGTTGTTGTCGCTCTGACACATTCCTTATTTCCATTCTCAATTTTATTGTAGCGTTTTAATTTTCCCTACTTTAAGTATAGGATATAAAATATCTTCTTGATATTGACAACAATCTATGTAACTTAATATAGAACAGATAAATGATGATATTTGCAGATGGCGATATTTTTTGCAATTGTTATAGCTTCAATAGATTCCGGAACAATATCGATTAATTGCAGCTTAAATTGAAGAAAATTAATATAGTTGACTTTAAGAAAAAACGAATAGATCACGAATTTATCTTACCGACTATCTTAACGTGTGAAATTAAGACTAGTGATTTTCAAAATAAGCAAGTCTTCAATACTATTAGCTGTAAGAAAATACTTCCATTGATCCTACAAAAACAGATGCCACACCATTACTAACCGTGTATGAAATACGCCCCGCCCCCTTCTTACCTAATATGGAATATAAAGTGACGTAACTCCACTACTAACCGTGTATGAGATAAGCCCCTACTAACCTAATATCAAATATACACGGTTTGCTCTGGACGCTTTTAATCAATCATATTCCTGGAAATATATAGGAGGTAAAACAATGTGTAATCCTTATTTCATATGCAACCTTAATTCATATTTTATGAAACATAAAAGTTGTGAGTAGAAAAAGTTTCGTACAATAATAAGAAATGTACCGCATTATTATATAAATGATTAAAGCGCACTACCTTAGTTCACCATAAGAAAAAACATTTATTTGTTTTATCAGCCTATCTAAAAAAATCTAAAATACATGTATTGAAATGATAATTAAATATTCATTATGCTTTTTATCAAACCCACTGAAACATGCCAGCAACATATCTGTGAACTTAATGCAGAACATTAACATTGGTTATGTAAACAGATGTCGTTTAATGTTTTAACGTAGGCGAAACGATGTCAATCTGCGTTTATAATTAACAAAGCTTTTAGGAAAATTTAATTGACCAAAAATATTTATTACAAGATTTGTTAATTAATACCGGACTTTCTTGCGGAAATAGTTACTCCTTGTCGACTTCGTTATTTATTCATGAATACAATGTCAATGATTACCTTTGTACAAATGTAGTAAATACGTCAAACCACATCTTTTATAACATTTCAAGGCAAATAGTTATTACGGGTACCAGGATCATAATTTAGTACGTGAGACGCGCATTTCGTCTACATAAGACTCATTGGTGACGCTCATATCAAAATATCTATAAAACCAAACAAGAACAAAGTTGAAGAGCATTGCGGATCCAAACTTCCAAAAAGTTGTAGCAAATATAGCTAATGTATTCTATGCCTGGAATAAGAAAATCCTTAGTAGTTCAAGCATGGCCAGGTAAATCTGATCTTAAAATGGTCCACATATACCCATTTCCTTTATGTGCATATGATGTGGTCTATAAATTTTTATCAAACAGCAACATCAAACATTTCTTGTTTTGTTAAAGCAGGGCTTCTTTTTGGACATTTGTTTTTCACATTTTTAGCTATAATGTCTGTTTGTTTTGTTTATACATAGTTGTCAATATAATGTAATTTGATGCAACTATCATACCAGTCAGAGGTTTAGCTAGCTATAAAACCAGATTTATCCACCAGGTTCTGCTAAAGAAATGCATGTACCAAGTCAGGAATATGATAGTTGGTATCAATTCATTTGATGTGTTTGATTGGTTAGGGACTTTCTGTTTTGGATTTTCCTTGGAGTTCGAAACTTTTGTTTTTATTTTATTTTTTTCACCTTATATGGAAAAGGCTTTACGTAACGGTCCTTTTTGATTGAAGCATTCAATTATTAATACATGATGCATCATTGTATTTTATTAAATAATAATTTTAACATTCCTTTTGAAGGTCAATACCACTAAGTTCACAGGATAAATGAGTTTAAATGTTTGTGATTTATAATCAAAATAACCGTAACACGATAAAGTATGTTAAGACAAATATCAAACCAAAAACTGAATCTATCAATGAACTTAGTAAAAGTTTAAATAAATGTGTTGTCATAACGTCATTGACTTATTACATGCTGTACTTTTGTACGAACGAATGAATAAATGGATTAAAAACATCGGTTAGGATTAATTAGCCAAATACTTTAAGACGTATTTGAAAAACCGTTATTAGTAATTACTAATGATTTTTGCCACAAAATTCTCATAAAATTTGTACGTTATTATTGATATATCAGAAGGTTTTTTTTTATTTCAGGATATGAAAAACCGGCATTCAGCCAAAGAAAGAGAAAACCAAAAATACCAATAATACTGAAGCCTACGGAAATTCCATCTATATACAATAGGCCGTAACGAAGCTACGAACTGTTGTTACTTCCGAAACGAAGTGATGATTTTATCTTACTATCGAAAAAGCTTCTTAACGATGATGTATACAATGAAACAAAACATAATTATCAAACTTCTAAGGAATGAGCAATGCACCTGTAGGTGTCTCGTTTCTTATTGGTTCATTAAAATGATCGTAAATATATTCAAAAATTGGTTTGTTCTATAGCCGCCAATACCAATTTCATAACAAAGATGCCTTCCATTTCTGACAGATAGGTGTCATATAAAGGCTGTATGTTTATTCTTCGTAATACATCAGGGAAACATTCCATGAAACAGTTTCTACGGCTCAACTCACATACTTTGGTTTATTTCAAACCGTTTAAACAGCGTTTTAGTACTGTTGCCTTTATTTACTGGAAAAATTCCTACAGACGTGGAATATGTATGTAACAAGGTATTGTACAGTAAACTTTTAGCTATATCATTATACACCTGTTAATGAAGAACGGTTCTACTCTAAATCCGACTGACAATACCTTTGCTATATTATATATAACTCATCTTAGATACCAGACTAATCATTGTTTTCGCCAAACGCGCGCATCTCGTCTGTCGATTTGATATACAATCGTCCAGTTTTGCTTCATTTAGCTATTGACGAACACGCTATCGTCGTGATGTTCTCCGAAATGGTCGATAACGTAACTTCAACACTGGTAGCTACACTTGCGATTATCGAAGCAACAGAGAACGTCACATGCATGATACCGTTAAGCGATATGGAAAATACAACTAACATTATCATTCAAACAGATGACGTCTATTCTACTTATCTAATAGTTTTTCTGTATTTCCTTTGCGCAATAATCATTGGGCTGAATATACCATCAGTTATCATTGTATTTGTATCACTCTTTAAAAACACTGAGCTGAAAAATTGCCAAATGCTCTTGAGTTTAAGTATAACAGATATGTTATTTGGTATGTGTTGGGCCGTTGTCATTGATACCAATGTTACTACGAACCATATTTCCTATAGAGAATGTTTGATGAGAACCGGTATTGCAACAATTTCATTCTTGGTTTCTAACACACAAGTGTTCATCATTTCACTGGACAGAGTTTGCACAATTTGTTTCAAAGTTAGATTTTTCCTCAAAAACAAGAACATTTGTACCTTTTTGAATGTGTTATTATCGTGGACATTTTGCAGTACACTTGTTGTTCTTTTGATGGTATTCAGATCCATAGATAATGGCGAAGACGAATGTTCATTAAGTTGTGTATATCCAGACATTTTTCCACTTGTACCAATCATATTTATATTACTCGAGGTTGGAACAATATTTAATATCACTTGGTTAGTTATATATCTTATTCGACATCATCGTCATATGCAAACACGTAATGTACGCAAAGTAGGAAGAGATGATGTGCGTCTTTGTATAACAATTGGTATAATTGCATCGGTGTGTACGTTTCTGCATATGCCATGGAATGTAACATTGATTTACGGAATATCAATTGAATGGCCACCTCGATTCATTAGGAATTTAGCGTTTTTCTTGTCTGCTTTGACGTCTATTATCAATCCGATAATTTACATTCTCAGAGTTCAGAAATTTAGACAAATTCTTCGAAACAGCATACGTTGCTAAATGCATATTCGAGACACAATGTGTTCTTTGAATGTCTGGTGAATGTGTTAAGAAAGAAAACAAATGTGCATGTACAATGGTAAAAAAAATAGCAAACAGCTACAAACATTGTCTTGACAACTGTATGTTTGTAAACTAATATACTACAGAAGCAGGGCATTTTCTTTTCCAGAAATAACAATTTCAATCGTACTTGACTTGCTGACTGAATTACATTAATCAATGTTAATAGTTAAAATTCAATATTTTTGCAAAAATAAATAAAAAACATCTTTATGAATTGTCAACAAATATTATTTGAGACAAAAGGATAAGGGGCCGACCATTTTGTTTTTGTGTGAGGCATGTTTAACCTTTTTAAATACGGTGCACATTGTTTGATCTCGCATTTCTTAAAACAAAATAAATTTGTTTATGAAGGGAATTGGCAAAATTTATGGTTTCTATTGATAATAAAGGGGACGGTGGTACCGCATTGATATACAAAACAAAAACTTGTTCATGTATATATGTTATTCCCAAGAGAGAGACAGAATACATTCCACATACATTCCACATAACTCACCGTTTTTGTTGGGATGTTCAAGTACCCGGCCACGTCAACTCTGATTTTGTTAGATGTATTTTTATTCTTATGTATCGATCAGGTGAGCTAACTATAAAATCTGTTTCAACTGTTTTTTATAGTTCGTTCTCATGTTGAAAGACTTTCTCGCTGCATTGGGGACCCATTGAATGACTTCGGCTGATATCTGATTTTTTGGTCGGATTGTTGTCTCTTTGACATATTCACCGTTTTTTATTCTTAGCTTAAAAACAATATTCAAAGAAATTACAATAGTATAAAAGGCATTACCAAATTTTTGTTATTTATAAACAAGATAATGAATTGTCGTTTCGATACCTTTTAAACATCACTATGTGGTATGGCTTTGTTCATTTTTGAAGTCCGTCCGTTGCCCTATAGTTGTTTTGTGTACAATCAGTGTATTTACAATGAAGCACAATAAATCAGCTTCATTATAAATGTTTATTATTGTAATTCTTAATGTATTAATCAAATGTAATGCACAGTACTTTATTTATATGTTTGTTTCTTGTAATAACTGTGTAAATTGATATATGTTAATAAATATATATTTCCAAGATTGTTTTATTTTTTAACACCACCATATACGTAGAATTTACAATTTTCATTTTTGTGATCTGAAAAATAAGTACAACAGCCACATTCGAATGGACTTAGGAAGCTAGAATTTAGCTAGGAGTTCAGCCTTTCTTTGCATCGAAACTTAACACATTTATTTAAAAACCAGTTGATGGCATGACACGGGTTATATTCGTTTCATATATGTTATGATTGTATGATACTAAACCCCTAACAGGAAGGATTGTGCCTGATATTTATAGGATGAGCACATAATCTTTCAATCAGTTTAATTGAAATCTGAAGCTGGCATCTCAGGTAACTGCTAGTAGTCTTTTGTTATTTATGTATTATAGTTGTCATTTTTTTTATTTTCTTTGGTTACATCTTCTGACTTCAGACTCGGACTCCTCTTGAACTGAATTTTAAATGTGCGTATTGTTTTGCGTTTACTTTTCTACATTAACTAAAGGTATAGGGAGAGGGTTGAGATCTCATAAACATGTTTAACCCCTACGCGTTTTTGCGCCTCTCCCTGGTCAGGAGCCTCTTGCCTTTGTTAGTCTTGTATTATTTTTCGTTTTAGTTTTTGTGTACAATTTGGAGTTAAGTATAGCGTTCATTATCACTGAACTAGTATATATATTTGTTAAGGGGCCAGCTGAAGGACACCTCCGGGTGCGGGAATTTCTCGCTGCATTGCAGACATGTTGGTGGACTTCTGCTAGTGTCTTTTCTGTGGTCGAGTTGTTGTCCCTTTGACACATTCCCTATTTCCATTCTCAATTGTATGTCTCCTTATCCAAGGCCGTTCATATTGCTCATACAATAACATCACAAGAAAAGAATAAATGTATTCAATAAAGTTTGAAAAAGTTCTCAGCAAATAACGTGAATAAATAGAAAAAGAAAAAGAAAAACACAATACACAAGGTAAATTGAAGCCCTCATAATGAGAGATTTCGTAAAGATTAGATAAGAATTAATAACCGATATTTTTTTATCATACAGGCAGATGGTTTTGCATGCTTAGAAACTTTACTTATTCAACTTACCACTTTCATCTGAATGCGCATGTACTAGATGAGTATTATACCAGCTTCCAGTTATGATCGATTGAATTGATTTTAACTATCCTATTGCACGAAAATCAATCTTTTAGAAGCTGCTTTGATATTCTTTATTATTTATACAATAAACAATAAAAAAGAGACATTATACAGAACACATGTAGTGTTGCATGATGTTAGTTAAGGATGCCCTTCGATTGAACCTCAAAACTACATAAAACGTATAATAACGTACACTCATGATACACACTGTGAATTAAGCAATCTTTTAAATTGCAATGGTGTGAACATTTAATAAAGGATGCATTACCTCCTTGTAGTTTAGAAATGAGGCTCTGGTTGTATAAGTCAAGACGCTATTATAGAGGGTGTTTTGCTCGAATTACAGAAAGGTAAAATCAAATGAAAAACTGAAAAGGATTGAATTGGGAAGGATTGAATTTAGAATGAGAAAATAGTCATCGAGTAATTGTATCATTTATGTAAACCAACTGAATATCGTCTTTGAGTCGGGCTGGTTCCTGAATATTTCAAGGGATTGTTAATTTCGATTTTTAAGAGTAAAGGATGTAATGCTGACCATTGGACAAAACAGGGAAAAGACACCAGAGAGACAGTCAAACTTACGTATCGAAAATAAACTGACAACGCTATGGCTAAGAAAGAAAAAGAAAAAAACATACACACTATAGTACACAAGACACAATTTAAAAAACTAAAGACTAAGCAACACGAACCCCACCAAAATCTGAGGTGATCTCATGTGCGCCGGAAGGGTAAGCAGATCCTGCTCCACATATGGCACCCGTCCGGATGCTCATGATATTACAAACCCGGTAAATAGACTAATTCGCTAGGTCACATTCGTGAAGAGGAAAAATGAATTCACGTTAAGGTAGAACAGGTTCCTCAATTTTAAATGAAAGACATTTTGATAGGGTTTTTTACGAACAATGCACATGATGCAAAACTAAGAATGTTGTTTGACTTCTTATAAGACAAATAACCATCAGCTACCAAATATTGAGGACAGTTGCTTTTCGGAAGTGACATACTACCTCGTGCATACTACTGTATATTTGTATTGCATGTTTTAAAAGATTTCCTGATTGATTTACATGTATCATTTGTGTAGAATGTTTTTTTTTTGTGTTTTTTTTTTAACTTTTATGAGTTCAAAGATCGTTTAAACAGTTTGGCGAGAATAGATGAGTTAAAATCATCCTCCAGTAATCTATTACTCTGTATAAATGACTTCAGCTAATTGTAGTTTTGCTTATGTACATTTATTTCAATATTCACGAAACAGAACGCAGCTAGAAATGTGTATTTTACGATAGGGAAAATAATGCTGCTAAATGCATTCGTATCTTTAAATTTTACTTGGATTTTTATATGTGCAATGTATGATCATAGTCCCTGAAAACTTTTTTTTTCATTTTATTAATTAGTAGAATTTGTGCAATGTAAAGATAATAAATTATTACGCACACCTGTTCATTACGCTATTTTACATAATATTTTGATTTCTATATATTAACAGATAAAAGGGGTACCTGTTGTTTTTCATACATGTAAGTCTGATCATTGATTTTTAATTAATGTAGGCATGTAGATTGTTAATAATTCAAAAATCCAATATAACAATTTGACCAATGGTCTAAGTTGGCATGCCAACTTAATATACAAAACAAAATAACAATAAAAGAACAGACATATAAATGATTGATTTCACTCCAGGACAAGTGAATTAGTGGTGGTTAGGCGTCAAATACTAACAGAAGACCTTCATCATGCCTGGGAGTGAAATAGATCTGGTGGAAAGAGATCCGAATGGATTAAATGCTCATTTAGGTGTAAGTAAACTAATAATTTTAATTTACACTTAAATATTTTTTTTCTCCCTCGTTTTGCATATTGTTCATGCCATATCGCGCTAAAAATATGTTTGTTTATGCACGACTATGCCTCAAATTTCTAGCTTAAGTCGGAAATTATTATTATAATTTCACTCATGGTATCAATCTGGTTTGAAATTGTATACGCAGGACGCACGTCTCGTCTATTGAAGGCTCACCAGTGGCGCTCGAATTTAGAGCGGTGTCATAGTTAACGTTATGATTTCATCTTTCTATTTGTAACTTTCCGTATCGTCTATTTGTTCTCTCTTTTTAGATTAAATTTCAATGTTCCACCAAATTAATTGAAAACTGTATCGGAGACCGTTGGTTGTCATCTATATTGCTTTTATTCATTTCTGTCGTGGGTTCTCTGTCTCAATGATGTATTTGCACACTCCGTTTTTATGATACATGTAGAGTATGTTGAATTCGATAAACACAAACATATTTTAATGTAATTAAGTATAATTATTACCAAATATAAAATTAACTGTTTTATTTTTTGACCAACGCTTTTCATTGTAACTAGACAATAAAAATGTTGTGTATCATTTTTCACATATGTGTGCATAAACTTGAAACTACACGTAAAGAACAATGCTTTTATGTTTGAATTTGAAATTGAAATTGCTATCCATTTATACATAATAAGATATCGATTTGATCGAAGAATTATAAATATATCTCTAATAAATCAATTATATAATATACACGAATAATTTAACTTTGGATGTAACACGTCTTCTGATTGGCTGACGTTATTTTGTTATGAGCCCATAGACATAATTTAGTCATGTGACCGTGACGTCATCAACGTTTTTTCATGGTTTTCTACGGTTTAAAATGGTATTTTGAATTAAATTATAAGAAATGTCTGTAATATTTTTTCTGTCTATTCGAAATAACATTTAAAAAAATTGGTGCACACTGTTAAATAACCCGCTACGCTTCTTCAAAGACAGAAAAAATATTACAGTCATTCCTTAAATATACAAATTGATATTGACACATTTTTGTTTGAAAAAAGTAAAATCACAAAAATACAGAACTCCGGTGAAAATTTAAAACGGAAAGTTTCTAATCAAATGGCAAAACAAAATAATATTTAGCTCACCAAACGAATGGACACTAACTGTCATATTTCCGACTTAGTACAGGCTTTTTCAAATGTAGATAATGGTGAACAAAACAGACATATTAGGTGAAATTGTCAAATTAGCGGTACAGTAGTCATCACTCTGTCACAAACTCTAAACAAACAAATATTTAACAAAGAAGCAAAAAAATGCGACCATCAAATTTAACAACTACATGCATTGCTTCGCGTGTTTGACGTCTGAATTTGTAAACGTCACACAAGAAGAAATATAAAATAATTTTGTCGTTCTCAGTATATTAAAAAAAAAACACATGGGGAATGGTGGTATACAGGGTTAAAAATCAAAAGTGTTCTTATAACTAACCTAAGTAAAAGACCAAGATTTAAAATTATCCACACTTCTTTCAAATTTCATAATTAAGAATTCACATAAATTTGTTTATGTTTAATACCAGGGCGCGAGTAAAATAGTATTGTCGTTCAAAGTATTTTTAAAATTATAATAGAAAAATAACATAATTGCGGGATCTATAAAATTGTAGAGTCACGTCATATGTAACAACAAACACTAAAAGTCACACGTACAAAACACGCCAGCAAAAATGAAAAATAATACAAAAACATTGACGGGGTGTATAGGTACCGAGCCACGTAAAATGGATATCACACTGAGAAAACAGACCAAACAGTAAAAGTAATATAAATTATAGAGATGGCAGATTATTCCGTCACTTCTTGAGTCGTGTAGTGTGTATAGATTATCGGGTTTTCTACACATCTTAAAATATGAGCCGCGAGCCACAATGTGAACCTTTTTGGCGAGTGAGCGTAGCGAACGAGCTAAAAAGTTTCACATTGTGTCGAGCGGCTGATATTTTACGATATCTATACATAGGAAACCCGATTATCTGTTTATCGTTCTATTAATGGTATTTTTTCCTCTCCCTAAGAAAGTTTTACGCTTGACGAAAGCAAGCTTGATAACGTCTCCTCTCGCATTGTGACGCCGCTGATAACTTCTTCTCTCACATTGTGATGTCGCTGATAATGCCTGGTCTCGTTTTGAAGTCTTGATACGAGAATTACTGAGCGACAGAGCAGGGTGATATAGGCGTAGGGAAGGACGATAAATTGAAATACACGTAAGCAAATCATATACAAATGCTTACAGTATATATAAATTTTATTTACCGTAATAAAAACTATATAAAATCCATTTGATATGATTAAATAGAGATGTGGTATTAGCGCCATTCTATATGACGAAATAAGCGATGATTGGTTCAATATTTTATATATTGGTCATGTGGTTAATAAAAATCCTTTATATTTATTGATTTAAACCCACCTTTAAATGATGTATTTATTTTTAATTCCAGACTTTGCATTTTAACGATGTGTTTGGTGAACCAGATGGAGTCCATAGTATTGATTGTGTGTGGAAATTATCTGCTAAATGTTTTGACTGCTGGAAGCTTCTAACCTACAACTTGTTGACAATATTTTATGGCATCTGTATTGCAGCTGAGTGGGGATGCGAGTTCGCCTATATTGCGTTCTGGCATATATGGATTATTTCACCGTTTATGAAGATTTTTGAAATTAACTGCGGACTTTGTCAGAGAATATATGCTTCCTGCGTTAATTGTTGTATTGTACCATGGTGTGAGGCATGTGGTGCCATATTCCATGCATTCAAACGATAAACAACCAATCTTAATAAGGATTTGGTCAAAGACTTTGGAGACAATAAATATATTGTTTTGTTCTACACAAAGACATTATGTTCATTTTATAATTTGATAATAATGAGATACTTTTAAATGTTTGATTAATCTTTACATGTTTAAAGATTTAACATGTAAAATGTACGTGAAGATTAATGAATAATTTTTAAAAATAAGTTGTTGTTAGATGATACAATTTATTCAATAAACAAGCTTTCAATGTCACAATTTGAAATACAGTATGATTTTGCTTTAATTCGAATAATACAGGCGGGAACATTATTTATGTATCCATTTGATTTTAGTACAACGCGGATTTGTAAATCAACGTGTATAAAGTGTTCCTCTTTCAAGATTTGTTATGCAAATAATTTTCGCTTGCTTGATATCTAGTATCAAGTAGAATCTAGAACTATAATATCAGTCTACTGCCACTGAAAACAATTAGCTTGAACCCCAGTGGTCCTTACCCCTGAGAGATAAGAGAGACATTTTTGTTTATGAACATAGAACTTTCGCTATATGAGGCATTTAATTCCACATTCCCATTTGAGGCTGGACGCAGCTGCGAATTCAAAAATCTCTTACAGTCATAAGGGCGTAATTTATTTGCAGGATTTTTAGTGCTGGGGAGAAGTCATGCGATCACGAGAAAAACTGTCTGTATTCCTGTCAACCTTAAAGTGTAGAAAACCGAAAATAAAGTTGATGTACCGTTTGTCTATTTCGAAATTAGTCCGCATAGCCAGAAATTAGTAGTGGTTTAGCTAATTAATATTCATAGTATGTAAATGAGAATTGTACCACGTGATAGTAGTTTGAACTGGACTGGCTTGATAGGCTTTATATCATTAAAAGCTTTAAAACACGGATATTATAAGTTGCCCGTCACAGAATCCTTATTTACCATCACTTTGATATTTCCGGAAAGTTGTCAGGCGGTCAAAATCAAAACAATGAACGCGAATTTAGTGAATTTTCCGTGTTTTCGTGAATTTATTCTTCTTGAAATAGTGACATTTTAATTTTACGTGGGAACCTAGAGTTCAACGACTACACATTCAAGGTTTGGACTTGCTTATTCTTTGGAAATTCAAGTTTCAAATTTCACCCCGGCAACCTGTTTTTGTAAAGGCCTTGTAAGTTAATTTTCAACACGAAGTTTGCAAATCTGACGTTTCAGCCATTTTAGCCTGTATTTTACACTGCAATGTTAAAGGCCTCTCGCTTCGATTTTTAAAATAGCTCAGGAACCTGTATTTTTGCAACAACAGTCATTATGTTTCGTTTAAATGGTGTATATTGTTGTGTATATTCATTTTCTGCCCCGGCAACCTGTCTATCACCTAAATTAAAATTATAACAGACATTTTTTTCAAAATTCCCTAACATTTTAATGTCATTTCCGTGACCCGTATCCGATTTCTTTAGTATAATATTCAAATAAGCAAAGTGGCGTTGATTTCTGGATATGGCGAAAAGTGAAACTCGAAACCATATTCACTAGTCGTGAAGATTGATTGGTAAAACTACATGTATCATGTTTTTTTCATATTTTACAATAACTCTAATCTCCAAGTGTTTAGATGTAGATAAGACTAACAAGTATGGCAATCTTAATTTCATCTATTATAAGTCCCTGAAACCTGTGTTGGATCTTTCTTACTGTGTCATAACCAACACTTAACAGCCACGTGCAAAAAAAAATGGGAACATTAAATTTGACGCCTAGCTACGGAAGATATAGAGGCATGCTTCAGCAATATGCCGATATTTGTATCCTATAAGCTATCAGCTGGTATCTGGAACTAGGAAATATCTAACGATTTTCAGTAATTTAACTATAATAGTACTCATAATACTATTTGTATTTCTAAATATGATCATACATGTATATCAACAGATAAACGGGGTACCTATTGTTTTTCATTCATGTAAGCCTGATAATTGATCTTTATATAATGTAGAAATGTAGATTGTTAATACATCAAAAATCCAATATAACAATTTGACCAATGGTCTTAGTTGGCATGCCAACCTAATAAACAAACAAAATTGCAATAAAAACAATTAGCATCAATGTCCGAATAAAATGTGAACATTAATTTTTACACCTTGCTACGGGAGGTATAGAGACACCCTTCAGCATTATACCGACATTAGTATAACCTAAGCTATCTGGTACTAGGTAACAGTTATTATTGATGTAAATATTATTAATAAATAATTGATAGTCAGAAAAAAGTTTCTCCTTGATGAGATTCATAAATGTGAACGGTGATTTACCTCATATGGGAAATGACATTTAGTTTCCTCTTTCAATATGATGATACATGATTTTGTTTGTAAATTAAACTTGGTTGTTCTTGCTGAAATGTAATTATAACAAAAGAGATATCATATCCCATTATTTTAATTTTATTACTTCGTTTATAGAGCTTTTTAGGTTTTAAATGATCTATCTAGACTTATATAGCTTGCTAGGGCCGCATTTCTTTCCGCTAACACAAACGATGCCAACGGCTAAGCGCGCTTGTTTTGTAACATATTACGTTTTCAAAGTTTATATCAACTTTGACAAACTATTCACTCGCTAGAAATGCGTCTACAGTTTGTCGTTCATCATTCGTTAGTACAAAGACTCGTTTGTTTCTAACTTTAACCTGATTAAACGACGTATTTGTTTCTACGTACTATGTAAAAAAAAAGTCCGTTTACCAACAACATGTGCATGCATTATTGAAATTTCAAACAGGATCAGTAAACACTGACTAAACGATGTATTTGTTTCTACTTTTGTATCGTTTAGAAAACAACAATAAACGCGACACAACGTTTACAAATCCATCAAAGGTCAACTTTCACTGACAAAGTTAAAGTTTAAATTTAAGTTTTTCAATAATTTCTAAAATGTATCAGCGTTTAGTATTAAAGATATCGCGCGTGTACTGTGTTTGCACAATTGAAATGATAGTAAAATGCAGAAAAACGTTTATTTGAAACAATGTTAACATATATGAAGGTATTCTTAATTGAAATTCAACAATAGGCATGTATACAGCTATAATTAATGGTATTTGAAAACAAGTCATACGTAACATGATATCTTCTAAATTGGTTCAGTAATAAGTCTGTTCCGTAATATTCCAACATGCTCAATATTTGATGTAGAAGTGTTTTTTTCTTCAAAATAAACATTCCACACTACATGTTTGAAAGTTGTACAGTATTCCGACGTTTTATTTAATTACATTTGGAACTTGACATCTATACCGGACTGGATTAGCATCAGTTGCGCACGTACAGTCACATGGAATTCCAGTACAATTGAACGGAAATGTATCTCCTGAACCATGACAATTACCATTGATATCCGTACATTCTAAATAACAAAAACAAATGCATAATCAACCGGTTTGTTGCAGATTATAGACAATAAGCATCGCAGTAGCTTCATATTTAATCACATTGATATTTGTATATTTTCGTTAGGACCGTTTTATCTATTTTTATTCCCAGGGTCCGGATTTTGTACTCTTCCTTTTCTGTATAAAAAGCAACAATAATTTATTGCTTGCACCAAAGATGTTAAAGAATGATTAAGTAACGGATGCCAAAAAAAAAGAACAGCCTACAATGTTCGAAAAGCAGTTGTCGCCTATCAGTGACTATATATGTCGAAAACGACACTGACCATTAAACTGAAGATACGGAATAAAAGAAATCATAAACATAGGCACATTTGACTATTCGGGTCTTATTGCTAATGGTTTGAGTAAACTCAGCATAGATACAACTATTGAAACTTTAATCGCCATACGCGAGTTTCGTCTAGTGACACCCGATTCAAGAAAAAACACACATTTAGCTTCAAGCTCCCGTTGTATTGGAAAAATAAAATTTGTGAACGAATGAATCTGTTTTTATAATTTTAATGGACTATCGGAAAAAAATAAACGTTTGTTATTGTTATGGTTAAGTGTTGAACTTCGCCGTTATAGATATTTTGAGGTTGTACTTACATGAGCAGCGCCAATGGTGCTTCATGTTGAACAAAATCGGAGCACAAGAGATCACCCTCGCTTTTTGTAATTGTTAGTGTAGCTCAGTCTTTAAGGTCGTACCTTGACCTATATTGGTTTACTTTTATAATTTTTTATTTAGTAGGAGAGTTGTCTCATTGACACTCATACCACATCTTCCTATATCTATTTAGTTTTCTACATGGTGTGTTTTATGTACTATATTTCTTTAAGTCGTTTGATGACATGACATTGTTGGTTTGATTTTGACTTTAAAAGAATTTCAATGTCTCTCTAATATCGTTATCATACCAGACACCTGTAGTTATGAGCAGCGTTTAATGTAAGAATCCATAAGAGGTAACAAATGGAGATTAACATTTAAAAATGTCTGCACAATCCTTATTAGGAATATGATAAGGATCATGATTATCCTAATGGCGACATTTCTTAGGCTAGTGTATCAGAGTTACCATATAAAGTGAAAGGAAATGTTAAAATCTGTTGATATATCTCACCTTGTCGTATTCTAATTGGTTCACAAATGTATGTTCCATTACTATTAACTACTTTACATGTGTAAGTACCACATTTCTCTACCCATTCTTGACCCTTTTCAAAACATTTATCACCATGTTCGCAGCCTACAATAATTATTTATATCATTTGAATAAATGATTCGATTTAAAAATTTTAACCTAAAGCTATTTATAAGTTTTGTGACGAGTTAGAATTGGATATCGCTTGATATCACATAAGTTGTGAATCTCCAATTTGGCTCATTTATTATTATATCAAACTGGGTTAAATAAGCCGAGATGATACCAAAATTAATATAATTTTCGTATGAAAATAATTACTATCTCGAAATATTCGCGATACACATAGATTTGTTCAACTAATAATGTTTTCTTGAATGTAGGCAGATTCCTATTCAAGGGAGGCGAAGGATAAGAAAGGTACATTCAAACTCTTAAATCAGAAAAAAAAAACTGACATTGCCATGACAAAAATAACACGTATCCTACTTAAAACCAACGGGGAATCTTAGTTGCACCGGTAAAGCAAGCAGATTCAGATATTGTACCGATAATTCTTTGATTCCCATGTATATCGAAAAAAAGAATCGATATAATTTACAATCAGAAATCTCTTCAGTATAGACCAAATGACACATATGTTTACAACTATAAGTCACTTTACGGCATTCGACAATGAACCAAACCGCATAGTAAGCTATAAATAGCCACGAAATGACAGATTCAAAGGAGAAAAACTAACGTTTTATAATATATGTATTTTCTTTTATTAAAAACGATAAAATATGATTATGTCAGCAAAACATTAAGAAAGATTATCGGTCATCGATTGGCACGGCTTATCTTTAAACCACACACATTCTGTCATAAAAAAAATTGATGGTAAAAGAGGGACAAATATACCAGAGTGACAGTTAAACTCATAGATTGAAAATAAACTGACAACGCCATGGTTTAATTAAAAAGACAAATATGCAACTAATAGCACAGATGACACAACATCGAAAACTAAAGACTAAGCAACAGGAACCCCATCAAAAACTGAGGGTAATCTCATGTGCTCTGCAAGGGTAATCGTCTATTCCGTTGTTTTTTGGGTTTTTTTCTTGTTTTTTTTTTTTTATATAAATGTATTCTGAACTTTACTTACGGGGTACTTTTACTTCCGATATATACCATACAATATTATTTTTAAATTTGACGTCACATTTATATGTTTGACATCCCGATTGCCATTCACTATCTATTCTGTAACAAGTACCATTGAACACACAGCCTGAAATAATAAAAATAAAGCAGCAAGATAGGTATTTTATCCCTTTTGTAGTTTTAATTTAATACATTTTTAAATAATAAGTCATGATGAAGCCAGTTTTCGCTGGCGAGACGTTAAAGAGTTAAATCGTTATCAGTCAATCAAATGTATTATGATTAGCACAAAGCAAACACAATTACTGTCTAGTTGATGCTTGACATAATATGATGATTAAAAAGCTGATATTTTCATTTATAATTGATCTTCATCACAATATACGTTGAATAAAATTTTATGACTAGTTTTAGATTTCCTCTGACCAAAAGTGTAAGGAGTTACTGAATATTAAATCATAATAATTGTAGTTGATCCTTGAAGTTCTAATGCTGTATGTAAGACATTTATTTAATTCTTCTTGCTCCGGCTTCAATACTGAAGAATGCATGTAGTTGCTCATGCGTGATCGACAAAACTTTATACAAATTCATAAAAAAAATGATAACAATTTAGGTATTTGTAGATACAGGTTGTGGTTAGAAATATGTTTTGTTTTCATTTTTTTTTTTATTGCATTTGTTTATTTAAGGCTAGAAACAACAGCTGATGTTAGCTGATCTCTAAAGATGTCAACAGAGGTGATTTCAATAATAATTTGAGGTAGCAAGTTCCAAATTATAATTGTCCGTGTAAGTATGACCATTTGTATGTGCCCTGGAAGTTTGTATATGTCTGTGTGTCACAGTGGAAAAATGGACAAAAATTGATTTTGAGACTTTTTGGACATTTTGTTAAAGATTTTGTAAAACCAATGTTTTTGTTATATTTGCAATGTTTCACTAGGCATTTTGATATTTTTATTGTGCAACATTTAAGTCAAGATTAGAAGATTAAGCTAATCTAATTTCAAGTTTTAATTTGTTTTTCAATTAGCGACATTTTACTTCAAAATGATCTATTATTCGTAAATGTTTAATCCCATAAATAAGTCCGTATGTTCTATTGTTAATTATCATCTATGTGCATTTTCCTGTAATCCGTTAATTGAATTTTCTCACTCATTTGGAGAAATATTTGTCAAGTCTATTCAAGTAGTTTTGGTTTGTTATATAAACTATGTTGTTATTTTGATGTGGCAGATTGGATTTAGTATAACACTGAGCAGTTCCAACTCTGTACAATTGTATTCCATGCTGAACTTATTAAATAATACATCGCGCTAACCAGAGTCGTCTTTTGTTACAAGAGCTAGTCCCAGAGTAACAGTCCGTGCAGACGTGTCGTACTGTTTATTGTGTGTGTGGTTCCAGACCAACACATTTCCCAGTCACAGATACACCCAGAATTTATTTGTGACATTTGGTGCCAGGTCCGGGTCGTGTTGACTTTTCAGCTCAACACGCTTTCCTGATACCTCAAAGCAGCAAGCGAGTTACCAGTTCCCCAGAGACGTACATATACATGTAGTAGATTTGCAGTGATGGAATACAACTTCAGGTCACAGTGGAGACCATGGTTTTTCCAGATGCGTCAGATTCCAGCGTGCGCCAGATGTGGAAATCAGCATAGACAAACATTTTGTTATGCAGCAAGTAAGAAATGTTTTAAATGTAATCACGTAGGACATTACGCCCGAATGTGTGTCTTTCGATCTAACCAGGAAATTCAACAGTGTAAAGATGTGCCCCAGATCAGAACCAAATCAAAATCGCAAAAGGATAGAGATGCTAGACGTATAAAGGAATATTTCGATTCAAAATCATTTACCCGTAGTTTGCCGTTTGCTAATCTGCGTGATTCTGCATTCAAAAGTTATTTGGACTCTACAAGTATACTGAAATGTGAATTAACGTGTGTTAAAAAGAAACTTTCAAAAGTGCAGAAAAAAGGTGCAAGTCAGGCAGCTGAAATCTTGAATTTACGAGAACAGTTACGTCATTTACAAAGTGTGGCAATCGAAAATGAAAAGCTACGTGCAGATGTTCTAAGCTTACAAGACAACCAGAAAAGACAATCCGTTAATGAAGACAACTGTCAAAACCACGTTAAACGCATAAATGATTTGGAATTATACCTTCAAACAAAAACTGATTTTATTTACGACATCCAACAAAAATATGAAGAAATATCTACAGGAAAGAGACAGCTTTTTAATGAAATTTCCATTTAACATTTCAAAGAGGACGAGTATTACAATCAAATTTTAGAACTAAATATCAAATTAAAAGCAATTGAATGCGAAAAAGAACAATTACAATCCGCGCTAAACCAAAGGACCGTTTACGTGAACCAGAACCAAGCCAGAACTTTTCAACCGCAATTTGAACATTTGCGTTAATTCTATTCGAAGCACGGGGTCGTGCTTCAGTGGGAGAAGAGGCATGTTGTCACAGTGGAAAAATGGACAAAAATTGATTTTGAGACTTTTTGGACAATTTGTTAAAGATTTTGTAAAACCAATGTTTTTGTTATATTTGCAATGTTTCACTAGGCATTTTGATATTTTTATTGTGCAATATTTAAGTCAAGATTAGAAGATTAAGCTAATCTAATTCCAGGTTTTAATTTGTTTTTCAATTAGCGACATTTTACTTCAAAATTATCTATTATTCGTAAATGGTTAATCCCATAAATAAGTCCGTATGTTCTATTGTTAATTATCATCTATGTGCTTATTTTTCTGTAATCCGTTAATTGAATTTTCTCACTCATTTAGAGAAATATTTGTCAAGACTATTCAAGTAGTTTTGGTTTGTTATATAAACTATATTGTTATTTTGATGTGGTAGATTGGATTAAGTATAACACTGAGCAGTTCCAACTCTGTACAATTGTATTCCATGCTGAACTTATTAAATAATACATCGCGCTAACCAGAGTCGTCTTTTGTTACAAGAGCTAGTCCCAGAGTAAGAGTCCGTGCAGACTTGTCGTACTGTTTATTGTGTGCGTGTGTGGTTCCAGACCAACACATTTCCCAGTCACAGATACACCCAGAATTTATTTGTGACATGTGTATGGTTTTGTCTTGTTCTGCTGTCTGCTTGCTCAAGAATGGCTACAAAGACAGTGTATTAATTTATAAAAAAAACATTCAATTTCGAATGAATCAAACAACAGCGAAACTCTAAACCAGTGAATCAGTCTTTTCTAAAGTTAACTTACCTGAATTAACTGTTATAAGTGTATCATTTTGGCAAATATATCTTTGACATGGCCGAGTAGGATGATCCAAAACTTGTCCTTCCATCAAATCACCTATTTCGTTGTCGTGACATGTTGCTGTTTTAACAAAAAAAGGCTGATCATATATTCTGCTTATTCAACATATTATTACTCGTTAATATGATATAGAAATGTATAGTGATTTTTTTTAAATCAAATTGAAAACAGGTGTATTTATTTTTAAAGATACAGTAAAGATATAAATACCGGACAACACAGTATTCATTATTGACTTTTGAAATAGCGTCAAGTGTAAGAAGTCGTCTTAGCATAATTTGACTTTTTGCGTTTCTACAATTCAATAATCAGTCATTTGACTGCAAAATCTAGTTTTTTCTAAGATTACACGTTATTGTGAAATATCATTTGGACGTACTGGTGATACTATATCGCGTGTATATGTTCCGGACCATATGAGTATCTGGACCATACGCGTATGGTCGGACCGTACGCGTATGGTCGGGGTAATGAACACGATTACTTTTAAACTCTTCATTAGGGTGTGACCCTTCTGGATGTTACGTCACTAAAATGTCATTTTCTTATATATTAAAAAAAATAATTAAAAAAAACAGTTTCACACAGTTAATATTACTTATTATTTGTAAGTACAATTATAAGAAAATGTCAAAATCAAATGAACATATTGTAAAAGGAATTTTATTGTGTAAAGTAGGTGACATCACCGGCAAGGATCATGATATTTTTTAAAAGATCATGATATTTTTAAAGACATTTTTTATAAGTAAAATATTAAAAATGTATGTTTCTTTATTTTCTTCTATTCTTTATTTCTAAACTTCTATTTTAATCTTAATTATAAGACCGGTATAATAGCATTTAAGAACCATGAAATAGTTACTGCCTTTATTTAATTTGATCTGCGACATTCATTTTACGATATTAGAGATCTAGAGTTTCTTGAAAACACCGTAGACACATCGGAATTCTCACTGTACGCAGCCAAAACAAGCAATCGCAGAAAAGCTTCATGTATGGTACCGTGTGAATGTCATTCTACGTATACAAAAGCATACACGAATACAATTAGCGATGAAAACTAAGATCAACTGACTGTGGCATCAATATTTAATGTTTATGTAGCTTTTGAAATGTAAAATTAATACATTTTTTTTGAAACACATTTGTTTTTAAGATAAAGTTTATTGTATTATTTCTATTGTATATTTGAAAAAATACCTATATGGTCCAAATACTCATATGGTCCGGCCCGTTAATAACCAAATGAGTATAATACTCATATGGTCCGACCATACGCGTACGGTCGGACCATACGCGTATGGTCGGACCATATGAGTATACGTATATGGTCATGACCATACGCGTATGGTCCAAATACTCATATGGTCCGGAACATATATACATGCAGATAAAGCAAGAGACAAGGGTATGGGGGTGAAGGTTTACTATTTTTGGTGTTTTACCTCCAGTCTGTGAAATCCAGGATGCGATAGCTACCAAAAAGAAGAATGCTTTCGACATCTGAAAGGAATTATTTTTTCATGTATTAGTAATATCAGAAAAAAAAACATAACATCATTGGAATTAATAAACTAAATATAATAAGGCTAAGTATCTCATCTCAAAATCAGGCATTTCGAAAAATCTTCAGTTTCGAGACATTTTTTTTGTTGTCAATTTGGTTTACAGTCGAAGTACTAAGTTGTATAATAAAAAGAGCAGCGCTGTGCTTGTCGACGTTATCGTTTTATAATATTTACACTTATGCGTATAACCAGTTTGGTTTTAAATATGTTGTAAATTCTTTATTGATGGCTTTAATAAAACAATGCTTGTATTTATATCAATGGACGAAAACTGAATAGAAACGTGATTAACATATTACCAAAACATATGTTTGAAAAAAGCTTAATTTTGATTATTTTGATAAAATACGGTAATTTTGACTAGCGCGAGTTGCCGCCCTCTAATTTGGCGCTATGATAGGACAACAGTAATTTAAGGCTCGCCATTGCAGAGCAGCCTATTGCACTGACGAATACGACCATGTACATAAATAACAGACATGGTGGCGAATAGACAACGATCAAGGTAGAGTTATAACATAAGAAAACATATATTTCGATATATAAAGCAGCCAAATGTTTCAAGTTCAGTTTTAAAAATAGGCGCACTGTCAAAGGGCCGAGCCACATTAATTAAATGGTGTTTGTATTGTATAATTTTATCAATAATGAACATGTCTTTTAAAAAATACATTGGTAGTTATGTTCATTTACAGAAAACGTTGGCAAAGCAGGGAAGAAAAAGCAAAGTTTCATTCTCATATTAGTTCGTAACGTTGTCAAGATGTATGATTATACTAAAATGTTTTTAGCATTTTTTTTAGCAAAAGGCAAAATCACAAACATACCGAACGCTGAGGAAACTTCAAGACATTTTATTATAGATTGTATGTGTGAACTGAAACCGTAGGGCAAAACCCATACAAAATGTGAATCATTTTAGAAGAAAAGAAAAAAAAATAATTGCCTACTTCATAAGACATCAATTTACCTTAAATAAGTATGTAAGAGATGAATCAACGGTAACCACTATTACAAGCTCCTGTGTCGGACAATTACATAATTAAGTTGTTGGATAAAACATGTTATTATATGATCAACTTTTCCCAAACCTAAACAAGTGCTGTTACAACACAACGTGTGAACAAACGATAACAATCAGTTACAGCCGGATTTACTAAATATTCGTTACGAGGCACACGAAAGCTAGGTCAAACCAAATTCTTACTGATAAATTAATCAAGTTTTCACAGACTAAAGTGTCCATTAGTAAAAATCCAACCGCTTCAGTGTAATGTTGTCAAACAGACTGATAATCTGATGATCTTGAGCAGCGTCCAAATATAAACGAACATTATCGACAGGATATAGAATCGTGGTCTGTTTATAACATTCTATATGTACCTTGATAATTTTTAGCTGGTAAGATTCGTTATTCATACTTTAATGCTCGTATTTTATTATTTCGTATGACGGTCATTCTGTGCAGATGATTTAAAGATTCAAAACTGTATGTGATTTTAAAACACATATGTAGTTAATCTCTGATACTTATATTTGTATATGTAAATTCTATACGCTTAATTGGTTTTGAATAAAAGAACATTATTATAAGTTTGAGAATTTACAAAAAAATAATTATTATAAAAGCTTTAATCAGATCCATGAAATTGCAAAATAATAGAAGTTCTTAGCATAAATAATTGACAAGGCATGTTTGCTGGTATTTTTAAATCATGAAATGCATACTTATATGAAAATAATGATGGAACAAAGGTTTGACATTTTGGGCTGCCTAATCCTTACTATTCTGTGTACTTTTGTATGGTGTCATTTCTGAAACGTTTCATGAAGCTTTTCGATTATTAAACAAATGTAAAATTAAATGTTGAAATTTAATATATATTTTTTTTCTACATACTTTAACTATTAAATAGACTTATTTTTTGCAATAAACATTTAAATACACGATTTGGTTTTTTCTTTGAGTTTTTCGTGAATTAAACTTGGGAGGAAGCTACCTCAAGAAAAATACGTTTTTTTTATTTTTGCTGTACTTTACTGATAAACATGTATATATGATACTTTTCGACTAACAGCAACAATAACAGGCGATACACAGGGTTATGTAGAACTCTTTCCGAATAATGAATTAAAATTAAAAGTACTTATGCCTATAGCAAAGTTACCAAAGATTGTATATATAAATAATAATTGCACACATTAGGTCTATTTTATCTATAAAATTGATGGAGGTTGCGTGCATGAATAACTCATCATTCCCTATTATCGAAAGCAAGGACACTTTGGCGAAAATGACGGCACATAAGATGTTAAAACAAACTGCTTACACACTACAACTCATCATCATTAACCTGCTGACCAAATATAAATTCATTCCCTTAAAAAAGGTAAGGACAATTAGATCAATATTATCCTTGCAAATGAGTGTTGAAATACTTCAAACTATTCGCAAAAGGATAGTGGCTGCAATAGGAATGTTAAAATTTCTTAGAACATGCTATTTATCATTACGAAGCTGCTGGTCAATATACATTTGACGAAACATTGCTACAAACATTCTTTCGGACAAACGAACGGCAAGATACTAAGTAGATGAACATAACAGTTCGTAGTCTGCTCTGGTCTTCGGCAACGCAATGTAATAATCTCAACCGTTAATATCAGCCCAATTAATTCCTAGCACTCTTAAACCGTGAGATATTTACAAATACTATAGACATAATAGATTAGATACCAAATGAAAGAACAGATTGTTTAAATGTCAAGCATCCAAAGCGTATCTCTAAATTGAAAAAGGTAAGCAACATTTTATAAAAAAAATATATAATTAAAAGTTACTAAATCAGAATGGCAAAGACCATCTAAATTTTATGTCAAATTTAAACGAGGGAGTTGGAAGCTTAGTTATGTAATTATTTCTAAATGTTTCAAATAAAATTTAGAAATATATGCTATATATCATATTAACGGCTTAGCACTGACTACTGCATTGATGGTGTCATCTGGACTAACAGGCTACCAGCCAAACAAAATAACTTTATAAATTTGCACAACAGTAGCGTTTCACTGGATATACCTTCATCATGAAGTCCTAAACCGAAATCTGAAAGTCTTCTTTGCATAATTGCATAAGGATATGTATGCTCAAAAGAGTCCCAAATCCAGGTTCAACCCACCATTTATTCCTTTAAAATTGTCCTGTACCAAGTCAGGAATATGGCCATTGTTATATTATAGTTCGTTTCTGTGTGTGTTACATTTTAACGTTGCGTCGTTTGTTTTCTTTTATTTTTTAGTGTAAATTCACATTGCGATAAGACGTGTCCCGGTACTTGTCTATCCCAAATTCATGTATTTGGTTTTGATGTTATATTTGTTATTCTCGTGGGATTTTGTCTGATGCTTGGTCCGTTTCTGTGTGTGTTACATTGGAGTGTTGTGTCGTTGTTCTCCTCTTAAATTTAATGCGTTTCCCTCAGTTTTAGTTTGTTACTCCGATTTTGTTTTTTGTACATGGATTGATGAGTTTTGAACAGCACTATACTACTGTTGCCTTTATAAACAAAATAGCCAAGACCCTGTAAAGTAAACTTTGTCTAAGGGTGTTTTAGCATTAGTTGCTAAATTATTCTTAATTCATAGATAAACGTTAAAAGTAATGCAATAATATAACATGGTTTAAAAGGTTAAGTAACAAAAAAAACGAAATGCAATGATAGTTCAAAACGGAAAATCTCTTAACAAATGGCAAAATCCAAAGCTCCTACACATTTAATTTGATAGCAACTGGCATATTCCTGACTACTGTAGAATATGGTAGATTAAACGTAGTTTAACCTCTCACTTGTGTTACAGTCGAATAACATTTCACGATATCGACATCAATTTGTGAGTAAAACAAACACACGTAATATGTTAAAATTTCATAATTTGAATACAGCAGTCAATTTTATCTGAAACACTATAACAACTTATAACTTAACAAGTAACAAACTGCCTGTTGACAAGTTATAGAAAAGAACATTACCAAAATATGAAAGAAAAAAATGACCATACCACAATGGCAATATGTTTAAAAACCGAGCAACGCGAAAAAGGATTTTATCAAAAAAGGATAACAGTATAGGTTAAAAAAACAATGAAAAATAAAAAGAACACTTTAACACGTGATTAAGATGATAAACAACGCCAATACCTAGAATCAACACTTAAAGATTATATTTTATTTGTGAATTTGATAAGGAATATTTATCAGCAAAATTTTGTTATCTTCCGATGAACGTTTATAGAAAAACGACTGGACGTTCTTTAAAATTCCATTGGTTCAACTTTCTGCTCAAACACTCGTAACTAACTTTTTGTTCGACAAATGCCTTTATCAAGTCAGGAATATGACAGTTGTTTTACTAGCGTTTGATGTTATACATTTTTAGTCTTCCTTTTTTTAATTTTTCCTGGAGTTTGTTGTTATTTGTGTTGTGCTTTCTGAATACTGGACTTGTGGTACCTACACGGGAAAATAGTCCAACAGCAACAGTATTCATCCAGTAATATAAAATTTAAAAAAAAACAACATTTGAAACAAAATTACTTTTTAAATAGAATGATTCTCTGTTTATTTATTCATAAAACGAAGAGCTATATGATGTTTAAACAAATCTAGAAAATAATCAATTGAATGTTACGATGCAATTATCACAATTTTACCATAATTCTAAAGCAATAAATATATTCGTTCTATGATCACTTTCTTACCTTGAAGGAAAACTAAATATTGGTGAATGGAAACTGACAAAGAGATGTAATGTGGCAGATGAAAATAAGGGGCGAAATGGGATTTTATCTCAAAATAGTTGTACTATTAACCAAAATTAGTTCATTTAATGGAATGTTATATGTTTAAAGATAATTCCAAGGAATATACCTTTTTTAAAACTTATCGTACTGATCTTTTGAAGATACATTAGCTTTTTAGAAGGAATAAATCGGAACAGAACCCCTTATGTTAGATTACAGTCATTCTCTATAGTATTTGCAACCTATATTTTTGTACTTTATCGAATCCGAATGTATTTGTTTATTTATTATGTTCTTTGTTAGAAAAAGGTCAGTTTATTCTTTTGTGTTTTAATGAGAATTTTATTCATGTTGTACAATCTTCTTAAGTATTATTGACTACAACAATTTGCATCCGCTCTAAACGTTTAAACCTACGTATTATAACATTGGTTTTGTAACTTCGAACATGTTGTTCATTACCGCATCAGAATATATAACCAGCTGTTGGTTCAAATCGTATTTGATAAATATTGTCGTGACGAAGTAAGGTCATGTTTTTTTACGGATTTGTTTTTATAAATTTCTGAATTACCAGTATTTTATAAGGTCTAACCAATCTTATTATACATAATTCCCAAACTTTACCATATATTTCTCATAATAACTCTTCTTTTAATCTATGATTTTGACTGTCCCTTTAGTATCTTTCGTCCGGCTCTTCCCTGAAAAGTTTATTTTAAGGTATGGACTTTTGTCATTAATCACTATATGTATATACCAATATAAAATGAAATTTTCTTGAAACTTGCTAACATTGATGGACAGACCTTGATATTAGCTAACAAAAATAGATGCTAAAATATCTTTTAGATATGTACCATTGTTTGTTGTATTCTTGTCAACTTTGGCATGGGAATGACGTACATGTATTTTGATCACCACTAAATGAAGCGCAGGTGCTCCTACTATGAATTCCTCACAAAATAGGATATTAGATAGTGTCGACTTTTTTTTGTGCTCAGTTCAAGCCTGGTATTTATGATGAATTTATTCATCGGGATTTAAAACTTGTACTGTTTTTCACTTCAGGGATTAATAGAAATAAAGTGTTTATTTGACAATATTCTATATTTGGAACAAGATATTAACAAGGAGTATCTGATTGAATTACATCTTTTGTTGAAATACTAGTTTGTACTAAAGTATGCTGTCTTCTAGATAGTTTGCTGTTGTTTAATTCCTTTTGACTGAGTGACATGGGACCCACTTCTCATTTTATTTATATGATGATTAATATAATCAACATGAACGCCTCTACAATGAAGTTGGAATAATCGATTTATACTTTCAGAAGGAGATCTTTCTGCAAGATTTCAATTATTTCTGATCGTTTATTTTTTTCCGCGTAAAATAAAGCTGTTCGACCATCGTTGTCTTTCTGATCGACGCAAGCTTTATGTTCGCACAATAATCGAACTATATCCACTCTGCCTTCCCTACAGGCAAGGTGTAAAGGCGATCTGTTATCGGATTTACTTTGATTAACGTCTGCACCATTTTCTAAAAGCAGCTTTGCAATCTCTGTATGGCCGTTGTAACTAGCTAGGTGTAGCGGAGAAGATCCATTTTTGTTGGGTTCATTTACGACTCCGCCATTCTTAAGAAGAAGTTCGACCACATCTTTGTGATTTTCATGTACTGCCAGATGTAACGGTGTTGATGTTTTGAGATTATTAACTTGGTGAACGTTGGCTCCATTTTGTAAGAGCAATTCAACTATTTGTAAATGACCTTCGTGTGACGCTAAATGTAAGGGTGACGATCCATTTTCATTACCTTTATTTACAACTTCTGTAGCTCCTTTACTGAGCAAAAGTTCAACGACATTCGTATGACCTTCATGTGACGCTATGTGCAGTGGTGTTAAACCCGAATGATTCGCTTCATTTACTAGAACTCCTTCTTGAATTAAAACTTCTACCAATGACTTATTTCCCTCATGACATGCGTCAACCAATGATGTTGAGAATTCCATTTCTAAAACAGATTAACGAATATCTTGTTCAATAAAATAATGATAAAACAAAGAACAAAATAGATATATAGATTCACAACTGCAACAAGTGTATTACGATATTTCTCCAGCACTCGATACAATTAAATTTTAATATTTAAAGCGCGAAACTTGTCGAGAGTGGAGGAATATCATAATACAGAGTAATAAGGTAGAATCTGTTTCTTTAGTGATTTGTATCCTTTCTGTTCAAAAATATAAAGATAGCTGTGTAGTTTTATGTGACGTCATCAGACATGGTCGCGTTTTTTCATGACATCACAATAGGACAATAGGTGAACGTTACAGTTAAATGTCGACCAATCAATTTCCAAGAACATATTTTTCATTTACAAGGAGAAATATTTTTCACCCACGAATGAAGAATTGTAAAAAGACCGCAAACATTAGAGAAAAGGTAATATAACTGATTATACGATATCTCATAACAGACGTAACGTAATGTCACCACCTCCTTAAACTATCATAAAATTATTTTTGAAAGATTTGTATTAAAAACACCCTCCTTAACTATAGAATAATCATTTTTAAGAATACAGCAACATAGTTTATGTAAGCTTTCGTTTTTTATTATAAAAATTTAGCAAAATAACATGCCAAACTTATAAGTATGACACCGATAACATGTGTTTCAAATTCAATGATACAGCATAGTCGATATACTTGTCCTTTACTTGTAGTAAGGTGTGAACGTTTGGTCGAATTCAAAGCCAATATATACCGCTGCTTTTAAGATATACAGCGCTTTCTGAGATTTAGGCTTTGTCTTTATTATATGCATATTATTTGTACTGTGTCATTTAGAAAAGTGTCATACAGTTACACAATCATTCTCATTTTGATAAATACAGTAATGTCTGTAAACTTGACAATCCGAATTTTTATTGCCAAATTAACGAGTTTTGTTTTGAAACTTACGATTCCTACTAGGATGTTTAGCTTGTCCGAATGACTCGATTTCTGCTCCGATTGTTGGGTTTAACTTTTTCACAGCCTAGGTATAGATACAAAGATATTTAATAGATTATCAATCAAATCGATATAAATGTAACACTTCCTCAGTATAGTATGTGGGGGAAATAGACGTGTCACAAAGTTAATATACGAATAGCACTTCAAGCCCTAGTAGAGACCATCTCAAATTGTATTGATGCTATTTTATGCCGGCGACCTGTATGGGTTTTTTTATATGCCGCATAGATATTAAAGGATGTAATCTTTCGTTGACTTGTTGGTGATCTTCTGCTGTTGTCTTTTTCTATGGTCGGGTTGTTGTCTCTCTGACACATTTCCCATTTCCATCCAGCTGAAGGACGACGTCGGGTGCGGGAATTTCTCGCTACATTAAAGACCTGTTCCTGACCTTCTGATGATGTCTTTTCTATGGTCGGGTTGTTGTCACTCTGACACATTCCCCATTTCCATCCAGCTGAAGGACGACGTCGGGTGCGGGATTTCTCGCTACATTAAAGACCTGTTGCTGACCTTCTGATGATGTCTATTCTATGGTCGGGTTGTTGTCACTCTGACACATTCCCCATTTCCATTATCAATTGTATTTCGTTAAATATTTTAATTCTTTTAGAATTGTTAGAAAAAATTGTCACCGTATGTCAATACGTGAGTACCAGTGAAAATTTCAAACGTTTTCGAATTGATTAGCCTTGATTGAGCACGCGAAACCTCTTTCAATTAAAACTGAATGCTACGAATATCACACTCGTGCTGACATTGGCGTTAATCACCGACCATTCAATAAATAACCACGAACACGAAAATACAATTGATAATTTATTCCACTTTCATGTTGGTCTATATGCGAACATTTAGCACATGCAAATTGAAAGCGGCTTAACAAAATCAGGTTGTGTCTTAAAATAGAGCGTTCACATTTTTTTACAAATCCGCATGAGTATAAAAATGTGCTAAACTTATCCTAAATTTATTAGCATATCAATAAACTCTTAAGGTATAACTCCATTAATACAAAATCCCGTCAAAATTCAATAACAGCTAATTTTAAACCATGTGTGCATTATACAAAAGTATAGGCCATGAATTTTTAAATATAATAAATAGATGCAACTGCATTGAAAATTGCCTTTCAAACATGTAGGACTATTGTTATTTGCCCGTTTTGGGAAATTCTTATTTACAAAACTGTTTTATCTGCCTGGGAATTCTGTTTTATTTTTTCGAAAGAATACAATTATAAGACGACGGCCAAGGTGACTCGGATATACAATATACAGCTGAAAAACACTAAGAAAATCAGTAAAATAAGTCTGCACCAGCGTTACAAATTTATATGTCTATTAGGTCATCATCCCAGCATAATTTAACATCATTCATTTAATCTTTTCCAAAACGTGATTTTGTCAAATTCTATTAATGTTTGGGTCAAAACTCAGTTAGGACCACCCCTCAAGTTCAGTTGAGTATGCAATAAATTATTAAAATTTGTTTCTCAGAAGACTTCCTTGAGATGTCACAATTGTTTGCTACATTTTAGCATTCAAATGCTGTGTACTTATTCCTTTTATAATCTATGAAGAACATAGAATTGAGGAAGAAAATGGGGAATGTGTCAGAGAGACAACAACCCGACCAAAGATCGGAAAACAGACGAAGGTCACCAATGGGTTTTAATACAGAGAGAACATCCCTCACATTTTATTTTTCCAGTTCGCTGTATTTTACAAGTACCGCAAATAATATAAAAAAACTGACAGTATTGAATATTTAAACTAATTAATATACTGGCCTTTATGACATCATCGCAAATTTGTTTGAATTCTGAATCTGGAAAGCTAAAATATGTCGCATGTGCTATTTTATTTCGGTAGAATTTAATTGTAGATACCGCTGCTTCATCATTGCGGTCAGTTGGAACTGGTACCACGTTATCACAAATTTTCATTCCAACAATATGCCGCAGGAGGCACGTCATTAACGATATATCCAGGTGTTCAGATCGAAGTTCCACACCTAAATATACAAGACAAAATATACCTTTTGACTTTCAGCATGTACATGTATCTCTTAAAATTTATTTCTCCCTATCATTTATTAATCAATTTCAAATACATTGAAGGATTAGCACTCATAGCTAGGTATCTTATGTCACAATCCCAGTAGTCAGCACTTTTTGTGCTGACATGATTTGTCATTGATATTGTTATATTTATAAATTTACTGTTTACAAATTTTTGATTTTTTAAAAATACTAAGGCTTTTCTGCCTCAGACAATGATTTCATTAGCTGTATTTGGCAAAACATTTAGGAATTTTGGTCCTCAATCCTCTTCAACTTTGTACTTTATTTGGCCTTTTTAACTTTTTGGATTCGAGCGTCACTGATGAGGCTTTTGTAGACGAAACGCGCGTCTGGCGTATACTAAATTTAGTCCTGGTATCTATGATGAGTTTATGTACCCTATACTGTTTTATCAACGTCAAGAATACATTGATAATTATATTTAAAAAAGTAGACTTCGTCCCTCTTGATCTTTATACTGTTACTATTAGACGCTCGTGTGACAGTGTGGAATATATATCTACCGTGTCATAAACTTGAATAACCGCATAAACCTCATGCTAAGCAGCAGATAACAAAAAAGACCAGAACCACATAGACAAATTAAATGTGTATGTGTGTGTGTGTGTTAAATTTGTGGATTGAGTATATATAATTTAAAAAGTAAAATCACAAGAATACTGAGCTCCGAGAGATATTCAATCGGAAAGTCCCTAATCACATGGCAAAATCAAATGAAAAATCACATCACAAACGAATGGACAACAACTGTTATATTCCTGACTTGTTACAAGCATTTTTAAATGTAGAAATGCAAAAATAACTTCTTGTTGTGATTTGTAATACACCTGTACTTTATTTCATGTTCATGTCAAAAACTATCATAAAATAGTTGTACTTAAATCCTTACAAATATAAATTGAAAGTAGGCTTACAACTCCAGAAATTGAATAATAAAATATAATGTTATTAGGCTAAGCGAACAACAAATGGATACACTCCATGTCTTATACAAAAAGAAAAGTATAAATACCTTTTGGTGGTTTTAAGATTTTCTGTTGGGTTTGACTTAATCGACCCAGCTTGTTGTTGTTCAAATGCTTGAAAACTTCTTTCTGCAGTCTAACGGGGTCAATTTCTCTATCAACGATATATCTAAGTGCCTGGAGTGAATGTTTAGACAGCATGAAAGCGACATTGAGAAAGTTTTCTTCTTCTTTTGACCGTGTAATAGTGACTGATGAAGACATGACGGTAAAACATTGGTGCATCACGGCACGGTATACATCATTCTAAAAAAAATGTTAAAATATTGTCACGTTTTGTATGACAGATTGTGGGTATAAAATTCATATATAGTAGCTTAACTAATAGATAATTGTAATCAATAGACAGTTATGAAGTAACACAACTGTGGTACATTTGCCAGTTTTTTTTATACCACAGCTGTTTGATATCATATACACTATATGGATTTTCAATAAACCATAGGTATTGACTATTACATATATTGATTAAGGGGATTGACAAATAACAAAGCAGAACAAATGGCGCCATATTAATTTATTATGTGAATTAGAATGATTAAATGTCTGAGAACAATAGATCTTACGCATTTAGATAGAAAAAAATAACAATATTATAGTAATAAACTTACATGTCTATTTGTGTACCGCGCTCTATCATCAAGGAAGTAATATGCACCATTCCTGACACTGAAGGCGTATCTTAAATATGACTATAGCGAAACCGAAAGTAAAGTTGTGTTTTCTAACCTGAAACTGTCGACCGTTTTCTAAAAATCAATATTATTGAAAGATCTAAAATTGAAATATGGGCTATTGTGACCATATCCCCTTTTGGATTTGACTTTAGTATTGTTTAATACCTTGAATTGTAATAGCATATAAATTGCAATACGAGTTTTAAACATAACTGTTATTAACCGCTTGCAACACAGCTTTCATGTCTACATTTGTACATTACGATTTAACATGTTTAATACATTCTTCGAAGATATTAGTCAACCATTTGTGTTTTTTCCTATTATAAATTTGGTTATTCTTAACAACAACTTACAATATGTGGATGCATGTCTCAACACGTAACGAAGATGATTCGTTATGTTTCATATTAATTTCAAGAAGTAAATATTAATTTATTTATGAAAGATATATAACTCGATTATATCTTTAAAACATTCATCATGAGACTGAGGTCTACTCAGTGAGTTATTTACACGCTAAATTGAGACAGAAAGGGATGTAACGGGTATCACAAATTTCAAACTTCTTGTGTGTTATTCGACGCCGGGCGTTCACAATTGAAAGCTTCAAACAAGATTAAGATGGTGATCACGAAAAAAAGATTAAATCGCAATTCTAAAGTATTTTGTTACATCTAAGCTACCTGCACAAAAAGAAAAAGAACGATTCAGCGAAAACAGTCTATGAACTAAGCCCAAGAATTTGCATCAAAATGATGTTGAATAAAAAGTGAACTTATCTCCTGCACCACTTAGAAAACACCATATTTTCAAATTAAACTGTCAAATCAATTATATTATGTTAGTTCACAGACACCACATGGTTTCTCTCTTCACCTAAAGGTGACAATTGTTGCAAGGAGGGATAAAAATGAAATACACAATACCATTCAAGAAAGTTATTTTTTTTCATTATATATATATATATATATATATGATTTTGATTTTTTTACAAAATTTATTTTTTTAATAAATTGCAAGATTAAAATAATTTAAAAACCATATATAAAAATAATTAGTTTTCAAATATATCTTGAAAGGCAGGATACATCAAAGAATATTTCCAATTTATTTTTTTTAAATTTAGAAAAAAGGGGGAGGGTCGACCCCAAATGTGCCTGTGCATTTTCCTAAAACTTTCAAAGTTTTACAATTTTGTGTTTAAAACATCTGTTACTTAAGTAATATTATCGGTCGCCTTATCAGTATGAAATGACAGATTTATAGCACTACTTAACCATGAAGATATGAAATTTTCACTTTCGTGTGCATGGATCTAGGACTGAAAACGCGATTCGGACTCCTAGCTTATTTGCTTTGGTGTATAACCAACGACTAAGCATACTTTGTACTAGTTTGTATTTTGACAACTTATGTTGCAGTAAAGAGTTGTGCTGTGACAAGTTCTTATCAGAATAAAAATTATTACTCTTCATAAATAATTCTTAATCCATTTTTAAAGACTCAATCTCTCAAAGCTCAGCCTGACCAACCAATGTCTTCCATGTTCTGATTTTTTTAATGTTACTACAATTAATAAAGGAAAATCATCGTTTTATTGTTCAGAACACTTTATATCACTTTGGCATCAACAAAAATGTGAATGTTACGTAATTACGTACGTGCAATTCAATGAAATTGATTATTATGAAATACATTTCTTTTCTTTATACTTGTTTTACCTAAGGCAGGGGAGGATAAACATTTAAATTTATTTAAGACTTTCCTTCTCGTCTGTACGATAACATTACCATTTCATGCACAATACCAAATAAATCTGTGGTGAAATGAATTTGATATTGTATAGCCAAAGATCGTTTTGTTGAATACTAATACAAAATCATATATATATATTTAACTCACCAAGACATGTTTAACCCCGCCGCATGTTTGTGCCTGTCCCAAGCCAGGAGCCTCTGGCCTTTGTTAGTCCTGTAATATTTTAATTTTAGTTTCTTGTGTATAATTTGGAAATTAGTATGGCGTTAATTATCACTGAACTAGTATGTATTTGTTTAGGGGGCAGCTGAAGGACGCCTCCGGGTGCAGGAATTTCTCGCTACATTGAAGACCTGTTGGTGACCCTCTGCTGTTGTTTTTTCTATGGTCGGGTTGTTGTTTCTCACATTCCCCATTTCCATTCTCAATTTTATTTCTGACCAATCATATACATGTATTGAAATTCAAACTCGAGACTGCGAAAAGTTTGTAAACCGTTAGATTTAATAGCTATAATGAAACTATGAATATGGATAATGACTTGTTTGTGGTGACTCCAAAACTTTGATATTTTTTATTTCACCTATGTTTATAATAGTTATCAAAGGTACCAGGATTATAATTGTGTACGCCAGACGCTCGTTTCGTCTACATAAGACTCATCAGTGACGCTCGTATCAAAATATTTATAAAGCCAACCAAGTATAAAGATGAAGAGCATTGAGGATCCGAAATTCCAAGATGTTGTGCCAAATACTGCTAAGGTAATCTATGCCTGTGATAAGAAAATCAATCGTTTTCCGAAAAATTAAAAGTTTTGTAAATAGGAAATTTATAAAAATGACCACATTATTGACACATATACAACATGTATAATTACACTCTGTCATAGTCATATGCAGATTTACGTTATTTTATACAACTATTGAGAGTTAGTTTATTTACGAACGACATGTCTTTCTTATGAGGAACCAACCTGGACGATCAAAGTTTTAATGAAATTGACTTCAAGGAATAACATAATGACATTGTTTTCCTTTATAAAAATGCAAACTATAATTTACTTCAAAATTTAATTCGTCTGATCGTTTGTTGTTGATTTTTACGCATCTATCCTCACAATAGTAAGTTGGAGAGTCACTAGGTTAGCGAGAATAAATATCGTTTACATTAAATCAATGATCCATAAGGTGATTTAATCATGTATACATGAACTTAATAATAATATAGACTGAGAAGAATTGAACCGAGGGTCGTTTCATTTTGATTTTTTGCTCAGAACCAAAATTTTAACTATTTAATATAAGACAATTTGTTTATCACAAGTATAACTGAAATGGAAAATAATCAGATATTACAAGGAAGTAAAAAAGTGCTATTCTTAAAAACTGCCTATGTTTATTAGAGCGCTTACATGTAAACATCCGACATTGCGACATTACAATGCAATACACTTTAATTGAATGGCCATGTTTGTTAACATTGCAGTTCTAACTCATTAAATACATTTGAAATGAATATATCTTATGATACAAAAACCTTTCAGGAGAAGGTTTAATGTGTTCTAAAAGTTTATAAATTGAATCAAAACATATCGAGTAAATGGTGATTGTGAACATTGAATGATGTATAGACATGGCAAACTTATCCATAAAACAGACAATAATATATGTTCAATGAAAGCAAGTCATCCAAAGTTCTTGATTATAATCTATATGCTCCTCAATTGCCATGCAGAGAACATTGCTAATGCCAATGACATCACAGCCGGTTGTTATTCAGAAAATGGAGTAAAAGGGTCAGTAGGCCTATTTATATAACATCAAGAACTGAAAATGAGATTAAAACTTCAAGTTTCCTTTATTATTCTTCCAAATTCTGCAAATAAGTTTTAAACACACTGTTTTCAGATTACTAGCAAAAAGGACACCAGACATGTTTACTATGCAAGAAATGTTGGTCACTGAATGTTAAGGAAATATAATAAGAACCAAGAAACATGGCATATATAAAAGAACCACAAAAAAAGTATTGATCCCTCTGATCTTTGTAATACCTTATGAATAATAAGGATTGATATGTTTATATGATTCCTGTTTACATCATTGTCTGGTCGTTACCTGTTTCGTCAGCCTGAATACCCTTTCGGTATAGTGTGTCGTCTCTTTTTTCACTTTTCAGTCCTATTTTCTCCGGCAAAATTGACCTTATATGGCCTTAACTTTTTTGTAGTTACCGATTGGTCATAGAGTACGATCTTTAACTTCTGTCGGTTTGTATACATATTCGGCCTTCAACTATTCGGCTTTGACATTTCCAGTAGAAGGTAAATCTATAAAAGCTCGTCGAACGCACGAAAAGTGTTGTTTTCCTAAGATTTTTTAGTTTTTATATTTTAAAAAGATATTGACTGAATACATTTCTGTCTTCCTTTTTTAGAGACGAACTATCCACAGCTGAAGACAACATGGCATTGATACATAAAAGGATAACAATATATAGTGGTATAGATAATTATGGTGAGAGATATCGAGATGGGGATGAACCAATATCATGTAAAAAAGTCTCTGATTTTATCATGTTTATGGAACTTATAAAAGATGTTTCATCGAAAAGTTCCAAAAGCTTCAAATATATAAAAGTACATAGGGGTAACACATTTCAGTTTGATGATACAATTATGAATAAAGAAAAAAATACAAAATGCAGATCTCACTATAAGCGACTAAGATGGCCATACTTGAAATCGGGAGCAACTTCTTCGTATTTACATAAAGCTCAATGGCAAGAATATATAACTTGCTACAACAGGAAAAGAGTATTGCGTATGACAAAGAAGATATTATTTAAAAATATTTTTAACACGAATGAAAGCAGTATATTTAGCAAAGAATCTTCAATTCCTTCATACTGGATAGAAACGGTTTTATTTTATATGTGCGCACACCATCCAAACGATAGTTCTTGGAATGATGAGTTGCTTTATGCCAGGGTATTAGAACTTTTATCGATTTTGAAGACTTGCCTTGACCACAAACAGTTGTATAGCTATTATAGTCATCAGAACATATTGTCACGTATTCAAACAAATAACACGTATCTTTACAAACAAATTAGGGAACTAAAAGATTGTTACACTGATATTCCGTAAAGATAAAACTGTCCTTTTCCGCTCCAAAAAAAATATAATTTAATTCCGAGTTACGATTAGTGTAGATACCTAAAAACCGTAAAGTGTAAATTCTTATAACTGTACACAATTCATTTAGGCATAATCCTTAATTCCCGGAATAATTAAGGTACAATCCAAGAGTTCCGGCAAATATTCTTCTGCATCTCATTTTATAACTTATCCAAAGTATGTTGTCGTCCTGTCCATGCATTAAATATTTGCCACTGGAAGTAATGTCTCTTGTTTGCGTGAATTTAAGTGATGCTCGAAAGTTCATAATAAAAAACTTTACTACCAGTTTACAATTTTTAGAGCTTTTTTTCCATTTTTTGAGAGAATCAAATAGTTTTTTAGTGAAGTTTAAAAAAAATCGGTTTTTACTGGCTCTTTAGATTAAACTAAGGTTTATCCCGAATAATCGTAAACAAACTTAGGCCCAATCCTAAATTCCCGGTATGATAATAAAGCTTATGTATAGTATTTATTGTTAATATGATATTGTTCAAATAATGCATGAAATATTTGGCACTGGACTTAAGACTCTTGTTTGTATGTCTTCGCTTTAGTAGTGATGCTGTCAATCTAAAATTTATTAAAATTCCCTGATAACCAGTTTATGATTTGAATATCTTTTAAAATATCAGAACTGTTGAAAAAAAGGAAGTCAATTCTTTTAAAATCCTACCGTGCAGTATTCGCGGATTACAGCTGATTTCCTAATGCTTGCAAAGTAAAACTTTGTTTGGCTTGCTTGCTTTATTTGTGTAATTGTTAATACAAGCTTTGTAAATAAGACTGACATCTTTAAACAATATGTATAGGCATAGTTTAACCTGAATATATTATATATGAATTTAATTTGGTTTTATCCTATGGTAAACGGTTAATCCAACTGAACTAGAATTGTTTGTACATGTATGTGCGCTCTAAACGAGCTTAATACTTGCAACTGGAATCTAAGCAATTTCAGTCAAAAGTCCATTTATATGTTACAGATTAAGTTTGCATGAACTTCTATCATTATTGAAGGCCATACCGTTGCCTATAAGTGCTCATATCCACCTTGTTTGAACTTGGGGTGGATAACTGTTTCATTAGTATTCATATCACATCTTCTAATTTGTATAATGTTGACCTTTTGGTACTTTTATTCTCAATTTTTGTTTAAGTCAACAGTATGTCCTCTTAATTATGTTGATGTCTAATTTTGGTAATGTATATCACTGGGATCAGCCACCGGTTGTTGCCTCATTGAGACCTCCTTTCATTGATGCTGGATCTATTGTTTTGCATAAAATCGAATTTTCAGTGTTTTCCTCATGCCATGGTTTTATTTTAAGGTTTAGAAAGCCAATTGGTATATATTCACCGACAACATTGCATCTGAGACTACTATAACACATAGGTATAGTAGTCTCAGTTATAGTAGTCTCAGATTGCATGTATTCTTTTATGATTTTTTGTAGAAAAAAATGCCTTTTAAAAGTGCAAAAAAAGTATTGTCCAGTTGACCAGTCCAGACTTTGTTTACTAACAGTATATTCAAATTACTATTATAACAACGTGTCCCACTTCTTCTATGTTTGTACTGAGACTACTATAACACATATATGTTATAGTAGTCTCTGGTTTGTATAAGCTAAATGCATTGTTTTAAAAAAAACGAGCACAAATCATTTACATCGTTTGGTGTATGTTCAAATTGGCATCTTCTAGATATACTTTGTTTGGTTTTCCTCTGCGAATGGCTTTGGATTGCGTTCCCAACATTGCGCATCATTCCTCCCCCTTTTTTTTACACATATCAAAATGCGAACTCCATTATACAATGCAGACAGATACAACAAACTAATAAATCCTGGATGAAGTTCATATTTCATAGCACTTTTCCATTAAGTATTTATAAAGTTAAAGATAATACAAATCAACCACAAAATGTATTTATAGCGTACACACGACTGTTCGAGTGGTCCCAGTCAAAACAAAAATTGTCATTTATTATATATATTATTAACTTGCTTGCGTAGCACGGACACGCATGAAAAAATATAACTACTCGGTGTTTCATGTTGTATTAAAATGTATGTAACAGTTTGTGTTGTTATATCATGATTATATCTTACCAAAGTTTGATGTTCTGTTATTTTCCTTTGCGGTGATGGAAGCCATGCTGTCTGGTGTTTTCCACGACTTGTATGTCGTCACAGAAAAATATAAATACCTTTAAACAACAATCGGTACACTCGGGCTTTTCAATAGTATTGTCGTAATATAATTTGTTCCGAAGTCAATAAGCAACTTCTTATTCGTCTTGGACATTCTCTTTAAATACAAGCTAAAAAATCCGATAATATTCCGAATGTGATGATGATGATGTGTGGATTTTTAAGTCCGGCTATCCTGTTGGATATTGCGGACTGAATAACCTATCTTATAGACTGGAGTCTGTTGGTCGTTTTGCCTTCATTTTACTCCGAATGTCATAAATTACCATTCTTATATCACTTGTCATCCAGACGCTCTACTTTGAAAAATAAAGCGGCTGGATGATCGAGACTACACTTAATATTGAGTGTAGTGTTACAAAGTATTGAACGGAACGGATGTGATCACTGCGCCGGAATTTGCTACAACATATGTCTCTCCCCGAAATATCGAATTAGGTTAAGTGAACCTTGTACAAAAGAAGTTACTATTCTATAAATAACACATATAAGAGCAAATTGTATCCCGTAAAAATATTGTCAAATGAGTCGAAGCCAAAAATAACAATGTTGTTTTTCGAGGGGTAACGATATTGCTTTATCTCCTCAAATTCAAATTATCAACTTTAACGTCATAGTTGATAACAACATCATGTATTTTATGAAGGGCATGATTGAGCAAGCGTCTGCTTGATGGATAAAAGACTATATTTTGCCATTTGATAAAGTAATATATTATCTTCCTCGTATTAACCAACCAAAATTTAGTGTTTTAACATGAATGATAACCAAAAAAAACTAATAGTATTACCTTTTGTTGGCCGATAGGTGGGAAAAAAGTTTTGTTTTTTTATCATCTTTATCTTTTTATTTTATTTATTTATTGGGATTACCGTTTATATCAAATATTTTGAATTACAAGGCAATTGTAAAATAGTTACATTGTCATGTGAAATTATGTAACGTAATGAAACAAACGTAATATTGCGAGAAATATAGGAGGTCAGAATTTGGTTTGTATCTCTTTAGTTGATAAAATATTTATTCAAAAAGAAAGCCTTACCTACCAACTCAACAAAATCTTGTTTTGATTCATTCTGCTGGATAACGCATTATCATAAAGGTATGACTTAGAATATGTTGATAAGAAATACCTTAAGTAGTATAACAATGTAAAAATGTTAATAATGTTCCCTTGCCTACATGTGGCGTTATATATAGTCAACTGAATTACACTAATATACTAGCCAACAAAAAATACATACAAGGCAATGTATTTTCCATATATAATGAATTTGGTAACACTGTACTAAGGTTAATTATTGCCAAATTGGTCAAATATATACAGTGTTAATTTATAGTCTTAATTTAAGAATGGAAATTGGGAATATGTCAAAAACAACCCGACTATAGAGCAGACAACAGCCGAAGACCACCAAATAGTCTTCAATGCAGCGAGAAAATCCCGCCCTAAGAAGTTATCCTCAGTTGACCCCTCAATAAAATGTGTACTATTTCAGTGAAAATAGACGTCACAATAAACTTGAAAATTTGAATAAACTAGAATTCAAAAACATACAAAACTAACAAAGGCCTGAGGCTCCTGACATGGATCAGGCGCAAAAATGCAACGGGGATAAACGTGTGTTTTAAATCTCAAACCTCCCCCTACATGTCTACCCAATGTAGAATAAACAAACACGTAATAATACACACAGGAAAACTCAGATTAAATGAAGTCCAAGTCCGATGACATATGTCAGAATAAGTAACAAAAGAAACTAAGGAAAATGACAATGAAATATAAATTAACAAAGGATTTCTAGCAGTAGCTGACATGCCAGATCCAGACCCCATTTAAACTGATTGAAAGATTAAGTCTTCATCATTTGAAAATCCAGTATAATTCCTCACTTACAGGTTTAGTATCGTACCATCATAAAACATATGAGAAGAACATAACTCGTATCATGCCAACAACTGCTTTTAGAATAAGTGTGTTTATTTCTGATGTAAACTCCTTATGAGTGAATCAATATGAATACCAAAATATGCAATCCTTTATGACCTGACATCTGTATCGTAACTATATCCCTTCCGAATAAGTCTTTTTGGATATTTGATTAGCTTTTTGTGTGAATGCTGACATTTTTGTGCTTTGTAAAGAATATTACCATAAAACACTGGATAAGAAATACCTGAATGTATATATAAGATGTCTGTATGTTTTTATTTTACATTTACGACTGATATCAGTGTACTGATGATGAAATTAAGTTAATATTTTGACTAGTTTGTGATACCAATTTTTCAGTAATACGGATATTTCGTTTGTTCAGATTATATACGTTGTTACATACACGAGCGAATCAAGTTGTGATATATAAACACCATAAAATTGTGACAAGGAAGGTTACCTTTTTTCTGAAATTGTTAACATGAGATATTTCAGTTCAGAATACTTAGCTGATAATGAACATAATATCATTATCTTTATTTGTAGTAGTAGTATAAGCAGTATCTCTTTTTCTATTTGACTTAACATGTGCGATATCAGTAGCAAAGGAGACACCGAGGATGACATCGAGGACGACACCGGAGATGACATAATATCAAATGCATTTAAATGTTGTTGGATGCTTTTTAGATGTTGTTGGATGCTTTTCAGGTGTTGTAGGTATTTCTTTAAGTGTCAGTTATTTTTTTCATTTAAGTAATGCTATGGTCACAATTAATGTGACTTGGTAGTATTTCTCATGATAAAATCATAATATTATATGAAATACTTTTTTGGTAGTGCAACAATATTTATTATAATACCTCACATATATTACAATCAATTCTATTGGGTTACACCTTATCACGAGACATGTAATTGTTCAGTTAATTTTCATTTAATTGAAAGGAAAGACGAATAACCCTAAAAATTTACACCAGCGTTGAATAACCCTATTATTCAACGGCGAATAACCTTTTCAGTTCCTGGATTTGCACTCGAGTTATCTCCCATGAAAATGACGTCACATACGTAAATAAAGAAAATGACAGCATTCACGTTACACTGGAGGCCCATCGAAAGACCAGGAAATAATGCTTTAGGCATAAAAAGAGTGCAAGCAGCTGATGATATATCTTATAAACGATCCTTTTCATGGCTATCAATATTTTACAAAAATATTCTACCTTTGTTGTACATTCGAGAAATTCTAGAACACAAATATAATTTCTGAAAACGTCAGCTTGTGTTTCACTATTTGTTATGTCAATAATATAGTAAGTGTCGCAATGCCCTTCCACTGTTAGTTCGCTATAATAAAACAATGGTGGTCCCTTAGAATCGCCCTCATTGAAATAACCTTTTCGTGTTAAAAAAATTTATATTCACCTTTTCAATTGTCTACGTAATCACATCATTGATACTAAATGCTTTCTCAGCGTGTACAAAATGTAATTGATTTGAAATAACGATATTTATTGTGTTCCTATTTAGATATAAAGAAAAGATCAAAATATGAATGTAAAAAGATATGTAACACCTGAAAGACGAAAAAAAAACTAAAACATCATTTGACGTCTAAACGTCGTCCCACTGTCTCCATCAATAATCAAAATATATATCTAATACTGTAAACCGGGAAATTTTCGCGCCGTCTTTTTTTCGCGATTTACTTACACGCTCCTAATTCGCGCCGTTTTGAATTCGCGATTTCCTTGTGTCCTAGATAAAAAAGTTTCATAAATGATTTGGAAAGTGAACAGCTTTACATATATCTTAAATCAAATGATAAAATCAATCAGAAATCTTTTGTTTTCGGTTCATTAATGTAAAGTAGATTAAAAGTTTGGCATGTTTCAATGCTCGTAAAAACACATACACAATAATAGAAAAGTAAACCTAATTAGGAATGAATTAAAATAAAAAGCTGCCAGGATTAATATTAATTAATCGATCTTTTGATCTGATCAATCTTTGTATTATATTCCACGAGGTGATACCTTTATTACTGATTGACAGGTGTCATTAACATTATTGTAATGAGTGTTGTTTACATAACAATATCCGTAATGTTCGCTTCATTGAAATAACTGATTTGAGTTAAAGACATGACTTTTATCATTGCTTTTCATTAAGAGATACAGTTATAATTTAAATCATATATTTGTCGTCTTTGAAATCAGTTTAATACAGTAGTCCTATATTTATTCTATTCATATACGTAGATATAAGGTGGTATGAGTGCCAATGAGGCAACTCTCGATCCAAGTCACAATTTGTAAAAGTAATTGTTATTAAAAGAATTTTTTCTTGATATTTTCACGGTCGTTTTATTTTCGCGTTTCATTACTTAACGCGAAAATAGCGAAAATAAAACTACCGCGAAAATTTCCCTGTTAACAGTATGTCATTGACACCTATATGCTTTCAAAATCGAGCCACTGGATGCCTACTCACTGTAAAATCATTTCGATTCACAAAATAAACTTTTGAAAGGTCCCGTCATTATGTGCGATTGAGACCAGGAAATTGGGAACACAATAATATAAAAAAAGAGAAAATATAATCATAACGCTGAATGAAACAGAAGGTAAAACATCTTCTTAGGCTTACAATACCTGACGGATAGTCAAACTTACTTCACAAAATTGAGAGTTTTATGAACTATTCAATATCAAATGTAGAAGGCAGTAGCTGGTGAAATGTTGCAATCACATATCATAGCTTATTTACTGAGCAATGTAAATCATACAATGGACGGGAGGATACGTTATTGCTATAAAAAGGGAGGCTCACTTTTAAAAGATTAAGGCATCATGTTTACCAGAGATTAAAACGAATTTTGTCAAATCTATCCATGAGGATTTTCAGAACTGAGCAACGATGTTAACAACTTACAAAAAAATAATCTGCGTTTACTTAAGAGGTATTATAGGATATTTGTCAAGTGTAGGATATTTGTAGGATATATAGTAAGTGCTTACAATGTATCATTGTGACAATTGCCGAGGTTTAGAAAAATCATTGAGAACAAATTTTTGAAAATTATGGAACATATATGTACCAGTTTAGAAAAGGTAAAATAGTGCAGATAAGCTGTATATTCGTAAATCATAAATAGCAAAGGTACCAGGGTTATAAATTAGTAGGCCAGACGCGCGTTTCGTCTACATAAGACTCATCAGTGAGGCTCAAATCAAAATAGTTGAAAAGACAAACATGCACAAAGTTGAAGAGCATTGAGAATTCAAAATTCCAAAAAGTTGTGCCAAATACGGCTATGGTAATCTATGCCTGGGAAAAGAAAATTAGTTTTTCGAAATATTCAAAGTTTTGTTAACAGGAAATTTATAGAAATGACATCATAATTGATATTCATGTTAACACCGAGGTGCTGACTACTGGGCCGGTGATACCCTCAGGCACGAAACGTCCACAAAACAAAATGTAGAAATTATGGGTGAAGATTGAAATAAATAGCATCCTACACACTAATTTGGATATAACTTTTCTCCGTATCTTGTATTTGCTCAATTTCAGACGAAAAGAGACTAATAAACATTATATATGGAGACGATATAAGAATACTATACGCATATGCATTCACATTGTTTTGTACAGATTGGAAAAGTATGGTTGATTGTTCTAAGATAACACTAAATATCATTAATATAATTCGTTATGTTAAAAACATTTCTACCTTTTCAGTTAAATGCACGAAAAAGTCAAAAGCATTGAGCAATAAAACCCAACCTGGTAAAGTGACGGTCAAAAAGAAAGGGAAATCTCTGGCAACCTAATAGTCGATCGCAAAATTTATGGAGATTTTGTAGACACTATTGACTAATCAACTTGCTTAAATATCTTACTACTACAGATATGTCGTCTCAAAACCCAAAGTATTATTTATGACACTATTTAAGCGTCTTTAATTATTTTTTTACGGTAAAACATTTCAGCCACAGGCAGGAACAGGAAAACAATGATTTCAAAACTTTCCTCATAAATGATTTATAAAGTGTATTGTTGTATTTTGATATTAAATAAACAAATGCACTCAATTTCGCCTGGGTGTTTTTGACATATTTGTTTGTTTGCATAGTGATTAAAATTATAACACATTGTAGATTGCTGCACTCCTGTTTTTAATATTTTATCTGTTTGTTTTGTTTAGACCTTATTGTCAATATAATAGAATTTGATGCGACTTTCATACAAGAGAGAGGTTAAACTAGACATCAAACTAGATTTAATAATTCCATTTTCTATACAAGAAAATGTCTGTACCACGTCAGGAATATGACAGTTGTTGTCCATTCGTTTTGGTGTGTCTGGGCTTTTGTTTTTGCCATTTGTTTAAAGAGTTCGCGTTTAGAATTTTCTTCGAGGTTTGCTTTATTTGTTAATATATACATTTCACTTATATGGACATACAAAACTTGTAAATATTATATTTCTGTGAGGCAGTAAAAACAGTGCGATCTTTACAGATATGCTGACAGAAAATGATTTTACCGCAATTAATGTATTTCCTCGTACCATGTTCTTTCTCGAACATTCTTGAATTGGAAACATAATCATTGTTTCAAATTAAGAATCTTTAATTTATGTTTCCTGTTCTTGATACTATCACACATTATTTTTAAGCTATATTTTTAAAAATAATAATTGGTCATTTCATTTAATTTAAAAGAAGTCAGTCAATTGAAATGTCATGCGATCTTTTCAGATAGGCTAACAATTATTTAACCGCAATTGATGTAAACTTCCTAGTAACATGTATTTTCGGAATTCTTTTTTGCATATAAATATACAACGTCAACAATCGTTACTCACTCCTTTTTATGTATTTGTAACGTAACGTGCACGTTTGTTTCTTGCTACTCTTTATGTATTTTGTATACAATAGCATTAACGGTAGCAATTTTCTTGCAACAGATGCTCATTTCGACAATACATGTATCTTCATTGATGTTCGTGACCAAAATATTTGAAATCCAAAGCTTATATAAAAGACGAAGATCTATAATCCAAAAAGTCCAAAAATTATAGCCCAATCCGTGAAAGGAATCAGAGCTTTGCATGAGGGAGATACATTCCTTAATTTATAATAATTTCTATCATTACGTAACAGCAAATTTTAATAACACAAAATATCCGTATTTTCATGCCAGTACCAACGTACTGGCTACTGGGCTGGTTATACCCTCGGGGACTAATAGTCCACCAGCAGAGGCATCGACTCAGTGTATACAACTTGCACTTTCATTACTCGTCCATTCTTACGTAATTTATATACAAACTTTATTTTCGTAACTAACATCATTTTACGTATTTGGTATACATTTGCTTTCTAAATCCTCACTTCTAATAATGTATTTGATATAAAACGTGGACTTTCATTACTCACTTTTTGACGTTTTAGTGTACATTGTTGACCTTCGTAATTCGGTAACTTCTTTTACGACAAAAGCATTAGGATTTTATTAGAAAGAGAAGCATAAGAAACACTTTATCGATATTTGAAATTTAATTCGGAAAATGATCTTTTAGAATAAGAACAATTCATAACTGTTCAATGAATAATGACAATTTACGTCGGTTTAATTCTGTAATGTCAGTGATCAAAGTATTACAAATAACGGTTGTTTAAACTTGGTGATAATTAACCTGAACAATGTATAAACTATTTTTGTAAAATTATTCCGTATCAAATTTGCATTGTTAATTTATCTTTCACAAATTCAATTGGACAAAACATCTCAAAAGACTAACCAACATCAGATATTTAATCTTTATAGTATGTCTTCCTTGACTGCATTGTGATATAAACATTGTTGTTATTGTTGCTGAATTGTTTGGTACATTTGGTTATTATAGATAGGTTTTGAATTTCATCTAATTAGGTAAGTAACATAATTGTTTTGGAAATTAACATCCTGTCATTTTCATCTTTTTTTATCGTTTATCTGTTAACGAATTATTAATTTAATTGACCTGTTTGATTACTGGTCATGTTATCTTACTTTAACCTGACGACCGTTCCTATTCCTATTCATCTTTAACAAAAATAGTTTGCGACATTCAACCAATGAGTGTGTATGTCACATCATCTAAATGCTGATATGTAGATTCACCATTATAAACCAAATAGTTGGCGTCGTACATGTAGTCAGCAATCCTCTTCGAACATATATATCGGATACGAAATTTAAGCAGTGTCCAGTCACATTTTCTGTGTTGACTTGAGTTATCATTGATATGTTCAAAATTATAAATTAAAAGAGGGACGAAAGTTACCTGTTAACAAAACTTTTAATTTTCGAAATACTAAGGCTTTCCTTCCTCAGGAATAGATTACCTTAGCTGTATTTGGCAAAACATTTAAGACTCTTTGGTCCTCAATGCTCTTCAACTTCATACTTTATTTTGTCTTTTACACATTTTTTTTATTCGAGCATTACTGATGTGTCTTTACGTAAATATAAAATTTCAATCCTCGTATCTATGATAAGTTTATTCACATCAACTGTAAGATTTAAACTTCACATACAGGTATTAATGGAATGTTGCAATATAAAATGGAGATTTCTCAAAGGCATTTTTTTTTTTATCAGCAACTGATTTTTCAGTCAATTGGTCCCGTGGTATAGGGATCGTTTAAAGTGTTGCACGATTATATTATTTACTTGTAATAATTTTTCCTGATTTAGAATTATATGTTACACTCCGTCATGGTGGGCAGGCTTAAAATCCTGCATGTTAATTGAAATAAATATTTATATAGCTTTTGGTTGTATAATGGTACACTGTGTCCTATCTTTTGTCTGTTTTAAGAGTATTAATGAGTATAAACTCATGATGTCTGTAAACTTTGGTATGTGTACCTCTATTTGTGGATACAAATTTAGTTTGAAATTTCGCTTACACTTCATATTTACGTTAATATTTATTTGTTAGTTCAAATGAAATAAAATAGAATACAACACCTTGTCAAATATTGGGGCCAACGCAATGCAGTCAAAGAGGTACGATTATGAAATATTCTTGATAATGCAAAGCTGACGGAGTTTTGGGTCGGACTATTTACCAAGATGCTATATTTAGAAAGCCTTAAAATCAGAAATGAAGATGTTTAACTTTTCAGTACACAAAACTGTTATCTCTTTGATAATCAAATTATTTTAGATTGTTTCTTTGTTGACCATATTGTAAAATATTTTTAAATAAACTGATATAGAGATAACATCAGTTTGTTAAAATAGCACCTGTTAAATGTTGCATTGATATGAATACAAACTATTCAAGGTTTTAACATATTTTATGCCAGCGATATGAATTGTTGTATACTTCGAAAATATCATGTAATTGATAAATGAAGATTTAACAATAGTAGGAGAAGGATTTAATCCTGTAAACCAGTTATAACTTGTTTTTTAATTTCTTTTCTGTAGTCATTTATATAAATTAGTCCAGCATCATTTCCACTATTCCAATATTTCAGCGTTCCCGTGGTTTTATAAAGAATACTAAGAAAAGAAATACTCGAACCAATCATGACCTTTAAAATCCTATTATATATAAACGAAATCTGTATATGCTGTACAGATAAGAAATAAGGTTGCACCAAACAATAGCAAGTTTGACTATAGTTGTAATGATGACATTAAATTTGCATTGTTTGTTGTACAAATTCAATTATACACTCTCTGTTATATGTTCTTTACGGTCCTGGTATTACCAATGTTATTTCAACTGATCGGGCGGAGCTTACGTTTAGATTTGCACAAGAACAGTCTATTTGAAGATGTATGTGATAAGGATGATTGCCTTTATAATTATCATTGATATCTAATCACCTATCAGTGTCACTAAATGAATTTACAATGACCATAACTGGACACTTCATTGGTGAGTTTATCCCAAAATACCTATCAGTAGATGGAGTGTTCAATGATGAGCGAACCGTTTTAACTCCGCCCAGTCATGTGAAATAAATCAAGTAATACCTTGTCTGATTAGCACTATACACAGTGTTGTTATATTGTTTTACAATTTCACAATGAACGCCTTTACATAAAGAATGTATGTTTATCATTTTGGATACACGAAACTACTATATCTTTGGTCACTTCAATTATTTAAAATTGTTTCTTTGTTAACTATATTGTTAAATTAACTTTGATAGGTATAACATTAATTCTGGTACATTGACATGCATACAAAATATTAAAGGTCTTAGTGCAGGTTACATTCGAATGAGCTTCTTTATACATTGTTATACTTTGAAAACATCAAGTAATTGAAATACTCAAATTTTACACAACGATTGGAGAAGGGGTTATTATAAGTTAAACCATGTAAACCTGATAATTTTAATTTTAATCTTACGGTAATCATACATGAAAATCATACATTTAAATTAGTTATCGACATAAATATCTCCACTATTGAAGCCGGAAGTGAAAAAGAGGGATTAAAGATACCAGAGAGATATTCAAACTCATAAATCGAAAATAAACTGACAACAGCATGGCTAAAAATGAAAAAGACAAAGAGACAAACAATCGTCCTCATGACACAGCATAGAAAACTAAAGAATTAGCAACACGCCATGGCTAAAAATGAAAAAGACAAAAAGACAAACAATAGTACACATGACACAACTGTTACATAGAAAACTAAAGAATAAGCAACACGAACCCGATATATTTGACTCATCTGCACTTTTTTTTACTAGTTACTATATCTTATATTAAATTGAATAAAATTATGTATATATTGTATATATAGAAAAAGATTTCTTTTTGTAAATGTTGTTTGTGCTGTATTTAGGCCGCTCTAGAAATTTGCACACGTATAAAAATTGCGATTTTTAATAGCCAACGCAATCATAGTGTTGAACGTTGTTCTCAATTTAGACTTGTTTGTACAATGTATATACATATACGTATGCGTACTTTTTCCAATTACGCATACGGTCGGACCGTACGCGTACGGTCTGATTGATATTAAGAAGTTTATTAGATACATATGTATATAACAGATCAACATAACTAATATATCCAATTAATATAAAAAGTACAACAGCATTTGACATAAAAACTTAATATTTTAACTATTTAAAAAGATCACATTTATTTAATCTGTTAATCTCCTGTGTTTTGCAGGCCAATATTTCATTAATTGCAGCTCAGTAACTGCTTATTCATGTTATTGAAATAAGTAAACATAATGTGGGATGAAAATTGTTTTAGAATATTTATGAACTTTACAAAAGAAATGCATACGCAAAGAACATGCATTAACAAAACATTTAAATGTAAAAAAAATACGACGTTCTTATAAGAAGCAAGTGTCACCTTCGACCAGAGTAACAAAATAGAATTCACGGATATACAATTAAACAAATATTTAATTTTATTTGTTCGCTTATTACCTTTATCCATCTTTTTTGTAATAATAACAATTTGTATAACTAAAAATAAAGATTTTGATAAATGTTTGTTTTAAATTTAACCAATATGATTCCAAAACATGTATGATCAGCTGGACCGTACGCGTATAATCATACGGTCCGACCGTACGCGTATGGTCGGACCGTACGAGTATACGTATACGGTCCGGACCGTAAGCGTACGGTCCAAATACTCATATGGTCTGGAACATATATATTGCCAACATATAAATCTACTTTTTTTTATTGATAGACAATAAACAATATGTTATTGGCCCAAACGCATTTACAACAAATGGTATAGACCGAATGGATATACATGTTAGTAAAATACAAACAATTTTATATAATGTGAATAAGAAATTAAAGGTATAATGAAAATCTATTGCAATAGATTAGTTCTTACATATTTCACAAATTCCTTGATCTCTGGGCACTTTTAGTACATATCTGCAAGGCTATGAGCACTAACTCTTAATTTACACAATGATGATCGATCTGATATATTTCTTAAAGCATCAACATAAGTTGCACGGTCACTCATTTGTAAACACTCTGGAAAAATGTTATTTATTTTATGATATATATTTGGTCGAATTAATTATTTTTTCAGTTCAATAAAGTGTGCTTGCTGTGATTCTCTCAGGACAAAAGACATGGAGGAAAAGGCCCAAAAAGGTGTTAAGGGTTTAGGAAAAGGACTGGGCGCGGCTGAAGATGCAGCTGGTGTTGTGGAAGGTGTAGCCCAATTCTCAGGGGCAGGAGATGTTGCTGATGTAGCTGGAGAACTTGGGGATGGAGCTGATATAGGAGTCGATGCAGCTGATATTGGATCGGGATGTTGTATGTTATTAAATATCAATTGTATCTTTTTATTCGAATGCTTTGAAATAAAATTAACAAATTAAGAAACACTTGAAATGAACTTGAAAACGACAGAACAGAACTAAAAATAGTGATTAATATCCAGTCTTTAGATTCGTATGAAAAAAAACTAAAACACAGATAGATGGCCACCAAAAGCAAAACATATGACAACATATGACAATATGTTCCATCTGTATACAATACATCAACAAAGAAGCAAAGACAATTGCTAATCTGTAAAAGAACCAGGAAGTTGATTTACACTTACATTGTTCCACGTTTGCCTTATACTCATGGAAACTAGGGATGATACCTTGTTAATATGCTATAATTATTTATCCTTTTTTTAACCTTATCCGAATTTTTTTGGGACAAAGTAACAATCCGTGGGAGGACGTGCCAACCTACCTGGACACGTTATTCCGACTTCGATTCAATAGTCCGCAGTGTTCTTTCCCTACGCAGACACATTATTCTTACTTCTAGCCAATTATTCTTACTTCTAGCCAATTATTCTTACTTCTAGCCAGTCTTTCCTCTTATTTCATAGTGCCGTTTGCGCAAATACACATTTTTTCAAGTCTTTGTTAGTTACGCCTGGTCATGGATTCGAGCTCAATAACTCCCGCACTCGAGTGCAGCAAACAACGAAGCAATTTGTACTTTAAGGCAGAGAATTTGGTACATTACATTTTATCATAATTATGTGGCATAGAATAAATAGATTCTAGCATATCATTATTCAATTCAGTACAAATGCATAATTGTTGAATAAACAAACTAGTACACTTCATTCAAGAAAAATATGTCATATATGTTATCATATATGTGAGATGGTTTTGAATGTCTGGATCACTTATGGTACATGTAACATATGTGTGCAGACCAGTAAGAATTGGTTTGACACAATGACAAATATTTGGAAAACAATACTCGCTTGCTTTTATATGCTGTTTCTACAGAACCCCAAATAAATTAAACCTAGCCTATTACTAATTATCATTGGATAGTACATGTTGCATTTATTTGATTATTTTTTTTTTAGTTCAATGTTTTTCAAAGAAGAAAAGCTCAAAGGTAAAGCATAGTGACAAAAAGGATGACGACAAGACTGGCAAGAAAGAGTCAGAAAGTACATAACCGCTAAAGTAAAACTACACAGTCAAACACAAGTATATCAGGACTCATTCGGATTACAATCATAATTGTGAGGGAACTCAAAACAACTTGTAGCTGCTTTGAAGCTACTTCCATATTCGGATTTATAGATATAGTTGTAGAAATAATTGGGTTTTTTTTGTTTTTCTTTTTGCAGAAAATAATGTTAAATATCAGTTTTACTGTACATATATTTACAAGGAGGGGTATTTTAACTTTAGAAATAATAATCATGGCGTACATGTATTTATCAATTCAGAAACAACTGGACGAGCCTCGTAATGAATAAACACTAACATTAAAGTTTTAGAATTAATGTTATAATTAAAACATGTGCATGTGATATATAATGTATATGCCTCTATTATTGTTGTTGTTACCAATTATATAAATCAAATAAATCAATTGTATCTGATTTTATGCCCTTTATGGGCCCTGTAATTTGGGAAACAAAAATATTCTATTCTATTCTATTCTATTCTATTCTATAATGAATCTCATAATTCTGTCCAGGCTTAATGATTTGAAATTATCTTATCAATGCATTTACATTTTTTAATATATTTTTACAATTATGTTTTTATAAGAATAAAAAAAGGTATGGATAAAAGCCTAAACATCGTTGAAGATTATGTGTTGGTTTAGACAGCAATCAAACGACACGAAAATCATAAACATGCGCGAGTGGTCAAACTACGATTTTCAATAATAAACAAGTTGTAGCGTTAAACTATTCGTCGAGATCTATATCATAAAAATTAATTCTCTGTCAGTGGGATAACAAAATGCACATACAACGAGCTTACAATCGAAGGGTTGGCATAGTACTAAGAAATAAGTTCTGAACTCAACTGAACCAATAATGCTGCCCAAATTCAAAATAGTAAAATAAGGAAATGTGGCATGATTGTCTATAAGATTGAAGGCCGTACGGTGCCCTATATATAAAAGAAGATGTGGTATGATTGCCAATGAGACAACTGTCCACAAGAGACCAAAATGACACAGACATTATCATCTATAGGTCACCGTATGGCCTTCAACAATGAGCAAAGCCCATATCGCATAGTCAGCTATAAAATGCCCCGTTAAGACAATGTTAAACAATCCAAACGAGAAAACTAACGGTCTTATTTATATATAAAAAAAAATGAACGAAAATCAAATATCTAACACATAAACAAACGACAACAACTGAAGTACAGGCTGCTGACTTGAGACAGGCACATACATGCATAATGTGGCGGGGTTAAACATGTTAGAGGGATCCCCCTAACCTGGGACAGTGGTAAATCAGAACAACATAAGAACGAACTTTAAAAATCAGTTGAAAAGGGCGAAACTCATCAGATGGACAAAAATACAAGTGGACGTGGCTGGGTGCTTGTACATTCCGACACAAAAAGACACAATGAGCAGATCTGAGAGTACTCTGACAGCTAGTTCAAAGCCACTAACAACTAAACACAAAAAAATACACAAAAAAATGAGAAAAAAAACATGCATCTTAGACTAAACTATCAATCCGTACACATTCAACATCCAATGGATTTAGTGTAAAGACGTTATTAACAGCCAGAGAAAATATGACCTTGTGCAATGAATAGGTAATCTTTAAGAATAAGTTTATTTAAAGGAGCAACAAGTTTACATTAATCATTTCTAAACCGAGGACGGTAAACAACATTTCCGTAAAAATGAGGATGTGCTATCCCGTTTGAAATAAGTTTTCTACAGGTACAACCAAAACAATATTCAATGTTCTTATTACAGTGTAAATAGGTATGGAAAAATTTAGTAAAGGTTTTAAGTAATTTATGGTAACGATATCCCTGGTTTGATAATTTACCAGTAATATATAAATTGCGTTCGTTTATTAAAATCAAAAACGTCACAACAGACACGGGCATAGCGAACGAGCTGTGAAAAATAAACACCGTAAGATGGTGCCAAAGGAACATCACCATCTAAAAATGAAAAATTAACAAAAATGAGCGAAAAATCGTCTCTTTTGCCGTAAAATTTAGTGTGGAGTTTCCCGTTTAAAACCAAAATATCTAAATCCAAGAAAGGACAGTTATTACCGAATAAATTTGATTTATTTAAAGTAAGTTCCTTGAGGTAAATTTTAGCAATACTAGAACACACCCGTGATATCGCGGGTCCGTGACTGAATTAAAGTATATAACTATGCGCTAGACTTTTTTTGTATTAATATTGTCATCTGATAAAGTCATGCCGATTATAAGATAGTTATCACAGTTTTCTCTGCTTTCAAATCTTTCTGTTTGAACCCGTCTAACTGGAACTTATCAATTATTGGTAATATTGATTATTTGGAAAACAAAAGGTCCTGGGATGGAGTATTTTTTTCATCAACAGTATTGTCATATATTAGTTATAAATAAAGTTGAATTCTTTGATTCGCTGTTTTACGTCATGCCCGCTAACAAATTGAAAACTGTACCTATACGCCTTATTTCTAGTATTCGTATAGTTATCTTATAAAGTCTTTCTGATTAAAATACTACAATAGGTAACAATTTGACAATTTAGTAGTGTCAACCCTGTGATTGTGACCCGTGTGTATAGCATATGCTGAATACACCGTTTGGTGGTGCGCCTGTCAAATGCAGAACGTACAGATAAGGTAATAGGTAACAGATGAATATACTATTTGTATCAGTATCGGACTCGACCCGGAACTTCTTAATTATTGGCAATATTAATTACGTGGAAAACAAAAGGGCCTGGAGTGGTGAAATTTTTAACCTACACCTTTGTACTATATTAGTTATATATAAAATTTAAATCTTTGATTCGTCGTTTTTACGTGATGACGGCTGACAAATTGGACCTCGTAATTTTTAGTATTATAGATATTGAGAAAATTCTTGATTATTTAACGAAAAAATATCATCAAGATAACGGTAAGTTTTGTTGAATTTACCAATTAAATGCAGTTTCGACGGGTCTCTACTGAGTTTAATCATAAACTGTGATTCGTAACAGTACAACAAGTTTGCTATTAAAAGGGCACAAATAAGGTTCCATGGGGATACCTACAACCTGTGGATGAACTTTGCCAAGTTGCCGAAACGTACATAAATATTATCAAGGAGTATATTTGTTAATTTCTGTGTCAATTTGGTATCTTGTGGAGAGTTGTCTCATTGGCAAGCAGACCACATCTTCATTTTTTATATATAGGACGGCAATGTGTCCAAATAAAGCTCATGTAAGCAACAATATGACACTGTATGGTCCCGGAAAGTGCGTAAAATCCATACCTTAATGTAGTCAGCTAAAAATTAAATATCACGACATAACAAAATATAAAATAGTTCATACGAAAAGACCAACAATTGAAAACGAAAAATGAATACATGTACCGAACCAATGTCAACCACCTGAATAATTTCGGATAGGCACATACCAATAATATAGATAGTGGCTGGATTAAACAAGATTTGGGCACTGAACTACCCCCACGAATCGGGGAAGTTATGTAAAAGCACAACATCAGAACTAACAGTAAAAATCAGTTGGAAATGGTATGACTGTCAGATCGACACAAAGCACAAAAACAACTAACATTAAGACTAAAGATCTAGACAAAGTACCACTTTGAAAGTTAGTACAAAGAAAATATCAACTAAAACATAATGCATATTGTCCCTGAATCACGCACATTGGCGTTGTATTATATTAAAAGAATAATTATCCAATGTCGTCTAAGCTCCTTGTTTATTTCAACATATCTGAATTAATTGTGACACTATTCTAATTATTGGTATTTTGCTTTTAGTGTATAATAAAGACATAAATTTAATGTGGCATCTGCATAAAGCTTTCATTTTCAAACAGACTTTTGTCACTTTTAGCTCACATATGTACAGATACACCTATTAAGCAATAGCATCTGTAATTGAATGAGATCGGTCATTGCAAACTAAACTACATCAAGGTTGTTGTTTTTTGTGTCCAAAAAAAGTTTTTGTAATTGTTAAAATTTCCCCTTGCATTACAGTCACTCTCTTCGAAAATTTGTTATAACATTTGGGTTTTGTGATAAATAAGACTACTCATAACATGTACTCCAGTTAATGTGCACAATCAAACACTGATTGATTTCATTTGATATTTTATAGTGTGTCTTTCTATGGTGTGATATTTCACTATTGTTTCAGATGTAGGGTGAAGGTTTGGTAGCATTAAAACGTTTAAACCCGCTGCACTTGTCTGCACCTGTCCTAAGTCGGGAATCTGATGTTTGGTAGTTGTCGTTTGTTGATGTGGTTCATATGTGTTTCTCGTTTCTTGACTTTTTTATATATAGATAAGACCATTGGTTTTCCCTTTTTAAATGGTTTTTCACTAGTTCTTTTCATGGCCGTTTATAGCTTGCTGTTCGGTTTGATCCGAGGCTTCGTGTTGAAGACCGTTCTTTGACCTATGATTGTTTACTTTTATAAATTGTGACGTGAACGGTGAGTTGTTTTATTGGCACTCATACCACAACTTCTTATATCTATTAGTTTCAACAAATTTCATTTTTATTTTTTATTTTTTTTTTATAGTGGACCTCTCATTCGAGGAAAATATTTTGTTAACTATAAGGAAATCACAGGAGCATGACTGTATCGGGTCCCTTTTTATGGCAGTCAGTGACGCTACCTTTATAAAAAGTGTTGAATCCACCACTGATGCATTATACATGTTATACATGTAGATATATCATTATTCAAACAGGTTCATGATGTATATATATATGTCGTGTACAAGTTGCGATTTTGTACAGGTTATAACATGTACAAAAATGTTGTACATGTTATAACTTGTATAATGCAAAAATAAAAGTTATAACATGTACAAAAGTACCTCGTACATGTTATAACCTGTACAAAATATTGCTTAAAAATGGTTTTAACTTGTACAAAATAAAAAAAATAAGGATATGTTTCTATCATCGCAACAGATGTTATTAGCCTCAATAATATTTTAATAATTGTTTTATTATACTATAGATCCTGGTTTATTCCTACATACATAACAGTCGGTGGGACTATAGAAGGATACTATAGATCATGGATGCATTCCCACATACATATTATTTGGTGGGACTATAGTAGGATACTATAGATCCTGGTTTATTCCTACATACATAACAGTCGGTGGGACTATAGTAGGATACTATAGATCATGGTTTATTCCCACATACATATCATTTTGTTGGATATACATATATATATCAAAATTGCGGTTTTTATCCAACGCAGTCATAGGTTTGAACGTAGTTTTCAATTTAGACTCGTAAATATAAAAATATATACAACTCGTCTTTACATCATCCCTATATCATTTATAGGGAAATATATTACCGCAAATGGGACGATAGCGGAATAAAATTGATCAAAGTATATTGTCATGTATCAATTGTTTATAAAGTTGGACAAATGCGAGGACGGAATAAAGTATATGCAGTTAATGCTTATGTTTTTTAAATGTGAACAAAGAATCAATAAAAAAAAAATGATAAAAACAAATAAATATAGAATTATTTTCTCACTCGCGTTTTGGTTTTATCGAAAAAGGCTGCAGATTTTTATTCTTCACAACAAAGTTTATAAAACAAAATTACCGGCGTAAAGGAATATTATATTTTTGTCATAAGCTTTATTCCGTTCTCGCATCCGGTGTACAACATATCATTTGGTGGGACTATAGAAGGATACTATAGATCATGGTTTATTCCCACATACATATCATTTGGTGGGACTATAGAAGGATACTATAGATCATTTTTTATTTCCACATACATAACAGTCGGTTGGACTAAAGTATGATACTATAGATCATGGTTTATTTCCACATACATAAAAGTCGGTGGGATTATAGTATGATACTATAAATCATGGTTTATTCCCACATACATAACAGTCAGTGGTATTATAGTAAGATACTATAGGTCATGGTTTATTCCCACATACATCCTGGTTTATTCCCACACATATATATATATATAAATTTACAGATCTAACATTGTTGGGTTGATGTTTAGACGAGTTGTATAAATATACATTATGTACACAACCATGTATCACCATACATATATATGTAGGGTTGTCACTGACTCAGACGTACTTATGAATATAATTATTTTCTGTGACTGTATCTTACATTAATTTGTAGGATCCTTTACTATAGATAATTTAGCTGATCTGTAACAATAACATCTGCATGCCTTATATATCATGTACTGTAGTACGCCGCTAGATTAAAACTGACGTGGAAAGGTAACACATGCCCACCGAAAGCTCTTTTTTGAGAGCCCAGGTGGTCGTGTGGTATAGCGGGACGGCTGCAGTGCAGGCGATTTGGTGTCACGATATCACAGTAGCATGGGTTCGAATCCCGGCGAGGGAAGAACCAAAAATTTGCGAAAGCAAATTTACAGATCTAACATTGTTGGGTTGATGTTTAGACGAGTTGTATATATATATTTGTTTGGGCATGTATCATATTTTCCCTCCGGTTTATATGATCCGTTCATCCTATATATTGACTCTTAAAATTCAAGAGTTAATCTAAAAATGAGGGTACTTTGTCTAAAAATGAGGGTGCTTTTTATATGGCCTTCCAAATACCGTTTCGATCCCTAACATCACTGAAGAGACATTTATTGTCGAAATCCGGATATGGTGTACTAAAGAAATATTGACACCGAATGTTTGTGGCACAACATCCTGTCCACAAGTTAACAATTTTTTTTTCTGTGACGTATTAAATTTATGATAAGATCCATTTTGCTACAACCTGTGATCAATTTTATTTGGCAATCGCCAATGGCAGTCAGCAGGGTTAAAGAATATCAGTTGTTCGACCTGTTAGTCAAATGCGTTTTGTTTAAATATACTTTTTCACTCTTTTGGTCTTTTGGAAAATGTTGTTTGTGCTGTTTTTATACCCTTCTACAACGAAATTTGTTTGACATGCACACGTATAGAAATTGCGGTTTTTATCCAACGCAGTCATAGGTTTGAACGTAGTTTTCAATTTAGACTCGTTTATATATGTATATATATATATAAAATGACTGAATAAATAGTCAACGATCAATTTAATATGATTCTGTACATTACAAAATATAATATATAACAAGTCAAAAAGGGTACAACATCACCATTAAATAACTATAAAATATACAAATATTAGATATTTCGGATAACAGATATCCTTCTTCAATAATAGCACGATGTCAAATGAATCATGTCAATTCAAATTGAGACTCTATCAAAATCTTGATTTATACAATTTAAGCGAACGCTGGAACAATTTTAAAATTTCCAAACACACCGCAAAGACTACAGAAATATGCCAAAAATAAAAATAGTTATTTACGATGTGAAATGGCACAACTCTAGATTTCCAAAGGATGTGACAGTTGAGATGTAATAACTGCAGTGAGGGCAGTCCTCAAACAAAAAAATAAAAAAAATCAAAAATGTCCTAACCGATCCAGGATGGTATAAAGTAGACAACGGTAGGGCAATTACAACGGAAACTACATATTAAAGCCTTCCAAACGAATAGCAGTCTAATAGAGATTGAAAAAATGAGTTTTGTATCATGAGGTAAAATAATTGAACGTGGCAACGTACTTATACATCATCCCGAATCAATGAAAACCTGTAATTTAAACGGTTATTTTAAAAATAATTTCGAACTGTAAAGCCAGTACTAAATCAGGCGTTGTTTGAAACAGGTGGTTAAGGGAAAATGAGGGACTCGTTCTATGTTTTTTGCCAGTCCTTTACTATAGATAATTTAGCTGATCTGTAACAATAACATCTTGAAGTTCATGCCTTATATATCATGTACTGTAGTACGCCGCTATATTAAAACTGACGTAGAAAGGTAACATACGGCCAGTGAAAGCTCTTTTTTTGAGAGCCCAGCTGGTCGTGTGGTCTAGCGGGACGGCTGCAGTGCAGGCGATTTGGTGTCACGATATCACAGTAGCATGGGTTCGAATCCCGGCGAGGGAAGAACCAAAAATTTGCGAAAGCAAATTTACAGATCTAACATTGTTGGGTTGATGTTTAGACGAGTTGTATATACATTATGTACACAGCCATGTATCACCATCATTGATGGCGATCCAATGGATACATCTGTTGTAGAATTGTCACTGACTCAGACGTACTTATATATATATATATATATATATCATTCGGTGGGACATATATTACCGAAAATGGGACGATAGCAGGATAAAATTGATTCTCGCATCGCAATTTTTAAAGAATGAATCTTATAGATATAATCATGGTTTAGTCCCACCTCTTATTATGCTAATGAAGTATTTTTCCGTATGGGTGGGATTAAACCATGATTATATATAAACGGACAGACTTTCCTTTTAAAACGTTTTCAACAGATGTTTAATACTTGTCTGTCTTCAGGTATATACCAAACATCTTGGGCTGAAGGTTATATTACACCAATTTTTAAAAGCAACGATACAAGTGACCCTAACAATTATAGAGGAATAACAATAACAAGTGCAATTGGAAAGCTTTTTAATAGAATATTAAGTCTAAGACTGGACAAATTTCTTCAGGAACATAATATTATACATGATAGTCAAATTGGATTCACAAGGAAAGCCAGAACTGCAGATCATATGTTTATTTTAAACTGTATTATTAACAAATACTGTAATTCAAAAGAAGGTAGACTGTTTGCCTGTTTTGTTGATTTTCAGAAGGCTTTTGACACTGTTATACATACAGGGATCAAGATTAAACTACTAGATATTGGGGCTGGGTCTTATTTTTATAACATTATTAAAAGTATGTATGAAATTAGCAAATCATGTGTCAAAATTCAAAATCAAGTAAGTGATTTTTTCCCATTAGATATTGGAGTCAAACAAGGTGACAACCTCAGTCCGAATTTATTCAAGATATTCATAAATGATTTGCCCAGATATTTGTCAGATACTAGAGACCCAGTTAATGTCAATGACAAAGATCTACATTGTTTAATGTATGCTGATGATATTGTTTTATTATCTACATCAGCTGAAGGACTACAAGAAAAGCTGGGAATGCTTGATAAATTTTGCAAAGATTGGTGTCTCAATGTGAATACTAATAAGACAAAGGTGCTGATTTTCAACAAGGCAGGCAGACATGTAAAACAGATATTCACATTTCAGAATATAAATCTGGAATGTGTTTCAAAATACAAATACCTAGGTTTATATTTAAGCTCATCTGGTTTATTCAGTTATGCTCAAAATAAACTATACAAAAAATCCCTGAAAGCTCATTTCAAATTAAGGAAAGATCTTTTATCACTTAATCCTAATGTAAAAACAAGTATTCATGTTTTTGACCACACTGTAAAACCTATTTTATTATATGGTAGCGAAATATGGGGGATGTTTAATTCTTTTTCCTCTAAATGTAAGAAGGAAGATATATCTTTTGAAAAATTATATTCAGGTTTACCCTGTGAGAAACTTCATATAAAATTTTGTAAATTTATACTTGGGGTACACAAGAAAACAACAAATGCTGCAGTGTTATCTGAACTTGGAAGATTTCTAATATATTTTAATATTATAAAAGGAATGTTATTGTACTGGTATAGATTAGAGAATTTAGGTAATAATTTTCCTCTATTAAAATAGAAAATGTTGAGTTACTTAAAATAATATGTAATTTTATATACAAACATCTTCCTTAGTGAAGATTAGTTAAAGGAAATCTATGTGTGTATATACATTTGATTGGACATAGAAAATTATATTCATCTGAATATCACAAACATACTACGTAGCCGATTAAAAACAAAGAAAAAAATTGTTAAGATATATTATTTATTCAAATGTTCTCTTATATCCTTGAGGCATCGTCCCCTGGTATCAAATGCATTCAAGTTACCTATGATGCTTCCTTGTTTGCTTTTGATACAGGTAGGAAAGAGACATTTACACACATTTTACATGCCTATGGCCCATAAGGTATCGCCCCCTGGTGTCAGCTGCCTTTAGGAAACCATAATGCTTTCCTATTTGCTGCTGACACAGGATGAGTCATGGACATGTTTAATTTCTACTTTCTTTTTGGCTAATTATTATATATTTAATTGATCCAACTTTTTGTGTACTATACATATGTGGATATCTATTTTTCTTTTTTTCTTTTTGGGCTGCTTGTTTGTTATCTATATCAACCACACTTGCAATAAAATGCATTAGTATTAAAAAAAACTACATACTTATAATAGATTCTTTATCTACGTATTCTTTAAGAACTTAAATAGTTCTCGTTTAACTTTTTTTTTTTATCTCATTGTTTGTATTGTATTATGAAAAAATTATTGATGTTGTAATGTTTATGCCCTTTGGGGCCCATAATTGGAAAATAAAATATCTTATCTTATCTATCTATCTTATAAACAGTTTTAAAGAATGAAACTGTTTATATATATATAATCATGGTTTAGTCCCACCTCTTATGTAAATTGAGGTATTGTTCCGTATGGGTGAGATTAAACCATGATTATATATAAACAGTTTTTAAAGAATGAATCTTATATATAATCATGGTTTAGTCCCACCTCTTATGTTAAATGAGGTATTTTCCCGTATGGGTGGGATTAAACCATGATTATATATAAGATTCATTCTTTAAAAACTGTTTATATATAATCATGGTTTAATCTCACCCATATTTATATATACAGTTTTAATAAAAATTAATACCCTTAACATGCTTAAGATCATTGTTTATTTATTATTAAACATGGTATTTTTATATTTTATCGATATTTTTATCATTTTATTAAACAGACATAAAAATAGGTTTTTTTTATCGTTGTAGTAAAAAAAATCCCACGTGGGACTAAACCGTGATTATGCCGTAATAACAATATATACATTCATTTAAACGACTTTTACGTATATTAGATTCAAACTCGATTTTAAATTGATAGGCTGTATTTTATTTTAAAACATTTCTTTCACATATTTTATTCAAAAATAAATATCATCATCTCATAGATTCATATATAAATAATGTAAAAAAAAGAAGAATAAAACATAGAACAAAACAGTAAATAACACAATCTACAAATCATAGGCCGAGTTTGTTGAAGTACGAGTTATGATAGTCCGAGTTTCTGAAAGGCCGACTATGTTCAGTTTAGGCCGACTCAACCAAGCACCACTGGTATTAGGATATACCTTAAAATGGAAGGAAAAGTTTCGTAATCACAGAAGTAGCGAAAAAACGTAGAGGACTTCACCCAATTTCATCAGCAAAAGTCTTGAATTCCTTCAGAATTTTCGTTTTTTGTTTGTCAAATTGTGTGTCATGTCGCTGTGGCAGTTTTACCGCTCAGGACGACGGCATTTCAGCATTTGCAATAGCTTGAACAAGTTACACAACAACAGAACTGCGATCAATTCCTTACTTAGACAGTACTCTGTATTGAAACAAAATAATTCAAGATTTTTATTCAAAAAGTTTCAGGTAAAACAAACTTGATGTCACTTGTTCTGTATGATATCTGTATCAGTCTCTATGAACATTTTAATATCAAACAACACTCCAAGAGCCTGAAGAGGGGGTCTAATGAATGCTAGTCAATTCGTTCCAAGTCCGATTCGTTCCAAACCAGTTCGTTCCAGATTTGGACAATTCGTACCAAGTCAATTGTCAATTCGTACCAACTGATTTATTTTATTATTAATCAGACTTAACAATTTGTTTCAACTGATTTAGTTCATTATCAATCAGAGTTAACAATTTGTTCCAACTTTATTATAATGTTTGTGTCCGTAAATCACTGAATTTGTGTAAATCAACCAACCCACTGTTCATGGCAAAAATTGTCAATTCCTTGTCATTTTGTTTATGTATATTTCATATAATAGATCGTTTTTCAATCAGCTCAGACCACTTGCTTTCACCAATCATATTGATAACCTCTATCTTGAGACGGTTGTAATATATTTGTCTAGTTGAAAATAAGGCAGTCACCAAGTTTCCAAGATAATGTTGATTTAATACTGTTTGCTTTACTAAATACTACTGCTTTGGTCTTTTTGGGGTGAATTGAAACTCTGTCTTGCACAGCATATCTAGGTAAGGTGGATAACATACATTGTAGTTCGTTTGGATTTGAAGACAAGAGAGCGATATCGTCCGCACATGTAGGACATCCCAGATAAACATTGCCCATCCTGAAACCTAGCCTTGTTTCCTGTAATTCCATCAGTAAATTTACCTTTCTTCCCAATTAATAAATCATAGATTTATTTTAAAGCTAAGTATTTATTTACATTATATATATAAGTACAGCATTATAAATTGAAATAATAAGGCTATGCAAATTAGGAGATAACTGTATTGTATTTTAAGCTCCGACGGCATCAATTGGGGATTTGATGGTCGCAAATTAAGTTTACTGGTGACGCGTTAGCGGAGACAGTAAACGGGTATTTGCGACCATCAAATCCAAAATTGATGCCGTCGGAGCTTAAAATACAATATTGTTATCTCCATTCTAATGAAACTGACAGAAAACAACGTTAAAACATGTATTTAAAACCTGTCATATGCCGTCTGCGCTTGCGCGTACTTCTCATAGCATCAATTGTCAATTGATGCCATGTAAGAAAGTGACGTTATCCAATCAAAATGAACGTTACAAACGTTGTTGCATTAGAATGGTTATTATTGTTTAATACTGTTCTTAAATAAGTTGGAACGAACTGACAAGTTTTGGAAAAAGTTGGAACGAATTGTCAAAGCAACTTGGTACGAATTTGTTGGGACGAATCGGAGTTGGAACGAATCATCCAGATACCGGTCTAATACACCTTATCGCTAATACCGGCTGACCCAGCCACTTGAAATTTAGACATCCACAACAATTACTTTTCCATTGTGGCGTCAGATATCTTGTTTTATGAAGTCAAACTTTTACAGGAACCTTTGTGATATCCAGTAAATAGCGATAAGGTGTATGATGTTATGACTTATGTAATGAAAATTGCCTCATACACCTTATAAAATTGAGAATGGAATCATATTTAGAAATCGATTCTGCTTGACCTGTGAATCTGTGCCATTTAAACTTTGATGTCATACATGTCATACAACTAACAGTTTTCCATTGTGGAATCAGATATTTTCTTTTGTGTCATCAAAATTTTACAGAAACCTTTGTGATATCATGTAATGGCAGAGAAATAGCGATAAAGGCTTAAAGTGTATTGTAATTGGAGAAAAATTTAACACTGCATAATCTTCAATTTGTTTTCTAATTTGAAAGAAATTCAATAAACCTATTTACAGTTGGTATTTGGCTGAGTTTTGTTGCAGAATGACCTTTGATCTGTCTCCGATTATCTTTTGACATCATGCAGCATTTACTTATAAATTATGATATCCTTTTTTTAGATTGTGATCACTGATGTCAGATTTTACATGTTTTATGGGAACTTGTGTGATTTAATGTAGTTGCAGAAAAATTACAAACAAGTGTAAATACGTTCTCTCTGGGTACAGTCACTTACTCCACTGTGCAATTAAACATTAAATTATATATATTGTTAAACAGACAGCCATGATATAGCCAAGACTTCTGGCATGAAATGAAATGGGAAATATTTACTAAAACCAACTGTACATTTTGTACATGTACATTAAACGTTTTTTTACCAAAATTATACATGTATGTGTATGTAAAAGCATGCGGTGAATATGCTTTTTTTTTAATTTAAAATCCAATTCATACAGAAAAAAACTACTAAAATAAAACTAATATGGAATAAAATTAATTATTCAATGGAAATACTTTAAACAAGTCTGAAGTGTATCCTTTAGTGTAGAATTGACATCTAGCATTTTGATAAGACATTGACGTAATTGAGGCAACAGTAAAAGAGATACAAAGCAAGGTATAAATTCAAATATAAATGGCAAATGGCATGAGCCCTAAATGGAGCAACATATTTACTCTTGTTCACTGGATGTTCCACGAGTAAATATCTCCTGCTAAGCAAGCATTATGCACATGCAAATCAAAATTCAGTCACAATAGTAAATTTTCAAAGTGGACAACTACTATCATGACAATGTATCTAAATAATTACAATCACTTAAACATCATGAACATGTACAACTTTAGCATGTTTAGCTAGTGAGTTAAGAAACAAGACATTGTGCATCAATTATTAAAACAGAACTATAAATGTAACAGAACTAAACATCACCTACACAAAGACCTATCATGCTTATTTTTCTATTGAAATTGATATATCAGATTTTAAATAGTTTGAAGTTGAACGTCTTTCTTTTCTTGTAGACAAATCAAAACAGAACTTTTCATCAATTGAGCAGAGACTTCCGATTTCTTTCTTCCTTGTTGACAAAATGTGGTTTTCACAGAGAAGCCAATTTAGCAAAAGAAGTAGCAGGTATGATCATTTAATGATAACTAAAACTGTAGCAAGTATGATCACTCAATGATCATGATGATACATTGTAACTATAGCTGTTACGTCAGTACGTATCTGTATAGGATTCCTATTAACCTCTTCAGAAGAACTAGTTTTTAACTCAGCATGGTTCAGTTAACATGGTGAAGCAAGGATAATACAATATTTTTTGTGTCCATTACTCAATATCCTTGCTTATCATTGCTTATACTCATTTTTTGTTCAGAAGTATCAGATTTTGATGAAACGTATTAATAATGAGAAATACTAAGCATGCTTAGTTCTATTGTACAGCTGCTACATTTTGTATTTCTGTTTTCTGATGAAATGTTTGTAGGAGTTTCAAATACATGTAACAAAACATTGACTAAATATATACATGCAAAAGCCAAAGAATGCCCCCTTCTGCCTTTTCAAAAGATACATTTTACTAATTTCATGCCTTCTGGCGTTTCCGGTAAAATTGTTACCTGATTGTGTAACACTAATCAACTGACAATAGGATTAAGTTAAATACCTAATGCCTTTGGCAGTTTTATCAGCTCTGCTAATGATTGTTTACTGCTAATTAGTGGATTTAAGATAATTGAACAAATACTAGATATTTAATACAGAATGAAAATGCCCACATGTGTTACCCATTTGTAATGTTTACGTATCATAGCATATGTACACATAAAAAAATATATTTTTAAATAAAATTTAAAACAATTTAAAAGGCATACTAAGTTTTGACTAAAATTGGTAAATTGGTAAAAATGTTTTGTTTTATAACCACGAGTATGAAATTAAAAGAAGAACCAAAGAAATTTGTATTTGAACATAACAAGATTGCACCACTTCCTGTTTTATTTCTTGTATTATAATCCTCCTTACATAGGAGCACTTAACAAAGGCTTTTATTTTTTTAACCATAATGGAGTTTATACCTACTGTAATATATATGCAATGTATTATTGCATCATTATAATATAATCATCTCTTGTATCACCTGTTATATTTATAAAACTCCCTACTTAGGAGCACTTTGGTGTGCACTTCTTACTTAATACTTTTTTGTAACAACTTAAAGGATTACAAGTTAGGTAACTTTCAATAACACAAATACTATATGTCTAAACAAGTAATTTTAATGTAGATAATTTAATTACATAACAAATTCAATTTTGTTTAGCTCCATCTTTCAGAACTACTTGTTTATTTTTATAGACTTGTATAATTAAGTTATATAAATTATAAAATAAAAAAATAAAAAATTTCTAAGGATTTTTTCCTGATCAAAATGCACAGTTTGCATAAATTAACATCAATTAAAATGATATGCTTTGTGTCATGGTATGATCATTTGATAATAAAAAAAATCTTACTGGAACCAACACTTGGAACACATTAATTTCTGAATAAGGTTGAAATACAAGTAATGTTCTGCAGCTGAGCCTAGCAATTTATACATGTATTCAAGGTTATTAATACACTGCCAAACAGTGCCCTTACAAATTGGGTTATTGCGCTAAAGTGCCCTTTCAGACATGTAGCACCCTTCTGCCCTGAGATTCAAGCTGGAACACTGGATGTGCCAAACATGCATTGACAGGATTCTCTGCCACATAACAGGAAAATATTGTGAAATGTTTTGGAGCTTGTCATCCTCTCCTGGAACTTTTAATCATTTCAATTTGGGGAAATAAAAAAAATATAGTAAATTTGTCCAAAATTTTCAACCAACATGACCATGATGACCAAGGAATCATTTGAAAATTTCAAGTTATATATCTTTAGTTCAAGATAAGATATAAACCTGTTGATATAAATTTCTAAAAAGAACCTTTTTACTTCATTTGTACTTCCAGGCCATGTGCGATGTTTCAGTACAACAGGAGCTCGTTTAGACAAGACTGATTCAGATAAAAATAAACAAGAGAATGATGCAGATAAAGAAAAACATAATGATGAAGATGATGATAAAGACAAGGGTATGTATTCTATTTGATCTACTGTGGCCATTGTTTCTCAGAATTATAAAAATTGATAGAAGAAATTGTGTATGAGTGCCAATGTGACAACAATCCATCCAAGTCACAATTAGTAAAAAGTAGTTATATAAACCACTGTAGGTCAAAGTTGGGTTTATAAAGATATATTTGTTCATGTTTTATTAAAAAAATAGGTACTTGAAGATCAAACAAACATCTGCTTACATGAGTAACTGATCGAGTCAGGAAATACATTGTAACATTCACATGATTAATTGCCTGATTTAAGTACGACACAATAATGAAAATAAAATATGATATACAGCTACACTAACGACAGCTTCTGAATTACAGGCTGAGACTTGGGACAGGCACATACACACACCTTTTAGGGAAAGAATTGGGGAAATATGAACATGATAAACACCATAATATTCAAAATGTTTAAAATGTGTGGTATTATATTTGTAGAAAATGAGAGGAAGGAGGCTATGGAACATATGTGGAGAATGTTAATACGGGTTTCTGCCATTTCTTTAATTTTATTTATAATGATGAGTATGACTATGCCACCAGACCCTGCAGAGACGGCTAGTCCTTACAGCAAGATATATATCACTTGGCAAGAATTCTATCATGATCTTTTACTCAAAGGAGAAGTAAGCTCATCACCTCCTATTTCAGTACCAATTCTAAATATACATATGCCTTAAGAAAGAAAAATTAAAACTTTTATTTGGTCTTTATGCTGTATCCTTTATTTTAAAGTAAAGTTTAACTATTAAACTGGAAATAATCAATCTGAAATGTATTTCAATCTTATAGGTTGTAACTACAACAACCTTTTATTTTCTTACTATGTTTATAAATATTTTTTAGTAGTGGGGCTTTAATGGGCCAAATTAGGGGATACACATCCTTGTGATAAAATATACATTAAAATGTGCTTATTTATAGAAATTTAGGGATCATTTCAATACCTTTCAATGTGATATATAAATTTATGTTTACTTTTTTTCTAGGTTGATAGAATCCAGGTGTTGCCTAATGGTAAATATGTTCATGTTTATCCTCACCATGGTGCCATGTTTAAAGGAGAACCGGTATGTGTGAAATTTACAATCATAGTTGTTTATTTAAAAGTTTCGTCAATAGTTAGGAAAATATATTTTTATAAACTGCAGAAGTGTAGATGGGTTGTTTATTCATGTAATCACCGTTGTCAATTACTTAATTGCTACTAAAATTATTCACTAAACCTTTTTGGTCCAAATACATGTTGTTTTGATGTGGCTTTAAGGTGGTATGGGAGTCTTAAATAAAAACAATAGAATTTGTTCATACTTTGCCAATACAGTGGATATATTGATATATGTTCAAAAATATAATAAGAATGATAGGTCACCATGCATTTTCTCAAACTACAGGTTGTGATTGTATGGATTATACAGGAAAATACACCATTTTTGTTATTGGAAACTTAACTAAATAATAAAATGTAAAAAAAAATTACAAAAAAAAAATCGTGTAGACAAGGCTTTGAGAATATCAAAAGAAAAGATAGGGTCACCTTGTTTTTTCCGGCTAAATACAAATTAGGAAATTTCCATGAAGATCCTCAAAAAATGCAGTTTCAGAGTTACCTCCCCTTATATGCCAATTAAAAACATTTTTTTTTTTAGCCAAGATAATATACACTGACTGAATGAGAGTCAATATAACTCGTGAAATGTTAGTAAGGTACAATGTATATATAGCATATTTTACATTTTTACTTGAGTTTGATTTCTTTTTTTTTATTAATGTTTTAAATTTGTTTAGGGTTAGCACACTTGTGTTGTCTCAAGCCTTAATAGTATAGAGTAATAGCTAGATATGCCTGATGAATGTTCCATTTTTTAGGCTTTTCAAAGATATGTGTTGACTTTACCAGATTCGAATTATAAGTTTGAAGAGAAGATACGGGAAGCAGAGAAGAAGTTGGGTATTGCTCCAGAAAATGGAGTTTCCATTCATTATGAGAAAATTAAGTGAGTACAGTATCAATAACACTTAAACAATGTTATATTGACATGGCTTTTTAACTGCCTTTTGTCCTATTAAAAAGGGAAAAGGAATGTTCCTGCGTATTTCATCTTAAAGTATTGTAATCAAAAGACTGCAACCAATTTAAACATTGTCGTATTTGTACCATGAACATGAACGTAAATACAAAATTTTACAAGAAATTTTATATAAAAAAAAGAAAAATCTTTTGAAGGAACAATTGTGATCAAAATTAAAATGAATGATATTACATGTACTATCATCTGGGAACTACATGTTTTCTTTAATGGCTGTCATCAACTAATTTTCTGATATAATGTGCTTTAATGCAGAAATTTTGTTTAATGGGGATTTAGAAATTTAGATCTGTACCCTAAATGGCCGAAAGCCCCAACAACTCACAAAGTTAATAATAATAAATATATGTCTGCATCGTTAAGTCTAATTCGTTGTTTGATATATTTTCAGTGCTCTTGAACAGAATATGATGAACCTATTGATTTTAGCAGTTGTTGCAATCCTTGCCTTCAGTATACTAGCTGGCACTTCTAAAACGGCTTCCTCAAATTCATCTAAATCTATGTTTGTAAGTAGGCAATTTAGAATATAGCTTAAAGTTTACAATGCATAGAAATATTTTCATAAGCTACAATATAGTTAGTTAAAAATTTCCATACATGTATTTTCAAGACTAAAATATCAATCAGAACACCTTTAACAGATTTAGTGTATAGAAATCATAATCTGTCTGAAAAAAATGCCTTACGTTATGAAATAGTGTATTGTATTGTTTTAAACCTGGTTTTTTTATGCATGTACTGCACAGGTTTTTTGAAATGTGGTAACAATTCTTGATGACATGTTGACGCAATGGAAAAAAAGTTATTTTAATTAAAAAAAAGAACTTTACACCGTGTTGTCATAGTTTTAGTATCTTTGCATCAATGATACCTTTGTATAATGTATATTTTATATTTAAAAGGAGACATCAATAAAGTATTTAACATGCACATTAATATATTGTGGATTCAATATTATTTGTGGGATACCCATTTTCATGCATTACATGGGTAATGGAAATCCATGAATTTAATTGTTCAACAAAGAACAGTACGACTGCAAGTTTTCCTTGATTCAGGTAAATTGGCATCTCAGAAAATGAATGCATCCACAGTAAAAACTTATTATGAAATTTGTATGACACAGGCTTTCTGACAAATGTTTTCTTTGATTTTGCAGGATAGTGTACGAAAAGCAAAATTTACCAGAGTAGACCCAAAAGATGCTGCAGACAGAAAAATAGGCTTTAACGATGTGGCGGGACTGCATGAAGCAAAAGTAGAAGTTATGGAGTTTATGGACTATTTGAAAGATCCAAAAAGATACAAGGTTTGTCTATTCTCTTTCTTTACAAAATTATAGACTGGACATGGTTACATTTCCTTCGAACAAGTTTTTCTTTTCTGTCCAGAGACTCCTAGTAGGAAAACCTCATTAAAAATACAAAAATGTAAGATTTTTTTTTTATCATTTCTGGACAATTAAATTTGTACTTTGCTTTGCAGGCATTGGGAGCTAAACTTCCTAAGGGAGCATTATTGCTTGGACCACCAGGTTGTGGGAAAACATTGTTAGCCAAAGCATTGGCTTCTGAAGCTGGAGTACCTTTCTTAGCAATGGCAGGGTCAGAGTTTGTGGAAATGATTGGAGGTGAGTATGATACTTTGTTATCAACTACTGTAAACCAACTTATTTTCGCGAGCTATTTATTTTCGCGACTTTCGTGAGTAGAAAAATAACACGAATATTAATCGTCGCGAATATGTTAACCTTGGATCTTTTTTTGTTAAACTTCATCAAGTAAATCAGAAAATCGCAAAATTAAATAGCCGCGAAGAGGCCAAGAAAGGGAAAAACGCGAAATAAAGTATCCGGGAAAATAAGTTGGTTTACAGTATTCATGGTATTTGAACACCCTATTACTTTTAGATGTTAATTTTCTATTCATTGTGTTATTTAGATCATGTTTGGGAAATTATAAACTGGCCACAGCTAGCATTCTACACTAAAAAACACACTATCAGTAAACATCCAATCAATCAACACACTCTGCATGCTTTGATTTTCTTAATTTCCTTAAATGGTAAATTATATTCATAGGGCTTGGTGCATCAAGAGTTCGAGATTTGTTTCAAGAAGCTAGGAAGTCAGCGCCATGTTGTATATACATAGATGAAATAGATGCTATTGGACGTAAAAGAGGAGGGTGAGAATTTACAGATGAGAACTTACGCTGCCCAGGCTTGATTTTTTGGGATACGATTGCTTTTAAGCAATCTGTAGACTTAAACCATTGACTCAGGGCCATGCCTTCACGTCAACCGTTTTATTCTAAACATCAAGGAACATCTCAGATTCTTGAGATTGTCATGCTTTAAATGGTACAAAAAACAAAAGGATTGAATTTATACAACTGTCCTATAATGTTCTTCTCATAATTTTCATGTTTCAATATCTTCCTTGACTTGTATGCGTGTTTTTAACACGGAAAATCAGAATTTAAAAGCAGTATTTATTAAACGACCGCAAAAAAATTTCACACAATAACTTTAGTACAAGTAAATAGAAATCTATGAAATTTAAACACCAGGTTTATAAACACAAAAGGAAGGTTTGGATTGATTTTGGGAGTTTGGGTCCCATCAGTTTAGGAATAAGGGGCCAAAAAGGGGCCCAAATAAGCATTTTTCTTGGTTTTCGCACCATAACTTTAGTATAAGTATATAGGAATCTATGAAATTTAAACACAAGGTTTATAACCATAAAAGGAAGGTTGGGATTGATTTTGGGAGTTTTGGTCCAACAGTTTAGGAAAATAGAGGCCCAAAGGGTCCAAAATTTAACTTTATTTGATTTCATCAAAAATTGAATAATTGGAGTTCTTTGATGTACCGAATCTAAATGTTTACATAAACTCTTAATTTTTGGTCCCCTTTTCAAATTGGTCTACATTAAGGTCCAAAGGGTCCAAAATTAAACTTAGTTTGATTTTAACAAAAATTGAATTCTTGGGGTTCTTTGATATGCTGAATCTAAACATGTACTTAGATTTTTGATTATGGGCCCAGTTTTCAAGTTGGTCCAAATCAGGGTCCAAAATTAAATATAGTTTGATTTCAACAAAAATTGAATGTATGGGGTTCTTTTTTATATGCTGAATCTAACCATGTTTTTAGATTTTTGATATTTGGGCCGGTTATTAAATTGGTCCACATTGAGGTCTAAAGGGTCCGAAATTGAACTTTATTTGATTTCATCAAAAATTGAATTCTTGGGGTTCTTTGATATGCTGAAGCTGACCATGTATTTAGATTTAGGATATCAAACCATAATAGGTAAATGTCCAATTTAAAATTTTAAAGTTTTTAAGTTCTTAGACCACATTCATTCTGTGTCAGAAACCTATGTCGTGTCAACTATTTAATCACAATCCAAATCCAGAGCTGTATCAAGCTTGAATGTTTTGTCGATACTTGCCCCAACTGTTCAGGGTTTGAACTTAGCGGTTGTATAAAGCTGCGCCCTGTGGAGCATCTGGTATTTAATGTTTTTATAAATTTAGAAACACGTCAGAGTGAATTCCCCAGTTTTGATTACATGCTTGAGTTGTCTGAATTCTGATTGATAAGTCTATTTCTGTCATATAAGAACTGAAGTTGAGTTTTCTTATATGTCACCATTATGAAACTGATATTTGATATTGAACTTCCGTAAAGAAATGGAGGTTGTTAATTAACATTTAATATACGTCCTTGCTACAAATCACAAGTCTACTTTTCTTGACTTGAAGGGGTATCAGATTGAATGTTTGCTCTGGATTCCCCACTCCATCGATTAATTTGAAACTATCGAGATCCTTTCTATGTCTGTCTGCTATTGAGGGTTATTGTTGTGGCATAATTTTAAATCATCTGCATCATTTAATTAAAATAAATGTAGTCCACAACGTAAAGGTGTAACTAGAACACCCCTTATCCATTTTAATTGCTTCGAGTTGTCTCCCTTCCATAAGTAACTTTCATCAAACGACGATACGATGAGAAAAATTCACTCGTTTTGTCGATAGACATCATGTTATATTAAAACCAATCGCAATTTAAACAGAGGAATGTGTACAGAAAGGAGTCAGCCCACTGATCCAAAGGAAATTAAATATTTAAAGTGTTAGAAATGGGGTTCCACCTAGAATTCACTTAGGAAAATAGGTGATAAGGTACGAAGTGAAATACCTTCTCTCACTCTCAGTGACTGCTGTGGAAAGTAAACTTGGAATTGATAGTACAAAAATAAAACACAATTAGTACATTGTTCATACACTTGTATCAAGAATTGACTATTTTTAAAGTTGAATAATTATGTAAATTACATTTTACGAGCATTTTACACGTGCAGTTGAATTATTTTTGAAAATAATACTAATACATGCATGTATCAATGAAAACAATGGCAATCGTATCCCTCAGAGCAATCTGCTCTTTGATTATTAAATAGTGAAGAGCTAGTTATGATTGAAGTACTATGTATGGTATTGGAATATGCTTTTTCACAAAATAAATGTTGTCCATTCTGCTGAACATTAGGTACAAAAATCTGTTGTAAACTGCCAACTCTATATATTGATTTATAATTTCATGTTTGTTTTTTGATAAATGTAAAATAAAATTGAATCCAGAAGCCCTTCCAAGTTGTCATTTCCAAAGGCCTCAACTAGGCTCTAAAATAAAGTTTGTTTGGAGTTCATTTCTTTAAGCTTTCAATTGATATGAATTGTATGCTTGTGGTTAGAACAGAATCACACTACTATATAATTATTTTGATTTAAAATGTGGTAATATATTGAATTTAGTAATTTACAGACACAATTATCTCCCTTTCAGATCGTCTGAAGGAGGCAACTCTGAGGAAGAGAATACACTAAATCAGCTGTTAGTAGAAATGGATGGTATGGGAACTGTTGAGGGAGTAATTATGTTGGCTTCCACAAACAGATCAGATGTATTAGACAATGTAGGCTTTTTCTGCTATTTTTATCAATATAGAAAACAAGATGTGGTATGAGTACCAATTAGACAACTCAAGATCTCCATCGAAGGGCTGTTCCAAAAAATACTATGTCCCCAAATGCCAGGGAAGGTCTTTTAATGCGACTGCAAATATTTTTGCTGTCGTATATTGGTAGCACGTCGTAGTCATCATCAGTGTTGTCCGAAGACGGATGGTGTCTAGATAATAACTTTAGAATAAGTTAATAGAAATCAATAAAATTTTAACACAATGTTAATAACTACAAAACAAAGGTTGAGATTGATTTTGTGGGTTATGGTCCCTACAGTTTAGGAATAAGGGGCCCAAAGGGGCCCAAAACAAGCAATTATCTAGTTTCAGGACAATAAGCTAAGTTGTGTACAAGTATATCAATTACTCTGAAATTGTACAACAATGTTCATACTATTAAGTAGAAGGTTGGGATTTATTTTAAGGGTTATGGGGCAAACAGTCTAGGAATTCAGGACCAAAAAGGGCCCAAAACAAGCATTTTTGAAGTTTCGGGACAATAACTTATGTAACAGTATGGATCTCTCTGACATTGTACCACAGAAATTAAAAAGAATTTTTCTGCAAATATTTTTTTTTGAGGGGATTAATATTCAACAGCAAAGTGTATTGCTCAAAGAAAAACTATTTTTTAAGTTCATTAGACCACATTTAATCTGTGTCAGAAACCTTTGCTGTGTCATCTATTTAATCACAATCCAAATTCAGAGCGGTATTAAGCTTGAATGTTGTGTCCATACTTGCCCCAACTGTTCATGGTTCGACCTCTGCGGTTGTATAAAGCTGCGCCCTGCAGAGCATCTGGTTTAAAATTTGTTGTGGTAGGTTGTATTTGAAATACCAAAAGGTAAAGAAAGTGTTATTCTTATTGATTTTTAGGTAAAGATTGCATGAAATGCAATTAAAACCTTCTGGGCCTACTGGGGGCATATTATTTTCTGAAACAACCCTAAGTCACAAATAAACTCATCGTAGATACAATGTATAACAAATGTATAAAAAGCCGGCAAACTTATATAGCAAAAACAAGACTGTTTTCTGCTCTTTGGGCAGGTTGTTGTCTCTTTTTCACATTCCACATTTCCATTCTCTGTTTTATTTTTGGTGGAAGAAGACTTCAAGTCTTCTGAATGCCTATGGTGCCGGCTGTAAAATCATTGAACCTTTACAAGGTTGTTTGCCACATCCGTTTCTGTGTATTACAATTTCATAACAACTTCAGATTCTTGACACCGATTTTTATACGACCGCAAATTTTGGAAAAATTTTCGTCGTATATTGCTATCACGTTGGCGTCGTCGTCTGCGTCGTCGGCGGCGGCGTCCGAATACTTTTAGTTTACGCACTCTAACTTTAGTAAAAGTGAATAGAAATCTATGAAATTTTAACACAAGGTATATGACCATAAAAGGAAGGTTGGTATTGATTTTGGGAGTTTTGGTCCCAACATTTTAGGAATTAGGGGCCAAAAAGGGCCCAAATAAGCATTTTCTTGGTTTTCGCACAATAACTTTAGTTTAAGTTAATAGAAAATTGAATAATTGGGGTTCTTTGATATATGCCGAATCTAACTGTGTATGTAGATTCTTAACTTTTAGTCATGTTTTCAAATTGGTCTACATTAAGGTCCAAAGGGTCCAAAATTAAACTTAGTTTGATTTTGACAAAAAAATGAATCGGTTGGGTTCTTTGATATGTTGAATCTAAAAATGTACTTAGATTCTTGATTATTGGCCCAGTTTTCAAGTTGGTCCAAATCTGGGTCCAAAATTAAACTTTATTTGATTTCATCAAAAATTGAATAAATGGGGTTCGTTGATATGCCAAACCTAACTGTGTATGTAGATTCTTCATTTTTGGTCCCGTTTTCAAATTGGCCTACATTAAGGTCCAAAGGGTCCATAATTAAACTAAGTTTGATTTTAACAAAAAATAAATTCTTGGGCCTCTTTGATATGCTGAATCTAAACATGTACTTAGATTTTTGATTATGGGCCCAGTTTTCAAGTTGGTCCAAATCAGGATCTAAAATTATTATATTAAGTATTGTGCAATAGCAAGTCTTTTCAATTGCACAGTATTGTGCAATGGCAAGAAATATCTAATTTCACAATATTGTGAAATAGCAAATTTTTTTTTTAATTAGAGTTATCTTTCTTTGTCCAGAATAGTAAGCAAGAAATATATTATTGCAAGAATTTTTTTTAATTGGAGTTATCTTTCTTTGTCCAGAATCAACTTAAATCTTTGTTATATACAGTATATTCACTTTTTACTATCAACTGATAAATTTAAATGATCTTTACCATTCAGTGATAACAAGCAGTTTTTTACATCTTAATATTTTATGATGTATTTAAATGAGTAGTTATTGTTGCAAACTCCATTAGAATATTTTAATTGAGATTAGTTTTGGAATAAGGGAAAGGGGGATGTGATTAAAAAATTGGGTTCAATTTTTCTCATTTGAAATTTCATAAATAAAAAGAAAATTTCTTCAAACATTTTTTTGAGAGGATTAATATTCAACAGCATAGTGAATTGCTCTAAGAGAAAACAAAAATTTTAAGTTCATCAGAACACATTCATTCTGTGTCAGAAACCTATGCTGTGTCAACTATTAAATCACAATCCAAATTTAGAGCTGAATCCAGCTTGAATGTTGTGTCCATACTTGCCCCAACCATTCAGGGTTCAACCTCTGCGGTCGTATAAAGCTACGCCCTGCGGAGCATCTGGTTACACATTATTAAGCAGCTGAATCATTCAATTTGTAAATTAGGATTGAAGAAAATCACTATCATAAATACATACCCTTTTATTCATGTAAATTATTAGATTTCATCTCATCTGCATGCTTGTTATTTATTCACTTTCAACTGAATGTTTTTAATGTAGATATTTGTAGAACGCATGCGTGAATTTGATATCAGGTCACCTCGCCCTGTTTACATGTTCACCCTTGGTCTGTTTGTCCTGAGTTCTTTCGCCAATATAGTACGTTTTTCCTGGGTTCATTCTCTTTACTCTTGCGTCCTTGCATTTATTAAAAAAATATTAATATCAATGGTATAGTGAAAAAACCTCTAAAATACTATTATGTGAAAATCATCACAAAAAAATATGATTGTTTAATATTTTGAACTGTTCCCAAGGTAAGACAATTGTGTTCAGCCAATCAAATTCTTTGTTTCTCATGATCAAATTAATAAGACTATCAAAAACGTTTTCTCTGAAGATTATTCTAAAATGCTAGATTTTGAACTTGTGTTGTTTTCATCTAGTTGTAAAATCGTTATCATGGCAGAGTTCTTATACAGCTTAAGGAAAAAAGCATGGCTGATTGACAAAATTCAGTGATGCAGTACTACCTTAAAGATAATAAATAGTAGTTTATTCACTAATTTATTGCTGTAATACTTGTTGAAAAATATGTTATTTTTACATTCAATTAATAAGATTAACGGTACCAATTTTCTTGCACCAGATGCGCATTTCGACAATACATGTCTCTTCAGTGATGCTCGTTGCCAAAATATTTGAAATCCAAAGCTTATATAAAAGATGAAGAGCTATAATCCAAAAGGTCCAAAAAGTATAGCCAAATCCGTGAAAGGAATCAGAGCTTTGCACGAGGGAGATACATTCCTTAATTTATAATAATTTCTATCATTTTGTTACAGCAAATTTTAATAACACAACAAATCCGTATTTTCATGCCAGTACCGAAGTACTGGCTACTGGGCTGGTGATACCCTCGGGGACTAATAGTCCACCAGCAGAGGCATCGACCCAGTGGTAGTAATAAGATTAACGGTACCAATTTTCTTGTAAATTACCAAATCATTTAAAGCACAACATACTATTCTTTTTTTTCCACAAAGACCAACAAACAGGTTGGGAACGCCCTCCCCCCATATGAGTTGTGTCCCTTAATTGAGGAACTGTCCCTAAGACAAGGGGTCATTTTACTGTTGTAAAAAAAAGAAGAAAGAAAAATTAAGATTTTTAACTCAAAAACTTTTCTAAATGAGGGGTCAAATTATTTTTAATAATAAAGAAGATATAAGTTTAGAGACATCACAGAATTCTTTTGACATCTTTTGACCATTTAATACTACTTAGATGAATAGTTCTAGGGAAAAAGTTTCATCAAATAATATGAATATAAATGTGATCATTTGTACAATGGGTTTTAATGTTCTTCAAATGAGGGGTTACCCCTCATTTGGAGTTTTTTTCCCAACCTGTTAAAGGTCCATCTTTGTGCATATGATTATTCAAAATTGGAAATTTCAACAAGCATTTAATATCCTTACACAAGAAAATAAATCTGGTCTGCTAGCTACATGTTCATCTTTTCTACTAATTTAATAACTAAAATCATGCAAACAAAGTTAAGAAAAAGGCATGCAAGCTCATCATACAAATATGACACTTTTTCTAGACAATCAAGTAAGCGCAAAATACTTCGCTTACAATTGTAACCTTTAAAATTGGTGTTGCTCACTAAAAACCCTCATGGGAACTTTCAAAAGTTGGCAGGTATGTAACAAGTCATACTTTTTTTATGCCCCATTTATAGGCATTATGTTTTCTGGTCTGTCTATCTGTTTTTGATGAAGTTGAAATCCAGTAAACTTGAAACTTAGTACACATGTGTTCCTTATGATATGACCCTTCTAATCTTACTGCAAAATTGAAGATTTTACCCCATTTTCACAGTCCGCTGAACATAGAAAATGATTATATAGATGGGACATCCTTATACTTAGGACACATTGTTTGAAGATGAAAAAATATGACATAAGCAATAATGGGACAAAGCAGGCTAGGTTAGTGGGGCTGCTTTAATGGTTATTCAAGTTACCTTTTATTTACCTTCTTCCACCTCAGAGCAATCAGCTCTTTGATTATGACAATCTACTTTCTGTTGATATTAGTTCTCAGTCCATGCAGTCTGGTTTAAATGTTCGTTAGAAATTACTTTCTTTGTCAAGCCTCAATGGAATTTTATGAAATGTGGACTGAAGCATTTTATGATAAAGACATTTTCAAGAGCAAAACAATTTTGTTTTTTATTAGTTTGCATAATTTCTGATAAATGGACTTAGCCTTATTTTAATGTCAACATTTAGATACAGTTTAAAATTTCATTTTGATTTCCGTAAAGTATGTTTTTTTGTTACTTTTAAAATTAGTTAATCTCTACTTCAGGAATTTATGCATAAGGATGGACAAATATGTTTTGACAAGTTATAGCGTATATGAATGTGACAAGGAATCTAAAATTTTAATTCAAAATTGGATTAAAAAGGAAGCTTATAAAGAGAGAAAAATACACCTTATGTTGTTCACATTAACATATATATAACAAATCTTTGATTCTTGCTTGTTAATGAGTACAACTAAGAATAGGATTTAAAGTTTAAAGATTTTCTAAAAAGTTTCTATGTAGGTCAAATAAAATAAAATTGAGAATGGAAATGGGGAATGTGTCAAAGAGACAACAACCCGACCAAAATAAAAAAAACAACAGCAGAAGGTCACCAACAGGTCTTCAATGTAGCGAGAAATTCCCGCACCGGAGGCGTCCTTCCGCTGGCCTATAAGAGCATAAGCCTGAAGCACGGATTTATTTTACCGACTACAATTTTTGTATATTTAGGCTTTACTACGACCAGGTAGATTTGATAGACAGATTTTAATAGATTTCCCTACACTAATTGAAAGGAAGGAAATGTTTGATATATACTTAAAGAATCTTAAACTGTCAGAGTCCTCAGAAGAATCTTTGGCATACAAACTTGCTCAATTGACTCCTCGAATGACAGGTAAGTTCACTAGAAATATGTTATTCATGTGTTCTAACCTTACATATAACTTGAGCAATTGTTTTTTTTTAACATGTAAGAAATTAGAATCACCGATCACAAAAAAAATGTACTTGAAGAAAACTTTATATTCACATGTATTCTAAAGTGATTGTTCATTCCATGAAAAGCTAATTTCCCTTTTAATGTGTAAAGGAGAATAAAAGGGGGCTTATTTCAAATTTTTATTCATAGAAATTAAAAATTAAAAATTAAAAATTAAATGTAAGACATCATTATTGATGATGATTTTTAAGTCTAAAATAAACCTGGAATGACAAGATGTTTCCTGTTTTTCTTCAAATGATATAACAAATATATAAATATATCTTGATTTTCTATAAAATAATAATTTGTAATGACCAGGTGCTGACATAGCTAACATCTGTAATGAAGCAGCTTTACATGCAGCCAGAGAAAAGCAGAAGTCAATTGAAGTAGCAGATTTTGATTATGCTGTAGAAAGGGTCATATCAGGTAATAAATCATAAACTTATGTACTGTAGATTCATTTATATTATTCGTTAGATAACATTTTTGTGGATTTCTTTGGTATACATGTATAGGTATACCGAGAAATGAAATATTCAAAGATTGACAAATTTTCTATAGGCTTGCATATATGCAGACTTAGGTAAAACCATGAAATTTGATATTCATGAACATGCAAGTTTTGCTTAATCCATGAACATGCAAGTTTTGCTTAATCCATGATCATGCAAGTTTTGCTTAATCCATGAAAAATGGTAAGCATAAAAAATAAATGAATTCACAGTACTTCCCTGCCAAATTTACTCATTCAAGACATTTACAATTGAATACCTAGAAAACTTTGCATTATTTAACCTTGTCTGCAGTATGTTTATTTTATATATTGTGCAACTGCAAGAATGTAAGTACAAAGCATGCATCAAAACTGTAGTACAGTCTGGAAACAGTATCTAACCAGCAGTTGACTTTCAATGACTGGAATATTTATATATAGTCAGATTTATCAGGTTTTACTGTAAAATCCAGAATCCTTATATTTTATTTTACATTTACTCATGAAATGGGGCTAAATTGCATTCAGTCCATCTGTTTGTCTGTTTATCCAAATAAAATTTCTGTCACACATTATTTCTCTGGTATTACAAAACAAAATTATTTCATACTTGGTCAGAAGTTTGAAATGTGTGAGTATTTTTCGGGTCTTTCAGACACTTCCATTTTGTGCACTTTGAATTTTTATATGTTGAATGCACTTATAAATTTTTTTAACACTTTTGTCAAAAAAAACAAAACAAAATGACTTAATTTGCATTTAATCAGCAATTTGACACTTTTCAAATATGTCAAATACGTTCTGCCTGTTTTCTGATACTTTGAATTACTAGTGAGGTATGCTCAACATGATGCCTCCATCTTATTGTGAGGATTCCTTAATAGCAAAAACAGAAAACAGAGTTTGAGATTTAAGGGAAATAGTGGATGATTAAGGATTAAATGAGCAAAAAAAAAGAGATTATTTTTAATTATATGTACAGATACTTCAGGACGCTTTTTAAGAGCCAACCAATGTTGATTTCATTGTGAGCAAAATATCTTAAATATAGATAGTAAACTTATTTATTTTTAACTTACTTGGACCCCATAATGAGATGTATAGACTAGGTTGGCATTTTTATACTGATTTATAATAAACAAGTGTGTTTATATTTTATAGGTGTAGCAAAAAAGTCATCAGTATTAAGTCCAGCTGAGAAGAAAATAACAGCATACCATGAGTCAGGTCATGCTTTAGTTGGTTGGATGTTGGAAAGTACAGATGCTGTACTGAAGGTTAGTGTCATGACTATTGCTATGTGCCATTTTTTTGCTCAGAATCAATTAACATGTAAAAGACAAATGATCTGTTAGCTTGATATTACATGTACTGTTTGTACAGTCAACACTTACAGCAAGCGTTTACATATGGATCTATATTTAGGTTTCTATAGAGGAAATGTTTTTTGGCTGACACATTTAGGATTTCATTTAACATCAGTTTGATATTTCTTTTAAAATAATAAGAAGATGTGGTATTATTGCTAATGAGACAACTCTCCACCAAAGACCAAATGCTGTAGAAGTTAACAAATATAGGTCACTGTACAGCCTTCAACAATGAGCAAAATCCATACCGCATAGTAAGCTATAAAAAGCCTAGAAATGACAAATGTAATTCAAACTAACAGTGTTATTTTTGTACCAAATAATTAACAAAAAACAAATATGATACATAGCAAAAAACAACAACTACGAAATTACATGCCCCTGACTTGGGACAGACACATATGGAATGTGGCGAACTTAAAAACGTTTTGTTGCACCAAACTCTCCCCATTATCCATTCATTTTATGAGTTCGAACTTTTGATTTTGCCATTTGATTAGGGACTTTCTGTTTTGAATTTTCCTCTGAGTTCGGTATTTTTGTGATTGACTTCCCATAACCTGGGACAGTGGTTTAACAGTGCAACACAAGAACAAACTAAAGAAATCGGTTGAAAAGGGATTTACGCATTGAATCAATACAAAGCAGAAAAATGAACTAATAAAAATGTAAGGTCTGACTCCTACAACAAGATACAAGAATAAAATAAAATTTAGTCTTATAGTCTCACAAGTGGGTATCACACCACATCTTCCTATATCTATCTATTGCAATAGGAGAAAGAAAATAATGCTGGAACTGTTGGTGAAAGAAAAGGAGACATTGCATACCAAACTGTAGACAAAAAACCTATGCTTTAGTGAGATGTACCATCCTTTTTATTTTGCCTTCAAGGTTTGACAGAGAGATTGTCAGTAATATATAATAATAACACATTACAGCTGTCATATTTTATGTATGTTTCAGATTTCCATTATTCCAAGGACAAGTAATGTACTTGGCTTTTCTAGATATTCACCACAAGACAGAAAACTCATATCTAAAGAAATGGTATGTCAGATCTTTTTAGATTATCCATTATATTTCAATCAAGATGGTGTTTCTTAGCTTCAGTCTGATTGAAGGGACAACTAACTTGACATGAGATGTAGCTGAGAAACATCCTTGATTAAGTTTCAATAGTTAATATTCAATTTATTTTTCTTCTTAATTTATCATATATAAAATGAATCACTTAAGAAAATAAGTTGGTTTATAGTATATCAATGAGACAGCAACCTAAAGACACTAAAAACTTAAATATATCTTTGTCAAGTTTCAACAAACAATCTTCAACAATAGACAGGTGTCTAATAATATGTAAAATCCTAACTTGCCTCTAAAAAAAGATGAAAATGAATTTAATATATTCTATCAAAAATAGGCCATAAACACTAATATCCCTTTAGAGACAATACACATAGAGAGATAACTAAAGGTAACCCACTGATTAGATCCTTGTTTGAATTTAATAAATGGGAAATATGGTATATCCATAGACCATAATCAAATTAATAGAACTGATGATCATATTCCATTGAACTATTTTAAAAAATAAATATGATTGCCAAAATTTCTTTTTTAGTTGTTTGAACAGATATGTGTGGGCTTAGGAGGAAGGGTAGCAGAATCTCTGATATTCAACAAAGTAACTACAGGTATATGTTATATGTAGAAGTCTTGTAATACATTCAGTATACTGAATTTTAGGTAAATTCTAGGTATATGTTATATGTAAAAGTTTTGTAATACATTCAGTATATTGAATTTTAGGTAAATTCTAAACAGTAATCAGTTATCATGTTTAATAAGAATGTGTTGCAAGTTAGCAATTTAGAATTGTATAAAAAGGGATACATCTTGGTATTAATTTATACAATTAACAGACACCAAGTTTACTATTGATAAAAACCAACAATTTTTTTGAGTTTAGTCCTTTCCAGGGAATAGCAATTTGAATGATGCATTCATGTAAGAAAATCTCCCAAGTTTATAAATTCCCTGTAAAAATTAGATGGTTTACAGTAAAAAATGTTGAAATAGTCATTCCCAGTAATGATACCAGGTTCAAGTTATAAATGGTAATTTTTTGTTGAAATTTTGTTTTTTGAATGATGATACAAATAATTTCAACTGTTTTCCATTGTGCAATTTTGTGCATCAGCATTTTTAGAAAAAAAATGTCAATTATCATGAAAATACCAGGATGCCTTCCTATTCAAATTTATTATACTCTCCACTCCCAAAGTTTTAAAGGGGGTAAATAGGAATCACCCTGTCAATCCATTGGTCATTTTGTTTGTCTGTTCAACATAAGAACAAAATATAGAATTCAATTAAAAAGGGTTAACTTATCCTAAGATGTGTACATTTTTCATAAAATAACGTATATATACACCATTGAGTTTAAATGCCTTTGTCATGCATTTCAGGTGCTGAGGATGACTTAAAGAAGATTTCTAGGATAGCTTATTTACAGATAAAATCTTTTGGTATGAATGAAAGAGTAGGTCTCTTATCGTTCCCGGATGAGGAGGGAGGATTTGGAACTAAACCATACAGTAAAAAATTAGCTGCCATTATTGACGAGGTTTGTATTATTAAATGTTACTTTGACTAACGATTTTCAGAAGCTCCTGGTTAGCTACTACCTTTGATACTCATGAATTAGTCAGAAATTTGGCAGAAAAATTATTGATCATGAAAGGGTTATCAACTTAAGGCCACACCAACTTGGTTAATAGTTCTTTGGATTTTCCTGCTCCTGTTTTGGATAAATTGACTTTTCAATAAAAAATAAAAAAAATACCGCTTCTGCAAATATTTGGGTGGCATGTCTCTCCAAAATTATTTATCCTTGACGTTTTTCTCATAGACGTTTTCTTGTGCATATATTGCTCCGATCGATTGAAACGCACATGTTATAAATCGATTTGTTAATAGAAGGTAATAAATTGGGAGGCCAACATGAAGTTTTGTCAGATCATTGCATAGGACAAGTAGTTATTAAACACACAGTTATTTGAAATGGATTTCGTTTTACCTATGAAGATCTGTTCTAGGAGACTAAATAAAAAATCTTTCGTTTCACAATCACAATAATAGCAATTATATATATATATATATATATATACATAAGTACGTCCGAGTCAGTGACAACCCTACAACAGATGTATCCATCGGATCGCCATCAATGATGGTGATACATGGCTGTGTACATAATGTATATACAACTCGTCTAAACATCAACCCAACAATGTTAGATCTGTAAATTTGCTTTCGCAAATTTTTGGTTCTTCCCTCGCCGGGATTCGAACCCATGCTTCTGTGATATCGTGACACCAAATCGCCTGCACTGCAGCCGTCCCGCTAGACCACACGACCACCTGGGCTCTCTATATATATATGAACATAAGAATAAAACAGAAAAACATATTAAATATAACAGTCAATCAAAAATTAAATAAAACAATGATGAAAATTATAAGTATTTACCGTTTGACAATTTTGACTTTTACCATTCAGGAGTTATGATTCTTGAAAGATAGAAAAATGGTGTTTCCATTCATGTTGTTGCATTTACTCATGAACAATTCAACCTAAGCTTTTCAAATTTTAATATGTTGATACTGATGACAAAATGGAGGTCAAATTTGATATTGACGATTTTCATTTTAACTGTTCATCAGTTATGGTTCTTGTGTTATTGCCAGGACACAAATAAATGTTAATAAATCCGGTTTGCTGTGGTTGTGACAGCCTCTTGTTTGGAATATATACACATATTTAAATTGTATTCTATATGATACAATATATTTACCTAACTAACATGTACATACCGGTAATTCCTTTTGCTAAACTTCATCCTCTATGCCTCCTTAATATATACACATTTGTGAATTTAAATGAAAAAAGCTTATTTGACAAAAATAATCAAATTATACTAAACCAAAGCGATCTAGAAAGTTGGGTATGGTAAAGACTGTACTACAGGCCCAAATACATCAAAATTGAAATTATATGCATAAGAGCATGTTTCTCCTCCTTTTTCTTTGAAGTAACCCAGTTTTAACATGATCGTAAATTTTTAAATTGCACAATTTAAAATTTCGCTCACTCGCCCCATATTTTTGGGAGCTTTTGTCCAAAGAACTATTAATCAAATTGGTGTGGCCTAAAGGTGCCATCTAGTTTAATATGTATAGTGCCAGAGTAAAAAAATGTTAAGTCTATGGTTGAAGAAAATGTCTGATGTAAACATTGGTATTTCATTCGATATTTGAGGGTAGTAATGCCCTTTACTGCAGGCGTCAAACAGTCATTTTTGGCTACCGTTAGCATCAAATTAGCTAAAATTTAACTGTGATTCGTCAGAGGTCTCAAATAATTATCGTTACCGTCATTTTTGGAAAATAATTAAAGTGATTCGTCAAAATCATTTAAAGTTTTTATCGTCTAATAGAAAGTACATTTTATGGTCATACACCAAAAACTACCTTCAATGTCATTTGGTAAGAATTTAAACCGTTGCTCGTCATGAAAGTATCCTCAATAGATCCTCATATGTGAACACATATGAGGACAAGAGCCAGTAGACAAATTAAATGTAAACTGGATACCTTAACTGTTCATAAGTGTGCTTTATTTAACAAATAAAGGAATAATTACAACTTTGAGTTTTATTTGTTCTTTATAATATAGGCTGATTTCAGTCATTATTTGCCAATGTTTGCTTTTGTGATTTGCTTCTCTTGTTTTGTTGGTAGGTTTAATATGAAGTATTAATTTAAAGTGCTCTAATGTTAAGTTCCTGTCTTATAATTCATTATGATTTCAGGAAGCACGAGGTCTGATTGCCAGAGCATATAAATGTACAGAACAGATACTGCTAGAAAATAAAGACAAATTACATTTGGTAAGTACAAGATACTAACACTCACTTGTGTACAAATAATGATAAAATTTAGAATGGAAATGTGGAATGTGTCAAAGTAACAACAACTGGACCAAAGTGCAGAAAACAGCCGAAGTTCACCTATGGGTCTAAAACACTGGAAGAAAATCAAACACCTGGAGATGTTTGTATACTTAGCAAGTAAAAGTACTAATAGTTTAACTTCAATTTTTGTCATAGTTGTGGTATGGGGATGAAGGTGGTACTGAAAGATTTCTCCCCAAAAAAACATTATTTCATCTAAAAATTCATCTTAATGCAAAACAGTGCCAATGGTTGTTTTTCACATTATTTAGAACCTGCATTTTCAATTCCAACTGCACTATGTTAGACAGCAGTTAGAAAAGTATAAGACTCTTGATGCTTTCTATTAAAATTTAACTCTGATATGACTGAATGACCAAATAAATAATTTCACATAATTCAAAAGGTTGAAAATTGTCACACTAATGATTTTGTTTAATATTTAAATAAACAAAAGATGTGTGGTAAATGACAGTGTGAAGGTAACCCAACAACACAGAAAAAACTGACATCTAAATGTCAACAGAACATGGACTCATTTATATTTAGGGTATCAATTTTTGTGGATTGTGCAAAATTTGTATTTGAGGATATTTGATTTCATGGTTAAGCCAAAAGTTTTCACACAAGCCTAAATAGAAAATGTGTACTTCATTGAAAATTTAAATACCTTGAGAAGTCTATAATAATTGGTATCCCACAATGCACCAATTTGCAGTTACAATGTTACATGTTACAAGCTTTTTAAAATTACCTACTTTCAATTCGCAACCACAATTAAGACAGGAATTTTTTTTTTTTAAATATAACTGATACCAGTAGTTAAAGATTTTCTCTTTTTTTACAGATGGCAGAAGAACTACTAAAGAATGAAGTTATAACATATGATAATATAAAGGACCTTATAGGACCTCCTCCACATGGAGAGAAGAATAAAATAGAACTTATTAATCCGTTAGCTGTTTCTCCTGACATTGCTGTTTCTCCTGACATTGACAATAATAAACCGGTTGAAGATTCTACTGAAAAGTAAAAATTTATGTCATAGATGGATCTTATTCACAAAGATTAAGAGTTGAATGGCTGTGATGATAAAGCAATCTGCTTCTTGTGTGAAGACACAATTGGAATACTGAAAATCATGACTTACTTGTTATGTAACTCGCTTAAATATCATTCATTTTATTGAGTGAAGACATTTTGTTGGCTAAATTGTAATAAATATATCACAATGTGAATACCTCTTTTATTGATGGTATCTCCTTTCATTGTCATTTAGTTTGGAATCTTAGTTAGGTATATCAAAACATTATAGGTGTATCCTATAAAAATTAGTAAGTGTGAATAAAAGAGATGTGTGGTAATCAACAGTGTGTACTGTGGATCTATTTATTTTCGTGGGTTTCATTCATGGATTGCTGAAAACTTGCATTTTCGTGGATATTTGATTTCATGGTTTTGCCAATCTCTGTATACAAAGCCTATTGACAATATGATATTTGTTGAACTTTTGAATTAGTTGTTCACCTTTACCCACTAAACACACAAAAATTGGTGTCCAACAAATAATGATGATACCATTGTAACTTATAAATATATGTAGATGTGGTTTGATTGACCATGACACAACTCTCTACAAGAGACCAAATTACATTAAAAATCTGATCTAACAGCTGTATGTAATTGTAATGCCTTCAACTAGGAACAAAGCCCAAACTGCATAGTCAGCTATAAAATATTATGAAATGACAAATGTAAAACAATTCAATAAGAAAGTTATTGACTTGATTAATGTACAAAAATAATGAACTAAAAACAAATATAATATATAGGAACAAACAACAAACTCTGAAATTCATGCTTCTGACTTAGGGGTAAGGTACCTATTTTACAAAAGGAAGAAAGGAAAGTATGTAGAATGGCACTAAATGAAATTTCTGACTCACATTGAAATGATGTTTGACGTTGATGAAACTGTTTGCCATGCATGCTCTAAAGACCACAATGACACAATCATGAATTGATTTACTTCAAGGAACTACAATTGCCAGATTTTTGTCAAAGTGAGAATATGATTACTCTGTGCCTTAAGCCTAATGTCTAAGAAGCATAAACTTGCCACAAATAAAACGAAAAATAAATGAACACCTGAACTTTTTATCATCTAATAGAATCGTATTCCCTGAGCTTACACTGTTAAGGTCCAAACCTCAAAGATAAGCTTTATAGTATCCTGGACTCATCAAAATCTGTCTAGACTCACCATTTTCAAAAGTTGTGATTCCTGAGATGCATCAACATTGAAACATTTTGTAAAAACTAAACACAGGTAAACACAAATATCACCATTTTATAGCAAAAGTTTAAAAGTTATCTGAATTTAATGTCATTGCATTGCTCTGTTAGGAAATGGTAATTAAAACTTTACATTAAATTGCATTAAAATATTTTCTTCTTGCTGTTGGACTCATCATGGTTAAGAATGAAGTCCCTGGACTCGCCTTCAAAAATTGAACCCTGAGATCTCTCTCTATAAACAGTCAAAGGTTTCACATAACCAAGTGACTTTCAAAATTGCCTTAACAAGTTTTGTAGAAAATGAGACTATTTTAAATATTACTTAAACAATAACTTTTGTCAATTCATTTGCCTTTTTATCCAGATTTTATCAGCTTTAACAAATTTTTACAAACAAGTTTTTTTCCCCCATGAAATATAAAAAAAAGATCCTCCTAAAATACTTATAGATTATAACACGCTTACACTTCAAATTGACACTCATTGGGAAAAGTTTGTATGCATTTCCCTTAGGGTCCTATGTTTAACTAAGAATCCGCGTCCTATGTTTAACTAAGAACCCCTCTGATGGCCATCTTGAATGATGGATCAGCAACTAAGTAACAACACCTGGTCAGCGCCTCATAAGGAACATTGATCATGCCATGTTTGGTTTCATTCTAATCAGTGGTTCTGTAGAAGTCATGTGTATCTATTTCCCATAGGGTTCTGTGTTAAACTAAGTCCCCCACTGGCTGCCATCTTGGATGATGGATCGGCTTCAAAGTAACAACACTAGGTCAGCACATCATAAGAACATTCATTCCATGTTTGGTTTTATTCCTTTCCGTTGTTCTCTAGAAAAAGTTCATAATGAAGTAAGTTTCCGTCGACGCTGGGCGCCAAGTGATGAGAAAAACTCACGAGCTGAAAAGAGATTAAACTTTAACAAAACAGAATGTTGTAGAAATACTAACAACAAAAGTTGTATGAAAATGTGGATGTGCCTAAATGGGCCAAAAAAGTTAATAACCAAATTTGAAATAACCACAAAGGTGATATTATTCTATATGCATTATTGACTCATTAAATTTTTTGAAGCTACTATTTATACAGTTGATCAAATTTTAAACGTAATTTGGTCTCTTGTGGAGACTGGAGAGATGTCATCATGGTCATATAAAGGCTTGCTTAGTATTAAATCTTAGGTATACTTCGCTTTTGTAAAAGTAAACTAGTTCAACAGATAACCAATTCATCTGTCCAAAGGACTACACTGTACCAAAAGGAGATTATTAAACCTTTCCTTATAATGATTTCATGGTTCAGGTAGCAGGCAAGCTAACCAAAAGATATTACCTTTACCTACAACCTCAAGGCGTTTGCTGTAATCAAATCACACAAGTTTCTATGTATTTATAAGTTTTCAAAAAGAAAATGTATTTCTGTTTGTCCCAAAAGAACAAACTTTTCCCAATGAGTGTCAATTTGAAGTGTAATTGTGTTATAATCTATTAGTATTTTAGGAGGATCTTTTTTTTATATTTCATGGGGTAAAAAACATATATGTTTGTAAAAATTTGTTAAAGCTGATAAAATCTGTAAAAAAAGGCACATGGATTTACAAAAGTTATTGTATAAGTTAAGTAATATTTAAAATAGTCTCATTTTTAGCTCACCTGGCCTAAAAGGCAATGTGAGCTTTTCTCATCACTTGGCGTCCGTCGTTGTCGTCGTCGTCTGTCGTCGTTAACAATTTTTCAAACATCTTCTCCTCTGAAACTGCTGAATGGATTTGAATGAAACTTAGCATGATTGTTCCTTAGATTATCCTGCACAAAGTGTGTGCTTCGATTTTTGATGCGTAAAAAAACATGGCCGCCGTTACTTAAAATAGAACATAGGGGTCAAATGCAGTTTTTGGCTTATATCTCAAAAACGAAAGCATTTATAGCAAATCTGACTGGGGTAAAAGTGCTCATTAGGTCAAGATCTATCAGCCCTGAAATTTTCAGACGAATCAAACAAACCATTGTTGGGTTGCTGCCACTTAATTGGTAATTTTAAGGAAATTTTGCAGTTTTTGGTCATTATCTTGAATATTATTATAGATAAAGATAAACTGTAAACAGCAAAAATGAACAGCAAAGTAAGATCTACAAATAAGTTAAAAATGACCAAAATTGTCAATTGACCCCTTAAGGAGTTATTGCCCTTTAAAGACTTTTTTCACAACTTGTTCATCATGTTGACTTACTTTAAAAAATCTTCTCCTTTGAAACTACTGTATCAATTTCAGCCAAACTTAGGCTAAATGAGTTTCAGAGTATCTAGTATAAATTTTATATTTCATTTCCTTGTATGTCAAGAAACATAGCTCCTATTGCTAAAATAGAACATAGGAGAAAATGATTTTTTTTTGCTTTTGAAGAAAATAGGACGATTCAAAGAACATTTAAATAAATTGAAAAGCCAAAATAATCATTGATGAGAGATTTAACCAAAAAAATTAAGGTGAGCGATTCAGGCTCTTGAGAGCCTCATGTCTACATAACTTGTTAAGGCAATTTTGAAAATCACTTGGTTAAGTGAAACCTTTGACTGTTTATAGAGAGAGCTCTCAGGGTACAATTCACTCCTCACATTATGGACAGTAGTGTTTCTGTCGATAAAATTACAGGGTGTTTTTAATATGATTTTTGAGTTATATTATTAGTGTTTTTAACTTTATTCCTCGATAATTTTATGTTATGAATAATACACGATGGAATTGAAGCAAACACGCAGACAAGTTTTCTCATTTGTATAAAATATTTTTTATTATTTATCTTCTGATTCAATTTATTATTAATGTAATCATATAAAATAAATGTTTTGATCTTTCTATAACCTTATTAATAATTATATAATTATAATATTATATAAATTATTTAACTCATGCATCAATATATACTGATTTGTAAGAACCTAAACAGCTACAAAAGATTCACCAATGACGCGCGAATAGAAAAAAGTCAAAAAGGCCAAATACAGTACATAATGTAAAATTATAATGATTAAGTACTTAGAGAATTAAGTTAGTTGTTTATGAATTATGCAAATCTTCTGAAAAAAGAATTAAGTTGCATTACAATCTGGAAAGGTGCTCTTTAGTTCGTTGTAATGGTTTGTTTAAAATTAGTTGTTTCTAATTAATGCACCCGAACATTTTATGAATTTTCACTCTATTATCTATATCGTGTTATCACAAATACACCAAACAGTGTAGGGGAAACAATGGTATTAATTCGTCCATAAACGAATTACTAACATTTTCTAAATTTACCACTGATTAATAGTTAGAACAAGTTGCTTTCTTTAAAAAAAGAAATGCAATCGTAAACCCAAATGCTTGTTTGGCATTATATATATATTCGATAATTGTTTAACGAAGATGTATTGTCTGATATTACATTTGTTGTGCATATATAATAATTAGAAACTGACATTTCCTGTTTACTTTATTAAATACCGACTTCACACATCAACGTATAGATCCGACGTACGTCGGCCGTGGTAAAAAACAATCATGCACGCTACCAATACGCTAGTAATTGTGATGCATTCAACCTGTCAATCATATCTGTATCGTGTGCACAACGAGCTGAAAGCGTGTATTGGGTGTGCGTAAAGTGTACCTAAGCGTTTCTCCTAGTCTTTCTACATTCCCGACTGCAGGTCTGTCTATATGTGAATGTTTGTCTATAAGTCTGTCTCATTCGCCCGTCTGTTTACATGTTTACCAGTCCGTCTATGTCCACTGGTTCGTCTACATGTTCACTAGCTTTGAAATAGCTTTCGGTAAGTGAGATTATTTGTGATTTGTGTCTATTGTTTTTATGTAAGTGATTATTGTACCGTCACCGTACCCATATTTTTAGGGATGCGAATTGCAACTGATATTTTACAGTTTTTTCTTGCGATGTGTTGTCCTTAAGGTTTGGTTCATTTGGGAGGTTTGTGTTTATGGCCACCACATTGTTTATGTGCCACTGTCCGTTCTAAAGCCAGGAACATGTAGTACAGTGGTTGTTGTTCATAATTCATGTCGATCAAGTTTTTTTCGTAAATTATTTTGTTATCAATAAGGCTGTATAGTTTTGTTTGATTTTTGTTTTTAAATCTTAATGGTCGGGGCATTTAATAGCAGACTGAATAGTGTTTTTTTTTTTATTTTTGGAGACCGCTCGGTGGCCTTTAAAGACTTACTACCACGTCATTGTAACTCTGGTTGGTACTTGTATCATTAGTGCTGGACCATGGTCGATCCTATGCACCTTTGAGGCAGGCGGGATATTTTTGTAGATCGTGTACAGCTCAAACTAATGGGAGTAGTTCCTGTACTTCTATGTATAGTCCCTTGTTGCATGGTTGGAGAGGGTGTAATATCTTCTGTAGGTTTGGTGAAGTTTCACCCGTATCGGACTTCTTCTCCTGAATGAAAGCTTTAAGCCGACGAGTATTTTTCGGTATGCAATGTGCCCTTAAAGTGTCTCAAACTTATCTGTAGCGTTTCAACGCTCGTGTAGCGTGTATATTATGTGCGTAAATAAAATTGAGAAAGGAAATGGTGAATATGTCAAAGCGACAACCACCCGACCATAGAGCAAACAACAGCCGAAGGCAACCAATGGGTCTTCAATGTAGCGAGAATTTTGCAGTTTACAGGTATACGGTTGACAAACGCTTGAGCTGAATGAAATTTGTTATGTTCCATTTAATTTTCCTGAAGTAAAAGCGTTCACCAAGCGTATACCTTTGCATTTCGACGTACCTCAAACTTATGGAACGCGGGTTTTAACGCTTGCGTAGCGTTCCTCTGGTGAGCAACTAAGTTACGCATGAGATGACACGGACGTCCTTAATTTTCTTTTTTGACTGATTGTTTTACATTGTCATTTCGGGGCCTTTTATAGCCGATTATGCGGTACGTGCTTTGCCTGTTGTTGGGGGCCGTACGGTGACCCATAGTTTGTATTTCTGTGTTATTTTGGTTTCTTGTAGATAGTTGTCTCATTGACACCAAACCATATCTTCTTTTTTATATTTGATTTCTTATCGCCGACCTGGTTAAGTCTGCTAAAATGCATGCATGATTCATTTTTAGGTTATCAGTCGTAATTAAAGTGGCACATTTAATTCGTTGTTTCATTGCTTAAAGTATCATTTCTTACATCTGCGTGGTCAAATGTGTGTGTTTTTTTTTAAATAAATTTTACTGCTGAGATTTAGATTTCAGTCACGGTTATTTCCCCCCTTCATATTGAATATCTATATATACTTATCAGTCGCATTTAAATGACGAAAAGGATTCAGAGGTTATTATGTGACATCCTTGTTTTTAAAAAAAGTGAATTATGTTGCAATATTTAAACAAAGAAAATAACTTTAAATTTGCAATATTAATGAAAATGAATACGGACATAACTTTCATAATTAATTTTAACGTTATTTTCAATAAACGAGTTTTTTTTTAAAATCCTCGTTTTTACACCTATTCAAGGAATTGTATATTTAAAAGGAATGGAAACGCGGCTCGAGATCAATCGGGATACCCGCAGCGCACCCGCAGAGTCTTGCTCTGGCGGAAGTATGATGAATAATATAAAAAATCATGACGGAGTTCCATTTCCTGTCATATAAATCGGTCTTTTAATTCACGGGGTCATCTTGCTTGAGACGATATAAATGAGAGAGAAACCCGAAATCAAGAATAAACTTTTATTCCTAGCAAAAAGTAAGGCCTTAGGTATCATTTTAATGCCTCATCAAACATACGTTTGTAATATTGTATTGAGTAAATTCTCATTAGAATAGACCTCGGTCTTGAAAATTGAGGGAGTTTCATCCGGATTACAAAACAAAAAATACTGTGTTTTGATTTTGTTCTAAAAACTTGAAAACTACGAAGTGCAAAACAAAACAGTTGATATCATTATGAAGCTGAAATCTTATCCTATCGATTACGCTCTTTTTGAAGTTTCTTGTAACTTTTAAGAATTTTCTACGATTTTTCGAAATTTCAGTTTTGAGTTTCAATAATCTGTCAAAATATGTCTATTAATCTGGGAGTGCACTACGATTTCTTCATTATATTGGAAAGTAGAAAGAAAAAAGTGAAAAAATGAGATATTATTTTAAAGAAGGAATATTTTCCTACAGTTTGGTCTAAATTACGATTGCTAAATGTAATTGGTACAATATATATGATTTTATTTCGAAACATGTTGAAAATTTGAAGTTGTGCGTCAACAAATACATCGACACTTTGTATTTTGGTATAAGTTAAATAACTACTTGAAATAGATGGGATATTGACATATGATTTAAAAGCTTAGTCTTTTTTCTATCGTATAGTGTTGGTTTTATGAAAATGGTGATAAAAACGAATTAGCTATGATTTTTCAAAATTCCATGTTTATAGTTCACATTGACGCCATTTTGTTTGAAATAACAGACAAGAAATATATAGAAGACACACGATTGGGATTTATTGTGCCTTTTTATATACCATGTACGATGTTATGCATTTTTTGGTCAAATGCTGCTTTAGATACTAAATCGTTGTTTGGTAATGCAGTTTGCCATTATGAAGCGTTGCCGCAAATTACCATACGAAACAGCAGAGGCCGCAAAAGTATTCCTTTGGTGTTAAAATAAATAAAATGCGAATGTGGGAAAGTTTTAACTGTTTCTAATTAGAAAATTTATTGCATCTCTGCATAATTTAGAGATTTAAATATACAATTCCTTGACCTATTTGAAGCACGTATTTATGATTGTATTTCCATTTCCTTGGTCTATCCTAGACGTAAAATTTCAAAAAGTGCTTATACTTTTTTTTAAAGATGTTCTCGTTCAAAATATTTTATTTTTTCATATTCAATATCTATTTAATTTTATTTTTAATAACCATTTTCTTTTATTAAAGTTGCAACATTTAGTAACCAAAAAAAATAACTGTAATTTAATCATATGCAAGAAAGACTTCCCTTTAATTTCAGTATAAAAAAATAAATAGCTTGCTTTTTACAACATGTACAATCTTCAATAAACGTAAAATCTAAAATAAAATGCTACTAAAACTCTTTCTAAAGATTTTATCTTTAATTATATAAAGCGCATTGTTTACATGAAATCTTATCGCATATCTAAACACAGCTGGTTACATCGTTTGACTAATTAAAATACTACGCATGTAGGTTAATATTAGCTAGCAGCTTGTAATCGTGTGCAAGAAAATATTATATCATAATAAATTTCAGATCATACGTAAAATATCTCTATAGCAACTTAGATGCTAATGCATATTCAACAGATTAGTAAGCTATTGCGCATGCATTTGATAGGTGGTCATAGCTATTGCGCATGTATTTGAAAGGTAGTCATAGAAAGAACAGAAGTGTTCCGAATAACATCCGGTGTTCCGAAAGACTACATCACTCGTCCAATATATACTGCGTAAACCCTCAGGGGTTTACGCAATAAAAACATTAACCAAACAGTTATGTGTGATTAAGAATTTTATTATTACGTTTTATAATAGAAGTTAAATGTTATTATTAACATCATTTTTTTCAATATTTATTTTGTTAATATTTACACTGCCGTGTATCATGAATAAATATAAAATCAATGAAACTCTTACTAGTACATTAAGTCTTAGCACTTCCAAATTGACGTATTTCACCTGTCTTAAGCGCACGACATTTCAACCTAAAGCCTAGAAAATATGGTATTACGTTTGTGACATAAATATATAACGAATTCATTAGATACCGGCAATGCAATGCTGAGCTATTGTGAAACATTTTGCTGTAAAAAAAAACTTGTCAATTCCTCTCACTTATAGAATCATGAATCGGTTCATGCCCTAACCCCTACATGATGGTTTACCTCTTTCGGTTCTTTAAGATATTGTATGATAGATTTTCTGTATTTAATCACATTTTAACTTATTTGAAAAGAGAAGTAAACAGTTACATTGAAACATAAAAGGTAACGGTCCATTCAATAATCATTTGATCAAAAATTTACAACATTAGCACACAATCAAGATTTTACATTCAATTCTCCGTTTCAAGTATTTTCCATAATTTGGTCCAACATTTCACGGCTTGGCATAAAATATATTACTCGGACTTGAGATGATGTTGGATATTTAAAAATTTAAAAAAAAACTTCGCAAAACCACAGCTTTAAAGTTGCCTTACTTGTGTGCTCTTTGGTCGGGTTGTTGTCTCTATGACATATTCCCAATTTCCATTCTCAATTTTGCTGAATTGCGTGCTTTGGGAGTGTTCATTTCCAAAAAATAGTCTTTTTCAAGTGTAGAGTATGCAAAAATAAATATTTTTGAAATTATAAAAGATAGAAACTATAAAATGGAGCACTTCTGAAAAATATTTCCATGAACTACCATGAATGTGTAACATTCCTTTGGCAAAATCTCTCTTAATTTAGACTCAATAAGGCCTCTTTTTCCGTTGACGCTATCACTGAAATGCTTCTGTTTTGTCCCAATATTCCCATACTCAATAAACAGTAAACATATAGACCAATTGTAATAGATTATGTCTTGTGAAGTACCAGAGTGATATATTTAGGACACTACACTGGAAAAGAACAAACATAAGAAGAACAAAAATATTTGCTACAAATTGATCCGGTGTTGCCAATTTCATAACAAAATGCGAAAGGATGAAACAAATGCAAAAGTACTAGAATTTGGTGGAGTTTATGAAGTATAATACTAACCATGTAAAGTTTTTGAACTCAGAAATTATAAAAGACATATAAAACCGAAGAACATTTCTTTTCCATGTATTTAAACGTAGAACAGACGTGTAAGCATTCAATACTAGGCCATTATTCTTTCGGATGTTTTGATTTTTCTGTTATGTATTATATATTAATTTATTAGTTATTGTATTTGCATTTTTTTTCATGTCATTGAGTTGATGAACATTATTAGCTTAAAGTCTTTAAAGCATTGCATTGAATTGACTTGATTTGAATCTTTAAAGTCATATGAAAAATTATCGTTTTCCCGTACATCGTTGATTTTCTGCCACTGCAAAGCCAAGTGCGAGGAAAAAACGGACACGAAAGAATGTAAAGCAACGTGGAATTGAAGGTTAAACGTAAAAACTGATTCGTAAATTCAAATGAAATACATCAAATCGTATAAGCAACTGTAACGTTATTGTGGAATTCCCTCTTCTAGAGGTGGCGTGAATCAGATGTGGATAATTAAAAATTCCAAAGATCTTTTAGAGTTCATACAATCTAACTCTCTTTCATCTTGTAATGGTATTAAAACATTTGACTTTTCTATTCTTTGTACAAGTATTCCACATTCCAAACTAAAAGACAAATTGAAAGAGTTGGAATTGCTTTGTTTCATAAAAATGAACGGCAAACGAAGATACAAGTATCTTGTCTTAGGAACGGATAAATCCTACTTTGTAAAGGATCACTCTGATTCAACCCAAAAATTATCTGAAACCAACATTATCAAGATGCTTGATTTCTTGATTGACAACATATTTGTTACTTTCGGAGGACGTGTTTTTCAACAGACAATCGGGAACGAATTGTGCACCTCTTCTTGCCGACTTGTTTCTTTATTATTATGAGGCTGACTTCATACAGGAACTTCTTAGGAAGAAAGACAAGAAGTGAGCGATATCCTTTACTCTAATTTCCGCTATATAGATGATGTGCTTCCAATAAATAATTCAAAATTTGATGTCTATGTTGAACGCATCTTTCCCATTGAACTAGAGATGAAGGACACAACAGATACAGTTAAGTCGGTCTCAGTATTTGACTTACATCTATAAATTGACAATGAGGGTCGAATGAGAACAAAACTTTACCACAAAAGAGATGATTTCAGCTTTCCAATTGTGAACTCGACATTTCTAGGTAGCAACATTTTAGCAGCACCTGCATACGGTGTATATATCTCCCAATTGATACGATATTCCCGTGCTTAGATTTTCTACCATGATTTTCTTGATAGAGTGTTGCTGCTTACAAGGAAGCTATTAAATCAAGAGTTCCAAATGGTGAAATTGAAATCATCTCTTCGTAAATGTTACGGACGCCATCACGAGTTGGTTGACCGTTATGGAATAACTGTTTCACAAATGATATCGGATCTATATGTTCCCTACGTCGTATCTACAATTCCCTTCCCTTTCATTAATGTGACCTATCGATTTGGACTATTTGTCGAATTTGTTATCTAATAAGCAACATAACGGGTGGCATATGTGGAGCAGAATCCGCTTACTCACCTTGAGCACCTGAGATCACCCCTAGTTTTTTGCTGGGTTTGTGTTGTTTATTCTTTAGTTTTCGATGTTGTGTCATGCGAATTATTGTGTGTCTGTTTGTCCATTTCATTTGTAGCCATGGCGTTGTCAGTTTGAAGACCTGGAATGGCTTTACAGTCATCGCACGGTCATAAACATAAATAAATGACTAGCATCGATTGTTACTCTGCGGCTTTCAATTCTGATGGTCTACCGAAAATATTGACATTAAATTAATATTATCGTCATACATACTGACTATCTACAGTTGAAAGCCGGTTAAAATGGTGCATTTTGGACCAGACACAAGTTGGTTCCTTTTTCCTTTTTCCTTTTTCGATATTCAAATTTTGAAAAATATTACAAGTCCAAACTAAATTTTTTTTTGCTTCAAATTTTTTTTTCCTCAAAATTTTTTTTCCTCAAAACTTTTTTGTCCTCAAAATTTTTTTTCCTCAAAATTTTTTTTTCCTTAAAAATTTTTTCCTCAATTTTTTTTTTTTCTCAAATTTTTTTTTTCCTCAAATTTTTTTTCCTCAAAATTTTTTTTCCTCAAAATTTTTTTTTCCTCAAAATTTGTTTCCTCAAATTTTTTTTTTTCTCAAATTTTTTTTTTCCTCAAATTTTTTTTTCCTCAAATTTTTTTTCCTCAAAATTTTTTTTTTCTCAAATCTTTTTTCCTCAAAATTTTTTTTCCTCAAATTTTTTTTCTCAATTTTTTTTTTCCTCATTTTTTTTCGTTTCTTTATTCAATTTCTTTTTCCTTATTCGGTTTTTATTTCCTTTTTCATATTCATTTCCTTTTTCGGTTTCTATTCCCTGAATCGGATTCTATTTCCTTATTGGGTTTCTATTTCCTTATTCGGTTTCGATTTCCTTATTCGGTTTCTAGTTCTTATTCGATTTTCATTTCCTTATTTGGTTTCTTTTTCCTTTTTCAATATTCATTTCCTTTTTTCGTTTCTATTTCCTTATTCGGTTTCTGTTTCCTTATTTGATTTCTTTTTCCTTATTCAATTTTCATTTCCTTATTCGGTTTCTAGTTCCTTATTCGATTTTCATTTCCTTATTCGGTTTCTTTTTCCTTTTTCAATATTCATTTCCTTTTTCGGTTTCTTTTTCCTAATTCGGTTTCTGTTTCCTTATTTGATTTCTTTTTCCTTATTCGGTTTTCATTTCCTTATTCGGTTTCTATTTCCTTATTGGATTTTCATTTCCTTATTCAATTTCCATTTCCTTATACGGTTTCTTTTTCCTTTTTCAATATTCATTTCCTTTTTTGGTTTCTATTTCCTTATTCAGTTTCTATTTCCTTATTCGGTTTCTATTTCCTTATTCAGTTTCTTTTTCCTTATTCGGTTTCTTTTTCCTTTTTCAATATTCATTTCCTTTTTCGGTTTCTATTTCCTTATTTAGTTTCTATTTCCTTATTGGGTTTCTATTTCCTTATTCGGTTTCGATTTCCTTATTCGGTTTCTAGTTCCTTATTCGATTTTCATTTCCTTATTCGGTTTCTTTTTCCTTTTTCAATATTCATTTCCTTTTTCGGTTTCTATTTCCTTATTCGGTTTCTATTTCCTTATTGGATTTTCATTTCCTTATTAGATTTCCATTTCCTTATTCGATTTCCATTTCCTTATTCGGTTTCTTTTTCCTTTTTCAATATTCATTTCCTTTTTCGGTTTCTATTTCCTTATTCGGTTTCTATTTCCTTATTCGATTTTCATTTCCTTATTTGGTTTCTATTTCCTTATTCGGTTTCTATTTCCTTATTCGGTTTCTATTTCCTTATTGGATTTTCATTTCCTTATTCGATTTCCAATTCCTTATTCGATTTCCATTTCCTTATTCGGTTCCTTTTTCCTATTTCGATATTCAATTTTGAAAAATATTACAAGTCCAAACTAAATTTTTTTTTGCTTCAAAATTTTTTTTCCTCAAAATTTTTTTTTCCTCAAAATTTTTTTTTCCTCAATTTTTTTTTTTTCTCAATTTTTTTTTTCCCTCAAATATTTTTTTCCTCAAATTTTTTTTTCCTAAAAATTTTTTTTCCTCAAATTTTTTTTTTCTCAAATTTTTTTTCCTCAAAATTTTTTTTCCTCAAATTTTTGTTCTCAAATTTTTTTTTTCCTCATTTTTTTTCGTTTCCTTATTCATTTCCTTTTTCGGTTTCTATTCCCTGAATCGGATTCTATTTCCTTATTGGGTTTCTATTTCCTTATTCGGTTTCGATTTCCTTATTTGGTTTCGATTTCCTTATTCGGTTTCGATTTCCTTATTCGGTTTCTAGTTCCTTATTCAAATTTCATTTCCTTATTCGGTTTCTTTTTCCTTTTTCAATATTCATTTCCTTTTTCATTTCTATTTCCTTATTCGGTTTCTGTTTCCTTATTTGATTTCTTTTTCCTTATTCAATTTTCATTTCCTTATTCGGTTTCTATTTCCTTATTGGATTTTCATTTCCTTATTCAATTTCCATTTCCTTATACGGTTTCTTTTTCCTTTTTCAATATTCATTTCCTTTTTCGGTTTCTATTTCCTTATTCAGTTTCTATTTCCTTATTCGGTTTCTATTTCCTTATTCGGTTTCTTTTTCCTTATTCAGTTTCTTTTTCCTTTTTCAATATTCATTTTCTTTTTCGGTTTCTATTTCCTTATTTAGTTTCTATTTCCTTATTGGGTTTCTATTTCCTTATTCGGTTTCGATTTCCTTATTCGGTTTCTAGTTCCTTATTCGATTTTCATTTCCTTATTCGGTTTCTTTTTCCTTTTTCAATATTCATTTTCTTTTTCGGTTTCTATTTCCTTATTCAGTTTCTATTTCCTTATTCGGTTTCAATTTCCGTATTCGGTTTCTTTTTCCTTATTCGGTTTCTTTTTCCTTTTTCAATATTCATTTCCTTTTTCGGTTTCTATTTCCTTATTTAGTTTCTATTTCCTTATTCGGTTTCTATTTCCTTATTCGATTTTCATTTCCTTATTCGATTGCTGTTTCCTTATTCGGTTTCTATTTCCTTATTCGGTTTCTATTTCCTTATTCGGTTTCTATTTCCTTATTGGATTTTCATTTCAAGTCCAAACTAAATTTATTTTTGCTTCAAAATTTTTTTTCCTCAAAATTTTTTTTTCCTCAAAATTTTTTTTCCTCAAAATTTTTTTTTCCTCAAAATTTTTTTCCTCAAATTTTTTTTTTTTTTCAAATTTTTTTTTCTCATTTTTTTTCGTTTCCTTATTCAATTTCTTTTTCCTTATTCGATTTTCATTTCCTTTTTCATATTCATTTCCTCTTTCGGTTTCTATTCCCTGAATCGGATTCTATTTCCTTATTGGGTTTCTATTTCCTTATTGGGTTTCTATTTCCTTATTCGGTTTCGATTTCCTTATTCGGTTTCTAGTTCCTTATTCGATTTTCATTTCCTTATTCGGTTTCTTTTTCCTTTCTCAATATTCATCGTCCTGAGCACTATGTGTTTTATACCAAGGCTAAACTAATGAGCACTATGCTTATAATGTCTAGATCTCAACCTATAACCCAAACCATACGTAAAATTGAGAATGGAAATGGGGAATGTGTCAAAGAGACAACAACCCGACTAAATAAAAAAAAAAAACAGCAGAAGGTCACCAACAGGTCTTCAATGTAGCGAGAAATTCCTGCACCCGGAGGCGTACTTCAGCTGGCCCCTAAACAAATTTATACTAGTTGAGTGATAATGAACGCCATACTAATTTCCAAATTGTACACAAGAAACTAAAATTAAAATAATACAAGACTAACAAATGCCAGAGGCTCCTGACTTGGGACAGGCGCAAAAATGCGGCGGGGTTAAACATGTTTGTGAGATCTCAACCCTCCCCCTATACCTCTAACCAATGTAGAAAAGTAAACGCATAACAATGCGCACATTAAAATTCAGTGCAAGAGAAGTCCGAGTCTGATGTCAGAAGATGTAACCAAAGAAAATAAACAAAATGACAATAATACATAAATAACAACAGACTACTAGCAGTTAACTGACATGCCAGCTCCAGACTTCAATTAAACTGACTGAAAGATTATGATTTCATCATTTGAGTTTTGAAAAAAGTCAACAATATCACTGATATCATCTGAAGCGCTAGACATTATATCTCGAGCCTCAATTACAATATCTTGGGCGCCCAACATAATACCTGTAGCGTTCGACTTAATTATAAAAACAATCAAGTTACTCACTAAATATCGGAAGTGTTCGACTTGCTATCTCGGACACTAGCTTAAAAATGTCGATTACTTGACCTTGCGTGGCACGAGCAGTCGACGTTATATATTGAGCGATGTAGACATATCAAATCGTTTTTTCAACGCTGAATTCATTATTGTCTTTAAATTTTGCATTGTTTATTCTACTAAAGAACATGTTTTTATGATAAGAGAAAAGGTAGATTGATTGATATATCAATTCGAACACTCGAGATCAAATGTCAGTTCTCGACTCTCATCCTCATTTGGGCGTATGACATTTGCGCCGATTTTGAACATTTTCGTTCTTTCATTGCGCCGATTTCATTTTTTCATTTGCGCCGATTTTTTTATTTGCTCCTAATTAGATTTACAGGTAAGTTAATACTTGTACATGTACTATACCAGTGGTAAAATTTGGTTCTAAATGTTTTTCATTTATGTTTTTAAGATAATTTTGATTCATATGTTTCTGCAACTTCATTGTAACATGATAGACATATTGCACACTGAAACTAGCCGCGGAGACAATTCTTTAATCATCAAGGGCCATACATATCGGAAGATAAGTGTCCTGAAATATAACAACATATCTTACTAATGTACTATAAAACTGTGTAAAGCCAGAGTCACCACGGATTTTATTGTCAAAACACAGATCGAGCATAAATATGTGGCAGATGTCCGAAAGACAGAGGGTGAAGAACTACGGTTACGTTCAGGGAAAATGTCTGGAGATGTATCTTGTAGGCCTTCTTCCACCTCCCCACTGTGAGCAGGGGACAACAGTTATATACATGTTATGATTGACAATTCATAAATGTGTACAAGTGGCAAATGGAAGAGGTCTATAATGTAAAATGAAAAATAACATGACTTGGATGGAGAGTTCTCTCATTGGCACTCATATCACATCTTCTTATATCTTTTAAAGAATTGAATGCTTCTTTTTGTAAATTTATTGGGGTGTAAAAGCGTTGACCGAAGTACATTTTGTATGAAGCGCTTCCGCGCTTCATTCTTAAAATGTACGCACGGTCAACGCTTTTACAACACTATAAAGTTACAAAAAGAAGCATTCAATACTTATAATTACATTTTTTAGCTAGGATCATGAAAACACGATTGTTATCCAGTTTTATTTAATTCACCTGTGCACTTTATTGTGGGACCTTGTGTCATCATGCATGATAAATGTTATTGTCTCATGCAATTGTTTACGGAATAACATGTGATGTACTGTTAGCCAATTAGAATAACGTATTACAATGAAACATACATCTAATGTAATTATTATATGTATAGCACTCTCAGCTAATGATTATAAGTAATTTAAAACTTTTGACCATTTTAATTCCTGTAAATACATGTATATGCAGTTTTTTTTTTAATCGTCATTTTCCTACACCCTAGCACATATAAATTATTATATATTAAAAAAAAAACACAAAAAAAACACAAAACTTTATGATGACAATCCTATGAATTAATTATGATATCTATTATTTAGTGATCATTATGACCAAATTCAGTCATCTGTATATAATATAATTAATTGTTTCCCTATGTTTTAAGGTGTAAATAGTTGCTCAAACTATACCCTTTGGGTAGTGCTCCACATTTAATGGAGGAATATACAAGAAACTGAACTGAACTGAACTGAACTGACAGATGTTAATGGCTTCTAAGTTCAAGACATTGGTCACGTGATAAAAGGTCAGAGTTTACGATTTTTTTGTAAACGTGCATGCCTCGTGGTTTTCGGACTCGTATCGTCTTATTTGTACTCGTACATTAATAAAAACCAAAGTGTTCAATTCTAGATTGAATTAGCTTTCTTATTTTATATAATTATAATAAAAAAGTATTGTTAAAATGTTATAAATTCACGAGCGAAGTGAAACTTTTTTTCTGAAAATTTGCGTAGGTCCACGGAAAATCCTTAATAAATCCTTAAATAGGTTTGGTAACGTGTTGAGAGGTATAAAATATGAAGTAAAACCATTTTTTGCTCCTAATATTACAATATCAGATCACAAAAACCCCGGATACGCAATTCTGTCAGATTATTCGTGGCGAAGCGGAGATCAAAGGGAGATAACTCGGTACGCGCATCGTAGGAAATTGCAAGTTCACAACAGTAAATATGAGTAAAATTAATGATTGCAGATCTATTTCGACGAGTTCTTGAATACCTTTCAATATTCCATGTTCCCCTACTGTTGTAACATTAAAATAGTCATGGAAATGTTGAATATGACATTTTTTTCAAGTTCTTACAGGTTTTTGAACACTTCCAAAGAAGACAATTACCAACATTTTATATCAGACTGACTCTCTGAAACTTGAATTTAATGTATATATATTCTCAAACACCCTTTTAGTATATAGAAGGATACAAGATGGGTTTATCAGTCATTTGTCAGAAGAACCTGTGTAACAATAGAGGCAGAAGCAGAAGATTACATTTAAACAAACAAAAATATGGAAAAAAAAGGAAATATAAAGTCTTCAAAATTGTGACCATTACCATAGATTGAAAATAAAATCCATCTGAAGTAGCCAGAAGTACATGTACAATTAAGGAATAACTGTACTGTATTTGAAGAGTTGCCACCGTCAATTGTGGATTTGACGGTCGCAAATGCAGTTTTACTGGCGACGCGGAGCGGAGACAGTAAAACGGATATTTGCGACCGTCAAATCCACAATTGACGGTGGCAACTCTTCAAATACAGTACAGTTATTCCTATTCTAATGAAATTCTCCCAACCGACACACTATATTGCCAAAATTAATCAATAAATTGTTTCAATGACCTATATTCTGTGTACACATAAATACCTTCCGCTAAAACATAGTGCGAGGTAAGAAAGTTTAAAAAATGAAAGAATCTGCGTGAAATGAATTTATTAAGTGAATGAATTGTTCAAAATAGGTATTTTACATCGCTTTACAATCATTTTGGAAAATTTAATCATCAAATAACTAGTCTGTGCTGTCAGCTGTGAAATCAATCTGCACACACAAAATGTCGATGTCAGTTGAAGTTCGAAGCGGCAAAATGATCATACAGTTAATGACAGATTTACTGAGGTGCAGAATGTGGCAATTGGTAGTTGTAAATCTGAACGGTGGAGTTGTTGATCTCAAACTGTTTGCTGTATAGCGGAGGTAAGTTGTTAACATTGTTTTGAAGCATGTTCAAGTGGTAGGAATGTGACTGAGAGGCCGACAGGGGGACTTTGGAAGGTGCACATGGTTGTTCCATACACGCGACTGCTGATGTTGAACGAACGCCTATGCTTGTTGAAGGATATATATTTGTAGATCCATCAACTGGTTGAGATATCTTAACAGTATCTGTTGAAGAAGAAGGTGTTTCATCAACACCTTGTAATAGTGCTGAATATTTTCTCTTCTGTTTGTCTGATGAATCTGCATGGTATGAAGAAAGACTTGCTTCACATTTATGACCTGTTATTTTCATAATTTCTCTATCTGCAATACCAGCATGGGCCAAAATATTTATAGTAGTGGCGCGTACACAATGATTTGTGTATATTTGTGACAAATTAGCAGCTTTTGATATGTCCTTCATCATGTTATTTAACATTTTTTCCCCCAAAGGTCTTGAAGTATACCATATTTCATCATTTGAATCCACTTTTGGACGTGACAGTTGAAAGAAGTCATTGGTAGTAGGATTTCTTTTGGATAAATATGACTTTAGTGTTTGTACAGGACAGTCAGGTTTGTACGTGCTGTACATTCTTGGATTTTTTTCAAAATTATCATCGGCTATATCTCCACGGTGATTTTTTGTAGTTTCACTATGTGCAAATTGGGCAAATTCATGGCCCCGGTCATCAGTTTTAATTTCTAACGTATCTTTAGTAAATCGCCTTTGATTTTCTCTACCACGACGACCAAAGCTTATCATCATATCAAACCAAACTTTTCTCTGTAAACCTTTGGGAGTTTTGATTGACAAGATGTCTGAATCTCTCAACTTTTGCAAATCTCCTTCAGTTATAAAAGGGTGATGTTTAGCTTTGTCTAAACCCTCACGTTGAAGCTTCTTCAACATTGCTGAAAACATTTGATTTGATTTGCTAAAACTTGATTTGTCCATTAATGCATAGGTTTTATTAAATGGGGGAGCCCTCAAATGCCTGTTGATAGAGGCTCTTATTCCAACAAATGTACTCTTTGAATAAAAATTGCCATCCGTACTTCTGACCTCGGCGTAAAATTCCCTCAATGTTGCATCTAAACTAGTGATGTCAAGATCCTCAAAATCTACATTTTTTTCTCTTTCCAATAACCACTCTACAAAACAGAATTTTTAAGGAATAAATTTTAACAGTTTTTTGTTTGTTTTTAAACTAATTTGACTTATGGTACATTATTTAAAAGTCAAGTTAAAGAATAAGCCCTGACATATCTGTGCCAAATTTACTCCTGAAATTTTGTAGTATTTTATTTTTATTTCAAATTTATACATTTTGTCTGCTTTTTATTATGCATTATAATCAGAATAACAGTTTGTTGTGCAAAAGAATCGGAATAACAGTACTGTACTTGAAGAGTTGTCACTGTCAATTGTTATTTGACAGTCGCAAACCTCTGTTTTACTGTCTTCGCAACACGTTGCTAGTAAAGCTGCCTTTGCTGCAGTTAAACCACCAATTGTCGGTGTCAACGACAGTAAAACAGAGATTTGTGACTGTCGAATTAAAATTGACGGTGGCAACTCTTCAACAACAGCACTGTTATTCCGATTATATTGCACGGGGAACTTTAATTTTTTTCAATACTTTTAAATACATATTAATGTGAAAAATGATAAAGATTTTCCTGAACAAAAAATTATGACTTTTTAACATTGTATTTTTCAGGTATGACACCTATGCCCTAGGACCATAGGCATGTGTATGTTTGACCGGACATTGGAACTTTGCTGATACATGTTCATCGATCACAAATGTATTCTACATGTATATTCATGAAAAAAATTCAAAGATGAAAATCAGAAGATGAGCAAGTTTTTGTGTGTCCGTTAATGTTAAAAATTGTGTACACATGATTTAAGTCTCGTCAAGTGTGGAATAGACCCAATCTCATGTTTAAAATACATATATTGAAATGACCAGATTTAATTGATGATGATACATTATATAAGAACAATGAAGTGAAAGATTCGCCGATGAAATCACAGTCGAGGTGGACAAATGTCAATTTTTACAACATGATTTTAATTTAAATCTTGGAGATACTTTAGTCTTCCTTTGTTAACAGATTTTTTTATCTTTCGGAAGATGTGTCATTTGTACAATATAAAATTACAAGGCTGTGAATAAGACTATTCAAATGGAAGGAAAGGAGCTGATTTGTTTCGTTAGTGGATGAATATGGCAAAGTGCAATGATATAAATAAAGAAGTTTCATCCCTTGTGTAGTGCTAGCTGATTCAAGATCTACATACATGTACAATGTTACTGGTTGATATGTACAATGATAAAGTCAATTCATACATGTACTTGTGTGTCAATTGTTTTTTCATGTTTAAAAAAGGGAAGAAGCTCGAGGTACTGAGGACAGTAAAGGATTGTTTAATACTGCTTATATATTTATTTTATATATTTTTGAAAACATACGTCTAAAAATATTAACTCCATATTTAGTCTGTTTTTTTGTGGACTTGCTGTTCGCGTCATCTACAATATTCTCCTTCTCTTCTGTATTGATAACAGGAAACCTTCCATTTGATATAATATTAACATCCTCCAATTCAGGTTCTTCAATCTGGTTTGTCTCATTTTGTGATTCTACAAGTTCTAGGGCTTGCAATAAATCCTCATCTTCATTTGCTGTATTTAAAAGAAAGAAATATTATGATTAAATTTAATGGATATTATTTGGGATAAATGTATACATTGGCTAGAGGTATGGGGGAGGGTTGAGATCTCATAAACATGTTTATTCCTGCCACATTTTTACGCCTGTCCCATGTCGGGAGCCTCTGGCCTTTGTTAGTCTTGTATTATTTTAATTTTAGATTCTTGTGTACGATTTGGAAATTAATATGGTGTTCATTATCACTGAACTACATGTAGTATATACATTTGTATTTATTTAGGGGCCAGCTGAGGGACACCCACGGGCGCTGGAATTTCTCGCTACATGTACATTGAAGTTTGTGACCTTCTGCTGTTGTTTTTTCTATGGTCAGGTTGTTGTTTCTTTGACACATTGCCAATTTCCATTCTCAATTTTATATGTCAATGAAACAGCAACCCAACCACAAAATAAATACAATGTACATGTATTGTAATTGATTTTAACAGGAAATAGGGATCAATGAATCATTGTGCTATTCGCATTTGCGTAGTTGATTGTTTCACATTTTTTTCGTTTGACAATTGAAAAGGATCACATACATGATTTATTGAGCAAAAAAACTTTTCATATTATATTTTGTGATGTAATTAAGGGGGTCTAGTCCAGATCTGCACTTGTTAAGATGTTTTTCCTTATTTTTCACTCTTTTATTGGTAGGATTCAGAAAAATGCATTATGAATTAAATTTTGAAATGTTATAGAATTTAAATGATAGAGACTGAACTGATTGTACATGTACATTTTTTAGGTTTATTTAATTTATGGTTGTGAAATGAAGGATCTTATGATAACAAATTTTTACAGAATGTAAAGGGAGGGGGATGAGGGGGGATAGGACCTTTATCGGGACTCCGGGATTGGGTGTTTTTAAGCTCAGGATTTCGGGATTGACCCTTTTGGGATCAGGGAATTCTTGTTTTCGAATTTTGGGACGTCGGATTTACTTTATTTAAATTCGGGACCTCGGGATTTAGTGTTTTTAAGCCCGGGATTCCGGGATCAGGACCTCTCCTATCCTCCCTCAGGGATACATTTTTTAAATGAAAGGCATTAAAATTTCCAATTTAAGAAGGAAATTCCAAGGTTTATTGCTGAATAGCGGTACTAATCTGTCTAAAACAGATAGTTTATAAGTTGAAAAACAGAGTTTTTATAAGTTAAAATGTGTTTTTTTAACCTACCCTCTTTTTTCTTTCAAAATAGAAATGAAAGATTTTCTGTGTTTGAGTAATTAATGTGTACAGATAGATTGATAAAGGAATGGACAGGGGTATAGCTGTGTGCTGTATGCACTTTAATTTGTTCATTGAATGTATCCTTCAACGTACGTTCAACTTCGGCAAGCACAACTTGGTCAAGATGGTCATCGTCTGCTTCATCTGGTTCACGACTGATGTCTGCAGTCCTAGTTTGTTGGTTTGTCCCATTCTCTTCATCTTCTGATGCTGTGTCTGGATATGTTACTTCCAGTTCAAATTGCGGCAATATTAAAGGGATTAATAGGAATGCATTGTCTTCATCATTGTACTGGAACGTATCGGCAATATCTGGGTCAGCCATTGTTTACAAAATAAACAAGTGCGCAAGACTGCGTAGTAATATACACATTCCCGAGGCAGGTCAACTGTGGAATTGACTACCGACAACAGCCAATGAAAACACTCGTTTAAAAATAATTGCATTAGAATTTTTGTTTTATTATAGCTGCTTTAAGATACAGTTGCAGATCTTAGGGAGTCTGATGATTGGAACCAGCTGCTCTTTTTATGGAAGATTTATTAATGCATTTGAATGGGATCATGCATATAGTTGGAACCCTCCTTTTTATCCTTGGTTGAGAATACCACCACTTATGTTTAAAATTTTCTGGATTCACCCTGAGATAAGAAACTACATAAGTTGTACAAGTTCTGTTGCTTGCCTTAATCAAGAGAAAAAAATCTGAACATTCAAAGAACCAGAAAGGGATTTAAAACATAATAATCAATACAAAGATCACTGAACAAAAGCTGTATTGTAATTTGGTATATCCTGCAGTTGTCATAAATCCTGTTATATGTAATATTTGAAGTTTTGCTTTATATTTTTTCTTCTTTCTTATATTTGAATTCAAAAGTCCTGCAACCAACTGTTAAGTCCTTGATAATCAATTATTGATTGGATAATAACATCAGCTGACCAGTAAATAAAATTTGAAAATGCTTTGTTGAAATAAAATAGTGGTATTATGTCATTAGATATACTGAATCAACTTCAAATTTAATCCAAATTCACATTTACCTGCTCTAAAATGCATAGTCAATTGGACTACAAAAACCTGAGACTACTTCAATGTATAACATAGAGATTGTGGTCACCTCCCATATTATAGTAGTCTTAAACAAAAACAAAACTGACTTCACTTAAATACAGTATGTTCAGAACTTTTTTGAAAAAGGACAAAGTTCTTTAAGAAATTTATTATTCTGATAACAGAAATAATCTCATAGTATCAAAGCAGAATGTCAGTTCTTTTAATTGAGATAACCAGTTTAATCACATTATTTACTTTTATAAAAACAAAAACTCATGACATTATCTGGATTTACAATCATTGACTAAGCTTGTCATCAACTCATTTACTTTACAAATGCTTTTAAAAGTTAACCTGTCAGTACTAAAATAAAGAAATGTGGTATAAGACAAGATATTTTATTCCAATTAAAGGGCATATGAAGAGCAAAGTAATGTACATGTATTACAATGATTTATATATGTGCATATATAATGGATCAATGATGTTGAAATAAATCAGATAAATATGGAGATAACCAACTCAATTCTTAGATTTTAAACCACAGCTAGTTCAGAGCCACACATATATTTGAAAAGGCATATAATAATTATGTCTTCAATTAACAGGCAAACATTCCCAAATGCCCAATTAAAACATTATCTGTACTCTCTATATATATATTGATAACTTTCTGAGTTCAAAACATTTATTTTAAATTGCAACACAGTCACTTTTCAATGCCTCTAGGTTTTCTTGAATAAAAAAGCCAATTAGATTTGTCACTTGTGCTTAACTTTTCAATTTTTTTACAACTTATTATTATATTATCATTAAATTCTTTTCTTAAAAACTTATAAAGGGGAAACTGACATTTATGGTATAGTTGCCAATGACATAACAGCCTGGAAACTTATCACCCAGAGTCCAAGTCTCTGTTAGCAGTGACAGTTAAATTACAAGTCACTTGACATACATCAACAATCAATACATTCCATTGTTTTAAGGCAAATGAGGAAAATAAGAGTAACAATAGCTTTTGCCTTACTACATGCACAAGAGAATATTAGAAATTATAATATAAATTAGTAAATATCAGAGGCAAAAAAGACAGGACTTAGCCACTGGACTTTTAGTAAAGTACCCTTACTAACCCTTAGAGGAGCTGCTGTATACTAGAAAAAAATATGTTGATGATTTGACCCCATCAATCAGCATTTTAGCATTACATGATTGTCAAATGCTATCTGCTCTATTTGTTCCAACCTGTCATGAGAGTAAAAATGTATACCTAGGGTGGGAATTAAACCCATGTACGTTCATTTACTTTTATTGTTCTTTGTGTACACAAAATGTACATGTCCATGAAATATATCAAATGCAAAAAAATGCGGTAATGTATCATTACACCCTCATTAGTTAAGGACCAAGTAAAAGAAGTCCCTGCACCTACCTAGACGTTTTTCTTGGGTAAGATTTGTTATATAACTATTGAAAGTATAACACCATAAAGGTTATTGGTAAGAATATAGTAACATCAACGTGCAATTCAAGTAAACAAACTGTCAAACATAAACAATCTACCACGTGTTTGTCTGCTGTGCTTGAATTCAAAACGATCCATCAGGCTTATTTACACGATTTTTTGCTCAAGCAGACAGTTAAATATGTCAGTTTACCTTATGGGGTCTGTTAAGAATGTATTTGCTGTCATAAATTGTGTATGCATGGAAATATAAGGAAGATAACATTGATTTTTACCGTAACTTTTGAATACACAACATTCCCAAGGTATCCCCACAAAACACATGGCTACTTTGTAACGACGGCTGGTAACGTGTAGCCACTTTCTAACGGCAAATGCAATTGGATGATCTTCAAAGATCAATAATAAAATTGCTAATAAATGATTGGATACGAGATTCTGTCAGATTATAAATAGGTGAAAAAATGTAAACATTGAAATCCGCCATCTTGACGTAGGAAACAAACTAATTTTCAGTCTTGGATTAAAGGACATTGCGCACATTGCCAGCGTATCATGCATAAACAGTCATCTGCAAATATATCTTTCAATTTGTGTTTTACACTTACTTTTCTATGTTTTAGTTAATTTAATGTTTTAATTTACTACAGAATGCGACATCGTTCTCAAAGATGCCGTAGAAAAAATTATAGGTGGCGCTGTTTGTGGGCGTAAACATTTTACATACGGGTTCTTTTTTTGTCGACAAATTGACCTCTATCTGTCAGATTCAGGCGTTTGCCTTCCAACTGTGAACTGAATTATTCACCTGTAATTTACCTGTAAAACAATCGGCGCAAATGAAAGAAAATATCGGCGCAAATGAAAGAAAAAATCGGCGCAAATGAAGTGCAGATCGGCGCAAATGCAAAATGACGCCTCATTTGATTTTTAAATTTCAAAATCAAATACGGAATTATACAAAATTAACCTTTCTACTATCGGTGTGAGTATCCAAAGAAAGTAATCAAAGCACTATAAGCGATGTAGGCAGTTAACCAAAAAGCAAGGCAAACGTAATTATGGAAACTGTGGCAGTGTTGCTTCAATTTATTTCAAACATTAGACATTCGTTTATTGTAAATTTATGTTTATTTAATGGCAAATTAATTAACAATGATCCATAAATAACAAGAGGCTGTCACAACGACAGCAAACCGGAGTTATTAACATTTATTTGTGTCCTGCCAATATTACAAGAACCATAACTGATGAAAGGTGAAAGTAAAAATCGTCAATATCAAATTTGACCTCCATTGTGTCATCAGTATCAACATATTAAAGTTTGAAAAGCTTAAGTTGAATGGTTCACGAGTAAATGCACGGACACGACTTAAAAAAGCCATTTTTCAATCTTTCAAGAACCATAACTTCTGAACGGTTAAAGTCAAAATCGTCATTATTGAACTTGACCTTAATTTTGTCATCAGTAACAACATATTGAAATTGGAGAAGCTTTGATTGAACAGTTCATGCATAAATGCACGGACACGACTGAAAATGCCCGTTTTTCTATCTTTCAAGAACCATAACTCCTGAACGGTAAAAGTCAAAATCGTCATTATTGAAATTGACTTCCATTTTGTCATCAGTATCAACATATTAAAATTTGGGAAGCTTTGGTTGAACAGTTCATTCGTAAATGCACGGACACGACTGGAAATGCCATTTTTCAATCTTTCAAGAACCATAACTCCTGAACGGTAAAAGTCAAAATCGTCATTATTGAACTTGACTTTCATTTTGTCATCAGTAACAACATATTAAAATTTGGGAAGCTTTGGTTGAACAGTTAGTGCGTAAATGCAAGGACGCGACTGAAAATGCCATTTTTCTATCTTTCAAGAACCATAACTCCTGAACGGTAAAAGTCAAAATCGTCATTATCGAACTTGACCTTCATTTTGTTGTCTGTAACAACATATTAAAATTTGAAAAGCTTCGGTTGAATGGTTCATAAGTAAATGCACGGACAACATTTGGTTGTCGCCCGCCCGGCCGCCCGCCGTACATCCCCAAATCAATAACCGACATTTTTGTCACAAAAAGCCGGTTAAAAATTGTGATAGGCCCAGAAATAATTCCTAAAATAATTAAAGTAAATTCAATTAACCTAGTCTCATTTTATGTACCAATAAAATTTTATAATAAACATACTATTTTTAACGGGATTCCGTTACGAAGTCTCTCAAATAAAGCTCCAACAATTCGTCAATCACGTTGAAGCCTGACATTGGACAAAGTCCAGTACACATTGGTTAAGAGTAGTAAAGTGATATACATATGCGACGCATAGGAGAATGATCTTGTATGACATTCAAATCTTTTTGAAATGACGAACAGGAATAAATACGGTTTAGGAGTGGGGATCTTGACCGTTTACAAGTTCTCAAACAGGAAGGGTGAGGTGACCTCCAGGGACTCGCCATAAACCTTATTATATTTGTTATACATGATATCAAAAAGAATTTGTGGTATGATTGCCAATGAGACAAATATCCATAAAAGATCAAAATGACACACACATTAAAAATTATAGGTCACCGTACGGCCTTCAACAATAAGCAAATCTCATACCGCATATAGTCAGCTATAAAAGGCCCCGATAAGACAATGTAAAACAATTCAAACGAGAAAACTAACGGCCTTATTTATGTAAAAAAACAAGTGTGGACACAGATGAGTGTGGATAGTATGTATGGATGTTTGACAGTGTCTTATGACAAAATGAGTTCTGTTTTTCCTATATGGTGTTATTAACTGTGTTGCACGAGGACAACCATTCTAAACATTATGAGTGTTATTTATTAATTTTTGTATGCCCCCACCTACGATAGTAGAGGGGAATTATGTTTTCTGGTTTAAAAAAATGAACGAAAAACAAATATGTAACACATAAACAAACGACAACCACTGAATTACAGGTTCCTGCCTTGGGACATGCACATACATAAAAAATGTGGCGGGATGAATATATATGGTTTGGGGTTGGGATCTCGATCATTTCCAAGTTCTCTAACAGGCATGGGTGGGTGACCCAAGGGACTCACCCTATATTTCATTTGATTTGTTTTATTTTCTCATACATAAATATATATAGTTAAGGATTGGGATCTCGACCAATTCCATGTTCTAAAACAGGAGTGGGTGGGGTGATCACAGGGAATCCCCATATATCTCATTTGATTTGTTTATTGTCCCATATATGTGGTTAAGGTGTGGGGGACTCGACCGTTTACAAATTCTCAAACAGGATGGAAATAATGACCCACGTACTCCCTGAATATATCATTTGATTTGTTTTATTGTCCCATACATGACAACCAATAATTTAAGAGTGGAGATCTACCATTTACAAGTTCTAGAACAGGAGGGGCTGGTGACCTCAGGGACTCTTATTATTTCATTTGATTTGTTATAGCATCCCCCACGTAAAAATGTATGGTTCAAGGGAAGAGGATCCCGACCAATTCCAAGTTTTCAAACAGGAGGGGATGTTGTTACCACAGGGACTCCCCATTTACTTCATTGATTTGTTTTATTGTCCCATACATGAATATATATGGTTTAGGGGTGAGGATCTTGACTGTTTACAAGGTCTCAAACATGAAGCGGTGGGTGACCCATGGGACCCCCCTTATATTTTGGTTGATTTGTTCACTGTCTTTTACGCGAACATATATTTTTTTCGAGGTGGGGATCTCAACCATTGCTATGTTCCCAAACGTGAGGGGTCGTGGTGAGTCCTCGGACTCCCCTATATTTTAATTGATTTCTTTTATTGTTCCATCCATGAATATATATATATGGCTACGAAGTGTGATCTCGACTGTTTTCAAGTTCTCAAACAGGAGGATGTGGGATGACACCAGGGATTCTCCCTATATTTTACTTGATTTGTCTTATTGGTTATATATTATAAGTTATATAGTTCGCTACTGACCCCCTATGGATCCATAGAGGGTTAGTAAAATCCATAGGGAGTTTTAACCAATTACAACGTGATAATTCATCTGTGGTCCGATAAGAATATATATATGGTTTAGGGGTTGGGACAATTTCCAAATTTTTAAAACAGGAGGGGTGATGTGACCCAAGGGACTCGTGTATTTCATTTGATTTGTAATATTGTCATGAATATATATGGTTTAGGGGGATCTCAACCATTTCCAAGTTCTCGAACATGAGTTGGGGGAGTCCCTTAGGTCACCCGGCAACTCGAACAGGAGTTGGTAGGTGACCTCATGGACTCCCCCTATATTTCATTTAATTGTTTAATTGTCCCATACATAGATAAATATGGTTTAGGGATGGTTATCTCGACAGTTCTGAATTCTAAAACAGGAGGGGTGAGGTGATCCTAAAGACTCCCAACAATATTTCACTTGATTTGTTTAATTGCCCCATATATGACTATATATGGTTTAGGGATTTGGATCTCGACAGTTTACAATTTCTAAAGCAGAAAGGGGCGGGTGACAATTGGGATTCTGCCTATAATTTATTTGATTTTTCTAATTTTCTATATATGGATATATGGTTTGGGGTGGGGATCTCGACCAATTCCAAGTTCTGAAACAGGAGGGTGTTGGGTAACTCTCCCTATAATCTATTTGATTTGACTTATTGGTTATTTATATATATATATATATATGGTTTAGGGGTGGGGATCTCGATATTTTCCAAATTTTAAAACAGGGGTGATGTGACCCCAGGGACTCCCCTTATATTTCATTTGATTTGTCCCATACATGACTTCACATGATTAAGTGGTTGGGAATTCGACCGTTTACACGTTCTTAACAGGAGAGGATGGGGAAAACCACGGACTCCTCCTATATTTCATTTGATTTGTCTTATTGTCTATACATGAACATATATGGTTTTAGTGGTAGTGATCTGAACCATTTCCAAGTTCTCAAACAGGAGGGGTTTGAGTGACCCAAGGGACTCCCCCTATATTTAATTTTATTTGTTTTGATATTTAGGAATATATATGGTTTAGGGATGGGGATCTCGACCAATTTCAAGTTCTCAAACAGGAGGGTGTTTGGTAACCCTAGGGACTCCCAATATATTTCATTTGATTTGTTTTATTGTCCCGTACATGAATGTATATGGTTTAGGGTTGGGAATTTTGACCTATTTCAAGATCTCAAACAGGAGGGTGTTGAGTGACCAAAGGGACTCCCCCTATATTTCATTTGATTTGTTTTATTGTCCCTTGCATGAATGTATATGGTTTAGGGTTGGGAATTTCGACCTATTACAAGATCTCAAACAGGAGGGTGTTGAGTGACCAACGGGACTCCCCCTATATTTCATTTGATTTGTTTTATTGTCCCATTAATGAACATATATGGTTTACAGGTGGGGATCTCGACAATTTCCAAATTCTAAAACGGAGGGGTGAGGTGACCCTAAGGGACACTTACTATATTTGATTTGATTTGTTTTATTGTCCCATACATGACTATTTATGATTTAGGGGTTTGGATTTCGACCAATTCAAAATTCAAAACCAGGAGGGATTGGGTGACCCCATGGACTCCAATATATTTCATTTGATTTGTTATAATGTCCCATAAATGAATATATGTGGTTTAGTTGTGGGGACCTTGAGCGTTCACAAATCCTCAAACAGAAGGAGGTTGGGCGACATCGGGGATTTTTTATTTTATTTTCATTTGATTTGTTTTATTGTCCCATATACACGTATGTATATGATTTAGAGTTGGGGATCGCGATCATTTCCAAGATAGATTAAAGCACTCATCCTTTATTTCATTTTATTTGTTATATTGTCCTGTTCTCATTACTGAAGACCGTGTCTGTCTATCACTTACTGTTTTTGAGAAATAGTTATTTGAAAATTTAACACAATAAATCCCATAGGGTTCTACAGTTAATCAAGTCCTTCTTTAAGTCTTTAAATGGACTCCAATAGTATACACTAACAAAAAATGCTGACTCGGCCGGGATTTTAGTATAACATTTTATGAAATCCATAGCAAATCTAAAATGCGTAGCGAGTTGTCTTCTGTAAGCCTCTGTCACACATGAAAGCCTTGTTCACACCTCAACGGATAGCTCGAACGGATGCCTAACGATTTCCATTTTTTTCAATTCGTTCATGCCCGTTAGACGTCCGTTCATATCCGTATCATGCCCGTTAAGCGGACGTTATATCCGGTGGAAAATTTGAGCATGTTCAAAACTTTGAACGGACATTCAACGGACAATTTCGTCAGCGGACAACTTTAATTTTTTATCCGTTAGGCGTCCGTTCGTGTTATCCGGTAAGGTGTGACCGAGCATTAACGGATAGCTCGAACGGATACCTAACGATTACCTTTTTTTCAATTCGTTCATGTCCGTTATACATCCGTTCTCAATCGTTAGACGTCCATTCATACCCGTTTCGTGTCCGTAAAGCGTACGTTATATCCGGTGGAAAATTTTGAGCATGTTCAAAACTTTCAACGGACGTCCAACGGATGAAGTGTCCGTTGAACGTCCGGTAGGCGTCTGTCTTGGACGGTACTCGTCCATTTCGTTTCAATTTTGTATCCGTAAATTGTCCGCTACAGTTCCGTTGGAGGTAAAAAAAGACAAATTCATTAACGGATTTCGACCGGATGTGTCACGTATAAAACGAATGTTGAACAAATGTTAAACGGACCTCTACCGGACGTATAACCGACAAAACGGATGATGAACGGATCTGCGAAAAAAATTTGGCAGAAAAAAAATAATCAGAAAAATATCAAAAGGTCTTTCCATTGAAAATTGGAAATACCTTATAATAGTCAATGATCAGAAGAAAATCAAATGGCTTTTGTTGAGTTTTATTTCCCCATTTTATATTATATTTTAACTTCAAATTTCTCATAATTTATCATTTAAAGTTTATTCTGTAATTATTTATCATTTGAAATTTCAAATGAGAAAATTATGAAATATTGGAAGCATTTCCTAGAAATTTCTAAAGACATTTATTTATAATTTAAATGTATTGGTCTGTCAGTTTGAAACGTATCACACTATTAATAACCTTAATTAACACAAGTATTGAATTGTAAACATATTTTTATTTATTTCAAGATGATAATGATTGCTTGGACTTTTTTGGGGAAACTGATTAATCAGACAAGTCTTCGAGAACTTTCCCATTTCCCGTGTATTTATTTTTTTATGCGACAATTCTTTACTTATAATGATATTTTTTGCTGGTATTTACTGATTATAACAAACTCATGTGATTCGCTATGGCGGAGTTGACCAGTTCGCCGTAAAACGTCACTCAGTCATTTTGAAAATCAAATTTCAGTAACACATAGACTGAGGATAACAATCATGACATCTTCAAAACGAAACAGGATTGAACAAGAACGTATTGACTTGAAGTTCTATTTCACAATTCCACGAGACAGAAAGTTATACTCTATTACACTTTCTTGAAAAAAAGTTCCACAACATTATTACTTACCTACGGAAACATGTGTAACCCCAAACGCCCCAGCCTATTTTTACTAGAAATAACACAGCTGAATGATGGTCCCCAGTCTAAATAGATTTAAAGTGTAAGGAACGAACCATTTGTTAGAGAAGGCGGTCTGAGATATTTGAAAGAAAAAAAACTGACTTGGGTTTTTGTCTATTAAAAACTAAAATTTTGACCGTATCTGGATTGAAAACAATAATCTTGTCCACTTTTTTGCTATAAGAAACGAAAGTTTCCAACAAAATTATTTAGAATTATATAAACATGATGAACAAAAAAACGGGCGTATTTTTGGGGGGCGGGGGTTTGCATGTGTGACTGGAATGTCTGTTTCGGCGGACTGATACTGCATATTAAATACTTTTTTCAAGACCGAAATGCCACCGGCTGCTGTGTGTGATCCATTTGTCAACCGTCATTCATAAACTCGCTGTCATTTTAGAATTATGTCGTAGCCTTTTGTTAATTTGGAACCCCGCATTTCCATTAAAAAAATTTGGCGAAACATATCAACCGAGCATTTGGATAAAAATTGCTTGTTTGTCTTTCTTCAATCGTGTCGGTCGTATTGTAAATTTCATTGAAGAGCCCGGCGTATATCTGGTTTACAACAAGAAATCTGTGAGGTTGTTCTAACTTAACATACAACAAACAAGAATTGTCCATGTCGAGGTCCTACATGCAATAAAGCAGTAAATAGCTTTGGATCCATACTATTATTTTATATATACAGCATAAAAAAATGTTCAACCCTTACACTTTACAGCAACTATAAAATATATATGCCCAAAATAAGGAACCGTTTAAATATGCATTCTACACAAATTTTATGTTTTTAGCCCCCAAAAAGGTCACAATTTTTTTCGACTCGCTTCGCTCAGCCATCTTTAAAAATGTCGCCCCTTTTCTAAAATCCAGAATCCGCCCCTGAAATTCAGTACATGACGTCACAAAGTATATGATATCGGTTTTTAGATATTCTAAAAATAACCGTGCGATATGCTTTTTGCCGGTCAATATGCTTTTTGCTATCCGCCGTTTTTTCTCTACCTTCGAAAATATAGTTTAACATGTGACTACCTCTAAACGAATCAAATATGTTAAAATATACGAATTAATAATATATATATATATATAGTGTTTGTATGATATTTTATTAGATAACAAGTGTGGACACAGATGAGTGTGGATTTGTTTTTCGTTTATTTTTTGTACATAAATAAGGCCGTCAGTTTTCTCGTTTGAATTGTTCTACATTGTCATTTCGGGGCCTTTAATATCTGACTATGCGGTATGGGCTTTGCTCATTGTTGAAGGTCGTACTGTAGTTGTTTTAATTTCTGTGTCATTTTGGTCTCATTGGCAATCATACCACATCTTTTTCATATGTATTTGCTTACTATTTGTATGGATCTATGTATACTACTTTATGGTGGATCGTCAGTATCATTAGTAAAACTTTTTGTCAAAATGTCGAATTGTTTTTTTTTAGTAATGAAAATGCCTGACATGATGCTTGGGGCTAGATGAGCTAGAAAGAGAACTTATGTGTTGTGGTTTTTTCTTCAATTCTTTGATAATATTTCCTCCAAAGCTTGTCAAAGCAAAAAGGAGTTTTTACTAATGTGAAAATGATATCGTGAAAAGATCCTTTGTCAGCATGCTTCAAAGACTCATAACTGTTCTTAGAGTAATCTGGTAGAATTCAAGCATGTAAAGTGGATATTATGAGCATCTAGTTAATGTGTCTAGATATCTAAAAAGTTATAATATTCAATACAAAAATGGTAGTGCAAAATTATTCTCTTTTTATTTTTTTGGTTATAATATATGGACACAAATATAAGTGATACCATTACAGTATTTGTTGTGGTATGAAAGTGTAGTAATTAACATTTACTGTAACAATGTTGGTGAGAGCCGTGGTGTAGTGGTTAGATCATCGAACTACTAACTTAAAGGTTCCTGGTTCGATTCCCGTTCGGGATGACAATTTCAGGGACTCAATTTTCTGCTCTCCCTTGACACCATTTGCGAGTATGGTCTTAAGGAAACGATGATAGTCCGTCGCAAGGGGACGATAAATGGCTGACCCGTGATATCAGAGGTTTCCACATTTGCAACCGTACCAACCGTAGTACGAACTGGGAGCCGTCATTTAACTTTTGGAAATAATTGATGTATACAGTTAATATCAACGTATGTTTTATGAATCATATATAGAACTATTTTGAGAATTTTTAGCTGTAATTTGGTACTAATTTCATGTGGTTACTTCTTGTATTTATAGTAAACAATATTGTGTGCACTCGATTATGCCCTCAAGCAACCGTTGCAGGTAACGGTTGGTACGAACGGTTTATATTTTAGAGTTATTTCCCCCTGAAATTGCATAGACAAAAAAATAGCTAAATTACAAATGAAATTATTATTGTTTGTACATTTTGTTGATAATAAACTTTTAACAATATAAAATGATGAAGTATTTTGGGTTTTTTTTGGTAGGTTTTAGAAAATATGAACAAAATAACTATATTTTAACAAAATATTTTGACCTTGAAAACAAAAGAGTATTGATGAAATAAAATAAAAATCACACAAAAGTGCACATTAAAACTGACCTCGCGAATACTGGTAAAATAAACAGTATAACCAGTAAAAGTTTTCCAACTTTCCATTTGTATGCTACCTGATCCGGTTAAATTAGTGTTTAATTATTTCAAGAACAAGCAAAACTAAACCTCATATTGTAAGACAGCTTCCCATAAAATGGCCTACCATTCTCTTACGTGTGAATCAAAAGTAATATGATAACCTTTTACAATAGTTTTAAATTCTTTTCCAGCCATAACTTACAGTAACCCTACATTTATGCGAGACAAATCATCAATATCAAAAGCAAACAATCTAGGGCTAAATTTCACAGTTTTACTGTATAAAATACGCTAATCAATTAATTCAAGTCGGTATAAATTATTTGACAGTTGTTCTTTCTATTTTTATGTTATCATTCACATTAGCTGCTGGTTGATTTGCATCTATATTTTTTCTTGATATCTTGATGACGAGCCAAGTGATATTTTTGCTGATATTTGTACCCGTTCAGAGACCGAGAATTACTTCAAAGGAAAAAGTTATCAGCAATCCTAAATCATTCGTCAGTCGACTTGTTATGGTAGTAATTGATCTAGATTGATAGTAACAATAAATGGCAAAGTGATAAATATTACAGGATCTACTAAAACAGGTATAGATGGCATTGTCAGTTGTTTAAAAATGAAAGTTATTGCCCTTTAATTACAATTCTAACACATGTTCTGTGTTAAGAGAACGCCAAAAAGAGAGATGATAGAGAAAAATTGAAAAGAAAAATGACCAACAAAAAAAGAGGCTTTAATGATGAGTATGTTCTTGGCTTTAGAGCCTTTACATATTTTTTTTTTATTTCAATATATGAAAGCAAAGAAATAATTTGCCTGAACAACTATGCATAGAATTATAACTGATATCGTTTTCACTTGGCATCCTTGCTTTTTGGAAAATTATGCATGCCTTCGGACGAAGTTTTTCTTTAAAAAAAAAAATCCCCAAATCACCATGTTATATCAATTTTAGAAAACAAACAGTTTATATATCTGTTTTACAGTAAGCCGAGTGAGAAAATGAAGAAAAACTATAGTTAAGCTATCTTGGGTAAGATCGTATTCATGATACATATAAACTTGAAGAAATTGCTTAAAAACAATTAACATCCGAAGAAAATGATCTTTAATTTTGAGTCCAGTTTTCAACCATTGCTGTAGGACAAAAGGTTTAATGGATGAATTTTGGTTCACATTATCCCTCGTAGTTTATATATATCATACTATTGCAAGCTCGTGAAGTACACTCATTGGCGGATTCAGGGAGGGGGTCCGGGGGTTGGAACCCCCCTTTTTATACGATCAATGCATTTGAATGGGAACGTGTGTTTGGAACCCCCCTTTTAGAATGACTGGATCCGCCCTGACATTAATTTCCTTGCGACAATATTTACCAATATTAATGTAATAATAATATTTATCATATATTTAGTACAAAATACAGCTATTTTGTATATCTAATAAAGGTTCTTTTTTCCAGTCTGTATCACCTACCCTGTATCGCATACCCCGTATCGCATGGCTAAACCCGTATCGCATACCCCGTATCGCATGGTAAAACCCGTATCGCATACCTTTTTTTTTTTTTTTTTTTTTTTAACTAATAAAAGTCAGTTTTTTAGAGGTTTTTTTTTGCTTAAGAATTTTTTTTCTAAAAATAGGTAAATTTTTCGAATGACGTCATTGTTTGGTATGTAACGTCAGTACATCAAGTTTTCATATTGTATGTGACGTCACGAACATTAAGTTTTTACAACATATTTTTTGGCACACTCAATGCAACTATAAAAAATACAAAACACCTAAATAATTATATACAATAATAAACAAAATATTTTCAAAACAACAGATTGTAAGGTAACCTAGGTGCTTCGTATAAATAATTGAGCAGTTGTTTTAAAGCTTTGAAACAAGACAAAAGCAGAACTGAAGGTAACCCAGTGCTATGGATCAGAAAACAGTTCATATACTATAATACTCTTCTGTTGAAATATATGATAAAGCGTATAATACATGGCAAAATCCGTATCACATGCCGTTTCACCCTCGACCAATATCATCCCTCGGGCCTAAAGGCCCTCGGGCTGATATTGATGTCTCGGGATGATACGACATATGATACGGATTTTGCCATGTATTATTCTCTATGTTATGGCATAATAATAAACGAACAAGATGAAATTATATCGTGCTGATAAATATTTCGACTCAAGAAATGTTTTTCATCAGTGTTATAAAATTCATATTCATTCATAAAAATCAACAAAATATATGGAAAAATCTAGATCGATATTTTTACCATGTGTGTTGTGTTGAATATAAAAATGTTGCTGCTATGCTCGAATTGATATCTATTTATTTTGATGAAAAGGCAAAACAATTTTGAACACAATTTGCATCACTAGTTATAACGACATCAGTAAGATAAGATATTACTACGAAAGTTATAATAAAAAAATTCGAGCTATTTCAAATTCTGTTAACTGAAAGTATTAGAATATATTGTTTTATTTTTGTCTAAATATACTCAAAACAAAAACAAAACCAAACAAACAGAAACGCAAATCTATATTTAGAATCTAAAGGTCGAGGCAACTCAGTTCCTGTGAGGACTGTTTGATCCATTCCCGTGTGTACAAAATAAATATTACCGTATAAAAGCACACACAAAGTGTTTCATAACTAGTGCAAATCTGAATAAATAAAATATTAAGGTTTTTATCGTTGAAATGCATTTCGATTTCTCTAATTTCATCATGACGAAAACAATACTTTCACGCAGTAAATGATATCTCCCAAACAACACCAACGGTTGCGTTACGTACCAACCGTACCTGATACGTAGCAAATGTGGAAACCTCTGATAAGAGAGAGCCATATCTCTTGCACGTTAAAGACACCCTTGTAGATTTCGAAAAAGAGTAGGCTAATGCCGCTACAAGGCAGCACTCTCACCCGCAAAGTGGAAAGGGATTAATATAAGTTGCAAAACTTGTTTCCCAATCCAAACATATCTTAATTCACACAAATTAAGAAATAAACAAATAAATGAAAAAATGTTGAACAGGTACAATGAAATATAATAGTTTTAGAAATCAATTAGGCCAGATAGGCCTAAATTTTTTCTTCTTCACATAATTGAATGACCATTTACACTCAGGTCCTAGTCTTTAGTAGGCAATACAGATGTATTAAAACAACCTAGCATAATATTGCTTGAAGGGGGAGTAGCATTGTCCGTTTTTTCTTCTTCAATTTGATCAATAGACACATAATGTTTGGTTCAAATCGAAATAAAATGCTATTTTTTATCTCCCTATTACATACTAGTACATTGTACATAGAATGAATACTACTTTGACAAATCCTTGTACATGAGAGTTGTATGTCAAATCTTTATTTCACAAAGAATGAATTGCACAGCAATGAACTCAGCTCAAAGCAAAGCACTTTAATGATACACTTAGACAGAGAGCTCAATCCAGTGATATACTTTGTACTACAGGTTCTTCAGGAACATCATCGACTAAAACCATATCTCACCAACATGACTTACTACATGGTTGGATCTGACAGAAATCCTGAAAAAGACATGAATTTTATCATCGTATTTTAAGTATATATACACAGATTAAAACTTTCGCATTTGTGGCAAAAACATTCAGTATTTAGCAACTTTCAATCGCTTTATGCACAAATTAATATAGGTTGAGTGCCTCTCTTGTCGGCAATAAGAACATACCTCCACTTATTTTTAGTCAACTGATGAAGAAACATTCAAAACTATAAAATTTTATTTAAGACTTATCAGTGTCTATTTGCCATCGCCCCTGAATCAATGATATATGTACACATCTATACATGTAAGACTAACATTAAAGTATATCCGACTAAAACTGACGTTCGGTCTTTACTTCATACCAAAAAGCTCGCTATACTTTTCCTTTTTTGTCTTTTGTTCGAGCCTGTATATTGACCTCTAGATATCTTTCAATTACATCCAGTTTGGTGCGTGTTGATGTTTGATAGTTGTAAATATAAGGAAATAATAACCGAAAAAGAAAATGAAAATTGAATAAGGAAAAAGAAATCAAATAAGGAAACAGAAACCGAATAAGGAAAAAGAAACTGAATAAGGAAAAAGAAACCGAATAAGGAAATGAAAATCGAATAAGGAAATGGAAATCGAATAAGGAAATAGAAACTGTATAAGGAAATGAAAAAGAACGAATAAGGAAACGAAAAAAAAATTTTGAGGATAAAAAATTTGAGGAAAAAAAAATTTTGAGGATAAAAAATTTGAGGAAAAAAAAATTTTGGTGATAAAAAATTTGAGGAAAATTTTGAGGAAAAAATATTTTTGAGGAAAACAAATTTTGAAGGAAAAAAAATTTTGAAGCAAAAAAAATTTTGTTTGGACTTGTAATATTTTTCAAAATTGAATATCGAAAAAGGAAAAAGGAACCGAATAAGGAAATGGAAATCGAATAAGGAAATGGAAATCGAATAAGGAAATGAAAATCCAATAAGGAAATAGAAACCGAATAAGGAAATAGAAACTGAATAAGGAAATAGAAACCGAATAAGGAAATAGAAACTGAATAAGGAAATAGAAACCGAAAAAGGAAATGAATATTGAAAAAGGAAAAAGAAACCGTATAAGGAAATGGAAATTGAATCAGGAAATGAAAATCCAATAAGGAAATAGAAACCGAATTAGGAAATGAAAATTGAATAAGGAAAAAGAAATCAAATAAGGAAACAGAAACCGAATAAGGAAATAGAAACGAAAAAGGAAATGAATATTGAAAAAGGAAAAAGAAACCGAATAAGGAAATGAAAATCGAATAAGGAACTAGAAACCGAATAAGGAAATCAAAACCGAATAAGGAAATAGAAACCCAATAAGGTAATAGAATCCGATTCAGGGAATAGAAACCGAAAAAGGAAATGAATATGAAAAAGGAAATAAGAATCGAATAGGAAAAAGAAATTGAATAAGAAAACGAAAAAAAAAGAGGAAAAAAAAGAATTTAAGAAAAAAAATTTGAGGAAAAAAAATTTTGAGGAAAAAAAATTTGAGAAAATGTTTTTTTTGAAGAAAACAAATTTGAGGAAAAAAAATTTGAGGAAAAAAAAAATTTGAGAAAAAAAAAAATTTGAGGAAAAAAATTTTGAGGAAAAAAAAATTTTGAGGAAAAAAAATTTTGAGGAAAAAAAAATTTTGAGGAAAAAAAATTTTGAAGCAAAAACAAAATTTAGTTTGGACTTGTAATATTTTTCAAAACTGAATATCGAAATAGGAAAAAGGAACCGAATAAGGAAATGGAAATCGAATAAGGAAATGGAAATCGAATAAAGAAATGAAAATCCAATAAGGAAATAGAAACCGAATAAGGAAATAGAAACCGAATAAGGAAACAGCAATCGAATAAGGAAATGAAAATAGAAACCGAATAAGGAAATAGAAACCGAAAAAGGAAATGAATATTGAAAAAGGAAAAAGAAACCGAATAAGGAAATGAAAATCGAATAAGGAACTAGAAACCGAATAAGGAAATCGAAACCGAATAAGGAAATAGAAACCCAATAAGGAAATAGAAACTAAATAAGGAAATAGAAACCGAAAAAGGAAATGAATATTGAAAAAGGAAAAAGAAACCGAATAAGGAAAAAGAAACCGAATAAGGAAATAGAAACTGAATAAGGAAATAGAAACCGAAAGAGGAAATGAATATTGAAAAAGGAAAAAGAAACCGTATAAGGAAATGGAAATTGAATACGGAAATGAAAATCCAATAAGGAAATAGAAACCGAATAAGGAAATGAAAATTGAATAAGGAAAAAGAAATCAAATAAGGAAACAGAAACCGAATAAGGAAATAGAAACAAAAAAGAAAATGAATATTGAAAAAGGAAAAAGAAACCGAATAAGGAAATGAAAATCCAATAAGAAAATAGAAACCGAAAAAGGAAATAGAAACCGAATAAGGAAATAGAAAGCGAATAAGGAAATAGAAACCGAATAAGGAAACAGCAATCGAATAAGGAAATGAAAATCGAATAAGGAAATAGAAACCGAATAAGGAAATAGAAACCGAAAAAGGGAATGAATATTGAAAAAGGAAAAAGAAACCGAATAAGGAAATGGAAATGGAATAAGGAAATGGAAATCGAATAAGGAAATGAAAATCCAATAAGGAAATAGAAACCGAATAAGGAAATAGAAACCGAAAAAGGAAATGAATATTGAAAAAGGAAAAAGAAACCGAATAAGGAAATGAAAATCGAATAAGGAACTAGAGACCGAATAAGGAAATCGAAACCGAATAAGGAAATAGAAACCCAATTAGGAAATAGAAACTAAATAAGGAAATAGAAACCGAAAAAGGAAATAGAAACTGAATAAGGAAATAGAAACCGAAAAAGGAAATGAATATTGAAAAAGGAAAAAGAAACCGAATAAGGAAATAGAAACCGAAAAAGGAAATAGAAACTGAATAAGGAAATAGAAACCGAAAAAGGAAATGAATATTGAAAAAGGAAAAAGAAACCGTATAAGGAAATGGAAATTGAATAAGGAAATGAAAATCCAATAAGGAAATCGAAACCGAATAAGGAAATAGAAACCCAATAAGGAAATAGAAACTAAATAAGGAAATAGAAACTGAATAAGGAAATAGAAACCGAAAAAGGAAATGAATATTGAAAAAGGAAAAAGAAACCGAATAAGGAAATAGAAACCGAAAAAGGAAATAGAAACTGAATAAGGAAATAGAAACCGAAAAAGGAAATGAATATTGAAAAAGGAAAAAGAAACCGTATAAGGAAATGGAAATTGAATAAGGAAATGAAAATCCAATAAGGAAATAGAAACCGAATAAGGAAATGAAAATTGAATAAGGAAAAAGAAATCAAATAAGGAAACAGAAACCGATTAAGGAAATAGAAACGAAAAAGGAAATGAATATTGAAAAAGGAAAAAGAAACCGAATAAGGAAATGAAAATCCAATAAGGAAATAGAAACCGAATAAGGAAATAGAAACCGAATAAGGAAAAAGAAACTGAATAAGGAAATGGAAATGGAATAAGGAAATGGAAATTGAATAAGGAAATGAAAATCCAATAAGGAAATAGAAACCGAATAAGGAAATAGAAACCGAAAAAGGAAATGAATATTGAAAAAGGAAAAAGAAACCGAATAAGGAAATGAAAATCGAATAAGGAACTAGAAACCGAATAAGGAAATCGAAACCGAATAAGGAAATAGAAACCCAATAAGGAAATAGAAACTAAATAAGGAAATAGAAACCGAAAAAGGAAATGAATATTGAAAAAGGAAAAAGAAACCGAATAAGGAAAAAGAAACCGAATACGGAAATTGAAACCGAATAAGGAAATAGAAACTGAATAAGGAAATAGAAACCGAAAAAAGGAAATGAATATTGAAAAAGGAAAAAGAAACCGTATAAGAAAATGGAAATTGAATAAGGAAATGAAAATCCAATAAGGAAATAGAAACCGAATAAGGAAATGAAAATTGAATGAGGAAAAAGAAATCAAATAAGGAAACAGAAACCGAATTGGGAAAAAGAAACTGAAAAAGGAAATGAATATTGAAAAAGGAAAAAGAAACCGAATAAGGAAATGAATCTGAATAAGGAAATGGAAATCGAATAAGGAAATGAAAATCCAATAAGGAAATAGAAACCGAATAAGGAAATAGAAACCAAAAAAGGAAATGAATATTGAAAAAGGAAAAAGAAACCAAATAAGGAAAAAGAAACCGAATAAGGAAATAGAAACCGAATAAGGAAATAGAAACTGAATAAGGAAATAGAAACCGAAAAAGGAAATGAATATTGAAAAAGGAAAAAGAAACCGTATAAGAAAATGGAAATTGAATAAGGAAATGAAAATCCAATAAGGAAATAGAAACCGAATAAGGAAATGAAAATTGAATAAGGAAAAAGAAATCAAATAAGGAAACAGAAACCAAATAAGGAAATAGAAACGAAAAAGGAAATGAATATTGAAAAAGGAAAAAGAAACCGAATAAGGAAATGAAAATCGAATAAGGAACTAGAAACGGAATAAGGAAATCCAAACCGAATAAGGAAATAGAAACCCAATAAGGAAATAAAAACTAAATAAGGAAATAGAAACCGAAAAAGGAAATGAATATGAAAAAGGAAATAAAAATCGAATAAGGAAAAAGAAATTGAATAAGGAAACGAAAAAAAATGAGGAAAAAAAAAAATTTGATAAAAAAAATTTGAGGAAAAAAAAATTTGAGGAAAAAAAATTTGAGAAAAAAAAAATTTTGAGGAAAAAAAATTTGAGGAAAAAAAAATTTGAGGAAAAAAAAAATTTGAGAAAAAAAAAATTTTGAGGAAAAAAATTTGAGGAAAAAATAATTTGAGGAAAAAAAAAAATTGAGAAAAAAAAAAATTTGAGGAAAAAAATTTTGAGGAAAAAAAAATTTTGAGGAAAAAAAATTTTGAGAAAAAAAATTTTGAGGAAAAAAAAATTTGAAGCAAAAAAAAATTTAGTTTGGACTTGTAATATTTTTCAAAATTTGAATATCGAAAAAGGAAAAAGGAAAAAGGAACCAACTTGTGTCTGGTGCATTTTGGAAACATGCAATTTGTTTTTAATAAATATTGATCATTCTGGATAATAGCGTTCATAAGCAGTGTTCCTGATATTAAACACGAACATTAAAGCAGTTTGCAATACACACTTTTTTACACACTATATAGAGGTGTATATCTTATTTTTAAAAATATATTACTAATCAAGCAAATTCTATTAAATGTTAGAAGGTTTATCGTTTCTAGATATGACATTTGTGTTTAGTTTAGTTATAATCCATACCTCGCCATCTGTTTCATTCACTGGTATGCATGTAGTTACAGAAGGGCTGTGTAAGGTTATCCAGTTCCGTTTATTGTGGAATTCATAGTAAAAACACTTATGTGTAACCTTCAGCGATATCACAATCCGTATAAGCATGTTACATATAAGTAAGTTCTGATAGAGCCTGTCCATAGGTATTAATTCATATTCTGGAGAAACATTTTACGTAAAATTGAGAATGGAAATAGGGAATTTTTCAAAGAGACAACAACCAGACCATAGAACAGACAACAGTAGAAGGTCAACATCAGGTCTTCAATGCAGCGAAAAATTCAGCTGGCCTTTAAACAAATATATATACTAGTTCAGTGATAATGAACGCTATACTAAACTTCAAATTGTACAAATGAAGTTGAAAGTTAAAATAATACAAGACTAACAAAGGCCAGAGGCTCCTGACTTGGGACAGGCGCAAAAATGCGGCGGAGTTAAACATGTTTATGAGATTTCAACTCTCCCCCTATACCTCTAGCCAATGTAGACAAGTAAACGCAAAACAATACGCACATTAAGATTCAGTTCAAGGCGCAGTCCGAGTCTGATGTCAGAAGATTTAACCCAAAAAAAAATAAACAAAATGACAATAATACATACATAACAACAGACTACTAGCAATTAACTGAACATCAGGCACAACCCTTCCCGTTAGGGGTTTAGTATCATACCATCATAACATATATGTGCATGTTTATGACTAGTACATGATAGTAACAAGTGTTCTTGATCATCAACTGTTGCGTCATACCATGTATATACTGGGGGTATTGAACAATAACTACATGTATTTGTTTGCATCGGAATTACCACCTGTAGGTATAATTAGCGTAATATCTAAAGCGAATGGTCTTGAAAATAAAGTATCGGTTAAAGCCTGCAACATTTATGTCGCGAAGACGAGGCACAGCTATCCTAGGTTCCGTTGTCGGTATTTCAAAACATCCATAACTTTGTCGAACATTATTCGAAATTATGAATGTTATACAGAAGCTTCTTGTTACCTTAACGACAGTATCCTGAGGAATTATTCCCCCTTGATCTATTGATAAAAGTTTCCTATTAAAGCAAAAATTTAGTCTGAGGTTAAAATATTTCAGTCATCAGTAACTTTGTCAAACCTCAGTCACGGGATATGATTAATTGATAATGGTAACGGCTAGATTATCTTAATTAATGATAAAAGAGGGACGAAAGATACCAAAGGGACAGTCAAACTCATAAATCTAAAGTAAACTGACAACGCCATGGCTAAAAATTGAAAAGACAAACAGAAAAACAATAGTACACATGACACAACATAGAAAACTAAAGAACAAACAACACGAACCCATCAAAAACTAGGGGTGATCTCAGGTGCTCCGGAAGGGTAAGCAGATCCTGCTCCACATGCGGCACCCGTCGTGATAAATCACGATAAAGTTCCTCCCGAAACTTCCGATATTTACACGTTTCGACGCAATATGAAAATAAGTGTGTAAGTAAGAATTTGTTTCTATGTGTGTTACGTTTCGGTGTTGTGCCTCTGTTGTGTCGTATATTTGATACTTTTCCCTCAGTTTTAGTTTGTAACCCGGATTTGTCTTTTCTCTATCGATTTATGAATTTTGAATAACAGTATACTACTGTTGCCTTTATTTACTGATTAAAATAAAGAAATAAAAGGAGAATATGTCAAAGAGACCACAACTCAATGGGTCTTCAATTAGAAAATACCGAAAAGGAGGCGTGCTTCAGCTGGCACCTAAGCAAACATATGTAATAGTTCATTGACAATGGACGTCAAACTGTAATATATAAATAAACAAAATAAAAAATCAAGCAAGACCAACAAAGGCCAGATACTCCTGACTTTGGACAGTCGCAAAAATGCGGCGGGGTTAAACATGTTTTTAGTTGCCAACCATCCCCCTGTATCTCTAATAATGTAGAAAAAGACATTTCCGATGCAAATTTTCATCTTAAATGACCTGACAATACTATCGTAACTATATCCTTTCTCAATAAGTCCGTTTAAAGGTTTTGTAAGCTTTTGGGGTGAAAACCGACATTTGTTTGCTTTGTAAAGAATATTACCATAAAAGAAGTATTAGTTTGTGAGTATGTTAGTTTACGGGGAACCGTTAGTGGTAGGTCAATAATAATTGGTATACAGTTATATAATCATAAGCATCTCATTTCTATGGAGACGATTTGGTCCTTACGCCTCAGTCACGGTCAATTGACTTTTGCTTAGTTTACATGTACTAGTTTTTGATAAGGTAAATTTAATATTAACCACTGATGTCATTGGTATTTTGTTGGCATTTTCAAGTTTCATTTCCATGGAGATTATATAACCCCTCCCCTGAATATGGTTAATTGACCCTCAAATTTTGTCAGAGTTTTTACAAATTAATATTTAAGCTTATCTTTTCTTTTCTTTTTTAGAGAAAACGAGGTCAATTGTATTTATTTTGCAGCTGTATTAGTATTGGCAATCTTATTTCCATATAGATTTGTAAGCTCTGTACTTTTAGTCATGGTTCATTGACTTTTATTATTAGCATACCTTGCATGTTAAATTGTTGCTATTCTAATTTCAACATTTGAATTATTAGAAAGGCAAATAGACGATACATAGCTCCCTTAGGTATCGTTTACATTGTCTTTTTTTATATACATATATAATTACACCACTAATGATGCATTATACATATATATTACTTTAATTTGGTAATTAAATATTCACATTTCTACGGATAGACCATAGTATTTCGTTTGTATATTTATTATCGTTCAGAGTATCTTTTGAAAATGTAATGCACAAGGATGTAGAACAAAACATTCCTGAAATATAACATTAAATATTTCATTAGAAAATAGTCGTTTTCTGATATTCATTAATTGTATTGAAATGTTATTGACTCCCATCCTGTGTTAGAGTACATAGTTACCAATTGAATTGAATCGTCATTATACACATTGAATTGTATCGGGTACTATCATATACTTAGACTAAATAACATATAAATTTTACCGTATGATAATAGCATTAAATTGACGTAAATTTCATATTTTTCGAATTGGTGCTTAGCGGGCTGATATGAAAAGTTTATCACATGCTTCGATTGTTATCACATGCCTTTCCGTAACGTTATCACATGGCATTCCGGTGATACTCGGTCAATTCCGGAAAATACACTTCAATGCTACGTTTTCAGTGAAAAAAAAACATTTCAAAGTAATGTTCAAAACAATTATAATAGAAAGTATATCGGGTAAAATATTAAAAATAATTAAAATACTAACAAATTATTAAATAAATGCATTTTTTTTTTCTGAAACATTGACTTTTCCAAACAATGTTCATAATTATGTATATTGTTGAATTATTTTTTATGTCGATTCGTTTATATTAAACTTAGGAGATAACTGAATTGTATTTTCAGCTCCGACGGCATCAATTGGGGATTTGATGGTCGCAAATTAAGTTTACTGGCGACACGTTAGCGGAGACAGTAAACGGTCCCCAATTGATGCCGTCGGAGGTTAAAATACAATATTGTTATCTCCATTCTAATGAAATTGACAGAAAACAACGTTAAAACATGTAATAAAAAACTGTCATATGCCGTCTGCGCTTGCGCGTACATCCCATAGCATCGATTGTCAATTGATGCCATGTAAAATGCGGCTCTTGGGCTGATATTAAACATAGGGCTGATAATACATGCGATATGAAAAATGCCATGTAATAATCTGATATTATTAGTTACATAGTGTGCTAGTGTATGGCAAGCCGATTTGCTATTTATTCCTACTTAGTTTATAAGATATCTTATATAGTTTATAAGATATCTCATATAATTTATCAGATATCTTATATAATTGTCTTTATAAGATATCTCATAAACTATATAAGATATCTTATGAACTATATGAGATATCTTATAAACTATATATGATATCTTATAAATTATATAAAATATCTTATATAAAAATTGTTTATAAGATATCTCATATACTGTATAAGATAACTTATCAACTTTAGAAGATATCTTATAAAGTATATAAGATATCTTATAGATTTTAGAAGATATCTTATTTAACATTAAAGATATCTTATATAATATATAAGATATTTCATAAAAATGAAATTATATAAGATATCTTATATATTATAGGAGATATCTTATATATTATAGGAGATATCTTATATATTAAAGGAGAGATCTTATTTAGTTTATAGTATATCGCATATTTAGTTTATAGTATATCGCATAAAGTTTATAAGATATCTCCTGAAGTTTATAAGATAACTCCTAAAGTTTATAAGATATCTTGTATAGTTTATAAGCTATCTTATATAGTTTATAAGCTATCTTATATAGTTTATAAGCTATCTTAAATAGTGTATAATATATCTTATATAGTTTATAAGATATCTTGCATAGTTTATAAGATATCTTGTATGGTTTATAAGATATCTTATATAGTTTATAAGATGTCTTATATTGTTTATAAGATATCTTATATAGTTTATCAGATATCTTATATAATTGTCTTTATAAGATATCTCATAAACTTAATAAGATATCGTATAAACTATATGATATATCTTATAAACTATATAAGATATTTTATAAAGTATACAAAATATTATATAAACTTTATGAGATATCTTATTTAACATTTTAAAGATATCTTATATAATATATGAGATATTTTTTAAAAATGAAATTTTAAAAGTCATCTTATATATTATATTAGATATCTTATATATTATAGGAGATATCTTGAAATTCGAATAAATAGTTACACGGCTTGCCATACTAGTGACCTAATACGATATATATGGGTCGGTAAATTCCATATGGGGTGAGACAATCGTGCAACTGTATCACTAGTGCCTTGCGACAGTCGTGAAATTGTCGTACGGCATTCGTGCGACAGTGGTACGATTGTTTTTATTAAAATGGTTTATGTTGGTACCCATGAACAATGTGTTTATCGCACGGCAATCGCTCGACTGTGGTAAGACACTTTCACGACAGCCACAAGACTGTGATACGCCAAAAAAAAAATCGTGGAGCAAAAAAGGTGCATGTTCAATTTTTGTTCCACGACACACGACGGCGCCACGATCCTCAAAATATCGTGGGACTGTCGTGGTACTATATAGATGTGTCGTGGGTTCGTTGTGACCTGGACTTTATTAAAAAAAAAAGTCCAGTGTTAACCAGCATTATGAGATAATATAATGAAACACTGTGTGATAATTTTAGATTTTCTTAGTCACGGCATATTAAATGGATTGAGTCTTTTTCTATAAAAATATTCTTGTTTTGAAGGAATTTTAATTGCTCCTATCAATATGAAATAGAAGATGTGGTATATATTCCCAAAGAAACAACTAATGACAGAATATCAAATGATGTAACTACAAATCAGAACAAGGCCTTCGACACTGAGCTAGACCCATACAGTATAAAAGAAAATAACAGGTTCTGACTTGAGCAAACATTAATTAATTTAAACGAGAAAACTTTCGGCCTGATTTTGAAAAAAAAAAATAGCTTATCTTTAAAGAAAAAGTGCTAAGTTATACACTCATTCTGTCAGTTTTAAATGCAGGTAAACTATTAGATTTCAAATACCAATTAGTTTAGTAACATCTTGTGAAACATCAATATTGCAACAACAAAAAAACAATAACAAAAGGCAGAAGAAAACAAATAAAAAAACAGAACGACATTAAATCAAACAAAAAACAAAACAAACAACAAACAAGAACTATCTTTAAAAAAGATATCCGACGTATTTAAATTTGAGTATATGTTTAAAACTATCATTTCGATAACCCTTCAGAAGCACGATGACTTAATGATGCAGGACCTCTTTAATAAAATCTCCATCTGAATGTAACTACAAGAAATTCTTTACTTAGTCTTGTTATATTAAGGCAATACTATATAAGAATATTGTGATTTGTCAAAAAATCCAGTGCAAATAAAAAGAAGCAAATATACATTAAACTTAATTCATGGTTAACAAAGTTAGACACTATTGGTAGTATAAGTAATATCTTTCTGTTTACATTCACCCAAAACCCCGCGGAAATCTCACATGCGTAGGTGCATTCTCAAAGGTACAACAAAGTTTACATTAAAAATTATATAATTGTCCCGAATAAACAGCTGTCATGGATGCAAAGAGGTATTGGAGAAACAATTATTTTAATAAAAATATAAATCTTTGTAAGATCCAGTTCAAATATTTATAGTTTTTCGCTTGCTTTCCATCACGATATGATTTTCGAGACGTTTTTTTCAAACACAACCAAATCACCCACCGTGACAGCTTTTTGTCCAATCACAGAAAGGATTTTCGAGCATGCGTATTCTGTTGCCATAGTGAAGCGTTTTTAAGTTCAAAGGGCACAAACCGAAACTATACCGACTACGTCGGAAAAACTAATGGGACATAAGATTTACATCCTTTTTTACCGACCAAATGAAAATGGAATATTCTTTTTCGTATCCGAATCTATACCCTTGCAACCCGACACATTGATGGAATGAAACCAAAAAACTAAGAATCAATACAGAAGCTATCAAACTTGAAGTGGCGTGTACTGCATAACTTGGTTATAATATCTATTTCAACCGATGTGTATAAAAAATGCATACTGCTGTTGTTTTTTCTATGGTTGGGTTGTTGTCTCTTTGACATATTCCCCATTTCCATTCTCAATTTTATTCGTGTATTTGAACCTTTGCTATTCTATTTATATGTTAAACCATTTACGCTTTTCAATTAAACATGTTGCCAGGATGAAATACATGTACTGATAGCTATACGAAGGGACTACAAAAGCTTATCCAGTTCCGAAGTGATCATTTCATTCATAACATTTTTTGTTTGGAAGAGAGAAAATCTGGTGAATTAAGTCGGAAAAATGAACGATAACAAAAAACCTGTAACGTTGTGCATGGTGTATGATGAATGCAATCAATTTCTTTTTTTATTTTAACAAATGATTCGGTCAACGTTTCGGTAGAATTATCTTGACATCTAACATTTTATGTTTTATGATCTAGTTCAATACGTATAACTTTAAAATGAAATTGCATACAAATGTTCATATCATTAAATTTTAATTATTTGAAATATTGTAACCAATAAACTATTATTGATGATCATAACGTATCACTTCCAACTTCAATAACAGAGGCGATTCAATATGCTGTAGAAATTAGTTATTTCATCATGGAATTTAGAATAGCGAAAGTGTATGTTTTTTATCTCTCTATATTTTCTGTTCGTTCAGATTGGTATTTAGATACACGTAAATTTAGTAAGTATTTTAGATTATAATATAAAAAAAATATGTGTACACTTATTCTATAAAGGAGGAGTATATAGTATACAACATTTAACAAACCCTAGCATTATGTGTATTTCATTTTTTTTTCTCATAATAACTATACGACGTACGGCAAATGCAAAATGTAAATAAAATAACAAAAGTTAACTAACAAAATATATACTTGCGTGCCCTTAAACATTTGAGAATGGGAACGAGAATAGTTTTACTTCCAATAATTAGGTCTTAGATTATAAAATGTATTTAGCATGTGTACTGCAATTAGACGTATTTCCAATTCTATATATTGGACCGTTACATACCAATAGTATCAAGACTTACACAACTAAACTTAAACAGTAGCATATCTCAAATTGTTCGATTAATATTTATAGTAGTGAATTAAGTGTACTTCAACTAAATTATTGTCATTTCGAACCCTAACCGTTTCGTACCCCAATTTAGTACCCCTACGAGGGCTTACTGATAGCATCAACAACGAATTAATACTTTCAATGACAGAAACCGTTCCTGACCAACGTTTTATATACCTATATGGAGTTATTTTCTTTCAGAACGACAGGTCATTCTTTTTCAGAATCAACCCGGACGATACCATGTTTCAATGAAATATGCTCATAGGCATAAAATAATGACCTGTGTGATATCATTCTTGTCCTTGATAAAAATGAAATCTATGATTTACTTCAAAATTTTATTCGTCTGAAATTTTTTGTTGCCGATTTGGAAATTTATATTGTAAAGTTTAATCGATGATAGATGTAAAAGAAACCTTCATTGTCCGCATTTTAATTTTAGAAACAAATAACGCGTGAAGTTTTGCTAATTTATCGCTACAATAAAGAAACATTATCATATATGTGAGATGAATTTTAAAATATAAAAATATAAAATTGTAATCCTGGTACTTTTGATAACTATTTACACCACTGGGTCGATGCCACTGCTGGTGGACGTTTCGACCCCGGGGGTATCACTAGCCCAGTAGTCAGCACTTCGGTGTTGGCATGAATATCAATTATATGGTCATTTTTATAAATTTTCTGTTTACAAAACTTAGCATTTTTTCGAAAAACTAAGGATTTTCTTACCCCAGGAGTAGATTACCTTAGCCGTATTTGGCACAACTTTTTGGAATTTTGGGTCCTTAATGCTCTTCAACTTTGTATTTATTTGGCTTTTTAAGTATTTTGATATGAGCGTCAATGATGAGTCTTATGTAGACAAAACGCGCGTCTGGTGTATAGAATTGTAATCCTGGTACTTTTGATAACTATTTACACCACTGGGTCGATGCCACTGCTGGTGGACGTTTCGTCCCCGAGGGTATCACTAGCCCAGTAGTCAGCACTTCGGTGTTGGCATGAATATCAATTATATGGTCATTTTTATAAATTTTCGGTTTACAAAACTTAGCATTTTTTCGAAAAACTAAGGATTTTCTTACCCCAGGAGTAGATTACCTTAGCCGTATTTGGCACAACTTTTTGGAATTTTGGGTCCTCAATGCTCTTCAACTTTGTATTTATTTGGCTTTTTAAGTATTTTGATATGAGCGTCACTGACGAGTCTTATGTAGACGAAACGCGCGTCTGGCGTAACAAATTGTAATCCTGGTACTTTTGATAACTATTTACACCACTGGGTCGATGTCACTGCTGGTGGACGTTTCGTCCCCGAGGGTATCACTAGCCCAGTAGTCAGCACTTCGGTGTTGGCATGAATATCAATTATATGGTCATTTTTATAAATTTTCTGTTTACAAAACTTAGCATTTTTTCGAAAAACTAAGAATTTTTTTACCCCAGGAGTAGATTACCTAAGCCGTATTTGGCACAACTTTTTTGGAATTTTGGGTCCTCATTGCTCTTCAACTTTGTATTTATTTGGCTTTTTAACTATTTTGATATGAGCGTCACTGATGAGTCTTATGTAGACGAAACGCGCGTCTGGCGTATAAAATTGTAATCCTGGTACTTTTGATAACTATTAATACTAAATAGTTTTCCTAGAAAAATATTCACATGCCTGGAGGATTATTAGTGTAAAAATGTCATTGGTCATGACACTACATCTTGCCGAGTGCCTTTATATCTCGATTTATTAGTGAGTTTTATTTCACATTCTAAATGAGCCGTAGGTTGTATTAAAACCTGAACGCATTAGAAAGGAATTTCCCACTTTAGTGTTGTCGGTAATATAGGATACATAAGTTCGTGGACATCCGGAAATCCTAAATTTCTCGCATGCGTGTTATTGTTATGACGTCATCACTCGCATGTTTTGATTGCTATAGGATATCCCTACAACGTCAACATACAAAATGAATTTCGTACTTTCTAGCAAGGTAAGACAGTTTACTTATTTATTTAATTACCAAAATGGCGGATTTTACTTATTACCTAATTTGACCGATTTCCATCGACCCATATATATTTATTCCAAAGCTATAATCCCAAATCCAAGTGTCGTCTGTTTACTCTACTGTCTAATGAACAATATCACGTGACAAACAAGGAGATTCCCTGTCGGTCAAAAAAATCTATGGAACGCAATCAGTGTCATAATCTTATATGTTTTCAATGTATTTTAGCGTTAAAAGATGATTTTTGTTTCATCAAATGAACTTCCAAGAAGTTATTGAGCACAGTTTTTGTCAATTAAATTCAACTAACGTTGATAACTAGGTTTTATAGAGGATTTGTATAATTTAAATTTATTGTGAATTTATTTGTTCTGTGTATCACAAAATTATTAATGTGATTTTTTTTTAATATTTTACAGGTTCAACTTAAAAGACAGAAATATAAATCATATTCGCCAACAAAACTGACCAATGCTTATCTAGATGTCACTGACAACAAGCTTAGTGTTGCTAAGGCTGCAAGAAAGTATTGTCTACCTGAACAGACATTGAGAGATCGTGTGCTGGGCCACATCTCTGTGGACAATGTCAAGTCAGGACCACCACCAGTGTTTGATTGTGAACAGGAGGCGAGGTTGGTGCAGCACATCAAAGAAATGGGTGCAGTAGGCTATGCTTACACTAGGGCTGAAGTGGTGGATCTTGGATCAGAGTATGCTGTCCACTTGGGGATGAAAAGAAAAGATGACAAGCATCTTTCTCTGAGATGGTTTTACGGTTTCATGGGTAGATGGCCAGAACTTAAAGTATGGAGACCCAAAACCATATCAGAGTTTCGAGCAAAAGCAACATCAAGGACTTCAATATATAGGTACTTCGATGAACTTGATCGTATAATGGAAAAATATGAGCTTAAAGACAGGCCCCAAAGCATTTATAATGTCGACGAAAAGGGTGTACAACCAAACTATAAACCCCCAAATGTTGTAGCATCTGCAGAGTATGTACCCTCTACATTGTCCTCTGAAAAAGGCCAAACAACAACGGTAATGGGATGTGGTAACGCCTTAGGACATCAAATTCCACCGTATTTCATTTTCGCTGGTAAACGTATGAGACAGGAGTTGTTAGAAGGAGCCACACCTGGTGCTGATGGGTCTGTCAGTGAAACTGGATGGTCTAATTCAGAAATTTTTCAGTCATATCTGGAAACTCATTTCATCAAATATGTAACTGGAATGCAGGACAAACATACTCTTCTTCTCTATGATGGTCACAGGACACACATAACACCGGATATAATTGATTGGGCAGTTGAGAAAAAAATTATCTTGTATGTTTTGCCTCCTCATACTAGCCATGTTCTTCAGCCCATGGATGTTGGTTGTTTTGGGCCCTTTGCAAGAATATACAGTTCCGAATGTCACAAATTCCAACGCACCACTTCATCTGTAATTAACAAGTACAACTTATGTTCTATTGCCTGCAAGTCTTACAACTCTGCTCTTTCTCCAACAAATTTACAGTCTGCTTTTCGTAAGTCAGGTATATACCCATTAAATAGAGATGCTATTGATCAATCATTGTTTTCAATTTCTGATGCCATGCATAAACAGAGCCAACTAGAGGAAAATACATGTACAACAGTTGAAGATATCCCTGCCATTGAAAACATAACGACTGAACCAGTAAATGTAATGTCCAATTCAGAGATCAATGCTGACACAGAACCTATATCATCAAACCCTGAAAATGGAAGCATCCAAATTTATGTTTACTGTTGAAAAAACGGATGAAAATACAGCTTTCTTCAATTCTAAATCAACAAATTTGTCCAAAAAAAATCCACCAAAAAAGGAAAGACGTTCCATCTACAAGATAGTAGCTGGAAAAGCCATAACAGAACCAGAGACACGTGAAAAAATAAATGAATACATTGCGCAATCAAAGTCAAAGACCAAGGCAACAACCAACAATAAATCAACAAAACCTAAAGTTAATAAAAATCCTAAGAAAACAACTACTAAACGAAAGCAAAATGATTCATCACCTTCTGTTACTACAACAACCACAAACAAGAAACAAAGGCCTAACCAACAAGAGTCTCAACAACCAGGTCCATCAGGACTGCAGAACATAGTCGTTTCTGATAACTCAATATCAGATGAAGATGATCAAGATGATAGCACTTTATGTTATGTTTGCAACATGTGGCAGCCGAAGGAGTTACAAGATTGCATCTCCATTGTATTCACACAATGGGCCAAGTGTGAATATCTACAGTGTGATCATTGGACTCATCTCAAATTTTGCTGTGATGTTTCCGTCCTACGCAGATCAGATAAATTTTACTGTCCATGTCATGGCTTACCCTGCAAACAGAAAGAGAGTGAAGAATAATGATGATGAGATAAATTTGTAAATAGTTTGACAGTTTCCAGTTATTTATATTTAACATTTAAAGTGCGGTTCTTTATTATCACTTACAGTTGGATATGTTTAAGTTGTGAACATTTGCTTGATTTTATAATATGGATATTATCTTCTGTGGACTGAAAAAGTTAATCATGACTCTGAAAGGCAAAAAAATATATATTGACTGAATTGTGGCTTTAAGCATTTTTTTTTTAAATTAATGGTAAGTAAAAATAATTGTTAATATCAGCTTTTAATTCTATTTTTGTTACTTTTAATAATTTAACTAATTTTTCAAAACTTAATTTTTTTTTATTTTCTATTTTTTATTTCGTTTTTCTTTGATTTTTGTAAGATTTTCAGTCTCAAAAAATAAATAAAAAAATACTTGGTTTTAAAAACTGTATTTGTTTTCACTACACTGAGCATGTTCACAACCAGATGCTCCGCAGGGCGTAGCTTTATACGACCGCAGAGGTTGAACCCTGAACGGTTGGGGCAAGTATGGACACAACATTCAAGCTGGATTCCGCTCTAAATTTGGATTGTGATTAAATAGTTGACACAGCATAGGTTTCTGACACAGAATGAATGTATTCAAATGAACTTAAAATTTTTGTTTTCTCTCAGAGCAATTCACTATGCTGTTGAATATTAATCCTCTCAAAAAAATGTTTGAAGAAATTTTCTTTTTATTTATGAAATTTCAAATGAGAAAAATTTAACCCAATTTTTTATTCACATCTCCCTTTCCCTTATTCCAAAACTAATTTCAATTAAAATATTCTAATGGAGTTTGCAACAATTACTACTCATTTAAATACATGATGTAAAAAAACTGCTTGTTATCACTGAATGGTAAAGATTATTTAAATTTATCAGTTGGTAGTAAAAAGTGAATATACATTGTATATTGTATATAACAAAGATTTAAGTTGATTCTGGACAAAGAAAGATAACTCCAATTAAAAAAAATTCTTGCAGATATTTCTTGCTTACTATACTGGACAAAGAAAGATAACTCTTAATTAAAAAAAAATTTGCTATTTCACAATATTGTGAAATTAGATATTTCTTGCCATTGCACAATACTGTGCAATTGAAAAGACTTGCTATTGCACAATACTTAATATAATAATTTTAGATCCTGATTTGGACCAACTTGAAAACTGGGCCCATAATCAAAAATCTAAGTAAATGTTTAGATTCAGCATATCAAAGAGGCCCAAGAATTTAATTTTTGTTAAAATCAAACTTAGTTTAATTTTGGACCCTTTGCACTTTAATTTAGACCAATTTTAAAACTGGACGAAAAATTAAGAATCTACATACACAGTTAGATTTGGCATATCAAAGAACCCCAATTATTCAATTTTTGATGGAATCAAACAATGTTTAATTTTGGACCCCGATTTGGGCCAACTTGAAAACTGGGCCAATAATCAAAAATCTAAGTACATTTTTAGATTCAGCATATCAAAGAACCCCAAGGTTTCAATTTTTGTTAAAATCAAACTAAGTTTAATTTTGGACCCTTTGGACCTTAATGTAGACCAATTTGAAAACGGGACCAAAAATTAAGAATCTACATACACAGTAAGATTCGGCATATTAAAGAACCCCAATTATTCAATTTTGATGAAATCAAACAAAGTTTAATTTTGGACCCTTTGGGCCCCTTTTTCCTTAACTGTTGGGACCAAAACTTCCAAAATCAATACCAACCTTCCTTTTATAGTCATAAACCTTGTGTTTAAATTTCATAGATTTCTATTTACTTATACTAACGCTATGGTGCGAAAACCAAGAAAAATGCTTATTTGGGTCCCTTTTTGGCCCCTAATTCCTAAACTGTTGGGACCGAAACTCCCAAAATCAATACCAACCTTCCTTTTGTGGTCATAAACATTGTGTTTAAATTTCATTGATTTCTATTTACTTTAACTAAAGTTATTGTGCGAAAACCAAGAATAATGCTTATTTTGGCCCTTTTTTGGCCCCTAATTCCTAAACTGTTGAAAATAAATCTCCCAAAATCAATCCCAACCTTTATTTTGTGGTTATAAACCTTGTGTCAAAATTTCATAGATTTCTATTAACTTAAACTAAAGTTATAGTGCGAAAACCAAGAAAATGCTTATTTGGGCCCTTTTTGGCCCCTAATTCCTAAAATGTTGGGACCAAAACTCCCAAAATCAATACCAGCCTTCCTTTTATGGTCATAAACCTTGTGTTAAAATTTCATAGATTTCTATTCACTTTTACTAAAGTTAGAGTGCGAAAACTAAAAGTATTCAGACGACGACGACGACGACGACGACGACGACGCCAACGTGATAGCAATATACGACGAAAATTTTTTCAAAATTTGCGGTCGTATAAAAATGCTTGAATGAAATAACAATGTTATGCTCACCACTGGGCTTCCATACTGTGTGTTCTTCTTGTGTTATTTTTAGAACGAACTTTTTCCACGAAAATAGGTGACGTACTTGGCATCATATGCCGATTTGTGTACACAAGAAATGTAGGTCATATCAAATAAACTAGCTAACGGAGAGAATCAAACTAAATTGTATTATTTTAATGAAGTTCTAAGGTAATATTATCGGCATAAAAAACAATTGGTTGTTTTTTAGTTTTACCGCATTCCGTTTCAATAGTCTTATGTCCACGAATATAGGTAACACTACCGTACATTTTGTAAATCTTTATAAAAATTAATATTTTAAAAAAACTTAAAATATGCATTATCTATAACGTACAGTCTTCATTTTGTTCATATAAACACCCGCGTCAACATACAATCCAAAACCCATTATTGATGGAGAATATTATGCCGACTGACGTTCGAGGGTCTTTATCCTATATGTTACATAATTGACCGCTATTTCACTGTCTTACGACTTTGTTCCTGATAATGCTATATCACTTTTAAAAAAATCAATTTTCTATTTGGATTCGAAATTTGTTAATTTCCTGAGATTATGTTTTTTGATTTCGCAAGGATATTAAAAAAGATAAAACTAAGTATATGTTCAAATTGATTTAATTTATAAAGGCTTGAAACAAGTAAAATCATTTAAATTTGCTAGGTTTAGAAAAATAAAACATGTTTCAATTTCATTCTAAAAAGCAAGTATTGAAATTGCTGACCATAAGCATTTGTCAATTTGACTTTAAAGATTAAAAAATGAAAAATGATCTCACGTGGAGAGTGTGAAGGATGCAGTACCAACGGAAATAATTATAGTTGTCTTCTGCGTCCTCGCATTTTTGTTTAAACCAAAAAGAGATATACACAATTTACCACTAGTTATTTTATTCCAAGAGTTTTTTAACAAAAAAAAATGAAAACCAAAACAAAATGAAAATGAAAACAGAAAATACCCCTAAAAGATATAGTCTATGGATATAGAATCGGAGACCGACATTATGTAGATGACATCAATCTTATTATAAGTTTTTAACGTTGCCAATTTACAAATCATTTTACACATCGTAACAAAGAACAAGACCCGCCGATATATTATACAATATTTCAAAAACTTATTGGAATTATACTTGAAGTAAACAGATGTAAAAGAACGCAAAAACAATCTAATTAAAAAATTCGAAAATTTCTATAATACGTGCTAGATTTAGAAATATAAATATAGTATTCACATGTAGTTGTGAAGAATAACGTATAGAATAATAACTAAAATATATATATAATGAGATATAACATATCCAAAATTAAAATTGACACCTATGTGTCCGGATAGAAAACCCTTAAACTTAATTTATCCTTAAACTTCAAATCAGATTACGAACATTCACACAATTTAATGAAAGACGATACATTTCTATTTCGATTATATTAAACCCATAATATCTTACATTATGATAATAATCCAAAAGCGAAAAGATTAACACATGAACTATATTATCCTTCAATTATATCAGGTTACGATTATTTGATCACACTAGACACACACATGATTTTTCTAAACGAGTAAAATATGTGTCAGGTTGATTGTAACGATAAGAACTAAAGGAAAATGTCAAATACGGAACAAAATATACGTAATTACAAATTTAAATGATTTGCAATTATTAATGTTTATATTATAGAAAACTCGTATTTGCAATTAACTAACAATCATAAAGTAAAACTTATCTTTTAGACACCCTGTTTTTAAAGATATTGATATACCAGGGTACCTTGTTAGTGAAAACTGTAACAATATTGTAATTGTACCAGCTTTAGACCCATCAATTAATTATCATGATAGTTTTAAAAAGACATTTGTGTTACTTTCTGTCGCACGATCATAATTGTTCTATCATAAACACACATATAATTTCAGTCGGTTGATTTTATGAATTAAATGAAATTATTTTCTTCTGGATTGTCTGCCCATAGATGGCGTTAAGTTATTTGGATTGTGTTATTTGGCGGTTAAAATCTTTCGGCACGACAGGGTCTACTCGAAAGGTCACGTTAATTTTTCTAGCTGTGTAACAAGTCGATTAGTACGTTCGAATTTAGTCTTAGATTATGAAGGTGAACCCAATATTTCTTTGAGAACTGTTTTAACTGCGTTAAATCAACAAAGAAGAGATATTGAGTCAATTATTGGTGATAGAGAGACGGAGAAATTTGGTGGACTTATGGATGAATTGCAGGGTGATAACCAGTTGATGGAATCCCAAGTGAAGAGAAAAAGAAAAAGGGAACATACTACTCTTGTGGGTCCTACACAAACTACAGGTTCAGCAGAACATAGGTCAACAGTAATAAATCAGCCACCCAAACCTGGCCGCAGTGAAATTTGGGAAGATGAGTATTTAGATTATCTATAAATTTTACCTATAATAGATAATTGTATTGATTATAATTTGACCAATGATAATATTGAATATCAAGTAGGTAAATCTGATATTATTGTTAAGGATAGACTTAGCAGAAACATTCAATTTTAGATGGATATTGATACGCCTATATTTATTATAGATACTATAAGAGATGGTTGTATATTCACTTTCTTTTCAAATACAATACCGATCTTTTGTTTGTCAAATAATTTATTAGTTTTGAAAATACCTCTTTTGTTAAACCAGCTGTTACTGATTTATTAGCTATGATTTAATTGTAGAGATAGTCACTTTGCTGTGAGTCCTTTAACCGTTTCTGTTCAGTCACAGACTAGCTAAACAAGTTTAATATAAGATTTGAGAGAGAATATGACAGATATTTGCGGACGATCAGTGTAAAGTTTGAAGATATGCGTATTGCAAAACATTACATTTATACCAATTCATATGTATTTAGGTATGATACACATTATGCATAACAGAATGTCTATATGTTTCCACCTCATACTAAATATCTATGATCTGCATGGGACTTTAACGGTTTTACTGCTTGTTATATTTTTAATAAAATATCTCATTTAAATGGAGAGGTGACGGAAAGCAGATTATTATATACTTAGACGATGCACTCGGTGCACATGACGATGAGGTATTCTGTAATACAATTAGTAGCGGTTTTATAACCAAGGCTGAAAAGTTTGTGGACTACTATTTAAAATCTTACATTTTTAGGCGCTAAGATAAATGAGTTTTTACTATTCCTTACAATCATATAGACAAGAGAATGAATATCATTTCATTCATTGATTTGTGTTTAGCAAAAACAGAAAAACATTTGTAACGAAGGTAGTTTATTTGAAAGGACAGCTGATATATATTTCTCAAGTTATAGGCAATATTGTATATTTATTGATAAAACATTTGTCTTATGATATAAATAGAGTTCATTCATGGAACAGTAATATACATTTATCTGAAACAGAAACAGAAAAGTATTTGTAAGGAAGGTAGTTTCTTTGATAGGACAGCTTATATATATTTCTCAAGTTATAGGCAATATTGTATATTTATTGTTAAAACATTTGTCTTATGATATAAATAGAGTTCATTCATGGAACAGTAATATACATTTATCTGTAGACAGTATTGGTCTTATTCAAACGATTTAAATTTTAATATGCACATGAAGCCAATATTAAACCTTTTAAATCTGAAGTTCTTGGCAGACTATAGTGTACAGTGAAAATCCATGTTATATTGTTCACGATACGTGTTAGAATGTGAGGTTTCTACAAGTTCCAAATAGAAGGAGTTCACAGAAGTGAAAAATGTATTTTTTGTCGTTGATAAACTTTTTAGCTTGCAACAATATAAGATTAACCACAATCAAAATGTTGTTAGTAAAGGGAACTTAACATCAGGATTGCAAAAGTTAACTTTTAGACATTTTAGCACATTTATTGCTCAATGTTTTTTTTTAAATGGTAGTGAGTCTACGTACTGGGAATAATATAGCAGATTATCTTAGTCGGATTGTTAATAAATATGATTGGATAAAGGCTAATTCTGAATTTGTATTTCAGATAGGTGAATCCCTTGGGGGACCTCATGAGGTGGAATAATTGGGCGCCATCAAACAGAATTGAAAATGGTTATACTGTACCAGCAAAAGCTTTTTACGTTGCTATATATTTGGCTGTATTGACACATTCGAGAAATACTGTTAGAACAGTTGAACAACCGTTTTACTCTTTACAGTGGACACATTCTCTTATTGGATCATCATGTTTACCGACGAATTCGTCGTTAAAAATTAACCTACCAGAAGATGTGAAGCGTAGTTTGACTATTCCTACAAAATATATTCTTACGAGCCTGTTTCGGTAGAATAACTGCATAACGTGTGATTTGCTATGTTTTCTTTTGGTGACTTTTGTATAATCAGCGTATTTAATATTTGTACGTGTTTCATTGCTTTTGCGAGATTATGAGTTGCTTTATATTCGACGGAGTGATTATTTTAAGTTATTTTAGAACATTATATGTCAATTGTCATTTAACATATCAAAACAGACGTATACAGATTGAGAGATGGCGATTCAGTATTAGTTGTTCGTACTCATTCGTATAAATATCAAGTGAAAAACATGGAATTATTTTTGCATTGGGCTGATTTTTATAGAAATTTTTATTTATTCATTTATTTTTTTCGGATTTTGACCAAATGTTTAGATGATGTTTTCCGAAAAAGAATACGCCAGTGTCATACTTTAGGATGCACGAGCTCTTTATTGAAGTTTTCAGCCGTTTGTTCTTCATATTAAGCGTTATGGGTTTCTCAGATTTAGATCTGACGGTGCTCCTGCTTGTGCTAATTTAGGTTTACCAGACTCTTTTTAAGTGACATGTAGATGGTGTTTCGAAACGGCAAACGACATTATCGTGAAGGATTCTTTAGATAATTTCTATCGCATTATTTTCAGACTTTATTGCATGATATAGATCACCTTTTAAATTTTCCCGTTTTTTGTTTTTTTCGGCCCTCAGCTCTGTCGTGTGGTATTACACTTATTCTTTTTTGTAATTCATTAGTATGATTATTATCAGTAGTTGTGATATATGGGTGTTAACGAAAGAAGAAGGATATTTTTGGTAATTGTGTAAATATGCTTATGAGGATATAATTTGATTCCGACTCCTCTTACATTTTACAAGAACGACATTGCGTGATCTCGAAGTTATGACAATTTTAAAATGTTACCCAAAAGCCTTCAATGGCTATCAATAACAATGAAATTGTGCTCACACAGTGTGACAATGCCTTCCAGATAAGACTTAAACAAGAAAAATGTGATTATTCAAAGTTAAAGATGAATGTTCACATAATCTGACTCAGCCAAAAACAATAGCAAAATATTTTTGATTTTATTTTGAAACACGCAGACCCATTCTAATATAGGTAGTAATTGATAACTGAGCGCGCAAAGAAGTGGTCTCTTCCACACTGTTATGAAATCGGGTATATTTTAAGTAGAGGCGGCTTTAATGAACACAAAATTGGATTGGTTCAGAATAAATTTCAGGATTATAGAAGCTGCAATTTGTATTCTTTAAACATCTGCGCTTAGAAGAAGAAAAAAAAATGGTTTAATATAAACATGATAAAACTCATCCTTATTTGTCTCTTCCATGCATTTCTTTATAAAATCGTCTAGCAAAACAAATAAGACAGTCAGGAATCAAAAAGTTCTGATATGGCTTTCAATGATATCCGGACGAGTTATGGTATAATGAATTATTACATTGGTTGCAATAAATTACATTGATTTCCCAGTTGAATATAAACCGATAATTTCACATGTGAAATAAACGTGGTTATTTCACTCTCTGACGTCATACCACAATAGGCGTTGTCAAGTCGTCGCATCAAAACAGATTGTGTATGCGTAGGAAAAACATATATAGTTCCTTACATTTTCTACATTAGTTTCACAAAAAAAAGACATTAGCCAATGCAATAAAAAGTATAAATAATCGCCGTATTTGAATATCAAAAATAAGACAACTTGTGACCGAACGCCGCTATGGATTAAACTCGTGCTGAGTTATCGTCTATTTGATAGTATGTATCTGCACTTTAGAATTAAATCTTATAATTACAGTGGTTGCAATAAATAAATACATTGATGTCCCACTTAAATAAAAACCGATTATTTCACACATGTGAAATAAACGTGGTTATTTCACTCTCTTACGTCATACAACAATAGGTGTTGTCAAGACGTCGATAATGTCGGATCATAACATATCATGAATGCGTAGGAAAAACATATTCTTCCATACATTTTCTACATTTATTTCATAAAAAGAAGCCATTAGCCAATGCAGTAAAAAGTATAACTAATCGCCGTATTTGAATATCAAAAATAAGACAACTTGTGACCGAACTCCGCTTTGGATTAAACTCGTGCTGCGCACTCGTTTAATCCATGCGTCGTTCTGTCACGCGTTGTCTTTTTTTTTATATTCAAATACGGCGATAAGTTATACTATAAATATATTTAAGTGATAGTTTGTGCCACATGTGGAGAGGGATCTGCTTACCCTGCCGGAGCACCTGAGATCACCCCTAGTTTTTGATGGGGTTCGTGTTGATTATTGTTTAGTTTTCTATGTTATGTCATGTGTTCTATTGTTTGCCTTCTTTCATTTTTATCCAGGCGTTGTCAGTTCGATTCATGAGTTTGACTGGTATCTTTCGTCCCTCTGTTGTGTAACTAACCGCATATTCCACATACCCGGATTATTTGGTAAACAATAATAAATATTGGATAAATATTTTTACTAATATTAGTAAAAAGTAAAATAAAAAAAACCAACTGAATATCCCTAATCAAATGGCAAAGTCAAATGACGAAAACACATCAAACAAGGAATGGACAACAACACAACAACTGTCATATTGCTGACTTGGTTCAGGCATTCCAAATGTAAGGGTGGATTGAACCTAGTAAATACATTTATTTCATCCGGAGATTACTTAAAACCGACCAACGACTGTTCTTATCACATAATCATACCTTAATGTTCAACTCAATCTACATTTGACAGATATTCTTTGTGAAGACCTAAATATTAATAAAATACTAAACAATGACAAATAACACGTTTTATCCTATTTAAACAAGTTTCGAAATTGGGATAAAAGGTAAAAGACCAAAAACTTTTAAACGTAAAAAAAGTGTTATAACAAAAAAAAATAAAAACAATACAGTGTGTGTTTCTACGAAAGATATTAGTGAATTGTAGCTGCACATGGTTCAATTGATGATTTAATAGTTGGTATTAAACACCACTTTCAACACTATTATATTTCGTTGTGGTATGTTTTCATAGGTGGAATAATCCACGGAGAAAACCACTGATCTTCGGTAGGGAAACTAACAATCCTCGTCAATAAGAACTGGAGTGCACCCACAGAAGTTGGGTCCGAAGTCATAATCTTAGCGTTGAATTACAAGGTGAAACTAACAACACTCAACTGAATATGATTTGATCGAAAGAACCTTTAAACAAACTTATATTCTGTGAATTCAAGGAGAGTCATTCATTTTTTTTATGTAGATTGCTGGCACCTTACAGATTGTTCAAATGATTGTGGTGATGGAAATCAAACGTTGACAATACGTCCAACATGTCAACTAGATCGGTACTTCATCAGTGATGTTTTTCCATGTATCGGCTATGAAGGGTGTAAAGGTATATACACAAAATGTCTGAACTAACAAAATGTTTTGTTAATTTGTTCATATACTGTTTGTTCATGATTCGTCAGTTCACGTTTCAGTGCATTTAGCGGAGGGAAGAAAAAAAGGAAAAATGCTGCTTGTTGTAACATCTCAGACTAACATTATTCACCACAAAAAGTCCGAGATTAAATTATTAAATTACAATTACTTTCAAATTGTCAATTGTACGATTAAATTAATTAACGTTTACATCATTTCTCAATATGTCTGATTGAATTAATCATTACAATTTGGTAAAGTAATCATGATTACATATGATTACAATTAATTTTAAATTAAACCATTCGAAAGATGAAAATTGATAAGGGTTGTTACTGTAGCATGTTTTGAGAAAAGATTTTATTTGATAACATTTTCGGTATTTCGTTATTTCACTTTTTTGATATGTCATTAGATGATTACTTAAACATTCATCGATTTAATATACCACAACGATTCACAACATATATATACATGAACATTTTGTCACTGGTTATGGCCCTTTACACTTTACCGTTATATGATTATTTATCTTTGAAATATTTTTACTTTGATTGCATAACGGTTTGGTTATTGTTCTTCTGACATCTTATAGGTTTTATATGTATTTCAGTTATCAGTCAAAAGCATTATTAACAGTTTAATAATCATTGCATTTTACATGATATTATATATACTAACATTTGTTTATTTTAAACAACATATTTGTCACAATTTTTGTTCGTGATGATTAGATATTTTTTATTTTTTTTTATCTTTAATCATATTTCCCTAAGTACAGAATAGGTAATTGAAATAAAAACATGCTTTAATAGACCACATTCGAGATCATCCGTCACCGAAAATCTCGTCAATTATGCGCGCCTTTGTCACGTCATTTTAATACCAGATAGAGGGGGTCGCCTGTATCCCTGCACTATCAACGTTCATCAAGCGTCTTAGTGATCGTCATTGTGCAGAATTAACTAGAAATAATAAGTGTTTTGTAGGTACTTAATCACAATTCCCCAAAGTCAGCAGTGCTGATTGTCAATTATGAGAAATCAATTTGCCGCACAATTCGTACAATATAGATCTATAGTTTTCCAACCACTCGCTCAATATTGGAATGGAAGTGACGACGCACCTAAACGCACGAATGATGTCCACTATAACCAGAGTTTTTGACGGAAATGCATCGAACTCGAAAGTTGTCTTTTGGTCTCCTACCTGTCAACTCAAAGGTGACAGTAATCACAACATTAACAAAAGAATTATAGTTCAGGGTTAAGAAAAGTAAAACATGAATAAAACAGTCATTATCAAATAAACATATTTTAATTGTGAATATATGTATAATACTTTTTAATTAGGCTAACAAGGACTTTCAATACTGTAACAGTTTATTTTTAAAGAAGTAAATAAAATCAGATTGGCCTAAACTAATAATACCATGCATTATTTACAATAAAAACCTATGTTGAATAGAATAGTTTTTCCTTGAAAAAACTGGTTTTAATTTGAATTTTAAGCCCTTTCACCATGTTCACTTCAAATGTGAAGTATATCAGAAATGCAGATTTTTGAATCCTATAAATTTGCTATACATATTACATGTATTTATACATATTCAATAGACATTAAAAAGGGTCTTTATTATCCTCATTAACCTTAAATAAATCTAATAAATCGAAAATATTATAATAATAATCCTTATCTTGAGTTGTGTCAAAAAATTTGAAGTTGTCTTTGTATGTCCAGATATAACACCTGTACAACTTGTAATTTGAAATGTTCACACAAGTTTTGATATTTTTCCATTGTAATCAGAATGTAATCAAAAAGTAATCAGGATAACAAGGTATTTTGAAATGTATAATTGATTAAATTAAATTACATGTTATCAGATTTTTGACTGATTAATGAATACAATGATAACTGGAAAAATTGTAATCAATTACAGCTGATTAATACTTACAATTACAATTACCCCAAGTCTGCAAGCAGTATAATAATGGTCCAATTCTATATACATGTACACGACAGCAACCTTGGAGTTTTTATAAGAGACACTCCCATATAATATATGGTAATAACATTATTATATTCAAGGTGATTGGGGAACCTGGGCGCCATTAAGTCAATGTTCCACTACTTGTGACAGAGGACAAAGGCTATTTACAAGGCAATGTAACCATCCATTACCAGACCATTTGGCTACCGATTGTGTTGGTGATAACATTGAAAATAGAACATGCAATCTACGTGGATGTCCAGGTATGATGCTTCAATTTTTTATTCTAAAATATTTGGTGTCATCCTAGTATGAACCATATAAAACATAAAGAATACGGCATGTTTTCCAACCAAAGGACTCATTAACAGAGACCAAATGAGGTTTAAAGTAATCAACTACATGTATATAGGTCACCGTACGGCATGCAACTTCTCCAAACAGCAAGCAATAAAACGCACCGAATGTCAAATGTTATACAATTCAAACGAGATAAATAATTGTTTAGTTAATTGTGTAAAAAAATAATAAACAAAAAGCAAATATCAACGAATTACAATTTATTTTTTACATGATTAAGAATAATGAAAGAAGTAGAAAAGTGTAATTTGGAGAAAATATGAATTTGAGATATTATCAATTTATACCCACTTAGTCATTAGCTCTAAATACACTTGAGCATGTGATAAATTTCGTGAATCTTACGCACAGACAATATAATGTAGGAACTTTATGCGTTATTTTGTATATAGAACCATTAATATAATAACCTATGTTAGAAATTTTTTAAATCGAAAGTCATTAAAAGACAAATAAAGCAAAGAGGAGACAACTCTACTGTCACGAGAGACACACAAGAAGAATGTGAAAATCGAATACGAAATATATCAGTGCATAAATAATACATCCGTTGATTTCCCTCTATTAGTCTTTTAAAATTTGAATTTTTTAAAAAGATGTGCAGAATATATCTTTGTTTCGAATAAAGAAATACTTGGCATGAGTAAAGTTTTAATCCTGTCCAGTACTACCGGCAAAATTTCACATAACATTTCATTGCATTTAAGAAAATAAAAATCAATTGAAATTGACCAATCACATTTTTCATCCCTTTTTTCCCTGTATGTAATCTTTAGTAACTATTTAACTTTAAGTTTGCTAAATTTTCTATAAAAAGACCAAATAAAAAATATTGGTTCTTTAAAACACCAAATATATATGTTTATGACTCGGACATTTTTACTACAAAAGAGGGAAGGATCAATTGGCCGTTTCTTATTTAAAGAATCATGAGTAATTTCCTTGTTTGTACCCCAAAATGAAAATAACGTCACGTCATTTGTTGAATTGTTTATGACATTATTAACCTATCACGACGTTCTGGTATACATTTTTGAAAATATTACCCAGGATGCATTAGATTATGAAACGGTGAATTCCTACAACTATGAAATTCAAGGGATTATTTTTTCGACTCTTTTACGTATGCAACCGGATGTAACGTCATATGATTTGGTGCGAATAACACTGCTTACGTTTCTGGAGCACCTGAGAGCAATCTCAGTATACAGGTAAAATAGCTACGGACGTTTCACGGACGTGGTAATAAACGTCCGTAAAACGGATGTATTACGGATGAAACGGTTACGTCCGTAGAACGTCTGTAAATATACATCCGTAAAACGTACGTGTAAAAACTGACGTAAAACGGATTGTCCGTTTCACGGATGTATCTTAAACATACGTATTACGGACGTTTCTGCAATATCCGTATTACGGACGTTTCATATTCAAAGATGTAAAAGTACCATGCATGATATATGCAGGACTGCTAATACATGTATAAAGTAAAGTTCTTAACTTGCTTTCAACATTCTGCATGCCAGACATACATATGTATAGTAAATCTCTGCTTCAAGGCTATAACTTTAAATATTAGCATAATATGAGTACATACATGTATGAAGTGATTTTTTATTATTAAAATAATTAACTTTTGTTCCTTAAAAACATCCATTGGCAACTACCCTATATTTTAAGCCTAGAAATACATGTAGTGTACTGTAATTTTTTTTTTATTATAAATAAGCACTGAATTTCTCTCCCATCAGCCCAAAGAGCATGAAGGGTCAATGATAAGAATTAATGTAAAATTAAAAAAAATCCATACCTATCCTATTTTTTCAAAGAGGTAATAGGAAACACATATATTATTTTATTTGATCTAATTGAAAAAATTAAATCTAAAAAAATCTGTCCATTTTAAAAAAAATTTAAGGTCCGTTGTTTTAATATTACAATTAATATAAAAAAAGAAGATGTGGTATGATTGCCAATGAGACAACTATCCACAAGAGACCAAAATGACACAGACATCAACAACTATAAGTCACCATACGGCCTTCAACAATGTGCACAGCCAATACACCTAGTCAGCTATAAAAATCCCAGATGAAACAATGTAAAACAATTCAGACGAGAAAACAAGTGGCCTCATTTTAAATAAATAAATTAACGAAAAACAAATATGTAACACAAAAACAAACCACAACAACTGAATTACAGGCTCCTGAGTTGAATTATAAATACAAAGAGTGATTGGTGTCTTTCCAACAACCAACTAATAATGGATGCATGGTTAAATAATTGCCATGGATGCAGTTAAAGAATATAAAACATCTAGCATATAACCTTATTTGTAATGCTTAAGCAAAAATGACTGTATGTATATATATTATATATTGTACAAGGCTGAATATTAAAATTACCTCAAACCAGGTTTCTTCACAAAAGACCAATGGCAATGGATCTGACTGTTGAACTTGTCTAATATATATGATTGTTGATCATTCTGATTATCTGTCCAAGTACAAAACTATGCTAACAAGAAATTGCACATGAGCATATAGAAAGTACCTGAAAAGTTTCAGATTGTTTAATGTCTGAAGTAGTTCTACTGTTCCATGAGGACCATAAGATGCAGGGGGAAGGAAACACTCTTATCGTGTTTTAATCACAACAAACAATTGCAATAGTCACTCGGTTTTACTTCGTCCCTAAACCCACCCTTAGAATATGTTAAAGTAGTCTCAGAATCAATGTATGTAGAATAATGCCGCTGAAATTAACCTTTATCATACATTTATCCTCCTTTGGTTTGGAATAAAAACAAATTACCTGCTTCTATTTTATTTGTGATTCAAGCAAGCATTTTTGAAACCAGTACTATGGGAAGAAAGGGGTTACTATTTAAAGTATTTTTGGGCAAGATAGAAAATTACAGTAAAGGATGTAGGTCTATTGTTAACGATGAGATTGGAAAGGGGTACCAATTAAATTGATTTATAACCAAAAATTCAATCAAACGAGATATTAAAGACAGAGAATAAAAGATAAAAACATCAATATTTAAACTTACCATTAAACACATTAAACTTAAACTGACTGATCCAGAAATTTTTATAAAGGGGATTGGGGGAACTGACTCTTAAAACAACTGGGCTCTCGGTCATAAAACTTTACTCAGTACTCCGAGTACAAAATAAGTGCTCGAAACACAAAATCCAGTATTTAGATTGGTTGATTCTTGAGTCTGAGTACAAAAATCGTGCTCGAAAGTTTTATGACCGCAAGGCCAGGCCTCACTACTCATGCATTGCCAGCGGCGGATCCTGAAATTTTCATAAGTGGGGCCCACTGACTGCCTAACTGAGGGGTCTGCTCCGGCCATGCTTCAGTGATTTCCTATGTAATCAACTTAATGTCCTGGCCCCTCAAAATTCACCTCTGCATGCTTAACTTATAAGTGATAGTCCACATACATGCACTATCAAACAAATATTTCCAACAAAATGGGGAGGGGCAGGCCTGAGGGTGCCCTTAATTCGCCTCTGAATGTGTGCAACATGAACATACAAAATAAAAGAGTTAACTGAAGTACTGATAGTAAATAGTGAACAGTTCGGAACTTCCCGGGGTTGCTAAAAATTTGGCAACCTACGTCTCAATCGAAAATTTAGTAAGTACAATTTTGATTTGATTCGACATATTGACAAACATGATAACACAAGGGACACACTGACGACATCAAAAGTTTGATGTAGGATAAAAAAAAATCAAATAGTTTGGGAGGGTGGTGGATGGGTAAACATTGCTGCAAGTTTTGATTATCCCACATCAAATTTACATGTATATTCAATCATTTTTTCCAAAATTAAGTGAAGAAGGGAGACAGGCAGTGAAAAAACTAGGTAAACTCAATTAAGTTTTGTTTATTCAACATTGAACTTTTGATGTCGTCCACAAGATCTGGTGAGCTTTCCGTTGAATATAGGAGGAGAATTATAAAACAAAATATATTGTTTAACTTTTGAACAATTGATGATCAAGTCCAAAATTTAGCAATTTCAAGGATCTATTAGGGTGATAATGTAGCTCTGGCTATTCAAATATTTGTTGTAAAACCTTAATTGTATATAGAGTAAATCAAGGAGACAGAAGAAAAAAAAACTTCGATGTTTCCTAAAAATCATGATTACAAAAGAAGGTCTGTCCGATTGGTAAACTTTCAATTGCACCAGAGACATATATATGTCTCTGATTGCACTTAAATGAATGATAAGTGAACATGTAGCCTCAAAAGTTTGATTTATTAGCCTAAAAGTAAAAAAATTGCAGGAGTTAGAGGTATAAAGGACCGTGGCCCAAAGAGATCTTGTAATGAAAAAAAAAGTTACTTTAGTGGTGTTCATCATATAAAAATCATTTTGTATTCAATATTCAACTGTTTGTATGCAGACTCTAAGATGAATATAATAATCATTTATTGGAGAATTTATCAGTACTCTACACTATATTCTTTCATGATACGGCATGCTTTGGTTTTATTTTTGACAAAATTTTGCAAAATCATTACTGTAATATGAATAGCATGTGCTAAAAATATATTTCGATTTGACTGTTGCAAGTTCTTCTTGACATGTTGTCTCCTGAAGTGTGTGAAATACTTATTTCCATGTGTAAAAAATATTGATCGTAAATGATCGTAAATATATACAGACGATACAGACAGATACAGATATGTATGAAAGCTTGGCAAGTGGAATACGAAAACCCGGAAATATCACCGTTGCCGTTTTTACACTATGACGCAACTCATCCATGGACGCTCGTCTGCTGCTGAATTCATGTTTTACAGTTGAAAAGAATGGAAAGAAATATAGTAGTCCGATAGATAATACGAGGACCTCTTGTTTTTCAAAACTGTTGGGTCAAAAAGTTATTGTAAACAGATAAATTGAAATGGATTGCTTGTCGATTAACTGGAAGAAAGTGGTAAACGAAACGCACACAAACAAGAAAGTTGTGTTTCTTTTTGATGTAATACATACCCACTATTTTGTACTTGGAAAGCACAACGAAAGGTAAATATTATCATGCACATATTTAAGAAGATGCTAGTGGTGTACTATTCACGAAAAAAACATTTGACTTTATAAATTTCATCGCATGCAAACCCGAAAATCGGTCAAAGTCAGCTGACATAGCTGCGGAAACGTAGCTCTTATAATTCTTCTTTAATCGGCCATGGAAAAACAATTGGTGATTTCGTCTAACCTGACCCACTGCCAAAAGGGCCTACTTTTTTAGCAACCCTTTCTATAAATGTTCCCACACTTGTTGGTTAAGCTATCATGCAAGTTAGTTTTATTGGAAAGGGGGGTGCTTAGATGTTAATATTTGAAAAATATGCGGATCTGGATTTCTGTACAAGTTATAAAAAAACTAAAATTAATGTAAAGACTTACTTGTATAATAAACCAGGAACGAAAATATTGAAAAATTAACTGACAGGACAGATATTTCAATTTTTAAAAAAACACAGGATTATAACATTTGTATTGTAGCCCCACCCCATAAAAGTCAAGTGGTGGCTTCATTATTACCAACACGCCCTGCTTTTAAATTGCTCCACTTATAAAAAGGGTTAAATCTGTAAAAATATACTCCTTCTAAGAATGGCCTCACCCAACTTGGGTAAAATTAAAATGAATATAATCAAGGATTTGTATATATATACTATACAAATCCTTGATATAATATATAAAAGAATAAAGGTCTGCAAACTTGCCCTTATTTACATAAATTTGTACTTATGTAGACTACGTAGTCCAAATAATTACGACTTCTTGAAAGGCTTTGACACAGTCGCCATATATCAGTATTTTTATGGCCCCCGCAACTTAGTTGGGGGGCATATAGCATATTTAGTTTTACCCTTGTTCGAAATTAACAAACCATTATACCAAGTTTTTTTCTAAACACCTTCAGATATTGGCTCATTGAACTTTTTATATTATTTATATTTACAAGAGCAACACACACACACACATGTTGGTGTATGAATACACAATGTAGGAGTGGGCATGTCGCCATAAAAATTGACAACATTGAAAATAAAACTTATACTTTTAACCAATCAGAAGACAGTGAATACTTCAAATTTATTTATCGGATATTGGTATTACGTTGGCGTGGTCGTTGTCGTCCAAAGACATTTGGTTTTCACACTCTAACTTAAGTAAAATTAAAGTAAATAGAAATCTTTGAAATATATAAACACAAGGTTCATAACCATAAAAGGAAGGTTGGGATTGTTTTTGGGTGTTTTGGTCTCAACAGTTTAGGAATTAGGGGCCAAAAAGGCCCAAACAAGCATTTTCCTATGTTTTTGCACAGTAACTAAAGTACAAGTAAACAGAAATCTATGAAATTTTAACATACACTCTATTACCACAAAAGAAGGTTGGGATGGATTTTGGGAGCTTTAGTCCCAACAGTTTAGGAACTAGGGGTTAAAAAACCAGGTCCGAAATAAGTATTTCCTTGGTGTTTGCATAAAATAAACTTTAGTATAAGTTAATAGAATTCTATGAAATTTAAAAAAAAGGTTTATGACCACAAAAGGAAGATTTGGATTGATTTTGAGAGTTTTGTTCCCAATTAATTAGGGACCAAAAGGGTCCAAAATTAAACTTTGTTTGATTTCATTAAAAAATGAATTATTAGTGTTCTTTGATATATACCAAATCTAACCGTGTATACAGATTCTTAATTTTTGGTCCTACTGAAAGGGTCCAAAATTAAACTTTAGCTTGATTTTCACAAAAATTGGTTCAAATCAGGGTCCAAAATTATTATATTCAGTATTGTGCAATAGCAATAAATCTTTAATTGCACAGTATTGTGCAATAGCAAGAAATTTTCAATTGCACAGTAGTGCGGGACTGCGCAATATCAAGAAATCTTCAATTGCACAGTATTGCGCAATAATAAGAAATATCTAGTTACACTAAATTGAAAAATAGCAATAAATTTTCAATTGCACAGTATTGCGCAATAGCAAGAAATATTCAATTGCACAGTATTGTCATGTTTTCAAATTGGTCTACATTAAGGTCCAAAGTGTAAAAAATTAAACTTTGTTTGATTTCAACAAAAATTGGGGTTCTTCAATATGCTTAATCTATTAAAAGCGTCACAGAAAAAAATAATAGTCTTTCAAGACGTCACACTTATTTGGACACCTATATACTACCCAGAAATTAGAAAACACTGATACAAAAATAAAAAATACAAATTTAATATATATACATGAATGATATCTATTGATTTAAAATGATGTGCTATTTCTTAAACCATGATTGGAGATTCATATTTATTATTAAATTATTATGTAATTTATGTATTTATTTACTGTATCATAATCCAATGTAATCTATTTGGACTTTTTTTTAGCTGTCTCGAAATCATGCGGTTTGGGCCCTCTTCAGACTTGTACAATGTACATAGGAAGTGGACTCCTTGAGAAGGTGAAAGGTCTGCTTTACATGTACGTAATGTTTTTATAAAAATACAAAAATGTGGTGATAGTGAATGAGAAAATAGAAGAATTTTTAAAAGTGTAAATTCACTTTTTTAGCTCACCTGGCCCTTAAGTGAGCTTATGCCATCACTTGGCGTCCGTCGTCGTATGTCGTCGTTGTAAACTATTTCAAGAATCTTCTCCTCTGAAACTACTAGGCCAAATACTTCTAAACTTTAACTGAATGTTCAACAAACATGGGCGCCATTGCTAAAAGTTGTAGAGCATCTAGTATAAATTTTATATTTCATTTCCTTGTATGTCAAGAAACATAGCTCCTATGGCTAAATAGAACATAGGAGAAATGATTTTTTTTGCTTTTGAAGAAAATAAGATGATTCAAAGAACATTTAAATAAATTGAAAAATAATCATTAATGAGAGATTTAACCAAAAAAATTAAGGTGAGCGATTCAGGCTCTTGAGAGCCTCTTGTTCCACTCATAATAAATCTGTCATATTGTAATGATAATAATATTTTAATTACGTAACTATTTTCAAAATAAAATATTGTTTAACAAGAAAAGAAAACTCTCCACCAGATATCAGTTGACATTGAAGTTAACTGTTAACAACAATAGGTCACTTTACATCCTTCAACAATGAACCAATACTGCATATTCAGGTTTTAAAGACCCTATTTGAGAATCACAAATTTGTTAATCAATTCAAACAATTGATACAAACTAAAAGACTGATCATGATTTATACAATGCAAAATATAAAAAATGCAGAACAAAAAAACAAAATATGATAAACAGCAACGAAAGACAAATGGAACCACTGAATTACACTAAAAGGCTTCTGAACATGGGACAGACCCATTCAAAAGGTTGTGGTGGGGCTAGACTAGTAGTTTGTGGTGTCAAACCCACATCCTTTAATTGGGGGCGGGTCAATTTCTCTCATTTCAGATTTCATAAATAAAAAGAAAATTTCTTCAAACATTTTTTTAAGAGGATTATAATATTCAACAGCATAGTGAATTGCTGAAAGGCAAATTTTTTAATAAGTTCATTAGACCACATTCATTCTGTTTCAGAAACCTACATTGTATGCTGTGTCGTCAACTATTTAGTCACAATCCAAATTTAGAGCTGAATCCAGCTTGAATGGTGTCTCCATACTTGCCCATGCCATTCAGGTTTCAACCTCTGCGGTTGTATAAAGCTTACCCTGCGGAGCATCTGGTTGGCTTATATAAATACATGTATCACTGAAACAATTGCATTCAGAGCAAATCTGACCTGAGGTTAAAATGTTCACCAGGTTAAGAAGATCTATCATTTTTTTCAGGGAAAGTTTGTTGGTCTAGCTTAAAAGATCAAAACTAATATCAGCCAATTTTGCTAGATCAAATATTAAATGCAATTTTGGCAGATATTATAAAGTCTTTATTTCATTAAACATTATTTCTTTTAGTATTTCAATGGATGTACAAGTACAAGTACTTTGAGAAGTATGAGAAGCTAATCAACAGGACAGAATTCATTTGGGTCATTGCTGTCTAGATTATATAGTGGATTCATAGATTATCGAATTGATTTATGTGCATATGAGCACAGAGGAGCAGTAGTCAATGAATAATTTTGTGAGAAGAGGTATGTCTATATTAAAAATGACGACTTTATTTGATATAAATTTTGTTCTCTTTTCAAGTGCGGTAAATCATGTACATGTAGTTTCCAAGATTTGTTTTAAAATTTTAAGTCATAGAGTTCCAAGTTTTGATTCTTGTTGTGGGCAAGTTTGAAAATTATCCATGTTAATTAACAGTTAGAAGTGAGAAATTAATTTTTTTACAAAACCATAAACAATTTGTTAAGATTGATGATGAGGTCAGTTTAAGGAAAGCAAGAAAAAAGTTATGGTAAAGTACATGTGTAATTAATATTGTGCAATTGTAATAATAAAATAGGGTTATTGCATGAAAATTGTCCTGATTAGAATTTCATATTGCACGAGCTTGCAAGTGCAAAAAAAAATGATTTATGTTCTACAAGGGACAATATTTCCCAATATTCATGCAATAATTTTGAAGATTTATTGCCCTGGGTCAGTGAAATATTAGAATTTATTGCACGCTAACTATTGGTTACTTTCTGTTGGAAATATTATATTTCTATGCAATAATTCTCCTTAGTGCTTAACTTCAATGTTGACAAGTTTTCTAATTTCTTGATACAGGTCTGAATTTGGATTGTAAATAAATATTTGACATATTATAGGTTTCTGAATAAATGTAGTCAAAGAACTTGAAATTGGTTACACAGCTACTTTTGCATTGGTACGTACTATATCTGAACCAAAAATATATAGTACTGGAAATATTTAGTACCATTTTGTTACTTTAAAATTATCATAATATTAAGTTCCTTTATTTTACAGTACTTGATTTGTAATTGAAAATTAAGTTCTACAGTACTTGTTTATACGAACCCAAAATATTTTTGGGATCATATAATGGTATGATGTCATCTGTGTCATCATCGTCTGAAGACACACAGGTTTACGGATAATAACTTTAGTTTAAGGATCTTCATGAAACTTTTTCAGAAGGTTCAATACCACAAAAGGAAGGTTGGGATTGATTTTGGGGATGATGGTCCCAACCTATTAGGAATTAGGGGCTCAAAAGGGGCCCAATTAAGCATTTTCTACTTTCAGTAAAATAACTTATGAAGAAGTATTTCAATTGCTCTGAAATCATACCGCAATGTTTAAAACCACAAGTAGAAGGTTTGGACTGATTTAAGGGGTTATGGGGCCAAAGTTTAGAACTTGAGGGCCAAAAAGGGGTCAAAACAAGCATTTCTCTAGTTTCAAGACAATAACTTATGTGTAATTGTATGAATCTCTCTGAAATTGTACCACAATGTACCATATAACAAAGGGGAGGCCGGGATTAAGTTTTGATTTATTGCCTATAATATGTAGGAATAAGGGTTAAAAAAAGGGGCAAAAAGAAGCATGTTTCTAGTTTCCAAACAATCATGACAATTACTTGTGTTTAAGTGTATGGATCTCTCTGAAATTAAGTCAGAGCATCGGTTCATACTACATGTAGTTTTTGTCTGGACTTCTTGATTAATTTATATATATATATATACAATTTTAGCTTGTTACCAAATGAAAGGAAAGGATGTATGTCATGTAGGTGTAAAAGTCCTGCAAAACAGAACTGATATCAAAGTAAGTTCATCTGTAGAATTGCAGTTAATTTAGATACTTTGATGTTATCTACCCAAAACTGTACATGTACACTGTTAATTATTTTTCTCACTTTCTGATTCAATGCATGCATCAAGCCTTACTCTGCTCCCCTCCTTCTGCTCCATACACACACACTTGAGATGTCAGAAATTCAGACTATCATAGCATTTAAATTACAAACTTTCCTAGTCAGACGTATTGATAAGTTAACGTTGTAATCATTTAGAAAACTTTAAAATATTTGCCACTGGAAGTTAAAATAAGGAAAAAAATCAAGCAATTAATGATTTTGCATTAATTAACAGAATAAATTTGCAAACATATAGCAATTTATTGAATTAGATTATGTAAATGGATAAACCCTTTGCGCTTTTTCAATGAACCAGACTCAACCAATAATTACACTGCAATCAGCTATTTTACTATACAGATAAAGCTATACGTATAAATGTTAGCTTTATACGTCAATGACCTCAACTAACCTATAAGCCCCGCCTCCTTTCCGGACCTACGTCACGACCATGACAACGTAAAGTAACAATGGTCAAACTTTTATCAATTTAAACTTTTATGTCTTCACATTGGATATTTATATACCATGTATATCAAATGTTATTAATAAGTTCATTTTCCCTTTCTAATTCCTTAATATGTCAATGTCTTACTGCCTGGATTCATAGGGAAATACCCCAAAATGTTACCCCAAGAGAGAAATACCAAACACTTTTTTCTACAATTTTTGTTATATATTTTTTTCATTTTTTCATTTATTTTCTTCGATTTCAGTAGAAAGACAATATCATGAATATAGGTATAGTGTCTTGATATATGAAATTTATTTGTATTCGGCACAAAACGGGAAAATGCTCGGTAGAACCTCGCATTTTCCCGTTTCTAAGCCTCATACAAATAAATTTCATATTTCAAGACACTATATGTAAATTGTCTAAATATAAAGAGATGAGGTATGATCCTCAATGTGTCATTTAAAAGACCAATGGACATTATTATATATATACATGATATAATATAATGCTATTTCACACTTTCATTTTTTGTCAAAACATAGCCATAAGTATTTCTATTCTTGGCGGTGATGTTAACGATTTGTATAAAGTTTTATATTTTAGAAGGTAGAAGATCTGGCCTTGAAGTCATCAAACCTTTTTCGTCAGTTTTTATACGACCGCAAATTCGTCGTAAATTGCTCTCACGTTGGCGTCGTCGTCGTCCAAATACTTTTAGTTTTCGCACTCTAACTTTAGTAAAAGTGAATAGAAATCTATGAAATTTTAACACAAGGTTTATGACCACAAAAGGAAGGTTGGGATTGATTTTGGGAGTTTTGATCCCAATATTTTAGGAATTAGGGGCCAAAAAGGGCCCAATTTGCATTTTCTTGTTTTTTGCACAGTAACTTTAGTAAAAGTAAATAGAAATCTATGAAATTTTGACACAAGGTTTATGAACACAAAAGAAAGGTTGGGATTGATTTTGGGAGTTTTGGTTCTAACAGTTTAGGAATTAGGGGCCAAAAAGGGGTCCAAATAAGCATTTTTCTTGGTTTTCGCACCATAACTTTAGTATAAGTGAATAGAAATCTATGAAATTTAAACACAAGGTTTATGACCATAAAAGGAAGGTTGGTATTGATTTTTTGGAGTTTAGGTGTTTTAGGTGTAAGGGGCCCAAAGGGTCCAAAATTAAACTTTGTTTGATTTCATAAAAATTGAATAATTGGGATTCTTTGATATGCCGAATCTAACTGTGTATGTAGATTCTTAATTTTTGATCCCGTTTTTAAATTGGTCTACATTAAGGTCCAAAGGTTCCAAAATTAAACTTAGTTTGATTTTGACAAAAATTGAATCCTTGGGGTTTTTTGATATGCTGAATCTAAAAATGTACTTAGATTTTTGATTATTGGTCCAGTTTTCAAGTTGGTCCAAATCGGGGTCCAAAATCAAACTTTGTTTGATATCATAAAAAATTGAATAAATGAGGTTCTTTGATATGCCAAATCTAATTGTGTATGTAGATTCTTAATTTTTGGTCCTGTTTTCAAATTGGTCTACATTAAAGTCTAAAGGGTCCAAAATTAAACTTAGTTTGATTTTAACAAAAATTGGATTCTTGGGGTTCTTTGATATGCTGAATCCAAACATGTACTTTGATTTTTGATTATAGGCCCAGTTTTCAAGTTGGTCCAAATCAGGATCTAAAATTATAATATGAAGTATTGTGCAATAGCAAGAAATTTTCCATTGCACAGTATTGTGCAATAGCAAGAAATCTTCTATTGCACAATACTGCAAGTCTTTTCAATTGCACAGTATTGCACAATAGCAAGAAATATCTAATTGCACAATATTGTGCAATAGCAATTTTTTTTTAAATTTGAGTAATCTTTCTTTGTCCAGAATAGTAAGCAAGAAATATCTAATTGCACAATATTGTGCAATAGCAAGGCATTTTTTAATTGGTGTTATCTTTCTTCGTCCAGAATAGTAGTTGAATCAACTTAAATCTTTGTTTTATACAATATACAATGTATATTCACTTTTTACTACCAACTGATAAATTAAAACAATCTTTACCATTCAGTGATAACAAGCATTTTTGTAATACTTTTAGTAACTTTACCTTTATTTTAAAGATTTTAAACATAAAATACATGGTCAGCATGTGCACTCTTAGGTCTTGTTGAGGCACAGGTTACCTATGAGATGTATGCTTAACATGCTTTCACAATTTTGTAAATACTTGTTCAACCTACAGCTTGTATTTAATAAAAGCTCTTCCTAGTTAGGGTTATGGTAGTTTAATCATAATTCCTCCATCATTTGCCCATTGTTTGAGTAATCTATTGATACTGTTTCTGCACATTGGTATATGAGACAGTGAGTACACACACAACTTTCTTTTAAGATTTCTTAAAAGGAAAGGCTTACATTAGTTTGACAGCAACCTTACAACAAAAAGTACAATAAACATGGACATGACAGTAGTTTTTACACAACCCCCAAAAATCACATCATCGTACGATATTGAAAATAAAATTAAAAAAATGTTCCAATATTATTAGGGGGAGGTCAATTTGCAACAGCATAGTGTAGTGCACAAAAGCAAAAAAATGGATATAAATTCAAATCAGATATCTAATTAAAGTTCTTTGACTCCATTTATCATATTTATTCTTTGTCAGAGAAACCTATTATTTGTCAAATATTTAGTTACAATCAAAATTCTGACCTGTATCAAGTGCTAATATTTTGTCCATTTTTTCCACCAACTGTTCAGGGTTTGACCTCAGCACTCCTATCTCTGCACTTGGCAAAACAACTTATTTTAACATGCTAAACTAACATTTTGCAATAGGCATATATGTTGTAGGCTGTTTGGGACCTCTTAAGTGTATTACACTATTAATTATTATAACATTACTTCATGGAAGTTAGATTTTGTATTTTTTTATGAATATTTAATTTCAGATACTATCCACAGTGAATATGGTGAAGAATAACCAATACATGTACCATGAATACAGGACATGGAAGACCTCACAAACTTGGGAGTTTTACAAAAAATAGAACATTTAAATTTACAAAGAAGACATTTATTTTGACATTCATAGACTTGGAAAGTAAAGAAATTAGAATGTGAATAAAAATCCTTGGAAATAAAATTTTGAACTTTGAAGAAGATTGATGTTTGTTTTAAGAAAGTTTGAAGAAAAAGGATACATTCAAAACTGTAAAAAGGAAACATTTCGGTATTCTCAATTTATTCTCAATTTATACTCTGGAGATCAATTACTCTTGATATATAATTTAAAAAAGATCCTATAAAAGTAAGGAAATTTGGTTGAATTGCCAATGAGAAAAATATCAAACAGAGTTCACATGATGTGAGCAATTATAGGTCACCATATGTCCTCCAACAATGAAAAAACCCAACTATAAAGTGTTTTGTGAAAAGGTTTGGACATGACAAATTGAGAAACTAAGAGCCTTATTTTATCAAGTTAATACATGAAAGCAAAGTATGAACCAAAGACCAGCACTGAAATACTTCTGATTATTGTTGATTTACTCTTGAATATTCATGTAGAATGTTTAAAAAGATTTTAAATCAGAGTTATCATCAATATTCAACTTGTTAAACAACAAGTGGCATACTGTATGACAGACAGTTCTATGTCAAAATCCTTGTAATTGTATTGCACCAGAAACAAATTGTAGATAGAACACTAGGATACTATATAAGGAAATGTAGATAAAAAGTATCATCACCTTAAAATGAAGAAAAGCATTTTGTCATTGACAGTTCCATCAAAAGTCTCAGCAATACAATGCAACTGTTACATACAAATCAAACTATACTATATACTATAATAAGTGTGTTATATATATTCTACAATAAGTGTATTATATAGAGAATAATACATGGCAAAATCCGTATCATATGTCGTATCATCCCGAGACATCAATATCAGCCCAAGGGCCTTTAGGCCCGAGGGATGATATTGGTCGAGGGTGATACGGCATGTGATACGGATTTTGCCATGTATTATACGCTTTATCATATATTTCAACAGAAGAGTATTATATTATATGAACTGTTTTTTGATCCATAGATTAGCACTGGGTTACCTTCAGTTCTGTTTTTGTCTTGTTTCAAAGCCTTAAAATAACTGCTTATACAAAGCACCTGGGTTACCTTACCATTTGACTGCTGCTGTTTTAAAAATATTTTGTTTATTATTGTATTTATTTGAGTGTTTTGTATTTTTTATAGCTGTAATTAGTGTGTCAAAAAATATGCAAACTTGATGTTCGTGACGTCACATACAATATGAAAACTTGACGTTCGTGACGTCACATACAATATGAAAACTTGACGTTCGTGACGTTACATACCAAACAATGACGTCATTAAAAAAATGACCTATTTTGAGGATTTTTTTTTTAACAAAAAAAACCCAAAAAACTTACTTTAAGTCAAAAAAAAAAAAAAAAAAAAAAAAGGTATGCGATATGGGTTTTACCATGCGATACGGGTTTAGCTATGCGATACGGGGTATGCGATACGGGGTATGCGATACAGGGTAGGTGATACAGACTGGAAAAACAACCTTTATTAGATATACAAAATAGCTGTATTTTGTACTAAATATATGATAAATACTTAATATATAATATATTATAATGCATAATAATAATAGACGTTATACGTCCGTGGTACAAAACATCCGTATTACGGTCGTGGTACTAAACGTCCGTATTACGGCCGTGGTACTAAATATCCGTATTACGGACGTTTAACAGACGTTTTACGGATGAAAAGCAACGGACGTTTTACGTCCGTGGTACTATTCGTCCGTAGACGTGCCGTATAATACGGACGTATTACGGATTTTTTACGGACGTAAAACATCCGTAGCTATTTTACCTGTGATATACTTGTAGGATCATGGAGTTCTTGGGAGGATAATGGTTACTGCTCAACTAGTTGTGGCAATGGGACACAAATAAGGCGCCGGCGCTGCGATAATCCAGCGCCTACAAATGATGGAAATGAATGTCCTGGTGACAATGTTACTTCCGTTCACTGTAACATCAAAGAGTGTCCAGGTATTTTAAACTGTATACACTTATAATTTGTGATATGTACAATAATTCCATTAATTTTCCTGTATTTGGGATATGCAAAATATTGTTAAAAAAAGTTTTCAGCATTTAAAGGCGTTTTTAAAATAAGAATAAAATCACCTGTTATCCTGGTTATGCATGTAAATGCATCTACAATGAATAATGAATTACTGAAATCGAGTAATTTGCGTCAGCAACAACAGTTCAATATATATACATTTCAAGAAAAAAAAAAGGATTACCGAGACACGTCGTAAAGTAATGCGAGGTAATAACATTATTATATTCAAGGTTATTGGGGAGAGTGGACGCCATTTGGTGAATGTTCTACTTCTTGTGACGAAGGACAAAGACTATTTACAAGAGAATGTAACCATCAATTACCAGGTCATTTTTCTGCCGATTGTGTTGGTGATAATATCGAAAAAAGAACTTGCAATCTACGTGGATGTCCAGGTATAATGCTTCAATTTGTTATTCTACAAGTTTTGATGTCATCCTAGTATAACCATATAAATATATAAAAAAAATGCGGCATGATTGGCAATCAGCGGACTCATTACCCGAGAACAATGAGGCTAAAGTAATCAACTACATGTATATAGGTCACCATACCGCATGTAACGTCACCACAAGGCAATCAATAACACGTACCGAAATGTCAAATGTTATAGAGTTTTAATTATTGTTTAGTTAATTATGTAAAATAAACTAATAGCCGTACTTAAATCTATAATGGTATACTTTTTAAATTGTTATTATTTGGATGGAGACTTGTCTCATTGGCCCTCACACCACATCTTCCTATATCTAATAAACAAAAAGCAATTATCATTGAATTACAATTTATTTTAACTTGATTAAGAATAATGAGAGAAGTAGAAAAGTATAACTTAGAGAAAATATGAATTTGCGATATTATCAATTAAAACCCGCTTAGTCATAAGCTCTAATACACTTTAGAATGAGATAAAGTTCGTGAATATTACGCAAAGACAATATATTGTAGGAAATTGTATAAAGAACCCTAAATATAATAGCCTATGTTAGAAAATTTTGAAATCGAAAGTCATTAAAAGACAAATAAAGCAAGAAGGAGACAACTCTACTGTCACGATTGACAAACAAGAAGAATGTAAAAATAGAATACGAAATATATCGGTGCATAAATAATGAATCCGTTGATTTCCCCCTATAAGTCTTTTTAAATTTGAATTTTTCAAAAGGTGTGCAGAATATATCTTTGTTTCGAATAAAGAAATACTTGGCATGAGTAAAGTTTTAATCCTGTCCAGTCATACCGGCAAAATTTCACATAACATTTCATTGCATTACCAATCACATTTTCAGTCCTTTTTTTCCCTGCATGTAAGCTTTAGTAACTATTTAACTTTAAGTTTGCTAAATTTTCTATAAAAAGACCAAATAAAAAAATATTGGTGCTTTAAAATACCCAAGATATATGTTTATGACTCGGACATTTTTACTACAAAAGAGTGAAGGATCAATTGGCCGTTTCAGAATCTAAAAAATCATGAGTAATGTCCTTGTTCGTACCCAAAATGAAAATAACGTCACGTCATTTGTTAAATTTCTATTGTTTATGACATTATTAACCAATCACGATGTTTTGGTGTACATTTTTGAAAAAATGACCCAGGATGCATAAGATTCTGAAACGGCGAATTCCTACAGCTATCAAATTCAAGGGATTATTTTTTCGACTCTTGTTCGTATGAAACCGGATGTAACGTCATATGATTTGGTGCAAATAACACTGCTTACCCTTCCGGAGCACCTTCAGAGTTCCTGAGACCAACCCCAGTTTTTGCAGACCCCTTGGTATCTTTTGTCCGTTATTTTAACTACAGGTGCAGGCAATATTTCATACTTAATCTTCGTATCTATGAAAAGGTTTATTAACATTGCAAAGTAAATAACAAGATATAGACTTGTCCATTGTTATTTAAAACGTGATGAAAGTAACAAGCATAGCGAATATCAATACTTGTAGGATCATGGAGTTGTTGGGAGGATGATGGTTACTGCTCAACCTCTTGTGGCAATGGGACACAAATAAGGCGCCGGCGCTGCGATAATCCAGCGCCAACAAATGATGGAAATGAATGTCCTGGTGACAATGTTACTTCCGTTCACTGTAACATCAAAGAGTGTCGAGGTATTTTATAACTGTATACACTTACAATTCAAAATATGTAAAATAATTCCATAAGGTTACATGAATTTGGAATATGCGAAATTGGTTAATAAAGTTTAATGCATTTAAAGAAATTTTTGAAATAAGTAAATCACCTATTTTCCTGTATATGCATTCAAATGCATATAAAACGAATAACGATTACTGAAATCGAGTTATTTGTGATAGCAGCAAAGAAAAGTTCAATACATATATTTCAAGAGACAAAAAATAAATCGAATACCTTAAGTGTGTGCAGGTGGAAACTCAGTTGAAATTAGACAAAAGAAATTGAGCACTTATTTGAGAAAACAAAAACTAGATGTGTCAAAATTGAAAAATTGTGATTGAGATTTTAAAAAGTAGATCTTTGATTTTTTAAAGATTCCACATCTGATTGACACCACTAGTTAATCATACAGGTGTATCTCATCTCAATATAATAAGGGCCATATTTTATTTTAGAATAATAGTTCGGGAGCTTAATTAACATACAATGGTATAGCAAACAAAATGTGTTCTTTTGAGAAACTCACCTGATTAAACAGTTATATTTCTTTGTCTGATTTGAGTAACAAGCCGACAATGTATCTTCGTTGTTTTGAGATATTTATGACTGCAACAAGTTTATTATAATAATTCTTTGATATGAAACGATAAACATTACCGGATGGAAGCGTGTCTTAGTTTTACATTAAAAAAGATATCACAGGATCTACAATCTCACATTGTAGACATTATTATATTTTTATTTCTTTTCAACATATTCTGTAGTTAAAATATGTTTGACTTTGTTCCCTTTCACATGTTTTAACTGATTGATGATCTAAGATGATGTCGTCCTTCCACCATCTGATATAAGTAGCTGTACTTCAGAGTTAATCTTATAAAGAAAAAGTTAAACACTCTAGAGAGCCATCCCCGATGCATAGAACATGAGAATCATGTACACATTTTAATGTTCGCTAAACATTTATGCCATGCTTCACACTATAAGTGACAAAAGACATGCATTCCTAAAATACCATTTACAACGAGGAAAGAAACAACAATTTATTTAAATCTTTCTTAATAAGTCTACAAGCTTTTAATCAATTTGTTTTGTTATATATTTGTTTCAATTTAGTTTATAAATGGGGACATTTGAAGGAACTGAACTTAACAAAGGATGAGACAAAAGAGGTTATGAAGAATGAGTTGGATGAACTGAAGAGCAACTTAACAATCGACTCCAAAAACATGTCTGCTACTATCAGGAAACGCATATCAGCACGTGACGAAAGACCGTCTGCTGCATCCGTAGGTTATGTAGGTGTTGCAATGCTGGTGATTCCCTTGTTGATAATTATATGTTTTGACACTCAAAAGTTTTTGGCCATGGTAGTAAATATTTACAGAAAGGTTTGTAAACGAAATTCTGTGCAAATTGCAAATGTTGAATAGGAAAAATACCAAAACAAAGATTAACTTTGAACTATTTTTTTTATACCTATCAGAATATTGAATTAATGTCATTGAAACTCCGTATATACATATTTTGGGAACAATATTTGTTGTAGTATCAATTTATTAATATCAAAAAACAAAATTGGAAATATTTATAAGTAATGCATAAAAATAAATGTAATGTACAATTCAAAAATTACAAAAAAAAATATTTTTGTAATAAAAAAACCCTACGATTACCAACGATATGCAAGTCAGTAAAGTCGTTCTTGTGTTCGTGAGTTTCCAACACCCTAGTTTGAACCGTATATCTATGGTCCGTGATTCTTGGTTTTTTTTAGGTCTAAAAGAATTAACATATTTTTTCTTACTGAAAACTTTAAATCGACCGTCATTGTTCAAAACCAAACTTATTTAATTTGAATTAATATTTTTTTATTAAAAATGGAATTAATCAAATTCGGATATGTTCCTTACGTCGGAACTACAATCCCTTTCCTTACATAAATGTGACTTACTTAATTAGACTATTTACCGGATTTTTTTATGTCATAAGCAGCACGACAGGTGTCACATGTGGAGCAGGATCTGCTTACCCTTCCGGAGCACCTGAGATCACCCCTAGTTTTTGGTGGGGTTTGTGTTGTTTATTCATTACTTTTTCTATGTTGTGTCATATGTACTATTGTTTGTCTATTTTTAGCCATGGCATTTATCAGTATATTTTCGATTTACGAGTTTAACTGTCCCTCTGGTATCTTTCGTCCCTATTTAGTGTTTAAAATTAATCTTTGTTATGTTGGTTCATATAGATGTACATGTTATGAAAACTTTTTTATTTTGAAACTAAGTAGCAAAATTCCTTAACTGGAATCACCGCTTCCACTATTTGACGAACAACATCATGATGGTTACCGTTATGATATACCTGATTAAAGATCAACATTACTGGTTCATGACTTTCGTCGAATGCTTTTCTCCACAATGTTTTTTAATAGCACGGACAATACGACGACAACCGATAGTAGTTTACCGGTACAGATAAACAATTTTGTTTAGGGTTCCTGATAATTTATAATTTATACTTGCTGTTGTATATGTTAGATATTGTTAGAATACTTTTGATTTTGTGTCACCAATAACGATTTGAAAAATGTTGGAATTGTATTATACTCATTTCTACTGTTGTTAAAGTTTTAATTTAGCTGTAATTAGAAATAATATCATCTAAATAAAATGATGCTTACAATTAAGCAAGCATTGATAGTTCAAATAGGAAAAAAAACAGGAACTATTCCTCACTGGAATAGAAGCAAAGAACATTGTTGTCAGCGGAATTGTAATGTATTGCTGAATAAATAATTTTTTTTTTAGATTTGCTGTATAGTATGTCGTGATGTTGATTTTATTATGTTGTGTCAGCAATAAAGATTTTGATTAGATTTATTTTTTTCAAATATAAATGTCTTCTTTCAACTAAAGGGATCAAATAGATATTGTATAATTATGTTTTATGAATGAAACATATATCAAATGTTCAAGGTTATGTTGTTTACAGCTTATCTAAGAAAGGGGGCTTACTTTGTTTTAATAATAATGATGAAAACCAAAATCTAGCTGACACCATATTCTCTTGTAGTTTCATTATAATCCAGCTTTAGTATGCTCAAAATGTTGTTTCGAATAGAGCAGATGTGATTTACAATATTAATGATGTCTATATTGCTACATGTATTGTTGATTTAATATCATGTTTTGTACATAACGAAGTAATACATATATTCATGTTTAATTTTTCTTCAAAATATTCGAGTTACAACTTAATGATAGTTTTTTAGCATTTCGAAAACAACAAAAGACAGATCACAAATATGACTAATTGAAAAGTTATTTTTAATAATTTTGTACAAAACATTTTAAATGAAGATAGCATGCTTCGGAATTACGTTTTTCATTCGTCACATTTTTGTCGAAATAAGAAAGTGCTTAAAAACGTCTGAAAATATGTATAACTTATATAACCATAAAATAAACGGTACCAATTTTCCGGCACTGGATGTGCATTTTGACAATACATGTCTCTTCAGTGATGCTCGTCGCCAAAATATTTAAAATCCAAAGCTTGAATTAAAGATGAAGAGCTTTAATCCAAAAGGTCTAAAAAGTATAGCCAAATCTGTGAAAAGAATCAGAGATTTGCACGAGGGAGATACATTCCCTAATTCATAATAATTCCTAACATTTTGTAATATCAAATTTAAGTAACACAAAAAATTCCGCCAGTACCGAAGTACTGGCTATTGGGCTGGTGATACCCTAGGGGACTAACAGTCAACCAGCAGAGGCATCGAACCAGTGTTAGTTAAAACATTAACGGTACCAATTATTCTGGTTCTGTCTTGTCTTCGAATTACGTCGTGTATATGAATGATTATAAACACTTGTAAAGTTATATATGGAAAGAGTTTACATTGTAGCTGTGTAATTTATCCATGTTGTAATGTCTGTAAATTTCAATATAAAAACCATATTTACATTTTATTCAAAGTATATGTCAGACTAAAAGTAATCGATTTTTGTAGAAAACAATTTAAGATAAAGATATCATGCCAAGAAATAAACATAATATGTCATGTTTTTCATCCTTCACATTTTTGTCGAAATTAGAAAGGTGTTCCACTTCTGAAAATAAATGTCAACATGAAAAATTATATTAAAATTTTATTCGAAGTATATGTCAGACTAAAAGTAATCGATTTTTGTAGAAAACAATGTAAAATAAAGATATCATGCCAAGAAATAAATATAATATGTCATGTTTTTCAACCTTCACATTTTTGTCGAAATTAGAAAGTTGTTCCACTTCTGAAAATAAATGTCAACATTAAAACATATTCGCATTTTTTTCGAAGTATATGTCAGACTAAAAGTAATCGTTTTTTGGAGAAAACAATTTAAAATAAAAATATCTTGCCAAGAAATACATATAATATGTCATGTTCTTCATCCTTCACATTTTTGTCGAAATTAGAAAGTTGTTCCACTTCTAAAAATAAATGTCAACATTAAAACATATTCGCATTTGTTTCGAAGTATATGTCAGACTAAAAGTAATCGTTTTTTGAAGAAAACAATTTAAAATAAAAATATCTTGCCAAGAAATAAATATCATATGTCATGTTCTTCATCCTTCACATTTTTGTCGAAATTAGAAAGTTGTTCCACTGCTGAAAATAAATGTCAACATTAAAACATATTCACATTTTTTTCGAAGTATATGTCAGACTAAAAGTAATCGATCCTTCACATTTTTTTCGAAATTAGAAAGTTGTTCCACTTCTGAAAATAAATGTCAACATAAAAATATATTTACCATGTTTACAATTTATTCGAAGTATATGTCCCACTTCTGAAAATAAATATGAATTATATATCAAGGATATACTACTAATTGTTTGATTTATGTTATGTAAATAAATAAAAATTTTAGCGTTTCGTTTTTATGGATTTGGTTTTGTCATGCCGTTCATTGAACAATCATGTTACGGAATGTACTTGATTATCTTGAATATAAACAGAAGATGGTGTATGATTGCCAATGTAACAACTCTTCAAAAGAGATCGAATAACAAGCAATTAAACAACTATAGTTCACCATACGACCTTCAAAAATGAGGTAATGCATACCGCATAGATAACTATTAAAGGCCCCGATATAACAGATGTAAAACAATTCAAGCGAGAAAGACTAACGGAGTAACTTATGTTAAAAAAATAAATGAAAAACAAATTTTTAGCATAGCAACAAACGACATCAAATTATAAGCTGCTGACTTGGGACAGGCTAAAAAATGCAGCATGTGGCGGGGTTAAACAATTAAGGATTATCCCCGCCCCTAACCTAGAACAGTGGTGCAACGGTACAAAATAAAAACAAAATATTCATAAAATTAACTCATCTAATGAATACAAATAGAAATACACCTAACAAAAACACGGTGTGGACGTTACTGGGTATTTTTACACTGCAGCAACTGAAAGACACAACCTTAAGTTGTGTGAGAACTCTTAAACATTTGAAGATTTGAGCGTCACTGATGGGTCTTTTGAAGACGTTTTTCTGGCGTAAATACAAAATTTAGTCCTGGTATCGATGATGAGTTTATTTACTGACAGCTTGTTCAAAGCCAATAACAATTTTAAAAGAATTCATGCATCTTATACTAAATTGATGTTCTTATCATTGTCCCTCTTACCGACACATACCTAAGTTAAATTTGAATATATATTTCTTATTATCCACATATCCCTTGTGATTTATATTAGATATTGTTGAAAGAAAGGTGAAAGATACCAAAGTAATATTCACACTCAAAAGATGAAAATAAACCGACACAGCTATGGATTAAAATGAATACAATAAGCAGACAAACAACAGTGCACAAAACACAAATTCTCCCACTCCCATTTAAATCTAGTAAAAAAACAACATAAGAAACTCTGAATATTTATAGAAGTTCACAGGTAAACCAGATGTAGACGTAATGGTCTAGTCCAGCTTTCTTGACTATCATCTCCTGATAAATAAAGTTACAACCCACAACATATATTCACCAAACAAGTACATGGAAATACAATATTTTAAAACTAATGATTAACTACACATATAAAAAAAGATTCGTAAAACATAAACACCAAAACTAACTTGAGGGGTTACCCGATACTTTGATCAATATAGATTTGACTCTTTTAGTTTTCATTAAGTTTTTAAAATATTTACTTTGACCTGTTTACAAAAATTTGAAAGTTTCGAGAAATTTGAACTGTTCAATTAACAGGGATAACTTGGCTGGCTATATATCAATTTGACTAACACTAATTTCGATCGTTCAAAATTGATTACTCCTTATTGATAGTATTTGATTGAAACACTCAGCCGATTTTTAACAGTTAACTCCATTAGGTGTTCTGTACCCTCTTGAGTGTAATTTATTTTTACAAAAAAAGTTTGTTTTTTTAAATATATCCCGGTTGCTGAGAATGTTTTTTGGTCAGTTTTAACAAACTAAATATTTCTTTGCAAACTTATTCTTCGTCAATGCTGTTCATATTGACAATCTATTCCAGTTTGTTTTGTGTCATTGAAAGCTTTGGATTTTGGCAAAATTGCTGAAACTTTTATCTTTAAAGACGGTAAAGTGTTGTAAATAAAATCAGTTAAATAAATGTAACATTTAATAATCAATTTGATTGATAAATATAAACTCATCATACATACAAGAATTGAAATTGTATATATACGCCAGACGCGCGTTTTGTCTACACAAGACTCGTCAGTGACGCTCGAAACCAAATATGTTTAAAAGACCAAATAAAGCACGAAGTTGAAGAGCATTGGTTTTACAATTTTACCAAATACAGCTATGGTAATATATTCCTGAGGTAGAAAAGCCTTAGTATTTCAAAAATTCAAAAGTTTTGTGAACAGTTAATTTATTATTATGAATTTGTAAATACTAACTCAATTCAACACAGAAGTGCTGACTGCCGGGGTGATCAATCATTCCCAACAACATTTGTGTTTATCATCAGCAATAACAAATGTGTGTATTTTCTCAACATTGTTTTATTGTATTTATTTTTTAAGCGTTTTGTTATTTGATTTTGCCATGTTATTATTGACTTTCCGAATTGATTTTCCTCTAAATTAAGATTTTTTGTGATTTTACTTTTTTTTTGCACCATTAGATTAAGAATATTCATTTAGTACTAGAAGTAGCATTCTTTTCCAGTCAGTTATGTTTTTCATATAATTCAATTTAGACTAGTTATCAAAAGTACCAGGATTATAATTTTATACGCCAGACGCGCGTTTCGTCTACATAAGACTCATCAGTGACGCTCAGATCAAAAAAGTTAAAAAGCCAAATGAATGCGAAGTTGAAGAGCATTGAGGATCCAAAATTCCAAAAAGTTGTGCCAAAATACGGCTAAGATAATCTACTCCTGTGGTAAGAAAATCCTTAGTTTTTCGAAAAATTCAAAGTCTTGAAAACAGAAAATTTATAAAAATGACCATATAATTGATATTCATGTCAACACCGAAGTGCTGACTACTGGGCTGGTGATACCCTCGGGGACGAAACGTACACCAGCAGTGGCATCGACCCAGTGGTGTAAATAGTTATCAAAAAGTACCAGGATTATAATTGTATACGCCAGACGAATCTGAGACGCAAAAAAAAAACCCTTATGTTTGACACATTGTCTGCAAAATAAGAACAATTAATTGGTAATGTTTTTCGCCATAGCTCGTGATATAGACACTTTTGTTACGTAAATCAAGTTTGAAATAAACTTGATAAGCGTCACTTCGTCTACTCCTGTAAAACTGTATTAATTGAAAGATACCATTTTTGTGATAAACCCATGCAACATCCCTCTACGAACAGATTTTATGAAGAAATTCAGAAGAGTTTAAACCACACATTTCTAAAAGGCGGGTAGATAGATACTTTCGTTGAGATATCAGCTCCCACGGGAAAAATATTGAAACATATTGCGGAATAGTAAAAGAGTACAAGAAATTCATGTAAAAATATCTATTAACTGAAACCATTGCATGGTCCATATAATACAACAATGGCTAACAGTTTGATTCCTTTCAACAAGCAGGGTAATAACCAGCACACGATAAAATTAGATAAATTCTCAATGTTGAAATGAAAAGACGAAAAGAAAACATTCTCATGGAAACTTCCAAAACAAGATTTAATGATATCAACTGTTGATTTCAAGATTGACTGAAAAAAACTATGTGTTATAATTTTATTTAACAATACAAACATACTGTTGATACAGGGGGGAAATTAAAAAAAATGATTTGACTAAGAGTATGAAAGTTTAAAAGGCACTGTGGAAAAAATTCGAAATGAAAAGAGAAACAACTCTGGGGTAAAAATAGATAGATTATTCAATATTGTCAACATCTCTACTGAAATTTGGGACAAAATGAAAGATGACTGTAATGTATCGATGACTTATTCAAGCTTATTGGAAGCTGTTATGTTATAGGAGAAGAAGACAAAACGGCTTTTTTTTACCAACTTCCTGATTGAAAAAAAAACAAAAAAAAACTTGATCTTGCAGAATTTAATATGTCTGTCTGAAACCGATAATTCTTTCAGTGTCTCTTGTTGTTGTGGAGTGTTTCAATTTGAAATCATTAAGCCTGTTACTCGTACTACTAAGCATACATTGATTACATTCACGTTGGTTTGCATTGCACAATTTTTTAGTAAGCATTTTGTTTAAAGTATGACAAAGCCTTGCTTGACGGAGATTGCACATTCAGATGTAGGTCTACGCAATGTAAGAACGAAAATGAAATAATGATGTTAATCGTAAAATTTAATCGTATTACTAATTTATAGTTACTGTTAAAAATTCATGTATACAAATCATGTTTCCTTAAGATCTTTCCACGAGCGGAGAGACAACTTCTAATTAATTTCATATTTTTGTATTAACAATACCAATAAATATACTGGACAATTGATCTGTCAAATTGATTAACACGACGACTTTTTAAAAGAAAACATAACTATTTAATGATTTTAAATACAAATTTATATCAAATCTATGAAAATTGAAAAAAAGACCGGTTAACCGGTGAGCGTTTTTAGTATTCGATATTCGGTCGTTCAAACGGTTAACCGGTTAACCGTTTACAACACTACTTTTAAATTATGTTTTTTTATTGTCCATTAATCTGGAAACCACTTTCCCCCTTTTTGCACCTTATTCCTTAACGGTTAGAGCCATAACTCCCAAAGACAATTCTTACCATCCCTTTGTGGTATTCCAATATCCAAATTCTAAATACATGGTAAGAAACATCATATCAAAGAATCCGAAGAATTCAATTTTTGATGAAATCAAATAAAGTTCAATTTTTGACCTTTTAGACCTCAATGTAAACCAGTTTAATAACCGTTCCTAAATATTAAAAATCTAAATGCATGGTCAGATTCAGCATATTGAAGAAACCGATATATTGAACTTTTGTTGAAATCAAACAAAGTTTAATTTTGGACCCTGATTTGGACCAATTTGAAAACTGGGTCCATAATCAAACAACTAAGTACATGTCGATTCAGCATATCAAAGAACCCCAAGAATTCAATTTTTGTTAAAATCAAACTGTTTAATGTTGGACCCTTTTTATTTCAATTGACTTATACTAAAGTTATTGTGCAAAAACCAAGAATAATGCTTATATGAGCCCTTTTTTGGCCCTTTATTCCTAAACTGTTGTGAACAAACTAACCGAAATCAATTATAACCTTCCTTTTGTATTCATAAACCTTGTTTTAAAATTTCATACTTTTCTATTGCCTTAAACTAAAGTTAAAGTGCGAAAATCAAGAAAATGCCAAATTGGACCCTTTGTGGCTCCTTATTTCCAAACTGTTGGGACCACAATTTTCAAAATCAATCCCAACCTTTCATTTATAGTCATACACCTTGTGTTCAAATTTCAGAGATTTATATTGCCTTAAACTAAAGTTAGGGGGCGGAAACTAAAATTATTCGAACGCTACAGACGACAACGACGCAGACGTGATACCAATATACGACCACAAATTTTTCAGTTTTTGCGGTCGTATAAAAATGGACAAGAAATAAATGTATGATCATATCAAAATAATTAAGTAAACAACATACAGATATTCTCTATAGTATTGTTTTTTTTAGAATGGAAATATTGAGGAAAAAAAGTGAAATTGACAAAATTTAAAATAATAAAAAAAGATACAAACTTTAAAATACATAAAAAAGGAAATGAAAATAAATCTATAATAATCTGATGATTTTTTTTAATTAGTTCACAAATTAACACTCTTTATGTTTTTCACATATGAAAGAGGGACGAAAGATACCAAAGGGACAGTCAAACTCATAAATCTAAAACAAACAACTGGCAACACCTTGGCTTAAAATGAAAAAGACAAACAGACAAACGATAGAAACAAATAACACAACATAGTAAACTTAGTAGATTAAACAACATGAACCCCACCAAAAACTATGATTAGTTTCATACAAGTAATTGATTCCAAGGATACCTTCCTTTTTGTATTTTTGTTAATATACAAATAGAATACTCTACTGTACGTTTCACAATTACCACATGTTACTAGTGTGACCCCTTATGATTATCAATGGAAATCTGACATCAGTCTGTAACATAATAATTCAGAAGGGGTTCTTCTAGCTTTGTTTTAAGTACAGATGAGATAACAACAACATGAATATGTGAAAAATTTAATGAAATAAAAATCTATAAAGTCTTAAACAACTCATCAACGTACTGCTATAAACACCTAATAAAGTTATATATGTAAGCTGCACAGTGAGAGCATTTAAGGAAGAATCATAACCAACAAATTGCATGTTTTAAAGTGTATATGAAAGGTTCACAGTATCAACAAAAGATGCTAACATCATCATAAGTAGCACAAAAAAAGTATCTCACTGTCAAATTATATATCAAACTTGCACAAAAGAAACAAATGAAACAGTAATTACAAGAAGGAACACACAACATATTACATATACAACTTCAAAATTCAAAATAATCTTCTTCTCCAAAGACCAACACATAAATTGTATTCACTCATATTTTGTCAAGTATCTTTTTCGAAGCTGACTAACAATAAAAGAGGGACGAAATATAACAGAGGAACAGTCAAACTCATCAATCAAAACTAAACTGACAACGCCTGAAGCTAAAAATGAAATAAACGAGTTGTGGAATAAACGAAACAGTATACCAGGTTCAATTACAAACAAGAAACGATACATGAAATATCTAATGGTAATGTGTGTGAATGGGTCTAAACATTGAAGTATAGCGTAATTAGGAATAACCTCAAGTGTGATTTTATTCTGTTTGAATAATTAACTGGGTGAAATATTCTTAAAATTACGATTTTCATGAAAAAAACTAAAATATGTTGGAAATATAAGACATTCCTGAAACTTTGTTAAAAGAGTAGAAAGTAGATATAAGAAGATGGTGTATGAGTTCCAATGAGACAACTATCTATCCAAGTCACAATTTGTAAACCATTAAGATCTCTCTACAAAAATGTGCTTTAAAAAATGAAGTTTGATAGGTATATATCATTTCAAATTACATGAATTAGGTTTTTGACACACTTTTTCATTATAGAGATGGGAAAATCATACGTGGACAAATGTCATATTTCTAGAAGATCTGGGAAAAAATTATACCTAGAAACATAAAAAATACAGTAGGTTGAATAAATTGACAGGAAATTCACGCATAATACACCAAACATCTAATTATTACTGACCTCAATTTCTTGCAATAGAATAGTCTGCTTCGTAAAAAATATTTTTCTTATTTTAAAATTATACATAAAGTTCATATTCAGTATCTGATTAGAGATGTCTGCAATTTTTATTTCTTATTTTTATTAATTTCCGCACAGAAACATCGTGCAAATGATGAATTTCTTACATGAGTTCCAATCACAGTGATTTAAGTTTCTTCCTGTAGTCAAAAATTGTAAAAAACAATATCTACCTCATTTTTTTTCAATGACCATTTGCTATTTTCACTGACTTGCATTTACAAACTTTTCTGTAAATAGTCGCAAAAACGGCGAAAAACTTTGGAGCGTCTGCAAAAATAATCATTGCCAATGGAATCAAGAGCAGAGCGACACCTACATAACCTACAGATGCAGCAGACGGTCTGTTGTCACGTGCTGATATGTGTTTCCTGATAGTAGCCGAAATGTTTTTCGAGTCGATTGTTAAGTTGCTCTTCATTTCATCCAACTCTTCCTTCATAATTTCTTTAAGATCATCTTTTGTTAGGTTTTGATCTTTCAGATGTCCCCATCTATAAACTAAATAAGCAAAAGTATCTTGTAGAATTTATTTCAGACTCATAAAAATACAGTTTTCATGTTTCAAGTAAAACAACAGAAATACCGAACTCCTTGGTTTATTCAAATCTAAAAGTCCCAAAAATCAATTGTCAAATTCAGAAGCTCAAACACATAAAACAAACGAAAAACAACAGTCATATTATATATTCCTGTCTTTGTTCATGCATTTTCTTATGGTTGATTAAACCTGGTCTTAAAGCTAGCTAAACCTTTCACTTGTATGGCCTATAAACTATTAAACTGACAACGAAACAAACATAGAAGGTAAAATGTCCAAAAATAAGGGATCAAATGGCACAATCAAATGCTCATACACATCACACCATTGTAAAACATATTTTGACTTGATACACGCATTTCCTAGTTAATATTCAATATTAAATGAACAATATCATAATTTGCTTGCATTCATTCAAACATATGATTTACATAATAAACATCCATCTCTTAAAGTGAAATTTCCTTGATACCTACAAACAAAAACTTTGCTAAAATGTAAATTAACTTTTATAGTGTTTAACGCTACTTGTAAGCACCGTATTTAGATTATTTCGTGGCGGTTATAAAGTAATATACTTAGTAAAACATATGTTAAAGCAAAGGATGAGGAACTGATATATTCACGTCTTAATTGACAGTTAATATCACTTTCCACAAGCATTTTTTTCAAAAATGGTACTTGCATGACAACTTGAAATTCAAAAGTCATATGATTTGATCGGAAATTTAAAGACTCATTTATCTCTACATCCTGAACAACCAAACCATTGAAAATTCAGCTTTAGAATATGTAGCGTTGTGAGAATTCCCATAAAGTATGATTGTTATGTTAAATATAGTACACGATGACACAGACACAGTAGCTAAACGGATAAGACTTACAATATCAAGAGTGTATCTTCATGAATGAGAAGTTCAAAATTGACTGTCGTATAAGTATAACTTGCTTATTCTAGAGAATTAAAAATTATGCAAGTGCTTATTTACTTAATTTAGAAATAGATCGTTTACTATGGTTTATAAGTCAGTTAAATGAAAATATTAAAATTGAAATTAACTTATCATTTTACTTTCTCTTTAAATAAAACTCTTTAAACGCGACTAAATTTTTTATATGCCTGGACAATCTTTGATGTTACAGAGAACGTAAGTAACCCTTTCACCGAGACAAATATCTCCACCATTTGTAGGCGCTGGATTATCACACCGTCGGCGCCTTAGTTGTGTCCCGTTGCCACAGGAGGTTGAGCAGTGGCCATCATCCTCCCAACTGTTCCATGCTCCTTCAAGTATTTGCATTTTTTATAATGGATGTCAAAATATCTTAAATAATCGATAACTCGGTTCTGATACTTACGAGCAGTTGAGTACCCGGACAACTCGTAAACGTCTAGTGAAAAGTGTAGATTTTTGTTGAGATGTGGTGTTAATTATTATCCTTCATAAACTAATTACACTATAATGAAATGGCTTGGAATATTAACAGTAGATATTACTGTTGTAGAACTTAAACCGTATGAGTACTCAATATACTCTGATCCTTGTTTATGTGTATTGCTAGTCCATGTTATGCCGATAGTACAACTAATAACGTTTCCAAAACTAGTTATTGTGTGTGTGTTTTTGAACGAAATCAGAAATACATCTTAGTACATCAAAATTATTTGTTAAAAGCACCGAATATACAAATGTGAAACATTTCAAACGAGAAAACTAACAGCCTTATTTTGTGTACCAAATAATGAACGAAAAACAAATAAAGTAGCACAGCAAAAGCAATTACAGAATGACAGGCTCGTGACTTTGGACAGGCACTTACATAATGTGGTTTGGTTAAACATGTTAGCCGACACCTTAAACACTACTCCTAAACTTGGGACAGAGGGGTAACAGAATAACATATGAAAAAAATATAAAATCAGTTGTAAAAAGCTTAACTAATTATCAGATGGATACAAATAGAAATACGTCTCACACAAATACAGAGTGGGCGTAGACGGAAACTTTTACATCCCAATAACAAAAAGACACTAAGTTCAGATCTGTGATGACTCACAGTTACTGACAGCTTGTTCAAAAAGTTAATAACAACTAATAAAAATTCATGCATATAATAAAATTGGGAATGGAAATGGGGAATGTATCAAAGAGACAACAAACCGACCATAGAAAAAACGACAACAGAAGGTCACCAACAGGTCTTCAATGTAAAGAGAAATTCCCGCACCGGCGGCGTCCTTCAGCTGTCCCTTAAACAAATATATACTTGTTCAGTGATAATGAACGCCAAACTAATTTCCAAATTGTACACAAGAAACTAAAATTAAAATAATACAAGACTAACAAAGACCAGAGGCTCCCTGACTTGGACAAGCGCACAATGCAGCGGGGTTAAACATGTTTATGAGATCTCAACCCTCCCCTATACCTCTAGCCGATGTAGAAAAGTAAACGCATAACAATACGTACATTTAAAATTCAATTCAAGAGAAGTCCGAGTCTGATGTAAGAAGATGTAACCAAGACTTAATTATCAATCAATACACATCCAACATCTAATGAATTTAGCGTCACGTCGCCATAAACAGTAAGATAAAAAGCATGAGATATGGATTTTGCTCATTGATGAAGGTCGTACGAGGTTATATAGTTACTAACTTCTACTTCATTTTGTCTCTGGTGAAGTGTTATCTCAACTGCAAGCATACCACATCTTCTTTCTTTTTTATGGTTCACAAGGTGATGAAAGTGTCAATTGTTGATACAATATAGCTTCTTACCTGAAAATCCACCTGAGTTGCATGGTTTGTATTCATAGTTTTCACCACCACAATCCACAGACAAATGGTCTGGTAATAAGGCATGGTTACACGTTCTTGTAAATAGCTTTTGTCCTTCGTCGCAAGAAGTAGAACATTCACCAAATTGTGCCCATTGACCCCAATGACCTTCAATATATTGAAATAAGTATACTGTAGCTCAGTGTTTCTTAACAATATTTCTTGTAGAGTATAGCTATCAAGAAACTAGTCCAGACGAATATCAAAGCAGATTTTTTATTTATAGATCTACCAGTTGGACAGTTAGAAATGTAATTCCAACATGACGTTCTCCAAACACTTTGAGTACACATTCGTGGCAAAATATGCATATATTGTTTGGGCTGTTCTTATAGTACTCCCACGTCATACGCTTTTTTTCTATGAATGAGCTACCGGACGTCAAAGAACGATGACGAAAGGAATAAGCATTTTAAAGGAAAATACTTGCTTGTGAAACCGAAAATTATCACAACAAGGAGACGTAAAAAAAGATGCTTAATGTGTTATTTGCCATATTTTTATACATACAATTCATAGAGGTAACAATGTCATTTAAAATCTATCCAAACCTATTTAAATACGTTGTGGTTAAAAGTTTTTAAGTATGCAATTAATTCTGTTTATTCCGTTCTTTTACGTCAATTCAAAAGTGCGTTTATTAATGGGAACGATAAATCTTAGCGTTCACCTTGAGCACTTTAATCTAACAGAAATGCCGTATTTGTCCCATTAGAATAGAAATAACTCATGGAGGCGTGAATTTATATGATTTTACCACGGGTTTGCCCTTTATACTGATATCTTACCCCTTGTTATAACTAGGGGTAAACTATTTGGCACAAGGGCCAACCCGTGCTAAAATCAGTATAAATTCATGATCGTCCCCTTGAATCATTTCTTGATTATATAAATTTGAATTTCTAGTTCAAGTGCTCTCATAAATTAAGCACATACTCAAATAGACGCACAATGACCTATAGTTGTTTATTGCTGTGTCATATGATCTCTTGAAGAGTTGATTCAACTGTAATTATGCCATACTTTTATATATACCACAAGACAAGCAAATGGCTCTGTTTAATCCTATTTTTGTTTTCATACAATGAAACAAGAGAATCTGGCAGATGTCATTATCATCGTTTTTCTATTAATATTAACTTTAAAAAACTTGTTCTTGTTCTTTTGAATTATAGAGAACATTAAATACATTTTGATTTTTTATTTCAATTGTAACATCATTTAAATTCTGAAGATGACCTATACAATGTTTAATATATCTTTGTATGATTTCAAAGAATCCCCTGACCTTCAATATTGAGTGCACGATACGATACATAAAGTTTTCGAATATTATTACCGCTGATGAGATATTGTAAAGTTTTTTCTCTAAACAAAGCATTGCAGTTTATAATATTGTATTAAAGGTAAAACTATGCTTATAAAAGAACTTTGCTTAATAATCTTTGAATACTCAAAATACTCAAAATTAGCATGACATTAGTTTATTTTTGTTTATTAGTTTTAAGAAGAGGCATATTATGCAGGTTAATTGTTTGAACAAAGATATCGATACAAGCTAATAATAGTTATTAAATGTACCAGGATTATATTACAATACGCCACTTGCGTTTCGTCTATAAGAAGGATATAAAAATACGGATTATTTGTGTTATTAAGCTTTGCTGTTACAAATTGTTAGAAATTATTATAAATTAAGGAATGTATCTCCCTCATGCAAAGCACTGATTCCTTTCACGAATTTGGTTATACTTTTTAGACCGTTTGGATTATAGCTCTTCCTCTTTTCTAAAAGAAAACCTTTAGATTTCAAATATTTTGGCCACGAGCATCACTGAAAAAACATGTTTTGTCGAAATGCGCATCTGGTGCAGAAAAATTAGTACAGTTAATGGTATTACAGCATTTTAGAGATAAGTGATTGGAAGTAAACGAATCTTTGTATTGTGCTACCTTAATCATATTTGCTGGCTTTTAAACTAAACAAAACATAGCAAGAAGCTGGAATTACGTTTATTGGTATAAAAGAATTTAAAATACAGAAATAGTTGTGCACATTGCTAAAGATTGTATAGTTCTTTCTAGTTGGTCACTTCCAGACATACCCTCGAAATATGTACACAACATAAGATAACCACTATAGCTAATCAGCTGTCTTCCTAGGGATAGTGACTTAAATCTACTTTTTATGTAGTCTAAATAAGAAATGTTCGTTGTGACTGATACATTACCTGTACACTTTATTTAAACATTGTGAATTTTTGGATGTACCACGTGGATCACTGTTTACATCTTACTCAGAAGAACATATTCCGTGTATTCTTTATTTTGATTAGTTAACTTGTAACCTGGATATAGAGGAAGCCGATCACAAATTTTTCTTTGTTTCGGGATTCGCTGTACATTCGAAATTTATTTGTTGAAATTATTAATATGTAATTTATAGAAGATTCTATTACTTGCGAGTAGTCGAGTCATCGGACAAAAGTCTAGTGAAATGTTATGCTTTTTGTTGAGATGAGTTATTATAGCGTTTTCTCCCTTGTGTTAAAGTCGGACACCAGAAATCATAGGTAACAAAGAAAAGGGAAATCTGAACTGGTATCATTTATAACTGTAAAATGTAAAGCGTATTGTTGCAAAACTCTATCTGTATAATTTAGGAATAGAACTTGTTTCTTGTTATGTGTATCGCTAGTCCTCTTTGTGTCATTAGAACAATAAATAACGGCACACCTAACATAACATCAATTTATTGTGTGTGTGTTCTTGACCGAATCAGAATCCCTGAATGCCCATGAAGCCTTCAATATATTTATAAAATCAAGCTTGGTAGAAAATCTGTATCATCTGTTCCTGTGGGGTTAGTACTTTTTAGTATATTAAGACTTGTCTCATAATTTGTCCTCAAAATATTGGACTTCAAATGATGGTTACGAAACCATGTTTAATTTATAATTAAACAATAATAAAGTATCAAATACTAATTTTCAATTTTGGATGGATCGTACGTGTCTTCTGACGTCGTTATGTTTATCGGCAAAATACATGATTTTGTCATGTGACCATTACGTAATCAACGCTTTTTCACGGTTAATCCGGTTCAAAATGGAACTAAGAATTAAATTATAAGAAATAGCTGTAATGTTTTTTTCTGTCCTTTCAAAATAACATAAAAAATCTGGTGCACATCAACTCCCTCAGGCAAAGTTAACTTTAGATGAATTTGTATGTTTATTTAAAGATGTTTTGACATATAGCTCTTCAACGTTTTCGGTACTTATACATCCTAGGATTGCAAATGTTTGGCTTTGAGCGTTCCTGATGAAGGTAAATCCAGAAAAGCGCTTCGGACGAAATAAATTAATAAACGTGTTGTTTTCAATTTTTTAAAGTAACCACTACACAGGTTATTCTGTGTGCACCACATTTTTGATGTTATTTCTTCATAGACAGAAAAATATTACAGTCATTCCTGAAATATCGTTCTAAAAATCAAATAAGGATTTCATTCCAATCGCGTTTACAGTTTACAAAGAAGTCTTGATTAACATACACACGTAATAAGTGTACGTACGGCGTGCGAGTTATTATTTCATATCAGTGTTAATTTATTTATAAACACCGTTACTCATGTCTCTTATCGTTTGTGTAAGGTTCAGCGCAGGGCATTTACATTTGTATATTTTGTTCTTGTTCGGAAATATGATCTGACCCACAACTTAAGAAAAAAGTATGTTCTAAATGCTGTTGCTACAGGTCTGCACATGCACAAATCATCTCAGAAGACACAGACTAATACAGAAATATGTATAATACAGCAACCGGACCAATTTTTTTTTCGGATATTTTGTGTTATTAGAATTTGCTGTTACAAAATGTTAAAAATAATTATAAAAATTTGTAAAGGAATGTATATCTCCCTCATGCAAAGCTCTGATTTCTGTCACAAATTCGGCTATACTTTTTTAACATTTTGGATTTTTATATAAGCTTTGGATTTCGAAACATATTCGTGAGGAAGATTTTGAAAATCTCATTTAGTCACACTGAATAGGTTGATTGATTTTTGGTTGCTTGCTTAACGTCCAGTGGCAAACGTCAAGCATGTTCAGGACGATACACACTGAATTGAGAATCATAATGTGACCTACATGTATTTAAAATCGTTTTCGTGTCAGGTTTGAACTTTTTAAAATTTATGTATATCTTTTACTCTATCAAATGATCATCTAATAAGATAATCTTATATTCTTTTGAATTAAATTAACGTAACTTAAAAAGGGTAGTGTGCGGAGGGTATATAATTATATCCTGATTATCTGTTAATATAATGTATTGCTATTCAAAAGAAAATCTGTCTAAATTTTTCATTCGATTCAATTAAAATTGTTAAAAAAATAACCACTATTCCGCGATAGAAATGACATTAGAAATATAAAATAAATCATACCCCTTCCCCTTTTCCAGAAACCAAGTGGTACAATAAATTACTTACACTATTTCTCGTATACATTTGTCATACACCGTTATCGGATGGTCACAATACATTTGTGTCTTACTTCATACAGTTACAGTATTATTTTTACTGTGTATGGATAATAATTTTTAAAAGGTTAATATCTAGATTAATTAGTGGGTTTTATTTCACATACTAAATGAGCCGTAGGGCGTATCAAAACCTGAACGCATTAGAAAGGAATATCTAATGAATATGTCGGTAAAATAGGATACGAAATTTTGCAAATCTTTATAAAAAAAAATATTTTCGGGGTGTCAGGATTGCTCAGAATTTGATCAATCAATCTGACACTACTCGGTGTTTTCTACAACGAAAAAAACCTTAAAATATGCATTATCAATAACTTATGGAACAACAGATTTTACTTCCAATTATCTATTTTTTTTATCGATTTCTATTCTTAATACCATATCTTTAATTTTTGACGGACCTGTATGTACAAAGTTGTATTCATGATTTCTTAAACAATGAACAATTTGTAACATATAGCATATTTCAAAATGTGTTAAATGCTTTACAATCTTTGTGTAATAATGTATAAAATTGTAAATGTACTTACACTGGATTACTTATAAATGCCAAATATTCATGATGTTAAATTACAGCTTACGATCTGTCTATAATTATGATCTATTTGATCCTAGACCAAATAAATTATTCGTTTGTTTCTCTGTCCTATATTTTCTCCCAAATATTTGTACTGTAGTCCTGTCATGTACTGTTGTCATTTTAATTTTATCATTAACATTGCCATTAAGGCGGGAGGTTTTTCATGCCACAAAACCAGGTTCAGCCCACCATTTTTTGTTCTTAAAAAGTCCTGTACCAAGTCAGGAAAATGCCCATTGTTAAATTATAGTTCGTTTCTGTGTGTGTTACATTTTAATTTGGTGTTTCTGTTGTGTCGTAGTTCTATTATATTTGATACGTTTCCCTCAGTTTTAGTTCGTAACCCGGATTGTTTCTTCTCTATCGATTTATGAATTTTGAACATCGGTATACTACTGTTGCCTTTTTTATTATTATTATAAACAAAACTTTTCATTATTCTGCAGCCAAGATATGAAATACTTTTCCACTCAGAATAAAAAAATGTAATAATGTCGAATTACTCATTACACAGAAAAAATGTGGAAGTTAATCAATATATAATAAATTTTTACATGACCACTTAACACTGTTTGTGATATGTTATCCTTATCTGAGATGTGATAATAAGCAGTATTTCCCGTCCTATCATTCCACTGCTAAATAACATTTCAAAGCAAACAGACAAATCATTACACCAAACAAGGATTTTAACAAATAAACCAAACAACTTATGAATTGATATATTATGTTACTGTACCTGTACACCCTGTATAGCTTGTGCATGGTAATTCAAAGTTCCAACTACTTAAATTGCAAAATGCATGAAACAGTTGAGTTCCCTCGCCACAATCTTTTGAACAACCTTCATGCAACTTTACGTTAAGTATACAATCTACAAGTAAAATCAATTTGATCTTATTTAATCTACAGAATACGAAGTTTGAGTGTGTATAAGTCGTTTTGAACAAAAATTGTTAAAATTGTTGGTTAAATCGTGTTTTCAGCCTCCATTTATGAGTTTCTCCTTTTAAGAAAGTAAAAAAAAAAATTTGTCTTTCACTAGAACACTAACAATTCGAATTTGATTTTGAGCTCAACATGCATCTCATCCGCAAATATGTTTCACACCGCCCCCTTCTGTAAATAACTGTCCGAAGTAAGGGACTAATAAAAATGGTTGTTGTTTGTTGCTGTGCATCATATTTGGTTTCCGTTCATTGTTTTGTATATTCGTCAAAGCGAAGGTTTTCTCTTCAGTTTTGTTTACAATTTAGCATAACAGTACCTTTTATAGATTAATATACGGTATAGTGGTGTCACTCATTACAAGTGTGTAAAGATGTTCATATAGTTTATAGCATCATTTTGTCATATAATATCTGGTGAAATTTTGTTGATTTTTTTTTTATAAAGTTCTTGTATTATTTCACTAATTGGAAAATGTAACATTCGTGTGACGCATAGATTGTTATTCAATTATGCTGTTTTTGTGTACTGTCATGAATTTATGTAAGGTTTTCGTTATTATTAAGTGGTAAACATGTCGTAATGTACAATTTTGTTACTTATTTATGTTTTTCTCGTGCCCGAGTGTGTTTGTATTTATTTGTACTGTATTATTGTCATGTGATGGTGTCCTTTTAGTGTTATTTCTAACTTTGCAATAAAAGTGCGATGTTCGACTAGCCACAAAACCAAGTTTAACCCACATTTTCCTTAATGTACCAAGTCAGGTAAATGGCAGTTGTTATCTTATAGTACGTTTCTGTGTGTGTTGCATTGTGTTTTTTTTTTATATCACTTCAGTGTTTCTCATGGTTCGTACAATTCCACTTATTGCTGATGTGTTTGCCTCGTTTTTAGTTTCTAACCCGGTTTTGTTTTCTTTCATCGATTAATGACTTTCGATCAGCAGTATAATACCATTGCCTTTATTAAACGAATTTATTATTAAAAAAAACAATCTCAAAAATACTCCGAAGAAAAATAAAAAATTAATAGACCCTAATCAAATTGCAAAATCCGAAGCTCAAACACATCAAATGAATGATAGCAACTGTCATATTCCTGACTGGATAACACCTGTTTTGAAAGCATTCTTAGACTAAATCTTTTTTTGTTTGACAGGAGCATCATAACCCATTATATTTACAACGATGTGAAAATAAATTGAACAGAGACAACCGGCAAACATGTCAAAAATAGGTGAAAAACAGTCAACATCGTGTAAAAATCTTAATCGCTATAAAAATAACAAATATGTTACCAAATCAGGTTTACCACACCATTTTTTACTTTTTAAAAAATGTCTTGTACCAAGTAAGAAATCAGGCCATTGTTATATTATAGTTCGTTTCTGTGTGTGTTACATTTTTAACGTTGTGTTTCTGTTGTGTCTTTTGTTTCCTCTTATATTTGAGTACTTTTTATCCAAAATTAATGTATTTAGTTTTGATGTTATATTTGTTATTCTCATCGGATTTTGTCTAATGTTTAGTTCGTTTCTGTGTGTGTTACATTTTAATGTTGTGTTGTTGTTCTCCTCTTAAAATAAATGCGTTTCCTTCCGTTTTAGTTTGTAACCCGGATTTGTTTTTTCTATCTATTTAATATGAGTTTCGATCAGCGGTATACTACTGTTGCCTTTATTAACAAAGAATCACAAAATGGCATATAGACAAAGCTGCTGCAAAATTTAAAGACAAGAATTCACAAATTTACGATAGTACAATAACACAATAAAAAGATGTATAGAACATAGTCACGTCATATATGTATTAAACACAAAAAGGCAAATGTAACGGTTTATTTCTTCCTCTGTGATTGATATATTAACCGGGGGATAATTTGTCCCACTAATTTTTAGGTAGATTTTTTTCCAGAGGAGTGAAAGCCTATATGTCTTATGAGGATAGTAGGTACCAGCATTTACTTTCCGTTTCATATTTCACAGAACCTTGTGAAATAAAGTCTCATCGATTACTATGTAAGTTACTCGCAATCAATATAAACCTGACCATAATTAAAAATGTTTTACAAAGGTAGAACAAATTGGCATACTTAATATCAATATCAATCAAAGGGAGGTAATTATGAGCAATCTATATTTTAAAGATATTGATATTGATCAATATTATATTCCTGAATCTATTTCATAATTAAATTTTTCAGTGAATCTTATTTTTCTTATTCATTTATATAAAAAGATGACTTAAAACATGATTTAATAAGACAGAAAATATTTCACCGGTAAATAATATCCAGCTGTTGAAATTGTTTTTGTTTATATATAGTGTCATGCTATGATTCCTCTGATTTCCACATAATAAATAACAACATCTCCGTCCTCAGACCCTTGCTTTTTATAATTTACATGATATTGCTGAAACACTCTTTTCACAATGTAGGCCCTTTTGCAGATGAAATATCTTTCAACTATGCAAATCAAGTTGCGGATCTATTGGAAGGGTTCTGGTGGTTGGCACTCCCTTGTTTTGACGATCAATGCATTTGAAAGGGGGACAAATGGTTGAACCCCCACCTCCATATTAACATAGTCAAATTCTTCCATTACTGTGTACTGTTTACAGTAGTAATGAAACTATAATTTGATCTTTACATTTTATATTTGTACTGAGATCTAAAATACAATCACTTTTATCTGTATTTCACTTACCTTGATACTAATAATATTATTTCACAACCCTTCCGGAGCACCTGAGAACACCCCTACTTTTTGTGGGGTTAGTGTTGTTTATTCTTTAGTTTCCATGTTGTGTCATATGTACAATTGTTTGTCTGTTTGTCTTTTTCCTTTTTAGCCATGGCGTTGTCAATTTATTTTCAAGTTTGACTCCCTCTGGTATCTTTCGTCCCCCTCTTTAATTTTCCTCCACAGATCAAAGTTGTAATTTTCATTATCCTTAATATTTTGTCCCTCTTTTAAGATTTTTGAAATTTTCTTTCATAGGTTTTATCATTTTTTTTTTTAAAGAATGATATGTACATCAATATTTCAAGATATTATTTTCAATGCTAATCTGTGAAATTATTTTAAAGGCCCACAGCTCGTAACAAAATAATTCCTACATTTTGTTGAAAAAGTCTGCTTCCAAACTCAACATATATATTATCAATAAGAAACTTCAGCATACTGATAATTTGTTCCTCTGTGCAGCAAGTTTTACCTATATGTGCAATATTAACACAATATGCCGTATGGTATCTATAAGTAATTAATTTATAGCGTATGCTACCGTTTTTAAGTTGAAAAGCATTGTGAAATATTTCTTTTATACGATTTTCAATTACGCACCAAATGCGATGAAAGGGATTATTATGCGTTGTATATGCACTCCTTTATTCAATGATTGTTCAAATGAAATTATAATATTCTAATGTACTTACTGCTATCTGAACGAGAAAATAATAATAGAGTAAAAATAACTGTTTCTTCTATTCTAAGATCCATGTTATAATAATATTTGTCTCCAGTATTTGAAACGGTCTCTAATATTTAAGCTGGAAAGTAGTTGTGGTGATTCAATACAGTGCATTAACATTTATTATAAATAATTAAAATGTAATAATATGATAAATGCAATGCAGTGTCATATTGATTTGTGTATAAAACACAAAGTGCTATAGTCAAGGGTATTCTACTGACACAGGTCAATACTTTATTTTTCCTGCTGTAAGATTTGCCGTTACTATTATTTGGACATGATTGATTCAAAAGGAACATATCTCCCTCGTGTATGGCTTTTTTCTTGTCATGATTTAGCTTTACTTTAGGTCTTTGCAGGAAAATCGATCAATTCAATTAAATGTGAGGCTAACTATTTACCTTTTCTGTTTTAGATTAAATATCTATAATATATTTGGTTGATATTGTCCTTATATTGAATTTTAATATAACAATAAGTTATATAAAAAAATCAAGGATAAATTCGTTATACAGTGTTTAATTGTACTTATACGGAATTTATCGTGTCAATAAAATTCATATCGGGTTTGGCTTCGCGTCACCCAATATGAATTTTATTGACACGACAAATTCTCGTAATTGAAGACTGTGTTACTAATAATGTATTCTATTTTCGGTGTCAGCGGCGCCAACAGTGTATTAGTTTGAGGTCAGCTTTTGTTTATGGTCAACCACTAGTGAACGATCAATGATATTTGAGATGCAGTTGCATTAGCATCGGCGAATCTCTTTTCCATAAACATTATTTGACCCGCCTCTTCAGTAATTGTCTATTGACTTTGAAACTTTTGCTTAGTTTTCATGTACTAGTTTGTGATTATGTCATTTTAAGGGGAACCGTTACCGGTAAGTCAATGATAATTTGTATACGGTTATATAAGCATAACAGATCTCATTTCCATGGAGCACATTTGGTCCTAACGTCTCAGTCACGGTCAATCTACTTTGAAACTTTTGCCAAGTTTACATGTATTAGTTTGTGATTAGGTCAGTTTAAGATAAACCACTGATGTCATTGATATTTTGAATGCAAATATATTGGCATTTTCAAGTTTCATTTCCATGGAAATTATATAATAACCCCCCTGAAAATGGTTAATTGACCCTTAAACTTTTCATAATTTACAAGTTAATGTTTGAGCTTAGGTTTGTAGGGAACGACATATAAAAAGTTGATTGTATTTGTTTTGCAGTTGTATTAGCATAAGCAAATCTTCTTTCGATAGAGCTAATTAGCTCTATTTCTATAGAGTTATTTAGCTCTGTACCTACAGTCATGCTGCATTGACTTTGAATATTTGCATTACTTGCATGTTGAAGTATTGCTATTTTAATTTCAACATTTGCTTTATCTAAGTAACAAAAAAGGAAATTCATATTCCCCTCAGGTATCGTTTCCACTAGTGTTTTTATATATAATTACACAACTGCTTGTGCATTATAGATATATATTACCTTTCAAATTATTTTGTTAATGTGATGTTCGCATTTCAAAGGATATACCATAACTATTTCGTTTGTATATTTCTGATTGTTAAGAGAAAATATAATGCACACTGATGTAGAACAACAAAATCATTTCTGAAAGAATATAAAGTTAGATATTTCATTATAAAATATTCGTTATCTGATATCAATTAGCATTGTCTTAAAACGTAATTGACTCACAACCCGTTTCCTTGTATAGATGTTTTAGAGTACTCGAATATCGATTGAATTGTTGCACACCCCAAACAATATCTGTTATTAAATAAAAAATCAGTACACAATTATTTGAATTTATAATATAATTCTGTGTCGACTAGCATACGAGACAATATAATGAAATACTCTGTGATAGTGTCTGTCACGACAGATTAAACGGATTGATTCTTCTTCTTTAATAATATTCTTGCTATTGAAGGAATTTTAAGTGCTCCTATCAATATGAAATAGAAGATGTGGTTTATGATTCCCAAATGAAAACAACTAATGACAGTAAATCAAATTATGTGGATTTAAATGTTAATTTAGATCAGAACAAGGACTTCGACACTGAGCGACATCCATACAGTAAGGAAGACTATCACAGACCCAGTGTTGAACAAATATTTATTTATTTAAATGAGAAAACATGCGGCCTAATTTTGATAAAAAAAATATATGACAAGACAGCAAACAACGCTTCCACTCGATTACAAGATTCTTAAATATGTAAATGTCACAGCACAACATAAAAACAAACGATGTAGTTCAATTGAAAAGGTCTTTACTGGTAGAAGCAAACGAAAATTAAAACAAGTAATTCAGATAACAATTGAAGGTTTTCCGACCCAAATGTAATGGTTTTGTAGGAAAATGTTCACTTTGGTTTCGAATGTCCATCCTAGTGTTATATAATTGGATTTTGTACACTGAATCCAAAAAGATATGAATCGTACATACTTTAAGTAAGTTTATAAGGTAGAAGTATGTTCTTCCCGTCAATAAAATTTCATTTCCAGATTTGAAACCGAATTCCACGCCAATACAACAAGTACATGTTCCAGTTTGCAGAAAGATATTTCGGGTGATCTGCTCAATGGTCACATGGCTTTTAATCAGTGTTAAAGTCTATATGACTTTATCATGTATCAATAAGAAGTGAGTGCAAAGTTGAAAATCTAGAACGTAAAATTGTTATTAAAGTGAGAGGGTTAGCGCTGTAGAACCAGGTTTATTCCACCATTTTCTACATTTGAAAATGCCTGAACCAAGTCAGGAATATAACAGTTCTTGTCCATTCGTTTTTGATGCGTTATGTTTTTTGATTTTGCCATGTGATTATGGACTTTCCAAATTTATTTTCCTCCGAGTTCAGTATTTTTGTGATTTTACCTTAGACTATGACCTTAAGGATGTTCGATTCTCTTTTTTCCCAAAAAGAAATATTTTAATTATACTGTATTTAAATGAAGGAACTATGAAAACAGAAGAAAATAAGGGTCCGATAACTTGTTTCCGTGATAAAAGCCAATTCAAATTTGACAGGGGTTGATTCTTTCTAGATTTTTCATACATCTATTATTATCACATTCTTTCTGTCAATTATATATAAATTTACTAAATAAATAAATGATTCGGAAAGTACATGGAAAGTATAAAGAGTCATGAGAATTCCGAATGTAATAAGGTTATATCCGGGCATTCTGGTTCTAAACCTTGGTTCCATCTGGGTTGTTTGGTTCTTAACCTTGGTTCTATCCGGGTTCTTTGTTTCGAAACCATGGTAACTGGTTCAACATCCGGGTTGTTTGGTTATAGCAACCCAACTTCTTGGTTCCATCTGGATTCAAATCTAGATTATTTAATGTTCCCGTTGAACTTGGAGAAGATAACCACAAGTATCCGAATAAAAAGACAAAGTAAGTCGAAGACGCTAAAACTGTTTTATGACATTTAACATTTTCGGATCGACAGTCAAAGAAGCTGTAAGGTATTTATTTTCTCGTTCTAATAATTTTGATTTGGAAACTAGATAAAAATAAAGCATCGTTTAGATTAGAAAAAAACGAAATATACATTACATCGAAAACATCCTTTTATTTAATTCAGTCGTTCTGTTTTTATTTATTTCGATTTACTCATTCTTTATTTCCGTTAATATTTCTAGAAGTTTTAAAACAACAAAAATTGGACCTGTCGTTCAATTGGCCAAGATATACGCATCTAACCACTTGCCCAGTTGACGACTTGCATATATGCATTTGATTACACATTCAAAGTTCGAATGAATTTCATTTAATATCTGCTTTGTAATAATGCCAGATTCGATAGAAATACGTGTGAAGTGTATCATGTATATGTAACAAATCGTTTTGTTCAAAACGGAATGTTAAAAGACATATAAAAAGAAAGTGATGATCAATTTAAGTTTGTTAGCCTTATTTAAATGAAAAATAAGTTATAGAATAATACAAAAATTTATATGTACAATAAATTTGTCAAATTTGATATTACTTGTGAAATAAAAGCATGCATATAATCAATATATAATCATTACAGGCCAAAAATAATCAAATCAAAATTAAGATTGAATATTTTTATAATAAAATTGTATGTGTGTTTATGACAGTGCTAGTGGGATGAGTAGCACCATGAATAGTCAAAACCTGTGTGTTGGTATCATAGTACAGGGGCGTAAATTGGGGAGTAACTCTAGTCCGTATGCCCGAACGTCCCAAAAAAAAGGATTCCGTTCTCTACACTTTATTTACCTCAACCAAATACTTCAAAACTTGTACACAAAATAAAAAAAAGAAGATGTGGCATGCGTGCCAATACGAACTCTCCTCAAAAGACTAGATGACACAGAAATTAACAGATTTAAGTCATCCTACGGCCTTCAACAATGAGCAAAGTCCATACCGCTTAGTCAGCTATAAAAGGCATCGAAATGACAATGTAAAACAATTCAAACGAAAAAGAAACGGACAAATTTATGTACAAACAATTAATTAATTACAAATATGTAAAAAAATCCTTTCTCAATTGATGTAACACTTAAACACACTACAATTCATGGATTCAAGTCACCTGACTTGGGACAGGCACATACAAACAGAATGAGGCGGATTAAATATGCTGGCGGGATCACCACCCTCCAACTAATGTGGCATGAATGCCAATGAAGAACTCTCCAAAAGAGACCAGATGACACAGAAATTAACAACTATATATCACCATACGGCTTCAACAATGAGTAAATAGATATAGGAAGATGTGGTATGAGTGCCAAAGAGACAACTTTCCATCCCAATAACAATTAATAAAAGTAAACCATTATTGGTCAATGTACGTCCTTCAACACAGAGCATATGCTCACACCGAACTTCAAGCTATAAACACAACAAAACTTACAAGTGTAAAACCATTCAAACGGGAAAACCAACGGTCTATTCTGTATGAAAAAAACGAGAAACAAGAAACACGTACAAGTTACATAAACAAACGACAACTAATGTACATCAGAATCCTGACTTAGGGCCGCTGCAAACATTTGCAGCCGGTTGAAACATTATTAAAACATCACAACATAGAAAAACACACGATAAAACAAAATTCACACAAGAAAAGTAACGGACAAATGTAAAGGCTCCTGACTTGCGACAGGTACATGCTTACATAATTATATGCGGATTTCAGATGGCTCCTAAACAAAATGTGTACTAGTTCAAACTCCACAACATAAAACCGAACTTATAATTAAAAACATAGAAGACTAATAAAAACCAGAGATTTCTGACTTTGTCAAGGTAGTCATACTAAAAGGCACATCCAATATGCATAGGTCAAGAGTAAAAAATTCATAGAATAGTCAAGAGTTAAGAATGGAAATGTGAAATGTGTTAAAGAGACAGTAACATGACAAAAGAGCAAAAAGCAGTCGAAGGTCACCAATGGGTTTTTAACAAAGTGAGAAACCTTCGCCCGGCGGCGGATTTCAGATGGCCCCTAAACAAATTGTGTACTAGTTCAAACTCCAAAACATTAAACCGAACTCTCTATTTTTTCACGGCAATTAAAAGACTTAGTTTTCATTTGATCAAAACATTCTTCAATTTAAAAGTTAAGAATGAAAATGTGAAATGTGTTAAAGAGACAATAACATGACAAAAGAGCAAAAAACAGTCGAAGGTCACCAATGGGTTTTTAACAAAGTGAGAAACCTTCGCCCGGCGGCGGATTTCAGATGGATTCTAAACAACACTTTAAAGTTACAGAAATAAACCTACAAAATAATGACAATATAAATAATGTTTTACAAATGCTTTTACAAAATGGGGTACAGCAAGATTATAGATATTTCTTAGATGTACATAAATATATATATATATGAGTGTCTGAAGGAATAAAAATTAGGTTTAATGCTATTCTGCACGAAAAAAAACCACAGGATATTTTAACTCAACGTTTGATCAGATCAATCTTGTAGAGTTATTCCTCTTTGTATGGACATAAACCATTTTCAGTCATTAAATCGAACATAAATGCACATATATATTATTATGAAAAAATATTTACACAATTTGAAATTTTTAAGACATTTTTGTATAAAAAGAGTCACTATTCTTCGTAGAAAAATTATATATCCAAGCTAATGAATGGAAAAAAATAGAAACATAGTATAATCAAAAGAATAACTTCTAAAGAATTTTTTAGCAATAAAAGACATAATATATAGTAGAGTTACATGTATGTCTCCTTGTATTAAGATAATGTACACTATTACATGAAAAAATAAACTGGTTGGATCTTTAAGATTTAAAAGACTGTTTTAAATTTTCCAATCTAATTATCTTTACATAAAAAATTGGCATATGCATTTATTTATATGTGCAATATGTTATTTACAAACCTTTTGTGGATTTTCAGTCATAATAAATCATTGTTTATTAAAACACGATATCAACATTACTTTATATTTGTAAGACCTGTTATAATGAATAGTATACTTATGAGCCAATGATACATGTCTAACCGGAACGTTCGTTGTTTAGGGGATAAAATGAAAGATGATAAATTTTTACAAAAACTTTCATCAGTAATCTTTTAGAGATTTGGACAGTTGCCGTAGAAGATTATCTCATAATTCCAAAACGTAGAAAGAAAACATAGAAGTCAAGGAGGTAAAGAATAATCTGGACCCAGGTATTTTTTTTTTTTAAGTTTGCATTAATTTCTTTTCGTGGATTGAAGAAAACTTGCATATTCGTGGATATTTAATTTCGTGGTTTTGCTGAGGTCTGTATACAAACAGATAGAAAATTTGTCATTCGTTGAACCTTTAATTTCATGGTTTACTTTACATTTATTTCTACAAATGGATTAAGTAGTATTGCATTATGTTTTAGCCAGTTAAAGTCTTCTGTCCTCAGTTCTATATTTTCTACGCATGACATTAGTTACTTGTCTGATCATGTTCACAGATTAAACTACTTCTATAATGTAAATTAAAAAAATAATGTTTCACCAGAATACATTATTACAAATTTACAAAAATACTGTTAGTTATTGATGTACAAAAGAGTCAACGGTTCATATTGTTAATGCTCTCAATGATGAAAATATTATGAATAATATTAAATAATGTTGATATCAAAACCTTTTTAAAGGACCAAAAATGAAAAAAATTTAGCCACAAACGAGCTTAACTCACTTTGCTGAAAATGGTGACAAGGTGAAATCATGTCGAATTGAGAGAAAAAGAAAAACTAAAACAAAACTGGTTTGACAAAAGTTGTCCGACATAACATTATTTAAACATTATATATCTTTAAATTTCTATAACACTATATAGTACGGAAAACTTTTTTCATGACGAATTAACCAATATTTTTGGTCAGTTCTTATTTATTAGAAAACCAGTTAAACAGACTAATAAGAAATTAACGTATGATAAACTCTCAGACTCTTTAATAATAGACAACTGACATCAAGAAAGGAGACGAAAAAGGTTAAGTTAAAAAGCTAATCATAGATTTTGAAAAATATATAAAACATGTTTCAAAACAAGGAGAGTGTAAAAGTCTAAACATAGATTTTGAAATTATATTTATCAGTTTTTTTTTAATTTGAAAATAACATTGCCATTAATTCAGAAACATACAAACCAATAACTGGTGGTAAAATAAAAGGAATTATCAAAAAGCTAAAGACAGCCAAATCAAGTGGTTCTGATGTCATTGTTAATGAAATATTGAATTTTACAATAACTGCTTTAACTAAACCATATAATCCAATTTCAAAAAAAGTTGTTATTATCAAGAGCAGTCAAACAAATCCTATTTAAGTCTTAAACGTAAGTCTGATAATAAAATTTACCCCTAAAATTTCATTTATAAATTGTACGGCAAAGATTTTCAGTGCCGCCATCTTAAATAACAGGTTAACTTGTGGACGAGAAAGACGTACTTAAGTTCATAGTTTTGATTTTGTGAAAAAAGATACAATTATAGATTAGTTTATTTATATTTTAAACCTTAATTAATAAATATCTTCATAAAAATTAAAATAAATGATATGTATGCTTTGTAAATTTCCAAGATGGTCGACTTAGTATGGAGAGATGGTTTGCTCTACGAGTTAGCTGATATCGGTGTAGGAAATATTTGTATAATTCTATTCAAATATGCTTTCAAAAACAGAATAAACTCTAAGATTGCCTATAAACACTCAAAATATTTTAAAATACTAAGAGATGTGAAACCACCCTATTTAATATCTTTAATAATGACATAAGCCCAAGCTTTAACACTGGAAAATGTAGACCTTCAAAATTATTAATCTTATATTGTTTCTATTTCTTTTGGAAATGACGTTCTATTTATGTCTAAAAGTAAGTAAGGCCTACAAAATAGACTAAATAAACTTAACAAATGTGATTGGCAAATAACTTTGAATATTAAAAAGACAAAAACTATGGTTATCCAACAACACAGTAGGACAATTCCCCATTTTACAAAACGTAAAGAAAACATAATACAGAATGTAACTGAATATACATGGTTAGGTTGCTTATTAAAGTGTTATGGTAACCTCAAACATAGTCTCGAAGAGCTGACAAAGAAGGCCAAAAAATGTATTTTCTCTGAGATCAAAAAAGTTGTCAACCCATTTTTGACTTACATGTACAACTCTGAAATATCTTTTATGTATTTTTTCCTTGTATACCATAGGTCAAAACATAGAGCCGCCCAAAGAAACTGTGACATTGATCATCTCAACTTATTGATAAAAATTGAAATCACAAAAATACTCAACTCCGAGGAAAATTCAAAACGGATAGTCCCTAATCAAATTGCAATATTGCAAAAAAGTACTATTGGATAGCCAGACTCAACATGATTCAAATCGACACAACAACGGATAGTGGGACACTCTCGACACAAGGCAAACTAACAGCCACTAGTAAACCAATTTTGATCTAAAAAGATCATTTTGATGTGAACCAAATGTTTCCCCAAAAAGGGGGCAACCCCCTGTCCCCCCCTAAATCCTCCTCTGGTATCGAGCTGTGCATTACGGATCATTTTTTTTGTATCAAGGGTGCTCTACGTCTAATACCAATGCAAACAAAATAGTTCGCCCACAAACCTTACATTTCAGGTTTTAAATTAATGACTGTGGATAATTTATGTTTCATACCGTTTCACCTTATACAGTAAAAATCATGCAAGCAACAATCGAGTCAAGAATAATTATTCTACCAAAAACTGTCTTTTTCAGAATATGGAAATTGAAGCAGTTGAGGGTACAACTGGGAAAGTTAATCTTTTATAAGTTTTCTGTCACCCTTGCGTTTCAAGATGTATATTTCTCTGTTCGCAAGTATATTTATTGCGTGGAAGACAACGTACTCAAATCTACTCGTCTCTATTTAACACAGACTGCACTTAAACTCCGCTATATCAATCTTTGACTTAAAAAAAATACAGAAATATCTTTTAATTATTTTTTTTTAAATCAAGGAAAAACGTAATTTGAGGAATACAATATGACATTTTGAGAAGCCTTTTTGTTACAAGTTTGAAAAGCTATATATTTGCTAAAGAAAGAATGAGGAGTTTGCATTTCAATTAGAAAATACATTTTTCATAAATTCTAAAGTCATCATCTAAGATTTTTCATTTGTTTCAAGTGCATTTATCACATAATTCTACAATAAAAATTCCTCGCATCTTCGAAAATTCCACATCAGAAATGACTGCACTAACAGTGATAATTCATCGCATCTATAGTTAAAATGGATCGCTTTCAATAATCGATATGCTATATTATGTTGCTTTTATAACACTTATTTGACCTTTAATGCTATGTTTGTACATAATAAAGACATATCATCCTGTAAATATGTAAAAACTTTCCTTCAAATCAATTAATTTGGTATTTTCAAAACGTAAACAAATTCAGTTTTCCCATGATCCTTTATTCTACAATAGACATACCCGCATATGACAGTAAACATGAACTAGCTGGATTCGCACTTTATATACACTGTAACTGGTGTAATTCAGATAATTTGTCATGATAAGTTTAAGGACAGCACAGGCGTGCTTGTTGGATTCATGATAGACCACACGAAGTAGATTCTCTTTCGTGTGTCCTTTCTTGGAGTAATGGAGATAACTTGCGTAACTGACGTCGAACGTTATTAATCCCGTATTACGCTAGGGGCGTGCAATTACGTACACTTCGCCTTAAATGACTGATCAATAAACAGTCAGCTTGAGTACTTTTACAATCTTTAAAACAATTTTAAGATTTGTTTAGGGTGCATTATTGTCCAGATAATTCGCTTGCAGTGATTAATTATATGTCCAGTCTGTGTCCAGTAGTTTTTTTTTATTAACATTGACAGCAGACTTTGGTTAATTGTGGTTGTAATCATTAATAAGATGTATTCAATTACAACCTTTCAAGTAATCATTGTAATCATTAATCATTCACAAATTTGATTACACGTAATTCAATTTAATCAATCATTTTACAAAATATAATGTGATCCTGATTTTTTTTTTATTACATTCTAATTACAATGAAAAACATATCGAATTTTTTGAACATTTTGTAAGGCCCACTAGCTACGTGCTATCCAAAAATTATGATTATTTGGTTCAATCATTAATGAAAGTGATAAAGTGAAATAACAATTCGCTTGTAGACGGAATTTGGTTCACTCTAGTCAAATTAAGTGTAGACACATTTATAATGATTATTAACTTGCAAGTGAACAATTTTACCTCAATTATTCCGTAGTCATGTGAAATTCAATTTAATCCCATAGCTAGAGATAGATAACGCATGGATTGTGCGTGTGTGGTTATTCATAGGGAACGAATGTCAACATTTTAAGAAAAACAATTTGAATTATTTGATTTACTAATTAGATCAACTAACAATCATATTCTACAGGTAAAAAAATGATTAACCTATATTTTAATGTTATAATATGAAATTTATGACCTAGAAAATTCCTTTGACATGAGTTCGCTTTCTTTTTATATTATACATTTGTTTATATAGCTAATATAACCATCGGAGGTCTTCGGAATATTAAGATGGCGTCAAGACTAAAATGCTGACTAAAGACTGTATTTTAGACTGTTTGTATTTTGAATAAATGTTTTAAATGGTTATAAATCAAATATGTAAATTTGAGTCAAATATATGTCATAGTAGAACATGAGTTTGACAGCTAGTAACGCTTCTAAATGTACAGATGTTATATATATAACATACAAAGACACCTTCAAACTTTTTGACACATCTCAAGACAAAGATTATTGTTAAGATATTTTACGTATTAAGCAAAGTGGTTTGTTTGACATGTTTAATCTTACTAGATATGATATGTGTGGAATACTTTGCCATAATTCCTACACCGCCATCTGTTTTATTCTACTTGTATGCATGTTGTAACAGAAGAGTTGTCTAAGAATTTCCAGTTCTGTATAGTGTTGAATCCATAGTGAAGGCATTTTTATGTACAATACAATAATATCACAATCCGTATAAGCATGTCACATACAAGCAAGTTCTGATAGAGCCAAATTATAGGTAATACTTCATATTCTGGAGATACAATGAAAGTGTATGTTTATGACTAGAACATGCTAGTTAGACGTGTTCTTGATCCTCAGCTGCTTCTTCATACAATGTAGATAATGGGGATATATTTTTTTATTATATTTTGACCTAACGGTCGGTAGATTAAGTTTTTGTTACTACTTTTCATTTCTCCAATTTTTACGATTTTTACAGTAATTGAGTTGACACCTATGAATTGTCATATTTGACGAGGCATAATTTATGACTCCTCTTGCATTTGAAGATATTTCAGTGTTTTCATACTGATCTATTAAAAAGTAAATCACAAAAATACCAAACTCAGGGGAAAATCAAATCGGAAAGTCCCTAATCAGATGGCAAAATCAAATAAAAAAACACATCAAACGAATAAACAACAACTGTCATATTCCTGACTTGGTACAGGCAAATTCAAATGTAGAAAATGGTGGATTAAACCTGGTTTTATAGTAAACTTATTTTTAAGTTTATTATGTAATCTTCATTCTGGTGATAATAATCTGTTTATGTTTTATCTACCATTCCGTCGTTTATTTTCTCTTTCTTGAGTGTAAATTCCCATTTCAATAAGACGTGTGATGGTACTTATCTATCCCCAATTCATGTATTTGGTTTTGATGTTACATTTGTTATTCTCATAGGGTTTTGTTTGATGCTAAGTCCGTTTCTGTGTGTGCTACATTTTAATGTTGTGTCATTGTTCTCCTCTTATATTAAATGCGTTTCCCTCAGTTTTAGTTTGTTACCTCGATTTTGTTTTTTGTCCATGGATTTATGAGTTTTGAACAGCGGTATACTACTGTTGCCTTTATTTATGTGATATAGAACCAAAGACCATGTTTAAATTCTCACCATGGAAGAACTCAAGCTAACTGTAACTTACAAGGATATTGACATTGAACAATAACTATTTGTTTGCATCTGAATTACCATCTGTTTGTATACTTAGCGTCGTTCCTAGACCGAATGCTCTTGCAAATATATAGTAACGAATGAATTATGTTGATTTCTCTAAGGCGAGACATAGCAATTCTAGGTTCCGTTTTCGACATTTTCAAAACATCAATAACTTTGTCAAACCTTCATGGAAATTTTGAAAGTTAAACAAAATTTAAAGCTTGTTGATACCGCAGAGCTAATACTTCCAACGAAATCATCTTACCTTGTTGATAAATGTACTACAGTCATGGAATTATATGCTTATTTGATAACGGTAACGGCTAAATACTAGCATTCTAAATTACTCAAACGATAAAGTCCCTACCAAAACTTAATGTATTTTACATTGATTACTTGTTTTTGATTAAACATGGGGGTCTTTTGATTATATTTGTTTGTATTTTAAATTGATAACATGTTTTCGGTCTGTTATGGACGCCTTCTAAATGACTGCAATTTGTATTCTACACTGATTACTTTTTTTGGTCGGTAATTGGGATCTTTTGATTACTCAGTCACAATAGTTTGTATATTACATTGATAGCTTATTTTCGATCGGTCATGGGGGTCTTCTGATGTCTGCTATTTGGATTTAACATTGATGAATTGTTTTCGTTCGGTCATTGTGGTCTTTTGATAACAGTTGTTTATATTTTTCATTGAGTTCTTGCTTTTCGTATGTCATGGGAGTCTTTCGATGACTGTTATTTTTATATGAAATTGACTACTTTTACTTGTTTTTGATCGGTCATGGGGGTCTTTTGATAGCTGTTGTTTGTATTGCACATTGACTACTTGTTTTCAATCGGTCATATAGCTCTTTTGATGACTGCTGTTTGTATTTTACATTGAGTACTTACTTTCGATCGGTCAGTGTATATATGGACTTTTGATAATAATTGATTATATTTAACACTGATTACTGGTTTTCGTTCGGTCAAGTGGGTCTTGTGATTAACTTTTAATTTTACATTGATAACTTAATTGTGGTCTGTAATACTGTTATGAGGACTGTTGTTTGTATTTTACACGAATGACTTGTTTTCGGCCGGTCATAGGATTCTTATATGAACCACTCTCAGTCGTTTGTTATTTACATTGATAACTTATTTTCGATCGGCCACGTATTTCTTCTGATAACTTCTGTTTGTATTTTATATTAATTACTTGTCCTAAGTTTGTCATGGGAGTCTTTCGATTACAGTTTGTTGTAATTTACATTGATTATGTGTATTCGGTCGGTCTCTGGGTATTTTGATGATTATTGTTTATATTTTTCATTGATTTCTAGTTTTTGGTATGGCCTGGGAGTCTTTCGATAACTGATGTTTGTAATTTACACTGATTACTTGTTTTTGATCGGTCATGGGGGTCTTTTGATTCAATTTGTTTTTATTTTAACGTGAATCAATGAATGTGTTTTTAGATAAATGTTTTTGTGTACTGTTAAATTATTCCTTATAAAATTGTTGCACGTAAATGACTGCTGTACCCATATTATGACTATTTTATTTATTGTATCTGTTTAATTAGCGCATTATTGTAAATATACATGTAACATAATTTGATTAGACTGTCATCAAAGTGAGAGGGTTAGCTCTATAAAACCAGGTTTAATCCACCATTTTCTACATTTTGAAATGCCTGTACCGAGTCAGAAATATGACAGTGTTTTGTTCATTCGTTTTTGATGTGTTTTGTTATTTGATTTTGCAATGTAATTATGGACTTTCCGAATTGATTTTCCTCTAAGTTTGATATTTTTGTGATTTTACTTTTTACATTGATTACTTAATTTTGGTCAGTCAATAGGGTCTTATGAGGACTGTTGTTTGTATTTTACATGGATGACTTGTTTTCAGTCGGTCATAGGATTCTTTTATGACTCACTCTCAATCGTTTGTTTTTTACATAAATTACTTGTTTTCAGTCGGTCCTGGGGGTCTTTTGATGATAATCTTTTATAATTCATTGATTTCTAGTTTTTGGTATGTTATGGGAGTATTTCGATATCAGTTGTTTGTGTTTTACATTGCTTGCTTGTTTTCGGTGGGTCATGGAGGTCTTCTGATGATTGCAGGGTTGCTTGTATTATACCTTAAATACTATTTTTCGGTCGGTCATTTTAATAATTATTTATATTTAACATTGATAACTTGTTTTAGTTCAGTCAGTATGGTCTTTTGGTGATAATTGTTTATATTTAGCATTATTACTTTTTTTCGTTCGATCTTGGGGATCTTTTGATGACTGTTGTTTATATGTTACATGGAGTACTTGTTTTTGATCGGTCATGGGGGTCTTATGTTGGCTGTTGTATGTATTTTACAACGATATTTTTTTCAATCGATAATGGGGTCTTCTGATGACTCCTATTTTTATTTTGCATGGATTACTTGTTTCAGTTGCGCATGGAAATCTATTGATGACTGTAGTTTGTATTTTACATTGATTTCTTGTTTCCGATTGATCATGAGGATCTTGTGATGACTGTGGATTGTATTTTACATGAATTACTTGTTTTCAATCGATCATGGGGGTCTTTTGATGACTGTTGTTTATATTTAATAAATATTACTTGTTTCAATTCGACCATGGAGATCTTTAGATGACCGTTGTATGTATTTAACATTGATTACATGTTTTCGATCGGTCATGAGGATCGTTGGATGACTGTCGATTGTATTTTACATGGAATTTTTGTTTTCGATCAGCCATGATTATTTTTTGGTGATTGCTGTATTTTACATTTAATACTTATTTTTCGGTCTATCAGTGTGGTCTGTCGATGACTGCTGCTTGAACCTTACTTTGATTACTTGTTTTCCATCAGTTTTATATAGGTGGTTTATTGATCTGAAATGCAGATTTAAAATTCCCCTTATGTATCGTCTTTACTATCTTTTTAATCATAAGCAACTGATGATGCATTATACATTTCAAATTATTTTGTAAATTAAAGTCATACATTTCAAGGGTTAACAGTTTCGCTTGAATACTTCTTATCATTCCGATTATCGCTTGAACAGATAAAATACACTGATGTAGAACAAAACAATATTAACGGAATGATTGAAGATGAATTTGTTAATTAAAGATGTCGTTATCTGATAGAGAAAAAACATTTTAATTAATGTTATAGGCTCAAATCAGATATTTTAAAGTACACAAATATCAATTGAATCGAATGGCTATTATCACAAGAAACATCACCTTTCATAACGATACAATTTTGATATAACTCCAAAAAAGTTATATGTTATTAAAAACAAATTATTAGTGCATAAGTATCTACATTTATAACGTATTTCTGTGTTGATGAGCATTATGAGATAGTATAATGAAACACTGCGTGTAAGTCAAGACAGATGAGATTAGATAAATTGAAACATAATAAGAAGGAAGTACACCACTAGTTCATGGTCCCATTTCTTTCTATGTTAAATTCCTTCGTTTCAAGAAGGCACACCTCTTTTATTTTAAGTTCAAATAAAGTGGCAATCATTGCATTTCAAAGCAACACTTTATGGTTTCTTGTACAGAAAAAATCAACATACCTTTAATAGCATATAAGAAAGAACTGGTTCCCGGAACCTCAGATGTACCAAAACAGGTACTTCAGATATGATAAACAGACAAAATGTACCCTCTTTTTAAAATTTGGTGCAGTTTTTTAAATATTCAAAACTAAAAGTCCAAAAGTGTTCTACAATGATTACCAGTCCTTCAGCTTTCATTTGATACCAAAAATACCTAAATATTTTACATATTTTGAATATTTTTATTTTATTTGCCTGATTTAGTGGTGTTACACCAGAAGGATTGACATTCTTGTTCTATAACAATATGTTTGCAATTGAAGGCATTTTAATAACTCCTATTCATATAAAATATGATAAGGTATATGATTCCCAATGAAGCAACTACTGATATAAGATCAAAGGATGTGACTTTAAATGTAACTACAGATTAGAACAAGGCCTTCGACAAGGAGCAAGACCCATACAATATAGAAGACAATAACAGGGCCCGACTTGAACAAATATTGATCAATTTAAAGAGAAAAAGATGCGGTCTGATTTTGATAAAGCAAATAAATATAAAACAAATATGGCACGACAGCCACCAACGCTTCCACTCAATTACAAGCTAACGTGTAAATGTAACAGCACAACGTAAAAAACGGTGTTATATAATTGAAAAGGTCTTTATTGGTCAGATCTATTAGAAGCAAACAAAAATTAAAAAACAATTATTTAGAAGCCGATTGACGGTCTTCGTGACCCAAATGTTATGTTTCGATAGAAAAATATTCACTTTTGGTTTCCTAGCGTTATATAATAGAATTATGTTCGCTGACATAGGACATAAAATTTGCATCCTTTTACATGTTTTACTGACCAAATTAAAACGGAATATTCTTTTTCGTATCCGAATTCAAATTCTTGCAAACCAAAACATTGAAGAAAAAGTAACTAACGAAACTATGAATTAACAAAGACGCAATATGTGGATAAAACAAACGCACAACAATACGCACAGTAACACTCAGTGTAAGAGAAGTCCGAGACCGATGTCATAAAAGGTAACAAAAGAAAATAACAGATGACAATAATATATAAATAACAACAGACTATATATATATGCCTGAAAGTATACATATAACACGCTAATGAGTGCTTGGAAATTGTTCTTATATTCTATAAAAGAATGTCATACTTCGACAGACAAACTAGTTGTATCATGCTAGTCCAGTCATCTGTTTGATAAATAGATATAGGAAGATGTGGTGTGAGTGCCAATGAGACAACTCTCCATCCAAACAACAATTCAAAAATTAAACCATTATAGGTTAAAGTACGGCCTTCAACACGGAGCCTTAGCTCACACCGAACAACAAGCTATAAAGGGCCCCAAAATAACTAGTGTAAAACCATTCAAACGGGAAAACCAACGGTCTAATCTATATAAACAAAACGAGAAACGAGAAACACGTATATATTACATAAACAAACGACAACTACTGTACATCAGATTCCTGACTTAGGACAGGTGCAAACATTTGCTGCGGGATTAAACGTTTTAATGGGCCCAAACCTTCTCCCTTTTTCTGAAACAATAGCATAACATCACAACATATAAAAACATTGTTTTGAAGTTTATTTATGCATTTCTTAAAACATATTTCAGGAGATTATTGTATATTTCGTTGTGACTATTTAACTACGGTAGTTTTAAACGAATAGCCCAACTTGGTAGTTGAAATTAACAGAAGCTCGTAACAGTTTTGTGTTACAGTTTTACACGAGACAATTTAATGACACTTAATTCAACACTTTAAATATTTATCAAATTATTTATGAATAGTATGTAGCTTTGATAATTGTCCTGATTTTGAACCATGTTGGCACCGAATAAACTGTTGAAGTGAAGCGAAAGGTAAAAAAGTGATATTCTAATGTAGAAGTTGAGGAAAAACTGACAAAATACCGGTATAAAATTGAAAATGACAAAAAACAAATAATATAATAAAAAAGTATTTCTTTTGTTTATTTGTTTTCCTGTTATAAATCATGTGTCCTTTGTTTTGGTCTTTAACCCTGATCTGTTTTCACTTAGTCGATTTGTTGCTATTGAAAAGAATTATAGTAATATTGCCTATAATTACTACAATCCCATTTACGTTATCGTTATTTCAAGACCTTTTCAAAAGATGCCTTCCTTTTTCACGGTATGTTAAAAGAAGCTTCTTTCCAGAATTTGTAAAAAAATTTATAAATATTACTATTAAAGCGATCTTGTTTTCCGTAGTTTAAGTTTGTGTTATAGCTTCGGCAGATTTCTAATCATTATTGTACCATATAAGCAGTATTCTATTTTTAGTGGGTGTTTATGTATACAGCGAAACCTGTTTACAGATCACACTTGAAGGAGAGGAAAATTGTGATGTTTTCGGACAGATGGTCTGCTAACAAAGGTGTATCTATATGAAAAATAGCTTATCACATAATTCAAATGGAAAAATTCTTATCAAATGGCAAAATTAATAGTTCAACACATCAAAATCATGGACACCAAATGTCATATTCCTGACTTTGTACAATTTTTTTCTTTGTAAAAAAATAATGGAATTAAAAACCTGGTTTGAAAGCTAGTTGAATCTCTCACTTATATGACAGTTGCATCAACTTCTTTTATGTGACACTAATCTGTGAACAAATCAAGCAGACCAATTAGATAAGATTGTAGAAATTAGAAGAACTACAGGTTGAGCATTTTCATTATAAATGGGAACAATCATAGGCCAAATTTAGGTCAAATTTGTATTCACTCTTTTAATTGTATCCAATTATAGCTAGAACCTTGTTTTATAGCTAGACAAACCTCTCACTTATATGACTGTCGTATTATATTCCTTTATATTGACACTGATGTGTGAACATAACAAACTGATACAATAGATAAAGTTGTGAAAACTAGGGACACAGCAGTCAAAATTGTGCTATAATCTTACCCACTATAAAAACAAACAAATATATATCAAGAAACACAAAAAGGCTTATGGACAAAGCATATTTACACATGACTTGGCCGTAATATTCGGATTATATTCTGAGCGTTAGCGAGGAATACAATTAACGAACATCACGGCCGAGGCTATGTGTTAATGTACAACATATAAATGGCTTTGTTGAATTATTTCGATTCCAATATGACATATACGGTCATTAAAAACGAGGATGGATATGCCGTGTGTATGGTTATCTTTTTTACTCCCTGTTAGGAAAAGCTCAAACATTATACTAAATCTTGAGCTTGCATGGATTACATGTATTTCGTGAATAAGCACTAGAAAAACAACAATTGTTGAATTTTTTTATTCTTAAACACAACACTTGCCATTTTTAATCCACAATTTCTTTCGTAAGCTACTCCCAAATCTACTGTTGACATTTCTTTACTAAGGAGCCACCATAATTACTTGCTGAAATCAGTTAATATAAAATACAGCAATACAATAGAAAATAAACAAAAACTACCTCAAAAATCAATTATTATGCAATATTATACGATTTTCGATGGTTCACGTAACAGAAAAACCTTCAGCTCTAGCGTTTTCATGTGTTTGTCGTCATGTTTAAATGAGACACAAAAAAATTTCGCAGACTTTTATGTTAATTTGATTTTGTATATTTCTCCAAGCTCATGTGCATTAATTCTTTTTGTTATTCATTCTAATAAGAATAAAAATTCTGTAATATGTTTAAATTGCATTTTTATTATCAATAAAACTAGTAAAGCGTTTGCAAATAGGTTCCAATACATGTGGATTTACATAGGAGGTATATTGTAACATCCATGTTTATCTCGGACTTCTCTTGAATTGAATTTCAAATGTGCGTATTGTTATGCATTTACTTTTCTTTATTGGCTAGAGGTATAAGGGGAGGGTTGATATCTCATAAACATGTTTAACCCCGCCGCATTTTTGCGCCAGTCCCAAGTCAGGAGCCTCTGGCCTTTGTTAGTCTTGTATTTTTAAATTTTAGTTTCTTGTGTACAATTTGGAAATTAGTATGGCGTTCATTATCACTGAAGTAATATATAATTGTTAAGGGGCCAGCTGAAGGACGCCTCCAGGTGCGGGAATTTCTCGCTACATTGAAGACCTGTTGGTGACCTTCTACTGTTGTTTTTTATATGGTCGTGTTGTTGTCTCTTTGACACATTCCCCATTTCCATTCTCAATTTTATTATGTATATCTCTGAGTCTGCGCTTAGTATAAATATACATCGAAATTTTTATCACGATTTTATTACAAAGCGAAAAAAGCACGTCATATTAGAATGGTCTTTGAAAACATGTTTTTTCTAAATACAGTTGGTCTGACTGTTAATGAAATAAATTTTGAATAAAAATGTATTCAAAAGTTCTACTTTTAAAATATCTTGCAAACAACTCGGATACATTGGCTGAATCAAGTTCCGAAGTGAGCAGATCATTCATAACGTTTAGTTTGAGGGACAAAAAATTATGTTGGAAAGAATAAATAATCAAAAACAAAACGTTGTACATAGTGTATGATAAATGAAATCAATGTTGTTTTGTTTTATTAATATTTTACTATATGATTAAGTTTCAGTAGAATTCTAACGATTTATGTTTGATGATCTAGCTAATATGTATTATTTTCATTGATCATGTCATAACATCTTAATTATTGAAAGTAATTGTCATAAATCACCTGTAATTGATGATAACGTACAACATCCAACTACAATAACGGAGGCGGTTCTATATGTTGTAGAAATTGGTTATTTGATCATGAAATTTGGAATAGAGAAAACGTTTGTTTTCATCCTTTCTATATTTTCAGTTTGTTCAGATAGCGAGGAGGAGGGCGGTAAGTATATTATATTATTATATGAAAAACATATTTATACAATTATTTAATAAAGGAGACTTACATATACAATATTTAACTATCCCTAACAATATGAGTATTTCGTTTTTGCACAATAACGGCTGGCAAATACAAAAAGTAAAATAAACTAAAAGTTAACAAACAAAATTAATATGTGTCTGCACTAAAACATTGGAGTATGGAAATAATGATAAAGTTTTACTTACATTGATTATGTCTTAGCTTATGAAATTTATTTAGCATGTGTTGCAAATGTACTGCAATTGGACGTATTTCCATTTCTTCATATTGGACCTTACAATATGATATGCATACGTTGCATACTAATATGATTAAGTCGTATATTTAACTAATTTGCTTCGTTCAGGGATTGTTGTTATTGTCTAGGAGGCAATATGATATCTATTAAATTCCAACAAAGTCAAATGAGGATTTTGATAAAAATATGGTCGGAAGATATTTTAAAACATTATAGCCTATGTATGAGGTCAATACAGGAATTATCGACCAAAAGAAATATATTGACCTAGGACTTCGTCCTCAGTTAATATACTTCTTTTAAGTCAATATGTCCTTGTATCGACCTCATAAAAAGGCTATAACTGTTTAATAGTATCAAGACTTTCAAAGCAAAACTTAAACAGTGACATATCTCAAATCCCACACTATTTTATACATGTTTATAGGAGTAAAGTACGTGTCAGTACGTATAAATATAAATGTTATCAAATTCAAACAAGTTTGTTCAACCCAAAATATTGTTGAGCTTGAGAAACTTTGTAGATTTATTAAATCTATTTCTGTGAAAGTCTGTCCTCCTGGTTAATACACATATGTGTTTATTTGTTATTTGTGTAAATATTTATCATATTAATTTGTATTTCACACATGCTATATCTTATATGTGTAATATATATTATTGTAATATCTTCTCTGTAACTATGTATTTGGTTTATGAGAAGAAAGATCATTCATTAACTTGTTTTCTTAAAATAAGATGGGTCTCTAGATTGCTACAGACAAAACAATAAAATTGGACATCGATACCAAAGCTATTTCTAAATAAATTAGAAGAAAATTTCCTGAATTTTAGAACGAATTTAAACAACCAAACTTTAATTTAATTTAACACTGATTTTTACTGTTTAGCGACATAATCGTGCAAACTAATTCATAACCTTTCGTTTGATCACAGTTGACCTTTTTTGAAATAAAAGAACCTGCTTGGTTGTTTATTTCCTTTTATGACGTCATCATGGGCCATGTTTGATTCACATGTTAAAAATATGCCAAATTTGAATAAACTTTACTATTTCTCGATATTGTTATAAAAACCTCAGAATAAAAATAAAATAAGAACTATGATCTCTATTTGATAAAATGATAATTTTACTGATAATTGGCATTTAAATTTTACTGAAAGGGTTATTTATTCACAGAAATTTAGAGATTCTAAAATTTATCAAAATTTTAATGGTTTGGAAAACTGTTTTTTTTCGTAAAGAAAATCTTCATCGTTCATTATTCGCCAACTGTTTACAAGCATTGCGGTATCACGGCTAATCATTGACATATATAACACCCAAACAGGAATATACACGAAGGGGCAAGCAAGTTCCCCCTAAATATATTGTTTACATAAAAATGGCGCGGTAAAGTATATATAGGAATCACATCATTTGAACTGTTAATAAATTTAAAATCGATCCATGTTATTTCTAACTACCTAATATTTAATTAAAGCTTTTTTAAAACCTGTTTCCAGGAGCAATCTTTTCAGCTTCGATTCACCCCTGTCGATTCATCGTCTATTAATAATTTCCAGTTAAGTTAATATCATGCGAAATGTACATTTCCTGTAGAGCCCCTTATAAGGTATGAATACAAAAAAATATTTTTATTCAAAAGTGTTTAATTTTCATATAAAAAAAAATTCTGCAGCGCGTTATCGAGCACTGATCGTTATCGAGCTCTGGTCAGGAGAGTATAATGTGATACACAGTTATTTCATTAATATTATTGATATTAGTGACGATAATGGAAAAATTGCCCTAGATGAAATTTAAAAAAACCTGCGAAACACTAAATATTGGATGGCAGAATTTTCAAAAGTCAAAAACTCAATACAAACCTCATGGCTAAAAGCTTGAGCTACGAAAGAATCCATCAAATAAAGAGTACATTTTAACAGAATATTCATCAATGTAAACATAGAAAACATTGAAATTGAAAATTTAAGCAACAATAAGATGCATTTTACCGAATAGAGCAAAATTCTACTAATGGAAAATCGACAATAGTCCATTTTGCCAACTTTGTCAACTGAAAGACACATATCAATAATTTTTCATCGAATGTAAATTTCGAATAGAATTTTGGGAAATCATCAATAAAATCTTATGTAAAATAAATTTTGATAGAAAAAATCAACTTAAAAGATATTTCAATAGGCTACAAATTAACAGATAACAAGTATATCGGATTCAATATAATTCTGGCAAATACAAAAAAACACTAAGCAAAACGACAATGATACATTAAAAACAACAGACTTCTAACAGTAACTGACATGCCCGCTCCAAACATAAATTAATTTGAATGAAAGATAATATCTTTGTCATATTAAAATCAAGAACACACTGTTCTGTTAGGGGTTTTAGTAACATATCATCACAAGACAAATGATAAGAATATAACCCGTGTCATACCAACACTTTGTTTAAGAATTAATTTGTTCATTTAAAACCCCAAAACCCTTTGAGTAAAAAATATTTATACCGAAATATGCCTTCCGTAATTACCTGACAACAATATCGTAACTGTATACCTTCTGAATAAATCTGTTCAATTTTGATAGTTTTTGAGGTGAATGCCGGCATATCTGTGCTTTGTATAGAACATTACCGTTTACGATTGAATGTAAAGATATATAACACGTCTGCGTGTTGATTTATATTTTATGATGTCTTTGTACTGATGGTAACATTTAGTAAATGATATGAGTAGTTTGAGATACAGAAAACCCTAGTGTAATAGTGTTTAAGTATTATAGAGATTGCTTTCGGCAAAATCAAAAACACGTATGCTTTTACGTTGTTGAAAATAATTTAAAAAAGGTTTCTGATTGTTTTTACCAAAACATCGATTGATAAGCAGCAAAAATTAACACTTAAGAAACCAAGCCACTTAAACCCGACTGTTTTCCATTTTCCGATATCCATATGTTATCTTTCTATAGGACAATGATCACATTGACGACTTTGCGAGGTCACTTGTAGTTGTATTTCATTCCTAAGACAATCGGGCAGCTACTTGTTTATTTGGAATTGTCCGCGGGAGGCGAAATATGCATGGCATGCACCGGTGATCACACGGGGTAAAGACGAAGATGACATGATTTGACATGATGCCTTACCAATGACAATTAAAAAGGCAGCATGGACTTACGAAATCACGAAAATGTATCATCGAAAGATCTTTTGGAAATGTCATCGCTCACTAAACTATACCGGAGCTTTTAACAATAAACAGGTTGTCATGTCATTGCTTAACATGCCCCGATTATTACTCAATAACATCCGAAACATTTTCTTTATCTTGTGCTTTTGGAGGAAAGTGTGACGCATACATTATCAACGCAATATGTATCTTTCGCGAAGTCTGCTGCTTTTTTAAAACCGAAAAAGAAATAAACACTATTTACCACTGATTACAGATTGAAATCCAAACGTTAGGCTGTTCTGTAAAAAAAAAACCTGAAATCAGGTGCTAAATGCCCTCAGAGATTATGAAAAGAAATATAGTGTTACTGTACATCGCACATTCATAATTTATATTAAACATGTTTTACTTTTTTTTGTTATTATGTAAAAAAGCTTATAAGCTCCGGCTTCCTTACATTTTACAAGGACGACATTAAGTGAATTCGAAGTTATGCTATGGTAATTTTTATGGGTTCCTAAAAACTGTTTATCGTTGGCCATGTTGGCTATCGATAAAAATGATTTTGCGCTCAATCAGTCTGTCAAGGCCATCCAGATGAAATTTATACATAATAAAAGTGTACAGTTCATGCATGTATATGAAAAGAATGTTTGAGTTTTCAACATTAAAAAATCAACACACAACGTTTATTCCTCTGCTAGTTATACGTATTATTAGATTGATGCATTACGAACCTTTGGCAACCCCACAGTTTAAATTCCCATAACAAGTACAATGTAATAATTCAGCGATACAGAGAAACTTTCATTTAATTTGACACAGTCAATACAATAACAATATACTTTATTTTGAAACACGCAGACACATATTTACATGTGTAATAATTGATAACTGATTAGCGCGCAAGTAAATGGTATCGTTGAAACTGTTTTGAAAACGATTCTATTTTAAGTTTTAATGAACACACATTTGGATTAGTCCAGTCTAGACATTTTGAATTATAGGAGCTGCATCTTGTATTCTTTTCAACACCTATAATAAAAAAATATCTAATATAAATATGATAAAACTCACTTTCTTTTATAATTCGATTTTAAGTTCTTTTGCAATGGTGAAATGTTCAATTTATTTCTGTTTTGGTAATTGTAAAGCCTTTAAAATTTACAAACACATCATGGCTATGTGTACAAATACCTACATGTACATGTTATTACAACATATTGTTGTTCAAACATACAACTGATAAACACAAACAGCAATACAAAGCACGGTTTGGAAAACAATTGATTTGTCACTTGGACAATTTTCACCAATGTATTGACAGTTGAATAGATGTAAAATTATTGTCATTATCTGTAAAAGAAAGTTAAAATCAATGTCTGACTCCAAATCTAAGGTATATTTATCTGATCAGTGTCCTATTCTGTATTTCATCATAGACGCAACAAAAATCTGTTCCGTTTCATTATGTATGGATTGTCCTATGTGCTGACGTAATATTATCAAAACTTATTCGAGGAAATATTATTTGTTGTCAAATACATCATTACGACTTTCATGTTTGAAATCAACATCATTTGAGGCCATTGATAATACTCATCGAACAATGTGTTCAATCGTATAGACAGGCGGAAAGCAAGTCCGATGAAACCCTTTTTGTCATCAAGCTCTTCAGCAAAAACAGTAAGGAACATGATAAAGTGGCGTCACAGAAGTTTGCGACGACAAAAAGTCAGCAAAACCAACATAGACCTGTGAATTGTGTTTTTATTCTCTTGTTTCATTTATAGAATATATATCAATATTATTTAATTTGGTAGATTTATTGAAAAGTATATATTTAAGACATCATAGAAAAATTGTCGAAAATAACTTTTGATTCATAACTTAACACGGGAAAACCAACGGTCTAATCTATATAAACAAAACGAGAAACGAGAAACACGTATATATTACATAAACAAACGACAACTACTGTACATCAGATTGCTGACTTAGAACAGGTGCAAATATCTATTTCTAGTCATCAACAATAAATGTACAGTTGTTTCGTGTTCTCGTCCAATATATAATTTACTGACCTTCTACATACCTAACTAGGTTACTAGCACACTATATAATTTATAATAGTTTTTTTCAAATGTTGCATTGGCACTGGTTTAAGACACCATATGAGCGTTCTACTGAAGAAGTCATTAATATTTTCCAATTTGTTAAAAATGTTTTACCAGACCATTTAGAACTTTTTATCTTGTAACAAAAAAATGGTAACAATATGCAATATAATAAATTTTGAAAGTTTATTTTCATTTAAATAAAATTGGCAATCTACTATGATCAGACAAAGACAAATCTGGAGAAAGATCTTTGTCCTTGTATAACAAGAACTCGACACTCACTATAAAAAAGAAATATGGAATGTGTCGAGCGACAACAACCGTAGGCCACCAATGGGTCTTCAATGTAGCAATAATTCCCGCACCCGTATGTGTCCTTCAGCTGCCCCCTAAAACATGTATACTAGTACAGTGATATTGGACGTCATACTTAACTCCGAATTATACAAAAGAATCTAAAATTAAAAATCATACAATACTAACAAAGGCCAGAGGCTCCTGACTTGGGACAGTCGCAAAATTGCGGTGGGGTAAAACATGTTTACGAGATTTCAACCCTCCCCTTATACATCTAGCCAATGCAGAAAAGTACAATATGACATAAATAACAACAGACTACTAGCAGTTAACTGACATGCCAGCTCAAGACCTCAATTACACTGATCATGCTGATTGAAAGATAATGTCTTCATCATATGAATATCAGGTACAATCCCTCTCGTTAGGGGTTTAGTATCATACTATCATAAAATATATGAGAAGAACATAACCCGTCATGTCAACAACTGTTTTTTTTAAAGGTGTTTAGTTCCGATGCAAAGACCCTATAAGTGAATCAATATTAAAGTCAAAATATGCAATCTTTTATGACCTGACAACAGTATCGTAACTATATCCCTTTTTAATAATATAAAGAAGAAGATGTGGTATAATTACCAATGACACAACTACCCACAAAAGACCAAAATGACACAAACATTAACAACTATAGGTTACCGTACGGCCTTCAACAATGAGCAAAGCTCATACCGCATAGTCAGCTATAAAATGCCCAAATAAGACAATGTAAAACAATTCAAACGAGAAAATTAACGGTCTTATTTATGTAAAAAAAATAACGAAAAACAAATATATTACACATAAACAAACGACAACCACTGAATTATTTCTTTATAAGTCTGTTCAAAGGTTTTGTAAGCTTTTAAGGTGAATATTGACATTTTTGTGCTTTGTAAAGAATATTACCATAAAAGATTGGATGTGAAATACCTGAACGTATAAAATGTCTGCATGTTGAGTTACATTTACGAATTATTATCTTATACCGGTGATAAAATTTAGTAAATGTTTTGACCAGTTTGTGATATCGAAAACCCTTGTGAAATTCGTTTTCAGTAATACATAAATTTCTCTCGCTAAAATGTAATACGTTGTTACACGAGCGAATCGTACAAGTTGAGATATATAAACATCGTAAAATGGTGACAAGGGAACGTCACCATCTACAAAGGGATAATTAACGATAGGAAATGAAAATCATCTCTTTTATCATATTTTTTTGTAATAAGCTACCCGTTAATGATATAAATGTCAAGATCGTGAAAATGGCAGTGGTCATTGTTAGTATAAGCTCTAGATCTATTTAAAATAAGTTCAACAGGATAAATTTCTTTAGTATACATACTGGTTTCGTCATTATTGAGAGCCAATATATCATCCAAATATCTAAAAGTATTGTTAAATTTTTGTATCAAATGTTGTTTCGATGGGTCTTTGCTAATTTTAGTCATAAATTGTTACTCATTACAATACAAAAACAGGTCCGCAATAAGTGGTGTACAGTAAATCCCCATTGGAATTCCAATAACTTGACGATATACAGAATCTCCAAAGCGAACAAAATGTTATCAAGTAAAAATGCAAGCGCATATATGGTATCAAAACATGTCCAATTGACAGAGTTCTTTTGTTTATTGCTACTAAAAAATGTCCTAAAAGATTTTGAACATATGTTCTCGCAATCTGATTTTTTAAATGCCCAGTTAATTTGGGATGTGAATGTTTTCTTAATAATAATATGAGGCAAAGTAGTATATAGGATAGAAAAATTATCAAGTACTTCCAACGAGTTTTTAACACTCCAAAAAGTAGAATCACAAAAATACTGAACTCAGAGGAAAATCAATTTGGAAAGTCCATAATCACATGGCAAAATCAAAAAAAAGTAATTAATTCTACTATTTTCAAAGGCCTTATTTGAATTATTTATTATCAGGCTTTCATTGTACCAAGTGAAATAGTAGGTAAAACAGACAATTTAGTAGTGGAACAATGGCTTGAAAATTAAATAAATCGATATTTGAAAGGTTTTTTGTGTAGCTTCGGAAGCCAGTACATAGTTGGGACTTTTATTGTATTTGGTTCTGTAGCTAAAAGTTTGTGTTAGTTAAATATTTCGTTTTCTGAAAATGAAGTCAGTTGAAATGTTGGTGAATTCGTGATTTCCTTTTGCAGAACCTCTATATAAAATTTACATCAAACAATAATGATATTATGAGCAGTTTTATCAGCCGGGACAAAACAAATTCCTTGGCTAGTTCTTTTAGTTTATGTTTGATACGCGAAATAGGGTTTTAATGGTTGTTGTTAAGAGAAAAATGTTCTTTAAATGTTGTATTCGAATATCAAATATCTTAATTACTGAATTTTTAAAAGAGTCCAAAGATTTTTTGTCAGCTTTTTCCCGTTTTACCCATTTCAAACAGTAGGTACGGAGTGAGTCGTGGATGATATTACGATTCTCATTCCAATAAATAATTAACGGGGGACGATATTTAGGTCCTTTACTGAAGAATGATTTTAACTCTCGGTCCTAAACGATGTTAAGGTCTCCTGTTATGACATTGGAAATGGGGCCATAGGTGTTTTCGGAATTTCTGCAATTACACGACATGGTGTATTTTCAATGAAATTTACATCTTTACACAATTGGCGATAATTAAACACATATTTCCGGGTAGATTTCTTGTAAATATATCAAATAAGAGGGAGTTCCGTATTATCAACATATCCAGGAATTTGGTCTTTAACAGAATGGTTGTTAAAAATACCGGCAATATTTACAAAATCAAAACCTTTATTGACATACTTTATTTCAATAAAATATTTTTATGATCTTCAGGGCGATCATTATTGGAAACAGTTTGGAATAACAACATGCCATTATAATTTGAACAATTTCATACTTAGAACTGTAATATGAAATTGTGTTGCAATTCTCTAAAATATTATTTTATTTATTTATAGGTTAAGCTTGGTTAACAGTTAATATCTGCTGTAGTTTTTTTAAAATAGAAATTAGTTCCGAAATATTTGTATGGTTGGTCCGAATTTTTTTTCGATTGCGATTTTTTTCTGCGTCCATGAGAACGATTTTTACGAACAGTTATAGAAACTATATTCAAATATTAACAGAGTCGGTTCTTGATATTTTGCCAATTCCCATGATATAATCATTTAGACCGAGAGGGTAGACTGTCTCTAATATTTTAATCCAATTCAATTCCATTATTTTCCGTGATCGTACAAGCTTTGAATGATATTCACAATGCTGCTTATTTACTACTTCTAAAGGTTGAACCGTTAACTACTTAATAGAATGATTGTGCTTCTTAAGATGTTGATAAAGATACTTTTGAATTGATTGGGTCTTTTATAACAATACAGGTGTTCTTGCGTGCGTTTAAATAAATATCGCCCAGTTTCACCTACGTACTGAATACCGCATCCCGGTTTGTTTCATGTGAGTAAATAAATAATACTGTTTGCTTTTCAAGTAATATCAGTTTCAAAATTAAAAAAAAATGTGCGACCATTTAACGTGGACCTTTACCGTATTGTTAGTGGAAAGACGTGGACATGTTAGTCATTTTTTGGCATGACACGTATCGATAGAAGGGTAACCATGATTTTTATTGTTAAAAATGTTAGCGATGGTAGTATTTTTAGATAAGCGATTTTGAAGATTGAGACGTGTAGATACCCTTTGAACGAGTTTAGTATTTAATATTTTTCCATTTTTAAGCTTAATATTTGTTTTTTAGTATGTAGATTTTTTTACAAAGGAGCAAAGAAAGACTGGCGTCCAGAATATGAACCAGCACGCAGTAAATTGAATTGTGTTAAAATGAGAAAATGAGAAAACTTTTCGGCTAAAGACGTCACATGCTTTTTTGCATAAATTACCCGACAAATTTAACAAAAGATAGGGTATATCAAGGTAGACACTGACGTCTGACTAAATAGCTGAATGGGGCTGAATATTAAAATACTACTTTTTGATAAATAACCCTTAAATAATGAACATAGAGAAGTTCTCGCTCGGACGCACACTCCATAATCTAGTATAATATAAGAGCATTCTATGTCTATTACTACTTCAGCAATTTATTTAGCTGTATCATCAGTTTCAGAACATGAGAAATAGAGATCTCATGGTGCCATATGATTCCAAGAGCCAACTAGTCATCATAAATCACCGTATTAGCAACTATCGTAAATCAAACGGTGTTCAACCATTAGGAAAATTACTACAGGTTGTGTATATCATATGAGCTATAAAACACACCATAATAACAAAATGTAAACAACTTCAAATGAGGAAACCATCCGTATGTACAAAACAATAATAATTAAAAAAAAATGAGAAACCACAACAAACAACAATCACTTAATACATTGAACTTTTCTTGGGGACAGGTACAAACATTATGTGTCGGGATTAACAATGTTTGTGAGCTTAACTTATTTTAAGCTTATTATCGACTTTACACAAAAGAGTGCTCTGACAGAAAAAAAACAACCAAACAAAAATAACAACAATTCAGTGTGTTTGTTTTCTTCTATAATATGTATCGATGAATTGTAGCCGAACAAGGTTTAATTGATTGATTGAAAGTTTGTGTTTAACACCACGTTTAACACTATTATATGTCGTTTCGGTCAGTGTTTATTGGTTGAGGAATCCCCGGAGAAAACCACTGATCGTCGGTAGGAAAACTATCAATCATAGTCTATTAGGATTTGTGGCGAGTGCAGCCCCACCAGTTGGGTTCAAACTCACAACATCAGTGTTGACTTACAAGACTTAACCGACAACACTCAACTGAATATGATTTGATCTAAAAACCATTTAGAAAAACGTATACTCTATGAATTGAAGGAGATTCATTCGATTTTTCTTTTGTAGATTCCTGTTACTTTGAAGAGTGCTCAAATGCTTGTGGTAGTGGAACCATGACGTTTACATGTGATATGTGTCCGTACAGCCGTCATATTTTAGCATGCACAGGTTATAAAGGGTGTCTAGGTATATACATACAATGTCTGATTTACTAAGATGTTTGATTACTGACTTACTGGTTTTATTTTATCGATTTGTCGGTTAACTTCTGAACGCATTTAACATAAAATATAGGAAGGACCAATGAGGCTTGTTACCTCAAGCAGTATAATAGAGGTTCAAATCTATACACATGTACACGACAGCAATTTAGAGTTATTCTGGTGCAAATAAATTACGTAGTTCTTCAATAGTATATACAAGGAGTTTTTTTAAGGAGATACTGATATACTAGGTTATAAAATTATTATTTTCAAGGTGTTTGGGGACGTTGGACTCAATTTAGTGAATGTTCTACTACTTGTGACGAAGGACAAATGCTATTTACAAGAAAATGTAACCATCCATCATTAGGCCATTTGGCTACCGATTGTGTTGGTGACAGCAATACGTACAAACCATGCAACCTACGAGGATGTCCAGGTATGACGTTTTAGTATAAAATTGCCAGTGTCATCCAAATATACAGATCTAACATTGGTGTGTTGATGTTTTAACGAGTTATATATATATACGTCTAAACATCAACCCAACAATGTTAGATCTGTAAATTTGCTTTCGCAATTTTTTTGTTCTTCCCTCGCCGTGATTCGAACCCATGCTACTGAGATATCGTGACACCAGTTTTAATATAGCGTGGTACGACAGCACATGATAAATAAGGCATGTAGAGGATATTTTTACAGATCAGATAAATTATCTATAGTAAAGGATTCTAAAAATATATAGAAACATGAAATATATATAAACATGAAAAAAATAATGCATATTGCCAATCAGAACTCACTACCAATGACCAAATAAGGTTAAAAGAAGCAACTAAATGTATATTGGTCACAATACGGCCTGTAATAGTAAACAATCATTGTACCGCACTGCAGCAAGCAATAAAACGCACCGACATTTCAAATGTTAAACATGTTAAAGCAGAAAAATAATAATCATGTCAACGTAAAAAATAACCACTGATTCAAGGTATATCTTTACATGATTAAGAATAATTCCAGAAGTATAATTTGTAATATATATTAATTTGGTATATTTTCAATTTATACCCGCTTAGTCATTAGCTTTAATTGGATATTTAAATACACTTTAGCATGCGATAAAGTTCGTGGATTTTACGCACAGACAATTTATTGTTGAAACTTTATGCGTTATTTTGTATAAAGAACCTTAAATATAATAGCCTATGATAGAAAATTGTGAAAATCGATAGTCATTAAAATACTGATACAGCAAGCAGAAAACAACATTACCTTAACGAGTGACAAACAACTCTACTTTAACGAGTGACAAACAACTATACTTTAACGAGTGACAAACAACTCTACTTTAACCAGTGACAAACATCTCTACTTTAACGAGTGACAAACAACTCTACTTTAACGAGTGACAAACAACTCTACTTTAACGAGTGACAAACAACTCTACTTTAGCGAGTGACAAACAACTCTACTTTAGCAAGTGACAAACAACTCTACTTTAACGAGTGACAAACAACTCTACTTTAACGAGTGACAAACAACTCTACTTTAGCGAGTGACAAACAACTCTACTTTAGCAAGTGACAAACAACTCTACTTTAACGAGTGACAAACAACTCTACTTTAACGAGTGACAAACAACTCTACTTTAGCGAGTGACAAACATCTCTACTTTAACGAGTGACAAACAACTCTACTTTAGCGAGTGACAAACAACTCTACTTTAGCGAGTGACAAACAACTCTACTTTAACGAGTGACAAACAACTCTACTTTAACGAGTGACAAACAACTCTACTTTAGCGAGTGACAAACAACTCTACTTTAACGAGTGACAAACAACTCTACTTTAACGAGTGACAAACAAGAAGAATGTGAAAAATCGAATATGAAAAAAGAGAGAACGAAAGATACCAAAGAGACAGTCAAACTCGTAAATCTAAAACAAACTGACAACGCCATGGCTAAAAATGAAAAAGACAAACAGAAAAACAATAGTATACATGACACAACATAGAAAACTAAAGAATAAACAATACGAACCCCACCAAAAACTAGAAAGATATCAGTGCATTATGCGAATGAAACCATAAACACTTAAAAACAAAAGATACAAAAGTCCATCTCAGATAACACGTAGTTATTGCAAGAAAATCTAAACGTATGAATAGATAGAGTATTAATTAGTACACATTCAGTAACGTCATACGTTAATGAATTGGAAAATAGGATGCCGGACTATAGAAAAATGGAAATAGCAATACTTTATCAATCCAATTTAGGACCCTTGTGGGTTTTAAATTCTATACAAGGATTACAATATGTTTTCTTATGACAATAAAATACTAACAAACAAAACAATAGAACCATGAATAGTTATCCATGATGATGTGTGGGTGTTTAGAGTCCGACTATCCTGTATGGATATCGCGGACTGTAGAAACCTATTCTTAAGACATGAGTCTGTCGGTCTTTTTGCCTTCATTTTACTCCGACTGCGTTGGTGTTGCTGGTACGGAGTATCGGGTCTTGCTGCTTGTATGGCGGAATGAATTGCCTCTTTGGATTGGTCAGTGATGACGGGCGATGTGTGTGGTGGTGTGTGCAGTAGGTCTGGGAGGTCGATGTCGAACCCATCTTCAAAGTCGATCCTACTGCGCTTGCCTCTGTCATTGGTGGAGGTATAAAATACCAGGCGGTGGCCTTGTTGGGGTTGTAGGGACTGGTGACAATATCCCTATTGACTACAACCCCAACTGGTTCCCCCTTCCCCCTTGTACTTCGTTGGTGTTAGTACAGGTCCAACTACGCTGTCTCTTGTCTCTGTTTGTGTGGTTGTGGTTTGTTGGACTTTGTCAGCAGGTACCTCGGCTGTTTTTGTTGCCTTCCACTGGTCAAAGCGCTTTGCGTCTCTTCTCCTGGTGGAGGGTGGCTTACTCTTCAGGGCCGGCTTGGATTTACTAGAGGGTGCCTCTGGTTCCTAAGCCTTTGTCTTCGTCCACATGAGCTGTACTGACACCTGGTCAGAACTTGCGGAGAACTTTCAGGCAGGTTCTTTTCCAGTTAGCTTTCTGGCTGTTAGTAAGGCATTCAAATCATCTGGGATTTCCATTATGTTTGTCTACGAAGTTAGTGAGTTGTTTTCAGCTGTGTTTAGTACGAATACTTCAAACGAAATAGTGAATAGTTATCCACTGTACCAATGTACCATTTATTTAATCTTATTCAATCAAAGAAAACTAACAGATTTTTTACACAAAAGTAATCAATTTGTTTGATACGAATATGACTATTTGTAGGATCATGGAGTTGTTGGGAGGAGGATGGTTACTGCTCAACTTCTTGTGGGAATGGGACAAAAACAAGGCGCCGACGCTGCGATAATCCAGCGCCAACAAATGATGGAAATGAATGTCCTGGTGACAATGTAACTTACGTTCACTGTAACATGAAAGATTGTTCAGGTATACCAAAACTGTATACACTTAGTGTGAGGTATGCAAAATAAATCCATAAATTTCCTGCTTTTGAAAAAAATGCTTAATTATCTGATGAAGTTTTCTGGGAGATTTTAGAATAATTTAATTTTGGATGTAATGGGTCTTCTGATTGGCTGACATTATTTTGTTATGAGCCCATAGACATAATTCAGTTATGTGACCGTGACGTCATCAACGTTTTTTCGAGGTATTTGAAAACTTTAAATGAAATATACATTTTCAGAATAGTTAATTATCAAAGTTAACAGGCTTAAATTTGATACGCCAGACCTATTACATTTTTGTTACTGAAAATACTTGACGACATACCTGTCTACATTTAGTACATCTTTAAAAATATGCATAACTGAAGTTGATCAGTCTTCATTCTCTAAACATTTTTTAGTCTGTCTTTCCATGAAATATTCAATTAAATTTTTTTTAGAACTATTTTGAACTTTCGAAAATGCCTGCTGACAACCAAAAAAACATAGATTAACATATTCAATGTGGACCAAATGCATTAAAGTACATTAAATGATGCTCAATAGGTAGTAAAGTATACACACTTGTCTTTTAAAATGCAACTCGCATATAATTATCGTATACGTAATGATATTTGTGTATTCCCAAAATACCACTCACAACGAGGAAAAAACTATTTATTTAAATCTTTCCAAATAACTCTACAAGCTTTTAATTATTTTGTTATATATATGTTTCAATTTAGTTTATAAATGGGGACATTTGAAAGAGTTCAACCTATCAAAAGATGATCTTAAAGAACTTATGAAGGATGAGTTGGATGAACTGAAAAGCAACTTAACCATCGACTCGAAAAATATATCTGCTTCTATCAGGAAACGCATATCAGCACGTGACGACAGACCGTCTGCTGCATCTGTAGGTTATGTAGGTGTCGCTCTGCTGTTGATTCCATTGGTAATGATTATAAGTTTAGACGCTCCACAGTTTTTGGCCTTGGTAGTAAATATTTACCGAAAGGTTTGTAAACGAAGGTCTCTGCAAATCGGAAATGCTGAACAGAGAAAATGATAAAAAAAATGTTGCAATTTAACTAGTTGTGACTACAATCAGAACTTTGAATCAATGTCATTCAAACTTATTAAAAACATATCGTTTGAACAATATGTGTTGTGCAAACTTTTTATTCCTATCAAAAAACAAAATTGGAAATATTTTTCAGGGATACATTGTACTTGAAATAAATTTAATGTTCAATCCAAAAATAACAAATCATTTTTTTTTTTGCAATGAAAACCCTACGATTGAAAACGATATGCAAGTCAGTAAATACCATAAGTCGTTCTAGTGTTACTGAGCTTCCCACACCCTTATTTGAGACGTATTTCTATGGTTCATAATACTTGTTTTCTTATATTTAAAAGAATTACGATGTGATGTGTACGTCCTGAAAACTTCCAATTTTTCATAATAATTGTTGTATAACGTCATAACAATGCAGTAGAAAAACAACGGACAAAATTTGTATAATTCGTGTACTCAAACAGTTCCATGCAAATGAAATTATTAGAATTACAGCAGGGTTATAGAACATCAGTTTTTCGGCATGTTAGTCAAATGCGTTTTGTGTAAATATACTTTTTCACTTTTTTGGTCTTTTGGAAAATGTTGTTTGTGCTGTTTTAAGACCCTTCTACAAAGAAATTTGTTTAACATGAACTCGTATAAAAATTGCGGTTTTTATCCAACGCAATCATAGGTTTGAACGTAGTTTTCAATTTAAACTCGTTTATATCGACATATGTAATTTTTTGTGCTTTCTCCATCTTTTATTGATTGTCTCATATATTTCAATTGTAAGCTACCTTTCATTTAAATTTCGAAACATGTTTATTTTCATGTGTGGTCAGTTGTCTAATTATCATACTTTTTGTTCATATTGTAAACCTTTTATAGCTACTATGAATCATTAAATTTGCACCTGTTCATAAGAGTTTTTATTTTGAAGAGCATGGTTAAATTGCAGTGATATTTTGGATAAAAAGTTGCGTTTGATAAATAACCTCTTTAACCAGTGCAGCTTAATTGATGAACGAGGGTCACCTTTTCCACTATTTTTCGAACATCATCATGAATGTTACCGTTACGACATACCTGATTATAGATGAAAAGTTCTGGTTAACAACTATCTTCGAATGCGTTGTTTACATAATCATTTGTAAATGTCACTAGCAATACGACAACAGCCAGTTATAGTTGAACGACCCAGATAAACAATGTATTTGTGTGGTTCATGATAATTTTTAATTAAGATTTGATGTTGTATATGTTTGATATTGTTTTAATGTTTTTGCATGATTTTGTGTCATCAATAACGATTTTAAAATTGTGAGTATTTTATTATATTCAATTCTTCTGTTGATGATGTTTTAATTTAGCTGTAAATAAAAATAATGTTAACGAAATAAAATGTTGCTTTCAATAAAGCCAGCATTAATTGACTTTTGGAAATAAAAAAAAAACCAGGAACTGGAATAGAAGCAAAGAACATTGTTGACAGCAGAATTGTAATTTATTGGTGAAAAAAAAATAAGATTTGCTATAAAATTGTTTCGAACGGAGCAGATGTGTTTCACAATATATAATGATGTCTATATTTGTTACCAGTGAACATGTATTGTTGCTTTTAAATCATTACAATTTATCTGTACATAACATTTTGAAAAAAAAATATTTTAAAATCATGTTAATTTTTTCTCCAAATTGTTCGAGTAACAACTTAATGACAGTTTTACAGCATTTCGATAACAACAAAAGACGGAACACAAATGTGAATAATTGACAAACTGTTTTCAATAATGTTATCAATTTTTTTGTAAAAATGTTTTCAAATAAAGATACCATGCTTAGAAATTATGTTTTTTATTCATTACATTAATTTCTGCCGAAATTAGAAAGTTATTGAACTTCTTAAAATTAGTATCACTTATATATCAAGGATATTGTTCTTTTTTTTTTTTAAATTTATATGAATAAACTCCACATTTGGCTTTTCGTTTTAACTTTTTTGGTTTTATCTTGCCTACAAAAAACGTAGTGTATATGAATGATTATACATACTTGTAAAGTTGTAAATACAAATAGTTTAGCTGTGTAATATATCAATGTTGTAATGCGTGTAAATGGTAAGGGTCATAATTTGGAACATGAAAAATCAAAATCACATTTTATTCGAAGTCTAAATCAGTCTAAAACTTATCAATTTTTGCAGAAAACAATTTAGAAAAAAACGATATTATGCCAAGACATAAACATATGTCATGTTTTTCATCCGTCACATTTTTATCAAAATGAGAAAGTTGTTCCACTTGAAAATATGTATGACTGATATATCAAGGATATACTACTAGTTTTTTGTTTGATTGTATGTAAATAAATAACAAATTTAGCATTTCGTATTATGGTTTAGTTCTGTCTTGCGCCTTATTTACGTTAACCTGAAATTTGTAGATGAAAAGTGCGTAGCTGTGCTATTTAACCATGTTTTAATGTGTGTACATATAGGCCGTGTTCACATTGACCTAAATTTGGTGTTGTGTTAGTGTAACTCACACGTAAACTAAACACAATTGCGTTCCTATTGATAAAACTCAATGTTTACATGTAGTTTAAATCATGTTTTATCTACACACAGTCGATAGTCAATGTAGGCCTTGTGTAGGTTAAGTGTACACCAAACTAGGCATTAAGGATATTAGTTTTACCGTTTATATATTTAAGGAGGAAACTATTTTTGAGTAAAACTGATATTTTTGATAATTATTAGACTTAAGTATAGTTCTTTACAGAAATTGTTGTCTTAAATTTACAGGTTTTTTTTGTTAAAAAAATTTAACGTACTTTATTAACCCCTGCTCAAGACTCAAAGCAGCATCATCGCCTAACCGATAAACAGCAAACAATTGATTTTCGGGAGGGGGTCTAGTATAGTTGAGTTTAAAACATAAAGGCAGGGGGTGGGATGTTTGGCTATGGATTTTGTTTTGGGAAAAAAAATGTTTCCAGATTTTGGCCCCTGCCACTATATAAAATGCTAAAATTGATTTCGACTTGTCACCAAAATTTTGTCTTGAAAAAAAATCTAAAGCCCACGCCCCGTCTCCCCCTCCCCAAAAAATTTAAATAAATAGCCTTATTCATTTGAAAAGGTCTTCCCGAATCGACTTGACGTATTTACAGAAATATTCGTCACTTTTCTGTACTGAAAAAACGATTCACGCATAAGTGCATGACTAAAAAAAGTGTGAGGTAAATATGGCACGCCTGAACCACTTTAATAGATAATCTAAGATTATCTCAGATAAATTAGGTTTATCTGAGATAATCCCGGTTTATCTCACTTTTTTTTCATTAAGCTCAGATAAACCGGGATTATCTCGATTTTTTTCAAATAATCCCGGTTTTTCTCACAATTTTAAGATAAACAGGGATTATCTGAGCTTAATGCATTTTTGAGATAATTCAATATTTTTCTCCAAATATTAGATAAATAATTATCTGGAGATAATCCGGGATTATCTGAAAACACTGAGAAAAACGATTATCTGGGGGAAAAAGAGAGACTCCGAATCAATAATTCGACCAATAGAAAGACACGACAAATCGGTAAACAGGCGCCCATTTTAAAAAAAAACAAAACATGTTGTAGTCACCATGAATCGTCTCCAAAGATCTCATCAACCTACTGTAAGCAGTGTCTTAGATCGTATCAGTAACACTTTAAGAGGTATTAAAAGACAATATTCTGCCAACACATTGGAACCTGAAGCTGCACATAGACAAGTAGATGAGGTAAGTCGATAACTAATTGTTTAGATAATTTGTGGGTGCCACAGTGGCTTCAGTGTTTAAAGTGGGTGTCATTGGGGTCTAGCATGATGCGGGATTTCCGATTTTTTGTAAGCGTAAAAATTAAATTGTTGTGCCGTTAAATCTGGTTATGAAGCCGGACTAGCGGAACATGGGAAATTACAAAAAAAGGAGAATTGCTTACCCAATAGTGATTTTTTAGTGAAAAGGTGGATACGGGAATCCAACGAAACAATGACCTGGATCAGAACCCCACTGAGACCCCTTTAAGTTATTTGATTTCGTGGTCTAGTGGTAATGACCGATGGCTACAGTGCTGAAGGTCTCGAGTTCGATTCTCACTCAAGGCGCTAAAAATACCAGAACATCAGAAGGGTAATTTTCAACCTCTCACACATCTCTGGAACCTAGACTGGAGTTTAAACTAGAATGGGTTCTTTGGGGGCTCGGATGGTCAAAGTTGTCCCCTTCTTTGACCTGGAAATCAATCTTCTGATATCTCTCTGGTTTGTCTGTTTCCACCGAGTGACCCGGTGGTTCTCTCCAAGTACTTCAGCTTCCTCCACCATAATATCAGACTTCCCGGTGTCCTACACGCTCCCTTGGGTGGTGTTGGGTGGGGATTGTTCTGGTTGTGGGATAATATTGTAAAGGCGTATCTCCATTAATCCTTAGGGAGCGTACATGGATCTGCTGTACCCTTGCAGTCAATCAGGGGGTGTGTCTCAATTGGCGGCATCTCGAGTACATTCATACATACAATGAATATTCAGTATTATTATAGTTTGATAATTTACAACAAGTATAAATCATACATGTACATGACATACTTCAGATACTGCACCTTACAAACAGCTTCATGTTAAATTTCACATGGTGATAAATTTCTACTGTTTTCGTTTTATAATAAATATTACAATGCTCGCTTCTCTTACTAAAACTTGTAACCTGTTGTTTCAAAAATCAGGCTTATTCAATATTGTAGCAGCCATATATTGCTCATTAGATTTTTGTCTTCTGAAAAAGTAGCCAGCCTTGCTGCTATCAATATCTATTCATCAGAATGTATTGATTCTTGGTCTTTAGAGTATAGCAATCAGCTTTAAAGGTGTTTTCATATCTAATATCAAGCTATAATTTAGAATTCTTAATTCATAAGTTTTAAACTGATTTTGAGTTTTCCTCAAGTTAGATTTTATCGGACTTTTTTCTGTGTATACAAAGGGCAAAAAATGCTACAGATAAGAACTAAATATTTTCTGATGCAATTAGTTTGAGGTTAAATCTTAGTTTGACTGGAGTACATGTATAATGTTTTAATACATGTTTCGAAGGGACAAAATACATGATTAGTTTAGCTAAAATGGATAAAAGTTCCATTGATATTACTTTTGTCTATATGTTTACTTTACTGTTGAAAGATATAACAGTTCATTGTTTACCAATTTTGCATAGTACACCTATATACATGATATATATGTAAAAATTGTTATTACAGAAAATATGCCTGTAATAACTTAAGGGTGTTATCAGTTCAAAGCAGTTGCTCAGATATCCATCATGCTTAATTACAGTGTATTTTAATTTATTATAAGAAATAATGACCAGAGCATGTACTGATGTTCTGCCCAAGATTCGCATTAATTCCCAAGGGTTTTATATAATAAGTTACATTCCTTAAATAGCGGAGTCTTGTTATCACAGCTAATTTTATCCATTAATTAATAGCCTTGTTTCATTGATTTTGCATGGTAAATAAAAAATGTATTAATTAAATTAAAAATTAGTTATCAAGGCTATGCACTATAACTTTAGTTTAAGTTAATAGAAATCTATGAAATGTTGACACAAGGTTTATGACCACAAAAGAAAGGTTGGGATTGATTTTGGGAGGTTTGGTTCCAACAGTTTAGGAATTAGGGGCCAAAAAGGGACCCAAATAAGCATTTTTCTTGGTTTTCGCACCATAACTTTAGTATTTATAAATAGAAATGAAATCTATGAAATTTAAACATAAAGTTTATGACCATAAAAGAAAGGTTGGTATTTTGATTTTGGAAGTTTTGGTCCCAACAGTTTCGGAATAAAGGGCCCAACGGGTCCAAAATTAAACTTTGTTTGATTTCATCAAAAATTGAATAATTGGGGTTCTTTGATATACCGAATCTAACTGTGTATGTAGTTTCTCATTTTTGGTCCCGTTTTTAAATTGGTCTACATTAAGGTCCAAAGGGTCCAAAATTAAACTTAGTGTGATTTTAACAAAAATTGAATCCCTGGGGTTCTTTGATATGCTGAATCTAAAAATGTACTTAGATTTTTTATTATTGGCCCAGTTTTCAAGTTGGCCCAAATCGGGGTCCAAATTAAACTTTGTTTGATTTCATCAAAAATTAAATAATTGGGGTTCTTTGATATGCCAAATCTTACTGTGTATGTAGATTCTTAAGTTTTGGTCCCGTTTTAAAATTTGTCTACATTAAAGTCCAAAGGGTCCAAAATTAAACTAAGTTTGATTTTAACAAAAATTGAATTCTTGGGCCTCTTTGATATGCTGAATCTAAACATGTACTTAGATTTTTGATTATGGACCCAGTTTTCAAGTTGGTCTAAATCAGGATCCAAAAATATTATATTAAGTATTGTGCAATAGCAAGAAATTTTCAATTGCACAGTTATAAATTCAGTAATAGCAAGAAATCTTCAATTGCACAGTATTGTGCAATAGGAAGAAATCTTCAATTGCACAGTATTGTGCAATAGCAAATATTTTCAATTGCACAACAGCAATAAATATCTATTTGCATAATATTGTGCAATAGCAAGAAATTCCAATTGGAGTTATCTTTCTTCGTCCAGAATAGTAGTTGAATCAACTTAAATCATTGTTTTATACAATATACAATGTATATTCACTTTTACTACCAACAGATAGATTAAAACAATCTTTACCATTCAGTCATTGTCAGTGATAACAAGCATTTTTTTACATTTTAATATTTTATGATGTATTTAAATGAGTAGTAATTGTTGCAAACTTCATTAGAAATTTGAATTGAGATCAGTTTTGAAATAAGGGAAAGGGGGATGTGAAAAAAAAATGGGGGGGGGGGGGGGGGGTCAATTTTTTTCATTTCAGATTTCATAAATAAAAAGAAAATTTCTTCAAACATTTTTTTGAGAGGATTAATATTCAACAGCATAGTGAATTGCTCAAAGGCAAAATTTTTAAGTTCATCAGACCATATTCATTCTGTGTCAGAAACCTATGCTGTGTCAACTATTTAATCACAATCCAAATTAGGGCTGAATCCAGCTTGAATGTTGTGTTCATACTTGCCCAAACCGTTCAGGGTTCAACCTCTGCGGTCGTATAAAGCTGCGCCCTGCGGAGCATCTGGTTACATATAAATTAAAGACACTGTGCATGTGACTATCAGGACTACTACTAACATGTGTCTGTTTTTTTTCTCAGAAAAGAATTTAATGCACTACAATGTACATATTTGTTTACATTTAAGGTACTTCGCAACTTAACAAGATTGGAAGGCAGTGATTCTCTACCAGATGCAGACTTAAAGAGAGCTATCAGATCAGTTAAAGAATTTAAAGAAATTTTACCACACCAAAAGGAAACATCCGAAGAACCAGAGCTAAACAGATATGGTAAGTTTACATGTACTTTTATTAACTGTGACTTATGATGTTCCATACCACAAAGGGAAAGGTTGGGATTTAGTTTTGGGGTAATGACATTAAGGGGGCTTGACACTCATACCACATGACATCTTCTTATATATATCTAATAGGGTGTGTTGTAGTGTATGGATATATTAAAAACTGTATCACAAAGGGAAAACACAAATTAAGTTTTGTCATGTTTGTGGTAATGCCCCAAGGTCTGATGAGGATTCATTTTTTTTTCTTATAAATTTTTGAAATTGCTGAAAAGCACCATTTTGCACTACACATCAGAATGCATCGAGTATGAAGGTTAGTATAGAATCTTTGGTTAGCATGATCGTCACATGAAGCGTGAATTCATTTTGTCAAGCCTTCAACTTTTGTGGAAAAAGCCAATATATAAGGATCCTACATTTAATATGGTGGTAGTGGCAGCCACAAATATTCATGCTGTGGTTAATGTTTTTAAAATTTTAATAACTTTATTTTACTATCCTGATTTCACTTCCTAACTTGGACAGCTTCATTAGCTCACTGGTTATGCCATCACTTGACCCATTATTTTGTGTCAGAAACCTATAATGTGTCAAAAATTTGATCACAATCCAAATCATACATTATCAAGCTTAAATATTCAATTTGGCAAACTGTTTAAGAATTTGTACATGACAAATTAATTTTTGAGTTATTTTTCTGTGTACTTATAGGCCAAACCATACCAAACCAGTTTGGTAAAGGTAGAAACCAGCTAGACATTGACATGACAAAGTTTCAACAGCTTCTACAACTTGGGTTTACTGTTAAACAGATTGCTGAAGATGGACTTCTTGGTGGTGTTATACATGTTAACACGCTGTATCGTAAACTAAAAGAAAACAACATACAGATAAGATCCTCCTACTCAAACATGCCAGATGATGAGCTTCAGGGATTAATCTCAGATTATAATAGAGATCATCCAAATGCAGGTTAGTATTATAGTTTTGTATACTGTTTATACTTATGAGAGGTAAGTTTATCAGATAAAAGGTATGTGATTGAAGCAAATCCACAAAAAAAAACTATGACTCAGCATTGAAGGCCATACTACAACATATAATTGATATCTTCAACAACATTGTGTTTTGATGGAACATTGCCTTCTTCCACTCATGCCACTTCTTTTTATTTCGACTTGAGTTAGCTACATTTTGTACCACCTAAAACATGTGACAAACTTTCAAACTTATATAGTATTACATGTATTATGGAACTCTCATCATAAAAGTTTTGTTGAGGCAATGCATTAACAGTAAGATATATACAAATGTAAAGATTAAAACATGGTCTTTTCCATATTAGTCTGGGTATCATCCCGAGATCCCAATATCAGCCCGAGACAGAGTCAAGGGGCCGATATTGGTGGAGGGATGATACCCAGGCTGATATGAAAAAGGCCATGTATTAATCACTTTATTATATACTTCCGACAATAGTTTTATGTAAGGCAAATAGACAAACCCAATAACTAAAACAGTCAAAAACTTTATAAAGAAGTTAAATTATGAATCAAATATACTATAACTGTCAACCAACAGCATCACTACCTCCTTACTATATGTATGGTAACATTTCTTACAGAGGCATTTTGAAACATTGAAAATTTGGAAGAGTTTTATGATCAATATTACTCCATGTTTGTTGTACTATAAAATGATTCATAATTGTCAATGGCATTTGTTAGCAAGTACTAAACTATCCTCACAAAAGTTTTGGTAAGTTTTGACATCGTCATAAAAAATATCTGATGTCAAAATGGAAAAGTAAACAATGGATACCAGAAACACCTGAAGTAACTTGCACGAGCGGCACTATTACGGGTTATGTGCACGAGAAGCTCCTGATATATGGGTTATTCTAACATGATGTCTTTCAAACGCTTTGAGTACACACCCGTGTTAAAATTTGAATATATTGCATGGGCTGTTCCGATCGTACTCCCAGGTCATATGCTTTTTTATGAATGAGTTTTGCGAGCTCATAAAACGATGACGTTAGAATATGACCATTTTACGGGAAACTACACGCTTTTAAATCCGAAAATCATCACAACATGGAAACGTAAACACACGATGCTAAGATGTGTTATAAGCCACATTTGTTTAAAAGACATATAAGTAAATTATCATTTGAATTAATTAAAAACTATCTATATTATATATTTTATTTTAAATAGTTTAAGCATGTCACTTATTCAGTTTGCTCCGTTCTTTTACACCAATTTAATAGTGCGTTTATTTATGGGAATGGAAAATGTTTGCCTCCACCTAGAGGGCTTCGATCCAAAAGAATTGCTGTATTTGACCTATTAGAATCGAAATAATTCATGGGGGCTTGCATATATCTAGATTTTACCACAGGTTGTCCCTTTATGCCAATATTTTACCCCTCGCTATCTCTCAGGGAAAAATATTTGTCATAAAGGGCCAACCTGTGGTAAAATCACGATATATTCAAGCCCCCATGAATTATTTCTTATCAGCCTGGGTGGGAAATTATGGCTTGTGTACATCGCTCATTACACATATGCAAAAGCTATCATATCAATGCTAAGTATATGATAAATAACATTATCTTCAATTTGCATGCTCAAATTAAATAACATTGATTTATTAATACTGGTTAAAGATTAGACTTTCTATTTCGCCTTGTTCGATGTTGTAAAAGTAATTTAATAAAGGTGTTATGCATTGTAGTACTGCATTAGTTTCTTTTGACAATGTAATAGCAAAAAAGTATGTAAAACCCTTTTACTCTTTATTTAGGTGCTTTAGAGGTCCAAGCCTATTTAAAAACTAAAGGAGTAAATGTTCAGCGTCAGAAATGCAGAGACATATTAGGCAGAGTAGACTCACTTGGAACTGCTACAAGATGGTCATGTACTATTCAAAGGCGTCAATACAGTGTCCCCACTGCAAACTCAGTTTGGCATGTTGACACTCATCATTCACTCATCAGGTTGGTATTGATTATCATGATTATAACTGTGGCTTCTGAATAGATATCTTATGTGCATGTACATTTACATGCAGATATAGGTTAACAGTTTCAAGATTTAATTATATAAATAGTGATTTAGTGTGAAGGTCTCCGAAGCATGACATGTGAATCGCTATATAGTCCCATCGAAAATATATATTTAACATAGACCATTTTTCAAGGATTTAAAAAAAAAACGTTCTTGTTCCTTGTTCCTGCTGTACTTTTACATGTAGGTTCATAGGCTGATCCAGAGGGGCCCTGACCCCTTGCCCTTTTTGGGAAAAAATTATGGTGGATTATTTAGGAAATCACTAAAAGTACAGAAAAACATTTAAGGAATGACTGCAATATCTTTTCTGTCTATGAAGAATTAACATAAAGAATTTGGTGCACACTGAACAACATGCATAGCGGGTTTTTTAACAGTGTGCACCACATTTTATGCCCCACCTACGATATTAGAGGGGCATTATGTTTTCTGGTCTGTGCCTCCGTTCGTTCGTCCCGCTCCAGGTTAAAGTTTTTGGTCGAGGCAGTTTTTGATGAAGCTGAAGTCCAATCAACTTGAAACTTGGTACACTTGTTGCTTGTGATATGATCTTTCTAATTTTAATGCCAAATTAGATTTTGTTTACCCAATTTCACGGTCCATTGAACATGGAAAATGATAGTGTGAGTGGGGCATCCATGTACTTAGGACACATTCTTGTTTTATGTTATTTCAAATAGACAGAAAAAATATTAGTCATTTCTTATAATTTAATTCTAAATTCCATTTTAAACCGTAGAAAACCATGAAAAACGTTGATGACGTCACGGTCACATGACTAAATTATGTCTATGGGCTCAAAACAAAATAATGTCAGCCAATCAGAAGAAGTGTTACATCCAAAATTAAACTATATAGAAATACATAAAAAAAATTGTTTATCTTTTTTTGGAGATTAACATGTAACACTATGTACATTCTTGAGATATTTTTCCTGCATGTTTACATGTTACCCCCATTATAAGAGAAATGAAAGTTTGCAATATTTTTTATTTAATGTTTTTAATTTTTCAGATGGGGCATAATTGTGCATGGCGGTATTGATGGTCACTCAAGACTCATTCCATTCCTAAGGGCTTCAACTTTCAACACATCAAAGGCTGCTGCATGCTTTTTTGTTCAGGGTGTGAAGAACTATGGGGTACCCAGCAGAATACGTGCTGACCACGGTACAGAATATGCAGACACTGGGCGGTTCATGATTTCAGTAAACGGTGAGGGAAGAGGAAGCTTCATGACTGGGCCTTCTGTCCACAATCAAAGAATAGAAAGGTTATGGCGTGACATATTTATTAAAGTCCTGGATGTTTTCTACAAACTATTTTGTCTTATGGAAGAACAGAATATTCTTAACACCACAAACAGTATCCACAGATGGGTCTTGCAGTATGTTTTCGTACCACGTATTGACTTTGCTTTAAGAGAGTGGATGAATACCCACAATAACCATAAGATCAGAACTGAGGGTAACAAAACACCAAATATGATGTGGTTCAAATCACTTTTACTAGGGAATCCAGTATCCGCAACATAGAGAATCCACCTGATGAGCGTGTTGATGAGGTCATTCAAACTCTAAACCTTGAACTTAATGGAACAATCTTCTTAAAACCAAGAGACAACTGCCCATTAATAGAAGATGAATTCACGGAATTAAGGAATACCATTGACATAACAAAATATTCAGTATCACATGGACTAGATGTGTTTAGAGATGTTATGCTCCATGTTATGTCTAAACAAACTTAAACACTGTACTTTTTCATATACAATGTATAACTGTGAATGTAATATTAAAAGTATAAGCTTCTATATAAATGCAATATTTGATATAGGACTAATCTCCTTTTGTATTAAAGCATATATTTACTGAGATTCAGTGCAAATGTATATTCTGTGTGCAAATTGCATGGTTTCTCCATCAAGTTCTAAAAAAATCCTATTTAATTGGTGAGATTAAATTATTTTTGAGCAATGATATCAGTATGTATTCCTTGACATCTTTAACCCTGGCATACCAAGAATTATGTGTTTTAAGGAACAGAATATGAAGTGTATGATCTAAGCTGTCAGTCTCTCTTATTTGTGGGGATACTGTGATAAATGAATTCCTGCTTTTTTTTCTCTTTCAAATCTATAGTTTAAATCCTAGTATGCAGAATAAGGCCCTTAACCTTACTGCTAATAATAATTTTGTATACAGCCTGAAACACAGAGCAAAAACCCACACTTTATACTTAGCTTTGAATCATTCCACAGTGTGTCCGGATGGGGAACAGGCACAGGCATTAATGGAAGGGTAAACAAAATGAGTGCCAAACCCTACCTTAAACTGTACAAGTGGTGTTATGACAGTAGGTGAAAATAAGTTGAAAAAGGCTCAGATAAACGCCCTTTTAGTTTTAGTTGAGCCTGCATTTCTCAGATACTATAAGCAATAGGTCTAGTACATCCAGTGTATATAAGGTGTACATGTCCAATTGGCAGGTGTCATCTAACTTTGACCCTATTTTTGTGATTGTGGTCTTTTTCTTAAACTATAAGCAATAGATCAACTATATTTGTTGTATGGATGAATTGTTAGCTGTACATGTCTGCCTGGCATTGTAAATCTGACCTTGGACCTCATTGGTTCATGGGTCAATACTTCGTTTTCTTGGTCACTGTAAAGTTTATGTGACAGTTGTGATGAAGCTTTATAATAAGAACTATCAACATGATATTAATGATTAGTGGAGAAGGCGAGACATTACAGTGTGTGAACTATTGTTATACATTTCCACTTGTTCATAATAATTTTCATAAATCAAAACCTAACCAATATTATCAAAAATATAGATATCCTAAACAGTCCAATAAATCCTAACTACTTGCAATACCAAAATAAAGTCCTGACAGGTGATAGAACCATTTATAAAGAATACAGCTATGTAGATTTCATATTTTGTTCTTTTTTATTTTGGCATTATCTTAATTGGGAAAAGCCACATTTGTGCATTCAAAAAGCATATATATATATATATATATACAACTCGTCTAAACATCAACCCAACAATGTTAGATCTGTAAATTTGCTTTCGCAAATTTTTGGTTCTTCCCTCGCCGGGATTCGAACCTATGCTACTGTGATATCGTGACACCAAATCGCCTGCACTGCAGCCGTCCCGCTAGACCACACGACCACCTGGGCTCTCAAAAAAAGAGCTTTCGGTGGCCATATGTTACCTTTCCACGTCAGTTTTAATCTAGCGGCGTACTACAGTACATGATATATTAGGCATGAAGATGTTATGGTTACAGATCAGCTAAATTATCTATAGTAAAGGATCCTACAAATTAATGTAAGATACAGTCACAGAAAATAATTATATTCATAAGTACGTCTGAGTCAGTGACAACCCTACAACAGATGTATCCATCGGATCGCCATCAATGATGGTGATACATGGCTGTGTACATAATGTATATACAACTCGTCTAAACATCAACCCAACAATGTTAGATCTGTAAATTTGCTTTCGCAAATTTTTGGTTCTTCCCTCGCCGGGATTCGAACCTATGCTACTGTGATATCGTGACACCAAATCGCCTGCACTGCAGCCGTCCCGCTAGACCACACGACCACCTGGGCTCTCAAAAAAAGAGCTTTCGGTGGCCATATGTTACCTTTCCACGTCAGTTTTAATCTAGCGGCGTACTACAGTACATGATATATTAGGCATGAAGATGTTATGGTTACAGATCAGCTAAATTATCTATAGTAAAGGATCCTACAAATTAATGTAAGATACAGTCACAGAAAATAATTATATTCATAAGTACGTCTGAGTCAGTGACAACCCTACAACAGATGTATCCATCGGATCGCCATCAATGATGGTGATACATGGCTGTGTACATAATGTATATACAACTCGTCTAAACATCAACCCAACAATGTTAGATCTGTAAATTTGCTTTCGCAAATTTTTGGTTCTTCCCTCGCCGGGATTCGAACCTATGCTACTGTGATATCGTGACACCAAATCGCCTGCACTGCAGCCGTCCCGCTAGACCACACGACCACCTGGGCTCTCAAAAAAAGAGCTTTCGGTGGCCATATGTTACCTTTCCACGTCAGTTTTAATCTAGCGGCGTACTACAGTACATGATATATTAGGCATGAAGATGTTATGGTTACAGATCAGCTAAATTATCTATAGTAAAGGATCCTACAAATTAATGTAAGATACAGTCACAGAAAATAATTATATTCATAAGTACGTCTGAGTCAGTGACAACCCTACAACAGATGTATCCATCGGATCGCCATCAATGATGGTGATACATGGCTGTGTACATAATGTATATACAACTCGTCTAAACATCAACCCAACAATGTTAGATCTGTAAATTTGCTTTCGCAAATTTTTGGTTCTTCCCTCGCCGGGATTCGAACCTATGCTACTGTGATATCGTGACACCAAATCGCCTGCACTGCAGCCGTCCCGCTAGACCACACGACCACCTGGGCTCTCAAAAAAAGAGCTTTCGGTGGCCATATGTTACCTTTCTACGTCAGTTTTAATCTAGCGGCGTACTACAGTACATGATATATTAGGCATGAAGATGTTATGGTTACAGATCAGCTAAATTATCTATAGTAAAGGATCCTACAAATTAATGTAAGATACAGTCACAGAAAATAATTATATTCATAAGTACGTCTGAGTCAGTGACAACCCTACAACAGATGTATCCATCGGATCGCCATCAATGATGGTGATACATGGCTGTGTACATAATGTATATACAACTCGTCTAAACATCAACCCAACAATGTTAGATCTGTAAATTTGCTTTCGCAAATTTTTGGTTCTTCCCTCGCCGGGATTCGAACCTATGCTACTGTGATATCGTGACACCAAATCGCCTGCACTGCAGCCGTCCCGCTAGACCACACGACCACCTGGGCTCTCAAAAAAAGAGCTTTCGGTGGCCATATGTTACCTTTCCACGTCAGTTTTAATCTAGCGGCGTACTACAGTACATGATATATTAGGCATGAAGATGTTATGGTTACAGATCAGCTAAATTATCTATAGTAAAGGATCCTACAAATTAATGTAAGATACAGTCACAGAAAATAATTATATTCATAAGTACGTCTAGTTCTACTTTACTTGATGTGAGTCTTAATTGTTCATTATGTTTTATTCCACCTGGTTCTAAATTTGTGTTGCCTGAGACTTTCGCAAAAGTGAGACAGCTTGATTCTACATTATGTATATATTATATATATATATACATGGTTGAAATTTTATTCAAGTCAACATGAGTTAGAGTATTGCATTTGATTTTCCATATAAAATACAATAAATTGTATACTATAAATCAAGTTGTTTTTTAACTATCTAAGTGTATCTTTATTGTGTATGTAATTTCTATGTATTCATGCTAATAAATGTTCTTTTTCTTTATACTTGTATTCTCAATATGCCCCGTGTGACCCTGAGTTGGTATTAAATTATATCTTATCTTTTATATAAACGGATAATTTCCTATTCTTATTCTATATATAACATATTTGAATATTAGGTTGTTTTGAAGTTGAGAACTTTTGTTTCTAAATTTGGTCAATGGTCAGAGATGGAACAACTTGATACTTCATACCCTTTATACAAATACAAATTTCATGTGTTTAATGTCTGTTGTCCTTGACCTCATATTTATAGTTCAGTGACTGAGACTTATGAGGAAAAAGATAACTACATGCATATCTTGCAAATTGCACATGTTTTTACAGTGGGTTTCACCAAGTTGACAATTTGTGAATAGAGATATCACTTGTGGTATTATAGGTTTTATACTACAACCACTAGTTCTACTTTACTTGATGTGAGTCTTAATTGTTCATTATGTTTTATTCCACCTGGTTCTAAATTTGTGTTGCCTGAGACTTTCGCAAAAGTGAGACAGCTTGATTCTACATTATGTATACTTTGGACATATTCTTGTTCTATTTGTAAAGGGCATAACTCTAGAATTGTAAAACAATCACGGTTATGAGTATTGTGTTTTCTTTGGATTCAGTATTATTGTTTGGATACAAATTATAATGGACTTTGTGGGTACACAAATGACATATTACCAAAAAAAAAAACCACTCTCAAATGCAAATCACATTCGGTGGATACATGAAAAATAAAATGTAGTTACAGGTCTAGCTATCAATGCAGATCTAGAGCTTTGGCAGATGCCTGTAGAAATCTATAAATGGTCAGTATTTGAATAATTTTCAAGACATAACCAATAACATGATTGAAAGACATACCAATTAACAACTTCTACATTTTCTTTGTTCAGTTGACCGTGATATTGGGGTGAAAACTCTAATTTGGCATTAAAATTAGAAAATCATACCATAGAGAACATGTGTACTAACTTTCAAGTTTATTGGACTTCAACTTCACCAAAAACTACCTTGACCAAAAACTTTAACTTGAAGTGGGGCAAATGAACAGCCCCACAGACCAGAAAAACATAATGCCACATTACTATCGTAAAAAAACAGACACTAGTGTCAGCAACAAATGACAAGCAAAAAAAAAGGTCACACTGTTATTAAAATGAACTGGATGGGCAACAAAATCAATGCTCTTAAAATATGTGTCTGGAAAGATAATCTTTTAAAGGCATATCTTGTTTGCCCTCATACCAGTTTTTGTGGTTACTTCAGTTTCTCAGGTGCTATAGGTTATTAGTCTATTTTATATGTTGTATTAACTTCCCGATTCATATAACTCTTTTGTTCAAACTAAGAATTGTTTCTCTGATATGTTATCTATGTTTATGGTGTTAAAAATACTTAAATGTTGTAACTGTCCATTTTTGGACATTCACAACCAATGTGAGCAGTAAACAAACTACTCAATTTAGCAAGTTTGACATTGATATTTTAAAAATAACAAGGCAAAGAAAATAGTCACAATTAATAGTTTGAAGGCTGATAATTTTATTTTTCATCAAGACACAACATCAATGATAATATAAGCAGCAATAGTTAGGAGCCTTGTTATAAATAGTAAGTCAGAACAATAGACTTTGAAAATGAAATCATTTTATCTATCACATTATCAACAACATTTGATAAATAAATTAAACATAAAATAAGTATGTACAGTAAACTGTGGATGCATTTATTTTTATGGGTACCAATTTTCATGGATTAAGAAAATCTTGCATGTTCATGGATATTTAATTTAATGGTTTTGCAGAGTCTGTATATATAATATAAACCTATATAAAGGTTTGTAATCGTTGAACATTAAATTTCGTGGTTTTATTTACAGAATCCACGAAAATTGGTATTCAACAAATAATAATAATCCACAGTATATTTGGAATCCAAATAACAATGAGCCACTAAGCACTAACAAACATCATAAGATATATATATGATATATAAAAAATTTACAGTTTAACTTGAAATATAAAAGTATAAACTATGTACAGTATATAAGTTTTGGAAACCAAAAACTAATGAACCACTGAGTACTTTCATATAAAAAAAAAATCCAAATTTTTTTTTTCTTCCAAAGAATATATTTTTGATATATCAGATCTTAAAATTGAACTTGGGACCTTTAACTATGTACAGTATATATTTGGAATTCAAACACTAAATAGCCACTGAGCACTAATATTAGAATAGCATAACCTCTCTTTTTTTTATAGAAGCAACAAAGGTATTTACATATATCTTAAAATATCATAAATTTAATAATATCTCTAATTCAAACTGATCATTGAAGAATCTTGAGACTAGAAGCTTAAATATTCCTATCAAATATTTCTACTATATATAGTTAACATTAATTTCAAATGTTAACTTTGCCACTGAGCACTATTTTTTTCTTCAGTTTCATCAAATTTATTCTTCTTTCATTCAAACAAACAGCAATAATACATTCTTAATTTTCAAATCTTTATAAAAATAAAAGCAGATGACATTTTTGCTTTGAGAAAATTGTTAGGATAACATAAATGTCAAGAACATGAAGCAATAAATTTTAGTGTCATTCATAGTAACAGACCTTTTTCTACAATACAATTTATATTGAGTCAAACATTGCACTAGAACTATGTGATAAATACATATTGAATTCTTATTCATATTTCGCCTTCGGTCTCAAGTAATGAATTAGCTTAACTTCTCTTTGAGGGGTGAAGCTTACATATAATATCTCTGTTTAAAGAAACGAACTATAGTATAATACCTGACCAGACCATATAGCTGGCCAGTGACCTTGACCCTAGTATATAAGCACCTGTTCCATAATAACTTGTCATTTATTTTTCTTGAGGGTGGAAGTGGACACTTCACGTAAGTTCTTTTTAGTTATTTCATTTTTATCTTAAATTTGGGAGAAAGTTCTTAAAGTTACATTAACTTGTCTACGAAGTACGACAAGTTCAAATGTTATTTTGTTATTTACAAATACTAATTCCTCAATTGTCTACGATGTATGACAATTTTAAGTGTTGATGGAAATGAATTTAAAAATTTCTTGTCTACGATGTATGACAAGTGTTCATGGGAATTTAATTAAATATTTTATTGTCTACGATGTATGACAATTTTATATTTTCATTAAGTTTTTGCATTAGTACGATGTATGGCACATGTGTTACTTAATTCATACTCCTGTTTGTTAAACAGGTAGATATTTAAAAGTATTTTTATTCACCTGAAGGTCGTGAGTACTCTTCACAATTTACACGTGTTTTACCTGCACAGGTACACATTTTTGTATTACAATGGCTGAATTTGTTTATGCAAATGTATTGTTTTTGCAAGATGTTTAGAATGATGTTTACACTTACTAGGGTGATGGTTATGATTTTCATCACCTCTGGAATGTTTTAGAAATTAAAGATGATAAATTTAATAGGAAATCAAGAGGTATTTTGAATAAATCCTCTTCTTAAACAGTTATAAAACCTAGTAGTTTTATAATCGGTCATAATGGCATATGGCAATTGGAAATAATTGACAAAGCAACAGAACCTGTAAAAAGTAAGTTTTAAAATGTAGTGCTACTTGTATAACTTCAAAATCTACTTGTTTTGTGAATGTTTCTCACGAAAGTGCTGTTGAGATTTAAGATAGACATGTATATTGATACATTTACTCATTATTGTTAATGTAGTAAAGAACCTGTATGAATCATGAGGTTTGAGACAGTTTCACTGCCTTCAACTCTAGCAGAGTTTGTAGAGAAACCTGCTGCTTTATTTGAATTTTGCCATTAGAGGCTTACTTTTATTAAGATTTAGTTCTAATTTTTGATCTGATCTACTGAAATGATACGGTGTATGTACTTCTTTTTGGAGTTTGTGCCATGGCTGATGATAGTCCAGCCGGAGTTGAATTTGATACGTCTTTTGATCCTGCATTAAGGTTTTCAGAAGCCTTTAAAGCTTCTTTTAGTGAGATTAATGGTCCATTATCTCATCCTGTTTGTTGAACAGTTTAATCATGATTTTGATAAAATCAGGAAAATATAAAGTTCATAGAGGAAATAATACTATCACACTGAGAACTGTGACAATCCTAGTGTGTCTAGGATAAATAAAAAATTGAAATGGCATTGCCTAGACAGGCCCACTCTGTGGTTTCAAATATGCAGGAAACCCAGAGATACTTTCTTAAGGGGTTGATCATCACCCCTATTGTTGAGTTGGCTATTTCTTGTTGTAAGAATGAGCCATTGGATCTTGATAATACAAGAATTTTATTGTAAAATTCTATTTGTTTGTTTGACCATGGGTTTCTGGTTAAACCCATAGGAGATGCTCAGAAATATTTAGATGATAAAACTTTTTTGTAATTCTGTTGTGATAGTTGCTTTTTCACTTTTTCTAGTATAATGATTGCAAAAAGCAAACTTGTGTTTATACAAAGATTCTAAAGCAAATTATAGATGCCTTGGAAGAGGTTCTAGGTATAACAATTAATTTACTCCCAGCTGTTATGGGAAAGGCAATATCAGTTTTTTAACTGCAGATGCTCTGTTGGTCAACTAGTGTACTATACTAGTAGGCAATTCCCTTCATTGAGAGGGAGAGGTTTCCAAAAAGGGAACAGAGAATTTCGAAGAGGTCACTTTTCTCAACCAGTTGCTATATATACAGTAGATAACTTAAATATTATGATTTGGAAAGTGTTTCTAATGATCTATTGATATTAGATATATTAAGAAATGATTATAAAATTATTCTTAATGATGTACCACAAGGTTTATCATTTTTGAATTAAATACATTTCACCTTTCATAAGGATGAATTATTTTCATAAGTCCAAAAATTGATAGCTAAGGGAGCTGTTTAAGAGGTTGATCGATCAATGGAAAATCAGTTTATTTCCTATATTTTCTTAGTTCCTAAGAAAGATTGGTCTTCAAGGCCTGTATCTATTTGAAAAATTCAAACAAACTTAGTTTGTGGCTAATCAGCATTTGGAGCAGGACCATTTATCTTTTGTTTAGATGTAATTCTTTTTAGAATAATTATCTATATATATATAGAGAGAGAGCTAACATCTTATTAGATCTCACAGTTGCATATTTAAGTATCATTTATGATTATATCACAATTTCCTGATTCATGTGGAAAAGACATTGATATGATATTCATGTTTTTTGTTTTGGATTGGCTTCTGCATCAAGAGTTTTTACTAAGGTTTTAAAACCTGTCTTATGTATTTATGAAATAATGTCACTTGAAGTATATACATGCTATAGTTTATACATTGATGGTTCTTTTATTATGGATCAGAGTTTAGATGATTGTATTGTGAATACAGAAGAAGTGGTGCAAATGCTTGATAAGCTGTGCTTCGGAATAAATTTTGAGAAGTTGGTACTCATTCCTTGGAAGCACATTGTTTTCCTTTGTCTCATTATTGATACTGAGCTATTTAAGTTTTTTCTGACAGATGAGAAATGGTAAAATTATCTCCCTTGGGAAATTTTTCTTAAATAGAATTGTGTAACTGTATTTTAGATGATTTACATCATATATTGGTCTTGTGACGAATGCTTTTAATGGCAGTATCTGTGGGAATGTTACATTGCAGAAACATGACGAGAAATAATGTTGAAACACTGTATAGTTGTTAGTGTTTATTATCATCAATAGGTGACATTTTTTAACTTTTTTAAATCAGAAATCAAAAATTTGATTTATAGACCCATCCAAATAAGTTTTTGAATTGAACCAGATTCCTCTGACAAAAGAAGGATTTGGGATCCAAATTTGAAGAAAATGTTTCTGTTGGTAGAATTTATTGGAGCTTCTTTAAGAGTATGCACTCATTTAATATAGATTTCATAGTATTGTTGGCTATATTTTTCTTTTGGAGAAAAAGTTTTAGTCACAGAGAGTTATACAATCAGAAAATACTATTTCAGTAGCTTTTATTATGCAATAGGAGGTTTTAAACCTCTTTGTCACTTAACATACTTACTACAAATTTTTCATTATTTGGGCTTGGTGTTCAAGAAAGAACATTTTTATCACAGCTCTTTATATTCCTGGTAAGAAAATTTTTGATGCTTATCATATGTCTAAAAAATTTACAGATTCAAAAGGATGGCAATTGAAAGAAGATGTATTTGTTTTGTTATTATTACATTTTCATTTTCAAATCTGTAGATAATTACTTCATTGTCTTTAGACCAACAAGCTCCTTTCAGAGATGTTTGTATTTTTCATGGTCAGAATTAAGACCTTATATTTTCCCATCTTTTTCATTGTTGGGGATAATTATAAAGAAAATTATTTGTGATAAAGTTCAGAAGGCTTTTGGTTATCCTTTTTGGCTTGCTCAGAGTTGGTTTTCTTTGCTAAGACCAATTTTAATTTATTTGCCAGTTAAACTGCTAAGCATAAAAATTAGTAACAATGTTGTATACTGAAGATAATGTCTTTCCGTCAGGAAGAGACTTAATTTAACTGTATATTGTAAAAAATATAAGTGAACCAACACCTGAAGGGTTGATTGTGCAGTAGGGTAAAAACATGTGTATTATACTCAGAAATCACTTTAATATAAACAGGAGATTTAGAATCATTTGTAAAATATATTTACACTTCATCTTGGAGACCTTGCATCTATAATCAAGCATTATCAATATTTTTTGAGAAACTTCCTTATTTGGTGTGATCAATTCCTTATCACCATCTAAAAAGGATGTTATTGATTATTGAAATTTTGTAAACACAAGCTTTTCATATTCAGCATGTTTAATGTGAATTTTCCTTGTTCTATGTTGAAACAGACTTTATCCTTTAAGAAAAAGATGTTACTTAATTTGTTTGTTTACTACATGTATTTGTGTAAGGTTGCTTAAACCTGAATCTGCAATTGAAGAGTTAGATACTCTTTCACTTGGGAGATGAATTTAGTGCTATCTTTTTTAGGTTCTTAATATTCATTGGAGTATTTAACATTGATGATTGTCTTTTATTCTTGTGTCTTTATTTACCTTGACTACATGTACATCTGCCTTAAAGAACTATCTTTATCAGCTGTAGATTTACATTCTATGTCTTTCATTCAGAGACATGGCACTTTATTTTTTCATATACATGAGTTTTTGAAAAATACTAGATCTGTTAGTTAGTTTACCTAATGAGGTGATCAAAGGTTTTGATTAACCAAAACTTTGTGTTGTTAAGACAGTGATTTATCAAGTTTTGTGTACAAAATAGGTGAGAGAATTCATCTAAGTCTTTTCGTAAAGTTTAGATAGTTAGAGAAAGTTCTAATTTTATCTGAGGTTTTAAGGTTTACTCATTTAGAGGAACCTCTTTTTAAGTGCTTTTTGCTTCAGGATGTTCTATTAAGGACATTATGGCAACAGTTTTGTTTGGACATATGGTAAAACTTTTTCAAGTTCTATCACAGGAAAGTAAATAGTATCAGTACTAAAACACAAATACAATTCAGTTGTAGTTACTGGATGATCTTGTGATTTTTATCCTTTATTAAATGTTGGCATTTATATAAAAATTGTTTTTAGTTTGTGTCTACACTTTAAACAAGCTAATTCATTACTTGAGACCGAAGGCGAAATATGAATAAGAATGTTCCTTCATCCAAGCATATCTTGGATGTGCAGGATGAAGGTCATTCTTAGAATATGAGCCTGAGGCTCGAAAGTAATTAATTCCCACCCTAGGGATAATCAGTCAGACCCACCCTTTTCCACTGGGTGTTATATTTGGTCGACACAAACTTGCTTTAAATTATGACAAGTTATTATGGAACAGGTGCTTATATACTAGGGTCAAGGTCACTGGCCAGCTATATGGTCTGGTCAGGTATTATACTATAGTTCGTTTCTTTAAACAGAGATATTATATGTAAGCTTCACCCCTCAAAGAGAAGTTAAGCTAATTCATTACTTTCGAGCCTCAGGCTCATATTCTAAGAATGACCTTCATCCTGCACATCCAAGATATGCTTGGATGAAGGAACATTCTTCTGTAAGTTCATCGGCAGAAAAATAAAAACGGCTTATTTGAAAAGTAGCTGAACAAGTGTTTGCAATAGGTCTTCTGTTGAAGCCTTCAGTGGAATTGAAAGAAACGTAAAGCCTGGGTAAACATAAAATGTCACTTGATGTCCAAAACTTAAGAAAATGGAGAAGTTGTTGGTTGGAAAGGCTTCTGATGAATCTTTCAAAATAAGTCTTGACCTTTTCTTCTAAGGAACATAGGGTTGGGTCATCTGATGTTGTATAGGATATTAGGTTGATGACTTTCAAATGTGTCGGTTTGTATTGATTCATTAAATTAATAATCACATGTTCAGTAACACCGTTCCATAACAAATGGTAGCAGTCCATACCCACTTTGATTTTAGAAATAGGAACACATGGGATAACAGTCATATTTATTTTCGCCAAGTCAAGAATAGTCTGTTTAACATTAGCTTTTGTTGGTACCTCAAAACCTCCATATGTAGAGATGAGATTTACAATCTCAGCGTGTAGGCCGTCCCAATTTGTGTTTGATAATAGATGGTTCACAAGGTTACTATCTGTTTCAGTGATAAATGATGAAAATGTTTGCAAAAGGAGTTCATCAGTATATATGCCATTGCCAGCAAAGATGTAAAGAAGCGGTGAAATTCCTTGAGGAAGATAATTACACAACACATATGCATGACTGATGATTTTACCTATCAACTGAAGGGTCCCATTAAATAAAGTTCTTGCATCAACTCTAGGGAGTTTATGTTGGTTCCCGATGAAAAACTTCATAATGACGGCCATAAAAAAAACAGAAAACATTTCCCTAGTCACACCCTCTAAGTCTAGAGCATTTTCTTCCCCAACAAAAGTACAATTGATGTGGTGGTGAATAATGTCTGGGTGCTCTCTGTAAGTAGTGAGTACATCTTGAATGATGTCTTCTCTTCTTATAGTGACATTGATGGCAGGAAGAAGGCCTTCTCGAATCCTGTCTCTTCTTGTTTCTAAATCTGTGAGATCTGAAAATTAAAGTCACAATTAAAATGCAATCAAAAAATCTATTTTTCTTTTTGTAAATCTTTTACATATGTAATGATAAGCCATCTGTAAAGGTCTTACAAAATCTTTGTTATTTTTTAATTGTTTTCACAAGCACATTGACATATCATATATATTTTTTTTTTGCTTTTTTGGTTCCTTTATAAACCCCTATCAATATAAACTAATGTTTTGAAAAGCTTGTTATCGTTAATCTGTGTGGCAAACTTCCTTAAGTCAAAGAACAGAAACTTTTGGATTTCAACGCAAATGAACAAAAGGATGAATATACCAACAGATAAAACTTTATGCCCCCACCGTGTTAGGGAGGAGCATGTAAATATATAAGATATCAGTTTATGAGATATCTTAAAGTTAAAACAAATAATAAAACAGCATGCCATATGTATTTGCATTGTTGATGGCAATAATTAAGTTGGGACAAATAACTTTCCTAGCAACTAGGTCACTTTGTCTATAACAGGGATAATTGTAAGTCTCATGATAATCATGCCACTACATCTTTGTTGTCAATTGTTCCCTACTGATAGAATTTAAAATTTGCCGTCAATGTTTCAATTTGTCATAAAAACAGATAATCTGCAGGGCGCAGCTTTATACGACAGCAGAGGTCAAACCCCAGAAAATTTGGGGCATTTAAGCTTGATACAGCTCTGAATTTGGATTGTGATTAGATAGACACAACATCGGTTTTTGACAAAGAATGAATGTGGTCTAAGAACTTAAACTCAAAAACAAAAATTTAAATTGGACATTTACCTATTACGGTCCAATATCCAAAATCTAAATACATGGTTAAATTCAGCATATTGGAGAACCCCATATATTCAGTTTTTGTTGAAATGAAGTTTAATTTTGGACCCTGATTTGGCCAAACTTCAAAACTGGGCCCATAATAATAAAATCTAGGTACATGTCTATATTCAGCATATCAAAGAACCCAAAGAATTCATTTTTTGTTAAAATCAAACTAAGTTTGATTTTGTTCCCTTTTGACCCCTTTATCCTAACTCAACTGTAGGGACCAAATCTCCCAAAATCAATCCCAACCTTCCTTTGGTAGTCATAAACCTTATTTTAAAGTTTTATAGATTTCTAATTACTTAAACTAAAGTTATTGTGCAAAAACCAGGAAAAATGCTTATTTGTGACTGTTTTTTGGCCCCTCATTCCTAACCTATTGGGATAAAGACACCCCAAATCAATCCAAACCTTTCTTTTGTGGGCATAAACCTTATGGTTTACTTATTCTAAAGTTATTGTGCGAAAACCAAGAAAAATATTTATTTGGGCTCTTTTTGGCCCCTAATTCCTAAACTTTTGGGACCAAAACCCCCAAAACCAAACACAACCTTGATTTTGCAGTCATAAACCTTGTGTTTAAATTTCATAGATTTCTTTTTATTTATACAAAAGTCATAGTGCAAAAACCCAGTGTCTTAAATGGATGATATTTGCGGTCGTATAAAAAATTGGGCAAACACTCCTATTAAATAATTTCTTACCATTTACATTAAGGAGGTTGATAGGTTCTGAATCTTCAGGTTCTTCTTCAGAGCTGCTATCATCAAGGATTTCCTAAAAAATGAAGGTGAAAATCAGAATCTGTCTTCATAGTGTACATAAAAATATTTCCAAAGGGACAAGTCTTTTGATATAGACCCGATACAAATTAAACGAATACAAGTGTGGTCGCATACAAAATGTACAGAATATAAGTGAAATATTGGTTGAATTCTTAATTAACTTAAAAATGATTCCCATTATGTTTTAGATCTTGTGAACTGCAGACTGACTTCTTGCTTGAGTCTTGCTTGAGTCAGCATCTTATACTACATGGCAATACATCATACTTTGAATTTTGGGCATGAAATGATCTTACGATTTGTAATCAAGGTTTTTATAGGTTTCGATATAGTGAATGCATTCATACATAATGAACATGCTTAACAATCATAAAATGTAACCTGTGGTTATTCTGTTCATCTGCAAGACTTTTACTTAATGTTGGCAAAGGATACATTGAATTCTAGTGAGGCAAATACTTAACATACTAGTTTTTTTTATGTTTTGATAAACGGTCCAAAGAAACTTATATCAGTGCTTTGATTATAAATAAAGCAGAAATATCAGTAAATTTGAATGCCATGCAATCATTTAGTGAATTTGGTTTTTACGGAAGTATAAATTATATGTTCTAAATGTTTGAAAAAAGAAAAAACATATTCCAAATTTAATTTTTTTTTAAAAAGAATGATTTCTATGATATTTTGTTTGTTGACACATTATGCATTATAAAATCTTAAATTATCATACTCCAGTACACATTTTTTATATAGTTAAATTGGATTATAATATCTGTATTTTAAATTAAGAAATCATCGCCTTGTACCTTATGTTTTGGAAATAATTCTCTTACAAAATTTCAAGCAGACTGAATCGTCTGGAAAATAAACCCTTAAAATCAACCCAACTATTAGAGAAATTTTGGTCTGTTTCCCAAATACAAACAAAATGTATATTTTTATGGGTTCAAATAAGAAAAAAATTCCAATATAAGAAAACTGTTGCCCCAAGCTAAAATATAATTAATCTAATTTCATTTATGAATATCTACCTCAAGATTCTCTTCAACAATGATTCTGGAGTTCCCTGTTATACCAAGGCTTTCTATAGTTGAATCCTCTCTTACTAGTAGCTGACCACAATACACAAGCTTTGCCAAAACAACATCTGTACATGCCTCTACATACAGGTGAAGAACCTGAAGAGTTGAGAAAATAAACTTATAAGTAATTCACAGACCCAGCAACAGCATTAAAACATAAATTCATTATTTCAGATTTAAAAGTACTTGGATTTGATACAAATTGAAATTAAGTCAATATTTCATAATTAACATGATAGCCAGTGACATAATATGATATCATTAAAGTCATATAAAACAAGTGTCTGGTAAAAAATAATGTTTATCCGATTCCTGAACCAATGCATTAATATGTCATAAACTTAAGTGTTCAGTGCACAATTTTATCATTTTTTAAGCTAACATATTGTGTAATTGTCAATCTTTTATCCTGTCTGTCTGATACGAAGTGATAATAGGGCGGCTGATTATTCATCATGGCTTGAAGCCTTATAGTTAACAGATTGTCACCTTATAGAGAACAATCATCAAAGAATCATGGATATAAAGCAGACATGTAACACGTACAATCAGATAATAACTTATTGCAATCACCCCATTTTTACAAGAAGGGTCATGCTAAGGTTACTTGCCTTATTTTGCATGCAAAAAATATGTCGGCAAAATGCTTCCTTGAAGCAAGTAATTATTAAAAAGAAATAAACTTCTTCTAAATGCGGACAAATTAAAGCAATTTTTAGAAAAAAGTATGTGTACATCAGTTTCAAAATGAAAACTATCCATTAAGTTATAAAAACATGTGCATATTTGTTTTGTAATTTGAGGTTTCATATGACTCTAAGGTCAATACTTATATCGTAATTTATGTCACTTGGTCTCTTATGAGTTGTCTCATTGGCAATCATACCACTTTTTTATATTACTAATAAACTAATATTTTTAAAATCAACAACTTCTAGAAATTGTGTTATCATTAAATTTATCTAATCATACAGAACTGACAAAGTAATTGTAATTTAATCAATTATATTGAAGGTAATTGGACCCATCTCTGAATATTATGTACTGTATCCCTAGAGAAAACAATAAGTAAATAGTTACCTCAGAAGATGTTTTTTTAGATAAAGTCTTTTCTAAGACTGTCTGGTCTGGTAACACAAATACAAGTGAGACATGATCCTCAGCTAGAGATGTTATGAATAAGATTTGCAGATCTCCAACAGCCTTTGTTTGTAGCTGAAAACAAAAGGAATATATTATGTTCCACCCTGGAATATTACTTAGTGGCAAATTCTTTCTTAAGCAAGAACATATGGATTTCACTGCTTATTTGTGAAAAACATGATATGCATGTCTCTTTTCAAAGAATAAAGTTCAATAAATTCTCAATTTTATATCAGAAATTCATGAATAATAATTACAAGGGTATTATCTATAGGTATAAACTAGTGACCTACGTTTTATGAAAAGCTTAGAGCTGGGAAATTGCCCATTTTAATGATTTATATTGTCTTACTCTGAAAAATAAAAATTTAAATATATGAAAATTTAAAGATAGAAAAAAACAAGTCTTGGAAAATAAAACACAAAATTTATACATAAACATAAGGGACCTCATGTTTATAAATATAAACAAATCACCTAAGTTCCAGGCAGGCAAATATGCTATTATAAATGTTAAAGGTTTTTGATTTATTGTACAGACATGTTGAAGACTGAGGGGCAGACAGACTGAGGTATGGACAGACGAACAGACACCAGTAATCCATAAATAGGCATATAAAAATTTAAAGTAAATTGTCACCATAACTTTATTGACACCTTTATTTTACTAGTGTATGTGGTATAGAAATTATAAAAAGTTCAGCCTATATAAAACAGCACAAACAATAATTAAATGAATATTCTGTGTAAAATGATATCTCTTCAATTACAGATTCTTTTATCCTGTGACCAAGCATTATACAGCTATCAAATGAGAATATTCTATTTCAAATACTAGATGACCGCAAGAACATTGAAAGATTTGTAAAGCTAATAGTCTATGAATTTGTGCTGATTCAAAGAGCTGTAACAATTTCTTGTATGATTCCTCAGTTTGAGCTGTTTATCAAACAAAACAAAACAAAATTTCTTCAATTTCTTAGTTTTTTAATAGTATTATCACATATATCCATTTTCTTGATTGTTTACCGGTAATATTTCTTTTTCTTTAAAATAAAAATTGTAATGTGATAATTACAAACCTGTTCTATTTCCTCTTTTCTTTGTTCTCTTTGCCTAGTCCTTTCAGTACGCTCCAATGTTCTGCGAGCTCTTGCTGCCTGTCTAGACTCCTCCTATAATTCATAAAACATTATAAGCATGTAATATTGTAAAGAAAAGTTTCAATGTAAACAACTCTAAAACAAGATAATAATAGAACAAAATGTAAATCTTAATAAACTTTAGTATGATGTTTTCTTTCTTCAATAACATGAACTTTATATACTGTTTCAGTGTTTTCCCTAGAAATGTTTTAAAGGATGGTGGGATTGGCTGAATGGATGGTGGGCATGAATTTTGAAGGATGGGGACTTGTATAGAGTAATAAAGAATTTCAAGATTGAAGGATGGGGGCCTAAATTAATGCATGGGGGTACCACCATGCATAAACCCTCTAGGGAAAACACTGCTGTTTTTTACAAACTTTATATTCATGTGTAGCACATATTTGTAAATGAGACATATTTATTTTTACTAAATTATTTCTATAATTTTGCAAATAGAAAACTACATATTATTCTAATTTAGTATGAAGCTTTTAAACTAAAAACTAAAACTAAATTGAATAAAACACAACCTAGTGTGTCTTACAAAATCAATTATAAAACTTTTTAATTCAACCAGATATATTGATCAGGATACATTAAATTTTTTTTTTTGAAATTATAATTTTCTTCAGTTAGTACCTAAACCTGTGGCTAATGGTTTGTTTTAGAATGAAATGTCAAATTGAAGAAACAACTATATTAAACTTAGATGAATAAAATGTTATATTTCCTTAATTTGAAATCAAATGTTTAATCTTGTATTACAAACCTTTTCCCTGTCTGCTGCTAGGGAACTTGCAAAGTCAATATCTTGTTCATTTACTAGGTGCTGCCTTGGATTGAAGGTCACCTGGAAAGAATGAAAAAAACAACTTAAGACTGATATAGACATTTTTTGAAAAAACAATTTTTAAAACTTATATAACCATAATAACTATAAGGGTAGAAATGCCCTTTAACAGTCATTTTCAGCTTAAGTTTTTATTCATTTGGTTCAAAGATGCTGTGATTTGTCCAAACAAGGCAGCAACCATTTGATTTGGGGGGGGGGGGGGGGGGGGCTATGGTTTTTTTTCTGTGCAAACTTTTTTTTATCGCCTTTTTATATACATTAGCATTACATATAGTGGCACGTGAGGGTGATACAATTTTTTTTTCTTAGGGTCTAAACAAATGATTTTTTCATCAAAACCTGGAAACAAAACTTTTTTTCCCCCAAAAAAAACATAGTCCCCCTCCCCAAAATCAAATGCTTGCTGCCTAACCTTATCTTGAATTGTAAGAGGTCAAAAATAATTTTCATTAAAAAAAATTTATGGTAGAAATTGGAGTTATAGGTAAAAAACAGTCATTTGTTAAGAATTTTAACTGTTGTTTGCCATACAGGTCAGAGGCGGATTGGGGGGGGGGGGGGGGGGGGGCAGGGGGCAAGGGCCCCATTTTTGGGGAAAAAATTTGGTTGCTTATATAGAGAATCACTGAAGCATGACTGAAGCAGGCCCCCTCTTAGGTCAGTCAGTGGGCCCCCACTTTTGAAACTTTCTGGATCCGCCACTGAAGGTATTCCTTTTGCAACCCTCATGACTATAACATAAATATTTTGTTGCTCCTTAAAAAAGCTTGTTTATAAATCAGGTGCCAACCTATAAACTATTTTGTCTTGAAAATTGGTTCTAAACAATACCTGTAGTAATAAGTTACAAAAATCTTTATATTTTTTCAATGGATTTGATATTCAAGAAAATGTATTCCTATTTAACTAAAAATCATATCAATGCCTTTTAAATCAGAATTAACTAGAACTCTTGTAGTCATTATGGAAATGTTTTGTGCAAGCCAATCAATTTAAAAAATAATAATAATAAATTACCACTGGAGTTCCTGATGAGATCCAGGTCTGATGATTAGGTGTAGCTTGAGAAAGTTCAGGTTCTGTAAACAGAGAGCAGAATAAAAAAGGAAAAAACCAATTTTCCTCTTTTTTCACTCTAATTTCTGACAAGTGCAATTAGAGGCCAAAATAGGACAAGAACGTAATAAATTTATTCTATAACCCTTGTATTTGAGAAAAAATCATGAAAAACAAAGACAATTCTGTAAAATTAGTATTTATTTGATACATTTCAAAATAAATTTATACTGAATTCTACACTTTACTGTCCATTTTCATTCAACTCTCCGTGAATGATGCAACTTAGAATAAATTTATTCTAAATGCATGATGCTTTCTGTATATAATCATTTATAAAATACATTTATTATAAAGAGCCTTGATATCTATTATCAGTTCAAGAAAATCATAGAATAAATTTATTCTACATTTAATGTCATTTATGATTATAACAATATTTAAAATAAATTTATTTTGAAAGTCCAGTAATCTGTATGGTGAGGCTGTGATACAGAATAAATTTATTCTACATTTAATGTCATTTATGATTATAATAATATATAAAATAAATTTATTTTGAAATAAAAGTAATAAAGTAATCTGTATGGTGAGGTTGAGACACAGAATAAATTTATTCTATGTTCAATGTTATTTTTGTCTTGTATAATAATATATAAAATAAATTTATTCTGAAAGTACAGTTATCATATTAAGGTGGCGACACAGAATAAATTTATTCTACATTCAATGTGGATTAAAAGTTTTATGATAAATAAAATAAATTTATTTTGATAGTCCAGTAATAATGTGAAGGTTGAGACACAGAATAAATTTATTCTGGTTATAAAAATATGTAAAATTTGTTTAGGAAAAATTACACTGATCTGTATGATTACATCTGGCTACAGAGAATAATTTTATTTTAAATTAAACCAGCGACGTTTTTGATAATATTTGATATGTTCACATAATAAATTTACCATGGCAATACATTTAGGTCATAGAAAATTGTGTTCCTATATAATTTTCTATCTTTCATGTCTATTCAAAGACATATAACATTCATAAAAAAAGTATTTTATATTATTTGAAGTTGCGATCTGACAATACAATACAATACATATATCTGCTATCAACAATGCAAAAGGACACTCCCTTGAAATATGAAAATATCAATTTCTTCAGCTGATTTTTTTATGTGGGACTGAATAGAAATACTGTGCAGCAATTTTAAAAAACAAAATATCAACATATAAATGTAAATAAACAGATTAGAAATAGTAATAGTTCAACAGGTTTTTCTTAAATTGAAAATAAATCTGTTTTTTTAAACATGTCTCTCTCTGTAGATGTACGTGCCATGAATTGTCCTTTTTCTGGCTTCTGGATAGGCCTGATCTGAAAGAAGTAACGACAAATTCAAAACAATTTCAAATATTTTTAGTTATCATACCAAAATTCATTATATTTGATGAAGAAACTGCTCGTCTTTCTTTTAATCTAAATCATGATGTCTATTTTGTTTACATTCACTCTCTTTATTGTCATTTATAACAGTCTTGCTCCGTGTTAAAATCCGTACTTTGACCTACAATGATTTACTTTTATAAATTGTGACTTTGATGGAGAGTTGTCGCATTGGCACCCATACCACATCTTCTTATATATATATATATCTATTGCCTCTGGATACAGCAAGATAAAAATGGCTATGCTATGCACTTGAACAGTAATTGTTGATTTTTTATACAAAAAAGGGATTAACGTACAGTAACTCATTAAACTTTTACTATTTAAAAGTCAACACTCTATCAAATTTAAATCTCATTATTACATACCTAATCTCAATCTTCAGAAACACTGTATAAGTCGGGACTGAATAAAAATCTAGTCTTTTTTGCTGGTGTTTCATAACATTTTTCTCACCCTACAAGAAATATTTTGAAGTTTAAAATGCAGAAACACTTACTCTATTATCATGGTTATTGTTTTTCTTCAGGCATATTTCTTTATTTTTATCAGGATTGGCATGAATCGTTCCCAACTTCCTGAATATGCATGTAATATTTGTCATTAGACATTCAGCCAGTCATGATCAATCAATCAATCAATCAACCGTAGAGTCTTAAAACAGGTGAATGGTTCATGCCTAGGAGACAGCGAACTGAAGACACAAATAACAATTAAAAAAAACAGGTTTCATTAAGTCTTAAACAAAATACAGGACTGGTGTTGACAATACTTTTACCTACACCATTCAACATACCAGAAAACAAGTAAGACGTGTTCCAAAAACGAACAGCAGCTTCCACAGGCAAAAGTATGAGTAATGTACCCAACACATTCCCACCCTTCAACAAAACATCAATTTTCCACTCAAAGTGTTAAAGATGCGCCTTCGGCACTCTGATACAAAAATATATTTTAAGTCAACACTTAACACATTTTATTACCAAAATATGAGTGCAAATGTTTCGCCTTTTTCTTACATATTCAAATCATGTTGAAAGTCTTTAGAATGGAGGTTTTACTACAAATATCACGTATACTTAACATTAGCAATGCAAAGCTACAATGTATGATTGTTGTCATGACTGCTATTAACCGAGAAAACCTCATTTTGTGTTTCGCTTCTCTTCCTTCTACCATGATAAATTAATTATCATGTCTCGACCAAAAACCTCAATCTGCAGCGGGACAGACGGACGGACGAACAAATGGACGAACGCACAGATTCGCAGACTAGAAAACACAATGCCCAAAGCTGGGGCATAAAATTTATTGTTGAAATTGAAAGTAGAGAGTTGGCAAGAAAAAAAGTAGGGTAGGGATAAGAGGGAGGCAGGGCTTTTACGGGACCTCGGGATTTGGGGATTGACCCTTGCGGGATCCGGGAATATATTTTTCAATTTTGGGATATGCATTTCTTTAAATTCTGCATTACGGGATTTCATGTTTTTAAGCCCGGGATTTAGGGATCAGGACCCCTCCGACCTCCCCTCAAATTACCCTTAGTCGGTCTTAGCCATTTATACAAGATCCATATCCTACCATTGGCATGTTAATAATGCCCTAAAAAAACACTGATGGATTGTCCTAGAAGCATATTTTATTAGACTAATAAGGTCTATATATAAGCAGTTACATTTATTTCATGTTTGAAGCGGTGCAAATTTTTGATTTAATTTGACTTTTACCAAAAGATGCATTGTTGCAAAGGAGAAGAATACTTGTGGTCTGAGACCAGAGACACAAAAATATTGAATTTAACCGAAAGGAAACAAATATCGGACTTTGAAAAAAGGGAGATGGCTTTTGATACCTTTTATGAAATTCTCCATACATAATATCTTTTACAAAAAATCATCCTACAACAGTTCACAAAATGCAAGCTGTATATGCCCGCGATTTCGTGGGTGTTCTAGTATTGCTAATAGTACCTGAGAATCGGATCTTAATACAACATCTTAACATCAAACAAATACGTTAAGGTCATGTTAACCCCGACAGATAGACATGATACCACAGTTGTCATGGTTGTTCCATACACCAATATCATTGTCCTACATGTATTGCTTAAAATGCCCGAAAAATTGACCCAGCCACACAAATAAACATTGTTCAATGAACCATAAAAATGGGGTCGAATTCAATTGAAACCTGTCAGACCGACATTTCCAGCTGACAATGATTCCAAACATGATACACATTATATAGTGACCCTACTGCTAAAGGCATTTGAGAAATAGACCAAACCACAAACACTATACATTGACCAATGAACCATGAAATTGAGGCCAAGGTCAGACGGAACCTATCGGGTGGATATGTACACCTTACAATCATTTCAATAACCAATACACCAAATATAGATGACTGACTAGTTATAGTATCTAGATACGGTCTTGCTTAAGTTACTTTATCTTTGATAAATGATCCATGGAATAAGGTCGCGGTCAGGTTAACCCTACATGTACCTTGCTGACGAACATGTAAATATTGCTAGGAACCCATATACCAAACATAAGTTTTATATTACTCATAATAAGTGAGTTTTTCATTTAACAAAACAAAATGTGTCAAGCAGTTTACCGAACCATCAAAATAAGGTTGCCGGGACAATGACATATGACGGACGGAAATTCCGTAACATAAGGAATGAAAAGTTTAAATTGTCTAACTTATGAAATATAATCTTCAAACAAATAGTGTACACCATCGTCGTCGGCGCCGCTGGGTTGCAATACCTACCATGTCTCGCATACAGGCGTCGGAGAAAGAGAAAAAAAAACATCACTGCACAACAGACATCAACGTTTCATGTAAACCTCTGAAGAAAGAGATACCTTTTTGAGAAAATTTATTTTTTCCAAAAAGGACCCAATAATTTGTATTCATGCTGGACTATATTTCTTCCAGAGTTTAATCGTTAATACACATTAACTATTATTAATTGGAATGAGTGTCGTAATAGCATCCACGACTCACTCCATACTTACTGTATGAAATGGATAAAACGGGAAAAAGCTGACAAAAAATCTTTGGACTCTTTTTTTAATTCAGTAATGAAGATAGTTGATATACGTATTCAACATTTTAAAGAACATTTTACTATTAACAATAACCACAATAAACCTATTTCTCGTATCAAACATAAACTAAAAGAACTAGCCAAGGAATTTGTTTTTGTCCCGGCCGATAAAGCTGCTAATAATATAATTATTGTTTGACGTAAATTTTACATCGAGGTTCTGAAAAAGGAAATCACCAATTCACCAACATTCCAACTGACTCCATTTTCAGAAAACGAAATCTGTAACAAACATAAACTTTTAGCCACCGCTTTACAAGCAGAGCCAAATACAATGAAAGTTCCAACTATGTATTGGCTTCCGAAGCTACACAAAACCCCTTACAAATATAGATTTATTTCGTCTTCAAGCCATTGTTCAACTACTAAATTGTCTATTATTCTTACCAGCACACTTGGTACAATTAAAAACCTTATAATAAATTGTTCAAATAAGGCCTTCGAAAATAGTGGAATAAATTACTTTTGGAGTGTCAAGAACTCGTTGGAAGTACTTGATAAATTGCATGCTTATATTGGTGATTTTGAATCTGTTCAAAGTTTTGATTTTTCTACCCTGTATACCACATTGCCTCACATTCTCATTAAGAAAAAATTCACACACCTAATTAAATGGGCATTCAAAAAATCAGAATGTGAATATATATGTTCAAACACTTTTAGGTCATTTTTTAGTAGCAATAAACAAAAAAACTATGTTAATTGGACATGCTTTGATACTATATATGCCCTTGAATTTTTACTAGATAACATTTTTGTTCGCTTTGGGGATTCCGTATATCGTCAGATTATCGGAATTCCAATGGGGACTAACTGTGCACCACTTATTGCGGACCTCTTTTTGTATTGTTACGAGTTACAATTTATGACAAAAATAAGCAAAGACCCATCAAAATAACATCTGATAAACAAATTTAATAATACTTTTAGATATTTGGATGATATTTTGGCTCTCAATAATGACGACTTCAGTATGTATATTAATGAAATTTATCCTGGTGAACTCACTTTAAATAAAGCTAATACTAACAATGACCACTGCCCTTTCCTCGATCTTGATATCTATATCACTAACGGAAAGCTGAATACTAAAATTTATGATAAAAGGGATGATTTTTCATTTCCTATCGTTAATTATCCGTTTTAAGATGGTGACGTTCCCTTGTCACCATCTTACGGTGTTTATATATCTCAACTTGTACGATTCGCTCGTGTATGTAACAATGTTTTAGATTTTAACGAGAGAAATTTATGTATTACTGAAAAATTATTACACCAGGGTTTTCGATATCACAAACTAGTCAAAACATTTACTAAATTTTATCATCGGTATAAAGACATCATTCGTAAATATAGCTCAACATGCAGACTTTTTATACGTTCAGGTATTTCACATCCAATTTTTTATGGAAATATTCTTTATAAAGCACAAAGGTGTTAGTATTCACCTCATAAACTTACAAAACCTTTGAATAGACTTATTAAGAAGGGATATAATTACGATACTGTTGTCAAGTCATTAAAGATTGCATATTTTGGCGTTAATATTGAGTTACTGATAAGGTCTTTGCGTCGGAACTAAACACATTTATTCTAAAAACAGTTGTTGGCATGACACGGGTTATGTTCTTCTCATATATGTTATGATGGTATGATACTAAACCCCTAACGGGAAGGATTGTGCCTGATGTTCATATGATGAAATCATAATCTTTCAGTCAGTTTAATTGAAGTCTGGAGCTGGCATGTCAGTTAACTGCTAGTAGTCTGTTGTTATTTATGTATTATTGTCATTTTGTTTATTTTCTTTGGTTACATCTTCTGACATCAGACTCGGACTTCTCTTGAACTGAATTTTAATGTGCGTATTGTTATGCTTTTACTTTTCTACACTGGTTAGAGGTATAGGGGGAGGGTTGAGATCTCACAAACATGTTTAACCCCGCCGCATTTTTGCGCCTGTCCCAAGTCAGGAGCCTCTGGCCTTTGTTAGTCTTGTATTATTTAAATTTTAGTTTCTTGTGTACAATTTGGAAATTAGTATGGCGTTCATTATCACTGAACTAGTATATATTTGTTTAGGGGCCAGCTGAAGGACGCCTCCGGGTGCGGGAATTTCTCGCTACATTGAAGACCTGTTGGTGACCTTCTGCTGTTGTGTTTTTTTTTATTTTGGTCGGGTTGTTGTCTCTTTGACACATTCCCCATTTCCATTCTCAATTTTAATTTTTACAGAGTTTGTCTTTAGTGCCGTGTGGAGGCAGTAGAGTGCCTCCCCGTGCTTCAGGTTTATGCTCTTATAATATACTAGATTATGGAGTGTGTGTCCGAGCGAGAACTGCTCTAGTTCATTACTTTAGGAATGTTTATCAAAAAGTAGTATTTCAATATTCAGCCCCATTCTACTAATTGGTCAGCCATCAGTCATACCCTGATATACACTATCTTTTTCGGGTAATTAATACTGATAGCGTTCGACATTTTCAGCCGAACAAATTTATCACTTTTACTTAACTTAATTATTGTATGCTGGTTCATATTCTGGACGCCAATCTTTGCTCCTTTATTATGTAATTCACTAACAAAACAATTATGAAACTAAGAAACGGAAAAATACTAAATACTAAACTTGTTCAAAGGGTATCTACACGTCTCAATTTTCAAAATCGGTTATCTAAAAATACTACCATCGCTACCATTTTTAACAATAAAAATCGTGGTTACCCTTCTATCGATAAGTGTCATGCCAAAAAATGACTTACATGTCCCCGTCTTTCCACCAACAATACGGTAAGGTCCACGTTTAATGGTCGCACATTTTCTTTAAATTTTGAAACTGATATTACTTGAAAAACAAACAGTATTATTTATTTACTCACATGAAACAAACCGGGATGTGGTATTCAGTACGTAGGAGAAACTGGAAGATATTTATCAAAACGCACTCAAGAACATCTGTATCGTTTTAAAAGACCTAATAAATTCAAAAGTATCATTTACCAACACCTTAAGAAGCACAACCATCCTTTTAAATATTTAGCAGTTCAACCTTTAGAAGTAGTAAATAAGCAGCCTGGTGAATCGCATTCAAAGTTTGTACGATCACGGAAAATAATTGAATTAAATTGGATTAAAAAATTACAGACAGTTTACCCTCTCGGTCTAAATGATAATATCATGGGAATTGGTAATATATCTAGAACCAATTCCGTTAACATTTTGGATATTGTTTCTAAAACTGTTTGTAAAAACCGTTCTCACGGTTGTAGAACAAATCGCAATCAAAGAAAATTTCGGGCCAATCATACCAATATTTCGGACCTAATTTCTATTTCAAAAAACAACGGCAGACATTATCTGTTAACAAAACTCTGTTCGTTACCGGTTAATAAGTTAAATAAAATTTTGGAGGATTGCAACACAATTTCATATAGCAGTCCTAAGTATGAAATTGTTCAAATTATTATGGCATATTGTTATTCTAAATTATTTCCCAAAATTGATCGCCCTGAAGATCATATTAAACATTTTATTAAAATTAAGTATGTCAATAAAGGCTTTGATTTTGTAAATATTGCCGGTATATTCAACGACCATTCTGTTAAAGAACAAATTCCTGGATATTTTGACAATACTGAGCTACCTCTTATTTGTTATATTTACAAGAAATCTACCCGGAAATTTGTGTTTAATTATAGTCAATTGTGTAAAGATGTTAATATCAGTGAAAATACACCTACTTCATGTAATTGCAGTAATTCCGAATATATTTATGGACCCATTTCCCATGTTATAACAGGAGATCTTAACATCGTTCAAGACCGAGAGTTAAAATCATTTCTCAGTAAAGGACCTAAATATCGTCCCCCGTCAATTATTAATTGGAATGAGTGTCGTAATATCATCCACGACTCACTCCATACTTACTGTATGAAATGGATAAAACGGGAAAAAGCTGACAAAAAATCTTTGGACTCTTTTTTTAATTCAGTAATGAAGATAGTTGATATACGTATTCAACATTTTAAAGAACATTTTACTATTAACAATAACCACAATAAACCTATTTCTCGTATCAAACATAAACTAAAAGAACTAGCCAAGGAATTTGTTTTTGTCCCGGCCGATAAAGCTGCTAATAATATTATTATTGTTTGACGTAAATTTTACATCGAGGTTCTGAAAAAGGAAATCACCAATTCACCAACATTCCAACTGACTCCATTTTCAGAAAACGAAACCTGTAACAAACATAAACTTTTAGCCACCGCTTTACAAGCAGAGCCAAATACAATGAAAGTTCCAACTATGTATTGGCTTCCGAAGCTACACAAAACCCCTTACAAATATAGATTTATTTCGTCTTCAAGCCATTGTTCAACTACTAAATTGTCTATTATTCTTACCAGCACACTTGGTACAATTAAAAACCTTATAATAAATTGTTCAAATAAGGCCTTCGAAAATAGTGGAATAAATTACTTTTGGAGTGTCAAGAACTCGTTGGAAGTACTTGATAAATTGCATGCTTATATTGGTGATTTTGAATCTGTTCAAAGTTTTGATTTTTCTACCCTGTATACCACATTGCCTCACATTCTCATTAAGAAAAAATTCACACACCTAATTAAATGGGCATTCAAAAAATCAGAATGTGAATATATATGTTCAAACACTTTTAGGTCATTTTTTAGTAGCAATAAACAAAAAAACTATGTTAATTGGACATGCTTTGATACTATATATGCCCTTGAATTTTTACTAGATAACATTTTTGTTCGCTTTGGGGATTCCGTATATCGTCAGATTATCGGAATTCCAATGGGGACTAACTGTGCACCACTTATTGCGGACCTCTTTTTGTATTGTTACGAGTTACAATTTATGACAAAAATAAGCAAAGACCCATCAAAACAACATCTGATAAACAAATTTAATAATACTTTTAGATATTTGGATGATATTTTGGCTCTCAATAATGACGACTTCAGTATGTATATTAATGAAATTTATCCTGGTGAACTCACTTTAAATAAAGCTAATACTAACAATGACCACTGCCCTTTCCTCGATCTTGATATCTATATCACTAACGGAAAGCTGAATACTAAAATTTATGATAAAAGGGATGATTTTTCATTTCCTATCGTTAATTATCCGTTTTTAGATGGTGACGTTCCCTTGTCACCATCTTACGGTGTTTATATATCTCAACTTGTACGATTCGCTCGTGTATGTAACAATGTTTTAGATTTTAACGAGAGAAATTAATGTATTACTGAAAAATTATTACACCAGGGTTTTCGATATCACAAACTAGTCAAAACATTTACTAAATTTTATCATCGGTATAAAGACATCATTCGTAAATATAGCTCAACATGCAGACTTTTTATACGTTCAGGTATTTCACATCCAATTTTTTATGGAAATATTCTTTATAAAGCACAAAGGTGTCAGTATTCACCTCATAAACTTACAAAACCTTTGAATAGACTTATTAAGAAGGGATATAATTACGATACTGTTGTCAAGTCATTAAAGATTGCATATTTTGGCGTTAATATTGAGTTACTGATAAGGTCTTTGCGTCGGAACTAAACACATTTATTCTAAAAACAGTTGTTGGCATGACACGGGTTATGTTCTTCTCATATATGTTATGATGGTATGATACTAAACCCCTAACGGGAAGGATTGTGCCTGATGTTCATATGATGAAATCATAATCTTTCAGTCAGTTTAATTGAAGTCTGGAGCTGGCATGTCAGTTAACTGCTAGTAGTCTGTTGTTATTTATGTATTATTGTCATTTTGTTTATTTTCTTTGGTTACATCTTCTGACATCAGACTCGGACTTCTCTTGAACTGAATTTTAATGTGCGTATTGTTATGCTTTTACTTTTCTACACTGGTTAGAGGTATAGGGGGAGGGTTGAGATCTCACAAACATGTTTAACCCCGCCGCATTTTTGCGCCTGTCCCAAGTCAGGAGCCTCTGGCCTTTGTTAGTCTTGTATTATTTAAATTTTAGTTTCTTGTGTACAATTTGGAAATTAGTATGGCGTTCATTATCACTGAACTAGTATATATTTGTTTAGGGGCCAGCTGAAGGACGCCTCCGGGTGCGGGAATTTCTCGCTACATTGAAGACCTGTTGGTGACCTTCTGCTGTTGTGTTTTTTTTTATTTTGGTCGGGTTGTTGTCTCTTTGACACATTCCCCATTTCCATTCTCAATTTTAACATGATATATAATATCATGTATATGCTACACTTTAACCATTATATAATATTTATGAAAAATTCACTGTTGTTAATGTGTGTACATTTCCCTCGAGATACCATGTATATTATTTGGCATTTGAAATTCCTTGCAGTCAGAATTAATACATCTTTTTTATTACAATTATTCGAAAATGCCTGCCCATTACAAGTATAAATTTGGTGACCATTCAGGCATTCATTTGAGAAGAAAGATTCGACTGAGGTGTGTCTTTTCAAAGAGGTTCTTTTAGTTCGAAAAGGACATCTGTGGTCTATCAAAATAGTGCATAGTTATGAAAATTTGTCAACAGAAGGCATGAAAGGCTTATAATATCTATGTTAACATATATAAATACATAAAATAGATACTTACAGACTTCTGTTGTCTATCCTGATATGTTCCTGGTGCCGTTTCAACCACGACAGATACAATACACAAATGGAAATTGAATCGTCGCTTCTAATCTTTGAATAACATTTGAAATAGACCTTTTCTCCATGTAATAACTCGAATAATTCAGCGCCCCCTATCCAATACTTTTCTCGAGGAAATGGTTAATGGAGTGATCGAAGTGATCGTTAAATAACGACTGGATTATTCGGGTTATCCAGGTACTGACAAACATATTAAGATAGAGTTACATGCACACGCTGTGGGTTTATTATGTAATTTCCGTCGTTTGTTTGTCATTATCTATCGTGCGAAATTTTACATTCGGATGTTTATAATTTATTAGGGTTTATATAATCATGATGGCCACAGTGGGTGGTCATTTAAATATGATATGGGTAATTAGCATATGATAACAAATCTTGTTTGAAGAAAGAATCGTAAGATTTTATATTACAATTCTCTTTTTCGTTTAGTTCTTAAAATCAAGGTGGTTATATCATCTCATAATAACCTCCTTTTTAAAATTAAAAATCATTTACGTTATTAAAAAAAATCGAAGTTTGGAATATACAAATATTTTTTTTTTGTAAAAGAATTTTTTTCCATAGAAAAACAAAAGAATATGGGGTATCGATCCGTGACACAAAATGAATATTATAAGCACATTAAAAGAACACATACAAAAATTAAGCTAAGGAACAGCGCTGTAATTGCTGTAAGTCACCTTAAAACTTCAACGTGGAACGAAAAGTATCTCACAACACTGCAGGTGTAAGACGACCACTAGAAACAGCCAGAGCGAAATAGTTTGCCAAAAACATTGAATAGACTTCGGAAGATGTTACACCACCATTTTGGGCGCGTTCAAAAAGGAAAGAAGTACGTATATATATATATACGTATTAAAAACAATTAGTTAGTTCTTACGTATTTAAATCAAACTATATTGTATGCAGAATGATTTTTGTTAGGTTATATAGATACATGTATCAAATGGAAAGGGTAAGGACTGCTGAACCTTGCAGAACACACACATTTGACAGATGAATACAAATGAAACAAAAAGTTATGAATTAATTCTATAAAATTGAGGGCGTACATTGCCTAGCTGTTACTCAGAGATGAAGTACCTAGTTTGGTGTATCCAAAGTTATGGTATAACTAGTACAGTCTGATGTGTAAATAATGGTATACTTATCCCCCATACATATATTTGCATGCCGTTTGTTGTGTTGACGTCCGGAATACTACACTGTTGACCTAGCTTATTGTTCCTGCTTTCCGTAAAAAAAAACCAATGGCTTTTCCATGATTTTACATGTAACATTGCTTTTATCAAAGAAATAATGAAGGTTAAGAAAACATTCGTTTATAAGTAGTGAAAGCATTTGATCGAGACTGGTACGAATGAAGTTAGAATAATGTGTCTTGGCATGTCTTCTTACAAAGTTATTTGTATCTTCTGAAAAATGCGTCCAATATCTGACTCAGATTGTCTATTACAAAACGTGTTAATAACATAAAGCATACTGTCATTCTGGGTGTATATATGTATTATTACCACTGGACATCAGGCCTCACGGTCATAAAATTTTCGAGCATGATGTTGTACTCGGACTCGAAATTCAACCAATCAAATTGCTAAATTTCATGTTTCGAGCATGATTTTTGTGATACAAGCACTGAGCAAAATTGTATGCCTTCAAGGCCAGACATCGTTATTATCGTCATCCTCATCATTATAGTTATTATCGTCATCCTCATCATTATAAACTATGAAAGTACCGAAGCACTTACTTCAAAGTTGCTTAAACCCGCGGGGATTTCAAGAGAGCTTTTTACACAAGACAAAGTCAATGAAGACATTCAATTACGAACCTATCTACTGGATTTATTGTTATTTTGTTCAAGTTGAATATGCACGTATAATATCAGCCACAACACGTTCAGCAAACTTAAAAATCGTCTTTTTTTTTTATCTGAAAACTGTCATAGGCTGAAACTTGCACTTATTGTTTTCATGAACTTAAGCAGACTGTCTGATTGACCGTTAACTTTAATGTATGATGCAGCTGTGTTTTAACTGTAATCATTTCTAATTAGAACCGCACAATTAATTTATGTTTTTGTTTGTTTATATTCTGTTCCGATACTTGTGATCTGGAGATGAATGCAATGGATTTGACGCGACTGTCATACAAGTGTGAGGTTTAGCTAGCTATATAACCAGGTGTAATGAACGCAATACTAAACTCCAAATTGTACCTAAGAAACTAAAATTAAAAATAATACAAGACTAACAAAGGCCAGAGGCTCCTGACTTGGGACAGGCGCAAAAATGCGACGGGATTAAACATGTTTGTGAGATCTCAACCCTCCCCTATACCTCTAGCCAATGTAGAAAAGTATACGGATAACGATAGGCATTTAAAATACTACTATAGCAGTTAACTGACAAACAAGAGGCCCCAGACTTCAATTAAACTGATTGAAAGATTATGTCTCCCTCTCGTTAGGGATTTAGTATCATTAGTAATGATTCTTTTATGCTGTAGCTACAATTCCGTTCCCTTTTCACGCCGATGTGACCCACCGAATTATTACCGGGTTTGTAATAACATGACCAATACGACGGGAAACACGTGGAGTTCTTTTCGTTAGGGGTTTAATATATTGATTGAATATAATTATCAGTTTTCACGACAAAAATCTTAGATTCTCTCTTGCATTCCGGCTTTCTCCACCTTTACAGTTTGATCACCACGAAATGAACAATATAGTGCTGAAAGTTACGTTAACATCTATATTTCGGTTTTATCACCCAGACTCAAGGTATAGGGTTTGAAGATCTATTGGAAAAAAGCAACCGTTTCTAATCACAATGTTTCATAATAAAATTAATGTTTTACTTTGAATACATGGAGGGCAAGGCCTCAACCTATATATACGTTCTCACAAGTACGAGGGTCAGGATGGGGTCAAATTTACACCATTTTTCTCTTACTATTCTTTCTATTTTTTTTCATTATTCTCTATTCTGTAAACCCCCATCCACAGCCTCAGGTATAGACGAAGTGTCATATATGTGGCCTGGTCTAGTAATGTCAGCAGTGTGATCTGCACATATATCATTTTTGTAGAAAAAGATGAAGGGGTGGCGTTAAACATTGTTTTGATAAAGAATAGAAATTAAAAAGATGATCAAATAGAGAATAATGAGCAAAATTATAAAAATAGAAAAAAAATGTTTTAAAAATTAAAAGAATACAGAATCGATGGACCATCCATCCATATAATTTTGTAGTTGTCCATTTTTGTTTAACATATTATTTTATTTGAATGATATAAAATGACCATACATTAATAACCTCTATGAAATGACACAGATTCAAATAATTTACAACCTTCGATTTGTTTAATTCATGTTAGCAAACAAGTGCCGCATATCTATCAGAAGTTGTAAAATAATTATTACTTATTACAACAAACGCGGCTTAAAAGCCTTATCAATTTTATGTAATGCACGCGTACGTTGATTGTAGGCCCCCTAGTGTTACCACACGCTGAGAAGTCTTCAAATGGAAACACAAGATAATTAATGACAAGACGTAGGACACTTAAACTGGACCCCTGCTGTGTTCACTTATCGCTACACTGACGGTGCGAAGCTATAGAAGGAACGACGAACCAGTTTACAGGACAATGATCTGTAATTTTGTATAATATGATCACTTGGTATTTCTCTCTATGTACGTGCAACGAAGATGAAAGACAAGTGGACATCAAAAGGAGGAAAGACAAATTGAACATAGACGGGATAGGTTTCCAGTTTCGTTTATGAAACATTCATCACAGTTCAAGAAATTAGAGGTTAGTTTTGCTCAGTATACTAGAGGTGGGGTTAGGGGTGGGGGTCAAGGATACTGGGATCTCCTCATGGATCCCCGACATATATGCTCAATGCATACTAGACGTTTTACAAGTCTCTGCTTATGCCCCTTTTCAAATCCTCGATCGATCCGCATCTGCGAATCAATTTGCATAATTCTTTACGATATCACTGAATAAGAATAATATCGATCACTCCAAAATAAACGAGAACAATTTGGAATATAACATTTATGGAACAAATTGACTATACTACTCTGACAATTTGTTATATCACTAAGATAAATTTATATACTACAAGTGTGGACACAGATCAGTGTGGATTGTATGTTTGGATGTTTGACAGTGTTTTGTATGACAAAAGAAGTTGTGTTTTCCCCGTTGGTTTCTATATTATTAAATATGTTGTATAATATGACAACCAACCTGAGCATTAGCAGAGTTGTTTTTTATTTGATATTTAGTTTTTTTATGATCAAGACCGGCATAAAAGAGCTCGAGACACTAATTGCATCAGTTACCAAATGATTATGTCAGATAGAGTATGTTCCACATTCTTGATTTTGGATACATTTTAAATTTAAGCTAGTAAAAGAAGAACACATACCAAGTTAATTTTTTCATGCGATTTTTTTTTATTGGCGATGGTATCTGAAAACATGCGAACATAAGTTTGAACGTTAAATTATTAGATAAATAATATTTATTATCTTAAGTTTAACTAGATTTCATTGAGATGGGAGCCATCTCTTTGGGCCCCGCTGTCAATAATGTGGGGTAAATAAGTTGTATGGATAATCTGATATGAAGCATTATTTGGAAGTTATTACATAGTCTCACATGTGATTTTAATCTAAGATTTTAAGTTAAAACTGATAAATATTCTCAACTTACTTTCATAGTATAATAGTGATATGACTGCATGATGTGAACTCATTGTTGACTACTCTAAGGTGACTTCTGGATATATGGATTGATGTTTGAACAATGTTTAAAGATGCTGCCCAATTGATATTTGTCACATATTTTTAGAATTATGCCTTCAATATATTATGACCCACCAAGTATAAAGTATGAAATATTAACGGTTCTCGAGAGGTAAAGCGGACACAATTTGTTAAGAACAACGAACGGATGGACAGACCAACGGACTGACCTTTGACCTAGGATGCATACATTATGACACATTTAATATATATGTTAAGTTGAAAATGTTTGTCAGGTATAAAGTATGAAATAATAACAGCTGTCCTCCATGTCCTCTCAAAATATAGTGTGGATCAAATTTGTTAGCGATGGACAGACCAACAGACAGACAGACCTTTGACCTAGGAAGTGGTACATACATCATGACACACCCTCTGGTGTTGGTTAAAATGGATGTCAAGTATAATATTTGAAATCATAATGGTTCTCAAGATATAGAGCGGACACAATCTTCACAACAGAACACAGGGTTGTCAACTGAAACCAAAGTTTTTTTGACGTTGACCTTTGACCTAGGAAGTTGTACATACATCATGACACGCCCTCTGGTGGTGGTTAAAATGGATGACAAGTATAAACTTTGAAATCATAACGGTTATCTAGATATGGAGCGGACACGATCTTCACCACAGGACACGGGGTTGTCAACTGAAACCAAAGGTTTTGACCTTGACCTTTGACATAGGAAGTTGTACATACATCATGACACACCCTTGGGTGTTGGTTAATAATCGTGTTAAGTATTAAGTATAAAATCATAACGGTTATCTAGATATGGAGCGGACACGATCTTCACCAAAGAACACAGGGTTGTCAACTGAAACCAAAGTTTTTGACCTTGACCTTTGACCTAGGAAGTTGTACATACATCATGACACACCCTCTGGTGGTGGTTAATATACATGTAAAGTATAAAGTATGAAATCATTATGGTTCTCTAGATATGGAGCGGACACGAAAGTGTTACGGACGGACGGACAGACGGACGGACAGACGGACGGACGGACAGACGGACGGACGGACGGACAGACTGATCACTATAGGGCGACCCGCCTTTTCGGCGGGGCCCTAATTATTATGATATTAATAATGTTTCTAATTGGTAATCTCATTATTATTTCCTACGGGTGGAAAATGAAATAATCTTTAAAAATTAAAAAAAAATAATAAGTTCACTTTCTTTACGTTTAGTCTTAGAACAGCTGTTAGGACGCACTAGCTATAAAATTGTTGCATAGAAAGAACATGTACCTATTATTTTAGCAAAAAGTGAAAGATACCCAGGGGCGGGACCAGTCTTTTTTAAAAGAGGGTTCTAAACATTTGTTCCAATTTTAAACCACTGATTGTCAAAAAAGGGGTGTTCAAAGCACGGAGCCCTAACTGGATCCGCCAAAGGATATTTATACCCATAAGTCTATGACTGAAAAGTAACACACCATTGCGAAAAACAATAAAAAAAATAAACGAGCAAGAGTTTATTTTATGAAAAAAAACTAGTTTTGAACATTTTCATAAGTACCTTAAGAACTGTACTCACACTCTTATGCAATCTGTTTGGCACACAGAATAATTGACAAAAAGTCTCCGTCTTCATGGATAACATGACCATTTCAGTCAAAATGTAATACGGTGTTCTTTATAGGTCACCAGACACTTCTATGAAAAGGAATTTTGAAAGAAACACAAAAGTTTAGAAGGCAGACAAAATGGCAGAAGTTACTACAACCACAGAGAACATTAGGGACGGATACATTTTGAGGAAAATCTTTAGAGATAATTTAAAAGATTAAACTTTTAACTGGCTAGAAAGAAGTATCTCGGAATGCTGAAATTAAGAATCATAATTGTTTTTGAAAAGTGTTCTTTCTTATCTCATTGCAAAAGGTTTTGAAAGTGCTATTTTAAATATAATTCATATTTTGACAATTGAAGTTCGGTCGGAATGATTATTAGTGAATTAAAAGTCATTATTTTAAGAATGCGTGCAAAGAATCGGTTACTCTATGAAAAGGAATATATTATGAATTTTAGAGCGAGGGCCTGATATGTGATGTGCAGTTGTACAATCATTTGCACATCTTATTTATACGACGATGAGATCTGGCTGCTCCTTCAGTCCTTGTACATCTCTCTGGCACATTTGCTTACTTTACAAGTTACAGTTCGTTTTTGATAAGGTTAGTGTAAGATGTTGCAAGACTTTTACCATCTTGAGTTATGCCCATTTATAAACATAAAAATAGCTGGATGTTTCGCTTCTGTTCTCTAACTTTAGTTTGCCTCAAGCAAATGTAAAAAATCGTATATACAATGCATATTACCATAAAACACAGATCAAGATTTAAATTGAGTGGCCTAACTTCTACCGTTCTTGATATATGAGTTAAGGCCATTTATAAACATAAAAAAATGCTGAATTTTTCGTTTCCGTCCATTAACTTTTAATTAGTCTGCCTCAACCGAATGTTAAAATCACAAAACAGTCTTAACTACTTGGATCCTGTACATGTATCTCAATGTGGAAGTTGACACGTGCATATTTACGAGCAGGATTATTTGTAGCCCATAGACACATTTTCCATTTTGTTTTGTATGAACTGCATTTTTTTATTTGATCTTTCAGATAGCTTTGGTTGAACGAAATAATGGAAACATGTATTTGGGAATATTACATTTACAAAGATGATTGTTCGAAAAGTTAAAAGAGTTTGAAGATGAATAATTCCAACTACAGATCTTTATGTCACTAAAAGATCAGATTACTTAACGATTAGTACCAGCTGCATTATAACGAAGCTTCAAGTTGTCTCTCGTGTGAAAAGAAAACGACCCCAAATTATTCTAACAGATGACCAGTGACAAAACATTGAACAAAAATGTTCAGGATTATATTATAAGCAAACAAATACGACTTAGATGTATTTTTGAACTGTTTGTATGCCATCACATGATAACAAAAGAAGGTTTCCTGGTTAATGGACAATTACAAGGTTAAGTTTGGATTTCCATCGTACACTGTTCTTACAGTATGTATAAAGAAATGTTGTGGTGATTAGCTGTCAATTTATTTTTTGAAGTTACTATTTTTAACATGCTGATTAAGGAATATTGATGTTAGCCGTGATTATGTTTTATCATTTTCTATTTTAAGACTTTTATATTGTTTTTAAATGGGTAGTGATGGTTGCAAATTCAATAGGTCATTTAAATTGAGATTATGACCATTATGATATCTTAAAGGATTTTTTTTTAAAAGAGGGGGTAGATGAAAAGATTATTTTTGAGGGGGGGGGGGGGTAATTTTCACTCATTACAGATTTCAGAAATTGAAAATGAAATTTCAAAAATCATTTTGCCAAAAAAAGAGGGGCAAGGGTATATTTTTTCTGGAGTGAGGGTTCAAATAGCAACAGCATAGTGTCCTGCACAAATGCATAAAAAAGAGGTATTTTTTTTTTGGGGGGGGGGGGGCAATTCGCAACAGCATAGTGTATTGCACAAAAGCCAAAACTTAAATATTATTCAAATGATATAACCGATTCTAAGTTCTTTGGCTACCGTTAATCTGTGTCAGAAACCTATATTGCATTAAATAATTAATTGCAATCCAAATTCAGACCTGTATCATGCACGAACATTGGGTCCATTTTTGTCCCAACTGCTTAGACGGCGTGCAAAAAGCTGAGTCCACAAACGCCGTATAATGGAAATAATTAGCTACAATGTCTTGGATCCTTTTCAGAAAACAGCGTCAAAACGCTATTTCTTTAGATTGTAACATAATAGAAATTACGGTGTTCAGTCTGGACTATCGAATCATACATATGTTGCAGATTTTATTAAACCTCTGGTTTTCCACATTTCGAATACCAAGTTATTTTGAAAATCAAAAGATAGCAATTGCATATTTTTTCTTACCAATTCTTCCATTTTGATTATTAGTCCTTCCAAATTACTACTTCTTACACACACCGAAGATCATTCCAAGCATATCTACTATGGTCGTTTTTGATTTTTTTGCGGTAAATTTAATATAATGTCAGTCTGAATCTGTACAATTCTATTATACGAAAATGTGGGATACAATGTTAAATTTGTATAAGTTTTAGGTAAAAAACTCTATTTTATGCTAATTTAATGTTACAAGTTATACCGATTTTTTGACGTTTTCTATATGTCCGTTTCATGCTTTATAGATTAAATATTAATTTACCTTACTAGTAATGTGGATTCTTATGGCATGCATTCATCATTTTATCATGAACAAAAATCTTCTTCAAAAAATATTAAAATTACATATAAATATTATATGCTTAAAGCTCTTAAAAAAGCGCATTTTACAGTTGCCGTCAACTTTGTGCACACCGTCTTTAAAGGATTTGACCTCTACAGTCGTATCCAGTTTCGTTTGGCAAAGCAATTTATTGTATCAGTTTTCTGTAATAAATAAGACCGTTGGAATTTTCTTTTAAATTATTTTAATTTTGTATCATGTAATACTTTTAAGATTATTTTTATATTGAACAAAATTCATATTGATGTAGAATAAATTTATTCTGTGTCACAGCCTCACCATACAGATTACTTTATTTCAAAACAAATTGATTTTATATATTATTATACAAGACAAAAATCACATTGAACATAGAATAAATTTATTCTGTGTCTCAACCTCACCATACAGATTACTTTCTTACTTTACTTTCAGAATAAATTTATTTTATATATTATTATACAAGACAAAAATAACATTCAACATAGAATACATTTATTCTGTGTCTCAACCTCACCATACAGATGTGATGATTTTGTATCTATGGTTAAGGGAATACGATACAGTTTTGATCCTGTATTTACAAGTTCATGAAAATTTGCATATAGGCTATTTTTTACCCGATTAAATTAAATATGTAATAAAAAATATACCTTCATGTGCTACTTTTTGAGTAAAATGAGGTCGAAATTTTGTATATTTGCTCGAAATTCAGATTTGTGGCCGTAATTTCTTTTTCGAAAGAAAGACATAACTTTTTTGTTATAAAAGATAAAAACAAACTGTTTTTTGTTAAATAATCGGTAATTTATGTATTTTATAAATATCTTTAAAAAAATGCAATTTTTTTTCCAGAAATAACTCATATTTATCAAAATGTTCATGAATTGAGGAAAAAACGTAATTTTTTACTGCATGTTTATCACAATTAAAAAAAATCCTCTATTTACAGTTTGATAAATTTTGGGTCACATAATCTCCCTGCAAAATGAAACCAAATGCCATTTTGATAAATAGGGGTCCATGAACTCCTTTTCAAATTAAATCAGTTTGAATGATAAAAATATGTCGAAAAATGCATCTTTTCCCGATATGTCACAGTTTGACGTCGCGAAAATAACAAATTACGTTAGCAACGCCATTACCTTCCCTGTAACTGTATCGTATGCCCTTAAATTGTTTATATTGGTTACAGTTCGGCAGAAGCCTTGTTTTATATATGTATATGATACTGTAATAAACATAGAAAAGATTAAGACGTTTCACGGTTTAACTTTGGGTCAGGTTCAATGTAAAGGGGTGTTCCTTAGGAAACTCAGATACGAGAAACGAGACACTTTGTTAGAACACCCCTCCTTCAATAATGGTACGGCTACCATTGGGGTATATAAGCTGGAGAGAATCCTAGCTCAGGGTCGATTGTCATAAAGTCTTCAGAGACATAGGACCACGGTACGGTGATATTCGAGATCGCTCGCTCGTATATATATTTAAATATTATTACTAAGTGTAATAAAGAACAGGTCGGTGCCTGTTAGAAATACGGACTTGTACATTTACAAGCGGAACCGTATTGTACCGTATAGGACAAGTGTGAGTCTGTGTGACCACCTTGTAAAGTACATAATTGTACCGAAAGAATAAGACAAGTGTGTAAACTTGTAGGGTGCATTATTGTACCAGGCGGACAAGTTTGTTCCTGACCCAGGACAAATTTGTAAGAGTACAAATTTGTACCGGTGTATATAATTTGAGTAGTATAGTTTATAGATAGTTTATTAAAGATTGCAAAGAGCAGTTGTATATATTTTGGTTCATTGGCGTATATATTTGAATATAGATTATTTGTTATACATTTTGTAAATAGAGCAATTTTGGATCCAGTATCAAACTTGTAACGGACACATTCTAAATTAAAATAGACACGCTTACCCTGTGTACACGTTACACAGATTACTTTATTACTTTTATTTCAAAATAAATTTATTTATATATTATTATAATCATAAATGACATTAAATGTAGAATAAATTTATTCTGTATCACAGCCTCACCATACAGATTACTGCATGGACTTTCAAAATAAATTTATTTTAAATATTATTATAATCATAAATGACATTAAATGTAGAATAAATTTATTCTATGATGTTCTCGAACTAATAATAGATATCAAGGCTCTTTATAATAAATTTATTTTATAAATGATTATATACAGAAAGCATCATGCATTTAGAATAAATTTATTCTAAGTTGCATCATTTACTACAGTAAAGTGTAGAATTCAGTATAAATTTATTTTAAAATGTATCAAATAAATACTAATTTTACAGAATTGTCTTTGTTTTTCATGATTTTTTCTCAAATACAAGGGTTATAGAATAAATTTATTACGTTCTTGTCCTATTTTGGCCTCTAATTGCACTTGTCAGAAATTAGAGTGAAAAAAGAGGAAAATTGTTTTTTTCCCTTTTTATTCTGCTCTCTGTTTGTAGTAGTAGGAGAAGGTGCTAGTACTGGCCTGGCTGGCGTAGATACAGGTACTGGCCTGGCTGGCGTAGATACAGGTTCTGGCCTGGCTGGCGTAGATACAGGTTCTGGCCTGGCTGGCGTAGATACAGGTACTGGCCTGGCTGGCGTAGATACAGGTACTGGCCTGGCTGGAGTTGATATGGGAACTGGTCTAAAAGTTGAAGGTTGGGTTGATGTTGCAAGTGCTGCAGTTGAAGTAGGAACTGTTAAGCTGTTTGAAGGATTCTAAAATAAATTTCATTATTTTTTAAATTTTACTAAAATTAGGAATATTTATATATTAATGAATGGCTTAAAATGCCATTTAAATGTTCATTGTATCTGTTATATTATGTTTCAAAAGCAAATAAATGATTTTACCCATATGTTCCATTTAAGTCATTTTGTCTATATTTCTTGATGTACAAAGAAATAAAATACAAAATTAGGTCTGGTAAGGGTAAACTTCATCTGATGAAAGATTTGACATTTTTTATAACACTTAAGTGTCTATTTCAGTTGATTCAATTAGTCTAGGTGAAAAATTTTACTGATTTACTCATTCAATTTGTTCTGATTCAAGCTTAAATATGAAAAATCTATCAATCATGCAAAAGAATGTCACTTAACAGATGTTTTTTTGTCATAAATGAAAATGCCCACAGCCGTGTTCATCCTCAACCTTAATATATGGTTGTATAATCATTAAATACAACTTTTATTTCAATATTAAGAATGAACACAAATGCAGCCACTTTCATTTTGAGATGGAATCAGTGTCTAAGATTTAACTTAAATGCTAAAATTGGGTATTTTGGGTTTTTAAAAAAATTTCAGAGCTGATAGAAATTAACCTATTGATCACTTTTATCATATGTCAGACTTGCGCTAAAAGCTTTAATTTATCTGCATTTGACCCTTTATGTTCCATTTTGAGCAATGGTTGCCATGTTTGTCACTGGATAAAAAGTTTCACGGTGGGTATGGTTGTCCTGCGAGAGAACGTACTGTGCTGGTGATTCGGTCCTGACGGGTGCTGGTGGGTCCTGATTCTGTGCTGGTGGGTTTGTTTACATTGTATCAGAACGGCAATAAAACGACTGTTTTGTTGCTTAATTTTTCTCTGATGCGTCACAAGTACCATGCAAAGTATATTACAACAATATTTTATTGCAAAAGTCGTGCAAGTTCGTTTAACGGAATTGTCCTGACGCGGTGCTGGTGATTAGAAAAACGGTCCTGGTTCTGTGCTCCGATGTCCTGGTTCTGTGCCTTTATTTTTTTAGTTAAAAGTGGCATATATTCAAGATCATTGATCCTGTACTGTTATTGACTAAGTAACTGCTGCCTGCTTTCTTGAAATTGACATTGTTTTGAATCCGTTTACTGTTATTATGCAAGAAAAAATACCCCTATTTTTTTTTATTTTTTTTAAATTAACTGTAATCTTATTTATTGGCCTGTTAATGGAACCCTTCTTGTCCCCTTTTAAGATAAGAAAATATGTTAACGATTTTCGGGATTACGATCATTTTGCAAGATCACCAAAATATATATAAAGTAGATGATGTGGTATGTTTGTTGTCAATGGACAAGTTTCCTTAAGAAACCAAAGGAAGTATGTGTTAATAACCATACGTCATCGTAATACCTTCAACAATAACCCATTAAATAAAAATGTAAAAGGTTACCGTTTTGCATAAAAATGGTGAGAAAAAATATAGAACAAAGAACTTTCTGAGCGTTTGAATCATATGTCTTTAGCAGCTTAAATCACATTTTTATGTTTAAAATCTATTTAAAAGTATTTGAAACTAACGTTTGCTTTGTTAATTGTGCATTTCAAAATTCCCCAAGGGTTACTGGGATATAGAAATATGGTCACTTGGTCTTCTCCTGACCGGCAGTAAAACGCTTGTTGAAGAGGGGCGTCCGTTTGGCTGTGCGGGATGTATCAAGTTCGCAGTCGCGTCCGGTCAGAATGGGGACGTCTTTGCACGTTAATAACCCTTGCAGCAACTCTTTGAGGGGTCCGTAGGTGGCCTGCTGCAAGGCAAAATTTCTGTTCCTATCCAATACATTCTCATTTTCCAGTGGCAGTCCAAAATTCCACGACTATTGGCCTCTGTTATGACAAGACCTACCTATTGTATTTATTGTGAACTTGTTCTCGTCCTGAATATGCATGAAATATTTGCCACTGGACGTTAAGCAACCAACAATCAATCAATCAATAGCTTCATACTACTAATTGAGTTTAAAAAAGAAATTCTTAGATTAAACACCTACATTTAACTTTAAAAGGTCATAACAGTTTAAAACAATACAAATCTACACACACACACAAACTGGCTTAATTTCAAATGGTTATCAACCTGAATCGCTATAAGATCATATATAAGCTCACCTGTGTCGAGGGGTCATGTGAGGTTCATATATTGTCTTGGCGTCCGCAATTACAAAAAAAGATCTTTTTTGAAATTACTTGACCAAATCAAGGACTTAAATTATATACGTCCCTGACCAAATGTTACCAAATGATTTTTCAAGAGTGAATCTAGGAAAAACAATATTCAGCAACAAACATGACCACTGTCTGTTAAAATGTATTCGAGGTTTTAGTTACAGCCGATTCCATCGAGTATATAGGCAAACATAATATCTTTGGTTAGCTTGCTCCTTTCGAAGTAGCCTGGTCCTACAGACAGAAAGATGTGTCATTTGTCGGACTAGTATACTCTTAAAGTAGGGTAGTTTACATAACCTAACTATGACTTTTCTGTTCATCAAGCAATATAACCAAAGATATTCCCTTTGTCTTCACACTCATTGAAATCGGCTTTAATATTGCAAAAGTTCAAGCAATTAGGGCAAAACTTTCCGAGTAAAAAAAATCAAAATGTCTTTCCACCTTGCACATTTCAGAACATTCAGATCAGATAACGAAACTGGGTCCAGCAACATTTATAAGCAATTTAAGATTTTGACCCTCACAGTTTCCATTCACCTTCCATTCATGATAATTAAATTGAACTGTAAAACATTTCTTGGTACCTTCTTAATTCCTTTATAAGTCTCATGTAAACATAATTATGACAATAACTGTTGTGAGCACAAGATTCACTGCACACTTTTAAAGTTCTGCTTCATCAAACATTAAAATGTGAACTTAAGTTTTGAGACTTTTAATCGACACGATTGAGATTTTTGTATATGAGAACATGGTTTATCTATTAGTTGAAAATGCGGCATTGAACTAGCTTTCAGTCCCTGCGAGCATTCGTTGTTCAATAATGTGTGTCTTTGTGTAATTATTTAATGTGATAAATTGTTGTGTTGGTACACCACTGTAACAATGAAGGAAGAAATGAGGAGGGTTGGTTGGGTGGAAGTGGGGAGGGGTATGCGGAGCGCTGACAAACATGTCTATGCGGCATGGGCTTTGATCATTGTTGAGGCATCAATGTAAGGGGCATTTAATATCTTAATAAAACTATTCTTATTTTAGATACTATATATTGTTCTCTGATATTGGACGAAAGATGTTGCCCTTTTATGTAATTATGTTATACAAGTTACGATCATTTGAAAACACATATTAAACAGCCAAATGGATGCACAAGAGCTAAATAGGAGTAATAGATCCTATTGACAACAATTAGCTGCCCAATTTTATTGATTTTGTAACATTTGTTTCAAATATGACCAACTTCTAATCCAAAATCACCAGCACCGTATCAGGACCCACCAACACAATGACAGGACCCACCAGCACAGTATCAGGACATGAGTAAATTGAGAAAATGCTAAATTTTTATAAATTGCAATGTTTTTTTACAAAATAGTTTTGTCGTGTGGATTGCGGTATAGAAAGCGGACTCTATGAGCATTTTTGTTTTAATTTTTCAGTTCGAGGTTTTCTGAAAATGAGCATTTTAGTGTTACGCTTACTGAAACAGTTTAGAGGGTCAACTTTTCAATGGTTTATATATGAACCAATAAGAAACAAAATTAAAAAATCTCAACTGTTTTCTTCCATTTTTTATTAGTGAAAACGTCAAAAATCATCATTTTCGTCTTTGTTTACATTTTTTCATTGATCACCAGCACCCATCAGGACCGAATCACCAGCACAGTACGTTCTCTCGCAGGACAACCATACCCACCGTGAGTTTGGAAACAATTTATAATCTTGATATCTTAAGGAACATTTATTTAAAGTTTAAAGGTATTTGGCCCAGTAGTTTCAGAGGTGAAGATAGTTTATGACAACATTTCAGACACCAAGTGATGGCAAGTGATCACTAAAAGACAGACCAACAGACATTATAAAATAGTGATGAGGGGGTGTTATAATATAATATAAATAGTAACTTACCACTAAATTTCCTGTAGCATCCTGAAAATGAAAGAAAAAATTAAGATTGTGTGATTTAAGAAATTGAAACATTATGTACACTACCATAACTAGTAATATTTAAGTGGTGATATATTTCTGACTATTAGTTTGATTATATTTGTGTTGAAAATTCTTATTATTTTCCTACTATGACAAATTAATAACAACTGTTTACCATAATTATATAAATCCTGCCAAAAGTTGTTCAAATTTCAAATATTGCAGTAATTCAGTTGCAGCTGGAGTGTTTCTTATAATCAGGACTCAAAAGAGCAACTTTTTTTTTACCTAACTTGGTGTAGAAATCAACGTTTTAGAATAAAACTATGACAGAAATTGTTCTATACAACTTTGTCATAGATATAGGAAGATGTGGTGTGAGTGCCAATGAGACAGCTCTCCATCCAAATAACAATTTAAAAAGTGTCTTTAAGTCAACTTAAAACATTTCTTATCTTGTAGCAAATTGAACCCTTATAATTCAGGCCAAATAAGATCCTAACTGACTTTACTCCTTCTCTAGCCAATAATTTTTGATGAGATTTGCTGATAATGATAAATAAGAAAAAGTGTATAAATTTTTTAGCCAAAAATTAAGTCATTTCATATAGAAAATAAAAAGTTATTGCATTCTGCATTTTTCAAAACATTGTGATGGAAATCTTGATGGACAGATGGTTAAACAGACATAAAAGCAGATGCATGATTAGCCCCACCCCTACAGTGAGGGCATAACATGTGCCATAATTTATAACCAGAAACTATTACTTTTTAAAATTAAATGCTGGGTTATGGACAGAACATAAATCACTCAGACATTTTATCTTGAATTGATGATTATAAAGTTAAATGTCAGATACTTACTTGGATTTTTATTATTACAACTCCTTGGTACTTCAGGTCCTTGAAGTGTTGAGGATGAAATGGTGCCTCAGTCAACTTCCTTCTTTGATTCTGTGTGTACAGGTTGAACGTCTTGTTCATGAGCTTTGGGAAAAGTCTTTGCAATATTTCTCTAAACTCATCTTCACTAAGGTGGAGTGCCACAGGATGGTTTTTGCCCTTGAAATTGTTGTAGTACATCACTGGAAATCCTATGAAAAAAAACCCACTATTTAACAATCATTTAACCGTAGACCTGAACTTATATAATGCCAATTTAAAGAACAATTGCTTACAAATTAAATCAAGGTTTACCATGAACAATCACATTAAATCACTGTATATTAATTTCCACGAAAATCAAAAATTTTAACCTTTAACATCAGTATTTAAACATTGAGCATCTCCATCTAAAAATCATTTAGGAAGGTGTCCTTAAAAAACCCACAGAACATTTAATAATTGTTTTTTTTTTAGATAAGAATTTTGTTAACTATACCCCTTATACAATAAAAATTTCAAATGTTCATAAAAGAATTTTGAATCAGAAACAAAAAGATGTTCCTTCATGCTACATATACATGATTTAAACATTGCCCTAATATACAGATTCACAAGTACAAAAAAATCTAGAAAAACTATATAAAATACCTTTGCATTATATATAAATTAAGTTTATTTAAAGGGGCACTAGCTGTCAAATTCATGTTCACCGATTATAATCAAATTCTCAAATTGAATCTATAATCATATTAAACATTTATTCAAACTATTAAAAAACTAAAATAAACAGTTAACAGGACACGGCCATGAAAATATGAAGCTTTATTTCGTGTATTTTTTGTCTAGATGCCATCTAATTAATTACTGAGTTGACCTCTAAAGTCATCTGATGACCATATAAGCGATGTTAACATAAATATAGATATAAATAGATTTCTATAATTCTTCGTCAATTTATCCCTTTCTGAACCCATTGTATAAAAATTTAATCAAAGTGTGGTTCGTTTGATCTCAGTTCTTCATTGGTTATAACAGATTATGACTTCAAATTTTCTTGCTTGTTTCTGAATTTCCTATTGTGAGGGCACGAAAAAAGGCGACCATGTCTGATGACGTCACATAGAAAGAACATCAGTTAAGAAGGAAAAAGTTTACCTGCAAATTGTTTGAAAATCATTAGTTAAACAGATTCTAAAACCAAATCTCGTGTAATAAGATATTTATCCACTCTCAACAGTTAAATTTTAAACCTTCAAAAGGTTCAGCATCACGTTTTAAATTTGAAAGTTTAACTGTCTAGAATGGATAAATATTGTATCACACTAGATGCAGTGGAAGAATCTATATTAAGCAAACTTACATGTGCTGTTGGATTATTCTAGGTCTATTTAATTATATATCATGAATGAAAAATAAATTTTTAATATCATCATTTTAACCTGTATAAGAATGATTTTTTATGGATCTAATCAGTCAATCAAATGTTTTAGCTTTGTTTCACTGTCCATGTTAACCTTATTTGCCCTTACTCATACAATTCACATTTTATCCATCTATAGACTATAGCTAAGGTGTTAAATGGGAGAATACTGATGCAATAAGGTCATTTTTTACTTGCAAGTAAATAATTCATAATCAATGTTTTCCAGCTTATTTTGACAAAATTGAACCACACTGGCTTCTAAAAGAGAATTATTATTTCACTATTTGCATTTCATTAATGATTGAGCAAATATATAATATATCAGATTTTTTATATATCTTGTAGCTAGTGCATCTTTAGTACACTTTCAATTGTTACTTTATGATATGGTATAAAAAAAACTAAAAGAAACTGTTCATGTTTGTCCATAATGACTGAAAATATCTTTATATCACTGTAATAGCTCAAAATTATCTCCCTTTGGTGCAAACATGCCTTTTTTTTTCATTAAAAAATAATTTACTCATCAGTGAACTACATTTTAAATTTTCAAATAAGCTGTACTTAAACTAAACAATTGCAAAATGTACACAAATGTAGGGGCATTTTTCTATTTCAATATTACCTATGTTTCTCCTAATAGTTCAACAGAAAAAAAAGTACCTTAACAAAAATGTTATGGATTTTTTTTGGAAAAAAAAGTTTGTTTCCAGTTTTTGGGGAAAACAATAATTTATGACCCTGAACAAATTTTTGTTTGTTTCACCCTAAGCTGCCACTATATGTAATGCTAAAATTGAAAGACTTGGTGCCCCCAAAAAACCTGTTTTTCGCCAAAGGGGGGGAAAAAGGTTTATCAAAAAAAAAAAATATAGCCCACCCTAGAAAATCAAATGGTCGCTGCCTAAGGGGGCACATGCCAGATATTTAACTGTACATATTTCATCTTTGTCATAGGCAAAATAGTCATTAAAAGTGTATCATTGTTATTCTCACTTTTAGGGTACCAGCTCAAGCAAGAAAAATCTTATTTTTTAGATGTCTAATGATAATCCATAATAATATAAGGTTAATATACAAGACTTTTTGTACCAGCAAAATATCATACCTCTCATGAAGTCATTTTTTGTATGTTAACATTTCATTGATAATAACATGAATAATTCAAGGGACATTCTGAACAATATTGATAAAAAAAATAAAGAGGGAATGTGTCCCTAAGGACACTGATGATGCCTGATCTCTTGCAAAAGTGATGCTACACAAATTTGAACTAAACCTGAGTTTTGTGGTAATTAGCATTATATACACATTTCATAACATTTAGTTACATACTTAATAAAGTAAGAGAATGGAAACAAACGATAAAAAGGGGCATAACCCTAGAATGGAGAAATGACAACCAAAATTCATACTTGAGGGGTGTTTTGTGGTGATTGACTTTATCTTATTGATAGATTCTTTTATATATTTTGGAGTTTAATGTTATGTCTATTATCACTTATATTTTTGGGCTGGCTGAAGCACATTTCGGGGTGTATGGTTTTCTCCCATTGTGGCCTTTGGCTGTTGTCTGCTCTTAAATTGGGTTTTTGTCTCTTTGACACATTCCCCATTTTTATTCTATATTTTATTGTGTAAAAGTTTCATTACATTTAGTATTATAAGCAAAATAAGTAAGAAAACAGAAATGGAAAACTCAGCACTTTTTCCTTTTGGTAAAGGGGCATATTTCTTGTACTGTAAGTGACACCAACAAAATTCAAACTTAATCCATGTTGTGTGGTAAAGACATTGTGTATAAGTTTCATATCATTTGGTTGAGACAAACTTAAGTTAATTAGCTGAGAATGGAAATGAAAAAAAATCAATTTGTCGATATGTAAATGGCATAACTATCAAAATGGAATAAGTGACCCCACCAAAATTCAAACACAACCTGTGTTCTGTGGTAATAAGCATTGTGTATAAGTTTCATATCATTTGGTTGAGACAAACTTAAGTTAATTAGCTGAGAATGGAAATGAAAAAAAAACAATTTGTCGACATGTAAATGGCATAACTATTAAAATGGAATAAGTGACCCCACCAAAATTCAAACCCAATCTGTGTTCTGTGATAATAAGCATTGTGTATAAGTTTAATAACATTTTGGTTGAGAGAACCTTAACCAGGTTTGGACACACAGATGTATGTAAAGACTGACAAGGATAAAACTTAAAAGATAATGCCCCCACTATTAGGACGGGGGCATAAAAAAATGTAGCTCAGACAATATCAATTATTCTGGTATTATGAAACATTATAATTTTTTTCAAAAATATTTAGTTGATGCTTTACATACCATATCCTAAATTTTGATGCCTCTCAATAAGCGGGTCTGGTTTTGTGAACTTGGGAAGGTCACTGCCATCTGGAAGCAGATAAAATCTTAACCGGACTACTCTTGCTTTTGGACCTGGTTTCTGTTTTGCTGTCCTTGACCTCTTTGCTGGTCTTGAGTAATTTCTGAGTAAACCAATATCTGCAATGGCTGATTCAATGCGTTCCTCATAGGTCAGGTTGGGTTGGAAATCATCATCAGAGTTGTGATCTGTAATTGTAAAAAACAAATGACAATGGTTGTAGGAACAATTACTTGAAAGATTAAAGGTCTTTTAACAATATTACATGGTATTCATAATAATAAGAGGTGCAAGAGTTTTGTGAAAAAACATTAACTCTTTGCATAGTAGCACTGGATCATTCAAAATTCAGAAAGTTCTAGTCATTGACGTTAATTTGTCTGTTCAAGCCAAAGACAGTTAAATATTTGAGTTTAAGGTCCCCCCCCCCCTTTATAGGTGAAAAAATAATCTTTGATTATATAGAGAATCACTGAAGCAGGATTAGAAAGGGTCCCCTCTTAGAGCAGTCAGACTAGGTGCTTCACAGGCATGAGTTAGAGTATAAGAATAAGAATAAGAATAAGAATACTTTATTAATCCAATTATGGACCCTTGCAGGTTTTAAATTTCATACAATGATTACAATGATTTGTTATAACAATGAAATACTAAAATGAAATACATGACAATAGAACACTGAACAGTTATTGCATGCATTTGGCCCGAGACCACAATTAATTCCTCTATCATTTCTTTATACCGTTTTGTCGCATTAAAAAAAAATTGCCTATTCTTTTTGTCTAATGTTTTGTGTGTGTAATGTACAGTACAAGTCCAAAAATATATGCAATTTTCAGAAAAATTGCATGATTACATAAAACAAATTTAGCCAATACACATCCATACCCCTATAGGCAAGTCAAGAGATGTTCCGAAAAGTGTAAATATAACCTTTTTGAACCTGGCCTAATCACTCTTTCCTTATTAAAATCAGTTAAAATAAAACATCCAAAAGTTTATTTCAGCTCTCTTCTTTCATTTCCACCCCAGAAAAGCAAAGAAATGAATGAGAAAGGGAAAGAAAAAAAATAAAGAAAAAATACACTATAATTAAAGGGAACTATATTCGTGAACAACGAAAAGCGGGGTCATTAATTGTGGTCTTGGGCCTATTAGGGGCCAAAAACTTGACCAATTCCAATAAAACTTGGCATGATTTAAGCTTAGTGTATTATGAGTCAGTTTACAAAGTTTCAAAGCTATATGATATATATTATAGAAAATGTGGCATTTTTTATATATCAACTTTGGTTGCTGAATTGTGAAGTTGAAATAGAACAATTTCAACTTTCAAATTTTGGCTTCAAAAATCCCCAAAAAACACCAAATTGCACTTTATAATGTCTCAATGGATAAGATATTATCTATTCAAAGTACATGATAGCATACTGAATGTATGAGACTTATAAAAATTCGACAAAAGTTATTTTAAAGGTGCCTATGCCAAAAAAGAAGAGGTTTTCAAATGAAGTGAGGCCTTATATGAAATGTAATGTTTTCCACTTACAACAATTTTCTGAAGTTGTTAAGTTAAAACAAAATATTTTACATATCATAAATGTTCTTTTGATGTAAATATAAGTTTCATATAGCATAACACATGAATTTTACATTGTCTTAAGCAATGTCAAGCTTAAAATAACAAGTTGTCAATTTGGGCCGTTCCCTATATGTCCATATTAAATTGCATATAAATGATATTGGAGATGGAAATATGCTTCTTTTTGCTCAAATCCTTGCTGAAATATGATCAAATATGAAGCCTGGATGTTACAAGACTGTTGCTTTTAACTATATATATAGACAGTATGGTCTGATGCAAAGTTTTTTCAATTTACTGTTTAAAACCTGCATGAAATTTCAGTCTTAAAATGCAAATATTTCAACCACCAGCCATCCAACAGAAGAAAATAAAGGTATTCTGTGAAACAGACAAGTTTAAACAACCTGTAATAAGTGCTTTTCATATAGATTCAGTGCAATCTGTTTAAAGAAATACAATTTTTAAGTGTGTAGAACTTCATATTTCACTTGATTCGTACGAACCGTTATTTCTAGACAATTTAAACAGCACATTTTGCACTCTTTTAATGCTTTAATCCACTTTTCTCTATTTTCAGAGTTCATAAATGAGTAAAACACATGAAATAAATACCACAAACACAAATAGATATCAGAAAAAAAAATTCAGAGAAAAATTCAGGATGCTGCTTTTGCAATAATATTGAAATAAGTGAAAAAGCTACTTTTGGGGCATTCCAGCTGAAAAGTGACTTTTTTTACAAAGGAGTAGGTCCGGTAAGGACCGATTCTGGCCTAAAATTTCAAGTTCATCTGACGAACGATTTTGACCACTTTTTAAACACTTAAGTGTCTATTTCATTTGAATCAATTAGTTTGTGTGAACGATTTTAACTGATTAAGTCATTAACAATGATCCTATTCAAGCTCAAATATGAAAAATCTACCAAATATGCCGGAAAATGTCACTTTTCAGATGGTTTTTGTCGAAAATGAAAGTGGCCGCATCCGCGTTCATCCTTAACCATTATATATGCTATATCTTATCATAAAATACAACTTACATTTCAATTTTAAGGATGAACACGAATGCGGCCACTTTTGTTTTACCCGAAAACCGTCTAAAATTTAACCAAAACGATGGAATTTTGAAGAATTCAGTAATTTAGCATGACTAAATGGTGCTAGTACCCGATATATGTGCATTGTATTGGTAAAAAAGAGCCCATATTTATGAAGCAGAAGCATTCTACTGTCCAATAAATAACTAAAAGTTTACATTTTAAAATTTTTATAAAACTGCTATATTTTGGGGCCAAAAAGGGGTCTTACCTTAATTAAAATTTGTAATGCAAAAATAAAGATTTAATTTTTTGCTGAAATTTTTGTACCCACGAGCCACCTTAATTGAATAATCAATACAATATGTTTCTTTCAATTCAAGCTTTTGTAAAATAAATTTAACAGAGGAATACCATGTCAAAGTGTTATTTTCATGCATATCTGTGTTACATAAAAAGGCTTCTTTCAATAAATTTGAGTAACAATGATGTAATCTATGCAGATAGCTTATCATAGATATAACAATATTAAAATATATAGGAAATCTACCTGATTCTGATTGTACAGCGACATTTGAACTTTTATTATTTAAGCCTAGAATATGCTTACAGAACTTTAAGTTCATTTTATCAGCAACAATATTCTGGTATATTTTTTCAAGTACATTTGTAGCATCTTTTTTACAAGAAGCAGAGTTGGTTTTAAACATTCCCCATATCTCTGAGCCATACAAAATAAAAGGTTTAATGGTATGGTCAAACAGATGTTAATTTGTTTTAATACTAGCATCTGAGCCAGATAAACATCTATGAAGTTTATATGAAGTTTTTAATGATTTATTAAATAAGTCTTCTTTTGCATAATTAAATAGGTCACTTGACTGGAATATCCAAGGTATTTATATTTGAAAACAGTTTCAATAAATTCATTTTTAAAATACAATGGTTCTTTTATGTGGCGTCCACTTTTATTAAAGATTAAGACTTTAGTTTTTTTTAAGTTTACATTAAGGCATCAGGTATCACAGTATGATTCCAATGCCTTCAAGCGTTTTTGAAGTCCATCCTTAGAATCAGAAAATACAATGACATCATCTGTCTACATAAGGCAGCCTATGCAACTAGTGCTGAGTTTTACACTATCAGGACAATTTAGTAAACAGTTAGGTAGATCATTTATGAATAGATCAAAAAGGGCAGAGCTTAAAACATCCCCTTGTCTAACCCCATTATAAGAGTTAAAACATGATCCTAGTTTGTTATCAACTTTATGTATATGTTTTATCCTGTTCTGTTTTATAGACACAACATTTCATGCCATATTTTAAGAAAGTAAATTTCCACCCCTAAGCCTTCTAGTGTCTAGTGTACAAGCTTTAGTAACCATGTTATGTCAAGTTTCAAATATAATCTATAGAAACATATAAAAAAGAATTGTTTTACTGCTATGAAATATAGGATTAGTTGCCGTGCAACCGTTTTTTTTAACTCATTAATATATATGCACATAGAGGTGACATATTAATATGTTTTAGAGGTATAATGCCTTTACATGAAACTGAAACTGTATTTGTATATATAAATATTAGTTCTAATCCCAGCAAGAGAAGAAAAGACACCAGATGCTACACAGGGCAGAGCTTTATACGACCACAGAAGTCAAACCCTGAACAGTTGGGACAAGTATGGACACAACATTTAAGCTTGATACACCTCTGAATTTGGATTGTAATTAAATAGTTGACACAACATAGGTTTCTGACACAAATTGAATGGGGTCTAAGAACTTAAACTTAATTAAAAACTTGAAACTTTTAAATCAGACATTTACTATTATGGTCCAATATCCAAAATCTAAATACATGGTTACATTCAGCATATTATAGGACCCCAAGAATTCAATTTTTAATGAAATCAAATAATGTTCAATTTTAGACCCTTTAGACCTCATTGTAGACCAATTTGGTAACCAGGCCCAAATATTGAAAATCTAAATACATGGTAAGATTCAGCATATTGAAGAACCCCATATATCCAATTTTTTTTTTAATTCAAAGAAAGTTTATTTTTGCCCCTTTGGGCCTTAATGTAGACTTATTCGAAAACGGGACAATACTGTACAATTGATTATTTCTTGCTATTGCGCTAAACTGTGCAATTGAAATTTTTTTGCTATTGCCCAACATTGTGCAATTAGATACTTCTTGCTACTGCACAATAATTAAATTTTGGATGTAAGGCGTCTTCTGATTGGCTGACGTTATTTTGTTATGAGCCCATATACATTATTTAGTCATGTGACTGTGACATCATCAACGTTTTTTCATGGTTTGAAATTGAATTTAGAAACAAACTATGAGAAATGACTGTAATATTTTTTCTGTCTATTCGAAATAACATAAAAAATGTGGTGCACACTGTTAAATAACCCGCTACGTGCGTCATTCAGTGTGCACCATTTTTTAGGTTAAATCTTCATAGACAGAAAAAATATTACAGTCATTCCTTTAGTACTATGCAAATGAAGATCTCTTGCTATTGCACAACTGTGCAATTGAAAATTTCTTGCTATTGCACAATACTGTGCAATTGAGGATTTCTTGCTATTGTGCAATAATGCACACTGAACATTTCTTGCTATTGCACAATACTTAATATAATAATTTTGGACCCCTATTTGGTCCAACTTGAAAACTTGACCAATAATAAAACAATCTGGGTACATGCTTAGATTCAGCATATCAAAGAACTCCAAGAATTTAATTTTTGTTGAAATCCAGCTAATTTTAATTTTGAACCCATTGGAACTTAATGTAGATTAATTTAAAAACAGTGCCAAAAATAAAGAATCTAAATACACGGTTAGATTTGGCATATTCAAAGAACCCTAAAAATTATTTTTTGGTGAAATCAAACAAAGTTTAATTCTGGCCCCCTTTGGCCCCTAATTCTTTGGGAACAAAACTCCCAAAATCAATATAAACCTTCCTTTTTTGATCATAGTCCTTATGTTAAAATTTGATAGATTTCTGTCCATTTATACAGAAGTAATTGTGCAAAAAACAAAAAAAATGCTTATTTGGGCCCTTTTTGACCGCTTATTCCTAAACTGTTGGGACCAAAACCCCCAAAGTAAATCCCAACCTTCCTTTTATGGTAATAAACCTAGTGTTTAAATTTCGCATATTTCTATTTACTTTTAATAAAGTTAGAGTGCAAAAACCGAAGTCTTCAGACAATGACGACGAAGTGATACCAATATACATAAAAAAAAAAAATTTGCGGTCGAATAAAAATTGTGAAAGCAAATTTATTGGATAACATTGTTGGGCTTATGTTTAGAGGAGTTATATATATAAATCTTTATCAGTCTGTAATTGCCAACTGTTTGAGGGTTTTTCTTACTGAAAAGAATAAATTATCTGTCTCACATTAATGGTTGTTCAGACACAGTTTGGGAAACACATGTGACAGTAAATAGGTGAATAAGGTGAAATTAGGATTTACTAAACAATCAGTACATGTATTTACTCATTTTTTTTTTGTCATTTTCAAAAGCTGTTTACTAACTTGATATTTTGTTTCAAATTTGAGACATAATTGAAGATGCCAAAAAAGAAAGTAAGATTGTAGGGATGACTTTAAGGTAATGGAATCAAAGACTGACAGTATGTTCGATAGATTTTGTTTTGTGAATTGAAAGTGAAACATGGTTGTTTTTTTTGTTTTTTTTGGAACTCGCTAAATGTCATTGAAATTGCTGACAATGATATATCAACATATGACCGACCGTGCAAGGGCTGTATAGCCAGTCAAGGTCGTTAAAAACTTCCATTTGTTGTCAACATATGAGTTACATTTGTGAGAAGTTTATAGACAACTTTGCCAGTTTTTTTTGTTGGTAAACAATTTATTATGCCAAATTCGGTTAAAAGATCTTGATTATTCATAATGAAAATTGAAATATATGTTTTATGCATACTTTGCCCATCAATCAGACCAACTGTATATATGAAATGATTAAATTCCTCTTAAAAATTAGGTTTAACTAATTAGAGAGGTCATATAGCTGTTACCCCCACCTTTTTTGTAGCAAAACTGAATACCAATTCATAAGTGAAAATACATGAATACCTTTATCTATGTTGAGTGGCTATTGACATTCAATTTGTATTAAAGTGTCACATGAGAAGCCTAATACAGCCCTGAATTTGGTTTGTGATTATTTATCTGATGCAGAATCAGTCTCTGAAGCAGAATAAATGTGGTCTTAGACCTTTTTTTATTTTACCTATTATGGTCCAATCAAAATACATGGTTACATTCAGTATATCAAGAATTTTTTTATGAAATCAAATAAAGTTAAATCTTTTTCCCCTTAGACCTCAGACTTAGTGTGAACTAATTTAATAATGGAGTCCAAAAATCAAAATACATGGTTAGCTTCAGCATATCAAAGAACCCCAAGAAATCAATTTTCGACAAAAATGTAGACCAATTTGATAAAGGGGGACTTAGGGGGTCCAAAAATCAAATTTCATGGTTTGATTCCATATATCCCCTCATAGTCAATTTTTGTTGAAATCAATCAAACTTTTATTTTGGACCGACTTAAAAACTGGGCGCAAAATCAAAATTCTAAATACATGTTTAGATTCAGCATATGAAAGCCCCCCCCCCCCCCCCCACCAACTTTATTATAAATTCTATTCTCAGAGTATCTTATGGGACTGATTTTAAGACAGTTTTGATAAACAGGACCCAGTTCTCATAATGCTATGATGTAACACATATTTTTTCGTTCATTTAAATGAATAAATGTCTTTTATCTACTCGCATTTATATTTTAGGCATTAAGCTTAATGCCTGCACACATTTTTTAGGATTTAAGACTAATGCCTAACATCATTTAGGCATTAGACTTACTGCCTAGGCGTTAGCTTATTGCCTAGGATTTAAGCTTAATGTCTAATTTCACTTATTACCGCTAACATATATATATATGTGGAACTTGGTTAAAATACACGTTGTATATTTCATCAAATAAAATATATTAATTTTTGGTAAAGTTGTTACCAGAAATGAAATTCAACTCCCTGTTATTTTATTTAGAAAATAGGACTGACAGAAAGTCACAGGACAAAAGCCACAATTCAGTTTTAAGATTATTTTCCTTTGGACAAGAAAAAAATAATTATGGAAATATAACTTTACTGATTCCTTGAACTATTATATATAAAGCAACTTTGTATTTTTTTTTTTTTCAATAAATATCAATAATGATTGAAAAATTGTTATGAAAACAAAATGTCAATGTAGCTTGGTACTTGAATGGCTTCATGGTGCTAAGAAATATAACCTTTGCATGATTTAAATTTAATAAATGTTCATTTATCAAAGCTTAAGATAAAAATTAATATGTTATAAAATATTTAAAGATCTTTCTCTTATTTGTGCAAACAATTGTCAATAAATTATTTGTGACTTCTTGTCCTGTTACTTTTTGTCCTATGACATAATTCAGTCTGTTTACCATTTTATCGAATATATATATATATTACTACAAGATAAAGGTTGGTTTACATTTGTTAAATCAGTGTTTGATATATCAAGTTGAATAATGGTTATAAATATGTTTATAAATTTGTAAATGTAGCATTGTGCTTATGTTTCAGAAATAAAGATATATACTTATGTAATCTATAATAAAAGTTTTTGATTGCTTAAAAGGTGCATTAATTCTTAAAGAAAGGAAGGAGGGTATGTGACTAAAATAAGAGACTGGGAATGATTTAAACAGGCTTTTCCTCATGAATATGAACAAGAGAAATTCATATTAGATTCTATGAGAAAGAAATCCATAATTCTTGGTTATTAGCCGAACAGAATAATAATATTAGGTACACATTATTCTTTACTGCAAGTGAGGTGAGTGCTCAGAGTCAAGACCTTGGACCAAAATTTTAAATCATGAGATTTTTGCAAAGGCAAGGAATTATATATAATTTATATAAATGTCCTGACCATAATAACCTAAAACTGCTTTCAAAGTTAGACCTCCTGGCATTGTTTTAAAGTTATAATTGAAAATGGGAAATGTGTCAAAGCAGCAACAACCCAACCATAGAGCATACAACCATTGACTGGTAAACATGTTTTAATATTAAGTCTATAAAATATATCATTTTCTACATCAAACTTATCTTTTGATGAGTTAACTTAAAGTATCTCCAAGAAAACAGTTAAAACGGAAAGCATTCCCGTACTTAAATCAGACTATAAAAATATAGTGTTAAATAAATTTTAACAAGAAATCTATATACACATTCTTGAAAATGGTAAAGAAATTTTAAAAACTCACCACTATTCATCTTGCTTTTTTCTGTTTAATGATTATTTGGAATAACAGGGATTTTATATAGGTAATGAAGCCATACCCCTGTAATGACTTGTTTATTGGCCTTTTTACTCAAAATAACCAGTGTCAATTAAAAACAATGGAAGAGGACGTTCAAAGGTGCTATAATTGCTAATTAGTATCCTTAATGACAATATTATCAAGTCGGTAGAGGACCCTTTACAGTACCCTTTACAATAAATGACTTTAGTTAATGACAGGTGCATAGGTACACACATTATTATTAATATTAACTGTGTGGTTGTTGTTTTTTTAGTGTTTGAAATTGAATAATAGAATATGCAATCATTTCATTAATCAATTGTCAACTGTTTTGACAAGGACTTGTCACCTGAAATATCTGTTAATCCATATAATAATTCATTGATGAAATTGTTACATCTTTTATTAAATAAAAAAATGATTCTTACCTTTTCTATCGTACAATCATAAACAGTGTTGTCGGTTTCAAAACGAAAGTAAAACGTCGAAAAATTGCCGTCCAATTAAAACACTTGTTATATCGTCCTTTGGTATATTTAGAATCCGAAATAAACCTAGATTATCTGGAAAATGAGATAATGAATTATCTGAAATTCAGATAATTAATTATCTGGAGATAAATTAGGATTATATGAAAATCAGTCAACTAAACCTAGATTTTCTTAATATTTTCAAATAAACCGGGATTTTCTCCAGATAATGAATTTTCTGTATATCTATAAGCACTCTGTACATCTATCACATCTCTGTATATCTATCACCACTCTGTATGTCTATCACCACTCTGTATATCTATCACCCCCACTGTACATCTATCATCACTCTGTACATCTATCATCACTCTGTATATCTATCACCACTCTGTACACATATCACCACTGTGTATATCTATCGACCCTCTGAATATCTATCACCCCTCTGAATATCTTACACCACTCTGTATATCTATTACCACTCTGTATATATATCACCACTCTGTATATTTACTACCACTCTGTACATCTATCACCACTCTGTATATCTATCGACACTATGTATATCTACTTCTGATCTAAATATAATCACAAGTTTGTCTATTATCAACCACCCTGTATATCTATCACCACTCTATATATACACCTATCACCACTCTGTATATTTATAGACCCTTTGAATATCTATCACCCCTCTGAATATCTTACACCCCTCTGTATATCTATCACCACTCTGTATAGCTTACACCACTCTGTATATCTATTAACCCTCAGAATGTCTTACACCTCTCTGTATATCTATCATCACTCTGTATATAAATATCACCACTCTGTATATCTACTACCACTCTGTTCATCTATCACAACTATGTATATCTATCGACTCTCTGATTATCTATCACCCCTCTGAAAATCTAACACCACTCTGTATATCTATCACCACTCTGTATATCTATCACCAATCTGAATATCTATCACCACTCTGTACATCTATCACCACTCTGTATGTCTACCACCACTCTGTAGGTCTATCATCACTGTGTATATCTTTCACCCCCTCTGAATATCTATCACCCCTCTGAATATATATCACCACGCTGTATATATTTATATATCACCACTCTGTACATCTATCATCACTCTGTATATCTATCACCACTATGTACACACATCACCACTCTGTATATCTATCGACCCTCTGAATATCTAGCACCCCTCTGAATATCTTACAATCTGTATATCTATTACAACTCTGTATATATATATCACCACTTTGTATATCTACTACTACCCTGTACATCTATCACCACTCTGTATATATATCGACCCTCTGAATATCTATCAACCCTCTGAATATCTTACACCACTCTGTATATCTATTACCACTCTGTATATATATCACCACTCTGTATATTTACTACCACTCTATATATCTATCGACACTCTGAGTATCTATCACCCCTCTGAATATCTAACACTTATCTGTATATCTATCACCACTCTGTATATCTATCACCAATCTGAATATCTATCACCACTCTGTACATTTATCACCACTATGTATATCTATCATCACTATGTATGTCTATCACCACTGTGTATATCTTTCATCCCTCTGAATATCTATCAACCCTCTGTATATCTATCACCAATCTGAATATATATCAACACTCTATACCTTTATCACCACTCTGTACATTTATCACCAATCTGTATGTCTATCACCACTGTGTATATCTATCATCCCTCTGAATATCTATCGACCCTCTGAATATCTATCACCAAAGTGAATATCTAACACAACTCTGTATACTTATCACCACTCTGTATATCCATCAGTATTCTCTATATATGTCACCACTCTGTATATATATCATCACTCTGTATAGCTATAACCACTCTGTACATCTATCACATCTCTGTATATCTATCACCACTCTGTATATCTATCACCACTCTGTATATCTATCACCCCCTCTGTACATCTATCACCCCCTCTGTACATCTATCATCACTCTGTATATCTATCACAACTCTGTACACATATCACCACTATGTATATTTATCGACCCTCTGATTATCTAACACCCCTCTGAATATCTTACACCACTCTGTATATCTATTACCACTCTGTATATATATCACCACTCTGTATATTTACTACCACTCTGTACATCTATCACCACTCTGTATATATATCACCACTCTGTAGGTATATCATCACTCTGTATATCTATCACCACTCTGTAGGTATATTACCACTCTGTATATCTATCACCACTCTGTATATCTACCAACACTCTGTTTATCTACCTCTGATCAGAATATCTATCTATTTTTGTCTATTATCAACCACCCTGTATATCGATCACCCCTCTGAATATCTATCACCTCTCTGAATATATATCACCACTCTGTATATCTATCACCACTCTGTATATTTAACACCACTCTGTATATTTATCACACTTTGTGTATCTATCACCAATCTGAATATCTATCACCACTATGCACATCCATCACCACTCTGTATATCTATCACCACTGTGTATATCTATCAACCTTCTGAATATCTATCACCCCTCTGAATAACTATCACCCCTCAGAATATATATCACCACTCTGTATATATATCACCACTCTGTACATATATCATCACTTTGTATATCTATCACCACTTTGTACACATATCACCACTCTGTATATCTATCGACCCTCTGAATATCTATCACCCCTCTGAATACCACCACTCTGTATATCTACCTGTGATCTGAATATCAAACACAACTTTGTCTATCATCAACCACTCTGTATATCTATCACCACTGTGTATATCTATCACCCCTCTGAAAACCAACGCTCTGTATATCAATCTCTGATCTGAATAGCTATTACAACTTTGTCTATTATCAACCACCCTGTAAAGCTATCACCACTCTGTACATCTATTACCCCTCTGAATATCTAACACCACTCTGTATGTATATATCACCAATTTGAATATATATATTATCACTCTATAAATCTATCACCACTCTGAATATCTAACACCACTCTGTATGTATATATCACCAATCTGAATCTGAATATATATATTACCACTCTATAAATCTATCACCCCTCTGAATATCTTGCACCAGTCTGTATATCTATTACTACTCTGTATATATATATCACCACTCTGTATATATCTACTACCACTCTGTACATCTATCAACACTCTGTATATCTATCGACACTCTGAGTATCTTTCTCCCCTCTGAATAACTAACACTTATTTGTATATCTATCACCACTCTGTATATATATCACCACTCTGTATGGCTATAACGACTGTGTATATCTATCACCCCTCTGAATATCTTACACCACTCTGTATATCTATTACCACTCTGTATATGTATCACCACTCTGTATGTCTATCACCACTGTGTATATCTATCATCACTCTGAATATCTTTCAACCCTCTGAATAACTATCACCCCTCTGAATATATATCACCACTATGTACACATATTACCAATCTGTATATCTATCGACCCTCTGAATATCTATCACCACAGTGAATATCTAAGACCACTCTGTACATTTATCACCACTCTGTATATCTATCATCACTATGTATGTCTATCACCACTGTGTATATCTATCATCCCTCTGAGTATCTATCAACCCTCTGTATATCTATCACCAATCTGAATATCTATCACCACTCTGTAAATCTATCACCACTATGTATGTCTATCACCACTGTGTATATCTATCATCCCTCTGAATATATATTACCACTCTGTACAAATATCAACACTCTGTATATCTATCACCACTCTATATATCTATCACCAATCTGAATATTTATCACCACTCTGTACATCTATCACCTCTCTGTACACCTATCACCACTCTGTATATATATCGATCCTCTGAATATCTATCACCACTCTGTGTATCTATCACCAATCTGAATATCTATCACCACTCTGTACATTTATCACCACTCTGTATATCTATCAGCACTATGTATGTCTATCACCACTGTGTATATCTTTCATCCCTCTGAATATCTATCAACCCTCTGTATATCTATCACCAATCTGAATATATATCACCACTCTGTATACTTATCACCACTCTGTATATCCATCAGTATTCTCTATATAGGTCACCACTCTGTATATATATCATCATTCTGTACATCTATAACCACTCTGTACATCTATCACATCTCTGTATATCTATCACCACTCTGTATATCTATCACCACTCTGTATATATATCACCCCCTCTGTACATCTATCATCACTCTGTATATCTATCACCACTCTGTACACATATCACCACTATGTATATCTATCGACCCTCTGAATATCTAACACCCCTCTGAATATCTTACACCACTCTGTATATCTATTACCACTCTGTATATATATCACCACTCTGTATATTTACTACCACTCTGTACATCTATCACCACTCTGTATATCTATCGACACTCTGAGTATCTATCACCCCTCTGAATATCTAACACTTATCTGTATATCTATTACCACTCTGTATATCTATCACCAATCTGAATATCTATCACCACTCTGTACATTTATCACCACTCTGTATATCTATCACCACTATGTATGTCTATCACCACTGTGTATATCTATCATCCCTCTGAATATCTATCAACCCTCTGAATAACTATCACCCCTCTGAATATCTATCACCACTATGTACACATATTACCAATCTGTATATCTATCGACCCTCTGAATATCTATCACCACAGTGAATATCTAACACTCTGAATATCTAACACCACTCTGTATGTATATATCACCAATCTGAATCTGAATATATATATTACCACTCTATAAATCTATCACCCCTCTGAATATCTTGCACCAGTCTGTATATTTATTACTACTCTGTATATATATCACCCCTCTGTATATATCTACTACCACTCTGTACATCTATCTCCCCTCTGAATATCTAATACTTATTTGTATATCTATCACCAATCTGAATATCTATAACCACTCTGTACATATATCACCACTCTGTATATATATCACCACTCTGTATGGCTATAACGACTGTGTATATCTATCACCCCTCTGAATATCTTACACCACTCTGTATATCTATTACCACTCTGTATATGTATCACCACTCTGTATGTCTATCACCACTGTGTATATCTATCATCCCTCTAAATATCTTTCAACCCTCTGAATAACTATCACCCCTCTGAATAACTATCACCCCTCTGAATATATATCACCACTATGTACACATATTACCAATCTGTATATCTATCGACCCTCTGAATATCTATCACCACAGTGAATATCTAACACCACTCTGTACATTTATCACCACTCTGTATATCTATCATCACTATGTATGTCTATCACCACTGTGTATATCTATCATCCCTCTGAATATCTATCAACCCTCTGTATATCTATCACCAATCTGAATATCTATCACCACTCTGTACATTTATCACCACTCTGTATATCTATCACCACTATGTATGTCTATCACCACTGTGTATATCTATCATCCCTCTGAATATATATTACCACTCTGTACAAATATCACCACTCTGTATATCTATCACCAATCTGAATATTTATCACCACTCTGTACATCTATCCCCTCTCTGTACAAGTATCACCACTCTGTATATCTATCGACCCTCTGAATATCTATCGCCACTCTGTATCTATCACCAATCTGAATATCTATCACCACTCTGTACATCTGTCACCACTCTGTATATCTATCCCCACTCTGTATGTATATTACCACTGTGTATATATATCACCCCTCTGAATATCTATCACCTCTCTGAATATCTATCACCACTCTGTATATCTATCACCACTATGTATATATATCACCACTCTGTATATATTTTACCACTCTGTACACCTATCACCATCAAGGTATATCACTAGTCTACACTGATGCAGTTTTTCCCCTACTTAAACGAGGATGAAAATTAAATGTCAGTTGCACAGTTTAACATGCTATGCTAAATAGGGTGTATTGCATTTCCGCTAATTTTTCTAAGTCCCAATACTACGTTTCCGCAAATTTAAAGTATACGTTTCCGCAATTTGTATTTATTACTTTTCCGGAAATTTATCCGGTAATTTATAAATATTTGAATACAATTATATCAGATAAATATTTTATTTAATATTTACATTTAGAAAGGGTTCAGATCTTAATATATCTTTAATATAATTTAAGGAGTACAGTGCAAAACAACAAATGTAGCCTGTGTAACTGAGACAAACAGAATCCCTTTGTACTTTAAAATTCAGATTTCAGCTATACAATTTCTAAACCACATTGTAAACTCGCCTAACACTTTAATCCATAAAATATATAATAATATAGAAAAAACAAGTAAATGGGTTAACAATGTAAAAGACTGGTTAAATAAATTAGGTTTTGGTCATCTCACTTTTGATACCTTTAATTTAAAATATCACATAAATAGTATCCAACAAAGAATCTATGACCAGGCTTATCAAATTATGAATTGTTCTATCAATAAATGTGAAAAATTAAATTTCTTTTGTCATACTAATAGAATTAGAAAAAGGCCCCCATATATTGATATATGTAAATTCTAAACTGACCGATCAGTTCTCAGTAAATTTAAACTAAGTGCCCATTATCTAGCAATTGAAAGAGGGCGTTATAAATACTAACATTGAAAGAAGTAAACGCATTTGCTTATCCTGTGACAGACAAGAAATTGAGGATGAATACCATTTCTTCTCAATCTGTCCATGCTATACATCATTGAGGGATACCTATATACAAAATATTAATAAAAATCTTAATTTCAATTTATATAAATAACATGAAGCATTTGACTGTACTCTTAAATAGCAGTCTACCAGTCATTATAAAAATCACCATAAAGTATATTAATGATTGGTTTTTTTTTTAGAACATCTGTATAACTTGTGTTTCTTTAAATATGCAACCTAATTTTTGTTTGTATTTTTTTTTTTTAATTGATCATGGACATTAATAATGTGTTAACTGTTGATATTTATTGCCTTTTTCTTCTTCACTGTGAATACCACTGTCACTCTAATATAATTATTATAATCAATTTAACTATTGTAAGTTTATTGTCTTAATTTTGTATGCCATAACCATTTAATGTAAATGTGTGTGTGCAATAAAATATTGTCTATTGTGTATAGTCTATATAAGATATAACTAGTTGACTCTGGTCTTACGGTTATAAAACTTTCGAGCAAGATTTGTGTACTCAGACTCGAAAATCAACCAATCAAATTTCTGGATTTCATGTTTCGAGCATGATTTTTGTGCTCCGAGCACTGAGCATAGTGTTTAGCCTTCAAGGCCTGGTAAGGATTTTCGTAAATGGCTATCACATTTTTTTGGTTTGGCTTACTTGCCAATGACATGATTAAAGCATGCTTTGTTGAATTGATAGCCGATTCTCCATCTGACGGTAGATGCATAAAGTTTGCGGATTACATCTTGGAGTTTTATACAGATATCAATTCGAGATTTCCACAAACCGTTTGGACATCACGTCCTGACCCCGACCAAAAGAGAACAACGAATGGTGCCGAGTCTTTTCATGCCTACCCGAAAGAGCAGAGTGACTCAAGCCATCCTATTATTTGTGTTTGTGTCGATGGGTTATGAGTCGGTCATCGAAAATGCATGTACAACATCTTGCATTAAGATGTTAACTCTAACTGTAAAAGTAGCCGTTCGGAAATATGAAAAGGAGAAGATGGACTTCATCTTGAAGAAAATACAAAACTTGTAAACGGTGAATGTACTACTGTGGACTTTGTACGACGTTTTGGTTAAAAATATTCTGCCAGAACTGACTTATGAATTCATATCAAGATATGGCGAATTAGTGCCGACTTTTGAACATACGTTTTCATCCATTTTAATGATGAATTTTACTTGCATGTTTTGATGACCTTTAACTTAATAAATTTTGATTTTTTTTTATTATGGATTTGCTTTCGATCAACAGGTATTCTATAATTATATGCGGAAAAGTAATAATTTATTTTTTGCGGAATAGTTACTTTTTTCCTGAAAAGTAAGATATTTATTTGCAGAAACGTAAACTTTTTTTTCCGGAAACGTCATCTTTTTTTTCCGGAAAAGTTATGTCAATTTTCGGAAACGTAAAACGCCGGCTAAATAATACCACAGAAAATTTAATCCGGGTATAATTAATTTTCACTCTTATTTTTCAACCCAAATCCTAATTAGAAAAAAAATTGTTCTTGATTACCTTTGATTTCATCTATCCAACTTTTTTTTACCTGTACTACATATAATTTTTAAAAAGTTGGATAAATGAGAATGAACCGATCAAACACCCGAATAAACAGATAAACAGCGTTTGTTTAATGGTTAACATTGTACTGGGCAGTCGCACGTGTCGTAAATAACAAACCAATAAACAATATAATAAAGTTGTTAGGTAATAAATATTTCAGGTATTGGGCATTTGCCATCATCATGATAAGATTATCTAATTGACAAAAACAATTAAAATTTTAAATTTCAATTTACTAAACACAAAATGTAAGTACTAAAATGTGTATTTAAGCAATAAAATGTATGATACCATATTTCACTGTTTTAATAGAGAAAATTACGGAAAGAAAATGGAGCGTGGTATCTTTTTTAATTAAGATTATAACTTTCTAAATGACTTCTAAATGGTGTATTTCAACTGTGCTAAACTTGTTTCAACATTAAAGTTATTTGTCCTAGTTAATTGTGCGGATGTCAGATTCATGTAACACATTTCACTATCTTCATAAGGAAAAATAAAAAACGGATATTACATTCAAATTATCTTAAAAGAACCGTTCAAGACAACTTCCCTCTGATCCTCATTAATATCGAAATACTTGTAATACATGTTAATCCTGAATAAATCAATTGTTAATTTTTAAAAATTTAGAAAAAAATAAACGTTCTAAAACTTTTCCCGTAAGAGCCTTATCTTTCATTATTCTGTCTGTATAGATGCTCCATGGTCTCTATATCTTATCCCTTATGACCATGAAATTTTCTTCCAATGTGTCGTGACTTTCTATTGGCTCCTTTTTCAGATAATCAATTTTCTCAGAATTTTCAGATAATCAATTTTCTCAGAATTTTCAGATAATCCCGGATTTTCTCAGATAATCCCGGTTTATCTCAGATAAACTAAGATTATCTCAGCTTAATTCAAATTCGAAAAAATTCTAGTTTATCTGAGAAAATAAAGAAAATTCATTATCTGGAGAAAACCCCGGTTTATCTGAAAATTCTGAGATAAACCGGCATTATCTGGAAAAAATCGAGATAATCCCGGTTTATCTGAGCTTAATGTAAAAAATTGAGATAATCCTAGTTTATCTGAGAAAATCCTGGTTTATCTGAGATAATATAGGATTATCTATAAAAGTGGCTCAGGCGTGCCATATATCTGAGATAAACTAGGATTTTTTCGAATTTGAATTAAGCTGAGATAATCTTAGTTTATCTGAGATAAACCGGGATTATCTCAGATAAACCTAATTTAACTGAGATAATCTAAGATTAATTAATAAAAGTGGTTCAGGCGTGCCATAGGTAAATAATATGTTTGTCTAGTATCTCCGATCCGTTAAATAACACTTAAAATACAAAAAAAAACAACGTTACCCTATTTCTTAGCCAAATACACATTGGAGTAGAAATACCATTTAAAACAAACAGAAAAGATAAAAATGTAGTGATTCCTAATATATCAATCCTTTTTTTCGGCTGTAAGGACGCTGCTGCAGCTAACGTTTTCTAATGCGTAATCGAGACATCTCTAGTATATTCAAACTACTGTAAATTATAAAAATGGCTTTCATAAAGTAGCAACCACTTAACTTCAAAAAAGGGGGAGAGTTATTTTTTTTTATCTGAGTCCGATTTTTTTTCGCACGTACGTTTTTATTCCGGTTTTTTTTCGATGCTGGAGATCAAATACTTTTTTCAATATTTAACACTATTATAATGTAAGGGGAAACTCTTGATTCAGAATATTTTTTTATCATCTGTATGATCAGATTTTTTTTTCAAATCGGGGATCGTAATATTTCCACCCCCCCCATTTTGAAGTCAAATTGTCGTTCCCTTTCTAAGGAAAAATTGTCCAAAAACTTTTAATTCAGTTCTGCGTAATGAACATTTAAATAACATTAAGTTTACAAGTGTGAACAAATCTTATGTACAGGTAATTACACAAGGTTTATAGATGTGAACAAATTTAATGTGAAACCAGTGTCCATTACATTAAACTAAATGTAAACATGTTAACTGTACACGGCGTTTGGTGTGAACACGGCCTATCATTTGAAGTCCATTTCAGAAGCTTGATTTACATACGTCTATGGAACAACCATGTTACGAAATGTACTTGATCATCTTGAATATAAAAAAGGAAATGTTGAATAATTGCCAATTACCAATTGACAAGCGTATTAACAACTATAGGTATTTAACAGTGAGCAAAGGCCATATGTACCGAAAAGTCAGCTTTAAAATGCTCCAAAATGACAAATGTGACCTACACATGTATTAAAACGAGACAAACTAACGAACTTATTTATGTTATAAAAAAAAGGAAAAACAAATATGTAGCATATATCAACAAACGACATCCATTGAATTACGGAGTCCTGAGATTGTAGCGAGGTTAAACATTTAAGTAGGATCCCTCCTGACCCTGGACAGTAATGCAACAGTACAATATAAGAACCAAACAACAAATTCATTTGAAAAAATAACTCATCTAAAGGATACAAATAGAAATACATCTAAGAAAAACAGAGTGGACGTGGTCAGGTACTTTTACATCCCAACAACAAAAAGGCACAACAAAAAGATCTGATTATTCTCACATTTACTGACAGCCAGCTTAAAGCCAATAAAAAATGCATGTAATAAAAATTAATGCATCCAAGACTCAATTGGTGTTCTTTTCATTGTCCCTCATACAGAAACACACCTTAGTTGGCCTTTAATGCCTAGTTCGTTTCATGTTTACTCCGTTCAACGGTTTATATCACATAGACATAGCCATTGTGTTGAATTATCTATTGTTAAAAGCGAGGTGAAATATACCAAAGGGACATTCAAACTCATAAATTGACAAAAACCGACAAAGCCATGGCTTAAAATGAACAAACTAAGCAGACAAACAACAGCGCACAAAACACAAACTTCCCCACTCCCGTTACGGTTTAGTACAAAAATCCATAAGAAATGATAATATTCTGGAATAAATATTTAAATGCACAAATTATCAAGCAATCAAATGAGATTAAAATACTAACGATAAACTAACTGTTTACAAAGCATTTAAATTTTTGATATACTAAGGCTTTTCTACCTCAGGAATAGATTACATTTGGCTGTATTTGGATTTTTTTCAAGAATTTGGATTCTCAATGCCCTTCAACTTTGTATTTTGTTTGACTTATGTACCATTTTCGGATTCGAGCGTCACTATGATTCTTTGGTAAACGAAACGCGCGTCTGGCATAAATACTAAATTTAATCCTTGTATCTATGATGAGTTTATTTTTGCATACAAACAGGCAACGAGTAATGTCAAAAGTATTCGAGAATTAATCATTTCCCATCGATAAAGATTTTTGCAAGATCCTCCAATCCCATTCTGATGTAGTAAATCAAAACTCAGCACATAAGTTATGATAATCATATTTTGGCATAAATAAACAATAGCAATCATATAAATGCCATAAATATGTTTTCATTGAAATTACATATTAATCATAAGTATTAAAGACCAAACAGCCTATTCATTTCTACCAGTGATTTTTCCTTAAAATTTTGTGTGAAGATATTTCATGATTTGAGGAACAAAATATGATGAAAAAAAATGGGGGTCACCGACTTAGTTTTGTCACTATAGCAACCTCATTTTCCTGTTTTACCGAAAAACTTTCCTTGATGGCGCACTATTTGAAAAAAGAAATCACAAATTGAACGTTTGAAACCCACATTTAAATTTCAAAGAGCAACAACTATATTCACCTACTTTATTGTCCGTTAATACTAGAGATAAGCATGTATCAGTTTCAGATCTTTATGATGTTGCCGCACAATATAAACCTTCAGAAACACCATCCGTCGGAATGGAAAATTGTTTGAAATAACCTAGCTTTCACGTCGCTTTATATATTTTTTTGTCATCTGTTCCACATAAGCAGAATTATTGAAAATAAAAAAAGAAATGAAAGATTGCACTGGTTAACTTACAGAGTATTTGACTATACCAGACTTTATGTGCTTGTTTCTTTTTCGCGTCAATTTCAGAAGGAAGTTTGCCGTAACGAACTAATTCAGTACTGTTAAAAGACGGACATACAATTATTAAACTATTATTTTTCCCGACTAAGACGGACGTTTAGAAATTTTTGCATCAAGTTTGTGAATTCATTATTTTTGAATATTTAAGATATAAGGAAATTAAAGTTATAGGTATAATATATGAATGAACGTTTCGATTCTAAAACATTACAAAGTAAAACAAAGAAAAAAATGTTGCCGGCATTTAAAATCGATTTTTTTTCAATCGTTCCGGTCACAGTTGTAGCTAAATGAAAGGGAGCGATTTGATGTAAGATATTATTCTTGGAGCAATTGTTTTTGTCATAAGTTAAATTTACACTGACAATTTAGTTTTAAACACTGAAAATTTTGATTTTAATTCACATTCGCTGAGTAGTATTAGTTTTATTAATATTTTTGCCTTACAGCTAATTTCCAGATGCTTGTAGGGTAAAACTTTGGTTGGCTTCCTTGCTTTGTTTGTATGAATATCTACTGAAGCTCTGAAATTAAGATTGACATCTTTATATATAGATATGTAAATCTGTATATACGTTATCAAAATATAATTATACAAAATATACAAACAAAGCAAGCATGCAAACCAAAGTGTTGATCTACAGACATTAGGAAATTAGCTGTAAGCTTCAGTGAGATTAGACGATATGTTTATCATTTCTCTTAAAGACAATTTGAAATGAAACAAATGACAAACAAAAATGACCCTTTGTCATCATTTTATTTTTACTATAAGATTTTGTCCAATAAGCAGTATAAATAAATTTTAACTTCATTGCAAGATCGGGCATTATTTTACGAGAATCATCCAGACATCAGTTACATGCACATGTTACCAGTATGTTAAAACTTTAAGGGATAATTGAATATCGGCCTAACCTTGTGAATACTCAATTTTTAAAGTTTTGCAAAATCGACACTTTAAGTAGAAGGATCATTGCATAAGGAACATGTTTACTAAGTTTTAAGTTGATAGGACTTCAACTTCGTCAAAAACTACCTTGACCAAAAACTGTAACCAAAAACTTTAACCTGAAGCGGGACAGACGAACGAACGGACGCGCAGACCAGAAAACATAATATGTCCATAAATCGGGCATACAAATAATTTTCACCTAACCTGTATACAATCGGCACAAACGAAAGACAAAAATCTACGAAAGTGAAGAAGAAAAAAATGAAATACAGATCGACGCCAAAATAAGACAAAATCTACGCATGTGAAAGAATAAAAAAAAAATGAAAGGCAGAACGGCGCAAATGCAAAAAGTCAAGATCAAAATTTTTTTTTTTTTTATTTCTATTAGAACGAAGGTTAAATATAATGTAGTATCTTAAATTATGTGTACATTTGTGTTAAATTTCCACAAGATATTTTAAAGTAGCGCAACGCATAATAGTTCCTCTTTTCTTGGGAGACGTAGCGTACACCATGTTGGAATCCGTGAAAAACGCGAAATAGGACGTTACAATTTGACGTTTTTTTTTCATTGCTGGAAACAACGTCATAGAGATTGTATGTCACTACCAAGTTGCGTTAGCTGATGCGCATAAACAATAGGCTGTTTGGTCTTTAAGGTAAGGTTTGCGTACACAGGGAGATAACAGTCGGAAAGCAAGCCCTTAGAAACGACCGTTGTTGCTACTTTCTTAAGACAACAATGGAACTGATATTAAAACCCGCCATTCTGAAATTGCGTTAATTTCGCGGAATTTTTTTTTGGCGCCAATTTGGAAGTTTATCCCTTTTTCAGTTTCCTACTAGCCAATAGGGTCTGTAATATATTTATTTCGATTTGTTAAGCATGGATTATATAATATATTATCAACAGGAATAAATTCTCAAACATGTCAAATTGGCCGTCTTTTAACGATCCCGTAATGCCGTTGATCGTCGTTTAAAATTATTTTCTTCTCTTTTTTTCATAGATTTAATAACAAAGACTATGTACTATACAAAAAATTAATAACACGTATTTCAAAATAAAAATAAAAGCATCAAGTATAACGTTCTATCACCCCTTGGGAAACCCCGTTTTAACTAAATTCAAAAATAAGGACATTTTTTGACATTGTAGTTTTTCGGTCTTACACATTGATGTCACCTTGCATCTAAACACAGTCAATGTACACATATTTAGTATGTTTGTTTGATAAAGTAATGGCGAGATCAGCTGTGAATATTTGACTGGATTAATATATTCTCTTTAGACTAAGTCAGTGAAATGTATGACTTAACTAAAACAAGGTAAGTAAATCGTATACTGTCTTTGTTCAACACTAACTGCTTTAGATGACCGACATAAAACACATTTTGTGATTTTAAGGAATCCTGCAAAAGTAAATGAAAAAGTATTGTCCTAAATTTGAACTTTGGTAGCCAACAAACCATTTGATTTTCTGGTGGGGTAGGGGTTGGTGGCTATTGAGTATTGATTGTAATATAATTTGTTGTTTTACCCTGAGAAAAAAAATGTTTCTTTTACCCTCAGCTGCCATTTAATGAAATGCTAAAATTGAAAAGAGAAGAATTGTTTTCAACTTGTCAGGGGGGGAAATCCATAGTTCCCCCTCCCTGAAAACAAATGGTTGCTGCCTAAACAATCTCTTTCAGAGTATCATTTTAATCAATCTTATTCAAAGCTTTTTCATACTGACATGAAGTGTGACTTAATTTTGACTTGTGATCTAAAACATAATTGTCCACTTAGCCCCCAGAAACTGCTCTGAAATACTTTCACATAAATATAAAAATGCATAGTTTTTTTAATGTTATTAATTGTAATTTTTTTCAAATAGAAAAAGAAAAATATTACTGAGTCTATTTTAATCTTATTCATTTTCAAGTTCATGATTAGCAGCATTTATTTATTGGTTTAGTGTGTTATTTTATAATTTGAGCCCATTCATCAATTTAAAAACTATAACTTGCATGAAATCAATGAGATAACATTTATTGATATATTTAATAGATTGTTCATACAAAGATTGCAAATAATTTTCCTTTTATTTAAAACAATGAACAGAAGATTTTACATTCAGAATACTTTCATTATGATCTCTTTTAAGTTTAAATGAAAAAGGTAGGACCTACTTGCAAGTGTCAGAAATGAAAAGGAAATCAACTCCTGTTTTTTTTTTTATCATTTTCATACTGTCTTGATCCATTATTCATGAACATTTAGACTACCCCTTGTATAAATTGAGTAGACATTTATTTCTGTGTTAAAATAATTTGGTTGCAGCAGTAAAAATACCTACCAAAACTTGAATATTAAATTAACTCTTGGAATATTAAATTAATATTAAATTATTAACCCTATTATGGCACATAGGGACACATCTAGGGCCTATTTCACTGAGACTGAGTTCTGAAAAGTGATAAAATGTGTTTCTCTATTTTTTGGCACATGTTTATAGTATCAAAATGTATATAAGAGATTATTTTTAATAATATCCACTTGTAAATAGCAGCATATGGTGTTTGATATAACAATAGTTTTTCATTATAGTGTCAAACAAAGGGACGTAACTCGTGAATTACCGTCGGCCCCGCTTCGTCAGAAATATCGACACTTCTAACTGGCACATTTGCGTATCTGTGCATACAATGTATCAACTGGCACAAATTTGACATATCATAGTCAAAGTTATGTTACATAACATAATTTAAATTCAGCATAGCTTCCCGAGAAGTTAAGAAAGAAAATTACGATTTAAATTTTTTTTGACCACATTTTTTGGTCAAAACCTACACTTTGAAGACATATTATGAAAGAAAGAAATGAGTTAAACCATAATTGAGTTAATGAAAATATTCCTTATATACTCAAGAATGTTCACGTAAAAGCAAATCAGTTTTAATTCATTGTAACAGCTACAAATTCAAAAAAACGGGCTTCCCTTTTTTGGGTAAAAAAATGCCCATATATGGTAATCACATGACGTCCATTGTTGCTTTAAGAAATGGGGTCAAACCGGGGTCAGCTTTCCGACTGATAACTCGAATTAAAATATTTTTGAAAAGGAGGGACCCGCCATTTTGAATTGCTTCGATTAACCAATGTTCGACAAATACAATATTATCGAAAATAAAACAACACCTACCTCAAAATCGCCGTTTTTAGCTAATTTTATCAAAATTTGAATCGTACAAGTAACGTTATGACCTTCAGTTTGTTAGTTTTCATTTATATGACGTCACATTTAGCCATAACGTCTTTGTGCTAAAGCCATTCATGAAGTTTCGCGGAATTTTATTTTATTTCATAAATGTACATTTTTATGCCCCCGCCGTAGCCACTGTGCTTAAACGGCCGTGGGTAACTTAAGTTACCCACAGCCCAAGATGGCGGACTCTAAACTCGTTGAGATGACAGTTGATACGAAATATACTTTTTGCAACGTTTTTCATGATCTATGTAAATATTGATAGGATTTTTAAATAAAGAAATCACTTACCATCTCTTCAAATTCGTTAATTTTGACTTCACTTTAGCGCAAGGCCAACTTTTAAAAAATGCATAAGATGTCCGTAACTTAAAGTTAAAAATAATCAGACTGTCCGTAACTTTATTTTCGGATGTGGGTAACTTTTTTTCAAAATTGTAAGATTAACAATTTCAACAGTTAAAGGACAATAAACACTATCAAACCCCTTAATTATTACATAGATTTATACAATAGCGATATGCTTCAAACTAAACAAGAGAAAAAGTAAACCAGAGTGTCACGGATTTTCCGTTAAATTTGAAAAAAAATATTCCCGGGATAAAACGGGATCTGACGGTACGGCGAAATTTATCTAACATTTTTCTATAGCTTTATAGATTGTTCACTGATGATTCCTTGGCGGGAAAAAAATGATATTCTTTCCTTTAAATAATTTCTGAATTGTTAGCCAAAAAGGTATGGTCTCTACTATATCTAGTGTGATGTGTTGTTGATTGTGAGAAAAAATGCCAATATCTAGTAGATGGAAGGCTATATTGTTGAACATGTGTCAGTTTATTATAGTAATAAAGGTAGATTTAAAATCTTCTAACAGTTTCATTGACCTCAGGGGTTCAATAAGATCGGGTATCAAATCATACATATCTTCTTTAGAGGTTTGGACTGATTCATCTGTATTTCTGCTAAGGATTGACCTCTTTGAAAGTTACTGACATCATGCTAAAGTTACGGACATCTCTATTGGTATAAGGGAAAAAGTTACGGACACGTTGTTTTGAAGTTACGGACATCATAAGTGTTTTGGCAAATCGTGCTGTAATCGTTTATTTTGTAGTGACTACAAATGTAACCACGTTTTACATTGCAGAGTTTCACTAAAAGATTTATATAACTTTTTAATTACTGAACTTTTCTTTTGCATTCATGGTATTGTAATTATATAGGAGAAAACTTCCTAACCGAAGCCAGGCGGCTCCATCTTGGGCTGTGGGTAACTTAAGTTACCCACGGCCGTTTAAGCACAGTGGTAGCAAAGGGGGTATTAATCATGTTAAGTTTTATCCTTGTTTGTTTGTACGAATGTCCGTACATAGTGTAAGTCTGTTTTTATAAAATTGATTTCCGTTTTCTAACTTTAATTAGCATCAACAAACTGATATAAAACTTATGCACAATGCTTTTTGCCACAAAAACACAGAATAAATTTGAATTTTGATGTCGTCACTTTTACAGTTCTAGATTTATGAGGGGTCGGACAGGGGATACATTTCTCCTTTCTCCTGTCCCCTTTCTCTGGTCTTCCGCCGTAAAACCTAAAAAAAAAACATTGTATGGGAAGCTCATTACAGTAGAAATCGATCTCCTTTCATAAGATAGAAATGTTGTTTATTCTGCTTCAAGAACGGTGTCTCTTTCATTGAATTTGTTAGTCTGATGCACGCCGTTTCCGATTTTTATAAAGTATAAATACAAATTATAGAAACGCAGGATTGAGTGAAAAACGTCACATTTTTGTGACACTTTTAGTCAATTTCGTTTAAAATGGTTGGAACTTACATGATGCGCCATGTGTTTTACTTACAGAGGATGCATATATATATTTTCAAATATTTTTATTGCATAATTTTTACGAATGACAGAATGTCGAACTTGGTACAAGTATCAAATTTGTCAAAAAATACGCACACAATCCATACATTTACATCATTCAAAATAAGTGTTATTTTATCAATCACTTTTTTTAGTATTTATTTTATGGATGCAACAACAATGTGTCTTTTATACACAACGATTGTATTGTGTCGTCCTGAACATGCCTGATCTATTTGCCACCGGACATTTTACAACCTCTTATCAAACAAACGTCTATGTATATCAGTCAACTTTCAATCAGTTTTATCTAAAAACAAGGATGGTAACATGTGTCTTTACACATGCACGTATGCACTATAAAATCTTGAAAATTGTTAGTTTTCAGTCTTTCTCTGTATATATGAAACCATAATGAAGAATAGAGACGACGCTCGGCCTGAGTATTTTTTTTTAGGTCGCTTTCTGAATTTTTCGTTTCTGTTCTCTACCTTTAGTTTGCTTCGACCAAATGTTATAAAATGTATACGTATATATGCTTTACTTAGTATATTGTTTTATGTTTATGCATAAGGGGGCATCATCAGTGTCCCATGGACATATTCCCCATTTATTCCAAGCTCTAACGTATTATTTTATAATAGTGTGGTTGAAGGGTAGCCACAATCAATTTTGCGTTTATATGGCTCCCCTACGCGTCGACGGTAAAACGGCATTTGCGAACATCAAATCGCAAATTGACGGTGGAAAATATGAACAATACATATACGACTGATCATTCGTATTCCAAGGCCATCACCTGTTTCGTCTTTCATCATGTATAGGAGCATGTAGCTTGTTTGTTTGGTCAAAGGCCCCATATCTGAACATCATGTGTAACAATTGGACAAATCATACCAGTAATCTATCTTTCTTCTTCAATGCTTTCCCATCCTAATTACATTGTCTTATCAGGGCCTTTTATAGCTGACTATGCGGTATGGGCTTTTCTCATTGTTGAAGGCCGTACCGTGACCTATAGTTTTTTGTAGAGGTCTAGATCTAAATGAATTGAATAAACATGGCTGCTGTAAACGATTTTAATAGTCAAAACTGATGTCTTTTCATCCATTTGCTGCATTCAAACAATTTACCAGACATGGGCAATAAAGCAATTTGAATTACTTTTAATGGCAATTTGAATTCTTTCCTAGATTCAAAATATTACAGTTTGAAGCACTGAAAGAATATAAGTGTTTCCTTCAAAACCAATGTCTTGTACATTTTGTACATATTTTAATACACAAGTATGACCAAAGCTTAACACCTCCCCTTCCGACTGATAGGTGAGCATAAAAGTTAAGGGACGACCTCAAAAGTTCAATGCAGGATAAACAAGAATGTGTCCATAGTACACGAATGACCCACTCGCACTATCATTTTACATGTTCACTGGACCCTGAAATTGGGGTCAATACTTTAATTTGGCATTAAAATTAGAAAGAGTATATCATAGTTAACATGTGTACTAAGTTTCACATTGATTGGACTTCAACTTCATCAAAAACTACCTTGACCAAAAACTTTAACCTGAGCATCACACTTTCTTTTTCTTTGTTTAGTGGACCATTACATTGGGGTCAATACTTTAATTTGACATTAAAATTAGAAAGATCATAGCATAGGGAACATGTGTACTAAGTTTAAAATTGATTGGACTTCAACTTCATCATAAACTACCTCGACCAAAAACTTTAACCGGAAGCAGGACGAACGAACGGACGAACGAACGGAGGCACAGACCAGAAAACTTAATGCCCCTCTTCTATCGTAGGTTGGGCATAAAAAAAACCTTAAGTCACATAGTTTGTTCACTGACCCCCCCCCCCCCCCCCCCCCCCCCCTCTCCCCCTCTTAACTTAATTTGGGAAAAATTAATTGACCAATATGAATATATGTAAAATCCATGTCAAATTAACAAAACTTGCAGCAACTTTTATCCCCCACCCCAAACTATTTGAATTAACTTTTTTATCCTACATTGATCTTTTGATGTCATCCCTAAAAATCTCATTGATTATGGTCAATCCCAAAAAGTTACAAGAAAAAAAGATTCTTTGTTAAAAGATGCTTTAAAGATGACTTTCTTCTTTGCAGATCAACAAACATTTTTTTTTGTGTTTTACAGAAATGAAAAGATGCACGCATAACGCCCATTACCGTAAAAACGAGTTCGGGGACATATCAATTTTATTAGCTCATTATAGTGAAAATAGTTAAATTGATATGTTCACAGTTTTTTACAAAAACGGTGGACCCGGAACAGGGATATTTTTTGCTTTTTGTTGCCATGGCAACGGAGTTTTTTTAATCCCAAAATTGAAAAATCTTGTTTTTAGAAACTTTTGCATGATTTTTTTTATTAAAACTTATTATCAATGAATAGACCACAATTATTTGTACATGTTTTATTCAGATTTATTTTGTTATAGTCACTCGCATACATTATTATTTCAGAAGAATTCAAATACATTTTTCCCTAAATATCGTCAAAAATCAAAATTTTAAGCTTTTCACCTGAAAAAACGAGACGGGCGATGTTTGATTTTTTTTCATTAAATGATTGGGTATTCCTCCCTGAACAAAATGATGTATCATATTGGGACAATATCAATAAGAAAAAAATCCAGGTTTCATGCAAACCTTACCTTAACATAAAACAATAAAACATATATAAATGCACAAATCCAACAGTCACTAAAAGTGTCCGGTGCTATATTAAAACTACACAAACAGACCTGATAATAAAAAGAACAAATACTGAAATCCTGCAAACTTATAGAGATTCACAGGTAAACCAGACGGAGAAGTAATGGTATAGCCCAGCTTTCTTGGCAATCATCTTCTGGTAAATAACAGTTAAAAACCACAAAGTATCTTGACCACAAAAGTACATGTAAATACAATATCTTAATTATTAATGATTTTAAACTACACATACAAAAACCAGATTCATCATGGTTAGCTCACATACAAAAAAAAACAGCCCGATATCTGAACGCAATTAGAAAAAGGTCCGTTTAACTGTGATTTTCAAACATTTATCAAAGTCCAAAGCCCGTAATTTCGGCAAAAATTAGCGGAGCGGAACGAAACTTTAACTTGATCTGTGAATCATCATGTTTAACTTACATACCAAAACTTCTTTGCGGGGCCATAAAAATACGGAACTTGGATGTTTACAGTGTAAGCTATTAAAGATACAGGTGACACGCGCCAATAACTATCGCTTGACCAGTCAAACTGGAGATGAAATGATATATAATATATGAACGGAGATCAAGGAAATAAGAGAAGTTGTGAACAAAATAAACAAATTTCCATAAAATGACCCCGGGACACAAATTCTGAAAAAAATAAAACTTTAAGAGACAAAAAACTGAAATAAGAATAAAATATGAATTTATCTGTAAGAAAACAACAAAAAAGTGATGATTTATCACCCTAATTGTCTGATAGACCCGACACAACCAATGAGCAAGAATAATCATCATGTAAAAATAAGGAAGTAAGTTCCGAAATAAATAAGAAAAAACAAGGGACACTAAATATGAATCAAAATGAAAAAATCGGGATGGTGGGAACATCAATAGTGAAAGATCTTAATGAGCGGTACATATACAGAAACCGACAAACAAGAATAACAACCCTCAATGATAAAACAATTTATGTTGCTAAAAAATATGTTAAAATAGGCAGATTCATAAGGCACATCAGCCTTTATGTTGCAGATTGGGTCAAATGATACACGAAGGTGATCTTGATAATGTTTTGAAGGAATATCAATCACAAGTTAATCTTTTTTTTTTTTTTTTTTTTTTTTTTTTAAGTTAATCTTTATATAAACACTTATCCAGATTCAGAAGTTGTAATAGGTCAGATGTTATCAAGAATTTATTATGATTTTTTGAAAAAAACAAAGAATTCCAAATCAAAAGATGTCAACTTAACAGGTTATTGAAAGATTTTTGTGAGGATTCTTTCTTAAACAAGTCACTAGAGACGACATGCGTAGAATTGATAACGTAGATGGAAATCAGATGCTACAGGTGTCAAAAATATGTGAGGAATTTTAAATATAATAGTCAATGTTGTTACGCAAGATAACCATCACACCAAACAAGGTTATGGTCAACCCTCACACTGTTATATATATAGCTCTACCAAACCAATACAAAATAGGAACTATTATAACAATGGAAATGCTAGTAGCTACACATATAACCAAAGTACAGAATACGGACAAAATAAAAAATAACAACATATAGTTGATAACAAACTAATAAATAAACAGACCGTTTCATGGTTACCAAAATGATAATAATTTGGAAGGAACAAAGAAATAAACCTACAAAATGATAACAATATAAATAATGTTTTACAAATGCTTTTACGAAATGGGGTACAGCAAGTTTAAAGATAGCTCGTTACTGTACATAAATATATGTCTCAGTGTCTGAAGGAATAAACATTATGTTAAGTGCTATTCTGCACAAAACAAAAGATATTTTGATTCAACTTTTGATCAGATCAATCTTGTAAAGTTATTCCACTTTGTACGAAAATATACCATATTCACACAAAAATATTTACACAATTTAAAATTTTAAGATTTTTTTTTGTAAAATAAAGGCCACAGTAGTATACCGCTGTTCAAAACTCATAAATACATGGACAAAAAACAAAATCGGGGTAACAAACTAAAACTGACGGAAACGCATTAAATATAAAAGAAGAACAACGACAAAATATTAAAATGTAACACACACAGAAACTGACTTAGCATTAGACTAATTTCTATGAGAATAACAATTATAACATCAAAACCAAATACATGAATTTGGGATAGATAAGTACCGTGACACGTCTTACAGTAATTTGAATTCACACTAAAAAATAAGAGAAAACAAACGACACAACGGAAACACAACATTAAAATGTAACACACACAGAAACGAATTATAATATAACAATGGCCATATTCCTGACTTGGCACAGGACGTTTTTAAAGAAAAATGGTGGGTTGAACCTGATTTTGTGGCTTACCAAACCTCCCTCTTTTATGGTTATGTGAAATATAACATAAAAATGACATCACAACATTACAGGACTACAATTGAAATAAATAGAAGAACGCAATTGACAAAGAAACACACGAATACTAGCTAACAAAAGGCAACAAGTTTAAAATGTTGATACGCCAGAAGTGCATTTTGTCCACACAAGACTTTCAAGTGACGCCAGATACAAAATTTTGAAAGCCGAAACAAGTACAAAGTTGAACAGCATCGAGGACTAAAGTTAAAAAAAAATGTGCCAAAAATGGCCAGGGTTTTCTGTTAGATACCATAACACCCCTATTATTTAGAATAATTTATACTTTGGCAAACAGTAAATTTTATAAAATGACTATACAAAAGATATATATGATAAAACTGAAGTATTAACTAATTACAGGAAACAACCGAAATACATTACATTGTATAAAAAGAGTCATTACTCTTCGTCAAAAAATTATATATCCAAGCTAATGAATGGAAAAAATAAGAAACATAGTTTTATCAAAGAAATAAACTTCTTAAGAAATTTTAAGCAATTAAAGACATACAATCTATTGAAGTTATGCCTCCATGTGTCCTTGTATAAATATTATGCACACTATTGCATACAAAAATAACTTGGTTGAAACTTTAAGATTTAAAAGACTGTTTGTTATTTTCCAATCTAATTATCTTTACATGAAAAATTTTCATATGCATGTATTTATATGTGCAATATGTTATTCACAAACATTTTGTGGATTTTCAGTCATGATAATTCAATGTTTATCAAAACAAGATATTGAACATACCTTTTATATTTTTTAGACCTGCTATTATAATGATGAATAGTATGATTATGAGCCAACTATCCATATTTAACTGGAACGTCCGTGAATTTGGATAAAATGAAAGATGATATATTTAAAAAAAAACTTTCATCTGATATTAGTAATCTTTTAAAGATTTGTGATTTCCGAACCTAAAATCTATTTAGGAGATTATCTCATAATTCCAATAGGTAGAAAGAAAACATGGAAGTTAAGCAGGTACAGTGGAGGTATAAGATTGAGAATGGAAATGGGGAATGTGTCAAAGAGACAACAACCCGACCAAAATAAAAATACACAACAGCAGAAGGTCACCAACATGTCTTCAATGTAGCGAGAAATTCCCGCACCCGGTGGCGTCCTACAGCTGGCCCCTAAACAAATATATACTAGTTCAGTGATAATGAACGCCATACTAATTTCCAAATTGTACACAAGAAACTAAAATTTAAATAATACAAGACTAACAAAGGCCAGAGGCTCCTGACTTGGGACAGGCGCAAAAATGCGGCGGGGTTAAACATATTTGTGAGATCTCAACCCTCCCCCTATACCTCTAACCAGTGTAGAAAAGTAAAAGCATAACAATACGCACATTAAAATTCAGTTCAAGAGAAGTCCGAGTCTGATGTCAGAAGATGTAATCAAAGAAAATAAACAAAATGACAATAATACATAAATAACAACAGACTACTAGCAGTTAACTGACATGCCAGCTCCAGACTTCAATTAAACTGACTGAAAGATTATGATTTCATCATATGAACATCAGGCACAATCCTTCCCGTAAGGGGTTTAGTATCATACCATCATAACATATATGAGAAGAACATAACCCGTGTCATGCCAACAACTGTTTTTAGAATAAATGTGTTTAGTTCCGACGCAAAGACCTTATCAGTGACTCAATATTAACGCCAAAATATGCAATCTTTAATGACTTGACAACAGTATCGTAATTATATCCCTTCTTAATAAGTCTATTCAAAGGTTTTGTAAGTTTATGAGGTGAATACTGACACCTTTGTGCTTTATAAAGAATATTTCCATAAAAAATTGGATGTGAAATACCTGAACGTATAAAAAGTCTGCATGTTGAGCTATATTTACGAATGATGTCTTTATACCGATGATAAAATTTAGTAAATGTTTTGACTAGTTTGTGATATCGAAAACCCTGGTGTAATAATTTTTCAGTAATACATAAATTTCTCTCGTTAAAATCTAAAACATTGTGACATACACGAGCGAATCGTACAAGTTGAGATATATAAACACCGTAAGATGGTGACAAGGGAACGTCACCATCTAAAAACGGATAATTAACGATAGGAAATGAAAAATCATCCCTTTTATCATAAATTTTAGTATTCAGCTTTCCCTTAGTGATATAGATATCAAGATCGAGGAAAGGGCAGTGGTCATTGTTAGTATTTGCTTTATTTAAAGTAAGTTCACCAGGATAAATTTTGTAATTGTTTTTACAAAAAAATAATTTGGCCGCAGGTATTATTTTGCATTCATTTAATTTTCGTGGGTACTGATTTTCGTGGATTAAGAAAAACTTGCATATGTGTGGATGTTTTATTTCGTGGTTTTGCTAAAATCTGTATACAAACCTATGGAAAATGCGTCATTCGTTGAACCTTTAATTTCGTTGTTTACCTGTACCCACGAAATACACGAAAGTTTGTATCCAACGAATAATAATGAACCCACAGTACTTATAAAAAAATGGAACCCAATCTGAAAAAAAGTTATGGCTTAAGGTAGATAAAACATAGTTTAGGCTTGATAATTATTTATATATCTGTGCGGCTAAAGTTCAATTATTATCTTCTACTCACTATGATAATGATTACGAACTATTGGAATATGAAATAAGTGTTTGTGTAGCAAAGGCAAAATACTAATAATGGGGACTTTAACTCTCGCAGTTGCCACAATACAGATTATATTTTTGATGACTCTACTGACCTTAATAATTTTGGGTGCAACTTTATATTACCACGAAATCATTCTGTGGATGAAATTTGTAAGAAAATAAACAACCAAAACAATTTAAGAATGTCTAATGCACAAATGTATTCAATTTTGTATTTCGTCAGAGCTCAGTATTCTTATTAACAGATGTGTTGGCGACTCCCTTTGTTACTTGACATTTATTACTGCAAATGAATTAAGTAGTATTGAATTATGCTTTAGTCAGGAATTATTTTATATATAGCTCTTCAACTGTTTCGGTACTCATACATCTTCGGATTTCAATTGTTTGGCCTTGAGCGTTCCTGATGAAGGTAAATTAAGAAAAGAGATTTGGACACAAGAAATAAATAAACGTATTGTTTTCAAGTTTTTACATCACTGGTCGATACCTCTGCTGGTGGACTATCAGTCCCGAGGGCATCATTAGCACTGTAGTCAGTATTTCGGTACTGGCATGACTAAACAAGCTTTACTAAAATTGTCCGTTTATGAATTTTTAAATTATTAAAAAAATTATGGTTTCTACTTCATCAGGCAAAGTTAAAATTTACATGTAAATGGATTTGGCTATTTATTTTAGGTATTTTTGACATATATCTCTTCAACAGTTTCGGTACTTATACATCTTCAGATTTCAAATGTTCGGCTTTGAGCGTTCCTGATGAAGGTAAATGTACCAACGAGTCGACAGTTGATATTGTAAATGCTCTGATTGATGAAAATATTATGAATGATATTAAAAATTTTGATACCAAAAACTTTATAGAGGATCAACAAATAAAAATAATTTAGCCACAATCGAGCTTCGGGTAGATTCATGGTATACCGCCATCTTGGGTTGTTTATTCACAGTACAAAATCGGTCTAGTTATTTGCCCAAATCAGCAAATTTGGAAATAGATTTGCAATTTTATAGTTAGACTGTTTATTCATATAAAGAAAATTAATTGATTGTAATATTCAAAATATTTTAACAAATATCAATTGATTTGGTTTTTAAAATCATTTTTTTTTTCAAATGAGCAATTTAAGGGGAAATAACTCTTTTAGTACAATATTTATACTGGACTAATAGGGTTTTTTTTATTTTCACTTGTGGCAAGAAAACAAGTTTGGTGAGAGAATTTTTTTCTTTTTATTTTTTAAAACAAATCATGAAACCTAACTTCTCACAATTTATTTCCAAATTCTATCTTATAGATTTTTTTTTATTCTCACTTATAAGTTTTTTTCATGAACAAACTTACCAAATTTAGGCAATTTTCAACGACTTATAACTTGCAAAAAAACATAGTAAAATCTGCATTTTGGCTAATTATGCCTCAAGTTTTCTGTTTCGAAATTAAATGGTTTTTGACCACTTCATTGAAATGAAAAATAAATCACTAAATATAATAATTTTATTTCTGCTTATGGTATGTAAGGAGTTTTTTCGTCAAAAAGATAGGCCATTCTTTCGAAGAATCAATCCGGACGATACCATGTTTCAATTTAATATGAGTAGTGACCTGTGCTAGGTATTTTTGTCCTTGATAAAAAACATTTGAAGTCACATGTTTTGTAGAAATTACCATGCCAAGTTTTACAATTGTCTGTTAAACTGGCCATGCATTGATTTACAATGTTCATATGATCTGTAGATAGTGCATAATTCCCCAGGATATTGTACAAACGAGCAGTTCATATTATATAAATGTAAAACAATGAAGCCTAGATTCTCAAACAATTGTAAAACTGTGGATGCTGATGCGTGTTAAGGTATGCAACCAGGTCCATCATACAATTGACAAAACTGTGAATTTATATATAATTATGGAATGAACAGTTTTACCAAAAAGTAAAATCACAAAAATACTGAACTCAGAGGAAAATCAATTTGGAAAGTCCATAATCACATGGCAAAATCAAAAAACAAAACGCATCAAAAACGAATGGACAAGAACTGTCATATTCCTGACTTGGTACAGGCATTTTCAAATGTAGAAAATGGTGGATTAAACCTAGTTCTATAGCGCTAACCCTCTCACTTTAATAACAGTCTCATCAAATTCCGTTACATTTACATGATGCGTTAAATAAACAGTCACAATCAATAAAATAGTCAAAATATGGGAACATCAGTCATCATCGTATAACAATTTAACAGGACACAACAACATCTACTATCTACGAACACATGGATTGATTTGAGTGTCTGACGTCAGAAAAATTATATACGTCACATAAATTTGTCGTTCAATGTGAATACAATAGTTATCAAAAGTACCTGGATTATAAACAATTTTTAACAAAGTTTGTTGAAATGGGCGTGCATTGATTTACAATTTCCATACGATCTGTACATCATGCAAAATTCCCCGGGAAATTGTACAAATGAGCAGTTCATATAATGAAGCCTAGATCATCAAACAATTGTAAAACTGTGAATTTATTTATTTTTGTGGAAAGCGCAGTTTTACCAAAGTTGTTGAACTGGGAGTGCATTGTTTTACAATTTCCATACGATCTGCACATCATGCTATTCCCCAGGAAATTTTACAAATGAGCAGTTCATATATACATGTATATATGCATGTTAAAAACAATGAAGCCTAGATCACCAAAAAATTGTAAAACTGTGCATTTGTTTATTTTTGTGGAAAGCGCAGTTTTCAGCGTCCAGTTTTACCAAAGTTGTTGAACTTGGATTGCATTGTTTTACAATTTTCTTACGATCTGTACATTATGCACATTTCTCTAGTAAATTGTACAAATGAGCAGTTCATATATATGTTTCCAGTTTTTGGCCCTGAAAATAAATTTGTTTGTTTCACCGTCAGCTGCCACTATTTATAATGCTAAAATTGATTTCGACTTGTCATCAAAATTTGTCCTGAAAAAAATCAAAAGCTCACGCCCCCCTCCCCCTCCACAAAAAATTAATTAAATAGTTGCTGCCTAATTCATTAGAAAAGGTCTTCCCAAATCGACTTGACGTACACAGAAATATTCGCCACTGGTCTTTACTCAAAAAACGATTCACGCATAAATGCATGACTTAACAAAGTGTGAGGTAAATGACATGTTTGTCTATTATCTCAGATCCGTTAAATAATACGTAAAATAACTAAAAAAAAAGTTACTCTATTCCTTTCCCAAATACTCCTTGGAGAAAAAATACCATTGGCGTTGTCAGTTTGTTTTAGATTTACGAGTTTGACTGTCCCTTTGGTATCTTGTGTCCCTCTTTTAAAACGAACAGAAAAGATAAAAATGTAGTGAAATGAAGTTTGAAGTTGATAGAACTGTTTGACACACATGCTTCAATGCACCAGATGCCAATATTAGTTTTAGGTCAAGGACCTGCAATTGCCTAACTTCTTGATTTTTGTTAAAAAAGAATTGAAAATAAAATTACTCCTATAAGCCTCAAACCTCTTGTCTAAGAACCATGAACTTGTTTTATTTTGCTTCAATAGAACAAAACATAATGAACAACTGAATGTTTAATCTATTGGAATCATCTTCCCTGAGCTTACAATATTAAGGTCAAACGGTAAATTTCGTAGTTCCCAAAGCAGATAGAAAGTGTGCAGTCATTCTAACCATAAAATATATAATTTATGATTAATCCTCCTTAAACACGCATGACGCATTTGGCTCAAACATTATTCTCTTGGGACTAATAACAATATAACTTTTCTTGAAAATCTTTAAGAGCCATAAATAGAAGATCTGTGATTTGTTTAAGACTTAAAGTTATTTATAATTAGTCACCTGAAAAAGCACATTTGTCATCACTATAAATTTTCCACTTTTTAACGTGAGGCATTGAATATGTTCCTGTTCATTTAAGGTTCTTTCATTCTCAAATCTTACTTTATGGAATTCTTGGAAGATCATAAAAAAGTATTGTGACCTATAGTTACTTTCAGTAACGTATAAAAGTAATTTTTTTGTTTGATTTAATGAATAAAATTGAGAATGGAAATGGGGAATGTGTCAAGGAGACAACAACCCGACCAATAAAAAAAACAACAGCAGAAGGGTCACCAACAGGTCTTCAATGTAGCGGGACATTCCCGCACCCAGAGGCGTCCTTCAGCTGGCCCATAAACAAATATATACTAGTTCAGTGATAATGAATGCCATACTAATTTCCAAATTGTACACAAGAAACTAAAAGTAAAATAATACAATACTAACAAAGGCCAGAGGCTCCTGACTTGGGACAGGCGCAAAAATGCGGCGGGGTTGAACATGTTTGTGAGATCTCAACCCTCCTCCTATACCTCTAACCAATGTAGAAAAGTAAACGCATAACAATACGTACATTAAAATTCAGTTCAAGAGAAGTCCGAGTCTGATGTCAGAAGATATAACCAAAGAAAATAAACAAAATGACAATAATACATAAATAACAACAAGCTATTAGCAGTAAACTGACATGCCATCTCCAGACTTCAATTACACTGACTAAAAAAATTATGATTTCATCATATAAACATCAGGCACAATCCTTCCCATTAGGGGTTTAGCATCATACCATCATAACATATATGAGAAGAACATAACCCGTGTCATGCACAACTGTTTTCAGAATAAATGTGTTTAATTCCGATGCAAAGACCTTATCAGTGACTCAATATTAACGCCAAAATATGCAATCTTTAATGACTTGACAACAGTATCGTAATTATGTCCCTTCTTAATAAGTCTATTTAAAAGTTTTGTAAGTTTCTGAGGTGAATACTGACACCTTTGTGCTTTATAAAGAATATGTATTATTTGGTCTGTTTGTGATGATATCCATTTCACGTAGCTCTGTTCCTGTGCATCTGGTTATGGGTTTGTATTTATAGGTTTGTGTTCATAGGGATCAGGATTATAGCAGAATGTTTACTGTTGTACCCATAATTTTGACATTTGTACCTGTTATATAAAAACGAAGATGTGGTGTGATTGTCAATAAGACAACTATCCACAAGAGAAAAAAATGACATAGACATTAAAAACTTTAGTTCAACGTACGGCCTTCAACAATGAGCGAAACCCATACCGCATAGTCAGCTATAAAAGACCCCGATAAGACAATGTAAAACAATTCAAACAAGAAAACCAAATGAACGAAAAACAAATATATAACACACAGACCAACAACAATCACTGAATTACAGGCTCTTGACTTGGGGCATGCACATACATAAATAATGTGGCAGGGTCAAACATGTAAGCGGGATCCCAACCATCACCCTAACCTGGGACAGTGGTATAACAGTACAACATAAGAACGAACTATAAAAATCTGTTGAAAAAGGCTAAACTCATCAGATGTACAAAAATATAAGTCGTGGCCGGTAACTAATACATCCCGACACAAAAAAAAAACAATGAACATTTCTGAAAGTACTCGCAGTTACACATGTATCTGACAGCTAGTCCAAAGCCACTAACAACTAATAAAAATCATGCATCTTAGACTAAACTATCAATCCGTACACATCATCATCCAAAGGATTTAGTCTAAAGACGTCATAAACAGCCAGAGAAAAAAATGACCTTGTGCAATGCCAGGTACCGACAGATTGTAGATTGTTATGTCTTTTTGTTTTGTTAGCATATCACTGTAAAAATAATTGAATTTATTAAGACTGTCATACAGGTGAGAGGTTTAGTTTGCTATAAATCCAAATTTTATTCCAACATTTTATGCACCATGTCAGGCAATTGACAGTTGTTATCCATTAGTTTGGAGCTTTTGATTTTGCCATTTGATTACGGACTTTCCTTTTTGAAATCCCTGGTTATGTATAAGAAAAGTTCATAAAGAGCATAGATGTGTGTTAAAATATAAATAACGCAGACGCATATTATATGTTATGAGTTCCAAAGCAACTGTTGTATACTATGTACTTCAAAAAGAGTTCAAAAAGTAGACAAACTGAGGAACTTGTCCAATATAAACAGATTGACACTCAAAACGATGGCATTCAAAAAGTAAAAACACAAAAATACCGAACTCCGAGGAAAATTCAAAAAGGAAAATCAAAAATCAAAAGGCAAAATCAAAAGTCCAAACACATCAAACGAATGGGTAACAACTGTCATATTCCTGACTTGGTACAGGCATTTTCTAATGTAGAAAATGGTGGATTGAACCTGGTTTTATAGCTAGCTAAACCTCTCACTTATATGACAGTCGCATCAAATTCCATTAAATTGTCAACGATGCATGAACAAAACAAACATACTCAAAGAGTAAAAATGTCAAAAATAGGGGTACAACAGTCAATATTGTGTTATCATCTTAATATCTCTACATAAACAACAAATGTAACAAAGAAGCACAAAAAGGCATACATTAATTTAACATTCTCATTTTGCTTTTCTTATACGGCTGAATTTATCTATGTAAAGTCTACCCATAATGATAGAAGGTTTCATTACTGGTTTAAAAATGCGCGTATGAAATTCGCACAGGTAGACATAAAAATAATTTTGTCGTATGACGGCATACATAAATGAAGACTTACGTAAAGTTTATATAACAAAAACAGACTTAACAGTAAAAGTAATAATAATAAATAAAATAATGGTGTGCTTTAAAGTATGACGGGATACATAAGTACAGTTTCACGTCAAATACGCTGAATTTATCTATGTAAAGTCTACCCATAAATGATAGAAGGTTTTCATTACTGGTGTAAAATAGCGCGTTTGAAATTCGCACAGGTAGACATAAAAATAATTTTGTCGTATGTCGGCATACATAAATACAGACTCACGTAAAGTAGATATACCAAAAACCAGACTTAACAGTAAAAGTAGTAATAATAAATAAAATAATGGTGTGGTTCAAAGTATGACGGGATACATAAGTACAGTTTCACGTCAAAGGTATATCATGAAAAACAGACTAAACCGAAAAAGTAGTATTATTGAATAAAATAGTTTTGTCATTCATAGTATTCAAGATCCTTAAGTAAAAGTAATATCAATCAATGAAATAATTTTGCCTTCAAAGTATGTGGTTTTACATAACCACTGAGTCACTTCAAATGATTATCTAAAAAAGACTTATAAAAGAATTCTATAATACGTAATTAAGATGATAACAAACGTCAGTACGCAAAATCTACCCTTCAAGACCATCTTGTATTATTTGTGAAGTTGATACGGAATATTTATCAACAAGTTCTGGGTATCTTCCGATGAACTTTTTTAGAAAAAGGACGAGACGTTCTTTGACATACCCCTGGTTCATCAACTTTCTGCTGAGACACTGGTGACGTTTTACAAAGTCTGAATAGGAGCTGCAAGCTCTTGAATACCTAATAAGTTGGGAAATGTATATTCCATATGCAGGTGAAGTTGGTATATTACTACTAAGGTGGGGGAAATTGATAATTTCAAAATTAAAATCGTCTCGTTTGTCATAGATTCTGGTACTGAGATGACTGTGTATGTCAAATTCGGGGTATAAGTCTAAAAATGAGGCGGAGGAAGCCGTGTCTGTGGTCTCTTTAATTTCTAGTTCTGGTGGGTATATTAATGGAATCCAATCAGAAAAGTTCGGATTGTTAATGGAAAGAACATCATCAATATATCTAAAAGTGAAATTAAACAACCTGGCTTCTTTGATCTTCTTGTTTTTGACAAGTGTCTGAAGGAACTCCGATTCATATGAAAATAAGAAGAGGTCAGCAAGGAGAGGCGCACAGTTCGTTCCCATAGGAATGCCGACAATTTGTTGAAAAAGTCTACCTCCAAATTCAACAAATATGTTGTCAATAAGAAATTCCAGCATACTGATCACTTGTTCCTCTGTGTAGTATGTTTTACTCTTTTGTTCCTTATTAACAAAATATGCCTTATGGTATCCCAAAGTGATAAATTTATAGCGTATGCTACCATTTTTATGATGAAAAGCATTGTGGATTATTTCTTTTAGACGGTTTTTCAATTTCACATGGGGAATAGTTGTATACAAGGTTGAAAAATCAAAAGTTTTAATAGAACTAATTTCAGAAAAAGACCGAGATTTCGAATTATCAAGAAGTTCTTTAGAGTTTTTTAGAATCCACATATGGTTAATACCACTACGTGAGTAAACAGTTTCACAGTATATCTGAAGACCCTCTTTAACTGCGGACAGAATTTTAGTCAGTCTAATGGACAATTCTTTAGTAGAACAAGCAGATGAGCCGGCAATGTACCGTTGTTTGTACGGAATTTTGTGAAGTTTAGGTATCCAATACAAACAAGGTAAGTCCTCCGATTTGTTGTTCAATGCAATGTTCATAGAAGCCATGAAGGACTTATGATTCGCCAAAATCTCATCTTTGTCAAATGATATGTTTTTGTATGTGGGATTACCTGAGTGTTCATTTATTCCTAATTCTTTTATAAGACACTCGTAGTAATACGATTTACATACAAAGACAATATTATTTGAAGCTTTGTCCGCAGAAACAACAACATACTTATCTTGAAGAGATGATAGACATTTCACAGCCTCTTTGTCACTGAAAATGGACTTAGGTCGATCATTCACACAGTTTTTCAACTTATGAATGCGACGTTTTATCAGAGACCTGATTGTTTTTACCCATTCTGACAAAGTGTCCAGTTGAACTTCTTCTCGCTTAGCCCATGCTCTGGCGTAGTTCTCAATGGAATCCATAATTATTTTGAAGTTATGGTTCCAATTGATGTGTTGGGGTTCTCTAAACTTAGGACCACGAGAAATCACCTTTCGGAGATTTTCATGTTGAATAATGTTTAGATCCCCAGTAATAACATGGCCAGAGGGGCTGTAATTGTAAGGCGAGTTGGAACAATCACATGTCAGAGGTTTTGTAAGGTATTGTTCTAAATCAAGGTCATGTAATGCTTGTTTATAATTAAATATTTTGGGTGCAATAGTTTTGGTGTAACTGTAGGATACAATAGGAACAGACTGATTTTGAAAATAAATAGGAATTTTAGATGTTACCTCCTTGTTATGTAGAACGTTGCTGATGTTGATTGCATCAATTCCTCTATTGTTAAAGTGAACAGGAAGGAATTTCCTCTTTTCCTCATGTAAAGGTTCCGATCTTACTGGTTTAAAGAGACGGAAAAGAGCTACATCACAAATTATACTGACAAGTCTGTATATTGGAGAAAATGTATCAGTACCTCCTTTGTCAAGTGCATAATCTCTCAAACATTTTAGAAAATTAACCGGCAGTGAAAAGAGAATAGTTCTAATGTAATGTAACCCTAACGGATGATGCAGATGAGAAAGAAGGTCATCAAAGCTTCCAGAGGCCGATCTAGATTTGGAAGACTTTTTTACATTAGGCCGATGGTAACGTTTTTGTCCATGACTACGTTGGTTTCGTAAGGTAGTATTAAATAAACTCATTACATTAACATCACTGCAGGCTGGACTTGACAAATTTCCTACTCCTTTGACATTATCAGTGCACCCATATGGCATTGCAGTACCTAGTTCCCGTATCCAGAAATTTTCTCTATCTTTTCGGAAAGGAGTACTAAGTACTGGACTATTAGTGTGGTGATAAATTTTCTCGATGATGCGTACTTTCATAGATAACGAAGGGTCATGGTCCGGTTGATTAAAGTGGTTATAAAGAACCCTGAATTGCGGATCTTTATTATCAGACCGGTGTTGATTCATCCTTTTACGTAAAGTTTGTCGAGTTTCACCAACATAAAGTAGTCCACACAAAGTACATTCGATTCCGTACACTACATTGTCCGTGGAACAGTCCAGAGGTTCGAAAGATTTTGTATAATACGTTTTTCCTGTTAAGTTACTGGTGAAATCAGGAGTCGTGATTAACATATCACATGTCTTACACGTACTCTTTTTTCCTTTTTTGTGTTTACAAGACGAAATGATAGGTGTTGATTCACTTGTAGCAGGTGTTTTCAAACAGTCGAAAATATTAACGGAACATGGCTTTAATTTATGAAAAGTATCTGAATTTTTAAAGTAGTAATTACCTTCTGGCTGAACGTACGTCAAATCGGGGGTATCCCGGAGGATATTCCGTGGAACACACAAATCAAATGCTACAGTGTTCCGTGTAGCAAAAGGGGACCTTGGTAACCCGGGCGACGTCCCAGCCGGTTTGTTCTTAGTATTATTTGTATTCATCATGCATAAAGCTACCAAGTTAATGATGCCCTCGGGGAAAAATCCACCAGCAGTAAAGTTTCTTCTAGGAAGAAACTTGACATCGACTTGGTTGTAGTAAAAGTAAAAACACAAAAATACCGAACTCCGAGGAAAATTCAAAAAGGAAAATTAAAAATCAAAAGGCAAAATCAAAAGTCCAAACACATCAAACGAATGGGTAACAACTGTCATATTCCTGACTTGGTACAGGCATTTTCTAATGTAGAAAATGGTGGATTGAACCTGGTTTTATAGCTAGCTAAACCTCTCACTTATATGACAGTCGCATCAAATTCCATTAAATTGTCAACGATGCATGAACAAAACAAACATACTCAAAGAGTAAAAATGTCAAAAATAGGGGTACAACAGTCAATATTGTGTTATCATCTTAATATCTCTACATAAACAACAAATGTAACAAAGAAGCACAAAAAGGCATACATTAATTTAACATTCTCATTTTGCTTTTCTTATACGGCTGAATTTATCTATGTAAAGTCTACCCATAATGATAGAAGGTTTCATTACTGGTTTAAAAATGCGCGTATGAAATTCGCACAGGTAGACATAAAAATAATTTTGTCGTATGACGGCATACATAAATGAAGACTTACGTAAAGTTTATATAACAAAAACAGACTTAACAGTAAAAGTAATAATAATAAATAAAATAATGGTGTGCTTTAAAGTATGACGGGATACATAAGTACAGTTTCACGTCAAATACGCTGAATTTATCTATGTAAAGTCTACCCATAAATGATAGAAGGTTTTCATTACTGGTGTAAAATAGCGCGTTTGAAATTCGCACAGGTAGACATAAAAATAATTTTTTCGTATGTCGGCATACATAAATACAGACTCACGTAAAGTAGATATACCAAAAACCAGACTTAACAGTAAAAGTAGTAATAATAAATAAAATAATGGTGTGGTTCAAAGTATGACGGGATACATAAGTACAGTTTCACGTCAAATGTATATCATGAAAAACAGACTAAACCGAAAAAGTAGTATTATTGAATAAAATAGTTTTGTCATTCATAGTATTCAAGATCCTTAAGTAAAAGTAATATCAATCAATGAAATAATTTTGCCTTCAAAGTATGCGGTTTTACATAACCACTGAGTCACTTCAAATGATTATCTAAAAAAGACTTATAAAAGAATTCTATAATACGTAATTAAGATGATAACAAACGTCAGTACGCAAAATCTACCCTTCATTTGTGAAGTTGATACGGAATATTTATCAACAAGTTCTGGGTATCTTCCGATGAACTTTTTTAGAAAAAGGACGAGACGTTCTTTGACATACCCCTGGTTCATCAACTTTCTGCTGAGACACTGGTGACGTTTTACAAAGTCTGAATAGGAGCTGCAAGCTCTTGAATACCTAATAAGTTGGGAAATGTATATTCCATATGCAGGTGAAGTTGGTATATTACTACTAAGGTGGGGGAAATTGATAATTTCAAAATTAAAATCGTCTCGTTTGTCATAGATTCTGGTACTGAGATGACTGTGTATGTCAAATTCGAGGTATAAGTCTAAAAATGAGGCGGAGGAAGCCGTGTCTGTGGTCTCTTTAATTTCTAGTTCTGGTGGGTATATTAATGGAATCCAATCAGAAAAGTTCGGATTTTTAATGGAAAGAACATCATCAATATATCTGAAAGTGAAATTAAACAACCTGGCTTCTTTGATCTTCTTGTTTTTGACAAGTGTCTGAAGGAACTCCGATTCATATGAAAATAAGAAGAGGTCAGCAAGGAGAGGCGCACAGTTCGTTCCCATAGGAATGCCGACAATTTGTTGAAAAAGTCTACCTCCAAATTCAACAAATATGTTGTCAATAAGAAATTCCAGCATACTGATCACTTGTTCCTCTGTGTAGTATGTTTTACTCTTTTGTTCCTTATTAACAAAATATGCCTTATGGTATCCCAAAGTGATAAATTTATAGCGTATGCTACCATTTTTATGATGAAAAGCATTGTGGATTATTTCTTTTAGACGGTTTTTCAATTTCACATGGGGAATGGTTGTATACAAGGTTGAAAAATCAAAAGTTTTAATAGAACTAATTTCAGAAAAAGACCGAGATTTCGAATTATCAAGAAGTTCTTTAGAGTTTTTCAGAATCCACATATGGTTAATACCACTACGTGAGTAAACAGTTTCACAGTATATCTGAAGACCCTCTTTAACTGCGGACAGAATTTTAGTCAGTCTAATGGACAATTCTTTAGTAGAACAAGCAGATGAGCCGGCAATGTACCGTTGCTTGTACGGAATTTTGTGAAGTTTAGGTATCCAATACAAACAAGGTAAGTCCTCCGATTTGTTGTTCAATGCAATGTTCATAGAAGCCATGAAGGACTTATGATTCGCCAAAATCTCATCTTTGTCAACTGATATGTTTTTGTATGTGGGATTACCTGAGTGTTCATTTATTCCTAATTCTTTTATAAGACACTCGTAGTAATACGATTTACATACAAAGACAATATTATTTGAAGCTTTGTCCGCAGGAACAACAACATACTTATCTTGAAGAGATGATAGACATTTCACAGCCTCTTTGTCACTGAAAATGGACTTAGGTCGATCATTCACACAGTTTTTCAACTTATGAATGCGACGTTTTATCAGAGACCTGATTGTTTTTACCCATTCTGACAAAGTGTCCAGTTGAACTTCTTCTCGCTTAGCCCATGCTCTGGCGTAGTTCTCAATGGAATCCATAATTATTTTGAAGTTATGGTTCCAATTGATGTGTTGGGGTTCTCTAAACTTAGGACCACGAGAAATCACCTTTCGGAGATTTTCATGTTGAATTATGTTTAGATCCCCAGTAATAACATGGCCAGAGGGGCTGTAATTGTAAGGCGAGTTGGAACAATCACATGTCAGAGGTTTTGTAAGGTATTGTTCTAAATCAAGGTCATGTAATGCTTGTTTATAATTAAATATTTTGGGTGCAATAGTTTTGGTGTAACTGTAGGATACAATAGGAACAGACTGATTTTGAAAATAAATAGGAATTTTAGATGTTACCTCCTTGTTATGTAGAACGTTGCTGATGTTGATTGCATCAATTCCTCTATTGTTAAAGTGAACAGGAAGGAATTTCCTCTTTTCCTCATGTAAAGGTTCCGATCTTACTGGTTTAAAGAGACGGAAAAGAGCTACATCACAAATTATACTGACAAGTCTGTATATTGGAGAAAATGTATTAGTACCTCCTTTGTCAAGTGCATAATCTCTCAAACATTTTAGAAAATTAACCGGCAGTGAAAAAAGAATAGTTCTAATGTAATGTAACCCTAACGGATGATGCAGATGAGAAAGAAGGTCATCAAAGCTTCCAGAGGCCGATCTAGATTTGGAAGACTTTTTTACATTAGGCCGATGGTAACGTTTTTGTCCATGACTACGTTGGTTTCGTAAGGTAGTATTAAATAAACTCATTACATTAACATCACTGCAGGCTGGACTTGACAAATTTCCTACTCCTTTGACATTATCATTGCACCCATATGGCATTGCAGTACCTAGTTCCCGTATCCAGAAATTTTCTCTATCTTTTCGGAAAGGAGTACTAAGTACTGGACTATTTAATCAAATATGCTCTTTTTTATGATAACACAGGACTATGTGGGATAGGAACATTTGTTATATTCTGGAAATAGTCCAATTAAAAAACAGTAGCTTGTAGAGAATGAATTCTTCTATTGGATAGCCAGACTGCCCTTGGTATCATGACTCAATGCAACATAAATCATAGCGATACAATAACGGACACTAACAAAACACGGCATACTTACAGCCACTAGTAAAGGAATTTTGATCTAAAAAAGATCAATTCGTTGTGAACATCGCCTAAATGACTGAGCAACTTACATTTTCACAGTCTTTCAAACAAATTTAAGACTTATTCATGGTGGTGATTGCATTATTGTCCAATCGATTCGCTTGCAGTAAGAAATTATATGTCCAGTCTGTGTCTAGTAGTTGTTAATAACCTTGGCAGCGGACTAGGGGTAATTGTGATTGTAATCGATTACAAGCTTTCAAATGAGCCACTTGCCAATATAATCATTAATCTAACCACCTATTTTGAGAAATGATGTATTAATTTATAACATTCAAGGGGGCTCGCGGGTCTAAATGATTTTTTTTTTTATTTAATATAGGATTTTGATATATTTTTCTTCAAATGAACTTTATCTTATCCTTAATAGAAAAATGAAATTAAAAAAATTGGGTCACCGTTCATTAACGCTCATAATATGGCTTCGAAAGAAGAATACGTTTTTTAAATGTCCTTTTTTCTGTTGAACTAATAGGAGAAATAGCGGTAATATCGAATTAAAAAGAACTTAATTACAGAAATCACTTAAATTTTACAGTTATTGACTTTATGTACAGCTTATTCGAAAACAACAATAAAACTATAGGTCACCGAACAGTTAAAAAAGATACTTCACCTTTAATGCCAAAAAATGGCATTTTTGCACCAAAGGGAGACAATTTAGAGCTTTTTAAATGATATCGACATTTTGAATTTATGGAATGGTTTTTGAACCACCTGATAGAGTAACAACTACTTAAGGTAATAAATAAAATTTGTAGAATAAAAGTTATTTTTTTTTACTGAAATTCTTATTCCCTCGAGCATCTTTAATCGTACATTTACAAAGTTATTGCACTTTAATCAATATTAGTAGCATTGAATGTAATCGGACCCATCTCGATTTGACAGTTTTCCTTCATTATTTGAAAAGCCACTGAACAGTTCTAAAGTATGTATAGATATATACTGACTGACTTAGAAACGCAACACTCATTTTGTAGATTTTTTTTACCAAATAAAGTGTAATCCTCATACAACTACCATTCGTGCTTATCATGCTCCTTTCTCCTTCGAAAAAATTGACATCTGACTTCCCTATGGTTATTAAACATTCCGAATAATTGAGATCGCATGAATTTCAGAAAGCGAAATTTCGAGCCAATAAAAGTTTTTTTTTCTTTGTGAAACAGTTCTTTCAATCCTTGGACACACTGAAATGAGCAAGAAATGTTGTTTCACCATATTGCAAAGACTAAGGAATACAAAACCTGAATCAAACCCTTAAAATACTGCAACCAGACAATTTGACGTCAGAAACTCGTTCAACTGTCCTTTCGACAATGATACCCTTAGAAGTGATTTGTTGAAGACCATCAATGACCATTTCAACATGTATTGACAATGCAACGTCAATAGAATTTGATGACGCAGCGTCATTTGCGAGACAGACCTACGACCGCAACGTCAAATGCTTATCAAATTGCTGAATGCCATTTTGCACAGCTTTATGCCATAAATGATTCCCATTAACTGAACTCCCAAAGAATTGACTACAGAAAAAAACATTTAAAGCCTTAAAGTTACAACCGCATAATTGCAAAAACCCAAAGTAATGGATGGAACAACGGTAAAATCAGAAAGTGAAAAACAGAACCAAAAACGTGCCGAACAGAATTATTTGACCTTTCTGATAATCATTTTGGCGTTTGCTACAGGCAGCCATTGCTTCTGACGGTTACACGTTCATTGTTAAGGGAAAAACTAGGATGTTAGTGTATAGCACAATATTTGAATGTTGAAAATGACGTAATCAATTCATCTTTCGACCTGGATTTTTTTTAAACATCGAAGAAATGAAAGAACTTTATGTGCATAAGTTTTTTAACAATAAATTGAATATTTGAAAATGGGATATACAAAACATAATCTAGTGATGCGTTTCTAAAGTCGGTCAGTATACATGTATTACTTTTCATTTCATTTTGTAAATTGTATATTCACATTTCAAAGGATAGACCATAATTATTCAGTTTGTATATTTCTTATCGTTCACAGTATCTTTTGGAATTATAATGCACACGGATGTAAAAACAATAAAATAATTTCAGAAATAAAATAAAATTAAATATTTCATTAGAAAATAGTCGTTATCTGATATCAATTTACATTGTATTAAAATGTTATTGTCTCATATCCTGTTTCCTTGTATAGATGTTTTAGAGTACATAGTTACCAATTGAATTGAATCGCCATCAAACACGTGATATTGGCCAATTATTATGATACAAGTTTGTTGCTTCAACCCCACCGCCAAAAAAAATTAAAAAATTATCTGATATTAAAAAAAAATTAAGTACATAATTATCTACAGTTATAACATACGTCTGTGTTAACCAGCATTACGAGCTCATATAATAGAACACTGTGCGATAATTTCCGTTTTTCTTAGTCACAACTGAGTCTTTTCTATAACAATATTGTTACTATTGAAGAAATTTTAATTGGACTTATCATTATGGAATAGAAGATGTGGTATATGATTCCCATTGGAACACCCAATGACATAAGATCAAATGATGTGGATCTAAATCCCAGATAACAATACTTTGTTGGGCCAACGTTGGTGATTGGTTGGCACAGTTGGTAAACAGTTGGAAAACAAGAGACCGACGTTGGCCCAACAAAACTCAGCCAACAGTTATTAACAATATTGGCCCCTTGTTTGCCCAACAACTTTCCACGAACTGTCATTTTGGTGTAGTCGGCCAAAAGTTGGACTAACATTTTCTTACAAACTATTATTTAAGTAATTGGCAAACGATAATCGGCTTACGTTATCCATTGGTTCGGTGTAAGGTCTTCTGACTAAAACCACTGAACCAATTTAATAAAACATTATTTGAATGATCCTCAGGTTATCTAGGGAATACAGATTGTGTTTGAAGAGCATCGAGAACTTAGTAAAAAAAAATATTAAGTCTTACCAAATAAGACTATGTTCAACCGTCTGTGCCAATAGCAAACACATTTTAGTATTTTGAATAATCATTCAAAAGTTTTTAAAACAGTATTTATACAAAAAATTAGCATTGATATTCCATGACAATATTGATATATAAGCCAACATTGTGCCAACAATATGCCAACGTATTAAGTACTTAGCTCCCCGATTTATACGACAGATTTTAATTTTTAATATTATTCCAATTTGCGAATCCCAAAATGTGCTACATGTATTCATTCTCTTTTTCTAATATTTTCAAATCTGTGTAGTCATTTAAATGTATTTATCTTAACATTGCTTAATGATCGAATGATTTTATGCACAAACAAAAAATTCTTAAAACCAGCCCAATAAAACCTAAAAAACTTTGAATACAGTTTCTTTATTTTTTTAAATCAACATACTGCTACTGCTCTCTTGACATGTGTATACAATCATATTCTTCAATTGAAAATTGAGGATGAACTGCCAATATATTTATTATAATATTTTGGTTCTTAATATATAACATGAAATGTTTAGAAAAATGATTGACAGATTAAAGTTATCGTTGTCATTCTGTTGTTCGACCAACATTGGCCAAACATATTTCAAAACTAGACTACATGTCCGTTGGTAAACTGTTGGCAAATAGTTAACTTTGTTGGCAGATTGTTGGAAAATAGTTAACTGTGTTAGCATTTTGATGTTGGGCCAACAAAGACCCAACATGTTTGGCCAACAAAGACCCAAATGTTGGGCCAACAGAGGGCCGATGAACAAAATAACGTTGACCCAACATAATTTTCCAACGTTGGCCCAACAATGTTGCCAAAAGAATGCCAACTTTGGCCAAACAAATGTTTGCTATCTGAGATGTAAGTTCACATCAGAACAGGGCCTTCGACACTGAGCAAAAACCATACAGTATAGAAGACAATTACGGTCTTGAACAAAAAATCATCGATTTCAACGAAAAAACATGCGGCCTAATTTTGAAAAAAAGAATAGATGAAAAATTAATATGACAAGACACAAAACAACGCTTCCACTCAATTACAAGATCCTAAATTGTTTAAATGTTACAGCACAGTATAAAAGCCAACGGTGTTTTCAATTGAAAGGGTCTTTACTGGTCAGATCGAATCGAGGCAAACAAAAATTAAAATCCAATTATTCAAATTTCTACCACAAATGTAATGTTTTGATAGGAAAATATTCAATTTTGTTTTCCTAATGTTAGATAATAGATTTATGTTCGCCGAGTCCAAAAAAGATGTGATTCGTACATACTTTTACTAAAAATTAGGAAGATAAGTAGGTTTTTCCCGTCAATAAAATTCCAAACTATTACAAAAAGGGCATAATACGGTTTGTTGAAGGATACTTTGGATGATCTTGTTAAAGGTTATATGCCTTATACTCAATGTAAAAGTCCATATAACTTTATTAATGGTTAATTAGACGTAAGAGCAATGTTAAAAATGTAGAACGTCAAAATAGACTATGACCATAAGGATGTTCGCTACTCTAAAATATTTCAAAAAGAATGATAAATAATTGAACTTAAAAACAGAAACAAATGAAGGGTTCGTAATTTTGTTTTCTGGATATGAGCCATTGAAAATTGGCAGGAAATTATTCTTTCTTGATTTTTTTTATACATCTAATATAAGCTCCTTCTTTCTGTCATTTTTCTAACCATCGTTCACTTTAATTTCAATGTCATTATGCAAAGACCATACTTGTGATTTCAAAATATAAGAGAAAAGAAAAATACCATTGAAATTCAAAGTATCGATTGAACCAATAATTTAAGTGTCACTTCAATCGGAAATACTTCTTTAGTAAAACGAAAAAAGTATATCAAAAGACCCTAGGTTTCTATCACCTGTTTACACACGGATATCACTTATATCAAATGCATAAGAGAAAATAACCCTCATATAGAGTCTCCACATCGCTTCGATTAAGATTATTCTTCAATTTCTAAGGATATAACGTCCAATTTGGCTAAAATAAATCATGTAGATTTGTCGGTTTCTTTCGCGGTTTTGAAGCAGTAATAGATGCAAGAAAAATTGTGGTTGGGTAGCTAATCTTGAAATATAAAGTGTTAGGTTATATATTGTCAGATTCAAATGCATGTAAACCGTTAGATATCAAATACCAAACATTTAAGTAACAGCTTGTGAAACAACAATATTGCCTAAAGAAAAAAAAATAGGCGGAGGAAAGCAAATAAAAATCAGAACAAAATTAAATCAAAACAAAACACAAAAAATTACGAAAATCTCATTGGACTTACGATTTACATCTTTTTTTACCGACCAAATTAAAATAGGATATTCTTTATCGTATCAGAATGCAGATCCTTGCAGGCCGAAACATTAATTGAAGATATGTTCAGCAATAAAACTATGAAATTATACAGTGGGCTATACTAAATAACTTGGTTATACAAACTATTTCAACCGATGTGTACCAAAAATGTATTCGTGTATTTGAACCTTTGGTATTATTTGTTATGTGCATTTAAAACCATTTACGCATTTCAAATAAACATGTTGCCAGGATAAAAAAAACCATCTAGGGATAGCTTTACCATGTTAACGACGGTACTAAGCAAAACTTTAAAATTTCAGAGTTCGTATTCCGAAACGCTATATTATGGACGAATTGTGGGATTGTATGTTATTGGAGTTGTAGTTCGTATTTAAATTAAAAGTCATAACGAGTTATTCGGTTCACTTTGCAATGAGTTAAAAAAAAAAAGGATTTGTCATAGCTTGTTTATTCATAATTCCAAATACTAAACAGCTGCTCCATGAACGCATAATACGCTCGTCGTCTTGTGTGTGAAGTTTGATACAACACTCATCAATAAATTCTGAGATACGGCGCGACATGTGAAAAGCCCTCTTTACAAAAATATCAATAACTCTAAAATAAAAGTTTAAATCATCACCAACAATATACAGATCTTTCGATTAATATAGTGTGTAAAGTTTGCAGCAATAATCCTTAATTGTTTTTTTAGATATGGCGCGATATGTGAAACCCTACTTTTTTTTTTACCAAAAACCTCAATAACACTTATATAACAGCGATAAAAGAAAAAGAAACACCACTTTTTTTTAAAAAGTCCGGTAACTGAAAAGATTTTAATCTTATTTTCACGAAATGGTAAACAGATCTGTTAGCCATCTAAAGAAACATCTTTGATAAGTTACATGAAATTTTGATAAGTTGTTCTCAAGTTACGGTGCGACATGTTTACGCTAGACAGACAGACGGACAGCGGGATAGACGGACAAACGGACAGGTGAATAGACAGACAGACGGACACACGACATTTATAGTCCACAATAAGTCCTGTCAAAATTTTGATGGGCGTATAAAAAAGTATAAAGTGGAGGATGAGACAAAGAGAAAGAGAAGGAGGAGGGAATTAAAAAACAATAAATGTCTTGTCCGGATTTTTCACTAGTTTTCTCGAAAATATAGAATAAAACTCATTCCACCACTGCAGTGATAAGGCTTCTGTACCTTCTGCCTCGACTTTTGGAAGGCATCGACATCATCATTCTAAAATCCTTTTGTCATAGTAGTATCCAGTCTTACCTCATGCGGAAAAAACTAAATGTATGTAGATGTCTTGAATGTCAAAGATAAGAAAAATAGTATTCGAGTAATACATATAAACTTGAGAATGGAAATGGGGAATGAGACTTTAACCCGACCATAGAGCAGACAACAGTCGAATGCCACCAAAGGGTCTTCAATGCAACGAGACACCCCCGCACCCGGAAACCGTCCTTCGTTTGGCCCCTTAAAAAATATGTATACTCGTTTAGTGATAATGAACGTTATACTTAACTCCGAATTATACACAAAAACTTAAAATTAAAAATCATACATCACTAACAACGGCCAGAAGCTCGTGACTATGCGGCGGGTTTAAACATGTGTTTATCTCTTGCCAAGTTAGAAAAAACGCACAAAATACGCACAGTAAAACTCAGTTTAATAGCAGTTCGAGTCCGATATCAGAATATGTAGCAAAAGAAAAAAGAAAATAACCAAAATTACAATGATACCTAAATAACAACAGACTATATATTAACATGCCGAAAAAATATACATATATCATGCTAATAAGTGCTTGAAACATTGTTGTTATATTTTTTTTAGAACCACGCAATATTTCGATAGAGAAACTAGTTTTATCATGGTAGTATCATTGCAGCTTATATATACATTTGTCTTTTTTTTTTAATTTCAGAAATTTATATTGTTGTGACTAATTGAAGACAGTAATTTTAAGAGAATAGCTCAAATTGGTACGTAAAGTTAATAAAAGCTCGTACCAGTTTTGTGTGATAATCTTTTACAGTTTTAGTTTAAGAACATGGTTCAAATTTATAACACTTAATTCACCACTTTAAATATTATCAAATTATTTATGAATAGTATAGATCTGGTTTATTTTCCTGATTTTCAAAATTGTTGGCACATAAAAGACATCTAAAGTAAAGCTGAAGGTAGAAAAGTGATATTAAAATTTAGAAGTTGAGAGAAAACAGTCAAAGTTTGGGTTGAACAACTGAAAACGACAAAAAAACAAAACAATTAACAGTATACAAAACACAACAGAAAAACTAAAGATAAAAAAGTATCTGTTGGGAGGTTTTGTCTTTTCGTTTTTGGTTCTATTTATTTTTTATTTTTTTCTTAATATTAAAAAAGTGAAGATAGTTTAAGTTTGTAACCTGGATTGGATTGCTCTTAGTGGATTTATTACTTTTGAAGAGCGGTATACTACTGTTGTCTCTATTTGTATATGTCATACAATGGAGGTTCAAAAATGTTTACACACGACGCTTAATGTATTGACTTATTTTCATCATATACATTCTGAAATTGTACGCAAATATTTTACTTTTAAAAAATAACTTTGCCAACTCGGAAACATTGGCTGAATTAAGTTCCGAAGTGAGCATTTCATTCATAAAATTTATTTGAGAAAGAAGTAATCAGGAACATCATGTGGGGAAGGAATAAGTAATAACAAATAAAACGTTGTACATTGTATATGATAAATGAAATCAATGTTATTTTTTTTTATTTTACTAAATGCTTAGGTTTCAGTAGAATTCCCTTGATATATAACGTTTTATGTTTTATGATCTAGCCAACATGTATTATTTTAATTGATCATATCATTACACCTCAATTATTTAAAGTCATTGTTACCAAAAAACTATAATCGATAAAAACGTATAATATCCAACTTCAATAACAGAGGCGATTAAATATGCTGTAGAAATTGGTTATTTCATCATGGAACTTAGAATAGCGAAAACGTTTGTTTTTATTCTCTTTATATTTTCGGTTCGTTCAGATAGCAAGGAGTTGAGCGGTAAGTATATTAGATTATTATATTGAAAATATATTTGTATTAAATTATAAAAAATGAAAAATATAAGTATTTCAATTTTGCATAATAACGGCAATGGCAAATGCTAAAAGTAAAATAAAATTAAAAAGTCAACTTACAAAGTTTATATTCGTGTGCACTAAAACATTGCAGAATGGGAATAATGATAACGTTTTCCTTACATATTAAGTTCTTAGCTTCAGAAATTTATTTAGAATGTGTTGCCAATGTACTGCAATTAGACAGATCTCCATTTCTTTGTATTGGACTTTTACATACTAATAGTATCAAGAATTTCAAAAAAAAACTGTAACAGTACTTAGAATATCTCCAATCCCAAAATTGTTTTATTACCGTTTTTAGGAGTGAAGTACGTGTCATAAACTAGTTTTCTCGTGTACTTGAACTAAATTTATCGTCATTTTGTACCAAGACCATTAAGTATATCATGTCGTTACCCTAAAACAACCGTTTCGTACCTTGACCATTTCATACCTTATGTAATAGTAAAAGTGCATTGATAAGTTTAAATTGATATTCACAAACCTGCTTGTGCATTTTTCATTGTTATTCAACGCAAAATAAACATTTCACAAATGACTTCAATTGTCTACGTATTGTACCTCGAACTTATTAACCCGGTGTAGGTCTTTAAGTTGAGGTTCAATATACTTAAAGTTAATCGGGCATGACTAATTAGATACGCCGTCTTAAAATCAAGGGTTCCGAAATAGGATCGGGAAAAAAGATCCAGCAAAATACCATAATTTACAATTTAAGATTTTTTTTCTCAATTTAAGTGCTTTTGGTTGATTAAACATCGCCGATCAATAATCAAACGGTATGTTCATGACTATAACACATAAATTTTAAATACAATAGGTAAGTCGTGCAATAGGAGGTCGACAGTGAGGTTGGACGTAAAACTTTAAAATACCACTGGAAATGAGGAATAAGGACAGAAATTAAGACTTGCAACAGCTGGCAACATTCGGACCACACAAATAATAGGTGCTAGACTTTTTAATTTGCCCAGAGTGTTGATCCATAAAGTCTACCCTGATGTCGATCATCGATATTCACGTGACGTTACCAATATCATTTCACGCATTCAATTAAGGTTAGATACCTTTCGCTCGCTTTAGTAACTGTGAAAATTCTGTGAAACTGTATTGTGTATTGTATTTTTGGTATGCTATTTTGTACTACCGATCACTACCGCTCTCATGGTTGGTCTCCTGTGTAAGGGGGGGGGGGGGGTGGGAGGGGTGTTCGCCTCGAGAGCGGGAGTTTATTTGTTCTAACCCAGAACGGGTCAAACAAAGCCGTTAATTAAATTTGTATCATATTTCAACGCTAAACTCGTGGCATCATACAGTAAGTGCACAGACTGGCCGGCTCAGAGTCAGAAATGTGTCCGGGTCGGGTGACTTTTCTTCCTGCGAACTTATATCTTGTGAACTTATACACGTTGTACAACACAGAAAAGGAATCAGCGTGTCAGTCTAGTAAATAAACGGAATTAATCCTCTTATAATATTTACATGCTATCGTCCTGAATATTAATTTCATTTGCCGCTGGTCGTCATCAGTTATCGTCATTTTTTTACCATTATATTATACAGTGAAGTTTTTTTCTTTTAATTGTTTATATAACAACTTACAACAATAACAAAATTAAACTAGGGCAGGTGAAATTTTTCAAACAAACACTAGTGATTGTTAGGATATCTTTGACGGTAAGTTATATTAAATCAAATGAGCCTTTTCGGATATTTAATATTTGACGGTAACAGTTATTGAATTAACTCAGAAAAACTATTATTAAGTGATGGGTCTCTCTTTATCCTATTAGAGGTTTCTCAACATCTTACGAACGAACGAAAATCGCCCTAACTTGCCGTAACTAGAAAAGAGGGAGCAGTAATTTATCTTATAATTTTGGATTATCGGCTGTGCTCCTCTTCCCTTTGAAATGTCTTTTACGTGTAAAATATGCATGCTTGAATTTTTAAAACCATTTTCAATCAGAAACATATTATATTTATTTGATATTATATAATATATAATATACAATTTACTGTTCAATCAACACAGTTGAAGTCTTATTGATCTATTAATTTAAGTGAAGAATATTTAATTTAAGGACAGTAATCGTACAATAAATTTTAATTAACATAATGACAACATCACTATTAAGTTTATGTGAAAAAGGTAAATATAGATTCATGTATATGGATTGAAAGAGATCAGATTTTTGTTTATCTTAGCTAGAAGCTGATCAACGGTAGAAATTCTTTCGTGGACACGAGGTAAAATAAATCTAGGAGTGAACGCCTTTCGATTTAAATTTGAGAAGAAAACATCCCAATTAGTTTCGGGATAGCTTCTTTGCCTCAACCACTTAAATTCAAATGATCTCTTCTTATTGATATATTGTTATAAATTGGTAGACTTAACAAGAAAAATAAAGGAAAATATTGAAATACATATTTTAACTTATACATTGTGTTTTTTTTTTGTTATCATGGCTTTTCTTTTTCTCTGTGTGTATGTTTCCTCTATAGTATAATTATGAGTATAAACATATTTTTATTCTTGTTTATTGTTTCCGTTAAGCTTCTATGGCATACTGTGCATATTTCCTCTATTTTTCATATTTCTAATTTTTCTTTTTAGTTAGGGGTGTAGTATATAAAAATATATATTTTGATAACTATGCGACTACCAGTTGTGTTAGGGCTGTAGCACTCATACTTTTAACAAGAACACGCAAAACTCTATTTCTAACGATATATCGAGTGCACCTTTGAATTTCTTTAACTGATTCCCAATAAATATTAGAAATGAAAAAAGCTATGTCTCCGATACGAACAGATTGGACCCATAGAAGGGACGTGTGGATATATGAAATATATTAAAGTTGTGTTATCTCGATCACTTATCAATCCTTTACCAAACGCTAATTTCGCAATGAAATGAATGGAATATTTGCCACTGAACGTTAAACACCAAACAATCAATCAACCAATTGCAAACTGGATGTGTTGAATTTTTTAATCAAAGACATTATAAAAAAAATCTTTTTGAATGGATAAGGAAGATAAATCGAACGCATATATATATATACGACATGTCAAAAAACGGAACTCAACGTAAGAAAACGAAACAGTCAACAATAGAAAATAAATTGAAACACGGATGTTTAATGACAACAATAAAATGCAAGGTTGCAAAAAAGGATATTAAGTTGTTAACTGTTGTCTTTTAAACACACTGCAGTATCGGTAGACATTTATTATGGATTTTATTATAACAAAATTGTTGCTCCATAACGATACGTTCGTAGAGTTTCGTCCGTTCGTAAGATGTTGAGAAACCTCTAATATGCTGTATACGCAATTTTACTATAAAAAGGTAAGTCTGAATGTCAAAACGAATGTTGACTCTAAATATTTTATTTATCTGTTTCTTTCGGTTGCTGTCGCATTAATATATACCTTTATCTCCTTTTATTCAATATCAGATGATACACTGTTGTCTCTATTTGTATATAGGTCATACAATGGAGGATAAAAAAAAAATAAACACGACGCTTAATGTATTGACCTTTTTTCATCATATACATTCAGAAATTGTACGCAATTATTTTACTTTTAAAAATAACTTTGCCAACTCGGAAATATTGGATGAATTAAGTTTCGAAGTGAACATGTCATTCACAACATTTGTTCTAGAGAGAAGTAATCAGGAACATTAAGTGGGGAAAGAATAAATAATAACAAATAAAACGTTGTACATTGTATATGATAAATGAAATCAATGTTATTTCTTTTTATTTTACTAAATGCTTAAGTTTCAGTAGAATTTCCTTGATATCTAACGTTTAATGTTTTATGATCTAGCCAACATGTATTATTTTAATTGATTATATCTTACATCTTGCTACCAATAAACTATAATTGATAATAACGCATAATATCCAACTTCTATAACAGAGGCGATTCAATATGCTGTAGAAATTGGTTATTTTATCATGGAATTTAGAGTAGCGAAAACGTTTTTTTTTTCTCATTATATTTTCGGTTCTTTCAGATAGCAGCGAGGGGGAGAGCGGTAAGTATATTGGATTATTATATTAAAACATATTTGTATTCAATTATTGAATAATAGAAGAGTACATATACAACATTTAACAATCCCTAACAATGAGTATTTCATTTTCGGATAATAACGGCGATGGCATAAAAAATTATGCAAAACATTAAATTAAATTAAAAAGTTAACTAACAAAATATATATGTGTGTGCACTAAGACATTGGAGATTGGGAAATGAGAATACATTTTAAATTTTCATTAAGTAGGACTTAGCTTATGCAATGTAAATGTGTTGCCAATGTACTGCAATTTCCATTTTGTTTCCTTTAAATCTAACTGTTACATACCAATAGTATCAAGACCTATAAAACTAAACGAAGACAGTGTCACTTCTCCGTTCCCCAACAATTGAGCATTATGTTTTCTTGTATGTGCGTCTGTCCATGTGTCCGCCCGTGCGGCCGTCCGTCCGTCTGTGCCGCCTCAGATTAAAGTTTTTGGTCGAGGTAGTTTTTGATAAAGTTGAAGGCAAATCAACTTGAAACTTAGTACACATGTTCCGTTTCATGTGATTTTCTAATTTTAATAGCATATTAGAGTTATACCCCAATGTCACGGTCCACTGAACATAAAACAAATGAAGGTGCGAGTGGGGCATCTGTTTTATTGGGACAAATAATTTGTTAGTAGCTAGTTAAGTTTTAACTTTTTTTTTCTCTCTTTTTTAACTCAAACATTAATATCAAAGATAATTACACAAAACTGGTACAATCATTTTATTGAATTTATCTTCCAATTTGAGCTATTTTTCCTAAAACTATCGAAGTAATTTGGTCTCAACAACACGTACAATTGTCTTCTCATTTATGGTATCTACAAATGTATGCCAAAGCAATAACACTAACCCAGATGATGAAAAACATCGCTTTAATAGTAATGTTGATTTTTACGAATTTTGGAAATGAACTTGTATTTCACATTCCTAGATGAAGAAAGGGCAACATTTTTAGAGGTATACCAATAACGATAACATAAACGATACAAGTGGGGTTGTACTATGTAAAGGTTGTGGTAGTATAAATCGATTACGCGTTAACATATCAGGGTCACAAACCAAAACCAAGGGTAACATTATAACTATAAGAGGAAAACAACTGAACAATAGAAAGACTTTACTGCAACAAAAACAAACGTCACCATCAATGAAACGGACGATGTGATAACAACAGCAATGACTATTGATTTAGAACTGAAACAATGATCGGCTGAAACTTGTTTTATGGCTAGCCAAAACATGCATGTAAACCTCAAATGAAAGAAAGACTTTACTGCAACAAAAACAAACGTCACCATCAATAAAACGGACGATGTGATAACAACAGCAATGACTATTGATTTAGTCCTGAAACAATGATCGGCTGAAACTGGTTTTATGGCTAGCCAAAACATGCATGTAAACCTCAATGAAATTACGAACGTAAATTAGAACTTCAAAATAACATTATAAATTTTGCGTCACACGAATGTATTATTGCCACAAAAAGTGACGTTTTTGATGAAATTGCTTTTAACGCACCATGTTTAATTGCAAAAGGAGAAACTATACCGTTTTACCAAATTTTATAACCGTATGTTTTTTCTATTAAAGTAGTAGGTTCAGTAAGACCTCTTTTTGACCCCAAAATATAGCAGTTTTAGAAAAGTGTGATAATGTAATCTTTAAGCTATATTTTGGAAAGTATAATGCTTCTGCTACATTAATATGACCTGTTTTTGACATTACAGTGCACAAACATCGCGTTTTAGCATCATTACGTCATGCTAACTTACTGAAATCTTCAAAATTTTAGCGTCTAAAATGAAAGTGGCCGCATTCGTGTTCTCTCATGATATTGAAATGTCAGTTGTATTTGATGATAATACAAAACATATACAAAGGTTGAGGATGAACACGGATGCGGCCACTTTCAGTTTTGACAAAAACTATCTGAAAAGGGACGTTTTTTGGCATATTTGATAACTTTTTATATTTAAGCTTGAATCAGAGCGATTTTAATGACTAAATCAGTTAAAATCTTTCACATTCACTAATTTAATCAATTAAAGTAGACACTTAAGGGTTTAAAAAGTGTCCAAAAACTTTCGTACGATGGACCTGAAATTTGAGGCCAAAATCGGCCCTTACCGGACCTACTCCTTTCATTCATTGTGTACAGAAAAACAACTTGCGATATGTTTCTTTTTGTAAATAAGTCAGTAAGATCAATAATAGTAAAGCCTTTTTTAACTGATTTTTAAAGATCGTTCTTACATGGTACCGTTTATCCACTGTCCCTGGTTAGGGGATCCCGCTAACATGGTTAACCCCACCAAATTATGTATGTATGTGCCAGTCCCAAGTCAGGAGCCTGTAATTCAGTTGCTGTGGTTTGTTTATATGTTACATATTTGTGTTTGTTAATATTTTGTTCACAATAAGGCCGTTAGTTTTCTCATTTGAATTGTTTTGCATTGTCATTTCGTGGCATTTTATAGCTGAATGCAGTATGGACTTTGTCAAACATTAATAAAACTTTTGAAAGAGGGACCAAAGATACCAAAGGGACAATCAAACTCGTAAATCTAAAACAAACTGACAACGCCATGGCTAAAAAATGAAAAAGACAAACAGATAAACAATAATACACATGGCACAACATAGAAAACTAAAGAATAAACAACACGAACCCCAATTATTTAAGAATTGCAGGCGCACTGTGTATAAGATAATTACATACATATCAGTACAATTTTACATTGATTACTTGTTTTTTTGTTGTTCTGGGTGGTCTTTTGATGACTGGTAATTAAGTTTTACATTTGTTTCGTTCGGTCAGGACGGTCTTTTGCTGACAAATGTTTGTATTTTCATTGATTATTTGTTTTCTTGCAGTCAGGGTAGTCTTTTGAAGACTGTTGTTTGTACTTAACATTGATTTCTTGTTTCCATTCATTCAGATTGGTCTTGTGTTGACTGTTTGTGTCTTACATTGATGACAAGCAATAGTTAGGTCCGGGTTTGTCTTTCGGTGACTGTTGTGTGTATTAAACATTGTTTACTTGTTTGTTTGGTCATGGTTGTCTTTGATAACTGATGTTTGACTTTTACATTGATTTTTTGATTTTGTTCGGTGAGGGCGGTCTTTGATAACTGATTTTTGACTTTTACATTGATTTCTTGTTTTGTTCGGTTAGGGCGGTCTTTTGATGAATATTTGTATTTGACATTGATAACTACTTTTAGTTCGGTCTGGGTTTGTCTTTCGGTAACTATTGTTTGTCTTTTTTATTGATTACTTGTTTGTTCGGGCAGGTCTGTCTTTTAATTACAACAGACAACGGTTTATATTTGACATTGATTACATGTTTCGTGCAGTCAGTGTGGTCTTTTCAAGACTTTTGTTTGTATTTTACATTATTTACTTGTTTTCGTTCGGTAAGAATGATCCCTGGACGACACTTGTTTGTATTTTACATTAATAACTTGTATTCAATCCATCAGAATGATCTTTTGACAATACATGTAGTTGTTTGTATTTAACGTTGATTATTTGTTTATTTTTGGACAGGGCGGTATTTTGATGACTGAAATTCATATTTTACGTTGATAAATTATTTTTGTATGGTCCGGGTTGTTTTAAATGACTGTTGTTTGTATTCTATTTTGATAACTTGCTTTAGGATGATCAGGGTTGTCTTTTAAAATTGAGAAAGGAAATGGTGAATATGTCAAAGCAACAACCACCCGACCATAGAGAAAACAACAGCCGAAGGCAACCAATGGGTCTTCAATGTAGCGAGAATTCCCGCACCCGTAGGTGTCCTTCAGCTGGCCCCTAAAATATGCATAATAGTACAGTGATAATGGACGTCATACCAAACTCCGAATTATACACAAGAAACTAAAATTTAAAATCATACAAGACTAACAAAGGCCGGAGGCTCCTGACTTGGGACAGGCGCAAAATTGCAGTGGGGTTAAACATGTTTATGAGATCTCAACCCTCCCCCTACACCTCTAGCCAATGTAGAAAAGTAAAAGAATAACAATACGCACATTAAAATTCAGTTCAAGAGAAGTCCGAGTCCGATGTCAAAAGATGAAACAAAAGAAAATAAATAAAATGACAATAATACATAAATAACAACAGACTACTAGCAGTTAACTGACATGCCAGCTCCGGACCTCAATTAAACTGATTGAAAGATTACGTCTTCATCATATGAATATCAGGTACAATCCTTCCCGTTAGGGGGTTAGTATCATACTATCATAAAATATATAAGAAGGACATAACCCGTGTCATGCCAACAACTGTTTTTTTTTAGAAATAAATGTGTTAAGTTCCGATGCAAAGACCCTATCAGCTGTGAATCAATGTTAAAGCCAAAATATGCAATCTTTAATGACCTGACAACAGTATCGTAACTATATCCCCTTATTTTTAATAAGTCTATTTAAAGGTTTTGTTAGTTTCTGAGGAGAATACTGACATTTTTGTGCTTTATAAAGAATATTTCCATAAAATTTTGGATGTGAAATACCTGAACGTATAAGATGTCTGCATGTTGAGTTATATTTACGAATTATTTCCTTATACCGGTGATAAAATTTAGTAAATGTTTTGACCAGTTTGTGATATCGAAAACCCTGGTGTAATAATTTTTCAGTAATACATAAATTTCTCTCGCTAAAATCTAATACGTTGTTACATACACGAGCGAATCGTACAAGTTGAGATATATAAACACCATAAGATGGTGACAAGGGAACGTCACCATCTCAAAATGGATAATTAACAATAGGAAATTAAAAATCATCTCTTTTATCATAAATTTTTGTATTAAGCTTCCCGTTTATGATATAGATATCAAGATCGAGGAAAGGGCAGTGGTCATTGTTGTCATTAGCTTTATTTAAAGTAAGTTCTACAGGATAAATTTCTTTAGTATACATACTGAAGTCATCATTATTGAGAGCCAATATATCATCCAAATATCTAAAAGAATTGTTAAATTTTTGTATCAAATGTTGTTTCGATTGGTCTTTGCTAATTTTAGTCATAAATAGTAACTCAAAACAATACAAAAACAGGTCCGCAATAAGTGGTGCACATTTAGTCCCCATTGGAATTCCAATAACTTGACGATATACGGAATCTCCAAAGCGAACAAAAATGTTATCAAGTAAAAATTCAAGCGCATAAATAGTATCAAAGCATGTTCAATTGACATAGTTCTTTTGTTTATTGCTACTAAAAAATGATCTAAAAGAGTTTGAACATATGTACTCGCATTCCGACTTTTTAAATGCCCAGTTAATTAGGGATGTGAATTTTTTGCTTTGATTACAGGTTTTTTGTCGTCAGATTGGTTTTTCGATATATGTTGTTTGTTTGCAACATTGGTTACTTGTTTTCGTTCGATAAAGTGTCCTTCTGATGACAGGTGTTTGTATTTTAAATTGATTGCTAGTTTCGTTCGTTGAGAGTGGTCTTTCGATAGTTTTTGTTTGTATTGTACATTGACTACTTGTGTTGTTCGGTCAGGGTGGTATTGTGATGACTGTTGTTTGTATTTTGCATTAATTACTTGTTTTTGTGCGGTCAAGGTTGTCTTGTGGATACTTCTGCTTATAATGCCGTAGCCAAGCGGAAGCTCGGAATAAAAGGCTTCAACAGCGTTTTGCCGGGAAAAAAAGAAGGAAAGACAGCAAGAGAGAGAAAAGGGGGAAGAGAAATATGTGCTTAGTGGTAAAAAAAGGTTGTTGACGTCCTCCAACGGTACGACTCGATATCAATTCTCAAACAACCGGCGTACGTTACTTTACCCAGCACTTTATTTCACCTATTTTTTAAGCAGACGAATATTGTATCTGCAGGGGTGCCGCTTTAAAATGCAACGAAGAATTTATTTACTACTTAGAACTTTGAAAGTGCCATAACATCGGATAGTTCTGACAAACAAGATGATTTTTCAATCCAAAATCTTATAATTCAAACAAGCAGTGATAACGACTTTGCGTGTAGTGTAACTTCGTCCCCAAATATAAATGGTCCTTCATACAATGATATTGGCACCCTTACCAAAGAAAACCGGAGAAAGAAAGATGATATAATACTGAAGCTACTAACAACTACGTGGAAAGATCCGAAATTCCAGTTTCCAGCCAGGTAATATATTATAATCATTAGTATTGTCTCTCTGCTGTGACAACTCTCTGCTGTGACAAATTGAAAAACAAATCCCCAAACCAAAAAATCAAATCCTGTATTTAGATCAAATAATTGAACTGCCTACAAATGGTGTTTTAATTATTATTAGAATCCGTCACCATATTAAGTCTTACCTTGTTTGACACATGAAAGTCAAATTATTGTGCCGCGTAAATGAAGTCTAGCAGGATACGGGGAATTACAAAAGAATGATAATTGCTAACGATCACAGTGAAAGTGGGACTTCGGGAATCTTAATTTTGAGATGGGACATCCCTGTCCTAGAAAGTATTAAACAAACTATATGTTTTCCTTTTGCCGTGTGATTTGATTTTAAGAAAACTATAGCTGAAGAGTAAGTTTCAACAAAGTAAAAACATCATTCTGATATAAAAAAAAAAACTAAAAAAAAAAAACTTTTTCAGAACACTACGTGGGAGGACTGGCCGTCCATGCCAGTTGTCATGGTTGATAGATAATCCTTGGCTGAAATATTCTGTATTCCTTGACACATTATACTGCGCTCCGTGTGTTATTTTGGCTCACAAAACACTAAAGAGAAAACATTCGGGTTTCAGTCCTTGTGTACAATTTCGGTCGATCTATCAGTCGTCACTGGCAACCTGGCTCTAAGCATCAGGAATACATTATATAACCAAGTAGTTACAAAACATCGAAATATCTTGACGAGTATCATTGAAGTAATCCTGCTATATGACAAACAGAATTTAGGCCTCAGGGGCCATTCTGAAAAGGACAGCAATTTCATTGCTATTCTACACAGTAAGGCAAAGGGTAACGAAATTGTGGCTAACCATTTAGCATATTGTGATCCGAGAACCAAATATACGTCTCCCGACATACAGAATGAACTTATTATGCTTTGTGGAAATCAAATATAGTCAATCTGACATTGTTTTCCCGCTGCAACAGTTCACGATACTTTGCATTTCTCACAGACGAAGTAACCGACTGCTCCACCAAAACAATAATTTCACTTTGTGTTAGATTTTATGATAGAAAGGACAAACTCATTCATGAAGATTTCTTAGGTTTTGCGGAAGGTAAAAAAACATAAGAGCACAAGGATACAATGGTGCTGCAAATATGTCAGGGTTTCATCGTGGCGTCCAGGATAGAGTACGTGAGTACCGCTTGATTCATATGTAAACTTTAAAGCACACAATCTTGATTTGGCCATACAACATGCTTGCAATGAACCACTGGTTCGAAACCTTATGGACACCGTGCAGGCGATCGCATTCGCTTTCGATTATTCTGCGAAGCGTTTGACATCATTCAAAGAAAGTTTAGATACTGACCCAAATGTGGTTAAGGAGGAAATGAGTAGACTATAGAAGTTGAAGACTTTATGCGAGACAAGGTGGGCTAGTAGGTCAGATTTTTTATCACTTTTCGTCATTCATACTCTGTTGTATGTGACTCTCTTGAGGATTTTGAGCAAGATGGGGATTCCTAAGCCAGAAGTTAACGATGTTTAACTCAAAAATAAAAGCATTTAGAGCAAATCTGACGGGGTAAAAATGTTAATCAGGTGAAGACCTATCTGCCCTCAACTTTTTAGATGAATCGGACAATATGTTGTTGGGTTGCTGCCCCGAATTGGTAATTTAAAGGAAATTTTGAGTTTTTTTTAATGTTATCTTGAATTAATATTATTACAGATAGAGATAAACTGTAACAGCAATACTGTACAGCAAAGTAAGACCCAAACATAAGTCAACATGACCATATGGTCAATTGACCACCTAAGGAGTTATTGTCTTTTAAAGTAAATTTTAAACAATTTTCATAAAATTTGTAAATTTTTACTAACATTTTCCACTGAAACTTACTGGGCCAAGTTCATTATAGATAGAGATAATTGTAAGCAGCAAGTATTTTCAGTAAAGTAAGATGTACAAAAACATCAACATTACCAAAACACAATTTTGTCATGAATTCATCTGCTTCCTTTGTTTAATATTTACATAGACAAAGGTGAGCGACACAGACTGTTTAGAGCCTCTAGTTTTTTTATCATATTATTCGCAATCAGTAGATAACTTTTGTACCCCTCTGGCATCTCCTGGTTTTTATAGTTTCTTTTTTTCACTAAATTATCCGACTTTTTCAAAAACAAAAATGCTTTTGACTACACCTTAATATTCATAAAATTTTCAGTTCATATGTATGGTTCGAAACCGCTGAAATCCAGAAGCCTACGGGGGGGGGGGTGTGCCTTCGCCCCTTGTTCCCCCTACTAGGACTTATTAATTGTACCCAGTTTACTTGTTATTTTGGTTATATGGGTCTTTTGATAACTGCTGTATGTACTTTTCATTTTTGTTGATTATTTGTTTTTGGTCGGTTTTGTGTTTAAATTTGACTTGTTGGTTTTAATTCCTGTAGATATTGTCTCCGCTATCTTGTTGATTATTATCGAATGTTGATGCAATTTACCAATATATTTCATTTCAAATTATTTTGTCTATTTAAGTTTTTCCATTTCAAAGGATGCGTTATAACTGTTTAACTTGTATACTTTTAAACATTCTTAGTAGGTTTTTTTTTAACATATAATGAACACGGATGTAGACAAATAAACCATTCATGTAACGATTGGACATTATTTTCCTTATTTAAAAAATTGTTATCTGAAATCAAAAAAACATTTAATTTGTTTTTGATTCACATCCTTATTCTTTGTATATATATTTTTTTAATTACATCAATCAATTGCACATGACTATTTATAAAGATACAAGTTTGATGTGCCATACCCCCAATAAATGAATTGTCAATGTTATTACTTTTATATTTTTATTTTGTCACAAATTGTAAGGGTAAATTTTAGAATTATTTTTTTCTTACTTTGTTGCAAGTTTACATTTCTAGTTGGTTTGTTATAAAGAACCAGATAAAGAGTCCTTTATAAACTTTAAATAAGTATTTTCTACACAATATATTCCGCTTCTTAATAAAGCTAAGTTTTAAGTATTGTCATGTTATCATGACATTTTAGTTTAGGTTATTTTTTATTATCATGGTACACGTATAATTATGTGATATTATTAACACTATCAAACATTTCTAAATAGAAAGGTCGTAGTTGTAAAAGTCACTTAACAGTGAACATAGTAGTAATCTTTGACGAGTATGACATTCACACGAAGTGTTTTGATTGATATTTTGTTTATTGCAGGTTACCAAGCATAAACAAAAGCTTTAAAAATAGGAATTATGTAAATATAAGTATCAGTGTGTGTATTTCTAAATCTTATTGAGCAATTTACTATTATCAGTTTTAATTTTTTCGTTTTTTTTAATCTCCGTGAGTCTTTTAAAAATCTTATTGTTTTTTTTATTAATGTTTATTTTAAAAAAAAAAAAGTTTTAATACAGTAATGAGGAGAACGGCGTACTATATTGTCCCGTTTATATTTAACGTATGCGACAAAAAGAGTGTTTGTGTTGTTGATTGTCTCATATTTGGGTCGTGATATTCATCTGTACACAGATGACATATGCACTGTAACACTTAACAGAATCCCCCTAATTTGCAACTGGTAATTTGTTATAAGGAAGCCCATCGTCATATATAATAGATCATGAAATGGTCTGAACAATTTTTTTTAATTAAAATGAATTCAAAGTCTGTACAGCATCATCAAAAATACGCGACTTTAAAATAAATTAGAAAAACACATTTTTAACATAGGACTTGACAATATGTTTCCAATTTCTTATAACAATCGTAATTGTCCTCTCACAACAACACTTGCACTACTCCCTTATCTTTTTCCTCTTTGATAAAACTCCAGGTTGTTCTATCTTTCCACAATACCATTATAGACATGTATTTTCAATAGTAAAGTAACTATCCCGGAAATGACAAATGAATAATTATGAGAACACCATACATCAATTTACTAGTTTTACTAGGGCATAAAAATCCACAAGGCACCCGAGCATCGTATCAACACTAGACTATAGCAACACTGACTACATTAATTAGGGGAAAATGGTCATCTTATGTGGTTAATCAAAGCTTATTTGTAAAACGAAGGAACTTAAATATAATTCTAATTATGATTTCTGATCATGTACTTTTTCCTCTAATTTTACTCTTCACATAAACTCATAATAAATACTAAATGACTTTCAATGAAAACATGCAAAGTCATAAAATCAAACAACAACTGACATAGAATATAAAATGTTCCTGTATAATGTTTATGACTAAGTAAATATCTAAAGAATTAAAAAAAGACAATGTTAATGACATTTGAATGATTTGATAGATAATCAAGAGCTGCCAACAAATTATTATTAATAATAACCAGCTTAGATATTTGATGTGATTGGTTATGCTGTAGAAATGAATTAATTCAGATTAGAATATAACAAAGTGCTCTCGACCAATTAGATTGTAGGACGCGGTTTCTTATAAATATGAAGAATAAATGTAAATCATGTTGTTAGTAAGTGATTGTCCTACTATTTACAGTTCAAAATTAAGAGTTTCTATAAATGAATTACAACTGCCTCGAAGCACATTTACCAGATAGGAAGTATTTATCACAGTGACTGAAACTGACTAAAAATTATACTGTGAAACAAACAGAAAATCATAAAAAGTTGATGTTTATTGTTGCAGTTAAATGTTATTATAAAAATAAAAATACTGCAAACTATTAACAGAAAATAATATGGGAGAATTAGTATTTCCAATATTCTGATAAAATAAACTTTAACAACTTTTAATTAGATTATTTCCCGGACATAATATAATAGTATTGAAAAGTCGGACTGAAATATTTGCGGAGGCATAACATCTGGTGTAACTGAAATGTATTTCTTGATATTTAAACTATAACTAAAAAAGGATAATTATTCGCTAAAGTATTATACGACACACATTCATGCTTACAGACAGGAAACATATAGAATTTCTACATGGTATTTGTAAAGCTGTGGCACCTAACATCTTGACTATAACACTTTGAATTTACACTGAACATGAAAGTAACTCCTTAATACAATCAATCAAAAGAACATCTGAGCCTTGGGCACTTTACAATATTTAAAGTTGGTAATCGCTTGAACTTAATCATGAAAAACAGGATTATCATTTTCTTACAAATACATGTAATTTAGAAATGACAAAGCAGTTATCTTAAGTCTATGCATATGTTCTGTTCGTTCAGACGTGAGTATTTTGAATTATGATAACTTTTATTTGTGCAATAATGGAATAAATTTAAGAAACGAACCATATATATCTACGACTAAAATCCGGTGTAATACATAGATGAACAATATACATGTAGCTGCAACAGTTTACATGTAATTTTAAGTGTGTGAAAATATTAAGCGGACTAATATAGCAATTCTTCTTACAATATCAAGAATATCCAAATTACATATTAGTATTAAAATGGCATCAGCGGAATTAAAAGAGCTCAAAAGCCTAATTGTGGGAGTTGATAAAAAAGTAAGTGACTTTTCATAGCAACTTGAAAAAGTTGAACCTAATTATACAGCAGTCCCACTAGGCAACAATCGCACTACGATCTGTGAAAAAAATGCATTTTTTTATGATCGTAGTACGATCGTGTCAAGGTCGTATCACGTTCATGTTGAGGTCTTTAAGATCGTGATGAGCGTGGGCAACTTTAAACATGTTCAAAACAATCGTGATGCAGTCGTGACGAAATCTGGTCGTAGTGAACGGGGTGTGAGACCGCACTAAGGTCGTAGTAAGATTGAAAAGGTCGCTGTACCATCGTAGCGAGAGCGAAGCGAAATAATAATTCTATTCAGAGAGACTACACTGCGATCTTACAGCGGCGTAATTCCGACCTGACTACGACCATCACGGCAACCCAACTACGCTTCCACTACGACTATACCACAAAAACACCACGCTGTTCAAGATCATAGCACGATTCTAACACGCCCTTGTCGTCAACACCACGCTCTTCCTTCGACCTGACTACACTCATATTACGACCATCATTCTCGTTGTCATTTTCACTTCATGCTCTTCTTACGACCTGACAACGTTCATACTACGACCATCATTCTCATTGTAATTTTCGCATAAGATATTTTATATTTCTCCAGGTTTTTGTTGTCTGTATGTAGTTATTTTCCATTTTCTCTAACGGCTCAACCTTGCTTCTCGAGTATATCGGTTAGAACATCGGTGTTCCCGTTTGAATAGTTTTACACTAGTAATGTTTGGGGCCGTTTAAAGCTTGTTGTTCGATGGGAGCCAGGACTCCGTGTTGAAGGCTGTACTTAGCCTATAATGGTTTACTTATTATATTACTTAAAATATGAGCTTTAAACCCAGATGAATGAATTAAAGGATCAGGTGGCATTGCTTAAAAAGCATGAAAGAAAATATAAAGTTATGAGTTATGGTATTATTGACAGTAATGCAGAGTAGAATTTCTATTCTGTGACTCGTCAGTTGTTTAGCGAAAATCTAAAAATTGAACAGAGAAAAGCAAATGTCATTCCGATTGATAATGTTCACCGTGTACCAACAAGGGGTAGTGGACCCAAACCAATTATCGTTAGATTTATCAACTATGGAGATAAATAAACTCATAATGTCCAGTGCCAACAATTTGAAAAGTAGTCAAATTTGTATTCTAGATGTCTCACGTAGCCTACAAAATACGAAAAAAAAATAATTGCAAACACGTATTCGAGATGCCAGGTCACATATTCCACTTGAAACCCGGAAAAATAGAGGGGAACCATGGAGCATAAGAGAATGATAAGCGATACATAACAATATACATTTTCTTTTTTTTACATGTATATACATATATTCAAAATTGTACTTGTACAACAATAAGCCATGGTCATAGTTATATATATAGGTTGTTGTGACCTTAATTTTTGTAGTTGTGAGAGACTACAAAACTGTATAGGCAGATGTAGATATCAAATTTACAACATAAGATAATTCCTTAATACCAAACTATAGACTTTAACCTGAGAAAACAAAATCACCGTTATTTAGCTAAATAAATACTAAACAGAATTGACCAATTTTCTTTTTCATCTATTGTTTAAATACATGTTTATTTTTTTCTTTATCATGTTTTCACAGATCCCGAGTTGATACCAAATTGTAAGTATAGAACGTGGACTTTCATTCCAGCTTTATTATCTATTTATTCAGATATTTTATTTTTTATCTTTCATTTATTTTATTTTTTTGCTTTCTATTACTTTAGTTTTGCTTGCTCTCTATACCTTCTTGCCTGATTGTCTGCGATATATTTGAAGACACATGTAAATGTAAATGCTAATCATGCTTTATATATACTCATTTCCAACTTGCTGTGATGAAATTTTGTCTTTATTATTCATTTATCTGTTTATTCTCTGCCGCACTTTTCTTTAAAACAAGAAATATTAACATTTAGTTAAATCTTATATATTGACAGCTACATCTCATAAACAATATTGATCTTTAATTGTACAAATGTACCATAAATATAATGCGTATAAACAGCTCTGCCTTCCTAAAAAGACATAGGATCATATAAATAGAGAATATCATATAAAGTTTTCAATATCGCATCCGTATCAACTTGAGACACCAATATAATCCTAAGAGCTATGATTGTAAAATGCAGACGGCAACTACCCAACAGTGTCCAACTGAATAGAGTTAGAGCAACTTTACACCACTGTACGACCAACAACAATGAGAGCACAAACCATATGTAAAATGATACAAATATAACCACAGAAAACCATATGTATATAATGATACATATATAAAATATAACCTATATGTATACAGATGTGATACATATATAACCATATAACACCATTTGTATAGATATGTGATACATATATAACCCTATAAAACCATATGTATAACGAGACATTTATAACCATATAAAACCATATGTATAATGATACTTATATAACCATATAAAACCATATGTATATGTATATAATTATACACATATAACCATATGTTCATGTATATATTTATACACATATAACCATATAAAACCATATGTATAGAGATGTGATACATATATAACCATACAGAACAATATGTATTATGATACATAATATAACCATATAAAACGTATATGTATAAGGATACATATATAACCATATAAAACCATATGTATAATGATACATTATATAACCATATGAAACCAATATGTATAAGGATACAAATATAACCATATAAAACCATATGTATGATGATATTTGATATAACCATATAAAACCAATATATATAATGTTACATATATAACCATATAAAATCATATGTATAATGAAACACAATATAACTATATGAAACCAAAATGTATAATGATACACATATAACCATATAAAACCATATGTATATAATGATACATTATATATATAAAATGTAAACCATATGTTTAGACATGTGATACATATGTATACTGATACATATAAAACCATATAAAACCATATGTATAATGCTACATATATATCCATATGATACCATGTGTACATAATGAATCATCAATAAAAACAGAAAACCATTTGTATAATGATACATATATAATCATATAAAACCAAACGTATTAAATATACACATTCAACCACAGACTGTAAACTGAAAAAAAAGATTTGTCTAATAACATGGAATACATAACTAATGATTAAACAATCAAATAATGTTTGGCAAACTTGTACTTAATTAAACGCTAAAACCTCTTTTCCATTTGTTTTTTACGCGCTTTCAGAGTTCAGGGTCATAAAACCGAACTTTCGGAGTACCTGGACACGTATCACATACATTGTTCACGTAATAACATCATACATAATATGTAGTTCGTGATTGATGCGAATATCCCGCGCCAATTTTTCTAATGCATTCCCGCTTACTAGATACCACAAATTTTTTTTAAATATAAATATGGCTATGAATTAAAGCGTGTCAGTGTATTTTGACTCGGACGCCATGTACATCCACATAAAACAAACTTGCAAATTCAACCTGAATTTTGGAATCGTAAAAACCAAAATTTTATCGGACTTTGTCACTTTCACAATATGTATAACAAGATCATAACTCATGCACAATTGAATGATAACTTTATAAATACTCAATGAATCATAAATTATAATGTAGAAAGCTGTAAAATGATTACGTTATAAATCAGATAAAACTATATTAAACTGTGCCTATAAATTTATTCCAGATAGCTTTTACCTTTTAAGTTATCCCTTATATTAATTGTGTCTGTACATTCCAACATATATAATAACTCTCTATAATCGTGTGACAAAAACTGCTTTCTGCGTTATTTCAGCATACAACATCATTGTTAAAATTATAAATCTTCACTTTTCTTGAGAAAACTAAAACGGCGTCCGCTAGCAATCAGTGCAATGGCGAGAATGTTGGCTAATCTAAACACATGTGAAGAGATAACATGAGCCTAATCCTCATTGGTCAATTACTGATATTTGCCTGTAATCAAAAGCTTACAGACAACCCCATGCAAGTTACAGTTTCATATTCCTCTTGATAAGAATAATTTCCTGACAAAAATGATTTTATGTACCATAAAATGATTTTATAATATATTCAGTTCATATGTATGGTTCAAAACCGCTAAAATCCAGAAGCTACCGGGGGGTGCTTCACTCCTTGTTCCCCCTACCAGGTCTTATTATACCAAGATTACTTAGCATTTCGGTTATGGGGGTCTTTTGAAAACTTTTGTATGTACTTTTCATTTTGTGTTGATTATTTGTTTTTGTTCGGTCTCAGTTGTGTTTTAATTTGACTTGTTGGTTTTGAATGCCCCTTAGATATTTTCTCCGCTATCTTTTTGATTATTAGCTAATGATGATGCAATTTACCAATATTTAATTTCAAATTATTTTGTCCCTTTAAGGTTTTCCATTTCAAAGGATATGTAATAACTGTTTCACTTGTATACTTCTTATCATTCTGAGTATATTTATTTTAACATATAATGAACACGGATGAAGACAAACAAACCATTCATGCAACGATTGAACGTTATTTTTTTTATTTTTTTTTGTTTTTGATTCACATCATGATTCCTTGTTAAGATGTTTTAAATTACATGGATATCAATTAAATCAAATCGCCATTAAGTTCATTGCACATGACTATTTATAAAGATACAAGTTTGATGTGCCATACCCCCCCCCCCCCCCCCCAAAAAAAAAAAAAAATTGTCAATGTTATTGCTTTTCTATTTTTATTTTGTCACAAATTGTAATGGTAAATTTTGTAATTATTATTTTATTACTTTGTTGCAAGTTTACATTTCTACTTTTTTTTTTTTTTAAAGAACCAGATAAACTTAAACTTTGAATAGGTATTTTCTGCACAATATATTACTTTTTTTGATAAAGCTAAAGTTTTAAGTATAGTCATGTTATCATGACATTTTAGTTAAGAGAATTTTTTATCATCATGGTACACGTATAATTATGTGATATTTCTAACACTATAAAACATTTCTTAATAAAAAGGTCGTAGTTGTAAAAGTCGCTTAACTTTGAATATAGTAGTAATCTTTGACGAGAACGACATTCACACGAAGCGCGTTTTCATTGACATTTTAATGATTTCGGGTTACCAAGCATAAACAAAATCTTTAAAAATTAGTGTTATGGATATAAATCTCAGTGTGTGTATTGTTAAATCTTATTGCGCAATTTCAAATTATCAGTTTTTATTTTTTCGTTTATTTAATCTCCGTGTGTTTTTTTTTTAAATCTTATTTTTGTTTGTTTATTAAATGTTATTTTTTCTAAAAATAAAAGAGCTTTAAGGATCGTTGCTTGCGCTCAGTATCATAATAAATTACTTTCCATAAAACTACTATATATTGATAGGGAAATAGTTGAAGAATCGAAAAAGCCAAAACATATAGGGGTTCATGTGCTTGTTTTTGAGATATTAGCCATTGCAATTGTGCGTGAAAATGTTATCCTTGATTTTTTGTAGCTTTATCATTGACCAGTTAAAGTTGTCAAAAAATGTTTAAAAAATAAATAAAATTTCATAATATTTTACAAATGGCTTATAATTATACATGGAAAAGATTTTAAAAAAGAAATATTGGGGTTCATGGGCATTTTTTAAGGCATTTAAATCAGAGGATTTCGATTATCTGACAAAAACTCCAAAACATGACAAGTAAACATCCTTAAAACAGTAATGAGGAGAACGGCGTACCATATTTTTCCGTTTATATCTAACGTATACGACAAAAAGAGTGTTTGTGTTGTTGATTGTTTCAGATTTGGGTCGTGATATTCATTTGTACACAAACGACATATGTCTATTTATACACTTAAAAGAATTTCCCTAATTTGCAACTGGAAATTTGTTATTAGGAAGCCCATCGTCATATAAAATAGATCATGAAATGGTCTGAACAAACTTTTTCAATTAAATGAATTCATAGTCTATATAGCATCATCAAAAACACACGACTTTAACAAAAGTAAAAAAAAACATTTTTAACTTAGGACTTGACAATATGTTTCCCATTTCTTACAACAATCGTAATTATCCTCTCACAACACTTGCACTACTCTTCCATCTGTTTTCACTCTTTGATATCACTCCAAGTTGTTCTATCTTTCCACAATACAATTATGGAAACGTATTTTCAATAGTAAAGTAACTGTCCCGGAAATGACAAATGAATAATTATGAGAACATCATACATCAATTTACTAGTTTTACTAGGGCATAAAAATCCACAAGGCACCCGAGCATCGTAACAACAGCAGACTATAGCAACACTGACTACATTAATTAGGGAAACATGGTCATCATATGTGATTAATCAAAGCTTATTTGTAAAACTAAGGAACTTAAACATAATTCTAATTATGATTCCTGATCATGTACTTTTTCCTCTAATTTTCCTCTTGACATACATGTAAACTCATAATAAATACTAAATGACTTTCAACAAAAACATGCAAAATGATTAAATCAAACAACAACTGACATAGAATATAGAATGTTACTGTATAATGTTAATGACTAGGTAAATATCTAAAGAATTAAGAAAGGACAATTTTAATGACATTTTAATGATTTGATAGATAATCAAGAGTTACCAACAAATTATTGTTAATAATAACCAGCTTAGATATTTAATGTGATTTGTTATGCTGCAAAAATGTATTAAATCAGCAAAGAATATAACAAAGTGCTCTCGACCAATTAGATTGTAGGACGTAGTTTCTTTAAGATCTGAAGAATGAATGTAAATCGGACTGAAATATGTGCGGTGGTATAACATCTGTTGTAACTGAAATGTATTTCTTGATATTTAAACTGTAACTAAAAAAGGATAACTATTCGCTGAAGTATTATACGATATACATTCATGCTCACAGACAGGAAATTTCTACATGTTATTTGTAAAGTTGTGGCACCTTACATCTTGACTATTACACTTTAAATTTACACTGACAATAAATCCAATTCCTGAATACAACCAATCAGTAGATCATTTGAGCCTTGGGCACTTTCCAATATTCAAACTTGGTTATCGCTCGTACGTAATCATGAAAAACGGGATTATCATTTTCTTACATATACATGTAATTTAGAAATGAAGAAGCAGTTATCTTAATTCCATTCATATGTTCTATTCGTTCAAGACGTGAGTATTTTGAATTATGATAACTTTTAACCCCGTCACTTTATTTATGTATGTGCCTGTCCCAATTCAGGAGCCTGTAGTTCAGTGGTTGTCATTTGTTTATGTGTTACATATTTGTTTTTCGTTCATTTTCTTTACATAAATAAGGCCTTTAGTTTTCTCGTTTGAATTGTTTTACATTGTCTTATCAGGGCCTTTTATAGCTGACTATGCGGTATAGGCTTTGCTCATTGTTGAAGGCCGTACGGTGAACTATAGTTGTTAATGTTTGTGTCATTTTGATCGTTTGTGGATAGTTCTCTCATTGGCTATCATAACACATCTTCTTTTTTTATATATTATGTGTGCAACTATTGAAAAACTTTGAGAAACGAACCATATATATCTACGATTAATTCCGGTGTCATAAATAGATGAACAATATACATGTAGCTGCAACTGTTTACATGTAGTTTCAAGTGTGTGAAAATATTTGAAAGTAAGCAGACTTATATAGCAACTCTTCTTATAATTCTAATAAGATCAAAATTAAATATTAGTATTAATATGGCATCAGCTGAATTTAAAGAGCTCAAACGCCTTATAATGGGAGTGGATAAAAAAGTAAGTGACTTTTCACAGAAAAAATTGAACATAATTATACCGCAGCAACACTAGGCCACGATCGCACTACGATCTGTGAATAAAATGCAAATTTTGATGATCGTAGTACGATCGTGTAGATCGCAGCAAGGTGGTATCACGTTCGTGTTGAGGTCTCTGACATCGTGATGAGCGTGGCCAATTTTGAACATGTTCAAAACAATCGTGGTGCAGTCATGACGAAATATGGTCGTAGTGAAAGCGTAGTGAAAGCGTAGTGAGACCACACTTATGTCGTAGTAAGATCGCAAAGGTCGCTGTACCATCGTAGCGAAAGCGTAGCGAAAGCATGATTCTATTCAGAGAGATTGAACTTCGATCTTACAGCGACGTTATTACGACGTCACTACGATCATCACGTTCTCACGGCGACCCAACTACGCTTCCACTTCGACTATACCACAATAACACCACGCTGTTCAAGACCATAGTACGATTCTAACACGCCCTTGTCGTCCACACCACGCTCTTCCTACGACCTGACTACGCTCATATTACGACCATCATTCTCGTTGTTATTTTTACATCACGCTCTTCTTACGACCAGACTACGTTCATACTACGACCACTATTCTCATTGTAATTTTCACATAAAATATATTATATTTCTCCAGGTTTTTGTGTCCGTATGTAGTTCTTTTCCATGTTCTCTAACGGCTCAACCATGCTTCTCGACTATATATATAGGTTAGAACGTTGGTTTTCCCTTTTGAATGGTTTTACAATAGTAATTTTTGGGGCCGTTGAAAGCTTGCTGTTCGATGGGAGCCAGGACTCCGTGTTGAAGGCTGCAATTAGCCTATAATAGTTAACTTTTATAAATTGTTACATCGATGGAGAGTTGTCCCATTCGCACCCATACTACATCTTCCGATATCTATTGACACATCTTTGTCATCTGCTATCGGCCATTAAAGTGTCGTCATTTGTGGTTTATTGACCAGCAAAAGGTTGTAATTTAGGCTGGATTGGTCGGTCGGAAATCTCTGCTTTATCAGGATTCGTTACTATCAGAGCTGCCTCTTCCTTTACAATAACCCCTACCACCACGCTCACGTGATTTAGAAGATTTTGGTGGCATGACTGTATTGTTTGCGAGAAATCTACATATTAATTAGAAATAGAAGGAATGGAATTGTACTGATATGGAAACGATGTAATTAGTAAGATCGCGGTATGAACGTAGCAACATCGTGATAAGAACGTACTATAACCGCAGTAAAAGCCTGACAAGATCGTGTTGCAATCGGAAAACTCGTGGTATTGTCGTAGTGAGAACGTGATGAGCGTAGAAAGATCTTGCTAAGCGTAGTGAGGTCGCAAAATAAGCGCAATCGTTGTAGAAGCGTAATGGAGACGTAGTAGCATCGAAAAGCAACAAAAGTTCACCTTTCTATGCCTTTCAAACCGCCACTTCACCACGATCTGAATTTATTTTAGATCGCGATGAGCGTAGTGCGGTCGTGGTCTAGTTGTACTGGGGCTTGATTTAACAGGTATGATCAATGAAGTGAAAACTGACGTGAATGTATTAAACACAAAATACGATGAATCTCAATTAGAAATATCCACTTTAAGAAAAGACTTCACAGAGTTGAAACAAAGTGTTGCAGGTATGGATCTGCAAATACAAGCAATTGAAAGTGAAAATTTACAAAAAACAAAAATATGAGCTTTAAACCCAGATGAATAAATTAAAGGTAACATTGCTTGAAAAGCATGAAAGAAATATAATGTTATGATTTATGGTATTGATGACATTAATGCAGTCGAGAATATCTATACTGTTACTCGTCAGTTGTTTAGCGAACATCTTAAAATTGAACGGAGAAAAGGAAGTGCCATTCCGATTGATAATGTTCACCGTGTACCAACAAGGGGTAGTGGACCCAAACCAATTATCGTTAGATTAATCAACTATGGAGATTAACAACTCATTATGTTCAGTGCCCACAATTTGAAAAGTAGTCAAATTCGTATTCTAGATGTCTCACGTAGCCTACAAAATAATTGCAAACACGTATTCGAGATGTGGGGGCACATATGACACTTGAAACCCGGATAAATAGAGGAGAACCATGGAGCACAAGAGACAAGAGAATGATAAGCAATACATAACAATATACATTTTTTTGTACATGTATATAAACATATACAAAATTTGTACTTGCACAACAATAAGCCATGGTCATAGCTATATATATATACTGTGAAAGTACTTTTATTCTCGGGGTTCCAATTTTCGTGGTTTTCGTTGATGACTTTATCAACGAATTTAAGTGTCCAACATTATAAAACAACCATTATCAAAATCACGACATAGAAAGGTCCCCATCGGTAGGTTTGACTACTGATATGATCTAGAGAATATATTGAATAACACCAAATCTGAGAATACTTTAATAGCAGTCACATAACCACAACCGCATGCAGGGTTATACCCTATTTCATCTTTAACAACCCAAACTGTACAACTTTTGATATTTTAATTCCCTTAAAAAATAATTTTGATCGATGATAGTCAGATTTCCCGTTTTGAGATGCTAGTATGATAAAGTGTTCATTTTATATTCTCATAGTTCTCGTACATATGGAAAATAATAATTTCATGCTGGGCTTGATAATGATTATTTGACAATTCAAGATACGTTTTAAGCATTTGTTTTCGTTACCGTTTTCTTTAGGTGACATGTGTATGGCCTAATTAACACATTTTAATCTGTTGACCACTTTATCATGGATTAATCAGTGTTGTTACTACGATTTACACGTGTCAATGTTTACGTTACAATTTCCTTCAATCCAGACTATTTGTAACCTTCGTTTCTAAAGGCTTTAATTTTTATTTATTTTTATTTTTAGAAAAATGAAATCCACGAATTTAAAAACCCACGAACATGTAAATATTGCTCAAACCACGAAAATTGATACCAACGAATTAAAGTACTTTCACAGTATCTTATTGTGACCTACTTTTTTGTATTTGTGAGAAACTTTTAAACTTTATAGGCAGATGTAGATATATTTTTAGTACATATAACTTATAAGATAATTCTTTAATACCAAACTATAGACTTACCCTGAGAAAAGCAAAATTACAGTGATTTAGCTAAAGAAATACTAAACAGAATTGACCAATTTCCTTTTTCCTCTATTGTTAAAATACATGTATAACATTTTTCTTTATCATGTTTTCACAGATCCCACATTGAAACCACATTGTAAGTATAGAACGGGGACTTTCATTTCAGCTTTATTATCTATTTATGCAGATATTTTGTTTTTTATTTTTTATTTATTTTTTGCTTTTTATTACTTTAGTTTTACTTGCTCTCTATGCGTTCTTGCCTGATTGTCTGCGATATATTGGTAGACACATATAAATGTAAATGCTAATTATGCTTTATATATTCTTATTTTCCAACTTGCTTTGTCAAAATTTTGCCTTTATTATTCATTTATATGTTTATTCTCTGCCGCACTGTTCTTTTAAACAAGAAATATTAACATTAAGTTAAATCTTATATATTGACAGCTACATCTCATAAAGAATATTGATCTTTAATTGTACAAATGCACCATAAATATAATGAGTATAAACAGTTCTGCCTTCTTAAATAGACATAGGATCATATAAATAGAGCATCCGTATCAACCCGAGACACAAATATAATCCAAAGAGCTCTGCTCGAGGGATTATATTGGTTAGAGGGTTGATACGGTGTGTGATATTGAAAAAGCCATGTCATGTACACTTTAGTAAATACATATACCTCAAGTAGATATTTTTTATGTGACATGACGTTATAAAGACAAGGAGATTTGAAATGACGTTATACAGATTATAGGTTTGTCATGCCGTTATACAGATTAGGGTTTTGAAAGCCTATGCAACATTGACTGCAATCGATGATGTGAAGTCATAGATATTAATGGTGTGATAAAGTTCTTTCAACCGTGCTGATATCGATATCATCACGGGTTGCTGATACAGCACGCCTGCCATTGATTGTTTTACACATACAATGTATCTATATGTATAGATTATTACATGGCATTTTTCATAGCAGACACTTTATCGGCCCTAGGTCACGATATCGGCCCAAAAGCCGCAGGCTCGAGGGATGATATCATGAACGAGGTTCGATAAAGGGTCTGATATGAAAAATGACATGTAATGTTCTTTTTATCATATACTTTAGCAGAAGAAATACAGACAAGAACTATTGATTAAAAGTTTGTCTTCTACGAATTTTTAGATAATTATTAACAGACCACCAAATGTATTTTTTGAATATAATTGTTTTTATTGATTTTACATGTACAAGCATTTTATTTATCTTGTCACAACATATATTTGCTCCTCAACTATTTTGTGCACTTGCGGTTTTCCGCTTTTCGAACGAATTTCCGGACATACACGAAGATGCATGTGATAAACGTCACGGAAATTAACGGAAAGGCATGCGATAACATTCCGGAAACAGCTAATAAAGGCCTTTTATCAGCCCGCTTAGTAAACTTTTAGGAATCTGTTCAATAAACCTAAAAAACCTTTAATAGCCTTTTAGTAATATTTCATATAAGTATATGATAATTACTACTTATCACATAATTGTTATGAATATCTTAGGTTTTGCACATGCAATAACCTCAAAATTTCCCGCGGCAAAAAAGAGATATTGTTATTGTGCCCTGTTCCTAATGACGTGACGTCATTGCATCCTTAACGACACGTTCGTGATAAATTGTTTAAGATCTTACCTTTTATGTAACATTGAATTGTTATAATTGACCCTTTTTCTCTTTTTTGTAGAACTTAAATATGTGATAAAAAGATTATAACATTTCTTTTCCATATTGGCTTGGGTATCATCCCTCAACCCATATCGACATCGGCTAAAGCCTCGAGGCCGGTATGGGAGTCTCGGGATGATACCAGGGCCAATATGGAAAAGAGCATGTTATAATCTATACTTAGTATATCTGTATATTTGATATTGGAGTTTTAATACAAAGATACAAAGACAAACATATAAATTCCAATATCTACATTTAGTCAATTGAACAACTCTGACAGTCTTTGAATATTGTACATAAATAAATACAGTTCTTTTAGCTAAAATTGATTTTCAAAAAGAATGAACGTGTAAGACAACCAACATCGTATAATAAAAATGTTGACAAATCTGACTGTATCCGATTTGAAGGCAGAACAATGGACATTTGAATACTTATGCTTCTTGTGTGATCTTTTCTTTTTTGCCATAACCACATATAATGGAAAAGTGTCTTATTGTTGGAAAGAATTACAGTAAGGAAATTAAATGTAACATGAAATTATAGGAATGAAATAACCTTTCAAAATATGTACATAACATGAACTATGAAATATATTCACTGTTGGGTTTGCTCAAATTAGATTTTCATCTGAATCAAACGTATTTATTGATATTTCTTCCGAATTATATCCCTTAAACCATTTAGAATGAATATCCTATACAACAACAGTGAATGTCTCAGAGTGCAGATTTAGTATTTGATTTAAATGTTGGACTCTGCCTTGCTATTGTATTTCATGTTTTCATATATATGTATTTATTGTGAATTACAAATATGTCTTAAGGGTTCACAGATCTGAAAAAAAACTATACAGTTTTAAAGGAAAGGAATTATAGAAGTCCCTTGATTTCTTAGTTTCATTGTAAATTCATGCATACTCACTCATCATTAGATTTATAAACACTGATAAAGCTATATTCATGCATAAAGGGTTATTTTCGTAAAATAGTTTCTTATAATTGTAAAGGTCTTCATGCAAAGGAGAAACGAAGAGATTTTTTGAACTATATAAAGTCAAATAATTTTAATATATGCTGTCTTCATGACACACATTTTACAGAACAAAACGAATTAAAAATTATAGTCAGTGGAAAGGAGAATGCCTTTTAAATTCATATACATCCAAACGGAGATGTGTGGCCATCTTTTTTTATTGAAAACTTTGATCTTCAAATTCACAAAGTTAAAAAAGATTAGGATGGAAATATTCTTGGATTGGACAGTACAATTGAAGAACAGAGAATTACCTTAGTAAATATTTATAGATATGAGAAGGATTGCTTCATACCTTGATCTTTCACTCAATATTGACACATATTGACGACTTTACACGAGAAACTATCAAGGATGTTCTTATCCCAGGCAGAAAACCCTAGCCATATTGTGCACAACGTTTTGAAACTTTTGGTCGTCAGTGCTCTTAAACGTTGAACTTGTTTTTTCTTTCGATCTTTTTTCATCTGAACATCACTGCTCTGTCTTGTGTGGAGGAAACGCGCGTCTGCCGTAATTTTTTTTTTTTATACCAGTTTCCTTATGTCAGCTATTATTCGTGTCTTTGTTTGTTCGTTATGTTCTCCCATTTTTTTGTTTCGTAGTCCTGTCATGTAACGTTGTTATTTCAATGTTATATTTAACATTGCCATAACATCTGGAGGTTTGGCATTCCATCAATCCGGGTTGAACCCACCATGTTTTCCTAAAAATGTCATGCACCAAGTAAGGAAAGTGGCCATTGATATATTATAGTTTGTTTCTGTGTGTGTTACATTGTAATGTTGTGTTTTTGTTGTGTCGTAGTTTTCCTCAGTTTTATTATGTAACACAAATTTGTTTTCTTTCAATCGATTAATGAATTTCAAACAACGGTATACTACTGTTGCCTTTATTTATACTAATGTTCTTGTACCTAGTTCCAATCATAGTTTTTAGTTTACTCTTATGTTGATATGCAACATCACTGTTTCAGGTTTGGCAGAACTGAAGGCTGAGCACGCACGATCAAGTTTAACCTTGACGTTTTACTTTTAGACTGTCCTAAGCCAGGACCACAATGGTTGTCGTTTGTCCATATCTATCGTGTTGCTTTTTTGTTGTCTCGCCTTGGCGGAATCAACAAATGAGACATATGTATGCTTTTCCATCGGTGGTTCAGATGCGCAATCAACAATGTATTATTTTGTAAGAAGGTTTGGTTGATTGTGAACCACTAGTGGTACGTCAATGATATTTGTAATACCATTGTATAAGCATTGACACATCTCATTACCATGGAGATCATTTGGCCCCGGCCGCTCAGTTGTGGTTTTATGACTTTGAAACTTTTCTTAGCTTTCATTTATTAGTTTGTGATTCGGTCAGTTTCCTGGGAACCACTAGTGGTAGATCGATGATATTTGGTTTTGGTTGTATAAGCATTGGCATATCATATTTCCATAATATTTTTTTGTCCAGGCCCGTCTGTTTTGGTCTATTGACCTTGTAGGTCAATGCTAATTGGTACATTTGTGGACAGTTGTATAAACATTAGCACATCTCATTTCCATTGGAACCACTGGTGGTAGATCATTGATATTTGGTGTTAGTTGTATAACCATTGGCATATTATATTTCCATGATAATGAGTAAATATTTTTAAGTCAATAGACCAAAATAGACGGGCCTTAGTTTGAAGTATTACTTTGTGAGTAGGTCAGTTTAACAGGAATTGTTAGTGGTAGGTAATTGATAATTTGTATGCAATAAATTGGTATTTACATTTTTCATTTCCTCGTTATGGTACATTGACTTTATAACTTTTGCATAGTTAACAAGTTAATTATTGTGTTTATGTTCGTTTAAAGGGAGCGACTTATGATTAGTCAATGATTCGACATAAAAATAAGCTTTATCATAGATTTTAGAATGGTTATTTCTGTTTGTATGATATAACTTGTATATTCGGTATGTTAGTATAAAAGAAGTTGTATGTATAACTTGTATACTCGCTAATATAATATGACAGAAGTTGTATCTGAAAAAACGTAAATGCTTAGATGTGTGTAAGCTTACCTAAAATTTGTACATTCCAATTTTACAATGTTGAAAACATGAGGAAATACTTAAATGTAGCAGAGTAACGTATTTAATCAATCAGACTAAAGACAAATCAAACCATTGATATTAGTGAAAAAATATGAAACGTTTTAAAATTCATATATTGTATTTATGAAGGAAAACTAAATGCTATTTTTTTTATTGTAGTGTGTACAGTATCACAAGTAGGATCGTGTTCTACTGACTGTGGCATAGGAAAACAAAATTTTTCTTTAGAGTGCAAAGACCAGAAGTTTGAGTTTGAAGCACCGTGTGAAAACAATAGAAGATGTGAAGGTAAAATATTTGTTATTATCCTATATATTTTTTTTTCTCTTTTGGAATTAAAGCAATTCTAGTGTATAGATGCATGGCGTAGAAGATACAATCAGGAGTAGCGTACGCTTTGTTCCCTGGTAACTTTTGTTAGAACTGGCACGTTACAGTCCTAGTATAACAATAGTTGAAAATATCAGTGATTTTTTATTGGAAAGTATTTTTTATGTAATTATTTTTTGTTATATTTTGTGCTAGCGATCTTATACGATATATATTGGGTCAGTAATTGCCATATAAGATGAGAACAAAGCTCCAATCCCCATATGGAATTTACTGACCCCATATATATATTGTATCAGGTCACTAACAAGCTATATAACGAATTTATCTTACCGACTATCTCAACATGTGGTGTTTAGACTAGTGGCCTTTATGTAAAAGTGATATAATCTTCCATACCGTTAGTATTAAGAACCTACTTCCATTGGTCTATACAACAAAAAAATTCCAACAATAACAACGTGTAAGATTAAAATATGTTTTTAGTATTTATAACAAATGTTCATTGTCATTCCACCACTACTATTCGTGTAATCAATTAAGAACCGCCTATCAACCCTATATATAATATACACGGTCTCAATCCAGTTGCTTTTAAACAAACATATTCTTAGAAATATATAGGAGGTAATTTACATAGGTATATACCATTATATATATGACCTTATTTGTTTATTTGTACATTTAAAAAAGAAAAAAAAGAATCGTGAACAACTGTATTTGAACCGCAGTGACAATATATACGACGCCTTTTTGCGTATTTTTCTACCGACCAACTTCTATATGGATTTTGATACCTGAACATCCAACTCGGCTGTAGATATAACGATCTGCGCCTTTAAGATTGAGTAAATATGACTCACAACAAAACATTGTTGTGTATGTCGCATTAAACAAACCTAGACAAGCTTGTAATTTCATCAGATAGACTTTGTCAAAATTGTTCAAGTAATCTCTGTTGTATTTCTTATTTACTATCCGAACTTTTGAAAGCAACCTGTGCATTCCACACTAAATTAATTCATGTAGTTATACATTAACTAATACAAAATCCCAGATAATTAGCTAGTACCGCTTTGCATTTATTTCGACCAAAAGCAAAAGGCACGTGAGTTTTTAACATACTCATTTTTCATCCCATTATACTCAGCGGGTTAATTATTTTTATTAATGACTTTGATTATTCCTTTTTCGATTATAGGCCCATTTAAAATTTCATCAAACTCATTTAACAGTAGGTTTGGTAATTGAAACTCTTCCTTTTTATTTGTATCACATTCAATAAGCTTCTTAAAGTGGTCATGCATAACTACTAGTGAAATTAAACTTTCCTTTTTTTTTTTGTATTGGAGAAAAAAAAATTTAAAAATTATTACGGGTAGTGAATTTATATCTTACGAAGCTTATTTTCTTTCTATAACTGACAATTTTTTAGATATTTATATACTTTACTTGCTCTTTTCAGTGATGTCCTATAATTTATACTTTTCTGTTTATTATATTTGTATTTTGCCGACAGAAATAGTTTTCTTTTCAATTTACATTTGTACATAATTTACCAAACCATGGTTTGTTCCTCTTTTTGTACCTCATTAGTCTTTGTCATCGAACTCTTTTAAACAAAAGTAGAAAATAAATCTTTAGCTGCCTTCGAGTAACAATTCATGAAAGTCATATGAAACGAGTGAGTGGTGAAAAATAATGTTTGTCCAATTTTTGAACCAATGCATGTATCATACCTGTCAACCTGTGACGATGAAAATGCAGGTCATGACCTGCATTGAAGAATAAAATCTCAGGTCATAGCGCGTACGAACTTTTTGCGAGCTGAATTTCAGTATTTATGGTACATTTTCTTACAATGCATATCAAAGATACCAAAACATCAATGCATGTTCACTTGGTTAAGTCATTTTAAGTCTTATTATTAATTTGTATGTCAGTGCACTTTTGAAGATTTTTATAAATTTGTGTAACAGAGTCTTTTCTTTTTTAGTTTTAGTATTTATCTAACACTTCAATATATTTTTCATGTGTATATTTACAGTTTAAGAATATTAGCTAAGTTGCGTTCTGAAATGATACTTCTAATTAGCAAGGAAATAAGACTATGATAAAATATAGTAATACAGTTAATGGAAGTATAAATGCAAAAAATAATTTGCAACTTTTTTTTAAATATTGTATAAAGGTATGAAAATAATGAAAAGTTATTTTTCAATATGTATTTGAATTTTATATTTTTATGATTTAATCTTTTTCATCCATAAAACGCGAAAATAAGGAATAATTTTGAATGGTGACAAATAAGGGGAAGTAACTAGTTGAAATATGTTTGTTTATGTTTATAGTGCAATTTATTTACGACCTAAAGCTAAGGTAATTTGTGTTAATTAACAGTGTGTTTGACACCAAAGCTGTCAAATAAAGCCATGCCCTTAATGGGTCACTTAATTTGACAGTTTACATAGTTAGATGAACTTCCCGGTATATCAAAGGAATATTACTAAATCAATCTCAAGGCTAAGAAATACGGGTGAAATCGGGTCATTTGCGGTATTCCCGGGTTATTTCAATGACCCGGCGGGTGTCCCGGGTGATCCCTCAGAATTGTGAAAATCTCGGGTCACACCCGCAAAATACGGGTCAGTTGACATGTATACATCATAAACTTAGTCCTCTGTGCACGATTTTATCATTATTTTTCACAAATATATCATATAATCGTCAATTTTTTTCTCTCTGTTTGTTATGATTTAACAAATATGGCTGCTCATTAAATGCCGTGATTTAAAGCCGAGTTTTACCGATTGTTACCTTATAGTTAACAAATCACAAAAAGAATGGGTATTGAGCACGTTTTTAACATGTATAATCAGATATTTGTTTATTTCAATGACAGATCCATGCGTATTGTGGTCACTGGATTTTTACGAGGAGGGTTACGCTCGGGTCACTATGCATACGGAAATATGTCGGCGAATTGCTTCCTGGAAGCAAGCAATTAAAAATAAGTAAACTTCTTCTAAATGTGGACAAATTAGTTATAAAAAACATATGCATATTTTTTTTTAATTTGAGTTTTCTTATGACTTTGAACAAGTTACAAAATAATCATCTGCTTTGAAGGATTCTAATTTATTACAAAAATCACGTACTTTTCCTCGTTCTTTCTTACATTTTCGATGATCTTGTGTATATCCTGTTCAAACTATTTTACTGACGTCTTTTACGCGTCTGGTGTAAGTATAAAATTTGAATCCTTGTGTCTATGATGAGTCTATGTATATGATCTCTTTTTCTGTACTATAAAATTGACCTCTGTTATTAGTTTGGCATGCATCTGATAAATCAATAAATTCACCTTTTTTCATTTCCATCTTAAACCTCTACCAAATTTTCATCAGGAACGCCAAACCCAAAAGGGGTCCAATAATTGTAAAAATGTTCATAATCTCTAAGTGTTACTATCTTCTTTTTCTATTTCCTTTAAAGCATATGTTGATGCATAACTGCTATTTTCTAGTGGTTTATAAATACATATGATAAACATGTTTGATCGATCTGAAATATTAGTCCGTTGAATCCATTTAACACATTCAAAGTCGGTTTTGATGAAGTTGATATTTCTTTCTATCAACTTACTATATATGAATGAGATGCCATCAGATTTTAGTCCTGAACATTTTTCTACTTTTTGAAAAAGAAAGATACCACCGGGCAAAGATAGCAGATCAAATTCATTAATTTTTAATTCAATTCATACTAAAATATCGTATTTATGAATAGTTTAAATGAAGTCAGCAATAATTAATTTAGATTTTAAGCCGCATACATGTAATACTGACATTTATGATAAAAGAGATGATTTCTCATTTCCTATCGTTAATTATCCATTTTTAGGTGGTGACGTTCCCTTGTCACCATTTTACGTGGTTATATATCTCAACCTGTACGATTTGCTCGTGTATGTTACAATGTTTGTATATTTTAACGAGAGAAATGTATGTATTACTGAAAAGATTTTACACCAGGGTTCTCGATATCACAAACTAGTCAAAACATTTACTAAATTTTATCATCAGTATCAGAACATCATTTGTAAATATAGTTCAATATGCAGACTTCTTAAACGTTTAGGTATTTCACATCCAATATTTTATGGAAATATTCTTTATAAAGCACAAAAATGTCAGTATTCACCTCAGAAGTAACAAAACCTTTAAAAAGACTTATTAAGAAGGGATATAGTTACGATACTGTTGGCAGGTCATTAAAAATTGCATATTATGGCGTTAAAATTGATTCACTTATAGCGTCTTTGCATCGGAACTAAACACATTTATTATTAATAAACCAGTTGTTGGCATGACACGTGCTATGTTCTTCTCATATATGTTATGATGGTATGATACTAAACCCCTCACGGGGAGGATAGTGCCTGATATTTATATAATGAAGACAGAATTTTTCAATCAGTTTAAATTAAGTCTGGAGCTGGCATGTCAGTTAACATCTAGTAGTCTGATATTACTTATGTATTATTGTCATTTTGTTTATATTCTTTGGTTTCATCTTCTGATATCAGACTCGGACTTCTCTTGAACTAAATTTTAATGTGCGTATTGTTATGCGTTTGTATGGCGTTCATTATCACTTAACTAGTATATATTTGTTTAGGGGCCAGCTGAAGGATGCCTCCGGGTGAGAGAGTTTCTCGTTGCATTGTTGGTGACCTTCTTCTGTTGTCTGTTATATGGTCGGGTTGATGTCTCTTTGGCACATTCCCCATTTCCATTCTCAATTATATACAAGACATTTTACAACCCCTCCCCATAGTTTGAAAGATCCGCAGAAACCTTATATCTTGTAGCAGTGTCGTTCTTCAAATATTTATTCTCTTCATTGTCCGTATTAGATGACTCGGTTTGCTATCGTTTAAACGGTCTTTCTAGCGTGAGAGGACTTGTATTGTATGTTAGTTGCTAAAGACTGTTCAAAGATGCTGTGTTCTATAACGATCTCTTCAGGCAATTTTTCATTTACGCCAAAACTCTTTCTGTTTTATATTTTTGTATATCTTACCACCGCTTCTAAATCTTTTTTGTATAGGAATCTTGACATAATAGGCTTTGTACTATTGAATCCATAATATTTATACATGTCCATATTCAACGTAGTATTCCATCCTAAGTTCGTTGTGCATAAAGTTTCGAAGTTTTGCTTCTTAATTTCCATTTTGGTGAAAACCTAGCCCGGAGAAAATAAGATGGTTTTTCATTGACCAGCCACTTAAACTGTTCATTCGGTATATATAACTCGTCTTAAAATCACCAAAACAATTTAAGATCTGTAAATTTGCGTTTGCAAATGTTTTGTTCTTCCCTCGCCGGGATTCAAACTGATTTATTGTGGCACAAAATCGCATTGCATTGTGAGCGACATTCTGCACAGAAGAATAAGTGGTCAGTATGCTGGAGTTTCTTATCGACAACATATTTGTTGAGTTTGGAGGTAAACTTTTCCAACAAATTGTCGGCATTCCTATGGGAACAAACTGTGCGCCTCTCCTTGCCGACCTCTTCTTATTTTCATATGAATCGGAGTTCCTCCAGACACTTGTCAAAAACAAGAGGATCAAAGAAGCCAGATTATTTAATTTCACTTTCAGATATATCGATGATGTTTTTTCCATAAACAATCCGAACTTTTGAAAAGTTTCTTTGAACAACACGCATTTGACTAGCAGGTTGACTAACTGATGTTCTCAAGTTCTGCTGTCTGCCAATGGTAATTGCCAATCTTCAGCTCAAAAATGTTTCTTCCCTGGTCAGGATTTCATGCTACTGAAATATCATGGCAGCAAATCGTATTTTCACCATGCTTGACGCGCAAGACAACTCGACCACCTAGGCTCTACAATAATAAAGCTTTCGGTGGTCAGGTGTCACCTTTTCTAACAGTTTTTATGTTAGCGCCGTAACATGATAAACGAGGCATGCAGATCGAAATTTTATAAACGAGCTGAAAAGTCTATCCTAAAGGATCTTACAAATAATGCAGGATGTAGTCGCCGAAATGGGTACATTATAAGTACGTCTGAACTAGTGACAGCTCTGCCACAGATTTTATCTATCGGATCACCAGCAGTGATACAAAGCTGAAAATATATTCTGTATATAAAGTTCGTCTAAACATCTGCCCAACAATGCCAGATCTGTAAATTTATGGACACAAATATTCGAACTTGAATTCAACATAGACACAGAGAGACAGTCTATCTAAAATATATTTGCACACAAGATAAACTTTAGATAAACAATTGATAGTAGGTGCATGTAATTACTGTATGTCAATTATAATGCAAATTAAAATTTTATATATTCAAGGTGGTTGGAGTAACTGGGAAACTTTTGGTGCTTGTTCTGCAACATTGAATAAGGGACAACAGATAATTTACAGAAAATGTGATAATCCATTTCCTGGTCAAGATTCTCCTTACTGTGTTGGAGAGAACATCAAATATCAAGATTGCAACCCCACTGGGTGTCCAGGTACAAAATTCCATCATACCAAACAGTGTCATTATCTTATTATATAATGTATCAGTCTAGTTTTACAATAAGGAACCCCGTGAACATAATTGTATATGATATGAAGGCGAAAGTTTGAATTTCTGATGTATGATTTAATACTTTAAATGAATTTGGCTGTCAATTGTGGGTATTTTTAGCTCTTAAATAGTTTCGGTACTTATACATCCTCCGATTCAAATGATCGGCTTTGAGCGTTCCTGATGAAGGTAAATACAATAAAGCGCTTCGGACACATGAAATGATTAAAACTGTTGTTTTACAGATCGAAAAAAATATTTGTAACAAGTTCTGACATAAAACATTTTCACTTCAAATGTCTTCGATGTGAGAGCGTAAAAACGCACATAATTGATTATCTTATACAGAATATAATCTGTTGCATACTTTTAGTATTTCTAACTTAAATATTATTTTTTTATTTTCCTTAATGATTTTAATTTACACTTGTTTTTTTACAGTTCACATTATATATCATTAGAAATAAGACTACTCCAAACCTATTGCAAACATTTTCATTCATTTGATGTTGACGAACATGTTGTATAGTGTATTGTTTGATTTCAACGAATGTGAACACTTGTAGGGTCATGGAGCTGTTGGGAGGATCATGATCAATGCTCAACCTCATGTGGTAATGGGACACAAATAAGACATCGAAGGTGTGACAATCCGGCGCCAACAAATGGTGGTGTTGAATGTTCCGGTAAAAATGTGACTCAAGTTCACTGTAACATCAAAGAGTGTCCAGGTATATATGCCAAGCGTAATATTTACAGTAACAATTTAGTTATAACTTTTTATAGGTATTTAAAATCATTCCGTACAGTTTTCTGAATTGGAGAGATGTTTTCAAAGTGATAATATCGTCTGTTTTTCAGCAGATAATAAAGATAATAGAGGGACGAAAGATACCAAAGGGACAGTTAACCGCGTTATTTTTATATAATGTTTAACTCGGTCGAAAATAAACAAATTATGTGAATCAGCTTTAGAAACAGAAGGAAAACGAGGTTCGTCAATCTTTGTTTTTTCTTGTATCGTAACTAATCTTAAAAAAAGTAATATTTCCGACAATGTACATGTATTGCAATTTAAAACCGACACTTTAAAGTTTTGTTGTATATTCCAAAACAATTAACTCTGATTTTATCAAACAGGGTCGACGACAGATTTTAAACGCAGACAGCGACAATTCCAAAATTGAAATTTCACAAATAAGAAAACATTCATATTGCCGCGTATTGTTTAATACAGATGCAGAGTAATAAGTGATTTTATTTGTAGAAGGTCAAATAAAACCAAAACAGTACTTGTGTAGCTTTTATTCTCACAGTGGTTGTCTGCTTGCAGGATAATATATAGAATGCCCATGATCAGTGCAGACTGAATTTAATCTGGTTGTACATATTTAACACGTCTAGTCAGCGAATTTCCTATTGTACAATTTACAAAAAATAAAAATACTTCTACAGAAATGTACAGAACAAAATCAATATTCAAAAATGGAACAATATCAATTATTTTTTCGGAAACCGTATATATGTTCCGGACCATATGAGTATTTGGACCATACACGAATACTCATAATTGTCCGACCGTACGCGTATGTTCGGGGTAATTATCACGTTTACTTTCGATACTTTTAAAATCGGGTATGATCTTCTAGTTATCACGTCATTATAAAGGTCATTTTGTTATATTCTAATGATAAAAATGATTAACAAAATAAAAAATAAACAGTTTCACAGAGTTCATTTTACTCCCTATTTGTAAGTGCTATAAGACGATTTCAAAATCAAACGCATTGTAAATCAAAGGAAGTTTTGTTGCTTTACGTATGCCGGTATAGTGATTTACTACGTTTATTGTGTAAAGTAGATGGCATAACCGGCAAGGACCATAGTTTATTTATGTTCTTATGTGAATATAGTGAATTGCAGTCATGTAACGATATTGAAGATCCATGGCTACTTAAAACACCGTAGATACATCGGAATGGCCCGAGACCTCGGTATCAATGCACGCTTTTGCAAATAATGTTAGCTTTTCAAATCAAAAGGTGTAAATGAAAAGGATCATTGACAAGCAAGACATGCAAATGCAGAAAAGCTAAGGTACCGTGTGGAATGAAATGTCACCCAAAGAATAAATGCTAGAATACAATCAGCGATGAAAACTAAAATCAATGAATTGGACCTTTGGATTATAAAATTAATAGATTTTTATGAAAATAGCATTGGGTTTTTTGAAGATAAGGTTCATTTTTTTGTTGAAAGGTTTCTAATAATTATTTGAAAAAATACCCATATGGTCCAAATACTCATAGGGTCCGCTCGTTGATAACCACACGAGCATTATACTAATATGGTCCGATCACACGCGTACGGTCCGACCAAATGAGTATACGCATATGGTCATAACCATACGCGTATGGTCTAAATACTCATATTGTCCGGAACATATACACTGTCAGTATGATTGAAATGAATCTAAACAATTTATTCAAATACTACAGAAGACAATATGAAACAAAATAAGAAAGTAAATCCGACTCACGCTTTTATAATTCCAAAATTTCAAAGTTCACGCCAATTTGATATTTTCAAAAGAGACTGTGCATTTATTTATACCCAATGAAGCTAGCACATCTAGTTGTGGTGTTAATAATGATTGATTTAAAATGCGCAATACATTATATGCCTATATGGAGTTATTTTATTGGTCAGTCTTTCGACGAACCACCATGACAATACCATTATCAAATGAAATATGCTTACATGATCACATAATGACATGTATGAAAATAATCAAAACAGGATGATATGTTGCAAACACAGAATAAATCTTGTAGGATTTCAATGCATAAAAAACAAACATAATTTTATATCTTGATTTGCATGCCACAAAACCAGGTTCAACCCACCATTTTTTTCCCTTTGAAAATGTCCTGTACCAAGTCAGAAAGATGGCCATTGTTATATTATTGTTCGTTTCTGTGTGTGTTACATTTTGACGTTGCGTCGTTTGTTTTCTCTTATGTTTGAGTGTAAATTCACATTAACATAAGACGTGTCACGGTACTTGTCTATCCAAAATTCATGTATTTGGTTTTGATGTTATATTTGTTATTCTCGTGGGATTTTGTCTGATGCTTGGTCCGTTTGTGTGTGTGTTACGTTTCAGTGTTGTGTTGGTGTTCTCCTCTTGTATTTAATGCGTTTCTCTCGGTTTTAGTTTGTTACCCTGATTTAGTTTTTTGTCTATGGATTTATGAGTTTTGAACAGCGGTATACTACTGTTGCCTTTATTTAAACAATAAACAAGGAAAAGACGTATATTCTCCAAATACCAGACACAACAAATCATCAGAAAATTGTTATCAAAGATACAAGAATTATGATTCAATAAATTTATCAATAATTCAACAAGCCTAAATAAAATAACTGTATGTTTGTTTCAATTTAGTTTATAAATGGGGACATTTGAAAGACCTCAACCTAGCGAAGGATGATCTTAAAGAAATTATGAAGGAAGAGTTAGATGACCTGAAAAGCAACTTGACCATCGACTCGAAAAACATGTCTGCTTCTATCAGAAAACGCATATCAGCACCTGACGATAGACCGACTGCTGCCTCTGTGGGCTATATAGGTGTCGCTCTGCTCGTGATTCCTTTGGTGATAATTATAAGTTTTGACGCTCAAAAGGTTTTGGCCTGGGTTTCCAAAATGTACAGAAAGGTTAGTAAAAGAAAGTCGGCGAAAATCGCAAATGCTAAATTGGCAAAGGATAAAACAAACGTTTCCTTTTAACTATTTGTCACTACAATCAGAATCTTGATCGATGTCATCGGAACTCAATTCTTTTGAACAATATAAATTGTGTTAATAATTTATTACTATCTGAAAACAAAATTGGAAATATTTATCAGACCTACTTGAAATTATTTCAATGTACAATCCAAAAATGGCAAAAACATTTTTTTTGAAATGATGACACTATGATTGCTAACGGAATGTAAGTCGTTTTAGTGTAAGTTAGTCTCCCACATCCTTATTTGAGATACATTTCTATGGTTCATGATAATTGGGGTTTTTTAAAGTTTAACGATATTTTGTTTTCCTGAAATTTTTAATCCACTGTGATTGTTCAAAACTAAACTTATTTAATTTTGAATGATAATTTCTATTATAAAGGGTGTAACTTAACTTTGGCGTTTTAATTCAATCCTTGTCATTGTAGTTCATTCAGCTTCAAATGTTCAATTTGACAAAAACCGTAGGGTTGACTGTGGGATTGAGATATAATCATTCGTGTTCTCCCATCGTTTGCAGTAAAAGTTACGCGTGCGTTAGGCTGTGCGGTATCAGGTTTATTTTATATACATTGATATACTTCTTTTTTATATTGTATTTCGTTTTCTCTTAATTCTAAATGGTATTATGTTATATTTTCCATGATTGCTTGATTTTCATGTACAAGGAGATTCGAAAAAAAACACTTTGATCAACCAATACACAATATCTGTGGATATAACCTTAACCTTTGAAAATAGTCATATTGATATATCATTGTCTATCATTGCAGTTATTTGCAACTGACAATTTCATAAACAATATTATCATTTGATAAGCTTTTGATGATTTTCAGATGCATTTGTTTTTTACGTACAGATATTTAAAAAAAAATACATAATGGGAAGGATGTGATTACATTTTTTAATCAAATTTCTTTTTACTGGAACTTGATTTATATCAATTTAAATGTTTTTTTTTTACACCAAAACATATAATTTGTATTCCATGAGGTCATGAGAGTAGATTGTGTGTAATAATGGAAAAAACCTACTAATCTGGCTTTTGTGAAAATTTAATTTATTTTAGAAAATTTTCAAATGTTTTTTAACCATCATATAGATTACATGCAAGTTACTAAATAATAAATAATAAACTATCATATGGGTCTACATATACAATACCTCTTGTAAAACTATGTATCTAAGTCATGGATGTGCTCAATATTTCCGACCTACAATCATGTGCAATTATGATAAAATGTCGTAGAAAAATTACAAAGTTATTTCCAAATAAAGCACATCTTGTATACTGTGACCGTGAAGCGACATTACACCGCATAAGTAAAACAAAATGACACAATTTGTATAAATCGTGTTCTCATAGGGTTCCATGTTAATGCAATTATAAGAATTTAATGTTGTTTTTTTTATAATTTTACTGGATAAAAAGCGTTTATCCGGCGCTCACTGAAGAGCGTCATACAAAATGTGCTACGGTCATCACACTACAATAAAAGTACATATAGACGCACTCAATTCTTAAATGCTACTGTTAAATTAACATCGACTCCACATCTCTTTGTTTGAGACAACAGAATAAAAATATACCTAACAATTTTTAAATGGATGAAGTACTGAGTTTCATGAGAGTTAATCCCTATTTTGAATGTGACGAAGATGTAATATTTTAACTTAGAACTATTTAATCACATTAGTGGGGTCGTGTAATATTTTGTATCTTTTATTCCGTTGTATGCCTGTCATATAAACTTTGACACATGTAGTTTGGTGTGCGTTGTCTTTTTGTATTGATTGTATCATTTGTTACCATTGTGAACTATTCATATATCCTTCGAAACATGTTGTTTGTCTTTTAGTTATTGAATTTTTGGTTCATATTGTAAAAATCAAGGCAACAGTAGTATACCGTTGTTCGAAATTCATAAATGAGTGATTGATTAAAAATATTTTTAACCTTTAATACATACTTTGGAATATTAAATTAGCACCTTTAAATTGGAATGGATATTTTGAAGAGCTTGTTTTCATTGCAGTGATATTTTGAATACAAAAATGCGTTTTACAATTGAGATATTTAACGTATTCATATCATTGATTACCTGGGGTCATCTCTTCCTCAATTTTACAAACAACATCATGAAGGTAACCGTTACGATATACCTGATTAAAGTGACATTACTGGTTCATGACTGACGTCGAATGCGTTTCAACACAATATTTGTATTGTCACTAGCAATACGACGACATACAGTAGTAGTTTACCGGTCCAAATAAACAATTTATTCGTGGGGTTCGTGAGGGTTTAAAATTTTGATATGGTGTTGTATATATATGTTTGACATTGTTTTAATAATTCTAATTTTGTGTCAACAATAACGATTTTGAATATGTGTGTATTGTATTATATTCAATTTTACTATTGCTAATGTTTTAATTAGCTGCAATTAGAAATAATGTTATCGTAAAATAAAATGATTCCCAGAAAGCAAGCATTGGTTTCTGGAAGTCAAAAAATAGGAACTCTTTTCACCGGTACAGAAGCGAAGAACATTGTTGACAGCAGAATTGTAATTAATTGCTGTATACTTATATAAATGAAAAATAGATTTGCTGTTTTGTATGTCGTGATATTGATTGTTTATGTTGTGTAATCAATAAAGATTTTGACTAGATTTATGTTTTCTAAATATAACTGTCTTGTTTTAAACTAAAGGGATCAAATATATATTGTATAATTATTTTGAATAAATAAATCACTTTCAATCAAATGTCAAGTTTCACAGCTAATCCAGAAAAGAGTGGCTAACTTGTTTTAATCTTAGCAAATTATAATGGTGAAATGCTCGTCCATCTAAAACAATATTCCCTTGTAGTTTCATTATTATCCAGTTTTATTATGCATAGATAGTTGTTTCGAACGGAGAAGATTGTTTTACAATATATATTGATGTCTATATTTATTACCAGTTAACATGTATTTTTGCTTTTATATCATTAAAGTTTAGATTTATCTGTAAATATCAGTGAAAAAGTAATACTAAATATTTATGTTTATTTTTTCTCCAAAATGTTCGAGTAACAAAGTATTAACAGTTGTACAGCAACAACAAAAACAACCCAAAAAAAGACCACAAGTGTGACTAATGAATTTATTTTCAATAGTGTAACAGTAATCAATTTTTGTAGAAAATAATTTAAAATAAAGATATTATGCCAAGAAATAAACATTATATGTCATGTTTTTAATCCTTCACCTTTTTGAAAAAGTTGTTCTACTTCTGAAAATATGTTTGACTTATATATTAAAGATATACTACTAGATGTTTGTTTGATTTTATGTAATAAAAAAATAGCGTTTCGTTTTATGGTTTTGGTTCTGTCTTGCCTCCGAATTACTTAGTGTGTATAAAAAATAAAAGTTTTATATCAAAAGTGTGTAGCTGTGCTATTTAACCATTTTGTATTACGTGTAAATGTCAAAGGTCATAATTTGAAACATACAAAATCATATTGAAAGTCTATATCAAAGGTTATATTTGCATGCGTCCAAGGAGCAACCATGTTACGGAATGTATTTGATTATCTTGAATATAAAAAAAGAAGATGTTGGATAAATGCCGATGAAATAATTCTTCAAACGAGACTTAATGACAAGAAAATTAACGACTGTAGGTCACCATACGGCCTTTGACAATTAGCAACGGCTATATTAACAGCATAGTCAGCTATAAATTTCCAAGTGTATTGTTTTCCCGTATAGTGCCAAACCATGAAAGATAGTACAATGTGTATCGTTCATTATCAAATGATTGATAGATTTAACTATGAAATTCATTAAAAATCTATGATATGTAATCATTGGTTCAGATAATGCTTTTTTATATTTGTTGTCACATAACAGTAGCCTTATAAAACACAATTCCTAGTTCAAGTATATCAAATCTTAGTTTCCACAATTGTGTGCCGGACTAATAGTTAAATGTCGTTTCAACGGTTCAATACGGATATTAACCCAATTGGTTCCTACACTATAATGTATAATAGAGTAATGAAATAGACGACAAACCTTACTGCGACCACTACACAACTAAAATTAAAAAATGCACACAAGACTAACAAATGCTTGAGTTTCCTTATTTAGGACAGCAGCATAAAAGATGGACGAAAGATACCAAAGGGACAGTCAAACTCATAAATCGAAAAAATAAACTGACAACGCCAAGGCTATAAATGAAAAATACAAACAGACAAACAATATTACACATGACACAAAATAGAATACTAAAGAATAAACAACACGTACCCCATAAATGTGACAAGACTTAACATTTTTTGTGACATCTCATACTTTCCCATATACCCCTAGCCATATTTGAATAAACTACCATACAGAGATACGCACAGTATATACCTGTTTGATAATTTTTCTGTTGAAATAAGTGGATTAAACCCGATTTGATAGCTAGCTAAAAAACTCACTTGTATGATAGTGGCATCAATTCCATTATATTGACAACGATGTGTAATATTCTCAAACATTACGTCCGTCCGATTATAAAAAAAAAGTATAGTCTATGACCTCAATGAAGAACAATGATCCAATGTAGATGTGCTGCTAGCTATAACTTTAATTCTGTAGCTTATGTATAAGATACAAACATTTCCATTCTGAATTTTATTAAAACAATAGTTATCATAATAAGAAATACAAATTGACATTACAGCATCCGTTAATACACGTGTCTCTTCTTTATGCTATGGCGAGATTCGGTGGTAAGAAAAATGACAAACGGTCACATGTCACGAACATTCATGAACGGACAACGAATTTTCGTGAACAGTCTTGAACAGAAGAAAGAAGTAAAAATTACAAAACAAAATTGTTCAGATTAAAATGTGGTATAATCTGTATCTGTATACAAACAAACAAAAATACAACAAAGACACACAAAAACTTTCATTTTTGTTAAGCAAAGAAATGAAATATTGTGATACATTTCCGTTCAATTTAAGAAACATTAAGATAAAGGTTAAATTTCAATTTATTCTTTCAACAGTTGTTTAAACAATCGTATCTAGCTATGAGGGGTAACAAAAATACGCCCTTAAAGCCTTTTAAACGGAAAAACCAACAGTCTCAACTATATAAAAGACGAGAAACGGGAAACACTCATGAAACATATCATTACAGGACAACCACTGAACACCAGGTTTCTAACTTAGGAAAGCTGCAAACAAATGCACCTGGTTAAAAAGAACCACCCTTAACATTTATATAAAAACAAAAGTGTATCATCACAACATTTAAACACATACTACATAATATCAATGAAAATAGCTTTACTCATAAAAAAAAAGATTTACACTTAACGAATAAATTTGAAAATACGACACAATGTTAATACAAAATCAATAACAAAAAATGGGGTAATGTACACAGAAAACTGACGATAATATTTATGTAAGGTATACAGTAATGAAGAACGGAAATACTTTTTAAAATATAAATAAATTTGTTGTTCATAGTACAAGAACAGAACTTAATATTCATAGTTATACCAAACACTCAATAAACCTGGTATATATTAAAAATATAGAAACAAGATATCAAATTAAATAAGATAACATTTAATACAAAAATGTATTACAAATGGTATAAACATTTCAAATAAATACTAAAGTACGATTGGTGAGTATTCGCAGTTTCTGAAGCTAGTTAAAAGCAAATAACAATATTGTATCAGAGACTATAAAAACGATAAAAAGACAAACACTGAAGAATCACATCAACAAACGTCAAAAATAAGTGCGTAACCAAAATAATCTCGGGATAGATTTATTTAGAGTTCCATGGTATTTGAAACCATCGTGTAATATTGGACGTTATGCAACTAAAAACCGCAGATATGATACATGGTTAACATGTGTCGAAACAGTGATTGAGTAAAGATTTTAGTCTTAAACTGGTTTAATAGTGCATGAATTCACATATATATGAAAGCGGAATGTAACATTGATAATCACCCCATTGAAAACCAAAGCCTGTCCACATCAACATACATAACTGAGTCATCGGTCCATTTGGTTCTCCAGTTTCCATGTCACTAAATGGCATTGATTGGTTGGGTTGACCTATCCATTCCATGTCGTAATCATTATGGAAGTTATAACCTCCAATCCAGTATCCATCAACTGGGGAAAAATAAAATGAACGTAAATAAATATGTACACATATATATCAGTACCGCAAATTTATTTATATAAAGTACAAGTAAAATGTAACTCAAGGTAGATGGATTATCTAAATAATGATCCATAGATTTTTGGAATGATTTGCCAAAATATAGTTTATATCATGTTCTTTGAAAAAAAATAATAAAAGGAATGGGTCACGGGGCTTATTCTCATGGTACAGGTAGTTCAAATTGACTGATTTTTTATAGATTATGCATGAAAAAACAAATATTCTGCCATAGAATTTTGATATAAAATATGAGAAGATAGCTTTAATAGTATTCTTTCAAATAAGAAAAAGAAAAAATGAGATCACCGGACCCGTTTTCCTGCTACATAATAAAATAAAGAAAGTCCTAACACATTCTATTGTAAAAGTACCTTGGATTATTTGCCCTTACATTTGAGTCGCCTCTCCTTATGAAGCAAAGTTTGAAAAAATTGATTCAAACAAAAGTTTTTGTTTTTTTTTGTAAAATACAACCATAAATATGATAAAACATTTCATTTTCTATACTGAAATGAAAATTATTGCACATGAACTACTTACCTACTTATTACAAAATTTGCACATTCTATCGAACATCTAGACCGATTTTTTTCTAGTGTTTTAAAATACAAGATGGAGGAAGACACTCTATTTTCTTAATACATGGTGTCTTACACATATCTAGTTATAAGCTGTTATGCTAATGCTCACGTCCAATTGACAGATTTATTGTTTTGGTGTTACATGTATGATAGAAATATTTCTATATTAAAGACCAAACATGTATGGTAAAGTTCGTGTTTGTGTCATTTGATTAATTTATCACATATATAAATCAATGTTAAGGAGAAGATCTTTTGCATTACACTTAACGAATTCCGGGAATTGAAAACTTGAGTTTGAAACTGTCATTTCTCAACCGAACACCTTAACATGTAATCTCCACAAACACTGTTTTTTTGTTATATTTACTACTCCTTCGCAACCGTTAAAGAATAAGACAAATCTATTTTACCAAATTACGTGTTACATCATCAAGAATCATTTAGATCGAAGAGATCTGAACATTCCATATGAGTTTTATTTCCCCTTATGTATTTGACATGAGAGAAATGGTAAGAAACTCATGCGTCTGAAGTGATAGAGATAAGGAGTCTTCTGATTTGAGGACCTGGGTCCATCAAATGAAAAAAGCCAAGGTCAAACTTCAAAGTCGTGTTTCTTTTTTTTACTTTGCTTGTGGATGCTTCTCCTTTGAAACGTTAATAGATATCGACAACAAATGTTCACCTAATTATTAGTTGTGATCTGTCGAAATAAGAAAATCTTATTCGCAGGAAAGTTGAAACTTTTAATTGGAGCTTTCGCCCCATAAATGTTAAAAGTAAAATGTATTGTAAGATTACTTTTTGTACCTTTGTTTTCATTTTATATCTATACATGATAAGACCTTGTGTAAACAGTAAGTAGATATGTTTTGTACTAATTTAGTGTAAAAAGTAAGTAGATAGTTATCAAAAGTACCAGGATTATAATTTTATACGCCAGACGGGCGTTTCGTCTACATAAGACTCATCGGTAACGCTCAGATCAAAAAAGTTAAAAAGCCACACATATACAAAGTTGAAGAGCATTGAGGACCCAGAATTCCAAAACATTGTGCCAAATACGGCTAAGGTAATCTACTCCTGGGGTAAGAAAATCCTTACTTTTTCGAAAATTCAAAGTTTAGTAAACAGAAAATTTATAAAAATGACCATATAATTGATATTTAAGTGCTGAACCATATATTTTTAGAATCAGTGTCAAGTAAATTATTAATAATACCGGAAATAATTTTTTTTAGACAGGAAGTAACATTTTTTTTCCTTTCTTAAACAAATGTAAAGAAAATATATATTGTTAATATTAGCATACAATTAGTTATCATTCTTACATGACGTCCTTTAAACGCGTTGAGTACACAACCGTGGTAAAATCTGAATATATTGTTTAGGCTGTTCCGATCGTACTCCTACGTCTTATGCTTTTTTTATGAATAAGTTACCTGACGCCATACAACGGTAAAAACACGCTTGTGAAAGCGAAAATCACCACAGCAAGGAAACGTAATTCAACGATGTTAAAAGGTGTTATATAAGCCATTTGTTGTATACATATAGGACATATATGTTAAATAATAATTTAAATTCATCAAAACCTATCTAAATATGTAAATATAACTAGTTAAAACATGTTACTTATTCAGTTTGCTCCGTTCTTTTACGTCAATTTAATAGCCCGTTTATTTATGGTAACGGCAAATAATGCCTTCAATTAGAGCGCTTCGATCCAAAATAAATGCCGTATTTGTCCTATTAGAATCAAAATAATTCATTGGGGCTTGAATATATCGTGATTTAACCACGATGTGTACCTTTATAAAATTGAGAAAGGAAATGGTGAATATGTCAAAGCGACAACCACCCGACCATAGAGCAGACAACAGCCGAAGGCAACCAATGGGTCTCCAATGTAGCGAGAATTCCCGCACCCGTAGGTGTCCTTCAGCTGGCCCCTAAAAATATGCATAATAGTACACTGATAATGGACGTCATACTTAACTCCGAATTATACACAAGAAACTAAAATTTAAAATCATACAAGACTACCAAAGGCCAGAGGCTCCTGACTTGGGACAGGCGCAAAATTGCGGCGGGGTTAAACATGTTTATGAGATCTCAACCCTCTAGCCAATGTAGAAAAGTAAAAGCATAACAATACGCACATTAAAATTCAGTTCAAGAGAAGTCCGAGTCCGATGTCAAAAGGTGAAACAAACAAAAATAAATAAAATGACAATAATACATAAATAACAACAGACTACTAGCAGTTAACTGACATGCCAGCTCCAGACCTCAATTAAACTGATTGAAAGATTATGTCTTCATCATATGAATATCAGGCACAATCATTCCCGTTAGGGGTTTATTATCACACTCTCATAAAATATATGAGAAGAACATAACCCGTGTCATGCCAACAACTGTTTTTTAGAAATAAATGTCTTTAGTTCCGATGCAAAGACCCTATTAATGAATCAATATTAAAGCCAAAATATGCAATCTTTAATGACCTGACAACAATATCGTAACTATATCCCTTTTTAATAAGTCTATTTAAAGGTTTTGTTAGTTTCTGAGGAGAATACTGACATTTTTGTGCTTTATAAAGAATATTTCCATAAACAATTGGATGTGAAATATCTGAACGTATAAGATGTCAGCATGTTGAGTTATATTTACGAATTATTTCCTTATACCGGTGATAAAATTTAGTAAATTTTTTGACCAATTTGTGATATCGAAAACCCTGGTGTAATAATTTTTCAGTAATACATAAATTTCTCTCGCTAAAATCTAATACGTTGTTACATACACGAGCAAATCGTACAAGTTGAGATAAATAAACACCATAAGATGGTGACAAGGGAACGTCTCCATCTACAAATGGATAATTAACAATAGGAAATGAAAAATCATTTCTTTTATCATTTATGCAGATATTTTACCCCTCGCTATCGCTTAGGGTAAAATATTTGTCATTAAGGTCCAACCCGCGGTAACAACACGATATATTCGAGCCCCATGAATATTTTTTTAATTTTACACCTGCAGATAATTGTTCCAGGTTTCATTGACATAAACCTCATATACCTCAATTAACCTTTGTTTAATAAAAATCCTCAAAGAAACCTAACTTATAACTTTAAACACCATACGAATATTGTATCTAAATAAAAGCAAAACAAACTATAACATTGAAAATCATAAGAGACCCAATATGCATTTGATAGAATTTCACCTCCGGTATTTCTGGTCATCAATTCATCTTTAATGAACTGATTCTCTTCAAATGTTTCGAGTTCCACCAGTTTCCCTCTCAAGCTTACACAATTCTCCTTAACAAATCAAGAACAAAACATATGATATAAAAAAAAAATATAGGAAATCGCAAAATTCCAAATCATCGAAACTGATTGTGTCGTCAGAAAAATCATTTCTTGCTTTGCGCGAATCAATTGTAATTCTAATTATATAAACCACTGTTGGAATTTCAAAATTCGGATTAAGACTATCAGTAAATGTTCAGATTTATCGAATGTTCTGGTATCTATAAATTTTCCAATTTTTCGTTACTCAAGTGATCGAAGCTCCTACTCAGACTTTTAGTAGAGTCTGAGCAGATAATTGATAAACCAGGGGTATGTCAAAATTCGTCTCATCTTTTTATCCAAAAAAAATATCGTAAGGTACCAAGACTTTGTTGATAAATATCCCGTATTAACACCACAAATAAAACACTTTAAACTTGAATTATATATTTTTGGTACTGACATTGTTTATCATCTTGATAAAATGTTATGGTATTCTTTTAGTTGATATTAAACATTTTCCATTTAATGTTTAGTTTAGGTTGCTGATACTCATTTGACGTGACTCTGTATTGATACATCTCTTCATTGCGTTAGTTTTACATTATAAATGTACGTATGTTTGTTTTGTTTTGTCAATATAATAAAACTTGATGCGACTGCCATAAAGCTAGCTATTAAACAGGATTAATCTATCATTGTCTAAATAAGAAAATGCATGTATCAAGCCAGGATATGACAAATGATATCTATTCGTTTGATGAGTTTCAGATTTTGATTAAGTCTTTTGATCAGGGAATTTTGAAATTTTCCCCAAGTTCAGTACAAGTATGTTAGTGCTTTTATTTTTTTACAATACGCAATTGCGTGAGTAGTTTTATACACATACACATTGGTCAATCAAATATATTGGTTTTGGTTATGGTACATGTTGTACAACGTATTAATTGTATCCATAATTTGATCTAATTTAATAACTTTTGGAATTAAAGGTTTATCGTTTATGTGTGTTTGTACCTTGTTAAGAACGACATTCATTCATTTAATGTATGTAAATAAACTTATCATAGTCACTAGGACTAAATTTAGTATGCGCCAAACGTGCGTTTCGTCCACAAAAGACTCATCAGTGACGCGCGCTCGAATCCAAAAAAAGGCCAAATAAAGTTCGAAGTTGAAGAGCATTGAGGACCAAAATTCCTAAATGTTGTGTCAAATACAGCTAAGGGAATCTATGTCTGAGGTAGATACTCTTGGGGGTTTTTTTTTGTTCAGTTTTTAGTTTTCCATGTTGTGTTTGTGTTCTTTTGCTTGTCTTTTCGTGGTTTTCAGATTTGCATTTTTACTAGGTAAACTATTGCTTTGGACGCACTTAATTTATAACAATTTCTAGACTTGATACTTAGTCGATTTCGCTGCATATATATTTTTAGCCCTATAAGTCAACGAATTTTCTCAATTTTCTTTTCATATATTTGGAAATCATGCATCAAGTAATAAAGTAACTAGACTATATAATTCCATAGAAACAAATGACCGTATGTTAATTTGACTGTTTTCGTATATTAAGTGTTTTAACCTCCGTCATATATTTTTTCTAGTGGTTTAGGCTTTTCTTCGTTTTCTTAGTTTTAAGTGTTCATAGTGAAAGTTAATTCAGAAAAGCAGTTCATAAGTGCAAATGCCAATATTTTGATTTTGATTTTATATTGATACTTATGGATAACGTTTGTGTTAATGCAAACAGTATTTTAACATGTTAAAAACATTGCATATATAATCAAAATAGAATATCAATTTGCATCATTCTTTATAATGTTTTGTCAATAACATAATAGTATGTCAACATTTACATTTAGAAAATTTTTAATTTACCTTTGCTTCTTCCCATTGAACAAGCTCCTCGAAAATGTAATACGATGAGACACCAAAGTCAACGTATTCTATACATGGCATTGTAACTGTAAGTACATAATATTTTCTTTCAAAATGACGTGTGCTCTTTGAAAATTTACGTATTTGTATTTTTCTAAATCTTCTTTATAATGTTCGTTTTTAATCTAACTAAAAAAACGTCCGTTTTTAAACTTATTAACAATACGGAATTTGATGAGACTGTTGTAAAAGTTACATGTAGCGATTAAGCGCTATAAAACCAGGTTAAATCCAACATTTTCTACATTTGAAAATGCCTATACCTAGTCAGGAATACGACAGTTGTTGTCCATTTTTTTTAATGTGTTTTGTCATTGGATTTTGCCATGTGATTAGGGACTTTCCGATTGAATTTTCTTCGAAGTTTAGTATTATTGTGATTTTACTTTTCACAACCTTCTGTTTTTGTATCCTCCAACGTTTGGACAGAAATACCATTGCAATTATTTATGTTATTTTCCTCTCTTACAGCTTGTGACCAGACTCGATGCTGTATATACTAATAAGTTGTCATTAATGAAATGCAAAAGCCTTGTAAATATCTGTTTAGTAATGATATACTAATGAAAGTACTGGGTTTTATAAATCTTAGTAGTATAGACTTAACTCTATTTTTGTGCATGTCAAACAAAATTTGAACTCTAAATTCTCATATAATAAACTGTAAATTGTAAGGATATCATAACTTTTCTATACATAAATAGAATAACCACTGTAAGTCGAATGTCTTACGATATTTAAATTCACTAGAGATATTTGTATTTTTTTAATTTTAAACGTTACGCTTGTCGAGCGTTTAAAATATTTGAATTTAACTTTTGAGAGGGGATAAATATCGTATTAAATGTGATTCGATTGTGGAATCTGGTGGAATCTATTTCTTAAATAATTTTTGGGACGATACTAGTATGCAGACAATTTAAGTCTTTCGTTTTAATTACTCGTAGGTATATGTGTTCGTTCTAAGGGACTTACTTTAGTTAGAGCTGCACATAATTAATTTTAACGAATAATTTCATCCTATATATAGATATAAAAAGATGTGGTGCGAGTGCCAAAGATACAACTCTCCATCCAAATAACAATTTTAAAAAGTGAATCATTTCAATGTACGGCCTTCAAAACGGAGCCGTGGCTCACACCGAACAACAAGCAATAAAGGGCCCCAAAATTACTAGTGTAAAACCAATCAAACGGGATAACCAATGGTCTAATCTATATAAAAAACGAAAAACGAGAAACACGTATAAATTAAAATAACAGACGACTACTACTGTACATTAGATTCCTGACTAATGACAGGTGCAATCATTTGCAGCGGGGTAGAACGTTTTAATGGTACCAAACCTTCTCCATTTTTCTGTATTTTCTATAACAATAGCATTACATCACAACATAGAAAAACACATACCAATTGCCAGGCTTAACTCAATCAAAAGACGTAAACTAATATACTATGAACATGATGAACGAATATATATTTATTTTTTTAGGACCTGAGAAAATATATTTGTTGACATGATAATCTACTTTTTGTGTGTTTTGGTTCACATTATTTTATAAGAAACATTGAAATAAAATTGAAAAAATGCAATATTTCAACTAATGTTATACATCTACGTGCACGTGTATAGTGTTGTGTTAAAATATTGTGATTGTCTTCATGTACATATATATTATGACCGAGAAATATTCATTTTTCACTATTACTTGTACTATATCTCAGGCCGAATGAATAAACCATACCAGTGAGGATGTGACCTTTATATTTACTCTAAAGGTAAAACATAAATGTTATGATACCGACTTGTGAAAACCTCAAAACGAGGTTGTTGAATTTTTTTTCTGAATTATCATGACTAATGACTTATTTATAATCTCAAAATTATTTATTGGTTCAGAGGAGATATTTTACATTCAAGTCAGACCTAATGATTTGATGTGTTTTTATCAATTATCATATCGTGTTTTGAAGTTTGTTCTCATCCATCTCGTAAAGGTTAAAATTACAAGAAGTGTTGTCAATAAAACCTCATGTTTAGTTATTCAATGTTTATCACTTTTTTATATATTCTAGAATGAGAAAATCAGGTATCATAAAATGAATGATCTGAACTTTTAAAAAGTGCTTACAATAGAAAAAAGTCTGATTATGTTAATAAATATGGTACTTACTGTACTGGTTTCTAGTCATAACGCTCCAACCAATGGCAGTGTCAGTTGCAATACAACAGTTGTCTGCTCTATCAAGACGACATATCGAAGATTTTTGAGAAAAACTGGCAACACAACATCTATTATACACACATCACTGCGCATGCTGTCTGTTATTTTGAATAAACGTCTGTTGTGTATTGTGAAGATATAATAGTTTCTCCACTAGTGATTGTAAAGGTGCTTGTTTTCTTTGTTTTAATTTCGCCATGCATGGTACAGTCAGTGCGTGTTGTAGTTAAAATTATTATAGACATTATTAATAGACAACATTGCATGTTCATTTTGAAACCTAGCCAATGTGTTGGGATAAATGCAATACAGCTTTTAAATATGAAAAACCAAAAACAAGATCCAATCAAATTGCTTTAATAATTATCGATAATTTGAATAATACAAAATTAGATGTTATTGGAAAGTATCAACAAATATCATTGACTTGTTTGATTATATCAAAATGATATGAGGACACAAAATCTTCAAAAGATATTCCTTTCAAATAATTATATAAACAAATACTGAAAAATACACTTAAAGAGTACAAGAATCATCTTGATTGAGAACACAGATTATACAAAGTATATTACATACTTAGATAAGCTCTAAAGTTGAGAGGACATTTCAAGTATCTTTGATATATCGTATTGAAAAAAGAGTTAGATAACATAGAACATGTCAAATGTTTTACTGCGGCCATAACTAATAATAGGTTTGTTTGCCCAAACGCTACCTACCCAAGAAAAGCTGCCTACTCAAATTCTTTTATTGTCCTGATTTGAAGATGTTTTTTTAATCAAATAGGCATGAAGACTAATAAACATCTGATACTTCAATTTCTTTTTTTGAAAAAAAAAAGAAATTGCCTATTTACCTACCCACTGTCTCAACCTTTGGGTAGGGTTTTGGCAAACCAACATATTTTTAAATGTGGTCTGATTCCTTCGTTCGAACAATTATTTACAAAATTACTTCAATGCTTATTTGATAAATCCTGATATAAAAAAGAACAAAATACTTTATCAACAAACAAAGCGAAGGAAAAACAACTGCTTAATATTATGTTTTGTCAGAGGAAAACAGGGGATTAAACTTTTATTTATTTTATTGCTTATAAAACATCCAAATAAAACATTATCCATGTTATTACCAAAAGCATCATAAAGGTCAAGGGTAACAAATTCGGAACTGGTGTCAACAGAATTATTAAAACATGTATTTATTGTTAGTTAAAAGAAATCCAATATGTTTAACGATCATTTACGTCTTTTGTAATATGTATAATTAAATGACTAAACAATAAAGATATCAAATATTATCTAGGTTTTGTATTGATCATGTGAATTCTCAAACATATATATCTGCTTCACATTATAATTATATTTCAAAATATGTTATTGTATATTTTGATTGAAGCTATTATCAACTTTCTAGCATTGCAGTAAAAAATGACAATTTTAGTAAAAAATTACATGTTTATATTGATGCATATAAAAACCAAATTCAGGCTTTAACGTCACTGTGTGTTTTGTAATTGCTTTCCAAATATTTCAAGCTATGCAGTAACGCTAAATTTGCAATTTTGATGGGAATTTGCAGATGGCGTATGCCATGATATTGGATTTTTTTTACTAATGAATGCACTGTCATTGAATTATATATATTTGGTAGAATTGAAGGTAGTTATTAAATTTGGCTTTCAACTTTTTATTTGAAATCAATATAATTCTGACTGCTACAATTAACGAGGTTTTAGTTCATTTTTTAGCAAACATCTAAAACTAAAAAGGTTTTTTACAATATTTAAATATACAAGTTTTTACCATCTGTAAAACAAGAATTTGCTAACACCATATCAAAATTTATTTTGTCAATCGTTTACAATGACTTTTACTAAATGATATTTTATTACAATGTTTTTCGATTGTTTTATCTAGAATCCGGTTCAATAAATGTTTATTATATTTTATTTCATTTAACAATATTTGACGGATATATTTGTGATTTTAAACAAGCTTATAATTGATTTACTTTTATAAAAAAAAATATTTCTACACGGAAAGTCTGTTATTCAAATAAAAAGCTCAAAGTTTCAAAATCAATGGCAAATATTTTCTATATTTTTGACTTGGTGCAGACATTTTATTAAGCTCAAAATAATGGTTGCAATATAATAATTAACGCATAAGTCATCAGCTTGCAAATATACGTCTTACCATAAGCTCATGAGCAATACTGATAAAAAAAATAGTTATCCAAAGCAATTTTACCAAACGCAAATTATTAGGATATATGGGAATATGAGTATGAGCTAGCTTTACATCCCGTGTAACGCACTGAGAACCAAAATCTTTCTTTCATATTGACTCCACCAAATTGTCAACTGAAGGATATTTAACTTTAATAAGATTACAGAAATAATGTATTCATATCTTAAACAGTGTATATCGTGAAATTCTCTAAAATTTACTTTAATAATTTAGAGGAATTATCTTTCATTGATCAGTTAATAATAAACATTAGCCAAAACTGCGAGAAACGCACTATACAAATGAAGATGAATTTGATATTGTAAAGGAGGTTCGGCCAAACAATCATATTTTAGATAGTAAATTAAAAGAAATAAGCACAAATAGTACTCATTTTGATTTGTAATGAAATTTTTTATGGCAATTGGTAAATGTCCAATAATTATTGTGCACATAACATAAACCTCGACAAAAATATCGCATAGCATAATGTCTAATTTTAATATGTAGTTTGTCGACGCCTGCGCGCCTTGTTTCTTATCCTACATTTGGTTGGTATCTGGCCGATTTTGTTAATGTTTACCATAATCTCTTATAATGACCTATTTTGGATGTACAGATCAACGCGTTAGTAGAAAACTTAGACACAAATTATTTATTTTAACGTTGTTGCATGTTTTTAAGCCAATCAAGAAGTTTTAAAAAGCTATTTACAACTTTAATCTTAACTGACTTGGTACAAGAAAATTAGCTGAACTAGTTATCGTTTTAAAACCTAATAAAACCGATTTGGAATCACTGATTGCCACTTTCTACAACTATACTTAGTACCACCCAACCGTCATTGTGCCAAAGTGTTTAGATGTGTGTTGAATTTTGATGCTGTATTTTTGGCGGTTGTTATTATAAAAGTTTCGAAATGTTTGATTTTAAAGCTAACTAAACACTTAATCCTCTTATCAATGAATCTTTGTTACTCTGTACAAGTATTATTTGTTTTACTTTGAATGGTTTTAAAGAGCCCACTGTGGAAAAAGCAACAATGTAATCTCATCGACCGGATTGTCACTTGATAACATGTGTTCAATTTATATAGAAATGCAGTACAGAGGGACATAACATTAATAGTCTGTTCAATACATCTGCTTCATACAGGTGGACAGAAAATGATTTTAATTGAGAATTGAACAGATTCACCTAGAGAAAACGTAAGAGAAAGTGACATTGCGGCGCACAATTTTACGTGCAAAATTAATAACTGGCGCGTCATATGCTTTTAAACGTGTAAATAAGCAAAATGTTAAATGGTTTTGGTATAAACTTTGACATCAAAATATGTTTATCAGATTACATATTCTTTCAGTTTGGTTATAATGTCATTTAGTTGTCTGGAAAAACATCTTTCGTAACGATTCGTTTTCCATAATACCGAAGTCTTACTAGGCCACGATCGCACTACGATTTGTGAAAAAAATTAATATTTTGACGATCGATCGTGGTGAAGTATTCATGATCCGGATTAGCATGGCAAACTTTGAATATATTCAAAACAATCGAGATGTAGTCCTGGCGAAATCAGGTCTAAGTCGAAGTGTATTAAGAGCGCAGTAGGTCCGAGTACACAGTTATTTCATAGTGCATTTCTGTTAGACAATAAATGGAAATAAAAAACAAAACACCTGCGCTTTCTCAATAATATTTTCACAGTGTGTTGTAATACTTCTGGGACAAATTATATCAAAATTATAGAAAACTTCATCAGCTCTAACTCAAAATATGGATAATGTTTTGTAAAGGGGGTCTTGAAATCTTTTGACAGCTTCCGAAATGCTATTTTTTTTACCTTTTTCAACTCGACAAAATCACTATTTTACATTATAATTCATGAATCAATTTTGTTTTACAGTGTAAATGTATCCCCCTTCTTGCTACTTGAAGCATAAAATATAAGGAAAAATTGGGAAGGGGTATAAAAACAATTGACAAGTAACACACTGTCCACACTAGGTACTATATACGTGAACACCGAAAATCAAGGGAGGATACCTGTGTACTCGAACCTAATAGGATAGAAAAAAATGACCAATCTTAAAAAAATTTGATATGACCTAAGCCTAATAAACTATTTGACTGCTTATGAAGTTTCATAGCAATAGAATACATATTTAAGATAGTAAGATAAATTCTATATTCAACATTGCGTGTAAAAACTTGACGTTAAAATTGAAAAATTCTAACCATCAACATTTGGGGCTTTAAAAATCAAAATAATGCAAAAAAAACCTTTTTAAATGCCTTAATATATGATATATCATGCTTCAAAATCAAAGAATACTCATTTAATTTATCAGACTTAGCATAATTATTCAAAAGTCAAATTTTTATGAGTCTTTGCCTAAAAATGGAGGTTTTCCAATGAAGGAGGACCTTACATGAAGATGTTATATTTTCCAGCAATTTAAAATTTGTAAAAGTCTTTTAGTTATAGATAATCCTTACATATATATATTCATTGTACTTTAAATGGAAAGAAAAATTACAAATAACATATCATACTAGTTTAAAAGGGTCTTAGGCCAAGTAAGACTGGAAATAGTGTAGGGTCAATTTAGGCCGTAGCACATATTTACATTTAAAAATACATAATGTACTGAAGCTATAGGAAATAAACATTTGTGTCTTTTTCATCATTTCTATACTCAAGTTACATGATTCAGAAAATCTGAGCACAAAGGGACTCTTTAATTCCACTTTTTGTGCAGACAGTATGGTCAAATGCAAAGATTTTTCAATTTTTAGTGAAAAACTTGCATGCAATTTTAGCCCAAACAGGCTTATATTTGAACCACTTGCTATCCTACAAAGAAAAAAAAGAAAGATATTATGTGAAAAGAGACAGGTAAAAAAGACATTATAAAGTGCTTTTCATACAAATTTAGTGAAATCTTCAATATGGACTTCAACTTTTATGTACAAAGCTCCTCACATTTAACTTGACCAAAACAGGGCGTTAGACGGGTGTCATTTATACAGCACATTTTGCACACATTATCTGAAATAATCTTCTTTTCTGTAGATTCAGAGTTCACACATGAGTTATTCAACTGGATTAAAGCAAAGGAACACAAATATTGACACATGACAACCTGTCACATAGCAAGTTAAATGCCACTTATGCATAAAAATTTAAAAAGCTTTGAAATGTTCATTTTGACCATATAATGCCAAAATGGGAAATTTTTGCAGATTTCTATCAAATAAAAGTTTAAATCCTTTAGTTTTATGATTTTTGACAAATTGTCTTCATTAAATCATTCAGGGAAGTTGCAAAAGTACGGATTCTGCATTTCATGATTTCACCTCGTAGGTACGAATACACAGTTATTTCATAGTGCATTTCTTCTAGACAACAAATGGAAATAAAAAAATCCCACCTGCGCTTTCTCAATAATATTTTTATAGTGTGTTGTTCTACTATTGGCAACTTAACTATGACCTCACTACGACCATCACGTTTTTAGCGCGACCAAAAAACGCTTCCACTACGACTATAACACGTTTATGTCATGCTTATACCGCGCTATTCAAGTCGATTGTACCATTTTAGCACGCTCATGCAGTCCTCCTCACGCTGTTTTTACGATCTGACTAAGTTCATACTACGAGCATCATGCTCATTGTCATATTTATATAAAATTGTGAAAGCTCTTTAGCTTTTTTGTCTTTATGCAATTTGGACCTTTTGTCCTTTATCTCTGGCGGCTCAATCTTTCTTGACACATCTGTGTCATACCTACTATCGTTCACTAAAACATCCTGATTTGATCTTGATCGACCAGAAATAAAAGATGGATGCAAGATACCAGAGGGACAGTCAATCTCATAGATTGAAAATAAACATCGCCATGGCTAAAAATAAATAGAAAATGACAAATAATAGCACAGAAGACAAAAGTTTGAAAAGTTAAGATTAACCAACACGAACCCTATCGTAAACTGGTTGGGTTCGTGATTTACAATAAGTTGTGGATCAGTTTGGATTTGTCGGTCCGACATATATTTTCTTAATTATGATTCGTTACTATCAGACTCTACCTCTACCCTTACACTTACCTTGATTTTGGTTGCATGACTGCGTTCTTTCCGATAAACTCTACGTATCAAGGAGTAAAAAAAGGAAGTGATGAGCGTAGAACGATCGTTATAATCGTAGTGAGTTCCAAGAATAAGCTTGTCGAGAACGTGATATATTCGTAGCGGAATCGTTGTAGAAGCTTACTGAGGACGTAGTAGCACCGTGATTGAAACGGAAATTTACATTTTCATGCCGCTTATTATACTGTGAACTCACCATGATCTGAATTTATATTATATCGCGGTGAGCGTAGTGCGATCGTGGTCTAGTGGGACTGGGGTTTAAGCAAGTCAATTACATCCCATATTTACCTCACTACAGTTTTTGTATACAGAGTTATATTATGGATCGCAACAGTTTACACATCGCTTGATTTTGTGTAATTATTCTCATCAGGTACACTCGGAAATTGTATTGAACTCAGACGAAAATTCAAACAGGAAATTAAAGTCCCAGCTAATCACGTGGCAAAATCAAAAGCTTAAACACATATTAAATGAAACGAATGGATTACAACAACTGTAATAGTCCTGACTTTGTACAGGCATTATCTTATGTAGAAAAACGGTGGATTGAACCTTGTTTTACAGCTAGTTAAACCTCTCAAATTCCACCACTTTTTAACAAAACAAACAGACAAAATTGGTAAAAATGTCAAACATTGGGAGGGTGTATAGCAGTCAGTTTTGCGTTATCATCTTAATCACTATATACTAGTAGACACAAACAAATTTAACAAAGACGCACTAAAAGACATAATCGTTTTAGTTTTAATAAGTGATTCGATTAATGTTTAAGTAGATTTTAATCGACATCTAACGCCACATATTATATAATCTAATCAATATTTCCTTTTTTTCTTAAATGACAATGCATTGAATGGTTCATGTCTTTATATCTTATGTATTTAAGATAACGTATGCATCTAATCATCAGGTAGACTTTTGAATTTTAAAAGCACGGACGGTTTCTTATCTTGAAGAAAATTATTAAGTCAGCATGGAAATTAGAATAAAAGTAACAGCTTTTTTAATTGTTTCCATATTTTCTCGTTCAGATAGCGGCAGTAAGTATCTTATATTATTATAATTGTATTTGTACAATAAATCAATAATGGAGTCGTATACAATATAGAACAATCTTGAACGTTGCATTTGGAGAGTGTTAGTAAAATAGAGTCGATGATAAAAATGCAAATTTAAGAAAAAAGTTTACGTATAAAACATTTATTGCCCTAAGCCATTGAAGTGTGAGAATGAGAAAACATTTGTGTCACATTATGTCTTAGTTTATTGATATTAATTTAACATTTGTTGCCTGTTATTTAGTGGTTGCCGTTTGTTGATGTGTTACATAATTTTGTTTAGCTCTTTTTTGTACATAATTTAGGCCGTTATTTTCTTATTTGAATTGTTTTGCATTAAAAATTTTGTCATTTCAGGGCTATTTATAGTTGACTATGCGGTATAGGCTTTGCTCATTTTTTAAGGCCTTATAATATAGTTGTTAATGACCGTGTAAATTTTAAATTTGATGTATGCCTTTTTGTGCTTCTTCGTTACATTTGTTGTTTTTATAGTGATGCGTGTATGTATGCCTTCATACTTTGAACGACACAATTATTTTTATGTCTACCTGTACGAATTTCAAACGCGTATTTTTACACCAGCAATGAAAATCTTCTTTCCTTTACGGTTAGACTTTATATACATGAATTAAGTGGTACAAGAAAAGCAAAATGAGTATGTTAAATTTGATGTATGCCTGTTTGTGATTCTTCGTTACATTTGTTGTTTTTATAGTGATATTAAGATGATAACACAATCTTGACTGCTGTACCCCTATTTCTTTGATATTTTGACTCTTTGAGTATGTTTGTTTTGTTCATACATCGTTGACAATGTAATGGAATTTGATGCGACTGTCATACAAGCGAGAGGTTTAGCGAGCTATAAAACCAGGTTCAATCCACCATTTTCTACATTAGAAAATACCTGTACCAAGTCAGGAATATGACAGTTGTTATCCATTCGTTTGATGTGTTTGGACTTTTGATTTTGCCTATTGATTTTTGATTTTCCTTTTTAAATTTTCCTCGGAGTTCAGTATTTTTGTGTTTTTACCTTTGGTCTCTTGTGGAGAGTTTTTTCAATGGCAATCATACCATATCTTCTTTTTTATATCTTCATTGTATATATAATTATCATACGAAAACTGGACACACTGAAATGTCTTCCCTGCTTCAGTGTTTATAATATTGAAATTATTTATACAACAAGCATTACATTAAATTGACAATTCAATGATCAATACACATAATGTCAAGGTGACGTAAATCATTTTATTCCATGCACCAAATTAATGTACTAAAAATATAATTGCTAAATGGGGCACTAGCTATGATATACATACACAATTTAGATTTATATGATTTTTTTGTTCAAGCATTATTGAAAGTGAGAAAGTGAAATATGATACGGTATAAGCAATAAGTATGGTTTCTTTTTTTCAAAATAAGCAAAATCATCGATTATGAATAAGCCGAAGTGAATAAAGAAAGTAACGACCATCGCAATGTAGATAACTAAAAATGGAAATCTTGGAAATTAAGGATCGTAGTCGAACGCTTTTGCTTCGAGTAGGTTATAATTCACAACTTCAATGTTGTCATTATATATAAAAAAGAAGATGTGGTATGATTGCCAATAAGACAACTGTCCACTAGAGACCAAACTGACACAGACATTAACAACTATATGTCACCTTACGGCCTTCAACATTGAGCAAGGCCCATACCGCATAGTCAGCTATAAAAGGCCCTGATAAAACAATGTAAAACACTTCAAACGAGATAACTAACGGCCTTATTTATATAAAAAAAATGAACGAATAACAAAAGTGTAGCACATAAACAAACGACAACCACTGAATTATAGGCTGCTGACTTGGAACAGGCACATACATAAATAATGATATGGTGACTACTGCATGCAAATAAATTCTTAGATCTCTCGGTAAACGAGGCCTAGGCATTTCTTTAAATTATAAAAAAACTAAAAGGATGTGGTATGATTGAGACAAATCTCTGCCAGAGTCTAAATGACATAAAAGTTGACAATTATTAGTCACCTTATGGCCCTCAACGATGAGAAAAACACATAACGCACAGTAATCTATGAAAGGCATCGACATGAAAAATGTAAACAATTTAACCGGAACTGCATGGCTATTTTATGTATAAAACAATTAACGGAATAAACAGCAAGAAAAAGCAACCGCTTAATCATAAGCTCCCGACATACAGAATGTGACGAGGTTAAACATGTTTGCTGGCGCCAAACCATCTCCCTACTTAAGAACAGTGTTTACACAGTAAAACACATACACTCGCACATTCCAAACTAATATCATTTTCTTCTTCAAGTAAATTCAATTTGACTCTTTTTAAGAAAACTTGTCAGATATTGTCTTTTAAAATTTTTAAGTCAACTCTGTAGATTTTAAGGTCGATATTTTTGACAATCTTCTGACAAGCTGGGGACATAGCTTGGTGTTGTCTCACATAATTCTGTTATTCATTAAACTCATAAAACACTGCTTCTTGATTTAAAATTATGTAATGAGCAAACAATCCAAAACGATATTTCGTCCTAACAGCAAATACGTCAATAATATTTTCAATATCAATTTTCCAAATATTGTATGCATGACGGATGGACAGACTATAAAAATTGTACAGCGGACACCCTTCTTATTATGCTTAAATGTCTCTCTGATGTTGCTGTTGTCAGCAGTATTGTTTCTAGAATCAGACATATGGAAATGATTTGATATAGGTCACTGATAGAGTATCCTAAAGAAGGAATTGCTTTGAGTCCGCTGCTATTTACTACCTTATATTTCATCTTTCAACTTTGTCGCGAAATTGTGGAACATTGTTAACAGTATGGTCATTTATGTACGTCTCAAATAATATGTTGATTGCTTCCATATTTGGCTTTGTTGATACCAAATACTGGACAGAAAACCGCTGTTCGTTTGTAACCAATCTTCGTGTAGGTTCTTATATGAAGTAATCAAGAAATGGTAGAAACATTGCACGTTTCCAGTACTGACAGGGCGCGTCAGCTATCTCATTCACGCGATGTTGTTGTCTACCGGCATCTTTCGACATAGAAAAGGCACAAACAGTCACGGAACTTTTAACAAATATTATGTTCATTATAGATAATAGATGTATCACTCTGTCCGATTCCGATTGAACAATGAATCTAACTCTCTTTCTCTCTGTCTGTCTGTCTGTCTGTCTCTCTTTTCTTTCTTTCTTTCTCTCTCTCTCTGTCTCTCTTTGTGTGTGTGAAAACGACATGGATGCATGTGCTGTCATGCCACATGGTACCTACGCCTCTGTCAGCTATCATTTCGTTCGCCAAAATCTCAAATTTAAGTTTTCGTATCAAAATACCAAAATTACTTTAGTAAATAATTTCAGCGTTTCTAGTCATTAACAATGAAAGTACAGTTAATTCGTGTTCTCGTCTTATATAGAACTTGCTGACCCTCTAGGCAGCTTAAAATGTCACTAGCACGCCAATTAACTTAATAGGTTTTCTAGATATTCGCTAAAGACAACATGTCAATACCAATGGTAATGTCATTCATATCTTTCAATGTATTAATAATTTTTTACCAAACCATTAAGTACTTTACCATCTTGTAACAAAGAAAAAAGGTTACATTATGCAATACAAAACTAAGTTATGAAAGGATATTTGTAACATTTTTTACTATCTTAATTAAAATGGAATCTGGAGAAAAAAACCTTGTCCCTGTAAGAGAAAACTCGACACTCACTATGACTATTATTACTTCAGCAATGTACTTAGTTGTATTATTAGTTTCAGAATATGAGAAATAGAGATCGTATTGTGCCATATGGTTGCAAGAGCTAGTCACAAGAAATCACCGTAAGCAACTATCGTAAATCAAACGGTGTTCAACAATGAGGAAAACCACTATATCGTAAACACACCGTAATAACAAAATGTAAACCAATTCAAATGAGAAAACCACAGTTATGTAAAAACAATAAAGAAAACCAAATCTGAGAAACCACAACAATCGACAACCACTTAATAAATTGAACTTAACTTGGAGACAGGTACAAACATAATGTGTCGAAATTAACACTGTTTTTGAACTTGATATATTTTGAACTTTTTATCAACTTTGAACATAAGAGTGTCATAACAGAAAAAAAAACATATAACAACAATACCGTGTGTGTTTTATTCCTACAAGAGATATTTTTGAATTATAGCCGCATATGGCTCAATGTGGAGGAATTCCCGAAGAAAACAACTGATCGTCGGTAGGAAAACTAACAATCCTAGTCAATTAGGGTGGAGTTGAGCGCACCTTCAACAGCTGGAATCGAACTCACAACCTTAGTGTTGACTGGCATGGTTTAACCAACAACATTCAACTGAATGATTTGTTCGAAACATCCTTTAAAAAAACGATTTATATGAATTGAAGGAGATTCATTGGGTTTGTTTTTTGTAGATTGCCCGCGAGAGCACCGTGGAGATTGTACAATTGAATGTGGCATTGGAACTCAAACGTTAACGGTATATCCAACATGTGAAAAACACAAGGCTGACAGTTATGATTTACCATGTACAGGATATAAAGGGTGTACAGGTATATAAATACAATGTCTGAATAAGTAAGATGTTTGGTTAATTTGTTAATATACAGGTTTTGGTGTTATGATTTATCGGTTCGTTTTTCAACAAAAAAAAAGAAGGAACTATGATGTTTGTTATCACATCTTAGACACAAAGATTATACACCCCAAGCAGTATTATAACGGTCCAGATCTATTTATATATATGTACACGACAGCAGCTTTGAAATGATTATGGTTCAATTAAAGTTCGAAGTTTTTCAATATTACACACAAGGAATTTTTTTAAAGAGACACTGACATATAAGGTAATTACATTATTTTATTCAAGGTGATTGGGGGGGCTGGACGTCATTTGGTGAATGTTCTACTACTTGTGACGAAGGACAAATGCTATTTATAAGAAATTGTAAACATCCATTACCAGGCTATTTGGCTACTGATTGTGATGGTAAAAGCATTTTATATAGACCATGCAACCTAGGAGGATGTCCAGGTATAATGCTACATTTTTTTTAAAACTGCCGGTGTCATCATAGCATGAACCATATAAATGTAATAAGATGTGGCATGATTGTCAATTAGTGGACTCATCACCAGAGACCAACTGAGGTTAAAGAGAGCAACTAAATGTATGTTACTCACCAAAAACATGTAACAAGAAACAAAAAGTGCACCGCACAGCAAGCAATAAAACGCATCGAAAATGTCAAATGTTAAACAAATCAAACGAGAAAAATTATTGTTTAGTGTAAAAAAAAATCAAAAAAAAAAAAAAAAAAAAAAATCACTAAATTAAAGTTCATGTTTATACGAGAAGAAAAGAAAAGTATAATTTGTATGCAATATGAATTGTGATATTTTCAATAAATACCTGCTGAATCATTTACTCTAAATACACTTGAGCAGGCGATAAAGTTCGTGAATATAACGCACAGATAAAATATTGTAGAATTTGTACGCATAATTTTGTATAAATAACTATAGATGTTATAGCCTCTGATAGAACATTCTGGAAATCGAAAGTCATTAAAATACAAATGCAGCAAGTAGAAAACAACTTTACCTTCACAGTTTACAAACAAGAAAACTGTGAAAATCGAATACGAAAGATAAAAGTGCATTATGCGAATGCTACCATAAAAAAACATGAAAACAAATAGACACAAAAGACCGATCTAAGAGAACACGAAAATCATAACTAATAAATAGATAAAGTATCAATTAGAAAAAAATTAGTGATAATAGTGTAAATAGTTATCAAAAGTACCAGGATTATAATTTTAAACGCCAGACGCGCGTTTCGTCTACATAAGACTCATCAGTGACGCTCAGAACAAAGTAAACGCGTCATAATCAGTTGTACAAAAATATGACCTTGTTCGGTGCCGAAACGTAAGTGTGCCGGACTATAGAAAAATAGAAAAAAAAATACTTTGTCAATCCATTTTTCTTTGTGGGTTTTAAATTCCATACAGGGATTTCGATGATTTGTCTTATAACAATGAAATAATAACAAACAAAACAATAGAACCAGGCTTAGTTATCCACTGTTCCAATATTCCATTTATTCAATCTTGTTCAATTAAATAAAACTAAGAGATTTTTTACACAAAAGTATTCAATTTGTTTAATACGAATATGAATACTTGAAGGTTCATGGAGTTGTTGGGAGGATGATGGTTACTGCTCAACTAGTTGTGGCAATGGGACACAAATAAGGCGCCGGCGTTGCGATAATCCAGCGCCAACAAATAATGGAAATGAATGTCCTGGTGAAAATGTTACTTCCGTTCACTGTAATATCAAAGAGTGTCCAGGTACATCAAAACTGTATACACTTATAGTTTGTGATATGTAAAATAGATTCATAACTTTCCTGCGTTTGGGATATGCAAAAGTAATTGATGAAGTTAAGAAAGTTAAGGAAGACTTTAAGATAATAAAGGATACAGTTTAAGCATGTTTCTTAATATTCTATGAGTAATTTCTATCAAATATGTATGACTAGACAAGATAAATTGAATGATAAAAAACATACTCATTCAACAATCACTTATAGACATTTTAAGACTTTTAATGAGCAAAATTATTTAAAACATTTAAAAAGGGCACCTTTTCAGCATATTGAATTTGAAAATGACCCATCTGTTTGTATTTAAATGTGGTACAATAAATTCAATAATATTTGAAATAAGCATGCCCTTATCGCGATATATAGGGTAAAAAGACAGACAGCCTGAATGGTACAATGACGAAATTTCATTTGCAAGTGAAATGAGAAATAAATATCATTCACTGGGAATGTCGGCTAAAAATAGATTATGAAGAAACAGAACAAAACATATCATTGATACATCTAAACAGAAATATTATAACGATATGATAAAAGACTCAAAAGATTTTAATTACTATGGACATGTATTCACAGCTTGATTCCATATAATCAATCAAAACCACATGATCTTTTTACAACTGGAGATCATAAAACAACAGATCATTGAGAAATTGCTGATACATTCAATAATTATGTCACTTCATGTGTTGAAAAATTAAGGCATAGCAGGGCACCAAGCAACTTAAATTTTAATACTCTGACAAACTACGTACAACCAAAATTCTTAAAAAAAATGGCATACTAAATTCATCAATACTGCAGTAAAAGTTTAAGAACTATTTGCTGAAATATCTAATTAGTTATCAAAAGTACCAGGATTATAATTTAATACGCCAGACGCGCGTTTCGTCTACATAAGACTCATCAGTGACGCTCAGATCAAAATAGTTAAAAAGCCAAATAAAAACGAAGTTGAAGAGCATTGAGGATCCAAAATTCCAAAAAATTGTGCCAAATACGGCTAAGGTAATCTACTCCTGGGGTAAGAAAATCCTTAGTTTTTCGAAAAATTCAAAGTTATGAAAACAGAAAATTTATAAAAATGACCATATAATTGAATTGATATTCATGTCAACACCGAAGTGCTGACTACTGGGCTGGTGATACCCTCGGGGACGAGACGAAACTAGATGTTAAGACATCTTCTGGTTCTGACAATATAGGTCAACAGATTTTAAAACTGAGTGCTCCTTTCAATGCATCTTCCTAAACAAACCCTCACGTCAACATTTTTATAAAACCGAACAAGAACAAAGTTGTAGAGCATTGAGAATCCAAAATTTCAAAAAGTTGTGCCAAATACGGCAAATGTAATCTATGCCAGTGGCAAGACTGATTTTAAATGCTGATCCATTTTCATCAGCAACTCCACTGTTTAAACAGCTTGATGGATGACAAAAGAGACTATAAACTCTTACCACAAATCTGTGTTGATGCAGACATGCCTTGAGAATGAAGCCCCTGTATATTGCACTGAAAATTTTAAAGAAATGCCAGAAATTAACCAATTTTGTTTTAAATTGAAATTCGTCTTGCAAAAATTTACAAGTTACGAAAGCCAAAACAAAGATGTTTAAGAAATATTTTATATATTCGGGATCTATTTTATGGAATAACTTACCAATATCCCTAAAGAAATCAACCTCAAGTACAAGCTCATTCAAAAACGATTTAAAAACCTACTTGTTGAAATATTAAGAAGTTGTGTGATTTTATATGCATAATTATTTTCACATAGTTACTTACTAAAAGTATAATATTGTTGATGCCAATATTATATATAAATTTGTAACTTTTACCTTTTTTGAAAATTGTATGTTTCATAACAATTTTTTATTTCATTAATCATGTATGTGTGTTTGTTTGTTTGATATTTTGTAATTTTTTGTTATTAAGTCACCAAAACGGAGTTTTTGGTGACTTTATGTTTTTGTCCCGTTTCTTATTATTATTCTTATTTTTCTTTTTCTTACCGCTTAAACTGTCCTACCATTTTCTTGGAAGTAGTAGATGATGGAAACTTTATATTTTTTCTTGGTATGGGTCTGCATCATGGGGGTTATTATTATTATTATTATTATTATAATTAAAAAGTATGCATAACTGAGGATAATTGGTCTTCATTATCTTAACATGTTAGGTCCTTCCCCGAAATATTTAATTACATTTATTTTTAGAACTATTTTTAGCCTTTCGAAAATGCCTGCTGAAAACCAAACAGACAATATTTTAACATGTTTAAAGTGGACCATATGCACAAGAGTACATTGAAAGATGATTAATAGCTTTTATACACAGTTGTCTTTTAAAATACAACTGGCATATAATTATTGTAATGATATTTGTTTTTTCCCAAAAATACTACTCACAACGAGGATAAAACAATTTATTTAATTCTTTCTAAATAAGTCTACAAGCTTTTAATCATTTTGTTATATATTTGTTTCAATTTAGTTTATAAATGGGGACATTTGAAAGAGCGGAACCTAACAAAAGATGATCTTAAAATACTTATGAAGGATGAGTTGGATAAACTGAAAAGCAACTTAACCATCGACTCGACAAACATCTCTGCTACTATCAGGAAACGTATATCAGCACGTGATGACAGACCGTCTGCTGCATCTGTTGGTTATGTAGGTGTCGCTCTGCTGTTGATTCCTTTATTAATGATTATTAGTTTTGACATGCAAAGGTTCTTGACCATGGTCACAAATATTTGCAAAAAGGTTTGTAAAAAAAATCAATGAAAGAAGCAAATGCTGAATTGGAATAAAATGGCCAAAATATAATCTTTTAATAATTTGTTATCCCAACATAATCGATATTATTGGGACCTTTAATAGAAAGACATCATGTTAACGATTTTTTTTTAGTGATTATTGCAATTAAAAAAAAAATGATTAACTTTTATAACAACAATATATATTACAATGCAGACCTGTGCTATTATACAAAATACGGGTTTGTATATGTTTTAGAATTTAAATGGCTGTGGTGTCTTAATGTAAATCAAATTTTTATCATGCATTTTTCAAAAACTAATCTCACATATGAATTACATACTTAAAATATGCACATTTTATTAAAGATGTAGATAAACTTTTATCTGCTACTTTAAAATACGAGCCACATTTAAAAGACATTAAATCAAACAGTTTGTCCAAAACCTTACTAATGGGTTTATTTATGAATTGAGGGTATTATCAACCTTCAGTTTTCTTTTAAGTTAACGTCTTACTTTGTATTAAATGTGATAAAATGATAACTGATTTACATTGGACTAAACAATATAGAAACAAAATATGCATTGATTGTGGTTTTTTTTTGTCCAGGTCTACTATAAAACAGCAAGATATCTTATATTTCCAATGGATGCTATTTGCATACCACAGATTTGAGACATTTACCTCAGTCAATTCATAACTTCATTCTGTACAGGCATATTTTTATACTTCACTTTTGCAAAAATTTTATAACTGAAAACTTCATACAGAATAATACAACGTTGTACATCCGGGGTTTCTTACAATTACGGAAAACTGCGTTAGTCATTAACATATGAACATAATAGGCAGGGTTCAATACAACCCACTTTGGCCTAATTAGGCACTGAAATTTGAAGTTTTAATACACATTATCCATTGATATTTTTTTTTTAAAAGCGTTTATACAACATTAAACAAACTTATACTCAAAGATACATGAAGTCGAAATAGGTGTAGCAGTCGCTTTTTGGAAAATTCCTTCAACGCAACTTTATTTTGAAAAGTTTGTTTGATTCGCATGCAGGTACCGTCCTCATAAATATATTATCTCTTGGCGTTGTAAATAAAGTATTCATATGTATATTCATTTAAGACCAGAAATGTGCTCAAGTGTTCGGACAATAACTCCAAAGTGCTTTGAGCAGTATTCATGACATGTTGGTGACTTGTCTTTTGTTTTAAAAAGAGCGTCAAAATAGAAAACTAAAGTCTAAGCAACACGAATCCAACCAAACACTAGAAGTGATTTCAGATTCTCGATCCGGAAGGGTTAGCAGATCCTGCTCTATATATGACATCCGTTGTGTTGCTCATGTTATTAAAAATCCGGTAAATAGTCTAACTCGGTAGGTCAGACATGATGTGAAAATGGAAGTTGATTGTAATTACCACATAAGGAACATATCCGATGTCATCTGTGAAACACTTACTCCATAACGGTTGACTAACTCGTGATGGCGTCCGTTTAATTTACGAAAGGATGTTATCAATTTCACCATTTGTAACTCTTGGTTTGATAACAGCAACCTTCTATCAAAGAAATCATTATAGAAATGCTAACTCGGGAATATTGTATCAATTGAGAGATATTTACTCCATATATATGCAGACGCTGCTGGAATATTGCTACATAGATATTGAAAGTTCACAATTGGGAAACTGAAAACATCTGGGTTTTTTTCTGTTTTCAACAGACTCTCATTGTCAATGTCTAGATGTAAGTCAACATATGAGGCAGACTTAACTGTATCTGTTGCATCCTTTATTTCGATGGGATAGATGCGTTAAACATAGCCACCAAATTTTGAATTATCTATATAGCAGAAAGTATAGTTAATGGATATTACCTTTCTTCGTAAGAAGTTTCTGTATGAAGTCAGTCTCATAATATTAAAGAAACATGTTGGCAAAAAGAGGGACACAATTGGTATTTATAAAAATGCCGACAGTCTGTTGGAAACACGTCCTCTAAACTTTACAAATACGATGTCAATTAAGAAATCAAGCATCTTGATAATTTCAGTTTCAGAGAATGTTTTGGTTTGAATTAGAGTGATTCTAACGTTTATCCCCATATCTCTTTATTATAAGTCGAAATTCGAAAAAGATACTTGACTCAATATGAGTAAACAAAATCTTTTGTTGTTCATATGAGATAATGATTATTCTGAATCTTTATAAGCTGTAAATTTAACTTGTCTTGTACGCTGCGTCTTGTAATGATCATTTGTTTTCTACTGTGTACAACTATCTAATTTAATTGTAAGTTGTTGTGTATGTCCCTTCGTTACCATATTTTATAAGTTGTTCCTGTTGTGCACCGTCAATATATACTTTGATAGATGTATTTGTTTTAGTGTGTTCCTTATGATAAGTGGATCTTTTGTTAATAATGTGAACCTTCCATATATACTCCGAAATATGTAATTTATTTGTTGAGATCATTCCTTAAATGACTTTTTCTTATTGTTATTCTTTCACTTACACCTTTATTGTTTTTTTTAGTTTTTATCACTTCGTTAATGAGATATTGAAGACTTTGATAACATGCTATTTATTTCATGAAAGAAGTCTGAGTATGAAATCTTAGCTGTTCAACCAATTTAAAGAACAAAATCATATTTTGGTTGTTCTTTACCAAATACCTGTATACCTGAATATCGAATAGATGAAAACGTGTATGTTCAATATGTCATAGTAACTATAATTTATTTCCTTTTTTTAAATAAATGTCATCAAATGTAATTCACAATAGAATTTATATGATAAACGTATACGACGAGTACCTGTATGGATTTATAGACCCTGACAAGTTGATTTCAGCAATATGTGTTTGTGGTTCAATTTTAAGTAGATTTGCTGTTTCGTTTGTCGTGATTTTATTTTAGACGTTTTGATATTGTGCACTGAATACGAACGTAACACAATAAAAGGAGCAAATCCTTCGAAAACAATACTTGTATGAAACTTAAGAGTTCCGCTAAAGTTGGTTACAGAATATGTTGGACTATATATGAATAAATAATTTATCAAATGTTCTAAGTTGTGTTGTTTTTAAAATGTAGCGACACACTGTATTTTGATCAAAGCAATCTATAGACGTGGCAGTGAAAATCTAATTGAAACAAATGCTCTTGTAATTTCATTAATATCCTGTTTCCGTATGCTGGAAATAGTTGTTACGAACGTAAAATCACGACGGAATAATTTCGACCCTAGCACTTTGAGCCCGTGGTTTTAAATCTTCCTTATGAGCGGCAAAATGCAAATGTTGAATAATTCAAAGGAGAAAACTAGCGGCCTGATTAGTACAAAGTAATGAACTAAAAACAAGTATGATATACAGCAACACACGTCTGCACTGAAATGCAAGATCCTGACTTGAGACATACACATACAATATGTGGCTAAGTTTAACCTGTCTATTGGTGCCAGACCCTCCTCCTAATATGGGACAGTGGTATAACGGCACAACATAATAACATTGTATAGCTATAATGTCTTTTTCTGATTAACTGTAACTTTAAGTCCTTCCACAAAAATGTCGAACACCAAAAAAAAAATCAACAAGGAAAGTTCCTAAGCGAATGGCAAAACCAAAGGCTCAAACAATTCAAACGAACGGATAACGACTGTCATATTCCTGAGTTTAAAATAAATTTTTTATATGCAGAAAATCGTGGCTGAGACCTGCTTTTCAAATTAACTAAACACATCACTTGCATAACAGTCGCACAAAAATTCCTTTGTATTCGAAACGGTGTGTGAACAACACAAACAAACAAAATTAACTTATTCATTCAGTCAATTAACTTCATCCTCTTATCACTGAAGCATTGTTACTCCATATCAGTGTAATTTTTTATCCACATTTAAACCTGTTTAAAGAGTCCACTGTCGAAAGAGCAATAATGTGATCTCATCGGACAGCTAGTCTCTTAACAACTCTGGTACAATCTATATAGAAATGAACAACGGACAAAATGACAGAGGGACATAACATTGATAGCATGATCACTCAGGTTTCTACTATATTCAAGTGGACTAAAGTAAATCTGATTGAAAATTAATTTACTTGAGAACTAAATACTTATCTGGAGAAAACGTAAGAGAAAGTGACATTTGCGGAGCATAGTTTTTCGTGTAATTTAAGGTAGATCACCAGTATATATTTTTTGAGACAGAATTTTTTATAATTTGCCTAAACGAAGATTTTATTATGCTCTTTTCAAAAATTTAATAAAAAATATGGGTCACCGTGCTATTTCTCAAGCTATGAGTTGTTGAAAATTGCCAAAATTTGGTTAGTTTGTTCATGAAAAAACACATTAGTGTGCATAAAAAAAAATCTATGAGATAGAATTTAGAAATAAATTGTGAGAAGAAAGGTTTCATAATATGTTTTAAGAAAATAAAAAGAAAACATGGTGTCACCGAACTTGTTTTCTTGCTACAAGTAAATATAAGAAATGTTCCTATTAGCCCAGTATAAATTTTGTACTAAAAGAGTTATCTACCCTTAAATGGCTCATTTGAAAAAAATGATTTTAAAACCAAAGAAAGTGATATTTGTTAAAATATTTTGAATAATACAATTAATTAACAAGTTTTCTTTGAATATAAAAATCTTCTAACAACTGAATTGCAAATCTGTCTCCAAAATTTGCAGATTTAGGCAAATAGCTAGACCGATTTTTTACTGTGATTGTACAATCCAAGATGGCGGTATACCATCAATCTACCTTAAAAAAATGTAATGTAATGTACTTTTAAGAATGTAATTACGAAAAATGTTAAAAGGTTTTGGTATTAACTTTCACATCAAAACATGTTGTACAGAATACATATTCTTTTTATTTCGGTTACAGTGTACACGTCGCTTGATGTTTTTGGAATTATTCCATCAGGTACAATCAGAAGTTGTATTTAAAAAACTTACCATTAAAATAAACTTTACAATAACTCTTATCTAAATCAAAAGCAGTTTTGAAGTCATTACAAACAGATACATTTGGTAAAAATGTCAAAAATAGGGATATAGCAGTCAACATTGTGTTATCATCTCAATCACTATAAACACAAACAAATGTAACAAAGAAGCTCTAAGAAGCATAATCCTATCATTTTAATAAAATAATTCAGTTAACGTTTCAGTAGATTCCCTTGACATCTAACACTTTATTTTTTTAAGATTAAGTCATTATTTTCTATTATTTAGATTACACTGCATTGAATGGTTCATGTCTTTACATTTTAATTATTTAAGAGAAAAGTTGCCAATGATGTGTGTCTGATCATCACACATACTTTCTAACTTAAATAGCAGGGACGGTTTTTTATGTCAAAGATTTTTTTTACTTCAGCATGGAACTTAGAATAAAAATAATATTTATTTTAATTGTTTCCATATTTTCTCGTTCAGAAAGCTGTAAGTATCTTATATTATTATAATTATATTTGTATTTGTATCATTATTGAATAAAAGAGTCATATATAATATAGAAGAATAAATATCATTACATTTGTTAGTGCTAGTATAAAAGAGTCGATAAGCAAAATGCAAATTTAAGAAAATAGTTGAAAAACAATATATCTTATTGTCTCCTGAACCATTAAATTGTGAGAATGAGAATATAGTTGTTCTACTTTAGGTCTTAGTTTATATACTCGTTTTCCCTGTGTCTGTTTGAATAAAAATTCGAAATTCTGTTTCAAATATATGTTATGAAACTTACAAAACCTTTAAATAGACTGATTAAGAAGGGATATAATTACGATACTGTTGTCAAGTCATTAAAGATTGCATACTGTAAATTCAGAAATTATTGCGTGCATTTATTTTTGCGATTTTGTCATTTTAGACTTGAATGCGATTTTAATTTTTACGATTTTGAGAAAAATCCTGTTAACTGCATATAAAATATTTCAAAATGCGAGTTTAAATTATTGCGTTTACAACTCAATCGCATTTTTCGCAATAATAAAAACCTCGCATTAGTTTCTGAATTTACAGTATTTTGGCGTTAATATTGAGTCACTGATAAGGTCTTTGCGTCGGAACTAAAGATATTTATTCTAAAAACAGTTGTTGGCATGACACGGGTTATGTTCTTCTCATATATGTTATGATGGTATGATACTAAACCCCTAACGGGAAGGATTGTGCCTGATGTTCATATGATGATCTTTCAGTCAGTTTAATTGAAGTCTGGAGCTGGCATGTCAGTTAACTGCTAGTAGTCGTTATTTATGTATTATTGTCATTTTGTTTATTTTCTTTGGTTACATCTTCTGAGATCAGACTCGGACTTCTCTTGAACTGAATTTTAATGTGCGTATTGTTATGCGTTTATTTTTCTACATTGGTTAGAGGTATAGGGGGAGGGTTGAGATCTCACAAACATGTTTAACCCCACCGCATTTTTGCGCCTGTCCCAAGTCAGGAGCCTCTGGCCTTTTTTAGTCTTGTATTATTTTTATATTAGTTTCTTGTGTACAATTTGGAAATTAGTATGGCGTTCATTATCACTGAACTAGTATATATTTGTTAAGGGGCCAGCTGAAGGACGCCTCCGGGTGCGGGAGTTTCTCGCTACATTGAAAACCTGTTGGTGACCTTCTGCTGTTGTTTTTTTTTTGGTCGGGTTGTTGTCTCTTTGACACATTCCCCATTTCCATTCTCAATTTTATGATTTTCCCGTCGTGTATAATTATGCATGAAATATATGCAACTGAAACTGTATTTTAACTGTAATGCTGGTTTCAATGGCGATTAAACCATAAGTCTCATATTATGCAGTGTCCTATACACATGTAATAACACAAAATGATTTGTGGGGAATTTGACATTGCAGTCTCTGTGATATTTATGTTATTCCTATTATCAATCAAGCAGTTAGTATGATAATCTTCGCAGGAAATCAAACTGTTAGATTATTCTGTGTCGATATGCTCATCAGCGTCACTGTTAGAAATCTTCAGGTAAAATTGTTAAAGGTTCCTGTCTGGTGAATTTTATCTAATTCTAGTAACAGCAGACTGTTCATTCAATATTCTGAGTGACCCCCGAGTATTTAGAATAAGGAATCCCCCGGAATCGACTTGTTTAAGTCAACGAATTGCACAATAAAAGGGTAAATAAAAGAAACAAAAATACATAGAGAGCAACCCGTGCAGTTCTCCTGTCAATAAATTTGAAGTTGACTTTAATCAATGATAACTATAACACACATAGCAATCTGAAAACCAACAACCTAACGTTTTAATTCTGTGATGTAACATTTGTTGCAAATGTATTGAACTGTTTTTTTTTCTGTTCTTCAAATTTGACTCTTACACTCCAATAGTATCAGGACTTTTGAAACTAATCCTAAACAGTGACATGTTTCTAATCCCAAAGTTGTTTGATACAGTTTTATGTAAGGATTAAATTTTATCAACCTTTTTGTCTCGAATACTATATTTAAACTGTACAAGATAATCACACATGACTTCTACGATGTTTAGAAAATTTAACTGAAAAATGAATAACATTCCTTGGTTTGAAAAAATTTCAAAGAATTCCATAGTAAATATGTTTTCACAGCACTGTTTCCATAGTAAAAATAATAAATTCATAAGGTACATGTATTCTAAAGAAAAAAATGATAAAACACGTTTAATAATGTCATGCATTTGAAGCGCTTTTCTGAATTTACCTTCATCTGGAACGCTCAAAGCCAAACATTTTAAATCCGAAGATGTATAATTCCAAAACCAGTTGAGTTATATGACAAAAAAAACTAAAAATTCATCTAAGGTTAACTGTGATTTAGAGCTTTGAAACCTTAGTTTCTTTATAATTTTAAAATTGATAAACGGACAATTTTAGAAAGGTTCGTTATAAATCATGTCAGTTCTAACTACTGAGCTGATGATACCCTCGGGGACTCATAGTCATCTAGCAGAGGTATCGACCCAGTGCGAAAAAAAATGAAAATAACACGTTTGATAATGTCATGCGGCCGAAGCACTTTTCTATATTTACCTTCATCAGGAACGCTCAAAGCCATGTATTGGAATTACTTGCATATCATATAAAGGTTGCACTTTGTAAATACAGTGTTTTACAATCCACGCCTCTTTTGGGGAAATACACAATATTCATAGATATGTTAATTTGTCAACGTACTGGTTCCCAGATATAATCGCAGTGTTTCATCTCTGAGGTATATAACTTGAGAATGTTACCAGTATAAACAATTATGGTAGCAACAAAAAATGTAGTTTTTGGAGGTTCAAAAGTTGAGGATGGGGTAGTTTATAATTTTGGCATCAGTTTAAACGCTTAGAATTTCAGGGCATATTAAGGTTGAAAATATGCCGCACATTCCTTTATTTTTAACTTTGTATAAAATAGTAGTGCATTTCGTTCTGGGATATAATTTTTGACCAAACTTGGTAGTAAAAGAGGCACATTTTTTCTGCAAATGAAGTTTCTATGGGAAATTACATTATCTATATTTAAAGAATTGCAACCTAAACTTCGATGAATATATGTATTTTCAACAAACCAAAAACTTCCGAGTTAACCCGACATTCATAATGATTTTGTATTACGGTGGAACGTTAAAGAATTACATAATATTTAATGGAAAGAGCAGAAACCGTATCATTACACTTATATTATATTTCAAAAGAATGTTCAATTCATGGAATTTCAGTTGATAGATAAATAAGTAATTTCACAGTTAATTGATATAGTTATATTAGAGGCGTTCTGTTTTGAATACATGTTTTAGTTCAGAATATATTTTAGAATCATAGAAGCTGCTTCTGTGGATTCATTATTATTCTTTTGTTACTAATGTTCGTAAGTTCGTGGGTCCAGGTGAACCACGAATTCAAGTGTGCAATATTGATAAAGTAAAACAGAATATATTTTAAATGGCATTTGTATTGTTTAATGTATGAACTATTAACTTATAAACTAAATAGGCTAGGAATGCTCATAGGCATTTGCCATGAGATTTATTCAAACAATAAAACTCAAAGTGTTTAATGATTGTCATTTTTCATGCATTTATTTAATAAAACCTTTTAGTTAAATAAATTATATAATACAGGAATCACAATATATTTGTATTTTATGTTCCAAGGATATAAATAATTTTGGACACGGGCAAAATACAAACATTTAAAGATGGCAGAAAATTTCATGTGAACGCCGATATGTCTTATAAGACAACAAACCATATTTACTGCGTCACATGAAAATTATATTGGACAGACCGGGAATAGCCTCTGTGAACGGGTGCGAGTTAATAAAGAACAAATAAATCACCAACAATACAGAAACTCGCCAATTAGTGCTCATCTTGACACTTGTGGTAAAAAACATTTACAAATAATACCTATTTTTAAATGTAGACGAGATGACGCCTATCGAAAGGAGATGGAACGTTATTTCATCACAACGTTCCGATCAAAATTAAATCACGAGCACTTTTAACAACAAACAATGACGGAATGTCAAAAACCTTTGTAACGACGTCGCCCATAACGACGCCATATCAGTTATCCTGAAGAGTCCCAAAGGAAGGATGAAATCGATTAAATGAAACTGTTAACTTATCTTACTATTTTATATAATCAATATAGAGATATGAGACAATATCTGAAAAAGTCGATTTTCCATGTCCCCCACTTCACCAGCAATTATTTTTTTATTCAACTGTCTTTTTTGAAAATTTCAAGTTTCAGTATGAACTAAATGATATAATGCACCAACTCTTGCCAATTAAAAACTCATTCTTATATTTCTTCCAATAAAATATTGTAATTCAAATGTTCAACCCCCCCTAAAATCATGTTGTCCCCTGTGTTTTTTTGAAAACTAAATCATTCAAATAATATCCAAATTAATTAAACATGCGTCCGATTCTCACATATATGATAAATTATATAATAAACTTGCCCTTAATTTGTCTTTTTATATTATAACTATAGCATGTAATAAAATTTTGCAAATTTTAAGACCAAAAAATATGTGTCCCCTGAGGTGATTTCCCTCCTGTTACCACACGGTTTTTTTTACCTGTGGAAACGTTTATAAGACTTAGAGTTATTTTCCCATTATGTATTGTGAAGGGCATCATTTCCTAAATGCATTAGTACAAAGACATATTTGGAAAGGCAACCAGGTTTGAAAATCAAGCCCATCCAAAGTAAGAATTTATAGAAAAATACTTATTGGTGTTCTATCCTGTTATAGCCTTTTCTTCCACTTTTTGAGAATATTTTTAAGTGTGCACCACAATATTAAGTGTGTTTTTATATCATCTTTTTAAAAGTTATAGGACACAGGAAATACACTTACATTTAATGTGATAAAAAGGACAAAAACTATCGCGTAATTCCTTTCTGTTACGTTCTGTCATGTTACCTGATAAAAAGTAACAGCATAACAATCATTAGTAACAGGAAGGATGTTCAAGACATTTTCACTGAAGAATCGAAGAGTTAATCTACTATATGTCAACCATTTCATTTAATATAAGTTATCACCACCATATCAAATACATTTCAAAATAATATACAGTATATTGAATAACAAAATAGGTTTTTTACTTTAAGATAAGAGCAGAGAACATTGTGCAATTTAAGTATAGTAGATAGTAACAGAAAGGAATTAATTTTAGAATTTTTCATTACCAAGGCAGATTTTTCATCATGCAAATACAGTTTCGAAGTATAAATGACATTGTTCGCTGTTATCTTCCAATTGTGACCAATCTAAAATGATGTATTTTTCTTAAACTTTAAAACAAAGCAGAAAAATCCTTTCTGTTACCAACTCTGTCCTGTTACCGTTGTCCTGTTACTTAAGATTCTTTCATGTTACCGACATACCGAACTATATTTAAGTATATTTCTAAACCTTTTGTATTGCAAATGTTAAAATCAATAATTGGCATTTGATAAACTATTGCAGGATATACTAGTAAACCACAAATAACGTCTTAAACTTATTCCTTATTCCCATTAGAAACTTTTTTAAATTGATTCCCTTTGGTAACAGGAAAGAACTGGATTTTTGTTGTACCATTTTTAAAATTGCCATTGTTTCCTTATTAAATAATTCTTTGAATTACAGACAACAGTTCCTGGATCCCAAATGTGTGTTCTTCGATTTGTGCTATTAAAATACCGGGTTTAAAGATTTTTTTTTTTTTTTTTTTCTAATAGCCAAAATATCGACTTTTTCAGATATTGTCTCATATACATATAGTAATTTTCAGTGACTGTATGCTTCTAAAAATAGATTAGCATCCTGTAATTATATTGAAGAGATGAGTAGATGATCATTTCTGTACACTAAAAAGAATACTTCGTGTATTGTATCAGAGATCCTTGTTTAATTCCTACGACAAGGTAACACCTCCCAAAACGAGGCTTATTCTTTATTAGCTAGAGTTAGAGGAGGGGAAAAGGTATCTGCGCAATGCTAGGCGGTGTTGTCGTAGAAGTTAGAAATAAAAAGTACAGGTTCCAGCCCCAGCGCCGGGGAGGAAGTTACGAATCATATCTACTCTAACATAGTTAGGTTGATTTTCTAGGCACTTTATATATATACAAAGTATTCAAAAAGTTTTATTTTTGGTCCCTATTCGGCTTGTTTTATTTAACAATTTTAGCTACTAACCCTTTAATCGACCCAAATCTTTCTTAAGTGGAATGAAACCCTGTGGTTTAGATTCATAGATATCAATATACTAATTGTCCGGAAGCCATTACAAATTACCCCTTTTATGCACATAATTCCTGAACGGGTTAAGCCATAACCAACGTAACCAATCCAAACATTCCCTTCTAGGTACAAATATTTGTAGTACAATTTTATAGATATCAATACACTTATGTATAAGTTAGTGTCCGGGAACCAGAAACACGTTGTTTCCTCTCCCCGTGTTCGCCCCTTATTCCTGAACGGTTTGAACTCAAATCACAAAAGTCAATTAAAAATTAACTTTCGTGTAATAGAGACATGTGTCATAAATTCAGATGGGTCCAGTCAATACCACACAAGAAGTTGTCCGGAAGCTATAACAATGTTTATTTTTGGCCAAATGTTTGTACCGGATTCCACAAAACAGATGGTACCATAACCTTCAAATTCAAATGTATCCCTTTGTTAAGGTATTGAAACTTATGGGGAAAATCATAGAGATGCATTAACTTATATTTACATTATTGTCCGGAAACCAAATGTCTATGGATGACAACAATGTGATAGCATTTAATAAACGTAAATTTTGTATCTATCTGGACCTGGTTTGTCTTTTTATCAAACTTATATAAAATATTAATCATCAGCAATGAATGGGTTACTGTTTTTTTACCAACCATTGAAAATTGAACTTTATTAACAAATTGTGAAGCAACAGACAGTATTGTCAAAATAGAACACATAGAAATGTTTACGGTAATGAAATCATTCATGTTCAAGTACTGATAGACTGTTGACATTTCAGCAACTGGAGTTCCAACCAAAACAATCATTAGTGGTAGACAGTTTAATCATTCACACTGATTTCTGTGCGTTTGATTTCGTAGTTCAGTTTTTATATGAGAATGGTAAATCAATAAAATCTTCTTAAATACACTTAAACACTCAAAACTTTCAACCAAAATATATCAAATTGACAATCAGTCTATCATAAAATTTTGCGTTTAACAGCAAACAAATAGAAATGCAAAGTATCAATAATTGATAAAATAGAATATATGTTAATTGGCACTTCCATTGTTCAATTTATAAAAGTAGAATAATCAGCAAGATCAACAGACTGTTACTTGTAAATTCAAAGTAAACCTTGACAGTCTAAGGCCGTGTTCACACCAAACGCCGTGTAGAGTAAACATTTTTACAATTAGTTTAGTGTAGTGTGCACTGGTTTCACATTACATTTGTTCACATCTATACATCTTGTTTAGCTACCTGTACATAAGATTTGTTCTCACTTGTAAACTAGATGTCATTTAAATGTTCATTACGTAGAACTGAATTGAACATTTTTGGAAAATTTTTCTAGCGGTAAAGGAACAACCATTTGACTTCAAAAGGGGGTGGGGGGATGGGGATGGAAATATTCCGATCCCCAATTTGATAAAAAAAAATAAAAAATGGTCATACAGATGATAAAAAAAATTCTGAATCAAGAGTTTCCCCATACATTATATACAAATATTGAAAAAAAAAGTATTTGATCACCAGCATCGAAAAAAAGGAATAAAAACGTACGCGCAAACAAAATCTGACTCAGATAAAAAAAAATAACCCTCCCCCTTTTCTTACGTTAAGTGGTTGCTACTTTATGAAAGCCATTTTTATAATTTGTAGTAGTTTGAATATACTAGAGATGTCTCGATAATGCATTAGAAAACGTTAGCTGCAACAGCGTGCTTACAGCCGAAAAAAAGGATTGAGATATTAGGGATCACTACATTTTTATCTTTTCTGTTCATTTCAAATGGCATTTTTTTCTCCAAGGAGTATTTGGTAAAGGAATAGGGTAATGTTTTTTTAATTAATTTTACGTACTATTTAACGGATCTGAGATACTAGACAAACATATCAATTACCTCACACTTTTTTAAGTCATGCATTTATGCGTGAATTTTTTGAGTAAAGACCAGTGGCGAATATTGCTGTGTACGTCAAGTCGATTCGGGAAGACCTTTTCAAATGAATTAGGAAGCAACTATTTACTTCATTTTTAGTGGAGGGGGAGGGGGCGTGAGCTTTTTATTTTTTTCAGGACAAATTTTGGTGACAAGTCGAAATCAATTTAAGCATTATATATAGTGGCAGCTGCGGGTGAAACAAACAAATTTTTTTTCAGGGCCAAAAACTGGAAACATTTTTTGTTTCCAAAACAAAATCCATAGCTTACCACCCCCACTCCCTTGCCTTTATGTTTTATACTCAACTATAATAGCCCCCCCCCCCCGAAAATCAAGTGGTTGCTGTCTTATGGGTTCGGCAATGATGCTGCTTTGAGTCTTGATTAGGGGTTAATAAAGTACGTTAATTTTTAACAAAAAAAGTTCTGTAAAATTTAGACAACTAATAATTATCAAAAATATCAGTTTTACTCAAAAAAAGTTTCCCCCTTAAATACATACACGATAAAACTAATGTCCTAAATGCCTAGTTTTGTGTACACTTAACCTACACAAGGCCTACATTGACTATCGACTGTGTGTAGGTAAATCATGATTTAAACTGTATGTGAACATTGAGTTTTATCAATGGGAACGCAATTGTGTTTAGTTTACGTGTGAGAGAACACAACACCGAATTTAGGTCAATGTGAACACGGCCTAAGTCAGAACAGTGTTTTATCACCCGAAGCATTAGTTCAAAATGGATTTAAAAATTACAGAAGCTTTTACTTTAAAAAAAAAAAAAAAAAAAAAATAGTCATTTGCTCAGAATTAATAATATATATTTTTATTGGCACTCCAATTGTTCAATTTATAAACTCTTAATTTATAAAAGTAGAATAATCAGCAAGATCAACAGAACTGTTACTTGTAAATTCAAAGTAATAGGGACAGTACTAGTGTTTTACACACAAAGCATAAGTTTAAAATGGATTTATGAATTTTGTTTTAAATATTACTTGTTTGCACAGAATAATGTAAAGATAAAGATTAGTAAACATGTCTTCTACTTGTGCAATTTGGAGTACATAGTCAACATACCAAATATAATCATCGCATCTTCTGTGTGCTTATAACGAGTCTATTGATTAACTGATGGCCGTGTGCATACCGCGATGAAAACAAGAATTATCAAAATACATACATTTATCTACATATGCTTCACAGACTGGTACACTTGGTCCTCAATGCTCTTCAACTTTGTACTTTATTTGGCCTTTTTAACTTTTTTTTAATCGAGCGTCACAGATGAGTCTTTTGTAGACGAAACGCGCGTCTGGCGTATACACAAAATGTAGTCCTGGTATCAATTATAAGTTTATTTAAACATTAAATAAATACCTTGGCTGGTAGTATAAAAATTACATGGACGAGTCAAGTTCACAGATACTTGTTATTAACACTTCTACCAAATTAGAATTAATTAAACAGGCATAAAAACTTATTTATATTTCTGTAAGGCGTAAAAACATTTTTTAATGTAGTTATTTCCTTCTTTTTTGTAGAAGTTACCTCCAATTTAATAATTCAAAAGTTCAATATTTTAAAATATGTTAGTTTGTGAACATAAATATCTCACATTGCACATCCCCAGATGATTTGGTAAATAATCAAAACATATTTTTGACTGATGCATTAAATCCAAAGACCATCAGAAACCGACAAACCACTATGACTTTTACATAGTCATACATTTGTACCTAAATATATGAATTTGAACTACGTTGAACAAAGGTCTTTGTGGAGACTTTTAATGATATGCTCTACAATGAAACAAGACCGCAAGAATTATTCCGAGATCCTGGTTGAAACATCAAGTTGTTGATGAGACAACTGTGTCAATTGTCCTTTAAGATGTTTTAGTTTCGAATGAATTTGAAGGCAGAAGATCGAGTGTTATAATGTACAATGTCACCAAACGTAATTAATGTGGTGGCGAATAAAAATAGATCGCTCTGAAATATTTCATCATATTTTGAGTTAGGACCTTTAAAACTAAATCATAATATTCAACTTATATTTCATATACTAATACTTGTATAATGAATAAATCAGATAACATTAAATCTATGGAATTGTTGTTAAAATCAAAATATGTTTTTTTATTTCTTTATTTAACTAATTCATAAACTAGAACTTGATCTCGAAAACCTTATTAGCAAATGTGACAATGAGAGAATAAACGCTTATTACAAACCTACTCACAAAAATGAAAATTAACCAAGAATGTCATAACATTGTTAATCGAATCTTTATTTACCTCAAACGGTCAAAGATAAACATGAAAACTGAAAGCTTGAGATGTGCTGATTTTACCAATATTGGAAACTATCTAAGGTTATCTTTGTCTTTTTAGAATAGAACCGTAAAACTACATCGATCCCCATGAAATATTGTGATTACTTTTGCTATAATATAAATATTCAAATATATACCTGGTGACACTTTACACTTATTTCAACTTAAAAGCATTTTTGTTATCAAAAAAGCAAAATGATGTCTTAATTAGTTTTTATGTTTAAGTCAAAAAAAAGTAGTAATATGTCATTTATGGCAATGTTGACGTACTTCTGAATGTTTCTGTTTCAGTCCTATGTTTTACTATTTGAAGCGGTTTATAAAATAATAGGCGAAATGTTAGCGATATTGTATGGTTGCAGGGTGATCAGACACACACTTTTAAAGTAGATACCTTTTTAATTATTGTGGCCACTTTTTGGTAAATTTGACTCAGACGCTTTCGTCATTTTATAATCTTTGTAGAGGTAAACGGACGACGAAAGATCTTTGAAAGTTTGGTTGAATGTGAATGTTCAATCTCAGAGCGATTTAGAGCTTTATAAATATATGGTTTATCCTTTTTTTGTAATTTCAAAAACATATTTGATACTATTTTACATATTATGGTTTGAATGTTAATCTAGTTGACCCTTTCAATTATCTACTATCTGCAATTAAATAGTATTTCCCTACAAATATACTTTTATTTGTCCCAGTCTGCTTTATTAATTTTTTATCGAAATATATAATAACATTTCACTTAAACTGTCTTAAGTTATATGACTTAAACGTTGAAATTGAGAATCATTGCAACGTTGATGTATAAACCAACCTGACCGAAACTGAGTTTGTTTTGTACAAAGTAAAACTTTTTAAAACATACAAATTCTCAATATGACTGCAGAAAAAATGGAAAATGTTTAAGTTTTTATTGTAGTGTGTACCCTTACACCACGAGAACTATGTTCAAATAGTTGTGGGTCTGGACATCAAAATATGAGTTTAGTCTGTGACGATTGGAAGGGAGAGTATAGATTCACAGCATATTGTTCCAGCAGTACCGGATGTACAGGTAAAATGTGAATTAATCCAAAGATTGCTTTATCTAACTGTATATATATATATAGTTTCTGATTCTGTCCAGGAGAAAATATTAACCTCAATCATATCTTCACATTTCCAATAAGTGATTATAGCATACACACCTTTTTTGTTACAGAAAAAGTCTTTAGACGAGATACAGTAACTCCATTTTGCAATGCGATTTTTCAAAAACATTTAATCAAACATGAACACGTATTATAGATAAGGGATTCCAACATCTTGGTATCTCAATTAAAATTTGCTTATGCCAAATCTATTTGCTTGGTAAAATTATATAACTGTCTGATAGAAAAACTATTCTTTATTTGAGTATTATTGCACGTGAACTATTCCCTTATTCCTATGCATATATTTATTAAAACGGTTATTTTCTTGGTTCTATAAATTTTCATCTATTTACACATTTTGCGAAGCATTCCTGGTGAAGGGTTATCCAAAAAAATTCTTTTATATATCACGTATAGTCTCTCAGATCTGAGAGGTATTATCAGATTTGTCGTCAGTGTTTCAGTACTGGAATGGATTATAACATATCTTTAAATTTCTTAAACTTTCCATTTATATAAATCAATCATAAACACTCAGATCCAATCTCAGACAAAAGGGACTTTACATGGATTTGATTTCTTCTTTTGGTCCTTTTTCTATTCATTCTTTGCTTTTGCATATTTTGTTTTGAGCGTTCCTGATGACGATGTATTTAGAAAATCGCTTTGGAAGCACTACATGCAAATGGTGGCATTTATAAGAAAGATCGACGAGTAAGGCATCAAAAAATTAATTTCATTCGCTAAAATTATATTCGAAGTTTATTAAAAACACATAAGAAAACAAAAAGACACAGATCAAATAATTTTTTTATCTTCAAACATATCTTAGGTGGTTGGAGTGACTGGACAACTTTTGGTCAATGTTCTAAAACTTGTGACGAAGGACATCAGCTGGTTAAAAGAAGGTGTGATAATCCATTACCAGGTCGTTATGCTCCGTATTGTGATGGCGAAGACGTCAAATACGTAAATTGCAACCTACGTGGTTGCCCAGGTATAATTCTGCGTTGCACTTTAAATTATATACGTTTATGTGTTTGAACTTTTGATATTTCCATTTGTTAAACTTGAGAACTGACTGTTTTGAATTTTCACCCTAGTTTGGTATTTTTGTTATTTTACTTTTACTTAGTGTCTCGAACTACCGAAACAATCTTTTTGAATGATTGATAACAATGAAGAAAATTTGAATAGACTTTAACTGAAAGTAAAAAATATATAAATTAATAGCATTTCAAATAAGTATAAACAATTTTTGTTTAACGAAAACAAAAGTGTATATCATTGCTACAGTCAAAAGTCAATGTAACTCCAAATGGAATAGCGCTCATAACAAATGTTTTGCACAGAATATCAACAGTACAACCAGATCATTACATTTATGATTTAAAAAATCCACATTTTTTTCGTATCATTTAAAATTGATAGACAACATTGATTATTTGAAATGGTAATTTGAAATATTTGAAGGATCATGGAGTTGTTGGGAGGATGATGGTCACTGCTCAACTTCCTGTGGTAATGGGACACAAATAAAGCGCCGGCTCTGTGATAATCCAGCGCCAACAAATGGTGGACAAACATGTCCAGGTGAAAATCTGACCAATGTGCATTGTCACATAAAAGAGTGTCCAGGTATCGCTTCAACTTTATAAAATAACGGTTAAAAATATGTAAAATCAGTCGTTTATTTTGATCTGTTTCAGAAATAAATGAAATGTGTAGGTGTCAAATCATTCAACAGGAAGATACAATATTTTTGCTTTAGGGAAGAATACATCTTACCCCAATAAAATACCTTTTATTCAAATAACAAATTGTATGAAACTGACATTATCATGATGAGTAATATATACGTACGTATAAGGACTTACTTATAACAAACAATCGTCCTTGCAATGGGAATTAAATGTGCGCCTTTTTTTTGCCGATTTGTTTCTTTATTCATATAATGCTACCTACAATAATGAAATTTCTTAGGTAGAAGGAATAGAAGTTAATAATATAGTTTAAGACACAAAGTATAAAGTGTTAAATATACCTAAATTAACACGCGGTTCTTGGGCACTTAACAATAACACAGTTTTTCATATATGCAATGCATGCAGATACCCAGTTGAAATAAACTCAACACAATGTAACTCTTTATTGAAGAAGGTATAATGGCCAAGTTGGTATACTTCGGTATACATTTGTTTCTATGGCCGTTAAAAGTTTTTGGTCAGTGCATTATTTTATTTTTTTGCATCTTACTTACGAAAGATGTAGATCTAAATATTGAATAAACATCTTCTTGAAACACTCAATTTCTGTAGATGCAATACATGTGAATCTGTTCGCATAAGCAATATTAATTCCGCTGAAAAAAATATGTTTGAGTTTACGCTACGTCTTGAAAACGTATACATCATCTCTCTCCGGGTTCATTATGATTAAATATTACTCATTATTGATAATCAAATTGTTATCTGATAGATTTTATTCTAATTCAGTTTATAAATGGGGACATTTGAAAGAGCTTAACCTAACACAGAATGATCTAAAAGAAATAATGGAGGACGAGATGAAGGAAATGAAGAATAACTTAACCATCGACTCGAAAAACATCTCTGCTTCTATCAGAAAACGCATATCAGCAAATGACAACAGACTGTCTGCTGCATCTGTAGGTTATGTAGGTGTCGCTCTGCTGTTGATTCCTTTGGTAATGATTATTTTTGTGGACGCTTCACGTGTTTTCGTCGTTGTAGCAACTATTTACAAAACAGTTTGTTCAAGAAAGTCGGCACAATTTTAAAATACTCAATAGGAATCTGATGAAAAAGTGAATATTTTTAACCATATTTGACCAAAGAAACTTTAAAACATATAAGTGAATAAATAAATGCTTTTACGGTGTGGATGCAAAATTCTAATACGAAGGTTGAGAAATATGAGTGAATTAATTTGTTTTCATGTTAATGATTATTTGAAAGACGACTACATGCGTAAGTCGTACAAATAAGCTGTTGAATCGATGTTGCTTTACAGATACACTGAAGTGATGTGTTCCACAATTTTAAAAATAATACCATCACTTAATTAACTGTTACGGAAAACCTGTTCTAGAGATGAAAATTTTTATTTTCAATTTGTCCTAGTTACTACCATATTATCTCTTCTTCGTATGACTGCCGTCGAATACTGTTTTATTGCAATAGGTTTTGTCTTCAGCACCAGTAGATGTTAACGGTCTAGAAAAGCGAATTTCAACACTTTTTTGTTTGATGGTTCGTGATCCTATATAAAAAATATTTATACTGTGATGTATTTTATGATATTGATTTTATTTTATGTTCGTTCCCCTTTAATGATTTTTATAACATTTGCCTTTTTTTAAAAATCATCCTGTTGTAATGTCAACCGTACTTATCGCCAGGTAAAATGATTTATTATGTTTGAGAAAATAGTCAAGCTTCTTTTAATTATTACCAGGAGATGAATTTGTCTCAAAATGACAAGTAATACAAATTGGTTGAACATTTTTAACAAAAATGTAAAAGCAGAAAAAATAGGAAGGTTCTTATGTTGGAGATTTAAGCGATTGAAAAGATTAGATGTTTCCTAAATTTAACATTGACACCTATGTTCCCTTTAAAAACTTTATAAAAAAAGCATGAATTGATAAGATTTACAAATATTGTTTTTAATGATATGTCATAAAATTATTGAATACAGTACAGGGTACCAGGCAACATATTTGTTTTCAGCACATGGAAAGACTATCAATTTTAATAGAAAAAAGCATGTAATTATTGGACACAAAATAAAAGAATATTGAAAACAATATTTCTGCATTTTATTCTTTTGGCCTGATTCAAAATGTCTTTCAATTTATTTTGTCGAATCCGCCATGAACATCCAAAACTATAGAGTTAAAGCCATATTGATATCCTTCGTCAGAGTTTGTGTTATATGGTACATGTTGATGAAACATTTTCTACAACCCGATATCAGACAAAAGAGACCCAAACTTGCTTTTCTATACATGTTGGACGGTTCAGAGTGTTTCTGACCTGATAACTTACATGATGACATAAGTATATTGTGCATATGCCAAACTAATGTAGTCGGTTTGTTTTGCATGATATATAATTGAGTTTGTATAGGCCTCCGTGTATACCAGTTTGTCAAAGGTCAAACATCACAAATATAACTTCATCCAAACACAATAATAGTATATAGTATCCACCTATGGGTGAAAATTAAGCAGTGTGTTATAAGCTAAGTTTCCGGAATAATAATAATCCGATACAATATGAAATTGTATTCAAAAATATTGTTTAAATCTAAGGTATAAAAGATATGCAGACGTTTTATTTAAATCACAATAGACGAACGCGGAAGTAACTAAATCGTCAAGTACAACTATCTTTTTATTTAAGGGAAAAGCTGAAAAGGTCTTACCACATATTGAATAAATGATCAAAATAAAAAAGTAACTCATGATGTATAATTCTTGAAATCAATATTAATTTGTATTTGAATGACGGAATCTATTATGGTTTCAATAGAGTTTCCTTAAAATCTAGCTAATGTTTTATGCTGAAATCAAAATCAAGAATTTTAAAAGGACACTGTATTGAATTATTCATTTCAAGATTCGTTGAAATTGGAATTATTAGATATAGAACTATGTGGATGGAGAGTTGTTTCATTGGCACTCATACCACATCTTCTTATATCTATATAATAACAAGCGAACTATAACTTTTAACTAACTAACTAACATACCAGAGCGATTTAGTATGTGGCAGAAATGTATATATTAGATATGGAATTTAAAATAGAAGAAACTATTACAGTTATTTTTGTGTTTTCTATAATTTATGTTCTTCTATTAAACAGTGAGTACTTTAGATTATAATTATCAATTTTCGCTATTATTGAATAAGAACGTTATTATTATAATTATTACAACCCCGATCCTCGACGTGTCAGACAGTCGCTACGATAATCGATGACCTCACTGTAAGTCGCAGTATATGATAATTGATAACCACACTGTAAATCGCAGTGTATAGTAGTCGATAAACACAATGTTTATTGCTGTGAAAGATAGTTGCTGACCACACTGTCAATCGCTACGTACGAAAGTCCCTGACTCGACTGTGAATTTCTGAGTTATGCTAGTATCAACTCGATCAAGCCCATTCAAATAATATTAAGTTATCGGGAGACTGGTCTTACTCAATTGAAAAGAATGTTCGGTGTTGTCTACCTTGCTCCTCATCGATCTGCCTTTCTACAAAGAACTTGTGAAAAAAAAACATTCGAGTAAGGATGAAGAAGTTTGTCACCCGAGAAGAGATCAGGAATTCATCAAGAAGCGTTTGAATAGACCGAGAAAGGATAGAATAGAGATTGAATTTGTTCGAAAAACACATATTTTACCGATCAGTACGCGATCATCCCCACATTTGCTTTACTAATTTTCGATTATTTCCCGATAAACGCCAACCTGTTTGATCTGTGGTCCACATTAACACAACCAATACACGAGCGCTTCCAGATCACTTCGACATCTATCATTTTTCTGCCCATAACAACTCGACAAATACGCAATCTCTAAGTGACCATATTTGACCACTCTTCAATATCTACTCGGTCATACACGAGTAAACATGACTGTTACACGATTCTCTAAAAGGGTGTGCAGATCTTATTTTTAAATCTCATAACTAGAAAGAAATGTATTGTCACTGTTTTTTTTTAACTGTACAAAAGACTGATTCCGCAAAAAAATCCATCCATGCACAGCACTTGTCTGTACTTTTATTTGCAGTTAGTGTTATAATTTCGAAAGAGAGGCAGAAGATAAAATAGGAAAAATCAAATGCAAAGGTCAAAAACCAAACAAACACAGTTATGACGAAAAACGGGAACTACAAAAGACGATAAGACCAACAGCAATCAACATAACTTAACATAGTAAACTTAAAACTTAACAACAAGAAACCAATTAAAAACTGTGATGCTCAAGAAGGGAAGCAGATCCTACATTTTTGGCCACTGAGGATTTTTCCAAAAATAAAGTTATTGTGTAATAAAATTCATTCTTTAAAAGTTATGACTAATTAGCAGATTTTTAAACCCTGTATACCATCATTCCCCATGTGAAAAGGCAAATTGCCTGAAAGAAATAACACAAATTGCTTTTCAACAAAAAGATGCTAGCATACGCTATAACTACTTTGGGATATAATTAGGCATAGCTTGTTTACAGTGAACCAAAATAGTTAAAAACATGATACACAGAGTAACAAGTGATCTGTATGCTGGAGTTTCTTATCGACAACATATTTGTTGAATTTTGAGGTATAATTTGTCAACAAATTGACGGCATTCCTATGGTAACGAGCTGTGCGCCTTTCCTTGCCGACTTCTTTGTTTCCATATGAATCGGAGTTCTTTCAGACACTTGTCAAAATCAAGAAGATCAAAGAAGCCAGATTATTTATTCTTTTCTTTCAGATATATTGATGATATTCTTTCCATTAACAATCCGAACTTTTCTGATTGAGGTCCATTAATATATCCACCAAAACTAGAAATTAAAGAAACAACCGCCACAGCTTCCTCTGCTTCATTTAGACTTATACCTCGAATTTGACATACACAGTCAACTCAGTAACAGAATAAATGACAAACGAGACGATTTTGATTTTGAAATCATAAATTTCCCCCACCTTAGTTGCTATATACCATCTTCACCTGCATATGTGATATACATTTTACTTATTCGATATTCAAAAACCTGCAGCTCCTACTTTTTAAAATGAAGGCAGTGTCTGAGTAGAAAGTTGATGAACCAGGGGTATGTCAAAGAACGTCTCGTCATGTTTATGAAAAAAGTTCATCGGAAGATATCAAGATCTTCCGTATCAACTTCACGAATCATGCATTAATGGTTTCATATATAGATTCTGCGTACTGATGTTGTTTATCATCTGAACTTCGTGTTATATTGTTCTTTTATTTGTCTTTGTTCGATTATTAATATTACTTTTACTGTTTGATCTATTTTATGTGATATCCATTTGACGTGACTCGGTACTTATACATCCCTTCAATGTTTTTTATATATCTTTCATTCTTGATTGTGTGTTTTGTATATGCGACATTTTGTGTTTTCTGATAACGTGACTCTGTAAGTTTAAATATCCTGTTATGTTATTGTTCTATTATATGTCATTATGTTGTTGTTCTTGTATAAATTTGATAATACTTTGAACGACAAATGACAAAATTATTTTACTCCCGTAGTGGTACTAACGATATATGGATTCTTTAAAATTCTAAACAACTTCTGGATAATTTTAAATCTCGGTTTGTTGCTGAAATAAATTCTCATATAACTTTTGGTTATTTTAACCCTGCACACCAACATTTCCAATGTTAAATTATATTTGTTTTGAATATACATTGAACGACAAAATGTCTACCTAAGTGATGTTTACTTTTCTGACGCCAAACACGCGAAGCAAGGAATTTTTTTATTTGGTTTTGAGATTGTTACACAGGGATGAATGCTGTATTGTTTTACAATTTAACCGATTATGTGTGTTTTATTTACGCATCGTTGTAAATATAACAGAAATTGATGCCACTGTCATACAAGCGAGAGGTTTAGCGCTATAAAACCAGATTCAGTCCACTGTTTCCTACATTTGAAAATGTCTCTACCACGTCAGGAATATGACAGCTGTCGTCCATTCGTTAGATGAGTTCATCATTTAATTTTGCAATTTGATTAAGGACTTTCCGTATTTTTGTTAATTTACTTTTTAGCCTTCATAGTGGGTTAATAAGAAAGTCAAGATTATTTTTTACCAGTTTTATGGGTAATTTTCTGTTTTGATGTCCGTATTTGCCGTAGGTCCAAAAAAAATGTGATAAGAAGATGTGGTATAATGCCAATGAGACAAATAGACGGTTAAATAAAATTGAAATGGGGAATATGTCAAAGAGATTTCAAACTAACACAAGAACGGAAACACCCGAAAGGCACCAATGGGTATTCAAAACAGCTAAAATAGTGTTCAGCCGGAAGTTGTTTTTAGCTGGCCACTAAATAAAAGTGTGTACAAGTTCATTGAAAGGGATGTCATACTTAACTCCAAAACTAAAAAATTAAAACGGCATACAGACACAAAAATCTGGCAGGGCTAAACGTTTTCAAAAACACTTTTTTTTCAGGCAATTTTACAAAATATGGGACGTAAGACAAATAATTTTTATTAGATCTCATGTTAGAGATATGTAACAGTTTCAGAAAGAAGGGATTGAAATTATACTTTTATAGATATAGGAAGATGTGGTATGAGTGCCAATGAGACAACTTTCCGTCCAAATTTTTTTTTATAAAAGTAAATTATTATAGGTCAATGTACTCCCTTTTGACCAGATTTGAAAGAAATATGTGACATCTGTATATCCTTTTTTCAATTTAATGGCAAACACATACAGGTTTTTACAATGGATACACCAAAAAGAAATTATTTTAACCATTAAACTACTTGCTATTAAATCTCTGGAAAATACTGATTAGATACATATGCACATATATGTCACAAACCCACAAACTGTAAGCTTAATAAAATTGCAAGAAAGCAAGGGAAAGGAGATGGTAAAATTGAAGCCAGATTTTGTATTACATTTCACATGCTATATAGAAGGTACATAAAAAAAAACAGTTTATCATAGTGCGTTTATTTGTTAAATTGAAGTTGAAAACACGATTTCATTACAAATTCTCAAATTAAACCTGTTTTAAACGAAATACTCAAATTGTGAAGATTAAAAGTACAAAATGTGTTTTTATTTTAAAAGTATCAGCAAGTTGTGAACTTACACCAGGAAACTGTTTAGCCAATTGTGGTGAAGGAATTCAAAAGTTTCGAGGAGAGTGTGAAAACATTGTGCGAAATTTTACAATCTCATGTAAAGACTATTCAGGATGTAAAGGTAGATACATACAATATTTAAGTTTATTTGTTTTTAATTTAATGTGTGTGTATATGCTGGTTTATGCTGTTAATTTGTCGGTTCAATTGGATATGACTGGTTATAATCCTCACCAACAGGTTTTTTTTCATCACTTCATTCGTACGAAATTTCAGATCTTGCATTCCTATCATGATTTTCATCCCAATGTAGCTTCTCAACCAGACTTTAAACCGGTGAAATTAAAATCATGCCTTCCAGACATTTTCGGACGCCCTCACGAGTAGGTTGACTGTTACGGAAGGTTAAATAAATAAAAACATACATTTTACACTTTTGAAGGTTTATGACAATGAAGACAAGATCCGATAAATCATGTCAATCAGTCATGAACACCATACTATTACTTCATACCTAAAATATGGTTGGTAATTGTGTTTGAAGTACAGCAAAAACACCAAAAATAACACTGATAATACAATAAACCATGAAAATTAGGTCACGGTCAGAGTAAACCTGCCAGACAGACATGAACGTCTTACATGTACAATCATTATTTGAGAATTGTTAACAGACCAAATCATGTAACTTTAACTTTGATCAGTCATCAATGGAATGAGGTCAGAAGACCACCATCGGAAGAATAGGAACATATATACCAAATATAGTTTTCCTATTACTCACAGTAAGTGAGAAACTCACTTGACCAAAAATCTTTTTTAACAAGAATTTGCTGAACCTTTAAAAGGCTGTCAATAACCGTGGATATGACTGACTGAAACTTCATAACATAAGGTATTTGCATACAAAGTATGAAAAATCTAAATGTTCTTCCTTCTGAAATAAAAAAAAAAATATTCAAAACGTTAACAGCACTAAAGCCGTATAGTAATTTCTTGCTTTTTGAATACTGCGACGGAAGCAGGCAAAACAAAATGTAAGCCTGATAGCATACGTTACCTTATAAAAAAATAAGTTTGACTATACACTTCAACTGATTCAAAATAAATGAAGCCAGTACATTCGTACGACACATCATGATGAAAATATTTAGATAGCGGCAACAAATAATGTTTTTTTTGTAAGAAATATTCAACAAGGTATTATAGATGAACCGATATTTATGACATTTCTTGTGAAGAATTTCTTGTGAAAACATACCACAATAAGCAGTCCTTTCCACGTTTAGGTAAATATCCTGTAAATAAAGTGATACCATAAATCTTCATTTTTACAACAGAAGAGTTGCTTATATCCGTGTGATTTGGTCTATGATACATAAATATGCATATCGTCTCTTTCACTGTCATTTTTACCACATCTGATTTCTCATAAAACAAATCACAACAATGAGCGAAAACAAATTTTTAGATGAATATCCTAGTAAGACCTTAACATGTTCAATTCTTTTATTAGACTTTCAACTTCTGTTGAACATTTTTATCAGGTACATGTACATGTTTAACAAGAAATGAACACATTAGGAATTAAAAAGTCGGTACATTTTTTTTTCAAAACACATGAAACACATCAATTAATTGACATTAGCAATTATTATCTAGTCAGATCAATAATAAGATCAAAATTAACTAGTTTGATGGGTTCAGTTTTATGTGCATATAGTAAAACCATGAAAACAAAAACCTTCTCAGTATTTTTTGTTTGTCGTAAATATCTGAATGTTCTTTTATTTCACTTGGAAAATTGGGCATTTTTCAAAGGTATTTTTCGGTTGTTTCGATTAAATTTATCAACCAATTTTCCAAGATGATATTGTTTTTAAGAAATTTAAGATACTTAAACTGTAAAGAAGCTCAAACTCTATCTTTAACTTCTTATAAAAAAAACTATAGATACATGTACATGGAAAACTGGTACATGACTGGAATGAAAAACTGAGAGACAGGCAATTAATATTCTTTAAAATAATATATATCAATTTAAAATAATTTAGGTGGATGGGGAAACTGGAACTCTTTTGGTCAATGTTTTTCAACATTTTACGAATGCATTCAACTATACACAAGACAGTGTGATAATCCAGTACCGGGTATAAATTCCAGTTATTGTGATGGGGACTCCGTCAAAAATGAATCATGCAGCCTTCGTGGATGTCCAGGTAAAACATAAAGCCATATTGTAATCAAAATTGCCAATGTCAATGTTTAATAAATATGTCTTATTTACATAATTTATACCTCATCAGAATTATTCTTTGTGTAGGTTTAATGTACATTCTGGAATTGACGGGTTTTGCTTGCCTTGTAAGCTATTTGCATGTTAAATAAAATATCATACTATTTTCCATAAGTTTAATTGTTAAGGGTGATGTTCCGTGGACAGAGCATCATAACTGATACATGAAAAAAAAACCACTGTGGAATTTAGTTCTATTTTGGTTTGGTTCTTGGTTAGTTAACCAAAAAAAAACACAATCGAAACAACATGAACAATTTTGATTTTCAAATTCTTCGTTAAGAGTTTTATACGTATGAATATAATTATAAATAATGCTAATACTTATTAATTAACAGCACTTTGCCTTTCCTTTTGAAACAATAATTGGAAAATAAATGTTATGTTACTGCATCGATGGTACTATAATAACGTGCTCACAACGAATGCGAATGTTCGCGTGTTCGGTCCACATCCTGGTAAAACCTTAAAAACTTAGCAGAATTAGAGCAAAAACTTATGTTCATTGAAAACCCATTGGTGGCCTTCGGCTGTTGTCTGCTCTTTGGTCAGGTTGTTGTCTCCTTGACATATTTTTTATTTTCATTCTTAATTTTATTCGTATATCTATGTATCATAAGTACTGCACAACATATGTACTGTAAGTTATTGATAGCTTACATTATTCAAATTTCAGATCTTAATAATTGTAAAAATTAATCTTAATCAACACAGATCAACACAAATGGCAGTCAAATCTGATTTGCATAATGACAAGCAATTATAAAAGATGAGGAGTAAACTAGATCACTATTCTCTTAGTCTTACGTTAAGAAATGATCTTTACAAATGAAATGAAGTTTTGATAAAAAAAACATTCTCTTCTTCAACAAATGATATTGGCATACACTACATATACAAAAAAAACTTACTTTAAAAAGATTTTTACGCTGTATTGAAAATAAAACATAGAAAATAACTCTCATTAGCCAAAATAATCGTTTTGTTCTTTTGATCTACAAAAACCTCAATGACATATATCTAAATTAGATTAATTGTAGGATTATGGAGCAGTTGGGAGGAGGATTGTCAATGCTCAACTACATGTGGCAATAGGACACAAATAAGGCGCCGGCGCTGCGATAATCCAGCGCCAACAAATAATGGAGATGAATGTCCTGGTGATAATGTAACTTACGTTCACTGTCACATGAAAGTGTGTCCAGGTAGATTAAAAACTGTACAAGTTAGACACAGTTTTATTTTACATGGTTTTAAGTGAATTGTTAAACATTTAAATAATAATTTGAATTTAGTTTTAACTTATTGTTGAATTTTTACTGACTTATAAAGCAACAAAAATAAAGAAAATAGACACTTACATAAATCTTAATCCTTTAGATTAAGCCTTTAACAATTGGATGAAAATTATATGGTAACTTAACAGATCTATTAAGTGGACTTTTTGTTATAATTTTACATCAATCCCTCATGACATTTCTTACCGAAGTTTATATTGTAAAAACAAACGCCGGGTAAATGTTTTCGTTAAAGCCACATATAACTTATAAAATCTAGAGATAATTGATTTCACAAATACAAGTCAATTTGTAATTTCTCATTTAAGAACGTATGCCTCTTTTTGGTGTCATTATCTATAAAGACAATGTCTTTATGTATTGTAGTCAACATAATAATCATATGTTAATCGGAATAACATGCATTGTATTTAAAATATAATTATATTTGAATGAGAATTCTCACTGCGCTATAAATTTACAAGCTGAACTTTTCATTGTTTTCGGCTTTGCGGGATGAATAGACACATAATCACGTCAGAAGAAAAAAACCTTTTGCCCGTTTCGCAGAGCACTGGGCGGTAGAAGGTTGCATGTCGAAGTAGTGTTAGTGGTCATCTAGCGTAAATTCTGCATTTATGTAATATAATCCTTAAATAACTGTCAGATATTTTAAACTGCTTAAATAGCTGATTTTGATTTATTTAGATTAAAAATATTTTTATCTAGATTATACTCTTTGTGTTCTAGTCTTTGTTCCTTTTTATGGATTTTTTCTGTTCGACTCATAGGATTTTCGAAATTTACAGTGTCATGCAAGTACCATTTTTGTACCATCAAACTTACTTTTAGAAATCAATGGCTTGTGGAAAGTGATACCACCTACTTATCAAGTCGTGCATATATCAGTTCCCCGTCATTTGCTCCATCAGTTGTTTTGTCAAGTATATTAACCTTACCAGGTCTTTGAGTGTCAAATATGTTGTACGGAAGTAACAATACAATGTGACATGAATATCAATTAAATGGTAATTTTTATAAATTTCCTGTTTTTTTTTAAAACTAAGGATTTTCTCATCCCAGGAATAGACTACCTTAGCCGTATTTGCCAAAACCTTTTGGAATTTTGAATCCTCAATGTTCTTCAACTTTGGTTTTGTTTGGCTCTACAACTTTTTTTTATATGAGCGTCACTGGTTAGTCTTATGAAGACGAAACGCGCGTCTGGCGTACTTTATTATAATCCTGGTACCCTTGATAACTAATCACTTTAACATATAGATGTTAATGATATTTATCAAATGATATGAGCAAATAAGACCTAATACGGATAAATCAGCATGTGCAATACTAAAACCATTTCACTGTCGATATAAATTAAGGGTTTATCCTGCTTTACGGAAAGGTGTATTGACTCATGGCCTAATATGGGACGTTCACTTCCGGTTTGGATTTCTCTTCGAGTCTCGGGTCCAATAAGCTTACCTCGAATCTACAACAGGGTCATTACAGAAGAAACAGCAAGTTAATTACACTATAATATTATTTGTTTGATTGAATGCTAGAAGATTATTGTATTGTTCGTTGTGAATATTAGGAAATGCTTCTACCAAGTCAGATATATGAAAGTTGTTTACTATCCGTTTGATGTATTTTAACTTTTCATATTGTCATTTGATCCCTTATTTTTGACATTTTAACTATTTTATAAAAAAAATAAAAAAATGATGTGGCATATTGTCTATGAGACAACTCTGAATATGAGACCAAATGACTCAGAAATTACAGCTATATGGTACCGTACAGCCTTCAAAAATTATCAGACTATATCGCCTAGCCATCAATAAACGGTATAGGTATCTCAAAAGACAACAATCTATGTGTGTTTTGTTCACTCATTCTTGTCAATAGAATGGTACTGTCTGCCATAAAAGTGAAACATTTATATAGCTATAAACATAGGGTTATTCGACCATTTTCTACATAAGAAAATGCCTGTACCAGAACAAGAATATGACAGAAGATTTTTGTTTATGTGTTTGAGGTTTTGGATTTGCTATTTGATTAGGGCCTGTCCGATTGCAGTTAATCTAGGAGTTAAGTCTTCTTGTTATTTTACATATTTTATGTTTATTACAATTTTTACCAGCCTAAAATCAATGAACAAGATACATTTTTTTTATTTAGTTTACAAATGGGGACATTTGAAAGAGCTAAACCTTACAAAGGATGATCTTAAAGAAATGATGAAGGACGAGCTGAATGAAATGAAGAGCAACTTGTCAATCGACTCGAAAAACATCTCTGCTTCTATCAGGAAACACATATGCGCACGTGACGACAGACCGTCTGCTGCATCTGTAGGTTACGTAGGTGTCGCTCTGCTGTTGATTCCATTTGTAATTATTATTAGTTTTGACGCTTCAAGAATTTTCGCCAAAATAGCAAAGATTTTTAAAAAAGTATGTTCAAGGAAGTCGGTGCAAATAACAAATTCGCACTTTGAAACTGATGAACCAAATGGTGTATCATCAAACCGTTCATGACCACAAAACGTGAAACAAATGAGTGAATAAATACTTTTATTGTTTAAAGACGATGAATTTTTAAACGTTTTTTTACGTTTTGCATGCACAATTCTAACAGGATAGTTAAATACATTTTTTCTATGTCAATGAGTTTTTGAAATATAACTTAGTTGTACAATTTAGCTGATAACCGTTACCACCACTGCATAATGAATACATTTTTTGTGTACACTGGAGTGATATTTAAGCAACAATATCATCACTAGGTTGCCCTTTGTGGAATACGTATTTCATATATGAACGCTTATGACTGGTGTTGAATGCAGTTTTATCCCATTTTTTTTTGTCTTTAGCTACATAAATACCAGTAAGTGATACCAGCTGAGATAAGCTATTTTCAACACTTTTTGTTAGGGAGGCTTGTTACCTTTTTATAAATAAGATTTGCTTTTTGTATGATGTGATATTGCTTCATGTTATTTCCATGTTGTCACTTCTAACAGTTTTATTAAATTGGTGATTTTTTAATATTCATATTGTTATAATTTTAATCGTTCTAAATGCCAGGTAAATTGTACCTTTATGGATTATGATGTTTGTGGATGATAGGGGAAAAAAGTCAAACTTCTTTTGATTATCACAAGAAGATGAAATATGTTTAAAATTCCTTTCTAAACTTCGATGTTTTCCTTTCAATTAAAAATGAGTGAAGATTTGTCCCACAATTTGAGATAAAGAAATGCCTCATTGTTCGTTGTGTTTTTACTATTAATTTTTCAAAAGTTTAATTTTGAATGATATTAGTATTTTGTTAAAGTATTTATACTCATCAAAAAATACCTCGGGGTGTCAGGATTGCTCAAAGAAAGACCTCCCTACGATCGGTCTTTCATTTGATCAATCCTGACACCCCTCGGTGTGTTCTACGACAAGAAAAACCGTAAAATATGCATTATATATAACGTATTTTTTTATGCCACACAAATCCAACACAGACCAAAAAAATGGTAGGTTTAAGAAATGATTGATACAAACTATACTTTATTGTAGTTTTTACATGGGTAGGCATTATATTCATGATTGTTTTTGCCCGAGCGATATCGAAAAACTATTATAAAAAGTGTACTAGTTCAGTGAAAATGAACGCCGTACTTAACTCCTAAAAAAGAAATGAACAAAAAATAATAAACATACACGACTTCCAAAGGCCAGGGGCTCCTTACTTGGGATAGGAGGAACAAATGCGTCCTGTATGATTTTGTAAATAAATGCATCTTTTAAAAATAGTCAAAAACAAAATTGTTTGTCCAATGGAAAGGTCGAGGCCAAAAAAAGATGAACGGTGCATTATAATTTATAGAAACATAGAAGCTGGTTGCAAAAATTGACGACAAGATCTATTTACAGCTTGAATATGGCCTTATAATATTAACCTGAAATAAATTTATTTATAGCAATTCCCTTGATACGAATACAATTCAATTCAATTCTTTTATTACTTTGAGCAAATGATGCTCATCAGTACAAATATAATATATATGCAAATACAATACATGTTGTCTTGGGCTTGTTTTGCTCTTTGGTTGGGTTGTTGTCTCTATGACAATTCAATTCTCATTCTTATCATAGATCTAACTGCATGTAAAAAAAAGAATATGTGGTGTGATAGACAATCATACAAATTCTTTCCAGGGACCAACAGGCGTTAGCAAACTATAGGCCCCGTATGGCCTTCAACCATTAGCAAAATACACACTTTATAGAATGAAAGCTCCAAGAGGTATTGGCATGTAAAAACAAACACGAAAGTTGAGAGAGAAAAACAATAAGGACACTGCATGAAAATTGGAAAATGGTCCGCGAACAATATTACTTTAGTCAACTCACTAAGTTGAAATTAAAGACCTGGCGAATTTTACCCTTTTTAATGGATGTGATGTATGTTTTAAAAAATCATTGTTACTGTAGTTTAGACATTTAATTCGAGTCTTGGTTTAAATTATTTGCAAGTAAGTTTAAAGTATTTAAAACAGGTATTCACTCACACTCCATACGCGCATGGTCCGGAAAATATTTTATTTGCGATCACAAAATGCACGAAGTCGTCCATTTCTATATTAATTGGGTCGATTTGAATATAAATAAGATAAATGCGTTTCTGTTGCCAAGTGTTTTTCACAAAGTAGTAGCAGTATAGCAGAACCGTTTTACCAATACAATACCGTAAATGCATGCAAATTTCACAAGGTTTAATCCAAATAGCTTTCTTACTATCCAATAACTTTCAAGTATGAAAAAGACAGGGCAGAAGTATATTTTGTCTATATGTTATGTATTTGCACAACTTTTGAAACTTTTGCATTCGTTCTAAAATAAATTTTTAGACCAGATAAAGTTAAAAGATGACATTATTCGACAATCACAATTGGTAAATAGCTTTGACGTCCGAAAAAGATAATTATTCAACACATGCATTGCAATTTTTAAAGCCAGTTAGTCATTCTTTTTTCAAAACACAAATTCCTGATAGTATTTCGAATTATTTTATTTAGGCGTTGAGAACCTTTGGTGACCCCACAGTTTAAATTTCTATACCAGGGATGTCGTAAGCTATGGGCGTTATGGACGAACGTGCATCTAATCTATCCCAGTCAATAAGATATCAAAGTGCGCCAATCAATGTCCACATCCACACTGTTATGAATTCGATTCTATATCCATCGAAAACCCAACACAAAAACAAAGGTTCAATCAACTACACAGCACTGTATTCAAAAGGTAAACCCTTAAAATACACAAAAGGCCGGGGGAAAACTACAGGAAAGTGAAATAATACAACAAAATACCAATGACCTTTCATAATAGGTACGCTTATATTTGTTAACAGCAACAATCACATGTTTCTTTTGAACTATAACATTTATTTGTTGTCTGTTTGTCTTTTGTCATTATAAGCATTGGCGTTGTCAGTTTATTTTCGATTTCTAGGTTTGACTGTTCTTCTAGTATTGTTCGTTCGCCACTCTTTCACAAAGTATAGCCACTATCCACAAACAGTGGTATGCATACTGCTCGTTCAGCCTTTACATAAAAAAAAGTATATTTGTAGAGTTAAACATATTTGTCAGTGCTTTAGTTGACTCATTATATTCATTAACTTAGTACCGTGATGTTACAGTTCACATTCAACACACACTTTTATTGTTAAAAGCTTAAACTGGCTTTGACTAATCAAATGGACATAAGATTACCTATTAGTACAATCAATTGTAAAAAGGATGAAAGGAGTTAAAATATTGAGAATTGTACAGTTGATAGCTAAATTCAAACTTAATAATAAACTATATTGTACATACTAAAATATTTATCAGTTTTGATATCATACGTATCCCACTTGGTCGATGCCACTACTGGTTGACATTTCGTCCCCGAGGGTATCACCAGCCCAGTACTAAGCACTTCCGTGTTCACATGAATATCAATTATATGCGTCTGGCGTACAAAATTATAATCCTGGTACCTTTGATAACTATATATGATCATTTTTATAAATTTGCTGTTTTCAAACGATTGAATTATTCGAAATACTTAGGATTTTCGTATCCCAGCTATAGATAGCCTAAGCCATATTTGGCATATATATCTTTGAGGGATTTTGGGTCATCAATTCTCTTCATTTTTGTACTTGTTTTGCTTTCTAAGTATTTTGATGTGAGCGTTACTAATGAGACTTGTGTAGAAAAACGGTCGTCTGGCGTATTAAATCTTAAGCTTGGTACCTTTGATAACTATTATATGAAAATAAAGAGATGTAATATGATCGACTATGAGACAACCGTAATACACCAAATTTTAAAAAGGTTGATGATAGCAATTATACATGTTATAGGCATCCGTTCACCGTCAACAGTGTGAAAATCCTACCGTACAGTCGGTAACAAAAGACCCTGAAATGAAATTCATGAAACAATTCAATTGAGTAACATAAAAGCATAGTTCATAACAAACCAATTTACAAAACACAAATAAGACTGACAAGAGCAACGACAACCAATGAACTACAGACTCCTAACGTACGATAGGTACACAACGAATGTGGCAGTATTTGGCATGTTTGTGCACACTCAACCCGTCCTTATCCTATGAGACTGGTTTGGAGCACAGCCTATTCACCATTTAATATCCAGGTAAAACAACAAATATCACAATAGCACAAAATTACTGAATGAGGACAGTACTATGCAAACTTTTTGGATAGTTCTGTGTGTTTCAGATAACATGATACCTACCATAAATAAAAGTATATTGTACCAAACTAATTCAATCGTTTGGTTTTGCATAATTTATATTTGTTAATTAATGAAACTTTCTATCGGAATATGGAATACAACAATAACTGTTTTTTGTTCCGGTAACTATGTTGTTTACTTTTATTTTTGTTTCCAACAGCTTCCGTGAATACTAGCTTTTTCTTAAGTCAATCAATATACAAATGACTTCTCCAAAACACAGCTATTGTATAATGTATCAACCTGTTAGAGAAAATTAAAAGCTGCTGTTCAACGCGTAATTTCCTAGATAATTATTATCAGATACGCTAAAATTTGTTTTAATAAAAAAAAAGTATAGAGTATAAATCATAAGCAGGTGCATTATTTAAATCAAATCAGACGAACGCGGAAGTTATTAAGTCATCACCGGCATCTTTTCATTTTAAGAGAAAACGGCGGAAAAGACCCAGCATCATGAATACATAATCCAAAGTCTGTAAAGTAACTCATGTTGTAGGATCCGTAAAATCAATTTAATCATTGTATTCGAATAAAGGAGTCCTTTAATGTTTCAGTAGAATTCCTTAAAACCAAGCTTATATTTTATGCTAAATCAGCATTTAGATTTTCAAAATGACACTGTATTGAATTTTTCATTTTAAGATTCATTGAACTTTGAATCATTTGATATACAAATAAGTGTAACGAACCAACGAACTATAACATTTTACAAACAAACTTATAAATCAAATGTGATTTAGTATCCTGCAGAAATGCATAAATTCAGAATGGAATTTAGAAAAGAAGGAACATTTTTCTTAGTTTTTTCTATATATTTTCTTAATTCTGCAGAAGTATTAAACTGTAAGTATTTTAGATTTATTTTTAATATTTAATTTTTGATTCTATTGAAAAAAAGCTCATCATAAATACAAGGATTAATTACATATCCAATAAAGATATAGCAACTTCGATAATCGCAGTGTTTAATATAGTATACACTGTAAATCACGATGTATGATAGCCACCGGTCACACTGTAATTTGCTGTTTAAAATAGTTGGTAGTCACACTGTAAATCTTAGTGTAGATACGTTGCTGGCCACACTGTAAAACCAAGGGCAAGATAGATGCTATTAACACTGTTAACCGCTGTAATTATAGTGGATAATATTTACTGACAACACTGTAAATTTCTTTTTACGATAGTCTCCACCTCAAATGAAAATAAGTGTTTAAGATAATCGTTGACCCCACTTTAAATTGCTGTGAAAGATAGTCGCTCACCACTTTATACATGGATGTGTAAGACAGACTCTTACCACTATGTACATACAGTATCAGGTATTCACTGGCCACATTATAATTTTTGCTGACCACACCATATAACACAGTTTATGATTGTCGCTGTCAACACCAGAAATCGCAGTGTAAGAAAGTCGTTGACCGCAAAGTTAATTGCTGAGTAGGATAGTCGCTTATCAATCTATATATTGCAATGTAAGACAATTACCGACCACTTTCTTGATTGCAGTGTAAAATAGTCACCAATCACTCTATAATTCACAGTGCAGGGTAGTTGCTGATCACATTGTAAATCACTGTGTAAGATAGTATCTGGCCATACCATAATTCGTAGTGTAAGAAAGTAACTGCCCACACTTTGAATAATGGCGTAATTTAGTCGCTTGCCACACTTGAAATTAAGGTGAAAGATGATTACATTATAAATCGCAGTGTAAAATAGTCACTGACTTCACTACTAATCGCTGCTTGAGAGTGTCGCTTGCTACCTTGATAATAGCAGTGTATAATAATTCCGGTTCATGCTATTAGTATAATTTTTATATGTAGTTGCTGACCACACTGACTATCGATCGATGAGTAAAACAGTTGCTAAACACATGCTTTATCGATGAGTGAAAAGAGCTTGATAAAACCACGAAAAAAAATATCTACGATTATTATAGTTTTCAGCAGTTCACTAAAATTGACACCCACGTAAAATAAATAAATCAACAGTAGTTGACATATTCCAAATATCTCCTATCTAAAAATAAATATCATTCAACTAGTCCTACTGTTTTTTAATTTCCCCAGTTTGTTTTATATATTTTTTATCGAAATGTATAATTACATTTCACTTTAACCTTTTATAATATGTTTCCAAATTTTGCCTGTTTTGTAACCAAATACATTGGATATTGAGTTGTGAACTAAATTTTCAACGTTCCTTTCAAAGAATATCTAAACGTATTTTGACCTAAATGGATCACTTTTAAAAATTGTTCAAAGGAGAGTTGTCTCATTGGCGCTTATATCACATTTTCTTATATTAATTAATCGCCAAAACATTCAGAGACTTTAAGTCCAAAGAGCACTCAAACGTTTAGTAAATATTTCATTTTGGCCTATTAAAGTTATTTTTAAGGACGAGTCTCAGGAACACGAAAACTTTGTCTTGCGAAAACATGGTATCTATGATGAATGTTATCCTACTTTTCTATTTTTATATGATTTGTTTACTATAATCGATAAGAAAGGTATTTCCCGAGTTGCATGAATACTATATTCTGTTTTTTTTTAATGTTGATGGTGTACTTTTTCATGACACTTCAGTTATATTTATTCCCAAAAGCCTTCAAAATCGATCTAATTTTAGACATAGATTTCAGAATAGGAGAAGTATCTGTTTTAACTTATATGAATTAAAAGACGAAATTGATGAGAATCATTACAATGTTTATGTATAAACCAACCTGACTGAAACTGAGTTTGTTTTGTACAAATTCAAACTTCTTAAAACATACATATTCCCAATATGACTGCAGAAAAATGGAAAATGTTTTTGTTGTAGTGTGTACCCCCGAACCACAAGAACCATGTTCAAATAGGTGTGGGTCAGGACATCAAAATATTAGTTTATTCTGTGACGATTGGAGGGACGAGTTTAGATTTAACTTTACAGCAACATGTACCAGCAGTACGGAATGTAAAGGTAAAATGGGTATTAATTCATAAGTTGCTTTGTCTTAGATGCACGCTTTTTTATAAGTTGTTAGTGGCTTTGAACTAGCTGTCAGATAACTGCGATTACTCTCAGCTATGTTTTTGTGTCTTTTTGCGTCGGGATATATAAGTACCCGGCCACGTCCACTTGTATGTTTGTCAATCTGATGAGTAATGCCTTTTTCAACTGATTTTTATTGTTCGTTCTTATGTTGTACTGTTATACCATTGTCCGGATTAGGGGAGGGTTGGGATCGCGCTATCATGTTTAACCTCACCACAATATTTATGTATGCGTCTGTCCCAAGTCAGGAGCCTGTAATTTAGTGGTTGTCGTTTGTTTATGTGTTACATATTTGTTTTTCGTCTTTTTTTTATATACATAAGGCCGTTAGTTTTCTCGTTTGAATTGTTTTACATTGTCTTATCAGGACCTTTTTATAGCTGACTATGCGGTATGGACTTTGCTCGTTGTTGAAGGCCGTATGGTGACCTATAATTGTCAATGTCTGTGTCATTTGGGTCTGTTGTGGACAGTTGTCTCATTGGCAATCATACCACATCTTCTTTTTTATATTATCTAGTTTCTGATTCTGTCATATCTTCACATTTCGAGTAAGTGAATCTAGCATACATACCTTTTTTTGTTACAGAAAACGGCTTGTAACGAGATACAGTAATTACATTTGCAATGCAATTTTTCAAAAAAAACTTTAATTAAACAGGAACACGTATTGGTATCTCAATATAAATGTGCTTATGCCAAATCTATTTTCTTGTTAAGTTCATATAACTTTCTGATACAAAAACTATTTTTAATTTGAGTATTATTGAACGTAAATTATTCCCTTATTCCTATGCATATTTATTAAACGGTTATTTTTCTTGGTTCTGTAAATTTTCTTCTATTTATACATTTGGTATAAAGCATTCCTGGTGAAGGGTATCCAAAAAAACGCTTTTATATATCAAGTGTAAACTATCAGATCTGAGAGGTATTATCAGATCTGCCGTCAGTTTTTCAGTACTGGAATGGATTATAACATATCTTTAAATTTCTCAAATTGTCCGTTTATAAATTTATAAATCAATCAAAAACACTCAGATCCCATTTCAGACAAAGGGGACTTTACATGGATTTGACTTCTTCTTTTGGTCCTTTTTCGGTTCATCCTTGGCTTTTGCATATTTTGTTTTGAGCGTTCCTGATGACGATGAATTTGGAAAATCGCTTTAGAAGCATTACATTTCAATGGTGGCATTTATAAGAAAGATCGACGAGTAAGGCAGAAAAAATGAATTTAATTCGCTAAAATTAAATTAGAAGTGTATTAATAACACAAGCAAAACATACACAGATCAAATGAATATTTTGATTCATATATATATATATTTTTAAACATATCCTAGGGGGTTGGAGTGAATGGACAACTTTTGGTGAATGTTCTACAACTTGTAACGAAGGACATCAGGTGGTTAAAAGAAGGTGTAATAATCCATTACCAGGTCGTGATGCTCCGTATCGTGATGGCGAAGACGTCTAATCCGTAAATTGCAACATAGGTGGTTGCCCAGGTATAATTCTGCGTTGCACTTTAATTTATGAACGTTTAATGTGTTTGAGCTTTTGATTTCTTCAATTTGGTAAAATGACTGTTTTGAATTTACAACCTAGTTTGGTAATTTTTTTATTTTACTTTTACTTAGTGTCAACAACTACCGAAACATTATTTTTGAATGATTGATAACAATGAAGAATATTTGAACGGACTTGAACTGAAGTCTAAAATATAAATTGATATTATTTTCAGAGTATACACAATATGTATGTTCTAAAGAGAACAAAAGTTAATATCATTGCTACAATCCAAAGTCAATTTAATTCTAATTAGGATAGCGCTTATAATAGACGCGTCATTTTCGTTAAGCACATACTATCATTAGTACAACAAGCTCATAAAATTTATATTTTATTCGTTTCATTTAAAATTGAAAGACAACATTGATTGTTTGAAATGGTAATTTGAAATATTTGAAGGGTCATGGAGCTGTTGGGAGGATGATGGTCACTGCTCAACTTCCTGTGGTAATGGGACACAAATAAAGCGCCGGCGTTGTGATAATCCAGCGCCAACAAATGGTGGACAAACATGTCCAGGTGAAAATCTGACCAATGTGCATTGTAACATAAAAGAGTGTCCAGGTATCGCTTTAACTTTATAAAAAAACGGTTAAAATATGTCAAATCAATCGTTGATTTTGATCTGTTTTAGAAATAAGTGTGTTTGTGTCAAATCAGTCAACACGACGATACAGGTTTCTTGTTTTAGGAAAGAATACATCCTACCTCGATAAAATACCTTTGATTCAAATAAATTGTATGAAACTGACATAATTAAGATGATTGATTCTACGTTAACAACGCATTTGTCAGAGTTAAAGGGCGTACTTTTAACAAACCATCGGCCTTGCAATGGTAACTAAATGTGCGCCTCTTCTTGTCGATTTTTATTTTGATTCTAATGATGCTGCCTCAAGCTACATAAGGAAATTGCTTACAAAGAAATAATATAAGTTTACAATACAGTATAAGACACAAAGTACATAGAGTTAAGTATACATAAATTTACATGCGGTTCGTGGGCACTTAACACTACCACAATTGTTTACATATGCCTTGCAGGCTGATACCCATTTGAAATAAACCCAACACAATGGAAATCTGTATCAGAGAAGGTAAAAATGGCCAAGTTGTTATACTTTGGTATACATTTGTTTCTATGGCCGTTTAAAGTTTTTTATCAGTGCTTGTTTTATTGTTTTTGCATCTTACTTACTTAAAGATGTTAATCTAAATATTTAAAACACATGCATAAGTAAAACTAATTCTGCTGAAAAAAATACACCGAAAGACAATAGATTGATCTCTCCAAAGCATTAATGTCAGCTTACAACATCAAAATGGGAAATAATCTCTTATAAATGATACGGGAAAGTAGGGTGCACCTTTTAGTGTTCAAGCGTCTACTCATAGTCTCGAAAACGTATACACCATCTCACTCCGGGTTCATTATTATTAAATATTACTTATTATTGATACTCAAATTGTTATCTGATCCATTTTATTCTTATTCAGTGTATAAATGGGGACATTTGAAAGAGCTTAACCTAACACAGAATGATCTAAAAGAAATTATGGAGGACGCGATGAATGAAATGAAGAACAACTTAACAATCGACTTTAAAAACATCTCTGCTGCGATCAGAAAACGCATATCAGCAAGTGACGATAGACAGTCTGCTGCATCCGTAGGATATGAAGGTGTCGCTCTGTTGGTGATTACATTGGTAATGATTATTTTTGTGGACGCTCCACGTGTTTTCACCTTTGTGGCAACTATTTACCGAAAAGTTTGTTCAGGAAAGTCGGCACAACTCCAAAATGATCAATAGGAGTCTGATGAACAAAGGGAATTCTTTAAACCGTTTTTGACCAAACAAACTTAATAACATATAAATGAATACATTATATTATTGTTTTGAATGCTTTCACGGTGTTGTTACAAATTTTTTATAGGAAGTTTGGAAAATATGAGTGAATTGATTTGTTTTTATGTTAATGATTATTTAAAAGAAGACTTCATGTGCAAGTCGTACAAAAACCCTTTTGAATCGATGTTACTTAACATGCTTAACAGATACACTGAACATGCTGAAGTGATTTGTTGCACAATTATTAGAACAATATCATCATTTGGTTAACCGTTACGGAAAACCTGTTTTGTAGATGGAAACTTGTGTTTTTCTTTGTCTTAGTAGTTTGCATGTTGTCTCTTCTTTGTTGAATGCAGTTTTATTACAACATGTTTTGTTTTGATCACCAGTAAATGTTTTTACGGTCCATTTAAGCTGATTTCAACACTTTCTTGTTAGACGGTTCTTGATTCTTTATAAAAAACAGTTATGCTGTTATGTATCTTATGATATTGATTATGTTCTGTCACCTTTAATGATTTTGATAGAATTTCTATATTAGAATACTCATCGTCAGGTAAGTTGCGCCTTCATGATTTATCATGTTTGAATAAAAAAGGTAGACTTCTTTTGATTACAAGGAGATGAATTCGTTTCAAATTCGTAACTTCTCCTCATTGTTTTCCTCCCAATTTTAAATGAGTGAATCTGCGTCACAAAATTTGAAAAGTATTTTCCGATTATGTTCGTATTTACTTTTAATTTTTTATATGTAATATTTTGAATATAGGTACCCTGTTTACGTATTTGTACTTGATTTTTTTTTGTTATACATTGTATATGTGTTGTTCATGTTGTTCGTGATTTAGCTTCATCGTGTTATATATTTTTAAGAAGTGTCCGTTAAAGTTATTCTCTTCCCCATTACTTGTCATATTTTCAGTCAAATAAATAAATGCATTAAGGGAAAATGATATGTACATTATAATAAAATCAAGAAAGACAACACTGAGATATCACCAAGTCGAAGATTCAACACTAACTTTGCATGCTGTTGAACATTTTTTTTTTCATTTATCAAAAGGATCATGCTTATGATAAGGTACACCAGACGCGCATTTTCTCTAAGTAAGACTCACTATATAACCAGACATTTAAGGGGTTTATCTTAAAGTTTCAGATGTGTAAATGTATCAGTAAACGATATCATTTCAGTTGATACTGAATGGAAAAATGTTTAAAAAGGCACTTTTTTAAATGTGAACTAAAATTTAGGAAGTGTTCCTTTTCTTAAGGACATAGTTCAGAACAATATTTATCCAATGTAAGTACATTGTCTGAAATAGACGTATTGCAGAATACATTGTTATAGTATATGCACATTTAGACATTTTACAAGAAACAAATCTTAAGTTGCTACAATAATTTTAAAAAGGAAAAGATCATGGAATACATTGAAGGAAACTATGGTAGAATGAAGGTCAGATTTTGTTACAATTAGATTAGTTTTTTAATCCAAAAAGAGTACTTGTTTTAACATTCTAAAAATATTGCTTAAGAAACGGCTTAACCGACATTAAAATTTTAAGAAAGGTTGTTTCACTTTCACTTTCGTTTCAAAATATCATGTAATATATTGATAGTACATATATAACAGAACTTAAAAATAGGATGGTCCTTGCTCTCGTGTTTGAGATAAAAGTCAATGAAAAGATTAGATTTTCCTAAATTTAACGTTAACACCTTTCTTTTCTTTTTAAAAACTTTTACAAACAAGGGCATGGATTGAATAAATTTTCAAATGGCTTTTTTTTCAGAAAAAAAAACATAAAATTAGAAGAAAAACTATGGTTTACCGGCAAATATTATTTCTTCATTCACATGGATAAACTAGATATTCAAAATATCTGACAAAATGTAAAAAAACATGAGAGGAGAACTCTTTGATATGAAAATTACAGAATATGTTATTTTGCGTTTTTTTACGTTGCATTTTTAAGTTATGAAGAGACAAGGAGAAAAGGTAACATCCAGAGTTTCAAAGATGGGAGATAAGAAATCCACAAAAAATAAAACAATCGTAATTTTTAGGGCAAACACTACAAAAAGCTCGAATAAGATCAAAGTCTCAATAAACTACGAAGAAGATAATTGAAGATCCCAAATTTCGAAACTTTTTACGAAATAAAGTAATAGGGCAGTAAGAACGCTTACGATTCTTTAATTTCTCTTATATTTTCCCTATTCATACAATATAATACACTAGCAAATGAATAATTCTTCATCGAAGGTTTTTTGGGGCATATGTACAAATATGTTGCATCAATAATAATCTTTTGATGTCAAATTAATCATATTCTGAATATGATTATATAAATGTTCTTTTTGTGTGTGTGTTTTAGTGAAGTGATCACTGACACTGATATGTTAAAATTATGAAATATGTATTATATTTTTCTATAATAGAAAAAAGCATGTAATTATTGAACACAAAATAAAAGAATATAAAAAAATATTTCTACATGTTATTCTTTATGCCTGGTTCAGAATGTCATTGCATTTATTATGTCAAATGTGTCCTGCAAAAACACAACCATAGAGTTAAAAGCCATATTGCTGTTCTCGTCTGAGTTTGTGTCATGTTGTACATGTTGATGGAACAGTTCTTTCCATCCGTTATCAGCCTATGGTCGGTTCTGAGTGTTTCTGATCTGATACCTTACATGATGACAAAAGTATGGTATGCCGAACTAATGAAATCGTTGTGTTTTGTATGATATATATTTGTAATCAAACTTTTTTATATAGGAATATGAGTTAAAACGATAACTGTGTTTGTGTCGGTAAATATTTGTTTAATTTGTTTTTGAGTTAGTATTGGCTTCCGTAAATACCAAATTGTCAAAAGTCAATCGATACACATATTAGACAATAACAATCAAAACACAGAAATAGTTTATAGTATCCACCTATGGGTGATAATTAAACAGTATGTACAACGTTAAGTTCCCGAATAATAATAATCCAATACAATCGGAAATATATTCAAAACATTTCTTAAAATATAGAGTTTAAAAGATATGCAGGTGTTTTATTCAAATCACATCGAACGAACGCGGAAGTGATTAAGTCATGAAGTATAACCGTTTGTTGTTTTATTGGAAAGGTCAGAAAAGACACCACACATTGGATAAATGATCCAAAAATTGAAAGTGACTCATGTTGTATAAATCTTAAAATCAATATTAATTTTGTAACTACATAAAGGATTCTGTAATAGTTCCACTAGAACTTCCTTGAAATTTAGCATATGTTTTATGCTTACGTCAACATTAAGAATTTTAAAAGGACACTATATTCAAATATTCGTTTTAAGATTCGTTGTCACTAACCAATGATCTATTATTTTACTAACATAAATACCAGAGCGGTTTAATGTGCTGCAGAGATGAAGATATTCAACATGGAATTGAAAAGAGAAGCAATAGTTATTTTTGTGTTTTCCATATTTTCTATTTGTTCTTCAAATGATGACAGTAAGTACTTGAGATAATAATAATTTAATATTTGCAATTATGCAATAGGAAAGAACGTTATAACTACAGTTATTATAGTCTCCCCTGTGTAAGATAGTCGCTGGCCATAACACTCTTAGTTGCAGTGTCAGACAGTCGATGACCACATTGTAAACTGGAGGCTAAGGCCGTCGCTAGACACACTGGAAATCGCTGTTTAATATTGTTTTCAAATAACTTTGACTATATTCTTTAAGGAGAAAGTCAAGGGTTACTTTAGTAAACATCAAACAGAAACACAACTTGTAGAGTATTGAATGAAACAATGTGAACCTAATAGCAAAGCGAGCCTTTTAAAAGAGAGTATTTACAAGAGATAAAAAAAAGGTTATCAAAGGTACCAGACTTATAATTTAATACACCAGACGCGCGATTCGTCTACATAAGACTCGCTCTTGACACTCAGATCAAATCAAAATAGTTATAAAGCAAAACAAGTACAAAGCTGAAGGCATTGAGGACCCAAAATTCCAACACCGACTCAAGGTGACATGTCTTCTATAGACTGTTACATTGTGAATTACTTGAGGTATGTTGCAAATGACAATAACAATCAAAACTAAGCAGAAAACAAAAACTCAAAAATTCAAAGGACATTTACATCAACAGTTATAAAGAAGAAATTAAAAACAACACGAACTCCACTAAAGACTGGGAGTGAAATCCGGAATGCTCCGGAAGGGTAAGCATTTCTTGTACCGTATACGGTACCCGTCCTGTTATTTCTTTATTCAGTTCGGTAAATATGGAAGGTTATTATGACTGAGAAAGGAAATAAGTGTCGGCGTATCGGACTTGTACAAAGCAGGGTAAATATTAATATTAGATTTACATGTTCTCGTCAGCCGTACGACGTTAAGCAGTCATCCATCTTCATCATCAATTGGAGCATGATCGTGTATTATCATACAAAAGCTTTATAGTATATAAAGATGCATAAAAACGTTTTTTAAATAAAAACATTCTATTATTTAACACATTGTAGATTAAAACATGATTACGCTAACCATTCTCAACTTAAATTTGTTTAAAACGAACCACAACATTTGTTTTTATTTTTTGGGATTCAGCAGAAACGCCTATAAAAGTTTGTGACCTTACAGCAGATATCTGTTCAAATAAGTGTGGTGAAGGAAATCAAACGTTTCTTGGAAAATGTGGTTCAGATGAGCAAAGCTGGCGAAGATTTACAATCAATTGCACAGACTATTCCGAATGTAAAGGTAGATAAATACAATATTTAAGTTTAGGCGTAGTGTATGTTATGTGTATGAATATACTGCTGTATCCTGATGAATTGTTGATTCGGTTGGAAGTGACCGGCTATTATCCTGTCCTTATTTTATCACTTGATTTCTACGACGCTCCAGATCATACATTTCCTATCATAATTTCCTTGCCAATGAAGCGATTCAATCAGAGTTCCAAGTGGTGAAATTGAAATCATGCCTTCAACTCACGGACGCCATCAGGGACTGGTTGACTGTTATGGAAGGTTTAATAAAAATAAATCAAATAAATTTTACACTTTTAAAGGTATATGACAATGAAGTCAAGGTCAGATAAATCCTTCTTAACAGACATGTACACAATACAATTATTCCATTCACCAAATATGGATGATCTATTTATAATAGTATTTGAAAGACAGACCAACACACAAAAATCAACATTGAACAATGCAAAAAACCATGAAAATGAAAACCTGCCAGACAGATATGAACACCTTGCATGTGCAATCGTAAGTTGAGAAACAGACCAAATCGTGTAACTTTAACTTTGATCATTGATTAATGAAATTAGGTTAGGTGAATCCCATCTATAGGACATGTAGATGTTTCAAGGAACATAGATACCAAATATAGTTTTCCTACTACTCACATTAAATGAGAAGTTAACTTGAAAATAAAAAAATTTAAGTTGAGAAGTCGCTGAACTTTAAAAATGATGTCAATGGCCATAGAATTATGACAGACTGAAATTTCATAACATAAGGTATCTGCATACAAGGTACGAATAATCTAGGTATTGTTCCTTCTGAAATAAAAGCTTTATACAAATATTTACATCTACAAAACCGTATAGTAACTTATTTTTAGTAAGCCTTGCAATTTTAATACTGCCACAAAACCATTCTAGACAAATGATCAGCCGGAAAATATATGTTACCTAATACAACATAGTATGACCATACCCCTCAAATGATTGAAAATCAATCAAATCAGAACATTAGTACAACATCTCAGGATAAAAATATTTAGAAAGCAGCTGGAAATTGTTCTTTGCTTGTGTGCTTTTTTTTCATTTATGCTTTTGTTTGAAGTTGAACTACCAAAGAACAATGTATACATACATAGACTGCATGTTAGTTCCTAGTCTTTTTATTTAAGCTTATTTATTTTTCTGTTTTAGTTTAAACCATAAATACATGTGTTACTTATCATCTTTCTTTGGTACATACATGAAGACCTGAATAAGAAAGAAAACGCCTTATTTACTGAGTTCATTATAAAAACCGATGTTTCAAAAAAGGAAAAAAGGGAAAATATAATGTAATAGTGCTTTCATATATGACCAATACTGTGAGATTTGAACTACAGGGACAACAACCCAACAACACACCGTAAGTCAAACAAACACAAAGTGTTAAACCTGTAGTTTTTTGGACTTTGAAAGGGATGTATTCTTTGGACTTTACTTTTGATATTTCATTCTTAAAATTTTCTTAACCTAGTATGTTTTACATCAGCATCTGCACCCTTTGATCTAAATTAAGACTCCATAGTACTGTATGTACTAACCATATTCCTCTTGTTACATGTATGTTCAAAAATATACTGTTAAAATTATTAGTTTTAACAGGATTTTTGAAATGCTATTCATTGCTCTAAAATAAATTAATGCTTCCTTATGCTGTATGTTTAGCTTTCACTTTAACTGTTTTGTGCTATTTTGCTGTACTTAGGTTTAACATGTGCATAACAAAAGCCACTACTTTACAAGTTTCTTTACTACATATATACATGCACTATTTGTAGTCTGGTCAAAATCAAACTATTTATTGTTCAAAGATAAGAAATATTAACACAAATGGTTAAACAAACTATGAACCTAAATGCATAAAGTACCAAATTTCTTTCTCTATAAAACATATACAGCTGGGCAAAAGAGTAAAATCTCTATGCACACAAATCATACATACATAGCTGATTTTTTTATTTAAAAAAGAAATAAATTGTTTTTCTTCACTATCTCTAACTTGTTGAACAAACCTCCCTACAATGTATTTGGATATATATTTGGATGAATTAATATAATAAATATATTAAAATGACTGAGTTAACAATCATATCAATCAATGACTCTCACAAATCTTTCTATTGATTTATGATGTAAGGGAGATAATCATCTCTATTTTTAATAACAAAGATATCACACATAGAGAACATCATTTCTGTTATTTGAAAGAAAATAGAACACTAGTGGATATGTCATTTTTTTAACAACATAATTTGTTTTTTACTATTTGATTTTTTTGCTTTGTCTCTTTTTGATTATATATGATCTCTTTTTTTTCTTCTTTCTTTTTTTACATTTTACAAATTGTATGTCTTTTTTCTCTATTTCATTGTTATTTTTGTTAATTACACAGTAATTTATAATGACATGACAGATGAGATCAGACATCTCAAAGATATTTTCACATTCACACATTTTTTAAAGTACACAGCTGAATGGCTTTGTTATTTTTTTATGCATTTAACACAATACATATTTTTGTTTTTTTAAATAGAAATATCACATGAAAATGAGTAATAATAGTATAAAATTTCTTTCATACAACTGCCAAGGATTTAATTCAATTGAGAAGCGAAGAAATGTTTTTGATTATCATAAACCAAAAAACTGTAATATATATTGCTTAGAAGACACACATTTTTCAGAAAATAATGAAATATCATTAAAAAATCTATGGAGAGGAGAGTGCATTTTTAATTATTCATTTTCTACAAATCAAAGAGGGGTAGCAATTTTATTGCCAGCAAACTTTAAGTATATAATTCAAAAAGTAAAAAAAGACGATCAAGGAAATTTGTTGGGAATCGATATGGAAATCGAAGGAGAGAGAATGACCCTGATAACCTTATATATTCCAAACAAAGATACACCAGATTTTTATATAAAACTTAGTGAAATGATAGAAACTTTTAACAATCCATCAGTTGTTATAACTGGAGACTATAATTTAGTACAAAACCAAAGTCTTGATACATATAACTATCAAAATATTAATAACCCAAAAGCTAAGGAGAAAGTTCTAGATTTAAAAAGATCTTTATAATTTAGCAGACCCCTTAAGGGAAATTAATCCACATTTTAAAACAGTTCACATGGAGAAAAGCTAATCCCAGAAAACAAGCAAGAGTAGACTTCATTTTTATATCCCAAGACCTTAATCAAAATGTAGTTGATGTACAAAATCACAACAGCTATAGATCAGATCACTCCCCAATAATATTAAATCTGAAGATGAATGATTTCATACTTGGAAAAGGATTATGGAAATTTACCAACGCACTTTTACAAGATATTGAATACTCCAAAACTATAAAATACATTATACTTAAAGTAAAAGACCAATATGCATCATTAATATATAAACGAGAAACGTTAGAACAAATTAATGATTTAGACTTTAACATAAATGACCTTACAGAAATCAGAGGAGAACTATTTCCTACGCATCTTATAAAAAAAAAGGAAAGATATAAAGAGGAAAATATATTTTCAGAAAAAAATCAGAAATTAGAGGAAAGCATCTTAACAGAGGAAATATTAAATGAAATGGACCACCATAAATCTAATCTTCAAATAATATGAAAAGAAAAATGAGGGGATACTAATTCAGGTCAAAAATAAAATGAATTGAAGAAGGGGAAAAGCCATCTAGGTTTTTTTAATATGGAAACTAAACATTTTATAAATAAAACCATCCCTAAACTAGTTAATGAAAAGGGAGACAATTTGTACACAAGATTAATTATAAGAAGAGGCCAAAAATAACTATAAAAAACTGTATACTTAAACAGAAAGCTTGAGTAAAAAAATTAAATCTTAATATTGAAATACCTGATTCTGATATTAAAAATTTAAATGATACTTTAAAAGAATCTTTAGGGGGAGATAACTTATAATGAATTGACAACAGATATACATAGAATGAAAAATGAGAAAAGTCCAGGGTGAGGTGGCTTTACAAATGAATTCTTTAAATTCTTTTGGACAGATGTAGGAAAATTTGTTTTCAGATCTATAATTTATGGTTACAAAAGGGGGGAATCATCAATTACTCAAAAACAGAGCGTTATGAGTTGTTAAACAAACGGTGATAAACCCAGGCAGTTCATTACAAATTGGCGACCAATAAGTCTTTTAAACACAACATATAAACTAGCATCAAGTTGTATAGCAGAGCGTATCAAATCTGGTCTACCCATTATTATTAGAAGTGATCAAATAAGTTTTATTTCTGGAAGATATATTGGAGAAAACACTCGTCTTATATATCATGTGTATATGACATTTTATTCTATACAAGGTAAATGATCTGCCAGGTCTCTTCCTTCTTATAGATTTTTAAAAAGCTTTTGATTCGTTATCATGGCAATTCATAAATGAAGAATTAGACTTTTTCAATCTTTTAAATTTTGGATCAGATTTCTTTTAGATTCAAAGAGGCTGTAGACAAGGGGGTCCTTTATCACCTCATATTTTTCTTTAATGTGCTTAAATTTTAGGAATTTTAATCAGAAAGAACAAAGAAAATAAAGGAATTAAAATTGATGACACAGAATATCTTATCTCCCAATGCGCAGATGACACATCAATAATACTTGACTGTACACCTAAATCTCTAGATGCATCTCTTAGCTTACTGCAAAAATATGCTGAAATGTCTGGTCTCCATATAAATTTGGACAAAACAAAGGAGGTGTGGATAGGCATAAGAAAGTATAGTCAAGACACAATGTGTGTAAAATGGGGATTGGAATGAAGTTCCAGTAGGTTTACATTACTATGAATATACTTTTCTGTTAAAAATTGATAATATAATAAAAATGTGGTCTAAACAAACATTTCTACATTGGCTAGAGGTATAGGGGGAGGGTTGAGATCGTATAAACATGTTTAAACCCGCCACATTTTTTAGCTTGTCCCAAGTCAGGAGCCTCTTGCCTTTGTAAGTCTTCTAATATTTTACTTTGAGTTTCTTGTGTACAATTTGGAAATAAGTACGGCGGTCATTATCTCTGAAATTGTATATATTTGTTTAGGGGCCAGCTGAAGGACGCCTCCGGGTGCAGGAATTTCTCGCTACATTGAAGACCTGTTGGTGACCTTCTACTGTTGTTTTTCTATGGTTGGGTTGTTGTCTCTTCTACACATTCCCATTTCCATTCTAAATTTTATTAACACCAGTTGGAAAAATAATTATCATTAAGAACCTAAATAATCAAAATTGAACCATCTGTTTTTACATTACAAGCACAATGCAAAAATACTTTAAAACAACTTACTGACAAAATTTATTCATTTATGTTTTGGGAAAAAAAAACTGACAAGATAAAAAAAAGAAACATTATGTTCTGAACACAAATTAGGAGATAACCAAACACAAAGAATTATTTCATTAACATGGATATAATTTTATTCGGAATTTTAGAAAAAATAGAAAACAATAAAATAAAAAACTTAATAATACTTTTATCAAAATTCTTCATCTATGGAACAAAACTGTGTGAAATAAAGTATTTTTTTTCAGGGCTAAAAAAACTATCTAAAAGAAAATCTAATACCAGAAAAGAATGTATTTTTAAAACAAAGCCTCTTCCCATTGCCATCCTCTACTGGGACCCCTGGCTTCAATTATTAGAATAAATTAAACTTAAGCAACTTAGCTTTACCCTATGTTAGGTTATTGTGTATATTGTTTTCGGTCTTCTCAACACCATCATATATGTTTTTATATAATATACTGTTATATGTTGTTTATTGATTTTTGTTTTTGTTTTGAGCCTAAAATGCATAATGGTTAAACTGTTCAGTTATATAACAAAAATCTTGATAATTTATTATATAAATCAAAATATTTATAAAAAAAAAATTAAAAAAAAAAAAAAAAAAAATTTGTCTTTAGAATCATTTTTTCAAATGAGCCATTTAAGGTGAGATAACTCTTTTATTAAAGCAAAATGAACTGGACTAAAAGGGAATGTTTTGTTTTTACTTGTGGCAAGAAAAATGAGTTCGGTGAAACCTCATAGAATTATAAGACAATTATGTCTCCAAAAGTGTTTATACTAATGCATTTCTCATTGGAAAATAGAAATTAACATGATGGTCACTGCTGTTTTCCATAGCCTTCCTACTCACTTTTAAAAAAAGACATAGCTACAAATGATAATAATTTTGTTTTGTAAATGCTATGAAATGCTATCAACCTAGTAATTCTTTTCCTCAGTATTGTTCTTTTGTAGTTGTTAACTGTGAGTAATGTTATACTCTATCTCATGTTAACCCTTGTATCTCAATAAATTTTAAATTAATCATATTGTATTATATTCTAATATATAAAGAATAAAGCAATAGTGACTAGAAAAAATATCATTATCATATCAAATAAAAACAATCAACCCATTCAATCTTGCCATGCTGAAAAAAACTGTATTACTTTTCGAAAATTTCAAAATCGGTTTACATTTTACTAACTACTTTTTTTTCTGGATAACTTTTATGTGCCTGACTGAAAAAAATATGATATGCATTGTCCGATCAACTTCTATTAACTACTACACACTCTGCCTTCCCTTTGCATTTATGTGTCAATCTTAATTACAATTATTGAGCAAAAAAAACAAATAAAGTTTGAAATGCCTTCATTTAAACTCTTGATAAACATGATATATTATTTTAATTTTATTGTATACGATTTAAAAGTGAAACTTTTGATTGCTGAAATAAAGCAACATATATATATTATAAGTAAACAAGTCTTCATAAACAATAAATACACATCATAGTTTCAAACCGATCCGAAGTTCAAATATCAGTCTTTGGCGAGTGTAAATAAAATTTAAAAAAAATACGACAGGCAACTGCAATTGTTCTTTTAAACAAGCATTTAAAAAATACAAAAATTGTTAGCTGCTAAAACGTACATATTATAAAGAACAACTATACTGACTATTTCGTCTCGTGAATAATTGACCCATAAAAATAACATCTGTGCTGATTATTTAGTCGCTTGACTGATTACTTCATACAACACAAGAACTGTACTCAACTGACTATTTTGTCTCTCGGCGTATCAAAACAAAAATAATGACAAATGGAACAAGTATTACGTTATAATTGATGTAGTAGTGGATTTTTATCTATTCATAATTTGGGTCGAATCTATCGATTCAGGCTTTACAGAAAGTTAAAACTTTGGAGACTTAGGTTTCTAGTCAATGGAACCATATTTAGATCTGAAATGTCTATATGATATGACTTTTCTCCCCGATATCTCAATACCTACTTTCGGAATTACAGGGAAAAGACGGAAAACTCATATTGTTTTTAAGAACTTTTGACGAAGATACATGTATTATAAATGTTACGAAGCTGAAACTTTATCTGTAACTTCTTATAAAATACTATATGTACATGTACATGGAAAACTAGTAAGTGACTAAAAAGTAAAACTAAGAGACACGATATTGATATTTGTGAGAACAGAAATATCAATTTAATAAATTCAGGTGGATGGGGAAACTGGAACTCTTTTGGTCAATGTTTTTCCACATGTAACGAATGCATTCAACTTTACACAAGAAAGTGTGATAATCCAGTACCAGGGAGTAATTCCACTTATTGTGAAGGTGACTCCATGAAAAACGAATCATGCACCCTTCGTGGATGTCCAGGTATGAAGCTAAATTGTTATCAGAATTGCTAGTGTCAATATCTAATCAATATGTCTACGTCATCAGAATTATTGTAGATCGTTCATATGAAAAAGGAATACAATTTCTTTTCTATGTGCAGGTTTAATGTAAATTTCTAGAATTGACTGGGTTTGCTCGCAAAGTAAACTAAAGGCATCTTTGTTAAAATATCATACTATTTTCCATCGGTTCGATTGTTAAAGGTGTTGTTCTGTGGACAGAACACCATAACTGAAACATAAAAGTAAAACCACTGTGGATTTTATCTAAATGACCGTCACCTTACTTTTCGATTTTTATACCTTTGAAAACAATTCTACGTTGGATAGAAAATGAAAAATAGGAAAAATAGAAAATATGAAAAACAAACTCACATTTGCCAAAAAAAACTTTTTTCAGTTGATAGTCATCTACGATAACATCACTTGTATATATTTAGCTTGAAATCCTTGTAGGATCATGGAGTTGTTGGGAGTATGATGATCACTGCTCAAATACTTGTGGCAATGGGACACAAATAAGGCGCCGGCGCTGCGATAATCCAGCGCCAACAAATAATGGAGATGAATGTCCTGGTGACAATGTTACTTACGTTCACTGTAACATCAAAGATTGTCCAGGTATATTAAAACTGTAAAACTAAGATAAAGTTTTATATAAAGTAAAAGTCAAGTAATAATTTGATTTCAATATTAACTTATTATTGAACTTTAACTAGCTTATCAATCAACAAAAAAGAAGAAAATAAACACTAACACAAACCTTTAACCTCAAGTGTAAGCCATTGACAATTTGATGAAAATTATTTGGTAGTTAAATCGTTCTTTTAAGTAGCATTATTTTTTAAATTAACATAACTTTTGTTACCGAAGTTTATAGTATAGAAAAAAATCCGTCGGGTATTTTTAAAACGTTTATGTGAAAGCCACATATAACTTATTCACATTATTGTTCACGAAAATAAGTCAATTTTGAACTTTTCATTGTAAAAGGTTATCCTCTTGATAACATCTGACATTTTGTCTTTTAATCTACAAAGAATATGACTCTGTCTTAATGTATTGTATTTAACATAATAGTTATATTTCTATGGGAATAACATGCATTGTATTTAACAAAACAAAATCTAAATTGGAATTCTTACTGCGCTATACATTCACAAGCTGAAATTTATATTGTTTTCGGCTGTGCGATGTGTATAGATACATTATCACATAGGACGTCAGAAGATGAAATATAATACCCGTTTCTGGGAGCACTGAGAGTTGGAATGTTGAATTTCGTAGAGGTTTGGTGGTCATCTAACGTATATTTTGCATTTATTTACATAATCTTGAAATAACTGGCATATATTTAAACTACTTAACTAGCTGATTTTGAGTTATTGAGATTAATCATAGTTTCATCTGGATTTTTTTCTTTGTGTTTTAGCTTTTGTTACGGGTTTTTTTTCTGTTCGACTGATATGATTTTCGAAATTTACAGTCCATTTTTGCACCATAATACTTCCTTTTAAAAATGAATGGCTTGAGTAAAGTAATATTAACTGCCTATCAAGTCGTGCGTATATCAGTTCCTCATCATTTGCTCCATCAGTTGTTTTGTAATGTATAGTACCTTTACCTTTTCAAAGAGTATTACATTTTTTGTATGGATGCACGAATTCAATGTCCCTCTAACAAATAGATTTTAATGATATAGACTATTTTCTTGAATAAAGACTAGAAATATTATATTGTTCATTACGAATATTAGGAAATGCCTGTACCAAGTCATATATTTAACAGTTGCTTTGAGCATTCATGATGAAGGTAAATCCAGAAATCAGCTTCGAACGCATAAAATTATTAAACTCGATGTTTTCACTTTTGTACATCCCTGGGTCGATACCTCTATTGATGGACTATTACCCCTCCTTCCTCCCGAGGATATCATCAACTCAGTAGTCAGTACGTCGGTACTGAAATGATTAAACAATCGTTTCTAAAAATTGTCGTTTTTAAATTTGAAATTATTAAGAAACTATGGTTTCAACTACCGCAGGCAAAGTTGACTTTAGCTGAATTTGACTATTTATTTAAGGTATTTTTTCATATAGCTCCTTAATGGCTTCGGTACTTATATATGTTCGGATTTCAAATGTTTGGCTTTGAGCGTACCTGCAGGTAAATCCATAAAAGCGCTTCGGACACATGCAATTTTTAAACGTGTTGTTTTCACTTTTATGTCGACCATTCATTTAATGTGTCTGATCTTTTGATGTTGTCAGTTGACCCTTTATTTTTGACATTTGTTCCTATTATATATAAAAAAAGAAGATGTGGTATGATTGCCAATCAGACAACTCTGTCTATATGATGTAACTGTATGCCATTCCAACGAAAGGTTAAGATAGCTTTAAAAATAGGGTTACTCCATAATTTACTATATAAAAAAAGTCCTGTACCAAAACAGGAATATGACAGTTGCTTTATATTTGTTTAATATGTTTGAGCTTTTGAATATGCTATTTGATAAGGGCCTGTCTAATAACAATTCACCAAACACTTCGGTCGTCTTGGTATGTAACATTTTTTTATGTTTACTACGATCTTTATCAGCTTAAAATTAATCTACAAGATACATTTAATTATATATTTAGTTTATAAATGGGGACATCTGAAAGAGCTAAACCTAACAAAAGACGATCTTAAAGAAATTATGAAGGAAGAGCTGAATGAAATGAAGAGCAACTTAACTATCGACTCGACAAACATATCTGCTACAATCAGGAAACACATATCAGCACGTGACGACAGACCGTCGGCTGCATCTGTAGGTTATGTAGGTGTCGCTCTGCTGTTGGTTCCATTGATGATGATTGTTTGTTTTGACGCTTCAAAGTTTTTCGCCACAATAGCAAAATATTTTAAAAAAGTGTTTTCAAGGAAGTCGGCGCAAATAACAAATGCTGACTATGAAACGGATGAACCAAATGGTGCATCCTCTGACCGGTTATGACCACAAAAACGTGAGAAATATGAGCAAATAAATACTTTTATTGTGACAAAATAAGAGCAAATAAATACTTTTATTGTGACAAAATATGATCAAATAAATATGTTTATTGTTTGAAGACGACGGACCTTTTAAATGTTTTTGCATGCACGATTCTAGAAAGATAGTTAAAAATATTTGTTTTCATATCAATGATTATTTGAAATAAGACTTAATTGTACAATTTAACTGATGAACCTTACTAACACTGCATAATGAATGCACTGGAGTGATATATTCACAGCAATATCATCACTAGGTTGGCGGAATACGAATTTTATTGATATAAAACGACAAAACTTAATTTGTCTTAGTAAAGTAACTATCATGTCTTCTTTCCTCGATTATAACTGGTGTCGAATGCAGTTTTATCACAGTGTTTTGTCTTTAGCTACAAGTACCAGTAAGAGGTACCAGTCAAGATAAATTTTTAAATTAAATTGCTGTTTCGTATGATGTGATATTGATTAATGTGATACCCATGTTATCACTTTTAACAATTTGAATTATATTGGTGTTTTTTTATATTCATATTATTATAATTTCAATCATACTAAACGCCAGGTAGATTGTACCTTCATGGATTATGATGTTTGTGAATGATATGAAAAATAGTCAAACTTATGACTCAAGATGATTTTTTTCTTAAATTCGTTACTTCTCTTCTTTGATTTCATTTCAATAAACTCATCATAGATACAATGACTATATTTTGTATATACGCCAGACGCGCGTTTCGTCTACAAAAGACTCGTTAATGACGCTCGAATCCAAAAAGTTAAAAAGGCCAAATAAAGTACGAAATTGAGGCGTATTGAGGACCAAAATTCCTTAAAGTTTTGCCAACTTCAGCGTAGGTAATCTATGGCTGAGGTAGAAGAGCCTTAGTATTTCAAAAATTCAATATTTTGTAAACCGTTAATTTATAAAGGTAACCATATCAATGATAATTCATGTCAGCACAAAAAGTGCTGACTAATGGGATTGTGATACTCTCGGGGAATATGCGTCAAAAATTCGAAACAAATACGATATTGTTCGTTGAGCACTTTGTTTTAATTTTTCATATGTTGAATTTTGAAAAAGAAAGTTTTCTGTTTAAGCATTGATACTTCAATTTTTTATATACATCTCAAGGGTTTGTCGTGATTTACCACGCAAAAAAGAATAAATGCAAATTATCTGATGGCCCTCCTATAACAAAGCACAATCACTTATAGTTATCAGAGGTACCAGAATTATAATTCAATACGCCAGACGCGCGTTTCGTCTACAAAAGACTCATCAAATAAAGTACGAAGTTGAAGAGCATTGAGGACCAAATTTCCTAAACGTTTTGCCAAATACAGCTAAGGTAATCTATGCCTGAAGTAAAAAAAAACTTTAGTATTTCAAAAAATTAAAAATTGTGTAAACAGTTAATTTATAAATTTAACCATATCAATGATAACTAATGTCAGCACACAAAGTGCTGACTACTGGGCTTGTGATACCCTCGGGGAAAATAATCTCCATAAGCAGTGTCATTCACCCAGTGGTTGTATATAAACTCATCATAGATACCAGTACTAAATTATATATACGCCAGACGCGCGTTTCGTCTACAAAGGACTCATCAGTGACCCTTGAATCCAAAAAAGTTAAAGAGGCAAAATAAAGTACGAAGTTGAAGAGCATTGAGGATCAAAATTCCTAAAAGTTATGCCAAATACAAAGTTGAAGAGCATTTAGGACCCAAACATTCAAAAAGTTGAAACACAATTTTATATTGATATTCTTGTACTCGTTATAAGAAAATTCAAATAACATAATTACAAACCTTAACCTTTACTTTTTGTGGCGTTGATGCATTCGTGTGACACAATTTGTAATTATATTATGCTGTTTTGGAGTATTGGCCTAAATCAATTCTAGGTTTTCGTTGTTATGCATGTCAAAATGTACAATTATATTATCTATTTGTGCATTTATTTGTATTGTATTCTTGTCATGTAATAATGTCATTTTAGATGTATATTTCACATTGCCATAAAGCGTGGGATTTTGATAGCCACAACACAAGGTTTCAAAATCAGGAATATGGAAATTGTTATCTAATAGTTCGTTTCTATGTTTTTTTGCATTGTCGGTTTTTTTGTGTGTGTTTTATGTTTTATGTTTCGATGTTTCCCTTTTATAACTAATGTGTATCCCTCGGTTTTAGTTTGTTACCCTGGTTGTTTTCTCTCTCAATTAATTTATGACTTTCAAATAGCAGTATACTACTGTTTTATTTATAAAGGAATAATAGTGCACTTCCTGCAATGGATATATATAGTGATTAAGGTTCAATTGTAATTTTTGATCGCCATTACCATAAAGTAGAAAAGGAAAAATACAAATTGAAGAAACTATTATAAAATAACAACAGGGTTTTATCTTACTAGTGAGGACGTACATTGTCATCAAAAAGCAACATCACAACGATATGGAAAAAATAAAGAAAAAATCTTATGCAATATTAAACGAAAAGCATGCAAAAGCATACTTAAATGCTTAAGGAAGAGATCTGAATATGAACGTAGTTGTTTCTGATCCAATTGATCCATGTGTGTAAATTGCCGTCTACGTGGTCACAAGGCTGATGAAAGTGTTCTCTCTCCCTATGTATAGATTGGAGAAAATGCAACTAGAATGACTGACATGCTGACGACATAAAGGAGTCGAAGCAGATAGACATAGACATTAAAAGTGTTGGCAAAGACAATGAGGACCTTAAAACAGATTAAGTCAGAACATTATCATTTGAGAAAAACACAGGAGCATCTCTAATAAGTGTACTGAAGAAACGTTTAAGGGCTTCGGACAAATTGAAATACCTAAACACAAACATCTTGATAAGGAATGTTATAGCCGTTAAATGTCATTTTAAGAAAGAATGAAAAGTAAAAACACAAAAATACCATTCCATCCACTTTCGTGTTTTCTATGATTCTAAGTAATCAGGTTTATAAATCAACTTCTAAATACCAGGTGCCTAAGAGTCCTCTATCTGAAACTGATGAATCTCCTCTGAAAAAGTCTAAAAAATGATCATTTATCTGCCACTATCACATGTTCATCACCTTTTAGTATGTAAGATCCACATTCCGTTTCCCAGTAATCAGCAAATTGCACAACTTGTTTTCTTGTCCACTTCAACAGCAAATCAAAATCAGAGTGTAAATTCAACAAAGTCAAAGATTTTATCCATGTTGTTATGGATTGAATCTATCTTATTATTCGTATGCATACTAGCAAAATATGCATGTTAAGCAACCAGGGTTAATATGAAATTTTAAGGTAGATATAAAATTTGTTTCATGGTGTTTTTGATTCATGATAATATGTTGGCAATTTTCATAACGATAAATTGCATATTTTTCAAATGAATGTTTTTGTAGGCCACGTCATTGTGATTATGTTTTCTAATGGGATATCTTTTCCTTTTACGATTCCAAAAATGGAATAAATAACAGTATTTTACCGCTGTCTAGAAGTCATAAATCGATTGAGAGGAGGGACATTCAGGTAACAAACTAAAACCGAGGAAACACGTCAATTCTTATGAAAAAAAACAACGGAACATCAGAAACAGTGAAAAGTTATAATAGTTTTCTCTTATAATTAGGATCTACTTCAATTAGAATATACATCAGCACAATATCACAATGAAGGGATGTATAAGTAAATAGGTAAATCATATGTTACAAGGGAAATTAACCCTGTCTGTGTAGATAAAATAAAATTAAGGCATATCATCTACTATCTAAATGCAAAATAAAAATATTTAAGGTTTAGGAAAGATATATTCTTTTTGAATTTGCTAGGCATTTTTATTTGTGTGTTACTATGCGTTAGATTCACCCTCTAATGTTGTATTGATTGACATGGACAATACTAGACAATAAATGCCATACACAAGTATTGGTAATTTAGAAAAAGGAGTAATCATGGTAATTGATCGGACAATATGCAATGTAATTTGTTTTCTTTATTCTAACATTATCTGCTGTGATAAAATAAATGCCCGGAAAAGAAAGATTATACTTTTACTTTTTAGAAAAAACAAAATGTATTTAACGTCAATTCTAACTGTACACATTTATCTGGCCTTAATGTGATTTTTACGTGTAAAAGCATCCATATTTGTTTATTTGGTTTTGATAACACGTAGGACATAAACAAATGCAAGTTAGCATACTGCCTTCGACAATGTGCATTGTGTTTAAACGGAATGTTCGGTAACTGTCTAATTCGTTAATAGTCTTCATCCAGTTATACTCATTCACTACATTTAAAATAAATGGTATAATACAATTTTTATGTTTTGTGAAGTTGTACTGAGGAAAACACATTTTCAATGAACAAGTGAATAATGATCTTAAATATACACCAACTTGTATAATCATCATCTCTGTACCTTTGGTATATTATACGTATACAGCTTGAGAAGCTATTAAAAAAGAAAATTAAACATTTACAGTAACTTCAATGATATATAAAACTAATATGTGTATAAAAAGTTCATCTAGATTTTATTCCATTAAAATATAAGCCGGTAATTCTACAAATATATTTCATTAACTGAATAACAGTTGCTATATATATAATAAAAAAAGTAAAATCACGAAAAATATAGAATTCCAAGGAAAAGTTAAAACGGAAGATCTCTAATCAAATGACAAAACCAAAAGCTACGTTCCCATTATATTGATAAAGATCTGAACAAAACAAACAGACACAATAGGTAAAAAAAATTAATAAATGTGTCAGTCAACATTGTGTGATTATTTTAATCACTATAAAAACAAACAAATATGCAACAAAAAACACAAAATGGCATGTAGATAAAGCACATAAGAAATAATGAAAGACAAGATTACTTAATTTTACTTCGCACAATAACACATTGATGGGATTAAATTACAGAGCCACGTTAGATATATCAAAAAGACACAAAAAGACATATGGGCAAAGCATATCAGCAAAAAACGAAAGACAACAATACAAAAATTTACAAAAGCAACATTAAACACCAAAAATAAACCGAAGAGTAAAAGTTAAATTCGAAAAGACAAATAAATGAATACTTTAACACGTCATTAAGATGATAAAAACGTCAGTACACATAATAAATATTTCAAAGACCCTCTGGTATTATCAATGAAGTTGATACGGAATATTTATCGACCAGGTCCAATTATCTTAATGAAAATCAATTGGGAATAAAAACTTTGACTTCAGACACAGATATTTTAGTTCCGATTTAAACAGTTTTACATTAAACCTTTTGTTCCTGTGCCATTTTCTTTATCAATTGCTATTAGCAACATGTCATATAAGACAACATGTCATTAAAGTAGGAGGATAAAAAAAGTTTCATCTTATATTGCACTTGCTATATATTTATAACTTTAAAAGTAATCTCCTGCTATTCAATTATTTCTCTTATTTTATTCCATTAGAAAGGATTCAAACTGCAAGCTTGACATGAAGAAGTTGTTTGTCAATTAGTATTGTTAAATCCGCACAGGATGTGAAATAATTTGAATTTTTATCTTTTTCTTTTCAATTTCCTATATGGAATTTTTCATCATCCAATATTGCCGAATGTAAACTGCACGTACATTTTAAACAAGCAGGTGTGGACACTATTACTTGTAAATGGACTTACATCTACACAACTTTTATTTTAAAAAACACAAGCATTTAAAACTTAACATCGCGTAGTATAAAACAGAAAACAGAAAGCATTATTTACATTTATCAAATAAACAATTTCCTACTCCTTTTAGATTATACATATTGAAGGCCGTACCCTGACCTATAATGGTTTACTTTTATAAATTGTTAATTGGATGGAGAGTTGTCTCATTGGAACTCATACCACATCTTCTTATATCTCTATAAAGAGTATAGACTACAAACCATTATAAATTGGCTTATCGATTAAGAGTGATTTTGAATCTAAAAATTTCAGTGCCACGCATACAGCTCTGTTTAAACTCCATATATATATATATATATAAGTAAATATGGTAAGATCACTCGTGATACATATATCCATCAAAAACCCAACACCAAAACAAAGATTCAATCAACTACACAGCATTGTCTCCAAAAGTGAACCCATAAAATAAATCAAAGGCTGAAAAAACTGCAGGGATGTGAAATAATACAACAAAATACCAATAATCTTTCACAATATGCACATCATTATTAGTAAACATAAACAATAACAAATGACAGCGACTATCAACAAATAGTTGTGTGCAGACTACTGGTTCGTCCTTTACATAGAAAATAGTAATTTTGTAGAGTTGAACATATTTGTCAATACTTTACATGAATCATCCTGTTACAGTACAAAATAAACACATACTGCTGTTTAAAAAAGCTTGACGGGATTTGACTTATCAAAAGGATATCAGATTACCTGCAAAAATAATCAAATTGAAAAGAAGATAAGAATAGTGAAAATATTGAGAATTTTACAATTGATTGCTGAATTTAAACTTATAAATAAACTATATTGTACATACTTAAATATTAATCAGATATCATACTTAAACCACTAGGTCGATGCCACAACTGGTGGACGGTGCGTCCCCGAGAGTATCACTAGCCAGTGGTACGCACTTCGATGTTGACATGAATATCAATTATATGGTCATTCTTATAAATTTGCTGTTTACAAAAGTATGAATTATTCAAAATACTAAAGATTTTCTTATTCCAGCTATAGATAACCATAGCCGTATTTGACACATCTTTTTGGAATTTTGTGTCATCAATCAATGCTCATCAATTTTGCAGTTGTTTTGTTTTCTAACTATTTTCATCTGAGCGTCATTGGTGAGTCATGAGTAGACGAAACGCGCGTCTGGTGCATTATTAAAATCATTAGTCTGGTACTTTTGATAACTATTATATAAAAATCAGGAGATGTAATATTATTAACTATGAGACAACCATAATCCACAAAAGTTCAAACGAAGTGGATGATAGCAATAATTGGCAACCGTTATACATTTTACAATGTGAAATTTCATATTGTACTGTCGGTTATGAAAGACCCTGAAATGAAAATTATGGAACAATTCAATTGAGAAACCTAATAGCATAAGTTATAACAAACCAATTTACAAAAACATATATGACTGACATGAGCAAAGTCAACCAATTAACTACACACTCCTTACTTCCGACAGGCAAAAAGAATATGGCAGGATTAATCATGTTTATGCACGCTTAATCCTCCCCTATCCTATGAGATTGGTTCTGCAGCACAAAATCTTGATAATTTTTCATCTGGGTAAAACAAAAGATATCACACAAATATAAGGATAAGATAAGGACAGTAACATGCTAACTTTTTGGACGGTTCAGTGTGTTTCCGACAACATGATACCTATCATAATGACAAAAGTATATCATGCTAAACTAATTTTAATCGTTTGGTTTTGCATGATATATATTTGTTATGAAACCTTCTATCTATCGGAATATAAAAAAAAACAAAAAAAAACTATGTGTTTGCTTCGATTGATATGTTGTTCAATTGACTTTATGGTTTCCAACAGCCACCGTGAATATAAGTTTATCAAAAGTCAATCAATTTACATATGACTTGATCAAACACAGTAATTGTATAAAGTTTCAACCTGTTAGTTATAATTAAAACATGGTGTTCAACGCGTAATTTTCTAGATAATTATTATCAGATACGCTTGAAAATGAAATTTAAAAAGTTTATTTTCATTACAGAGTACATAAAGATGCAGGCGCATTATTTAAATCAAATCAGACGAACGCGGAAGTAATTAAGTCATCAAGTATAACTTTATGTTTTGAGAGAAAAGGGCGGAAAAGACCCAACATATTGAATAAATAATCCAAAAACTGTAAAGTAGCTCATGATGTAGGATTGTTAAAATCAATATATACCTTGCATTCTAATAAAGGATTCCTTTAATGTTTCAGTAGAAATTCCTTGAAATCAAGCTTATGTTAATGCTAAAGTCAACATTTAGATTTTCAAAAGGACACTGTATTGAATTATTCATTTTAAGATTCATTGAACGTTGAATCATTTGATATATAAATAAGTGTAACTAACCAACGAACTATAACATTTTGCTAACAAACTTATTAATCAAATGTGCTTTAGTATACTGCAGAAATGCATCAATTCAGAATGGAATTTAGAATAGAAGGAACACTTGTTTTCATTTTTTCTATATATTTTGGTAATTCTGCAGCAGCAAACTGTAAGTATTAAAGATTTATTTTTAATATTTTGTATAATTCAATTGAAAATAAAGTCATCATAGATACCAGGATTAAGCACATATCCAATTAAGATATAGCAACTTCGATAATCGCAGTGTAAGATATATTGTCGCTTGCCACACTGTAAATCACGATGTATAAAATCCGCTTGTCACACGGTAATTAGCATTTTGAAATTGTTGCCAGTCACACTGTAAATCGTAGTGTAAATACGTTGCTACCCACACTGTTAAACCAAGTGCAAGATAGTTGCTGGTCAAACTGTTTATTGCACTTTGAAATAGTTGATAAACTAACTGATAACACTGGAAATATCTTTGAACGAAAGTCGCCACCTACATATTTTAAATAACTGATTAAGATAATCGTTGATACCACTTTGAATTACTCTGAAAGATATTCGCTCACCACTTTATAAATGGATGTGTAAGACAGACCACTCTGTAAATCACAGTTTGAGGTAGTCACTGTCCACACTATACAACACAGTGTAAAATTTCCGCTGACCACACCGTAAAACAGATAGATTGTCACTGTCTACACCAAAAATCGCAGTGTAAGAACGTCGTTCACCACAATGTTAGGATGGTCACTTGTCGATCTATATATTGCAGTGTAAGACAATTACCGACCACTATCTTCATTGGAGTGTAAAATAGTCGCCAATCACTCTATTATTCATAGTGCAAGGTAGTCGCTGATCACATTGTAAATCACTGTGTAATTACTGGCCACACCATAATTCGTGGTGTAGGATAGTCGATCCCCACACTTAAAATAAAGGTGTAAGTTATCTATCCCATCGAATTGGACATAAAGAATACTACAGATACAGTTAAGGCGACTTCATATCTTGACTTACATCTATCCCATCGAATTGGACATAACGGATACTACAGATACAGTTAAGTCGACTTCTTATCTTGACTTTCATCTAGAAATTGACAATGAGGGTCGGTTGAAGACAAAACTTTACGACAAAAGAATTGATTTCAGCTTTCCAATTGTGAACTTTCCATTTCTAAGTTGCAACATTCCAGCAGCACCTGCATACGGGGTATATATCTCCCAATCAATTGATACGATATTCCCGTGCTTGCATTTCCTATCATGATTTTCTTGATAGAGGGTTACTGCTCACAAGAAAGCTATTAAACCAAGAGTTCCAAATGGTGAAGTTGAAATCATCCCTTCGTAAATTTTACGGACGCCATCACGAGTTGGTTGACCGTTATGGAATAACCGTTTCACAAATGATATCGGATATGTTCCTTACGTCGTAACTACAATCCCCTTCCCTTTCATGAATGTGACCTACCGAATTAGACTATTTACTGGATTTGTAATCACATAGGCAACACGACGGGTACCACATGTGGAGCAGGATCTGCTTACCCTTCCGGAGCACCTTAGATCACCCCTAGTTTTTGCTGGGGTTCGTTTTGTTTATTCTTTAGTTTTCTATATTGTGTCATGTGTACTATTGTTTTTCTTTTTGTCTTTTTCATTTTTTGCCATGGCGTTGTCAGTTTGTTTAAGATTTATGAGTTTGACTGTCCCTTTGGTATCTTTCGTCCCTCTTTTAGTCGCTGGCCATACTTAAATTAAAAGTGTAAGATTACCACATTATAAATCGCAATGCAAAACAGTCACTGACCCCACTATATTTATATAGCTACTTATCGCTGCGCAAGAGAGTCTCTGGCTAAACCGATGATCGCTGTGTATGTTAATTAACGTTTACACTATCAGCATAATATTTATATGTTGTTACTGACCACACTGAATATCAATTGCTGAGTAAAATAATCACTAAACACACTTGTTATATCGATGTGTAAGGTAATCTCTGACCACTCCATAAATCTTAGTATAAGGTATGAACTAACCACACTGTAAATTGTTGAGTAAGATATTTTCTTAACATAATCTAATATTTATTTCAATTAATGGGTTGTTACAATATCCGTCAGGTGTCCAGGCGCCTCTTGATGTTCCCTTTAACATTCCACTAATCACTCAGGGAAGTGATTAGTCTTTAAAATCATATTACATCAAATATTCATAATACATAATTTCCCTTATAATGATTAACCATATGTTTTCTTATGGTTGCAAAAAAAACTTTATATTGTCAAACATACTCTTCTGAGAAATAGTTGAAGTCAAAAGATTTTTTTATCAGAAGTTTTATAACCAAGTACCAAATGTCTTAATTTTATCTTAATAGAACTTTTTTTTAAATCATTTATTTTTCAACAAACGTTCTAAATGCGGACAAAGTATTAAGAAGTGTTCATAGTCTCCTTGTTGTGTACAAATGTCCCAAAAACGATTGTTTACAATTTTCCACCTGAATAAAAGTTTGTTTGTAGGTAGAAAATGTTTTAGTAATTTTCATCTAAATATTTTAAATTTATAAATGTGAAAGATAGTTGCTGACCACACATTAAAACTCAGTGTCAAGTAGTCATTGGGTACGGGATATTACAAAATGGTAAGTTAAACCTGGTTTTAAGGCTAGACAAATCTCGGACTTTTACGAAAATATCAGAAATACTACTAAATTGACAAAATTACAAGACATATGAAATAAATGAAAGACAAATACACTACAGAGTAATTACGAGCACGTAAAACAACCTAAGGCAGCAAACTAAATATTGATCGGTGTGTAAGATATCTTGCCACGCATTTCTTTAGGAATTTATAAAATCAATGTAATTAATGCCAAGATTGTGGACCTAAACGACAGGTAATTGATATTAAGTCAAACATGTTAAATACTAGTACTAGACACTTTGTATGAAAGAATGCTGCTGTTAAACGAGATAACGAAGAAAAAAAATAGCTGGCGATCATCAATCCACAACTTTTACCTTATAAATTCTAGAAGTATTTAGTTATAACGTAAATTGAATAAATAAGGGAGGAATTACCAAATTACGGCAAACAAAAACAAACGTATAGTAAATTAAAAGAGACAGAAACAATAAACTTAATATTAATAATTTCACTAGATAAGATTTTAGACGACTTCTGGCGAAGTGGATATTGCTTAACTTAAAGGAAAAGTAGACTTCCGTACATAAATAGTAAAAGGAAATAAGGAAATCAAGACGTCGAAGATGTATGCCCTGCTGACTGCAAATTTTGAGGTCGATTGTACTTGTAGTATCAGAGTACATGTGGACTTTTTTTTTCAGAAGTGACGCAAGAACAATATTAAATTTCAATTTTTCATGAAACATGGTTGATTGAATATGATCATAATTGATTGATTGATTGATTAATTGATTGATTGATTGATTGATTGATTGATTGATTGATTGATTAGTTGGTTGGTTGGTTGGTTGGTTGGCAAACACACATAAAACTCTTCAAGAAGTGCCCCAAATCACATATATACATGACCTTGACCTTTGACCTTGTGACCTTTGTCAAGGTCATTGCTTCACAATGTCATTGCAAAAGACCCTATGGGTCAAGGTCGTTTTGTTTTAGAGTTTTGCCTAATAATGGCTTTATATAAACCATCTATGGGGATCATGTCCCTTACACAATGGTAAAACCAATACAGCCGAAATGTAACAAAGTTGCCCCTTGAGGTACCAAACATTTTTCACTATGTAAATTTTCTGTTTCTATAACCATTCCAAAGTGATAGGGAAATCAAAGACCAATAAAAATCTAAAATACGACCTTGACCTTTGACCTTGACCTAATTTTCATTTTTTTGGACCAAAATCAAAAGACCCTAGGTCTCTATCACATATGGTTTTCCAGTTTAAAATACATTTCAAAATTAAAAAAAAAGGGGAAAATAACTCTCATATGGAATCTCTATACGGCTTCTGTCAAAATAAAACAGAACATCCTGAGGATGTAACGTGCCATTTGGAAATATAAATTTGTCAGTTTCTTACACGGTTGTGAAGATTAAGTGATAACAAGAAAAATAGTGTTCGGGGAGATAACTGTTACATGGGAAAGTATTCGGTTTAGCAGGGTCAGTCTCAAAAGCGCATTAACTGTTCGATATCATATTTTATTTATCTAAGCGACATCTTGCGAAACAAAAAACAGCGAAGGAAAAAAAAGTTGGCAGAAGAAAAAAAATAATAATTAAAAACCAATTGTTCTTTGAAGGTCTTTCCACCAATAAGGATCTATTTTAATATGAAAATATTAAAATTCAGTTGAAATTGTCAGTTCCTATGGCTAAATGATATATAAATATGAATTTCAATCAAAGGTCGAAATCTAGAACGTCCAATTAACCTATGACCTTGACCTCAATTTCAAGGTCATAAACCAATGATCCCAAATTAAAAGACTATAGGTCTGTATTATGTATGGTTCATGAGTAATATCACTTTACGCATAATTCTAAATATAACAGGGGCAAAAATCCCATTTATTCTCTTCGCACCCTTCCAATCAAAATTTATAAGTTACGACATGTCGCAACTTACAATTTAGTAAAAATAATTTGTTGAAATCTTATAAGGTTAATGAAAAAGAGTGAAAATAAGCCAAAATCAAAATTTAGAATTTGACATTGACCTTGGACCTTGACCTAATTTTCATTTTTTTGGACCAAGGATCTTAAGTCAAAAGACCCTAAGCCTTTACTTTATAATGGTTATGAGTTATATTACCATACAACTAATATAAGATATAAAAGGGGGAAAAGTCGCATCAAATGTTTACGTACCCTTTTAACTAAAATTTACGTGTTACGCCATGTCATAACACACATTTTGTGAAAATATTTTGTCGATATCTTATAGGATTTCTGAAAATAAGAGATAACAAGCCAAAACCATATTTTTGAACCTGACCTTGACCTTTGACCTTGACCTCATTTTCATTTTTTTTGGACCAAGGACCTCAAATCAAAAGACCCTAGGCCTCTATCACTAATGGTTTTCCAGTAACAAATTTATTTCAAATATTTCATTACAAAAGGGGGAATAACTCTCATATGGAGTCTTCGTAAAGCTTCGGTGAAAATAAAACGTAACATCCTGAGGATGTAAGGAGCAATTTGAAAAAATAAATTTGTCGCTTTCTTTTACGGTTGCGGAGGAGATCTGATAACAAGAAAAACAGTGTTTGGGGAGATAACTCTTAAAAAGAAAAGTGTTCGGTTAAACAGGGTCAGTTTCAAAAGCGTATAGACTGAATGATATCATATACAAAAAAACTAAGCGACATCTTTTGAAACATTTTTACACCGCAAAAAAAAATTAGTCGGAAGAAGAAAAAAAAAATCAGAACAAATTCAATAGGTCTTTCCACAAGAAAGGTGGAAAGACCTTATAAAAAACAATTCTTCAGAGAACAATTGAATGTCTTTCCACCTCGATAATAAGAATGAAATTTAAAAAACGATGTTAGAAAATGTCACTCCTTGTTGTTGTAATTTGGTATCTCAAACTGATATAAAACAATAAGATTAAGAGGTATATTCAGAAGACTTAATATTTTTATAATGAACAAGAAAGAATTTTTAGCAAAGGTCAAAATCTAGAAATCAAATGTACCTTTGAGCTTGACCTCAATTTCAAGGTCATATGTCAGTGATCTCAAATCAAAAGACCTCAGGTCAATCACTTCTATGGTTGTGGAGAAATACCGATTTCAAATACAAAAGGGAAGAAAACTCCTATAAGGGTTGACCAAAACACTTGGACTGAAATCGGTTAAAGTTGCGCCTTATCGTAAACAGTTATTTGGAAAACACATCATTATCTGTTACAGTTTCTTTTGAATATAGATTGCAAGCAAAATTCAAAATTCAAAATTTAGAATATGACCTTGACCTGCAACCTTGACCTAAATTTCAAGGTCATAGGTCAGTGAACTCATATCGAAAGACCCGAGGTCAATCACTTGTGTGGTTGTGGAGAAATACGGATTTCAAATACATATTGGGAGAAAACTCCTATAAGGGTTAACCAGAACGCTTCGACTGAAATAGGTTGAAGTTGCGCCTTATTGTGAACAGTTGTTTGGCAAACACTTCATATCATTAACTGTTACAGTTTCTTTGGAATAACGATAACAAGCAAAATTCAAAATTTTGAACATGACCTTGACCTTTGACCTTGATCCTAATTTCCTTCAAATGGACCAAGGATTTCATATCAAAAGACTGTAGGCCTCTACGACTTATAACGTATGAATTTATCCAACATATCGCCTATCTTAAATTTTCAAAGGGAAATAACTCCCATAAGATGTCTTCCGATCACTCCAGTCAAATTAAACCAAATCATTCTTAAGAGTAGATGAACAATTTTGTGAAAACAGTTTGTTAACATATTTTACGGTTTTAGAGATATAGCGATAACAAGAAAAAGGGGACGCGGAGAGATAACTCCTATAAGAATAGGTGTTCGGTCACACAGGGCGAGTTTTGAAACCTCCATTACTGTACAACATCACTGCCCAAAAATCCATTCGATATGTTGTAAAACAAAAAAGCATCTCAGACGGCAGAAGAAAAAAAAATAATCAGAAGAAAAACAAGAGGTCTTTCCACGAAAAGTGGAAATACCTAATAATCAGAACAAATCCAATAGGTCTTTCCACAGAAAAGTGGAAAGACCTAATAACCATATGGTGTAGATATAAAGACTTTTACTTGATTTGCAGATGGTTGTGAACTAACAGCAGACGTTTGTACAAATGATTGTGGTCAAGGAAATCAAACGTTTCATGGAATATGTGGGCAATTAGAGCAGAGTTTTACATTTCCATGCGCAAACTATTCAGGATGTTCAGGTACAAATGTATATGAATACAATGTTTATTTGAATACGTTACTGATATAATTTGTACGAATTTACTGGTTAATCCTCGTGATTTTTAATCTCCATTGTTTTTAAAGAAAATATCTTATACCATAAGATTATAAGATGGTGTCACCGGCTGTAAAATGGACAATACATCACATCTCAGATAAATATGTATAATGTATCACTACAAAAATATTTAACTCCCAGGAAAATTCAAAACGAAAAGTTCATAAGCAAATAGCAAAATCAAAAGTTTAAAGACACCATACTAATGGGAACTGTCATATATCTGACTTGGTATAGGTTTTTTCGTATGTAGAAAATGATTGATCAAACCTGGTTTTATAGCTAGCTTAGCGATGTGTACAAAAAACGAACAAACATAAGAGGTAAAATATATCTAATAGGCTTTATTCAGACATTTGTATTCAGATATCGCAGATCAAATTTATTCGTTTATTGTGTAATCATACTTTTTTTTGATTGAGTTAAGTCTGCCAATTGATATTTTATCGTGTGTTTTTCTATCTTGTGATGTTATGCTATTGTTTCAGAAAAAGGGAGAAGGTTTGGATCCATTAAAATATTTAATCCCGCTGCAAATGTTTGCACCTGTCCTAAGTCAGGAATCTGATGTACAGTAGTTGTCGTTTGTTTATGTACTATATACGTGTTTCTCGTTTCTCGTTTTGTTTATATAGATTAGACCGTTGATTTTCCCGTTTGAATGGTTTTACACTAGTAATTTTTGGCTCTTTATAGCTTGTTGTTCGGTGTGAGCCAAGTCTCCGTGTTGAAGACCGTACTTTAAGCTATGATGGTTTACTTTTTAAATTGTTATTTGGATGGAGAGTTGTCTCATTGACACTCACACCACATCTTCCTATATCTAAATAGCGTTATTATCTTAGAAAACATATAAGAAAAAGGCATATAGACAAAGCAATTTGCAATTCGAACCTTTAACGAACTTTTTTCTTTTTGTTTTACTGTTTATACCACTGTCCCAGGTTATGGGAGGATTGGGATCCCACTAACATGGTAAACCCCACCACATTATTTATGTATGTGCCGGACCCATGCGAGGAGCATGTAGTTCAGTGGTAGTCGTTTGTTTATGTGTTACATATTTTTTTTTCGTTATTTTTTTATTTAAGTAAGGACGTTAGTTTCTCGTTTGAATTGTTTTACATTGTCATATCGGGCCTTTCCTAGCTGACAATGTGGTATGTGCTTTGCTCATTGTTGAAGACCGTTTTTGAACCAACCAATTTATCTGAAAAAATACACTGCTTATATAGAAGTTTGACAAACACTCATTTTGATCATTGAAAACTTTAATATTCCTTTAACATCGCAAAGTAATTAAAACGTTTAGCTGACTTTACAGAGTTATCTCCCTGTAGTGGTAGGTACCACCTTAATGTACTATATGGAAGAACTGTTGCTCTTTGTTGAAGACCACATGTGCTTATCTTGTTTTACGTTATTGTAGTACAGTTACATTCGCTTCTGATTTGTGGTTTTCCATTTGGTGGATACGACCTCTTCAAAATGAAAATTGGTTTTGCCGTATTGGTATCAAACTATAACCATCTAAGCGTATTTCCGTATGATTTTACTCCCCAAAATATCTAACAAATTTATTAAATAGTTCATTTGGCTACTAGTTATTATTTGAAAATGGATGTTTGATTATCAACTAGGGTGTGATGAGAGGGGAATAGAGGGGTCAGAAACGAGTCTTAGACCTACTGTTAGGAGAAGTAGCGCAGAAGAAAAACTGAAATAATGGTTCATTATTTTGCCCAAAATTACTGGAAATTTAAAAGTTATCATACAAATTCTTAAATAACTGAAAACTAGATAAGGTACAAATTATTCAAAAGCACATAACAAATTTGTCATTGAACAAGTTTCCATAGCAACAAAACATGACTTAATTTGCATATTTTGTAAAATTTCATGATTTTCCTTGTTTTTCATCATATTTTGAGTATATTTTAGATTGAAAAAATATATGCACACCCAAGAACCAACTTTATATGTGGTGAGATTATGTCAATTAACATAGTAAAGCTTCAGTTAAGTTATTTTGTTTGTTGTTTGTATTTTTCTTTAATATTTCTTGACCTTATGCATTTCTAAACATTATGTGCAAGTTTGAAATAGTTATCAAATATTTTATTTTCTTGGGCCATAACCAGGCCTTAATGCTCCTTTAACGTTTGGTTATAACAAGGTTAGTTTTTTTTTGCATAAAACATCATTGATGAATTTATAAGTAATAATTAGATTTAAAACAATAGATGAAAATGAATGTTTAATATATTCAAGATGAATGGAGTACCTGGGAACCTTTTGGCACATGTTCTACAACATGTGACGACGGTCAACAAGTGTTACAAAGATGGTGTAATGCTACGAAACCGAAACCTGTTTTAACTAGTTGTGTTGGCAGCCACGTCAAATATGAAGTTTGCAATCTAGGTAGATGTCCAGGTATGAAGCTTCATTATACCAAAATCAGAAGTGTTATCATCTAATGAAACTGTCTAACTTTACAAAATTTAGGATCCCAAGAGCGGTGTTTTATACTATCTGAAAGTGAAACTAATATTTTTTCAAATACTTTTAACCAATATCTTTTGTAAAATGGTAGTTATAAACCCTATACACATATTTAAACGATTTGTGTGTTTTAATGTTGAAATGTTAATGTTGTGTATTACACTTAAGTATATGAGATAAAAACTGATGTAGAAGGGAATTTGCGTTTTATTTTTAGTTAAGCCAGAATATGTGTTAAAACAATAACTTACCTTTCATAAAAAATCATTCAACTGAAAATTATTTAAATCTGGTCTTCAACTTTTTAAATCATGATAGTATACGGAAAATCTGCTTTAATAATCTATTGATTCATGTATATATGTTACAGTGAATTTGTATAATCAAGGATTATGTAGAATCCCTGATTTTGCAGGGAATATGTAGAATCACTGAAATCATTAGTAATTATTTTTAATCCCTGAAAATGACCACTGATTTTACATAATCACTGAACATTTAAATAATTGTTCTACATATTCCCTAATATGATTTCAGAGATTATCAATACTTTAAGGATCCTTTGTTTGTCAAATTAATATGCATGTTTTATTTGTAAATCCACAGAGCTTGGTATTTGTGGTAAAGAAGATTATCTGTTTTGTGTTTTTTTTTTGGTTTTTTTTGTCAAATGAACAAGAAAATTCAAACTGAGAGAACTTACGCATCTAGATGTCATAAGGCAGAACTAAGGATTGATACATAGAACAAAATTTTAAAAGAAGCTGGAATTTTGTGTATTATTCTAATAACAATTCCGCAGGGAAACCCAAAAAGGTTAATCATGGGTAATTGTTCACAAAAAATCTGAAAAAGAATTTTGCCTGGCCACAAACCATGGTAATTTGCTCGAACAAGTTTAAGGTTGCTAATTCCCTTTTTGTCGGGATACCTTGATATGGTTTTACTGAACACTTTATTTTTCTTAGGTGTGTCGAAAAATCTATGTGTGAAGGAAAGTTTTTTTTTTAATGTGGATATTGTGATAGAAACAAATGTAAAGCATATTATTTTAATATATTGTGTTAATCATTTTAATATATTCTGCCTAACATTTTTTTTAAATGGGGTTATCATTTTGTTATATTGTGCTTAACATTTTACGATTTATGTTTATAATGATGTTTTAAGATTCATAGAATAAAACTTTTTTTATAAATAAAACAATTTTTTCACTTCAATTATTATGTATAATCTCTAACGTTTTTTCTAGTGATTATACATAATCCCTGAAAATTTTAGTGATTATATATAATCCCTAAACAAGCCATTGATGCTACATAATCCCTGAAAATTTCAGGGATTCTACATAATCACTGATTATACAAATTCACTGTAACATATATATAACATAAACAAGTATGAATTACTGAGATTTTTAACAAGGGCAATAACTTCGCAAAAATACGCTTAACGGAATTAAAAATCTAACTCGATCTGTAACTTTTTCATGAAATTACGTGTTTCATAGTATCTCAGTTATTGATCTTCGTATTACAGAATAAATGCAGAAAACGTTTTGTATTTAATACATTTCTCATGATCAAAACCTCGGTAAAAAGTAGGTCAACTGTAACAAAGCGCTTTTCTGGATTTACCTTCTTCAGGAACGCTCAAAGCCAAACATTTGAAATTCGAAGATGTATAAGTACCGAAACCGTTGAAGAGCTATATGTCAAAATATCTAAAATAAATAGTCAAATTCTTCTGGAGCCAACTTTGAATGAGGGAGGTGAAACCTTAGTTTCTTGATAATTTCAAAATTTAAAAACGGGCAAATTTAGTAAAGTTTGTAAAGCCATGTCAGTTATAAAGTACTGACTACTGGGCTGATAATATCCTAGGTGACTGATAGTCCATATCAGAGGTATCGACCCAGTAATGTAAAAAATTGAAAACAACACCTTTGATAACTTCTTGCGACCATAGCGCTTTTCTAGATTTACCTTCATCATTAACGCTAAAAATCAAACATTTAAAATCTGAAGATGTATAAGTACCGAAACCGTTCAAGAGCAATATGTCAAAAATACCTAAAATAAACAACCAAATTCATCTATAGACAACTTTGCATGAAGGAGTTGAAACCTTAGTTTCTAGATAGTTGCAAAATTTATGAAAGGCAAATTTAATGAAGTTTAAAAATTCATGTCAGTCATAAAGGACTGACTACTGAGCTGATGATATCCTAGGGAACGGATAGTCCGCCAGCAGAGGAATCGACCCAATCATGTAAAAAATTGAAAACAACACCTTTGATAATTTCTTGCGTTCGAAGCGCTTTTCTAGATTTACCTTCATCAGGACGCTAAAAGCCATACATCTGAAATCTGAGGATGTATAAGTACCGAAACGGTTGAAGAGCAATATGTCAAAAATATCTCAATAAATGGCCAAACTCATCTAAAGATAACTTTGCATAATGGAGTTGAAACCTTAGTTTCAAGATAATTTCAAAATTCATCAATGGGTAAATTTATTACAGTTTGTTAAATCATGTCAGTACCAAAGTACTGACTACTGAGCTGATGATACCCTCAGGGACTGATAGTCCACCAGCAGAGGTATCGACCTAGTGATGTAAAACATTGAAAACAACACGAGTAATAGTCTCTTGCGTCCAAAGGGCTTTTCTTGGTTTACCTTCATCAGAAACGCTCACATCCAATTATTTGAAATCCGAATATGTATAAGCACCGAAATCGTTGAAGAGCTTTATGTAACTTATATTGTCATTATTTGTTCCATCATTTTTGGGGGGAAAAAACATTACAACTTTCATAGATTACGTGCTTGTATTGGTGCATCAAAACGTTACGAAAATTGCTTCCATAGAAATTTATGTTTACGATTTATAGCAGATGCTTGAATGAATGAAAAAAGATTATAATAGTGTACATTTTATTGAATGCATGACATAAAATTGTTAACTATTATTCCAACCAGCCCAAACTCACTTTAACAAGATTTCTATTTTAATTCAGCTTATAAATGGGGACATTTAAAAGAGCTTAACCTAACAAGGGCTGATCTTAAAGAACTTATGAAGGAAGAGTTGGATGAACTGAAAAACAACTTAACCATCGACTCGAAAAACATATCTGCTACTATCAGAAAACGCATATGTGCACGTGATGACAGGCCGTCTGCTGTATCCGTAGGTTATGTAGGTGTCGCTCTGTTGATGGTTCCATTGGTTATTATTATTAGTTTTGACGTGCCAAAATTTGTGGTCGTAGTAACAAATATTTGCAAGAGAGTTTCTAAAAGAAAGGATGTCAACAACGCAAAAAATCAGATGGAAAACAATTAGTCGAACGTTCTCCTTTTGTCAATTTTGACCACAACAATCGCGTGAATAAATGTTTTAGATACATCATCCTAAAAATGGTGGCTTGCAGAAATTTATCACAATTAGAAAGAAATTTTCAAACATAGATTAAGTGATATTGAAAAAGAATTATGTATGAATTTATTTAGTAATGTATGATTTGGAAATAACAAAGATAGTTTTGTACAAACATTTCATGCGTATAATTTGAACTATATGTAAATGTATTTCTTTGTACCATTAACTTGGTTTTAAAAAGAATCTGAGTCTATCTAATCTCTTTAAATAAGCAATAAAAATTAAAGAATTTAGTTAATTTCACATGTCTCTATCATTTATTTGGTTGAGTAATATCACTTAGAAAAACTTATCACATTTTGAGGCATGAAACTGCATAAAAACAATATTACAAAGAATTACCTTTCCAAACAAACAAATCATGTGTTTACCTATCTATTAAAAATATTCGAGTCAAATATGCCAAATGAAAAAAATAGAAACAGTGTCAATGATCTTTAAATTGAAATAGATAGTCACAAACATATGTATATGTATATATATATGTAATCAGAATAGTGACTCACATTGGAATCAGACTATATATGTTACAAATATTATAAAGGATATATATTATCTATATCATTTTTTTGTACTTTTATTTACTTGTATTTTTATTACTATTGTTGCCGTATTATACACTTTTATGCATATTCATAATGTACTATTGTGCACAGTACCGTTTTCATACAGACCCATTGCCCTAATATATAGACGTTTATATTGTTTATATAGGTTCACTTATCACAATATTTTTGAACTTTTTTCTTTAAAAAAGTTATATAGTCTTTATAGTGTAACCTTTTTATTACCAATATTGAAATGTATGTAGTTGTCACTGGTCATAATTGGAATGATAAATTAATAATATTTCGTTGTCTATGTACATGTCTGTTGTGATTTGTTATATTTCAATAATCGTAACCTGTTCATAAATTCATATCCCTAGACCGGAACTTTGTTTCCACAGATAAACATTTTTTAATGTGTTCGTAAATAAGATGCTCTGATTTTAGTTTTTCACATATGGGATATTATATCCTCAAAAAGGCTCTATGGATAAACCAAAAAGGCAAAACATAAAAGGAAGCAATATAGATCGTAATCATACCCAGCAGTGCAAGCTAGTAACCTGTTAAATATTTGTTTTTGATGTACGACAAAAAATGTTCTCATCTATACGCTTGGATTTTCTTTTCCGAGGAGTAGAAAGTAAAATTACAAAAATACTGAACTTAGAGGAAACTCAATTCGGAATGTCCATAATCACATGGCAAACTCAAATAACAAAACGCATAAAAAACGAATGGACAAGAACTTTCATATTCCAGACTTGGTACAGGCATTTTAAAATGTAGAAAATGGTGAATTAAACCTGGTTTGATAGCGTAGATTACCTTAGCCGTATTTGGCACAACGTTTTGGAATTTTGGGTACTCTATGCTGTTCAACTTTGTACTTGTTTGGCTTTTTAAGTGTTTTGATAAGAGCGTCATTGATGAGTCTTATGAAGACGAAACGCGCGTCTGGCGAATTTAATTATAATCATGTTTGCCATGTAATTATAATCATGGTACCTTTTTTTATGTACACATCAGAACACGAAAAAAATATAGTGGTAATTTAAATGAACATTAGATAGGTTTTAACCGAAATATTTCTTCTTCAACTTCTGCTGCAATTACATGACTTCCTATTTGTTTAAAATATTTTTGTTTCAAATCAGAGTTTTTATTACAATATTCTTTTTCGGAAGAAAAGTGATTAATCGTATATTTCGATCACTGATGAGTCTTATGTAGACGACCTATTATTATGAACACATCAGAACACGAAACAAATAGTGGTAATTTAAATGAACATTAGATGGGTTTTAACCTAAAAATTTCTTCGTCAACCTCTGATGCAATTAAATAATTTTCTATTTGTTTGAAATATTTCAAAAAAAAAAAAAAAAAAAAAAAAAAATACTGGTTTTATTACAATATTCTTTTTCGGAAGAAAAGTGATAAATCGTATATTTCGATTGAAAATAAGGACAAAAATAATTTAGATTCTTGTTCCCTGTATGTTGTGGGAAAACTTGCCTGCTTTTGAAAGGTAACAATTGTAAAAACAACTTGCACTCTCCTTACACTCAAAGATAAACACTAGAATCACTACAGAACTAACCATGTGTATTTGATTATAAATTGTGATCTGCACATGTATGAATGTTTAGATTTGATGAAGATCAATCTTGAACAGCGTATCAAAAGCCAAGAGTTCATAAAGGTTTTTTTCGTTTATTAACAATTATTATATGAAATAGTTTACAAATTTGTACACATACAGGACTTATATTTCGAATTTCATATAGGCGATAATTTCAATACAAGAATTTGTGAAAAGCGAGACGATTTAATTTTGAAACTTTAAATGTTCCTCTCATTATCAGCAATATACCAACTGTACTTACATATGGGATGTACATTTCAATACCCATTCGGTATTCAAGATATAAAAGCTGCAACTCAGACTTTATAAAACATCTAGTGTCTTAGCAAAAATTTATGACCAATCAAGTTTATGTCAATGCACATCTCGTCTTGTTTCTAAAAGGCTCATTGGAAGACACCAAGATGTTGTCGATAAATATTCCGTATAACTTCACAAAGAATACACGATGGTCTCTAAATTATAGTCTAGGTACTGCTGTTTTTTTTATCATCTTGATAACGTGTAAGTTATTGGTGACCTTCTGCTGGTGTATGCTCTATGCTCGAGTTCTTGTCTCTTTGACACATTCCCAATTTCCATTCTCAATTTAAAAGTATTCTCTTTAGTCCTTGTATATTTGTAACCTTTACTTTTGATTATATCCTAGCGGCGTGGATCAATACTTTTACATCATTCTTTTTGTTTTATCAGTTCACAAACAAAACGAGAGGGAATACATGTTGTCTTAATCTATAAAAATAAATAACGGATTGGCCATATAAAGGCAACAGCAGTATACCGTTGTTCGAAATTCATAAATCGATTGAGATCAAATTCAAATCTGGGTTACAAACCAAAACTGAGGGACACACACCAGATATAAGAGGAAAACTACGACACAACAGAAACACAACATTAAAATATAACACACACAGAAACGAACTATAATTCAACAACGGCCATTTTCCTGACTTGGTACATGATATTTCAAATGGTGGGTTCAACCTGGTTTTGTGGCATGCCATACCTCCTGCATTAATGGCAATGTTAAATATACGATTAAAATGACAACATAAATTGACAGGATTACAATACACATAAATGGGGGGAAATATTGGACAGAGAAACACATTTCAAAATTATGTATTCATATTGATATAGGAATATGAGGTATGATTGCCAATGAGACAACTCTCCATCCAAGTAACAAGTTATTCAAGCAAACCATGAAAGGTCAACGTACGGCCTTCACCACGGACAACAAACTTTTTAGGCCCCTGAGATTACTAATGTTTACTCAATGCTATACATCAACTCCATACTCATACTCATATGAAACTTTAATGTTACAATTTTGATACTAGTATACCAAACAGCAGTTAGGAATATACACATGATTCACATTCTTTTCTAATTGTATTTTCAGAAAATGCAAAATTTTCTGGTTTTTATAGGAATATGAACAAACCACATAAATTGAATTTATGTTCAATACCACAAGATTTCTATTTTAACACAATTTGGAAGAAATGTACATTCACAGTTTTACGGCACTGATACTAGTATACCAAATAGCAATAAGGGATATCCACATGCTTCACGTATTTTGTTAATTGTATTCTCAGAAAATGCTAAATTTTCCATTTTTTTATAAGAATATGAACAAACCACATAAGATGAATATAGGTTCGATATCACAAATTTATCATTTTAACACAATTTGGAAGACATAAACATAATTATATAGTTTTTACGGCACTGAAATTCAAAAATTAGTTATAATTGATTAAAGTAATATTGATTTTTAAAGACAGCTAGATACCATAAACATACGATGTATACAAAGTCTGAGCTTAATTTGTATTATGATGAGAAAACAAAACTGACGAAAAAAGGTCATTTATTCAAAATCATACAAATAAAACATTTAACGATTTATATGAAATAATAATACATAAGTGATACGAAATTAAATAAACTAATATCATAGCAATTGAATATACGACATAAAAAAGCAAATATAAGGAGAAGGATCTGCCCCACAAATTGACATAAATACATATCTATTTTTACAGATAACGTTAAGGGATGTTTATTTGTATTAATTTTTCACAACACGTGCAGATTAAAGTGTCTTTCTTGAATTTCGAATACTGACGTAAGCAATTCCTAATTGTTTAACCTAAAAAGTCTCCTAAATTCTTGACGAATTTCTGGTATTCTCCAAGCATAAATAAATGGATTAGATAACGAATTGATGAGAAATAAGATAAAGGTAATTAATCTTGCTTGGTACCCTAAGGTGGAACCTTGGAACACTTCTACCCAAATAGAACACACGACAGGTCCCGTACAAATGATTGTATGTAATGAAATAATAATACAAGTAATAAATGCCTGGATTTCCCACGACTGTTTTAAGTGACCGTTTGTTGTTTTTGTAGTGATGGTGGTATTTCTCCTGGTTTTAGAGTCGCATTTCAAATCTGTCATGGTGCTTTTAGATGTGCTAGGCGTTTGTGTCTGGTGATTGATATCTTGGGTTTTTTTCTTTGAACTTTCTACTGAGACTTGTCTATATATAGTAGTATTGTCAGTATCTTTCGAACCTTTGTTGCCGTTGTTATGATGTTGTCTGGTGTCAATAACTTGAACGTAAACATCTACATTGGATACATAAGGACTATTGTTGTCATTGCTTTCACTGTTCATGCTTCCATTTTGTTTTCTTCCAGACGAGTCTGCATCTACCTGGAATTGTTGTTCAGTGAATTTGTTTTTGAGTGTATGCTTATTCTTATCATTTTCATTGTAATACTTTACTTTGAAATCCCTTCTTGCCTTAGATAACGGTTTTGGTTCTTGTGTCAATTCATGTAACTCTGTCTGTGAACTGATTCTTTTTGGTGTATTTTTGTCCTGGGAAGGTCCAACTTTCCTGTTAGCAAAAAATATTTTCCATAAATTCACTCCTGTAACTATAGACATAAACACTAAAAGGGTAATAATCACTGTTACTGGAAAAAATACAAGAGTAGCATACACAGGATAATTATTTCTATACAAAATAAATCCTCTGCATTCTGATATTTTCTCTTCGTGAGGTATTGATAAACTTGTGCAAAGCACAAATATAAACGATGAGAGTACAGTTCCTCCAATATAATAACACTTTTTCCTGTCAAATCTTTCAACCATTCCAAAGTTGTACGTCCTTACTGTCAAATACCTTTGTAGACATAGAAGAAATATTAGGCTGAAGTTCAAGAATATTGAATAGGAAAGGATAAATAATTTGAAGTGACAGAACTCGATTTCTGAATTTCCTGTGGACAATATGGCAGTGAATGTTGATGGACCTGCCAAAAATGCGTTGCTAAAACACAGAACCAGGATTGTAAGGTTTTGGAATGTATTCTTCAGAGCTTTGAAACAAACAATTATGTAGCTGATGTTGATCACGACAGAAATAGCAGCAACACTAATAGAAATTACAGTGGTGACGTAACTTGAATCTGTTGTCTGTGTTTCTGTTTCTGTTACCTGTAAACAAAAAAAAGTAAACTTCCAATCTTCTTTTTCTAAACACCTGCATTTTTTCATTTAACTTCGATATTGATTTTTAAAAGGTTTTTTTTAACTTTTGTTAAAAAATTAATGTTACAGTACTAGTGGATGAATAAAATAATAGACGGTTTGTTTAGTATTTGAAAACAAAAATGATAAGTAGAAGTCGATGAAGACAGGACTTGTAACATTATTCGTTCAAAAAGTACAATTTTCTAAATACACACCTCACATCACAGTTACCAAGTAGCTAAGTCAATTCTGAGTATGACTGTTATATGAATGTTTATTTTCTGAAAATTATCAAAGTAATAAATTTTACTGTTATATATTTAAACAAATTACAATTAGTAACAATATTTCTCTTTTACTTATTGTTTTACAAAAACTATAGACGTCATGTATTATTTATAACTATACTGTATGATTTAAGGTAAAATCAATTGAGTATCATTATACTATTTAAAATATTGCAAATCAAGGGTTTCTATTCTTTTATAAATAATCTCGCGTAATGTAAGGTACTAACACGTGGTAGAGATACTTGCCTGTTGTTGAAACCCCTGCGCGAGCCTCAAGATAATATGTGTTGTAACATTGAAAATTTCCTCATATTATTTTCACTAGAATATATCAATTTGTCATCTTCCTTACGTTTTTAAGTATTTTTTTGTACATTAATTCCAAGTAAATAATGCTAAAGAATTAACGGTGCATAGATATTTCATGTGACAGTACCTTTATATTGAGATTTATTTTATATATTAAGACTTTGTTATTAAAGTTAAACGAGATGCCTTTACCGTTTCGAATGGTGGAATGTCATGCTTTTTTATCATTGAAAGTTTATCAATGTCTTAGAGAACGGACATAAACTTATGACCAGGATTATTTATAAAATTGACAAATGATGTTCTAAGCCAATTCAAATTTATATATATTTCAGATGACAACCGTTGTATGAAAAATTATCTCATATTTTAAGTACATGACTATGTAAATAAAAAGAAACGAGTAGCCTTTACAGTTTTCGAATGGTGGAATGTTATGCTTTTTCATCATTGAATGTTTTATCAATGTCTTAGAGAACATGCATACACTTATAACCAGGATTATTTACAAAATTGAAAATTGATGTCTTAGGTCAATAAATATATATATATACATGTCAAGCAGTTATTTTTTTGCCCATCAAAAATTTTCAGTTGTTTCAAGTTGTCTTGCATAAACCAGGTATTTTTTTTAATATGGATATTTTTACTTAGATGGTACGTTCTCGAACAAAGCTTAAACAAGGAAGCTACTTAACCAAGAGTTCTAAATGGTGAAGTTGAAATAGTATCCCTTCGTAAATTTGACGGACATCATCGTGAGTTGGTTGAACGTTATGGAATAACCGTTTCACAGATGATATCGGATATGTCCCTTACGTCGAACTACAGTTACCTTCCCTTTCATGAATTTGATCTACCGAATCAGACTATTTACCGGATTTGTTATAACATGAGCCATACGATGGGTGCCACATTTGGAGCAGGATCTGCTTACCCTTCCGGAGCACCTGAATCATCTCTAGTTTTTGGTGAGGTTCGTGTTGCTTATTCCTAAGTTTTTTATGTTCTGCCATGTGTACTATTGTTTGTCTGTTGGTCTTTTTAATTTTTAACCATGGCTTTGTCAGGTTTGTTTTTCGATTTATGAGTTTGACTTTCCCTCTGGTATCTTTCGTCCATCTTTTTCAAATGGAATATTCTTATTTTTTTAATTTATGCGTTCCTATGCAAATAATACGAATCATATTAAGGCAACAAAAACATAATGCAATCAACTAGACTAGGTGCTTGTCCAAATAATCATGCAGGTTTTGACAAGTGAATCTCCACTAAATAATAGTTATCAAAGGTACCAGGATTATAATTTAGTACGCCAGATGCGCGGTTCGTCTACATACGACTCATCAGTGACGCTCATATCGAAATAGTTATAAACCAAACAAATACAAAGTTGAAGAGCATTGAGGATCCAAAATTGCAAATTGTAGTGCCAAATACGGCTAAGGTAATCTCAATAAAACTTTCATAATTTCGAATAAGACAAAAATGATAAATGTAGCAATAAGACGGTGTCGTAAAGTTATTTTAGCACACAATAATTGATCAAATATGTTTAATGTGAACACACAATATTGGTAACGTATTATATAAGAAATGTAAAGGCCAAACGATGGTGAAGAGGGTATGTTGGAAGATGGAAATTGAAGAGTTGAAAACTTCACGTGTATCAACTTCTAGTTTGAAGATGTGTATTGGTGTCGATATCGAGTAAAAGATAGAATAGAAATAAGAAAATCTTACTAATTCAATATTTTACTATATAGCGAACCATTGTGAAAGATCTTTTGTTAAAATGAGTATTGCTATGTTCATAAAAAAATGTATGATATGAAAATTATACAAAAGACTGCGGAACTTGTAAAGAAAAGTGAAAAAATATACCTGTACTGTTATATAAACATAATTCTCATTAGAAAAGCACATGTTACACAATTTAAATGTACAGCAATGTTTATTATTTTTTATTATGATTGATACGATTTTTAACAAGACTAGTTTTCGTCAACGTCTAGCATACAATATTTTAATCCTGGTTTTTTTATGAGCTAAAATGGTTTTTTTTATAAGTTTGTATATGCTTTGGTATCTTTTCTCTCCTTATCACTGTTGTACTCTTCGCATATTGATTAGCTAGCCAAGCGTTTTGAAATGCACTATTCACAGCTTGCACTCATACATTAATTGATTAATTTTGTTATGTGCTTGCAACTGAACAATTTATTGTAATTTATAGTTCTACATCTCACATTCCTGGATAATTTTCTAAACAAACTGCATTATTTGAGTATTTCACTCATCAATATTATTTCAACTTACATTCATCGTCTGTTCTTTACACTGTACAGTTATGTCTTCACCTAAAATGTTAATGTAAAATATGATCACATTCTATATACTTTCTATGTCACAAATGATTTTTTTTATCATAATTGACCCTACTTGACTAAAAGCGCTATATTCACAAACCAACAAGTGTTAAAAAAAATCAAGGATGGTCAGCCATTTCTACTTTGATTTCTTTCACCCAATAATCATAGGTACCAAGCTTATATATTAATACACCAGAAACGCGTTTCGACTACAAAAGACACATCAGTGACGCCATAATAAAAAAAATTATAAAGCCATACAAGTACAAAGTTGCAGAGCATTGAGTATCCCAATTTCACAAAAGATGTGCTAAATACGACTTAGGTTATCTATCCCTGGCACTTCGAAAATATATATTTGTGAACAGAAAATCCATTAAAAATACCATAAAATTGATATGCATGTCAACACTGATGTGCTGGCTATTTGGCTGGCGATACCTTCGGGACCACCAGCAGTCACATTAACATTGGGTTTCCACACACAAAGTCAAGTGTCGTCAACAAGCATATGTCCCTAATCCAAATTTAGAACATTGATTTTAGTTGTATTTTTGTTATTATCTTGTACCAACATATAATTTCATTCATACTGAAAATAACTGATTAACCAATGTATTAAATTCAATAAATCTCATTTAAAGTAATGATTAAATCGTATTGATACATTATGTATATTCAAATAAACATGACGTGAAACAAGTAATGTATCAACAATAATCTGTTATGTTAACTTATTTATAAGCATCAGTTCATATAATGACTTAGAATTCCAACTTCATCCAAGGTTAACAAAATGTCATTTATATATTTCGTTTTCTTATAACTGAGTTTGATTTCAATTTTTACAAAACATAAGATAGAGACAATGTTTAAGTAGCTTGAAAAAAGACTGCGTTCCATTTCAACGCAATCTTATTGAAGGACGTGATGTGTTTAGTGCATAAATTGTTTAGAAGTTGCATTTGATAACCACTTTTCTAAATCCCCATTTTTAAAAATACCATAATTCATGATTTTTGTAGTACGTAACTTATTTATAAGCATCAGTTCATATAATGACTTAGACTTCCAATTTCATCCAAGGTAAACAAAATGTCATTTATATATTTCGTTTTCTTATAACTGAGTTTGATTTCAATTTTTACAAAACATAAAATAGAGACAATGTTTAAGTAGCTTGAAAACGAGACTGTGTTCCATTTCAACGCAATTTTATTGAAAGACATGATGTGTTTAGTGCGTAAATTGTTTAGAAGTTGCATTTGATAACCACTTTTCTAAATCCTCATTTTTAAAAATACCATAATTCATGATTTTTGTAGTACGTAACTTATTTATAAGCATCAGTTCATATAATGACTTAGACTTTCATTTCATCCAAGGTAAACGAAATGTCATTTATATTTTATATATTTCGTTTTCTTATAACTGAGTTTGATTTCAATTTTTACAAAATATAAGATAGAGACAATGTTTAAGTAGCTTGAAAAAGAGACTGTGTTCCATTTCAACGCAATCTTATTGAAGGACGTGATGTGTTTAGTGCGTAAATTGTTTAGAAGTTTAATTAGGTTACCATTTTTCTAAATCCGCATTTTTTGAAAATACCATAATTCCTTTTCATCAAAATTGATTGCCTAGCTTTAGATGGGCGATGTCACGTTTTTAGTAAAATTTGCAAACAACTTTTTGTATTTAAATCAAATGTAATTTCATTAAGTGGTTTAATTAACAAAAGTTTAGATATATTTATATATTTCCATAGAATACCTTTTTATAAAACTCGAATTGTATTGGAATATTTAAAAAAAAATCTTTTCTTACCAAATGCAGATCTAATAGATTTAAATCTTGTGAGAGTTTTAAATTAAGTTTAATTTATATATAAATTAAGGTGGTTTTTGTTTTACTTTCTTTCTGTACGTTTACATTGCTTTGATAAGCTTAACATGCAATATGTTCGTAATTGTTTTATGTAGATTTCATGTAAAATTAGATGGATATAAAAAATCAAATACATATTGGTAAATTTCTATGAGTATAAATTGTCATGTTTCTCGAATAAGCTTTCTCTTTATAAAATGTAGTAACATACATTGTAAATAAACTTAGAAGCTACTTCGAAAATGCCTTATTTTGAGAAAAAAAAATATACGGATAATATTTCAGATTCATAATAATTCAATTGAAATTTTAGTACACTTTATTAAAAGTGTGTGTAAAACAAATTCATGATTCAAATTTACTACCTGTATACTTCTACTAAATGGTTCTTTACTATGAATCATATCAGATAATTGTGTAGTTATTTTAACTCATTGAGAATATGACCTAATTTATGAAAGACCTGTTATTTGAAAAGGTGTCATAATAATAGTACAAATTTAGGACACAATGGATAAGTGTTGAATCGTAAAAAGCAATCTCCGGTTCTTGGTATCTTTTTAATGAACCAACGCTTATCCCTTGTATCTCCTTTAGTTAATCCACCGAGTGGAGCTTTTCGGATTGTATTGCTGTCTCAGGTTGAAAAATCATATCGTATTGTTTATAAATTAAATGATAAAAAGAGGAAATCCTGCTATATCAGCTATCGGTGATGATATCGATATCAGTCACAAAAGTAGTGGTTCTATCAAATAAACTCATCATAGATACCAGGACTAAATTTTGTAAATACGCCAGACGCGCGTTTTGTCTACAAAAGACTCATCAGTGACGCTCAAATCCAATCCAAAAAAGTTTAAAAAGGCCAAATAAAGTACGAATTTGAATAGCATTGAGGACCAAAATTCCTATCAAATCCATTGTTGTATTAGGTCATATCATGTGAAACACATGGATGCTTGAGAAATAGAATAAAGTGTATATAGTATGGCTATTTCAAAATCACGCCTCGTATCAACTGTTGACCAATATGATCCCTTCAGCAGAGCTGTTAGAATCATAGCGGAATCTCGGACTGATACGGGAAGGTACAGAAAAGCCATATAATATATTCAATTTTTCCTTGAAAAAAATGACAAAACTGCCAAATTTCCGTATACTATGAAGTATGTCTTAGTGTTTAAACAAACAAAAAACATATAATTGAAATCAAAAGCAAAAATATTTTAACCATTGAAAAATAAAAAATAAGTTAAAAACTTATAGGGGCTTGTATTCCATAAAATTGACTAGCTCTGATCATGTAGGCTATTTAGATGGATGACATCTTTAGGTTATTTGTCGTAGTGGTGTTGTTGTTTTGGAAATAAAGGATATTATCTTCAACTTTTATAAATAGTTTGCATTTTTGATGCACTGATTAAAGTATAATTCACTTGGCCTTTCGACCCCTCGAGGCTGGAGTTGAACGGTAGGACTTATGTGGTAAACAGCTATGATTCTTATTGTATCATTCAAATCAAAGAAGTATAAAGGAAAAACAAGTATTCAGATTGAAAAATGCGTTACCTTCACCACGAAGGCTCAAGGCCAAATATTTGAAAGCTTGGAATTATAAGAACCAAAACAATTGAAGAGCTATATGATCAACACAAACCTTTGAAAATAGCCAAATCTATTTAAGGTCAGCTTTGCCTGAAGGAGTCAAAACTTAGTTTCTTTAATTTATAATTTATAAACGAACAATTGTGGATAGGATTGGTATTTATCCTGTCAATACCGATTTACTGACTACTGGCTGTACATATTTTACTGCACTAGGTGTTCATTTCGATATACAATATCTCTATAAGGGATAGTCAAGGACAAAATATTTGTAAAATCCGGAATAATAATAATTATATTAACGAATATTGACTCATCACTATTAGAAGTCAATTATTAAAATATATTATCGAGAATGGAACTTTTATTCACATATTTTCATATTTTTTGTTATATACAAAAGTCTTAAAGCTATACTATCTTCACAGTAGCTTTTATTCTATGTCGTCATATTATGAATAGTAGTCATTAGATAAAATTAAGGTAATTTCGTATAAGAGTCGTTGTTGCAAATTTTTTTAGTTTGGCCTGATATTTTAATCAGCCATTTGAATCTATTGGAAAAATGAAATGAGGAAATTATCGCTTACTAGATTACAAATCTTCATCCGAATACGTGTCCATCATTAAACGTCAGAAATAGGTTAATAACTTGAAATCCTATCATAAGAAAACAGTTCAATACCAGATATTAAATAAAGTATAAAGTAAAATAACAAATATTCCGAACTCAATGGAAAATTCGAAACTGAAAGTCCCTGATCATAAACCAACTAAACGGTAAAGGTTAGAATTATCAAAGACAAATAGAAAGAACCTTATAGATCATTATAACACGTAATTAAGATGATAAACAGCGTCATTATTTAGAATACTTCAAGGGTATTGTTTATAATGTGTGACGTTGATATAGTATATTTATGAACAAGGTCTTGGTTTATTTCAATAAACTTTTTATTATATCAATCACAAAGAGGAAAATTTCTGTAAAACTATTAATACACAATGATGATATGCAAAAAGATCATTAAAGTTCGAAATCTTTGACCTTGCTAGAAGGACCTTTGAACGAATATAAACGAGCAAACTGAAATAAAATAATCGGAATATATAAAAGATGAAGAAAAAAAAATAACAACAAAATACGAATTGCGAGAAAGATCTTAAATGGAAAGTCACATAGAAAATGGCAAAACGAAAAGCTCAAATACAAATGGATAACAACTGTCATAGCCCTCACTTGGTACAGTCATTTTCTTACGTTAAAAATGGTGGATTCGACCTGGTACGATTCGATTTTACGTACTAGTAGTTCACTCGTGTAAATATGCATTTGAAGATCAACTGTAGTATTAAGAGACGATTCAGTAAGCTGGTTTATTCAAGAAACAAACAAAAGGGTTTACATTTAATAAAAGAACAATTTGAAGTTTACAGAAATGGACCAGTATGTGCCATTTCATACACCACACAACTAGAAATAAATCAGATGTATTTTGTACTTCTGTGATAAGTGTGTTGTGTTTACATTTTTTCTTCCAGAACAAACACAAGAACATACAAACATGTACTTTCTGCTGTTGTATGTTCTATGGTCGGGTTGTTGTCTATTTGACACATTCCCCATTTCCATTCTCTATTTTTTTCACTTTGTACATTTACTAGTGCAATGTATTTTTAAGGTTATCTCCAAAACAAACACAAATCCACACACAAATCCAAACATGTATTTTTTGTATATCTTTTGAGTGGGTTCGCTGCATTGACATGTTGGGATTGTTTTTGGTTGTTTTGTTGTTGTTTTTTTTTTTTTTTTTTTGGGGGGGGGGTGTTTTAAACGTGGTAGTCCAAAAGTTAAATATAAAAGTCATGATAAATACTATTAACAATATAGAATAATGTCAATTTTGTTTTGTTTTTGACTTTTTCGGACTATCAAGCGAGCACGCTAGAGCTAAAGTCAGTATCAAAAAATGAAATGCCACCACTCTGTGTATGGTCACTGTGTCTTAACGGTATATTTTTGGTTAAGAAAATGGGGTTACTGCACTGATAAATAACGTCATTGCCAAATATTTTTGATTATTAAATAATACGATTAAAACAGCCCTAATACTACCAAAATGGCATGTGTCATACAAGTGACGTCGTCCTGGTCATATAAATCACGTGATATATATTACGTTTCGGCCCGGTCCAATACTTCAAAAGGCCATACGAGCCCTAGGGCTAATACAGTCTGTTTACTTCCAGTCTTTGTCGGAATTTTTCAGTTCCCTGTAAACATATATTGTGCATGTAATTCAGAATTAATTGCCAGTCCGGATTGGAAATATTGGCCGTATATTCACATCATTGCCAGTCCGTATTGGAAATAGTGGCCCTATATTCACACTTGATGTAGTTAATACAGCATTCAAAACAAGTCTGTATTGAAAAAGTTGGATTATTTAATAAAAGTGTTCTCCTTTCGATTATCCTGTTTGGTGATGTTTTTCCCTTTGCTGTCAGCTGAAATTGTGGAATCAGTTTTTGTAAAACAAAAATGATTATTTAAAGACAACAAAAGGGAAATAAAATTAAATCATTCATAAATTGACAAATTCATACACCAAATAAATAAATGGTATATCCAGAGGTTAACTTTGGCTGCAACAGAGCATGTGTTAATGGTTGATCATTGAAGATATTTTATCGAATCTGAAAACTTACAAAGGACAATTATTATACATTTTATAGTTTTTTTAACATATCTAAATATTTCTCAACTTAAACATGTAAATAGAATTAAAATAACTTACACGGATCTCTGAAAAGACCGGCAACACTGTTTCCTAGGCTAGTAATCCTCTTTTAATGTATACACAATTTCATATATTAAAAAAAATATATCACATGATAAGTTGTCTATGTAATTTGTTTCCTTCTGTCTTCCAATTATTTTATTTTACTTGAACATGTGTCAATTTATAAATACTATATAATATATATGATAATAGTATCTGATTACAATCATCAGATGGTGACAAAGCTTAATTTATTTACCTACGCAAAACTTGTTCTACGAAAATGGAAAAGAATTCGGTCTTCTTTCATTCTTGGATGAAACTGGAGCTGCAGAATGATTTTCAATCAGAGAAGTATCCACCATAGTTCAAATTACGAATAACAAAACAATTACTGGTCACCGGACGGCTTTTTACCTCAGAGTGGTCTTTGAACGACGCGTTTCATTAATACCTGCTTACCTACGAGAGCTGTCTTTGAACGGCGTGTTCCATTAACATCTCCTAATTTTTAGAGGGTTACTTGAACGATGTGTTTCATTGAAACCTGCTAATCTTCAGTAAATATTTTCTATCGAATCAATTTTCAAAATATGGCAGCACTAACATTTGTTTAGCTTACAAAACATAGATAATTAATAAAAAAGTTATTATTGATAAAATTTTATTTTATGAAAAAAATCATAGGTATGCGTGTGGTTTAACATCCCGTGAAGTTTGAAAATTGTCATGCAATAAAATAGTGTATAGATGACAAGAGAAAAATGCTTTCAATTATTGTTTTTGGGTATTTTTTTACCGAAAAACTAAGGATTTTCTTATCCCAGGCATAGATTAGCCGTATTTGGCACAACTTTTTGGACTTTTGGATCCTCAATGCTCTTCAACTTTTTACTTGTTTGGCTTTATAAATATTTTGATATGAGCGTCACTGATGAGTCTTATGTAGACGAAACGCGCGTCTGGCGTACTAAATTATAATCCTGGTACCTTTGATAACTATTTCATAATGTGTATTACGCATTTACAGTCAGCATTTTCATATCCAACAAATTGGATCAAGAAATTGTTATATTTTTTTTCCACTCTCATTTGAACACCCAAAAAAAAGAATCCAAATTTACAAAAACCTGAAGTCCAAAGGTCTGTGTTTTTTTGTTTCATATTTTCATACTTTCAAGAGAAATGTGAATCATTTTTTTTTATTCATTGCAAATTGTATTGGCACGAACCCGTAAGCATACACCAGTGGTTAGGTTTTGGCATACATAAAACAATCAGGTTTTGATCTTTAATCAGAAAAAAAACAATCGAAATTGGTGAATACCTTTTTCTTAATAAAATAGATTTAATGTATGTAGAATGTATGTAACGAAAACTGATACAGTCTGGAAAATGAGATTGAAAGCATACCCTTATAGAAACGGTGTAGGAAAGACGGATAAAGTTTTTGAATGCGTAATATTTGATTACAGGCACTTAATATACTGGTATAATAGCAACTATCGCTGTGGTTAGCAAAAATGTATGTCCACGCAGATCATTCACTTGCAAGGCAATAATTCATCATTAATGTTTCTTACAATGCAGCTTAATTTCACTAAATTGAACCACATAATACTGGCTGCTAAAACGAATTATCATTTTACTTTAATTAATGATTGAAAAAGGCAAATCGTAGTGTGACGGGATTGCTTCCGTTAGAAAAACTTAGTAGATACTTAGTCAGTCGTAAGCGGTTGAGTAATTTTGTAATGAAATTCGTGCTCTCCAGTTACATTGGCGCCCAACAATAATAACCCACGGTTAGAAGAACTACCTAGCCAGGTTAAAATATAAAGATGAAAATATCATCATTATAGAGTATAGTGACTCTTGAGGTGGGGGAAGTGTGACGGGATTGCTTCCTTTAGAAAAACTTAGTACATACTTAGTCAGCCGTAAGCGGTTGAGCTAAGGAAGTACTTCTTTAGCTGAGTCGGTTAGTGCGCTGCCTTGTAACACAGAGGTCCCGGGTTCGAGTCCCAGTAATTTTGTAATGAAATTCGTGCTCTCCGGTTACAATACTTTACATTTTTCAAATATCTCTGAGCCTTCAGATATCCTAGTATCATTATTTAAACTATGTATTATCATCGCTGATAGAAGACACCATGTTAAACCATTTGTCTTTTTACGATCTCAGTCATTAAAAACATTGTAACAACATTAAAACCTTTGTTTTTTCAACTCTTTATACCACTATTCCATATACTTATTTTAAAGCTCGACTGAAAGAACTCGTCAGATAATGTTCCTTTAACAAAAAGGGCACTAGACATTTTAAATATCTAGTTTGGGGCAATTATTCAGCTTACTTTGTAAAAAATCATACAGAGTCAAGCAAAAATTACACCGAAGAGGATATCACTGTCATGCTTTCGGTATATTGATGATTTACATTTAATGATCACTTACATCTAAGATATCAAAGTAAACTTATATAGAGTTAGCTCAAAATACGTTGATTTTGTTGAACGAGGAATACTGCTTTCTCAAAAGTTGCTAAGACAGGACTTTGAATCAATCAAATCAAGGTCATCGCTCAGGACATTTTACGGTCGACATCATAGCTGATTGGCCATTATGATAAAAGTGTGTCAGAAATTATATCTGATATTCTTCCTCAGTCATAATAACCTTCCAGCATTACCGAACTGAAAAAAGAAATAACACGACGGGTGCCGTATACGGTGCAGGAAATACTTACCCTTCCGGAGCACCTGATTTCACTCCCGGTTTTTAGTGGAGTTAGTGTTGTTTCTTATTTATTATTTGTAACTGTTGATGTAAATGTCTTTTGGTTTCATGAGTCTTTGTGTACTCCTTGGTTTGTAATTGTCTTGTTAAAGGCCGGTTTTCTTTTTTCGAATTTTTATAATTTATAGTTTTCTTGGAATGACCCTCGGAATTCTGAAACAAATTCAAAACCTTCCCACCAGCCACTAATTACGATATACAGTCTACAGAAAAATGAAAATCATTACAATTGGGTACTTTCAACAGGCCTTAGAAAACAAAAAGCGCATATTAAGCTATGGACCCAATCTGAAAACCGAAATTGGCGAAATAGGCGGCCATTTTAACATGGCAGCCGTTTGATCTTAATAGATTAATAATAGAAAATCATAAAAATGATATTAGAGAAGATATTGCCATGAAATCTGTTTGATAGAATAACATCGCTGAATCCAATTGTCTTGTAGAACAAAAGTTTTGGAAATGTTACCCATATTGAATGGTGGCCATCTTGAAAATCTTTTTTTTAAGACAAAATATGTAGTCATAATTCGGTACACCAAAAAAAATCATTGTGGAAGATATATACAAATGTATTTGTTTGCGCTATATGAACAAGCATATGTTAACAAATAAATGTTATATACAATATAAGTTATGACCACTATCTGTTGAAAAGGAATATTACGTAGGTATTAAGTCAATGGGGCTGACAAAATAATAAATAGACTGGAAAGGATTCCGTAACGCAGAGAGAGGACACATGAGGATTTACAATGCAAATCAAATACAAAAAGAGCAGACATAGACCTTTGAGCTGATAATCCGTCATTTCGTGTAAGCATACAACTGTTCCAAGTTGATGAAGGCCATGTAATGGAGGAACCACAAGGCAAACGGTACTTGTTCTGTTAAAGCAAATCTTAAGATCAAAACATATTTTGTCAGGAAAAACGAAAAAAATCTAAGATGAGTCACGGATTGAAAATGCCAGCAAAATACTAGTAACCAGCCAGAGTTGTGAAGAATTAATTATATATAACAAGAACAATATGATTGCAGGATTTCTTTCATTGTGACGAGGTATCTGACTATCATAATGCAGCATTGACAATTATGATTGACTTACCCATTGTTCTTTCAGCAAGACTCAGTGCTGGAGATTAATATTTCAGGAATAGATATCATGCTAAATGTTTGTTAAACGTAATTGCACGACAGGGCAATTAGACAGAATTTGAGACACAGAAAAAAAAGTCAAGAATCTGTTATCCATGGAATGGGGCTCGCCAAATTGATAGAAAACAGTGACGGCTCACTCTCTGGAACAGATATTGCTTTAATATTTGAAATTGGTGATATCGGTAAATTCTTAGTAAATATGAGTTGTCATGGAAGAAATGATTAATAAAACACTTCTGAAAATTTGAATACTAGCTGCCATAGATGATATGCAAGCACACATGAAAGGTTTTGTCTTTCTTCAGATTCTCAACGAATATGTTGGTGAAGTTCTGAAACAGACCATGTATTTTAGTCGTGATGATGAAGGTCTCTTCATCGTCAAAGTAACTAGAACCGTTTGAAGAGTTAAGCTTGTTACTATAAAAAGGTTTACAGGGACATTCAATGCAGGCTTTCCAAATGAATCAGTTCCACAATCTTTGAGACATCTAACTCTCGGTCTGAGGACTGATAAGTTGCAGTTGTATCCTTTTAACGACGAGTTGCACAATTGAACTATTATACCTGAGAATTGGTAAGTCTTGTCTGCCGCTCAACCATATGTTTGGACTGCGTCTTAATATTACAATGTTGTGTAGAAGATTGGTAACTGTAATGTTGTGGCATTACATTTGTGACTCTCGTTATTGTGATGCTTCTATTATTTGTTGATGTATATAAGAAGATGTAGCTGTCAACATCTTTATACTTACATTATAATATGGGTTGTGGTCTAAGGTTGATGACTGTCAATACCATGGTGCTTATATAACAATGTTTATGTTATGTTTACACCACTGGGTCGATGCCACTACTGGTGGACGTTTCGTCCCCGAGGGTATCACCAGCCCAGTAGTCAGCATTTCAGCACATATCAATTATGTGGTTCATTTTTATAAATTTTCTGTTACAAAACTTTTAATTTTTCGAAAAACTAAGGATTTTCTTATCCCAGGAATAGATTACCTTAGCCGTATTTGGCACAACGTTTTGGAATTTTGGGTCCTCAATGCTCTTCAACTTTGTATTTCTTTGGCTTTACAACTACTTTGATATGAGCGTCACTGATGAGTCTTACGTAAACGAAACGCGCGTGTGGAGTATTAAATTTTAATCCTGGTACCTTTGAAAACTATTTACACCACTGGGTCGATGCCACTGCTGGTGGACGTTTCGTCCACGAGGGTATCACCAGCCCAGTAGTCAGCACTTCGGTGTGACATAAATATCAGTTATGTGGTTCATTTTTATAAATGTCCTGTTACAAAACTTTTAATTTTTTGAAAAACTAAGGATTTTCTTATCCCAGGAATAGCAGAGGGACCAAAGATACCAAAGGGACAGTCAAACTCGTAAATCTGAAACAAACTGACAACGCCATGGCTAAAAATGAAAAAGACTAACAGAAAAACAATAGTACACATGACACAACATAGAAAACTAAAGAATAAACAACACGAACCCCACCAAAAACTAGGGGTGATCTCAGGTGCTCCGGAAGGGTAAGCAGATCCTGCTCCACATGCGGCACCCGTCGTGTTGCTTATGTGATTACAAATCCGGTAAAAAGTCTAATTCGGTAGGTAAAATTCATGAAAGGGAAGAGGTGTAGTTACGACGTAAGGAACATATCCGATATCATTTGTGAAACGGTTATTCCATAACGGTCAACCAACTCGTGATGGCGTCCGTAAAATTTACAAAGGGATGATTTCAACTTCACCATTTGGAACTCTAGGTTTAATAGCTTCCTTGTGAGCAGTAACCATGATTACCTTAGCCGTATTTGGCACAACGTTTTGGAATTTCGGGTCCTCAATGCTCTCCAGCTTTGTATTTCTTTGGCTTTACAACTATTTTGATATGAGCGTCACTGATGAGTCTTATGTAGACGAAACGCGCGATTGGCGTATTAAATTATAATCCCGGTACCTTTGATAACTATTTATGTATAAAAGGATGTAGCTGTTAAGATCTTGGTACTTACAATAAAATGGTGTTGTATAAGATTGGTGACTTTCAAAATTAGTATTTTCTCCCTCACTACGTCCGTTCGAATATAAAGTAATTATATTATATGGCCTTAACAAAGAACAAACGACATAATGTAGGTGTGCTACTCGCTATAACCTTTCATTCTATATAATACATCAATGTATGTATCAAATACAAACATAATAACAATAATATCATAATTCCAATTACAAATTTACATTTAATCATCCGTGAATACGTGTGTCTTCTTTAGGCTATAGCGAGAGTCGATGGTCAGAAAGGTGACCGCACGGGTTTTAAGTGCGGACAAATGGTCACATGTCATGAATATTCATGAACGTACGACGAACTAAATTGTATTGATACTTACATTACAATGATGCTTGTAAGATTAGTGACTGTCAAGATCCTTATTCTTACATTACAATGGGGGTGTTTTAAGATGGAAAACTAATAAGATCATTGATCTTTCATTACAAAGGTGATTTATAAGATAGGTGATTATCAATATCCTTGTGCTGACATAACAATGAAAAAATGAGAATGGAAATAGGGAATGTGTCAAAGAGACAACAACCCGACCAAATAAAAAAAAACAGCAGAAGGTCACCAACAGGTCTTCAATGTAGCGAGAAATTCCCGCAGCCGGAGGCGTCCTTCAGCTGGCCCCTAAACAAATATATACTAGTTCAGTGATAATGAACGCCATACTAATTTCCAAATTGTACACAAGAAACTAAAATTAAAATAATACAAGACTAACAAAGATTAGAGGCTCCTGACTTGGGACAGGCGCAAAAATGCGGCGGGGTTAAACATGTTTGTGAGATCTCAACCCTCCCCCTATACCTCTAACCAATGTAGAAAAGTAAACGCATAACAATACGCACATTAAAATTCAGTTCAAGAGAAGTCCGAGTCTGATGTCAGAAGATGCAATCAAAGAAAATAAACAAAATGACAATAATACATAAATAACAACAGACTACTAGCAGTTAACTGACATGACAGTTCCAGACTTCAATTGAACTAACTGAAAGATTATGATTTCATCATATGAACATCAGGCACAATCCTTCCCGTTAGGGGTTTAGTATCATACCATCATAACATATATGAGAAAAACATAACCCGTGTCATGCCAACAACTGTTTTCAGAATAAATGTGTTTAGTTCCGATGCAAAGAGCTTATCAGTGACTCAATATTAACGGCAAAATATGCAATCTTTAATGACTTGACAACAGTATCATAATTATATCCCTTCTTAATAAGTCTATTCGAATGTTTTGTAAGTTTCTGAGGTGAATACTGACAACTTTGTGCTTTATAAAGAATATTTCCATAAAAAAATTGGATGTGAAATACCTGAACGTATAAGAAGTCTGCATGTTGAGCTATATTTACGAATGATGTCTTTATACCGATGATAAAATTTAGTAAATGTTTTGACTAGTTTGTGATATCGAAAACCCTTGTGTATTAATTTTTCAGTGATACATAAATTTCTCTCGTTAAAATCTAAAACAGTGTTACATACAGGAGCGAATCGTACAAGTTGAGATATATAAACACCGTAAGATTGTGACAAGGGAACGTCACCATCTAAAAACGGATAATTAACGATAGGAAATGAAAAATCATCCCTTTTATCATAAATTTTAGTATTCAGCTTTCCGTTAGTGATATAGATATCAAGATCGAGGAAAGGGCAGTGGTCATTATTAGTATTAGCTTTATTTAAAGTAAGTTCAACAGGATAAATTTCATTAATATACATACTGAAGTCGTCATTATTGAGAGCCAAAATATCATCCAAATATCTAAAAGTATTATTAAATTTGTTTATCAGATGTTGTTTCGATGGGTCTTTGCTTATTTTTGTCATAAATTGTAACTCATAACAATACAAAGACAGGTCCGCAATAAGTGGTGCACAGTTAGTCCCCATTGGAAATAATCTGACGATATACGGAATCTCCAAAGCAAACACAAATGTTATCTAGTAAAAATTCAAGGGCATATATAGTATCAAAGCATGTCCAATTAACATAGTTTTTTTGTTTATTGCTACTAAAAAATGACCTTAAAGAGTTTGAACATATATATTCACATTCTGATTTTTTGAATGCCCATTTAATTAGGTGTGTGAATTTTTCTTAATGAGATTGTGATGCAATGTGGTATACAGGGTAGAAAAATGAAAACTTTGAAAAGATTCAAAATCACGAATTTAAGCATGCAATTTTTCAAGTACTTCCAACTAGTTCTTGACACTCCAAAAGTAATTTATTCCACTATTTTCGAAGGCCTTATTCGAACAATTTATTATCAGGTTTTTAATTGTACCAAGTGTGCTGGTAAGAAGAATAGACAATTTAGTAGTTGAAGATGGCTTGAAGACGAAATAAATCTATATTTGTAAGGGGTTTTGTGTAGCTTCGGAAGCCAATACAAAGTTGGGACTTTCATTGTATTTGGCTCTGCTTGTAAAGCGGTGGCTAAATGTTTATGTTTGTTACAGATTTCGTTATCTGAAAATGGAGTCAGTTGGAATGTTGGTGAATTGGTGATTTCCTTTTTCAGAACCTCAATGTAAAATTTACGTCAAACAATAATAATATTATTAGCAGCTTTATCGGCCGGGACAAACACAAATTCCCTGTCTAGTTCTTTTAGTTTATGTTTGATACGAGAAATAGGTTTATTGTGGTTATTGTTAGTAGTAACATGTTCATTAAAATGTTGAATACGTATATCAACTATCTTCATTACTGAATTAAAAAAAGAGTCCAATGATTTTTTGTCAGCTTTTTCCCGTTTTATCCATTTCATACAGTAAGTATGGAGTGAGTCGTGGATGATATTACGACACTCATTCCAATTAATAATTGACAGGGGACGATATTTAGGTCCTTTAACTCTCGGTCTTGAACGATGTTAAGATCTCCTGTTATAACATGGGAAATGGGTCCAAAAATATATTCGGAATTACTGCAATTACATGAAGTAGGTGTATTTTCACTGATATTAACATCTTTACACAATGGTTTCTTATAAGATGGGTGACTGTTTAGATATGTGTGCTCCTATTACAAAGGTGTGCTATATGGTAGGAGACTGACAAGATCATATTGCTTACATTTAAATGTTATGGTATAATCTTGGTGACTGTCAAAAATCTGGTGCTAACATTACAATGTTGATGTATAAGATTGGAGATCGTAAAGATACGGGTACTTACATTAAAATGTTGTTATTAGATGGATTACTGTCAACTTTATAAAAAAAAACTACAAAAATGTTTTTTGTTGGCATGCATCTTTGACAGATATTTGTATATTTGTTTGAACTTTTAATTAAGTTTTTATGTATGTTTGTGATGTATGTTTACACAATGGTGTGGTCTTACTCCAATTATTGTCACGCAAACCAATTATATATGTTTGGGTTGCGCACCCAATTTTGTCAATATAAAAGAGGAATGAAAGATACCAGAGGGACAGTCAAACTCATAAATCGAAAATGAACTGACAATGCCATGGCTAAAAAAGAAAAAGACAAACAGACAAACAATAGTACACATGACACAACAAAGCGGTACTGTAAACATCTTTCTGACAAGGGTGAGTGAGAGGGTTAGCGAGCTATCAAAGCTGGCTTAAACTACGATTTCTCTCTGAAAAAACGGTTCTTACAGGTTAGGAATTATACATGTTTCTATCATCATCTCCATTGGTTGATAAAGTCGAACGTTCATTTTATCAGGTTTTATCGACGTCTCTTTTTTTACATGTTATAGTTGGATAATTTTGTTCATATTTTTTCCACAGAAGTTTACTTCGTTATGCATGCAATGTAGTTTTAATGTGATTTTTAATTAACCAAAACAGCTGTATCACAAGTCGAATCTACGGAATATACTTTTTCATATATATTTATATGTATGACACTAACATTAAATTCATTTGAAAAGTGTAAAGAATATGAAAAAACATAAACGCATTGTGTATTGTTAATTTTACTTGTAATATTCTACAAAACTGCTGGGAAAATATCTGATTACAAATAAATTTTATAACAAATCATATGATAAGACACCAAGAAATTTGCAAGCCATATATGATATAAAAAAAGGGGAAGGTAAAAAGATATATAAGATACAGCGTGGACAACATCATCATGAGCCCAATTTAATTCTTGCAGTGGAAAAAAAAGGTAAATAAATGTTATTGATAATACAAAACAAAAGAAAAGGAGTAGGTCCGGTAAGACCGATTTTGGCCTCAAATTTCAGGTTCATCTGACCAAATATGTTGACCACTTTTTAAATACTTAAGTGTATATTTTATTTGAATCAATTAGTTTATGTGAAAGATTTGAACTGATTAAGTCATTAAAAACCATCCGATTCAAACTCAAATATGCAAAATCTACCAAATATGCCGAAAAATGTCACTTTTCAGATGGTTTTTGTCAAAAATGAAAGTGGCCGCATCCGTGTCCATCCTCAACCTTTATATATGTTACGTATTATCATAAAATACAACTTACATTTCAATATTAAGGATGAACACAAATGCGGCCACTTTCGTTTTACACGAAAACCGTCTAAAATTTAACTATAAAATGCTAGAATTGTGAAGATTTCAATAATTAAGCATGACTTTATGGTGCTGGTACCTGATATATGTACATTGTATTGTTAAAAACAGCCCATATTTATGTAGCAGAAGCATTCTACTGTCCAATGAATAACTAAAAGTTTATATTTTTACAATTTTGTAAAACTGCTATATTTTGGGGCTTTTTACTCCTTTGTGTATCCCTTACAAAACATAGGTTATATAGATTAGACCGTTGGTTTTCCCGTTTGAATGGTTTTATACTAGTAATTTTGGGGCCCTTTATAGCTTGTTGTTCGGTGTGAGCCAAGGCTCCGTGTTGAAGGCCGTACTTTAACCTATAATTGTTTACTTTTTAAATTGTTATTTGGATGGAGAGTTGTCTCATTGGTGGCAATCACGCCACATCTTCCTATATCTATAGGTCTATAAAAGCGCTTTGAACGCATGCATTTATAATAAAGCACTATTTGCATAGATATCAATGATCGTTCTTGTTAAACGTTTTTTTCATTGCCATAATTACTTTTGTTTTATAATTTAACCAATAGACTGCCTAGCATTTTGAGAAAACAGAATGTAGTTGAAGACCTTAGTTTGGCCTATATATCATATATTTTTTTGTAATATCAAGTTATTTCCTTTGACCCTACGTAAACAGCTTTTTTTTATTAGAAAAACAACGTACCTTCATCAATCTGAAATTACAGACGCCGCTTTCTCTATGAATGCGTAGATAGACGTAATAGATTTGAAATTGTACACGACTAGATTTCACAGCTTCACAGACAGATTACGAAAAAACGATATCAACAAGAATTAGTCTGTGTTGTCCATGTTGTCATCAAGATCTTATTGTTGTCGTTTGTTGCCCGGGAAGTCCCAGTTCAATAATTATAAGATATAATAACCTGACGACAGGTGTTGTGTTTTGTACACAGCTATGTTCGTGACAGAAAAGTAATTAGTTCATTAAATATTATCATCATCTTCTATATAATCATATTTTCCTACCGTTCGGTAATAAGAAGAACATTATCTGTAATACAAAGTATAACTTAAAGGGGCACTACCTACGAGATATGAAAAAATAGAATATGATTTCGTTTGGTTCAATTATTTAAAAAAATATAAGTGAAATAAAGATCTATAATAATAGTTTAAGCAACTAATTACCGGGCAACTAATTTGGTTCAACTTTGTCAAAATAAGCAAAGACATATTGCTGATGAATTATTTACTTGTAAGTTAATTATACGTGTACCTATGTTTGGCTTTATAACTATTTTGATCTGAGCGTCACTGATGACAACATATTAGCCAAACTAGGCAAAAAGAGATTTGTATCCTCCACATTTGCGTCGTTTTTGGCAGTTAACAATTCCTCGGTCTTCTGTTAATCACTCTGATCATTTGAACCAGCCGAGGTTACTGACATAGTGTGCACGTGAATAATTCGACCTTATTGAATACATATTCGCGTGAACTTTGATTTATTTAAACCCCGTAGCAAGAGATTGATACCGCATGCATTTTGCGTGTTCAATTCTTTATAAACGGAAAAGAATTTCAACATTGACAGTGAAACAAAGGTAAATCATTTGATTGACTGATTCGATCCACAAAATATTCTTATACATTGTCAGGTAAAACAATGATTATGCATAACATAATATAAAATTAAGAAGACCTATAAAAACCTATCATTTCATGACACGAGTTCCCAATCAGGCTATAATTTATATCTATTGGTATATTTATATCTACATCTTTTACAAGACCATCGGAGGTCTTCGGAGGTCAACTCAATAGTAGATGGTGTCTAGACTGAAATATACACGAAAAGAAACTACATTTTCTCGAGCCCATGTCCTGTTTATTGTTTATTCTATATCTGTAAGATCGTTGTTGGGCACATATGGAATATCTTTACTTTTTCAATGATTTTGATAAATGTTTTACATTTCGTTAAAAATCAAATATGAAATTTTGAGTCAAATTGGTAGACATGAATTTGACGGCAATATATCATAGTATATATATAGTATCCCTTTTATTTAAACAAAATCAATCATAGATCATCACATACAATCAGGAACATATATATTAGAATAATCATTTCTTGTCAGATAGGCTGTTCCCAGATACAATTAATGTAGCCTCAAATTATAAAGTTTAAATTTGATAAAATTGGCTTTAGAAATAATTAGCAGTTGTTTGGGTATTGTCTACTGTCAAAACTAACTTCCGCTTAACCAAAGCCGATAAACATAGCATGGGAAACACACTACACTACAGTCAGATGATATTTGGTCTTTTCATTCCACGTTCAGTTGGTTTTTAGGCAAATCATTCATGGTTCCCGGTCCCAACAAAAAACCGCAACCGTTTCATAAACCATCATCGAGGGTACAGTCGTTTCGTCGGAGAAAAGGATAGAAAAGCAAAAAAGTATAAATCTTCTTTAGGTTTTGGTTTTATAATATCTGTCAAGCTTATTTTAATATGAAAATTATGGTCACTGCGATCTGAAATACATTTCCTTCGAAAATATTGTTTGTTAATCAGAAATATTTTAATAATTAAAATGCAAAGTTTTGTTAAAATAAAAATAGCTGTCATATTTCTAAAAATAAAGAGGCAGCCAAATAAAAAAGATATCGTCGAGTGGCGGATACAGATTTTTTTATGAAAGCAGGGGTACTGACTGACCTAAAAAAAAAGGGGGGGGGGGGGGGGGGGGGGCTGTTGCAATTCTACTTCAGTGATTCCCATTATCATCAACTTAGTTTTTTTGCACCGAAGGGGGAGAGCTCCCTCTCTTGTGCATGCATAGGCTATGTTCCCCAGCTGGGAACAGTATATACTATACATATGTAGGACTCTAAAGTGCGATGGTCACAGGCACTTGTTTCTGTCAATGTTGGGTTTACTATCCATACCAGTACAAAAAAAAATTTTTTTTTTGTACTGGTATGGATAGTAAACCCCACATTGACAGAAACAAGTGCCTGTGATATTTTATAAACAACTTTTACAATAAATGTCCATTACTTTAATACAAGTAATTGATTTAAACATAACAGTTCTTTGTCAGCTGTAGCGCAATGTTTTTATTTTTTTCCAGTGCTGGAAGGTCTTGTATTCTGTAGTCGAACAAATTTACTAAATATACATACAAAACAGTATACGCATACTTATCCTGCTTCTATTAGAAGCAAAGGGACACATTTGAAGCATTGTTTATGTGGCAGTTTAATTTGTGATCCTCGTTAAAATGCTGTTGATTTTAATAAAAGATTCATCCGACGGTAAAATAGACATACATGTTTTCATGTATGAATTACAAATTTTCTGCTTTAACATTTGTTTGTACTGTACATTGTAGGAAAATAAAACATGTATTTGTTCTCGCTAAGATTAAGGAGAAAGCTAGGCGAACATTGCCTTTCTCTGGCATTTGACATGATTAAAAGCTTATAAATAAAAGAATAAATGTTGCATATTTCGACAATGAATGAATTTTGTATTTATAATTTTTCAATGACGACTGTAAGGGAGGTTGTAACATTGGTGTGAACGACAATATAATATACCAATTATCCAAATGTTCATGAATACGCTCCAAATTGTTAAAAATTCATTTTACATGAAATTTAATATTTTGCGACACATAAATTAGTACCTTTATAGCAATTATTACTTGGTCGAACTTGTTTATTTAGAAACAATCACTTAAGCCTACTGGAAAATTATAAAGCCTATCACATATGTTATACCTTAGCATACTAGCTTTTGAAAAACTTTTTTTAACCTCAATGTTTTAACCCCTCGAATCTTACCCTTTGGACCATCGCACTTTAGTGTAATACACCATCGTACTTTAGCGTATACCATCGCATTTTAGCGTGACCATCACACTTTAGAGTCCTACATATATATGTTCCTGGTCCCAGCATTTGATTTTATAATAAAATGTCATAAAATTGGAAATAAAACAAGAAATATATCGTTGATGCTTGCAAGTTCGTGACATCTCCGGATTTCCAATTAATCATTGACGTCCTGCAAAATATTTATCATCGACAACGTACTGCTTCAAAAAAAACTTGGCCGCATATTTTTCATGGCATTTTCACTAGTATGGACTTTAAAAAAAGAAGTTGAGAATGTTCTTGCATATCAATACACTATCAACTCACACCACATCTTCCTATATCTACTAATACAAAAACAAATATTTTTATTGGCACAAACTCATTAAACAGTAAATGGTTAAGACCTATGGCATTACATATAACTATAATGATTGACATGGTAGAATGAAATATCATGCATATTATTTGTTTTAAGGTCTATTTCCACTATAACTTGTGATCTATTTTAGGTTATGGGGTGCTCTTTTTTCCTTTTTAAGGCCATGACTACTATTTTTTTTAGGTCAATCAGGCTGTAAGCGGATTTTTTATGATCAGAAAATGTTTAGATATATATTGTGATAAAACGAAATGTGCCAAGTATTTGCTCGTAAATTAAAAGTTATTTAATTCTATCATTGTTCTCCACAAATTTTTGAAATAGCACCATAGAAATTTTCATAACACTGGAAAAACCCGAAATATATAGCACCATGGCCCCTGTCCTGTATACATTCTATTATAAAATGTTCCAAGATACCACCATCAGGGGGGATAGGATCTTTATCAGGACACCGGGATCGGTGTATTTAAGCTCGGGATTTCGGGATTGATCCTTTCGGGTTCCGGAAATTTCAGGACATCAGGATTTACTTTATTTAAATTCGGGACCTTGGGATTTCGTGTTTTTAAGCCCAGGATTTCAGAATGAGGACCCCTCCTATCCCCCCTCTACCATGGTAGAAAATATAGCACCAGGGTACCACAGTGGTTTAAGGCCATGGGGACAACACTGATTCTATGCCATTCAACACAAATGGAATATAAAAAATACTTTGATGCATTTATGACATTGTGACATTGTTATAGTTATCTTAAACATGTTTAAAGTGTTAAATACTGAATTTTCAAATTGCCCATCAAAAGGCACATGGAAAAATTAAAATATATTTGTATAAAGGATAAAAAAAAGTCAGTATGTCCTAATTACTCTATTTAAAAAGATATTCATTTGTTATTTGATCTCAAATTTATTCTGTAATTTTAAAATTCATAATACAATAGGCCTGACCTATGTATTGTTGCACATGCGCAAATGTCACTGTCCATTAAAAAGGTCATGAACTTACAAGTATGTCTACATAGTTTACGAAATCAGGTCACAATACCAAAAAATATAGACAGATTTGCCATGTTTCTGAAACTATCTATCAATTAAGAGTATCAGATTGTTTGCAAATAAGTTAAGAATATTTCCATTCACAGTGGATAGCATTTCCTCTAAGGTTTTGCTTTTTTCCATCCGTTTCGAATGAGGGTAACGAAATTCCAATGGGAATTATCTGAAATATGCAGATTTTGTGAATTCAGAGAAGAGAATGGCAAATAATGCTTTTATTTTTAGTTTGTATTTATTAAATTATAATACATGAGTCATTATGAACATTGCAAATTAGATGCACCCTGAAGGAATAAAACTGTAAACTTCCTGTAAAAGGAAACAAACAATGTGATAAAATGTGAATGTGCATTAAAACTTTAAAAAAAAACTTGACTTCTATTAGGCCTTTTCCTGTCGAAATTTGTTTGGAATCTTTTGGCTTCATCATGTACATGAGTCTATCAAACTTTAATTCCTTGTTAATTTTTCTGTTTCAAAGTCTTCTTTTTCTAAAAAGCTGCAATTGATTCAGAGTTTCCTTTATACAATTGCATGTAGTTATTTGATGGGTATAAGTTTTGAACAAATTGTTCCAAATAATTATAAGTTTTGAATGCTTTCCACACATACATTGTACATGTATTTATAAATCACAATCTTCCATTTTAAGAATATTTGTAGTGCATTTGTGAATTAATGTGTTGTTAAGTCACTTATTCAATTTTTTTCTCTATTTGAATTTATTGATTAGTTTTTCTATAAATAATCACTGCGTTAAATAAATTATTTATAGTCTATGAGAAAAAGAATATTTTTGCTATAAAATGCAAATTAATCATGGTTGAAAATCAGGGTTTTTTTGTGACAGGAAAGAAACACTGAAAGTTTAAACTGATGCATACAAGATATTGACTAGATGGATGAAAACGGAGAGGATTCAGACGAACAAAATAAGAATACAGAGTTAAAGAACAGTGAAGAGGTAAACGAACAAATTGAAACAGAAAGACCATTAATTGAACTATTCTCTAACGTCAGCTATTTCAATATTATGTTGTTCTAATTCAAACAGCAAGGGAATTATAGTCTGAGTTCAAGTACATGATGTAGTTTCAGAAAAAAAATCTGAAAACATCAATTTCATTTTTCATGATGTCTCTTAATATATGATATATATTTGATACATATGAACTCTGACTATTAATTTCATTAAATGTAACCTCTAAGCAACTTTGGATATTTATATATGAAGGTAGAAAGGAGATTTTTTTCAAGTAATCACATTATCTATCTATGTAATCTGCGATCAATAGACTGAATCAGAATGTCATACAGCAAATACAAAGCTGTGTCTGTCTTTTGTTATCTTTGTTAGAAATTATTGTTATGCAGTGTATACATCTCATCTGTTTTAAAGCAGGGGCAAAGTAATATAGATAAAGCCATAAAAGCTAGGGAGGAAAACAGAACAGCAGAAGCATTAGATCTATATAAAAAGGAGATACAGCATTTGATTGAGGAAATCAAAGGTAATATATGATTTACTATGTGCAGTTTCATCAGTTACTTAATTTCTGGAAATTCCTAAAAGAATTATTCAATTGTATCTTTTATTCACCTTAACAGGATTTCTGCTTCTTTGTTCTATCAACTTAGTGTAATCAGAGTTTTGGGGATACGATTGCTTTCAAGCAATCTGTAGACTTATACCGTTGACTCAGGACTCCATGCCCTCACGTCAGTTGTTTTATTCTAAACATTTAGCAACATCTCAGATTCTTATGATTGTCTTGCTTTAAAAGGTAAAATTTACAAAATGATTGAACTTACATGTGAACAACTTTCCTGTAATGTTCTTCTCATAATCTTCATGTTTGATATTTCCCTTAACTTATATACGTGTATTTAACAACACGGAAAATATCAGAATTAAACAGTATTTATATTTAGTGTTTTTATAAATTTAGAAACACGTCAGAGGGAATTCCCCAGTTTTGATAAATGCAAGAGTTCTCTGTATTCCAATAATTCTATTTCTGAACTGAAGTGGAGTTTTTCTTATATGCTACCATTATGACTCTCATATTTGATACAGTACTCTCGTAAAGAAATGGAGAACCATCTAGGTCGTCTAATTATCATTCAAATAACATTCTAGTTCCAAATCGCAAGTCACGGGTTTGTTTATGTATAAATGCGCATGCATATAGTTTTCTTGATTTCAAGGGGTATCAGATTGAATGGTTGCTCTGGATTCCCCACTCCATTGATTAATTTGAAACTAATGGGATCATTTCTATGTCTGTCTGCTTTTGAGGGTTATTGTGGTGGCATAATTTTAAATCATATGCATCATTTCAATTGAAATAAATGTAGTCGTACCTACAACACCCCTTCAGCTGAAATGAAGTCTTCCATATTATCGTTTCAAGTTGTCTCCCTGCTGGAAGTATTTTCGGTCAAAATGGAAATATCGTTGAGAAAAATTAACTCGTTAGATGTCGATTAACGTCGTATTATATTTAGAACGATCTCAATTTAAACAGAGGAGTGTGTACGGAAAGGAGTCATGCCCATTGACCAAAAGGAAATTAATATTTATTTAGTTAGAAATGGGGTTCCTCCTAGAATTATTGGTGATAAGATACAAAGTGAAATACCTTCTCTCACTCTCAGTGACTGCTGTGGAAAGTAAACTTGGAATTGATAGTACAGAAATAAAACACAATAAGTACATTGCTCATACAATTGGATCTGGGATTGGATATTTTTAAAGTAGAGTAACTATTCAGATTATGTAAATTATATTTTGCATGTACAGTTGAATTAGTTTTAAAAATAATACTATCCAGCTGTACCAGGGCTGCCAATAAAATGTGTGAGACTCACGCATGTTCATGCTTTTTTGCGGTAGTATCCTTGTATCTATTTTTTTCCTCTTTGATCTTTTCAATATAGGCCAAATCTCATGCATTTGCTTACTGAAAAGTTGGCAGAACTACTATACATATGTCAATGAAAACTATGGCAATTGTACCCCTCAGAGCATTCTGCTCTTTGATTTTGCATATTAATACACAATAATAACATAATGACACAAAATATAAATAAAGTAAGTAAATATTGTGAATTCATTATTAATTGTTGGATACCAATTTTCATGTGTTTTGTTGGTATAGGAGAACCACGAATTCAACTGTTCCTACAAATTACAAATTTTGTGTTTTGATCTGTTTTCAAGTACTATCATGACTATATGAAGCAATAGGTCAACTATATTTGGTGTATAGAAAAATTGTAAGGTCTGTTTTACAGGATTTACCTGACCTTGACCTCTCTGTCATATATCTTTAAAAAAAAAAGGTTTCTGTAATGCTTTAAGTAAAACTTTATCAACATAAAATTATAGGTCACTGTCAGTGAAACAGGCGAGACATGTCATCGTGTACACTCTTGTTACATTGTATCATATGTGTGGACATATGTTTCTTAACACATAAATTTTCTATTTTTTTGTAAGATGAATCCATGGTAACAGAGGTAAAGAATAAATTAAAACGACAGTGTTCCATTTATCTCTCTGAGGCCGAGATCTTGCAGAAAGAACTAAATGATGAAAATGGAGATGGAGAAAAAGAAGAAAATGAAGAAGATACAGCTTGTAAAGAATCTGAGGATCATCTCGTAGAAAGATTAGTCAATGGTATTTGTCCTGTATAGAGCTTTATAATTGTGCTTGTCTTTATTTTGTTCTTTAAGCTGAAAACTCCCCATAAATTTTAACTACCACATCATTTAGATATCAAAATGTTGTGATATGCTTGTCACAGCATGCCTGCAGGTTTCTTAAAACATATAACTTTGTAAAATTTGCCCCACATCTTTCTTCAGACGTTGTCTTATCTTGCATTTCAATATTACTAGAACAATTTCAATAAAATGTACATTTCATTTCAGATATGAGCGAGTGTGAAACTCCTGATATAACTATGAAAGATGTCTGTGGTTGTCAGGATGTTAAAGACAAGCTTACAGAAAGTATCATTTTACCAATCAAGTTCCCTCACTTATTTCAAGGTTTGAATAGCTTTTTTACAGAAATTAAGATATACTCTGGGATTATCTATTAAAACATAAAACTTTCTTATTATGGTTTCTTAAAAATTATTCAAATGTCATTTTCTGGTAGTTGTATATTATTATACCATAATCTAGTAGATTGTATCAACATTATTTAATAATTTCTCCAATTATTCCGATAGTTATGAAAAAAATATGCATTGGTCTTGTTCAGTCAAATAAAGTTCCTAAAGAAGAGGATTTGTCATTCAATGTATGACTTAGTTGACAGTGTTTTACATCTTGTAAAAAGTTTAGAAGTATAATTAGATTGTTTGATATCAAACACAGGAGATACCAACACTAAATATTATTTTTTTCTCAGATCATTTAATTTAACATTACATGTTGTTATGGATTTTCGCTATAGATTTTCATTTAAGTCTCTTTTTTTTAGGGAAGAGAAGACCAATGTGGGCGGGGATACTTTTATATGGGGTAAATATCATTCTCTAATCTTTTCATCATTTTTGAATTTCATTATGCGAAAATGAATTCAAACACCTGAATTATATGCCAGTTATAAATTAAAGGAGAGAGGAAAGATAGCAGAAGGACATTCAAACTGAATTAAAAATAAACTGACAATGCCATGACTAAAACGTAAAAGACAAACAGACAAATTATAGTGCCTAAGACACAACATAGAAAACTAAAGACCAAACAACACCAACCCCACCAAAAACTGGGGGAGATCCCAGGTGCTCCTGGTTTTATTATGGAAATTCAGTGAAACATGTTTGTTCTGCAGATGGTTGATAAGCTACTCCAGTTGTTTTCTTCAGTAACTTGTGAAAGCTTTTCAAATTTATATACAAAATTGGAGGTCACTTTGGATATAAATTATTTTTGTAGTTGCCTTTCAGTAGTTATGTTAATTGATTGATTGGAAAATGTCAGGTTGAGTTGTTTCATGTAATCAACAAAGAACTATTCCAACAATGGCTTTAACATCTTAATATTTTGTTTATGCATGTTCTGAGGAAAAAATTGAGATAAATATTGATTTTGTCATTTTAGACTAAAATGCGAATTTAAATTATTGCAATCATAATAAACATGTTATTTCTCTGAAATCCTTGCTGTTCATAGTCATAACTAAAATTGAGGTATTTATTTTGAAATAGGCACCAGGTTCTGGGAAGACAATGATTGTTAAAGCTTTAGCTGGAGAAAATCCTGATGTGTCATTTCTCAGAATAGTTTGTTCAGATTTAGTCTCTAAATTCTTGGAACACCAGGAAAAGTAAGTATTCTGAAAATGAAATAAGAACATGATATATGTTGAAAGGGATATATCCTGAGGGACTTGATTGATTTATAACTGTTAAACATTGTGTCAACACCATCAAGGCCACTGGACTTGATAATGGGAACATTGATACAGATTCATTCAATTCATCCAAACTTCCTAGCAGCTTCACTTTTGCTGTTTAGGAGTTATTGTCCTTGATTCATTGAAAAATTGTTATTTATAAGTATATATTTCCCAGCAATTATTTGCAAACTGTTCTTTGGATGCTTTTTAAATTTTAGAATGTTGTTTCTGATAACATCAATGAGGTTTGTATCCTGTCATGGGATATTTATTAAATTTTCAGAAAAACTGCAAATGAGGGTCCTTATTCTGTGTAAACTCGTACAGTTTTTAACTCAAATATCATGTATACCTGAAACTTTAAAAAAAGAACATGAAAATAATGAAACTTAGCACCTGCATTTAAGGATTTTTTCCTAAATTTTCCAAACTTTGGAAATTAGTGAATTTGATAACTTGGAACATTTATACTGCATGTGTATGGAAGAAGTTATTGCTTAAGATTTACATCGTTAGCCTATTGATAGTAAATCTTTATACTGAACAATATAATTATTTTAAATTCAATAATCTACAGCATAATTAAACAAATAAGACATGTAAACAAAGGACCAGATTTTAAGGGAGGATTTTTCTAACAATTGAGAGTGATTTATGATGAATATCTTGAAATATTAAATGTTATTAATGGGGAGTGGAGGTGCCAGTTCTTTAAACAAGTTCATAATTAGTTTAATTTAAATGGAAATGAATCAGTGGTAAATTAAATAAAGTATTTTTTTTATTATAATGCAAATGATTTGTTATCTTTAAAAAAAAACATGCAATGCAGAGCGCTGATACATCTCTTTTTGTCAACAGTGTAATTTTAAGAAAGGAGCTTAGTGTCCTCACTGTCAATAGACAAACTATTTTCATAGTTAATATACTTATTTTCCAAAAGTTAACAGTTTTGTCTGCAAAATATTCTGCTGGCATAATTCATAATTTCGTACATGCGTTCTTTCATAGTTAAATACAATGGCTAATACATGAAAATATTGCGTTTTATTTAAATGCTTATCTTTCAGATTAATTAAACAATTATTTAGAAAAGCTCAAGGATTGAAACCATGTATTGTTTTCATAGAAGATTTTGATTGTTTATTTAATGAAGATGCATCCATGATAGATCGTAAAGTTCTGACAGAACTCATGGTTCAAATACAAGACATTGGTCTTGATAACGAAGGCATTCATGTAATACTAAGTGCTAGAAAACCTTGGGCCATTCAAAGAAGTGTTATGAGGAGGTATTCAATAGAACTTGTGGCACTCTAGTTTAGTGATATGTTATTGCTCCCTTCGTTAAAGGCATTTTTATTGCTGCTTCAAATTAAGCAAAGGAAAAAGATCATCCTCATTTGAATGTGAATTTTGTGTAATTTTTTTTATTTTTTTCTTGTTTTCATTCTGTAAAGGAAGTTTATAATTCATTGTTGTAAAAGTGAAAATTGACATTTTGAAACTGTCTTATCAAAGATAACATGTAATTGCTACGAAGGAAGTATAAATATGACATTGATACTGCAGCTTCAATATGTTTTATTTTATAAATTATTTATCATTGGTACAACCTTAAAAGCATGAATCATATCATAGAGCTATTTCATTTTTGAAAACATCTCAATACAAAGGCATGAAATTGAAACTGAAATGGAATATCCTTATTTCATTCAAGTCTTTTGAACAAATTATTTTCATATTTTGATAAAAATGCATATGTTGAGGTAGTGTTATTTTCAAAATCAATCCTCTTGATTGTAATATATGATATCTGTTTCATTATACCCTAATCCTTGTCCCTTATTGATTTCTGAATGGATTATTACTCAATCATGTGAAATATTTGTTTATAAATTGGTAATAATGACTAAAAATAATGATTATTATTACCAGTATAACTTTTTTCAATTTTATGCCAATAACTGCTCTATGATTCATTGCTTTGAATTTGGTGTTAATTTCCAGTGAAAGTGTTTATACTAAAACTATTGAGCTGCAATAAAATGGGATACTTGTGTTACAAATGTTTTACTTATTTTACATCTGGTCTTCCTAGTTGACTTATTTTTCTCTCTACAATTATTTCTTAAATTTTAAAAAAAATTGTGTTTTTTAGACTCAATATGATCAATGCCACAAAAAAAACCTTTTAGCTTAAGTAACAAAATCATTTACAGTACATGTACATAGTTTTTGTCGAGCCTGCAACTTTTGTTGCAGAAAGCTCGTCATAGGGATAGTGATCCAGCGGCGGCTACGGCGGCGGTGGTGTTAGCTCACTTATTAAAAGCTTTATATTTTAGAAGGTAGAAGACCTGGATGCTTCATACGTTGTATATAGATGCCTCATGTTACGAACTTTCCGTCAGTCACATGTCCAAAGTCCTTGACCTCATTTTCATGGTTCAGTGACTACTTGAAAAAAAAGTTAAGATTTTTTGTAATGTTAAATTCTCTCTTATTATAAGTAATTGGATAACTATATTTGGTATGTGCGTACCTTGCAAGGTACTTATGCCTGTCAGACAGTTTTCACTTGACCTCGACCCCATTTCATTGATCAGTGAACAAGGTTAAGTTTTGGTGGTCAAGTCCATATCTCAGATACTATAAGCAATAGGTCTAGTATATTTGGTGTATGGAAGGACTGTAAGGTGTACATGTCCAACTGGCAGGTGTCATCTGACCTTAAACTCATTTTCATGGTTCAGTGGTTATAGTTAAGTTTTTGTGTTTTGGTCTGTTTATCCTATACTATATGCAATAGGTCTACTATAATTGGTGTATGGAATGATTGTAAGGTGTACATGTCTAGCTGACAGGTGTCATCTGACCTCGACCTCATTTTCATGGTTCAGTGGTCAAAGTTAAGTTTTTTAGTTTTGGTCTATTTTTCTAATACTTTATGCATTAGGTCAACTATATTTGGTGTATGGAAATATTTTATGATCTATATGTCGGTTAGGCAGGTTTTATTTGACCTTGACCTCATTTTCACGGTCCATTGCTAAGTTTTAAGTGTTTGTGTTTTGGTCTGTTTTTCTTTATTTATAAGCAATAAGTCAACTATATTTGTTGTATTGAAGAATTGTTAGCTGTACATGTCTGCCTGGCATGGTTCATCTGACCTTGACCTCATTTTCATGGTTCATTGATCAATGTTTCATTTTCTTGGTTAATGTTGAGTTTATGTGACAGTTGAAATAAAGCTTTATATTTAGGTCTATCAAGATAGTATCAAGGATTAGTAAAGAAGGCGAGACATTTCAGTGTGTGCACTCTTGTTTACATTGATACATATTTATTACTTTTTTTTTAAATGAATGGTCAACTCATTCTAATTGAATTATGGCAGTATAAAAGAAAAGATAAGTCAATAAGCAAGACAAGATACTTTATTTATTGAAAACATTGTCAGACATTTTCAAATTACAGCCCTTTTTTGTATTTTCAGAATGGTGCAATATTTATTTAAAAGGGCCGAGAATCAGAGTCGGCCATGTATTTTATTTTTAGATGACTTTGAACAATTGTTTGAATATGAGGAGAGTGAAAATGATCGTATTCCAAGAATTAGGTCAGAACTTCTATATCAAATTGATCACTGTGCAGAGAATGTACATATAGTGGCAGGAACATATAAACCTTGGATGATTCAGTCAACTTTTCTGAAAAGGTGATATATTCATGCATGCTATCCATAAGATGCAACATTATATTATTTTTTGTTTCCTTCCCTTACCTTCTTAAAAATATTTATTCTTTAAAAAAAAAATTTGAAATAAAAAGTTTGCAGTTGCTGATTCAGCATGGGCCTTATAAGGGTACACCCCTTTTTATCACCTTTTATCATATATTTTTCATAATATATGCGATTTTAGCACAAATCATCTGAAAAAAAAATGTAAAGGTTTTATAGAATAAGACACCCTTCGAAATCCTAGATCTGCCCCTGGTTTGAACAATTCATTATAACTTTTAAAACAGTACACAAATCTTGTCAAATGCCCTTGGGATTTTTGTATGACCTCCAGAGAGGCAGACAGATTTCCACTGAATAAGGCCTGTTATAACACACATGGAAAAGGCACATCATTCCAACTAAACCATATTGAAAAAATATGACAAAAATTTTGTAATGAATTTTTCTTAATCTGACAATGTTTTCATGATGGTAGACATATACAGTACTAATTTATTGTTTAAAATTAGACATATTATTAAAATTACCGTGGTGCAACCATCTTATTTTATCCTGTCTCTTAGATTGTCTTTAAAATCTCAAAAGAGCCTCAAACTAATCATAAAGTTATGAACTAAACAAGACAAACTAGAAAATTCCACCATTTAAAGCTGCAATATTTGGACTCTTTCAATGGACTGAAATATACATATACACACATAAAATCATACATTAAAGAGAAAGTGACAATTACAGGCCAAAAAAAATTTACGAAAAGACGAGCAAGTCCACAAAACCTTATTAAACAAAATAATCATTTTGATAATAATTAATCAATAATTGTTATTAATATGTTTGAAGATCTGGTCCAAAATGTTCCACAATTAAATCTAATAGAATGATGTCGAAAGGGCAAAACAAGGTTATAAAATTATCTTCTAAAAATTACCCATGAACAAAAAAAAATAGTTTTTTGAATTTACAGCTCTCATAATTGTTTCAATTTGGAATTCCTGTTTCAGTGTTTTTATCTTAACTTAATTTTACATGTATACAAAGGTTAAAAAGTTAAAATTATTATTTAGATTATGTAAAAGAGTGCTTGTGTCTTTGCCTGATCATGAAGCAAGAAGACAGGTTTTTATGAAAAACATGAAACCGATTAAAAATGATGTAAAGGATGAGGACTATGCGATATTTGCTGATAAAACTGAGGGGTAAGATTTCTGATATGTATATCTGGTCAAATAACTGACCCCAAAAATCATAGTAATCTTGAATTTCAACTTTTAATGTCAAGTGTTTGTTTTGTTCAAATGGCAGATACCCCCATTTCATGCCTTTATCAATACAGGGTATCTGGACAGTGTGTTGTATCTCCTTTTTTTGTATATCTGATATATTTACTGTGGGTGGTTGAAATGTTTTGTTCTGTCAAGTATTTTAAAAAAAATTTATAAAAATTTTAATGTATAATTTATAATTTTCAGATATACAGGGGCAGATATAAGTATTATAGTAAGAGATGCTTCAATGGCACCTATACGCAAAATTCAAAATGCTTCCCACTTCAAAAAGGTAAGAAATATTGTTAATAATGTACCCTAAAATATTTCTCTTGCATAAAACGGATATTAATTTCTACGTTTATCCCTTGTAGATAGGTACCCACATGATATGTTAATACTGTAAATTCAGAAATTATTGCATGCATTTATTATTGGAATTTTGTCATTTTAGACTCAAATGTGATTTTATTTTTTACAATTTTGAGTTTAAATTATTGCGTTTACAACTCTTTCGCAATAATGAAAACCTCGCAATAATTTCTGAATTTACAGTATGTGAAAATGATGTCAAATCTTATAACACCAATAGTTATAGTAATTTTGTGTTACAAATGATTTCTAGACTGTATTAATGCTGGAAGAACTTGAGCAGAAAAATATAAAGAAAGTAAAAAATTGTAGAAATGCAACCAATAAAAATGTTCACCCCAAAAATAATCATTGGGGATTCATTGTTTTTCGTTGAATACCAACCTTCGTGGCTTTCATGGATACTGGTGAACCACAAAAATAAATGTTCAACGAATAACAAATTTTCTATAGGCTTGTATGCAGACATAGGCAAAACCACTAAATTAAATATCCAAGAAGTTTTCCTTAATCCATAAAATTTGGTACCCATAAAAATTAAATGAATCCACTGTATTATTGTTTCAAATGTTTTTTGTTTATGTAGGTACAAGGACCAAGTTTAACTGATCCTGATGTTGTAGTAGATGACCTTTTGACACCCTGTGCCTCACAAGACTCAATGGCTATAGAAATGTCCTGGGAGGATGTATCAGAAGATAAACTGTCAGAACCAACAGTAACAACTGTAAGTCTATCATGGTAGATGCACTTACAATATCTGAAATGTTATATTCTCAGCTGATTTAATATTTTGCAATGAATTATGATACCCTCGCTTTAAATAAGTGGGGTTTAATGTTTAAGCTCTGTATTTCCGTCAATCCATCCATCCGTCAGTCAATCAGTCAGTCCATCTCATGAATATTTTTTGTACAAGGATTTCTGAAATTTGGTTTTGGAACTTATATTAGTCTGCTATATGTGATGAGTTTTCAGATTCATCACTCAAACAACCTGTTAACTGTCAAGTATTTTAGCCAGGGTATCATCAGTGTCCCAAAGCTAACAGTTTCACTTGTTATTTAACATTAATTTCAGAAATAATGGCATGCATTTATTGTTGGGATTTTTTATAATCTTTTGTGAATGCACCTGTCCTAAGTCAGGAATCTGATGTACAGTAGTTGTCGTTTGTTTATGTAATATATTCTTGTTTCTCGTTTCTCGTTTTGTTTATATAGATTAGACCGTTGGTTTTCCCGTTTGAATGGTTTTACACTAGTAATTTTGGGGCCCTTTATAGCTTGTTGTTCGGTGTGAGCCAAGGCTCCGTGTTGAAGGCCGTACTTTAACCTATAATGGTTTAATTTTTAAATTGTTATTTGGATGGAGAGTTGTCTCATTGGCACTCACACCACATCTTCCTATATCTACATAAATGACAATTGACCATTGGATTTTAACAAAATCTACATTATGGTATGTGTATCAGATAGTCGAAATGCAAGTTCTTATTATTGCTATACTCACCCAGTCACATTATTCATATTGATTAAAACCTGGCACTATTTTTTTTATATACAGTATTGAGTTCTATTTTATTACCTATAGGTTATTGACTGAAGATGACTGATCAAATATGTGGTGTCTGGTTACAGCCATGCTTTAATATATGGTCAAATAATTTTTGTTAAATATTTTTTCAAATCACCGGAAAATCCTAAACAAATCAACCAAATAGATTCAGTTGGCATGACACGGGTTATGTTCTTCTCATATGTGTTATGATGGTATGATACTAAACCCCTAACGGGAAGGATTGTGCCTGATATTCATATGATGAAATCATAATCTTTCAATCAGTTTAATTGAAGTCTGGAGCTGGCATGTCAGTTAACTGCTAGTAGTCTGTTGTTATTTATGTATAATTGTCATTTTGTTTATTTTCTTTGGTTACATCTTCTGACCTCAGACTCAGACTTCTCTTGAATTGAATTTTAAATGTACTTATTGTTATGCGTTTAATTTTCTTCATTGGCTAGAGGTATAGGGGGGGGGGGGGGTTTGAGATCTCATAAACATGTTTAACCCCGCCGCATTTTTGTACCTGTCCCAAGTCAGGAGTCTCTGGTCTTTGTTAGTCTTGTATTATTTTAATTTTAGTTTCTTGTGTACAATTTCGAAATTAGTATGGCGTTCACTATCACTGAACTAGTATATATTTGTTAAGGGGCCAGCTGAAGGACGCCTCTGGGTGCGGGAATTTCTTGTTACATTTAAGACCTGTTGGTGAGTTTCTGCTGTTGTTTTTTTTATGGTCGGGTTGTTGTCTCTTTGATACATTCCCCATTTCCATTCTCAATTTTATCAAATTGATTAGAACCTTTCATTTGTTCTTCATCTAAAAAATGTGAAATAACTCTTCTAACAATTCTGAAAGATTGTTAAGAGTAACATTTTAGATCATTTGTAATAAAACCTTTCTTCTTTTTTTCTTTTCAGGATGATGTATTGAAATCTTTAAATGGAACTAAACCATCAATAGATGAAGAGTATCTGAAGAATTTGAATGACTTTGTACAGTCATGGGATTGAATTGTCTTTTAAATTAAGTTATCAAATTATGCATTGATACTCAGTAAGAGTCAATCCTATGAACAATACCTCTACCCAAGGAATGTAAACAATTAACAAGTATGTAGCCTGTCATTGAAATTATTTCATTTAACCTTCCAAACAAACTGGTATTGTTTAAATGAATTAAATTAACCATCCAAATTAAATAAGGTAGTTTTATTGTTATCCCAGTGCAATATGAATATTACAAATTGAACAACAAAAATACCTTTAATTTTTTTCATTTCAACCAACACTATAATCACAGGTTTCCTTTCATCTTTGTGATGACAAAATCCTTAAATTGCTGCATGAATGCCGCAGAAATTTTTTAAACAACACCATAAATAATTTTATATCACGATCATTTGTAACCTTTTAGTTATCATTGCTGATTTTCCTGATTTGTTCGAATCTAATAATTTATTACTGGTGCATCTAAATTATTTATTAAATAACAAAACATAATTTATATACAATTGCAAACTTCAATCATAAATGTACTATTTTTATTATTTAAACACCCCCTATCAAACTGATGCATTCAAAAGTTGTTACATATACTTTAATGAGCCTTACTACTAATTTACATTTGATTTCTGTTATATTTGTTATAGGTTATAAATAGATTATAGAATATAAAGAACTTTACTATTTGTATGTGATTTTGAAACTGTGATAAGTCAGTCATGTATACAACTTGATTTTGCCTTTAGATATTAGTGTGCTACCTGCAGTAATTTGATAATGGACACTTAATCTTTGTTGTATTTTTACTGAAAATGGACAAATTGGTTATGTTTATAGATATGATGAATAGTTGAATAAAATCATGTGTTTTTGCTGGCTTTATTGTTTAAGAAAGAGTTTTTTTCAAATGTTCCAAAGGAAACAGAAAAGAGTTGCACCCCTTCTTTATTGGGCTACCTAGAAAATTGTAATTTATATTATTTAGTTATGGACAGATGTAGTTTTGATCAAATGAATGTATTCCCTTTCTCTATTGAGCATGTATACCATGCTTAACATTCTGCCTTGTTATTTATTATGTTGTTGTTATTTATTAACCTTACCTTTATATAGCTTTGATACATTTATGTAATAAATTATATATCAAACAGTGAAAGTCTACTTTGTCAATTAAAACATTTAATTGTGATTCATATAATGTCTCAAGAGGTAAACCGTTGCCTTTAAACACAACAGTTCTGTAAAAAGTACCATAGCTATGACCATTACATCAATATCAACAAAACAACGGATATTTATTATAAATAAAAACATAACTAAGATTAAAGTAAACTCTTAATTGTTCTGTATTCTCAAGCCATCATCAAAAAGTGTAGATACAAAGGCACCAGGATTATAATGCCAGACACGCATCTCTTCCACACAAGACCCACAAGCGATGCCCATATCAAAATATGACAAAGCCAAACAAGTCAAAAGTTGAAGAGCATTGAGGATCCAAAACTCCAAAAAGTTGTGCCAAATACAGCCAAGGCAATCTATGCCTGAGACCAGAAAATTCTTAATTTTTCGAAAATTTAGATTTACTGTTTGATAGATTTGATAGCATGTCATTTCAACCAAATGAAGATGTTAAAACTAATCAAACAAAACAACGTCATATGTATAATGTTCATATTGGGGTGACAAAGTCTCTTGTGAATTCTTCTAGTTTTCTCAGTTCATCTTCAGTTACTGTCGGTTTATAGTTGGCTAGAGATTGAAGGATATCACCCTGAAACCAAATCATCATATAATTCAGAATTTAAAGACAAAATGTGGTTGATAACTAACGTTAATTAGATCGTCTTTTGATGTACATTTTTTTTTTAGCATTTTGATGATATGCCAACTGTTTAAAAACTTATTTGCGACTACAAGAACATCAACATCTCTCAGAATAATTTAATTTTTATTGAAATTTTCCAGTAGAAATTGGCTAGAACAAAGACAATGTGTGTATGCTTTTATATTTACATGACAATTCTGCACATCTTAAAACTACAGACACAAATAATTATTGAGGTGATTAGCAAATTGCTGTATTGTATTCGAAAAACTAAGACCAGATAATTAGCTTTGTAAAGGAGTTTTCAAAACACATACATGACATACAATGAAAATGGACAAGTATATTTATAAAAATATGTTCAGCTAGACTACTTGTTGATATATATATATCACCCTTGAAATGAACTCACCATGGATACGTTGGTCTCAAACAATTTGTCTTTAGGCACATCTACCCAGCTCATCTCAATAGCTCCTATCGCTTTAGAAGAACATGGGATAAAAAGGTCATCCACTGTATCGCTTGCCGAAGGGTTTTCATTACATGCCTCTTCAGCCTATAAATGTGTGATAAACAGTCTATCTATCTTCATTTATTTGTAACATAATTCAATTAAAATGGCGATAATCAAGCCGATAAATCGAAAATAAACTGAAACCTCCATGGCAAAATAAAAGACAAACAAGAATACACAAAACACAACTTAGAAAAGACTGGGCATCATGAACCCATAAAAAAACAACACGGGTTACGTTCTTCTCTTATATTTTATGATAGTATGATACTAAACCCCTAACGAGGGGGATTGTGTGATATTCATTGGATGAAGACATAATGTTTCTATTAGTTTAATTGAGGTCTGAAGCTGGCATGTCCGTGAACTGGTAGTAGTCTGTTGTTATTTATGAATTATTGTCATTTTATTTATTTTTATTTTCTTTTATTACATCTGTTGACATTGGACTCGGACTTCTCTTGAACTGAATTTTAATGTGCGTATTGTTTTGCGTTTAATTTTCTGCATTGGCTAGAGGTATAGGGGGAGGGTTGAGATCTCATAAACATGTTTAACCCCGCCGCAATTATGCGCCTGTCCCACGCCAGGAGCCTCTGGCCTTCGTTAGTCTTGTATTATTTTCAATTTTAGTTTCTTGTGTATTATTTAGTTTAGTATGACGTCCATTACCACTGTACTAGTATACATATTTTTTAGGGACAAGCTGAAGGACATCTACGGGTGCGGGAATTCTCGCTACATTGAAGACCCATTGGTGGCCTTCGGCTGTTGTCTGCCCTATAGTCGGGTTGTTGTCGCTTTGATACATTCCCCATTTCCTTTCTTACTTTTATTGTTTTATTTAGGATAGTGCCTTTTTTGCCTGCTCCGTGAATCACATTTAAAAATATGATACAAGAGCAAAGTGTGCCTATAACACTAACCTACAATTTATAATATAATTAAAAAGTATGAAAACATGTTATGAGCAGTAGCATTATAGAAAGTAATTGTACCGTTGATGATTCGTGTCAATTTATTAGAATATTGGTGTTATCTATTACTGTAAAACCCCACAAATACAAGTTGCTTGGCTTATAATAAAGTATGCAAAAGCCCGTTCCTTTAACGAAACTGAACCAGGTGACCGAACCCACAACAAAATTGAAGATAAATGAGCAATACGATTCAGAAAGTTGTGCTATGCACGTGATATTTGCCGATGTATGAGTCTTTTTCTTCATGATACTTACTAGTAGACCTAACACCAAAATATAAAACCAACGACGAAATTAAGAAAAAATGAAAAACCAATAGGTGTAAAATTGTGTTAAATCCTGCCGAGTCTATCTCTGACTTGCGGTAGAAGAAACTCAGTGACGATTTTTTAACATTCATTTACAGAACATTACAGAATCGAGGAATTCTTTTCAAGAAAATCTGGACGTTTGCTAGATTTATACCAGCTATGTCGTCCTTATTCAATTATCCCGACAAAGGTTTTGTTCACAAAGGAAAGTAAAATCACAAAAAAAAACCACACACTCCGAGGAAACTCAGTTCTCCAGTAAATGGCATCATCATAATATTGAAACCATCAAACGAATTGATAACAACTGTCATATTCCTGAATTGGTACAGAAACTGCGCAAAACTTTTTTTTAACTATATGATAATATTTACCTTTCTGAAATGCGTTGCTGTCTGTACTTTTCTAACAGGTTTCATCAAAGCCTCTTTCACAACGACTGATATGTCATATCCAGAAAATCTTAATATTATGAATAAATAACTTTTGAATAAGTTTTAGCGATACGATATAACATTTTATTAGTCATTACTCACTTAACATTCCGAAACGTACAACAACATCTGTCATTATTTGACATTGATATAATTTATGATTTTTATGATTTCTTAACCAGTTATACTGCAGTAACAACACAAACGGTACAAATTTATCTACACCAGATGCGCATTTCGACAATGAAAATAGATCACATGATCTTCCAATTCACAAATAAGCCTTTTAAAAAGCTTTGCGTTTCTAGTCTGAACAAAAGTACAATGATCAGCAGTATATTGTGTGCTTATTCGAATATATTGATACATATTGATTTTTATTCAAACTATGATTCCTAGAATCAGCAACACAAATTGCGATTCTGTTTGTTTGCTTCATCGCTTTTGTTTTATTTTTGTTTAGATTTCATATTTCCTTCGTACTCTTGGGGGCAGAATACCTAAAACTCAGCGCTGTAACATTCCTCACAATAAAGTTTTGTGATATTTTAAACATTTTTTTGTGTATTCTATTATGCAGTTAAAAGAATGTATAGCCAGCCCAAATATTCTCTATTTATAAAAATTAATGCCTTGGAGGTGTGTTTCAACCTACCCATTCGTTCTTTTTCCTAATTCTGTGAAGTCTTCCTCTGATAGAGAGTGAACAGCATTGCCTAATTGTATTTTAAATATTTCTGTTCTGACCGAGGCTTCTGGTAACGTGATGTTTATTCGCTTCTCGAATCTAAAAATCATTATTCTAACGCATGTATTATTTTTCAAATCCGAGTGTAACATGTAAATACCAAACCAGGTTCAACCCACCATTTTTTCCTTTAAAAATGTCCTGTACCAAGTCAGGAATATGGCCATTGTTATATTATTATTCGTTTCTGTGTGTGTTACATTTTAACGTTGCGTTTCCGTGATGTCGTTTGTCTTCTCTGATTTTTGAGTGTGAATTCACATGACTATAAGACGTGTCACGGTACTTATCTATCCCAAATTCATGTGTTTAGTTTTGATGTAATATTTGTTATTCTCATAGGATTTTGTCTAAATTAATAAATGCTTAGTCCGTTTCTGTGTGTGTTACATTTTAATGTTGTGTCAATGTTTTCCGCCTATATTTAATTCGTTTCCCTCAGTTTTAGTTTTTTACCCCGATTTTGTTTTTTGTCCATGAATTCGTGAGTTTTGAACAGCGGTATACTACTGTTGCCATTATTGGATCAACAAATGTATTAAAAGTAATACTATTTACTAGCAATCTTTCCGAGACGGAAACAAAACGTTTTTTTTTTACTGTGGCACAATATGGAATTATTTTGATGTAGATATGACAAGAAAAGATTTTTAAAGTCAAGAAAATTGAAAGCTTTAGCTAGATATAACCAGGTCTATTCCAACATTTCCTGTATTAACATGTCTGTACAAATGCGGAATATGACAGTTGTTTCCCCTTCGTTTCATGTGATTGAGCTTTTGATTTTGCTATTTGAATAAGGACTTTCCGTTTATAATTTTCCTCTGAGTTCGGTATTTGTGCTGTTTCACATGTTTTTATTAAAAGATCAAATGAATTGCTTAGATTCGCAATTGAGTAAGGTAAACATATATATCAGATTCAGTTAACTGATGTTTAAGTAATACAATTTATAAAACTACACAATACTAGTCTGTCGCAATTCAAGAACTTTCTTAATGTCGAACGACCAGATGAGTTGATGTATTTTCTTTTAGAAAAATGCAATAAAATTAAAATCTTGACATGAGCTTAACCATGTTAACAATTGGACTTTGAAATACCTTTTCCGAATAGACGCGTCTATCATCCAGGGTGTATGTGTTGCTCCTAATACCTGCACGTTTCTATTTTCACCACTCATCTGGATTAGGAATTCTGTTTTTATTCTCCGTAATGATTCATATTCACTACAAGTCCCACTTAAAGCATCTACTTCATCAATAAAGATTATACTATTTGTGTGTTCTCTTGCTGTAGTAAATAATGTTTGAAGTATTCTGAAATTCATAAAAATTCATAAAATGCCTTACACCTTACATTTGCCCTAACAAGTCATATACAGTTATCGGCGGTCCAATATAAGTTCAACAGTCAAATCGTTGACCTTTTGAATTAATTTTTCAAAAACAAAGTATATTATAATTTTTTTTTTCATTCGGCAGATTTAAATATACAATAACTCCAAGAAAGGAACAAAAATGAAAATAACCACAATTTTCAGTTCCAATCCTCAAATGTCATCAATCCCCAGAAATTAATTGATGTTTCAGTATTGGTGTTAGAGAGTGAGTAATCATTTTCCAGGTATTTAATACCACGCTTTATTGGGGTAATATAGTTATCAAAGGTGCCAGGATTATGATTTAGTACGCCAGACGCGCGTTTCGTCTCCTTAAGACTCATCAGTGACGTCATATCAAAATATTTATAAAGCCAAACAAGTACAAAGTTGAAGAGCATTGAGGATTCAAAATTTTTAAAAATATTTGTGCCAAATATGGCTAATGTAATCTATGACTGGGATAAAAAAAAAATCCTTAGCTTTTCGATAAAATTCAAACTTTTGTAAACAGGAAATTTATAAAATATTACACATTATTGATATTCATGTCAACACCGAACTGTTGATTACTAGACTGGTGATACGCTCGGGGACGAAACGTCCACCAGCAGTAGCATCGACCCAGAGGTTTGGCAAGTATTTTGTGCTTTGTTCTTTGTTCTGTTTTATCTATATTTTAGTATTGTTTATATACCCCTTTTCTGTTATCTTGATATTCTCCTTTGTTTTCCTAGCTTATGAAAAAAAATACATTCATGCGTTTAATTTGATGTATGTTTGTTTTATTTCATAAATAACAATATAAAAAAGAAGATGTGGTATGATTGCCGATGAAAAAACTCTCCGTATGAGACTTAAATGACCCAAAAATCAACAATTATAGGTCACCGTACAGCCTTTAACAATGAACAAAGCCTATATTCTTTTCACTTACTTTTCACCGTCTGACCATTTAGATGATATCTTGCGTGACGACACATAAAAGAAGGACGTATTGGTAGCCTCAGTAGCTAATGCTTGAATGAGATCGGATTTACCAGTACCTGGTGGCTGAAATAAATTGATAAGAGGTACCGTAATGTTGTAACTGCAAAAATGTTTATCTGAAAGCACAGGAAAAAATAGGTAAAATATTAGTACCAGTAGACGGAAATGTGGCGTTTATTCAATTTATTATGTTAACAAAGGCAAATAAAAGCAACAGTAGTATATGGCTAATCAAAGTATAAAAATCAATTAAGAGAGAGAGAAAAAAAGAGTTATAAAATGAAACCAAAAGAAACACATCAACTATAACAGAAACACTGAATTGTTACAAATACAAACGCCAACATACAAAGAGCGGATTGTTTGATAACTGCCATATTACTGACTTGGTATAGGACATTTTTGTTGTGGTGGGTTGAACCTGGTGTTATGGGTAGCCAAACATCCCTGACTTAAACGTAACTGTTTTAATCATATTGTTCTCCTGGATATAAAGTTGCAGCTAGTATTTTTCTCAATTAATTTACGTAAATTTTACATGAAGCATTTTCAGATGAATTTTAAATTTCTTGTTTAAGAATGATTATACTGTTGTTTCTTTTTGTTGTATTAGAATGCAAAACTTCTAAATATTGTTTACCTTGAGCATAACTTAGAATATGTGTTGTCAAAGAGTATCGGTTGCAGTATCATAAGAACTGGTTGACGTAAACATAAAAAAACAATTGAATATTTAAAAAAATAGACGTAAACCACCATGCATAAGGGTGCTTGGAGTGAAATGAAAAACAAAGAATAGATCTGTTTATTAGGATTAACAAAAAAAACTATGGCAAGTCGTTTTACTATGTATTCAAAATATCTCATCAACTTTATTAGATATATAATAAAGTTTATAAGATATATTATAGAAGTTTATGAGATATCATATACAGTTTATAAGATATCTTATATAGTTTATGATATATCTTATATAGTTTATGATATATCTTATATAGTTTATGAGATATCTCATATACTTTCTTTTATTAGATATCTTATAAATTGTATAAGATATCTTATCAACTGTATGAGATATCTTAGATATCTTATAAAATATATTATTATCTTATAGGCTTTATGAGATATATCTTATAGACTATATAAGATATATCTTATAGACTATATAAGATATATCTTATAGACTATATAAGATATAAGACTATATAAGATATATCTTATATAGAAAGTATTAATGAAATATCTTAATATTAGGTTTATAAGATATGATTTCTTATATATTATATAAGATTTCTTTTTAAGATAATATTTATAAAATAGCTCATAAACTCAAGAAGATATCGAATAAAGTACATAAGACATCTTATAAACTATTTAAGATACCTTATGAAAATTAAATTATATAAGATATAAAATAGAAATTAAATTATATTAGATATCTTATATTTTAAATGAGATAACTTATATGTTATATAAGATATCTTATTTGTTATATAAGATAGCTTATATGTTATATAAGATATCTTATATGTTATACAAGATATCTTATATTTAATACAGTTATCTTGAAATTCAAATAATTGTAAAACAACTGACTGACCATAAAAAAAACTCTCTAAACCTAGTTATGAAAATGCTATTATCGAATGATTAGTTGGTGTGTCATATTATACATCAGGAATATATTAACTGAGCTGTATTTGGCAAAACGTTTAGGAATGTTTGGTCCTCAATGCTTTTTACCTTCGTACTTTATTTTGGCCTTTTAAACATTTTTTTTTATTCGAGCTTCATTGAAGAGTCTTTTGTAGACTAAACGTGCGACATGCGTAAATACAAAATTTCAATCCTGGTTATCTATGTATCTACGATGAGTTTATATACAATTTAACAGTTGAAACGTTTTTCTCACAGTTGTCATGTTGACATGAATCGATATGGTTTCAATTGTGAATTAACTGTTACAAAAATTGATCTTATCAAAAATGGTTAGGATGTTCTACTTAAGAAATATATCACATTCGATCATCTTAGCTCCATTTATCAAAGGTTTTTGGAATATTGGGTCCTCAATGTTCTAAACTTTATTTGGAATACTTTACATTTCTTATTCTAGCGTCACGTATGAATTTGTAATCGAAACGCGAGTCTGGATTCGGCTTCACACAAAACAAACTTACGACTAAGATTGATCGAAAGTATTGAATTGGTAATGACTAGACTCACAATCTTAGTTTTTGGTATAATCGACTCTTTGTAAGACTGGCATCTATGAGTGTATTTTCATATGTGCACCGTTTGATTTAGGAATTTGATCTAGTCTTGCGATAACTCTAAATTCTCGGAATTTCAAATACCAGTTGCAATATGTCTTTTAAAAGGTTTGCAGGTGATCGTTTGCAGAAATAAAAATTATCTCCCTTTTATTTCATCCCTTAATGGACCCCTAATTGTGGAGAAAGTGTTCCATAATGAATTTGACATTATACAAAATATAGCTTTGTTACTATTTTTAGGAAATAAACACAACTAGGTGCAGTAAAAAAATTAATGTATTTTCAGTATTTACCAAAAGATGTTATAATGTATAAAAGACATGTACGTGGAAAACATATTTGTTTAACACAATTATTTTTCGTATAATGGAATACATACACCATACAGCAGAATACCATTCCAAGGACGTCGGTGTCTTCCTAAAATAAATAAAGTTTCAATATTATGATCTATAATGAAAATCAAAACAACTGTATTTGTAACTTTAAAAATGATCTTCAACCTGTATGTTTCAAATTTGTCAATTCAGCTGCTTTAAAAATGTGGTTTGTTGGCTTATTTTATACTATTGTGCACCTATCTATTTTGCGTAACATACGTATCTTAATAATTACATTATTCTAAACACAGTTCAATTTGACTCAGTTTATATATATATGTAGCCTTAAATTATTGTTTCTGTCGTTGTCGTCCCTATACGTCATACAAATAGGGCATCTATAGCTGAACGATATCCCTGGAGCGTGAAGCGCGCCCTCTCTTATTTTGTTTTAGATATTCATTAGACAATAAGTATTGAGAAACAACACAAAACAGGAAAAATAAGGGTTTCGCACCAAAAACACCTTCGAATGATTCGACATATACTGAAAAAAACTGCTTATCATTTGACGATATATATTTGTAACGCATTTTGTTAAAAAGTATTATCTCGGTGATAGTGACTTCATCATCTCTCATTTTCCAGAGAAAACTATAGCACAGAGATTGGTGATTCGCGTTTTCCCACTATGAATACTAGTATAAGTAAATTCATACCGGAAAACAAATCTGGATATTTGAGAGGTAAAATAACACCTTCTATCAATGTCTTTTTTGCTGAATCTAATCCTGCAACATTATCCCAGGACACATTGGGTCTTTCCATTAATATAATACCTGCAAAAAAGAAAATATTCCCGTTCAAATCCAAAATGCCATATGCGTATCTTTTATGTTAAATTTGAGGGTGGTCAACGCATCAATTTTGCTTCCTTTTTTTAAGTTCTAACTCAATTACCATGATAACAGATAGTTTTCTTTTGTTCTGCTGTGTTTCGTCTGAAACAGTGTATTTAATGGTTCGCGTCTTCTTTTTTTGTCATGAGATTACTAAATGCAGGATGGTTAAGAAGTATGTATGTTAAAAAAAAAGGTGATTGCGCTAAACAAAAAAAGTGTAACATGCGAAAAAGATCATCGTTTGTCAATCCTGTGTACCTTAAATGAGTTTGATCGCATTTTAATTAGCGCAAAAGCTTTAGCTGCATTCATTTATTTGCTATTCTTATAAATCTGGTTTTCTTAGCCCGAACACCAGTCTATATTAGCTTGATTTGCTTGATATCTGTCTGTCATCTGGGTCACACTTTTATTTCACTTGTGACAAGTTTTAACTTGTGGACATTCTTTTAGAGCATGTAAAGAAGCTAGAATGAAATGAAAGGTTTGAGAACGTGTTTATTGAATATGTCACATTGAACTAAACATAAAGAATACCTCAAATACATATGATCTTCATGTCTGGACTAAACCGTAGAGATTATCTATAATGTTCGGTAAAAAATTTAAGTAAAATGGACAATTTCCATTGAGTACTTCCAATTGTCTGTAGGCAGATTCCTGCACTGCATGTATATAAAGTACATTTGTCTCCAGGTTGAAAAAAAATATATTTAAGACCTTACGTTTCTTTTCAATCATGTTTTCTTGATAGATGATTGCTGTTTACCAAGAGAATTTTAACAATATCTTGAAATCAATGTTTTCAAACAGTCAAGTTAATGACAGCCCTTTTAGAATTCATGATTAAATTGATCATTCTGGAATGTAAGTACTACAATAACCAAGTATATGTTTTACTTTTCATATCTTCACAAGCTCGTTCTCTTTACGCATTAACTATAACGTCACCAGATTTATGTTTAAAAGGGTATGTTTTACTAATCTAATGATGAATATGCATGTTTAATATATAAAAATCCTCTTAATTCACTTCTATTTAAACATCTGATTTAATTTCTGTAAATACTTTTTGGGAGTTTCTTGAAAAAAGAAAAGGTACTAATGCTCAAACAGGTATAAATTACTTATGTATGACATATTGTTTTGTACTGAAGACGAGCTTCACTCACCTGACATTTGATCATTGAATGTGTTTGCCCCTGTTGGCTGTGTGGAATTAACATCACTCTTCTCAATTGTTTTTTTCTGTCATGGTTCTTCATGTAAAACCATAAACCATGCTAATATAACTACAAATAAGTATGATATAACTATAGCTTATCTTAAATACGGATAATAATATACTAGTAGGAAATATATAGTTCTCAACAGTTTGTGACATTTGTAAATCAAAGAAGAAGCGTGCACTAACAAAATTTCATATAAATTATTCATAATGAGACATTATTATGTGCTAGTTTATTCAAAGTAAACCAAAGATGTTTGCATTATCAAACAATTGCATGGTAACGATAATTAATAAGAGCAATGCATTATTATATTTCGTGCACTTTATAAAACTGCAACAGAGGAGCATGCAAAAGTGAACACATTATTTCATAGTATAGCATGACAAAACCTGTACCATGGTTTGTGGTCCATCCTTTCAATAAAATGCATAAAGTCTATATTTTTTCCTTTCGTTTACTTCCATCAGGAATATGCCTTCATACAAACTGTTGATATTTTTATGATAAATCATCAATTGCTTTGTAATAACAGGAACATATGTATTTCGAAGATTGAACTAATATTCGAAGAATACCTTTGAGATTTGCTTTTCAAGTGCAACTGCTCTTATGTTTGTTAGGGAAACCCAACACCAATGTATTTTCGTTTATGAAACATAAACTCTTTTTCATTTTAAAAACAAATATTTGTGTCTACTTCTCTGTATATATTTATGCCTTGATTTATTTTTATGATGATACTTTTATTTAGAATAAAATATACATTGTATTTACCATCTGTTCATTAATAATTTAGTAGGTTTTGTAATAATTCAACTATGTTTCAAAAAGTAAAATAATAAAAAAAAAAAAAAAAAAAATCCGAGGAAAATTCAAAACGGAAATTCAATAATCGAATTGCATAGTCAAAAGCTGAAACGAATGGACAACTGTCATATTCCTGACTTAGTACATCCATTGTCTTATGTTAAAAATGGTGTACTTAATCTGCTTTTGCTAGTATTCTCACTTGTATGACAGTCGTATATAATTCCATTTGACGTTTGCTATAGATATACGTCATAGTACTGATATATAAACAAACATTTTCGTCAATTTGTTTTAGATTTGATTCTATATAAATATTTGTTTTCTCTCTCTATTCTTAAAAATATACAATGATAAAGATCGCTTTTTCGCTTATTATGGTGCTTTATTTAGTCAAGCATCAATATTATAATCAAACACAGTCTAAAAAAGCATAAATCAGCTTCAAGATCTAAGTAACTTACATTTGACTACGTTTTTAAGTGATATTTAATTACGTCTTTATCACAGGGCTTTGGTAGATAAATAAGAATGGTAAAGTTAAAAAAGTTAAAATGAAATTCATTTGCAAAAATATTAAACATAAAACAGTTGCCGTGTTGAATGTCATCTTATCTCGATAACTCTTTTTCAATTTTGAATATTAGTGGAAGATGTTAGCAGGCAAAATCGAGGGAATTGTGCAAATGATGATACAAGCATGAAAATTACCACAAAGCATCATTAGTATATACTTTTAAAGAAACAACTGCTGGCCATTAAAAAAAATCATTTTTTTTCAAGATGGCCACCGCCGTTTTCTAAAATGGCTGTTTTTTTCAGTTTGAAAATACTGATTTTTTTCTGGAAAACTTTTCGTTTACCTTCTTTTAGTGAAAAGCAGCTGTCAGGTTTGGTAGCTACCTTCTTAACATGCGAATAATTCACTCAGGCATGAGTATTTGACACAAACCGGGTTTGCGCATGCGCGAAAATGTAACAAAATTCGTTAAAAATATTTTAACTATTTACTATAAAATAAGTGATTTGGGATTTTCAATGATATTATGATTTGGTTTGATAACATTTTTCAAGGTTATAGCACACATGATTTAACAATTTTGCGCATGCGCAAACTATTTTTAGACATAATGAGTGATTTGTATGCACTACCAGGCAAACTGGTATAAATCGTAGTTCATCATTACTCTAAAAAGCAAGTAAGTGTAAAATATATGATGCCACTGTTTAAAAACAAGCCAATTCAGTTGCAATGATCAGGTATTTGATGGATAAGACGGAAAATGTGGTTAAAACGAGAAAAACATCAATAGTAACGGCAGATCAGCCACTTTTGGTAATGGATATTCAGTGGGAATTGCCTGATTTGTACAGAGAAGATTTGTTTATCGTCATGTAAGGTGGATTTCACATTGAAATGACTTGTTATAAAATTCTGGGTGATATATTACGTGAAGGTAGATGGACACATGTGTCATGTGTCCTCACTAAAACCATTATTGCAACACCTAGAACGGCATATTCTTGTATGTATGTTCAAATGTACCTAGGACTAGACACGCGCATCAGATAACTCTATGTGTTTTAGCTTGAAAGGTATATATCGGCTTAAGAAACCTAAACACAGAAATTATAATCATGTCATGACTCTGTGACGTTCAATGATTTGATAGACTGGCGTAAGAAAATATAGTCATCTCTACCACAGTTCAATTCCTAGCGTTCAATTATAAAATAAGAACTACTTGTGAATTTGGTAGTATGCTTATTTCATGAGTCAGATTTTGTACAAACAGTCCATATAAAGTATGATACTGTATTCATTTAGGTCTTGATCGTGTAACATATTCTCGATCGCGACCGACCTTCTCCGAGATATGGCTTCCCTTCTCTTAAGTCACCCACAGTTGGCAATTGATTTTGAAAATGATAATTTTACTGAAGGTAGGACCAGAAAATATTTCTCTTATAACACAATTGATCAGACAAAAACAGAATAATGCAATTGTAAAGGGCGATGTGTTGTCATAGGTTTAATCGAAGACCTCATTTAGACGTATTGATGGTAGCGAGACCAGAAGTCAGTAGACTATCAGATAAATTTGCAAGATCTAGTGGTTTGAGACATTCTATAATAGATGAACGACTTAATGAACACACAAGGGTTTCTTTAAAAAGACCAAAGGCAAATAATTTGAAAATCCTTTGAAGTAAATACAAAACGAAGGAGAACCGGTTTCTTATAACCAGATTAAAAAGAACAACTCCTATTATGTCGGTAAAATAAAACTGTAAACGTTTTCGTTAAAAAAAAAGCTAGAGCACTTAGATATCTTTTCTAGACTTTTATTTTTTTGTCGCAGTGGACAAATTGATTTGGAATATTTCTGAATCCATAAAGACAAACTGCTCCTCCGTTTTTGTCTTCGGATGTCATTTTAAACAGTGGTATCAAATCGGTGCAAATGGATAAACTTGAAACATTTTGTAATTTACAGATCCAAATTCTGACGCATTTATCGTTGATAGAGCAGCAATGGTTAATTCCAGGCCACCTTGTAGGGAATCAATATTGGATGATTTTGCAATTGTGTTATACGGCCTTAAATAAAATCTTGCATCGATAAGTATTCAAGAGTAGATATTGTTTTATACATTGTATTTACTATATGAATTATTGAAAGGCTAGATGTGAGACGACAAAAGTTGGGTTCTGGAGTAGTTTTCTCTATGAAGATGACAACGAAACGACATTTTTCAAGAATCTTGCCGACAGAAATGTTTCTGTAGAGACTAATAAGGATACTTTCCAGCTACCCCTTGTAAGCATGGAGAAGCAGAAATACGAATGTTTGTCCATGTTCGGCCTGATTATGAAAAGTGTTTTGCACCTGTCCTAAGTCAGGAATCTGATGTACAGTAGTTGTCGTTTGTTTATGTAATATATACGTGTTTCTCGTTTCTCGTTTTGTTTATATAGATTAGACCGTTGGTTTTCCCGTTTGAATGGTTTTACACTAGTAATTTTGGGGCCCTTTATAGCTTGTTGTTCGGTGTGAGCCAAGGCTCCGTGTTGAAGGCTGTACTTTAACCTATAATGGTTTAATTTTTAAATTGTTATTTGGATGGAGAGTTGTCTCATTGGCACTCACACCACATCTTCCTATATCTATATAGGACGGTAATTTAAGGTAGCACCGACACAGATGTAGTAGTATTAAGAATTGCAGCACTCCAAAAATATGGTGGAACAAACTGTGGATAGGTTTTGGCAGGAATGAATACTTTTGATGGCTTCGTGTACGTGATATGTCAAATGCGTTTGGTCCTCGTGTAGCTACTCTTTCTTTCATTCATACATTCAGTGCATGTGACACTAAGGGTATAGGTCAGTTTGGATGACATAGGAAGTATTTCAACATGTCAGGGACGTACGTATTTCTTTGCTGAAGTATAAAGACACATACAAGGACATAAAAGAAGCATTTGTTTGCATCATGTATGACAGAACAACATCACTATTTGCTGATAACGAGGCACGATGTAAATTTTTACCCAGGAAGCAGTAGTCCGGCTGATTGGTGAAATAATTGTGGGTTTGATGATAAAAGCATCAAATTTGGCACGGTAGTAGGGAGGTGTATTCTTAACATTATTAGCTATGGACCCACCTTGAAAATTCAAAATGGCGGCTTTTTTCAAGATGGCCGCCATCATATATACAAATTTACAGCTGAATGGTGAAATAATTGTTAGGTTCATGATAAAAACATCAAATTTGGCATTGTAGTAGGGAGGGGTATTCTTAACACTATAAGCTATGGACCCACCTTGAAAATTAAAATGGCGGCTTTTTTCAAGATGGCCGCCATCATATATCCAAATTTACAGCTGAATGGTGAAATAATTGTTAGGTTCATGATAAAAACATCAAATTTGGCATTGTAGTAGGGAGGGGTATTCTTAACACTATAAGCTATGGACCCACCTTGAAAATTAAAAATGGCGGCTTTTTTCAAGATGGCCGCCATCATATATCCAAATTTACAGCTGAATGGTGAAATAATTGTTAGGTTCATGATAAAAACATCAAATTTGGCATTGTAGTAGGGAGGGGTATTCTCAACATTATTAGCTATGTACTCACCTTGAAATTTCAAAATGGCGGCTTTTTTCAACATGGCCACCAACAAAGGTATTGGTAAACTTGTAGCTGTATATTTTGAGATATATAGTGTTAGCAATGTCAAAATGGTATAAAATTTGAAGATCCTGAATTACCATCAACATCTTATATATCTGGAAAAATGTATTTTTTGCCAAGAACAGACTATAAAGAAAATTTACAGTGTCCTGCTAATAGCAAATCATCTGAGATAGATGTAGGAACAGGATACAAAACAATTGAAACAATTTTAAACGATGTTAGCTAATTGAATGGTTCCTGATTACAATTAGATTAGAACATTTCATTGACGAAAATGGTTTGGCTTTAAACTTGCAAATGCACAATGCAAAATGGAACAAAGCATGTAGAAGTTTTCACAGTTAAAGATTTACAGGCATGAAAGCAGAAGAGAAAAGGAGAGAGTGGTGAACAGGTTGGGACTAAAAGTAAATTAACACGACAAAGCGTTGGTTCTGCATCAATGATAATGACCGAAGTTTACTTCTTCTGTAGTGAGTCTTCAGGAGATCTACACAAAGCATCTAATTAATTTTATTATTTTAATTGAAAATTCTCCTGTTTGTATGCACATATGCATATCAGAAAACTGTACGGCTTGTTACTAACAAAATATAAAGTTAACAACATAATGTTACAGGTGGCTTGATCATGTGAATACCAAAATTGAAGCAGATCACATTGAAGACATGGAATATTGCTTGCACCTTTCCACGCTAGTCAAGCCACGGAAGATATCAATGCACCTTTAGATATCAGTTCACTGTTATCCATGTTTCAGAAAGAAGCTAAATCGATCGTAATGATTAGACATTCAGTGAATGTATCAAAACAATGTGTTCAATTTCTAAATCCTGGACAGATACCCGTGATCACTTGTGATCAGCCTCTCTATGCACTTGCGAATTTGGTTCAGTGGAATTGGCCAAACACATTTTCCGAAAAAAAATTGTTGTCCTGTTTCGAGGTCTTCACATAGAAATAACAGCGCTTATACCATAGGCAATTGGTTAGACTATAGTGGTTGGACAAGGGCCTTAAGTCAAGCAAAGATGGTATCATCAGGAACAGCAGATTCATTTTTGAGAGCATATTATGTCTCTAGAACACGACACGTCCATGAGGTAACTGCAAGTGCACAGTACAGTCTTATGCCACGATCATAATGGCTGTGTATGGAAGCACGCAACCCTGAAGTAGATATTGATGTTACTTTTAAAGAATGGCGTTAGCTGAGAGAAATTGAATGTCCACTTTTTCACTTCTGATCATTGAGGTTTGAATTGTACATTCTGGTGTTTGTAAGATCATTAAGAGAAGGGAACTTCAAGTTATACAAAGATTCTATGACACAGATTATTCCATGGTTCTTTGCTTTAGACCATTCACACTATGCAAGGTGGCTTCCAGTACGTGTACGGGATATGATGGCATTAAACGAATCAGCCCCAAGTGTTGCAACAGAATTTAGAAATGGCAAGTTTGTGTTGCATAGTAAATTTTCGTCTATTGCTATACAGCAAGCATACGACCAAACAATAAACTTGTCAAAGGAGAAGGTGGGGCGCTAGGCTTGGCTGAAAATATGGCACAACTTTAGCATTGGATGGTGTCTTGACCGGAAATAACCAGAGTAATCAACGATTTCCAAACTTCACAAGAATGGATCAAAAGAGATCAGAGTAAAGAAGCTGATATTCGACATCATGAACAAACAAAAAGTAAACAGGCAGTTTTCTCAAACCAAGTTAAAGCTTTGTGTGCCGTTTTAAAAAAAAAATGAGCAACCCTTTTCAGGAACAAATATGGAGTGTTGCTGATTCTAGATTTACGAGACATTGTTGATCCACGTGTCTGTAAGACAATCTTGGAAAAGAACAATACCATCAGTTTGTAACTGAAAGACTCGAACATAGATCAAAGTCGTTCTTTGTACTAATAAAACAAACCAAGTTCTTGCTGTTTAGTCAACAACAACCGCAGATAAAAACAAAATACAAACAGCAGATAACAGACAAACAATAGAAAACATGACACAACATAGAAAACTATTAAAGAATAAACAAAAAGAACCCCACCAAAATGTAGGGGTGATCTCAGGTGCAGTACAAGCTACTAAACTGTTCTTTGTTTTCACAATTATATGTGTCATGCCAAGTGAGAAAAGATGACTCAGATGAATTCTTTCGACATGGCAACCAATCATATCCTCCAGCTCTTTCACAATTTGGAGAAATGTGTCTTAGATCGAAATATGACCTGTTAGTTCCATTGGAACGATTGTCAGTGCTGCACAAGGAGGCACCAAATGCAGACTTGGTCATAGATGGCGCAGCAATCATTAATATGTTGCAACCCCGTGGAAGTTATACATTTGAAGAATATTTCAATGACATTTTTATGTCTTACATACATGATCAGTTGCGTTTTGTAAGTCGACTTGGTGTAGTTTTGGATGAGTACTTCTCAATTAGTTTGAAAGCCTTAACAAGATGTAAAAGAGGCAAAGGTGTGAGAAAACGTGTCCTACCAGATTCAAGAGTTCCAGCAAACTGGGTGGGCTAATGACAATGAAACGGAGCTGTTCATATATTTATCTGAACAATTAGTAGCTTCACGATCAGCAAGAGGGTATGTTGAACAGAAACGGTTGATAACTACGAAAGGAACTGATGTTCTAAGCAGATTACCAAAAAATATAAGTAAATTATCACCGTGCAAATACGAAGAAGCAGTACACGGATAATGCTGTAGTGGATGGACTAAACCGATTTACTGTATATTGCAGACTGTTGATACGGATGTCGTAGTTATTGCAATTTCCATTGTCCATAAAATTAAGATTTATGAGTTTTGGATTGCTTTTGTAGTTTCAGGTTGTGATCAAGTATCGTCGTTTGCTATCAAAGGAAGGAAAACTGCATCGGATACCTGGACTTTTTTTGAAAGTATAACTCCTGTGCTTGAAACATTAAGTAGAACAGCATACCTAATGTTGTTTCCAATTTCATGCCTCTGATAGAGTGATATGCTACTCTGATATAGGATAAAACTAGTGAAGATACGAATGTGAACAACACGGAAAGATCTTTTCAATCGGAAAGGAAGGGCAGTACATAACTTTCTTTCATCAGAATCTGCTTTACTAGAACATCCAAAACGAGCTGCAGCCGTTTACACGGTAATCTTTGTTTGGGGAAATGTCTAGAACCATCTCCCCAAACAGATTCACCGAGTGGATGGGGGTGGTATAAAGACAAAACACAGATGTGCGGGATACCCTATTGGACATCCTTGCAACAAGCTTCAGTCTTTTGTAATGAGCTGATAAGTGTGGCTGTAAAATTGAAAATGAACGTCGTGGAAGATGCAATTGCATGAATGCCATGCTGTTATGTACAGCACTTTGTAAATGCGGTGTAGAATATAACAGAGACTTAATGGCCAATCTATTGTGGATATGATTTGACAACTGAAGAAGTGGAATTACTTCGGTGAAGAGATGTGTTTGAACTTTGAAGTACAATTTGATAGAGAAAAAAAAATAGTTAAAGTATTAAGAAAAGTTTTGGTTTTGTTCATTTAAAAAAAATATTTTTGGCGGCCATTTTTTAAATGTCCACCATTTTGAAAATTATTAAATAGTTTGAAATAGTGATAGCACTTATCTGAAATGATTCCTTGTGTTGTATTTACTCTAAAAAGATAAAGTTACATATTTCCTAGCTTTGTTTTTTTTATATTTGTGCAAGTTATAGCATCTGTCCGCCATCTTGAAAATTTCCGCCATTTTGAATTTTTCAGAGTGGGTCCATAGCTTAAATTGACCACCATGTACATGTTGACCTTTGTGCAAAGTTTCATGCTTTTATCATCAAACCCACAATTCTGTTGAAAATATGCACGAATCAGCTGGACTACAGCGGCATTGTGATGTAGTTCCGCCTACAAGAGGTTTTTTTCGGAGCACATCCAAAGAGCAGCGTATCAAGGAGGATAAGTTTGGGCTCAGCCTGATTTATATACCAATTCATGAACACTGGGGTTGGATGAAAGAAAAAAATCGAGGACTTCTTCGGCTACCGTTAAAGTTGCATCCTCCTGTCGGGAACTTTTGAAATGAGGAGGCGAAAAATCCAGTTGTGTTGGTGACTGTAAATGCTACCGTTCTGTCCTTCCTTGTACGGGTTTTGTTATTGGCTACTGTCCGATAATTTTAAGATAACGAACCTGTCTTTCTTACAAAACTTACGATTTGCACAATTATGTTCATAATATCTCCCACTATATTAGTTTAGATCATTGTGTTTGCATAAATTTACAAACTGATACATGTAATATTATAACTACAAATAAACCCTAGTTTAATAAATATGAATATGTAGGCCGTGTCTACTTAACAGGATACATAATTAAAATACAATAAAATTTATATTAACAACTGGGGGAAAAAAAACACCAAGTATTAAAATGAACATGCATGGATATGAACCGACATTAAAAATCAATGAATGATACCATATTTTTTTGTAATAAATAATTAGAAAAAACAATGTTGTGTACATTGCGTTTTATTGGTTTAAGCTAATTGTATATACTTCGCCTGTATATATCATTTTGTGATGCTGCAGCCTGTTAAGCGATTACCAATCAATCAATCAATCATTATATATATTCCATTCATGAAACTTTGTACGTTAAAAGCTGGTTTCGTCTAACAAAAGACTCGACATGCACGTCCAGTGACGCTCGAATGAAATAATCTATAGAGGCTATAGTACAGTTGAAAAGTATGGAGAACACAAATTACGAAAGGTGCTATAAGATAATTTACTTATCAGATATAGAAGTTCCTTGGTATTTCGGATTTTTTTTCCATAAAGTTGACTTTTTATTATGGCTATATCATTATTAGTAATAAGTCGTGACATGTCACAGAAGTGCTGAATACTGGTGATCAAGTAATCTATACTGACAACATACCTTTATTACCAAAAATATTAAAATCCTTCTTGTTTACAAAAACATTGTATTCATTAAGAAAACCCGGTAGTAACTATCGTCGTGTATTTTTTTATGGAAACACCTTCAACATAATCGGTAAAACTAATGTTGTAAATCTATATAAAGCTTCTGGTTTGAAATCTTACAACTGAGCTTGGGTAAATTCATGCATTAGACATGTTAGATCAGTCGATACAATTTTGTTTCGAGTCACATGGATAGTCACGTGACTCACTTAAAATAGATATTACTTATTAGCATTATTTCAGTCATTTAAATTCTTTATAATACTGTATTCGTGTTTAAGAATTATGTCAATCTTATTTGGGATCACATGATATTTGTTGAATCATATGACGTTTGCCGTAATAAGGAACTGTCTCATGTTCCTGAAACAAACAAAAATATATGCAATCAGTTGTACTGTTGGTTTTTTTTTTCTTTTTCGATTTCTATCATGATCTATCATGTGATGCCAGTCATGTAAATGAAGTTCCGTCCTAACAATACTATGTATTTCAAAAAGGAAGTAAATTAATATTCTTTAGTAGATTCCTACCGTACAAAATGGTAAAAAAAGTATATTTACAAAAAATACTGAACTCCGAGGAAAATTCAAAGGGAAAGTCTTATCAAATGGCAAAATCAAAAGCTTAAACTTATCAAACGAATCGAAAAGCATATTTTTTCCAATACTATTCCTTTGTTTGTATCAACTTCTTTTAGGAGGATTAAATATACACTCCAAATGCCTTAGTCGAACAGTGTTACCTTACATTTTTCATGCAGTATTTCTAGCTGTTTCATGTCACATTTATATATCCGTTAAAAAATACGTAAAAATTATTAAACATGCTTAAGTATTGTTTGACATTCTTTATGCAAAAAGTTATTTTCTCGATATTATGAACACCCATATTTGATACATCAGGTCAGTAGGTAATGAAGGGTATCAACTTAAGAACTAGGACAGTTGACAACATTTGCAACATAAAATAACAAAAGCATATACAAACCGGATGTATACAACGTCAGGGGGAAATGTCAATTTTAGGCGGGTCAAAATACAATCCACTAAAAAAATCATTTACCGTTGACTGCTGTAAGGTATTATTGACATTTTCACCTATTATGTCCGTTTGTTATGGTTCACACATCGTTGTCAATACAATAAAATGCGACGGTCATACAAGTCGGAGGTTTGGCAAGCTATAGCCCCATGTTTAAGCCACCATTTTCTACATACGAAAATGCCTGTATCAAGTCAGGAATATGACAGTTGTTATTCATTCGTTTCACGTGCTTGAGCTTTTGGTTTTTGCTATATAATAAAGGGATTTCCAATTTGAATTTTCAACAGAGTTTTTTGCCTTACTTTTTACTATCAACCTTGCACTATGTTTTCAACATTTCATTCTGATCACAATATGTGTGTCACAGGAGAAAATATGAAGTGCAAAAACCTTTAATTTTTAACCTTAAAAATAAGTCCGAAAAGAAAGGTATGTCTACCCTCAAGCATAGATAGCACAAGACTGTCTGGGACTTTTCGTAATTTCCTGTTTCCAAATGCTCTTCAACATTCAGTTTGTTTGGCCTTCTAACAACACGTTTGGTTAGAGGGCAACAACTGATAATTCCTACGTAAACCCACGTTCGTCTCGCATAAGAAATTATTATTATCATTGTTTAAAAATTTGTTAGAGATAAAATCTAATAATGTTTGTCTCACGATAATAACTAAATTCCAAGTTTTCTACCCCAAGACAAAGATTGCTTAAGACGTAATTGGTACAACATTTGGCGTTTTCATAATTGATTTTGCCTTTAAAAATCTTTGATTCGTCGCAAGTCGTGGTTTTATTAAAATGAAATTCGCGCCTGGCATATAAAATATAAGTCTGGTATTTTGATGACTTTTTAAAACTCTTGGGTCGATACCACTACTATTAAACGTTCATTTTCTGTATATCTACTGTATATAAATAGTTCAATTTATTCTATACACATGGATTTTTTTCTCCTTCCCCTATGTGTAGATTGTCATGGCCGTTTTATACATGTCTTTTCCAAATTTGGGATTTTAAAAAGCATTCAACATCGTTTTTGATTTCCAAATGATTAAATTCAGGCGCCACAGATGTGTCTTATGTGGAAGAAACTTGTGTCTAGTGTACATAATTCTAACCCTGGTATTTTTGGTGACATTCAATCTAGAGTAGAATAAGAAAATTAAAATGATGAATACCATGCTTATAATATGCAACCATATTTGCTCATTAATAGCAGAATAACATACGCATATAAAAATTGGAAAGACAGAAAAGGCAATGTCAGTTCACCAAAACAGAGGAATACCTTGTAAAATTATAAATTACTGTTAACAAACTTTTTATTTTTGAAATACTTATGCTACCTCAGGAATAGATTACCTTAGCTGTTTTATGAACTTTTGGTCCTCAATGCTCTTTAACTTCGGACTTTATTTGACCTTTTAAACATATTTTGATTTGAGCCTTACTGGTGAGTCTTTTGTAGACAAAATACATAATTTTAATTTACCAGTTACACAATTCAACAATAAATGTCTCTTCAGTTACGCTCTAGGTCAATACCAATTGGCTGTCCTAGGAATGAAAATCTGCCTTGAAAATTAATTCAGACTGTCTGTAACAAAGAATATTCAGACTTTATAATTAAAGGTTTTGATCAATATCTGCTGGACATTGTGCAATCCTCCATTTTTTTTGTTTCTATGTATAATAAAATAACTTAAAATATTTCAGAATCAATTTATTAACAACAGTATAATCTGAACTGTCTACAAAGATTAGAAAAACAGGTTCAGTAATTGGAAGATATATAAATGATATTTACATGCCCATCAAAATATCACAATCTTACACATTGTTCTTTCTCAACCTACCATCCCATTTTATTTCCGTCTAAATATTGTAGGATTATTTAACTGTGTTTGATATATCTTAAACATCCTCTGTATGATAAGAGTGCTAAGAACCATTCATTAATCAAAGAACACTTAAGGTGCTTCAGATATATCTATATAACTAAAACATCAATCCCTTAACTCCCATTTTGCATGTTCATTTCCACTGTTTAAAGTCTTTATTTTTGATGACTTTTGTCTTCCATCCAGGATGTCTCTAATTTATGACATGACCAATAGAAATCATCCTTAAGCATACTTAAAATGAAATATTTTAATCACATTGATCAAGAACTTTATTAAACAACCAATTAATGAGTGAAATCAAATTACTAAATAAATTTTAGAAGTAAAAATTTCTTACTTCATTTCATAAATTCATGAAACAATGATTGTGCATGGATTTAAAATTGCTGAGAAGACAAATTATGAACCAAATATATAAAATATATTGTTGTACATACAAAACAGAGAAAAAGAAATGAAAGACAGAATAATGACAAGAAAAGAAAAGAAATCATAAGAATACACCAAGAACATAGGCAGTAAGGAATGCATGGTTTAACCTAAACTTTATTGTTTGAAAGTGACAATTCAGTGTATCAATCAACCTGTAAGATCCATGTTTAAGGAACTAAAAATTATGTCATGTAGAATTTTTACTTCTAGAAAATAGATAATGTCATAATGACCAGACACACTGCATGCATTTGACAGGCAACATTTGGAGATGATGAAGAAGGCTTTGAAAGGTTAAATGAAACACAATATCTTTACAATATATTGGTTAATTCATAATTGCAAATTTCTGTTATTTCTAAGATCAAAACAGTCTTTGTTGCTTAATAATATGCCACTGTAAGCATTCTAATTTCTGAAAAATCTACACATCGGATTAAAAAATAATCAATAGAACACACAGTTACATTTCAACAAATGAAGAATAATTTAAGACCTATTGAAACTCAACAGAACAAAAGCAGTCACAATTTTTACAATGCTATAAAATGTACATAAAAAACATAAAAATATCAAATACCCAAGTGTTTTTAAATATTGGTTAACTCATAGCTCACATACAAATAAATATAATCTAAATGTACATTTTTTTTTATTACAGCACTTAAACAAAACAGTATGTAAATAGCACTTTGATGAATGATCTCACTTTTAACAGCAATAACATTGAGCCTTTTTAATGGTATTGTTTTTTGCAATTGGCCTTTGAATTGAAAAAAAGCATAATGATTGCTAACTCATGCTTTTATTTAAAACTGATAAAGTTTTAACAAATAATTGACTCTACAGTTGGAGATTACAATCATTTCAATATGTGTTAAAAAGTCAGAAAAATTGTCTACTATATGAAACAATTGTTTAATTGAGAAAACTGCATGAACTGTGATATTTACCAAATTACTATTTAAATTAAGACATCCAATGGCAGGTTACAAGGATTGAATCCCATATCCATGGGATTATTTCAGTTACTTTGTACTAAACTGAACAGCAGTTTTATTTTTACATACAATTTTTACAGTAAATAATACTAGATAAATAATGGTGTATGATAAGATATTACAGATTTGTCAAATAAAAGTCAATAATTTAACAACTATCACAAACAACTATCCTTCTGAACCAAAATCATGTGTAAATTCTTCCAGTTTCTTCAAATCAGTGTCATTAACGGTAGGTTTACTGTTTGCTAGTGATGCCAGCATGTCATTCTGAAACACAGGAAAGATATACATGTTAACAAATGTAGATGGCTGATGCTTTATGGAGTTCAATACACCCGTAACAATCTAATTTTTTTAAAGAAAAAAATGCATGTTTTGAATTCAGTATAATTCTTCTGTCAATTTGCAATTCCATGAAATAATGGCAAAATAAGAACACTACTTCTTGAAATTGATGAAAAGGAATATCTTTTTATGAAATTAATATGTGTAGGCAAGTATTGTTCCATAAATGTAAACAATGAAAGAATGTGACATTTCATTTCTGATGTTGTAGTGCTATTTGCATCATTAACCATAGAAATTCAATCAAAAATATATCTTCTTTATCAAATGTGCAATGAAAATTTAATTTAAAATTCAAGTTTTGAATGACGATATCAAAGTCAAGTTAAAAAAGACAGTTAAGGTATGTTAGCTTCCATTTAACCTGCCAACACTGTTAAAGGCAATTAAACCTATCTACTTACCATAGATACAATAGGTTCTAATAATTTTTCTCCAGGTACATCCATCCAACTCATTTCCATAGCTCCTGGAGCTCCGGGGGAACAGGGGGTCAAAAGGTCATCTACTATAGTATCTGGATCCTTCCTACATGGGCCTCGTACCTATTGTCAAAATAAAACAAAACAAAAAATGTTAAAACTTGATTGTTTCTATGAGAAACGTAATTGAAATGTTACAAGTGTTTTGCTAATTACATTAACATTCAATTTATCTATAAGCTATTGACAATTAGATATGTCTTGCCTGTAAGAATTTTGATAGTATCATAGGAATGACAAAAATTAAATGATTCAATGAAAACTTTAAAAGTCAAAGATTGAGAGGAATGTACAAATTAAACATTGTGGAAAAAAGATAGGCAAATGATGATACTACTACATACCATATATCATTGACTTATAATTAGTGGTTTCTCTTAAATCCACCATATTATAACCTTCAACATTTAAACTATGTCAAAGTTTAGTCAAACATGTATTAAGATCATCTCTATTACTCTTACCCGTCTGAAATGTGTTGCATTTTGAACTTTTCTGACAGGTTGCATTAAAGCATCTCTCACAACAATTGATACATCAGCTCCTGAAAATCTACAAATCAGGAAACAAGAAATTGTAATGCAGGTTAACTGTTTAAATTTCTAACCAGCAAACTATTTAGAAGATAACTGTATTGTATTTTAAGCTTGGCCTTTTTAAAATGTAGATTTTACTGCGGCAAATTGAGTTTACTAAACAGATATTTGCGATATTGGAATAAATTTTTACAAAGGCCAAGCTGAAAACATTACACAGTTATCTCCATTCTAATTCAGCATATTAAAATAAATACCATTTGACAAATGTTATGGACATAAATGAAAAAGTCAAACAAAACTGTTGCATTGTCTTTAGCAACTTAACAATATGACATCATCAGTTTAATCATTGACGTCATCTGTTTAATCATGATATCAAACATAAAAATTGAGATAAAACTGAGAAAGGATGTATTTATACCTTTCGTACACTTCAGAATGGTTTCAACGATGACAAAAAGAACAGTTTGAGGCTCAAAATGTGACTTTCACGTTTATTTTATGAGAAATAGCATACCAAAAATAATCTGAATTGGAAATGGTGGCTTTTAAGTTACAGACTGGTAGTTGGAATTTACCCCTTCCAAATACTTGAGAAACGTCCAATAAAAATGATCTGTACAAACAAAGTGCATTAGAATTTTTTTTTAGTGAGAACTTTAACATGGGAAAATAATATTTATGTTTTTATCCTGTAATTCAATTGATTTTTCTTCCTTTAAATATTAGACAAAGTATTTATATACCAGAATAATTCATACACAATGCATTATTTTATCTATGTATCTTAATACAAAATTAAATATTTCCATATGTTTATGTAGCCTATTGCTTTTTAAACAGCTCTAACAATAATAGTATGACCTTACATCTTAACAAAATGATCATTCATCAAAGGAATATGAACACAAAGCTATGCTCTTAACTCTGTAATAAATGTTTTAGTTTTTTTTTTAAATTCCAACAAAATACTATTTTTCCATACATAATTATAAACTTACCCATCAGTCCTCTTTCCTAACTCTCTGAAGTCCTCCTCTGATATAGTGTGTGGTGTATTACCCAAATGTAATTTAAACATTTCTGTTCTCGCAGGAGCTTCTGGTAATGGGATGTGAATTCTCTTCTCAAATCTAGAAAACAAAATTTTATAGTCATTCTAAGGATTATCAATTTATTACACATATTTATTTTCGTGCTGACCTTTTTTCCTCATTAGAGGGATCTTATAAACTAGGTTTCAACTTGTTACTGTGACTTTTTCTTGCATTGTTTCAGTGATCAATTAATTAAACTGTTTTGTAGTAATCCGATTGCAGAAGTAGAAGGATCTTAGGAAGTATGGTTATAAAGAGCTCCAAATCTTTTGCATAGTTTTTGTAAAGATAATTTGTATAATAATATTGCACACAGACAAAATATTATTGATATAAGTCCTGCAGTAACATTCACATATAGTTCATATATATGCCAGTTAAACAATTTTGCAATAATATTAGTTACACAGTGTGTAATTGTCCTAATACGAGAATTTATCGGGTAAATAAAATTCAATATAATGACAACATCAACCAAATATATTTTAGATATTTAATCAAAAACTGTGAAAAATTAAAATATTCGGGCTATGAAGCAACTCATTTTAAAAAAAAAAGTATTATGTCAATGGTAGAAGGGAGATGATCCCAATTGACGTAATAAATAAGGGAGATAATTCCTATTGACGTAATAAAAAATTGTACTGAAATTTATTATCAGCCAATCAAATTGCGAGAAATTACTCTAATTCAGGATAGTTATAATTATTACTTTAACATATCTGTTTCCCACTTAATGATTGAATTTTTGAAACACCATAATTATAGTGAACAAAATAAAAAATAACATAAATCAAACTCAAATAGTTTGATTAACATACCTTCTTCTAATAGCGGAGTCTAACACCCATGGTATATTTGTAGCTCCTAATACAAGGACATTTTTATTATCTACCCCAACCCCCTGCATCTGGACTAGGAATTCAGTCTTTATTCTCCTGGCTGACTCAGATTCATTTTCACTACGAGATCCACACAATGCATCTACTTCATCTATAAAGATTATACTTGGTTTGTTTTCTCTTGCTGTAGCAAATAATGTTCGTACTAATCTGAAATAGATTTAATGTTTAAAGTTTCATAAAAAAAAAGCCTACGTGATATCCGGGATGTTTATGTGAGTTTGAAGATACATTACGTAAAATTATCCCAAATTAATCCCAACAATCTTAGAATTGCATTCTTGAGTATTTTTTTCCATGTTTTCATATCATTCTTACAAAAGGCATCAAGCCTCAGACGACAGATGTTGAGATAACTGCAACACAGCCTGTACTTTTCCAATGCCCAAGGCTACATGAAATATATGAATATATAGCTTACTGTAAATTCATAAAATTGTTGCGTGCATTTATTATTGCAATTTTGATATTTAAGACTAGAACGTGATTTTAATTTTTGCAATATTAAGAAAGTTCCTGTTTTTATCATACAAGTTTTTATGAAATGAGACTTTCAATTATTGAGATTGTAACCCAGTCGCATTTTCCACATTAATAAAAACATCACAATAATTTCTGCCAATTTACAGTATTACGGTAGAGTATTTCCTTGTCGGCTTAATCCAGGTTTGTAAAACAGTATATAATGTTCAGTGGTGTTACTGTATAAATAGTATAGATGCTTTATTCAGCTTTTCTGGGCGTATTAGAAGAACGATATATATTCATGTATTTTCTATCATCTTTTTACTTGAAACCACTCTGACACATTTGTTAAGTGTCCACACATTACCAGGACACTCATTCATTATTCTATTCATCTAAAAGATGACATCACAACATAGAAAAACATACAATAAAACATCAATTGGCAGACTTAACTCAATCAAAAAAAGTATGATTACACAATGAACGAATTGTTACTTGTAGTCATATCTAGTTTATACTTACTTTTCACTTTCTCCCAGCCATTTAGATACTAAATCAGCTGATGACACAGAAAAGAAAGTAGAGTTATCAGCCTCTGTTGCCACTGCTTTGGCAAGATAAGATTTCCCTGTACCTGGAGGCTAAAAACAAGAAAATTGAATGGTTATACAGCTTTAAAAGGTGGAATTTAAATATATATACAGTTACAGAAACAAACACTGACATGTATGTGATATTAAGAACAAGAGGCTCTCAAGAGCCTGAATCGCTCACCTTAATTCTTTTGGTTAAATCTCTCATCAATGATTATTTTGGCTTTTCAATTTATTTAAATGTTCTTTGGATCGTCCTATTTTCTTCAAAAGCCAAAAAAAATAATCATTTTTTCCTATGTTCTATTTTAGCCATAGAAGCTATGTTTCTTGACATACAAGGAAATAAAATATAAAATTTATACTAGATACTCTGAAACTAATTATTTAGCCTAAGTTTGGCTGAAATTGATACAGCAGTTTCAAAGGAGAAGATTTTTTTTAAGTAAGTCAACATGATGAACAAATTGTGAAAAAAGTCTTTTAAAGGGCAATAACTCCTTAAGGGGTCGATTGACAATTTTGGTCATATTGACTTATTTGAAGATCTTACTTTGCTGAACATTATTGCTGTTTACAGTTTATCTCTATCTATAATAATATTCAAGATAATAACCAAAAACAGCAAAATTTCCTTAAAATTACCAATTCAGGGGCAGCAACCCAACAACGGGTTGTCTGATTCATCTGAAAATTTCAGGGAAGCTAGATCTTGACCTGATAATCAATATTTCACCATGTCAGATTTGCTCTAAATGCTTTGGTTTTTGAGTTATAAGCCAAAAACTGCATTTGACCCCTATGTTTTATTTTTAGCAATGGCGACCATGTTTGTCGATAGATCAAAACTTCGGATACAATTTATAAACTAGATACCCTAGGGAACATTCAGATAAAGTTTGGAAGTATTTGGCCCAGTAGTTTCAGAGGAGAAGATTTTTGTAAAAGATTACTAAGATTTACGAAAAATGTTTAAAAATTGACTATAAAGGGCAATAACTCCTAAAGGGGTCAACTGACCATTTCGGTCTTGTTGACTTATTTGTAAATCTTACTTTGCTGAAAATTATTGCTGTTTACAGTTTATCTCTATCTATAATAATATTCAAGATAATAACCAAAAACAGCAAAATTTCCTTAAAATTACCAATTCAGGGGCAGCAACCCAACAACAGGTTGTCTGATTCATCTGAAAATTTCAGGGCAGATAGATCTTGACCTGATAAACAATATTACCCCCATGTCAGATTGCTCTAAATGCTTTGGTTTTTGAGTTATAAGCCAAAAACTGCATTTGACCCCTATGTTCTATTTTTAGCAATGACGACCATGTTTGTTGATAGATCAAAACTTCGGATACAATTTATAAACTAGATACCCTAGGGAACATTCAGTTGAAGTTTGGAAGTATTTGGCCAAGTAGTTTCAGAGGAGAAGATTTTTGTAAAAGATTACTAAGATTTACGAAAAATGGTTAAAAATTGACTATAAAGGGCAATAACTCCTAAAGGGGTCAACTGACCATTTCGGTCTCATTGACTTATTTGTAAATCTTACTCTGCTGAACATTATTGCTGTTTACAGTTTATCTCTATCTATAATAATATTCAAGAAAATAACCAAAAACAGCAAAATTTCCTTTAAATTACCAATTCAGGGGCAGCAACCCAACAATGGGTTGTCTGATTCATCTGAAAATTTCAGGGCAGATAGATCTTGACCTGATAAACGATTATACCCCATTTCAGATTTGCTCTAAATGCTTTGGTTTTTGAGTTATAAGCCAAAAACTGCATTTGACCCCTATGTTCTATTTTTAGCAATGGCGACCATGTTTGTTGATAGATCAAAACTTTGGATACAGTTTATAAACTAGATACCCTAAGGAACATTCAGTTTAAGTTTGGAAGTATTTGGCCCAGTAGTTCCAGAGGAGAAGATTCTTGAAATAGTTTACGACGACAGACGACGACGGACGCCAAGTGATGGAATAAGCTCACTTGGCCCTTCGGGCCAGGTGAGCTAAAAAGAGAAAAGAGCAAATGTAATGCCTACAATAACTTTAATGGCCACTCAATATTAATCAAAACCTGTACTTATTATTTCCTATATTTAAGCTCCCTTTTTTATTTCATAAGCAATTCATTTATTCAATAAATATTAAAATAGACATACTTTCAGACAAACTGGTATTCCAAGTTATATTTAGATATATTATTTTGAAGAATTATAAATGCCGTATGAAACCTTGACTGGAAAACAAATATTGTTTTAATAAAATACTTACTCCATACAGTAGAATTCCTTGCCAAGGCCGTCGTTTTCCTACAAAACAAAAATATTTCTGTAAAAGTAAATTCCTCGATCTTGCTTTAAAAGAAAGTTGATTCTTTTTTTCAGAAGCATTTCTATTTTTGATTAGCAAATCCCCTGCCAAAAGCCTTCAATCCATATACCTTGCTCTTTTCTTTTGATAGGTGTCATTGATGTTTTATGTTTTGTTCACTGGATTTAGATTTTCCAATACATATCTTTAATGTATTTTATTCAGTATCTTCCTAAATTGCAAAATTAAACACCTTATCAAAGTTTATCTACTAAGGAATTCACACCAACTCATAGTTTATGTGGTCAGAGATATTTGTCATCTTATCATTTTACTATGCATTACATGTATATATTGAAAAAACTGTTGTTGTATAAATTTTGTATGTATATATATATATATAATATGTTGTGTACATATATATGTGTGTGTTTATATTGAAAAATAGTCAATTTCATATTGATGAACTCACTAGATATAGCAATTTGCAACATGTTAACTTAAAATGGATTTTCAATCAAACTTTCAATTGTATTGAATGGAATCAACTATAGTTCATTTATTTTTCATTTGAAACCGTGAAGAAGTAAAAAATAATGTGTCAGGGTATGGTGAAGTGTCTTCCTGGGGATAGTTGCCTTGAGAACTAACAACTAAAAATCTGGATTAGTTTAGTTTAAACATATTTATTTATAGTGGATTGGGAAACAAGTTTCGAAACTTATATTAATCCCTATCCACTTTGCGGGTGCGAGTGCTGCCTTGTAGCGGCATTAGTCTACTCTCTTTCAAAATCTACAAGGGTGTCTTTAACGTGCAAGAGATATGGCTCTCTCTTAACACAGGTCAGCCATTTATTGTCTCCTTCCGACGGACTATCATCGATTCCTCAAAGACCATACTCGTAAATGGTGTCAAAGGAGAGCCATAAATTGGGTTCCTAAAATATTCATCCCAAACGGGAATTGAACCAGTAACCTTTGTGTTAGTAGTCCAATGCACTAACCACGGCTCTCTTGGATTAACAAGTCGGCCTAGTACAGAGCAGGGTTTAAGCTCATATTTTATCATATTCTCATCTTGAATATTCATTCAAACTGCCACTTGACATTAATCAGCCAATACTTAGTCGGAATATTTACAGAACTTATTGTTGTACAAAAACCATATGGTACCAAAATTAATAAGATCAATACATAAAAGTTTATTTGAAAATCCCTAGTCATGGCAATAGAATCATACCTGTGAATAAATGAGGAAATTTTACGGGTAAAATAACAGCTTCTTTTAATGCTTCTTTGGCCTGAAATAATCCGGCTACATCATCCCATTTGACATTGGGTCTCTCCATTACAATAGCTCCTACAAATACAATTACAACTTCTTTCAATTTTTATGTACATGTGTATGTTTTTCATTTAAAACTTAGTTAAAAGTTCATATCATAAACAAACAAAAAATAAACATTTATATTAATTTTCAACCTTTCAATCCTAAATGTAAATGTCTTTTGTTTCTAAGTCTGGAAAATGATAACTTCTTTTCAATTTTTGAGAAGCCTAATTTTGTTTTTTGCCATGTTGCATATTGGTTTAAGCTTTTTTGAGTTAATGGCCGACAACTTAACGATGGACAGATGAACGGTCAATGGTATACCATAATATGTCTTAAATGGGCATATAAAAAATGAAACTGGAAAAAAATTAATGATATTACTTTATCATTTCAAAACCTAGCAATCATTTAAGTCCTTCAAAATGTTCCAGTGATTAGTATCCATAACAGAAGAAAATAAGAAACTAAAAATTACACCTCTAACTGGTTAATTGTATTTTTTAGAGACCAACCCTTGTCTTACTTCCAAGCACTGCTCACCTGAAATTTGATCACTGAACTTTTTCTTCTCAGGATCCTCCTCTGAGTCAGAGTCACTCTCATTCTTTTTATCTCCATTTTTCTTTCTGCAAAGGATTTGAAGTTTGAAGAATATAATAAATACCTTGTGAGTACTAGTTGTATAAAATTAATAATTAAAAGTTCAATTAAAGTTTCAGGTTGTACTTTGTAAAGATAGCAGTTTACAAACAACACCTTTTCGGGTGGGATACTTAATATTCAAAGATATTTGGTTTAATTACTGTTAGTATTTGAGTAGAGTCAATTTGCTTATAAGTTGGCAGACGTTTTCATGTCAGAAATCCAAGACTTTAGCTTTGACCTTCATATAAGTCTAATAATTTTTAATGCACAAATTGCAAATAAGTGTAAAAACTTTTATTCATTTTCAGATTTACAGTTATTCCCTAAAGTTCTATTTACTGACTTGTTTGATGTTTTAATTTGCATGTCCAGTAAATAATTGTCTTTTTTCAATGGACCGTTACTTTGTGTAACTTGTACCTACCCTTTACTTGAGCCAGGTGTACCACCATCAGGAACAGCCTTTTTCTTGCTGCCTTTAGCAAGGTATTGTTTTAATTTTTCTGCTCTGTCTAAGTACTGGGCACATTTTGATCGTATACTATCTTTAGCTTTATCACTTTGTGCTTCATCTAAATAAAAGGATCAAAGACTCAAATTCATAGTTGCACCAAATTGTTTCATACAACAATCAGACATGGTCTAGAAAGAACATCAAAATATAGGTAAATGGTACTTGTATAATGTTTAGCTTTTAATGGACTCTTATCGGGCCTTTTATAGCTGACTATATGCGGTATGGGCTTTGCTCATTGTTGAAGGCCGTACGGTGACCTCTAATTGTTAATGTTTGTGTCATTTTAGTCTTTTGTAGATAGTTGTCTCATTGGCAATAAAACCACATCTTCTTTTTTATATCTTAACTCTGTTTCAAAATACAACTGTAAAGGGATATATATCATATCAGAACAAGAAGTTAGGTTTAATTACTAGTTGAGAATAATCAAAGCATACTATATATAAACTTGTCTTATTTAGGCAATTTTAAATCCTCTTGTAGGCCTTCATGGACAAATAGATAAAGATCATGCAACTCTTAATATCATAGGCAGGGCATAAAATATTAGACCCTACTATTTTTAACTAAGCATTTTTACACAACCTTGTTTACGTTGTATCTATAGTATTTCTTTATTTGGTGCTACTTTTATCTTTGAGTGATCTTTGATAATTTGAATCCATACTACTATAGGCTAACTACTTACATTTCATAGCATGAAGAAAATACTCTACAGCATGTTCATATAATCTTAGTGCTTCTTCATAATTCTTGTTTTTATCTTCTTCTGTTGCTTTTGTCACCAAGTCAATAGCTTTCTGGAAATATACACAAATAACATCCGAGAAATGGAGGAAAATATGAAAGTGCAATATTAAAAATTCATAACAATGATAAGTTTTCTTAGTTTAAAGTATAAAGGCTGTTCCCTAAAAATGTAATTATGTGGAACTTAGAGATGGCAATTTGAAATCTTAAATGTTGGTGGTGTCAGATATGTCAGGTACAGGAAATTTTCAATTTTCCCTCTACAGGTGGTTCAGACCGTTGCACCATTTCAAAAGAACATCCCTTGGATACCCTGTTTGTTTACTGTTGATTTCTTTTTTTTTTCATGGGGACTAATTTAGTAGATTGAAGATTTTCATGGATACATGTCATATTTTGTGGTTCTGCTAAAGTCTGTGTACAACCTGATAGAAGTTTGAATTTCATAGAGCATGATGAGCATTTAAATTTGCAACTCACCTGTACAAATGAGGTGCACTGTCATCCATGTCATCATGATGATTTGATTACCATCAAATTTTATGTCTAATCTAAAGTTGCTGCATATATACGCACCAAATTCACTAAAAATTGGTACCGTTGAATTAAAATGAATCTACATGAAATAGGTTTTTTACAATCGAAAAAAAATAAATGAGTTTAACACATATGAATCACAATTACTGTAGTCTAAATATATATATATATATTTGAAGTTGAAGATATTGGAAAGAATTGAAGGATCTTGTTAACTGAAAATGGAAATGCATGTATTCAATTTGGTAAATTACAGTGATTGTTATGCTTTGAAGTATCAAACTTTTCAAATATAAATAAATGAGGATTTGAAAGACAGCAACTTTAGATTAGACATAAAATTTGATGTGCCGCGCATTTCTACCTGTTTTGAGCCGAGTACAAATAACAGATTGATATTTCAAGACAATGTATGGTTATTCTTTATATACTGCAACTCTTAAAACTGTTCTAAATGAAATATTATGGGTAAAAAACATCATTTCTTTATTTGAAGAGGAGGACATTAAATTTCCGCGAACCTGTATGTTTTGTTGACGTCATAATTAAAACTCTACGGAAACACATTGTCAACGTCATAAACAAGGTGATATACGGTTAGTGACTGTATATCACATATGAATATACGGTCAATGCAATTTGACTACTCAAATAGCACAGCTGCAGTATATATGTAGTTTGCATGCAGAGTTAGTAAATAAGAACAAAAGTAAAACTGGTACCCCGAAATATAAGTTCATACATGGCACATGTATTACATGGATTATGGAACTTTTAAGCATACCTTAATACAAAGTGTATCATGAATATCCAAAAATTAATTTACCTTAACAGTAATTAATCCCATGTTTTCAAGTATGGCATTTAACTTACTAATTACAACATAACCAAAATATTTCCTGTATTTTCAAAAGATAAGGTAAACTTATATTCATTGTTAATTAATAACCTTTTCTTTCAGAGTCAAATGACCATGATGACTGTGGATTTTTCAAATCATATGACTGATAATATAAATAGACATTGCTAATTTGGCACTGACACATGAAATGAAAAAGTTTTCTTTGACGCATTCTGTAACAACGGAACATAAAAACAACTACTATTGAAAATCTATTATTAGGAGCTTAAAATCATGTAATTTTTGTTTACTATATAAACTGAAATTGCTTAATTTGTTATTTATCACAAGACTCCAATACCATAGAACCATTGCTCTAGCATTGTAACTAAGGAACAAGAAAAACATTTTTGTTTGTTTTGAATCACAAGATACAAGTCAAGTGAGTGTTACTATAAATATAATTTGCATTATTGTCACAAGACGTAAAAAGTACCTGGTATTTTCAAAAGATTAGCAGATTACTTAACTAATTGATGGTTATTTAATTCAAAGGATTTTTCAAATCAAATGTCTTATTATGTATAAAGCGTATTACTAATTTAGGTGTACTCAAGACCAAATTTTGGGAAGTCAAAAACATTAAAAAAATGTTCAAAATCAGTCAAGAGTCAACTTAAATTATAAGACTAAGAAAGTGACAACTCTACAACCGATCCAACCCTTGGATCACCATGGCCAGTGAAAGTGATACATGTACATGGCTGATTACACATATTATATTCATAATTACTCCACATATCAGCACAACAATGTTATATCTGCAAATTTGATAATTAATACACTAAAGAATTTGCAACCTTATCATTTTAAACACTGACATACTTTAATGTATAATGAGGCAGAAGAAAAGATTTCAGAAATGTCATCATCTCATAAAAATCATCAACTCAATTTTGTTTGGAACATAAGCCATCAGTCTAGGCCTTAAAGTGGCTCTTAGTAGAGAGATATATATAAAATAAATTGTCATGGGACACAGATGATGTCCCTGTTTGCCTATCATATAAAGTGATAAAGGGGCATTACTCAAGAAAGATAAATGCGACACCACTCAATTTCAATTCCACATTTCCATTCTCAATTTTAGATCTGCATTATAATAATTTATTAAATGGCCCAAAGCATTGTGTATAATTATCACAACATTTGGTTGTGGCAAACTAAAGTTAAAGAACAGAAATGAAAAATTCAGCAGGGTTTATGTTTATAAAGGGGCATAACTCAAGAACTGTAAAATTGATGCAAACCAATTTCAAAACTGGATTTGCATGAATTGTATTATACGGTAAAAGCATTGTGTACATACAAGTTTCATAATATTCACGAAGTTTAAATGTTAAACAGCAATATGTGCAATAAAGAATCAATTAGAGTGTAAAAAAAAAAAAAAAAAAAAAAGTTGCATAATATTTGGTTGAGGCAAATTAAAGTAAGAGAATGGAAACCGAAAATAAAGCACTTTTAATGTTTATTAAGGGTCATTTATAACTTGTTATGTGGTAATATGCACTGTGCATAAGTTTCATAACATTTGGTAGAGGCATACTAAAGTTACAGAACTGAAACCAACTTTGGGGTGTATGTACGTACATTTTTATTGTACCTACAGACGAAAGAGTAAAACTTAATGCTACCACAGCTTTGACAGAGGCATAAAAATCTAGAATCTATTTTTTTTTGTTCAATCAAAGTCAATCATTAATGAAAGTAAAATAGAGAAATAATACATCGCTTTTAGCAGCCAGTATCATATGGTTCAATCTGTCAGATTTAGGTAAGATACATACATTGTATACATTGATGATGAACTATTCACTTGCAAGTGAATAATTCAAACCTCATTGAATAAGTATTTATGTGAACTTCAATTCAACCCCTTAGTTGGGGATGGATAACGCATGAATTGTGTGTGTTAAGTTATTTAATGGAAAAAAATGTCAACATTGAAATGAAACTAAAGTTAATCATTTGATTGACTGATTAGATCCACAAAAAATCATTCTTAAACTGGTAAAATCAATGATTAACATATATTTGTAATCTTTAATATGAAATCAAACAGACCTATTAAAATCCAATTGCATGAGTTTGCTTAATCCATTTGTACATGTACAACATGTATCTATATTTATTTTTATATTACATTAAATTGCTTATATGACCATCAGAGGTTAACTCCATGGTTAATTAGGCCAAAATTAAAAATATGTTTGTTTCCCCTCCCCCCCCTGTGTCAAAAATAAGCCCCCGGGTCAAAAAAAATATTTTCCACAAAAAATTGAAATTATTTTTTTCCTGTAAATAATTTGTTTCTATTTTTGGAAAGTGCTTGAAAGCAGAAGGATTGATAGTCTAAATAAATACACTCAAATTGAGCACAAACAACTGATAAGTGGCCTGGACTGGACAAGTCAAACCATTCATGTGACCATGTTATGACAATCACATCCAGTTGAAAAAAGAAAAAAAAAAGAACCTGCCTTCCTGGTCTGTTTACAGAGAGTAGACCCGGGGGAGGGGAAACAGACATTCTTTTAAATGTGGCCTTAGATGGTGCAAGTGTCTAAAATAAAATACACATGAAATGAAAGCTTCCTATTATCAAGCCAGCCCATGCCCTGTAAATTGTTTATTAAAGACTTTTTGTAGTTTAGATAATTGTTTAAAATTCTTATAAATCAAATATGAGAATTTGAGTCAAATCGATGAACATGAATTTGATAGATCATGTTGTAAGACCCTTTAAATAATCTGGAATTTACTTTATATTTTTTAATAAATTGCATTTCCTCATTTATTTAACACCCTATCAAGCATAATTTTGATATAATTATTATATGACGGTTGCTGATAACAGATAAATGTATAGAAGTCTCTTCTTACCATTAAACCCATGCCAGGTATATAGGCTTTCCGATTTGGCAAATAGTTAAATATATCCGAGTTCATCTTCATATTAAAATAAAGTTGAGATTGGGGAATGCAAGCAATAAAACTTGTATGTCAGATCTGATTTTTATTTAATCGCTGTCTGTTTTTAAAGGTGAATGAGACTAGGCATTTAATGGTCATGTGAATATTCTATTTATAATTATTCTTTTTAGTTCTATTTATAATTCATATGGAATAAGACAACTACATTACCTGCATAACCATTTTCCTTGTGACTTACAGTAAGGGATAATACAATGTTTATTTCTGGTTCATAGTCACACCTTTACTTAGTCATGTCTCATGATCACATGAGTACATTTTAGACGTTTTGTGGTTTTAGAATGAAATCAGTTTTGTACTATTATGGCAAGTGGGTTCCGAGTTTGTTTGTTTCTAATGGTGAATGTGCATCGCCACTATCAAGTTTGTTTATTTTGGTTGGCAAAACTTCTTTTCCTAAAACTATTGAGGACATTTTTGGTAAAATCTATCGTCTTCTTTGACTTGTTCGTTAGTTAAAAGTACCTGTAATGTGCCGCTATTAGACATTGATAAAGTTAAGTGGCGTGTTATCAAATCATGAAGCCTTATTGTTGGGGAAACAGGATTTTCTTTTTATCAATTCCTCTTTTGCTATTATTTTACAACATGGAGAAAGTTGATGTTCCGGGTCACATGACTATACAATGGGAGACAACTGTAGCTTATTTTCGCGCGGAAATATGAAAACTTATCAAGCGTTGTCACGAAAAACAAGTACGAGTAGTCTAAATAGTGTACCATCGGTTTGTCCAATGAAGCGTTCCCTCATTTTTGCAGGCGGTTGTGGAATGCCCCCGTTTTCTAACTGATCATATGTATTGTTCGTTAGTACTATCAAGGATTTGTAACTATACAAATCCTTGGTACTATACAAATCTTTGGTATGATATATATATGACCTGATCAGTCATATTTATAGTGGGGCCTGATGGTGGGGCGGTCTCATCACGATTCACGAGTTGATTTTTTTCGTCTATCATGATTCACAGAAAATAAATTTCCATGATCACGGATCACGAAAATATAAAAAAAACAAGAATTATCTTTAAAAAAAAGATATCCGACGTATTTAAATTTGAGTATATAGATATAGGAAGATGTGGTGTGAGTGCCAATGAGACAACTCTCCATCCAAATAACAATTTAAAAAGTAAACCATTATAGGTTAAAGTACAACTATCATTTCGATAACCTTCAGAAACAGGACCTCATAAATAAAATCTCCATCTGAATGTAACTACAAGAAATTATTTACTAAGTCTGGTTACATTAAGGCAATAATATATTTATTAGAATTTTGTGATGACACCTAAAAATTTTATTTGTCAAAAAAAACTAGTGTAAATAAAAAGAAACAAATATGCATTTACTACTGTTTACATTAAACTTAATTCATGGTTAAAAAAAGCTAGAAACTATTGGTAGTATAAGTAGTATCTTTCTGTTTACATTCACAAAAAACCCGCGGAAATCTCACGTGCGTACGTAGGTGTGTTCTAAAAGTCTAGAAAGTTTACATCAAAAATTATACAATTGGCCCTAATAACAGCTGTCATGGATGCAAAGAGCTGTTGGAGAAACAATTATTTTAATAAAAATATAAATCTGTGTAAGATCTAGTTCAAATATTTATAGTTTTTTACTTGCTTTCCACCACGATATAATTTCGAGACGTTTTTTCAAACACAACCAAATCACCCACCATGACAGCATTTTGTCCAATCACAGAAAGGATTTTCGAGCATGCGTAGTCTGTTGCCATAGTGAAGCGTCCTTAAGTTCAAAGTGCACAAACTACGTCGGAAAAAATCTGTAGAAAAGGGGATCACGATAGCGAAAATGCGCCGATCACGACGAACAAAAATAACCCATGCGGCCCCTCTATATACTATAATCAGATCTAGGAACATTATATTAAATATGATGCTTCTGGTCAGATTATATCTTTTTTTCACTTAATTAATGTCACATTCCTACTCTCATCAGAGATATATATGACTCATATATATATATATACGCACATCTTACGAATTGGAAATTGTCCTTTTTTATGATAATGGGTCTGGGCTTCCATAGGAGTAGAAAATAAGGCAAAGGGGACAAACTTATTTTAAAACAGACATGCAGTTTTTAACTGAAACTAAGACAATTCCTTGCTGAAACCAACACATCTAAATCATCATATATTAGTTAAGCAGTTGTTTTCCCATTTTCCTTTTTAATTTGCATTAGTTTTATAAAAGTATGGGGGTGTCCCTTTTCACTGGTTTTGTTGATATAATACCCCAAAGAAGGTATCAATATAAAAATACAGCGATTTAAATTTGAATTTGGATATTTAGGATTTTCGCTGTTCTGGCGGACACGATGTAACAGGTGAACTACCTACCACCTGAAATTCAGAATAAAAGTGAATCACTTAAATGAATGAAAACTTATGATTCCACGGCACTCATTGGCACTCATACCACATCTTCGTACATTTTTTTTTGTATATGTATAATATCAAGTTATAGGGATATTCCCCATATAAGAAATACACAATTTGGTCAATTTGGAAAACTAAAGACCTGAATTATATAAAACACAATAAAGGAAAAACTTGTGAAATCACCATCAACCACTTAAGTACTAACGAGACTGATTTGGGACAGGCATATGAGAATTACTGCAAAGGGGTTAGACATGGTTGAAGCCAAAACCAAACTGTATTGGATCTGAGTCATGATTGGGATCTCCAACAAAATATCCCATGAAATTAGACAATTTTAAGACCAGACAGATAAAATTAACACGGAAGTAGCAGTATGTATATTAAAAGTGAAGATCGAATATAAAGATGTTATCTTTACACTATGTCTATAGAAACAAAATCACGCGTACATATAATAACACCGCATCATAGATAATTCGGATTATATTGCCGAAAGTAGCAATTAATCAAAAACTGTTTATGAATTCATATGAAAATGGTTAGGCTTGGAAGTGTTGGTTTAATCTTAATTTCTGCAACTGTACACGTGATTCTGGTATCTGGTGAGTTGAAATATTTTATATATTATAAATATATTTAGAAGGAAATGAAGAAAAAAAATGACTAGTTGAGATGAAATAACATGAAATTTTATTATGTATCAAATCATGACACAAAATTAGTAGTCAGCACTTTTGTGTTTATAATTAATTATTACTGATATGATCATAACTATAAATTGATACAACTTGCGAGAGGTTTGGCTAGCTATAAAACCAGGTTGAATCCACTGCTTTCTTCATAAGGAAATGCTTGTACCAAGTTAGTAATATGACAGTTGTTTACCATTCGTTTGATGTGCTGGGCTTTTGGTTTTGCCATTTGAAAAGGCACTTTTCGTTTTGAAATTTTCTTCGGTATTTTTGTTATATTATTTTTACCTGTTTAACAAAACTTTAAATTTTCGAACATTAGGATTTTCTTCCCCAGGAGAAGATGACCTTATGGTTTTTGGCAAAACCTTTCTAAAGTTTTGTTCCACAATCAATGCTCTCTAAATTCGTATTTTTTTACCCTTTTGCCTTTTTTTTTTTTTTTTTTTATCTTAACGTCACTGATGAGTCTTTTGTAGACAAAACACGCACCTGGCATATACATTTTCCCTCCTGGTGTCTTTGATAAGGATAATCCATATAAGAATTGACAAATTTCGAAGCAAATCAAAGGCTGTATTATTTTTTATAATTTACTTCATTTCAAAGTCATAGTGAAATCTCTATTACGATGCAAACTCTCGCGCATCACATCGAGTAAAAGACGACTCTGAGACTACTAGTAGTCAGGACGACTCAAGCCATTTTAAGTGGGTTTTTTTTAAACTTTTGATTTTTATTATTTCCAACAATTACAACATATACATGGCATACATACAATATGATATAAGATATATACAATGTTATTATCATAAATACATCTTAATTGATAAGACGACTCAAGTCATTTTAAGTGTGGTTTTTTTTGGCAACGTGTGACTGTCATTAAGAGAATACTCTTAAAAAGATGGTATTTTCAAAGATTTAGTCTGTGTACTGGGATAGATTGTATTACAGCAATACTATGAAATATAAATATACTCATCGATCGTAGATATCAGGATTAAAATTTCACATATTAACTCCAGCCGCGCGTTTCGTCTACAAAAGATTCATCAATGACGCTCGAATCAAAAATTGTTAAACAAAGCAAAATAAAGTACGGAGTTGAAAATCATTGAGGACCAAAAATAAATGTCTAATAAGATATTGTACAAAGATATGAAGAAAACATTCACATACGATCATTGGGTAATTCGTGGACGCGTAAGTCGGTATCTACTGTGACAAAAAAAAATGTGCGGTTGACACGTTTCTGGACCTCCTGGGCATGGATCCAGTCCAATTTTGTTGTCGATGTTATGGTATCCTTTGCCGTTTATGTGTAAACGTTTGAGTTGGTTGAGTGATTGAGGTGTGGGTTTGTGGTAAGTAATGTGTGACCCATGGTTGAGTGATTAAGGTGTGGGTTGGCGGTAATTAATGTCTGGTCCGCTACCACTTCTAGGTGATAATCAGTTGATGAAGTCTGGCAAAAGCGTGCCATTGTGCCTTGTTAAGCACTCGAGTTTCATACATGATAATTTGAGTTGGTTGAATGATTGAGGTGTGGGTTGGTGGTAAGTAATGTGTGGCCCACTGTTGAGTGATTAAGGTGTGGTTGGTTGGTGGTAAGTAATGTGTGGCCCACGATTGAGTGATTGAGGTGTGGGTTGGCAGTAATTCATGTGTGGCCGTACCACTTCTGGATGATCATCAGTTGATCAAGTTTGCATTAACCCCAAGTTTGCCCGTGAAATGTAAAAGGGTGCAGGACAATTAAGCGAAATAAATAAAAAAAAACTAGCATGAAACATTTAGCTCAATTGTAGAGCTCCCACTAAAAAAACACCGGTTTGAGGTAGCACAATACAAAGATATTTTTACTTCCAATCTCCAACATTTAAAATGATGTAACTTTCTTAAGAATGCATACAAATTAATAAAAGTGTTATATATAGATAGATAAAAGATAAATCTTTTAAATGAATGCAATATTCTTGTTATGTAATCATTATGTAATCAATTATTGTGCAATTAATGGCAAATCTTGGTCAGTTCACTTGAATGAATTTAGCTCTTTCATCTATATAACTATACAGGAAATTTTAATGAAATCTTAATCAACACAGCAGGAGCTACAAAAGGGTATCTCAAATTATCACTATCATATTCCATTCTCTCATAAATCTGTAATTAAATTTACTAAGTAGTTTGAACATCATTACCACATTAAAGTAGATAATGATTGATTAGGTGTAAAATTTGATCTACACATTGTATACAAAAAAAAGAAGTAAAAACACAAAAATACTGAACTCCGAGGAAAATTCAAAAAGGAAAATCCAAAATTAAAAGTCCAAACACATCAAACGAATGGATAACAACTGTCATATTCCTGACTTGGTACAGGCATTTTCTAATGTAGAAATTGGTGGATTGAACCTGGTTTTATATCTAGCTAAACCTCTCACTTGTATGACAGTCGAAAATCTGAAATCTGAAACACCCTATTGTAGATAATGGCCCTAGAAGCAACATTTAATAAGATCAACCCTCTCGGGGTAACCATGAAGAGGCTAATTTCAATTGTAAGTGGAAATTTCTTGTCAAATTTTGTAGACAAAGTTAACATTATAATTGATAACATAATTGTAGTATGGTAATAATACTGCATTAATTTGAAAGAGAAATCTGTGAGCAATCCATAAATATCACTTTTGTAAATTTTCAATCATTATAAAGAAAGCTACACCATTTTAAAACTGGGGAATACTAGTATTTGGAGATATAAAATGTTTGTATTAGGCTACCTTAATCCGACCACCTGTATAACATATAATATATACTAATTCGGTTGTTGTCGTGGTACTCAGTTATAATGGGATCATTGCTGTGTCAGATATAATTCATTGTTTTATATTTTAGGTGTAGTAATTATAACAGATGTCGAAATGCTATCTACAACAGGCATAGTATATGCCAAGAACGGTAATCATTTATAAAGATCTTGAAAAGGTTTCGAAATACCCCCCCCCCCCCCCCCCCCCATTGTTTTACTCCGATATGAGAATAACAATTTGGAGTAAACACATAACATATAATTTACTTTTATTGTATGATATATATCTCAGGATGGCATTCCATTTACCACTTTATCATATCTCAGTAACTGCTTTTTTAATCATCACAGCAAGCATTTAGATGGATCGTCAGCTTTAGAAATCGGAAAAAGTATGCTGATAACTATATTTTGATATCTTCCTTATTATGAAATAGCAAATCAATTGCATTCCTCTTTCCACTCTTGATATACATGCAAGAAAACACGAACTATATTTTTGGAAAATACGTTTCAGTTACCTGTCACGTCATGATGACTGCTGAATTGTTCTAATCATAGAGACGTAAATAACAGTACGACCATCCAAGTTTCGGATTCGTTGCTCCATCATTTTGGAAGTTGAAAAAAAATTTAGCCACCAATTCGGAAGATTTTCTGAATTATCATCCCATTCAAATAAAATTTACACATAACAATACATTTTATTTCAATAAATGATTTATCGTTCCTGAAAGTTGTATGCAAGAACATTTTAACCCCTCCCCTTTTCCACCAAATTTCAGGTATATATATACACACCTCTTGCTGAAGCTATGCTTTTCAGAATTAAAAAAAATAACATAAATTTGCATGTCATCTCCAATTTTGTTCATCAAGGTTTAGAGGAATGTTCTCAGTTATGAGTAGCTGTTATTGATGGTGTTTCTTAAAACAATTACAAAAACACATGTTTTGAGTTGCATATTTGGTATTTAACAATAATTGTAAATTTGAAACCAAGAGAATTTTTCAAATTTGAGCTATCAACGATTTCAAATGTCAACAAAACTACTTTAAAGTTGCCATGGGTGTCGAAATGATATATAACATAATAATTAATACACATCTAGAAGATTATGAATATACTACATTTGTATGTAAAGGGAAACCTACCAAACTTTATTTTTTTTATTGCAGAGACGGTCAATAATTCCACTGGTTTGGATAATATAAATAGACCCGGAGTAGACACAGATATAAAAACATCTTCTTCACTGAAAAGCCTAAAGTATTCACTCATAGACATGCTTATAATCGGTTTCGTCTGCATCACCACAACCGCCATGTTATCAGTATCACTTAGTATATTGTACTTTAAATACGGTAAGTTTTTCTTGTTTTGACAAAAAAATAGATATAGGAAGATGTGGTATGAGTGCCAATGAGACAACTCTCCATCCAAGTAACAATTAAAAAAAAATTAGTATAGTTCAATGTACGGCCTTCAACATGGAGCCTTGGCTCACACTGAACAGTAAGCTAAAAAAAATACTAGTGTAAAACCATTTAAACGGTGAAACCAACGGTCTAATTATCTATATAAAAGCGAGAAATGAGAAACACGTAACTGTTGTATGAAATGCATAAACAGAGGACAGCCACTGTACATCAGATTCCTCACTTAGGACAGGTTCAAAAGACTGTTTATAGATGCATGACGTCCATAAACTGGAATTCTGAAGAGAATTGAATACTGTGGTAAAAGCGAAAATTAAACCATCATAGACGACCTAAGATATGGTTATGGTCGAAAATATTAAAATCTTCATATGGTAAATACCTGATTTTATTACAATCAAGGTTTCAATAAAGGACTCTAGGTGTAGAGCATGGACGTGTGATACAGGTTCCCCTTTTATATCACAAATGACACCAAAGCTGAGCCTGTTTTTTAGTTATATATTTCGCTTGGTTGTTGCTAAGCTTTATCAATGAACTTATTGTTTTTTTCAGATTGTAAACAAGAAGAACCCGAAGAAAAGTAAGTTTCTTTATCTATGCATTGCGTCAATAATCTTTACACTGCGCTGGTAATCTATACATTGCGCCGGTTATCTTTACACTGCGCTGTTAATCTATACACAACGCCGGTTGAAATACAGTTCATACAGTTGTATGGATATTGAATTTAGTGTAAATGAAAATCAAGTAACGATCTTATATTTCGGGGTAAAATCCCAACTATAACTATAAGGTTCTGACGAACGGAATGGGTATTTCCATCTAGACCATCAATTCACAAGTGAACTGATAGCTTAGAAATAACCGATTTTTTTTTAAAATGAGACAATAAAAAAATGTAAAGACAGAAAAACGTCACTTCTTAAAAAAAAAAGACCAGTTAAATAAACAATACATCTTTCTTTGTTTGATGCCGTCTAGGGCATGGGTAGTTATTTATATCTGTAGTTTCGGCAACATTTATCTGGGTCTCCGGAAGCTTTTAACGAGAGACTTTAAAATATCAATTAAGTCAGCACAGCTGCCGTTACAAAAAAAAGTAACCATCGTTTTTCTGATATCTTGTGTAATTTTAGGCATTTGTTGTTAAAGAGTAAAAGGGGAGGCGAAAGACACCAAGGAGATCGCAAAGATTCACTAGTCAAAGCACGGGCTAAATTGAACAAGAGTGTATATATTCGCTCAAATGTACCGCTGTTTCATTTATAGTATCATTGAACATATGTTGGAAGGTTTTACTAAAAATACGATATATGATAAACTTAACATTATCAATGTTCTATGAAAATGATGTCAGATCAAATGAGCCATGCCCTGGCGATCATTTCATACACCAACTTTTAGCCAAAATAAAATCAATAAAATGTATTTTTCTCTTAAAATAAAAAAATTCCCGTGATCAATTCCTAGTTTTTTTTTTCTTCTTCTTCTTCAAACTGACATGTTATTGATACATTAATTACCGTTTGATTGGTATAGAATATCCTTTAGCTCTGGATATCTGTGAGATAGCGATTACTGTACAAGTATATGTATGCTTTTATATAATGTTTGGATATATCCTTTACAAGGTTGGCATAGTTCCATTGCATAGAACCTGACCATGTTTGATAGTATCTGGTTTCTTTTACAGGATTAGATCTTATGAAGACTTGCATTCGGCCTCGTCGTCAACAGGTGGATATGCCAATGTGAACTGATCGCATCTTAGTGACCAATCATACTGTACGAATAGAGTGCAATGTACATTTTCTCATAATAGTTGAATTCATACAAGAAAATCGTTTATCTGTTGTTTTTTTTTACAAACAACTGCATAATATCGCAATACATTTTTGTATCAATTTTGACATAGGAAAACGCACGTTTGTTGTATGTCATATATAAGTGTTTTCGTTTATGGTTGATTTTTGCAGATTTTCTCGTTTGAATTGTTTTAAATTTCGTCAGGTTGAAAGTTTATATATCCTTGATATGGTATTTTCCTGGAAAGCCTTCATTTTATGAAACTACTCCTGCTCCCGTTTTTACCAGTTACCGTCGATAGACAATTGCGCTACAAACACAATACACATTTGCGCTTTAAATCAAGATACATCTAGACCGGACATTTGCGCTTTTTGCTATGATAGTTTAACAATTATAGTAAGCGCGTTTCATCTACTCATCAGTGACGCTCATATCAAAATATTTATTTACAAGTACAAAGTTTAAGAGCATTGAAGGTCCAAACTTCCAAAAACGTTGTGCCAAATATGGCTAAGGTAATCTATGCCTGGGATAAGAAAATCCTATGTTTTCGAAAAATTCAAGTTTTGTATTAAACTAGAAATTTATAAAAACGACCACATTATTGATATTGATGTCAACACCAAGTGTTGACTACTGGGCTGGTGATACCCTTGGGGACAAAAGACAAATCGTTTAGGCATCCAAAAATTTTCAAAGACAAAATCACAATAGGTATGAGCAGCAAAACCATTATAAAACATTGAATTGTACAGGCAACCACTATTAAGACCAGTATAATCTCTGCATTTAGGTGTTTAATGTTTTCATTTTTGTTTATTGATGAATTTGATTATTTATATGATTAATATGTTTTACTTATGCTATCACAACTATGTTGTTACCTTATTATTAAAAGTTTATACTTTATATTGATCTATTCTATTTATACCATTTACCTGTATTATTTGCGCCAATGAAATGTATTATCGAAAGCTGGGTTTGAGAAAATACGCAAAATCGAAAAAAAAACATACAATTGACACTTGAATGTATTAACGGCTAAAACATATTATTTGTCTTTGTTTATTTTTAATCTTTACTGTTTACTTCCTTTTAGATAATATCTTTTAGGCGTGGCTCGGTTTTATAAACACCCGCCATAATTTGATTGTGTTGTAATGCTATTGTCATATTTTGTATTCTTATCTTTCATTTTTGTCTATATATTTTGTCTACAGAGTTTCCATATGCCACTTTTTGTTGTTGTCATAGTTATTTTCAAATAACCAATATTGTATTATCATATATTATATATTGTCAATATAATGGATTCTCTGCGACTGTCATACAAGTGAGAGGTTTAGCCAGCTATAAAACTAGGTTTATTTCACCATCCTACATCAAGGAATTCTTGCACCAAGACAGGAATATGTCCATTCGTTTGATGTGTTTAACTTGTCATTTGATAATTGATGAGGGAGTTTTCGTTTTAATTTTTCTTGGAGTTCGGTATTTTTGTTATTTTACTTTTTATGCGTTCCAGGAAGGAATATTAAAATCAATAGTTATAATCTACTCTTAATATCTTTAAAAAAAACCCCAAAGTAGTCAATACTACAAGCTCTTGTATTTTTTTAAAACTTCGAATACGTAGATAACCTAGAAACACCATTCAATCAATCAAAGCAGTAATGCACTACTCATCTGTATAGGCATGCTTTCAGTGTTGTATTTTGCTGTACAACACTACCATATAAATATCGAATTTTCTGTATGCAAGGATACCTTTTTATTACAAGTATAAAGTATTTGCTATTTAAAATACTAAGATTTCGACCAGGTTAACATAGATAATAGCTAGTTGTTTCAGCCGACGTCAATTATGCATACACTTCTACTTATTTTTCTATTAAAAACAACAACACGTGCAACGAGTGCAATTGTAACCTATTCTTGAGAAAGCTGTGCTTATTAAAAAAAAAATTCTCGCAAAAAGATCCCTTCAACATATTCAACACAATCAGCTTATATCATGTATAAGGTAATCTCCTAATCTAACAATGATGTAACAATACACGACTTCAAATGTTATGTTTAACTATGACTTCAAATATTAAGCATAACTAAAGAAGTTTCAACCCAGATGTATATTCATACATGTATTGGGTGAGTACTGACAACGTTACGTGCTCCTCGGTTTGAATGATACAACAGATAGACCATATAAAATATTGAAATCGAAAGAGGAAGTAAATTAACTGCAATACAGGCAGACATTTACCGGGTTTGTATTTTATTGTTTTGTTTGACCTTCTTTTCACAATGTTTATGTTAAAATATCATTAATATGCGGAAAACGAACTCAAAATCTACAGTTTTGTGGCAGTTGGATAAAAGTAAAATCACAAAAATACTGAATTCCGAGGAAAATTTCAGACCGGAAAGTCCCTAAAGCAAACGGCATAACCATAAGATCAAACAACACCATAATGATAACAACTGTTATAGTCCTGACTTAGTACAGGCATTTTTTTATGTAGAAAATGGTGGATTAAACCATTTTTGTTTATAGCTAGCTAAACCTCTCACTTGTATGGCAGTCGCATCAAATGCCCTTCTATCGACAAGGATGAGTGGACAAAACAAACAGACAAGAATAATAGGTAAAAATTGCAAAAAATAGAGGTTCAGCAGTCATTGTTATAACCTTAATCATTATAAAAACAAACAAATATGTCACCAAGAAGCACAAAAAGGCATAAAGTTTAAAGCACATAAGCAAAAAGCATGGTTGCTCAGTCGTTAGTTTTCTATGTTGTGTTTTTATACAGTAGTCAAGTCTTTTTGTAGAAGGTGTAAGTTCATGTTCGACTTATGAGTTTGAATGTCCTATGGTATCTTTCGCCTCTCTTTTTGTCACAGGGAGGTACCCTTTCCAATAGAGTTCTCATGAATTTAAAAATCCATCGACCTAATATCAGATGAGAAAAAGGAAGGACCAAAGCCATTGCACATGTTGCAGGTACCCTTGCATGGTGGAAAGAAACTCGGAAATGTTCTTATTCACAAAATCAATGGCCAGAAATAAAATTACTGTTCTATGGTTCCCATACACTGTCACAACAAAATCATCAGGGAGTAGTTATTTTTTCCACAAATTGCCAATTTTTTATTTAAAAGAGGGGCGAAAGATACCAGCGGAACTGCCAAACTCATAATCGAAAAAAAACTGACAACATCATGGCTAAAAATGAAATAACAAACAGACAAATAATAGTACACCAGAAACAACATAGAAAACTAGACAGAGCAACACGAACCTCACCAAAAACTGGGGGAGATCATGGCTCAGGTGCTCCGGAAGGGTAAGCAGATCCTGCTCAACATGTGACATCCTTACTTTATTTAGTTTAAATAAGGCAGAAAGAAATGTCTAAAAATAGGAAATAGAAAGTAATGATTAAAGGCAACCCCAAAAGAACTTTTGAATATGAATTGAGACAAGTGGTTTAGTGACAGATGACAAATTCCCTCAAAAGCTTTCATGAAATTTTATTTGAATTTTACTTCAAAGTTCAAATATTTAAAATTGCACTTTCTCTCTTTTATTTAGCAAGTATTGTCAGATGGATGAACTTTCAGCACATTTAATTGAGGAAGACCAAAGAGCTTCACTACCTACGCATCCCGAAGTGAAGAGGATACAATTAGCAATTGAAAATGTATTAAAAACAATCTTAGGCTGTATTGCAGATAAAGACAAACGACTTAAAGGCAAATTGCTACCAGTAGGTAGCTATTACACTGACTTAAAAATTGGGTTTCCAGATGAATTTGATTTTCTCTATGAACTTGAATCACTTGTTGAAGGAAAAAACTTTGAGATAAGACCCTCTGGGTTTAAGGATATCAAAAACTTATGGAGAACCCCAAATGGCAATCCATTGAAGAAAAAAGTTCAAATCAAGACACCAGAAAAATTCTCTAACAAGGATAATGAAAATTCGAGTTCTAACTGGTTACATAAAATAAATGGAGGCTTTGTTCTAAGCCCTGTAGGCGTTAAAAATACCCTTTATGATGCAGTTTTTCATGAAGCACATCACCTTGACAATTCAATGCTCCCTAGGTATTTGTCCCTTGACAGGACAGAGGAAGCCACATTTGTCTACGGTCCAGCTACTACTTTATTCTTTATTTGGAATGGTAGATTTTATAAAAATCTTAAAGTTAGTGTGGATTTAACAGTATGCATTAAAGCAGAGAACTGTGACGAATATTTTGACTTTTTAAGACCAAATTACATGGATCAATCTAGCTGCTTAAGAAAAATACTTGAAGAAGAAATGTGTTGCTATGGTTGCCACCTGGTACCTCATATTTCTGATCATGGCCATATTCAATGGAAATTGTCTACTTCTTATTTGGAAACCAGAGTTTTATCAAGATTTCCAAAGAAATCAGTCTTGAAACAAGTTATTAGAATTGTTAAATTTGACAAGGAAAAGTTTCTGAAAGTGCGTCCCGATCTTGGGATAATGAATGATAAAATATTAGCTGATTTTCTTCAACTGGCCAACTTTTACAGTGGAAATGATTATGATGAAAATTTTAAAAACTTAGTTTCATCATACGTAATAAAGAATGTAGTATTCCACCTGTGTGGGTTTGCTACTTGCAGGGAATGGAATAAAGCTTCCCTTTCAACATTGTATCTTTTGACACTCACTACACTCTATGGAGGTTTTAAGAGACATTCAATCAGAAACTTTTTTATTTCTCAACACAATCTAACCATTCCAGACCATGGAGATATCTTACCTGGGTTTCAGAAACTATTTGGAGAAGTCAAAATTGAAAGTTACCAAAAAAGGTTTCAACAACTGGATATAAAAGATTTTGACTTGAATAAATTTGAAAGTCAACCATTTGAGCCATCAGGACTGAAAACATTCTTTAAAATTACTAAAGATGACATAGATACAAATTATCATATTCTGTGGGAGTCAAAATTTCTAATTTAACAAAATTTACGGTGTTGATAATTTAAAAGAAAAATGCAATTAGTAATTTAGTCAACAGTAAACATCTTGCTATTTCTCTCACATTATAGAAAAGTATGCTATATTTTAAATATTTATTTTCCATTCCTATTTTGTACATTTAACAATAAGGTCGATAGTTTTCTCTTTGAATTGTTTCAAAATTTGTTATTTGGTAGGGCCTTTTATATCTGAATATGCATAAGGGAATTGCTAATTGTTGAAGGCTGTACAGTGACCTACATTTGTTTATTTCTGTGTCATTTGCTCTCTTTTGTAGAGTGTTTTCATTGGCAATCATATCACATCTTCTTTTTTCAAAAAAACCTGTGCAACTGGAGATAAACAGAAACATACAATTATTTTTCACCTAAGGTATAGTGTGAACATGTTGTCTTTCCCTATGTAGGTCAAACAGTCAGCTGCTCACAGAACGAAACACTTTTTTAGGTTTTTTTCATAATTTTTCATAACATAAAAGTTGTGGTAAAAGTAAGTTTCTCAGTTGATCAGGAGAAAATGTTACTCTATTTGTTTCTTAAAAAAGGTGTGGCACCATGGTAACCATACTGTGTCTGATATGCAAAATTGTGAAAAATGCTTCTGTAAAAAGAATAAACAAGAAATAGAATCACAATTTACTTCTTTATTTGTTATGTTTGACCAAGAACAGTTATCTTTTTCTGTAATGTCTGTTTTGGAAACAAATAATCTTTCATTATGTCATCCAGCTCATTTAAGGACAATAAAATGTGATCTTTGACCTTTTCCTCTTTCTCAGTTTTCAAGGTCAACTTCAGAAGATGATACAGATCACGTAGTACAGATTCCAATACCTGAAAAGAAAAAGAAAACAATAATTATGTGTTACCATTAGCAACTGATTGTATTACTTCAAAATTTTATTTGTTTATCCACAAAGCCCAATAAAATAAAATACCATAAGACATATATAAAAAAAAAATGGAATGTTTTAGTGAGAGCAACTTGTGCATTGGATATCAAAAATATATTTTTATTTCAAATATTTAATAACTCTTAAACAAAAAGACACAAAATAATTAGGAAGCCTCATAACAGCTTTTTGTCATAAAATTTAATTTGACACTGTATACCAAATTTAAGAAGTGGTATAATAAATCTGCCACAGGCATGATTAACTGATTCATTCAGTTAAAACTGTTCTTTCTTTCAATAGGCTGATGATTTTAAACATTTACTGGCCTTTCACACACTACTAATACTACTAATTTGATTAAATGTATGAGGGGAATTATGTAATGTGACCATTAAAGCATTGTTTCTGATATTTTTAGTTGTCTTTAGCGAGAGTATTCAATCAACAGCTTCCTGTAGTAGTGAGCATCCTAGAAAACAGTATCAAAGAATTCAACAAAACATGCACAGATTGTCTATACGATACAAAAATGTGCAACATTATTTTATTTCAGTTGTTGTGCTTTATATCATTTAATTTCACAACACTTAAATATTGCTATAAATTGTTTCTTCACTTTTGATAAAATCTGACTAATTTAATTATAATATACCTGCAACATATCTTTCCCCAGACCTTGTAACAGCATGGTAGTCAGCATTGCTGCAGCTTTCCTTACTTCAGGACTATCATCAGTCTTCAGTAAACTCTGGCAGCATTCAAATATCTAAACATAGAAATAGAACATTAATTATAGGGTTACCAAATTCTGAAGGTTTTACATTTCTGTAAATATTGACAATGCAATTGCCCATAGGAACTCCTTTTACGGCTAAAACTGTACCACTTTTACTATGAAGCTCTGAAAAAAAACTTATCCTAGAATTGAAAGTTCATATGCACCACAAATGTTTCAAAGGTCAAAATATCTGTGCGGCATATTTTCAACATTTATATGCCCTGAACTTCTCAGAGTTTAAACTAACATTTATTTTCTTAACTCCCCCTACCTCGAATGAAAAGTTACCACAGATTTCAATGTAAACAATATGCACATGTATATTTACTGGTAACATTCCCAAGTTATGTCTCTGTGAGATGGAACACAGAGAGCATAATTGGGAACCAGTATGTAAACAAAATTAATTTTCTATGAATATTCAAGATCTTCCCAAAAGATACTTGTTTTGAGAAACAGCTGTATTTACAAAGTGCAACCTGTAGTGCTGTATAAATTCTTAACGTCAGGATTATCAGATCTGTCATCAGTAATAAAAACATTGAGGTGCAATTTGACTGACTTCATAATTTTTCAAGCATCAAGGAGATTTTCTGCTTGACATACATTTCTGTTTTATAGAGACTGTATTGCATTTTGCATGAACTTTCTTTTGAATTATTTGGTTTTTGTGTCATATTTTCATGAATTTGCCAAAAAAACGGAAAAAAAAATAAAACCTGACATGCTTGTTTCCATGGCAGTTTATCAGCGATTTGAATTTTAAAGATGAGACTACGTTTCTATACACGGGTGCAGTACACTTTTCAATATTTATTTTTCAATTGAAGATGAATGTCACATGAATGTAGAAGAGAATTTTCCAATATTCTTGCATTAATCATAAATCTTCTTATGTTAAAACATGTACCTCACGAATCACATTTCCCAGAGAAAATCTGACAACTTTACAGATTTCCCCTAGATTTGATAAACTGCTAGCTCTGACTAATGGATCTTTGTCTCTAGCACCACTAAGTATGGATGGCAGTAGAATATCTCTGTATTTTGGAGCCATGCTACCTAGAAAAATAATCATGTTATTTTCTTATTCCTTGTAAGACTACCTACTGGCATTAACTATCAAAGGTTTTAGTAAAATCAATGCAGAGCTTAAGGAGCCTGTTAATCTTGTATTTTCCTAGTATTTTTACACATTACATCAATAAATAATCATGATCATTAACCCTGTTTACTGTGTATTTAAATTTAAGGCATTCTTAAACTTAAAAACTACATACCTAATCGTCTTGTTGTCTGAACTATGCATTCTCCAATCTTCATCCTAAGTTCAACACTTCTTCCATTTTTGTCAAAATCAGCAAACTCAGAAGTAAGTTTTGGAATAACAAGGTCTGGAAATTTGTCTGCCAATAATGACAAGCCTCTGGCAGATGATAAATACAAGTAAGAGTCTGGATGACTAAGGTTTTCTTCAAATATTTTCAGGACCACTTCTTGTTTCTCCTTGGTTTCATTGTCCTTGTTCTCAACTAATTTACATAATGAAATTAACCCATGACCTCTAATAGGGATCAAAGGGTCACACAACTCTTTCAATGCCTCCTTAAAAGAGGAATAATGTGTTTCTTTGTCTTCTGAATGTTTGAGAAACTGTTTACTGGAACCATGGTCCTCACTATCTAAAACTTCTATTAAAGGTTTGCCCTTAGATTTTACTTTTCCATCCAGTTTGGGTGACTCTTCTGATTTTTCCTATCAACAGAAACACAAATTATAGGATATATGATTTTAATTATAACATCAGACACAGCAAATTCAATTGACCATAAATTCAATTTGTTACAACAAATATAGCTTTAAAATTATAGCCATAATAGGTTCAGTAGGGGATTAAGTAAGTGCAAGTTCAGCGCATCTGGTGCAACAAAATTGGTACCGTTGATTTTTTTATTCAGACAGTCCAACATTCAATGTCAGTTATTCCTTAGGTCAGATGGATCTGGCAAAGTCAACTTTTTCTTATATGCTCCTAAAATGTCATTAAACACTAAAAATTTAAATTTTAAATTCTTTATTTAATAAAATGGTTTCTGCTTCTAAATCTCGATTTTACATCATACAGATTCCTTCACAAATAGATTTTAGCATAAATCTTACTTAATATAACAAAAAAAAAATCATAAACCTTTTTCTTCTGCGAGGACTTTGAAAGCCTATCTGACCAGACAACACCATGAGTTGCTATGGCCACCCTGATGTCAGATGCCATCTCCTGTACTTCTAAATCAGGATGGCTGTCAACAAGTATTTGTAATAATGGCAACAATTTCTGCATATGTTCTCTATCCTCTTCTGTGCACTGCGAAAAACAATTATTTTGATAATAAACAATCTATTAAATGGTTCATAGACTGAAACGCTCAAATGATTTGGCTGACTTATATGTTTAACAGCATACCTCTAAAACAATAGAGACTGGTCTACTGGAATAAACTGTTATCCCAGAGATATGTCTCGCCTTTTTGTAATTTTGATTATGCAAATGTTGAAATCCAAATAGCAATACTCTCACATTTTACACAAGTTATGCAAATATTCAAAGTCAAAGAACCATGACTGATTTATATGGCTAAAAGTCTTCATGTAAATGAAATGTGCCAATGCTTATACAACTGCATACTAAAAACAATTGACTTATTATAAGTCGTTCCTAAATCTAAATACAAACATTAACTTGTAAACTTTGTAAAAGTTTCAAAGTCAACGAACCATGAAGAGGGGTGCGGCTATATAATCTCCATGGAAACAATACTTGCAGATGCCAATAAATTTGCATACCAAATATCATTGACTTAACATAAGCAGTTCATCTTAAACTGATCTAATCACAAACTAATACATCTAAACTAATATAAGTTTGAAAGTCATTAGACTGTGACTCCATCAAGGCGAGACAAAAATGGGAAAAAACTCCTCAACAATTTCTTTAATGCTAGATGCACAACTTCTATATATATGTGTGCAATCTTTCTGTAATGTTCAAAGGATCTGTCGATAGTTGCCAACTCATACATTTTTCACTTTAAAAAAAAGTTTACAAACTGCTAACATGCTTTTTTCATCCATCAAATGGTGTGTACACATGTTTGATATGTTTACATGCTAGACACACTGGCTTATAAATATTTGTAAACTGCTATGATACATTATCTTTGGTTTCTAGTTATTTTGTTAAATACTCTCCCCCCTCTCTTTATGTTCCTTAACAAATAAATTAAAATGAAGAATATTCAACATTAAACTGTTCAATATTAACTAAACTTGAATTTTCACCTCTAAAATAGATATTAGTAATTGAAATATAATAGGAAAATCCACTTTTAAATAAACATCAATATCCAGCTTATACCAGTTGTCTTATACCAACTTGATGTGTTAACTTTTACTTCAAACCATAAAGATTCATATTTTATCAATTTTGATTTATATAGGAGTTATTTGCAAGGGTATCTACTGATTAAAAATTGGGTATATTGTCTTCCATCTTTAATTTTCATTGAGGGCAGTTTATTGGTGTTAAGTTGATGGTAGATAATTACGATGTTGCTGCATATTTTCTATGATTGAATAATAAACCTTTAATCCAAGTTGTCGCACTATAAAATCTAGAGGGAAGACAGAAGCGCCATGTTTGTTGGCTTAAAACGTTCATCAAAATCTATAAAATCTAGTTCATGAAGAAAGTTCAAATATTTCTATCATAATGACATACCTTTAACCCTCCACTGAGAACAGATGTAATAAGTCCCATGGCCATTGTCAGAGTCTCATTCTCAAACACTGTTGTTGTTTCATCATCACATGCCTGTAAAACATGTACTGCTCTCTCTAACGTTACCTGAATAAGAAGTAAATATGTATAGATTCATGCTTGTAAGGTGGTATCTAACACTACAGGGAGATAACTCTGTAAAGTCAGCTAATCGTTTTAATCACATTGTGTTTATGCATATTAAAACACTTAAGACATAATGGTAACCATGGTAACTGTAATGTTTGACAGTTGTTGTTATATAGTTGTTGTCTTGTTGAACTGTAGATGTCTTTTGATGATGCATAAAATATTTTGACCCCTTTATTTCTTTAATATACATACATGACATATACACCCTTGGAAAACATAATATATTTTATTCCTAATATTTTTTTCAAATTTTTAAAAACACTTTAATATCCAGAAATTAGTCTAATTCTATACCATATTGTAACTTTGTTTTTTTATTGTTATATATCATACATTTTCTATTGAAAAATAAGCAAAATCACAAAAATACTGAACTTAGAGGAAAATCAATTCGGAAAGTCCATAATCACATGGCAAAATCAAATAACAAAACGTATCAAAAACGAACGAAAAGGATGTCATGTATGTAAATGCTAAACTGGTGAGACAAAGATATTTTTCAATAATCTAATACTTACTTCCACAAAATCCAGAGTTTGTTGTGTGTTTGTCAGACACGAGGGACCAATACTTTCACACAGACTGGCCAATAAATTAAGGATATGGATCTTCTTACTGCAAAGGTCATTATCAAGGACATTCCTACCATGTGGAAGCTGAACTGATGGTTCAGTTATTTCATCTTTGATTATACTACTCAATTCCTGAAACAAAATTGTTGCCAGATATGAGCAAAAAACAAACATTTACACAATTTATGACATAATGGGGAAGGGGTGTTTCGTTAACACATACATGGTACACAGGGAAGGCACTTTAAAAATGGGGTAACCACCTATAGAGTTTTTTAAAATGCAAAAAACGGATGACTAACATCCTTAGTTGAGATTCTGAAGTGTCTTTCCTTGGTACCAAGTATGTTTTTATGAAACAGACCAAAGAAGTTTCAATAAGGTTTCTATGATATGTTCTTATATAAGCAATTTAACCCAGTTTCCCTAACATTCAAGCAGAGTACTGTGGATTCATTATTATTTGTTGGATACCAAGATTTGTGGTTTTCGTGGGTACAGGAGAACCACAAATTCAAATGTTCAATGAACAACATATTTTAAATAGGCTTTGTATACAGCTATTGGAAAAACCATGAAATAATCAAAGCACCAAGGGTGCTATAGGCAGTTAATTAAAAACCCAAAGGCAAACTTGTCAAGTTCAGATGCATAGTGTAATGAATTAGTGAAAATATTTAACTCAGGCATTGTTCTCAGCTATTTCCAAAGTATCAAATAATGTTTGTACAGTAAAGTTTACGATATGCAATCCTACCACTTTCAAAAGTTATTTCCAATTTATATTTATAAAAATTCAATGTCTGTGATTATGCACATACAGCGTACCATGTATGTACCTGTCCATAGTGAGGACCCACAGTCACTAATGTGGTGATTGTAGTTGTATATCATTTTTATTTTTCATATTTGTTTTTTAAATTTTTTAAATTTTAATTTCTTGTGTATGATGTCCATACACCTTATCGCTATTTGTCCGCCATTACTGAATATCACACAGGTTCCCGTACAATTTTGACGTCATAAAACAAAATATCTGACGCCACAATGGAAAAGTGATTGTTGTATGCGTCAAAAGTTCAAGCGGCCAGGTCAGCTGGGATAAGCGATTAGGTTTATTATCACTGAAATATTACATTTTAGTTATTATGTGAAGGGACCAGCAAAAGCAAGCCTTTGTGTCTGGGAGTTTCTCCCTGCATTGAAGATCCATTGGTAACCTTCAACTGTTGTCTGTTCTAAGATCAGGTTATTGTCTCTTTGACAAATTCCCCATTTTCATACTCAATTTACGTCTAAAATTATAACTGAATTCAAATATCTTGATTACGGTTTCACTGTCTTCCATTACTAAAATCGTAATAACAAAACACATTTATTTAAACTTTAAATAACTGTAATAGTAGATCATAGTAGGAATTAAGAAAAACTTGTTTGTAACTTCAATTTGTTCAAAAAAAATAAACGTTTCTCGAGCCTCATTAGTCGTTACCATTTTATCATATCATGCGATTTATTTTCAAGGGAAAATCGTTTACCAGCATCAAGTTGCTGAAGGATCCCCATAGAAATGATTCAAGAACACCTGATGGGTGTTTAAATGTGAAAAATTGTAAAAAGAAACATCGAAAAAAGTTGACCGGCAATCGAAAAGTCTTTGTAAATCAAAAACAATTTCGGTGTAATACGGGGCACAGATTCGGATTTGATATTTTACAAAAATATGCGACTTTGGAAGTTGAATAATGCTGTCCTTTAGAAAACAGTTGTCAAAGTTTTAATCTCAATATTAATTGAAACACATTGAGCTAAAGCGCATGTAGCATTATGTAACACCAAAGCGAAACAATCTTGAAATGACCTTGACATCGACCAATCAGAAAATTACAATAACAACAACTTTATTTGACAAGCATGAAACTCATTTACGAGATAATGGAATTATATTAGCAAGAATACAAATGAGCATACATTTAAGATTACTGAATTAAGATGATTTAAACTATCTCATTTATTTCAGACAAAAAACCAATAAAATGATTAATAATAAGGCCTAAAATAAAATATTGTTTGTTTCCCCAATCCTGACCAACCCTTCAAAATTGGTGCTACTCATAAAATTTTATTGTCAAAACTAAGTAAAATATTATTTTATTCAATTTGGATTTTCAGGCTTGCCAGATCGTCTGATAATATTCAAGTTTTTTGGAAAAATAAAATTATTTCCTTACCTACCTACCCACATCTAGCTTGGCAGGGTTGGGATTGGGGAAACAAACAATATTTTAATTTAGGCCTCATCAGAATCCTTCCACTTTAAAAGGTACATAAATTTCGTCTTCCATGTAATTTGAAATTGCCGCCAACTTATATCAGCTGATTAATAGACTACTGACGTATGTAATACGTATCAATGACAAACAATATTCCTATGACTTTTACCATTTGGGAAATGTAAACGACTCATCTTTATAGATTTTCAGCGATCAAATATTTTATGCAATTGTTCTTTGACTTCTTAGCCAACACCACAGGGCATAATAAATAATAGAAGGATTTTTATCGAGCACTACTTCCTATGTGCAACTTCAAAACTTTTGGGTCATTCGACGACCATTTAAGGTTTTTATGGTAATATTTTTTATATTCCAGAATAAAAAGTATGAAAAAAGTGTCCAATTAGTTTAAAATAACATGATAGCCAGCCAGATAATAAAAGTGGCACATATTTCAGCATTTATTGGGTAGAACATAAATCTAGGCTGCTCGCATAAAGCAGCTTAACTGCTTAATAATCCATGAATATGCAAGATTTCAGCAATCCACAAAAATTGATACCCACAAAAATAAAAGAACCCATAGTATATTTATCCAAATATTACATTATTATTAAAGAGGATATGTTATTATTGTCAATGAGACATATATCTACCAGAGACCAAAGGACAAGAATTTTAACATCATAAGGTAACCATAAGGCCCAAACTATTTGTATTGTGCAAAGAGAAATGAACTAATAAAATATCTTTATTAGTCAATTCAGGATTTTAGGAATTTCAAACTAAGTTATGAATATAAAATAAAATTCAGAAAGTTACTTCAATATAACATATTTTGGACATATCATTATGAACTACAAATGTACTAAGCAATGTTTAGTCATGCATAAAATGTCGGAGAGTGATCCAATATATTGAACTGTACTGCACTGCACAAGGTGATTATTGTCTTCATACAACTGTCTTAGAAATAAATCTAAATGCTAAACTTTACCATGATGCTTAAGTGTTAAACATATAATACATAGTATGAACTTTTTACCTTCATCATATACAAGAAGAAATCTCCAGGAAGACCACATGTCTGTAAGTCTTTCAGCAGCTCTAAAACACCATCTGACCATATCTGACTTTTGTCTTGCCTGGAATTATAAAAAAAAAACTTATTGCTGCAGTGGTAATAATGTAAATATTAAACAACAACCTCTTCATATTTCATTGGGTATTGTAATTTCAAATTTGTGAAAGAAATTTCAAGAATACAAGGTTACTGCCAGGCAAATTTCTCCCACATAAAAGAAGGGTCAATGCCTTGTCAATGTTTTTACAAATACTACTTGGTATGAAAAACAAAAATATTTCAGTTCATTGTCTACTGTATCATAACTAGTATTTCTTAGGATATATGACTGACTGACTGACAGACGGGTCAAAAACATTATACCCTCGGTCCGCAACTTTGTTGCATGGGGTATAATAATTTATCAGGAGAGCTTGTGACAAAAGGTAAATATATATTATAGGTTTAAGAGTGTGCAAACAATAAGGATGTAAACAGAGTAGCCAAATCTATTTAAGAGCAGCATTTTTCAAGGGGAACTAACTCTAGCTAAGTTGTTACTTACTCTTCCTTCTGTCTGGTGACTATGACAATGGCTCCTCCATTGACTGGGGCAAACATAAGGTTTGGATGTAAGTAACAACAAGTCATGTGTAGATCGGTATCCAATAACAAAGGGAACTAACTCTAGTTAAGTTGTTACTTACTCATCCTTCTTTCTGGTGACTATAACAATGCCTCCTCCATTTGCTGGGGCAAACATAAGGTTTGGATGTAAATACATCATGTCCTGAGTAGATGGGGTATCCAATAACAAACACTGTAGATACTGTAGAGACTTGGTTTTGGAGTATTGCTTCAAACTAGTGGTTAAAATTTCATGAATGGCTGATCTGTGAGATAAAATAAAGACCTAAACTAAATATGGATTTTATTCAAATTATTTATGCTGCTTTCAGGAATACAAATTTGTCTCAACTTTAAAGCAGATATAAACAGATATCTTAAATCAAAATGTCAAATGTTTTTTTTATATTAAAAACAGGGAAAATATTAAAACTGATTGCAATACATCTAATAAACAAAATGAATCATTCAAGTAGCAACTTAAAAACAGTTAAAAGATTATGCATACTTGAGATGTGAAATTCCTTTCTGTGAAAAACAGTATAGGTGAAATAATGGCTGTAACACTGGTATAAGGTAGATACACAAAGTACTGTTAGGTTCTGTACAAGCCACAAACACCTGAAATATATATAAAATAGTACTCAGGTAAATGTAAAAAAACCACCAAAGAACAGGTAAGTTGTAATAAAAACAAAATGATGAAAAATTGAAAATTTGTTTTTGTAACAATTAAATGTTTCATATAATTCTCATATATGTAAAGATAAAATTTGAAACTGACATAATCAGTATCAATAATAGTCAAGTGATTATCAAAATTTTTCATCAGACAATGCCGCGTCTCGCTTAGACCCCAATGAGACCCACTATGAATAGATATAAGATGTGGTTTAAGTGCCAATGAGACATCTCTCCATCCAAGTCACAATTTGTAAAAGTAAACCATTATGTACAAGTCATAGAACAGTCTTCCACACAGAGCTTGGTTCAGACCAAATAGCATTGAAATTTCATTCTTCACTTTTGTGTTCTACACAAGTATTTAGAAGTCATATTAAATGCTCTGAAGCCAAAAAAGAAAGATGTATAGCGTGTGATAAACAATGTGATGTGTAATTTATTTAAGTATTCTCTGTGCTTGTATAAAATAATATAAAGCCTGTCATATAACCCCATTTCTTTGCTTATTACCATAACATGTGTTTTACAGGGTCTTGAATACTTTAAAATTAACTTACAGTGGTATTAATGACATCTTAACATTGATATTAAAGTAATTAAGTCTTCTTATTGTCTGTAATTTGTTGTTTGTAAATAAGAAGAAAAAAAACCTCTAACACATTGTATTATTTATCCCAAAATAAAACTGGACACATTTAATGTTAGATGACTTTTCTGATAAAAATGTTGGGCTCAAATCAGTTTCTAAAAGGTTCATACTGTCACTAACAATTGATAATTATAGATCATTGTTGATCACCTCAACAAGATTGTTTTTCTAGTTTGAGCTGTAAAGCTCAACAATGATAATCTGTTAACCCTTTGACATCGAAATTTACATTGACAATGGCATGTGTGCCCTTAGTTTCTAGCAGCAATTTTTCATATCCCTCTACTGAGAAGGGAAATTATCAGTCAATAAGATCATAGGAAAATTTTGAAAAAAAGCGATAAAATAATATATAATTTATGCCGAAAAACCTTTTAACTGTTGCTTACCTTGTGAATATCTTCAACACAAAGAGACAAAGACTTCTCATCTACAATAATCTGCTGTGTGTCGCTGATAACATAATCTGTAAAAATATTTAATGGATATTCAGATAAATATTCAAACTATATTTTGTTTTCTATAAAATGAAACATTGCATTGTTATAAATGGAATAATTCACTAAATATACTGTCAGAATAGTATTAGAATTTTAAACAGACAGACACCAGTTTTAAACTCATTTTAATATACTCTGCTTACTAGTGGTATAAAGCTATTCTAATAATCTTTATAAGTTTTAAGCAATAGGAGCATAACCTACAAAACACTTAAATTAAAATGAACTATTAAAGTCTAAAAGGTTACCAATTCAACATTGTAATTAGATCTTTGAATATTGTTTTTATTGGTATTAATATTGATATTTTCATCAGTAAATTAAAAGCAAAAAAATATTATTGTGATAAACATATGCACATTCATGGATCTACTATCCATAGCTCCCTGCATCTTGGCATTGCTTAAGGTCATGTTTTTCTCTGACTGTTTATGACATCTTTAAACAAATCTGTTGGATGTGTACTGATTGATAATTTAGTCTTGGATGCAAGATTTCTTTTCCTAGTTGCTATTGGCTTTAAGCTAGCTGTCAGTAAAGTTCTGCGAGTACTCCCAGATCTGTATTTATTGTCTTTCTGTTGTTAGGATGTATAAGTACCATGCAGGACACATCCACTCTGTGTTTTTGTTAGATATATTTCCATTTGTAGGATATTTATAGTTCTTATTTTGTTCGCTTTTAAAACTGTCCCAGGTTAGGGGAGGGTTGGGATCCTGCTTACATGTTTAACCCCAATTGATTTCTGTGTTAAATATACATGTATTTACATTTGTCACTTTAGGGCCATTCAACTTAAAGTTGTTTATTTCTGTGTCATTTGCTCTCTCGTGAAGAGTTGTCTCATTGGCAATTATACCACATCGTCTTTTTTTTTTTATATAAATAATATCTTTTTATTTGTATAAAAGGTCCCCCTATGTATAAAGATGATAGTCAGTAAAATTAGCTCTCTGAACAAACCCAACCAATACAAGTCCTTACATATTATGTCCCTGTATGCAACAAAGCAATATCTAAAAGTATTTTATGTCAATTTTCAGACTATCTTTACATGGGGTTTTCTGCTCTTTAGTGGGGTTGTCTCTTTAAGATATTCCCCATTTCCATTTTCAATTTTATGAAATACTGCATTGTGCTTACCATTATCCTGTGTACATAATAGAAGTGGCTTTAGCAAAGGTTTGATGATATATTTCTCAGTCAAGTCAGGTGAACTAGTGGCCATATTAACAATAGTACTACAGGCTACACGTAAAAAATGTTTGGCTATCTGTTTATTCGGTTGGTGAAGTAAAGATAATATCTGCAAAAGAAGAAAATATTTATCATGAAATGTCCAAAAGGACTAAATACATGTTCCTCAGTTAAAATTCTTGGGATCCTTAACAGGAAAAAATATAAACCGGCAGTAAATGAAAGACTTATCTACTAAAATGAAAGAAATTATTGTGAGGCTTAACTTTTATTAATGAAAATAATGCGATTGGATGTGTATAGCAATAATAAGAACTGATGTTTTGATATCTTAAACATATGTCTGTACTCAAACTTCCTGAAATTCCAATAATTAATCTTACATTTTAGTCCAATCTTCATAAATTACCAAAACAAAAATGTATCCAAAGTATACAGATGCCCCATTCGCACTATCATTTTCCATGTTCAATGGAGCGTGAAATTGGGTAAAAAATCTAATTTGGCATTAAAATTAGAAAGATTATACCATAGGAAACTTGTGTACTAAGTTTCAAGTTAATTGGACTTCAACTTCATAAAAAAATACCTTGACCAAAAACTCTAACCTGAAACTCCCACTTTCATTTTCTATGTTCAGTGGACCATGAAATTGGGGTCAACAGTCTTATTTTGCTTTAAAATTAGAAAGATCATAGCATAAGCTGTTATTAATTTATTATTTTAGCAACAAAAGTACTAAGTTTCAAGTAATTGGACTTCAGCTTCATCTTGACCAAAAACTTTAACTTGAAGCGGGATGAATGGACAGACGAACGAACAGACGGACGGACTCACAGACAAGAAAACATAATGCCCCTCTTCTATGGTTAGTGGGGCATAAAAATGCATCTGATGATTCATGGATCACCAAAACAACATGCAAACTTTTAAACTATATGCACTGGGTACACACTTAAATAGTTTTTCTGTAAGACAGGGTATGAGTTTATAGATTTATCAAATTGCCCAGCACTAGTGAAAACCATCTTCTGAAAATTAAAATATCATTGTCACTTTCTTGAAGAGAAAGTTGTTTAAAAGTGTATGTCCTTACCCTGTAACATTATGTGCCAGTTATAATTATTTTTATGTAAAAACTACATGTATACACACCTGAGGTGAGACTAGTTTGAAGTATTCTTCGGCAGATGTACACATTTTAGGGCAACTTGCTATCACCTTGGCAACAGCATCAAATCTCCTCCAATCAGCTATCAGATTTCCACTGACATCAGCAACTGAGAAAAACAATCTACAATTTAGCTTGTTAATCATATAAGATAACTTCTGTAAAGGGATACATTTTTGTATGAGCTACAACACTAAAAAAAGTGTAACACTGATGGTGTTAAACATTAAATCAAACTATCAAATGATTGGAGTATATAAAGTGTTACTTGTAAAACAAAATTCAGTTTTAGTTTTCTTTATTTCATCAATTCATACCTGCATTTCCCAGCATGCCATGTAAAACATGGTGGACACCTTGTGGTTTCATCAAAATACCAGTAAGCAACTGGCCACAGATCTTCCTTAGCCAAACAGGGGCCTTTATCAGTATTGGTTTAACCTGTCGGTTCACTCCGTCACCCTGAAATACATTGTTACATAATATTATAATAATTATCATTATCTCTTCTATGCCATTCATCTATTTAAATAAAAATAATCTACTTTGAATTCCATGTAATGAACTTTTTAATATAAATCTACTATTTTTGCTGGATTTTTCTTGCTATACTGTTTTCTTGATATAGAAGCAGTAAAATTAATTTCAGGTTTGAACCGGTGCATTTAAAAAAAAAATTCAAATGGAATATATTTACAAAGAAATGCATTGTAACCGATGGTAAAAATAATTGTGATCTAGGGCCTATTAATAGAAAACAACACTGTACTATCTGTCTAGAAGGTAAATGGGTATAAGGTGAATGACAAAAGGGTGATTGTTGACCTTCTGAACTGGCTGTTTACCAGGGCCTCCTTGTAACACCATAAGTTCCCTCACAAGTAATGGCTGACTGATTTTCTCTAGTAAATTATTCAAACTTTCTTCACAAAAGTTTACATCTTCCTTGGAAACAACACTTCTTTTGTTTTCTTGTACTTTGTTTTTTCCTGAGTCTGAAATTTTGTCAGTGCAGATTTGTTTGTCTTGCAATTTGCTAGTGCCTTGACCAATCTGACCACTGAGAGCCATATCTACAATGGTTGCAGGTGTCCATTTTTCTGATTGAATTTTACTTGTATTCTTTTCAGTATTCAGGTCATGTGACAGTTTTGGTTCCCTTGCACAGTCAGTTTCTTGTGAAGGCTTTACTTGATTTTGCATTATTTTTTGTCCATTAACAAGTTGCAACAGAGCGGCAAGAATATCTCCCAAATGTCTTGAAAGAATTAAGGTTCCTAAACTCTCAACTTTACAGCATTTCAGTAATACTTGAAGACATTGAATCATTCTTAAATCTTTTTCTATGCTATTAATACTTTTATCTTTAGTTTGAAGGTCAATTACTTCCCAAAACCCTGATCGTTGGGTTGCTTGCAGTCCTACTCCTTCTTGTAAGTAAGGACTTATACCAAGGACTATGATAAACTGAATGGTTGTCAATACTGTTTTTTGCTGTGCTACACTTAAAGTGTCAGGAGACAGGGGAGGAGCTTGAGATGGTTTCAGTTCACTCCCTTGGCTTGATAGTTTTGCTTCCTGTTCTTTCTGAAATATGATCATTGCTCTTTCTATGGATGAACAAAGTATTTCTAACACTTTTAAACAAAGACAAGTAAAGGTCCATCTCAGTTCAAATCCTGTTTTAACTGTCTCTGTGTGCCCCATGTTTTTAAAGTATGCATACAGTTCCTGGAACTTGTCTTTTTGAGTTTCATGGAAAAACTTATCTATACATGAATTCAGCAGTAGATCAAAAGTGTTCAGATTACTTGTATCTAAAATTGAAATAAAATTTTAGTGCAGTTTGATATACATATATATATATATATATATATATAAATAAATAACAAAAGCTAATTAATTCATTGCACAGAATATATATATAATGTGTAAAGACTACAATAATTAAAGTTCTTTAAAATAATGTCACTTGCATTTTCATGCCTTTTGGGAATCTTCAGGTGATGATTTAATCAATGTCCTTGAAAACACAGCTGTTGGTAACTTTAACTATTTTCATTAAGATAATAGTAAGAGGAAATAAATCCAACATTTTCAAGAAGATCTGTAAAATTTTGGTTGAAATTTCTTTTATAAAGTGTTCTTCCTTTGCAAATCATGTGTGTTTAGAAGAATATTTAACTTTTTTAAAGATACCTTAAATTTTCTTCTTTTGTATGTTTCCAATTGTATACTCACATGTGAAATTTAAAGTATCTACCTTTGACTTATCTCCCCTTACTATTATCTGACACATTAATGTACATGTATATCATTGACAAATGCAACACATCACCATTTTTCATCTTTCATCATATTAACTATACTAACTGTCCTGAATGTCGTGGTATCAAAAAGAATGCCACTTAAGTTTGTATCAGAACATTAAACTTATTATCACTCCATTTTCCTCCACAAATGAAAACCGACCACCACAAAATAGCACAATAGTGTTGAAAGTTGCATAAAAGGGGGTCTCACTAGGGGGTTCCGATCTTGGATCACGCTTACCATTTTGTTAGATTCCCGTCTCCCGCTTACACTATGTACGTAAGCAATTCTCAATTTTTGGCATTTCCCAGGTCCCCCTTGACCTCATTTCAGGTTTTCACGACACAATAATTTGACTTTCCCTTGTCTCGCTTACAAAAAAACTGCAATCCCATGTCACACTTAGACCCCAATGAGACCCACATTAAATACCAATCAATCAATCAATCATAAGTATTACCAAAGAGGGAAATGTGAATTTTTGCTGGGAACATATTTTTCTTGTCATGTAAATATAATAAATAAATTTGACAAATCAACCAATCTTACCATTGTCAGTATTATGAGTTTGTGAAGCTGGTGTTGTCAGATGTTTCAGAGCTTCTAAAACTAAACCTGGATCAGAAAGTGGGTTATCCATCTTTAACTTGATATTCTGTAATATATAATTAAATGTAAATGAATAATTAGTTTGATAGATATAATTATAAAGTTTCAAGTTTAAACAACATAATCATATTACATACTATAAAACATCATGATATTACCATGATTCAAGTATGAATAATACAGGTCTTGGTCAGCAAGAAAGACGAACTTGTAAACACAAAACAGATGAAATAAATCTGGGACACACCCATCCTTATATAGAAGTGAGAAATACAGATATATATCGTTCATTTTTTTTACATAAATAAGGCCGTTAGTTTTCTCGTTTTAATTGTTTTACATTGTCTTTCCAGGGCCTTTTATAGCTGACTATGCGGTATGGGCTTTGCTCATTGTTGAATGCCGTATGGTGACCTATAGTTGTTAATGTTTCTGTCATTTTGGTCTTTTGTGGATAGTTGTCTCATTGGCAATCATACCACATCTTCGTTTTTATATAGCTATTAAAAATCACATGATGAAGTGAAAATGCTTATAAAACTGAATGTTAAAAATTTCAATTAAGGAGGCTCGCGGGTATAAGATTTTCCGAAAAAAATAAACTTTTATTCTACATTACAAATTCGATGCATTACCTTTAGTAGTTGATACTATATCGTAACTTACAAAAATCATTCCAAAAAATTAATTCGTGTTGACCCCAGATGACTTTTAAAATGTCGATATCATTGAAAAAGCTCTAAATTATCTCCCTTTGGTGCAAAACTGCCATTTTTTGGCATTAAAATAGAAATATCATTTTCAACTCGTCGGTGACCTATATTTTTTGTTGTTGTTTTGGAATAAGCTGTACATAAACTAAATAATTGTAAAATTTAAACGATTTCTGTAATTTAATTCTTTTTCTATTTCGATATTACAGCTATTTCTCCTATTAGTTCAACAGAAAAAAAGGACATTAACAAAAATGTTTTCTTCTTTCAAAGGCAGATTGTGAGCGTAAATGAACGGTGACCCCATTTTTTTATTTCATTTTTCTATTTAGGATAAGATAAAGTTCATTTATAGAAAATTATAGCGAAATCTTAATTAAATATAAAAAAATCATTTCGACCCGCGAGCCCCCTTAAATAGTCACAAATGATAAAAAAAATAGTGATTTTTTTTGGTTTTTTGTGTACTATCAAAGGGGAGCATCTTTTTACCTCAGAACACCACAGAATACCAAAAGAACACCCAAAATTTACCACAGAACTTCAAAATATAAATACTTCAGACATCATTATTGCAGTATTGCTCGTTCTTTTAACAAGTTGCATTCATAATTGAAATAAATTTAATTTTTCTATTATGGGTCGACTCACTTTTGCTACGCACCAAACTGAATGGCCAATAATGGGGATCACAATAAAGATTATTTATATTTGTGACATTTATATTCTTAAAACATTTTAATTTGTTGTGTGCTTTTTAATTCATTTTTGAAAATGTTTAGATGCATTAACATGAATAAGTAACTTTATTCTGGTAATCAACTAGTTAATACAATAAATAATCAAATACTTTCAAAAAGATTTCTGAAGTTATTAATATAGGTCATTGATATTTGAGTTGAATAATATCATAAGTGTGTTTCTTCAATAGAACACTTTCGAGTTCATCCGTCACCGGAAAAAACTCGTCAATTATACGCTCCTTTATCACCGTCATTTGTGCGTTTAGGGGCGTCGTCACTTCCTTCCAATGTTGAGCTAGTGGTTGGAAAACTATAATTCTTTATTGTACGAATTATTCGGCAATTTGAATTCTCAAAATTGACAACCAACACCGCTGTCATTAGGGAATTGTCAGTAAGTACCTACAGAGTAACCAATATTTCTAGTTTATTCTGCACAAAGACGATCACTAAGACGCTTGATGAACGTAAATAGTGCAGGAATACAGGCGAGCCCCTCTATCTGGTAAATGACGTCATAAAGGCGTGCGTAATTGACGAGTTTTTGCCGGTGACGGATGAACTCGAAAGTGGTCTATTGTCTAAAAGTTCAAGTTCGATGACTGTGTTTGGAGTCTTCTGTGGTGTGTATATCTTCTCCAATCATGAAAATATTTCGTATTTTTACCAAATTTTGTTATGGAATAATGGATTAAGAAATGGTTCAACTGAAACTTAATATCGGAAAAAAAAGGTATATGCACCATTTACATGTAGCTTCTCTATTTTTTAGTCCTAAATTAATGTTGACCTTAAGCAAGTTCAGTGACAATTAAATTACCAAAATTTAATTAGATTAACCAAATTTGGCACTTGTCTTAATCACCAATCAAGCCAATTAACATGTTGTTTAAGTTTTAATATATTCCATCAGGTGGCAATAAAAAATAGAATGTTGATCTAGTAGTCTTCCTGTTCTAATTATTGTCAAGAAATTTCAAGATTACAATTTTTATAATAAATATATGAACATTTTTATTCTCATAAACATATATAGTTACAGAGAAATTAGTATGCAATCATGACAATTATAATACAATAATAGTGCATGCATAAATAAATATGGAAAAAGACAGTCCATTTAATTGCGTACATGGTGTACATGTTAAACACAATTTTACTAACCAGGAGGGATGACAATTGATAATTCATGTTTAATAAATCTTGCTTGTTTTTCTAATACAATAATATCAGTTGATAAGAATAACTGATTAAATTTTGCATTTTTTGCATTTTTTTGACAATGTCATGTATTTCGGTAAGCCGATAAAGGTCCTACTCCCCTCATAAAAGTTATGATAATTTTTATCTCATTCAGTCAATATTTATGTCATTGGTGTAACCTGAATTAAAGAAATAATATAATTCTCTACCATTCGATTTGCATTTAATTAAGACTTTTTATTGGTCTGTTGTATATTTCAGTCATGTCAGTAGTGTTTTACTTAAACTTTAAACTTATTATTATTGTGGTATATTTTGGGTGTTCTGTGGTGTTTTGTGGTAAAAAGACGATATCAAAGATTTGTAAAATTAAAACTTACTTTACAAACACTTTGTTTTATGTTAACTTTGCAACTCTCTAAACATATATCCTTATCAAGGATTTGTATAGTAAGTCTTACAAATCCTTGTCATTATCATTACTTTCAACTGTTGTCATTGAATATGGCTTGCTTTAAACATATTTTATAGACATTATTTAATCAGAGACTACCTAACAGTAACTAAACAAGATATTAAAACAGCAGCAAGAATTTTAGTAAATAAAAAGTGGCAATACAGATGGGATAACAGTGATACAGGACGATTTTATTACAATTTTCATCAGACTGTCAGCAATAAATCAACATTTGATTATCCAGATCATAAAACAGCAAAAATTATTAGAAATTTAAGATCCGGATATTATTTAAAAAATTACCTAAACAAAATCAATCAAAATATTGACCCCAAGTGTGATTGTGGTCAATTAGAAACTGTGGAACATTATTTATTATTTTGTGAAAACTATGAAGAGGCAAGACAAAAACTTATACATGAGATATACTTTAACACAGGATCGTTGCATATTGATTTGGAACTTTTATTGTCAATGGAAAAAAACGACAGTGTGTCCGTCTCTAATGAAATACTAATGCGTTTGTTGGGTGACTTTATTTGCGAGTCGCGCCGTTTTGATTAATGAAATAATATTTTTTTTTTATTTTTAAATAAATTTTTTCCCTTAATTAATAAATGTATATATTTTTAAATTTTGTCAAATGATGTTAAGCGCAGTTGCCACCTAAAATTATATATTTTGAGGTACAAGTGAGTGGTTTACCAGAGTGATTTATATATACACGCGAGATTTCAAAAAGTACAAGGGAGACAATCCAGTGTCAACAGCGACACCTACAGAATACAGAATAGAGACTACTTTAATTTGGTTACTTATAACGTTGTTGTCGTCTTGATGTCAAACATTTTTATATGCATGCTCAGAAGAAACTTCAATCTTCAATCAAAGAAACACGTGTTCGATCCAGCCTTGTTTATATTTTTACTTTATCCATAAAATATAAAAAGGGCATTTTCATTGGTGATTTCCGTCTATTATTGTCCAATCAAAACCAACTTAACAACGTTGCGAAATATTGTGGTAAAGGTGAAGGTGATTGTGAATCATAAATTTTCAGAGGACAAATAATTTGACACATTGTTCTCTTAAGGGTAAGAATCGCATAATACATGGAAAAAATTACATTTCCAATATATCGCTTTTTAGAAAAACATAATTTTAACTATAACCTGCTTGCATGTAATATTTTAATAGGTAAATTTTATGCAGGATGATGCTGTTTTAAAATCATGAAATGCGCAAAAGACAATTCTAATGTCTATCAAATCTGGTTTTGTCCATAATTTATACAATTTTATTAGTGGAAGAAGACGTCAAGTCTTCTGAAGACTTAAGGGGCCGACCCTTGGCATTGAGTCTCCGTATGCCGCATTCATTTCGTGTATTACAATTTCAAAACAACTTAAGATTCCTGACACCGATTTTTACACATGATTAGGCATCTGAATCATTTAATTTGTAAATTATGATTGTAAAACAATCACTATCGTAAATATGACCCTTTTATTTATGTAAATTATTAGATTTCATCTCATCCACATGAACGTTATTTGTTTACTTGTAACAGGATGTTTTAACTGTAGATATTTGTATTACGCATGCGTATTTGGTATCGGGACAACTCGCCCTGTTTGCAAGTTCGCCCTTGAAGTTACGAATTTGCAATCCTGCAGACAAGAAGATTTTGTTTTTATATAAATAAAAAGGATATATAAAGTGTTGTCTTTATTCATGGTTTTCCTTTGTCATGTGAATTAGATGCCCTTCGTATTACATACATGTGAACCTCCCGACGGGAGTGCAAATCTCCCGTTTTCATGGGTCTCCTCCCGTCCTCCCGTTTAGGAGAAAAAACTCCCGTGTATGAAATATTTCATGAATGAATATTTGATCATTTCTTACTACTGTACGGGTGTAATTGACACCTGTGTTAAATTTTACCTGAACATCAAAGAAGATGTATAATTATATGGCTTCACTTGACAGCTTGGGTGTCAAACATACTGGTAATCAACGATGTTTACCTCCGGCTAACTGCCGTTGTGTTATCAAAACGATGTGTATTGGGAATATTGAAATACTTTTTTGTTACTTCCCTTTGTTTTAGCCTGTTTTCAGTTATTTTGCTTTCAAAAATGTAAATTGTAAAAAGACTATAAATGATTAATATTTTAATCAAATAATCATAAAATGATGTTGATTAAATGAATTTAAATGATTTTGGACAAATAAAAAAATAAAAATTAATAAATTATTTTAGCAATCTAGACCTCCTTTCAAGGATTACATTTAAGTTTATATGATAAATTTGTTTCTGTCTGTCTAGAAGTCAAGGTCGTTAAAAACTTTTATTAATTTTGTTTGACTAGAAGTGAACATACAATGTGTGCAACTAGACTAATAAAAGGTCAAGTAGATAGATTAATTCCTAGTAAAATTTTGAAATTTAAATTTGTAAATGTTAGTATATATTAGATTTTATTGTGTAAGCTAAGAAATAGCAAGACATTTTACACTGTTTTTAAGTCTTTTTAAGCTTTCTACAAATATGACTTTCATAATGCTTAAAATCCATGCAGTACTAGTGCTAGTGTATGTTATTTTTTTTAATTAATTTACGATGTTGCAAATATACATGTGGAGCTTATTTCTTTCTTATTTGTCTAAACCTTTACAAATGATAAGTAGATGGAGACATGAACAAAAATATATACAGATAAGATATATAAATCTAATGATTCATAAATGATTTGCAAGCAGTGAACAATCATTTGTCAAAAACAAAACAAAACAAGAAACAGATTCTTCTTATTATTTTATTTTATTCAAATACAGAGGCAATAAAGGAACTATAAACATTACAATTTGATGGAAATTTGAAGAAAACACACAATTTCTACATCATTTGGTTACATTTACGACAAAATTTATGTCGATAAAAAACATGATATTTTGACCATTCAGTACTTAATAGATGCATAGTTCTTGGGGAAAAGTTTCATCAAATAATATGAATATAAATGACTTTTTTTGTGCTAATTTTTTACAGTGGGTCGTGATGATCTTCCAGTTAGTTACCCTCATTTGGAGTGTTGTTCCCAACCTGTTAAAGGTCCATCTTTGTGCATTATTCAAAATTGGAAATTTCAACAAGCATCTAATATTCTTAATCTGGAAAATAAACCCTGGTCTGCTAGCTTCATGTATATTTTTTCTACCGATTTAATATATAACTAGAATCATGCAAACAGACTTAAGGAAAAGGCATGCAAGTTCATCATACAAATATGACACTTTTTCTGGACAATCCAGATCTTGCAAAATACGTCGCTAAAAATTGTAACCTTTAAAATTGTTGTTGTGCAGTAAAAACCCATATGGGAACTTTCAAAAGTTGGGGGGTATGTAACAAGTCTTACTATTTTTATGCTCCATTTATGGGCAATATGTTTTCTAGTCTGTCCGTCCGTCCTGCTTCTGGTTATAAAGTTTAAGGTCGAGGTAGTTTTTGATGAAGTTGAAATCCAATCAACTTGAAACTTAGTACACATGTGTTCCTCTTGATATGATCTTCTTAATATTACTGCCAAATTAAAGATTTTACCTAATTTTCATAGTCAACTGAACATAGAAAATGATTGTACGGATGGGGAATCCATGTACTTATGACCTTTTCTTGTTTGAAGAAAAAAATACATTTTAACAATAATGGAACAAAGCAGCCTGGGTAAGTGGGGCTGCTTTTATGGTAATTCAAGTTACTTTTTATTCACCTTCTTCCACTTCAGAGCTATCAGCTCTTTGATTATACTATTTAACGTAGTCCTGCTATTTATCGGAAAACACTGATTCATCTACATCTACATCTACATCATACGACGATCCATCAGCACATTGATAAAATAGAATACCCCTTACCCCCATTTTTTAGTCCTCCTACAAAATACAACTTTCCGTTTTAGATCATTTGCATAAAACAGTAAAGGATAAATCTAAAGAGTCACAAATGATTAATGTAAAGTCTAGAGAGTGAATGACCCTATGAACTATGAACCGACCAATCACAAGCGGTTTTAAATCTTTCTGCTTTAAACCGGTTGTTGTTGTATTTTGTAGGAGGACTAAAAACGATCACATGAAAATTTATTGACAAGTCTTGTGTATTGGGGGTAAGGGGTACTCTAAGGGTAAATACAATGCATATCATCTGAAAGATAAACTTTTCATGAATCGAATGGTGTATGTTACAAAAAATTTGAGACTGAATTGACAGAGAAATAAGGGTTTTAAGCGGAGAGGTGAAAAAGGTAGTTGGGTACCTTCTCGTAAATATACGTTGATAGTGGTTCTTCCAATGGATAGAAACAAGTGCCTGTGCACATAAATCATCAATATCCAGCCATACAAACAACATGCGATATACATGTAAATCATCAGCATTTCAGCCATTTGGATTATCGCTATAGTTTAGGCCTGTACACTAGAAGTACAGACATAGACAGTCAGGAGTACAGTACCATTCAAACAGATCGATTTGATCTTGTCTATTTCCCATTTCCATGTTTATCGGAATCACACAGAGTACTGCAGATTTCACTCTCAAAGTCCTCAAAAGATTCTCTCCCAACACCGCATGGCTGTTAATATAATTGGTTTATTGCTCATCAGATGTACTAAACATCATTGAATTACCCAGATAATTTACCTACATGTACATGTATGTACATATATTAATTGATCTTGGTTACACAGGTGTGCTTTGAAATCACGGTATTAAAAATTAAATAAATGTTTTCCATTCTTTAACAGATAAAGATTTGACATTATCATTTAGAATAAGATAATTATTATCTTACATGTATATGTTTTTGTCCTAGGCCATTATCATGATTTTCTTTGAAATAAAACGTACATACTAAAAAAGTATGAAGAAAATACTTGTTATTTTCAGGGATCTCCATGGATGAAAATTGAACCATGGAGGAACTTTCACCATCATAAACCGTATCTACTCCGTACAGTGTAGCGCGATCGAAAGTATTTCATTCCTCCACATAAGGAAAGGTGAACATGCAAATTCATTGCTTATTTAAATTATATGTAGATCTATTTAAATTTTCATTATAAATACTATATAGAAGTATATATATTTTCAATAATTGCCGTTTGTAACTCTTCAAAGGACAAGCCCTCAAGCCCCCTCCCTTTCCCTTAGTCGAGAATGACAAATAGCTATCACAAAGGTCACCATGTAGTTCTCTTGCTATTTTTGGTAATTGTTTAGTCTTTATGGGGGTTAAAATCATTGAAGCTTATTTTTCACGGTAATGTCAAAATTCAGAAGTCATGAAACCATTACCGGTATGGCTGATTTGCATAAACGAGTTGTTCAAAAAAGATTTGTAAAGCAAATGCTGTCAATGAAAAGGTTTTTAATGACTTTATTTAGCAAATCGATGCTATGCAACATGCATCTTTTGAGTCTGAATAGAAACCGGAAATGCGGATGTATCAATTTTATTGTAAACTACAAAATGAATTCGGAATTACGATAGGATATTTCTTTAGTAGACTTTACAGGAAATATTAATATTTTTACTTTTAATTAACTTTTAAAGTAATTCTATATTATCGTTACAATACAGCAGTACTCGAGTTATTTGCGATGAAATAATAATTACTGTTTTACGTGTTATTTTGTACTTCTTAAAAAGGGGGATGCTGATTGCGTAAGCCAAAATAAACGCACGTGTTCGACTTGTTAAAACTTTGTAGCTGGATTATTAATTTATTTATTTAATCTGAATTATCATAAGCATTTGCGGAAACTTCGTTAAATAATTCGACAAATGAATCGTCTATCTTCGGATAATCTTATCCTGTCTGGTTTGTTGATCTACCTGTACAAGCTCAGGTACAAGTGATTAGCGATCTTAATCTGGTTATCCCTCAGGCGTTAGAACTATATTGGATTATACATGTACTATAAAAAAGCCTGAGGGTCATGCAATTACATGCATTTGATTATAATTGCTACAAAAATGGCGTCAGGCTATAAAACAACCACAGTTTTGAACGATGGCGGAAGACAATTGAACGATGGCGCAAGTCATTTGACGATGGTGCAAGACATTTGAACGATGGCGGGTCGCCATCGTTAAACAGGCCATGGAGATCCCTGATTTTGTGTTTATATTACAGTCCCATCAGGTCATACATTGTGTTCTTTCAACATGTTCAACAAAGACAATTTGCCACACTTAGATTGTTTATGACTTACTCAATAAGCAATATTGGTGCATTAATTGTTCATTATTTAAAAATCAACTGGCTAATAAAATCATGTTGTTTTTACGGTTACACGATTCATCGGATCAAAAAGTAAACTTAATTTATTGAGCAATGTAAAATATAATGTTTCACCACCTCAGTACATTTATACAGACTTGAATAATTTAAATTACGAATAGAAACTGTAAAGTGACAACTCTGTTGAACAATGGAAATAACTTCAAGTCATATTGACATGATTGATAGCTCTCGTCATTTTCATATTTTACGAAATGGTTTTCACATTGACAAAAGTATTTATATCAATTTCGTCATTTAAATTTGGAAAGTTTTAAAAATATTTTCACATTAAATTATTATAATTCTACCTGTCTTCATGTTTTTGACAAGTTTATCCAACAGTGCTATCCAAAAATCCTAGGGAGAACACTGGCTTGTAAATGAGCAGTATTCTGAAGATGACAAATAGATTTGCATTGTCCATGAAAATTACACTTTAATGTTTAGCAAAGACATCTGCAAAGGACAGACAATGATAACTCTATAAGCATGAGCAAAGACGTTCTAATGAAGAAGAAACAATGTAGGATGACTTTTTTAGCTGTATAAGTAACAAATCTGCATGCCTAAGGCCACACCAAATAAAAAATCGTTCGTTTGATTTCCAGCTATTGTGAAAAGTTTACAAGAAAAAAGTACTTTTAAAAAAAAACAGAGACCAGAACGTACACTGTAGCTGTGTGCATTTGTTTCTAAATTTTGTAACCAAAATTATAATCAGTTGTGTGTTTTAAAGAAACATCATACAGACTAGGAAATTGACATCCAAATCAATCTAGATCTTACATTCACAATGTTTTTGTTTACTTATTATGGATAAATATAATAAGATATATATTCTAAACATTAGACACAAGACTCAAGAGAAATATGAGTAGTGACAGTGGTAATGCAGTTGTCTTACTATCAAACACAGCCGTGGAAAGTTATTTGGATAATTTGTTTACCGATATGTTTATCAGAAGATTTGAATGATGAAAATATAACATAGAGTGGGGGGCTCATATTCGCCGGGGACACACTTTCGCTGTTTTATGATTTTGGGGTGTAAATACTTTAAAGGATGACTGAAATGGAAGAAATATGCCGATAAATTATGATTTTATAACAAATATGATTATTTTTTAAACTTTAACAAAATAACGGCACTTACTGCAAAAGTGCCAAAAAAACCGACAACGATTTTCGGTCAATTTCTTGAATGAAAAACAGGATTTTCAAAGAATTTTTTTTAGTAAATTTGTGACTGATTGACCTAAATTTCTGTTTTTTACACCATTTAAATGTCTGCTGTTCATCTATAATGAAATTTATTTGATAAATGTTATATAAAGCTGCAGTCCAGCGTCATTAACTTTTACAAAAATCTTCTCCTCTGAAACTGCTGGGCCAAATTAAACCAAACTTGGCCATAATCATTATAAGGGTATCCAGTTTAAAAATTGTGTCCCGTGACCTGCCCAACTTTCCAAGATGGCCGCCATGGCTAAAAATAGAACATAGGGGTGAAATGCAGTTTTTGGCTTATAACTCAAAAACCAAAGCATTTAGAGCAAATCTGATCAGTGTTAAATTGTTCATCAGGTCAAGATCTATCTGCCCTGTAATGAATCAGACAACCCGTTGTTGGGTTGCTGCCCCTGAATTGGTAATTACCTTGAATATTATTATAGATAGAGATAAAATGTAAACAGCAATAATGTTCAGCAAAGTAAGATTTACAAATAAGTCAAATTGACCGAAATGGTCAGTTGACCCATTTAGGAGTTATTGCCCTTTATAGTCAATTTTTAACCATTTTTCGTAAATCTTAGTAATGTTTTACAAAAATTTTCTCCTCTGAAACTACTGGGCCAAGTTAATTATAGATAGAGATAATTGTAAGCAGCTAGAATATTCAGTAAATTAAGATGTACAAACACATCACCATCACCAAAACACAATTTTGTCAGGAATCAATCTGCATCCTTTGTTTAATATTCACATAGACCAAGGTGAGCGACACAGGCTCTTTAGAGCCTCTAGTTAAGTCAACTTACACTTGCTCAATGACACCAGCAATTATAAGGTGCTTTCCACAGAACCCTTTACAAGTCATGCAAGTTTATGAAGTTGTTAAGTAAAATTTATTTTTCAAAGCAAAGAAAAATCATGATATATAGTATACATGGTATATATATATACTTTTTAACAATATTGAACATGATGATTTTTTATGAATATATACGTATGAAATTAATGCAGCAGTCTTAAAAATTGAATTATTCATTATTACTCCATGACACTTATTTAATATCAACAAATGCATTAATTACAGGTCAATAAACATATAAAGTAGAGTTAGTTAGGATGATTAATATTCAATTATAGCAGATTGACAGCTGTCAGAGTGAAATGTACATCTATCTTCACGCTGTTAGAAAATAAAATAACTAAATAACACATTAAGGTGGCCTTATGTCATCATTAAGAAAAGTATTGAGGACTGTCAGAAAACATTATGTAATATTACTATGTATTTTTGTTGTTGACCATGTTTACCTTGTATTTAATGCATGTTTTCTCTTAGGGGGTTTTAGGCACTGTTGTCCCTTTTTGACTTGAGTGTATAGGTTGTGTATGAATTCGAAGGAATATTTTTCAGTCAAGGTTGAGTGTTTATAAATATTATTGATATTATATATAAATGTTTAACATTTAAATGTTTATATCTTTTATTGTTTGTTTTTACAAATTGTTTTGATAAAACTTTTTTTGATATATATCATACTTCATGTAGTTATGAAATTTTAATTATATAATAACGACATTTTGATATCTTTTACAAATGTACAAATGAATACCATAATGGTAATATATAAGCAGATAAGCATGATAAGTGGAAAAATATTTATTTGTCGATTTGAGAAGTATTAAGTAAAATTTAATGAACTTTGTTATAGGTATAATGTTTCAAATGAGTAAATCAATTTCTACTAAAATATAAATACATGAAACACATGACTTTTCTTGGCATTTGTTAACAATGCTTAATCATGTTAATTGAAAAATATTGCAACCTATGTTTTAATACATGAACCATTCATTTAGAAAAAATGAGAAAGGAATAAGGCTACGCTCAAACATTTGACAACAATTGCAAAATTTATTATTTATTTTGTGTCAAATCGTATGCACAAAATAAACACGGTCACAATTTCCCCCAACATGTCCAATGCAGTTTGAATTTGAACTATTATACATTCTGACACTCTACAGAAAAATTATGCTTAGACTTTTTTTTTAAATCCCTTCAATTAGATATGCAAGATTAAGGGAGAATAACAATTGTCAGAATTGTCAGAATTCTTATACATGTATATGTAAGATTGCTTAGTATACACATGATACAATAATGTTTATGTGAAGTGATTCTAGAATGTAATGTTTAAATTTTATGATTGGGCAACATGACGTTGTATTATAATTAAAAAAATAATATAAACATTAAATTAAGATAGAAATGAATGTCATGAATTTGACCTACATGTTTTTAACTTATTTCCGAATTTCCAACTACATATACACATGAATCTGCAAAAAATAACATGAAATCTTTTCTCTTTACCATGTCAACTATGTTCTTTTCCCATGTTTTATAAGTATGCGCCTTTCTTTAGAACTCCATGCCATGTTAGCTGACTTAAGTTTTGTCATCATGGATCAAAACCATGAATGTTAGATAATGTGGATTTATTTATTTTCGTGTCATCCATTTTCATGGATTGAGGAAAATTTACAAGTTTCTGGATATTTGATCATGTTGATTTCGTTGTTTTGTCAAAGTCTGCATACTTGTGTAAGCCTACAGAAAATTTGTTTATTCTTTGAACATTAAACATCATGGTTTACCTGTTCGCACAAAATCCTTGAAATTGATATCCAACAAATCATAATGATATGTTATTATTATGTAACAGAACTTTGTTTTATGCCAAAAATGGATAAATCAACAAAATTGGGATCCTTATAAACGATTTAAAATTTCAAACAATGTACATTATAAGACCCCAGAACAGACATTTATTCAATTTATACTAAATGCAAATTTCATGAAACCAGTTAGCTACACTATTTCAAGTTTTCTTTTGCCAGCAATATTCAAGGAACAGCTGTATCTTACTTGATTAGATAGGCAAAGAGAGAAGTCGAGAGGTGTTGGTTGATATATGGTCTGTTGTAATTTCAAAAATTTATTGGCATTCCTGCTATATATCATGTATATTCTATTTATAAACTATCTATCCAGCCTTTTAAGAAGTTTGTTTTATAACTATATGCTTGTACAGCCACCCTCAGACATCTATAGACGTCTCAATGACTAAAGTGGAAAATTGTAAAAACAATTTGATAACAAAAATCAGATTGTAGAAACAATTTAATAAAAAAAATCTTGTAAAATGTAAGTTGTAACACAACATTAACATGCTTAATGAAAATGTTCTCTTTATGGTTTAATAGTTTATCTTCCAAACCCCATCAAACATATCTTCCATGTACAAACTGATGTATTGAAGATGAAACATGAAACATGACAAATGACAAAAACTATTTTTGTTTCTAAAAACCCAATTTTCTGTAAATTGGACTTAGTTTACACACACATATGTTTATATCTACTCATCCTCAAAGGCCTCCACTATTATTAATGAATGGTTACAAGAGGTCATTTACATTGTTGTATGTCAGTGACCTGGAATAACTGTCTGGTCTTGAATGTACCGGTACTAAAATTAGAACATGATGTATGTAGAACCCTAATGTTAGGGTTCTTATATATATTAATCCATCAACTAGATCAAATGAACTGTGGCTAACCAATTGAGTAGTTAGAACAGCTATATAATGCTATTTACAATACTCCTTTTAATGTGTCAATGTTTTAACAATGATATAAATGATATCGTAATATTTATGAGGACCTATCAAATTGTATACACTTACATGTTCTAATTTATTGGCATGATAATTACAAAGACTTCATTATATAGTATGCACTGGTAATGTGTTTGGAAACATCAATGTTCACAATGTATTGCATTTAGCAAAATTGCAATTTTCTTTTTGATTTTGTGAACATGGTGAATACAAAATTAGTATATTTTAAGAAGAAGCCTATATAAATTTTATTTGATATAGTCAGGTAAGTACATAAGTGAAACCATAAAAACCAAGAAACATATTTATTATAAACATGTATACAGAAATTAGCCTTAGGTCTGTTAATACCGATGTACCATTACAAATATTCATTATATTGGACCAAGATTTCTTCAACAATATTTTATTTTGTTTCAGATTAAATCAAAATGGAGAAACTAACAGACATAGAATTAACATCGGTCCAGTCACAGGAACCTCAGCATAGAATGGTCAACAGTAATGCCAATTCTATCCTGATTCAAGTAAGTTCTTAGAACCTCAGTATAGATCAGTTTATCAGTAACCCAAAGTCTCCTAATACATAAAAAAACAGTTATATAATTATAAGTTGATACTGGGATAAAAGTAATTCTGTTCTTGGCAATTTTGTGGCAAGAATATAAATACATGAAATAGAAATATTATTTTATCTTTAACATGTTCAATGCAACATCAAAATATGTTGTAGTTATTGTGGACTTTATAATCCTACATTCCTTCATTTTTAGATCACAAGAAATTGTCATCAAATTGAAAAAGTATAAAAAAAAAGTAAAATCACAAAAATACTGAATATAGAGGAAAATCAATTCCGAAAGTCCATTATCACATGGCAAAATCAAATAATAACACACATCAAAAACGAATTGACAAGAACTGTCATATTCCTGACTTGGTAGTTGGTACAGGCATTTTCAAATGTAGAAAATGGTGGATCAAACCTGGTTTTATAGTGCTAACCCTCTCACTTTGAGATACCTCCTCATAAATCAAACACCCAACCACCACAGCTGTTTTATTAAAAAGATTGAGTTGCAGTTCAATAAATTTTAAATATGACCATTTATTACAGGAGGATGATGTTGAGACACCGTATGGAAACTTCCATGTTGCTATACAAGGTGACCGGTCAAAGATGGCTATTCTTACCTTCCATGATATTGGATTAAATCGTAAGTATTTCATCTTCATAGAAACATGTATCAATATTGGGTTTATATATTGCTCTGACTGAAAGAGAAGCAAAACTGGACATTAGAATTTATTAAAACTCATAAGTTAGATAAAATCAACTCATGCCATGGCAGAAAAAGACAAACAGCAGTGTACAAAACATAACGTAGAAAACTAAAGAATGAGCAACATATACCCCACCAAATAAACTCACAATCATACAATAACTCCTTATTTTAAATGTTTTAATAAGAGTTTCAATGGGAATCCGTAAAGATTACTAGCTTCTAATAACAATACTGTAAATTAAGAAATTTTGCGAGGTTTTTATTATTGCGCAAAATACAAGAGTTTTAAACGCAATAATTTCAACTCGCATTTTGAAATATTTTATATGAACTAAACAGGATTTTTCTCAAAATCGTAAAAATTAAAATCGCATTTAAGTCTAAAATGACAAAATTGCAATAATAAATGCACACAATAATTTCTAAATTTAAAGTAATTTATTTTTTCAATAAATATTTGATCGTGATTATATTACTACACTATAATTTTTTCTCTCCATATAATTCATAATTATAATATTATTAGAATTGAAACACATTAATATCGTTTATCATTATATTAAACAATCAAAACTACACTTGTAAAACTAAAATTATGTGATGATTTTATCTGAAATTAGAATGATCACCTGTTGACAGAATAAGTTGTTTTATAATTTAACAGGTATAAATGACCCAAGGGGTTTAGAAATACAAAGACAATAAAAAAAATATGTGTCTTGATAGTTTCAAACAAAGGAAACATTATTGACACTTTTGTCTTTTTTATTTGTGAATAGCTGGATGTTTGATTCCCACATTTTCAATTTTTCCTTATCATATTGTTTTTTTAAACACCCAAGAAGTATTGTTTCCTTATATAATTATTGACTGTTTTCTAAATCTTTAAATTTACTTATACGCTATTAAATTGAATTGAAAACAAAATAATGTTGATGTTTAAATATACTCAAGAAATGATTAATGCCTTCATAGCTGGTCATCATCTTAAAAGTTTGTGAAATTCTGTGTTATAATTAGTCATTTACAAATAGGAATGCTAGCATACTCAAAGTGTCATCTCAAATAGTATGTTCTTAGGCCCACCTAAAAAGCAGATTACTAGGAAAATATAATGACACAAATTGTTTTAATTTGTTTTAAAAGCTGTCCTGCTCCAATGTTGTTTTTATGCCCCTGCTGAAGCAGAGGGGGCATTTTTGAAAAATCATGTGATATCATGTGTTTATTTTGTATATATTTCATGTTTCCAAGGAATTTTCAATTTTCCTGATATTCAGCAAATACTGAAACATTTCTGTGTTTATTTTGTAGATATTTCATGTTTCCAAGGATTTTTCAATTTTCCTGATATTCAGCAAATACTGAAACATTTCTGTGTTTATTTTGTAGATATTTCATGTTTCCAAGGATTTTTCAATTTTCCTGATATTCAGCAAATACTGAAACATTTCTGTGTTTATTTTGTAGATATTTCATGTTTCCAAGGATTTTTCAATTTTCCTGATATTCAGCAAATACTGAAACATTTCTGTGTTTATTTTGTAGATATTACATGTTTCCAAGGATTTTTCAATTTTCCTGATATTTAGCAAATACTGAAACATTTCTGTGTTTATTTTGTAGATATTACATGTTTCCAAGGGTTTTTCAATTTTCCTGATATTCAGCAAATACTGAGACATTTCTGTGTTTATCATGTGAATGCTCCTGGACAGGAAGAAGGATCTCTACATCTAAAACCAGAGTAAGTTTGTATTGCCTTGCCATGCATAGGCATGCTGGTATTCTGCATGTGCATTATATAATATATAATGTTGTTGTCAGGAGCTAAAATAACTAAAACAAATAATTCCAGGGTCATTAATGATTAAGGAGTAAACGTTCAAAAGTTAACGGGTAAAGACAAGTAGAAATTTGGTACAAGGGAGATTTTAACATTAAAAAAATATTTGCATGTTATTCAAATGTATTTGGATTGTTAATTTTGATGAGTTGTTTACATACCATTCAGTGGGATAATTTTTAGGCAGCATTAGCATATAACATTATCATATTGTTTAAAATTTTGTTCTTATTTTTCATGAAAAAAAATTGAAGTTGATGATAGTTAAGTCTTTTTCTTCTAATTATGAATGAATAATATAAAAAAGAAGTTTAAAAAAAGTATTCTGGATGTTCTTGAAATATTTCAATGTCATGTATATTAATATGAGTAAATTGTAATAATATATACATGTTCTATGTTTTCATGTGGGTTCATAATTCATATACACAATATATATAAGTAAAAGTTGAATTAATAATAACATATTACTACTTAGTGTAAGCTTGTAGTATTTTCATTTGCATTTTGATCAGTAAATTGTCAGATTGTACATAATTATTAATGATCACGATTTTTTCAGAATGATTTTTTAATGCGCAGTGTCTTTTATTTGTAAAAAATGTACTTAGCGTTCAAATCAAACTGTTTGTAAATTGTTTATATTTTGTAGGTGATCTAAAAAAAACATTATTTAGTATAATGAAGGATGATAATTAATGAAATCTGTTGAATTTATATGGTTTCTTAGAGTTACCTCCCATTGAAAGAGTAATAGGTTAAATTTGTTATCATTTTTTTTCACATTCATACTATATCTCCCCCTTTTTTATTCCATGTTCTTTTCTTCTTGATATAAATTTAGTGATAAGTCTTTAGCATGTAATGATAGAAAAATATCCTTTAAGCCCTCAGTTGAATCTTTTTTTTCCCTAGTAAATCTACTCTTAAAACTATTTATTAAAGGTTGAACAGATTTGATTTGAACAAAAGAATTCAATGTTGATTTGACAAAGCTAAGCTTGTATTCTATATTTTTGTTATGGTTAGGCATGATGCCTTAGGCAATCCTGAGTCACTCGGTAACAGGTATGTTGGCCAGCTTACCGTAGCTATTTGTGTGTGCTTATTAACACAATTTCATAAAGGCTCTTTTATATTGAGTTGATGTATTGATACAAATGATCTTTGGAACTTTTCTGTTCTGATATCTTCATCGGTTGATATTGTTTCAACATTGAAAGAATTTACTCATTTAGTTGTCTGTTAAAAGGCAACTATCTGGGGTTTAAAGCATACAAAAAAAATATTAAAAAAATATGCCTTTACAAAATAAGAAAAATATGTTAACTCATATAAAAGTGCCAGTAGCAATTAGCCCTTTCTCTTTTATTCATACCATTCACCAGCTTTTTTTTCTTCTTTTTTTATGTTTTGCAACTTTTCCATTGCACTTTTTGTCCTTTTTAAGGGAGATAATTTTAGTATTTGTTTTCTTTAGAAAATATTATTTAGCATTCTTTTATGCAACGGAGTTTTGGTTCTTTATGAACTAATCTGAAATTTTTCTTTCAGGAAATTTACTGTTTGTTTTTTTTCTTCATAAGAATCTGTATTAACTTTTTCTCTTTTTTCTCTAAACTTGACCACAGACTGACCACTGTGGTAAACAAGTTTGACTCCTCTAGAAATGACTCCCTCTTTGAGTAAGTTTGATGTTGTTTTTTGTAAGTCTTTTGGTTTAAATTAGTAATGTTACACACAGATTAATTTAGTTTATTTTTACAACACTTTTCTATTTGTAAAAGTTTGATTATTATGATTATAGTTATTATGAACTTGTTGCATAATTGAATTCTTAAGATTTTATTTCAGGAAAATATTTTTATTATCTCCCTTTCTTAATTTCGTTGAGTCATTTTCTTCATTTTGTTTTGAGTTATTTTTTTCATTACTTTTTCTTGAGCTTTTTTAATCATTTTATACAACTTATACAGTTATATATTTTTTTCTCTCTATAACTTTTTTCTTCTACCAAATGCCTTTGCAAATAACTGAAATACATTTTTCCTCCATGCATACTCACATTACATTTTCTTATTTCCTTTTATTTTAATGTTTTCTTCTGTAATCACTTTCTACCTACCTTATTTACATAGATAGTTTTTAGATGTTGTTTTGCCAATTGTACTAGAAAAGTTAAGAATCAAAGCCCCCTTTACGTGTGATCTACATTCATGCAATAACAAGCAGGTACATGTAGTAGGGACATTAAAACAACCATGTATTTAAATTATTTGGAAAAATGTATGCACTTCATATTTAATCAGAGAGAAATGTTAATATGTTTTTATGATGTATGCATTGAACCAAATCCTTGAATCTAGACAGTGAGCTTCATCATGTTTCTTATTGTTAATTGCAACAAGATCAAACATGATTAAGTTTCCTCAAAATTAACTTATCGCACATAACTGGTGCATTGTGAATGTGCTTTACTCTATGATTTTATTGTGACTTCAAAGTTATTTTGAATAATTTCTAAAAACGTTATTTAACTTGCATCATATAAGCAAATAGGACAAGCTAAAAAGAGGAAGTGGGTTTTATGAATCAGTTAAAGCACTCCTTTAATGATTTTATTTTTTCCAAGTTTATTTATTTACAACTGTAGTTGAATACACTTAATTTTATTTGTCATTATAAAACATGACAAAAATCATTGATATATTTGTAATTTAAAAGGTTTCTAAAATCCACTTAAAATATGAATTCCGATTCTTCTATTATATATTTAAGCCAAATTGCATAGACAGATTCTGGAAACCTGCATGGGTCTAGTTCATGTTTTTGTAAAGGGGTGCTTTGCTTCTTTTTTAGTTTCTTCCAAACTTGCCAGTGTGCATGGAAAAAATATAGTTGAATAAGTATTCATCTTAGTCTATATAGATAGTTTTCTGTGCCTACATTCATAGATCTGTATTGGAAAATTTCATTCATTTTAAAACTCTGAAAACAGTTGATACACATGTACATTTAAAGTAAATTTATTTCTATTCATTTTAAAACTTTGAAAAAAGTCAGTACATTTAGATTCCTTTGTCTTTGTGTTTTACGCAAATACTTGTTCCTGAGTTGTCAGCCAATAATGTAAATGACATTTTATAAAACTATTATTATTCTTTTTTTATTTCTATATTGTTTTATTCTGTATAACTTGTTTTAAGTCATTTTCATTGTTTAAAAACTGTAAAAATGTTAAACTTATTTTCCTAAAACAAATGACATAGTGTGATGTGATATCTTTATTTCAGGTTCATATGTAAGTCAAAACTAAAATATTTGTTATAATTATGAGTTCTGAAACATCCAGGAGAAACTGATTACATGCCTTAATGTGTAGATCACATGACCAATACATGTACTTCATTGTGAATAGACTTTAATGTTGCTAATTTAAACTTCATTATTCACTTCTCATTTTAATTTTCTATAAGAATGATTAATAGTAAGACACATTTAAAATTACACAATTTCCAACTATGTTCTTTTGATATAACCTATTTTCAAGCCAATTTGAGGCTGAATTTTATAATTTAACCCATATGCCCAGTTAGATTCTCTTATTGCTAGCTAACTGAAGCAATCATTGAGATTTGTAACAAGTATTCCCTGAAGTGTTATTTTCTAGTAGTTACAAAAATGAATTTGATTAGGATTCTGCTATTAAGAAGACTTTGTTAATTTTGAAATAGATAAAAGATACTCAATTAATCAGCAATTATTTTGATACCTTTGTTTTTAAAAATCTCAGAGTAAATCAGTTAATTCACATGAAGATTAATGGTATTATTTAAGGAGGCTCCTGGGTACAAAAATTTTAGCAAAAAATTAAACCTTTATTTTTTAATTACAAATTTTATTTATTACACTATTAGTTGTTACTTTATAATATGGTACAAAAAACAACCCACAAAAAATATTTGGTTTGGCCCCAGATGACTTTAAAACTTGAAAAAGCTCCAAATTATCTCCCTTTGGTGAGAAAATGCCATTTTTATACGACCGCAAATTTTTAAAAAATTTTCGTCGTATATTGCTATCACGTTGGCGTCGTCGTCGTCGTCCGAATACTTTTAGTTTTCGCACTCTAACTTTAGTAAAAGTGAATATAAATCTATAAAATTTTATCACAAGGTTTATGACCACAAAAGGAAAGTTGGTATTGATTTTGGGAGTTTTGGTCCCAACATTTTAGGAATAAGGGGCCAAAAAGGGCCTAAATAAGCATTTTCTTGGTTTTCGCACTATAACTTTAGTTTAAGTTAATAGAAATCTATGAAATTTTGACACAAGGTTTATGACCACAAAAGAAAGGTTGGGATTGATTTTGGGAGTTTTGGTTTCAATAGTGTAGGAATTAGGGGCCAAAAAAGGGTCCAAATAAGCATTATTCTTGGTTTTCGCACAATAACTTTAGTTTAAGTAAATAGAAAATAATGAAATTTATACACAATGTTTATGACCACATAAGGAAGGTTGGTATTGATTTTGGGAGTTTAGGTCCCAACAGTTTAGGAATAACGGACCAAAAAGGGACCCAAATAAGCATTTTTCTTGGTTTTCGCACCATAACTTTAGTATAAGTAAATAGAAATCTATGAAATTTAAAAACAAGGTTTATGACCATAAAAGGAAGGTTGGTAATGATTTTGGGAGTTTTGGTCCAAACAGTTTAGGAATAAGGGGCCCAAAGAGTCCAAAATTAAACTTTGTTTGATTTCATCAAAATTGAATAATTGGGGTTCTTTGATATGCTGAATCTAACTGTGTATGTAGATTTTTAACTTTTGGTCCGGTTTTCAAATTGGTCTACATTAAGGTCCAAAGGGTCCAAAATTAAACTTCATTTGATTTTGACAAAAAAATTATCGGTTGGGTTCTTTGATATGCTGAATCTAAAAATGTACTTAGATTCTTGATTATCGGCCCAGTTTTCAAGTTGGTCCAAATCGGGGTCCAAAATTAAACTTTGTTTGACTTCATCAAAAATTGAATAAATGGGGTTCTTTGATATGCCAAATCTAACTGTGTATGTAGATTCCTCTTTTTTGGTCTTGTTTTCAAATTGGTCTACATTAAAGTCCAAAGGGTCCAAAATTAAACTTAGTTTGATTTTAACAAAAATTGAAATCTTGGGGTTCTTTGATATGCTGAATCAAAATATGTACTTAGATTTTTGATTCTGGGCCCAGTTTTCAAGTTGGTCCAAATCAGGATCTAAAATTATTATATTAAGTTTTGTGCAATAGCAAGTCTTTTCAATTGCACAGTATTGCGCAATGGCAAGAAATATCTTATTGCAAAATATTGTGAAATAGCAATTTTGTTTTTAATTAGAGTTATCTTTCTTTGTCCAGAATAGTAAGCAAGAAATATCTAATTGTAAGAATTTTTTTTATTTGGAGTTATCTTTCTTTGTCCAGAATCAACTTAAATCTTTGTTCTATATACAATATACAATGTATATTCACTTTTTACTACCAACTGATAAATTAAAATAATCTTTACTATTCAGTGATAACAAGCAGTTTTTTTACATCTTAATATTTTATGATGTATTTAAATGAGTAGTAATTGTTGCAAACTCCATTAGAAAATTTAATTGAGATTAGTTTTGGAATAAGGGAAAGGGGGATGTGATTAAAAAAATTGGGTTCAATTTTCTCATTTGAAATTTCATAAATAAAAAGAAAATTTCTTCAAACATTTTTTTGAGAGGAATAATATTCAACAGCATAGTGAATTGCTCTAAAAGAAAACAAAAATTTTAATTTCATTAGAACGCATTCATTCTGTGTCAGAAACCTATGCTGTGTCAACTATTTAATCACAATCCAAATTTAGAGCTGAATCCAGCTTGAATGTTGTGTCCATACTTGCCCCAACCGTTCAGGGTTCAACCTCTGCGGTCGTATAAAGCTACGCCCTGCGGAGCATCTGGTTTGGCCTTAAATTTGAAATATCTTTTTTAACTCATCGGTGACCTATATTTTTTATTATTGTTTTCAAATAAGCTGTACATAAACTAAATTATTGTAAAATTTAAGCGATTTCTTATATTAGGTTATTTTTTTATTTCGATATTTCCTCTTTTTCTCCTATTAGTTCAACAGAAAAAAAGGACATTAACAAAAATGTATGCTTTTTCCAGAGGCAGATTTTAGCTTAAATGGACGGTGACCCCATTTTTTTATTTCATTTTTCTTTTAAGTATATGATAAAGTTCATTTATGAAAAAATATAGCAAAATCCTATACATGTATTAGAAAAAAAAAATCATTTATACCCAGGAGCCCCCTTAAGAAAAAAATTTGTTCATGTAGTATCTTTTTAAAATGATGGATTTACTGTTGATGTGGTATAATTGCCAATAAGACTGCTCCCCACCAAAGACAAAATGATGTAGAGGTTATCAACTATAGGATCTAGCACATGTCGTTTAGATTTGATGTTCTTCTTTTAGTTCAAGATTTTTGTACAAAACTACATTAATATTTGTTTTCAATTAATCAATTATACAAGTTTGTTTATTTTTTAAGTCATAAACTTAATATTTATAATGAATACATGATTTTATTTTTAACAGATTTGTCTACCCTTCTATGGAGCACCTGGCAGAAGGCATACAACATATTGTTGATCATTACAGGTAAGGTATAATTTCAAATAAAAACAAACTTGATTCTAAGTGCTCTTCTCCTTGACTGTACTTGCGACTTAGAACTTTCACTGTGAATGTTTGAGGTTGTAATCCCTACCCTGGTCAAACCAAAGAGTTGAAAATAGGTATCTGCTCCTTCTCTGCTATGAAGCAGCATCTACAGTCTAAGGTCAAAACTGTTTCACCTATTGTTTGTTACTTCGGGCCTCTATTTGACTTGACATAAACTTTTTCATACATTTCAAACGTTTTGTTTCATCAACTGTAAATCTATTATGTGCATTCCCACTACAACATTGAATGATGATAGACAGTCGGAAGGGGACGATAAATGGCTGACCCGTGTTAAGAGAGAGCCATATCTCTTGCACATTAAAGACACCCTTGTAGATTTCGAAAACGAGCAGGCTTATGCCACTACAAGGCAGCACTTGCAACCGCAAAGTGGAAAGGGATTTATATAAGTTGCAAAACTTGTTTCCGAATCCACTATGAGTAAATACATTCAAACTACCACATTGAAACTATAGACAACAGCAAAAGAAGACAAGACACTGGGTTCCGCTGAACCCTTACAAATTTTTGTATTTGGTAAGTGCCTGTCTGATTGACAATTATATTGTGACTCCTTATTATGATTTATTTATTTCCATATTAAGATACATGTTTTTGTAATGTCTATACTTATTTCAGTATCAAGAGGTTTATTGGGTTTGGAGTTGGGGCAGGAGCTTACATTCTTTCAGAATATGCTGTAAGTAGTAAACTAATTTCAGATAAATAAATAACCTTTAAAATGTTTTTAAGTGTCTAGAAATACGGATATTATAATAGCATTATGTAATAACAAGAAAAACTTTTTATGGTGATAAAAAAGAGAGAATGAAAAGTGATCAATCTATAGTATTTTATTACCAAAGATAAACAAATGATTTTTATGAAACCTTTTTATACCCCCGCTTTAAAAAAGGGGGGTATACTATTTTACCTCTGTCTGTCCTTCAGTCAGTCTGTCCGTCCCATTAATATTTTTCGTCGCATTTTTCTCAGGAACTACAATACAAGGATTTCTGAAATTTGGTTTCAGGGTTTATCTAAGTCAGCTATACCGTGTGATGCGTTTTCAGATTGATCAATTGACAACTTCCTGTTTACCGAACACTTGTATGATTTTACACATGATAGCCAAGTTGAAAATTTTCGTCACATTTTTCTCAGGAACTACAATACAAGGATTTCTGAAATTTGGTTTCAGGATTTATTTAAGTCAGCTATACCGTGTGATGCGTTTTCAGATTCATCACTCAACAACTTACTGTTTACCGAACACTTGCATATTTTTACACTATTTATATTATCCACTTGCGGCTGGGGTATCATCAGTGAGCAGTAGCTCGCAGTTTCACTTGTTTTTCTTAAGTTTACAATTTACTAGTTGACTCAGTCCACTTCACCCCCCCCCCCACAACAAAAAAAATATTTTTAATGTTTTAACTAGTTGATGAAGTGTCATGTTCTAAATTATTATTTTTTTTTAGCTTGAACATCCAGAAAATGTAGATTCATTGGTATTGATTAACAGTACAGTTGGTAAAGCAGGATGGATAGAGTGGGGATACCAGAAGTTAAATTCCTGGTATCTGTGGAGTGGTCAGATGACCAATTTTACTGAAGATTACCTGCTGTGGCACTGGTTTGGATATGTGAGTATCAGCTTGCATATTTACATATTCTTAAAACATTTAAAGCACAGTAAACATCAGTCATGACCATATTAAAATTTTGGTGGCTATTTATAACTAAAATGATTTTTTTTTTGGGGTAAAGACTGCATGAAATGCAATCAAATCCCTATGTTACTGACATGATATCTAAATCTTCCAAGACTTATCGCTACCTTTTTGATACACAAAATATAGTGCATTGATCATAAAATTCTTTACATTCTATCTATGAACATTTACACAAATTTATCAATGTAAATATATGTGGATAGATATTCAAGTCACAAATCGATGTTACACTTGTAAAGAAAATTACATAACTTTTGCAAGGTACAGGATTCTTATAATTTTTCTATAAATATAAATGAATTCATTGTTAAAGTCATCTTTAAAAATTGGAGTTATCTCCCATTGTCCAGAATATGAGTTTAATCAACTACAATCGATGCTTTATTGACAATCCAATATTTAATTTAACTTCTATCTAAAAAAAAAAATTTATGCATTTTGTTCGTTCTTCTGTAATCCCCTCAGTTATGTCCCTTTATAACGTTTTGGAGCAGGGGTATCATCTGTCTCCAATGGACACATTCTCTTTGAATTTTTTTTACAATACAGACGAAAAAAATGATGTTTTGATATTCACTACAATTCTGTAGAAAGTTTCTTGAAATGCCCAAATTTCTAATTATTGAATATTTTTATTTTACAGAAGACAAAATATGAAAACCAAGACTTAGTCCATGTTTTCAGAGAATATGTCAAATCCATCAATCCACAGAATCTCTCATTGTTCATTGAATCATACCTCAAGTAAGTTGTTCATTTTAAGTTATTCTAAATCAGGTGCTAGGTTTAAAGAAGAGAAAAAAATGCATATTGTGTATAAATTGATCTTCTTTAATTTAGACACTTTAAATTTAGGGCTGTAACACTATTACATTTTGAGGGTTGTAAGGCGGTTTTATTTCAGATTGCATTATAAAATAATGCAAAAATATAGAAACAAATATATACTGCATTGAAGACCTGTTGGTGGCCTTCTGCTGTTGTCTACTCTATGGTCGGGTTGTTGTCTCTTTGACACATACCCCATTTCCATTCTCAATTTTTTTTACTGTTAACATCAGTTTATTCACTAGATCACTTTTAAGATAAAATATATTTATATACCTGGTACATATATATTTTATTTATTTTTAGACGTAGGGATCTTGGAATTGTTAGAGAACTTGATCCCATCAAAAGGCCACATGCCAGGACTATCAAGTAAGTTATTTATGGAGGGCAAATACTGTCAGCTTTAAACCCAGAAAATATTTTAGAAATTTTATGAAAGTGTGCAATATGTTCGGTCAAACAATCTCTAAAAAGTTGAAGGTACTTGACAATCAAAAAATAATTACTAGTTGCTTGTTTTGAAATATAAATGGCGGTTAAAAAGAAACAAAAAGTCTACTGAATATCCAGAATAAAATAAAATTAACGGTACCAATTTTCTTGCACCAGATGCGCATTTCGACAATACATGTCTCTACAGTGATGCTTGTGGCCAAAATATTTGAAAATTCAAAGCTTATATAGAAGATGAAGAGCTATAATCCAAAATGTCCAAAAAGTATAGCCAAATCCGTGAAAGGAATCAGAGCTTTGCATGAGGGAGATACATTCCTTAATTTATAATAATTTATAATATTTTGTAATTAAACAAGTAAGTGTTAAATTTAACGAGGATTTTCAAAAGTCGCTAATTCTACTGATAGATAATATAATATTTAACATTGAAGTATATAAAATTTCATTTATAATGCTTATCAGTTATGCTGGTCCGAGACCACCATTGTCGTCTCTTGATTTTCATTGTTCACAAATATAGTCCCTAGTGTTGACAGTGGGTTACTTGCCATTTATTTTTTATACCCCTTCCAAATTTATTTCTCCTAGTTTAATGCCTCAAATTGCAAGAAGGGGGATAAAACTACACTGTAAAAATATTTGTGTCCAGAATTTTAAAGGAAAGTAGTGATTTGGTCCAGCTGAAAAAGGTTGAAAATGAGCACTTCCGAAGCTGTCAAAGGATTTCAAGACGCCCTAAACATAAAATTGTCCATATTTTGAGTTAGAGACGATGAAGTTTTCTATAATTTTGTTATAATTTGTCCCAAAAGTAGTACAACACACTGTTAAAGTTTCTTTAAGAAAGCGCAGGTAGGATTTTTTTAATTTTCATTTATGTTCTAAAAGAAATGCACTACGAATTAATTGTGTTCTCGGACCTGCTCTGATTTTTCTTTTATCTTTATATAATTTGATTTTGAACGTACAATGTCTTCTGATAGGCTGACAGTGTTTTGTCAATCAGCTTATAGACATGAACATTTTTTAAGATTTACTCCGGTTTATAACATGTATAATCGAATTTTGAATTAAATTATAAGGAATGACTGTTATGTTTGTTCTGTCTATTATATAAAATAACCCGCTACACATGTAAAAAAAGTCTGGGTATGAAAAAGAAAGTAAGGACCTTCCTCCTTTGTATTGTAAATATATTAACTTTATATTAACCACCTCCAACCTATATTTGTTTGTAGATGTAGAAGTATTTTACTTGTTGGAGATGATTCACCACACATTGACCAAGTCACTGATATGAATGGAAGAATGGATCCACAGGAGACAGATTTTATGAAAGTAAGTTTGTCTTGTCAAATTTTTGATCAAAATAGTGATAAGAAAAAAAAAATTCTGTGCTGTAAAAAATTTATCAAAGGTACCAGGATTATAATTCAGTACGCCAGATGGGTGTTTCGTCTACAAAAGACTCATCAGTGACACTCATAACAAATCAGTCAATTTGGAAATTATTGTGTGCATTTATTAATGTGATTTTATAAGAATCGACAAAATAGCCAGTTAAATTATTGCAAATTTGAAAAATGTCTATATACAAATTTATGTTCAAGTTATCAAAATGCAGGTTTTTATTAATGTGATACCCACCCATTTGCATTAATAAAAACCTCTCAATAATTTCTTAATTTACAGTATTTAATAAACTTTCTAAAGATTATCATGATTATTATCCCTTTAAGACACTTCTGTATTTTATAAACTTTTTATTGTTTTTACCTCAATATCATAAAAAGTCTATCTTTGACATTTTAGATCGCGGATTGTGGAGGTATGCCATTAGAAGAACAGCCAGGGAAAGTGTGTGAAGCTTTCAGATTATTCTTACAAGGCATGGGATATGGTTAGTACTTAGATGCAATACTACTCTATGTAAAGTGAATGAGAATAAATATATACAGAAATAATTGCAATGCTTTTATGTGGGGAATTTAAAATTTGTATGGAAAGCAGTATATTCTAGTGTAGTTAAAGAATGGGGTGGACTAGAAATATGGCAAATGATAAGGAAATTGCAGGGTCATTTTATATATTTATGATGTACTAGAGTCCAATATGTGAGGATATGTGTCATTATAATACTTTTTTGAGCTTTTCTCATCACTTGGCGTCCGGCGTCGTCCGGCGTCCGGCGTCTGGCGTCGTTAACTTTTACAAAAATCTTCTCCTCTGAAACTGCTGGGCCAAATTAAACCAAACTTGGCCACAATCATCATTGGGGTATCTAGTTTAAAAATTGTGTCCGGTGACCCGCCCAACCAACCAAGATGGCTGCCATGGCTAAAAATAGAAAATAGGGGTAAAATGCAGTTGTTGGCTTATAACTCAAAAACCAAAGCATTTAGAGCAAATCTGACATGGGGTAAAATTGTTAATCAGGTCAAGATCTATCTGCCCTGAAATTTTCAGATGAATCGGACAATCTATTGCTGGGTTGCTGCCCCTGAATTAGTAATTTTAAGGAAATTTTGCTGTTTTTTGGTTATTATCTTAAATATTATTATAGATAGAGATAAACTGTAAACAGCAATAATGTTTAGCAAAGTAAGATTTACAAATAAGTCAACATGACCAAAATGGTCAGTTGACCCGTTTAGGAGTTATTACCCTTTATAGTCAATTTTTTACCATTTTTCGTAAATCTTAGTTATGTTTTACAAAAATCTTCTCTTCTGAAACTGCTGGGTTAAATTAAACCAAACTTGGCCACAATCATCATTGGGGTATCTAGTTTAAAAATTGTGTCCGGTGACCCACCCAACCAACCAAGATGGCCGCCATGGCTAAAAATAGAACATAGGGGTAAAATGCAGTTTTTGGCTTATAACTCAAAAACCAAAGCATTTAGAGCAAATCTTACAGGTGTTAAATTGTTCATCAGGTAAAGATCTATCTGCCCTGAAATTTTCAGATGAATCGGACAGCCCATTGTTGGGTTGCTGCCCCTGAATTAGTAATTTTAAGGAAATTTTGCTGTTTTTGGTTATTATCTTGAATATTATTATAGATAGAGATAAACTGTAAACAGCAATAATGTTCAGCAAAGTAAGATTTACAAATAAGTCACATGACCGAAATGGTCAGTTGACCCATTTAGGAGTTATTGCCCTTTATAGTCAATTTTTAACCATTTTTCGTAAATGTTAGTAATGTTTTACAAAAATCTTCTCCTCTGAAACTACTGGGCCAAGTTAATTATAGATAGAGATAATTGTAAGCAACTAGAATGTTCAGTAAATTAAGATGTACAAACACATCACCATCACCAAAACACAATTTTGTCATGAATCAATCTGCGTCCTTTGTTTAATATTCACATAGACCAAGGTGAGCGACACAGGCTCTTTAGAGCCTCTAGTTTTAAATTAAAAGAAAACCAATTAGGTTTGTAATGGTATGTCATGTTCTCAGGCTTAATAAATTCATGAAATTAATAGATATGGGGAATGTGTCAAAAAAGACAACAACCTGACATAAAAAACGGTTTATCTTTTGGATGTGATCTTTTAACATGAAAAGACTTTGGAGATTTAAAGCTTACTATGGCATAAATAGAACATGCAGGGATGTCATTAGAAGCGGGCAACCGGCGAAATGTGCCGGTTATTTCTGCTTTGGCGCCGGCTACTTCAAAATTATCAAAAATAATATTTTCAAAAATTTTCAATTTTTTCCTAGTTGATGAAACATTGATCATGAATTGATCATGATGGCAATTTAGACATAAACAATTCATTTTCTAAAGAACAAAGATTTAAGCATTGACTTTACAGTGTGAGGCAGATTATTTAATTAAAAGACAACTTTTTATCACTTCTGCAAGTTTCAGTACTTGTTTACAAGAGAAGCGTACATCGATCTAAGTTTCGGCGGCAAAATAAGTATGTTGCTTCATTTGAACGTGATGAAAATTGCCTCTGGTTAATGTGTAATCCATTTATTGCATTAAAAATGTCCTATTCAGTTCCAAATAGCTTGTCAAACATCGTTTATTTTTGTAAATTTTCCCGGGACTTCATCAGCCATTAATGTGTAAATAGAGATCGGAAATGGACCAGCTATGACCAGAATCCGTATTTTTACAATAAAAACTACGGCCCATATCTAAGACCCTCAAATGGAACAGCTGAAAGAAGAAAATTTATCCCAAATGGAAAGATTACGCATTCCACACAATTTTACAGACTTTTTTGTTAGATTTTTCAAAAGCACTGAACTTCATAAACATGATAAACAAGACAGTTTTTTTCTTAATGAATTCTTATTGAATTGTAATTTTTATATTATAATTTCTTTCCCTTTCTCAGTGTCATTAAAAAAATCTTTTTAGTGCTAGATATCTAGTAGTTTCTAACTAGAACCTTAACTTAAATAACTTGGAATTTGGACTGTTACTTTAATTGTTTACTCAGATATGAATTGAACAATATAAAAAGAACATTTTTCACATATAACCCTTTGTACTATACATATAGGTAGCAAAGAACAAACATTGCAGCACAAAGTTCGAAGGAAAACTTCTCTTTCAAATCTCACCACTCCTCCCTATCAGTTCCAGAAAGAGAAGTCACGTCTCCCTATGATTATAAAGTAGTGTAAGCCTTGCATTTTCATTCAAGGATGTACTTTGACCAGGTTCTGGAATTTCTGTCAGATGTTTGATCTTCGTTGTTTTCCCCTATGATACACTACAGGGTAAAATATGTCGACCCATGACCATGATGACCCCATTTTCCTTATTTAAATATGAGACTTCAATTAATAACTCATAAAAAGTCGTTTTAAAACCAAAATTTAAGCAGATCTGAGATTTCTTTCTTTTCTTTTGTTTGCTTCTTAACTAATGCTCTTCTCACTTATGGTATCAATTTTAAATTCTAGATTATTCTTATTTAACCAAAGTGCATTTTTTTTTGGCCTGAAACAGTCCATTGAATTAATCATTTGATTTATTGTGATAAGTATTTGAAATTATTAATACTGAAAAATGTTTTCTATTGGTTAGAACTATTTGAATAATTGCATGTCTACCATGTCTACAGTTAAAATAAAAATATTTTCAACTAATAAAATCAAATTAAATCTTTTCCTGAATTATCACCATGTCTTAAAGAGTAATGCCTTCATCATTTTCCTCAAAGATCTGCAAACAACTTCAGCTTTTATTTAATTGATTTGATTAATTAACAAAATCTTTTTGTAATATTTATATCTATATCTTATTATATCCATATGACTTAATTGATTTATCAAGTATTCCTTTATTTTTAAAATGTGTATCGAATACTGTAGTATGTAATTTCACATGTTTCATCATCAAAAATAAAATAATTACAAAAAAAAACTTCAGTAACTTGTTAGCTGAAAGTCTTGATGATATTTATGTGATCAACTTTATAGAAAATATGACCATCTTGCTGCTCATTTACCTAATCATCATTATAAAAATTGTGTTGCAAAGAACAAAATTAGAGTCCAGGTTTTTGCACCATTTTTAAAAAATTTCTGTGGCCCTTGTTGCGTCGAACCGTAGCCGTCCCACATTGTTGCCTGCTACTTTTATAATTTAGCCTGCTACTACAAATCTTATTGACATCCCTGACATGTATTGCTTGATGGAAGAAACTTGTTATGCAGCTGAGTGTAAATTGGTACAGATGTTTTTACAAATGGTAAAATGTGTTTGATTCCATTATATGTTAAGTTCCCATGTGCAAAAGTGCGTAAGTAAAATTCTTAAATGAAATCTAAACATGTACTCAGAAGGGTTGCAAAAAATTGCATGGCATTTTGCTTGTGAAATTAGAAATGAAAGTTACATTTATTGACACAAGCTTCTGTATTTTACATTTGCTTTTACCATGTTAATAAGCCTGATCTATATTTATTGCACTTGTCCTTTCAGTTATTGACGTCACATTATCATTTATTGAAAGTGAGAAATAATTTGCACTAATTAGGAATCATTATTTTGTAAACAACAATAGGTGTGTTGTGTCATTGTTCAATTTTCACAGCTTCTAAAAATATTCATTTATCAATTCTATTAATTAATCACACATATTTCTGGTTTGTTTGTAAATAATCATTTTACAACATTTATATTGCTAATTATTTCATAAATGTGAATCAGTGTCAAATATACTGAATTTGTTACGTTTTTGATAACTATTGTCACACATGTGTATAATTATTTGTTATTGATCAAAATAATGTAGCTAGTAACCTTTGAAAGGAAATTACTTTTGTAGAGAATTAAAGTGAAAATACAAATTTGTCTTTAAAAAAAATTGTTCTTTTCTTTGAAATACATAAATTATAATCTTAAATTTAAGGCCTAGACAATCATGACAATCCTTTCTTGGTAATTTATTTCTTCTGCTATACACCTATTAAGTAATTAATTTAATTTGATTTCAGTGCCAACATTAAGAGCCCCACAGAATCCTGCTCAGCAAACACGCCATAGTCCACACAGAAAAGATGTTGATTTCAGCAAAATTCAACCTGTTTGTTAATAGATTGTTTTAACATGTGCTTGACACTTGAATATTGTGAGCTGTAAACAAAATAATAGTAGACGCATATTTTACAAACATTGTTTATTGAATAAGTTGCATATGATGCTAATCATTTACTTACAGATTAATGTTGCTTCTTATTAATGTGTTTACCATTATTTATTAATGCATAAATTCACAAACGAAGTTGTAGGAATTGACGATTATCCATCCTTAACGTTATAAGTGATATATTGGGGTTAATTGTAATATTTCAATAAAATATTACCTTCACATTATAATTGGTATAATTATCAATTTGAATACTGTAAAAGGTGAGTTTTGGCATTGAAACTTTGATTTATCAAACATATAATTGTAAGAATTTCAAAAAGTTCAATGAATCACAATTTTCTGGGAAATTATAATTTTAAAAGGGTTTTCTTAATGAATTTATTGTTTGTCTTCAATAGGTGTTCCAATGCATCAACAAGTTAAAATTTGTAATTTGAAGTGTTGAAAATTGATAAAAAAAAGATCTATTAAAAATGTGAAGTCCTGATTGGCTGTCTCTTATAAACTGGTGTATATAGAAAATCTGTGTTAATGGCTATATATTCCATTAAAATGTATGTGGGAGGTTAGGAAGGAATTATCAAAATATCCCTACAACAAAGAACATTTTTTGGATAGTTTTGCATAACGGTAATAGACACATACTGAAACTGAAAAAATACCCATACCCCACATTCAATAATTATACTTCCCTTCCTACTCTCCAACATTCAATAATTATACTTCACTTTCTACCCTCCCACATTAAATGGAATAGCCCTTATTGACAGACATCCCCCAGGGAAGTGAGTGCAATGTACCATACATAAACATGATAATTATTGGATTGTTGTTGTATATACTTCATTTTTATATTGTTGAATATTTACGTAAAAATTGTTGAAATTCTGTAAATTTATAATTATATATATTTGTTTCTGTATATATATTTTTTGTTGTATTATTTTTACTGAGTATATTTATACTATGTTATGTGATAACAGACCCATCCTTAAGTGTGGTGTGTTATACGATTGAAACTGTAAGGTGATAAAACTACTGCTTACAATTCAAATGTTTGCAGATTAAGTTGGAACTTTTTTAAATAGTTTTTTTTTGTGTGACTAAAAAGTGTTCACTTAAAATCTTAGATAAATGCTATTTGAACATGTAAATGAATAAAGATGAGCAAATGCTTATTTTCTCTCTTTCTATGTAAGATTTTCCATGTGTAAGAATTTCTGTGTTACTACTGAAAACTGTTAGAGTCAAGTACATGTATTTGTCTGTGTTGTCAGCAAAAGAGATTAAACTACATTTTCTTTATAATTGAAGTATGAGCAGATTATCTATTCATAGGTTTTATAGAGTTCAATATAGACACAGAGAAATAGCAGTGTTTTGGAACATATTGTATGTTATAACAATTTTGTTTAAATTGTAAATATGAAACAAGTTTTTCTGTATTCACAAGATCCATAAAAAGACAAGACAGAAAAAAATACCGCAAGTAATCTTTCAAATTGACTATGACAATGTTCCTCAACCCTGACAAGGCTCCCTCAAAAAAATATTGTATATATATGGTAGACTAGGGTCGTCAGTGTCCAGTACTTCATTTGAGCATTGTGTTAGGTTAGGTATTGCCTATAGTATTCAAGGCTTATCAAATATTATTCACTGGATAAAATTTTATACAACTGAACCAAGCTGTTTAAATATTTGTAAGTACTTGCACATTTATTGGCTTTTTACTTTTATGTGTTCAAGTTTCCATGGGAATTTTTTTATTAACTATACATTGCTCAAATTTTGTCAACTGACTTTACCTTTAACGAATCTCAAAATCATTTTATTACAAGGAGAAAATAATGGCATAATCAGTGAGGTGTTTATAGTAAAACATAAGGGAAACTGCCTCATAGATAAATTTGTGTTGTGTTTATTGTGATATTATTAGTTCATATCAAGTCAAGCATATTTTTTTTGTAATTTCCAAGAGTTGCTGTGTTTTATTTGTGAGCATTTATCTGTAGATGTTACCCTATGCACACATTACTTTGTACATATATATTGACCAAACCATGTGTAAATTTATTTGTAATTAGATATTTAAGCTTTGTAATGTTTATTTATGAATCATTCCACAGAAATTTTTCACAGAAATCAGCAATTAAATAATTAGAGAAAGTATATGTTCTTTTTATTATACACCCAGCTTTCTGAATCATGTGTAGTATAATGGTGGAAAGTCTTGTCTTTTCCTCTTTCTTTTCACAACTGCTCTTCAGTCCAGTAGTCAGCAATTCTGTGTTCAAATGAATTATCAATGGTGTTTACACATTTTTTCCTTTAAAAATGTCCTGTACGAAGTCAGGAATATGGCCATTGTTATATTATAGTTCGTTTCTGTGTGTGTTACATTTTAACGTTGTGGTTCCGTTGTGTCGTTTGTTTTCTCTTAATTTTGAGTGTAAATTCACATTACTATAAGACGTGTCACTGTACCTATCTACCCATATGACAGTTCTTGTCCATTCGTTTTTGATGCGTTTTGTTATTTGATTTTGCCATGTGATTATGGACTTTCCTATTATTGATTTTCCTCTGAGTTCAGTATTTTTGTGATTTTACTTTTTTTCCCAAATTCATGTATTTGGTTTTGATGTTATTTTGTTATTCTCATCGGATTTTGTCTAATGCTTAGTCCGTTTCTGTTTGTGTTACACTTTAATGTTGAGTCATTGTTCTCCTCTTATATTTAATGCGTTTCCCTCAGTTTTAGTTTGTTACACAGATTTTGATTTTTGTCCATGGATTTATGAGTTTTGAACAGCGGTATACTACTGTTGCCTTTATTTATCCATTAACAAACGCTTTCACAGTAGACTTTTCTCAATTATTGGTGACTGTACTTGGGGAAAACTTTATCTTAAACTAGATAAAGCTTCACAAATGAAACCAAACTTGATGGGAATTTTCCTTTAAAGATCAACATGTTGAAGTTGTTTAAAAGATTTTTTTTTTTAAATGTTTGAATTAGCTTTTTCAGCGATATAACATTTAAATGGAGTAGCAGTTTTAAGTAATCAATTATTCAATCAAGCCTTTGGAAGAATTTAATCGGAACATATAGTTTGCATTTCATTTCAAGAGCAGATGAAGTAGAATAGTAGCAAACCATATTGAAAAGTAATTTATAAGTTACTTACCAAGTTTTGATAATTCAGCCCTGATGACAAGTCAAGGTATATATCTCTTCACAGATGGGATCCAAAGATATTTTTTCTCAAGAACCAATAATCTAATTGAAAAGAAACTTGACAGTTAAGTTCTTCTGAAGGTCTGTGTGTCAGTCTGGCAAATAATTTTTTCACACTTTTTTTCTTCATGCATGAAGATATTGATCTGCTATTTGATGTATTGTTTTATCATGACAAGTTACTGATCAAGATCGAGTTTTTTTCCAGTCTGATGATTTTGTGCAGAGTTTTGGTCCTTAGTGTTTATTCACTTAAATAATCAGTTTTGACATTTTTTCCGTCATGCTTGAAGATATTGTCTTGATATTTGTTATATAGTTTACACCATGACAAGTCATAGATCAGGTTAGAATCTGGTTTCAGTACAATGATTTTTTTACCAGAAGTGGACTGTGTATTGCCATGCAATACCCACAGGATGATTGTTGATTTCAATATGCATGATTACACTTTTATTCTGATGAAAAGCATATATTTGGTATTTGCAAAACTACTTACTTGTAGGCGATTAAGAATCATAGAAACAATGGTTTAGTTATGAACACGCACCTTTCAATAATCCAAATGGGTTTTGAATATGGCTGTTCTATGAAATATCCTTTCTAGAATTTCGATTTTTATCACGTTGGCGTCGTCGTCTGTGTCGTCGTCGTCCGAATACTTTTAGTTTTCGCACTCTAACTTTAGTAAAAGTGAATAGAAATCTATGAAATTTTAACACAAGGTTTATGACCACAAAAGGAAGGTTGGGATTGATTTTGGGAGTTTTGATCCCAACATTTAAGGAATTAGGGGCCAAAAAGGGCCCAAATAGGCATTTTCTTGGTTTTCGCACAGTAATTTTAGTTTAAGTAAATAGAAATCTATGAAATTTTGACACAAGGTTTATGACCACAAAAGGAAGGTTGGGATTGATTTTGGGAGTTTTGGTCGTAACAGTTTAAGAATTAGGGGCCAAAAAAGGGCCAAAATCAGCATTATTCTTGGTTTTTGCACAATAACTTTAGTTTAAGTAAATAGAAATCTATGAAATTTAAACACAAGGTTTATGACCACAAAAGGAAGGTTAGTATTTATTTGGGGAGTTGAGATCCCAACAGTTTAGGAATTTGGGGCCAAAAGGGGCCCAAATAAACATTTTTCTTGGTCTTCACATTATAATTTTAGTATAAGTGAATAGAAATCTATGAAATTTAAACACAAGGTTTATGACCATAAAAAGAAGGTTGGTATTAATTTTGGGAGTTTTGGTCCCAATAGTTTAGGAATTCGGGGCCCAAAGGGTCCAAAATTAAACTTTGTTTGATTTCATCAAAAAATGAATAATTGGGGTTCGTTGATATGCTGAATCTAAAAATGTACTTAGATTTTTAATTATTGGACCAGTTTTCAAGTTGGTCCAAATTGTGGTCCAAAATTAAATTTTGTTTGATTTCATTAAAAATTGAATAAATGGGGTTCTTTAATATTCCAAATCTAACTGTGTATGTAGATTCTTAATTTTTGGTCCAGTTTTCAAATTGGTCTACATTAAGGTCCAAAGGGTCCAAAATTAAACTAAGTTTGATTTTAACAAAAATTAAATTCTTTGGCTTCTTTGATATGCTTTATCTAAACATGTACTTTGATTTTTGATTATGGGCCCAGTTTTCAAGTTGGTCCAAATCAGGATTCAAAATTATCATATTAAGTATTGTGCAATAGCAAGAAATTTTCAATTGCACAGTATTGCACAATAGCAAGAAATATCTAATTGCACAATATTGTGAAATAGCAATTGATTTTTTCAATTGGAGTTATCTTTCTTTGTATAGAATAGTAGTTGAATCAACTTTAATCATAATTTTATACAATATACAATGTATTTTCATTTTTACTACCAACTAATAAATTAAAACAATCTTTACCATTCAGTGATAACAAGCACTTTTTATTACATTTTAATATTGTATGATGTATTTAAATCAGCAGTTAATTGTTGCAAACTTCATTAGAAATTTGAATTGAAATCAGTACATTATAACTTTAGTATAAGTGAATAGAAATCTATGAAATTTAAACACAAGGTTTATGACCATAAAAGGAAGGTTGGTATTGATTTTGGGAGTTTTGGTCCCAGCAGTTTAGGAATTTGGGGCCCAAAGGGTCCAAACTTAAACTTTGTTTGATTTCATAAAAAAATTAATAATTGGGGTTCTTTGATATTCCAAATCTAACTGTGTATGTAGATTCTTAATTTTTGGTCCAGTTTTCAAATTGGTCTTCATTAAGGTCCAAAGGGTCCAAATCATAATGTGACTTAACACATGACATGGGTAAAATCTCTTTGTTCTTACTGTTCTATAATCTGGATAATGCACAGCAAAGGTGTGCATTAACTACCTCAGATATACTGCACAGTTCAAATCTATTTTTACCTTTAGGGGCGGTTCCTTGATTTTGAAAGGGGCGTTATTCTATCAAATTAAAAAAATATATCACCGAGTGTAGCGAGACAAAAATAATTTGACGCCTTTATGGCAAAACCTGATACTTTGTCCAATCCTAGGGTTAACGACATGTTAGTCCCCATCTCCGAATCTGCCTTGAAAATTAAATTACGACAAAATTGAACTTGGAACAAACATCGTAGTTTCAAAATAGGAAAAAAGAAAGGTTAAAACAATTTTTGGTAATTTCCGACAAAAAAGAAATGTATCTAAGAATATCCAAATAAAAGAAATCTTATTTGGATTAGTTTTAGACTCAATGGAATAGATAACGACTTTTTGAATATCTATTACCCATATTTTGGGATCGAATTTGAAGGGGGTCATGTTTAATTTTGTTTTAAAACAGGGAGATTAGCTGGAGATCAAGCAGACTTCATTTAGATGGACGTGTCTTAAAAATTAGTACAGTAGATACAAAGAAATTTGGGGGAGGGGGAGTAAAAGATTGGAAAAAGAAACGTTTATTCAACATTTAAAATTTAGGAAATATAACATCTTCCTCGGTTTATCTTTCTCTATTAAAGCATGTCATTGATGGAAAGAAATTCAAAAGCAATTAATCCAAACTCAATGACCCTTTCAGTTATGTTTTTTTTTTTTCATACAACGATTTGAAAGTACTCAATTTGTCAAAGTCTTAATTGCCACTTATTAAATAAAAAATAAGAATAGATTTAACAGAAACATTAAAAAAAAAAGGTCTTCCTTTAAATCGCAATTTTACAATAAGTCTAAACCCAAACAAAAGTTATCAATTTTAAACTTACCAATGAAGTCGTATTTCCCCCTTTCTTTACCCTACAATAAGCTTTCCTAGGTTCCGTGGATTGCGAAATATCGTCCTCATTTAAAACGCTCACGCCAATTAATGACGTCATGTGTTAAAACAGTTATTGGCCAATCAAATCGGTATATAGAATTTAATCTGCACGAGCTCAGGGTGACCCTTTAACCCTAACTCCTTCGTCGTTCGGGTTAATAAGGGTCACCTGAGCTGTGCAGATTAAATTCTATATACCGACTTGCTTGGTCAATAACTATAACATAAACTTATGTTGTGTCAACTATTTAATCACAATCCACATTTAAAGCTGTATCAAACTTAAAAGTTGTGTCCATACTTGTCCCATCTGTTCAGGGTTCTTCATCTGCGGTCGTATAATGCTGCGCCCTGCGAAGCAACTGGTTAATTGTAGCTTAAGTCTGATAAAGACACTTTGATAATGCTTACCCGAAACACTAGACAAGTTATTGACGTAAACCAAACTGGCTTCTGTATGTTGTAAGACTATACCACCTCTGTTTTAATTTGTCAAACGTTAGCCTTCAGTGTGTCAATTTTTTGTAGCAACGTTTACCATCAACTAAAAACCAAATGCGCAGATTTAATTACATCAGCTTGATGTTGCAAATTTATTTTGTTTGTATGATGTTGATATTTATTTTCAATTTTTCTCAATAATTTATAATTAATCTTTGCCTGTACAAAGTCAAGAATATGACAGTTGTGATCCATTCGTTTGATGTGTTTTATCATTTGATTTTGATTTTAGAGACTTTCTGTTTTGAATTTTCCTCGGAGTTCAGTATTTTTGTGATTTTACTTTTTTCATATATCTGCAGAAATAATAATTCGTAGTTACTGAAGCATACATTAAATATTTTTTCAAGTAAATGTTCGTAGAAACCTTAGTTACTGTCATGCATTCAATAATATGCTTTGAAAAAAGAAAAACAAATATTCTTTGGTTTGCAAAGATTTTCTAATTTACATATAATTCTCTTTTGGTAAAATGGACAGGCATTGTGATGCAAACAATTATGATCTTTTCAATAATGTGTCTTGAAAATTGAAACTTATTCTCCATTGTTCGTTGTAAGCATTGATGTTCCCATACACCAGTTTCCCCCTAATTAATGTATAATATAATGAATGAAAAAGAACTATCTTAAAAAAAGATATCCGACGTAGTTTTTGAGTATAATTATGTTTAAAACTATCATTTCGGACGATAACCTTCAGAAGCACAATGACATGATGGAGGACCTTTTTAATCTCCACCTGAATGTAACTACAAGAAGTTCTTGACTGGTGATGTTAAGGCAATAATATATAAGAATATTGTGATGACACCTAAAAAAATTATTTGTCAAAATATCCAGTGCAAGTAACAAGAAACAAATATACATTTACTACTGTTTACATTAAACTTAATTCATGGTTAACAAAGCTAGACAATTGGTCTTTCTGTTAACATTCACCAAAACCCCGCGGAAATCTCACATGCGTAGGTGCATTTCGAAACAAAGTTTACATTAAAAAAAATGTAATTGTCCCGAATAAACAGCTGTCATGGATGCAAAGTGCTATTGGAGAAACAATTATTTTAATAAAAATATGAATCTTTGTAACATCTAGTTTTCCATCACGATATAATTTTCGAGACGTTTTTTCAAACACAGCCAAACAACCCATCATGACATCATTTTGTCCAATCACAGAAAGGATTTTCGAGCATGGATATTCTGTTGCCATAGTTAAGCGTCCTTAAGTTCAAAGTGCACAAACTGAAACTATACCGACTACGTCGGAAAAACATTTGTTAAACAGCAAAAAACGACAACCACTGATTTACAGGATACTGACTTATGACAAACACATACATAATATGGCGGGATTTAACTAGTTTGCTACCCCTTAACCTAGTGAATCTGTGTCCACATGATGGTCTTCAATAAATGAGTGGTATTTGCTTCCAGCTTTTAAAATCATTATTAGTACTTGTTGTTTTGTTACCTATCGTTATTTAAGAGATAATTGCTTATCCAATACTTATTTTCATTATATGATAATTTACTGACGTTTTGTCAGTCTCCTGATAGAGGAGTGGGGTTGAGTTCTACAAAAAATACTCAACCCATCAACTTTCATATGCATGTTCCAAGTCCGGAACCTCGTCAGTTATATGTTTATCGTTATTTGGACAATCACGTGGTTATGCGTTTTAGATCTTTGATGATTTCTGTTAAATTAATTCACTTTTATATACCAGGAAAGATAATTAGCATGACATATTGTAAATACATCTGTCTAATGAAGAAGACTCTTTTTGTCGATGGGTTGATGTTTTATTAACTTCGTTTCACTGATCTTTTATTCATAATTAAATATTCATCTGTCCACCCATCCACCCATAAAACAAAACACTAACATTTTGTAAATGAAATGATTATTGATAGTCAGGTATACTCAAGACATATATATGACATAGATAACTTTATCTATAGTACATGTGTGTGCAAATACATTTATCAGTAATTAAATTTTTGGATAAATCTGTCCACAATGAGGTAGGGATGTGTCCTGTTGTTTTCTTTTTTTCCGTATTAGATATAACGCCATGTTATAACTTATTGCTATTCACAATATAAACAATTATATAAAAGTGTTGGCAGAACGTTTGGTAAATCGCAGTGCAGTCGAATAGACAGGTTGGAAGAAATTTTGAAATGTTCTTTATCTGTCAGAAAACTTCGAGTACTCTCAGATCTGTTCATTGTGTCTTTTTGTGTCGGAATGTATAAGTACCCGGCCACGTCTACTTGTATTTTATGTCCATCTGATGAGTTAAGCCTTTTTCAACTGATTTTTTATAGTTCGTTCTTAGGTTGTACTGTTATACCACTGTCCCAGGTTAGGGGGAAGGTTGGGATCGCGCTAACATGTTTAAACCCGCCACATTATTATAAATAATGCCGTTAGTTTTCTCGTTTGAATTGTTTTACATTGTCTTATGATTGATTCGAGTCAACACCCACAATCAATCCCCCCCTTTTCCCCAAAAAAACAAACCAACATTTAAACAAAACACATCACCCTCGCTTCCTGAAAACTTTTTATTGAACTTACATGTGCTTCAACATTTTTCCTTTCTGTTTTTTTCTTATAATCTTAGCCGTATTTTCAACTTCATCTCTTAATAGCTATGTATCAAAAATTGCATTTGAGTAGATGACCGTTTTTTCACCATTTCACATATATACCAACAGTTAGAAGAGACGAAAAACTAAATACATGTGGACTTGTGGAGACCTGTAGTTGTTAATTTCTGTGTCGTTTTGTCTCTTGTGGGGAATTGTCTCATTGACACTCATGCCACATTTTCTTTTTTTATATTTATTGCATGCATATCTACAAAAGCGAACATGATTTGCTGTCTCAGATGTTTTTTTTACTCCAGTCATACACGACTTTAGCCATAATTATGTGACTCACCTTTTATGAAATGTTCTGTTACAGTGCACGTTATCTTTGAGTGAACACACATACCATATTTAAACTCAATCATATGGCGTTTCGAATAAAATTGAATACATCAATAACATTCGGAATTCTTAACACTGGTACCACCTTGCTAAATCAAATTTAAATAAAAATGTTGCATCATTGGTATTTATAGGTATCAAAGGAACCAGGTTTATATTTTTTTATGACATACGCGCTTTTCGCCTACATAAGACTCACCAGTGACGCTCAGATCAAAACAGTTGATATCATGTCATGATATAAATGCGTATAGCTGTCTTTTATTGAATAGCATTTGGAAGCCTGTATAGATTATATGTACTAAATCGTTGTTACATCGGTTCAATTTATCAATACATTCATGCAAATTGCATTGTAGTAGACGGGAGGAATTTAATAATTTTACGATCTAATAACCATTTTGTTTTTGCTGGTGCAGACCATATCGCTACCCATCTCAGTATGTAACAACGTCAACTGAGACATAATGACATGTAAAGTGTACACCTGCGTAGACAAAATATGCAATGAACTTGAACGATTTGTGAATAATAATATAACATGTATAAACAAAACCCTTTTTTATTATATTGTCAAGTCGAAAATGGCTACCACCGTTAACTACATTAGAACAAGGTTTGGATGGGCTAAACATAGAGGATGTTTCTATTGATACGATGGCAACATCGTCTCGATACGTATTTGACAGTGGGCCTACTACAGAACCATTGGTCCCGCCGATCTACCATTCCTCGACATACAAGCTCAAGTCAGTGGATGATTACCTGAAAATATTGGACAAGGTAGGTATGGATAGTAATATGAATAAATAAAGTCAATAGTAGTATACAGCTGTTCAAAAAGTAAAATCACAAAAATACTGAACTCCGAGGAATACTCAAAGTGGAAAGTCCGTAATCAAATGTCAAAATCAAAAGTTCAAACACATCAATCGAATGGATATCAATTGTCATATTCCTTACTCGGTACAGAAATTTTCTTAACTGAAATAAATCCGGGTTGCAAACCAAAGGTAGCAATACACAGTTAGGAGTTAAGTTTCGCATTATGACCCCTGTGGATTTTTCAAATAGGAAAGTTATTGTGTAATAAAATTCATTTTTAGACAGATGAGTGCTAATTTAGCCTTCAAAGATGGTTTATAAGAGCATCAAGATTATTTTTTACATGTTTTATGGGCTGTTTTCTGTTTGACAGTTCGTATTTTCATAGCTAGACCGGCCATCGGTCCAGAAATTAATGTACTGTTTACAAACACTCTTTTTCTACACGAAGTTTTTGACGCAATTTTACAAAAAAATGAGACGAAAGACATATGCTTTTCATTGGATTTGCTGAATAATATATGTACACAGTTTTAGAAAAGGTATTACTTCAAGCGATTGAAATTCTACTTTTAGCCAAATTTTGGGGAAATATGTGACATCTTTCCCCCCCTTTTTGCAATATTTTATAACAAATAAATGCACATTGTTGCCATGGATACACCAAAAAGAAATTATATTTTTCCATTATATATACTGAAAATAAAATCTAAGGAAGGTTCTGATTACATACATATGCCCATATATGACACAAACAGTAAGCTTTATATTGCAAGAAAGCAATGAAAAGGGAATGGTAAAATTCATAACGGCAAATTTTAGTATTTTTTCCTAACTGTTTATTGCTACCAAAACTGCGTGAAACACATCAACTATAAGAGGAAACAAAACGGAATAACAGAAACTCTGAATTGCTACAAAAACAAACACCAACATACATATACACGGACTATTATATAACAACTGCCATAATCCTGATTTTGTTCAGGACATTTAAATTAAAAAAAGTGTTACCTGTTTTTTTGCCTAGCAAAACCTTTCGGTTATATTTTGTTATCGTTGGTAAACCGTCTCCTTTTTATATTTTTTTGTCATGGTATTGTATGTCTTTACTAAGCTTCAAGTTGTTATAATGGGTGGATAGGATATACAGTGCTAGATAACTATAGTATTTATTCTACTGTGATCCCTCGTTTTTAGGGCGGCTACATATATTCCAGGCTGAACAATTTTACATGCGATTCTGTTCAAGCAGCTATCAACGTGATAGAAGGAGGAAAGGGTACTCTTGTGTTTAATACAGGGATGTCAGCAATCAGCACAGCTTTGTTCTGCTTTCTGAAATCTGGGGACCACATTGTAAGTATATTATATCTAATTCCACATCTCTAATGCAATGTTTGTTGTACTATTCAACTTTATTTCACTGTTTGTTTTCTTGATCATGCACATGAAGGTACATGATTCATGAGTGTAAACTGACAAGCCTATAACTGTATCTTTAAATTTGCGAAAACAAACCAACAGATCAGTGTTGAATAAAACCAAACCTTCCTAGATAAGTTTTTGTGAGACGTATAACAATGTTCAACCAAGTCTTTCCTACCAAGGTGACTTCCTTTTGAGGTTAAAGAGTTTGCACAATCATCACTATTCAGGTGAATTTGAACAACGATTAATGTTTGAAATGGATGTATTTAGAATAATGTAAACATGTTCAATGTGATTAACACATAGGCGTCATGCAGCTGCTGAACTTTGAAACTACTCCTTCTACTACTACTATTTTTGATAATAATGATAATATTCAAAATTTCAGGTAATTTGTAATCCAGTATACAGTGGAATATACGACATGGCAGTAAATATGTTTCCGAAATTCAACATAGAAGTTTCCTTTGTCCAAGCAGGATGTTCTGTAGAAGAATACGAGAAACAAATCAAGCCAAATACAAAGGTATATGAAAGTAAGAAAATGACGCACATGACGATATTTTTCGAACATCAATCTCAAGATCCAGGTATCCATACTTCATAGTCAAGGCTGTGTTTCTACAGAGCGCAAGACAATTCCATGGCAGGGGAAAGAGAAAGAACGATTGAAATCTACACGAGTCTACGCAATACCACGAATTAACGATAGGACGTATCTATAAACCTTGTAAACCTAGTCTGTGTGCTTTTGTGCATTAGTTGACTGCCTTCAGTATCACATGGGTTCATCCCCGGTTATTAATTTTTTGCGATTCTTAATCTTTAGTTTTTCATAATTATTCATGTTATAGTTTTTGCTGCTGGACTGCTGATTGGATGCATTTTGACCATGCTATTGTCTGGTTCTTTTTCTACAGAACTTTTTGTCCATTGACTTTTTTAAGATTTTGAATCTTATTTGTATTAGATTTTGAAATTTTCTACCGCGTTCGTAGTAGGACAGTTTCTACCTAATAAACCTAACTCTTATAGTTTTGCAAAACAAAACGGTTTGTTTGTTTTGCTAATAAGTCTTTGATGACTTACAGTTTTTCTCCATTTTATATTTTAACATATCTTAGTTTTGCATCTGCAGTTTTATGTTTTGACCCAATTTTAAAATATGCTTCAGTGAGAAATTACTTCTTAATCATTTGAAAGGTAACATATTTGAAACACGGAATAATCTTTAAAAGACAATTTTGTATAGGATTTTAGTTATGCCGTGACATAACCAACCAATTATAAGTGAAAAAAAATCTCAAGTTATAAATAAAGTCCGATACTTATACAAGGCGTCTATTTTTAGCTTACACAGTCCGATTCTTATACAAGGCGTCTATGTTTTGCCCATACAGTCCGATTCTTATAGAAGGCATCTGTTTTGCTTCAATTTAAAATACTTTTAAATCACACAAAGGTTATTTTAGATGCTGTATGGTGAAACTCCATGTAATCCAAATATGGCTATCCTAGACCTTGAAGAATTTGGAAAATTGGGGAAATCTAAAAATATATTGACAATGGTGGATAGCACATTTGCTGGTCCCTATCTTCAGCCTGTTATTAAATATGGAATTGATATATCTATGCACAGTTGGTAAGTATGCATTAAAGTTAACTCAAATATGTGATGCTTACAATTTGGTTCGCAAGTTGCGCGTTTTGTCCCAATATGACTCGACCCAAAAGATTTCGAATAGCAAATCAAATACGAAAGTGAAGAGCGATAACACCGAAAGTACCACAACAGGGGTATCGAGCCAGTATTTATTAAAACTCTTCAAGTATATCAGGATCATAACTAAGTACGTCATACACACATTTTATCTATATCAAACTTATCAGTGGAGTTCGAATAAAAAAACAATTGGAAATCCAACTCAAATGCATTGTCCGACGTTAATTATATTAAAAACTGCTGGAACAAATGAAATGATGTTCAAGTACTATTGATTTCTTTTATCACATACACAGATGGTTTAATCTTTTCCACAGTTTGGTGAATAATTGTCCCCCAGGCTGTCCCAAACTATTCTTTCGTTTAAAATAAAACTTGTACTAGAGTCTAACATGTCTAATCATGTTCATACTGCATATTTGAATTGATAATCTTGCGAAACTATTTTATTTTACAGTTTTGTCATTCATATACTAGTATTAAAAGACGAGTAAATATTTTGTTTAATAAGTGAAATTTACCATAATGGTCTTATTAAAGTTCATTTACATTTTAGCACGAAATATTTAGGTGGACACAGTGATTTAATAGCTGGTAGTTTGACATTCAATAGTGTGGAACTTTGGCAGACAGCGATCAGATACCAAACAACGTTAGGAGCCAGTCTTGTGAGTGTTGAATTATAAATAAAGAATTGAGTGTTTAATCACCTAACGTATTCACTCATGCAGCTTGATGTTTTTAATAAGAGTTTTTGACATTCACTTTATTGAGTGTAAATCATATTTGAGTATTTCATCGAAATATGCAGATACGTATAAAGAATGTAATAATAAGACAATAAGGTCAAAGAAAGAATATTCAAACACAAATGATTTACGTCATATCAAAGAAAAATATTTAACGAAACGAACGATATGCACTAACAAGCTACGCACAAGCAATACACAATGCCATTTTTGAAAATAAGTGTCACATTAACCTCGATAAATAGTAAAAATCTATAGCTGTATACTCCACAAACTGTCACAAAAAATCCTTAGGACATAAAAGTTAAAGTTTTGTAGTTACAAAAATAGATTGATATATTTAGTTTATTCAAATTGAAAATCTTTCGTGCAAAACTTTATTTCGACCAAATATAAGTTTTGTCTTTAAGTGATTTAAAAATTTGTCTGCCTTTCGAAATCTGTTCATTTTTTTAGTCTCCACATGATGCCAGTTTATTGTTGAGGGGAATCAAGACCTTACCTTTGAGAATGGAACGTCATAGTTCAAATGCAATGAAGGTAGCGAAGTACCTTGAGAAACACCCTAAGGTAAATTTGGTAACTGGTATCATATTGATGAAATAATTTTCATTTTGATTAAACAATTAATGCGGTTTCTTTTGACCTAATGTAAAATAAAATAAGAAAACTAACCGGTAAAAACGAAAAAAAAAGTTTTAAGGATGTTCGTTTAAGAATTGCATTTTTTAGTAATTAAGCAGGTAGGTGTATCTGCAACTCCTGTCGAGACAAATATGTATAAATGGAAATTAGTATGGCGTTCATTATCACTGAACTAGTTTATATTTGTTTAGGGGCTAGATGAAGGACACCTCCGGGTGCAGGAATTTCTCGTTACATTGAAGACCTGTTAGTGACCTTCCGCTGTTGTTTTTTTATGGTCGGGGTGTTGTCTCTTTGATACATTCCCCATTTCCATTCTCAATTTTATAAGATATGACAATCTTATCACATCTCCTTATATCATGTAAAACAGACATTTTGAATGGAATGTCGTTATTTGTTTTCGGATATAACTAACATATTGCAAATTTACATTTGTGTACATATCTTTGAAGATAAATTATGTATTGTATCCTGGACTAGAATCACATCCTCATCATCAGATTGCTAAGAAACAGATGAAATCCTTTAGTGGTATGATGTCTGTAGAGGTCAAAGGCGGACTTGGAGGAGGAAGAATATTAGCTGAGGTACTATATTAATAATAATTCTGCATTTGCCAGAAATGCAAATTAAAACCATCTACAAGAATATTGCACATAAAACAAATGTAGCATGCAAACCTTTAACTAACAAACATTTAAGGAGAGAAGATAAACCGAATATTATGTTAAAAGAAGAAGTTTCAGCTCTTAAGATCCATTCTATGCCAGGGTATCCTTGTATTTAGCACAAATGGAATTGACAAATATTTGTGGTTTAGAATAAAAAGCTCTTATATTGTCATTTTTATCGCCGTTTTCTTTTCATTCCACAAGAATCTAAGAATTGTACAGCTTGCAGTGTCTTTAGGTGGTGTAGAAAGTCTAATACAACACCCGGCTACCATGACTCATGGACCAATGTTAATGTCGGATGAAGACAGACTAAGTGGAGGAATAACAAATGGAATGGTTAGAATAAGGTAAACTCCATATATCCAAAAGTTGTCATCTTTCATCTTGCGTAAATAAAGGTAACATTGTAAACGTTTCCCCCATTTTAATGTGTTATTTTGTGAGACGATGCCTTCTCGGTATGAAAATCAGTAACGGAACCAATGTAATGGAATTTGATGAGTTTTAGCTAGTTATTAAACCAGGTTCAATCCACCATTTGCTACATAAGTAAACAACTGTCTGGAATATGCAGTTGTTATCCATTCGTCTGAGCGTTTTATTTTGCCATTTGGTAAGGGACCTTTTGATAACGCAATATCATATGCCAGTACCAGAGTACTAGGTACTTGGCTGCTTATAACTTCTGGCTTAACAGTCTACAATCAGACACATCGATCAAGGGGTAGTTATGAAATTACCAATGTCAATTATTCAAAAAAAAAAAATTAATAATTATAAAGTATAAAAAAGGAGATGTTGTATGATTGCCAATGAGACAACTATCCCCAAAAGACAAAAATGACACAAACATTAACAACAATAGGTCACCGTACGGCCTTCAACAATGAGCAAAGCCCATACCGCATAGTCAGTTATAAAAGGCCCCGATAAGACAATGTAAAACAATTCAAACGAGAAAACTAACGGCCTTATTTATGTAAAAAAATGAAAGAAAAAATAAAGGCACGTCTTTCACACTAAGAAATACCATGTAACAAACATATTTTACGATTAGTTAAATAAAAAAAGGGAAATATTATAAATACTGACTGTTCCACCATTTCTTCATTAGAAAAAGCCTGTACCAAGTGAGGACCATGACAACGGTTTTCGATTCTTTTGATGTATTTTAGCTTTTAATTTTGATATTAGATATCGCTTTTTTTCTGTTTTGAATTTTCATTGGAGTACGATACCTTGTTATTTTACTGTTTTAAGCTTCATCGTTAAGTTTTTATCTGAGCATACAAACAAAAACGCATGGTAGTAATAATGAATTTCCTTTGCATATAAGTTTTTGTACTTAAAGAGTTAATATGTTGGTTCGTTACAAATATTCAATGGATCACATATTTGATTTTTAATATTTCTTGCTGCTGAATCATTTTTGTGAATGTTAAATCAACAATTCTACCGCATTTCGTGTTGTATTATAACTTAAATACAAAAGATAGATAATAATAAGAGAATGTGGTATGATTGCTAATGAGACAACACTCCACCAGTGACTAAATGACGCAGAACTTGTTAACTTTCATTCGTATTTTAGAAATGTGTATTCTTAATTGATATGTCTAAACATTATCTTACGTTAACTTATAAAATGAGGGACGAAAGATACCACAGAGACAGTCAAACGCATAAATCTAAAATTGAAAACGCCATGGCTAAAAATAAAGAAGACAAACAGACAAACAATAGTTCACATGACACACCATAGAAAACTAAAGAATAAACAACACGACCCCCACCAAAAACTAGGTCGATCTCAGGTGGTCCGGAAGGGTAAGCAGATCCTGCTCCACATTTGGAACCCGTCGTGTTGCTTATGTGATAACAAATCTGGTAAATAGTCTAATTCTGTAGGTCACATTCGTGAAAGAGAAGACTGCATCCGCAGCAGAAACTCGTTGTATGTAAGAAATATACATATTATATCTGTAAATGTGTGTAATATTTGGTTAAAGTTTGATCTCAGTCGGCGTATATGATTTTGGCAGCTAACACATTTTTTCCATCATTGTAAATTTTAGCATTGGTATCGAGGATCCAGATGACCTGATTGCTGATTTCAAACAAGCACTGGATAAAATCCCTGAAAGTCTTTGTGCTGAAACTTGATAGACCGAACATAATGATATTTCACATCTGATGATTTTGGGACAATGTACCTTCTATTTCTTAAACAAAATACCTTTAAATGTAAATGAATATCTATGTAACATTACATATACTTGAATAAACAATCTTTGATATCAATGGAAACTGATCATTACTAACTGTTAGAAGTTGTTCGCTAGTTTGCATCTGTTAGATTTCATGTTTTATATACGTAATTGTATCGTATTACAGCTCTGTTATAACGTTGAAACACCTAATTGTTGTACCCGATGCATGATCAATGTTTATATCGTCATTATTCATTACCTAATGTCCTATGATGTCTCAATTTCTGCAATTTCCATAAAATTCGTATGATATTTATCCCATTTGCACAAGGATTTATTTGCTACAACTTTTGAAAGTCCTTTCTCTGTAAAACCTGTGATGATTTGGAGACAACTGTTACAAACCCCAATTCAAACTTATACAAAATTACAGCTTTAATCTCAAGATATTGCAGACTTTTGAGACAAGATGGAAAAGATGAAAAGTAAAATGTCCATTCTTAGCCAACAAAGGTCTCAAAGCCATTAGCCTGGGCAAAATCATTCATCATAGAACATTTCACTCATAAATACACACCTACTTTTAAAAAAGTGTGCCACAATCCAGAAATTCATAATACAATGTTGAAATATTGATGAATTAAGCAAATGACTATGACAGACAATTGGATAAACGTGTGAAAAATGTGATGATCGTTAATACAAGTTATAATTAGAAGCTGAATGGGTCTTTAAATACACTAACTTGACGCGTGATAGCTATTCGTAATGGTGTAACGACAATCCCCTTTTTCCAAATGTAAATTACCGATTAGACCTAGTATCGTGTTTGTAATAACATCAACAACACGACGAGTGCCACATGTGAGGCGGAATCTGGTTACATTTGTAAAGGTCATAAGGTTTTTACAGAACCCCCATTTATGTTTTGTGTCTTGTTTGTGAGTTTTGGGACTTCTATGTTAAAATCCTATATGCCATATTTGTTCGCATATTTGATATTTATGTAATGTTTTTTTATGATCATCAGGACGATCTATTTTTAGGAAATAATATAAAAATATAAAAATATATTTAGACAGTTCTCATATGAAATGTGCCAATCCTTTTAACTTGATGTCTTTTATTAACTGGTGGAGAACAAAGCTTGATAAACATGTCTGCAGTTAGTTTCTTTTAAATAGTAATTGTTGTTGGAAAGAAAGTTTTTTTTTTATTGTGATTGCCATGCAATGTGAACGTTTTTTAAGATCAGTTTTCGAAGTTATATCCCAAGTCGGTGCTTGATATATTATAAAGTTCCAATGATATTATCATTAAGACCCAAACCAATGATATCTTTGTATTTATTCAATTCAATTTTAATCAATTATTTTTCGTGATCAAATACGTTTTGAATGATATTTCCCTAGAGGCCTAGTTAAGCTTCTGACGGTTGAACTGAAAGATACGTAGTAGGTGTGCTTCTTAAGATTTTGATTATTTATACCTATATAATTCGTGGGTTCTTCTAAAACAATAGCGATATTTTTGCGTGCGTGTAGATAAATAGCATCCGGTTTCACATAAGTACTGAATGTCGTAGTTCAGTTTGTTTCATTTAAATAAATACATAATAATGTTAGTTTTGCAATTGATTTCAGTTTAACATTTTAATAGTGTTTGGAAGATATGTTTTTGGTGTTCCAATACACGAAGAACATCGTCAGTAGTTTTCTGTGGATATATAATTTTTTTGCTCATTTCATTGTTGGTGGGATGACATGTCTCATAATCTCTGATAATTTATTCGCAGGTTATGTAGACATAAGATGATTAAGAGCTGGACATACTTTTCCATTTACCTAGAAATATTATCAATTATCAACAAGAGAATAAGATTTTCGCAAATGATCAAGAAAAGACAAGATAGTCCGGCGTTTATCAAAGCGGTAATGAGGAATCAATTATTTGACAGATACATAGACATAATTAAAATTTCATTTCAAATTCATTCAACTATGAATCATATATTTAAATGTAACTGCATCTTTGAAATTTGAGAAACTGACTCTGTCCCTGTTTTATCAAAGTGTTTTGACATTTTTGAAACAAGTCCAAAGATTAAATCATTATTCATTATCTATGTCTAAATCAGACATAGCCATTACATTTGTTGCAATGTCGCCTATCAGATATGTTTTAATATTGTAAAATGAAATTAATTTGAATATCAACATTTCTTCATGCTAATACTTGCAAACATGACATTCACCGCTTTAAACAAAAAGAAAGAGTTTCAATGAAATAAAATATAAGAAACAATAAACCCAATATTGCAGCAATTTTTAAAATAGCATTCTATAAATCAAATGTACATGTATTACACAAACGACCAAAAATATATACAATGAGTACACAAATAATTTTAGTTCAGGCTAACATTGTATCCTCGGGATCTAAGAAGTTGAAGCAGGTATTGCCGAGATATTCTAGACTGAGGACGTCGACTCCATTTCTTATATGGTAGAATCTTGTCTCTTGGCATTGACAATTCAGGTTTGCTATCAATTTCTGACTGTATCGAGTTCAAGAGAAGCTCTAAATCAGGATCGCTAGGCTTAAACTGTAAACTGTCAGCGAGTTCTTTAGTTGTTGCCACAAAACTCATGTTCAACCTGTGAAAGGAATTGGATTATTGAACACATACAACTCCCTTATTAAGAAAGGAAATAAATTTGACGTAGGATTCAATATGATTACCTCTACTCCTTCAATTGTCTTACCGCTAATGTTGTGTTCAATGTTCTTTGAAATTTTCATTTGATTTACCTTTGATTGTTTTAAATTGCAATTTACTATTTTTTATGTTTCTTCAACCAAGTTCGTAACTAGTTATGATAAAAAAAGAAAAAAACGAGCCGCCGATTATGCAAATTTAACCTGTGTGTCGCCCCAATATATTAATGCATCAGATTGGCTTATACCAGAAAGGCATAAGATACATAAGGGACATTCACACTCACAAGTTGAACATATAGCGTTCATGGAAATACACATTAACGCTAGCGACTCTTTAAGAAAGTCCACCTCAAAAAATGATTGCAGTGCTTCTGGAAAACAAAACAACAAAAATGTGTGATATTCATGCCATAACTAGACATACAAGATGCATCTACCTTAAAAACCTGCTGGAAATAATGATATCTATGACCCTTTTATGATCGCAAGAAGGTTAAAACTGGACAATAACAATGAAACAATTATATTATGTAGATATTTCATAATAGTATTACTTCTTTACTTTCACGAAAGATAAAGTACTTAGTTAAAATAATTTCAAAGATATTTCTGTTATTCATCTGCAAGTTGTAAGTTTTCCATTTATAACATTGAAAGATGTTAATTGTAAAGTATTAATTGAATAATAATGTTTGTAACAATATAACGAGGTCCATCATTTTGTTTCATATATTGGTTTAGCGATCTATACATCTGATACCATCTTAATTATAATAATGTGTACTGTAAATAATACTTACAAGACAATAACAAGAACTGAATATACTATTCTCTTTGTCTCCATTATTCTAAAAGGAAAATGATAATTTAGTATCGATATCAATAATCTATATATTGCGCAAAGTTAATACTAGTATTGCTAATTAGTATTTGTAGTACATTAAATAATGCTTCACTGTCTAGAATAATCTGTTCAAAAGTACATTTCTTTTACCTGTAAATTGCAGTTCTGCTCCTACATAAAATATCACGAAATATTACCAAATACTATCAATGCGGTCATTTTCTGAACATATTGTAATAAAATGATAAATTGTTCGTAAATAGTTATCAAAGGTACCAGGATTATATTCAGCACGCCAGACGCGCGTTTCGACTACATAAGACTCATCAGTGACGCTCATATTAAAATATTTATAAAGCCAAACAAGTAAAACCATAACTTAGTATACCCAGCTTTATCACAATTTTCTGAATTTATTTTGTCAATGCATTCAAGAATATGACAGTTTTTTCCATTCGTTTTTGATGTGTTTTTTTTTTTTATTTTGCCATGTGATTATAGACTTCCCGATTAGATTTTCCTTAAAGTTCAGTATTTTAGTGATTTTACTTTTTTTCATCATATTAGATTAGTAGTGACCTTAGTGTTAGCTTTCTGACCTTTCTGTAAGAACATGTTCCTCAGATTCCGTTCACTTGTATTTTTTTTTTATTTTGATCGGATAGTTTATAAATAAGATTCAATGTTAGTTTGATTTACCTTAATTGTAAACTGATTATATATCGAGATTGTCCCTATTGCAGATGGATTTGGTATCATCTATCTGTTGATATTAAGTAATAGAAAACGCTATGCCTGTATACTAGTTTCATTGCTTTCGTAATGACATTTATGACAACGCGCTTTTGACGTATCAAATGTTAAGCCTTGTACCCCTGATAACTAATAACATACATATTTCTAAATTCTCCGTGTTTCAAGTACTTCTTGAAGGTTAACCAGAAAAGTGCATCGAACGTACAAAATCCATGAGGCATCTTCACTCCTTTCCATAGTCTTATATGCATGATTGCTTTTCGTTTAATGTTGAAGTATACATCAAATTTCTTTTATCCTTTTTGAATAAATTCTGATTTTTTCAATGATGAGGCCTATGTATCTTACTCTACAGTATAGGGTGTTCTTATTCCAATTGCTGTACGATTATCTGTTACTGTTCAAGTTTTTGTCGTTTTAATTTTAATTGGCAATATTATCAGCAGCAATCATACCACATCCATTTGTTATTGATATTATGCCAAACCTTTGTTAGATTGGTAAAGAGTTATACAACAAACCAACGATGTCGGAAAACATAAAATGTATTTTATACGATCTTAAGAAACAGAAATGAAAGACGGATACCCAACTAGTACACATACATTTATTTCTATCTCATTTAAAACCTTTAGCTTCAATTTAGATGGAGGATTTCAAGAGTGGATATTATAAAATGTCTTTATCTAGATTTAATAATATTTTTTAATTTTGTTTATCTCGTAAAACGTCAATTAAAACAAACTCTTAATCACTAATAAAACCGAAATAAATTACATGATTGATAAACATACCTCTTTACAGGTTCTTCTCAATTTATTGATAGATGTAAAACATACCGGGTTTTATAGGGTCACATAGCATTCATTAGCAATGTTAACGTTGTTCTCTTGTAAATAATGTTTTCAGTGAGCTGAATGCAGGTGCGATTTTTCTCACCTGTCAACTCACTCTATTATGAACTAAAATGTACTGCCCCTTTGGTATCTTTCGTCCCTCCTTTGTACTCTAGCAATAGTCTAATGTTACGTTATTTATAAGCTAATAACTATCAAGCCAATTAAAACATTCATGTTGTAAGGACAAATGTCTATTGTTGAAGTCCTCATAGTGATTTCTGAATGTCTTTGGATTATTTTTCTCCATTGGTTGCTTTCACATTTACCTATACCCATATATGATTTTACACTGAGGCAAAAACAGTTTTTCAATAGATTTTCGGCTTTATCGAAGTAGTATTCTTCTCGTTAATGTTTTAATAAATGGGTTTATACTATTTTTAAAATACAATAAAGATCACCAGAAACTTATTTTAATCGTAATCGACCACGCCTTTCCAAACAAAAAACTTATCTGATTTGATGTTCTTTGCTGGGAAAGTATTATTAGTTACTCTTTCGGATTTGTCAACATGTGATGCTTAACATCAGATGCACGATCAAGATGTCTACATGATCTGCTGAATATAGATATACATTTATCATATTATTCATCCTAGAGTCAAATATAAATTCCTTATCATTATTCGTCATTTCTCAAGTTTTGTATGCGGACATCACAAGGACCAGTTGCGAATAGCATTTGTTTCGTTACTGTGGAATATCAGTTATGTTACATAAATCAAGATTTTCCGCATCTTTTTTTTTTCAAATTGCAAGGTTCATACGTATCTATACAAAGATATATGCACCCTATTTTTGACATTTTTTTATTAGTCTGTTTATTTTGTTCACACAATATTGTCAATATAATGTAATTTTATGCGATTGTCATACATGAAAAAGTTTGAGCTAGCTATACAACCAGGTTTAATCATTAATTTTCTACATAAAAAAGTGCCTGTACAAAGTCAGTGATATAACAGTTGTTACCCATATTTTCCATGTGTGTGAGCTTTGTATTTTGCCATTTGTTTGGGGACTTTCCGTTTAGCTCTATGCGTTTTTCTAGAATTTACGATCAATGTGATAATATCAACTTTTCAATTGTCAATTATAAACATTCCTCAATGAATACGATACCCTCGCGTGTTTTGACATTAAAAGGTCTTTATAAAAAAAAGTGTACTACTGACACAAACCATTCAAGATAGAGTGATGTCGAAAAACGACTCTAACCGACGCGGGTTAGTTTTGCGGTCAGTATCAATAGTGTTTGATCGAAACGATATAATAGAAAAAGAAAGAATATGGAGTATCCATCCATGACACAAGATCAAAACACACACAAAAACCAACGGAACAGCCATTCTTTTGTTATTCTTAAGGTCAAACTCACAGTAAGACTTCCAAACGTACCTAAACAAACTCGCACTTCACGCCAAGTTAAGTACGTCCCACAGCACAGGCCGAAACGGAAGTCTTTGCAAAAATAATTTTGATATACTTTTTAAGATGTAACACCACCTTATCGGGCCCGGTCAGAAAACTCCGTACTGGAATTTTACGAATAAAGGTAAATCTTAGATGCCTGTTTTTGACTTGTTTTCGCAGTTTTTTTTTATCATGGGATAACAGTGATCTATGATCGTGAATTTAATTATTATACATAACGTCTAGTCTGGCTATGATGGAAAAAAATGTTTCAACCGAAATAGATCTTAATTTGAAATCAAGAAAATGATTTCTTGTTTTTCTTGTCTTATTCCCGATTGTGACTGTTTTGAGTGTGAATTCGCAATGCTATAAGACGTGTCACGGTACTTTTCTATCCGACATTTATGTAATATTATATTTGTTATTTCATCGGATTTTATAAAATGTCTTATCGTTTGTAGTTGTAAATCTTATTTTTGTTCGGTTGTATCGTGTGTTATGGTTGAGATGATTACTCATCTAGTTCATTTATTAGATTTTAGTTTGGTGCAACTCAATTTATACGATATATTTGGTTTACAGTTTGATTTAGAAGAAATACCGACATCAAATTAATTATTTAATTAATACCACAATATGATATTTATTTGTATTGCAATTTTCGTTGTTATTAATAAATGTCATATCAACATTTATACAAATCTAATCTTGAATTATATCCGAATTCTATCCTATTTTGGGGAAATTTTTAAAAATTGAAATTTGACGTCACTTAAATTTGTGCGTTTATGGATTTGGCTAACGCGACTGTGAATTTTTATATGCTGGTTTAGGTTGAAATAGGTTGGTTAATATTTACACCACTGGGTCGATGCCACTGCTGGTGGACGTTTTGTCCCCGAGGGTATCACCAGCCCAGTAGTCAACACTTCGGTGTTGACATGAATATCAATAATGTGGTCATTTTTATAAATTTCCTGTATACAAAACTCTGAACTTTTTGAAAAACTAAGGATTTTCTTATCCCAGGCATAGATTACCTTAGCCGTATTTGGCACAACTTTTTGGAATTTTGGATCCTCAATGCTCTTCAACTTTGTACTTGTTTGGGTTTATAAATATTTTTGATTTGAGCGTCACTGATGAGTCTTATGTAGATGAAACGCGCGTCTGGCGTACTAAATTATAATCCTGGTACCTTTGATAACTAATTAGGTTATTTATCTATCGGGTTTTTTTCTAGTTAGTCACCGGTTTCATCATTAATATCTATTATATAGTCATTTTATAAAAAAATACTGTTTAGAAAAGTATGAATTGTTCAAAATAATAAGAATGTTCTTATCCCAGGCAGAATACCCTAGCCGTAATGGGCACATCTGTTTGGAACTTTTGGTCCTCAATGTTCTTGAACGTTGCACTTGTTTTTGCTTTCAAACTATTTTCAACAGAGCGTCACTGATTGATCTTGTGTGTACGAAACGCTCGTCTGGCGCATTAAATTTTAAACCTGACCCCTTTTGTTAGCTATTATTCGTGTGTTTCTCTGTCCTATAATATTCTCCCATTTATTTGTATTGTAGTCCTATCATGTAATGTTGTTATTTTAATGTTATGTTTAACATTGCCAAAACGCGGGAGGTTTGGCATGCCACAAAACCAGGTTCAACCCACCTTTTTTTTTTTTTTTATTAAAATGTCATGTACCAAGTCAGGAAAATTGCCATTGATATAATATAGTTCGTGTCTGTGTGTTGTACATTTAAATGTTGAGTTATGGTTGTGTCGTAGTTCCCCTCTGATATTTGATGTGTTTCCCTACGTTTTAGTTTGTAACCCGGATTTATTTTTCTCAATTGATTTACGAATTTCGAACAGCGGTATACTACTATTGCCTTTATTTTTCCATATTCTTTGCCTACGAAGTAATTGGTCAACACAAATTTGACAGTGGTAAGGTCATAATGTTGTTACCGTTATTTAATATTTTTCTGTCTCTTACCGTCCTGAAAGTTACAAACGGTTTGAATACAATCTCAATCAATTTATCATATATATCATTGTCATTTGCATTTATGGTCATGTTATTGGTCAAACTATCAGCCAAGCCTTTAGTCTAATCTGTTTACGCTTGTTGCCGCAAGATGGTCTAATATTGGTTAATTCGTTTTATGTGTTTGATTTTGCCATTTGATTACGGACTTGAATTTGAATTTTCATCGGAGTTAAGTATTTTTGTGATCTAATTTTTGCAATGTGAGATTATCAGAAATGAATAATAAAATTTTGACCTGGTGTTTGCTTTCTTTATTGAAAAAGAAAAATCAAGAACCGTCATATAAGCCCGATACTCCTCACCTTTCAAAGGAACAAACATTTTCAGTGTACATATGTTCCAAGTTTAAGTTTTTTTAAATGATTTTTGTTAATAGTGCCATCTTTTGTTTATTATGCGGCCTCGGCGTAGATGTGTAGTTCTTTTGTTTTCTGAAAGATAATCCTTTCCCTGGTAAAAGAAATATTTCATCATTTTTTTGTAAAAAAATGATATATTATATATATTTATCTAAAACTGATATGAGACACCTCACAATAAATATCTAGGAAAACGGTTCTAGCGTTAAAGCCAAATACCAAAGAAAAATCAGAGATATGTAATATCCGCTTTTCCTGAGACTGTGTCTTAGTGTAATAAAATTAACGGTACCAATTTTCTTGCACCAGATGCACATTTCGACAATACATGTCTCTTCATAGATGCTCGTGGCCAAAATTTTGAAATCCAAAGCTTATTTAAAAGATGAAGAGCTATAATCCAAAAGGTCCAAACAGTCTAGCCAAATCCTTGAAAGGAATCATAATATGATTTAATACGAAAGACGCGCGTTTCGTCTACATAAGCATCACCAGTTACGCTAAAATCAAAATAGTTATAAAGCCCTAAAAAAACCAAAGTTGAACAGCATTGAGGGCCTGAAATTTCAAAACGTTGTGCCAAAATACAGCTAAGATAATCTATTCCGGGGATACAAAAATCCTAAGTTTTAAGCAGACTTGGCTGTATAATACTTTCTGGAATAACGCCTATCAAATATAAACAGACTACATTAAATACTTGTTTAAATAATTTGAAATGAACTTTATTTGGATATGAATTTGTCTCAATGCTCACACATGCACAGATAAGATGTCCGTTTTTACAGAATTATAATAAAATTAAAACAAATATAATCTTCGATATTGCAGCAATCTTTAAAACTATTTTATAAATCAAATGTATTACATAAACAATCAAAAATAAATACAAAGGAACGCACAAATAATTGTTAGTTTTATCGTTTTCCATTCAGCCTAACATGATAGCCTCGAGATCTTAAAAGTTGAAGCAAGTATTGACGAGATATTCTGTGCTGCGGACGACTCCATTTCTTTTGTGGGAGAACCAGGTCACTTGGAATTGACATTTGAGGTTTGTTATTAATTTCTGATTGTATCAGAGACAGGAGAAGCTCTAGATCAGGATTATTAGCCCTAAGCTGTGGACTGTCAGCTTGTTCTTCACTTGTTACCACAAGATTCATATTCAACCTATGAAAAGAATTTTTAATTATTAATAACATCCAACAACGTGCATTTAGGAAGAAATATACATAGGAAATTTGATATAGGATGCTAATTTTGTTACCGATACTGCTATTATTGTCTTACCACTACTGTTCTGTATAACATCTCATTTATGGGAGAAAAAAATTAACCCTTTTCAATTTCACATTTTCGTAATGAGGTCAAAAACAAGTCTGCATACAATTCATTTCTAAAAATGAAAGGTATAATTAATGCATCCCATTCTACAAAAGGTTGTATGTGAAGTACCGTCAGTACGTTTAAACTTGAAGTATTGTAAACCAAGATTATATGTTGAAACCTATTGCAAACTATTGATGTCATTATTATATCATGGGATGCATGTTTTATTACAATACGTTATTATCATTGGCTAACATCAATCTCGCGTTATTTTTAAAAAAATATTTTCATGGTCCTGGGAAAACAATGTAACTATATGTATTGAATGCTACTTTAAGTAATGAACTACGGTCAAAGATTTTACACCCCTATAAAAAAAACCCAGAGGCATTAAATCTTAGTTATTGTAACACGTGGAGTGAAGAAATTAATTAAAACTATTTTTAAAACTATTTTTGTTTTTCATCTGCAAGCGCATGTTTCCGTAAACCTTTAACAACATTCAAAGGTTTTAATAATAAAATATTATTTGAATTACTTGATTAATATTTTTGTAACAATATAATGAGATTCATCTATTGGTTTAAAAAAATGATGTATCATTCCAATCATCTGAACCCATCTAAATTAAAATTTAAAATCAAAGGTATGGTAAACAATACTTACAATACAATAACAAGAACTGAATATAATATTCTAATTGTCTCCATTATTCTAAAAGGAAAATAATATTTAAGTATAGATGTCGTTATATTTTTAGCATTATCTGTGATTTATTGCCCAAAATAAACTATTTGGAGGTTATTTTGTTTACTTGTCAATTATACTTTTGTACTCACAAAATATATCACGAAAGATCTTAAACTTTTATAAATCCGGCCATGTTCTTGTAATCTATTGTTTATAAAATTTTGAATAGTTCGAACAACCTTCATTTTGTTTACTTTGGTAAAGATGGTGCATACCGAATTTTTGTGAGTTGGTTTTTGAATGTTCTACAGTTTTCCAAACTTTCGGTATGTAGATTCCGTTTGCCTGTTATGTCCCTTTGGATTTGTTTTTATTTCAGTTTCCACGTTTGTTTGTTTAACATTCATTCCGGTATATTTTTCCTCATTACTGATATATTGGGTAGCATCTACCTCTAATTAAATTCTTAAATAAATCACCATCTAAATAAAACTCTGATCGTTTTGTAACTGATATCAATTTTATAACATACAATTTATTAACTCTTCATAGGTATATTTAGAAATGATTTCATAAACAAAGTCCTTCAGAGGAAAACGAACTTTGATGGATTTGTCTATTTTTGTTATGTCTTCTTTTTTATTCAGGTCTTTGAGTATTCAAAAACTGATACAGTCTAGGTGTTCACATATTTAGAAATGAGCCTTCCGTGTGAAGGTCAATCCAGGAAGTGATTCGGACGAACTAAATTAATAAAGCATATTTGCATGTGTTCGTGGTCTAACAAACATAATTAGTTTTCGTTTCTTGTCGGGGTATAGTTTTCACATTTCAAATGCGGGCCGATAGATTATTTCTATTCACAAGTTTTTCGTTTTAATGAATATTATACTAGTAATCAATAACAATCATGCTACATCTTCTTTATTTTGATATCTTGCTAAAATATGTTTGCATAGTAAACTTAAATACAACGTACTTATGTTGTCTGAAAATATAACATAAAATTCATAAAATCTTTTAGACATAATAGAAATAAACAAAAGCAAACCTATTGTTTCTCCACATAACTCACAAGTACTATTTCATTGATATCACCCTTAATTATACTCGTTTGGTTCAATAAAGACCGCTGATTGCAAGTGAAAATATTTGGGCATATAGTTATCTAGATACAATAAAATATCAAAGCTCTTTGAATCCCACAAAAGATAAATAATGGCAAACTCAAAATGAAAATACACAATGAAGGCAAACTCTAAATGAAAATACACAATTAAGAAAATAAATGAATGTGTTTCTTAATAAACATACCTTCTAGCTGATTCCTACTATATTAAATGACAGATGTAAAAATATACCGGGTTTTATACGGTAACATGTCATTCGTTATCAATGATGACTTTGTTCTTCTGAAAGATTCTAGTAAATAACGTGTTCTGTGGGCTGATTACATTGTGCGATTTTCTCACTTCACAAGTCAATTGTGATTATAGCATATACTCTAACAATACGCCTCTGATGCTGTATTCATCAGCCAATTATTTTCAAGCCAATTAAAACATTCATTTTGTGCTGTTGCGTTTATAGACCACTATTTGTGTGAAAACTCCATATGTTCTTGTATCTAGGTTTACTGGGTACTGATTTATTGAACTATGCCGCACATCTCCCCTCAGTCATATGTTGTAAAAAGAAAATATTCTTATCATTCTCGATGTGAGTGTCGACTTCAATCACTTAAGAATTATACTTGTTATTGGTTAAATAAATGGGTTTTTACTTTTAACAAAATACAATGTAGTTGAGCAAACATACTACCGTGTGAAACTGGATTCTATGGAAACAGGACAAATCTTTTTCTAGTAACAGTTTATTGATTGGATTTTATTTTCTAGTATTGTATTAACTCCTCGGGATAGTTCATACTCTCATAGATAATTACAACATATTTACTTAAACAATATTAATAACTGCGTATAAGTCACCAGGCTGAGTCCAATAGATATGGGAATGGTCCGTTATATTGCAGAGCAGAGATTGAAAGCTAACGAAGAGGATGTCAAGACAGCTGAAAGGAAACTTATGAAGTGTGTTCTACGACAAGAAAAACCTTAAAATATGCATTATCTATAACGTCTTTTATTGGAGGTAGATTCCTACTACATTTCTACTAGTTTTTAGGTGGAATACTAATACATAGTATAGCTTTTTACATGTATTTCGTACGGGTAGGCATTACATATATATTAACGTTTTTTTCAGTTTTGTATCTTATATTTTCCTTATATTGCCATCTAAACACCCAAAATGCAAATGCCATCTATACACCCAAAATCCAAATGTCATCTAAACACACTAAATCCATGCAAGTGATGGCTGTTTCATATACTAGAAAGTAAAGAAGATTTGAAACATTTATCAACGAAACATCAATTCAAAAATAGAATTAGATTAGAAAAGTCATTAAAATGTCTTGTTTACTATTGTTCTTTAAATAATAAAAAAGAGAAACCGGATGATATTACACACAAGTTGAAAAAAACCCTGACAATATCATAATAAAAAACGAACCCCCCCCCCCATTTTTTTTTTATAAACTGTATAAATGTTGAACGACACAATTTTTTCCTACGTGACGTATACATTTTCTGACGGCGTACACGCGAAGCAATGAATGTGTTTTTATTTGATAGATGCTTGTGTGGTTTTTTTTTTGTGTCAAATTGTAACACGGTGATGACTGATGTACCCATATTTTGACTACTTTATTTATTATGTCTGTTTAGATCATGCCTCGTTGTAAATATTATGGAATTTGATGAGACTGTCGTACAAAGTGAGGGGTTAAGCGCTATTGAAAATGCCTGTACCAAGTCAGGAATACGACAGTTGTTGCCCATTCGTTCTTGATGTGTTTTGTCATTTGATTTTGCCATATGAATAGGGACTTTCTGATATTATTTTCCTCGGAGTTCAGTATTTTTGTGATTTAATATTCCAATTATCGGATACCGCTTTTACAAGAAATTTCGGGTGAAATGAAAAGTGAAATGAATAGTTTTCTACTATATTCAGTCCTAATATTAACTCCAACCGGTTAACCGCTTAATATGCAAAATAAACACCTTTCTATTATTTTAGACATTCGTTAAATCCCCAGTCACACGTTTCACATGTTTCAAGAGTTACGTTTTACTACGTTTTGAAAGCGTAGTGAAACGGGAATATACGTAACGAAGCGTATCGTAGTGATCCTTTTAGTTGACCTGACCCGTATGTTTTGAAAATTTCTCAACAAACGTAGCGAAAGTTGAAACGAAGTAAAAATCTAGTTCATACGTAACAAAGCTTAGCGGAACGTTTCAAAACGTGCTTACTACGTATCGAAACGTATCAATGCGGGGTGGAAACGTGGGTCTACACGTACTAATACGTAGCAAAACGTGGAAAGAACGTAGTAAAACCCTAGTAAAACCTAGCTTTCAAAATAACGGGACATTTTTATTCAAAACGTAGGTGAAACGTAGCATTTTAAAACGTATTTAAACGTGACAGTCTGACTGGGGCTTAACACCGAGCTATGTTTTGCCGTATTAGTTCACAAAGTAACAATCATCAGGAAGAAATGTAACACTACCCGGACACATCATTTTTACTCAGAGCAGGCTAACCTTCTCTATTATCCCAAACTTTCTGCTTGATTAACTGGGAAAATCCCAATTTTAAAGACTTAAGTTTGATCATGCCTCGTAGCGAACCGACAATCGACTATAATTCAACTTTCTTCTTATTTTATTCTTATCATGTTTTTCATAGAAAATGGAACCTAATATTTAACCACAGACGACTATACAGATTAATAGAAGCATCACATCTGTAGTAATATGAATTTTAAAAAAAAGTAACAGCAATCATATATTTTATAATATTACTACTTCAAATACTCAAAACAAGATTTTTGTATGTATACATGGTTTATAATATTTCCTGAAGTATGCAGATAATTACAACATATTTACTTAAACAATATTAATGACTGCGTATAAGTCACCAGGCTGAGTCCAATAGATATGGGAATGGTCCGTTATATTGCAGAGCAGAGATTGAAAGCTAACGAAGAGGATGTCAAGACAGCTGAAAGGAAACTTATGAAGGGAGAGGAGGAAAGCAAGAAACAATAACAGGAAAAAGATGAAGTTATATGGAAACTGGAGAGAAAACTCCGACATAAGGACAGTGAAATGGCAGTGCTAAAGAGAAAAGGTAGAGTACAGGAGAATGACACAGATGACGAGAAAGAAAATGAAATGCCAAGAAGAAGTTAAAACGCACGTTGTGAATAAACTGTTTCATTTGATATATGATTTTATATTTTGTACGTTGTTTGATCAGGAATTTAGAGAAGGCTTACTATCATGATTTTTTTTTCTGTAAAGGATATATATATGTGCTCATACATTTTGCAAACAGAAAAAAAACCACACAGAATAAATGACAGTGAGTTTATTCTTTGGACGTAAACGAAAAAAAAAAGAAATTTATCAAACTTATTGGTAGATCTTAAGGGTTAAACGTTTTTACAATTACCAGAACTACACGTCTATATTTAGATGAAATTATGACCAAAGTAACAACTGCAATTGGTTGCGTTTCCAATTAAATCTGACATGGATGCCTAAGGATTTTAGAAGTTTGAGAAAGAATGGCCGGGATATCATCCTTCGAGATGAGTTCCTTCTTGTTCTTGTTAGTGGTGCATATTCCTCCGAGAATACATGCCTCTCTGGGTCTTTGAATGGTTGTGATATCCTCCGTCGCAGTAAGCCCAAGCTCGTTTTTGTTCGTGGATCATCTTCGTCGCTGGATATATGCTTTTTGGTGTCTTCGAATGGATACAACAATATATCGTTTGCCGAATAATTCATCACAAACTGTAAATTGTGTGTAGATTCTGTACTATTCACTGGAATATTGCTCAACCTGTGAAAATAACTGAATTATTAGAACATTAATGTCTGTATGTTTAACTAAATTATTTCATGGAGCACATATCAAAGGCAAGCAAAACTCTGCAAGAATAATACTCATAATTATTATTTTGCTAAATAATGCTTTGGTATTATATTCTGATTGTAGCATAAATTGTTCATTTTAATGATTCAGTCTGTTTATCATTCACTTCAACAAAATTGATTGGATTTAGAATATCCTTGCCTTAAAAAACCACCCACTATATCAAGAAGTGTTCCAATTGTGTCATTGCAACCGATGCCTATTTAGGATATTGCAAAGAATTTTTTTTTATTTTTTTATTATAAAATGCACCGATATATCTCGGGTCCCTCGCAGCAAGCGCTTAGGGATGAAAATGTTTTTCAAGTTAAAACCATAACCTAAATCATGCACAAAAAGGACTTTCAGATAACAATTTAAATACGGATCAATACAATTAAAGGATTATTTGAAAGATGAATTTACGTTGTATTATTAGACAATACGAAATGATACATGTATACTGCATACTGATTTTACAAACCTGAATTCCCACAATGACGTGTATTGCCACTTAAATAATCCAAAGAAACTTTTAAGAATAATGATACTTTCGTTCTTAAACTTTATTCATTTCAAACTTTATTCTCTTGTCCCAAGTCAGGAGCCTCTAGCCTTTGTAAGTCTTTTATTTTTTAAATTTAGTTTCTTGTGTACAATTTGAAAATGAGTATTGCGTTCATTATCACTGAACTAGTATATATTTGGTTAGGGGCCAGCTGAAGGACGCCTACGAGTGCGAGAATTTCGCGCTACATTTAAGACCTGTTGGTGACCTTCTGCTATTATTTTTTTCTATGGTCGGGTTGTTGTCTCCTTGATACATTCCCCATTTTCATTCTCAATTTTATACATTAAATGACAGCGATCAAAGCTGTTCGTTTTATTGATACTTTCATGTTGAATGTGTTATAGATATCCCATTTAATTTTACATTTTCAGTTTAAAAAGAGAACATATAACACTTTATAAAATTATAATCCTGGTACCTTTGATAACTATAATAACTGTATTATAAGATGACAAATTTTACGATCACCTGTTTTGATATTGGAAAATGTGTTTTGAGTTTTGTTTCGACGTCTACTTTTACTCATATTATCATTACTTATATATTGTAATAAATACTTACAACACCATGACCAGGATGGGATGTGGCAACTTCATTAACATCATATTGACCTAAGGAAATAGAAAAATGATACCGATAAATTTGTTGTAAAATTCTATTACAAGTTTTTTTATTATTCAATCTTATTTTATTAGGTTGAATGTAACGCTTCAAATAGAAATATATATCAGTGTGCGTCCCAAATCAAGGAGACCTTAACAAAAGTGCACTCCAATAACAGCTTCAAATTTGAATTTAGGCATTAAATATCGGAAGGGAAAATTAAAAGACATGGATATATTATCTCTAGACGTACTGCAAAAAAATGACGATGGCATCAATACTATTTATCAGGAATGTCCAACTCGGATGAATCTTAAACGTCTTTTGAAAAGTTGAAATTTTAGGTGGGATTCAGTGTTTTTTTATCATCTTGCTTACACATATTAACAAAAGACAAACGTACTACAAACATAGTTTGCTCCTTTGTTTTTTTGTGTGTGTCAAATACACACAATTTACCGACTGCCGTTTTTACAATAACCTGTGTCATAGTAGCAATTATTATTGGTATTCGTGTTCACGAACCAAATTCCAATAAAATCAATCATCTTTGCATAAAAGTTCGACAAAGTAGTCAATATTTGTATTATCTGTTCCTGAGGAGGTAGTCCTTTTTTTATAATACTACTTGTCCATTTATTTTACAACAACAATAGTGGACATCAAATTACTTGTACTTTTCTGTGGTTTTTTTTTCTACGAGATTAAACTCGAAAATATAAATTAAATATGCAACGCAATATAAACTAATTGTACACTTCCATCATATTTAACACAAGATGCAAAGAACCATTTTGTACTTTCCACAGATATACACTTAGTATTACATATAGATACAAACAATATATACAGAACATATGCATACTTATAAAGAGAAAATATTCCTACCAACCTAAATTACATAGTACATGAAGAAAGTAAAAACTCATCAACATAAAAAATAAAATACTGGAAGCAGTCTTAGCGCTGTGCGTATTCAACAAATTTAAAAAAGTATTTAAGAAATAGATTAATAGATTAACATACCTTTTCAACCAAAAAGATGGGCATTAATATAAACCGACTTTATATATGCCCACACATGTCATTCATTAACTTATCACTGTAATGTCTTGCTATATCATTGTTCTTTTTTTACAGTTTGATATCGAACTTTACGTTAGTAAACATGATATATATGCACTTACTAAGGTGTTTTCTTGATACTTTTATATACAGGTAATCAATTTCTTGCTGATGAAACTTGATATTTGTTCTATAATAACTTTTAATTAGATGTAATCTATACTACAATTCGTAATTGGCTGGCAACACGGGCGAACCACTCCTATGTCATATTTCATTTACGTGTAAAATACAACTTCAATGACTGCAGATGCTGACCGATACCATGGTAACATAATGAATTGAAGAAAATACCAGAAAAATTTGACAAACTTGTAACTATCAATTTTGTTGTTTCATAAGACGTAATTATAAAAAAATGAATGCATTTTTTTTTATAAATTTACAGGGTTGTATAAGTGTAAACCGTGCGTACATTTGTATATCAAGGTTTTCCTCTTTTGAACCGTCCGTAATTTCATTAAGGCAAAGGCTTCATGTTAGAAATAAAAAAAAAATGTAATAAATTGAAACAAAATATAATCTTCTTATCAAATCGTTTGCTGATTTATGACGTCGCCCTTTCTTTATCAGAATCCATACTTCTCCTTTCAATAGTTTTCACTGTTGTTTGTCGTTATGTGTCATAATTATTCCCGGATTTTTCTGTGTAATGTGAACGTTCATTCAATTTTTCGCAGACTTTAGACCTGGAAGAAATCTACGATAACTAGTGAACGTTTATATGATTTGGCAGTTTTGCATGTCCATCGATGTCCAGATAATGTTCGAGAAAATAATTTGACAATAGACGATGCTACCGGATAAAGAACAACTGGTCTTTACTTTAATGGAAAATTAAAGTTCATTTAAAAAAAAATTGTATTCATTTCTGTGAATGAACCTTAAAAACTGACATAAGTTAATTAAATATAATGATGTATTAATTCTCTTTAATCGTGTCTACGTGAATTATATGTTAAACTTACACATGTATCTAAGGAAATATAATTTATCATCTGTAAAGAGGGCGTTTATCTGACAAAACGGTATTGAAGAAAACGACATGTTTTTTCGTTTAAGAAGAAGTTGGGGGGGGGGGGGGGGGGGGGGGCCAATTTTTATATAATATTTTTGATTATCTGTTATGGTATAAACTTCCTTCAAATGCAAGTACAATGTTAATGGGGATCTGGAAAAATCGAATAGAGATTGAACATTTACTTTTGTTAATTGTTTTTAATTACGACCTTATCTGAATATTTCAATTAGCATTTCTAATTCATGTGAGTTTAATATTTTATTTCGAAAATAATAACATAAACATAACAAACAAGTTAATTTTTACTTTACAAATTCCTCTTCCAAAATTGTTGTCGTCAGGAAGTTAACATTCTACTCTCCAAAAATATAATAAATTTTCTTTAAATCAGAATTAAACAAAAACAAAAAACAAATTCATTAAGAGTAAACAATTCTTGGAAAATATCTAACGTCTACGCAAATAGAGTTCGAATGACACATTTCGTTTTTAGTTTTATGCGTGCAAAAAATAAAATAATTATAAATACAAGCCAAAATCAATGATTTGTCATTTTGTATGAACATAGTAATATAAACATCATATTAGTTAATCATTAAGGTAAGGAAATTGTAACTATTGCAAATGAAGGTTTAATTAAGATACATCAACGGAACAGCCATTTAAAATTAAATGTTATACTACAAAGACAAAAGTCACCTGGATGTTTACAAACATGAGGTAAAAAAACAAATGCAGGTGTCTGTATGTCAAGTTTATTTACATTCACTACATATTCTTCCATGTGCGACTAGTGTAACGTTTATACGTTGTGTAATTCCTTATTCTTTTTTAATGCTATGAAAAAAAAATGCACAAGCGTGACGCGAATTACATTTTTTTTTCAATACATGTGTACTGTCATTCATTCTTTTCTTTCTCTTAATTTCAGTTATGAATAAAAAACGATTTTATCAGTATGAGGATCATATTTTCATGTTTTCAAAGACTATCCTGAACGTATACTAAAAGTGTTCTATAAAGTATATACCATGCACTTATTCTGTGATTATTAAAGAGAGATGTTGGATAAACGTACATAAATGTATGTCCCCGTCCCAAGTCAAAAGCCAGTAATTCAAAGTGTGTCGTTTGTTGCTGTTATACATATTTGTTATTCGTTTATCCTTTTGTACATACATAAGGCCGTTAGTTTCCCGTTTGTATTGTTTTACATTTGTATTTCGTAGCCTCTGTGGTATATGCTTTGCTAATTTTTGAAGGCGGAACGGAAAACTATAGTTGGTAATGTCTATGTCAAATTTTCTCGGAGTGAGTGCGACGAAAGATGTCGTCAGATATACACCCTATCAACCAAATCAATAATATAAATAGTAATCTAATTCTAAACTCCTTAAACATTATACTCACACCCAAACATTTTAAAATAAGGAATGTATAAAAATGTAGACATTTTTTGACTAAATAAAGCATACAACGAACAGCTTCATCTTGGCCAACTTTGCATGAGGCAGTTAGACCATTACTTTCTGATTACTAGTATATCAACTAGGAATTAGAAGAAAAGAAAAAACAACGTTATAATTTAGGCTATACCAAATAACTGACGACTGCACTGATGAAAGAAAGGGGAAGTAATCGCACACCAGTAGTAGTATCGATCGCCAGTACAGGTGTTCGTTGATGAAAGTACATGTAACACTCCGTTAATTGCATTTCAAAAACAATACTAAAAAATGCATAAAAACATACAAACATAGAGATAAAAGGACAAGTTAAACGAAAAAAAAAAAGAATAAATTTGGCTATCGCCAACTTAGTGTGTGGAAGATATAACATTGGTTTCATAATAATTTCTGAATTCATCAACAGTGAATACAATTTTACTGATTTATAATTCAGCATTGGATACACGATGTTTTTTTAATTATCAAAATTACCTTTCAGTTACCGCGCGTGCTCTCAGATCGATGAAATGTTTCTGTTAAGGTTTGTTGTGTTTTTTACGGGTATGTACCTGCTGTCGTCCTGATAAATCAATGACAATAATTTTTAAAGGAAAATTCACTTTGGCAGCCGTATGACCGCACATATGTTGAAATTGGTCACATTTCGTATGTACCAGCTAGGAGTATGGTATTCATTGGTTGTCGTTTGTTGATTAATTGGGAATCATACCATCAAAGGTAAGAAAAATCTAGGATATCATAGGTCTCGATTGATTCAGAAAGGTCATAAGGGAAAATAGGAGGGTTCAGTACTGATTAAATTAATCAAAAGGGTAAGGAGGAGGGTTCACAACTGCGATAGACTGGCCAGAGGATGAGAACGTATGAGTACTGAATCATACTGGTATAAAGGGTGAGGAGCAGGTATACGTACTGATTCAGACAGTTACAAGGGTATTGAGAATAGACGATAAATAAGTCAAAATTGTCATAAAGGAAAGGAAAAGGAGGAATGCAGACATAGTCTGACTGGTCTCACGGGCGCGGAAGACCATGTTTACTGAGTCAGGATGGTCATAAGTTAAAAGAGGGGTGCGTGTACACTTGTATTACGGTAAACAAAAGTTTGAACTTTATTAGACTGGTGTAACAAAGGATGAATATTTACAATGTACAGTATATTGTTTTGTTCTTTGCTTATCAAATCTATATATGTTTTAATTATCTTTATCAATTTGTGATTGTATCAACTGATGTTACTTGTTTATAACATTTTTATCGATAAATTACATGTATTATTCTTCAATAACCTATACTTTTTTAATCCATTTCTCGGACAAATTAGGAAAATTTACATTTCCTTGTAAGGGATTTCCGTTGACGAATATACATGTTGAATCAAGTATCAAATCACTTTTTCAAGGTACTTGATTAGCTGACGTCGACATAAAAAGAAGTCTTCTATAACACACACACTAGTCATTGTTGAGGTTAGTCATTAAATTTTTTTTCAAAATATATGAATTATTGTTTTGTAATGCATATGTCCCATTTGTAAATAAACTCGTGGAAATTTAAATGAAATTATCTAACAAAAGCGATGTGCTTTTCTGGCTTTACTTTTCATCAGGAACCGTTAAACATTTGACTCTATCATCAACATTTTAGATAATTGGGCATAGTCTAATACAAATTTTACGGCCTCAATGCAAGATGCAGGACTTGTTTGGATTACATATAGTAATGTAATATTTACACCATTATGCTAAAGCTAACATGAAAAGGATTGCACATGCGATGCTATAAACATACTGAAGATTGCTTTAACGCCTTTATCTCATTGGCTATATGCTTATTTACATTAGTCATCAGATTTAGAAGTAGAAAAAACAACATATGATATAAAAATGATCCATTAAGTAATAATTCCAAAGTAATTGAATCCGATTGAGGTCTACCATAGCCGTAGCCTTCTTTTTCTTTTCATTATGTTATTATTTGTGAAGGTATTTAAACGTGGTGCCAAATATTTTACTCAATCAATAAAAAAAATTGTACATGAGCGTAATCATTGTAACAATACCACGTGTACAAATTTTTACCAAAAAATATGTTTGAAAGAGAGTCATCTAATTGTATGTGGACAACAATTTCAGAAAGTTTAGATATTTGGAATCATATTTTTGTAGCTTAAAACTTTTTTGTAGACTATGAAAGGAATCATGATTTGGAGTGGAACAGTTTTATTAATTTGTATTTCACTTATAACGGTTGAGTCCTGCGAACAAAATGGAAGTAAGTCAACATTTTTTTTATTGTTTTTCTTTAATAGGTCGTGTAATTCCGTAACTTAACCATAAATCATTGAAAACAGAAAAGTAAAAAAAAAATCAAACTCTGAGACAAATTAAGAACGTTAAGCCCATCATCAAGCGGAGTATTCATATACAAATGTAGTTATCAAGGATGATAATTTAGTACGCCAAACGCGCGTTTTGTCTACACAAGACTCATCAGTGACGCTCATATAGAAATAGTATTACAAAGTTACAAAGTGGAAGGACATTTAGGATCCAAAATTTCAAAACGTTGTACCAAATACTGCTAAGGTAATGTATTCCTGGGATTAGAAAATCCTTCGTGCTTCGAAAAATTCAATGTTTTGTAAACAGGAAATTTATATAAATGACCCCATAATTGATATTCATATCAACACCGAAGTGCTGACTACTGGGCACCAAACATCCAACGCATTAAACGAGTACATGGCAACTGTCATATGTCTTATATGCTACAGGCTTTTCCTTTGTAGAAAATGGTGGATTTAACCTGCCTTTTTAGCTAGCTAAAACGTGAATCTGATAGCATGAAGGTGAAACTTGAAGAACTAAAACAGTCTTTTTATTTATGTCCGGATCAAAGGTCATAAATAAATAAAATAGTGTCTATATTTTCAGTAACAACAGCTACGGTTCGTGTATGTCTTTTACACAGATTGACTTTATAAAATAATGGTGTCAATATGTAAACAAAAGCCGATATTAATCAAAACACATACGCGATAAATAAACCAATGATTTCACTTTTCTCAAATAAGCAAAAATTTCATTCAAATACTACCTACAACCGACAATAATCAAAGATGAGTCTCATTTGTTAGCATAAAATCTGTCGTGTTGCATTTGATGCTGAAAACCAGTAGTGTGTCTTTTTCCGTCCGGGTGATTTTATTCCTTATAAAGGTGTTTTTTTTTAGGTCTGTGGCTTGAAAACAAATACATGAAATTTCAAACATTATTGTGTATATACACATATGTGGGAACTGAATTCAATATCCGTATAAATAATAGATAATCAACATTTCAGAAAATCAAATTTAAAGAGAGAAATTTGATTTATTACAATGTTACATTCACGATAGCAATTACACTTAAAACTTGTAATCGGGATTTGAAAGCATAATTTTATCGGTGATTCATGTAAAAGTAAATGCATAAGAAGAATTTTCATCATTCTTCAGTTGTATCATCATGGTTGTCACCAAGTTGTTTACTAACCGTACAAGAGCTGTATAGCTAGCCAAGGTTGTTAAAAACTTCCATTCTAATATGACGTCCTTATAAAGCTTTGTTAACAAAGCCGTGTTCTAATGAGCACAGAAAATATGTTTGACACATGCGCACGAACTTACTGTTTATATTAACGTTGTTTCTATCGTTATCCTTTTAAAAATTTACATTTAGGCAGCTAATTACATAAACTTTTATTATATGTTTTTATCAACTAACATATATTTGCCCTGCTCGTAGTTTTTAAACTTATCAAATCTGAAATGTAATATACAGACTCCTTGGGGAGGACACGGGAACAGCCAATAATTTTTACGGTATTTTCGTACGCTTCGACCTATAAATGTATTGTATTTGTTATATTAAAATCGAAATAATTCCTTCATGTCATGCTCTATGCTCATTTTATCGCTAACTCTCAGTGTAAATTATCGACAAATGTAATGCCTACCCATGTTAAAATGAGCAAAGAGCATGACATGAAGGAATTATTTCTTAATATGTTTGTCCAGTTGTAAAGGGAATGTGTTCTAATAATTCATATCTTGATAGTTGGTAAACGTTTGATCGGTTAATCGACCCTATTAACACAAGGTATTGGATGGACACAGATGGAAAGCTGTTTTTTTTAAGAAATAAAAAAGAAGATGTGGTCTTATTGCCAATGAGACAACTATCCACAAAAGACCAAAATGACACAAATATTAACAACTATAGGTAACCGTACGGCCTTCAACAATGAGCAAAGCCCATACCGCATAGTCAGCTATAAAAGGCCCCGAAAAGACAATGTAAGCAATTCAAACGAGAAAACTAACGACTTTATTTAAATAGAGTTTGTTTTCCTTTTTTTTAATGGAGAAATCTGTAAAAATAAGATTCTAACCAACCACATGTAATTATAAAGTTCAGCAAATCAAAAAATAACACTTGCTTTGATGATTATATTTTGATGCTTTATTTTTTTTGGGTGTAGTTTTTATTTATAATAGACAATTTTATTCAATAGCAACTAGTATGAGCGTTATTTGTTAAAATGTTTAGTTCTTCCTGACGGTTCGGATATTGATTATTTACTTCTGTCCAATACGATTTTGGGTTGTTATTTCAGTTGCGTTTGCATACGTCCTAGAGTTTCTAATGTATCAGCTTATGCACTTATGTCATTTTCCCGAACATCATAACTGGACCAAGAATTGTAATTGAGCACGGCACACTTTATTTCAGAAACAATTAATCTTGTTCAACATATCAGAATTTCAAAAAACGAATCATAATTATGTCCAATCAAATTCGTTTTCTGCAGTCATTTATGAGGAATATTTTTTTTCGTCTAATAGCTCTCTCATTGACGTATACAGAGTATTCATAAATGCTAAACATGTTCTTGTCGTTCATATTCTGGTTGAATCGATCTGTTCTTTTTCTATCTTCTTTATTTTAATAGTAACCTGTGGGAGCGAATGGATAAAACAGTTAGAGACAAACGAACAAGGCACAGTAGTATCTGGTAGTAAAGAAACACTTCGACAAGATATTTTAAGCGGTGCAAAATTACGGATCAGTTTTGCAAATTATTATGCAGATACCCAATTTACGTACATCCTAAATGGTGAAGTGTGTATTCAGTCACTTTTTCATATCAGCAAGAATGGTTGGGATAAACATCAAACTAAGGCATATTGGTGGTTTCTCAACGTATGTACTACTGGAAATGTACACATGTCTCGGTGGTATGTTGGATCTCATGCTAGGCCGTCAACACCAGAAACGAAAACTAAATACAGTGTCAGATGGTTTACAAGGTACATAAAGTAATAAATACATAATTACTTTTTAAAGTGGCGAGTGTGGGAAAAGTAGGTATATATCATGACTCTCTTGTTTTATCAAATTCAGGTCTGTATCTATTCATACAAAACACTGATTCTTTTTCCGGATTTAACTACTAGTATACTTTAAGTATTTTTTTAATCGAACAGCTCTACAGCATATGTATTACTTTATGATTTTCAAATATTCCTGCCTCAAGACATGAATTGTCGAAATGTGCTTCCGATGCAGGAAAATTGATAACGGTATTGAAATAATGTTCTTCTGTGGCTTTTCCATTGAAACTTGTTAAAACAAAGCAGATTATAACATATCCATCAATCTTTGAGGACATGTTTCATCAAGTTGAACTTCATAAAAATCAACAAATCGAATAAGGTAGACGTTTGCGGTGCTGATTATGTAGATAGACGATGACCGTATGGTCTTCAACAATAAACTAGGCTCATATAATTAGTCTTTCTCGGAGTATTGTGTTTTTTGTTGTTTCTTTTTCATTTTACACCTCATTACTAGTATTTTATACTGAAATGATAATTGCCAGACTAATGGTCTATCTATTTTCAGACAATTAAGCTCAGACGCAAATCCTCAAACTCCAATTTTCTGCAACTTAGACAGTGGATCAGCAAGCTGTGGCAATATAAAAAATCTAATAAGAGCTGTCGCTAACGGAGCAGAAATTCACGTTACCAATGTAAATGGTAAACGAGCGATGGCTCTTGAATTTTCAAATATAGCATATAATAAAGCTGAAACGAAAGTAGCTGGAACACATCTATGGCATATAAGTCAGTCAGTTGTCGGAAATCATATAGAATTCCAGCAGAATGCGTATTGGTGGTTTAATCTATGGTCAACCGATGGTACACGCGATATGTCAAGATGGTCTGTTGGTGAACATACTGACCGAGGACATTCTGATGACAAAGTATCAATGAAATGGTTTGCTGACACCTGTTGGACCTTAGCGTATGAACATGACAAAGACGGACAAGCCATCGATGGTTCCCTGGAGTTCCTACGCGCAGCTATTTTAGTTGGCAAACGGGTGAGGCTAGTTTACTCAGATAATACGTACGGAATTGAAGCTGACCAGTTAGTGATAAGAAACGGTCATGTAACTGCGCAAGTTCTAGGCCACGTATCGAAAGCAAATTTACAGAAATTTCAGAACAACGCATACTGGTATTGGCAAAATATTGCGACGACCGGAAATGTAGAAACCATTCGCTACAATGTAGGTGATCACACCAATCGTGGCAGTTCCAATAATAGACAGGCAACAAAGTGGTTTATTGACTCCAGACCTTGGGTACACGCGTATTCCAACTCAGAAACAGGTGTTACTACACATGGATCTAAGGCGTCGTTGATACAGGGAGTTAAAGCTGGAAAGATGCTCAGATTCACTATTAAATCTGCTACATGTAATCATCAAAACAATGATTATATTGCTGTCTTTAACGCTGATAATGCAGAATTAAGTCCGGATGGAAATGATCTTGGTGCACAGCATATTCGGTCGATTGGGTTGACAAAAGATGGGTTATATAATGTAGCATTTGGATCAAAACCTTTTTGGAATTTTATGATCGCTACGACAGCTGGTAAATTAGACGAAACAAAATGGACTGTTGGTGATCACCAGAGTCAAGGACACGTCAATACTAATTCTGCTATTGATTGGTTTGTTAGTTAAGATGTACATGTCGAACTAATTCTCTGCATACTTATACATTGTGTATAACATGTATAAAATATATAGTCAAATAGTTATTGTTAATTGATGATTATTTTCTATATTTCTATACTTAAATGGAAACAAACGTTAAAGCAGTTTTATCGAAATTACACCAGATAATTCATAATGAGTTGAATGAGTTACGTATATTTTAAAAAAATCCGCAGCTACCATTAATTTCTCTAATTTCTTATACATAAGATATATGCATTTTCTGGTCACCAGTTAATATTAACAGATCTCACTGCTTACATCCAAGTCACAATAGATGACTCATTGTCAGTCGTACCACTTCTGCTTATTTTATATATATATGTATTCAACAATCAGTAAATCCAAAAATGTGTAGTGATAGAGTAAAATAGTGACTTTTCAAAACAAAAACCGGCGGACTGATGTTATTAAAGACAATAATAGTAAAACAGGCAGACAGCAACTAACGACAACCACTTTAATTTCGTGTTCCTTACTTGAGAAACAAATAATATAGCGTGGTTGAAAACATAAGTGAGCAACCAACTCTTCCCCAATCTGGGCCAATGGTGTCACAACATTAGACCAAAGTAAAAAAAAAAGAAACAGGTTTGAAACCTTTAAATTTAAACTACGCACAAACATAACAAAATCACAACAAAAGACAAAGTGAACAACGTATTGATATTTAGAGGCATACCAAACTAAAGGGACATTCAAACTCATAAGTCGAAAATGAAATAATAACACCAAGTCTAAAAGAAACAGACAAACAACAGTACACCAAAAGATAACGTAGAAAACAAAAGACTGAGTAACACAAACAATACAAAAAAAAAAAATGGGAATGATGTCAGATGCTCCGAATGGTAAGCTGATCCTTCTCTATATGTGGTACCCGTCGTATTGCTCATGTTCGTACACACCTGGTAACAAGCCTAATTCGATTGTTTATAGAACAAGATTGTAGGCACGACAGTTGGAACATATCTGTTGTCATCAGTAAAATATATATTCGAAAACGATCAACCAAATTAGACGATTTTTCGTCCTATTTCTTGACCTGGAAGGCTGAGAGATGCTGATAGATGAAACCAACTGCAGTCTGCATGTAGAGTGGACTTAAAATGAACACATTTACCCTAATAGGTCCTAGGTTGGAGTGAAACTGGTACAGGTACAGTAGTCTACAGAAAGTCATTTGTGCAAAACAAATCCGGAACTTTTCGATTTTTTTTTGATTTTTTACTTCAACTGGACCTGCGACCGGAAGTAGTTGTTTCCTAGTATTTCAATACTAGACACGAATAGTAGTCCTGTGCCCGCGGTTTTACACTATTTTGGGAAATTTTAGGCCAATAAAATACGCATGTGGTTCAAACATCGAAGCGAAGCTCACTCCTTAAATGTCATGGTACATATATCATAATTATTATTCAGAATTGATAAAAAAAAAATCAATAAATTAAAAATAAAGAGTATTCGTGGTATTGCCAAGGAGTTTTTTTAGGATCTGATTAAGATAAACCCGAACAGCGCTTTGGACGCATGAAATTTATAACGTGTTGATTAATATTTTTACAGCACTGGGTCGATAACTCTACTGGTGGACTTAAAGTCACCGAACGTATTATAAGTTCAGTAGCAAGTCCATCGACAATGAATCATAATAATCTATAGCAAACCAGTCCAAATTTGTCCGTTTCCGAACTTTGAATTTCAACTTTCAATTTCAAGCAAACCTTAGATGAATTTGGTTTCTTTTTTAATATCCTTTGGAATATATAGCTCTTCAATTGTTTCGATTCTTAATCATCCGTGACTTCAAATATTCGGCCTTTAGCGTGCCTGAAAAAATAAAAATGAAAAAGCCCTCCCGACTTATTAGAATTTATAAATTGTTGTTTCTTTTCTAAATAAAATTGACCATCAGACAAACAAACACACTTAACGGTCACTAAGAATCCTCAGAGATACACGCGGGAAATCGATTAAACCTGTTTATGTCAATATTACTACGCAGTAAATCGTGTAAACCTGTTTATGTCAATATTTCGTTTCTGGATAAGTCATATTGGTACCGTTAATGGTTACAGTTGTCTTTTCAGATGCGACAACTTATTAAGAGAAATGTATAAACTGTAATTATTTCCGTAAGATAGCAATAGTCTACACAGCTAAAAATTGTAATTGATTTATGGACAATGTGTCTCAGAAATGCTTGCAATTAAACTGTTGGCCGGTTCTAATTAAGAATAAGTTGTCTAATTGGGCTTGAATTGTTTATACTGTATTGGTTTTACTTTTGAAGGTCTTACCATGAACTGTAATTTTTCACACATTGGTCGTCATTATCGTCTTATTGGATAGTGTTATTAATCCAGATTTCCAAATTCTATTTTCATAGAGGCAGATCATGTTTCATTTGTATGCATTACATTGGAAATTTACAGGAAACAAATGCGTTCTTTATAAATGTTTAACTTATGTACATAATACATGTACGTAAGTCTTATGATTTGAGTATTAGGTTTAATTGACTTTGACATAGATTTCAATAACTGTGATTATTTTGGTCTTTTTGTTGTTTTCGTGTCAATCTGTATTGTTAAGCCTTTTCCAACTCGATTATACATTTCGTTTTCATTTTCTGCAATTACACCATAATAGTGATTGTCAAGGGGGAGGTAGTTTAACATAGGCAACATGACGGGTGCCACATGTGAAGCAGGATCTGCTTATACTATTCTGTTACGCCGTTCCGTTATTTATATAGTTTGTTTGATTATTTTTAGTCTATTTATGTGTTCCAGTCTAGGAGGATTATTCATCTTTAACCTTATAAGAACGTTAAAACATCGTATCGTCGCTATTTTTCCCTCTCTCACATGTATCTAAAACTGAAGATTGCAAGGTCATACCAGTACTGGAGAACATTCTAAGGACAAACGTCATCTTGGACACAATTCGTGGCTAACCACAGAGTGAGTTAATTCTACAACATTGTATTTGAACCCTTCAAATTGCTCTCTAAATATTTGAACCTTTTCTCCGTGAAATACCTGAAATTTAACCGTTCTTGAAAGTACAACATTTTCTCGCATTCAACGGACTGTGCTATCTATTACTTTTGACATTTCGTTTTAATAACATTAATTGAACACATTGTAAAATTGTATTTTATTTGTTTTTCAGCTTTTTACCATTTGTTTAATTGGTTTAAGAATAAATTGTCAGCACCTGATATTCTTATTGCTTGAGCCCAATCGCGGTTATACTTAATGGTCAGGCAATTACAGTACAAAGTCTGCAAATTGCCTGTTGTGTCTCACAAATAACGCCACTGCACGTTAGTTCTACAGCTACAACCTGCCAGTCGGGCCCTGCATGCACGCGTCATCCCTTGACGTACAGTAAATTGACGACAACCTGTCTTTACCTATCCAGAACGACAACGTAACAACGTTCATACCTTTACACTGATAGTGGACTACATAACTTGTGTGTACAAGGCAGCAACCCAACAACGTTGAGTAAACATGGATCCCAGTCATGTGGAACACAAGAAGAGATACAGCCCCCTGAAGGAAATGTCCCAGATCTAGAACTATTACAAAATCCGTCTAATACAACACAGTCAGATGAAAATCCCGAGGCTAGGCGAGTACGTGACCTCACGGAAAAAGGAAAAGTATATTTCGCTGAAAAACGTGACAAGTTCTGTCAGGAACAAGAAGCTCTCTGGACTGATATTGAATCCCAGTTATTGGAAGTAACAACGCCTCCTAACGAGCTCCAGCAAGTCCTCCTGTAATAATTATCGTAGGCTCACAGATGAATACCTAGACTTTCTGAAAAGGACCAGAACATTGGAGAGTCAAAAAGAAATAGATGTATGTAAACTCTCTTTGGATTTTCGTCTGTCCAAAGTCGAACTGGTTATGGAAAAACTGCACGAGCATCGCCTCGCCCTAACAAAGGCCAAATCTACTAAAACAAAGACCTCAAAAGGTAAGAAAACCTCACGCAGTGGTAGCTCTAACGTGTCAGACATGTCAAGCTTAGCACGGAGAAAGCGTGCCAAGGTAGAGGCTGCCAAGTCTAAAATAGCTTTTGTCGAAAAACATGCACTTATCCTACAACAGGAAGCAATGTTAGAGGAACAAGCCCTGTTCAGACAAATTGAAATGGAACAAGAAGTCGCTCAACGTAAGGCTCAATTGCAACAAGAAGCCGCACGAGTAAGCCGGGAAAATGCCGAGCTTAAAGCCAAATTTAACCTTCTTGAAGCACAGAATGAAGGTGCAGCCATAGCCGAGGCTCGTATCCGGGAATACGATGATAGCCAAGCGTTAAGCGATCTCCCTGACGAAAACGAAGACCCGCTCCAGTATGTGCAAGATTTCGTCAATAAACTTCCTGTATCAACTGTTGTAAAGGAAGTAACAGGACCTCAAAAGAAAAAACAAATTCCTGTTGAGATCGAGCTGAGTCATGAAGCACTAGCTTTCGTGCCATCTGCGGCACTGAACTTGCCGTCACAGACACCTGCTGTCTTGCCTTCTGATACTAGGTCACCGGAAGTTACCTTAATCCCAGATCTGGAAATAGTAACCGGCATACAAAAACTAGGCCTGTCAGAGGAGATCCCTGCTGAACACCAAACACAGGGTGTTAAAGAAAAGATCCTTGTCTTACACCAAAAACAAGACGTTATAGAAGAGATCCCTGTCTTACAACAAAAATAAGGTGTAATAGAAGAGACCCCTGTTGCATACCAGCAACAAATCAATCCTACGTTGGAAATAACCAGATTTCTCCTACGTAAGGACCTGTTCTTCTCCCGGCTAACAAGCTTTAACGACCGGGCAGAATCCTTCCATACATGGAAAGCCAGCTTTAAAAATGTCATAGACGAATTACAAGTTTCGGACTCGGAACAGATAGATCTATTAATTAAGTGGCTAGGGCCAGAGTCTACTAAACATGCCATGAGTATAAGGGCATCAAATGCCAACAACCCAACAAGAGGCCTACAGAGGATATGGCAGAAATTGGATGAGCGATATGGTGCTCCAGAAATGTTGGAGGCCACTCTCACAAGTAAACTCGTCAACTTCCCTCCCTTGACGAACAAAGATAACGCACGCCTTTATGGCGTGTCTGATAGTCTATCAGAAATCGAATATCACAAGGAAAATCCCAAGCTGGGATGTTTGTTTGCTTGCTTATTTCGATTCTTCGTCCGGGGTAAATTCTATTGTGGAAAAACTGCCATACAAACTCCAAGAAAAGTGGATTACAAGGGCTTCAAGATATAAGTCTAAATATGAAGTTGCCTTTCCATCGTTCACAGAATTCTCTGCCTTCATCAGGGAAATTAGCAAAATTAAGAACGATCCTGGGTTCATCTTTGGGTCAAAAGTAACACCAAATACAAAAGACGCTACGCCAAGGTTCACACCTCAGACGAACTCTCAAGTCAACGTCCATAAGACGGCTGTTGAACAGCAAACTGAAGACAGCAGTCAACAACAAGATCTTTGTATCCTACACAAGACAAAGCATACCTTGAATGAATGCCGAGCATTCCGAGCCAAACCAATCGAGGAACGAGAAATCTTATGATATTACCTGTGGACGTGTACCATAAGGACAAGACGGACAAAATTATAAGTATGTACACCATTATTGACGACCAAAGCAACCGGTCTCTTGCCTCGCCTGAATTCTTCAGTCTGTTCAACGTTCGGGAGAAACCTGAACACCACTCTCTTACAACATGCTCCGGCAGAGTAGCTACTTCCGGGAAAAGAGGAAAAGATTTCGTCATAAAATCTGTACATAGTGACGTACAATTTGATCTGCCTACATTAATTGAATGTAATAATATTCCCAATAATCGAGACGAAATTCCTACTCTTGAAGTTGCAATGCATCATCCTCATCTGAAAGAACTCAGAGGAAGCATTCCACCAATAGATGAACGTTGTCAAATTCTACTCCTAATACGAAGGGACCTTATAGAGGCACACCACGTCCTTGAACAACGCCTAGGACCATCCCGAACTCCATTTGCCCACAAGTTGAGACTTGGTTGGGTCATTATTGGAAATACATACATTACCAGGCAAACTGTTCCTATTGAAGTCAACACAAAGATAACTAACGTTTCAATCACGGAATCAGAAAAACGTCTTGCCTCAAGACCGGAAATAGCCGTCAAGGACAAGATTCCAATGGTTCAGTCAAACGACAAAAACTTTCATTCGAATGCCAAGGTCGCAAAATCGAATACATTACAATCCCTTGAATGTACAGGACCTAGTACCAAGCCTGGTAAACGCACGAATTCCTCTAAAGGGACATTACTCGCGTCACTAAAAGCAAAATCTTTGACTTCTATAGAAAAATATATAGATAAAGAAAATTTCATTCCGAAATCAACAGGACCTGAAGTTCATGGTGTGGAAATCAGTAGCATTCACAAACCTATTCCGATAGAAGGACCTATTGCCAATATCAATCTGCCTTTGAGCAAGCAACTTCTACTCCGAGGAGGAAGTAGTATCTGACTTGAATTTTAGTGAAAAGGAACCAGTAGTCTTATCTGGACTTCATCACAAATTAACACCTTTTCTTGGACATTACTACAACAAAATCAAACATAGAGGACCCCACTTCACAGATAGAACAACTGGATCAGCAGGATGGAACGTTAGGGCAAAACGCTTAATTTCGTCTGATACTCAAAAAGATGTGACATTTCGCCAAACCGGAAGAGGATCAAGTATTAGCTCTCGTCAAACCCACCGGAGGACCACCTTCAACCGTCGTCGCCGTTTAACAACGTTGGAAAAAACAGTTCCTACTATCTCAACAGCAACTATGGAACATTCTGCAAATCACAGCAACCTTATTGGAAAGATCCTTATTCATAGGACAAGACGGCGGAAACTTTGCCGAACCCAGTTTTCCGTGGAATTACTCTATTCTGGAAACTTTATAGTGAAATGTCGTAAGTTGAGACGTGATATTTCTCACACGACCAATAGTGGTTATTTCATCTGTATATATTCAATTTATATTGGGATTTATTCACTTATCTAGATCTAAAAACTAAGGATTTTCTTATCCCAGGCATGGATTACCTTAGCCGTATTTGGCACAACTTATTTGGAATTTTGGATCCTCAATGCTCTTCAACTTTGTATTTGTTTGGGTTATAACTATTTTGATATGAGCGTGACTGATGAGTCTTATGTAGACGAAAGGCGCGTCTGGCGTTCTAAATTATCATCCTGGTACCTTTGATAACTAATTATATTCATTTGCGAATAGTTTATAGAATAGTGATATCAGATAGACATCAGACGGAGAGTATTCTGTTACGCCGTTCCGTTATTTATATAGTTCGTTTGATTATATTCTTAATCTATTTATGTGTTCTAGTCTAGGAGGATTATTCACCTTTAACCTTATAAAAAAAAAGTAAAAACACAAAAATACCGAACTCCGAATAAAATTCAAAAAGGCAAGTCCAAAATCAAAAGGCAAAATCAAAAGTCCAAACACATCAAACGAATGGATAACAACTGTCATATTAGAAGTGGGACATTTAAAGACGCATCGTATCCGTATCTGATACGTTGACGTATCCAAACGTATCGTTATGGATTTTTGTTTAATGGACTATCTAAGTGTTCAAATTGTAATCGAGAAGAAAGACAAGAGGGGGGAAACAAATAAGGATATGACTATTAAGGTTCATATGAAGGAATTGAAATATATGGCCGGTTAAAAAAAATTTGTGAGATCGGACAAACTAGAATCTAGGAAAGTGTTGAGGCATGGCAGTACCTAGTTATAGAGCATTTGCATTATTCACGTATCAGGATACGTGCACGGATCGACGTATACGTATCGAGTAGATTTGCTTACAATAATGATTTTACCCCGATCTCAATAAAATTTTAAGGCATTATGAAATATTTTCATCGGGACCAGCTAGCTTTAATTTATCCTTTCCTCATATACGTGTTATACGATACGTCGATACGGATACGCCAGCAAATACTTGATTAATGCAAATGCTCTATATATATAAAAGTAATATGAGGCCTATAGATGTTTCAGAAAATCAATGTCATTATGACTTACCTAGATTTGACGTGCATGTTTTCCAGTCTGCGGGAGATAGAAAAATAAAGAAACACACGAGTTACATTTGATACGGTCCATTCAGTTACACCAGTTTAAATCACCTATTGTTTGCAGTTGTCTATTGTCAATCTATTGTCCATTTAAAATTAATACTACTCACAACATCGATTATATAAGCGGAGCTTCTCAAACGTTTTCCCAACTTTATTTTTTGCATCTTATGCAAGAATGAAAAAAAGGCGAATAGCAAAAACCAGAAAAAATATGCATTTGAAATTTAATTATATAGGTCGCCAAGCATGTGCAAAGCTTTTCTGTAGTCAGAATAAATTTGTGGTGAAAATACGGCCATGTTACCCAAAATGTTTAGATGAACTTAAAAGTTTCTATTTACTCCATTTATGCCTGATGTTTTTTTTAATTAAGTTGGATACTTGTTTATTCATAGATTTAACATGTTTAAGTATATGAATGTTTACATGTTGTGTGTAAAATCGTAACATTGATTGTTCTTAATTAATTTGTGTACACTTTATATTTTCAGGACTTATAATACACTATAAAATTATTACATTCGTAACAACAGAAACTTTAAAACATTTACACACCTTTAACAATCGCGTGATTTTCGTGACTATCTATATGACATTTAACTCACTAGAACTACTAAAGCGTGAAGTTGAATTATAAACAAACAAGCATTAGCCTTTCAAAAAGGGCTAGTCGACCATCAGTTGATAAAATGGAAAGTGCTCTCGCTTTGCAGATAAATTCATTTACTAGAATAGCCACGTAAATCAATCAACAAATTTTACCACACACGTGAGGTCACACGTTATGAAGTAGTATATATCGTTTACTCAAACGTTATTGTTTACAACTCCAGAAGATTCGACTATTTATGGATAAAAGTTATCTGTGTACCGATATCATGAATATGCATGATTAATGACCAGGCAAAATCTAATTGCTAAAATAGAGAGGACAAATCCGATACTCTACGGGATTGAAGGACATTAACTAGGTTTGGATTGTCCTAACCAATCAATAAACTTTGATTATTTACGTCTCGTAATATCTTCCGACCTGGTAGCAAGAAACATTCACGAACTGACTGTCCATCGTTCAATTCTTAATATCGACTCCTAGGAATATCGACTCCTATGAGTCGATAGTTGATAAAAAAAGCTAAAGAACCGTTCTTAGATTTAAATAGTCTATTTAACGAGATTGCTTTTGATAAGTCATGTTTTGTAGTAATACATTTACTTAATTGATTATATTTGTCTACATGTATGCTGTTTTAATAAAAAAAAATTATATTGACCAATACGGTCACATTTATTACACCAAGGCAAGATCAAAATGTTTTCTTTTTCGTATTTTCGTATGAAATATATTCCTAGTATAAAACTGTATTAGTTAATATAAGAATTATCAGAATTAAACCATCGTTTCATTAAAAAAAATTACTCAAACATAATCTGTAGCATTGTTTTGTTTTTTTTAAATTATAGAAAATAAAATATAACTTAAATAGTATGGTGAGTTAGTACAAATTTGCTTGCCGTCGAAAAATATCAACAACGCCAATAATAAACATTGAATTTCATTTATTTTGCATCAGCACGTATAGGTAGTCTGTGCAATTGCGCTGATGTAAATGGTGTAACAACTGGATGTTGGGATGGGTATATACAGTCCCCTAATAAAATACAGTTTCGTGGACAGTCTAATGTGCGTCCGTCTCCAATGGGGGTCATCATGTTAAAGTATTGGCATCATTATTATGGCCTTGAAAACCTGACTCAACATGAACGATTTTCTTTTGATTGTCAATGACAACTTGTGTGTGAACGCAATGGTAATGGCGATGGCCGCTATAATATTGGCGTTGAGTGTCAGGTGATGGCATTAGAATTTCGTGGGATGTTGCGTCTATGCAACCAACGGCTTCCGGTAATTTTCTCCAAGTACGTCGTTTAGAAAGCCACTGTCTGCGGGTAGGCCACTGTACGTTATCACATAATAATTCATACAATATTTGCCAAACATGGATAACAATTCTTGACACTTGTCTACGGTGAATATCGAACAGTAATGAAATAATGTTACATGTAGGATAACATTTCAGCCAAATTAATGTCAACAGCAACATATTACATTGGTTGAGTCGTCGCGGATATCGTAACACCCTTGAATATCGTACACGTAAACGGAATTTTCCCAATAAATCCAAGAACGTTCTGGGGTTTCACCAGTTGCATCATAGAATTGCAGCCGTCGCTCCGATATAACAGCAAAAAAATCTCGACCGGGGTAATCTTCTGGATTGTCGTCAAAAAATAAAATATTCCTCGAGAGCATAAAATTGGGCGGTGGGCTGTCTAGACTTTGGAGTAATGTCATAAGTCGATGATACAGCCTTCTAGCATGTCTAGTGTCATTTCTTAATGATGTTCGTGATTCCAACACGACAAATAAAAGTAACTGTAGAATTTCTCTTGAAATCTAAAAATAAAAGAGAGTTTAAAATGCATTTTAATGTTAAGACTTTTAAGATTTGTTATTTTTAGACGATATTGAGTATATAAACATATATTAACATGCATTCTTTTTTAAAATAAGACCAAACATTCAGCAGAATAATAATTGAAAAAAGAATATTTCGCAGTTATTATTTCATACGATTATAACATTTACGGTAATTTAATTTCCTACACGAGTCCGGACGAATAATCGAGTTGGACTGAAAGCAAAATATTTAACATTACGCAATGGCAACAAAAGGTAAGGATTTTGAATTAACATTTTTATACCACATCTTCTTGTTTATTCTTAACAAATGCATTATACTGTTTATCATAAAAGGACACATTATTAGTTTAAAAATTAACAATATTATATTACCATTCTGCCTTTAAATGTACGATTATCTATCCTCGGTTATAATTTATGAAAAAGGTCTGTTCGTTTACCTTTGTTAATAAGGCTCCGCTATAACATTTCCAATATTATGACACGTTTGTAATTTATATACTTCAAAAAGTCCTTTTTAGTTTTTATATTAAACGGGTGCATTGCTTTTTACCGTGATGAATTTATCTTTACTTTGCAATTTTTAAAGTTGTGTATAGTTTGTCCTATATTTGAACTTGATTTGAACCGTAAATAATCAAATAAATATTTTTTTCATTTATTCAAAGAAATATTTAATTTTACTTAATGATTTTTTTTTATAAAATAAAACTTAACATAGAAATGGCTCAAATGTTTCATATTTTATCATCTAGTTTGTATAACTCATGTTGTGTGTTTTAGATAAAAGGGAAAATCTACGGTTTACAAAGGAAGAATGTCTCTTAATACTGAGATCTTACATTGTACACCCAGGGGATTACCAGTCAATCGTGGAGATCAAGGTTAACAAAAACCACTTGACTCCCCGATTAAATGCCTTTTATGAAGGCAATGACTTCGTAAAAATAAAACAGAGATTGAAGGAAAAATTTCAGAGGCTGATGGCACAAATGAAGCAGCAAAAGGATCCGGAAATTAGGTAAGATTTGATACTATTTAGGTAAAATGAACACCTGTTTGTTCTTTATAGTCGTATGTATTTGCTATCCTGTGCTGTTCGTCGTTAGCATAATACGTTTGTTGTTGTTCTACGGTTTGCATGGTATGACTATTAAACACCGGTAAACTACTGATGCCTTTATCTATACATTTTCACTTGACAACATTTTTTTTTCTTCAAAATATGTTAAAAAAAGTATTTTTTTTAATGTTTCATCTACATATTTTTTTCCATCAAGAAATATATATTTAAGATAAGTAATGTACCCTTTTTTGATGTTTTCAATTTGTTTGTAACTTTTAGCCGTCAATGTGTCAATTTATCAAAGACAACCACAGTGGTACCAGGCTTTATTATGTTATACAATTCATAGTTTTAATCGTTAAATGATAATTATCACATTTAAATAATTGTAGATTGCAAGCAGTTATACGAAGGAAAAAAAAACACTCTCTGTTATGTATTCACATAGAATCTATAGCATTATTAATGATCAAAATATTAATGTTTTCAGAGAGGAGCTTGAGGTTATATGTGCAATGGAGAACAGGACAGTTAAATCAACCTACACTGCCTGTTCCAACCAAGCTGACCCAATGAAGATGAGGCTTTAGAAGAAAAAGACTGCAGTTCAACCTCACCAGTCATCACTGCAGGATTCATCAAGTGATGATCTTCCAGATCCTGCTTTATTCCCAGTGAAGCCTTGTATATCAACACCGAGGCCACGACCATCTACCTCGTCCTCTTTAGCTGATGTAGATGATGAGGAGGATGTGAGGTTTCACTGGGCGAGGAAGGTTGCGAAAAAATGTGAACAAAAGAAGCACAAAAAAAGAAGACAAAGAAGTCGAAAAAATCAGGAAAGGGGAAAACAACAATGGAATTGATGAAGGAAAATGAGGAAATGAAAAATGAAGTCTTAAAATATTTAGTAAAAAACAAGAAAAAAATCTTACAGGAGTCCTCTGAATCATCCTCATCAGAGGAGTCAGATTGAATTTGTACATATAATACTAATAAAAGTTAGATGTCAACACGTTTTTATTGTTTTTAACATTAAAATATGATGAAAGTGATTAAATTGTCATCACCATTTTCATCTTTTCTCCTCTCTTTTCTTTGATTGTTTAATTCGATATTTGACTCTTCAATCATTAACTATATATGCATTACTATCTAATATCACGTGAGTAGTAATGATTTAGATATCAAGTGTTTGATATAAACGGGTATTTATAAATACTTTCATGTATACATAAATAGTATCATGTAATAAGAAGAGTATATAAATAATCGAAAGACATGTAATAGTTTTCAAAGGTAACAGTAGTATAATTCAGTACACCAAACGCGCGTTTCCTCTACATAAGACTCATCAGTGACTCTCATATCAAAATATTTATAAAGCCAAACAAGTACAAAGTTGAAGACTATTGAGGATCCAAAATTCCAAAAAATTGTGCCTGATACGGCTTAGGTAATCTATGTATAGGATAAGAAAATTTTACATAAATTAATAAACATGTATTATTATGGGGGTCTCATTGGGGGGTTCCGATCCCGGATCGTCTTAGTGTTTTGTCAGATTCCCGTATCCCGCTTACACTATGTACGTAAGCAATTCTCATTTTTTTGTCATTTCCCGGGTCCCGCAAGACCTCATTTCCCGTTTTCACGACACAATACTTTGATTTTCACGTTTCACGCTTACGAAAAATCGGCAATCCCGCGTCACGCTTAGACCCCAATGAGACTCACTATTATGTATATGAACCATTTCAACATCGAAAATAATAAATCAAACAATAACCTATAGATACGTTCAGATACGTTAACGTATCCGATACGGATACGATACGTCTTTGAATGTCCCACCTCTATTACTGACTTGGTACAGGCATTTTCTAATGTAGAAAATGGTGGATTGAACCTGGTTTTATAGCTAGCTAAACCTCTCACTTGTATGACAGTCGCATCAAATTCCATTACATTGTTGTTCAGTCTAACGACAAAAACTTTCATTCGAATGCCAAGGTCGCAAAACGAATACATTACAATCCCTTGAATGTACAGGATCGTACAGGACCTAGTACCAAGCCTGGTAAACGCACGAAGAACGTTAAAACATCGTATCGTCGCTACTTTTCCCTCTCTCACACGTATCTAAAACTGAAGATTGCAAGGTCATACCAGTACTGGAGAACATTCTAAGGACATCTTGGACACAATTCGCGGCTAACCACAGAGTGAGTTAATTCTACAACATTGTATTTGAACCCTTCAAATTATTCTCTAAATATTTGAACCTTTTCTCCGTGAAATACCTGAAATTTAACCGTTCTTGAAAGTACAACATTTTCTCGCATTCAACGGACTGTGCTATCTATCACTTTTGACATTGCGTTTTAACATTAATTGAAAACATTGTAGAATTGTATTTTATTTGTTTTTCAGCTTTTTACCATTTGTTAGATTTTTTTTATACGCTCGTTTACGGAACGTATTATGGTATACTGTTGTCCGTCTGTTGTCAACATGTCGGACATTAACTCAAAAACTCTTTAACCAATTTGCATTAAACTTTGGAAAATTGTTTATATCTATTGACGACAGCTCCCTTTTTTTTTTTATAAATTTTAGATTTTAAGTTTCTTGGTAATGGGTTTTTATTCAATACAATTGGTGTTTTTTTTTCCAGTTTTCTGATAATATCTCAAAAAAGCTTTCACAAAGCAAGGAATTTTGGTGAATTGTTTTTATCTATTAAAATGAGGTCACTTTCAATTTTTATAAATTTAAGATTTTACGTTTCCAAGTTAACGGGTTTTATTAATTAAAAAGGGGGGATTTTCCAGTTTTCAGACATTAACACAAAAATGTTTTCAGCAGTTCTCATGAAACTTTGCTGAAATGTTTATATCTATTGTTGTAAACTCCCTTTCGATTTTTATTAATTTTAGATTTTATGTTATTGAGTTCAGGGATTTTATTCATTAGAAAAAGGTGGTATTTTCTAGTTTTCAAAAATAACTCAAAAATGCTTTCAGCAGTTCTCATGAAAAGTTGGTGTATTGTTTATATATATTGACTGAAGCTCCCTTTGTCGCTAATAAAAAAATGACCTAAAAGAGTTTGAATATTCTGACTTTTTCTAAATGACCATTTAATGAGGTGTGTGAATTTTTCTCAATAAGACTATGAAGTAGGGAAACAATGGCTTGAAACGAAATAAATGTTTGTTTGTAATGAGTTATGTGCAGCTTCGGACCCAAGTACATGGTTGGAACTTTCATTGTACAATGTATTTGGTTCTGCTTTGAAAAAAATCACAGAGCTGAGTCTATGTACCATATTATATAAAAAGTTAAGTGGTAGTTAGGACCTAGTCCTTAATTGAGATCCTTGTCAGATATTCCTGGCCATATGTTTTCCTTTTTGACATATTAAGAATTGTTTTAATTTAATATGTTCGTAGGGGAAACGAGGAACATTATTTTCATACAAAAAATTAAGATAATTCTAAATACACATTCATAAAAAAAATGGAATTTATTACAAAGGATAATCATAAGATATTCTTGAATTGTCCTGGACCTCACTTATGTGATGGGTATATGTTAATGGAATCCTTCTCTGAATACAGGACAAACATATCAGTAGTGGTAGACCCCAATGTCCAATGATCTTAAATTTTTACCGAATATTGACTGTCAAAAAAATGCTAACATTCCAATTTTCAATAACAGTTAACAGCAAATACATTATCACAATAACAGATAACAAAAAAACTAAAAGCCCAATAACAGCTAACAAAGAATAAGACAATAACAGCTAACAGCAAATATATTTTCAAAATAACAGATTACAAAGAATCAGAGCTCCAGATAAGAATTCACAAATTGGGGTTTTTACCCACTATTTTCTTATGTAATTGGGTGATAAAGAATTTTAATTGCATTATCAATTCCAATTCACCCCTCAAGTTAATATCAAATTGGGTTTTTCACCACCAAGCTCCTTAATGTATTGGGTTTTTTCATCAACACACTATTGAATATTTAGGCAATATCAACCCCGGATGTTTTTCCATCTTAAATATGTTTCATTCTTTGAATAATGAGTCAATAATATGTGCTGTAGCTGTTTTATTTGAAATCCTTAATTCACTGACGAGCAATTGTATGTTTAAGTTGTGTCCCGTTTCAAACCTTCTGCCAGTTTTGTATTTTCTCACAACTTATGTAAACTGTAAATAACGGATATGTGTATTCCCAGGCACTCGTCTCAGATCTTTTTTCTCTTATATATACCTTTATATAAAAATTCTGAGAGGAGTGCCTGTGTGTGTATTCACTCATGAACCGTAAAACGAAATAGCACTCTAATCATACTTGAATGTTTTCGTTTTATTCAATTTACAGAAATCTGGGTTAAGTTATCCCTTATTAGAACTTTTGGTTTCCAATTACATATCATTTAATAATTGATTTGGCCTTTCACATTTTCTAACGGCAACTGATAAACGAAGTCCCATGTTTATTAGCAATGTTCTCGTTAAGGTATGCAAACACTCCCATCCGTTCGACGGGCGCTTCCTTAAACACTGGCTGAGTGTTGCTATCATCATATCTTTCCCTCAGCTATTCACAAGAAGCTGAAAACATGCTTCTATTCAATATTTTTATCGGACATTCACTTTCGTTTTAATTCAATGTATGTTATGATGAATCTCGAGCAATTCGAAAAAAATATGACAACATGACACACGCTAATTGGATAAACGCCGAGAAGATCGAAATGATTTCAAAAACACGTGTACCTTTTGAGCAAGGGAAAATTCCAACAGGGACCCTTTTCAGATCTATTTTTAGAACAAAAGGACATTTCCAAATATAAATATAATAAAAATAGATTAACGCAACAAGTGAAAACAGATAAGGGTAAATAACGCAAACGGTAGCCAACAAAAGGGTGGGGAACTCATGGTTTTGGCATATAATTGGGTTTTCCTTTGAATTAATTGGGTTATTGAACCCTGCAACGGGCAATTGCATTGGGTTTTTGGGATACGATTGCTGTCAAGCAATCTGTAGACTTTTACCGTTGACTTATGCTACATTCCCTCACGTCATTCGTTTTATTCTAAACATTTAGCAACATCTCAGATTCTTATGATTGTCTTGCTTTAAAAGGTAAAAACAAGCAAAACGATTAAACATAAACAACTTTCCTGTAATGTTTTACTCATAATCTTCATGTGTGATATTTTCCTTGAACTATATGCGTGTTTTTAACAACACGGAAAATCAGAATTAAACAGTATTTATATTTAGTGTTTTTATAAATTAAGAAACACGTCAGAGGGAATTCCCAAATTTTGATAACTTGCGAGAGTTCTCTGAATTCCGATCGATAATTCTATTTCTGTCATAAGAACTGAAGTGGAGTATTTCTATATTTTACCGTTATGAAACTGATATTTGATACTGTACTCTCATAACGAAATGGAGAACCATTCATAATATCAAGTACTAAACGTTCTATTTGGAAATTAGTATGGCGTTCATTATCACTGAACTAGTATATATTTGTTTAGGGGCCAGCTGAAGGACGCCTCCGGGTGCGGGAATTTCTCGCTACATTGAAGACCTGTTGGTGACCTTCTGCTGTTGTTTTTTATTTGGTCGGGTTGTTGTCTCTTTGACACATTCCCCATTTCCATTCTCAATTTCATTGTTCCAAATCGCGAGTCGCCGTTTGTTTATGTATTAGTGCGCATGTGCGGTCTCATTAATTAGAGACAAGAAGAAATTTAGAGACAAGAAGCGACAAGAAGAATAATATTACCAACAAGAAACTATTTTTTTCTATCAATATTAACTTTCCTGTCGTTGAAATTGTTTTCTTTTGCATATTCTTTTAATATTTATTTCGAATAAGTAATTTAAATAAAAAAAAATGTTTTCTTGTCGCTAAATAGCTTGTCGCTTTTTGTCAGTAATTTTTTTCTTCTTGTCGCTTCTTGACGCTTATTGTCGCTAATTAGTGAGACCCCGCATGCGTATAGTTTTCCTGATTTCAAGGGGTATCAAATTGAGTGATTCCCCGCTTCATTGGTTAATTTGAAACTCATGGGATTCTTTCTATGTCTGTCTGTTATTGAGGGTTATTGTTGTTGCATAACTTTAAATCATATGCATAATTTAAATTAAAATAAATGCTTCTTCGTAAAAATTACCTATAACACCCCTTCAGCCGAAACGGGGTCTTCCATATTATCGTTTCGAGTTGTCTCCCTTCTGGAAGTATTCGTCAAGAAAAATTAACTCGTTAATGCAGATAAACGTCGTATTATATTAAGAACGATCTAAATTTTAACAGAGGAGTGTGTACGGAAAGGAGCCATGCCCTCTGACCCAAAGGAACTTCAATATTTAAAGCGTAAGAAATGGGTTTCCTCCTAAACTGGTCCGCCGTTCTATATATAGCTTCGCGCCGGAGGTCAGTGTAGCGATAAGTGAACACAACAGGGGCCTGGCAGTTAAGGGTTCCTCCTTGGGTTACGGTGATAAGATACGGAATCAAGTTAACTCATACCACGGCAACTCGTACCAAAAAAAGTTAACTTGTACCACTGGGAAGTCGTACCATTCAGAAAAATATATTAAAAAACATGATGTTTTATGGGTTTTTGTTTGTAAACTCAGAGACATATACTCTGGTAAACTTAATAAAAATAAAGTTGAATAACTTGAATTGTATACAGGATTTTAATGAAAACCAGGGACGTATATAAGTCCTTGTGAAAACTTAGACAAAAATAAAGAATATTTTTAAGCATTATTGTCTTAACTGATCTTTCAAACTAGAACATATGCGGATTCAGCCCCCTCCCATTATAAAGGGAATCATTGAAGCATGACTGGAGCGGGCCTCTCTTAGGAAAGTTCTGGATCTGCCACTGTCGAACTTAATCCAGAAGAAAGTTAAAGCATTGCTTTAATTGTACCTTAAATTGAATATATATATATATATATATACAACTCGTCTAAACATCAACCCAACAATGTTAGATCTGTAAATTTGCTTCCGCAAATTTTTGGTTCTTCCCTCGCCGGGATTCGAACCCATGCTACTGTGATATCGTGACACCAAATCGCCTGCACTGCAGCCGTCCCGCTAGACCACACGACCACCTGGGCTCTCAAAAAAAGAGCTTTCGGTGGCCATATGTTACCTTTCCACGTCAGTTTTAATCTAGCGGCGTACTACAGTACATGATATATAAGGCATGAAGATGTTATTGTTACAGATCAGCTAAATTATCTATAGTAAAGGATCCTACAAATTAATGTAAGATACAGTCACAGAAAATAATTATATTCATAAGTACGCCCGAGTCAGTGACAACCCTACAACAGATGTATCCATCGGATCGCCATCAATGATGGTGATACATGGCTGTGTGTACAGATCTAACATTGTTGGGTTGATGTTTAGACGAGTTGTATATACATTATGTACACAGCCATGTATCACCATCATTGATGGCGATCCGATGGATACATCTGTTGTAGGGTTGTCACTGACTCAGGCGTACTTATGTATATATATATATATATATAGAAGTACGTCTGAGTCAGTGACAACCCTACATATGTGTTATATATATATATGTGACAACCCTATATATGTGTTATATATATATATATCCAATTTAAGTTAATTAAAACACAATGTGTACATGGCTCATGCACTTCAAACCGGGATTAGCTATTCTTAAAGTTGAGTGACTATTCAGATTATTACATTTTGCATGTGCAGTTGAATTAGTTTTGAAAATAATACTATCCAGCTGTACCAGGGTTACCGGCCAAAAATGCTTGAGACACATGTTCATGCTTTTTTGCGGCAGTATCCTTGGATCTATTTTATTCCTCTTTCATCTTTTCAATTTTGGCCAAATCTCATGCATTTGCTTAATGCAAATTTGGCAGAACTGCTATACATATGTTAATGAAAACTATGGCAATCGTATCCCTCAGAGCATTCTGCTCTTTGATTCTATTATTTGTATTGCGTGATCACGCAAATACGCAGCTTATCTGGAGCTCTGAAGAATTAAATTGCCCCATAACAGCATAACAGTTAAACCCCTTCCCCCCTCAGTATTGTTGAAATTCTAACTTAAAAATTCTGTAGACATCCACATTTTTTTGTTTATACTCTGATGCATATGGACCATAATTTGCTATTGGGCTCGTTTCCTATAACTATAGAAAAGTGATAAAATTGTGAATTACTGTAAGAAAAGTTGTAACTACACCTAAAGATGCCATTATTTCTATCAACATACAAGTGTATGCTACTTTTCCCTAGAAAAAAAATTGAAATTAACAAATTTCAAAGATGATACAACCGTTTTTGGAAAGATTAGAACTTGTTCTAAATCTTTACTTAGGCACCACCCTCCCTAACAACAGGACAGGTTAGCTACTGTTGCTAAATGTATTCACACTAAAATATAGTTCCCTATAGTTCTCATGTATGTGCACATAATACACAAATAAACTGAAAAAACTGGGTATATTATTGGAGCAGTTCATTCAAGAATGTATGTCATTAATGTGTGTTGATGTGCAGGCTTTTTTAAAAACATTTTGATTGGGTAAGTGGGTATTGATTCAACTAGTATGATTGACAACTGTCATTATCACTAAACAATCAGAGACAAGGTGGACTTTTAATTAAAATGCCCCACCTCCTAAACTGCCAATCAAATTGACCACATTACCTATCTACATCAGTCTTACATAATTGTACAGACCACTCCAATATGCATCTAATTCTTAATACACAAGTATTTGACCTCATAATTGATTACACAAATGTGTGTATTATTTGTATGATATTTATAAGGATGATAGATTTATTTATTGCCAATTACTTTTGATCTACATTACATAAAGAAATTCTGTAAATTATATCTGAAAGATAAATGATTAATGGATTAGCAAGATCTTTAAAAATGGAATATGAATATGAATATATAAAAGGTATTCAAGTATGGCCTATAATTTACTTGATAAATTTCCAATAATCATCTGTAATTAATCAACAATTTAGATTAGTTCACTTTTTTTATCAGGCTTGAAACAGTTTTAAAATTTATAAACTTTTAATTATAAAAAAACCATTGTTTATTAGTATTTTCCATCAATCATTATGTCTATTTTAGCCATTTGAATTTTTATTAGAAGTAAATATATATTTTTGCAATCAAGAAAGAATCCACATTTCAATAACATTAGTTTTCTAATTAGTTTACGTTGAAAAATAAAATTGAAAATGCCCTGTGTTGAAAACACATTAAAATTTGATCAAAAGGCACTCTAAAACTTTTAATTTTCAATGCCTTATAACCTCTGTTTCAACTTACAAAATGCCCCAAAACAACATTTTTAGCTTATTTTTGTTGGCACTTTAAAGCTTTTAGCTGTTGGTCTAAATTTATGTCTTACAAGGATATTTGATAACATTTACTAGAAGAATTTTTGCATTTTTTTGTCTTTTTGAAACATGTTCAGAACCGGCAACATAATTTCGATTAGATATAAACTGCAGTTTAAATAAAATTGTGCAAATTTAGAGACCCATATTATTTAATTTGAGCACCTTTGTCCTCACACGGGAAAAGCAAGTTTCCTTCTAAAGACATGCTGTTAATGCAATTTTCAGCAATAGTGTTTTATAAATGTTCATTTTTCCCCACCATACCTTAATATGAAATAATTCAAACTACTCTTCTAATCTTTCCATGAGTGATATCCATCACTTTGATTTTGTATCGTTTCTCGCGTTACTTTTCGCTTCCTAAGTGCATAACGCTGACTGATTTATAGATAATCGTCACCCGCAAATTCGTAACTTTTGCTTTCAAATAACAAAGAACATCGACCAATAAGAATAATGAGAAGAAAATACCAAGAACTTTTAGTATTTCTGTAGCAGGTGTAAGAACACTGTCGTTACTTTGGTTTCCCATTTCGTAACACAAATTTTAGATGGTGTAATCTGCTTTGTTGTAAAAGAATTCTTTGCAACAATATGCAAATATGAACTCTCGCGAGATGTTCAAACAGGTAAATCTGATTTACATTCTTGTTTTGTTCTTCGTAATAATTAAGTTAGAAAATGACGTTATCGTTATGCGTTACATTTCACGCGAAACAGAAGTCAAGTTATTTATTAAAATTGTTTTTGTCATTGAGTTCTAATCATTTCCAGTCATACGTGAAACATGTGACTAACATGTGATCACACCCTTACAGCCAGATATACAAAAAACTAGGTAAACATTGGTTTTGTTTCCAACGGGATGTTAGCAAACATAATCTGTAGACTTGTTTCGTCTTGTTTAAAAAAGGAAAATATAATTTTCAAAGAGATTGCGCCGGGGGTCTTTTATTTTTCCTATGTGCATAATGTTACATACGATCTTGTGTGTAAATAAATGCCCAATGACTTGACAAAATCGATTTCAGATTTGACCGACATTTTAACACACTTCGTTTCCCAATAACGATGTAAAGGGTCCTTGGAAAATTCAATCGAAATTACGTCTCTTATCATGGTGCCGATGTTCGTTGGATTAATTTTGCTTCAGCAGTAAATATTACTGGATATTTTAGGTGAATAAAGATAGTTTAATAAAAAATACATGTTAATATACCGTTACACTTGGAATGTACAAAGTTGGTATCTTTGTCACAATTTTTAATTATTTTTTTTATTCATGTTCTGCAAACACTTTTCAGAAACGCAATAAAGTTGTCAAAGGAAAAGTAATCTTTTACCATGCATGACTTGAAAGGAAGTACTATATTGATTTTAGCCCACTAAAGTAGGTTAAAATGTGGAAACCATGTAGATGGTGTACAGGTCACAAATATCACATGGTACCTATTTTAAAGATTCTAATTCAAAGTTAAAAAAGTTTTTTTCTTTACTGTATTTAAAGAATTTTACATTGCCAATGATATGGAATAAATTGTATATAACTGGAATTTCAAAACCAAATATAAATACATTTTTTTGGCTAAAACATCAAGATACAACGATTATGGTATCCTGTATCAATGAAGAAAATATGGAAATTCCTGAATAAATTGTACTAATTGTTTTCAAAACAAGCACATATTTAGGAGTTTTATAATACTGTTACATTTAAGATGGATTTTAAGAAAAAGTATATACTGTTCAGATTATTTTAAGCAGATTTTGCAATAAAATAAAACTAAAAAAAGTGCTTTCGGTTTCTTATGGTTTCCTGTCGCGTTTAAATAAAACTTTAATTTAACATTGAAAATAGATTTTAAATATTAACATGAAGCAAGTAACACTAGTAATGGTGTTCATTTATGTCTTTTGAAATATATTGTGCAAAATAAAGAAAATAAAGATTGGTTTCCTGTTTGGTTTCCTGTCACGTAAATGGTGAATCAAAATGTATTAATTTTTTCTCGAAAAACTCAATTGTTCTATTAATACTATTCTAACACCAACACAACCCACAGAATAAAAGTTAAAGTTTTAGAACTTATAAAAAAGGATACAAAAAGAAACCAAAGGCCAAATACCAAATTATGGTCCATATGTAGATTTATGAATAGAGAACATTAATACAGTCAGAAACAGATTGATGTCATAGTAGTTTTTATCATATATTTTATACCCAAGTATTAGATTTGTGAAAGTGATTATATATGTGTCCCCATTTTTTTCGAGCCTTCGACTTTTGTCGAAAAAGCGAGACTAAGCGATCCTACATTCCGTCGTCGTCGTCGTCGGCGGCGTCCACAAATATTCACTCTGTGGTTAAAGTTTTTGAAATTTTAATAACTTTCTTAAACTATACTGGATAACTTCCAAACGTGGACAGAAGCTTGTTTATGATCATAAGATAGTATCCAGAAGTAAATGTTGTAAAAATAAAATTCCATTTTTTCCGTATTTTACTTATAAATGGACTTATTTTTTTTGCAGGGAAACATAACATTCACTCTGTGGTTAAAGTTTTTGAAATTTTAATAATTTCTTAAACTATCCTGGGTTTGTACCAAACATGGACAGAAGCTTGTTTATGATCAAAAGATAATATACAGAAGTAAATTTTGTAAAAAAATAAATCTGTTTTTTTCCGTATTTTACTTTTAAATGGACTTAGATTTTTCTGCCAGGAAACAACACATTTACTCTGTGGTTAAATTTAAAAAAAAATTAATAACTTTCTTGATCTACTTTTAATTTGTACCAAACTTAGACAGAAGCTTGTTTATGATCAAAAGCTAGTATTTAGAAGGAAAGTTTGTTAATATTTTGTACCTTTGTATCTGTATTTTACTTATAAATGAACTCAGTTTTTCTTCCAGTTTACATTACATACAGTCTGCAGTTAAAGTTTTTAAACATTTATTAGATTCATAAACTATCCTGGATTTTTACCAAACTTGGACAGAAGCTTCTTACAATCAAAAGATAGTATCAAGAGGCAGATTTTTATTGATTTTTCTCCTCATTTTTGTTGAGCCTGTCGTTTTCAGCAAAAGTAGGCGAGACACTGGGTTCCGCGGAACCCTTACAATTTTTTTTTTTGTCAAGTAGTAATTTGACCTTTTTCCCAAAAAATTGAAAGTATTGGCATAGACATATAATGCAAGAGATTGGCAACTCGGCGAAATCCCGTAATATCACAAGGCCAGATTTAAACCTCGCGAGATCTCTTTGGGTAATATTATCTTTATCAAAGTATTAAAAGTACTCGAAGAAAAGGGTGAATGTTGAAGCATAAATTAACTGTTTCAGTGTTAAATTTAACATAATTAATTGAATAATTTGAATTACGTAATTCTTTATTTCAATGTCATTTTAATTTTGATTTGTATTATTTGTATTATTGAAAAAGAGACATTATTTGATATCGTATTTAAAAAAACACAATATTAAATAATTAACACTTAATAAATTGTATCAGATAAAATTGAGAATGGAAATGGGGAATGTGTCAAAGAGACAACAACCCGACCGTAGAAAAAAATAACAGCAGAAGGTCACCAACAAGTCTTTAGTGTAGCGAGAAATTCCCGCACCCGGAGGCGTCCTTCAGCTGGCCCCTAAACAAATATATACTAGTTCAGTGATAATGAACGCCATACTAATTTCTAAATTGTACACAAGAAACTAAAATTAAAATAATACAAGACTAACAATGGGCAGAGGCTCCTGTCTTGGGACAGGCGCAAAAATGCGGCGGGGTTAAACATGTTTGTGAGATCTCAACCCTCCCCTATACCTCTAGCCAATGTAGAAAAGTAAACGCATAACAATACGTTAATTTTAATTGATAGTTTCATAATGGGTTTCTATTAAATATACACCTGTCTCGGAGACATAATTTCACAGTGTGACATGTATATTCGGCTTGAATTATCCGATGGTCAGGTAAATCACAACCTGTTAAAAAGAGTTTTATTTGACACTTGGTACACAAGAAGTTCACACTCTTTCCAAAAATACTATTTACAAAATATAAAATCATTTAATGTGTAGAAAAAAAACTTAATTTGTTTGATAAATTTATCGTTCATCATGATCGACTTTGTCTTTTATTCATAATTTGTATAGATCATTAAAAATTGATTACTTTCTGGGTTCATTATTAATTTGGCTTGTATTGAGTTGGATTTATATGATTGTCGGTAAATTGTTTTTTAAGTGTTTTTCGAAATTTATATTATGAGCTTGCATTGAGTTGTTTTTGAGGAAGACGGCTTCAAGCCGTCAATCCCCAATGGTGTTGACCAGAGTGGCATTCCCTCACATCATTCATTTTGTTTTTATAGTATGGAAAACCCCCCAACAAATCTTACTGAGAATGGTGAGATTGGAAGACACAAATGAATAAATTGACTTTAAACGCTTTTTTACAAATTTCCCTTCTGGTTCTCTCGAAATTATCGTATATTGAGCTCTCCTTTGCACTATTTATGTTTCTTTTACAATCCGGAAAAATCAGTATGACGAGATATTCTAAATATATCCAACCTACATTATATTTTATAGTGACATCATTGTTGGAATGCCACACTACGCATAAGCAGGGATATCCTTCACTGGTTATTTAAATCATTCTCAAAGATTGTGCACTTTGAAAAAATAGTATTTGTTAAATTTAAACATAATGATGTTTGCTGTAGATGATTCAAACATCAACATGCATTACTTTAATTTGTAGGTCAACAACTTTCAAAGTAAACAGGAAGTCCGAGGGGCTACATGAGATCGGGGAGAGAAACGATCTTTCCATTTTTTTCTGTAAAACTCTGTTTTGAGAATCTTCCTCCAATTCAGGAGCACCTCAATTTATGAGCTAGTTATCCACTAAAATTAACACTTAAAATGTGACATTTAGTATATGATAAGTAGTCTTCCATTAAAACTAAATTTTGTGTACCAACTTAATCATTGTTACTATACTAATATATAAAAATATTAATTTTCGCGAACCATTTAGGTCACGGAAATTCCAAAATATGGCATCAGTAAGGAGAGTTGTAACTTGTACAAATAATGTGAATACACAGAACCCCCATCCAAATTTTCTTTAGCTAAAAGTATTCATCTTTTTCTATCTTATATGTACTAACAATATTCCATTTTTCTATAATTTCGATTAAAATGTGCCAAAATCTGAGTTAAAATAGGTTGAATGCCCCAAATAAACATTCCCTGATTGGTTGAAGTACTGAGGCGTCGATGTAAAGCATAGCAAGCCTCGATGGAAGCACACGCTTCACATGAATAAGGAGAGTTTTACAAATAATGTGAATACATATCCCCTCAATCCAATTTAAGTATTGCTGAAAATAATCAAGTGTTCATTATTTTCTGTTTTGATTCTGCTAACAACATTCCATTTTTGTCGAGCCTGCTACTTTAGTTGCAGAAAGCTCGACATAGGGATAGTGTTCCGGCGGCGGCTACGGCGGCGGCGGTGTTAGCTCACTTCTTAAAAGCTATATATTTTAGAAGGTGGAAGACCCAGATGCTTCATACTTTGTATATAGATGCCTCATGTTACGAAGTTTCTGTCAGTCACAAGTCCAATGTCCTTGACCTCATTTTCATGGTTCAGTGACTACTTGAAAAAAAAGTTAAAATTTTTTGTAATGTTAAATTCTCTCTTATTCTAAGTAATAGGATAACTATATTTGGTATGTGCGTACCTTGCAAGGTCCTCATGCCCGTCATACAGTTTTCACTTGACCTCGACCTCATTTCATGGATCAGTGAACAAGGTTAAGTTTTGGTGGTCAAGTCCATATCTCAGATACTATAAGCAATAAGGCTAGTATATTCGGTGTATTGAAGGACTGTAAGGTGTACATGTCAAACTTGCAGGTGTCATCTGACCTTGACCTCATTTTCATGGTTCAGTGGTTATAGTTAAGTTTTTGTGTTTTGGTCTGTTTTTCTTATACTGTATGCAATAGGTTTACTATATTTGGTGTATGGAATGATTGTAAGGTGTACATGTCTAGCTGGCATATGTCATCTGTCCTTGACCTCATTTTCATGGTTCAGTGGTCAAAGTCAAGTTTTTGAGTTTTTGGTCTTTTTTTTTAAATTCTATATGCAATAGGTCAACTATATTCTATGTATAGAAATATTATATGATCTATATTTCAGTCGCACAAGTTTTATTTGACCTTGACCTTCTTTTCATTGTTCATTGCACAGTGTTAAGTTTGTGTGTTTTGGTCTGTTTTTTAATCTATAAGCAATAGGTCAACTTTAATTGTTGTATTCATGGTATTGAAGAATTGTTAGCTGTTCATGTCTGCCTGCCATTGTCCATCTGACCTTGACCTCATTTTTATACGGTTCATTGCTCAATAAAATTTAGAATGGAAATGGGGAATGTGTCAAAGAGACAACAACCCGACCAATGTTTAGTTTTCTTGGTAAATGTTAAGTTTATGTGATAATTGTAATAAAGCTATATAGTTTAAGTTAGCACTATCAACATAATATCAATGATAAGTAAAGAAGGCGAGACATTTCAGCGTGTGCACTCTTGTTTCTATAATTCCTATTTAAACATGTGAAACCCTGTAATAAAAATAGATGGCCTCAATGGTAAAAGCAATGCTAAAATTTTCCGTTAATATGTTAACATCTTGAACTTTGACCCTGGGTTCAAAGGTTTTAAAGTCATAAGAAACGAGTGACCGGTGAAAAATGATGTTCTTCCAATTCTTGAACTAATGCATACAAACATAATAAACTTAGTCTTCTGTGCAAAATTCGTATAATCGTCATTTTATTTTTCAATCGGTCAGTGTTGTTGTGAAAATATGGCAGGTAATTAAAGTTCGTGTTTTGAAGCCGAAGTTTAACGATGGTCACCTGTTTGTCAACAATCGACAAAAATAAACAAAAAGGCATGGAAAAAGAGCACGTGTTTAACATGTTAATTCAGATAAAAGTTTATTTTAAGGACATCCATGCGTGTTGTGATCACCGGATGTTTACGAGATGGGTTACACTGAGGTCACTTTGCATACAGAAAATATGTCGGGGGATTAGCTTGCTGGAAGGAAGCGATTAAAATAAAGTAAACTTCTTCTAAATATGAATAAATAAAAGAATTTTCTTCAGAAAAAAGTATATGTACATAAGTTTTATAATGAAAACTATCCATTTAGTTATAAAAAACATATTTTTTTTATTTGAGGTTTCTTATGACTTTAATAAACCGATTCACAAATAGAGATCTCTTTGCGCTCAAATGTAACCCTTAGTTAAGTGTACAGGCAACTTCGCTTATAGAAATATATACACACTTTATCAGTAATATATTGTCATGCTTCTGCATTTAACATTTTTTTTATGCTGAACTTTAATCAAACTTAATTCTATACAAATTTTATTACGTAAAGCAATAGGAGTAAGAATATTTTAAGCGCCAATTTAACTTCATCGCCATCATCAAAATTATTTATCGTAACTTATCATTGTGAAATTGCACTTACATAGGGTTTACTAATATAGAGTAATTTTGGTAAGTATGTCTTATTAATTATAATGTCCTCGAGATGTGCTTCTCTAGACATTTTTTACGGTCAGTTTAATCCCATTTATCTCAATATTATCCCAGATGACAGAAATGTCAACCCGACCTAATTTCGTGTCAAAATCTATTTGATGAACCACTTTCTTCTAAAACTGCATGCACATGTAGTAATTCTGTATTATTTGATAATCAATCGCATTCACGTTACATGTTTGCATGATAATCCTTGGGTTCTGTTAGAGTGAACTGTATTGTATTTCAAGATCAATGCAATTGTGACGTCAGTGCGCCTACACGTGACATTATTTGTAAACAAACCGGCTCCTCATGTAACACGTGTCTGAATTATACATTTAAAGTGCAATCAATCAATCACTATTTTATGATATTTATGTGTCGGTTTTTAGCTTTGCATATCAGCTGATCAGTAGTCGAAGTAAATTAGACATAGTGTCAATGTTCCTGTTAGGAGTTGTGATTTCTATATATTAGTAGTTTTAGAAGGTAAGTCTAAATAAAACATTATTTAAGACCAGGCAGAAGCTAGCGAACAATAGCTAGCGAACAATAAGCCAGCGAACAATAAGGCGATATATCGAGAAACCAAAAAAACAGAATAAGACAACAACGGCCGTTAAATAAAAAAATATTTGAAAAGGCAGAAAATCAGTTAAAGTATAGCAATTTAACTCAATTTTGAAATTGTTTTTATCCAATCTATTGATTTAAAAAGTCGCATAACTTGTTACGCTAATATTCAGTACCACAATAACTCTGCATCTATCAACGGATTATTTGTAGGTGTAGGGACACCTATGCACCCTCTTCAATTTAGAACGTATGTAAAAGTAGTCATACCCTGTAAAATATAGCATCTTTTATGTCATTGTTTAATCTACAACTCAAAATTTGAAAAAAATGTCAAAAAATTAGAGGGGTCGGCCTATTCCAGGGCTTCTAGAGAAAAATAATGAGGAGTGTCACGGGAAATGACTATATAGGTCTTGAAGAGGAGAAACAGGCGCTTCTTTTGCGCTATGTATCGGAGGGCGCTATGTTCAAAAATCTGAAACTAGAGCTCCAAATTGGAAAAAAATGTCAAAAAATTAGAGGGGTCGGCCTATTCTAGGACTTCTAAAGAAAAATAATGAGGGGTGTCACGGGGTATGACTATATAGGTCTTGTAGAGGAGAAACAGGCTCTTTTTTTGCACTAGGTATCAAAGGGCGCTATGTTCAAAAATCTGAAACTAGAGCTCAAAATTCGAAAAAAATGTCAAAAAATGGGGGTAGGGTCGGCCTATTCCAGGAGTTCTAGAGAAAAATAATGGGGGTGTCACGGGATATGACTATATAGGTCTTGTAGAGGAGAAACAGGCGCTTCTTTTGCTCTAGGTATCAAAGGGCGCAATGTTTAAAAATCTAAAACTAGAGCTCAAAATTTGAAAAAAATGTCAAAAAATTAGAGGGGTCGGCCTATTCCAGGGCTTCTAGAGAAAGATAATGAGGGGTGTCACGGAGAATGACTATATGGGACTTGTAGAGAAGAAACAGGCGCTTCTTTTGCGCTAGGTATCGAAGGGCGCTATGTTCAAAAATCTGAAACTAGAGCTCAAAATTTGAAAAAAATGTCAAAAATTAGGGGGGTCGGCCTATTCTAGGACTTTTAGAGAAAAATAATGAGAAGTGTCACGGGGTATGACTATATAGGTCTTGTAGAGGAGAAACAGGCGCTTCTTCTGCGCTAGGTATCGAAGGGCGCTATGTTCAAAAATCTGAAACTAGAGCTCAAAATTTGAAAAAAATGTCAAAAAATTAGGGGGGTCAGCCAGCAGCGGCATAACAAAAAAAAAAACTCATCATAAATACCAGACGCGCGTTTCGGCTACAAAAGATTCATAAGTGACGCTCGAATCAAAATAATGGTTGAAAGTCCAAAATAAATGACGAAGTTGAAGATCATCGAGAACCAAACATTCCTAGCAGTTTTGCCAAATACAGACAGTTTATTCCTGGTGTAGAAAAACCTTAGCTTTTTAAAAAATTCAAAGCGGTGTTACTTAATAAATAAAGGCAACAGTAGTATACCGCTGTTCAAAACTCATAAATCCATGGACAAAAAACAAAATCGGGGTATCAAACTAAAACCGAGGGAAACGCATTAAATATAAGAGGAGAACAACGACATAACACCGAAACGTTACACACACAGAAACGGACCAAGCATCAGACAAAACACCACGAGAATAACAACTATAACATGAAAACCAAATACATGAATTTGAGATAGACAAGTACCGTGCCACGTCTTATCTCAATATCTCAAACATAAGAGAAAACACAAACGACTCAAAGTTAAAATGCAACACACACATAAGCGAACAATAATATAACAATGTCCATCTTCCTGACTTGGTACAGGACACTTTTAAAGGGGAATAAAAGTGATGGGTTGAACCTGGTTTTGTGGCATGCCAAACCTCGCACTTTAATGGCAAAGTTAAATATAACATTGAGATGACAACATAGATTTACAGGACTACAATACAGATAAATAGGAGAACATATTAGACAAAGAAAAACATGATTAATAGATAACAAAAAGCATCAGGTTTAAAATTCAATACGCCAAAAACGCGCCTTGTCCACACAAAAATCAACAGTGACGCCCAGATATAAAAGATCGAAAGTGAAAAAGTACAAAGTTGTACAGCACTGATGATCAAAAGTTGAAAAATGTTTCGCCAAATACGGCATTGTTTTTATGCCCGGGATAAGAACATTCTTATTATATAGAACAATTCATGCTATTGCAAACAGTACATTTTATCAAATGTATTTGAAAGAGTTAACATAAAGAAACTAAGGTATTAACTAATTACAGAAAACTAAACCCGAATACATAACGCCAAGATATGAAAGATCGAAAGTGAAAAAGGTACAAAGTTGTACAGCACTGAAGATCAAAAGTTGAAAAGGTTTTGCCAAATACGGCATTGTATTAGTGATAAGCCAAGTCAACACAAGTGCCAACTACTGGGATGGTGATACCCTCGGGGAAATAAATCTCTACCAGCAGTGACATCGACTCAGTGGTTGCATTTTAAGTTTTAACTCATCATAGATACCAGTATTTTAATTTTGTATTTACGCCAGACGCGCGTTTCGTCTACAATATATCAGTGAATGTCCTGTGAAGGGAAAATATGTGCATCGTTTGCGTCAGACTTCAAAAGGTGCTATGTTCAACTTTGTCGAAAGTAACTAAAACAATTTGAGGAAAAACTCAATTGTCAGACAAGAACACGAAAACCAAAAAAAAAAAAAAAAAATTCAGAGTCAGTAAAAACTAATTTTCAAATCTTGTCATGTTAAGTCATAATTTCCCCACCCGAATAACATGATAAAAGAGTTTGTAAAATGTGTTATGTAAATACTGATAAAAAGAATGCTGATTACTGGCTGATTTTCTTTTTCAAGGGTATGTCGAAAAGAAACCGACAAAGATAATAGAACGTTAGTGCGAATGCCAGCTGGTATATAACCTAAAGTTCTATATACACTTATAGACTTAATAGACAGTCTACTTTTTATTCTTTCAACAGTTTTTTCATATCAGAGGTTTTGTACCAGATAACCAAAATCAGCAAAGAGTACCGCATTGTTAAAAAGTATGATAGTAAAACTACATACAGACAGGTTATCTTTATCAATGACAATACAAGCGCCACAACCTTAAAGACGGTATAAGTACCCTCGTCCACGTGCGGGTGTTGTTTGATAAAAATAGATGTATACACATGGAAAAAAGTATTTTGTAAAATGTGTTATGTAAATACTGATAAAAAAATACTGATTACTGGCTGATTTTCTTTTTCAAGGGTATGTCGAAAAGAAAACGACGAAGATGAAAGAACTTTAGTGCGAATGCCAGCTGGTATATAACTAAATTGGAATTGAAATTAAATAAACACTTGATATAATTTGTTAAAATAGAACTAATAGTTAAACACTATTTAAATATCACCTAAGTTTGATCAAGAATTATCGACTCGATAAGTTCTTATCTGCACATGCAGCTACTGTACCCGTACACAGCAAAACATGTGTTTTTATCATCATTGTTTTCAACACTTTAAATAATCAAGTTTATAAAGTTATGTGATTCACACCTTGAAATAGGTCCTCCACAACTCATAACCGCAGCAAGATGGCAGATTATCAGCATGAGAGAGGCAGGAATGTCGCTGTGACAACTGTACGTATTGTCGGTCATCACTTTTCCACTATGAGTCGTTTAGAGAATAAAAATCAGGCAATACACGATATAAAAGACTATCCGAGAGCAAAAAGACCCCCTATGCCACCTGCTAAGGAAAATCAAGCATGACGAAGCTTAGTCAGAAAGAAACCCATTGCATACACTATAATCCTTAAAAGAGAGAGGTTGACATACAGCAGCCTTTTAACAAAATTGTTCGAGATTGAATCATCCCTTCTGGTTATTGTGCGATAAGACCATTTCAGGGACGTTTGCTTACGAACAGACACACAGTTATCCGTATCCAATGTAGTGCAGAGCTCGTCAAAATTGGAAATAAGCATCGTGGAGGAAGATCCATTGTTCAAATGGAATTCTGTTTATCTTCCTTGGTCCAATCATAGCCCGGATTTGAACAATATCAGGGATGTATGGGACACCATTGGGCGTAATTTGCACAAAAAGACACCCCAGTCCAAACACGTGATGAAATAAACAATGCCCTTCATCAGAAATGGTTGCTGCTACCTAAGCAACAAATTAGTCGATTGATGGCAGAAATCATAAGACGTTAAGTGGCGGTTGACCGTTTAAATGGAGACTGCGCGCAAAGTACTATTTCTTTGTCGTATAAAGATTAACCATGATGTGAACAATCATCTTAAGAATAATTTTGAAATGTCTGACATTGTAAAGTTCGACTACAGTAAAAGTTGTAAAATGCAGTTTTTTGTAGAAAAAAAACCACCTCATTTTGGTTTTAGAATTGTGGTTAAATAAATAATTTTTTTTTCAAACATTTTTTGTTCGTTAAAATGCCAATGTTTTCATAAACTATGTTTCAATATTATTTTACAAATATTTTTTTCATATTCCATCCAAAATAAAAGGCTGATTATTCAAGTTTTAACAAATCAATATTTTGCAATACTTTTTTCCATGTGTATATATATAAAAAGAAAAAAGTGGCGAATTAATGGTAAGGGATGGATAACCTACCAGGAACGCCCCGATCTGACAATTAGTGAAGGAAACCTAAATGCAAAAAAGTATAGGAACGAAATTCTGGCTCCACTAGTTCTCCCGACTCTCCGAAAGCATCGTTAAACTACATTTTTAACAGAAAACGCCCGTTGTAAACACATTTTAATGAGTTTTGGAGAATAATCGCATTCGACTGTTGCCGTGGCCAGTATTGTCTTCAGATTATCGCCAATGGAACATCTTTGGGACGAACTTGGACGACTCACCAAAAAGAGCACAAATCCATCGGAAACCGTCATCCAACTTGAATATCACTTTTCGGGGAAAATAACAACAGAACGGGTCATTGATAAAAAGGGACGAGAAAGTGTAGTTTCTTCAGATACTGGAACATGAATGACCACAATATCACCATCCTGAAAGCTCTGATGGCCATTTCGGATGCTGTAATGAAATGTTGGTTCATTCAAAAGCACGTATGAAACGGATATAAAATGGATGCAAATAGAATATGATGCAGCAATAAAAGAACGTGAGAAAAAATAATGAACAAGCTGGACAAGTATGACCACAAATTCAAACATGCAGAACCATTGATTTGTTAACTTCACGAAAATAAAAAGGCAGCTGAGATCCAGGTGATGAATGTTTGGTAAGCAAAATAAGACGAACAAGAAAGAGAAATTGAATAGATTCACGGATTGAGATGTGTTGAGACAAACTAGAGTAGATATCGAAACCTTAAAAATTGAGGGTAATACGTTGCATCATACTCATACCTCTCGTAAATACCACACACATGGCGGTTACTATGTGCCGCACTCAATGTAATGTCACGTCACTTTGACATCTTTCTATGATTAATACATCTCTCACATAGTTAAGAAGTCCTTTATTTCTATTTTAAGAAAGGAAAAGTAATACAAAGCTTAAAGCCATTTGTTCCGGAAATGAACGAGCACTTACACGACTTTAGAAGAATTTTGGATACATCACTGGATAGTTTTGATATAAAAATTGAGAAATTTTAGATTCATACTCACAAACAAATGATATTTATATAGGTCATCATGATAAAATTGCAGAAGATTGCTCGTATAAAAAGGTGGTGGAAGAGATTTAGCAACAAATCAGTAAATGTTCGTCAAGATTAAGAAATCCGTCAAATTAGATTTTTTGTATTCAATCCTCACAATCATCTATTTATAACTTACCCGTCAATACTATCGTTTTTTTTAAGGTAGCCATGTTACTGCCTCTAATACACCAATTCATATCATAATTTCACCTACAGACAATGTGTACCCGCAAGTCGCTCCTTTCAATAGCACCGGCACGCCAACTAAATTGATGCACGTCGACATCTCTTTTTTAATAGAATGCAGCATATATTCATAGTAGTTACTCTGATTTATCAGAGAAAACCGCTGAATCATTGGTTACAAGTAGTAACCTTTACATTCTCATAACCTTTACAGTCTTGGAGAATCATCAAGAATATAGACCTTCTAGAGATGTCAGTTTAAGCATGGTTTAATTTGGAAATAAGTTATTATGAGTTAAATTAATCATACCCCTTTCTACTTTTATTGTGCGAGTGCTGCCTTGTAGCGCCATTAGCCTGCTCTTTTTTGGAAGCTAACAAGTTGTCTTTTACGTGCAAGTGGTATGACTCTCTTTTAACACGTGATCAGTCGCGTATCCTTCCGACAGACTATCGGTGTCCCAGAAGATAATACTCTCAAATGGTGTGAAGGAAGAGCCGAAAATGTGGTCCCTGAAATTGTCTCCCAGAAACGGAGATGGAACCACAAACCTTTGTGTTTCAAAATAGAGGTTGTGACTCCATGTCTCATGTTTGAACCAAGAAATAAATGACTGAGAATACCTTTCCATTTCTCCAAGAGATCATTTACATCACCCCAAGTATACGATTATAGATGCGATACGCGGTATTCAGAAGTTCGGGAACCCTGTTTTTCCTCATTGTTACAATTCTGGAATTAGTAATCACGCGGAACTGACCCTGCTGTATAGTTAGTATGTCTGCATACAAGTTACACATCACCTTATTATCTTTCATATTTCTTATAAGTTGCGGCCACATGTCCTAAGTTGATCTCTGTTTGGTGGTGTTTTTGTTGGTTAATGAGATCATCTAAAGTACCAATCACGCAAGTGCGAATATATTTGGCTTTAAAGTATTTGTTCACCTTCCCCATCATGGTATGATCTCAGTGGTCGAGAAAAACTCGAGTTTCCTCAAATCCTACGGGATCGATCATTTGTCGATAGAGTAGACATCAAAGCAGTGTTTTATACATAGTACTTTGATCTCTTTGTTGTTGAATTCGGTAATCTTTTCCGTCCATAGTTTTATGAAAATGCTTGACTTGAATATGGTATGAAAAGCAACCTGGATCATCACAACTTCTTGGTCTTGGGCGGCACTTAGTCATATTGGCAAGTAAAACATAAATGATGCGAAGAATAAACGTGAATTCTTTATTCTGTTGAAACAGAACTGTAATCTAAGTTTCACTCAAACGAACAACGATCAAGCATCGTTTCTTGAATTTACGTCGAAATATTTTATCCGTTTAACAAACTTTTCTATAGAGATACCTATACTGATTTGTACTTTTGTGAAGATGAGGTCTGTTTAACGGCTGACTAGACGAAGTCGGTTATATAGTGCATAGTTAACAACCTATGTTCTTTAACTCACATAGTTGCGAGTCGTTTTCTTCTTATGTTGAGCATCGACTGCTTATTTGCAATAGGCGAGTGACTTATTTCAAAAAGACGCTTAGTTAACAACCCTAATGGACCCCTCTTACGCACGGCTGGATCATATATACACATGGAAAAAAGTATTGCAACACCTTGATTTTATAAAACTTGAAAAATCAGCCACTTTTTTTGGATGAAATATAATGAAATATGTGTATGATATTATTGAAACATAGTTAATGATAACATTGGCAATCACAATTTTAATAACAAAGTGTAGTGTTTTTTGTACAAAAACTGCATTTTTCAACTTTTACTGTAGTCGACTTTACAATGTCAGGTATTTCAAAATTAATCTTACGATGATTGTTCGCATCATGGTTAATCTTTATACGCCAAAGAATTAGTACTTTGTTCGCAGCCTCCAATCAAACAAGTTACCACATCTAAACGTCTTTTGATTCCTGCCATGAATCGGCTAATATGTTGTTAAGGTAGCAGCAACCATTTATGATGAAGGGCATTGTTTATTTCATGATGTGTTTGAACTGGTCTGTCCTTTTGTGCACTTTCCGCCCATTAGTGTCCCAAATATGCTCGATATGGTTCAAATCCGGGTTACGATCAGGCCAAGGAAGATGAACCGAATTCCATTTGAACATTGGATCTTCCTCCACGATGCTAATTTCCAATTTTGGCGAGCTCTGCACTACATTGGATACGGATACACTGTGTGTCTGTTCGTAAGCAAACGTCCGTGAAATGGTCTTATCGCACAATAACCAGTAGAGATGATTCAATCTCGAACAATTATTGTTAAAAGGCTCCTGTATGCCCATCTCTCTCTTTTTAGGATTGTATTGTATGCAATGGGTTTCTTTCTGACTAAGCTTCATCATGCTTGATTTTCCTTAGCAGGTGGCATAGGGGGTCTTTTTTTTTTTTTTTTTTTTTTTTTTATCTCGGATAGTCTTTTATATCGTGTATTGCCTAATTTTTATTCTCTAAACGACTTATAGTGGAAAAGTGATGACCGACAATACGTGCAATTGTCACAGCGACATTCCTGCCTCTCTCATGCTAATAATCTGCCATCTTGCTGCTGTTATGAGTTGTGGAGGACCTATTTCAAGGTGTGAATCACATAACTTTATAAACTTGGTTATTTAAAGTGTTGAAAACAATGAGGTTGAAACACATGTTTTGCTGTGTACGGGTACAGGAGCTGCATGTGCAGATAAGAACTTATCGAGTCGATAGTTATTGATCAAACTCAGGTGATATTTAAATAGTGTTTAACTAGTTCTATTTTGACAAATTATATCAGAAAAAAATAAAGAGTGTTTTTTTAATTTCAATTCCAATTGGCTGGCATTCGCACTAAAGTTCTTTTATCTTCGTAGTTTACTTTTCGACATACCCTTGAAAAAGAAAATCAGCCAATAATCAGCATTCTTTTTATCAGTTGTTACATAACAGATTTTACAAACTCTTTTATCATGTTATTCGGATGGGGAAATTATGACTTTATATGACAAGAAATTGAAAATTAGTCTTTGCTGACTATGATATGTTGGGTTTTTTTTTGGTTTTCGCGTTCTTGTCTAACAGTTGAGTTTTTATTTATTAAATTTGTTTAGTTCCTTTCGACAAAATTGAACATAGCACCCTTTGAAGTCTTACGCAAACGATGCGCCTGTTTTCCCTTCACAGGACATTCACTGATATATTGTAGACGAAATGCGCGTCTGGCGTAAATATAAAATTTAAATACTGGTCTCTATGATGAGTTAAAACTTAAAATGCAACCACTGAGTCGATGCCACTGCTGGTAGAGATTTATTTCCCCGAAGGTATCACCAGCTCAGTAGTCAGCACTTGTGTTGACTTTGCTTATCATTGATATAATCATATAAATTAACACCGCTTTGAATTTTTGAAAAAACTAAGGTTTTTCTACACCAGGAATAGACTATACTGCCTTACCTGTATTTGTCAAAACTGCTAGGAATGTTATGTTCTCAATGTTCTTCAACTTCATCCTTTATTTTGGCCTTTCAAGCATTATTTTGATTCGAACGTCACTAATGAGTCTTTGTATATGAAACGCGCGTCTGGTATTTATGATGAGTTTTCTTGTGTTATGCCGCTGCTGTCTGACCCCCCTAATTTTTTGACATTTTTTTTAAATTTTGAGCTCTAGTTTCATATTTTTGAACATAGCGCCCTTCGATACCTAGTGCAAAAGAAGCGCCTGTTTCTCCTCTACAAGACCTATATACTCGTACCCCGTGAAACCTTTCATTATTTTTCTCTAGAACTCCTGGAATAGGCCGACCCTACCCCCTTTTTTTGACATTTTTTTCAAATTTTGAGCTCTAGTTTTAGATTTTTGAACATAGCGCCCTTTGATACCTAGCGCAAAAGAAGCGCCTGTTTCTCTTCTACAAGACATATATAGTCATATCCCGTGACACCCCCCATTATTTTTCTCAAGAACTCCTGGAATAGGCCGACCCTACCCCCATTTTTTTGACATTTTTTTCGAATTTGAGCTCTAGTTTCAGATTTTTTAACATAGCGCCCTTTGATATATACCTAGTGCAAAAGAAGCGCCTGTTTCTCCTCTACAAGACCTATATAGTCATACCCCGTGAAACCCCTCATTATTTTTCTCTAGAACTCCTGGAATAGGCCGACCCTACCCCCATTTTTTGGACATTTTTTTCGAATTTTGAGCTCTAGTTTCAGATTTTTGAACATAGCGCCCTTTGACACCTAGTGCAAAAGAAGCGCCTGTTTCTCCTCTACAAGACCTATATACTCGTACCCCGTGACACCCCTCATTATTTTTCTCTAGAACTCCTGGAATAGGCCGACCCTACCCCCTTTTTTTGACATTTTTTTCAAATTTTGAGCTCTAGTTTTAGATTTTTGAACATAGCGCCCTTTGATACCTAGCGCAAAAGAAGCGCCTGTTTCTCTTCTACAAGACATATATAGTCATATCCCGTGACACCCCCCATTATTTTTCTCAAGAACTCCTGGAATAGGCCGACCCTACCCCCATTTTTTTGACATTTTTTTCGAATTTGAGCTCTAGTTTCAGATTTTTTAACATAGCGCCCTTTGATATATACCTAGTGCAAAAGAAGCGCCTGTTTCTCCTCTACAAGACCTATATAGTCATACCCCGTGAAACCCCTCATTATTTTTCTCTAGAACTCCTGGAATAGGCCGACCCTACCCCCATTTTTTGGACATTTTTTTCGAATTTTGAGCTCTAGTTTCAGATTTTTGAACATAGCGCCCTTTGACACCTAGTGCAAAAGAAGCGCCTGTTTCTCCTCTACAAGACCTATATACTCGTACCCCGTGACACCCCTCATTATTTTTCTCTAGAACTCCTGGAATAGGCCGACCCTACCCCCTTTTTTTGACATTTTTTTCAAATTTTGAGCTCTAGTTTCAGATTTTTGAACATAGCGCCCTTTGATACCTAGCGCAAAAGAAGCGCATGTTTCTCTTCTACAAGACATATATAGTCATATCCCGTGACACCCCCCATTATTTTTCTCAAGAACTCCTGGAATAGGCCGACCCTACCCCCATTTTTTTGACATTTTTAACGAATTTGAGCTCTAGTTTCAGATTTTTGAACATAACGCCCTTTGATATATACCTAGTGGAAAAGAAGCGCCTGTTTCTCCTCTACAAGACCTATATAGTCATACCCCGTGACACCCCTCATTATTTTTCTCTAGAACTCCTGGAATAGGCCGACCCTACCCCCATTTTTTGGACATTTTTTTCGAATTTTGAGCTCTAGTTTCAGATTTTTGAACATAGCGCCCTTTGACACCTAGTGCAAAAGAAGCGCCTGTTTCTCATCTACAAGACCTATATAGTCATATCCCGTGACACCCCCATTATTTTTCTCTAGAACTCCTGGAATAGGCCGACCCTACCCCCTTTTTTTGACATTTTTTTCAAATTTTGAGCTCTAGTTTCAGATTTTTGAACATAGCACCCTTTGATACCTAGCGCAAAAGAAGCGCCTGTTTCTCTTCTACAAGACATATATAGTCATATCCCGTGACACCCCCCATTATTTTTCTCAAGAACTCCTGGAATAGTCCGACCCTACCCCCATTTTTTTGACATTTTTTTCGAATTTTGAGCTATAGTTTCAGATTTTTGAACATAGCGCCCTTTGATATCTAGTGGAAAAGAAGCGCCTGTTTCTCCTCTACAAGACCTATATAGTCATACCCCGTGACACCCCTCATTTTTTTTCTCTAGAACTCCTGGAATAGGCCGACCCTATCCCCATTTTTTTGACATTTGTTTTCGAATTTTGAGCTCTAGTTTCAGATTTTTGAACATAGCGCCCTTCGATACCTAGCGCAAAAGAAGCGCCTGTTTCTCTTCTATAAGACCTTTATAGTCATACCCCGTGACACCCCTCATTATTTTTCTCTAGTACTCCTGGAATAGGCCGACCCTACCCCCATTGTTTTGACATTTTTTTCGAATTTTGAGCTCTAGTTTCAGATTTTTGAACATAGCGCCCTTCGATACCTAGCGCAAAAGAAGCGCCTGTTTCTCCTCTACAAGACCTATATAGTCATATCCCGTGACACCCCCCATTATTTTTCTCTAGAACTCCTGGAATAGGCCGACCCCCCTAATTTTTTGACATTTTTTTTGAATTTTGAGCTCTAGTTTCAGATTTTTGAACATAGCGTCCTTTGATACCTAGTGCAAAAGAAGCGCCTGTTTCTGTCTGCAAGACCTTTATAGTCATACTCCGTGACACCCCTCATTATTTTTCTCTAGAACTCCTGGAATAGGCCGACCCTACCCCCATTTTTTGGACATTTTTTTCGAATTTTGAGCTCTAGTTTCAGATTTTTGAACATAGCGCCCTTCGATACCTAGCGCAAAAGATGCGCCTGTTTCTCCTCTACAAGACCTATATAGTCATTCCCCGTGACACCCCTCATTATTTTTCTCTAGAAGCCATGGAATAGGCCGACCCCCCCTAATTTTTTGACATTTTTTCCAATTTTGAGCTCTAGTTTTAGATTTTTGAACATAGCGCCCTTTGATACCTAGCGCAAAAGAAGCGCCTGTTTCTCCTCTACAAGACATATATAGTCATATCCCGTGACACTCCTCATTATTTTTTTCAAGAACTCCTGGAATAGGCCGACCCTACCCCCATTTTTTTGACATTTTTTTCGAATTTTGAGCTCTAGTTTCAGATTTTTGTACATAGCGCCCTTTGATACCTATAGCTAGTGCAAAAGAAGCGCCTGTTTCTCCTCTACAAGACCTATATAGTCATACCCCGTGACACCCTCATTATTTTTCTCTAGAACTCCTGGAATAGGCCGACCCCCCTAATTTTTTGACATTTTTTTTGAATTTTGAGCTCTAGTTTCAGATTTTTGAACATAGCGTCCTTTGATACCTAGTGCAAAAGAAGCGCCTGTTTCTGTCTGCAAGACCTTTATAGTCATACTCCGTGACACCCCTCATTATTTTTCTCTAGAACTCCTGGAATAGGCCGACCCTACCCCCATTTTTTGGACATTTTTTTCGAATTTTGAGCTCTAGTTTCAGATTTTTGAACATAGCGCCCTTCGATACCTAGCGCAAAAGAAGTGCCTGTTTCTCCTCTACAAGACCTATATAGTCATTCCCCGTGACACCCCCAATTATTTTTCTCTAGAAGCCCTGGAATAGGCCGACCCCTCTAAATTTTTGACATTTTTTTCAAATTTTGAGCTCTAGTTTTAGATTTTTGAACATAGCGCCCTTTGATACCTAGCGCAAAAGAAGCGCCTGTTTCTCCTCTACAAGACCTATATAGTCATATCCCGTGACACCCCCCATTATTTTTCTCTAGAACTCCTGGAATAGGCCGACCCTACCCCCATTTTTTGACATTTTTTTTGAATTTTGAGCTCTAGTTTCAGATTTTTGAACATAGCGTCCTTTGATACCTAGTGCAAAAGAAGCGCCTGTTTCTGTCTGCAAGACCTTTATAGTCATACTCCGTGACACCCCTCATTATTTTTCTCTAGAACTCCTGGAATAGGCCGACCCTACCCCCATTTTTTGGACATTTTTTTCGAATTTTGAGCTCTAGTTTCAGATTTTTGAACATAGCGCCCTTCGATACCTAGCGCAAAAGAAGTGCCTGTTTCTCCTCTACAAGACCTATATAGTCATACCCCGTGACACCCCTCATTATTTTTCTCTAGAAGTCCTAGAATAGGCCGACCCCCCTAATTTTTTGACATTTTTTTCAAATTTTGAGCTCTAGTTTCAGATTTTTTAACATAGCGCCCTTTGATACCTAGCGCAAAAGATGCGCCTGTTTCTCCTCTACAAGACCTATATAGTCATTCCCCGTGACACCCCTCATTATTTTTCTCTAGAAGCCATGGAATAGGCCGAACCCCCTATTTTTTTGACATTTTTTCCAATTTTGATCTCTAGTTTTAGATTTTTGAACATAGCGCACTTTGATACCTAGCGCAAAAGAAGCGCCTGTTTCTCCTCTACAAGACATATGTAGTCATATTCCGTGACACTCCTCATTATTTTTTTCAAGAACTCCTGGAAAAGGCCGACCCTACCCCCATTTTTTTGACATTTTTTTCGAATTTTGAGCTCTAGTTTCAGATTTTTGAACATAGCGCCCTTTGATACCTAGTGCAAAAGAAGCGCCTGTTTCTCTTCTACAAGACCTATATAGTCATACCCCGTGACACCCCTCATTATTTTTCTCTAGAACTCCTGGAATAGGCCGACCTTCAGATTTTTGAACATAGCGCCCTTCGATACCTAGCGCAAAAGAAGTGCCTGTTTCTCCTCTACAAGACCTATATAGTCATTCCCCGTGTTACCCCTCATTATTTTTCTCTAGAAGCCCTGGAATAGGCCGACCCCTCTAAATTTTTGACATTTTTTTCAAATTTTGAGCTCTAGTTTTAGATTTTTGAACATAGCGCCCTTTGATACCTAGCGCAAAAGAAGCGCCTGTTTCTCCTCTACAAGACCTATATAGTCATATCCCGTGACACCCCCCATTATTTTTCTCTAGAACTCCTGGGAAAGGCCGACCCTACCCCCATTTTTTGACATTTTTTTGAATTTTGAGCTCTAGTTTCAGATTTTTGAACATAGCGTCCTTTGATACCTAGTGCAAAAGAAGCGCCTGTTTCTCCTCTACAAGACCTTTATAGTCATACTCCGTGACACCCCTCATTATTTTTCTCTAGAACTCCTGGAATAGGCCGACCCTACCCCCATTTTTTTGACATTTTTTTCGAATTTTGAGCTCTAGTTTCAGATTTTTGAACATAGCGCCCTTCGATACCTAGCGTAAAAGAAGCGCATGTTACTCGTCTACGAGACCTATATAGTCATACCCCGTGACACCCCTCATTATTTTTCTCTAGAACTCCTGGAATAGGCCGACCCTACCCCCATTTTTTGACATTTTTTTTTTAATTTTGAGCTCTAGTTTCAGATTTTTGAACATAGCGCCCTTCGATACCTAGCACAAAAGAAGCGCCTGTTTCTCTTCTTCAAGACCTATATAGTCATACCCCGTGACACCTCTCATTATTTTTCTCTAGAAGTCCTAGAATAGGCCGACCCCCTAATTTTTTGACATTTTTTTCGAATTTTGAGCTCTAGTTTCAGATTTTTGAACATAGCGCCCTATGATACCAAGCTCAAAAGAAGCGCCTGTTTCTCCTCTTCAAGACCTATATAGTCATTCCCCGTGACACCCCTCATTATTTTTCTCTAGAAGCCCTGGAATAGGCCGACCCCCATAATTTTTTGACATTTTTTTCAAATTTTGAGCTGTAGATTAAACAATGACATAAAAGATGCTATATTTTACAGGGTAGGACTACTTTTACATACGTTCTAAATTGAAGAGGGTGCATAGGTGGCCCTTCACCTACAAATAATCCGTTGATAGATGCAGAGTTATTGTGGTACTGAATATTAGCGTAACAAGTTATGCGACTTTTTAAATCAATAGATTGGATAAAAACCAGACCCAGGGGGTGGGAAAAATTTAGTTGATTAGATATGAAATCATTTGAAGCATGACGGGAGTGGGCAACCCTCTGGTCAGTCAGAGCCCCCCCCCCCCCCCTTTATGGAAAGTTCTGGATCCGCCACTGAGATTTGCAGGTTTTCTTTGCAAAAATACCTTAAAATATCACCAACTCTGACTGAGCACACAGTTTGATTCATTTCAGCTCATTAGCCGGGCTCACTGGCTAAAAATTTGCATTACAGTTCACTGGCAAATATTTTATGATATTCATGTGTAGATAATCTGATAATCTATACATGTGTGTGAGGAGAAGTTAATATTAAGCTGGCTTTCGTCTGTAAAAATGTCATCTATAGGCCAAGTTATGGAGGTGAAAAAGCCAGTAACAGAACGATGAACAGATGATCAGGTTTTCTTCGTATAGATTCCTTGAAATTTCCCCCACTGAGGACACAAATTGATTAACATTAGCTCATTAACAGCACTCACTCACCATGAAGTTCATTGCGGCTCACTGGCTCATATTTAGAAAAGCTGATAACATGCATGTACATACATGAGGGAGTTAATGCCCTTGACTGTTAGGCATCAAACAGTCATTCTCGACTACTGTTAGCTTCAAATTGGTTAAAATTTAACTGCGATTAGTCAAAATATCCTAAAGGTGATTTGAGAGATGTCTCAAATAATTATCATTACGGTTATTTTTGGAAAACAAATAGCGTGATTTGTAAAAAAGTGTACATTTTATCATCTTGTCTAAGAATTACTGTTTAATCTTCATTTGGCAAGAATACTTCAATAAGGTACTCCCATTACTACCCTCATACATGTACATGTATATGGTCAGATCATATGTTATCCTATGTCATTTGATATTGTACTTTGCATGCCTTTTCAAATGAAATTGTGACGTCAGAATGCATTCTTAATAGAACAATAACCGATGAGAAGAGGACACACAAGTCATGTCAACCAAAATTTTTGCAGCCACGTCAAAATGTGTGAGGCCACCCTAACAAGCTTGTGCTCATGTTGTGTTAAAACATTTTTAGGAAGCTGAAAAATACCAACAATAGAAAAATAAACAAATAATCGATATTGTAAAATATCAATGCGTTGAAAAGCCAATGATCTACATACATGTATATACATAAATATATCAACCATAAAATACAACTGATTTAATTTACACCACAACTGTTGGAAAAAACCTTTGTCTATAACATGTATATAACTTATCTCATTCTAGTCCATTCAACTGACAGAATCAGTGTACATTTCATGAATTCTTTAATATCATGTATAATCATGGACTAATCTTTATAGCAATATCTGTTAGCCATTTAGAGGTCTTTTGCATTTAAAGTTCAGTTTAAGTGGGTTTATTTTGCGAAAAAGAACTCAATTCCCAGATCATAGTCATTTTCTTTATATTTTGCTGTGTCAAAATGACCTTGATATAAAGGACAATATATAGACCCAAAAACGGTCTCATATTCTACACATGAGATTTTAGCAGGAAAGACTGGAGTATTTAACAATTGCAACTTTTTAATTTGATCTCCTCCACTAATTGAAGTAGAATATTTAATGAAGGTTTGTCCACATTTTGGAATATGTTTATACATGTATAGAAATAATGTTGAGCCTGTTTTTAGGTGCATGAGATAGACTTCAATATTTATTATTTATTGAAAATAAATGTAATCATCTTTCAGAAAAGTTTTTTTCTATGGAAATGTACATATCCCCCCCCCCCCTACTTTTACAAATTGAAAAGGTTACTTTTTCCCCTTATTTCAAAACCTAAGCTTGAATGTAGTGCCCATACTTTCCGAAACTGTTCAGGGTTTAACCTCTGCGGTCATACAAAGCTGCGCCATGCCGAGAATCTGGTTGTAACATGTACAACAATCAAACATCAACCCACACCAAACTGAAAGTAATTGAAAGACATCTAGAGGTCGATATCAGGCGGATTTAGGGGGGGCTGGGCCACCCCTTTTTGGGAAAAAATTTGGATGCCTATATAGGGAATCACTGAATCGTGACTGGAGTGAGCCCCTCTTAGGTCAGTCAGTGGGCCCCCACTAATATGAAAATTTCTGGATCCGCCACTGGATATACAGTATCGAAAAGAAGATAAAAAAGGGAAAAATATGGTGAATTTTGGAGAATTTATATTATTTAATGTACATGCATTTGAAATATTTAAGATATATTGTTTCAAATTGTTTAGTTCTAGGTTCCACAGTGACCTGGCTTCCATTTTAGAAAACTGTGATTTAAATGCTAGTTTATTAGAGGGATATTTCTTTTTCGTTGGTTGTAGATATGGAATCTTATTTTACCATGAAGTCAGATTTGAAAATGACTTTGGGAGTGAACATGATGAAGATGCCGTAAAGACTGAATGTCATGAATGTCAGTTTTAGTCTTATATATGTACTTTATAATTTTAGCCTTGCATGTATATAATTATGTGTACACATATTACCGATTCAGTGGCAATAGTAAATAGACACTGACAAGTCTTAGATAACATTTTATAGTTTTGAATGTTTTGTCCGTTGACTAAAACTATAGGTGGCGGTTTGCATTTGTGTGTTCTTATTTCCAACAGAGGTAACTCAACATATATCAATATGTGCATGAAGCAAATTGATAGTTGCTAGATACTGAATGATTATACCACAAGAAAGTTTTAACCTGTGCATATATACTTAAAATATGATAAAAACAAATCATGTCTTTTTCAGAGCTTCTGAATCCAACCATGTAGTATGGAATGTTTTTGAGATATGGTTTTGGTCGATGGATGTTAATGAAGGACCTGTAGTACAAAGTATATCACTGGATTTAGCTCTTTGTCTAAGTGTATTATTAAAGTACTTTGCTTTGAGCTCAGTTCATTGTTATGCAATTCATTCTTTGTGAAATAAAGATTTGACAGAAAACTCTCATGTTCAAGGATTTGTCAAAGTAGTATCACCTCTATGTACAATGTAAGTATTAGGGAGATAAAAGCATTCTATTTTGATTTGAACCAAATATATTATAAAAAAAAAGAACAAATTTACCTGAGAATGCTACTCCCACTACTAGCAATATGATGCTAGGTTGTTTTAATATATCTGTAATGCCTACTGATGACTCGGTCCTGAGTGTAAATGGTCCTTCAATTATGTTTAAAAAAAATTATAAGGACTATCTAGGCTTATCAATTTATAAAACTATATTTCATTGTACATGTTTGAAGTTTTTATACAACCACAGAAATTTTTGCAGTTGAAATAGGTATCCTGTCGTCGTCGTCCTAAGACGGATGGTTTCCAGATAATAACTTAAAAGGAAGCAATAAAATTATAACATAATGTTTATAATCATAAAAGGAAGCTTGGCATTGTTTTGGGGGGTTATAGTCCCTAAGGTTTAGGAATAAGGGTTCCAAAGGGTCCAAAAACAAGCATTAATCTATGTCAGTACAAAAAGTTGTGTATAAGTATTTCAATTGTTCTGAAATTGTACCATAATATTTAATACCATAAGTAGAAGGTTGGGGTATATTTTGTGGGTTATGGGGCAAACAGTCTAGAAATTAAGGGCCAAAAACAAACATTTTTGTAGATTCAAGACAATAGATTTGAGTTATCTTTCTTTGTCCAGAATGGTTGTTGAATTACCTGAAAACCAATGCTTTATGAAATCTTCTTTAAAAATTGGAGTTATCTTTTTCTGTCCAGAATAGTAGTTGAATCAACTTAAATTAATGCTATATTCAATATACAATGCAAAATTCACTCTACTACCAACTGATAAATTAAAGCAGTCTTTAATAACCATTCAGTGATTACAAGCCCTTTGATTATCATTCTAGGGTTATGCCCTTTTACAAATAGAAACATTGAAAAATTATTTAGTTTGTCTCAACTAAATTTCGTGAAATGTGCATATAATGCTTATTACCTCTAATTTCAGTTTAAGTTCAATTTTTGGCAGCTTCACTTTTACAGTTCTTGATTTATTATGGAAAGCCTCAGCTGTCATATATTAGAGATTTACAAAACGTTATGCTGAAGCTTAAAATGTGAAGTTAAGACAGCGTGATGTTGAACTGAGTCATCAAAATGCTAACTCTGAAATACAATATGCTAAGTTGAACATGCGCAATGTTGACTTGCAATTACAAATGCTGTAGTCGTGATAGTATAATGATAAGTCACGATGTTGTGATGATATGCCGAACACACATTACGTTGAGGTTAAAGTAAATGATGTGAAGTTGACGTTGCATGATGTTAGCTTGCAGATGGATAATGCTCAGTCATTTACTTCGATTGCTATGATAACAAATAAATTGAACAGCTACAATGTATGGTGTTGACTTGTTATTAATAAATGTTTAGCTGAAATAGTACGATGTTATCTCATTGTGATATTGCGATAGGTCTATCATGCAATCTGTTGATTTAAAACACCATGAAGTACAGTTGAAAGTACATGATGTTAAGTTAAGATAACACGATGCTACACCACTATATTGAAACGAAAGGCCCACCATACAATGTGTTGACTTGAAACAACACGATGCAACGTTGAAAGTACATGATGTTAAGCTAAGATATCACAATGGTTTATCAGTATAATGTCACGATGGGCTTACCATACAATATGCTCACTCGAAACTACAAGACGTACAGTTGGAATTTTGTAATGTTAAGCTATGATAGCATGATGTTATATCAATTTAATGTCACGATGGGCTTACCATACAATATTCTCACTCGAAATTACAAGACGTACAGTTGAAATTGTGTAATGTTAAGCTAAGATTACATGCTATTATATCAATACAATGTCACGATAGGCTTACCACACGATATGCTCACTTAAAACTACACAACGTTCAGTTGAAAACTATGGGATTTTAAGCTATGATAGTATGTTGTTATATCGTTTGAATATCACGATAGGCTTACCATACACTATGCTCATTTGAAACTAAACAACGTACAGTTGAAAGTATGTGATGTTAAGCTATGATAGCATGTTGTTATATTATTTGAATGTCACGATAGGCTTACCATGCACTATGCTCATTTAAAACTACACAACGTACAGTTAAAAGTATGTGATGTTAAGCTATGATAGCATGTTGTTTATATTATTTGAATATCACGATAGGCTTACCATACACTATGCTCATTTAAAACTACACAACGTACAGTTGAAAGTATGTGATGTTGAGCTAATATAGCACGATGTTATATCATAATAATATCACGATAGGCTTGTCATACATTATGCTCATTCAAAGGTTCATGACGTACAGTTGAAAGTATGTGATGTTGAGCTATGATAGCACGATGTTATATCATAATAATGTCACGATAGGCTGGCCGTACAATATGCTCATTCAAAACTTCACGACGTACAGTTGAAAGTGCGTGTTGTTGAGCTAAGATAGCACGATGTTATATCATTATGACGTCACGAGAGGCTTATCATAAAACGTGTTGACTTTAAACTAAACGATGTAAATTTGAAGTAGTTTGGTCTTGACTTGAATCAGTAAAATGTTAAGTTATTAAAACAGAACGTGAAGTCGAAATAAAACAATGATAGGATGACATTTTTTGTGTTGACTTGGAATATAGTACAAATGTTAGATCGATTTTATGTTAAATTGTACGGAAGCCCTGGAGTGCCATGCAAAAAAAAAATTTCAACTTGTGCGCACAAGTTACCAACTTGCGCGCACAAGTTACTATCTTATGCGCACAAGTTACACAACTTGTGCGCACGAGTTACACAACTTGTGCGCACGAGTTACACAACGTGTGCGCACAAGTTGCACGTATTCTTATAGACATGCGCTGTTTTGCTAGAGAGACTATTTATGGAACGCTGAATTACAGAATTATGTGAATTGAAACTGCAATTCTATGGAAAAGAATGAGGGCCAAATTAAATCCCCAGGATTTTTTCTGCTTCACTTGCAAGTTGATGAATATTAATGAAGTTTAACTCAAGAGGCGGCAAAATGATATACAAAGAACGTTTTCCATAAAGCAAAAGAATTACCCATCGCTATATATTACACTTGAATACAGTTTTTGCAGCATATTTTACATGTTTTCTATGTTTTTTTGTTTTGTTTATGATTTAAACCCAGACTTTTTTTTATGAACAATATTTAAGAAAATTTGTATCTATGGTGTGTGTTAATATATACAACCTAGTGTTGTGGCTTTATAAGACTTATGACTGTAAGGGTAAAATTTCTACTCATATAAAATCACAGCTATGTAAGAGTTATCAGAGCATTTGTATTTACCACTCCTCTTTTCCGCGAAATAAAATATAAGAATCTGGAGTCCTAATCTTAAAAAACAAAGCTCAACTGATATGACAAATAATACGCTAAAACGAAGGACTGAGAGGGTCAGAGCTATATGAGAATGTGCCCCCCACCCCACCCCCACCCCCGTCCTTGTAAGAGGTATCTGAATGTTCTTTTCCACGAAATAAAACAAGACTGAATCAAAACCGATGCGATTACAATTTCCGTAAATCCGTAAAAAGACGGTCTGCAGTTGACTTGTTCGTTGAAAATTCGGCTTGGCAAGTAAAGTATGCCTTGTAGCAAAGCAGGGTTTATTCATATTCATACCACACTTACATGTTCTCGTCCTGATTTGCGTGTAATATTTGCCACTGTACTTAAAATGCACCCCTTTTTCAAAAAATAAAACCACAAAATCTGGACATTATTTTTTTTGTCGGACTTTTATTTTTTTTTAATTTTTGCCATGGCATTGTCAGTCTGTTTTCGACTTATGAGTTTGAAATCCCTTTTGCATATTCCGTCTCTAATGATGGAATGTGTAGGCACTTTATCTATTTTGTTTTGTAAACAGAAAACGAGTCTCGTGATCCCAGTTTTTGGAAAGTTTGCTATAGCTTGCTATAGCAATAAACTTTCTTAAGGCATCGGCCTAACCGGAAAAGAGACAGACTACCTTACTTTAGGAAGTGTGTCCTACTTCTAGATAATGTAGTACTGGTGTTTGAAAACTAATAATAGAAAGATGCTTTTGAAATTTTGAGCTCTTCTATTTCAATAGCATACACACAGGCACTTGTCTCAGAAAAAAAAATCCTATATACATTGTACCTTATTATAACAAGAACATGTTCTTGGATTAATTTGCACTTCTCATAAGTGCAAATTGGAACCACACTTTTTTTTGTCGTAGAATCATCAAATTTGGCAATAATGTACCTCTGGGGATAAATAACACAATACAAAAATAAATTTGGTATGGCTCGCCCGGTTCGGCAACTGGAGCGAAAACAGTGACAAAATCCTGTAGGATATTTTTTTCTCCCATAGGATTTTTAAAAATCCTACAGGATTTTGAGAAATCCTATAGGATAAAGTCATAATCCCGTAGGATATTTTAAATATCCTATGGGATATATAAATCCTATCGGATTTATTTATCCTATAGGAAAATTTATCTCCTATGGGATAAAAGTAATATCCTATGGGATTTAAAATCCTGTAGGATTTCACAAAAAAGTGTTAAATCCGATAGGATTTTTTTTATCCTATAGGATTATCATGAAAGACTTTTTGTCAGAAACTAATGTCCCTTAGGATATTTTTTTCTCCTAAGGGATTTATTTTGTCCTGTGGGATGTTTTTTCTCCCATAGGATATTTTTTCTCCTACCGGATTTTTTTCTCTCCCTTAGGATAAATTTTGTCCTGTAGGATATTTTGTTTTCCCTTAGGATTAACTTTGTCCTATAGGATTATTTTTTCTCCCATAGGATTAAATTTTGATATGTTTTGTCATCTAAGATGGATTCGTCAGTTTTGTTGGTATTTTACAAACGTTAACAATTGTTGCTACATAGATATTGATAACTACGTAGCTGCTACGATATTGAACTCTACCTTTGTATTTAGCCTAGCTGCTAAATAGATATTGATACCAGGGTTGGGTTCAATATCGTAGCGGCTGCGTAGCTGCTATCAATATTTATGTTACTACTAGTCTATAGCTACACATTCAATAGTCAAAATCTACGTAGCCGCTACGATATTGAACACGACCTTGGGTTGTGTTCAATATCTTATCGGCTATATAGGGCTATGTAGATTTATGACTATTAAACGGGTGGCTAGCCTACCTGCTACATAGATATTAATAGCAGCTAAGCTATATACTCGTTCAATAGTCATAAATACGTCGCACTACGTAGCTGCTACGATATTGAACGCAACCCTGAAAAGGGTCGTTATAGTTTCCATAATTATCGAAACGGATACATGGAAATATTACTTAATAGGATTCTGCAAATCTTGCCTTCGTATATGGTTTTCATGATATTAACTATTAATGGGTCTGATTAATAAATGTTGTTTGTTTTACGTCCTGTGGCAAATATTTCATGTATGTTCATAACGAGAACACATTAATTATACATACAATAGGTAGGCTTTTCATAGCAAATATAAAAGGTCGACTGAGAGAATGGACATGGAACTTGGAATGGTAATGCAAAATGAGGATATATTGAATAAAAAACAGAACTGCCTCAATTAATTGTGCAAGAGTACCAAATGCGCAGAAGTCTTCTGTGCATGAAATCTATGCTTAAATCGACCATCGTTTTTCACGTACAGTTTTCAATAATATCAATTGGTTAAATGCATTTTGATGGCTTAAATAATAGGGAGAGTTCTTTTAGATTGGATTATTTATTGCACTTTAGTTTTTTTGGTATGATACTATATTTTTCTGACAGCTTCAGATTTCTCTTGGTTATGTTTTTGCACTTAGTGCGGGAAATCGTGGGTTCAAATCCCGGCCTGGTCAATCCAAATATGTCAACATTTAAAATTGCTGTTCCTCCGCTAAGCAAGTGGAATTAATAATTTAATTACACCTCTCCTCCATTACATGATATATCTGTAAAAAAAAAGACTGGTATGCTCGAGTGGCTAAATGATGTCTTAATGCGGAGTGTTACCTTGTGAACTAGCGCGTTAAAAATCTTTCTCGACACTATCAGTCTAGAACAGGGTTCATATTTAGTATAACATTTGGAACTTGAATTTGTCTCTGGGCAGGTATGGATATAAGGCATATTCAACGTTCATTATGTATCTACTAAATCGTTAATAAATAGAGAAGTATTTTCCTTGTACTGATTTTTATTTCATGTACTTGGTTTGATTTCCACGAATTGATATTATAAAAATGGTATGGTTAAACTTTTCACAATTATGTATGTGCCTTTTGTGATATTTTTAATGACAGGTAATATGAAATTAGCTCCTTACTTCATTTATACATATAACGTTTTTTTGTTGGCTTGATAAGGTGTATAGGGATCTCTCTATAAAAAAAAGACTTTCAATATCTTGATTGTCTGTGTTGTTGGGTTGTTGTCTCATCAATATTTACTCTTATTCCCTTTTTTCGAACCCAAAGGATAGACTTGAGCACAGAAATATTGTCCACTCTTGACTTCATCAGCTCGGATTTCGACTTAACCTTGCTGAAAAAGTAAAGCCCCCCTCCCCCCCTATTCCTACCAACGTGAAAATTAGTTAACAGGCTAAAATGGCCACTACGATGCTTTATGCTGTTGCTTTTTAATCACTGCCTATTGCAGATATAATTCCCGGTTTTGGACAGAATAAAAAGTAGATGTGGTTCGATTGTGAATGAGACAACTTCAAACAAATGCTTTCCACCAAGGTTCACATGAAGCTGATGAACGCAAATTTATATAAAAAAAGAAGATGTGGTATGATTGCCAAAGAGACGAATGACATATAAATTAACAACTATACATGTAGTTCACCTAACGGCTTTCCACAATGAGCAAAGCTTTTGTATCTAATTTTATGTAATATGATTAATGTATTGCCTTGTGTCGTTTCTTTTGTTTACTAGTATATTGAATGTCTCTGGTGGTATGAATCTTACTTCATGAAATTTAAAATTATACCCTTTTTCAATAATAGGTTACCGCAATAAAGATATAAGCTTAATAAAATAATTATTTCAGATTTCCACTCTTTCAGGAAATGTCATACGGGACAAGGATGAGTTTTAATGGCGAAATTTTTTTTTAAACAAATGTGCATGTGTAAGCTGTTTTGTGATGTTCTATTCTATCAGGAGTTTCAGAGAAACAATTATGCCAAAAAACAGTTTAACTTGCGAAGCTTTCTTTGGTATTCAATGTTACAAAAATAGTTATTCTTTTGTAGATTTAAAACTTGGAACACAATTAAAAAAATGTCTATTGAAATTGGTAGATGGCAAAATAGTTAAAGAGAACGTTTTATTTATTATATATATACTTTATGTAAAATTAGGTGAAATTGAGGACGAGTTTCATTATAAAGTTGAAACAAAACGAAAAGTGTATTTAACGTTTTTGTAAATAGCTTCTCAAATATTGAATTGATTTTATCAAAACAAAAAGTATAAGATCAAAAATTAAATTTTCTATCAAGATTCTTTATTTCTTATAAAACCAAGTTAATGGTACAAGGAAAGATATTTTTAGATATAATAACATACAGATTTTGCGCATGACAAGTTTGCTCAAACCGAGCAACAAGAATTAGAGATTGGGGATCAACTTGGAGAACATACACCCATTTTGATAATTCTAATTAATTTACACACATTTTTCAATACACGAATATTTTTTGAAATAAATAAAGTGCCGGATGCATATCTTTAACTTGCCTTGGGTATACTTTTTATGTCCCTATTCGTACAGGAAGTCCTGTGTTGTTATTTAGACGTACCGATCCACAATATCTGACACACATTTACAAAACAGGTCATTTGTAATATAAGCTGGAAAAAATTCATAGTTATAGAATAAAGCGGAGCATCGCAATTGCGTTGAGATAAATTAATATCTAATTTCCTACCAAAAGATATTGGTTTTTGTTTTCAATTCTTACTCAAATTTAGATATAGAGTTGACACTGCAATGTTTTGTATCAGGTTTATTCCACTCATTTTGCATTTGCCTGTGTTCTATCCTTTTAAAAACCTTGCGGTGAGGCATGGTTTCTGACATCAGAAAAATAAATGAGGTATAGGCCACTGGACGTTAAGCAACCAAGTATTAAATCTCAACTTTCCGTGAAGTGTGTACAATTATTTGTATTTTTAAAATTAAAAAAAAAGGATAAACATTTCCAAAAACTGAAAATATTTGAGAAGACGCTATTACCTTAGAAGTAAAAAAAATTACCAGACAGAATAAACACGGCAGAAACAAACAAAGGAAAAAAAACAAGAGAAAAATTTGAAATACCATATACATGTTAAAATCGATATATACAAGCGGATTATAAACGGGGCAGGGTTGAGCGAACATGAATTTCTACTAATTACACTAAAGGTGTCAATCAACTGATTGAAGCACGTGTCGAGAAAATATTTGATAACTTTCTAACTAAAAATGCGGTACGTCTAAACACTGCTAAGGACTCCTTAGTGCACTAAGGACTATACAATGCCACTAAGGACTAGAAGGACTACTGTTATACGTGTTATTTTTGCATATTCTGTTAAAGATTGATATTTAAGGATGTACACCTCTGAGGAGCCAAAAATTTCTAGAATTAAACTTTTTTTCTTAACCTGATTTTTGGGTTCATAAGACTGTTACAAAATAATTGGTGAAGAAAAAATCATATGGTGGTGCACTTCTTTTTTTGCTACGACCCTTTGAAAATGCCCAATTTTGATGATTTTCCCATTTTTCTTCGATTTTTACCTATTTTTGGGCTATTATCTGGAAAAAAATCACAGTTCCACAATTAAACTTTTTTTCATACTTTCTATAAAGATGAAGTGGACCAATTTGAATAAATTTTACTTAAAAAAACTATAGGTAGGTGTTGATATAAGAAAGTTTTATCATATTTTGACGCTTTTTTGAGTAAAATTTACCCTGCTGTCAATTTTGTATTTTTATGATTTTTCTCAGTTTTAAGAACAAAATGCATATTACTTCAACTTTTTTGTTATGAATGATTAAAAAAATACATATCTAAGAAACTTGAAAAGACCAAAATGATATGGGATGTACATGATTCTTGTAAAATCATTTTTTGTATCCCTAACCAATTTTCTCAAAATTTTGGCTAAAAATACTGACTTGATTGGTCGTAAAATTTGAAAACTGGATTACTCAAAAACCATTCATTTTAAATACACAATTTTTTCACAGAGTTATGTTTGATTATAATATTTTTAAAATTCATTGATATTTTCCATTTGTATCACATGTTTTGGAAATAATTCAAGAACGAGATTTCAACGAGACTGAACGAGACTGAAAAGTCAGAAGAACACATCCTTAATGCATAAATTTCAAATTTTATAGAAAAATAATCATAAATAAAAAAGATATTCAACATTTTCTAGGCACGTGCCCATTTTTCTTTGATATACCGAAAATCAATGAACCGATTGACACGTGCCAAATAATATAACAACTGATTAAACAATCATATATTCTTTAATTTAAGAAATTGACAATTGTATCGAAAAGATTAATACTTGATTATCAAAATAAAATGTGTTGTTCTTATCTAAAAGTTAAAATGATTAAAAAAAGGACAAATAATTTTGCTTTTGTTTCATTTACTTCCCGACATAGTTATTTGCCATAGGTTTTAATGTTGATGCGCGCCAACTAATAAGTAAGAGTGTGGTCAGCTTGGTAAAATGTTTATGTAAGAGACATGAAGACAAAATGAATATATATATTTACAACTTTTTTGTTTTTATTTTAATTCCGACAAAGATGCGTTACGAGTAGCTTCACTAAAACATGAGTAAATTCCGAAAAAAAAACCTATAAATCATGATTTTTATTTGTCCACTTTCTATTACTGCTTTTTACGTACTAGTACGAAAAACGATTGAATTGATAAAAAATCATGTGGCGTCCTTGTGATTTATCAAAACCACTAGTTTTCAACCAGTTTGATATCAGTTTACAAAGGCGGTACTTCTTAATTTGAAATTGTTTGACATTTGTCTTTTTTTTTCTTCTAAAAGTAAAAGAAGTTTAAAATAATCATCTAACGAATTTTAGTCAGATTAGGTTTTATTTCTAATATATGGAAGAGAAATGTTTTTCAAAATGTTCCACAGTGTTTAGTATATTATTTACGAATGATTTCCTGCATTTGTTAATTTAAAGTTAAAGATATAATGTTGAGAGTGCTTTGTAAAAATTACTCACTGTTGAAGGCCGTATGGGTAACTTAAAGTTATTAATTTCTGTGTCATTTTGTCTCTTGTGAATAGTTGTCTCATCACCAACCCTACCACATCATTTTTTATATTGGTTGCAAAAATTTATTATCGTATTAAACTCGTTTTTGTCCAGAAATATATTGCTCAAACGTGTTCTTCATATGATAATAAAATTTAAAATGAACCATAGCATACGCACAAAAACATGATTTCTGTCTAAATCCGTCTGTTTTCTTGTAGCTTGCATTAAATAAGTTTGGTTACATGTAGTAAATATTTTTTATCTGATGGATTTTTTTTGTCCCCAAATACATTGCTCAAACGTCTTCATATGTAAATTAAAAAAAGGATAAAATTTTGAAAGTTTATTATCTTATTGATTACGTGTAGTCCAGTAATACATTGCTTAACGTCTCCATATAAGAAAATAAATTTTGAAAAGTGCACCACAAGAAACAAAATAATGTGTTTCGGCTCCATACCTGTTCGAACGGCTTACGCATGTCCGTCGTCGCCCGTATTCTGTCATTTATCAATATATGAACATCAAATTAAAAAACCTTCAATACACTTGAGAAAAAATACTTCTTCATTCTGAAAAAACCCACATTAATAGTATTTCAACAACAATTCTTTTTTTTTACCAATGTTGTCCATTAAACACAACAAATACTATGATTCCCGTGTAATCAATTATGTAATATGACACGTGTCAAACGGTTCATTGACTTTCGGCACATCAAAGAAATACGGGCACGTGTCTAAATAATGTTGAATATCTTATTCATCTATGATTATTTTTCTACAAAAATTGAAATTTATGCATTAAATATCATTCTCTACCATAATATGAAAAGAAATTGCATGTAACAGCACCCCATCTAGTCCTTAGTGGCATGTTATAAGTCCTTAGTGCACTAAGGACTCCTTAGCAGTGTTTAGATCGACGCACCCTAAAAATGACATAATTATAAAATTTGATTTATGATTTTTTACAAAGTCTTTTTCTAGATGCCATATCCGTTGTGATAGTATCATTCCATCAGGTCCTTAGTGCACATTTTTGTTCTTAGTGAACTAAGGAGGTCCTTTGCAGTATTTCTACGAATCACACGATTTACATGTATGCTGAGGGAAAAGTCGCACATGTTTTTATTAGTAGGACGAAAGTCACAAAAATGTAATCCAATTTTACATGTCGGGAAAAAGTCTGTGAGAAAGGTTTAAATATTTTTATTTAACATCTTCATATTTTTATCTGCGAAATCATAATTTCGCTAGCCGTTAAGACGGAACGATATTCCATACCGCAGATACCATTTAATGATAGACTTTGTTATTTTTTTAGTTCGAACTGTGTGGAAAACAAAATATATGTATTATATGTCTCTGCTTATATTAAATGTGGATATTATTTTAATTTCATCAAAGATTTACTAAAAAAATCCTGGATTTCATTGATAAAGATGTGTGTTGTAAGTAATTCATAATTGTATATATTTTAATTAATTTTATTGTAAATTTAGTGTCTCGTAATTTTATGAAGGCTGGCTATCGATCTTTGTTTTAACTGTAAGACCAATGTGCGACACTATAATGAAATAATCATTATATTCATCTTTTATATTTAATCTCAATTACCAGATTAAAATTTCACACCTAATTGAACATTGAAGATGTACGCTGACCACTATGTGTATATACCAAGAAACTGCTAGGTGTGAAAATAAGATGAATCAATTTTATGAGGACCTGTACGGGGGTCCTTAATTCTATAATTGATCAGTCTTTTTCTGTGTTCTTTATATATAAGCACTTCGTCATTCTCTTTTCCTTATTTTTTCTCTATGTTTCTGTAGTCATTATTTATTTTCCTTTCTTCGGCACTTTTAACCCATTATTCTCTATTCATCGACCCCATCCTGACCCTCTTTTTTTAATGAACCGTTAGAAAATACGTCTCGAATGTGGCAGCATACATCACAGTCCACGACATTATAAACTAGTAAGGCACAACCTTTGATTAATAAACTAGAATAAATATACTAATAAATTTTAAAAATAATATATATTTTTTACAAATTCGTTCGTCCGTTTTTTATCGACAAATGAGGCATACCTATTCATTGGTATAAATTAAAAAAAATTAAACGACGGGAAAATTTTGGGGTTACTGAGGCCTACCCCCTTAAGTAACGTTATAATATATATATATTATATATATAGAATAGCTTAAAAGCAGATACATATATTTATTTCGTGTCAAACCATTTCTTGAAACTTGTGAAGCTTTTTATGATAAATGGATTTTTTTTTCGATTGACCTATTGATATCCATAATTTGTTTTATAAAGTTATTAAACCAATTGAAATACCAAACACATGACGAAAAAACGGTCGCCAAAAACGTATGATAGTCAAACTGTTTGTACACACGTGCGTGATAAACGGTCCATGATTGAATGATCATGAATTTCAATCGATTACACAGATTGTAATCAATATTGAACGTGGCACGTGTCGATAAAATATTAATTTTGTAATTCTTATTAATTATTAATATAAAATATTGAATTATTTATTTTGAAATAGTTTACTTCTATAATTCATTCCTTAGTGCCAACAGAGACATATAATACAATTGTATTATATGTCTCTGGTGCCAATTATATCATATCGTCTGGTCCCTTGTACTTGCATCACTTTTTATTAAAATTTTCATCAGAATCTTTCGACAATTTCGATCACACAGATGAAGCTTTAAAAAGTTGAAAAATATTTTCACGAGCCAAACAGTTGACGTGCTTTCTTTATCATGTTTAAGCATGCGAGAATGTATTCTTAAAAAAATCTAAGAGACACAGAAAACGTAATACTACTAGTTTACGAAATCATTCAATTTTGCATAAAGATGATAACTCTAACTTAAAAAAAAAACGTTCAGAAATATGAAAAAGAAAAGATGGAATTCCTTCTTGAACAAAATACAAAACTAGTAAACGGTGAATGTATATGTACAACTGCAGACTTTGTTATGATGACCTTTAACTTAATAAATATATATTTTTTTATTATTTCAATCAACAGGTAAACCTTAATTAATTTTTTTCCGGAAAAGTAAGATATTTATTTGCGGAAACGTAATTTTTTTTCTTCCCCGGAATCGTCATTTTTTTTTTCTCTGGAAAAGTAATACCAGAGACATATAATATTATATGTCTCTGGTAATACCAATTTGCGGAAACGTAAAAACGCCGTACTAATTTCGGAAAAGTAATGCACGAAAATGCGGAAACGTGAAGTTGGATTTTTGGGAGAAAAAAATAACTACTAAAGGACATGTTAGCGCCGACATGAGTTGTATGAAAAGATTTCCAAAACAACCATATCATTAAGAAGGAATGTTTACATGCTATACTCTCGTACTAGTATTACACGGTTCTTGTGGCGTTCACCTTAGACACACATCGTTTTAACGATGTTTAACAAGAATATCCATATTTAGTGGACAAGCAATTTATTCCTTTTTTCTGTTATTGAATACCGAGAAAGAAAATAAATCCCAAAATTAATTTGAAACTTTGATACTCACTAGTTTCCCATAAAAATATTCACAATTAATGTTCGTCCAGTGGCATATATAACAATCTTATTTCTATATGCAATCAACAATGAGCAAAACCCTAACCTTATAGTCATCTATAAAACCCCGAAATGACAAATGTAAAAACAATTCAAACGAGAAAACTAACGGCCTGATTTATGTACAAAATGTGAAAATTCCTTGATAATCTGAATTTTCTTAATTATTTGCCTACAATATATAAGTCACTGTTTAAGAAAAATAAAAGATAAAATTCTTGGACTATTATATTAACGTTAGTATAATAGTCCCAGAATTAAAGTGTTGATAAAATAAGAGCCTCACATTTGAAAGTTTTAAATTGTTTCGAAGATAAAAAAAAATATATATACAAAACAGACTTTTTCGTTCATATTGTAACAGGAATAAGGCAGTTAGTTTTCTCGACTGAATTGTTTTACATTGTCATTTCGGGGCCTTGTATAACAGACTATGCGGTATGGACTTTGCTCATTGTTGAAGGCCGTACAGTGACCTAAAGTTGTTTATTGTTGTGTCAATTTGGTCTCTTGTGTTCAGTGGTCTCATTGGCAATCATACCACATCTTTATTATATATTTAAATCATTTTACAAGACATAAAACTGTTATTTTATTGTGTGTTACTGTTGCAGACAATTCTTTTCAAATATTAAAAACTATTTTAATTCTATGGAATTTTGCATTTGCACCCGCTTGAAAAAAATAAAACCATATAAAGGGCAACATCGAAATTCTCTGTTCTTTAAGCGGCATTTTCACATGAGTAAAATATAAGGTCAACGTTTGAAACTTTCCGTGGAACAACGTCAAAATCGTTGTTTTATAAGGAACGTCGTGTAACGCTAAGTGGCAACAATACCGTGCATAACGTAAATATAAATCTGTGATTTTACTATGTCCACAATTTCAATGAACCAAAGCAAGTTAAACATCGTCCTGTATCCTGGGAACATGTTCCTGCTGTATCTAAATCAAATTGGTTCTCTTCTTCTTCTTCGTCTTCTTCTTTTGGTATACAATAGTCGATCGACATTCGATGATTACATACTGTTGGCATACGTGGACTAGTCTATTTACAAAACTTTTACCCCAATTTATTCAAAATATATGTTTTTTTCTTATGTTTAATGTATACATGTATATATTTTAAATTGCGCTATAGTTCCGTAACTTTCTACCCAGTCGTATAAACCAGAGACATATAATAATGTATTATATGTCTCTGTATAAACGAATCGTCGACAAGTGCGTACATTTTTTTAAATCAATATTTCTGGTATGTTCCAATCTGTCCTTCACTTTTCTGGTATGTTCCAATCTGTCCTTCACTATTGACATCGAGTATATATTACATTTTCCCAAATTCAACCTTGGAAAAAATATTTAAATAGATTGTATTTTCATCAAATCTTATTTTTTCGGTATTATTTATATTTTTATAAATTATATTCTTTACACCAAAAATGCTATTTATAAACAAGCGTATGAGTTTAGTTATGACAAGTAAGACAGAGTTGTATATTATACATCTGATAGTTCAAAATGGAAAGTTATAAGTTATCGGCCGTGTACACTGATTATTACCTGCAGAAGTGAAACGATGCATGAACTTGCAAGTCCGACAGGAAATCGCTTGAATACCTGGACGTGTCACCTCACACCCCTTACAATACCTTTGGAAGTAATACCTTTAGGCATGCTGGTGATCAGATGAGGGAAGATCAGAACTTATTTTAAATAAGTTTATTACTTTAAAGAATTATGAACAAATTAGATTTTCGAAAACAATTTTCACGGAACACTTATTCATGATTTCAACTTTGACTTTTTACTTAATTCCAATATTAACAGTTTAAAAACAACAGACCATGGTAATTTAAAAAAATGCAAGCGTCTCTGTGAAGGTTGATAGAGTATTTGGCATAGGATAGAGTCGTATTTTATAAAGCGCACACTTGATCAAGCGTCTCCATGAAGGGTAATAGAGTAAATTGACCCCCTCGTTTTAGCCAATCAAAATCTGGCATTTTGACATGAAGTATAATAAAACAAATTCAAGCACAATGATTTGTCCTTTAAATCTCTGAAATTATCAGCAATAATATTTTTTTTAAAGTTTTAGTTACGAATGATATTCTTGCCTTACATGTTGATGTGTCTGTTGTCAGGGATGCACATAGACCTAGGTGAACAATACTGTCTTTAGTTACATCTAGTTTTTAGTTCCATAAAATTTCAGTTATTGTCAAATTTTGTTGAAGAATTTATTGTTGAAAGTTAATGTAAATGTTCAGTTGCAAATACTACATGCATATTGAGGACACAATCGAAGAAGTATGGTTACTGGCAAATCTATTCAGGCATCTCTACAATAAAAATATCTTCACGGAAAGAAAGCTATATTCAATAAAAATCAAAAACACTTATCTACGATTTCTCAAAGTTGTTTAAGTAATTGTAGTGTATTGGATATACCCGTTGGACACATGTTTCTGTCTTGTCATTACTTTCAATGAAAAGCTGGTGGTATTCTTAGCCCCAACACCATGTGTTGTTTTAAAATTGCTTCTGATTTTATTCACAGTTTTTATTCAGATGGTGTCACAGTCATGTCTCAGTACCTAACAAGTCGGTTGAGTACAGGAACCCTGATGAGTTCAAAATGATGAGTCCTCCATGCAGAAAGAAAATTCCGCACATAGAGGCGGGCCTCTTTTGGTCATTAAACAATAATGAATAATAGTTCAGTGAAATGGTTGCTACACTAAACACTAAAATGCACTTTTGAACTTAAATTGAAAAAAAAGCACATGAGATTACCAAAGGATAAAGGTTTCCGCTTTGAGTCAGGCGATGAATGTATACTCATGACTTTTGATATTTCAACCGGCCCCTATTCCTTTAGCAAATGAGGAATAAACAACCATAATGCATTAAACAAGAGAAAACTCGATTTAAAAGAAGCCAGAGTCAGATGTAGAAATAGGTAACAGAAGAAACTACGCAAATGGCAATAATAAACACAAAATAACAAACGGACCAGTAGCAGTAACTCAATGCAAGCTCCATGTTTGAAGTACACTTATCGGTAATTTGTATCATTGGTAGAAAAATTAATAATTCTTGAACAGTAATATCTGGGAATATTTGGTCTGCTCCAATAAAATAATATCCTTACCTACTACAAAAACATATAGAACTATTCTCTGTTCTTTGGTTTTGTTCACAAATAGATTTTTCCCTAATAAGATATTTAATTCTCCTATAGGATACTTATTTCTCCTATAGGATATTTCTTTCTCCCATAGGATTTTTTTCTCTCTTATGAGTTGCTTTGATCTCCCATAGGATTTTTAATCTCCCTTAGGATTTTTAATCTCCCTTAGGATTTATTTATTACCCTTAGGATTCTTTTTTATCCCACAGGATATTTTTTCTGTAATGAAATCCCTTAGGATATTACTTAATCCTATCGGATATTTTCAATCCCATGGGATTATTTTATTAGACTAATATCCTGTAGGATAAAAAATATCCTATAGGAAATACTTTTATTTTTCCTAAGGGACTTTTTTAATCCTAAGGGAGAAAATATATCCCATAGGATATTTTTATTCTCCTAAGGGATTAACAGTCTCCGGGACAAGTTTGCAATTCCGCTGAGTGCAAAAGTTGTCACCTTAATTTTTGGAGTTAAGTCAAAACAAAGTTGATAACTTGGTTGGTATTGGTTCCCTGATATTTGTCCTAAAAAATTTTGGCTCTAGCACCACCGTTGAAAAAGTTATGCCCCTTTTTTCAACAATTTCCTCAGAGGAAAAGTACTTTTCCTCAAGGGAAATCAAATTTCCCTGAAGGAAAAAGATTTTTCCTCAAGGGAAATTGTTTTTTCCTCAAGGGAAAAAGCTTTCCCTTAGAGAATTTGCTGCATAATTATTTCCTTCGAGGAAATTATATTTCCTTCGAGGAAATTCTATTTCCTTAGAGGAAATTCTTTTTCCTTAGAGGAAATTCTTTTTCCTTTGAGGAAATTTGCAGCTTCAAATTTTCCTTCGAGGAAATTTGCAGCTTTAAATTTTCCTTTGAGGAAATACCTTTTCCTGTGAGGAAATTTGTAGCTTCAAATTTTCCTTGGAGGAAATACTTTTTCCTGTGAGGAAATTTTTGGCAAACACTTTTCCTTGGAGGAAAATTCAAGACAACAAATTTCCTCTAAGGAAATCATTGTTCTTCAAATTTCCTCTAGGGAAATTTCTGAACATCAAATTTCCCTTAAGGAAATGTTTTTCCTCTATGGAAATCCCATAACAGTACAAACAGTATTAATATATTTTCTCCTAGACTGAATTATTGATACAAAAGATAATTAAAACTTTATTACTGTAATACAAATTTTCATGGTGAGTATTTCACATACAAAAACAAAAGGCTGACTGTTTAGTATGTTTAAGACAATACAATAATAAGCAAAACACTATGAATATCATACCATTTGTGATGTTATTAATATTGCGCTCATATTTGAATATTAAATAAAATAAACACTTTTCATGTCAAATTAACTTGTCTTCTGTTTCAGCTGCTGTGAATTCGACCATAACAGTTCAGTGCATAAATAATTCAATCCACAAGACATCTTCCTTCAATTTGTTGAATAAATTTTGGCAACATGTTCTTCAAACATCTTCTTTGTATATTTGATATGATGGAGCCATATACATGAATGGATAAAGCAGGTGTTTATTTCGACAACAAACATGACAAAGATACTATTATTTTTCTTAATTTCTCCATAATCCACCAGTGAATATGAATGTAGGTTGTTACATTTTACACAATTGTGTTCTTTGATAGTACTCCATTTTGTGTATAGCAATTTTGTAAGATTTTTTTCTATTTCTTTTTCCAGAACAACACACAGTTGAGTTCATTTCACATTAGTAATCCAATTAGCACTTTATGTAGAAAGGTATTAACAATTAAAATTCCTCTTCAGTATAGACCTGCAGGACCTGTTTGATGATCATAAAAACCAAGATATCTGACCTATAAATACACAAAATAAAAAAAAAATATTATAAATTGAGAAAAAAACAGCAATATAAATAATAAAATTGAGAATGGAAATGTGGAATGTGTCAAAGAGACAACAACCCGACCAAATAAAAAAACACAACAGCAGAAGGTCACCAACAGGTCCTCAATGTAGCGAGAAATTCTCGCACCCGGAGGCGTCCTTCAGCTGGCCCCTAAACAAATATATACTAGTTTATTTTATCATGTTTTAATGAACATTTTGAGAAACTTTCATTTGATATTCTTACTTGTCATGCTTATGAGTTCTCTTATTTCAGTGCTTTGTGTCCAAGATTTAATATTCTTTGTTTAGTGCCTTGCAGTGATATTTAAAGTTGAGCCACTTGCAATAGTTGTTATAGAATGTTCATATGTTGTGTTAATATTTGAACCACTGTCCTATATTATGGTCAGGTTGAGTGCTCACAGACATGAGGCCTAAATTAATATATTGTTTGTTTCCCTAATCCCTATTCTGACAAGCCAGGTGTGGGTAGGTAGGTAGGTAAATAATTTTATTTTTCCCAAAAGCCTGAATATTATCGGATGATCCGGCAAGCCCGAAAAATCAGAAATGAATAAAATAATATTTGGCTTAGTTTTGACCATAAAATTTTATGAGTAGGGCCATTTTTGCAGGTTCGGTCGGGATTGGAGAAACAAACAATATTTTATTTTAGGCCTGATATTTTTTTATTAATTGTTATTGCCTTTGAACATGTTGAACTAAATTGGATTGTTTAAATCTTTATATGTTGAGATCTTTAATGAATGACCTATAAAGGAAGTGTTTTCTCATTATTGAAGGCAAGCCCATGATTGGCCTTTAATTTTTTGCATCCGCTTCATTGAACTCTGGTGGATAAGTCACTTATTTATCATACCATATTTTCTTATTTTTATACGAGTCATCATTCAAAGGCAATTTCTTTTATTACTGTAATTCAGTAATTATCCAAACTTTTTAGTAATGTGAATTATGTGACTGGGTGAGTATCGCAAAAATAAGAAATCATATTTTGATAACAGAAACATATATATATATATATATCATGTAGCTATATAGATCTTTATGCAGATTTTTTTTGTAATCACAATAAGTTGTCCATTCCCTGAAAAATCTGAATTTACAGTATATAGAAGTGGTCTTACCATTTAGGCCTTGTTGTATTCTGTTCATCTTGTTTTGCGCTCATTTCTTTTGTAACTGTTTATATTTTCATTATTTTTCTATATTTCGTGTCCTATAAAACATAAAAAGGGTAAAAACTATTATTAAACATCAGTTTGTGTTTTTCTTTATATGCAGTTATATTTAAAAAGAATGGAATATTTGTGCTATTTCATTTCACAAACTTTTTGTCAGTCATGACTTTCAAAGACTTTCACCCTGGTCAATAGTTTAAAAAACAAACATTCCCATACTTTTTCTTTGTGTTCGTACTAATTTTTCATAAATTTGACAAAAAAGACATGGTGATTCAACTATTCTTCTATAATTTGTTTCGCTTGACTACTTAAACTATATTGTTAACAGTATAATCTGTATGTGTCTCACTCGTCAAAATTTCAAATTAATATATAAATAACCAATAAAAATGCTATGCATGGCTCAGCTTGATACAAACGTACAGGTTGAACCCAGACAATTGGGGCAAGTATGGACACAACATTCAAGCTTGATACAACTCTGAATTTTAAATTTTTATTGTGATTCAATAGTTGATGCATCATAGGTTTCTGACACAGAATGAATGTGGTCCAAGTACTTAAAAAAAATTAAATTGACAACCTCTAAAATGGCCCAATATTCAAAATCTCAATACATGGTTAAATGCAGCATATCAACATGATCAAAGAACCCCAATAATTCATTTTTTGATGAAATCAAATAAAGTTAAATTTTGGACCCTTTAGAACTCAATGTGGACCAATTTGATAACGGCCAAAATATAAAAAATCTTAACGAATGGTTAGATTCAGCATATCATAGAGCCCCTTATAATCAATTTTTGTTGAAATCAAACAAAGTAAAATTTTGGACCCTGATTTGGACCAACTTGAAATTTGGGCCCATAATAGAAAAATCTAAGAAAATATTCAGATTCAGCATATTAATCTGAACACCAAGAATTTAAATATTGTTAAAATCAAAATAAGTTTAATTTTGGACCCTTTGGATCTTAAGGTAGACCAATTTAAACAGGACCAAAAAACTAGAGATCTAAATACACAGTTAGATTTGGCATATCAAAGAACTCCAATAAATCATTTTCTATAAAATCAAACAAAGTTTAATATTGGCCCCTTTTGGCCCCTAATTCATGTAATTCCTAAACTCTGAACAAAAACTCTGGTCACCAACCTAGTATTTGAATTTCACAGATTTCTATTAACTTGTACTAAAGTAATTAAGCGGAAACTAAATGTCCTGGGACAACGACCACTACATGATAAAATTGAGAATGGAAAAAGGGAACGTGTCAAAGAGACAACAACCTGACCATAGATTCGAGGGTTGGAATCCTTTGCTTTTACCGACCAATGCATTTGAATGGGAGATATAGTTGGAACCCCTCTTTACTCATGGTTGGGACCCCCCTTTGAAAATGGCTGGATCCACCCCTGAGAAGCATTAAAGAAAAATCTCTAAGCTTTAACTCAAAATAAGGATCATTTTAATTTTAAAGGGCAGGCACGGATCCAGAGGGGGGTTCAAGGGATTGGAACCCCCCTTTTTTTGGATTATCAATGCAGTTGAATGGGGACATGTAATTGGACCCCTCCCTTCTTTTTTTGTCCTGGGTTAGAATTCCACCCCCACCCCTTTTTAAAATGACTGGATCCGCCCCTTAAGGGTCTATAATTAAGTTTGACAACATCAGACATACTACTTTATCAAAAATAAATGCCACATTTCCTCCAATTTAATTTCATCCCTTACTTGCTATTTCATCCATAATATTTAAAGAAATATAAATTTGGGAGTAGTATGATTTTAATTTGCAAGTTATTAACTATCCAAACTAGAGACTTAATCATGCTAATAGAGTAGATATACTTGACTAATTTAAATCAAACTTGGGGTGACTGGGAACAAAGATTTAATAGCTGACAGTTTACCTACAATGACATAGTTTCATAGCAATAGCATACATTAATAAAGACTACATGGTCACTCTTATGTTTAAATTTTGGGTGTTCATTTTTTAATGTTTAAAGCTAACAATTTCAACTACATACAAGTAGCAAGATTTGATCCTACATTATTTAAATATTGAAAATAATAGCTTTTTAAATTTGGATTTATACATAATTGTGTATGTCACATGGATGTATTTTAATGTAAAGCATCTGAAAAATCATTAGCCGTCTCATATAATTAATTTCAGTTCTTCAAAAGGCAAATTTATATGAGCTTATGCTGAAAATAGAGATTTCTTATTAAGGAGAAATCCCTGCCCCCCTTTTTGTGTGAAAAATTTGTTGATTATATAGAGAATCACAGAAACATGACTGAGGCAAGCATCCCCCATCTGAACCCCCCCCCCCCCCCCCCCCCCCAAATGAAAAGTTCTGGATCCGCCCGTCAACCTTTCACTCAGGTCATTGGTGAAGAGTTGTCACACAAAATAAATGATACCAAATGTTCATATGAATATGTTTTTAGCCAGTGTAGGTGTAAGTCAGTCAGGAGGCAACCATTTGATTTGTAGGGTGGAAAATGTGATTGATCTTGCTTGGTAAACTTGTGCTATAAGTAAAAATTACCAATCCATTAAAAAATCCGTGAGCCCAATCTCATCCAGTGAAATAGATTATTGTCTGTTTTCGAAGTTATATGGAAGTAAGTTAGTAGTCCAGATAGTTAGGACGCATTGCAAGGCATTTTTTCTTAGGAGAAGTGTAGAATAGGGGAATGGAACCAATAAATTGATCGGATCCGAAATGTTCTTCCCAGTAAAGGAGCACCGATTATTTTGTAGGTAATTATTATTAGTGTCGGTGGTCTCACAAGTAAATCAGAGTGAATATTGCATGCACATTAAAATTAGCAGAAAAGAGACAATTATCAACTTCTGTTTTATTCATTTTCTCGCAGTTATTTACGGTAAATCAGCTTCCATAGGAAGATGTGGTGTATGTATATATAACCCAAAACAGGTGTTCGGTTCTAGTATATAGGACTATATAGTGGCTATAGTATATGACTTTTAAATAACAATTATCAATTATATCTGTATTCTGTGGCGGGTCGAAGGGGATGGAATCCGGGGTTGGACTCCCCTAGCTTTTTGTGAGCAATCATTGCATAAATGATAATCTCGGGAATCCTCTCAAGTTCCTATATACAAGGTGATAGGACGTTCCGTTGGAATAGGTTACCTGTGCATCAGCTAGCTAGGAAAAGTTTTAATATAGGAACCTTAAAAATATGCGAAGAGGTCGGGAAAAACTCTCTTTTGACACTTAGGTATTGCACTGTTGCATTACACACCAATCAAAACGCAAACAATATGGGAAAAGATAACATTTTAACCTACACAATATATGAATAAGGTATACACTTTTGAAATCTAAATTATATGAAAAGGGTGGGGTAACAGAAACCCAGCGGCAATGACACCCCTTATTTAATGGAGACATGTAGTTGAAATCCCCTTTATCATGGCTAGATCCGCCCATGATTTTACATGTAAATCAAGCCCGGATATTTGTTGGCATAACGGTAACCACGAAAAGGGGGGGGGGGGCTTATTAAAAGCACGAGGAATTATAAATATACAATTCAACAGGGGTAGAGTGCATGGAGGAATGGGAATTAAAATTGTCTCTTCACGATGATCGAAAAAAGTATCTTGCACTTTATTTTCATCATCTTGTCTGAAACACTCTGAATAATGAGCTTTAAGGCGAAAACAAGGCATGTGAAATACTAATAACATACACTTCTTTTTTTATACGTTGTATGGACAAACCCATAAATCCCTCAAAAAAATTGCTAGATTCATGTTATATCAAATAAATTACAGCGCGGAAAGGTAACTTTAATTTAATATCAAACCTAAATTTTTGTTATATTTTTCAATAAATTTTAAAATCTTAATTAGGCATGCGTGAGTTCCATTTCATGAAACCTACACAGATTTCTATAAAACAAATAACAAATTATAAATACAGTTTTTCAATTCTTTCCTGCATAGATTAAAAAAATAATCTTTATACGAGTTTGGTTGAATTATTTCACTACATAATAATGATAAATCCTTTAGTTCTTAAATTTTTAATTAAAATGAATTTATCATATTGTTATCTAACGATAAACTTTTTAAATAGAAGTGACATGGTCAGTAACCTAATTAGTTGCATGGCTGATTACCATCTTACAGGTGACCCAGTAATTTTCCATATGACAGTGGCGTGTGCCCTTGGGGTTATATCGGGGTGTGTATAACTTATTTTCTGGGGAACATCCTGTCCACGTGTAGTACTTAGCATATACGGTATATTGCAACAGATGACATTAAACAAATTTTCTTTGTAGCATCGGAGGCAATTTCATGTTCGACCACACAAAATATTTGGCCCCAAATATTTCACAAAAAAGATATGATAAAATCAAAATCAAAAGATAAAGAAATATTAACAAATAAAGGTGGAATTGAGTAAACGGGGATTCGTGTTTTTATGAGCTTATTTTCAGTGGACAACAACAAATGGAAGTTTTTAACGACCTTGTGTGACATAAAGTTGTTGATGTTTGTGTCATTTTTGGTCTTTTGTGGATAGTTGTCTCATTGGCAATCATACAATGTACCACATCTTTTTTTAATATTGACTGGCTATATACATGATATAATATATATAGAACTTGCACGGTCGGTCCAGTGGACATATTTTATACTAGATAACTTATACAGTAATTCTTTTTAGATATATGACAATAATTGTCCGATCTGATACACGTACCTATAATGTGTAGCAGGAACAATTCTGCCTAAGATTCGGGGATGCGGACCACAGCTAATTCTAGTTTGTAAACTGATGTAATGGAAACGACTGATGCCAAAAGTGATGAGCTGTAATAAATCTAAGTGAATAAAAGCCAAAAAACTGAAAACAATATATAATTTAATCAGTAAAGTACAACTGTTATCATGTAAAGCCAAAACTTAATAGAAATGGAGCAGTCAATGACTTCAAATTAATCATACTGAGGAGGCATGTAGCTAATGCACTAACCTATTGGAAACTGGTTGGAAAGCTTGGCTTTCCTTGGTGGGACTGAATGTCAGTCCTCAGAGGATTCAAAATAAGAATCTAAAACTAGTTATATAAATTATATAAATCTCTCGCAGAAGGTATCCAGATAATTTGCAACGATGCAAATATTAAACTTTACAATTAAGATAAATATCTCTAACTAATGATTTCAAAAAGCAAAAGCTATGCAATTTAACAAATATTTACGGAATAAACTTCATGTAAATTTTTAAATAAGAAATATGAAATTTATAGTTTAAAACAAGGGAAATAATAATGTAATAATAATCCTAACTGCCACATTCCTCCCCCCTAAGACAAACAATAAATTTCATAAATAAAGTCTGCTAACTGAAATGTCTATCAAATTGATATATCTGCAACAATAAGCACGTAAAATGCAAATGTCAGGATCAAACATTAAATCCAATATACATCAGTTAAAGTTGAATAATGAGACTGTTCAAGGAGACCGCAACACACTGTGACCAGTCTGATAACTTCCTCCTCCCTTTGAAAACAAATGTAAATGAAATAACATTTGAAAATTTGGTTTATCAAAAGTCTATCAACGTTCACTAGATAAAACATCTTTCAAACACATGTAATTATATCCATTTTAAATTAATGTCACTATTTAACACATACACAAACACACATCGGCATCAGGTTCAAAGGGCGTATGACATTTGCGCCGATTTTGAAAATTTTCATTCTTTCATTTGCGCCGATTTCATTTTTTCATTTGCGCCGATTTTATATTTGCTCCTAATTAGATTTACAGGTAAATTATTACTTGTACATGTACTATACCAATGGTAAAATTTGGTTTTAAATGTTTTTCATTTATGTTTAAGATAATTTTGATTCATATTTTTCTGCAACTTCATTGTAACATGATAGACATATTGCGCACTGAAACTAGCTGAGGAGACAATTTTTTTAATCATCAGGGGCCATACAGAAGATAAGTGTCCTGAAATATAACAACATATCTGACTAATGTACTTTAAAACTGTGTAAAGCCAGAGTCGCCACGGATTTTATTGTCAAAACACAGATCGAGCATAAATATGTGGCAGATGTCCGAAAGACAGAGGGTAAAGAACTACGGTTACGTTCAGGGAAAATGTCTGGAGATGTATCTTGTAGGCCTTCTTCCACCTCCACACAGTGAGCAGGGGACAACTGTTATATACATGTTATGATTGACAATTCATAAATTTGTACAAGTGGCTAATGGAAGAGGTCTATAATGTTAAATGAAAAATAACATGACTTGGATGGAGAGTTCTCTCATTGGCACTCATATCACATCTTCTTATATCTATTCACCTGTAATTTACCTGTAAAAAAAATCGGCGCAAATGAAAGAAAATATCGGCGCAAATGAAAGAAAAAATCGGCGCAAATGAAGTGCAGATCGGCGCAAATGCAAAACGCCGGGTTCAAAGTATAACGGACGCGACTTGAGGTCTTCTTGGTATGTAGGCTTCAGAATAAGTGGTACAGCATATAGGTAACGGGACAGCTAACAGTTGAAATCCAACATGAAAAGTTAAACCAGGCAATGTTCACCAATGTTGATCTCACAGTGGCACATTTGACGTGTACCACCGGGTTCTATTACTGTAATCCAACGTTGTTGATAACGGTAACACAGACGTTGTGCCACCGGAGATGGATCGGGTCCATCTGTATGCAAGGGTCTCAAAATAAAGTTGGACGATGCCCAAATTTTGTGCAAGTTTATAAATAATGGATCAGATCCATCTGTATAGGCTAGAAGTGTTCCTAACTTCAAGCTTAACGTTCACTCTATTGGTTTCTGCCATGACAAAAGTCAAGAAGTCGGACTCTCATAAACTCCCTAAATACTTAATATTTAGCTAGAGATTACAATCCAGACAAACGAGCAACAACTCATACAACAAACCAATTCCTACTAAAACTAGCTAACAGTCTACACTTCAAACTAAACAGAAGATCAGCCATAATTCAAGCCAGTATTTAAATGAAAAATAAAACAAGTTGGGATGTGCAACATCCCTCCCTTTGAAAAAGAAAAACCAAACAGCCAAAACTGAGAGGCATGACACCCCTGAGTACATTGAAATAAATATGAAGTAAAACTATAAATATAAAACACAATGTAAAAACAACCATTAAACAAAGGTTACACAATCTGAACTACAATTATCATTCTTTAACATCTCGCCTATTTCTGAGATCTTCGCTTGACTATCTGCAGACCTGTAATCTCTAGAATGACATATAGAAGACGCGTTGGAACACTTAGACCTGACATGACCTAACTGATGACATTTAAAACATCTCTTTAGTTTACGTTTCCTTCGTGATCTTAATCGCCTCCTCAATATATTAATCAAAATTTCAAAACTGTTATGAACTGATTTACAACAATCTAAACTTTCTGTCTCATCAATAATCTCAGGATCACCAGAAAAATGAACAGCTTCATATTCAATAGCTAGTGATACCGCCTCGTCTAAACTATGAGGGTGCTTAAATGTGACAAATTTAGCCATCTCAATATTCAAAAATGATGTAAATAAGTCAATAAAATACGAATCCAAATCAGAAAAATTATCAGGATAAGCCTTATGAGCTAGTATCTTAAAACGGTGACCAAAATCAGAAATTGTTTCCTTTTCTTTCAAGCTGCAAACTCGCAGTTGAAATTTAAAATATGCCATCCTCTCCTTAGGATTGAACCTCTGAATGAGAACATTTTTCAAGCAGTCATAATCATATAACTGTGGCCTTTTTAAGAAACGTAAAACAGTTTGAGCAGCAAAAGCACTAGTTAAAATCAAGCACGGTAAAGCTTATTTAAGCTTAATGAACCCCACTGATAATAAAGTACGCATTAAGGCACGTACTAAACTGGCTAAGGTAGCTCATGTCAATACAGAAACTATTCAAAATTTTAATGATACTAAACCATCAGTGTCATCAATTAAAACACCAAACAGCACATCATGCTCAGATCTTAAGTTTGATTTATCAGAATCTGATTTAACAGATAGTGAAAAACAAAAGATGCACAACTTTTTGAACGAAAACAAACAAAGTTTTGCAACAGATATGACAGAATTAGGAAAAACTCCCTTGTATAAACACAAAATTGTAACTGTACCAGGTGCACGGCCTGTAAGACGTAATCCGTATAGGCAGTCACCTCAAGTTAGGCGTGAAACTGAAAATCAAATTCAGGAATTATTAGAAAACGGAATTATTGAAGAATCAAATTCTGATTGGTGTTCCCCATTAATCATGATTCCTAAGAAAACGGGAGGTTGGAGAATGGCAATTGATTATCGTTCTTTGAATAAATTAACGGTCCCTATGACTTATCCTCTCCCTCATATTGAAAGTGTTTTTGATGCTCTCGGTGAAGCTAAAGCGAAATATTTTACAAATTTAGATTTAAAAAGTTCGTTTTGGCAAATCCCTCTTGACGAAGAAACTAAACATAAGAGTGCTTTCATATCCCAATCAGGTGTTTACGAATGGAATCGTATGAGTTATGGGCTCATGAATGCAGCTATCACATTTCAATGTCTTATGACTCAAGTTTTTAGAGGTTTAAATTGGAAATTCTTACTCATATACATTGATGATATCCTTATCTTCAGTAATTCATTTGAGGAACATTTAGAACATTTGAGTCAAGTTTTTACCAGGTTAAAAGACGCCAACTTAAAGTTACAACCTGCAAAATGCAATTTTGCTGTTAAAGAAGTCAAATTTCTAGGTCACATAATGTCTCGGCGTGGTATTGAAGTTGATCCAGAAAAAACTAATGCTGTTAGTCAATTTCCGGTTCCAAAAACAGTCAAACAGGTTAGGAGTTTTCTTGGCATGGCTAACTACTATCGTCGTTTCATTAAAGGTCATTCTGACATTGTTTCACCATTAACAGCTTTATTACGTAAAGATGCACAATTCCAATGGACACCACAGTGTCAACAGGCCTTTGAAACCATGAAAAATGCTCTGCTTACTGCCCCTGTTCTATCCTATCCAGATCCAAATAGGTCTTTCATTTTAACCTGTGATGCTTCTGATAAAGCCATCGGTTATGTGTTAGGGCAAAAGGATGATGAAGGTAGAGAATATGTAGTAGCTTATGGTGGTAAAGCTTTGAGTGGCCCGGAAAAAAGTTACCATACATCAGAGAAGGAGTGTTTGGCTATATTAAGAGGCGTTGAAGCATACCGCCCCTATCTAGCTAACTCTCACTTCACGGTGGTAACAGATCACAGTGCACTCACTTGGTTGAAATCTGCAAAATTATCTAATAGGCTTGAAAGATGGGCTCTGAAGTTACAAGACTTGAATTATGATATTATCCATCGTCCAGGGAAAAGCAACGTTGTTGCAGATTGTTTAAGTCGTAGGCCATATATTGAGGCACCAACTGTACAATCTGTATCAACTGCGTATCCTACAACAGATTCCAAATTAGAGTCCGATTCTGATCTTGAAACAGATCGTGCCTCTATTTGTGAATCTGATGAACTACCCGATGGTTGGAGAACCGTCACGGAGTTTATTTATGACGATGAGATTACAGATTCTTGTCCAATCATTTCTGCCATTGACATTGAAGAACTTCCACAAGCTTTAGACAATCCAAATTCGCTATTTGAAAAACAACAAAATTGTCCAGATTTTGCTAACATCATCAAATACTTACAAAACAACACACTTCCACAAGATGAAAAATTACATCGTTCTATAGTTGCTGAAAGTAAATTTTATTCCATTTCTAATGGTGTATTGTATCATTTGTACCAAAGAAGGTGTAGAAGATTACCTACTGAGCTTAGACATATAAAACAAATTGCTTTACCTACTTGTTTAAGGGAAGAAGCTTTACATTGTTACCACGATTCTCTTTTAGGCGGAGGACACTTAGGTCAAGACAAAGTTTATTCTTCTTTATTGGAAAAATATTACTGGCCTAAAATGCATTCAGACGTGTTACAATACATCAAAACTTGTGATAGGTGTCAACGAGCAAAAAGGAATTACAATCCAAACAATCCACCTTTGACCCCAATGCCACACGTTGGTAGGTTTCATCGTTGGCATATTGATATTCTTGGACCTTTGTCTAAAACTAAAGATGGCTATGAACATATCGTCTTAGTAGTCGATTCCTTTACTAGATGGACTGAAGGTTTCCCCATGAAAACCCAAACCGCTAAGGAAGTTGCAAACATTCTTTGCTCTGAAGTTTTCTCCAGGTTCGGAAGCCCAAAGATCCTATTTAGTGACCAAGCTCAGTCGTTCATGGCTAAAATCATAAAGGCTATTTGCGAAATGTTTCAAGTTAAACAACATCACTCAAGTTCCTATCACGCAAATACCAACGGTACAGTAGAACGCCAAAATAGTACTTTAGCAGCTTGTCTCAGAACGTATTGCAATAAGGACCAGTCAAATTGGCCTTCTCTTATCCCTTTTGTAATGATGGCTTATAGGAAATCACCATCCTGTAACACAACAGGATACTCTCCCTTTTACATGATGTTTGGGGAAGAAATGCGGCTTCCTTTTGATGTAGCGTTAGAGCCAAAGGACAATTTAAGTCGCGATCTCAAAGACTATATAGCAGGATTTTTGGCAAACTTAAAAATTGCTCATACAATTGCAAAAGAAAGAGACCAACAACAAAAAACAAAAGATAAGGAAAGACATGACCTTAAATCCAACATTCCAAATTTTTCTGTTGGTGACCAAGTTTTGTTGACAAATAACAAAGTCCCAAAAGGTCTATCTCGCAAATTACACGACAAAGCAAACGGTCCTTATCGCATCATTGAACTCGGTCCAAACTTCACGTACAAGATTAAGCACATTGAAAACAACACTGTACACAAATCTTTGATGAATGCAACAAATATGAGGCGCTATTATGACCCAAATATTCATCGTCAAAGATATATAAATCCCCAAGATCAAATTGAAAATGATGAAGGTTTAAATCAAAATGAGCATGATGTGCAACCACCTCAAATTGACAATGAAGTGGAAAATACACAGGTTAGAAATCATGTTGAAAATGAAGTTGCTGAACAAATAGCTATTGACGCAAACAATGACCTACAAAATAGTCAAGTAGATAATCAAAATAATCAAAATAGAAATGAGAAATTTGGTTTTCAACAAATAAAAAGTGGAATTTTTCGAAATGGTCAAAGATTTATGAGAGTCGAATGGCAAGATGGAACTCGAACTTGGGAACCAAACTCAAGTTTCGACCAAGATTTATTACATGAAATAAATCTAAAATATACACAGAAAGGAAAAAAACGTCAGACAATTATGAAAAAAAGAATCTGAGAACCTTTAACTTGTAGATTAAAATACCAGTAAATAAATTAAAATTTTGCTGCTACATTTATTGGTTAAAGATTACAATCATTAGTTTTTCCTTAATAATCATAAAATTTAAAATGTTTCCAGTTAGGACTCATAATCATTAGACTAAATACTTTGGAACAAGTGCCCCAATATTTTAAATATGCACTCATATCTTTTGATAAAATCACAGCCAATATACATATATATATATAGGTGTCACACCATATACCTGTATACACATGCAATGACAAAATATTCCGTAAGGTTTAATAAAACTTCATATTTGTGTAATATAATGAAACTGCTGACCATAGTTATTTAGTGCTTTCAATTTTTTCGGAAATTTTGATGTGATAAAGTCAATCCTTAACAGCTAGTCTGTTGTATTTAGTGCTAGAAATGTGTGCTCATGCGCATGACATGCATACTCGACTTTCATCATATCAATAATTTTTTTATTCCTTTTAAATTATTTTTTTTTCGATATTTTGTAGGCAATTTTGGGCTTGGTCAGCGAGTTTTTATATACACTATTATGATGGTCATTTTTTGTGGTGTATCAGTTGGTGCCATGACAGCCAAAGAAACAGACATAGTACAAAGAATAAATTATGGTGTGATTTTTAAAGAAGAAACAAAATTGTATTTAGCTAAGGAGTCCTGGTTACACACATTCAAGGTGTCATTACCTGAACATTTTAGTTTACCAAACATAAGTTTTTGTAATGAAAACTCTACCCAATGTGATTATTTCAATTCCATTATTAATTTTGTTCGCCATTTACAGGACACCACAAAAATTCATTTGATAGAGTCAATTAGGAGTATTAAAACACTAATTCCCCAAAATGATATTTTATTAAAAAAGCGCAATGCACGCTCATTTTTACCATTCATAGGCTCATTAGCTAAAGGTTTATTTGGCACTGCAACCATGGGAGATGTAAATTTACTAGCTAGCCATATCAACCAAATAAATCAAAGAACAAGATTAATGGCTAGGGCTCTAGAGCAACATGGAGATCACTTGTCTTCATTTATGTCACTAGTTGACAAAAGAACAACCAATCTGATGGATGGAATTCAACAAAACTCAGTAGAAATTCTTGCCATTGCAAACAAATTTCAGATGTCATTAGAGAACACCCAAAGTTTTTTCCTTAACACGACCACATTACTAACAGAGCTCACTAACAAAGGCAACATGCTCAGAAGCAAAGTGGACCAATTTCAGGCAGCAATCCAAAGTTTGGTCGAAGGGCGGATTTCACCATTCTTATTGCCAAAACATACTCTAACACTAGCTCTACACAAAATCCAAACCATCTTAACAAATTCATATCCTGGATTCTACTTAACACAACCTCACCCATCCTATTACTATACTAATTCAAATTTCATGTTTATGCGTAACCACTCTAAACTTTTCATTACCCTTCGTTTTCCTATATCTTCACTCACTCACCCTCTTCGTCTTTACAAGATCTTGTCACTTCCTGTTCCTGTAAATAATTCTCTCAAGCATGCTACTAAGTTACTAGATCTACCTGATTTCTTTGCTATAACACATCAGCATGACTATTATTTACATATCTCAGCTAACGAACTAAGTAACTGCAAGCATGAATCAATAGTCACGTGCAATTTTAACAAGGCACTCATACCAACGCATGTTCCACAATGCACTATTGGATTGTTCAATAACGACATCAACCAGGTTTCACAATTCTGTGATTTCCGATTTCTGAAAAACCATTTGACCCATGACATCATTGAATTGAGTTCCACATCAGTATTGGTGTATCAAAGTGATTCGCTTGCACTCAATTGCCCAGGTAAACAAACCACTTTACCTGGTTGCAAGTTCTGTGTTATTCAGTTACCGTGCAAGTGTTCACTGTCTACAGTATCTTTATATTTACCTCCCAGATTGGTCAACTGTTATAATAAAACCTCAGAACTGTCAGTGTTCCATCCAATTAATTTATCAGTTTTACAAGAATTTTTCAATCAAAATAAGTTAAAAACTATTTTAGGAGATTCTTTATTTTCAAATCAAATCAGTATGACAATACCAAATTTTAAATTTTATACTCATAATATGTCTAATATTTTAGCTGCAGACCACGAAGTACATTTAAGTTTAAAGAAAATGTCTGCTGCAGCTAGGAATGATTCCCTTATATTTAAGTCTTTAACTGAACCACTTTTATATGGTCAAATTAAATTGCAATCTGAGTGGCCTGATTTAAACGCCATTTTGATTTTTGTCGCTATTGGAATAGCGTCAGTAACATTTCTATTTTTTATATTCATGTTTTTGAAATTTCGTCGAATGGCAACTGCCATTTTAGTACTGCAACAAGTTGTAAAATCAAAATCAGACAGCGTTCCATCATTTATTTACCATAAAGTTACTGCAACACCTGCACCAAATGATATTTCAATTCTTGAAAAGTTTATAACATCAGAATTTACATGGTTACATGCTTCTGTTATACTAAGTTGTTTAGTACTTGTGCTTTTATCAGTACTTGTTTACTTCCTGTATCGTCGAAGAAATTCAAAATGCACTCGGGTTTACCTAGAAATAACGTCCGGTGGTGATTGTGTTACAATACCCATAATAAACTTATCATTGTGTCCATCGTACTACGATTTCTCAACACCGTCAGTGCAAAACATTACAATTTCAGCTCTTCCTTATTCTAAATTGTTTTTTCTGTGTTCTTCATTTGTCATTACCAATAAATTAACTATGAAAACTGTACAAATTCCAGATTCAGTCAGCATAGGATATCTAACTCGAAGAAGACTTAACAAAATTTTAATGCAATCTTTTAATGCGTATGTTCTAGTTACGCACCAACGTTTTGCTACTGTATTAAATCCAGCCAGTTTTGGTTCATAGTTGAAAAGTCAGTTTTAGACCCAATTTTCGTATAGGTGATGCAATGGACAATACTTTTTATATGACCTTATTACTCAGGACTAAATTGATTACATATATTCTTTTGTATATTTTGTATATATTGTGTGATTTGTTTGTTTTTAATTTGATTATATATATTTATTGATTTACAAATGTATGATTACTATTTTCCAGATAAAATTAGTTCATGATTTCGGGACGAAATCAGCTGAAGTAGGGGGGAGTTGTCATGGAGTAATTTTAGACCTCATTTTATATTTTGGTGAAAATTTAGTTTTCAGCAAAAAGGCAAAAGTTTAAGATATTTTATTTATTTAAAGTCCACTTCGAAGCTGCAGTATTAATTAAAAGTATTTTTGTTTTATAATCGTTCATTATTGTTGAAGGAAATCATTTTCATATTCTCGATATATTTAAGATAAGAATTTCAAATCTAACAGATATTTATTTTGGCATTTGTTACTTTAGATTTTCTCTTTGTTAGGCTTTATTTTTATCAATTTAAGATGTTTTAGCGACAAGCTAAGTGGACACAATCAGACATGTTTTTTTACTAATTCCATTGTCCGGTAAACACAAACAAGTTGTTGTGTAAACAACCTATGTCTAGGTAACCTGGTCAATTAGGGTTCTTTGTCCTGTCCAGCAAAGACCTTTCCACGCCCCTTTTTACCCCAAAATATCAGGGTAACTAAGATAGCTTGATTGTTTAACGAATCTGATTGGTCGAACCTGAAACAGTAACGCAAAATCGAACAAGTGAATTTCGGTCCCTAAAGTGGCATTATCGAATGCGCTTTAGAAGATATAACATCTAAAACCAACTTCACTGTGTTTGTTATAACTGTTTTCAGGTGAGTCAAGTATTTTTATTTATTATTTTATTTAATTGCATCATGAAACTTCGTTAAGTTTCATTTCCATTTTATTTTAGTAAAGTTGATTTCTCGATCAGTGTAAATAGATGTATATATGTTCAAAAAAAAGGTTGGTTTATTCTTCACAAACTTTCTGTACTCAAGGGTATTTTTAAACGCGTTATAGAATTAAGTTTTACGCTCGCATGTTGGAAATGATAATTTTGACTTATCGCTTGTTCATACTTAAAACAATTTAAGGTCAGTTCCGCAAGGATAAGATATTGATTATTTTAATAAACGCGCTATGCGTAATTTTCACATGTGTAGGTTAATTTAATGAGAAATTATTTATCGTAAACTATTCTTGTCGTTTAGTCCTATTTTATTAAGAGTCATGAATTTTTGATACAAAGCAAGCTCGTAGATTTTAATAGCTAGTTTTCCCCAATTCATATTATATTGTTTCATATTTATATTATTTGCATATTCATGATTAGTTTCGTAATGCTAAGTTTAGTCTCGATTTCGAATATTTCTCAACCAATGCTCATTGTCGGAATTGATTATTTTTGGGTTGATAGGTTTATAGTTTAAGCTTTTACAAGCGCCACATATATGCTCTACCATGTTTATATTTCGAAAGATACCAGATCTCAATATGTTCTTACATATGTACATCCCCCTAGTCAAAATATTATATACTCATTATTTTATGCTGTTCGGCACGTGCTTTATGCTCTGTTAGGTTCAAATAGTCGGTCTCGCATTATGCTCATACATTTAATATTAAGTCCGCATCTTGCTCATATATTTGAATGCTGAATAAGCTTTTATTTATAAGAAATATTATAAGCATACGTGTTCGTCAGTTTAAATGCATATGCTCATGCATTTACATAAAATTGGTATACTATAGATATTATTTGATCATTTATATGAATTATATGTTTCTATTATTTGTATTATATACTATTATATTGTGTAAAATATATGATTATCGAATGCGCTTTAGAAGATATAACATCTAAAACCAACTTCACTGTGTTTGTTATAACTGTTTTCAGGCCCTTACCCATACACAATAGTCCGTAAGGTGTGCTGTTGGTTAAGTCCAACCATAACAGACAAACATCAGTACATACAACCCAGCATCCGACAACTCAGATAACAGTCAGAAATCCAACGCTGATAACTATAGCACAACTCTGATAACTCACTTGTTCGATTTTGCGTTACTGTTTCAGGTTCGACCAATCAGATTCGTTAAACAATCAAGCTATCTTAGTTACCCTGATATTTTGGGGTAAAAAGGGGCGTGGAAAGGTCTTTGCTGGACAGGACAAAGAACCCTAATTGACCAGGTTACCTAGACATAGGTTGTTTACACAACAACTTGTTTGTGTTTACCGGACAATGGAATTAGTAAAAAAACATGTCTGATTGTGTCCACTTAGCTTGTCGCTAAAACATCTTAAATTGATAAAAATAAAGCCTAACAAAGAGAAAATCTAAAGTAACAAATGCCAAAATAAATATCTGTTAGATTTGAAATTCTTATCTTAAATATATCGAGAATATGAAAATGATTTCCTTCAACAATAATGAACGATTATAAAACAAAAATACTTTTAATTAATACTGCAGCTTCGAAGTGGACTTTAAATAAATAAAATATCTTAAACTTTTGCCTTTTTGCTGAAAACTAAATTTTCACCAAAATATAAAATGAGGTCTAAAATTACTCCATGACACCCTCTCAAATTCATTATCAACTGACATGCCATCTCAAATTCATTCCACTGATTCCATAGAGAAACAGTCTCAAAATGAATAAAATAATCTGTTATATCAATGCTGATACCATCAAACAAACAAGGTTTTTCTTCAAACCTAATCATAACTAAATATACATGTACAAAATGAACCAAACCATGAAAATAAAATACCCCAGAAATAACTATGCAAAACTGCTCTGATTAGGACTGTCATATCCAGTGGCACCAAACATTGACTCAAATGTCTGCTCCATTTCTTATAAATAATTTGGTTCAGTTACAAACCAGAAAAGCTGCTTTAGAATTCCACACCCCACCCGCACTACCAAATGTAGCAGGAACAATTCTGCCTAAGATTCGGGGATGCGGACCACAGCTAATTCTAGTTTGTAAACTGATGTAATGGAAACGACTGATGCCAAAAGTGATGAGCTGTAATAAATCTAAGTGAATAAAAGCCAAAAAACTGAAAACAATAAATAATTTAATCAGTTAAGTACAACTGTTATCATGTAAAGCCAAAACTTAATAGAAATGGAGCAGTCAATGACTTCAAATTAATCATACTGAGGAGGCATGTAGCAAATGCACTAACCTATTGGAAACTGGTTGGAAAGCTTGGCTTTCCTTGGTGGGACTGAATGTCAGTCCTCAGAGGATTCAAAATAAGAATCTAAAACTAGTTATATAAAATATATAAATCTCTCGCAGAAGGTATCCAGATAATTTGCAACGATGCAAATATTAAACTTTACAATTAAGATAAATATCTCTAACTAATGATTTCAAAAAGCAAAAGCTATGCAATTTAACAAATATTTACGGAATAAACTTCATGTAAATTTTTAAATAAGAAATATGAAATTTATAGTTTAAAACAAGGGAAATAATAATGTAATAATAATCCTAACTGCTACAAATGTATAAAATTTTGAACAGCTTCAAATATATGAAGTCCGTAGAAACACCGCAAAGGACCTCCTTAGTGCACTAAGAACAAAAATGTGCACTAAGGACCTGCTGGAATGATACAACTGTCACAAAGGATATGGCATATAGAAATAGACTTTGTAAAAGGAGACGGTCCGGTAAGACACCTTTTTGGCCCCAAAATATGGCAGTTTTACAAAATTGTTAAAAGTAAACTTTTAGTTATTTTTTGGACAGTAGAATGCTTCTGCTAAATAAGTATAGGCTGTTTTTGACAATACATGGCACATATATCGGGTACTAGCACCATAAAGTCATGCTAAATGTCAAAAACCATCTGAAAATGACATTTTCCGGCATATTTGGTGGATTTTTCATATTTGAGCTTGAATCGGATCGTTTTTAATGACAAAATCAGAGAAAATCTTCCACATACACTAATAGAATCAAATAAAATAGACACTTAAGTGTTCAAAAGTGGTCAAAATCTTTCGTCAGATGAACCTGAAATTTGAGGCCAAAATCGGTCCTTACCGGACCTACTCCTTTCATAATTTTAAATTATATCTTTTCTATAATGTTTTCTCGACACGTGCCTCAAAAAGTTGATTGTCACCTTTAGTATAATCGGTAGAAATTCATGTTCGCTCAACCTTGAACCGTGAATAATCTGCTAGTATACTGATTAAACATGTACTAGTATATGGTATTTCAAATTGTTCTCTATTTTTTTTTTTCATTTGTTTGTTTCTGTCGTATTTATTCTGTCTGCTATATTTTTTACTTCTAAAGTAATATTAGCATATTTTCAACTCTTTTCAGTTTGGGAATTTTTCATCCTTTTAATTTTAAAAAGACAAATAATTGTGAACACTTCACGAAAAAGTGAGGATTGATATTTGGTTGCTTAACGTCCAGTTGCCAATACTTCATTCATTTTTCTAATGTCAGGAACTATGCCATTTATCAATATTTCGATTTGAGCGTCACTGATGAGTCTTGTGTAGACGAAACGCGCGCCTGGCGTACTAAATTATAATCCTGGTACTTTTGATAACTATCACAGCAATGTTTTTAAACATGTTTAGGAAAGGAACATATTTTCTGATTCGATGTTTATATACAAATTATAAATATGTATAGGTCGATGTTTAGTCCCTTCGATGTATTAGACTGTAAATATGACCAATTTATTTCTGACATCTTCTTCATTTTTAACTTTTGTGGATAGGTGTTTCATTGACAGCCATACCACATCTCCTTTCGCTTATTTTTGTTGTATATATTTATTCCATTATTTTTATTTGATATGCCGAAAATAAGAATACGAAGTTATTTATTAAATGCTATAAATAAGCGAAGTAAAACAACCGTTAATAATTATGTATATGAGCATTTATTTATATCTATTTATAAAATATTTTAAATACAAGCAGACGCTCCGTGTTGAAGGCCGTACTTTAACCTAAAATGGTTTACTTTTTAAATTGTTATTTGGATGGAGAGTTGTCTCATTGGCACTCACACCACATCTTCCTATATCTATATACCATTTGTGACACCAATTTCATTTATTTCCAAATCTTAAAATCATACATTTCCGTTCTTTTGCGTCTCTTAATAATGGCAGAACGGGCTTAAGAGTCATATGATTAAGTTAACTGAACTATTTCGTTCTCACACATCATTAGCGGATTTAGGGGGTTAAAGCGAGGCCCCCTCCCCCCCCCCCGTTTCAAAATGTTAAAATATTTTTTTGTATTAACCATTTCTTGTTTTAATGTTATCTTTACTATAATTTGAATATCTAGCACTGAATAGGGTGACACGTTGTCGCTACACTTCTTTAAATATACACAAGTCATAATTGCATTGGCCAGAGGGTAACTTGATAATTAGAGGACCAAAGGATTTAAATAAGACAATCCAAGGCTGCTATCTCTATATTTTATTATATATATCTTTATTAGCCTCACTTAAGAGTGATACAACAATTGCAAAACGGGTAGATACGATATGTAATCAAATAATTAAACTTATAGAATTAATACTTAAAAGTTTATTTAGAGTAATCATATGCCGGATAAACAAAAAGTGTGCCATTTATTGAAAAACATATGGTTTGGTATAACCAGAGACATATAATACAATTGTATTATATGTCTCTGGTATAACAAGAAAACTTCTCTAGTGTTCTAAACATTTCTCACATAACCCCTCCCCCAAACCCCCACTTCAAGCTCTGGATCCGCGCCTGCCCATAGTGCTTATTACATTATAAAATAAAATGGTATCCATCTTCAATTGTTGAAATAAAGATGAATTGTTAAAAAAAAAAAGCATTGACACCAGTTTAAAGTTATCGTTCATAGAAGACAGTTATGATTTATTCTATAATTCTCTTTTTAAAACGTAAAATAATTTTACCACTTGGAGTTTTTCTATATTACTTCTGTAATCGGATTTTGAAGAACCCCATGGACACCACATACTCTCAAATGTCTTTCAAGTAACAATGATAGTATGTAAACTCTTGTGTTGTTAGTAAGGAAATGAAATATCAAAAGCCTTTGTTTCTCATTTTGTATCTCAAAATAGAGTTCGTTAATTAAAAAAAAAAGCTTGCATAGCAATTTCCTTAAAAACTAAATATATATAACAAAAGGCAAAGTTTTAAAACACAAAATTTATTTTTTATTTTTCATTCATAAACTTGAAATTATACCACGCTAAACCGTTAGGTTAACAACCATTGATTAATCAATAAGTAACGACCAAAAGACAATTGTTTATTGGATTAGGTTGATTGAACATGATGATTCGGGAATCTGCAATAAACCGTTGGTCACGTGGCGAGTAGCACGCGTTTATCAAAAAGTCATTTAACTTCAAAATTACAAAATCTATTGATACCTAACTTTATAGATATAAGGTTTTTAATCATATCCTCTTATATTCATGCTCGCTGTGATCTTAAAACATCGTTTTAGTGTCCTTAATGCAAAAACTTTCTTCTTAGTGCACTAAGAAGTCTTTTGCGGTATTTCTACACACCGAAATATATGGCCTTATTATTGGTAATATACCATATTATTGTCACTAATGGCTTAACGTGTTACCAAATTAAAAAGAAGAAATAGGCTCAAAACCGCATTTTTAACTTTAGATTTTTTTCAATCCCAAAATAGAGAAGAGGTCCGGTATACAGACTAATTAAAAAGTCCAGATGAGAAGTTTAACTTGCTTTTCTATTCCCGGCACTTTTAACGGTTTCTTGACGCATGCAAAAAAAAATGCAGTATACCTGGTTACAGTTGCTCATTGACAAATTATCATCTTTCGATTATATGATCTTAAATCTATATGGTCTTAATTTTAAAAGTTATAAAATCTAAATGTGAAGTGATCTAAAAGGTTCAATATTAATGAGTATTTTCGCTGTGAAATGAATCTAAGGTCGTCTAAAAGTATATACATGTGTATTTAACCCGACTACTGACTACATATAGTAAACTATTCATTATGTACATATAAGGGGGGTCTGAGCGGGACTTGGGTTGTCGAGGCATATTTTTAGTAAACGTGACACATGAAAGTCAAATTATGAGGGAGGGTAAGAGGAGTACTGATTCCGAAATCCCGAGCTTAAAAACACGAAATCCCGAAATCCCGGGCTTAAAAACACTAAATCCCGAAGTCCCGAAATTCGAAAAAAGAATTATCGGATCCCGAAAGGGTCAATCCCGAAATCCAGAGCTTAAAAACACCCGATCCCGGAGTCCCGATAAAGGTCCTAGCTATATCCCCCCTCAAATTATTGTGCCGTGAAAACGCGAAATGAAGTTAAGCGGGACATGGGATATTACAAAAATATCAGAATTGTTCACTTACATAGTGTAAGCGTGATGGCATCATGCGGGAATCTAAAAAAATAAATAGTAACTAAGCGGGATCCGTGAACAGAACCCCCAATGAGACCCCATTAGTTGTGGCTTATTTTGGTCTTTTTAGTTCGTTTCTTTCCCCTACATTACTTGACCGTTTTTGTAAAACAACAGCACTCGAGGTCTGACAGTATTTTACCAAGAACATGAAGAAATGCACAAAATATTCAAAAAGGAAGGCCTAGAAAATTTAAATATTGGTATGCACACATACTCCCCTGTCAGCACAGACAATTATATTTTTGTAAACGAGCCTAACTCGTTTCTAATATTTATAATAGAACTGAAAACAAAGTTGAAATGGAAATGGGGAATGTATCAAAGAGATAACAACATGACCAAAGAGCAGATAACAGCCATAGGTCACCAATGGGTCTTCATTGCAACGAGAAAATCCCACAACCTGAGACTGGGGTGGATCCTGAGTCATATAAAGGGGTTCCTAACCCAGGATAAATTTGGGGGGGGGGGGGGGGGGGGGGGGGGTGTCAAACTACATGTCCACGTTCAAATGCATTGATGTCCAGTAAAGAAAGGGGGGTTCCAACATGTACAACCCTCAGCCCCCCGGGATCCGTGCCTGTGAAGCATGCTTTAGCTAATGCCATTAAACAAAAATGTATACTAGTTGAGTTATAATGGACGTCTTACTAAACTCTTCAATACAAAAAAATGAAACTAAAATAAAAATCATACAAAGGTCACAAAGGCCATAACTTCTGGCTCCTGAATTAGAAAAAGTGCAAAATGCAGTGGGGATAAAAGCCTTTACTGTAAATTCCTGAAATTACAATTATATAAATCATCTCGCATCTTTGTGCATTTCTTGAAATTGGTCATATTAATAAATGCATGCAATATTTTCAGAAAATTTCAATATATAGGCTTTTAAAAGTCAATCTTGTGCATGATTATCAATGATTATACTCGCACATTTAACACAACTCAAAGGTGTCTATGCTATTTATGACAACTTTTTATACCCCTGCTTTCAAAAAAGGGGGGTATACTGTTTTACCTCTTTCTGTCAGTCCGTCCGTCCGTCAGTCAGTCCGTCCCATGAATATTTTTCGTCGCATTTTTCTCAGGAACTACAATACAAGGATTTCTGAAATTTGGTTTCAGGGTTTATCTAAGTCATTTATACCATGTGATGCGTTTTCAGATTGATCACTTGACAACATCCTGTTTACCGAAACACTTGTATGATTTTACACATGATAGCCAAGTTGAAAATTTTCGTCACATTTTTCTCAGGAACTACAATACAAAGATTTCTGAAATTTGGTTTCAGGATTTATATAAGTCAGCTATACCGTGTGATGCGTTTTCAGATTCATCACTCGACAACTTCCTGTTTACCAAACACTTGCATATTTTTACACTATTTATATTATCCTCTTGCGGCAGGGGTATCATCAGATAGCCTGATTTGGTCTAATTCTCCTGAATTCTAGCAGGTACTTTATTCCAACTTGTTTTATTCAAACAAACCATGTCTTAGATAGTCTTGGAATTAGAATACATTAATCATAAAATTTTCATAATACTTTGGTGAATTATCTATTGATATAATCATGATAATTAAGCTCCTTTTTAATTTTTAGGGATTTTAAATTTTTAATTAAAAGTTAGGGATTTTATTCATAAAAGGGGGGATTTTCCAGTGCGTATACTATTAATAATGCTTTGAGCAATTTTCATGAAACTTGGTGAATTATTTTTGTATAACATAAACATGATAATTCTTTTTAATTTAAAAAAAAATCTGATTTATGTCATTGTACTATCATGACTTGGGATTAGGATAGTTATTATAGATATTTTTATGAAACTTTGGTGAATTGTTTTTATATCTTGACATAAACACCCTTTTTATTATTATGACCCAAAGTGGAGGGGGCATAATGTTTAACACTTGATCGTTTGTCCGTCTGTCCCAAAGTTGTTTTTTGTTCTCTTACAGTACTTGAGTTTGCCTCAACCAAATTCAATTAAACTTTTACAAAAGCTTGTTATCGCAATACTCAGATCAAGTTTGAATTTTGGTGATGTCAGTGTTACTATACTAGAGTATCAGAGTTATGCCCCTTTAGAAATGGGGAAAATATGCTGAATTTTTGGTTTCCTGTTCTCTAAACTTTAGTTTGTCTCAACCAAATGTTATGAAATCAATACACAATGCTTATCACCACAAAATACAGATTAAGTTTGAATTTTGGTAGTGTCTCTTTTACTAAATTCTATAGTTATGTTCTTTAAAAATGGAAAAAATTGTTTCGGCCTTCTAACTTAAGTTTCCCTCAACCAAATTTTATTAAACTTTAAAACAATACTTTTTATCACAATTTTAATCAGATCAATTTCAAATTTTGGTAGTAAAACTTTTACCGTTCTTCAGTTATGTTCCTTTAAAACTTTGAATAATATGCAAGCTGGAGTATCATTCCCTATTTATCATGTATATTTTTTTAAAAGATGCAGAGTTAAGGAACTTTAGTTTTGCAAAGTTATTTAAAATTTGTCCATTTTCAAAAACTTTGAAAGGTTTTAGAAATGTATTTGACTATTTGTTAAAAAAATTGCTGCCTTAAACTTATAGTCACTTGAGATATCTATAAATTGAGTCAAATTATATACATGTTTTAAGTCAATGAATACCACTGTTTGTGCATGTTGTTTTTTTTGGAGGGCGGGGGTCTTATTTGCACAGTGCTCATAGTTTTTTAGTCGATCAATAAAATTCATTTAAAGCTTAAAGACCACCTATAAGGGCAAGAAGCTTATCAAGCACTCATGGTTTAGGTTTTTATTAAACACACATTAATATACATATAAATGTACATTAAACAGAAAAAATTTTTGATGCAAGATCTCATTCAACTTTTACTCTTTTATGTATAGGACAAGAACTATAGAAGATACAGAGAAATAATATACAGAAGAAATGATAGGCAATGTAAAATTTGCAGAAGCCATCTAAACCTAAATGGTAAGGCACCTTTTAATTTTAAAAAGTTATTGAACTTGAAAGATGATTATTAGTATCATGATTACTATAAAAATTCAAAGATGTGGTATATTGAATATGAAAACTATGATGGCCTTGAGAAAGCAATTGTAGGCCTGTTACATCCTTCAATAATGAGAAAATCCATACCCTATACTATAGTCAAAGTAGGCTGCTATAAAAGACCTAAAGATGAAACATTGAAACAATCAAACTGTTAAACTAATCATGCTAATTGCCTAGTTTATAACAAAATAAATTACAAAAAATAAATATGACCGGTATGAAACAACAACAACAACCACTAAATTTTAGTGTCAGACTAAACTGACAAAAGCTACAGGCTCTGAACTTTGGACAGGCACAATAGGAATATGGCAAGGTTATATAAAAATAAGATGTGGTATGATTGCCAACAAGACAACTCTCCAGACAACCAATGATGTAAATTTCCTGCAAACATGGACTTGACTACTGTAAATCAACTAATTTTTCGTGAATACTTTATTTGGCATTTTTATTTTTATACTTTCTATTGGTATTAGTCTATTCTACATCGCAGTTATTTATTTTTCTCGAGTTCAAGTTTACTTAATGTATTTTAATAAGGAAAGATACACATGAAAAACATTTATTGCTGTTTCTCTCTCCATTTATCCACTTATAACATTTTATTTGTTTATTTTGTGTATTTATAGGTGATCAGACATCTTGGTTTTCATGACCAATAGGTCATTACTGAAGAGGAAACTTAAAGTTGAAATTTATTTACATAGTGCATAATTGGATTAATTTGAAATGGAATGTGTGCTTTCCTGCAAAAAAGAAATAGGAAATTTCAACATTATCACATGATAATGACCATATAAAACAAAATGGAGTTCTATCATAGATACACAAAAACACTATTGCATAAAGCAACAACATATCTTAATCAAAAGAAAGGAGAATGCAGAACAAATACTATTTTGTTGTTGAAAAAAGGAACACCAGTTTTATCCACTCATTTACATCGCTCCCTCATATCAAATATACAGAAGAAGATCATTAAAGAACAATTTGCAAAAATGATTTCTCTTAGAATTGAAGGGAATTGTTTAGTGAATGGAATAATGTATTCACTGAATTCTTACGTAGTGGATTGAATAACTGTACACAAGCTGAAACAGAAGAAGTTTTAATTTAAAATAACAAGAAAAGTGTTTATTTTATTATTTAATCTGCAAATATATAAACAAATTCTTTAGAACACCACAAATGATATAATGACATTCAAATTGGTTGTTATTAATGTATCGCATTGAAACAATTACAAAGAAAACAGAAGCATTTGCTCCAAAAAAAATTATAAATCAAAGTTAAATTTATATGAAAAGTATAAACAATACCTAGATCTAAATAGTCAGACTGTATTATTTTCAATGTCATTAAAATGTTGAGTCAAACATTTATTAAAGTTTTAAATATTATTTGCATCAATTATACAGTCTTGTAATAATTATATTCATACTGTCTGTATACATGGTGTAGTGAAGAAATGTTTAACAAGTAAAAATAAGGGAAAACATTTCCTTAAGGGAAATTTGATGCTCAAAAATTTCCTTAGAGGAAATTTGAAGAACAATGATTTCCTTAGAGGAAATTTGTTGTCTTGAATTTTCCTCCAAGGAAAAGTGTTTGTCAAAAATTTCCTCACAGGAAAAAGTATTTCCTCCAAGGAAAATGTGAAACTACAAATTTCCTCACAGGAAAAAGTATTTCCTCAAAGGAAAATTTGAAGCTGCAAATTTCCTCAAAGGAAAATTTGAAGCTGCAAATTTCCTCAGAGGAAAAAGAATTTCCTCTAAGGAAAAATAATTTCCTTTAAGGAAATAGAATTTCCTCGAAGGAAATAATTATACAGCAAATTCCCTAAGGGAAATCTTTTTCCCTTGAGGAAATAACAATTTCCCTTGAGGAAAAATCTTTTTCCTGCAGGGAAATTTGATTTCCCTTGAGGAAAAGTACTTTTCCTCTGAGGAAATTGTTGAAAAAAGGGGCATAACTTTTTCAACAGTGGTGCTAGAGCAAAAAAAATTTAGGACAAATATCAGGGAACCAATACCAACCAAGTTATCAACTTTGTTTTGACTTAACTCCAAAAATTAAGGTGACAACTTTTGCACTCAGCGGAATTGCAAACTTGTCCCGGAGACTGTTGATTACAAATCCCTTAGGATTTAAATATCCTGTAGGATATAAAAAATATCCTACCGGATTATGACTTTATCCTATAGGATTTCTCAAAATCCGGTAGGATTTTTAAAAATCCTATGGGAGAAAAAAATATCCTACAGGATTTTGTCACTATTTTCACTCCAGTTGCCGAACCGGGCGAGCCACACCAAATTTTTTTTTTGTATTGTGTTATTTATCCCCAGAGGTACATTATTGCCAAATTTGATGACTCTACGACAAAAAAAAGTGTGGTTCCAATTTGCACTTATGAGAAGTGCAAATTAATCCAAGAACATGTTCAAGGTATATAGGATTTTTTTTTCTGAGACAAGTGCCTGTGAGCATACAGCTTGAATAAAAATGTACTGAATTTTCAGCAATACATCAAATAATTCAACTTCATTTGAAAGACGAACAAACACTACTTCGCGGATCTGCGCTACGCGGAAAGTAAAATCAAAACACACATCGAGACACCAGTTTCTACGTTATGATTTTATCGGTATTCTTCAGACAAGCGTCAGATCCATATATGTGTGCCTCCAAACGGGAGTACTACAATCCCGGTTTCAAAGGTTTCCTACATTTCTCCGGTTGAAGAGAAAATTAATAGCGTGTTTAAAATATTTCATGAATGAACGTTTTTCATCGTTTACTACGATTTTTACAAATTTCTATTCAATAGGTAAAAGCCCGAGAGTATCGGAAGTATCAAAGTATCTCATCTGATCTCGGCCCACAACAAACTCGGACTATAATAAACTCGGCCTTTTACATATTCGGCATTAGAAATCGGACTATAACGAAAATCGTAATTATACTGATTGCTATTAAGACTCCTAAACAAAGTTTTTGCTCAGTTCTTATTATTTTCTTCTTGTGGTCTATTTAGTTGTATTTTGAGGGGCCAACACAAGGGAGGAATTTACTATAGAACCCTAAGGGATTTTTTTTTATAAATTTTCAATAACAATAATAAATTATAAACTTGAAGAAAACAGTAAGTGACAGACACACATGGTTTTCAGTAATGATCACAGGACCATAAAACAAATCAAATTAGTTAAATTTAGGTTGAGTCCATGGTGTCAACCCACCCAAATCCTCAGGTTTGAATACTTAAAACAGTCAGATCCCCACTCCTAAACATTATATGTTCTTATACGTTACAATAAAACAAATCAAATGAAATAAAAGGCGAGTCTCCTGGGGTCACTCTCACCCCCTGGTTTTTGAGAACTTATTAACAGTTGAGATCCTCGCCCATATACCATATATATATATTATTGTATGGGACAATGAAATAAATCAAATGAAATATAGAAGAAGTCCACAGGGGTGACCCCACCAACTTCTTTTTGAAAAACTTATACGGTCAAAATGATCACCCCTAAACCATATATATTCTTTTATGGGGCAACAAAACAAAACCAATGAAATATGGTGGGAGTACCTCTGAGTCATCCCCAACCCCTCATGTTTGAGAACTTGTAAACGGTTGAGATCCCCAACCCTTAATCATAAATATTCTTGTATTGGACAATAAAACGAGTAAAGTGAAATATAAGGAAGTCCCTCGGTGTAACCCCATCCTGTTTTGATAACTTGTAAACAGTCAAGATCCACCCCTTTTTCGAAAACTTGAAAACTGTTGAAATCCCCACACTGAAACAACATATATTCTTGTACGAAATAATAAAACAAATCAGATGAAATAAAAGGCTAGTCCCCTAGGGCCACTCTTACCCTACCTCATGCCTGTTTGAGAACTTGTAAACTGTCTAGATCCCCACCCCCAAATCATGAATATCACTTTACCAGACCAGACCAATTAGTATTGGACTTTGCTTGATGTCAGGCGACCGTGGGAATGACTTATTTTGAGAGCTTTGTTTGGGAGACTTCGTAGCAGCATCCTGTTACAATTATTTCTTGATAAAGTTTTTTCATTTTTAAGTAGGAAAAAAAAGTTAACCATGCAATCTACACACAATCTATTTGAAATATTACAATCTACCGTTGCAAACTTTCCACGGGTGCTATCCAGCACTTTGATTATTTTTATTTTCTAAAATTGAGTTTTCCATGTATAGTTAATACAAACTATGACAATACGTGCATAACCTGTAGCTTACAAAACGCTCTGTAGCCCAAACTTTTTATTACGTTTTTTCAAAAAAGAATAAACTACATTTTGGCATATGATTAAAAAAAAATCTACTGATTTTGATTTAGACCACACTCATGAAAACTATAAAAGAGAGATAGAGAGAGAGAAACTGTTGACATAAAATCCACAAATTAATCAAAGCAATACCAAAATAATTCATATATAGAAAAGAAGATGTGGTATGATTGCCAATGAGACAACTGTACACAAGAGACCAAAAACAACACAGACATTAACAACTATAGGTCACCGTACGGCCTTCAACAATGAGCAAAGCCCATACCGCATAGCCATGCACTTTATCAAATTTTACAGATTTTTTTTCGTTTTCTTTGAAAACACATATAAATAGAGAGAAGCTGTTAAGAACCAAGAAAATTACTATAGACAAGAAAATAAGTGACGGAAATCATTAATTGTCTTCTTATTATAAGTTATAGAAGCCATTGTCCATTAATTACTTTACCAATTTAAAAAAAAAATATTCTCCGAGTGGATATACAGATAAACCTGGACACTATCTTACTTGGTGCTGGAAAAATTATGGTTGTCACTGCTGTAAATTATGTTTTTTTTAGAAAGTTGACGATTTATACTGGAGGCTCTAGGTCAAATTTAATTAGGTTTCATAGACTTCATGTATGAGCGAAAAGTATACAACAGAATCTACCATACTTTATGTTTGGGTTCGCCCCATGCAGTAGCTAGATTCTTCCACCTATCAATTCATCCATATGGATTCATTCGAATTTTATAGATTATTATTCAATTAATAATTTCATTATATTGTTTGGTGGTGGGTTTTTTTGGAGGGGTGAGGTCAAATTCTGTTTTACAGTTCTACTATTTAGCGTATCATTTATCAGATCTGTTGGGTTTAAATTTTTAGAATAAGTCCATAGTAGTTTGTTTTATTTTGGAGAAAAAGGGGGTGGTATTAAATTAAAATTATCTGATAACTCTGACACGGATGTGGTGTTATAAGCTTTAACCTTAATGAATCATTTCCCAGAACACTTGAATTTTGTGTGAGGACATAATACTTAGTATTCCCTGTCAGTGATATATATATATTTTTTTTATCGTGTAAAAGGAATTTATACGAGAGAAAAAAACCTAATCACACGAGGATTATTATAAAAAGTCGATTAGCCTTTACACTGAAAAATTAACAGTTAAAAAGTCTTATTATGAAAACGCTGTATGAATAAACGGGAATGTGGGTTATGCATAACTGGGACAGCAATCCAACGACGAAAAAAATATCAAAATACATAGTGAGGGTAACACATTAAACATATTTCATCAAAGATTGTCATTAAAATCGAATTCTTAAAAATAACGAAAAACATTAAGTTATGACAATTATCGACGAGGTTCCTGACTTTGAACAGATACACGGCAATTTGATTGCCACAATGTTATGTTGTATATATATATATAGTTAAATATTGTTCATAAAAAAAAGTCTGGGTTAAAATCATATAAAAAAAATCCAAAGAAAACATGTAAAATATACGGCAAAACTGTATGCAAGTGTAATATATAGCGATGGGTAATTCTTTTGCTTTCTGTATTTATGGAAAAAGCTCTTTGTATATCATTTTGTCTCTTGAGTTAAATTTCATTAATAGTCATCTACTTGCAAGTGAAGAAGAAGAAAATCCTGGGGATTTGTCCCTCATTCTTTTCCATAGAATTGAAGTTTCAATGCACATATAATTCTGACAACACATTTTTATGATAAGCCTCTCGAGCTCGTAACGTCATCATGATATATCATCGTGCTATCTTAGCTCAACAACACGTACTTTCAACTGTACGTCGTGTAGTTTTGAATGAGCATATTGTATGGCAAGCCCATCGTGATATTATTCTGATATAACATCGTGCTAGCATAGCTCAACATCACAATCTTTCAACTGTACCTCATGTAGTTTTGAATGAGCATATTGTATGGCAAGCCTAACGTGATATTATTATGATATAGCATCGTGCTATCATAGATCAAAATCACATACTTTCAACTGTACGTTGCGTGGTTCTAAATGAGCATAGTGTATGGTAAGCCTATCGTGAAATTCAAATGATATAATAACATGCTATCATAGCTTGACATCACTTACTTTCAACTGTACGTTGCGTAGTTTTAAATGAGCATAGTGTATGGTAAGCCTATCGTGAAATTCAAATGATATAATAACATGCTATCATAGCTTAACATCACATACTTTCAATTGTACGTTGTGTAGTTTTAAATGAGCATAGTGTATGGTAAGCCTATCGTGATATTCAAATGATATAACAACATGCTATCATAGCTTAACATCACATACTTTCAACTGAACGTTGTGTAGTTTTAAGTGAGCATAGTGTATGGTAAGCCTATCGTGATATTCAAATGATATAACAACATGCTATCATAGCTTAACATCACATACTTTCAACTGAACGTTGTGTAGTTTTAAGTGAGCATATCGTGTGGTAAGCCTATCGTGACATTGTATTGATATAATAGCATGTAATCTTAGCTTTACATTACACAATTTCAATTGTACGTCTTGTAATTTCGAGTGAGAATATTGTATGGTAAGCCCATCGTGACATTAAATTGATATAACATCATGTTATCATAGCTTAACATTACAAAATTTCAACTGTACGTCTTGTAGTTTCGAGTGAGCATATTGTATGGTAATCCCATCGTGACATTATACTGATAAACCATCGTGATATCTTAGCTTAACATCATATACTTTTGACGTTGCATCGTGTGCTATTAATTAAACACATTGTATGGTGGGCCTTTCGTTTCAATATAGTGGTATAGCATCGTGTTATCTTTACTTAACATCATGTACATTCAACTGTACTTCATGGTGTTTTAAATCAACAGATTGCATGATAGACCTATCGCAATATCATAATGAGAAACCATTGTACTATTTCAGCTAAACATTTATTAATAACAATTCAACACCATACATTGTAGCTGTTCAATTTATTTGTTATCATAGCAATCGAAGTTAATGACTGAGCATTATCCATCTGCAAGCTAACATCATGCAACGTCAACTTCACATCATTTACTTTAAACTCAACGTAACGTGTGTTCGGCATATCATCACAACATCACAGGTATTTGGGGAATGGACCCCCCTTTTTTTTGGACCTCACTAAAATAAAATTTTGGCGTTTTTTTTATTCATTTACAATTTTCTACAATGTATAAACATATATCAAGTCTCAACAATCCATTGCTAGTCGATTACAATAATTTTTTTACTATCCATACGAGCCCCAAGTGAAATTTCACTTGGGGCTCGTATGGATAGTAAAAAAAATATTGTAATCGACTAGCAATGGATTGTTGAGACTTGATATATGTTTATACATTGTAGAAAATTGTAAATGAATAAAAAAACGCCAAAATTTTATTTTAGTGAGGTCAAAAAAAAAGGGGGGTCCATTCCCCAAATACCTGTGGGGTGTACATTCATTTGACATTGTACATTTTGTGTGTACATAATCATATATCAAGAGACAGCTACAGAAGTTCTTTATGTTCAACATTTTGTACTACCAGAATAAGGTTCATTCTGTTGCTATACCATGTATACTAGTCAGGCTTTATAAAATAAGTAATATGTATAAAGGCCACACCAATTTTATTCCTTGTTTTACCAACCAACATGCCCGCAAATATTTGTTTCAAAACAGGAAATCTTTTATATATTTCTTTATCACCCTTACTGCATTTGGAAATGCAATCATGTCTATTTCCCGCATCATTTTTTGTAAATATTATAAATAGATATTAACACTTGTTTTCAAATCACTGTCTTAACTGTACTGTATTTATTGTTTAAAACCTATAAGCACCCGACCACACTGTGCAATTTTTTTTTATTAATAATTAAACCTACATGTATATATCCAAAGTGAGAGTACTCCGATATAAATATATAACAGAAAAAAATGCCTGAACATTTGTTTCCTTCCCCTTACTTACAAAATATGTTAGTTGTCAGAATTGCTAATATATTGTATGCCGGCAGAACAAAACAACCCATACTCGCTGCATGTGTATGTACCTGGGGCTTGTCGTTCAGTAGTTTGTTGATGTGGTTCATAGCCTGTTATTTCTCAGTTTGTATATATATGTCGTGTACAAGTTGCGATTTTGTACAGGTTATAACAAGTACAAAAATATTGTACATGTTATAACTTGTATGATGCAAAAATACAAGTTATAACATGTACAAAAGTACCTCATACATGTTATAACCTGTACAAAATATTGCTTAAAAATGGGTTTAACTTGTACAAAATCGAAAAATAAAAATATTTTTCTATTATCGCAACAGATGATATTGACCTCAATAACATTTTCATAACTTTTTTATTATTCCTTCATGTTAGTGTGTTTTGTTCTTTTTTGATACAGTTAATGTCCAGGGGTCGGTATTATAAAGCGTTCCTAAGAGCTGTCATAAGATATAGACATGTCTTATGATCCTCTTACGACTATCTTTGGACATATCTTTATTTGATGAATTATAATTGTGAGTGTCCATTTTGAAGGCAATAGTAAAATACTTTCATTCTAGTTGACACTCAAAGACATAAGAGGATAGCCAGGACAGATGTGTCTACAAAAAAAATTGGGAATGGAAATAGGGTATGTGTCTAACGACAACAACCCGCCAATGGAGCAGACTACATCCCAAGGCTACAAATAAATGCTTTCAAAGTAGAGGATATATAATTAAAACATCAAAATGACATTCGCCGCATGATCTTAAAGTTAATAAACAAAAAGTGAGTTATAAATTTACATAAGTCATGCTGAAGGCCAAAAATGTTGAAGAGTAGATTCAAAGATATTGATAATGAAACGTGGTCCAATGAAAACTAGTTCAGCTCTCTTTTGCTTTTACAGAGTAAGCATATAAGACATTGTTTTAGTCTTTGCATGCCATAAAAAGAATTTTTGGAAGAATTTAGAAACTAGTATCTAATGTAGTTGTCATTGAGGAAATGCAAGCTTTTAGTAAACAGTTTCACACTTATTTAAACCATGATGGACTGCATAAAACACACAATTACATGAAAACACATTTTGCCAACATTATTCATGAAACCTATATTTCTGAAACTTTCAATGTGATCATTGTCCTTTAAAGAAAAAGACACGTTTTAGTCTTTTTGTTGTTGTTCTTTATGCATTGGTGAATTTAAATGTATTCTTTACTTCTTTAAGATTTATTTTAAATTTTGTACAAGTTAAAACCATTTTTAAGCAATATTGTGTACAGGTTATAACATGTATGAGGTACTTTTGTACATGTTATAACTTGTATTTTTGTACATGTTATAACCTGTACAAAATCGCAACTTTTACACGACATATATAATATATATATTAGATTGTTTGTTTTCCTGTGTGAACTGTGTACACTAGTAATGTTGGGGTCCCAATATGCCCTTATAGCTTGCTTTTAAGTCTGGGTCATAGCCCTAGCCTGTGTAAAAGGCAGAAAAATGAATTTGTTATTACCAGGTTCGGAAGAATCCTTACTCAAGTAAGGGGTTATTTTACTGTTATAGAAAAGAAAAATAGAATAAAGCAGGGATTTGTATAGTGCTACTACAAAAATCCTTGGAAAAGCTTAGAATTTTTTACTTAAAATGAGGAAAACTACACCATATTTGAAACAACTTTTCTAAAAGAGGGGTCCACACTTTCTGAATAATATAAAAGTAAATGATATGTTTGGTTAATTAAAGTCCAGAAGTATAACAAAACTTATGGACATGTTTTGACCATGTAATACCAGATATTATATAGAGGGAGGGTAGGAGGGGTCCTGATTCCCAAATCCCGGGCTTAAAAACCCCAAAATCCCAAGGTCCGGAATTTAAAAGAATAAACCCTTACATCCCGAAATTTAAAAAAATAGAATTCCCGGATCCTGAAAGTGCCAATCCCGAAATCCCGAGCTTATAAAAACTGATCCCGGAGTCCTGATTAAGGACCTATCCCCTCTATATATCTTTATCTTTTCAGAAAATATAAGGCGTTTTGTACTAAAAAGTGTTTTTTTTTTACAAAAAATGTATAATAACTTATACATTGATATATGACCCCTCAAAAAAGGGATATTCTATAACATTGTGGGTTGGTTCCAAACCTGATTATGACTTTAGAGAGTTGTCTCATTGGCACTCACACCACATCTTCCTATATCTATTTGATGGAGATTTGTCTCTTTGGCGCACATATACATGTACCACATCTATTATTCAATTATTTCTTGGTGTACAGGGAATAACACATCATAAATTAAAGAAATGTCAGGGTACAAACTTGTGATAAATCAACCTTTAATATCATGAATATAGTCAAAATCTAATATTTTATGCTTCACCTAAAACAATTGCAACACTGGGTTGCTAGTTGCTACATGTGTATATATGGTGTTTAATAGATATAGGAAGATGTGGTGTGAGTGCCAATGAGATAACTCTCAATCCAAATAACAATTTAAAAAGTAAACCATTATAGGTTAAAGTACGGCCTTCAACACGGAGCCTTGGCTCAAACCGAACAACAAGCTATAAAGGGCCCCAAAATTACTAGTGTAAAACCATTAAACGGGAAAACCAACGGTCTAATCTATATAAACAAAACGAGAAACACGTATATATTACATATACAAACGACAACTACTGTACATCTGATTCCTAATTTAGGACAGGTGCAAATGCTTATTTGGTATAGGCTTGGAAGTTAGAACATTCACTGTTCTGAAATGTACCTGTATAATAATTTTAAAAAATAAGACATAAAATAGATTTGTCGTTTCAGACTCTTAAATGCATTCTGGCTTATATTTTCAAATGCGTTCACCAAAAAGTCATGAAAGTTGTGATTGGCTTCACACGTACTAAATATTTGAATTCCACCCAATGATGTGGCGTTATTCTCATTTTGGTGTACGAACAATGAGATTACCATTTACCCATATAGTCCTCTATATAGATTCGGGAAAAGGCGAATTACATACCAGTAACCTGAACCTTTTTGTTTCAAATTAGAGTGTGGAAACACGCATATATAAATTTAAATTCCTTTTGGTTTGACTTAAATTAAATGATCTAATATGAAGAAGAAGATGTGGTATGAATGCAAAAATGAAAACTCTCCAGAAGAGAACAAAATGACACACAAATTAAGAACTATAAGTCACGGTAGGGGCCTTCAACAATGAGCAAAGACCATACCGCATAGTCAGCTATAAAAGACACTGAAATTACAATGTAAAACAATTCAACATGTTCAAACAAGACAGGCACATATATTTACATACACACATAATGTAGTGGAATTATTTTTATTTTGCAAAAACTTGTTATTTTGATAGTTGGTGAGTATTTTACAAAATGTTAGGTGGATATGTTAAGTTTTTAAAACATCTCTTTTCACAGAAGTTTTGCATGTAAGTTTGGATTACAATATAATCATTGATAATTAGTCCTTCATGTTTATATATGAAAAGTATTTTTATCAGTAATTCTGTTATACTACTAACTGGATCTTTTTTTGTGTGTACACAATTATTTTATTGTTACTTTTTGTATTACAGGTTCAAGATGACAATGATGAGAACAAAAGTGCAAAAGATACTTGCCTTACATGTACATTGCAATACGTGACTGCAGGATGTATGAACAGAAAACATGGACAACAATGTGTTCACGGCAACATAACTTTTTGAAATTGAATAAAGATAACTTTCCAACCAGAAGTTCCACAGTGTGATCATGGTGATGTCAAACAGCATGTTAAAAATGATTAAAAACAATATAGTAAGACTCAGCTTATAGGTGAAAGGAGGACCCAGTTTTTGAGACCCACTTTTTCTTGCCTGTTTTTTCTGGACAGAAAGAAAACCCTCCATTTAAATAGAATGCAGAAAGTGACTGTTAAATTGTAAAATTAACGAAACCTACAGAATGACAGATGGAAACATGAGTAGAGAAAAAACCTCATGTAATCTATAAAGTAATTCAACATCTTGTAACAGCCTCGTAGAGATCGTTCCACAGCAGTAAAGGATGGTCAGAGGTGACCAGTTCTAATTTCAACATGAACACAGACATGTCAGACAGAGATTAATCTAAACAATTAAAATTTGATTAAAAAGAATGTGTGCACATATACATGTACGTTGTACAATGTTGTACCTGCATAGTGGACAAATTACATGTGCAATTTATTACGGACACTAGACCAACAAAACAGGGCTAAATGTTATAGATAACTGTAAATTTACATTATGTTCATAAGAACAGTAACATCATCCATTGATTGTTTGTCAAGCATGTGTATCAAAACACTAATTTGATTAAATATTTCTATTTATGCACTGTTCTTACATGACAACTTCATGAGCAATTAGGCCAGTTTGATTTCAGATTTTTATGAAAGTTCTTGGATGTTTCATCATGTTCATCACAACTATTTATAGGTTACTGTACAGCTTTCAACAATGAGTAAAACCCTTCATCATTTGCATTTATACATATGTACATACAATTACATTTGTACATGAGGTATGCTACCTTCAATACTCAATTTAACAAATAATGACAGACAGCAACTCAAAAAGGACAACATAAGCTTTAGCTTAAGCATGTTGAGAGACTGGCACATAAAATGTGACATAGTAAATATAAAAAGAAGATGTGGTATGATTACCAATGAGACAATAGTCATGTGATAGTAAACATGTTTTTGAGACTTTTTCTGTGAAATTAACATATCATGTATATCAGATTAAGAAAGGGCATATCATCTACATGTATGGGTACATACGAAATTAAGAAAAACTCCCTTACACGGGCAAGCAACTAAATGATGTAAAAATAAAAAACTAAAGGTCAGTGTTAGGCCTACAACTACGAGCAAATTTTATACAACATAGTCATTTAGCTGAAATGCTCGTCTTGAAAATTGTACTGCCTTTAACAATTGAGGGTGTTGCAGTACAAAATTCAATAAAAAGAAACCAGAAAAAAATTCAACCTTGAGAAATCCTTAGAAATTGAAAATTATGTAAATAAAGACAAATGAAACATGCAGTGGTGAATACAGGTTCATAGTTTGAGATGCAGGTTGTTCAACAGAAGGTGGTACCATGTACTTTTAATTCTAGTGTTACGGAAAGTGTCATGTACATTCACCAGCTAAATTACAGATTTTTATATTCTTGCAATGTACATTTTGTACATTGTATTTAAAAGAATCTACTTTAAGGTAAAGAGTGTCGGTCAACATGAATGACATGTAGATATCAATGAATATAAGCAATTGATGAAGTTAAAACTCAGTCATGTCTGTAGACAATGCAGAAAAAGTAAAAAAATATATATATTAATAGCTCAATCAAACTTGATTGGTGTAAAACACACAAAACATGCACAAGGACTCATAAAGAAATATTTAAAGAAGTTACACATATATAAAAGCAACAATCTGGTTCATGTACTAAACATGAATCCCAGTAAAAGTTGAACTTGAAGTATGTTCCATTAGACTGTATTTGGACAGAAAACATACTTTCAGTCGTGGTAAATATACAGATACATTGTACATGTAATCATAAAATATTGCCATTTCCATTATCAAAATATGACACAGATGAGATTTCTAGCATTGTCTTTGCTTATTTATTTTTCTTCCGTAAAGTTCCATACCACATATTGCCTATTGTAAACCACTAACACTACATGTACAGTACTGATAATTCAGAAATAATTGAATGCGAATAATGTGACTAGGTAAATATCGCAATAATAAGAACTTGCATTCGTAAACATTTGTAACTGAAACATGCACATTTATGAGGAATTATTAGAAATCTCAATAAATAAATATTGTTAAGTGAAATTGAAAATGAAATTGGAGGAATATGCATGTCAATGAGACAACTCAACCAAAGAGCAGATAACAGCTAAGACATCCATTCTTGAATAATTGCAATAATAAATGATCATATACTGGAAATAGTGTATTAGATACATGCAAAACTTTTAGTACTTGTATTTACAGTTTAAAAAAAAATTGCTGGGTATCCTGATCTTACATGTTTTATAAACTGATTTTATTTTAAGTTTATCCAGATTTTTTAAAGAGGGGCGCAGGTCAACAAGAAACATGTAACAGTGGCGGATCCAAAAAATTTCATAAGTGGGGGCCCACTGACTGACCTAAGAGGGGGCCAGCACAAGTCATGCTTCAGCGATTCCATATATAAGCAACTATTTTTTTTTCCAAAAAGGGGGGGCCAGGCCCCCCCTTAATCCGCCTATGTGTAAGCAATACATGGTAACAGAAAGACTTTAATGCAATTTGTCTTGTATATCAAATAAGGAGATGATGTATAATTGCCATTGAGACAACTATCCTCCAATCGCAAGTTCTAATGAAATAGCTATATAATTAAGTAAATACACTATAAGCAAATACCTCCTTTGACAATGAGAAAACTCATACTGAACACAGGTATTTGGGCAATGGACCCCCCTTTTTTTTGGACCTCACTAAAATAAAATTTTGGCGTTTTTTTATTCATTTACAATTTTCTACAATGTATAAACATATATCAAGTCTCAACAATCCATTGCTAGTCGATTACAATATTTTTTTTACTATCCATACGAGCCCCAAGTGAAAAAATTTAGTAAAAAAATTATTGTAATCGACTAGCAATGGATTGTTGAGACTTGATATATGTTTATACATTGTAGAAAATTGTAAATGAATAAAAAAAACGCCAAAAATTTTATTTTAGTGAGGTCCAAAAAAAAAGGGGGGTCCATTCCCCAAATACCTGTGATACTGAATAGTGTCAAGAGTGGGCTAAATATGGCTTGGACAACAACATAAAAAATCAATTGAGAAACTTAACAGCCTAATGTATAAAAAAAATCCAGATATGTCGACAGACATGAACCAAATTAAAGCATGCCACTGTCCCTTTAGTTTAAATCTGTAAAACACCAACACAAAATATTTGTTTTGGTCACAAAATGAAATGTGATGTTTGATATATGTTCACAAAATACATGATGGATGAAATGTAATTGCATGCCAGTACTGACTGGGACATCAATTTTGGAAATGAATATCCTTGCCTAGTAAGTTGGAACCCTGCCCCCCCCTTTTTACTCTGGGTTGGGACCCCCTTTTTTAAATGGCTGGATCCGCCCCTGACATATATATATATATAGAACTCAGACAACCAACATATACACCATAAGACTACTTTTTAAAGTTTAAGCGACCAAATTTGCATAGAGATTGGTATTACAAATTATTTATGAAGGTGGAACTGCACATATTTTGTCAGTCTCTTTTTCCGGGAAAATTCGACATTCTACATACAGTTGAAACCTGAGGAAGTGCGTAAAACACGCACAGCTTGTTTTACTATCGTCGGTTACTAGAAAGGTCAAATGATTTCAACGGATATTGTCAATAAGATCAATTTATGTTGAGGTTTAATAATGTAAATACTCCAGCATCGTCGACTGTAACAACAGAGTTGCGGTTCTTTGATGATTGTTCGGGTCGTCAGTGCGCTTGAATGTCATAGACAATTTATCGAAACCATAGAAACGAAATCTAAATTCACAAAAAGCGGGTTACCAGAGACGACATTTCTCAAAAAAGTCAACTGAAATAGAAAGCTATAGTTATAACCTAATAGAAAAGTGCTGCGCGCTTAATGAATATGAAACTGTAATCAAATTAAGAACGAAACTGTGTACAAATTTAACGTTATATGCTGCCGGGTAGACTAAAAATATTATTTTAATTTAATATGTTCACTTCTGGAAAATCGCGCAGCACTTTTAAGCAACGGGAAAGCACAGGGATTCGTTTAAAAAAAAGTTTGTTGATTTTTATTCAGTGTAGTAACCCGCTTTTTGCCAATTTGATTAAGGCATTTTACCCCTGTGGAAGTCACGTGACCTAGGCGATCATGACCAACATTTCGGTTTACTGAATCCTTACAACATGAATATATAAATTCAACAATTAAGATTTATGAATTGTTGTAAAAACATTTTTTTTTCTTGAAATATCATATTTTGCCCCTATTTACGTTTAAAAGTGCCTTAACCTACCTGCGTTAATTTTTGGTCCTGTTTTCAAATTGGTCTACATTAAGGTTCAAAGGGTCCAAAATTAAAATTAGCTTGATTTTAACAAAAATTGAATTTGGGGTTCTTTGATATGGTGAGTCTTAACATGTGCTTAGATTTTTGATTATGGGCCCAGTTTTCAAGTTGGTCCAAATCGGGGTCCAAAATTATTATACTAAGTATTGTGCAATAGCAAGAAATTTACAATTGCACAGTATTCTGCAATAGCAAAAAATCTTCAATTGCACTGTATTGTTCAATAGCAAGAAATGTTCAATTGCACAATATTGCACAATAGCAAGAAATCTCCAATTGCACAGTATTGTGCAATTATAGCAAGAAATCTTTAATTGCACAGTATTGCGCAATAGCAAGAAATATCTAATTGCACAATATTGCACAATAGCAAGAAATTTTCAATTGCACAGTATTGCCAATAGCCAGAAATATTCAATTGCACAGTATTGTCCCGTTTTCAAATTGGTCTACATTAAGGTCCAAAGGGTCAAAAATTGAACTTTGTTTCATTTCAACAAAAATTGAATATATGGGGTTCTTTAATATGCTGAATATAACCGTGTATTTAGATTTTTAATATTTGGGCCCGGTTATCAAATTGGTCCACATTGAGGTCTAAAGGGTCTAAAATTAAACATTATTTGATTTCATCAAAAATTTAATTCTTAGGGTTCTATGATATGCTGAATTTAACCATGTATTTAGATTTTGGATATTGGACCATAAAAGGTAAATGTCCAATTTAAATTTTTTAAGTTGAAGTTCTTCGACCACTTTCATTCTGTGTGAGAAACCTATGTTGTGTCAACTAATTAATCACAATTCAAATTCAGAGCTGTATCAAGCTTAAATGTTGTGTCCATACTTGCCCCAACTGTTCATGGTCGACCTCTGCGGTCGTATAAAGCTGCTCCCTGTGGAGCATCTGGTTGGAATAAGGGAAAGGGGGAGGTGAAAAAAAATTGGTGGACAGGGGAGGGGAATTTTTTTCATTTCAGATTTCAGAAATTAAAAAGAAAATTACTTCAAGTGTTTTTTTTGAAAGGATTAATATTCATTCATTCTGTGTCAGAAACCTAAGCAGTGTCAACTATTGAATCACAATCCAATTTCAGAGCTGTATCCAGCTTGAATGTTGTGTCCATACTAGCCCCAACCGTTCAGAGTTCGACCTCTGCAGTCGTATAAAGCTGTGCCCTGCGGAGCATCTGTTCCATTCATTTGTTATTTCTTAATTTGTTTGAATTAACATTGTTACAGTAAATGTTAATTACTACACTTTCATACCACAACAAATATTGTATCGGTACATGCATCACTTATATTTGTATCCATATAACAAAACAAAAAATGAAAAGGAATAATTTTGCAATACCTTTTGAATACTATAGCTTTTTAGATATTTAGACATATTAAGACTTATTAAGTAGATGTTGATAATATCTGCTTGACATGCTTGAAATTCTATCAGATTACTTTTGGAGCAGTTATGAGTCTTTGAAGCATGCTCACAAAGGTTCTTTTGGTGAAATCATTTTCATATTGGTCAAAATTTTTCTTTGCTTCGACCAGCTTTGGAGGAGATATAATTAAAGAATTGATATAAATCAGCACAGAGGTTTACTTCCTATCTCATTTAGCCCCAATCATCATGTCGGGCATTGTCATTACTTAAAACCAATAAATGTATTTTAATCTGAAGAACCAATTCGACATTTTAACAAAAAAAATTACTAATGATACTGACGATCCACCACAAAGTAATATAAATAGAACCATACTAATAGTAAGCAAATACATATAAAAAAGATGTGGTATGATTGCCAATGAGACAATTCTCCACAAGAGATCAAATCGACACAGAAATTAACAACTACAGGTCACTGTACGGCAATAAACAATGAGCAAAGCCAATACCGCTTATCAGCTTTAAAAGGCCCCGAAATGACAATATAATTCAAACGAGAAAACACATGGCCTTATTTATATTCAAAAAATAAACAAAAAACTAATATGTAATACATAAATAAACGACAACCACTGAGTTACAGGCTTCTTATATCATTTTCTCAAATCTAGATATCATCTCCAATTTAGAAAAAAAAAACACGTGAAAAAATGAACCTATTATGTGTTGCTCTCCTAGCTTCAAAATGTATCCAAAATCAAAGATGTAGAACATGTTCTATCATAATCATTTGGTAACTAATGTAATTACTGCAGGGGCGGATCCAGCCATTTTAAAAAGGGGGTTCCAAACCCAGGACAAAGGGGGTTCCAATTACATGTCCCCATTCAAATGCATTGATCGTCCAAAAAAAGGGGGGGGGTACCAACCCCCGGAACCCCCTCTGGATCCGCGCCTGTAATGTCTCCCCCATGCCTGTATTGAACCTAAAAACATATTAAATAAATAACACTCCTAATGCTCAGATCGGTTGTCACCATGCAACACAGTTAATAACACCATATAGGAAAAACATAGAACTCCTTTTGTCATAAGACACTGTCAAACATCCAAACATACTATCCACACTCATCTGTGTCCACACTTGTAATAGTTACAAAAAAATTTACAAATGTTGCATTTTGTAGTTTAAACCTATTTATTCATGAAATTTTACAAATATTTCAAAATGTAGGATTTGGAAACAAGCTTCACACAGTTTACATCAATCATATTGTTATTTTTATTAGTACCTGTATCCCTGTGATGAGAGATGTAACTGGGAACTTTATCCATGGAAATTTAAAACTGAATAGATTTTTCAGTCCTAACTTTCTTAAGAAAAAAAAGAAAAATCTTAAATCTGTCACAAAAAATGGAAAATGGCCCTAGCCTGTACTTTAGTCGTACACTATTAAGATTTCAAAAATAATCGTAGTTGTTGTTAAATGACAGAATTCAACTAGTTGAATTTTAGATAATTAACTATCAACTTTAATTGAATGTTTAGATTTAGAAGATGCAGATCTCTTCCATTGATCTAAATTGAATCCTAAACTAAAGAAACGAAATAACATTAAACAACAATTGATTCCAATAGTGTCAACCTTCCACATGTTCTAGCTGTTCTTTTTTTCATTCTTTATATGAAGACTATCCAAAGATACCCCCCCCCCCCCCCCCCTGCCAAAAAAAAAATGAAATAGAAACAAGGGCCGTCTTTCCCCTCAGAGCTATTCAGCTCTTTGATTATGATTGTCGGTAAATTTATGGTGTCTCCATTTCACGGATTGTGTATTTAGTTAGGACTTACATTTAATGGTCATTTAATAGAAAATATATAGGCACTTATATAAGTCTCAGTTTTTACCTCGAATATAAAGAGATTAGACCATATTTTAAGCGTAAGGAACTGCTAAATATATAATAAAAACTCACATCAGCAGGTATTGCTGCCATTTCATGTAACAATTTTTGTAAGAAGAAACATTTTACTATGTTATACTTCTGTTAACTTGACAATTTGACTTCAAAGCATACACCAGTTTAAATGCCATATTGATATCTAAATGTTTCGAAATGTACATGTTTCCCTTCTTTTTTTTTTTACTTTTGGATTAGTTAAAATCTCCTTTTAATTTTGAAACAGACATGGACATGTGTAAAAAGTTGTACAACTATTTGACCTGATTTGTTAGTTAAAACCTTTTTTTTTATACTTTACACGAAAATGTGTCTACCTTTGTTATTGATCAGGCCGATTTAATTGATGTTTGCCTAACGTTCCAGGTATAAATAATATTTTTATTATCAAACATTTATTCATAATTTTTCTGTCAATGACAGATAACTGAGAGTTTTATGCTCATTCCCCTGCAACTGATCTGGTACAGTTCAACTATGCAAATTTCGGTATCTGTACAGCTAAGGATATATGTATCACTGATGCTAACTTGTATTGCATAAAGTCTGAAAGGAAGATGGCAAGGTTCTTCATGTTCATTGTGTGTCTCATTCACTGCAAATATCTAAATTTCTTGTGCAATTAGTTGCTCTGTGCCTTCCACTGGTGCTAGAAAAAGAAACAGCATGACAATCAAATTCAAGCGTTCATATTTTTTCATTCTCAAATGGCTGTTCTTTTGCTGCATGAGTGTGGTCTTAGTGTTTATCTAACAAGAGTTCTCCTTTGTCTTCTTCTGGTGTAATAGAAATTTCTGCAGATCGTACAAACTCGACCAGAGATGTGTCATAGTTAGATGATCCTTTTCATCTTCAGTGTGGATTGAAACTGCAACAGATATCTCCTCCATAATGGTACCAACAGCTGTCCATGGTCAAGGATTACTTTTCTTTTTAACTCCTTTTGTTAATTTCTACATCTTTTCCTCTTTGGCATTCTAAATTAAAAAAAAAAATTTTAGAGTTGAAAAGACTATTTGTCTTACTTTTAAACTTTACTTCCTACATGTATGTCATACAACATTCTGCAGGTTTTTATTATGCTAAATCTATTTTAAATTTCATTTTGTCATGTATAGACCTTTCAAGCTTGCTATTAGGTACAACTATTTGATATGTTTGTCAATTGTTAAACGTGGTACAGTGAACATACAATGTAAGTTGCTGATACAACTTTATTTAGTCTCTGCTTCTATATATTTTGTAGATCTCATGAGGGTCTAGAAGGGGTTTACAAAAGGTAAATGGACTGAAAGTCACTGGACATAAAGTCACAAATTTGGTAGGACAAAAAGTCACAAATAATCTTGACAATTGTTTGTATATATAAGAGAAATATCTTTAAATATTTACTTTAATACAAAAGAAATACTTCTTGGCACCATGAAGCCATTTAAGTGCCAAACAAGTTTGACATTTTTTTTTTTTTAACAATTATTTGATCATCTTTGATATGTTTTTGATAATTTTTGTTTACAAAGTTGGTTTATATACAATAGTTCAAGAATAGAAATAAGTGTTTTTTGTTCAAAGAAAATAATCAGAAAAAATGAATTGTGACTTTTTGTCCTGTGACTTTCTGTCACTGTCCTTCATTCATACAATAGAGTATTGGAATAACTGCATGAATTGAAATCAGAAAAGTAAAGACAAGAGGAAACAATTTTTCAAAATATCAAGAATCAGAGGCGGATTTAGGGGGGGCGAGGGGCCCGGGCCCCCCCTTTTTGGGACAAAATTTGGTTGCTTATATAGGGAATCACTGAAGCGTGACTGGAGCGGGCCGCCTCTTAGGTCAGTCAGTGGGCCCCCACTTATGAAAACTTCTGGATCCGCCACTGAGAATGACGGAGTGCTAAAATAAATAAAGAATAGAGAATGATGGGCAAAATTTACTAAGAAACGAGAAATAAATTGGGAATGTGTATGTGTCCATGGTTATCCAAATATATGCCCCGCTGATCTTATTTTAACAAGATATCATTTGGAATTAATACAGGCTCATTAAAATGCATATTTATTCTATAATTTCTTAGTTTTATGAAAAAAAGGTAAGTCTCGCATAGCCGGATCTGGGTATCAATGTGAAAAAAATAAATCACCTTTGATGGTATTTTATGAAAACACTATTTGATCAAAATAAACGAAAATAGTATCATTTTAACGGGATAACAATCGGGAGTAGAATAACACTATAAAATTGCATATATAATCGTAAATTTCTAAGTTTTATGAAAAAAAATGGTGGGCCACACCGGTTTCTACAACAATTAAGAGCGGAAGCTGAATGGACCGAATTTAAATTGGTCTGCATTGGATTATTATCATCATTTCAGCACATTATAGTATAAACAAATTGATAGAACTAGTTAGATGTATCTTTTGAATATACTTACATGCTTTAGCTGTGAAAACAATCGACATAAACGAGAAAACAAATCTTTAAGCGTATCGTCTCTCTTAACAACAATGGCGGAATTTTCTCATCTTCATCCAAGGTAACATCATAATCCCAATCACGTCCGGTCTCACGTGATTTCGTTTATCGTTACTTGGGTTCTACTAGAGTTGCGAATCTCTTGTATTATATGTCTCTGGTATTGGCATGTGATGAAAAGGTGTTCATAGTTTTCTAATTGGTTGCAAATATGGCATTGGTCATCGCTTTTCAGTTGCCAGATGTACAATAGCTGTTTACAAGGAAGGATATAGTGAAGTAGCTTCCACCGGAATATTTTTAATTTGTTAACTTGTAAACTGTAGAATATGAAGTTAAGCATTTTATACAGATAGCTTGACGATTCTAATTTTAATTGTGTTTTCCATTTTAGAAAGCCAATTGGTGTTTCTTCCTCTATATTATATGAATTAATGCTTTTATATATTTCTTTTGATGGCAGGTTTTCAATGCAGATCAATTTTGTGTTGTTTTGTGTTTTTAAGTATAGTTTTTTTTATCTGTTTTAACTTGAGTATGGCACGATTTATCTGATTTCATTTCTATTTGCCATTTTTTTTGGTATTGCATTTTTGATTCTTGATAGTTCTGATATCCAATTTGATTTAATTGTCAGTTTATCTAGTACAATCTTTTGTGAAATATTTCCTTCTTTGTTGATTATATCATAAATAAATAGTATCCCATTTGTCATGTTTGTTATCCAATTTGAAAATATTAAGCATCTGTTTTTAAATTTTATATGCTTATTGCCCCAAATATATTGTTGTCTTATATTAATATAAGTTGTATTGTTGTTTTTTTTTGGAGATATTTTTTATTTTAAACCAACTTTTAATTATTTCTAAATAAAAAAGGGGGAGTGTTTTACTAAGGTTTGGGATTGCTTTTATGTTACCTGGATCCATGTTGAATAAGGAAAAGTTTTCTCCAAATATATTAAAAAAGAAAAGGGGAATAATTTTCCAGTTTGCAAAGTGTGTTGATGTTAATCGTTTGACCCTGGATAATTGTATAGCTGATAGGAAATTGTCAATATTAATCATTTTTAGACCTCCTTCCAAATAATCTTTACATAAATGTATCCGTTTAACTTTTTCTTTTTTATTGCCACAAATGAAGTTGTAAATTAGTTTATTGAATTCATTCAAAAAAATTTTGAATATAGTTGTGACTGATGCCAAGAAAGTTAAATTTGGTAGGATATAAGAGATTTAATTACTGTTATTCTACCTATCATTGTAAGATTTCTTCTGTTCCAGCTATCGATTGCATGTTGAGACTTTCTTAAAATTTTGTCTGTATATTTAATCTGTCACATTCATCTTTGTTAAGTCCAAAATATACCCCTTTTAATAGGTTCTTTATTCCAGTTTATATTTTCATATTTATCTTTGCAGCTTTTCAATTGGCCTAACCATATGCCCTCTGTTTTAGATCGGTTAAGTTTAAGACCTGAGAGTGTTCCAAATATTTCAATCAAGTTTAAAGCATGATAGCTTATTTCCTGCTTACATTTAAAAAAAAGAGTAGTATCATCTGCTACATGTGCTAGTTGTGAAATTTTCAGACTATGTGTTTTAGAGTCTAATTTAATTTGAAATCCCTTAATACCAGTATCTTGTCTTATTCTACATGCAGTAATTTCAACTGCTATTGTGAAAATTAGAGAACTGCATAGACACCCTTGTCGTATCCCACGAGATACATTATAGGTTTCTGAAATCCAACCATTATTTAGCATATAGCCTTTAATATTTTTATGCCCCACCTACGATAGTAAAGGGGCATTATGTTTTCTGGTCTGTGCTTCCGTTCGTTTGTCCGTCCGTCCGTCCGTCTGTCTGTCCGTTCGTCCGTCCATCCGTCCGTCCGTTCGTCCGTCTGTCCCGCTTCAGGTTAAAGTTTTTGGTCAAGGTAGTTTTTGATGAAGTTGAAGTCCAATCAACTTCAAACTTAGTACACATGTTCCCTATGATATGATCTTTCTAATTTTAATGCCAAATTAGAGTTTTTATCCCAATGTCACGGTCCACTGAACATAGAAAATTAAAGTGCGAGTGGGGCATTCGTGTACTGAGGACACATTCTTGTTATATAATGTTTTAACTCATTTAATAGATGAGTTTGAGAGACCAAATTTTGTAAGGGCTTCATACATAAAGTCCCATTCTAATGAATCAAAAGCTTTTGCAAAATCAATAAAAAGTAATGCACCATCAATATGAAAGGTTTCAGCATAATCTATAATGTCTTGGATTTGGCGTAAATTAAAACCAATATATCTATTTTTGATATAACCATTTTGATCGCCATGAATTATTTTTAACAGTATTGGTTTTAAACGTTGAGCAATTGCATATGCAATGAGTTTTGTATCTACATTTAATAGTGTAATTGGTCTATAGTAAAGTTATCCAGTGAAAAAAGGTCTTTTTTTTGTAAATTAAGGATATTATACCTATTTTTTGTATGGTTTTTAGTTCTCCTTCTTCATAGCATTTGTTAAAAACTTCAACAGTAAATTCTTTTAAATTACTCCAAAAAGTGCGATAAAATTCTACACTTAGCCCATCTATTCCTGGAGATTTATTTAATTTCATTTTATTATGCCCCACCTACGATAGTAGAGGGGCATTATGTTTTCTGGTCTGTGCGTCCGTTCGTCCGTTCGTCCGTCCGTCTGTCCCGCTTCAGGTTAAAGTTTTTGGTCAAGGTAGTTTTTGATGAAGTTGAAGTCCAATCAACTTCAAACTTAGTACACATGTTCCCTATGATATGATCTTTCTAATTTTAATGCCAAATTAGAGCTTTTATCCCAATGTCACGGTCCACTGAACATAGAAAATGAAAGTGCGAGTGGGGCATTCGTGTACTGAGGACACATTCTTGTTTTAAATATTGCCTTAGTGCATTCTTCTACTGTTAAGGGGCCCCCTATTTCTGATAGTTTGTGAACAATGTTGGTTTCATTTATATAACTTTTTATATCTTTTAAATTGGGAGAAGTGCTTTTATATAGATTTTCATAGTACAATGTATGATCTTTCTATGTTTAGAATTTCTGAGTGTTCTGTTACTATTTTCCCATCTTTATTTTTAAGCGCTGTGATACTCTTTTTGGTTTGTCTTGATTTTTCAAGACCCAGGAAGAATTTAGTGTTTTTCTCTCCTTCTTCTAACCATTGTACTCTGGATCTTATTTGTGCACCTTTAACTTTATTTAAATAGAGGTTTTCAAGTTTTTCTTCAATGGTTTTAATTTCTTTTCCATAGTTGGGCTTACATTTAATTTTTCATTTAATTTTCTTAATTTTATTTCTAAATTTTTTATATCATTTTTAGCTCAGTTGGCCCGAAGGGCCAACTGAGCTTTTCTCACCACTTGGCGTCCGTTGTCCGGCGTCGTCCGTCGTCGTCGTTAACAATTTACATTTTGAACTTCTTCTAGAGAACAACTGAATGGAATGGAACCAAACATGGCATGAATATTCCTTATGAGGTGCTGACCAAGTGTTGTTACTTTGTAGCCGATCCATCATCCAAGATGGCCGCCAGCGGGGAACTTAGTTTAACATAGGACGCTATGGGAAATGCATACAAATGACTTCTTTTAGAGAACCACTGAATGGAATGAAACCAAACATGGCATGAATGTTCCTTATGAGGTGCTGACCAAGTGTTGTTACTTTGTTGCCGATCCCTCATCCAAGATGGCCGCCAGCCGAGGACTTAGTTTAACATAGGACCCTATGGGAAATGCATACAAATGACTTCTTTTAGAGAACCACGGAATGGAATAAAACCAAACATAGCATGAATAATCCTTATGGGGTGCTGACCAAGTGTTGTTACTTTGTAGCCGATCCATCATCCAAGATGGCCGCCAGCGGGGGACTTAGTTTAACATAGGACCCTATGGGAAATGCATACAAATGACTTCTTCTAGAGAACCACTAAATGGAATGAAACCAAACATAGCATGGATGTTCCTTATGGAGTGCTTACCAAGTGTTGTTACTTTGTAGCCGATCCATTATCCAAGATGGCCGCCAGTGGGGACTTAGTTAAACATAGGACCCTATTGGAAATGCATACAAATGACTTCTTCTAGTGAACCACTGAATGGAATGAAACCAAACATGGCATGAATGTTCCTTATGAGGTGCTGACCAAGTGTTGTTACTTTGTTGCTGATCTATCATCCAAGATGGCCGCCAGCCGGGGACTTAGTTTAACATAGGACCCTATGGGAAATGCATACAAATGACTTCTTTTAGAGAACCACTGAATGGAATAAAACCAAACTTAGCATGAATGTTCCTTATGGGGTGCTGACCAAGTGTTGTTACTTTGAAGCCGATCCATCATCCAAGATGGCCGCCAGCGGGGGACTTAGTTTAACATAGGACCCTATGGGAAATGCATACAAATGACTCCTTCTAGAGAACCACTAAATGGAATGAAACCAAACATAGCATGAATGTTCCTTATGGAGTGCTGACCAAGTGTTGTTACATTTGTACTTTGTAGCTGATCCATTATCCAAGATGGCCGCCAGCGGGGGACTTAGTTTAACATAGGACCCTATTGGAAATGCATACAAATCACTTCTCCTAGTGAACCACTGAATGGAATGAAACCAAACATGGCATGAATGTTCCTTATGTGGTGCTGACCAAGTGTTGTTACTTTGTAGCCGATCCATCATCCAAGATGGCCGCCAGCGTGGGACTTAGTTTAACATAGGACCCTATGGGAAATGCATACAAATGACTTCTTTTAGAGAACCACTGAATGGAATGAAATCAAACATGGCATGAATGTTCCTAATGTGGTGCTGACCAAGTGTTGTTACTTTGTAGCCGATCCATTATCCAAGATTGCCGCCAGCGGGGGACTTAGTTTAACATTGGACCCTATGGGAAATGCATACAAATGACTTCTTTTAGAGAACCACTGAATTGAATAAAACCAAACATTGCATAAATGTTCCTTATGAGGTGCTGACCAAGTGTTGTTACTTTGTAGCCGATCCATCATCCAAGATGGCCGCCAGCAGGAGACTTAGTTTAACATAGGACCCTATGGGAAATGCATACAAATGACTTCTTTTAGAGAACCACTGAATGGAATAAAACCAAACATGGCATGAATGTTCCTTATGAGGTGCTGACCAAGTGTTGTTACTTTTCAGCCGATCCGTCATCCAAGATGGCCGCCAGTGGGGGGACTTTTGAATGAAATTAAACATGTTCCTTTCCTTATAAATGAGGTTGTGTTGTCACTTTTAGCCAAATTTTATATTTTTTATATGATTTCAAAAACCCAAGTAGAATCAGGTGAGCGATACAGGCTCTTTAGAGCCTTTAGTTATTTTCAGATGACCTTTGTTTGCTGAAAGTAAGAGTTGCGGTTCTTACCTCTGATTTAAACATATCCCACAGTGTTTTCAAATTTTTGGTGAGTATTTGTTTTTTTATAGTTTTCAATTAATTTATTTATGAGATCAATATAATTTTGCTCTTTAAGTATACTATTATTTATTTTAAAGAATCCCCTGCCTCTTTCTTCCGAATTTTGTCTTACTTGTAAGGAAATGGCTTCAGTTGGTGATCAGTATATGAGATCATTGCAGGTCGAATATCTGCTTTCATAACATGCGGTCTTATATCAGGACTTATTAAAAAGAAGTCAATTCTACTGGCTATTTTTGTATCACTTTTCCTTCTCCATGTGAATTGACTTGTATTTGGATGAAGTTCTCTCCATATATCTGTTAAATTATTTTTCTTTATTAATTTTTTTAAGCTATTCACTGGTTTGTAGTTTCGTGAGATATTATTAGGTTTTTTTTTATCATTAATTGATAGGGTTTCGTTCATGTCACCTCCAAGTATAAGAATACCCAAGCGATTTTTTTCAATTATATTTTGAACCTTTTTGAAAAAATTGTTTCTGGTTTTGTGTTGATTTGGAGCATATACATATAATTTATTAAAGTAAAAATGTTGTCATTTATTTCTATGTTAATAAAAATTATTCTGCCTTCTGTATCTTTTATCTCATTTATTGTCTTACATTTTAAATTATTTTTTCACATATATTAATACCCCTTTTGATTGTGTGTTACCATAACTATGAAACATTTTGCCATCAAACTCGTTATTTATTGTTTTTTCGTTTTTTTCTATAAAATGTGACTCTTGCATGAAGAGAATGTTACATTTTTGATTTTTCGTCCATAATTGTAATCTTTCTCTTTTCTGTTTTTGGCCTTAACCTTGACAGTTTAGTGATATTATATGTAGAATTTCACCCATTGTTAAATTTTGAGTTTAAATGTTTTGTTAACATAAATGCAAAAAGAAGATATATTTGTTTCATCTCATATTCACAACATATTTTCATTAGTTGTTTGATTTTATGATTACTATAAAAACAATGGTACACAATTATGTGTGAGATAAGTGCATATAATAAATAAAATATAAACACAAACTTGACAGTGTACATGAACGTAAATAAAACATAACACAAACAAACATAAGCATGCATGCATGTAATTGAACATATAATTTTATTTACTTGTTCAATATATACAGTAGATTTTTCTGTTGCTACTTCAACATATTTTGAGACTATATATATGATATATATACAATGAAAAAACAGATATATTTTATTCATATCATGTGTTTTAATTTCATGGTTATTTATTTTTAGGTCTGATGTTTTGGCAGAAGTATGATATTGTTGGACCATGTACATGGTGTGGGAATTTACAATCAGTTTATAAGCAATCGGAATGTTTATATTTAGCAAAATCAGTACTTGTGTATTTCTATGGAGGAACATATTTGCTGATAATATGGGACTTGCAAAGGATGGAGGGATGGATTTTATCATATGGATTAAAATTGACTTTTGGAGTATTTCTAATATGTGGATTAAATAAGATATCCAAATCTTTTTAATGTGAAATGGAAAAGGACAAAGTATGAATTCTAATATGTGAATTAAAACTGATGGATAATTTGTTATAGAGCAAGCATATATCATGGAGAGTTTATAGCTGTTAACTATAAAAATCAACAGAAAAAGTGATTTTAGACTTATGTGATTTAATGAATTGGTATTTATCAAAGATATTTTCTTTATGAACTTTAATTTTGTTGGATTTCTCTTATTCATTTTATCTGTATTTCTACCTCGAGCAGCTAGGGTTTTCCTTTTTTAAAAACATGTATAATTATTGTGTTTATTTTATTTGTCATGTTTATATGATTCTTTATTATGTTAGTCCGTCCGTCATTCCGTCCATCAGTCCTGTTTCTTGTCATCGCAACTCCTCTCGAACCACATAACAGAATTCCACGAAACCTTTTCAGATAATAAGGACATACTATGTAGTTGTGCATATCGAAGGGAAATTGCGATTCAATTTTTTTTCTAGGAGTTACACCCCTTTGAACTTATTTACTTTAATGTACTACTGCAACAGTTTGTTATCACAACTCCTCTCAAACCACATAACAGAATTCCACGAAACCTTTTCAGATAATAAGGACATACTATGCGGTTGTGCATATCGACGGGAAATTGCGATTCAATTTTTTTTTCTAGGAGTTACGCCCCTTTGAACTTATTTACTTTAATGTACTACTGCAACAGTTTGTCATCGCAACTCCTCTCAAACCACACAACAGAATTTTATGAAACCTTTTCAGATAATAAGGACATACTATGTAGTTGTGCATATCGACGGGAAATTGCGATTCAATTTTTTTTCTAGGAGTTACGTCCCTTTGAACTTATTTGCTTCAATGTACTTCTGCAACAGTTTGTCATCTCAACTCCTCTGAAACCACACAACAGAATTTCATGAAATTTTGTAGATAATAAGGACATACTATTTAGATGTGCATATTGGCAGGAAATTAATTTTTCTTATACAATTGTTTTTTCTCACACTTATTTAATTTCTCCAATGACAATGTGGGGACGTGGGGTATGTGAGCGTGCTCACTAAGGTTCTTAAATTCCAATATGTTATTTGATGAATAGCATATTCAGAATAGAGACATTTATATATTGATTTTGTGATATTCAGCAATGGGGTCGTTCGAAATTCAACATTTTTTACAATAGGTCTTATACACAACTTATTACATATATATACATTTTCCTTTATATTTCTTGTAATACTATTTTCAAGGTGTATATAATCTGAAATTATATCACACTCTGACTTATTTTTTTTTAATTTTTTTTCTTGACTAAAACAAAAAAAAAGACAAACAAATAAAAAATATAATACAGTATTTACACTAGTTCATAGGTGTATTTTATGTTTTGGATCGTTATGTGTTATGATCAGATGTCCTTGGTTTTGATGAGCCAATCTCACGGTCATGTAACGTATCAGTTGGTGTGGTGGCGGAACGTTTGGCTGATTTCTGCTGAGGGGTTGTCCCGAGGTATTCATCTAGTGGACCATAAGTTGTTGCTGGTGATTTGGATGTTTTTTTTTTTTTTTGGTTTTTTTTCATGTATTGTTCAGGATGTTGTTGATCTGCTTCATCAGACTTCAATTCAGATGGGTTTTGGTCTGGTACCTGTGTGTTGTTTGTATCTGTGGGAAGTTCAGCATTTTTGCTGATTTCCTCAGTATGTGTTATATCTAACAAGTTTTCGGTAGATTGTGATAGAACAATCTCCTCACCTTTCTCAGATTCAGATTCACTAGCTTCATCAGACTCTTCTGACGACACATCTGAGTCAGCTTGACTGTTCTTATCAAACTCAGCTGTGCAGTCTTTAGAGATATGACCATTTGTACCGCACGTCTTGCACTTCCAGTCATTGTTACAGTCTGATTTTTTATGACCTTTTTGCAGGCATTTGGTACATTCGATTTCGGCGTTTTGGTTTGTTTGACCTTTGTAGAAAATCAGTCCACCGTATTTGCCAATTTTGACATTTCTAGGAATTGTGGTAAGGAAGGGTTCAACATAAAAGATTCTGTCGCCTGTTTGACAGTTTGTCACGAACCCATCAATCCGAAGTCTCTCTCTTTGGTAATTTAGTACTTCGAGGTGCCAATTTTGTAGGTAACGAATTAATTTCCCGTCATCAGGAGATAATGGAATATTCTTTATCCTAATTCTGACTGTGGCTGGGTTTTCTTTCTCCACATATTTTGGGTTTCTTGGGTAAACCTAGATACGCTTTTTTTCGAACCGTGATGGAGCTAACCACAAGAGTTTCCCTGTCTTCTTCACTGTCTGGGTATATACGCCATACCCCTCCAATGACTCTCTGAAGCCCATTTAAATGGTTAGCAGGTATTGTGAGTTCAATGCATTTGAATAACTCGGTATGTGTAAGATAATTGTTTTTATCAGGTTTTGAACTACCGAAAATGTCTGATTCTAATATGAAAACAGGCTTGACGTTGAAATATTCCGCATCAGGTTCTGCATTATCTTTATGTGTGTTGTTGCTATGTTTAAGTGCCATAGCATAGGAGTCCGCCATTTTTTCACTGGCCGGATTTTCACTATCTTGACCACTCATGGTTTCAAAGTAGAAAACTGTTATGTTTTGAACTAGACTAATAAACAGATAGTTTCTGGAAGATTAATTATCGTTTTGTTTGTTGTTGGTATGGATGGAGTGACTCTCACATATGTACATTACTATTAATTGTTGTTATTTTTCCGGAGCTTGGAAAACCGTGGTCAGCCATTCAAACCGGAAATCAAAATCTATTCTTATTGCTTGAGCCCAATCGTGGTTATACTTAATGGTCAGGGCCCGTATGCATAAAGCTACTTAAGTTAAGATTTTCCTTATTTAACACTTAAGTTAAGGAAACTCCGCCCTTTTTATCTAAGTGGTATACATAAAAAATCTTAAACTAAGTATTTCCTAAGTAAAATCTTAGTTGTTTTAAGTCCCGCCCACAAAACGTAAGTGGTATGCATAAAACTCCTTATACTAAGGAATCGCCTAAGATAACACCTTAATCGCCTGAGGTACCTATAGAGCTTCCTTAAATTTTCAAAAATAGTTTAAAATGAATAAAAAATATGCGTTTTTTGCAAAACATTAATAGGTTACCTACAATTAAATTGATTAATGACTATATCAGTAATAAAATATTAATTATTCGTTTATTTATTGCTAAATATTAACGATCATCGTAATTTTCTTCAAATCACGTATAATTAACAAATCAAGAGATACATAATGTAACAGTGGGTAGTTATATACTATTCCCATATCTCGTGTGTATACCGAAAAGTACTCAGTTTTTATACTCATTTATCATATATTTAGTACAAAATACAGCTATTTTGTATATCTAATAAAGGTTCTTTTTTCCAGTCTGTATCAGCTACCCTGTATCGCATGGCTAAACCCGTATCGCATACCCCGTATCGCATGGTAAAACCCGTATCGCATACCTTTTTTTTTTTTTTTTTTTTTTTAAACTTAAGTCAGTTTTTTTTGGGTTTTTTTTTGCTGAAGAATTTTTTTTCTATTAAAAAATTTTTTTTTTTTTAAATATTAAGAAAAAAAAAAAAAAAAATATTAAAAAAAATTAAAAAAATAAAAATAGGTCAATTTTTTAATGACGTCATTGTTTGGTATGTAACGTCACGAACATCAAGTTTTTACAACAATTTTTTTGGCACACTAAATGCAACTACAAAAAATACAAAACACTCAATAATACAATAATAAACAAAATATTTTCAAAACAACAGATTGTAAGGTAACCTAGGTGCTTCGTATAAATAATTGAGCAGTTATTTTAAAGCTTTGAAACAAGACAAAAGCAGAACTGAAGGTAACCCAGTGCTATGGATCAGAAAACAGTTCATATAATATAAAACTCTTCTGTTGAAATATATGATAAAGCGTATAATACATGGCAAAATCCGTATCACATGCCGTATCACCCTCGACCAATATCATCCCTCGGGCCTAAGGGCCCTCGGGCTGATATTGATGTCTCGGGATGATACGACATATGATACGGATTTTGCCATGTATTATTCTCTATGTAATTCATGTTTCTATATTTCTTTTGTTTACTCTGTACGTGCACGTTTTTTTTATTTTTTTACACCGCGCGGGTATCAATTGTAACCGTAAGTTAAAACAGAATTAAGGAATGAAGAAAGAGCATGCAAAACCACATTTTTATATCATGTGTGTGTGGTTTTTTGTTGTTGTTTTTTTTGTTTGGGGGGGGGGGGAGGTCATTTGAGTTTTCAATTAAATTTTATTTTATACATGTATACGGTGACCATGTATACATGTAGGGCATACCCTAAGTTTTTTACCTTACAGGGCAAAATCAAAAAGTTTTAAGATCTACCCAGAGGTAGATTTCTTTCATAGAGAGGGGTGGACATGGACCTCTATTTGTCGAAACAATAAGTTGATTGTTTATGGAATCACTGTTACGACAGTCAGAAGTCCCCACTGCTACACCCCGTGGAGTTTGAAGTTTATATAAGATCATATAAGGTATTAATGATACCTTACTCGTATCAAATTATTTTTTTTTATATTTCCATATATATTCAATGAGCCTATATAGCGGTTTCGAAAATATTGCTAAGTACGTTAAGATGTTGAGAATATCCTTACAGTCACTGTAATAATTTGTTTAAGTAAAGATTGTAGGACTTTTGAAAAATGCCCTAGTTTGTATATGGATTCCTGGGGAAAAAAATTCTACCCTCCCCCTTTTTTTGTTGTAAAAAGGAAGTGATAAAAATGTCAATTTCACATCACAATAGATGTTTTTCAAACCATAAGCAAATGAAAGCAAAGGGTCTGGAAAAGGAGATGTCAGCGCACAATATGCTGAACTATTAGTAACCATTTTATTGAAAAAAAATGATCTGTAAAATGATTTGCTTACAATGCTACCCTTAGTCTTGTGCTACGCCACTGTCAAAACCTTGATCATGTTTTGTTAGAGTTTAAAACTTATTGTTGTATCCGGAAAATATTACACCCATTAAAAGATGATTAAAGATTAAGTAGAGGAAAGTCGGATTACCGAAATATTTTTCCTCCAATGCTCATCCGTCAAAACATATATCATATGGAACGCCACGACTGCCTTGTGTTAATAATCAGCATTATACGCAGTGTTCCCAGCATTATATGAAGTGATCACAGCATTATATGTAGTGCTCACAACATTATATGAAGTGATCACAGCATTATAAGCAGTGCTCACAACAGTATATGCAGTGTTCACAACATTATATGAAGTGCTCACAACATTATATTAAGTGCTCACAACATTATATTAAGTGCTCACAACATTATATTAAGTGTTCACAACATTATACGTTTTTTGTTGTATGATGAGATTGATGTATGATGAGATTTATGAATGATGAGATCATTCGGTAAACTTCGTTTTTTAGCGGAAATTACCGAATCCATAATTGGTAAATTACGGTAATGCCCAGCAAACAAATTTAAAAAGTTATTAAAATCATGTTATCATAAGGTAGCATACAATATTTAAAACTGATTGAAATAAGTAAGGAAAAGATGAAACTGAGAGGTGAATGATTGAAGTAGTTCTGTTCGTCGTAAGAAATACGAATGGCAAAATGTAAGTTAAATAATAAAAAGTGTATTTAATGAAATATCGTAGGAAAATTTGTATGATATATTCTCGAGTTCATTTCCTACTGAAGAAATTTAGCAAGGTGCCACTTTATAGTCCGTCTTCAGTTTTAAAAAGCTTAATTACCTTTTAAATAAAACAGTCAGCTTTCTATAACACATATGTGCCATATTACGCTAGCTTATGTCATGATAGAGTCATTTTTGGCATCGATTTTCAGAATTTGGCATTTTTACATGAATAAGTATCTAACAGATATGGAAAATGCAGTTTAAAGCATTTCACTGTAGGTGTTAAACATAACTTTACATCAATTATTCCATTTTTTACAAGCTATTTAGCACGGCAAGTACTAAGATTGTCTTCTAAATATGATCAGCAGTCTTATATAGAAATTTAAACTTTCATAGAAAAATTTACCCTTTCAAGACCCTGTTTAACATTTTCATTTAAAGTTATCATCTCTTATGAAAATTGAGTTTGTGGGGATGAATAAAACATTTACTACGTTTGTTCGTCAGTTTGCACGGTACATACATGTATATATATAAAAGTGGTATGCTTGCCAATGAAACAACTTTCCACAAGAGACAAAATGACATCACAGAAATTTTAAACAGCTAAACGGCCACAGTACGACCTTCAACAATGAGGAAAGCCCATACCGGATAGTCAGCTATAGAAGGCCCCGAAATGATAAACGAAAAATATTCCTAATTTATGTACAAACAAACGATCGAAAAACTAACATGTATATAACACATTAATTAACAAACGACAACCACTGAAATAAAGGCTCCTCCTGACTTGGGACGGCCACATATATGCAAAATGTGGCGGGTTTTAACATGTTAGCGGGATGTTGGTATCCTCCCTCTAACCTGGGACAGTGGCGTAACAGAACAACATAAGAACGAACTATGAAAATCAGTTGTAAAAGGCTTGTTAGTTTTCTCGTTTGAATTGTTTTACATGGTCGTATCGGAGCCTTTTATAGCTGACTATGCGGTATGGGCTTTGCTCATTGTTGAAGAACGTACAGTGACCTATAGTTGTTAATGTTTGTGTCATTTTGGTATTTTGTGGATAGTTGTCTCATTGGCAATCATACCACATCTTCTTTTTTTATATTAAATCATTAGATGGGTACAAATATAAATACATATGATCTAACAAGAAAATAGAGTGAACGTGCATGTGGGCGGGTACTTGTAGATCCCAAAAATAAAAAGACACTATAAGTACTGATCTGAGAGTATATATAACTAATATAGTACCATGCTGTTGATTAAAAATAACATCACTCCAGACCCTTTTGTTTTCCACATAATTAATATTGCCAATAATCAAGAAGTTCCGGGTCGAATCGATACCAATAATATATTCACCTGTTAACTATTACATTATCTGTACGTTCCGCATCTGACAGGAGTACCACGAAACGCTGTATTTAAGATTTTGCTATATACACGGGTCGTAATCACAGGGTTGTAACTACTTCATTCAACCATTGTCACATTGTTCCCGATTGTAGTACTTTAATCAGTATGACTTTCTAAGATGACAATACGAATAATAAAAATCTGGACTTAAAATAAGGCGTATAGGTACAGCATGTACAGTTTTCAATTTGTTAGACGTAAAACAGCGAATCAAAGATTCAATTTTATTCATAACTCATAAAGGACAAAACCACCGGTGACAAAACTGTTAATTAAAAAAAACTCTTTTCCGGAGACTTTTGTTTTTCAAACAAAATCAATAATACCAATATTAAATTGACAAGTTCCAGGTCGATGGGTTCAAACAGAAAGATGTTAAAAGCAGAGAAAACTTCATCTTATAATCGGCATGACTTTATCAGATGACAATACCAATACTAAAATAAGGCTTACGCATAGTTATATTCTTTAATTCAGTCACAGACCCGCGATATCACGGATGTGTTCTAGTAAATATATATACATATTAAGTTGTTAATATGGTGAAACTAATCCTCAAAATAAGTTTAAAATGCCCTGGTGTGGAATAAACTTGGGTTAAATTGATCATACTTCTTAATTTACTTATTTCAATCCGTTTTAAATATTGTATACTGCCTTAATGATCACATATATAATTTTGTTTGCTGGGCATTAATTTACCGTAATTTACCAATTATGGATTCGGTAATTTCCGCTAAAAAACGAAGTTTACCAAATGATCTCATCATTCATAAATCTCATCATACATCAATCTCATCATACAACAAAAAACGTATAATGTTGTGAACACTTAATATAATGTTGTGAGCACTTAATATAATGTTGTGAGCACTTAATATAATGTTGTGAGCACTTAATATAATGTTGTGAGCACTTCGAATTCATATAATGTTGTGAACACTGCATATAATGCTGTGAGCACTGCATATAATGCTGTGATCACTTCATATAATGTTGTGAGCACTACATATAATGCTGTGATCACTTCATATAATGCTGTGAACACTGCGTATAATGCTGATTATTAACATAAGGCAGTCGTGGCGTTCCATAATATCAACCTTAAAAACCGTTGTCTCATATATGCGCCAATTGTTCATCATTATACTAAGTTACGTTCTATTGAATTGTTTTACATACCTGTATCAATTTAACCCCAGCTCTTTAGAATAAAAGCATGCATTGATCAATAAATTTAAATAATCATAACAAACTTTTATATGGATGAGTACATGTGATGAGCTAGTATATATCATACGGTAATTAGAGAAAGGTTCCGATTTAAGTATTCCTTAGTTAAGTGAAGACTTAAGTAAGTTTATGCATACCATTTAAGAATTTTACTTAACTAAGGAAATTCTTAGTGAAATCTAAGTTTAAGGAATACTTAAGTTAAGATGTTTTATGCATACGGCCCCTGGCTATTACATATACCCTTCCGGAGCACCTAAGATCAACCTAATTTTTGGTGGGGTGCGTGTTGCTCAGTCTTTTGTTTTCTATGTTGTGTCTTGTATACGGCTGTTGTCTGTCTGTTTCAAATTGGATTAAGACGAACGAAGTATATTCTCAATGCAAAAAAAAAAACGAAATAAGTGATGTCGTTATTAGTGATTGTGTTGTTTCAAACTCAGGATTAAAATTGTACATTTTTAAAGTAAAATGAGATTTTATTAAATAAATACTTACCATCATAAATTCTGAGTGCATCCATCTGCCCAAGTCTGACAGGCGAAAAACCCCAAATAAAAATATCATCCAATGAGAAGAGGGATGACCAGTGCCCGTATAACCATGCCTTTATATCATCCATTTAATTTTCCAACGTAAGCATGAAGCCATAGGAAAAAAACAGGGGATGAAGGGGAGGTTGGGAGGGACCTTTAATTTATGATGGTAAGTATTTATTTAATAAAATCTCATTTTACTTTAAAAATGTACAATTTTATGTCAATAAATACGTTACCATCATAAATTCTGAGTGAAATATAGAATCTAACACAAAGCTGAATCCCCTGAAACAGAAGATGCAGGAGGAAAGACAACTCTTTGTGCGGAAACTAAAGGTCCTAAGGAGTACAAACTCTGAGCTTGAGAAGCTAAAGACTGCAGATAATAAGAAATGAAAGAATTTTCAGTTCTCCAGAATCCTGCAGATAAGACTTCATCTAAAGAAGCATTATTAAACAGGGCCCAGGAGGTAGAAATAGCTCTAACATCATGGGCTTTAATATGCATACTATTCAGAAGTTCTTCATTAGAAAAACTGTAAGCTAATTGAATAGTTTTACAGATCCAAGTTGAAATGGTTTTTACAGACAAATCTTGTTTTCCTTTGTTAATAGGAATAAATAACCTGGAATTTGAGGAGGTGCGGAGACTTTGAGTTCTCTGAAGATATAAAAGTAAGACTCGGATAAGACAGAGTACTTTAGAACTTGAATCAACAGGAAGGGCTGGAATTACTATCGGTTCTGAACCTCTACCAGGAATTTGATTTTTGGCTAAAAAAGCTGGATCCGTTAATAGGGTAACAGATGACTTATCCCTATTAAAACGAAGGCAGTAATCAGCAGTGGAAAAAGCATGAATTTCACTTCTTCTTCTACCAGAAGCCAAGGCAAGAAGGAAACAACACTTATACGACAAAAACTTGATGTCAACCTTTTCCGCAGGTTCAAAAGGATGGTTTTTTAAAGCTGATAAAACAAGACTCAAATTCCAAGACGGGATTAAAACTCTCTGTCTAGGGCGTTCAAGAGTGAAATTCTTAACTAAAAGAGAAATGAATTCATCATTACCAAAGTCTGGACCTCCAGACAGTTGAATCGTCCTAGAAATAGCTGATCTATAGCCTTTAATAGTAGAGGGAGATAATCCTTTCTCTTCAAAAAGGTGGATCAGAAAGTCTGCTAGTTGTTGTACAGAAATTTGGAAAGGATCAATTTCCTTCCCACTACACTAACTACTGAAGATAGTCCACTTGGCATCATAGACGATGTTAGTGGAATCTCTGAGTGCCCTGGAGAGATGTCTGGCTGCGCATTCAGAAAAAAACTCTCTCCTTGAAGCTATCCATGAGAGAAGCCACGCGAACAGATGTAGCTTCTCTGGATTGGGATGAAGTATCTTGCCCTTGAACTGGGACAAAAGATTGTGTCGTACTGGTAGCACCAGTGGACGAGCACAGGATAGATGAAGAAGATCTGGAAACCAGGCTTGTTTGGGCCAAGCTGGAGCAATAAGAATGATCAACCCTTGCTCTGCTGAGATCTTCCGAAGAACTTGTGACAGAAATCTGAACGGTGGGAAATCGTAAGCGAACATCCCGTCCCAAGGAACACTCATGCAGTCCACTGCGTAAGCTTTCGGATCTGGTACAGGAGACATGAACACTTGAATTTTGTAATTGAGGCTTGTTGCAAACAGGTCTACATGGGGAGACCCCCACTGAAGTGTTATTGCCTGAAATACTGATTGTAGAAGTTCCCACTCTGTATTGACTGGAGTAAGTGTTCTTGACAGAGCATCTGCTAACACATTGAGTTTCCCTGGGACATGACGAACTACAATCTGTAGATGAAGTTGATTGCAAAGAAGAAGGATTTCTCTTGCTAAAAGATACAGCTCGTAACAATGAGTCCCCCTTGGTTTCGCAAATAAGCCACCACAGTGGTGTTGTCCGTTGCTAGAACCAGAGATTTGTCTTGCAGTAGGGACTGAAAATGATACAGGGCAAGAAGCACTGCCTTCATTTCTAGTATGTTGATGTGTTCCTTCAAAAGATCTGGAGTCCACACTCCTGACACTGAAAGACCTACCAGATAAGCTCCCCAACCGAGGTTGGAGGCATCTGTGAACAGAGTCTGATTTGGAACTGGAGAGGACAGAAGTTGGCCTCTCAAAACGTTTGCTTGAGAAGTCCACCAAACCAAATGAGGACACAATTCCTGATGAATGATTGGAACTGGAAACTCCCAATTCTGTGTAGCTGGGAGCCAATGTTGGTGTAGATAAAATAGAAGAGGTCGAATGCGAAGGCGACCAAGTGGAACAACATCGGCTAGAGAATTCAAGAGACTTAGCAGTTGTGAAAACTGGCGAGCAGTGACTGTTTTTTTAGATAGAAACAGATGAATTTTTGAACAAAGATTCTGAAACTTTTCCTGAGGAGGTTGAACTATGCACTGATGAGTAAGGTAATGTTCGCCTAGGAAAATAAAGTCCTGAGACGGAATGAGGTCCGACTTTTTCCAAGAAATGAGAAACCCCAGAGAGAGCAGCAATCTGATGACTACATCTGTATTGAGATAGAGTTTCTCGGGAGAAAGTTTCTTGATCAGCGAGTCGTCCAGGGAAGAATGAATCTGAATAGCCTGTGAATGAAGGTGAGCAATTGCTACCTGCATAAGTTTGGTGAAAGCTAGTGGTGCAGTTGACAGACCAAAAGGGAGAGCCCTGAACTGGTAAACCCTTTTGTTCCAAACAAACCGAAGGAATTTGCGGTATGAATGGCAAACTGGAACATGAAAATAAGCGTCCGTCAGGTCCAGGGATGTTGGCCACATACCTGGAAGAATAGAAGCTCTTATTGAACGATTGGTCTCCATTTTGAAATGGGGAATAATCATATAAGAGTTGAGGATAGACAAATCGATGACTGGTCTCATTCCTCCGGTCTTCTTCGATACAAGGAAGAGACGAGAATAGAAACCTGGATCTATTGAAGATACAGGGACTTCCTCCACTGCCCTCTTTGTCAAAAGAGTCTCTACTTCTGTTGACAGAAGAAGAAATTTCTGTGTATCTTGAGTATTGGACAGTGGGATAGGAACAGGTGAAAGAGGTGGTTGTTCTTTGAATTGAAGAGTCAATCCCCCTCGAATTAATGACAGAACCCAACAATCTGAGGTAATACTTATCCATTTTTTTTAGAAAATGAGTTAACCTCCCCCCTACTGGTAATTGAGAAAGAGGAGTTTTGTAGTACATCTCTGGATTGGGTTCTGACAGTAACGTACAAGGGGGCAACTTCCTAGGAAGAGGGGTTGGCCCTCTTGCCACCTCTCTTAAAACTGTTAGGTTTAGACCTAGGGATTGAAGATTTCTTAGGTTTATTACCTCCATCATTATTGATTTTCCTCCTCTTCTCCTGAGAATTATAAGATGAGCCTCCAGCAGAAGAATAACTACCTCGTTTAGAATTATTTCCCGAAACAGATACATTTACCTTCACTGGAACTGGAGTTTGATTGAGGTGTTTCTGTACCTCATCAAGTGGTAACCCAAATATCTCCTCATCCAAAGGAGACTTGATTAGAGCATCCTTAAGATTATCTGACACCTTTGCCTTCTCCAAAATTTCAGATCTTTTAGATAAGGTGCAGTTGGCGATGGAACTCATAATCAGCAATTGTGAGGCACCCAAAGCCTTGTCTACCTGTAATAGGAAAGGTTTGACCTCTGGTGGAAGAGAAGAGTCTTTGAGAACTGGGACAACTGCTGATAAGAAATGTTCAGCAGTGCCTAGAACATGAGAAGCGTTTCTAAGAAGATTCTCTGTTTTAGACCAAACAGACTGAGTAAGACGCAGTCCATCGGCGAGTTTAGAAGAAATAGTAGATGATAATACTTTGTCACATTTGGGTACTAGTTTATCCAAAGTAGAGTCAAAAATTGCATAATCCTTCGAGCGGAACTGCTCAGAGAATGAGGCCAGACCGAAACCACTAATCTGGGAAAATTGGGACTCATTAGACACAATCCCATCATTAATGATCTGCAAAGAGTTGGACATATGATTAGACTGTGGAAAACTTCTATGAGATTTATTATCATCTACAGACAGACCACATGAAGCCTCAAAAATGAAGGTTAGTTTCTTGGGTCTGGGAGGTGACTGAAAAGGCACCTTGTTGACATCTCTCATGATAGTATAGATAGAATCTCTGAGATCCTTCAAGGAGGAAGGAGCATCTTCAGTCTCTGGTTCTTTACCAGAATTGGTAGAAGACTGACCAATTACAGATGAAGCTGAAGACACAGGAACAGAAGGTTGCGAAACAATCTGAGAAACCTGAACTGAGTTGTCATCTTCATCCGAAGTAAACCCTTCTTCTTGGCTGCCTGGGGCGACTGAAAAACGTTCCTCCTCATCACTGTCTTCCAGATCACTTTCAATGTCATGATCTGGACGGAGTGAAATCACTGGAGAACTTGACTTATTGGCATTTTTCTCTAGTGTACACAAGCGATTGGAGAAGGAAGTCAATTCCGAAGAAATAGATTGACGAAAATCATCCAAAATACTCTTGAACCCATCTAAGGAGGGGCCAGAGTTAGCTACCTGATTAGACTGATGCCCAACAGAAGAGGTAGGCAGAGCAGCAGGTACAGATATACTACTACCCCTACTAGACACTGCTACAGGAGGAGCAGGAACTGACAGATTAGGAGTAGTACTCTGTGGAACAATAACTGGTGTTGGTCCACAATAAGGCCAGAAACCTGGAAAGGGCTGACTAGGAAAAACCTGATTAGGAAAACCTTGACCAGGAAACCCTTGACCATGACAACCCTGACCAGAAAAGCCTGAATAAGGATAACCCTGAGACCAAGGAGGTCTAGACCATGACATTGCATTACTAGCTGATGCCGGTAAAGTTAAGCCACAATAGGACGCTGGTGCTCTAGAACCAGGTAAGTTTAAACCCATAGAGATACCAGGGTAAGATGAAATGGACCCTGTGGTGTCAACTGGCCTAGAAAAAGTGTGTTTAACCGTAGCAGTGGTAGGGACACCTCCATCATAACCGACAGAACCTGCATGCAGGGTCTGTTGACCGGTCTTAGTAGTCACCGAAGTAAAAACGTCGGTTAATTGACAACTAATAGGAGGGGTTCCCTGCCCTACCGCCGTCACGGTCACAGGAAAAGGTAATGAACCGTCTAAGAAAACAACGTTACCTGTAATGGCCTCGTAAGGACTGGGAGCATTAAACTGCATAATTGAATAAGTATGAAGTTAAACACTTATAACAACAATATAATAACAAAAAAAATGTCAAATAAATAATGGTATGGGGATACCTACGATATTCAATATAGAAAAAACAAAAAACTTTAGTCTTCTCTGTAAGTTATGTAATAATACAAAAATACGTGTGTCTTGGTGCGCAGGCGGAAATTAAATGGATAATATAAAGGCATGGTTATACGGGCAATGGTCATCCCTCTTCTCATTGGATGATATTTTCATTTGGGGTTTTCCGCCTGTCAGACTTGCGCAGATGGATGCACTCAGAATTTATGATGGTAACGTATTTATTGACATAAAATCAAATGTGTACTTCAGAAATTTACCCAAACAAACTTACTTTAACTAAATCTAACATAAACAGCAGCAGTTGTCCTTTTCTAGATTTAGACATTTCAATTTCAAACGGGAAACTTCACACTAAAATTTACGACAAAAGAGACGATTTTTCATTTCCTATTGTTAATTTTCCTTTTTTAGACGGCGATGTGCCTTTGACTCCATCATACGGTGTTTATATATCGCAACTCGTTCGGTTTGCCCGTGTGTGTTCTGATGTCATAGATTTTAACGAACGTAATCAATGCATCACTGGTAAATTGTTGTGTCAGGGATTTCGATACCATAAATTACTTAAAACTTTTACTAAATTCTTTCATAGATACAAAGATTTGATTAGTAAATTTGGCTATACCTGTAGAAAGCTTATTAGAAATGGTATTTCACATCCTAAATTTTATGGTAATATTGTACTTAAAGCGAGGAAAGCACTATGTGATCCTTGTAAAATCATCGAACCTTTAAACAAACTTATAAGTAAGGGTAATCGTACCAATATTGTAATTAGATCTCTGAATATAGTTCACATCGGCACTAATATTGATTTTGTCATTAGCAAATTAAAACATGATAACTAAATTTCATTATCTTTTGAGACGAGATGTATAGAGACACGGACACGTTAACTTTTATTTCTATAGAAGTCGCTCTTCACTATACTACTACCTGTCGATACATTTATTTTTGGCATTGCACAAGTCATGTCTTCTTTGACTATTAATGACGTTAAAATACTAAATCCCTGTGATGTGTTTTAGTCGATTTTAGTCTCTGATGCATGATTTTTTACTATTAATTGGTTTTGGCTTTTAACTAGCTGTCAGTAACTGCGGGTACTCTCAAATCGTATTTTCTTATCGATTCGACCTGTTGATACTGTTTATAATGATTTTTTGTTATTTTTTTATTTATATGGATCTTGTCTGTACACCAGCTTTGATTATTTGCAATATCTTTAATTTTTCACTTATTCTTACAACATTTGTATAAACTTCAAGATTATAAAAAAACGTTTTTTTCTAAAGTGAACATTGATTGGTTAAATATTTCTCAGTGTGTTTGAATTTGTTTGTTAGCTTTTTGGTCATGAATGTTAGTCTCTAATATTTAATTAACTGTGCATGTGTATTCAGATATCGCAGATCAAATTTATTCGTTCATTGTGTAATCATACGTTTTTTGATTGAGTTAAGTCTGCAAAGACAAGACAAGACAGACAAGACAATATTTTATTTAAGTCTCACCTCTTCATTATATAAAACATACAAACAGTTGATAAAACAAAATCATAAAACATACAAGAGCCACTCTAAAAAGAGTTATGAGAGACTATCTAAAAAGTATATACAATATTTACATTAAAATTAGCTATATAAAATACATTTTCTCTGCAATAAAATGTCATTGCAGATTTTGGCAATATAAAAGTACATATTTTCATCAGTGAATAAAAATATAAATTTATCGTCATCAGACAATTGCATAAAATTAACATTAAAAAGAGATGCTTGATAAAACAAACTAATAACGGAAATCTTCATACAAAGGACACTTCATTAAAACATGTTTCTCATCTTCAATTAAAAGATTTTCATTACAAATACTGTTAAAACAAATTATATTTTCAACTAAAAGACCTTCATACCTTCCAGTCTCAATTTTCAGAGGAGCAGTACCACTTCTAAATTTGGCAAAGGCACTCCTATATTTACCAGGTATAGTTTTTAATACATAATTTTCTTCACCAAATTCATTTTGAACAGTCTGTAAGTACGTAGTTTACTACGCTCGTTTGACATTTGATATTTTATCGTATGTTTTTTTATGTTGTGATGTTATGCTATTGTTTCAGAAAAAGGGAGAAGGTTTGGATCCATTAAAACGTTTAATCCCGCTGCAAATGTTTGCACCTGTCCTAAGTCAGGAATCTGATGTACAGTAGTTGTCGTTTGTTTATGTAATATAAACGTGTTTCTCGTTTCTCGTTTTGTTTATATAGATTAGACCGTTGGTGTTCCCGTTTGAATGGTTTTACACTAGTAAATTTGGGGCCTTTTATAGCTTGTTGTTCGGTGTGAGCCAAGGCTCCGTGTTGAAGGCCGTACTTTAACCTATAATGGTTTACTTTTTAAATTGTTATTTGGATGGAGAGTTGTCTCATTGGCACTCACACCACATCTTCCTATATCTATTCAGATATATTCGATTTTAGTGAGGATTACAAAGAGAATATTGTTATAGCAGCTTTTTTTTTTTATAATTGTCAATTGTTCTTTGGTTGTTTTTTCACATCATGAAAACTATGTGCGGAATTGGTAGCTTTTTTTCAGTGATTTGACTAACATTTACCTGTTAGATTCAGTTATGCTACCTTCAGCTGTCCAATATTTTTAAGAAAGAGGAGGGCTATTCTTTTAAATATTGGACAACGGAAGGTAACATAATGGTTAATAGAAGTGGGACATTTAAAGACGTATCGTATCCGTATCTGATACGTTGACGTATCTAAACGTATATATGGGTTATTTTTCAAGTAATTATTTACGTGCTTTGAAAAATAGTACTAGTAATCGAGAAAAGGGAAAAGAGATTGGGGAAAAAGGAAAGGGCAATGTATATTTGTTATCTCTTTCATTTCTTATATATAAATAATGTTGAATAATTGTTTAATTTATGTATTATTTATGTTTACATACTTGCTTCTTGTATGTCAAAATCTAGACTTAATTATATTTATTGCGCTAAAATGATCGATGTTTCTACTTTATTTCAGTACTTATAATACAATTATGAAAACATTGCACGGACGACAACAGAAGCTAACATTTACACACATATAACAATCACATGATTTCCGTGTCAATCTATATACTTGTATATAATTTGAAACTTGATATTTAAATCATTAGAACTACCCAGGCGTGAAGTTGAAATTTAAAACAAATAAAGGTAACGTCAACAATATTCATACACTAACTTTAGATTTGCTAATAAAGGGGAATTGAACCATCCACATCATATGAGTCGAATTGATTACTGATACCATTAAACTAAATTTATAAATTAAAATGTAGCAGGCAATCCTTTTTTCAAATAAGTAGTGAAGTACACCTTCTAGGGTGCGCTCGACTTTAGTGACTTAATCTCGGATTAATACATGTTTGGTTATTGAATAGTTGTTAATTACTTTTTGTTTCAATTAACGTTAGCACATTAAGTAGAGTGTAAACTATGTTTAAAATTTTATAATATTTTTTTTTTTATTCAAGTCTGTAGATTTTAATATATTTGCCACAAAGTCGCAATTTTCTGAACGAAGTTTTCTTTGTATATATGCACCATATGGCAAATCTCTATTGTACCATTGCTGTTTTGAATTTAATTGCACAATTTCGTAATACACATGGATACAGAAGGACTCATAAATCTTAAATTCACGACGGAGAAGTGGTGATTATTTAAATATCAAGTGATTAGATATACACGAGTATTCATAAATTGAAAACTATCATGTAATAAAAAGAGTGTAGCAATGGGTATAAATGAAAGAAAGATATCAAAAATAGAAAGACATATATTTAAACCTGAAAATAATCTATTAAACAATAACACATAGATATAATAATTTTCTCAGATACGTCAACGTATCATACAGAAACGGATACGATACGTCTTTAAATGTCCCACTTCTATTTACAGGTAAATGATAGTTCAATAACTAAGATTAAGAACGGGTACAACTATAGAATGACGTCACAATGTTTTAATTCACAAATATAAAATATATACCATTGATTTTGCACGCATAAGGTTTTATACATCACTGGATTTTAAACCTCGTGTGCAAAAGGATATTTATGTTGGTGAGTCGGAATGTTCTATAAATATTTCAAAATTATAATGTTTTGAAATATAATAATAATGGCATTGGGAAATAATCTTGTTATTATTTTTCTGTCAGTAGTTTTATTGCTGATTGCATTTTATGGACACAAATTAGAAAAAAGATTATCACAAATTCATACTGGAAATGAAGTGAAAGAAGAATTGACCAAAGAGCAAATAAATGCACATCGGAAGGAATTTGAAGAACAAATATCAGTACTGCAAGAACCGGACAAAGTTTACATGAAAGAAAATGATGAAACGAGAGAAAACAAGGCAGCATTTTTTAGTGAAACAGGTAACCCTTACGACAACATTTAAACTATTAAATGACATTCTTAAGGTAAACACACACACACCTATACAATAGTTTATTTTTAATAGGGAAGTTTATGTGAGCCCAAACATGTTGGACTGAGATGTACGTACACATAGTGAGTAAAGCGTTTAAATTTGTTTTTACAGAAACTGTATTCTTAATGTTTCATTTACCATTTTTCTTGATGGAAATATTAGCTTGGTGTAATCAATGTTTATAGTAGAAGCTGACATAATGACATCATCCAGTTTATGAATAGTTTACAATGGTTAAATGTGGAAAAACGCATTCAATACCAAAAGGCAATATTTGTATTAAAATCATTAAATGATCTGGGGCCGTGTCAATGAAAGTATCCTAGGATATGTCCTAAGATAGGTCTTAGGACATTATTTAGGATGGTCTTAGGACGTGTCTGAGACATGTCTTAGGATGTAAATCAAAGCTGTCTTAGGACAGTCCTAACTACGAGGGTCCGAGGACCATCCTAACACATTTATTTAATTGAAAAAATATGTAAAGACTTGTATGTCATAGATTTAATGGTATTTTAGTATTTACTCTTATATGGAAACAGTTAACTTTCTTAAATTTGTTGATTATTTTTATTGCATGCTATGTATGTGAGATTTCAACTTTGTATTATAGGTTGTTTTATATGTCAAAATGCACTGTTTTTATGTTATTTATATGTTTTTATATTCGGTCAAAAGCTCCTTAGAGCTTGTGTTGCTTATTTGTACTCCTGCCGAATCAAAATAAAGTTTTCTTATCTTATCTTATCTTATTAACGCAAAATAAAAGTTAAAGTTTGAACATAATACTTAATAAAAACGTTATTTTATATGATAAAAGATGTAAATGAATTGAATACGAAAACGAAAGTAAATAGTCACAAAACTTTGTTAAATGCGATATTTGTGCTGCAATTTTAGTACATAAACTAGTTTTGTACTTAGGTCCACTCCATTTCATTTAATGTATCGAATTAGGATTAGTTAAAAAAAAAAGTCAACTTTTTCCTATATTTAAATTAATATTGCACCGTTTTGGTTAGTCGCAAAAAAATTGCTAATAATGATAATATTTTGTAGGCTTCAAAATAAACAGTACATTATAATTTAATGTAATACAATTGAATCTTTAACAAATATTGAAAGTATTTTGATTTATTAATCAAAGAATCCATTTTCAGGCAAAAACATAACAAACAAATAAATAATGTGGAAATAACGGCCACAGTTCACTTAGAATGTGACGAGGTCTGACATGATTACAGAATGCCGACATGCTAGTTTTAACTGACAAATCTGTGCACCATTGGTAGCAATGCTCAAGTTCCTCCAGGTTAAATCCTAACGAGAACGAGGGTTATGATCCCCAAATACGTCGGGTCTTATTCGCATCACCCCCTGGTTTCAGGGGAGTAAAGATTAACATTTTTTATATTATAAAACACTGAATACATAGGCCATACTATGTATCATTAACAGTCAAGCTCGAACTGGTACCAATTCAGAACCGGCCACTCAGGGTAGACATGAGATGGTCTCAACAGAACTTCCTGTGGTACCGCAGGAAAGTAAAAACCTAATATGATCCGACGTACAATTACGGGAAACGATCATAACCCCTTAATCTTGCCAGATCCCGACATCCTTTTTGACTGTGACGAGTGATTTTATTACAAAACAATGAACAATTAGAATCGAGTAATTAAAATAAATTCTGCATGATTTTTATCCAAATAAAGTCAAAAGTTAAATGCATCTAGGCGAAGCACTAATACCAGGTATTGGTAATTCCATTTTCACACTGATTGTGTCTAAATATTTAGATAAACTTAGGTGGTAGGCATTCATGAAATTAGCATTGACATAATAATTATAGTTCTCGAACGTATGATTTAGCTATCAAATCCATCGGCTTGGTTGTCTCCTCTTTTTTGTCCAAAAAGTTATAGATCCGGCATGTTCTGGTCATTCTGAAAAGATAAATAAAACAGCAGCAGACACAATAATTGTTATTAGGTGGCAGATTGCAAGGGGAGGTGGGTGGGTTTTTGAAACTTTTACATATCTACAAGATTGGCTAGTGCAATGTAATGCTGACGAGTCATGTGACGTTGATTGGCGGGAAACAAGAACCGGATCCGAATGAGGCAATAACATTTATCTTTAATTAAATTGGTTTATCTTATAAATGAGATAAACCGTATTAATCAAATAATCCATTTTCAGGCAAAAACATAACAAACAAATAAATAATGTGGAAATAACGGCCACAGTTCACTTAGAATGACGAGGTCTGACATGATTACAGAATGCCGACATGCTAGTTTTAACTGACAAATCTGTGCACCATTGGTAGCAATGGATGCTCAAGTTCCTCCAGGTTAAATCCTAAAGAGAACGAGGGTTATGATCCCCAAATACGTCGGGTCTTATTCGCATCACCCCCTGGTTTCAGGGGAGTAAAGATTAACATTTTTTATATTATAAAACACTGAATATATAGGCCATACGATGTATCATTAACAGTCAAGCTCGAACTGGTACCAATTCAGAACCGGCCACTCAGGGTAGACGTGAGATGGTCTCAACAGAACTTCCTGTGGTACCGCAGGAAAGTAAAAACCTAATATGATCCGACGTACAATTACGGGAAACGATCATAACCCCTTAATCTTGCCACTTGAGTGTGTCTATACACACTCATCAGAATCCCCCCACCCCTTTTTCCCACAACCTAAAGGTCCATTTAGGTGAACTAGCTAAGAAGGCATTATTCTTTGTTAATATGTTTGAATCTTAGACAATCATATTTTTCCTTTTGTAATAGCTTTGTTATAAAGGTGCTGTTTTTGAAGAAATCACTTCTGTCGTTGTATTATCCATTTTATATATATATATATATATATATATTTAAATCGTCTTAAAACGCATTATTTTAGCAGTAATACATCCACTGAAAAACCGATCATGAATTATCAATGGGTTTACTATAAGAGTTATCTCGCCTTAACCGGCTTAGTTGAACAAAATGTATTCTAAAGCACATAAGTTTGCAACTTGTTAAATATTTCTAAGAGATATAATGCGATAAATCAGGAAATTTCTTCATAAAAATAAACAGTATTATCAATAAAATTGAACATCTGTGTACACATTCGGAGATTTGGGTAATAACTAGACTGACTGGTCACTGCAAAAGTACAATGTGAGATGGTGGTATATATATGCCATGAATCTACTCAATTGCTTTGTTAATCTGTAATATGCACTAATATTAGTTTCCATTTTCAATTTTATTATCCTCTACAAAGTTTACGAAAATACATTACCTGTATATATATTATGTGCAATTCTAGGCACTCCTTCAAAGTCGGTTACATTTGAATAGGCTATATATTAATTTTAAACAAGTAACGTGACCAATATTTTAAAAACCGAGAGTGTAGAACGTACACAAAAAAAAAATCATATCAATCAATACATAGAAAGAACCACATATCCTGTACTAACATGACTAAGTTGGCAATCACATGCATTCCTAGTAGTACTTAAAATTCGGATACAACTAAGCAGTATGTGCCGCTTTTTTAGAAAGTTCATACTTGAATAGTTTTACGTCGAATATATTTTGTGACCTAAAAGAACTAGGCGTTTCCTGTACTAAATTGGCTACCCCATGTATCCCTATTACATGTAGTACTTAACATTCGGATACATGTTTTTGGAAAGTTCAATCTTGAATAGTTTTGCGTCGAATATATTTTGTGACCTCAAAGAACAAGGTGCTAGAGTAAAATTCCATGGAGTATTACTTTAAGTAATGGATAGTTAATTAATTTCGACTAGAATTAAAAAGATTGTGTCCATCAGCTTTGTATATAGATAAGAATGCTAAATGTTCCTTTTAATAGAAGGAAAAAGATCAAGAGTATTCGAAATAAATTTAACAATTCATCGAGTTTCCCATCTGGATAATATGCGTGTTTGTTTGTAAAAGTCCTTAATTAACAGTAACTTATATACCGCATATTTGTTTAGTTTCTAAAAATAGATGTGGGTAAGCCCATGGTTCGTGTCGACATGTAAAATAAATGTGATAGTAAAATACAAACGTATTAAAACCTCAATGTTCACATATCTGAGTTAGATAAGACAATCAAAAATAATCTAAACAATATATGTACATGTTTATATACAATAACATTATCGCACTTCAAAGTTAAGAGGATGTTGTGTACCATGCTCTGTCTTCTGCTTCGTGAGATATAAAGTAATTTGATAATTGTGTGAATAGTGCACATTATTCTATTATTTGCTCTAAGTTGACTTGTTGGTAAACTAATTGTCCTGTCCATGAGCATTAGTAAGCTATTTGAAACCTATACAGACTATCGCTTGTATAACTATATTTGCTTGTATCACTATATGAACTATATTTACGCAAGTAAGAAAATTTAGGATCGGGCTTGGTATGTAAAATTCAACAACGTAAACATGAGCTCTGCAAATCTCTCACAAGTTCAACTGACTTGATATGTCATATCAAAATCAAATATCATATTTAATAAAGCATATATTACAACAGGAACACATGCATAATGTAAATAGCTAGGCAAACATGCAAAAATTAAAACAAGCAAGCTAACAAGAAAATAAACGCAAATTGAAAAGTATAAATATAAACATGTAACTGAGAAGCTCACTCGTGTAAATAGAATTGGTATGATTCAATGAGACAACTCTTCACAGTAGAACAAACGGCAAATAAAATAAAACAAAAAGTCATTTAGACTCATTTTACTGCCTTCAACAATGAGCAGAGCCCATACTGTATTAATATCAATAAATCATTGTACTGCCGTCAACAATGAGCTGAGCCCAAGTCGCCTTAATAATATTTAGTCACTTTTCTGCCTACAACAATTAGCAGGGCCCATAATGCATTAAACAAAGTCATTGTACTGCATTCAACATTTAATGAGTAATTAAAAACCAAAAAGAAAAATGTTAAACAAGTCAAACGAGAAAACAGTAGGCATAATTTATGTACATTTTTTTTATATAGTAATGCCGATTTAAGTGTATCAAACAGTTTATGAAATTTACTTACATACAGTACTGGTGGAATTACTGCAAACACCGCCAATGTCCTCAGCCGAGGCCATCCATCATCATGTGTTTCGACCCCTAGCTCGGTACACTCTCAGGATGGGGGGTCCACAGTTGTGATCAATCACTGCGCATTGGTGGTGGGTTTCCAGCTACTACTATCTCTCTTCATCCATATCCAGCAAGATGCTTTCTCTGCTGCTTGGCCCAGTTTCTTGATTGCTGCTCTTCTATTCTGGCCAGTCACTCCAACTGCAGAAAACATTCTCCACACTGACTGTGCAGGGAAGCCTCTGCAGCCAACTTCAACAGGAAAGTTCCATGTCTGCCATCCTCTATCTCTGCACTCTGCCAACAGTGCATCATATTTTGCCTTCTTTCTTTCATTTGCTTCGCCACATCTCTCCTCCCAGGGAACTGTCAACTCTATGATTACTACTTTTTTACTGCTTGTAGACCAAAGTACCATGTCTGTTCTTAGGTTAGTTGGTACAATATCAGGAAATTGCATCTTCTTTCCTAGATCAACTTCTAACTGCCAGTCCTTCGCCTGATTAAGCATTACTGATATGTTCTTTTTACTTTTCTGGCCTACTTCACCCTCCTTCACAAACTGGATCTTGATAGGTTTGTCTCTAATGTGTTTCGCATCTTTCCTCTGTTTCTCTATAACTTCAGCAAGTTCCCGGAGTACTTGGTTGTGTCGCCATGTATATCTCCCCTGTGTAAGAGCGATATTGCACCCTGAAAGAACATGTTGTAGAGTTCCTCTGTTTCCGCACAAGGGACAGTCTGGTGTTTCTGATAGTTTCCACCTGTGCAGATTTGAAGGTGTCGGTAACACATCATACACTGATCTCAGAAGAAACTGCAGTTGGTATTGCGGATAACGCCATATATCTGACCATGTAAGGGATCGTTGTTCCAAATCCCATCTCGACCAAGCACCTTGGCTTCCTTATTCTTCTGTCTTTGCTTGTCTGTTTTCTTCTTCTCTAGATTTTATCTCTCTTTGGACAAGACTTCGTCTTTCTTGTGTGTTAGCGTTCTTCCAGTAGCAACTTTTTGATGTACCAAGGCCCTGTCGTCCTACTGCCACTGTTCCAACAATATCTTTATGCCTCAATCTACTCTCTGCCTCTGAAACTGCTTTTGATGCTGACCATTTTCGTCCTGTTCTTACTTGGACACCTGCTGATGTTACTTTGTCATCTCTAGATTCTTTCAGTGTCATCACAAGGCGACTTTTGCTAACTTTAAATTCTTCCACTAGAGATGTAAATGGTAGCTGCAACTTTGCGGTCCTGCTGTATAGTCCTACAGTTGTAAAAATTGGAGGGACACCTAACCATTTCCTTAGATGTCTGTTGATGGTTCTTTCAAGCTTCTCAACTGTTGTCAACGTTATTTCGTACAGCATAAGTGGCCATGATATCCTTGGCAGGAGTCCATGTTGGTATATCCATGCCTTTAATTTCCCTGGTAGACCTGTCTTGTCGATGTTTCTCATTCCCTCCATCTTCGCTAGCCAAGGGTTACGATCCACTCTCGCTCTCTTCACGTGAAGAGAGCGGGAGTGGATCGTAACCCTTGGCTAGCGAAGATGCATTCCCTCTGAAACCTGTTGTTCTATTCTCTTGATATTGTTTTTGTCACTTAGAGAGTCATCATACCATTTTCCTAAGCACTTGATGGGATTGTCTATTATTGAAGGAATGACTTCTCCTTGCACCTTCAGTTCGACTTGGTGTGTTCTCTTCCCTTTCCTTATAATTAGAGCTCTAGACTTCTTTGGCTTGAAAGACATCCTTGCCCATGTTACTGTCTCATCCAAGGCCTATCGTTTCAGGACGTTGTAACCTTAAGGACTATTTGTATATCCTATTTCGGTAACCTGACTTAGGACTAAGACGTGTCCTAGGACAATCCTAAGACATGTCCTAGTCCTAGAACAGCTTCGTTGACACGTTCCATGGTTCCTAACTATTTACAAGAAAATTTTCATTTTACTGGTTATCAAAATTATAACTTACGTTCATCTTCCAAAACCAAAAACAATTTAAAAAAAAACAGGTTCTTAAATATGGAACAAATGAAATAAAAATGAGTAATACACTTGTATCTTTTAAAACAAAATGTTACAAATTTGTCATCAATTGTGCAAAATTAATATGGCATGGTATTGGCAATCTAATTAAAATATCGATTTCTGATTACGTTATACTTCATAATCAGAGATCAAATATTTTCATTAGATTGTGGTATTGGTTGCAGAAATTCGATATTTTTCATTTAGATGCAATATTTTATATTTAATTGGTATATTTCTTCATTTAAATGCAATATTTTTTCATTTAGATGCAATATTTTTTATTCAAATGGTATAATTTTTCTTTAAATGGTATATTTTTTCTTTTAAATGCAATATTTATAATCCAAATTGTATAATTTTTCATTCAAATGGTATCATCTTTCATTCAAATGCAATACTTTTTATTCAATTGGTATAATAGTTTTTTTTTTATTTATATGCAATTGTTGCATTATGGGAAATTGTTTGACGCCTTAAGGTCAAATTTGCAACAACGTTTGTGATTGGTCGGTATTTATTTGGATTTTCTGCTTTCTTTCTAAACTTGAATGACCAAGAATTAAAAAACGCGTCAGAATATCGCCCTGTAACTAAATTTGGCGTTCTTGCGAGTTCGTGCACTGGCAATTAATGCCAATAATGACCAGGTAGAGCAAAAAATGCGAGTGACTAATTTGACACACAACTTGTGCATGGATAGAAACAGATGCCTGCGTGCATTGCAAAAACATCTCCAATAAAAACCCTTTCTGAAGAAACTCCCCTACAGTCTACACATTGAAGTAAAAAAAAATATACACAGCCAGCCCCCCTCTCCCTCTAAGTCCAGATACATTTTATCATGACGTTCTTTTGTGCTACGAGTATATTATTTTTTACTTTAAAGGGCAAACATGAAAAAAAAAATAAAAAGTCTTCCAGGACATTATAATTATTTGATCTAAGCCACCTCTTTTTAGCTCAACTGGCCCGAAGGGCAAGGTGAGCTTTTCCCATCACTTTGCGTCCGTCGTCTGTCGTCCGTCGTCCGGCGTCGTTAACTTTTACAAAAATCTTCTCCTCTGAAACTATTGGGCCAAATTAAACCAAACTTGGCCACAATCATCATTGGGATATCTAGTTTAAAAAATGTGCCCGGTGACCCGACCAACTAACCAAGATGGCCGCCATGGCTAAAAAAAAGAACATAGGGTTAATGCAGTTTTTGGCTTATAACTCAAAAACCAAAGCATAAAGATCAAATTTGACGAGGAAAAATTGTTTAACAGGTCAAGATCTATCTGCCCTGAAATTTTCAGATAAATCGGACAACCCGTTGTTGGGTTGCTGCCCCTAAATTGGTAATTTTAAGGAAATGTTACTGTTTTTGGTTATTATCTTGAATATTATTATAGATAGAGATAAACTGTTAAAAGCAATAATGTTCAGCAAAGTGAGATCTACAAATAAATCATAATGACCAAAATTGTCAGTTGAATCATTAAGGAGTTATTGCCCTTTATAGTCAATTTTTAACCATTTTTCTAAAATTTTAGTATTCTTTTAAAAAATCTTCTCTGAAACTTCTGGGCCAAATTTAATCAAACTTGGCCACAATCGTCATTTGGGTATCTAGTTTTAAAAATGTGTGGCGTGACCCTGCCAACCAACCAAGATGACCGCCATGGCTAAAAATAGTACATAGGGGCGAAATGTAGATTTTGGCTTATATCTCTGAAACCAAAGCATTTAGAGCAAATCTGACAGGGAATAAATTGTTTATCAAGTCAAGATCTATCTGCCCTGAAATTTTCAGACAAAAGACAACCTGTTGTTGGGTTGCTGCCCCAGAATTAGTAGTTTTAAGGAAATTTTGCAGTTTTTGATAGAGATAAACTGTAAACAGCAATAATGTTCAGCAAAGTGAGATCTACAAATAAGTGAACACGACCAAAATTGTCAGTTTACCCCTTAAGGAGTTATTGCCCTTTATACAATGTAGTAATTTTTTAACGATTTTCATAATTTTTTGTAAATTTTTGTAAAGTTTTAGAATATATTTCCCACTGTAATTACTGGGCCAAGTTCATTATAGATATAGATAATTGTAGCAAGAAGAATGTCAAGTAAAGTAAGATCTACAAACACATCATGATCACCAAAACATAATTTTGTCATGAATATCTGTGTCCATGATTGTTTAATATGCACACAGACCAAGGTGAGCGACACAGGCTCTTGAGAGCCTCTAGTTTTTCTACATGACAAAAAAAATCATCTTATTACAACAGCAGAACCAGAGACATAAGTAGAGACATAAGCTGTTATACTCCGGAACTAATTCAGGATGGATTGGAATCAGTTACAAACCAATGTTACAACAATAGTCCTGTATGAGGCGTGAACTTCATATTTAATATTATTTATAATATGTGCCCTCATGTATCATGCCGCAAATCATTTTACATTTAGGATACGTTGCTCAGCTTTTTTTACTGTTCTCATCTCCGAATCCCTTAAATAGACTTTTTTCAAGCCCCACAGTAGTTCAATAATTACTATATGTCATTGCTTAAATAAGTATGCAAAGCACATTTCAATACATATTCTATCTTCTGGACTTTTAAATGATTTACTTGAATGAGATATAACGAGTCCAGAACCAATCCTATATATACCAATACATATTCTTAGTATTTGACTTTATTTCATAATCTATTTTGTTCAATTCAATATTTTATCATAAATATTTGTTGTTTTTTAAAGTGTTTCGGTTAAGGTTTAACTACCAAGGCTTTTCCTCATCAGGTATCCCAAGCCTCTAACTAATAAAATAATCAGTTTCAAAGTAAAGTTCAAAGCATCCATACGCATAGAATTTAAAAATTCTGCATACCGGGATACGACACCTGGTAACTTTGTATTGATGTATTGTATTCGAAATTAAATCAGTTTATGATTTGATATAACTATTGTCTTTTATGTTGTGATTTGCTCATAGCATATACTGTTGTTCAGGAATTTCAGTGTTTGTTTAATATATAGATTTTTATCCAGAACAACAGTAGATGAATTTTTGTCAGCTTTCTTAATAATTATATTATTATTTGAATGTAAGGTTTTGAGTGCCGCTCTCTCATGTTTAGAAAGATTATTTCTAACTTTGTTTATTTTAAGTCTACATATTTCCATCTTTGTGGCAAATAGATAATTTTCTATTGTGTTGTTTGCTTAAGAGGGTTTAAAATCCGATTTGATTCTAAAAGGATGATTGGTGTCCGCATTAGTTTTATCACTAAAGTGATATTTGCATCGCATTTTTCTACCTAGTTCGTCAAAATCTCGCAAGAGATTTTGTTTAATGTATTTTACATCTGGACTGGGAATAAATTTTAATCCCTTTGCAAGAACTAATATTTCATAGTTTGTGAGATTCTCACGTGAAAACACTTCTATATAGTTTAAAGCTTTTTTTACATTTTCATGAAAGTGTTTTGTGCGTTTAAGATGGCCTTTGTAATTATTATGTATACGGAGTTTACTTTTGTATTTTATTAATCGTTTTTTCTTATCCCTTTTTCTGAGAGATCTTTTTCTATTACTCATAGTAATTTATTTGTATAATTTTTTTTTGTGACAAAACAATTTTGTTTGTTTGTATAATTATTTCAACTCTAATTGAGAGATGAAATGAATATATATGAAATTCAACTCTATTTGAGAGATGAAATGTATTTTATTAATTCTACTCTATTTGAGAGATGAATTGATTTGTATTTTGTTTAAATCTATTTCAAAAATTATACAATGTATATGTAAACTCTGTTGAAGTGATTGTTCACTTCTGCGGCAATCAATGTGTACTGCAAATATACACCAAGAATTACCACGTGCATACATTAGTCTAAGACTTAGATTCTGATTGGATATTCCAATGTCCCCACGTCACTCGTAACAAGCAACACAGTTCGTCATTTGTATTCTCAATCTGATTGGTTGTTCCGTAATTAGTGTAGATCAGTTACTACGTCATCGAGCCATCTAACTCTGGTCATATGTGTGTATTTTATTAGATAATGATTTAACACTTAATTGTTATTAAACTAGTAAGATAAAATATAATGCTAATTACATTCCTTTATATAAATAAGTAATGCTTTAGACAATACTATTAAATTACGATATTAATATTATCATTCTAAAAATAAATAGAGGTAATTGTGAGACAGATATAATCTATTCATGTAAAGATAAGGGTTGTTGATGAAATTGCACTGAAAGTATCCCCATTAGAGAAATCAAATTTGAACTATTCTACATATTACAAAGGAGGAAACATATAGGCTAGGGATACCTGATGAGGATAAGCCTAGGTCTACATGACCATAACCGAAACACCATTTTCTTAGTATACATAGAACAATTCTACTACAATCATGCAATTTTGAATTTCTAGAAAAATATGGAAATAAATGCAGACGAATGTATTCCATAACCGGAAATATTCACCATACACTGAGTTTACTAGCTCTGAATTACTCTAACTATAGGAAATTGATTTAAAAACCAAGGATTATGATAAGATATACTGGATTGGTCCTGGACCCGATTGATTTTAACAATAGTCCTGTATGAGGCGTGAACTTCATATTTAATATTATTTATAATATGTGCCCTCATGTATCATGCCGCAAATCATTTTACATTTAGGATACGTTGCTCAGCTTTTTTTACTGTTCTCATCTCCGAATCCCTTAAATAGACTTTTTTCAAGCCCCACAGTAGTTCAATAATTACTATATGTCATTGCTTAAATAAGTATGCAAAGCACATTTCAATACATATTCTATCTTCTGGACTTTTAAATGATTTACTTTTCAATACTGCATTGGGAAAGAAAAAAGGGGGGGGGGGTATACAAGTTTATTTTGTGATACAGTATATAATATAATTAGGTATCCAACAAATTATATGATTGTACGTTTAACTATTATTTAGACCCGTACAAAATGTATATAACAAGACACATATAACAGGGGCGGATAAAAACATCAGTGTCTTAGGGGAAGGAGGAGGGGGAGGTTCAAATTTAAATATTTGTATAGAGATGTATATATGCGAGTATTGGCAGTAATGGTTATGGTGTGTGTTTGAGGGGAGGGTTTCAGATTAAAGATCGTTTCTATAATTCTATATATCTTTTAGTTTTTACCATTTCACTCTTTTCTTTATCCTTTGATCTCTATTATATTTGTCCTAAACATGCGTGACATACTTGCCACTGGACATAAAGCAACCAAAAATCAAACAACTTATTCTGTATATTTCATCATTTCTTTTTTATGTTATCTTTCGGTTTGGTCCCGCCCCTCATCTATTTTTTGTTTATATATTTGATAATGCCATTTTTTTTTTGGAAAAAAAGGTAGGGGCAAGGCGTATTTTAAAACATATTATGGGTCGCGTTTTTTTTTTGTTCTTCGGAAGTGAGCCAGAAGAAGTCGATTTCTGTTTTTTTTCCATTTGGAAGATCTTCTGGTTCTCTTTTACCTCTTCTTTTTTGATAGGCTATTAAGACGGCAGAGGCACATAACAAACAATACACTATGGCGTCGTTTAGTCTAAATGAAATTATAAATTTATGAATGCAGATATATTAGAATGTGATCTGTTTTATAAACGTTTTTTATGGTATGACAGTAGGACGATTAGCTGGATAAATATAAGAACTACACGGACAATAACTGTTAAGGGACAATTATTTGATATTCTAGGGATCCAAGGGATTTTGATTGATTAGTGTTTAACGTTACTTTCAACACTATTGGGCTATTCCGTGTTGGTCAGTTTAAATTTATAAACGAAGGATGGGGAAGGGAAGGAAGGGCATTATTATTCATTTCAATCTGTCGCTAATCATGCCTATTTTTCAGCTCTTAATTGCCAGGCAACCATATTCATATATGAAATCCTTCTGTCCCCTACCCGAACAAATAAATAAATATAAAATGGCTCTTATCTAACACAATTTAAAATTGATTGATTGTATATTGCTAATTTTAACACCAAATGACAAATATTTTATGCTTGTTTATGAAAACACGAGTTTAGAAATCAGGTATATAATATAAAAACGAAGAGATGGAATGTGATTGCAAATAAGGCAACTATCTACCGGAGTTCAAATATAAAGTGGATGGAAGCAATTATATATATATAGACACAGTCTATGGAAGAAGCGTATCGATAACAACTTTTCTTATATCACATAGCGATATTGTCTAATATCAATTGTAAATATGCAGACATTCAACGAAAAATTAAGAAAATACTAACTTTAAATAAAACTTATTGTTCAAATATAAACAACAAATGAGTCTAAATATACATTCAGAACTTAGTTAGAAGCTAAAGTTTATGTCCGTGTAAAATTTGAAGTGCTGTGTTTTTCTGATATACATAAATAAACAAATGCTATTATTTCTTATATCAATGCGATACTTTTAAAATGTCATAGCGGTGTTTTTGTTATATCAATATTAGCACTTATTAGTATTTGAAATATTAAACTGCTGTACCAATATTTTGACAATTTCACCTATTATGTCTGTTTTGTTCACGCATTGTTGTAAATATGACAGAATTTGATGAAACTGTCTCACGTGAGAGGTTAAGCGCTATAAAACCAGGTTCACTTCAATCCACCATTTTCAAAATTTGAAAATACCAGTACCGAGTCAGAATTATGACAGTTGTTATCCATTCGTTTGGTGTGTTTTATCATTTAATTTTACCATTTGATAAGGGACTTTCTGTTTTGAATTTTCCTCGGAGTTCAGTATTTTTGTGATTTTACTTCTTAGTAGTATTATATGTAAATAAGCAGTTTTAAGACCATTGCTTAAATTGAAATTGTTTTTGGTAACATCTTACAAATTTCTCAATTGTTTTTGGAAGCAAAGCTAATCAAATAAAGGTTAAATAAACAATGTCGTAATCAAATAGCTAAGCTCACATATAACATTTAGCAAATTTTATAATGAACGCACCGAAATAATATGATATCCGATATGCTCGCAACGCACGCATGGAAGCCTTCCTTTATTGATAACAATGAAACTAACTTGTGACAAAGATGAATCATACTGTCCTCGTTCAGATTGATTCGACAAAATCTGACCTGTACTTTTGAATCTCCTTTTTTTATACAAATTAGACCGTTTGTTTTCCTGTTTGAATGGTTTAACACTAGTAATGTTTTTGTTCCTATATAGCGTGGTGTCCGTTGTGAGTCAAGGCTCCGTGTTTAAGGCCCTACTTTGGTCTATAAAGGCAACAGTAGTATACCGATGTTCAAAACTCATAAATTGATAGACAAAAACAAATCCGGGTCATAAACCAAAACCGAGTGAAACGCATTAAATACAAGAAAATGACGACACAACATTAAAATGTAACACACACAGAAACGAACTAAGCATTAGACAAAATCCGATGCGAATAACAAATAATGGTTTACTTAAACAAATTATTACTTTGATGGAAAGTTGTCTCATTCGAACTCATGCACCATCTTCTTATATCTATAAATCTTTAAAATTTCCCCTTATAAATAACTGCTTTCCAGTCCTCAAACTGAACGATCTAAATTTATAAACATAGAAAAGATATATACACAAACGCTAACGTCAAAAGACATTTACATCTTATTTATTTGTGTTCTTAACAATCTTTTTTAGTACTCATTGAAGAAATGAATTTATAACAAGCGATACGGATTGTTATTTTGCACTTAGAAATGTTCGCGTATTTATACGATCGATTACTAGTCAAAAACAAAAGTCAAATCTCTGTGGCAACAATACATCGGAATGCCCTCACGGTCATCGCGATGTAAAAGGGCGTCCACGCGGCGAGCTGATTATGATCATAGAGATATCGATTTACCAACAGAAATGTGAAATTTTTGATAGTCTTGTGGGATCGATCTTAAGCTATCATGGTTCTGAAATATGGGGGTTTCATCATGCCAAGGACATTGAACAGGTTCATAATAAGTTTTGTAGATTTGTACTTAAAGTTGGTAAAAAATCACCTATATGTGCTGCTATCGGTGAACTTGGACATTTGCCAATGCATATTATTAGAAAACAAAGAATACTTAAATATTGGTTGAAAATTGTTTCCAAGAAACCTCCTATTGTATTTGATGTATATAAAATGTTAGTTGATGTTGCTGAGAATGGGAAAACAAACTGGGCGTCAATTGTTCGTACCTTAATTGAAGTTGTTAAATGATCTTGGTTATACTTTTTTATGGTATAACCAAGAAAATGTATTTTTTTCATATGATGTTTTGAAACTACGCCTCTATGATCAGTTTATACAAAGCTGGCGTTCTAGTATGTTGGATTGTGAAAAATTGGATATTTTGAAAATGTTCAAAATTGACTTTTGTTTGGAAAAATATTTACTTCTTGATGTCAATGTTAAAATCTTAACACAACTTAGATGTGGTTCACTTAAACTCACAACATTGAAACTGGTAGATATAATAATGTGCCTCATAATGAAAGACTATGTCAATGTTGCAATATGAAAGCTATTGAAAATGAATATCATTTTGTAATGATATAGATATAGGAAGATGTGGTGTGAGTGCCAATGAGACAACTCTCCATCCAAATAACAATTTAAAAATTAAACCATTATAGGTTAAAGTACGGCCTTCAACACGGAGCCTTGGCTCACACCGAACAACAAGCTATAAAGCCTATAGACATTTGCGTTTAAAGTTTTTGCCTAAATATTATTGTTCTTGGCCTAATATGTCAAAATGTTTATCACTTATTCAAACATGTTCAAGAACTTTGGTATTAAAACTTCGTTGTTTGTTATATGAAAACTGGAAACTACGGTCACAACTGATAAAGTAGATTATATATGGTACTAATTTAGTTTAATATGTTTGGTTTTTTTTGGCTATTATTTTGCTTTCTGTTTTCATTTATATAATATCGCTTACTATATTATATATGTTGTTGATGCTATAGCATTATGTTATATGCTGATTTGCAATAAACTTATTACCATTACAATTACAATTACAACAGGAAAAGTCTTTGATATCCAAAAATAACTGTTTTCCTTCTGAATATTTTTTTTTTCTATGTTAATAATAAATACATTTTCTGTTTGACAAGATCTTTGATTTTCGTTGTATCTGAAGTTGTCCAATTTATAGTCTCAGTTCGTATCTTCAAAGTTCGAGACATCAGCATTTGTACATTTTAATTTGTTTGGATTATTTATTTTATCATTTGAATATTCATTGTAATTTAGAGCTGTATTGGATTGGATTGTTTGAATGAAATTCAATGTTTCTTTTAAGTAATGATATTTTTTGTCTATTTCGATATTACCAAGGTGGATAGGCTATAGCGGTGTGACCAGTAATTAGAATCTAAAAGGTCGGTAGACTATTTGCAACCGCATTTAAATTCCGCCATTGCATCATCACTTCAAATAGAATTAGTCGGTTAAACCATGTGATTGAAAACAATAGACTGAACAGGTTGTCAACACTTTCAACTATCAATAGGGTCAAGCAACATTTTCGAAATGATAAGTTCATGTAAGCGTTAATGTTGTTTCAGTTTAAATTATTAATGATATTGATCCTAAAACATTAAACCGGTCATGATCTAAGTTTGTAAATTATGTTTGCAGTTTTCTTGACATGCATTGTGACGTGTCATCGTAATAATATATATTAGAAAACTATAGCAGTTATATTAGAAAAGTATCGCATTCATAAATTTTTGATATTAAAAAATCATAGCTATGATATTCGACAAATACCGCATTGGTATAATACAATATAGCAGTATCCTTGACTTACAGGTGATTTTGGCTTAGCAAACAATTGAATTGATCTCAATTGCGTTTCTCTGAATTTACTACATGACATTTATAGAATGTGTACATCTACAAATGATAACTCGTGCATTTATGTTTCATTTATTTAACAATTTAATTTTCTCGTTTAAATTCACCTTGCTTGTTATTACAATTCAATTCAATTCAATTCAATGTTTTAGTAAAGTCTCATCTCTCAACAAGTACAATCAATCTTTATACCTTGTAAAATAACACTAGATAAAATGGGAGCCATTCTATACAGAATTATAAGAGACTATTAAAATACATAGATATAATACACAATATGAAATAAAATACTATTTACAATATATAAAATTTCTACGTCTTTTTAAAATCAAATGACAGGTTTTGGCACACACACGTATCATATTTACATCTGAGAAAAAAAACATTTACTTTTGATTATCATCTAAAGTATTAAAATTATCATCAACATTTTCACCAACATAATATAAATGGTTTCTAAAATCGTCATAAAGAGGACATCTTAATAAAACATGCGCTTCATCTTCAATAAAAACGTCACATATATGGCACACTCTATTTTCTAAAACAATATTTTCATATCTCCCTGTTTCAATTCTTAGGGGAGCAACACCACATCTAAATTTGGCGAAAGCACTTCTGTGACTGAAGGGTAAAACTATTATTACATAAAATAATTCATGGACATTATACACCAGACGTATGCCGTGTTAAATGTCACCCTGTTTTAAGAAAAGAGTCATGACTTTATGCAGAAAAATCTGCCTTTCTTCGTACAAATACTAACATTCGTCTGAAATTTCCCACAATGCAACTCGTTGATATAAGACAATATCGTTCGTTGATATAAGAAAAGTTTTTATCGAATCGCTTCTTCCATAGACTGAGACAATCGTAAGGCATTCAACAATGACAAAAACCTGATACTGTTAAGTCGTCTATAAAAGGCCCGACATGGAAATGTAAACAATCCAAACGAAAAAAACTAACAGCCTAATTATACATAACAAAACAATTTACAAAATATCAAATATGAGTCGAAACATGAACCAACGACAACCACTAAACTACGGGCTCCTGACCTTGGACAGGTAAATAAAGAATATGGCAAGGTTGATATAGAAACGAAAATGTGGTGTGATTGCATTGAAAATGCGACAACTCTCCACAAGAGACCAAATGACAAAAAAATCAACACGAAATCGTACGGCCTTCGACAATAAGCTAACCATGATACATCGCATCGTCAGCTATAAAAGGCCACGAAATCACAAATGTAAAACAATTCAATCGAGAAAACTAACGGCCGAATTGATGTACAAAAAAAATGAACGAACACAAATATGTATAACAAAGCAACAAACGGCAACCCCTGATTACATGCTCGTGACTTGGGACAAGCACATACATACAGAATGCGGGGGGGTTAAACATGCTAGCGGGATCCCAAATCCTCCCCCTAATCTGGGACAGCGGTGTAAGAGTACAACAACATGTTTATGGCCACTCAATCTATCCCGAATATTGGACAGTGGCATAACAGTACAGAAAAATAACAACCTGTCCTATCAGTTGCAATTAGATTAACTCAAAAGATCGGAACGAGACACGCACAAACAAACTAATTTTAAGACAATAGACGCAAAGCACCGACATAAGAGTATTGGCAATTACTGGAAATTTGCTCAAGGCTAATAACAACTATAACTGAAATAAATCTTATTCTTCCTTAACCCATTTCTCTGACGTCAGTCTATTGTTCTAGCAGTGGATTATTTTTCAAGAATCCACTGACCACCATGTTAACTTAAGATAACTTATATCATAACTTTAAACTTACGACATGTTATCCTCTCAAAAACGAGTGACTAGTGCAAGGCTCGAACTCGCGCGTATTTTCATCAGTTATGTCTGTAGTCTATGCATGATACCACGAGACCACGAGTGCTGATAAATAATAATATTTTAATATCACTCTTATAGCGTATATCTGTCAATACATGCCAATAAACTGTATTTCTGTCTTTTTGTTATTTAATAAAATATATAAACAGTATAGAATCAAAGAATTGTAAATATTACTTATTAGTATAATTCCATGAGAAAAACAAAATCCATATACACATTACACTTATCACTTTTAACGTACAAGGCCTTTCCCTTTTCATCATAAAAAATGCTTACTTTTGGTTTCAGTATAATCACATCATACCATGATCACTTAGTTTTTCTTTGTTTGATTATAAATAGTCCAAATATACATCAACATTAAACTGACTCGAATGTGAATCAAGTGTGATAAGTTACGACTGTAAAGCTACTTCTTTGACGGTAAAACCAGAAACAAAATTGTCAACTTTATATGAAAAATTAAATATAGATACCTTTAAGATTAAAAACAATATTTTGGTAGAGAAAAAACATTACAATAAAAAAAAATATATTCCGGGTACTTGGCTTGAACTTAGCACTGTTAATAACACAGTAACTTCTTTCGGTGCCAACGACTAGACGATCACGGCTATGAACTGCTTACATGTTCCATTGCAAAATTGACATAATTATATATTGTACATGTGTAGCAAGAGCAATTCTGCTTAAGTTTTAGAATGCGAACCCCAAATACTAGTTAATTGATTAACTGATTGACAATGGATGCCAAATGTAATAACGTTAGAATAATCAAAACATAAGGAAAGGGAACCAGTTTACACTAAAATTATAATTAATTTTTGAATTAAGAATAACCATTGCATCTATTTTATCTTCAGCTGGTGTCTAGTAGCTGGTGTCTAGTGAAGTGGTGACATTTACACTTCATTCACATTTAAAATGTTTTTATTCATTTTAAAGGTGTGATGTAAACTCAATCAACAAAACAAATGGAAGTTTTTAACGACCTTGACTGGCTATACAGCCCTTGCACGGTCGGTCAACTCAATCAAGCAGGAGTTATGAACATATTATGTAAATTCTAAAGGTTTCTAAATGTTGGTGATTAATTTTTTTTTAACTTTTCAAAAGAGATTAAAATAAATTCATATATTGATTTATATGTCTTTTTGAATGAATCATAAATACTTAAATCTCATCAATATAAATTATTTGTAATGCTTAAATATTGAATGAAATAATTATTTACAAATATAAAATTTGGTATTAAAAAGGGAAGATAACAACACTTTTAAGTTAATTTGAACTTATATTAAGTTAAATATAAATGTGAACCGTGTGGATCTAATCATTTCCAGCTATTATAGAATAAAAATCACAAAACACGAAATTATTTTCATGAAATTCCGTTGATTCATTGTCAGATCATGAAACAGATAGTCGTTTTACCAGAAATGGGTTAAGCTAGAGAATTGATAAGATGTAGTGGATTCGAAAACGATAATCAACTCGCGACTAAAGTCGCTCGTTGATTATCGTTTACGAATCCACTACTTCTTATCAATTCTCTACTACAGATTGAGTTATCAAACAGTACACAACCATTTAAAGTCTAATCTATTTTAAAAAAAGGTATACTTGCATATATATATCTATAATATACAATGGAAGTTTTTGAAAAGTGGCCCGAACGTTGTGACCATCGAAATTTTGCAATAGAAATACTAGTTAGAATTACAAGATTTTAATAAAACAGCCAGTGCAGGACTCGAACGAGGGAAACTGTAAGGGGAACTGTAGAACGATAAAAGTGACATTTGTAAAGTACTTACCGTAACTCTAGAACAGTAAAGTCAACCACCTAAATTCAAATTTAATTTGTACTTTGTGGTAATAAGCATTGTGTGCAAGTGTCATAACATTTGGTTGAGGCAAACTAAAGTTAGGAACGAGAAACCAAAAATTCAGCAATTTTTTCCAATTGTAAAGGGTCAAAACTCTACAAACAGTTACACTGACCCTACCAAAATTCACACTTGATCCGAGTTTTGTGGTTAAAATATTAGTTTTATAACATTTGGTTTAGGCAAACTACTGTAACAGTTCGAGAACAATAACCAACTTTGGGACAGACAGACAGACACTCAGGGTTTAAACTTACTTTAATGCCCCCTCCACTATGGGTCATAAAAATGAAAAAGGAATTTATGTCAATATACATTGTATAAAACAATTCACTTAAGTTTCATAAAAAATGATGAAAGCGTTTTTGAGTTACTTTCCAAAGACAAGTCCCAATTCTACAAAAATTTAAACTAGAATTTAAAAAAAAAAAATTGAAGGAGAAACTATGATTATTTTATTATATAAAAACAATTCATGAAAATTACATTATTGAGTATTATAGTCAGAATACTGGAAAATTCCCCCTTTTATATGACTAAATCCTTGACTTGGAATTGTAAACTCTAAAATCTTTAAAAATTGAAAAGGAGCTTATATCAATAGATAATTCACAAAGTATTATGAACATTTTATGATCAATGTATTTTAATCACATTGATAAAATTCCAAGACTATCAAAGACACTATTTCATATATATACCGGGAAATATGGTACCAGTTTGCTTAAGGGGGCTCTCGGGTCTAAATCATTTTTTTTAAATTTCATATATGATTTCTCTATATTTTTTCTATAAATGAACTTTATCTTATACTTAAAAGAAAAATGAAATAAAAAATTAGGTCACCGTTCATTTACGCTCACAGTCTGCTTCGAAAGAAGCATACATTTGTGTTAATGTCCTTTTTTTCTGTTGAACTAATAGGAGAAATATCGGTAATATCGAAATAAAAAAAGAACTAAATTACAGAAATCGCTTAAATTTTACAATTATTTAGTTTACGTACGGCTTATTCGAAAACAATAAAAAAAATTATAGGTCACCGATGAGTTAAAAAAGATATTTCAATTTTAATGCCAAAAAATGGGTATTTTTGCACCAAAGGGAGATAATTTGAAGCTTTTCAATGATATCTACATGTCAAAAGTCACCTGGGGCCAACACGAATTGATTGTTTTGGAATGATTTTTGTACCATATGATAAAGTAACAACTACTTAAGGCAATGTATAAAATTTGTAATGAAAAATGAATGTTTAATTTTTTTCTGAAAATCTTATACCCGCGAACCTCCTTAAATTAAAAATTTCACCTATTTTTTTTGTCTAGTCTCTTGTATTATTTATAACATTACGAAGATAGAAATGAGAAACTGATAATGCAAAGGCAAACATAAGATGCAGAAGAAAAAAACAACAACACTAAGATAAAAAAAAAACTCAATACTAAGCAACACCTACATCACCAAAACACTAATGTTGAATTCATGCGCTCAGTCAGTCAGTGAAAGTTAGCTGGGGTGGTGTTCTAAAAAGTATCCTAAGATTCGTGGTAAGTCATAGATAAGACCGATTTTAGGATGGACTTAGGATTGACTTAGGACACTCTTAAGTTGCGTCTCGAAGCTATCTCAGACGCATCTTATTTTAGGACGTCCTAAACATATCCTATGCGCGAAATCCTAAATAGTTAAAGTAATTGTTTGATAGAACATTTATTAGAGACGAAACCAATTATTAAATTGTTTACGAAATTTTGTAATAACAATTATTTAATGAAATGCATGATTTCAAATGTAATTATAAAAAAATATCAAAATAGGATCTTGATATAAACTGTAAAACAATTTGTTTTGAAATGCGAATATTGAATTCGTAGCGTCATCGTATCGTAAAAACACGAAGTTCAAAGTTTAAAATCATGCACAATTTCTTTACACGAGTTAATAACCTATGGTGCGTCTCTTTCCCCGTTCATCTTTACGTACAAATATGAGAAAAAAAGCATGCACAAAATTAGAATGAAGATATGATGATCTTAAGACACCTAATTCACAGTGTAGATACTATTCTGTACGCTATCAGGAAGTCGCGATTTTCGAAGCGAGGATTTCAAACTGCCTAACAGAACGGTTTTGTTTTGGTGCTTTTTCTCATCATTTGTTTACTCCTATATCTATAAAGTGCTTTGCACATCTTAAATGTATGTATAGCATCATAGATATGAGTAACTGTAACAAATACATGCAGTAGAATATAAAATATACGTGTGCATCACACCAACTTCATAGCAAAAAGTGAAATCGATTGACAATTTTGCTCTCGTAGTAAAAAGCAAATAATCTTTTATTGTAAATATTTGCATCAGTTTATATTTAAATATATACTGTTTCAATATTCTTACCGTATTTAAGTAGAATGTTCGTATTTCTAATAAAAAATATGCTTTCCTTGAGGATCCCAAAATAAATTACTGTACGATCAGTCCAAATCTGACTGTATTCTAGAAGCGATTTCAGATTTTTTGTCTGTATGACCAGTCGTGATTTTGAAGAAAAAACCCAACAACAAATGGAATTTTTTAACGACCTTGACTGAAAAACAACGGCAATTTGATGGTATATACGTGTCTATGTGATATTATGATTGTGTCCATGGAACTATAACGTGTAATTTCTTTCATCGGACAATATAAATATATATTTCTGATGATTTTGGTAGACGGCAAAATAATTATATTTTTGTTCCGTCAGTGTTACTTAAAATCAAATGCCTAAAAGGCAATACATGATTCGCTTGTGGACTTTTTATTAGTGTGTCGTTGCAGTTATCTGTTTAACTATTACATTTTAAAAGACTATTTACAACAACAAAATTATACCCCGCCACTTCTATAGTCTATGTTTGAGAAGAAAAAAACCCACCAGAAAACTAAATTATAGGTGCACAGGGGAATCATTTAATAACGAATATGAGGAGTTTTATTAATATATGGTAAGTTTTTGAAAGTTGCGTATAGTAAACGGGTACCACTCAATATTAAAGGTAGTGAAAAAGTCCTTATCATGGGAATAGAAAACCGATGAATTTTCGAAAATTCAAAATAAGAGGTGCCTAGTTGAATTAAATGATAAGGAATCTGAAAAAAGATTCATTAAGTTATGACAAGTGTCTGAAGGAAGTTGTGGATATAAAATATAAGGTTATGACAAAGTGCGTATTTTAAATATAGAAACATCAAAAATATTTTTACCAAAAATTCTAAATAGAAGGTCCATAATACATTAATTGATAAAAAATGGAGCAGTTTTAGAAAAGTGTCACGGTTGGAAATACCTGATGGGTGCCCCCATATAATGCAATGTTCAAGTCCGTATCTTATTTTTTAATAAAATTCGAAATACATTCCATTTTTAATATATAAATAAGGCCGTTTATTTTCTCGTTTAAATTGTTTTACATTGTCATTTCGGGGCCTTTTATAGCTGACTTTGTGGTATTGGCTTTGCTCATTGTTGAAGGCCATACGGTGATCTATATTTGTTAATGTCTGTGTCATTTTGATCTCTTGTAGACGGTTGTCTCATTGGCAATCTTATACCGAATTTTCTTTTTTTTATATTATCATTTATGATACGGAATCCGAGTAAAAATAATTAATAGTTATACCAGTGACGGATTCAAGAAAAATGGAATCCGGCTGTTTGAAACTCTTTTTTTTAAATTTTCAATGCATTTGTATGGGGACATATGTTTGGAATCCTCTTTTCTCCTGGATTGGACCCCCTCTCCATTTAAAAATGTCTGGAAACCCCAATGTATATTAAGTGGTTTATGAGGAGATGCCCTTACAAAACCGGCGAAACATGTTGTACCGGTCCAACGGACGAACTGAAAGACGGACTTCATTATCACTATAAACTACCGCTTTACCAAGTGGTGTACACTTGAGTGTGAAAGAGATAGATCTACATCCAAAACAAAGTGAAGGAACTGTGATCAATTATAGGCTACAGTACGGCCTCGAATGTTTGTAAATACATGCATTTTTATAAAACAATTACATCTGTGTGTTTGTATAATTTTAAGTATACGGAGGGCATTTCTGAAACTTAAATAAACAAACAAACCTTCGTCTTATTTCAGCAACATTCAAACATCCTTATACTTAATGTAGTAAGTCGAGTACACCCTATCAAGCTTAAACATGTTTGATAAGTTTTCAGGATGTGAATTTATTAAAATAAATCTGTGTTATTAAGAAAAATGCAATCTTCTAATGTATCGTAAATAACTTTGAAATCACTACTAGAATACAGGGAAATAAAGACTGATCATACAGTTTCAAAATATACAAGCGAGACTGATCGTACAGTGAGAAATTCAAACAAGTGTAATTTTCTTATTTCTGGATTCAAAGATCTGGCTGAAACTTTTACCACCACTTAAAATATACTTTATTTAGTAAATTAAGTCTGGTTTTTACGGTAATTTGTACAGTAAGGGTGCAAAAAGACTGTTTTCATGTTCACCGACTGATTTACCGTAGTGATGCACTTGAAAATCTCTTGGTTAAGGCAAAGATACGAATAGTGAATGTGCTAAATTTAATTATAAACCATTTGTGATTATCGATTTCAGCTGAATTAATCATTAAGCAATGTACAGATGAACATCTTACCGTTTAATATAGTATATCCAACAAATTTAAAATGTGATTCAAAAAGTTCTCGCTTCGAAAATCGCGACTTCCGGATAGCGTACAGAATAGTATCTACACTGTGTAATTAGGTGTCCTAAAGTTAGGACGAAAAATGTGATATATACATGTACTAAGTTAAGAGAGCTTCGAGAACACGACTTAGGACAAAAACTTGTCATAAGATGGTCTTAGGACACGTCCTAATCCTAAGATAGCTTCGAGAACACCATCCCAGGCTACATATCCTTATCCACTATATTAATTTAATACCTAAAAAGCAAAGAGTACTAACATAATTTTTAAATTTATACTTGATTAAAATTTTGTCATATATCTTGTATAATAGCAGATAAAACTCTTATTTTTTCTTAAATTACAAATATAAAAAACATGATAAGTGATCATCTCACATCTTTGTGCATTTCTGAAAATTGGCAATATTACTAAAATCAACTCAAATAATTTTATTGCCATTTAAATAAAAAAAACATGATCTGTGACAAACATAAGATATATACAAAAATAAACAATACAATCTTAAAAAGCAAAATGTATCAGTTCAAATTATTGTTTTGGGTCGATCTCCCGTCCTCAGTTCTAATGACTGTCTTATAAAGGAAACTGTATTTTTAATTTGACTGTGAGATGTAGGGTTTAGTATTATTTTAAGTTTAAGCATGTCATCTTCAGCAGTATCTTTCCACTCCGAATTGATTTTCATGGAGTCAAAATATTTGTTTCTATGAAAGTTATATTTAGGGCATTTGAGAAAGAAGTGTTTTTCGTCCTCTATCTCATTACAGAATTTGCAATATCTCTGATCTCTAGGGATCTTAAGATGTCTAACCTTTTCTATTAAAAGAGTGTGTTCGCTAATTCTGAATTTTGTTAGTAGTTTCCTGGAGTCAGAATGGCTATGTTTTAGGTAAAATTCATGTTTCAAGTTAATCTTAATATTTTTGTATAGGAAAATTTTACCCTCATTTATGTCCTTTATCTTTTTTTCCAATAGATTATAACAGACATTGCAATTAGATTTAAATTGCTTTTTTATGTTATTTAAACCTGTATTTTGTACATTTGCTATTATTTCTGGATCAATATCTAATTCTGTTAAAATATCAGTAAGGTAAGTATAGTACCGTGTATATATTCCTTCTGATTGCATTTTTAGGCAGTTAAGCTGCCTTATGCGAGCACCCTAGATTTGTGTTCTACATAATAAATGCTGGAATACGTGCCATTGTTATTATCTAGCTGGATATTATGTTATTTATAACTATTTGGACATACTTTTAATTCTGGATTACAAAAAATATGATCAGAAAAACCTTAAATGATCGTCGAATGACCCAGTAAAAAGTTTTAAAGTTGCACATAGGAAGTAGAGCACATCAGGAATCCTTCTGTAGTTGATTATCCCCCAAGCTTTTGACTAAGTTGTCAAAGAACCAATGTATGAAATATTTTATCGCCGAGAATCTGTAAAAACAAGTAGTTTAGGATTTCCCAAATGGCAAAAGTCGTAGGAATTTTGTTTGTCATCAATACGTAGTCAACTACGTCATAATTCTATTAAAAGAAGTACTGAGGGAGGGTAGGAGGGGTCCTGATCCCGAAATCCCGGGCTTAAAAACACCAGATCCCGAAATCCCGGGCTTAAAAACACGAAATCCCGAGGTCCCGGAATTCGAAAAAAAGAATTCCTGGATCCCGGAAGGGTCAATCCCGAAATCTCGGCCTGATAAAGGTCCTATCCCCCCTCAGTACTAGTTCAACTGTTTATGCTGTTGGCGGCAATTTTAAATTTGAAGACGAAATTATCGTATCTTTTCAATTTGGAGGCAGGGGTTCAAATAAGCGGTGGTCCGAGGTCTGCGACCTTCCACTTTTGCAGTCGGACTTTCGACTTGGTTACTAGCTAACCCGATATGCCCGACGGAGGAGCTTCCATTTGGAAAAAATAAAAAAAAAACTTTGCAAACCTTTTTACCAAATTCTCCTATTAAACGATCTCAAAACTTATTTTCTTCATTATTATTCATGTTCATTTTGTTCAACCGCTAGCTTTATACAGAAAATCCCCGACAATTAATGGGTAAATTCGAGTAAAATCGTATCTGACAAAAACGACAATTACAATATCGGATCCGATTCCGGAAGCGGATAAGGGTAATTCCGGGTTTTGGCGATTAACAAAAAAAAATAAATCCAGACAAGTGACAAAATACATCTATGCATGGTAAATAAATATAAACACTATAGAATTGAAAACCAAAAGATATATGTAAAAGAAAGAAAAAGCATAACATATTTTGTACAGAAAACCCCACACTCCTGTTTGAGAACTTGGAAACGGTCGAGATCTCCACCCCTAACCCATATATATTCATGTATGGCACAATATAACAAATCATATGAAATAAAGGTGGAGTTGGTCAGGCCACTCTACCCCTTCCTGTTTGAGAATTTGAAAACGGTCGAGATCCTCACCCTTAAATCATATATATTCATGTATGGGACAATATAACAAATTAAATGAATTATAGGGAGAGTCCCTATGGTCACTGTACACCCTCCTGTATGAGAACTTGGAAACAGTCGAGATTCTCACCCCTTAAACATATATATTTGGACTTGTTTGTTTGTTTTTTGGCCTTGACTGTTTGTCCCTAATATTTTATTAAATGTGCATTTGCATTCAGATATTGCAGATCAAATTCATTCGTTCATAGTGTATTAATTTACGTTTTTTGATGGAGTTAAGCCTGCCAATTGATATTTTATCGTGTGTTTTTCTATGTTGTGATGTTATGCTATTGTTTCAGGAAAAAGGGAGAAGGTTTGGTGCCATTAAAACGTTTAATCCCGCTGCAAATGTTTGCACCTGTCCTAAGTCAGGAATCTGATGTACAGTATTTGTCGTTTGTTTATGTAATTTATACCTGTTTGTCGTTTCTCGTTTTTTTATATAGATTTGACCGTTGGTTTTCCCGTTTGAATGGTTTTACACTAGTAATTGTGGGGTCCTTTATAGCTTGTTGTTCGGTGTGAGCCAAGGCTCCGTGTTGAAGGCCGTACATTGACCTTTAATGGTTTACTTTTTAAATTGTTATTTGGATGGAGAGTTGTCTCATTGGCACTCACACCACATCTTCCTATATCTATATACTCATGTATGGGAATCAAATGAAATATGGGGAGAATCCGGTCACCCTACCCCTCCAGTTTGAGAACTTGGAAACAGTTGAGATCCCCACCTCTAAATTAAATGAAATATAGGGGAGTCCCTGCTGTCACCCCACCCCTCCTGTTTGAGAACTTGGAAACAGTTGAGATCCTCACTTTTAAATTTAACCATATATATTCATGTATGGGACAAAAGAACTAATCAAATGAAATATAGGGAGAGTCCTTAGGGTCACCATACCCCCCTCCTGTTTTATAACTTGGAAACAGATGAGATCCCCACCCCTCAACCATATATATTCATGTATTGGACAATATAACAAATCAAATGAAATATAGGGGAAGTTACCCCACCCCTCCTGTTTGAAACTTGATAACGGTCGAGATCCCCACCCCTAAACCTTATATATTCATGTATGGAACAATATAAGAAATCAAAAGAAATATAAGGGTAGTCCCTAGGGTCACCCCACCCCCTCTTGTGTGTGTTTTGGGAACTTGTAAAAGATTGAGATACCAACTCCTAAACCATATTCTTTCCTGTTATTAAAAATATTGAATGACATACAAGGTCAATCTCATAGGCGTCACATATATATGCATATCACATTGCTAGACCTAACCAATGTGTACTAGACGTTGCCCAATGTCAGGCGACCATGGGAATGAATAATTATGGGAGCTTTGTTTGGGAGACATTGTAACAGCATTATACATTTACTACGGGCAGGTCAGTCAGACCTCACCATTGATCCCTGTAGTAGTAAACATTTGTCTGATTTTTGTGTCATAACTTTTGTACTGTAGAAAACAAACTCATATATAAAAAAGATGATGTGGTTTGATTGACAAGGAGACAACTGTCAACAAGAGACCAAAATGACACAGACATTAACAACTATATGTCACCGTACCAGTTTTCTTTCCAGGGAAGCAAGTCCATTCATAACTTGATTTACTAATAGTCAACTAATACCAACGTTAACTATCAACTAGAAGAACTGCAATTATTGCGAACTTGTACCACTGCAAACTTATGACCATGAAAAAAGTACACTTGATATATGCGTTGCTTTTGAAAACCTTGATAAAATATGAAATATTTGCCTTAATGATAAATTCATTAAACGAACATGAATGTTTAATGTTTGTTCTTTTAAATCTTTAAAAAAAAATAGAAGCAGCATTGCCACAGTTTTCATAATTCTGTTTGCCTTAGTTTTTGGTTAACTGCCTACAGCGCTTACAGTGCTTTGATTTTACACATTTCAGAAGCCTCTTTTAATAAGGGGTTTACTTTTTGAGTTTCCAGACGGGAAAAGTATAGCAATGTTTGTGAGAGTATATACTCTTCAATAGGGAGTCGACCAACTCTGTTCGTGTTGCTATATTTGATGAGGATTTTTAACCCCAAGTATATGCTTACAGAATGAAAGGTGAACTTTTTTAGTGGGACTTTTATCAATAAAAGATAACTTATCAACTGTCTGATTAGTTTTCTTTGCTCTGTCTTTAGCTCTATAATAGGATATGTATGTGTCTATATAACATACGTCAAAATTGTATGTTAACAATGGTTTTACCATTGTTTCAAATAGATACATGAAACAGGCAGCTCTCAAAGAGAGGATGTATATGACTTTAAAGAAAATAGTACTTTTCTAGCTTTTTGTGACAAGTCTAGTGTACTTTGTATAGATGAACCTTTACATTTTATAACCTAAAAAAATTATATTCAGAAACAAATGTCATCCTCTAATGTTTCTCCGTTTATCTTCAAAGAAGTTGTCCTTTTTTTGCATTTTGATTGCCCTACTGTCATAGTTTTACTTTTTTAGTATTCACTGTAAGTTGCCAGTTTTCACAGTAATCATTTAATTTATTTAAACTGTTTTGAAGTCCCTCTTGACTGTCTGAGATAATGATCAGATCATCAGCAAATAGAAGGCTTCCCTTTTTTGATTCAATAAGAGAGACTTGAGTCTTGGCTATCGAAGAGATCACTAATATCATTTATAAATATATTAAAGAGGGTGGGGCATAGTGAATCCCCCTTTGGTACCCCTCTTTGAATATTGAATGGGTCTACTTATAAAGTTGTATGTCTAAAGCAAATTCTAGTCTGGTTAAGTTTGTTTTTTAATAGGTTATATAATTTTTTACCAACACCCATATTTGTTAATTTATATACTGAACCCATTTCTCCATATGGAGTCGAAGGCTTTCTTTAGATCAATGAAACAAAGATAAAAGATTTTGCTTCTTTTTGTGTATATATTTATTTTTCAAGGATTTCAATATAAAAATACTATCTGTGGTCCTATGTTTTTCTCTAAATCCAAAATTGGGATTTGTTCAGTTTATCTTCTAGAATATTTGTTATTCTGTTATTTATAATGGCACTAAATAGTTTTGCTATGAAATTAGTTAACACTATACCCCTATAGTTGTTTGGGTCTGATTTGTCTCCTGTTTAATGAACCGGTTTAAAAAAAGATAGGTTCCAGTTTTTGGGGTAGCACCCAGACGAAAGTATTAAATTGAAAAGTTTTGTTATAGCTTTTAAGGTTACGTAACTAGTGTACTTGAATATTTCAATATTTGGATGTTGTTCATCTAGCCAGCAATAAGTACTTGTCGTTTTATAACACCTCTTCTGACGAGAAAAAAGACATACAATCGCTGAGAAACCGAGATGATATTGTTATAAAACCAGCGGACAAGGGAAGTGCCGTTGTGATAATGGACAAAGCCAACTACATCGCGGAAGCAGAGCGACAGCTCTCTGATGAGAGATTTTATAAGAAACTTGACTATGACCCTACTTCCGTTTAGTTTAGTTCCAAAATTATTACTGCGTTACAAACCATGCACAATGACGGTCACATAGATGAGGATACAATTGGATATTTAAAACCAGAGAACGCCAAGCCTGGTCGATTGTATCTTCTTCCTAAAATACACAAGGTTAACAACCCTGGTAGACCCATTGTATCCGCCACCCGACTGAGAAAATCTCGGAATTTGTTGACTTTCATTTAAGATCTCTTGTAGAAAATCTTCCTTCTCACATTCAAGACACTACAGATTATCTTCGCAAAATGGAATCCATGAACCCTCTTCCTCCGGAAACCCTACATGTTGTAATTGTCACTTTGGATTTCACCTCATTGTATACCAACATACCTCATGATGACGGAATACAATCGTGTAGGGAAATATGGGACTCGCGCAACACTTTAGAACCACCTACCGAATGTTTAGTCCAGCTGCTTACTCTGGTCCTGAAATGCAACAACTTTACCTTTAATGGTGAGAATTACCTTCAAATAAACGGGACAGCGATGGGGACGAAAATGGCACCGTCTTACGCCAATATTTTCATGGGCAAATTAGAGAAACAAATTATTTCAACATCTTTATCCAAACATCTGTCTTGGTTCCGTTTCATCGATGATGTTGACATGAAATGGATTGAATCCCAACAAAAATTGGATGCTTTATAAGACATGCAAACAACGCCCACCAGTCAATTAAATTTACATATGAAATATTCGACTCTAAGATATCTTTCTTAGACACAACTACATCTATAAAGGACGGTGTCATATCAACAGACCTCTACTGTAAACCTACAGATAAACATCAGTACCTTTCTCCCCAAAGCTGTCACCCCAAACACTGTACAAAAAGTATTCCGTACAGTCAAGCTCTCAGAGTAAAGCGGATTTGCTCCTCTGAGAAGGCTGTCACTCAGCGGTTACAGGAACTTCGCGGATTTTTAATCAAACGAGGCTATAAGAAATTGGACATAGATAAGGGTTTGCGCGTGCTAACAATAATAACCGCAATGACCTGTTACAGTACAAAAAGAAGAGGCGCAGCAAAATAGTTCCATTTGTTTTAACATACAATCCCGCCTTTACTAACCTTTCACGTTTGATCCGTGCCAATTGGCAAAGTATTGCCAATCAACCAAAATTATCCAAAATCTTTCCCGATCCTCCTGTTTTAGCTTTTCGGAGACCAGCAAGTCTAAAAGATTTATTTGTGAAAGCTGCCGTCTCCTCTAATAAAAGCTGTTCAACTACAGGATGGTGCAAGTCATGTGGTAACAAACGATGTCTGACTTGCCAACAAATACTGAATACTCAAACATTTGCTTGCCACTCCACTGGGTCTGTGTACACAATATTTTGTAATGTAACTTGCAAAACCCAGAATGTTGTATACATTCTTCAGTGTCGATTTGGCATGCAGTATGTTGGCGAGACAGAGCAGCCATTAAACAAACGCATGAATGGTCGTCGTAGTGACTACACCTGCAAGCCCGACCTCTCCGTAAGTCGTCATTTAAGATCACATGGGCACGCCCAAGCTGATCTTAAAAAACTTACCATCACCATCAACGAGGACTGGTCAAAGGCCGACAGACTTGCTCGGGAAAGTTTTTGGATAAGAAAGCTCAGGACAGTTTCCGCAGAGGGCATTAACGAAAAAACATAGAAGAGTCACTCATTTTCCCTACCATCACTAACTTCCTGCCATCACTTGTGTCCAGTAACTCTGGCTTCCGTACTGGACTCTTACAGTTTTCAGGAATTTTTGAATTATACTAGTTTAAATTACAGTTGGCAGGGATGTGTAAATACGCATCCACGTTCTATTACTTAACCTTAGTAAAAATTTATTACTCATTTTTCTTATCATCTAATTACTATATTTTTGGGATGTTTAAAAACGCAGTCTCTGTTGCAATTGCTCTACCGTTGTCATATTTTAAATATTATACCAGCTTAGATCTGTCAGGACTGTTTATATGGACTGTATTTCCACGCAGTTTTTTTTTTAATATTAAACATATTTTATTAACAATCACCTTTTACATCAACCCTCAGTTGCCCAGGGAAACAACTAAGGGGGCCCCAATTTTTAAAGACTCATTTGTCGGGGAAAAAGCAAATGAGAAAAAAAAACCTCCCACTATAAATTATTAACATCCACCTTTATAAATATTATCTATCCTTGTACAAATGTACATGTACCTGCAATCATTATCGATTTATATATCTATACCTCTCACCATATATAATTATTTGAATAAAGTATGTTTTTATCGTTATTTATTTCTCACAAAGGCTTCCTGTATTTATTAAGCAGTTTCAATTTTATCGTACATCAAGTCTTTTGTTATGTTAATTTCAATTACATTAAATTTCTGTTCGAGTGATCATTTACCACGTGCGATGTGTTGAAGGGATGTGTAGTTCATTCATAAATAAAATGGATAAATGATTTTGATTCCCAATAAGGATTAATTTCAAAGATATGGATAGTAAATATTTGTTTATAATATGGACCTGTTGATACAGCATGTCTTGTTACAATTAGATGATATACATGAATACATACACAACAGAAATTACATGTAGGGAGTTGAGAGCAGTGTACATATTATTATTCAATCAGTATCAAAGAGGTCATTGCACTGACCTGACCACGCAAAATATATATTTATATACAAAAAATGTCACACATTGTTGAAAAAGCTTCGATTTTCGTATTCGGTTTAAGATATTTGAGCAAAAACTGCATTTCATGTTTTATCATATTTAAAATCACCGATTTACTTATCCCTTTCTTTTGATATTTTGCGATATTTCTAGTTTTCCAAATAACCCATTTCGTGATTAAAAGCACCGTATCTAAAATGTGGGTATAAGATGCATCTGCATTAATGACCCCAAAAATTATACTTGTTTCCGATTTTTGTAATTTTTGGATATTTAATTTTGAACAAAATTCCCTTATTTTCTCAAAATTTTCCCGCCAAACGTCTTCCACCAGTTTACATAAAATAAAAAGATGAAATAGTGATTCTTTTTCATTGCAAAAGTGACACTTCCCGTTTAAGCGATTCATTTTTTGTGATTTTTCTTCAGTGTAAATTATACGCAGTTGTTTAACATCGCAACTGTCACCACCTTTGGGAATTTATAGTTGTGCCAGTTCACATCGTAAATAACTATTTTTATTTTGGCATATCCTTGTAGTCTTTGCGCCGTGTTTGGAAATTTAAAAAATTGTTTCAGCGTTCGCTCAAATTGTATAAATTTCAAGATTTTGATAGAGTCTTAATTTAAATTGACATGCTTCATTTGTCATCGTGCAATTACCGAGGAAGGATATCTGTTATCCGAAATATCTAACATATTGTTCGTTTTATTGTGTTTTTGGTGATGTTGTACCCTTTTAGACTTGTTATATATTATATTTTGTAGTGTACTGATCGTTCTTATGATCCATCTCCCCGTAAGATTTATCGTTGACTATTTATTCAGTCTTGAGACAGTGACAACTCTACAACAGATATATTTGTAGGATCCTTTACTATAGATAATTTAGCTGATCTGTAAAAATAACATCTCCATGCCTTATATATCATGTACTGTAGTACGACGCTATATTAAAACTGACGTGGAAAGGTAACACCCGGCCACCGAAAGCTTCATTTTTTGTAGCCGAGGTGGTCGTGTGGTCTAGCGGGACGACTACAGTGCAGGCGATTTGGTGTCACGATATCTCAGTAGCATGAGTTCGAATCCCGGCGAGGGAAGAACAAAAAATTTGCGAAAGCAAATTTACAGATCTAATATTGTTCGGTTGATGTTTAGACGAGTTGTATATATATATCAGTCTAAAAATTTGCACAACGATACTGATATAAGATGTTATTATACGAAAATGTGGTTATTAAATCGTGTTGACAAATATTTCGGCTCAACAAATGGCCTTCTTCAGGGTCAAAAGTTTTAACAATACTGATGCATAATGTTTAAGGTCAAAATGCTCACACTGGTACTTAAGAAAAACAACTTCACTTTTGATGGAGATCATTATTTCCAAGGTAATGGAACTGCCATGGGCACCAAAATGGCTCCATCATATGCCAACATTTTTATGGGCAAATTAGAGAAACAACTTCTTGAATCTTCCATCGAAAAACCGCTTTCCTGGTTTAAATTTATAGATGATGTGGATATGAAATGGAATAAAAGCGACGAGGATTTAGATACTTTTATCACTCATGCCAACAACATACATCCAAGTATCAAATTTACTCATGAGTAGTCTAAATCCAAAATCGCCTTCCTCGATACTTCAAGTTCGCTCACAGAGGGCATCCTATCTACAGATTTATATTCTAAACCTACTGACACTCATCAATATTTGTCTCCTTAAAGTTGCCATCCTGCTCATCTTACCGAGAGCATCCTACAGTCAGGTACCAAGAGTCAAGCGAATATGTTCCAACACAGAAACAACTAAAAGACAACTACGTCAACTTGAAACTCGCTTGAAGAAAATGGGCTACAAACACAGAAATATCAAAAAAAGTTTTCAGAAAGCGGAGTCAATTCCGAGGAGTGAATTATTGGAATACAAAGTTAAAAATAAAAATAAAAGGACTCCATGTGTTCTTACTTACTACCCATCTCTCAAAAACAGCTTTGTTGTCATTCGTGAGCATTGGAAAACAGTTGAAAAGAATTCCAAACTATCTAAGATTTTTCCCGAGCCTCCCTTGATAGCTTTTAGGCAACCTAATAATCTGCGGAACCTGCTGGTGCAGGCTGAAGTTGTTGAGAATATAATGCAAACGGTAACGTTATGTTTCCCGTATTAACGTCTTATGTTTATGACGTTACTTTGTACCTTTGTATGGGCGCCTTCGATATAGATTTTGAGCATAAAAGTAACACAAAGCAAAGTATCGAGTTTTAGTCGTTTATTACAATACATTTTGGTGCCGTGACCAGAATGGAAAGTAAACTGAAAGCGGCGAGAGCAGGCCATAAAAGTGCTGTAACAAGACTTTTGAGAAAAACAGAAGAAGAGCAGGATTTGGAGATAGAAGAAGGTACATAATTATTAGAAACACTTTCGCAAAAAACAGAAGATTATTAGTGCTTTGGATGAAGAAATTCTTAATTTAACAAAGGATGAGGATGTTGAAGATGAAATACTACAGACAGATGAGTATAAATTCTTTCTGAATACTAAAATTAGACACATACGTAAAAAAAACTCAAAATCACCAACTTCGAATATAACCACCATGCCTAATCAATCAACTAAAAATACGAATCAGCATAGTTCAGTTGAAAATACGTTTACCTCTGTTCAACAACAAATGTACCATGTTCCACCCAACGTTACGCAAAATCACCATCTTCCGAAACTCACCTTACCTACATTTACAGGAGAATCACTCATGTGGCAATCTTTTTGGGACTCGTTCGAATCATCTGTACACTATAATCTCACACTCACCGACATACAGAAGTTCACATATTTGAAATCCCAACTTAGTAATAAAGCCGTTCGATGCATTGATTGACTACCACTCACAAACAATAATTATACGGAAGCAAAAAAATTATTGAAATAACGTTTTGGTCATCCGCATAAAATCACAAATGCCTACATGCAAGCCTTATTAGAACTTCCTGCACCACAATACAATCTTATCAGCCTTCGTAATTATTACGACAAACAAGAAGCATATAGAAGAGGTCTAGAATCGTAAGGTAGATCGGGAGAATCATATGGCGCACTGCTCATCCCAATCATCTTGAATAAGCTACCGTCAGCTGTCAGACAAAACTTAGCTAGGGAAAACGGAACCGATAATTGGGAATTAAAAGGATTAAGGCACGAGATATTGAAAGAAATAACAATTTTGGAAGCAGGAAACGCACCGAAGAAGTTAATGAAAATTTACCGTCTACAGTGTCATTTTTGACAAGTGCCAATAAAAGAGATTACCCGCGAACACAAGATAGATTTGAAAACCGTCAGAAACAAAGTACGAATATTCGTCAGAAACCTTGCATATATTGCTACGATATGCATGATCCCGCAAAATGCTTAAAAGTCCCAGATTATGAACACCGTATAACAATTATCAAACACAAGCAATTATGCTTCAACTGCTTGGGAACGCACCGCGCAAGTTAATGTAAGTCTCAATTTCGTTGCCGACTCTGTAACAAGAAGCATCATACTAGTTTATGTACCCAACATACCGATAGATCGTACTTCGTTAAACCGTCAAATGGAAATAAATATGAACGTCAGTACACACCGTAGTCAACAATGAAAGTGTTGCCACTGCCACAAGTTTTCATTTGTCCACAATACAATCCCGTTCTAGCGTATTACTGACAACCGCCGTAGCACCCGTTTGGAGTGAACATCAAAGAATGAATAAAAATATATTGTTCGATGAAGGAGCACAGCGTTCTTTCGTGACCAACGAATTAGCTTCGAAACTAGACATAAAGGCAGTAGGTACAGAAGTTATTCATCTTTCTGCATTTGTAAATGCAAGCACTAAAGTTCGACACTTACCGAAAGGAATGATATACGTTGAGTCAATAGAAGGAGTAAAAATACCCATTGAAGTCTTAGTAGTCCCAACCATAGCAAGTTCGATCACCAATCATAGTGAAAATGATACCCGAAATTGCAAACATCTGATAGGATTACGATTAGCACACACGATCACAAACGACGACAAGTTTAGTATATCTTTACTGATAGGAGCAGATTTTTATTGGGATTTTATAGAAGATACCGTTATTAGAGGAAAAGGTCTGACAGCTGTCAAGTCCAAACGTCTGGTCCGACATCACCAGAAATGAATCGTAAATCGGGAGCCGTAGGAATGTTCAACATTCTGACAAATCACAAACCGGCAGAGTTTAATTTAGAAGCATTTTGGAAATTGGAGTCACTAGGAGTAGTCGACGTAGAACCGGAGGATGAAAATATCGACTTTATGAATATGTACCAAAAAACTTCAGTAGAATTCCGTAAAAACAGGTATGTAGCTAAGTTGCCATGGAAACAAGATCAAAAACAAAACAGAGAACCCTTAACGTTGTCAAATGGTTAAGTCGGGACCCAAACATGCTGCAAAATTACGATAAAATAATTAAGGATCAGGAGCGCAGAGGATTTATCGACAGAGTGGAGGATCCAAATAAAGCTATAGGTCAGGTTCATTATATTCCACATCACCCCGTAAAGAAGGACTCTACTACTACACCAATCAGAATCGTTTACGATTTCAGTTGCCGACAATCCCGACAATTACCGTGTCTGAATGACTGTTTACTCAGTACACCACCGATATTGAACGACCTGACCACGTTACTTGTTAGATTTCGATTAAATCCTGTTGCCATAGTTACGGATATAGAGAAATTATTTTTACACGTTGGACTACATGAAGAGGATCGTGATGTGACAAGATTTCTTTGGTTAAGTGACCCTAAAGATCCAAGAAGCCATTTAAGGATGTCTGCTACTCTAATTTAAAATAACAAGGATTTCAAGTGGTTGCTTAAAATGAAAACAACTTTGATATTTAAACAAAATAAAGTAATAAAATCATTAGTCTCGTGTGTAGTTTTCAAAATACGAGACATTTAGAAAATGGCGGGAAAAGGGTTTTCTTCAGACTTTACTATTTGTTAACATTGGAATTGTTTTTTACCCTTTAAACCAAGAAAAAATAACAAGGATTTCATGCCGCTGGATCACTAAATCTTAAATGATCTATTGAACAGATTTATGAAGACAAAAGTGTGGTGTCGTGAAAAAAATATTTAATACATTTGGATGGATAAAACCTGAGAAAATCGAAAATATGACAAGAATTCAAAAACATGACCAGCAGACATCCTTAACGACTTACAGATTTATATCAGTACTGTTTGGAGCGACTTGTTCCCCACTTATTTTGAACGCCGTTTTACTTAAACATCTGCAAAAAGAAGGATCCCAAACAGCGAAAATACTTGAGCGAGACCTTTATGTTAATAACATTTTATCAAGCGTTACTGATGAAAACGAGGCCCTTAATTACTTCACAGAAGCACGACAACTGATGCTAAAAGCTGGATTTAACCTTCGATCGTGGACTTCTAATAATGAACAACTTCGTCAGCAAGCCGCCAACGAGGATGTATTAGACATCGACAAACAGACAAAGATCCTAAGAATGCGTTGGAACGTTGAAAATGATGAACTTACGTATGCAAAACGGACAATCGTACCAGCACAAGGAGATGAAAACAGTATTACAAAACGTGAAATTTTGAAGGAATCATCAAAAATATATGACCCGCTTGGATTACTGAGTCCAGTTAGCATTAGAGCTAAGATACTAATACAAGACTTATGGAAAGGAGGTTACGACTGGGACGAGCTATTACCACATACGCTACAATCGGAATGGACCCGTTTAGCCCAAGACATAGAAACCGCTACACAAACCACTTTTTCTAGGCACTATTTTGATGAGATTAGCGAGTTATCCGGAAAAGTACTGCATGTATTTGTGGACGCAAGTATGAAAGCCTACGGAGCAGTTGCGTATTTAAACAACGAAAAGAACACTTCACTGGTAATGGCAAAGACAAGAGTAGCGCCTCTTAAAAAACTTACTTTACCGCAACTAGAGTTAATGGCTGCTGTAATAGGAGCCCGTTTAGCACATCATCTTCAAACTACATTAATATGTTCACATATTACACTATGGTCAGATAGTCAAATCGTATTACAGTGGATAAAGACTACCAAAACATTAAAACGTTTCAAATAGAATCAACGAAATCAAGAAATTAACAGACAACTGTGAATGGAAGTATTACCCGACAAATTACAACCACGTGGTATGACTACGAAAAAGTTCAAGGAAAGCACGTTATGGAGAAAAGGACCGATTTGGATAGGTGATAAATCAAAACACCCGAAAACATTTATAGAGACAAATACAGCTTTAATCGTATTAACCGACGACGACAAAGAACCATTAGTCGATGAAGAGAGCAAAACTTGCGAAAATAATATTCAGTTTGGAATAGACAGAATTATAGATATTAACAATTATGGATCATACAAGAAACTTTTGCGAGTGTCAGCCTTTGTCCAACGATTTATTCACAATTGTAGAACAGTTAAATCTTTAAGAAACGTTGGGGCAATGACACCAGATGAACTACAGCAATCAACAATATTATGGATACGATGTTGTCAAGCTATCGCATACCAAGATGAAGTTCGCGCACTAAAGCTAAAACAGATACAGAAAACCAAATAGCCACGACTTCGACAACTTCAGTTATATTTAGATAACAACGATTAAATGAGATGCAAGGGAAGAATTCATAATGCGCCAATACCCGAATCGGCAAACCACCCTTACCTTTTACCGCCAAATCACCGATTATCGGAACTTATTGTATTGAACTCACACGAACTAGTTTTACATTCTGGAGTTAATGCCACGGTTACGCAATTTGGATTCCGTCATTGCGTCAATTTACACGCAAATTACTGCATAGATGTACAACATGTAAACGAGTTATAGGAAAACCATACAGGGCACCAGACCCTCCTCTGTTACATAAAATACGACTTCAAGAAGCCCCACCGTTTACCGTCACTGGTGTAGATTTTTCTGGAGCTCTTCATATCAAGGAAAAGAACGGAACATTAATTAAAGCATACATTTGTTTATTTACCTGTGCATCGACAAGAGCCGTTCATTTAGAGGTTGTACCCGACATGACAGAAGAATCATTTTTGTTAGGATTCAGAAGATTTACATGTTAAAAATCCTTACCACATGTTATGATGTCAGACAACGCTACATCTTTTATTTCAGCATCACAAGAGATTAAACAACTGTGTGAATCCCAGAAGATCAAAGAGACATTATCTACGCACGGAGTCGAGTGGAGATTTATCCCTAGCCGATCCCCGTGGTTCGGGGGTTGGTGGGAGAGACTTATCGCATTAACAAAAACGAATTTTAAGAAAATACTTGGACGTGCATTGATTAACATGGGAAACTGCAAACGTTAATTGCCTAAATTGAAAAGATTTTAAATGATCGACCATTGACTTATGTATCTACAGACATTGATGACAGTGAACCATTAACACCGGCACACCTACTATATGGTCGCCGTATTACATCTGTACCATATCCGAGAATTGAGATAGATAATATTGATGAACCTTACGTATTGAACACGTATGTTGCTTCAAAGCGTGCACAAAGACTTTCGTTTATAATTGCACAATTTTGGAATCGTTGGAAGTCCGAATATTTAAAAGCACTGAAAGAGTTTCATAAGAAGAGTGGAGACAACAAAATCAACATCCGAGTCGGAGATATTGTGCAAGTTCATGACGACAAACCTCGAAATCGTTGGAAAATAGCAATTGTTGAATAATAAGTTGTTGGAAATGATGGTTTAATCAGATCTGCAACTATCAGGACTAACAGTGGCCGTACGACTCATCCGATTGTCAAACTTTATACGCTAGAGATCAAAAAGAGGAACTACCAAATACAACAGATGAGACGAATGAAGTTGGTACCAGAAGAACACTGCCTATACGAAAGGCAGCTATGCGTGCAAAGGAGAACATTAAATCTTGGACAAATTCTTAGAAGACATTAATTTTGTGTCCGATTTTCAAATTGTTATAGAGACGGTTAATTTTTAATTTCATCATAGTGATTTCAAGAGACTGTAATTGCCCATCATATTTTAAATCATATTTTTTCGTTTCAATTATGGACATTTAAAGAAATATTTGAATTTTAAACAAAGATATACTTTTGCGCCGCCCCCCCCCCCCCCCCCCCAGTATGTTGAGAATATAATGCAAACGTTAACGTTATGTTTCTCGTATTAACGTCTTATGTTTATGACGTTACTTTGTACCTTTGTATTGGCGCCTTCGATATAGATTTTGAGCATAAAAGTAACACATCGCAAAGTATCGAATTTTATTCGTTTATTACAATACACGAGTGTCTGATAATAGAAGTACTTCTGGAGAATGTCGTTCGTGTGAAGAAAAACGCTGCAAATGCTGCCTACAGATGCAGCATCCATCAACATTTCACAGTAAGGCAACCGAAAATATCTATAAGATATTTTGCAATGCTACCTGCAAAAGTATGAATGTTATTTACATACTAGTTTGTTCGGTTCGTGGCCTCCAATATGTTGGTGAGTCAAAGCAGCCTTTCCACAAACGCCTCAATGGCCATAGGAGTGATATCTCTAAGAAGCCACTTCTCCCAGTTTCTCAGCACTTCAGACAGTCGGGTCACAAACTTGATGACTTTAACCGCATGAAAATTCTAGTGATTGAACAGAACATTCACTGGAGTGATGCCAAGCGACAGGTTCGGGAAAGCTTTTGGATATATATATATAACATTGTTGGGTTGATGTTATATATATATATATATAATATATAAAAAAAGTCCAACATTTCCGGATAGTGCATATATTATTTTATATTCACAAGTACTTTCATGTTTTACAACAATCTTCAGGTGAAAGGCGAATAATTGTAACTATGAGACGGTAGTTAAGTACGTAACGTCATAAAACAATTACAATTGTAACAGCTTAATCTAAGTGGACTGATATTTGATTCATTCAACATCACAATCATATATACCGATGAAGGATATCTGTTATCCGAAATATTTATAAATAATTACATTTATAGTTACCTTTTTTGTATTTGGAGTTGTTGTGTACACTTTTTTATGCGTTTATATAATTTATTTATTGTGTACATGTATCGTTACTCGTAACGATTCAGCGCCCTCGTGGGGAAAATCGTTGACTACTATTCAGACGTTTTATATATATATATATTTATCATATATTTGGTACAAAATACAGTTATTTTGTATATCTAATAAAGGTTCTTTTTTCCAGTCTGTATCACCTACCCTATATCGCATACCCCGTATCGCATGGCTAAACCCGTATCGCATACCCCGTATCGCATGGTAAAACCCGTATCGCATACCTTTTTTTTTAAATTTTTTTTTTTAACTAAAGTCAGTTTTTTCGGTTTTTTTTTGCTTAAGATTTTTTTTCTCTAAAAATAGGTATTTTTTTTGGAATGACGTCATTGTTTGGTATGTAACGTCACTTACATCAAGTTTTCATATTGTATGTGACGTCACGAACATCAAGTTTTTACAACATATTTTTTGGCACACTCAATGCAACTATAAAAAATACAAAACACTTCAATATATACAATAATAAACAAAATATTTTCAAAACAACAGATTGTAAGGTAACCTAGGTGCTTCGTATAACTAATTGAGCAGTTATTTTAAAGCTTTGAAACAAGACAAAAGCAGAACTGAAGGTAACCCAGTGCTATGGATTAGAACACAGTTCTTATACTATAATACTCTTCTGTTGAAATATATGATAAAGCGTATAATACATGGCAAAATCCGTATCACATGCCGTATCACCCTCGACCAATATCATCCCTCGGGCCTAAAGGCCCTCGGGCTGATATTGATGTCTCGGGATGATACGACATATGATACGGATTTTGCCATGTATTATTCTCTATATATATCATATATATATTATAATATAATTATTTTCTGTGACTGTATCTTACATTAATTTGTAGGATCCTTTACTATAGATAATTTAGCTGATCTGTAACAATAACATCTTCATGCCTTATATATCATGTACTGTATTACGCCGCTAGATTAAAACTGACGTGGAAAGGTAACACACGGCCAGCGAAAGCTCTTAATTTGAGAGCCCAGGTGGTCGTGTGGTCTAGCGGGACGGCTGCAGTGCAGGCGATTTGGTGTCTCGATATCACAGTAGCATGGGTTCGAATCCCGGCGAGGGAAGAACCAAAAATTTGCGAAAGCAAATTCACAGATCTAACATTGTGGGGTTGATGTTTACACGAGTTATATATATATACCCACGAGTCTAAATTGAATACTACATTCAAACCTATGATTGCGTTGGATAAAAACCGCAATTTTTATACGTGTGCATGTAAAACATATTTCGTTGTAGAAGGGTCTAAATACAGCACACACAACATTTTCCAAAAGACCAAAAAAGTGAAGAAGTATATTTAAACAAAACGCATTTGACTAACAGGTCGTACACCTGATGTTCTTTAACCCTGCTGACTGTCATTGGCGATTGCCATATAAAATTGATCACAAGATGTAACAAAATGGATCTTAATACAAATTTAATACTAAACAGAAAACAATTTACTTGTGGCCACGATTTTATGCCACAAACATAAGGTGTTAATATTTTTTTAGTACACCAGATCCGGATTTCGACAATAAATGTCTCTTCAGTGATGTTAGGGATCGAAACGGTATTTGGAAGGCCATTTAAAAAGAACCCTCATTTTAGAACAAGTACCCTCATTTTTAGATAGACTCTTGAATTTTAAGAGTCAATATAGGATGAACGGATCATATAAACCGGAGGGGAAATATGATACAAGCCCAAACGAAAAATATACTAGAACACACCTGAGAAATCGCGGGCAATAACAGCTTGTACACTGTTGTAGGATGATTTTTTGTAAAAGATTTTATGTCTGGAGAATTTCATAAAAGTTATCAAAAGCCCTCTTCCTTATTTCCAAAGTCCGTTATTTTTGCCTCTCTGTTAAATTCAATTATTTTCGTGTTTCTGGCCTCAGACCACAATTATTCTTCCCCTTTGCTACAACGCATGTTTAAGTAAAAGTCCAATTACATTAAAAATTTGCACAGCTTCAAACTTGAAACCAATGCTACTGCTTATAGACCATTATTATTCTAATAAAATATGCCTCTAAGACAATCCATCAGTGCTTTTTCTTTTGAGAGCCATATTAACATGCCAATGGCAGGATTTGAATCTTGAAAAATGACTAACTAAAGGCTTATTTTAATTTCTACCCTACTTTCATTTTGGCCAAATCAATACTTTCACTTTTAACAATAATTTTGTATGCCTCATTAATGGGCATTACGTTTTCTAATCTGTGTGTCCGTTCGTTTGTCCGTCCGTGTGTCCCGCTTCAGGTTAAAGTTTTTTTTATCGAGGTCACGGTAGTTTTTGATGAAGTTGTAGTCCAATCAACTTGAAACTTAGTAAATATGTTCCCTATGATGTGATCTTTCTAATCTTAATGCCAAATTAGAGATTTTACCCCATTTTCACGGTCCACTGAAGACATAGAAAATGATAGTGCCGCTGTGGCATCCGTCTACTATAGACACATTCTTGTGTACACATGTTTTATTTTAATTCAATATTTTTGTAACTGATTTGACCCCTTAAATAGTAAACATTTCAAAGAGTCTCTATATATTAAAGTAGTATAATCGTAGTTACATATGCATGCAGATAAACGCGAAAAATAATTGTCCTCGCTAATGAGGTATATTAGTTGTGGCTCTTGCGATCTGAAAACCATGATATGAAGAACGCTCTGATTGGCTTATTTATTTTTCATTTTTGTTATCTATCATACGATTGGGTCTCAATGTACTTGTGCATGCGTATAAAACCGAAAGTGTTATCTATAACTAAAAGCCAGTCTGATGACGGAAACAATATCCGGACACCTTTGTTGTCGTTTTTCTCCCAAAATAACTCAATCTGAATAATGATAAGAATGGATGACAAATGCGACTATGCATGTTACCTATAAGACACAGAGACATGATGCTTAATTTATTGTGGAAGGAAGAGAAGCGACACACACAATACGGTCTTCTCGTATAATAGAATAGATAAATATATATAAAAATATATATAAAGCAACTTAATAAATTAAAACAAAAATAAGCCCTTTGTTTTTTTTTGTTAAATTTAATATAATCATGATAATAGAATTTCCATAGCAATCCTAGATAAACTTTTTAAAAAAGAAAATGTGTTCCAAAGTAGCAGTAAAAATTTATTTTGATTAAATTTAAGTAGTTTACGTCAAGTTAAGGACATGGCAAACTAAAAGCACTTTAATTCATGCATGGTTTATTTAACCTCACTACATGTGTGTTTTACAGGTAAAAAGAAGGTAATGTATTACTTACATGTATCTAGTATATTCGAAAGGCTTTGTTATTTAAGTTAAACTGGATGTTGCAATTTTGAATAAATGTTAATTAGAATTTGAAACCTCTAACCACGTGTGATGGTGATCTTAATATGAGGAAGGCGCTACCTTAAATGCCAGCTTTATACTAAGACAATGTCCTCTATATAGATTGGTTGTTGGTTGTTTAACGTCTAGTGGCAAATATTTCATGCATGTTCAGAACGAATGTCCTAGGCTACATTAACGATGGGGGATAGGACCTTTATCGGGACTCCGGGATCGGGTGTTTTTAGGTCGGGATTTCGGGATTGACCCTTTCGAGATCCGGGAATTCTTTATTCGAATTTCGGGACATCGGGATTTCGTGTTTTTAAGTCCCGGATTTCGGGATTTCGTTTTTTAAGCCCGGGATTTCGGGATCAGGACCCCTCCTACACCCCCTCCCTAATTAACGTATTGTTTATGTCTAAAATTTAATTATAAGTTCAGATGGATAATGTTTAGGGAACAAACATTGAACTGGAAAAGGCAGAAGGGTTATAGTATTTTTCCTGAAAAAAATATTCTGATTCCCAAATTGATGAATAAAAAATCTGGCCTTCCTTTTCCTTAGGAGTCCCAACATTACTGTTGAAAAATGGAGGGTCCCACAATATACATGTGTTTGAATACATTTTGTAATTGATATATTAAATAATATTCTATTGTATTGATTGTTTATATATTATAGGCTTAAATATGTCTGTTATATTAAAACTGTTTATATGGTTTTGGATTGTATATAGGTTGTGGGACCCTAAAGTAAACGAAAGCATTATAGCACTCTTTTACTTTAGGGGTCCCAATCAAATAATCTTTATATGGTTTTTGGCTTGTATATAGGTTGTGCGACCCCTTATAATAAGTAAATCAAAGCATTATAGCACTCTTTTACTTTAGGGGTCCCAATCAAATAATCTTTATATGGTTTTTGGCTTGTGTATAGGTTGTGAGTCCCCTAAAGTAAATGAAAGCATTATAGCACTCTTTTACTTTAGGGTCCAAATCAAATAATCTTTATATGGTTTTTGGCTTATATATAGGTTGTGGGACCCCTAAAGTAAATGAAAGCATTATAGCACTCTTTTACTTTAAGGGTCCAAGTCAAGTAATCTTTATATGGTTTTTGGCTTGTATAAAGGGTTGTGGGACCCATAAAGTAAATGAAAGCATTATTATTATAATAATGCTTTCATTTACTTTATGGGTCCCACAACCCTTTATACAAGCCAAAAACCATATAAAGATTACTTGACTTGGTTTTTGGCTTGTATAAAGGGTTGTGGGACCCATAAAGTAAATGAAAGCATTATTATTATAATAATGCTTTCATTTACTTTATGGGTCCCACAACCACAGTGTACAAGCGGACAGTGACACAAAACGGAAGTTGCTGATCTGTCCGACGGCGATCGGCTCGTTGTTTTTCAAAAAAATATATAATATCAACACAAAGTGCCCTAAATGGATTGTTCAGCAGCTCAAGGTAAGTGAATAACTACAATGATGTATTTTTGACCATTTAAAGCTTATTTTATGCTTTTAGCATCAACCGTCTTTTTAAAATAACTCCTGATCATGAAGAGGGGTCAAAATTTTGCGATTTTTCGAGTCATAAATCTTAACAAAACTCCGAAAATTCAAACATTTTCAAGATTTTTAATCGATACATAGTTGAATAATCATATTCCGCATACACACACAAAAGTTTGGTTCATTTTTTTTTATTATATTGTCACAATTGAATCTTTTCTATTCAAAGTGTACTGTCCGCCTCGTTGCCACCACGTATGTTTTCATACTGTCCGATTCGTTGGTCATATTCATGATCGATATCTTAAGCAAAAGTAAGATTGAAACATGCAATTTATCCACATTCATGACCGATTTCCTAGGAAATATCAACATTTATAAAATGTTACTGATTATTACATATAAAAAGCATTGTTAATGCATGCACATGAAAATTTAATATACGTTTCTCTAGTTTGTTTTAGGAAAATGGGGCACGTAGGTGATTTTTATGGTATATTTATTCATACATTCATGTGGAACATTGTTATTTTTATCACTTAAAAACATAAATAGGGGTAATAACTTTTCATGAAAAATACAAACATGCAACAAAAGTTATTTCTAGGCCTTTTATAGCTGACTATGCGGTATGGGCTTTGCTCATTGTTGAAGGCCGTACGGTGACCTATAGTTGTTCATTTCTGTGTCATTTAATTTGTTCTCTTGTTTAGAGTTGTCTCATTGGCAATTACACCAAATCTTCTTTTTTATATTTATAAACGTTTGACACAGAAAATCAAAACAATAGTTTTTTACACCCAGTTTGCGTCTTATTTCACCAATAATCAAACAAATCTCATGGCTTGGAATTCAAGTCAAAAAGAATCAATTGAAAAGTTACGGTGTACTTGAATGGTCCATGAGTTTGTTTTCCTATTGCCTTAGTAGAGGTAAGAATACTTATATACACACATTTAACATGAAGTATGCGGTGAAGCATGTGACCATAGTACACGGATGCCCCACTCGCACTATCGTTTTCTATGTTCATTAGGCCGTAAAATTGGATCAAAACTCTAATTTTGCATTAAATTAGAAAGATCATGTCATAGGGAACATGTGTACTGAATTCACCATGCATTTATTAGAATATTATATCGGTAGAGAATCTAACAACAAGGTCCGCAAACGATGAATACGAGCAGCAGACATGAGTAAAGGTTCTGGAAGAGTGACCAATGTCCCCCTTTAATTGACACGAGATCCAAGCTGAATATATAATCTATAAATATTTTCCATATAGAATCATAGACAGTATCTGTGTTGAATAAAGTTTAAATGTGGATAAATTGCATGTTTCAATCTTACTTTTGCTTAAGATATCGATCATGAATATGACCAACGAATCGGACAGTATGAAAACATACGGTGGCAACGAGGCGGACAGTACACTTTGAATAGAAAAGATTCAATTATGACAATATAATAAAAAAAAATGAACCAAACTTTTGTGTGTGTATGCGGAACATGATTATTCAACTATGTATCGATTAAAAATCTTGAAAATGTTTGAATTTTCGGAGTTTTGTTAAGATTTATGACTCGAAAAATCGCAAAATTTTGACCCCTCTTCATGATCAGGAGTTATTTTAAAAAGACGGTTGATGCTAAAAGCATAAAATAAGCTTTAAATGGTCAAAAATACATCATTGTAGTTATTCACTTACCTTGAGCTGCTGAACAATCCATTATGGGACACTTTGTGTTGATATTCTATATTTTTTTGAAAAACAACGAGCCGATCGCCGTCGGACAGATCAGCAACTTCCGTTTTGTGTCACTGTCCGCTTGTACACTGTGACAACCCTTTATACAAGCCAAAAACCATATAAAGATTACTTGACTTGGACCCTTAAAGTAAAAGAGTGCTATAATGCTTTCACCAATTTGATTCCTTGTTCGACGGACCCGCCCGCACCTATTTTTTTCAAAACAGATTTTTTTAATTTTTATTATATTCCCGCTTCCCGCATCCGGAAATGAAATCATGTCCATTTCCCGCACCGTTTTTTTGTAAATATTATATAAAGATCTCAACATTTGTTTTGTTTAAATCACAGTCTAGCCTTTATATGACGATTTTAAACCTATTTGCACCCCCACAACACTGTAAATATCTTCGAGAATATTTGTTTCAGCATGAAACCAATTAATTCTAAGCGGGAGTGCTCTGATATAAATAGAAATACCAGTACAGAACAAAACGTTGGTTTCTTTCCCCTAACTTACATTCCCTATAAAAAAAATGTTCGTTGTTAAAATAAAGTTCAAAGAACTTCTGAAGGATTTGCCTTCAACTGCAATTGTAATGTATGGTGACGGCCATACCCGCTGCAGGTTTGTGCACCTGTCCTGGTTGATTCAGAGACCTGTCGTTCAGCTTTAATCGTTTGTTGATGTGGTTCATTGGTATTTTCCCGTTTGGAACACAGGCACTTGTTTCTGTCAATATGGGGATTTACTATCCATACCAGTACAAAAAAAACACGTTTTTCTTCTGATTATTTTTTTTTTTCTTCCACCTAATTTTGTTATTGCTATAAACATTTGTTTCGCAATATGTCGCTTAGATATTTGGTATATGATATCGAACAGTTTATGCGCTTTTGAAATTTACCCTGCATAAACGAATACTTTTCTTTGTAGGAGTTATCTCCCCAAACACTGTTTTCCTTGTTATCGTAACTCCTTCGCAACCGTAAAATATTATGACAAATTTATTTTACAAAATTGCTTGTTATATCCTTCGCATGATTTGTCCTATTTTGACCGAAGTGATATGAATGCTCCATATGAGAGTTATTTCCCCTTATGGATTTGATATAAGTGATATGCATTTCTATCTTGTAAACCATAAGTACTAGAGTGGAAAGACCTTCAATTGTTCTCTGAACAATTGGTTTTTAATTATTCAATTATTTCTTGTTGAACAGGGAAAAAATACTTCATAAATTAAAGAATGTCAAGGTACAAGTGATAAATCAAGTTTTAATATAGTCAAAACCTACTATTTTATGTTTACAAAAAAAAATTATAATCGCTCGCCTTTACTTTTTAAGCTTCGCCTCAAAAATTTGCAAATTAAATATTTTTTTATTAAAATTTTCAAATCGCTCGCTCGCCCCAATTTTTGGAGTCCAAAAATCCGTAGAACAAGATATTAAATTGGTGTGGCCATAGCACTCTTTTACTCTAGGGTCCAAATCAAATAATCTTTATATGGTTTTTTGGCTTGTGTATAGGTTGTGGGACCCCTAAAGTAAATGAAAGCATTATAGCACTCTTTTACTTTAAGGGTCCAAATGTATTACAAAAAATAAAAAAGGGAATGTTAGGTCATTTTACTAAAAGCAAATGCATTTTAAAACACCAAAAAAGATTGGAAAAATAATTAAAAAATTAATACACTTAAAACAGGTATATAGGGAACTTTTTTTTTTTATATAATAACATACCACAAACTTTTATGGACTGGGACCCCTAAAGTAAAATCCAAAAATGTTGGGACCCCTATAGTAAAAGAAGGCCAAAAGTCTGTCAGGCATAGGACAAAAAAAATATTTTGAATCCAGATCTTCACCAAAAATAATTTTATCTTTCAGATATGCAAAATAAATTTAACTTTTATATATATCTAAAAACACAAAAACTTCCCAAACCGCACATGTCAGTCTGTACAGTAACACAGTAGTTTTTTTAGGTGATAATAAGGCCGTATTTGCCAATTTTTTGTGATAAACCATAAAACTAGTGTTACATTTTGACTAAATAATTTTAATTGATAGTACTGAAGGGCTTTGTAAAAAAAAAATCTGACTCGAATACAAAAACATTTGTATTTCAGATCATCTTCAGTTTGGGAGTTCTACATCAATTTCATGTACTAATTCAGAGTCAGTTTTATGTCATTTCTTGCATATATTTTTTGTAACATGTACATGATGTAGCTTTCTTTTCAAGTTTTTATATGAAAGCAAAATAAAATTGAGAATGGAAATGGGAAAAACAAGCATGTCAAAAATTTTCTTTCGAGTAAGAAGATGCACTCAATAGGGTGTTTTAAATATTTTATCTGTAATTTGTGTATTTTCCTATGATAATGTCAATGTCAGTATCATGATAAAGAAAATATATTTGGTAAGTATATATTCCCAATTGACATGCGCCAGTGCGCTGTAAAAGGATCTTCTTTCCCTTAAATTCCAAAAATTGCACCTGATTTTTTTTCCCTCACAGAAACATGAATTATTTGGTAAATAAAATACTTATCATTGTTTGAAACTTTCAGTATTTAAATTTAGTTTAGCCTTTTTGAATGTTTCACTGATTGCATGAAAATTTTAACAGAAAATGTACAAAATATAAAAAGAAGATGTGGTATGATTGCCAATGCTCGGAGACAACTATCCACAAAAGACCAAAATGACTCAAACATTAACAACTATAGGTAACCATACATTTTTGCAGAATTATCGATAACTTTCCTCACAATATATTCACAAGGACATAGAACTAATATATTGTCCATGCTATTCTGATCTGAGTTTTTTTATTCATACATACATGTATACTGGCATGGCTGGTGCTGTTTCAAGTTGTCTTCTTTTTCTGTTTCTCAAGAAGTATTTGTTTAACCTGCTCAGTCACTATAAAGTGTTACAATTCTTATTAAGACGCAACACATAAATAGTGACCAAAAAGGTACTGCTTTCACACGAGAGAAAATTTTTTTTTTTTGCAGTTCTATTGTCCCATTAAACAAATACAACAGATATTGTGTAACGGGGTATTTTCTGGTCAAATACAACGAAAACTATTCTAGGGTTCTGTTCTTTTAATACACAATATTTAAGACCCTACAACATATAATAACAAATAATAAATATTCACATGACAAGACAGTACATATAACTTTCCAATACATTATTCATATATATCTCATAATAATTAATAATTATATACATTTCAAATCTATTAACGAGTTGTCCATTTAATAAACAGGGGTGGATGCAGGAATTTTCGAAAGGGGGTGCTAACCCAGAGCAAAGGGTGTGGGGGGGGGGGGTGCAAAACATATGGTCCCAATACAAATGCATTGATCGGCAAAAATAAAGGGGGGGTGCACACCCCCGGAACCCCCCCTCTGGATCCGCCACTGATAAATATATTTGTATATAAAGTATACAAATTCTAACCAACATAAAGATATTACATAAACTACACTTCACATAAACAGACAATTACTATTTGCTTCATGATTTATCCTACCATTTTCCAAAAATCGATCAAGAGCAATTAAGGGAAGGCAACAGTTTAAAAATAAAATGATTTTAATGACTCAAAACGATAATATTCTCAGTTATCACTTATGTTTCTTTCGATCCTGAAGTCAAAATTCAAACCGGATGTAAAGCGACAATACTAAAACGAACAATTCCGGACTCATTTCCGGGAATAGGTTTGTTTACCCAAATCACAGGAAATCATCGGCTTTTTAATATTTTACCTTTAATAGTGCAAGAATATTAATTAAAATAGTTGCACTAGCTTTATTTAGGATGAAATTATTTTAAATTTACGATTAATTGTCTAAATCTGTGGAAGAGAATTTCAAGCATGCGTATTACATAGTAAACAAAGCACGTGTGTTAGAAGTTAAAAAAAAATTCTACGTAAATTAAACCAAGTTTTAATTTATTTTTAAATCATAATTGACAATTGTCTGACCTGTTGGGTAATTAAATAATGAAGCCAGTTGGTATGGAATTTTTATTTCTTTATAATAATAGTTTGGTGCTTGTGATTAATTGCCAGGTGTGAATTAAAAACACAGGTAAAGAGATTAATTAGCAATCATTACATTGCTTCAAAGGATAGAAGATTTATCAAGACAGTTGATTTATGCTCTTCACGTTGCTAGATATAGAACGTTGGACATTAAGAAGAGATAGTTGTGTGCGTCTTTAACAGGAAATAAGTATATTGTTAGTGTGCGGGGAACATTTAGTGCTAATTTCACCGTGATTGATATTGTGTATATATATGTTGTATATATATAGTGTATATAAATTCGGTGATGGATATTATTGACATTATTGTGATGACGGATTACTGTTGTCTGTAGATATTGATTAAAGAAAAAACTGTACTCAATTGAGGTTGTCCCAACGTGGACGGAAAAAGAATACCAGAAGAAGAAGATTAGCCAATAGCTCCCAGAGGCATTAATATAGTTATTAGGAGAGCCCTCAGGATTATAACACTTTATTGGAGTGGCAGTTTAATTACAGGAAGTCGATAGATAACAAAACAAAAATATGTTCAAAATGGCGATCTCAACGAAATGACCGAAATTATTACTGTTGAAAATAAAATTTGACCTAAATCCCAATTAAAAGTTTAGGACATTAACCCCATTATAGTTTCAGTTTAGGACATGACTGGCAAATATGACCGTTTCCGGACCAATCTGAGCACTACTCATTTGACAACTTGACAAGGTATCAATCCATATCCTGAATAAATACAAATATAACATTCATAAGTCCAGTGGCAGGACTATTTCACCAATTAAATAAAATATACAACTACATCTCAAATATGTAGTTTCAGAGATCTGTATTATTCAAATACCAAAGTTATCTGTCTTTCACTTTTATTGTAACTTTATAATATTTAAAGTACTAGAATGTTTTATATTAAAATGTTTAATATGACTCTGTGTTTTTATAAAATGATTTAATCTTTTACTCTTTCATACTCCAAATATTCCTCCATTCAATACATACAATCAATCCTTTCACAAAGTATTAAAATGACATACTTTTAGTTTGTTAATTAGAAATAAAGTTAATCAACTGACCTGAATATAAGAATATTGAAAATCCAAGAAGTATAATACAAATATCATCAATGTCAGAATTGAATATATCAAGCAGGTAATTTTCACTGCATTCCAATATGTCTGCAGTATCAATCTACCAGAAACAATGAAAACATATAGTAAGACCTTTGGCCTAAAGATTGACCAATCAAAAGGTTAGAATTTTCCCTCCAAAATGATATGAAAGAAAAGAGGTTCACCAAAGGGAAAAGAGAATGATACTAGAACAATAGTGCTAGAAATAGAAACAATGAATAACCAAACTATCAAACACTCCAATAAAATTAAAATCATCAATATTATATTTGATATATCAATCAAATATGACTCTGCCACAATTGTTCTCTGTATATTTTATAGTCACTCAGACCTTTAAATTTCTTCTAAGAGAAATCTATCACTCATCAGTTAATCTACCAGAGTAAAAGGTGATAATAAGATAATTTCACATGGTGAAACAAAACTTGTAAGATTTTTGCAGGTATTTTTTGTTGAATAGGTGCAATTTGGTTACTAAGTACAATTTTTGTACTTTGATGTTATATCATAAGTGTGTATTGCTAAATAGATTGAAATATGAACCTGAAAGTGATATAGTGATAAAGTACTTGGTAGAGTGAAAATGTTTTGAACAGGGATAAACTGATGCATAAAATATGCAGGCGACTGCTGCAGCTTGAATTTTAAAGGATGTAGCCCACATTCTTTCAAGTAACATGCCCTGTATATACCTATCATGGTTTATTCTCATGGGTTATCATAATAACTCCATCTTCCCATAAAATCCAATTTTGGACAATATTGAAGCATACAATATATACAGTAGTCACAGTGTTCTCCCCAGAAATTGCATTTAGCATCATGGTTAACAGGGAAATTAGAAATACCATCTTGCTTCTAAAAATTATAGCATCACATCCATAACATACATGTAATCTATAAGAAAATCACTTTAGATAGCATCAAATTCAAAAATATAGCATCACATTACCCTGATGCTAAAAGGTCCTCGGGAGAACACTGAGTCAGTTCTAAATGTACTACTCAGACTCAAGTCTCCTTTTATGATTTAACTTAGAGAGAAAACAAAACAGTTTCCATTTCCTGGGACTGTATAAGGTGTGACATTATAAATGAATGGAAATTTGAAAAGATGTCTTGAGAGTTTGCCATTTAGGAAGAACAGAATTAGAAGATTGTGAATTATTTGAATGTTTTAACTTTTGTTAAGTTTTGAATGAGTCTGTGGCCTACCATAGGATCCAGAGGGAGACCCTTTTCTTGAGAAAAAAAAATGATGATTATATAGGGAATAACTGAAGCATGACTGGAGCGCCCCGTCAGCCCCCCCCCTTTTTTTTTTTATGAAAACGCTAGATTCGCCATTGACTACATGAATAACCGTGATTACATTCACCTGTATAATTATCACTGTTCCTTGGTTTGGGGAATAATGATATGTGGCAGATGAACATAAGGAGTCATGGTCAACCAGTGCACCGGAGTTAATTTACCCCGCATGCCCGGCATGGCCAATTTGTAAAAAGAAATGCGAAATGTATTGCTTGCAGAGTTTTTTTCTGTGTTTCCATGGCTGGGCGGAACTTTTACGCTAAATTTGTTTTCGTTAACTATGATTTTGTGACTTTTGAATGAAGTACCTGTGATTATTTAGGACATTTGTTTTGACCTCACTCATAATGGAATGTTGAAGCAGACGAAACATGGCGTCAGATGTTGTTGTCATAACTTCGGTAATGTCCGTGGTACAATAAAATTTAAATAAGCTACACAAGTAGCCAAAATTTCTGAATTCTTGTTTTTGCAAACAAATAAAAATTTATGTCGTATTAAACATCGAAATTATTCCGATCTGTCCCGTTTTTTCAAGATCGCGTTAAAACGAGAATTTTGGCAGCCATTAAAAAAAAATAATCGTACGAGATTTAACGAGAGTGACGAAACTTTTCAGTGCGTCTAGCAAAAGTTATCGTTCTTTGTCCCAAAACGATGCTTCTACCATAAGTGCCAGCATAGCTGGCATATTAATTGGTTTTGCCCCAAGCAGAGGTAATACTTTATACTTCACCACTAATCAGAAGAACAATTTTATTAATTTCTTTAATTTTTGTCCCTTTTTGATATAAATAAAGGTACCAGTAGTATACCGCTGTTCAAAACTCATAAATCCATGGACAAAAATCAAAATCGGGGTAACAAACTAAAACAGAAGGAAACGCATTAAATATAAGAGGAGAACAACGACACAACATTAAAATGTAACACACACAGAAACGGACTAAGCATTAGACAAAATCCTATGAGAATAACAAATATAACATCAAAACCAAATACATGAATTTGAGATAGATAAGTACCGTGACACGTCTTATAGTAATGCGAATTCACACTCAAAAATAAGAGAAAACAAACGACACAACGGAAACACAATGTCAAAATGTAACACACATAAACGAACTATAATGTAACAATGGCCATATTCCTGACTTGATATAAATTATATATATAAATAACAAAAATATTATCCCAAGTTATAATTATAGAATATATATTTCTAATTTAAACAATTCATAGATTTTGTTGGCTGTGGTTATATATATGTCAATAATTAAAAATAAGATGTTTGATTTGTTGCTCTGTTTCGTTGTGATGGGTTGCTGTTCATTATCACATGCATCAAATCTCCGGCTCTAAACTGGAATCGTGGTTCTTGTATTTATATTAATTTCTTTATTTCACTTCAGAATGCCTGGAAGCGGTCCAAAGTCTCACCCTTGCGTTCTATGCAACAAAAGGACTAAACCACACGAAAGAAGATCAATCAATAAATCTGTAGCAATGTATTTGAAGAAGAATTTTTTGATTACACATAAACAAGAAGATAAGATATGCAATACATGTAGACACAAATACTATGTTAAGGAAACCACAACATCTCCTGTTGTACAACATTTATTATCTGACGATGAAGATTATGTTCCACCAGCAAAACGTAGATCTACAGTTTTATCTAGTCCACCATCAGTATCTCTTTCAATACCTTCTACATCAAAAAGCCATTCATACTGTTTCATATGCAAAAAGCCTGGACCAAAGCTAATTGTTGTTCCGTCGCAAGCAAGATTTTCTACCTTTCTTAAAAAAGAGGTTATAATTCCTGCAGGATGTCGTTGTTGTCCGGGACATTTGACGGAAGATACTTTTACAGAAGATGCAATTAGTAAAATAAATTGTACAAATGATAATGTCATCCTTAACAGATCTACAATTATGGATCTTTTGAAGAAGTTAAGATACACAGCCTTACAAAATGAACAATCAAGAATTGACTTTGATACAGATAAAGTTTTATCTGACTCTGACTTTATCAATTTAACCGGTATAAATAAGGACAACTTCAATGATCTTCATTCCTACATCAAAACTTTAGTAAGAAATACACCTACACGAAGCACCAGAACTTCTCTTGGAATTTTCCTTTTTAAATTAAAGTCTGGAATTTCAAATAAAGTGCTATCTACAATTTTCAACATATCAAGATCAAGTTTACGCCGAGCCATTTCATGTGTCAGACAAGCTTTAGTTCAGAATTTCGTACCTCAAAATTTGGGTTTTAAACACATCAGCCATGATGATGTCGTTAATCAGCACACACGACCACTAGCTCAGACTTTATTTGGGGATGGAACAAACACACAGGCTATATTAGTGCTGGATGGCACGTACATCTATATCAGAAAAGTGGAAACTTTCATTTTCAAAGAAGGTCATATAGCTTACATAAGGGACGACCGCTGGTTAAACCAATGGTAGTTGTTACTACTACAGGGTACTTTGTGACTGTTTTGGGACCATACTTTGCCGACTGCAAAAATAATGATGCAGCAATCCTCAAACATATGTTAAACACAAATGTAGAAGATATCAAAGAATGGGTGCAAGACAATGATGTGTTTGTAGTTGATAGAGGATTCAGGGACTCATTGGAGCTTCTTGATGATTTGGGGATAAAGTCACAGATGCCAAGTTTTTTAACGAAAGGTCAAAAACAGATGACAACAGATGAAGCCAAAGCAAGCAGATTAGTTACTAAGGTTTGTACCCCTACAACCAAAATAGTGTAGTTTAATTCCCAAAACTTATTTTGAAACTGCGTCACTTTATATAGTATCATGCTAAGATATTTTTATTTTCTTATTCGAACAAAGCACACCCAACTGAAATATGCTTATATTTACTGTTAAAACTACCGTATGAATATTGTGACACTAATAAAAATAAAGAAAAGTAACTTATAGAACTGCATATATTTTGTTTTTCAGTATTAACAGTTTTTTTTACTCATAAACATCAATTAAACAAAAAAAAAAAGCTCACCTTCCATAAATGTTGTTCATTCTGCACACGTAATGGTATTGCTGTTACATTTCGCAAAAGTTACCATATGCATTTATATAACATAATTAATATTGCCATACAGAGTTTTATTTGCAACCAGTAATGAATTTCAGACATTTCGCTTAGAGCTGTTTTCTCAATGCATGTAGTGAAAAGGTTTGGTTGGCTTTCTTGCTTTTTTTTTTATAAATGTTTGCTGAAGCATCCAATTTCAAGTGACCAATAGCATTATATTAGCTGAAACCCTACCTATCTTTTAATTGCAATAGTAAAACTTTATTACAATGTTTGAGCAGATAGCTATATAAACAAAGCAAGCAAGCTAACCAAACCTTTACTTTACAGTTTTAGAAAAATAGCTCTAAATTACTCTTTTTCTCATTCTAGGTCCGATGGGTAGTAGAGTCTGCTAATGCAAGAATCAAGAGATGGAAGTATCTGAGCCATGTTTTACCAAATAAACAAGTTCCATATATCGGAGATTATGTTTGCATTGTATGTGGAATATCAAATAAATATTTGCCGCCGTTGTCTCCAGGTAAACACTCTTACTATTAAGATAGCTGGTAGTGGTAACTGTGATTAGTAATGTATATGTATATAATCAAATCATAAATAGTGATCAAAAAGAATTTGCGATATTTTAAAGACATTTTTTTCACTAGGAAATTCACACTGAGAGAGCTGCCTTTTTCCAATTAGTTAAAAAAAATATTTTTAAGTAAATGTATGTTAAAAAATCCTTCTCTAAAAAGTATTAATCACTTTTCCCTAACTATCCAATAGATAGCAAATTAAACAAACAAGCAATTTAAACAAAATTTATAAGACAAATGAAAAATAATACCACATGATAATATAAAACTATTGTTCTTTTGTATATAGATATAGGAAGATGTGGTATGAGTACCAATGAGACAATGCTCCATACTGTGGTATTTTTTTTATTTGGTAAACTTGTAAAAAGTTGTCTCATTGGAAATCACATCACCGTTTTTGTTATATTTGATTAAAACATTGTTATAAAACTATATACATGTACTAGTATAATGATTGAAATTTTCTTGCTTAAAAAGGATGTGATAATGAAGAAGCATTGGCAGCAAAAATGCTCTATCTGTCTAAAAGAGTAAATACACTGAAACAGAGGGTAGAAGAAGAAAATTTGGAGAGGCGTAAAACAATTTGGAAAGAGCCTGATAATATTTTAGATGATTTTCCACTTCTTGATGAAGAAGATCTTAGAAACATAACGTGCGGTGTCTATCAAATAAAGCTTAGCACTAGTTACATTCAGGAACATCTAGAAGGCAATTGTCAAATTCTTGTTCATAAAGAGGATGACCATTTGATACGTGTGAAACTTCAGAGCCGTCATGTTTCTTCAAAAACCTACATCTTGTGGATAGAATACACATCTGCTGAAATTACTGCATGGTACTGTAAATGCAGAGCAGGAGCTCGTGTCGTTGGAGTATGTGCACATATTGCCTCAATACTCTGGTATCTTGGTTATGCAAGGCATAATCAGGATATATCTTATGGAGTCCAGAATTGGGGAGCATATCTAGAAGATGCAGCATCTATTCCACAAGCCGTAGACGAAAGTGACAGTGAGGAGAGTGTCATTGAAGAATAGAATACTGTATCAATCCTTGTTAGGTCTCTGTCTCCTTGACTTTATCTTAGTATTCCACACACAATATTTGAACACATTGTACTGGATTTTTAATTTTCAAGTAAGCAAGGTTTTTCAAAAATTCTAAAGTATTTTATTGTTGAATATAACATATTCATCAGACATTTCAAGAAGACAAACTATAGAATAAAATAATAGATTATGTATATTGATTGTACTTATTCATAGTTTTGATTAATACATAACTTTAATTGACCTAGATTACATTATCATCAACTCTACAGTTAAAACAAGTAAAGCCGAAAAATAAACTTATCCGCTTTTGACAACTAGAAGTGAGAATTTTGTCAATTTTAATTTTTAAATATTTTTTTTTTAAGAACAATTGCAAGATAAAAACCTTGGGGAAAATATTAAACGTATCCACTGAACAATTGAAATATATTCTTATTAATTTAAGAGTTGTACATATTTTTACGCACTTAAGGTACAATTATAGAGACAGCATAAATTATAAATAATTTTGTGTGTCAGTAGTCATTCGTGTATAAATAGCAGTTTTAAAATGAAACTATCGATCATACATTTTATTCTGAATGTTGATTTTAGAGTCGGCAGGTAAATCTGCCAGAACGAGCGTGGTGTTTATGGGTGCAAGTGTGGTACATTTGTGTATTATGTGTTATATGATTATATCATATGGAATTATTATGTAATGTCTATACGAATTGCTTTCATTCTTTATTTTTCCAGGAAATAAACTCTTTTCAGTTTCAGCGTATTCACGGGTTTTCTATTCATACTAATGTAAGAGATGGCATGGCATGATTACCAATGAGACAACTATCGTAAAACTTTTATTAAAGATTTTAAATCGTCTATACTCCGCTCGCTAAGATATTTTACAGCTTTCTTTGAATGTGCCTTCTGCTAAATATTAGACTAATATGCTCTAATATGTTTGGAAACTATTTATAACTTTGAATTTAATCTATGCTATGGAATTTTGTTTGTCTGCAATTTCTATTTCGTGAATATCAAAGCCGAAAACGAGTGCAATTGTACTTAATGTAGTTGGAGCATTGTTTGTCACTTTTGTCTGTCTTTTAGTAAGTTTCTGTAAATAAATATATATATAAAGAAGGAACTATGTGTATGGAGTTCAAGAAATACTTTGCAAAACAATTCTTGTGGTAAAATGATTATATTAGTATAAGAACGTCAAGTAAAATCAGTTTGACGTTACGCACAAATTGTTAAAATAGGATTTCACCATGGTCTTTTCTGACGCTCAGTAAAATTAAACAAACAGAGTTACAAGCCTGGTGGTTATCAATTTATACAGTACCCTAGTAAGGGGTCATTCTGCATTAATTTCGTCAGTTTCTGAGACAGGGCCGTTTTTTACCCTTTGTGGCCCTACTCCAAGGCTGTGATCAGCGATGTCATGACAATTTTTGAATGTAAAAAGGTTTTTCTAATTTTGTGATCTGCTTGCTGTTCTTCTTAAACAGTTGCCAACTCTCTTTCAGTTGGAGTCAACAATTGTAGATTTGCACGTGTACTTTAATAAGATACTTGTTTATTTACTTTTATGTCATAGTGTATGGCCAAACTCAGTAAAGGCCCGTATGGAACGCCACAGCTGTCTTATGTGGAACACTGATATTACTTTATGTTGTTTTATTATACTTAATGATATTACTTTATGTTGTTTTATTATACTTAATGATATTACTTTATGTTGTTTTATTATACTTAATGATATTTTGTCTTTACTTAATATGGTTTTGACATAACGTAATGATGTTTTAATATAACTCAATATGGAATAGTCATTACTTAATGACATTTCGATATTACACTATATGGTTTCGTATTGACTTGATATAGTTTTGTCATTACTCAATATGGTTTTGTCATTACTTGATGTGGTTTCACCATTATTTAATATGGTTGTGTCATTAGTCAATGTGGTTTTAAAATTAATTGATGTGTATGTGACTTAACGTAATGTAGTTGTTTCATTACATGATGTGGTTTTGTTATTTCGTAATGATGATTTATTTTACTTTAATAGCAACCTGTGGTAGCAAATGGATACAACAGTTCGAGACAAACGAAAAGGGCAATGTAGTATCCGGAAGTGACGAAACATTTCGACAGGCTGTTTTGAGTGGTGCGAAAGTTCGAATCAGTTTAAATGGGTATTATCCTGTTACCGAAGTGATATATGTCAATAATATGAGCATTTGTGTACAGGCGTATATACATACGCATGAGATTTTGAACAATCGTCCAACTGCAGCAGTTCGAACTCAAACGATGATAACCGTGTGTACCAATCCCAATCCCAATCCCAATCCTTTGCATTTTATTTTAATGCCGCTGATTGTTGACTTCTACGATCAACCAATATACAGGGATTTCACACTTCAATTCAAAGTCAAATGGTTAACAAGGTAAGTAAATAAACATAATTTCTTTTTCATCTCATCTCGTACATTGTACCAATCTATCAACATATTATGATTATGCAATCTACTTAGGTTTCTTTGAAGAGGCGTGATATATCAAAGTCTTTTTCACTGATTTGACACAAATCTCCTTATTTTCCACTCGGAGAGACATCTATACTGTGTCATATGCACTATCTGCAATTAACTGCAAATACAATGCATGATAATTCTTTATATGAAATGAATGGGTGGGAGAATGCAATTATAATTGTTTTGTACCTTCTATGGCAAACATCCATTTCATGTGTCATGCGTGTACCTTGAAACGCATGTGAGTCGCACGTGTCTAAACATACGCAGGTGCCACGCATATTATTGAAACAAATGTTACCCATTCGATGTACGCATGCGTATATAAACGTTTGTATGGGAAAACACATTTGACATATGCGTCATTACCATTTGTCCCATTAATGTAATTTTACGTTGTTATAAGCTTGAAGTTTTTACACGAATATCTTTGTAAAAATACATATGAATGTGAATCGCATGTGTTTATAAAATGCATGTGCCACGCACGTGTTTAAAATTACATGTTACACATGCGATACACATATCTTTAGCTATGAAAACCACATATTAATTTTAAACAATAGGACATGCGTATTGTTAAACTCCATGCCAGGAAACAGAATACCGCCTTATCCCCCTTCCACCACAAAAAGGAAATGTTGAAAATATATTGCTCATTGTGTCACTTTATAGAAATAATTTACTTCCTACACATTCATAAGTGGAGACTTAAACAAATCCTGTTTGAAAAGGTTAATTCATAATTTTTGTACTCCTTAATTATCATTGCAACTCAGAAATTAAATTTCAAATGAGTTAATGACGACACATAATCAATGTTTCCCCTGTTAAATTGGGATGAAATCCAGGGGTGACCAAGGTACAAAACTACACCTCCTGAGATGGACTGAATATTAAATCAACATCAATCAGGTATGTTTTACATTTGGCATTTCGGGGTGTTATAAGATAAGATAAGATAAAAAACTTTACTTTGACTCGGCATAGGTTAAAATATACAACGTATGTTTATGATCTTTAACAATTCTAGAGCCATTGTTCTTATCCGTCTGATCTGCAAGGAGGGCTTATTAGCTTTCAGTAAGAGGTCCTCGTATGAGCGGGTAAAATTTTGTATAAAAGTGACACCTAACATCCAAGTATTCCAACATCAATCCGAATTCCGATAGCAAACAATCTTATTCGGAAGACTCCGTATACATACTATAAGTATTTTATTGTAATTATATTACAAAATATTGATCACATGGTGCTAGTATTACTAGACTTGCAATTGCTTTACATCAATCCGACATTAATTTAATGTTTCGGCAGTTTTTGTATTATATGCTAATGATAAATGTATAACATTTATGAAAAGGTTTGAGCATTGTAGGCCCACCATCATCAGCGATTTACCTATATCAATTTATTTTAATTTTGTTCTGTCAATAGATCTGCAATATTTTTATGCTTTTTATGCCACATCTACGATAGTAGTAGGGGCATTATGTTTTCTGGTCTGTGCGTCCGTTCGTCCGTCCGTCTGTCTGTTCGTCCGTCTGTCCCATGTCCGGTTAAAGTTTTTGGTCGAGGTAGTTTTTGATTAAGTTGAAGTCCAATCAACTTCAAACTTAGTACACATGTTCCCTATGATATTGTCTTTCTAATTTAATTGCCAAATTAGACTTTTGACCGCAATTTCACGGTCCACTGAACATAGAAAATGATTATGCGAGTGGGGCATCCGTGTACTATGGACACATTCTTGTTATAAGCTATTGTTGGTTTGCTTGAAAATATTTCGTTGCAAACTGCATCCTGTTTTAGTAGGTCCCAATGTTTACTAATGCATTGTTTTAATGTATGAATGCATGGATTAAATTTCGTTGCCAATACTAAAGGAATTTCCTTTGTGTTTTGTTTGGCCTTTTTTCGTATTAAATCAGATCTATTACATGATAATGCCTCAGTTATGTAATTTTCGATTTTAATCTCCTTGTATCCTCTCTTTATTAAGTTCAATCTGAACTGTAACAAACTATATTGTTAATCCACATCATTATTTGTTGTTCTAACGTATCGCCAATTAAATACACATGTATTTGCAGGGTTTATCAAGGGCGAAGTCATCAGATACTTTAGAACAACAAATGATAATGTTGATTAACAATAGATTTTGTTACAGTTCAGATTGAACTTAATAAAGAGAGGATACAAGGAGATTGAAATCGAAAATTACTTAACTGAGGCATTATCATGTAATAGATCCAGGGGCGGATTTAGGCGGGGGCGTGGCGGGCGTGCGCCCCCCCCTAAAATTTGCAAAGCATGGGTTGACTTCAACATATTTAAGTATCAGAAGAGACCATTCAATCTTTTTTAACATTCAAAGTATATATAAAACAGTCAGTTTCACAGAATCAACGTGATTACTAATCAACTGACCTACGCTTTATCAAAGTTCTATCATGGCAATAATTTGAAAGGAATGTGTCAAACGCGGAGCTGCGTTTGATGACAGATATAATAGATGTTTAGTTGTTAAAGTAAAAACAGCTATAACATTGTGTTTACGGTTTTTATAATCTGATTTAATTAGAAAAAAGGCCAAACAAAACACAACGGAAATTCCTTTAATATTGGCAACGAAATTTAATCCATGCATTCATGAATTAAAACAATGCATTAGTAAACATTGGGACCTACTAAAACAGGATGCAGTTTGCAACGAAATATGTTAACGCGAACCAATAATAGCTTATAAAAAGCAAGAAAATATTGCAGATCTATTCACAACAACAAAATTAAAATAAATTGATAGAGGTAAATCCCTAATTATGGCGGGCCTATAATGCTTAACCCTTTCATAAATGTTATACATTTATCATTAGCATATAATACTAAAACCGCCGAAACATTAAAATAATGTCGGATTGATGTAGAGCAATTGCAAGTCTAGTAATACTAGCATCATGTGATCAATATTTTGTAATATAATTACAATAAAATACTTATAGTATGGATACGGAGTCTTCCGAATTAGATTGTTTGCTATCGGAATTCGGATTGATGTTGGAATACGTGGATGTTAAGTGTCACTTGTATACTAAGGCGGAGATTGAAATCGAAAAGTACATAACTGAGGCATTATCATGTTATAGATCTGATTTAATAAGAAAAAAGGCCAAGCAAAACACAGAGGAAATTCCTTTAGTATTATCACTTTTATACAAAGTTCCCCTGTTGAATTGGGATGAAATCCAGAGGTGACCCAGGTAAAAAACTACACCTCCTAAGATGGACTGAATATTAAATCAGCATCTATCAGGTATATGTTTTACATTTGGCATTTCGGGGTGTTCTAAGATAAGATAAGGTAAGAAAACTTTACTTTGACTCGGCATAGGTTAAAATATACAACGTATGTTTATGATCTTCAAAAATTCTTGAGCCATTGTTCTTATCCGTCTGATCTGCAAGGAGGGCACATTAGCTTTCAGTAAGAGGTCCTCGTATGAGCGGGTAAAATCCTTATATATAAAGCAGAGTGCTCTTTCTTTAACCTTTTATTAGTTTTTTGGAATTTCTCCCAGTACAAAAATCCCATTCCAAAGGGCAAAAATTGTAATTACCAAGAATAAAAGTATGAAAAAAAGTAAGATTACTAAGTCTATCACAAACTGAGCCCAAACGTTTTAAAACATTTTAATTGCTGTGATGTCCTCCTACAGATTGAGCTGATATGAACATCAAAATTTAACTGATAGTCTATTTCAATGCCTTATAATTTTACTGTTTTTTTTCACATGTAAGGTTGAATTTTGTATTTGAATAGATGGTTTTTTTCTAAGGTCTTTTTGCAAATACCCAAAACTTGAAGTTTGTCGGAATTTGCTTGCATTTTATTAGCCCGGAACCTCTCAATGAGTATTTTAGACTCAGATTCCAAAGTTGAAATTAATAAATCAAAATCTGGAGTACACAACGACAAAGTATTGCCATCTGCATAGTTATATAAACTACAATTTTTAACAAGAGGAAAAATATCATTTATAAATATGTTAAACAACAATGATCCTAGTATAGAACCCTGTCATACGAGTTTATGGATGTCAGCCCAACCACTCAGAATATTGTTGACTTTGAATTTGCTGTTAACAATTAGATAAATAGGAATTTAAAAAAGCAACTACATGCATTATTGGGGGATACACCATATACTGATAATTTATCTAGCATGATATTGTGAAGCAGGCTGTCATAAGTCTTAGAGAGATCCATTGATACCGCTGAAATGTAGTGGTTTATAACAAGAGCTTCACGCCTATTTTCTAACACTCTGAGAAGGATGGTCTGACATCGATCCATGCCCACGTCTAAATGCACACAAACAAGGATTAAATATTTTATGAAAGTATTCAGTTAGTTGAATTTCATATATTTTTCAAAGATTTTAGAAAATATGGGTAAGACACAAACTGGTCTATAGTTTGTTTATAGTAATGGGTTACGCTTTTTATGCAGGGGAGTCACTTGGGCTTCTTTAAGTTTATCAGGGAAACAGTTTTTTTCAATTGACAAATTTACAAGAGTTGTCAGTTGTGGTGCAATATAAGATGTACAATTTTCTTACACTCTGGGAAGGATGGTCTGAAATCCATGTACACGTCTAAATGCACACAAAAAAAAAGATTAAATATTTTAAGTATTCAGTTAGTTGAATTTGCATATAATTTTTCAAAGATTTTAGAAAATATGGGTAAGACACTAACTGGTCTTTAGTTTGTTTATAATAATGGGTCACGCTTTTTATGAAGGGGAGTCTTTTGGGCTTCTTTCGGTATATTCAGTGGTTCAGTGATATTTGTTTTTGGTTCTTTTTTTACATAAATAAGGCTGTTAGTTTTCTCATTTCATGGAATTGTTTTACATTGTCATTTTTTTATATAAGAATATGCAGTATCGGCGTTCGCTTATTGTTGAAGGCCGTAAGGTGACCTGTACGTGTTAATTTTGGTGTCATTTTGGTCTCTTGTGGAGAGCTGTCTCATTAGCTATTAGTTTACTCATTTGAATTGTTTTACATTGTCATTTCGTAGCCTTTTATATCAGACTATGCAGTATCGGCTTTTGCTTATTGTTGAATGCCGTAAGGTGATCTAAATACATGTTAATTTCGGTGTAAATTTGGTCTCTTGTTGAGAGCTGTCTCATTGGCATTCATACTTGAGAATTTCAGAAAAGGTATCAAAAGTCATAGGTAATTTGGGACAGGATAATTGTTTTTCTAGCCCGGCTCCTCCTTTTTCCACAAAAAAATCCTTTTTATTTGTTTGTTTTCTATTAATTTTAATGACACATCAATAATTTTAGCGCTTATCTGTATATTATGAACATTCATTAAAGGGGGGTCGGGGCAGAGGCGGATTTAGGGAGCCCGGTCTCCCCCCCCTTTTCTGGAAAATAATTGGTTGCTTATATAGACAATCACTGAAGCATAACCGGAGCGGGCCCATCTTAGGCAATCAACGGGCCCCTGCGTATGAAAATTTCTGGATCCGCCACTGCAGAGGGGCCCTGATCCCAATATCCCGGGCTTAAAAAATGAAATCCCGAGGTTCTGAATTTACTATACAAATTAAATATCTCGACATCCCGAAATACGAAAAAAGAAATCCCGGAGTCCGAAATGGTAAATCCTGAAATTCCGATCTTAAAAACACACGTTCCAGACGTCCCGAAAGTGTATTTTCTTTTTACAGTCAATTCTCAGTTTAATAATCGATCCACGGCGGCTATTGATATATTATACAGACACTCTCTATTTAATAAACTCTGTGACCGCCGATGATAGTAAACTTGAAAATGATATCAGACAGAAAATACACTAACTTTATTCGTAGTATATGTATTTGTTTCAAAGTAAAAAGAAAAACGCAAACCGGAGGTCTAATCTGAATTAAATTTCGTCCAATGAAGGATATAAGACAGAAAATACACTGTATTCGTAGTATAATGTATGTTCAAAGTATACAGGAAAACGCAAACCGGAAGTCTAATCTGACTTAAAATTTCACCCAATGACGGAAACATATCCGGACGTCTTTTTCCTCGTTTTTCACCCAAAATAACTCAATCTGATTAATCATATGAATGGATGACAAATGCGATTATGCACTGTACCCATTGGACATAGAGGCATTATGATTAATTTATTGTGGAAAGAAGAGAAGCGACACCAAAAATGAGGTCTTCTCGTTTAATAGTATAGAAGACCCTAGGTCTCTATCACTTATGGTTTTCCAGTTTAAAATACATTTCAAAATTTCAAATACAAACGGGGAAATAACTCTCATATGGAATCTTTATACGGCTTCGGTCAAAATGAAACAGAACACCCTGAGGATATAACGAGCAATATTGAAAAATAAATTTGTCAGTTTCTTATACGGTTGCGAAGCCTGAGTGATAACAAGAAAAACAGTGTTTGGGGAGATAACTCTTACAAGGTAAAGTTTTTTGTTACACGGTGTCAGTTTCATAAGCGCAAAAACTGTTTGATATCATATTTCATTTATCTAAGCGACATCTTGCGAAACAAAAAAGCAGTGAAGGAAAAAAAGGTTGGCGGAAGAAAAAGAAAAAAAATAATAATTAAAAACCAATTGTTCAGAGAACCATTGATGGTCTTTCCACCAGTAAGAATTTTTTTTTATATGAAAATATTAAAACTTGGTTTTACATGTCAATTGCAGCGTCAAATGACAGCTTATTGAACGCTAATTCCAAAAATGTATGGTTTCTATGGAAAAAGATATAGATAAGGGAGATAATTGTATACTTCCGGTTCAAACGATTTTATTTCCGGTATAGTTTGATAGTTTAATTGACACTGATTCAAAAAATATATGGTTCTATATACTTTTACATTTATTGAGAACACAAAATAGCTACTTCCGATAAACAAAAGGTCACTTCCGGTTGATTTTTACAAGGTCACATTGCTTGCAACCTATTGCAAAAAGTCCCATGTCTTTATCATGTATACATATGAGGTAAAAGCAAAGGTCAAAATCTAGAACGTTAATTTTGCCTATGACTTTGAGCTCCATTTCAAGGTCAACAACCAAGGACCTCAAATCAAAAGACCCTAGGCCTCTACTTTATATTGTAAATGAGTTATATTACCATACAACTAATATAAGATATAAAAGGGTGAAAAACTCGCATTAAATGTTTACGTACCCTTTTAACTAAAATTTACGTGTTACGACATGTCGCAACTCACAATTGTGTGAAAACATTTTGTCAATATCTTATATGATTTCTGCAAATTAGAGAAAACAAGCCAAAATAAAAATTTTGAACATGATCTTGACCTTTGACCTTGACCTCATTTTCATTTTTTTGGACCAATGATCTTAAATCAAAAGACCCTAGGTCTCTATTACTTATAGTTTACCAGTTAAAATGCATATCACTTATATCATATACAAAAGGGGGGATAACTCTCATATGGAGTCTCCGGATAGTTTCGGTTAAAATACATCAATTCATCCTAAGGATATAGCAAGCAATTTGGTAAAATAAATTTGTCGGTTTCTTATACGGTTGCGACATATTAGTAATAACAAGAAAAACAGTGTTCGGAGAGATAACTCTTACATGGAAAAGATTTTGGTTACGTGGTGTCAGTTTCAAAAGCGTATTAATTGTTCGATATCATATACCATATGTCTAAGCGACATCTTGCGAAACAAAAAAACAGCGAAGGAACAAGAAGTTGGCGGAAGAAAAAAAATAATAATCAGAAGAAAACCAATAGGTCTTTCCACGGAAAAGTTGAAAGACCTAATCAGAACAAACCCTATAGGTCTTTCACCTGAAAGGTTGAAAGACCTAATAATAATAATCAGAAGAAAACCAAAACCAAAAATAACAAAGCCACAAATCCAAATCTAGACATGACTACAACGTAAATAGATTGGAAATATTTTTTTCCGGATGTTCAAAGATTGGGAATATTCTGTTTTTCAATTAGCAACATTTTACTTCAATTTTCTATTATTTGTATATATTTATTTCCATAAATAAGTTTATATGCTCTATTGTTTATGATTATTAGGTCTTTCCACCTTTCCGTGGAAAGACCTATTGAATTTGTTCTGATTATTATAAGGTCTTTCCACCTTTCCGTGGAAAGACCTATTGAATTTGTTCTGATTATTAGGTCTTTCCACCTTTCCGTGGAAAGACCTATTGTATTTGTTCTGATTATTTTTTTTTTTTTTTTTTTTGGCCTAATTTTTTTCCTTGCGTAGTATTGAGGTTTCAAAAGATGTCGCTTAGATATTTGAAATATGATATGATATGATATACCCTTTAAAAATTCACAACGACAAAATAAAATACTTTACGTTGTAAGAGTTATCTCCCCTAACACTGTTTTTCTTGTGGCCACTACTCCTTCGCAACCGTAAAAGATTACGACAAATTTATTTTACCAAATTGCTCATTACATCTTCAGGATTAGGATATTCATTTGGACCGAAGCTTTACGGAGACTCCATATGAGAGTTATTCCCCCTTTTTCATTTGATTCAAGTGATATGCATTTCTAACTAGTAAACCATAAGTGATAGAGACCTAGGGTATTCAGATTTGAGGTCCTTGGTCCAAAAAAATGAAAATGAGGTCAAGGTCAAAGGTCAAGGTCATATTCTAAATTTTGATTTTGGCTTATTTTCACTTATTTTCAAATACCGTATGACATATAGACAAATAATTTTTCATAAATTGTTAGTTGCAACATGTCCTTACTTGTATATTTTGATTGAAAGGGTGTGCAGACTATAAATGGGAGTTTTTGCCCATTTTACATTTAGAATTACACATAAAGTGATATTACTCATTAACCAAACATATTAAAGACCTAGGGTCTTTTGATTTCAGCACCTTGGTTTGTGACCTTCAAATTGAGATCAAGGTCAAAGGTTTATAGGACGTTCTAGATTTTGACCTTTGCTTTAAATTCATATTAATACATCATAAAGCCATAGGAACTAACATTTTAAACTGATTTTTCATATTTCAATATCAAAATAGATCTTTACTTGTGGAAAGACCTTCAATTGTTCTCTGAACAATTGGTTTTTAATTATTATTATTATTATTAGGTCTTTCCACCTTTCCGTGGAAAGACCTATTGAATTTGTTCTGATTATTAGGTCTTTCCACCTTTCCGTGGAAAGACCTATTGAATTTGTTCTGATTATTAGGTCTTTCCACCTTTCCGTGGAAAGACCTATTGTATTTGTTCTGATTATTAGGTCTTTCCACTTTTCCGTGGAAAGACCTATTGAATTTGTTCTGATTATTATTATTTTTTTTTTTTTTTTTCTTCCGCCTAAATTTTTTTCTTGCGTAGTATTGATGTTTCAAAAGATGTCGCTTAGATATTTGGAATATGATGTCGTATAGTTTATACGCTTTAAAAATTTACAACTGCGTAACAAAATACTTTACGTTGTAAGAGTTATCTCCCCAAACACTGTTTTTCTTGTGGCCACTACTACTTCGCAACCGTAAAAGATTACGACAAATTTATTTTACCAAATTGCTCGTTACGTCTTAAAGATTAGGGTATTCATTTGGACTGAAGCTTCACGGAGACTCCATATGAGAGTTATTCCCCCTTTTTCATTTAATTAGGTGATATGCATTTCTAACTATTAAACCATAAGTGATAAAGACCTAGGGTCCTCAGATTTGAGGTCCTTGGTCCAAAAAAATGAAAATGAGGTCAAGGTCAAAGGTCAAGGTCATATTCTAAATTTTGATTTTGGCTTATTTTCACTTATTTTCAGATACCTTATGACATATCGACAAATAATTTTTCATAAATTGTTAGTTGCGACATTTCCTTACTTGTATATTTTGGTTGAAAGGGTGCGCAGACAATAAATGGGAATTTTTGCCCATCTTACATTTAGAATTACGCGTAAAGAGATATTACTCATTAACCAAACATATTAAAGACCTAGGGTCTTTTGATCTAAGGTCCTAAGTTTGTGACCTTGAAATTGAGGTCAAGGTCATAGGTCAATAGGACGTTCTAGATTTTGACCTTTGCTTTAAATTCATATAAATACATCATAAAGCCATAGGAACTAACATTTTAAACTGATTTTTCATATTTCAATATCAAAATAGATCTTTACTAGTGGAAAGACCTACAATTGTTCTCTGAACAATTGGTTTTAAATTATGCTTATTTTTCTTTAATCCGTTCATAAAATTTAGAGAAATATTTGTCAAGTCTATTTAAACAAATTTTGATTGTTTATATAACCTTTTTAATATTTCGATATGGCATATTATATTTAGTATTACAATGAGCAGTTCTAACTCTGTACAATTGTATTCCATGCTGAACTATTAAATTATACTTAGTGCTAAACGGAGTCTTCAACTATTGCAAGAGTTAGTCACAGATATAGAGTCGGTGCAGCTTACTCGTATTGTTTATTGTGTGTTTCTATTTGTGACATTACCATGTTGGGTCCGAGTTATCTGTCTATAATTAATGAACAAAACAATATATCTTTGCGGTTTCCTATTTTATATCTAATTATTTATTTTGCCTATGATCTGTTGGGCATCTTTTTGCATTAGCAAGATCATTGATAATTTTAATTTTATTATTAATTGCCCAATTAATTTTCTTGAGATTGAGTAATTATTTCTATTCTAAATCCATTTTTATTACTGGAAGAACACATTGTACAAGTTGTTTTGATTATGTTTCTGAATTTTGACGATTAAAATAATTATTTTTAACATTGTTTAACTTTGTATGACTGTTCAAATTAGAACAGGCACGAAAGATGACAAACGACATCATTAGCGGGACATTGGTACTTATCTTAACAAAAACCAATTGCAATAAAAAATTCTACGAAATGATAATTTACGCTGAAATTGATACCGATCTGGTTGTCAAAAGTTTTTATTTGCTGGTTGGCTTGAAAGGGTCCAATTTATTCTTGGACGTGTAGGTTGAGTTTGTTGTACCCTATACCTATTTGATGGGTACATTGATTGCTTTGATATTCCTTGGGATTGGAGAAGTTTGATAAAGCTTATTTTGAGTACTTATTGAAATTGGTTTATTTACATTATATAAATAGATTGAATGTGTTCCCTTAATGAACAAATTTCATGGAAAACAGTTTATTCATTGAATTTAAAGAACTTACATCAGAATCAATAGCTTTTTCTTCCAAAAGAGCTGCATTCATAAATTCTTAAATATTTTTTATCTTTTAATTGTCATGCCAATTGTTTTAAAATCTGGCTTCAAAACGTTCAAACCCGCTGCATTTGTTTGCACCTGTCCTACGTCTGATGTGCAACGGTTGTCGTTTGTTGGTGTGATTCATAAGTGTTTCTCATTTCTCGTTTTGTAATATAGATTAGAATGTTGGTTTTCCTGTTTGAATCGTTTTACACGTCTATTAATTTTTTGTGTCCTTTACAGCTTGCTGTTCGTTGTGAGCCTTCACAAGTTGGCTCCGTGTTGAAGGTCGTTCTTTGACTTATTATGGTTTACTTTTTCATAATATGACTTGGATAGAGAAATGTCTCATGAACAATCATCTTTTTATATCTATTTAACCCATTCATTGCTACGGCTAGCAAAAAATACCAACTCCGAGTAAAATTGTAAACGAAAAGTCCTTAATTAGGAACTGGCAAAATAAGAAAAAACACAGTCATATCTCTAATTTTGTACAGGATCAGCAGATACCTTTTTTGTAAGTAGCTAATTTTAAAAACCTAGATATGAAATCTAGCACCAACTCATTTCTTTCCTGGTACGTTTGTAGTAATTTCTAACAGTTATGTTTATCTTTAAATACATATCTAAAAATAGAGATCAAGTAAGTCATTTTTTTTATTTGGCATCAGAAAATTAAATGTATCATACCCAATTTCAAATGAAAAGGAAATGACTTTGACCTTTTTTTTGTTTTGAGAGATCGTAAAAAGAAGGATATTTGAAAAAAATGTATTAACCAAGTTTCTGGATTTCGAATTTTTGAATTTAAAAAAATTATGACATCTTAAAAATATTCAAAGAAGGTTGCACTGTCCTTCCTAATGAAATAGTTGAAACGGAAGCTTTCGTTGCTGGTGTTGTAGAGGCTGATGATGTAGAAGTACGTGTTGTCTACTTTGACAACTGTCGTTGATACTGCATTATCCTACTGTTGATGTTGAAGATTTTACTCTGGGCTTCAACATTGAATATAACAAACCACATTCAGAGAAATTCCTGAGACAGTAAGTTTTCTTCAACATGATGATGGAATTATGGATTTAGTGTTATTGATTGTAACTATGGTCTTATGGGGATACCTTACATTTTGAAGTCTGGAGATATATATTCAAATAAGCGATGGTTAATTATGGTTTTAATCTCCGTGAGTATTGTTGTAAAATATCGTTCGCCGACGAGTGCCTTACCAAAGTCTTTCTTTAATGTTATTGTTTGTTAAGCTAATTAGACGTTCCCACGTTCCGTCATACCATGGCGCTCCATTTTGGAATTAATTCCCAGTTGTTGTCCAAATTCAGATGACTTTGAAATGAAGGTGCTTTATCAAAATAAATAGTTAATGATGTTCCTTTTCTACTTATAAAACGTCTAAATGCTAAGATTAAAGTGTTCATTGACAAATCAGGTACAAATTCCAAATTTATAGCTCGTAAACGTGTATATTTGAATAATTATATGTATACCTTCCGCGATTGTATTATTGTATCCTTTATGTGTGGAGGTCTGGACAAATGTATAGAAGTTGTACAAAATGGTGTGGTGTCTTTTACTCGATCCTTTGGGCATGGTGGTGATTCTTGTCTGTTATATGGTTTATCAATTAATTTTTAGCATTTTACGCATTAACGTAAGACACTGTTCACACATTGACCAATTGCCGTTATCCAGAATTGTTGTCTTAAGTGTGTTAAAGTATGGCTGACTCCTGAATGAACATTTCTTAGATGTGCGTCCATAACAACGAAATCTGTAAGTTTATGGTTCTTTGATAATGAAATAGGATACCGCGTTTTCTCCTAGAAATAACTGTTGTATACTGCCTTTACATTGAAGAATTCCATTTCATCCAGATATAAACGTTACTGCTATACCAGCTGGAATTATTTATTTTTGGAATCAATTACATAAGTCATATATATGTTCTATAGCTTTTTCACGAACCTTTTTTGTTGTGTATCTTTGATCTATAAATTCATAGCTAATCACATTTCCTCTTTTGTTAGAATCGTTTTGGGCTTCCTGCCAATTTGTAAACTCCAAGTCGTCGATATGGTTGTTTTTTCTGACAATTATCTACGAATTTCCAGACGTACAAAAATGTATCCAGTCAGAGTTAAAAGTTAAAGTAGATCAGAAAACTTGGATATCTATGATCTGTGATATTCGTTGCGGATCACAAGGGTTTTTATCGTCAATTATGTGTGTCTGTTCCTGTGATATTGAATAGTTAAGAGCTTATTTCCACATGTCATGTCCAAGCGGGCCATTTACGCTGCTCTGTTATCACCTGGTGTTCTATCATCCAAAATATCGAATCCTCAAATTATGATCGGTTATTAACGTGTTAGAAGGTCAGTTGTGACTGTGTTCATTTCCGTAGGTACATATTTCCATTCATGAATTTTATTTATATCTTTAATTTCATTAACACGTTTCTTGACAAACTTGTTTTACGGTTTCGACGAGGTGAGCCAATGTAGAACTATTTGGCTATCGCTCCAAAATACTCCTTGTTTAATCCCTGTGTATTTGATTACATTTTTTGAGAGTCGTGCTCCGATCACTGCAGCCTTGCATTTATTCTAATTTCGGGTAATTTATCAATATCAACGGTGCAACACGGTTCTTTGCGACAACGAGTGTTGACACTGCGCCTCAACTCAAATAAACGGACGATCCATATGTTTTCATCAAGAAAAATGTGTAGAGTAGATTCGCTGGTTTTCTCGTTGTGGATTTCAAACAAGTATCGCTATTATTTAAGTTTCGAAGTTATCTGTAAGATGCCATTCGTCACATCGGTCATCGTCACATGCGTTTTAAAATTTCTTTCGGTAGTGTCTCGTCCGTCCCATGCATATCGTTTTTTCAAAGTTCTTGATTAAGAGTTTTTGCTCTAATGGTGATCGGTCCGAGTAGTCATAACGGATCATAGATAGCGGAAGACTATCGCAAAAGTTCACGTTTTGTTCATTGATGAGTCTTATGTAGACGAAACGCGCGTCTGGCGTATTAAATTATAATCCTGGTACCTGGTACTATTTACACGACTTGGTCGATACCACTGCTGGTGAAGGTTTCGTCCCCGAGAGTATCAGCAGGCTAGTAGTCCGCACTTCGATGTTGACATGAATATCAATTATATGGTCATATTTATAAATTTCCTGTTACAAAACTTGGATTGTTTCGAAAAACTAAGGATTTTCTTATCCCATGCATATATAGACTACCTTAGCCGTATTTGGCACAACTTTTGGGATTTTTTGGTCCTCAGTGCTCTTCAACTTTGTACTTGTTTGGCTTTATTATAACTATTTTAATCTGAGCGTCACTGATGAGTCTCATGTAGACGAAACGCGCGTCTGGCGTATTACATTAAAATCCTGATACCTCTGATAACTATTTGTCAATTGTGTGTCCATCTCTATTAATTGTTTTGATTCTGCAAAGCCGTGTGTATCTAGCGCATCACTAACATTTTCGACTCCTTGTCTGCTTCTAGTACTTTTTCAGATTAGGCCAAATCTCTGTGTTTGTCGCTGTTTGACATCCATGACCGTAAGTTAAATATTCCCTGTTTAAGAAATGTTCTAGATTCATCGAAGAACTGTAAACTCAGAAATTATTGCGAGGTTTTTATTAATGCAATTTTTATTTTTTTGTGTTTTCACGCCACTTTTAAGCACCGCATTTATGCTATTTCGTGGCGGTCAGTTTTTCTTGGTTGAGTAATCCAAAGTGCCCGGAGAAAACCACCGACCTTCGATAGGAAAACTGACAGTCCTTGTCAATTAAGATTGGAGTCGAGGCCATTTTTTATAAACGCGAATAATGCGACTGGGTCAGTATCGCAATTATAAGAACTCGCATTCTTAGAATTTAACTGCTACTGTTGTGGAGTCCATGCTAGTCAGTATATTATCAACATATAAGTCGTCTTGTAGAATTGAAGCTACTGCTCGGATTGATCGATATGTGTCTTAGCAATGCAGCGTTTAAACTGAACGGTAAACACGTCGCTTGTAAAAGTACATCTTTAAATCTGTACTTTGCCAAGTCAATTGTTGGGTCTGTTGACTGAGACAACCAAAAAGAACGATGTCATGTTTCGGACTTCATTGCCAAGTCTAACTTTTAAAAATGCCTTTTCTATGTCTGTTTTGATTCCATGTTTACCTAATCTAAATCTTGTTTGAATGTATGTTCATTCATTCAAAATAGGTGGTGCGAAAGACAGGCATTCATTAAGGCTGGGTGAATCTGGATTGCCACTGTTACTGCAGTCTTATATAATTCTATATAATAATGTTTGTTTCCTTCTTAACGGGTTAGTCTGGTATGTAAGGGAGTCGGCTATTATCGCAATCGATTTCTGTAAAAGTTTTCTATGGAGTCTTTCATCTCCTGCTCTATCGCATAAATGTCACATATCTAGGTCTTTGGCTAATATTCTAGGTCCTCGCAGCTAAATATTCATTTTTGAGTAACTCTAGTTGATCCGGTTTCCATAGAAGTATGGATATCCGTGGTCTGGAGTAATAGTTATGTGACATAGACATGGGAGTTTGTTGAGTATTAGTGGTATAAATATGCTTCTGTACGATTCCTGATATCGACATATTCCTTCTATTTCACGTATCTATACAACTTTATATAGTGTCACTGAACGTTTTTAGTCCCTTAATTATAGGAGTTGGTTTGCATGTAAAGTTGCGATTTCATAAAGTTAAATATTTGTACATGATACATTGCAGAGTAATAAGAATCCCAAAAGACTGACAATTCTAGTAGGTTTCCGCAAAAATGGACAGGTGGAGTTAAAAAATGTGTTTACAAAGATTTAACGATTTAAAGGTGGGCATATAAAATGGCCACGGCTTACGCTTGTTTGTTCTGATTTAAAATTTATCGGATTTGAATGGTCTAGCACACTGGAATTAGTGTACATGTATATCAAAGCTTGTGTTTTAGGGTTAAATAAGGTTTGATTTTTTGACAGACTTACTTCTTTAATGTACTTCCCAATTTGCATGATTCCAAAATGTATCTTCAACTTGTACCGTTTAACTTCTCCTGTTTCATTGTCGAGGTCTTCTACTTCTTCAATATTTGAATTAATATCGGACAATGTCTTTTGCTTTGTTTTATCAGCTCCGTCATAGAATTATGTTTTACAACATCTGGTTGTGGTTAGAATTTCTGTCGTGCCTCTTTTTTCAGTAGCTTTATTACTGCTTGCCGATATGCTGCTCGGACTTTTTTTTGTGTTTCGAACTAATTTTTGTTAGTTTTCGTCACGGTACCAATATCTTGAAGGTTATTTACTTTATTATACTTGTAGAAGAAAATAACATCTTGCTAGCTGAAATTCTTTATTATTCTAAGATGCCTAGATACGTAAAAATTGCGTTACGTTTCATTTCAATAGTGTGAGCAAAAGTACAGGTGTGTTTTCATAACACAACGTACCAAGTCGCTTGGTCCATATTCACGACACACAGGAAAGAAAACCAAACTATTACATTAAGAAACGTGCTATCAATGTTATAGTGGCTTGAAGTTATCCATTCTTTTGATGTGTTTGAGCTTTTGATTTTGCCATTAGATTAAGGACTTTCCGTTTTGCATTTTCCACGGAGTTCGGTATTTTTGTGATTTTACTTTTGATGAATTTATATATACTTATATCTGCAGGTCCTGGTGACATTAGTTATTCAATTATTCCAAAACCAAATAAGATAACATAAGGATTTATGAAATATTAACAAAATTGGAATACACAAATATATGATTATAACGGTCAACAAAAGTTAAGTAATATTTGTATTGTCACATCTTTCCAAAATTCTAGTCGTAACGACGAAGAAAGTGAGTCAAAATATTGTATAAGTTAAAGTACCATATATAAAGAAGGTTTATTTAACAAACGTGATGTTAACATATTTATCAGAGAAATATTTTAAATGTCCCCCGCTTTAAATATGGATGGAAAAAGTTTGCCCTTTAAAAGAATAAATGAAGGCAAAAATAGTAAACCGCTGTTCAATAGTCATAAATCGATTTAGCGAAAGCAAATGAGGGTCACCAACTAAAAGCGAGGGACACACATCAACTATGAGAGGAAAACAACGAACAGCAAAAAAACTGAACTGCTACAAAACCGCCAACATACTTAGAAACGGACTATTTGATAACAACTGCCATATTCCTGACTATGTACAGGACATATTAAGAAAACAATGATGGATTGAACATTGTTTTATGTCTAGCAAAACATTCCGCTTATATGGCAATGTTAAAATACCGCTAAGGAACAAGTCATATTCTACAGGGGAAAGGGGGATGGGTGGTGGGGATGATGGTGGCAAAATGTAAATATGAAATGATCTAATACAATTAACTCCCCTTTTCAAATGTGTGTTAAAAGATATACATGTAACCCCTCTCTTTCGACTACATCAAAAATGTAAATAAATGATAAGTAAACAGCCGATAGAAAGATACCCTGATGTAACTTCACAGTCGTTAATAATTCAAAATGCCCATTGTTTGGAGAAACAGTGTTCATAATGTTTGCCATCCATTCAATGTACTATAATATCGACAATAAGTTTATATTGAAATATTATTCTAAAACAACAATAATCTCCAACCAGCATTATGATTGATATTTTAAATAACGAATTTTGTATATTGAAAATACCCTTATTAATGATAAAATTGATCTTTAATGAAACAAAATCATGATAGAGCATGTCATATTGTGCAAATCATATAAAGTTAAACAAAATATTCATTTATAGTGAAGATTCCAATGCAGGTATTTTTTTTCGAAACAATTGAGTGATAACATGCATCTTTGAACTGAAGAAGAGAATGTAGGGCTTCGCAATGAATACCAAAAATCATGTATAGGTGTTACCGTTTTGAAAAAAAAACACTAAAATACACGCTGAAAATGGGCAAAATTTCACGTTATGTTGTTTCATTGAAAATTACGCTGTTTTTATCAATTGATAGTTCATAAGTGAACTTAATTTGAACTGCATTATTGGTTCACTGTTATAGACAATTTATTCATCTTTCCTTTACTGGTTGTTGCAATAAAAAATCTTCAGTGGTTACACAGCTATGATAAAAAGTGGAATACTATGCGTTTGTTATGAAATTTTGTATTTTTGTTTTTAGCTTGCTCAGTGTAAGGATAAAAGAGAAAAATAAATCAAATTCATGCTATTATGTGTTTTTTTTCTCTCCTAGTATAAATTATCAAAAACTACCTCATATATCAATATTGCAGTACCCTAACTGTAGATATATGCCATCAAAGTTGGATATACAAATAAAGTGAAAAAATGTCTTGTCCGTAGATAGCATGCCCTAGTAAACTCGAAGTGTAATAACATTAATGTTGCATAGCTAAGTTCCTGTTCTTTTTAGATATGAAAACACTACTAACATATTTTTCTACCATCTATTAATAGAGGAAAAATTTGAAAAATATATCAGAATGTCTTGTCCGTAGACACATGTCTTGTCTGTAGACATGGCTTTATATCAATATTTCTTGGCTTTATTGGTCTTAATTATTCCTATGTGTTGTTTAAACTTAGAGATATCTTATTTTTAATTAATAAATGGTAATTGACGTGTTCTAATTTTATGTAAAATTACTTTACAAGAGTGGATTTTAAAAAGTGGCAAATTATCAGTCATAAAAAGCATACCATATTTTACTTCAATATTGTTTATTCCAGTTGCTGCATACCTTAAAAGATTAACTAAAGCAAATGAAGAAAAAGTATTTCTCTCTCTCTCTGACTTTATATTTTGCATTTCAGTATCACAAGCAGATGAGGAAGTGTCTACGGACAAGACACTTGTACTTAACAAGTATTAAATTCAATTATTTGTCTGCTTTGGAACTTTAATCTTATTTATAGGTGATGAAAGTTATCTATTCAAATTAAAACTCAGTATTTTCAACAACAAAAAGTCACAATTAATTCTAACATATTGTTTTTTTTAACTGAAATTGTCCGTAGACATTACCACAATATATTTGTATCCAATTTCCTTGTGTTCAGCCTAATTTGATAGATAAAATGTATGTTATTTTTTCAAGAGAACACATTGAACTATGTCAAAAATGAGTTGTAATAATAGTTTGATTGTTTAAAACAGTCAGATATATGGATTTCAGTTAAAAGAATGGGTCTTCAGTTTGGCTTAATTAAACAATGAAACAAGACTCTCCTTGGTAAGAGTCGAAGTTTGATTGTGATTCTATGAGTCATAGAATCAATGATGGGATTAAATGAGAAAGTGTTTGCGCATGAATGACTTCAATTTTTAAAGAAGGTTTTTGTCATTTCAAATACAGACAAAAGTGGTTTAACTTAGTAATGCCTCCTATAAATATAATGTACCCGTATTACATACTGAATTAAACAATTACCCTTTAGTAACTTACCCTATTTAAGTAGGGCGGGCGGGTGGCATTTAATCCCATCTGTGATTCTATGACTCATAGAATCACAATCAAACTTCGACTCTTAACAAGTTTAATTGTTTAATTCTATTACGTCATATCACTTCCGGAATTAAACGAGACTGTAAAGCCAATGAAAAAAAACCTGAATGTCAGCTTAAGTGTCTACTTACAGTACTTCTTCAACTTCAGATTACTGCAAAACTGCTGACACAAATACATCCTTTGTAAGCACCTTCTTGTTGTAAAACCTAGAGAATGTTCTTTCGTTTGTCCATCCTGCTTTAACAAGGATTTCCTGAATAGGGACTGTCTTCAATTTTGCTCGTAATGTCGTTGCTGAGCGCACACTGTGAGCATCATAAATCTTCGTATCTTTGCAAAACAGTTTTAATCCATCTTGCAATTGTATCTTTAGTAACATCTTGGTGTGGTTTTACATAACTAATTAACAGCTTTGAATTTTTCTGACGTAATTGTTTTGTTCTGTACAAATATTCTTTTAACACGGTATAAACACAAAGTCTTCTATCTGGAGGATAAGCTTTCAAGTGTAACTGTGGGTTCCTTTACCCAGGTCTACTTTGTTTCAATAGTCCCTCTGTTTCAACAACAAACTCGGATTTCAACTTATTTAAATTATTTATATTTAAAAGATGAATCGACTGGGTTCTGGTTGCATTAGTTAATGCAATTAACATACACAATTTTAATGTTAAATCCTTTAAACTGATGAATTTTACTGGAGATAGTTTCCTCAAATAGAACAAAACTTTGGAGACATCCCAAATGTGTGTTTACCTTGGCAATGTAGGCCGTAATTTATATACTCCCTTCATGTACCTAATTATAAACGGATGTGAACCTACTAAATGTCCTTCGCATTTCAGCCCTAATGCTGACAGAGATCCTCTAGCAGTATTAAGGGAACTATATCCAAGGCCTGCTTCAAATAAACTGGTTAAGAATCCTAAACAATTTTCTACAGTTGGTTGAAATGAATTAAACTACAGTCATAGTGAAACCATCTTTTTGTGAACGTCTGATATTGTTTTTTAGTACCAAGTTTCCATGACGACATGATAATATTAACTGTTTGTTTAGAAAGCCCTCGTTTTCTGTATAGTTTCCTGACACAAGATCTAGACAAGCAATCAGAACTAGCGTTCTCTGAAGTGGATGTTCCTTGTCTTGATGAGGAATTGTTAACAATGTTTTGGTTTTTGGAATTATTAAGGGTTTGTCTATTAACAATTTCATCAACCTGATAAACCAAGGTTGCATTGGCGAAAGAGGTGCTATCAGTATTCCTTTGGTCTTTTCCATCCTTATTTTCTGTACACAAGAACCCAGTAGACTGAAAGGAGAAAAAATGTATACTGAATTAAAATGTTTCCAATTCAAAGAAAATGCATCTATAAATGATGCAAGAGGATCTGGTTTCCATGCACAAAATTTTTCAATTTGAAAATTTAGCCTTGAGGCAAATAAATCTATTTCATGTTTCCCCCAATTTTGTGTTATTTTATCAAATACAATATCCCTCAATTTCCATTCAGTTTGATCATTAAAAATACGTGATTTTTTATCAGCTTCTGTATTCAATTTTCCTGGAATATGGGTACATGACAACCAAATTCCATTTTCAATACACAATAACCATAAACTTCTACTTATTTCATTGCAATCTAATGATTTTGAACCTCCCATATTATTGATGTATGCAACAGCTGTGGTGTTGTCTGTTAAAAATTTAACATGGTTATGTTTTATTTTTTCCCAAAAATGATTGCACAGCAAATTTAATAGCTAAAATTTCTAAATAATTGATGTGCTTTTCTTTTTCTTTTTCTGTCCATTGTCCACCTATCTTTTCTTGCTCTACTACAGCGCCCCATCCTAATCCAGAGGCATCAGTCTCAATTCTGAAACCAGGATTTCAGCGAGAAACTTTCCTGTTTTGTGTAAATATATTTAAAGACCACCAATTTAACTCATATTAGAATCAAAATTTCCATTTGATTTTTTAAGAGCTTTAGTTATTTCATTTTAAATTCCTGTAAAATATTTTACCAATATCTACTGCAGAAAAACTTGAAACTATCAACCCAATTACTTTTGCCACATTTCTAATTTTTCTATATTTTGTAATTATAAGTTTTTGTATTTTTCTGCAATGCGTTCTTTTTTATCAAGTCGGAAAGTAACAATCATTTCTACAGAATATATAATATTTCCTAAAAATTTAATCTTTTTAGAAGGTTCAAATACTGATTTTTCAGGATGAATCATAAAACCTAAGTTTTCCATAAGTGGAATTGTTTCTTGGACATTATCTACATTCTTTATGTGTATCAGCACATAGCAGACTATCATCAATATAGCCAGCATTTGTATAACCTAAATTTCGCAACCTAGAATAAACTGGTTTCATAATTTTTGTAAAATATCTTGGTGCTGAAGCAAGCTCATTTGGTAAGCAGGTAAATTGGAATATTTTATCGTCCCATGAAAATCTCAAGTATTTTTGATGTTCTTGTGCTACAGGCACACTATAATATGCATGTCTCAAATAAACATTAGCCATGTATGTGTTTTTAGTCACTAGTCAAAGTGCAATTTCAAAGGGTCCATTTTAAAATGATGGTATTGAACAAATTCATTATTTTTTTTCAAATTAAGTATCATTCTATATTCCCTATTAGGTTTGGGTCTAAAAAATATAGGTGACAAAAAAATGTTCCTTTTGATAAGGAACTTCTACAAGAACTTTAATGTCTAATAGTTTTTGTATTTCTTTCTGTATAATTAAAGTTTCTTTTGCATTAAAATTGCACTGATAACTAGTCGAATTTTCAACCAAAAATTCATCGTTTTCCAGTTCTACATGACAATTTTCTACAATATCTAAACAATTTCATCAGGTGTCAATTTTTTCCACTCATGGATAAAATATTTCAATCTACCTGCTTCAAACTCATTCAATGTACTAACCTCATCTTTTTCTTGGCTATTTACATTTTTCTGAAACCTCTTCAACCCCCTCTTCTGGGATAGTTTTTTGCTCCAGAGTTTAGTTTAAACATATTTTATTTGCTGAATTAAAGCAAAATGGATTAGACACAAGTAAATCATACTTATGAAGTCTTCTCCATAATACAATATAAAGTTACAATAATAGTATAATATAATGGACATGCATATAAAATAAACAGTTTATACAATATAATACTAGCTTTCATAGGTGAACAAAGAGGGGAAAAAGTAAAAAAAGGAAAAAGAAAGATTGAAAAATCGTATACTTCTGTGACGATGACTTGTGGATTGATGACAACGATGACGTCCTGTGTCAGCAATAATAACGCAATATCAAGGCATAAGAAATCTGTTTGACCTTTTTATGTAATTTTGAACATGTTTGAAAATTTAAATATTTGCTCCAGAGTCATTACTTGTACTGGGAAAATTTTGACGTGAATGGCTTTCATATGAACCTCTACCAATTCCACGTCCTCTACCTCTTCCACGGCCAAATCTGCCTCAAACACCTCTACAAAACCGTCCTCTAGACCCTGAACTTCCACGTCCAAAGTGAATACGATTTGCTATCTTAGAGCAGTCTTCTATGTCTTTGGCTACTTTAGATACATCATCTCCGAAGAGAAAGGTGGTATAAGGTTGTGACTGTGCACACAAATGAGTGTATTCATTATTCAACTCATATTTAATAAAATCTCTTCTTGCTAGATTAATTTGTCTATTAGTGTGACCTAGTAATGCTAAAACATCATTGCATTCATCATTTACCTCACTAAACTCATTTGTTTCATTGTTTGATTTTGCTATATTATTTACGGTCTTACTTAGCAAGACTGCAGCTTTTACAACTGATCTTTCTATATTTTGCATTTTCTTGTCACACGTCTGAGCAAAAGGGGAGATCAAATCCCATATCAGCTGGTTTGTTTTGACAATAACCAACCCGTCACAATTACCGGGTCTAGGGTTTAGCTCATCTTTAATCATATCATTGGACTGGCTCTCATCCATGCCATTTCTAAACAAATCTGTTATGTTTTCTGCCAGGGTTTCATCAATGTTTTCCCCAGTTAATTCTTTTTGTTTAAACCTTTTGCTCATAGTAGCAAACCTGCCTTTTTTTTACTGACTGTTCTGAATTTTTTATTGTGTCTTGCACATAATTATTATTACCATCTGATCTAGCTTTTTTCGCCTTCGGCCCTATCTCTAAAGAGGCTGCCAGGATCGTAACTGGGGGTACTAGGTTGGTGTCCCTAGAGATATTATATCTCGAAACGGGTTGGGAAAAACTTAAAGATCGAAGGGAGGACCACAGATTAATTTATGTTTACAAGATGAAAAAAAATATTACTCCGGAATTTTTATCAACCTTAGTTCCAGAATCCCATGCAACCATACATAATCATAATACGAGAAACTCGTCCCTAATCCCCCCTGTTCGAACAAGAACAGCCCTGTATTCAAATTATGTTTTACCGGCAACTGTACGTTCATGGAATCTCCTCCCTGAGAATGCTAAGACCAGTACTTCGTTGGGGGCATTTAGGAATTGTGTCCAGTCTCGGGTGATTAAACCTCCAAATTATTTTTACATAGGTAAGCGATTAGGTCAAATTTATCACTCAAGACTTCGTATGCAATGCAGTTCTCTAAATCATCATCTTTTTGTTAAAATTATAGTGGCTTCGCAACTTTGCTTATATGGTGCTATAGAAACGACAGCGCACTACTTGTTGCACTGCCCCCATTTTCACATTATGCGTGAACAGCATTTTTATTATATCAATATAATACATTTTTTGTCGGAAGAAATCTTGCTACACGGTTCAACGGATTTCAGCTACGAGCAAAACATTGAAATATTCTTGGCAGTTCAAACATTTATACTCAGTAGCAAAAGATTCGTCATATGATAGCACACATCTTGTTCAACAAGTAATACTAATATCTTAAATAATTGTGTCCGTTCAGAAACATACACTTTATTATTGAATTGCCGATGTATATTTGTTTCTTCTTTCTTGTGTGTCACAACCTTATTATATGTTTTTTTTTCGTCTTTCCATCTAGTGTAACATTGTTATTTTCTTTTAACATTTTACTCCTTGAGTATTACAATATGAAATGTTCTTATTAAGAAACGGATTAGTATAAGCTAACAGCTTGTTTCTGGATCCTATTAATTACTTCACTTGTATTATTATGTAAATGCCTATTTGTGTACATTACTTTACCTGAATCTAATTAATAAAATATGTTTACACTAAGTCTAAATCATCATTTTCATCATCGTACTCGTCGTACTCATTGTCATACATTTCGTTGACTTTGTCTGTCAAACATTCAAGTTTGTCATCTTGTTTTTTCTGATTCTCTTTAATAGACTGTAACATTTCCATGACTATGTTGGCGTCTATACCAGTTATGGTTTTATCAAAAGACTTGGGGTCCGAGCTAGTACCACACGTGGCAACGGACATTTTACTAGTGCTGGGAGTAGCCTTCACGGACGAACTCCTTTTAACTTTTTTCGTCGACGAAGAAATATCTAGTTCAGCATCTATCATACTAATGACATCGTCCTCCTTATTGCTTTTACTTTGGAGAACATCGTTCTCTTTTAAATTTCTCTTGACCATTCTTTTTGCCATTTTGTCTCGGGGCTGGCGTAAATCGGCAATGTAGCCCACTTGGTACAGATGTCGTTAAAAATATAAAATAATTAAATCAACAACGTCGATTTTTGTTTTTGTAGTCGCTTATTGCCAACTGCGTTGATACAATTGATTAAATAAATTGTTTTATTAATCAAGACAAACTACGTCTGTCCTCGTCGAGCTACGCAAACACATTGAAGTCATTCATGCGCAAACACTATTTCATTTAATTCCGGAAGTGATATGACGTAATAGAATCAATAAATTATTGAGATATGTAAAGAGTTATGGGTACATTTTTATATTTTCCGAAATTTAAAAAACACAGCTTAAAATTTAATTGGTAACTTTTAATCTTAACTTTAACACTTTAACAATCATCTTTGAAAGCATTTAATTAAATATCAATAAAATGTCTTGTCCGTAGACATTATCACAATGATTTGTTTCCATTTTCCCCGACGTTCAGCATCATATATGAGAGTACCTTAAATTCTTAATATTTGAAATTCTAGAAATAGAATTAACTTTTAGATTAGATACATATTTGATTTCATTTGGTACTCCGATGGTACTCCGATGAAAATGACATTAGAAACTTAACATTTCTGTTATTGTTAGCAAATTATCATTGGAACAAACAAATATGGTTGCGCTAACAAACTATTCAAAAGAAAACTTAATAATAGAAAAATAAATATATTGTAAAAATATAAGACTCAGTAAGAAGGAGAAAGGCTGGAACCTCTGGACTCCTTTATTGTCATAACAACAAAGGTAACAGCATGTGTGGTATACATTGGAGATATGCTAAATTTAGCCAAGCAACCTTTGTTTTGAAATCGTAATTTGATTTTATAGCTCTTCAACTGTTTCGGGTTTATACCTCCTTGGCCTTGAATGTGAATCAAGAAGAGATATAAAACATGTTGTTTTCAATTTTTTTGTGTTATATATCAAACCATTTGATCTATGTTTATCGTTACGTTCTTTAACTAATTTGATTGACGGTCAATATATGGAATAAAACGACAATGCTATTTTCCCGACTTGGCACAGGTCATTCCAAGAAAAAAAACCGGTGGGCTGAACCTTGCCCCGCGTCCAACCAAACCTCGCGCTTTTATGCAATGTTTAATATAACACAAAAATGACAATATTACATGACAGGACTGCATTTCAAATAAATGCAAGACCATTCTGGACAGAGAACTACACAAATAAATTTTACAATATGACATTTCGACAGGCTAATAGTTATCAAAGGTACCAGACTTATAATTAAACAAAAAAGAACATAGGGATAAAATACATCCTTGAAAATTTCAGTTGAATCTAACAACCTATTATTGGGTTGCTGCCACTAAATTGGTATTTTAAGAAAATTTAGCGTTTTTGGTTATCAAATCTTGAATATTATTATAGGTAGAGACAACTGTAAACATCATAAATGTTCAACACATATGATCTATAAATAATAAATGCCAAAAATTGTCAATTGACCCTTAAAGGAGTTTGACTTTAAAGACAATTTTTTACAATTTGTTCATCTAGTTTGCTTACTTTTTAACTGCTGAATCAATTTTAGGTCAAACTTGGGCTAAATAAGTTTTAGTGCATCTAGTACAACATGTGAAAAATTAAATAAAACATAGGGGTAAAATGCATTTTTGTTTTGCTTTGATAAAACATATGACAAATACAGAGAACATTTATATGGCTAAGCCACTTATTAATATATATTTATATTGAAAAGTAAAAATAATCATTGAAGAAATATTCAAGCAATAAATTACAGGTAAGCGATTCAGACATTTCAAACCCTCTTGTTATTAAATGTTCAACCATGTTCAAAATGTTGAATAAACAAATGTACATAGCAAGAATCAAAATAGAAAGTTCACAATTACTGCAAAACAAGGGAAACTACTTTTTTCAACTAAAATATACAGTCGATTGAAACAAGAAAAACGAATCTAAATGACGCAGCTGTGGTGATTAGTCTGTACCGGGATATCAGAGCATTATGGTGGTTTTTTTTCGATTTTGAAACAATATTGTCTTATACCAAATAAGAATAGCCAAAACACTTGTGTTTCTTTTTTAGACAACGAAACCATCCAACTCCCATTTTCTGCTCCAATACAAGTAGTGGATCAGCAGACTGTAGCAATATAAAGAATCTAATAAGTGCTGTGAGTAACGGAGCTGAACTCTATACTCTCGGTAAAATTGACGAACCTCATATGTACGGTGTGTTTCTTTCTCAAGTATTAATTGATGAGGCTCATACGGTAGTATCTGGAATATCAACAGTTCAAATAACGGATCTAAAAAACTATAAAAACTATACACATTACGCAACGCTGGCGCTGCTGTTAATGTTTTCAACTGATGGAACAATAAATGTATCATACATGAATCATATCGAAATTTTAAAACAACATTCTCACTCTTCAATAGAATCATCATGGTTTGCAGATACATGTTGGAAATTGGCATATGAACATGATAAACATGGACAAGCAATAGAAGGCTCACTAGAATGCCTACGCTCAGCTATCTTAGTTGGCAAAAGGGTGAGGTTATTTTACTCAGATACTAGGTACGGAATTGAGGCTAATCAGCTATTGATTAGAAACGGCCATGTGACAGCGCATGTACTAAGTCATGTGTTAACAGACAATCAAGAGAAAATCCAAGACAACGCAATATGGAATTGGCAAAATGTTGCAACAACCGGAAATGTAGAATCCATTCGGTACAATATAAGTTCACACACTAGCTTTGGTAGTTCTAGTGACAGACACGCAGTTAAGTGGTTTATCGACTCTACGCCTTGGGAACACGCTTATTCCAATTCAGAAACTGGTACAACTACACATGGATCCAAGGCTTCGTTGATACAGGAAGTTAACGCTGGCAAATTGATCCGATTCGCTATAAGATCTGCTAATCAACAGGGGAATGATTATATTGCTATCTTTAACGCAGACCGTGCAAATTTAAGTCAAGTTGAAAACGATCTGAGTGCACATCATACTCGTTCAATAAGGCTGAGAAGAGATGGGCTTTATAATGTAGTATTTGGATCAGAAATTGTTTGGAATCATATGATTGCTACGACAACTGGTCAAGTCGATGACAAACGACGGACTGTTGGTGGGCAAAAAAATCAGGAACACATTACTTATAATTCAGCTATTGATTGGTTTGTTAGTTAAAATGTACCTGAACAATTACAATGCAGACTAGGACGTTGTATAAAGGGAACAATTAACTTGTAAACATCAGTTGATGATTGTTTTTACTTCTTTATCATTCTATATCAAAATGTATTTGGAAACTAATTTTTATGAATCTGCTTATTCTTCTGGAATACCTGACATCACTCTCAGTACTTGGCGGGGTTCGTGTTGTTCAGTCTTTATTTTTATAAGTTGTGATTAGTGTTCTATTGTTTTTTATGGTATGTTTCTTATTTGGTCGTAACGTTGTTGGTTTGAGTGTCCCTTTGGTATATTTTGCCTTTCTTTTAAAACATTTTTATCGAACTATTCCCGGTATATATACTGAATTATTTCTATTCCCACCAAAATATGCTCGATTTATTTCCTCTTAATTTAAAAAAATCACCATTTAGTAATTAAAGTGTTAAATTTTTGTAACATGTGATATGTAAAGTATGCTGCTTGAACACCTCATCTGCATTGTATAATCGTCAGGTAAGGATCTTTGCTCTTCCGTTATAGATTGATAGCATATAAAAAACTGAAAAAATAAAAGGTTCGATTTCTTGTTTTTGCAACTAAAATTTGATGGGAAATGATTCTTTCGAGAACTTTTATTCATATAACAAAGGAACCTATTTTCTTTAAAACACTATGAAAACAATAAAAAGAGTTTATTAGATTTTCAGAAGATTTTCAGAAATATCTTTTTTTTAACTATAATATGTAATAAAATTATGAAATGAACAGTATAGTTTAATTTTTAAGTGCTTTTCTGGATTTAACTTGCACAAGAATGCTCAAAACTTAAAATTTGAAAGCCATGGACGAATAAATACGTAGAAGTGTAAGGACATATTTGACCAAATGTCACAAAAAAAAAAGAATAGCCAAATTAATAGAGGGTTCTTTAAATTTCTTTAGAAATCAATGGCGAACATTCAATAGAGTTCAAAAGCGCTCGAGCTGTTAATGACCTATTGACCTGATTGACCTATCAGCGATTCAATAATCTACTCATGTATGTATGGCGGTCTATAAAATCCAAACAATTTGACATCGGTGATAATCACTTCTTTTTTACTTGGATTCAAATTTAATTATCTAGATAATTTTTATGCCCCATTTATGGGCATTATGTTTTCTGGTCTGTGCGTACGTCCGTTCGTCCGTGCGTCCGTCGGTTCGTTGTGCTTCAGGTTAAATCTTTTGATGGAGGTAGTTTTTGGGGCATCAGTGTACTAAGGACACATTCGTGATATAATTATATTTAATTTTATGTCCGTGATGTTAACCTCTATCGTAGTATATGTCCTTTTTTTGTTTAGACTTAAACTAATTCTGTAATTTTGTTAAGATATGTGACATCATGCATGGCGTCACCAAAGGTAAAAGTCTGTTAGAAATAGGCCACAATCCGAAATTAGCACTGACTGCGTCAGTATTGATTCAGTAAAAAAAAAAGCAGTTAGTAATAATTTCGGTTTGTATAGATAATATAGGGGAACGACATAATGTGGAACCAGGAACCATAAGTGTTTCAATTTGATTAGCAATAATGCTTAAATACGTTTAAGCAGAGACATATATACACATATATGTCTCTGGTTTAAGATTAACAAAATAATAAAGCAATGCTATAACTAATACAGGCGCGATTCAAATATCTTACTGTTTAAGTCTTTTTGTCTTATTGACAATCACACCACAACTCCTTTTTTTAATATACGCCACCGTACGGCCGCTGGAAATAAGCGAATCCAATGTAGGGGAGTGGTACAAACTGAAAAGACGTGTTTTTGTCTTATTGACAATCACACCACAACTCCTTTTTTTAATATACGCCACCGTACGGCCGCTGGAAATAAGCGAATCCAATGTAGGGGAGTGGTACAAACTGAAAAGACGCTTACATAAGGAGTTTTATGCACCCAAAGCAAACACATTTTGAAATGTACCGTTAGAAATTCGTAAGGTCGTATGGTCCTATTTCTGTAAAAAATTGTCTCCTCTAACGTTATGCAGTTTATGAAATAAAATCACTGATTTTTAAAATTATTGTTTTAACGACGAATCACCACATGCAGGCTATATTGTATGTATTATTGATGTAAATGTAATTCAAATGTGCACCTATAGTTAATATAGACTTTGGTATAAAGATGTAATATTCCAACATGCAAAATTTCATAATGATTAAAAATTAATGATAAAAAGCGACAATTATATTGTTGTAATATATTTACCGTTGAAATTTTGTGTACGTTTCTATTTCAATAGCTGTGGTTAACACCAGATCTACCTGTTTCCTTTAATGATAAGACAATAATTGTTCGCTTTCTGTGAATTTGTTTTGCATAAACATACACTTTGAATTATAGTTGATACAATAACAATTTCATTTGAAACATTTTTAATTCTATTGTGGAGAAAATCGTTATTTGAATAAATAAACACCAATGGTCATTGTCATCGGATGCATTTAAATCAGAAACTTTTATTTCCATTTAATCCACAACCGGATCAGTTCAATCACTTTGAAACCAATCCAAATATATGAACAAAGAATTTCTAGAAATTGAACAAACCGAACAAGTCTGGAATGTGAAAAATCAATAAAGTTTTTTGCCCAGGAAAGCTATTGTAAAAGCCAGAATGATGACGGGATCATATATCTTACAGTCAGACAAACACAAGTTTACACACTTTATAGCAGAACCGTTACGTATATGAAGACATAGTACATATGGCTACATCATGTCCAGACAGTCCAGTGTTAAGTACCATAAGAGAGAAATACTATATACAGATAAAAAAGGAAATATTGGATAATATTGACCCAACTAACTAGAATGCATTAGTTTGTAACAAGATGGAAATAACCAGATTGCTACTGGATTTTAACAATTTCAAAGGAATTTTAAATACAAGCAGTGAACTCGTAACCAAGATAGAGGAAATAGGTAGAAACCTTTTATTCCAACTTCATGTAAAGAGAATAGAATTATTAGATGCACTAAACAACAAATAGTATACGAAAATGAGTGTATACATAGTGACAGTTGTACTAGTGTGAACATTGTAGTTTTGAATTAAAAGCTGATATTTCGTATGAAATTCATGAAAAAGGGAAGAATGAATAGGAATGTGGACCTAGAATTATGTTATGAAGAGACATATATCAGATTTTAGTCATTGAATACTATCTAAAAAGGTCAAGACAATTTCAAAACTATATATATTTTCAGCCCAACCTGCATTAGTTATTAACATAAGCATACTTAAGAAAAACTCCTTATCTAATTCAAACCCTAATGATCATGTTTTATTGTTAAAATACAATTGTTGTAGACATGCATAATACAAACAATATTTGTCAAACTGAAATTCCGGAAAATTCTACATCTTCTCTGACAAAGTCAAATATAAAAAAAAAGATTTGGTATGATTATCAATGAGACAACTCTTTACAATAGACCAACATGACACAGAAAATAACAACTATAGGTCGCTGTACGGCCTTCAACAATGAGCCAGGTCCATACCGCATAGTCAGCTTTAAAAGACCCCGAAATGACAAATGTAAACAATTCAAACGAGAATACTTACAGCCTATTTAATGTTCAAAATATAAAACGAAAAACAAATATGTAACACAGCAACAAACGACAACCACTGTATTATAGGCTCCTGACTTGGAACAGGCACATACATACAGAATATGGCGGAATTAAACATGTTAGCGGTATTCCAACCTCCCCTTATTGGATAGTGGTGTAACAGTAAGAACGAACTATACAAATAAGTTGAAAAAGCCTTTACTCATAAGATGGATACAAATAGAAATACAATCAACAAAAAACATGGACGTCGCCAGGTACTTGTTAATTCTAACAACAAAAAGACACTCAGTACAGATCTTAGAGTACTCGCAGTTACTGACGTCAAATTCAAAGCAAATAACAACTAATGAAAAATAATCATGCATCTAAGATTAAATTGTCAATCAGTACAAATCCAATGAATTTAGTGTAAAGACATCATGAACAGTAAAATAAAACCCAATTTGACGCCGACGTGTGCAATGCCAAGATAGATAAAGATATCGACAGATTAAGGATACATAAAAAGTGCATACAGTGTAAGTATATAACAATAATATTTAGATTGCTATAAATTCACTGATAACAAAATCAATATTAATACCAATAAAAACAATATTCAGAGATCGAGTTACAGTGTTGAATCGGCATCCTTGTAGATTAAGTTTATCTAAAGGATCGATTAGTTTACCAGGAAAGTAAGTTTTATTGAAGCTTCTGAAGTACGGCAATATGAAATAAATAAGAAGATTAAAGAAATTTTATTTTTCTGTCAATCATTATTTCGAGAAGAAATATAAATACCATAAATTATACACTAAGAAACACAATCTTATTCGTCATAAACAAAAAATCATGGATGGAAACACTTGTAATCATATCTAGAATTATAAATCGATCTGACTGGTTTTTCTGCATATCTTGTAAGACCAACAGAAAAAAACCACAAGACAGCTCATAGTTGAATCAGAAAACCGAATGAAAAATATCTCAGAGTAAGAAATAAATAAATTAATAAATTTAATCAACGGTTTTACATCTATTTGTAGGAGAAAATTGCACTTTATCTTTTGTCTGGTTAAATTTAGAATCCACTCAAAATACAAAAAAAATGTAAATCCAGAAAGCAAATCTTGTTCAATCAGAATACTGAATATGTGAATTTGATATTAAAAACAAAATCTCGTCTAATAAGATAAAACACAAAGGCTTCTTGTCGACATCACTTTATACATTTTCATGCCTTGACAAAGGACATACTGACACATATACCACAGATACATTATTTTTACCACTGGATCGATAATTCTGCTGGTTGACTGTTACTGCCGATTATAAACAGACCAGTAGATAGTATTCCAGTATTATCATCAACAATCGTATCTTGTCTTTTTAAAATTTTCTGTTACAAAAGATTTTTTTAAAAAGTAACAAAATAAACCCCGAACTCAAATATAGGGAAACAGTAGTCAAAATTGTGTTATAATCTTAATCACTATAAAAACAAACAAATATGTAGCAAAGAAACACAAAAAGTCATGTATTGACAAAGCACATTAGCAAACATAAAAAGACAACAAGAATACACAAATAAATGCAAGAATATATAATTGTCTTCAACTGATTTTGCATCGATTCTAACTACTAATAGTTCCTTAACTACTATCAAAGAACTTTGCATAAACTTTTGTTATAAATCATATAAAAAAACTTAAATAACTGTTTTGGAGTGTAAACAATTCTTTGGAGGATTTAGATCAATAATGTGGTGTTGATAGTCATTTCAAATCGGTTGACAGTTTTGATTTTTAGACTTTTTACGCTACACCACAAATTATATCAAATTTATTTAAATGGTCGATCAAAAACTTTGACGGAAAATGTATTTGCTTCAACTCATTTAAACATTCTACTGTAGTGAGAAGGGCTATATGCTAAATAATCTTACTGAAGATATGATGAGATGATTTAAGCTGCTAATATAATCCTTGACCACAATTATGATGTAAGTTTCGGTAAGGGAACTTATCAATTGGTTTAAGGTATAAATATGGGCACCAATTACGCCCTTTGATAGCAGACTTGTTGTTGTACTATCATACATCACAGTGTATGCTTAGTGAAGACCCGTCTAAATTGCATTAAATTGATAAATTCAAAACACATTTCGTTACTAGTATCTTGATCACATTTTTCGTAAAATCATAAAGAATTTACTAAATATACTGCCGAACATTATTCAAAAGGAATTTACTTTAAATCGATCAAAATGATAAAAAGTCATAAACGGTATAACTGTCCTTAGCTACATTAAGATAAATCAGCTTAAGACGGAAAACTCTAAATAAAAAATGCTACACTAGCGACATTTTTTTCTTTTCCTCTTTTTTCTTTTCCTCTTTTTTATAGTAAAATTCCGTATGGCTATCTTACGGTGTTTATACATCACAACTTATTCAATATGCCAATTTATCACATATTTGTTATGAATACCTTAGGTTTTGCATATGCAATAATGTCAAAATTGGCCGGGGCAAAAAAGAGTTTATTGATATTGTCCCCTCCAAATGACGTGGCGTCCTTAACGACAATGGCGAACGATGACGGTGCCAAATTTTTGTTTGTGTATTACCATATTTCAAAATTCTCGCGTTTGTGTACTTCCATATTCTTTAATAAGTGGAAATGTGACAATAAATTTCTATGGAGTAGATGATAAAAACTAAATTTGAAAATGTGATAAAACTTTTGTGATTTTTTTTTAAGATTGACCTGTTTTGTTTCATTAAATTGATATAATTGAACTTTTTTCCCTCTTTGTTGCAAAACTTAAATATGTGATAAATAGATTATAACATGTCTTTTCCATATTGGCCATATTAACCCTCGACCCATATCGGCCCTCGGCTAAAGCCTTGAGGCCGATATGGGAGTCTCGGGTTGATACCAGGGCCAATACGGAAGAGGGCATGTAATAATCTATACGTATTTAGTGTTGTTTTGGATTAAAATGAACATATTACTGGCAAAATATCAATTCAAGGATTTCTTAACGTACTTTGAACCTTTACTTAATTCGTCCATATAAACAAAGATTTTATTAAAAGATTTGGTTGTACATGTATAGAAAACCTTATTTCAATCGGGATAACACATCATAATTTGTTTTAGATGTTGTTTACCGAGCCAGTATAATTAAGTATGATCCCATTAATATTATCAACACATGCACTTTGAATATTTTTTATTGATATTTTTATTGATCAAAATGTTATCATTAATCTTGCCACATTCTATATATGTGCCAGTCCAATGTTAGGAGCCTGTAATTCTGTAGTAGTCGTTTGTTGCTGTATATCATATCGATTTTTATCTATTATTTGAACATAGATCAGGGCGTTGTTTTACTCGTTTGGACTGTTTACCTTTGCATTTCGGGGCATTTTATAGCTGACAATGCGGTAAAAGTTTTGCTAATTGTGGAAGGCTGAACGAAAAGCTATAGTTGTTAACTTCTATATCATTTCTTAAGTCTTTTTGTTAGTTTTGCTTTTGTATTATTGTTTGCTTGTTGTCGACCTGATGGGTCAAGTCTTTTGAAACAGAGATTTTGCTGTTACATGACTTACACTGGTTAGGTGAATGATTGGGTGATTGCGAACAATCCGAATCAAATTGCGTATGAGTCTGCCAGGAGTGCGTATTTTTTTAGTTGTCGTGTGTTGCTGTTTATCATATTGTTTTACGTTAAATGCATTGTACATTAATCAGACCGTTAGTTTTCCACCACTTTTCACATTTGTCATGTCAGGCTTTTATAAGTAGTTATGCTGTGTGTTTTTTAAGACCGTGAACCGGGGTGACCTGTAGTTTGTAGCGTCTACGTCATTTGGTCTCTGGTAGATATATGTCACATTGGCAATCCTACCATGTCTTATTTTCATATTGAAAACTTAGTAAGAGTGATTAAAAATGTAAGGTGTAGGATATTAGAGGTACTGATTCAGAAAGATCAAAAGACAAAGACGAAAGGATCAATTCTAATCAAAACAGGTCAAAGGGGTAAGTAGGTGGGATGAATACTGAGTCAAAATGGTCAAAAGGGAATAAGATGGTGGTCAAAAGCTGAGTAAGACTGGTCAATAGGAAGAGGGGAAGTGATGAGTACTGAATAAGACTGGTAAAAAGGTTGACAATGAGGGATGAGTATTGAGTCAGACTGCTAAAAGAAGGAAAACAGGCCAGAAAACTGAATCATACTGATCATTTAAGAAAGAAGGAGTTAGGAGTACTTAGTCAGACTGGTCAAACGGATAAGGAGAGGATGCGTACGGAGTCAAAATGGTCAAAAGGGTTAGAAGAAGGATTGTGTACTGCATGAATCAGTCTGGTCAAATGGATGAAACGGAGGAATGAGTAATGAGTAAGACTGATCATAAGAGAACGGAGGAGGAGGCGTACTAAATTTGATTGGTCAAACGGATAAGGAGAAGGGATGAGTACCGTATCAGACTGATCAAACGGATAAGGAGAGGTAGAAGTACTGGGTCAAACAATTACAAGGGAAAGGACGAGTGAGGAGAACTGGAATTTGATGCGACTGTCATACAAGTAAGTGTTTTAGCGCTATAAAACCAGGTTCAATCCTCCATTTTCTACAATTGAAAATGCCGGTACCAAGTCAGGAATATGACAGTTATCGTCCATTCGTTTGATGTGTTTTATTATTTGTTTTGCTATTTGATTAGGGACATTTTTTTGAATTTTCCTTGAAGTTTTTTGTGATTTTACTTTTTTCACAGGTATCAATAGGGTACGTAGTGGGATGAGTACTGAGTCAAAATAGTCAAAAGGGTGAGGAGGAGTGTGAAGAACTGTTGAAGACTGGTCAGTCGGAAGACGAAAAGAAGTGAGTGAAATGAATCAGACTGGTCAAAAAGGTGAGGAGAAGAAGTGGGAACTGATTCAGACTGGTCAAAAGGTGAGGAGAAGAAGTGGGAACTGAATCAGACTAGGTATAATTGAAAGGAAAGGAGGACTGAGGAGTCATATGTAACAGAAAGGTGAGGACAGGGGTAAGGACTGAGTCAGACTGGTCACAAGGGAAGGAGGAGGAGAAATGCAGACAGAGTCTGACTGGTCTTATGGGTAAGAAGGACGATGGATACCGACTCAGAACGGCCATAAAGGAAAGGAGGGTGTGTACTGAGTTAGTCTTGTCGAACGGGTAAACAGGAGGGATGAGAACTGATCATTGGAGAACAGGAGGAGGGATCAATACGGAGTTAGATTGATCTTACGTGTAAGGGGGGTTGTACTTAATTAGACTGGTATTAAGAGTGATAAATATTGACACTCTATGATATTTTTTCTATTTATTATTTTTGTGGCTTTATAAACTGATATCACTATGGGTTGCGATAACATTTTTAATGATACATTAATTGTATTATCATACTTTAATTACTTGTAATAAATTTATCGGAGAAATAGTGAAAATAGCCGTTTTCTTGTAAAGGATTTCCGTTGACGATAATAAATGTTCAATTAAGTATCAAAAACACTTTGCCAAGATGCTTAAGAAACTGAAGTCGCCCTTAACAAAAGTCATTGAAAAAAACAAAGACATATATCATTGATTAGGTAAGTCATTATCATAAGAACAATATGATGCATATTACCCACTTATAATATATTAAACATTGTTATTGTTAATGTATAGTAATGTTATGTTTACAACAGTATTCTTAGGCTAAAATGAAAAGGACAGTACATGTGATGCTTAAAAAAAAGTGCAGATTAATTTAACGACTCTATCTCATTAAATATGCTTATCTACACTAGTCAGCGAAATTTAGAAGTAGAAACGTTTTTTTAGAAAAAAAATGTATGATATAAAAAGTACTCATTATCTAATGATTCCCTAGTAATAGAATGGTGTCTTCAACCAATGCCAACATTTGGTAAAAATATATTCAGCCTATACCTACAAACAAAATAAAATAGGTGTTGTTTTAACAATTGATAATTAATAACAGGTTATTAAGCAACTTAGATTGTTAGATTTAATGTAACTGTAAATACAAGTAAATTTCAAGAATTATTATTGCACAAACAAAAATAGGTTTTTACAACAAATATTTATTTTCCATCTTTCGAACCAATATATCAATTGTCGGAGATACAATACCGAACTTGGTTGGTACAGACATTTTCTTACTTAGAAAATGGTGGATTAAACCTGGTTTTATTGCTAGCTTAAAAGTTGATTTGATTGCATTATTGTCTACTTACAAAGATAAAACTAGAAGAACCAAAATATTTGACATCTTTATTTATGTTCAAGGCCCTAAATTTATAAAATAGAGCATATTTTGTTCACAAACGACAGCAACGGGTTGAATATGCTTTTTCGACAGGTTGACGTTATCAAAGAATAGTGTTATTATGGAAAGATAAGCCGATATTGCTAAAAAAAAAACGTGATAAACAAGTATTAATGATTTTCAAACATTTTAATTGTACGAAAACATAATGTTGAAAAACCACACACATATTTGATGAATAAACCTAAAATGTTAATGCCACCAACATTTGAATTTAATATCCGTATGAATTACAGATAATTAACCCTTCAGTAAATCATATCCAAAGATGGAATCCGAATTTCATTACATTAGATAAATAAAAAGTACATTTAAAACTTGTAATCGGTATTTTGAAAGCAAAAAAGATATCGGTGATACATGCATAAGTAAATGCATAAGAAAGTAATATCTTCATTCTTCAATCGTTTTAAAACCAGGTTTAATCCACCTTTTTCTACATAAGAAAATGCCTGTACCAAAACAGGAATAAGACAGTTGTTCATTCTTTTGATGTTTTTGGGCATTTGATTTTGCCATTTGATTAGGGACTTTCCGTTTTGAATTTTCCCCGAAGTTCAGTGTTTTTGTGACTTTTACTTTTTTTTTGTATCATCCATTTTTAAACGGAAAGTGTTGTAATGATTTGTATTTTATATTTGGTAAACATGAGATCCTTAAATTGATCCTTTCCCCCAAAAGGATTTCATAAACACATAAGGAAAGCTGTAAATGATTTTAGAAGGTGTTTCTCTACTGTTGCAATATGAGCTGCGTCGGATAGAAATCGACCTTATTAAAATAGATATCTGTAATTATCAACACATCTGGTAATTTAACTTGTTTTGGGTTGTAAAAGATATGTATGTACAGTCTGTAACTGTTTGGAAATTGAGTTGATATAAGAACCCCATTAAACAGACCAAAATTTATCTTTCATACAGTAAAAAAATATTCAGAACCAATCAAAGTCTTATGCATGTTCATGTAAACGTGCACTTGCATAAGGTCGATTTCTATCCGACGCAGCTCATATGAAGACATATGTCAAAAGTAGATTCAAACCAACCACATGTAGTTTTGAAGTTCAGCCAATCAAAAATTAACACTTGTTTTGATCCTTATATTTTAATGTTATTTAATTGTTATATTCTTAACATTTATGATAAATTCTGCAAGTATTTATTGAGATGACAAAACATTATTCAAATAGCCTTGCGCATGTACCATGAGCATTACTTGTAAAAATGTTTAATTCTCCTTGTTCGGAAATTTATATTTTACTTCTGTTCAATACGATCTAATAGTTTTATGTCAGTTGCGTTAGCAAGGGTCTTAAGAATTTCTAAGCTACCACGATCGAAATATAATGTACTAAATGTCATTTTCATGAGTACGACAACAGGAACAAGAATTGCAATTGAACACAGCACAAACTTTTTCAGAAGCAATTTACTTTCTCCAAAAGTTTCAAAAAGAATCATGATAATTATGTGAAGCCAATTACTTATCTGTAGTCAATTATTATAAACCCATATTTTTGTCGTCGAATAACCCTCTCATTGACGTGTACAGAGTAATCATAAATGCGTAACATGTTCTTGTCGTTGATATTCTGGTCGAATCAATCTGTTCTAATTTTATTCTCTTTACTTTAATAGTAACTTGTGGAAGCGAATGGGTGAAACAAGAATGATTGGGATAAACATTAAACTAAGGCGTACTGGTCATGGTTGTTTCTCAACGTATGTACCACTGGAAATGTACACATGTCTCGGTGGTATGATGGATCTTATGCACGACCGTCAACACCAGAAACGAAAACTAAATACAGTGTCAGATGGTTTACAAGGTATATAGAGTAATAAATAGCTGTCTAATTACTATTGAAAAATTACAGGGGCGAGTAGTGGGACACAATGTACATTTTATTGCTCTTTTGTATTGAATTAAGGACTGCATCTCGCTCATACAAAGCTCTGATTCTTTGTCCGGATTTGGCTTTAATTGATGCTCCTTTTGGATTGAACAGCTCTGCAAATAAAATTGAGAATGGAAATGGGGAATGTGTCAAAGAGACAACAACCCGACCAAATAAAAAAACAACAGCAGAAGGTCATCAACAGGTCTTCAATGTAGCGAGAAATTCCCGCACCCGGAGGTGTCCTTCAGCTGGCCCCTAAACAAATATATACTAGTTCAGTGATAATGAACGCCATACTAATTTCCTAATTGTACACAAGAAACTAAAATTAAAATAATACAAGACTAACAAAGGCCAGAGGCTCCTGACTTGGGACAGGCGCAAAAATGCGGCGGGGTTAAACATGTTTGTGAGATCTCAACCCTCCCCTATACCTCTAACCAATGTAGAAAAGTAAACGCATAACAATACGCACATTAAGTATGTATTAGGTTATAGACCGTCACTCAGATAGCTGTGTCAGTGGTGTAATTGTTAACAGCGTGTATAATACTATTGTTGAATAAAACGAAGTTTGATTCTTCATTATCAAGGTCTAAAGCATCACTTAAGGAAGTTCGCTTGTCATGTTTTGGGATTTTTGTCAGATTTCCGGAATCCTCTGGTTTTATCCATTTGAATGCCTTAAAGATATTGCCTATTGACTCCCAATTTTTTTCTTATAAATCTTTTACATGTATAATGATGAGCCATCTGTGAAAGTCTTATAGACTTTAGATTATTTTTTAACTGTTTTTGAGAACTTCAACTTGTCAATGATAAAGCTATGAAAAGTCAAGAGACAATGTTTCCCCGTCAAAATATTAATGGCTTTTATCTCGAAAACAAGCACGGTGACCTATATTTTTTTTTTGCTTTTTGGATTCCATTATTAATCCCCTATCAATATAAACTAGTGTTTTGAAAAGTAAATTTTTTGAAACTGGGAAGCGAACTCCCTTAAGAGACATTAATTGTCGAAATGTGCTTCTGATGCAGGTATGGGGTCGATAACTTTAAAATGTAATCGATTAAATAACAATTACTTTGCTAATAAAATGTAATCGATTACATTCATTTACACCTTATCTCAATTGTAATCGATTACATTATATTACTTTTCTTTAAAGTAATCATGATTACTTTGGATAACCTATGATTACATTGTATATTGCAATATCGAAGAAGTTCTTGTGTAACTTTTTTATCCTCACAAAAAAAGCTAACTTTGGTGATTTTTTTAAAGCCATAATTTTTCATCTTATTTTGAAGAATTTAGACCAGTACAGTGTAACATGTGTAATTTGATAACATAGCTATAGACAAGTGTCTTTCTCTATGTAAAAGATATAACTTTGTTTTTTCTACAAATTTTAACCAACTGCCCAATTACCAAAAAACCTGAATACATAATGAAAAATTAATTAAGTATTATAGTTTAATTGTCTGTGGGGACATAATTGACACTTTCATAAAAGTTTTTACAGGTGACCGTGTTAAACAATATTTCCAAATTTTTAACAATAATAGGTGAGCTTAGGTATCAAATGGTATTGTCTTGATTGCAATACAAATAAAGTTATATACGATGTAATTAGAAAGCCCATATCATAAAGTTGATGGAAAATAAAATTTATTCAAATTGTCAAAAAATTTAAATGTGGTCTAAAATTTTATTTAGAATCAAGTTGGCTCGTGTATTTATGTCGACCATCAAAGTCAAATTGGAACTAAATGTTTTCTCATTTTGAATATTAAAATATTGGGCAAACTTATATGAAATTGGAGTTAATATTGATTAGAAGTGTTCAATCAAGGAACAAAAAAAATGCTTTCAAGGCATATTCTTGTATCATAAGAGCTCAGTCTCACAAAAAAAAAAAACACTTGAAAGGCAAATTCCTTTAGTAAACTGTTAACAAAATAAAACACTTATACTAAACTTGTTATATAGATAATACACTTTATCACATTAAACAAAGTCCCATCATAGTGAATACTAGTTTCGTGATTTTTTCATTCATGCTTTACATTTTTTTATTTTCATATTGTCTATAAAAACTATTTGCATATATATACAAGATTTGTAATCAGCCAGTAATCTTATGAATGTAATCTTAAAGTAATCTGAAAATAATCAGGATTACACTTTTTTTTTGCAATGTAATCGACTACATTACGATTACTTGTGATCAGAAATGGCAGGATTACTGATTACATATGATTTCACTGCAAAATGTAATCGATTACAGCTGATTACGATTACTGATTACGATTACCCCATGCCTGTTCTGATGCAGACAAGATGATATGATATTCTATTGTGGCTTTGTCAATTGAAACAGATAATAACATTTCATTAGTCATTGAGTCATCTTTAACTTGAAATAAACAAATCGATTAAGTCAGAAGCTTGTTGCGATAGTTATATAAAAAGAACATATGGTATGATTGCCAATTAGACAACTATTCACGAAAGACCAAATGACAAAGAAATTAACAACTATAAGTCATCGTACGGCCTTCAACAATTGGAAAAGCTCCTCAGTGGCGGATCCAGAATAAAATTTGGGGGTGGTCTCAAATGAATATTGAAGGGTATGAAAAAGGTTAAAAAATACCTTCGACATTATGGAAGATCATGAATTTGGACAACACCATGCGATGCACATATTCCTAGGTAAAGGAATTTAAAGACATGTAAAACAGATTTTTATTTAAGACTCTATACAATATCTTGCAATCTACAATAGCACAACATACAACTGCCATCTGAATAAGACAAGCTGTAAAAAAGGTTTAGCTAAAATGTTCCGAATCAGTAAAAATAGTTTTACGTAAAATTGTTCAAAATTTACTAATTTAACAAACGTAAGAGTCGTTTATCAGGTCATTCAACATCATGCTTCGTGGGGTTTCCTTGCAAAGTTATCTATAAATTGTTTTATGTTTAGTTCCAAACTGTAGTGCACATGCATCAACGCAAGTCCGTTTAAACGCGATTGTCCCATAGTTGTTCTCAGGTAGGTTTTTAGAAGTGATAACTCACTGTTGGATCGCTCACATTCGCAACTCGTCACCCCCATGGTAGCTATGATATTTAAGATAACAGAAATAATTGGAAAGTCGGTTTTGTAACATTCTTTCAGAGCACCGGCTACAGTTTCTGGTTTTGAAAGCATTGACTCGCAAGTCTTTTGCCACAAACGCAATACGGAAGGCATTGTAGATGAACTCGGCAAATCAGTATGGTAAAAGTCTACAAAATGTTTAATTTCATCAAATGTTGCGCTTTGTACAAATGACGGTACCAACTTCGACGTCGACACGAATGCTTGAATGCTGTTGATGTTGGGGGAAAGGGGGGGGGGGGCTCAAAGAGATAGATAAACAAATTTAATTTCATTCATTCGTAATGATTGTTTTTTTTTTCAAAATGTACATAGATGAAATTTAAAACCGAGACTCCGTTAGTTGGAGAATGCAATTATATATGGAAATTTCACTTAAAAATACAAAAATAATTTGTATTTACGTTTCAAAATAAGAAGTCAACTTCTTCATATTGACGAGCTGTTTTGACAATTAAATTACATGTATACAGGTGAAACGCATTGATCCGTATTCTATCATTGTGACACCTCCATGTATCCAGGTAATCCATAACCAATTACTGTAAATTCAGAAATTATTGCGAGGTTTTTATTATTGCGAATAATGCGACTGAGTTGTAAACGCAATAATTAAAACTCGCATTTTGTAATATTTTAACTGAATTAAGCCTGACTTTTTCTCAAAATCGTAAAAATTAAAATCGCATTCAAGTGTAAAATGACAAAATCGCAATAATAAATGCACGCAATAATTTTTGAATTTACAGTAGTGCGATGAAAGGGTTAATCTTAAGTGTTAATTTGTTAATTAGCTAGTAATTGAAAAAATTGACACTCGTCATGGGGGTTGGTCCGGTGCGCCGTGGGACCACCCCCTGGATCCGCCACTGCTCCTGCAATTAGTCTTTATCAGAGTGTTTTGTTCTTTTGTTTGATTTTTTTCTATTTGACATCTTATTATATTATACAAAAATGATAATTGCCAGACTAATGTTCTCTCTATTTTCAGACAATTAACCTCAGACTCAAATCCACAAGCTCCCATTTTCTGCAACTCAGACAGTGGATCAGGAAGCTGTGGCAATATAAAACATCTAATAAGAGCTGTCGCTAACGGAGCAGAAATTCACGTTAACAAGGTAAATGGTAAACAAGCAGGAGCTCTTGAATTTTCAAATATAGCATACGATAAAGCTGAAACGAAAGTAGCTGGAACCCATTTGTGGCATGTTAGTCAGTCAATTGTCGGAAATCATATATAATTCCAGCAGAATTCGTATTGGTGGTTTAATCTTTTGTCAACCGATGGAACACGCGATATGTCAAGATGGTTTGTTGGTGAACATACTTACCGAGGACATTCTAATGACAAAGTATCGATGAAAAAGTTTGCTGATACGTGTTAGACCTTAGTATATGAACATGACAAAGACGGACAAGCCATCGATGGTTCCCTGGAGTTCCTACGCGCAGCTATTTTAGTTGGCAAACGAGTGAGGCTAGTTTACTCAGATAATACGTACGGAATTGAAGCTGACCAGTTAGTGATAAGAAACGGTCATGTAACTGCGCAAGTTCTAGGCCACGTATCGAAAGCAAATTAACAGAAATTTCCGAACAACGCATACTGGTATTGGCAAAATGTTGCAACGACCGGAAATGTAGAAACCATCCGCTACAATGTAGGTTCTCACACCGATCGTGGCAGTTCCAATGATAGACAGGCAACAAAGTGGTTTATTGACTCCAGGCCTTGGGTACACGCGTATTCCAACTCAGAAACAGGTGTTACTACACATGGATCTAAGGCGTCGTTGATACAAGGAGTTAAAGCTGGAAAGATGCTCAGATTCACTATTAAATCTGCTGATCAACCAACCAATGATTATATTGCTGTCTTTAACGCTGATAATGCAGACTTAAGTCCGGATGGAAATGATCTTGGTGCACAGCATATTCGGTCAATTGGGTTGACAAAAGATGGGTTATATAATGTAGCATTTGGATCAAAACCTTTTTGGAATTTTATGATCGCTACGACAGCTGGAAAATTAGACGAAACACGATGGACTGTTGGTGAACACCAGAGTCAAGGACACGTCAATTCCAATTCCGCTATTGATTGGTTTGTTAGTTAAGATGTACATGAACTAATTCTCTGCTTACTTATACATTGTATAAAGGATTTAGTCAAATAGTTATTGCTAATTGATGATTATTTTCTATATCTCACTATACTAATATTAAAACAAACGTTAAAGCTTTTTTATCGTACTTACACCAGATAACATAATCAGTTGAATGAGTTAAGTATATTTCGACCAATATAGATTATTTCTTTACTCTAAGTTTCAAAAATCCGCAGCTACCATTAAATTTTCCAATTTCTTTTACATATGATATATGCATTTTCTGTTCACCAGTTAATATTAACAGATCTCATTGCTTACATCCAAGTCACACTAGATGACTCATTGCCAATTGTACCACATCTGCTGTATTTTGTTTTTATATATACATAGATATATATTCAACTTTCAGTAAACCCCAAAATGTGCAGTAATAGAGTAATACAGTGACTTTTCAAAACCAAAACCAGTAATAGTAAAACAGGCGGACAGCAACTAACGACAACCCTTTAATTTCTTATTCCTTACTTTAGAAATAAATGGTATAGCGTGTTATAAAATATAAGTGAGCAGGTCCGAGACCACCATTGTCGTCCCTTGATTTTCGTTGTTTACAAATATAGTCCCTAGTGTTGACAGTGGGTTACTTGCCATTAATTTTTATACCCCTTCCAAATTTATTTCTCCATGTTCACTGCCTCAAATTGCAAGTAGGGTAATGAAATTACACTGTAAAAAAATTTGGGTCCAGAATTTTAAAGGAAAGTAGTGATTTGGTCCAGCTGAAAAAGGTTGAAAATGAGCACTTCGGAAGCTGTCAAAAGATTTCAAGACGCCCTAAACATAAAATTGTCCATATTTTGAGTTAGAGGCGATGAAGTTTTCTATAAATTTGATATAATTTGTCCCAAAAGTAGTACAACACACTGTAAAAGTTTCTTTGAGAAAGCGCAGGTGGGATTTTTTTTATTTTCATTTATGTTCTAAAAGAAATGCACTACGATTTAATTGTGTTCTCGGACCTAAGAGGTGACATCTGTAAATATAGAATTTGTTCTCTGGCAACTTCCCTAAATGATTTGATGGTGTCAACTTGTCAAATAGCATGAAACTGAAGGATTTAAACTTTTATTTTATAGAATTTCTGCAAAAATGACCAATTTTGGCATTTTATGGTCAAAATAGACATTTTATAACTTTTTCAATATTGATGCATAAATGGCATCCTGACTTTCTATCTGACAGGTTTTTATGTGTCAATATTTGTGTTTCTATGCCTTTACCTGCTTCTTTTACTTATTTATGAACTCTGAATCTACAGAAAAGAGGTTTATCTCAGATAAAATGTGCAAAATGTGTTGTATAAATGACCCTAGTCTAAGGCCTTGTTTGGATGAAGGCAATAGTGGGGAGCTTGGTATATAAAATTTGATGTCCATATTAAAGACCTCACTAAATTTGTATCAAATGCACTTTTCAATGTCTATTGTACCTGTTCCATTTCACATAATATATTTCTTTTCTTCTGTAGGATAGCAAGTGGTTTAAATATAAGCCTGTTGAGAATAAATTGCATGCAAGTTTTTCCCTAAAAAGGCAAAAATCTTTGTTTCAGCCCATACTGCTTGTAAGAAAAGTTAATTGCAAGAGTCTTTTTGTGCTCAGATTTGTTGTATCATGTCACATGAGTATAGAAATGATAAAAAAAGACACAAATTTTTATTTCTTATAGCCTCAATATGCATTTTTTAATGTAAATATGTGGCACGGCCTTAATTGACCCTAAATTTTTTCCAGTCTTACTTGGCCTAAGACCCTTTTAAACTAATATGATATGTTATTTGTAACTTATCTTTCCATTTAAAGTTTTTTAAATACATATGTAAGGATTATTTATAACCAAAAAGCTTCACAAATTTAAAGTTGCTGGAAAATATTACATCTTCATGTAAGGCTCCCCTTCATTGAAAAACCTGAATTTTTAGGCGCAGGCTCATATAAATTTGACTTTTGAATAATTATGCCAAGTCTGATAAATCAAATGAGTACTCTATTGGTTTTAGTACATGATAAGTTATATATTAAGGCATTTAAAAAGTATTTTTTTGCAATATTTTAATTTTTAAAGCCCCAAATGTTGATAGTTGAAATTTTTCAATTTTAACGTCAAAATTTTACACGCAAAGATGAGTATAGAACTTAACTTAATGTCTATAATATACATCCTATTGTCATGAAACTTTGTAAGCAGTGTTATAATACATTAAGCTTTGTTCATACCAAGTTTTTTTAAGATTTGTCAACTCTTTCTACCCTATTAAATCGGTCCGAGACCACCATTGTCGTCCCTTGATTTTCGTTGTTTACAAATATAGTCCCTAGTGTTGACAGTGGGTTACTTGCCATTAATTTTTATACCCCTTCCAAATTTATTTCTCCATGTTCACTGCCTCAAATTGCAAGTAGGGTAATGAAATTACACTGTAAAAAAATTTGGGTCCAGAATTTTAAAGGAAAGTAGTGATTTGGTCCAGCTGAAAAAGGTTGAAAATGAGCACTTCGGAAGCTGTCAAAAGATTTCAAGACGCCCTAAACATAAAATTGTCCATATTTTGAGTTAGAGGCGATGAAGTTTTCTATAAATTTGATATAATTTGTCCCAAAAGTAGTACAACACACTGTAAAAGTTTCTTTGAGAAAGCGCAGGTGGGATTTTTTTTATTTTCATTTATGTTCTAAAAGAAATGCACTACGATTTAATTGTGTTCTCGGACCTAAGAGGTGACATCTGTAAATATAGAATTTGTTCTCTGGCAACTTCCCTAAATGATTTGATGGTGTCAACTTGTCAAATAGCATGAAACTGAAGGATTTAAACTTTTATTTTATAGAATTTCTGCAAAAATGACCAATTTTGGCATTTTATGGTCAAAATAGACATTTTATAACTTTTTCAATATTGATGCATAAATGGCATCCTGACTTTCTATCTGACAGGTTTTTATGTGTCAATATTTGTGTTTCTATGCCTTTACCTGCTTCTTTTACTTATTTATGAACTCTGAATCTACAGAAAAGAGGTTTATCTCAGATAAAATGTGCAAAATGTGTTGTATAAATGACCCTAGTCTAAGGCCTTGTTTGGATGAAGGCAATAGTGGGGAGCTTGGTATATAAAATTTGATGTCCATATTAAAGACCTCACTAAATTTGTATCAAATGCACTTTTCAATGTCTATTGTACCTGTTCCATTTCACATAATATATTTCTTTTCTTCTGTAGGATAGCAAGTGGTTTAAATATAAGCCTGTTGAGAATAAATTGCATGCAAGTTTTTCCCTGAAAAGGCAAAAATCTTTGTTTCAGCCCATACTGCTTGTAAGAAAAGTTAATTGCAAGAGTCTTTTTGTGCTCAGATTTGTTGTATCATGTCACATGAGTATAGAAATGATAAAAAAAGACACAAATTTTTATTTCTTATAGCCTCAATATGCATTTTTTAATGTAAATATGTGGCACGGCCTTAATTGACCCTAAATTTTTTCCAGTCTTACTTGGCCTAAGACCCTTTTAAACTAATATGATATGTTATTTGTAACTTATCTTTCCATTTAAAGTTTTTTAAATACATATGTAAGGATTATTTATAACCAAAAAGCTTCACAAATTTAAAGCTGCTGGAAAATATTACATCTTCATGTAAGGCTCCCCTTCATTGAAAAACCTGAATTTTTAGGCGCAGGCTCATATAAATTTGACTTTTGAATAATTATGCCAAGTCTGATAAATCAAATGAGTACTCTATTGGTTTTAGTACATGATAAGTTATATATTAAGGCATTTAAAAAGTATTTTTTTGCAATATTTTAATTTTTAAAGCCCCAAATGTTGATAGTTGAAATTTTTCAATTTTAACGTCAAAATTTTACACGCAAAGATGAGTATAGAACTTAACTTAATGTCTATAATATACATCCTATTGTCATGAAACTTTGTAAGCAGTGTTATAATACATTAAGCTTTGTTCATACCAAGTTTTTTTAAGATTTGTCAACTCTTTCTACCCTATTAAATCGGTCCGAGACCACCATTGTCGTCCCTTGATTTTCGTTGTTTACAAATATAGTCCCTAGTGTTGACAGTGGGTTACTTGCCATTAATTTTTATACCCCTTCCAAATTTATTTCTCCATGTTCACTGCCTCAAATTGCAAGTAGGGTAATGAAATTACACTGTAAAAAAATTTGGGTCCAGAATTTTAAAGGAAAGTAGTGATTTGGTCCAGCTGAAAAAGGTTGAAAATGAGCACTTCGGAAGCTGTCAAAAGATTTCAAGACGCCCTAAACATAAAATTGTCCATATTTTGAGTTAGAGGCGATGAAGTTTTCTATAAATTTGATATAATTTGTCCCAAAAGTAGTACAACACACTGTAAAAGTTTCTTTGAGAAAGCGCAGGTGGGATTTTTTTTATTTTCATTTATGTTCTAAAAGAAATGCACTACGATTTAATTGTGTTCTCGGACCTAAGAGGTGACATCTGTAAATATAGAATTTGTTCTCTGGCAACTTCCCTAAATGATTTGATGGTGTCAACTTGTCAAATAGCATGAAACTGAAGGATTTAAACTTTTATTTTATAGAATTTCTGCAAAAATGACCAATTTTGGCATTTTATGGTCAAAATAGACATTTTATAACTTTTTCAATATTGATGCATAAATGGCATCCTGACTTTCTATCTGACAGGTTTTTATGTGTCAATATTTGTGTTTCTATGCCTTTACCTGCTTCTTTTACTTATTTATGAACTCTGAATCTACAGAAAAGAGGTTTATCTCAGATAAAATGTGCAAAATGTGTTGTATAAATGACCCTAGTCTAAGGCCTTGTTTGGATGAAGGCAATAGTGGGGAGCTTGGTATATAAAATTTGATGTCCATATTAAAGACCTCACTAAATTTGTATCAAATGCACTTTTCAATGTCTATTGTACCTGTTCCATTTCACATAATATATTTCTTTTCTTCTGTAGGATAGCAAGTGGTTTAAATATAAGCCTGTTGAGAATAAATTGCATGCAAGTTTTTCCCTAAAAAGGCAAAAATCTTTGTTTCAGCCCATACTGCTTGTAAGAAAAGTTAATTGCAAGAGTCTTTTTGTGCTCAGATTTGTTGTATCATGTCACATGAGTATAGAAATGATAAAAAAAGACACAAATTTTTATTTCTTATAGCCTCAATATGCATTTTTTAATGTAAATATGTGGCACGGCCTTAATTGACCCTAAATTTTTTCCAGTCTTACTTGGCCTAAGACCCTTTTAAACTAATATGATATGTTATTTGTAACTTATCTTTCCATTTAAAGTTTTTTAAATACATATGTAAGGATTATTTATAACCAAAAAGCTTCACAAATTTAAAGTTGCTGGAAAATATTACATCTTCATGTAAGGCTCCCCTTCATTGAAAAACCTGAATTTTTAGGCGCAGGCTCATATAAATTTGACTTTTGAATAATTATGCCAAGTCTGATAAATCAAATGAGTACTCTATTGGTTTTAGTACATGATAAGTTATATATTAAGGCATTTAAAAAGTATTTTTTTGCAATATTTTAATTTTTAAAGCCCCAAATGTTGATAGTTGAAATTTTTCAATTTTAACGTCAAAATTTTACACGCAAAGATGAGTATAGAACTTAACTTAATGTCTATAATATACATCCTATTGTCATGAAACTTTGTAAGCAGTGTTATAATACATTAAGCTTTGTTCATACCAAGTTTTTTTAAGATTTGTCAACTCTTTCTACCCTATTAAATCGGTCCGAGACCACCATTGTCGTCCCTTGATTTTCGTTGTTTACAAATATAGTCCCTAGTGTTGACAGTGGGTTACTTGCCATTAATTTTTATACCCCTTCCAAATTTATTTCTCCATGTTCACTGCCTCAAATTGCAAGTAGGGTAATGAAATTACACTGTAAAAAAATTTGGGTCCAGAATTTTAAAGGAAAGTAGTGATTTGGTCCAGCTGAAAAAGGTTGAAAATGAGCACTTCGGAAGCTGTCAAAAGATTTCAAGACGCCCTAAACATAAAATTGTCCATATTTTGAGTTAGAGGCGATGAAGTTTTCTATAAATTTGATATAATTTGTCCCAAAAGTAGTACAACACACTGTAAAAGTTTCTTTGAGAAAGCGCAGGTGGGATTTTTTTTATTTTCATTTATGTTCTAAAAGAAATGCACTACGATTTAATTGTGTTCTCGGACCTAAGAGGTGACATCTGTAAATATAGAATTTGTTCTCTGGCAACTTCCCTAAATGATTTGATGGTGTCAACTTGTCAAATAGCATGAAACTGAAGGATTTAAACTTTTATTTTATAGAATTTCTGCAAAAATGACCAATTTTGGCATTTTATGGTCAAAATAGACATTTTATAACTTTTTCAATATTGATGCATAAATGGCATCCTGACTTTCTATCTGACAGGTTTTTATGTGTCAATATTTGTGTTTCTATGCCTTTACCTGCTTCTTTTACTTATTTATGAACTCTGAATCTACAGAAAAGAGGTTTATCTCAGATAAAATGTGCAAAATGTGTTGTATAAATGACCCTAGTCTAAGGCCTTGTTTGGATGAAGGCAATAGTGGGGAGCTTGGTATATAAAATTTGATGTCCATATTAAAGACCTCACTAAATTTGTATCAAATGCACTTTTCAATGTCTATTGTACCTGTTCCATTTCACATAATATATTTCTTTTCTTCTGTAGGATAGCAAGTGGTTTAAATATAAGCCTGTTGAGAATAAATTGCATGCAAGTTTTTCCCTGAAAAGGCAAAAATCTTTGTTTCAGCCCATACTGCTTGTAAGAAAAGTTAATTGCAAGAGTCTTTTTGTGCTCAGATTTGTTGTATCATGTCACATGAGTATAGAAATGATAAAAAAAGACACAAATTTTTATTTCTTATAGCCTCAATATGCATTTTTTAATGTAAATATGTGGCACGGCCTTAATTGACCCTAAATTTTTTCCAGTCTTACTTGGCCTAAGACCCTTTTAAACTAATATGATATGTTATTTGTAACTTATCTTTCCATTTAAAGTTTTTTAAATACATATGTAAGGATTATTTATAACCAAAAAGCTTCACAAATTTAAAGCTGCTGGAAAATATTACATCTTCATGTAAGGCTCCCCTTCATTGAAAAACCTGAATTTTTAGGCGCAGGCTCATATAAATTTGACTTTTGAATAATTATGCCAAGTCTGATAAATCAAATGAGTACTCTATTGGTTTTAGTACATGATAAGTTATATATTAAGGCATTTAAAAAGTATTTTTTTGCAATATTTTAATTTTTAAAGCCCCAAATGTTGATAGTTGAAATTTTTCAATTTTAACGTCAAAATTTTACACGCAAAGATGAGTATAGAACTTAACTTAATGTCTATAATATACATCCTATTGTCATGAAACTTTGTAAGCAGTGTTATAATACATTAAGCTTTGTTCATACCAAGTTTTTTTAAGATTTGTCAACTCTTTCTACCCTATTAAATCGGTCCGAGACCACCATTGTCGTCCCTTGATTTTCGTTGTTTACAAATATAGTCCCTAGTGTTGACAGTGGGTTACTTGCCATTAATTTTTATACCCCTTCCAAATTTATTTCTCCATGTTCACTGCCTCAAATTGCAAGTAGGGTAATGAAATTACACTGTAAAAAAATTTGGGTCCAGAATTTTAAAGGAAAGTAGTGATTTGGTCCAGCTGAAAAAGGTTGAAAATGAGCACTTCGGAAGCTGTCAAAAGATTTCAAGACGCCCTAAACATAAAATTGTCCATATTTTGAGTTAGAGGCGATGAAGTTTTCTATAAATTTGATATAATTTGTCCCAAAAGTAGTACAACACACTGTAAAAGTTTCTTTGAGAAAGCGCAGGTGGGATTTTTTTTATTTTCATTTATGTTCTAAAAGAAATGCACTACGATTTAATTGTGTTCTCGGACCTAAGAGGTGACATCTGTAAATATAGAATTTGTTCTCTGGCAACTTCCCTAAATGATTTGATGGTGTCAACTTGTCAAATAGCATGAAACTGAAGGATTTAAACTTTTATTTTATAGAATTTCTGCAAAAATGACCAATTTTGGCATTTTATGGTCAAAATAGACATTTTATAACTTTTTCAATATTGATGCATAAATGGCATCCTGACTTTCTATCTGACAGGTTTTTATGTGTCAATATTTGTGTTTCTATGCCTTTACCTGCTTCTTTTACTTATTTATGAACTCTGAATCTACAGAAAAGAGGTTTATCTCAGATAAAATGTGCAAAATGTGTTGTATAAATGACCCTAGTCTAAGGCCTTGTTTGGATGAAGGCAATAGTGGGGAGCTTGGTATATAAAATTTGATGTCCATATTAAAGACCTCACTAAATTTGTATCAAATGCACTTTTCAATGTCTATTGTACCTGTTCCATTTCACATAATATATTTCTTTTCTTCTGTAGGATAGCAAGTGGTTTAAATATAAGCCTGTTGAGAATAAATTGCATGCAAGTTTTTCCCTGAAAAGGCAAAAATCTTTGTTTCAGCCCATACTGCTTGTAAGAAAAGTTAATTGCAAGAGTCTTTTTGTGCTCAGATTTGTTGTATCATGTCACATGAGTATAGAAATGATAAAAAAAGACACAAATTTTTATTTCTTATAGCCTCAATATGCATTTTTTAATGTAAATATGTGGCACGGCCTTAATTGACCCTAAATTTTTTCCAGTCTTACTTGGCCTAAGACCCTTTTAAACTAATATGATATGTTATTTGTAACTTATCTTTCCATTTAAAGTTTTTTAAATACATATGTAAGGATTATTTATAACCAAAAAGCTTCACAAATTTAAAGCTGCTGGAAAATATTACATCTTCATGTAAGGCTCCCCTTCATTGAAAAACCTGAATTTTTAGGCGCAGGCTCATATAAATTTGACTTTTGAATAATTATGCCAAGTCTGATAAATCAAATGAGTACTCTATTGGTTTTAGTACATGATAAGTTATATATTAAGGCATTTAAAAAGTATTTTTTTGCAATATTTTAATTTTTAAAGCCCCAAATGTTGATAGTTGAAATTTTTCAATTTTAACGTCAAAATTTTACACGCAAAGATGAGTATAGAACTTAACTTAATGTCTATAATATACATCCTATTGTCATGAAACTTTGTAAGCAGTGTTATAATACATTAAGCTTTGTTCATACCAAGTTTTTTTAAGATTTGTCAACTCTTTCTACCCTATTAAATCGGTCCGAGACCACCATTGTTGTCCCTTGATTTTCGTTGTTTACAAATATAGTCCCTAGTGTTGACAGTGGGTTACTTGCCATTAATTTTTATACCCCTTCCAAATTTATTTCTCCATGTTCACTGCCTCAAATTGCAAGTAGGGTAATGAAATTACACTGTAAAAAAATTTGGGTCCAGAATTTTAAAGGAAAGTAGTGATTTGGTCCAGCTGAAAAAGGTTGAAAATGAGCACTTCGGAAGCTGTCAAAAGATTTCAAGACGCCCTAAACATAAAATTGTCCATATTTTGAGTTAGAGGCGATGAAGTTTTCTATAAATTTGATATAATTTGTCCCAAAAGTAGTACAACACACTGTAAAAGTTTCTTTGAGAAAGCGCAGGTGGGATTTTTTTTATTTTCATTTATGTTCTAAAAGAAATGCACTACGATTTAATTGTGTTCTCGGACCTAAGAGGTGACATCTGTAAATATAGAATTTGTTCTCTGGCAACTTCCCTAAATGATTTGATGGTGTCAACTTGTCAAATAGCATGAAACTGAAGGATTTAAACTTTTATTTTATAGAATTTCTGCAAAAATGACCAATTTTGGCATTTTATGGTCAAAATAGACATTTTATAACTTTTTCAATATTGATGCATAAATGGCATCCTGACTTTCTATCTGACAGGTTTTTATGTGTCAATATTTGTGTTTCTATGCCTTTACCTGCTTCTTTTACTTATTTATGAACTCTGAATCTACAGAAAAGAGGTTTATCTCAGATAAAATGTGCAAAATGTGTTGTATAAATGACCCTAGTCTAAGGCCTTGTTTGGATGAAGGCAATAGTGGGGAGCTTGGTATATAAAATTTGATGTCCATATTAAAGACCTCACTAAATTTGTATCAAATGCACTTTTCAATGTCTATTGTACCTGTTCCATTTCACATAATATATTTCTTTTCTTCTGTAGGATAGCAAGTGGTTTAAATATAAGCCTGTTGAGAATAAATTGCATGCAAGTTTTTCCCTGAAAAGGCAAAAATCTTTGTTTCAGCCCATACTGCTTGTAAGAAAAGTTAATTGCAAGAGTCTTTTTGTGCTCAGATTTGTTGTATCATGTCACATGAGTATAGAAATGATAAAAAAAGACACAAATTTTTATTTCTTATAGCCTCAATATGCATTTTTTAATGTAAATATGTGGCACGGCCTTAATTGACCCTAAATTTTTTCCAGTCTTACTTGGCCTAAGACCCTTTTAAACTAATATGATATGTTATTTGTAACTTATCTTTCCATTTAAAGTTTTTTAAATACATATGTAAGGATTATTTATAACCAAAAAGCTTCACAAATTTAAAGCTGCTGGAAAATATTACATCTTCATGTAAGGCTCCCCTTCATTGAAAAACCTGAATTTTTAGGCGCAGGCTCATATAAATTTGACTTTTGAATAATTATGCCAAGTCTGATAAATCAAATGAGTACTCTATTGGTTTTAGTACATGATAAGTTATATATTAAGGCATTTAAAAAGTATTTTTTTGCAATATTTTAATTTTTAAAGCCCCAAATGTTGATAGTTGAAATTTTTCAATTTTAACGTCAAAATTTTACACGCAAAGATGAGTATAGAACTTAACTTAATGTCTATAATATACATCCTATTGTCATGAAACTTTGTAAGCAGTGTTATAATACATTAAGCTTTGTTCATACCAAGTTTTTTTAAGATTTGTCAACTCTTTCTACCCTATTAAATCGGTCCGAGACCACCATTGTCGTCCCTTGATTTTCGTTGTTTACAAATATAGTCCCTAGTGTTGACAGTGGGTTACTTGCCATTAATTTTTATACCCCTTCCAAATTTATTTCTCCATGTTCACTGCCTCAAATTGCAAGTAGGGTAATGAAATTACACTGTAAAAAAATTTGGGTCCAGAATTTTAAAGGAAAGTAGTGATTTGGTCCAGCTGAAAAAGGTTGAAAATGAGCACTTCGGAAGCTGTCAAAAGATTTCAAGACGCCCTAAACATAAAATTGTCCATATTTTGAGTTAGAGGCGATGAAGTTTTCTATAAATTTGATATAATTTGTCCCAAAAGTAGTACAACACACTGTAAAAGTTTCTTTGAGAAAGCGCAGGTGGGATTTTTTTTATTTTCATTTATGTTCTAAAAGAAATGCACTACGATTTAATTGTGTTCTCGGACCTAAGAGGTGACATCTGTAAATATAGAATTTGTTCTCTGGCAACTTCCCTAAATGATTTGATGGTGTCAACTTGTCAAATAGCATGAAACTGAAGGATTTAAACTTTTATTTTATAGAATTTCTGCAAAAATGACCAATTTTGGCATTTTATGGTCAAAATAGACATTTTATAACTTTTTCAATATTGATGCATAAATGGCATCCTGACTTTCTATCTGACAGGTTTTTATGTGTCAATATTTGTGTTTCTATGCCTTTACCTGCTTCTTTTACTTATTTATGAACTCTGAATCTACAGAAAAGAGGTTTATCTCAGATAAAATGTGCAAAATGTGTTGTATAAATGACCCTAGTCTAAGGCCTTGTTTGGATGAAGGCAATAGTGGGGAGCTTGGTATATAAAATTTGATGTCCATATTAAAGACCTCACTAAATTTGTATCAAATGCACTTTTCAATGTCTATTGTACCTGTTCCATTTCACATAATATATTTCTTTTCTTCTGTAGGATAGCAAGTGGTTTAAATATAAGCCTGTTGAGAATAAATTGCATGCAAGTTTTTCCCTGAAAAGGCAAAAATCTTTGTTTCAGCCCATACTGCTTGTAAGAAAAGTTAATTGCAAGAGTCTTTTTGTGCTCAGATTTGTTGTATCATGTCACATGAGTATAGAAATGATAAAAAAAGACACAAATTTTTATTTCTTATAGCCTCAATATGCATTTTTTAATGTAAATATGTGGCACGGCCTTAATTGACCCTAAATTTTTTCCAGTCTTACTTGGCCTAAGACCCTTTTAAACTAATATGATATGTTATTTGTAACTTATCTTTCCATTTAAAGTTTTTTAAATACATATGTAAGGATTATTTATAACCAAAAAGCTTCACAAATTTAAAGCTGCTGGAAAATATTACATCTTCATGTAAGGCTCCCCTTCATTGAAAAACCTGAATTTTTAGGCGCAGGCTCATATAAATTTGACTTTTGAATAATTATGCCAAGTCTGATAAATCAAATGAGTACTCTATTGGTTTTAGTACATGATAAGTTATATATTAAGGCATTTAAAAAGTATTTTTTTGCAATATTTTAATTTTTAAAGCCCCAAATGTTGATAGTTGAAATTTTTCAATTTTAACGTCAAAATTTTACACGCAAAGATGAGTATAGAACTTAACTTAATGTCTATAATATACATCCTATTGTCATGAAACTTTGTAAGCAGTGTTATAATACATTAAGCTTTGTTCATACCAAGTTTTTTTAAGATTTGTCAACTCTTTCTACCCTATTAAATCGGTCCGAGACCACCATTGTCGTCCCTTGATTTTCGTTGTTTACAAATATAGTCCCTAGTGTTGACAGTGGGTTACTTGCCATTAATTTTTATACCCCTTCCAAATTTATTTCTCCATGTTCACTGCCTCAAATTGCAAGTAGGGTAATGAAATTACACTGTAAAAAAATTTGGGTCCAGAATTTTAAAGGAAAGTAGTGATTTGGTCCAGCTGAAAAAGGTTGAAAATGAGCACTTCGGAAGCTGTCAAAAGATTTCAAGACGCCCTAAACATAAAATTGTCCATATTTTGAGTTAGAGGCGATGAAGTTTTCTATAAATTTGATATAATTTGTCCCAAAAGTAGTACAACACACTGTAAAAGTTTCTTTGAGAAAGCGCAGGTGGGATTTTTTTTATTTTCATTTATGTTCTAAAAGAAATGCACTACGATTTAATTGTGTTCTCGGACCTAAGAGGTGACATCTGTAAATATAGAATTTGTTCTCTGGCAACTTCCCTAAATGATTTGATGGTGTCAACTTGTCAAATAGCATGAAACTGAAGGATTTAAACTTTTATTTTATAGAATTTCTGCAAAAATGACCAATTTTGGCATTTTATGGTCAAAATAGACATTTTATAACTTTTTCAATATTGATGCATAAATGGCATCCTGACTTTCTATCTGACAGGTTTTTATGTGTCAATATTTGTGTTTCTATGCCTTTACCTGCTTCTTTTACTTATTTATGAACTCTGAATCTACAGAAAAGAGGTTTATCTCAGATAAAATGTGCAAAATGTGTTGTATAAATGACCCTAGTCTAAGGCCTTGTTTGGATGAAGGCAATAGTGGGGAGCTTGGTATATAAAATTTGATGTCCATATTAAAGACCTCACTAAATTTGTATCAAATGCACTTTTCAATGTCTATTGTACCTGTTCCATTTCACATAATATATTTCTTTTCTTCTGTAGGATAGCAAGTGGTTTAAATATAAGCCTGTTGAGAATAAATTGCATGCAAGTTTTTCCCTGAAAAGGCAAAAATCTTTGTTTCAGCCCATACTGCTTGTAAGAAAAGTTAATTGCAAGAGTCTTTTTGTGCTCAGATTTGTTGTATCATGTCACATGAGTATAGAAATGATAAAAAAAGACACAAATTTTTATTTCTTATAGCCTCAATATGCATTTTTTAATGTAAATATGTGGCACGGCCTTAATTGACCCTAAATTTTTTCCAGTCTTACTTGGCCTAAGACCCTTTTAAACTAATATGATATGTTATTTGTAACTTATCTTTCCATTTAAAGTTTTTTAAATACATATGTAAGGATTATTTATAACCAAAAAGCTTCACAAATTTAAAGCTGCTGGAAAATATTACATCTTCATGTAAGGCTCCCCTTCATTGAAAAACCTGAATTTTTAGGCGCAGGCTCATATAAATTTGACTTTTGAATAATTATGCCAAGTCTGATAAATCAAATGAGTACTCTATTGGTTTTAGTACATGATAAGTTATATATTAAGGCATTTAAAAAGTATTTTTTTGCAATATTTTAATTTTTAAAGCCCCAAATGTTGATAGTTGAAATTTTTCAATTTTAACGTCAAAATTTTACACGCAAAGATGAGTATAGAACTTAACTTAATGTCTATAATATACATCCTATTGTCATGAAACTTTGTAAGCAGTGTTATAATACATTAAGCTTTGTTCATACCAAGTTTTTTTAAGATTTGTCAACTCTTTCTACCCTATTAAATCGGTCCGAGACCACCATTGTCGTCCCTTGATTTTCGTTGTTTACAAATATAGTCCCTAGTGTTGACAGTGGGTTACTTGCCATTAATTTTTATACCCCTTCCAAATTTATTTCTCCATGTTCACTGCCTCAAATTGCAAGTAGGGTAATGAAATTACACTGTAAAAAAATTTGGGTCCAGAATTTTAAAGGAAAGTAGTGATTTGGTCCAGCTGAAAAAGGTTGAAAATGAGCACTTCGGAAGCTGTCAAAAGATTTCAAGACGCCCTAAACATAAAATTGTCCATATTTTGAGTTAGAGGCGATGAAGTTTTCTATAAATTTGATATAATTTGTCCCAAAAGTAGTACAACACACTGTAAAAGTTTCTTTGAGAAAGCGCAGGTGGGATTTTTTTTATTTTCATTTATGTTCTAAAAGAAATGCACTACGATTTAATTGTGTTCTCGGACCTAAGAGGTGACATCTGTAAATATAGAATTTGTTCTCTGGCAACTTCCCTAAATGATTTGATGGTGTCAACTTGTCAAATAGCATGAAACTGAAGGATTTAAACTTTTATTTTATAGAATTTCTGCAAAAATGACCAATTTTGGCATTTTATGGTCAAAATAGACATTTTATAACTTTTTCAATATTGATGCATAAATGGCATCCTGACTTTCTATCTGACAGGTTTTTATGTGTCAATATTTGTGTTTCTATGCCTTTACCTGCTTCTTTTACTTATTTATGAACTCTGAATCTACAGAAAAGAGGTTTATCTCAGATAAAATGTGCAAAATGTGTTGTATAAATGACCCTAGTCTAAGGCCTTGTTTGGATGAAGGCAATAGTGGGGAGCTTGGTATATAAAATTTGATGTCCATATTAAAGACCTCACTAAATTTGTATCAAATGCACTTTTCAATGTCTATTGTACCTGTTCCATTTCACATAATATATTTCTTTTCTTCTGTAGGATAGCAAGTGGTTTAAATATAAGCCTGTTGAGAATAAATTGCATGCAAGTTTTTCCCTGAAAAGGCAAAAATCTTTGTTTCAGCCCATACTGCTTGTAAGAAAAGTTAATTGCAAGAGTCTTTTTGTGCTCAGATTTGTTGTATCATGTCACATGAGTATAGAAATGATAAAAAAAGACACAAATTTTTATTTCTTATAGCCTCAATATGCATTTTTTAATGTAAATATGTGGCACGGCCTTAATTGACCCTAAATTTTTTCCAGTCTTACTTGGCCTAAGACCCTTTTAAACTAATATGATATGTTATTTGTAACTTATCTTTCCATTTAAAGTTTTTTAAATACATATGTAAGGATTATTTATAACCAAAAAGCTTCACAAATTTAAAGTTGCTGGAAAATATTACATCTTCATGTAAGGCTCCCCTTCATTGAAAAACCTGAATTTTTAGGCGCAGGCTCATATAAATTTGACTTTTGAATAATTATGCCAAGTCTGATAAATCAAATGAGTACTCTATTGGTTTTAGTACATGATAAGTTATATATTAAGGCATTTAAAAAGTATTTTTTTGCAATATTTTAATTTTTAAAGCCCCAAATGTTGATAGTTGAAATTTTTCAATTTTAACGTCAAAATTTTACACGCAAAGATGAGTATAGAACTTAACTTAATGTCTATAATATACATCCTACTGTCATGAAACTTTGTAAGCAGTGTTATAATACATTAAGCTTTGTTCATACCAAGTTTTTTTAAGATTTGTCAACTCTTTCTACCCTATTAAATCGGTCCGAGACCACCATTGTCGTCCCTTGATTTTCGTTGTTTACAAATATAGTCCCTAGTGTTGACAGTGGGTTACTTGCCATTAATTTTTATACCCCTTCCAAATTTATTTCTCCATGTTCACTGCCTCAAATTGCAAGTAGGGTAATGAAATTACACTGTAAAAAAATTTGGGTCCAGAATTTTAAAGGAAAGTAGTGATTTGGTCCAGCTGAAAAAGGTTGAAAATGAGCACTTCGGAAGCTGTCAAAAGATTTCAAGACGCCCTAAACATAAAATTGTCCATATTTTGAGTTAGAGGCGATGAAGTTTTCTATAAATTTGATATAATTTGTCCCAAAAGTAGTACAACACACTGTAAAAGTTTCTTTGAGAAAGCGCAGGTGGGATTTTTTTTATTTTCATTTATGTTCTAAAAGAAATGCACTACGATTTAATTGTGTTCTCGGACCTAAGAGGTGACATCTGTAAATATAGAATTTGTTCTCTGGCAACTTCCCTAAATGATTTGATGGTGTCAACTTGTCAAATAGCATGAAACTGAAGGATTTAAACTTTTATTTTATAGAATTTCTGCAAAAATGACCAATTTTGGCATTTTATGGTCAAAATAGACATTTTATAACTTTTTCAATATTGATGCATAAATGGCATCCTGACTTTCTATCTGACAGGTTTTTATGTGTCAATATTTGTGTTTCTATGCCTTTACCTGCTTCTTTTACTTATTTATGAACTCTGAATCTACAGAAAAGAGGTTTATCTCAGATAAAATGTGCAAAATGTGTTGTATAAATGACCCTAGTCTAAGGCCTTGTTTGGATGAAGGCAATAGTGGGGAGCTTGGTATATAAAATTTGATGTCCATATTAAAGACCTCACTAAATTTGTATCAAATGCACTTTTCAATGTCTATTGTACCTGTTCCATTTCACATAATATATTTCTTTTCTTCTGTAGGATAGCAAGTGGTTTAAATATAAGCCTGTTGAGAATAAATTGCATGCAAGTTTTTCCCTGAAAAGGCAAAAATCTTTGTTTCAGCCCATACTGCTTGTAAGAAAAGTTAATTGCAAGAGTCTTTTTGTGCTCAGATTTGTTGTATCATGTCACATGAGTATAGAAATGATAAAAAAAGACACAAATTTTTATTTCTTATAGCCTCAATATGCATTTTTTAATGTAAATATGTGGCACGGCCTTAATTGACCCTAAATTTTTTCCAGTCTTACTTGGCCTAAGACCCTTTTAAACTAATATGATATGTTATTTGTAACTTATCTTTCCATTTAAAGTTTTTTAAATACATATGTAAGGATTATTTATAACCAAAAAGCTTCACAAATTTAAAGCTGCTGGAAAATATTACATCTTCATGTAAGGCTCCCCTTCATTGAAAAACCTGAATTTTTAGGCGCAGGCTCATATAAATTTGACTTTTGAATAATTATGCCAAGTCTGATAAATCAAATGAGTACTCTATTGGTTTTAGTACATGATAAGTTATATATTAAGGCATTTAAAAAGTATTTTTTTGCAATATTTTAATTTTTAAAGCCCCAAATGTTGATAGTTGAAATTTTTCAATTTTAACGTCAAAATTTTACACGCAAAGATGAGTATAGAACTTAACTTAATGTCTATAATATACATCCTATTGTCATGAAACTTTGTAAGCAGTGTTATAATACATTAAGCTTTGTTCATACCAAGTTTTTTTAAGATTTGTCAACTCTTTCTACCCTATTAAATCGGTCCGAGACCACCATTGTCGTCCCTTGATTTTCGTTGTTTACAAATATAGTCCCTAGTGTTGACAGTGGGTTACTTGCCATTAATTTTTATACCCCTTCCAAATTTATTTCTCCATGTTCACTGCCTCAAATTGCAAGTAGGGTAATGAAATTACACTGTAAAAAAATTTGGGTCCAGAATTTTAAAGGAAAGTAGTGATTTGGTCCAGCTGAAAAAGGTTGAAAATGAGCACTTCGGAAGCTGTCAAAAGATTTCAAGACGCCCTAAACATAAAATTGTCCATATTTTGAGTTAGAGGCGATGAAGTTTTCTATAAATTTGATATAATTTGTCCCAAAAGTAGTACAACACACTGTAAAAGTTTCTTTGAGAAAGCGCAGGTGGGATTTTTTTTATTTTCATTTATGTTCTAAAAGAAATGCACTACGATTTAATTGTGTTCTCGGACCTAAGAGGTGACATCTGTAAATATAGAATTTGTTCTCTGGCAACTTCCCTAAATGATTTGATGGTGTCAACTTGTCAAATAGCATGAAACTGAAGGATTTAAACTTTTATTTTATAGAATTTCTGCAAAAATGACCAATTTTGGCATTTTATGGTCAAAATAGACATTTTATAACTTTTTCAATATTGATGCATAAATGGCATCCTGACTTTCTATCTGACAGGTTTTTATGTGTCAATATTTGTGTTTCTATGCCTTTACCTGCTTCTTTTACTTATTTATGAACTCTGAATCTACAGAAAAGAGGTTTATCTCAGATAAAATGTGCAAAATGTGTTGTATAAATGACCCTAGTCTAAGGCCTTGTTTGGATGAAGGCAATAGTGGGGAGCTTGGTATATAAAATTTGATGTCCATATTAAAGACCTCACTAAATTTGTATCAAATGCACTTTTCAATGTCTATTGTACCTGTTCCATTTCACATAATATATTTCTTTTCTTCTGTAGGATAGCAAGTGGTTTAAATATAAGCCTGTTGAGAATAAATTGCATGCAAGTTTTTCCCTGAAAAGGCAAAAATCTTTGTTTCAGCCCATACTGCTTGTAAGAAAAGTTAATTGCAAGAGTCTTTTTGTGCTCAGATTTGTTGTATCATGTCACATGAGTATAGAAATGATAAAAAAAGACACAAATTTTTATTTCTTATAGCCTCAATATGCATTTTTTAATGTAAATATGTGGCACGGCCTTAATTGACCCTAAATTTTTTCCAGTCTTACTTGGCCTAAGACCCTTTTAAACTAATATGATATGTTATTTGTAACTTATCTTTCCATTTAAAGTTTTTTAAATACATATGTAAGGATTATTTATAACCAAAAAGCTTCACAAATTTAAAGCTGCTGGAAAATATTACATCTTCATGTAAGGCTCCCCTTCATTGAAAAACCTGAATTTTTAGGCGCAGGCTCATATAAATTTGACTTTTGAATAATTATGCCAAGTCTGATAAATCAAATGAGTACTCTATTGGTTTTAGTACATGATAAGTTATATATTAAGGCATTTAAAAAGTATTTTTTTGCAATATTTTAATTTTTAAAGCCCCAAATGTTGATAGTTGAAATTTTTCAATTTTAACGTCAAAATTTTACACGCAAAGATGAGTATAGAACTTAACTTAATGTCTATAATATACATCCTATTGTCATGAAACTTTGTAAGCAGTGTTATAATACATTAAGCTTTGTTCATACCAAGTTTTTTTAAGATTTGTCAACTCTTTCTACCCTATTAAATCGGTCCGAGACCACCATTGTCGTCCCTTGATTTTCGTTGTTTACAAATATAGTCCCTAGTGTTGACAGTGGGTTACTTGCCATTAATTTTTATACCCCTTCCAAATTTATTTCTCCATGTTCACTGCCTCAAATTGCAAGTAGGGTAATGAAATTACACTGTAAAAAAATTTGGGTCCAGAATTTTAAAGGAAAGTAGTGATTTGGTCCAGCTGAAAAAGGTTGAAAATGAGCACTTCGGAAGCTGTCAAAAGATTTCAAGACGCCCTAAACATAAAATTGTCCATATTTTGAGTTAGAGGCGATGAAGTTTTCTATAAATTTGATATAATTTGTCCCAAAAGTAGTACAACACACTGTAAAAGTTTCTTTGAGAAAGCGCAGGTGGGATTTTTTTTATTTTCATTTATGTTCTAAAAGAAATGCACTACGATTTAATTGTGTTCTCGGACCTAAGAGGTGACATCTGTAAATATAGAATTTGTTCTCTGGCAACTTCCCTAAATGATTTGATGGTGTCAAATTGTCAAATAGCATGAAACTGAAGGATTTAAACTTTTATTTTATAGAATTTCTGCAAAAAAGACCAATTTTGGCATTTTATGGTCAAAATAGACATTTTATAACTTTTTCAATATTGATGCATAAATGGCATCCTGACTTTCTATCTGACAGGTTTTTATGTGTCAATATTTGTGTTTCTATGCCTTTACCTGCTTCTTTTACTTATTTATGAACTCTGAATCTACAGAAAAGAGGTTTATCTCAGATAAAATGTGCAAAATGTGTTGTATAAATGACCCTAGTCTAAGGCCTTGTTTGGATGAAGGCAATAGTGGGGAGCTTGGTATATAAAATTTGATGTCCATATTAAAGACCTCACTAAATTTGTATCAAATGCACTTTTCAATGTCTATTGTACCTGTTCCATTTCACATAATATATTTCTTTTCTTCTGTAGGATAGCAAGTGGTTTAAATATAAGCCTGTTGAGAATAAATTGCATGCAAGTTTTTCCCTAAAAAGGCAAAAATCTTTGTTTCAGCCCATACTGCTTGTAAGAAAAGTTAATTGCAAGAGTCTTTTTGTGCTCAGATTTGTTGTATCATGTCACATGAGTATAGAAATGATAAAAAAAGACACAAATTTTTATTTCTTATAGCCTCAATATGCATTTTTTAATGTAAATATGTGGCACGGCCTTAATTGACCCTAAATTTTTTCCAGTCTTACTTGGCCTAAGACCCTTTTAAACTAATATGATATGTTATTTGTAACTTATCTTTCCATTTAAAGTTTTTTAAATACATATGTAAGGATTATTTATAACCAAAAAGCTTCACAAATTTAAAGCTGCTGGAAAATATTACATCTTCATGTAAGGCTCCCCTTCATTGAAAAACCTGAATTTTTAGGCGCAGGCTCATATAAATTTGACTTTTGAATAATTATGCCAAGTCTGATAAATCAAATGAGTACTCTATTGGTTTTAGTACATGATAAGTTATATATTAAGGCATTTAAAAAGTATTTTTTTGCAATATTTTAATTTTTAAAGCCCCAAATGTTGATAGTTGAAATTTTTCAATTTTAACGTCAAAATTTTACACGCAAAGATGAGTATAGAACTTAACTTAATGTCTATAATATACATCCTATTGTCATGAAACTTTGTAAGCAGTGTTATAATACATTAAGCTTTGTTCATACCAAGTTTTTTTAAGATTTGTCAACTCTTTCTACCCTATTAAATCGGTCCGAGACCACCATTGTCGTCCCTTGATTTTCGTTGTTTACAAATATAGTCCCTAGTGTTGACAGTGGGTTACTTGCCATTAATTTTTATACCCCTTCCAAATTTATTTCTCCATGTTCACTGCCTCAAATTGCAAGTAGGGTAATGAAATTACACTGTAAAAAAATTTGGGTCCAGAATTTTAAAGGAAAGTAGTGATTTGGTCCAGCTGAAAAAGGTTGAAAATGAGCACTTCGGAAGCTGTCAAAAGATTTCAAGACGCCCTAAACATAAAATTGTCCATATTTTGAGTTAGAGGCGATGAAGTTTTCTATCAATTTGATATAATTTGTCCCAAAAGTAGTACAACACACTGTAAAAGTTTCTTTGAGAAAGCGCAGGTGGGATTTTTTTTATTTTCATTTATGTTCTAAAAGAAATGCACTACGATTTAATTGTGTTCTCGGACCTAAGAGGTGACATCTGTAAATATAGAATTTGTTCTCTGGCAACTTCCCTAAATGATTTGATGGTGTCAAATTGTCAAATAGCATGAAACTGAAGGATTTAAACTTTTATTTTATAGAATTTCTGCAAAAAAGACCAATTTTGGCATTTTATGGTCAAAATAGACATTTTATAACTTTTTCAATATTGATGCATAAATGGCATCCTGACTTTCTATCTGACAGGTTTTTATGTGTCAATATTTGTGTTTCTATGCCTTTACCTGCTTCTTTTACTTATTTATGAACTCTGAATCTACAGAAAAGAGGTTTATCTCAGATAAAATGTGCAAAATGTGTTGTATAAATGACCCTAGTCTAAGGCCTTGTTTGGATGAAGGCAATAGTGGGGAGCTTGGTATATAAAATTTGATGTCCATATTAAAGACCTCACTAAATTTGTATCAAATGCACTTTTCAATGTCTATTGTACCTGTTCCATTTCACATAATATATTTCTTTTCTTCTGTAGGATAGCAAGTGGTTTAAATATAAGCCTGTTGAGAATAAATTGCATGCAAGTTTTTCCCTAAAAAGGCAAAAATCTTTGTTTCAGCCCATACTGCTTGTAAGAAAAGTTAATTGCAAGAGTCTTTTTGTGCTCAGATTTGTTGTATCATGTCACATGAGTATAGAAATGATAAAAAAAGACACAAATTTTTATTTCTTATAGCCTCAATATGCATTTTTTAATGTAAATATGTGGCACGGCCTTAATTGACCCTAAATTTTTTCCAGTCTTACTTGGCCTAAGACCCTTTTAAACTAATATGATATGTTATTTGTAACTTATCTTTCCATTTAAAGTTTTTTAAATACATATGTAAGGATTATTTATAACCAAAAAGCTTCACAAATTTAAAGTTGCTGGAAAATATTACATCTTCATGTAAGGCTCCCCTTCATTGAAAAACCTGAATTTTTAGGCGCAGGCTCATATAAATTTGACTTTTGAATAATTATGCCAAGTCTGATAAATCAAATGAGTACTCTATTGGTTTTAGTACATGATAAGTTATATATTAAGGCATTTAAAAAGTATTTTTTTGCAATATTTTAATTTTTAAAGCCCCAAATGTTGATAGTTGAAATTTTTCAATTTTAACGTCAAAATTTTACACGCAAAGATGAGTATAGAACTTAACTTAATGTCTATAATATACATCCTACTGTCATGAAACTTTGTAAGCAGTGTTATAATACATTAAGCTTTGTTCATACCAAGTTTTTTTAAGATTTGTCAACTCTTTCTACCCTATTAAATCGGTCCGAGACCACCATTGTCGTCCCTTGATTTTCGTTGTTTACAAATATAGTCCCTAGTGTTGACAGTGGGTTACTTGCCATTAATTTTTATACCCCTTCCAAATTTATTTCTCCATGTTCACTGCCTCAAATTGCAAGTAGGGTAATGAAATTACACTGTAAAAAAATTTGGGTCCAGAATTTTAAAGGAAAGTAGTGATTTGGTCCAGCTGAAAAAGGTTGAAAATGAGCACTTCGGAAGCTGTCAAAAGATTTCAAGACGCCCTAAACATAAAATTGTCCATATTTTGAGTTAGAGGCGATGAAGTTTTCTATAAATTTGATATAATTTGTCCCAAAAGTAGTACAACACACTGTAAAAGTTTCTTTGAGAAAGCGCAGGTGGGATTTTTTTTATTTTCATTTATGTTCTAAAAGAAATGCACTACGATTTAATTGTGTTCTCGGACCTAAGAGGTGACATCTGTAAATATAGAATTTGTTCTCTGGCAACTTCCCTAAATGATTTGATGGTGTCAACTTGTCAAATAGCATGAAACTGAAGGATTTAAACTTTTATTTTATAGAATTTCTGCAAAAATGACCAATTTTGGCATTTTATGGTCAAAATAGACATTTTATAACTTTTTCAATATTGATGCATAAATGGCATCCTGACTTTCTATCTGACAGGTTTTTATGTGTCAATATTTGTGTTTCTATGCCTTTACCTGCTTCTTTTACTTATTTATGAACTCTGAATCTACAGAAAAGAGGTTTATCTCAGATAAAATGTGCAAAATGTGTTGTATAAATGACCCTAGTCTAAGGCCTTGTTTGGATGAAGGCAATAGTGGGGAGCTTGGTATATAAAATTTGATGTCCATATTAAAGACCTCACTAAATTTGTATCAAATGCACTTTTCAATGTCTATTGTACCTGTTCCATTTCACATAATATATTTCTTTTCTTCTGTAGGATAGCAAGTGGTTTAAATATAAGCCTGTTGAGAATAAATTGCATGCAAGTTTTTCCCTAAAAAGGCAAAAATCTTTGTTTCAGCCCATACTGCTTGTAAGAAAAGTTAATTGCAAGAGTCTTTTTGTGCTCAGATTTGTTGTATCATGTCACATGAGTATAGAAATGATAAAAAAAGACACAAATTTTTATTTCTTATAGCCTCAATATGCATTTTTTAATGTAAATATGTGGCACGGCCTTAATTGACCCTAAATTTTTTCCAGTCTTACTTGGCCTAAGACCCTTTTAAACTAATATGATATGTTATTTGTAACTTATCTTTCCATTTAAAGTTTTTTAAATACATATGTAAGGATTATTTATAACCAAAAAGCTTCACAAATTTAAAGTTGCTGGAAAATATTACATCTTCATGTAAGGCTCCCCTTCATTGAAAAACCTGAATTTTTAGGCGCAGGCTCATATAAATTTGACTTTTGAATAATTATGCCAAGTCTGATAAATCAAATGAGTACTCTATTGGTTTTAGTACATGATAAGTTATATATTAAGGCATTTAAAAAGTATTTTTTTGCAATATTTTAATTTTTAAAGCCCCAAATGTTGATAGTTGAAATTTTTCAATTTTAACGTCAAAATTTTACACGCAAAGATGAGTATAGAACTTAACTTAATGTCTATAATATACATCCTACTGTCATGAAACTTTGTAAGCAGTGTTATAATACATTAAGCTTTGTTCATACCAAGTTTTTTTAAGATTTGTCAACTCTTTCTACCCTATTAAATCGGTCCGAGACCACCATTGTCGTCCCTTGATTTTCGTTGTTTACAAATATAGTCCCTAGTGTTGACAGTGGGTTACTTGCCATTAATTTTTATACCCCTTCCAAATTTATTTCTCCATGTTCACTGCCTCAAATTGCAAGTAGGGTAATGAAATTACACTGTAAAAAAATTTGGGTCCAGAATTTTAAAGGAAAGTAGTGATTTGGTCCAGCTGAAAAAGGTTGAAAATGAGCACTTCGGAAGCTGTCAAAAGATTTCAAGACGCCCTAAACATAAAATTGTCCATATTTTGAGTTAGAGGCGATGAAGTTTTCTATAAATTTGATATAATTTGTCCCAAAAGTAGTACAACACACTGTAAAAGTTTCTTTGAGAAAGCGCAGGTGGGATTTTTTTTATTTTCATTTATGTTCTAAAAGAAATGCACTACGATTTAATTGTGTTCTCGGACCTAAGAGGTGACATCTGTAAATATAGAATTTGTTCTCTGGCAACTTCCCTAAATGATTTGATGGTGTCAAATTGTCAAATAGCATGAAACTGAAGGATTTAAACTTTTATTTTATAGAATTTCTGCAAAAAAGACCAATTTTGGCATTTTATGGTCAAAATAGACATTTTATAACTTTTTCAATATTGATGCATAAATGGCATCCTGACTTTCTATCTGACAGGTTTTTATGTGTCAATATTTGTGTTTCTATGCCTTTACCTGCTTCTTTTACTTATTTATGAACTCTGAATCTACAGAAAAGAGGTTTATCTCAGATAAAATGTGCAAAATGTGTTGTATAAATGACCCTAGTCTAAGGCCTTGTTTGGATGAAGGCAATAGTGGGGAGCTTGGTATATAAAATTTGATGTCCATATTAAAGACCTCACTAAATTTGTATCAAATGCACTTTTCAATGTCTATTGTACCTGTTCCATTTCACATAATATATTTCTTTTCTTCTGTAGGATAGCAAGTGGTTTAAATATAAGCCTGTTGAGAATAAATTGCATGCAAGTTTTTCCCTAAAAAGGCAAAAATCTTTGTTTCAGCCCATACTGCTTGTAAGAAAAGTTAATTGCAAGAGTCTTTTTGTGCTCAGATTTGTTGTATCATGTCACATGAGTATAGAAATGATAAAAAAAGACACAAATTTTTATTTCTTATAGCCTCAATATGCATTTTTTAATGTAAATATGTGGCACGGCCTTAATTGACCCTAAATTTTTTCCAGTCTTACTTGGCCTAAGACCCTTTTAAACTAATATGATATGTTATTTGTAACTTATCTTTCCATTTAAAGTTTTTTAAATACATATGTAAGGATTATTTATAACCAAAAAGCTTCACAAATTTAAAGTTGCTGGAAAATATTACATCTTCATGTAAGGCTCCCCTTCATTGAAAAACCTGAATTTTTAGGCGCAGGCTCATATAAATTTGACTTTTGAATAATTATGCCAAGTCTGATAAATCAAATGAGTACTCTATTGGTTTTAGTACATGATAAGTTATATATTAAGGCATTTAAAAAGTATTTTTTTGCAATATTTTAATTTTTAAAGCCCCAAATGTTGATAGTTGAAATTTTTCAATTTTAACGTCAAAATTTTACACGCAAAGATGAGTATAGAACTTAACTTAATGTCTATAATATACATCCTACTGTCATGAAACTTTGTAAGCAGTGTTATAATACATTAAGCTTTGTTCATACCAAGTTTTTTTAAGATTTGTCAACTCTTTCTACCCTATTAAATCGGTCCGAGACCACCATTGTCGTCCCTTGATTTTCGTTGTTTACAAATATAGTCCCTAGTGTTGACAGTGGGTTACTTGCCATTAATTTTTATACCCCTTCCAAATTTATTTCTCCATGTTCACTGCCTCAAATTGCAAGTAGGGTAATGAAATTACACTGTAAAAAAATTTGGGTCCAGAATTTTAAAGGAAAGTAGTGATTTGGTCCAGCTGAAAAAGGTTGAAAATGAGCACTTCGGAAGCTGTCAAAAGATTTCAAGACGCCCTAAACATAAAATTGTCCATATTTTGAGTTAGAGGCGATGAAGTTTTCTATAAATTTGATATAATTTGTCCCAAAAGTAGTACAACACACTGTAAAAGTTTCTTTGAGAAAGCGCAGGTGGGATTTTTTTTATTTTCATTTATGTTCTAAAAGAAATGCACTACGATTTAATTGTGTTCTCGGACCTAAGAGGTGACATCTGTAAATATAGAATTTGTTCTCTGGCAACTTCCCTAAATGATTTGATGGTGTCAACTTGTCAAATAGCATGAAACTGAAGGATTTAAACTTTTATTTTATAGAATTTCTGCAAAAATGACCAATTTTGGCATTTTATGGTCAAAATAGACATTTTATAACTTTTTCAATATTGATGCATAAATGGCATCCTGACTTTCTATCTGACAGGTTTTTATGTGTCAATATTTGTGTTTCTATGCCTTTACCTGCTTCTTTTACTTATTTATGAACTCTGAATCTACAGAAAAGAGGTTTATCTCAGATAAAATGTGCAAAATGTGTTGTATAAATGACCCTAGTCTAAGGCCTTGTTTGGATGAAGGCAATAGTGGGGAGCTTGGTATATAAAATTTGATGTCCATATTAAAGACCTCACTAAATTTGTATCAAATGCACTTTTCAATGTCTATTGTACCTGTTCCATTTCACATAATATATTTCTTTTCTTCTGTAGGATAGCAAGTGGTTTAAATATAAGCCTGTTGAGAATAAATTGCATGCAAGTTTTTCCCTAAAAAGGCAAAAATCTTTGTTTCAGCCCATACTGCTTGTAAGAAAAGTTAATTGCAAGAGTCTTTTTGTGCTCAGATTTGTTGTATCATGTCACATGAGTATAGAAATGATAAAAAAAGACACAAATTTTTATTTCTTATAGCCTCAATATGCATTTTTTAATGTAAATATGTGGCACGGCCTTAATTGACCCTAAATTTTTTCCAGTCTTACTTGGCCTAAGACCCTTTTAAACTAATATGATATGTTATTTGTAACTTATCTTTCCATTTAAAGTTTTTTAAATACATATGTAAGGATTATTTATAACCAAAAAGCTTCACAAATTTAAAGTTGCTGGAAAATATTACATCTTCATGTAAGGCTCCCCTTCATTGAAAAACCTGAATTTTTAGGCGCAGGCTCATATAAATTTGACTTTTGAATAATTATGCCAAGTCTGATAAATCAAATGAGTACTCTATTGGTTTTAGTACATGATAAGTTATATATTAAGGCATTTAAAAAGTATTTTTTTGCAATATTTTAATTTTTAAAGCCCCAAATGTTGATAGTTGAAATTTTTCAATTTTAACGTCAAAATTTTACACGCAAAGATGAGTATAGAACTTAACTTAATGTCTATAATATACATCCTACTGTCATGAAACTTTGTAAGCAGTGTTATAATACATTAAGCTTTGTTCATACCAAGTTTTTTTAAGATTTGTCAACTCTTTCTACCCTATTAAATCGGTCCGAGACCACCATTGTCGTCCCTTGATTTTCGTTGTTTACAAATATAGTCCCTAGTGTTGACAGTGGGTTACTTGCCATTAATTTTTATACCCCTTCCAAATTTATTTCTCCATGTTCACTGCCTCAAATTGCAAGTAGGGTAATGAAATTACACTGTAAAAAAATTTGGGTCCAGAATTTTAAAGGAAAGTAGTGATTTGGTCCAGCTGAAAAAGGTTGAAAATGAGCACTTCGGAAGCTGTCAAAAGATTTCAAGACGCCCTAAACATAAAATTGTCCATATTTTGAGTTAGAGGCGATGAAGTTTTCTATAAATTTGATATAATTTGTCCCAAAAGTAGTACAACACACTGTAAAAGTTTCTTTGAGAAAGCGCAGGTGGGATTTTTTTTATTTTCATTTATGTTCTAAAAGAAATGCACTACGATTTAATTGTGTTCTCGGACCTAAGAGGTGACATCTGTAAATATAGAATTTGTTCTCTGGCAACTTCCCTAAATGATTTGATGGTGTCAACTTGTCAAATAGCATGAAACTGAAGGATTTAAACTTTTATTTTATAGAATTTCTGCAAAAATGACCAATTTTGGCATTTTATGGTCAAAATAGACATTTTATAACTTTTTCAATATTGATGCATAAATGGCATCCTGACTTTCTATCTGACAGGTTTTTATGTGTCAATATTTGTGTTTCTATGCCTTTACCTGCTTCTTTTACTTATTTATGAACTCTGAATCTACAGAAAAGAGGTTTATCTCAGATAAAATGTGCAAAATGTGTTGTATAAATGACCCTAGTCTAAGGCCTTGTTTGGATGAAGGCAATAGTGGGGAGCTTGGTATATAAAATTTGATGTCCATATTAAAGACCTCACTAAATTTGTATCAAATGCACTTTTCAATGTCTATTGTACCTGTTCCATTTCACATAATATATTTCTTTTCTTCTGTAGGATAGCAAGTGGTTTAAATATAAGCCTGTTGAGAATAAATTGCATGCAAGTTTTTCCCTAAAAAGGCAAAAATCTTTGTTTCAGCCCATACTGCTTGTAAGAAAAGTTAATTGCAAGAGTCTTTTTGTGCTCAGATTTGTTGTATCATGTCACATGAGTATAGAAATGATAAAAAAAGACACAAATTTTTATTTCTTATAGCCTCAATATGCATTTTTTAATGTAAATATGTGGCACGGCCTTAATTGACCCTAAATTTTTTCCAGTCTTACTTGGCCTAAGACCCTTTTAAACTAATATGATATGTTATTTGTAACTTATCTTTCCATTTAAAGTTTTTTAAATACATATGTAAGGATTATTTATAACCAAAAAGCTTCACAAATTTAAAGTTGCTGGAAAATATTACATCTTCATGTAAGGCTCCCCTTCATTGAAAAACCTGAATTTTTAGGCGCAGGCTCATATAAATTTGACTTTTGAATAATTATGCCAAGTCTGATAAATCAAATGAGTACTCTATTGGTTTTAGTACATGATAAGTTATATATTAAGGCATTTAAAAAGTATTTTTTTGCAATATTTTAATTTTTAAAGCCCCAAATGTTGATAGTTGAAATTTTTCAATTTTAACGTCAAAATTTTACACGCAAAGATGAGTATAGAACTTAACTTAATGTCTATAATATACATCCTATTGTCATGAAACTTTGTAAGCAGTGTTATAATACATTAAGCTTTGTTCATACCAAGTTTTTTTAAGATTTGTCAACTCTTTCTACCCTATTAAATCGGTCCGAGACCACCATTGTCGTCCCTTGATTTTCGTTGTTTACAAATATAGTCCCTAGTGTTGACAGTGGGTTACTTGCCATTAATTTTTATACCCCTTCCAAATTTATTTCTCCATGTTCACTGCCTCAAATTGCAAGTAGGGTAATGAAATTACACTGTAAAAAAATTTGGGTCCAGAATTTTAAAGGAAAGTAGTGATTTGGTCCAGCTGAAAAAGGTTGAAAATGAGCACTTCGGAAGCTGTCAAAAGATTTCAAGACGCCCTAAACATAAAATTGTCCATATTTTGAGTTAGAGGCGATGAAGTTTTCTATAAATTTGATATAATTTGTCCCAAAAGTAGTACAACACACTGTAAAAGTTTCTTTGAGAAAGCGCAGGTGGGATTTTTTTTATTTTCATTTATGTTCTAAAAGAAATGCACTACGATTTAATTGTGTTCTCGGACCTAAGAGGTGACATCTGTAAATATAGAATTTGTTCTCTGGCAACTTCCCTAAATGATTTGATGGTGTCAACTTGTCAAATAGCATGAAACTGAAGGATTTAAACTTTTATTTTATAGAATTTCTGCAAAAATGACCAATTTTGGCATTTTATGGTCAAAATAGACATTTTATAACTTTTTCAATATTGATGCATAAATGGCATCCTGACTTTCTATCTGACAGGTTTTTATGTGTCAATATTTGTGTTTCTATGCCTTTACCTGCTTCTTTTACTTATTTATGAACTCTGAATCTACAGAAAAGAGGTTTATCTCAGATAAAATGTGCAAAATGTGTTGTATAAATGACCCTAGTCTAAGGCCTTGTTTGGATGAAGGCAATAGTGGGGAGCTTGGTATATAAAATTTGATGTCCATATTAAAGACCTCACTAAATTTGTATCAAATGCACTTTTCAATGTCTATTGTACCTGTTCCATTTCACATAATATATTTCTTTTCTTCTGTAGGATAGCAAGTGGTTTAAATATAAGCCTGTTGAGAATAAATTGCATGCAAGTTTTTCCCTAAAAAGGCAAAAATCTTTGTTTCAGCCCATACTGCTTGTAAGAAAAGTTAATTGCAAGAGTCTTTTTGTGCTCAGATTTGTTGTATCATGTCACATGAGTATAGAAATGATAAAAAAAGACACAAATTTTTATTTCTTATAGCCTCAATATGCATTTTTTAATGTAAATATGTGGCACGGCCTTAATTGACCCTAAATTTTTTCCAGTCTTACTTGGCCTAAGACCCTTTTAAACTAATATGATATGTTATTTGTAACTTATCTTTCCATTTAAAGTTTTTTAAATACATATGTAAGGATTATTTATAACCAAAAAGCTTCACAAATTTAAAGTTGCTGGAAAATATTACATCTTCATGTAAGGCTCCCCTTCATTGAAAAACCTGAATTTTTAGGCGCAGGCTCATATAAATTTGACTTTTGAATAATTATGCCAAGTCTGATAAATCAAATGAGTACTCTATTGGTTTTAGTACATGATAAGTTATATATTAAGGCATTTAAAAAGTATTTTTTTGCAATATTTTAATTTTTAAAGCCCCAAATGTTGATAGTTGAAATTTTTCAATTTTAACGTCAAAATTTTACACGCAAAGATGAGTATAGAACTTAACTTAATGTCTATAATATACATCCTATTGTCATGAAACTTTGTAAGCAGTGTTATAATACATTAAGCTTTGTTCATACCAAGTTTTTTTAAGATTTGTCAACTCTTTCTACCCTATTAAATCGGTCCGAGACCACCATTGTCGTCCCTTGATTTTCGTTGTTTACAAATATAGTCCCTAGTGTTGACAGTGGGTTACTTGCCATTAATTTTTATACCCCTTCCAAATTTATTTCTCCATGTTCACTGCCTCAAATTGCAAGTAGGGTAATGAAATTACACTGTAAAAAAATTTGGGTCCAGAATTTTAAAGGAAAGTAGTGATTTGGTCCAGCTGAAAAAGGTTGAAAATGAGCACTTCGGAAGCTGTCAAAAGATTTCAAGACGCCCTAAACATAAAATTGTCCATATTTTGAGTTAGAGGCGATGAAGTTTTCTATAAATTTGATATAATTTGTCCCAAAAGTAGTACAACACACTGTAAAAGTTTCTTTGAGAAAGCGCAGGTGGGATTTTTTTTATTTTCATTTATGTTCTAAAAGAAATGCACTACGATTTAATTGTGTTCTCGGACCTAAGAGGTGACATCTGTAAATATAGAATTTGTTCTCTGGCAACTTCCCTAAATGATTTGATGGTGTCAACTTGTCAAATAGCATGAAACTGAAGGATTTAAACTTTTATTTTATAGAATTTCTGCAAAAATGACCAATTTTGGCATTTTATGGTCAAAATAGACATTTTATAACTTTTTCAATATTGATGCATAAATGGCATCCTGACTTTCTATCTGACAGGTTTTTATGTGTCAATATTTGTGTTTCTATGCCTTTACCTGCTTCTTTTACTTATTTATGAACTCTGAATCTACAGAAAAGAGGTTTATCTCAGATAAAATGTGCAAAATGTGTTGTATAAATGACCCTAGTCTAAGGCCTTGTTTGGATGAAGGCAATAGTGGGGAGCTTGGTATATAAAATTTGATGTCCATATTAAAGACCTCACTAAATTTGTATCAAATGCACTTTTCAATGTCTATTGTACCTGTTCCATTTCACATAATATATTTCTTTTCTTCTGTAGGATAGCAAGTGGTTTAAATATAAGCCTGTTGAGAATAAATTGCATGCAAGTTTTTCCCTAAAAAGGCAAAAATCTTTGTTTCAGCCCATACTGCTTGTAAGAAAAGTTAATTGCAAGAGTCTTTTTGTGCTCAGATTTGTTGTATCATGTCACATGAGTATAGAAATGATAAAAAAAGACACAAATTTTTATTTCTTATAGCCTCAATATGCATTTTTTAATGTAAATATGTGGCACGGCCTTAATTGACCCTAAATTTTTTCCAGTCTTACTTGGCCTAAGACCCTTTTAAACTAATATGATATGTTATTTGTAACTTATCTTTCCATTTAAAGTTTTTTAAATACATATGTAAGGATTATTTATAACCAAAAAGCTTCACAAATTTAAAGTTGCTGGAAAATATTACATCTTCATGTAAGGCTCCCCTTCATTGAAAAACCTGAATTTTTAGGCGCAGGCTCATATAAATTTGACTTTTGAATAATTATGCCAAGTCTGATAAATCAAATGAGTACTCTATTGGTTTTAGTACATGATAAGTTATATATTAAGGCATTTAAAAAGTATTTTTTTGCAATATTTTAATTTTTAAAGCCCCAAATGTTGATAGTTGAAATTTTTCAATTTTAACGTCAAAATTTTACACGCAAAGATGAGTATAGAACTTAACTTAATGTCTATAATATACATCCTATTGTCATGAAACTTTGTAAGCAGTGTTATAATACATTAAGCTTTGTTCATACCAAGTTTTTTTAAGATTTGTCAACTCTTTCTACCCTATTAAATCGGTCCGAGACCACCATTGTCGTCCCTTGATTTTCGTTGTTTACAAATATAGTCCCTAGTGTTGACAGTGGGTTACTTGCCATTAATTTTTATACCCCTTCCAAATTTATTTCTCCATGTTCACTGCCTCAAATTGCAAGTAGGGTAATGAAATTACACTGTAAAAAAATTTGGGTCCAGAATTTTAAAGGAAAGTAGTGATTTGGTCCAGCTGAAAAAGGTTGAAAATGAGCACTTCGGAAGCTGTCAAAAGATTTCAAGACGCCCTAAACATAAAATTGTCCATATTTTGAGTTAGAGGCGATGAAGTTTTCTATAAATTTGATATAATTTGTCCCAAAAGTAGTACAACACACTGTAAAAGTTTCTTTGAGAAAGCGCAGGTGGGATTTTTTTTATTTTCATTTATGTTCTAAAAGAAATGCACTACGATTTAATTGTGTTCTCGGACCTAAGAGGTGACATCTGTAAATATAGAATTTGTTCTCTGGCAACTTCCCTAAATGATTTGATGGTGTCAACTTGTCAAATAGCATGAAACTGAAGGATTTAAACTTTTATTTTATAGAATTTCTGCAAAAATGACCAATTTTGGCATTTTATGGTCAAAATAGACATTTTATAACTTTTTCAATATTGATGCATAAATGGCATCCTGACTTTCTATCTGACAGGTTTTTATGTGTCAATATTTGTGTTTCTATGCCTTTACCTGCTTCTTTTACTTATTTATGAACTCTGAATCTACAGAAAAGAGGTTTATCTCAGATAAAATGTGCAAAATGTGTTGTATAAATGACCCTAGTCTAAGGCCTTGTTTGGATGAAGGCAATAGTGGGGAGCTTGGTATATAAAATTTGATGTCCATATTAAAGACCTCACTAAATTTGTATCAAATGCACTTTTCAATGTCTATTGTACCTGTTCCATTTCACATAATATATTTCTTTTCTTCTGTAGGATAGCAAGTGGTTTAAATATAAGCCTGTTGAGAATAAATTGCATGCAAGTTTTTCCCTAAAAAGGCAAAAATCTTTGTTTCAGCCCATACTGCTTGTAAGAAAAGTTAATTGCAAGAGTCTTTTTGTGCTCAGATTTGTTGTATCATGTCACATGAGTATAGAAATGATAAAAAAAGACACAAATTTTTATTTCTTATAGCCTCAATATGCATTTTTTAATGTAAATATGTGGCACGGCCTTAATTGACCCTAAATTTTTTCCAGTCTTACTTGGCCTAAGACCCTTTTAAACTAATATGATATGTTATTTGTAACTTATCTTTCCATTTAAAGTTTTTTAAATACATATGTAAGGATTATTTATAACCAAAAAGCTTCACAAATTTAAAGTTGCTGGAAAATATTACATCTTCATGTAAGGCTCCCCTTCATTGAAAAACCTGAATTTTTAGGCGCAGGCTCATATAAATTTGACTTTTGAATAATTATGCCAAGTCTGATAAATCAAATGAGTACTCTATTGGTTTTAGTACATGATAAGTTATATATTAAGGCATTTAAAAAGTATTTTTTTGCAATATTTTAATTTTTAAAGCCCCAAATGTTGATAGTTGAAATTTTTCAATTTTAACGTCAAAATTTTACACGCAAAGATGAGTATAGAACTTAACTTAATGTCTATAATATACATCCTATTGTCATGAAACTTTGTAAGCAGTGTTATAATACATTAAGCTTTGTTCATACCAAGTTTTTTTAAGATTTGTCAACTCTTTCTACCCTATTAAATCGGTCCGAGACCACCATTGTCGTCCCTTGATTTTCGTTGTTTACAAATATAGTCCCTAGTGTTGACAGTGGGTTACTTGCCATTAATTTTTATACCCCTTCCAAATTTATTTCTCCATGTTCACTGCCTCAAATTGCAAGTAGGGTAATGAAATTACACTGTAAAAAAATTTGGGTCCAGAATTTTAAAGGAAAGTAGTGATTTGGTCCAGCTGAAAAAGGTTGAAAATGAGCACTTCGGAAGCTGTCAAAAGATTTCAAGACGCCCTAAACATAAAATTGTCCATATTTTGAGTTAGAGGCGATGAAGTTTTCTATAAATTTGATATAATTTGTCCCAAAAGTAGTACAACACACTGTAAAAGTTTCTTTGAGAAAGCGCAGGTGGGATTTTTTTTATTTTCATTTATGTTCTAAAAGAAATGCACTACGATTTAATTGTGTTCTCGGACCTAAGAGGTGACATCTGTAAATATAGAATTTGTTCTCTGGCAACTTCCCTAAATGATTTGATGGTGTCAACTTGTCAAATAGCATGAAACTGAAGGATTTAAACTTTTATTTTATAGAATTTCTGCAAAAATGACCAATTTTGGCATTTTATGGTCAAAATAGACATTTTATAACTTTTTCAATATTGATGCATAAATGGCATCCTGACTTTCTATCTGACAGGTTTTTATGTGTCAATATTTGTGTTTCTATGCCTTTACCTGCTTCTTTTACTTATTTATGAACTCTGAATCTACAGAAAAGAGGTTTATCTCAGATAAAATGTGCAAAATGTGTTGTATAAATGACCCTAGTCTAAGGCCTTGTTTGGATGAAGGCAATAGTGGGGAGCTTGGTATATAAAATTTGATGTCCATATTAAAGACCTCACTAAATTTGTATCAAATGCACTTTTCAATGTCTATTGTACCTGTTCCATTTCACATAATATATTTCTTTTCTTCTGTAGGATAGCAAGTGGTTTAAATATAAGCCTGTTGAGAATAAATTGCATGCAAGTTTTTCCCTAAAAAGGCAAAAATCTTTGTTTCAGCCCATACTGCTTGTAAGAAAAGTTAATTGCAAGAGTCTTTTTGTGCTCAGATTTGTTGTATCATGTCACATGAGTATAGAAATGATAAAAAAAGACACAAATTTTTATTTCTTATAGCCTCAATATGCATTTTTTAATGTAAATATGTGGCACGGCCTTAATTGACCCTAAATTTTTTCCAGTCTTACTTGGCCTAAGACCCTTTTAAACTAATATGATATGTTATTTGTAACTTATCTTTCCATTTAAAGTTTTTTAAATACATATGTAAGGATTATTTATAACCAAAAAGCTTCACAAATTTAAAGTTGCTGGAAAATATTACATCTTCATGTAAGGCTCCCCTTCATTGAAAAACCTGAATTTTTAGGCGCAGGCTCATATAAATTTGACTTTTGAATAATTATGCCAAGTCTGATAAATCAAATGAGTACTCTATTGGTTTTAGTACATGATAAGTTATATATTAAGGCATTTAAAAAGTATTTTTTTGCAATATTTTAATTTTTAAAGCCCCAAATGTTGATAGTTGAAATTTTTCAATTTTAACGTCAAAATTTTACACGCAAAGATGAGTATAGAACTTAACTTAATGTCTATAATATACATCCTATTGTCATGAAACTTTGTAAGCAGTGTTATAATACATTAAGCTTTGTTCATACCAAGTTTTTTTAAGATTTGTCAACTCTTTCTACCCTATTAAATAGGTCCGAGACCACCATTGTCGTCCCTTGATTTTCGTTGTTTACAAATATAGTCCCTAGTGTTGACAGTGGGTTACTTGCCATTAATTTTTATACCCCTTCCAAATTTATTTCTCCATGTTCACTGCCTCAAATTGCAAGTAGGGTAATGAAATTACACTGTAAAAAAATTTGGGTCCAGAATTTTAAAGGAAAGTAGTGATTTGGTCCAGCTGAAAAAGGTTGAAAATGAGCACTTCGGAAGCTGTCAAAAGATTTCAAGACGCCCTAAACATAAAATTGTCCATATTTTGAGTTAGAGGCGATGAAGTTTTCTATAAATTTGATATAATTTGTCCCAAAAGTAGTACAACACACTGTAAAAGTTTCTTTGAGAAAGCGCAGGTGGGATTTTTTTTATTTTCATTTATGTTCTAAAAGAAATGCACTACGATTTAATTGTGTTCTCGGACCTAAGAGGTGACATCTGTAAATATAGAATTTGTTCTCTGGCAACTTCCCTAAATGATTTGATGGTGTCAACTTGTCAAATAGCATGAAACTGAAGGATTTAAACTTTTATTTTATAGAATTTCTGCAAAAATGACCAATTTTGGCATTTTATGGTCAAAATAGACATTTTATAACTTTTTCAATATTGATGCATAAATGGCATCCTGACTTTCTATCTGACAGGTTTTTATGTGTCAATATTTGTGTTTCTATGCCTTTACCTGCTTCTTTTACTTATTTATGAACTCTGAATCTACAGAAAAGAGGTTTATCTCAGATAAAATGTGCAAAATGTGTTGTATAAATGACCCTAGTCTAAGGCCTTGTCTGGATGAAGGCAATAGTGGGGAGCTTGGTATATAAAATTTGATGTCCATATTAAAGACCTCACTAAATTTGTATCAAATGCACTTTTCAATGTCTATTGTACCTGTTCCATTTCACATAATATATTTCTTTTCTTCTGTAGGATAGCAAGTGGTTTAAATATAAGCCTGTTGAGAATAAATTGCATGCAAGTTTTTCCCTAAAAAGGCAAAAATCTTTGTTTCAGCCCATACTGCTTGTAAGAAAAGTTAATTGCAAGAGTCTTTTTGTGCTCAGATTTGTTGTATCATGTCACATGAGTATAGAAATGATAAAAAAAGACACAAATTTTTATTTCTTATAGCCTCAATATGCATTTTTTAATGTAAATATGTGGCACGGCCTTAATTGACCCTAAATTTTTTCCAGTCTTACTTGGCCTAAGACCCTTTTAAACTAATATGATATGTTATTTGTAACTTATCTTTCCATTTAAAGTTTTTTAAATACATATGTAAGGATTATTTATAACCAAAAAGCTTCACAAATTTAAAGTTGCTGGAAAATATTACATCTTCATGTAAGGCTCCCCTTCATTGAAAAACCTGAATTTTTAGGCGCAGGCTCATATAAATTTGACTTTTGAATAATTATGCCAAGTCTGATAAATCAAATGAGTACTCTATTGGTTTTAGTACATGATAAGTTATATATTAAGGCATTTAAAAAGTATTTTTTTGCAATATTTTAATTTTTAAAGCCCCAAATGTTGATAGTTGAAATTTTTCAATTTTAACGTCAAAATTTTACACGCAAAGATGAGTATAGAACTTAACTTAATGTCTATAATATACATCCTATTGTCATGAAACTTTGTAAGCAGTGTTATAATACATTAAGCTTTGTTCATACCAAGTTTTTTTAAGATTTGTCAACTCTTTCTACCCTATTAAATAGGTCCGAGACCACCATTGTCGTCCCTTGATTTTCGTTGTTTACAAATATAGTCCCTAGTGTTGACAGTGGGTTACTTGCCATTAATTTTTATACCCCTTCCAAATTTATTTCTCCATGTTCACTGCCTCAAATTGCAAGTAGGGTAATGAAATTACACTGTAAAAAAATTTGGGTCCAGAATTTTAAAGGAAAGTAGTGATTTGGTCCAGCTGAAAAAGGTTGAAAATGAGCACTTCGGAAGCTGTCAAAAGATTTCAAGACGCCCTAAACATAAAATTGTCCATATTTTGAGTTAGAGGCGATGAAGTTTTCTATAAATTTGATATAATTTGTCCCAAAAGTAGTACAACACACTGTAAAAGTTTCTTTGAGAAAGCGCAGGTGGGATTTTTTTTATTTTCATTTATGTTCTAAAAGAAATGCACTACGATTTAATTGTGTTCTCGGACCTAAGAGGTGACATCTGTAAATATAGAATTTGTTCTCTGGCAACTTCCCTAAATGATTTGATGGTGTCAACTTGTCAAATAGCATGAAACTGAAGGATTTAAACTTTTATTTTATAGAATTTCTGCAAAAATGACCAATTTTGGCATTTTATGGTCAAAATAGACATTTTATAACTTTTTCAATATTGATGCATAAATGGCATCCTGACTTTCTATCTGACAGGTTTTTATGTGTCAATATTTGTGTTTCTATGCCTTTACCTGCTTCTTTTACTTATTTATGAACTCTGAATCTACAGAAAAGAGGTTTATCTCAGATAAAATGTGCAAAATGTGTTGTATAAATGACCCTAGTCTAAGGCCTTGTTTGGATGAAGGCAATAGTGGGGAGCTTGGTATATAAAATTTGATGTCCATATTAAAGACCTCACTAAATTTGTATCAAATGCACTTTTCAATGTCTATTGTACCTGTTCCATTTCACATAATATATTTCTTTTCTTCTGTAGGATAGCAAGTGGTTTAAATATAAGCCTGTTGAGAATAAATTGCATGCAAGTTTTTCCCTAAAAAGGCAAAAATCTTTGTTTCAGCCCATACTGCTTGTAAGAAAAGTTAATTGCAAGAGTCTTTTTGTGCTCAGATTTGTTGTATCATGTCACATGAGTATAGAAATGATAAAAAAAGACACAAATTTTTATTTCTTATAGCCTCAATATGCATTTTTTAATGTAAATATGTGGCACGGCCTTAATTGACCCTAAATTTTTTCCAGTCTTACTTGGCCTAAGACCCTTTTAAACTAATATGATATGTTATTTGTAACTTATCTTTCCATTTAAAGTTTTTTAAATACATATGTAAGGATTATTTATAACCAAAAAGCTTCACAAATTTAAAGTTGCTGGAAAATATTACATCTTCATGTAAGGCTCCCCTTCATTGAAAAACCTGAATTTTTAGGCGCAGGCTCATATAAATTTGACTTTTGAATAATTATGCCAAGTCTGATAAATCAAATGAGTACTCTATTGGTTTTAGTACATGATAAGTTATATATTAAGGCATTTAAAAAGTATTTTTTTGCAATATTTTAATTTTTAAAGCCCCAAATGTTGATAGTTGAAATTTTTCAATTTTAACGTCAAAATTTTACACGCAAAGATGAGTATAGAACTTAACTTAATGTCTATAATATACATCCTATTGTCATGAAACTTTGTACGCAGTGTTATAATACATTAAGCTTTGTTCATACCAAGTTTTTTTAAGATTTGTCAACTCTTTCTACCCTATTAAATAGGTCCGAGACCACCATTGTCGTCCCTTGATTTTCGTTGTTTACAAATATAGTCCCTAGTGTTGACAGTGGGTTACTTGCCATTAATTTTTATACCCCTTCCAAATTTATTTCTCCATGTTCACTGCCTCAAATTGCAAGTAGGGTAATGAAATTACACTGTAAAAAAATTTGGGTCCAGAATTTTAAAGGAAAGTAGTGATTTGGTCCAGCTGAAAAAGGTTGAAAATGAGCACTTCGGAAGCTGTCAAAAGATTTCAAGACGCCCTAAACATAAAATTGTCCATATTTTGAGTTAGAGGCGATGAAGTTTTCTATAAATTTGATATAATTTGTCCCAAAAGTAGTACAACACACTGTAAAAGTTTCTTTGAGAAAGCGCAGGTGGGATTTTTTTTATTTTCATTTATGTTCTAAAAGAAATGCACTACGATTTAATTGTGTTCTCGGACCTAAGAGGTGACATCTGTAAATATAGAATTTGTTCTCTGGCAACTTCCCTAAATGATTTGATGGTGTCAACTTGTCAAATAGCATGAAACTGAAGGATTTAAACTTTTATTTTATAGAATTTCTGCAAAAATGACCAATTTTGGCATTTTATGGTCAAAATAGACATTTTTATAACTTTTTCAATATTGATGCATAAATGGCATCCTGACTTTCTATCTGACAGGTTTTTATGTGTCAATATTTGTGTTTCTATGCCTTTACCTGCTTCTTTTACTTATTTATGAACTCTGAATCTACAGAAAAGAGGTTTATCTCAGATAAAATGTGCAAAATGTGTTGTATAAATGACCCTAGTCTAAGGCCTTGTTTGGATGAAGGCAATAGTGGGGAGCTTGGTATATAAAATTTGATGTCCATATTAAAGACCTCACTAAATTTGTATCAAATGCACTTTTCAATGTCTATTGTACCTGTTCCATTTCACATAATATATTTCTTTTCTTCTGTAGGATAGCAAGTGGTTTAAATATAAGCCTGTTGAGAATAAATTGCATGCAAGTTTTTCCCTAAAAAGGCAAAAATCTTTGTTTCAGCCCATACTGCTTGTAAGAAAAGTTAATTGCAAGAGTCTTTTTGTGCTCAGATTTGTTGTATCATGTCACATGAGTATAGAAATGATAAAAAAAGACACAAATTTTTATTTCTTATAGCCTCAATATGCATTTTTTAATGTAAATATGTGGCACGGCCTTAATTGACCCTAAATTTTTTCCAGTCTTACTTGGCCTAAGACCCTTTTAAACTAATATGATATGTTATTTGTAACTTATCTTTCCATTTAAAGTTTTTTAAATACATATGTAAGGATTATTTATAACCAAAAAGCTTCACAAATTTAAAGTTGCTGGAAAATATTACATCTTCATGTAAGGCTCCCCTTCATTGAAAAACCTGAATTTTTAGGCGCAGGCTCATATAAATTTGACTTTTGAATAATTATGCCAAGTCTGATAAATCAAATGAGTACTCTATTGGTTTTAGTACATGATAAGTTATATATTAAGGCATTTAAAAAGTATTTTTTTGCAATATTTTAATTTTTAAAGCCCCAAATGTTGATAGTTGAAATTTTTCAATTTTAACGTCAAAATTTTACACGCAAAGATGAGTATAGAACTTAACTTAATGTCTATAATATACATCCTATTGTCATGAAACTTTGTAAGCAGTGTTATAATACATTAAGCTTTGTTCATACCAAGTTTTTTTAAGATTTGTCAACTCTTTCTACCCTATTAAATAGGTCCGAGACCACCATTGTCGTCCCTTGATTTTCGTTGTTTACAAATATAGTCCCTAGTGTTGACAGTGGGTTACTTGCCATTAATTTTTATACCCCTTCCAAATTTATTTCTCCATGTTCACTGCCTCAAATTGCAAGTAGGGTAATGAAATTACACTGTAAAAAAATTTGGGTCCAGAATTTTAAAGGAAAGTAGTGATTTGGTCCAGCTGAAAAAGGTTGAAAATGAGCACTTCGGAAGCTGTCAAAAGATTTCAAGACGCCCTAAACATAAAATTGTCCATATTTTGAGTTAGAGGCGATGAAGTTTTCTATAAATTTGATATAATTTGTCCCAAAAGTAGTACAACACACTGTAAAAGTTTCTTTGAGAAAGCGCAGGTGGGATTTTTTTTATTTTCATTTATGTTCTAAAAGAAATGCACTACGATTTAATTGTGTTCTCGGACCTAAGAGGTGACATCTGTAAATATAGAATTTGTTCTCTGGCAACTTCCCTAAATGATTTGATGGTGTCAACTTGTCAAATAGCATGAAACTGAAGGATTTAAACTTTTATTTTATAGAATTTCTGCAAAAATGACCAATTTTGGCATTTTATGGTCAAAATAGACATTTTATAACTTTTTCAATATTGATGCATAAATGGCATCCTGACTTTCTATCTGACAGGTTTTTATGTGTCAATATTTGTGTTTCTATGCCTTTACCTGCTTCTTTTACTTATTTATGAACTCTGAATCTACAGAAAAGAGGTTTATCTCAGATAAAATGTGCAAAATGTGTTGTATAAATGACCCTAGTCTAAGGCCTTGTTTGGATGAAGGCAATAGTGGGGAGCTTGGTATATAAAATTTGATGTCCATATTAAAGACCTCACTAAATTTGTATCAAATGCACTTTTCAATGTCTATTGTACCTGTTCCATTTCACATAATATATTTCTTTTCTTCTGTAGGATAGCAAGTGGTTTAAATATAAGCCTGTTGAGAATAAATTGCATGCAAGTTTTTCCCTAAAAAGGCAAAAATCTTTGTTTCAGTCCATACTGCTTGTAAGAAAAGTTAATTGCAAGAGTCTTTTTGTGCTCAGATTTGTTGTATCATGTCACATGAGTATAGAAATGATAAAAAAAGACACAAATTTTTATTTCTTATAGCCTCAATATGCATTTTTTAATGTAAATATGTGGCACGGCCTTAATTGACCCTAAATTTTTTCCAGTCTTACTTGGCCTAAGACCCTTTTAAACTAATATGATATGTTATTTGTAACTTATCTTTCCATTTAAAGTTTTTTAAATACATATGTAAGGATTATTTATAACCAAAAAGCTTCACAAATTTAAAGTTGCTGGAAAATATTACATCTTCATGTAAGGCTCCCCTTCATTGAAAAACCTGAATTTTTAGGCGCAGGCTCATATAAATTTGACTTTTGAATAATTATGCCAAGTCTGATAAATCAAATGAGTACTCTATTGGTTTTAGTACATGATAAGTTATATATTAAGGCATTTAAAAAGTATTTTTTTGCAATATTTTAATTTTTAAAGCCCCAAATGTTGATAGTTGAAATTTTTCAATTTTAACGTCAAAATTTTACACGCAAAGATGAGTATAGAACTTAACTTAATGTCTATAATATACATCCTATTGTCATGAAACTTTGTAAGCAGTGTTATAATACATTAAGCTTTGTTCATACCAAGTTTTTTTAAGATTTGTCAACTCTTTCTACCCTATTAAATAGGTCCGAGACCACCATTGTCGTCCCTTGATTTTCGTTGTTTACAAATATAGTCCCTAGTGTTGACAGTGGGTTACTTGCCATTAATTTTTATACCCCTTCCAAATTTATTTCTCCATGTTCACTGCCTCAAATTGCAAGTAGGGTAATGAAATTACACTGTAAAAAAATTTGGGTCCAGAATTTTAAAGGAAAGTAGTGATTTGGTCCAGCTGAAAAAGGTTGAAAATGAGCACTTCGGAAGCTGTCAAAAGATTTCAAGACGCCCTAAACATAAAATTGTCCATATTTTGAGTTAGAGGCGATGAAGTTTTCTATAAATTTGATATAATTTGTCCCAAAAGTAGTACAACACACTGTAAAAGTTTCTTTGAGAAAGCGCAGGTGGGATTTTTTTTATTTTCATTTATGTTCTAAAAGAAATGCACTACGATTTAATTGTGTTCTCGGACCTAAGAGGTGACATCTGTAAATATAGAATTTGTTCTCTGGCAACTTCCCTAAATGATTTGATGGTGTCAACTTGTCAAATAGCATGAAACTGAAGGATTTAAACTTTTATTTTATAGAATTTCTGCAAAAATGACCAATTTTGGCATTTTATGGTCAAAATAGACATTTTTATAACTTTTTCAATATTGATGCATAAATGGCATCCTGACTTTCTATCTGACAGGTTTTTATGTGTCAATATTTGTGTTTCTATGCCTTTACCTGCTTCTTTTACTTATTTATGAACTCTGAATCTACAGAAAAGAGGTTTATCTCAGATAAAATGTGCAAAATGTGTTGTATAAATGACCCTAGTCTAAGGCCTTGTTTGGATGAAGGCAATAGTGGGGAGCTTGGTATATAAAATTTGATGTCCATATTAAAGACCTCACTAAATTTGTATCAAATGCACTTTTCAATGTCTATTGTACCTGTTCCATTTCACATAATATATTTCTTTTCTTCTGTAGGATAGCAAGTGGTTTAAATATAAGCCTGTTGAGAATAAATTGCATGCAAGTTTTTCCCTAAAAAGGCAAAAATCTTTGTTTCAGCCCATACTGCTTGTAAGAAAAGTTAATTGCAAGAGTCTTTTTGTGCTCAGATTTGTTGTATCATGTCACATGAGTATAGAAATGATAAAAAAAGACACAAATTTTTATTTCTTATAGCCTCAATATGCATTTTTTAATGTAAATATGTGGCACGGCCTTAATTGACCCTAAATTTTTTCCAGTCTTACTTGGCCTAAGACCCTTTTAAACTAATATGATATGTTATTTGTAACTTATCTTTCCATTTAAAGTTTTTTAAATACATATGTAAGGATTATTTATAACCAAAAAGCTTCACAAATTTAAAGTTGCTGGAAAATATTACATCTTCATGTAAGGCTCCCCTTCATTGAAAAACCTGAATTTTTAGGCGCAGGCTCATATAAATTTGACTTTTGAATAATTATGCCAAGTCTGATAAATCAAATGAGTACTCTATTGGTTTTAGTACATGATAAGTTATATATTAAGGCATTTAAAAAGTATTTTTTTGCAATATTTTAATTTTTAAAGCCCCAAATGTTGATAGTTGAAATTTTTCAATTTTAACGTCAAAATTTTACACGCAAAGATGAGTATAGAACTTAACTTAATGTCTATAATATACATCCTATTGTCATGAAACTTTGTAAGCAGTGTTATAATACATTAAGCTTTGTTCATACCAAGTTTTTTTAAGATTTGTCAACTCTTTCTACCCTATTAAATAGGTCCGAGACCACCATTGTCGTCCCTTGATTTTCGTTGTTTACAAATATAGTCCCTAGTGTTGACAGTGGGTTACTTGCCATTAATTTTTATACCCCTTCCAAATTTATTTCTCCATGTTCACTGCCTCAAATTGCAAGTAGGGTAATGAAATTACACTGTAAAAAAATTTGGGTCCAGAATTTTAAAGGAAAGTAGTGATTTGGTCCAGCTGAAAAAGGTTGAAAATGAGCACTTCGGAAGCTGTCAAAAGATTTCAAGACGCCCTAAACATAAAATTGTCCATATTTTGAGTTAGAGGCGATGAAGTTTTCTATAAATTTGATATAATTTGTCCCAAAAGTAGTACAACACACTGTAAAAGTTTCTTTGAGAAAGCGCAGGTGGGATTTTTTTTATTTTCATTTATGTTCTAAAAGAAATGCACTACGATTTAATTGTGTTCTCGGACCTAAGAGGTGACATCTGTAAATATAGAATTTGTTCTCTGGCAACTTCCCTAAATGATTTGATGGTGTCAACTTGTCAAATAGCATGAAACTGAAGGATTTAAACTTTTATTTTATAGAATTTCTGCAAAAATGACCAATTTTGGCATTTTATGGTCAAAATAGACATTTTATAACTTTTTCAATATTGATGCATAAATGGCATCCTGACTTTCTATCTGACAGGTTTTTATGTGTCAATATTTGTGTTTCTATGCCTTTACCTGCTTCTTTTACTTATTTATGAACTCTGAATCTACAGAAAAGAGGTTTATCTCAGATAAAATGTGCAAAATGTGTTGTATAAATGACCCTAGTCTAAGGCCTTGTTTGGATGAAGGCAATAGTGGGGAGCTTGGTATATAAAATTTGATGTCCATATTAAAGACCTCACTAAATTTGTATCAAATGCACTTTTCAATGTCTATTGTACCTGTTCCATTTCACATAATATATTTCTTTTCTTCTGTAGGATAGCAAGTGGTTTAAATATAAGCCTGTTGAGAATAAATTGCATGCAAGTTTTTCCCTAAAAAGGCAAAAATCTTTGTTTCAGCCCATACTGCTTGTAAGAAAAGTTAATTGCAAGAGTCTTTTTGTGCTCAGATTTGTTGTATCATGTCACATGAGTATAGAAATGATAAAAAAAGACACAAATTTTTATTTCTTATAGCCTCAATATGCATTTTTTAATGTAAATATGTGGCACGGCCTTAATTGACCCTAAATTTTTTCCAGTCTTACTTGGCCTAAGACCCTTTTAAACTAATATGATATGTTATTTGTAACTTATCTTTCCATTTAAAGTTTTTTAAATACATATGTAAGGATTATTTATAACCAAAAAGCTTCACAAATTTAAAGTTGCTGGAAAATATTACATCTTCATGTAAGGCTCCCCTTCATTGAAAAACCTGAATTTTTAGGCGCAGGCTCATATAAATTTGACTTTTGAATAATTATGCCAAGTCTGATAAATCAAATGAGTACTCTATTGGTTTTAGTACATGATAAGTTATATATTAAGGCATTTAAAAAGTATTTTTTTGCAATATTTTAATTTTTAAAGCCCCAAATGTTGATAGTTGAAATTTTTCAATTTTAACGTCAAAATTTTACACGCAAAGATGAGTATAGAACTTAACTTAATGTCTATAATATACATCCTATTGTCATGAAACTTTGTAAGCAGTGTTATAATACATTAAGCTTTGTTCATACCAAGTTTTTTTAAGATTTGTCAACTCTTTCTACCCTATTAAATAGGTCCGAGACCACCATTGTCGTCCCTTGATTTTCGTTGTTTACAAATATAGTCCCTAGTGTTGACAGTGGGTTACTTGCCATTAATTTTTATACCCCTTCCAAATTTATTTCTCCATGTTCACTGCCTCAAATTGCAAGTAGGGTAATGAAATTACACTGTAAAAAAATTTGGGTCCAGAATTTTAAAGGAAAGTAGTGATTTGGTCCAGCTGAAAAAGGTTGAAAATGAGCACTTCGGAAGCTGTCAAAAGATTTCAAGACGCCCTAAACATAAAATTGTCCATATTTTGAGTTAGAGGCGATGAAGTTTTCTATAAATTTGATATAATTTGTCCCAAAAGTAGTACAACACACTGTAAAAGTTTCTTTGAGAAAGCGCAGGTGGGATTTTTTTTATTTTCATTTATGTTCTAAAAGAAATGCACTACGATTTAATTGTGTTCTCGGACCTAAGAGGTGACATCTGTAAATATAGAATTTGTTCTCTGGCAACTTCCCTAAATGATTTGATGGTGTCAACTTGTCAAATAGCATGAAACTGAAGGATTTAAACTTTTATTTTATAGAATTTCTGCAAAAATGACCAATTTTGGCATTTTATGGTCAAAATAGACATTTTATAACTTTTTCAATATTGATGCATAAATGGCATCCTGACTTTCTATCTGACAGGTTTTTATGTGTCAATATTTGTGTTTCTATGCCTTTACCTGCTTCTTTTACTTATTTATGAACTCTGAATCTACAGAAAAGAGGTTTATCTCAGATAAAATGTGCAAAATGTGTTGTATAAATGACCCTAGTCTAAGGCCTTGTTTGGATGAAGGCAATAGTGGGGAGCTTGGTATATAAAATTTGATGTCCATATTAAAGACCTCACTAAATTTGTATCAAATGCACTTTTCAATGTCTATTGTACCTGTTCCATTTCACATAATATATTTCTTTTCTTCTGTAGGATAGCAAGTGGTTTAAATATAAGCCTGTTGAGAATAAATTGCATGCAAGTTTTTCCCTAAAAAGGCAAAAATCTTTGTTTCAGCCCATACTGCTTGTAAGAAAAGTTAATTGCAAGAGTCTTTTTGTGCTCAGATTTGTTGTATCATGTCACATGAGTATAGAAATGATAAAAAAAGACACAAATTTTTATTTCTTATAGCCTCAATATGCATTTTTTAATGTAAATATGTGGCACGGCCTTAATTGACCCTAAATTTTTTCCAGTCTTACTTGGCCTAAGACCCTTTTAAACTAATATGATATGTTATTTGTAACTTATCTTTCCATTTAAAGTTTTTTAAATACATATGTAAGGATTATTTATAACCAAAAAGCTTCACAAATTTAAAGTTGCTGGAAAATATTACATCTTCATGTAAGGCTCCCCTTCATTGAAAAACCTGAATTTTTAGGCGCAGGCTCATATAAATTTGACTTTTGAATAATTATGCCAAGTCTGATAAATCAAATGAGTACTCTATTGGTTTTAGTACATGATAAGTTATATATTAAGGCATTTAAAAAGTATTTTTTTGCAATATTTTAATTTTTAAAGCCCCAAATGTTGATAGTTGAAATTTTTCAATTTTAACGTCAAAATTTTACACGCAAAGATGAGTATAGAACTTAACTTAATGTCTATAATATACATCCTATTGTCATGAAACTTTGTAAGCAGTGTTATAATACATTAAGCTTTGTTCATACCAAGTTTTTTTAAGATTTGTCAACTCTTTCTACCCTATTAAATAGGTCCGAGACCACCATTGTCGTCCCTTGATTTTCGTTGTTTACAAATATAGTCCCTAGTGTTGACAGTGGGTTACTTGCCATTAATTTTTATACCCCTTCCAAATTTATTTCTCCATGTTCACTGCCTCAAATTGCAAGTAGGGTAATGAAATTACACTGTAAAAAAATTTGGGTCCAGAATTTTAAAGGAAAGTAGTGATTTGGTCCAGCTGAAAAAGGTTGAAAATGAGCACTTCGGAAGCTGTCAAAAGATTTCAAGACGCCCTAAACATAAAATTGTCCATATTTTGAGTTAGAGGCGATGAAGTTTTCTATAAATTTGATATAATTTGTCCCAAAAGTAGTACAACACACTGTAAAAGTTTCTTTGAGAAAGCGCAGGTGGGATTTTTTTTATTTTCTTTTATGTTCTAAAAGAAATGCACTACGATTTAATTGTGTTCTCGGACCTAAGAGGTGACATCTGTAAATATAGAATTTGTTCTCTGGCAACTTCCCTAAATGATTTGATGGTGTCAACTTGTCAAATAGCATGAAACTGAAGGATTTAAACTTTTATTTTATAGAATTTCTGCAAAAATGACCAATTTTGGCATTTTATGGTCAAAATAGACATTTTATAACTTTTTCAATATTGATGCATAAATGGCATCCTGACTTTCTATCTGACAGGTTTTTATGTGTCAATATTTGTGTTTCTATGCCTTTACCTGCTTCTTTTACTTATTTATGAACTCTGAATCTACAGAAAAGAGGTTTATCTCAGATAAAATGTGCAAAATGTGTTGTATAAATGACCCTAGTCTAAGGCCTTGTTTGGATGAAGGCAATAGTGGGGAGCTTGGTATATAAAATTTGATGTCCATATTAAAGACCTCACTAAATTTGTATCAAATGCACTTTTCAATGTCTATTGTACCTGTTCCATTTCACATAATATATTTCTTTTCTTCTGTAGGATAGCAAGTGGTTTAAATATAAGCCTGTTGAGAATAAATTGCATGCAAGTTTTTCCCTAAAAAGGCAAAAATCTTTGTTTCAGCCCATACTGCTTGTAAGAAAAGTTAATTGCAAGAGTCTTTTTGTGCTCAGATTTGTTGTATCATGTCACATGAGTATAGAAATGATAAAAAAAGACACAAATTTTTATTTCTTATAGCCTCAATATGCATTTTTTAATGTAAATATGTGGCACGGCCTTAATTGACCCTAAATTTTTTCCAGTCTTACTTGGCCTAAGACCCTTTTAAACTAATATGATATGTTATTTGTAACTTATCTTTCCATTTAAAGTTTTTTAAATACATATGTAAGGATTATTTATAACCAAAAAGCTTCACAAATTTAAAGTTGCTGGAAAATATTACATCTTCATGTAAGGCTCCCCTTCATTGAAAAACCTGAATTTTTAGGCGCAGGCTCATATAAATTTGACTTTTGAATAATTATGCCAAGTCTGATAAATCAAATGAGTACTCTATTGGTTTTAGTACATGATAAGTTATATATTAAGGCATTTAAAAAGTATTTTTTTGCAATATTTTAATTTTTAAAGCCCCAAATGTTGATAGTTGAAATTTTTCAATTTTAACGTCAAAATTTTACACGCAAAGATGAGTATAGAACTTAACTTAATGTCTATAATATACATCCTATTGTCATGAAACTTTGTAAGCAGTGTTATAATACATTAAGCTTTGTTCATACCAAGTTTTTTTAAGATTTGTCAACTCTTTCTACCCTATTAAATAGGTCCGAGACCACCATTGTCGTCCCTTGATTTTCGTTGTTTACAAATATAGTCCCTAGTGTTGACAGTGGGTTACTTGCCATTAATTTTTATACCCCTTCCAAATTTATTTCTCCATGTTCACTGCCTCAAATTGCAAGTAGGGTAATGAAATTACACTGTAAAAAAATTTGGGTCCAGAATTTTAAAGGAAAGTAGTGATTTGGTCCAGCTGAAAAAGGTTGAAAATGAGCACTTCGGAAGCTGTCAAAAGATTTCAAGACGCCCTAAACATAAAATTGTCCATATTTTGAGTTAGAGGCGATGAAGTTTTCTATAAATTTGATATAATTTGTCCCAAAAGTAGTACAACACACTGTAAAAGTTTCTTTGAGAAAGCGCAGGTGGGATTTTTTTTATTTTCATTTATGTTCTAAAAGAAATGCACTACGATTTAATTGTGTTCTCGGACCTAAGAGGTGACATCTGTAAATATAGAATTTGTTCTCTGGCAACTTCCCTAAATGATTTGATGGTGTCAACTTGTCAAATAGCATGAAACTGAAGGATTTAAACTTTTATTTTATAGAATTTCTGCAAAAATGACCAATTTTGGCATTTTATGGTCAAAATAGACATTTTATAACTTTTTCAATATTGATGCATAAATGGCATCCTGACTTTCTATCTGACAGGTTTTTATGTGTCAATATTTGTGTTTCTATGCCTTTACCTGCTTCTTTTACTTATTTATGAACTCTGAATCTACAGAAAAGAGGTTTATCTCAGATAAAATGTGCAAAATGTGTTGTATAAATGACCCTAGTCTAAGGCCTTGTTTGGATGAAGGCAATAGTGGGGAGCTTGGTATATAAAATTTGATGTCCATATTAAAGACCTCACTAAATTTGTATCAAATGCACTTTTCAATGTCTATTGTACCTGTTCCATTTCACATAATATATTTCTTTTCTTCTGTAGGATAGCAAGTGGTTTAAATATAAGCCTGTTGAGAATAAATTGCATGCAAGTTTTTCCCTAAAAAGGCAAAAATCTTTGTTTCAGCCCATACTGCTTGTAAGAAAAGTTAATTGCAAGAGTCTTTTTGTGCTCAGATTTGTTGTATCATGTCACATGAGTATAGAAATGATAAAAAAAGACACAAATTTTTATTTCTTATAGCCTCAATATGCATTTTTTAATGTAAATATGTGGCACGGCCTTAATTGACCCTAAATTTTTTCCAGTCTTACTTGGCCTAAGACCCTTTTAAACTAATATGATATGTTATTTGTAACTTATCTTTCCATTTAAAGTTTTTTAAATACATATGTAAGGATTATTTATAACCAAAAAGCTTCACAAATTTAAAGTTGCTGGAAAATATTACATCTTCATGTAAGGCTCCCCTTCATTGAAAAACCTGAATTTTTAGGCGCAGGCTCATATAAATTTGACTTTTGAATAATTATGCCAAGTCTGATAAATCAAATGAGTACTCTATTGGTTTTAGTACATGATAAGTTATATATTAAGGCATTTAAAAAGTATTTTTTTGCAATATTTTAATTTTTAAAGCCCCAAATGTTGATAGTTGAAATTTTTCAATTTTAACGTCAAAATTTTACACGCAAAGATGAGTATAGAACTTAACTTAATGTCTATAATATACATCCTATTGTCATGAAACTTTGTAAGCAGTGTTATAATACATTAAGCTTTGTTCATACCAAGTTTTTTTAAGATTTGTCAACTCTTTCTACCCTATTAAATAGGTCCGAGACCACCATTGTCGTCCCTTGATTTTCGTTGTTTACAAATATAGTCCCTAGTGTTGACAGTGGGTTACTTGCCATTAATTTTTATACCCCTTCCAAATTTATTTCTCCATGTTCACTGCCTCAAATTGCAAGTAGGGTAATGAAATTACACTGTAAAAAAATTTGGGTCCAGAATTTTAAAGGAAAGTAGTGATTTGGTCCAGCTGAAAAAGGTTGAAAATGAGCACTTCGGAAGCTGTCAAAAGATTTCAAGACGCCCTAAACATAAAATTGTCCATATTTTGAGTTAGAGGCGATGAAGTTTTCTATAAATTTGATATAATTTGTCCCAAAAGTAGTACAACACACTGTAAAAGTTTCTTTGAGAAAGCGCAGGTGGGATTTTTTTTATTTTCATTTATGTTCTAAAAGAAATGCACTACGATTTAATTGTGTTCTCGGACCTAAGAGGTGACATCTGTAAATATAGAATTTGTTCTCTGGCAACTTCCCTAAATGATTTGATGGTGTCAACTTGTCAAATAGCATGAAACTGAAGGATTTAAACTTTTATTTTATAGAATTTCTGCAAAAATGACCAATTTTGGCATTTTATGGTCAAAATAGACATTTTATAACTTTTTCAATATTGATGCATAAATGGCATCCTGACTTTCTATCTGACAGGTTTTTATGTGTCAATATTTGTGTTTCTATGCCTTTACCTGCTTCTTTTACTTATTTATGAACTCTGAATCTACAGAAAAGAGGTTTATCTCAGATAAAATGTGCAAAATGTGTTGTATAAATGACCCTAGTCTAAGGCCTTGTTTGGATGAAGGCAATAGTGGGGAGCTTGGTATATAAAATTTGATGTCCATATTAAAGACCTCACTAAATTTGTATCAAATGCACTTTTCAATGTCTATTGTACCTGTTCCATTTCACATAATATATTTCTTTTCTTCTGTAGGATAGCAAGTGGTTTAAATATAAGCCTGTTGAGAATAAATTGCATGCAAGTTTTTCCCTAAAAAGGCAAAAATCTTTGTTTCAGCCCATACTGCTTGTAAGAAAAGTTAATTGCAAGAGTCTTTTTGTGCTCAGATTTGTTGTATCATGTCACATGAGTATAGAAATGATAAAAAAAGACACAAATTTTTATTTCTTATAGCCTCAATATGCATTTTTTAATGTAAATATGTGGCACGGCCTTAATTGACCCTAAATTTTTTCCAGTCTTACTTGGCCTAAGACCCTTTTAAACTAATATGATATGTTATTTGTAACTTATCTTTCCATTTAAAGTTTTTTAAATACATATGTAAGGATTATTTATAACCAAAAAGCTTCACAAATTTAAAGTTGCTGGAAAATATTACATCTTCATGTAAGGCTCCCCTTCATTGAAAAACCTGAATTTTTAGGCGCAGGCTCATATAAATTTGACTTTTGAATAATTATGCCAAGTCTGATAAATCAAATGAGTACTCTATTGGTTTTAGTACATGATAAGTTATATATTAAGGCATTTAAAAAGTATTTTTTTGCAATATTTTAATTTTTAAAGCCCCAAATGTTGATAGTTGAAATTTTTCAATTTTAACGTCAAAATTTTACACGCAAAGATGAGTATAGAACTTAACTTAATGTCTATAATATACATCCTATTGTCATGAAACTTTGTAAGCAGTGTTATAATACATTAAGCTTTGTTCATACCAAGTTTTTTTAAGATTTGTCAACTCTTTCTACCCTATTAAATAGGTCCGAGACCACCATTGTCGTCCCTTGATTTTCGTTGTTTACAAATATAGTCCCTAGTGTTGACAGTGGGTTACTTGCCATTAATTTTTATACCCCTTCCAAATTTATTTCTCCATGTTCACTGCCTCAAATTGCAAGTAGGGTAATGAAATTACACTGTAAAAAAATTTGGGTCCAGAATTTTAAAGGAAAGTAGTGATTTGGTCCAGCTGAAAAAGGTTGAAAATGAGCACTTCGGAAGCTGTCAAAAGATTTCAAGACGCCCTAAACATAAAATTGTCCATATTTTGAGTTAGAGGCGATGAAGTTTTCTATAAATTTGATATAATTTGTCCCAAAAGTAGTACAACACACTGTAAAAGTTTCTTTGAGAAAGCGCAGGTGGGATTTTTTTTATTTTCATTTATGTTCTAAAAGAAATGCACTACGATTTAATTGTGTTCTCGGACCTAAGAGGTGACATCTGTAAATATAGAATTTGTTCTCTGGCAACTTCCCTAAATGATTTGATGGTGTCAACTTGTCAAATAGCATGAAACTGAAGGATTTAAACTTTTATTTTATAGAATTTCTGCAAAAATGACCAATTTTGGCATTTTATGGTCAAAATAGACATTTTATAACTTTTTCAATATTGATGCATAAATGGCATCCTGACTTTCTATCTGACAGGTTTTTATGTGTCAATATTTGTGTTTCTATGCCTTTACCTGCTTCTTTTACTTATTTATGAACTCTGAATCTACAGAAAAGAGGTTTATCTCAGATAAAATGTGCAAAATGTGTTGTATAAATGACCCTAGTCTAAGGCCTTGTTTGGATGAAGGCAATAGTGGGGAGCTTGGTATATAAAATTTGATGTCCATATTAAAGACCTCACTAAATTTGTATCAAATGCACTTTTCAATGTCTATTGTACCTGTTCCATTTCACATAATATATTTCTTTTCTTCTGTAGGATAGCAAGTGGTTTAAATATAAGCCTGTTGAGAATAAATTGCATGCAAGTTTTTCCCTAAAAAGGCAAAAATCTTTGTTTCAGCCCATACTGCTTGTAAGAAAAGTTAATTGCAAGAGTCTTTTTGTGCTCAGATTTGTTGTATCATGTCACATGAGTATAGAAATGATAAAAAAAGACACAAATTTTTATTTCTTATAGCCTCAATATGCATTTTTTAATGTAAATATGTGGCACGGCCTTAATTGACCCTAAATTTTTTCCAGTCTTACTTGGCCTAAGACCCTTTTAAACTAATATGATATGTTATTTGTAACTTATCTTTCCATTTAAAGTTTTTTAAATACATATGTAAGGATTATTTATAACCAAAAAGCTTCACAAATTTAAAGTTGCTGGAAAATATTACATCTTCATGTAAGGCTCCCCTTCATTGAAAAACCTGAATTTTTAGGCGCAGGCTCATATAAATTTGACTTTTGAATAATTATGCCAAGTCTGATAAATCAAATGAGTACTCTATTGGTTTTAGTACATGATAAGTTATATATTAAGGCATTTAAAAAGTATTTTTTTGCAATATTTTAATTTTTAAAGCCCCAAATGTTGATAGTTGAAATTTTTCAATTTTAACGTCAAAATTTTACACGCAAAGATGAGTATAGAACTTAACTTAATGTCTATAATATACATCCTATTGTCATGAAACTTTGTAAGCAGTGTTATAATACATTAAGCTTTGTTCATACCAAGTTTTTTTAAGATTTGTCAACTCTTTCTACCCTATTAAATAGGTCCGAGACCACCATTGTCGTCCCTTGATTTTCGTTGTTTACAAATATAGTCCCTAGTGTTGACAGTGGGTTACTTGCCATTAATTTTTATACCCCTTCCAAATTTATTTCTCCATGTTCACTGCCTCAAATTGCAAGTAGGGTAATGAAATTACACTGTAAAAAAATTTGGGTCCAGAATTTTAAAGGAAAGTAGTGATTTGGTCCAGCTGAAAAAGGTTGAAAATGAGCACTTCGGAAGCTGTCAAAAGATTTCAAGACGCCCTAAACATAAAATTGTCCATATTTTGAGTTAGAGGCGATGAAGTTTTCTATAAATTTGATATAATTTGTCCCAAAAGTAGTACAACACACTGTAAAAGTTTCTTTGAGAAAGCGCAGGTGGGATTTTTTTTATTTTCATTTATGTTCTAAAAGAAATGCACTACGATTTAATTGTGTTCTCGGACCTAAGAGGTGACATCTGTAAATATAGAATTTGTTCTCTGGCAACTTCCCTAAATGATTTGATGGTGTCAACTTGTCAAATAGCATGAAACTGAAGGATTTAAACTTTTATTTTATAGAATTTCTGCAAAAATGACCAATTTTGGCATTTTATGGTCAAAATAGACATTTTATAACTTTTTCAATATTGATGCATAAATGGCATCCTGACTTTCTATCTGACAGGTTTTTATGTGTCAATATTTGTGTTTCTATGCCTTTACCTGCTTCTTTTACTTATTTATGAACTCTGAATCTACAGAAAAGAGGTTTATCTCAGATAAAATGTGCAAAATGTGTTGTATAAATGACCCTAGTCTAAGGCCTTGTTTGGATGAAGGCAATAGTGGGGAGCTTGGTATATAAAATTTGATGTCCATATTAAAGACCTCACTAAATTTGTATCAAATGCACTTTTCAATGTCTATTGTACCTGTTCCATTTCACATAATATATTTCTTTTCTTCTGTAGGATAGCAAGTGGTTTAAATATAAGCCTGTTGAGAATAAATTGCATGCAAGTTTTTCCCTAAAAAGGCAAAAATCTTTGTTTCAGCCCATACTGCTTGTAAGAAAAGTTAATTGCAAGAGTCTTTTTGTGCTCAGATTTGTTGTATCATGTCACATGAGTATAGAAATGATAAAAAAAGACACAAATTTTTATTTCTTATAGCCTCAATATGCATTTTTTAATGTAAATATGTGGCACGGCCTTAATTGACCCTAAATTTTTTCCAGTCTTACTTGGCCTAAGACCCTTTTAAACTAATATGATATGTTATTTGTAACTTATCTTTCCATTTAAAGTTTTTTAAATACATATGTAAGGATTATTTATAACCAAAAAGCTTCACAAATTTAAAGTTGCTGGAAAATATTACATCTTCATGTAAGGCTCCCCTTCATTGAAAAACCTGAATTTTTAGGCGCAGGCTCATATAAATTTGACTTTTGAATAATTATGCCAAGTCTGATAAATCAAATGAGTACTCTATTGGTTTTAGTACATGATAAGTTATATATTAAGGCATTTAAAAAGTATTTTTTTGCAATATTTTAATTTTTAAAGCCCCAAATGTTGATAGTTGAAATTTTTCAATTTTAACGTCAAAATTTTACACGCAAAGATGAGTATAGAACTTAACTTAATGTCTATAATATACATCCTATTGTCATGAAACTTTGTAAGCAGTGTTATAATACATTAAGCTTTGTTCATATCAAGTTTTTTTAAGATTTGTCAACTCTTTCTACCCTATTAAATAGGTCCGAGACCACCATTGTCGTCCCTTGATTTTCGTTGTTTACAAATATAGTCCCTAGTGTTGACAGTGGGTTACTTGCCATTAATTTTTATACCCCTTCCAAATTTATTTCTCCATGTTCACTGCCTCAAATTGCAAGTAGGGTAATGAAATTACACTGTAAAAAAATTTGGGTCCAGAATTTTAAAGGAAAGTAGTGATTTGGTCCAGCTGAAAAAGGTTGAAAATGAGCACTTCGGAAGCTGTCAAAAGATTTCAAGACGCCCTAAACATAAAATTGTCCATATTTTGAGTTAGAGGCGATGAAGTTTTCTATAAATTTGATATAATTTGTCCCAAAAGTAGTACAACACACTGTAAAAGTTTCTTTGAGAAAGCGCAGGTGGGATTTTTTTTATTTTCATTTATGTTCTAAAAGAAATGCACTACGATTTAATTGTGTTCTCGGACCTAAGAGGTGACATCTGTAAATATAGAATTTGTTCTCTGGCAACTTCCCTAAATGATTTGATGGTGTCAACTTGTCAAATAGCATGAAACTGAAGGATTTAAACTTTTATTTTATAGAATTTCTGCAAAAATGACCAATTTTGGCATTTTATGGTCAAAATAGACATTTTATAACTTTTTCAATATTGATGCATAAATGGCATCCTGACTTTCTATCTGACAGGTTTTTATGTGTCAATATTTGTGTTTCTATGCCTTTACCTGCTTCTTTTACTTATTTATGAACTCTGAATCTACAGAAAAGAGGTTTATCTCAGATAAAATGTGCAAAATGTGTTGTATAAATGACCCTAGTCTAAGGCCTTGTTTGGATGAAGGCAATAGTGGGGAGCTTGGTATATAAAATTTGATGTCCATATTAAAGACCTCACTAAATTTGTATCAAATGCACTTTTCAATGTCTATTGTACCTGTTCCATTTCACATAATATATTTCTTTTCTTCTGTAGGATAGCAAGTGGTTTAAATATAAGCCTGTTGAGAATAAATTGCATGCAAGTTTTTCCCTAAAAAGGCAAAAATCTTTGTTTCAGCCCATACTGCTTGTAAGAAAAGTTAATTGCAAGAGTCTTTTTGTGCTCAGATTTGTTGTATCATGTCACATGAGTATAGAAATGATAAAAAAAGACACAAATTTTTATTTCTTATAGCCTCAATATGCATTTTTTAATGTAAATATGTGGCACGGCCTTAATTGACCCTAAATTTTTTCCAGTCTTACTTGGCCTAAGACCCTTTTAAACTAATATGATATGTTATTTGTAACTTATCTTTCCATTTAAAGTTTTTTAAATACATATGTAAGGATTATTTATAACCAAAAAGCTTCACAAATTTAAAGTTGCTGGAAAATATTACATCTTCATGTAAGGCTCCCCTTCATTGAAAAACCTGAATTTTTAGGCGCAGGCTCATATAAATTTGACTTTTGAATAATTATGCCAAGTCTGATAAATCAAATGAGTACTCTATTGGTTTTAGTACATGATAAGTTATATATTAAGGCATTTAAAAAGTATTTTTTTGCAATATTTTAATTTTTAAAGCCCCAAATGTTGATAGTTGAAATTTTTCAATTTTAACGTCAAAATTTTACACGCAAAGATGAGTATAGAACTTAACTTAATGTCTATAATATACATCCTATTGTCATGAAACTTTGTAAGCAGTGTTATAATACATTAAGCTTTGTTCATACCAAGTTTTTTTAAGATTTGTCAACTCTTTCTACCCTATTAAATAGGTCCGAGACCACCATTGTCGTCCCTTGATTTTCGTTGTTTACAAATATAGTCCCTAGTGTTGACAGTGGGTTACTTGCCATTAATTTTTATACCCCTTCCAAATTTATTTCTCCATGTTCACTGCCTCAAATTGCAAGTAGGGTAATGAAATTACACTGTAAAAAAATTTGGGTCCAGAATTTTAAAGGAAAGTAGTGATTTGGTCCAGCTGAAAAAGATGAAAATGAGCACTTCGGAAGCTGTCAAAAGATTTCAAGACGCCCTAAACATAAAATTGTCCATATTTTGAGTTAGAGGCGATGAAGTTTTCTATAAATTTGATATAATTTGTCCCAAAAGTAGTACAACACACTGTAAAAGTTTCTTTGAGAAAGCGCAGGTGGGATTTTTTTTATTTTCATTTATGTTCTAAAAGAAATGCACTACGATTTAATTGTGTTCTCGGACCTAAGAGGTGACATCTGTAAATATAGAATTTGTTCTCTGGCAACTTCCCTAAATGATTTGATGGTGTCAACTTGTCAAATAGCATGAAACTGAAGGATTTAAACTTTTATTTTATAGAATTTCTGCAAAAATGACCAATTTTGGCATTTTATGGTCAAAATAGACATTTTATAACTTTTTCAATATTGATGCATAAATGGCATCCTGACTTTCTATCTGACAGGTTTTTATGTGTCAATATTTGTGTTTCTATGCCTTTACCTGCTTCTTTTACTTATTTATGAACTCTGAATCTACAGAAAAGAGGTTTATCTCAGATAAAATGTGCAAAATGTGTTGTATAAATGACCCTAGTCTAAGGCCTTGTTTGGATGAAGGCAATAGTGGGGAGCTTGGTATATAAAATTTGATGTCCATATTAAAGACCTCACTAAATTTGTATCAAATGCACTTTTCAATGTCTATTGTACCTGTTCCATTTCACATAATATATTTCTTTTCTTCTGTAGGATAGCAAGTGGTTTAAATATAAGCCTGTTGAGAATAAATTGCATGCAAGTTTTTCCCTAAAAAGGCAAAAATCTTTGTTTCAGCCCATACTGCTTGTAAGAAAAGTTAATTGCAAGAGTCTTTTTGTGCTCAGATTTGTTGTATCATGTCACATGAGTATAGAAATGATAAAAAAAGACACAAATTTTTATTTCTTATAGCCTCAATATGCATTTTTTAATGTAAATATGTGGCACGGCCTTAATTGACCCTAAATTTTTTCCAGTCTTACTTGGCCTAAGACCCTTTTAAACTAATATGATATGTTATTTGTAACTTATCTTTCCATTTAAAGTTTTTTAAATACATATGTAAGGATTATTTATAACCAAAAAGCTTCACAAATTTAAAGTTGCTGGAAAATATTACATCTTCATGTAAGGCTCCCCTTCATTGAAAAACCTGAATTTTTAGGCGCAGGCTCATATAAATTTGACTTTTGAATAATTATGCCAAGTCTGATAAATCAAATGAGTACTCTATTGGTTTTAGTACATGATAAGTTATATATTAAGGCATTTAAAAAGTATTTTTTTGCAATATTTTAATTTTTAAAGCCCCAAATGTTGATAGTTGAAATTTTTCAATTTTAACGTCAAAATTTTACACGCAAAGATGAGTATAGAACTTAACTTAATGTCTATAATATACATCCTATTGTCATGAAACTTTGTAAGCAGTGTTATAATACATTAAGCTTTGTTCATACCAAGTTTTTTTAAGATTTGTCAACTCTTTCTACCCTATTAAATAGGTCCGAGACCACCATTGTCGTCCCTTGATTTTCGTTGTTTACAAATATAGTCCCTAGTGTTGACAGTGGGTTACTTGCCATTAATTTTTATACCCCTTCCAAATTTATTTCTCCATGTTCACTGCCTCAAATTGCAAGTAGGGTAATGAAATTACACTGTAAAAAAATTTGGGTCCAGAATTTTAAAGGAAAGTAGTGATTTGGTCCAGCTGAAAAAGGTTGAAAATGAGCACTTCGGAAGCTGTCAAAAGATTTCAAGACGCCCTAAACATAAAATTGTCCATATTTTGAGTTAGAGGCGATGAAGTTTTCTATAAATTTGATATAATTTGTCCCAAAAGTAGTACAACACACTGTAAAAGTTTCTTTGAGAAAGCGCAGGTGGGATTTTTTTTATTTTCATTTATGTTCTAAAAGAAATGCACTACGATTTAATTGTGTTCTCGGACCTAAGAGGTGACATCTGTAAATATAGAATTTGTTCTCTGGCAACTTCCCTAAATGATTTGATGGTGTCAACTTGTCAAATAGCATGAAACTGAAGGATTTAAACTTTTATTTTATAGAATTTCTGCAAAAATGACCAATTTTGGCATTTTATGGTCAAAATAGACATTTTATAACTTTTTCAATATTGATGCATAAATGGCATCCTGACTTTCTATCTGACAGGTTTTTATGTGTCAATATTTGTGTTTCTATGCCTTTACCTGCTTCTTTTACTTATTTATGAACTCTGAATCTACAGAAAAGAGGTTTATCTCAGATAAAATGTGCAAAATGTGTTGTATAAATGACCCTAGTCTAAGGCCTTGTTTGGATGAAGGCAATAGTGGGGAGCTTGGTATATAAAATTTGATGTCCATATTAAAGACCTCACTAAATTTGTATCAAATGCACTTTTCAATGTCTATTGTACCTGTTCCATTTCACATAATATATTTCTTTTCTTCTGTAGGATAGCAAGTGGTTTAAATATAAGCCTGTTGAGAATAAATTGCATGCAAGTTTTTCCCTAAAAAGGCAAAAATCTTTGTTTCAGCCCATACTGCTTGTAAGAAAAGTTAATTGCAAGAGTCTTTTTGTGCTCAGATTTGTTGTATCATGTCACATGAGTATAGAAATGATAAAAAAAGACACAAATTTTTATTTCTTATAGCCTCAATATGCATTTTTTAATGTAAATATGTGGCACGGCCTTAATTGACCCTAAATTTTTTCCAGTCTTACTTGGCCTAAGACCCTTTTAAACTAATATGATATGTTATTTGTAACTTATCTTTCCATTTAAAGTTTTTTAAATACATATGTAAGGATTATTTATAACCAAAAAGCTTCACAAATTTAAAGTTGCTGGAAAATATTACATCTTCATGTAAGGCTCCCCTTCATTGAAAAACCTGAATTTTTAGGCGCAGGCTCATATAAATTTGACTTTTGAATAATTATGCCAAGTCTGATAAATCAAATGAGTACTCTATTGGTTTTAGTACATGATAAGTTATATATTAAGGCATTTAAAAAGTATTTTTTTGCAATATTTTAATTTTTAAAGCCCCAAATGTTGATAGTTGAAATTTTTCAATTTTAACGTCAAAATTTTACACGCAAAGATGAGTATAGAACTTAACTTAATGTCTATAATATACATCCTATTGTCATGAAACTTTGTAAGCAGTGTTATAATACATTAAGCTTTGTTCATACCAAGTTTTTTTAAGATTTGTCAACTCTTTCTACCCTATTAAATAGGTCCGAGACCACCATTGTCGTCCCTTGATTTTCGTTGTTTACAAATATAGTCCCTAGTGTTGACAGTGGGTTACTTGCCATTAATTTTTATACCCCTTCCAAATTTATTTCTCCATGTTCACTGCCTCAAATTGCAAGTAGGGTAATGAAATTACACTGTAAAAAAATTTGGGTCCAGAATTTTAAAGGAAAGTAGTGATTTGGTCCAGCTGAAAAAGGTTGAAAATGAGCACTTCGGAAGCTGTCAAAAGATTTCAAGACGCCCTAAACATAAAATTGTCCATATTTTGAGTTAGAGGCGATGAAGTTTTCTATAAATTTGATATAATTTGTCCCAAAAGTAGTACAACACACTGTAAAAGTTTCTTTGAGAAAGCGCAGGTGGGATTTTTTTTATTTTCATTTATGTTCTAAAAGAAATGCACTACGATTTAATTGTGTTCTCGGACCTAAGAGGTGACATCTGTAAATATAGAATTTGTTCTCTGGCAACTTCCCTAAATGATTTGATGGTGTCAACTTGTCAAATAGCATGAAACTGAAGGATTTAAACTTTTATTTTATAGAATTTCTGCAAAAATGACCAATTTTGGCATTTTATGGTCAAAATAGACATTTTATAACTTTTTCAATATTGATGCATAAATGGCATCCTGACTTTCTATCTGACAGGTTTTTATGTGTCAATATTTGTGTTTCTATGCCTTTACCTGCTTCTTTTACTTATTTATGAACTCTGAATCTACAGAAAAGAGGTTTATCTCAGATAAAATGTGCAAAATGTGTTGTATAAATGACCCTAGTCTAAGGCCTTGTTTGGATGAAGGCAATAGTGGGGAGCTTGGTATATAAAATTTGATGTCCATATTAAAGACCTCACTAAATTTGTATCAAATGCACTTTTCAATGTCTATTGTACCTGTTCCATTTCACATAATATATTTCTTTTCTTCTGTAGGATAGCAAGTGGTTTAAATATAAGCCTGTTGAGAATAAATTGCATGCAAGTTTTTCCCTAAAAAGGCAAAAATCTTTGTTTCAGCCCATACTGCTTGTAAGAAAAGTTAATTGCAAGAGTCTTTTTGTGCTCAGATTTGTTGTATCATGTCACATGAGTATAGAAATGATAAAAAAAGACACAAATTTTTATTTCTTATAGCCTCAATATGCATTTTTTAATGTAAATATGTGGCACGGCCTTAATTGACCCTAAATTTTTTCCAGTCTTACTTGGCCTAAGACCCTTTTAAACTAATATGATATGTTATTTGTAACTTATCTTTCCATTTAAAGTTTTTTAAATACATATGTAAGGATTATTTATAACCAAAAAGCTTCACAAATTTAAAGTTGCTGGAAAATATTACATCTTCATGTAAGGCTCCCCTTCATTGAAAAACCTGAATTTTTAGGCGCAGGCTCATATAAATTTGACTTTTGAATAATTATGCCAAGTCTGATAAATCAAATGAGTACTCTATTGGTTTTAGTACATGATAAGTTATATATTAAGGCATTTAAAAAGTATTTTTTTGCAATATTTTAATTTTTAAAGCCCCAAATGTTGATAGTTGAAATTTTTCAATTTTAACGTCAAAATTTTACACGCAAAGATGAGTATAGAACTTAACTTAATGTCTATAATATACATCCTATTGTCATGAAACTTTGTAAGCAGTGTTATAATACATTAAGCTTTGTTCATACCAAGTTTTTTTAAGATTTGTCAACTCTTTCTACCCTATTAAATAGGTCCGAGACCACCATTGTCGTCCCTTGATTTTCGTTGTTTACAAATATAGTCCCTAGTGTTGACAGTGGGTTACTTGCCATTAATTTTTATACCCCTTCCAAATTTATTTCTCCATGTTCACTGCCTCAAATTGCAAGTAGGGTAATGAAATTACACTGTAAAAAAATTTGGGTCCAGAATTTTAAAGGAAAGTAGTGATTTGGTCCAGCTGAAAAAGGTTGAAAATGAGCACTTCGGAAGCTGTCAAAAGATTTCAAGACGCCCTAAACATAAAATTGTCCATATTTTGAGTTAGAGGCGATGAAGTTTTCTATAAATTTGATATAATTTGTCCCAAAAGTAGTACAACACACTGTAAAAGTTTCTTTGAGAAAGCGCAGGTGGGATTTTTTTTATTTTCATTTATGTTCTAAAAGAAATGCACTACGATTTAATTGTGTTCTCGGACCTAAGAGGTGACATCTGTAAATATAGAATTTGTTCTCTGGCAACTTCCCTAAATGATTTGATGGTGTCAACTTGTCAAATAGCATGAAACTGAAGGATTTAAACTTTTATTTTATAGAATTTCTGCAAAAATGACCAATTTTGGCATTTTATGGTCAAAATAGACATTTTATAACTTTTTCAATATTGATGCATAAATGGCATCCTGACTTTCTATCTGACAGGTTTTTATGTGTCAATATTTGTGTTTCTATGCCTTTACCTGCTTCTTTTACTTATTTATGAACTCTGAATCTACAGAAAAGAGGTTTATCTCAGATAAAATGTGCAAAATGTGTTGTATAAATGACCCTAGTCTAAGGCCTTGTTTGGATGAAGGCAATAGTGGGGAGCTTGGTATATAAAATTTGATGTCCATATTAAAGACCTCACTAAATTTGTATCAAATGCACTTTTCAATGTCTATTGTACCTGTTCCATTTCACATAATATATTTCTTTTCTTCTGTAGGATAGCAAGTGGTTTAAATATAAGCCTGTTGAGAATAAATTGCATGCAAGTTTTTCCCTAAAAAGGCAAAAATCTTTGTTTCAGCCCATACTGCTTGTAAGAAAAGTTAATTGCAAGAGTCTTTTTGTGCTCAGATTTGTTGTATCATGTCACATGAGTATAGAAATGATAAAAAAAGACACAAATTTTTATTTCTTATAGCCTCAATATGCATTTTTTAATGTAAATATGTGGCACGGCCTTAATTGACCCTAAATTTTTTCCAGTCTTACTTGGCCTAAGACCCTTTTAAACTAATATGATATGTTATTTGTAACTTATCTTTCCATTTAAAGTTTTTTAAATACATATGTAAGGATTATTTATAACCAAAAAGCTTCACAAATTTAAAGTTGCTGGAAAATATTACATCTTCATGTAAGGCTCCCCTTCATTGAAAAACCTGAATTTTTAGGCGCAGGCTCATATAAATTTGACTTTTGAATAATTATGCCAAGTCTGATAAATCAAATGAGTACTCTATTGGTTTTAGTACATGATAAGTTATATATTAAGGCATTTAAAAAGTATTTTTTTGCAATATTTTAATTTTTAAAGCCCCAAATGTTGATAGTTGAAATTTTTCAATTTTAACGTCAAAATTTTACACGCAAAGATGAGTATAGAACTTAACTTAATGTCTATAATATACATCCTATTGTCATGAAACTTTGTAAGCAGTGTTATAATACATTAAGCTTTGTTCATACCAAGTTTTTTTAAGATTTGTCAACTCTTTCTACCCTATTAAATAGGTCCGAGACCACCATTGTCGTCCCTTGATTTTCGTTGTTTACAAATATAGTCCCTAGTGTTGACAGTGGGTTACTTGCCATTAATTTTTATACCCCTTCCAAATTTATTTCTCCATGTTCACTGCCTCAAATTGCAAGTAGGGTAATGAAATTACACTGTAAAAAAATTTGGGTCCAGAATTTTAAAGGAAAGTAGTGATTTGGTCCAGCTGAAAAAGGTTGAAAATGAGCACTTCGGAAGCTGTCAAAAGATTTCAAGACGCCCTAAACATAAAATTGTCCATATTTTGAGTTAGAGGCGATGAAGTTTTCTATAAATTTGATATAATTTGTCCCAAAAGTAGTACAACACACTGTAAAAGTTTCTTTGAGAAAGCGCAGGTGGGATTTTTTTTATTTTCATTTATGTTCTAAAAGAAATGCACTACGATTTAATTGTGTTCTCGGACCTAAGAGGTGACATCTGTAAATATAGAATTTGTTCTCTGGCAACTTCCCTAAATGATTTGATGGTGTCAACTTGTCAAATAGCATGAAACTGAAGGATTTAAACTTTTATTTTATAGAATTTCTGCAAAAATGACCAATTTTGGCATTTTATGGTCAAAATAGACATTTTATAACTTTTTCAATATTGATGCATAAATGGCATCCTGACTTTCTATCTGACAGGTTTTTATGTGTCAATATTTGTGTTTCTATGCCTTTACCTGCTTCTTTTACTTATTTATGAACTCTGAATCTACAGAAAAGAGGTTTATCTCAGATAAAATGTGCAAAATGTGTTGTATAAATGACCCTAGTCTAACGCCTTGTTTGGATGAAGGCAATAGTGGGGAGCTTGGTATATAAAATTTGATGTCCATATTAAAGACCTCACTAAATTTGTATCAAATGCACTTTTCAATGTCTATTGTACCTGTTCCATTTCACATAATATATTTCTTTTCTTCTGTAGGATAGCAAGTGGTTTAAATATAAGCCTGTTGAGAATAAATTGCATGCAAGTTTTTCCCTAAAAAGGCAAAAATCTTTGTTTCAGCCCATACTGCTTGTAAGAAAAGTTAATTGCAAGAGTCTTTTTGTGCTCAGATTTGTTGTATCATGTCACATGAGTATAGAAATGATAAAAAAAGACACAAATTTTTATTTCTTATAGCCTCAATATGCATTTTTTAATGTAAATATGTGGCACGGCCTTAATTGACCCTAAATTTTTTCCAGTCTTACTTGGCCTAAGACCCTTTTAAACTAATATGATATGTTATTTGTAACTTATCTTTCCATTTAAAGTTTTTTAAATACATATGTAAGGATTATTTATAACCAAAAAGCTTCACAAATTTAAAGTTGCTGGAAAATATTACATCTTCATGTAAGGCTCCCCTTCATTGAAAAACCTGAATTTTTAGGCGCAGGCTCATATAAATTTGACTTTTGAATAATTATGCCAAGTCTGATAAATCAAATGAGTACTCTATTGGTTTTAGTACATGATAAGTTATATATTAAGGCATTTAAAAAGTATTTTTTTGCAATATTTTAATTTTTAAAGCCCCAAATGTTGATAGTTGAAATTTTTCAATTTTAACGTCAAAATTTTACACGCAAAGATGAGTATAGAACTTAACTTAATGTCTATAATATACATCCTATTGTCATGAAACTTTGTAAGCAGTGTTATAATACATTAAGCTTTGTTCATACCAAGTTTTTTTAAGATTTGTCAACTCTTTCTACCCTATTAAATAGGTCCGAGACCACCATTGTCGTCCCTTGATTTTCGTTGTTTACAAATATAGTCCCTAGTGTTGACAGTGGGTTACTTGCCATTAATTTTTATACCCCTTCCAAATTTATTTCTCCATGTTCACTGCCTCAAATTGCAAGTAGGGTAATGAAATTACACTGTAAAAAAATTTGGGTCCAGAATTTTAAAGGAAAGTAGTGATTTGGTCCAGCTGAAAAAGGTTGAAAATGAGCACTTCGGAAGCTGTCAAAAGATTTCAAGACGCCCTAAACATAAAATTGTCCATATTTTGAGTTAGAGGCGATGAAGTTTTCTATAAATTTGATATAATTTGTCCCAAAAGTAGTACAACACACTGTAAAAGTTTCTTTGAGAAAGCGCAGGTGGGATTTTTTTTATTTTCATTTATGTTCTAAAAGAAATGCACTACGATTTAATTGTGTTCTCGGACCTAAGAGGTGACATCTGTAAATATAGAATTTGTTCTCTGGCAACTTCCCTAAATGATTTGATGGTGTCAACTTGTCAAATAGCATGAAACTGAAGGATTTAAACTTTTATTTTATAGAATTTCTGCAAAAATGACCAATTTTGGCATTTTATGGTCAAAATAGACATTTTATAACTTTTTCAATATTGATGCATAAATGGCATCCTGACTTTCTATCTGACAGGTTTTTATGTGTCAATATTTGTGTTTCTATGCCTTTACCTGCTTCTTTTACTTATTTATGAACTCTGAATCTACAGAAAAGAGGTTTATCTCAGATAAAATGTGCAAAATGTGTTGTATAAATGACCCTAGTCTAACGCCTTGTTTGGATGAAGGCAATAGTGGGGAGCTTGGTATATAAAATTTGATGTCCATATTAAAGACCTCACTAAATTTGTATCAAATGCACTTTTCAATGTCTATTGTACCTGTTCCATTTCACATAATATATTTCTTTTCTTCTGTAGGATAGCAAGTGGTTTAAATATAAGCCTGTTGAGAATAAATTGCATGCAAGTTTTTCCCTAAAAAGGCAAAAATCTTTGTTTCAGCCCATACTGCTTGTAAGAAAAGTTAATTGCAAGAGTCTTTTTGTGCTCAGATTTGTTGTATCATGTCACATGAGTATAGAAATGATAAAAAAAGACACAAATTTTTATTTCTTATAGCCTCAATATGCATTTTTTAATGTAAATATGTGGCACGGCCTTAATTGACCCTAAATTTTTTCCAGTCTTACTTGGCCTAAGACCCTTTTAAACTAATATGATATGTTATTTGTAACTTATCTTTCCATTTAAAGTTTTTTAAATACATATGTAAGGATTATTTATAACCAAAAAGCTTCACAAATTTAAAGTTGCTGGAAAATATTACATCTTCATGTAAGGCTCCCCTTCATTGAAAAACCTGAATTTTTAGGCGCAGGCTCATATAAATTTGACTTTTGAATAATTATGCCAAGTCTGATAAATCAAATGAGTACTCTATTGGTTTTAGTACATGATAAGTTATATATTAAGGCATTTAAAAAGTATTTTTTTGCAATATTTTAATTTTTAAAGCCCCAAATGTTGATAGTTGAAATTTTTCAATTTTAACGTCAAAATTTTACACGCAAAGATGAGTATAGAACTTAACTTAATGTCTATAATATACATCCTATTGTCATGAAACTTTGTAAGCAGTGTTATAATACATTAAGCTTTGTTCATACCAAGTTTTTTTAAGATTTGTCAACTCTTTCTACCCTATTAAATAGGTCCGAGACCACCATTGTCGTCCCTTGATTTTCGTTGTTTACAAATATAGTCCCTAGTGTTGACAGTGGGTTACTTGCCATTAATTTTTATACCCCTTCCAAATTTATTTCTCCATGTTCACTGCCTCAAATTGCAAGTAGGGTAATGAAATTACACTGTAAAAAAATTTGGGTCCAGAATTTTAAAGGAAAGTAGTGATTTGGTCCAGCTGAAAAAGGTTGAAAATGAGCACTTCGGAAGCTGTCAAAAGATTTCAAGACGCCCTAAACATAAAATTGTCCATATTTTGAGTTAGAGGCGATGAAGTTTTCTATAAATTTGATATAATTTGTCCCAAAAGTAGTACAACACACTGTAAAAGTTTCTTTGAGAAAGCGCAGGTGGGATTTTTTTTTATTTTCATTTATGTTCTAAAAGAAATGCACTACGATTTAATTGTGTTCTCGGACCTAAGAGGTGACATCTGTAAATATAGAATTTGTTCTCTGGCAACTTCCCTAAATGATTTGATGGTGTCAACTTGTCAAATAGCATGAAACTGAAGGATTTAAACTTTTATTTTATAGAATTTCTGCAAAAATGACCAATTTTGGCATTTTATGGTCAAAATAGACATTTTATAACTTTTTCAATATTGATGCATAAATGGCATCCTGACTTTCTATCTGACAGGTTTTTATGTGTCAATATTTGTGTTTCTATGCCTTTACCTGCTTCTTTTACTTATTTATGAACTCTGAATCTACAGAAAAGAGGTTTATCTCAGATAAAATGTGCAAAATGTGTTGTATAAATGACCCTAGTCTAACGCCTTGTTTGGATGAAGGCAATAGTGGGGAGCTTGGTATATAAAATTTGATGTCCATATTAAAGACCTCACTAAATTTGTATCAAATGCACTTTTCAATGTCTATTGTACCTGTTCCATTTCACATAATATATTTCTTTTCTTCTGTAGGATAGCAAGTGGTTTAAATATAAGCCTGTTGAGAATAAATTGCATGCAAGTTTTTCCCTAAAAAGGCAAAAATCTTTGTTTCAGCCCATACTGCTTGTAAGAAAAGTTAATTGCAAGAGTCTTTTTGTGCTCAGATTTGTTGTATCATGTCACATGAGTATAGAAATGATAAAAAAAGACACAAATTTTTATTTCTTATAGCCTCAATATGCATTTTTTAATGTAAATATGTGGCACGGCCTTAATTGACCCTAAATTTTGTCCAGTCTTACTTGGCCTAAGACCCTTTTAAACTAATATGATATGTTATTTGTAACTTATCTTTCCATTTAAAGTTTTTTAAATACATATGTAAGGATTATTTATAACCAAAAAGCTTCACAAATTTAAAGTTGCTGGAAAATATTACATCTTCATGTAAGGCTCCCCTTCATTGAAAAACCTGAATTTTTAGGCGCAGGCTCATATAAATTTGACTTTTGAATAATTATGCCAAGTCTGATAAATCAAATGAGTACTCTATTGGTTTTAGTACATGATAAGTTATATATTAAGGCATTTAAAAAGTATTTTTTTGCAATATTTTAATTTTTAAAGCCCCAAATGTTGATAGTTGAAATTTTTCAATTTTAACGTCAAAATTTTACACGCAAAGATGAGTATAGAACTTAACTTAATGTCTATAATATACATCCTATTGTCATGAAACTTTGTAAGCAGTGTTATAATACATTAAGCTTTGTTCATACCAAGTTTTTTTAAGATTTGTCAACTCTTTCTACCCTATTAGGTGACATCTGTAAATATAGAATTTGTTCTCTGGCAACTTCCCTAAATGATTTGATGGTGTCAACTTGTCAAATAGCATGAAACTGAAGGATTTAAACTTTTATTTTATAGAATTTCTGCAAAAATGACCAATTTTGGCATTTTATGGTCAAAATAGACATTTTATAACTTTTTCAATATTGATGCATAAATGGCATCCTGACTTTCTATCTGACAGGTTTTTATGTGTCAATATTTGTGTTTCTATGCCTTTACCTGCTTCTTTTACTTATTTATGAACTCTGAATCTACAGAAAAGAGGTTTATCTCAGATAAAATGTGCAAAATGTGTTGTATAAATGACCCTAGTCTAACGCCTTGTTTGGATGAAGGCAATAGTGGGGAGCTTGGTATATAAAATTTGATGTCCATATTAAAGACCTCACTAAATTTGTATCAAATGCACTTTTCAATGTCTATTGTACCTGTTCCATTTCACATAATATATTTCTTTTCTTCTGTAGGATAGCAAGTGGTTTAAATATAAGCCTGTTGAGAATAAATTGCATGCAAGTTTTTCCCTAAAAAGGCAAAAATCTTTGTTTCAGCCCATACTGCTTGTAAGAAAAGTTAATTGCAAGAGTCTTTTTGTGCTCAGATTTGTTGTATCATGTCACATGAGTATAGAAATGATAAAAAAAGACACAAATTTTTATTTCTTATAGCCTCAATATGCATTTTTTAATGTAAATATGTGGCACGGCCTTAATTGACCCTAAATTTTGTCCAGTCTTACTTGGCCTAAGACCCTTTTAAACTAATATGATATGTTATTTGTAACTTATCTTTCCATTTAAAGTTTTTTAAATACATATGTAAGGATTATTTATAACCAAAAAGCTTCACAAATTTAAAGTTGCTGGAAAATATTACATCTTCATGTAAGGCTCCCCTTCATTGAAAAACCTGAATTTTTAGGCGCAGGCTCATATAAATTTGACTTTTGAATAATTATGCCAAGTCTGATAAATCAAATGAGTACTCTATTGGTTTTAGTACATGATAAGTTATATATTAAGGCATTTAAAAAGTATTTTTTTGCAATATTTTAATTTTTAAAGCCCCAAATGTTGATAGTTGAAATTTTTCAATTTTAACGTCAAAATTTTACACGCAAAGATGAGTATAGAACTTAACTTAATGTCTATAATATACATCCTATTGTCATGAAACTTTGTAAGCAGTGTTATAATACATTAAGCTTTGTTCATACCAAGTTTTTTTAAGATTTGTCAACTCTTTCTACCCTATTAGGTGACATCTGTAAATATAGAATTTGTTCTCTGGCAACTTCCCTAAATGATTTGATGGTGTCAACTTGTCAAATAGCATGAAACTGAAGGATTTAAACTTTTATTTTATAGAATTTCTGCAAAAATGACTAATTTTGGCATTTTATGGTCAAAATAGACATTTTATAACTTTTTCAATATTGATGCATAAATGGCATCCTGACTTTCTATCTGACAGGTTTTTATGTGTCAATATTTGTGTTTCTATGCCTTTACCTGCTTCTTTTACTTATTTATGAACTCTGAATCTACAGAAAAGAGGTTTATCTCAGATAAAATGTGCAAAATGTGTTGTATAAATGACCCTAGTCTAACGCCTTGTTTGGATGAAGGCAATAGTGGGGAGCTTGGTATATAAAATTTGATGTCCATATTAAAGACCTCACTAAATTTGTATCAAATGCACTTTTCAATGTCTATTGTACCTGTTCCATTTCACATAATATATTTCTTTTCTTCTGTAGGATAGCAAGTGGTTTAAATATAAGCCTGTTGAGAATAAATTGCATGCAAGTTTTTCCCTAAAAAGGCAAAAATCTTTGTTTCAGCCCATACTGCTTGTAAGAAAAGTTAATTGCAAGAGTCTTTTTGTGCTCAGATTTGTTGTATCATGTCACATGAGTATAGAAATGATAAAAAAAGACACAAATTTTTATTTCTTATAGCCTCAATATGCATTTTTTAATGTAAATATGTGGCACGGCCTTAATTGACCCTAAATTTTTTCCAGTCTTACTTGGCCTAAGACCCTTTTAAACTAATATGATATGTTATTTGTAACTTATCTTTCCATTTAAAGTTTTTTAAATACATATGTAAGGATTATTTATAACCAAAAAGCTTCACAAATTTAAAGTTGCTGGAAAATATTACATCTTCATGTAAGGCTCCCCTTCATTGAAAAACCTGAATTTTTAGGCGCAGGCTCATATAAATTTGACTTTTGAATAATTATGCCAAGTCTGATAAATCAAATGAGTACTCTATTGGTTTTAGTACATGATAAGTTATATATTAAGGCATTTAAAAAGTATTTTTTTGCAATATTTTAATTTTTAAAGCCCCAAATGTTGATAGTTGAAATTTTTCAATTTTAACGTCAAAATTTTACACGCAAAGATGAGTATAGAACTTAACTTAATGTCTATAATATACATCCTATTGTCATGAAACTTTGTAAGCAGTGTTATAATACATTAAGCTTTGTTCATACCAAGTTTTTTTAAGATTTGTCAACTCTTTCTACCCTATTAAATCGGTCCGAGACCACCATTGTCGTCCCTTGATTTTCGTTGTTTACAAATATAGTCCCTAGTGTTGACAGTGGGTTACTTGCCATTAATTTTTATACCCCTTCCAAATTTATTTCTCCATGTTCACTGCCTCAAATTGCAAGTAGGGTAATGAAATTACACTGTAAAAAAATTTGGGTCCAGAATTTTAAAGGAAAGTAGTGATTTGGTCCAGCTGAAAAAGATGAAAATGAGCACTTCGGAAGCTGTCAAAAGATTTCAAGACGCCCTAAACATAAAATTGTCCATATTTTGAGTTAGAGGCGATGAAGTTTTCTATAAATTTGATATAATTTGTCCCAAAAGTAGTACAACACACTGTAAAAGTTTCTTTGAGAAAGCGCAGGTGGGATTTTTTTTATTTTCATTTATGTTCTAAAAGAAATGCACTACGATTTAATTGTGTTCTCGGACCTAAGAGGTGACATCTGTAAATATAGAATTTGTTCTCTGGCAACTTCCCTAAATGATTTGATGGTGTCAACTTGTCAAATAGCATGAAACTGAAGGATTTAAACTTTTATTTTATAGAATTTCTGCAAAAATGACCAATTTTGGCATTTTATGGTCAAAATAGACATTTTATAACTTTTTCAATATTGATGCATAAATGGCATCCTGACTTTCTATCTGACAGGTTTTTATGTGTCAATATTTGTGTTTCTATGCCTTTACCTGCTTCTTTTACTTATTTATGAACTCTGAATCTACAGAAAAGAGGTTTATCTCAGATAAAATGTGCAAAATGTGTTGTATAAATGACCCTAGTCTAACGCCTTGTTTGGATGAAGGCAATAGTGGGGAGCTTGGTATATAAAATTTGATGTCCATATTAAAGACCTCACTAAATTTGTATCAAATGCACTTTTCAATGTCTATTGTACCTGTTCCATTTCACATAATATATTTCTTTTCTTCTGTAGGATAGCAAGTGGTTTAAATATAAGCCTGTTGAGAATAAATTGCATGCAAGTTTTTCCCTAAAAAGGCAAAAATCTTTGTTTCAGCCCATACTGCTTGTAAGAAAAGTTAATTGCAAGAGTCTTTTTGTGCTCAGATTTGTTGTATCATGTCACATGAGTATAGAAATGATAAAAAAAGACACAAATTTTTATTTCTTATAGCCTCAATATGCATTTTTTAATGTAAATATGTGGCACGGCCTTAATTGACCCTAAATTTTTTCCAGTCTTACTTGGCCTAAGACCCTTTTAAACTAATATGATATGTTATTTGTAACTTATCTTTCCATTTAAAGTTTTTTAAATACATATGTAAGGATTATTTATAACCAAAAAGCTTCACAAATTTAAAGTTGCTGGAAAATATTACATCTTCATGTAAGGCTCCCCTTCATTGAAAAACCTGAATTTTTAGGCGCAGGCTCATATAAATTTGACTTTTGAATAATTATGCCAAGTCTGATAAATCAAATGAGTACTCTATTGGTTTTAGTACATGATAAGTTATATATTAAGGCATTTAAAAAGTATTTTTTTGCAATATTTTAATTTTTAAAGCCCCAAATGTTGATAGTTGAAATTTTTCAATTTTAACGTCAAAATTTTACACGCAAAGATGAGTATAGAACTTAACTTAATGTCTATAATATACATCCTATTGTCATGAAACTTTGTAAGCAGTGTTATAATACATTAAGCTTTGTTCATACCAAGTTTTTTTAAGATTTGTCAACTCTTTCTACCCTATTAAATAGGTCCGAGACCACCATTGTCGTCCCTTGATTTTCGTTGTTTACAAATATAGTCCCTAGTGTTGACAGTGGGTTACTTGCCATTAATTTTTATACCCCTTCCAAATTTATTTCTCCATGTTCACTGCCTCAAATTGCAAGTAGGGTAATGAAATTACACTGTAAAAAAATTTGGGTCCAGAATTTTAAAGGAAAGTAGTGATTTGGTCCAGCTGAAAAAGGTTGAAAATGAGCACTTCGGAAGCTGTCAAAAGATTTCAAGACGCCCTAAACATAAAATTGTCCATATTTTGAGTTAGAGGCGATGAAGTTTTCTATAAATTTGATATAATTTGTCCCAAAAGTAGTACAACACACTGTAAAAGTTTCTTTGAGAAAGCGCAGGTGGGATTTTTTTTATTTTCATTTATGTTCTAAAAGAAATGCACTACGATTTAATTGTGTTCTCGGACCTAAGAGGTGACATCTGTAAATATAGAATTTGTTCTCTGGCAACTTCCCTAAATGATTTGATGGTGTCAACTTGTCAAATAGCATGAAACTGAAGGATTTAAACTTTTATTTTATAGAATTTCTGCAAAAATGACCAATTTTGGCATTTTATGGTCAAAATAGACATTTTATAACTTTTTCAATATTGATGCATAAATGGCATCCTGACTTTCTATCTGACAGGTTTTTATGTGTCAATATTTGTGTTTCTATGCCTTTACCTGCTTCTTTTACTTATTTATGAACTCTGAATCTACAGAAAAGAGGTTTATCTCAGATAAAATGTGCAAAATGTGTTGTATAAATGACCCTAGTCTAACGCCTTGTTTGGATGAAGGCAATAGTGGGGAGCTTGGTATATAAAATTTGATGTCCATATTAAAGACCTCACTAAATTTGTATCAAATGCACTTTTCAATGTCTATTGTACCTGTTCCATTTCACATAATATATTTCTTTTCTTCTGTAGGATAGCAAGTGGTTTAAATATACGCCTGTTGAGAATAAATTGCATGCAAGTTTTTCCCTAAAAAGGCAAAAATCTTTGTTTCAGCCCATACTGCTTGTAAGAAAAGTTAATTGCAAGAGTCTTTTTGTGCTCAGATTTGTTGTATCATGTCACATGAGTATAGAAATGATAAAAAAAGACACAAATTTTTATTTCTTATAGCCTCAATATGCATTTTTTAATGTAAATATGTGGCACGGCCTTAATTGACCCTAAATTTTTTCCAGTCTTACTTGGCCTAAGACCCTTTTAAACTAATATGATATGTTATTTGTAACTTATCTTTCCATTTAAAGTTTTTTAAATACATATGTAAGGATTATTTATAACCAAAAAGCTTCACAAATTTAAAGTTGCTGGAAAATATTACATCTTCATGTAAGGCTCCCCTTCATTGAAAAACCTGAATTTTTAGGCGCAGGCTCATATAAATTTGACTTTTGAATAATTATGCCAAGTCTGATAAATCAAATGAGTACTCTATTGGTTTTAGTACATGATAAGTTATATATTAAGGCATTTAAAAAGTATTTTTTTGCAATATTTTAATTTTTAAAGCCCCAAATGTTGATAGTTGAAATTTTTCAATTTTAACGTCAAAATTTTACACGCAAAGATGAGTATAGAACTTAACTTAATGTCTATAATATACATCTTATTGTCATGAAACTTTGTAAGCAGTGTTATAATACATTAAGCTTTGTTCATACCAAGTTTTTTTAAGATTTGTCAACTCTTTCTACCCTATTAGGTCCGAGACCACCATTGTCGTCCCTTGATTTTCGTTGTTTACAAATATAGTCCCTAGTGTTGACAGTGGGTTACTTGCCATTAATTTTTATACCCCTTCCAAATTTATTTCTCCATGTTCACTGCCTCAAATTGCAAGTAGGGTAATGAAATTACACTGTAAAAAAATTTGGGTCCAGAATTTTAAAGGAAAGTAGTGATTTGGTCCAGCTGAAAAAGGTTGAAAATGAGCACTTCGGAAGCTGTCAAAAGATTTCAAGACGCCCTAAACATAAAATTGTCCATATTTTGAGTTAGAGGCGATGAAGTTTTCTATAAATTTGATATAATTTGTCCCAAAAGTAGTACAACACACTGTAAAAGTTTCTTTGAGAAAGCGCAGGTGGGATTTTTTTTATTTTCATTTATGTTCTAAAAGAAATGCACTACGATTTAATTGTGTTCTCGGACCTAAGAGGTGACATCTGTAAATATAGAATTTGTTCTCTGGCAACTTCCCTAAATGATTTGATGGTGTCAACTTGTCAAATAGCATGAAACTGAAGGATTTAAACTTTTATTTTATAGAATTTCTGCAAAAATGACCAATTTTGGCATTTTATGGTCAAAATAGACATTTTATAACTTTTTCAATATTGATGCATAAATGGCATCCTGACTTTCTATCTGACAGGTTTTTATGTGTCAATATTTGTGTTTCTATGCCTTTACCTGCTTCTTTTACTTATTTATGAACTCTGAATCTACAGAAAAGAGGTTTATCTCAGATAAAATGTGCAAAATGTGTTGTATAAATGACCCTAGTCTAACGCCTTGTTTGGATGAAGGCAATAGTGGGGAGCTTGGTATATAAAATTTGATGTCCATATTAAAGACCTCACTAAATTTGTATCAAATGCACTTTTCAATGTCTATTGTACCTGTTCCATTTCACATAATATATTTCTTTTCTTCTGTAGGATAGCAAGTGGTTTAAATATAAGCCTGTTGAGAATAAATTGCATGCAAGTTTTTCCCTAAAAAGGCAAAAATCTTTGTTTCAGCCCATACTGCTTGTAAGAAAAGTTAATTGCAAGAGTCTTTTTGTGCTCAGATTTGTTGTATCATGTCACATGAGTATAGAAATGATAAAAAAAGACACAAATTTTTATTTCTTATAGCCTCAATATGCATTTTTTAATGTAAATATGTGGCACGGCCTTAATTGACCCTAAATTTTTTCCAGTCTTACTTGGCCTAAGACCCTTTTAAACTAATATGATATGTTATTTGTAACTTATCTTTCCATTTAAAGTTTTTTAAATACATATGTAAGGATTATTTATAACCAAAAAGCTTCACAAATTTAAAGTTGCTGGAAAATATTACATCTTCATGTAAGGCTCCCCTTCATTGAAAAACCTGAATTTTTAGGCGCAGGCTCATATAAATTTGACTTTTGAATAATTATGCCAAGTCTGATAAATCAAATGAGTACTCTATTGGTTTTAGTACATGATAAGTTATATATTAAGGCATTTAAAAAGTATTTTTTTGCAATATTTTAATTTTTAAAGCCCCAAATGTTGATAGTTGAAATTTTTCAATTTTAACGTCAAAATTTTACACGCAAAGATGAGTATAGAACTTAACTTAATGTCTATAATATACATCCTATTGTCATGAAACTTTGTAAGCAGTGTTATAATACATTAAGCTTTGTTCATACCAAGTTTTTTTAAGATTTGTCAACTCTTTCTACCCTATTAGGTGACATCTGTAAATATAGAATTTGTTCTCTGGCAACTTCCCTAAATGATTTGATGGTGTCAACTTGTCAAATAGCATGAAACTGAAGGATTTAAACTTTTATTTTATAGAATTTCTGCAAAAATGACCAATTTTGGCATTTTATGGTCAAAATAGACATTTTATAACTTTTTCAATATTGATGCATAAATGGCATCCTGACTTTCTATCTGACAGGTTTTTATGTGTCAATATTTGTGTTTCTATGCCTTTACCTGCTTCTTTTACTTATTTATGAACTCTGAATCTACAGAAAAGAGGTTTATCTCAGATAAAATGTGCAAAATGTGTTGTATAAATGACCCTAGTCTAACGCCTTGTTTGGATGAAGGCAATAGTGGGGAGCTTGGTATATAAAATTTGATGTCCATATTAAAGACCTCACTAAATTTGTATCAAATGCACTTTTCAATGTCTATTGTACCTGTTCCATTTCACATAATATATTTCTTTTCTTCTGTAGGATAGCAAGTGGTTTAAATATAAGCCTGTTGAGAATAAATTGCATGCAAGTTTTTCCCTAAAAAGGCAAAAATCTTTGTTTCAGCCCATACTGCTTGTAAGAAAAGTTAATTGCAAGAGTCTTTTTGTGCTCAGATTTGTTGTATCATGTCACATGAGTATAGAAATGATAAAAAAAGACACAAATTTTTATTTCTTATAGCCTCAATATGCATTTTTTAATGTAAATATGTGGCACGGCCTTAATTGACCCTAAATTTTTTCCAGTCTTACTTGGCCTAAGACCCTTTTAAACTAATATGATATGTTATTTGTAACTTATCTTTCCATTTAAAGTTTTTTAAATACATATGTAAGGATTATTTATAACCAAAAAGCTTCACAAATTTAAAGTTGCTGGAAAATATTACATCTTCATGTAAGGCTCCCCTTCATTGAAAAACCTGAATTTTTAGGCGCAGGCTCATATAAATTTGACTTTTGAATAATTATGCCAAGTCTGATAAATCAAATGAGTACTCTATTGGTTTTAGTACATGATAAGTTATATATTAAGGCATTTAAAAAGTATTTTTTTGCAATATTTTAATTTTTAAAGCCCCAAATGTTGATAGTTGAAATTTTTCAATTTTAACGTCAAAATTTTACACGCAAAGATGAGTATAGAACTTAACTTAATGTCTATAATATACATCCTATTGTCATGAAACTTTGTAAGCAGTGTTATAATACATTAAGCTTTGTTCATACCAAGTTTTTTAAAGATTTGTCAACTCTTTCTACCCTATTAGGTGACATCTGTAAATATAGAATTTGTTCTCTGGCAACTTCCCTAAATGATTTGATGGTGTCAACTTGTCAAATAGCATGAAACTGAAGGATTTAAACTTTTATTTTATAGAATTTCTGCAAAAATGACCAATTTTGGCATTTTATGGTCAAAATAGACATTTTATAACTTTTTCAATATTGATGCATAAATGGCATCCTGACTTTCTATCTGACAGGTTTTTATGTGTCAATATTTGTGTTTCTATGCCTTTACCTGCTTCTTTTACTTATTTATGAACTCTGAATCTACAGAAAAGAGGTTTATCTCAGATAAAATGTGCAAAATGTGTTGTATAAATGACCCTAGTCTAACGCCTTGTTTGGATGAAGGCAATAGTGGGGAGCTTGGTATATAAAATTTGATGTCCATATTAAAGACCTCACTAAATTTGTATCAAATGCACTTTTCAATGTCTATTGTACCTGTTCCATTTCACATAATATATTTCTTTTCTTCTGTAGGATAGCAAGTGGTTTAAATATAAGCCTGTTGAGAATAAATTGCATGCAAGTTTTTCCCTAAAAAGGCAAAAATCTTTGTTTCAGCCCATACTGCTTGTAAGAAAAGTTAATTGCAAGAGTCTTTTTGTGCTCAGATTTGTTGTATCATGTCACATGAGTATAGAAATGATAAAAAAAGACACAAATTTTTATTTCTTATAGCCTCAATATGCATTTTTTAATGTAAATATGTGGCACGGCCTTAATTGACCCTAAATTTTTTCCAGTCTTACTTGGCCTAAGACCCTTTTAAACTAATATGATATGTTATTTGTAACTTATCTTTCCATTTAAAGTTCTTTAAATACATATGTAAGGATTATTTATAACCAAAAAGCTTCACAAATTTAAAGTTGCTGGAAAATATTACATCTTCATGTAAGGCTCCCCTTCATTGAAAAACCTGAATTTTTAGGCGCAGGCTCATATAAATTTGACTTTTGAATAATTATGCCAAGTCTGATAAATCAAATGAGTACTCTATTGGTTTTAGTACATGATAAGTTATATATTAAGGCATTTAAAAAGTATTTTTTTGCAATATTTTAATTTTTAAAGCCCCAAATGTTGATAGTTGAAATTTTTCAATTTTAACGTCAAAATTTTACACGCAAAGATGAGTATAGAACTTAACTTAATGTCTATAATATACATCCTATTGTCATGAAACTTTGTAAGCAGTGTTATAATACATTAAGCTTTGTTCATACCAAGTTTTTTTAAGATTTGTCAACTCTTTCTACCCTATTAGGTGACATCTGTAAATATAGAATTTGTTCTCTGGCAACTTCCCTAAATGATTTGATGGTGTCAACTTGTCAAATAGCATGAAACTGAAGGATTTAAACTTTTATTTTATAGAATTTCTGCAAAAATGACCAATTTTGGCATTTTATGGTCAAAATAGACATTTTATAACTTTTTCCATTGATGCATAAATGGCATCCTGACTTTCTATCTGACAGGTTTTTATGTGTCAATATTTGTGTTTCTATGCCTTTACCTGCTTCTTTTACTTATTTATGAACTCTGAATCTACAGAAAAGAGGTTTATCTCAGATAAAATGTGCAAAATGTGTTGTATAAATGACCCTAGTCTAACGCCTTGTTTGGATGAAGGCAATAGTGGGGAGCTTGGTATATAAAATTTGATGTCCATATTAAAGACCTCACTAAATTTGTATCAAATGCACTTTTCAATGTCTATTGTACCTGTTCCATTTCACATAATATATTTCTTTTCTTCTGTAGGATAGCAAGTGGTTTAAATATAAGCCTGTTGAGAATAAATTGCATGCAAGTTTTTCCCTAAAAAGGCAAAAATCTTTGTTTCAGCCCATACTGCTTGTAAGAAAAGTTAATTGCAAGAGTCTTTTTGTGCTCAGATTTGTTGTATCATGTCACATGAGTATAGAAATGATAAAAAAAGACACAAATTTTTATTTCTTATAGCCTCAATATGCATTTTTTAATGTAAATATGTGGCACGGCCTTAATTGACCCTAAATTTTTTCCAGTCTTACTTGGCCTAAGACCCTTTTAAACTAATATGATATGTTATTTGTAACTTATCTTTCCATTTAAAGTTCTTTAAATACATATGTAAGGATTATTTATAACCAAAAAGCTTCACAAATTTAAAGTTGCTGGAAAATATTACATCTTCATGTAAGGCTCCCCTTCATTGAAAAACCTGAATTTTTAGGCGCAGGCTCATATAAATTTGACTTTTGAATAATTGTGCCAAGTCTGATAAATCAAATGAGTACTCTATTGGTTTTAGTACATGATAAGTTATATATTAAGGCATTTAAAAAGTATTTTTTTGCAATATTTTAATTTTTAAAGCCCCAAATGTTGATAGTTGAAATTTTTCAATTTTAACGTCAAAATTTTACACGCAAAGATGAGTATAGAACTTAACTTAATGTCTATAATATACATCCTATTGTCATGAAACTTTGTAAGCAGTGTTATAATACATTAAGCTTTGTTCATACCAAGTTTTTTTAAGATTTGTCAACTCTTTCTACCCTATTAGGTGACATCTGTAAATATAGAATTTGTTCTCTGGCAACTTCCCTAAATGATTTGATGGTGTCAACTTGTCAAATAGCATGAAACTGAAGGATTTAAACTTTTATTTTATAGAATTTCTGCAAAAATGACCAATTTTGGCATTTTATGGTCAAAATAGACATTTTATAACTTTTTCAATATTGATGCATAAATGGCATCCTGACTTTCTATCTGACAGGTTTTTATGTGTCAATATTTGTGTTTCTATGCCTTTACCTGCTTCTTTTACTTATTTATGAACTCTGAATCTACAGAAAAGAGGTTTATCTCAGATAAAATGTGCAAAATGTGTTGTATAAATGACCCTAGTCTAACGCCTTGTTTGGATGAAGGCAATAGTGGGGAGCTTGGTATATAAAATTTGATGTCCATATTAAAGACCTCACTAAATTTGTATCAAATGCACTTTTCAATGTCTATTGTACCTGTTCCATTTCACATAATATATTTCTTTTCTTCTGTAGGATAGCAAGTGGTTTAAATATAAGCCTGTTGAGAATAAATTGCATGCAAGTTTTTCCCTAAAAAGGCAAAAATCTTTGTTTCAGCCCATACTGCTTGTAAGAAAAGTTAATTGCAAGAGTCTTTTTGTGCTCAGATTTGTTGTATCATGTCACATGAGTATAGAAATGATAAAAAAAGACACAAATTTTTATTTCTTATAGCCTCAATATGCATTTTTTAATGTAAATATGTGGCACGGCCTTAATTGACCCTAAATTTTTTCCAGTCTTACTTGGCCTAAGACCCTTTTAAACTAATATGATATGTTATTTGTAACGTATCTTTCCATTTAAAGTTCTTTAAATACATATGTAAGGATTATTTATAACCAAAAAGCTTCACAAATTTAAAGTTGCTGGAAAATATTACATCTTCATGTAAGGCTCCCCTTCATTGAAAAACCTGAATTTTTAGGCGCAGGCTCATATAAATTTGACTTTTGAATAATTATGCCAAGTCTGATAAATCAAATGAGTACTCTATTGGTTTTAGTACATGATAAGTTATATATTAAGGCATTTAAAAAGTATTTTTTTGCAATATTTTAATTTTTAAAGCCCCAAATGTTGATAGTTGAAATTTTTCAATTTTAACGTCAAAATTTTACACGCAAAGATGAGTATAGAACTTAACTTAATGTCTATAATATACATCCTATTGTCATGAAACTTTGTAAGCAGTGTTATAATACATTAAGCTTTGTTCATACCAAGTTTTTTTAAGATTTGTCAACTCTTTCTACCCTATTAGGTGACATCTGTAAATATAGAATTTGTTCTCTGGCAACTTCCCTAAATGATTTGATGGTGTCAACTTGTCAAATAGCATGAAACTGAAGGATTTAAACTTTTATTTTATAGAATTTCTGCAAAAATGACCAATTTTGGCATTTTATGGTCAAAATAGACATTTTATAACTTTTTCAATATTGATGCATAAATGGCATCCTGACTTTCTATCTGACAGGTTTTTATGTGTCAATATTTGTGTTTCTATGCCTTTACCTGATTCTTTTACTTATTTATGAACTCTGAATCTACAGAAAAGAGGTTTATCTCAGATAAAATGTGCAAAATGTGTTGTATAAATGACCCTAGTCTAACGCCTTGTTTGGATGAAGGCAATAGTGGGGAGCTTGGTATATAAAATTTGATGTCCATATTAAAGACCTCACTAAATTTGTATCAAATGCACTTTTCAATGTCTATTGTACCTGTTCCATTTCACATAATATATTTCTTTTCTTCTGTAGGATAGCAAGTGGTTTAAATATAAGCCTGTTGAGAATAAATTGCATGCAAGTTTTTCCCTAAAAAGGCAAAAATCTTTGTTTCAGCCCATACTGCTTGTAAGAAAAGTTAATTGCAAGAGTCTTTTTGTGCTCAGATTTGTTGTATCATGTCACATGAGTATAGAAATGATAAAAAAAGACACAAATTTTTATTTCTTATAGCCTCAATATGCATTTTTTAATGTAAATATGTGGCACGGCCTTAATTGACCCTAAATTTTTTCCAGTCTTACTTGGCCTAAGACCCTTTTAAACTAATATGATATGTTATTTGTAACTTATCTTTCCATTTAAAGTTTTTTAAATACATATGTAAGGATTATTTATAACCAAAAAGCTTCACAAATTTAAAGTTGCTGGAAAATATTACATCTTCATGTAAGGCTCCCCTTCATTGAAAAACCTGAATTTTTAGGCGCAGGCTCATATAAATTTGACTTTTGAATAATTATGCCAAGTCTGATAAATCAAATGAGTACTCTATTGGTTTTAGTACATGATAAGTTATATATTAAGGCATTTAAAAAGTATTTTTTTGCAATATTTTAATTTTTAAAGCCCCAAATGTTGATAGTTGAAATTTTTCAATTTTAACGTCAAAATTTTACACGCAAAGATGAGTATAGAACTTAACTTAATGTCTATAATATACATCCTATTGTCATGAAACTTTGTAAGCAGTGTTATAATACATTAAGCTTTGTTCATACCAAGTTTTTTTAAGATTTGTCAACTCTTTCTACCCTATTAAATAGGTCCGAGACCACCATTGTCGTCCCTTGATTTTCGTTGTTTACAAATATAGTCCCTAGTGTTGACAGTGGGTTACTTGCCATTAATTTTTATACCCCTTCCAAATTTATTTCTCCATGTTCACTGCCTCAAATTGCAAGTAGGGTAATGAAATTACACTGTAAAAAAATTTGGGTCCAGAATTTTAAAGGAAAGTAGTGATTTGGTCCAGCTGAAAAAGGTTGAAAATGAGCACTTCGGAAGCTGTCAAAAGATTTCAAGACGCCCTAAACATAAAATTGTCCATATTTTGAGTTAGAGGCGATGAAGTTTTCTATAAATTTGATATAATTTGTCCCAAAAGTAGTACAACACACTGTAAAAGTTTCTTTGAGAAAGCGCAGGTGGGATTTTTTTTATTTTCATTTATGTTCTAAAAGAAATGCACTACGATTTAATTGTGTTCTCGGACCTAAGAGGTGACATCTGTAAATATAGAATTTGTTCTCTGGCAACTTCCCTAAATGATTTGATGGTGTCAACTTGTCAAATAGCATGAAACTGAAGGATTTAAACTTTTATTTTATAGAATTTCTGCAAAAATGACCAATTTTGGCATTTTATGGTCAAAATAGACATTTTATAACTTTTTCAATATTGATGCATAAATGGCATCCTGACTTTCTATCTGACAGGTTTTTATGTGTCAATATTTGTGTTTCTATGCCTTTACCTGCTTCTTTTACTTATTTATGAACTCTGAATCTACAGAAAAGAGGTTTATCTCAGATAAAATGTGCAAAATGTGTTGTATAAATGACCCTAGTCTAACGCCTTGTTTGGATGAAGGCAATAGTGGGGAGCTTGGTATATAAAATTTGATGTCCATATTAAAGACCTCACTAAATTTGTATCAAATGCACTTTTCAATGTCTATTGTACCTGTTCCATTTCACATAATATATTTCTTTTCTTCTGTAGAATAGCAAGTGGTTTAAATATACGCCTGTTGAGAATAAATTGCATGCAAGTTTTTCCCTAAAAAGGCAAAAATCTTTGTTTCAGCCCATACTGCTTGTAAGAAAAGTTAATTGCAAGAGTCTTTTTGTGCTCAGATTTGTTGTATCATGTCACATGAGTATAGAAATGATAAAAAAAGACACAAATTTTTATTTCTTATAGCCTCAATATGCATTTTTTAATGTAAATATGTGGCACGGCCTTAATTGACCCTAAATTTTTTCCAGTCTTACTTGGCCTAAGACCCTTTTAAACTAATATGATATGTTATTTGTAACTTATCTTTCCATTTAAAGTTTTTTAAATACATATGTAAGGATTATTTATAACCAAAAAGCTTCACAAATTTAAAGTTGCTGGAAAATATTACATCTTCATGTAAGGCTCCCCTTCATTGAAAAACCTGAATTTTTAGGCGCAGGCTCATATAAATTTGACTTTTGAATAATTATGCCAAGTCTGATAAATCAAATGAGTACTCTATTGGTTTTAGTACATGATAAGTTATATATTAAGGCATTTAAAAAGTATTTTTTTGCAATATTTTAATTTTTAAAGCCCCAAATGTTGATAGTTGAAATTTTTCAATTTTAACGTCAAAATTTTACACGCAAAGATGAGTATAGAACTTAACTTAATGTCTATAATATACATCCTATTGTCATGAAACTTTGTAAGCAGTGTTATAATACATTAAGCTTTGTTCATACCAAGTTTTTTTAAGATTTGTCAACTCTTTCCACCCTATTAAATAGGTCCGAGACCACCATTGTCGTCCCTTGATTTTCGTTGTTTACAAATATAGTCCCTAGTGTTGACAGTGGGTTACTTGCCATTAATTTTTATACCCCTTCCAAATTTATTTCTCCATGTTCACTGCCTCAAATTGCAAGTAGGGTAATGAAATTACACTGTAAAAAAATTTGGGTCCAGAATTTTAAAGGAAAGTAGTGATTTGGTCCAGCTGAAAAAGGTTGAAAATGAGCACTTCGGAAGCTGTCAAAAGATTTCAAGACGCCCTAAACATAAAATTGTCCATATTTTGAGTTAGAGGCGATGAAGTTTTCTATAAATTTGATATAATTTGTCCCAAAAGTAGTACAACACACTGTAAAAGTTTCTTTGAGAAAGCGCAGGTGGGATTTTTTTTATTTTCATTTATGTTCTAAAAGAAATGCACTACGATTTAATTGTGTTCTCGGACCTAAGAGGTGACATCTGTAAATATAGAATTTGTTCTCTGGCAACTTCCCTAAATGATTTGATGGTGTCAACTTGTCAAATAGCATGAAACTGAAGGATTTAAACTTTTATTTTATAGAATTTCTGCAAAAATGACCAATTTTGGCATTTTATGGTCAAAATAGACATTTTATAACTTTTTCAATATTGATGCATAAATGGCATCCTGACTTTCTATCTGACAGGTTTTTATGTGTCAATATTTGTGTTTCTATGCCTTTACCTGCTTCTTTTACTTATTTATGAACTCTGAATCTACAGAAAAGAGGTTTATCTCAGATAAAATGTGCAAAATGTGTTGTATAAATGACCCTAGTCTAACGCCTTGTTTGGATGAAGGCAATAGTGGGGAGCTTGGTATATAAAATTTGATGTCCATATTAAAGACCTCACTAAATTTGTATCAAATGCACTTTTCAATGTCTATTGTACCTGTTCCATTTCACATAATATATTTCTTTTCTTCTGTAGAATAGCAAGTGGTTTAAATATACGCCTGTTGAGAATAAATTGCATGCAAGTTTTTCCCTAAAAAGGCAAAAATCTTTGTTTCAGCCCATACTGCTTGTAAGAAAAGTTAATTGCAAGAGTCTTTTTGTGCTCAGATTTGTTGTATCATGTCACATGAGTATAGAAATGATAAAAAAAGACACAAATTTTTATTTCTTATAGCCTCAATATGCATTTTTTAATGTAAATATGTGGCACGGCCTTAATTGACCCTAAATTTTTTCCAGTCTTACTTGGCCTAAGACCCTTTTAAACTAATATGATATGTTATTTGTAACTTATCTTTCCATTTAAAGTTTTTTAAATACATATGTAAGGATTATTTATAACCAAAAAGCTTCACAAATTTAAAGTTGCTGGAAAATATTACATCTTCATGTAAGGCTCCCCTTCATTGAAAAACCTGAATTTTTAGGCGCAGGCTCATATAAATTTGACTTTTGAATAATTATGCCAAGTCTGATAAATCAAATGAGTACTCTATTGGTTTTAGTACATGATAAGTTATATATTAAGGCATTTAAAAAGTATTTTTTTGCAATATTTTAATTTTTAAAGCCCCAAATGTTGATAGTTGAAATTTTTCAATTTTAACGTCAAAATTTTACACGCAAAGATGAGTATAGAACTTAACTTAATGTCTATAATATACATCCTATTGTCATGAAACTTTGTAAGCAGTGTTATAATACATTAAGCTTTGTTCATACCAAGTTTTTTTAAGATTTGTCAACTCTTTCTACCCTATTAAATAGGTCCGAGACCACCATTGTCGTCCCTTGATTTTCGTTGTTTACAAATATAGTCCCTAGTGTTGACAGTGGGTTACTTGCCATTAATTTTTATACCCCTTCCAAATTTATTTCTCCATGTTCACTGCCTCAAATTGCAAGTAGGGTAATGAAATTACACTGTAAAAAAATTTGGGTCCAGAATTTTAAAGGAAAGTAGTGATTTGGTCCAGCTGAAAAAGGTTGAAAATGAGCACTTCGGAAGCTGTCAAAAGATTTCAAGACGCCCTAAACATAAAATTGTCCATATTTTGAGTTAGAGGCGATGAAGTTTTCTATAAATTTGATATAATTTGTCCCAAAAGTAGTACAACACACTGTAAAAGTTTCTTTGAGAAAGCGCAGGTGGGATTTTTTTTATTTTCATTTATGTTCTAAAAGAAATGCACTACGATTTAATTGTGTTCTCGGACCTAAGAGGTGACATCTGTAAATATAGAATTTGTTCTCTGGCAACTTCCCTAAATGATTTGATGGTGTCAACTTGTCAAATAGCATGAAACTGAAGGATTTAAACTTTTATTTTATAGAATTTCTGCAAAAATGACCAATTTTGGCATTTTATGGTCAAAATAGACATTTTATAACTTTTTCAATATTGATGCATAAATGGCATCCTGACTTTCTATCTGACAGGTTTTTATGTGTCAATATTTGTGTTTCTATGCCTTTACCTGCTTCTTTTACTTATTTATGAACTCTGAATCTACAGAAAAGAGGTTTATCTCAGATAAAATGTGCAAAATGTGTTGTATAAATGACCCTAGTCTAACGCCTTGTTTGGATGAAGGCAATAGTGGGGAGCTTGGTATATAAAATTTGATGTCCATATTAAAGACCTCACTAAATTTGTATCAAATGCACTTTTCAATGTCTATTGTACCTGTTCCATTTCACATAATATATTTCTTTTCTTCTGTAGAATAGCAAGTGGTTTAAATATACGCCTGTTGAGAATAAATTGCATGCAAGTTTTTCCCTAAAAAGGCAAAAATCTTTGTTTCAGCCCATACTGCTTGTAAGAAAAGTTAATTGCAAGAGTCTTTTTGTGCTCAGATTTGTTGTATCATGTCACATGAGTATAGAAATGATAAAAAAAGACACAAATTTTTATTTCTTATAGCCTCAATATGCATTTTTTAATGTAAATATGTGGCACGGCCTTAATTGACCCTAAATTTTTTCCAGTCTTACTTGGCCTAAGACCCTTTTAAACTAATATGATATGTTATTTGTAACTTATCTTTCCATTTAAAGTTTTTTAAATACATATGTAAGGATTATTTATAACCAAAAAGCTTCACAAATTTAAAGTTGCTGGAAAATATTACATCTTCATGTAAGGCTCCCCTTCATTGAAAAACCTGAATTTTTAGGCGCAGGCTCATATAAATTTGACTTTTGAATAATTATGCCAAGTCTGATAAATCAAATGAGTACTCTATTGGTTTTAGTACATGATAAGTTATATATTAAGGCATTTAAAAAGTATTTTTTTGCAATATTTTAATTTTTAAAGCCCCAAATGTTGATAGTTGAAATTTTTCAATTTTAACGTCAAAATTTTACACGCAAAGATGAGTATAGAACTTAACTTAATGTCTATAATATACATCCTATTGTCATGAAACTTTGTAAGCAGTGTTATAATACATTAAGCTTTGTTCATACCAAGTTTTTTTAAGATTTGTCAACTCTTTCTACCCTATTAAATAGGTCCGAGACCACCATTGTCGTCCCTTGATTTTCGTTGTTTACAAATATAGTCCCTAGTGTTGACAGTGGGTTACTTGCCATTAATTTTTATACCCCTTCCAAATTTATTTCTCCATGTTCACTGCCTCAAATTGCAAGTAGGGTAATGAAATTACACTGTAAAAAAATTTGGGTCCAGAATTTTAAAGGAAAGTAGTGATTTGGTCCAGCTGAAAAAGGTTGAAAATGAGCACTTCGGAAGCTGTCAAAAGATTTCAAGACGCCCTAAACATAAAATTGTCCATATTTTGAGTTAGAGGCGATGAAGTTTTCTATAAATTTGATATAATTTGTCCCAAAAGTAGTACAACACACTGTAAAAGTTTCTTTGAGAAAGCGCAGGTGGGATTTTTTTTATTTTCATTTATGTTCTAAAAGAAATGCACTACGATTTAATTGTGTTCTCGGACCTAAGAGGTGACATCTGTAAATATAGAATTTGTTCTCTGGCAACTTCCCTAAATGATTTGATGGTGTCAACTTGTCAAATAGCATGAAACTGAAGGATTTAAACTTTTATTTTATAGAATTTCTGCAAAAATGACCAATTTTGGCATTTTATGGTCAAAATAGACATTTTATAACTTTTTCAATATTGATGCATAAATGGCATCCTGACTTTCTATCTGACAGGTTTTTATGTGTCAATATTTGTGTTTCTATGCCTTTACCTGCTTCTTTTACTTATTTATGAACTCTGAATCTACAGAAAAGAGGTTTATCTCAGATAAAATGTGCAAAATGTGTTGTATAAATGACCCTAGTCTAACGCCTTGTTTGGATGAAGGCAATAGTGGGGAGCTTGGTATATAAAATTTGATGTCCATATTAAAGACCTCACTAAATTTGTATCAAATGCACTTTTCAATGTCTATTGTACCTGTTCCATTTCACATAATATATTTCTTTTCTTCTGTAGGATAGCAAGTGGTTTAAATATAAGCCTGTTGAGAATAAATTGCATGCAAGTTTTTCCCTAAAAAGGCAAAAATCTTTGTTTCAGCCCATACTGCTTGTAAGAAAAGTTAATTGCAAGAGTCTTTTTGTGCTCAGATTTGTTGTATCATGTCACATGAGTATAGAAATGATAAAAAAAGACACAAATTTTTATTTCTTATAGCCTCAATATGCATTTTTTAATGTAAATATGTGGCACGGCCTTAATTGACCCTAAATTTTTTCCAGTCTTACTTGGCCTAAGACCCTTTTAAACTAATATGATATGTTATTTGTAACGTATCTTTCCATTTAAAGTTCTTTAAATACATATGTAAGGATTATTTATAACCAAAAAGCTTCACAAATTTAAAGTTGCTGGAAAATATTACATCTTCATGTAAGGCTCCCCTTCATTGAAAAACCTGAATTTTTAGGCGCAGGCTCATATAAATTTGACTTTTGAATAATTATGCCAAGTCTGATAAATCAAATGAGTACTCTATTGGTTTTAGTACATGATAAGTTATATATTAAGGCATTTAAAAAGTATTTTTTTGCAATATTTTAATTTTTAAAGCCCCAAATGTTGATAGTTGAAATTTTTCAATTTTAACGTCAAAATTTTACACGCAAAGATGAGTATAGAACTTAACTTAATGTCTATAATATACATCCTATTGTCATGAAACTTTGTAAGCAGTGTTATAATACATTAAGCTTTGTTCATACCAAGTTTTTTTAAGATTTGTCAACTCTTTCTACCCTATTAAATAGGTCCGAGACCACCATTGTCGTCCCTTGATTTTCGTTGTTTACAAATATAGTCCCTAGTGTTGACAGTGGGTTACTTGCCATTAATTTTTATACCCCTTCCAAATTTATTTCTCCATGTTCACTGCCTCAAATTGCAAGTAGGGTAATGAAATTACACTGTAAAAAAATTTGGGTCCAGAATTTTAAAGGAAAGTAGTGATTTGGTCCAGCTGAAAAAGGTTGAAAATGAGCACTTCGGAAGCTGTCAAAAGATTTCAAGACGCCCTAAACATAAAATTGTCCATATTTTGAGTTAGAGGCGATGAAGTTTTCTATAAATTTGATATAATTTGTCCCAAAAGTAGTACAACACACTGTAAAAGTTTCTTTGAGAAAGCGCAGGTGGGATTTTTTTTATTTTCATTTATGTTCTAAAAGAAATGCACTACGATTTAATTGTGTTCTCGGACCTAAGAGGTGACATCTGTAAATATAGAATTTGTTCTCTGGCAACTTCCCTAAATGATTTGATGGTGTCAACTTGTCAAATAGCATGAAACTGAAGGATTTAAACTTTTATTTTATAGAATTTCTGCAAAAATGACCAATTTTGGCATTTTATGGTCAAAATAGACATTTTATAACTTTTTCAATATTGATGCATAAATGGCATCCTGACTTTCTATCTGACAGGTTTTTATGTGTCAATATTTGTGTTTCTATGCCTTTACCTGCTTCTTTTACTTATTTATGAACTCTGAATCTACAGAAAAGAGGTTTATCTCAGATAAAATGTGCAAAATGTGTTGTATAAATGACCCTAGTCTAAGGCCTTGTTTGGATGAAGGCAATAGTGGGGAGCTTGGTATATAAAATTTGATGTCCATATTAAAGACCTCACTAAATTTGTATCAAATGCACTTTTCAATGTCTATTGTACCTGTTCCATTTCACATAATATATTTCTTTTCTTCTGTAGGATAGCAAGTGGTTTAAATATAAGCCTGTTGAGAATAAATTGCATGCAAGTTTTTCCCTAAAAAGGCAAAAATCTTTGTTTCAGCCCATACTGCTTGTAAGAAAAGTTAATTGCAAGAGTCTTTTTGTGCTCAGATTTGTTGTATCATGTCACATGAGTATAGAAATGATAAAAAAAGACACAAATTTTTATTTCTTATAGCCTCAATATGCATTTTTTAATGTAAATATGTGGCACGGCCTTAATTGACCCTAAATTTTTTCCAGTCTTACTTGGCCTAAGACCCTTTTAAACTAATATGATATGTTATTTGTAACTTATCTTTCCATTTAAAGTTTTTTAAATACATATGTAAGGATTATTTATAACCAAAAAGCTTCACAAATTTAAAGTTGCTGGAAAATATTACATCTTCATGTAAGGCTCCCCTTCATTGAAAAACCTGAATTTTTAGGCGCAGGCTCATATAAATTTGACTTTTGAATAATTATGCCAAGTCTGATAAATCAAATGAGTACTCTATTGGTTTTAGTACATGATAAGTTATATATTAAGGCATTTAAAAAGTATTTTTTTGCAATATTTTAATTTTTAAAGCCCCAAATGTTGATAGTTGAAATTTTTCAATTTTAACGTCAAAATTTTACACGCAAAGATGAGTATAGAACTTAACTTAATGTCTATAATATACATCCTATTGTCATGAAACTTTGTAAGCAGTGTTATAATACATTAAGCTTTGTTCATACCAAGTTTTTTTAAGATTTGTCAACTCTTTCTACCCTATTAAATAGGTCCGAGACCACCATTGTCGTCCCTTGATTTTCGTTGTTTACAAATATAGTCCCTAGTGTTGACAGTGGGTTACTTGCCATTAATTTTTATACCCCTTCCAAATTTATTTCTCCATGTTCACTGCCTCAAATTGCAAGTAGGGTAATGAAATTACACTGTAAAAAAATTTGGGTCCAGAATTTTAAAGGAAAGTAGTGATTTGGTCCAGCTGAAAAAGGTTGAAAATGAGCACTTCGGAAGCTGTCAAAAGATTTCAAGACGCCCTAAACATAAAATTGTCCATATTTTGAGTTAGAGGCGATGAAGTTTTCTATAAATTTGATATAATTTGTCCCAAAAGTAGTACAACACACTGTAAAAGTTTCTTTGAGAAAGCGCAGGTGGGATTTTTTTTATTTTCATTTATGTTCTAAAAGAAATGCACTACGATTTAATTGTGTTCTCGGACCTAAGAGGTGACATCTGTAAATATAGAATTTGTTCTCTGGCAACTTCCCTAAATGATTTGATGGTGTCAACTTGTCAAATAGCATGAAACTGAAGGATTTAAACTTTTATTTTATAGAATTTCTGCAAAAATGACCAATTTTGGCATTTTATGGTCAAAATAGACATTTTATAACTTTTTCAATATTGATGCATAAATGGCATCCTGACTTTCTATCTGACAGGTTTTTATGTGTCAATATTTGTGTTTCTATGCCTTTACCTGCTTCTTTTACTTATTTATGAACTCTGAATCTACAGAAAAGAGGTTTATCTCAGATAAAATGTGCAAAATGTGTTGTATAAATGACCCTAGTCTAACGCCTTGTTTGGATGAAGGCAATAGTGGGGAGCTTGGTATATAAAATTTGATGTCCATATTAAAGACCTCACTAAATTTGTATCAAATGCACTTTTCAATGTCTATTGTACCTGTTCCATTTCACATAATATATTTCTTTTCTTCTGTAGGATAGCAAGTGGTTTAAATATAAGCCTGTTGAGAATAAATTGCATGCAAGTTTTTCCCTAAAAAGGCAAAAATCTTTGTTTCAGCCCATACTGCTTGTAAGAAAAGTTAGTTGCAAGAGTCTTTTTGTGCTCAGATTTGTTGTATCATGTCACATGAGTATAGAAATGATAAAAAAAGACACAAATTTTTATTTCTTATAGCCTCAATATGCATTTTTTAATGTAAATATGTGGCACGGCCTTAATTGACCCTAAATTTTTTCCAGTCTTACTTGGCCTAAGACCCTTTTAAACTAATATGATATGTTATTTGTAACTTATCTTTCCATTTAAAGTTTTTTAAATACATATGTAAGGATTATTTATAACCAAAAAGCTTCACAAATTTAAAGTTGCTGGAAAATATTACATCTTCATGTAAGGCTCCCCTTCATTGAAAAACCTGAATTTTTAGGCGCAGGCTCATATAAATTTGACTTTTGAATAATTATGCCAAGTCTGATAAATCAAATGAGTACTCTATTGGTTTTAGTACATGATAAGTTATATATTAAGGCATTTAAAAAGTATTTTTTTGCAATATTTTAATTTTTAAAGCCCCAAATGTTGATAGTTGAAATTTTTCAATTTTAACGTCAAAATTTTACACGCAAAGATGAGTATAGAACTTAACTTAATGTCTATAATATACATCCTATTGTCATGAAACTTTGTAAGCAGTGTTATAATACATTAAGCTTTGTTCATACCAAGTTTTTTTAAGATTTGTCAACTCTTTCCACCCTATTAAATAGGTCCGAGACCACCATTGTCGTCCCTTGATTTTCGTTGTTTACAAATATAGTCCCTAGTGTTGACAGTGGGTTACTTGCCATTAATTTTTATACCCCTTCCAAATTTATTTCTCCATGTTCACTGCCTCAAATTGCAAGTAGGGTAATGAAATTACACTGTAAAAAAATTTGGGTCCAGAATTTTAAAGGAAAGTAGTGATTTGGTCCAGCTGAAAAAGGTTGAAAATGAGCACTTCGGAAGCTGTCAAAAGATTTCAAGACGCCCTAAACATAAAATTGTCCATATTTTGAGTTAGAGGCGATGAAGTTTTCTATAAATTTGATATAATTTGTCCCAAAAGTAGTACAACACACTGTAAAAGTTTCTTTGAGAAAGCGCAGGTGGGATTTTTTTTATTTTCATTTATGTTCTAAAAGAAATGCACTACGATTTAATTGTGTTCTCGGACCTAAGAGGTGACATCTGTAAATATAGAATTTGTTCTCTGGCAACTTCCCTAAATGATTTGATGGTGTCAACTTGTCAAATAGCATGAAACTGAAGGATTTAAACTTTTATTTTATAGAATTTCTGCAAAAATGACCAATTTTGGCATTTTATGGTCAAAATAGACATTTTATAACTTTTTCAATATTGATGCATAAATGGCATCCTGACTTTCTATCTGACAGGTTTTTATGTGTCAATATTTGTGTTTCTATGCCTTTACCTGCTTCTTTTACTTATTTATGAACTCTGAATCTACAGAAAAGAGGTTTATCTCAGATAAAATGTGCAAAATGTGTTGTATAAATGACCCTAGTCTAACGCCTTGTTTGGATGAAGGCAATAGTGGGGAGCTTGGTATATAAAATTTGATGTCCATATTAAAGACCTCACTAAATTTGTATCAAATGCACTTTTCAATGTCTATTGTACCTGTTCCATTTCACATAATATATTTCTTTTCTTCTGTAGAATAGCAAGTGGTTTAAATATACGCCTGTTGAGAATAAATTGCATGCAAGTTTTTCCCTAAAAAGGCAAAAATCTTTGTTTCAGCCCATACTGCTTGTAAGAAAAGTTAATTGCAAGAGTCTTTTTGTGCTCAGATTTGTTGTATCATGTCACATGAGTATAGAAATGATAAAAAAAGACACAAATTTTTATTTCTTATAGCCTCAATATGCATTTTTTAATGTAAATATGTGGCACGGCCTTAATTGACCCTAAATTTTTTCCAGTCTTACTTGGCCTAAGACCCTTTTAAACTAATATGATATGTTATTTGTAACTTATCTTTCCATTTAAAGTTTTTTAAATACATATGTAAGGATTATTTATAACCAAAAAGCTTCACAAATTTAAAGTTGCTGGAAAATATTACATCTTCATGTAAGGCTCCCCTTCATTGAAAAACCTGAATTTTTAGGCGCAGGCTCATATAAATTTGACTTTTGAATAATTATGCCAAGTCTGATAAATCAAATGAGTACTCTATTGGTTTTAGTACATGATAAGTTATATATTAAGGCATTTAAAAAGTATTTTTTTGCAATATTTTAATTTTTAAAGCCCCAAATGTTGATAGTTGAAATTTTTCAATTTTAACGTCAAAATTTTACACGCAAAGATGAGTATAGAACTTAACTTAATGTCTATAATATACATCCTATTGTCATGAAACTTTGTAAGCAGTGTTATAATACATTAAGCTTTGTTCATACCAAGTTTTTTTAAGATTTGTCAACTCTTTCTACCCTATTAAATAGGTCCGAGACCACCATTGTCGTCCCTTGATTTTCGTTGTTTACAAATATAGTCCCTAGTGTTGACAGTGGGTTACTTGCCATTAATTTTTATACCCCTTCCAAATTTATTTCTCCATGTTCACTGCCTCAAATTGCAAGTAGGGTAATGAAATTACACTGTAAAAAAATTTGGGTCCAGAATTTTAAAGGAAAGTAGTGATTTGGTCCAGCTGAAAAAGGTTGAAAATGAGCACTTCGGAAGCTGTCAAAAGATTTCAAGACGCCCTAAACATAAAATTGTCCATATTTTGAGTTAGAGGCGATGAAGTTTTCTATAAATTTGATATAATTTGTCCCAAAAGTAGTACAACACACTGTAAAAGTTTCTTTGAGAAAGCGCAGGTGGGATTTTTTTTATTTTCATTTATGTTCTAAAAGAAATGCACTACGATTTAATTGTGTTCTCGGACCTAAGAGGTGACATCTGTAAATATAGAATTTGTTCTCTGGCAACTTCCCTAAATGATTTGATGGTGTCAACTTGTCAAATAGCATGAAACTGAAGGATTTAAACTTTTATTTTATAGAATTTCTGCAAAAATGACCAATTTTGGCATTTTATGGTCAAAATAGACATTTTATAACTTTTTCAATATTGATGCATAAATGGCATCCTGACTTTCTATCTGACAGGTTTTTATGTGTCAATATTTGTGTTTCTATGCCTTTACCTGCTTCTTTTACTTATTTATGAACTCTGAATCTACAGAAAAGAGGTTTATCTCAGATAAAATGTGCAAAATGTGTTGTATAAATGACCCTAGTCTAACGCCTTGTTTGGATGAAGGCAATAGTGGGGAGCTTGGTATATAAAATTTGATGTCCATATTAAAGACCTCACTAAATTTGTATCAAATGCACTTTTCAATGTCTATTGTACCTGTTCCATTTCACATAATATATTTCTTTTCTTCTGTAGAATAGCAAGTGGTTTAAATATACGCCTGTTGAGAATAAATTGCATGCAAGTTTTTCCCTAAAAAGGCAAAAATCTTTGTTTCAGCCCATACTGCTTGTAAGAAAAGTTAATTGCAAGAGTCTTTTTGTGCTCAGATTTGTTGTATCATGTCACATGAGTATAGAAATGATAAAAAAAGACACAAATTTTTATTTCTTATAGCCTCAATATGCATTTTTTAATGTAAATATGTGGCACGGCCTTAATTGACCCTAAATTTTTTCCAGTCTTACTTGGCCTAAGACCCTTTTAAACTAATATGATATGTTATTTGTAACTTATCTTTCCATTTAAAGTTTTTTAAATACATATGTAAGGATTATTTATAACCAAAAAGCTTCACAAATTTAAAGTTGCTGGAAAATATTACATCTTCATGTAAGGCTCCCCTTCATTGAAAAACCTGAATTTTTAGGCGCAGGCTCATATAAATTTGACTTTTGAATAATTATGCCAAGTCTGATAAATCAAATGAGTACTCTATTGGTTTTAGTACATGATAAGTTATATATTAAGGCATTTAAAAAGTATTTTTTTGCAATATTTTAATTTTTAAAGCCCCAAATGTTGATAGTTGAAATTTTTCAATTTTAACGTCAAAATTTTACACGCAAAGATGAGTATAGAACTTAACTTAATGTCTATAATATACATCCTATTGTCATGAAACTTTGTAAGCAGTGTTATAATACATTAAGCTTTGTTCATACCAAGTTTTTTTAAGATTTGTCAACTCTTTCTACCCTATTAAATAGGTCCGAGACCACCATTGTCGTCCCTTGATTTTCGTTGTTTACAAATATAGTCCCTAGTGTTGACAGTGGGTTACTTGCCATTAATTTTTATACCCCTTCCAAATTTATTTCTCCATGTTCACTGCCTCAAATTGCAAGTAGGGTAATGAAATTACACTGTAAAAAAATTTGGGTCCAGAATTTTAAAGGAAAGTAGTGATTTGGTCCAGCTGAAAAAGGTTGAAAATGAGCACTTCGGAAGCTGTCAAAAGATTTCAAGACGCCCTAAACATAAAATTGTCCATATTTTGAGTTAGAGGCGATGAAGTTTTCTATAAATTTGATATAATTTGTCCCAAAAGTAGTACAACACACTGTAAAAGTTTCTTTGAGAAAGCGCAGGTGGGATTTTTTTTATTTTCATTTATGTTCTAAAAGAAATGCACTACGATTTAATTGTGTTCTCGGACCTAAGAGGTGACATCTGTAAATATAGAATTTGTTCTCTGGCAACTTCCCTAAATGATTTGATGGTGTCAACTTGTCAAATAGCATGAAACTGAAGGATTTAAACTTTTATTTTATAGAATTTCTGCAAAAATGACCAATTTTGGCATTTTATGGTCAAAATAGACATTTTATAACTTTTTCAATATTGATGCATAAATGGCATCCTGACTTTCTATCTGACAGGTTTTTATGTGTCAATATTTGTGTTTCTATGCCTTTACCTGCTTCTTTTACTTATTTATGAACTCTGAATCTACAGAAAAGAGGTTTATCTCAGATAAAATGTGCAAAATGTGTTGTATAAATGACCCTAGTCTAACGCCTTGTTTGGATGAAGGCAATAGTGGGGAGCTTGGTATATAAAATTTGATGTCCATATTAAAGACCTCACTAAATTTGTATCAAATGCACTTTTCAATGTCTATTGTACCTGTTCCATTTCACATAATATATTTCTTTTCTTCTGTAGAATAGCAAGTGGTTTAAATATACGCCTGTTGAGAATAAATTGCATGCAAGTTTTTCCCTAAAAAGGCAAAAATCTTTGTTTCAGCCCATACTGCTTGTAAGAAAAGTTAATTGCAAGAGTCTTTTTGTGCTCAGATTTGTTGTATCATGTCACATGAGTATAGAAATGATAAAAAAAGACACAAATTTTTATTTCTTATAGCCTCAATATGCATTTTTTAATGTAAATATGTGGCACGGCCTTAATTGACCCTAAATTTTTTCCAGTCTTACTTGGCCTAAGACCCTTTTAAACTAATATGATATGTTATTTGTAACTTATCTTTCCATTTAAAGTTTTTTAAATACATATGTAAGGATTATTTATAACCAAAAAGCTTCACAAATTTAAAGTTGCTGGAAAATATTACATCTTCATGTAAGGCTCCCCTTCATTGAAAAACCTGAATTTTTAGGCGCAGGCTCATATAAATTTGACTTTTGAATAATTATGCCAAGTCTGATAAATCAAATGAGTACTCTATTGGTTTTAGTACATGATAAGTTATATATTAAGGCATTTAAAAAGTATTTTTTTGCAATATTTTAATTTTTAAAGCCCCAAATGTTGATAGTTGAAATTTTTCAATTTTAACGTCAAAATTTTACACGCAAAGATGAGTATAGAACTTAACTTAATGTCTATAATATACATCCTATTGTCATGAAACTTTGTAAGCAGTGTTATAATACATTAAGCTTTGTTCATACCAAGTTTTTTTAAGATTTGTCAACTCTTTCTACCCTATTAAATAGGTCCGAGACCACCATTGTCGTCCCTTGATTTTCGTTGTTTACAAATATAGTCCCTAGTGTTGACAGTGGGTTACTTGCCATTAATTTTTATACCCCTTCCAAATTTATTTCTCCATGTTCACTGCCTCAAATTGCAAGTAGGGTAATGAAATTACACTGTAAAAAAATTTGGGTCCAGAATTTTAAAGGAAAGTAGTGATTTGGTCCAGCTGAAAAAGGTTGAAAATGAGCACTTCGGAAGCTGTCAAAAGATTTCAAGACGCCCTAAACATAAAATTGTCCATATTTTGAGTTAGAGGCGATGAAGTTTTCTATAAATTTGATATAATTTGTCCCAAAAGTAGTACAACACACTGTAAAAGTTTCTTTGAGAAAGCGCAGGTGGGATTTTTTTTATTTTCATTTATGTTCTAAAAGAAATGCACTACGATTTAATTGTGTTCTCGGACCTAAGAGGTGACATCTGTAAATATAGAATTTGTTCTCTGGCAACTTCCCTAAATGATTTGATGGTGTCAACTTGTCAAATAGCATGAAACTGAAGGATTTAAACTTTTATTTTATAGAATTTCTGCAAAAATGACCAATTTTGGCATTTTATGGTCAAAATAGACATTTTATAACTTTTTCAATATTGATGCATAAATGGCATCCTGACTTTCTATCTGACAGGTTTTTATGTGTCAATATTTGTGTTTCTATGCCTTTACCTGCTTCTTTTACTTATTTATGAACTCTGAATCTACAGAAAAGAGGTTTATCTCAGATAAAATGTGCAAAATGTGTTGTATAAATGACCCTAGTCTAACGCCTTGTTTGGATGAAGGCAATAGTGGGGAGCTTGGTATATAAAATTTGATGTCCATATTAAAGACCTCACTAAATTTGTATCAAATGCACTTTTCAATGTCTATTGTACCTGTTCCATTTCACATAATATATTTCTTTTCTTCTGTAGGATAGCAAGTGGTTTAAATATAAGCCTGTTGAGAATAAATTGCATGCAAGTTTTTCCCTAAAAAGGCAAAAATCTTTGTTTCAGCCCATACTGCTTGTAAGAAAAGTTAATTGCAAGAGTCTTTTTGTGCTCAGATTTGTTGTATCATGTCACATGAGTATAGAAATGATAAAAAAAGACACAAATTTTTATTTCTTATAGCCTCAATATGCATTTTTTAATGTAAATATGTGGCACGGCCTTAATTGACCCTAAATTTTTTCCAGTCTTACTTGGCCTAAGACCCTTTTAAACTAATATGATATGTTATTTGTAACTTATCTTTCCATTTAAAGTTTTTTAAATACATATGTAAGGATTATTTATAACCAAAAAGCTTCACAAATTTAAAGTTGCTGGAAAATATTACATCTTCATGTAAGGCTCCCCTTCATTGAAAAACCTGAATTTTTAGGCGCAGGCTCATATAAATTTGACTTTTGAATAATTATGCCAAGTCTGATAAATCAAATGAGTACTCTATTGGTTTTAGTACATGATAAGTTATATATTAAGGCATTTAAAAAGTATTTTTTTGCAATATTTTAATTTTTAAAGCCCCAAATGTTGATAGTTGAAATTTTTCAATTTTAACGTCAAAATTTTACACGCAAAGATGAGTATAGAACTTAACTTAATGTCTATAATATACATCCTATTGTCATGAAACTTTGTAAGCAGTGTTATAATACATTAAGCTTTGTTCATACCAAGTTTTTTTAAGATTTGTCAACTCTTTCTACCCTATTAGGTCCGAGACCACCATTGTCGTCCCTTGATTTTCGTTGTTTACAAATATAGTCCCTAGTGTTGACAGTGGGTTACTTGCCATTAATTTTTATACCCCTTCCAAATTTATTTCTCCATGTTCACTGCCTCAAATTGCAAGTAGGGTAATGAAATTACACTGTAAAAAAATTTGGGTCCAGAATTTTAAAGGAAAGTAGTGATTTGGTCCAGCTGAAAAAGGTTGAAAATGAGCACTTCGGAAGCTGTCAAAAGATTTCAAGACGCCCTAAACATAAAATTGTCCATATTTTGAGTTAGAGGCGATGAAGTTTTCTATAAATTTGATATAATTTGTCCCAAAAGTAGTACAACACACTGTAAAAGTTTCTTTGAGAAAGCGCAGGTGGGATTTTTTTTATTTTCATTTATGTTCTAAAAGATATGCACTACGATTTAATTGTGTTCTCGGACCTAAGAGGTGACATCTGTAAATATAGAATTTGTTCTCTGGCAACTTCCCTAAATGATTTGATGGTGTCAACTTGTCAAATAGCATGAAACTGAAGGATTTAAACTTTTATTTTATAGAATTTCTGCAAAAATGACCAATTTTGGCATTTTATGGTCAAAATAGACATTTTATAACTTTTTCAATATTGATGCATAAATGGCATCCTGACTTTCTATCTGACAGGTTTTTATGTGTCAATATTTGTGTTTCTATGCCTTTACCTGCTTCTTTTACTTATTTATGAACTCTGAATCTACAGAAAAGAGGTTTATCTCAGATAAAATGTGCAAAATGTGTTGTATAAATGACCCTAGTCTAACGCCTTGTTTGGATGAAGGCAATAGTGGGGAGCTTGGTATATAAAATTTGATGTCCATATTAAAGACCTCACTAAATTTGTATCAAATGCACTTTTCAATGTCTATTGTACCTGTTCCATTTCACATAATATATTTCTTTTCTTCTGTAGGATAGCAAGTGGTTTAAATATAAGCCTGTTGAGAATAAATTGCATGCAAGTTTTTCCCTAAAAAGGCAAAAATCTTTGTTTCAGCCCATACTGCTTGTAAGAAAAGTTAATTGCAAGAGTCTTTTTGTGCTCAGATTTGTTGTATCATGTCACATGAGTATAGAAATGATAAAAAAAGACACAAATTTTTATTTCTTATAGCCTCAATATGCATTTTTTAATGTAAATATGTGGCACGGCCTTAATTGACCCTAAATTTTTTCCAGTCTTACTTGGCCTAAGACCCTTTTAAACTAATATGATATGTTATTTGTAACTTATCTTTCCATTTAAAGTTCTTTAAATACATATGTAAGGATTATTTATAACCAAAAAGCTTCACAAATTTAAAGTTGCTGGAAAATATTACATCTTCATGTAAGGCTCCCCTTCATTGAAAAACCTGAATTTTTAGGCGCAGGCTCATATAAATTTGACTTTTGAATAATTATGCCAAGTCTGATAAATCAAATGAGTACTCTATTGGTTTTAGTACATGATAAGTTATATATTAAGGCATTTAAAAAGTATTTTTTTGCAATATTTTAATTTTTAAAGCCCCAAATGTTGATAGTTGAAATTTTTCAATTTTAACGTCAAAATTTTACACGCAAAGATGAGTATAGAACTTAACTTAATGTCTATAATATACATCCTATTGTCATGAAACTTTGTAAGCAGTGTTATAATACATTAAGCTTTGTTCATACCAAGTTTTTTTAAGATTTGTCAACTCTTTCTACCCTATTAGGTGACATCTGTAAATATAGAATTTGTTCTCTGGCAACTTCCCTAAATGATTTGATGGTGTCAACTTGTCAAATAGCATGAAACTGAAGGATTTAAACTTTTATTTTATAGAATTTCTGCAAAAATGACCAATTTTGGCATTTTATGGTCAAAATAGACATTTTATAACTTTTTCAATATTGATGCATAAATGGCATCCTGACTTTCTATCTGACAGGTTTTTATGTGTCAATATTTGTGTTTCTATGCCTTTACCTGCTTCTTTTACTTATTTATGAACTCTGAATCTACAGAAAAGAGGTTTATCTCAGATAAAATGTGCAAAATGTGTTGTATAAATGACCCTAGTCTAACGCCTTGTTTGGATGAAGGCAATAGTGGGGAGCTTGGTATATAAAATTTGATGTCCATATTAAAGACCTCACTAAATTTGTATCAAATGCACTTTTCAATGTCTATTGTACCTGTTCCATTTCACATAATATATTTCTTTTCTTCTGTAGGATAGCAAGTGGTTTAAATATAAGCCTGTTGAGAATAAATTGCATGCAAGTTTTTCCCTAAAAAGGCAAAAATCTTTGTTTCAGCCCATACTGCTTGTAAGAAAAGTTAATTGCAAGAGTCTTTTTGTGCTCAGATTTGTTGTATCATGTCACATGAGTATAGAAATGATAAAAAAAGACACAAATTTTTATTTCTTATAGCCTCAATATGCATTTTTTAATGTAAATATGTGGCACGGCCTTAATTGACCCTAAATTTTTTCCAGTCTTACTTGGCCTAAGACCCTTTTAAACTAATATGATATGTTATTTGTAACTTATCTTTCCATTTAAAGTTTTTTAAATACATATGTAAGGATTATTTATAACCAAAAAGCTTCACAAATTTAAAGTTGCTGGAAAATATTACATCTTCATGTAAGGCTCCCCTTCATTGAAAAACCTGAATTTTTAGGCGCAGGCTCATATAAATTTGACTTTTGAATAATTATGCCAAGTCTGATAAATCAAATGAGTACTCTATTGGTTTTAGTACATGATAAGTTATATATTAAGGCATTTAAAAAGTATTTTTTTGCAATATTTTAATTTTTAAAGCCCCAAATGTTGATAGTTGAAATTTTTCAATTTTAACGTCAAAATTTTACACGCAAAGATGAGTATAGAACTTAACTTAATGTCTATAATATACATCCTATTGTCATGAAACTTTGTAAGCAGTGTTATAATACATTAAGCTTTGTTCATACCAAGTTTTTTTAAGATTTGTCAACTCTTTCTACCCTATTAGGTCCGAGACCACCATTGTCGTCCCTTGATTTTCGTTGTTTACAAATATAGTCCCTAGTGTTGACAGTGGGTTACTTGCCATTAATTTTTATACCCCTTCCAAATTTATTTCTCCATGTTCACTGCCTCAAATTGCAAGTAGGGTAATGAAATTACACTGTAAAAAAATTTGGGTCCAGAATTTTAAAGGAAAGTAGTGATTTGGTCCAGCTGAAAAAGGTTGAAAATGAGCACTTCGGAAGCTGTCAAAAGATTTCAAGACGCCCTAAACATAAAATTGTCCATATTTTGAGTTAGAGGCGATGAAGTTTTCTATAAATTTGATATAATTTGTCCCAAAAGTAGTACAACACACTGTAAAAGTTTCTTTGAGAAAGCGCAGGTGGGATTTTTTTTATTTTCATTTATGTTCTAAAAGATATGCACTACGATTTAATTGTGTTCTCGGACCTAAGAGGTGACATCTGTAAATATAGAATTTGTTCTCTGGCAACTTCCCTAAATGATTTGATGGTGTCAACTTGTCAAATAGCATGAAACTGAAGGATTTAAACTTTTATTTTATAGAATTTCTGCAAAAATGACCAATTTTGGCATTTTATGGTCAAAATAGACATTTTATAACTTTTTCAATATTGATGCATAAATGGCATCCTGACTTTCTATCTGACAGGTTTTTATGTGTCAATATTTGTGTTTCTATGCCTTTACCTGCTTCTTTTACTTATTTATGAACTCTGAATCTACAGAAAAGAGGTTTATCTCAGATAAAATGTGCAAAATGTGTTGTATAAATGACCCTAGTCTAACGCCTTGTTTGGATGAAGGCAATAGTGGGGAGCTTGGTATATAAAATTTGATGTCCATATTAAAGACCTCACTAAATTTGTATCAAATGCACTTTTCAATGTCTATTGTACCTGTTCCATTTCACATAATATATTTCTTTTCTTCTGTAGGATAGCAAGTGGTTTAAATATAAGCCTGTTGAGAATAAATTGCATGCAAGTTTTTCCCTAAAAAGGCAAAAATCTTTGTTTCAGCCCATACTGCTTGTAAGAAAAGTTAATTGCAAGAGTCTTTTTGTGCTCAGATTTGTTGTATCATGTCACATGAGTATAGAAATGATAAAAAAAGACACAAATTTTTATTTCTTATAGCCTCAATATGCATTTTTTAATGTAAATATGTGGCACGGCCTTAATTGACCCTAAATTTTTTCCAGTCTTACTTGGCCTAAGACCCTTTTAAACTAATATGATATGTTATTTGTAACTTATCTTTCCATTTAAAGTTTTTTAAATACATATGTAAGGATTATTTATAACCAAAAAGCTTCACAAATTTAAAGTTGCTGGAAAATATTACATCTTCATGTAAGGCTCCCCTTCATTGAAAAACCTGAATTTTTAGGCGCAGGCTCATATAAATTTGACTTTTGAATAATTATGCCAAGTCTGATAAATCAAATGAGTACTCTATTGGTTTTAGTACATGATAAGTTATATATTAAGGCATTTAAAAAGTATTTTTTTGCAATATTTTAATTTTTAAAGCCCCAAATGTTGATAGTTGAAATTTTTCAATTTTAACGTCAAAATTTTACACGCAAAGATGAGTATAGAACTTAACTTAATGTCTATAATATACATCCTATTGTCATGAAACTTTGTAAGCAGTGTTATAATACATTAAGCTTTGTTCATACCAAGTTTTTTTAAGATTTGTCAACTCTTTCTACCCTATTAGGTGACATCTGTAAATATAGAATTTGTTCTCTGGCAACTTCCCTAAATGATTTGATGGTGTCAACTTGTCAAATAGCATGAAACTGAAGGATTTAAACTTTTATTTTATAGAATTTCTGCAAAAATGACCAATTTTGGCATTTTATGGTCAAAATAGACATTTTATAACTTTTTCAATATTGATGCATAAATGGCATCCTGACTTTCTATCTGACAGGTTTTTATGTGTCAATATTTGTGTTTCTATGCCTTTACCTGCTTCTTTTACTTATTTATGAACTCTGAATCTACAGAAAAGAGGTTTATCTCAGATAAAATGTGCAAAATGTGTTGTATAAATGACCCTAGTCTAACGCCTTGTTTGGATGAAGGCAATAGTGGGGAGCTTGGTATATAAAATTTGATGTCCATATTAAAGACCTCACTAAATTTGTATCAAATGCACTTTTCAATGTCTATTGTACCTGTTCCATTTCACATAATATATTTCTTTTCTTCTGTAGGATAGCAAGTGGTTTAAATATAAGCCTGTTGAGAATAAATTGCATGCAAGTTTTTCCCTAAAAAGGCAAAAATCTTTGTTTCAGCCCATACTGCTTGTAAGAAAAGTTAATTGCAAGAGTCTTTTTGTGCTCAGATTTGTTGTATCATGTCACATGAGTATAGAAATGATAAAAAAAGACACAAATTTTTATTTCTTATAGCCTCAATATGCATTTTTTAATGTAAATATGTGGCACGGCCTTAATTGACCCTAAATTTTTTCCAGTCTTACTTGGCCTAAGACCCTTTTAAACTAATATGATATGTTATTTGTAACTTATCTTTCCATTTAAAGTTCTTTAAATACATATGTAAGGATTATTTATAACCAAAAAGCTTCACAAATTTAAAGTTGCTGGAAAATATTACATCTTCATGTAAGGCTCCCCTTCATTGAAAAACCTGAATTTTTAGGCGCAGGCTCATATAAATTTGACTTTTGAATAATTATGCCAAGTCTGATAAATCAAATGAGTACTCTATTGGTTTTAGTACATGATAAGTTATATATTAAGGCATTTAAAAAGTATTTTTTTGCAATATTTTAATTTTTAAAGCCCCAAATGTTGATAGTTGAAATTTTTCAATTTTAACGTCAAAATTTTACACGCAAAGATGAGTATAGAACTTAACTTAATGTCTATAATATACATCCTATTGTCATGAAACTTTGTAAGCAGTGTTATAATACATTAAGCTTTGTTCATACCAAGTTTTTTTAAGATTTGTCAACTCTTTCTACCCTATTAGGTCCGAGACCACCATTGTCGTCCCTTGATTTTCGTTGTTTACAAATATAGTCCCTAGTGTTGACAGTGGGTTACTTGCCATTAATTTTTATACCCCTTCCAAATTTATTTCTCCATGTTCACTGCCTCAAATTGCAAGTAGGGTAATGAAATTACACTGTAAAAAAATTTGGGTCCAGAATTTTAAAGGAAAGTAGTGATTTGGTCCAGCTGAAAAAGGTTGAAAATGAGCACTTCGGAAGCTGTCAAAAGATTTCAAGACGCCCTAAACATAAAATTGTCCATATTTTGAGTTAGAGGCGATGAAGTTTTCTATAAATTTGATATAATTTGTCCCAAAAGTAGTACAACACACTGTAAAAGTTTCTTTGAGAAAGCGCAGGTGGGATTTTTTTTATTTTCATTTATGTTCTAAAAGATATGCACTACGATTTAATTGTGTTCTCGGACCTAAGAGGTGACATCTGTAAATATAGAATTTGTTCTCTGGCAACTTCCCTAAATGATTTGATGGTGTCAACTTGTCAAATAGCATGAAACTGAAGGATTTAAACTTTTATTTTATAGAATTTCTGCAAAAATGACCAATTTTGGCATTTTATGGTCAAAATAGACATTTTATAACTTTTTCAATATTGATGCATAAATGGCATCCTGACTTTCTATCTGACAGGTTTTTATGTGTCAATATTTGTGTTTCTATGCCTTTACCTGCTTCTTTTACTTATTTATGAACTCTGAATCTACAGAAAAGAGGTTTATCTCAGATAAAATGTGCAAAATGTGTTGTATAAATGACCCTAGTCTAACGCCTTGTTTGGATGAAGGCAATAGTGGGGAGCTTGGTATATAAAATTTGATGTCCATATTAAAGACCTCACTAAATTTGTATCAAATGCACTTTTCAATGTCTATTGTACCTGTTCCATTTCACATAATATATTTCTTTTCTTCTGTAGGATAGCAAGTGGTTTAAATATAAGCCTGTTGAGAATAAATTGCATGCAAGTTTTTCCCTAAAAAGGCAAAAATCTTTGTTTCAGCCCATACTGCTTGTAAGAAAAGTTAATTGCAAGAGTCTTTTTGTGCTCAGATTTGTTGTATCATGTCACATGAGTATAGAAATGATAAAAAAAGACACAAATTTTTATTTCTTATAGCCTCAATATGCATTTTTTAATGTAAATATGTGGCACGGCCTTAATTGACCCTAAATTTTTTCCAGTCTTACTTGGCCTAAGACCCTTTTAAACTAATATGATATGTTATTTGTAACTTATCTTTCCATTTAAAGTTTTTTAAATACATATGTAAGGATTATTTATAACCAAAAAGCTTCACAAATTTAAAGTTGCTGGAAAATATTACATCTTCATGTAAGGCTCCCCTTCATTGAAAAACCTGAATTTTTAGGCGCAGGCTCATATAAATTTGACTTTTGAATAATTATGCCAAGTCTGATAAATCAAATGAGTACTCTATTGGTTTTAGTACATGATAAGTTATATATTAAGGCATTTAAAAAGTATTTTTTTGCAATATTTTAATTTTTAAAGCCCCAAATGTTGATAGTTGAAATTTTTCAATTTTAACGTCAAAATTTTACACGCAAAGATGAGTATAGAACTTAACTTAATGTCTATAATATACATCCTATTGTCATGAAACTTTGTAAGCAGTGTTATAATACATTAAGCTTTGTTCATACCAAGTTTTTTTAAGATTTGTCAACTCTTTCTACCCTATTAGGTGACATCTGTAAATATAGAATTTGTTCTCTGGCAACTTCCCTAAATGATTTGATGGTGTCAACTTGTCAAATAGCATGAAACTGAAGGATTTAAACTTTTATTTTATAGAATTTCTGCAAAAATGACCAATTTTGGCATTTTATGGTCAAAATAGACATTTTATAACTTTTTCAATATTGATGCATAAATGGCATCCTGACTTTCTATCTGACAGGTTTTTATGTGTCAATATTTGTGTTTCTATGCCTTTACCTGCTTCTTTTACTTATTTATGAACTCTGAATCTACAGAAAAGAGGTTTATCTCAGATAAAATGTGCAAAATGTGTTGTATAAATGACCCTAGTCTAACGCCTTGTTTGGATGAAGGCAATAGTGGGGAGCTTGGTATATAAAATTTGATGTCCATATTAAAGACCTCACTAAATTTGTATCAAATGCACTTTTCAATGTCTATTGTACCTGTTCCATTTCACATAATATATTTCTTTTCTTCTGTAGGATAGCAAGTGGTTTAAATATAAGCCTGTTGAGAATAAATTGCATGCAAGTTTTTCCCTAAAAAGGCAAAAATCTTTGTTTCAGCCCATACTGCTTGTAAGAAAAGTTAATTGCAAGAGTCTTTTTGTGCTCAGATTTGTTGTATCATGTCACATGAGTATAGAAATGATAAAAAAAGACACAAATTTTTATTTCTTATAGCCTCAATATGCATTTTTTAATGTAAATATGTGGCACGGCCTTAATTGACCCTAAATTTTTTCCAGTCTTACTTGGCCTAAGACCCTTTTAAACTAATATGATATGTTATTTGTAACTTATCTTTCCATTTAAAGTTTTTTAAATACATATGTAAGGATTATTTATAACCAAAAAGCTTCACAAATTTAAAGTTGCTGGAAAATATTACATCTTCATGTAAGGCTCCCCTTCATTGAAAAACCTGAATTTTTAGGCGCAGGCTCATATAAATTTGACTTTTGAATAATTATGCCAAGTCTGATAAATCAAATGAGTACTCTATTGGTTTTAGTACATGATAAGTTATATATTAAGGCATTTAAAAAGTATTTTTTTGCAATATTTTAATTTTTAAAGCCCCAAATGTTGATAGTTGAAATTTTTCAATTTTAACGTCAAAATTTTACACGCAAAGATGAGTATAGAACTTAACTTAATGTCTATAATATACATCCTATTGTCATGAAACTTTGTAAGCAGTGTTATAATACATTAAGCTTTGTTCATACCAAGTTTTTTTAAGATTTGTCAACTCTTTCTACCCTATTAGGTCCGAGACCACCATTGTCGTCCCTTGATTTTCGTTGTTTACAAATATAGTCCCTAGTGTTGACAGTGGGTTACTTGCCATTAATTTTTATACCCCTTCCAAATTTATTTCTCCATGTTCACTGCCTCAAATTGCAAGAAGGGTAATGAAATTACACTGTAAAAAAATTTGGGTCCAGAATTTTAAAGGAAAGTAGTGATTTGGTCCAGCTGAAAAAGGTTGAAAATGAGCACTTCGGAAGCTGTCAAAAGATTTCAAGACGCCCTAAACATAAAATTGTCCATATTTTGAGTTAGAGGCGATGAAGTTTTCTATAAATTTGATATAATTTGTCCCAAAAGTAGTACAACACACTGTAAAAGTTTCTTTGAGAAAGCGCAGGTGGGATTTTTTTTATTTTCATTTATGTTCTAAAAGAAATGCACTACGATTTAATTGTGTTCTCGGACCTAAGAGGTGACATCTGTAAATATAGAATTTGTTCTCTGGCAACTTCCCTAAATGATTTGATGGTGTCAACTTGTCAAATAGCATGAAACTGAAGGATTTAAACTTTTATTTTATAGAATTTCTGCAAAAATGACCAATTTTGGCATTTTATGGTCAAAATAGACATTTTATAACTTTTTCAATATTGATGCATAAATGGCATCCTGACTTTCTATCTGACAGGTTTTTATGTGTCAATATTTGTGTTTCTATGCCTTTACCTGCTTCTTTTACTTATTTATGAACTCTGAATCTACAGAAAAGAGGTTTATCTCAGATAAAATGTGCAAAATGTGTTGTATAAATGACCCTAGTCTAACGCCTTGTTTGGATGAAGGCAATAGTGGGGAGCTTGGTACATAAAATTTGATGTCCATATTAAAGACCTCACTAAATTTGTATCAAATGCACTTTTCAATGTCTATTGTACCTGTTCCATTTCACATAATATATTTCTTTTCTTCTGTAGGATAGCAAGTGGTTTAAATATAAGCCTGTTGAGAATAAATTGCATGCAAGTTTTTCCCTAAAAAGGCAAAAATCTTTGTTTCAGCCCATACTGCTTGTAAGAAAAGTTAATTGCAAGAGTCTTTTTGTGCTCAGATTTGTTGTATCATGTCACATGAGTATAGAAATGATAAAAAAAGACACAAATTTTTATTTCTTATAGCCTCAATATGCATTTTTTAATGTAAATATGTGGCACGGCCTTAATTGACCCTAAATTTTTTCCAGTCTTACTTGGCCTAAGACCCTTTTAAACTAATATGATATGTTATTTGTAACTTATCTTTCCATTTAAAGTTTTTTAAATACATATGTAAGGATTATTTATAACCAAAAAGCTTCACAAATTTAAAGTTGCTGGAAAATATTACATCTTCATGTAAGGCTCCCCTTCATTGAAAAACCTGAATTTTTAGGCGCAGGCTCATATAAATTTGACTTTTGAATAATTATGCCAAGTCTGATAAATCAAATGAGTACTCTATTGGTTTTAGTACATGATAAGTTATATATTAAGGCATTTAAAAAGTATTTTTTTGCAATATTTTAATTTTTAAAGCCCCAAATGTTGATAGTTGAAATTTTTCAATTTTAACGTCAAAATTTTACACGCAAAGATGAGTATAGAACTTAACTTAATGTCTATAATATACATCCTATTGTCATGAAACTTTGTAAGCAGTGTTATAATACATTAAGCTTTGTTCATACCAAGTTTTTTAAAGATTTGTCAACTCTTTCTACCCTATTAGGTGACATCTGTAAATATAGAATTTGTTCTCTGGCAACTTCCCTAAATGATTTGATGGTGTCAACTTGTCAAATAGCATGAAACTGAAGGATTTAAACTTTTATTTTATAGAATTTCTGCAAAAATGACCAATTTTGGCATTTTATGGTCAAAATAGACATTTTATAACTTTTTCAATATTGATGCATAAATGGCATCCTGACTTTCTATCTGACAGGTTTTTATGTGTCAATATTTGTGTTTCTATGCCTTTACCTGCTTCTTTTACTTATTTATGAACTCTGAATCTACAGAAAAGAGGTTTATCTCAGATAAAATGTGCAAAATGTGTTGTATAAATGACCCTAGTCTAACGCCTTGTTTGGATGAAGGCAATAGTGGGGAGCTTGGTATATAAAATTTGATGTCCATATTAAAGACCTCACTAAATTTGTATCAAATGCACTTTTCAATGTCTATTGTACCTGTTCCATTTCACATAATATATTTCTTTTCTTCTGTAGGATAGCAAGTGGTTTAAATATAAGCCTGTTGAGAATAAATTGCATGCAAGTTTTTCCCTAAAAAGGCAAAAATCTTTGTTTCAGCCCATACTGCTTGTAAGAAAAGTTAATTGCAAGAGTCTTTTTGTGCTCAGATTTGTTGTATCATGTCACATGAGTATAGAAATGATAAAAAAAGACACAAATTTTTATTTCTTATAGCCTCAATATGCATTTTTTAATGTAAATATGTGGCACGGCCTTAATTGACCCTAAATTTTTTCCAGTCTTACTTGGCCTAAGACCCTTTTAAACTAATATGATATGTTATTTGTAACTTATCTTTCCATTTAAAGTTCTTTAAATACATATGTAAGGATTATTTATAACCAAAAAGCTTCACAAATTTAAAGTTGCTGGAAAATATTACATCTTCATGTAAGGCTCCCCTTCATTGAAAAACCTGAATTTTTAGGCGCAGGCTCATATAAATTTGACTTTTGAATAATTATGCCAAGTCTGATAAATCAAATGAGTACTCTATTGGTTTTAGTACATGATAAGTTATATATTAAGGCATTTAAAAAGTATTTTTTTGCAATATTTTAATTTTTAAAGCCCCAAATGTTGATAGTTGAAATTTTTCAATTTTAACGTCAAAATTTTACACGCAAAGATGAGTATAGAACTTAACTTAATGTCTATAATATACATCCTATTGTCATGAAACTTTGTAAGCAGTGTTATAATACATTAAGCTTTGTTCATACCAAGTTTTTTTAAGATTTGTCAACTCTTTCTACCCTATTAGGTGACATCTGTAAATATAGAATTTGTTCTCTGGCAACTTCCCTAAATGATTTGATGGTGTCAACTTGTCAAATAGCATGAAACTGAAGGATTTAAACTTTTATTTTATAGAATTTCTGCAAAAATGACCAATTTTGGCATTTTATGGTCAAAATAGACATTTTATAACTTTTTCAATATTGATGCATAAATGGCATCCTGACTTTCTATCTGACAGGTTTTTATGTGTCAATATTTGTGTTTCTATGCCTTTACCTGCTTCTTTTACTTATTTATGAACTCTGAATCTACAGAAAAGAGGTTTATCTCAGATAAAATGTGCAAAATGTGTTGTATAAATGACCCTAGTCTAACGCCTTGTTTGGATGAAGGCAATAGTGGGGAGCTTGGTATATAAAATTTGATGTCCATATTAAAGACCTCACTAAATTTGTATCAAATGCACTTTTCAATGTCTATTGTACCTGTTCCATTTCACATAATATATTTCTTTTCTTCTGTAGGATAGCAAGTGGTTTAAATATAAGCCTGTTGAGAATAAATTGCATGCAAGTTTTTCCCTAAAAAGGCAAAAATCTTTGTTTCAGCCCATACTGCTTGTAAGAAAAGTTAATTGCAAGAGTCTTTTTGTGCTCAGATTTGTTGTATCATGTCACATGAGTATAGAAATGATAAAAAAAGACACAAATTTTTATTTCTTATAGCCTCAATATGCATTTTTTAATGTAAATATGTGGCACGGCCTTAATTGACCCTAAATTTTTTCCAGTCTTACTTGGCCTAAGACCCTTTTAAACTAATATGATATGTTATTTGTAACTTATCTTTCCATTTAAAGTTCTTTAAATACATATGTAAGGATTATTTATAACCAAAAAGCTTCACAAATTTAAAGTTGCTGGAAAATATTACATCTTCATGTAAGGCTCCCCTTCATTGAAAAACCTGAATTTTTAGGCGCAGGCTCATATAAATTTGACTTTTGAATAATTATGCCAAGTCTGATAAATCAAATGAGTACTCTATTGGTTTTAGTACATGATAAGTTATATATTAAGGCATTTAAAAAGTATTTTTTTGCAATATTTTAATTTTTAAAGCCCCAAATGTTGATAGTTGAAATTTTTCAATTTTAACGTCAAAATTTTACACGCAAAGATGAGTATAGAACTTAACTTAATGTCTATAATATACATCCTATTGTCATGAAACTTTGTAAGCAGTGTTATAATACATTAAGCTTTGTTCATACCAAGTTTTTTTAAGATTTGTCAACTCTTTCTACCCTATTAGGTGACATCTGTAAATATAGAATTTGTTCTCTGGCAACTTCCCTAAATGATTTGATGGTGTCAACTTGTCAAATAGCATGAAACTGAAGGATTTAAACTTTTATTTTATAGAATTTCTGCAAAAATGACCAATTTTGGCATTTTATGGTCAAAATAGACATTTTATAACTTTTTCAATATTGATGCATAAATGGCATCCTGACTTTCTATCTGACAGGTTTTTATGTGTCAATATTTGTGTTTCTATGCCTTTACCTGCTTCTTTTACTTATTTATGAACTCTGAATCTACAGAAAAGAGGTTTATCTCAGATAAAATGTGCAAAATGTGTTGTATAAATGACCCTAGTCTAACGCCTTGTTTGGATGAAGGCAATAGTGGGGAGCTTGGTATATAAAATTTGATGTCCATATTAAAGACCTCACTAAATTTGTATCAAATGCACTTTTCAATGTCTATTGTACCTGTTCCATTTCACATAATATATTTCTTTTCTTCTGTAGGATAGCAAGTGGTTTAAATATAAGCCTGTTGAGAATAAATTGCATGCAAGTTTTTCCCTAAAAAGGCAAAAATCTTTGTTTCAGCCCATACTGCTTGTAAGAAAAGTTAATTGCAAGAGTCTTTTTGTGCTCAGATTTGTTGTATCATGTCACATGAGTATAGAAATGATAAAAAAAGACACAAATTTTTATTTCTTATAGCCTCAATATGCATTTTTTAATGTAAATATGTGGCACGGCCTTAATTGACCCTAAATTTTTTCCAGTCTTACTTGGCCTAAGACCCTTTTAAACTAATATGATATGTTATTTGTAACTTATCTTTCCATTTAAAGTTCTTTAAATACATATGTAAGGATTATTTATAACCAAAAAGCTTCACAAATTTAAAGTTGCTGGAAAATATTACATCTTCATGTAAGACTCCCCTTCATTGAAAAACCTGAATTTTTAGGCGCAGGCTCATATAAATTTGACTTTTGAATAATTATGCCAAGTCTGATAAATCAAATGAGTACTCTATTGGTTTTAGTACATGATAAGTTATATATTAAGGCATTTAAAAAGTATTTTTTTGCAATATTTTAATTTTTAAAGCCCCAAATGTTGATAGTTGAAATTTTTCAATTTTAACGTCAAAATTTTACACGCAAAGATGAGTATAGAACTTAACTTAATGTCTATAATATACATCCTATTGTCATGAAACTTTGTAAGCAGTGTTATAATACATTAAGCTTTGTTCATACCAAGTTTTTTTAAGATTTGTCAACTCTTTCTACCCTATTAGGTGACATCTGTAAATATAGAATTTGTTCTCTGGCAACTTCCCTAAATGATTTGATGGTGTCAACTTGTCAAATAGCATGAAACTGAAGGATTTAAACTTTTATTTTATAGAATTTCTGCAAAAATGACCAATTTTGGCATTTTATGGTCAAAATAGACATTTTATAACTTTTTCAATATTGATGCATAAATGGCATCCTGACTTTCTATCTGACAGGTTTTTATGTGTCAATATTTGTGTTTCTATGCCTTTACCTGCTTCTTTTACTTATTTATGAACTCTGAATCTACAGAAAAGAGGTTTATCTCAGATAAAATGTGCAAAATGTGTTGTATAAATGACCCTAGTCTAACGCCTTGTTTGGATGAAGGCAATAGTGGGGAGCTTGGTATATAAAATTTGATGTCCATATTAAAGACCTCACTAAATTTGTATCAAATGCACTTTTCAATGTCTATTGTACCTGTTCCATTTCACATAATATATTTCTTTTCTTCTGTAGGATAGCAAGTGGTTTAAATATAAGCCTGTTGAGAATAAATTGCATGCAAGTTTTTCCCTAAAAAGGCAAAAATCTTTGTTTCAGCCCATACTGCTTGTAAGAAAAGTTAATTGCAAGAGTCTTTTTGTGCTCAGATTTGTTGTATCATGTCACATGAGTATAGAAATGATAAAAAAAGACACAAATTTTTATTTCTTATAGCCTCAATATGCATTTTTTAATGTAAATATGTGGCACGGCCTTAATTGACCCTAAATTTTTTCCAGTCTTACTTGGCCTAAGACCCTTTTAAACTAATATGATATGTTATTTGTAACTTATCTTTCCATTTAAAGTTCTTTAAATACATATGTAAGGATTATTTATAACCAAAAAGCTTCACAAATTTAAAGTTGCTGGAAAATATTACATCTTCATGTAAGACTCCCCTTCATTGAAAAACCTGAATTTTTAGGCGCAGGCTCATATAAATTTGACTTTTGAATAATTATGCCAAGTCTGATAAATCAAATGAGTACTCTATTGGTTTTAGTACATGATAAGTTATATATTAAGGCATTTAAAAAGTATTTTTTTGCAATATTTTAATTTTTAAAGCCCCAAATGTTGATAGTTGAAATTTTTCAATTTTAACGTCAAAATTTTACACGCAAAGATGAGTATAGAACTTAACTTAATGTCTATAATATACATCCTATTGTCATGAAACTTTGTAAGCAGTGTTATAATACATTAAGCTTTGTTCATACCAAGTTTTTTTAAGATTTGTCAACTCTTTCTACCCTATTAGGTGACATCTGTAAATATAGAATTTGTTCTCTGGCAACTTCCCTAAATGATTTGATGGTGTCAACTTGTCAAATAGCATGAAACTGAAGGATTTAAACTTTTATTTTATAGAATTTCTGCAAAAATGACCAATTTTGGCATTTTATGGTCAAAATAGACATTTTATAACTTTTTCAATATTGATGCATAAATGGCATCCTGACTTTCTATCTGACAGGTTTTTATGTGTCAATATTTGTGTTTCTATGCCTTTACCTGCTTCTTTTACTTATTTATGAACTCTGAATCTACAGAAAAGAGGTTTATCTCAGATAAAATGTGCAAAATGTGTTGTATAAATGACCCTAGTCTAACGCCTTGTTTGGATGAAGGCAATAGTGGGGAGCTTGGTATATAAAATTTGATGTCCATATTAAAGACCTCACTAAATTTGTATCAAATGCACTTTTCAATGTCTATTGTACCTGTTCCATTTCACTTAATATATTTCTTTTCTTCTGTAGGATAGCAAGTGGTTTAAATATAAGCCTGTTGAGAATAAATTGCATGCAAGTTTTTCCCTAAAAAGGCAAAAATCTTTGTTTCAGCCCATACTGCTTGTAAGAAAAGTTAATTGCAAGAGTCTTTTTGTGCTCAGATTTGTTGTATCATGTCACATGAGTATAGAAATGATAAAAAAAGACACAAATTTTTATTTCTTATAGCCTCAATATGCATTTTTTAATGTAAATATGTGGCACGGCCTTAATTGACCCTAAATTTTTTCCAGTCTTACTTGGCCTAAGACCCTTTTAAACTAATATGATATGTTATTTGTAACTTATCTTTCCATTTAAAGTTCTTTAAATACATATGTAAGGATTATTTATAACCAAAAAGCTTCACAAATTTAAAGTTGCTGGAAAATATTACATCTTCATGTAAGGCTCCCCTTCATTGAAAAACCTGAATTTTTAGGCGCAGGCTCATATAAATTTGACTTTTGAATAATTATGCCAAGTCTGATAAATCAAATGAGTACTCTATTGGTTTTAGTACATGATAAGTTATATATTAAGGCATTTAAAAAGTATTTTTTTGCAATATTTTAATTTTTAAAGCCCCAAATGTTGATAGTTGAAATTTTTCAATTTTAACGTCAAAATTTTACACGCAAAGATGAGTATAGAACTTAACTTAATGTCTATAATATACATCCTATTGTCATGAAACTTTGTAAGCAGTGTTATAATACATTAAGCTTTGTTCATACCAAGTTTTTTTAAGATTTGTCAACTCTTTCTACCCTATTAGGTGACATCTGTAAATATAGAATTTGTTCTCTGGCAACTTCCCTAAATGATTTGATGGTGTCAACTTGTCAAATAGCATGAAACTGAAGGATTTAAACTTTTATTTTATAGAATTTCTGCAAAAATGACCAATTTTGGCATTTTATGGTCAAAATAGACATTTTATAACTTTTTCAATATTGATGCATAAATGGCATCCTGACTTTCTATCTGACAGGTTTTTATGTGTCAATATTTGTGTTTCTATGCCTTTACCTGCTTCTTTTACTTATTTATGAACTCTGAATCTACAGAAAAGAGGTTTATCTCAGATAAAATGTGCAAAATGTGTTGTATAAATGACCCTAGTCTAACGCCTTGTTTGGATGAAGGCAATAGTGGGGAGCTTGGTATATAAAATTTGATGTCCATATTAAAGACCTCACTAAATTTGTATCAAATGCACTTTTCAATGTCTATTGTACCTGTTCCATTTCACATAATATATTTCTTTTCTTCTGTAGGATAGCAAGTGGTTTAAATATAAGCCTGTTGAGAATAAATTGCATGCAAGTTTTTCCCTAAAAAGGCAAAAATCTTTGTTTCAGCCCATACTGCTTGTAAGAAAAGTTAATTGCAAGAGTCTTTTTGTGCTCAGATTTGTTGTATCATGTCACATGAGTATAGAAATGATAAAAAAAGACACAAATTTTTATTTCTTATAGCCTCAATATGCATTTTTTAATGTAAATATGTGGCACGGCCTTAATTGACCCTAAATTTTTTCCAGTCTTACTTGGCCTAAGACCCTTTTAAACTAATATGATATGTTATTTGTAACTTATCTTTCCATTTAAAGTTCTTTAAATACATATGTAAGGATTATTTATAACCAAAAAGCTTCACAAATTTAAAGTTGCTGGAAAATATTACATCTTCATGTAAGGCTCCCCTTCATTGAAAAACCTGAATTTTTAGGCGCAGGCTCATATAAATTTGACTTTTGAATAATTATGCCAAGTCTGATAAATCAAATGAGTACTCTATTGGTTTTCGTACATGATAAGTTATATATTAAGGCATTTAAAAAGTATTTTTTTGCAATATTTTAATTTTTAAAGCCCCAAATGTTGATAGTTGAAATTTTTCAATTTTAACGTCAAAATTTTACACGCAAAGATGAGTATAGAACTTAACTTAATGTCTATAATATACATCCTATTGTCATGAAACTTTGTAAGCAGTGTTATAATACATTAAGCTTTGTTCATACCAAGTTTTTTTAAGATTTGTCAACTCTTTCTACCCTATTAGGTGACATCTGTAAATATAGAATTTGTTCTCTGGCAACTTCCCTAAATGATTTGATGGTGTCAACTTGTCAAATAGCATGAAACTGAAGGATTTAAACTTTTATTTTATAGAATTTCTGCAAAAATGACCAATTTTGGCATTTTATGGTCAAAATAGACATTTTATAACTTTTTCAATATTGATGCATAAATGGCATCCTGACTTTCTATCTGACAGGTTTTTATGTGTCAATATTTGTGTTTCTATGCCTTTACCTGCTTCTTTTACTTATTTATGAACTCTGAATCTACAGAAAAGAGGTTTATCTCAGATAAAATGTGCAAAATGTGTTGTATAAATGACCCTAGTCTAACGCCTTGTTTGGATGAAGGCAATAGTGGGGAGCTTGGTATATAAAATTTGATGTCCATATTAAAGACCTCACTAAATTTGTATCAAATGCACTTTTCAATGTCTATTGTACCTGTTCCATTTCACATAATATATTTCTTTTCTTCTGTAGGATAGCAAGTGGTTTAAATATAAGCCTGTTGAGAATAAATTGCATGCAAGTTTTTCCCTAAAAAGGCAAAAATCTTTGTTTCAGCCCATACTGCTTGTAAGAAAAGTTAATTGCAAGAGTCTTTTTGTGCTCAGATTTGTTGTATCATGTCACATGAGTATAGAAATGATAAAAAAAGACACAAATTTTTATTTCTTATAGCCTCAATATGCATTTTTTAATGTAAATATGTGGCACGGCCTTAATTGACCCTAAATTTTTTCCAGTCTTACTTGGCCTAAGACCCTTTTAAACTAATATGATATGTTATTTGTAACTTATCTTTCCATTTAAAGTTCTTTAAATACATATGTAAGGATTATTTATAACCAAAAAGCTTCACAAATTTAAAGTTGCTGGAAAATATTACATCTTCATGTAAGGCTCCCCTTCATTGAAAAACCTGAATTTTTAGGCGCAGGCTCATATAAATTTGACTTTTGAATAATTATGCCAAGTCTGATAAATCAAATGAGTACTCTATTGGTTTTAGTACATGATAAGTTATATATTAAGGCATTTAAAAAGTATTTTTTTGCAATATTTTAATTTTTAAAGCCCCAAATGTTGATAGTTGAAATTTTTCAATTTTAACGTCAAAATTTTACACGCAAAGATGAGTATAGAACTTAACTTAATGTCTATAATATACATCCTATTGTCATGAAACTTTGTAAGCAGTGTTATAATACATTAAGCTTTGTTCATACCAAGTTTTTTTAAGATTTGTCAACTCTTTCTACCCTATTAGGTGACATCTGTAAATATAGAATTTGTTCTCTGGCAACTTCCCTAAATGATTTGATGGTGTCAACTTGTCAAATAGCATGAAACTGAAGGATTTAAACTTTTATTTTATAGAATTTCTGCAAAAATGACCAATTTTGGCATTTTATGGTCAAAATAGACATTTTATAACTTTTTCAATATTGATGCATAAATGGCATCCTGACTTTCTATCTGACAGGTTTTTATGTGTCAATATTTGTGTTTCTATGCCTTTACCTGCTTCTTTTACTTATTTATGAACTCTGAATCTACAGAAAAGAGGTTTATCTCAGATAAAATGTGCAAAATGTGTTGTATAAATGACCCTAGTCTAACGCCTTGTTTGGATGAAGGCAATAGTGGGGAGCTTGGTATATAAAATTTGATGTCCATATTAAAGACCTCACTAAATTTGTATCAAATGCACTTTTCAATGTCTATTGTACCTGTTCCATTTCACATAATATATTTCTTTTCTTCTGTAGGATAGCAAGTGGTTTAAATATAAGCCTGTTGAGAATAAATTGCATGCAAGTTTTTCCCTAAAAAGGCAAAAATCTTTGTTTCAGCCCATACTGCTTGTAAGAAAAGTTAATTGCAAGAGTCTTTTTGTGCTCAGATTTGTTGTATCATGTCACATGAGTATAGAAATGATAAAAAAAGACACAAATTTTTATTTCTTATAGCCTCAATATGCATTTTTTAATGTAAATATGTGGCACGGCCTTAATTGACCCTAAATTTTTTCCAGTCTTACTTGGCCTAAGACCCTTTTAAACTAATATGATATGTTATTTGTAACTTATCTTTCCATTTAAAGTTCTTTAAATACATATGTAAGGATTATTTATAACCAAAAAGCTTCACAAATTTAAAGTTGCTGGAAAATATTACATCTTCATGTAAGGCTCCCCTTCATTGAAAAACCTGAATTTTTAGGCGCAGGCTCATATAAATTTGACTTTTGAATAATTATGCCAAGTCTGATAAATCAAATGAGTACTCTATTGGTTTTAGTACATGATAAGTTATATATTAAGGCATTTAAAAAGTATTTTTTTGCAATATTTTAATTTTTAAAGCCCCAAATGTTGATAGTTGAAATTTTTCAATTTTAACGTCAAAATTTTACACGCAAAGATGAGTATAGAACTTAACTTAATGTCTATAATATACATCCTATTGTCATGAAACTTTGTAAGCAGTGTTATAATACATTAAGCTTTGTTCATACCAAGTTTTTTTAAGATTTGTCAACTCTTTCTACCCTATTAGGTCCGAGACCACCATTGTCGTCCCTTGATTTTCGTTGTTTACAAATATAGTCCCTAGTGTTGACAGTGGGTTACTTGCCATTAATTTTTATACCCCTTCCAAATTTATTTCTCCATGTTCACTGCCTCAAATTGCAAGTAGGGTAATGAAATTACACTGTAAAAAAATTTGGGTCCAGAATTTTAAAGGAAAGTAGTGATTTGGTCCAGCTGAAAAAGGTTGAAAATGAGCACTTCGGAAGCTGTCAAAAGATTTCAAGACGCCCTAAACATAAAATTGTCCATATTTTGAGTTAGAGGCGATGAAGTTTTCTATAAATTTGATATAATTTGTCCCAAAAGTAGTACAACACACTGTAAAAGTTTCTTTGAGAAAGCGCAGGTGGGATTTTTTTTTATTTTCATTTATGTTCTAAAAGAAATGCACTACGATTTAATTGTGTTCTCGGACCAGCAACTAACCCTTCCCTAATCTGGGCCAAAGGTGTCAAAACATTAAATCAAACTGACAAAGTAGAAGGAAAAGGCTAGACACCTTCAAATTTAAAGTACGCACAAACATAACAAAATCACAACAAAAGACAAAGTGAACAAAATATTGATATTGAGAGGCAACAGGAACCAAAGGGACATTCATACTCATGAGTCGAAAATGAATAATAACACCAATGTCTAAAAAAACCCAGACAAACAACAGTACACAAAGACAACATAGAAAACTAAAGACTGAGTAACACAAACAATAAAAAAAAATGGGAAGGATGTCAGATGCTTCGAATGATAAGCTGACCCTTCTCTACCCGTCGTATTGCTCATGTTCGTAGACATCGGGTAACAAGCATAATTTGATTATTCATAGAACATGATTGTAGGCACGACAGTTAGAACATATCCGTTGTCATCAGTAAAATATATATTCGAAAACGATCAAACAAATTAGACTATTTTCGTCCTATTTCTTGACCTGGAAGGCCGAGAGATGCTGATAGATGAACCCAACTGCAGTCTGCATGTAGAGTGGACTACAAATGAACACATTAACCCTAATATGTCTTTGGTTGGAATGACACTGGTACAGGTACAGTAGTCTACAGAAAGTCATTTGTACAAAATAAACTTTTCGATTTTTTTTTATTTTTTTTTTTTCAACTTTACCTGCGACCGGAAGTAGTTGTTTCCTAGTATTTTTAGATAGACACGAAAAGTAGTCCTTTTCCCGCGGTTTATACTATTTGGGGACTATTTGGGGACATTTTAGGCCTTTAAAATACGCAAGTGGTCCAAACATCAGAGAGAAGCTCACTTCTTAAATGTCATGATACATATATCATAATTATTATTCAGAATTAATTAAATAATCAATGAATTGAAAATAAAGATAATTCGTGGTATTGCCAAGAAGTTTTGTCTGTGCGTCCGTTTGTCCGTGCGTGCGTGCGTCCGTCCGTCCGTACGTCTGTTCTTCCGTTCGTCCCGCTTAAAGGTTAAGGTAGTTTTTGATGAAGTTGGATTCCAATCAACTTGAAACTTAGTACACATGTTCCTTATGATACTCTGTTATGATAGGATCTTTCTAATTTAAATGCCAAATTAAAGTTTTGACCCCAATTTCCTGGTCCACTGAATATGGAAAATGATAGTGCGAGTGGGGCATCCGTGTTCTATGGACACATTCTTGTTAAATATACTTTGGGATATATAGCTCTTCAAAAGAGGGACGCAAGATACCAAAGGGACGGTCAAAGTCATAAATCGAAAATCAGCCATGGCTAAAAATGAAAAAGACAAACAGACAAACAATAAAGAAAAAGCAACACGAACCCCATCAATTGTTTCGATTCTTATACATCCTTGACTTTCACTTATTCGACCTTCAGTGTGCCTGAGAAAGAAAAGTAAAAAAGCCATTCGGACTCATTAAATCTTATAAAGTAATTTTAGATAAAATTTATCAAGAGACTTACAAACAAACATTCTTAGCGGTCACTAGGAATCATCAAAAGTGTACGCGGGAAATCATGTAAACCTGTTTATGCAATATTACACTTCTGGAGAAGTCATATTGGTACTGTTAATGATAATAGTTGTCTTTTCAGATGCGACATCCTATTAAGAGAAATGTATGAACTGTTATAATTTTCGTAAGATAGCAATATTCTATACATCCAAAAAATATAATTGCTTTATGAACAATGTGTCACAGAAATGCCTGGAATTAAACTGTTGGCAGTTCCTTATTAAGAATTAGTTGTTTTCCTGGGCTTGAATTGTTTATACGCTATTGGTTTTACTTTTGAAGGTCGTACCGTGAACTTAATTTTTCGCACATTGGCCGAAGTCATTATCGTCTTACTGGATAGTGTCATTTAAGTCACCTTTCCAAGTTCTATTTACTGAGAGGCAGATCATGTTTCATTTTTATGCATTGCAATGCAAAATGTTAAGGAAACATCAAACAAAAGGTCGCAAACTTGCAAAGTCTGCAGACACAGAAATTTGTGTGTATTTTATACATTATTTCTAACAAATTACTAACATCCATTGTATTCTATTTTTATTCTTTCGTATAACAACATGTGACACAAAATGCATCTGAATATAAAAAGGTAATAATGTATAAGGGTGACATTTTTATTCTCAAAGTTAAAGAACAGAGTTTTTAGTGTCTTGAAGAAAGTTTAACTGTGAAAATAATACTCTTAGTATATTAGAAAGCAACCACGTGTTGTGCTCTTATTCGATGAAATGGAATACGTAGAGGATACAATTTACCAAACTCAATAACTGTCAAGTTATTTTCTGTCTATTAAAACAAATGCGTACTTTATAAATGTTTATCTTATGAATATACTACATGTACGTAAGTCTTATTATTTAATATTATGGTAAATTGACTTTAACATACCTTTTGATAACTGCGATTAATCTAGTCTTTTGTTGTTTTCATGTCGTTTCATGTCAACCTGTATTGTTAAGCCTTTTCCAACTCGATTATACATGTCAATTTTATGTTCTGCTATTACACCATTGTCAAGGGGGAGGAGGTTTAACATAAACAACTCGACGGGTGCCACATGAAGCAGGATCTTCGTATACCCTTCCGGACCACCTGAGATCAACTCATGTTTTGGTGGAGAGCGTGTTGCTCAGTCTTTTGTTTTCTATGTTGTGTCTTGTATACGGCTGTTAGTTATTTATAGTGAATTGGTAAACAAGTTTTGCAACTTATATTAATCCCTTTCCACTTTGTCTGCTATATGGTCGGGTTGTTGTCGTTTTCACAGCTTCCCCATTTCCATTCTAAATTTTATTATTTGTCTGTTTGTCTTTTTATTTTTAGCCATGACGTTGTCAGTTAATTTGTAATCTATGAGTTTGACTGTCCCTCTGGTATCTTTCGCCCCTCTTTTAAACACATGTTTAGCCTTGTACTATTCGTTTTGCGCCTGTAACAAGTCAGGAGCCTCTTATTAAGTGGTTGTTTATTTATTGTTGTATGTCATACATGTAACCGTTATTTTTTTGTTAATTTTTTATGTCATAAAAAAACGTAAGATACAAGGGGACATTTAAAAATAAAAGTCGAATTACCATTCATTGCATTAAAGAACGAAAACGATGAACAAGTTTACTATACACTGCATAAAAAACTACAAACTGTGCAACACCAACCCAACCAACATCGGGGGGGGGGGGGGGGGGGGGGGGGTAAACAACTCATCATAGATACCAGGACTAAACTTTGTATATACGCCAGACGCGCGTTTTGTCTACAAAAGACTCATCAATGACGTTCGATTCCAAAAATAGTTAAAAAGGCCCAATAAAGTACGAAGTAAAAGAACATTGAGGACCAAAATTCCTACTCATGTTGACCGGCATGATAAGTAGTTCCCGTTGCTCTTATAACAGCCTTCATGAATTAGACAGTTTGTTTCGATGAATGGTTTCACATTTGGTTACGATGATTATTAAAATTTGCATGAACTTGAATTCTAAAGCCTTAAGGAGATATTTTATATGGTTAATACATTTTTTTCATAAGAAGCAACATAATTTATCGATATTAAAAAGTATTGAGAAGATATAAATAATTAACTGTATTAAAACTGAATATGAATTTCAAAAGATCAAAAGGGAAACCAACTTCTCCTAATCATATCAACATTTCGTCAATATGTTAGAATCGGGAGATAACACAATCGAAAAGTTAACAGATTATGATATTAATCGTCTAAGAAAATAAATATATTCTTGCCTTTCGAGATATGAATAAAATTTATAGAACAATAGCAGTTTTGAATAAAATTTATAGAACAATAGCAGTTTTAAACTCTTTTCCAGGTGAATTACAAAACATACAATTCAAATGAATAAATGTGTATTTTAAACAATTAAAATAGAACAAAAGTGATTTTGATTTGAGGATGAAACAGTGTACTGATCACACAATTATCTATAAAAAAACGAAATATCCAAAAGCCAATTTGTAAACAATAACAGTTAATAGTTCGTGTTAACCCCTTCGATTTGGAGCAAAATCCATACCGTATAATTGGCTGTAAATCTTGTCTTTTAGCTATTTTTAAATATAAATTCCAAACATGTACCAATTCAAACAATTTCTTTCTATCTTGAGACTTATTGTCAACAATACTCGAATCTGGATCATCACGACCCAAAAGCCATACAAATATAATATGAGGCAGTCATTACCTGTAAATGGGGACGATGTCTGTATGAATTTCTTTTTGTAACTTAAATATTTGTTAAAAAAAAAAAGAAACGGAAATACCGTAACGTTTCCGATTTTGGTTCTGTTGTTGGATTTAAATTGTGACGTTACTTAAGTTATGACGTCATATGCAATGTTAACAAAGAAACGCTATCATCAGGTAACGTTTTTTCATATCAAGGAATTATTAAAAATGAAATTGGTATTGAGTTTCTTCCTTTTTTATACTAGACTTATAAATATATATTTTACTCAAAGTTTCATACAAACGAGACTGGATAAGGGAAGCAAATTGAAGATTTCTGCGCAAATGCGGGAATTCAAAAATATGACATAAAAAAAAATGAACGATTTTGAGTTCATTAGTACAATGGAAATTTGGGGAAATTTTCCCGATGTTTTTTTATTTCTTTTTTATTGATTTTTCTACTGTTATCGGGGACTTCGTCCCCATATTTCTTGGATAACTAGTATATTGTTTAAACTAGGATATGCATAACAAAGCCTTATTCATTCGATTGATGTGCTTTTGCTTTTTGATTTTGCCATATTATTTAAAGACTTTCAGTGATGAATGTTTCTCAGAGTTTTGGTATTTATTCATTTCATTTTTTACTACAATCTTGAATTTTATATGTGAGGAGAAACTTGACCTCATCTTCAACTTTCTTCTTACAAAGTAAACATACATACACAGACGTAAGAAAGTTTTTGTGTCTCCACATTTCAATTCACGACTGATGACCGTAAATTCTAAGGTAATTTTATTAATACTTGACTTTTTTTTTAAGTTAAAAGAGGCATAAGAAAGGTTTGAAATTAAATTAAATTTGAATGAATGGAATGTACGATTTGTTTTATTGTACTCCGAAACGCAAGTGTTATTGTTGTTTTCTTCTTATAGTTGGTTGCTTGAAACCCAGATTTAGTTTCTCTCAATCGATTTTTTGACTTTTGAACAGTGGTTTACTACTGTTGTCTTTATTTTGGATATTGGCAATGGTTAACACTGTAGTGCGTTTTTGATCAAGTTGAATGCGATTACGGAATTGTGAAGTTATCCTTTAGATACGATACCTACACTGAATTACATCACCATACTTTCAATGTATTCCATGTCCCCCTTCGAATAAGAAGTCATTGTTTGTATCAAAAAGGGATTTTTTAAAAATAAATAACCGATAATTTGACCGGTGAAGTTTGATAGTCATAATAGTCTTTGACAAAAATGACAATCAAAACCAAGGAGTAAACGAAGACTAAAAACCAAAGGACATTTACATCAACAATTATGAATAATAAATAAGAAACAACACGAACTCCACTTAAAACCGGGAGTGAAATCAGGTGCTCCGGAAGGGTAAGCTTTCCTGCACCGTATACGGCACTCGTCGTGTTATTTCTTTGATCATTTCGGTAATGATAGAAGGTTACTATGACTGAGGAAGAATATCAGATATGATTTCAGACACATTTTTGTCATAATGGCCAATCAGCTCATGATGGCGATCGTAAAATTTCTTGAGTGGTGACCTTAATTTGATTGATTCATAGCCCTGTCTAAGCAACTTTTGAGAAAGTAGTATTCCTCGTTTAACAAAATCAACGTACTTTGAGCTACATGTAGCTCTAGAGTAACGTATCAATTGAGAAACATATGCTCCATATGATGGTGCCGCTCGGATCTTGCTACACAGAAATGGAAAATTGACTTTAGGAAAATTAAAATCATAGCGTTTGTCATAAATTTTGGTATTCAACCTACCATCAGTAGACATTTCGAGAAAAAGGTCAAAATATGAAGCAGATTTATCTGTGTCGGTATTATCTTTAATTTCAAATTCATTTGGATATTTTAAATGTTAGTGATCACTGAAAGAGGGACGAAAGATACCAAAGGGACAGTCAAACTCATAAATCTAAAACAAACTGACAACGCCATGGCTAAAAATGAAAAAGACAAACAGAAAAACAATAGTACACATGACATAACATAGAAAACTAAAGAATAAACAACACGAACCCCACCAAAAACTAGGGGTGATCTCAGGTGCTCCGGAAGGGTAAGCAGATCCTGCTCCACATGCGGCACCCGTCGTGAATCTATTATTATTAAGAGACAGTATATCATCAATAAACCGAATGGTGAAATTAAAAGACTGGGCTGATTTATTTTCTCCTTTCTGTACATGCCCTTGGATAAATTCTGCTTCATAGGAATACAAAAACAAATCTGCAAGAAGGGGAGCGCAATTGGTACCCATTGGGATTCAATAGTCTGTTGGAAGACCAAACCTCCAAATTCAACAAATATGTTGTCTATTAAAAAGTCCAGCACGGCAGTGCTATCCTCTTCGGTGTATTTTTTCCTTGACTCTGTATGATGTTTCACAAAGTAAGCTGATTTTCAACCAAAAACCAGATATTTTAAAAGTCTAGTGTCCTTTTTTTTAAAGAAACATAAGCTGACGACTTCTTTCAGTCGATCTTTAAGTTTAGTATGTGGAATAGTGGTATAAAGAGTGAAGTCAAACAATGTTCAGGAATTGACTACTATAGCCCCTGCATGCGAATTTTGATTTCTAGTTTAAACTAACACTTATTTCTGTGACTAAAGTTTGTGGTAGAATAACACATATTACTTGGTTAGTCAGAATGAAACTAAAAAAGCTATTATTCTCTATCTGTGATAAGAGAAAAAAGTAAAATCACAAAAATACTGAACTCCCAGGAAAATTCAATCGGAAAGTCCCGCATCACATGGCAAAATCAAATGATAAAACGAATAAAAAACGAATGGACAATAACTGTCATATTCCTGACTTGGTACAGGTATTTTCAAATGTAGAAAATAGCGGATTCAACCTTGTTTTATGGAGCTAAAGAGCAAGTTGTAAACGTTATTGTCGTAGCTGTTATAACTGCACTAGTAAAAATATTGAACTTTTGGTAGTGACACGAAATATTTCCTTTTAACTAATCTGTTCTGTGGTAATCGGAAGCATAACTCTTTTATTTGTGAAACATCAACGTCCAATAGATTGGTGAATGCTAGATGTTAAAATTTCGATCAGAGGTCTTAAAGGAGAGCGAAACTGACAAACCTACTATAAACGAGTCAAATTTGATTTTCAAACATTTTCCACAAACGGTAATTTTTTTTCTCCAAAGCTGCAATCACCCTTTAATGAGATGTAACATGAAGTTGCGATGAAACTGTTATATTACAAGGGACGTTCTAGATGATTTAACTTTTTTTATTTAAATGGTAAATAGGCTTTAAGTTAATTTGTAAAGTGGTTTTGTTGTGCTGTTTTGAGTGCTATCCAATGTTGTCTTACGTGTTCGTTTTTATTCGGTGTTTAGCATGTCGAAATGGACTATTGTTTTGTATTTTTCTGTCCTTAATGTTCTTGCATTTATTTGTGCTGTATTCATGCCATGTAATGGTGTCATTTTAGTGTTATATTCAAATACTGTTGCCTTTATTTATTGCAAGATTATTATTCTGTTATCAATTCTTTATTTCAACGATAAACATTCATATCGAAACCGAAAATCAAATAATGTTTGATGAAAATAATGAATTCAAAGGTATATACTAAAAAATAACAATATCTATGTTTACAATAATTGCATCTCTGTACATTTTAAATAATACCTCACGCTTCATAAAGACCATCGAAAAGTGCATCTAACTTCCGAGCAGACCATAACACCTTCGAGTCCTACATATATATTTTTCTTCAATACTTTCAGTGACAATAATTAAACACATAATTTACACTGATGCAGTGAACTATAGTTTGAGCAAGATCCAGAAGCTCCAAACAATGTATGACATAACTCTACCAGGACAGTTGACCTATGTTGTGTAGGCGTTTAGGAATCCATAATTTGTCGTCTTCTGATTGAACAAAATTAATCATTCCTATCTTTACAACAAGAAAATGAAGGCTTATAGCCTTTTATCACTTAAAGAGAAAATTTGTTTTTAACTTGGAAGCCATTCTTCCTAAGTAGTTTGTATAGATAGCCGTATGAGCGTCCCCATCTCTTTACAGGAATTGTAATTTTGTCAATTGTGCCATCTTCAAACGTTGATTGATGCATAAAAGCAAGCTGTTGGTCGTCCATCATAATGGCATCACTGTAGCTCAAGCTACAATATACAAGTAAAACTAGTTTTAACATTTGGTAATCATAGTTTAAGATAAGCTTTTCTTTCATTTAAGCTGTTTTTTTAATGCAAAACATATGGAATTTTACCCAAAAAAAACACAAGTAAAAATAATAAGAAAATTGCGTTCGAAATTAACAGAGAATTATACTCCATGCTGAATTTATTAGTAACAACAAATCTTTGGTGTAATATTTGGTCAATTAAGGGTTGTTGATATTCAACAGAACAGGGTAAAAAAAAAATGAATAATAATTTGTTAAGGCTGGATGCTGGTACAAAACTTATTTTCGAAAACATTATCTTACAATTTTAAAATAGTATTTGTTACTAAATGAAAGTGTCTTGTTTTCACGATCTGTTGAAATATTTGCACCAGCTGAGCTCGTTCAACTGCCATTTAGACAATTGTTAAACTTTACTGCATATTGCAAAAAAAAAAAAAACCAAAGGAATGGCAAAGAGAATAATTGGTCTATACTGGAGACATTTCAATAAAACAAAATAACGTATAGGACAAGTCAGGCCAAAATATTAAGAAAAGTGGATCAGGGTAAAACATATAAAAAACGGGAAAAATGGCTAAAGGTGGTACCTAACACTACAGGGAGATAACTCTGTAAAGTCAGCTAGACGTTTTTATTACGTTGTATTGTAAAGGAAATATTAAGCTTCTCATTGATCAAAATTGGTGTTTGTCAAACCGCTATATAACCAGTGTAATTTTTCTGATAAAATGGTTGGTTTAAAATTTTTGAAATTTTAATATTTTTGTTAAAGGGTCAAAGTAAATACTTTGTCAAAATTTTATGAAAATTAAAAGAGCCAAATTAATTTTAGTGAAAGTGTTGGGTACCACCTTAAATCAAGGTAAAAATACAGAATGCAGGAAACCTTTTCAGGGTACTGTATTGGTTTTCATAATCATGTGATTCGCTCGTTCAAATTTTAAATAGATGGGTGTGTGTGTGAAATTTTGTGTTTGTAAATGCTTTAAATTGAAAAAAATGTACTTACAACAGTACGCAAAAACAATAACACATTAAGCAGATCTTCATGGTGGTGGGTCTGCAATAACAAAGGAATAAGTAAACTATTAGAAATTCACATTTCATTATGTACATTATTATTTGATAAACTATTGACAACGAAAACAACCAAGCCTTTGCAAATAGTTTCATCATTTCATTCTTCATTTGAGAATTGCATTAACCTTTTTATAATTGTATTGCTGTGCAAAAGCACATTACTAGAATATATGTTTTAAAAAGAAGCATTTCTATTTTATAATAATATTGTTTTGGTACAACTATGAAAATAAGAGTTGTACGCTTATGATTTTTCTATGCATTTTTTAACACTGTAACGGTTACCAGATGCAGTTATGTCATTTTTATTTTATAAGGAAATAAAATATGATATTGTAGTGCCTCACAATTGTTGTCAGCCAATTTAACATATTTATATGCAAATGGCGAAGAATCGCTGCTACATGTTTAGAGTTTGTTGTCACTTTCATCTTAAGAAAATGGCGACATTTTCTTTACAGATGTCATTATATTTTATTTATGAAAATATTCATCCGTTTCGTTAAAAATGAATCAAAATCAAAAAAGAAAAACACCGATGAGTATTTAACTTTTTTTTGATTTTCACATTCCAGCCAAAAAAAAAAAGCGGTTAAAGAGACATAAGCTACGACAAACCGTTAACCATTTAGCTTTAATATAAAGAACAGCAAAAAGGTTCTATTCCTTTGATATTATTAATGTTTATGTTGCTTTCATCTACTGATTTTGTGTAAAGAATGGTACTCATATCCTTTGTTTTTCTATCAAAGTATGATTTCCTTTGTTTTGTTTCAAATATTATCTAAAGCGGAGTATAGCTAAACACAACGTTGATTAATTATTATTGTAATTGATTGAAACGAATGTCAATTGAAAAGTTAAACTATGGATGGTACCAGTAGGAAGACCGTTATGTATATTGATTAGATCCACAAGGAGTAAATAATAAATAATTAACATTTAACTTTTAGGTTTTATCAGAGAAATGAGATAAAAAAGGAATTTTACAAAAGAGGACAAAATGAATCTATTTGATTCTACCACATTCACGCGCTGTAAAAGAAAAACTGTTTTTGAAGACGTTTTGCAGTCAAAACTCGTTCCTTTTCAATTCCACAAAGCATGATTCTCCCATGCAAATCTGTTCTCTAACATAATGGAAAGTCGACAGTTTCTCTAAATGTTGCTTGTCAAAAATAATAATGGTGAATACTATTTCATATTGTTTTAACGTTTCTATTATATTATATAAAAAGGATTTTGAATGTTTTGAACTTTTTGTGCTGACATGAATTATCATTGATATGGTTATTTTTATAAATTTTAAACTTGTTTACAAAATTTTAAATTTTTGAAATATTAAGGCGTTTCTACCTCAGGCATAAATTACCTTAGCTGGATTTGGCAAAACATTTAGGAGTTTTGGTCCTCAATGCTCTTCAACTTCGTACTTTATTTGGCCTTTTAACTTTTTTGGATTCGAGCGTCACTGATGAGCATTTTGAAGAAGAAACGCGTGTCTGGCGTATGTACAAAATTTATTCCTGGTATATATGGTGAGTTTATTTAAATGCTTTTTCTAAGTAAATAATCATTTTGAATTAAAAAAAATAGGAATACAAAAATGCAACAAGTGAGTACTTACTTGATTATAAGGAATGGTATCCTTTATTGTAAAAGAATGATTTAATCTGTGTTTACAGCTTATCCACTAACCTCCAGCACTTAACACTTTTAGTTTATGATTTATTGTATTTATACAATTGTTTCAGTCTTAACTATCGAATTTCTATCAAGTGTAAATTTACATTACAATCATTAAGTTGGTCTATATCACGATATCGTGTTTTGAACAATGTGACTTCAAGTTAAGTAATGCCATTATTTTTTTTATTATTTTTCTTCTTACATTTTTTCTGATCACTTTAGTAAATAATATTTTTCCTCACCGAAAAGCTATACAAAATAGATGTTCTTCTACTCCTTCTTGGTATGTCTTTTAAGCAAGAATATTACAGTAGCCCTAATTGGCAAGCCATATATGATTATTGCCTTTTGTCACAATTGTCTATTTTGTGAAGGTCCGTTTTGATAGCGGAGGTGCGGAAACATAATGACCATTACTAACGACTGGAAACTTATAATTGCTTTTATGCTTTTGTTGTATATATTTTGTTAATATCACTATTTGTCGCGCAAACAAGGTTTAATTGCAACACATCTTAAATAAAAAAACGAAAAAAGAATATAACAAATAACATGTATATGATTTAGAGTACTGACGGACGTCCATTTTCACAGCAACCTTATTTAGGGTTGATGAGCGACTAATCTCATTGTTGCGTGTCGAGGAAAATTGGAAAGGACGGCCACCATTTCGGTTTTGGTATGATCTTTTGATTGGACTACTGTACTTGTACTTTTTCGCGGCTACTTATTTTCGCGAATTGTGTATTTCAAACACGTTCGAAGGTATTCATTTTCGCGATTTTATAATTATTGCATTTTAGTTGAAAGGTTTTATTTAGATTCTCGTGTATTTATTTTCGCGAAAATAAACCAACCGCGAAATTCGTGAAAATAAATACACCACGAAAATAAGTACAATTACAGTATTTTTGGTGTTGTTTACTGCCTTTACGACGGCTGCTTTCAGAGTCAGATTGGGCAACTGTGCAGCCTGCTATCTACGATGATGAAGTACTGGTAGATGAGTCTCGAACATAGAAAAATTAATGGCCGGAATCATTATCAGGACCAAATTCGTTTGACAGTGAAGTGGTGGTCCATTATCTAATAATTAGGATCCTCGGACGTCAGTCGTCATAACACCCCCACAGATAATGGGTTAATGGGTGTATACTGACTCGCGTATTTACACATAATGTAAACTGTTTAGCTTTGGATGGATTTTTATCATCGAAAGTAGTAAGACGTTGAGTCATTGACAGTGTTCTGTTGATACAATGTTCCTCTTAAATTTATCATTTCATAATGGGCACGAAAAGAAATCCTTAGAACTCATTATTTGTAATATTTATTATTAAGAATTAAATGTTTGGTACACATATTTTTTGCACGTGTCAAATATTGTTATTATATTTGTTATATTGATATTTTATCATCTGATTTTTACATGTACAAGTCCCACATTCATTCATACAGCGAACTAAAAAGATACTGTTCTAATTTTTACAAAAAAAGTATCGGCAGATAATGACGGAAAAAATGTAAGTTACGAATTTATTTAAGTGTGCCTAATGAAGAAAGATTATGTTCAGATGTTTTCCAAAGGTGTTGATAGATACAATAAAGTTGATAATAGAAATGCTGAATATGTCAAAGAGACACCAACCGACCAAGGACCAGAATAGAACCGAAGTCCACCAATGAGTCTTCAATACAGCAAGAAAATCCCTTATCCGGAGACGTCCTTCGGCTGACCTTTAACACAAATGTGTTCTAGTTCAGTGATAATAGTAGTCATACTAAACTCTGAAATAGATCAATAAACTAAAATTAAAAACCATTAAAAACAAACAAAGGCCAGAGGCTCCAGGATTGGGGCAGACAAAAATGCGGCGGGGTTAAAATTCCTGTTTAGACAACAAAGACGTTTGTTTTAACTTTATAACCAAAGAACGTTCATAACTTTCTATCTTATCAAATCTTAACAGATTCATATGGAAGATATAAAAAATACACTGATAAAATGTGAATTTTATGTGTGCAATACCAATTTTAATAGGCTATGAAAAACATTTTGTAACCTTGTATTTGATGTGTAAACACCTTGAATTTTGAATCTATAAAGGTACAAAATGATGTTTAGCATCGACAACACTAGTATATCAAAATAATTAGTTCATATATTAAAAAAAGTAGAGGTGGCATGATTTCCAATGAGACAATTCTTCACAAGACCAAATGACACAGAAATTAATCATAACTTGTACATATCACCATATGTATAAACTTGTTCTGTGAAAATGCACACACATTCATGTTTAAAACATAATTTATGTGCACAATACATCCTATACAAATGAACGACAATCTTAAAGGAAAATATGTAGATACAGCATTATCAAGGTCGACTAAAGTAATTGGGACATTTATGCTTTTTGTGTTTTACTTTTCAGAGTAGTTTAAGGGTTTCTTTTTCGTAAATGTATCAATAGATCCCATTTTAACCTGGATAAGTATTGTTTACCTTCTCGATAAAACCTAGCATCTACGAAAACAAAAGATAATGATCCAGTTACCTCTCACCTGTAGATGACTCGTCTGAATTGTAATCCTTTGCTATAGAAGATACAATCTTCGACGTGAATCAAAAAATTGGCAAATGCAAAACAATAAAAAACGAGCATGATTTATGAACATATAATGAAAGAAAAACATGACCAAATCGCTTAATTACAGGCTTCTCGCTGACTTAAAACTAGTATATACAGAATATTTCGGGTTTTATACATTGTGTTTGCGAGGCCAACCATTCTCGAACACAAGATAATAGTTAAATTTCAAAACGTTAGATGTTAAATCATAAAGATCAGTTGAAACGACCTGTGTGCATGATCACACAGGATAATAACGGGGAAACTTCTGCGGAATGGAACCTATCAAACAAATACTTCAAGAATCTCAGATCAAAATAGAAAATAAATGTCAACGAAAGACGAGAATAAAAAAAAAACCACGATAATATTTTTGTATATTACGATAGCTTTAAAGGATATTTATTTATTCAACTGAGACTATTAAATGTGACATTGCACAGTTTCCCCTCTAAGCACCATATTATCCTATGAACATTTGAACAACTTCGTGCGACGTTTCTCACAAATAATATACATTACCAATTCAATAACCAAGAGGTTGTTCTGATGGATTCAACATTATACCCTTTAATGATCATTAACCTTATTGTCATTTCCATGGTGACAAACACTCCAGTTCTAACAGTTTATATAACTAGGAAACAAATTAGAAAGGAGCATTTGGGCGACGTGCATGGTATGGGGTATATAGTGTAGAGAGACCTTGGCAATATATTAATCATAGATACCAGGAATGAAATTTTGTTTTTCATCAGACGCAGGTTTCGTCTACAAAAGACTCATCATTGACGCACAAATATAAAGAGGTACAAATTGCTAAATAAAATACGAAGTTGAAGAGCACAAAGGACCAAAAGTTCCTAAAGGTTTTCTCAAAGACAGGTTAGGTAATCTTTGCCTGATGTAGAATACAATGAAATGTATTTATTGTACACTATCGTATTTAAAGATATCATGACATCTTAGATGCCGTGATTAGGCGATTTGGATTATATTTACTAAAAAGCAAAAAAAAATTAATATTAATCTTACAGATAGTTAATTAGCGCCTTTAAAAGGTAATAGTCGTGCTATGGGAATGGATTTGAAATAAGATATTGATGAGAGCATTACCATGCAAAAAATAAAGGATGCACAGTATGCTAGTAAGCTATTATATTGTAATATGTTGTTTCTGTGATTTCTACTGTGGTGTATGACTTTGATAATTTTTTTTATAAAAGAATGATTGCTCTAAGCAACCTATAGCAGTGTGTTGTTCATTTTTCTGATGAACCAAAAATATTTGATATATTAAACCCCGCTTCCGTTAGACATATTAGAATTGTTACTCTTTTTAAAAGGAAATCAGAACTGGGGCTTAGGTCTCATTGTAATGAGGCTATTGCATAATGTAATATTGTAAATTTGTCACCTATCTTTTAATAAAAAAAAATGTATACTGTTTGTTGGGTTTTATTTTCTTTCTGTTTATCGTTTGTTTAAACCTTTAATACCATAAACACTGTAAATATGTAATGCCAATTAAATTGAATGGTAATTAAATTATTAGAAAATGTGTATATAAAAAAAAACGTTACATATTCAAGGAACACACACTTGGTAAAAAACACGTGCCAAATATTGAAAATATAGATGTTTAAAAATCTGATTCTGAGTCTCACACATTACACAGTTACCTACATGTAGAACGATACTGTATAATGCGTGAGACTTGCATATATTTCCTACGTTTTATGTAAACGAAACGCGCGTCCGGCGGAATAAGTTATAAGCCTTGTATTTTTGATAAATATTAATATCTAACTAGTGTATTGTCTGTTCTTATTAAACTTATGCCTTTTATTCCTCTTCGTATCTTAATTCTCTTTAATTTGATAACTGAACACTTTGCCATGATAAATTTGATAAAAAAATACTAGTAGATGAAAGAAATGTCTCACATTTTAGGTGTTGTACACAGGTATATGGTATATTAGGCTATTTGTTTAACATTAATTAACATTTGTAATACGAATAAATCACTCATATAAAATAATAAATGAAGAATGATTTTGATCGAGCCAACTTTCTACAAGAGACCAAAAGACGAAAAAGTTAAAAAAAGTTAAAAAAAAAATCAATCGAGAAAACTTACGACCTGATTTACATACCAAGCGATCACCGAAAAAATGGTAAACAACAACAAACGAAACCACTAATTATAAGGCTCTCAGCTGACTTTACACCAAGCACATACAGACTGTGGCGGGTTAATCAATCAGGTTTGCGAGTCTTAGTTGCTTCCTTAGATAGGACAAAAGTGCTACACCAAAACACAAGATCTTGAATGATCAAAATCAATGAAAAATACCTGCTTGCATGGTTTCTGACTTTATACACCAATGAAAATAAAGAAGAAAACATTAGGGCAAGAAAGGCAGGCCTAATTAGAACAAAAAAGTGTACCAAAGTGGAAGGAAAAAAATCAGGATATTATTTTTGTATTTAAAGGTAGCTATATTTGATATTTATATTTTCCGCCGAGAGTATTCAACGTGACATTAAACAAAGTTCATTCCCCCCTTTTGGTACCATATGCATATTATTCTATGAACATTTTGACTTTTTTTTTTATCATTGATATGGTTCTATTTATAAATCAACTGTTTTGGTTTTGAAAAAATAAGGCTTTTCTACCTCAGGCATAGATTACTTTAAGTTAGCTGTTTTTCGTAAAACTTTTAGGAATTTTGGTCCTCAATGCTCTTCTACTTCGTACTTTTTTTAATTTTTCAAAACGGTTTTTGATTCGAGCGTCTCTGGTGAGTCTTTTGTAGACGAAACGCGCGTCTGGCGTATATACAAAATAAAATCATGCCGGTATCTATGATGGGTTTATTTTGACATCTTCGTGCGACGTTTCGCGCGGATAATAAATATTACCAATGCAGTAATTGGGAAGATATTCTTATAGTTTTAATAGTATCGACCTTTTATAATTATTATGGCACCCTCAACGGAGTTGGGGTGACGTATTGTTATTCTACGTTTCTTTTTCTTTTTTTTATTTTTATTTTTCTTCCACACCTTTTTGTCCAGTCTGGAACTCTAAAATGAATGGACCCAAGAAGATGGAAATATACCATAATGTTAACCACCATATGAAGATTTGCTTTTTGGGGTTGGCACTTCCAAGATGGCTGCCGTTCAATGGAAACGGGACAAATGTGAAAAAAAACAAATTTTTCGTTTTTAGTGAACTGTTTGGATATGCTTTAACTCAGAATCATTATATTCTAATACAATGTAGGTGCCCACTATATACAGGTGTTGAATGATTTTGGTACTCATTGGAACTACTATGTTGCCATAGAAACAACACCAAAATTTTCAAAAATATCAAAATGCTCCAAACTTAATGAAACTTCACAGTAACAATGAGCAACATTGGCAGAGGTAGCTTTTGGAGTTGGAATTTCCAAAATGTCTTTTGTAACCATGGAAACAATGCCAAAAATTTCAAAAAAATAAAAATGCTGCAAACTGGATGAAACTTTACAGATATTGTCACTCGCATAAGCAGTTGACTTTTGAAGTTTGAATTTTTAAAATTGCCGCCGTAACCATGGAAACAGCAAAAATGTCCAAAATATCAAAATGCTCCAAACTTAATGAAACTTTACAAAAATGATAATTTTCATGTGTAGATGCATTCTTTTACTTTAGATACAATTGTCTTAATGGCTGCCGCTCGCCTGGCAATGGGGGGAGGGTGCCATCCGCTATTGCTTGCAATGGCAAATCTAGTTATCTTTGTTGTTCTGTCCATGGAGACAAAAATCTTCATTCTTACAGTGTATATTACTAGGCATCAAAGTAATATGAACATTCGACGTGCTAGGTATTGGTATTGTAACGATAACCGAGCGGTGAGGCTTTGGTGTTAACTATGAATATTGGAACCCTTAGTGTGTTGCTATAAGACTGGAATATATGAACTAAAGTTATAACTGGCGACTCTTCTTTGGTAACGTGGTTCTCTGGTATCGTGGTATTCGGGTAGATCTACAGTTGGTTCTGTATAGGTTTTGTGGTACGTTGTGGTATTCTGATAGATCTTAGTTTGGTTCCGTTTAGGTTTTTGTAAGAATAACAGACTCGTCGAATAAAAATCAACTTGTATTTACGTGCAATAAATATCAGCAATTCGTACACATAATAAATAACTTAAGTAGCAGTATTCTAGTTTAACAAATAAATACCTTACTTTATTAGAATATCGTAAAGAAAATGGATAGCGGAACTATAATACATAAATACCTAGAAAGTTTACGAACAAGATAGTTTGGTAATCGGCAAATGGTAACAGAAATTCAATGTCAAAAGATAACGTTTCTCTCGAGAAGTAATTCTCTAAATACAACTTGTTATGGAACTAACAAGCCAACATTATACGGAAATAGTCTGGTTATTTCTGGTTATTTAATCGCTTGGAATTAGCGTGTGTCACTTGCCCAGGGTAAAGTCGTACTGAAGCCTTTTTGGCTTACTCCACTGTATTTATACTATGGTAAAATATTACCTAAATGGTTTACCATTTACCAGTGGTGAAAAATACCTAAACTACCAAAACCGGAATTGGTAATTACCAAAATAATGTTCGGAACGATTGGTAAACGTTTATGTACTTCATTTGATATGAACAATCGAGGGGAGTTCCGAATATAAATTCAAAACATGGACGTTAAGAATAATAAAAAGTTAACAATGTTTACACAAAGTTGTACAAGAAATATAAAATAAAAACAGTCAATAAACGGTAAGGTTTTAACAACATCATCACACAATTTTAGGGAAAACAAGTTCCATTTCAAAGAACCCCCATTTTGTTACACTCCCCACCTTTGAAAAATAATGTTTGCCCTCAAACATGAATAGCCATTCCCTAAAATTTAAAACAAGTTCTCCAATATTTTTCATTTAAAATATTCTATAACATACATATTCAAAGTAATAAAACAATATTTGATCAAACAGAAATATAATACAATCTTTTGAGTTTTCATTGTTCATTTTCGTCTTCCCGCAAAGTTGACTTCCGCACAGTTCTTTATGATCCTTTAGTTTTGTAAATGTTCATATAACACTATGCAACATCTCTTCTTCGCATAACGATTGTTCATAAAAACGAGTTCTGTTTATTTTAACAAATGTTTATAGAACACAGACATATCTTCTTCACTTGACAAATGTTCATAAAACACCAACACATCTTCTTCTCATTACGAAAGTTCATAAAATACGAGTTCTGCTTATTTTTAACAAATGTTTATATAGAGTACTGACAAATCTTCTTCACTTGACGTTCTAGACGAATGTTCATTAAGCAGCAACACTTCTTCTTCTCGTTATGCATGTTCTCGCATCAGAAATACTAGGATGATTCTGTGTATTCTGACAAATGTTTATAGAGCACCATCAAATATTCTCTGCGGGACGAATGATCATATTGCGCTATTTACAAATAATTTTCCTGAAAACAAATTACATATTACACAACAATCATCAAATGTACACAATTTCAATAAAAATCTGAAATAAAATAACATTTAATCTACAAAAACTTTTTCCCTTATCCAATAAATACATGGACTTTTATCTATAAAAATCAAACTCAATAATCATTGATACAAGTATATCTATGTCAGCAATAATGAGACACGATACCGAGTATTTATCAGACTGTGTTGGTAATACAGCAGTCCCCATCGGCATAACTACGCTTCCATTAGCCATGCAGGGGTATCCCACTACGTGTATTGGTTAACACTGTCTCCACAATCTTGGACATGGTATTATTCTTTGATGAATAACAAATAATAAAAAAACTACCCACATACAATGGACCTGGTATCAATCAAGCAATTTAATTCTATGTCAAAAAACATTGACAATTACATATCAACTATCAGAATATATTTATCTGACTCAATTTTTCAAAATTATTGGACTCTCCTATAAATCATAATTAGTCTCAGCTAAAACTTGGTACTCAGTTTCAGTTACTAATAGTTTCCCCGACCAGTCATTTGGTCTACCACTTTTATTTCTTGGAATTGAAAATTGTTATTTCAGTTATATGGAATTTTTGAAAGACGACCTGAAATGTCATCAACTTGTTCAGACCAATAAATTTCCCTATTTAAATCAAAATTATTATATTGATTTACAGCACGGACTGGCTTAGTGTCGTAATTTACGTCTATTGTTTTGGAAGGCTTCATACTCAAGAGCTACTTGAATTGCGTTGTCAATATTTTTTGCTTTGGCCTGGAAAATGGCCCATTCCATGTCAGCATCATTTAGAGAATCAATAAAACAATCACGTGCTAAATAATCCCTAACTTCCATTGGAGCTGATGGATACGCTAATCTTACTAGACGTTTTATGTCTTGGCCTAATACAGGTATTTTTTCCGTGCGACCGCTTTTTTTACTTTTCATTTGCGCCCGGTACATTTCTGCTTGGTTTTCTGGTTGAAAACGTGACGCTAAAGCGGCAGTCAGTTGTACAAAATTGGTCCGCATCTCTGGTCTTAAATTGGTTAAAATACTTTGGGCGGTACCTCTTAAGCTAGTAGCTAATTCTAAAGCTTTCTCTAGGTCAGACCATTTATTGATTGCTGCAATTAATTCAAACTGAACTAAATAGTCTTCCCAATTAGTCTCTCCATCATAAAGTACTGGTTTCTTTTTGTAATAGTTTTTATTTGGTAAGTTTATATCATAATCATGATCAAAAATTGGTTTATTGCTAATGCCAGAATAATTTAAATTACTGGTCATTTCATCAGTACGGTGTTCATGGTCGGTCCTGTTAACCCCAACTCTGAATCGTCCGCGGGACGTCAAAGGTAATGCTTGGTACGTTGCCCCCATATTATGGAGTACGCCCCAGTCCAATGTTCTAGGTAAATCTCCCGAATCCCATCTGGATTCACAAGACGTTGCGCCTCGTCTTATATTCCCGGAGTCTCCTTCAGCAGAACCCTTTGCCTCTGCAGTAACCTCTGCCCCGGCATAACCCTCTGCTATAGTAGAACCCTCTGCTTTCTGACTCCAAAACCCATACCTAGACATGGCAGCATGGTTATAAAGAGTGCTTGACTCTTCACCAAGATTCTGTTTTAACGGCCACGTCGCATTTGGTTCCAAATGCACAACCGTTGCCCTATTTGAAACTTCCTTATTTTTCGATTGGTCAATGGCCACTTTCGTTGATGGTGATAGACCTCCTGACAATGGCCTTTTGTCAGTATGGTGTATACCATCCTTTTCGTATCTATCTGTATTCTCTTGTGAGGGCCATTGATCTTGGTTCACTCTTATGCTTATCTCTCCTGTCGGCGTCAGATCATGGAAAGTTTCACAGGACCGAGATCGGGGGAGTACTGGTCTACCCTGGGCAGTTAACCGAGGTGTTTCAAATCTATTTTCCGCGCTATCCATTTTACTTATTTTTATTTATGCCTTATCTTAAATATTATTAAACTTATTGTAAGAATATAAAAATGTAGGTACGTGCCTCCGCTGCCACCACTGTAACGATAACCGAGCGGTGAGGCTTTGGTGTTAACTATGAATATTGGAACCCTTAGTGTGTTGCTATAAGACTGGAATATATGAACTAAAGTTATAACTGGCGACTCTTCTTTGGTAACGTGGTTCTCTGGTATCGTGGTATTCGGGTAGATCTACAGTTGGTTCTGTATAGGTTTTGTGGTACGTTGTGGTATTCTGATAGATCTTAGTTTGATTCCGTTTAGGTTTTTGTAAGAATAACAGACTCGTCGAATAAAAATCAACTTGTATTTACGTGCAATAAATATCAGCAATTCGTACACATAATAAATAACTTAAGTAGCAGTATTCTAGTTTAACAAATAAATACCTTACTTTATTAGAATATCGTAAAGAAAATGGATAGCGGAACTATAATACATAAATACCTAGAAAGTTTACGAACAAGATAGTTTGGTAATCGGCAAATGGTAACAGAAATTCAATGTCAAAAGATAACGTTTCTCTCGAGAAGTAATTCTCTAAATACAACTTGTTATGGAACTAACAAGCCAACATTAAACGGAAATAGTCTGGTTATTTCTGGTTATTTAATCGCTTGGAATTAGCGTGTGTAAAGTCGTACTGAAGCCTTTTTGGCTTACTCCACTGTATTTATACTATGGTAAAATATTACCTAAATGGTTTACCATTTACCAGTGGTGAAAAATACCTAAACTACCAAAACCGGAATTGGTAATTACCAAAATAATGTTCGGAACGATTGGTAAACGTTTATGTACTTCATTTGATATGAACAATCGAGGGGAGTTCCGAATATAAATTCAAAACATGGACGTTAAGAATAATAAAAAGTTAACAATGTTTACACAAAGTTGTACAAGAAATATAAAATAAAAACAGTCAATAAACGGTAAGGTTTTAACAATATCATCACACAATTTTAGGGAAAACAAGTTCCATTTCAAAGAACCCCCATTTTGTTACAGTATATATAGTGTAGAGAGACCTTGGAAAGATATTCATCATAGATACCAGCTAGAATGATATATTGTATTTCATCAGACGTGCATTTTGTCCACAAAAAACGCATCACTGACGCTCAAATCAAATGAAGTTGACAATGACAAATAAAAAACAAAGCTGAAGAGCATTAAGGAACAAAAGTTCCTAAATGTTTTACCAAATACAGCAAAGGTAATCTTTTCCTAAGGTAGAATAAAATGAAAATGTATTTATTGTAAAATATCGTATTTAAAGATATCATGACATCTAAGATGCCGTGATTTAACGAATTGGATTATATTAACTATAAAAGGCAAACACCAACCTGACTTACAGACAGTTCATTGGCGCTTTAAAAAGTGTTATCTACTGATCGTGTTATGGGGATGGATTTTAAAAGAAATTTTGATGAGAAAAATACCATGCAAAAAAAAAAAAGCATGGTATGACATATGCTGGTTCCGTGACTTCTGCCGTACTGTTTTCGACAATGTATATACATTGTATGTCAAAACGCACAGGAATAAAAGCTTAAAATAGATATTAACAAAACGACATAAACAAATGTATGACCATCATTGAGGAAAATACATAGGTACAGAATTATCAAGGTTGATTGAAGTAATTGTTGCGTATGTGCTTTTTTCTTTTTTCAGAGTACTGTATAGTTTTTTACCCCCGTAAATGTTATAATATATCATATTTTAACCTGCGGTAATATTGTTTTACTCACTCGATAAAACTCATCATGTTCGAAAACCTTTTCTGGAGAGGACTCGTCTGGATTGTAATCCTTGGCTAACGACGATGTAAATATAGACACTAATCGAAAAAATGACAAATGCAAATTAATTCAAACGTGAAAACAAACGGTATGATGTATGTACAAAATAATAAACGAAAAACAAATATGAAATACAGCAACAACTGACCCCCCCCCCCCTGAATGTGGTGGTTTTGAACATTTTTGTGAGCGCTCAAACAACTCTCTAACATTGGATAGTGGTGTTACAGTACAATAAAAAAAAAAAACTATACATATCTGAAGAAAAGGTCGTAACTCATCCACACGATACAAAGCAGAAATACATCTAACAAAACTAACAGAGTGGACGTGACAGAGCACTTTTACACCCCAATAACAAAAAAGAGTCTATGAGCAAATTTGAGAGTACTCACAGTCACTGAGAGCTAGTCAAACGCTATTAACATCTAATAAAAAAAATCATGCATCTAAACATGGAATATTATTGTTTTATTTATATAATTTTCTGTTACACCACTTTACAAGTTACATGTAATTAAAGGAATATGGTTGAGCGCTCACAAACATGATTAACCCCAATTTCTGTATATGCAAACCGAAGTTAGAAACCTTTCTTTCGGTGTGTGTCGTTAGTAATTGTTGTCTCTCTTAGTTGGTTATTATTTGGTTTGTTTTCAGCATGAATATATTTTTTTTCTCTTTTTGAATTTGATTCCTAAAGTGTTATGTCTGGGAGTTTTAAGCCTACTATACTGTATTAGTTTTGTCCCATTTTACTCAACAGACCCCTGCATTTTTTTTTCATTCTCCCCCACCTTGGTTTGTTTAACAAACAAACTTGCTCTTTTTAAAAAATACAGTCTTGTCCATTGTATTACAATTATCTATTCAACTTAAAAGGTTGTTGATTTGACAGGTGTATCGGAAATAAACAGTAGAACGCATTCGACGAATGTCACTGTTGGTGGAGAAACTATTGACCCTTTCGGAGCATCTTATTTCACTTTCATTTTTTGTCGGGTTCGTGTTGCTGAATCTTTAGTTTATGATACATGTGTGTTTTACTGCATGTTTGTCTTTCTCACGTTTTTCTTTTTTTTCTGCTATCGTTATGTATGTTCTTATTGTACTCTTATTCATCTTGTTATCGTCTTTCTATTTAATTTGATAACCGAGCTCTTGATGCCGTGATAAATTTGATAAAAATAACTGAATAAATATCTCAAATTTTAGGCGTTTTACACATGTATCTGTAGTATTAGGCTAGTTGTATAACTTAATGGTTTGTCGACATTTGTAATACGAATATATCATTTACTAGTATATGAAATAATAGATGTGGCATGATTATCAATGAGACAACTTTCATGCAACAGACACCAAATAAAGAAAAAGTAAGAAATGATTATAGGTCACCACGTGACCTTCAACAATGAGAAAACTCATAACGCGTACCAAGCTATAATAGGACTTGACATTTACAGTAGTTGTTTTTTTTTGTATTTTATACGTGTTTCTCGTTTCTCGTTTTTTATATGGATTAGACCGTTGGTTTTCCCGTTTGAATGGTTTTACACTAGTAATTTTGGGGCCCATTATAGCTTGTTGTTCATAGTGAGCCAAGGCTCCGTGTTGAAGGCCGTACATTGACCTATAATGGTTAACTTTTAAAAAAAAATGTTATTTGGATGGAGAGTTGTCTCATTGGCTCTCACACCACATCTTCCTATATCTATTGACATGACAAATGCAAAACAATCCACACGAGTAAACTAACGACCTGATTTATATACAAAACAATGACCGAAAAAAATGATACACAACAACAACATGAACAAGCGACTCTACTTAATTACAGGCTCCAAGCGGACTTGACACAAGCACATTCTGAATGCAGCGGGATTAATCAATCATGTTTGCGAGGCCTTACATCCTCCTAACCCGGATGTGTTACATAAAAACGTAAGCACTTTAAAACAAAACAGTTGGAAAAAACCTGTGTGCATGGTTACTGACTTTATACACAAACGTAATAACGAGTGTTAAACTATTTTACAGCAAAATAATTATTTTTAGTCCAATGCGTTACATTACATTCTACTTTTTTATGTCTGGCAATTTTCAATTACAATGACTTTAAAATAGTTTAAAATATATTCAAACGTTAAACTTAATTCCTTTATATTTAGAATTTTATCAGAATATTTGAAATTACTATGCTAAACAACCGCGGATCCAGTGATAATGGTTTTTGAAAAAGGGAGACGCTAATAAATTTTATTCAATTTTAAAAAATTTTTGCTTTTTTTCCTGTATAGTGCATTGCATTTCAGTGACTATTAATTTGCAGTAAATCATTGCATTGTATTGAATTGCAGTGCATTGGATAGACAATTCAAGACAACACCTGGATTAAACTTTAAACAGACATTAGATGATAGTCTTTACACTCTTGGAAGTGTTACCAAAGGTAATTTGATAGTTCCTAAACCATAAACTAAGCTGCAAGGAAGCCAAACGCTAAATAATTTTACGTCTAAAACGAGTATTTAGAAGTATTCGACACAGTCCTAATAAGCTTTTAAATAATGGTAACAAAAAATTCACAAAATTGATCTTTTATATATTTATGATATATTCTTATTAGCACATGAACCAATTTAACTGGTTTATTATTACTGTGAATGTAAAATAAATATGTGTGAACATCTGTTTTCTTCTTATTATTATTTTATAATTACATTAGATGTATGTTTCATTATAATACGTTATTCTGATTGGCTAATTGCACATCACATGTTATTTCGTAAGCAGTTGTATGAGACAATAACATTTCATTCATGATGACACGATGCCCCACAATAAAGTGCACAGGTGAATATAAAAATTTAACTTCATGAAAATCGTGTTTTTATAATCCTAGCTAAAAAATGTAATTATAAGTATTGAATGCTTCTTTTTGTAACTTTATAGGGTTGTAAAAGCGTTGACCGTGCGTACATTTTTAGAATGAAGCGCTTCCGCGCTTCATACAAAATGTACTTCGGTCAACGCTTTTACACCCCAATAAATTTACAAAAAGAAGCATTCAATTCTTAAATAAATATTACACAATATTGTATGCAAACATAAAATATTATCGGCAGCTAGGACTTGTGGAAGACAGAAAGTCACAAGGAAGCGCCAACTTTTAACACGAAAACCACGAAAAAAAGTCAAGGCCAATAGATCATGACTGAAATGTGTCACTGCTAATACAACTGCAAACCGAAATAATTATGATTGACCCATCACTAATGCAGTGGTTCCCTTTAAACTGATTCATCACTTACGTATACATTGCTGATACCTCTGCCGTCCGGAAAACATGATTTATGAATTAGATTTTAATTGGTTTGCCGTAACTTTAGTAAATCTTATAAAATGGTACTTTGTGTCTTTAGGTTCTTTGGTGTTTTTTTTTTGTTCATGTGTCAATAAATATGCATTAAATGTGCGTGCCCTTTCCAAGTCAAGAGCTTGTTAGTGGTTTTAGTTGGCTGTTGTCTATCATATTAGTTTTCGTTGATTGTTTTGTACATTAACCTGTAGAAAGAACAATATATTGCATTGGGTTTACAATTGTCGAATGCCATACGAGGAACTATACAGTTACTTGCATTAACGTTCATTTGTTTCTCTGGTGCGTATAGTTGCCTCGTTTGCAATAACACCACATTTGTATACTAGTATCTGTATGTTCTAGATCTCTTGGTATTTCTTTTAGGAAACTATACAGTAGACATGTTCATCCAATGACTAGCGAGTTAGCTAGGCCAAAGGAATCCCTATCCAAATGTTCTACAAGGATATTTGAGTATACACCATCTGTGAAACAAATGATTAATTTTAACCTGTTATTTTTCTCTAGATGACTGTTTTTTCAGTACTGATGTGTGTGACAGGGTGCTATCAATCAATGTGCACGTAGTGTTTGCATGGTTGGCTGACTTTCTACTTGTACTTATTATTATCATCATTAGTATAGTTATCATTATTGAGTTTTATATATTCTGATATTTTGTATTCGTCCTGAATATGCATGCATGCATATTGAGTTACTAGTATATTCTTCTGAGTATTGAACAAGCCACACTGAAGTAAACAAATACTGCATCAAAAATTTGCAAAAAGTTTTAGTGGGAAAAAGTATAAATGCTGACGTAAAAATCCGAGAAGCATTGACACTTATACGTTTGATAAAATACGACAAGATTGTTTGCTCTCTATTTCAAGATAAATCCTTTGAATTATCATAATAAGGCTAAATCACAATAACTTATTAATTTCAATCGAAAAAAAAATCAAATCAAAATGTCGTTTATCGGTTTATATAATAACGATAACGAAAACAAAGAAAGGCCATGCATATTTACGTCTATTTGTCTATTTATTTTAAAAGTATCCAAATTTGAGAATACTAAGTATAGAAGATTTGAAAAAAATATGAAATGCAAATGTTTCGATTGTTCGTTTAAAAAAATCTTAAAGCAACAATAGAAACATAAACTTGCGTGCGGTCAGTTAATACAAACGATGTATGCTTGCCAATGATACATAAAGTCATTAGAAACCACTGGGTCTCAACATACAAATTTAGGCACAGACGTCCGGTTAGGTTTTAAAAACACTCTTATGCGTATATCAATTTACGCTTAAATTCCTACCTATTCAGATATTTCAAAGGAAAAAAAGCAATAGCTGTATATTTTCGAGCTATCATAACATATTGATTAGAGGTAACCCAAATAGGATCATTCATATTATTTATATATTATATCAATATACCAGCCAGCGGCGGATCCAGAATTTTTGGGGACCAACTGTCTGCCTTAGAGGGAGCCCGCTCCAGTCATTGCCAGAAGTACTTATGTGTAAACCTTTATAAAGGAAGAGAACATCCATGCCAAAAACCTGTTAGAAACTTTATGCCACTGTACCATGTGTACGTACGACCGTCAAGAATAATCAAAACTCATACCACATAGCAAGCTATCAAAGTTCCCGTCATAACAAAATAATAATAAATAAAAAAAAAAAAAAATCCAGATTATCAAACATATGAAACACAAAAATTATGACATCGAGCAAGACAAAACTGTTTACAGCGAGCAACAATCGGAGAATTACAAGCTTATTACTTGGGACAGGAAAACACATAGTGTGTCGGGGTTAAACATTTTAGCAGGCGCTCAACCCAGCACAAAACGAACTTTACAACAAAGAAACCGAAAAGAAATGTTTTTTAATGCTACAAACTTCAACCACTCAATTACAGGCTTCTGAATTGCGACAGGCACATACATGTATGCTTCAAACTACTTATTTCATCTCATCGGCACCCATGTAAACAGTTTGTTTTATTGATGCAGGATACTTTTGCTAACCCATTCTGGATGACCTAATATAATTAGTGTATGCATTCTGTTTGTTTTCAAATTGTATCTTCTTATATACTATGTTTGTTGTCTCCCTTCTCTTATATAGTTTTAGTTTTATTGTCATGTATTGTAATTTCAAGGAAAAAAATCATCACAATTATTTGTACCTAATTGTACTGCTCCTCGGGGCGTCTTGATTGACAAATGAAAATTGTTGTTGATGTTGTTAAGTTATACTAGGTGTAAAAAGGTTTTCCTTTACAAATAATAAGTTTAATACATGTTTCTTTATATTTATTTCTTAACAAAGGTAATAACCACATATAATCATACATTCTAGGTGTAGAAATTCAACAAAGATCAGTATACAACGACTAGAAAAATAGCAACAGAAAACCAGTGGCTTACATATAATGTAAATAACAAAACTAGCCCTAATAAACAGCATAACATATAAGAAAAAATAATTTTCTTTTATTGAAAGATTTTTACAAACATTATTCGTGTGCATTTAAATTTTTGCCTTTCCTTATATATATATATATATGGTAAATCGACGAGCAAAATATTTAAGAGTTGTCTACCTTAGATCAATCAAATGTATTTGTTCAAGGTCTCGTATTATTCCTCGACATTTCTAAATAATAAATATTTACTAAGTATCAAACATAACATTAATAGCACTATACTGAAGCATCACAATATAAAACGGAATGTGTAAAAATAGCACAACTTAAAATCTGGAGTTTTCATCATAATGGCACAAAAAATCTTTTATTTGCAGTAGGCAATTACAAGTTTTTACGCAAAAATTAAACAAGGGACAATTACAATCCCTCTTTAAGAATATCAAATTATAATTAAACACAACTGTGATTATTGTCTTACAAATTGAATATAATTCACACACTTCAAAACTGTTACAGTCGAACAGATAAAGCATACACATTATAAATTATAATAATTTCAGCAAATATTGCTTTAAAATTGATCAGATATTAAATTTTCTTTCTATAAATAATTCATGGAATTATTAATTATTTAAGTAATATGCATATGCAGTATGCAGTCATACACTCCTCAAAAATGAGTTTGTTTAGCTTTAAAAATGCAGGCAGAGTTGAGTGGACAATCAAAACAGCACACAATATATCGTCGGGGGAATACATTTCGTAAAAAGAAAAGAAATGGAAACACTTTATAAAATATGCAATTTTTAAATATACACGACTTATATCAAAAAGTATGTACCAATTGAAGGTAATTCTACCAAGTATAGTTCAATTGTATGACAATTAAAATCAAACATATAAATCAGGAATCTATCATTTATGCTTTCGCTGGTGACGCCATTTCTTCTGGTGGTCTGGCTGTGCAGTAGTATTTTTTGTGTGCAACATATGTCGCCAAATACGTGAAAGAAATGTCACAATATTTACAATACTTTGCATTTGTTGGTAACTTTTCGGTCGTTCGATCAGTCGGTGGTGATGTCCTTAACGATACTCTTGGAACAACCAACGGAGGCATGACCTGCATTGCTAGTTGATAATAGCGTGCTAGTTCTGGGTTAAGAACGGGTGACCTTAATGGCGATGGCGGCTCATCGGACGAATAGGTACGCTCAGATTTTATATGATTGTTTGATTTCTTTTCCGGTGGGCTATCGCTACAAGAACTGTTGTTCAAATCCGAGTCTGCAGATGACGATCTCTTCCGTTTTCGATTTGTTTCATTGTTATTTAGATTTGAAATATGTTTTTCTTTGTTTTCGTCTTCGTTGTTATCGCTTTCCTCGGGCTCTTTCTTAATTTTGAGAGGGAGATTTAGTAAATTCAATGTACGTTCCCTTTCCTTATCTTGTGCTAGTTCCTTTGATAGCGACCTCTCCTTCGTTTCACTAGGAGAGGGAGATAGTTTTTCCTCTTTTCCTGGGCTTTTACTTCCATTCTTCAATTGTTTGGGTGATGAACTGTCCTCTTCCCTATCTTGTCTGTTATCAACAGGAGACATAGAATTAGCTGGAGTTGTTTGTTCTCGTCTCTGACCTTTTTCATCATCTAACTTAACGTCTTTTAAATGTTTATGTTCTACATGAATCATAAGACTAGGAAAGGTTTCAGCTACATATTCACAGAAGTGGCATTTTAAATTTCTAGAAGATGCAGCATGATACGCTACCATCTCGTGTATTCTCATATGCATTGCTAAACTAGTGTTGTCGTTAAATGGTTGCCCACAGAAAACACACACATTCTTAGGAGAAGGTTCACGTATACTCGTCATATGTTCGCTTTTCTCGTAAGACTTTCGAGAACGTCGTCTTTTGTAAGGTTCGTTTTTAAGTCTTATAAGTTCTGCTTCAACATTTGTTGAAATAGCTTCATTTGGATTGTTAAATATTATAGGCACTAGTGGTGGCTCTTCTATTTCCACCATGTGTTCATCTGAAAAATCCTCGCCATTGTCAATATGCATTTTGCCATGCATGCGCATTCCTCTTACAGTGTTCCCTCTGTATCCACAAAGTGTGCAACGATAGGCTTTGCTTGGCATATGAACTTTCAGATGTTCTGATATTCTGTTTTCTGTTTGTGTTACATAATCACAGTATGGACAGCGCAACAGTGGGACATGTGTTGTAACGCCAGTACAATAATGAAGTCTCAAAATTTTAGCAGATGGGAACGAGGCTCCACATCGACTGCATTTCACCATAGATTCATCATGACTATTTTTGTCTTCATCATTGTCACGTGGCATGTTTCCGCTTGGATTCCTACTCTCTTGTGCAAATGGGCAGTAAAATTCCTTGTGCGCTGATAATGTACTTGTTGAGCTAAATCGAATTTTGCATGGATCACATACGTATTGACAAGTTTGTTCTTCTACTGGGCTTCTTACAGGTGATCTACTGTTGGACTGTTTTGGTTCAGGTTCTATCATTTCCCTGGATTGTGTAGCAGATGATTCCGTCGATTCTTTTGGAACGGATGAAGATATCTCTGGCTCTGACTGAACAGTCGTTGGAGATCCAAATTCCTTGGTAGCTTGAGATTTTGCGTTCGTCATTGACATTTCTTCGGAATCTTTACTGGTTTCGTCAACATCATCCACGGAATTAGAACGTGTTTGTCGCGAGGAACAGTAGTGCTTTTTATGTATTATATAATTTTCATGTTTGTAAAATACAATGTTACAATCCACACATTTACTAACAGAATGCGGGACCGGTGGTATTGGTTTTCCACTAATAAACTGTACAGGCGGAACTGTTACAAATGGAGATATCCTATTAGATGGAATAGGTGATGTAGTCTGATCTGATTGAACTGAACTTGATCGTTGTATGGGCGACTGTACGGGCGATGAAGATGTTGAACATGATAGGTTTGAGACTTCATCCCTCTTTATTGATGCCCTTCTCTTTCCATCAGGCGAGATGAAAGATTTTGGACTTATACTGTTTTCCTTATCGCTATCATCACTTGACGTAGATTTTTTAGTTATGGATAAATCTAGCGGCTGATCAGAAGTTACTTCAGGCTTTTGTTTCAATTTCATATGCGAGACATTTCTATGAGAAATGTTATTCGGTGATTGTGGGACAACAGGCTGGACTATAACGGTGGGCATTCCAAATGGTATGTTAAGCATACCACGTGCTACGATAGGAGGTCCCAGTATAACATTGGTCTGGCCGGACATCAGTGAAGCAGACGACACATTCATCAGGTGTTTGAGATTCTTCGAGGCGACTGGTGACATTTGTTCTTGGAATTGCATATTTGGAAAACCGTTTTGCATGCCATGTTCATCTTCGGGTGTTCGCATTCCCATTGCATCGGGGCGTTTTGAACAATAGTATTCTTTATGGCATTTGAACGTAGAAAAAGACGAGAACTGTATATTACACTCGGCACAATACGAGTCTTGCTTGGATACCGGTGATAAACTTGACGAACTGGACGTCGGCGATGTACTACCTCTGCAATGGATTCTTTTATGTCTATTCAAACTTGATAATTTATCAGATGTGTAACAACAGAATGGGCAATGAAATAATTCGCCATTTTTTAACAGTTTCGTTTCGTTGGATTCAGATTCAGTGCGCTCTTCATTTGAGGCCTCGTTTGGTTTTTCAGTCTCTTCATCATGAGATTTCGCACTCTCTGGAGATCTCTCTGTATCTACAATAATAAAAAATAATTGTGTTACTCGATTTTTGAAGCCGCAAAGGGAATACGATTGAACAACACAAGGTCATTATCTTGATTTTTTTCTCATGGGCCATGGAGAATATTTTTGACAAACAATACAGTGGAGATCACTTCTAACTTCTCGTCAGAATAATCTTTCATAGAACAGTTCTAAACTGTCCTAGAAAAGTTTTACAAAGAACGGTTTTACCCTAGAACTGTTATTAGTGTTCTGAACTGACAGGATCGATAATCTTTTATGTTTTTCTTTAAATTTTGGATCATTTATATTATACGGATTTAGTGTGACGTCAATTTTAGCTGAACTTGCCAGCTGAAAAAGCCCCAGTGTGCGTGATTTTCTCGCTGTGTTGAAGACCTTCTGGTGCCCTTTGGGCTGTTTTCTGCTGTTGGTCCGATTGTTCTCTCTTTGACACATTCCTAGTTTTAACTCTCAATTTTATTTTCATAGACATACTCTAATGATTACCTGAACTTTCTTTATCCTTTGGTTCTTCTTTTATCATTTCTTTTTCAGAGTTACTTGGTTTCTTTGAGCAGTAGTAAGTAAGATGGCCCTCCAATGTTCTAGCACTACTGAATCGAACTCCACAGAATGGACAACCGTACAAGAGGGCAGCTAAAACAGAAAACAAAAAATAAGCATTACGATTGTTTCAATGGTTGTCAAGTCTATATATCTTCGTTTTCTTTGTGATTTATTCACACCAGCATCATTACTGGTATTACATCATCACGTAAAGTTGAATTTTTTAAGGAATCAATGTTTTTTTTTTATTGATTCTGAATAAATTCTTAAAATATTAATTTTCATCATGACAATCAAGGACTTTTATTGCAACGTTTATATAGTATGTTGATCATATTTTAAAAAGCTTACTGCATGACACTGAACAGTTGACACGCGTACGAAAGAAGTTTTTCAGATTTGTAATTATACATTGTACAATGTAGTATAAATTTGTTAATGCAAAACATTTTTTTTTAATTTGAATTATATATATTTACATACTAGTATACAAATTAGTCAACATGATTTACTAACGCATATACAACATTAATATACAATATTACCGTGGTTAATGACGTCGTTCTTGGCAACAGACGATGCCTGTTCTACAGATGGCGAACTTTGCACTTCCGTTTTTATGTCCATATCAATTTCATCTTCTTTTTCTTTATAATCTGTTGAATCGGGACTACACGGTTCAGATTTTGGTGCGTCCTGAATTGTGAACGATGATAATAATTCTGCTCCAAATTTAAGCTCAGATATTATTTCACACCAAATCTGGCCTCCTAAAAAAAGAAAATACAACTGTTTTAGTCCTGGCAATGAACACTTTTGCAATCTTCAACATGTCACATAATTTCTGCAGTTCGTTTTGTGGATAAAGTTTATCTGATAACGGGTTTGATATGTCTTCTAGACAACGTGTGTATGCAGTTTTATCTATACGAAATGTTGATTCTAGAAGCCTAAAATCGATAGACCAAGGTCCGGCCATAAAATATAAGATAGACAGAAGAAAGAAGATTAAACGTTTGCGATTCTCTGATAAACAATCTCAAGATAATGCAAACTTTTTCCATACAAATTCTGAAGTCAAAAATTGTCAAAAAGTACAAAATACAACAAAAAATTAAGCCAGTGGTACATGTATGGACTTCAAAAAAGAATTACATAAGAAAATGGCAAATATTCATAAATGATAAGTATTAGAATATCAAGTGTCATAAACATTTGAAGATAATAAATATTTGTGTATTCATATCTTATCTAAAAACTTTACGACTTATCACCGTGCAAGTATTTGAAATGAAAATGCAATATCTTACTTGATTGTATGTTTGAAATTTATCTAAGTTTACCAATCTTACACGGGTATATACACAGTCTTTGAAGACGTTATTTAAAATGTAAAACAGGTTAGGGATAAGGCGCCAAATGTGTAATGATATACTAATTTTTCAGTTTTGTAGTATAGTAGACTGTCCCTGCCGAAATGTACCTCAAATAAGAGACAGCTTTCTATTTTTGTTTTTTCTTTATTCACATGTTATACTTGAAATGGTAGATATTTATGCAAAATGCCACAAATTGTGCAAAAAATAAATAGGCATTATCAGATTTCTGAGAAGTTTTAAGCCTATGAAAACTTATACAATTTAACATTTTTCAAGGTTACTAACTTTTCTAAACTCAAAATAACAATAATTTTTGAAAAATGTTGTTCCAGTGTCAATAAATTAGTTGCATTTTTAAGTAAAAATACTCAGCCAAGAGTTTCATTTTTAGAACCATCAAATGATAACCTAATTCAGGGACGATTACTCGTTTGGGGAATTATAGTTCCCCATTTGTCGGGTTGTCCCCAACCTGATAAATACAAAATTGCTGATAATAAAAACGAGTTAAAATTATCAAGGAAATTGACATATTAAAATAAATTATCAATAGTAACAGAAATTTAAAAAAGTAAAAGTTTCAAGATGAAATTTTTTATAAACTGTTTATCAAGCATTTAATTTCTTGTAATTTGTGGTAATAATTTATGAATATTTTGTAAAAACTTAAAAATAAATATTAATTATTTAATCACAACCCCCAGCCTTCCGAGATAAAATTGAAAAATGAATAAATAATTTGTTATCACGGAAAACAGCAAACATTGTAATTTTTATCGCGTTTCTTCATCAGGACAAGCTGTCGAAGGTTTTATGAATCATGATCATAATCTACTATGATCAGGGGCTCAGTGTGGCGGACGAGGATGTTTGATAATATGTTATCATCAAAACACAGGAAATTTTAATTTCTTTAAATTATAGGATAACGCTTATGAATAAATTAATATGAATATTTTATAATATATGGTGAAATTTGATGCAATAATTTTTAGATTCTATTCCTTGTTTTAAAGTAGTTTTTAATGACATTTGATGGTTTTGACTGATTGAAATTATAGCACATTATATTAATGAATATCGGATACAATATCTATTTTCTTTGATTAAATTGATTTTTACAATGTTTTTTTCTTTCGTGAACTCTCAAGTTTTTATTTTATTTTAAAATGAGAACTCTTACCATAGTGTTTTATTGAAATATGTTAATGTAAATTAATTGTAACGTTTGTTATGATTAACTAATCTTTTTGTGATATTTTTGCACATTTTAGTACATGTATATGTAGCATGTATGTTTCGAATAGAGGACGTTAGGCCACCAACAATCAATCAATCTTTTAGTACACATGAAAAAAGTGCATATTTTGTTACAATACGAATCATTTCCCTTGATTTTTTTTAACAACACTGTTTATTTTGTGGATAGGAAAAATAAGTCGGTCATATTTTACTTATCTTGACTATTAAAAATCATATATGCAGACAGTATACAAAATCTTATATATTTCTTACATATTTTATTATCATATCTTATTGAAATCTTATCATATTATAAAGACACGCGTAGTTTTTTGTTTCTTTAGAGTTTCATATTTCTCTAATCCAAAGTCTAGATTCTTAACACCGACCACCAGTAGCGTCTTTGATGACCAAATAGTTTAGATAAAAGAGGTCATCACTTTCTTATGGGCAAGATAGTGTCTGTCAAATTTTTCCTTATATGTGATTATATTCTTTCAACAAGCGAATAGAGAAGAAAAATTATATCTCAAAACGAGGTATGCTTTATGATTTAGTATTATTTCTTTAGGGAATTTAATCAAGATAAGTGTAAAATTACGCGACAATAGATCGATCATATGTGTAGATAAGATTAGAGATTAAAAAACGTCAGTCCGTTAACGACAAAATTATGCAACTTTAAGTATGAAATATTCATGACGAATTCGAACCCTATTCGGGAAATTCTATTCCATTAATTGTTGGATAAAAGTACCACAAAGACAAGAATTCTAACAAACGAGATAGTATGATAATCTCCTACGCAAGTGCTGTATGTTATCAAAGGATTTTATCTAATAACACCTTCGTCTGCCTTTGTTGTGGAGAGATGATAGGAATCTGAGATCGGGTCTGTCATCCATCTTTTTTGACAAACAAGGATACTTCATTGATTAGGCAGACGATAATAAAATGCATTCAACAATGAAAGTTTACACCAATATTCACGTATAAAACATCTGCCCTGCTGTTTGATAGTCTAAAGAATGGGAATTAACATATAATATTCTTTTTCCCTCTATTAATTAACGATAAAATCACTATGTGTATGTTATCTCAGATTTGATCTATACTGCGCCAGTCCCGTACGTTATCATTCTTTTATCTTGATCTGTAATCGATTCGGAATTCTCTGAGGGATAACTGGGTGAATATTCTATGGCGAAAATACAGTATAGGTAGATGCAGGCGAAAATAAATCTAGTACATTGTTTCCCTGTGTATTTTTTGTTTTGTGTTATTATTGTCTTTACAATGTAATTTAATATTTGAAGTACCCCCACAACTTGAGTGTGCTCTATTGCACTCCCGCGGGCCAAATTTCGACTAAGCAATGAAAGGGACAACATGAGTTAACAACATCATGATCTAACTTGGGATGGATAAGAAGAAGAAAAATGAACAATTATGACTAATCTTTTTAAAGCATACATAAGCATACATAGACTGGAGTGTAGGCCAGAAAATGTCAGCAACACGTCATTCAGCATTTTATGCATATATATATAAGATCGACTTGCTTCAAACAAAAGTATACATAGGATCATAAAAATCAATGAATCTAAGATCAGGTCTGTCTGTCAAAAATATTATAACAAAAATACTGAAATAAAATAAAATAAGATTGTTATGTCTCGTCATTTTGTAACAGTCTCAAGAGTCGGCGATGAAGCTTTCATATATTTTACCTAAACTCAGAACTGAACTGTTAGCGATCAGTACCAGCATTTGAATCCCTATTCTCATAAAACAAGCCGTAAAGTGAAAACCATCTTAAAAATGCTTGCATGCATAATAGTCGTAATGATCTAATTATAGAAAAAAAATAATCCACAAGAGCATCAATTTTAAATGGGTGTAAACATTATGCTCGTTAGACTATCCTTGATAAACTATGTTTCTAGCAAATATGACTCTTTTCACAAAACGATTCTTAGTGTGATTGCAATGATATTGCAATCAGTTCAATGAAATTAGGTCTACAAGCTACCGTCTGACAGGTTTAAAATTGTTTAATAAAAAACCATAAAATCAAAATTAATGAACTAGATCCAGGTATATAAATATAAAGTCCCGCAGCAAATATTACATGAACATTTTCGGCGGCAAAATATAGAATTTTTTATAAAGAATATCCAAATAACCAGTTTTTTTAGATATCGTCAAGCGGAGTGAAATATTCATTGGACTTGTTTGTTTACAAAGTAACAGCCCTCTCGAATCCTAACAATATTCCAAAGACCCAATACCAACTCATAGCCGACTTCATGCATGTGTAGTCCTAGAATCTACTCAGGTCTTAATAAAACGACGTACAAAGAAACCTCTTCATAGATAACAGGACTAAAATTTAACACAAATGAACAATCTAAGCAATATCAAACTAAAATTGATACGAAAAGATAAATTCTGCACAAGATACAAATAAACATGCACCAAAGACAAAATGGATTTTAACTCAAACCTGGTAAATTTTTTTAATTGAATGTTGTAAATTACCACAGAAATAACCTCGAGAAAATAAAAAAAAAACAATAGCCTAAAGGAATGCTAGCTGGTACAGGAAGCAAGCTGAAAATATATTTTACTTTTGATTGATTATGGTTGTCTAATATCAGCCACTGATTCTTTAAATGGCAAAATATTAAAATATACAACAACGAAATGAAACATTGCAATTATTTTTTTTTATCGTAGACACCGTTCCCTTTTCAAAATAGTGTGAAAGACAAATATCAACTAATTAAATGTTATACTAGCTTAATGTCCAGTGGCAAATATTTTACGCGTATATAGCGCGATAAAACAAGAAACAGGACGAAGTTGATTAGAAAACCAATATGCATCTCCTTATTTATGAGATGAAAATATCCCATAACAATAGTATACCCATAACCATAGACTACACGTAGGCTGCACTGTGCATGCAGCAAGCAAACGGAACGATTCGTTTGAATACATAAATAATACTAGAAGTATTTGACCTACCTTTATAAAAAACAGATGTATTTCGGACAGATTCACTCGGTGCCGGTCGTAACATAGTCAACCAAGTAGCATTTGGGTCTTCTACTCGCACAAAGCTTGTCTCTCCATTTTCTTCCTGGGCCTGAAATAGACAAGATATTAAATTAGAATTTACAAATTAAGATCAATACAGGTTTAAGTAGATAAAATAAAGTACTTACAGATGTACATGTTTATCACATTGATTCAATAGTAGTTGAACAAAACTTTTTGTAAGATGCCATACACCTATAAACTGTTATAAGTAAATGTCCACATAAAGTCAAACCAGAAATATTGTAAATAGATTCGAAACACTTCAATTCAAATTAAGATTGAAATATAATCCACGCTTTATAATCTAATTATCTGCAATTTGATGTCAAATATTAACAGACTTACATACATAGAGTGAAGAAGTACTTCACTCGACATGGAACAAATTGAAGTTTAACCTTTTTCAACTCGAATCTGTCGTCGACAAATCTAGTATGGTTCTTAGAAAATACATATTCGTTGTAAACGATAACCTAAGTTACTATGCTGTCAGTTTTGAAGTATTTTGAGTCATGTAAACATTTCTGTATCTATTTAATCAAAAGGTGGTCGGTACAGATAATCTATCAATATTTTTGATCAGAAACCATCTGTCTAAACTGTCAAAACGGTCGTTTATCAACACGAATATCTTTCCCATCTCTTGATCGGAGACTTCGTGCAGTGCTTTAGTGCGTCCCAATTCTCCTCCAAGATTGAAGATTGTCAGCCAAACCCGATAACTCGCATCTGCGGACTTATCATTAGACTAGAATTCTTATTGATAGAAGAAGGGCTTATCTAACAAAGTCTTTGTGATAAAATTTCACATGAGTTGTGAACTTAGATAAATGAATAACATTTCATTTTTGATATGGTTTTATCATCTTAGTGATATTCTTATCAACATGTTTTTGTCAGATATACTGATAAATAAATTCGAAGTCATGCACTTTGAAAAAATGACGTGATAGTTTCGAAAATAAAAGAAAATTATCAGATTATTTAGGGTTGCTCGCGACCCCAAGGGTTGAAAAAATCTGATGAGAATTTAATTATTTGAAATTGGTCAGAAATAAACCATTGTTGCCAGAAACAGGTGGCTAGAATCTGAATTAGATCACATAATTGCCTCTCAGTATCAAGTTCAACTTTAAATAAATTTTCAGTTTCTTATCATAAAGATATATTTTGTTTATGTGAGTACATCTGAAGTGCAGATTAAATCCAGAATTCGAATCAGATTGCATGTTCTAATTAAGTTGCTATTGAGATCAGCACATAACTATGTAAAAAGTATCTATAATAACGCTTGTTGGTGTCTTCACACCCATTTAATCATTTATGGATTATTTGTTATATGCATTTTAATATGCATTCTGTGAATATTGCAATTGTGGTTATCTAAAATGATTTCAAGCCCTTACTGCTACTTGTGCATGTCCGTGGGTATGCTCAAAACTAATAGAACAATTAAAATTACAATTTAATCCATCGAGCCAAACCAGCAAACATTTGATAGCTTACGGTATAGTATAGTAGTCTTATGTATATAAAAAAATATTTTAAAGTTGCATTTACAATTACCTGTAAGACCATATCCCCTTGGCGGATAGAGCTCAGGGACACAATTTCTGCATCAAATGGTCCAATACATGAACCTTTAGGTAGTGGAATGGCTGCACAAACTAAGAAAGATCGGCCCGTTAGGTGGGCTTCGTCTTTGTCTACTTTCTTCAGTAGTAAAACATCATTTAGAAATATCACAGGAGCTTTGTCGTCTTGAGTTGACACTCTATCATTCGGAACGTCCGGACTTGTTGGTTCGGATTTGATGGTAGGATTGGAATGTACAATGGAGTCATCTATTGCAGGACATGGAGAAACAGACTCTGTGTCCGACTTGCTAGACTCGGTTGATTTCATGTCTGCTTCATCATCTTCATCATCGGATAGTCCTGAAATAAATAGAAAGACAAATTATTTTTTTGCTTTTACTTTTTCTATTGTTTACCATAAATATATATTTGATTCTTTATATTAAGTGCCTAGAAAATCAACAAAATGATGTGAGAGTATATAATTCTTTACCTCCTCCGCGAGCGGGGCTTGATATTTTATAATATAGGACTATATGTCATTTCGATAGAAGAAGTCGATAGGAAGTTCCTATCTTATGTGTATTACGTAAAGAGGACTTATTGAGTATATTCAGCCTTTAAGTGAAAGACAATACCAGCACCTTATAAATGCGGTATTTGGTGTAGACAGAGCATTTTGCCATTTAACGTTTTGCTTTTTTTAGCAGGAAATTACATATTTTTGTAAAACACTTTGGTCTTAAATATTTTATTTATTGAGAACAACATTTTATTTCCCGAACTGACTTGTTTTTCTAACTGATTGCGACAATAAACGGAAAGATCAATCACATACTTATCTCATTTGCAACACGTTGTCCTTCACTATCTAGTTTAATTTATTATGGACTTAATGATGAATTTCCTGACACATTCGGATGTTTTGTAAAAACAAATATGGAAATATATATTTCCTGATTGATAACGAATTCATCTATACAATAGGATATTTAGTTTCCGAACAAAATCTAAGACCTATCAGGAAATTGTCGTTATTTCTAATGCCATGTATATATATATATATACATTATATCTAGGCGATGTACTGCGGATAATTCGGTGATAATAAAACATAATTTAGATAGATTTGCTCTTTTTACATACAACAATTTGATATTTATCACTTTTAGTGGGTGGGATAAGCGATTTTCCAGTAATTGATTCACATAAATTTGTTATTGAAACATTAGGAATTTTTTGATAGTGAGACTTTTAAATAAAATTTCAAATATACCTTGTACTAAGTTCTACAAATTCTGATGAAGACAATCTTTGTTTAAATGATTATTTTTTGAAACTTAAAAGCAAAAGTTATGTATAGAATTGAGAATGGAAATAGGGAATTTGTCAAAGTGACAACAACCCGACCGAAAAGCAGAAGAAGATCAAGAATTCAACAAAGCTAAAAAAAAATAAATAATCCCGCACAAGAGTGTGGGCCGGTCAGCTGCTTCCTTAACACATATGTGTGCTTCTTCAGTGATATCAATGAACTATTTAATTTCGATGGACCTACTACATGTAGCTGCTTCGAGATGACAAATGTGTTACTCAAGAATGCATGGATGTTATTTCAAGACCAACTTGGCTGGGTGTAGTGTGTTGCATGTTAAAAACTTCAATATATAGTTCATTAACATTAAAATGGCGGAGAAAGTACCTCTTTCTACTTTTACAAGGCACTCTATCATAAAAGAACTTTTCAAATTCCCTCAAATTTTATTTAGTGATGTATAGTTCCATATCTTTACGGGGTAACAGTGAGTGCACTGCTAGAGTCATAAATAAAAGATAATTTCCACAAAATCAATAGGATATGAAATAAACATAGTGAGAACGTAATCTCGAACGATCTGCAAGGGCACTATCAACGACTTGGAGTGTAAATTACGTCTAATTAGCTTTATCTTTTTTAAAATAATTTTTCTAATTACTCTTCCAATGTATTAGGACCCATTAAATTATGTGAATATTGAATATTCCCATTCATAATTGTCATTGATGTTCAATTCAATAATTTTTGTTATCTCTACATTTATCTCAAAAAGCCTTCAATAATCAACTCGCCTGTTGACGCACAAATCATTACGCAGCTAGTTTTCCTCTTTCTTTTGACGTGTGTTGTCTTTTTTTGGCAAATAAAATATTGAAATTATCTTATTTTTAAATTTTACATCAAAGAATTTTCTTTAAGATTAAAATCACTGGTTTTTATTGAGATCTCTTTGTATGTGATCATGTTTTAACAGGAAAACCTTTTATTTTCCTTAAAATCTATACGTGTAGGTGAAAGTTTTTTGGTCTAATTTCATTCGTTCATATGTGAAGCATTTATTCTATTTAAGGAAAAGTCTCGCGCAGTTCGCATTAGACTTTCATCGGTACGAGCATGAACAACGAACAATGAGGACAAAACCATCAATACAGGCATGTTTTCTCAGTCTTGCGAGCGCTGGCGCATATCGAACTTTAATCTAAAGACCACATCGGATGAATGTATTTCTATCAAAGTATCTCTATGAATATATCTCTATGAATATATCTCTATGAATGTATCTCTATGAATGTATCTCTAATGATGTATCTCTATGAAAGTATCTCTATGAATGTATCTCTATGAATGTATCTATATAATGTATCTATATAATGTATCTCTTTGTGTGTATCTATTTGAATTTATCTCTATGAATGTATCTCTTTGAATGAATCTCTACGAATGTATCTTTTTCAATGTGTCTCTTTGAATGTATCTTTATCAATGTATCTCTATGAATGTATCTCAATTAATATATCTCTATGAATGTATCTCTATGAATGTATCTCTAATGGTGTATCTCTATGAATGTATCTCTATGAATGTATCTCTATGAATGCATCTCTATAATGTATCTCTATGAATGTATCTCTATAATGTATCTCTATGAATGTATCCCTACGAATGTATCTCTATCAATGTATCTCTTTGAATGCATCTCTACGAATGTATTTTTTTGAATGTATCTCTTTGAATGTTTCTCTTTGAATGTATCTCTTTGAAAGTATCTTTATGAATGTATCTCTATGAAGGTATCTTTATGAATGTATCTCTACGAATGTATCTCTATGAATGTATCTCTTTGAATGTATCTCTACGAATGTATCTTTTTGAATGTATCTCTTTGAATGTATCTCTTTGAATTTATCTCTATGAATGTATCGCTTTGAATTTATCTCTATAATGTATCTTTATGAATGTATCTCGATAATGAGCTATATGAATGTATCTCTATGAAAGTATCTCTATGAATGTATCTCTTTGAATGTATCTCTACAAATATATCTTTTTGAATGTATCTCTCTTGGGATGTATCTCTTTGAATGTATCTCTTTGCATTTATCTCTATGAATGTATCTCTTTGAATTTATCTCTATGAATGTATCTTTATAAATGTATCTCGATAATGTATCTTTAAAATGTATCTCTATGAATGTATCTCTTTAATGTATCTCTACGAATGTATCTCTATAATGTTTCTCTATGAATGTATCTCGATAATGTATCTCTATAATATATCTCTACGAATGTATCTCTTTGAATGTATCTTTTATGAATGTATTTGTATAAATGTATCTCTAAGAATATATCCCTATATGATACCATTTACGTATATTGCCACATTGCTCAATGATGATTTCGTTAAAATAACTAAAATTTGACAGCCGGATTCAATTTATAAATTGCATTCAATTTAGATAAAACTTACTCAGATAAGATCTTTCTCTAATTTATACATATATGGCTCAAATAAAGATGTTTATTTCACTCATATCAGTTAATATCTAAAAAATTATGTTTACTTTTAACTTTTTAAAGTAGAAATTCTTAAATGAAAAAGATAAATGAAAAAAGTAAAAAATAAATGTGAATGAAGAATTAAGAAAATGTTTACTTTTTCCCGATGACAAATTAAGCCATTTACTGTTCTAGTTGAATGGTAGATATAATTGAATAGATATATCTCCAATAAATGGTAATATTTTTATCGCGTACCAACTCTTTGCCTGTCTCCCATCTGCCTTGCCTAATGGTTACTGATGTAGATAAAATAAGTCCTAATGTAATTGGAAATTTGCTATATCACGAAATAGATATTGAATTTGATAAAACTTCATACTACCCGAGTATTGATTATGATAAGGACAAAAAAGGATGTTAAATGGATGAAAAAAGAAAAATGATTACTGCTGATCACAATCCGTAACAAGCCCAAATGAATAAAAATCGTTTCTACATCAGATGGGTGTCTTCTTTGAAGTCCGCAATCAACACTCTCATCAACATTAAATATTACTGGACAAGAATTTATCAGTGTTTTCAATCAGGTCGGCTTTCGTATCGGTATTGATCAGCCCCAGTACGTGTTAACACAAAGGGAAATACCTTTTGAACACCTTGCAATTAGATGTTATCTTAAAAACGATATAAAATTGAAGCACTTAGCTAACTATATCATTTATGACTTTGGGAGATGATCTTTATACGTGTAAAATTTGAAAAACATGTTAAAATTTTTAAAATTGTAAAATCCTTTCTAAACGAGGCACCAATGTGATTAAGATCAGTCTATTTACTCTAACTTTCACTTATGGACAAGTAGACGTCTGATAAAACAGATATATAAGTGTCGTGAGAAAAATAAAACGTCTTGCACTGTTTGAGTATAAAAGTTGAGCAAAGCGAGTGCTGAATGATATTCTCTGTGACTTCACAATTTTCCAAACATTATTTGTTTAAATTCAAAAACATAACACTTTTTTTCTAACTGAGTCTGAGAACTTGCTCTAACTTAAAATCAAACCTATGAAAGTCCAACTTTTTTGGTTGTTATTATATTTTCTGAACGATTATTGTGAGGTTGTATACTTTTACCATGGAACACTGACAGATGAAACCGTAAGTTCTTGAAAACACTAGATATGACCATCGTTGTGTTTTGTGTTGTTATAAACGCTGTCTGTCTGTACAATTAGCGCACTTTCATGACATTGGGGCTTATGACCTCGATCGATATGATACACTTTCACTGATTCCCATATCATTTGTTATCAGATAAAAGTTTGCGACACTCGTATCTTGTAACGAGGTCAAGAATATTTTTACCTTTTGAAGAAGTCTATAAAATATTTATATGCTGTAATAAAACACTGATAAGATAACGTGAAACCTATACGACCACTTACTTTCAACTGATAAAGTGTGATTCTAACTGGAACATCGAGATTGTGTGTTGACCAGATTAACAAGAAAAATAAAAAAAGAAGATGTGGTATGATTGCCAATGAGACAACTATCCACAAAAGCCCAAAATCTATCAAAAGACTATCTGAAGCCAGCTGAAGGACGCCTCCGGGTGCGGGAATTTCTACATTGAAGACCTGTTGATGACCTTCTGCTGTGGTTTTTTTTATTTGGTCGGGTTGTTGTCTCTTTGACACATTCCCCATTTCCATTCTCAATTTTATCATCGCAGATTATTCGCTGAACATATTTATAATCATGCCAGTAAATTTAAACATGCAAGCATTGTTGTATACATATATACGTGCATGTTGTATGTTAAAATCACAGCTTTGTATGTAGTTCTGATAAATGATTTTTATACGAATAATACAATGAAATGATTCTTCGTATTTCTTGTTCAGACTGTCCCGACATAGCTTTGATTATTCAATCAGGTCATGATGCGTTTTAGTCTATATAAATTTATCGATTTATCGATTTATCGAAAGGACTTTCAATAAAATCTCCATGCTAATGTATCCGCTTTATTGTCTTTTTGGAAGTTTTGCATAGAGGAAAATTGAACAGGAACTCGCAAATTGTTAATTTAAAAATGGAAACAATGTGAACTTAGTTAAGACTCATACTACCAAATTTGGATTGAGCACATTCAAGTCAATACGGGTTTATTTGCTCCTAAGATGGAAAAGTCAATTCGATTTGTCTTTTAAATCGACAGAAATGGCCCCACAAGACCAATCTGACATAAGACGACTGGCTTTGGAAAGTGAATGATTTGATTGTCCATGATCGGTGTATGTACCGCTAACGATAACGATCGATATCAATCGATCATAAAGGTAATCGGTTATAATGAAAAAGAATTACCGATCGCTATTAATTGAGAGAGCGGTTTAATTGAACAGCAGAAAACACTACGGGTGATGTTTAATATGAATCTGCCCAATTTGTTTAAAATGTACTATTCATTCTTCAACCTAATATCAATTGATTCAAACGTGAATATGGTCTAAGAGAAAAAATAGACAAATAATGGGAATGTACATGCATTAAAAACATGAGTCAAAATCTCAAATAGCCGGGGTGCAATTTTTGTGACAAGCCAATAAAGAATGTATGTTAAAATGAAGTTACAAATAAGCAAAAAGGAATCAAAATATTTGAGAATATACAGCAATATAAAACTGAGATGTAATTCCCCATAAATGCATATTGTAATCACAAGTAAAGAAAATAGAAAACAAACATATCATTCTTAAATGGATCATTACAAAAAGGGACCGCTATTGCATGCACCATACGCGTGCACGAGGAAGAGCAACATATCTAAGATCATGCATAACATAAAAATGGGATATACACTTCTCATACATGTACAAGAATTTTCAATATATCACTATGTCGTGCTTAAATCTACTCCACAAAGGATTTGATCTAATCGTCCTGAAATTGGGGTGTTGATAAAATCATTAATAATTATCTGCCAGAGATTTTATAAACATAATAAGGCGCTTCATCGGAGATAATTATCTTTAAAATACACAATTAAAATCAGAGCCAACTACGAGGGGGTCAGTGCAGGAGGTTGAAACAAATAATATTATTTCCTGGACGACTTTCTACAGAAAAGATTGATACATGTATTCATGTGTTGTTTTTCGATATATATGTTATTTGTTATGAACTTCCGCCCTTTCTAATAAACAATAAAAAATAAATCAATAATGAATAATATTATTCGCAAAAAAAAAATTTAAAACAAAATTTAAAAAGAATAAATTCAGTATAGTACATTTAAGAAAATGTAAAATTAGGAACACTTACTTCTGTCGAATATCAAATATTTTAATTAATTCAAACCTTTAATTTTAACCTTACTGAGCAAGCGATCATGTGTCTGATATTGATCTTGACAAATTAACGGAATAGAACAAGACGCGATATTAGTTAGAAGTATGCAATGAGGAATTGTCACGGTCAACGAAGGTAACCTATTACAAAGATTTAAAAGATAAGACTTATCACACAATCTGTATTCAACACCTTTTTATGCAATAGAATATTTTTAACGCCATCTGGTATTTAACACCTATGAAGGAGAGACTCCTTTTGTTAAGCTTGACAAAATATTTTGACAAGATAAGAGTAGAAATCGTATCGAATTTGACTGTCAGTAATTTTAACTAATGAGATGAACTTTTAGAATTTTTTTGAAAGGTAGCTATTTGAATTTATTTTATTATTTCGTTAAAACGAAAGGTCGATGTTTAAGACCTTCTTCAGATAAATCACTAAATCATTTTTGTTTCTGATGTCTTTACAACTGACAGATGATGATGGTTTATCATTCTTAAGGATTTTATACAAAATTTGAAATTCAATCTCTTTTATTCAATATTTTCACGACTCGAATAAAATACAATGCGCCATAGTAATTTCAATCATATGGAAATTTGATCTTGAATAGAACCTTAAAACGTTTTGCATCAAGTCTAACTTGGCGTGTCGGAGTTATTGCCCTTGCCTCTTTGCTGATTGACTCATTACAAAAACCGATAAAAAATAAAATAAATATCTTTTAAGCTTTTGTGCTGCAGAAAATGAAAGATATAAGATATCTTTTATACTGCTACATTTAATATCACAAATATTGATCAATTATATTGCTGAATTTACATTTGAAACGCATTGGACGGAGTTAGATAAGAAAAATAGGAAAGGCTTTACGCGGCTGAAATGATCGACAGATTAGATACGGACTCATAATACATCCATTTTTCACAAAACAAGCTTATCTCTTATCGTTTTCAAACATTCTGTCCCAAAACGACAAAATAGTTTTTTGATCTATTCAGCATTATCTAGACTGAAACAGAAGCGGCCTTTACAATTTTCCAATATCGATCATATTTTAACCTCAATCACGCGCATTATCTTGACTTCCAGATTGTATGCTTGCAACTCTAATTATGATTTCTTGCGAGAATGTGATAAGAAAATAGTGCTATCTCAGACATTTATCTTACATATCGGAATTAACATCTATCCTAATGGATTAATTCAAACAAGATTTATCAAAAATGGATGGAAGTAAGCAGTTATCGGTATACCCATAAAAGAAATGGAAAACACGAGATCTCCGTTATCTCTTATCTTTTGGCGTATGAATACAATGAAGTCGATAAGACACATCATTATCCCATACCGGATATAATTACGCTATCGATACGACTGGGAAAGTGCGTCAAAAATACGGTTGTGACTTCGGTGCAGAAAAATGCATGCATTGTTTTTAGCTGATAAGTTTTAGATAAAAATTGATAAAACGGAGAAATTGATATTGAAAACTTATATTTTGCACGGAGTTGTCTAAATCGAGGGTGATAAACTCCGATAAACAAGTGGACAGACATTCGTCCCACCCAAAGAAAACGATAAGACTGGTTATCTCATAAATTTTATAACTTGAAATTTATCAGGTATTGTGATAAGGACGTAAAATTGTTATATTGAGCATATAATAAATGTACGATTAGTCCATGAACATGACTTTCTTTACAGATAAACTTTATCATACCTCTGATTAAAGGAGGCACCAGAATAACTTGCATCTTATCACGATCAAGTAATTACTCAACGGACACAAATTGCTTGAAAGCATAAAATGTGGTTCATAGCGACATCTATTCTAATCACTACGAGATTGTTGTTTGAAACTAACACAAGATCCATGTTGAAAAAGAATATATTGATAGAAATACTAAAGAAAAAACATTTTAACGTTAAGATATGTTTCAAATTGTATATTCTAACAGGGTTTCATTTTAGAGAACACGATTAGGTCACGTATGGCATTTCCTATACTTTGACCGGTAATAAGTTCAATTCTTATATAAAAAAAAAGTTTAATTTTCATTTCGTGCTTCACTGAAATCATAAATACTCATTTAAAAAAGAAATGTGTACAACGAGTTCGCTTTTTTGATTATTTTCACATTAGAGAATGAAAGGTTAATTTCGATTTTGAAGTGGTCTTTGTGCTACTCTAGAAGACAGTACCAGCTTCAAGCAGATCTAAACAAACTGTAGAACAATTTCTTATATGCACACACTCTATTCACATTCAAAGTAGTTTATTTATCTTCCAGAGCTTTATTTCTCTATCTAAAGTATGATTTGTTGATTTGTCTTAAGCGATATAAATAAAGACGAAATACATGTTCTTTCTTATAAATATTTTAGTCAATATTCAATCATTGTATTTCCAAAGATTTATTAAACGCTATAAAATTTCAATTAATATGTAGTACTTTTTAAGTTTTAATCATTTTTAAGAAATGTCGCTTAGAATAAAGCTAGAAACTTTTATAACACACTATGATCCTGAAATATTTATATCTTTTTCTTTACATTCCTGAACTATTTGCCACTGGACAATTATCAACCAACCATTGATAAACCAAGCAAGAATGCCTAATTAAACATTGGTTCACTAAATAATTGAATGATTTGATTGGATAGTTAATTTTGAATACGTTTGCTCTTATGGTCTTATAGTGTCCAAAGTAGCTATATATATAGGATAGATATTATACTCACTAAAAAAATAATGAACGAATCTGATGTACAGTAGTTGTCGTTTGTTTATGTAATATATACGTGTTTCTCGTTTCTCGTTTTGTTTATATAGATTAGACCGTTGGTTTTTCCGTTTGAATGGTTTTACACTAGTAATTTTGGGGCCCTTTTCAGCTTGTTGTTCGGTGTGAGCCAAGCTCCGTGTTGAAGGCCGTCTCATTGGCACTCACACCACATCTTCCTATATCTATATACACAATATAATGTCAACATTTATTTCCACTGTGCAAACACTCAGATTCTGCAAAATGAATTCATATGCATGCATGCTTGCAGTAAATATAACCAACATTTTTCTCCTTAACATAAAGTTTTGTTAGAAGCAGATGTAGAGAGTACACCACTAATACAGCAATTCAACAATTTAACAAGAAAAACAATGACAATAAGGTCAACATTGAGAGTTTTTGTACAATACATTTTAAAAGTTCTGAAACTTGCCAATTTAATACAATTTTTAATCAAATTTTCAAAAGACTTAAAAAGAGCTGGTTTAACAACAGGCCACTAAACATTGAGAAGCAAACACACTGACTAGATCAGTTGGGATTTTCACTGCCATTTTCGTACACAAGTTTTACTACGTATATTGTAAAGGAGTCCGAATTCTATGCAAGTAAAATTATATATTGGTTTTAACTAGGTATGTCTGTATGTACAATTGATACCTATCCAGAGAAAGCCGCTAGGGTCGTTTTTTTTGTAATTATTTATCCGAAGACTAGTCCTGATAATCATTACTATGCATATGGGTGAGAACTGTATATAGCCCTTTCAATTAGGCATCTGAAATTCAAACTTCAAATGTATCTTTCATTGTATTATTTCAGATAAAATCCGATAAAGCATCGTCCTAATACATATAAGTAAAATGTCCCTACATTTTTGCAATTACAAGCATGACTAATATAATATCTAAATATGTTAGCATATCAAACACAGATCTCATATATATATGTAACAATCAAGATTAAGAGATACATATCTCTTTATAATAATATATGCAGATAGTGACATTTGTTGTTCGAAAATATTGGCGCCAGAATTTCTAATTCATATAAATAATATCTTACATATTGAAAACGTTTATAAAATTTGGAATAATATGTTTAAAGAGTTTTGTGGCTGTATAAATTTTAAAAGATTAAAAAATAATCTAACGGTGCCTGTATGCAACCCAGGGGCAATTTCTGTAAACCAAATTAAGACACACACTCTTTTTTTTTTAAGTAAATAAAAAAATCAAGCTTTGACACATATTAGAAAAAGTGATAATGTCAGAAGTGTCTAAACATGCATGCCATTGTTTGCACCAGAACGATTTACTTTCCATTCGATTAAATTAGATACATCTGAGGGACGGATCCAACATTTCTAAAAGGGAAACTATATGTTCCCATTCAAATGCATTTATCGTAAAAAAAGAGGGGATTCCAACCCCGGAACCCCCACCCCTGTGTCCGCCACTGTACATATATCCGGAGGTAAATCAAAGGTAAGTTAGTTGCTTATCGTCCAGTGACAAATATTAGACGAAATCAATTAGTTACTAAAGTTGGGTCGACCTCAATTTTCCAATGTGATATTTAGTATAGAGCTAGATATTGTTATTATAACAGGCGAAGGAAAAAAATTGTTGATCTTATAATCATTAATATGAAGAAAAGTAGATGTGGGATAGTTAACTGATACAAAAACTACAACTACACTATCACCCTTATATAGTGAAAAGATGGATTAAATTGTGAGTTAACCTTTTTGTGTTTAAAATAAACAGACTACACAATACAAACACCAATATGTTTATATTATAATACAGTAATAAGTCCTTTGGGTATATTTTGACAAAGAAATAGTCACATTGAAGCCATTGTATAAACTTCAATAAATGTTACATAATTTGAGAACATCAAAGCTTGAAAAAAGAGTGTACAAATCTTCTTCTTATTTTTTATATTTATTTTAATAACGATATTAAATGATATTACAAAATGCACTTTTGTGTTTGTCTCTAATATAGTATTCCAGTTATTTCAAGTGTATACAACATATCCATGATGTACACAATTTGACTTACTACGAGTGTGGGGAGGGGGTAGATCATACCTAATTAAGTCAGCCTCACTAATCCGATTTTTAACATGTTATCTTTTGTAAGGTATTATTTTCCAGATTTCAAATGTTCGGTTTTCTATCTTATTATTCTACCCACCGAATACCTCTACCCCCTGACCACAGAATACCTCTATTCTCCCCCTTCCTCGCCATATATACAAACTGACTCAATGTAGGTAAAGATATTAGCTGAAGGCATTTGACCTTAGATCACGAACGGGTCAAATCAGAATATGCCAATGGATATATATTTAATAAAAAACCCAAAGTGTATATTAAGCAATAGAAGTAAGCTTTTAACAACTCCACAGTAAGAAAACTCATTTTATTGCTATTCAGCATCTTCAATTAATCATTTATACAAAATCACTTTTAAATATGTTTAAATATGTGTTTGCTATTCAAACATTTCAAACCAATTCAATGATTTAATTAGTACTGTTTATTTGATATAGAAATACTAGATGATTTGATGTGCTGCATATATTGTACAATTAATATCTGTGCCATCTATATGACATTTGAATATCTCTATGATAATAAATAATTACTCAAAACTATGTTACAGATGAAATTAGCTGATCGATATGACTTCCAGGAAATAAAAATAATGTTAACATTACATAGAAAGCGTTCACCATTAAATATAATTTTAAATTTGTTAATTTCTTTAATCCTAGTATTCGAAAACAAAATTTTTATTAGTACTAAAATGAAAATTATTTTGTTATAATTCTGTAAATATGATAATTTGACAATCATCCATAAACATTAACTATTTGAATATTGTGTTTTACAAAAGACATGTGCAAATAAATAAAGAAAAGATAGAGATAAAATATTTAAACTTTAAAGAACTAAATAAATAAAAAATACATATTGAAAATAATAACATGAGACATAAAAAGTAATGCAAACTAAAACATACTTACTTTTGAAAGGTTTAGGATTCGACTGTTTTCTCCGTGACATTTTAAAGTGTTTCGCTAATCACTTAAACTCCCCGGTTTCTTGTCAACTGACATATGTAAATTGCGCAGTGACTCGGTGACCTCTATAACAATAATTGCGCAATGACCTCTTAAGGTTAACATGAATATTCAATAAAAGTGACTTTAATACACAAATAATATGAGAAACACGTTGTTGTTTGTTGTCTATTCAAATACTTTTCATTTATACTATCGGTTTACAAGAGCTGGAAAATTGTCAACTGTGTAATATAGTCCTCATATACAAACTGGCGAATTGAATTTAAAAACTGCCTAAGGATAAGCACAGTACGTTGGTTACAAAGATAGGAAAATAAGATAATCTCTATTTTATCAGCTCATTTTATCTAATCATTTGAACAATCAAGCTATTCATCTTTAACTTATCGTATGCTAGTCACGGAAAAGAAAAAGATAAAATCCTCGCTCGATATATTTCTTTCAATCGAGGTTTCAACATAAAATTCTACAACAATATGAAACTTCTTTATTTATCATACTCGATGAAGAATGTATTGTTTTCTCGTCGCATATGAGATCCCACGATAAGCAAAGAATAAGCCAATCGAATTGTGGCATTGTAATTTACAATAAGGGATCTGATATAGATTTTATGGCCTCTCAACTCGTTGAATGTTACAACCAGGCGACAAAATATGAAGAGGGTTATAATGGGATAAGCACATTATTTTATCTAGTATTAAACTATTGATTTGTTATGTCGTAAAACATTTGATTTGTACAATAGATATAAGACAACATTGAAACTATACCAGCTTGTTAAGTATATGCCGTTATCTAGTAATCAATTAAAATTAAGGTGACATCCTGTTTCCATACATTTCTTTTAAAAGTCATCCCATAACGAATCTGTAAATTTATTAAGAAATACAGTGGCCGATATTAGACAATACACATTACACTATAATAAAAATTACGGTTTACATTTACATTGTATTTTTTCAAATGAACCTATTCTAATAAAGTGTGCCAAGTTCTCGTTTAATGTTGTGTGATTTGTTTATTCATTCTAGAAACCAAAAAACCAATTAGAGTACGAATGGAACATATTAAAAAGTACAAAAGTTTTCGATTTTCTGACTGACTTATAATGTTTGAAAAGAGTTAGTGTTCGTTAATGAAACAGCAACTCACAGAAACAGTAAACGAAAGTACATCATAATTTCAACATTTGTCTATTGAAGAATAATATTTGAGCAGGTTTAAGTTGTGTGTTACTTACTACGCAGGGTAGTTAAGGTCGTTTCAAGAAAATTTCCATTTTTATACACAAGAAAAATCATTTTGAACTCAGAGTGAGTTTTCTCTGTCCAAAAGCCAAAATACACGTCATATGAGTAATCGGGGGGAAAAGGGTCTATTCTTATTTATATTACAAACTTTTATTTTTAGAAAAATATAAATACACTAGTGTCACGTGACTTCAAACTGAAAGTGAAGATATTTCCCAAAAAAGTCAAAAGTGCAGGTGCAAGATGAAATCGGATCGCCCTGATTTTGGGCTCATTGTAATCAGGATAACTTGTTTTACTGGAAAAGTGCTGCCACTTAATTTTCATTAGAGGTTTTGTAATTAAAAAACAATAAAACATGGAGAATTTAATCGATTTATTGATTTTTTGGCACTTCGGGTTGTGAAATTTCTTTTACACGAATGCTATATAACTAGTAGCAGCACTTTTCGAAAAGTTTGAAATGTGGCCTTTCTACCAATACCAGAATGAAGTGGGTTGGTATAGCTCTTGCACCTGCACTTTTCAATTATTCTAACATGTAGTAGCATAATCGCCCTAAAATGCACGAAAAAAGCGTTTGAAAGACCCTCTAGTAGTCGGATCGGCTGACGGAAAAACTACGTGTATACTTTGTTTTCACCGGCGTTTCATTTAATAATATGTTTGTGCGAAGTTTGAAACAACTATTCTCTTATTGCTATTTAAATTATTGAAGGCAAAAAAACATAATTATTCAGGTCATTATTATACACCCCAAACGTGGGTTACATGCATGAAGTGTTGGCACGCAGACTTCCCCCTTTTTTGTTCAAATGCGGAATCGCATCTCGGGTGCTTGTATAGTTCTTGCTCTACAAGTCAAAGTTCAATATATAAATTAATCTAATAGATAAGCCTACAATGTCATTATTATACACCCCATACGTGGGTTACATGCATGTAGTGTTGGGGCATGCAGCCTTCCCCCCTTTTTTTTTGTTCAAATCCGGAATCGCATCTCGTGTGCTTGTATAGTTCTCCTTCTGCAAGTAAAAGTTCATTTTATAAATTTAAATAGATTAGCCTACTAGGTCTCTTCTTGTGCTTGTGTATGGTGAAGCATTAACATTTTAAGCTTTGAAAAGCTGCATTTATAAAGAAGTTGGGTGTGTCATTGGTAATGTTTAAATTATAAATATACTTAACTCCTACCTGCATCACATCAATAGATCGAGATTTTATTTGTTGAATTTCTCCTGCTTATCAAGTGTGACTGGTATCAATTGTAAATCATGATTTGTCACTTAGATTCATTCTGGTGATCTTTTGCATCTATTTTCACCAGCTGCTATGCCAGTTTTTTTGTATGGCTTGCTTTTTTTTTTATTATGTCAGACTCCATAGTTATTTCCTGCGTCTTATTACACAGAATATTCCCTTCAACCAATCTGGAGCAGTATTTGACTTATTCGAATATCCTTACAGTTACTTGGTAAAATTATTCTGCCCTACTTTTACTGATTTTATTATGTTTGTAATTCAAAGGCATACATTTTAAAATTTGTACACCAGCATTAAGATGGGGGATATAATTCCTTTTTTTCATAGAATGTGTGAGTTTCAATATTTGCAGAAACTACCTTTTGGAGTAAAGATTAAAAGATAAGACATTGAGTACCCCAAATTTAAAAAAAAAACTCTATAATTTATGCTTCCACTACATGTATATAAATATATAAAGCGAAATACCAGTTTGAAAAATTATTTCAGATGCATACATTGTATATGACTTATTTTAATCTCATCTGATTTGTTTCAGATTTAGGTACATGTACAGTGTACCTATATATATAGCTATGATTCAATCTGCAGCCTTGTAAATATATCATCTTAATTTCTCAACCTCAAAAGACATCAAAGAATACAATCATGAAGTTGGAAAAAGTGACCTATTTTTTACTGCCGCTCATTTCATATTAAATTCCTGCCTTCTGTGCAAAGTATCCACCAATACAAATGGACAGCAAAGAAATAGTCATATGTGCTTATGTGACATTCAGCACAATCAATCAATTGTGTTTTCATTATTAAGTGCCATAATATTTTAATTCAGGTTCATCATGTTCATCTTAAAGATGTTAAAATCAGAAAACTGATTTCTTATCACCTGCTGAGATTGGAGTCAACTGAAAAGGTATTTCTTTTCTGTTCTAAGGCCGTAGTTTTTTTATTTTTAGTTTTACGAACCCTCCTACCCTAATTTTTGCCAAATAGGAAAAAAAATAAAATAAAAAATGTTGATTTTTATTTTTTTTTCTCCTCTGACCCAGTGTTTTTCATGCAAAAAAAACAAATTTTAGTTCATAACTGCATGAAAGAATCTAAATTTATGCTCTTGGTGATTTAGTAAGTTGTTGCACATTGATTTTCAATTCAGACCTTGTCAAGAAAAAAAAAATAGTTGTTACACTAGTAGAAAATCTCCTGGTGAAATAAAAAAAAAAAATTTGATATTGACGGTTGGTATAAAAAAAAATCAGCAGCAGCAGTTTTTTTTTCTTTTTTTTTTTCGTCCTCCTACCCATTGGTTTTGTCGAAAAAATTTCGTAAAACTAAAAATATAATAACTGGCCTAATAGAAGAAATTTTATGTACCAGAATATACATCTAAATACAGAAATAACTAACTTAATATAATTTATACATAACCACAATCCCGAAGTGTCAGATCAATCAGAATGAATCGATTTCCATAATATAGGGGAAAGGACAAAATAGTCAGACGGAAACTCATAAAATGATACAATGTATGTACGTGTTAACCATGTTAACGCTTATAGAACTACAATGTACTGCCTACCAAAAATCATGGGTTAATCTTTACCTGACCCAATCACAAAAAATAACACAACTTAATTGTTAATCAAAACTTCATTGGCAATTATACCACATCATCTTTTTTTTTAATCAAATTCTAGCTGTACTACATAATTACATGTATGATACATTCAAATTTAAAATATATAGAAAGTAACTTCTGTCTGTGTGTTGGGAATGCTGTCTCATTGCCATACAAATGTACATGTAAAATGTTTTATGTATGCATATGGTAATATAATGCGGTACATGTATGTCTAACATCATTTGCTAATCTTGCTAGATACATGTATAAGAATTTTTTATACTGTGGAAATATTCAATCACAAGTTTCCAAGTATACCATGTATACCAGTAGAAAATTAAATGCATATGAACATGTATGTAAATGTACATATGTACAAAAGAGCAGCTACATTTGTACATGATAAATGCAAGCAAAGAAAAATATCCAACAATTTTTGGTTCAAACATTCTGTGGATGTTACATTTGTACATTTGTACAGAGGTCTTGCTCAGTATTGAAGGCCAACATCAATATGACCAACAACTGCAATCAAAACACTTTATAATGCTTTTGAACATTTTGTTAACCTGTATAGTCTGTGTTATGAAATGAGATTGAAATATAAACCATGACAAAATATGATTTTCTTGTTCTCTGGTGGCTAATACATGTATAGGACTAGTTGTTCTCTGATTGAGAGTTGTTTCATCGGCAATCATCTGTCGTGTATGTCGTATTCTTACTTTTATAATTACATGTACATGTAACTACATAGGTGGTGCATCAGTGAATTGCATGCTTACATTTGTACATGTACAATGTACATGATGTAATTTGTATATGTCTGAAATGTACATCTGATATCTGTAGGTTTTCTGGTAGGATTAATATCTATATTGAATTACTTTTTACATCGGTTTCCTGTAATTGCCATAAAAATAACAAAACACTCATAGAAGTCTAATAAATGAATATTTCAAAATTCCCCTTTACCATGTTTACAGTTCAACTGAATATCATGTCTATCTGTAGATCTCTCACTCGTCTTGCAGATTTTTAAAAACATTTCATGAAAGAGACATAAAATTACATTTCTGACATCCATGAAATACAATATTTGAACTGAAATCCTTTTTGAAACTCCTATTTTAAGAATATTCACAAATCTCCAAACTGCCTTTATTATGTATATTGGTATTCCTTTTAACTGAAGTAAAAACTCTTTAAGATGGTATACATCAACTTCAATAATGATGAAAAAGAAGTTAAATTGTCCAATAAATAATATTCCTCTCTCTTTCAGCATCAATACACTAAATTCCAATTCATTTGGTTTTGAAACAGTCAATGCTTCTACTAAGTACGGTGCATTATGTAGAATTGCTGTCATTTTTCTATTTTTCATGGACATATTTGGTGGCTTTCTAAACAAATTTTAATCAGATCTTCCATAATGGCCATGATGAGTTATAAGTAACTTTTAACTGGTGTCTGACTGCAAGTCTTCATCCCTGAAATATGAAAATGCAAATATAATACATGTAATACAAGTACAATGTACAAACAAATGTATATATATCAAATGAAATTTTCAATATAAGAAAAGTAATCAAAATTAGTGCAAACATACTTCTTCAAAAAAGTACTGTTAAAATGCTAAAAGAATAATTCTCGTCCTTTTTTACCAGTAGTAATGTCTTCATTCAACATTTGAACAAAAAATAAATTTTCCAAACACATTTTAATAAGGCGCACTATGTAATAAATATTTAAATATTATGTTGAACTTCATTATTTTGTATCGTATCTCCTTTTCCAAATGTGAACAATGACAGGAATACTTCAATATCAACATGATCAATATCAGTAATCCACAAGAAAATTTAGCTACATGGTCCGAGACAACCATTGTCGTCCCTTGTTGTTCACAAATATAGTCCCTAGTGTTGACAGTGGGTTTCTTGCCATTAATTTTTATACCCCTTCCAAATTTATTTTTCCATGTTTAATGCCTCAAATTGCAAGTCGGGGATGAAATTACACTGTAAAAAAATTTGGGTCCAGAATTTTAAAGGAAAGTAGTGATTTGGTCATTCACTTTTTTCTCACATAAATGAGGCCATCAGTTTTCTCCTTCAACAGGTTTATTAATATTATGATTTGGCGCCCTTATAGAGAAGACAATGTGGCAGAATGTGTTTTTCTCATTGTTGAAGGCCATAAGGCCTAAATGATGACATATAGTTTTTAATTTCTGTTTAACTTGGAACCCTTCAGGAGTCGTCCCATTGTACATGTACAATAGTTAGATAATTGCAGGATAAAACAATTTACCTGTCTATAATATATGTAATGCAGCTCTCCAAATTCAAACCATTACTTTATATTTCATCACAGCTTGAATGGCATACTGTAACCTCAATCCTGTTATTGTCAGGTGACCTAAAAAAAAAAAGAGAATGTAATTATGTAATTATATACTTTTTTTTAAAAATAAAGGAGCATGAAAATTTGAAAACAACACGTTCAATAATTTCATGCGTCCATAGCACTTTTCTGGCCGAGTCTGGATTTACCTTCATCAGGAACGCTCAAAGCCAAACATTTAAAATCCAAAGATGTACAAGTAGTGAAAAAAATTACAGAGCTATATGTCATGTATGTCAAAAATAGTATGAACCTGTGTATACATTGTAACATGTATAATCATGATAATGAATCATATATTTTTTAAAATAAAGAAATCACTTTTGCCATACAATAGAAATACAATGTAGGAAGATGTGGTGTGAGTGCCAATGAGACAACTCTATATCATGTCCATCCAAATAACAATTTATAAAAGTAAACCATTATACATGTAGGTCAATGTATGGCCTTCAACACGGAGCCTTGGCTCACATCAATAAACAAGCTATATACAAATGTAGGGCCCCAAAATTACAAGTGTAAAACCATTCAAACAGGAAAACAAACTGTCTAATCTATATAAAAAACAAGAAACGAGAGACACTATACATAAACAAACGACAACTACTGTACATCAGATTCCTGACTTAGAACAGGTGCAAACATTTGCAGCGGGATTAAACATTTTAATGTTTATATTAATGCAAATTAAATGAACCCAGGATATGCATGTTGCTAATTTTTGCTCGTCTAAATGTAATTTTTATGATTAACTAGAAGTGCTGAGAACACTGCTCACAATAGCCAGCCCCCTCCCCCACACAAATATAAAATAATATAAAGCAAACAAGTGAATCTGTAAGCTACTGATCACTTTTGATACCCCCATACACTTTAAGAATTTTAAGGTACACAGGAATTTGTTGAGTGGTGAATATGAAAAAGCATCACACGGTATTGCTGACTCATATAAACCCTCAAACCAAATTTTAGAAGTCCTTGTTATTTTCCTGAGAAAGATGCGACGAAAAATATTCAATTCTGGAACAGACAGACAGACTGACTTTAATATACCGTCAAAATTGACCGTTTCTAAACAGGCTGTGGCCTTTTCCATTTAATAAATGATATGATTTGCATCTGTTCATGCTTGTACACAATTGTCTGTTATAACAGAATACACAGCTTTATTACAAGTGTTTTTTTCCCTGCCTCTTGGACATGAGGTCTCGCAATGAAAATTTTACAAATACCATTATGGCTCGATTCTGTTTACTGGGGATATATATAGCTGAACACTGAACAGGGACACAGTTCAGATATTAGATATCATTCATGTACTCTAATTTTAGAGGGAAAGTGAATGCAGTGACTATTTAATTTTAATACTAATAATTATTATTATATATATAAAAATAATATGTCATGTACATGATGTATGTCAAAAGCACGAGAAATTAAAGAGTATGACAGGAAACATGGAAAATAAATAAGGGGAAACATGAAGCACACATCAAGACATCCTACTAAACACGAAACATAGAAGATAAAACGTCTGAAAACAAGTTCGTGACCTTCTGCTATTGTCTGTTCTATAGTTGGGTTGCTGTCTCTTTAACACATTTCCCATTTCAATTCTCATCATTTTAATACGAAAGACACCGTAAATATGTTCTCATAGTTTATGACTTTATTCATTATAGGTTGAAAAATACAGGCAAAGATTAGATGTTTATGAGGTGTCCTATATTTTGACTTTAGTGGAACCTTAATCTGATCTCTTAGTGCACAAGCCATGCCCTCTGCATTTTAGTATAGAATAGAATATTTTTATTTCCCAAATTACAGGGCCCATAAAGGGCATATTATCAGATATATATCTCTAGATTGTAATACCTGAAAGCGATAAATTACACCTAAGTCGTGTTTTGTCCTGACATTGGATCATATTGAATAAATTTTCCATTTGTTCTCATCAGTTTCTTCAACCAGGTCGTTATAATCTCAACTGACAAGTGCACGGCTACTTCAGTTATTTTCAATTAACCAACTTGCAAACTGCAAGCTTCGCAACTACATTGAATTTCCAAATAAGGTAAACAGGTGGGCGGAGCTTAAACTCCGCTTGATATTTTTTTTCGATAAATACAGCTTTCACTCAAATTATATCCATTGCTTGATGTGATAATACATTATAATATGAAAAAAGACACCATATGACATATATTTCATCATTCATGCGATACGCGTACCTTACCTATTGCTACATTTGTTACTGTGTCTGCAACGTCAAAAGTCGCCCGCCATTACACATTCTGATCTAGATAGGGGAAATAACTCCTGCACTATTTTTTATTCTGTTTTGCGGGAAAACCACCTTAATGTCGCTGCGTATTTTAAAAAAGTAATATTAGATCATTTAGCGTTTGAACAATTGAAACCACTGTGGGAGTCCATGTTCATTGATGAATCGCCATTGGAATACCATGACAAATTTCATTTCCTGTAATATGCATGATTTATATGAAACTATTGTTTATTCAGTTAAGTTTCCATGCACAAAACTTGAAATAACATAGAAGTCAGAGACAATGTTTTCTGAAAAATTCTGACATTTCAACTGTGGTAAATTTGAACTAATCCCTTATATTTTTGGACGCCCTCAGGAGTTGGTTGACCGTTATCGGGCGTCTGTGTCTCAGATGACCACATACATATAAATACACAGTTCTTATTTTTTACAACAAGCCCGTCTTCTATTACTCAGTTGTAAAATCGTCGAATGAGACTCATCATCAAAGTTTAACGTACAAGGTAACTATAGTATCAGTAGTAGAACAGATCGGCCTACCCTTCCGGAGCACAAGATATCACCCGTTTTACTCAGACTTAAAATTGCTTTGTAGTGTTTGCAGACTTGTTTGTCTTACCGTTTTTTTTTATTCAATGGCATCGGCAATTGATCTTGACTTGTTCTCATTGTTGAAGGCTATACGATGACCTATAGTTGTTAATTTCTATGTAAATAAACTCATCATAGATAAAAGGAATACGATTTAATATTAACACCAGACGCGCGTTTCGTCTACAAAAGGCTCATCAGTGACGCTCGAATAAAAAATGTTATAAAAGGCCAAAAAAAGGACGAAGTTGAAGAACATTGAGGACCAAAAATTTCTAAAAGTTTTGCCAAATACAGCTAAGGTTACATGTATCTATTCCTGAGGTAGAAAAGCCTTAGTTTAAAAAAAAATCAAAGTTTTGTTAACAGTTAATTTGGTTGTTGTGAAGAGATGGCAATCATTCTACATCTTCTTATTTCTATATTGTTTCGTTTTGAATATCCCTTAGTATCGGCCGTTTTTTTTAGCTGCTATTTACCACTGCTTGACAACGAGTACTGAATTTTCTTCCTTGACTGTATTTGAAATAAACGAACACGATTTAATCGGCAAAACAATATTTCAAGCTTTATATTTAAACGAAAGTCATGGGAAATCTCATATTTTCATCTACAGAATTTAGATCAGAACGGACGTTTAGTTCTCATATCCAGACACCACCATACTTAAATAAACGAGGACAAAGATATTTTAAAAGATATAAAGTTTATCTCTAATTTAAACTGATATAATATCATAAAATCTTGATTGATATCATTCAAGATAAGTGGATAAAATTACACATAATCTGATGATATAAAAAATTCTTGTCAACAGGAATTAAGTTTCATTATACATATAAAAAATCGTTTTATAAAGGCTACTGAATTGAGTTAATGACCTATAATGGTTTACTTTTTTTTTTTTTTTATTTGGATGGAGAGTTGTCTCATTGGCACTCACATCACATCTTCCTATATCTAATTAATCTATGGTATAGCATTTCGTTTATCAATAAAATTATAATTTTTACAAGTCTTTTCATTATTTCTCGAATTAGAATAACAAGTCTTTGACATTTAACCAAGAAAACGCGAGAGTCTGGTGACTAAACATGTCTTTGGTTTCGTTGAAATTAATTCACACAAGGGCGATCGAGAGCATGAATTACTGTATACAATATAAATAACAACAATATATGTATTTATAATACATGATTTGTAACAAATTTAGCCCAACATGGTTAAATTTTCAAATTTACATAGGCATAGTCTTGTTCTCCCCTCTAATAACAGTTACTGGATCATTGATTGTAACTTTACAACTTGAAACCCTTTGCTGAAAACGTCACGATCATCAAGAAAATGACGTATACGCGATGCTAGAATATTGCTATCAGAAATGGAAAGTTAACAAGGGGAAGTTGAATGAATCTCTTGTTAAGTAAATTTTAATTCTCAGCCTGTCCGAATGTGAAATTCTAGTAGTAAGCCAAGATGTGAAGTATAATATATTAATTTATTTCTGTATTAACATCTGCGACATCAAGTAAATCAACATAGTCTACAAACGTTTCGGTATTAAGTGAAAAAGATATCAAGAAAGACCAATTTGTGAGTCATACTCATGGATTGACATGCCAGGTGTATTATCATTATATAAGAAAGCAGATTAACAAATTTTAACGTTAACCTTTTAAAGGAGACCAAAACACTTTATAACAATAATACATAATGCTACATATATGACAATGTAATGCAACAAATGTAACAATTAATGCTACAAATATAATGTACCAATTTATTGCTACAAATACTACAATAAAATGCTACAAATATATCAAATAAATGCAAATAATATAACAATCATATGCTATAAATACAACAATCACATGCTACAAATATAACAATCCTATGCTACAAATAGAACAATCAAATGCTTCAAATATAAAAACTCAATGTACAAATATAACAATTTAATGCTTCAAATATAACAATCCAGCTCTACAAATATAACAATCCAATGCTAAATGCTACAAATATAATTATTCAATGTTACAAACCAAAAATTTCATTGCTACAAACATAACAATGCAATGCAAAAATTGTAACAAATCAATGTTACAAACATAATAATTCAATGTTACAAACATAGAAATCCAATGCTTTAAAAATAACAATGCTACAAACACTACAATTCAATGCTACAAACACAAAAAAGCAATGCTACAAACACAACAATTCAATACTACAAACACAACAATGCAATGTTACAAACACAACAATGCAATGCAACATAGAAATTCAAAGCTACAAATAGATAATTACAATGCAATAAACAGAAAATTGCAATGTTACAAACATAAAAATTCAATGCTACAAACAGAACAATGCAATGCTACATGTATAAACATAGCATTTCAATGATACAAACAGAAAATCCAATGCAACAAAAAGAAAAATTAAATACTACAAACACAACCATGCAATGCTACAAACACAACCCATGTAATGCTACAAACACCACAACTCAATGCTACAAGCACGACCATGCACTGCTACAAACAGAAAAATGCAATACAACCAACATAACAGTGCAATGCTACAAACAGAAAATGCAACGCAACAAACAGAAAAATGCAATGCAACAAACATTACAATTCAATGCTACAAACACAACAATGCAATGCTACATACATCGAAATTTAATGCTACAAATTTAACAATTCAATGTTACAAACATAGCAATCTTATGCTACAAACATAACAATGCAATGCAACAAACATATAATCCAATGTTACAAACATAGAAATTCAATGCTACAAATGTAACAATTCAATGCTACAAACACAATGATGCAATGTTACATACATCGAAATTCAATGCTACAAATATGACAATTCAATGCTACAAATGTAACAATTCAATGCTTCAAATGTAACAATCCAATTCTACAAACATAAAGATCTTATGCTAAAATCATGACAATTATCTCGTGGAAGTGAAATGAAAAATACTATTATAACATAAATACATAATATTTTTAAAGCAACTTAACCCATATCCAGAAATCAACGCCACTTTGCTTATTTGAATATTATACTAATGAAATCGGATACGGGTCACGGAAATTATATTGAAATGATAGGGAATTTTTGAAAAAATGTCTATTTCAACTTTAATTTAAGTGATAGACAGGTTGCCGGGACAAACAAATAAATATTCACAGCAATACACACCATTTGAACAAAACATAATGACTGCTGTTGCAAAAATTAAGGTACCTAAGCTATTTTAAAAATTGAAGCGAGAGGCGTTTATCATTGCAGTACAAAATACTGGCTAAAATGGCTGAAACGTCAAATTTGCAAACTTCGTGTTGAAAATTGGCTAACAAGTTCATTAGAAAAACAGGTTGCCGGGGTGAAATTTGAAACTTGAATGTCCAAAGAATAAGAAAGCCCAAACCTTGTATGTGTAGTCGTTGAAATCTAGGTTCCCACGTTAAGTGAAAATGCCCCTATTTCAAGAGGAATAAACTCACAAAAAAGCGAAAAAATCACTAAATTCGCGTTCATAGTTTTGATCTTGACCCCCTGACAACTTTCTTTACGGAAATATCGAAGTGATTATAAACAAGGACTCTGTGACGGGCAACTTATAATATCCGTGTTTTAAATATTTTAATGATATCAAGCCAGTCCAGTTCAAACTATTATCACGTGGTACAATTATCATTTACATGACTATTAATTAAAAAAGCACTACTAATTTCTGGCTATGCTGAATTCCCTATGATAAAAACATTTAGTTAATTATACTTATATATATCAGTGTTATTTAAGACACAAACTCATTTACTAGGGGGTGTTGAGGACGCTTGTCGAATGTGGATCAAGGCAATTTTCTATGTAGACAATAACTTTTTCCATTGTTTAATAACACTGTCTGTGAACTGTTAGACTACGACGATATAGTGCAACAGCGATCAATACTTCGGAACTGATAAGATTATACGTACATTTTGATACAGCCTCTAGAGATAACTTTTTTTTTACAATTTCGGCATACTATCTCTTTATTCACAGACAGAGAATTTGTGCATTTAGTATTAAAACATGATCTAGAAATTGAACATTTAATTATTTGAACATTCATTCTACATCTATATAATTAGTTTCAAAAGTACAATTCTATACTTAAATTATAAATGATATAAATCTTATTTTATGTAAATGTTGAACGCATATCTATTTTAAGATCCAGTAATTCTTTGGTATATTTACAAAATGCAGAATCATTTGTTATTGATCTGCGTTTTATATTTAATCTTAGTATAGCCTTGTGATAAAATCTATAAAGTAAAAAGGATATTAAAGTTTCACATCAAAATTAAGAAAGAAAAAAATCAAACAATACTAATATGCACCAAACCAATATATAAATGCTCACATGTAATCTATTGTTGGGATGTCTCATAAAATATCAAATACTTAAAGATCGACATCAACAGAGATAATGACAATATCAGGAATAAATAATTTAAATTTAATAAAGTTAAGTTTCCAATGATATTTTTATCAAATCTAAGCAAAACATTTTTCAATATGGGTGCGAAAAGATATGAATCCTGATCTGAATTCAGTTGAAGCTATGCCAGTCAGTAAAGATGTCCAGAGATATAAAACGTATTCAGGACTCTGATATCAAACTAAGATATGGACTTCATTGTACAATGTTCATGATATCAGGGGCGATAACTTGTCAAATTCTTTTAATCAGCCCAAACAAAACAGATTTTATCATTTATTTGTATTGTATATATTAATTATGAATGAAATAGATTACTAAAACCCATAGTGTTAAAAAGCAGATTAGTATTTGTCGAGGATATGTAAGGGGTAATATAAAGATGTTCAAATATATTTAATACCAAGAAATAAAAATTATTTCAAATTAAGGATAAAAAAGACTTCTCAGTTTTTATTATTTCTGGTGTGTTTATATTATCATGACCTTATCATTGTTATCCAAAATTTTAATAGTATCGTGATAGTATTTTTATTGAAAAAAAGAAGATATAAGCAGAATTCAAAAACTGTAAATCGAAAAAATGCAGACAGCATCGAGACCAAGAAGAAATAGAAGTTGATGACAAACATGCTGACGAAACGTAATAAAGAATACCAATGATTGAAGAATACAAAACCCACAGAAAACCGATGATAAACTTCGAAAGTGTAAGTTCCTGCTTTACAAGTAAGTGTAAAGAATCTCTTAAAAACAAATAAAATAAATGATTACGAACAGTAATACAATACAAGGATTGGAAAACATGTGACAGGTCTTTTACACAAATTCCTCTTCTCTTTAAAATGGATGAAGCCACAGGTATCTATTTATATATACATGTAAACATATAGCAAGTACATCTGTACTATACTTATTTCATCTGTATGCATATCTACTGTCTATATGCACATATAAAGTCATTTATTTATCGATTTCAAGTAAACATGCATAATGCCCTTCTATTTCAATACACTATGCAATAAGAGAACTTGATTAAGCTCTTAATGCAGATGACTAGCAAAAATGAGGACTTATTTGAAAGAGCCAAAATTATACCAAAACCAAACTAGTGTTAGGGGCATGAGCATGAACTTTAGCTATGTCACGAATCAGTGTCGCAAACAAAACATGTAAGATTTTGATAAGTGATTAAGCCGTTGAAGATAACACAGAAACTAATTAGGTGTATATAACAGATTGTATCTTACATATTTCTCATGTCCGCTTAATCATCGTTTTTATAGATAACTGATCAAGTATAATTTGTTTGTTGTGTTAACGTGTTCTATACGTAACAGATTAACACATATTATACACAATGGCTTTGTTTTATATGTTCTAGTACAGATTCATGGTTTTCACATTTGCTGTAAAAAAGGCATTGATCTATGGCATAATGCACTTCAAATGTCTGATTTGATTTTAAATTTGAAAATTGTCTCATAATACCCTATTTCCTTACTTTGTATGATTTATATATCTAAAATAATACAGTACCATACTAGTATATGATCGATTTAAAAAGTCATTGTTGAAAAGGAAACACCGTCATTTGCTTAGAGACGTTCTGTTCAGAATCTGTCTCGGAGTTCAGTATTTTTGTAGTTTTCCCTTTTTAGCATCTCAAGAATCATTTTATCACTGACTTTACAAATATTAAAGATTTGGATGCTACGTTTTTCCTTTTTCTTTCTAAATTGTCACAAGCAATTTATATGCATTAAGAATAAAATATAAATAAAGATATATTTTGATAATTTAAACATATTTCAGCGTCTATTTGATTTATTTTTGTCACTTAGAAGTTATCAGCTATATCTATCAATATCTTAGTGAATATTATTGCATTAATATGGGAAGAGAAACTTATTTTTAAGTAGAATGTAATATTAGTTGAATTTATTGTACGGTTTAACAGTTGTGATAAAATCTTTATTACACATAACTTCCTCTTAATCGTATTTTAAGCCAGAAATGCCGTATGTTTTATTACAAAAATATCATTTTAAAATAGTTCATATTTTACAAAGCTTTATCTAAACATTTCCAATTTCACCTCATAAAGCCGATGCCCGATTACTGTTAGTGCGACACCTTAGTATATTTTTGTTACGTTCGAATAAATAAATCTGAAGATGATATAGATCTATAATATGAGGTAATGAAATTAAAGGTCCATACCTCCGTATCAAACAAATGTTTTTAATCTCAGCACGAGGCTGCAGACTCGATCTGATAGGTAAACGTGTTATCTTCTATCCTTCCACAGAAGTGTTAATTGAGATCGATGAAAATTTTAGTTGAAAAATATTATTTCGGAATTGGTATTTATCATTTTAATATGATATGATCGTAAACTAAGAAAAAGATAAGCAATCGCTGGTTAATGTGTTGGGAAAATGTAAATATGCACGACCCTTCTTCTATCATTAACAGCATGCTTGTGTACATCATCAATATTTCTCGTGCTTCAAAAGACTTGCGAACGATTGTGACTATCGTCTATCTTACAGAAAACAGGATTTATAGACACGTGATTCTTAAACGTTACAGGTTTAATTAGTATCAGTGAGGTTCAGTCACAACGTTTAGTTCTGCAACGCTTTCCTAGACAAGTAATTATAATGCAAGTTAGATATCCTTCTCCAATAAGTCTACGAGCATTTCTTTCTCATTTATATGATTTTCAAGCAATAAGTTTCGAAACTTAAGAATATAGCATCGCATCACTTATTTGTATCCATAACCAGATCAAGGAGAACGGTAAATTATCATGAACAGGACATTTGAGCTAGAAGAAGGATACGTGAACGAGGATATGACATTACAACCAGCTGTAGAACGATAATATGAAGACTAACTCATATACGAAATTAGATAGTGAAGAATGGTAAATGAACTTGAAAAAGACATAAGGGCCAATGTAACGGCACATGAACCTACGATATCATATCAAGGTGAACGGGACAGGAACGAGAATACGACATAAGAGTCAGGAGAACGGTATTTGAACGAGAATGAGACATAAGGCGAAGAAGAACGATACATGAACGAAAAATCCATTAGACACAGAGGAACGGTATATGAAATAAAATATGACATAAGAACCAGAAGAACGGTACATGAACGAGAATAAGACATTATACCAAAAACAAGCGATACGAGAATATAATATTAAAGCCAGAAATAAGATACATTAAAAGAAATACGACATCAGACCAGGAAGATTAGTGCATGAACGCGAATAATAGATTACAACTAGGAGAACGATACATGAACACGAATACTACATTTAGGCAGTAGGCCGGTGTATGAACCAGCATAAATAAAGGAACAGTAGTATACCGCTGTTCAAAACTCATAAATCCATGGCCAAAAAACAAAATCGGGGTAACAAACTAAAACCGAGGGAAACGCATTAAATATAATAGGAGAACAACGACACAACACTGAAATGTGACACACACGGAAACGCACCAAGCATCAGACAAAATCCCACGAGAATAACAAATATAACATCAAAACCAAATACATGAATATGGGATAGACAAGTACCGTGACATGTCTTATCGCAATGTGAATTTACACTAAAAAATAAGAGAAAACAAACGACTCAACGTCAAAATGTAACACACACAGAAACGAACAATAATATAACAATGGCCATCTTCCTGGCTTGGTACAGCACATTTTTAAAGGGGAAAAATGGTGGGTTGAACCTGGCTTTGTGGCATGCCAAACCTCGCACTTTAATGGCCATGTCAAATATAACATTGAAATGACAACATAATATTACAGGACTACAATACAAATAAATAGGAGAACATATTAGACAAAAGAAACACATGATTAATAGATAACAAAAAGCATCAGGTTTAAATTCAATACGCCAAAAGTCAATAGAGCCAGGAGTACGATACATGAAAAAGAATAAGACATTACAAGTAGGCTACAGATTCATGAACACGAATACGTCAAAAAGGGCAAAGAGACCAGAGAATAGTGCATGAACGAGAATAAGACATTATCAAGAACCAGAAGAATGATTAATAAATGAGAATAAGACATCACAACCAGGAGACCGATACATGAACCTGAGTCAAGGCAACATTGCAAAACCGAGATTAATTAAGAAATTAAAGACAGCTATAGGAATGATAGTTGAATTAAAATATGACATTAGTACCAGGAGAACGACCACATGAACAATAATAATACACTACAAACAGGGGAACAATCATGGATGGACGAAAATGAGACTTACTACCGAGAGTATGGTAAATGTGACGTTACAAACGCCAAACAACTCAGATATATGACAGATTTTTGTATGGCAGATCTGGGGTAGAGAATAACATATAACGTCACAATTGAATAACGCCATATTACATCTTCGCCGCCGCTAACGATGGCTGAAACCATAGATTTGATCACCATTCAAGATAAAGGTATTTCCGCGACAAAAATTTGCGGGTGGTTTAAAAGAAGATATGACCTATTTTCCGGAAAAGTGAAAAAATGTGCTGTACCGAACAAAGCCCTCGACGAATAAGGGCGCCGTTTTGTCACGTACCGGATACTTATAAAAGGAGTTATAGTAAATATGTTTCTGACAGGTCTGGCAAAGTTTATAAAGTTAAAGACAGAATTTCCAGATACCAATTTGATTTAAATCGTCATCAATTTACAAAAAGATGTATTTAGGTGTTTATTTTTTTACAGGGCACATCATTTCAATTTTGAAGTCTGTATTCAGGTATATAAATTCATCATTAATTTCTTTTTTTTGGTTGCCATCACGATTTTGTTGACTATTCTGGAATGTTTATTTTACAAATGTTTATAGACATGCTCCTGTCTGTTTATGACAAGTCATTAGTTGTATTTGTAATGCATTGTTTTCCATTTTCCCAATATTTGCCATAGACTTGGAAACAACAAAAATCCGCCATAGATTCGGGAACAAAAAAAATCCGCCATAGATTAGGAAATTACAAAACTTGACATAGATTAGGATTGTAAACAATCTGCCATAGATTTGGGATGGCATGATGTCACATTTACCATAGATTAGGAATCTGCCATAGATTTGGAACCCACCATAGATTTGAGTCCTTCATATATACTATGTATGATGTACATCTTGCTAAACATTTTTCCTTCCGATCAAAAAGATGAGTTTAAACAAACTCTGAATTTCTCACTATATTTACATGCTGTACTATGATGATATATGTATTATTTCGAAATTCTTTTAAGATTGCAATTTTCCCCAACAATCTCATCGATACAGACTGCATTATGAAACGAACAATAAAAGCCTTGGTATCGGTACGTTTTATATCTTTTTGTCTCGTACATGATTTATTTTAACGAATATGGTTTGATTCTAAAGCAATGGATGAAACATGTTTTCTACTGATACGGTATCTTAAAAATGAAAAATGCAAATATTTTTTATAACTTTATATTTTTTATATATTACAGAGAAGTGCACGCAATTTCGGATTTCACTTCACTGGTTTATCAAAGGCACCAGGATTATAATTTATACGCCAGAGGCGCGTTTTGTCTACATAAGACTCATCAGTAATGCTCAGATAAAAAAAGCTATAAAACCCAAAAAGTACAAGGTTGAAGAGCATTTAGGACCCAATATTTCAAAAAGCTTTGCCAAACACGGCTATGATAATCTATGTCTGGGATAAGATCATCCTTAGTTTTTCGAAAAATTCAAAGTTTTGTAAAGTTTAACAGGAAATTTATAAGTTCGACAACATGTTAAAAATAATATTTAATCAAGTTTTGACTGATTATTCAATATCATTCTGACTTAATACAAGCACCGTTATTCAATTCGTTTTGTTATAGTATAATTCTTACACTGACTGAAATGAAAATTTCTATTAAAAAAAAAATGAAGAAAAAGTAATGCTTAAAAATATAGATGAACAATAGTTTAATATCTCATTAATTATTTCCATAAAAACCCTATAGAATAACTGTCATCAATGGCTTTGTATAAAGAAGAGAAAACTATTGTTTTACAACATAAATCTGAATCCGTTAACATACTGCTTTGATATTTTATACCTATTGATCATCTTACAATTGATACAAATATAAGGCATTCATTTCAGATATCAAATGTTCGTAAATATTTTATGACATATACAATATTCTTCTATTTGGTAGCTATGTATATCTACGTATAAACACGTGTGCTGGTGACTTGTAAAATTTTAATATTATCCAAAAATAGAAGCAAAAAACTACTACAATGCTATATAGTTATGATAACTTTCGAAGATTTGTCTTGAAATAGTTCAGAACTTATAGTGATCCAAAATTTATCCATCTTCATATCATATAATTATGTTCATTTGGTACTGTATCGTTTTCGCCTTATTATTATTAATATAATTTGCAAGCATCACACAATATGAAAGAACGTCGGTGGTGATGTCATAAGTTTAGGCTATATACTCACATGTTCTGTTGCACATCCGATTTCATTCTGTCATTTGCATAATTGTTCTTTTCTGTTTTATTTGGGTGACGTGGGCAGAAACTTTGTCATTTCTTCTTTTGTAAGGTGAATACCATGCAATGCTGTATCTACAACTCTTTCTAAAACCTCGTCGTAGTTCATCTTAACTTTCCAAGAATCTTAACCATATGATTTAGAGCTATATTAAGTTAGCTAGTTCGTTATAACGAGTAAACTCAGGTAAATAGTAATAACGAGTTGACCTGTAGTTGTTAATGTTTGTGTCATTTTAGTCTTTTGTGGATAGTTGTCTCATTGGCAATCATACCACATCTTCTTTTTTATAAGTAGTTACAACGAGTTAGATAAGTTATTATAACGAGTTATCATATTCGTTTTAACAAGTGATTTAAGTCGAATAACGAGTTACTAAGTCGTTATAACAAGTAAGCTGAATTGGTAAAATGAGTTAAAAGTAAATAAAACAATACCTCGTGTCATGACTGTGTGAATTAAAACCTTGAGTCACACGAGGATATCACCATACCAGTAGTCAGCAATTATGTGTTGACATGAATTATTATCATTTATTGTTTAAGTAAACTGTTTACAAAACAATAATTTTTAAAACTAAAGCTTCCTATCTCAGTTACAGAATGCCGAAGCAGTATTTGGCAAAACTTTTAAGAATATTTGGTCTTTAATGCTCTTCAACGTCGTACTTCGTATTTGGCCTTTTTAACTTGTTTGATTCGAGCATCACTGATGAGTCTTTTGTAGTCGCATAGCGTGTCTGCCGCAAATACACGATTTCAATTATGGTAACTATGATGAGTTTGTAGAAATTGATAGACAAAGTGAAGTTTGTTTGAAAATAAAATTTTCCTAAATAGGTAGGTAGAAAGGACCATATATATTTTTTTGGGAATACAAAAATGAAAATTATTGACTAATAGTGTGCGCATTTCTATCGGCACGTTTCTAACATACTAAAGTATCATGCAACTCTCGTTGTGATAATGTGAGAATTCTAAGTGTATGATATAACAACAACTAAAAGTCTCTTCCAATTACATTGAAACGATAAAAAATGTACTAATAACACCAAAACGACTAAAAGTCGCTTACAATAACATTAAAAGAGGAATAGAACGAGTATAATCGTTATATAATACAGCGAAATTACTTTGTATCTTATCGTCTTTCTTTATTGGTTATTTGTATTACGTGTACACAATGGACTTTTTTTTAACATGTCAGTTAAAGGACCAGGGATGAAATGTACCAGCATTTAAAAAACCCAACTTTGTCATTGACAACAAAAACCTGCACTCACAGAAAAAGGCAAAATCACAAAAATACTGAACTCCGAGGAAAAATCAAAACGGAAAGTCTCTCATCAAATGGCAAAATGAAATGATAAAACACACCAAACGAATGGACAGCATATTCCGGACTCCATCAACCTCCATTATATTGACAACGATGCGTGAACAAATGTCACAAATAGAGGAACTAAGTTGGCATTCTTTTTCTCAAAAAAGTCATTTTTCATATATTTTTAACTTGTCCATGAAAAGTGTCATCAAGTCATATAAATGGAATTCATGTTTTCCACTTAAAAAAGGGAAAAAAGACAAAAGATTTTTTTCCAAACAAGACGAATAACAATAGATTTTTGAAGTTTTTTCACCTCTTCTTATTTTCTCTTTTAAGACATATCTTTTACATTCTAAATTTGATATGTGTTAAAAACAGGACACCAAATCCTGTTGAAAATTTAATTCAAGAAAAACTAATCGAACGTTATGAAATGAAATACTACAAAATGACATTTTAGATAAGTCATCGAAAATTACGTTGTAGCAACGCAGACACTTTATCATGTTGGCAAATATTAAAAATCTTCTTATCAAAATATATATCTTATCGGTAACTAACAAACATGTATGATTGGAAAGGCAATGCATCTTCTGATGTATTGATTTCTTTGTATATATACATCACTGGTATTATAAAAGTTGATAAAATCACATCTTCTTAACAAAATTGCTATTTTGTTATGACAATCTAGTTTTGGACCGAAATAAATTTGGCACAAGGGAGGTAATTCAAATATGATATGATTAATGCAAGGAGTTTTAATTAGTTTTCTGTTACTTTGGAAACATATATATTTTTCAGATACAAAAGTCGGACCAAAATATATCTTCAATTTCACTTTTAAATGAATTAAATCATAATAAAGCGTATACATGGAATATTCAAAGACATTAAATGTTCAAGTTTAACATGGAAATAATTATAAGTTTGAAACCACCAAGATAATCCGATTGCGCCAAACTATAACTGATATGATTTGAATAGTATACTCATTTTATTATGTGCAAGAAACATGATAATTGACATTCTGAAACTACCACGATCTTCACCTTTCAGTCAGATATCCAAATACGTTTTGTCTAGTGAATATCTAAAATTTTTGTAAACTCATCAGTTGTACGTCTGATGTATTCAAAATGAAGGGAATGTCGTAACACATAGATTCATGATAGTTAAGGAAAGGTAAAACTAATTTCTGGTATCATTGCTTGGTCTTTCATAGCGATTATACTTAATGACCACTTGTCAATCGCATGAGTACTAATTTCCTTTTGAAATGGATTTGTAAAAAAAAAAAAAAAAAATGATAACTTGTATTCAGGCAAAAAGATTGGACGAATGAGTCTAACAATAATGGCCTGAAATTTGTTTAACATTATACATTACGGAGGTGGTTCGGTTGTTTTTAACCACCAAATTTTGGTTCATGAAGCTTAAACGAAATCTCTAAAGGTGTCGCGAACACGATGAAAACATAACTATTTAAAATTTCTGAAACGGACTCATAAGCATTAAAACAAAGAAATTAAATAATTTCCGTGACCTTCAAAATAATTTGAATATGTTTTATTTCTTCTTCTCCTTCTTTTACTTCTTTTTCTTTCTTCTTTAATGATGGCACTATGACCCTCTCATTCAGGCTGTAAATATCATTAACCTTAACATCCATTGCTTCCACATTGGTACATGTAAACAAGCGTCTCAAATAATAGGGGGGAACATATTCAGTTTTTAGTTTCATATCCCCACAGATTATCTTTGCAACATTTCAAAACATTGACCACATCCTGATATACTATCAAGGTAATTTCTGGACCACACATTCATTCTTTAAACAATGGGTTATTCATTTAAATGTGTGAATTCTTACATTTCCGTTAAAACTAATTTCATAGCAACAACATCCATATCGCGGTGGTCAAATTGAAAAGTAACAATCCTTATTGTGTATCGCTGTCTAAAGTTGATTTTTTTCATGAGGCAGTGAAAATCAGTATTATATACGATTAAATACATTAGATGGATATGATCATACTGTATCATTATATATCTTTATTTCACGAAAGTGCCGATTTCAGCTATGCTGGATCAGATAGAAATAAGATAGTAATGCAATACTAAGAAATTATTTTCTAGGAGCAATACTCGTGACCAACTCTAATCGGATGTAAAATAAAATGTTTAAACTATAATTTCAAACTTCCTTTTTAAATACTTTGCTGTTTCAAGTTTTATCGTTCTCAATGTACATGTACAAATACCCTTTGTTCAAACAGCAAAGAACAAAGAATTCGTTTTGTCGTTCTAAATGATTAAAAGTACAACTTCTTTTTGAAGGCATAAATATCATTAGTTATTTAACAAGGTTGTAACAAATGTCTGCATCGTTTCTCAATTATAAATAAACGATATTACTTTATCATTTATCAACGGAAAGCCTTTATGAATTGGCTGCTGAAGTCAGATATATTTATTACTTCATGCTAATCTCCATCTCATTGTTCCGAATTCATTTGTAGTCTGTCATATCTTTTATCTTCTCCATCTTGTTTCTAAGGTGACAGAGCGAATAATGCTCTATCGGGACAGATAAGCCAGATCGAATATTGATAGAGGGCGCCTTGGTGATCATGTGATAAGATAAACATCAGATAACGTCGTCCATGTTGGCATGAGAGATTCTGATAAGGGTATTGTACATAAATGAAAGATGCTAAAGATAATTTTGTAATGAACTTGACGGAGAATTTTTTCCCTTATTGGTAAAATCAATATGAAACCGTGATATGATGGGCTGATAAACGTCAGATATATTTTTTAGTAACAAAAAAATATTGGAAACTTTAGTCAAAACTGTCTTTTCGTACGTATATCGCATTTTTATGAATAATAGGAAATAAAAACACGTCACGATAAATTTTTGTTGAAGCCACACATAATTTTTCCATGTTGTGGTCAACAAAGGTGCACTTAGACTCTGTAATGTTTATTAATTTCTATAAAGGAAAATCAGTGCAAATCAAATCTCTTAGGAAGGGTTATGTCCCTTTGCAATGATAATTATATGGACACTTCATGTTTAAAATTCTTGTCAAATTTTAATGAATCTTTCATCATAGGTTAATATCAGCAATGTCTCGGATCAGTGCCAATAATTTAAAAACAAAGAAAATTATACCCCTTTGGAATATCAGTTATAAGGTGAGATGTATGTTAAGTGATCTACGATTTATTACAGATTTTTATCAAGGGATTAAATCAAAAATGTTTCGGACAGAATCATGCCTCTTAGAATTAAAATAATTTCAGCGGTTGCATTGCGTTTGCTCTCAAGTCTTTTTTTTATAAAATATTTTAAAAAATCCAAGAAGATATAATTTTAATTTCATTTTATTGCCCTGTGACAGAACAAAATTGTTTTATGCTGGGACATTGGAACTCTGAGTGGTAATATCAAAGCAGACATATGGAAGAGTTTACTTATGTCCTATAAATTTGGAGACAATGACGTCCATTTCATACTCATTCACTGACATCGTGAAAATCAAAAATTAATTGAACAAAAAAATAACAGTAAGTCACCGATGGTAAAATCTTATAAATCGATTCACAAAACAAATGAAAATCTAACACAAACTAAAAGGATAACATGATTTTCCTTTTTGGTCTTTTTAACATTTTTTTATTCGAGCGTCACTGAGTCTTTTGTTGACAAAACGCTCGTCTGGCGTCTAGCGAAAATATGCAATTTTAATCCAGATATCTATGATGAGCTTATTTGCTTTACACTCTTCACCCGCCATGGAAAACAATACATCTGTTAGAATAAAACCGAGGAACAACAACCTTTTGCTACAGTTACTATAAAATAAATTTTGCCGGGAGTATCTCATTTCACTGAAAGCACAAACGTGTTTCTGCATTTCCTGCTCCACCCCCATCTTATATTGATATGCTGTTATAAATCGCGAGACCTAAGTATTTATAGATTGATGTAATTCAAACACAAAGTATTTATCAATACAATTGTTGATCATTATAATTTTATTTGAATCTTTTGAAATATCGTTTTAAGAATGATCTAAACTAGTCTGTTAAATTGTTATGGCAAAACTATATTAACCTGTATCGGTAAGTACATGTTGCTGTATTAGTAAATTATTACAGACCAGGGCTTGAAGTCATTAAACTTTTGAGTCAGTGTTTTATACTCATACTCCAAAATCAACCAATCAGAATGCTGAATTTCATGTTTCGAGCATGAGTGTTGTGCTCCGAGCACTGAGCAAAGTATTATGACTTCAACCCCAGAGCTACTGAATATAATCAGTTTTATTTTAGAATTGAGACAATACAACAACAATGATTACGCCTCACTACACTTACCAGACGGATTTGTAATGTATATATAAAAAAAATCTATTTTATCTTAATCAATTTCTGTGATATTAAAAACGTTTTTTGTGACGGTTATTCTTTCATGTGACGCGAAGATTTTTATTTCATTTGTAGTGTCCATGTGTACTGTCGGAAATTAATGAGAGTTGTCCATCTACATTTTACACTTTGTACTTTTTTATGTATCTCTGTGTCGACTTTTTTTGCGTCAGTTTGTACTGAAGTTCTGTCAGGTATTGTTGACATTCATTTTAGATTTAGTTTTAACATAGCCATATAAGCAGGAGGTTTTGAGAGCCAAATGAACCAGCTTATTTCACAATTTTTCTGTAAAGTCCCCTACCAAGTCAGGAATATGGCAGTTGTTATCTGCAGTCCGTTTCTATGAATGTTGGCGTTTGCTTTTGTTGTTGTAAGTGTTTCTGGTGTTCCGTTGTTTTCTTTTCATAGTTGATGTGTTTCCTCAGTTTTAACTTTGCTTTTCTTGTCCTATTTTAATACATCTGTAAAAGAAAAAAAACCCACACGTTATAAATAACATGCGTCCAATCATTTACATGTTCTAACAAATTATTACATTACTTAGGTGCATTGTCATTACTTCCAAATTATAGTTTGAAAAACCTTCATATGCAAAATTAGATATGAAGGACAGAGAGTTTAGTGATCAAAATCATGTTTAAGTTCCGCCAGTACCTTAATTGAGTGCCACAAGTACAGAACATGTAATCAGGTGGTTGTTCGTGGTTGCTGTCTATTATGTTTGTTTTTCATAAGTACTACTGACCATTGCTTTTATCATTTTTGAATTGTTCTTGCGATGTATTTTTTATGAATTTTGTTTGTGCACAAAATTAAACTTTCTTGGATATCAAATTGTCTCGAGCTTTGATTATAGTCATTGTGTAAGATGAAGCTGTTCATGGAAGAAAAGACAAGTAAACATGGAAACATCAATGTTTGTATTGTTATATCAATTGTTCGTTGCTGATTTACTAGGTTAATTGGTGAGTTTCTTTGATTTTAACGCATCATGTAAACTTGTAGAAACAAACATCAATTGTTCGGTATTAAACCCAGGTGAAAAGAAAAAAAATATAGTTTAAATTATACTTACTTATAATTAACTCATCATAGATACCAGGATTGAAATTTTATTTTTGCGTCAGACGCGCATTTAGTCTACACTAGACTCATCGGTGACAATCGTATCATAAATTGTTAAATAGGCGAAATAAAGTTCGAACTTGAAGAGCGTTGAGGACCAAAAATTCCTAAAAGTTTTAACAAATACAGCTAAGATAATCTATTTCTGAAGTAGAACAGCCTTAGAATTTCTAAGTTTTGTAAACAGTTAACTTATAATTATGATACTCAATATCAATGACAATTATGTCAGCACAGTAGTGCTAATTTCTTGGCTGATTCACCCTTTTTTTTAATCGGTACTCCAATACGATACTAGCGTCTACAGGGAACGATAACAGTTTAACCATATACCAAGGGGAACATAGAAATCTCGCGGATTATCTAGTGTGCAAAAATTATTGCATTTTTGCACAAAGGCAAAGAAAAATCTAGATGAATCTCTTCTATTTAACAGTAAAAGCAAAGTATTATTAACATTCTATAAGGCTATAAAGAAAATAAAAAAAATATGTTTTGGAACGACTTCTCCGACCCTTTCTTATGCATAAGAGGTACTTTCTCGTCTTATAATCCTTTACTGGCGAGACGCAGGTAAACCAATAGATAAATAAATATAGCCTTCACGATGTTTAGCATGTTTTCCTCCATGTATTTTATAGATAAACATTTTTCATAGCATTGATCATATATAAACAATATTTTTTGAAATGACAAATTTGAGAATTAAACTAACGAAGCATAGTCAGCGAATGACGAATAATTAGACAGATCTGATCGAGTGCAATTATTTATACCAAATTTTACGTCATGATTTAACGTTAAAAACATGATTCTTTTTCATTTGTCATGTCTGCGTTATTCCCCGTTTATAGACATTATGAATACGCATTTGGATGACGAATTATAGATTATAACAGATTGTTTTATGAAACATTGAAAAAGTAAAATCTTCAAATATCAAAATTGTTTTACACAAGCAAGAAAACTTTGTGTTAAATATAAACTAGACATATACATGTACTAACATATTGTTTTTAGAATTAAGAAATCAAAGGCAAACGCTTTTTTGTTAATTCCTAACTCTGAGAAAGAAACACACATTTCGAAAAGTTCCAGTTCATTTTCATTGAAATTGATATCTTTTTAATAACTACAATAAGAATCACCTGAGTTTACAAGTATTCCAAGACATAATGTATACGTTCATCATAAGATATTTCTTGTTTGAACATGTGCAAAAAACGAATTCCTTGTTATTTATCTGATCTGGAACCAGCTGATTACATCAAATATATACGATGTTCTTATCGAAATCATACACGCCTGATTTGTAAAGATGATGTAAAATGTATCAAAAATTTCAACATTTTAAAACCGAAACTACCGATAAGACAAATCACGGAAGACAGCGGGAAGAGGCGCAATGGAGATAGTTATCTCCCCTTATCAACAATGGCGGCTTTCATGTATATCTCCGAGTGAGATATTTACCTTGTATCTTTATGATAGCACTAAATATATGGACAATTTCTGGCTTTAGTTCCAAGATTTTGATAAGATTGATAATCTTTTATTCTAATTTGAATTTGATTTCAGATAGTGTTTAGGATGCACTTGGTGTACATTGAATCATCAATTTTTTAAGAAAGATACTGGCCTATAAATGTCGCATTTAGATAAATATTATATAAATATGTATTGAGAAAACAGGTCTTTGATTGAATTAACATATTTATGTTTTGATTAAAGTTGATAAAGTATTGTTATCTTTTTTAATCAAGTTGAACATCAACAAATCAAATGCACTTTAAATATTTGAAGATACGCCTATCATATCTATTGCCTCGGTAAAAAACAAAATAACTCAGATAGTCCTTACATAATAGCAGAACAATTACCTCACATCGAATTTTACGTCTTTTCTAAAAAAAAAATTATATACTGGTGCTGCGTAACCGAATTAAAATAGAATAAAAAATAATCGCAAACTTAGAATTTAAGACATCAGTTGTTTACTGATGTACGAATCTCGTAAATCGACGAAAAGACACAAATCAGAGTAACAAACAAAAACGGAGGGATTCACATACACTGCAATAGGAGCTGAATGGGATGTGTCGACAATGTTAAAAGTAAAATTAACAAAAGTACTGAACTCTGCTGAACACTCAAAACAGAAAGTCCGAAATCAAATAGCGCCTTTTGCAATACGTGCAACACCCGCATTACAACTACACTCATTTCTGTTCTCATATATTGAAATACAATATATTCGTGTAAATTAATAACAGATGAATTTATAAGTATGCAGAAATCTAAGACCGCGAAAACATATCGCTAGTGAGGTAACACACCAACAAATTGTATCGTCAACCAATTCGTTATGGTGAACATAAATCGGATGTAGTGTCAATTGCATTCGTTTTGCGGAGAAGCCGTTTTTGTTTAAGGACCATTACCCTTTTAACGAGTCTCGTATAGCAAGAACCTGCACGAGCGTATTAACCGACAAATGTAAACAATTTGCAATTGAGTCGATGATATGTAGCTGATGCAAAATGGGGAGCTGACAGTTCGAAAGTTAAAGCGTTCATGTGTCTCCATCGGTTTTATTTTTGTAACCCAGATTAGTTTTCTCTCAATCGATTTAAAATATTCGAACAGCGGTATACTACTGTTGACTTTGCTTATTAATAGTTATCAAGATGCCAAGATTATAATTTAGTACGCCAGACGCGCGTTTCGTCTACAAAAGACTCATCAGTGAGGCTCATATCAAAATATTTATAAAGCCAAATAAGTACAAAGTTGAAGAGCATTGAGGATCCAAAATTCCAAAAAGTTGTGTCAAATACGGCTAAGGTAATCTATGCCTGAGATAAGAAAATCCTTAGTTTTTCGAAAAATTCAAGATTGGTAAACAGGAAATTTATAAAAATGACCACATTATTGATATTCATGTCTACACCGAAGTGTTGACTACTGGGCTGGTGATACCCTCGGGGACGAAACGGCACCAGTAGTGGCATCGAGCCAGGTCTGTAAATAGTTAAAGACACCAGGATTATAATTCCGTACGCCAGACACGCCATTGCGTGTGTAATAAATGTGTGCGTTCGTCTACCTGTGTTAATATCGAGGCAGAGATCAAGATATGAAGCTGACCTTTTTATCTTGTCATGAACTTCAAGTTCACTTGGATTTTGTTATAAATGTAAGCACTATTTGGGATATTACGAACATCGTCAATAAATCGGAATGGCAAAAATGTGCCTTGTAGGATTCTTTTTGTTTGTAAAATTTTTCAGGAGATCCGTTTCACACGATAACATAACAAGTGTCAACTTTGAGTTGTGTACAATTAGTACCCATTGGAATACCGAATGTCTACTGAAATGTCAGGCCACTAAACTCAATAAATATGAAGTCAATTAAAAAGTCAAGCATATTGATGACATCATATTCTTTGAATTTGTCGTAGGAATAAGTGAGTTTCTTCACATAGTAGGATTTTGATTCAAAACTTATGATGGTAATTGAAAAACAGATTAAATAGATTTTATGAATCCACATCCTATTGACACTACTGATTGAAAATATCTTATCAAAATAAATCTGAAATCAATCTTTTATTATTGAAAGTATGGTGGTAAGAAAGTTGTTTAGTATTGAAGTTGAAAGTCCTTTTCCAATTAATTCTCAAGTAGAGAAGGATGGTCTTGGGATTCTCTGAAATCTCTTCATTTGAGAGTGAAACATCAGAATATGTGTGATTTCCAGTTTTCCCCTGAATACCAAGTTCTTTAGTGGGTTGTAACAACAACATGTTTGTCTTGAAAAGAGAATAAGGCATCCACCACCTGACTTCTTGAAATGGACAGAAACTTGACATTTTTCGTATGTCCATTGTACATCGTCGATTTCGAATGCGCTTCTAAATGCACGACCGGAACAGCATTGCTTCATTCAAATAAAGTGTCAGGTTTTGGTTCCTCTGGTTGTCGCATTTTTCAATTTCTGGCATGGTGCACAATTACATGTACCAGGAACCAGATTTTTTTCCCAAATTTTCTCCTCTTTTTGTAAGAAATCGATTATCTAAAAAAAATAAATTCAAAAAAATTAAAAAAATTCTGACTACTTATATTGTATATCTAAAGTTTTTGTCATAGTTGATAAAATATGTAATCGAATACTCCGATAATAAACTTTTGTCTGTTGTACTGAAAACATGTTCCACAATGAAATGATAGAATCTAAAAACAATTAGAAAAACAGTCAATATAAAAAATCTCATTACGAACTCATGCTTCCGAAATACTTTTCATCATAAGGATTAATAATGAAAGAAAACACAATTTTTACCTACATTTAGTAACTAGGTTCCAAATATAAACAAGATACATAAATTTCAAACAGGTGACACAAAACGTCATACGAAAACAGAAAACACTAGTACAAAATAAAAAGACGCGCATCATTAGGCGATTAATAGAGTGACGAAAGATACCAAAGGGACAGCCAAACTCTTAAATCTAAAACAAACTGACAACGCCATGGCTAAAAATGAAAAAGACAAACAGAAAAACAATAGTACACATGACACAACATAGAAAACTAAAGAATAAACAACACGAACCCCACCAAAAACTAGGAATGATCTCACGTGCTCCGGAAGAGTAAGCAGATCCTGCTCCACATGTGGCACCCGTCGTGTGGATTAACCTTTGTCAAGACTAGATGCGGTTTAAATGGAATGAACCAGCGAGAAGCTTTTCATGCCAACGGAAAATCGAAAAAAAAACACCCAGTAATAAAAACGACATTTACATTGACAAATGAATATTACAAAAAAATTGCTGAAAAATAGCAATATCGACATTTAACTTGTGATCGTGGATTCAGCATTAAAAGAAAATTAGTTTAAAAACCCTAAACCATCAAGTGTCAACTTCTTGAGATGGTCCAAACTTTTGATTTGTTTCTCAAATACCCAATAAAGGATTTATCAGTGAAAAATAAACCACCAACAGTATACTTAAAGAACATATTCAAATATTCCAAAAGACACTATAATAAATACCCACTTTCAATTTGCCTGGATATTATATTAGTTGTATTATGAAGTGTTAGTTTAAATATCTTATGACCGGAAGTAAAACATCGAGGTGATTAGATATCACCAAATGATCTTTGTGAATGATTTAAAAATAAGTTGTAACTTTATTATTTTTAGATAACATAAACGGCTTAAAAGCACCATATTTTAAAACCGAGTATGTACTTGTCTCTAGCTGCTGATTTTTTGTTAGAAAATTGCTACTCAGTATAATTTTTACCAATTATAACATAAGCGTTCAGACATTTGAAACGGTCTCAGGATTGTCCCGTGTCTCTGGAACGTGATTGTTTAATACCAGTTCGGTAAGCATCTTGCTTTTCGGAATCAATGGGTTATGACATAACGGTATCATCATTTAAAAAATAGAAAAAGACTTTTTAAAGTTTGTACTTCCAAAGCCCTTCTCTATATATACCTCTATCAGGAAAGGCCAAATTACTAGTTGCACAATTGTAAACTTTAGAATACCTCAAAATGAAAAAAGCTTTGTGACCAAAAGGGTCTTGATTGAAAGAAAAGCTATTTAAGGTCAAGTTTAAATTACCAGCATACAGATTTGGAACCTTCTTGTTTTAATATTTCCTATTACAGTTAACTATTGCACTGTTCTGTATAAATACGAATATACGATCAATGCAAATGATGACGTTAAATCAGATGCCCCGTTTACCTTGTAAGATAATTCTTGTATATAGTATCTAAGGGCTCTTTTCTACGTATCAATACTATTGTGAAACTACTTATTGAGAATTAGAAATGCATTTCTCGGCTTTTCGATGTAGCTTTTTCATATATAAATAACATTTTAATTAAAAATTAATTTAAAATGTCGACATATAACTGCCCTTAGTTCTTCCACTTTCAGAAGTGGTATTAACCATGGTTAGAAAGCTGCTCTTATTTCCATCATATATAATCATTATATCCAATAGAAGATTCTAATAGTTCTACATTCAAAAATCAAATTTATAAGCGAGTATACAAAAATTAAGCTAAAGAATAATTATGTTTTATAACCAAATATATATATATATATATTTTATTTATCTATGAATAACTGCAGTGTGTATATTTACACTATACATTTTGAAACCTATTGAAATATTTTCTAGAGAATTATTTGAAAAGACTTCCAAATTTTGTGCAAAATTACGGTGGGCATGAAAAACATAAACAAGCTCCGTTGGATGTTGGTCATGATACTGTTTGGCTTTTATTTTCAAAACAGAATAATAAAGTACTAACACCACATATAACTGTTTTATCCAGGTTTTTATCATAAAAAGTGGTTAATTCAGAAAATGTTAACATTGTCGCCTATGGCAGAATAAATAGTACCGTTTTCCCATCACATCTTTTCATAAATTAAATGCGTTTACATGAGCGTGTATTTCTTTATTTGATTAGTCCTATTTGTACCGGATAAGTTTGTTTTAAGTTATATGGAAGAATTTGCTCATCAATAGGAACACGGGTGTTGCAATAGTTATCAACAGAACAATCCTTTGACAAATAATTTGAAATTTAGCTTTACAAAATATGCGTAATTTAAAGAAAAAGATCAAATGTTTCAAGATTTTAGTGATTTTAGAACGCAGTTAACGTAATGTGTTTAACATATAAGACATTTCAGATGCAGTCATCTCGTTGAAGAAAGACGTGTTTTTTTTTATTCTTAACATGTCAGTGTGTATGCTTTACCTACGATAAAACTCAAATATTTATCAAAGGTACCAGACTTATAATTTAGCATGCGCGTTTCGTCTACATAAGACTCACCAGTGTCGCTCATATCAAAAACATTATAAAGCCAAAATATGCTTCCGTCCGTTCGTTCGTTCGTTCGTTCTTCTGTTTGTTTTTTCCTCACCTCACGTTACAGATTACAGTTTTGGATTAATCATGGTATATATAAATTTTTGCGGTAACATTTATTCGAACTTTCGTACACATGTTCATTATGAGTGAAATTAAAAAAATAATAATGTGCAAATAAGTGTTTGGACCAAATTTTTATGGTACACAGAACATTGAGATGTAATGGTGCGAGCGAGATATCTTGTCGTATTGACACATATTCATGTTTATCTTAATTTGGGTGAACCACTGCTTTTGAATACCAGAATTTTTTTCGATATTGTGTTCTCTATTCGCATTTGAATATTAATTCTATACTTCATGTATTCTCGCCATGCAGTTATAGCTCGTATAGACATCGAAGGTTATATACAAATCAATTATTCATGATTGTCAAAGCAATATTATACATTTTGTATTGCTGCACACATGCACTGATAGTAAATTATGTAATATAGTTCTTAGTACATTAAGTATTTATGGTATCATATACATAAAGGTTTCTCTTTAAAATCTTGTAAAAGATTCTGACAAACTTTACACAAAACCTGGTTGTATCTTTTAAGATAAATTATATATTAATATGTTGACAATTTCAGGTTATTAGATACAAATGTAAATATGATGTAACAATAAGGAAAATTACTGTGGTATGATTAATTGGATGAACATTTAAATCTAAAAACATTGCTGAATATACAAATTAGGAATATTATATCTTGTTCTATCAAAACCTAACATTTTTGGTGACCTGAGTGTGAACATGTTATCTTCAAAGATGTAACACGACACTACAAGAAAAAGTTCTTAAATATTAACATTATAGGTAATATATATATACCTTGAAAACAGATTACACATAGATCACTTAAAAACCAAATGCTTCTTTTTTTGAATTCATCTAGGGTTGGAAAGCATTGACCAAATACATTTTGTATGAAGCGCGGACGCATGGTCAACCTTTTTACAACCCTTTTAAATTACAAAAAGAAGCATTCAATATTTATAATTATAATATGACGTCCTTCTGACGCTTTGTAAACAAAGCCGTGTTCTAATGAGCAAAATATATTTGACACATGCGCACGAACTTACTGTGTATATTACGTTATTTCCATCGTTATCCTTTAAAATATATACATTTATATATATAAATAGCAGCTAGTATCATAAACTTTTATTATATATTTTTATATAACATATATTTACCCTGCTCGTAGTTTTTAAACTTATCAAATATGAAATGTAATGCACAGACTTCTCGGGGAGGACACGGGAAAAGCCAAACAGTTTTACTGTATTTTCGTACGCTTCGGCCTATAAAAATACTGTATTTGTCCTATTAGAATCGAAATAATTAACGCTCAGTGTAAACTATCGACAAATATTATGCCTACCCATTTTAAAATGAGCATAGAACATGACATGAAGGAATTATTTCTTAATTACATTTTTAGCTAGAATCATGAAGACACAATTCTATCAATTTTTCTTTAATTTACATTTGCACTTTATTGAAGGACCTCCTGTTATCATGCATGTTACATTTCATTGTGCAATGAATGTCTATTTCAGAAGGACACAATATTTCTGCTAGCTAAGCAAAATAACGTATCCTAATGAAACATACGTGCAATGTACTTTCTAAACAAATCGGGGAATGAGTCGGACTTGGAAAAATGGAAGACGAGATTGTAGCTAGTAATACAATAGAAGTTAATTTTATATAAGGCCGTCTGTAACACATATATTTTGTAATGGCTCACCAAGGCATGCTGTCCACAAAGTTTTAGAAGAAATAACACCATCTTTACTATTTCGTTTTTTTTATTTTTTTTTATTTGTTAGCTACAACCTTTAAAACCAATGAAATTCAAGATAAGCACTGGAACGTATACCGTTGTATCTAAACTTAATATGTAGATGCTAAATGCATATAAATTATATCTTCAATTCATTAGGATAATAAGTTCAAACCCAGAGAAGGTGAAAACATTTTTCTTGTCGTAGAGTTTAGTTCTCAGTCGACCCTCGATTCCTAGGTGTAAGTAAAGCAGGTACACATAAAGTAGCTATACTATCTTAAATTATTACACTTAATAACCTAAACAGGTTTTATTGTTTTATAAGTTATTGAAATGAAGGAATGTGATGATAATAAGTACATTCATTATAATAGAACCGTTCACCTGTGAAAACATTTTCTCTGGGCGTAAAACTTTACCAAGATGAAGCATTTAGTGCTCAATCTAATACTGAAGTTTTAATATTTTTCAAAGTCACTTAGACATTATATACCTTAATAGTTGTTCATTTATTTATATGTATAAAATATTATACGAAATTTAGAAATTCAATTATTTTTTCCACTACTACTAATCATATATATTTTTTTGGCTCTATGTAAAAAATAACCATTTTACCAATAAAGCAAAATGATGACAACGCAAGAAGTGTAACTCTAGTAATTTTCCTGAAATTTTACAGATTTTAATCGGCCAGGAGTTACTTTCCCTAGACCATTGTTTGATATATAGATTCTTCCACTGCACCGAGTGTAATATGATATTGATCCACTCGAGACATGCAGTTAAAATTTCAAACTTAAAACGCAAGGCTCGGTGATCGTCATATATATTACAATTAAACTGTCGAGAGTAAATATATATCGTACTACACGACATTTTCTTTCCTTTAATGATTTTTTAAACAATATGCAGGCAAAACTATTCGTTCTTTTCAAATGATCTGCAAAAAATGTGTTCTTTCTATGTGACATCATCAGGCATGGTCGCATGTCGTCACAATAGAAAATTCAGAGGAAAGCTAGAAATTTCGACGTCATAATCGAATTTTTACCAATGAAGAACAGAGATTAAGATGGCTCGGGACTATTCGACTGCGCATAATTTCACGCAAGAATTACAAAAGTATTTGTCGTAAACTCGATATATATATTTTTTTAAATATTTTGATTGATTAGAAATGTTAAATCATTGTAGTAATGTGAGTAATAGACTATTTTCGTTCTAATCCATATTTGTTAAAGGGTCAAAATGACATTTCACCCATTTTCACCATTTTCCCGCCAAAACTTTGGTTTCAAGGCAAAATATTTTTTTCCCTTATCGGTGACCTATGTTTTTTTATGGCTAATTCTTTGAAGCTATATTCCAGCTTTTCATACACTAGTTTTGGACCAATTGTCATAGAAGGTTTTTTTTGATATTCCGATAAAAATATGTCAACACCTATCATTTCATTGATAAATGGTCCCTTTTACATACCTGTTTAAAAGTAAAATTTTGAGCTTACGTGGTCCGTGACCCCCTATTTTTTCGACCAATTTGATTCATTTCCTTTAAAGAAAATAAAATAACAAAAAAACGGCACTTCTGATAGAAACTTCGAATAGGCCCGAGCCACCTTAAACAAACCACTCGTTGATAAGTTAGAAACAATCAACAGATTAGAAAAGGAATAAAATATGATAAATAATAAAAACAGTAATATTTTTCAATAAAAACATTCATTTGCAAAGTAAGGGGTGGACAATTTGATATTCTGGGGGGGGGGGGGGGGGGGGGGGCAGGAGGATTTTTTTTTGATCGGTTATTTATTTTTGTAAACTGAGAGGACAGATTATTCATTTTCTGTACTATTGAAGCAAGATTTTTCATTTTCATTAAAACAAGGGACTGATTATTCATTTTCACCACTAAATTTATGATAGATTCAAAAACATACAATTTATTTGTTAATTATGAATAATTAGATATGGGAAGATGTAGTGTGAGTGCCAATGAGACAACTCTTCGTCCAAATAACAATTTAAAAAAAAGGTAAACCATTAATACATGTATAGTCAAATCATTTTGTGCCATTTAATCAGAATACTGAATAGATCACTATCCCCTGCAGAAATTTTAAGATTCAAGATTTCATTCATAACCTCAGACACATACTTGCATGTGTACAAGATGACAATATATAAAAACATTTCAAGATTATACATGGCGAGACAGGACAAACGAAACACAAATACATAGTTATAAGTATATTATAAAAGACAATTGGTATAATTAGATTAAGTGTTTTATAAGTTTCTTCACAAAATTAATCTTTATATTCCCACGCAATATACACGTATTGCATACATACATTACAGTAATTTTTTTTTGGTTGTACCTAGCCTCTGTCAAAAGGTTTGTCAAACATATTTTCGCCGAGCGGAGCGAGGCAAATTTTTTTTAAGGGTTTTTAGAACCGCTGAAAGCCCAAGAAGCTATAGACCTGCTGAGTTATTTATTTTCAATACATTGGAAGTCAGGTAATTTATTTTCTAACTACCACAGAACAATCCATTTGTTTTTGTGATTATCAAGGCTGAGTGATTTATTTTCAAAATCCTCCTGCCCCCCCCCCCCCCCCCCCCCCCCCCCAGAATATCAAATGGTCGTCCCCTAAATGCATAAGATTAAAAGAATCTGACCAAAGTGGAAAGTGAGAAAATATTGTGTTATTGCATCAGTCAAGAGGTCGAATTAATTTTGAGGAAAATGATGTTTCATTGAAAGTACGATAGCTATCGACAGTTTTCTCTTTCTTAACTGTGGATCCGTTGTAGTCCTGCATAATGCTAAAATATTGCTATTCTCAAATACCTATATAAAATTGAAAATTGAAATTTGAAATCTGTTCAAGAGACAAACAACCGCCCAAAGACCTGGAAATGGGACAAAGCCACCTTTAAAATCCCGCACCCGGAGCCGGGGTTCTGCTTGCCCATAAACATTAATATATTATACTAGTCCTGAAAAAAATGTTCGTCACACTACACTCGGAACATATCATTTAACCAAAATTAAAAACAAAAACTAAAACACATAAGATTAACAAAGGCAAAAATATCTGCTTAATAACAGACGCAAAAAACAAATTGATTGGGTTTAATATTTTTTAATGAGACCTCAACCCTCCTCCCCTTTACCTGTATACAAGTTTAATAAACAAACACATGGCAATACGCACAGTAAACACAGTTCTTAAAAGGAGATCGGATTACGATTTTATGAGTGGTGACAAAGGAAAATATAAGAAAAATAAATACGAGCAACATAAATTTACAAAGGACTACTACATGTATTCCTTACATGTATGTCGTAACATCAATCCACGTCCCCTTTCACCACAAATTTGACCTACCGAATTGTAGACTATTAACCGGGTTGGTAATAACATGAGCAACTCGATAGGTGCCACATGTGGAGCAATATTTGCTGACCCTTCCGGAGCACCTGAGATCAGGCACGCCCAGTATCAAGATGGACATTACACACATTTTTGTAATATGGTTTATGTCTTATAAAGATTAAGATTTTCAGCCATGTCTGCCTCATATCTTGACTTAAATATATAGAAAATAAAAATGATGGTCGATTGAAAACAAAATTTAACGGCAAAAAAGATGATTTTAGCTTCTAAATTAGTGATATTACAATTTCTATATAGCAACATTCCAGCAGTGCATGTAAAAGGAGAATTTATCTCCCAGATAAAACGATATTCCAGGTTTTGTATCTCCTATCATGATTTCTTTAACATACCTTTCACAGGGAAGCTATTTAACCAAAAATTCCAAGTGGTGAATCATTTCTTCGTAAATTTTACGGACGCCATCACGAGTTGATTGACTGTTATGTAATATGGTTTATACAGATGACGTCATATATGTTCCAACTATTGTTTCTACAATCATCTTATCCCTTTCCTCGAACGTGACCTACCATATAAGAGTCATAATCAGGCTTGTCCTTGTATAAGCAACACGACGGGTGATACGTACGTGGAACAACTGATTTAGTTTTCCATATTGAGTTTTTGTATTTTTGTATTTGTTTTGGTTTTTCCTTTTCCCTGGCGCGAAATCTCGAGATTGCATGTCAATTGGGTATCGTTTAACTCCCTTTAATGATGCATACCAGTTTTGAATTTTGTTTTTGGATTTTTTTTTTTTTTTTTTTTTCAACTTTTCCTTATTTTATTAACATAATAATTTTACTTTTGTTTGGTCGGACGCATTTAGGAAATCATATCAATACGGATAGCCTTCGGTAATGTACAGAAACCATACTATATAGCAAGATATAAAAGAACACAAATGTGGAGACCTTGTTTTAAGGTTTTTGTAAGTCTTTAAGAAATTAAAGACTCTTTTTGCCACGTGTTCTGATCAAGCGAAAGAATACAGATATAACGGTAAGATTTTTTCGTTCTAAATATGTATGAACTACTTTTCATTGACCTTCATTAAGCAACAAGGCAGTCACACTGATATTTAATTGTTTTTATCCAGTATTGAATTTAGCACTAATAGTGCCTTCTTACAAGGGTAAGCGTCTCGTCCACTTGTATTTTTGCTCATCTGATGAGTTTAGCCTTCGGTAACTAAATTTTATAGTTCGTTTTTATGTTGTACTGTTATTCCACTGTCTCAGGTTAGGGGAGGGTCGGAATCCCGCTTATATGTTTAACACCACGACATGCTGTATGTTTGTGTCTGTCCCAAGTCAGGAGCCTGTAATTCAGTAGTTGTTGTTTATTTATGTGTTACTTATTTGTTTTTCGTTCAATTTTTGTACATACATGAGGCCGTTAGTTTTCTAGTTTGAAGTGTTTTACATTGTCATTTCGAGGCCTTTTATAGCTGACTATGCAGTATGGGCTTTGCTCATTGTGGAAAGCCATACGGTGAACTATAGTTGTGTTAATTTTTGTGTCATTTCGGTCTCTTTTAAAGAGTTGTCTCTTTAATTTGTCAATCATACCACTTCTTCTTTCATGCTTAATAAAGATTGCATTGTGCGCTTGACATACCAAAACATAATATGGAAGTCTATAAAGGTTTGTCGTGATAAACTCCTATTTTAAGATCCCCGGTCGTTATACATTTGATTTGTTGCGAAGTATCATCCATGCAATTTATATAATATCAACATTGAAAGCATGATGGTGCTTCTCAAAATAGGAACAATGTAGAATGCTTAACAAACTGTGATTCAGTATTTAGTTTAGACAGATACATTGTACTCAAACAGCATATGACATGATTTTGTTGTTTTGTATATTATTTATAGTGCAAATGCATAGGAACTGGTTACAAGAGAATGTAAAACTAAGAGGTTTAGTTTATAATCATCATGGAAATGGCATTATTATCCGTGAAGTGCTACAAATTGTAGAATAAGCAACGCACTGCGGTAAACTTTTAATACAGTATTAAATTTCCGAGCTTAATCATCATATATAGCATTAATTTTACAGTTCAGTGCGTTTAAAGCTGATTTTAACAACTCCATGAAATCTATTGCAGCTTGGTGGCCATCCATACGTAATTCTTTAACCATAGGATTATGAAAAAAAAGAGATAGCATTCAATTTGTTAATTTGCACTGTTTATTATGCAGAAGATATTAAATTTTCTTATGTGCATTGCATTGCACCGTAGATGTAATAAGTATGTAAGAATAATAACATTTTATACCGTAAAAGGTCTGAAGTTATGCGTACAATATGTATTGGGAACAACTTAACTCTATAACCATCGATATATTGACATAAAAATGAGAAATCGATGAAAGATCCATGCGACGTTCATTCTTATATTAAGACACAGGGGGGCCTCGGTGACCCAGTGGTCTAAGTAAATGCTACAGTAATCACTAGCCATTCAATACTGGAGTTGTGAGTTCGAACCCGGCTCGTGCGGTGCACTCGACTCCACTCTTAATTGACTAGGATTGCCAGTTATCCTATCGAAGGTCGGTGTTCTTTACCGGGCACTCCGGCTTCTTCTATCAATAAAAACTGACCGCCACGAAAAAGCGTCATTTAAACAACACCAAAAGTCAAAATAAAATTATAATAAGTCCCCCGTTTACACTTGGACTAAAATTAACCGATCTTTATTTGAAACTTTCTTAAAAAGACCAGTTGAAGTTTTTGTTGAACTTTCAACTTTTGTCGCAGAAAATAGGGATAGTGATCCGGCGGCGGTAGCGATGTAAAATTTAGTTTAACTTCCTTAAAGCTTTAGGTTTTTGATCGTGCCTGGATGCTTCATACTTTGTATGTAGATGTCCTTTGTTACGAAGATCCATCTGTCACATGTTTATTGTCCTTGACCCTTTTTTCATGGTTCAGTGACTATTTAAATTTTTTTATAGATTTTTTGAAATGTTTATTTCTCTCTTTTTATGAGTTAAAGGATAAATATATTTGGTATGTGCGTACCTTGGATGGTCACCATGCCTGTCAAACAGTTTTCGCTTGACCTTGATCTGATTTCCTGAATCCGTGAACAAGGTTAAGTTTTGGTGGTCAAGTTCATATCTCAGATACTGTAAGTAATAGGTCTTGTTTATTCGGTGTATGGAAGGACTGAAAGGGTACATGTCAAACTGGCCTTGACTTTATTTCCATGGTTCAGTGGTTATAGTTAAGTTTTTGTGGTTCAGTCTGTTTTCTTATACTGTTAACAACTATATTTGGTGTATGTAATGATTGTAAGGTGTAGCTGGGAGTAGTCAACTGACCATGATGAATCTGTATGTTGGATGTGTACGGATTGATAGGTCAGTCTTAGAGGCATGATTTTTTATTAGTTGTTAGTGGCTTTGAACTAGCTGTCAGATAACTGCGAGTACTCTTAGATCTGTTCATTGTGTCTTTTTGTGTCGGGATATATAAGTACCCGGCCATGTTCACTTGTATTTTTTGTGTATCTGATGAGTTAAGCCTTTTTTTAACTGATTTGTATAGTTCGTTCTTATTTTATACTGTTATACCACTGTCTCAGGTTAGGGGAGGGTTGGTATCCCGCTAACATGTTTAACTCCGCCACACTATTTATGTATGTGCCTGTCCCAAGTCAGGAGCCTGTAATTCGGTGGTTGTCGTTTGTTTATGTGTTACATTTTAGTTTTTCGTTCATTTTTTTTACATAAATAAGGCCGTCAGTTTTCTCGTTTAAATTGTTTTGCATTGTCTTATCGGGGCCTTTTATAGCTGACTATGCGGTATGGGCTTTGTTCATTGTTGAAGGCCATACGGTGACCTTTAGTTGTTAATGTTTGTGTCATTTTGGTCTTTTGTGGATAGTTGTCTCATTGGCAATCATACCACATCTTCTTTTTTATATGACCTTATTTTCATGGTTCAGTGGTCAAAGTTCAGTTTTTGAATTTGGTCTTTTTTTTCTATAGGTCAACAATATTTGATGTATGGAAATATTTTAAGATGTACATGTCAGTCTCGCTTCTTTTATTTTATTTGACCTTGATCTCATTTTTACGGTTCATTGCTCTGTGTTAAGTGTTTGTGTGTTGGTCTAATTTTAAACTATAAGCAATAGGTCAACTATGTTTGATGTATAGAATGATTGTAAAGTGTACATGTCTGCCTTGCATAGTTCATCTGACCTTGACCTCATTTTCATGGTTCATTGGTCAATGTTTATTAGATCTATTTTCTCGTTTACATATAATATTTACTTAGGGTCTAGTAGAATAGCAATCCAAAAGGGTGATTTAATGGTATTACGTGTCCTTCAGAGGGAGTGAGAAAAGATATTTCGACATAATATCTGTCTTCCGTTATAATGTATGCACAATGATGCAAGCGGAATACATACTATGGGAAACAACTGATAAGTTAGTTAAGAACAACCGACTTTCGTAGATTTTGCTTAACCCTTTTTGTCCAAATCCTAAACACCCTAGTTTTGAAAACAGGCCAAGAAATAAGAAAACAGTTATGCGCACTTTCTTTTCCGAATCGGTGAATTTTTTAGGACAAAAATGGATCCTTCGAACTTTTCGCATCAGTCAATTGTTAAATATATCTTATGCATTAATTTAAAGTACTTTTTAGTGTCAATAAACACATGTTTGCTTCACATGACATTAAACGCTTTTAGAATTTATATTTCATTCATGCAGATTTCACGAAGATTTTAATCTAATCTGACAGATTTTTCACAATAGTTACGTAATACCAATCACTACCCTTCACAGTCTAAGAAATTGTTGACAATTAGAAGGAGCATCTTTTAATCTAAGAAATGAGATTGCGGTCACGAACATCAACATTTTTAACTCATCGATCATTTTTACCATTCAATGTGTTCTACAATGTAATTATAGTTTTAAGAAATTGTTCTAACTAATATTCACCAACCTTGAAAAAAGTAGAACATATGTCATTTTAAACTCTAGTCATTTTCAAGACACTCCAAAATAGGAAGAGTTTGCTTATGTCCTTTTTTTGTCATAACAATTGAAATAGAAAATAGAAAACACAATAGACATATATAAAATAACATCTTTAGAGGTTCATAAAATTGAGAAAGGAAATGGTGGATGTGTCAAAGCGACAACAACCCGACCACAGAGCAGACAACATTACATAACATATTTGCTCGTCAGTTATGTAGGTCAGTCATATGCATGCAGTATTAACAAGTTTGGGAATTGTTTTCAGCCCCAAAACCTCTTTCATTACAAGAAAATCGAGAAAAATACCCACATAAATACATGAAAATATAGCAATTTCTTACTTTCTAGAATGACGCATAAAGTAGTAAGAGCAACGACAAGTCATCTCGGATTCAGCAGAATTGAATCACCTGACTTTAATTCTTCTGACTTATTGAACTAGTAAAAAAAAATTCGGGTTTGATTGCCAATGAGACAACTGGTAACAAAACATTTCTTTTATGCAAATCACATTATCATGTTCTCATTCTGAATATTCGATTAAGTACAAATATAAAAAAAGAAGATGTGGTGTGATTGCCAATGCGATAACTATCCACAAAAGACCAAAATGACAGAGACATTAACAACTACTAGTAAAGGTCACCGTACGGCCCACAACAATCAGAAAAGCCCATACCGAATAGTCAGCTATAAAAGGCTCCGATAAGACAATGTAGAACAATTCAAACGAGAAAACTAACGGTCTTATTTATGTAAAAGAAATGACTCTGTATCATGGTTTACCCTTTAAATTGTTATTTGGATGGAGAGTTGTCTCATTGGCACTCACACCACATCTTCCTATATCTATTCAATACTGTACCGCGATTCTCCTTTAATTATAAATATCTAGGTTGCTGCAATAATGTACAATAATAGTCCATTGCCAAAATACTTATGTTCTTAATTGACCTTAAAAGGAGTTGATCTTATAATAATCGTTAATAAGTATTATTATACGATATTATATATAGTTTTATTGCAAGGCTCATGTTAATGATTTGCAAACATTTAAATGCGCAAACATCTCAAAAAGTATCAATATATATCGTAAACCTGAATATCTTTCTTTCGATGTTTTTAAAACATATTAAAGTACATTTGTATTAAAGAAATAGCAACAAAAAATATAAAAAGGAAAATAGCGTATTAGATAATTAAATAAGAAGAAACCTTGTGTATGACACCAAATCCTGTAAGGCGTTTCTATGTTCTGAAGTATTATCTCCCGACAAAACTAAAAGATGATAATGACTTGATAGTTGTTTGGATGCACTTATAAATCATTTCAAAAGGAGAAAAAAATCTTTACACATTCCGAAAGAATGAGAATTCAGATTATAGGAGTGCTGACTTTTTTCATTTAATTACTGAAAATAGGTTTCTGACCTAAAATCAAAGTTATTTCTTCAATTATACCCAAAAAAAAGCAGCTTTTCTCGCTGTATACAAAACACGTGTTTACAATTTCTCGCTGTACGAAAAAAAACCCACATATTTACATGTTTTCGCTGTATATACAACACGTGTCCACAGTGCAATATATCATTTTCTTGCTCTCATTTATCTTTAGAGAATGGAAATGGGGAATACGTCAAAGAAACAACATCCGACCAAAGAGCAGAAAACAACTGTAAGCCATCAACGGGTCTTCAACGGAGCGAGAAAATCCCGCACCCAGAGCCAGGCCTCAGCTTGTCCCTCTATGGAAAAATATATACTGGTTCAGTAAAAACGGACCATTAAACATGTATGCAATGTTATACTGATAATATCATGTTAAATGTGTAAAGATTGAAGCACTATACAAAGACCTGTATGATAACGCACACGAACCCTACCAAAAATCGGGGATAGGTATCGTTGACCTGGAAAAGAAAGCAGTTTCTGCTTCTATATATGCATTGCCCAGTTTGTTTTATTGTTTTACTCCTATCAGGTAAAACTATGTGATAAGTTGCATTTTGCATATAGTATACCTGATAAGAGTAAAACAATAAATATAACAATGTTGCGATTCAACGACCAGACTTTTTGAGACTATAATAATCGTCCAATATTTTAAAGTGTATACACAAAACCAATATCATATTTAAAGCTATTTTATAAAAAGTACAGAAACTGCTTATAGAATCTTATCTATTTTGCGAAAAAAATAAGATAAAGAATGCATTTCCACAAAGTATATAATAAAATTGAGAATGGAAATGGGGAATGTGTCAAAGATACAACAACCCGACCAAACAAAAAACAACAGCAGAAGGTCACCAACAGGTCTTCAATGTAGCGAGAAATTCTCGCACCCGGAGGCGTCCCTCAGCCGGCCCCTAAACAAATATATACTGCCGTACTTTAACCTATAATGGTTTAATTTTTAAATTGTTATTTGGATGGAGAGTTGTCTCATTGGCACTCACACCACATCTTCCTATATCTAGTTCAGTGACAATGAACGCCATACCAATTTCCAAACTGCACACAAGAAACTAATATAAAAATAATACAAGACTAACAATATAAATAAGTATAACGAAGGAATCGGATATTAAAATGAGTCAATTGAAAGTTAATCCAATATAATGATTAACACACAGACTTGGCGGAAAAAACAAGTTAATCTATTCGTTACTTTAAAGATGAAAAAGGCGATGTTTATAATTGCCATCAGACATGTATCATTTTGAATAATGCAATGTACTGCCTATAACGCGTTTAATTTTACGGACGCCATCACGAGTTGGTTGACCGTTATGGTAAAACCGTTTCACAAATGATATCGAATATGTTCCTTACGTCGTAACTACAATCCCCTTCCCTTTCATGAATGTGACCTTCCGAATTAGACTATTTACCGGATTTGTAATCACATAAGCAACACGACGGGTGCCACATGTAGAGCATGATCTACTTTACCTTCCGGAGCACCTGAGATCACCCCTAGTTTTTGATGGGGTTCGTGTTGTTTATTCTTTAGTTTTCTATGTTGTGTCATGTGTACTATTGTGTTTCTATTTGTCTTTTTCATTTTTAGCCATGGTGTTGTCAGTTTGTTTTAGATTTATGAGTTTGACTGTCCCTTTGGTATCTTTCGTCCCTCTTTTAATATATAAATACATGTCATAGTAATATTTTATTGCGAAGATAAAAACAACACAATAAAAATTGTTGGAAACTCCAAAGCGCTTCCCTCCAAAAAGTAAAATTAAATGTTAATTGGCGGTTATTTTTTTTATATAATAAAGAAATAACTATTATTTTTAGGTTCTGAAGAATAAATTCCACTAGAACACACCCGCGAAATCACGGGCATTCAGAGCGTAGTTTAAAGTATGTAAAGTGTTGTTGGAAGAATTTTGTAAACTATTGAATGACTGGAGAATTTCAGCAAAAGTATTATAAGTCATAGGTTATTTGGGACAGGAAAATGCTTTTTTTTTTATCCCGCCTCCTTTATTTTCAATATTCCCATTTTTTGGTTTTCAGTCTATCAATTTCAATATGAACATACATTAAGTATGTTATGAACATTCAAATAAGGAGCCTGTAATTCATTGGTAAATTGTTGTTTGTTTATGTGTTATATATTTGTTTTTCGTTCATTTTTTTGTACATAAATAAGGCCGCTTGTTTTTTGGTTTGAATTGTTTTACATTGTCAGTTCGGGGCCTTTTAAAGCTGAGTATGCGATATGGGCTTTGCTCGTTGTTGAAGGTCGTACGGTAACTATAGTTGTTAATATCTATGTCATATTGGTCTCTTTTGGAGAGTTGTCTAAACATGGCAATCATACCACATCTTCTTTTTTTGTAATCAATGAATTTTGTAAAAGATTTAATGACTGGTGAACTTCAGAAAAGGTATAAAAAGTTCACATGAATATTTTGAGCGCTTATCTGTATATTATGAACATTCATTAATATATAAATAGTGTATTTACTTTCAATTCTAAGTTTACTAATCGATCCATAGTGGTCATTGATATAGTATTCAGACCCTCTCTATTTAATAAACTCTGTGACTGCCGTGGATAGTAAACTTCAAAATGATAGCAGATAGAATTCTGAAAAATACACTTTATCTTTGTATATGTATGTTCAAAGTATACAGATAAACGCAAACCGGAAGTCTAATATGACTTAAAATTTCGTCCAATGACGGGACAATATCCGGATGCCTTTTTTCTCGTTTTTCTCCAAAAATAACTAAATCTGAATAATCATATGAATGGATGACAAATGGCACTATGCACTGTACCTATAGGACACAGAGGCGTGTTGATTAATTTATTGTGGAAAGAAGAGAAGCGACACCCAAAATGAGGTCTTCTCGTTTAATAGACTGTATAGATTTTCTCCAAAAATAACTAAATCTGAATAATCATATGAATGGATGACAAATGGCACTATGCACTGTACCTATAGGATACAGAGGCGTGTTGATTAATTTATTGTGGAAAGAAGAGAAGCGACACCCAAAATGAGGTCTTCTCGTTTAATAGTATAGATTATTAAAAGCAGTTCCATTACAACACAATATTTTATTACATTCAGTTTAATGAACTCGAATACAGCCATGTTATTGTAACTATACTACTTATTGTATACTGGATTATTAGAGATATCCTTTGTAAACCAATCACAATGCTCTTCAACTTTGTATTTATTTTACCTTTATGTCTTACCGTGACCACTAACCAATGTGGTCCGAGACCACTATTGTCGTCCCTTGATAGTCCCTATTGTTGACTGTGGGTTACTTGCCACTAATTTTTATACCCCTTCCAAATGTATTTCTCCATGTTTAATGCCTCAAATTGCAAGTAGGGGGATAAAATTACACTGTAAACAAATTTGGGTTCAGAATTTTAAAGGAAAGTAGTGATTTGGTCCAGCTGAAAAAGGTTGAAAATGAGCACTTCGGAAGCTGTCAAAAGATTTCAAGACGCCCTAAACATAAAATTGTCCATATTTTGAGTTAGAGGCGATGAAGTTTTCTATAAATTTGATATAATTTGTCCCAAAAGTAGTACAACACACTGTAAAAGTTTCTTTGAGAAAGCGCAGGTGGGATTTTTTTTATTTTCATTTATGTTCTAAAAGAAATGCACTACGAATAAATTGTGTTCTCGGACCATGTTGCTTGGGAAAATGACAACATGTAATTTAATTGAATGTCGCTTAGTCTGTTATTAAAATGAAATTGTTACTTTTTACAAGCACCTCATTTGCTAATAGTGTCGATAAGGTCATGTAGAAATGCTTGATTGCATTACATTCACCTCATCGACCTTAAACTTACAATTACGACGCATTTATTTGCATTTGGCAGACTTCGAATAAAATCATGTTTCAAACTGACCTTCATATTATTACTGGACGATTACGTGAATCATTCAACGATGTACCAACACAAACTTACCGAAGGAAAGACTTTTCAGTTCCCCTCTTCATTTAGTCGGCCGCTATTTTCCCGTTTGAATTGTGATTCATTTGTTAGTTCGGGGCCGTTAAAAATTTTCTTTGGAGTATCGGTTTTGCGTATTGTTGAAGGCCGTACGGTGACATAATATAGTTGCTAACCTTCTAAGTAATTTTGTTTAAAGTGAAGATTTGTCTCATTTTGATTAATACCACATCTTTCTTTATATTATTGACAAGACTATAACAGTCTCCGGGACAAGTTTGCAATTCCGCTGAGTGCAAAAGTTGTCACCTTAATTTTTGGAGTTAAGTCAAAACAAAGTTGATAACTTGGTTGGTATTGGTTCCTTGATATTTGTCCTAAAAAAATTTGGCTCTAGCACCACTGTTGAAAAAGTTATGCCCCTTTTTTCAACAATTTCCTCAGAGGAAAAGTACTTTTCCTCAAGGGAAATCAAATTTCCCTGAAGGAAAAAGATTTTTCCTCAAGGGAAATTTGTTTTCCTCAAGGGAAAAAGATTTCCCTTAGGGAATTTGCTGCATAATTATTTCCTTTGAGGAAATTCTATTTCCTTAAAGGAAATTCTTTTTCCTTAGAGGAAATTCTTTTTCCTTAGAGGAAATTCTTTTTCCTTTGAGGAAATTTGCAGCTTCAAATTTTCCTTTGAGGAAATACTTTTTCCTGTGAGGAAATTTGTAGCTTCACATTTTCCTTTGAGGAAATACTTTTTCCTGTGAGGAAATTTTTGACAAACACTTTTCCTTGGAGGAAAATTCAATACAACAAATTTCCTCTGAGGAAATCATTGTTCTTCAAATTTCCTCTAAGGAAATTTCTGAACATCAAATTTCCCTTAAGGAAATGTTTTTCCTTATTTTTACTTGTTAAACATTTCTTCACTACACCATGTATACAAACAGTATGAATATAATTATTAAAAGACTGTAGAATTGATGCAAATGATATTTAAAAATTTAATAATAAATGTTTGACTCAAAATTTTAATGACATTGAAAATAATACAGTCTGACTGTTTAGATCTAGGTATTGTTTATACTTTTTATATAAATTTAACTTTGATTTATAATTTTTTTGGAGCAAATGCTTCTGTTTTCTTTGTAATTGTTTCAATGCGATACAATAATAAGCAACCAATTTGAATGTCATTATATCATTTGTGGTGTTCTAAAAAAAATATTTATATATTTGCAGATTAAATAATAAAATAAACACTTTTCGTGTTATTTTAAATTAGAATTTCTTCTGTTTCAGCTTGTGTACAGTTATTCAATCCACTATGTAAGAATTCAGTGAATACATTATACTTCACTAAACAATTCCCTGCAATTCTAAGAGAAATCATTTTTGCAAATTGTTCTTCAATGATCTTCTTCTGTATATATATTTGATATGAGGGAGCGATGTAAATGAGTGGATAAAACTGGTGTTCCTTTTTTCAACAACAAAATAGTATTTGTTCTGCATTCTCCTTTCTTTTGATTAAGATATGTTGTTGCTTTTATGCAATAGTGTTTTCAGGTATCTATGATAGAACTCCATTTTGTTTTATATGGTCATTATCACATGTTGAAATTTCCTATTTCTTTTTTGCAGGAAAGCACACATTCCATTTCAAATTAATCCAATTATGCACTATGTAAATAAATTTCAACTTTAAGTTTCCTCTTCAGTAATGACCTATTGATCATGAAAACCGAGATGTCTGATCACCTATAAATACACAAAAAAGCAAATAAAATGTTATAAATGGAGAGAGAAACAGCAATAAATGTTTTTCATGTGTATCTTTCCTTATTAAAATACATTAAGTAAACTTGAACTCGAGAAAAATAAATAACTGCGATGTAGACAAGAAAGTATAAAATGCAAGATAAAGTATTCACGAAAAATTAGTTGATTTACAGAAGTCAAGTCCATGTTTGCAGGAAATTTACATCATTGGTTGTCTGGTGGAGAGTTGTCTTATTGGTAATCATACCACATCTTATTTTTATATAACCTTGCCATATTCCTATTGTGCCTGTCCAAAGTTCAGAGCCTGTAGCTTTTGTCAGTTTAGTCATACACTAAAATTTAGTGGTTGTTGTTGTTGTTTCATTCCGGTCATATTTATTTTTTGTAATTTATTTTGTTATAAACTAGGCAATTAGCATGATTAGTTTTACAGTTTGAATTGTTTCAATGTTTCATCTTTAGGTCTTTTATACTTTGACTATAGTATAGGGTATTGATTTTCTCATTATTGAAGGTCGTAACAGGCCTACAATTTCTTTCTCAAAGCCGTGATAGTTTTCATATTTAATATACCACATCTTTGAATTTTTATAGTAATCATGATACTAGTAATCATCTTTCAAGTTCAATAACTTTTTAAAATTAAAAGGTGCCTTACCATTTAGGTTTAGTTGGCTTCTGCAAATTTTACATTGCCTATCATTTCTGCTGTATATTATTTCTCTGTACCTTCTATAGTTCTTGTCCTATACATAAAAGAGTAAAAGTTGAATGACATCTTGCATCAATATTTTTTCTGTTTAATGTACATTTATATGTATATTAATGTGTGTTTAATAAAAATCTAAACCATGAGTGCTTGATAAGCTTCTTGCCCTTATAGCTGGTCTGTAAGCTTTAAATGAATTTTATTGATCGACTAAAAAACTATGAGCACTGGGCAAATAAGACCCCTGCCCTCCAAAAAAAAAAAACATGCACAAACAGTGGTATTCATTGACATAAAACATGTATATAATTTGGCTCAATTTATAGATCTCTCAAGTGACTATAAGTTTAAGGCTGCGATTATTTTAACAAATACATTTCTAAAACCTTTCAAAGATTTTGAAAATGGACAAATTTTAAATAACTTTGCAACAACTAAAGTTCCTTAACTCTGCATCTTATAAAAAAATATACATGATAAATAGGGAATGATACTCCAGCTTGCATGTTATTCAAAGTTTTAAAGGAACATAACTGAAGAACGGTAAAAGTTTTACTACAAAAATTTGAAATTGATCTGATTAAAATTGTGATAAAAAGTATTGTTTTAAAGTTTAATCAAATTTGGTTGAGGGAAACTTAAGTTAGAAGGCTGAAACAATTTTTTCCATTTTTAAAGAACATAACTATAGAATTTAGTAAAAAAGACACTTAATAACCAAAATTCAAGCTTAATCTGTATTTTGTGGTTATAAGCATTGTGTATTGATTTCATAACATTTGGTTGAGACAAACTAAAGTTTAGAAAACAGGAAACCAAAAATTCAGCATATTTTCCCCATTTCTAAAGGGGCATAACTCTGATACTCTAGTACAGTAACACTGACATCACCAAAATTCAAACTTGATCTGAGTATTGTGATAACAATCTTTTGTAAAAGTTTAATTGAATTTGTTTGAGGCAAACTAAAGTAATGTAAGAGAACAAAAAACAACTTTGGGACAGACGGACAAACGATCAAGTGTTAAACATTATGCCCCCTCCACTTTGGGTCATAATAATAAAAAGGGTGTTTATGTCAAGATATAAAAACAATTCACCAAAGTTTCATAAAAATTTGTGAAAGCATTCTTGAGACTATCCTAATCCCAAGTCATGATAGTACAATGACATAAATCAGATTTTTTTTTTAAATTAAAAGGAAAATTATCATGTTTATGTTATACAAAAATAATTCACCAAGTTTCATTAAAATTGCTCAAAGCATTATTAATAGTATACGTACTGGAAAATCCCCCCTTTTATGAATAAAATCCCTAACTTTAAATTAAAAATTTAAAATCCCTAAAAATTAAAAAGGACCTTAATTATGTGACTTGTTATTTAACATAACAAAAAAACCAAAGGCAATGAAAGAGAAACTGACAATGCCAAGGCAAAACATAAGATGCAGAAAAGAAAAACAAAACAAAACAAAACACTAAGCAACACCAAAAAACTAGTGTTGAATTTATGTGCTCAGTCAGTCAGTGAGAGTTGGCAGATCCTGACCTACTATATCTATGCTTAAAAACATAAAAATCATATAGTTCTAAACATATTTTGTAAATTTATACTTTATTAACAAGTGAAACTGCAAGTTACTGCTCACTGATGATACCCCCGCCGCAAGTGGATAATATAAATAGTGTAAAAATATGCAAGTGTTCGGTAAACAGGAAGTTGTCGAGTGATGAATCTGAAAACGCATCACACGGTATAGCTGACTTATATAAATCCTAAAACCAAATTTAAGAAATCCTTGTATTGTAGTTCCTGAGAAAAATGTGACGAAAATTTTCAACTTGGCTCAGTATCATGTGTAAAATCATACAAGTGTTCGGTTAACAGGAAGTTGACAAGTGATCAATCTGAAAACGCATCACACGGTATAAATGACTTAGATAAACCCTGAAACCAAATTTCAGAAATCCTTGTATTGTAGTTCCTGCGAAAAATGCGAAGAAAAATATTCATGGGACGGACTGACTGACTGACGGACGGACGGACTGACAGACAGAGGTAAAACAGTATACCCCCCTTTTTTGAAAGCGGGGTTATAAAAGTTGTCATAAATAGCATAGACACCTTTGAGTTTTGAGAACCACATGTGTTAATTGTGCGAGTATAATCATTGATAATCATGCACAAGATTGACTTTTAAAAAAAAAGCCTATATTTTGAAATTTTCTGAAAATATTGCATGCATTTATTAATATGACCAATTTCAAGAAATGCACAAAGATGCGAGATGATTTATATAAATGTAATTTCAGGAATTTACAGTCATGACAGTAAAGGCTTTTATCCCCACTGCATTTTGCACTTTTTCTTATTCAGGAGCCAGAAGTTATGGCCTTTGTGACCTTTGTATGATTTTTATTTTAGTTTCTTTTTCTTTGTATTGAAAAGTTTAGTATGACGTCCATTATCACTCAACTAGTATACATTTTTGTTTAATGGCAAGCTAAAGCATGCCTCACAGGCACGGATCCAGGGGGCTGAGGGTTGGACATGTTGGAACCCCCCCTTTCTTTACTGGACGATCAATGCATTTGAATGGGGACATGTAGTTTAACACACCCCCCCCCCCCCCCCCCCCAAATTTGTCCTGGGTTAGGAACCCCTTTATATGACTCAGGATCCACCCAAGTCTCATGTTTTGGGATTTTCTCGTTGCAATGAAGACCCATTGGTGACCTATGGCTGTTATCTGCTCTTTGGTCATGTTGTTATCTCTTTGATACATTCCCCATTTGACATTTCCATTTCAGTTTCTTTTCAGTTCTATTATAAATATTAGAAACGAGTTTGGCGCGTTTACAAAAATATAATTGTCTGTGCTGACAGGGGAGTATGTGTGCATACCAATATTTAAATTTTCTAGGCGTTCTTTTTGAATATTTTGTGCATTTCTTGGTAAAATACTGTCTGACCTCGAGTGCTGTTGTTTACAAAAACGGTCAAGTAATGTAGGGGAAAGAAACGAACTAAAAAGAACCAAAATAAGCCACAACTAATGGGGGTCTCATTGGGGGTTCTGTTCACGGATCCCGCTTAGTTACTTTTTATTTTTTTAGATTCCCGCATGATGCCATTACGCTTACACTATATAAGTGAACAATTCTGATATTTTTGTAATTTCCCATGTCCCGCTAAACTTCATTTCGCTTTTTCACGGCACAACAAAAAATACGCCTCGACAATCCCGAGTCCCGCTCAGACCCCCTTATACATACATAATGAATAGTTTACTATGTAGTCAGTAGTCGGGTCAAATACACATGTATATACTTTTAGACGACCTTAGATTCATTTCACAGCGAAAATACTCATTAATATTGAACATTTTAGATCACTTCACATTTAGATTTTATAACTTTTAAAATGAAGACCTGGCATATAGATTGAAGATCATTTAATCGAAAGATGATAATTTCTCAATGAGCAACTGTAACCAGGTACTGCATTTTTTTTGCATGCGTCAAGAAACAGTTAAAAGTTAAACTTCTCATCTGGACTTTTTAATTAGTCTGTATACCGGACCTCTTCTCTATTTTGGGATTGAAAAAAAAATCTTAAGTTAAAAATGCGGTTTTGAGCCTATTTCTCCTTCTTAATTTGGTAACACGTTAAGCCATTAGTGACACTAATATGGTATATTACCAATAATAAGGCCATATATTTCGGTGTGTAGAAATACTGCAAAAGACTTCTTAGTGCACTAAGAAGAAAGTTTTTGCATTAAGGACACTAAAACGATGTTTTAAGATCACAGCGAGCATGAATATAAGAGGGTATGATTAAAAACCTCATATCTATAAATTTAAAGTTAGGTATCAATAGATTTTGTAATTTTGAAGTTAAATGACTTTTTAATAAACGCGTGCCACTCGCCACGTGACCAACGGTTTATTGCAGATTCCCGAATCATCATGTTCAATCAACCTAATCCAATAAACAATTGTCTTTTGATCGTTACTTATTGATTAATCAATGGTTGTTAACCTAACGGTTTAGCGTGGTATAATTTCAAGTTTATGAAAGAAAATGAAAAATAAATTTTGTGTTTTAAAACTTTGCCTTTGTTATATATATTTAGTTTTTAAGGAAATTGCTAAGCAAGCTTTTTTTTTAATTTACAAACTCTATTATTAATATACAAATTGAGAAACAAAGGCTTTTGATATTTTATTTCCTTACTAACAACACAAGAGTTTACATACTATCATTATTCCTTGAAAGACATTTGAGAGTATGTGGTGTCCATGGGGTTCTTCAAAATCCGATTACAGAAGTAATATAGAAAAACTCCAAGAGGTAAAATTATTTGACGTTTTAAAAAGAGAATTATAGAATAAATCATAACTGTCTTCTATGAACGATAACTTTAAACTGGTGTCAATGCTTCTTTTTTTTAACAATTCATCTTTATTTCAACAATTGAAGACGAATACCATTTTATTCTATAATGTAATAAGCACTATGGGCAAGCGCGGATCCAGAGCTTGAAGTGGGGGTTTGGAGGGAGGGGTTGTGTGAGAAATGTTTAGAACACTAGAGAAGTTTTCTTGTTATACCAAACCATATGTTTTCAATAAATGGCACACTTTTTGTTCATCCGGCATATGGTTACTTTTAATAAACTTTTAAGTGTATATATAATAATATATATTCTATAAGTTTAATTATTTAATCGAAATATTGATAAATGGCATAGTTCCTGACATTAGAAAAATGAATGAAGTATTGGCAACCAAATATCAATCCTCACTTTTCCGTGAAGTGTTCACAATTATTTGTCTTTATAAAATTAAAAGGATGAAAAAATCCCAAACTGAAAAGAGTTGAAAATACGGTATTACTTTAGAAGTAAAAAATATAGCAGACAGAATAAATACGACAGAAACAAACAAATGAAAAAAAAAAAGAGAACAATTTGAAATACCATATACTAGTACATGTTTAATCAGTATACTAGCAGATTATTCATGGTTCAAGGTTGAGCGAACATGAATTTCTACCGATTATACTAAAGGTGACAATCAACTTTTTGAGGTACGTGTCGAGAAAACATTATAGAAAAGATATAATTTAAAATTATGAAAGGAGTAGGTCCGGTTAGGACCGATTTTGGCCTCAAATTTCAGGTTCATCTGACGAAAGATTTTGACCACTTTTGAAACACTTAAGTGTCTATTTTATTTGATTTATTAGTGTATGTGGAAGATTTTCACTGATTTTGTCATTAAAAACGATCCGATTCAAGCTCAAATATGAAAAATCCAGCAAATATGCCGGAAAATGTCACTTTTCAGATGGTTTTTGCCATTTAGCATGACTTTATGGTGCCAGTACCCGATATATGTGCCATGCATGTATTGTCAAAAAGCCCATATTTATGAAGCTGAAGCATTCTACTGTCCAAAAAATAACTAAAAGTTTACTTTTAACAATTTTGTAAAGCTGCTATATTTTGGGGCCTAAAAGGTGTCTTACCGGACCTTCTCCTTTCACAAAGTCTATTTCTATATGCCATATCCTTTGTGACAGTTGTATCATTCCATCAGGTCCTTAGTGCACATTTTTGTTCTTAGTGCACTAAGGAGGACCTTTGCGGTGTTTCTACGGACCCCATATATTTGAAGCTGTTCAAAATTCTGTACATTATAGGTACGTGTATCAGATCGGACAATTATTGTCATATATATAAAAAGAATTACAGTATAAGTTATCTAGTATGAAATATGTCCACTGGACCGACCGTGCAACAAGGGCTATATATATTATATCATGTATATAACCAGTCAATATTTAAAAAAAAGATGTGGTATGATTGCCAATGAGACAACTATCCACAACAGACCAAAATGACACAAACATCAACAACTATAGGTCACACAAGGTCGTTAAAAACTTCCATTTATTGTTGTCCACTGAAAATAAGCTCATAAAAACACGAATCCCCGTTTACTCAATTACACCTTTATTTGTTAATATTTCTTTATCTTTTTCTTTTGATTTTATCATATCTTTTTTGTGAAATATTTTGTGTGGTCGGCGAACATGAAATTGCCTCCGATGCTACAAAGAAAATTTGTTTAATGTCATCTGTTGCAATATATGCTAAGTACTACACGTGGACAGGATGTTCCCCAGAAAATAAGTTATACACATCACCCCGATATAACCCCGAGGGCACACGCTACTGTCATATGGAAAATTACTGGGTCACCTGTAAGATGGTAATCAGCCATGCAACTAATTAGGTTACTGACCATGCCGCTTCAATTTAAAAGTTTATCGTTAGATATCAAAATGATAAATTCATTTTTAATCAAAAATTTAAGAACTAAAAGATTTATCATTATAATGAAGTGAAATAATTCAACCAAACTCGTATAAAGATTATATACATATTTTTTTAATCTATGCCGGAAAGAATTGAAAAACTGTATTTATAATTTTTAATTTGTTTTATAGACATCTGTGTAGGTCTCATGAAATGGAACTCACGCATGCCTAATTAAGATTTTTAAATTTATTGAAAAATATAACAAAAATTTAGGTTTGATATTAAATTAAAGTTTATACCTTTCCGCGCTGTAATTTATTTGATATGACATGAATCAAGCAAATTGTTTGAGGGATTTATGGGTTTGTCCATACAACGTTTAAAAAAAGAAGTGTATGTTATTATAGTATTTCACATGCCTTGTTTTCGCCTTAAAGCTCATTATTCAGAGTGTTTCAGACAAGATGATGAAAATAACGTGCAAGATACTTTTTTCGACTATCGTGAAGAGACAATTTTAATTCCCATTCCTCCATGCACTCAAGGAATTGTATATTCAAATTTAAATATACAATTCCTTGATGCACTCTACCCCTGTTGAATTGTATATTTATAATTCCTCGTGCTTTTAATTAGCCCTCCCCCTTTCGTGGTTACCGTTATGCCAACAAATACCCGAGGCTTGATTTACATGTAAAAATCATGGGCGGATCTAGTCATGATAAAGGGGGTTCCAACTACATGTCTCCATTAAATGAGGAGTGTCATTGCCGCTGGGTTTCTGTTACCTCACCCTTTTCATATAATTCAGATTTCAAAAGTGTATACCTTATTCATATATTGTGTAGGTTAAAACGTTATCTTTTCACAAATTGTTAGCGTTTTGATTGGTGTTCAATGCAACAGTGCACTACCTATGTGTCAAAAGAGAGTTTTTACCGACCTGTTCACATATATTTAAGGTTCTTATATTAAAACTTTTCCTGATGCACAGGTAACCTATTCCAACGGAACGTCCTATCACCTTGTATATAGATATAGGAAGATGTGGTGTGAGTGCCAATGAGACAACTCTCCATCCATATAACAATTTAAAAATTAAACCATTATAGGTTAAAGTACGGCCTTCAACACGGAGCCTTGGCTCACACCGAACAACAAGCTATAAAGGGCCCCAAAATTACTAGTGTAAAACCATTCAAACGGGAAAACCAACGGTCTAATCTATATAAACAAAACGAGAAACGAGAAACACGTATATATAACATAAACAAACGACAACTACTGTACATCAGATTCCTGACTTAGGACAGGTGCAAACATTTGCAGCGGGATTAAACGTTTTAATGGATCCAAACCTTCTCCCTTTTTCTGTAGGAACTTGAGAGGATTCCCGAGATTATCATTTATGCAATGATTGCTCACAAAAAGCTCGGGGCGTCCAATCCCGGATTCCATCCCCTTCGACCCGCCACAGAATACAGATATAATTGATAATTGTTATTTAAAAGTCATACACTATAGCCACTATATAGTACTAGAACCGAACACCTGTTTTGTGTTATATATACATACACCACATCTTCCTATGTCTATATAGCTGATTTACCGTAAATAACTGCGAGAAAATTAATAAAACACAAGTTGATAATTGTCTCTTCTCTGCTAATTTTAATGTGCATGCAATATTCACTCTGATTTACTTGTGAGACCACCGACACTAATAATAATTACCTACAAAATAATAGGTGCTCCTTCACTGGGAAGGGCATTTCGGATCTGATCAATTTATTGGTTCCGTTCCCCCATTCTACACTTCTCCTCAGAAAAAATGCTTTGCAATGCGTCATATTTATCTGGACTACTAACTTACTTCCATATAACTTCGAAAACAGACAATAATCTATTTCATTGGATGAGACTGGGCTCACGGATTTTTTAATGGATTGGTAATTTTTATTTATAGCACAAGTTTACCAAACAAGATTAATCACATTTTTCACCCTACAAATCAAATGGTTGCCTCCTCTCCTGACTGACTTACACTAGCTAAATACATATAAACATATTCATATGAATATTTGGTATCATTTATTTTGTGTGACAACTCTTCACCAATGACCTGAGTGATTAGGGGGGGGGGGGGGGGGGGGGTAGTCCAAATAATTATGACGTCTTGAAAGGCTATTATATTTTTTTTATTTGACGCCCAACATCGACGTAGAAAAAAAATATAATAGCCTTTCAAGACGTCATAATTATTTGGAGGGGGGGGGGGGGGGGGGGTTCAGATGGGGGATGGTTGCCTCAGTCATGTTTCTGTAATCAACAAAATTTTTCACACAAAAAGGGGGGCAGGGATTTCTCCTTAATAAGAAATCTCTATTTTCAGCATAAGCTCATATAAATTTGCCTTTTGAAGAACTGAAATAATATGAGACGGCTAATGATTTTTCAGATGCTTTACATTAAAATACACCCATGTGACATACACAATTATATATAACGTTAGATCCAAATTTAAAAAGCTATTTTTTTTCAATATTCAAATAATGTAGGATCAAATCTTGATACTTGTATGTAGTTGAAATTGTTAGCTTTAAACATTAAAAAATGAACACCCAAAATTTAAACATAAGAGTGACCATGTAGTCTTTATTAATGTATGCTCTTGTTATGAAACTAGGTCATTGTAGGTAAACTGGCATCTATTCCCTAAAATCTTTGTTCCCAGTCACCCCAAGTTTGATTTAAATTAGTCAAGTATATCTACTCTATTAGCATGATTAGGTCTCTAGTTTGGATAGTTAATAACTTGCAAATTAAAATCATACTACTCCCAAATTTATATTTCTTTAAATATTATGGATGAAATAGCAAGTAAGAGATGAAATTAAATTGGATGAAATGTGGCATTTATTTTTGTTAAAGTAGTATGTCTGATGTTGTCAAACTTAATTATAGACCCTTAAGGATCCAGTCATTTTAAAAAGGGGTGGGGTGGGATTCTAACCCAGGACAAAAGGGGAAAGGGGGGGGGGGTCCAATTACATGTCCCCATTCAAATGCATTGATAATCAAAAAAAAGGGGGGTTCCAATCCCTTGAACCCCCTCTGGATCTGTGCCTGCCCTTTAAAAATAAAATGATTCTTATTTTGAGTTAAAGCTTATATAAATAGATTTTTCTATAATGCTTCTCAGGGGCGGATCCAGCCATTTTCAGAGGGGGGTCCCAACCATGAGTAAAGAGGGGTTCCAACTATATCTCCCATTCAAATGCATTGGTCGGTAAAAGAAAAGGATTCCAACCCTTGAATCTATGGTCAGGTTGTTGTCTCTTTGACACATTCCCTTTTTCCATTTTCAATTTTATCATGTAGTCGTCGTTGTCCCAGGACATTTAGTTTCCGCTTAATTACTTTAGTACAAGTTAATAGAAATCTGTGAAATTCAAACACAAGGTTTGTGACCAGAGTTTTTGTTCAGAGTTTAGGAATAACATGAATTAGGGGCCAAAAGGGGCCAATATTAAACTTTGTTTGATTTTATATAAAATTGAATTATTGGAGTTCTTTGATATGCCAAATCTAACTGTGTATTAAGATTCCTAGTTTTTTTGGTCCTGTTTAAATTGGTCTACCTTAAGGTCCAAAGGGTCCAAAATTAAACTTATTTTGATTTTAACAATATTTAAATTCTTGGTGTTCTGATTAATATGCTGAATCTGAATATTTACTTAGATTTTTTTATTATGGGCCCAAATTTCAAGTTGGTCCAAATCGTGGTCCAAAATTTTACTTTGTTTGATTTCAACAAAAATTGATTATATGTGGCTCTTTGATATGCTGAATCTAACCATTCGTTAAGATTTTTTATATTTTGTCCCATTATCAAATTGGTCCACATTGAGTTCTAAAGGGTCCAAAATTTAACTTTATTTGATTTCATCAAAAAATGAATTATTGGGTTTCTTTGATCATGTTGATATGCTGCATCTAACCATGTATTGAGATTTTGAATATTGGACCATTTTGGAGGTTAATTGTCAATTTAAATTTTTTTAAGTTCTTGGACCACATTCATTCTGTGTCAGAAACCTATGCTGCATCAACTATTGAATCACAATAAAAATTTAAAATTCAGAGTTGTATCGAGCTTGAATGTTGTGTCCATACTTGCCCAAACTGTTCTGGGTTCAACCTGTACGTTTGTATCAAGCTGAGCCATGCATAGCATTTTTATTGGTTATTTATATATTAATTTGAAATTTTGACGAGTGAGACACATACTGATTATACTGCTAACAATATTTCAGAGTTTAACGTAGTCAAGCGAAACATATTATAGAAGAATAGTTGAATCATGTCTTTTTTGTCAAATGAAAAATTAGTACGAACACAAAGAAAAAGTATGGGAATGTTTGTTTTTAAACTATTGACCAGGGTGAAAGTCTGCGAAAGTCATGACTGGCAAAAAGTTTGTGAAATGAAAAAGCACAAATATTCCATTCTTTTTAAATATAACTGCATATAAAGAAAAACACAAACTGATGTTTAATAATAGTTTTTACCCTTTTTATGTTTTATAGGACAAGAAATATAGAAAAATAATGAAAAATATAAACAGTTACAATAGAAATGAGCGCAAAACAAGATAAACAGAATACAACAAGGCCTAAATGGTAAGACCACTTCTATATACTGTAAATTCAGATTTTTCAGGGAATGGACAACTTATTGTGATTAAAAAAAAAAAACTGCATAAAGATATATATCATGTATATCATAACATGATATATATATATATATGTTTCTGTTATCAAAATATGATTTTTTATTTTTGCGGTACTCACCCAGTCACATTATTCTCATTACTAAAAAGTTTGGATAATTTCTGAATTACAGTAATAAAAGAAATTGCCTTTGAATGATGAATCATATAAAAATAAGAAAATGTGGTATGGTAAATGAGTGACTTATCCACCAGAGTTCAATAAAGCGGATGCAAGAAATTAAAGGTCAATCATGGGCCTGCCTTCAATAATGAGAAAACACTTCCTTTATAGGTCATTCATTAAAGATCCCAACATATAAAGATTTAAACAATCTAATTTATTTCAACATGTTCTGTTCAAAGGCAATAACAATTAATAAAAAAATATCATGCCTAATATAAAATATTGTTTGTTTCTCCAATCTAGACCGACCCTGCAAAAATGGTCCTACTCATAAAATTTTATTGTCAAAACTAAGCCAAATATTATTATATTCATTTCTGATTTTTCGGGCTTACCGGATCATCAGATAATATTCAGGCTTTTTGGAAAAATAAAATTATTTACCTACCTACCTACCCACACCTGGCTTGTCAGAATAGGGATTAATTAGGGAAACAAACAATATATTAATTTAGGCCTCATATCTGTGAGCACTCAACCTGACCATAATATAGGACAGTGGTTCAAATATTAACACAACATATGAACATTCTATAATAACTATTGCAAGTGGCTCAACTTTAAATATCCCTGCAAGGCACTAAACAAAGAATATTAAATCTTTTACACAAAGCACTGAAATAAGAGAACTCATAAGCATGACAAGTAAGAATATCAAATGAAAGTTTCTCAAAATGTTCATTAAAACGATATAAAATAAGCTTATTTATATTGCTGTTTTTTTCTCAATTTATAACATTTTTTTTTTATTTTGTGTATTTATAGATCAGATATCTTGGTTTTTATGATCATCAACAGGTCCTGCAGGTCTATACTGAAGAGGAATTTTAATTGTTAATACTTTTCTACATAATGTGCTAATTGGATTACTAATGTGAAATGAACTCAACTGTGTGTTTTTCTGGAAAAAGAAATAGAAAAAAATCCTACAAAATTGCTATAAACAAAATGGAGTACTATCAAAGAACACAATTGTGTAAAATGTAACAACCTACATTCATATTCACTGATGGATTATGGAGAAATTAAGAAAAATGATAGTGTCTTTGTCATGTTTGTTGTCGAAATAAACACCTGGTTTATCCATTCATGTACATGGCTCCATCATATCAAATATACAAAGAAGATGTTAGAAGAACATGTTGCAAAAAATTTATTCAACAAATTGAAGGAAGATGTCTTGTGGATTGAATTATTTATGCACTGAACTGTTATGTAGGGGGTTGAATACACAGCAGCTGTAACAGAAGACAAGTTAATTTGACATGAAAAGTGTTTATTTTATTTAATATTCAAATATGAGCACAATATTAATAACATCACAAATGGTATGTTATTCATAGCGTTTTGCTTATTATTGTATGGTCTTAAACATGCTAAACATTTAGCCTTTTGTTTTTGTATGTTAAATACTCACCATGAAAATTTGTATTACAGTATTAAAGTTTTAATTATCTTTTGTATCAATAATTCTGTCTAGCAGAAAATATATTAATACTGTTTGTACTGTTATGAGATTTCCTTAAGGGAAATTTGATGTTCAGAAATTTCCCTAGAGGAAATTTGAAATACAATGATTTCCTCAGAGGAAATTTGTTGTCTTGAATTTTCCTCCAAGGAAAAGTGTTTGTCAAAAATTTCCTCACAGGAAAAAGTATTTCCTCCAAGGAAAATTTGAAGCTACAAATTTCCTCACAGGAAAAAGTATTTCCTCAAAGGAAAATTTAAAGCTGCAAATTTCCTCGAAGGAAAATTTGAAGCTGCAAATTTCCTCAAAGGAAAAAGAATTTCCTCTAAGGAAAAAGAATTTCCTCTAAGGAAATAGAATTTCCTCAAAGGAAATAATTATGCAGCAAATTCCCTAAGGGAAATCTTTTTCCCTTGAGGAAAAAACAATTTCCTTTGAGGAAAAATCTTTTTCCTTCAGGGAAATTTGATTTCCCTTGAGGAAAAGTACTTTTCCTCTGAGGAAATTGTTGAAAAAAGGGGCATAACTTTTTCAACAGTGGTGCTAGAGCCAAAATTTTTTAGGACAAATATCAGGGAACCAATACCAACCAAGTTATCAACTTTGTTTTGACTTAACTCCAAAAATTAAGGTGACAACTTTTGCACTCAGCGGAATTGCAAACTTGTCCCGGAGACTGTTCTATATCATTGTGATTGTCCTTTAGATTTATTGGTGAATTCATTCACAATGAAGGCTGGATAAATTGGTCTAGACACCTGCCTATTGTGGGAGCACCGTGATATATCTCAAAGCCTTTCATTTGTACTGCTGGGTCGATGTTTACAATGGTGTTAGCTATAAATACGAATATACAGAAAACAAAAGTTGAAATTGATTTATGAAACCTTCAAAAAGTAGAAACTTACAACCTGAATAAAAAGGTCTATCGGTAAATCTGCATGCCGTCGGTGACTATATGCACCTTGAGATTAAATTCTTTTGTTAAACTTATGTATCATACCGTTATAAAAGAGAGTTTTAAGTACTTTTCGTGTTCTAAATACGGTATGATATAATTATCTTTTTTTTTTATTAGAGACTAAACAAAATGATAGAATGGTAAAATGAATTAGGAAAAGATAGCTTTCACACAATGCTTTGAGAATATCAAAAGAAAAGATAGGTGTTTCACATTGAAAGAATTGGTACTGCTAATGATAGAATGATTATTTCCGGCTAAAATACAAAATAGGAAAATTGCATGTAGATTCCTTCAGAAAATGCACAGTTTTATGGTTTAAAATGTCATCTTATTTTTAAACGACCAAAATCATCTACACTTGTAAAAATATTAATATTTATAAGTTGTATTTGTATGAATTGGTTCTGTAAAATGGAAATTCAAATTAAATATCTGCATTCTCGCATTAAATTTTGCTAACTTGATAGAAAATCTGGACCTTAGGTTCTCTGAGTTTTACAATCCAAGATGGGGAAAGACACCCATACCACCTTAACCGACCCTATTTTTTTTCTTTTCTAGATGTCAGCAAAGAAAAAGAAAGACTTAACAGTATCGGTAGTATCCTTTATCACAAATATGATTGGAAAGATGCTTTAAACATAAGCACTAAATTTAAAAATGTTAAGTGAGAAAACATCATTTATATGGCGTGTAAAGTGAAGTTAAAGGATACTTCGAACTTCTTTTCTTTCTTCATAAGAAGTTCCTGTATAAAGTCAGCCTCATTAGAATAAAGAAACGAGTCTACAAGAAGAGGGGACACAGTTGATAATTGTATCTACTTTGACCAATCTTTTTATTGAGACAAAGCAGTACCAATTCTTTCAATGTGTCAATTATTTTGGAATGGGGAACTAAAGTGTAGAAATTCCAATGTTTACACACTATTGCAAGATAGAAGAGTCTTTGATTGTATATTATGTGTACTGTAATTCACGAACTCTGTTTCACGCCACCTCTCGAATAGGCAGTTTGAAAAATATCTTTGAGGCCCGGTATTGATTGCTTATACAATTGATTTTAATACTTTGGAAAGAGGTTTCGTAGAGTACTTGGAAAACCCTGCAATATACCGTTCTATGTTAAAACACTCACTGATGTAGTTAAAGTATCTAACACAGTAATGGATGATCCAGTTAAACATATTTGGTTTAAATTCAAAAGGAACATAAAACAGACTAATGATTATCCAGTCAATATTGAGTTGTCTGTTTCAAAGGTCAGAAATCTCGACAGAAATATGAATTGTTCTGTTCTATTTTTTTGTCATCTACTAGAATTGAATTTTGATAATATGAAAGTTTCAATCTTTATCTTTTTAAACTTAAGAACTGAACTGAATTTTAATGTGCGCATTGTTATGCGTTTCCTTTTCTGCATTGGCTAGAGGTAAAGGGGAAAGGGGGGATCTCATTAACATGTTTAACCCCGCCGCAGTTTTGCGCCTGTTCCAAGTCAGGAGCCTCTGGCCTTTGTTAGTCTTGTATTATTTTAACTTTTAGTTTCTTGTGTACAATTTGGAGTTTAGTATGGCGTTCATTATCACTGAACAAGTATATATGTTTGTTTAGAGGCCAACTGAAGGACGCCTCCCGGTGCGGGAATTTTTCGCTGCAATGAAGACCTGTTGGTGGCTTTTTGCCGTTGTCTGCTCTATGGTCGAATTGTTGTTTCTTTGTCACATTCCCCATTTCCATTCTCAATTTTATTGTGATTTGGCTGTGAAGTTGTCTCATTAGCACTTATATCATATCTTTTCAACTTTATAGCACAATACCATTATATCATGATGTATAAGTACCGATTAATCTCATCTCTCTTTGACACATACCCCATTTCCATTCTCAATTTTATTTAGAGCTTGACACATTGTGTAGACACCTGCTTTTTGTGTGCGAAAACTAAGTTTATTAGAACTCATTTGTTATTGGTGTCGTATGGTTAGGTATTGACAGCTAACTTGGAAACCAAACGTATACCCTCACGACACTTATCAAAGAGGAAATCCTAGATAATCATAGGGTCTGTTTTATGTTCCTTTGGAATTTCAACCAAAGATGATGAAGTGTATCTTCCATCACTGTATTGGATACATAAACTGCATAAGTGTCCTTAAAAAGAATGGTATATTATTGGGTCTTCCAAATGCTCCACGAAACCTCTTTATAAATTATCAAAATCTATTTATCAGCAATCAAAGACGGGCTTCAGAGTTAATGTGAAACAACATATTCTAGAGGTGGCGTGAACAGATGTGGATACTTAAAAATGAATTCCAAAGATCATTTAGTGTACATACATTCGAACTCTCTTTCATCTTGTGATAGTATTAAACATTTGAATTTTCTACACTTTATACAAGTATCCCACATTCCAAGACGAATTGAAAGAGTTGGTATTGCTTTGCTTCATAAAAAAGAATGGCAAACGTAGATACAAGTATCTCGTCTTAGGAAGGGATACATCGTACTTTGTAAAGGATCACTCTGATTCAAACAAACAACTATCTGAAACTGACGTTATCAAGATGATTGATTTCTTGATTGACAACATATTTGTTACGTTGAGAGGAGGTGTTTTTCAAGAGACTATCGGTATTCCAATGGGAACGAATTGTGCCCCTCTTCTTGCCCACTTGTCTCTTTATTATAATGAGGCTGACTTCATACAGGAACTTCTTAAAAAGAAAGATAAGAAGTTAGCAATATCCTTTGATTCTACTTTCCGCCATATAGATAATATTCTTTCACTAAATAATTCAAAATTTGGTGACTATGTCGAATGCATCCATCCCATTGAACTATAGAAAAAGGATACAACAGATACAGTAAAGTCGGCCTTATATCGTGACTTACATCTAGAAACTGACAATGCGGGTCGATTGAAAACAAAACTTTAGTTTGTGATTTTACTTTTTACGACAAGAGATGATTTCAGCTTTCCAATTGCGAACTTTCCATTTCTAAGTAGCAACATTCCAGAAGCACCTGCATACGGTGTATATATCTCCCAATTGATACGAAATTCCCGTGTTTGTATTTCCTGTCATGATTTTCTTGATACAGGGTTGTTGCTCAAAAGAAAGCTATTAAATCAAGAGTCCCAAATGGTGAAGTTGAAATCATCTCTTCGTAAATTTTAAGCACACTATCACGACTTGGTTGACCGTTATGGGATAACCGTATCAAAAATGATATCGGATATGTTCCTTACATCGCAACTAGAATCCCCTTTCCTTTCATAAATAAGACCTACCGAATTAGACTATTTACTGGATTTTTTTTTTATCTCATAAGCAACACGACGGGTGCCACATGTGGAGCAAGATCTGCTTACCCTGCCGGAGCATCTTAGATCAGCTCTAGTTGTTGATGGGGTTTGTGTTGTTTATTCTTTAGTTTTTTTATGTTGTGTCAAGTTTATTTTTGTTTGTCTGTTTGTTCTTTTAGTTTTTAGCCATGTCACTGTCAGTTTATTTTCGATTTATGAGTTTAACTGTCCCTCTGGTATCTTTCGTCCCTCTTTTGTAACAATAGTATACAGCTACTTATCATCATTAATTGATTAAACGAAAACAAATATGGGTCACATAGCCAACTATAATCATAAACATGAATATAAAATAGAAAGAAAGCACGTGCAATTGGATTATTTGTGTGATTTCATGTTATAGGTTAATCAATGAGTTAATTATCTTTTAAATGTATAAAATTGACTTTTTGTGTATCAAATAATTCAAATGGTTCACTTTTGTTTCAGTTTAAATGTTGACTATTTGTTGAACACGACAAATACATGCGCAAACAATCTCTAGCTAATGGTTTAAATTGAAGGTCATAAAGATACGTATTCTATGAGGTCGAATCATTCACTTGCCAGTGAACTGATCACCACTGATGTTTCTTTGTTTATTTTGACAAAATTTAACCTAATTTGCTCATTAAGTTATCTATTATTTCATTATTTCACTTGTATTTATGATTGAAACAAAAAAGTCGTCCTATTTTTGTTTTTCTCGTAGCTTATGCCCCTTTACGGAAAGAAGCGTGGCGACCGTCTCTATAACCAATATTGATTATATGATTCAAATCATTGATTGCTAATAACATATTAAATATGTATTTTGCGGTGGTAATAATTTCTTCAAATGTCCCATATTCTATGTATGGCAGCCTAAATCCATCACACATTAAAACATCAACTGATATAAAAAAAAGGAACCAAAGAAAACCAACAGAGACTGGGTGCAATGTCATCATGGTAATACACTTTCGCTCACATGGAAGATACAGTAAATGATTTGTTAAGGTAACGTACAAAGTACAAAATTGTAGTTGACGGACAACGGATATTTTATGTGGTCAAGGGTCAGTCAACCAATACATAAAGTGTGTTAAATAGCGATTAGGCAATAAAAAAAAGGATACCCCATGAGTAAATTTTGGTATTGTAACAGCAAAACAATTCGGTCCAAAAGTAACACAAAAAGATAAACAATGGCAATATATGGTGAAAGTTCTTTAAAAATGTCATTACATTCTCATACGTGGTTCTGAATTAGAAGCGGATACTCATGAGCATTTGACGAAGAAAATCTTAAAAAAAAATTGCGTAAATATGATTTTTAAGGAGTTTCTATATATATTCTACGGGAAGCAGCTGACTGACGCAGTTGATGAATCAAAATATAGATGGGAGGTAAAATAAACGAACAAATTCAGGCACTCATTTATCATTTTAACTCATGCATTTAAAAACAAGATTTAAAAAATTAGCAACAGCCTTACCAAAATGTTATTTTGTCACAGAGGATAAACGAGAAATAAATGTGATGTTAAACAAAAAATAATGCTGATAAACGATGTTAGAAAAAATCAAGTTTGTGTCAAATCCTCGGCTTACTCAACATTTTATCATATCTTAGGAAATTATTTTTTCTGTTCTAAAGTTTAAAACGCCTTTAAGTATCCATAACCCATATTATGACAGTGATTATGCAATAAAACATAAAAATAAACATTAAATGAAAATAAATGACAAAGATATCCAAATAAAGTTTTATAGCATTGAAATACACAATAATACTTTTCAAAACCTTGCCAAAAGGAAATGATGTTTGTGTCATAAAACTAGTCCATTTTCATGATTTTATTCCAATTGATGTTCTTTAAATGACAAATATTAGGCTGAAGCTTGTGTTAATAAAAAAAAAATACGATGAATTAAAACATAAAAATAGAATACAATGACAAAATGAAGAATCCCGTTAAGATCTTTTCCGACAAAAGTCTGGTTCCAGTAAAGCTTAGATGTTTTCCGTAATTTGGGATTGTTGTAATAACAGAAAACAATTGGGTAGATCTTAAATGAAAGTGCAAATTTTGGAAACTAATGCCAATCTGCAAGCCTTCTCATTTGAATAATTTTGTCTGATTTATTGTGCTAATACAGAATTTTTTTTTCATTTATCTTTTTCATCTTTGACATTTCAGGAGAATTATCTCATTATATATCCCAAGTTTTTTTTTACAAAACGTGTTTCTAAAAAGAAAACAAACACAAATGACACTGATTTTTGCTTTATATTTGAGAGCCTATTACAAATATATAATGGCTTTTTCTCATAGTTTCTATGCTCTTATAAAAAAGTAAAATCACAAAAATACTGAACTCAGAGGAAAATCAATTAGGAAAGTCCATAATCACATGGCAAATCAAAAAACAAAACGCATCAAAAACGAATGGACAAGAACTGTCATATTCCTGACTTGGTACAGGCATTTTCAAATGTAGAAAATGGTGGATTAAACCTGGTTCTATAGCGCTAACCCTCTCACTTTAATAACAGTCTCATCAAATTCCGTTACATTTACATGATGCGTTAAATAAACAGTCACAATCAATAAAATAGTCAAAATATGGGAACATCAGTCATCATCGTATAACAATTTAACAGGACACAACAACATCTACTATCTACGAACACATGGATTGATTTGAGTGTCTGACGTCAGAAAAATTATATACGTCACATAAATTTGTCGTTCAATGTGCATACAATAGTTATCAAAAGTACCTGGATTATAAACAATTTTAAATTTTACATAGGCAATGAGCGCAGACAGGGTTAAAAAATCAAAAGTATGTAAGAATAAATTACAGAAATCAAACTAGTCCAAAAGTTATACATAGAATTTATGAGAATCCAAAACTTTTAAAAGGGAACAATTCAACAGGACACAAAAACCTATCCACGAACACATGGATCTACTCGAGTGTCCGACGTCAGAAAAATTATATACGTCACATAAATTTGTCGTTCAATGTGCATACAAACAATTTTAAAATTTACATAGGCAATGTACGCATACAGGGTTAAAAAATCAAAAGAATGTAAGAATAAATTACAGAATTAGACCGAGATTCAAACTAGTCCCAAAATTATACATAGAATATATGAGAATCCAAAACTTTTTAAAGGGAACAATTTAACAGGACACAATAACATCTACTGTCTAAGAGCACATGGATTGATTTGAGTGTCTGACGTATATTAGTTTAGTTTTCCTTCTTTTACATTGTGTTCACATTCATTTTTAATAATATATACAAAATCTTACGGTTTTGCGCAACTGGTAGCTTGGAAAAGCCCTGTGACTAAAACAACCAGAATAACAAATTATTAATAATTCTATGAATATTAATGTATAACACCAATCCACCGTTAGCTTAACCAAAACTACATAATTAATGTTGATTTTATGGTATTGTAAACGAGGAAAAACTTTGAACTTCAGTTTTAACATTACGATTTTGTTTAATTTTGTCATGTTTAATCTCCGATTACGATTGGCGTTTGTCTATGAAGCATAGAAAATATAGAATATAGGACTTTTTGTTTTTTCCGACGAAGTCGGTATAGTTTCGGTTTGTGCCCTTTGAACTTAAGGACGCTTAACTATGGCAACAGAATACGCATGCTTGAAAATCCTTTTTGTGATTGGACAAAATGCAGTCATGGTTGGTGATTTGGTTGTGTTTGAAAAAACGTCTGGAAAATTAAATCGTGATGGAAAACAAGTAAAAAACTATAAATATTTGAACTTGATCTTACAAAGATTTATATTTTTATTAAAATAATTATTTATCCAATAGCTCTTTGCATCCATGCATGGCAACTGTTTATTCAGGGCAATTATATAATTTTTATGGCAACTTTGTTGTATGAACGTACATGACTTTTATAACGCACCTACGCATGTGAGATTTCCGCGGGGTTTTGGTGAATGTAAACAGAAAGATACTACTTATACTACCAATAGTTTCTAGCTTTATTGTTATTTAACCATGAATTAATTTCAATGTAAACAGTAGTAAATGTATATTTGTTTCTTGTTATTTGCACTGGCTTTTTTGACAAATACATTTTTTAGGTGTCATTACAATATTCTTAATAATATATTGCCTTAATATAACTAGACTTAGTAAAGAATTTCTTGTAGTTACATTCAGATGGAGATTTTATTAAAGAGGTCAAGCATCATTAAGTCATTGTGCTTCTGAAGGTTATCGAAATGATAGTTTTAAACATATACTCAAATTTAAATACGTCGGATATCTTTTTTAAAGATAGTTCTTGTTTATACTGACTTCATAAATTATCACGGTAAAGAATCAGGCGATAGTTCGTTTTCAGTTACTAACTTGTAGACAAACACACTTATTTTGTTTTAGGTCTATAAAATTGATTTTTTATTCTAAAAGATAACCTATTTTTTCAAATACTAATAATAAAAACAGCAAATATAAACACATAAACGAGTAAATAGTTATTAAGGTACCAGGATTATAATTAAGTACGTCAGACGCGTGTTTTGTCTACATACGACTCATCAGTGATGCTCATATCAAAATAATTATAAAATCAAACAAGTACAAAGTTGAAGAGCATTAAGGATCCAAAATCCCCCCCCCCCCCAAAAAAAAAAGATTAAAATAATATGACTGATGAAAAAATCCTTAGTTTTTCACAAAAATCAAAGTTTTGTAAAAATTACCACATTTATTTATTGATATTCATGTCAACACCGAAGTTAACAATTTCTTCAAGAACAATCAGTTTCTCGCCATAAAGATGATTTTTACATTATTTATCTTATAAAGCTGTATTAAATAAAAACTTGCATTATTCCACCAGCAGACCGATTAAAAGAATAACGCAAAAAAATAAGGCGAGCTGGAACAGAATTTACCTACTAGTGATGTAGAACGTTGATAGCTTTACATCCTATTATTAATAGAAAAATATACAAAAGAAATTCGTTATTTTTTCATATAAAGGTTCAGATCTTATAAGTTTAACAAAAAACACGGAAAGAGCTAATAAAAAAATCATACCGACCCGTCTGTATATTGGAGAAAACTTTTTTATTCATCCCTGATCAAGTGCATAATTTCTCTAACATTTAAGGCAATTAACTGGCAGGGAAAATATAAGTTCTAATGTAAAGCGATCCTAGCGGATGATTTAGATTTTAAAGAAAGACATCAAAGTTCTTCGAGGGTGATCTTGATTAGAAAGACATTTTAATCCCCCATTTTCTACATTTGAAAATGTCTGTACCAAGTCAGGAATATCACAGGTGTAGTCCATTCGTATGATGTATTTTGTCATTTAATTTCGCCATTTAATTAGAAATTTACGATGGAATTTCCTTCATAGTTCATTTTTGTTGGTGATTTTACATTTGGCCGATGGTAATGTGTTTGACCACGACTACGCTAATGTTTAAAGAGTGTTCTTTTTTTAAATATAAACAAGAGTATACTGAGCAAATCAAATATCAAAATGATGCAATTGCAATTGTTTCTTGTTATTTGCACTGGTTTTTTTGACAAATACATTTTTTAGGTGTCATTACAATATTCTTAATAATATATAAAGGTTCAGATCTTATAAGTTTAACAAAAAACACGGAAAGATCTAATAAAAAAATCATACCGACCCGTCTGTATATTGGAGAATTTTTTTTAAAAATATAAACAAGAGTATACTGAGCAAATCAAATATCAAAATGATGCAATTGCAATTGTTTCTTGTTATTTGCACTGTTTTTTTTTATTAATTAATGGGTATTATCACCATCAATATACAGACGGGTCGGTATGATTTCAAATAATTAATGGGTATTATCACCATCAATAAACCTTTTGCAATGTACAGCTGTCAACATGTTATACACATGTAGTCAATAAAAGAGAATATAAGATAACTTAACGATTAAAGAAGATTTTGAAAAACTTAAGCGCTCCATCGCCTCTCCCCCCACAAAAATTAAATTTAATGCAGGACCTTTGAATTTGATGATCATTGACAGTCAATTAATGTTTTTTTGTTTTCGTTTTTAATTCATTGTTTCAGTGTACGGGGAAGAAATAACATTATCAATAGCAGTTTTATAACTACACAATATTTTGTTATATTGCAGTTTATTGAACTCGAGAAACAGTCATGATAGTGTTACCATGTACACGGGATTATTAAGTATACCCTTTGGAAACCAATCACAAAAATGACCTTTAGGCCTTACCTTGAACACCAATCTATTGCAGTGAAAATGCCATCAATTTGAACTAAGTGTATCTTAGTCTGTTATTAAAATTAAATTGTAACTTATTACAAGCACCTCATTTGGCTGATATCGATAAGGTCAAGTAAAAATGTCTAATTGCATTACATTCACTTCATTGCCCTGAAACTTGTAATTCTGTCGCATTAATTTGCATTCGCCAGACTGCTAACAAAGTCTTGTTTCAAACTGACCTGCATGATTTTACTGGGTGATTTTATTTCATTTTGTTTGTTAATATTATCAAAATTAATTATTGGATTAACATTAAACAGACAACGATGTAACAAAGCAAACCTATCGAAGGGAGCCTAACCATTTTTCAGTTATGTTTATTCGTCCGCTAGTTTTCTCGTTTGAATTGATTTACATTAAAATTTTGTTTTTTGTGGCCTTCTTATGCTTGCTTTTGGATATGCTGTTTGCTCATTGCTAAAGGCTTTAATTGTTAATCGTCTGCGTCATTTTGTCTCATAGACAATTATACCTCATCTTCTGACCGATATATATATATATAAGTGAATTCATTATTGTAACCGTCCTTGAGAATACTTGGCGTTGTTGACATGGCTTTAATACATTGTCTGCTAAATCTAGAACCGTGGCTTAATAAATTTGTCTAGACACCTATCCGAAAACCGTCGTGCGTTTTGGTCGAGGTTTACAATATTGTTAACTGTAAATGCTGACATCTAGAATATCAAAGTTTAGATAAACTAAAAAAAACCTTCAACAAAAAGAAAACACATCTGAATCTCACTGTTACAAATGAAGTTCTACTTGTCTGTATTTTAAGTAACTAAAATACTATCTGCGGTTAACCTTAACTAAAACAAACTTTTCAAACATAGAATTTTGAATACTCAATAAAATTAAAGAAGTCTTAAGTTATGTATGGATAACATTCTTATGTTACTTTTGGAGATAAAATATACCTTCAGGGACGATGTGTTCGTGATGGCTTGAATCACAGTTTATGACTCAATTTCATGACGACACTAGTAAGGTATCAGGAATATAATTTATAAGTGTACTTACAAACAACGGTATATTGCTGGGTCCTCCAAGTGCTCCACGAAACCTCCTTCTAAGTTATTAACATCTATTTTATCAGCAATCTAAGACGGGCATCGAAGTTATTGTGAAACAGCCTTATCTAGAAGTGGCGTGAATCAGATGTTAATACATTTTTACTTAAAAATTCCAAAGATCTTTTAGAGTACATACCATCTAACTCTCTTTCATCTTGTTATAGTATTGAAACATTTGACTTTTCTACAATTTACACAAGTGTTCCACATCCAAACTAAAAGACAAATTGAAAGAGTTGGTATTGCTTTGTTTCATAAAAATAAATTACCAGCGTAAAAAAAGTATTTTGTCTTAGGGAGGGATAAATCTTACTTTGTAAAGGATCACTCTGATTCAAACAAAAAAACCCACTGAAACTTACATTATCAAGATGCTTGAATTCTTGATTGACAACATATTTGTTAAGTTCGGAGGACGTGTTTTTCAAAAGACTGTCGGTATTCCAATGGGGACAAATTGTGCCCTCTTCTTGCCGACTTGTTTCTTTATTATTATGAGGCTAACGTCATACAGGAACATTTTAGGAAGACATATAAGAAGTTAACTCTATCCTTTAGTTCTACTTTCGCTATATAGATGATGTTCTGTCACTAAACAATTAAAAAATTGGTGACTATTTTGAACGCATCTATCTTATCGAACTAGAGATAAAAAATACTATAGATACAGTTAAGTTGGACTCATATCTTGACTTACATCTAGAAATTGACAATGAGGGTCGGTTGAAAAAAATTTCGGACAAAAGAAAAGATGATTTCAGCTTTACAATTGTGAACTTTCCATTTGTAAGTAGCAAAATTCTAGCAGCACTTGCATACGGGGTATATATCTTCCAATTGATACGATATTCCCGTGCTTGCATTTCCTATCATGATTGTCTTGATAAGGGGGTTGCTGCTAACAAGGAAGCGAACAAGAGTTCTAAATTGTGAAGTTCAAATCACCCCTTCGTAAATTTTACGAGTCACGAGTTGGTTGACCGTTATAGAATAACTGTTTCACAAATGATATCGGACATATTCCTTATGTAGTTCCTACAATCCCCTTCCCTTTCATGAATGTGACCTACCGAATTAGACTATTTACCGGATTAGCTACCACATAAGCAATACGATGAGTGCCACATGTAGAGCAGGATCTGCTAACCCGTCCGGAGCACCTGAGATCACCCCTAGTTTTTGGTGGGGTTCGTGTTGCTTATTCTTTAGTTTTCTATGTTGTGTCATATGTACTTTTGTTTGTCTGTTTGTCCTTTTAATTTTTTGCTATGTTGTTGTCAGTTTATTTTCGATCTATGAGTTTTACTGTCCCTCATGAATCTTTCGTCCCTCTTTTATATAGATAATATATTTTCAATAAGGTATGCAACATTTAGTACGATTATAAAGAGGAGGAACAAGTGGAATCATTCAAGGTAACTTATTCATTACCCAGGTTAAGGATTGAGCCTTAAAGCTTTCTCAGATAGATCTTCGATCGTTGTTTCTCGTTAGTATTATCTACTAAGTAATACATATAGTGTACAGAAACAACAACTGATTTGGTTTTGCCACACAATATCTTTTGTGCTGTTTATAATGTTGCTTTGTGACATATTATGTCACAAGAAGACACAGGTGGCGAATATAATAGTAATAGACTACAGGAATTCATTTATTTAGTTTGATGCAGTTATCGTTAGAACTATTCTTTGATAAGAACACGTTTATAATTGTTTTCACTGTGTCTGTGTTTGTGTTTAACTTTACCTCTCGTCAAGTACTTTTTTGTAAAAAAATGTACTGTATGCTTGTTTTGTACCGCGGTGCATCCTCGAATTAGTCTTTGTCAGGATGAAGGCCGAATATCTGCCTTCAAGTCAGAAACCTCGTCAGTTGCTAGTAATGCCATATTCTAATGCTTTTGTAATCTACTGTATGGTGATCTCAATACGTCTAAGTTTTAATTATAAGGACTTCAGATGCGAAGATTGTAAAGCGACCTTCGTTCTTATGTTGTACTGTTAAACCACTGTCCCAGGTTAGGGGAGGGTTGGAATCCCGCTAACATGTTTCACCCCGTAACATTAAGTATGTATGTGACTATCCCAATTCAGGAGCCTATAATTCAGTGGTTGTCATTTGTTAAATGTATTACATATTTGTTTTTTGTTCATTTTTTAGCTCACCTGGCCCGATGGCGTCCATCATCCGTCGTCGTTCGTCGTCGGCGTTAACTTTTTACATTTTGAACTTGTCCTAGAGAATTACTGAATTGAAAGAAACCAAACATAGCTTGAGTGTTCCTAATGAGATGCTGACCAAGTGTTATTACTTTGTAGCCGATTCATCATCCAAGATGGCCGCCAGCGGGGGACTCAGTTTAACAAAGGACCTTACGGGGAAATGCATACAAATTACTTTTTTAAGATAACCACTAAATGGAATTTAACTAAACCTAGTATGAATGTGCCTTGTGAGATGCTGACCGAATGTTGTTACATTTTAGCCGATCCATCATCAAGATGGCTGCCAGCAAGGGACTTAGTTTAACATAGGACCTTTAGGGAAAGACATACAAATGACTTCTTCTAGAGAACCATTGAATGGAATAAAACCAAACATCACTTCTTTTAGAGAACCACTGAATGGAATGAAACCACACATTGTATGAATGTTCCTAATTAGATTCTTACCAAATATTTTTACTATGTCGCCAATCCAACGTCCAAGATGGCCGCCAGTAGGGGGGGGACGTAGTTTAACATAGGATAAGATGTGAAATACATACACATTTCTTCTTTTAGAGAACCACTGAATTAAATGAAACCAAAAATAGCATAAATGTTTCTTACCTAATGAGGTACTAGCAAAGTGTTGTTACTTTGAAGCCAAATTTATCTTTTATTTTATGATTTCAAAAAAACCCAATTAGAAACAGATGAGCGATACAGGCTCTTGAGAGCCTCTCTACTTTTATATAAATAAGGCCGTTAGTTTTCTTGTTTGGATTGTTTAACATTGTCATTTCGGGGCCTTTATAGCTGACTATGCGGTATTGGTTTTGCTCATTGTTGAAGGCCGTACGGTTACCTATAGTTATTAATTTGTGTGTCATTTTGGTCCTTTGTGGAGAATTATATCATTGGCAATCTTACCACATCTTCTTTTTTATATCATCTTGATTTTTTTTTGTCGAAAAAAATCTAAGATAAGTCGATCCAAAACAGAAACAAAAGGTGCACAATAGCATTATATGGAGCAAATTGTCGGAAAATTTCAATGTCTAAAGTATCCGACAGTTTGTTTCAGAAAAGAACATTTAAACATATTTAAAAGGAAAATTAGTTTTTTGTTCCAAATTTTCAAACGCCTAGAGATGTCTACAATCCTTATAACGACAACAATTATGTCATAAAACATGAATTCTCATTAAATGAAGATAAAGAACAAAGTTATGTATTAGTTGGAGAAACCTTCCCAAAGGGAAATTCGTAATGTGTCAAATTTAGTCCATTTCCTCCATTTAATATTCTTTAAATGTCAAACACTAGACTCAAGCTAGTCTTTAAATATAAAAAAATATGATGAAGAAAAAACAAAAAATCATACACACACTAGAACAAAGACAAATTGAAGAATTCTTTGAAGACCTATTCTGACTAAATTGAGTTTTAAGGTAGCTAGGATGATTTTAAGGAAAAGAATATCGTTTATTTGATAGACTTTTCATCTGGATAAGAAAAAAAATATATGTGTTTACCATAATTTGCGAATTTGTTTTGTTTGTTCCATTATTTGTGACATACATTTAAGGGGAATTAACTAGCTAAGATTGTGAGAGGAATGAAAACCTTTCAGTGTTTATCTAACGACGTAGAGACCTTAGGCTAGTTTTTATTGAACTGTTGAAGACACTCATACATGCAAATACTTTATGCTCTTAAATATTCATTTAATAAAAAAAACATAACCCAAATATAATTAGTAGCTACTCAGTATACCTACAAATTCAAATCTCATAGTTTTCACATTTATATAGAAAGTAACAATATAATATGTTTTTCAATGAATAAACTGTGCCCATGTGATAAATCTTTATCATAAAGATTTGATTAAGGGGGCTCGTGGGTATAAATTAATTTTTTTTCTAAAATAATATTTCGATATTTTATTCTATAAATAAACTTTATCCTATACCTTACAGATAAATAAAAAAAAAAATATGGGGTCACCGTTCATTTAAGCTCACAATCTGCCTTAAAAAGAAGCATGCATTTTTGTTTTGGTAATATTTTTCTGTTTAGCTGATCGGAGAAAAAAATTAATATGGAAATAAAAAAAAGAACTTAATAACAGAAACGCTTAAATTTTACAATAGTTTAGTACAGCTTATTTAAAAAAAAACATAATAAAGAATAAAGGTCATCGATGAGTTAGAAAATATATTTCAATTTTAATGTAAAATAATGGCATTTTTTCACCAAATGGAGATAATTTGGAGCTTTTTTAATAACATAAACATTATTAAAGTAATCTGGAGCCAAAACAAATTGAGATGTTTTTGTTTAATGTTTGTACCATATCATAAAGTAACAACGAATAGTGTACTAAAAAAATTGTAACATTTATTTTTTATATATTTGCTAAATTTTTATTATCCCGCGAGCCTCATCAAAAGAGGGACGAAAGATTCAAGAGGGACAGTCAAACTAACAAATCGAAAATAAACTGACAATGCCATGGCTAAAAGTTAAAGGGACCAACAGACAAACAATGGTACAAATGACACAACATAGAAAACTAAAGAATAAACAACACGGTCCCCACCAAAAACTAGGGGTGATTTCATGTGCTCCGGAAGGGTAAGCAGATCCTTCTTCACATATGGCATCCGTCGTGTTGCTTATGAGATAAGAGATCCGGTAAATAGTCTAATTCGGTAGGTCACATTCATAAAAGGGAAGGGGATTGTAGTTACGACGTAGCAAACATATCAGATATCATTTGTGAAACGGTTATTTCATAACGGTCAACCAACTCGTGATGGCGTCCGTACAATTTTCGAAGAGATGATTAAACCTCTACAATTTGGAACTCTTGATTTTATGGCTTCTTTGTGAGCAACAACCCTCTATAAAAAAAATCATGATAGGAAATGCAAGCACGGAAATTTCGTATCAATTGGGAGATATATAGACCGTATGCAGGTGCTGCTGGAATGTTGCTACTTAGATATTGAAAATCCACAATTGGAAAGCTGAAATCATCTCTTTTGTCGTAAAATTTTGTTATCAATCGACCCTCATTGTCAATTTTAAGATGTAAGTCAAGATATGAGGACGACTTAACTGTATCTGTTGTATCCTTTAGCTCTAGTTCAATGGGATAGATCGACATAGTCACCAAATTTTGAATTATTTAGTGAAAGAACATAATCTATATAGCGGAAAGTAGAGTTAAAGGATATTGCTAACGTCTTATCTTTCTTCCTAAGAAGTTCCTGTATGACGTCATCCTCATAATAATAAAGAAACAAGTAGGCATAAAGAGGGGCACAATTCGTAGGAATGCCAATAGACTGTTCAAAAACACGTCCTCCAAGTGAGGTGATATAAACAAGACGATATATATATGTATAGATATCAAATAAGTGTTGTTCTGTGTACTAATGAATATGTTTTTCATCTTTATAGTGTCTGATGATCCATCATTACTATGGCTTGTACTTTAGTTTTTTTATGCATAAAGTTTATTCTTGTGTATGAAGTAGACATATTTATACGTCAAACATGTTTATATATTGTTAAAACGATCTTAGGCAGTTTAATATTTTGTATCAACACGACAAGTCATTTAGAGGTTACGTCGTAAGTAACGTTTCAAAATATATAAATTCTGCTTTAGGGTTACCAATTGCAATGAAAAGACTATTACTTTAATTTGAAAATAAGAAAATGAGGGCACATCATTTAGAAAGCAGGGTAAACATCACTGTTCCTGTATGATATATACTCTGTGCTGTTGACAATAGAAAGAATATAACAAAAGTTTATTCAAAACACACAGATACAAGATGAAAAACAGAAAAAAAAATCATAAAATGAATACAATCGACAAAACAATCACTGTAAAATTAAGTATTAAGCAACACGAATCAAGGTGATCTAAGAAACTCCGGAAGGGAAACAGAAAAGTTCTTTCCGTCTTATCAAGTGGAAGCAGATATACGAAGAAATGTCACATTCCATAATGACCCAAACGAGGATCATCTTTGATATAGATGTACCATAACGGAAATTTCCCACTTGAAAAACTAAAATTACTCATCTCATATGTCGTTAAGTTTTCTTCTCATTCGATTTTAATAGGCAATGTCTAGCTGCAACCTAAGATACAAAGAAAACTAAGCTGTACCTAATGTATCAATTATGTCAAGTTTAATTGGATAAAAACATTATCATGATAAACGTATGCAAAATATCAAATAGATATCGATTTGGATGGGCATTGCATCAACTATTGTTTTATAATTATTTTAGAGTGAATGCAATTTACTTTTTACGACAAATAATTTGATGATTGATTCCATTTCAAAAAGTTCAAATCCATTTGTCATATAGCGTGAAGAATGAACGTGACAGAACTGCTAACTAGTCCCGAGAACATATATATATGTACTGCCTCATGAAAAGACGAATTTGGATGCAAAATTTTGTCGGCAATTCATGTTTAGTTATGTTTTTTTATATTTCTATAAAGCTTTTTATATTAAGAAGCACGCTTAAGTCTGCCTCAGGGTGCGATATTTTCTCACTGTGTTGAAGACCCATGGGTGGCATTCGTCTGTTTGTTGTTTTACTCTTTTGTCTAATATTGTTTATCAATGCTCTTTAACTTTGAACTTGTTTGGCTTTCTAACTCTAAATTCAAATTCTAACTTGATTTGAGTACCACTGATGAGTCTTATGAAAATGAAACGCACGTCTGTCGTATTAAATTATAAGCCTGGTACCTTTGATAACTATTGTTTCTTTGACACATTTCCATTCTCAATTCTTTTTTATCTAATTCTTTTCTTGAAAGCTATTAAGAAGTATTGTTTTTATTGTTACGTCATTGATTTATATTTTACACACCAGTAGATGCATATACCAAGAAATATTGAAACTTTGTTTTTCTAAGTATTTGGCAACAAAATATGCAAATAAGTTCAATTAGTTCGGAGTTGATAACCACTTTACATTTAGAATTTTCATTTCATTTCAAGAATATTGAATTTTGCAAACACCAAAATTTCCACGTTACTGTGTCGTAATTTGAGTCATGTTTTATAGCTTGTAGCTAATGATCAAATCCCATGATTTTTATTTAAATGTACCAGCTTATATGTTTTTGTCTCTTGCTGGTATATAATTTATTACACACCATTCTTTCGTAAATGAAAAAAATAAACAATTGCATAATCGAAAAGTATGTACATTGTAGCAAACAAAACAAAAGATGATTTTGATCTAAAAAGCCTATGTCAGGTCAACAAAATTAAAAAATTGTCATTTTGCATTACTTTTTCACATTGAGGTTTTCAAAGTGATTATACCATTGACCTTACAATCTAAATTGTTTGCAGTCATACTTTTTGTTTTACAGACTCTCATCGTTTCAAAGTGGTGGCCTCAGTGGCCATGTGGTCTATCTAATTCTACTACTGAGATTGTGAGTTTGAACCCCGCTCGTGCAGTTGTACTCGTCTCAAATCTTAATTGACTAGGATTGAAGTTTTCTTATCGAAGGTCGGTGGTTTTCACTGGTTAATCTAGCTGCCTCCATTAATAAGGCTGGCGTTTAAAAACTATCCATCAATCAAAAATTTTATTGACTTTTTCTTTTTGAACATGTTTTGTGAACTGACAGTCAAATTCATTTTTTAAACGACACTGATCAGACATAGTTTTGTTGTTTTCGAGCTCTTTATATTTAGTAAAACATATGAATGGTCTCATATTTACGTTACAGTCAACCAGAAATGCATTTTAAAGATGTTAGGCCGTCTTTTGACGCGTTTTGCAACACGTTACATATTACATTCAATAGGCTACAACAAACTTAGAAATAGTCATAATTTTATAGCATTGAAATGTTGACATTTCTAGAACTGCATTTCTAAGGAATTATACACTTCACTATGTTGGCAGGATTTACGTTATAGCTATCAGGACAATGTAGGCGAATATCCTTTTTTGTTAAATATCACTGACATTTACTTGTGGTATTGCAATAGTTAAAGATAAGTATGGCTGTGTTGTAAAATAATATACTAAACTAGACAACCTGCTAATCCGACACTGATTGACGAGATCATGTAGAAAATATAATTATTACTATATATACTTTGATGGATATAAACAAGCAATTATATGGCATTCATTCACACTTTTGAAAGGATTAGCAGCGTAAGATTTAATCGTGCAGTGACCACGAAATTCGTCTCTGCTTAACAATTAAGAAACAAGGAAGTTTCAGATCTAATCTTTTTTTTATATTATCTTTATAAATTTAATTTCCGATCAACGTGTCTTAATATTAATCAACATATAACGCCTCACAATACAACAGAAACTAAAAAATGAATAGGATTGAAAAATTATTTTGTGAAAATAATATTTTCCTCATATCAATAATAAGCCTAACAATAACGAAAAAAGGATTCTTTTTTACCTTTAATATTTTTTTCACAAATATCATGTTTATTTTTTGGTTCTACAATCATTAACATAATTTGAGTAACATCAGGATTAGATTGATTACAATTTACATTTTATGATATCTTTAGGAACGATTATCATTTTATCATCTTTTTCAAATGGTATCAATACTGACCTTCTCAATTGATTATAGATATTTATTTTATTTTCACGATATTAATGTCAGTAAATAATGCTAATGTACATTTATCACGGTCTGGTATCAATGACAAAATAAAATTCCTATCTCAATTCAAATCAAAGGAGAATTAAACTATTCGGCCACTATTGTATCCTTAAATATCAAATTTTATCAAAATATATTTCCAGACAATTCTTCGGACATCAATATATATATTTTATGAATTTTGCTTATTGTACGTTTACATTATCATGATTATGGCATAAAACATTAACAGTTATAAGGGCTAAGAAGAAACTGCTAAAACTTCCATCATTTGAAGATCTCGTCATTAATATGTAGCTACAAAAGAAATATTCCTACTCATAAGTCGAAATTAAACTGATAACGACTTGCAAGAAAAGGAACATCGACGAAAAGAAAAAAAGATAGGTATACATAGAACAACATGTTTTTTTTCACACGAACCAAAACATTGTGCATATCACATGTCCTCCGGTAAAACCCTCCTATTAGAATAATGCTTTTAGGATTGATTTTTTTTTAATTTTAGAGGCGAAAATGTTAATGCTATCATATATCGTGCTTCAAAGTTGTCATCTTAACTCAGTTTACTATACATTTTGTACTGTCTCTTTACTTATTGAAAATGAATCTCAAAATTGTGTTTTGTTCATGCACTTCAACTTTGACATCAATACAGGTTGGAAGACTGTACGGTAATCTGTCGATTTTCTTTTACTTCGTTAAAAATTATTTACAATGTTATTGAAACAAAATCGCTAATTTGTATATGTCTTTGAAGAATTAATTTTCCTTTTAATTTGTAAGAAAATCGGATTGGTTCGAGGACTTGATTGCATTATCTTCACTTGACAAAGTAAACATCAGCAATTAAAGTGTTTGTGATGAGTTAAACGGATAAAGAGGATGCATGATGTCTTCAATACATGCATTCTACTTTATTTGTTCACACGTTTTATAAGAATTGCTAAATAGATACAAAGGACATAAGTCCAAGGTTACTTCTTAACTTTAAGATACCGATCAAATGTATAAGTACAACACAAACAAAAGATAAAAGAATACAAAATAAAATAATTAGAAATAATTGTCTCACTTAAGCAACAAGGTAAACCAATACTTTCAATTTACATTGGCTTACAACGACCAATAGAAATACTCAATTTACCGTCACGTGGTAACCGTGTAATGAGTAATGACGATTGAACATACGTAATCACCTTCCAATTGCTTCCTTTTAGCAGCAACCCTCTAAATATACATCACGATACATGTAGTTAACACACACACACAAATATATCGTTTAATTCGGGACATATATACTGATAATACAGAGGCCGCTTGGATGTTGTTGTATAGAGAGACGGAAATACGAACAAGCGTAGTCCACAACCGATTCTTATTGTTAAGAATGTATAACAGAAATACTGAACTACAAGGTAATTCTTAAGAGAAAAATTCTTTAAAACTGTCAAAATAAAACTTTAGACTTTATCAACCGATGAAATTTCCGCACAAATATAAAAACCTGAATATTACTGACTAGATACAGGTTTTAATTTATAATTATGTAAATCAAAACGTGAGACAGACTTAATGATTTCTTTCGTAAACGTTACTTAAAGATCGATGGGACGATGCATTAAACGTTGTCATCAAATTGTGAAATCTTTTATATGAGAGGGCATCATTTACATTACGGAGCATAAAGATGAACAATCTGTTTTTTTTTTACTTTCTCTTTTTGAAATCAGTCTCATATAGAAAAGAAACAAAACAACATTAGGAGAACAGTTGATTTAAATATGAATATTAATTTAAGGAAACACTGCGCTGATGATGTAGATCGAAATACCATATTGATAATTGGATATTTTCTAACTTCATACTAATAAAAAGAATTTAATTCATTTCCAGATATAATTAAATACAAGATGATTCCCATGTATCTTTTAAAACTTATTTATTATGGAGCAATTGTTTAACTGTTTAATAGGATGTAAATAACACTAGCTAAATAAGTTAAACACAGTGATAAAAACAATTAAGTTAACTACGAACAGCAGTTGAAACTGCTAAATTTAAATAAAAGTTCATGATAATGTTTTGTGCATAATCTTTTCATTTTTTTAAAGAGAAATATAAAAGGCAAACTAGTTGAGGCTGTTAAAGGGAAATGGTACACAATTACTTTCTATTTATGAGACAAATACGGTGTTTTATTGACTTTTGAAAAACCTGATTTTACTGAAGCCAATGGCCAAACCGAGAACATGAAAAGCCAATAAAGACAGTAATTGTATTCAACATTCCGTGAGATATAATATATATTTACACATAGACCAATGTGTACATCAATCAATTTTACAATAAGTATACCCGTAAACCCACGCATACTTTTGCGTAGTAAATAAACTGTTTTCCGGAGAGAATATGCAGTTTTAATCAAAATCAAATTCATAGAAAGAATCATACTTCAGCTCTAGTAATATGGAATGACTTATTTGTTTACTTCCGATAACATAAAGGCGAAAAAATATACTTTGCAATGACAGCTAAAAGTTCGGTGTTGAAAATACCATACACCTTTGATTACAGAGTTATAACCTGTAATGAGGCCCAATCAAAGAAATTGTGAGTATCTAAATTCACCTTCATTTTGATGGAGTTTGCTCCTGATACATGTACATGTGTATATACGGTGCAAGTCGTTATCGGTTAAAACATTTTTAAAATAGGTATTGAGCCTCCTTCACTGCAATGAACAAGGGAAATTTAACAATGAAAATAAAGTAGTATCGCGCTGTTCAAAACGCATAAATCCATGAACAAAAACATTAAACTTGATAAGAAAAATGAGTTTTATCATTATTGTGACGATGATCTTTCACCAATAAATCAACATTTTTGTGACATTCCGAGTATTATGGATAAATTTATACATAGTTTGAAACTTTGTTTTTATTCATAATGATTCATGTAAAACATAATAAACGAGTTTTCTAATATATCGTGGGAGGGGTATTAAACTACTTATAGACGTTAGCAACTTAAATGATCACTTTACATTTCATCTAGTCTAAATTTTAACAAAACATCACGGCAGAATTACCCTTCCATTTTCAAATAATGGTGTGATGGCATTCCGTAGTCCATAAAAAGTAGTCATATTGCATGACACGATGATGACAATAAAAGATGAAACTAATTCAAAAAAAGATAATCCATGGTAAAACGATCCTTCATTCAGGATAATAGATAGCAAATTAAATCGGTTAAACTTCTTTCTATTAAACGGAAATTGAAATATCTTAAATTAAACACTTAATTGGTACATAATGCGTGATATGACATTAGAAAATAAAGGCCTGACAGTTTATTATGCTAAAAATGGTAATATGCTTCCGGTAATGCATTACAAAGGCAACCTTTATGGAATGTTTTTTTTTTTCAGAATTAAGAAGTCGTTATGTCAAAATAATATTCGATTTCATGACGATATGACATGATCTCCACTAAATAGCTAAAAAAAGAGAAAAAGTCAAGTATCAGAATTATGATATGCTCTAGTTCTTTCTGACCTCGGAAAAGGGTTGTGATAAAGTTAAACTATCAAAGTTCTAATATCAGCACTGCATTACTTAAAGGAAAGATAGCATCACATAAATAAAAAGTTATCAAAGATACGATGATGATAATTAAATACACCAGACGTTTTGTCTACATAAGACTCATCAGTGACGCTAATATCAAAATAGTTATGAAGCTAAACAAGTACATAGTTGAAGAGCATTGCGGATCCAAAAATTCCAAAACAATTGTGCCAAATACGGCTAAGGTTATATATACCTGGGATAAGAGAATCCTTTGTTTTTAGAAAAGTTCAAAGTTTTATAAACTGAAAAAATATAAAAATGACCACATAATTGATATGCATGTCAACAACGAATTGATGACTACTGGACTGGTGGTACACTCGGGGACGGAACAACCATCAGCAGTGGTATCGACCCAGAGCTGTAAAAAATTATTAAAGGTACCAGGATTAAAATTTAATACGCCAGACGCACGTTTCGTCTAGATAAGAAACATCAGTGACGCTCATATCAAAATAGTTATTAATGAATTATCTCTTTTCAGGTATATATTCATAGTGTAGGAAACATATTCCATAAAATAATTTGACAATCTTATATGTATGATCGCAATATGTAGAGGGGACATATTTGGAATATGATTTAACCATGTAATGCAAAGTTTTATATTTATGCTACTAACCTTTAATCTTTTGTGCATAAACAGTATACAAAAAATTCGAAACACCTCATAACATAAACATATAAATTTTGTAATTAAGTGAAAAAAGCAAACTTAAACACATCACATTGTTACTTTTTTAATTAAATATTGTATTTCAAACTCAAAATATTCGGGTAATTCAACATCGCTAGGGGTGTGATCTGTCATATACTAAGTAGAATTATCCTACATAACTCCGTTTGAGTTTTTAGGCACAGTTTAAACACACAAATTGGATTATAACAACAAACAAACATAGATATAGTTTTTCATAGGTAACTTATTGTAAAAAATAATTAACAAAAATACACAGAACGGAAAGTTCCTGAACAAATGGCAAAATCTAAAGCTCAAACACAGCAAACGAACGGATAACAAGCAGGTTTCAATACATTTTAGTTTAGCAGATAAAATTCTACACGACCGTTACAACAGATTATGAAAAGAATAACTTATTATGAATACCATGGAAATCTGACGTCCATCTAGTTCTCATCGAAGTTGTTTTTGTAAATGCTATATTTTGTCGTATAAATGAAAACAAAATATCTGTCTTTAAAAAGTGTTCATTTCAGGTTTTTCATTAAATTTGCTGACGTGGTTCAGGAAATTTGCTTTATTGGTATCAAGATAATGTACATGTTGGATTTCTTTCCCACGCCATGTCTTTCTTAATGATTATGGTTCTTTTATGTACCATTATGTAATAGGGAACATTTGCATTGTAACTGAAGTTCGTATTATGTATCTTTATAAAATGATAATTATCATGGAGTTTTATATAGGAATAAAATGACTTTTTTAAATGGTTGTATAGTATAATAAATTAATATTATTTGTGTTTATAAATGATTCCTAACGATATTTAATGTTATCTACATTATAAATCATGCACATTATTGTAAAATGAAAAAACGAAAACAACTCAAGCTACATCAAAAGAAGTTCAAAAGCTCAGTAGATATGTCAATTCAAATGAGTTATTCAAAAAACAAATGAAAGACATTGTATTTGGTAGAAATATACGTTTTTTAATCTCCTTAAAAAAGAAATGCAATAGAAAAGGCAAATAAAGGAATATTTATCAGCCAGCTATAAGAAATTAATAAAAATCATAAGTGTAAGATGAAGCAAACAGATAATATTATAACAGCTTGATATAGGCTATACGTGTTTAACTTGTTGAATTCTGCATGTGCATTGTATTCGTTTGCATGTTTCTCTTTATATTTACAAAGTGAGATATGTTGGAGGTTTAACAACTATAACATGCAAATGTGCTATAGTAAATATGACTCCTAGAAAAAAATCATTCAAATGTATAAAAAAGTTACGCTCATAATAACAAGAAAGACAACAACACATTTTTGGAATGATCGCGCATTATCATCTGTGAGTGACACAACATTCTGATTTGTTACTCAATAAGATAAAATAATCATGAATTTCAGTATTCCAATTGCATACGCCATATGCAAATTTCCATTACAAAACACTAATCAGTGACGAGTGAAAAGTAAAAATAAGGTACAACAATTGAGAGTGTTGATGTCCGAAAATGCAGGTTTGCAAAAGACAACTCACGTAATCGATTTACGATTTTAGATCCTTAGTATTTCGTAAAACATAAACATTGTGGAAACAGTTATCTTACAATTATGATAATATCAATGATCTTTTATATCAACCCACAAATGCTGACTACTTGGTTAGTTATTACTTCGTGTTCAAACTAACCTAAATCAGTCCGTAAAGTTTTATTTCTCCAAAACAACACAGTAATGTTTTTTGTTAAAGTTTGATAAAGTTGAGAATGGAAATGGGGAATGTGTCAATACTTATTTTAAAGCTGACAAATAATTCATAATCAATCTATTCACAAATAGTTTGTTTTTTTAACGAGAAGTGTTAACTTTCTTAAATGTTTAATCAGTTACGCAAAACATTCACCACTCAAAAAAAAATGCTTAAAACATGGTATTACTCATCAAGACAAAAGGTTAAAAAAATGGTTTATATTGTTTTGATCTTGAATAACTTAATGAAGCATTACACCATTTAAAGACAATATCACAGCTGTACAAAGACTCATCATAGATACAAGGACTAAATTTAGTATATACGTCAGACCCGCGTTTCGTCTACAAAAGACATATCAGTGACGCCCGAATCCAAAAAAGGGCCAATAAAGTACGAAGTTGAGAGCATTGAGGACCAAAATTCCTAAAAGGTTTGCCAATAGGTTGAATACTAAGTGCTTTGGTACTGAATTATATTGGCAAGTACTTTGGTACATATATTCTAATGTAAATCAATCATGTTTTAGAAAATGTCTCTACACGAAATGGAAATTATCTTGTTCTAGTGAAAGTCGGACAAATAAATTATTGTTTGAACTGCGTGATAAATCTTATTATAGAGGCATTTCAGAAAATCGTGCAACCTTAATTTTCAAGACATGCATTGGTTTCAACATACAAACTTTTTGTTATGATAAAACCTTAAATACCTTAAACAATTTTTTTTTAATCTGATGCTTAATTTTTTACTAATCTTTTTAAATTTTTTGTGCCTATTTATTTTCTAAAAACAAAAACACGTAAAACTCAGATTGTGTACTCGTTTGAGTATTTCGGAATAACAACCAAAGCTCCGTGTTGAAGGCCGTACCTTGAACCATAATACTTTTATAAATCGTTACTTGTATGGTGATTTGTCTCATTGTCACTCATACCACATCTTCCTATAACTATTTTACCCGTAGGATTTTTTTAGTGTGGTGTGCATTTTTTCAACAATTATTAATTAGATAGAGAATGGAAATGGGGAATGTGTCAAATAGACAACGACCCGACCAAAGAACAGAAAACAACCGAAAGACCATCAATGATTTCTTAACTCAGCGATAAAATCCAACACCCGAAGGCGTGCTTCAGCTGACCCATACACAAAAATATGTACCAGTTCAATAATAATGGACATCACACTGAGCTCATATCCATATCAATGATATAATCTTAAAAACTATACAAGATTATCAAAGGACATAGGCTCCTGACATGGGACAGGCGCAAAAATGTGTCGGGGTTAAATAGATATCTTAAATGATACACGCGGCTAATAGACTTTGCCCACACATGCGCTATGTTTATTACTGAAAGGGATTTTTAAAGGGCCATCAGCCTATTTGGCAAGCTTTGGCTGAGGAAGTGCGTATCGATGTTTTTTTTTAAATGTCTAATTTGTATTGAAAGTGAAGGAAAATATATTATAAATCGTTCCAAACTATTGACCCGCAGAGATCATCGTGAAGATACCAGAAGTGGTATTGCACCAAGCATAAAAAACTAATATGTCATATAATGAATAAATTCCTTTGATGCGGTTTTTTTGTTTACGTTTCACCATAACTAGGAACGCTGAGGTATGAAAATAGGAATGCAATGGTTTACATAAACCACATTATTTATAATAAAATGAGTGATTGGTAAAATGAAAAGAGGATAACTTGAATACATAAGCATACTATATCTTAGTTCACCTTTTCCAAAGCAAAGTTATTACGTAACAGCCCTCTTCAAATGTTAACTAGTGAGCTGATTATACCCCTATGTACTCTTGATTATCAGTACATGTGTCTGGTGTTACAAGTTAAAGACCTTGTGCTTGTGAATATTTGTCTTATTCAATCCTACAGCTAATTTCGATCATGATATAACTTAAAATTTAACAGATATTGCTACGCACCAACCATCCCAACCGGTCATAAATATTTCCCTTTTGACGAACAAGTACTGCGGGCTTTAAATCATTCACATAGTAAAATGTCGGAATTATATGACGCTTTGTAATTTTTGAAATTTATTGTGAATGACTCCAGTGCGGTTGATGTATAGATCACGATTCCCATTATAATGCATAAAATACGAATAAAATATCCATAGAAAAATCCCAAGGGTCTTAATATATCCAATTGAATGATATGAAGAAAACCAATCAAGATTTATTTCATCTAAAATCTAAGTACTAGCAAGTGTTTTGGAGTAAATGTGATCTTGTTTGATTTTTAAAACTACCAAATAAATCAATTTGTCGCTGACATCCTTGTCCATAACTGGTAACTGGACAACGATACTATTAATTACAAATAAATTCTATATAAAACTTTTGGACTAGTTCATATCTTGGTCTATTTCTGAAATTTATTCTTACACTCTTTTGATTTTTTAACCCTGTATGCTAACATTGCCTATATAAATTTTAAAATTGTTTGTATACACATTGAACGACAAATTTAAGTGACGTATAAATTTTTCTGACGTCAGACACTCAAATCAATCAATGAGTTCGTAGATAGCAGATGTTTTTGTGTTTTGTTAAATTGTTCCTTTTAAAATTGTTATACGATGATGACTGATGTTCCCATATTTTGACTGTTTTTTTTATTGTCACTGTTTATTTAACGCATCAATGTAAATATAACGGTATTTGATGAGACTGTCATTAAAGTGAGAGGGTCAGCGCTATAGAACCAATTTTAATCCACCATTTTCTACATTTGAAAATGCCTATACCAAGTCAGGAATATGATAGTTCTTGTCCATACGTTTTTGATTCGTTTTGTTATTTGATTTTGCCATGTGATTATTAACTTTCCGAATTGATTTTCCTCTAATATAAAAAAAGAAGATAAGGTATGATTGCGAATGAGACAACAACATGTATCCGTAAAAGACCAAACTGACACAAGCATTAACAATTATAGGTCACTGTACGGCCTTCAACAATGAGCAAAGCCCATACCGCATATAGTCAGCTATAAAAGGCCCCGATAAGACAATGTAAAACAATTCAAGCGAGAAAACTAACGGCCTTATTTATGTAAAAAAATGAACGAAAAACAGATATGTAACACATAATTTCAGCATTTTTGTGATTTTACTTTTTACCTGCTTAGTATTTAGCAATGTTTTGTATTTTGCTATAGCGCGATTTAGATTTCGTAGTCAAAATTTAAAAAAAATCAAGATTTTGGCAATTCAATCTTATATCATGTTTTCTTCGAACTTGCTTGAAAATATCTGGCTAGAGCACATTACACTTGCAAAAAGTAACAATAAATATTTCAATTACTTTGATTCGTTTTTGGAAAGTTGTAATTGTTTAATGAGCTATAAGTGTTAGTGACGTGTATTTTGAATGAAGTTACAGGAATATATCCTATATAAAACACTTGTTAACATCATGACCATGTTTCTATAGCTAACCCACTCTTAGCCACTAAATATATTCGATTGTTTACCAAAGCCCTTTTCTGATTATTGTGTAAATAAAAAAAATGGAAAAGGCACTTCTATTAAACACTGTTATGATTAATAATGCTAGGGACGCTTCGTGTAAAATATAATTTGTAACTAAAATTTCAAATTCTCATATTTTCAATAATTTAGAAACAAAATGTGTCAGTTTTGTTTATAAGTGTCTGTCATTAAGTATAAGTTTTCAAAATGAGAGCATTTAAATAACTTGATTATAAACGTAAAATATCGAAAGCATCAACCTTTCTCCGAACTAACTTCCTTAGTACTTAGAAATAGATTTCATATAAAAAAATATAGTAGATATCATATTTGATATATCAAGCCGATGCACCAAATGACAGGAATGTAATCATACGATTTACGATTTAATAATACATTTATGGTAAGAACATGTAATTTCTGTTACAATATTTTTTGTTTAAGTGTTGTTTTATGGCAATTGCATAATTTAAAATCCTTTCCGAATAAATGTTTCTAAAAAATCAAAGCATATATAAACAAAATAATATTTTATTATGTGTATTTGGTACTTTGTATTCTATTATCTTTTGTTCCAATTCTATGGAAGACTTGACTTATCAGATGGTTTTTGCAGCCTTGACACACATTCGAATGTTCGAAAAATTATGATTTATACATTGTACCGTTTGAAAAACTAATGAACGGACATATTTAAGCAAACAGTATCGTATTATTTGCAACCCATCGTTTTTTATGAAGTTAAATTGGTAGCAATTTACATAAATATTGCTAAACCAAAGTAGCAACAATTGTCAAGAAAACATTAAATTTCTATATTAAGATTGTAATTTAGAATCTAGAGAGAACTATTTCTAGGTTCCACATATCATGATTTTCTTGATAGAGGGTTGTTACTCACAATGCAACTATCAAACCAAAAATTCCAAATGGTGAAGTTGAAATCATCCCTTCGTAAAATTGACGGACGCTATCACGAGTTGGTTGACTATTATGGAATAACTGTTTCACAGATGATATCGGATATGCTCCTTATGTCGTAACTACCATACCCTTCCATTTTTAAGAATGTGACCTGACGAATTATACTTTTTACTGTATTTGTAATAACATAAGGAACACGACGGGTGCCATATGTTGAGCAGCATCTGCTTATCCTTCCGGAGCACGTGAGATCACCCAGAGTTTTTGGTGGAGTTCGTGTTTCTAAGATTTTGTTTTTTTATGTTGTGTCTTCGTTGCTATTGTTTTTCTGTTTGTCTTTTTGTTTTGGCCATGGTGTTGTCAGTTTTTTTTAACTATGAGTTTTACTCTCCCTCTAGTATCTTGGTTCCCTCTTTTAAAACGTATTTGTAGGTTTTATGATATTTCTAATATTGGTATACTCCAAATTCTCTTCTTCAAATAATGAAATATTTGTAAGAAGCGCGCGTTTAACGAGTTGATAAAAATCATAGTAAATCAACCATGACGACATCAATCGCTATTGAGAAATACTTTAGTGTGTTCATGACAGACAAAACTGACGCCAACACGTATTTGAATAAATACAACTAAAATAAATGCAGGCGATTCAAATACGTATGTGTTCAAAATTTTAATTGAATTTTATAAAGCTTGTCTATACATTTTATCTAATTTGTACTTTATCAGGAAAGTTTATATACGTGTTTATCATTAAAAAGATAGGAAAATATCAATGTGAAAAAAACTCGACCGATATGTTTTATATACTGTACATTATTGTTTTTGTTTGCGGCTGTATAAGATTTATTTCTGTCTTTGTTTAAGGTGTTTTTGGTCAGTTGTGTGGTATACATATTATTTATGTTTTTACAATTTTGGTACCCAATTATAATCGGAATAACAAATGATAAGTTTGGGTTGCTCAGACAATCTTTTTTAATATTTATTTTGAATTAAAATACAGAATTACAGATTTATTTCTATGTTTGTTTGCATTTTGCAAACTGTTTGGATTTATGTTTACACAGTTTTAGCTGCTGAATTCCAATTCTTTTCACATTAACTCTCTAATGTTTGTTTTGATTGCTCTACTATTTTTATTTATAATCAAGAATCTATCAACAATTATCATTCCCCTATGTCTACGAAAAATAACTGTACCAAGTCAGGTATATGACAGTTGATTTCTATTTGTTTCTTGTGGTTGATTAGGTCTTGTTTGGAGGTGTCAAATTTTAATATACATTGGAGTTCGGTATGTTTCAATTGCTAATACTTTTAACGTTAATGCTCTATTTGTATCCACCATAAGAACTATTTTATCAAATAAAAACGAACAACATCAATTCAATAAGACAATCCCTTATAGGAACATAAAGTCCTATCGAAATGAGTTTTGAGAACACAAAATGAAAAAAATATAGTTTCAGATAAGATTATCTACAATTTAATTGTTATCAAAATCCTATACGACAAACATATCCTTCTTAACAAACCATATCCATAGAGACAAAAAAGTATAAATTTTCTTTATACAATATCTACACAGTGAATAAAATCCATAAGCATGTAATTGTTTGATAAATGATCATATAGATTTTAATAAACACCTTCAAAATTGATTTGCCATTATGAAAAACGCAAATATATCTGTAAAGTGTTCAATTTTTATTTTAATAAAATAAAAAAATGAAACAAAAATTGAATTGATCTCTCCTGACACACTATATCTTAAAGCCGTAATTGCAACACTACGGACGATAAATAAGCAATGAATGGATGGAACACGCACGCAGACCGTTGTGACATGTTTAGCAGGAATAGCTTCCCTTTCGGTGCAGCTGAGTTCATCCGATGTTTGTGATGGTAGGATTCTTTTCTTTCAATCTTTTAAATAGTTTTTTTTATGTGGTTGTTTGCCATCTTTTTGTGGTTTCTCATTTTAACCATGGAGTTGATAGTTTTTTCTTTGATATATGGGTTTTGATTTTTTATCTTCTGCTATTTTTGTTTTTGAAGGCCCATGTAAGGCCTAATTTATCTATTGATCACAAATTTCGTCGTTGAAAATGCAACTATCGGAGACTGAATTAGTTACTATTGCACATTTTGTACGTTTCATTGAAAAAAATATACAACACTTTACAAATGGCAAGCATTCAATGCTCTTTCATTGGTTCCCCTAATCAGGATTCCTAAAAGCTTAATATTTGAAACCCAAGAATGCATAATAAGCGAAATGATTGAAGATTCATATGACAAACAAGGACCCACAAAAACTATCCAAATATGAAAAGACCAATTTCGTCTAAGTAATTTTAAACTGTAGTTTCCTAAAGATTATTCTTTAAAGATATGAACGTTTAAAACGGGTGTAATGTCAGTTTCGAAGTATTGACCATCACCTCTTAGATTTATTTTCAATCACCATCAGAAATATTTGACCTTGTGGGTTGTCTGTATCAATGGAAAACACAACAACAACACGAATATATGTGTGTTAGGATAATTTTAAGTATTTTAAACAGTTACGTTATAATTATGACCGTATCAAATATAATATATGTAACCACAAAATTACTGACAACTGGACTTGTGATTCCCTCGTGGAATACGATTTCAACAAGCAGTATCATAGACCCAGTGGTTGTAAATAAACTCATGATCATCATCCATACCAGGATTAAAATTTTACATTTACGCCTGACGCGATGCTCGAATAATGTTTGTTTAGAAATGTTAAATATAGTAGGACGTTGAAGAGCATTGAGAACAAAAAATTCAGTAAAATTCCGTTTTTAGATATATGCCATCTTTGAAAGCTAGGAGTAAATATTTATTCCTTTCATCGCAGTTTAACCCAATATTTGTTTTAACAATTTTGCGGCATCTATTAGTTGATAACAGTAAACACCTATTTCAAATGCATTATTCTTGAGCACTTGAACTCTATTCAGTGTAAGGATGTAAACATGAAAGCGTCTAAAGTTAACAAACTTGGTGAAGCAGAAAACGAAAAAATACGTTGACATTCCAACATTTGTCAAGAGAAACATATCCTGGAATATCTATTACTTGATTAAGAACAATTAAGTAGTCACTTGATATCGTCGTTTATTTTAGGGCTGAAGAGAGGTGGTAAAGACTTATTTTTATAACGAGCACATGTCAATTGTTTACTTTCATTTTATACATTTACGCTTTATAATGTTAAAGGCTAAAAGCAGTTTTTGATTGGATGCATCCAGTTACGACTGAAACAGTGCAATCATTTCCCCGTGAATCTGACATTCTTTCTAAACCCGCAAAGGGCGAAGACGAGGGGACTGAATCGTAACTATTTGATTGCGACGATGACCATAACCATTAGTAATATGCTCTTATTTATTTTTGTTATCATTTTTAAATTAACCCATATGAAAGATGAACATTTGATTATCAATCTATTCTGTATTTTAAAATCTATCTAGCTAGTTATATGCGTTTTTGTTACAAAGCTGTGGTCAAATACTACATCAATACTTATCGAACATTTGATTGTTATATTCTTTATTCTAAAATCAAATAAATAATCAACCAAATATTTAGCCTATTGCATCGTCTGATCAATTCCACTCATTAACAATATATTAACTTTGTTTGTGTAAATATATTATTACTTGCAGCATTTACCACATATATCTGCTGTTTATGAGTTCATGGTTATTTACAGGGAGACCATGTTCTGTATGTCACGTACAACAAAGTGACTTAAAGAATATATTAGACTAGTTTTCAAGCACTTTTTTGGCTAGTAAACACACAATTCCTTAAATAAATCAATGATTAAGTTCTAACCATATGATATTTTTAAAAGTTTTATCGTGTTTAATATATACTAATTACTATGTCAAGGGTTTGGAAGAATAGGGGATTCAACAATTAAAGGGCATGTGCCAATGGAGCAATGGGGACGTTAAGTCATTGAAAAAAATTGACAACTCTGTTTTCGAAAATACAAGGTTAAAAAGAAACATGTACAACAATAAATGCTTAAGATTAGAAAAGTCCAAATAAATGTGAAATTCAAGTGTTAAACATGCAACCAACATTCTTCAAAATTAAGCACCAATGATCTACAGTTTGTAAAATCTCATAAACCGATTAAGAAGATAAAAATCAGGGAAAAACAAATACAGAAGGCGTTTGGATAACTAAAAAAATGTTACCTAGTGCGTCGACAAGTTAAGGGTTTACTGCTTTTGAATGGAGTTTGATGTGACTGACCTACAAGTGAGAGGTTAAGCCAACTATGAAACCAAGTGTAATCCACAATTTTTAACATTAGAAAATGCCTATTCTTATTAAGAATAGGTCAGTTATCATTCGTTCGTTTGATGGGTTTGAGCGTTTGATGTGTTTGAAGCATTTGAGCGTTTGATGTGTTTCAGCGTTTGATGCTGCCATTTTATTAGGGACTTTCTATTAAATCATCCTCCAAGATCGGTAGTTTTGCAATCTAACCCTTTTCTGCATTTCACTTATAAACGGCATTGCTAATCCATTTTCATCTGTTAAATGCAAGCACTCAGTGAAAAGAAAACTGCACAGGACATCATTTTGCATCATGTTTAATAGAAGGATATTTATGAATTCGCTACATATCTGCATATAGCAAATTATTAATTTGTTTGTTGATGTCTGTCTAAAGAAAACAATTTGTATGGATTTATACACAGCAGAACACATCAGCCATATTCTTGGTGTAAATTGTACAAATACATGCAAAATCGTTAATAAAGTGCTCCACATTGATGAAGAACTCTTGGTTGATCCTCTCAATATAACCGTTATTTTGTTTGGTTAAACCTATGTCATATTTGTTGAGTAATAATTATAAAAAAATCCAGGAAGCCATGTACAGAAGGAGTATATTCCCGGTCGTCGATTCCTCTTAATTTATATGCCACATCAGTCAATCAACTATTTGTTATACATAATTTTACCCTGGTATAATAACATACTGATAAGTAAGAATTGTCTAAGAAGTTACGATCATCATCGTATTTTTTGGAATCTCAATTTTCCTCGTTTATGAAAAACACAGTCAATGGCAATGCTTATAAAGATGATTCTTGATATAATACAAATCTGAAAATACGCTGTTAAAGTGGAGAAATCAGCTTATAAAATATTCCTATATTTGTGTCCGCCATATTGGGATGATCGTAATTACAGTTACGATCATCACGTTGACGCTAGTGTTTAATAGGATTTTCAAATATTTTACTATTCAGAATCACTAAAGAGACATTTATTGTAGAAATGCGCATCTTGTGCGGATAAACTGGTACCCTTAATGTGTTTGTAACAGTACAACAAAATAGCTGCATTCAAAAATTAGATTAACAGATATCACCTTAGAAATTCCTACAAAGTGACGTTAGTCTTGCCAAAACAAACAAAAATTTTAAAGCATTTGACATGTCTGCGAATCTCTTCAAAGAATAATTATTCTAACTGAAAATGACGCTTATTATCCCAGATTTAAACCGAACAAGCGTTAAAATGAAAAGAAGACGTGTATATCATATGTTAGAAGCGCTTTTTATGATATACCTTCATTAACAACGCTCAAAGCCGAATATATAATAGTAAAGGTTTTATGAGAATCTTAACGATTGAATAGGAATACAACCACAAATGGGTAGAATAAGATAGCCAAATTCATAAAAAATCAATGTTGCCTGAGGGAGTTGAAACCTTAGTTTCTGATAGTTTGGAATTTCGTAAACAGGCATTTGAAAAAGGGTTTGGTATAAATAATTTCAGTACTGAAGAACTAAAAATCGACGGGTGCCGCATGTGGAGCAGGATCTGCTTACCCTTCCGGAGCACCTGAGATCACCCCTAGTTTTTGGTGGGGTTCGTGTTGTTTATTCTTTAGTTTTCTATGTTGTGTCATGTGTACTATTGTTTTTCTGTTTGTCTTTTTTCATTTTTAGCCATGGCGTTGTCAGTTTGTTATAGATTTACGAGTTTGACTGTCCCTTTGGTATCTTCGGTCCCTCTTCTAAGCTGTTTAAAAAAAGAAAATTTTTATGTCTAAAATTCAAAAGTCTAAAGCTAGACTAGTGAGATATAAAGTTATGAATGAACTTTTTTTTCAAATTGAGTTTATTGTGGTTCCAAATTTTAGTATTGTTATAACAGTTAGGGGAAATTAATTGATACTGGGATCAGGAAGTTCTTCAAATGAACCAGAAATAGTGTTTAACGATATTTTCTTCTTATACAGATATGGGAATGTGATTATTCTAAATGTATGACAACAATGCTTAAAGTAATGTGTAAACTTTGTTACCGTTAAACTGATTAAGTAATATATATTTTATGGTGTTTTTACGTGTTTTTTTGTTATGTTTGTTTTGTGCTTTGTAAGGATGTGATGTGAGTTAAGCTCTTTTCCTTAATTTTTTTAAATGGTTTTTGGTGTACTGTTAGTCCTTTGTCACAGGTTAAGGAGATGAGTTGGCAGCCCCAATATTTCAGTTCCATGTGAGTAGCCTGTAGTTCAGCGGTGGTAATTTTTAGCTGTATACCATGTATGTGTTTTGTGTGCATTAATTCTTACCGTTAACCTTTTCGTTTAAGTTATTTGAGGGACTTTTAGTGTTTACTTTATGCACTTTTTGATTTAAAAATTGATAAATGCCATACGATAACCTATTGGTTTTCTTTTGTCTTTGACGAATATCTAGAGTTGTCGCATTCACATTTACAAATTGACAAACAATGTCATCAACTAACTGAAAAGATTCTATTTTCACCGATCAAACTTTTGCATTTCAGATTAAAGTATTAATAAAGATAAACTAAGAGTGCAAGACGGTCTTATCTTTTGTTCAAGTTTGGTCTGTTTTAAATTTAAATTTCCATTTACATCTGCTATGTTTTTGAAATAACAGTTTGACATATGCATGCATTCAATATGTAATTTCATATTGCCTTATTTTCTTTCTCAAGTAACACTTTGGTGGTTTTCAATGTGTTTCTGCATGTTTTATTCATTCATTATCGGAATTCCAGTCTAGTAGCGGTTTCCAATTCATTACTAAACTAAATTAACTGTCACGAATGTTTAGCTTGAAATTAAATGAAAATATATGATTTATATTGATAGTCTTTCAGCTGTTTCAGACATCAAATATAAAAAGTGCTCATATATGATTATTAAAATTTTGCACTTTAAAAAAAATATTTTTCATATAACAAATACACGCATTTTCAATCCTTAATTCATCAAACGTTATATAATTATGCTTAATACCTGTTTTATTTTTTAATGCTGTTTAGTTTGTTTTTATTCTAATTGAGATTGTGACACAGTGATGACTGCTGTAACCTTATTTTTGACAATTTTACGTATTATTGATATAGGAAGATGTGGTATGAGTTCCAATGAGACAATTCTCCATCCAAGTAACAATTTATAAAAGTAATCTATTATATGTCTGTTTTGATCACGAATCGTTGTAAATATAATGGAGTTTGATGCGGCTGTCATACATTGGAAAATACATGAATCAAGTCAGGACTATGAAAGTTGTCTATTCGTGTGATGTGTTCTATCATTAGTTTTTGCCATTCGATTAGGGACCCTCCGTTTTGAATGTTCCTCGGTTTTCAGTATTTTGGTGATTTCATTTTTGTTTATTACATTAAATTCTAAATCTATGGACAAAAAAAAAATTGGGTTAACAAACTAAAACTGAGGAAAACGCATTAAATATAGGAGGAGAACCACGACACAACATTAAACACACACAGAAACGGACTAAGCATTAGACAAAATCCGATGAGAATAACAAATATAACATCAAAACCAAATACATGAATTTGGGATAGAAAAGTACCGTGACACGTCTTATAGTAATGTGAATTCACACTCAAATATAAGAGAAAACAAACGACACAACGGAAACACAACGTTAATATTTTACACACACAGAAACAAACTATGATATAACAATGGCCATTTTCCTGACTTCGTACAGGATATTTTTAAAGATAAAAATGGTGGGTTGAACCTTATTGTGTGGCATGCCAAACCTCGCACTTTAATGGCAATGTTAAATATAACATTGCAATGACAACATAATATTACAGTACTTCAATACAAATAAATAGGAGAACGTATTAGACAAAGAAACACATAATTAATAGATAACAAAAGGCATCAGGTTTAAATAATTCAATACGCCAAAAACGCGCCTCGTCTACACAAGACTCACTAGTGACGCCAAGATATAAAAGATCGAAAGTTGTACAGCACTGAAGATTAAAAGTTGAAAAAGGTTGTGTCAAATACGGCTATGTTTTTATGCTTGGGATAAGAAAATCCTTATTATTTAGTTCAATTTATGCTTTGCAAACAGTAAATTTGATCAAATGAATATAAAAGATATACATAATGAAACTGAAGTATTAACTAATTACAGAAAACCCGAATACATAATGCAAAAACCAACACAGAAAAATAGACTCAACCGACTTAGTCCAGGCCTCAACGCAAAAAATCATAAAAATGACGTCACATACAAAGTGATGAAAAGGCACAATATGACGTCACATTTGAAAAACTATATCTCAAACATCACAAAAATGACGTCACACACTTCTTAACCTTATGAGATCATTGACAGATTTTTCTGATCTTTTGTTAACTAGTTACTTCTATCAGGTGTATGTTTTAATTATGATGATTAGTCAAGTTCTTTCCAGAGCAAATTAAGCGTTTTAATTGACGGTACACAAAGTTTCACAATTTATAAATACGAACAAGACGACTGCAAATCATCAAACTCGTTAGTAGAAAAAAAAAGATCTACAATTTTCGACATAAAAACAATACATGTATCAAACAAGAATATGACAGTTATTATTCATTCATTTGATACGTTTGAGCGTTTGATTTTGCCTTTTGATATTGGACTTTCTGTTTTGAATTATTTTCAGAAGCAGATTGTTTGTATTTTGATACTTATTTTTATGCCATGCATTTATCAACGCTAATGCATATCTATATGGATATGTTTAATGTAAGCACTCACTGAAAAAATACTGCACAGGACATCATTATGCAAGATGATCTCTGGAAGGATATCTTAGTTTGCTACATATCTCCAAATAGTAAATGATTTTTTTGCCTTTTAGTCGTTTCTGTCTACAGAAAACAGTTCGTAGGGATGTTTTCACAGCAGAAAAAAAACCTTGCCATTGTCTTGGGGTGAATTGTATGCGATGTATTTTGTCGATGAATTTACTCTTATTGCGTCAAATCAGATAAACAACAAAACAAAATTGAGCAGCACAAACACAGACAAAACCTTGGTGAAATCAATTGCTCAGTATTTGTAAGCAACTCTTTGTTGATCCTTTCGATATAACCGTAATTTTCTTTTTGACAGGTTAAACATATGTCATATTAATTAAGTAATAATAATAAAAAATCAAGGCCGACACGTACAGAAAGATCATATTCCCGGTCATCAACTCCCCATAATTCATATTAAATCCAAATTATTTTTAAAATATAATTTTACACTTTAGTCTCTGGTCCAATAACATATTGGTAAGCAAAAGCTGCCAAGTAAATCATGATTAGAAATGCATACACTGCAACAATGTATCAGTGGGTAATATATATTCTACAGATACAGATGGTACTGCCAATTTTTAAGTTTGTTGACCGTTATGGGGCACTATCTTTTCGCGACAGATATGTTCCATATGTTTCTATAATTTCGTCCCGTTGCAAACAACTATAACCTACTAAATGAGATTATTCAACGTTTTTTTTACATGAGCAGGACAACCGGTGACAACATTGGAGCAATGTCTGCTCTTTCTGTAGGAGTACCGGAGTTGAACCACAGGTTTTGATGTTTGCTCAGCCTTTATAAATTAGTGTCATGTGTATGTACTGTTGTTTGTTTTTTTTTCATTTTCTGCAAAAAAAAACCACATAGTATTCACATTCTTTTCACCACAAAAGCTGTATTTAAAAATTATTGGTGTGCAGATATTACCATATGAATCCCTATAAAGTGATGTTAATCTTGCCAAAACGAACAAAAATATTGTCAAACAAGAAATTTACAGCATTTGTCAAGTTTGCGATGTCAAAAAAAAAAGGAAATATGTTTTAAATGAAAATAACTCTCACTATTCCAGACTTTAACTGAACAAGCGTTAAAAATGAAAAAAAATTGTTATAGAATACACGGCTCCGATGCGATTTGCTGGATTTACTTTCATCAAAAACAGATAAAGCCGAATATTTGAAAGCCAAGAATGTATAACACCCCTTAACAATATACGTGGTATAAGGGCAATTTAACAAAAAAAATGTCTGATAATGAACCTGTAAGTTATTAAATGAACCAGAAATAGTGTGTAATGACGTTTTCCTCTTATAAAAATATGGGAATGTGAGTATCTTATTGTTGGATCCAGAATAGGACATCAATGCTCAATATGGTGTGTAAACTTCATTACTGGTAAACTAATTGAGTAATTTATATTTCTTGGTGTTTTTCCGCTCATTTTTGCATGTTTGTTTTTTAAAGTTGTTCTGTTACACTACTTTTGCTGTATACCGTACCATATTATGTGTTTTGTTTGCTTGTATTCAATTTGAATTTTTGTACATTAATCTGGCCGTGAGTTTGTCTGTTTAAAATGTTTTTAAGTGTCATTTCAGAGCCTTTTATAGCTTACTATATACGCGTTTGTCTTGCACATTGATAAATTCCATACGGTAACCTATATTTGTCCTTTTGTCTCTAACGGAGATCTAATTTAAAAGTTGTCGCATTGACACTCATCCCATATCATCTTATTGTTTTATATTTCCAACATTTTACATGAAAGAAATAGGCAAACAATGACATCGAATCATTCAATAAGTTTCGTTTTACAGATTTAACTAAAAATGTACAATGAACATAATTTTGCATTTAAGATGAACAGAAAAAAAACAAGAGTGCAAGCCGGTCTTATCTTTTGTTCAAATGCGTTTTGTTTATCAGTAAATGAATGCATTTCCATTTAAATCTGCTATATTGTTTAGATTTGCCATATACAAACATTCAATATGCAATTTCGTATAGCATTATTTTCTTTTTCAAGTGACACTATGGTGGTTTTAAATGTGTTTATGCAACTTTTATTCGGAATTCTAGTCTAGCAGTTGGTTTCAATTCATTACTAAATTAGATTAACTGTCACGAATGTTTTGATTGAGCTTTAATGGAAATATATCATATATAAATTGACATACTTTAAGCTATGTCAGACACTAAATATGAATACTTTAACATTGCTTAAAAATATAAAGGCTAGATTTAAAATGACAATAAGAAGTTTGCACTGTTAAAGTTTTTTTTCATATAAGAAATCAATATTTATTATGCATTACCAATTATATGTTCATCAATAGAATATAATTATGTTTTATAGCATCAATATTATTTTTAGATGTTTCGTTTATCACCTAAGATAAGAGTTTTAAAGGAAACTGACGAACGTTATATATTTTGGGATGGAAATATATTATGAAAAAAGATCACACTAAAAAAACACCTAGATAAAGATTTTAATAAGGATTTATGTAACATAAGACTATTGGTATTGCCCCATAAATTTGATGTGATATATACTATAAAAAAGATAGTACATGTCAAATACTTCTTAATTTAAACCTCGAAATAGAAGTGAGTTCAACGCCTCCAAAAAGACATTCATGTCTATCTTATTTTACGCTTGCTCAGCCTATATGAATAGTAAAGTTTTAATAGCCAATGAAGTGTTTTAATTGTCGGTATATTCAGCAAGACAACTTCTTAATAGTTCACTCGCAGAGAGAGAGCAAAATGAATGGTCTTAACAAGTTGGTTATGATAAGCAGTCTTGGAAATATTTGTTTTCGATCTTCATGTCAAGATTGAATATAATATTAAAAGAAATCCTCATTTTACCCAACAGTAATTACACTGACAAAAAAAACCCACTGAGATAGCGTTCTGATGATGTCCTCTGTCACATCACTGTCAAAAGCAAACATTTGTAGTATCAACTCATTCTACATGTGCCTGTATCACGTTATGATCTGTAATTCAGTGGTTGTTATGAGTTTTTGTAAATCATATTTGTTTTGTATTTATCGATTTGTTCATGATTCAGGCCGTTAATAGATATAGGAAGATGTGGTGTGAGAGCCAATGAGACAACTCTCCATCCAAATAACAATTTAAAAAGTAAACCATTATAGGTTAAAGTACGGCCTTCAACACGGAGCCTTGGCTCACACCGAACAACAAGCTATAAAGGGTAGTTTATTTTCTTTTTCAACTGTTTTAATGTTTTTATTTAAGGACCTTTTATTACTTTATATGCGGTATGGGTTTCTTAATTTTTGAAGCCCTCACAGCTACCTTTAGCTATTAACGTCTAGACAAAGATTCAGATTAGTATTTATGTAACAGAAAACTATTACCTAATTTGATTTGTTTTCGATCTTCATGTCAAGATTGAATATAATATTAAAAGAAATCCCCATTTTACCCAACAGTAATTACACTGACAAAAAAATAATTGTGTAATTACTGTTGGGTAAAATGTAATTACACTGACAAAAAATAAAAAGTGTAATTACTGTTGGGTAAAATGGGGATTTCTTTTAATATTTTTTTTGTCAGTGTAATTACTGTTATATATATAATGTAAAAAAGATATTACATGTCAAATACTTCGTAAACTATACTTTGAAATAGAATAGGTTCAACGTCTCAAAAAGCATTAATGTCTATCTTATTTAACGCCAGCTCAGCTTAGGTATTTTTAGGTATATTTTTAATTAAAATAAAAGTGATACCGCTCAAATCGTCTATTGTAGAACACTGTATGCTTGTGCAACTTTGCCTCCATCAGAGCTATAAAAAAAACTGTACATTGACGGCTGCTACACAGACACTAGGAATAATACCAAACGGCACCAATTTTACTGTACAAAATTGGCATTTCAAAAATTGAGTCAAAGAATTATTATGACGTAAATTATAATAATCAAGAAGTGATTTGATATTTCAACGAAGGAATACAATTTATTTAGACTTAATTATTAAGTATCACCAGCCCAGTAGCCAGTACTTCGGTACTGGGCATGAAAATACGGATTTTTTGTGTTATTAAATTTGCTGTTACAAAATATTAGAAATTATTATAAATTAAGGAATGTATCTCCCTCATGCAAAGCTCTGATTCCTTTCTAGAATTTGACTATACTTTTTGGACCTTTTGGATTATAGCTCTTCATCCTTTATATAAGCTTTGGATTTCAAATATTTTGGCCACGAGCATCACTGAAGAGACATGTTTTGTCGAAATGCGCATCTGGTGCAACAAAATTGGTACCGTTGATTTTATTACTCAATTTGATAAATTGAGATTATCTTTTACTGTTTACATTTAAGTACATAGCCACGTCAAAAATGTAACGAAGAAACATAAAAGACAAACAGACAAAGCACAAAGTAAAACATGAAAGACAAGCACCAAACACAATATCAGGATGTATGTGCACAGAGACAAAAAATGCATCGAAGAAACACAAAAATTCATACAGATATATAGTACGTCAGCAAAAACGAAAAACAAGAATTAGAGGATATCACAAACAATAATGACAGGACGTACAAGTATCACACGTCACTATCTGTGCCTATGATAATTTAAACATCATAGTACATATGTTTTTGAAGTTTTGTACTTTCTAAACATACAAAATACGAACAATAAACAGTTTTTGTTCAAATGTTCATTATACACAATATCATATAAATTGATTAGTTTAGTATGAAGAATATTTTATAGGTATCATGTTTATAATTACATAAACATTACAGAAAAACCAAGAGCTGAAATAACCTGAAATGACAAAAAAAAAAAACCAACAACACCAAATAAACAATTACAGCCTATAGGTTTTGTGCGAGGAAGAAACACTCTTTTAAGTACAATATATATACAGAAATTCATAGGTCAGTTGATATATATAGTTAAACCGTCCTATCAAATTCATTTCAAAAAGTTGGCAAAATTCAAACTTACATTAATTATTGTTTTTTTTTTTATTATTATGATTATTACATTTGTTTAATTACTGTGTTACAATTAGTCTATAACGAAGGTTATCTGGTGTTGTTGGAAATATTACGAATGTATTTCAATGAATTTGGGATATCTTTTTTTAGGTATATTAAATTCCTAAATTTACATCTATTGGTTTCTTTCGAGTATTTAATGCTATTATTGTATTTAGCATTTCATGATAGGATTTTTTTTTAGTATACTGACTACCATTAAGATATTGGAATTTTGTATTAAAAAAACACTAATAAAGTTGTTCGACCATAGTTTTATCCGTTCTGGTTTCTCCTTTTGGATTGACCTATATCGGTTCACATGTCTATGTTGTTCAATCGTTATAATTTGAAGTTATATTTACCTAAGATTTATACAGAAGATTATATAACTATAGGAGTAGTGTCCTTCAATTCAATCATTGATCATTTTATTACCTCTGTATTCGATTTCCACATTGGATAATGTATACATATGAGAACAATACCATTAAATATAAGGCAATGCTTTAATAAGTTTTTAAAACTTGTAAAAATTGTCATACAGTTTTACATTGTTTTTGTTTGTCTATATTATATTAGCACTTTCAAAAGATCATATGATTTTTATGCTATCATTTGATGCAATTGTTTTAAAATCTTAAAAAAAGTAGAGGTTCGGTTTTTTTTACTGAAAGATAGTACTTGGAATAGAGAAAACGGAATTGGTTGATCAAGTTAAAGAATAGAGAGGAATTATCCTTAATGATCTTTATAACATAATTTATCAAATTGATGGATTTCATAAAAGAAGAATGCATGGCGACATAAAATATATGATGATCAAGATCCCTTATCAATGAAAGTAAAGATACACGCCTTAAGACGACTTGAAGTATTTTAAAAAAGATTTGACATTTAAGGTGTTTTTCTTTGGTTTAACGCCGGCATACCTTTTGAAGTTTGGTTATTGTTCTTTCTTCACTGGGATATTCGATATCGTTTTATTAAATCAAAAGTGCACTTTGAATCTATAATCATGACAATGTATGAAATCCTTGTTTACCTTAAGTTAATTTAAGACAGAGCTCAAAACTGATAGTTCGAAAAGGTCTAGACGAATTTATGTAATAATGTAAATTTTCGGAACGATTACTTGTTGCCTTAATAGTGGTACAAAAATATGCTTGACGCATTTATCGTCATTTTAACTTATAAAATTCATTTTGTACCTCATTCAAGACATTGATTTTAATTTAATATCAATACTGAATTAAATACTATCAAAGAGTATTTGTCTGGTCCTGATAACATGGATAAGATACACTTATGCCAGAAAACTATTAGTATGAAACTAATAATTAGATGGACGTTTTTCACATACAATCATCACATCATGTTAGTATAGGTCACTCTGTTACAGTGCATATCTATAAGAAGCTTGACATGTTGCATCATACACTTGTCTATTGTGAAAGACTGTATGGTTCTCTTTTGATGGCAATGATGTTTTGTTTTGTCATTTAAGAGCTGTCACATTGGCTTATACCTCATCTTTTCGTTTATTCATATGGTTATACAGTGTATTATATATTTCTACTTACGCGTGTGCATTTTAATGAAAGGAAATGATAGATTATCGTAAGTGCATAATTCAATTGCTTTCATGCGAAAATTATAAGTGAATAGTCCAGAGTAACCAGTGAATATGAAAATTGCATTTGTAAAATATACCTATATTAATGATTGATTGAATGATAAAACGAGTAAGTATTTTTTGTACTGAGAGCATATAATGGCAAATTGACTGATTCAATCATTTCAATAAAGGAAGGAACACAAAATTGGTATTTTTTTTTATCCCAGGCATTGATCACCTTAGCGTATTTGGCACATGTTTTGGGAATTTTGGGTCATCAATGCTCTTCAACTTTGTACTTGTTTGACTTTAAAACTATTTTGATCTGAGCGTCAGTCTTATAAAGACCAAACGCGCGTCTGGCGTACCAAATTATGATATAAAAAAGAAGTTGTGGTATGATTGCCAATGAGACAACTATCCACAAAAGACCAAAATGACACAAACATTAACAATTATAGGTCACCGTACGGCCTTCAACAATGAGCAAAGCCCATACCGCATATAGTCAGCTATAAAAGACCCCGATAAGACAATGTTAAACAATTCAAGCAAGAAAACTAACGGCCTTATTTATGTAAAAAAATGACGAAAAACAAATATGTAACACATAAAAAAACGACAACCACTGAATTACAGGCTCCTGACTTTGGAAAGGTACATACATAAATAATGTGGCGGGGTTAAACATGTTAGCGGGATCCCAACTCTCCCCCTAACCGGGGACAGTGGTATAACAGTACAACATAAGAACGAACTATAAAAATCAGTTGAAAAAGGCTTTACTCATCAGATAGACAAAAAATAAAAGTGAATCAAAAAATATAAGCCTATTACCTTTGATAACTTTTTACACCAGTGACTCACTGCTGGTTGACGCGTCGTCCTCGAGAGTATCACCAGCGCAGTATTCAGCACTTTGGTGTTGACATGCATATCAGTTACATGGGTATTTTATAAATTTCCTGTTTACAAACGCATGAATTTTTCGAAATACAAAGGATTTTTTTTTTATCTCAGACATAGATTCACTTTGACGTATTTGGCAAAACTCTTTGGAATTTGGGTTCTCAATGCATTACAACTTTGTACTTGTTAGCTTACATTTTTTTTTATATGAGCATCACTGATGAGTCTTATGTAGACGACACGCGGCTTTAGCGTTTTAAATAAAAAGCCAGCTATCTTTGATAACTGTTAATCTTACGAAATTGCTATGGTTTATGTCAATGGACTGAGAAAAGAGTATATTACTAATTACAGGAAAGACTTAACATACTTAAGTTTTTTTTTAGTTTTATTCTTGATCTTATTCCAGTTGTCTTTTGAATTCCATCCTTTGAAAAAGAAGTCTTTCGTATTTCTTATTCCTTTATATATAACAAATATTTCGTGTACTGTTGATCTGTTTCAAATGCAAATTTGTTACATATTGCAAAAACAATACAAAAACGAGAGAATGAAAACACAAATTATTAAAATTTGTGTCATTTGTATTTTTTATTTCTATAAACGAACCAGAAATGAACGAACTATGTGTGTCTTTATACTAATGACGATGAACGGTTTTAGTCTTCAATTAAATACAAAAGAAGTACGAAAAATACCAAAGGGATAGTCAAACTCATAGTTCGAAAATTAAACTGACAACGCCATGCATGGCTTAAAATAAAAAGACAAATAGACAAGTAACAGTAATGAATATACAACATAGAAAACTAAAGAATAAGCAATTGATATAAAAATGCTGTAGATATAGAATTTTTAAATTATTGCGATAAATTATGTAACATTTACATTAATATTAATGACAACATAAATTGAAAACACCCCAATCATCATATGCAATGCAATAATCCTAATATGACATAAGTACATCTGTACTAAATAATAATGGTGGTTTTGCGTCGCAATAAAGTAGTTATCTTAAAATGCTGTCAATACGACATTCTCTTTAAAGACAACAAATCAAGTGTGTGACTATATGATTAGTTTTAGCTTCTTTATCGACAGTCAACACATATCTCATCTGTAACGTATGCAATCGACATGCCACATCAAATCAACATGCACGATGATTAGTTTATTTACAAGCACATGTACATGTGAACATTGGTCGGCTTACGTCGAATATATATATATAGATAGATTCTACCACTTCATCCAGTGTGATACGATAGTTATACAATGTGTGAAGATATTGATAAATTGACGAAGAATTAGAGAAATTATTTAGAGATTGGTGTTGATGTCACCGTGCACAGGAGTATGAGTCTTTGATACAATAGTAATCCTTTTATAACAAACTATCGAACATACCCCCGATATATCTCCTTTCCTGTATAAAGGTATGTTGTAAGTAATGACGGATACAGTCAAACGAATGTGGTTTGCCTTCATGTGATCAGGAGATCTTAACCTAACACTGATATGAAGGTTAAGCTTTCAGTTAAAAGTCACAACGTGGTCTTCCGTATATTTTGAAAAGTTTGTTCTGTTGATCAAACACACTTTGATTGTGATGCACAAAGTATTTAGTTAGCAGCTTTGCAAATTTCATTTAAATATAGATATAAGAAGATGTAGTATGAGTTCCAATGAGACAACCCTCCGTTCAAGTTAGAATTTGTAAAATAAAACCATTATAGACCAAAGTACAGACTTCAACAAGGAGCATTGACTGATACCGAACAACAAGCCATATGGCTGTGGAATTCCGTGTAACTATGCCTAAAAAATAACCACAAATGACTTCTTGTCATGGGCTAGACTCTTTTTGAGATAGAAAAACAGCTAGGATTATTGGGTATATGAAAACCATTCGTGATATTGGGTAGTTGCGATATATATAACGAGAATTTTTTATTAATGATTTACTTTTCAATCAAAATTTGTATCGTAAGTTTGCACCTAATTTATGTTTTCACTTTATTTGTTTAGTTGTGAGAGTCATATAAATATACACAAACCGTTTATATTTGCTTCATATAAAGTTGTAAGATGTGGCATGATTGGCAATGAGACTACCGCACATCAGAGACTGTTACAAGTTAACAATTATAGGTCCCTGTACGACAATCTACTGACTTCTACATTGTTCTACAACGAGCAAAGCCTATACCACATGCAAATTTCAAAGTATAATACATAAGAGAAATGTAAATGATATCAGGAGTGCAACTAACATTGACCTGTGTCTTCGATAAATTCAGATTAACGATCTTAAACTCAGATTAACGAACTTTTCTCCGATGTTAATATTTACAAATGTGTATCAACGGAATGTGTCTGCGGAGAACCAAATAATGCCCTTGTATGGCAACAGTTAATAGATTAAAAAACAATCCAAATAAAAATAACGTACATGCACTAAATCATACAAAAACCACATATTCAAAATAATTCTAAGTTTGAACTTCTTATTTTGTCTTTGTACTTATCTATTGACAATATACTTTGTAAATATATCGTATGCTTTGTTAGTAATCAGGTGACACAGAATAATGGATACATCTCATCGATCTTTAATGCCCTTATAATATGTTTACTTCTAAAAGTGCAGTTATATTCTAGCTTAATTAAAACATTACTATGCCTGTCAGCTAAACCTTGTCTGGTGCCTTTGGACTGTTATTTGTATTTCACCGTACTTTTCGTTTGTGTAATTATATATGTTGTATGTCGTTCTTTATTTCTCCGTTTATATTTCTTTATGAACAAAAGTCATTATTCCTTTTTTTACTTGAATTATTAACAAAGAACAAATGGTTTTGAGGTCACAAATGATATTCCAAGCAAATTAACAATGGAATTATTATGTTGTATACCTTTTGTCTAGGACTTTGACATAGTTTTCAAAGATATATGTCAAAGTTTCTTTTGATATTGGTTAATATGTTAATCTTTTTAAAGTTTAACACAATGTGGGGTGTCTTGTAATATCGTTTGTGCCAGCTGCAGTGCGAAAAATCCGAGTTACAAACTAAAACTATAAACATTTATCAAAACCGTATGTCCTTCATCTATGGATTTTCTGTAGACCTCAATTTTTACATATGAATAATGAAATTTAGAACCATTTCAAACTGTATAATTTATTTATGAACATTCTAGAATCTTGAAATTATGAATCCCTTAATGAGAAGTCAATACAAATTGATAAATCACACCCATCTTTAAATGATAGTTCAATTGATGTAGCGAGTTATCCACATCTTTCTTATGTCTGATCAATGCTTAGTTTCTCACATTTTTCTCATGTCTGAACAATGTTTGATCATGAGTGTTCACATCTGATTGGTTTACAGTGGAATTATACAGTTATATGAGTTTGATTTTTGATCGATATTTTTTATTTGATTGATATTGTTTTTCTTTTCGCTTCCATTACGAACGTTCTCTCCATTTTTCTCGACAAACAGATAGTTAACTTATTAAATAGGAATATTTCTATAATATGTAAGCAAATGTATTCACCTTACTGAATAATACTGTTATATCTTTAGATGTTTTAGCGATAATAGAAAAACCTTGCATTTTACCTCCTACTTCTTGCACTGTTAGATTTTGTTTATGTTACGTTATAGACGACGAACGAACGAAGACAAACAACAAGTGATGATGTATGGTAACTTTGCATTTTGGACACTTTTCATCATATATAAAAATAAAAGAAAGTATGAAGCTACATCGTGGCATAAAAAAAAACATCGCAACTCAAATCAATGAATAGTTGTCTGGTGATGACAAATTGTTGCAGATTTAGAATTAATTAAATTATTACATGTTCGTCCTACGCTTCCAAACAACAATGAACGTTTTGATACAACAGTAATGAACAGTTATGTAAATTTAGTTTTTTTTTTTAAATAATTTCATTCACTTCTGTCACGTCTTTATTTCTTATTACATCATAAATTCAAAACATAGACATCAGTTTGAATGCATGTACCCTTATATGACATCAGTATATATGTACTATAATATGATGGTTGTTTCGTGACGCAAAAAAGCAATCACCTAATAAGTCTTCAATATTATTTGAATCCATCCTGAAGGCAAACGTGTCAGCAATATACACATTAATGATTTAAATTTAGATGAAACGTTATAATACCGAAGGTAGATAAAAGGAATAAATTAACAGAATATATATAATCTCACAAACCAAGGCAATAGGACGACCTGATTTAAGTACTTATTGAAATCATGCGTTGAGTACATTTTACTGCGAGCAACTTTTTGATAAAACATATATTTTACAGTCGATAATTTCTGTATATTATCATGCCTGTGTTTTTGCTATGATCTTCAATTCCGCCTGTACAAAACTTAAATGCATGCTTTCCTGAATATATCTTTATCATGCAATGTATAGTCAATTATTAATCTTCGTTATTAGTCCAAATTGTGTGAAGTTTTCTGATGTTTTGTCGTAATATTTTCGTTCACATAGGCATGTATCACTTCGATTCAATGCTGAATGCTTATGTTTTGGTACTTACTGTTTTATGTATAAACCACCAATTGTGATACCATACAGAACAAAAATGATATGATATTTCAAGAACAAATTAAGCGAAATTTTGAAATCCTATTCCGTTATTAGCAGTCAGTTTTACAAAAAAAGGTCCAATAAACTACACAATCAATGATTTGTCTTTGACATGAAAGTCAAACATTTGTGCTTGGTGAATCTATGTTCACGAGATTTTGCTAGAGATGGGTTACACAACTGTCAGCAAATAAAGTGAATAAAGGGTGAACCATTGTGTTGATTGATTCGATCAACAAAATTTCATTCTTATACATATTAAAAGATTTAATTTTGACCTAGCAATAATCCAGTTGCAAGTGCTCGCTATCTCTTTATATACATATGTTTATCAGGTTATATGGCCGTTGGTAGTCTTCGGAGTTTATTTGATGGATTGTTAGATGGCGCTTATTGGAAATACACACGATACATATATGCTGATTTATAGTATTGAATCCGTTTATTGTTAATTGTATATTTCATTTTTTTTTTGTAATTTTTATATATGTTTTTTTAAAATATTTTCTAAATCGAATATGACTATTTGATATAATAATAATGATATTAAGTTTGATTGGCAGCGAGACAACTATCAACCATAATTCGAATGCATTTTCGTCAATTTAAACAAAATCCTGTCTTTCATTTGCCCCAAAGGGTTATATTTCAATTGCGCCTAAACAATGACAGTTGCTTCAATATACAGGTAATAGCTAGAAAAATCATTTCCAAATTGTAAATAATATTTTTTAAACGTATTCCCCCTAGTTAAGTAGGGGGGAGGGGCATGTTTAGTTATGCAGGCAGAAATAGCCGATTGCATTGAGTATGTAGGTAAAGCTAATATCTTTGGTAAGCTTGCTTGCTACCTGAAGCATGGAGTCTTTATAAGGTAAGATATACAACCCTCATTTCTAAGTATTCTAGTCCTACAGACAGATAGATTGGCTATCTGTCGAACTAGCCAACTGTTAAAGGAGGGTAGTTTACCAAAATTATAATGACTTCCCGGTTCAGCTAGCATGCAAGCTTACCACAATTATTACCTTTGTATTCACACTCATGGCAATCGGCTGTAAACAAAAATCATACTATCAACAGACAAAACATGTTCTTAAAGTAATCAATCTTCATAATAAAATACAATATGGACTGTTACATGCCTGTGAGTAAAGCCGAAAACAAAAGACTATACTTTTGTATTCATAGTCTAGTGCTTTTTGTTGATGAAAATGGGGCCGACGTTATTCCCGTAATGTTACAGACCAATTTGTTCAGATCCCGCTTTTGGCAAAACAAAAATGTGCTGCAGTAAATTTGTTGATTGAATAATAATAACATGAATTAAAAAAAAATCTATTCCTAGTAGTGCCCAAACACAGTCGTTATTATAATTTTTAGAGCGATAATTCAATTGTCCACTTTTTGAGTGCTTTTAATAATTTAAAATTGATGTCTTACTTTTTAACTTAGGTTTTTTTTCATTAGTTATTGTTGAAAACAAGCTGTTACCAATGAAAAATATTATTTGATAGTATATGACGTTTGAAGGATAACACCACAATAATCTTATCATTTTCAAATTAAGTCACTTTTAGTTTTCATTCATTATTTTCAGCAACAAAACTGTTCATTTTGGTTCATATTTGTATCAATTAAATATTTGTTCCGTTTAAAATAAATGTATTCTATAATTGATTTAAACGAAAAAAAATATGTGACTGAAATTTTTCTAGTATTGATATGTACATGTATAAACAGCAATCAACTTTTTATTTTCAATGCCATATTATAAAACCATAATATAAAGATAAAAAAAGTGTTTTATTACAAAAGTGACAATCCTTCAGCAGAAAACAAATGACGTGTAAGTATCAAAGCAACTATATATTTAAGTTACCTTCAACAATTAGCAAACTTAATCCTGAAAGCAAGCAATAAAGAACATCGAAATGTAGAAAAAAAAGGATATACAGCAACATATTGTTCTCGTCCTTCATATGCAATAAATTCGCCATTGGACGCGTACGTTAGGCAGACATTCATTAATATCATCAACATCTCCATTTTCTAAACGTTTTCTGTATCTATTTTCAATTGTAATTATCATTATAGTAGTTTTACCAGGGTGGTGCCTTTTCTTAATTTGTTAGGTTGAATTCATAATGTAACGGGACTGATGTCAACATATTTCCGTATATAAATATTTCTCAAAAACTTTAGTCCTTCATCTATGGATTATTATTTTTTTGGAAATCAATTCCGTCTCATGGATAATGAAATTTAAAAAACTGTATACTTAATGTATAAAAATTGTAGAGAATCTTGAAATTAGAAACCCTTTAATAAGTAAATAATAAGTAAATAAAAACTAATAAATCACACCCATCTTTAAATGGATGTCCCATTTATATAGCGAGTTTTGAACAAGTTTTTCACATCTTTATTTTGTCCGAACAACACTTTATGGTCATGAGTAAAATGAAGTTGGTTGACAGTAGAGTTATACACTCAGTTAAATAAGTTTGATTTGACTCGATTATTTTTATTTTATTGATGATTCTTGCTTTCCTCCTTCCTATACGTACGGTCTTTCTGCTTTTCTTGACAATCTGACAATTAACTTATGAAATTGAAATATTTCTATCTCAAATGTAAGCAAATTTATTCGCCTTTAGATATTCTAATCATTTCTCCATTCCATTTTTTTTTTCTAATATTATCATAATTCTCAGTATAGTACACTTCATCTGATACCAAGAATAAGTAGGTGAATATTCAAAGTAATGGAAAAAGATGGCGATAATATTTGCCTATTTAAGCTTGTATGTATTTATTTTAGTTTCAGAAATATAAGACAGGTACAAAAAAACACCAAAAGATAACAATTATTATCAACAGGGGTCGTCAGAAAATTGAAGCCATGTTTTTATAATAAGAAGATATGATGTGATTGCCAGTGAGACATCCATCCACCAAAGTTAAAATTATATGGATATGAGTAATTATTGGCAACCGGAGGGCCTTCAACAAAGAGAAAAAACAATGCAGTATAGGTGGCTATGTATGGATTGTTTCACAATCTTTTCATGTTTATCATTCTTGTTTATTTTAGTTATTTTTATCTATTATAGTTTTCAACACATGAGGCAACACTGATAAGTTGATGAATAGTTTGATAAATGGAACAACATGCAGATCACATCATTCTGAACATTTATCCAGTTAGACTGTTCTCTCTACAGATATTTTAAAGATAATAGACACAACTTGCATTTTAAACTTTTTATTGCACTGCCAGATTTCGTTTAAACGGTATAGTCGACGAACGAACGAAGACGGAAGCCTAGTGATGATTTGAGCTTATGTTATGTCAATTCAATTAAAAAGATTTATACTTTTTCTGACTGCATTCTGGTTTTTGTTGTTGAAAAAATTGAAAAAAAACCATCGCAACTCAATTTAATTAACATGCAACTGGTGATGACAAAACCCTGCAGATATAAAATTAATCAAATCATGGCATTTACTTCCTACGCTTCCAAACAACAATGGACAGTTTGATACAACAGTCATGAAAAGTGATGCAAATTTATATTTCTTTTATAAGTTATTGCATTGATGCTGTCACATCTTTGTTTCTTATGACGTCATTAATTAAAAAAAAAATATGTAGACATCACTTGGAATGCATTCACCCTAATATGACACAAGTATATATGTACTTTATAATAATGGTTGTTTCGTGCAAAGGAGCAATCATCTAATAGATATTTCAATATTATTTGTATCCATCTTAAAGGGAAATGAAGCATGTGTCAGCAATAAACGCGTTAATGATTTAAATTTGAAGAAAATATCTAATCCAAAAAGAAAATTAGAAGAAACAATTGATAGAACACACAGGATTTAACAAACCCAGAAAATAGTTCGACCTGAAATTCTTTTACAAATTAATAAGTTACATTAAAAGATTCGTGTATTTATTATAGCTGTACTTTTGTAATGATCTTCTATTTCGTTTATATGAAAGTTCAGTGAATACTTTCCTCAATATGTCTTTGCTCTACGTAACATTTTATGTTATATAAGTTCTACTATAACTCCGAATTTTTTAACAGTATTAAAAGTTTTCTTATGTTTCATCTTCATTCATATTTTTGCAGCAGTAGATATCACTATACTATACTTTTTGTTTTAGATTGAACCACCAGGAATTGTCAAATAACCTCAAAACACCGTTGATGTGTTTTTAACATGTAAGTCGACACATTTAACCTCGTTCAATCTATATTCATGTGACCTTTAATTTAACTACTTTAACTTCATTGAATGGTTTGGTACACTAGTCATGAAAAGTCATGCACATTTTTTTTCTAATTATTGCATTCATTTCTGTCACATTTTTGTTTCTTATGACGTCATAAATTAAAAATTGAGAGACACCACTTCGATTGCATTCATCTAATATATTACAGGTATATTTGTACTATGTAATAAACGTTGTTTCGTGACGCAAAAAAGCAATCACCATATACATCTTTCAATATTATTTGAATCTACCTTGAAGGCAAATGAAGCATATATCAGCAGATTAAACGTTAATGATTTATATTTAGATAAATATTGCTTATCCCGAGGACAAATTTAAAGAACAAATTAATAGAATATATATGATCTCACAAATCCAGACAATAGGGCAACCTGATTTTAGTACTTATTGTAAGCATTCGTTAAGTAACAGCGAACAATTTCTTGAATAAACTATATATTCTACAGTAGATAATTCTTGTAAAAAAATGGTCAAATAATTTAAGCAACCAATGATGAGTTTTTGACATGCAAATCAAATATTTATGCTCGGTGAATCTATATTAACGAAACCTTTGCTAGAGACGGGTTACGCATTAACTAGGTGTGTTCCTTTTTTAAGTTAACAAATGTTAACAAAAAAAGAGCTCTGTATCTCTTCATATTGATGTTTATATAGGTTTTTATGCATTTGATTGGTGGCAGTCTTTGGGGGTTATTTCGATAGTTATTAGATAGCGTTTATGGTAAAATACACATAATATACTGATATATGTTATTGAATCCATGCATTGTTAATTGTTTATTTTCATATGTGTTCGGTATTTTGGTATATGTTTTAGTATTTTTTAAATCGAATTTGACTATTTTATATAACACGTTTGATATTTAGTATGATTGCCAGTAAGACAATAAAATTAACGGTACCAATTTTCTTGCACCAGATGCACATTTTGACAATACATGTCTCTTTAGTGATGCTCGTGGCCAAAATATTTGAAATTCAAAACAAAAAATGAAGAGCTATAATCCAAAAGATCCAAACAGTATAGCGAAATCCGTGAAAGGAATCAGAGCTTTGCATGAGGGAGATACATTCCTTAATTTATAATAATTTCTATCATTTGGTAACAGCAAATTTTAATAACACAAATTAAAAATCCGTATTTGCATGCAAGTACCGAAGTACTGGCTACTGGGCTAATAGTCCACATCTGTCAACCAAAGTTAAAAATTTTTGCGTCATTTTTTCAAAACATTCATATCTGTTATTAGCGCCATGAGGTTATATTTCATTTGCGCAAAACAAAACACCTACATTTGCGCCCTTTTACAGGTAACAGTTAACGGACAAATTAAAAAAAAAATCATCGCTGAAGTAAGTTCATTCTAGTATTTAACATGAAATTGAGAGTCACTTAGGTTTAAAATCAAATAATGTTCACCTTTTGTAGGTTTCAAGATGGACAATGTTAAAGTTTTTCAGAACGAATGGCTTCATATTTTTTGTTATGATGAAGTCGTATAGAGCCGACTATAGAGAATATGTGTTTGTAGGCCGTGTGGTTGTATAAGATGACTTTTGTTCACCCCAATTAAACTTTGGTGGATAGTTGTCTCATTCGAAATCATACCACATCTCCTTTTTTTTAATAGAGAAAATAAGTGTTTAATGTTCAATTGCCAGACGTGTATAGTGCTTTCATTTTGGTTACAATAATTTATTTCGGGAGAATATGTGTTGTTATGCAATCAGAAACTGTTGACGGACAATACATGTCCTCAAAGTATTCAATCGTCATGTTAATATACTTTATTGACTGGTACATGCCTTTAAGTAATTCCCGACAAGGTAAGGCTATATTTTTGTATTCATAGTATATTGCTTTATGTCGATGAACATATTGCCGACGTTGTTCCCGTTATGGCATAGAAGAATTTGTTTAGGTCCCGCCTTGGGAAGAACAAAATTGTGCTGCAGTAAAGGAGAAGGTCCGGTAAGACCCCTTTTTGGCCCCAAAATATAACAGTTTTACAAAATGGTTAAAATGTAAACTTTTAGTTATTTATTGAACAGTAGAATGCTTCTGCTACATAAATATGGGCTATTTTTTACAATACAATGCACATATATCGGGTAGTAGCACCATTAAGTCATGCTAAATTACTGAAATCTTCAAAATTCTATCATTTTAGTTAAAGTTCGTGTTCATCCTTAATATTGAAATGTAAGTTGTATTTTATGACAATACATAACATATATAAAGGTTGTGGATGAACACGGATGCAGCCACTTTCATTTTTGACAAAACTCATCTGAAAAGTGACGTTTTTGGCATATTTGAGAGATTTTTTTATATATGAGCTTGAATCGTATCGTTTTTAATGACTAAATTAGTTAAAATATTTCACAAAAACTAATTGAATCAAGTGAAATAGACATTTAAGTGATTAAAAAGTGGTCAAAATCTTTAGTCAGATGACACTGAAATTTGAGGCCAAAATGAGTCCTTACCGGACCTACTCCTTTGATATTAAATACTGTTGATCTAAATTAAAGACAAACTGATATTAGTACTCAGCAGTCATTGCATGAATTCATGTTTACTTCAAAAGGCAAATTGCTTAATACATTTATAGTATGGAAGTCTTATATATGACAAAATTTCGATGATGATTTAATTATTGTTTATTGCATCAAGACGCCAATGAAGTTATCAATCTGATGTTATTCACTGCATCAGAAATCATAACAGGATATTGTTTAACAAATTTGAAGCCTGAAGAAAATTGTTCCTACAGAAAAATGAATTTTATGATAAAAAGTATTAATTTTGATATTAAGTTACCAAAATATTTAGCGATTCTTGGAAAGTTCAACAACCTTTCATTATATATATATTTGTCTGTAAAAGGATAATCTAGGAAAAAATGGAAAAGTTGTCACTTTCAAATTAAGAATTTAGAGATTGGAGTGATTACATTTTTATTATTCGATGAAATTGTGAAAGGTAGTTAATTAAATGTATGTTCTTATTTTCATAATTAATTTTTTTAAGGGGAGATTTTTGTTGTTGCTAAAGTCTATTTCTTTTTGGATATTTCCCACTTGTATTTTGAAGTTTTCTTATTGTCAATGAAACAGCTATCAATCATAAATAATGCAAAGATGAATTAAAGATCAAAATTCAGTTTTTTACAATGAGTAAAACAAACTATACCGTATGGTCAGCTTTAATTTAAAAGGCCCGGCATGACAAAATGTTAAACAATTTGAACGGAAAAATTATTACCACAACAATTATTAACAACGACCAACGGCATCAACTTAATTAAAATTTTCTTACTAAGAACAAACCCCCTCAGTCATTAGTATGGCATGTTTAAAAATGTGTGTGAGTGCCTAAACCTGGTTAATCTAGAAAAAATTGTGTAAAATTCTAATATTATTAATATATATTTATACATAGGGGTAAATTCAGTAAATAAATATACGTCATCAGGGACCGCCCATTTAGGGGAGAGCTTTCTGTATAAAACTAGAGTTGAAAAAGAATAATTAATTGGTATATGTATGTGACATAGATCGTATTTTTAGGCATCTATTTGACAACACAACTTATTAAGACATTTGTAATCCATCATTTGTACATTTCAATATATATAACGATTATATTAGACGTTTTTTTAATGCGAAAAGAGTCACAGCCACATACATAATAATGGATTGAACTAGGTACACTATACATACACTGATTAAGTTAGATAATTAAATGTTTTTTTTTGTTCAAAACCATGCATATTTATGTCATTTTGGAATATTTACCATCAGAGCTCAAATAATATTTAGGTGGTTTTAACCACGATTAGCATAGATCTATGTACATCATGGTTTTCAATTTTTTCATCTAATATAGAAAACTCTCAATAGGAAGCTATCTTTTTGTGTATTGTTATAGCCGCTAAAACAGCCTCAACCAACCTGGAAGATACGAATATGCAACGATTACATATTACTGCAGGATATTCGCAACTTTAGAACGTCAGAAAAAAACTAATTTTCTTTTCATTTCTGTAACCGAATTAAACATGGTTTTACAATTGATTATTCTAATAACAATGTAATTGTATCAAGTTTTGTGACATTTAAAAACTGTTATTTACAGACAACTTACATTGGCAACTTCTTTTACGTGACTAGAGAGGTAGAGAAGGAGATGTGCATGTAATTCCAATTATTTATAAATTGCAAGACAATGTTAATGTCAAAGAATTTAGCATCAAACAATTCATGCAGCCATTTACGCTGCTATGTGAAGCATCTGATTATATCTATTTGTCATAGTTTTTACCATGTAATAGTATAAAGTTTAGTGATATTAAAAAAGTCAACTGGTCATCTCAGATAGTTAACGCTGATAACAAATTAAACGAGTCTAGATTGGTAGACAATAAAGTGTATACGTAATTTTCTTTGTTTTGAAGTTTAAGTAGTTCTACCGTCATATAGTGTACTTGGTTATGCGTTATATTTGTCATTAACCTTTTCAAACTTTTATTACTAGTATTCAAGGAATACCAGTTGTATCAACTGACATTGTCATCATACAATTTCGTCACTGCTACTAGGTTGGCGTTTTCATCGTTGTTCTGGATGAGCTTGATGAAATATACGGTAACTGTGCACTGACACGATGAAATTTTACTACTGATGTACAACAATACTAATGCAGTTTTATATATTTCTAATGCAAACATGATAAGAAAACAATTTTCAAATACTCCAAATCATAATTATTTACCCTCATTTATTGGATATACGTGTAAGTTTTTGTAATTGGAAACGCATCTGGGATAAAGACCAGAAGCATTTTGGTTTGAAGTTTGTCGGTCCACCAGAATGATAAAGGTCCAGTTCATTTCCTGACCTTGCTACCAATTACTCTTATATATTGATATATCAACCTAGGGTGACCTATGAAAAGGCTGAGGGTTGTTAGTAAGTCATACGTATTTCAACTTAATCTGTGATAAAATATAATAGCGTTAAAGCTAGCACTACAAACCAGTAAAATTCCTGGATTTTACTTGACCTTGATTTTTGACCTTGAAAATGAGCTGAACTATAACGCGACCAGGCTGAAACAGTCTTCATCCATTCTCGGCATGTACTCGACTATTACTTGACCAGTTCTCGACCTATTTTACACCCATTGGTCTGAACAATACAGTACCAGTCTTGATCAAATAACCTCACCTTTTTTTTTAATTCTAACTGTAAAACGACTTTTTTTAAATGACATTCAAGCATTCACAATACAATAAGAATATAAATAAAAACAGATTTTCTCATTTTTTCATGATTCTGAAAGGATTAGGTCCAGTAAAACCCCTTTTTGGCCCCAACATTAAGTGGATTTTAAGATTTGTTAAAATGGAAACTTTTAGCTATTGATTTTAGAGCAGAATGCTTCTGCAACATAAACGTGGTCTGATTTAGACAATACAATGTACATATATCGGGTTCTAGGATCATAAAAATCACGCTAAATCACTGAAATCTTTTCAATTTTAGCATTTTAGTTAAATTTGTAGTGGCCGCATTTGTGTACATACTTAATATTGAAATTCAAGTTGTATATGATGATAATACATAACATATATAAAGGTTGAGGATAAAAACGGAATGCTGCCACTTTCATTTTTGACAAATTCATCTGAAAATATACATTTTTTGCATATTTAATAGAATTTTCCTATTTAAGCTTGAATCAGAGTGTTTTTATGACAAAATCAATTTAAATATTTTACATAAACTAATTGAATCGATTGAAACAGACACTCAAAGTGTTTAAAAAGAGTCCAAAATCTTTCGTCAGATGAGCCTGAAATTTGAGGCCAAAAAAAAATCTTACCGGACCTACTTTTTTTTTACCAGAAAACACATACTTATACTGAGGGTAATACAATTCTATGAACTTAAGGTGCTTATTGTTTGGCATATGTGTATTCTTTAAACTTAAGTTTTCTAACTTCTTTAATAAAAACTGCATAGGTTTTGTGGTTGTTTACTATAGTTATATTACTATCTTTTTAATGAGGTAACAACAGCCAACAAAATCATTGAAATTGTTTAACATTATATTTGAAATATATCTTTTCTTTTTATAATTTTGAATATATCATATATAACTGTATCATAAATATCAAAAAGGAATAAAACATTAAAAACAATGTATGTATAAAAGTACTGATGAATATGATGTTTCAGTTATGTTATGTTTATTTTGAAATTGTGGTTTCAATGTTAAATTGAATACATTTTTAATTACAAGTTGTTGTTCAAATTTCTATCCAAGGGAAAAAGCTGTTCTTAAAACAGTTCCCAAATTGATGAAATACAATAGATAGAAATATGTCTAGTTTGGTTAAGGCTTGGTAGAGTACTATTTTGTAGTTTAGTAGACAACAATATCTATAAACTTTCCCCAGTGATCAAATTTGGATCTGAAATTAGTCATTTTGACCAGAGTAGCTTTTTCATGACTGAACAATAGACTAATAAGTGTTTCAGTTAATTTACTAGCGTTGAATTCAGTACTGTTCAAACAAATTCCATTTATTTCATATCGTAGTGACCAGATTACCTGAAATTTTACCAAGGGCATCATGCAGACTAACATTTTGCCTGGTTGTAATTAAACTGGTTGCTCAATAGCTAAGTGCAAAGGTTCAGTCGCAGAATTGGTCATCGACAGACCATAGACAGATAAAGATGTGGAACTTATATAAATAGCTAGACACCTCATAGTTACCTTACACATACCAAAATAATTTCTAGGATTGCTTATGATGTAGACATTAACCGACCTCCTCAGACATATTGATTTATACGCTTGTATTACATATTATTCGATATTCGACATTAATCGATTATTCGGTCATACGACCACGTGTATTTAGAAATGTTTGTATTAAATGGAATTTGGTCAACACGGCCGGGAATATAATTTTTAGTATCTGGAAGTGAAGCCCTACGTGTAATTGTCGTGTAGCTTCTATATGAGCATTAAACGAAGACCTGTAAAATCTAAAAAGTGTCACGTCTATGTTGTATTTTGTAGAGTTATGTTTGTCTTTAAATGGTCTTTTTTAAATTGGATCAAGGTGTTCGAACATCCCTTTGGTGTAAAGTCAAACTGGATGAATCATTAGTAAAATTTGGATTCTCCGGATGAGGGATTTTCTTGCTGCGTTGAGGACCCATTGCTGGCCTCCGGTTGTTATGATGCAGTCGCATGTACAAACTGTTGATCAAGGTTCAGATCTTAAGTAGATGTATGTGGGATGTGAAGCAAGTCTGCATACCCGTTCGAAGCACCCGGTATCAACCCGGTTAATGGTGGGGTTCCTGTAGCTCACTCAGCTTTCTATGTTGTGTTTTGTGTACTGTAGTTTTTTGATCGATTTCTTTTTGTGTATTTCTTAAATATCTGATTAGTTTCTTACAGATTAAAAAGGATGCTGTTAATCGGACATTTGTAAGTTTGTCCCCTTTCAAGTTTTCGTTTTTAAAGTCTTGTAATTCCAGTAACATATATAATTATCTGTCATGCCGGTGTTCGTAGTGCAAATAGAATGCAGGTTTAGATATTCGAATTAAAGAGAATTGACAGAGATACTAAAAGGTTAAAAATAAGTGGTCATGTCATTGTAAGAGATATCAAACCATGGTGAATAGTATTTAAATTTTAATCCTCTGTTTTAATAAATACGTTTTATTTTAACATTTCTGCATGAACAATCGCGTTAATGTTTAGTGATTCTCTGGAATAATTATAATCAGCTGTACTAATGAGTATCTGACAACTCATCGAAGCACCTAATTCGTTAGCAGCTGTGATTTAACAGTGACAGGATGGTAATGTTTTACTGGTGCAAATAGATGCCAAGGCAATACGGACAATCATGATATGCATGCAACTCTCAAACTTTTTTCTTTCGTTAAACACGCTAGTTAATGACACTTTAGATTTCCTATTTAAAGTTGAGATATTGTATGAACTTCCTTAGATTTTAGTAGTTCAAAAGTTACGCATTTGATCCAAAGGATAGACTATTATTGATATTGACAGAATTGTAATGCTCTACGAATGCAAATTAATACCAAGGTAAAAAGGATAATCATGATATGCATGCAACTCTATAAGTTCATTGTTCTTTGCACACATCATTGAGCGACATGTTATTGTTTTCATTATTTCATAATTTGTTAGAGGTGTGTTCTGTTATTCTATTTTAATTTGTGTATTCCTTACAATAATTCCTACTGCTTTTTTCGAACTGGCGAATGGTGAATTCAATTTAAGATTCTTAAATCTCATTCAATAACAGATATTATAAACATACACAACCATTAGAATTTTTCTCTAGAAACTGTATTATTTGACTAATAAAATAGCCAAATCACTGTATTTTAAGGGGGCTCGCGGCTATCAATGATTTATTTTTTTAATATAGGATTTAGTTATTTTTTCTATGCGTAAACTTTATCCTATACCTAATAAAAAATAAAAATATTATTTAACCGCACTTTTTTTCTGTTGAACTAATGGGAGGAAAAAAGGTAAAATCGACATAAAAAAGAACTTAATTACAGAAATCCCGTAAATTTTACAATGGTTTAGTGTGATTTTAAGTACAGCTTATTTATGAAAAATAATAAAAATATATGTCACCGATGAGTAAAACAAGATATTTCAATTCTAATACAAAAAAATAATGCATTTTTTTTCACCAAAGAGAGATAATTTGAAGCTTTTTGAATGAATGATTTTTAGGGTTAAGTTTTGTACCATATTATAAAGTAACAACTAATAGTGTAAAAAATAAAATTTGTGATAAAAAATGAAGACAGTTTAAATGGAGGATTTTCATACTCTTTCTTTCAGATTATCAACTTGTTTGGCAATGTTAAATTATCTCTTTAAAATAGTGATGTGTAAATTCGTCTCGTTTTATGATTGCTTTAAAGTCGAAACATATGTTTTGTTTCGTTTTGTTTGTATTTTTGAGTGTTTTCTTTTATCAGAATCAATATAAATATATATAGTATATGAACCTCATTTTCATTTGAATATAAAATTATGAATAAAAAATCATACTTAATTAATTTCTTCTCTCGGAATAAGTCTTAATTACAAAAGGAGTAGATTAGTTCTGTTGTATTTGCATACTTTTTAATTGATTGTGAGATGATTATTTGTATAAAAATGAGAAAATGAAAATGAGGAAAAAACAACAACAAATACTTTTGACAACGTTGAATAAACACGAATGTCGCTGTCTACATTCCAATAAATGTTGTTTTTGATGTCCCTAGAAAAAAGTTTCAAATATTTGGGATCGCATTTTTTTGTCATGCCATTCCTCGTGTGGATTTCCCCCAACAATTAACGTGTGATGCAATATAAAATCCGTATTATGAAAATATATAGTTTAATAAAGAAAAAAGTAGGCCGCACCACCTGTATCCATCGTTACGGAATGCAAGATCTGTTATGCTTTTCAAGTTTTAAAAGGAGGAATATACATGATGCATGAATAGATTCATAATCCATATACAAGTTAGAATATAAAATAACGTGGATGTTAGACATAATATATCTTTATTCGGCCTTCAGCTATTAACAAAACCCACACTGTACATTCAGCTATAAAATGCACTAACAAAACAACAAGATTTTTGTCCATATAATATCAGAAACGCAATTGTTTGATTCTATTAGTGTTAAGGTGGTTGTTACTGCAGCTTAGACGCAATCAGTTCAATAAGCTTCCGTTCAGATCTGCAAACGATTGTGTTGAAATCTTCTGTAATAACCAATCAACATAATGCTGGAGGCACAAATCGGATTTAAATTGTCAAAACATCACTTAATTGGCTATCTGTTTTAATTAGTTTTTCTCACTAGAACACATTTAGAGATTCATTATTTCAATTTCTCATTCTTTTTATTAATATGAATGAATTTTGTTTAAAATAACAAATCGAATAAGACTGCATAATCAGATATCTGTCCAGATATTTATATTTTACACGTTAAAGAGACGTTGTAAATTTCCTATGTTTAAAAGATAAATGTTACTGACTTATTGATTTAAAATAAAATTCAAAGCTCAGTACACAACAGTCAGGGATTCTCTCAATTACACAGATTCAAAACTTAAAATAATATTTTAAGTGGTAATACGTTTAAGAAGACAAATATCGTCTGACTTCCTTTCAGGATTTGCTGTTGTATGACAATGACCACAATAAGATATGTAGACGACATATTAAATAATTCGAACAAAGAAATGGAAACATTAATTGAAACTAAGGATATTTAAAACGTTGAAGAGATTTTGGACACAGTCATGATACAATTACAAAGATAAACCTAATATATTTAAAGATATTAAGACTTGATAAACAGGAAACTAAAACGAAACCTTTAAAGTCAAAATAAGTAAAAGATAATGATTTTTAATATGTAAGGTGCTTTGAAAGATATGCACGATGTTATGATTGTGCGTTTGAAGCAGAGTCTTTGCGGATATTTTTGTCGCTCCAAAAATGAATGGTCTCAATGACCAAGTAAAAATTCGCTTTTTGTGCAAACGTTCATAGATTTAATTTTTATCACACATCTATCTCAATGTACACCAAAAATTTTTATAACGGGACGGTTTCATTTGTTGCCGTTTTGATACTCAGGTTTGCCTTTTCGAGGGCGTGACGTCAGTAGAATATATTTCAAAGGATATTTTCAAATCAGCATAATTCGAAGATAGTTAAAGGAAATGCTTTGTGACAAATTATTCAAATCACTGGTCGATACAACTGATGGTGGACGTTTCGTCCCTGAGGGTATCACCTGTTTAGAAGTCAGTAGTTTTGTCTTGACAACAAACATATTGATGTGTTCAATTTCAGTAAATTATCTGTGTATTAAACATTGTTTTTCATCAAACTAATAAAAGTATGGTTTATTTGAAAGGCTACCGTGATATTGTTCTCTTTGACCATTTTTGTTTAATATTCTAAGGGTAAAATTTGACATTGAAACCATAGGTAAACGTGTTTTTGTTTTATTTTCAATAAATGTAAGTTTATAAGTTGGATAAACTTTTAAATGTATAAGTGCACATTTCCGCATGCAGTATTGAGTTATGTGTATTGGATGGCGTTAAAAAAAATGTTGACAAAGCGATATCAGATTGGACTCAAATTTAAGGGTAGGATGTGTTAGCGTTTGCTTTAATTTCCTGTCGATTCGAACTCTTGCATTAATTTGAAGACAGAAAGTTCTGATGTAAAAATTATATCAAATAACTTGACCGTGTTTTAATCATTTACAATATGAAAAAGGTTATAACTTTGCCTGTTTTTGAGGTATATCAATATGTCTCAAATAATGTTTTCATAACCATAGAAGCTTCCAAGTGATAACATAATTATAAACTGCCATCAGCAAATGTTATGTCCAGTTGTTTTTTTACTGTTTGTGAACAAAAAATGCAACGTCCGCAGTGAAAAGAAAATGAACAAGTCTGGTTATGTCCTTTGGCTAAATTTGTCTTATAATTGTAAATTATAAATGACATCTGCTATTACTGCGTGGTGCACCAACTAAACTGGGTTTTCAGACTCAAGGTATTTTAGTGTGATTTCTTTTTTATCAGTCATTATCAAGGAAACTTTACAAACAATAACAATTTTCATTGTGTTATCTTAGAAAACTATCATGATAAGCACAACAGGTGCTTCATGAAGTTTTCTAAAGTCACACTTTTTTCATTACAGAATTATATATTGAATGGCAATACTTCCTTGTAGTAGAAGAAAGGATGGACAATTAACGTCATGAAAACTTCAAACAATATAATCTGTGTATTGGGAAGACAGCCTTTAGTTGTTTTCTTTTTTAATAATTTTCCAGAAATAGAATAAAAAGAAAATGATGTTTCAGCAGGAAATTGCGATATGATTTATGTTTGAATTAAACAGTTCATATATACATTGTACAGAAGTTATATCAGGTATTTGAAAGATTGTTTTTACACTATTAATATAATACTGAAGACAACTCCGTTATATAGGCGAAATAATATGAATCAGGAATGATTATTTTATTAGATGATATATGATAAAATATAATGTGATACAAATTCAATGTACAAGATAATAGTAATGCACAATTATTGAAGCGTCTATTCTACAAAATTAATATATCTATCCCATAAACTTAGTTTTTACCATAATAAAGAAAAATGCTCACCAAAGACACAAGGCTTACAAAACTGCAATTACAAAATGTATCACCATTATAATGAAAAAAGTTGATGGCTTTAGTCCTGGTATCTATGATGAGTTTATTCTCATTTCTACCTTAAGTTGTATTTTACAACTTAACTTTCTGTCACATTTAAACATGTAAATGGTCATTAAATCGCCGACAAACGTATAACTTATAGGAAACGATAACAAACAATATAAATTACATCATGACATTGCAAGACAATTACTATATGAACTGTGTTGCAGGACAAATACAACGTGAACTAACACTGCATGTATTTCGTTGATACAATTTTGCTCTTATAGCTCCTCACGTAACCATATACTAAGACATCATTGACTTCCAATTGTTTGGTTCGGTGAGTTTCTGATTAAGTTAAGTACAGTAAGCAGCTTCAAAAACACACAATTTATACAGTCCTAATTTTATAATCGGAAACTTTGTGTAGGCTTGATAATCAAATTGTATATAGTAAACTAAGTTATTAAAGACCTATGTATGTCCTCTAGAACATAATCCAAAAATGATATGTGACTTTATAGTACTAAACTTATTTCACAGCCATGTATAACAATCTTCCAAATATGTTTTTTTTTATATTTATACAAAAACCCACCCTAACTGTGATCAGAAGGATAGACGCAACGATACATTGTAAGAGGAGATAGACTTAGTCAACTTAAAGTACTAAACTGATGAAACAACCTTCCATCATTTATTTACAATTTTGTACAAAATATATAATTCTTCTTTCTGTACAGAAACGTCTTGGTCTTACCGGTCCAGACGTCATATAGAATCAATGTATGTTTTTATTTGTCCATTAACAAAAATCTTCACAATAGACCCGTCTTGTAAATTGCATTGCTTCAAACATTATACACTCAGGCTTCATATCATTGTTGCGTCTGACATATAGTTTTTAATATCGTCTGAAGAGCCTAAAGGTGACCGTTTTCTTACTGTATATAGAGAACAACAAAGACACTCCGAATAGAACAAATTAACACGCCAAACATTTTAGAAAAAAGTGAAGACTAGAGTCAACCACAGATAAAACTAATATTTGTTCGAATTGTATCCTTATTGAAACATTATTCGGTCATATACTGTGTTAAATGTGATAAAAAAAAATTTATAGTTCATAAATTTAAATTTCGAGTATATCCTTGAAGTAGATAATCAATTAACACAATGGAATACTTTTCGGTTTGACATCGCGTGGAAGTAATAGCATTAGACATATTCGGATGAAACTCCTTTGTGATCGCCTTATTGTATTACTAAAGTAGACACGGAAGGATGGTGCAAAGATAGTTTATAAACAAAACAAATTATATGACACGCATAAAAGCAAAATCGGTTAATCATTCTGTTGATTTTTTTTTAATCATCAAATATGAAAATGATCATAGATATTACGACGGTATTGCTTTTATTAGATAAAAATCAATAAATCGTTATTGCAATTCAAGTTTTTTTTTCCATTTAAAGATGCATATAAAAGTCATATTTATTTTCATATTTAAAAACAAGGCCTATTATTGCTAAAATGCGTTGTTTGATAAGATTTTAATACATTGTTTGTATATATATCACATTTACAATACTAACAAATATAGTCTGTAAATATTTTAAAAAATGATGTGGTTTGATTGCCAATAAGACAACTCTCCAAAAGAGACCAAACGACACGGAAGTTGACTACTATGGGTCATCGTATGGCCTTAATCAATGAGCAAAGCCCATATCAAAAATAAAGTTAAGTAAATTTGTCTTCCAACAGACGTCCTGCAACAAACACAGTTTTACACAAAAACCAAAGCAATGACATAGTTGCTCGCATAAATGAAAGTGATAAGACCGTAAAACCTTGTTGATACCCCTTACAAAGCCAATGAGATAAACACTAACAAAAGCAGCAACAAGACACATGCAAAGGTCAATAAAAGTAATGCAAAAGTGGTACAATAAACAAAAGGAATAAAAGGAATACGAAAGTTACACCCATCAACAAAAGCAATGAAAATGTAGTACACATTCACAAATTCATTGAGACGGTTGTGCACACCAACAATTGCCGAAAGACAATAATTGTACACAATAATACAATCAATGAGACATTTGTGCACATGAACAATTACTAGAAAGCAGTTGTACACAATCTTACCAGAAATGAGACAGTTGTATACATCAATAAAAGAAATGAAAAAAATATATCCCCAAAATACTGAATTCCGAAGAAAATTCTAAATTGAAAGTCCCTCGTGAGTAAATGTTTTCACAAACAAACGCATTGAGATGAACGTAAACACCACGAAAAGTATTGATACAGATACATAGGTAAAAAAAAATAAGAGACAGAGGCACACATCAACCAAAGCAACGAAGCAGTTGTACATACACACACAAGTTGTTACATAGTGGTACTCACCGTTTAGTACAATGAGACAGTTGCACAGCATTTAAAACATTTTGATGGTTGTATACACCAAGAAAAGCGATAAGAAACTTGTAAACACCAATAAAAGCAGTTAGAAAGTTATACAAACAAACAAAAACAATGAGATGATTACACAAAAAAAAGTAATAAATACATTCATAGAAGGAATGATTCGATTAAACAATTTGAAGAAAGTAATGCAACTATTGTACACAGCACCACAAACAAAGAGACAGTTGCATACACCAATACATATAATGAGACAGAGGCGCATATCAACAAAATAATGAGACAGTTATGAACACCAACAAAACGTTGATACTAAATGCGACAGTCGCACACTTAAGTAAAAGCAATGAAACAGTTGTACATATACAGAACAGAATGCAATTAAATAGTTGCCAAAAACAGTTACACACACCAACAAGAGTAATCAGAAAGCTGCACAAATTATCAAAGGAACGTGACAGTTGCACACATCAATACAGGAAATAAGTTAGTTGTACACATCAACGAGATGAAAAGATAGTTTCACACACAAACTCAAGTAATGAGACAGTTCTAAACAGCAACTAAATCAAAAGACAGCTACACACATAAACCAAAACAATGACACAGTTTCACACACCAACTAAAGTAATAAGACAGTTGCGCAAATTAATTTGACCTAGAATGGCGAACCTTGTACCAATTGTTAATTGGATGGATAGTTGTCTCATTTGCACTCATATACCATCTTTTTATATCTATGCTCCTGTACAATATATTTATCCTTTAGTTTTACCTTATTTAACTTTATTGTTCTATTTTATATTAGTAATTAATAATAATAATGATGATGAATCTAAATAGCAATATTTACCAATGAAGTTAAGTAACCATCATCAAATGAAACTATTTGTATACAATGAATGGTCATACACACATAAGGTTGCCCCTTTAAAATGAGCTTTATATTTGAATTGAGATTTAAAAATTTTATCCGGTACAGGAATCCTGCATCTGCTTCAATGTGATTATATAAACGACTAAACACACTTGTACATGTACTTCCAGCACAATAACAACTAACCACCAGATAACACATTCCGTGCGTAAAACTGGACAAATAAAGGTCAACATAAGGCTTTCGACGATGAGCTTTACCATATACGCAGACAATTGTAAAGACCCCTGCATCACAAAAGGAAAAGCAGTTCAAACAAGTAAACACACGGCCTTATACAAGTAAAACATTACACACGAACAACAAATGTGATATAGAGCAACACTAACGGTGTCATTTTAAGAATGTTCTAATTACAGGATTGCTCCGAATCAAAAATATCGTTTGGAATTAAAACATAATTTGTAACGATTTGTAATGTTCAAGCGTTAGAAAATATAAAAATTACATCCAGACTGTGTCCTTTATAAAACCGATCAATCACTGATGTTTCTTTTACTTGCAAATCCTATTTAATTGGAATTGATTGCTTTGTCACATGCAACAATACCAACTTTTTATATCTTCATTTTTCTTAGAGACTTTCAATTAATAATCAAATTTGTTGTTTTGGTCTTTGATTACTGTATTATTCCGACAGTTTTGTATGTGCTAAATTAATTACTAAATTCAAAACTGTAACATTTAATAAAGATCACAGCAGTTGTCCGTGTGTTATAATAGCTACACACTAAACGTATAGTAAACTTGGCATTCTTTCTCAAAATTTCTAGTATGTACTTTTAAAACAGCTAGACAACTGTCATATGATATATTTTTAGAGCAAATTATGAAACATTGAACACTCAGTGTATACGGACGCACTGTTAGAATTTAATTTGCACTTGTCTTGTCAGCCTTGTCAAATCAGGCCATAAAAAGCTGCCAGTTAAGTGTCTACTGCATCGGCTTATAGGAGTAATTCACGAGCATATTATGTAATTACCATTCTTGAAACAACCACGTATAGTCAAAAGATAAAATTAAGTTTCTAGAAAGATTCATAATTGAATGCATATTTCTCGTCAGCACAAAAATCATCTGTCTCTGTCGACTGGACCATTTCTATGACATCAAAAATTCAACGGCATAACACATTTCATTTTGATATAAATTATTTCCGGTAATATCGTAAGAAGACAAGTATTTATTTATAAAAGATTAAACATAATATCGAAAACTTTTTTCCCTTTTTCAATAGGTAACTTCTCATTCGTGTCGTTTCGTAAGCCAGTTTCGAAGTTAAGTCAATCAGATGTAGTGAGTAAAAACGTATGCACTGTGATAAAGCCCCTAATTAATATTTCGATTGGACATAATAAAAAAAGATATTTGTTTGTTTCAAATGTTGCCTTTCATAGCAATCTAAAATGATGATACCGGGTGCATTTCATGGCTGACTTTCACAAATGTTATATGACTTTACGATATGGTTGTGCTAATTGACGCAGACTACACGATGGCCTAGTGAGCTCTAGTATAACTGTGCAAATCACAACTTAAAAAAGACGAAATATTCCAAAATACCCACAAACGTATACAATACGTATATCTCTGTCCAGATTTTGTCAATATGAGTGTGGCGTCCATTTCTAAAATATAATATTTAAACGAACTCTGATTTGTAAAAGGTCGGAATTTTAATTACCGTTTGTTTACTAATCTATAGTCCCCAACATAACATGTGATCACACCTGCACACAATTCGACAATAGATACAGGTATACACACTAACTCTACCTTTTATCGTACCGAGTCAATATCAAATGATTATGATTTTAACAGAAACAAATAATGGTCTGCCATAAATACTAGCCATGATTTCACCACATATTCATGTTTGCAATCATAACTTGATTGACTGTTACTGCATGTTTAAGACTACCGATGTACTATGTGTTCTTTGTGCATCTGTCCCATACAGCCTTTATTTTTATTTAAAAAGCAAAAAAAGAACGGATGTCAACAGAGGAGTATAAAAATATTACCTCTAAAAATCTGTTTTTAATATGGGATAATCTTTGATAAATACATAATTTGTGCAGACGCTGAAACTATACGCGACTGTCCTAGAAGTGAGAGGTTTAGCTATAACAACCGGGTTTAATTCATCATTTTCAGTTGTTGTCCACAGATGTATTTTAGCATTTGATGTATCATTTCAAAAAGGACTTTCCGTTTTGAATTTCCCTTAAAGTTCGATTATGGTGTTACATTTCTTCTATTTGTGACATTTTGTTCACTCATCATTGTCAATACAATGAAAATTGATGCAGCTGTCGTACACGGTAGAGGTTTAGCGCTATTAAACTAGGTTCAATAGACCATGTTTTACATTTGTGAATGCCTGTACAAAGTAAGGAATATGCCAGTTGTTGTCCATTCGTTGGATGTGTTTTATCATTTGATTTTGCACTTTGATTAGGGACTTTCCGCTTTGAACTTTCCTCCGAGTTCAGTATATTCATGATATTTGAGATTTTTCTTATTTGTTGATAATTGTATGTTATTTAGGAAAGGGAATCGTAGAGCAATTAAAAAAGACGTTAAACATATAACTAGGAACTTGCTTTTATCACTTTAATAGGTCATCACTATAATACCCTTATCAGAGTTTGTTACTCAGTGTCTTTAATTTACATATACTATGGAATTCTCAAACAATTAGTTGATGGATGTGTATTTTTGATTACATACGTTCCCCTTATAGCCAATTTACATACAGGAATTTTAGTATTCACTACAAATTTAATATGGCTTTTATTTCGGTAACAAAACGACATATGATACTGAAATCATACACACAACACAATACCGTAAATATCAACTTAGCGGCTGAGTAAATCTCGAAAACAACGCATGTACACATACAAATTAGCAGAAGACGATTTTACTCCGCCATGTTGGGGTCGTCGTTACTGTAATTGCGCTGATCAGTGTAACACTAGTGAGTGTTTTTTCTTTAAATAGGATTACCTGTTTCAATAAATCTCTAAGTGTGATAACGTGTTACGTACATCGTTGCTGAAATAGCAACTTTGTTAGCTTAAGTCGGTCAATCAGATTTAAAATAAAGCCTTGAGTTGTCAATGTTGTTGTTATATACACTCACTGTAATCTTATTCGCAGTTGTAAAGGCCTTATAGCTCTGTAAACTGCACTTTTATGTATACAATTACTTTATGGTTTTGATACAAACATACAATCCTTCATTAAATGTTTTATTCTAATTAATGCGTGAAAATTTAATATGACTTTCATTTTAATGCGGATAATAGGTCTACATCGCAGTAGGTATGTCTTCAATTTAGTTCCGTATTTAATAACATGTGCTTGCAGGAGGCAAGATATAATGAGCAAGAGAAAGTTCGTTTTCAATTAATTTTGATAAAAAAAAAAAAATTATCTTCGCCGTTTATCATTTAAATTGCATGCCTTATAGTATTGAATAATGTTTTCTCGGTGTTCTCTTGAAATATCTTTCGTTTATACCAAATTGAAGATGGATATATTTATATTTTATGTAAAAGATTACAACTTCATTTGTTGATGCTAGTCATGCAATTCAACACCAATGTACATATTTTATTAGACATTGAACATCATTATTTTCAAAGGATCAGAATAACTACTACATTTTGATGCCTACACAAATGAAATAAAAGGGTACTGCCTTCTAAAGAAAAATTGGATAAATTTAGTTCATTTTTTATTTTGATATCAGTGTTGTCTTCGACTGATGATTGTTTGCTCATCTCATATCTTCTGCTTTCTTTTATCTAGGAAATAAACTTATTTTTAAGGGGGAAAATGATGTACAAAAGCAATTTAACCTTTTTATTTGAAGTAGTTTGATTAAAAAAAAATAGTGAAAACTAATGCATTTCAAAAGGATAAGGCATTAACTGCCAATGACACCAAAGACTTGGCTACGATTGATCACATTATGCATGTACCACATGTAATGAAGACTGAAAGACAAGATCACAAAATAAAATAACATTACAAAAATCACACGAACAAAATATAAACATTCATGGTTTATCTTCTGAACAAATATTGAATATCAGGAAATCCTTTAAAATAAGGCCAATTCGAGTTCAAATGTTGGGGTTGAAGTTCAAGATTCACAATTATATCCCTATAAAGCGATTAAAAAGACCCAATAGAGCAAAAATATTCTATTTCTATATGCTCCATTACACAAATTGTTGGAAGATATCCCTTTTCTGGCCGTGACTTGTCGAAGAAATGATCAATTGCAAAATCAATCGGTTCAGCTATGCTTTGTAAATTCTATATCAACAAATCAAATTTGCATACACAAAAGGTGTTAGATGCAAAGATACGATTCATCATGAGTAGAAACAGAGCACCTATTGAAAAACAAATGACAAATCCATAAAAAACAAGAACAGACATTACTTATGGGATCAGTAACAAAACAAACAGCATTTTTAACATGTTTAACCCCGCCACATTTCTTATGTATGTGCCTATCCCAAGTCAGGAGCCTGATGTTGTAGTGGTTGTCGTTTGTTTATGTGTTAACTATTTGCTTTTCGTTCATTTTTTTACATAAATAAGGCCGTTAGTTTTCTCGTTTGAATTGTTTTACATTGTCTTATTGCTGACAATGCGGTATGGGATTCGCTCATTGTTGACGTCCGGACGTTGACCTATCGTTGTTAATGTCTGTGTCATTTTGGTCTTTTGTTGATAGTTGTCTCATTGGCAATCATACCACATCTTTTTATTTTTATTTTATAGCATCTGGAGAAAAAAACAAACAACAGACAAATAACGACCGGACATTTAACAGGAAAACAGCTATCACCATTATAATAAAATACAATAGCTTCACAACAACAAACTAATATCACACAGGAACAAAGGCAACAGCTTCACTAACTTCCAAAAATTCATTTGAAATTGGCAACTAATAAGCACACATACCATGCTTTATTGTCACATATCTGTAAGACGAAACAGTACGTACCGTATACTAAAAATACGGAAATGAATTTGGAATGTATAAACTATCAAAAAGGAAACATAAATAACACGCTCAGAATACAATGTAAGCTTGGTCTTGTTATCGTTCCTTTTACTAAACAATGAAGATAAAAACATAACACTAAAAGATAAAAGTCTGATATACGTTTAATTTGTACTATATGCAATAACTCAAAACACTAAAAGATAAACTTCTAGTATACGTTTGTACTATAAACAACAACTCAAAATACTCAAAGATAAACGTGTAGTTAATGTTTGTATTATATATAACAACTCAAAACACTCAAAGATAAACGTGTAGTATACGTTTGTACTATATACAACAACTCAAAACACTAAAAAATAAACGTGTAGTCTACGTTTGTATTATATACAACAACTCAAAACACTTAACGATAAACGTGTAGTCTACGTTTGTATTATATACAACAACTCAAAACACTTAACGATTAACGTGTAGTATACGTTCGTACTTTATACAACAACTCAAAACACTAAAAGATAAACGTCTAGTATACGTTTGTATTATATACAACAACTCAAAACACTAAATGATAAACGTGTAGTGTACTATATTCTTCAACTAAAAACACCCCGTTAAAAGTCAACAAAGCATAAATATCTGCATATATGAACAGGAAGAGTTACATGTATAACACAAACAACGGACTAAAACGACAAGTAACAAAAAGCAGTTGTTTTCTTTGATGAATTTGTATTCTGGGTCATCTCTAATCCTATTTATGTTTAATGTATATTGGTTTTAAACTAGAAACAAATCTTAAATGTTCCTAATATGTGCACTATACTTACTTATATTTACCGCGTATTACCATGATAAATAGGTTTAAAAGGTGTAGTAAATGGTAATCTAAATAAAGACATCATTAAAAGATATGGGACGTTAGGCAAACTATAATCAATCCATCAACCCATAATATGAATTAAACAGGAGGTGGGGTATACATCATTTCCATTAATTGAGCACAAAAGTAATTTGTTTTTCAATATAATTACGTTGGCATGTTATGCCAGACCACCATGAAAAATGAAACAAATTCAGTCTTTTTTTTTTCTCACATTATTATCAATAAGAAAAACTACGAAATCGTTACGACCTTATTGCAGGACATAACCCATTGTCTCATACAGAAAAGAATGAAGCATAAAAAGTGTCTGTGAGAACTGTACTTTAACAGGTAAGTATGGAAAAACAGCTCAAAGAAACCTCAGATAAATTCAGCAAAAAATCAGGAGTTAATTTAACAAACATTTATAAGACTTCATTTCACACTTATTTTCTTATAATATATAGAGGGGGAAACACGTCTTTAAGAATTTTTTTTAATGCAGGGAATACAGTTACTGTGTTCATCCTTGATAATTGTTCGTTAGTGGGAAGCTATTTTGTTGTTTATCATACAATTTTTTATGTGCTATGCTAATGACTTTGTCCTTCTATTTTTTTTTTTCAATCCATGTTTCCTTTTTTTCACGTTTGTCTAGTTTTACTTAATTTGTGTTGGACTCTTTTGAATGTTCGGGGCATATAAATGTTGAAAATATGTCTCAAAACCCTACATTGTGATCTTTCCATTCTACGATATAGTTTTGACAAAACTTCGTAGTAATCTAATATTCTGAAAACAATTCAAAGATTTCGTTCTAATCATGCAAACCATTTAGTCATATTACTACTAAAATGACCAAGGTAGTTATACTAACAATTATTAAACGGTGGCAAAACTAAAAAGGAAATAGTAGAAATATTCAGGAGCTTCTGGCCTTTGTTAGTCTTGTATTTGTTTTAATTCTAGTTTCTTGTGTACAATTTGGAGTTAAGTATTGCGTTCATAATCATTGAACTAGTATACATGTTTGTTTAGGGGCCAGCTGAAAGACGCCTCCGGGTGCGGGAATCTCACGCTGCATTGAAGACCTGTTGGTGACCTTTTCCTGTTGACTGTTTTTTTTATCGGATTGTTGTCTCTTTGACACATTCCCCAATGCATTCCCATTTTCAATTTAATACAGTATAATTATATATTTGTATAAGTTTAATAAGATAAAAAAGAGAATGAAACTGTGAAAATAGAACTGTATAGTTCTAAATAAAGTCGTAAAGCTTGGAAATCTCAGAGTTAATTTGTATAGTGAGATATACCGTTGCAATAGGATCGAAACTAAAGATCTATCTATTTTCGAAACAAAAGTTATATAATACTATAAAATTCTCACGACGATATTAATCACGCTTATTCAACGTTGCAAAATAATATCTACCATTCCGTCATTGCTGTGCTGCTTTGTCTACCCTACTATTTGGTGCTGCTAATTATGCAAAATGGTATAATTTAAACGAACAAATTCAAAATCACATTATGTGACGTATAACTAAATTAGTGGCAATTTAAACAGATTAACTGAACATCTATAAAGTTGACGGGTTTACCCCGGTCTAAAAAAGGGGCGAAAGATATCACAGGAACAGTCAAACTCATAAATCTAAAATCAACTGACAACGTAACAACATGTTTATTGTTGCAATTTTTTTGAGTTGGTTATGTTTTTCCTCGGCTATTTTGAAATGTGTATCTGGCGAATATATCAACTAAGGTATTAATATCTTATTGGGGCTATTGATCATTTCATTGTTGTATATTGTTCCAATCAATTTGGTAAGATTTTGAGATTGAAGGTAGCATAGTTCCCAAAAATGAAATGACAGGAATCATGAAAATTATTATACAACCACAACAAAGGCTACCAACAACCAACAATGACTTAATGTAAGAACTTTATAAAATCTATATTTCTTAACTAGTTAAATATAGTTCACAAGGAAACATAATAAAAGCAGACATGCATGGAAATTTAGAAGGTGTTTTTGTTTAAATATGTTTGGTAATTTCTATAGGTAAGGACAATCATTTTTTAATGTCCCGACACAGAATGTTCCGATTCAACACAGTAACCTTTTGTGATATATTGATTAAAACAATGTTTAAGAAATTTGAAGTTCTTTTATGTTCCTTATTCATTAATCAGCAGACGTTCTTTTCATGAAAAGCGTTGCAACCCTTTCCGCTGTTGTTTATATGTCATCTTGCGTATATATTTGAATATTGATAGCATTGAAAACCACAAAATATCTAAAAAAAATCAATTGATCATTCTCCGTGTTCATACATTTTATTCATTTTGTGTCAAAATTTTCATTAGATATTACATAATATGTCAGTTGCATATCAAATTTCGGTATGTAGTTTTATTATTAATTACGGTTCTTACATCTTCAGGCATGTTGATCGGTTGAAGATGCAGCTTTATTCAACTTCACACGGTTATAGCATACAATTTATTTCATTTATATGAAACGAGCCGAGGAGCGTAATACATGTTTATTAATTAAATCATTCACATGATAGATCTCGTTATCACAAATATGTCATGTTTTTTATGCATATACATATATACGACTGTTGTTTTTTTTATGTTTGAATGCTTTATTTTAATATGGTTAGCAAGTTTAAAAGCGCTTTATAGTTACTTTTCGGCGCGAATTGTACCACAGATAACCACCCTTGACCAGCGTATCAAACACTGTAATTTTAGCTATGAATATATTTTAGTGCAAAATTCTAAATTTCAGTGTTTGAGTTTTTTACCGATATCGTTCCACAGAATTAAGATTACTAATTCTCACTTTCATACTAGTTCTATTTAACTGCAGAATACTAACTTTAAATGTTAGAACTTGTCTTAACTTATTACTGACGTACTTTTTTTTGTAATTATTTTATTTTTGATGATGAAACATGTGAAATTACATACAACAGTATTCGGTACCCTTTTCAAAAATAAAGTTATACTTGATAAATCAATTTAGACATATGGATATAATAAGATATAGATATTAATATTACAAAAAGAATTTGTTAATTTATCAAATAAATTAAATAAAAGCTGCTTCTAACAAACGCCATTTCTGATCCATTTTCACTTTTTGTACAGTACTTAATCACCTTCGTGTGCACTTTCACATGAAGTCACTGTCAATGCTCTCGATTGTTGTCTGTCTTGAACCTTTCTTTCTGCCTCTCCCAATGTTGTTCCTGATTCTTAGTTCACTCTCTATTGTGCATTACCATGTCTGTTTTTTGGTCAAACTCTTTTTCTTTTCCTCTCTGCAGATCTCCATCGAAAATCTATCTTTTTTATGTTTGTTATTAAGTAAAACATGGGCGATCATTTTCCCACACCTTTCGTTGATTTCTGCTCCGATGTATTTTTTGTAAGGTTATGTTGTAAAGGTCCGGTTACTCATTGTTCAGAGAGTACCGCGGTTTTATTTATCTGGTTACTGTTAACTTTTTTTTTTTTTTTTTTATAAATTATGGATCTTAATTAAAAAAAAAATGTTTGAGACGAAAAATAGAACTACCAATGCAAATAAAAAAAATAATTAGTTTATTATTAGCAAATATAGATGATATAAAGAGAAATGAATTGTACTCCCATATTTGATTTTTTTTATAGTAATTAAGATAATTACACAATGCTGACTGCTGTTACCCTATTTTTGACATTTTTACCTATACTGTCTTTTTGCTTTGTTCATACATCATTATCATTATAATGAGACTTTATGCGACTGTCATACAGGTTAGAAGTTAAGCTAGCTATACAACCAGGTTTGATACATCATTTTCTACCCCAAAAAAATGCCTCCATACCAGGTTAGGATTATGAAAGTTGTTGTCCATTCGTTTGATATGTTTGAACTTGTAATTTTATCATTTGATTAGGGACTTGACGTTTCGAATTTTCCTCGGAGTTCAGTATTTTTGTGAGTTAATGACTGAACACATCCATTGTATAACTAAAGCATATCAATGTATTTTATTTCGTTTGAAATAGGGTTTTTCCCGTTTGCTATTTGTAGTTAATATTTACAGATAGGAACTAGTATTAGTATCGAAGGTGTTCGCAGTTACGTCGGATTGAAGTTGGTCACATAGGTATATGTGCAGTTGCTGCTATGTTTATTGTACGTACAGGCGTTGGAGGCATTAGCCGGGGGAAAAGAAACGATGCGAAAGAGGAACATGTTTTCACATGACGGAGTTGAGTATAATGTTGACTTTATTTACATTCTGAAATCATGCCTGAAACGTATTATTAAGTTAGAAGCAAAAATCAATATATTTGTGTTCTTTTTTTTAAAAACCGTTTTACAGGTTTATGATTTTATTATAAAATACTACAGAATTTGGTTATATATTTCCATTCAATACTGAACCATGTGAACCATGTTGAGTTCATTAATATGAAAAACAAATCAGCTTTTAAGCATGCAACTTTTATTTAAAAGTTGATAGATGAAATGCTCACTAAATATTACAGTGTCCACTTTTTGTATAAAATCTGATTACTGTTTCAGTACAAAGTTCAGGTAAAGAATTTGTAAGACTTGTACTAGATTTGAGACATGGAAACAACATACAATGTAGTTTAAATCTTCTCGCAGTGAGATGATTTTGTAACGAAGAGTGATATGAGTTACAGATGAGCTTGAAATGGTATGTATGAAATTTATTTTATTAGATCGCTAAGAGCGATGTGATTGGTTGCACAGTGTAGTGCACCATGGAATGTTGTCGCTGGGAGCGATGTCATTGGTTGCACAGTGAAGTGCACCATGGAATGTTGTCGCTGGGAGCGATATGATTGGTTGCACAATGCACCATGGGATGTTGTATAGTTAAATTAATATTCAGGAAACAAAAGATTAAATATGAAGGCATTAACTTTTGTACATAATTAAATATATGTATACAATTGATTTGAAGATGAGACTTGTAATAATCATCATGTGAACCATGTTGAGTTCATTAATATGAAAAACAAATCAGCTTTTAAGCATGCAACTTTTATTTAAAAGTTGATAGATGAAATGCTCACTAAATATTACAGTGTCCACCTTTTGTATAAAATCTGATTACTGTTTCAGTACAAAGTTCAGGTAAAGAATTTGTAAGACTTGTACTAGATTTGAGACATGGAAACAACATTTGTTTAAATTTTCTCGCAGTGAGATGATTTTGTCACGGAGAGTGATACGAGTTACAGATGAGCTTGAAATGGTATGTATGAAATTTATTTTATTAGATCGCTGGGAGAGATGTGATTGGTTGCACAGTGTAGTGCACCATGGAATGTTGTCGCTGGGAGCGATGTGATTGGTTGCACAGTGTAGTGCACCATGGAATGTTGTCGCTGGGAGCGATGTGATTGGTTGCACAGTGTAGTGCACCATGGAATGTTGTCGCTGGGAGCGATGTGATTGGTTGCACAGTGTAGTGCACCATGGAATGTTGTCGCTGGGAGCGATGTGATGGATTGCACAGTGTAGTGCACCATGATATGTTGTCGCTGGGAGCGATGTGATTGGTTGCACAATGCATCATGGGATGTTGTATAGTTAAATTAATATACAGAAAACAAAAGATTAAATAGGAAGGCATTAAATTTTGTACATAATTAAATATATGTATACAATTGATTTGAAGATGAGACTTGTAATAATCATCAGTTTTATGTGTTTTTTCATTAAATACCACAATTTTGATCTTATTTTATCAGCAGGTCGCATTTACTATAAAACGATCAGAGTTTTAGTACCATATTGGAGACCTTATGTATGTGCTAATTATTTCCCGGATGACACAAATATGCAGGTGTAGGTATAAAAAGTAGTCCGTTTTTATGTGAGATAAATCGGACAGTACCAAGAGTTCAACTTGGAGAGATTTTAAAACGGTAAGCAGTAATATTTTACAGTCCGTACACATGGTACATAACATATTGAGTGGACAACTTGTTTAATTGAAAATCGATAATAAAAATGTAACAAAGATAATAAGAAACCTTGTACAAAGTCAGAGCTTCAGACATAGCTGTAGACTTTGTTTTTTGTTGTTGTTGACATAATAGATATATGTTTAGATTTTTATGAATGTAACAAAAGGATCACACAGTGTGATATGAAGTTGATGTATGTAGATTTGAGATGCATATATGTTTAGACTTTCATGAGCTATGTTGCGCAGTGTAACATAAAGGATCACAGTGTGATTAGAAGTTGATGTATGTAGATCTGAGATGCATATATGTTTAGACTTTCTTGAGCTATGTTGCAGTGTGTAACATTAAGAATCACATAGTATGATTAGAAGTAGATGTATATAGATATGAAGTATTTATATATCTATAGAGTTTAATGTTTATCAGATTAAGATACAAGTACATGTATGTATGAAGTTTTGAATGTGTTCTTCTATTTACAGAAACAAGGAAAACAGTTTGAGAAATTATCCATCGATTCAAGATTTGCAAAACATTTGTCTGCATAACCATCTATCGCGGAAGCTTCCGGTTCAATATGTCGTATTTGACGTTCCGATTGTCGACTTGAAACTGATATTGGTCCAGTTTAGTGGTTGAAGATATATCTTCAATTAGCAATATCTCAAAAGACTTTTTATCTCAGCATCTTATTCTGAACTGTTACATTTCCTTTGTTTCGATGTTACTGCGAGCAACTAATCCTATATCTGTGTTTGTCTTGTTTATAGCCTATTGAATTAGAGATAAAATGCTTTAAATTCGGACGAGCAGGGCGAGGGAGAATTTAAAATTTTGAATGTTTTTCCCGTATTTCTAAAATATTGTTCGCCATTTTGTTATCTGTGAATTCTTTTTTTAAATAGAAATAAGGAGATATTGAGAATGTACTTCATCGTATATTTTCGTTCTGTGGTTTGCAATTTCTTGTTTTGTTTTGTTTTTGTTCTATGTTTATTCGATAGTTAACGCTGAGTTCTGTACAGAGTTAATGTTTGATGTTTGATTATGGTTTATGTATGTGCATGTACCTTTAAATATGAGAGCCGTTGTGTAGTGGTTAATGCATCGGACTACTAACACAAAGGTTCCTGGTTCGATTCCCGTTCGAGATGAAAATTTCAGGAACTCAATTTTCGGCTCTCCCTTGACATCATTTGCGAGTATGGTCTTAAGGAAACGATGATAGTCCGTCAGAAGGGGACGATAAATGGATGAACCGTGTGAAGAGAGAGCCATATCTCTTGCACGTTAAAGACACCCTTGAAGATTTCAAAAAAGAGTAGGCTAATGCCGCTACAAGGCAGCACTCGCACCCGCAAAGTGGAAAGGGATTAATATAAGTTGCGAAACTTGTTTCCCAATCCACTCTAAATAAATATGTTTAAACTAAACCTTTAAATATTCAATATGCTGATGTAAAGCTGAACAGTTGGTTTATCCCCATTTCCTTTTATTCATATAAACACATTTTATTGATTTTTTTGCTTTTCTCTTTTGATTATTGGTAATCGCAAAAAAACACATGATAGGTTTGTCGGAAAGTAAGTAAATAAACTTATAAATGATTTCACTAAATACTTACAATCCAATTACTTATTACATTTGAAAACAGATAAGGAAACTTTATTTAAAGGATATTATATAATGCTTATTTTTTTTGTCCTTCAATTAAGTTTCATATTAGTGAAAGTGAAGTCTGCCATCGAGTGCACACAGTAGGACTTATTTAACTTCTTTTAATTTCAACCATGTAGCTTAACAAATAGATTATTGGACAAACAGTTAGTCTATTTGATAACTTCTGCCTTGTTGTATTTTATTAAAAAGTTTTTATGGAGGATTACATTACTATCTGCCTTAACCATTCGTGTATTTAACGTTTTCTAGCAAGATGAAAACTATCTATTATAATAAATAATTATATAAGTGTGAAAAAATGAAAGTCAATTGTCGATATCATCCTATAATCCAATTAACTGCAATACTTATATTGTTATCAAATTATACATATAATATATATTTGAAAGCTGAAGTTGATTACTTTATTCTGTCAATGTCAAACATAGAGAAATTGTACAACAATAAAAATTCTGCAGTCTTCCCCTTTGTACTCTTATATTTAAAACTTGGTGTTTAATAAATAGAGATTATTATTTGCCATGATTAACTTCAAACAAGTATTCAAATAGAAATACTGTGGATTCATTTTTTTTGAGCGGGAACCAATTTTCGTGGATTAATTAAGGAAAACTTACATGTTCGTGGATATTTAATTTCGCGGTTTTGCTAAAGTGTGTATACAAGCCTACAGAAAATATTGTATTTGTTGAATATTTAATTTCGTGGTTCACTTGTTCCCACGAAATCCACGAATATTGGTAACCAACGAATAATAATGAATACATAGTATTTGTTAAAACAAGAATGCAAATGGACAAAATCAAGTACATCTTTTTATGCGCAATCGACTCTTCATGGTGTGTTATGAATTGTACATGTTGTTTGTTACTCTTCGTAGAACATCAAACGATTGGGTATTTAAATTATGTTGAATATTTTATTCAGTAAATATCTGAAATAACCAGAACAATTGTCTTCCAATCTCTTCACACAAGTATTGGTAAACCTGATGACACATTGAATAATTAAGTCCCATGATTGCAAACTGCTTTGCTCGTGTAAATGATATGTTGTTTTAGAAAAACACAAATCATTCTTGTCACAAAACGATCTGAAAACAATAAAAATGCAAGAATCTGAATTTTTCAAGAGATTAGGATGGAGTTGTCAATTCTCAGTATAAACTTGCTCTGTTGAATTTTAAAAACGATTGCTTGTTAAATTATTTTAATCATTTTTTAGTCGAGGAACTATAGGTTAATAAGTATGATTGTTTATGCGACATATGTTTTGTTATCCTCACCCTTTTGTGTATATTTTTCTAAATCAAGCAAAGGAGTATTCTAACTTGGTAAATATTCATTTACTGTCTGCTGTGATTTGGTTCGATATTTTACACCATATTACCTTGAAAAAGGACATTATTTTCTGATTTTGTTCCATAAGTTCATTGAAAAAAGTACAGACTAAAATTAAGTAAGTGATACGTAGAACCTCGTTGTTCGTAGTGAAGGGGTCAACAGCATGTTTTGATTATATATCGGATATAAAAAGGGGCCAGTATCAGATAGCCATAGATGATTGCTCTTTTTGATTAATTATTCTGTAATATTCTAGTATTACAGAAACTGCGGTACAATACTTTCAAACCACTTTAACTTATTATGAAAGAAGAGAAACGAGAGATACCTAATGGATATTCAAACTCAGTATTTAAATAATTTATTGTATTTGTAGTTATAATATACTACTATGTTTAGATTTTATCAATGTTATACCTTAGAGCCTATTACTGGACATTACATTAGTATATTATATATTTAAAATTAATGATATCAAACAAGTTTAATTGAAACTGTAAGCAGAGAACAATGTGTATATTGAGAGGTATATCTATGATACTTAAGTTTAGAATTTGAATTTCGGACTTTCCAATTGATGTATCATAAAGTTGTTTCGCCTCAGCTTTTGCATATGGAAGAATAATTTGACAAAACTGGTGTCTATTACCAATGTTATTTCAACGGATCGGACGGAGCTTACGTTTTAATTTGTATAAGGACAGTCGATTTAAAAATGTGTATGATAGGGAAGATTGCGGTTATAATCATTACTGATTTCTAATCACCCATCCGGGTCATCAAAGAAATTTACAAAAGAATGACTGGACACTTCATTGATGAGTTTATCATTAACCACCTATCTATAGATGAACTAGTGTAGTATAAGCGATACGGTTAAAACCATGCCCAGTCAAGTGAAAAAAATAAAGTAATACAAAAGACTTGTTTTCGTATACTAAACAGGGAAATTGATATATAGTTTAAAATGTCGTATATGGATAATATTGATTTCTTTTATGTTGACAAAGATCATTATTTACTAGATGTTTACACAGTAGGTTCCGTTATATCGTATATCTCAATGCTACTTAACATTGTCATATTTGGAATTATGTTTCGTCAGTCTTTGCTTTCGCCTGCAACAATTTTTATGCAAGGTTTAGCTGTAGCCGACTTTTTAACGGCATTGTCAAGTTACGGGTTTGAACCAATATTCCAGTCACAATATCATTGTGAAAATGTTATCGACTTTCCGTCTTGTAGGTTACCATACCCATATTGTACTATAGCTCGACATCTCTCGATATTATCTTTCACATTCCATAACGTTTCCTACATTATCACAACATGCATTGGCATACAGAAGGTTGTAGCCATTATCTTTCCAATATGGACTAGAAATCGGCTGACAAACAAGAAAGCATTTCTTGTTTGTGTATTGTGCTTCATTTTATGCATATCAATTAGCATTCCTCGACATTTCAGCTATTTGAATAACAAAGGATATCAGCCAGGATACCAATTGATACCGGTATGTGTTGGTGTTTCCAAAGGTGACAGGGTATCAGAATATTCTTCCCTTTATTATTTGATGATCCAGACCATTTTCATGACGAGTTGTTGTCTATTCATGCTACTGTCTGCAGTATTTATCAGCTACAAATTGATAACCAATAAATTCCGAAGTAATAAAAAACAAAAAATTTCAAAGAATGAACGAAGATCAATTATAATGACCTGTTTGGTTCTTACACTATTTCTCATGACAGAAGTTCCAAAGGTAATTTTGTATTCTTGGTGGTGTTACAGCTTCATCAGTGGTTTATTTCCAAGACAGTCTATTTCTGTGTGGCTTATGAAACGTTATGATATTACGATGTATATCTCACTTGCAATGTATTCAGATATAATGAATGGTGAAGTCAACATTTTTATTTTCCTCGTGGAAGGAATTAAATTATTCACAGTTATAGGATGTTTATCAAACTTTATCATCTATATCGCGATGTCATCCAAAATGAGACATGAAATACATCTTATGATGAAGATATTTACTAATCGATGTACGTGTGTAAAAATAAACCTCCGTAATATTAGATTGAAATAAAAAAAAAAAGTTACAGAAACAGGATTCTGAAATGCGTCTGAATTGATACCGTGGTTTTATCGGTATCCTAGTAACAATGTTGAAAATATATCCGATACACGATACACATAACCGTTGTGCAAAGATGTAAAAAAAGAATGACGACCGATTCAACCAACGAATCGCCGACTAAATTCATTGTACATCATCAATAATACGATCGTGTTTTGTTAAACATGTTTAAAAAAATATATATATTTGTTTGTCAATTGTTATGCAGTGTGTCGTAAATGTATATTTGTACTTATGGTCTTGCAATATGAAATAAAGAATTCGCAGAGAAAAAAAATAGATTCCATGTCACACTTGTTATGATCTGAACTGTATTCTCAAACGAGCATTCATGAAATTAGTGAACCTTGCGTGATATCAGATATAATTCATATTTCCTATAAAATGAAACTAAACAGACCTAGAAAAAATTGCACTAGTTCTCTGTCTATTTATTTCTAAACCTATGTTCAAATCGCTCATATGACCTCGGTAGTCTTTGAAGGACAAAGTGGTTTTTGCTAAAATGACATGTAGACTCAAAAGTATAGGCATCGGTGATACGTGTTATCAATTCCATGCCCTGGGGGAAGTCCTAAAATATTTACAGAACAAAACGCTTAACTACTGCAAGCATCGGCATACATTTATCTTATCTGAAAATTATAGCATTTCCACTTATATCTATACTTTATAGTATCAGATACTTATCAAAAACCGCTTAAATTATATTACACCAGTAACTAATTCTACATTACTGTAGTTTGCAACAAGATACTGTTATACAAGACTATCATACGCATTAACTTACCAGTGGTAAATCAAATGAACAAAAAAAAACACCCGTTTGATAGAGTCGAGAACATCAACATTTCAACAATGGTGACGAAGACGATACTAACCAAAAGTTATTTTTGAAAAAAGCAAAATCATTTTAAAGAAGATATTTGTTAAAATGTGTTATCGGAAATATACATGCAAAAATGCAATGTGTTATGTTCAGTATTTATCGAAAAAAACTAACTGCATCAAAAGCATTGAACAATAAACAAATATAATGTTTTCTGCAGATTTTTGAAAAAAACGACAAAAAACAGTCATGTTCATATATAATCTCAAGATACTTCTGGTCACAGGTGTGATCCACACAGTCCTTTATATGTTACAATTTCTAAAAAAATACTTATTTCACACCTGAATTTTCGAGTACACCGGTCTACTCTACAACTATACCGAACTACGAGGAAAATTAAAACGTTAAACATGTCTGAACTTAATTATTTATCCCTTAAAATTTTTATAAAATATTTATTTGCATACAGGTATCGCAGGTCAAATTTATTCGTTTATTGTGTGTTAATTTGCGTTTTTTTTTTTAGTTTAGCCTTCCAATAAATATATCATAGTGTGATAGTGTGTGTTTTTATGTTGTAAGTTTAAACTATTGTTTTAGAAAAGGGAGAATATTTCGTACTAATAAAACGTTTCATCCCACTGCAAATGTATATACCTGTCCTAAGTCAGGAATCTGATGTTCAGTAGCTGTCGTCTGTTTTATAGTTCATACGTGTTTCTAGTTTTTTTTTTAGATTAGACCGTTGGTTTTACCGTTTGAATAATTTTACACTAGTAATTTTTGGGGCCCTTTATAGATTGCTGTTCGTTGTGACCCATACCTCTGTGTTTAAGGCCGTTCCTTGAACTATAACGGTTTACTTTTATAAATTGTTATTTGGATAGAGAGTTGTAACATTGGCACTCAAACCACATCTTCCTTTTCTATATATCGGTTAGTAACACAACAAAACAAAGGCTTGTTTCTCCTCAATTTTTTCCCACAGCCATAGCAATGAGAAAAGTGAGACTCCAAAGTCTTATTCCTCACCCATGCCATTATATATGGTGGATACTTTGCTGCACTTTCTGCTTAACTTCTAGAGAATCTTTATCCTACTCCTGGCCTCCACAGAGGTAACACGCCAGGGATGTTCCTGACATATTTAGTTTTTGATGGTTTAGATATTTGCTGGTCTGCACTTCTTCTATTAGCCTTATTAGTTCAACTGTCTCCTTCTTTCATTTTAGAGTTATTAAATGTATGAAATAGAAAAACAGTAACAAGACAATAAAAAACGGATATACATCAGCTATCAATTTCCATACGTATGGCTAACTGGTACTTTTTGTTTAGAGATGAGTTTGACAAACTGCTTCGTGTATTGCAATTAACAAAACTGTGTAATCTATCTAAAAAAATTGCCATACAGCAACTGTACGTTTTTCCGGAATGTACTCATAGAACAGCTATAACATAAACGTAATGTTTAATTTGCAAAAACAGAAAATACTCCAGTCAATAATTATCCACAAAATACAAAAATTACAAGTTGCCAAGTCATTCATTGACGCACATACACGTGCACTTGCCCTGACCCCACATTATTAATGTTCAATAAAAAAAATGTAATCCAATCCTGTAGGGGTCGTAAAATTTCTCACTACATAAAAACAGATTAAAATTTGAAAAAAAAATAATCGTTTAATTAATAAAATTGAGAATATAAGTATGACATATCTTACAAACTGATCAGTATATATATGATTAACATCTATGGTGGGTTCAGATCTATGGCAGATTTCTAAGCTATGAAATATTCCTAATGTATGACAATTATAACGTTACCAACGTCAAACAAATAAAGTTATTGGCAAATTTTAGTTTTGTCCAAATCTTTGGCAGATCTTTTAAGTGAGTAATTTTCTAGGAAAAGAGTAGCATATAACATGACAATTAAATACGCCATATATTTAATTAAATATTACATCATTACTGCCGCTAACGATGGCGGAACCCATAAATTCTAATACTTCAAAACAACGGCAACGTCTTCTTTGCTACACTACGTTGACTTTATAGGTTAGCGAATCAACGTCATCACTAGTCCGGAGATTGATGGATTTGAACATCATTCCAAATGAAGGTATTTACATCGACAACACTTTTTTTTTTGGTTTCAATGAAAAAAGGGGTCAATTATTCGATAGAGTGACAAAACGTGCTACGGTTTGCAAAGTTTATAAAGTGAAATATAAAATTACCGGAAACCAATTTGAACTGAATTAAATAAAACAGTTGTATTAAAGATGAAAATTTAAACTGTTCATTTTAATTTATGTTTTCTATATTCAAACATGCTCCTTGTTTGTTAAGGGACTTACTAGTTGGTTTATTGAAAGTATTAAACAGGTATCACTCACAGATTACCTTAAATTTTAAGATGCATATCATTTCAAGTCTTTATCAAGGTATATGCATTCATTATATACGAAAGTTTTTGATTGCCACTATGATTTCGTAGACAATTATTGAATGTTGATTTCACAAATATTTATAGACACACACCCGTACATTTCCACTTGTTTGATACAAATTATTAGTCAAATGTACATGCACTGCATTGTTTTCAATTTGCACAAAATTTGCCATAATTTTGGAAACAACAAAACTTGCCTTAAATTGTAATTGTAAAACATCTGCTACCGACTGAGGAAGCCATGACGTCACATTTACTATAGTTTAGGAATCTTCCATAGATTTGGATTTGGATATCTTTCCAATATGGACTAGAAATCGGCTGACAAACAAAAAAAGTTGATTGTTTGTGTATTGTGCTTCTTACTATGCATAACTATTAGCATTCCTCGACATTTTAGCTTTTTAAATTACAAAGCCATTCATCCATTCGTCTACAAAGTGAAACCATTATGTGCTGGTATTTCAAAAGGGGACGGGGTATCGGAATATTCTTCCCTGTATTACTTGATGATCCAGACCATTTTCATGACGGGTTGTTGTCTATGCATGCTAATGTCTGCAGTATTTATCAGCTTCAAATTGATCACCAGCAAATTCCGAAGTCATCAAATACAAAAAAATTCAAGGACCGAAAGAAGGTCAATTATTATGGTATTTTTGGTTCTTGTAATATTCCTTGTGACAGAAGTTCCCAAAGTAGTTTTGCACTCTTGGTGGTGTCATAGCTTCATCAGTGGTTTATTTGCAAGACAGTCTACTTTGTTCTGGCTTACAAAACGGTATGATACTACGATGTATGTCACACTTGCATTGTATGCAAAGGTAATGCACAAAAATATCAAGATCTGTATGTTCCTCGTGGAGGGATTTAAATTATTTACCATTATTGGATGTATTTCAAACTTCGTCATCTATATCGCGATGTCGTCTAAAATGAGACGTGAAATAAGTTTTATTTTGAGGTTAATAACTAACCACTGTGAGTATACAAAAGAATTGATGTGTCATATTAGAATGAAATGCAAAAGGTTTAAAAAAAAACAAGCGGATATTTTCAGAAAATGCTACAGAATGAACCAAAGGCCAGGAGACATACAACAACTGTATACCAATGACAATGTTGATAATAAATACAAGAAATTAGAAACCGTTGTGATAACATGACGAAAATAAATAAATAAAACAAATGAGACAACTGACAAATTGACGTCTGAAACGTTCTTGTTATCATGGTTATGGTACTTATGTAATATTATATTTATCTGTTTGTCAATTGTAATGCAATGTGTCGGAAATGTATGTTGAAGTATTATTGATGTTATGGTCCTACAAGACGGTATATAATTCTCAGTACAATAAACAACAAAGGCTCCGTGTAAACACTTTTCACTGATTTTAACTGTATCTTAAATATTCATAAAGTTGGTGAACTTTTGTGTTACAGATTTCCGTCAAACTGTGGATTACCTTTAAGTTTAAACCATTTGATTTCTACAGATATTTGAGTTTTGATGTCAAATGCATTTTCATCTGTTTAAAGACATACACATGTTTAAAGATTTCAAAATTTGATTGTGTGACTTTTTACAATTTGAATGTTTTTAACTCGTGAGTATTCTAAAATATGGTAAGTTTGCCTGTAACATGTGTAAGTTGATCGTACATTGTATATATAGGTAAAATTACATGATCTGAAATCTTTATTTTTATAATCCCATATATCACCAATGGCTTTTACTGCATTATTCAAAAGTAAGAATAAAATAATGAATAACTTGAAATAATACTTGATTTCCCAGATAATCGAATTTCATTTTTTGTTTTGTGTTTATTTGATCGATGTAAAGTTATCACGATTTTAACGCCTATATGTGCAACAATTTGGAAATGTTTTAATATCAAACTGTCAGGAACATCTACAGAATAGATATTTAACTATTGCGTTCCATCTAGTTTTATTTTATATCAAAGAGACAATGCGCATGCTACTTTAAAACATCTTATACACATCCTGCGGTCTTGTTAGTTAGTTTCAACATTCAAACGTCTATACAATTCCATATTGACTTACTTAATTCATAATGGATTTTGTTTAGGCATAGGTCTTATTTTCACGTCCTTACCATGCACATATATGTCTTTATTTTTGTGGTGATGTAACATTTTTATCTTTGGACAATGTTACATGCCATGACATAATTTCGCAATAGATAAAAATCTTTTACCACCGGTTTAATGATCTGGATTGTATTGGCTAGTCTTTTCAAAACAAAATTATTTACACGTTTTTATATTTAGTTGATGTATTGGCTCTAAATAATGACAACTTTAGTATGACATTAAAGCAATGTCTTCTGCCCTATTGACTTTAAATAAAGCATTTGCAATGTACTTACAATGAGCAAAGCTTTTTCCTTGATCTTTTAATATCTATATCTATAACGGGAAGCCTATGTAGTTTGTTCAATCTTGCAAGTTCTTCATTTATAATTTTTCTTCATTTGTATGTTGCTGAGTTGAATGTGACGTCTGTTATCGCAGAACTAGTTCACTTTTTGTGATGGTGGAGGTTGAAGCCCGCCTCTTTATGCGGTAGTTTTCGCTATGATGAAGACCCTTGGGTTGCCTTGGTCTGTTTACCTTTTGCTTTTGTGTCGGGTTATTGTCTAATTGACGCATTTGCGGTATCCATTCTCAATTTTATCTTGTTTTTAATATTGTGTTTTCTATATAATTGTTTTATGTCGTTTTTCTCAAATTTTTTACATGGCAATGTCAGTTTGTTTTCAAAAAAGGCACCACTTTGTCTATTTTGCGCGTCCCATACATTTCTGAACTATACCATTTGCCAAAATTGTTAATCTTGCTTTCAGTTATGACTTATCCCACAACGTTTTCTAACAGTGTACGTATCTGTTTGAAATTTCACCAACATTAATTAATATATGAATACACAAAGGATTAAAGATTCATAAAACAAAAAATTAAATCGGACGGGACCGTTTAAACCGAGAATCCGTGTTTAAGGATAACTACGCTCGGCGTGTGTTATAGATCCTTCACAACAAGCTCTTATTCATCTATCAGTATAAACACGTTGATGAGTAGAGCCTTTCTTAAAACAATGTTGTACAGTGTGTTTCTTTATGTCGTATTGCTACACCACTGTCTCAGGTACGTTTGAAGTTTGGCGCTAGATAAAACAACCAACACCGCTGCATTTGATTGCATCTGTTCTAAGTAAGGAAGGAACCTGATATTCAGTGGTTTTCTTTTGTTGATGTGGTTCATAAGAGTTTCTCGTTTCTGTTTTTTTTTTTTTTTTAAATGAGACCGTTGTTTTCACCCGTTTGGATGATTTGAGTCTAGTCATTTTGGTGCTTTTTTATAGCTTGCTGTTTGGTGTAAGCCAGCGCCTTTTTATGGCCGGATATGACCTATTCTGGTATACTATTTCAAACTTGGATGTCGAATTAAACACATTTTTAAATCGAAAGATAAATCGAATCGAGATTAATTGTCAGTCAGCAGACGTGTTACAAACACCTTTTTGAAAACTCGTGGTATATAACAATCATTTCTTTAACAAACTAATATTTACTGTCTCATCTAAGCTTTTGTACTCAATGCTAGTATGTGTGAGCTAAAAGTACTGGAATAAAAGTTGACTAAAACAGTCCCAACAGTGTCGATAGTATTTCAAAATTTATCAATATTTTGAAATATCATATAACATTTTGCTATAGGCTTAATCATTAGATTGGGAATTCAGAATAATATACATGAGTACAATACAATTTGCAAATTAGAAATAGCAGTGAATGATCTCGAGTTGTTTCACTTTAAGGGGGCTCGCGGGTCTTTATCGATTTTTTGTCTTTTTATATGTTTTCGCTATATTTTTCTATAATTGAATGTTATCTTATACTTCGGGTCACCGTTCACTTACGCTCACAATCTGTCTTCGAAAGAAGCATATATTTTTGTAAACTAGGTACTTTTTTCTGTTGGACTAATAGGAGATAATATCAAAATAAAAATAAATTACAGAAATCGCTCAAATTTTACAATAATTTAGTTTAAGTATAGCTTATTAGAAAATAATAATAAAAAATATAGGTCACCGATGAGTTAAAAAAGATTTTTAATTTTAAAGCCAAAAAATGACAAAGAGAGATAATTTGGATCTTTTTCAATGATATATACATTTTAAAAGTTATCTAGGGCTAAAACGAAATAGATTTTTTTAAATGATGTTTGTACCATATGATAAAGTAACAACTATTAAAGTAATAAATAAACTTTGAAATGAAAAAAAAATGTTTAATTTTTTTCTAAATTTTTTAGACCCTCGAGCCTCCTTAAGGACATTGAAGTATATTTGAAATAAACATTACTTTCAAACACTTACCATTGACCTTAAATTTTCATGTTTTGTTCGCATCGCAAAGATATGCAATATCAACTCAATTTTGTTTAAGTGGATTATACCGGGAATGTACCAAAAGTTATAACAGTATACCAGTTTTACATGCAGCATTTGTAGTATTCATGTTATGCTCATCAGTACAGGAATATAAAAAGATCAAATGCTACAGGACAGAATCCATAACAGAAGCATATACAAAATATAGAATAGTGGCGCATATACTGCGGTATGTTGTTAAGTGGCCTCTTGAAAATGGTTTACTGTAATATGCTTTAATATAAGTGCAATAATCCTTTTGCAATATGGCGCCACATACTATGTATTATTATAGTGAGTGTTTACATCTTGTGAGAGAATTCAAAAATAGATATACCTCTGTTCGGTTTAATGCACTTTATGACAATACACTGCAGTCCTTTAATAAATGAGTTGAAGTGTATCAACGTAAAATTTGTAAAACATTTGTTTTAAAAGGGCAAGTTTTCTATGAAAAAAAAATGTATGTACAATGTAGACTTTTGAATCCCAAACTTTCTGTTGCCTTTCATACGCGAATGAAAGATTTGAATACTATACCAACACAGATCGACATGTTAATAGCAAAACTTTTGGTTTATTAGTTTTTATTTGTGATTGCAAAAAACTGAACTTAAAATATTTGTCCTTTTCTCCCAACCGAAATATACTCCTTTACTAATCACGATGTGGACCGCTTATTGATATTGAATCTACAAAATTTGATTGGATTAAGTTATAATTAGTTTACCTTTAAACTGGTTATCCTTTTCTTACAGTTTTATTGATTAAGTAAGACGTTTATAAATGGTTATAGTAACTTTGATGACCTTCAAATTGGACACTGGACTAGTCCAAAATGCAATTTATCAATAAAACTAAAGATCTGAAAGGTAAGAGTTTTCATTTCTTATATATTCACGAACTCGAACTTTTCTTCATACACATATGCAGTAGAAAACACATTGCGATCAAAATGAGAAAGTATACAAGAGAAATGCTGCAATTCATTTTATACACTGTTAGACCAGGTACAATTATCCATTTTTAAACCTTTTCCATTCTCATTGGATTTTTTTAATTGCAATTACTTATTCCTAAACCAAAGTAGCATGTAAATATAGTTAGATGTGTCCGATCTGCTTATTCTGCTTATTCTTAGAAATATAATTCAATATGATCGTATTATAGTGAATTTCATCTAACTCACAAAACCTTGTTATGCAATATAAGGATATTTCGTTCTGCAGCTATTGCCTACACTGACATGTAGGATGCGTTGTCCATCATCACCATCTTGTACAGTTATCGTCTCCTCCGCTGTCTAACTTCATACGGTTTTAATGTGGAAAATATTTTAGAGATAAAGTATGCAATGTAATGTCAGTCACGTTCAAATTATTCATCTAGTCGAGAACGTTTTCTTTTTGGCTGTTTTTAGATTGATAAAATAATAAAAAATCAAGTAATACATTATAACCATTGATGAAAATAATGCATATTTAATTAAAAAGAAACCTATATGAAGCTGCTCATAAAACGTAAGCATATCAGCGACACACATTTTTAATCCTATGTTTAAATGTATTTGGCAAAATTTTTTAGGGATTTTGGTCCTCAATGCTCTTCAACTTCGTTCTTTATTTGGACTTTTTAACTTTTTTGGATTCGAGCGTCACTGGTGAGTCTTTTTTAGACGAAATGCGCGTCTGGCGTATAAACTAATTTTAGTCCTGGTATCTATGAAGAGTTTATTTACACAAAACAATAACTGACGACAAAACATACACACATATTTTACATTTTAAGTGAAAAACGAAAATATATACCGAATTCGGAGGCACTTGCCAGCCATCTCCTAAACAAAAATGTTTTCTACTTTATAATAACATATAAAACATATAAAATAAAGGTACACGCCCAATAAAGGCCAGATGTTCCTAACTTTGGAAAGCCGCAAACATGTGGCCAGGCTAACAATGATTTGGGATATCTCAAGCTTCCCATGTACCTCTTATGAATGTAAATTAAACAAACACATAGCTGTATAGGTTCAGTGAAAAATGAGGAACTTTCATTTACATCTTGTTAGCAATGTATGATGAAATTCTGTTTATTACTAAATGTAAGAACATGTGCTAGTATATGAACACACGGATAGAACATTATGAATACAAACCTGTTTAGGGGGAATTGATTTTGTCATTTCTACAAGACACATACGCACACTTGTGTGTACATAATGTTTCAGTTTACTGTCTTAATCCAAATTAATAGTCTTCAACCTAACACTTAGTGCTATGTATGTACATCTTCCATTTGTGTGAAGCACTTCATAAAACACTGATTACTTATACAAAAAATCTGTTTAATGTATAACTTATTCATTCCGTAATATTTCAAAGCTTCAGACACATTTCATGAATCATACAAGCTAAGAAAAATCACTGAATTTGTAATTGAACATCTGATCAAACAAATTTCATTATATCAGTGATCCTATATTTGGTATTTTTATATCATGCAAAGCAAGATTCAGTCATTAAATAAAAAAATACAGATCAATTTCATTTTTAATATTGTGTTTCTGTTGTGTCGTAGTTCTCTTCTGATATTTGATGCGTTTCCCTTAGTTTTAGTTTGTAACCCGTATTTGTTTGTTTCACAATCAATTGATGAATTTCACACAGCGGTATACTACTATTGTGATTATTCATTCCCGAGATTTGAGAAAGGCATAAAGACTTAAAAAATTAAAAAAAGGTAAAACCATGGAATACATATATAACTAATATATGACAAGCATATGCCTTTCGGGACTTTGTGTACTTCTTTATGAATTTATATTAACATATTTTCTTCTTGATATTGGCAACAAACAAAACAGATGCATATTTGCTTTTTAATTAAATATAAATACTTCAACATGAAGCTGCTTCTAGCAAAAATGTTGCAGTTTACCTGTACCTATAAATGATGTATTCGCTTTATTTTCAGGTTATGAATATTGATCCCGCGAGATCTATTTTCATGTTAGAACACGTGTTTTAGGAGACTTAAATAAAATAGAGAATATGTGAAATAAGCTTTGGAATGATTTTTATAGATATGTTATGTAACCATATATTGTGTGAGTGCATTAATATCTTTAAGTAAGATGACTCGAAAACATTCAGTCGCCTTTTTGCACTTCCTTATTCTTCAGTCTGGTAATGCTGAGTGTTTAATATACAGATTCCAACATTTACAAGATGATCTATTCACTTATCGTTTAATGATTTTTTTGTACCATCAAAGGTTCTAGCTTAAACATGCACACTACAAAGTCAGTTGGAGAAATCCAAGCTTTTAAAATAATAGGCATAATTATTACTGAAATTTACAAAACAAGTTAAATCACAAAAATACTGAACTTAGAGGAAATCAATTTGGAAAGTCCATAATCACATGGCAAAGTCAAATAAAAAAACGCATCAAAAACGAATGGACAAGAACTGTCATATTCCTGACTTGGTACAGGCATTTGCAAATGTAGAGAATGGTGGATTAAACCTGGTTCTATAGCGCTAACCATCTCTCAAAACGAGTTAAAAGTCAACTCTGACTAGAATATATTTGTTATATTTGAGCGATTCACGACTAATTGACATCAAAAATTGAAGACAAACAATTATCTTAACTATTCTAATTATTTAAATCGATTGATCAGGGTTTGCCCAAACAAATTTCAATCCATCCAGCCTCATTATTGAATATAATAGTTTTGAGTTTCAGTTCGAATCAATACTAAAAATGATATTAACGCTTTCAATTGTTTTAGAATTTGTAACGAAATTAACAATGTTTTAAAAATACCCAAAACAAGAAAGGCTGAATCAAAATGTGTGTTTAGAGATAAAACATGTCGATCAAAAACAAGTGGATAAAAAAAAATCAACATAATAAGCATATATAAATAAAAAAAACTTTTCAAAGTGAAGACCATCATAAGATATTATCTAGATGTACGGCTCATGCTTTATGAGCTAAACATATATATTTATAACATGCTGAACTATAAACCGGAGAGCATCGGCATGAATTACAAATGTCCTCAATGTGATACTTTGGATATTGATTTCACGGATCATTTTGGCAATTAATTCATTTACTAGCTGCTTACAGTCAAAAGGACAACACCAAATCAGATCATACTACCATTTTTGGGTTTGATCAAACATGCCGTTCTTAGGACATAAACATGATTTGGAAGGAAGATTGTTTTAATTTATATGAGTTGTACATTCCATCTAACAAACGTTTGTACTAACTAGCAATAACTATACACAAATTGTTTTTTATAATAAGAAGAAACGTTCTATTTTTGAGATGAGCCTGCGTTTTTGTATCGTTCAGTAACTCTCACTTATGGCGGATGTGCAACACTTAATTAATTAAAAAATAAAAACAAATGTATATGAAAAGACAATCAATCGATATTACACACAACTTACATCATAATAATGTGTATACACACTTTCTTCGTTAAAGTCCAAATGATGGCCGTCGGCTGTTATCTGCTATTGGTTAGGTTGTTATGTCTTTGAAATTTTCCAAAATTTCATTCTCATTTTTAACACATCAGACCAGCTATCGATGAAACAAACAGCGAATATTTGGCCATTTGTTTCAACAATCATTCATTTGTTATCTGTAGCTATATATATAGTGTGACACTAAACATGCTTAAGAGATAACCACTGACTCTATCTCACCAGATATTTACTCTTAAAATGTTAGTTGGACTAATAATCAATGACGTAATAATATATTCACATTTTTATTTTATTGTAGCCTTATTTCCACTAGAACTTAGCAGTTTTAATTTTAGTTTCTTGTGTAGAATTTGGAGTTTCGTGTGGCGTTCATTATCACTGAACTAGTATATATATATATGTTGAATTGTTTAGGAGCTAGCTGAAGGACACCTCCGGGTGTTGGAGTTTCTCGCTGCATTGACGACCCATTGGTGGCCTTCGGCTGTTGTCTGCTTTATAGTCGGGTTGTTTTCTCTTTGACACATTCTCCATTTCCATTCGCAAGATTAAGTGAAAAAAACCAAAGCATATTCAAAAGCAGAATTAAGATTAAACAACTGATAAAGAATCAGAATCAAGGGTGTTTTTTGGTATATAAAAGAAATTGCATTATACTTGTTCACTCATGTCAACGCGATAATTGTCATGTAGCTGGTGGCGTCTTCCGAAATTGAAAAGCGTGTAACAAAATAAATGACAACATTTGATTTGCTTATCAATTCCTAGTCAATATACTCAAATTATAACTTAATGAAGGGATCAGGAAGTATTTCATGTCCGATAAATCAAAGCTACAGCTATTGCGTGCATTATTTTGTAATCATACGTTTTTTGATTGAGTTAAGTCTGCCAATTGATATTTTATCGTATGTTTTTCTATGTTGTGATGTTATGCTATTGTTTCAGAAAAAGGGAGAAGATTTGGGCCCATTAAAACGTTTAATCCCGCTGCAAATAGTTGCACCTGTCCTAAGTCAGGAATCTGATGTACAGTAGTTGTCGTTTGTTTATGTAATATATACGTGTTTCTCGTTTCTCGTTTTGTTTATATAGATTAGACCGTTGGTTTTCCCGTTTGAATGGTTTTACACTAGTAATTTTGGGGCCCTTTATAGCTTGTTGTTCGGTGTGAGCCAAGGCTCCGTGTTGAAGACCGTACTTTAACCTATAATGGTTTAATTTTTAAATTGTTATTTGGATGGAGAGTTGTCTCATTGGCACTCACACCACATCTTCCTATATCTATTATACATAGCAACATTCATTCTCAGCAAGTTTATCAACATGATTTCAACGTAATTCTGCCTTCTAAGGATGAATCTATTCCACTGCTGTTGACACCCCCCTTCCCAGAGGGTAGCACCAGCCAATTATGCGGCAAGTCTATTTTGATATGAAAAATTATTGATATGGTTATAATTATGAGTCCATTGATTGAAACAAACTTTGAATTTTATAAATGCTAAGGCTTTTCTACTAATTAGAAATAGATTACTTTGACTTTTAGGACTTTATTTAACCTTTCTTTTTTTTTATTCGAGCGTCACTTATAAGTCTTTTGTACATATAAATATTCATTTCTGGTATCTTTGATGAGTGTTTTTAGCTTATTAAAAACAAACTGAATCTTGTTTATAATGGTTAAGTTCAAAACGTTATCCTTTATAAAAAATATATTTGCCTTGTATGTTCCGATAATGTATTAATGTGGATTCGAGCGTTTCTGATGAGTCTTTTGTAGACGAAACACGCGTCTGGTGTATATATAAAATTTAGTCCTGGGATCTATGAAGAGTTTATTTACAGTGTTACTAGGTTTAACAAGCAGACAAGACTGAAGCAAGGTTGGATATCCGAATAAGTACTATTTTATTTCTTTTTTAATTTCATATTCTTTCAAGTGTCAAATTTAATTGTTTATTAAATGTTTTCCTATTATTATTGTCACCTTGTTTGCGACTTTGGTAGCATCATCTAAATGCAACGAAAACGAAAATGGCATACAAAATGGTAGAAACAGGTCGACAATTTGGACCAAAATTGAATGTATCCCTATTTTAGGTTCATGCATTTATAGATTAAATCAGATGTACAACAGTTTAAATCGTTCTTTCAACTTCAATGCATTTATATATACACATCCATACAACTGATTCACACAATTGAATTTTTAACAATACACATATATGCATGTACAGGGCCATTCATTTTTTTTATTGGCTTTGAACCTGATTACAGACGTAGCTGAATAATACTAAAGTGTACAGGTATCCTGGAAAAACTGTGTAATCAACCCTAAACAATCATAACGTTTCAATAATTGGGACAAAGCATTATCAATTGTGTAGTAATACGCCAACAACATGAACAATACTTACCAACGTACATATAATACTACAAAAACATATAATATTATCTTACGAAATAGTTCTGGCGTTGTCAGTCTTTTTTTTATAGTTTGAATGTTTCTCTTCTATCTTTGGCCTCGATTTGAAATATAAAATATAAATAAGAAGAAATGGTATGAATCCCAATCAAACAAATCTCAATCCAAGTGAAAATATATAAAAAATTAACAGTTATAGGTCAAAGAATGGTCTTAGCTTACATTGAAAAACAAGCTATAAAAGGACCTGCATTGTCTGGTGTATTACTATCTAAAGCAGGAGAACCAATTGTGTATATTAATATTAGAAAATCGAGAAAAGAGAAACACTCATGAACCACATCAACAAACGATAATCACTGAACCGGCTTCTGACTTGCTTTTTTTAAAATAAAGGAACTGCAGATGCATAGCATGAATGACTCAATGTTTAAATAGGAATGATGTTTTAAATGCAAATACAGCCCGGAAATCATTTTTTTCACAGAGGTAAAGACATTGTATATAGAAAAACAAGAAGAAAACTTATCCTTCAACACTTCTAAAAACAAATTTTGTCTTTATAAAAGAAAACTAAATTGCATTTTATTTGTTTACCAACGTCAAGGCAATAATTGTCATATGCCTGAGCTGTAACTTCCGTCAGGTGAATTATGAAGTGTACAGATATTGATAGGCATGTCACGAAAACGAGACAACATTCAAATAACTTATTTTTTCTTGTCAATGTTCTAAAAATTAATGAAGTGATCAGGAAGTATTTTTATGTTCATTTTTTTTAATTACAGCGATTGCGTGTATTTACTATATAATAATATGCTTAATGTATTTTTCCTCTGAATTTCAATTTGAACAAATGATGGCCTGATTTAAAAGATTTGCGTTCTATGTTTACCTATTTTGGTGTCGTTAAAAAATTACCAATTAGAATAAGTAGAATTAGAAATTGTAGATATAAAAGAACATTTACAAAATGTTGCGTTCTTTTTGTACAAATGTGATCATAGGTTTTTGTCTATGATTGGCTTTCAACATACGAACTGTGTTGAATAAGAAAAAAACGATGATTTGCGATTATCCTGCCGATGTATGATTCCAAATGCGTTGGTCATGTTAACTTTAATCATGTGGTTTGTTTTTGACTCTGCTGTCTAAACATGTTTAGATCTTTGTATTTCGGGTTTTTCTTTTTGTCCCTTTTGTCAGATTTTAACGGTTACATGGAAGTTTTTTCCTAGATTGTCAAACGAATACCTTTATGACGTTATTGAAAATATAGTAACAGTTTTTGGAAACCGGTGCATTGTCTTATTTTTACGTTTGTTTTATTCAATCACCTACGATAACACACTTTTCTATTTAATTTACAAATTATCAATAATCAATTATCCCTGGTCTCGGTTTTGGTATCGGATCAGTTTCTAGTGGTACTGATGAGACATGTATTGTCGAAATGCGCATCTGGTGCAGGAAAATTGGTACCGTTAAGGTTATTACTACCCCTGGGTCGATGCCTCTGCTGGTGGACTGTTAGTCCCCGAGAGTATCACTAGCCCAGTAGCCAGTACTTCGGTACTGGCATGAAAATACGGATTTTATGTGTTTTTAAAATTTGCTGTTACAAAATGTTAGAAATTATTATAAATTAAGGAATGTATCTCCCTCATACAAAGCTCTGATTCCTTTCACGGTTTTGGCTTTACTTTTTGGACCTTTTGGATTATAGCTATTCATCTTTTATATAAGCTTTGGATTTCAAATATTTTGGCCACGAGCATCACTAAAGAGACATGTATTGTCGAAATGCGCATCTGGTGCAGGAAAATTGGTACCGTTAATGTTATTTTATTGATACGTTGTAAATAAAAAAAGGACAAACGTATTTGCTATCGTTAGATCAAAAGTATACCTTGGAGTTTCGTCGAATTCCTGTCATAATTTTTCTTTATTCAAACGGAACAAAAATATTTTCAATAAGCCAAAGACAAACTGACAATTGCTTTGGAAAAAAACGACACAAGACCAAAGGCAAACATAAGTTCACAAAACACAACATACATACACGAAACCGAACTTCTCAAGAATGCAACAGGAAAAACAAAACCCACCAGAACTAAAGGCGATCTCAGAATCTCAGGACAGATAGGCAGTTCCCGCTCCATCCATCCTAATGCACATGAAATTACGCACCAAGAGTTAAGTCTGCCTTGGTAATAGGTGATGGTATATGTTAACAATTATGACATCAAACAAAATATCATAAGCTTTATTAGACCTGCTGCTTTATTCGTCAATCTTGTAATCTTATAATTTTATAATTTTTATCAACTTCTTCAACCAAACACAAAACAAGGGGAGGGATATCAGGTGCTCCAGTATCATGTAGGGATTCTGATCAACACGTGGCATCCGTCGTGTTACTCATCTTATTACATACCCGATAAGTAGTCTAATTAGGTAGTTAACATTTGTGAAAAGGGAACGGGATTGTAGTTATCATCTGTGACGGTCAACAGGCTCGTGAATGTGTGCGCAAAATGTAGGCAGGGATGATTTTAACTGCAATATTTAGAACTCTTTGTTTATAGATTCCTTGTGGGCTGCAATTCGCTATCAAGGAAATCATGATATGACTTAAACATTGATGGGTTCGAAGGTCAGTTGGATGTCACTTCTTGTTGACCAACATATCTATCTGAACACAATTCTGCATTTGTACATTGAATCAGCTAAACTATCAAAATCGGAAAATTAACATTCAACGATAAGATTTGAGCAATAAGCTTAAGGTTGTATAAAGGACACTCGGTTTGAAGAAAGAAAGCTAACTATATGCCGTATAGTTCCATCGTGATGATTAATGGTGCCCTGTGATAACTGTGTACAATAACTTAAGTCACATCGACTTCGTAAATTGAGGATGATTTGTACCATCGTACTTAGTTGAAATTGGAATAATCTTCATTAGTTAAACATATTCAAATGAGCTGAAGGGTGAAGCAGTCATCGATATAAAAGTGTTAGATTTAAACAAGATAAATGAATACATACTGATTGTTTTCGCACATAATAGTGGTGAGCGTTTGAACCAACTTATATATTAGTAGCGTCTAATGTAATTTACGGCAAAAAGGACTTTAGTGAACAAGGGAGTAGATACCTTCCGGTGCACAAGCTTTAAATTGGGGTTTCATATTTGAATTACCGTTGTGATATTGAGATTTGGATTTTTTCATGTTTATATTTATTTAACTATTTACTGTTAGAATATCGCCACACTTTACTTATCAATAAAAACTAAACGGACGCTTAATTTCAGTTTCAATTGGAGTATTGACTATGTTTCACAAGTAACTAATATTATAAATGAAGTGTTTATCAACCATGGTAAGTATGACTGTTGTTTCTCTAACCGACGACATTTACCCGTTATCCATATGCTGCTCTTAACGACCGCATAAACCCGGTTAGAATAAACAAATGTTTGAAACATTTAACACGTGGTTAATAAATGGACAATTTCCAAAATTGCGTTTAAAGACTATAGTATCTAGCTATATATATAGATGAAGTAGTTGTTTAATATCATCTTCTTAAGTTCAACAATAGCTAAAAATGTATACTGCTTTGCGATGAGTGCCAATGCACCTTTTCATTACCAATTCTGCTTTGAATATTTGCAGTCTATTAAAACTTAAAATTGCCACTATGCACTGAGGAAGTGCTGAAAAGTGTTTTAATTCTTCCCTGCAGACATGCTTTTATATTATAACTTTTCTATCAAAATCAAGCCTATGTTACATAACATAACTTAATGGTTATTAGTTCCTAGTTTATTGCTAATGGTCTTCAGTGATTTTATCTCACAGGCATAATTTTATCCTGAATTATCTTGAAAATGTAACTTTATAGAATTAAAGTGACACAGCATAACTACTGCCAATTATCCAGCAGAAAAATGTATTCATTTGGTGTAAGGATAAAAACTTATAGCTTAATTATAGCCGTTCATACTTTAATGTGTTGAAATAATATCCGTAGCAAATAATATTTTCTCGGAGAAATTGAAATATGTTTTAAGAAAGAGTACTCTTATCCCATTCAAAGCTTGATTTGTCACTTAAAGTTTGTATGCATTACATAAAATTATTAATAGATATTATATATCATATTTGAGTCGGTTTTATGAATGCCCACTACTTAATTTTTTTCTGATTACGACTTTCAAATAACCAGAACAACTACTCAAAATTGTAAATAAATGCAAAGGAAATGGCAACAAAGCTATTGGTGAGGTGACTCAAACTGTCCCGGAACTAAATGAAGATTGGTTTTTGTTCATATAAAGTTTGAACATCATAGTGCTATTCAAACACGTTAGTGAATTTAGGATTACTATAATCATCGTATAAATAAACCGTAAGCTACATGTAGGAAGGTGATTTTTATGCAAAACCCCTGAGGCAAGGTTTTGACAATGTCTTATCAGTAATTTAGAAATGCGACAAAACCGAATAGGAAGTAAAATTTAACATGGGTAACGTATACAAACTTGACAAAAGCAAACCACTTTGCTGCATCAATCAACAAAATAATTGGAAAACAATGTCCTATTACTGTCTAGTTACTAGCATGGTTAATAAAACCTAGTATGCATTAATTGAGGACAATTATATGCAACGTCATCACCTTTATTTTATAACTAATAGTAATAAAACTAGCCAATCATCAATAAATTATATTAAAAAATTTCAGCTGCAGTATATAATGCTTAAAAGCACATTGCATCTCTTACAAACATACGAATACACCTGATATATTAAAAAGAAGATGTGGTATGATTGCCAATGAGACAACTGTCAACAAGAGATCAAAACGATACAGACATTAACAACTTAAGGTCACCGTACGGCGTTTAACAATGTGCAAAGCCCATACCGCATAGTCAGCTATAAAAGGCCAAGATAAGACAATGTAAAACAATACAAACGAGACAACTAACGGCCGTATTTAAATAAAAAGAATGAACGAAAAACAAATATGTAACACATGAACAAAAGACAACCACTGAATAACAGGCTCTTAACTTGGGAGTGGCATATGCATAAATAATGTGGCGGGGTTAATCATGTAAGCGGGATCTCAACCCTCCCCGAACCTCGGACAGTTGTATTACAGTACAAAATAAGAAAAAAACTATACAAATCAGTTGAAAAAGTCTGATATGCATACATTAACCTAATTAGTTTCTTTGTTAGATTTCACGTTTAAATTGTTTTGCATTTGTCATTTTGGAACCTTCTTTCGCTTATTTTGTGGGATTTGCTCATTGTTAAAGGCCGTACGTTGACATACGTGTGGAGATTTGTCTCATTGGCAATTATACCTAACTTCATATTATAATATCATCGTATACATACTAGGATTGACATTTGGTGCTTCAGTCTACAAATGATATATCACTGACTCTCGAATAAAATGAATTTGAAAAGCAAAGAAATAAGTAATTGGAGAACAATGGTGGCAACATTATCGGTATCTGTGACTACCAATAGTTTACTTTAAAGGTTGTGACTGTCTCTTGATAAACCTCGTTATGGCGATGAATTTAAAAATAAACGATACAACTAAATTTCGTACTTAACGAAAATAGTTTTTAAGAACTACTGAATCTAAACGTACAATGCAAAAGCTTATTTTAGAAAATTATTAAATGTTTTGTCATATGATTTTTTTTAGAAATCTCTCATATTAAGAAGCTTTTAACTTGACGGAAGTAAGTGAGTTTTTGATAAAGTGCATATACATGTCTGAAATTAATGTCGTAGAACACGACACGTTTGTCTTGAAATTCCTTTAATTGGAAGGCCGGACACATTTATCAAATTTTGTACTTTCTGCTTAGAGCGTTGACTTGGATATGAATTTAACACAAAAAAAGGTGCGGCTTCTGAAAACATATGCTTTAAAAAACATCTCAACTTCTCTTATACACATACCAAGTATTGGTGAAGATAAATGATGATTATACAATTGTCGAATGAACGACCATTGTAAATATAGAATGACTCATTGGTAAGAAAACAAAAGTATACGACAATAGTTTAAACGTACTTCAGTAATGTTGTTGGCATTTGAAGGATACATGTTTTTATACGATTTTGATCAGTTTGTTTGCTAAGCTTTTATATTAATTTTATAGACAGTGTTCTTCTACACTGAATCAATTGACAAAATAAAATATCAACAAATAAAACAACTGAGAATGCCCAAAGATCAACTATGCATTAAGAAGATGCAAATATATCTTCCGCAAAGTTACATTAAAACCTTTAAAAAATACTAGGAAACATTCTAGAAAAAATGATAAAATACAGACATCGTTAATGTATTTGAAGAGAATGCAGGGATAAAACATTACATTGCATGTTGTCTAAAAGTGAAATACCACCGTTGATTTTCCCCTATTAGTCTTTGTAAAATTTGCACTTTTCAAAAACATGTGCAGAATTTAACGCTTGTTTCAAATAAAGAAATACTTTGCATGCGTAGAGTTTTATCCTGTCCTAAACTATAGAAAAAATATTCACATAACATGTCATTGTAAATAAGAAAATAACCATCACTGAAATTTCTCCCCTTATTTTATTGTGTAAAAGGTTTTCAAAATATTCTGTAGAAATCCCAAATAAACAAAATAATGGTGCTGTGAAATACCAAAGACACATGTGTATGATACAGAAATGTGTTACTGCAATAAAATGTAGGATTAATTACCTACTACTGTCATATTCAAGGGAATATCGACCTATTTTAGTATATAACCGGGTGTGACGTACCTTAATTTGGTGGTATTACACCTAAAGCAATGTCATGATAAAGTATGTTGTCAATATTCGACCAACATGAGGATAGCTGCAGTGCTGCCCAATTGTACATAAAGACAAAAACTATTTATTGATGTTAATATTTCATTAATCGATAAAGATTTTGCATAGTGATTCTTCACCTTTTGAAAATTAAAAAGAATTTTTTAAAAGGTAAAGAATAGTTATGCCAAATGAACGTTGACTATTTCGCAGTTTCAAACGCGTTATTTTAGATAATACATATCATTAAGCACACACTTATTGATTGTTGATGAGTTTTAATTTGCCTGTTGATCAACCAGCCCAGTAGTCAGCACTTCTGTGATTGGTGTTGCCATAATTATATTAAATTAACTGATGAGTGTTCAGAAAACTTTAAGTTTTGAAATACTAAGGCTTTTCTACCTCATGAAATGATTACCATAACTGTATCTGGCAAAACGTTTAGGAATTGTTGGTCATCTATGCTCTTTCATTTCATACTTGTTTGGCCTTTTAACTTTTATTAATTCGAGCGTCACTGATGAGCCTTTGGTAAACGAAACACACGTCTGGTCCAAATACAAAAATTTTATCCTGGTATCTGTGATGAGTTTTTTTCATATCTTAATGAATCACAATGTTTAAATCAAATCAAAAAGCATTGTTGAACTGTCAATCAAGTGTACTGATTTCCTGTTATATGAGAACAAATAATTCGTTTAAATTGATGTTAAACACGGGCATCATTATATTTACGTTAATTTTCTTTGATGTAATAAATATATGGCAACTTTCATCTGACATTTAAAAGAAAAGATGAAATAGTTTATATCACAGTTGTCGGAAATGGTTAAACCTAAGGATACACTTCTTAGCAGGTGATTTTGTTTTATTCAAAGAGATTGACAGGGAGAAACAAATTTGATGAAAATATAAAAAGTCTTATTTTGTGGAATAAGGGGGAAAATCGTTAAATACATTTGCACCAGTGACATATTATTATGAATTCATATTTTATGCTCCACACGGACCATAAAGAAAATCGGATCGTTCATTATTATGGTATGACATGACTAGTGTTATACACAAAGACAGTTTTCAGTTCATCGAATGTTTTTGCTGAATGATTAGTATAGACTACAAATGGTTTGGATTTGATACGACCTCTCTCCAGGTGAGAGGTTTAGCTGGCTATAAACCACGTTACACGCACCACGGTTTTTGTCAGTTTTTAAGCGGCTTTCGCGTTTAAAGTTTCGTGTTTTGTTTTGTTATTTTTTCTATTATAGCTTTGAATTTTAATCATTTAAATGTTTGAACATGATATAGTGTTACCACTTGTTTTTGTTTCTCTTCCTGAGGATTACGATGCAATTTTTTTGGAAAGACAAAACACAGGTACTTCAAGAAAGAAAAAAAAATGTACATCAAAATTTCGGCAACAAAACCGTCATATGAGGACTAAATAACAGATATTTTTGAAATAGGTTTATGTTATTGTACATCAAAATCATATTGAAGTATGTGTATATTATTACATATGACAAAACGAGTTTTAGGCATACGAAATTAGAAACGCGTTATAAACATTCGTTTCATTTAGAATTATTCTATTTTATTTTATTATTTTCTGATACATTCATTGTTCAGCAAGACATACAATGTCAATTCTTAATTTCATTTCAATAAAGGTTCCGTAAATATAAAAACAAACTAAATGTCAGACATTTGCTCTTCAAGCAAAACTCAGAAAGAAATATCTTCATTATTTCAGATATCTTTTCAGTAAAACACTTTAGAAATGAAGGACACATGTGTTAGGTTTAATAACAACAGGTATCAGGGTTTATCCTTGTATTGTTTTATATATTATTCAAAGGGAAACTACCGACAAAACAAAACAGATTACAAGCTTGCGTTTCTAGGAATCCGCCTGAACGATGCATTTTAACTTATTGATTTGCAAATGTAATTAAATGATAAATAAATGATATCAAGTTTTGTAATTAAACAAAAGGGTAATAAACCCGGCCCCAAACAGACAACACCATCACCAACTTAAAAAAAAAAAAACGCAATACTATAACCAAATCATCAAACAGTGCACAGAAAACTTAAGATTGCGCAACACGCAACTTATCACAAACTAGGATCCACTACTCATCTACTCTTGAAGGGATAACATTTCTTGGAACACAAGAGACACGCATTAATTGAATTGCATTCCATGTCTTCCTATAATTTATCACAAGGCTTTAAACATTGTCAAATTGATCAACGCCATTAATTTTACAGAAGATTAACAAATAATCGCCGCATGAACGTTTTGCAACATTATTTAAGTTCAAACAATTACCTTTAAAACATGTAAGTGAAGTTGCTACCTACATTTTTGAAAATAAAGAATATTTCTTGGGTTCGTGTTAATACGTCTTAAGTTTTGTATGTTGTGTCTTGTACACTTTTATTTGTCTGTTTGTCTTTTTAGCCAAGTCGTTGTCAGTTAGGTTTCGATCTATGAGTTTGAGTGGTGCCCTCTAATATCAGTCACCATCTTTAACAATCTACAAAGAGTTCCCTGTCTAACAACAGGTACAAATAATGCATAGGATATTCGTAGATGATTTAATTAAAGACTGAATATAACACGATCTGTCTTAATCATGTGGGGCGATATAACTGTTAAAGATCGATTAACCTGTGTATGTCAATAATTCTAAAATCTGTTACATTTCGATTTAAATTTTAAGACGAATAAGGAAAAGACTATAAGATGTAGTGCAAAGGATTATGATTTTGATAATCGGATGCCATTTGTTTTGCTCATACATTGTTGTCAATGCTAAGGAATTGTATGCAACTGTCATACAAGTAAGGGGTTAAGCTAGCTATAAAACCAAGTTTATTTCACTATTTTCTACAAAAAGAAATAAGAAATTTTGGAACCAGGTGTAGAATGTGACATTCGTTCGATAAGTTTGAGCTTTTAATTTTGACATTTGATAAGGGATTTCTTCAATATACATGGAATTGGTTTTTTTTCAAATTTGAAAATAATCAATTACGCTGTGGGACATCCGAAAGGCACGTCGATTTTCTGTAGCATATGAGGTAATCTGAAAATATTGACAGTGTCCATACCTAACTAACAAACAAATAGTTATCATGGGTATTATCCTTAAGTTATCATCGATATGTAAATCTTGTTTGCGTGTATTCGTTGTCGAACGTGTTTTTTTTTCTCAAATATACAATCTAATTTATGTTTTGTGCATTTTGACCAGATACAGATGGGAATTTTCCTTTAATTATCAACAGGATATCGTCACACTTTACTTATGAATTGCAACTTTACGGCTACTTTATCTTAGTTTAAATTGGATTACAGTCTCTGTCACACTTGTATATCAGAATAAAGACCGTGTTTACCAGCTGTAAAATATAGTGTTTACTAATCATAGTGATTATGTTTTGTATTTCAAACTGTATATATCAGTTAAATATCTGCTGGTATTTACGACAGAAGGAACCCTGTTATAATAAAGAAATGAAAAACATGTTAAAACGTGGTTAATTTGATTAATTCTGTTTTTAGACTCTAATATATTGGGTGATTAATTGTTTGATGCCGTCCTCCTGAGTCGAACAATAGCTAAAAAAACAAACTTCCTTCAATTGAGTACGAATGCATCTTTTTATTACCAATTCTGTTTTGAATATGTGCAGTTTATTATATTAAAACTTCAGATTGCCACTTTGCACTGCCGAATTGCTGAAAGTGCTTTAATTCTTTCCTGTAGATATACTTTCAATTATTATAACTTGTCAATCAAAATCAAGCCTATGTTACATAACAAAACGTAATTGTTCATAGTTCCTAGTTTATTGCTTATGGTTTTCAGTGTTGTTGTGTTTGTCATAAAGGCATCATATCATCCTGGATTCTTGAAAAATAACTTTAGAGAATTAAAATGATGCAGCATAACTATTTCAAATCATCCAGCAGATAAATTTATACATTTTGTTTAAGGATAAAAACGTTACGTCTGATTATCGCCGTTTACAATTTAATGTGTTGAAATATTAACAGTAAAAAATTATGTTTTCTGGGAGAAAATTAAATGATGTTCCAATCAAACGTAGTAATTACATTAGTCGAAAAATAAACATGATATAAGATGTATGAGTCGGTGATTTAAGCTTCCATCTCTTCATTTGTTCTTATTTAAACTTTCACATATCTAAAAAAAAAATACAAACTCACAAATAAATCAAAACATGAGTTACTAAGCTATTGATGAGTTGACTCGAAATGTGTAGAAATGTACGATATATCAAAAGTGTTGAACGTAAGTTAATTGAGATTTTATCTATAATCGAGGAAATAAACTGTAGGCAATGAAGATGATGTGTATTCATACATCAGAAGAATGGGTATAGCAACATATAATAGATGATATAGTTAGAATGTGTGTCAAAATGGGTGAGGTTTACATAACTGACAAGACAAAAAAAACCTCAATTACACCAATCAACAGAATAATCTGAAAACACCTGATCTATCATGTAATGTTGTCATTTTAATGTTATTATAAACATAACCATCAGCGGGAGGTTTGGTATGCCACAAACCCAGGTTCAACCCACCATTTTTTTATCTTAAAATGCCCTGTGCCAAGTCAGGTTTTTATAGTGAGGTTTGTTTCTGTGTGTGTTATATCATAATGATTTGTTTCTGTTGTGTCATATAGTTCTCTTATATTTGTTGCGTTTCCCTCAGTTTTAGTTTGTAACTCGGATTGGTTTTTTCTCTATCGATTTATGAATTTCGAACAGCGGTATACTACTCTTGTCTTTATCTATTACTGACATGGTAAAAGTATTGTTCATAAAACGTAGTAAAAATTAGGAAAACATTTACCACACCGTCGCCTGAATTTTACAACCAACAGATAATTAAAAATGACTCGCTCATCATTTAGTTAATTCTACTTTAAGAATTCAGAAATATCGTAGATTTCCTAAAAGCCCATTACATAACCATAAAAAGATACGAATAAACCAAATATACATATGTATAAATTTAACAAAATTATCATAACCAGTTCTTATGATTGTTTTCTCATTTGAACTATTTGATTTTGTTAAATATAGTTTTTAATGTTTGTGGCATTTGGTCTCTTGTGTATAGTTGTCACAGTGGCAGTCGTTTTCATATTAGCATATATACAAGGATTAACACTGTGTACGTCAGTCTGCAAAAGATATATCACCTATTTCCGAATAAAATAATTTAAAAAAAGCCAAATACAAACAACGTTATTAGTGAGAAATGATAGCAAAAGTACTTGTTAATTAATTTAACAACAAAGAGAAAGATAAAATTCCCGAGATGTTATTACTTGCTAGAATTTATTCTTACTTTCATTTTATAACGTGCATTTCCAAATTGTGTATTTACAAATTCATGATACAACTAAATTTTGTACTATGCTAAACAAGAGTGTAGCAATTATTAGATTTAAATGTGCAATGCCAAGACTAAATTTAGAATTGTATTAAATATTTCATCTTATAATCATTGAGACATTTGTCAGATTAAGTTCTTGACGAACGTAAGTCAGTTTGTAGTATAGTGCATCGACATGTCTGAAATTAATGCCGTAGAATATGACACGTTTGTCTTTAAGTTTCATTAAAAGGTAGGCTAGACACAATTTCAAATGATGTACTTTCTACTGGGAGGATCAACATGGATCAATCTAGTATAAAAACAAAGTGGCGGCTCTCGAAATCATACGCACAAGAGAATACACAACTTGTCTTGAACACAACACACATCTGGGTTGAGATATGTGATGATTAAAACACTTGTCGAATGAACAAGAGTCGAATTGATAAGACAGACTTCCTTCAATAAAACAAAAAGACTCAGTAGTAGGGACAAAAAATACAAAACAATGGTTTAAACGTACTTTTGTGTTAATTGTTGCCATTTGATGAATAAAGATGTTTTAACCAATTTATTAATATTTGGCTTACGCTATTATATTAATTGACAACAGAACAACCATCCACCAACACATAAAACAACTGATAACGTCAAAAGCTCAACTGTGTATTAAAGAAAATGGAAATTCATCTTCAGCAAAGTTACATTTAAACCTTTAAAAAACTATATTAAACAACCTTTAAAAAGAATGATTAAATACAGACATCATTAATGTATATGAAGAGAAATTAATAGACTGTACATCTTATTCCATGTTATCTTTTTGATTAATTAAAAATTATGATAAAGTTGAGAATGGAAATGGGGAATGTATCAAAGAGACAACAACCCGACCATAGAAAAAACAACCGCAGATGGTCACCAACACGTCTTCAATGTAACGAGACAATTCCGAGGTGTCTTTCAGCTGGCTTCTTAACAAATATGTACTAGTTCAGTGATAATGAACGCCATACTAATTTCAAAATTGTACACAAGAAACAAAACATAAAATAGTACAAGATTAACAAAGACCAGAGGCTCCTGACTTGGAACAGGTGCAAAAATGCGGCGGGGTTAAACATGTTTATGAGATCTCAACCCTCCCCCTTTACCTCTAGCAAATGTAGAAAAGTAAACGCATTACAATAAGTACATTTAAAATTCAATTCAAGAGAAGTCCGTGTCTGATGTCAGAAAATGTAACCAAAGAAAATAAACAGAATAAGTAAGTTTTTAGTATGCAACCAAAATTGAAATTGAACACCAAGGTAACACTTGTTTAATGTTAATCGATAAAGGAAACAAATCCGGGCCTCATTCAAAATCGTAATAGGGCAGTGTAATTACATGCATTATCATTATTCTCCTTGACAAAAATTTGTGTATGGCCTTATACGATGTTTACATATTTGGGTTGTTTACTAACTATAGTTGTTTATACAATATTGTTCTGAGAAATCCCTAGAAAAATCATAGATACTGATGAAATAAGAAGAACTTTCTTTTCGGCATGTATAATGACATCTGAATGATCACAAGCTGTGATGCGTGATTTAAAATTTGACATTGTTCTACAAATTTCCCTTTACAGGAAAGTTCCCTGAAGTTATAAATCGACAATTTTATTAACATTATCAACATCCTACTTGTTTGTGACCTAATTGGAAATATAAATCCCGTTGGGATGCGGTACACTTAGAAGAATTCCGGATGAAGAAAGACAAATGATCGGATATATATACATATATATTAACAGTAAAAGTTTACATTTCTATTTGTACAATTTCATTTGTAAAATTGTATAATAAATTTTGTTTAATTCATTATTGAGTTTTGTCCTTTGATGGCTACAATTTGAGGTTTTATTTCTGGCCGTAACAATTTCATCAGTCCATAGAAAAATAAGGGGTGCTTCAAGACGGTAAGCGTAAACTGCTATGAACGCATCATCATTCGTGCAACTCCACGCTCAAAATACCACTATTGTGTACAGGAAAAGAAATTTTAGTTCAAACGTTAATAAGTAAGAGGTTAAAACCACCATTTTATGAAGCTGCTTGTACAAAGTCTTGACTACGACAGTTGCTATCCATTCGTTTGATGTGTTTTAGCTTTTGATATTAAAAATTGAAAAGGGACTTTTAAGTGATTTTACTTTTTTACTTAGGATGGAAATCTTATAAACTAGACATGATATTTACTCTTTTGCATAACAATCGGATTATAAATTTGTTGGGTGTTCGTTCATTCGGATTTTTGAAAGGATTCAAATACCCCATAACAAGAAAAGGGGTTTCGAAAAAATCAATGATTTTTCATGACATAATGTCAATGTAGAACTCCTATTTTCTGTTTTAAATAGAATAATTTGTGATGTATTTCATATAAAAACATAGAATATTCCTTCCTTATTTCATTTCATTCATACCCTATCCGTTACTTCTAAAACAGCAGTTACTGCATTTCAATAAAAACTCACAGGTTCTGTAAGCTATAATATCATTGTTAACCTGCTATTTTACTTTTTTCTCGGAAGGATCGTTTAGGCGTATCAATCAAGTTATAAAAAAACTTCGAGTTTTATCAAGTTTTTAGTGAATTATTAAAAACAATAATAGCACAATATTATACAGTTGGGGTTTATAAAACAGGTGCCTAATTAAGCGAATACTACAAAATAAGGAACATGCAAGAACTAAGACATTGACTAAATGTTCGGTAAAAGGAATAACTTTTACAAATGTTATTGCATTCACCCTTTTATCGGATGATTTAAGATACAAATTGACAACAACTTTAAGTTGACTGACCGCTTACTACATAAAACACCATGTGACAACTCGGAAAATACTTCTATCTAATTTGTACTTTAATTTTTTACTAAAAATATTAATATGATTTCAAACCTGATAAATTGAATACAAAATGCTTGACATAAATGCAACAGTGAATATTCGCTGGACTTACACGAATCGGGATTTAGTTTTTGATTTGGTTTTGATCTGCATGTTCCTCGATCCTTTTCATATCTTGATATTTGTTATTTGTATTGGTTAACAGCAAGCTCGCGTCTTTCGTCATTTCCTAATGAATAACATAAATTGTAACATACATGATGACAAACGTTTCCGCAATAAAGTGCACAAGTAAAAAAAATTTCGTAAAAGGAAAACTTGATAGAATTTGGTGTTTTTATGATCATAGCTAAGAAAATGAAATTATAAGTATTGAATGCTTCTTTCAGTAGTTGCATAGGGTTGAATACAAAATGCACTCCGGTCAACGCTTTTACACCATTCAATGAATTTACAAAAAGAACCAGTAAATTATTAAATGAATCAACATTTTTAAAATAGATCAAATCTCTTTTGTTGTACTGTAAATCGATTGTACTGATTTCCTAATGTGAGGACAAAAAAAATCGTCAAAATTTATTTAAAACACAAGCATCACTATTCATATTTTAACTTTCTTTAAAGAACTCACTATACAGCATAAAAAAAAATCATTTGACAATTGTTTTTTAAATGAATATTTCATCTTAAAATTGTTGGAAATAGTAAAACCTAAGGATACTTCTGGGCAGTTGATTCAGTTTTAATGAGGGAATTTCACACGGAAAGATAAATCCGATCAAAAAGTGTTCTGTTGTTGAATAAAAAAAATAATACAAACCAGTGAGATATGATTATAAATTCATATTTGATGCTTTACATGAACCATATAGAAAAAAAAACATTCTCTATTTAATGAATGGCTGTTATTTATTTTGAATTTATTGAACCATAAAATTAATTTTTGACTCTTCACATTGAATAATCCGCGCAGCGGATTATGTTAAATGTGAAGAGTCAAAAATTCATTTTATGGTTCAATAAATTCAAAATAAATTATTGCCATTCATTATAAATAAATTTCTATCAAAAATAAGGCTCAAAGATATATATTAATATGAATAACAACGTACACAGATGTTTGAGTATGAATACACAACGTTAGAGTGGGCGTGTCTTCATAAAAATTGATAACATTGAAAATAAAGCTAATTATTTCAACCAATCAGAAGACAGTTGATACACCAAATTTATTTATTTTAATATGAAACGACTAGTGTTTTTCAAAAAGGTAGTTTTCATTTATTCATATTTTAAGATGAATACGACTAGATTAGAATCAACAACTAATGGTTTGGAATTGTATTCGACTTCCCTTCACGTGAGCTATTTAGCTGGTTATAACACCACGTAAAATGCACTATTATTTATAACCAAATGCCTGAAAAAAGTAAGGAATATGGTAGATGTTTTTAATCCGTTTAAACTTAAAGACAAATTGAAAGAGTTGGTTTTGCTTTGTTTTCTAAAAAAGAATGGTCAACGAAGAAACAAGTATCTTGCCTTAGGGAGGAATACATCCTACTTTGTAAATTACCGCTCTGATTCAAACAATAACATTCTCTGAAACAAACATTATCAAGATGCTTGCTTTCTTGTTTGAAAACATATTTGTTACTTCCGGAGGACGTGTTTTTCAACAGACTATCGGCCTTCCAATGAAACGAATTGTGCCTCTCTTCTTGCCGACTTGTTTCTTTATTATTATGAGACTGACTTTATACAGGAACTTCTAAGGAAGAGAGATACAAAGTTCAATGAAGTTATCAATATCCGTGAACTCTACTTTCCCCTTTATAGATGTTGTTCTTTCACTGAATAATTCAAACGTTGGTGACTAATGTCGAACGCATCTATCCCATTGCACTAGAAATAAAGCTTACAATATATACAGTTTAGTCGGTCTCATATCTTGACTTACATCTAGCAATTGACAATGAGGGTCGATTGAAAACAAAACTTTACGACAAAACAGATGATTTCAGCTTTCCAATTGTGATCTTTCCATTTCGAGGTTGCAACATTTCAGCAGCACCTACATACGGTGTGTATATCTCCCAATTGTTACGATATTCCCGTGCTTGCATTTCTTATCATATTGATCTTGATAGAGGGTTGTTGCTCACACGTTAGCTATTAAATCAAGAGTTCCAAATGTTAAAGTTGAAATCATCTCTTCGTAAAATTGGAATAACCGTTTCATAAATGATACTGGATATGTTCCTTACGTCGTAACTAAAATCCCCAACCCTTTCATAAATGTGACCTACCGAATCAGACTAATTACCGGATTTGTTATCTCCTAAGCAACACGATGGGTTCTGTGGAGCGGGATCTGCTTACCCTTCCGGAACACCTGAGATCATCCCTAGTATTTGATGGGGTTCGTGTTGTTTTTTCGTTAGTTTTCTATGTTATGTCATGTGTATTATTGTTTGTCTGATTGTTTTTTTCATTTTTAGCCATGGCGTTGTCAGTTTGTTTTTAATTTATGAGTTTATATGTCCCTCTGATATCTTTTGTTCCTCTTTTAATGTGTTTGAACTTTTGATTCTGCAACTTGTTAAGAGCTTTCCATTGGGAACTTTCCTTGAAATTTTGTTTTTGCTTTTTTTGTTAATTTACTTTTATTACTTTGAATTGGGAGCGATTTTATGTTTAATCATTGTTTGAATAACCCAGTAAACAAGCATATTTATAACATGTTCTGAAAGTTTACTCAAAGGTCGTTTGTATGAAAAAGCATGTTCATGACAAACAAACAAACAGAAGTCTTTTTTTTTTAAATTTACCATTCATTCAAAAGCCGCTGTGGGACAAATTTCATTACGAAGCAGAACAGTTTGTAAATATCATCCTGACTTGTATTTTCTTTTTTTGGGCGGTTATTTTCAGAAAGTTAAAGCCATGTTACAATATAATAGTGTTTGACTTATCTCCATGGAAATTATGTTGATTTTCCAGCAGACAAATCCAAAAACAATGTCATGTGTATATTAAAATCACGTTATTTGAACTACTTAATAAAGAAATTAGGTATTGACAATTCAAATGAAAATCTACAATTTACTCTAATGATACTTATTACAGAGGAAATATTACTCAATCATATGTCTGTTCCATGTTCCTTTTGAATTCAAACCAATGATAACAATCTATTTCTTCCTTCATCTTTCACTCGAAGCACATTTGTATCAAAACTGTCCGTGCACAGATCGGAATTTAGCTGCGTCTGTCAATTTATCTACGAAACTGGATTCAGAAATATCAATCGGAATTTGGTCGGTTATCAAAACAGGATTTTAAGTTTCTTTTTTGTTTGTTTGTAGTAACCTTCATTTCGAGGATCCTCAGTAAACCTGTCTGTTCACGAAACATGTTCCGAATAAAAATGTTCGTGAGGCAATTATATTATAGTATAACTTACAATCAACAGATTTTTTGTGAAGAGAGTTGCTAAATCGCGTCTTAATTAGTGGGCTGTTAAAACAAGACCATCATTAAAAAGCAGTATTGTTCTACAAGTAAAGCGTAACTACAAACACAAATAATTGTATCAAAGAACAAGTTTAATGAATGATTATTTTTTTTAGTAATTTTTAAATATTTAATCCCTGATTTATAAGTACTTTTGATAACAGTCTTTCAACTAAATGACGTCATTTCAGATATTGGCATAGTCATCGCTTATTGCAGTGTAAAACGTCAAAACAGACAAGGATAAGGCGACTAGTTTACAACCGTGTAAAGAAACCAAAACAATATTTGCGTACAAACTAGAAACAAATTAATCATCAATAGGGAAGGAGACATCGACATTTGTCGTAATATTTCGTCTAGCGTTTTCATACTGTAACGGAATCATAAAAACCTAGAAAAGGATAAGTATTGCTTAAAACATAGTTTCATAGAAGAGGTTTTATCTGATTAATGAAATATCCTTTTTTATTTTTATTACGAAACAACAATCTATCTTAGCTTTCGGTGAAAAGGTACATATTATTACGTATCAAAAGTTAAGAGATCGAACCCTCCTTGAAGGACAAGAAACAATTCTTTTTTCTAATATGTATATGTTAATGTATATCACAATCCTTTATTTCATTGCAAAAAATGTATCATACTATGAGTTTAAGTCATAAGAAATCAAAGACGTGTCATAAATATCAGTTTCATTTTGAAATATTTTATCTTATTTGATTACTTTTGGATAAATTCATTGTTCAGCAAGACAAACATTGTCAATTCTTAATTTCATTTCTTTTAAGGTTCCGTAAATATTGAATCAAACTAAATGTCAGATGTGAACATTTGTTTTACATCTCTTCAAGCATACAACAGAAAGAAATATCATCAGTATTTCAAACATATTTTTAATACAACACTTTAAAAATGAAGGACATATTTTTTAACTTTAATAACATCAATAATGAGTGTGTCCTTGGATTGTTTTATCAATTCTACATAATGTACGAAAAGAAGCCACAAACAAAACAAAGCAAATCTCAAGCTTGCGATGATAAAAATCCTGATAAAAGTTGTCATTTAATTTATTATGTTTGCACGTAAAATTGATGACAGGGACATGATACTAAGGGTTGTCAGAAACCAACTAAAAATTCTAACAGACACAATCATTGCCGGCTTAAAACGAAAGAAAAACACAATATTGCAAACAAATCTTCAAATAGTACACAGAAACTCAAGATTAAACAATACAAGAACCACATAAAAAACTGTGATAAACTTCTCAGGTAATTCTGCAGGGATAACAGTTCTTGTCATACTAGAAACATGTACTAATTGAGTCACATTCCATTGCTCATGATACATTTGTAATTTATCAAACGACTGTTCAAATTGATGCATCATTTTATAAACAGACCAAATATTTTACAATTTTAAGGTTTAATGAATATTAGCAACCCGTCTGAACTAAACAATCTGTGTAAGTTTATAAGAATTATTAATAAACGCCTAGAATGTCTCTACTTTACATTTGTATTTAAAATTATACTATAAGATTTCTATTTGTATATGTCTCTACCATTGTACTTTGGTTTACAAGAATAAAGATACATACATTTATATACAACAAATAATTTTGAAGAACACAAAATACTCTTTAAATTTAAAAACAAGAGTATGTATAAATACACAATATCACTGGTTTTTTGTTTTTTATTTTATCAAAATACAAATGTAATAATTTCCGTAAACCGTCGTATTTTAGTTTACCAAACCTTAATTCTTATTGGGCAATCAATTCACGTCCACAACTATGATTTGATTAATAACCATTCAAATTAACTTGGCTTTACGGAAACATATTTCCCAAATCTTTCTGTTATAAGGTGCTTGTCTGTGATGAGGAAATAACGCAAAAGCTATTTTTGCCTCTGTTTAATCATTGATGTTATTGAAACCAATTCAATGTATTAAATTGCAGACAGTATATTATTCCTTGACTGAAACACAACACTGGTTTGTTGAACAGAAACTTGATTATATAGGATAGTATTATCTGCAGCATTGGTCTTCAGTGAAGGACACAAGTCAAAGTTATATGAATAATATAAATTGCATGTATCTGCTGTACTTATCTAATTTGTTTAATTGCTTTTTTAATTTTGAGAAAAAAAGATTTGGAATGATTTGAAACGAGACAACTATTCCAATAAATCAAAGGTCAGAAGTACATTGAACTATACGATGCGTCTTTGGCCAAACTAGCTGAGGACATGTTTACCACATGGTAGATTGTGGTTTGTCATTATGTCGTCTAATCTTTTACTTATCAAACGTGACTTATTCCCAATTGTGACTGTTTTGCTGATTTCGAATTCACATTACTATAAGACGTTTTACGGTACTTATCTATCCCAAATTCATGTGTTTAGTTTAAATGTTTAATGATATATTTGTAATTCTCATCGGATTTTGTTAAATGTGTTGACGTCTTTTTTTATTATATTCATGTGTTATCATGGTTATGGTAAAGAAAATTAATCACCGACTTCATTTATAAGATTTAATTTTGTTCAACGTAATCTGTACGTTGCATAATGTTTGAAGTTAGATTCAAAACAAACCGGATATATAATATAGTTAATTGCTACCTCAGTTTACTATTAATAAGTATTGACATGTGCATTGTTATTAAGAGCCAATCCGCCAAAAAACCATGCAATATTCCGGAAATCGTCCAAATCGACAATCACAACTTGTCAAATTTTTATATATCATCTCAATCCTTGACATAAAATAAAAATGGCCACTATATTTTCGCCAGAATCGTATCTATTTTTAGTAACAGCCTCATTTGCATAATTATGTAAATTCATTATAAAACCTAGGAAAAATCCAACATTTAATGCCTTTTAAGAATTACACAGAAGCATATTAAATGGGGTAGTTGAGTTTTTAGAGTAATTTCAGCTGGTACCCATTCATTTTACTATGTTATGGTCAATACAAATGAAAATTTAAACAATTTGGCACATTGCCAGGAGCACGGACGCAAAGGCTGGATTTTTCATGCATGAATTTTCATGGTTTTTTACTTGCTTCTAACTTGCAAGAACCATTCCGGAGTTGTTTGCAACTTCTAATTATGGTGTATTTTTTTATATTAAAACAAAATATTAAGCTTGGCAAATGACTGTTATATGTTAATTTATGCCTTAGAAGAATGGTGATTTTAGTCCCGAATTGACACATTTTAATTTTGATTTTAATTAAATTCTAAACACAATTGGTACTAATATGTCTCATAAAATCATTTAAAAATGTACAATCAATTTGTTTTCAAAATGAAATAAGACGTTTTTGTACTGCAAGTGCAAAAATCAATAAATTGTCTGAAACCTGGGAGTTCATCTTTCATGCTCTTCCATTGACTTATCTCCCATGGGTAACATGTCAGTTCCCAGTGATGATTTTATCAGACAAATGTTTACAGTGAAGTTTGTGACTTTAATAATCTAGGAGGAGCATGTCGGATATCAATGTAATATCAATATTTAGTTCAAATATAATCTTAAATCAATCCTAATTCTATCTTATGCATACAAATGTGACGTCATTTTTTTCATTTTTGATGATCTGTTTTACAAATTCAAATTTGACGTCATTTTTTGGTCATTTTTTACAATTTCAAATATGACGTCACTTGGCGTAAAGGTTTGAACTTAATTGGATGTATCTAATTTTTGTACATTTTGTCGGGTTATGTAAATAAACTCATCATAGATACCAGGACTAAATTTAGTATATACGCCAGACGCACGTTTCGTCTACAAAAGACTCATCAGTGACGCTCGAATCCAAAAATGAAAATAGGCCAAACAAAGTACAAAGTTGAAGAGCATTGAGGACCAAATTTCCTAAAAGTTTTGCCAAATACAGCTAAAGAAATGTATGCCTGAGGTAGAAAAGCCTTAGTATTTCAAAAAATTCAAAAAATTTTAAAAGCAAATTAAAAAATCTAATGCAATTTGTATGTAACAATTCTCTTCAATGGCTTAAAGTTGAAGTCAAAGCCACAGTAGACGAGGCGTAACTAAGGAGGAACAATCATTTTGAAATTATTGAATCAACAAATGTTCGATTACTACTATATAATCATGAATAAAACAACACCTACCTCGAATTCGCCGTTTGAATATTATTTTATCCGAATTTGAAGCGTACAGGTAAATCTATAACCACCAGTTTGTAAGTTTTCATTTGTATGACGTCTTTGCGCCAAAATCATTCATGAAGTTTCGCGGATTTTTTTTAATTTTTCAAATTTAGACATTTTTCCAAGTTTATCGTATTATTTCTTTTTAAAATGTATTAGAATCGGAATAACAGTACTGTAGTTGAAGAGTTACCACCATCAAATCTACAATTGACGGTGGCAACTCTTCAACTACAGTACTGTTATTCCTTAAAGATAACCATATATTTTGTTTATATAGATTAGACCGTTGGTTTTCCCGTTTGAATGGTTTTACACTAGTAATTTTGGGGCCCTTTATAGCTTGTTGTTCGGTGTGAGCCAAGGCTCCGTGTTGAAGGCCGTACTTTAACCTATAATGGATTACTTTTTAAATTGTTATTTTGATGGAGAGTTGTCTCATTGGCACTCACACCACATCTTCCTATATCTATATCAATGACAATTCATGTCAGCACAAAAAGTGCTGACTACTGGGCTAGTGGTACCCTCGGGAAAATAAATCTCCACCCGTATTTCGGTTGCTTTTTTGTAATTAGTGTATTCTTCAGTTTTATCATATATCTTTTGTATAGTCATTTTATATAATTTACTGTTCACAAAAGTATAAATTATTCTAAATAATACCTAACAGAAAACACTGGCCGTTTTTGGCACTACTTTTGTGAACTTTTGGTCCTCGATGCTGTTCAACTGTGTACTTGTTTCGGCTTTCAAATTTCTTGTGTATCTGGGCGTCACTGGTAAGTCGTGTGTGGACAAAACGCACTTCTGGCGTATTGAAATTTTAAACTTGTTGCCTTTTGTTAGCTATTTTTCGTGTGTTTCTTTGTCAATTGTGTTCTCCCATTTTTTTATATTGTAGTCATGTAATGTTGTGTTGTCATTTTAATGTTATACTTCACATGGCCATACAAGAGGGTGGTTTGGCATGCCACAAAACTAGGTTCAATCCACCATTTTTCCCTTCAAAAATGTCCTGTACCAAGTCAGGAATATGGCCATTGTCATATCATAGTTCGTTTCTGTGTGTGTAACATTTTAACGTTATGTCGGTTTTTTTCTTCTTATTTTTGAGTGTGGGTTCACATTACCTTAAGACATGTCACGGTACTTGTCTATCCCAAATTCATGTATTTTGTTTTAATGTTATAATTGTTGTTCTAGTGGGATTTTGTCTGGTGCTTAGTCCGTTGCTGTGTGTGTTGATGTTGTGTCGTTGTTCTCCTCTTGTATTTATTGTGTTTCCCTCGGTTTTGGTTTCTTACCCCGATTTTGTTTTTTGTCCATGGATTTATGAGTTTTGAACAGCGGTATACTACTGTTGCCTTTATTTCATAATGTTGTTGTACTTCATGTAATCGTATGCCTTTGAAAATATAATTGTGCAATATTTGTTTTGAAACACAATAGATATATATCAAGAAAAAAAGTCTTTACAGTTATAAAAGAAAGAAAAAAAGCCAATTGACAGTTACCCACGACAATAAAGGGGGCTCTAGCTACGATATATATACACAATATAATGCATGATTTGTTTTTGTTCAATCAATAATGAAAGTGAAAGAGTGAAATAATAATTCGCTTTTATCAGCCAAAATGATTCAATTTTGTCAAATTAAGCTAAATAACATTGGTAATGAATTCTTCAAGTGAATAATTCGACCTCATTGAATCCGTATTTATGTGAACATCAATTTAACCGGTTTACTAACGATGGACAACGCCTGCAAGGTACGTGTACTGTTTATTTAAAGGAACAGAATGTCAACATTGAAAGTGAAACAAAGGTAAATCATTTGATGACTGATTCGATTCACAAAAAGTCTTTCTTCTACAGGTAAAAACAATGAAAAACATATATTTTTTTATCTATAAAATAAAATTAAACAGATCTAAAAAATCTCATTGCATGTGTTGACTTAGTCTATTTATATCTATATTTATGTTTACATCACTTATATGGTCATCTGAGGTCAACTCGATAGTTAATTAGAGTGAGTCTAGACTAAAATACACCCGAAACGAAACTTCATAGAATTGACCCTATGTTTTGTAATTTTTTTATTTTAGACTTGATTATTTGGATAAATGTTTTACATTTTTATAAATAAAATATAAGAATTTGAGTCAAATCGGTGCCGTTTTAAATAAGAGGCTTGAAAAGCTTTGAAACTAGACAAACGTTTGAACGGATTATTCCGGAAATTTAAAATATATGATATTGCAAGGTATCAATAATCGGATTAATCAAATTATAATTCATTCACATGTTTGTTAAAATGTTCTCGCAAAATAAATTGACATCTGAGTTTATATTAAATCGCACATGCAATGTAAAAAACCTGCACAAATACAAAGAGTTTGTTTGAAAAATATGTATTGTATCTATGTTGGTTAACAAAAGAAAATACCGAACTACGTTGAAAATTCAAAACGGAAAGTAATTTGTCAAATAGCGACATTATAAACTCATCCACATCACTAAAAAGAAAAAAAAGCCATATTCCTGATTTGGTACAGACATTTTCTTAAGTATAAAATGCTGGATAAAACCAGGCTTTAAAGCTAGAAAAATCACTATCCTTTATGACAGTTGCAACGATATGTGAACAAATGAAATAGAAATTTTTAGATAAAAATGTCAAAACTAGGGGTTCAGAACTCAACAGTGTGATATATTCTTATAAAAAGATCACGTCAACAAAGAAAAACGGTCCAATAGTACAAAACATTACCATAGCACAAATTTGATGATACATTTAAATCTACGCAACGTTAATAACTGAACAATACTGTTGCCGACATTAAATCTCGGAAGCATATACAGAACGATTGATTTTAAAGTTTTACAATTTACATTTAAAATGAAGAGATAAAGTTGTATTTTTGAAGCTCGCAGAATTTCTTTATAGATTAATCTTGACAAGAAACTTTTAAACATAAAACGTTCAAAACTGATTGAGACCAAACTTGATTACTAAAGGAGCTATACAACTAAAATCTATATTGGAAAAATTACCGAATACGTAGTTCAACTTTGTCCTGAAGGATCTCTTCTTATACCACGTGTATTATAATATAGAATATTCCGATTCGGTCACGCAACTGACAAATATGTCAGTAATATAATATAAGATGTAGAATATTCTAAGTATCTAAATAAAGAAAAGCCGACAAATTTAATAAAAGATGATTAATTAGAAAGGAAGTCATTTTCAAATGATCCGCACAAGTACTTCTTGAATTTATTGTTAGCCATTGCGGAACAAAAACTTTAATTATTACAGGATTGTTGCACACAGTTTGTAATACACTTAGTTTCCGTTCGCATTATGACAATATCTTTTTAGTGGAAGCTAATTACGCTCATAAAACAACTTGTTCTAAATTGGGAGTATTTAAGATTCTCAATATCGTCTGTGAAATTCGGAAGATGAACTTAAAGTATACGCAGGCGTTTTGAGAGGTTTTATACATTTTGCCATGTGAAAAGATAATGTCATACATGTTGGCTATTTCTAAATATGCAAATCATGTAATACTCTACGGATCATAATGGTATACAAGATTGATATTTGAAACTTCAATCCCATCCCAAAAAATCGATTAATTAATGCTGTTGTCAAATCTATATGTAAACGTCTAATGACGTTTTCTCTTTGCCATACAACTAGATGTAATAATTCATCTGTTGGTTATTCACATCGTACATTTTATCTGGCTCGATTGTTAACTACATATTGTCTAGACTAGAAAACACACGAAATGATGATCAATATTATCGAGCCCATGCATGGTAAATTGTTTATCTTATACATTTTATAATTTTGGATGTACGTTTTAATATGTTATAAATCGAAAAAAAGTATGAATATTAGAGTCAAATCAGTAAACATAAATTTGACACCCAATCCTCTTTTGGGATTTTCATTTCTGAATTTTTAGATCCAGTGAAGATAGCCTTCTACTACTCAATGTACAAATATTACATTAATCTATGTTTAAGAACTCAATGGAAAACAAAGAAAATCAAATAAATTGAACTTAATTCTGACATGAAAGTTTGTCCTCTTCTATAAGATAATAATACAGTATTAAACATTCACCCGTTCATAATCCTAATAATTGAACTTTTCAAGGTATAATAAAAATCCATTCATCTTGAATTATGCAGAGAATTGAAGTACAAAAACGCAATATGCATTATGAATATTTAAACCAGTCACTTTTTCAAAAATCATTGATATTCGTCGAATAAATAGCTAAGACGTAACGTGTATTTGGTTTATCAAACAAGTCGTAAGGCTGCTTTGAAACCTTAAATTTTGATCTAGTAACATAATGCATAGGACCAAAATAAAGAGTCTATAAAACCAAAAAGGATCTTAGATATGGACAAATCCAGATAAGGAAACACATTTTTAATCATGAATTTCAAATCATATGACATACATTTTTTCATGCTAGTAATTGATACTGGAATTTTGATACCTTTTAGTACTAACAGGTCACAAGCAGAGGTTTTGACCCGATGCATTAAATACAAATAACTGGTTCACTATGTATACACCGAACAGTCGGTTATCACTGTTTGTCAACATGTGTTTTGTTTCATCAAAGTTCTTCATTAGTAAAAAAAAAATATGCCGTAACGGAAAATGCAATTAGAAGGAATACATATTTTTTTGCAGACAAATGTAACAGAAGGATTATGTTTGCTTGCATGTTGTCCAAACAAAATAAAAGAATGTTATTGTTTACCACTTTTTCACGTGTTATGCGATATTTATCTAGTTACGACCAATTAATTTGTTTTTAGAAATTCGAAAAGAGTTTGAGGTTCTGATTGATAGGAATTTAGTATTCTCTGTTGTATTTGGTATACATTGTTTTGTTTTTTCGTCTTTTTTCCCCGTTGCATATCATGGTGTTGTCCGTCTGTGTTTGCGTTTGATTGTCCTTTTGTATCTTTTCCCTCAATTTGTACATGCAGTAATATTATTGCTATGTTTGCTTATTGATTCTAAACTTATTGTACATTCCAAAGTAAATTGAATTATATTTTGATAAATGGCAAAACTATTTGATATTAAGATTGGTAATTTATATTATATATTTTGTAATTCTAGAAAACGTTTTGATTTATGTTCGTTATGTTTTTGTCACGAACACAAACGACAGAAGCACTGTTAAATAAAAATAGGGAGATAAGGTATGACTGCCAATGAGAAAACTATTCACCTAAGTTCAAATGCACAATACAAGTTGTTCTACTTTTGTCTATACTTTATACATTAATATTTTAACAAAAGACAACTCATTGTTGAGATTAGAATAAAGTCTGCTCTTTGTATAACTGAAACATGTTCGAATTTTCTAAAGTGCTAACAGCAATGAAGAAGCTCAATATTTCCAGCTGTAACTCCATCTGGTATAAGTTTTTTTTAAGGCGATTAGCTTTTTGTCCTTTAAACGTTTTAGGTAAATAGTTAGACAAAACTTGTATTGCTAAATAAATCAATATTTGAAATATAGTTCGTATGATCTAAGTATAGCACTTATTATTGCTGTTTGATTATCAGCTGTCGAGCGACATATCAAACAAAGAGCTTATAATCATTTCACAGACTTTTACCGTAGCGTGGTAAAGCACCAGAGAATTATATAAAATGCCAAACAACGTCTAAGAAAACATTGATTTCCCAATATTGCTACCATTACATAAAATTTAAACTCAGTTAGACAAATGAAAAAGATTTGTTGTGACATCTTTGAAATATCAGGTGTTCTCCATGATGCATTAATATCGTTATTTACACAGACTAGTAAATGAATGTACCAATCTAGTTTCAATGCAAGTTACTATAGACATGATAGACGCTCTGATGTAGCATTCAAGTTTCAAAATTAAAGTTTGCAAAGTTAGAACCTCGTTTAGATTTGCAAGAGTAATACAAATGACTTATAACTTAACAAATAAAGCTATTATTGTTGTTTGATGTTTGGTAAATACAAATTATTTGTTTTCAGTGTTCATTTTTTTTTTTTTTTAATGAACTTCAAGGCAGCACAACGTCTTGAATCTTGGGTTTGAACAAAAAAAAACTAAGTCTTTGTTCTACCATTATCTTATAGTTCCTTTCTTATTAAAAAGTCTGTTGGTCATTGCATGAATTACAGCGTAACACTGTTTGTTTGTTTTAAATTTTAATTCGTGTCTTTCCTTCAGTACAATATTGACGGTTGTACACCTATTTTACATTGGTTTTTTTATTCAACAACAGTACTGCTCACGCTGTTAACAATTACTCGACGAACACAGCTATCTTATTTCACAGTTTTTATCAATGTTTTGAGCTTTTGATTTTGCTATTTCCTAGGAACGTTTCGTTTTGAAACTTCCTCAGAGTTTGGTATTTGTTTTCTAGACACACGCCTCTATATCAAGAATGAAAAACCGTTATCACTGTAATCACTATTAAACGTAAAATGTGGTTAAAACGTAATTAAAAGAAAATCATAATACTACTGTTTCTCTATTGATTGTTTATTATTTATTTTTACCTTTTTTTCTAACGATCATTTACGCCCCCTCCCCAAGTACACCCTGGTCCAATCCCTCCATTTTTATAGTTCAACACAGAATAAGTACAAAATTGTTTCTACTAATATTGTTATCTTTGATACATTTCTTCAACATGTTGAAGACGTTTCGATCATTATGATAGCAATACATATGTGAGTGCAAACCTGGTTATAAATGACACATATACGAGAAATAGGCAACAACGATTAGTGTCTATGATACAATATATAATAAGATAAATATTCAAGGAAGAGACAAAACTGTATCCGGAGAAAGTTTTGAGGCGTAACTTTACATAACATAAATATTGATAATCATAAAATTCCCATTGAGGCTTTGCCAACGCAGAGAACTATTTATCTAGCTATTTTAGTTAATTTCTCTCATGTCTGTGTTATGCTTGTAACTATGATATTGACTTTCTTACCATCAAATATTATGTCTTATTAATTGTCTGACACAATATTACACATATTTTTGTAGCTTAGGTTTTCTTACTAAACTCATACTGACGTGTTTAACTGAACATTTCTCTGTAAACATCCTGTCAACAAGATGCAATAGTCTTCATTTTAAAAATTGTTTTCTTTTTAAAAAGAACAACTCGTCTTTATCTTTGAAGCAACGTATAACCTGCGACAGAATGTATCAAATAATTAGCCTGAACAGTAATCCAGTCTTTTTATACCTAGCGATTAGATTTTGATACAGTAATACTCGTTAAATCTTTTATTTTTATGCAAAAATGATAGCAAAGTTAAAATAACATTCTAAGTTAGATTAAAGATTTGTCAAGTCAATGTCAGTATATTAAATGAAGCATGTGCTTTACAGTCGTGTATACATCAGTTATTGGTGTTTGTGCTTTTCTCTAAGAAACATCAACTCGTTATCAACATATATTATAGTGAATGTTTTTTGTTAGATATACAAAATATTTCAACACTTGTAACATTAATTTAATCAGTATATAACAATTAAAGTGCTTTCTTGTGCAATGTTATGATTTAGTACGACTAATGTGTTTAATTCTTTTCTATAAAATTGAGAATGGAAATGGGGAATGTGAGACAACAACCCGACCAAATAAAAACAACAGTAGAAGGTCACTAACAGGTCTTCAATGTAGCGAGAAATTCCCGCACCCGGAGGCGTCATGTTTGCTCCTTGTTATCTCTAAGTATGTAAAGGAAAAAATAAAATTGTTTTGAAATTTCTTCATTGACTGAAATTGAATGCACCAACATACAAAGGATTTCTAGTTTGTTTTGATATCAGTCAACAGCAGCGTGATATATACGACACTGTCAGTTCATTAGAAACAGTGTTAGTTTACTAAAGGAAATCTTTATCATTCTATCTGAAAGTTGATAAATGAAAACGTCTGTGGATAAACGCAGTATATTAAATGTCAGGGACCTTTGAATGAAGATTTCAACAACAGGTTATCTTGTATGTGACCACCACTGGAAACAAAAGGATGTAAATGAACCACGGGCAATTTCAATTAATAGTTACTCGCATTTGGGTAGGATCCAATATTGATATAAAAGCAAAGGTGAATAAAAGAACTGTTGTATACAAAACATATGCCTGCTGAAATAAACAAAAATGTCTATTTGTACAATTATAAAAGTATGAATTGTTATATATCTCTTTTTTATGTTGATAACGAAATATCATAGATACAATATCATAGATTTGGTTCTAGACTTCTTAAATGTTTGACTAAATAATTTTAAAATAGTATTTTGCTATCCCTTTCTCCTTTAGAACACTTGATCGTAATTGGCTTCAAATTAAATTTCCCCAATCTTTCTCATGTAATGTTATTTTGCACCTTGTAATATTTTTTTTTGTGAAGAGTTCTGTTTTAAGCGGCCCTAACTAAAGTACAGACTTTGGCATTGCTGAATATCCGGCCTCCCATATCATATTGTGAACTTTACCTTAACCCTTCATTATGATTATCGATAATTCGCACCTCCAGCCATGTTTTTATAACCAAAAAAAATCATCGCGGCTTCTTCCATTTCATGATAACTAACTTACTCATTTATGTCCCCTTCTCATAATTCCTACTAAAATGAAATTAAATTTTGAACATTTGTAATGTCATGAAGATGAATGCAAAGACATTGAGTCATGTGTACTTTAGACTTCAATGAAACACACACTAATCCCGGTTTAAAATAAATTTGCTAACGTTTAGTTGTATTTGTATAAGTCGTATCCTAACCAAAAACATATGGATACAAGAAAGAATATACAATTTCACACACGAACAACTCTAATGGAAGAAATCATGATATAAGTTGATTTTAAGTATATCATTTTGATTTGGTTCAAATCAAATAGGGTACTACTATAAAATCTATATAGAACAAAGACACAAATTATAGGGAATATTAAAAAATAAAAGATTTCCGATAAACTAACTGAATTACCTGAAAATAGCTATCGATATCTGGTCATTTGCTTCAATGACATAGTCATGACATTTGTTTGTGCTTCATTTATTTTTCTATCAAACAAACTAGTATTTACATTGATTACCATAAGTGCATCACTACTACATTGTCATTGAGGAAACTGTTGTCAAGACGTTATATTCGACGTAAGTGAATGACTATTTATCAAAACCTGCCATGACATTTAACATACCAACATAATAGAACACTTGTCTATCATTTTATGACAAAATGTCCAACCCATGTCAGTAATATGACAGGTATTATCTGTTCGTTTGAGATTTTGATTTTGATATTCTATTTAGGACTTTCCGTTTTGAATATTCCTCGAAATTCGGTTTGTTTTTTTTACTTAATGTATGCATGTACATTTTAACCTTTTTCACATACATGCACAGTTATATAACTTTGACACACAAAAAGACTCTTTTTTTTTGTTGTATCCGCAACTACTCTTTACAAAATGTGTTTAATCCAAATGTATTGTAAAATTGTCATATGACTCATATGCTGTTAGTAAAATATGTTTAACACTTCGGTTAAAATGCTCATTAAATACCAATATTCATTTTTATAAAACAACAGATATTTACTGATGTTCGAATCTCGTTGAGCGATAATAAGAAGTAAACAAATCAAGATGACAAACAATGTTAGAGTTTCATGTAATCCACAAGGAGCAAGACGGGTTGAATCGACAGCAAAAGAGTTTCCTTGAATGCATGCAGCACTCGCCGTTCGAATAAACACAAGTCCTGATTGCATAATCGGTGACGCCGAGAGAGCAAATAAATAGTGAAGGTACAAATGTAATCATATATCATCAAGATCAATCGGTAGAGGTTTACTAAAATCCATGAGAGTACAGGATTGTAATACCCTCTTGTGTCTGATATTGTGGACATAACAGGTTCTGTAATGGTTATATATTTTCTTTGATATAATCAAGTTCTGATTTCTGCAATGCCTTTTGAATTGAAACTGAGGATTTCAATTCAGCGTTAATTAGTAAATAAAATATAAGAAACACATATTAAATGCTTGCAAAACTTTTGTTACTGGTTGACTTGTTCGAAAATTGTTGCCTCCTACGGATTTACTGGTAAAGTGTGTTTTGATCGCCTCTAAATGGGAATTTTCTAATACGACAACTTATCGGTTTTTACAACATATTGATAATTTTTTCAAGATCTAGTTCACCTCGTAAGTGTAGACCGACTATTATGGTAAAATTTCTCAATTGTATTGCAGTGTCATGCATAATAAAACATACTGCATAATGAGACACTGTTCAACCCAAAGGTAAAAAACAAAACGCAAAATTCTAGTTTTCAGTTTTTGTAAAGAACTGTGAAATAATTATATAAATTAAGAATGAAAATGGGGAATGTGTCAGAGAGACAACAATCCGACCATAGAAAAAACAACAGCACAAAGTCACCAACAGGTCTTCAATGTAGCGATAAATTCCCGCTACCGGTAGCGTCCTTCAGCTGGCCCCTAAACGAATATATACTAGTTCAGTGATAATGAACGCAATACTTAACTCCAAATTGTACACAAGAAATTAAAATAAAAGACTAACAAAGGCCAGAGGCTCCTGACATGGGACAGACGCAAAAATATACATGTATGTTGATTTTTTTGGATGGGTGCACATAGTTATACTTTATTTATTTTATATTAACGAATTATAATACACACTATTTTATATTGTCCGATTATAAATTTGGAATAATAACATCCTCAGGCAAACTTGACCCGATCATGTTTAAGTCCTTTTAGGTTAAAATAGAACTCATACTGCTTCGATTCTGATACATCACTGGCTTTCAATTGTTCGTCTTCAGCGTTCCTGGTGAATGCAAATCAAGAAAAGCGCTTTAAACGCAGGAAAATGTGAACGTTTTGTTTTATTTGTTTCAATGATGAAAGATAAAACAAATTCCCAAAACATGATTATTAAAGTTGTTTAAATAATTCAAAAACTCAGAAGATTAGTAAGAGCTACACCAAACCTAGTCTTACATACAAATACTGATACAAGAGAAGCGATAAAATGTAAGATATACGTCAATGCAGTACCAATCACATGACACAGGAGACATCTGTTATCAACAGAAATAAAAGCAAGAGTAGTATACTACTGGTCGAAAGTCATAAATCGATTAAGAAAAAATAAATCCGGATTACAAACCAAAACTGAAGGCAATACATCAAATATAAGAACAAAAAAGGAGACAAACGAAACATGAAAGTACAACAAATAAAAAAACAAACAATTATGCAACACACAGAAACGAACTATAAGATAACGATCGCCATTTTACTGACTTGATACAAGTTTAATAAAAACGATGGGTTTAACTTGGTTTTGTGGCTAGCAAAATCTCCCGTTTTATGGCAATGTTAAGTATAACACTAAAATGACAACAGTACTTGACAGGAGTACAATACTAAAAAATAGAAGAACATAATCAATGCTTATAATGGTTTAAGTACCAGGTTTATAATTTAATACGCCATATGCTTATTTCGTCTTCATAAGATTCATCTGTGACGCTCAGGTAAAAAAAGTAAAGAAAACCAAACAAATATGAACAGCATTGATGACCCAAAATTCAAAAGACTTGTGCCAAATCAGGCTTCAAGTTATCAGAAAAAGATTTTTTGTTCAAATAAGAAAAATTAAAAGACAATCACTGATGCATTTCCAGACTAGACAATTCATGTTTTTTTCGAAGGATTAAAGAAATACGATGAATAACAAAGGATACACAAGACAGCACAATCAGTTTGCACTTACGAAGTTCATACCACGGTCATTTAAGTCACAAGTGCACTAATACAATACAGTGCAAAAGAATATTAACATTGAATGAAAGCCAGCTTAAAGTCCTCAATCTGATTATAAGCAATATGATAAAGACATTAGTCTTTGACCCGCACTCCTGAGAGGTTTCCCTTCATCAGCGTTATACAAGTTACATAAAGACATAATCTTGTAAAAGATAAGAATAAATCAACACATAACTCTTTAATGCAAACAAAATAAAGAAACATTTCCGTCTGATGAATTTTTGAATTGATGATCTCGCTTGAAATAGGAGAAACATTTAATTGAACATCAATTTTAATTATAATCTTTTATCAATTCGTCTATTATGCAATATACGAATATTCTAACACCGATTAAAATTCATAAGCTTGTAAGCTGTATTCATTGCCGTACAATTTACAATTGTCGGTAAATAATAACAGGTCTAACATATTTTGACTAAATTGATATTACGTAACTCGTATTGGCAACTGGCATTTTTGTTGATGTACCATCCACAATTTGACAACTTATCTTACCTAATTAGCGAAAATTGGAAAGAGATCGAAAAACATCCTAAGCTGTCCAAGATCTTTCCCGAGCCACATGTACTGGCCTTCCGTAGGCCAAAAAGCTTTAAAGACTTGCTGATGAGAGCTGATTTATCCTCTCAAGCAGGCTCTTCATCTGTGGGCTCTTACAAGGGTTGCAGAAATAAACGATGTCTGACTTGCAAACAAATACTGGATACCCAGCCGTTTAACAGTCACTTCACTGGTACATAATACACCATATTTGAATGTTAATTGCAAGACTTCAAATGTTGTGTATCTCTTACAGTAGACATGTGGTCAACAGTATGTTGGCGAGTCAGAACAGCCGTTTCACAAAGGAATGAACGGCCATTGTAGCGACTACCAATGCAAGCCAGACATCCTTCTCAGTCAACATTTGAGATCCCTAGGCCACACTAAGACATATCTCAATCGACTGACCATTCAAATCATTGACCACAACTCTGCTTGGTCTAGAGAGGATAAACTATCTCGGGAAAGATTTTGGATAAGCAAATTAACAACTTTGGCACCAAATGTGATAAATGAAAAGATGTGGTTCGACCCCTTGTAGTGCTTCACATTAAGGTTATATTGCTTATTATTCATGTTATTACAATCTCTGTTTCTTTTTTTTAAACTTTCTCATCTTTTAAAAGGAAATTGTTGAAGATACCAATTTAAACTGCGTAATTTTTTGAGCGATGTAAAAGTACCAAGTCACGTTCTTCTAGTTATACTTAGTCAAAACTTATAACCATTTTAACGGCCGTTTGTTCGCAATATTTAAATACTCAGACTCTGTTGTAGCTACTTTACTCTGTCAATTTGAAATATTTATAGATTTAGATATTTCAGTGCTGTCTTTTTGGTAATTTTATTGACGTGATCGTTCTTGTGCAATCATAATTGTCGTTCCCGTTAAAGTTTTAGAATTGTGCTAGTTCATATCGCACATTATTAATTAACTGGAGCTTATTTGACTAAATACGAGTAAAACTGTCAAATCGATAATTTTGTCCTATAAGGCCAATACGGATTTTTCCGTATTGGCCCGGGTTTAGCAAGCCCAATATTAGCATATTCGATTAGCTCTAGACTAATCGGTTGAAATCCCGATAACTCTAGAGAACTACGGCTAGTGTCGTCTGACAGGAGAAAATGACAACAAAACGATGGAGCAATAGCTCTATACAAAATATAGATGATGCGATGGATGCGTTAGTTGAAGACTATTTTCACTACGACGATTTATCTAATAGGGAGGCAGAGTACATCAAGAGAAATCTCGCGGATGTCAATGGGGAAGGAAATTTGATTCTGGAAGAAGTTGATTCAGCGAATTTCAACTTCCCAAATGAAATTCTGCAGGACATTGAAAATGCACAGAATCATGAGATTGACGAATCAGACAAAGAAAATAGCTCGAGTAGCAAGAGGTTTCGCTCTGTCACTGATGAAGACACTGACTCTTTTCTAGCTTTAAGTGTTAACAAGAACACAAAAACTAAAACAAAGAGTGACTTGAAAGTGATGCTGGATTTTTTCATATCTGTTGGAGAAATGCGTGATTCAGTGGAAATACCTGCCAAAGACTTGGACAGTCTGTTATCAAGATTTTTTCTTGGAGTCCTGAAGAAAAATGGTGACGAATATGAGCCTGACTCTTTATCCTCTATGTTCAACAGCTTGGATAGATATTTGAAGGACTCAAAAAGTAGTATAAGGTACGATTATTTTCATGTAGATTATTTGATATCTGTGAGACATGTAACTCCCTTGTCTTGATATAGCATGATAGCCTTTGCATTATTCTGTCAAGCATTATGACTCGAATATTCAGTGCCAATATTTTAATTTTAGCCTTGTGTCATTTTTTTTGGTAAAAACTATATAAATCATCTGGGTCAATGTGGTTTTGATGATCTTAAGCTTGTGTACAATGAATATTCCTTGGTTTCTCTTTGCTATAAGTATAAAACATGTACATACAAAAATTACATGTCAGATATTATGCATATCTTTTCTTTAACGTTTCAGTATTAAAGGATCCTGAGTTCAACCACACAAGACGGGTATTAGAAGCGAAGCGAAAGGCATTAAAGTCATTGGGCAAGGGCAGTAAGCCAAACAGAGCTGAACCTTTGACGACTGAGGAAATCCAAATCTTGAGGGAGAAAGGCGTTATTGGAACGCGTAAGTTTAAAAAAAATGTTGTATTCCAGCGTGTCAGTCAGTAACTTTTAATTAAACATTTTTCTAACCTTGTGGCAAACAAATTATTTTATTTCCTTGTCGCCCTCTATCCATCCCTGATTATTAAATGGTTGTTCTAATAAAAAATGTTTAAAATACACATAAGGTCTTGAACAATAAGAGTGTCTCCAGAGGTCTTTTGCATTTTGATACAGTATTTGTCCTTTAAATACTATTTTAAGTTGGATATTTACATTAAGATACATGTATTTTAGTTAAGTTCTTTTTTTTTCTTTTTCCAGAAAACCCTGATGCATTACTGAATGCTGTGTTTTTAAATAATGCAACATACTTTGGTCTACGAGGTCGACAAGACCATGTTAACATGACATGGGGAGATGTCAAGTTAAAAGCTACATCTGATGGAAAGGAGTATTTGGAATTTAATGGTGAGATAATGTTATGATTTCCATCATTTAAATAGTTGATATTTTAAATCTTTTAGAAATCACAGAATATATACTTCTGTGGATAATGGATGTACATGTACAACAGTCCTGACAAAAGTTGGTAATTTGTGCTTTTAAGGATATTAACCATTGTTTTATATTTATCAAAACAAATCTTATTTACTATGCAATACATGGTTTTTGTTATATAAAAGTGAAAGTTTTGTACAGACAGGAAGGATAATTCTTCTTTAAATATTGACACAAGCATACTTTTTTCAGAAAGAAGCACCAAAACCCGTAGTGGAGCAAAACGCAGGGATTTCCGGGATATTGCGCAAAAGATTTTCGGGGAAGGAGGAAGTAATTGCCCTATTCATGTTTACAAGGAATACAAACGGCATAGACCTCAAGACACATAAACTGATGAACATAGATTTTATTTGAGGCCTTTAGATAATAAACATGAGGAAATATGGTACACTCGCCAAACCATAGGCAAAGATAAATTAGGTAAAATGGTAAAAAATATGGCAGAAAAAGGAGATCTTCAAGGAAGAAAGGTTAATCATTCGGGACGTAAAACTTTTGCTACCACACTACTTCAAAATGGTAGACCTGCCAATGAAGTTGCTCAATTAGGAGGCTGGAAAGGCATTAGTACCTTTACTCATTATTCAGTACCGTCTATTGAACAACAGCAACAAGCTTCTCACACAATATCTAAGGTCATGTTGCCGAACTCAGATTTACAGACGACATCAGATTCAGAGGAACCTTGTGAACTTTCAAACTCAAATACATTAGTTCATAATAATTTAAATGCAAATGTATCAAATACAAATAATCAAACTGCTAACAAACATGACAACCCAATGGCCATGTTTGCAGGTGCAACTATAACAGGTGGTGTTTTCAATATTAACATATACTCAGGGGAAAGAAAGAATACTATAAACTGCAGCCAAGAGCTTTAATCTGAAAACTAGATAAAAACATGTTTTTTACTTGTTGTGTTTATTTACTGTTAATTATTTAATAAAATTGTTACTATTTTATTGTTTTGATTAAAATCCTCAATTTTCATTGATACATATTCAAATCACTACTATTGAAGTCCTGAATGTCAGATTTTCACACTATTTTCAATCTTCATATTGGCCCGGCTAGAGTTCATATTGGACTGGTTAATTAATAAAGGTATCATTGCGTAACAATTTTCATATTGGCTTAGTTATAGGTCCTCGGGCAGACATATTGGCCTTCGGCTTCGCCTCAGACCAATATGGTACCCTCGGACCTATAATTAAGCCAATATGAAAATTGTTACGCAATAATACCATATTATTATTTAAATCATATATTTGAACTCTCTGTTGTAATAAGCCATATAACTTATGTCATGTTTAACACAATTTTAGAATAGTGACATGAATGCTGATGTTCGGTTTGACTTTTTTAATGTATAGATTTAAAGATTGTAATAGTTTAATTTTAGAAGACTTAAAAACGATTCATTCAACATCAGAATCTGATTGAGGAAGGATATTTCTGTGTTATTACATGAATATATACTATTAAAGCAGTTTTCGTATGATTATAAGTTGGATTTATGTACATGTATTTTGTTGGTTGTGTTGTATATCTATGATCAATGTCCGTACAATTTTGGCTCATGTTAAATATTCAAAAAAACGTCCGAATAGTCTGAATTGTCCGTAATACAAGCAGAAAGCTTATAGCTCACGCATTTCATTTTTTTCCATTACGGAACTTAATACAACTTTCATACAAGTCCGAGGTATAGCTAGCAGAATACCAGGAATAATATTAATGCAGATGTTTTTTCATTCTCATCATAAGTTTTTATAGTCAAGCAACTAGTTGTTTCAAAAGGTAATATGGAGTTCAAACCTATTTGAAACCCAAAAGTTCGTTATTTTTGTGTATATTTTTTCTTCATCTTATAGATCTTACATAGCATTATGTGAATCCAGATCATACTTAAGTAAAGTAAATTAAAGCAGATATATACTAGTGACGAGTATTATTTCATGATATAAAACATTTGAATTAACTTTTTCATATTTAGTATTGAATGGTAGATTTGATCATAACACGCGTCAATGACATAGCAACAATCAGGATATCGTAAATTACTTTTTTTCTTGTAAAGGATTTTTTTTAAGTCAAGCATAGATAGTGCAACTTTTATTTAGGCGAAACAGATGTGAACATCTACGCAAGTGTACTATATTTTGTCGCAAACAGAAAAAATAATCAAAAGTAAAGACAGAACAATGATTAGACTAGATTAGTTTGATCAATATATTATCCGGAACTAGAGTAAGGTTATATCAACTTAATGTTTAATTAAAAGCTTAACCTAGACACTGTTTTTAGGAAGCAATTTTATTTACTACATTACGCATGATTCACTTCAATATATGAACAAAGAAGCCTTTAAACTATACCGACAGGAAACCTTCTGAAGTCTGGTATTGTATTTATTGACTGGTCAATTTGAAACTATTGACAATACAAACAAAATACGTTTCCTGTGAAATGAACAGAAACCATTTATATGTGAAGTATGTTGTGCAAATTGTCTTTGACTCTGGTCTCAGTTTAACATTGAAATTAATGATCAAAGTACGTACCTTTAAGTATAAATAATGCATGAAACGTCCACGACACAGAGACCAACCTTCATAATAAAAGGAAAACAATAATAAGACGACAACCTCACGCCTAAATCATGATCAATAGGCTACTACTAATTATACAATTTCATACAGTTTTAAATCCCAATTATTCCCTGACAGTTGTGTACCGATTTCAGGAAATAAAAGACAAAAAATTATGTGTTCAAAGACAGTCATTGCAATTTTATTATACATTCTACGAGAAAGAAAAGTGGGGTGGACTCCAAACTCAGATAAAAGGAAAGCGTTTCATGATATAAACACAGCACTTGTCATCTGAATCAAATCTCAGTTCCAAAATACATGTATTGTGCTGAAATGAATTAACATTGATATTGTTATATTTATAAATTAACTGTTTACAATTTTGTTTTGAAATACTAAGGCTTTTCTACCTCAGGCATAGAATACCTTAGCTGTATTTGGCAACACTTTTTTGGAATTTTGGATCTCAATGCTTTTCAACTTCGTACTTTATTTGGCTTTTTCATTTTTTTTGGATTCGAGCGTCACGATGAGTCTTTTGTAGACGAAACGGGCGTCTGGCGTATATATACAATTTAGTCCTGGTAATGTATCTATTATGAGTTTATTTATAAGGTGCGAAACGTATTAATTGAAATATAGGACGACGAGGAAAAGGTTATATAAAATAGAAATTGTCACATGTAACAGAAGGAAAACTGAAATGGTCACTTTCGTAAAAGATGTTAATATGAGGTCATTCATTTGTATCTTGAAAGAGTTATAGAAGTGATGCAGACCTTTTGGTATCCTTTAAAATTTGTCTGGTCACTATGAGGCACAACCATTGGCTTAGCAGTGTATTATTGAGTGTCAAAAGTACCATTAACGTATCTGAACTTGGAGTTGAAAGACTGGCCAAGATTTTTCCACTTTAAATGTTTGTGTCTGAATAATGTTTTTTTCCGTGTAAACATTTGTTAGAGGAGTTTTAGAAGAACACCTTAGTTATTGAAGTCCATATTACGTCACCATGAATATGGTTCGATGCCACTGTCGGTGGAGATTTATTTTCCCGAGGGAATTACTAGTCCAGTAGTCAGCACTCTTTGTGCTGATATGAATTATCCTTGATATTGTAATATTTATAAATAAACTGTTTACAAAATTTTGAATTTTTTGAAATACTAAGGCTTTTCTACCTCAGGCATAGATTATCTTAGCTGTATTTGGCAACACTGTTTGGAATTTTGGATCTCAATGCTCTTCAACTTCGTACTTTATTTGGCTTTTTATAACGTTTTTGGATTCGAGCGTCACGATGAGTCTTTTGTAGACGAAACGGGCGTCTGGCGTATATATACAATTTAGTCCTGGTAATGTATCTATTATGAGTTTATTAATAAGGTGCAAAACGTATTAATTGAAATATAAGACGACGAGGAAAAGGTTATATAAAATAGAAATTGTCACATGTAACAGAAGGAAAACTGAAATGGTCACTTTCGTAAAATATGTAAATATGAGGTCATTCATTTGTATCTTGAAAGAGTTATAGATTAGATGCAGACCTTTTACTTTTTGTATCCTTTAAAATTTGTCTGGTCACTATGAGGCACGACCATTGGCTGAGCAGTGTATCATTGAGTGTAAAAGTACCATTAAAGTATCTGAACTTGGAGTTGAAAGACTGGCCAAGATTTTTCCACTTTAAATGTTTGTGTCTGAATAATGTTTTTTTCCGTGTAAACATTTGTTAGAGGAGTTTTAGAAGAACACCTTAGTTATTGAAGTCCATATTACGTCACCATGAATATGGTTCGATGCCACTGTCGGTGGAGATTTATTTTCCCGAGGGTATTACTAGTCCAGTAGTCAGCACTCTTTGTGCTGATATGAATTATCCTTGATATTGTAATATTTATAAATAAACTGTTTATAAAATTTTGAATTTTTTGAAATACTAAGGCTTTTCTACCTCAGGCATAGATTATCTTAGCTGTATTTGGCAACACTGTTTGGAATTTTGGATCTCAATGCTCTTCAACTTCGTACTTTATTTGGCTTTTTATAACGTTTTTGGATTCGAGCGTCACGATGAGTCTTTTGTAGACGAAACGGGCGTCTGGCGTATATATACAATTTAGTCCTGGTAATGTATCTATTATGAGTTTATTTATAAGGTGCAAAACGTATTAATTGAAATATAAGACGACGAGGAAAAGGTTATATAAAATAGAAATTGTCACATGTAACAGAAGGAAAACTGAAATGGTCACTTTCGTAAAATATGTAAATATGAGGTCATTCATTTGTATCTTGAAAGAGTTATAGATTAGATGCAGACCTTTTACTTTTTGTATCCTTTAAAATTTGTCTGGTCACTATGAGGCACGACCATTGGCTGAGCAGTGTATCATTGAGTGTCAAAGTACCATTACAGTATCTGAACTTGGAGTTGAATGACTGGCCACTTTAAATGTTTGTGTCTGAATGATACAGGACATGAATGAAAATATACAAAACCAGTCAGGGGCATCACGATTATTCGTTAAAATACCGACTGTTTCTGCAATATCTTCAATCTACTAAACCCTCCAAAACATGTAAAGTAAAACCAAAACAATTGTTGTCAGTGCTGTTTAAAATGAAATTTTGTTCTTTACATGGTAACATTTTATGGCCCCAAGACTGAATCTCCCATAAACAAAAGTAACCGAGAGGAAACATATTAAGATAGCACATACCTGAACATATGAGGATTCCGCTCACCTAACATAACTTAACTAAATAGAACAAAATATCATACAAGGAAAATGTACATATTACTCTATAATACCGGTATGATAGACAACAACAGAAAAACATATGTCTCAAGGAACAATAGTAAATTCACGTATCTAAGAATGATTGCAGTGATTAAAAGCCAGCTTTTTATTATGTTGTCATAGAAATAACACCGTTCTGCACTCTTTAAACCGGCTATTGTACTTCGTACACAATTCTCGTTGTAGTGGCAGGTGTCTATACAAACAAACGGTTTTTTTTTTCTTCTCAGAAATGTTTTAGGATAGATGTATTGAATCGATCAAATGTACTTTGAAAAAGCTTTTTCATTGTAGCTGTATAATATTCATAAATGTATTTTCAATAGAAACACCTATTGTTGTTGTGTTTAAGATGTAGACTGATTGATGGGATTGTATATCAATATTGCTGTAAAAGCAATAGAGCACATAAGAACACTATATTTATAAACCTCAATTACCTGTACATCCGATGAGATACGTTATTGCCATTTTATCCTTTATGTGATTATAATCTGAAATCAATATTAATAATAATTGGTTTTGTAATTAGAACAAAAAAGGATATGTTATATGTAAACGATGTCTCTTTCAGTGCAATATAAATGTCACTATCACACTGTCGCACGGAAAATGAAACATTTAACGCCTGGATTCTCCGATGAGCTTTAAAATCACATTATAAAAAAAGGTTTCGTTGCTAAGTATTTTCTGATTTTATAAGTTGGAAACATAGATACATATGGTAAAAAATCACATCAGCACTCAACCGAATGTTTTTTAAGATCGAATCCTCAATTTGTATATCCTCGATATACATAAAGGACATTTCTGATGATCAAAACAATTACGTCGAAGGTTTTATAAAACTTCTCATTATAATGACCCTAGAAAAAGCTAAATTGATAGTGAAGAATATTTTACACACGCAAGACACACCAAACCCTAAAGTGTATACTTTCATTTCTAGTACCAAAACAGTTATCATTACACTGAATACACAAGAAAATGGTTAAGATATAGTTTTTACTGTTTACCTTCGCTGTAAATACTGGTGAATATATAAGTTATATGCACATTGACTCAACTATGAACTTGGAAAACAAAATTATAGCATTACAAACTATTTAGAGATCTCATTTGCACATAAGATAGACGCCATACTTTAAATTTTGTTTGATAAACTTAAAACAAATATTTACCGAAAATTGTAAAAAGAATGTTAACCTGGAAGCGGCGTTTGCTACATTTTCATAATACAGTTTCTTTTTGTCTGTTGTCATTAGTTTTTGTTGCACGTCAGTGTTCAGGTTGTTCCTTTGGTTATCATCTTGAAGCTGAGATTTTTTCCGCGATTTTACTTTGTAAATAGTTATTGAAGGTGCAAGGACTATAACTTTGTAAACCGGATTTATTTTCTCTCATATATTTATAACTTTTTAACCCGGTATACCATTGTTGCCTTTATTTATGCACTTTTTTTTTCCAATTGACACATAAGAAAATGCATGTACTAAGTCAGAAGGTTGACAGTTGTTCAATCATTGGTGTGATGTTTATAACACTTTGCATTTGCCATTTGTTTTGGAAATTTCCGTTTTGAGTTTTTCCTCGGACTTTTGTTATTTTTTTTTATATTCGTAAGTTTTCTGTGTACAGAAACATTAAAATGTGTATCTAATACTGAGCAAACTACCTTGTCCTTGAATTTGAAACATGAAGAAGCTAATAATTGCAAAACAATCAAAAATCATACTTTACGTAACTTCCCGATGTCATCACCAACCAAGTAGTCAGCGTTCCTGTGTTTTCTTGAATCATTAATATGATCATTATTATAAATTTACTGTTTTTAAAACTTTTTTAAATACTAAGGCTGTTTTACCGTAGTAGTAGATTACTTGAGCCATATATGGCAACCCCTTTTGGGATTTTTTTGGTCCTCAATGCTCTTCAAATTCGTACTTTATTTGGGCCATTTATACATTTTTTTCTATTCGAGCGTCAATGATGAGTCTTTCGTAGACAAAACGCAAAAAGAAAACAATGCTGGTATGTATGATAATTTTATTTAGAAAGAACCAGACCAGTCTCCCAATTAATTATTTTTGAAAAAGTCAACTCTCATGCTTACATCTAGCAACCTGATTATGAATGGTTCGACATTGTCTTCAGAGGAAACCTCTTGTATCTTCTAAGAATTCAAAGTGTATATAATACTCATATGTTACCAGGCGACGTGAATACATGTATTAGGAGAGAAAGCCAGGTCGTTTTGTTTTTCTTTTCTTTTCATTTGCAGATAAGACTAGATTATTTTATATTTGTTTTACTTCCTAATTAACAATTATGACACATATCACTACAGTTCCATGTAGTATCACATACTTGTTGATTGGTTTAGATAGATATTAGGTATAAACACCAAGCCTTAAACTCCATATTGTCGAAAATGATGGTCGCAAAAGGCAATCATTGATTTTGATGAATGTATTTCTTTTAACCTGTTTTTTTTCTCTTTCATACGCCTGTTCCTTCTTTAATCTGTCCGCACTTTTTCTCTGAAACTCCTACTAAGCATTGTTTCCATTGAATCTTGAATTTGCATTTAAGTTTCTAATGGTATTGCATATCTCTGTAATCATAAATTATATGTGGGTATTATAAAGAAATACAAAGCTTTTTACAATGACATGAGAAGGCATTTGTATTCACAACTTCCCACTGGAATACATAATTCATAGAATGTGGATGTTTGAGAAATAGTGCAGCGTTATAATGTAAGAAATGGCTAAATAAATGTAATTTGAAATGGCATTGACATCATGTATAAATATAATATAAGATGCTCTTCTAAGATCCAGCGGAAACCAATGAAACTCTTACGAACTATCTGCACTACTAAATATTTTTTTTTACCTGAAATGTAGAATTCAAACTCCTCTTTATAGACTGAATAATAGAAACAAATGTCATTCAGTCTATTCTGATATATTTTCTTGCAGACGCAATTCTTAAGAACGCCCAGTGTTTGTTATTTACTATTGTAAGTTAAAGAATACTAATAGATTGACTGCAAGCTAAATGTACGATACTAAATAAACTGTCTGGAAGATACTTTGTAGACAACTTTAATTTTTCTTTACAAAGTTTGGTTTTCAAAGCTTAGTAGTTTTAGATGGTGTAAGTTCATATAAACAAGTAACCGATTTAAAACGCGACGTCATTCCCTTGTGAATTTTGGTTATTAAGTATAAAATATTGGCTAATGTTGTTGACATTTTTTGTGTGTATATCTGTCTGTCAATTTTTGAACCAATTGATTTGACGGAAAGTTATATTTTGCATCCATCTCTCTATGCTGATTGTGTGTAAGGCTAACAAGTTCTCCGTCGAAGTTCAAAAACCGCCATCGGACGGACCGATTTCCTAGCTTGTTTGTGACATTGAAAAAAGTTCATGTCTTCTCGTACTGTTCCCGATGTAATTATATGCTACGTTTTTGAAAGTGCAAAAACCGACATAGAATGTCGGACGGCATGATTTCATATAAACAGATAAGTGGATGTCAGCTTGCATTGATTATTTGATAACTTTCTAAAACAAAAATTTACATTACGCACCTGTCGAATCAACACAGTTACAAATTCAAATCAGTTACACAGTTGAAAAGCTTTGTAAAACTTGTTTGCACTTTTTGTAATTCAAATAGGGTAGTGCTATACCGGTAGTAGAAAAAAAATTGTGTTCACCATGATATATGGATGTATCCTTGAAAAATTCAGCTGTCTCGTTAGATTTGGTCTGTGATGGTCTAAATTGGTATAACAATTTCCTTTTTTTTTTAAATTGATTCCTGTTTTAGATCGACGACTAATTGCCCTCTATGTTTCTTCTGATAATTTTGCGCCTGTCCCAAGTCAGGAGCCTTTGGCCTATGTTAGTCTTGTATTATTTTTTATTTTTAGTTTCTTGTTTATAATTTGGAGGTTAGTATTGCGTTCAATTTCATATATATATTTATTTAGGGGTCATCTGAAGGACGACTCAGGGTGCGGGAATTTCTCGCTGCATTGAAGACTATTGGCAAACTTCTGCTGTTGTATGTTCTATGGTCGGGATGTTGCCTCCTCGACACATTCCCCGTTTCCCATCTCAATTTTCTTATAATCTCATTGACGTTTTTCCAACATTTGTTTCAATTCAGGTGTATGATGCCTTTGTTAGTATTGTTTTTTTTTTTTTTTTTTATTAACATTCTTATTTAGTTTATGTGCTTCTAAATTTTTGTATATGTTTGACGTCAATGTGTGTTTAAATAGTACACGTTTTTGTTTAGAGGAAAGCCAACAAATTTTCTCGATGTGATGAGAACCAATTTGTGGACTCCTGTTTTTCTCTGCTTTTAGGTGTAATACCACCATAGATTTTACTCTATTAGTCTTTGTTAAATTTGCACTTTTCAAAAAATTGTGCATAATTTATCTTTGTTTCAAATAAAGAAATACTTAGCATGAGTAAAGTTTTATCCTGTCCAGTTCTATAGAAAATTTTCACATAACATTTCATTGCATATAAGAAAAAAACCATCATTGGAAGTTAACCAATCAAATTTCTCCCCTTATTCTATCTGTGCACAAGGTTTAGTCACCATGTAACCTCAATATTACAAAATTTTCTATAGAAATCACAAATAAAAAATAATGGTGTTTTGAAATACCCAAGACATGTGTTTATGACACAGAAATAGTTTTACTGCAATAAAATGTAGAAGAATTACATACAACGGTCAAATTCAAGGGGATATTTTTTTCGACCTACTTTCGTATACAACTGGATGTGATGTACCATGATTTGGTGGTATTACACCTTTAGTCGAATTTTTATCTCTCTGACAAAATCTAAGTTTTCTTGTCAATGTTATCTCCTTTTATTCCTAGACATAATCACCATGATCATATCATGTAGAGAATTATTATCCTAATTCCAAGGCCACATTTGAAGTTGATTAAAATATTTCAGTATAACCGCACAATAAGATATGTTATTGTTTTCAGTCATGATGTTGATAATTAAACAAGGATAAACTGGTTTGTATTCAAGGTCAAACTGTCATACTGAGGTCAAAACATTATCAACATTTGAATAAAAAATGGCTTGAATATAAATTCATCATAAATACCAGGATTGTAATTAAATATTTGCGACAGATATGTGCTTCGTCTACAAAAGACTAATCAGTGACACTTGAATACATGCAGCTAACTTATATGTTGTACTAATACCTGCAGTTAATGTTTGTGTCAAGATTTGAAGAATTGTTTATTTGATATAAAAAAAAGAAAAGAAAAAATCTTCCGAAAATGCCTTCAATGAAATCAGGAATTTTAAATTTGTTTGATCATTTCAATTATATGCACCTGTTATAGTGTTCGTTATGATTTTCTTTGTATATTTAACTATTTATTTCAATTTCGGAATACATTCTGCCATTGTGATGCTTTGCTATGGTAAAACATTTGTATTCTTGATTTTTTTCATGCATGATATGTTCATGTTGAATATCCGGAACAAAACGGCAGCGATAAACCTTCAAGTAGTTTAACACTGTCATTACGTTATCAATTAAAATTAATGATTTATTCATTTATAAAAGAGGAACGAAAGATACCAGAATAATAGTCAAACGTATAAATCGGAAATAAACTGGCAACGCCATTGCTTACAAAGAAAAATACAAACAGACAACTTATAGAACATAAAACACAACATACAAAACTAAAGACTAAGCAACATAAAGCCCATCAAAATTAGGAGGTGGTCTCGTGTGCTACGGAAGGTTAGGCAGATCCTGCTCCACATGCATCACCCCAATGAAGTTTTTATTTCAGCTTATATAGTCTAAAAATATTTTAAAAAAACACACAATAAGTTGAACTTCGAACGCACGTGAGGTGAACCACCGTAGTGCTATTGTTGTCATTGATTAACAACATTTAGATTGATTTCAATCTAGAATTGTCACACGTCTTCAAATGCATCGTGTTAGTAGGATGTATCTAGTGTACCCGATTTATGGAATTCAAACGAAACAATAATTTAAATTATAAAGTTTTTTTAATTGTTAACATGGTTAAATACTGTTCTATTCAAATTTGAAACACAATACCAAGTAACTGGCTGCATTAGTTTGTGCGAATCGAATTGGAACGAATCTTCCAGATACCATTCAAACTTGTGATACATGTATAACATTTAATTAAGTATAGAGATATTAGTGTACGGATTAATCTCGGGTACTTAGTAACATGTGTCACTCGGACCAGTAGCTCATTAAGGTTTCTACGTTTTCATTGATTTCAACTGAGTCCTTTGAATGTATTTATTGAATATTGTATGTTGAACTTTTTTTTTTATAAACGTTTAATCATTACGTCAGTGTACAGTTTACTAATGAGATGTATCATGATTCTCTGAATAAGATTGCTATATTTTAGGAAAAAAACGTGGATGTGATCATAGCGTTTGATGAGGCAATATATATATATATATGTGTAGAGCCCAGGTGGTCGTGTGGTCTAGCGGGACGGCTGCAGTGCAGGCGATTTGGTGTCACGATATCACAGTAGCATGGGTTCGAATCCCGGCGAGGGATGAACCAAAAATTTACAAAAGCAAATTTACAGATCTAACATTGTTGGGTTGATGTTTAGACGAGTTGTATAGATTATATACGTAAACGGACGATATCCAATATCAATATCATGATCTTAGTTCATACGCACTATTAGTTTTAGTTGGAATATAGTTAAAATATCTAAATTAATTAAAATTTATAGACATCGTTTTGCTTTCACATGTTGTTTACCTTCGGAACTTTATAGTAAAAAAATAATAAAATTAAATCAATGAATAATCAATATTCTTAGATTATCGGTATAAATTTCCTCCGATCGTATTTTCTTTGCCAAAATGAATATTACAAATGTTAGAAATTGATAATGAAATTAATAAAAAACCAAACATAGAATTGAAACTTTCTAATGAAATGGTTATATTAGACAGATTTGGGAAAACAATCAAACCAAAAGAATTAAAACTAAAATATATTCGAGACATGATTAATAAGAATATATATCCAAAATGTCAACTTAAATGGCAAGAATTTTATGGCCAAGAAATTAATTGGAAAATAGTATGGGGCAATTTGAAAAAAGTTAAAATCACCAATAAAATGAAAGAATTTCAATGGAAATGCATTCACAATATCATATATACGGAAAGTAGACTTAAAAACATGCAATTGTCAAACGGAAAATGTCATATTTGCCAAACTGCAAATAATACTGAAAATCTGCAACATTTATTTTTCGATTGCAATACAACAAAATTAATCATTAGTAAAATCAAAGATATTTTTACATTATGGAATATTCAATTAGATGATGATAATTTAAAACAGTTTATGCTTTTGGGAGATAGCAGTGGTCACTCGAACCAAAATTTACTTGTAAATCTATTTTTTATTCTGACAAAATGGTCCTTGTGGAAAATAAGAAACAAAATTAAATATAATGGGATAAAAATGTCCTCTACATATATTTTAAATCTTTGGAAATCATACATGGTAACACATCTAAAATCTGTACCCTGTTACTTATCAATTTATACATTAGACAAAGACAAAATAAACACATTAATTAATTTCATACTATAAGTACATACCTTGCAGGAGATAGCAGTCATGTTGTCTGTTTTTTTTTTTATATCTCTTTAATTTATATTGATTACAGTAATCCATGGTTTAAAGATGCACTCGATTATGTGAAAATGTTATGTGAATCTGGTTTATAGGTGCACTCGTTTATGTTTTTATAATGTTATATTATTTACCACTAATAGTACATTCTATAAAGATATTCCTTTTTCACTCATTTTCATATAAAAGAATATAAGTATTATTACATGTATACTATTTTTTTTCGGATAATATAGTGCACATTTTTCAGCCTCCTGCTTCCCGGACAGTTGGTTTAAATGTAAACGGGAATCCACAGTTTGCATCCTGGGCAACTGAGGAAATTGTAAACAGGAAATATTTGGAATAAACAAGTATCAATTTAAAAAAAAAAATTAAAAAAAAAATGAATATTTCACTATTCTTTTTTCAAAAATACAATGAAAGGTGTTCAAAATTGCCCAAGTTTGCTTAGAATGATCACGACAAAAAACACATTTTTGTGCATAAAAATGAATCTCTGAGATAGAATTTTGAAATAGACTATGAAAAAGTAGGTTTATTATATTTTTTTTTAAGATTTCATAATTTTATATTATTAGATTATTATTTGTTCTTTGAATAATGATATTCTAACTAATAATATTAATTTATAATTCTAGATTAATTTTTTTAAGTGTACCTTAGTACATACTTAGAAGCTTATATCTTAAAAAAAATTTGTGCAATTTTCCGAATTTTGATGTTTCAACGTAGCACATCTAAGTTTTGATAGATTCACTACTGAACTGATTTGAATATAAGTGTTAAACGTCATCACTATCCATTGAATTTATTTCTATTTGTCACTGTTACTATTATCATACCAGGTGTTAGTTCCACTTCTGCAACTGTTTCTTGCAATAAGTTGGAAAACGGTTTTGTTCGTAGTACTTATTGCATTCGTTTTCAAAGATGCACTGGGTTGTAAGGATGTATGCAGTTTTTTTTAACTTGTGCTATTATAGTAAATACATCAAAACTACCAGGATACTAATTTAGTACGCCAGACGCGCGTTTCGTCTTCATAAGACTCATCAGTGACGCTCGTATCAAAATAGTTATAAATAAAAGAAAGTACAAAGTTAAAGAGCATTGAGGATCCAAAATTTCAAAAAGTTTAGTAACAATTATGTCGGGATCCATCTTGGGCCTAAACAACACAGAAGATTTTCGATAAACAAAAAGACATGCTGGATTTAGATTTTACGCTATGTTAGTGGCCACAGACCACAATTAATTTCTCTATCAGTTCTTTAGAACGTTTTTTATCATTAAAAAAATTGCAACATGCACTTTTGTCAATTTGTTTTTGTGTGTAATGTATAGTACTAGTCCAAATATATATCCAAAATTCAGAAAGATTGAAGCAATCACTTTTAAAATTTAGCCAATACAAATCCATACCCATATGGACAAGTCAAGAGATGCTCCGAAAACTGTAAATACTACCTTTTTGCACTTGGCCTAATCACGCATTCCATATCAAAATCAGTTTAAATTCAACATCCAAAAAATTATTTCACCTCTCTTCTTTCATTTCCATAAAAAAAATCTAAGAAATGAGTGAGGAAGGGAAAGAAACAAAATTAAGGAAAAATACACTCTATTTAAAAGGAACTATATTCGTGAACAACGAAAAGGTGGGTCATTAATTGTGGTCTTGGGCCTATCAGGGGCTTAAAACTTGACCAATTCTAATAAAACTTGGCATGATTTAAGCTTAGTGTATTATAAAACAGTTTACAAAGGTTCAAAGCCTTATGATACCAAATAAAAAAAAATGTGGCATTTTTTATATCTGAACTTTGGGTGCTGAATTGTGGCGTTGAATTAGAAAAATTTCAATTATCAAATTTGAGCTTCTAAAAACCAAAAGATACCAAAACGTACACTTTTTGATGTCTCTATGTATAAGTAATTATCTAATAAAAGCAACAGATAGCATACTTCATGTATCAGACTTATCAAAAATGGCCAGAAATCAGTTTTTTATGAGCCTGTGCCAAAAAATAGAGGTTTTCAAATGAAGTGAGGCCTTATATGAAATGTAATATTTTTCACTTACCACAATTTTCTGAAGTTGTTAAATTATCAAACAAACTTTAACATGTTATAAATGTTCTTTTAATGGAAATATAAGTTTTAAAAAGCATAACACATGTGGATAAAATGGTCTTCAGCAATGTCAAGCTAAAAAAAACAGGTTGTCAATTTAGGCCGTTCCCCACATTTGCATATTAAAAAGCATATAAATGATATGGGAGATGGAGATATGCTTCTTTTCTGCTCAAATCTTTGCTTAGATATGATAAAACATGGAGCCTGGATGTAAGAAGACTGTCACTTTCAACTATATATGTAGACAGTATGGTCTGATGCAAAGTTTATTAACTTTACTGTTTAAAACCTGAATGAAATTTCAGCCTCAAAAGGCCAATATTTTAACCACTAGCTATCAAACAGAAGAACATAAAGGTAGTCTGTGAAATAGAAAATGTTAAACAACCAGTAATAAGTGTTTTTGATATAGACACAGTGCAATCTGTTTAAAGGAATACCACTTTTAAGTGCATAGAACTTCATATTTCACCTCTGGCATACTGACCGTTAGACTGAAGACTAATAAAACAGCACATTTTGCACTCTTTTTATGTTTTTATTTACTTTTTTTGTGTTGAGAGTAAAACAACTGAAACAAATACCACAAACACATATAGATATCAGAAAAAAACCTATCAGAGAGAAAGTAAGCATGCTGTTTTTGCAAAAATATTGAAAAAAGGAAAAAAGCTTCTTTTTGGGCATATAAGCTGAAAAGTGACATTTTAACAGAATTTCTATCAAATAAAAGTGAAAATGATTTATTATCATGTAGTTTGACAAATTTATACCAATAGATCATTCAGAAAATTTGTCAAAGTAAAATATCAAAATTTGCTAAAATACACCTCTGAGGCCACAGACCACAATTAATTTCTTTATCAGTTCTTTAGAACGTTTTGTATCATTAAAAAAATTGCACCATGCACTTTTGTCAATTTGTTTTTGTGTGTAATGTATAGTACTAGTCCAAATATATATCCAAAATTCAGAAAGATTGAAGCAATCACTTTTACAAATTTAGCCAATACAAATCCATACCCCTATGGACAAGTCAAGAGATGCTCCGAAAACTGTAAATACTACCTTTTTGCACTTGGCCTAATCACTCATTCCATATCAAAATCAGTTTAAATACAACATCCAAAAAATTATTTCACCTCTCTTCTTTCATTTCCACCAAAAAAAATCTAAGAAATGAGTGAGGAAGGGAAAGAAAAAAAAATTAAGGAAAAATACACTCTATTCAAAAGGAACTACTTTCGTGAACAACGAAAAGCAGGGTCACTAATTGTGGTCTTGGACCTAGTGCCTGCTTCATATTAGTATTAAGTTGCGCCTTCGAATATATGTTTGTACATCTTGTATGCTAACTTTTCTTATAAATGTTGAATCATTACGTCATTGCTCCCTTCCAAATTATACGATGTATCAAGTTTCCGTGAAATTAGATTGCTACATGTTAGGTAAGCGAGGCTGTAATTATGGTGTTTGATGAAGCAAAGGAAATATCCATTATCATGATTTTATACGTAAACGACCATAATTCTATATACTAAATTTAGTATCTCAGTGTCGACGCACCATTCCTTTTAGTTGGAACAACGTTAAGGTAATTACGCTAATTTAATTCCAGGAAATCGCTTAAAATTTTCATGGTGTTTACTTTTGCGCCATACATTCCAAGTAAGGTCATCTAATAAAATTCAACCCTAAAACACATGATTTATTTTTCTTGAAATGATCAGTAATAAAAAATATAATATATTGCAGCTAATCAACTTTGTCAATATTTACTGTAGAAACCACAGCAACAAATACAATGGTTAGATGTTTCGATTGAATATCCTATCCATCCCAAAATCAGCAAAAACACCGTAACATTTATTTATTATCATATTTGGATTCAGTCGAAAGTTTGAAGAAGATAGTTCCAAGTGTTTCCGGATTGTATACAAACAACCAAATTAATCCTTGTTGTTTTTCATCATAGACGGCTAATTGGCGATAAAGTAAAACACTGGTCTATTCCTATACAAAACCTGGGTGTCGCATATGATTTTAACTCTTTTTGTAGACCTACACCATACAGTACTGTATTTTATGTCATAAATTTATATCCGAATCTTCGATGTAAAATCAGTCCTTTCCACTATGAACGACAACATTGGTATGACGATCGACACCAACATATCAAAACTTAAGATTTAACTCATACTGAATATTTTTTTGATTTATTCTAATTTCAACTGCATCATGATTTCTTTGAACGATCCGCTCTGTTTAAACCAATCCGGAAAGATGTTTTAAACGGTTCGCAGTGCCAGGAGAAGACATTAATTCAAGAATTCACGTAGCACTTTAGATGTTATTAATTGTGTTGCGTAACCAGATGAATATTCTTCGATTTTTGAAATTTTGAATTGGTTATACTTTTTATTACATCGATTATGGACTTTTAATGGAATTAAAGAAGAATATTCAAGGTACTTTATCTTTTACCAGTCATTCAAAATTCGTGTAAACACAACGTCATCTAAATTGCCTTGATTCCACCAATTGCATTGTTGTATGACGTCAGATTAGTGAAACATAATATCAAGTTTAACTCATAAATCACAGCATATTGTTTGCAACAAATTTGACATAGTTGTACAGTGCAAACAACTTAAGTTGAACAACCTTTTATATTGAAATGTACAAATAATACATAAAATGTGCAATGCAATCTTTTTCGGCATTTAACTCATTCGAGCGTCATTGATGAGTAATTTTTTTATTTGTCCTTTTTAATTGTGTTTCTTCGAGCGTCACTGGTGAGTCTTTTATAGACGAAACGCGCGTCTGGTGAAAATGCGAAATTTTAATTTAGATATCTGTGATGAGTTTATTTGCATTATCTTCTTTATCATCTAATGATAATGCCAATGGTTCAATAGGAAAATTGCTACGACAAAACTAACTTTTTATTTGAAATGAGTTTATGAAATCAAAGTGATAAGTGAAAATATTATTTAATTCTAAAGAAAACTATTGAGAGCATCGTCATTGTTTTGATAGTCATGTGCTATTTGATGCAAGTCCAACAAAGACATGCATACTGTGGGGATAATTTTTTGATACTAGGTAAAGCAGAGTAGGTAATAAATTCTGATATTAAAAGAAGAATTGATTTGAACACTTGCAATTTAAGCACTATTTACATCCAGTCTAATCAATTATATAGTCTATTTATCACAATTTGAACATGTTTAATGAGAAAAAAACAGTCTTTATCAATAATTCATTTTTCTAATTTACCTCGAATGTGCTATGCATCATATATCTATATGTGGGCTAAAAATGACTGATAATGTTTGTAAATTTTCATTCCGGTACAAAAATAATGTGTCAGAGTTTGGGCTTGCAAGAAAGAATGTACACTCATGCAGGCCGATTAACAGTAAATGTCGTACTTATCTGACTAGGGGAAATATATTTGACTATATCACCACTCATGCACATATTTTATCTGATTATTGATAATAAGGAGGTTGTCGGAATATTTCAAGTTGGTTCGTTAACTTTAATTTATTTTTTATTCATTTAAAGGGGATTGCCAACAGCCAGAGTATAAGTTTACATAAATGATGCTGTGTCATCAAATTTCAGTAAAATTCATCCTTTTGTAAACTTGATGACTTCTGATCCAGTATTTGACAATAACAAGTCCTTTAAAGATAAAACAAAATGAAATTTGAATCCATATCTATTGTATTTTATGTCTGTAGCTTGCTGCGTCATATTTAGCTAGGTATCACATTTAATGACGTCTGCTCAGTGACAAAAAAAAAACAAATATGACAGACATTTATTTATCTTTTAACTATCATCTTTGATCATCTTTTCTTGTATATACGACAGACATATATTCACCTTTACTTAAAATGTAGGTTTACTTTTTATGATATTAACGTTTTACGGTAATCGGTAACCAACGTTTATAAAAATGGTTCATTGGATTCTTGAGTGTATAATATTATGTTTAACTCGTTAGAAAAACATGCGATTTTGTGACGTCTATGTTTATACATTTGTACAATAACACTGGAGAAAACATGTTTTGGCCAAAAAAAAATCGAAATACTTTCAGAGATAAAAAAAATTATTTTGGAAATATGATTTTATTTGCAGACAACAAAAATAATTTTTGTTTACTAGTATCATGAATGTTTCATTCAAAACTTTCCTATCTTTTTTAATTGGTTTATCATTTTAAAGACTGACGAGTTTTATTTTATCATTACAACTAGTAATAGGGAGAACAAATAAGCATTCGCGTATTCATGTAAGTTAAATGTTCAATTCAATTCCTCTTTTTAAACTGAATTTCTACAATATTTACAAATTTTGACGAGGAAAAGTACTACTATAAGAACCGAACTCTTAGGATATAACAAAACGGTAGAAGTCCATAACAACCGACAAATTCAAACGTTAGACTGAGTCAGATAAGATAGTGCTTTTATGTATTCTTCGTAACATGATATATTTAATCTCATTATCAAACAGAAGACGATATAAAAGTGTAAGAAGCCATTTCATTTATATTAACCATGTTCACGGATTATTTACTTGTTTGTTTGCAGATATTTCCTCAAATTTATTGAAAAAAGTATTATCTAGTATTGATGTACTGGTTGTTTTTGTTTCGTTTTCAAAATACAGTTGCCTAAGAGGAATGCAATTTTTCTGAGGAATTATTTGTAACATAGTGTGCATTTGGACCATACATATATGGTCGTGATACTTTATCGTGGATAATATGAGTCTATTCTCATATGGTCCGAATAATAGCATATGGTCCTTGTATTAAACGATGAATGTTGAAACATACTTTTTATTGTAAATTAAATAAGTATGGCCATATCAGGTGTCACTCATATGACAGGCATCTTAATTATTAAACCGACTTTCTTTTTTATTATTATTTAAGTTTATAAATTTGATTTTAGTACATTCAAGTTTGATAAATATTTCAAATACGTTATAGTGATTAAGTGTGCCTTTTCCCAAAAGACGAGTTAGATAAAGATTAAGACATTTAAATTAAAAGAGCATCTCAATAAGTAGAGCTTATAATTCAATAATACTGTTTTAATATTGCTACACATGGCTTGCGCGGATTAATCCATTAAAAAAGGGGATCAAACACCCGGACACAATGAAACGTTCATATATTCAACTTAAAATTGAATACCAACTGAGGGAGGGGTCGAACTCCTAGAACACGCATTTGGATCTGGCGATGCTGCCTCACTCGACTATACTGTTTTGCAGTTCAGAGAACCAACTATACTTATAATGAATAAGAACGCCTGTATTATGCATATTTATCAATAGTTTTTTTTCTTATAAAATAGTGATATATTAAGATATTATGTTTATTCTTTATTCAAAGAATAAGAATCATATTCTGATTCAATACCGAAATTTTGCCTCCTTATGAATTGGTCATCGCATGCAGTAGACGGTACATCTCACTATTGATCGCCCGCAAAAAATTATACATGAACAGTTTAATTACGAATACATATGGAATAGGTTCACATCCAATATAAAAAACCCGAAATAAGGTATGATTGCAAATGAAACAACTATCTGCCAAAGTTGAAATACAGTTAACAGAAGCTATTATAGGCAACAGGGCAGGCTTCAGCCAAGACAAAAACTCAAACCGCATAGTCGTCTATGAAAGACCTTGGCATGAAAACTATAAAATGATTCAACTGAGAATAACTAACGGCCTAATTTATGACAAAACAATATACAACACACAAATATAATAGACATGAACCAACGACATACGCTGAACTGCATGCTCCTGGCTAGCGATATAACATAAAAAATGTGGCGGGGTTAAAAATGTTTGGGAGCGCTCAACCCATCTATACCCTGGGCAGTGGTTTAAGAACACAGAGTATGAATACACTGTAAAAATCAGTTGATGTTGGCTTAACTCATCAGATCGACATAAAACAAGTTTTGATTGACAAACAAAACCACAGACGATTTTTACGCAACCGTTTCCTCGGCCACCAAAAGGATACACAACATGTTAACTCGGTTCCAGAAATAGTTCTGGGATTTCGACTTTATTTCAAAGAGAACCTTTTTATATTATTGGATAAGATATATGATGACTACCATAAAATTGTGATGAACATGCAATGCGCAGACTGAAATGTTTAATAAACCAGATTGCTAAACGTTGTGCTGGTTTTGTAGACAGAGGCCACAAAATACAGAAATAGTTTACTGAAAGTAATAACATCTTTAATTTTATAATGCTTTGTTTGACTTTACATAATGCATTACATTATCGATAGAAATTCAGAAGTCACTTGAGACGTCCCCTTAAGGTAGCACTACAGTCTAACAATGATTTTTTGGTCAAATTTTTTTTATCACATAGTTCTGAAGTAAGTATTATTCTGCACAGTTTGTAAAAATCCCAAAGTCATTATCATATCACAACAGGTAGTAAAGTGATAATGAATTTATGTAAATAAAAGCACATGGTAATTAATCTAAATATATAGGCATTTGGGAGGGGCTAATATGTCAATCATCTGTTGATACCAGTGTCCAGCTGTTAATCCCTGACCACAAGATAAATAATGTAGTCTTATCTCATTGTTTTGAAACAAAAATATTTATATAACATGGAAGTAAACAAAGAAAAAGAAAAAAAAACAAAAGGGAAAAAATCTACCAAAAAGGAAAATTAGTACTATGGAAAAGAGTGGGGAAGTATTTTTGAAAGCGTCTGACTGCCTGTATAAAATTCTTCCCTGTGGTCTTCTTCATTTATTAAATACAGTTTTATGAATTTTAACTAATTTTCAGTTAATATGTATTTTTCAGTCCCTTTAAATTAAATGTATTTTCAAGAAAAGGGTGGGTTGATCTTTTTATCAACATGTTTTTGATGCACACTTTTAATGTACTAGCTAATTTCAGACATAGTTTTACATTATTTCTTTTTTTAAAATTCAAATGAAAATTATTCTTTATATATAGAAAATAATGATGTTAAGCATTGATTAATGCAGCTGGTCAATCATGTGTTTCCCTATCTGAGACTGTCTGGAAAGAGGCGGAGCTTTGTCTTTATTTAATTACTTCATCACAGATGTTGGTCAGATCTGTGACGTCAAACTCCCGCCAAATGCCAAGTTAGTGTTGGACAGTTCACATATAATGCAAAATTTACAGCACTAGAGCATCAAAGACACAAAGTGTGTGGTTCTATTTATATAGTAATGGTATCAGAACACTCCTGGGGTGTTCCCAGTGGAATGGTTGTATTTATATTGACTTTATAGGGGTTCTAAGGGGGAATTTCAGTTTTAGGTCATTTCTCAGAACAATTTTTCATGAAAAATGTAAGGAAAAATTGACAATAGAAACTTTATGGGTACCCCCTTTGGCTTGACTTTGATATATATGATTGAAGGGTGTATTTTCTACAATACCGTGTCCCAGTTTTTGGATAATTCGTTTCTAAATGAATTTATGGGTTTCCAAAAATGAAAGGTGAAATGAGGTTTGGCACCCAGCAGTTAAATCAATATATCTTCTTACTGGAGGCATATATCAAAAATCTGAGACACGGTTTAAAAGATTGTATATGGTTGATTACAGGGATGAAAACAAATTTTAACTACCATTTGACATGAATGTGCCATTTTCATCCAAGTTGGAAGACCACTTTTTTGGCCATTAATGAGCTATATTTTGAGACATATCAAACCAAAAATAAATTTATATATAAATTAAGAAAGAGTTATATTTCAGCTTTAAAATGAGTTAAAGATTTTAAAAATCCATTGAGTAGTTTGGGAGAAATTGGTCTTTAAATACTATTGATTGGAGTCAGAAAATTCTGACTGTAGTGCTACCTTAAACAATGTTAAAAGATGATACGTTCTGTCTCTTTATTCATATTTGTTGAGATAAGAAGGACAGCACGTGAATAAAGAGTTTAAAAAAAGAGCGATGAATATTTGTTTTATTTCATAATGTGCCTTTTTTTGCAAATGATTGAATAAATTGGTGAAAACAGATGTCATGATAAATTATGTGGTGTATCAATTTTTTTCTGAATCAATTGATTATGTACTCTGTTTATCACATTTTCATTTCAAGGTTAAGTACAGTGCATACGGGAACAAATTTGAACAGTTTTTTACAATATATATTATTTCAGCAAATGGTAAAATTGTTCCGCTATGTTTTGCATGCTTTCGTTGTACCGTAGATAATATTGAGGATAAAATAAATTAATGATTCAGTTGCATAAATATCAACAGATTGTTGCAAGCTTATGAATTACTTGAGGTCAAAGAACACTGTGAAAGGTTATTTTACTCTTTCAATACTTTAATTTACATTAAAAAAGAAATTTATCTGTGCACTTTAAGCTCTTATAATGCTAAATGGCTTATTCATAAACAAAAGAACAAGTTGGTAACACGAACAGAAAACATCAGTTTGAAACATTTTTAAGATAAAATCTATGAGGAGTGTAAACCCCCATGTAATAAGGACAAAACCGTTAACAAAGATCAAAATCCCTCTTAAGTTCAAATGTAAAGCTATATATAAATTGCATTCTGGATACAATGTTTCTAAAAAAAATGTAAAATGTTATTATGTATAAAAATCTCTTCAATAATATTCCACAGAATTGACATTCAATTTTATTAATAAAGAAGAAACAGATTAAAAATTTTGAAAGACGTCATATACATGTGTGTCCTAGTAGACAACGATCTGATTACCCTTCCGAAGCATTAGGTATAATCTGCAGATTGTTTGTGCAGTGAGTTTTTAATTTCAAATGTAATGTTTAAATCAACATATTTGTCTTTTTGTTTCTATTCGACTTCAATATTCTTTTACTTTCAATATCCATTAACCTTTAACAACGTTTAGATATTGACCCTATGAGTTAACCGAATACAAGTAATATAAGTTTTGTTTCATAAATATATGAGTGGGTGGATGGGGACTCAATTTGAATATTTTTAAACAAAACGATACTATTTTTTCTCTATGCGGGTTCGTTATTCTATATTATGTAAGCATTCTTCCAAACATCAAAATCAAAAGCAAAATCATTTTTGAACTAATGATACAGGTTTGTTTCGGTTTTTGTAAGGCCAATACATGGTTATTTGTTCATAATACTAGTCAAAACTTGTTTGACTAAGGTTGAACTCATTCTTATTTACTCTTTCTTTCTTTTCTTTTTTTGGGGGGGGATGCGGTTAAACAATTGCTAAGCAAAACGACTTGTTCATTATATATAAACTTTGACAGATAATTCTATTTGGAAATCGATTGATTTCATCTTTGCATTCTCTTTTTCAATTAAATCATAAGCAAACAATAACATACAGAAACATTATTTTTTTCTTTATTTCATCATGTTCATTTTACTGTAACAGTTGTCTTAAATTTTCATTAAATTTACATTCAAATAATGCATGTTACAATAAATTCCATGCCACTCACAGTAGATGCTATTTGGCTATGCATTTGTTTAATCTTTAATCTAGTGTCAAAACATTTAAATTCTTGACGACCAATTGATTAAATCAACGACCGTTTTCACTGTACATTGTGTATTCATAAAAATCAAATTTTATGAACAAGGCAATACTGGGCAATGCTGTATGTATAATGATCATTAACAAGCAATGATATCTAATTGAGCTAAAGTCTTGTCATTTGTTTTTTGGTAAGAAGTCTTATTTCGTTGCCGCAATGACGTATAGAACTCCTACCTGTACTAAAACTAACTCGTGTCACATGGTGATTACTCATACTATATCCGGAATGAGATCGTCGGTACTTTTTAAACTTACAGAGAAGTTTTTCAATATGGTTTCGAAACTTTTTCCCTGTTGCACAATACAGATAAAAGTTTATACAGTGATTAACATACATTAAAAGTTCGGCAATCGTTGATATCAATGCTTGTCTTGCGAGAAGCCGAAGTCCAGTTTCTTTTTTCCACAATGATTCTAAAATTAAATAAATATTCACAGGAAAGGTAGTTACAATAAATGAAAACGAAACTGCTAATAACATAATTGTTAATTTGATACAGCCCTCACTCGGTAAACGTTTCTGTAAATGATTGTTTCTGCCTGATGTGCAGTGTTGTAACTGAGTTCGACACTTTTTAGCAGAAAGCACCTGTTTTATAATCCAAAAATTCAAATTAAACAGTAAAATATAAGGTGCAAAGGAATAAAGAACAGTATCTACCCACGGCCAGACTTGGTTTAATAAAAATGCATGTTTCGGCACAGCTTCACATCGAGCTGAATCATTTAAATATGATTTATCCGACACGTGAACGGTCCAAAGGAAGTGTGAATTGGTTGCAATAAGAATCAGAAAAACTGACATAGTCACCATTCTCGCTCGCTGGACGCTGCATAAAATTGAAGCTTTCAGCGGATGACATACCGCTATATATCGTTCAACAGTTACAGCAACAATGAGCCACACGGAAAAATCGCTGATTGTATAAGTTAGGAAAATTGTAATTTTACAAATCCAGTTGTTTTTATTCCTTATATCCACTCCGGTTATCTCCCCAGTCCACAGCCGTAAAAGACCAAGGTATAAGACAACTAAATCTGCCAAAGCTAACACCGCTAGATAAAAATATGTAGAGACTCTCATCATAGATTTCCTAAGAATCACGAAAGAAAAAATATTTCCAAAAGTTCCAATAAAAAGTAAAACGGGTGGAATGTATGTGATTATCCATTTCTTAGCTCTGTATTCACTATAAATCATTAGTATTGTTTCATAGTCATGAATGAACATTGTTTCGTTTGTGATTGCGTTCCCGTCGTTGGCATACATCGAATACTGATAATAACTGTGTAAACAGAAGTTGATATATAAAACTGATAATGTCTTGGACAAATCGATTCTTTAAGCCACATGCGTTAATCAACAAAAACTTACAGCATTTTTAAAAGACGGTTAAATTTCATACCTATAAAACGCCTGTACATGATGGTTTTCTAACACCTCTCATTATAGCTTGAAGATCCGGTAGCTATTGATGAAAGTCTGTACATGAAAGCTGGTAATTTTCTTACAGTGTTATTACTATCGGATTGGACGGTTGAAATTCTTAACATCGTCATGTTATGTTTTTCAACGAAGGCTTTCATTAAAGAGGAGATTGATTCCAATAACATATTATTAAAAAATCCGTTCATCTTTTCTTCTTCTCTATAATATCTAACATTATTCAAACCATTTATCAGTTTTGAAATTATTTTTTTAAAAGAAGGATTATATAAACAGTTTGACGTCAGATCATTTATGAAAATTACTTCTAAATGAATATCAAACAATCTGTTGATGATGCTTAATATGACAGTGCTTTTATTGACGTTTGGAATACCTGATATTCACTGAGGCCATTAGTGAAAATCAGTAACGTCAAACGTCAATTATACCATATATTTACCAAAGCAAAAGGAAATAATTGTTTTTTTCTTGTAGTCCGGAAGAGAAAATATCATTACCGACAAGTATCAAATCCAATTTCACATTTTTTCAACTTGAATATTTAACGTGAAATTAATAGACGCTTTGCGCAATGAGTATGATAACAAGTAAACATATTTTACTGAAAAAGGTCACACTGCATCTATGCTCACTCGTTATACATGGCATTCCGACTGTTTTAACTATAAGTTTGTTATGTTTGTATAAGGTTTTAAAGTATTTGAACTGTGTTTTATAATAATACAAATGTAATATAAGTATTTAAAAAAAAATGGATGTTGAATACATTTAATTTCTTTAACATACTGCTAAAAAGCGATGGGTTGGTGTAAACATTTAAGACGAATCTACAGTTTTTGTAAACAATACAAAATAAATGCATCATAAACAAATGTTTTTATAGTTGTAAAATATGGGGCTTTACTTGCACTTTGGTGAATGCTATATGAAAGTATTTGATTTTAAAGGTAAAACTAGACATGGTTTAAATGTGATTGAAAAAATAGCTTTGACTTAGAGTCAGTGGGAAAACTTTGCTGAATAATGGTATCCTCGCTGTATAGTAGTAATGTATCTGATCGTACAATCGAGTGCGCCACGGTAAAAGAAGTCATGGATTTTTTATATGCACGTTAAAAACCTTGAACTGGCATTCCTAATAGTTGCAAATTGCTTTCGAAATGCATTTGATGAGCCTCAATAATTGAAGTCATGAATTGATATGTTGAGGTAAAATATATTGTGCTTCCATTCACTGATGAATAAAGAGATTGTTGATCAAATGTTTTTAGTAAAATTGTTTACCTAGCTTCATTTATTTCCTACGGGTTTTCTTTTGATTTATTATACTTGATGGCTGTTCTCAACTGATATGTCTTTATTCACGACGTTTTAGTGCGAGATATATGTTTCATCTATATGTAGGTCTTTTGTATTGCTCGTTTGTTGTCTTCTTGATTGATCTGTTTTATCCTGCAATATAAGGCAAATATATCATTCATATTAAGAATAAGAACAATCAAATATGCACCAACTAAGATTGTTTTGTGGGGGTTTAATACCACTTTCAGCACTGTTGCACTATTCGCATGTTATGAGGAATATTGTGAATTATTATAAAACAAACTGTACGTTCCCGTTTTTTCTTAAAGTGTTCTTTATCTCATATCTTATGTGGAATATTTTTATGTGTTTCCTTTTACATAAATATTTTACAAAGCATGACGATAGAATGATTTAGTGTAAATTTATCGTGTTGACATTTTATCAATCTAAAACCTCAAATGAATTTATGAATAAAAAAGTTTAAATTTCATAGCATCTACAATATTATAAGTTTTGAATTGTAATAAACTCACATATTTAAAAATGTATGTCGTGTCATTATTGTTTTTTTCTTAGAGGCTTATTTTTCTTCAAAGCACATTTATATATTTGCTGCTTGAAGTATCACTTCCGGCAGCGACGTTAGTTTTATATTAAACGATATTGTTAAAGATAGATAAAGATTAAATTGCGTTTCACGTGTTTGACATTATTATATTGGAATAACAGTATCTATGGGCTATAATACAATTTTTTTTAAAGACTATTTTTTTGTGATGTCATCGAAAGTATTCTTTGTTGGTTGAAAATATTTCATTGGAGATCTGATAGAAAAGATGTTCAAAATCTTCAATGTTCATTGTTGTTTCGCTTCTTAAGATTTGATATACCTTACAAAGGCTTCTTTTGACGAAAAAATTTACAGTCAAGATAACTAATTGTTCAAGGTTACATTTAGTATAAACCAAAACATAACCGACATTTGGCGTTTAATAGCATTTTATAGTTGTTGATTAATGTGGGACGAGTACACCATAAATGATATTTATGATAGGAATAACATAATCCATAAATCTACCATTGAGTGTCTGACGAAAAGACATATGGTCACTAAAGGTCTTCCGATCGGCAGTAAAATCCTTGCCAAAGTAGGGCACTCGTTTGTCTTTGTCAGATATACGAGTACACAATAACGTCAGTTCAAAATGGGGACGTTAAATCTGATGCCTTGTAAATAAATTAAGAGAGTTTCACATGCTGTCGACGTTAAAACCCCTGGAAGCAACAGTTTGAGGGTCTCGTGGGTGGCCTTTTGCAAATCATATTTAATAGCTATATCCAATATACCCTTATTTGGCCTAAGTAGAGTATTATTCACTGACCGTAATCCAACATGGCCTCTATTACAAGACCTACCTACCTAATTAACTGTAACTTGTTCTCAGCATAAACATGCATGCATTATTTTCCGTTGAATGTTAAGCAAACAACAATGAATAAACCATACCATACAGATGTTGTCCCCACTGTTCCCTTGCATATTCACATAGAAAATTATGTTGTGAAACATATAATTAAATACTAGTGGAAACCACAGACTACTTTTCTTTCGATTGAAATTTATTTTACATTTTTCCAATAATAATATTCATATGGTATCAAGTGTTATTTCATGTGACTTTACGGTATGTTTCAGAGAACATTGTCGTATATGTATCACTTATAGAACTTTAAGCTGTCATTCAAAGACTGATGCATATATTTTAGTCATGCACGTGTCATCTCTCAGAAGACAGATGCTGATATATTTTTGTTTTGCACTTTTTATCTATTCATACAACCCTCGGATTTCAAATGTTTGACTGTGACCGTTCCTGGTGAAGGTAAATCCAGAAAAGTGCTTTTGACGCAAACACATTATTCAACGTGTTGTTTTCAATTTTTAAAAGACCGATGACTTTCAACACCAAACCTCTAGAAGCAATTTGACATGCAGTAACGTGCATAATAGTGTAGAACTCCAGTAAAGCGTCTTTCTATCATACTATTCCCGTTTTGAATAAAACCTGATGCAGAATGATGACTTTGTGTTCAGTCATTCTGTATCAGTATTTCATGTTTTAATGAATGCTTTGAAAAAATTGTCAAAATTAAATTTTATAAAAAATTTCTTTTGAAAACGGTAGATTTATGTTTAGACTTTAATGATAGATAGACACCAAACTAGTATCTAGACCGAAACAGTCTAAAATCTGAGTTTGCGCATATGTATCCAGCAAGGGGACTGCAACCGCCAGTCTAGACAGGTTGCCTATCAGTTTGTGTTTTTGTTCTAGCCAGTGTTTATAAAAGTTTCTTCAATAAATACTTGTAAGAATGTTTGCAATACGATTATAATTGCACGGTATTATATGATTGATACTTTTATCCTTAAAACCTAGTAATTTTTGTTCAGCTCTTATGATGATATTCTTGTGTTAGTATTAAGCGATCAGTTAATTAGTTCATGCAACATACAGTCCTTTTAATGTGCAAGTATCAAAATCTTTGATCGATTTTAAAATGTGAACGTTTTAATAGATCATTAAGCCCTACATATTATTCACGTTCAGCACCGAAAATAGTTATAACTACGTCATTTGTTGAATCAAAAATATTTAAATTGTCCGTAACTAGATGAGTGGAGGATTTTGAGAGATTTTGGAAGAGATTAATGTCAAGAAAGCACGAACACTCAACATTCTCACGTTTAGAAGGAAGAATAAATGCTACAATTAAAAACCAATTGTTTAGAGAACAATTGAAGGTATTTCCACCAAAAGCAATGTATTTCAATATGAAAGTTGTAAAATTAGGTTTAAAATATCATTTCAATTGTCAAATGATAGCTTATTGTACGCTGATTCCAAAAATATATAGTTTCTATACAATATTTTTTCAATAAGGGAGATAATTTGTTACTTCCGGTTTGAAGAATGTTACTTCCGATAATATGTGAATATTTACTTGACACTGATTCCAAAAATATCTGGTTCTATATACTTTCATATTAGTACAAAAAAATAGCTATTCCTGGTTTACACAAGGTCACTTCCGGTTTTTTATTCAAGGGTAAATGGTTTGATAACTTTGGCCAAAAAAACTTATGGCTTTATCATGTATAGATATAAGGTAAAAGCAAAGGTCGAAATCTAGAACGTCAAATTAATCTATGACCAGAAATAAATTTTAAGGTCATAAACCAAGGACCTCAAATCAAAAGACCATAGGTCTTAATTATTTTTGGTTAATGAGTTATATCATCATACTCATATTTTTAAATACAAGAGGGGAGAAAACTACCTTTTACGTTCAAGGTACCTTTTCAATCAAAACTTGCGTGTTACCACATGTCGCAACTAACAATTTAGTGAATATGATTTGTTGATATCTTATATGGTTTTTGGAAATAAGTAGAAATAAGCCAAATTCAAAAATAAAAATATGACTTTGACCTTTGACCTTGACCTACATGTACAAAATATCATTTTCATTTTTTTGGACCAAGGACCTCAAATCAAAAGATCCTAGGTCTCTATCACTTATGGTTTATAAGATAGAAATGCATATCACTTATATCAAATGCATAAGGGGATCATATAGAGCGTTCATATTGCTTCGGTCAAAATAGGACAAATCGTGCAAAGGATATAACGAGCAATTTTTGAAATAAATTTTTCGTAAACTTTTACGGTTGCGAAGGAATCGTGGACACAAGGAAAACATTATTTCGGGAGATAAACTCCTACAAAGAAAAGTATTCGGTGACGCAGGGTAAATTTCAAAAGCGCACAAATTGTTCGATATCATATACCAAATATCCGAGCGACATATTACGAAACAAATATTTATCGCAAGAACAAAATTAGGCGAAGACAAAAACAAAATAATCAGAAGAAAAACAATAGGTCTTTCCACAGAAAAGTGGAAAGACCTAATTATTATTTGTGTCCGTAATATGGTAAAAATAACTCAGTGTATCTATAAGCGGTTCACATTTTTATTAATATGCCAAACTGATGTTTTGAATATATGACAATTGAAGTTGTGAAATTAGTGAATGTCTTTTGGAATACGTGCATGCGATGCATTTATAGCATTCTTTTTTTAATAGGTTCATCCTTTTTTCTTATTCCACTTACACAATGCATTCAGAAACTATCTTGAAGGATTATATAATATTCGTATTTGTGTGTCATATTTTTTACGTTTCTCCTCGTTATACACAGCTTTTAAACATACAATGGGGAAAGAAACTAGACTAAGTATAAAGCCTCTGGTCTTTTCCTGTTTAATCCATAAAAAAGAACACACACATTCAGTTCAATACAATGATTATTACGTGATCTTCAATTACCTCAAGCTATCTTTTAAGGAAATGAACATATCAAACTATATAAGCTTTCAGAGTTATTCCTTCCTTTCCATTGGGCTTATTGTAACAACCTACTTTTACTGAAAGTGTTCATTATTTATTTGTATTCAGGAAACATTCTTCAGGGAATTCATTTTGATATCTAGAATTCATATTCAAAAATAACATTGAAAACCATGTTAAGCAACTTGTTCATCTTCTATAAAACTTGCTGTCTAAACTGTCTTGTAAAAATGGTACCATATATTGATAATAGTCTAAATAAGTAAAAAGGCAGTAAAAAGTCTTGTACTTGGGTAAAATAGAATACATAATGGAAATGGATAATGACAATATGACATGGAATAAATAGCTGGGAAAACCTTCAAATGAAAATTTATGATGTTACAAAATGTATTGCAATGGTTGAGACCGAAAAAGTAAGTGTGAAAATCTGCAAAAAGTGCAAAAAATCTAAAACTATGCACAAAAAACAATTGCAGTGATAAATATACTTAGCAGAAGCCGACCGTGCAAAGACTGTAAAAACTTCTATTTGTTGTACTTAGTAGAATATTTATCTGGCATGCATATTTATGTCAATGAAAAACAATCATTTTAATTTCGATGGATACAAACAGTAGCTTAAAGTGGTCCATGTATTTTCATTTTTTGTTTTTTTAGACAAAATTGTTTTTCCTGATAATGACACCGACACCATCGCATACAATTTTTCTAACATGTCTAATGCTTTAATAATTTAAATTGACTTTTAAACATGTATGGTGGTATGCCTTCGTCACTACCAACTTGTTGGTATTATCACTTCGTCCTTCATAATATCACTGTTCCATAACCATGTCGACATTCCTAACTTGGAAGATAACATATCCATGTGTAGACCGTATGCACCTTCAGGATATCATTTCCATTCTCAATTTAATTTCCTCACTTTCAGGGTCATATTTCCATGTTTACCTTTCTCGATTTTACGGTTTTATGATTAATAATTTCTACATTTCTCACTTCTACAGTAATGTTAGCATTTCATCCTGCCATGAATTGTTACATATTTTTTTGACCTTTTTTGTAATTTGTATTATATGTATTATTTCATAACTAAACGGATAGCGCAATCGGATTTCGAACGGATATTTTTTTTAAACCCGCTTTCGTCCGTTTGACGTCCGTTCTTATCCATTAAATGTCCTTTCATATCCGTTGAATGTCCGTTTAGTGTCCGTTTTATCCATCGACGTCCGGCATGTCCGTTAAAATTTGTTGAGCATGTTCAGTACTTTGAACGAACGTTCAATGAATGAAACGTCCGGTAGGTCTCTGTTTAGTACTACCTGTCTATTTCAATTTCGTTTTATATCTGTTAATTGTCATTTATACGTCATGTAGTAAAATTCACCAACAAAACTTCTACCGGACATATTAAGGATAAAACGGACGATGAATGGGTAGTAAACGGGACGGATAACGAATTCCTACCGAATATAAGACGGATAAGTGCCAATTGAAAATGTCCCGTCACCCAGAATTTCAGATTTCTTGAGTGTCATGTATGTCTATAACTCGTGCTGGATCTTAGAATAGGAGTATGTCTTAACTATCAAGCAGATCCTGTTTATGTCCGACTAAAATCAAATGTTAAAAAGATAAATCTACAAGTGTTCGAGAAAAAAGAGGAGGGAAAGACAACGAGATGGTTGTCAAAACCATTGTAAAGTCCGTGGAGATATGTTTTATCATTATCGATTTTCATTTTCCGCTTATCTTGTTCATCCGTTGTATACGGTATACTTCCGTCAGGTGTCCGTTTTATGGGGTACTTGTCCGTTGGATGTATGTTCGACGTTAGTTCTGTTCAGAAAGTTTCCGTTTCGCGTACGTTGCATATCGTTTGAATGTCCGTACGGCATTTGTTACCCGTCCGTTTTATTATGTCAGTATAACAACGGACTTCAAGCGGATACAAATTTGTAATCGGCAATTTGTTTTTTTTACCCGTTCGGCGTCCGTTTGAGCTATCCGGTAAGTTGTGACTACAGTTTTACACATAAAATATGCGATATTAAAGCAAATCGGTAAAAATACATGAGACAACTGACAGCCTCCAATCGCACATGCAAAATTATGAAATACAGTTTGTTTGGTTAATGATGAAATGAGTATCCAACCTTATAGTTATTAACAAAAGATTATAGAATTGATTTTCGATTATTTAGAAGCAATTCGACTGACTAAAGCTATATCATGCTTATGGTAATATTTGGAGTATGGTATGCAGCTTTTGAATGTCGCCTTTCTATCTCTATGACATTTAAACGACTTGTTTTGTTGTTTTGAAAGTGTCCATACACATTGAATTAATAGATGTTTTTTATTTTTACCAGTGTAATCCATTTCTAGTTCCATTCACATTCAGAAACTGTGTATTTAAAGGATTATACACTTTATAGAATTGTATTGCATATTGTTTCAAGATTTTGTTCTTAGTCTCATACTGTTTAAAGCATACAATAAGGATATCATAAAACCCTATTCTTTTCCTTTTAAATCATTTAAACATCAGCAATCACATTAAGTTCTATACAGTGATTATTACGTGATATTTAATTCCCTCACGTAATTTTAAAGGGAAATTATCATTTTTGAATATAAAGGAAAAGATTATTACATCGTTTCACTTTAAGCGTATTGAAACAACCTATGTCATTCTATGTGTTCAAAATTGATTCATATTTAGGAATAATTTGACAGGGAACATATGATAGACTTATAACTGGTGGTGAACTAACACGAACAACACGCCAACTCTCCATCCCAGTCGTAATTTGTTAAAGGTCAACTATCATTGGTCAAAGTACGGTCTTCAACATATTCATCACTAAGCCTTTGTTAACACCGAACAACAAGCTATGACGGGCTTCAAAATGACTAGTGTAAATAAATCAAACAGGAAAACCGGCAGTCTAATATATGTAAAAAACGATAAACGAGAAGTGTTTATGAACCACATAAACAAAAGACAACAACTTAAAAACAGTAACCTGGCTTAGGACCTCTGTCAACAAATGAAGCGGGTTGTCACGTGTTATATGTCGGTAACCTTAACTCTAGTATTAAAATAGCAGTATATCATTACAACATAGAAAGACTCAATATGAATATAAGCACAAACCAGTTAACATACATAGATTTTTTTTATATACAGCACAAAATAACATAATAAATACATTGTGTAAAACAATTTCAAAAAGACAACATCAACCTTGGACAAAATTACGTTAAATAAATTAACGTACGCAGATATCTTTTTAAAATAAATAATTTTGTTGTTACATTGAGAAGCACAGAAGTATTTTTTTACAAAATAAATTTGCTGTTCATAATACTAAAACAGAAAAGAAAGTTTATCGTAGTTATCAACACTTTTCAAAGATGGAATACATGTATATATAAAAAAAACAATAATGCGACTAGAAATAACACCACACAACCAAACATTAAAGTACAAAACAGCATTTGAAAACTCTTGCATCACACATTAAAAATGTATCTGTCAAGTTAGGACATTTTTTCTCATTCGAAAAATATGATTTAATACATCTGGCATAAGTACAGTCCCAACACAACTCTAAAATGTGGATTCTTTTGACTTCATAAGGTAACTAAATTGTTGCGACAATATATTGGTCTGTTGTGAAGATTTATTTCATTGGCAATCATACTGTTATACCGCTGACGCAGGTTAGGAGGAGGGTTGGTATCCCGCTAAATAGTTATCAAAGGTACCAGAATTATAATTAAGTACGCCAGACGCGCATTTCGTCTACATAAGACTCATCAGTGACGCTCATATCAAAATATTTAAAAAGCCAAACAAGTACAAAGTTGAAGAGCATTGAGGAACTAAAATTCATAGCATGTTAAACCCCGCCACATTATTTATTTATGTGCCTGTCCAAAGTCAGGTGTTTGTTTATGTGTTACATATTTGTTTTTCGTTCATTTTTTGTTATATAAATAAGGCCGTAAGTTTTCTCGTTTGAATTGTTTTAAATTGTCTGAGCTGGCCTTTTATAGCTGACTATGCGGTATGGGCTTTGCTCGTTGTTGAAGGCCGTACGGTGATCTATAGGTTTTATATCTGTGTCATGTTGGTCTTTTGTGGATAGTTGTCTCACTTGCAATCGGACCACATCTTTTTCATATACCACATATAAGAAGATGCAGTACTAGGCTAATGAGACAACTCTTCATCCAAGTCACAGTTTGCAGAAGATAAATATATCCCTTTTATAATAAAATGGAATTAAGTTGATTTAAATATATTCAGGAAACATATATTGTGTATCTTGTGTATACATAAGCCTGTAGACATGCATTCATAAACATTAACAATCAAATCAATATTTTGCACTGTCGTTTTCTTTGGAACAATATTGGTACTTAAAAACATAGAGCATGCGGATATTTGTTGAACCTGGAAATTAAGTTCAGTTATCGTTGTAGTTAAGTTGTACTTAAGATTGGAATAATGCATAATATATAATTAGACATAGCAAATATACAAAACAAGTAAAGAAATGTTATTCATAGAATGTCATAATTTTTGTGTTTGTCAGTCATGCTGACAATCGTTAAAATTATTAGCATAACATGGAATTTGTTTGATGTAAACAAAATAATAAACAGCATGCCTAAGAATAATATTTACTCAAATAATCCTATGATACCCACTGAGTTCGTTAATCGTTAAATAATCTCTAAATCCGAAATAAAGTGCATTATTATAGATTTTTGTTATTTATTTGAAATCATTCTTTCGTATATAAAAATTGAAATAAGTAATTATATCGACTTTGCAATATTTATACGTTACCTTGAAGTCCTATCATCGTAGTATAAATTAAAGAAAATCGGCAACCACAACGACGTGTTCACAAAATGATTTTATTTTTTTATGTTAGTTTATTAGTAAAAGAAGTTGTGATATAACTTTCAAAGAGACAACTCTTCACCAGAGACTAAATGGAGCTATACATGTAGGTCACTTCACAGCATTCAACAATAAGCAAATCACATAATGCAAGATCTGCTATAAGAAAGCCCGAACTGACAGTGTAAATCAATTCAAACGAGTAAACTAGCGGCCTAATATATGTACAAAATAATGAATGAAAAAAACTTATATAACACAGCGAAAAACGACAACCACTGATTTGCAGGCTCCTGACTTATGACAGGCACATACATAATGTTGAATGGTTAAACTTGAGCAAAGACATTAACCCTTCATTAACCTGGGATAGTGGAGTTACAGTACAAAATAGGAACAGACAATCAAAATTTGTTGAAAAAGGCTTTACTCATCAGCCTGATTAAGTGTAATGACGTTATTAACAGCCACTTAAAAACAATGACCTTTTGCAATGTCAAAATACAGGTAACGTCCGTTTGTATAGCAATAAATGTGCATTATAATGTTTTTTAATATAAAATTTAGTTTGATTTTTATTTACTGAAAGCGAAACCAATATTTATACCAATAATATGATATTTTATTCATTTATTTATCTCCTTTCGATTTATTTATATATTCATTTTTGTTTATAAGGTTAGATGTGGTTTTCTCATTATACTCAATGTGTGTGAACGCCTTTTCTTTTGTTTAACTTCAACCTGAATGTATATATACACACCGGTGCATGATGTGTATAATTGCTGTAATTCGTATACTAAGTTTTACAATGTATATAAATCAACTCATCATAGTTACTAGGATTAAAATTGTGACGCCAGACGCTGGACAAATAGAAAGCATTCTTAATACTTCAGGTTGTTTCGATCCATTTTGTGGCCTTCAGCCAATAATGGACAATCAGGTTTCAACACTTAAAAACGCTAGTACCTGAAATGGCCACCTACAATATGTCATAGAAACTGATCGACTTTTGGCGCTGAACAATGCAAATCAGTGATTGCTTACCATTGATCTATTGATTTTGAATACCTTATAAGTGTCATTGAGCTGATATCATATAGACGTATTCTGCGCCTCTGCTTTCCTTTATCGTCATGTGACCTGACTAACAATATTTGTTGTTCCGCCTCACAATATGTTGTATTAAAAGTGACATCGTTTCATAGGAATTACATGGATATACACTTTACTTCAGTTCTTGGCCGATGAGTAACAAACATCAATATCAGAATCAAATCTACAAATATTGAACTGTGTTGATCCTTGCAATGATAACTTCAACAAACATACTGTTGATTCATTAGTATTTGTTAGCTACCAATTTGCGCGGGTTTCGTGGATATCGTTGAACAAGGAATTTAAATGTTCAACGAATTACATTTTTTCTATAGCATACAAACTGCCAAACTTCTATAACAAATATCCACATTAATGCAACTTTTCTTTAATCCACAAAAATTGATATCCACGAAATTAAATGAATCCACAGTAGTTACATGTGTTTAATATCCGACATGATGCTCATCATACAACATGTTCTCAATATTTTGCATCAAGTGATTTCACTGGACAGACAAAATACAAACGAAGAACTTTCTTCAGATAACCAATGATTGGTTATTATTTGCCCTACTTTTAAGGAAAAAAGTATCAAGTGCGTTAGTATTGACAACTAGAATGTTTCACTTGACTTTTTAATAAAACCTTTTAGGTTAAGAGCTTAAAACTAGACATGTTTCAATGGAACGGGATTCTATCTGGGAAAAGTTATGAATTGAAATTGTCTTGATTTTTGCAAATTTAAAATACATAGTCATTGTAATAGCCATTAATCAAATACAATCTTAGTTTTAAAATTTAAATAAATTACTAGATTTTAAGGCATTTTTAAGAGATAAAATTGAGAATGAAAATTGGGAATGTGTCAAAGAGATAACAACCTGGCCATAGACATGATAGAATAGAAATATATGTTTATTTTCACAACAAGCATTTATTGTGCATTTACCCTGTTGACACGAATTTGCAAAATTTAATAATGAATACAATATTTTGCTTTTGTCTTTTTTTTCGGAAGATTTTGTCACAAATTATCAAAAATACCAGGATTATAATTTTGTACGCCAGACGCGCGTTCCATCTACATAAGACTCGTCAATGAAGCCCATATTAAAATATTTATAAAGCCAAACAACTTAAAACAATAACCATTTTGAATACTATATGTAATGTATAATTATTTTTTTTAGATTTCAAGGAAGATGCTTGAAGAATCTGGAAACTATATATGTTCAGTAATCAAATATGTACTTACGATAGGAAACATGCAGACTATTTAATTGTACGATACAAAGCTACAAAACAAGTGAAGGCATTTTATTCATAGAACTTTATAATAATGGATATTTGTCAGTCATACTGACGATCGGTAAAGTCATGAGCAGAATATGAAATTTGTTTGATATTAAGGAATATCGCACAGTATCCTAACGAATTGTGTTTATTCAAGTAACTTCATGGTACTTATTGAGTTTGTGAAACAAACTCAAAATCGAAAAATTAGTCCACAATAATAGACTTTGTTTTAAATTTTTGTTCAAAACATACCTTCATATTACAAGCAATTAATGCTACAGATACTATAAAATACAAGTTTGGTGTAATAGTATTGGTTAGGGTTGATTATTACACTGAACATACATGTATGTGATCCTTGCTATAATAACGTCAATAAGAAGTCTAGTTCAACTTGTTTGATATTATAACTGGTGCGCATCGCTAGATAACATCGATTCGTTGGTTTATAGTTAAATGGCATTAGAAACATTCAGTAACATGACACAAAAGAAACGTTTTTGGTAGCGAGAGAAAAAAAATACGAAAATCAATCACGAGACTAAATTAATAAAAAAAATATTTGGTCATGGTTTGGCTTACTTTTTTTAAAAGTTTATCGAGTACGTTTTTTTTTTTGACGACTAAATTGTTTCTATTGACTTTCTAATAAAACGTTTTAGTTTTTTAGCCAATTATTAGACATGTTAAATGTAAATTGTATGTTGTCTGGAAAAGCAATGAACTGAAATAAATTGTTTTGATCACTACTACTTATTGGAAGTAATAACTCTCAACTAAAACTATTCTTAGATGTGTAATCCTCCAATGTAATTCCAGTAGACTTACACCAATGTAAATTAGACGTGAAAAATTTCAGCGATTAGATTGACTCTTTTGGTTGCATATAATAAGTATCAACTTCTTTTCTTGCCTGCACTCTGGAAGATTTAAAGTTTTGTTTTAATGAATGAGATTGATTCCGCAAATTTTGACAATGAAGTGATTCTGGTATAAGAAAACGCAGAAGTGATGCTATTCTTTAAGTAAAATTTTTCCGATATTATATTTGATATTTTGTACAAAAAACCGTTTAGATTAATCGGAAACGGGAAGATTTAATCCTGATCGGAGATCTAGAAATTATGTTACAGAAATCCAGATTAAAAGTTCATTTCAACGAAAACGTAATACCGGGCGTAGACACATTTGAACGTCATAATCGCAAATATTAATAAAAGAAATATATAGACCTAGCTAGTATATATCATTATCATGATTATTAACCAATTAAAATGTACAAACCTTATTAAGGTATCGATAGTATTTTCAATTGCGATGCAACACATACACACTAAAGATCCGACGATCTGTGTTAATAGTGAGGTAAATGGGAATGTTAAAATGACTAAGTACGGGATAACTTTATATGATATGGTGCAGCAATAATGCCGTGATTAATTCTGTTAAATTGTATAAGTATTATACTTAGGCGTTCGACCAGTGTCGATAGTATGAGACATTCGGTGGACGATCTTGACTCAAATGGCTATAGCCTTGCTACAGCGTCTACATTGTTTTGTATTCTATCACAGTCATCATGAGATTATGTATACTCAGTCTGTTGTTTTTTTTCATTATCAAAAACTTCTAATTATTTTTCTTTGAAAGTGTCTATTTTTAATAAGGCTTCCTGTAACGTTAATATTAGATTTCATTGAGCGATTAAGCACTCCTTCCCCCGACAATTTTATAAACGGTTAAATAATTGATCCAGTCAAGTCAATTAATCACCATTAGTTGGAGAAGAAAATGTCTCTCCAGCATTCAAGTTTGAACCAAATTACATTGTGGTTTTCACTGGTCTCGTATGTGCACGTCTAAATACTTTCCAAATCAGAAATGAAATTTAGAGACTGGTATTTCTATATGTCTGCTTCATAAGAAGACATTATTTATAAAGTAATGTTGTCAGAGACGCATCAAAGATTGAAAATACAATTACGCCTTAAAGTTTCCTATTGGTGATGAAAACTGCAAATAACTAACCTAAATTGCAATGACGATCACACCGATATCTTCGTCTAAATTAAAAAAGAATAAATATAACTATATATGATTGTAGAGCAGTTCCGGTTAAAAACTTATTTCCACTATACGTGCAGTTAATGGAATTTCAGAAGTTAGTTATTTTGAGTAATACGTAATAATTGATTTATGTATGAATAAAATAATGTCAAATATCTTCATATAATCTACGATTAATATACATAGTTATGATATTTTGGGTTTATATACACGTTTTCATCAATTGAAGAGATATAAGTGTTTTAAAAGAAAAGAAAAACACATTTCATTAATTTAAACTAAGGCCGTGCACATGTTCACATTGAGCTATGCTCGGTGTGGTGTTAGTGTACTTTTAGACCGTTGGTTTTCTTGTTTGAATGGTTTTACACTTGTAAATTTGGGGCCCTTTATAGCTTATTATTCGGTGTGAGCCAAGGCTCCGTGTTGAAGACCGTACATTGACATATAATGGTTAACATTTAAAAATTGTTATTTGGATGGAGAATTGTCTCATTGGCACTCACACCACATCTTCCTATATATATATATTAACATTTAAACTAAACATTATTACGTTCCCATTGATGAAATCAAAGTTCACATCAGTGTTTGACCAGGTACAGTCGATACTCAATACAGGCCTTGTGTGGGTTATGTGTACATAACACAGTTGATTCAATGATTATTATGCGTGGACACTTTTATGATTTAAAAAAGCGATTTATTGCTGATGTTATTTTCACGCTACCCCTGTTTATAGCACGTATCACTTATGTAGCGTGACATGTATTTTCATTTTTCTAATAATGTCCTGTAACAAATTAAATCAGGGATATGGAATTTGTTATCAAATATTTCGTTTCTATGATTGTTGGCGTTTGTTTTTGTATGACTTTTGTGTTCCTGCTATTCCTTTGTCTCCCTCTTTTAGCTGATTTACTCGGTTTTTGTTTGTGAAAATTTTAGTCAAGTTGATGAACTGGAATTTGATAGCTACCGCAAATTATAGGATATTTTGCAATGTCACTCGTGAACTTCTCGCATTAACGCTACTAAAAATAACTATAGGATATTTTGCAATGTCTCTCGTCAACTTCTCATATTTAGGCTACCAAAAATCACTAGGATATTTTGCAATGTCACTCGTGAACTTCTCACGTTAACGCTATCGAAAATAACTATAGGATATTTCACAATGCCTCTCATTAAAATTTCATGTTGAGGCTACCACAAATTACTATAGAATATTTTGCATTTTGGCGTGCCACTAATCAACAGTAATCGTGGTCATATAGATTTCAGTGTTATTTCATTTTTACAATTCGCATTACAAAACAGTCAATGTAATAGTTTTATGATACGCTAATAATGAACGAATGGCTATTGGGTAATTTATCGTCGTCTGCTATAAAAAATAAAGTTTCTGCACTTTAAACGAGGGGCGAAAGATTCCAAAAGGAATATTCAGTCAGATGTCATTGCGTCTAATTATTATTAGTCTACCACGTCATTCGACCCACATGGCTTATCTCTCAAAAGAAGCGTAATCTATATTCCGTTCATTTTCCAGATGATTTCATTTCATTTCCAGTGATATCAATAAGATGAGAACATATTTGATTCTAAGAGGGTTTTAAGTTCTTGCAAAAACTCAATTATATTTCCACCTTTGTTCTGCTACAGACAGTGTCATTTGTCATTCACTCTAATTGTCTTGACTTGTCAACTTATTGTCATAGGAATATAAATGTTCCTCGTTAAAGTATACTTTTTAACTTGGAAATCTACATCAAAGGTAAGCTTTCAATGCGACAACAAGACCTGGTTTATATTTTATGTCTAAAATAAGCTTCTTTGGAATAAAATAGAAAATAAATCAAACATTTACTGCACAATCATGATGTTTGAAAAACAAAGCATTATTGTCTTTGCTTTATAAAATAATATAACTTTCTACATAATCATAATTGATTAACTCAACTGTATCAATTGCAATATGTAAGAATCAATAAAAGAAAACAAGAAAGAAAATATGACTAAATAATCTATCATATTTCTTATTTGAACCGATTCACAGTCAAAACCTCGAACAATTGAAACAAATTTCGTGTCTCCAAACCTTGTTTTGGAACACCGAAACCATAAAATTTGAATGCCAAAGTTTTGAGGTTTTCTACACGAAAGGCCCTTACATCATGTACATAGTATCTTAACTCATATTAGAACAATTCAGACTGATATGCTTGTTTTTTTACTTATTGCTTATTTTTAAGAATTATAGATAAGTATACTTCTGAGTTGATTTGACCTTTCCTAATTTGTGGTAGACAAAACGTGCGCCTGATGTAAGGAGTTCAATTTTGGAATCTATGATGGAGTAATTTTCAACCATGTTTTTTTTAAGCTCTGACTATTGAGCTGATGATACACTAGGGGACTAACATTCCAACAGTATCGATTTACTCTAATTCATTCAAACAAACACTTCATAATAACTGTCTTGTATTCAAAGTTTGACAATATAAACATATCTTTCCAACACCATCCGCATATGGCTTATTAATTACTAGTAGATTATTAGATTGGATGTTTACATTGATAAAAGAACAGATGATTTAATATGATTGCCATTGAGACAAAAATCCAACAAAGTTCAAATGAAGGAGATTTTTTTCAAACATTATAAACATACATGTGTTTTTCTTTAACATGTTTAAATGAGTGGTCTGTTTTGCTTTAATCTGGCGATTTTAAATTACATTTGGCACTTGTGAAGGCAATCGAATTGAAATAGCTACAAAGATCTTACTATCATATGAACTTCTAAGCTGAAAATAATCAGTCATATTAAGAATTTAAGTAATTTTATCATACTTTTACAGGCAAGTGAACGGCTGGGTCAATGTGTTTGCAGATAACTCAAGTTATGTTTTTTTTTTCACATAGTAGAAAACAAGTAAATGATAAATTATTGAATGCAATTTAGCATATATCATAGTTAAATTGTAAAAATAAACACAAAAGTTCTTGATTTATTTCAAATCAAGGGACTGAACTGTACTGGATTTCTACAACGGATTTATCATAAAATAAAGTTTAAGAAATATTTCACCCCTCATTTCTTGTTTTTTCAAATTAAACTGAGTACTACAGTAAAAACTGTATAATTTGTGGAATAAACTATATGAAAATGTCTACCATTCAAGGTCGAAGAGTTTGTATCAATAAGTGCATGTATTGTGATTGTTATTGTCAGACGAAAACGTAATATCATGTTTTTTGGTGGTTCAATGACAATTTGAAAATAAATTGTGATCACATTATAAGTATATAGTTTAGGAAAAGGAACAGTTGTGTATATCTATTTTAATTAAATATATCATATCTTACTCATTCGAACTCGTTTTCTTATCTAAATGATTCTGTCAATAATAACTTCAATAACTTTGACTTAAGAAATAGCATTGCATCGTAAGCTAATTTTCTGTCGTGGTATTTGATTCTTATGAATAATTTCCACCTATGGACAATTGATAGAAATAATATGGCAAAAGTACATTTTGTCGAGCCTTTCCCTATATTTATCTGACACTAATAAGCTTTTAAGCTGACCATTTCACTCAATGTCTGATGGAATGATGCTAGGGTTATTGAATACATTATATGATTAAAAGTTAACACTGAGTGACAAATTCACTGACTTATTACACTCATTTGACCCTTTTAAAAGAGCACTTGTTACTCTTTGGATCCTAGCCATAATTGCATTACACTGTAACGGGCACATGTTAGTCTGTATTTGGTTACGTTAATATACAAATTTTTGTTTTATTAATTGTAAGGGGCTATTTAAAAAAAAGAGAATCGGACTTTAATATAAAGGAATCAAAATAGGTTCAAGTCATTAAAAAAGCAACAAGGTGCCCAATGACAAATGAAACTTAAAATATAAGAACAATAATAAAGGTGATTCAGATTTTTTTCTTTCCTACGAAGACATGACTTGAGTGAAATAGGTTACTGCAATTGTTTATCTGTATTTCCAAATTATACTTTGGTAAACTATCGTTTACGCAGGTATCTTTTCTAACTTTTCTTCTTATGTTTAATTGCCGTTTGTTTTTAATGTTATATAACAACAAAGCTAAAAGTTATGTTTTATTTAAGAATTGAATGCTTCTTTTTGTAAATTTATTGGGGTGTAAAAGCGTTGACCGAAGTACATTTTGTATGAAGCGCGTTAGCGCTTCATTCTAAAAATGTTCACACGGTCAACGCTTTTACAGCCCTATAAAGTTACAATAAGAAGCATTCAATACTTATAATTACATTTTTTAGCTAGGATCATGAAAACACGATTTTTATTCAGTTTTATTTCATTCACCTGTACACTTTATTGTGGAACCTCGTGTCATCATGTATGATAAATTTTATTGTCTAATGCAACTGTTTACGGAATAACATGTGATGTGCAGTTAGCCATTCAGAATAACGTATTATAATGAAACTTACATCTAATGTAATTATTAATACATGCAAAACATAGTTTTGACCAATATTTCGCGGTTATTTAAACTTATGAATAAAACGTGCTATTTTTTCTAGTTATGCAGAAAATGTTAATTTAAAACACTTCTTAGTATTTCAATGGTATCACATGTAGAGACTGATTGCTAAAGGCTCATAGGTCGTTTCCACAAACTGTAAATATCTTATGCGTATACACAATGATGGTAAAGTGTATAATGTGATGTTTTCAAAAATATATTAATAGTTATGTTCTCTGTCCTTAAAATCACGTTTTCGACAGTTATACCAAATTGTTTTCAACAAAGTTTATTTCAAGGTTTGAACATTTATCAACGCCACTAGAAATAGACAAACTTGCCTTAATACACTTATATGGTTCTATAAGGTCATTTTGAAAGAATCTAAATAATTTCTGGCAGATGCTAATTTCCCGCCAACATCTGCCAAAATCAACAGTTTTAACAACATGAACAATTGCTTTTAAGTTCATAACTGTCACTCTTTAGAAATAGATAAACATGAAGAATTTCTTCTGTACTTATGATTCAGATATTATATTTTGCTAAGAAAAGCATTCGTTATTTTTTTTATCTTGGAGCACCTGTAGTTGTAATTAACTATCCGGTATTGCCTTAAAGCCATTCTATGTATTGATATTTTTTATATTGGTTCTTCAAAAATAATTTGTAATCTTGTCTAGTTGGGATATTTTTCTGACAAGTAATTTATAAGCATTTACATTCGAACCGTTTGATGACAAATGAACAGTTAGAACGTAGTATCTATTATAATTTGACAATTTATAATCTCTAGTAAATGTTGAATTTTTACAAAATAGTGTATTGTTTCCCAATGTTACTACTCTCGATTCAAGTACTAATTTATAAAAGTTACCCGTTATATGTCAAGGTACGGACTTAAACACGATATATATTTATAATTTTCTAGGAAAACAGGAACAGATTGTTATTATTTCAAATGTAAAATATCAGCAGATACTATGTATCACGGAAAATAATGTTAATCATATCATAATTGCACATGTTAAGGTTTCAATTCTGTTAATATAGACAGTGGAATTTCGAATTGGAACGTTGATACGTATTTCTATATTTGACATGCAAAACAAAGGGCTGTGTTGTGTATTTTCAAAATTTTTATACTGAAATTATGTACTACATTTTTGTACCTCTACCTCTACCTTGACATCGGGTCTTTTTAAGAATAATCGACGCAAGCATTTGTGTATCGATGAGATAAAACATAGATATCAATCATTGAACCAGTCCTCAATACAATATTATACATATCCCAAAAAAGAGGCGTGGATTCAGAAACAGCTGTATTTCCAAAGTGCAAATATTTTTCTTTAAGTTGGCTCGTGGGTACAAAAATTTCAGCAAAAAATTAAACCTTTATTTTTTCATTACAAATTGTATCTATTACGTATATATACACTACTAGTTATTACTTTATGATATGGTACAAAAATCAACCCAAAAAAAATATTCTGTTTGTCCCAAGATGACTTTTCTTTTAAATGTTTATATCATTGAAAAAGCTACAAATCATCTCCCTTTGGTGCAAAAAGGCCATTTTATGGCATTGAATTTGAAATGTCTTTTTTAACTCATCGGTGATCTTTATTATTTTATTATTGTTTTCAAATACTAGTAAGCTGTACACTAAATATTGTAAAAATTTAAGTGATTTCCGGAATTAGGTTATTTTTTTATTTAGATATTACCTCTATTTCTCCTATTAGTTCAACATAAAAAAACGACATAAACAAAAATGTTTGCTTCTTCTAGAGGCATATTGTGACCTTAAATGAACGGTGACCCCATTTTTTTATGTAATTTTTCTTTTAAGTATATGATAAAGTTCATTTATAAAAAAATATAGCGAATCCTATATTAGAAAAAAATGATTTATACCCAGGAGCCCCCTTAACTTAACTTTAATATATCAAGAAACTTTTAGTTTTGGTGTAACTTAAAGCAAATATCTTCATTCATTGCAATTATAAAGTTTTATTTGCATTAACCTGTAAGGAAATGCAAGCTTTTTTATGTCATTATCACATGTGTTCTTCATGAAAGTGCTTCAGAAATGATGCTGTATTACAAACGCATGTTAACATTGAAATTTAAGAATAAATTATTGATGTACATTATTATTGTTCTAATCATTGTTTTAAGTTGCAGAATATTAATCCATGCTAGCATCGTTAATTTTTTTTAATGCGTAAAAATGCGTATTATACGAGTAAAGAAACAATTCCTTGGGAATATTTCAAGCTGTCCAAGTCCACTAAATAGCAAGAATCACCCAAGAACAAAACATTTGATGATATATATTTACATTATCATGTGAACAACACGGCGGGTGCAACATGTGGAGCAGGATCTGTATACCCTTCCGGATCTCATGAGATCACCCCTAGTTCTGGCGGGATTCGTGTTGCTTATTTTGTCGTTTTCTATATATGTTATGTGATGTGTACTATTGTTTGTCTGTTTGTCTTTTTTTCATTTTTAGCCATAGCGTTGTCAGTTTGTTTTCGATTTGTGAGTTTCACTGTCCCTCTGTTATCTTTCGTCCCTCTTTTACAGATTAACAATCGAGTAGTTTGAGCGATGCTATTAGATTGACATTTTCACAAGATACCCTATAGCTATTTGCACAAGTTTTTACAATGTCTCCTTACACTTTATAATCCTTTCGATAGTGTCTCGTTATTTGTCCGACCTCCACTTATCAGAATATATTGAAAATAAAGTAAGTTTAGCAATGCATATCATATATTATTTTATCCAACAACCCTTGTTTTTGTTTAAACATTTTGTTAATTTTCTCACGAGACAAATCTCCCTCTTGTACAAATAACTATTTCTGTCATTTTGATGTGGGGCAAACTAATTTGAATAAGTGATGGATGTAATGTCAAATTTGTTACCAGTTATGGTAATGCAATCACTTCACGCTTTTGTCGGTTGAAAGACTGTATTGTGCCTGATGTTCATATGATGAAATAATAATCTTTCAGTCAGTTTGATTGAAGTCTGGAGCTGGCATGTCAGTTAACTGCTACTAGTCTGTTGTTATTTATGTATTATTGTCATTCTGTTTATTTTCTTTGGTTACATCTTCTGACATCAGACTCGGACTTCTCTTGAACTGAATTTTAATGTGCGTATTGTTATGCGTTTATTTTCTACATTGGTTAGAGGTATAGGGGGAGGGTTGAGATCTCACAAACATGTTTAACCCCGCCGCATTTTTGCGCCTGTCCCAAGTCAGGAGCCTCTGGCCTTTGTTAGTCTTGTATTATTTTTATATTAGTTTCTTGTGTACAATTTGGAAATGAGTATGGCGTTCATTATCACTGAACTAGTATATATTTGTTTAGGGGCCAGCTGAAGGACGCCTCCGGGTGCGGGAATTTCTCGCTACATTGAAGACCTGTTGGTGACCTTCTGTTGTTGTTTTTTATTTGGTCGGGTTGTTGTCTCTTTGACACATTCCCCATTTCCATTCTCAATTTCATCTTATTATGCAAGTTGATGTCCACACGGTTTTTAAAGCTCTCTGAAAAAGTACAGGGCCAATTCATTATTGTATGTATGTTTTTGAGTTAATATCATGCATAGCTCATGCATGTTAACGGAAAATGGTATCGACATAATAACCCGGGGTCATTAAGAGCATTCACAAGTTTTTATAACTGTCTTACAATGAAAGATTCCATTTATCAAGACAATGTAAAAATCAATTGACATGATTTTATTTTATCTTTTATTTTTGGTTCTTTAACGCTTTTAAGTACCGCTTGTAGGCTTTTTCGTGGTGGTCAGTTTTAATTAGTGCAGGAAGCCGGAGTGTCCAATAAAAAACAACCGACCTTCGTTAGTAAAACTGACAATCATATTCAATTAATATTGGAGCGGGGACAGAACTCACAATCTCAGTTTTGACTGGCAAGTGATTACAGTAGTAAATATTTAGTCCACTAGGCCACCGAGGCCCCTTTCACCTGACATGATTGATATTGTAAATATATATGAATATTTCCAGTGATGAATTAAGGAATTAGGATAATGTTAATTTTTCTTTCTTTCTTTTTTTTTAAGCGTATTAACTGTTCGATATCATATTCCAAATATCAAAGCGACATCTTGGCAAACAATAAAACAGCGAAGGAAAAAAATTAGGCGGAAGAAAAAAAATCTGAAGAAAACCAATAGGTTTGTCCACGGAAAAGTGGAGAGACCTACAATGTTATGAATGTCGAAAATTTTAACGATCTTATTTCCCCGATTTCTACCTGTACAATATTGATAAACATCAGGCCAGAAATACATTTTTTTTTAAATCGGACAAAGTTAGCAGCAGTATATTGTTTTACAATTTACCGTTGTCTTATTTGAAGTACATTTTGAAAATAACCAAACATTATTTTTTTTATTTTATGATTTGCAAAATATAGAATAGTCTATAAACTTGTAATATGTCAACGAAACGCATATCTTGCTTTTTTTACGAAGTTTTATACCTTGTGTCAAGATGAGATTATTTCACTCTGTCACAGCTCACAGCAGAGTTGAACGCTAGACAATATTTTTAATTACTCCACATTCTTCTTTTCATATGCATAATCCATATCCGGAGCGTGCAATTCAATGATTGGTCTGTTAATTTTTTTTATTGATGATGGTTTTAAATTGAACAAAATCGAAAGACACTACATAAATTGTCGTAATCCATGACAGGAGGTATGAAACAATGATTCAAACATATTCGTGCAGCATCATAACATGTAAGACACACAATTTCTCCCCTATTGTTGTAATCCCTGTGTAGATCGTTTTTATTTTCATGATATCATTTTCCTATTTCATATATTGAAATATCCAGTTTTCTTTTGTCTGACTGTTATTTCCTTTTTAATATCTCAGCCAAAGGACTCGTGTTTCCTTTGCATGGTTAAAGTCTGTGAGATAAGAAGCAAACAGAACTAATACCTTTCAAGATACACACCTGAAGTTTATTAATTAGTACTGAGGTGGAAGCTGAACATCTTATTTACCGGTTTGTTTTTATATTAGGAGATGCATATGAATTCTAAAAAACAACCAGGCCGTGGGCTTTCACAGGGCAACGGTCCCCTATTAGGCATGTACCAACCGCAAATCAGCTGAAATCAACACAAAAGTTTGACATATTATGTTTGTTTTATACTCCAGTTTGAAGTCGTCTATTTTTGTCAATATGGAGTAAAAGATCAAGATAGGAAGCAGATCGTTGTGATTTGTAGTAACCGTAATCACAAGTTTACTAAGATATATGATATGCTTCATCTGACTGGAATCTGGGTTATAAGGTAACACGACAGTATTAAACATTTTAAACATCAATTAGTTATTTATAATCTATTTTGTCTTGAGAATATGTTATACGAATTCGGCTTCACACGAATAAATCAAAACAAGGAGGTTAGAATGGGTAAACACAGTAAGTACCTTTTTAAAATCTCACTGCCTCTGATATTTTTCAATTCAGTGTAAATAGTGTGAATTTTTTTATGGTTTCTTATGCGTTTTCTAGTATATTTGCTACCAATAAGACAAAATTCCAATTGGCTCCTGCCTAGTATCTCTTCAGTTTTTGAAGTTAAGGGAAACGTCAGTAATAAAAAAACATCTTATTTTCGTCAAATTAATACCAAAATTAAAATGTTGTATTTAGTTCAGACCCATTAGTGATCAGCTCGAATTTAAATTAAGTTAAAAAGGCCAAATATAGACTTGAAGAGTATTGGGGATAAAAAAATATCCGAAACATTTTGATAGATACACCTAAGGTTATCTAACCCTGGGTAGAAAAGCCTTATTATTTAAAAAAAAAAGTTCTGGACTTATTTTTTAAAATTTATTATCCTTGATGATTTCTTTTATATTGAGGTTCATTTCAAATGTTCAAAACGATCAATTGGTCAAACGTATGTAAACGAGACAGTACCTGATGGGTTGTTTTTTTAAAAGTATTCGATCAAATAAACACATCATATATCTACCAGGATCAATTGACACATTCTTTATCATTATACTAATTTTGGAATTTTGGAAACATTTTACGTAATTAAGCTTATATTAAAACCCAGCAAGTGTGCAATATATTACTGGAAATAATATGCGAGTTTCAAATATGAAAAAAAAAATTGCTCATTCTGGTATTGTGTATATACCTCCAAGATAAAGTTAGTCTGGAACGTATAAAAAAAACATTGTAAAATTCTAAAAGAAACATTTAAACAAATTAACATACAAATTATGTGACCGACAACATCCTATTCTTTTCAAATTAACTTAACGTATATGAATCATGATTTGAGCGATAAAATTTGTTACCAGCACCTGCGTCCAATTACGGCAATCATAAGGCAAATTACTTTGCCAAGGAATTACTTCCACTGTTTCCTGTTAATGGTTAAACATTACAATAAAGGAAACACGCTCAAGACAACCTACTGAAAACCAATATTATGCAATATACCAACAACCATTTGTAAAAAAGAACAAGTGAAAAAAAAAGATAATTTCATTTAACACAAACAAGATACATGTAGGTTCAAAACAGGAACAGATTACATATCATTGAATGTGTCCGTTGAAAAGTAAACCCTCAACTAACCAACAACTCCAAAATAGAGTCAATAAATGATAACAAGAAACCACACAAGATGTGCATATTGGATACAACTAGCCCCGCCAAAAACAAAGTTTGAACTTAGATGATCAAAACGTTAATGTAGTTGGTTTGTTTTCTCTATTGACGGTCTATGGTTATGCATGCTGATTATACTACATGTATGAAGAATCCTTTGTCAGATACATATTCGTTACAATGTAACTTGCAACTGGTGACTTTCTTAGCAATATATTTCTTGTTTTGAAGTAAATGACCACCTCTTGTGTACAACTTTTAACAGGTAACAAGTCCGATCTTGCATCTATAATTGATTTTGTCAAACTATTATTACAGAACAAGTATAAAAATAAAGTATCATGTTAAAAATTTCCCTTTGGTCATTTTGTTTTTAGTGATTCGTGTTTTTTCTACAAATGTTAAAAGCAAACTTACAAATAGACACCTGAAACTATTCTAAACGGACAGTTTCTACAAAATTGGCAAAACCAAAGACTTAAATACGGTGACCTATAGTTGTTAATGTTTGTGTCATTTTGGTCTTTTGTGGATAGTTGTCTCATTGGCAATCATACCACATCTACTTTTTTTTATATTAAACACATAAAAGGATATTACGATCGGCATTTGTAAAACAAAATACCAAGTTTAATTTGTATTTGAATTGATTCTCAGCTTTCATTTTAAGTTCTTTTTTTAGACATATTTTGACAAAGACTAGAAGATAAGAGAGAATAAAACCGCAATTTTAGTTTTGTCAGAATAGTCGACTATAGATAGTCTATATTTAACAGAAATAAATATGACCGATATCTATATATTATATGTATACATGTGTTCATGTCAGAACTATCAAAACCTAACAAAAAACATAATTGTTTTATTCTTCAGTCAGTAAATTTAGCCTTATCCAGTGTTTATATGTTACCAATGACACTTTCGGAATATACGCCGTATTGTTTTCAATATAAACACATGCGTCATAATCTTTAATCTAGTTCCTCAAATAAGAAAGCCTTGCGTCTAAACAATGTTTCAATATATATATATATATATATATATATATGAGTCGTCTTTTGAAAGTAAAATATCCGTTTGTTTTTTTGTTATAAGACTTTGTGCACTTTCTTGATCTGCGGAGTTAAACCCTTTCCAATGTAATTTTACAGCTTATTCATATGTGTGATGCTTGACCACATTAAGCGATAATTTAGCAGTATATATCCGCTATGAGAGTGCTTGTCTAAAGTCATCTTCCATTTCTGCAAAAAAGAGACACGGTGTTGTAAAACAAAGAGCCATATATATAGAATTGCACGACGTCCAATGAGTCTGGAAATTTATCTGACACATACATGTATGCTATTATACTCCTCTGTAGTATCACAACATTAAATAATTGAAGCGAAGTATTTTCTTAGGAAAGATGTGTTTATTAATATTTATTGAATGTATGCAATTTCTAAAAGTTTAGGAGATATATACAATATTTTAATTTTAATCATTTTCAGTTATTCAATTGACTAAATGTACTATTTAACTTTCACGGAATGTTCTAAAATATGTCTATATGTAATGTTATGATTCTTTTATAATTTAGACCATTTCTTGCCAAACAAGTGTATACACGTATGCCTGTAACAAATAAACTCATCATAGATAACAGGACTAAATTTTGTATATACGCCAGAGGCGCGTTTCGTCTACACAAGACTCATCAGTGAAACTCTAATTCCAAAAAAGTAAAAAAGACCAATTAAAGACCAAATAAAATAACAAGCCAAGATGGTGGAAGTTTGTTTGTACTGTTTGAGCTTTGGGTTTTGCCATATGATAGAGGATTTAAATTCTCCTGAGATTTCGTTATTTATGTTACTTTACCTTTCACATAATTCAGACTATAATAGACGTGAATTATGAATTTTCGTTTTAACTGTAATTTATATACAAAGAACGATAACTTTGTTTATTTTAGCATTATAATCTTATATTTCAACTTTACTTAACAAAAGTAAAAAACGAGCTACATGTTAGGCTAAAACCAATTCAAAACATTATCAATTTCTCGGATAACACTTGCGAATTTATTGGAACTCCACAACATCATAAGCAGTACAAACCTTCCCCTCAGTCAACCGTTTAGGTTTCATGAACTAACAAATTAACAAGACTTTTTTGTTATTAGTATGAAACCTTAGTCCATACTGTGAAAATAAATACCGCATACCCAGATATTCAATAAGTTTTTCATTAGAAGTACGATCTTCTTTTCATTCCATTTAATCTAAATTTCTGTACATCAAAACGCAATGTTAAATTCTGTAATTGTGTTATGAGAAACACTTCACAGGCATAGGCATAGCGATTAAGACTGTATATGTTATAACATTGAGAATGGAAATAGGAAATGTGTTTAACATGACATTAGTTGATAAATACCTCAATGCTAAAGTGTCATCTACAGACCAATTCACATATAAGATTTTTCAACAGAATGCTTGTCTATGTTGTCAGATCATGGTTAACACTGAAATGAAAAATCACTCGTTGTATAAACAAAACTGCAAGGGTAATTTAAAATTTGACACAAAGGCTCACGTAAAATAGGGATAAGAATGGCAAGCTAAAAGAAAGGTCTCAATGTAATATATGTATGTTGATTCAAAAGTGCATTTGAAAAATTATATTATATGAAGAAAAATAAGACTTCTTTTCAACCCATTATTGTTTTACCATTTTAAATCAAACAGTATTGGTGGGGTTTGTGTTTTCGACACCTTGTTGGGTGTGTACCACGACAAACTTTGCAGTCTTGGTTAATATGAGGCGGCTCGAAAGACAAGTGCTCAGGGTTAATGCATCTCTTCTGATGACACAGATGAGACACATCAAATTCCTCTGATAGGTCACATTTCTCAGTGTGCAACATGTATGCAAATCTGTGACCATACAAGGTTCTTTTTTTCTGTTCCAAGGAAACCTAACACTATACACTGAATACAGCCTTGTCTGTCCACCCATTTGACTAAGCAAACACCCGTAAACCCCCATTTCAAGGCAATTTCCCTCAAACGTGCTTTCTGTGTCTCAATCCATTCCGAATAGTCCATTTTTACAACTTATGAACTAGTTTAGTAATATTTTAAAAAAATGAAAGTACAATAAAGTCACGAGTGCACGTGTAGTTTCCCTAAATAGGTGTAATACCACCATTGATTTTTCCCTATTAGTCTTTGTTAATTTGACACAAAAATTGTACAGTATTTACCTTTATTTCAACCAAAGAAATACTTTGCATGAATACAGTTTAATCCTTTCCAGTGCCATAGTGAAAATTTCACACTACATTTCATTGCATTTAAGAAAGTAACCAGCACCAGAAATAAACAACCCAATTTTTACACTGTTATTTACTGGTTACCTGCTTTGGTAACTATGTAACTTTAATTTTCCAAAATATTTTATAAGTCCACCAAATAATTAAATTTGGTTAATTTCTGTCTTCTGATTGGTAAAAGTTATTAATTTTATTTTCAATGTTGTCAATTTTGATGGCGACACGCCCACTCTGACGTTGGGTATTCATACGCCAACATGTGTGTACGTTGTTTTTGTTAATACAAATTATATAAAAAGTTCTTTGAGCTTTTTTTTTTTATAGAAATTTATTCATAATAAATGGCAATAATTCATTTTGATTTTTTTGAACCATAAAACTAAATTTTGACTTTTCACATTTTACATAATCCGCGTCGCAGATTATTCAATGTGAACAGTAAAAAATTAGTTTTATGGTTCAATAAATTCAAAATAGATTATAGCCATTCATTAAATAAAAAAAGAATGATGCTTTCAGACATCCAACATACATGTTTATGACTCAGAAAAATTTAAGTACATTAAAATGCAGGGTTAATTTTCTACAACTGTCAAATTAAAGGGAATATTTTTTTAGACCTACTTTCGTATGCAACCGGATGTGACGTATCATGATTTGGTGGTATTACACCTAAAGAGACAACAAACCAACTATAGAACAGACAACAGCAAAAGGTCACCAAAATGTCTTTAATGCATCGAGAAATCCCCGCACCCGAAGGCGTCCTTCAGCTGGCCCCTAAATAAATATATATACTAGTTCAGTTATAACGGACGTCATACTAAACTCAAAATTATACACAAGGAATAAAAATTAAAAATTGTTACAAGACTAACATAGGCCAGAGGCTCCTGACTTGAGACAGTCGCTATAAATGCGGTGGGGTTAAACAAGCATATGAAATCTCAAATCTCCCCCGATACCTCTCGCAAATGTAGAAACGTGAATGCATAACAATACGCAAATTCTGTTCAAGAGAAGTCTGTGTCCAATTTCAGAAGATATAACAAAAGAAAAAAAACAAAATGACAATAAAACATAAACAACAACAGACTATTAGTAGTTAAGTGTCATGCCAGTTCCAGACCTCAATTAAACTGATTGAAAGAGTATGTCTTCATTATATGAATATCAGGCACAATCACTCCCGTTAGGGGTTTAGTATCACATGTATCATACCATCATAAGATAACTTATAAAAACTTTCCCTCCAGTCGACATTTCAGATGGATATTTTTCAAATTTAGTCATTCTTATCTCGACCAAATATTACTACATGGTGCAGTATTCTTTGTTCAGGTTTTCTTTGCGATTTAAACATATAAGGATCTCAGTCTGTAAAGGTGCACATTACACTGTAATTGAGTTATTTACTCAGATTCTAATGCCTTATCAGCGCTATAAGGAAATGTGTCACATCAAAGTGCATTTTATGGCTAATGCAAATTTTAAAACAAACTCTTTGATGCAAAGTTGACCTTTCGAAAAGGTTATGGTAACTGTTTTCCAAAACTTTAAGTTCACTGTTTTTTTCCATCTTCGCACTTTATTTGACCTTTTAAACTTTTCTTCTCGATCGCCACTATTAAATGAGTATTTGGTGGACGAAATTTGCGTGGCGTAAATAGCCAATTTTAATCATGATATCTGTGATGGGTTTGTTTACATGGATTTGTCTTTTATTTTTATGGTAATGTAAACATTCCACAGACATTGTAAAATATTCATTTATAATTTTATAAAGGCAAAAACTGTATTCAAAGGTATGGGTTTATATAGATTCTACCACTGCATCGAGTGTGATACGATATCTATACACTCGAGACAGTTAAATTTTAAAATTTTAAACGCGAGGCCCATCATGAGATTTTGTGGCGGAATCTTTTTGTCTAATGATTTTCAAACAATATGCAGTCAAATTTATTCCTTCTTTACGACTGATCTGCAAAAAAGATGTGTTCTTTTTCTGTGACGTCATTTGGCATGGTTTCCTTTTATTCATGCCGCCACAATAGGAACTTCAGAGGAAAGGCAGAAAATTCGACATCATAATCGGATTTTTACCAATGGTCACCTCAGATCAAACGTTGATTAAATATTTTTATACAACGGGTGTATAAAGAGATAAATACACGAAGAGTTAGAGAAACCATTATACAGCACTAACAAGTCCAAACTTTTCTGTTGGTAATGTTTCGATCCTGTGAAAACGGAACCCGCATATCAAACTTAACTTATCAGATGTCTTTCAAGTTTGGTGTAATGTATATAATGTGTTCCATTTGTTCACATACACATTGTGTTTGCCAAAAATATCAACAATCTCAAAATGTTGAAAAAATAAAATACTAACGAGACATCAAAACATATAAGTTGAAGTCAAACTGAAAACGAAAGATAACGAAACGTCATTACAACATACAAAACAGGCAACGAGAGCCTCATACAAAATATGCAACTCCAAAACGTGAAAATGTTACAATCACAACACAATAAATGCAAGCCTGGATCGTAATCAATTAATGATAGATTATAATTATTTTTTTCATTACCATTATTGTTTTATTGTAAATGATAATTATGACAATGTTATATTAATAAACATTAATATATAAAAAAAACAACATGAAACTTGCAACTGGATATTCACATACACATTGTAGATGACGCAACTGCTATCCCTTCGAAAATCGCTTTCAATTGACTTGTCATTAAACATTTTTTAACAACTACACAAAATAAAATAAACTTAAACATGTTGAACAAAACAAAAATAGGGTGTATTGGTATGCGGTGTTACTTTACATGAATAAAATAATGTGATATGCACTTGAGTTATTTCCCTTCTGTCGTTAAATTGTGTTTCATATACAATACCAGACTTCAGACATTTTTTTGTGTACCTCTATTCGCAATAAACCATATACATTGGTACAGAGAAGACAGTTATGTACAATATTTGCCACAAGAAATAACAAACAAAACAGTTATATGAATTTCCATTTTAGCCAGGAGCACTTTATGAATTTACAAAGTTTATCAATTCTTATTTGTTTTTCTTAAAATATTATCTGTTTGTTTTTGACAATATTTGCAATTTTATCAATAATCATATGACAGATAATGTTTCCTGTTTTCTTCAAAGTATTTACATTCCAATATATAATGCATTTCATCACCAATATCATTTCTATTACATAGAACGCAAATTATATTGTTTCTTAATATGTTGTTCCATCTTCACTGTTCAATAGGGAGTTTGTGATTTGTAATCCTAATTTATTGTTTTTGGTGATTTATTATGGTATGATAAATACTTTCTATAAAGTCAAGATGGTTTATGTGTCACCAACAAATTCAAACATATCAAATTTTGTATTATTTTCGAATAGTTTTTATGATGTTGAAATACACATCTAGGTTTGTTTTCTATAAAAAAAAATTATTAAAAAATAACATGATTTTATTTCGGCATTAGAAAAGTCATTTCCATGGTGTTTAACCAGTTTTTCCCTTGGATGGAAGTGTTGCAATTAAGTGTATTTTTTTATGCATGTGTATTTGCTATTACTTATAAAAAAGAAGATGTGGTATGATTGCCAATGAGACAACTTACAACAAGAGACCAAAATGACACAGAAATTAATAAAACAAACTATAGGTCACCGCACGGCCTTCAACAATGCGCAAAGCCTATACCGCATAGGGAGGCTCCGAAAAGACAATTTAAAATAATTCAAACGGCCGTATTTATATGACAAAATGAACGAAAACCAAATATGTAATACATAAACAAACGACAACCACTGAATTACAGGCTCCTGACTTGGACCAGGTACATACATACATAATGTGATGGGGTTTAACATGTTAGCAGGATCCAAACCCTCCCTCTAACCTGGGGCAGTGATATAACAGTACAACATAAGAACGGACTTTAAAAGTCAGTTGAAAAAGGCTTAAGGACAAACATACAAGGGGACATGGCCGGTTATTGAACATCCCAACTACAAAAAAACACTAGGAACAGATCTTAGAGTACTCCCAATCAACCGATAGCTAGTTCAAAGCCACTAACAACTAATAAAAAAAAACATGTATTTAAGACAAATTATCAATCCGTACACATCCAACAACCAATGAATTTAATGTACAGAGGTCGTAAACAGTCAGAGAAATACATGACCTTGTTCAATGTTAAATTAATTGTTTTTTTTTTTTGCTTTTAATTAGGATTCGATCGTCATTGATGGTTCTTTCGTGGACAAAAAGCGCGTCTGGCATAAACAGAGTTGGGGTAATTGTAATTGTAATCATTAATCGGCTGTAATTGATTACAATTTTTCAAGTAATCATTGTAATCATTAATCAGCCAAAAATCTGATTACATGTAATTTATTTTAATCAATTTCTTTTCAAAATACCCTGTAATCCTGATTACTTTATGATAACATTCTGATTACAATGAAAAAAATCTTAAACTGTATTTATGGTCAATAAAGGAAACTTTTTGTTATTCTTATTCAATTTATCTTGAACATGTTTAATAAGATAGTTTGGTTTACTTTTTTTTTGTTAAACATGACAATTGGTTTGTATACTTCAGTAAAAATAAACTGTTACAGTATTGAAAAGTCATCAATAGCCTAAGAAGAGACATATAATACAATTATTATATGTTTCTTGCCTTAGTAAAAGATATTGTACATATATTCATAATTTAAAGATTTACATGTATATATGTATTTTATAATAACTGTTAGGTTCAAGTAATACTTGTTTTAAACCCTTAATTATAATATTTTGTTAAGGTTGTGATTTTTGTCATCTTTGAATTGACAGGTAGGAAACCAATCAAGGTTTGTTTTTCTTGCAATTACCAACTGAGTATAGCTGTTGGACAATATATATGGTAAAAGATAAATCAGACATTTGATAGTTTATCCAATAAGCCCAAAATTAATTAAAAGTTGGACAAATGTCTTGTTTAAAATAAGCAAATTTTTGTATGTATTTGGACTGGACATGTAAAATGCAATGATTTTTAGCACTTGTATTTTGTTTACAATTTGATTAAACTGGTACAGTTTCATCCATATTTTAACTCCCATAAACTGCACCTTGAAACAAATATAAATTAAAGTCTAGAATATGTCAGAAGACAAACAGCAAATGCTTTTTAAAAAGCTATATTCAATTGAAGTCAAAATAATTCAGAAATTAATGATGATAAAGTGCAATGGGTCGTAACCAGTGACACAATGTTCATGTACAAATAATCAGTAACATTGAAAGTACTAGTTATCGGACCATTCTCTGGGCATAAATACACAATTTTATCGTGGTATCTATGATAAGTTTATTTATCAGAAACAGCGAGTACTTAATCGTACTTTTATGTAAATTTGACCTGTTGACACAATTATCAATGTATATTTGTCATTAAATGTTTTCTTTTTTTGTGTGTTATATATCGTCTTACTATTGTAAGGATGAACTAGCTAGCTGTAATAAGTATATAGAATGATGAAGCTTCAGGTTGGGTTGACGGTTGGTTCCTGTAAAACACAATTATACTCGCTGTATTTGTTTGAACCTGTCACTAGGCGGGAACCAGTTGTTCAGTAGCTGTCATTTTTCTATCTGCCTCATCTGTGTTTCTCGTTTTTCATATCGATAAGAACGATTGTTTTCCCAAGGGACTTTTTCTTCATATACCCTTTTTCGGGCCCTTTTAAACTTGCTATTTTATGATAGTGAAGATTGGATGGAGAGTTCCTTCATTGGGACTCATTCCACATTTTCGTATGCTTTTAATACTCCTTAGTGGTGATCACATACATTCGTTTTTTTCTATTGAAATATATCTTAACTGTTATAAACTTGGGACAATACAAATAAATACCATTAGTAAAGAAATTATTCTTTTGTCGAATTATGTGTGTTTCCCATATTTTTTGTATTTACTTGTGTCGTTTTGTCGTGTTGAAAATTGTATATCCAAAAACGTCTCTTACTCATGCCTATCCTGATGAAAAAAATAGCTCAATCTCTTACCGCTTTTGAGATCTGGGAGCACATGATATCAGCCCCAGTGTTTGATGGGTTCATGTTGCTAGTTTATTGTTTCTATGTTGTATTGTGTGATCTATTGTTTGTCTGTTTGTCCTTTTCTTTTTAGCTACTATTGCGTTGTCGTATTAATTTTGACATATTAGTCTCTATCTTTCGACCCTCTTTTAAAGTATACCAGACAACAATAAATGCATTTCAAAACATCTGTCTTCCGCTATATTATAAATTTTGAGCTGGAAAGCAATTGCAACTGTGAAACTGATCTAAATGTAGTTCTTTAAGAGAACATGTAACTAACTTGAAGTGAAGGCCATATGCCACGTTCCATACAAAGCTATATATCATATCAACTATCGAACATTACCTTTGTTGGAAATGTCTTCTTGAAAACTGAACAAACAACTGAAATGTGAAACAGACAACAATTGACAGATAATGTATATTAAAATAGATAGAACATGGTTTTCTCTTAACATTTATTTTAACAGGAGAAAAATGCATTACTGTCAAGGTTCACCGGTCGTCCCTCTTAAAACTTCAATCGAAGGGTAGATGAACTTGAAAATGTGAACGAGGTAATAAAAAACCTATTTTTCTATAAGTACAGAGCATCAAGCGTACCAAATTTTAATCCTCTTGTATATGAGTTCATTCATGAAGGTTGTTTTTTATAAATCCCCTTAAACTTTCTTATTGAGATGGGATTCGATTGTAATCATGATAGGTTAACACAATATCAGCAACAAAAGAGAATTTCTAACCAACGTAGCTACAAGGAGGAAACGGTTGTAACAAAAACAACTACATAAAAACAATCAAAAATAATTACAAAATTAATAAAAGAACATTATAGTTCTAAAAAAGATGTTTAAGTCCTGATATTTTTTTAATATTCAATAACCATTACGAAAACCCTGTTTTGATTACTAGTAGAAATTCAGGTAATTAATAACAATACAATGGGTGCACAAACATTAAGAAAACTCATGTATCTAATTGATTATACTCTTTTAAGTGACGCAGATGTTCGTGTCAGTGGCAAAACATGGAGAAAAGGGATGGTTGTATACTACGTTAATATAAAAACATATCAAATTATAACTGATTGGCTTTTTTCATTAAAAAAATAATAATATTAAGGTACATGTATCAATGAAAAAACAAGGAAGATAACCACAGTACAGGACATGTGTTTGTGTGTGTGTTTGCAAAACATGGCGTGTATTGGGGTGGATACTAGCTTAAACAGCTTAATGAATTACGATTCAAGTTACTCATACAACATGGGTACACACAAATCATAGACAAAACCAATAAGAACTTCAAAAGGTATACTTTATATATACATTGATAGTCATACTATATATACACTTCAACATGTTCAATGATTAATAAAAAAAAATCACCTTACATTAGTGACGAAATTTAAGCTTCATTTTAGTACCGCATTCGTAAAATATAGGCGCCTTTATTGCTTAAATTACCAATTAATACTACTCGAATATTAATACTATATTTGCATTTCTTAGATATATATGTTTTATAAAACAAAACATTACATATGATTAATGTTGTAATAGAATACCACCTGTGTGAAAATAAGATGTGTTAATTAATTTATTTTTCAATTACCACTGAAATACTAATGTTGTATTTGCACTTCATGGATAATCTGTTTTCTGAGATCAACACCTCTGATCAATTGTTAAATATAACTTATATTTAATACTGCATCTCTTTAAAGTAGTCGCTTTGAACATTTTCTTAATAACTTGTTATTGATAGTGTTTAGATGGATGATTAACCTGCAACATAACACATGTACATGAAATCAGGACATAAAGAACAGACTGATTCCTTGTGCCCAATGTGCAATAAATAAGACATCTACAACAATGTAAATTGCATTGTGTATCCACATTGCAATCAGCCTGATCCCTTAATCCATTATATGGTGTTAAAATGATTAGACAAATATAATACATGGAAAAGGATACTCACCTTTCCATACCACTGAGAAGACAAAGGAATACGTAACTGATTCGGAAAGTTGAATCGGAGATCTTTATGGTAAATGACAAAACTGATGATATTGTTATTCAATCTTCTACAGCTTAGATGAATCATCGTCAATAGACATCACATACTCTCTATTAATGCCATGTACTTCGTAGCCGTTTGATATAACTAGAATCATCCCGTATCTGTAAAGACAATAACAATAAAAACCAAGGAGTAAACAAAGACTCACAAAAACTAAAGGACATTTAAATCAACAGTTATAAAAATTACGAAACAACACAATCCCTTCTAAAAAAAAAACGGGAGTGAAATCAGGTGCTCCGGAAGGAAGCATTTCCTGCACCGTATACGGCACCCGTCGTATTATTTCTTTGTTCAGTCCCGTTATGATGTAAAGACTATTACTTTTTCCAAATAATTTCACTGTAGAATTTGTTTTTGGAAATTCATGTCGCAAATCACAATCTTATCCTATACCATTAGCTATAGTATCTGCATAATGTTGTTAATGATAGAATTGTGCAACCAGTTGACATTAAAAAAGATGAAACGGAGAAACGATCATTTAACAAGTCAACAAAAAAGTAAATCACAAAAATACTAAATTCCGAGGAATTATTCCTGATTTGCTACAGGCATTTTTAAATGAAGACAATGGTGGATTAAACCTGGGTGTTTTTTAGCGCTAAACCTCTCACTTGTATGACAGCTGTTTCAAATTCGAGTCAAAAGTTTTCATTCCATTAAGGTTAAAGTTAGCAATACATTAAAAACAATTCCTAGCAAAAAAAATCCTTATTTCAAAGATTAGTTTGTTTCTCGTTTATCTTAAACATATTAAATGCCACACATATGATGACTTCAAGATTTAACTATAAGTGATGTATGACTGCGATATTGGCAGTTTCAAGTTTTTACTTTTTGGTTGCTCGTTTTCCGTATCTTGATTCAAACATAAAACGACTGGAAATGTAACTACAGGTAAAAAGTAAAATCACAAAAAATACTAAACTCCGAAGAAAATTCAAAACGGAAGTCCCTAATCAAATCACAAAATCAAAAGTTTACACACCTCAAACGAATGGTTGACAACTGTCATATTTGTGACTTGGTACAGGCGTTTTTATGCATAAAATGGAAGATTGAGCCTGCTTGTATAGCTTGCTAAACCTTTCAATTGTATGACACTGGCATTAAATTACATTAAAAACGATGTTTAAACAAACTCAACATTGCCAATATTACTTGAAAAGTAAAATATCACGTACAAATAGATGTATGCTACATATTTCTGTGCACATGATACTTGTTTTATGTAGTATGCATTTAAATAAGTCTGGGACAAATGTTTGGAACGCAAAAAAAAATAAATATTTAAAGACCATATAAACTTAATATAATTAACGGTACCAATTTTCTTGCACCAGATGCGCTTTCGACAACACATGTCTCTTCAGTGATGCTCGTGGTCAAAATATTTGAAATCCAAAACTTATATGAAAGATTAAGAGCTATAATCCAAAAGGTCCAAAAAGTATAGCCAAATCCGTGAAAGGAATCAGAGCTTTGCATGTGGGAGATACATTCCTTAATTTATAATAATTTCTAATATTTTGTAACAGCAAATTTTAATAACACAAAAAATCCGTATTTTCATGCCAGTACCGAAGTACTGGCTACTGGGCTGTTGATACCCTCGGGGACTAATAGTCCACCAGCAGAGACATCGACCCAGTGAATAAAGGACCAGACACAGAACAGCTTATGCCGAATGAGTTTTTCTGTTTTTGATATGATGGAGTTGTATCTTTGGTCAATTACATCAGCATGTACTGTTTACGAACTGGAAACTGATTATGAAAAAATACAATTTAATAAATAATAAAGCCAAACTCAGATTTTGACGAATAAGTGACAGATTTACCGGTCATTTTGCATTGAATAGATTACTTTTTTAAATGATCAGGTTAAATGAATTGCTAAACGATAGTTGTATCCGTATACTTTTATGAGATGTGGTATGATTGCAAAAAGATAACTACAAAAAACAAATCTAAGCTCCTCTAAGACACCGTATGGCTTTCATACAACAGCATAAAACATATCGTACAGTCCGGTCCAATGAACAAATTAAAGGCGTAGTAAAGATAGTGACATATATTGCCAACAGATTGGTTAAATGAACATTATTTAGTATTGTCAAGTCCACAAAAAAGCTACAATGAACTCACTGGTCTATTGAAACTGGTGTGTATTTGCCTGAGTATCAGAAAAATGTCGTGTTATTGAAATCATGTTGTTTAACAGACAATTATATGTTCTCAGTCTTTTTACATTTAAGTTACATTTGGTTCGATTTTACAAAATACAAAAATGTTTTTTAAAACAAATATTAAATATTTCCGATGGAAAATTGTAGCCGAAACAGGAAAAAACAATCAATCTATAATTGTTATTTGGATGGAAAGTTGTCTCATCGGCACTCAGGCCACATCTTCCTATGTCTATGTATTACCATAATGATTGCATACAAGATCCTAGTGTCTGTATTTATGTTTAAAAAATCATAAGCAATGACACAGCGTAAGTACAAAACTGGTTTTTTTTTCATCTCCAATTTCACACACCCACAAGTGTCTTAACATATATTGTTTTACGTTGTTTGGTATTACAAAAATCGCTTTACGAAAGACAAATCTATCAATTTGGATATACAACTCTAAGAAATAAATCTGATTCCTCATGAAAAACTATAAATCTTATAAAAAACCAAAGGATCTAAAGGTGAATAAAGAAATTTTGAATTTTGTTTCAACATTTTTTTTCTCCATCTAAATAGTGATAATAAAATCAGAGAAAAATATTACTTTGAAATAAGTATAATACCATCCTGATATATGTATGGAACGCCAAAACTGTCTTGTTATGACCATTTTCATTATATGATGTGCATTTACCTTTATATGTTTTGCATTTACCTTTATATGCTGTACTTTAACCTTGATATGATGTGAACTTGTCATTATATGATGTGCACACACATTTATATGATGTGCACGCACCTTTATATGATGTGCAAATATTCTTATATGATGTGCAAACATCATTATATTATGAGCAAACATACTTATATGATGTGCATATATACTTATATGATGTGCAAATATACTTATATGATGTGCAAATATACTTATATGATGTGAAAACATTCTTTTATGATGTGCAAACATTCTTATATGATGTGCAAATGTACTTATATTATGTGCAAAGATCCTTATATGATGTGCAAATATACTTATATGATGTGCAAAGATCCTTATATGATGTGTATATATCATTATATGATGTGCAGGTTCCCTTATATTACGTTCAAACATCTTTATATGACGTGGTTGTGTCATTTTATTATGTGCTTGTAATCTTATATGATGTGGTTATGTTTACTTCATTATATGATGTCGAGACGTCATTATATGATGTGCTTTCATCGTCGTTATGGTCAATGAACATGATTACGATTAGAACGATTACTGTCTACGTCATCACTGATTCCGATCTGCTTCAGAATCTGTAAACTATTAACACGACTCAGATATGTGTCTATTGCTAGCGAAAGTGCAATTTAAAGGGAAAATGAGACAAAGCAATTTAACAAAATTAACGTTTCAAACATTTCGGTTGAAGATTAAGATCAGTTAATACAGGAGCTAGTTGAAGAAATTCCCGGCTGTAGAGAAAATGATAAAACAAATTTAAGAGCCCTTTATAGCTTGCTATTCGGTTTAAGCATAGGCTCCGTGTTGAAGGTCGTACTATGACATATTATAAGTGTTTCCTCTTACAAATTATGACTTGGATGTAGAGTTGTCTCAGTGACTCTCATACCACATCTTCTAATTTCTATTCATTGCAAAAGGCACCATTGAAATCACAGTGATTTTCAAAAATATTTCATAACAATAGCTATAAAATTATCTACTGATGCATAATATGGCGAGATGGTTTGTTTTATAAAATGTTATTGAATAATATTAATTTGTAAATGGTAAGATGTATAATGTAGTATTGAATATGTACAATGATATTAAATATAGTATATCATATATAATCTATGCTACTAAAGGAAGAGACCGATTTCATTGAGCCGCAACTCCTCTAAAACCATACCAAGTCGGAAATATTTGTGATATGACGTTTACATGAAGTGTTTTTTCCTTTTAATTTGTCTTTGAACTTATCTTTTTTCCACAGAAAACGCGAATGTGCGAAAATACCCAATTTCGAAGACTGCAAGTTTTGTTGACGTAGTGCCCGCGAAATGCGAAATGTCTATGTGGGTAATTGTTAAAAAGAAAAAGTGGTATCTTTGCTAATGAGATAACTCTCCACACCAGACCAAATGACACAGAAATTTATAAAATAACTATAGGTCAACGTACGGTCTTCAACAATGAGCACATATTTGCATATATACAGATTGTTTATTTTCAACTTATTTTAATGAAGATTTTTTAATTGCTAATAAAAAATTATTCTAAAACATGATTACTATTATGTCAACAGATTTGGAGTAGCATCAACGATTTCTGAGATACAAGGGATTGATTCCTGATGAAGTGTTTTAGATTTAATTTTTCGTCCGATTAGATCGGATTTTCCCCATTGTGGTACTTATATGGATCCTGTTCGGTAATGGCAACAGATTTTACGTAGACGATACAGTTATTGAGTTAAAAGGGGGAAAAAAACACTGAAAATCACACTTTGCCACACTTTTTCCAATTTAGGGTATTTAATATTTTTATTTTCCAACCGAGATGAATGGGGTGACGCCCGTCTTTTGCATTTTGTTCCTCTTTTTCGTCTCTTTAAAAAAATAAAATAAAAAGCATTAACCTTGTTATTACTGTGTCCACCTTATAACTGTGGCATAACTACTCTTTGTTTCAACACTTACCCTCTCGCTGGCATCTCCGTGTATCATCGGTACAGCGGATATAGATACTAATCAAGGGGTCGTGATCGATTTTTCTTCTGACACGGTACGAAAATCTTTGTTTTGTTTACATTATATCAATGTGTACTTCAATCTAAACATATTTGTTATTTTTAAGACGCGTTGTGTAGAGCTGACCACATAAATCCTTCTGTACGGTGCACAGTTAAATGAATGTACGGTATATAGATTTTCACGCTTCGAAGTACCTATAAAGCTATATCCGCTGTATACCTATATATATAGTATGATACACGGTGGTATAATTATAATTCGGTATACTTTGCTTGCTTGTGACAATGGTGTTCGACAAGAAGAAAACTGATCACATTTCCTATTTTATTTAATTTTGATTGACTAAAATAATTTCTGAGTGACTAAAAATATTACAGGACTTAACAGAACTATACCAGAAGATCTGCAAAGAGAATAAGAAATATATCTTAAGTGATATGTTATATTGTTTGCAGATGACACGGTGTTGTTGGCTTAAACAACACAGGACCTGCAGACTCAACTCAGTGATTTCCATGATTATTGTATGGCTTGTAACTTGAAAGTAAAGTTGATAAAATTAAAGTCTTAGTGGATTTTTATTTTTGGACGGGAGCCAAAAAATCTCCGATTTTCTTACAATGATACTCACATTGAGATGATAAAACAATTTGGGAATTGTCGTTACTAAAACGAGAAATTTTAATATGACAAAAAACATTCATCCGATAAGGCCTTTAAGCCTCAGTCACACCTTACCGTCCGTTTTGTACGGTACTCGTCCGTTTTGTATCCGTTACGTGTCCGTTATGCATCCGTTGGAGATCAAGTAGACCAATTCACCAACGGACGTCTACCGGACGCCCAACGGACGCCTAACGGATAAAACGGATGTGAAACAGACATTAACGGAAGGATAACGGATAAAACGGATGCCTACCGGATGTAAAACGGACAAATGCCAATTGAAATTTCTCATGGTTTATTGCCTTTAATTTTTAGATGGTGTATTGCCTTTAATTTTTAGATGGTTTATTGCCTTTAATTTTCAGATTATTTTGTTCATCCGTTTTATCCGTTACGCTTCCGTTAGGTGTCCGTTTTATCCGGTACTCGTTCGTTGGATGTACGTTCGACGTCCGTTCTATCCGGTACGTATCCGTTTCACGTACGTTCAAGGTCCGTTGTGTGTCCGTTAGGCATTCGTTACATGTCTGTTAGTACACCAACGGACTCCCAACGGATAAAAATTTTGTCAACGGATTACTTTTTTTTTATCCGTTAGACGTCTGTTCAAGCTATCCGGTAAGGTGTGATCGAGGCTTACGCCATGTACGAAAAATTGAAAACAGGAAAGATGTATAAGATGTCTGTAAAATGTCAACTTCAGCTTGTTCGTTTATAAAAAAATATATAAACAAGTGCCTTTGTCCTGGTTTAGTAATTTTGAAACCTCTCTCTCTTGTTTTGTATAGACTGCAAATAGTTATTATTTTTATCTCTGTATACTGATGTTATACATTGACTTTGTGAGACTAAATATATAGATTTAGAGGCAATACGTATATACGGTATGGATGATCAATTGACTGTTATTTAGCGCCACTTTCAACACTTTTATGCTATTTCGTGGCAGTGAGTTTAAATTGGTGGAGAAAGCCGAATTGCCCGGAGAGACCCCCTGACCTTCGTTTGGAAAACAGACAAGTCTTGTCAATTAAGATTGGAGTCGAGCTTACCGGCCACGTGCGGGATTTGAAATTGCACACCTAAGTGTTGACATGCTAGTGATACAGCAGTTCGATAACTTATAAAAAAGAAGATGCGGTATGATTGCCAATGAGACAACTATCCACAAAAAAACAAAATGACACAGATATTAACAACTATAGGTCACCGTACGGCCTTCAACAGTGAGCAAAGACCATACCGCATAGTCAGCTATAAAAGGCCCCGATAAGACAATGTAAAACAATTCAAACGAGAAAACTAACGGCCTTATTTATGTAAAAAAAATGAACGAAAAACAAATATGTAACACATAAACAAACGACAACCACTAAATTACAGACTCCTGACTTGGGACAGGCACATACATAAATGATGTGGCGGGGTTAAACATGTTAGCGGGATCCCAACCCCCCTCCTAACCTGGGACAGTGGTATAACAGTACAACATAAGAACGAACTATAAAAATCAGTTGAAAAAGGCTTAACTCATCAGATGGACAAAAATCCAAGTGGACGTGGGCGTGTACTTATACATCTCGACACAAAAAGACATGCTAAAGAGGCAACTCTCCACAAGAGGTCAAATTTACACAGAAATTAACAATTATAGGTAATATAACCGTACGGCCTTCAACAATAATCAAAGCCCATACCGCATATTCAGCTATAAAATGCCCCGAAATAACAATGTAACCACTCGACTACCGAGCGCCAATCTCTTTCACCCGAAATGGATTAAAGGAGATATGGAATGAACCTGAACTCGGTGCATTACATTTAAGTGCAGTCTTTTATCATGTTTTTGTGCATATATTTCACAGTTTCAACTATAGATGATTATAGGTGGATTCTTGAGTTCTAGTGGCAAATTAATATTTTAATGTGATATGAATATTAACCCTGTTTTGTACTAGACCGACACTCTGAGCCGGATTTTTTAACATGCTAGTTCAAAAGGTACATTGTAGCATTCCGAAAGAAGTCATTTATGTCACCTTACCCGGACACATTTTTCTGATTCCGAGCCGACCAGCTTTTGCTCTTAAGCTTTATTCCCTCATGCTTAGCGGAGTATCAACATGTTAATATGAATTTTAAAGTCTTTGGTTTTGACCCGGCCGGGGTTCGAACCCACGACCTCCCTCACTCAAGGCGAACATGCTACGACGAAAGTACCACCACTAGGCATGCAGTAACCTGCACTATAAAAGGTTTCGTAGGAAGCCACTCTAGACTCAATTAAACAGGGCTGACGTACCGACCATTGATATTTTTATGTGAGTTGGGGGGGGGGGGGGGGGGGGAGTTGTTTTGTAAATGTTTGATTCTAAATTTCTTCAAAGAGATTTTATCTACTACAAAAGGGAAGCGAAATAGTTTGTTTCCATTTAAAATGAGGAAAAAATAAAACAATGATGTAACTTGTTTTTTTTATTTTTTTTTATTTTATTAATTTCGAACAAGGAAATACACGTGCTCCTTCCCTCACACTAGAGTCGATGTCTTACCCATTTATTTATTAATAAATAATGAACAGATCATCTGTTTAAACTTTGGATACAAGGATCTGACAACATGTCATTTTACTTTCTGTCCTTGTATATATTACATCAGCCAATGAAATTTCAGATTTCAAATTTTTGAAGGTGTGTATCAATCCGACAAAACCAAGGAATTGAGCGTTTTTAGATCGAAGTAAGCAAAGCTTAAACGCACAATATCTGTAATCTGGTGTCTTAATGAACTTAAAACACTGCATTTTTTTTATATTTTACTGAGACCTGTTGTTCTCTTACAGATAGAGAGTGGTGTTTTGAATTTTTCAAAGTGAAGATTTACGGCAGCGGCTTTTAATATTTTGCGTTTATCCTGGAAACATAATAGATTTTAAAAAACAAATAGTGCAGTGTGTCTGAATTATACTCTATAGCAAAGGTTCTTTTGGGGCAATTTTGGCTCTTCCGAGTTTTGTTGTTTTATTGGCTATTAGCTTGATAACTAATAATAGAGAAACCTTTTCATGCAAAGTAATGGGCAAGAACATATTTAATCAAAGTACTAAAAGTTGTTTGCGACTTCAGGAAACTTAGTTTGGATTGCCGTTTATGGTTTCATTACTATTTACCACACCTTCATTTAATAATAGCATTAGATGAAAAATTATCTGCTAGAACAAATGTTGAAACTAAATTTTCAGGTTTTAACAATTCAGATGAGCGGAACGAGGCGTAAAGATTGATGCCTACGGTTGACGAAGAATTCGCCATAACATTATACCGAGGCAAATTTATAACTATATAAAATTGAATGACACTTTTCCTTTCCAAAAATGATAAAATGAAAGAACCCCTTTATTTCTTCCTATCCCCTCTTTTTGTTGGTAACAAATTACCGGTTCCTTAATATATGAGCCATTACTCTATCAGAGTCAGATTTTTTTCCAATTGTTTTTGTCTATCTTGAGAATATATAAAGAGAATCTCGAACAACTATAATGATCAGCAAGGCAATATTTACATAATTGAAAATAATAAAATTCGTGTATTAACTTCTTATAGAAAAAATTAAAACGATCTTAGACCATGACATAAAAGAATTATTTCTTAAATTTGATAACCTTAACCGTATTGTAGACTCCGTATGCTTATTATTAAAGACCCCACCGTCGATTTAACCAAAACTTTGCAATTCATATATATTTTTACAATTTTCCAACAATATCAGATGTGATTTTTTGCATCTTAAAACGTGGTACTAACAAGCCAAGGTTTATCTCAACATCGAACCAACATTTGATACAGAAATTTAACAATACTTTTAGATATTTTGGTGATATATTGGCTCTCAATAATGACCACTGACCTCGGTCTTGATATGTATATCATTAACGGAAGCTTAATATACAAATTTATGATAAAAGAGATGATTTTCCTATCGTTAATTTTCAATTTTTAGGTGGTGAAGTTCCCTTGTCACCATCTTATGATGTTTATATATCTCAACTTGTACGATTCGCTCGTGTATATAACAACAATTTAGATTTTAGTGAGAGAAAATTATGTATTACTGAAAAATTATTACACCAGGGTTTTCGATATCACAAACTAGTCAAAACATTTACCAAATTTATCATCGGTATAGGGAAATAATTCGTACACATAACTCAATATGCAAACATTTTATACGTTCAAGTATTTCACATCTAATCTTTTCTGGAAATATTCTTTACAAAGCACAAAAATGTCAGTATTCACCTCAAACGCTTGCAATACCTTCATAAACAGACTTGTTAAGAAGGGATATAGTTACGATATTGTTGTCAGGTCATTAAAGATTGCATATGTTGGCTTTAATATTGATTCACTTGAAGGGTCTTTGCACCGGAACTAAACACATTCATTTACAAAAATAATTGTTGAAATGATTCTCATATATTTTATGATAGAATGATTCTAAACCCCTAACTGGAGGGGTTGTGTCTGATATTCATATAATGAAGACATAATCTTTCAATCAGTTTAATTGAGGTCTGGAGCTGGCATTTCAGTTAACTGCTAGTAGTCTGTTGTTATTTATGTATTATTGTCATTTTGTTAATTTTCTTGTGTTACATCTTGTGACATCGGACTCAAGCTTCTCTTGACTTTTTAATGTGTATATTGTTATGCGTTTACTTTTCTACATTGGCATGATGAATAGGGGTATAGTTGAGATCTCATGAAAAAATTTAACCCCGCCTAAATATTGCGCCTGTCCCAAGTCAGGAGCATCTCGCCTATGTAAGTCTTGTATGATTTTTTATTTTAGTTTTTTGTGCATAATTAGGAGTTTAGTATGACGTCCATTGTCACTGTACAAGTATTTACATTTTTAAGGGGCCAGCTGAAGGACGATTCAGGGTGCTGTAGTTTCTCACTACATTAAAGACCCATTGGTGGTCTATGGTCGGTTTGTTGTCGCATTGAAACATTCCTCATTTCCTCCATTAATTCTAATAAAAGGAAAGAAGTAATAATAAGAAAGCTACTTGTTTTCTTCAAAGTATGTTTTTTCGTGTCGTTCAACGGGATACACTAAAATATTTATTTGATCCCATATGTTGGTCATCAGCTGTTTTTGGCATCCTTCTAAACCGTTTGCTTTAGCTGTCATAAACTAAGTGTTTGAATTAACCTGCTTTCTATTTTACTCCAGCGACGATCAATTATAAGTCTTGTGTAAACAAAACATGAATGTGGTATAAAAGTAAGACGCTTGATGCATTTGATTTTTTTACACTTTTAGAAACATAATGCTTTAAATTTTTAAATACAATTCTGTCATAACAAATTTCTAATAGCAATTGCCTTTTTTTCAAACTGTATTAACACACGTGCATCATTCATTAAGGAACCTATTCACCAAAGGGTTATTTTTCAATTTATGTTATATCGATTCAACTATATAGAATAAGGTGTAAACTTCTATATGTATAAAAATTTCAGATGGAATACTAACAGAATGTCAGGAATCATTATTGATTGTATAGCATTGTAAGTATAAACATGACCTTGATCATGTTTTTGTTTACCTAATAAACTTCAATAAATGAAAGAAAAATCCTATTAAGTGATGCATCTTACCAATATGTTTAAACGATTACTCCTACATACAAGAAAATGCTTTTATTCAATTACCTTCAGCGAATGAAGGTAACAATCAGAAGTGTTTCAGTTAACAATTCATGATACTAAATGTATCAAAACAATCAAATGGATTACAATGAAAGAAGTGCACACCAAATTAATTTAATTTTCCATCGTAAACCTGCAATCTTATTTTTATATTTCTTAAAAAAATCCTATCAAGTAAATCCAGTTGCTTTTTATTAGTAGCTACAAACAATGTTGAACTGTTTACTGACGGGACTGGACATCTGGAATCTTCGATAAAAATTAAGAAAGATCTACTTTAGGACGGTGGAAATATTTTAAATCTTTAATGCCAAGAATGTTAAAATGTTAAAATGTTGGCTATTAAGTTGCATTTAGAGCTACATTGTAGCGAATGTAAAATTGGTATTGCTCTGTCAACCTTTTTACAATAAACAAAATGCGTCCCATTGAGTTTAAACCACATTGCGTTGGAACTATATTATACTTTATAGTTTAAAAACCTTATCGATTTAAGATATTTCAAATACTGTCGTCTCACTTTAAACAATTGTTTTTCATTGGACTTGAAACTCATATTTTAAATCATTTCTTACAATAAAAGAAAAAAAATAAGATGTATGGCTAATTTTCGTTTTATTTGTTTCAGTCCAAGGGTCAGCACTAAATGTTGATGAGTCTAATATCAAATACAATGTGTATACCTTTACAATGAAGGACAAATGTCGGAAACAAATGTCTTTATAAAGCCCAAACTGTGTATTGCATTACATACATAAATGAAAGATCCAAAAACTGTATCAATACAATACGACATGTTTATGAAATGATGGCAAAACTTTTGGTTGACAAATTTTTACTTGTTATTGCAAAAAATCGAACTTTTTATATCTTACATTTTCTCAGAAAATTCGTTCTTTTAAAACATTAACAGTTTCATAAACTATACTAGACTACAAAGTGAAATCATTTTTCAAAACACTGCAAACATATTCATTTCGATTGGTATTGTAGCTTTGTCAAAAAGTGCGTTGAAATGAACAGTGGTATATCAAACATCGAATTCCCTCACAAAATCTTGTTAGGCACTTTAAACGTAATTAGTCTTAACTTTGATTGATGGTTGCAGGATTTGCAATTATTCCACATTCGCGTTTTCCATAATGGAAATTTTTTTCTGTTCTATTTTACTCCTCATTAACAATACTCTAAAGTTTAAACTCTTAATTCTCAAACTCAAACTAATCAATCTTCCAGAGCACCTCAATTCATGCATAGTTTTGCATTTGAGAGGTTTCTGTTGCTTTCGGTTGTGTCTAGTTTTATCGGACCGAAAAAAAGAATTTAATGATGAAATAATTCCAACAGTAATCTTAATCAAAGTTATTGAAAGGTTGCTTAGTAAACAAATCTTATCTTTATCGTAGCAATGTAAAAATTACGTTATGACACGCTGATGATGATGGCTGTATCCTTACTTTGACAATAGCTGATTGGCAATTATGACAAAATTGTGTCAGAAATCATATCTGATATTCTTCCTTAGTCACAATAACCTTCCTCAATTACTGAGCTGAACAAAGAAATAACACGACGGGTGTCGTATATGGTGCAGGAAATGCTTATCCTTCCAGAGCAACTCTCGGTTTTTAGTGGAGTTCGTGTTGTTTCATATCTATTATTTATTACTGTTGATGTACATGTCCTCTGTTTTTTTTAGTCTTTGTTTACTCCTTCATTTTGATTGCTATTGATTTTTTTCCTTTTATGTTTGTTTTGTACATGCATCGTTGTAAATATATGGAATTTGATACGACACTAGTACTCATACAAGTGAGAGATTTACACCTAGAAATTGACAATGAGGGTCGGTTGAAAACAAGACTTTACGACAAAAGAGATGATTTAAGCTTTCCAATTGTGAACTTTCCATTTCGAAGTAACAACATTCCAGCAGCACCTGCACACGGGGTAAATATCTCCCAATTGATAAAAAATATTCATGTGCTTGCATTTCCTATCATGATTTTCTAAATGGAGGGTTGCTGCTCACAGAGAAGCTCTTAAACCAAGAGTTCCAAATGGCTAGGTTGAAATCATTCCTTCGTAAATTTTACGGACGCCATCACGAATTGGTTGACCGTTATGAAATAACCATTTCACAAATGATATCAGATATGTTCCTTGCGTCGTAACTACAATCCCTTTCCCTTTCATGAATGTGACCTACCGAATTAGACTATTTATCAGATTTTTTTTTTATAATATAAGCAACACGACGGGTGCCACTTACTGAGCATGATCTGCTAGCCCTTCCGGAGGACCTGAGATCACCCCTAGTTTTTGGTGGGGTTCGTGTTGCTTATTCTTTAGATTTTTATGTCGTGTCATATGTTCTATTGTTTGTCTGTTTGTCTTTTTCATTTTTAGGAAGGCAATTTCTGTTTATTTTCAATTTATGAGTTTGACTGTCCCGCTGGTATCTTTCGTCCCCCTTTTGTTGTCTTTTGACTATACAATGAATGTTTTTTTGTTTCATTGTTAATGTCTGATATTAACATATATAAAATGAAAAAGCTAATTAGAACTTTGAGATTAACATAATTATCATTCCGAAACTTTTTTTATAGTTTGAAAATATTTATAAAAAAGTAAGAGAAGATTCTAAATGAACAATAAAATAACATCACAAAAAAAGAGACCACTCAATGATACATTGACGAAAAATATGCACCAAGAAAAAGTGACAGCGCTTCTACATGTATTACAGTCTTCCATCTCAGTCACACATATGCATTCAATATACACCGTTTGTGTATCCCTGTTACATATGTTTCATAGTGATTACGATAATAGAACAAAGTTGACTGTTGTAACAATGTTTTTGATATTGTTGTCTGTTATGTCTGTCTGTTTTTCTTCACCTATCATTGTCACTTTAATGGAATTATATGCGACTGTTTTACAAGATAGAGGTTAAATAAAGGCAACAGTAGTATACCGCTGTTCGAAATTTATAAATCGATTGAGAAAAAAAACCAATCTGGGTTACAAACTAAAACTGAGGGAAACGTATTAGATATAAGTGGAGAACAATGACACAACAGAAACACAATATCAAAATGTAACACACAGAGAAACGAACTATAAAATAACAACGGCAATTTTCGTGACTCGGTAAAAGTCATTTTAAGAAAAAAAGACCATAAAATGGTGTTAAGCTAGCTACAAAATCAGATTTAATTCACAAATTTCTGGATAAAAAATGCCTGTACAGATAGGAATATGACATTTTTTATCCATTCATTTGATTCCGTACTATTTGTTTTGAATTTTCCTAAGAGTTCGATACTTTTTGTTAAAATTGTTTTCTTCACATTTCTTACGTTTACTTCTAGGTTTCAAGTTTTGAAAAAATTTCAGCCCAGGTTAATGCGAAAAATGTTAACACAAAACAAATTACGGATATATGATTTAATGTTTCAAACATGTTTGTTATAGCAACTTTAAAATTGTGAATGCTATTTACGTCATTACCTATGTTTCTCCTATTTGAAATGCTACAAGATAAATATCACGAACGCCATGTCAAAGACAGATATAGGCGACATGAACCAAACCATACCTTGTTTTGGTCAACAAAAATAAAATGTCAACAAATAAAGAAATATCACTAATATAATGTGTCAATTGAAGATGTTTATACGATTGTCTTTAAACCTTCATTGAAAGATATTGAATTGTGTATTACAAGTAATATATATGTAGATAATTGAAGTAGTATTCCTATTATGATGTGTCATTTAAAGGGGTTTAAACGATTAATCATTAATGCAAGACAAGACTATTCTCTTTTGACAGAGAAAATAACCAACCATGTATTATACATTAGGAAGTTCGTTATTGAAACCTCAATTATAAAACCTTTCAAATTTCAGAATAGTAAAAGAAAAAAGTAAGATATGCATACGCATCTTAGCGCGTAGTATATATCAAATGTGTAAATGGGAAACCAAAATCAGGTCACGATTTACCTTTATAAAATCTTTTTTTGTTTGCAATTGAGAGTTGAAGAAATAATATAAGGCAGGCATTAACTATGAATGGGGACGAAGTCTGTATGAATTATTATTTTTGTTAGTAATATGTTTGTTAAGAAAAACGTAAATATCGTAACGTTTTCGATTTGGTCTGTTGTTGGCGATTTTACTTGTGGCGTTATTTAAGTTATGACGTCATGTTCAATGTAAACAAAGAATCGCAGTGCATCAGGTAACCTTAATTCATACCAAAGACAAAGAATTATTAAAAAAATAATATTAGTATTGTGTTCATTGAGTTCCTACTGTATATTTTACTAGACTACATGGGTCTCACGACAACGAAACCGGGAGAAGGAAGTAGATTTCTACGTTCTGTGCAAATGCAAAAATTAAAAAACGACAAAAAAAGATGAAAATTTCGTTTTTTTATTATTGATTTTAATACTTTAATAGGGGACTTCGTCGACTCCCCATATAATAAATGTCAGCCAATATATCACACCAAAGAAAAGTTAAATCACTGAGTCAACTATAAAATTTCTTAATTATACACACATAATTGCAATTTCACAGATCAAGTACATTTGTCATCTACTCTGACCTTTTTCTCTCAATTTGTACAGACGCTCTTTTACTAATAATGAAGAGGAACATGGATTGAATGTTGAACTATAATTCAAAGCTTAATATAGCAATGAATATAAAATCTCACACACTACCAGTCTCTTTCAACTTTCAATTTAAATAATATTAATAGAATCAAATACTACCAATTTAGGTATAGTCAGTGAACTACATTGATGACGATAAACGGACTTTTTAGTTGAATGGAAAATTTTGAATCAATGATTATGATCTGACAAATTTTACCAATAAAAATTCCCAAAAAAACAGAACAAAAATAAAAACATACTGCTCTCTGGTCGGGTTGTTATCTTTTTGACACATTCCCCTTTTCCATTTTCCATTTTATAGATAATATACGATTATGATATTAATGTTTTGAAAATTAATACTATCGAAAATAACCATTAATATATTGCCATATAAAGTGTGACATATATTTATAACAATAAAGCGACATATGACGTACATATAGAGGTGACGTGTCGTAAACAGCTGTCTATGATTAATTCATGATCTGTTATTCATGCTTCAGAATCTAACATAAAAAGTATTTCACAATATTTGCACACTGCCTCTACATTATTAATGAACTTTTTGCATCAATAGATTTCTCGAATCTAGATGTCTTGCTTGTAACGAAATGTAATTCAATCAATGAAAAATATTCTGGTAAATTAAATTGAAAATGGAAATGGGGAAAAGCAGTGCGATATGGGATTTATTTTAATAGCGAATGGAATAATTACAGTCTAGTATGAACAAGTTGTCAGTTCTATACATGTTGCATTTTAATTGATAAGCAGTGATATTAATATAATCTATAAAAAGAAATGTAAAACTTGATATAAACCTATCTTAACTGGTAATTGGAACCAATGATTTAACCACAAACTGCGCCATATTAGCTCTTGAGGAAAAAGAAAAGTATTAAAAAAACTGATTTCCGAGGAAAATAATAAACGGAAAGTTCCTTATTAAATGGCAAAATCAAATGATAAAACATATCAAACGAATGGAAAGTAACTGTCATATTCCTGACTTGGTACAAACATTTTCAAATGTTAAATAGGTGGTTTTATATCGATAAAAGAGAGACAAAAGATACCAGAGGGACAGTCAAACTCATAAATCAAAAATATAACAACTGTCTTCGAAACACTACATACCAAGCAGTAACATCTGCACGAAATTTTCTTGTAGTTAAAACATGTCAGATATGCAAAACATTTTTTGACTTTCTTTGCAAGCTGAAACATCACTCAAAAGTGTCTTATGCAGTTTGAGTATTTTTCAAGACTGATTAATAATCGTTTATAAATATGTTTTCCTCATGCCGTTAATAGATTTAAGAGTATCATGTGCTTGTACCTGTTTTCGTGTTTTACGGAAAAAAATCTTTATTTTATTTTTTTTCATAAAAAAGAGAAAAAATCTTAAAAATAAAACTTGAAAAGAATTAATGTAAATAATGGCTATTTTTTTTAAGATTTCAATATTTACCTGTTGTCTCTCACGATGATATAGATTGTAATATTGAGTCACAAGGTTTGAGCATTTTATAAAACTGAGAAGTGGCCGATTTCCTGTGCTTCAGGCTGAGAATTTATAAGAAAAACAAGAATTACAGGAAAAATCTAGTACGGACAATATGTCCTGTTCTTTTCGGCTTGTTTGATTTTCACTATGAATGGAAACTTTCTACAAGGATATAATACTAACGGGAGTTAAATATGTCTGTTAGCAAATAATACAATGGTAAAAAATCCTAATGATGAAGAATGACTGGCAATTAACTCTATGGTAAACTTTATATACATAACTGATAGTTCACCAAATGGTTAACAAAACCTATATGCATTTACTATATGGAAATTGGTAAACGTTGATTCTTCTAATCAAATATAATGAATAGTGGTTTGACTAGTTCTATTTATTTTTTCACTCCTATTATCTCAATATTGTTATAAAGAAGCAAAATATATCTTATTGAATATAACTTTAGAAGTTCGGAATAACTGATATTCTACTTTTCAAGTTATTTTGTTCTGAGACAGTGAGTATGAGTTGATATACGATATATTGATAACCATTCATTAATGCATTCAACCATGTTGGTATTGAGAATTATTTCAAAATATACTATACATTTCCCATCCTAGCTTAAAATTAATAGGAAACTTGTGTTCTCCAATTCAATACTATTATGAAGGAATGATCGCGCAATGATTTAATTACACTGAGTTGCTTCTATACGTCATCTGCATTCGAGATATCTATCAATATAGAGACTTCATTTATAATGCTGAAACATTATGTAAATTTTTGTACAATGAGATGGTGTGCTCCAAAGCGACTGGTTATTAATAAAACTTAAACTAAACTTGAACTTACAACCAACGACAAATGTACTGGATTTTTCTCACTTTGTGAAGGCCATTTGTCTACATATTATGTATAGTTTAATATTTTACGTTTAATGCATTACTTAGTATTCCATCATGTAACAATTAAAAGAAAAATGCTAACTGTTATTGCAAATATCTGTTGATTGTCATATAATAATTGACCTGATGATATATATTTTTATTCGGATTTTGTGAGACGAATTATTGAAAGAGTAAACAGAAGGTTATGATGTTTGTAATTATATATCGCTTAAAGTCGCCGTCACGTAAAATTGGCACCATGCGGAAGTAAAATCCTGTCCATATATCCACTAATGTCCTACCTTGTATTGGGTTTGCACTGTATAATCCCGACCATCACATTTTCAAGATTATTTACATTGTAAAACTGACATCTTGGTTTCTATGAGAATCCCTTGTTCCATAACATTCGTTTCTTTCCGGTAATATCATTGTCATTGATGATACAATTTCCCGCGCTTTTTACCTAAAGATGACGAAAAGCTCAGAGAAACACAAGAAAATGGAGAGCACGTGGAACTCCACGGCAACACTTCCGGTAATAACAAAGTCGCGTCCCACCATACAAAATAATCTAGGGTTATGTGAAAGTCAGGATTATACAGTGCAAACACAATAAAAGGTAGGACAGTAGTGGATATTTGGACAGGATTTTCTTCAGCACATTGAAAACATGATTTTTTACTTAAATAAGGCCAATAGTTTTCTCGTTTGAATTGTTTTACCTTGTCTTATCGGGGCCTTTTATAGCTGACTATGAGGCATGGGCTTTGCTCATTGTTGAAGACCGTACGGTGACCTATATCTTTTAATGTCTGTGTCATTTTTGTCTTTTGTGGATAGTTATCTCATTGGCAATCATACCACATCATTGTCTTAACCGCGACAAACATAACAACTTAAAAATTTCAAATTTGGTACCAAGTGAAAGTATGTTAGTGTTCGATATAATATTATAAGATAAATATCAGGAACACTTTGTCAATGACAGCCATTGCCAACATAAACTTTATCAAACCTTGTTTATGTCAACAATAGAAGAATTATGAATAACATGATATGCCAACTGAAGAATGTATACGATAATCCCTTAAGCATGATGCAATAATAATGTATTGTATATGAAAAGTAAAAGACATCCAGACAATTGAAATAGTATCCCTTAGATAATGTGTCAATTGATTATGTTGCAAGACTTGGCTTGTATCTTAATTCCATTAAGAGAGGCATACATCAGTCATGTACAATATATCAGAACCATCGTTATTGAAAACACGTAATAGGTTCATAGCTAAAAATATCTATATGAAATTCAGAATCGAAAAGGACAAACGTATACATTCTTTGCGATGTATATATCAAAACTTTGAAAAGACTAAATGAAAATGGAGAGTCGAGATCACGATTTACGTTCGGAAACGACATTTAGCAATTGAGAAATGAAAAATAGTCGTTATCACAGTCATTATAAAAGTAAGGACAAATTTAACAAATGAACACATTTTCTCTAAAATAATCTGACTTTTTAACGTTTGTCAGATACTATGAACTTTTTGTCTCGATTTTGACAGACGCTTTAAACTAATAATGACAGGAAACATTGATTGAATGTCAACTAAAATGTTGTAAAGTAAATTGAACAATGCGAACTGATATCCCACACACTTACCAGTAATTTCTTTAATTAAAAATTAGAAGACAGCACGGCAATATTTTGTTAATCTTTTATTACACTTACAGTCTATTGAAAATCAGATTCGATCAATTTATTAATAGACTACGCTGATGACGACGAAAACAAATTTTGGAGGAGAAGTTTATATTAAATTAATGATTATCATTGGACTACGTTATGAAAATTACAATAGAAATATAAGAATATAATGAAATAATGACAGATTACATTATCTTTGGTTTTCATATCTAGAAAGAATCGAAAATTTGTTTTAAAATAGTGCCATATATGTATTTCAACTACCTTTAACAATTATACAATGTGTGACGTACACATACTAGTGACGCGTTGGTAACAGATGTCTAGGATTAACTCATGATCAGCTATGTATTATTTAGATCCTAATTTCAAACGTCAAAAACTTGCACATTGATTTGTACAATTAAAAAAGTGCCTGCATCGATAAATTACTCAAATATCACTGACTTGCTTTCAATGAATTGTAATTTAATCATTTTAAAAATCTCGTCAAAACAATGTTCAAATGGTGTACAATGTAAATAAGTTTGATATTGAATTAACTTGCAGACTGGAGAATAATATAACGGTTTGAAGTGAATTTTTTTTTTATGCTAAACAGTTCTGCATTGTGTTTCTAAATACTGGTAATGGTATGATTGATTAACCTGTTAAAATCGAGAGAAAAATTTCAAAGTAAATGAAAATGGTACCAAACAAAATGTTTGAAAATTCAATTATGTATGTATAAAAAGTTAAATCACAAAAATATGATTCTATTAATTATGGTTGATTGGATTAGTTAGGTTAATTTGTTTTACTCTGACAATAACATACCAGTTTCTAATCAAAAACAGATTATCTTATAAATGATATTTCGATTGGATTAACTAGTGTAATTTGTTTCACTCTGACAATGGCTTTGATTTTCCACCATTTTCTAGTTCTCAATTGTTTATTGTTGTTTTAGAATGTAAAACTTTAGATGCTGTCCCTTTCAGCTTATTCTTCAAACACTAAGTAAATACTACGCTAAGAAACGTTTTTGTTCTGTACCATTCTAAATTTGTTTTTTATGATGTTTAGCTGTAAAACTATTACGTGTTTTCAATAACGATCGTTCATATGCATTTTACATGGTTGACGTTTGCCTCTGTCAATATAAATAAGATAATAGCCTTGTCTTGAATAAATGAATAATCGTTTAAACATAATCAATTGGCACATTATGTTAGGGATACTGCTTCAATTGTCTAGATGTCTTTTACTGATCATATACAATACGTAATCATTTCATTGAGCCCTCATGGCATTTCTTAAACACATCTGCAACTCGCAAGTCATGTAAGTAAACTTCTTCATTTGGCACATCGTGTTAGTGATAATTCTTTAGTTGTTGACATTTTATATTTGTTTACTTAAATAAGGTTTGATTAAGTGTATGTTGACAATGTCTGTCACTGACATGTAGTTCGTGATATTTATCGTATAGAACGCCATTGAGCTTTAACACACTTTGACCTTGAACCATATTTGAAATTGTCAAGTTTTTGTGTTAGACTTGGTACTGACAATTGCATGTATATTCATAATTTGTGAGACGAAATTTTGAAAATCGCAAAAAAGGACACATCTTTTGGAAAAATGGCAGATAGCATTACTTTTAGTGTTAATATCTTGATGCTATTGAATTATTTTTTTTAAATAAAGCCATATATAGTATGTCAACAATTTTAACAATGAAGCGATATGTAATGACAAACTTCACAACCTTCTGTTTACACTTTCAGAAATTCGTCTTTCAAATTAAAAATGTACGTGTACGTTTCCAATCCAAGCTTTAATGTATAGGAAATTTGAGTACTGTTATAAAGATAGCATCTCAAAAGATCTAATTATAGTTCGTTGCTTGGACATCATCTTTATTAGATAGATTTATAATAACACAACTAGACTCACAAGTACGACCTACAACAAAAGTACTTTGTGGAGTGGCCATTCGTCTTCATACTGTATACGGCTCAGTTTTACGTTGTACTCGTATACTTACCAATGTTAGTCAATCTTGCATTCCTTGATTAGTTTTATTTACTTATTAGCGCAAAATGAAGTAACCGTCAAACTATCACTGATCAATTGAACGATTTAGTATTTCAACTGCATCTGTGGATCATCATCATTCAGTTATCAAGCAGTTATCAAGCATATATTTTTTTTATATCTAAACTTTTTAATAGAAAACTCCGACTAAAGATTGTTTGTAAATTGTTTTCAACTACTTTGTAAACCGTAAGAAGGCAGCTAGCTACTGAAGACTGTAAACCTAAATACGGAATGTATTACTGTTTAACTTAAAACAAATATATATTTATTTATATATATATATATCTATCTTGGTTATTTTTGGTTAAGTTTATGTGGATGCATTAAATGCATACATTTTCTAAAATGTTGTTTATAGCTTGCTGTTCGGTGTGAGGTGAGCCAAGGTGTGGTGTTGAAGACCGTAATTTGACCTATAATTGTTTATTTTTAAACATTATTAATTGGATTGAGATTTGCCTGATTGGCACTCCCACCTCATATATCTATTATATCTATTGACTGACATAAAAAAAATATCGTGTGTACTGAAATGTGTATATTAATGATGTTGTTCATTAGTGAAATATCCTTGTTTCAAGAGTCATTACCGTCATTAAGCAAATCAAACTGACGACCGACAAATTTACCATCTTTATAGTATATTTATATTTATTTTGTAAATTAAGAAAATAATATTGTTATCTTTATCTTATTTCATAAATTGTGTTGTTATTTTAAGATATATAAGCTTTAAATCAACTTCTTTTTTAATGCAAAGGCAACATTTAAATATGGTCAAGGTTTCAGTGTAAGCCATAAAACATTTGAAATAGTGTGGTCTTTATTCGATTAGGCATTATAATAGTAATGCCATTTTTTATTAACTGACTGTAGTTTAGCCTTCTTTGATGAACAGGATTGAAAAGGTTTTGTAGTAAAGAGTGAAATTGTGTTCCGTCTTATGTTTTTTACTTTCACCTTTTCAGAAAGAACTTCAATTATGGTTCTGTATTCTCCAATGTATCACTAACTCTATTGAGTATTTTGTCTTAAATTATCATATATTTTTTTAATTTTTGGAAATCCTGTTACTACAACAAGATAGGATACATTTGAAAACGAGAGCGATATTCATATTCAAGTAGAAAAAAATCTGACCCCGTCATGGAAAAAGAAATAAAGACCCGAAAACAAATTAGACATCAAAACACAGCATAGAAAACTAAAGACTTGGAAACACGAACCCCATCAAATATCAAGTAATTAACTAGAAAAGGTTATCAGGTCCTGCCCTTCATCTTGCACCTGTCATATAACTCATGTAAGTACAAATCTGGTGATACCTTTGGTTCGGTAAGTGAAATATTTAGTTTCATAATGATATATAAATCAATAAATCGTCATCGGTAAGTGTGTTCTCTTATTATTGACCTGATTCATTATTCAAATATGTCTCCTAAGTTGACAAAGACCTAAATATAGTTTCAGTCTCCTCATGAGCAACATCTGCACAAAATATTACTTTTTCATTTAGTAATTGAAACCCTGTGGTTTATATTTATTTTCAATTGAATGCGTCACACCAACAGCTATTTCTAAAGGGTAAATATATATTGAAGGTTAAAACTAGTCATATTCACGGTTTGAATGAAAGCAAATATTATTTTGTATGTGATATTATCGTCACCGAACTGAAATACAACAACTATCGTCACCAATAAACTTCGAATCTATATTATTATGACAAAAACTCAATAGATATCTCAGATTAAATTTTTAAAAAAATTATAAAATATCTAGGATATATTTTTTTTAACAAAACGTCATAGTATAAAAGGTAAAGTTATAGCCATAAAAAGAAATTCCTGAGGAAAGTTGCATTATCTATATTAAAATACGTGCTAGCTACATTCCCAAAAAAACAGGTGTGTCAAATATTTCTTAGAACAATTTCTTTCTTTGTTAGATTTAGGAATAATGTTACCGCGAAAACATGGACGTGAATTAATCGTTTTATATTATATATGGAAGGTTTATGTGAATGGCATCAAGTATCAAAAAGTATGGTTACTAATACAAAAAAATGAATAAATATTAGTTATAAGTATGAAAATAAATCATCATAGATACCAGGGTTAAAATTTGAAAGCATTGATGACCAAAATTCAAAAACAATTTGCCAAATACAGCTAAGGCAATCTATTCCTGGGGTAGAAAAGACTTCAAAACAAACTTGATTGATATACCTCCAAGGAGAACACATTGGAGGTATTTCATCTGTTTCCCATGAGCTCATTTAAGTGCATAGTATTTTTATGTAATGGCGAGATAAATGATACAAGTTTCGGATAATAATGCGTTTAAATGTATCAAGACATTTATACGTCAAAGATGATTCATATCAAGTTTTTTTAACATCGGATTTTGAAAATGTCATAGTCTGTAATCATTTTTAAACTTTGAAACATATTCAAATACTAATTAGCATTTAGGAAAGAACGATGAGAAAAACATATCCCTTTTAATTGTTAAAATATTTGTAACAATATATTTGGTGGTCGATGGAGTCAGACCTATTGTTCAATCTTTCGTGACGGTTCCTGTAATATAAATAATCTGTTTGATGTTTGATATTTTATGTGATAAAACAGATTTAATAAGTATCAGTACAGTACGCGCTTTTGACACTAGCCTGAAATCGATATAACAAATTGTTTCACGAAAATGTGTCACCAGTGGTTTGGATGATAATGGTTACGGAGAAAATTAGACATGATGCAAGGAATAGCACTTGGATGATTGATTCCCAATTCGTTTCTACTGCTACATATATTATGTTATTTAACGGATTTTTATCTTGTCAGTTGTAATTGGCTTGACACTAATCCAGTTATACTTGACAGAATAACGAAAAATTGTATTCGTTAAATCAGGTTGGATTATTTAGCTCTTCAGAAGTAAAAAATGATTTTTATGAGAACGCTTGTTCTTCAAGTTTTACCTCAAGGATTTTACTAACGGGTAATATTCTAGATTTCTAAATCGCAATTTGACATCGTCAAATATTTTAGAGCGGAAAAGAAAAATTCAAATCACAAGTCGAAATTAAAATTACACTGCTATGGCAAAACAGGATGCAAAACAGCATAGAAAAACAAATTCTGAACAACACGAACCCTCATAATATACCGGGGATAATGTCAGGTGTTCGGGACGTTTATGCAGATCCTGTTGCAAATGTTGCTCATGAAATTACTAACCAATTTATAAATCAGAATCGGTAGGTGATAACAATAAAAAAAACGGTTGTGGTTGTGGTTACGATAAAGCTTTCATTCATATCGTTCGAAGAAATAAATGTCATTAGAAAAATCCCTAAGCTTTTGATTATTTAGTGAGGGATCATCATCATTATAACAGACACTAAAGTTAAACGATAATACTAGCTGTGTTCCGACCTCCTTATATGCTCATGTATAACGTCACCTTCAAGTGAGTAAAAAGTTACAAGTTATCAAGAGAAGGAACACATCCTGATACCTTGTAAAATTGTATTGTTTGTTGGTAAAACTGTCCTCCAAACATAACAGAAAATGTTTCAAATCATGAATTATAGCTTCTTGGTAATGTCCGTCTCAAGGGATACAAAACAGATACTTAAACTTATAAGTTGAAAATGTAATGACACATCCATGAGAAGAGTAATGTTATCATGTTTTCCCTCCAGAAAAAACCCTTGTGTCGACGTTATACATTCATTCTGACAACACAAAACATGACAAATTATTTCAAGTTTCAAAAGGGAAGTACTTGTGTCAAGGGTGCAACAGTGAAACCGACAAGTTTTTGGTAAATATTATTGCACGATGATGAATTGATTGATTGATTGAGTTAGTAATGTTTAACGTCACTATCAACACTATTGTGCTATTAAGTGGCAGTCCGTTTTTATTGGTTGAGGAAGCCGGAGAGATTCATCAGGCTTTGGTAGGAAAACTGACCATCCTTTAGATTGAAGTTGAGAGCTGGATTCGGTAATCGAACTCTCAACATCAGGGCAGACAGGTTTATGATACATAAGATGGAATACTAAGACCACTCAGCCATCAAAGCCCCCATCAAGATAAAGAGTCTTATATTATATGTAATCTAACAGATTTTGGAAATTATTCACGCCGGCCCTATAATATGCCATTTGAAAATTGAAGTCTAGATTATAAATAAAACTGATGTTGATGACTCAAAAATATGTTTGGTGGTGCATTTGGCAGGTTTCCAATACGTTGATGGAAGATCCAGTTTTCATCTTTGATTGAAATGTCAAAAGAACAAAGAAAGGACATATCATGATAATACATAATTTCATCCTGGCAGGACATATGGGGTTTCCAGGTTATTATAAAGTTGTAAACACTTTCTTACTCAACTTTCTCTGTCACTTAATTAGGGAATTAATCCCAGGGGTTTTGAGCTGCTTTCAATGAGTTATTCATTATTTTTGCAATTTATAATTTTCTACTATCTTACCTAAAATAAACTCGTTCCAAACTATGTTTATGCTTCTCTTTCCTTTGAATGAAAGGTTTGCTTCAGGTTAATAATTTTAATTTCCTATTGTAAGCTTAACGGTATAAAGATAGTCAACGACGAATAATAAAACAGACTTTGAAGTATGTTTGTTAATTGTAAATAATACACAGTTTTGTGTTTTGTTCAGACCATATATTTCTTCTTCCATCGTATTTGCAAAGTATCCAGCTTTGCAACATACTGTTTCATATAACAAGGAATATTTGGTATAGACCGTGTATATTAACGCCAAACATTTTTCATTTTAATCTGAAATATAGATTTTGCAAAATACTCTACAAATTTAAAAGTTAATTTGTTTGATAAATGTTAAAAAAATTGTTATAGTCACTTCTGAAAATTCACATTCGTTTTGAGATTTGAAATTTGTAATTTTCATGATATTACATTATTTGATTCCAAGAGGATAATATAAAAAGAAATAATAAGTTTGTGTTTAAAACACTTTATTTGATCAATATTTTGAATAAATTAAAACATTTGAATTTGATAGTTTTAGAACAAAAACAAATTTCAATCTCCTTCTAAAGAACAAAATATTGAAATTGCTTACCTTAATCATTTTTCAATTTGCCTTAAAAAATTGAAAATTGAAAAATGCTCCAACGTGGAGCATTTTTCAATTTGTCTTAAAAATTGAAAAATGAAAAATGCTCCAACGTGGAGCATTTTTCAATTTGTCTTTCAAAATTGAAAAATGAAAAATGCTCCAACGTGGAGCATTTTTCTATTTGCCTTGGAATATTAAAAAATGAAAATTGGTTGAATTTTCATTTTTAGAAAATTTTCTCAAATATGAAAATGTTTTTGCGTGTAGCATTATTGAAATTTGTAATCGTTAAAAATTGATATAAAAGATAATCAAATTACAGTTTCATTCATTCACTTAAGAAATTTTGTTTTTATACTTTAAATATAATACACATGTGTGTATTTGTGAACCCGTAAATGCACATTTATTACCAAACCCCGAAAAGATAGGAGAACAGCAACGCACCAGCAAACTTTTTTGATGTGGCACAAGAATATCATGCTCTATTTATGTCCCTTCCTATTTTGTTATCTTTATCCAGGTTAACTAAATATTCTCTATATATCTGTTCCGGACCATATGAGTATTTGGACCATACGCGTATGGTCATGACCATATGCGTATACTCATATGGTTCGACCATACGCGTATGGTCATGACCATATGCGTATACTCATATGGTTCGACCATACGCGTATGGTCATGACCATATGCGTATACTCATATGGTTCGACCATACGCGTATGGTCCGACCGTACGCGTATGGTCGGACCATATGTGTATAATACTCGTTTGGTTATTAACGGGCCGGACCATATGAGTATTTGAACCATATTGGTATATATTTTTTTCAAATTAAATTTATATAAACGTTTTAATGATACAAAAACTTTATATAATTAACAGTGATGGTTTAAAGCATGACAATTTTTTTATTTTAAAATCCAAAAACAGCGTAAAAATTAAATATTGATGCCATAATTAGTTTTCATAGCTAGTTACATTCGTGCATGTAGACTTGGATGTCATTCACTTCCACACGGTATCATAAGCTTATTTGCATTTGACGTTGCGTACAGTGATACCGATATCTTTGGCCATTCTGATGTCTACGGTGTTAGAAGCTCTAGATCTCAAATATCGAAAAATGACTGCAATACACCATATTCACAACACAACTTAAATAAAGTAAAAGTATGTTACTTTCCAGTGACTTCTTATGTAACAGTTCATTAAGAATTTTTGGAATTCATTTTTTTAGTCGACATATTGCCATTCACTCGTAATAACAAATCGGTAATGACCATCGGTAATGGCCATCGGTATCAAAATGGGTTTACTATAAATTTGAAAATTAACTAATCAACTATGTGTAACTTCTCATTCTTTTTTTATCTCATCTTTTTATTATGATATTGTCTGTCTATAATAATAAAATGTCCTATATATGATAGCGTCTTTTTAATGAAAGGTCATACCATATATGAAGAGATCAGTAGTATTAAAAGTAAACTGTGACAGAGTGTTAATTACCCCGACCATACGCGTACGGTCCAAATACTAATATAGTCCGGAACATATCTGTTAAAAATCAAAGAAATGTTGAATTCATTGATAAAGATATTTAATTTTACTCTCAAGTTTAGTAATTTTTTAAAAGTTATCAAAAACTTAGTGAGGTGGCGTGAATCAGATGTGGATACTTAAAAATTCCAAAGATCTTTTAGAGTACATACAATATAACTCTCTTTCATCTTGTAACAGTATTAAAACATTTGACTTTTCTACTCTTCACACAAGTATTCCACATTCCAAACTAAAAGACAAATTAAAAGAGTTGGTATTACTTTGCTTCATAAAAAAGAATGGCCAACGTAGATACAAGTATCTCGTCTTAGGGAGGGCTAAATCCTACTTTGTAAAGAATCACTCTGATTCAAACAAAAATTCTCTGAAATCGATATTATCAAGATGCTTGATTTCTTGATTGACAACATATTTGGTACGTTCGGAGGACGTGTTTTTCAACAGACTGTCGGCATCCCAATGGGAACAAACTGTGCCCCTCCACTTGATGACTTGTTTCTTTATTATTATGAGGCTGACTTCATGCAGAAACTTCTTAGGAAGAAAGATAAGAAGTAAGCAACATTCTTTAACTCTACTTTCCGCTATATAGATGACGTTCTTTCACCAAGCAATTTAAAATTTGGTGACTATGTGGATCGCATCTATCCCATCAAATTGGAGATAAAGGATACTACAGATACAGTTAAGTCGGCTTCATATCTTGACTTACATCTAGAAATTGACAATGAGGGTCGGTTGAAGACAGAACTTTACGACAAAAAAGATGATTTCAACTTTCCAATTGTGAACTTTCCAATCCTAAGTAGCAACATTCCAGCAGAACCTGCATACGGGGTATATATCTCCCAATTGATACGTGCTTGCCTTTCCTATCATGGTTTTCTTGATAGAGGGTTACTGCTCACAAGGAAGCTATTAATTAAACCAAGAGTTCCAAATGGTGAAGTTGAAATCACCCCTTCGTAAATTTTACGGACGCCATCACGAGTTGGTTGACCGTTATGGAATAACCGTTTCACAAATGATATCGGATATGTCGTAACCACAACCCCCTTCCTTTTCATGAATTTGACCTACCGAATTAGACTATTTACCGGATTTGTAATCACATAAGCAATACGACGGATGCCGCATGTGGAGCAGGATCTGCTTACTTTTCTGGAACACCTGAGATCACTCCTAGTTTTTGGTAGGGTTCGTGTTGTTTATTCTTTAGTTTTCTATGTTGTGTCATGTGTACTATTGTTTGTCTGTTTGTCTTTTTCATTTTTAGCCATGGCGTTGTCAGTTTGTTTAAGATTTGTGAGTTTGACTGTCCCTTTGGTATCTTTCGTCCCTCTTTTTCAAAGAAAGAAATGACAAAGAAACACAAAAGTCAGATATATAGACAGATTGATATAAACAATGAATGACAGATGGATAGATCGAAAGATAGATATAAACATGTAGCTACAAAGACAGCTAGATATATAGATAAAAAGAAAGAATGATTATTTTGTGGTCATTATCTTTCTTGTCATTGTACCATTCTTGTTCGGTTTTTGTTGATATCACACATAGTTCACACATATACACACACACCTTAACCTAAAAAGATCTTCAAGATATATTTCGCTTAAAACTAGAAAAAAAAACCGGAAATAGTAAAACATTTTATAAAAAGTGTCAACAATTTAAACATTTAAAACGCCTATTTGAAACAAATTATATTTTCGTTCTCATTACACATTTAAATAATGATCATTTTTCAAATTTTAATAATGCACAGTAAAATGAAAAATGAAAAATTGGAGCATTTTACATTTTTCAATATCAAACGTCAAATCGAAAAATGCTCCATGTTGGAGCATTTTTCATTTTTCAATATTTCAAGACAAATTGAAAAATGCTCCACGCTTGAGCATTTTTCATTTTTCAATATTGTAAGTCAAATTGAAAAATGCTCCACGTTAGATTATTTTCCATTTTTCAATATTGTAAACTAAATTGAAAAATGCTAAATGTCAGTATTTTCAATATTTGCTTACAAGAATGAGATTGAAATATGTTTTGTTTCATAAAACAAGCAAATAAAAATGCTTTAATATTTTTAAACTTTTGACAAAAATAAAATCCTTTTTAACACAATCTTATTGTTATTTATTTCAATATCTTCGTTAAATCAAATATGTAATTTCATAAAAATAACAAATTTCAAATCTCATGAATAAAATGGTTTTTCGAAATTGATTTCTATAGATTTTTGTTAAATTTTTCAAACCAACTACCTTTTAAATTTGCAGAGCAATTTGAAAATTTATTTTTCATTTTAAAATGAAAAATGTTTGGCGTAAATGTACACGGACGTGGTATAAACCTTTCAATTTAAAACATTTCCGCATATCACTGCTTGTAAATAGGATAATGTATATGTTTTGTTGCGCTAACAACATTTTTCTTTCGGGTTGAAAAAAAATCAAAACATATATTAAATTCAATTATGAACATTCACGGTTCTAAGGCTTTTCTACCTCGGGCATATAGATTACCTTAGCTGTATTTGCAACACTTTTAGGAATTTTGGATCACAATGCTCTTCGACTTCGTAATTTATTTGGCTTTTTTTTTTTTAACTTTTTTAAATCCTGGCGTCACTCATGAGTCTTTTATAGACGAAACGCGCGGCTGGCGTAAATATATATAAAATTTAGTCCTGGTATCTTTTATGAGTTTATCTACATTATGTCGAAGCTCTTGTTTAGTAATGCACAATATCGTGTTCTTGTCCGCCTGTGTATGGGGTCCTTACATTTTATTTATTGGATATGTTGAGTATTTTATAAATTACATTTTAGTCTTGGATACGTAATATTTATTGGTTGTTATCAACTTTGGAACTAGCTTTCAGTACCTGAATGTACTTCCGATCTGATGAGTCAAGCATTTTACAACATTTTTTTATAGTTTGCAATTATTTTGTGCTGTTACACTACTGTCCCAGGTTAGAGTAAGGTTTGAGCGCCCGAATTAATCTTCACCCCGAAACATTCCATATAATTTTTATCAATGAGCTCAAATTCAGTTGTTGTCGTTTGGTTCTGTGTATAAAACTGTTTTTCGTGTACTACTTACGTAAATCAGATCTTTACTTTTCCCGTTTGAATGGTATAACAGAGTTTTGTATTTTGTCTGGAGTCTTCTATAGTTTTATGCTGTATGAGTTTCGCTCATTGCTGAAGGCTACTTATAGTTGTATTTGATCTCTGATTGAAAATTGTTTCATTTGAAATAATAAAACATGCACTAGTAACTCAAATTTAGCTTGAACGGACAAAAACGCCTTACCGGCATTTAAAAAAGATTAATGAAAATTGAATAAAGATTGACAAAAAATAAAAAATAATTTCAATGCATTTTAATCAATATCAAATCGTTTTAATACCAGTCAAGTAGATTCTCTAGCGGTAAAACAAGATAATTCAAGATATGGTTAAACTGTGTCAAACTAATTAGCCACGCCCCCGTTAAACGAAATCAAACTGATGTTAAGTCCTTTTAAACTTCAAAGTGTCCGCCTTTTTGTAAGGTAAATCATTCAAGCAGAACAGCATCCTCGTATATCTTTCATTAATCCGCGGCCAGCGTTATCGATATTTAACTGATGGTTAGTTTAATATACAATATGTTTTACATATATTCTGAATATATATACCAGTAAACGGCATGCTTCATAATAACAAAAACGAATAAACAATACATGACTAAATTTATAAATATTGATGCACAATTTAAAAAGCACAAAGTGTCAATCAGTTAAAAAATAAAATAGCTTTTTATATCAAATTATTCGTTTTCAATATTGCATACTAATATGAAAACTCGTGGCATGTAAGTAAGGTATGGTCTTTGAAATAGACTTTCGAAAAAAAAAAAAAAAGGAAAGATTATAAGAAGGTCGTAATTGTGCTCATTACAAACCAAGAAGTGATATTTATTTTTAATCAGTTATTAGACAATAAATAGATTTTAATTACATTTAAGAGGTGAAATGATCACTTATATGTCTGTTTAAATGTGTCGTGGTTGTATTCGTAGAATTATTGTATTCCTGAATATTTATTGTTCCTCTTTTTCTGTATTCCTTTATTGACGTACTTGTATCTTTTTTAAGTCGACACGCACGTAAAAGGAAAAGAAATTATTCAGTGTGTATACATAGTTTTAATAGATGCGTCTTATATTTTCGGTAAAAAACAACATTTAACAATCATACCGACATTTGAAAAAGCTAGTAATTAAACACATTTGTTTGTGAAATAATAAAATTGATATAAATGAGATTGACATTTGCTGAATTCATTTAGTGAACAGTTTTGTCTTGCTAAAACTTGTAATTAAAGTAACAGTTCAATGAACTTTTAAACCTGTATAAAAATTGTAATACCGGTCACTGGTGTGTTATTTGTGAAAAAGCAGGAAACAAATAAAAATAGAAATGGGGTTACGAAGGGACTATCTTTATGTCTGCATGTAGAATGATTCTTGCAATAAATGAACAATTGCCGAACTGGACTGGCTATTAGGCCCTCGCACGATCCGTCTGGCCCAAAAGGAATATTAAAAAAAATGTCTCTTTATATTTTCGGCATTAAAAAACGTTTTTGAGACCAAGAGGTAACTTAAACATCGCAAAGCTCGTCGGATAATAATAAAAAAATTCCGCAATGTTTCTGTCATATGTAATTGTATAAGGCATATTTTAGCGGTAATTACTAGATAAAAAACGGCTATTCTTACTTCACAAGTTTAATCTAGATGCTCTCGTTGCAGTCCGCGTTTAATATTCAAATACATTTCATTGGTGAGGATTTCATAATGTGGATGGATTGTTCTACATATTTTTTAACATAATTGCGGAAAAGGGCTGTTTAAGTGCGAGATGGAAACACGTTTTTTTTTTTTGCGGAAACGTGAACGAAGGAACGTGCTACACATAGCTCAAATTTACAAAATAGTGAAATATAACTGATGATCAATGTCAAACTATTGGAAAGTTTTGTGATCATAACACCGTCTATGTTATGTACTATAAGTACTCGAAATTGTAAATTAATCATACCAAAATTCGAAAATGAAACGAAAAGTGAAGTATGTGTCCATGTATGGCGCGATTTTTATGACGATATCAAAGTCGCGTACATATATACGAAAAGAAGATGTGATAAGAGACGTAAAAGGGACAGCGACTCAACAATACAAAATACCAGAATGTGAACTGTTAGCTCTTGTGTGATTTCTTTCCTTTGGATTATGCATAAAAAGATAATATACTGCACGCTTATATGCCTGAACATACTGGAATCGTAACTATTTTCTTGGAAAAATAAGATATTTATTTCCGGAAACGTAGACTTTTATTGCGGGAAAGTAATGCCAAATTTTACATGAGCAGTGTATTTGTTTTAATGTCAATATATAAAGCAAACCTACTGTTAATGTCTATGCATGTATTAGTTACAGTTGCATACTAATATAGAGATTGTCCTTTTTGATATTATTCGTATGGAAATTATTCTAGCTTCAGTATGCATCTTTAGTTTGTTCCTCTTATGAGATCCTCATTTTAATGTATATTATTATAGTCTGTGGACCAGTATGTATTAAGGGAATGGCACTCTACATGTACCATACGTAAAAAAACGGAGTGTCTATTCGTCCGGCTAGAGAGAATCATTCCCCCTTCCTACCCATATTTCTTTAGAATAATCAATATTAGAATAAAAAAATCTGAATCAAATGTATATATTTTTTTATTTTTTTTTTATTAGAATAAGTTCTTTTGGCTAAAACGATGTTAGACAAAAATTTCTTTATCTAAAATCTTCAAACCACAAAGCTATATCTTCATCATTATGTTTTTGGCCGGACAAATAGCGAAAACCGTAAAAATTGTTCGGCTTGCCGGATGAATAGACATTTTTGACTATTTAATTTGTCCGGCTAGCCGGACGAATAGCCACTGCAAAAAAAAAACCTTTCGTATATTTTACGTTACAGAGTTCTGCATGTATACTGAATTTTACTCAAAAGTTAATATATGAGCGGGATATGCTTAAAGTTTTATTCTATATGTCAGATAACCTACGTGTGTTGATGTTGGATTGCTGTCTGATTGACGAAAAGCCGTTATGTTATCTCTATACTTTTTTAGGTTTTTTTTTAAGGATGCATCCAATCGCACCTATTCATTTGAAATATATTTCCGTGACGTACTCTCAAAAGATAAGTCATTTCCATAAAAATAAATGTACGTTAAAATGAATAAAATTAAGAAAGGAAATGGTGAATGTGTCAAAGCGACAACAACCCGACCATAGAGCAGACAACAGCCGAAGGCCATCAATGGGTCTTCAATGTATCGACAATTCCCGCACCCTAAGTTGTCCTTCAGCTGGCCCATAAAAACATGTATACTAGTACAGTGCACGTGATAATGGACGTCATACTAAACTCCGAATTATACACAAGAAACTAAAATCATACAAGACCATCAAAGGCCAGAGGCTCCTGACTTGAAATGCATTGAAAATATTTTTTAATTTTTGTCAATCTTTATTCAATTTTCATTAATCTTTTTTAAATGCGGGTAAGACTTTTTTGTCCGTTCAAGCTATATTTGAGTTACTAGTGATGTTTTATATAGATTACATTGTGATTAGATGGCGTTTCAAATTACTATTCTTTTTGCGTTATGACAACGCCCTATTATTTTCAAAGTATACTGATCAATACTTTTGTCTGAGATATCATTATTCTATCACTAGTCGTAATTTGATATGAACTAGATTTCAATAAGCGCGAGTTCTCTTAGTTTAGTGCTCTATGTCTAAGAGTTTGTATGTTTGTTGTTTTGTGCTTCATACTGTTCTTTTTAATTAAGCAAGTAGCAAATCAATTTTATAGTGTATTCTTATGTAATGATGTTACTTCACTGTCATGGAGGTTAAGGCGCTCACAGACTAACGTAACCCCGCAACATTTTACAGTGCCCGTGCCAAGTTCAGAGCGTGTAATCTAAACTTAATCGAAGGTTAAATGTCCTTTTTCAATTGTATGGTAGATATTTCTGTCATAAGCAATCATTGAAGACCTGCTGTTGACTTCTGCTGTTGTCTGTTCCAATGTCAGGTTGTTTTCATTTGACACATTCTCCATTTCCATTTTCAATTATATAACACATCTACTTATTTCTATATTATTCAATCAGACTAATACGTATAAAAAAGAAGACGTGGTATGATTGCCAATGAGACAACTATCCACAAAAGACCAAAATGACACAAACATTAACAATTATAGGTCACCGTACGGCTTCAACAATGAGCAAAGCCCATACCGCATATAGACAGCTATAAAAGGCCCCGATAAGATAATGTAAAACAATTCAAACGAGAAAACAAACGGCCTTATTCATGTTAAAAATACGTGCAGGTTTTCTGGTTTTCTTTAAAAAGGGTTGAGAATGATGTTTGGGAAACTAAATGAACGAAAAAGACCAAGAAAGGTCAACTATGAATAAATAACTATAACTTTTTCATAAACATTTTTAAATCAAACTCAAACGTGACAATTTTCATGTTTTTCCTGTGTTTACCCTCATCAGAAAGTATAAAAGACATTCTAACATGACGTCCTTCAAACGCTTTGAGTACACACCCGTGGTAAAATATGAATATATTGCATTGGCTGTTCCGATCGTACTCCCACGTCATATGTTTTTTTTATGAATGAAGTACCCGACGTCATAGAATGATGACGTTATAATTTAAGCATTTTACGTGAAAATACACGCTTCTGATACTGAAAATCATCACAACAAGGAAACGTCAACAAACTATGCTAAAATGTGGTATCAGCCCATTTTTTTTATACATAGAAGACATATAAGTTAATTATCATTAAACAAATTCATCCAAATCTATCTAAATAAGTTTTGTGAATAGTTTGAGCATGTCACTTTTTCTGTTTGCTCCGTTCTTTTACGCCAATCTAAAAGTGCGTTAATTTATGAGAACGGCAAATAATGGCCTCCACCTAGAGCGCTTCAATCCAAAACAATTGCCGTATTTGTCCTATTAGAATAGAAATAATTCATGGGGGCTTGAATATATCTAGATTTTACCACGGGTTGTCCCTTTATGCCGATATTTTACCCCTCGCTATCGCTCAGGGTAAAATATTTGTCATAAAGGGCCAACCCGTGGTAAAATAACGTTATATTCAAGCCCCCATGAATTATTTCTTAAAGATACTGGGAAAGCTAGAGATTTATCCTATTATATAAAGATATATATGGCTTCCTTCTTTCAAAGTTACGTAATTAACCCTTGATCCAAGGATTGTATATGGAAATAAAAATATGATAATAATGCCATGTTCAATACTTTAATTATAATGTATCAGCATACAATGTAACATCTTGATCATCAAATATCAAATAATACAAAATCACAGTAAAAAAAGTGATGATTGTATAACAACCAAATATAACATATTTCTCTTGAAAAAAAATCATAAAAATCATAGATATAAATCAAAATAAATCACAAAAGATAATAATCTGAGATAGTGAAGTTGTTCTTTTTTTTTGTCAAGTACTGCTATTTTAAGACTATATATGTGTTTGGTTCACTATGCATTCTGATTGAAAAACAGGGCTTAAATCTGACATTGCTGAAAGCACTGTTCTGAAGCATGATAAAAAAAATGGTTAAAATTGGAGATTATGTTATTACCTCTTGGTCTTAATTTAGAATAAGGTTTGAACGCCCGAAAAATATTTAACCAGTCACAGGTTAGTGAAGCGTTACATTATCAGTATTCACAAACAAACTGCAAACCTGTATAGCATTAGCATTGTTTTTACATATTAAACCGTAATGATTTTCTCCGGTCTGCGAGTTAATTTGATATCGACCCTTTTTTCACCATTTGAACAATGTTTTAGTGAGAATTTTTTTAAATAATTAATTTACATTTCTTTGCTAGCTAGTCATATATATTCGACGAATCTATCGATGCATACAACCTCATTAATATTTTCAAATTCAGTGTGCAAGTTTGAAACAGAACTTTGATATATGGGTCTGAATAATAAATCAAGTATTTTGATTTAATCCAAGACAGCTGTTTATGACACGTCACCCCTATGTGTACGTCATATATTGCATTATAATTACAGTTAGTTGTCATACTATATATGGCTCTATTTAAGATTAGATTTCCGATAGTTCCCAGATTAAAACCAATAGTAGTGTAATCTTTTGCTTTTTCATTATAATCTTTTTTATTGTACTTTTTATAACGCAGGCCGATTATAATCATTGATTCAATAAATATTTGTCATTCAAAACAAATTCTTTGATCGTCATCAACGTAGTTTACGGATAATAAATAATTGGATCGAATCTGATTCACAATAGACAGTAAGTGTAATACAAAATTTAAAAACAAATCGTCGTGCTGTCTTCAAACTTAAAGAAATTACTGGTAAGTGTGTAGGATTTCAGTTCGCATTGTTCAATTTACTGCATTCAATTAATGTTCGCTCTACGTACACTCGATAGGCAATTGCCTAAGGTTGCCTGGACCATAAGGCCCAGGTGAGTAAAGTAACTTTTTTTAGATTCAAAGTTTGGGTTGGATGACCCTATCGCCTCCCTCCTTTAAATTATAGTATAATGATTTACTATAATTTCCAATTCTCATTCGCAAAATGTTGTTTTTGATGATAAATTTGGATCTTTGCTCCTAATTAAAGCTTTTTCTTTGCTAAAATTTAAAATATTACACGCTAAAAAAAGGCAACAGTAGCATACCGCTGTTCGAAAGTCATAAATCGATTGATAGAAAACAAATCCGGGTTAAAACAAAACAAAAACGAGGGAAACAAATCAAAAGCCTGGTGCATCAAAAACTAAGCGAAAATTTAACACACACAGAAACGAACTATAAGATAACAACTGTTAGTTTCCTTACTTGGTACAGGGCATTTTAAGAAAAAATTGAAATTGAACCTGGTTTAGGGGCTAGCCAAACATCGCGCTTTTATGGTAATGTTTATGACACTTAAAAGGGCAACATTGAATGACAGGACTACAGTACAAAAACATGCATGAACATTCGGGACAGAGAAATACAAAAATACACATAAAAAAACCGACATGCTTATAGTTACAATGTACAGGTACCAGGCTTATAATTTAATACGCCAGACGCTAATATACGTTTAAATAGAAAGTGTTTTGTCCTTTAATATCCTGAATTTGGTATAATGATTTTTGGCTGTAAACCCATAACGTGTTTTTAATAACTTTACTTCTGATGTATTTTACATTGTTGATTTGTTGCTTCTGTCAATGGATATTAGAAAGAAGTCTTGTCTTGCATTAATGAATAATCGTTTAAACATAATCAATTGAAACAATTTATCAGGGATATTATTCGATTGTCTAGATGTCTTTTACTTATCATATACAATAAGTTATTTTTTCTTTATACCTTAAGGGCTTATCTTATAAACATCTTCAATTGGCACATCATGAATGTGATAATTCTTCAATTGTTGACTTTTATTTTTGTTGACATAAACAAGGTATGATACGTTTATGTTGATAATGTCTGTCATTGACATGTTGTTCGTGATGTTTATCTTATAGTATTCCATTTAACATTAACACACTTTCACTTAGTACCACATTTGAAATTGAAATAACATTGACATTATGCTCTTGATGTTTATTATATAGTATTCCATTAACCATTAACACACTTTAGCTTGGAACCACATTTGAAATTACCAAGTTGTTATCCTAGACTGGTTACAAATAATAACATATATTCGTTATTTGAGGGACGATATTTTGAAAATCAAAAAAAAAAAGAAATTGAATAATGAAAGATATCATAATATCTTGCTATTATTAAATACTAGTAGAAAATTAGATACAACGATGTCAACGATTAAACGATATTTGATTGACAAACATCACACCCTTCTATTTACTTTTTCAAAAGTTCGCCACTCAAACTACGTGTACGTTTCCATTCCCAGTTTAAAGTGTAAATGACACTAGTGTACTGTTTTCAAGGGAAAACGGTACGATCATTCCGCCATAGACGACAATGTTAACATTTTCTAAATGAACCACACTTTAAAATAAAAACCTGGATAAAACAGTTGTTTGTTCTGTTAGTACGTTATTATTCTGTTTTAAAAATTAAAGCCAAAAAGTATCGTGACCAAATTTCAACGGAGCTTGTTTATGTTATCTATGCCCATCGTCAGTTTGCACCAAATTTATGCAATTTTGCAAGTCTTTTCGAATAATTCTCCAGAAAATATTTCAAAAGATCTTAAAATTTATATTGTAAATATACACACTGCAGTTATTCATAGATAAATGAAAAAATAAATTGTACCCTTACATCCAATCACAGTGCTCCTAATTTGACTTCCTTCGCCTGCCTTTGGTACACAAAAGGCCAACCTAATGCTAGGAAATATTAATACTACCGTTTTTCCTATACTGTGACATAAAGATATAAAGAATTATAATGACATTATTAAAGCAATACTGGACTATTGTGAAAACTTTGGCTACAATAAATACTTGTATGTCCCCATTACTTAAAGAAAGATAGATCATTTTATGTCACTACCCTTACATGCTGGTTTACCTCATTCTCTACTTCTTTCAGAAAAGCCTTAATACACAACCTGTATCCAATCATATCTTATCTAATTTAAAAAGAATGATAGATAGTTTCATTTAAACAGATAAAATGGACAGTTTCATTCAATTTGTATTCATTTTATCAAACAATTACAAAAAATGCACAAAATCAAGATTGTTTCATACTAATCTCCATTCAATGCTTTAGTATATGCCATATTGTGGTTAAAAATTTCAGAGCTTGTTATAAAATCTCTTATTCTGTCTTTAGATGATAAAAACAAAGATATTAGACACTTTTAACATTAAATATGCAAACTACACAGCTGTAAAGTTGTCTTTGTTGTCTGTATTAATCAATGAAAAAGCTGAATTATGTCCCTTGGGAATATTAATTTAAAACAGTTATATGTTGAATGCGTTGATTAGTACTTTATTGTTCTGTTTTAAAAATTAAAGCCAAATAGTATCATGACCAACTTCTAACGCAGCTTGTTTATGTGATCCATGCCCACCGTCATTTTGCACCAAATTTATGAAACTTTGCAAGTCTTTTCGAATAATTCTCTAGAAAATATTTCAATGGGTCTTAAAATTTATATTGTAAATATACACACTGCAGATATTCATAGATAAATAAAAAAATAATACATATTGTACTCTTATATCCACAGTGCTCCTAATTTGACTTCCTTCACCTGCCTTGGCTTCACAAAAGGCCAACCTAATGCTGGGAAAATTTAATACTACCGTTTTCCCTAAAGACATCATCGCATAGTGATTTGATTACAGTAAGCTGCTTGTTCATCATCTGCATTCGGGATATCTATGATAACACTAAACTAATACGTTCGACCCACAACAATTGTACTTTATGGAGTGGTCATTCATTATCATACTATAAACGGCTTCAGTTGAAAGTTCTATCCTATACTTACCAATGTTTTTTTTCAATCTTGCATTCCATGTTTGTTTTATTAAATAAACTCATCATAGATACCAGGACTAAATTTTGTAAGTACGCCAGATGCGGATTTCGTCTACAAAAAACTCATCAATGACGCTCGAATCCAAAAAAAAGTTTAAAATGACAAATAAAGTACGAAGTTGAAGTGCATTGAGGACCTTATGTTTTGCAAAATAGAGCTAAGGTAATCTAAACCTGAGGTTGAACAGACTTAGTATTTAAAAAATTCAAAATTTTGAAAACAGTTGATAGACTGGGATTATTGTTGACTTCCAAAAAAAGGTAAAATCACAAAAATACTGAACTTAAAGGAAATTCAATATGGAAAGTCCATAATCACATGGCAAAATCAAATGACAAAACGCATCAAAAACGAATGGACAAGAACTGTCATTTTCCTGACTTTGTAGAGGCATTTTATAACAGCCGAATTATCACTGATTAAGGAAGCTCGCTACTCAGTTTTAAATTAGCAAGCTTTTCATAACACTGTTTTATATTGATCAGGGATTTATAAAGGAATCAAAAGGGCAAACATAAAATAAAGGTCAATGCGCTTTTTGTCTACATATACATGTAAGCCACTGAAATTTTGGCGGTATGTGTTTTCTATTTATTTTTCATAGTTTTATCATTGACAAGTTTGCGTTTCAAAACTTATTAAAACAAAACAAAGAATTTGCGATATTTCTACACATGGCTTATATTTATAAATGTACATATTTTTTTTTTAAATTGGGGTAAAAGGGCAAATGTTTTAAGGCATTCGAATGAAAAAAATAGAGGATTCCGAAAATCTGTCAAAAAGTCAAAACATGACAAGCGAACATCCTAAATTGACAGATTTTAGTATTACAACTGCATTAATGGATAAGCAATCATCGTTCAGTAATATTTTGATACACCTGTGTAAATTTAACTATTGAAAAACAAGGATGAAACTGCTTCTGAAGACGAAATAACTTGCTGGGCAACTGTCGTTAATTTATTTGTGAACCCTAAGAAGGCAGCCACCAGTTTTCATTTTCAAAATGCAAAAGGAATTAAAGGAATTACTAAAAAGGTTATTGACAGAAGAAGAAAACACGTGTGATGACTGTTCTTTTTCTAATTTATCAGTTTCGATTTGAAATAGTATATCTTAATTCAATTTGTTTTGTTAAAACTTAACAGTAAATACATTTCAGTCGGAAAACATGCTCATGATGTTCTGTATTGTATTGTTTTTGTTTTGAGTGTTATTTTTATACCTTTATTGTTGTATCACGTCATGTCTAAAATCAAACAAAGGATATTTTTAAAAGATCATATTTTAAAAGAAAGGTTTAGCTTATTTGAAAGAAATAATCGCATTTATATTTATCACAACTGAATTGTATGTCAAGTTTATATGGTATTGAAAGTACATGTAATATATTATCAAACACAAATCAAAAGAATGAAAATATACCGCTATAACTAAACTGTCATATTCTAGATTATCGGCCAACCGCTGTTTTTTTAACATCAACGGATCTGTCTACAATTAAACTATATTAAAACACAAAAATATTCAACATTTCTCATATTCATTTTAATCGTCGCCTCATCTTCAAATTGCTTCTTTAAGAAACTACTGGTCAGCAAAAGAAGTCAGTGTTGAAACTAATGTAATCTTTCAACTTGATAGTTACGCATTTCGTGTTTTCGTTCATTGTTGTTATAGCGTAATTCTTATGCAATTAGTTTGCATCAATGGTTCTGATTGGATGACAGTTAGCGTAAAATTCTCTATCTCCTTGTTTGTATCAAAGGTAGCCGACATTTTGAATTGCTGAATGTATTGACATGTAATTTCTACAATAATAAGCCATAAAACACATGTTGGACCTACAAATCCTCTTTTTATCAAATTATTTTATAACATTTTGAAGCGACACAGAAGCCAGAAAATGCCCGGTGTTTATGTTTGACGCCGGAAGCATATATATATACCTATGACGTCATCTAGTGTTGAGAACAAAGAAATTAACATCTTTTCGCGGAATTATCTTTAATGAAGATTTTACACTGAAATAATGATTGAAATTTAATCATGAACTTGTTTTGCATTATAATAGAGATAACTGTATTGTATGTGAGGCTTTTCGGACATCCATCTGTAGTTTAACTGTCGCAAATACCCGTTTACCTGTCTCCGCTACGCGTTGCCAGGTAAACTAAATTTGCGACAGTAAAACTACCGATGGGCGTCCTTAAAGCTACAAGTACAATACAGTTATCTCTAAAATGTCTTTTAAGTTCAATAGAATATATTCACAATATTGGAAAAATATAAAAAGATCTCGGTAAAGTGAAAACATGCATACAACAATGTATGTATATTCTTCGCATGTGGGTGTGTAATGTATACTAGTTAGTGTCTGTATGGGGCACCAGTAGTTCTTTGTAATAGATCTGCAGTTATAATATTGCAAAAGAAACTGAAAGAGTTAAAGATAAATCATTAAGAAAGTAAAGAGAGAAAACAAGAATGATTTTTAACTTTTCGAAGGAAATATAAAAGAGATGTGTATAGTCAAATGACATTTTTTCTTAAATTTCCATGTAGAAAGGCAGGATTGTGATAGTCCGTGTTTGTGTATATGGGTGTTTGCCTATGCGGTAGTTCAGTGTTTTTATTACTCTGATTTCTTTCCTCTTATTTTTTATGTGTTGCCTTACTTTTAGTTAAGTACCCGGTTTGTTTTTGCTTAATCAATTATGGTTATTAAACAGCGGTTTTCAACTTTTATCAAGCTATACATTTAAACTTTAAATTGGACTTTTCTGTTTTTCATTCACTATGCATGAGGAGGCGAGGAAGTGCACAATTTAAAGTGATCTACAGAACGAAAATGAATTCTATCGATTAGTAAAAGTCTGACTTTCACCTGATTTGTCCTAATTATCCAATTTAAAATCCAATTACTTTTGGTTGTAGTTCAGTGTTTCTTTTTGTCATTCATGATGATGTGTTGGAAGAATACATTGGGTGGCATTCCAATATTTAGAAGGACTTCATTCGTTTCTTTTCCTTCCATGAATTGTAGAACCCTTCCAACAAGTGTTTTGTCGATCCAATCGGTGCACGTGTCTCGTTCAAAGGCATAATACGAATCCATATTTAACAGAAATCTTTAGTTAGTTATTCTGTTACAAGGCTTAAAATATGTCCCTCTAGATCACTAACATACATGGACACCTATTGATATTGAATGTTAAATAGTAAGTCCTTACTAAAAGCATTTATATGCATGTCTGTTTTGTTATTGCCCTATTTTGTACCATAGAGCGTGTTAATATTATAACGAACAAAATGTATACAGTTTAACTCAACATGAACTGAAAGGCATATTCCAGATAATTCACAGATATGTGTTAATAAGAATTTAAAAAAAGATTTGAGATTATTGTATAAATCTTTAAAAAAAAATTGAAGTTTGCACACCTCGGTCACTAAACGCTATGTACAATAAACATGTTTACAAGAAGTTTAAAGTAATGCTCACTGGTTTCACATTAAATTTGTTCACATCTATACACCTTGTTTAATTACCTGCACATACGATTTGTTTAAACTTGTGTAAAAGAGGGACAACATATACCAGAGGGACAGTCAAACTCATAAAACGAAAATAAACTAACAACGCCATAGCTAAAAATGAAAAAAGACAAATAGACCAACACATGACACAACATAGAAAACTACAGAATAAGCAACACGAACCCCATCAAACACTAGGGGTGATCTCAAGTGTATCTCAGGTTATCTTTTTCTATTTGTTTCAAATGATATTTTTTCTCCAAGGAGTATTTGGCAAAAGAGGGGGTAATGTTTTTTTTTATTTTTAAGAGTATTCTAACGGATCTGATATCCTAGACTAATAATACAATTTACCTTACACTTTTTTTAATATGCATTTGTGAGTGAATCGTTGTTTGAATAAAGACCAGTGGCAAGTGTTTTCTTGTACGACCAGTCGGGTCGGGAAGACCTTTTCAAATGTATGACGTGTTCGGCAATGATGATGCTTTGAGTCTTGATAAAGGGTTAAAAAAGTTACGCAAAGTTTTTTTCATAACAACTAAATATATCAAGTTTAGACAAATATTTCTGTACATTCTGAACTTCATTTTTATAAATAAATAAGACCGTTAGTTTTCTCGTTTGAATCGTTTTACATTTTCATTTCGGGGCCTTTTATAGCTGAATATGCGATATGGGCTTTTCTCATTAATGAAGCCGTACGGTGACTCATATATGTTAATTTTTGAGTCATTTTGGTTTGTTATGGTAGGTTGTCTCATTGGCAATCATATCACATCTTTTCTATATTTATAAATAATTGTTATAAATATCAATGTTATTCAAAAATCGTTTCTTCTTTAAATATGCATGGTAAAATTAATGTTAAAAATGCCTAATTTTGTGTCCACTAAACCTACACAAGGCCTACATTGACTCTTGACTGCATGTAGATAAAACATGATTTAAACTTCATGTAAAAATTGAGTTTTATCAATGGGAACGTAATTGTGTTTAGTTTACGAGTGAGTTACACTAACACAACACCGAGGTTTAGTTCAAAGTGAACACGGCCTTAGACAATCAAAACCGCCTTACGTTGTCTAAGACTTTCAATGCATGAATTGAAACATTTGACCCAACTAAATCATATAAACCATTTCGCTTTTAGTGGGTTTTTGTTTCTGTCACACGAGTTTGATCTATTTTTCAACATTCAATGTTTATGTGTTTAATTTCTATAGTTCACAAGCACGTTACCATGTATGTACCTTTCGTGAATCTTGAGGGAAAAAAGTGACCATATACATGGATGCATTTATTTTCAAAATTGCCATACCAGATATGGTGTGTAACGAAATGTGAATATTATATCCATTATATATTTTATACTAATGATGTTGTCTATTACGGAAATATCCAAGTTTGAAGTCATTACAGATAATAAGAATGAACAGTCGGAAGAATTGAATCGGATTAATCAGGTAAGAATGCATTTATAAACACGGCGATTATCAAAACAATTTATTTATTATTTATGACAAACGACACGTACCTTTCTTGTTGGTGGAAACGCTTATCATCTGTTTAAAAATTGTTTGTATGCACATTGAACGACAAATTTATGTGACGTATATAATTTTTCTGACGTCGGACACTCAAGTAGATCCATGTGTTGGTGGATAGGTTTTTTGTGTCCTGTTAAATTGTTCCTTTTAAAAGTTTTTGATTCTCATAAATTCTATGTATAACTTTTGGACTAGTTTGATTTCTGTAATTTATTCTTACATACTTTTGATTTTTTAACCCTGTCTGCGCTCATTGCCTATGTAAAATTTAAAATTGTTTATAATCCAGGTACTTTTGATAACTATTGTATGCACATTGAACGACAAATTTATGTGACGTATATAATTTTTCTGACGTCAGACACTCAAATCAATCCATGTGTTCGTTGATAGTAGATGTTGTTGTGTCCTGTTAAATTGTTATACGATGATGACTGATGTTCCCATATTTTGACTGTTTTATTGATTGTGACTGTTTGTTTAACGCATCATGTAAATGTAACGGAATTTGATGAGACTGTTATTAAAGTGAGAGGGTTAGCGCTATAGAACCAGGTTTAATCCACCATTTTCTACATTTGAAAATGCCTGTACCAAGTCAGGAATATGACAGTTCTTGTCCATTCGTTTTTGATGCGTTTTGTTTTTTGATTTTGCCATGTGATTATGGACTTTCCTAATTGATTTTCCTCTGAGTTCAGTATTTTTGTGATTTTACTTTTTTCAATATTATACATTTACATTTCAATATCTTAAAAGCTTGGTCATCACTGCTGATGGTGGAATATTAGTCGCTTGGGTATCATAATTTCAATAATCAGTCAGTACTTCAGATCTTGCACAATTAAAAATGAATAATTCTTAAATTAACGGTTGATTATTTCAGAAATGTTTAAAACAATTTTTTTTTAAATTTCCTCAGGAAAATTGACTTTTATCTGTTTTGGATACAAAGAAAGATCCGGTTTTTTGTCATAAAGCTCTTCAATTGTTTCGGTTCTTATTCATCCATGGCTTTCAAATGTCTAGTTTTAAGTGTTCCTGTTAAATGAAAACTGTTAAAGCGCTGCATACACATTGAATTTAGCATTTACCTGCGGTTGATCACTCGGACACGTAGACTGTGTAGTGAAGTGTGAAATTTTGTTCCTTGTTATGCTCCTCAGTCTCACTTTTTTGTGAAAGATTTCAATTACGGTTCTATGAAATCCAAGGTATTACTGATTTCATCGAGATTTTTTGTTTCAACCTATCATTAATTTCTTATTTTTGAAAAAAAAAATATGTTACTACTAGGAAGGATACATGACAAAGGGAGGGATATTCAAAACCATCAGTACTCAAATAAGTTTAACATGTCATGGCAAACTAGGAAACATACCAACAAAAAACATCAGACAACAAACCACAGTGTTCATAGTAAACTAAAGACAGGGTAACACGAACCCCATCAAACATTACGAAATAAACTAGAAAGGTTAGAAATCTTGCTTTACATGTTACACCCGTCACATTGCTCATGTAATAAAAGAATCTGTTGCCACCTAGTTCAGTAACTAAAATATGAGGTTCCATAAACTATATAATAGAATATATCGTCATCGGTCAGTGTATTTAATTAATGACGTGATCGTTTATTCAAATGTGTGTTCTTCGTTGACAAAGATCTAATTATAGTTGAATTCTCAACGTAAGCAACATCTGCGAAAAATATTATTTATTTATTGTTAATCAAAATCCTGTGGTTTTATATTCATTTTCAATTATATGCGTCACACCGACATCTTTTTCTAAATGTATATTGAAGGTTGAAACGAATTATTTTCGCGGTTAGAATGACAGAAAATATTTTATTAAATGTTATATTATCGTCACCGAATTGCAATACAACAACTGTCGTCACCAATAAACTTCGGATCTATATTATTATGATAAAAAAAAACTCAATAAATATCTGAAATTGAAAATAAGAAAAACTAATTATAAAGAATCTTAAAAAAGAGAAATTATTCCTTTTTTACCAAACAATAATAACGACATATGACGTTATTGATATTTTAAAACAATTTTTCTTATAAAAAAAAAACGGAATTCGTTTCATAATGAAATTTTACAGTGTTGCTCTGTACGGACAATGGGAAATATGTTAAAATTCAATAATAAAGCAACGCCGGTGACTATTCTGATCAAAATTTATTTCCAAACAACAATTGTATATTTTAACAAAATTGTTTGCCTCATATTTAGCGTCTATCAAGACAAACAATAATACACATGGCACAACACAGAAAACTTAAGAATAAGCAATACGAACCCCACCAAAAACTAGAGGTGATCTCAGATGTATCTAAGGTTATCTTTTCTATTTGTTTAAATGGTATTTTTTTCTCCAAGGAGTATTTGGCAATAAAGGGGGTAATATGTTTTTTAATTTCTAAGTGTATACCAAGGGACCTGAGATACTAAACTAACAATACAATTTCCCATTCACATTTTTACCAATGCATTTGTGAGTGAAACGTTGTTTGAGTAAAGACCAGTGGCAAGTATTCCATTGTACGTCCAGTCTGTTCGGGAAGACCCTTTCAAATAAATAATGTGTTCGGCAATGATGATTTTTTAGTCTTGATAAATAAGACCGTTAGTTTTCTCGTTTGAATTGTTTTACATTTTAATTTCGAGGCCTTTTATAGCTGACTAAGCGTTATGGGCTTTGCTTATTACTGAACACTTACGGCGACCTATATATGTTAATTTCTGTGTTTTTGTCATTTTGTCGTTGTGGAGAGTTGTCTCATTGGCAATCATACCACATCAGCTTTTTATATATATTAATAATCGTTATAAATATTTATTTTATTAAAATATCGTTTCTCCTTGAAATATATAGATGGTAAAATTTTATGTTTAAAATGTCTAGTTTTGTGTACACTTAACCTACACAAGGCCTACATTGACTGTCCACTGCGTGTAGATCAAGCATGATTTAAACTACATGTAAACATTGAGTTATGTCAATGGGAACGCAATTGTGTTAAGTTTACGTGTGAGTTGCACAACACCGAGTTTAGTTCAATGTGAACACGGCCTAAGACAACCAAACACTCCTTACATTGTCTGAGACTTCAATGCATAAATTGGAACATTTAACCCCACTAAATCATACTACCATTTTTCTTTATGTTGGTTTTTGTTCCTTTCACATAACTTTGATCTATTTTTTAATGCTCATTGTCTATATGTTTAATTTCTATAGTTCACCTACGTAACCATGTATGTACCTTTTCGGGAATCTGGAGTAGAAAACGTGACCATATACATGTATATTTTGTTTCTCTTTAATGATTATTGTTGATTAAGTTTAATTGGATGCATTAGATGCATTTGATTTTCAAAACTGCCATACAATTCTTTATTACTTTGAGCAAATGATGCTCATCAGTACAAATATAATATATATGCAAATACAATACATCATAAATAAATACACAAAACATATATAACTGATAAATGAATACATCCGAGAAGAATAATAGTCTGTAGTAAGTATTGGTAACTTATAACATGTCTGTGCTACGTTTAAATGCATGGAAAAGAAATTTACAAAGGTTACATATGTCTTTTACATTTTCTGTGCTCAACAACAGTATAAGATTAACTGACGATGGACGCTTATAATAAAATGGCTTAATATACTGTCTCCTAATTGTATTATAACAATCACACTGTAAAATTAAATGAAACTCTTCTTCTATTGTATTTAAAGTACAGAGAGTGCATTTTCTTTCTGATCTATTAACACCGTGATATCGTCCTGCTTCAACAAATAAGTTAAGTGAAGATAATCTTATTCTCGTTAGATACACTCTAAAACTCACATGTTTAATAAGGAAACGAACATTATTTACACAGTATTTATATAAAACACACTTTGGCGAGCCATCCAATAGTTGATTCAAATATTGATTAGCTTGATCAAATATTCTAGTTTTAATAAAATACTTAAGAGTGTAATTTACAACTTAATTATCTTGGTTATACCAGAAGTCATTCAGACCAAAATTAAACAATAAATACTTCAGTTGATAAATACAACAATTTTCAAGAATACAATTATGCTTTGTTAAAAGTTTAAACCATTATCTTATAATATTATACAATCTAGAATGTATCAAAGGATATCTACCAAGCTCATAATACACTATTACATTCGTTGTGCATTATGTGACACCTAAAATATTTTTGCAAAAATCTAACTGAACTTTTTCAATATTTGGAGCTTTATGAAAGCCCCATATCTCACTGCCATATCATAAAAACTACTTATATATGTATCAAACAAATTAAGGTATGTGAAAACATTCAAATATAAGGATGACACTTTTGGTTTCAAGGCAAATACAGCTTTCCTGCCAAGCTAATTGTTTTTGAGTTTTTAAAAAAATTCCGTTATAATTCAACAAAATACCTAAATAGAAAAATTCATTAAACAATGTCAATAACACTACCATCAAAATACCACTTTTCTTCAACCCTCACATTACCACCATTTCTAAATACCATAAATTTTGTTTTAGCATTGTTCACAGTTAAACCCCATTTTTGAGTGTACAATAAAAGTGTGTCTAACATATCTTGTAAACCTTTTACAGAATCAGAAAATAGTATCATATCATCGGCATACATAAGCAAAAATAGAGACAATTCCTGTATTTCATACGGTACAATACCGTTATTTAAAAATTCCATTTCAAAATCGTTCACGTACAATGAAAAAAGGATTGGAGAGATTACTTCCCCTTGCATTAAGCCAACTGTACTCATACAAGATATCGTGTGTAACGGAATGAGTATATTACATACGTTATATATATTATACTAATGATGTTGTCAATTACGGAAATATCCAAGTCAAGTTTGAAGTCATTACAGATACTAAAAATGAACAGTCGGAAGAATTGCATCGGAATATTCAGGTAAGAATGCATTCATGAACACGGCAATTATCAAAACAATTTATTTATTATTTATGACAAACGACACGTACCTTTCTTTTTGGTGAAAACGCTTATCATCTGTATCATAAATTATACAATTTCATTTCAATATTCAAAAAAGCTCGGTCAACACTGCTGCTGGTTGAATATGAGTCGCTTAGGGTTTCATAATCTCAATAATCAGTCAGTACTTCAGATCTGGCATTATCTAGAAAAATATTTTTTAAATTAACGATTGATTATTTCAGTAATGTTTAAAAAAGCTATTTTTCAATTTCCTCTGAAAAAATTGACTACATGTATTATCTGTTTTTTGGTAGAAATAAAGGTCCTGTTTTGGTTCATATTGCTCTTCAATTGTTTCGGTTCTTATTCATCCGTGGATTTCAAGTATCTAGTTTTAGCGTTCCTGTTAAATAAGAAAATATGTCAAAGCGCTGCATACACATGGAATTTAGCATTTCAGTTGATCCCCCAGACACAAAGACCGTGTAGTGAAGTGTGAAATTTTGTTCAATGGTATGCTCCTCACTCTCACATTTTTAGAAAGATTGCAATTACGGTTCTATATAATCGAAGGTATTACTGATTCCATTGAGTTTTTTTGTTTCAATCTATCACTTATTTCTTATGTTTGAAAAACGACAGGAAGGATACTTGACAAAGGGAGGGATATTCATAACCATCAGTACTCAAAAAGGCTGAACATGTCATGGCAAATAAGGAAAAATACCAACAAAAAACATCAGACAACAAACCACAGTGTTCATAAAAAACTAAAGTCTGGGTAACACGTCCCCATCAAACATCACGAAATAAAGTAAAAAGGTAAGCAGATCCTGCTTTACATGTTACACCCGTCACATTGCTCATTTAATAAAAAAATATGTTGCCACCTCTAGTTCAGTAATTGAAATATGAGGTTCGATAGAAATATATATTATAGAATATTTCGTCATCGGTCAGTGTATTATCTAATTATTGACCTAATTCATTATTCAAATGTGTGTTTTTAGTTGACAAAGATCTAATTATAGTTGCATTCTCAACGTAATCAACATCTGCGCAAAATGTTATTATTTTTTTATTATTCATCAAAGTCCTGTGGTTTGATATTAATTTTCAATGATATGCGTCACACCGACAGATATTTCTTAAGGATAAATATATATCGAATGTTGAAACAAGTCATATTCACGGTTTGAATGACAGACAATATTATATTAAATGTGATATTATCGTCACCGAACTTAAATACAACAATTGTTGTTCGGTTATATAATATTATGATAAAAAAAAGGCTCACTAAGTATCATAAATTAAAAATAGGAAACACTAATAATAAAGAATCTTATTAAAGAGAAATTATTCCTTTTTTACTAAACATTTATAAAGATATATGACGTTATTGTTTTTTAAGACAATATTTCTTTTAGAAAATCGGGATTCGTTTCATAATGAAATTTTTCAGTGCTCTTAATTGACAATAGGAATTATGTTGACCGAAAACAAAAGAAAATTATCGTGAAAATTAATAATAAAACAATGCCAGTGACTATACTGATCAAAATTTATTTCCAAAAAACAACCGTATATTTTTACGAAATTATTTGCTTCACGTTTAGTGTCTATCAAGATAATTAAATGTAAAGCTTGATGAACTGAAATATGATAATCTTTGCTACATTGATATTTTTTAGGGTCTCTCGTGAATATAAAAGAGAGACAAAATGTACCAAAGTGCCATTCAAACTCAAATAAACTGACAACGCCATGGCCAAAAAAGGAAATGAACAACAGCCAAAGGAGTAGGTCCGGTAAGAACCGATTTTGGCCTCAAATTTCATGTTCATTTGACGAAAGATGTTGACCACTTTTTAGACTCTTAAGGTGGTACCTAACACTACAGGGAGATAACTCTGTAAAATCAGCTAAACGTTTTAATTACGTTGTGTTGTAAAGGGAATATTAAGCTTCGCAATGATCAAAATTGTTGTTTGTCAAACTGCTATATAAACAGTGTAATTTTTCTGATGAAACGGTTGGTTCAAATTTTTTGAAATTTTTATATTTTTGTCAAAGGGTGAAAGTTAATACTTTGTCAAAATTTTAAGAAAATTAAACGAGCCAAATTAATTTTAGTTAAAGTGTTAGGTACCACCTTAAGTGTCTATTTCATTTGATTTAATTAAATTATGTGAAAGATTTTAACTAATTTAGTCATTTAAAACGCACCGATTCAAGCTCGACAAATCTACCAAACATGCCGAAAAATTTAACTTTTAAGATGGTTTTTGTCAAAAATGAAAGTGGCCGCTTCCGTGTTCATCCTCAACTTTTATAAATGATATGTATTATCATCAAATACAACTTACATTTCAATATTTTGGATGAACACGAATGCGGCTACTTTCGTTTTACGCGGAAACCGTCTAAAATTTAACCAAAATGCAAGAATTGTAAAGATTTCAGTAATTAAGAATGACTTAATGGTGCTAGTACCCGATGTATGTATATCATATTGTCAAAAACATCACATATTTATGTAGCAGAAGTATTCTTCTGTCCAATAAATAACTAATATTATACATTTTAACAATTTTGTAAAACTGCTATATTTTGGGGCCAAAAAGGGGTCTTACTGGACCTACTCCTTTCAGTACAGAAAAAGACAACATCGAATTAAAGACTGATCAACTTTAACACCGTCTAAATCTGGGGAAGATTCAAGATGCTCTCCAAGCGTTAGAAGATTGCGAATCAAGGTGTTTATGTTAATCTTTGTGGATTCAATTATTTTACAAACCACGCCTCTTTTTGGGAGATATATATTTTGGTTTTGTTTATCTAATGATTCCTAGATATGCTTTTTATGGTTCATCTCGTAGAGACATACCTTTTAAGTGTTACCAGTATGCATATACATGAATAACGAAACAAAATAACATTGTATGTGGTAGACGCAAAGTGAAGAAAGGGGGTGAATACCAGTATACATATACATGAATAACGAAACAAATAAACTATGTGGTAGACGCAAAGTGAAGAAAGGGGGTGAATACCAGTATACATATACATGAATAACGAAACAAATGAACTATATGGTAGACCCAAAGTGAAGAAAGGGATAGTACAAAATTTCGGGGCATATAAATGTTGAAAATATGACGCAAAGCCTTGTATGTTGAACTTTTAAAAAAGAGAGTGCTTAATAACTTTTCGTTTTAGGATATGCTGATTACAAAAGCTCATAGTATACGTGGTACAGTTATAGCCGTTATGTAGTTAAAAAGGTGTTCATAACAACACTCGATTTGTACAAAAAAAGAGGTGTGTCAAATGCGGCTCATTTATCAGAACATTTCCTTGCCTTATTAGATTTAGGAATAATGTTACCGTGAAAAATATGAGCGTTAATTAAACGACCTATATCAAATATGGAAGGTTTCTAAGTTTCAAAACGTATGGTTAATAATTAAGGAAATAAAAAAAATCTGATTTATAATTATGCAAACAATAATGTTAAACGAACACGATTGATATACCTCCAGCGAGGACACATGGAATGTATTTCACTTCATTCCAATGAGTTCATTTACGTGCATAGTATTTTCTATGACGAGCTAAATGACACAATTTTCGCTTGATAATGCTTTGGAACGTTATATTGACATTTAAACGTGAACGATGTTTTCCATTATGCTTGAAGTCGGTTTTGACAACGCCAGTGTCTCATTTTTGAACTTTGAAACATGTTCAAGTCCTAAATAAGGAAAGAATGATCAGGAATATATATTTCTTTGAATGTTTTGGGCAAAAGACAAAGATCTTGATTTGTAACAAGAGATTTGGTGGTCGATAAAGTCAAAGGCTATTAATGTGTAGAGCTTTCGTGACGGTTCCTGTAAATAATCCTATTGATGTATATTGTTTTATGTGATAAAACAGATTAACAAGTATCAGTGGAGTACGCTCTTCTGACACCGTCCTTTAATCTACAGAACAACTATTTTCATGCAAACGCGTCACCAGCGGATTGTGTGCTAACGGCTTTGAAGAAAAGTAGACACTATGCAAGGCAAAGCAATCGGTCGATGGATTCCTATTCCGTTTACTATTTATATATATAGTATTAATGTAATTAAACGTTTTCTCTGGTCAGCTGTAATCCGCTTGATACTATTCGAGTTAAATTTCACACAAACGATATTATTTGTTTAGACAGAGCATGAGTTTAGTATTTGATAAATCTTGCTGTCTTATCTTCATCGGTGAATATATGATGTATAAGAGTACACTTATTTCAATGTTTTCACTTAACGAGTGACGTTCTTTATTTACAAAGTCTTCATATGTCTAAGAGGGTAAATGAGCATTCAAATTAACAAAACAAAAACTGACGATGCCATGGCAAAACTGTATACAAAACCAAGCATAGAAAATATAAAGTCTGAACAACATCAACCAGCATAATGAGCCAGGTTTGAAACATGTATCAGGTCTTCTGGAAGATTAGACAGATCCTGCTCCACATTTGGCAACCATCGTGTGGCTCATGAAATTACACGTCCGTTGATTATTCAGAATCTGTAAGTCATCACAATCGAGAAATAAGGTCGGTATTGTGGTTACGACAAAGCTTGTATTTTCAATCATATTTTCCTTGTTAATGGGTTGCTAATCACAAAGAAGCTTATTAACCAGGAGTTCCAAGTGATGAAATGAATGGCTGAAATCATCCTTTTGTTAATGTTACCGGCTCAATCATGGTTGACTGTTTTTGAATGAAATATTCACAGATAACAAAGATATGTTCCAATTGTTTGATCTACAATTGTTCCATAATATAACCAGGTTTAAACCTGTTGTTATGGATACCAACTGAATTGTTTACCCTTCTTGGGCATATCAAAAAAAAAGTAAAAACACAAAAATACTGAACTCCGAGGAAAATTCAAAATCAAAAGGCAAAATCAAAAGTCCAAACTCATCAAACGAATGGATAACAACTGTCATATTCCTGACTTGGTACAGGTATTTTCTAATGTAGAAAATGGTGGATTGAACTTGGAATTATAGCTAGCTAAACCTCTCACTTATATGACAGTCGTATCAAATTCCATTACATTGTCAACGATCATCTCAGTGGTTTGTGGGGTTTGTGCTTTCGTGAGTGTTGTGTGTACTGTTCTTTGTTTGCTTGAATGCTGCTTTAATAAATTGGAACGTTCCGAATAGAACTGCTGAATTCATTCCTTTTTGTCCCATTGTTTTGTTTACTAACTAATCCTCATTGTCAATGTCTAGGTATAAGTCAAGCTTATGTCATTAGAAAGTCCATTAATCATGAAATATGAAGTGGTAGGCATCATCAATATGACAGAAACTACCGTTTTGTTAATATTTCACAATATCATGTTCTTGATCGACTGTGTATGAAGTCCTGACACATTGTATTTATTTGATATGTTGATTGTGTACCGATCAATATTTTAATCTTGAATAAATAATGTTTTTCTGTTTTTATGTACTTAGAACCAACTTCCAGTAACTGCGAGTACTAACGATCTGATTGTGGATTTTTCTATTCTCTTTTTCAAGCCTCTTACAACTGATTTTTATAGTTTGTACCAGGTTATAGTCAGGTATGGGCGCCCTCAAAATGTTAACCCTGCCACATTCTGTATGTTTTTGTCATTGGGTTGACGTTCAGTGGTTGTTGTTTGTTAATGCGTATTATATTGAGTTTTCTTTTTTTCTGAACATAAGTCAGGCCGCTACTTATCCCGTTTGAATTCTATTAAATATGTTTTGTATAGTTGTATAGTCTTCTATAGTTTAAACAGTAATGCGGCTTTAAAATTCAAAAGGCCTAATACAGTTTAGTTTATTCGGTGTTTACTTGTCTGGAACCAGATATTCAAGTCGACTATTCAACTTATGTTCTAAGAGAATACTTGATTTCGTATATTTTTTGCATCATAAATCATGATGACGCTTAGAATATAGTTATTATTATCAGGATATTATCAAATATATTACAAAGAACTAATTTCTTTTTTTCTATTATTACTATCAAAAATAAAATGTTGAAACCTGATTAAAAATTTCTAATTGTATTTCAACCTTCAATTTGCTCTTTATTTAACTTTAGATCATTCTAATTTGATTTTGTTGAGCTTGTCATCAAGAATAGATTTGATTTCTAAACATTGAGAATCCAAATTGAATAGATTTGTCTTTTGGAAAGGTGAAATGTTCAATGCCAAACAACATGTTACAATATATATGTAGACATTCGTAGGTGTGTAATAGTAATTGGAGATGAAAAAAAATGTTTTGTTCTGACGCTGTGTAATTGATTGTTAAACATAAATACAAACATAAAGGTTTGGTATAAACAGATAATCAATTGTGGTTTGTTTTCGTCTTCTCTCGACTTTTTATTGTCGGAAATATGTAGCATCGGGTTTTTAAAAAAAGAGTCACATCTAATGATAATAATTTTAGTGAGTTTGAATCATGAGTGACCTAAGAGTGTAGAATGAGGAAGATGGATATTATTGTCTATTCACCAAAATGTTTAACAAGCATAAAAGTAAAATTTTCTAATGCTCAGGCTAATAGCCACAAGTTTTCATTGGATCTGTGAGTTAGTTGAAGCTTTTTTTTATTTGAAAATTGCTTAGAATGCCGTTAGTTTTCTCGTTTCAATTGTTAAACATTGTCATTTCGGGGCCTTTTATAGCTGTCCATGATGTATGGGCTTTGCTTATTGTTGACGGCCGTACAGTGACATATATGTGTTAGTTTCGGTGTTATTTTGGTCTCTTGTGGAGAGTTGTCTCATTGTCAATCATACCACATCTTCTCTTTTTTATATTTGTTAATTTCATTTAATTGTTTTCGCATGATAGAATTCATGATAACATATTTGTAAGCGAGAAAATTCCGCATCAGGCGAAAAAACCATACAAGAATAGATAAAGTCAGAGGCTTCTGACTTGGGATAGGCGCAAAACTGCGGCGGGGTTTGACATGTTTTGTGATATATCAACCCTTCCATATACGTCTAGCCAATGTAGCAAAAAAAATGCAATTTACACCGTAAAACTTAGTTTAAAAGAAACCCGAGTCCGCTATGTTAAGTTTTATACTTTTTATGAATTGTACTTTTATCAGTATTCACAAATACAATAAAACTGATAATTATATCATACCATATAGCGGGTTATTTTCTCGGAGTGAAAATTCTCGCTTATATTCGCGGATGGAACAAAATCGCCAAAATAAATTCCGCGAATTTGAAAGTGCACATGCAAAGGTAAAGATAAAAGTTTTGAATCAGCCAAAATATTAAACGCCAAAATATGTCGTATACTTTATTTAATAAAAAAAAGCGAAATTTTACACCCGCAAAAATAACCCGCAATACGGTACTTAACTGTAGTTATCCCATAATGTCTGAGACACGATCCAATATATCGAACTTCTTTTTGAACAATTAAACCATATTTTGGTAGTTATATTTGACATTAATTACATTGCAATTGATTTGTAGACAGTCATCTTCATTCGAAAAATCTAATGATGCAGAAACTCAATAAATAATGCACAAGCAGTGTGCAAGTTTCTTTTTAGACTTTTGATATAAAATTATTCTGAAATAACAGATCATGAATTAATCATAGGCAGCTGTTTATGACACGTCACTCGTAACTGTACGTCATATATTGCTTTGTAATTATAGTTAGTTGTAATACTTTCTACGGCTCTATTTTAAAACATATTTTTGATAATATTAAGATATTAAATCTAAAAGTAATGTATTTTTCATGATTTTATTATATTCCTATTTTTTATTCTTTTTTTAGATCATAATTATTGATTCAATATATATTTGTCATTCAATCAAAATTCTTTCATCGTCATCAACGTAATCCACAAATCATAAATAAATTGATCGATTCTGATTTACAATAGACTGTAAATGTAATACAAGATTTAAAGAAATATCTTTGTTCTGTCTTCATACTTAAACTTACAGTTACAGAAACTACTAGTAGGTGTGTAGGGTTGCAGTTTGCATTGTTCAATTAATTTAAACAAATTTTGTCGAGCATTCAATCAATGTTCCTTGTCATTATTTTTGTTTTAAAGCGTTTGTTAAAATATAGAGAGAAAGTTCAAAGCATATTTCAGTAAAGTACAAATAATCTGAGATTATTTTGAAAAATGCAATTATGTAAGCTATGTTTATATGATGTTTGAGTGGATTCCTAGGTTTAAATGGCCCTTAATCTGACAAAAGCTGTGATATACTATATTTTTTTAATTTCTATATATTGTTTCCGATGGTAGATTTTGATCTTGATTCTAATTTAAGCTTTTACTTTGCTAAAATTTAATATATACTACGCTAAATGAAGGAAACAGTAGTATACCGCTGTTCGAAAGTCATCAATCGATTGAAAGAAAACAAATCCGGGTTACAAACAAAAAAGAGGGAAACACATCAACTACCTGTATAAGAGGAAAACAACGAAACAGCACAAACACAAGTGCATCCAAAAACCAAACAACAATTTAACACACACAGAAACGAATTATAAGATAACAACTGTTATTTTTCTAACTTTGTACAGTGCATTTTAATAAAACTGGTGAGTTGAACCTGGTTAATGGGCTAGCATAAACTTGCGCTTTTTGGGCAATGTCAAATATAACAATTTAAGGATAACATCAAATGACAGGACTACAGTATAAATAAATGCAAGAACATTTGGGACAGAGAAATACACAAATACATAATACAATAAATGAAGGCAACAGTAGTATACCGCTGTTCAAAACTCGTAAATCTATGGACACAAAAAAAATTGTGGTGACAAACTAAAATTGAGGGAAACGCATTAAATATAAGAGGAGAACAACGACACAACATTCAAATGTAACACACACAGAAACGGACTAAGCATTAGACAAAGTCCGATGAGAATAACAAATATAACATCAAAACCAAATACATGAATTCGGAATAGAAAAGCACAGTGACACGTCTTATAGTTATGTGAATTCAAACTCAAATATAAGGGAAAACAAACGACACAACAGAAACACAACGTTAAAATGTTACACACACATTTCGTCATGCTTAGAATTAAAGTTAACAAGGTTATGATGTAATACACCAGACGCAAAGATACGTTTGAATAGAATGTGTTTTGTCCTTAACTATTCTGAATTTGACATAATGATTTTAAGCTGTAAACCCATAACGTGTTTTAATAATGATTCTTCTGATGTATTTTCAATGGTTGATTTTTTACCTCTCTCAATGGAAACAAGATAATTACCTTGTCTTGCATTCAGGAATAATCGTTTAAACATAATCAATTGACACATTCTATCAGGGATACTATTTCAATTGTTTAGATTTTTTTTACTTATCATATACAATACGTAATCATTTCATCAATAAGTGCTTATCGAATAAACATCCTCGATTGGCACATCATGTAAGTGATAATTCTTCAATTGTTGATATTTTATTTTTGTTGACATAAACAAAGTATGACTAAGGTCATGTTGACAATGTCTGTCATTGGCATGTGGTCCGTGTTATTTTTTCATATAGTATTCCAATTAACTTTGTCATATTTTGATTTTGAACAACATTTGAAATCGACAAGTTGTTATGTTAGATACGGTAAACCTATAACATATATATTTGTAAATTGTGAAGCAACATTTTGAAAATCAAAAAACAGAAATCATATTATGGAATATTACAGATAACATCACTTTTAGTTTTACTATATTGGTACCATTTAATATATGTTTTAAATAGAACTATAAATAGTCTGACAACTGTTCTAACAATGATGTATAAGAGTACACTTATTTCAATGTTTCTATTTAGAACGATTGACGTTCTTCATTTCCAAAGTGTCTTCAAATGACTATGAGCATTCAAATTATCAACAACAAAAAACTGACTATGCCATGGGAAAACTGTATACAAAACAAAGCATAGAAAATATAAAGTCTGACCAACATCAATCATCTTATATATAATAAACCGGGCTTGATACATGTATCAGGTGTTTTGAAAGGTTAGACAGATCCTGCTCCACATTTGGTAACCATCGTGTGGCTCATGAAATTACACGCCCGTTCATTATTCAGAATCTGTAAGTCATCATAATCGAGAAAAAAGGTCGGGATTGTGGTTACGACAAAGCTTGAATTTCCTATCATATTTTCCTTGTTAATGGGTTGCTAATCACAAGGAATCTTCTTAACCAGGAGTTCCAAGTGATGAAATGAATGGCTGAAATCATCCTTTTGTAAATGTAACCGGCTCAATCATGGTTGACTGAAATATTCACAGATAACAAAAGATATGTTCCAATTGTTTTATCTACAATTGTTCCATAATGATACCAACTGAATTGTTTACCCTTTTGGGGCATATAAGACCATCCTCAGTGGTTTGTGGGGTTTGTGTTGTCTTGAGTGTTGTTTGTACTGTTCTTTGTTTGCTAGAATGCTGCTTTAATAAATTGGAACGTTCAGAATAGAACTGCTGAATTCATCCCTTTAAGTCCCATTGTTTTGTTTTCTTACTGATCCTCATCGTCAATGTCTAGGTATAAGTCAAGCTTACGTCATTAGAAAGTCCACTAATCATGAAATATGAAATGATAGGCATCATCAAAATGACAGATACTACCTTTTTGTTAATATTTCACAATAGGATGTTCTTGATTGACTGTGTATGAAGTCCTGTCACTTTATTTATTGGATATGTTGGGTATATAATGTATTTCGGTTTTAATCAACTTTGAACCAACTTCCAGTAACTGCGAGTACTTTCGATCTGACTGTGGATTTTTCTATTCTCTCTTTCAAGCCTCTTACAGCTGATATTTATAGTTTGTACTTTTGTTGTGCTGTTACACGACAGTGTACCAGGTTATTGTCAGGTTTTGGCGCCCTTAAAATGTTAACCCCGCCATATTCTGTATGTTTGTGTCAATGGGCTGGCATTCAGTGGTTGTCGTTTGTGGGTGTGTATCATATTGAGGTTTCTTTATTTTCTGAACATTAACTTTTCCCGTTTGAATTGTATTAAATATGTTTTGTATAGTTTAAATAGTCTTCTATAGTTTATACAGTAATGCGGCTTCAAAATTCAAAAGGCCTAATACAGTTCAGTTAATTCGGTGTTTACTTGTCTAGAACCAGATATTGAAGTCGACTATTCCTCGTATGTTCTAAGAGAATACTTGGTTTCGTATATGTTTTTGTATCATTCATCATGATGAACGCTTAGAATATAGTCATCATTATCAGGATATTATCATATATATTTCAAAGAACTAATTTCCTTTTTTCTATTATTACTGTCAAAAATAATGTTTAAACCTGATTAAACATTTCTTATTATATTTCGACCTTTAATTTAATCTTTATTTAACTTTGGATCATTCTAATTTGATTTTGTTGAGTTTTTCATCAAGAATAGGTTTGATTTCTAAACATTGAGAATTCAAATTGGTTTTGTTTTTTGGAAAGGTGAAATGTTCAATGCCAAACAACATGTAAAAATATATATGTAGACATTAGTGGGTGTGTTATAGAAATTGGAGATAGAAAAAAAAAGGTTTTGTTCTGACGCTGCGTCATTGATTGTTATTTCATTCATTGTTTTTTAAACATAAATATAAACATAAGGGTTTGGATTTATTTAAAGATATTTAATTGTTTGTTGTCTTCTCTCGACTTCTTATTTTCGGAAATGTGTAACATCTGGTTTAAAAAAAAAGTTACATGTAATGATAATAATTTTAGTGAGTTTGAATCATGAGTGACCTAAGAGTGTACAATGAGGGAGAAAGATATTGTTGTTTGTTCACCAAAATGTTTAATAAGCAGAAGTTTTTCTAATGCTCAGGCTAAACATCACAAATTTTCATTGGTCCTGTGAGTTAAATGAAGCTTTATTTTTAATTTGAAAGTGGCTTAGAATTTCGTGAGTTTTCTCGTTTGATTTGTTGAACATTGTCATTTCGGGGCCTTTTATAGCTCATGTAGCTGTTAATGCGGTATGGGCTTTTGCTATTGTTGAATGCCGTACGGTGACATATATATGTTAGTTTCGGTGTTATTTTGTTAATTTCATTTAATGTTTTCGCGTGATAAAATTCATGATAACATATTCGTAAGCAAGAAAATTCCGCATCAGGCGATGAGTTCAAGTTAAACAAAAACATACACAGAATAGCAAAAGTCAGAGGCTCCTGACTTGGGACAGGCGCAAACTTGCAGCGGGGTTTAACATGTTTTGTGATACATCAACCCTCCTCTATACGTCTAGCCAATGTAGAAAAAATAGCAATATACACAGTAAACTCAGTTTAAAAGAAATCCGAGTCCGGTTTGTTATGTTTTAGACTTTTTTATGAACTGTACTATTATCATCAGCATTCTCAAATACAATAAAACTGTTATGTATATTATACTAAACTGTAGTTATCCCATAATGTCTGAGACAAGATCCAATATATCGAACTGCTTTTTGACTAATCAAACTATGTGTTGGCAGGCATATTTGACAGTAATTACATTGCAATTGAATGGTAGCCAGTCATCTACATTCGAAAAATGTAATGATGCAGACTTCATAAATAATGTACAAGCAGTGTGCAAGTTTCTTATTAGACTTTTGATATAAATTAAGTCTGAAATAACATATCATGAATTAATCATAGGCAGCTGTTTATGTGAAGTATTGCTTTGTAAATATAGTGTGAAGTATTGCTTTGTAAATATAGTTAGTAATAATACTTTATATGGCTCTAATTTTAAACATATTTCTGATAATATCAAGATATTTAATAAAAAAGTAATGTAATTTTTCATGATTTTATTATATTCTTATTTTTTATTTTTTTATTTATAGCGCAATCAGATCATTATCCTTTATTAAATATATATTTATCATTCAAAACAAATTCTCTCGTCGTCATGAACGTAGTCCACTAATCATAAATAAATTGATCAAATCTATTGAACAGTACACTGTAAATGTACATTGTAATACAATATTTTAAAAAATATCTTCGTTCTGTTTTCAAACTTAAACTTACAGTTAAAAACATATTGGTAGGTGTGTAGGATGTCAGTTCGCATTGTTCAATTAATTTAAACAAATTAATTCGAGCAATCAATCAATGTTCCCTGTCATTATTTGTTTGAAAGCGTTTGTAAAAATAGAGAGAGAAAGTTCAAAGCATATTTCAAAGGTACAAACAATCTAAGATTTTTTTGAAAAAAGGCAATTATGTAAGCTATGTTTAAATGTTTGGGTGGATTCATAGGTTTAAAGAGCCCTTGTTCTGACAAAAGCTGTGATAAAGTATAATTTTTCAATTTCCAATATCTATATATTGTTTCCAATGGTAAATTTGGATCTTGAGTCTAATTTAAGCTTTTACTTTGGTTACATTTAATATAAACTACGCTAAATGAAGGAAACAGTAGTATACCGCTGTTCGAAAGTCATCAATTCATTGAAAGAAAAAAAAATCCGGGTTACAAACAAAACAAGAGGGAAACACATCAACTACCTGTATAAACAACGAAACAACACAAACACTAAAGAACATTAAAAAATAACGACAATTTAACACACACAGAAACGAACTATTAGATAACAACTGTTATTTTCCTAACTTGGTACAGGGCATTTTAAGAAAACAAAATGGCGATTTGAACCTGGTTTATGGGCTATCATAACCTTGCGCTTTTATGGCAATGTCAAATGTAACACTTAAAGGACAAGGTTAAATGACATGACTACAGTACAAATAAATAAGAACATTCGGGACAGAAAAATACACATATACACAATACAATAAACATTTCGTCATGTTTAGAGTTAAAGGTACCAGGCTTATGATGTAATACGCCAGATGCATAGATACGTTTTAAAAAAATGTGTTCTGTCCCTTACTATTCTGAATTTGACATAATTATTTTTAGCTGTTAACCCATAACGTGTTTTCTGATGTATTTTATATGGTTGATGTTTTGCCTCTGTCAATGGAAACAAGATAATAACCTTGTCTTGCATTAAGGAATAATCGTTTGAACATAATCAATTGACACATTCTATCAGGGATACTATTTCAATTGACTAGATGTCTTTTACTTATCATATACAATACGTAATAATTTCATCAAGAAGTGTTTATCGTATAAACATCCTCAATTGTCACATCATGTTAGTGATTAATCTTCAATTGTTGATATTTTATTTTTGTTGACATAAACAAAGTATGACTAAGGTCATGTTGACAATGTCTGTCATTGGCATGTGGTCCGTGTTATTTTTTCATATAGTATTCCAATTAACTTTGTCATATTTTGATTTTTAACAACATTTGAAATCGACAAGTTGTTATGTTAGATACGGTAAAGACTATAACATATATATTTGTAAACTGTGAAGCAACATTTTGAAAATAAAAAAACAGAAATCATATTATGGAATATTACAGATAACATCACTTTTAGTTTTACTATATTGGTACTATTTAATATATGTTTTAAAAGAGCCATATATAGTCTGACAACTACTCTAACAATAAGGCGATATATCATCACAAACATCACACTCATTTGCTTACCCATTCGAAATGTCGTCTCATTCTGATATGTATGTATTCTACAGTACGTTTCCAATCTCAACTTAAAGTTACTGGGAAACTTGTGTACTGTTATGAGGACATCATCGCACAATGATTTAATTACAGTGAGTTGATTATACGTCATATACATTTGACAAACTCTATCAATACAGATACATTATCTATTAAACTGAAACATTATGTCTCTTTTTTACAATTCTTTGGTGTTATGGGAAGCGGACATAACTGATAATAAATAAAATACTAAACTTATACGTACGATCAACAACAATTGTACTTTGTGAAGTGGTCATTCATCACCATGTTGTATACAGCATCAGTTTGACGTTTTATTTATATACTTACCAATGTTCACCAATCTTGCATTCCATGATTAGTTCTATTTGATATGTTAAGACTTGTGAGATAATTTATTACCGCTAAATAATAACTGATCAATTAATCGATTAAAGTATTACAACTGTACCAACGCATAATCATCATTCAGAAATATGTTAATAGACCTGAGTTAATTCTTTTAAATTACAAGGATAAAAATTATTCTGAAGACGGATAAATTTGTTGGTCAACTGTCGTCAAATTATTTTTATAACCCTAAGAAGGCAACCACAAAGGGAATGAAAGGAATAAACAACAAAGTAGTTATCAGAAGAAGAAAACATTTATGATGAAGGTTCTTTTTTTAATTTATCAGTTTCGATTTGAAATATTATAACTAATTTCAATAAGTTTTGTTAAAACTTGAACAGAAAAATCATTTCAGTCGTAAAACATATACATGATTTTTTATACTGTATTGTTCTTGTTTTGAGTGTTATTTTTATACGTTTAATGTTGTATCACGTAATGGCTAAAATGTAACAAATCATATTTTAATAAGGTCATGTTTATAAATGTTTACCAAATGCAAAAAAAAAGGATTGTAATCAAAACAGACATCAATAGCATATAAAATACAAAAGATAATCCATTTATGTTTATCACAAGTAAATTGAATTTCAAATGTATATTCATTTAGATGAATAAATTATTTACACAATATTCGATAGATTGAAAATAGTATAGCTAAATTTCTATATTTTGGAATATCGGCCAACCGCTGTTTTTTAACCATCAGCGCCACTTCCTACTATTTCACTCTCCTAAAACACTAAAATATATTTTTCACAATTCTCATCTTTATTTAATCTTTAAATTAAATTGTCTTAAATTTTCCAATAATCCAATAATCCAATAAAAAGTAAATGTTTTTCTTGAATTTCATGCTGTATATAAATATTGTTATATGAATCTCCAGTCTTGTAGTAAAGCATGAATAGGAAATACAGAAGTTCATGTAGATAATTAGGAATAATACGTTTTGATGGAAGAACTAAATTTAGTTCTTTTACTTCAATAAGTAATAAAACACTTGTAACACTTGTTAAGTAGATTCCATCGGTTTCATGTTCCGAGACATAATATACAGTTTAGTTGGTCTGTCACCATGCTTATTTATGTCCCTATACATCTCGTACATACAATGTTTGATATTGTATTTTGTGCTGTCGATATACATTTCTAAATCACTGTTTTATTCATAAAAAAGCATTTTCCAGATAATTTACAGACATTTGTGACTAGGAATAACAAAGAAATTCGAGTTGTTTGTTTCAATCTAATTTCAAAGCAGGCAGGTCGCAAGACTTGATTACACATTAACGATAGACAACCAAAAACTCCTTACATTGTGTTAGTCTTTCAATGGATTGAAGCTCAAACACACTACCATTTAGTGTTTAGTGGTTTTTTCCCTTTCTTATAATTTGTATCTATTTTTCAACCCTCACTTTCTATATCATATATATGTTCAATTTCTATAGTTCACTACCACGTTACCATGCATGTTCCGTTTTCTTGAATCTAGAAAGAAACGAGACCATATACATGCAATGTTTGCCTCTTTGTAATGGTTATCGTTAGGTTTGTTCATAAAGACACTCGCTGCATTTAATTTCCTTAAATATTGTTGTATGACGCACAAGATAACGTTTGTACTGGAATGTGCATATTTACATATAATATAAAGGATGTCCATTACGGGAATATCCAAGTTTGAAGTCATTACCGATAATAAATATGAGCAGAATGAAGGATAACCTCGGATTCCTCAGCTAATAACGCATTCATTTCATACGACAATTATCAAAAAAAGCACAATTGTATGCATGACAAACAACTTGTAGTTTTTTTGTTAGTGATCAAGCTGATCATCTGTTTCAGTTCTTGTGTTTATCTTTCAAAAAAAAGGTATGTTTTTCCGTAGAAAGAAAAACATACGTCCACAAATCCGAATTTTGTTCAAATTTCTGCAATTTTTACCTCAACTTACTAACAAAGTAGCAAATGAAGATATATCTTTTATTATAAACTTGATTAAATCAGGTAACAAAAAGCCTATGTGCAGATTTTCATACAAATTTCATTATGGGATCAAAAGTGCTTCAGACATGAAACTATGCAAGTGGGTTCAACTTTGTTACACAGTAATTGTGTATCACGCATATAAAACTGACGACCGTATTGATGACTTACTCTTTGAAAATTAAGAGGACATATAATATAGTTTCAAAGATTTTGTTGTTCTTATGTTGCTTTCTTGTAAACATCAACTGCCTACATTTTGTGTTTACAAATAATCCAATAAATTGAGATATATAAACTTTTAATAAACTTTTTAAAATTTTAGGCGAAGGCAAATGACCCATCAGTTATTTTGTTTCGCATTATTATTTGTTTTGATTTTTGAAAATACTGCTTATTGCAAAGAAGGATATTGATGAAAAAGGGAGTGACATTCAAACTCATAAATCGAAAATAAGCTGTATACATCGTGGCAAAAATAGAAAAAAATACCTCCAACAAAACCTCAGAAACAAACCACAGTACCACAGTACAGACAAACTAAAGACTGGAAAACACGAACCCCACCAAACATGGCAGTCCAATAGAAATGTTAGCCAATCCTGCTCTACATTTAGCAACCGTGTTGCTCATGAAAATACAAATAAAAAAATACCTTTAGCTCGATAGGTAAAACAAATATTTCCATAATTATATATAATTTGATTTATCGTAGAACAAATATTGCACTCGCAAGCTCGTGCAATATAAAATTTTACTCGGGACAATATTTCCCAATATTCATGCAATAACCCTATAATATAGTCATCGTTCACCGTGCTACGTTATTATTGACCTGATTCATTTATGTTTTCTGACTTGACAAAGATCTAAATATAGTTGCTTTCTCAACATAAGCAACATCTGCGCAAATTTTTTTTTTTATTATTAATTAATACCCTGTGGTTTTATGTTTATTTTTCAATTTTTCAATGCGTCACACCGACAGCTATTTCAAAAGGGTAAATTTTTACTCAAGGTTAAAACGATTCATATTCACGGTTTGAATGACAGAAAATATTTAATTATTTGTGATATTATCGTCACCAAAGTGACATACAGCAACTGTCGTCACCAATAAACTTTGAATCCATATAGTTATGACAAAAAACTCAATAAATATCTCAAATTGAAAATTAGAAAAAATTATTATAAAGAATCTGAAACATGTGAAATGGGAGAGATTATTTGTTTTTTCTAAACTATAATAACGATATATGACGTTATTGATGTTCAGACGCTTTCTCTTTAAATAAAAATCCAAATTGTCAAAGTGAACGTTTTATAATGAAATTTTACAGTGTTGCCCTTTATGGACAATGGGAAATATGGTGACCGAAAACAATAAAAAATTGTCGTGAAAATCAATTATAGACAATGTCGGTGACGATACTCATTAAAATGTATTTCCAAATAACAATCATATATATAACGTATTTATTTTCTTTGTCAAGATAATTGCATGTGTGGCTTGTTGAACTGAAATATGATGATATTTGCTGTATATTTATATTTTTGGGTTTTTTTCATGGGTATAATTGAAAGGAAAAGGATACCAAAGTCTCATTGAAACTCAAATAATCTGACAACTACATGGCCAAAATAGTAAATGAACAAATAGCAAATAACAGTACACAAACAGACAACTTAGAAAAGAAGACTGATCAAGACTTACACCGTCAAAACCATGGTACGATTTCATGTGCTCTCGAAAAAGGTCCGGCAGAGGCGCGCGAATCAAGATGTTATAATGTTGCACTTAGTGATTACAAATTTTCACAAACCACGCCTTTATTTGGCCGATAAGTAATATTCGCATATATTTTGTTTTTGTTCATCCAATGGTTTCTAAATATGATCTCTATGTTTCATCTTGAAGAGCCATGACTTGGAAATGTTACCAGTATAAATATACATTAATAACGAAAAGATTAATAAAAAAAAGTAAACGCAAAGTAGAAGGGGGTAGTAAAAAATTTGAGTATAAGTTTATACTTTAAGAAGTTCGGGGCATATAAATTTTGAAAAATATATCGCTAAGCCCTTTATTTTCTAATGAATTTTTCGCTCTAAGATATGATTTTTTACGAAACTTCATAGTATAAGTGGTACAGTTAAAGCCGTAAAAATGTAGTTCCGAAGGTAAACTGCATTTTATATATTTAACTAAGTGCTACCTATGTGCAAAAATCTAAAACCACCCGATATGCAAAAATAAAAAAGGCGTATCAAATACGGCTTATTTCTTAAAACAATATCTTGTTTATTAGATTTAGGAATAATGTCACCGCGAAAATATGGGCGTGAATTAAACGTTTTATATGAGCTATGGAAGGTTTATATTACCAGCATCAAGTATTAAAAAGTATGGTTGAAAATAAAGAAAATACATTAATTTAGAGTTATTCAAACAGGATTATAAACGAACTAGATTGATACAACTCGAAGGAAGACATGGAATGTGTCTCACTTCCAATAAGGTCATTCAAGTGCATAGTATTCAATGTAAAGAAGAGATAAATGATACAATTTTTAGTTAATATTTGCGTTTCAATGTTATCTTGAGATTTATACGTCAAAGATGATGCAGATCAAGTTTTTAAGTCAGTTTGAATCAATGCCATATTCTGTATTCATGTCTCGACTTTGAAACATATGCAATTCGATCTAAATAGCATCCCTTTAAATGCTTCAAATGTTTGTAACAAGATATTTGGTGGTTGGTGTAGTCAAAGGCTATTTGTAGACATTTCGTGACGGTACCTGTAAATAACTCTTTTGATGTTTTATCATTTTATGTGATGGAACAGGTTATCAAGTTTCGATAGAGTACGCGCTTTTGATACATGCCTAAAATCGATATAACAAATTGTGTTCAAGCAAATGCGTCACCAGTGGTTTGTATGATAACGGTTACAGAGAAAATTAGACATGATGCAAGGTACAACAATTGGTCAATTGAACCTTTATCTCGATACTTCTACTATATATATGGTATTAATGTTATTTAGATTTTTTTTCTCTGGTCAGCTGTCATTCGATTGACACTATTCCACATATATGTGATAGGCTACTAAAATATATTAATAATTTAGCCATTGAACTTGTGCAATATTTGATAAATCTTGCAGGATTACTTAGCTCTCCAGAGTTTAATTTATGATTAATATGAGAACGTTTGTTCTTGTAGTTTTATAAAAAGACTTTTACGTTCTAAATTTCCAATTTTAACATTGAATTATTCACACTTCTATGAGAGCGAAAGGAACTTTCAAATTTACAGGTCAAAATAAACAAAAGGTCATGTTTTCTCTGTCTGCTTTAGACAAAATCCATTGGATGTTGAATGTGTATTGATTATTAATTTAGTCTAAGGTGCATGATTTATTTATTAGTTGTTAGTGGCTATGAACTAGCTATCAGTAACTACAAGTACTCTCAAATCACTACTAAGTGTCATTTTGTTTATATATATACAAGTATGATGTATCCACCCACGTCCACTGAGGTTTTGATAAATTCATTTCTATTTGTATCCATCTGATGAGTTAATAGTTATCAAAAGTACCAGGATTATAATTTTATACGCCAGACGCGCGTTTCGTCTACATAAATAAATAAATAAAATAAATAAATAATCTTTATTTCAAGAGGATGATCCCATTAGTTAAAACTAATCTTCCTGAGAGTCCTCAAAATAATAATAACATAGTTATAAGTACAAACAGTATAATAAAGTTATATTATACACAATATACAATTGTATTGAAATAATAATGAAAATGCATATTAATTTGCACAATTGATGAAAAATTTGTAACATTTTGTTTTAAAAGATACAAGTGTATCACTCATTTTGATTTCATTTGGTAAACTGTTCCATATTTGAGAACCTGAATATGTAAATGTTTTCTTTAAAAAATTTGTTTTTGGTTTTGGAAGATTTAATAGTTTTTCATCAGCTGAACGTAAGTTATAGTTTTGATTATTAGTAAAATGAAAATTTTCTTCTAAATAGTTAGGAACCATGCCATTAACTGATTTAAATACAAGTATTGCCTTTTGGTATTGAATTCGTTTTTCCACATTTAACCAGTGTAAACTTTTAAACAATAAACTGGATGATGTCATTATGTCAGCTTCTACTATAACCCTAGCAGATTTCTTTAATAATTTATTAAGTTTATTTATTCCACTTTCACAACAACTTCCCCATATATTGCAACAATAATCAAATAATGGCAGAATATAAGCATTAAAATAGATAATACGTATATGCATAGGTAAATATTTTCTTATCTTTTGTAATAAGTTGATTCTATTTGATATAGTAATTGACATTTTATCTATTTGCTGATTCCAATTTAAGTTTTTGTCAATATATAAACCAAGTAGTTTTTCACAATCTACATTTTCTATTTGTTCATTTGAAATATTTATATCTAAACTGTTTCCAGTTAAACAAAGCCTTTGTTTTGAACCAATAATCATTGATTTACACTTTTTGGCATTTAATTTCATACAATTTTGCAAACACCAGTTTTCAATAACATGAATATCATTTTGAAGGTTAGAAGCTATCTGAATTACATCATTACCTCTACAATGTAATGTAGAATCATCTGCATATAAATCTATTAATGAATGTTCTATATTAAGTGGTAAATCATTGATATATAAAATAAATAACAGAGGGCCCAGGATAGAACCTTGTGGTACACCAGTTTTTATGCATTTAGTATTAGACATGACGTTATTGACCTTAACTTGTTGACTTCGTTCAAACAAGTATGACTTAAACCAGTCTAGTGTACTATTTGAAACATTATAATATTCAAGTTTTTTCAATAAGACTCATCAGTGACGCTCAAATCAAAATAGTTAAAAAGCCAAACAAATACAAAGTTGAAGAGAGTTAAGCCTTTTTCAACTAATTGTATAGTTCGTTCTTATGTTGTACTGTTACTCCACTGTTCCAGGTAAGGAGGAGGATTGGGATCCTGCTAATAGTTATCAAAGGTACCAGGATTATAATTTTATACGCCAGACGCGCGTTTCGTCTACATAAGCTAACATGTTTATCCCCACCTTATTCTGTATGTATGTGTCTGTCCCAAGTCAGGAGCCTTTTATTCAGTGGTTGTCGTTTGTTGATGTGTTACATATTTGTGTTCGTTCATTCTTTTTTTAACATTAATTCGGCCGTGAGTTTTCTGGTTGAATTGTTTAACATTCATCATTTCGGTGCCTTTTAAAGCCGACTCTGCGGTATGAGCTTTCTCATTGCTGATGGCCATATGTTGATTTATATTTGTTAATTTCTGTGTTATCTGGTATCTTGTGAATAGTTTTCTCATTGGCAATCCTACCATATCTTCTTTTGTAGATGGAAAAATTGTAAACATAACACATCTTAGAAAAATAAATACTGAACAAAACGAACTCGCATAAAAAACGGGGTTGATATCAGGTGATACGTATATATTATGAATAATGAGAACCTGTTTGGCGAGTTTACAATATCTAGACGAAGACAATCCGATTATTTGTTTATCGTTATATTACTGGTCTTTCTCTTCCTAAGACAGTTTTGAGCTTGACAAACGCAAGCTTGATTCATTTTTTTTACATAAATAAGGCCGTTGTTTTTTGCTCGTTTGAATTGTTTTACATTGTCTTATCGGGGCCTTTTATAGCTGACTATATACGGTATGGGCTTTGCTCATAGTTGAAGGCCGTACGTTGACCTATAATTGGTAATGTTTGTGTCATTTTGGTCTTTTGTGGATAGTTGTCTCATTGGCAATCATACCACATCTTCTTTTTTATATTGATAACGTCTCCTCTAGCATTGTGACGTAGCTGGTTTCTTCGTCTCTTACATTGTGACCTCGCTGATAATGGCCAGTCTCGTTTTGTAGTCTTGATGCGGGAATTACGGAGTGACAGAGCAGGATGATAAAGGCGTAGGGAAGGACGATAAGGAAGGTTACGCAGATTATGTGCCACGTATGACACTTAGTATGTTACTCATGAAAATACAATCCCGTCGATTATTCAGAAGCGGTTGGTTATCACATTTGAGAAATAATGTGAGAATTGTGGTTATAACCAAGCTGTTGTATTCTGTATTTCAAGTTCGAATAAATATATGTCATTACCAAAGTCCCCACACTTCGAATGTTTTAGTGGGAAGCTCCTGTATTAGTTCAATTTCACATCAAAGAACATGAGGAGGATCACCGCTGGTTCCAATAAGAAATTTGATTGTATGTTGAAGAAAAAACTGTCCGCCAATCATATCAAATATGCAGTTGATCAGCATCCTGGTATAGTTAATCTTAATGGATACCAACAGGACTTTGAAGCCAATCAAAACTCCATTGCAAAGGTTATTTTATCGAAGCCCTAGAGTAAGACACGTGTGTCTTCATTCGAATTCTTTTACGACACAATGCAAGACCCTTTTTTTCAATCTGTTTAAGTTGGAAATTGGGAGTAATTGTGTAAAAGTAAAAAAATTCAAAACGACACATCTTAGTTTAAGTGTTATTGCAAGATGCTTAGATTGTGTGTAATCTGACAGATCGCTAATTTTTAGAGGAATTCACACCTAATTCACTATCACATGCAGTTTAACAAGTAATTTGAGGCCAAAAAAAATGATTAAGCTAGCCAATTTAGAGATAGGTTTCGCAGAGCAGTTGGCTGACCCATCAGTATAACGTTGTAATTACGGTATCTTATACAGGGAAAGAGTTCCCAGTTCTTCATCTTTGTTTGAAATTCAAAATGAACATAGAACAGAACTATCACGGTAATACATGATTTCATTTTTGGGGTAATGTTCAGTGTCCAAATTGAGGTTGTTATTCATTTCTATTTATTTATATCTTTCTTTTAACTAAAAGTTATACTTCAGTTTAACATTTTTAACTTTATAATACATTTCATATTGATCTTAATGGTACACAATAGTGAACGACGGATGAAAAAAGCAGACCTTGGAGTAGGTTAGTTAATTGTAAATAATACAACTTTTGTGTATGTGTGTTTATTTCTACTTATTATTTTCCTTTTATTTTCTTCATATTTGTTTTGCATCATTCTGTATGGCAAGGAATGTGTTTAACTACAATTGATATGAACCTTTCTAGTAAATTTAAGTTGAAATATTCTATGAAAATTTGGTAAAAATCCTATTCCTACGGAGAAGACGGAAGCATGAGTTTGACTGCTGTCCTTTCAAGCATAATTTGTGCTGAGTGTTTTTTTCGATACACTCGCAGGCGTCAGACCATAAATTCACTCTCCCGAATTTAAAACGTAAGTGTAAAATTAGCCTCACCCTGGCATCATGGAGCTTTTTATGTCATTGTTTACTTTAAGTAACAACTTTACAAAAATGAAGCTTTCAGTAAAAGAAAGGAAAACATAAATAAATATAAGAAGATCTGGTATAGGTGCCAATAGGACAACTCTATAATCTAAGTCACAAGTTTTAAAGTAAACAATTATAAGTCAACGTGCGATCTTCAACACGGCGTCTTGACTCACACCGAACAGCAAGCTATAAAGTTTTCTAAAAATGACAGGTGTTAGACCATTCAAACGGAAAACACTTATTAAGACAAAAATACAAAAACAAAGTCAATCAATGTTGATCTCTGGATATTGTTTTGTTGATGTTGTCGTTATGTTAATGTGTCATTGATGTATATTAAATTTCTTCTTTTTCTCATATCCCAATTCGTAGATATGATAACGTTCATGTTTTATTGTGCTAACAAAAATGTTCTTGATTTTTCAATTTGGTTTGTCAATAAATCAAGACATACATAAATACTATAATTATTTAACTATGAACATACACGGTTCTAAATTATGTCGATACCTTTTTACTTGTACTGCAAATTATCATGTTCTTATCTGACTGGTTATGACGTCCGTGCAATTTATTTATTGGATATGTTGAAAGTGATGAATATTATATAGTAGTCTTTTCGACTTTAAACTAGCTTTCAATAGGTGCGAGTACTTTTGGTCTAATGAGTAAAGCTTTTTCAACTGATTGTTATGATTTGCACTTAGGTTGTACTGTTTCAGCACCGTCCTGTGTTAGAATCATGTTTCGGCACACTCCAAATAAATAGTATCTGCCACATTCTGTATGTTTTGTAAGTGGACTGATATTCCACGTTTGCCGTTTGTTGCTGTGTATTATAATTGTTATTACTTTATTATTCTGTACATAATCAGGTCGTTACTTTTTTCAGTTTGAATTGTATAACATTATTTAGTATTTATTCGGAGTCTTCTGTAGTTCTATGCAGTCTGTAGTATGTTTTGATCATAATCGAAGATCTTTTGGTAACTGGTCTCAGATAGAAAATCTGTTCATTGGCAATCGTACTAGATACCTCTATAATTTTTTTTCCATTTTGATTAGATAGTGATTCAAATTACTATTGTGTTGGCGTTATGACAACGCCTTATTTCATTTCAGCAATAACGCCTTATTCCATTTCATATATAAAACAATTACGTTGAGGAACTTAATCCATCAGATGTATACACTGATGAATACTGTAGTCTGGGAGATCATGTTTCTATAATAATTTGTAATTGGCTTTAAAGTAGCTTTCAGTAAGTGCGAGTACTCTTATATTAGTGCTCTGAGTCTTAGGTTTTTTTATGTTCGTTGTTTTGTGTTCATACTGTTCTTTTGAGTTAAACAAGTTGCAATGGATTTTTATAGTGTATTCTTATGTAATGATGTTACACAACTGTCTTTGATAACCCAGCCACATTTTTTATTCCCCTTTTCAAAGTTCAGAGCCAGTTGTTAAAAATTTTCTGTTTGTCATAACTTTTTCTAATATTTTTTTTCAGTCCGTTAGTATCTTGTATTTCATTCAGTCACACTTATACGTTTCTTGTTTCAACTGGAAGTCTAACAAATTATGTTGAGACTCTAAAGGTACGAATTAGACTTGGAGAAGTCAACGATGAATGAAGAACTATAACTTTTTATAAACATTTCTAAATCAAAGTAAAACGTGACTATGTTCATGTTGTCTCTGTTTTAATCATCGTCAGGAAGTATAATAGACAAGATATTGGGAAAGTTTGAGATTTCTTAAATTATGTAAAAGACAAGGCTTCCTTCTTGCAAAGTTACGCAATTTTCTTTGGAAATGAAAATATGATATATATGCCATGTTCAATACTTTTATTATAATGTTACAGTATAAAATGTAACATTTTGATCATCAAATATCAAGTCATACAAAATACTGGTAAAAAACGATGAAAACAATATATACACATGTGTTGGTTGTATAACAACCAAATATAAAATTTATAAAAATCTAAATATTAAATAGAATTGTTTCAATTTTAACAAAAATTTAAATAAATCACAAACGAGAACAAACTGAGATAGTAAAGTTGTTCTGTTTTGTCGAATATTGCTCTTTTTTAAAGGCACTGTTCTCACACATACTACAAATGACTATATATTGGAGACTATTTCCTCTAGATTCTAATTTTAGAAGCATTCTTTCATTGACCTTAACTTGCCCATATATTTTTGAAAAAAAGGCCACTGGACATTAATATCATTGCATACAATTTATCAACAGGTCGTGATATTATCTCTAACTCGAAATTCTTGATAACTCATGTTAATCAAGTTTAACAATAAAGACTTATGAGGTATATACCAATGATGGAACAATCCTTTTATCAGAAAAACATAACATGTTTATCCTTTAAACACTTGATTCAATTTATTTGTATGCAAGTGATAACTTGTGTAAGTTTTGTAAATATAATAACGTCACTTCTCAAGTATCATGTACATATGTTTTGTGATATTACAATTAGGTAGCTCATATCACATTTCCACCATCTGAACTTTTTAATGATTATCTGTCTATAACATCTGGCGTATATTTCTATTGATGATTTATATTCTGCATCTGACATGTAATTACTGTTAGTGTTATTTATGATATTATTGTATTTATTTCATTCCAACTACATATTCTAAAATAGAATTAATCCTTATAAGTCAATACTTTATACTAGAAGGGTACAAAAGGTACATATTTTTCTTGAAAAACTTCCTTCTGGTCCCCTCTCATTAACGAAATAAGCATATAAATGCATGAAAGAGAGTTCCAGAGGAAGTTTTGCTTTGTTATCAATATGTATCATACTTTGATTGTTTTTTAAAGCAATATCGTATAAAATATCTTGCATATATCTTTCATGAAAGTCATGAGACAAGCATGACAAGACAAAAACACAAACATAAATAAAATCATTCTTTAAAACAGAACTCAAAATAAAAGTGGAAACAAATCAGCTGATAAAGAAATGAACATTGTATATAAAAATCAAAGAATGTACCAATGAGATATCACTCCATCTAAGTCACAATGTTGTAAAAGTTATAAGTATTGGTAAAAGTATGGCCTTCAACACGAACATTGGCTCACACCGAACAGCAAGCTATAAAGCTTCAAAATTACTAGTACATTGTAAATGTATTTACGCCAATTGTTGATTTCTTCATATTTTGCTTTTTTTACGTGTGTAATAACACACGACGATTTCCTTCTCTTCTGAATCTTTACTGAAATCAATATTACACTGTGTCCTTGACACAATATCTATCTTGATAACTAGTCTAATATCGTAACCATGCATAATCCCATTTCATTCACATCAGAACGCAAATACATCATCACTATTCATCTTGACCTTGTGTTTAAGATGGAATAATCTATTAAGAAATTCAATAGATCCTCTTTTTATCACCTGTTTTGTCGATAATTCACAACTCTCCTTAATTTCTGGTTGTAGTTTAATTTTTATTTGCTTCAAAATTCCCAGCAGAAGTTTGTCAACCTTTATATTCAAAGTAGCTGATGTCTCTATATATTTACAATTAAACTTCGATGCTAAATGTCTGGCCTCTGAAATAAAAGTAAAATACTTAAAAAGAAGGTAGTTACACATGATAACAACTAATGATAAAAATATATAAAGCATTTTTTCCTTAGAGTCCTTCAATAAAATATTATTTTCTGGTATCAAACCTTAATATATTTCGAGTTACTTCTTCAGAGTTTGCTACCTTTAATTGAAAAAAATCTATATTCGTTCATTTACTTTTTTTTTATTTTCAAGACATTGTTCTGAGTAATCATGTGGACAGAGATTTCTTTTATAGTTTCAGTTAAATGTATACATAAGTTCTTAAGCAAGCCATATGATAAACAATGAGTTTTCGTGTTAATTGAATGAGCAATATTAAAAAATGTCCATACCTTCTTTAGTTATTTGCCTTTTTCTCACAAGATCAACTTTATTAGCTACCAAGATAATTGGTCTGTCACTAAACTGGTCGTTGCGTATACATTGTAGGAATCTACAGGCTATGTCGTAGCTGGATTTTTCATAAACAGAAAACACAACAATGTATGCATCAACTGGGTACCTTTGATCCTGTAAACAAACAAAACAAAATATGTAAAACGAAATGTTACGTTGTAAATATATGTTGTCGTGAAATCAGGATTGTACACAGCTTATATCGATAGAATATAAAAATATCCGGTTTGAAACCTTGTGAAAAATATCTGTTAATTCTATTCTGTTCAATGATTTAAGAAAAAATGCTGAAGGTCAGTTTTTTTCTGAAATCAAAGTAAAAAACCATATGCAAGAACTAATGCTTTTAATATTTTATTTTGTTTTAGTTAATGAGGAGTTTTATTTTGAAGATGTCTTCTTCGTAAAGTTATTAAAGCAATCACTTAACCAAGTTTAATATAATTGGTGTAAACAATATGTTTATTATGAAAAAATACACAAGTATAATCATAAACACATTCGAATTCACAATAAGGATTCGGAAACAAGCAACACTTACTTATATTAATCCGTCTCCTTTATTCCTTTATATATGGTTTAAAGATCAACACATGGTGTCGACTCCTGTTTAGATTTATGCGAGGTTGTGAGATAAAGATTTCATATGTTATCTCTAGATATTTCTCTGTACCTAATTAAATGACAAATATCGTACCTCATCCTCTGAAAAATCCACAAATTCCAGAGTTGATTCTTCGTTGTCTATTACTACAGTCACAAATCGATCATCGTCATCTCCTGGAAGAAATTTTTGAAATGTTATCAACTTTATCACTTTATATACACTATAACATATAAAACAAAACATGCAAAACAAAACACATTTATACTTATTATACAGAGGAAAAAAAATATATAAATTACATATACACAATAGATATATAAATGGTATATTATGCTATCATGTGTAGTATGTATAGTCAACAATACATTAATGTTGACGTACTAACTTTCTAAGATTTTTATTTGGGTTGTTTGTGATGGAATTAATGACAGAAGTACTTTTGAAATTTATAACATTAGGTGTCTTTTTATTTCTTTAAGATGTGAAGATTATATGAAAGATATAATCAATGCTTACCATCTGTAGTCATAACATCTGAGCTCATAAATTTGTTTATCAATGTTCTTTTTCCGACAGCGTCAGCGCCGATGACACACACACGGTAATATCCAGGTAAACTTGTAGAAGAACAACCACAGCAAATAGCACTGTCTTCTGAAGTTTCACTTGAAAGTCGCCTTCTATCCAGGTCTTTAGGAATGTCTAAGCTTGTATAGCTGTCTCGTTTGTCTTCGGTCTCAACAATTCCTCCCGCTATAAATTTTGTGGACCTAAATCGTCGTATAGGTCTCCTTTTCTCATTTAAGATGTCTTCACATGAACTAGATAGCTTTGAAAATATAGGAACCGGCAGACTGTTTCTTCTGTTTTCCTCGTCTATTAGTTGTTCCGATTTTAACTTCCTTTTGAATGAACCAGATGGTGAATTTGGTTCGGATCTTGATTTTAATCTCGATCGTTGCAAACATGATTTTACTTGAGATACCGATTCTTGAAAAAGCTCATCAAATTGAGACGAGTCAATCATGTTTGTGTCCGTCTATCTTTGTAGCTAAATGTAGCTCAGTACCTAAATTGACTTTGTTCCTTTCCACCTTAACAATCACGTCAGAATTGATTTTTATGAAGCGGTTTCTCTTCTTATACCACATTGTATGGAAAACCAGTTAACACGTGGGCTTCTCAATAACTAAGTGTCAATCATTGTAATACGTCTTCTCGTTCATTGACAAGACTCTATAACATTTAGGTTCATTGGCATATCGATAAAAGCAAAATCTGATTTCATTAAGATGGAAATAACCGATCGAAAATATCTTACAAGGCATAAAAGGTTAGAAATTGACATTTATTGTAATAAATTGTTTTATATTAATTCAAACAGTGACAAATGATAAATGTATTGATTTTTTTCGTAAAATTATATAAGGAATGTTGTTTTCTGAATAAATAGAAATTTTTTTTTTGAAAGATGTAACACTATTGTGTGTAATTATTTACAAGGCGATGGAAAATAAAACTGATACTTGGATGCTGCGTGTATAATATACCGTTTTTGCACTTCATATTTTGCAGTTAATCAACACGTACAGGCAAACATAACTTTACTATGTAAATTGCATAACTTTCAAGATGTCTCTTTTTTATTATACTTGTGTTGTACAAGAAGTTGTTTCCCAAGTTCAGTGGCCAATATTACAAAAATTTCAAGGACGATGTCTCAATGCAATCTTATCTTTCCTGATCGGCTATTCATTTTTTATTCAAATTATCCGGCTGTGTGTGTGGTGTTTGGGGATCAATATGTTAGACTGTTTCTCTGTCTTTTATCTGCTATGCTCTGAATTTTCAAATGTCCTTTTTTAATTAAGGACTAAATATGTATTTTTTTAACTCCAACTACTATCGTTTCTACTTGATTCTCGACATTTGTACGTGAAAATAACGACATCGGTGGTTTCACTGAAGGGTGCGCGTCTCGGGTGTGTTTGATCGTACATGTATATACATAGGTCTCTTAGGGTGGTTTTAGGAAAGTGCTAGAAATTTAGAAGATATTATCCCATATCTTCTCCTGAATATTATTCGTCATCACATTTGAAAAATTGCTAATTATCACTCCGCTATACTTTTTTATTTCGGCAAGCATGATTTAGTATATATAATAACTTCCTTTATTTCTAAATGTTCTAAAGGACAACATATGTAGTCAAAAGACGTGTATACTATACGGTCCTCATTTATAAACACAAATATAATATAATCAAAATATTTTCAATATACATGTACGGGTGGTGTTTTTCTTAATATTGTGTTATATTGTTTTGAATTTGTAAACGAACTGTTGAATAAAACACTTTCAGATATTAGTAATTACGAGCGATAATAGTATTCAGTTTTATTTTTTTGGTACAAGAAGCACAAAAAAATAAAAAAACCAAAAAAGGCATAAAGTTAAAGCATATTAGCAAAAAAAAATGACACCAGAATGCAAAAAAATATAATAAAACAGTAACACAATAGAGGGATAATTATCAACAAGGTCTTGGTACATTCAGGTGAACTTTTTTATAATGCTCATTAAGTAACATTTTTGGATCTGACATAAGGGAACCACATTATTGAAAACAAAGTTTTGTGACAATTAAATTTTAGTTGTGTTATGAAATGTATATAACATTTTATCAGTGTATAATGATGTAATGTTTAATTTTACGTTAAATTACGTTGCTTTTATTTTTTTTCTCATAAAAGATGCAACCTCGTCCCCTTTTTCGTATATCTACTGAAGCACATTAAACATATTTCATTTGATTCTCCACATATTTGATTGATGAAATACATGTGTTGGATGGTCATCGGACAATCATAGTGAGGACTGTCATAAAAAAAGCTGTACTTTACACCCTTAGACCTGTCGCATATCCTATCTTCAAGTATGTCCTAAGGTATTATATAGTATGACTCTTTCATAGGCATTGCCGCGGATTTGTGTTGTGGTCTAGTCCTAAGTGAGGTACTTATCTCCTCCATGAAATATCATGAAATCTAATACGATGGACTATGATCATATATGAGATATAACCAATAATATTCGTAAATTAAATGAATGTATAGCCCAATATTGAATAAGTTAACTTCAACGTGAATGGGTGAAACGTCTATTAAGGTAAGGTTTGCATGAAACCTGGATTTTTTTCTTGGTGATATTATAGCAATATGATGCATCATTTTGTTCAGGGAGGACGACTCAAATCATTTAATCAAAAAAAATCGAACAACGCCCGTCCCGTTTTTTCAGATGAAAAGCTCAAAATTCCGATTTTTTACGATTTTTAGGGGAAAATGTATTTGAATTCTTCTGAAATAATAGTGTATGCGAGTGCATATAAAAAAATAAAATTGAATAAAACATGTATAAATAATTGTGGTTTATTCATCAATAATAAATTTGAATTAACAATATCATAAAAAAAAATCCTAAAAACAAGATTTTTTAATTTTTGGGTAAAATAAATCCCGTTGCCATGGCAACAAAAAGCCAAAAATATCCCTTTTCCGGGTCCAAGGTTTATGTAAAAAAAACTGTGAAATTAAGGAATTAACTATTTGCATTATAATGAGCTAATAACATTGGTATGTCCCCGAACTCGTTTTTATGGAAATGGCCGTTATATGTGTTTATCTTGTCATTTCTGTTAATCAAAAACATAATTTTTTTTGTTGATCTGCAAGGAAGAAAGTCATCTTAAATAGCATCTTTTTATAAAGAATCATGTTGTCTTGTAACACTTTGGGATTGACCATAATCAATGAGAGAAAACAGTGATTAACTTAAAAGATCAATGTATGATAAAAAAGAAAACTTAATTCAAATAGTTTGGGGGTGGGGATGGGGATATAAAAGTTGCTGCAAGTTTTGTTAATTTAACATCGATTCTACATATATCCATATCGGTTAATCAATTTTCCCAAATTAAGTTATGCGGGGGAGGGGAGGGTCAGTGAACAAACTATGTGAATTAAGGTGTTTTTTTTATCCAACATTAAAATTTTGATGTGGTCTCTTAACCTTTATGCCCACAACTATCAGTCGGAAGGGGAGGTGTTTAACTTTGTTCATACTTGTGTAATACTTGTATACAAGACTCTGATTTTGAAGGAAACGCTTATATGCTTTCAGTTCTTCAAACTGATATATTTTAAATCTTAGAAAAGCATTGCTCCATAGCCCCATGTTTGGTAAATTGTTTGTATGCAGCAATTGGATGAAAAGACATCAGTTTTGACTATAGTAAAGTCTGTTACAGCAGCCGTGTTTATTCCATTCATTTAAATCTAGACTTCAACAAATGTTATTGAAATATGATCAAATATTTATGACTAAGCAGGGGAAAGCCTTGCAAGAGATAAACTACTGGTATGATTTGTCTAATTGTTACACATGATATTCAGATTTGGGGTCTTTGACCAAACAAACAAACTCCATGCTCCTGTGCGTGATAAAAGACGAAACAGACGACGGCCTTGGAAAACAAATGAACAGCCTATATGTATTGTTTATATTTAAAATACGAAATGCAGTTATGTAGACCTGTAATATTTAATCAATTAAAATCAGTTCAATAAAGTTTACAGGAGTAACGGCACTATAGTTGAGGAATCCCCATCGTCAATTGGCATTTTGATGTTCGCAAATGCACTTTTACTGTCCACGCGTAGGGGAGACAGTAAAACGGAAATTTGCGACCGTCAAATCAAAATTGATCGTGGCTTCTCTTAAACCATAGTTATGTTATTCCGATTATAATGCATTACACAAAGAAAAATAATATGTTAGAGCTTGAAATAAATGGATAATGTGTCCATATAGGAAACTGATAATGCCCCCTCTTTCATAAATATGAAACATTATAAAGCATTACGTATAAATTTTATAGCATTTGGTTAAAGCAAACTAAAGTTGGAGAACAGAAACGAAAAACTCAGAAAACAACCTCATAAAAATACTCCGAGCGTCGTCACTACTTTATTATGATCTCTTATATATACGGAGAAAGACTAAAGACTAGCAATTTCCCGGATTTTATAGTGCGTCCGTGCATGTGTAGAGACACATATAACCATCATCGTTTTTAGATAAATTGATTCAAAGTTGAATGATATGCATAGAAGTTTGTTTGATAGAAGGTTGTAAAATGTCCAGTGGCAAATACTTCAGGCATGTTCAGGACGACACAATAAAATAGTTGTGTCTTAATGCATCCATAAAAAAATCACTATTAGAAAACTCCGTCAGTTGTAAAAGTGTTTGATAAAAATAAAATACATTTCGAATGATGTTACATGTGGGTTGTGTGCGTATTTGCGGAAAAGACCAAGTTCAACATTCTGCCATTCGTAAAAACTCTGCAATAAAATTATCTGAGAATATATGCATTCTCTATAAGTAAAACACATGGCTCATTATGTAAATTTTTAAACTAAATTGACTATAAGTGTCACAAAAATGTGCCGTTTTCATTCAATCCTGCGTTTCTATAATTTGTATTTATATAAATACTGTAAAACAAAAAACGAAATCGGCGTGCATCAGACTTACAAATTCAATAAAAAGACAGCTTAACAATCAGTGAAAAAGTTACCGGGGTTCTTGAAGCAAAATAAACAAAACTTCTATCCTGTGAAAAGACAAGACGGGGACAAGCCATAAAAAACACAATATATTAGACCGATTTCTATTGAAATCAGCTTCCCATACATTAGGTTTTTTTTTATAGTTTTTATGACGGGAGACAAGAAAAATGGGACGGGAGAATGGAGAAAGGTATCCCCTGTCCGACCATGCATAAGTTTTATATCAGTTGGTTGAGGAAGACTAAAGTAAGAGAATGGAAACTTATTTTGTAAAAAAGAACGTCCACTATAATACGTACATTTGGATCAACGTACACACAGACAAAGATACAACGCAATGCCCCCTTTGCTACAGCAGGGGCATAAAAATGTACATTTATAAAATAAAATAAAACTCCGCGAACCTTCATGAATTGTTTTTGCACATAGACGTTATGGATAAACGTGACGTCATATAAATGAAAACTAACAAACTGAAGGTCATAACGTTACTTGTACGATTCAAATTTTGATAAAATTACACCAAAACGACGATTTTGAGGCAGGTGTTGTTTTATTTTCGATAATATTGTAGTTATCGAACATTGGTTATTCAAAGCAATTCAAAATGGCGGGTCCCTCCTTTTTTCAATTATTTGAATTCGAGTTATCTCCCTGTGTATTCAAACCTTACCTTAATAAGACAATATTTGTGCATTGATATTACCATCTCTTTACTGTCTCGTAAATTGTGTGTGTGTGCAGCTACAAAGGTCAAACGCCCTCCTATACTTTTTATAATAATGCGATATTAAATCTATTTGTATTTTACTTTTGATAAAAGAATTGTTTACTGCTTGATTCATTATTTATATTCAGTATTTTTGGTATTTTTGTCTTCAGATTAAAACATCAAGCATTATTGTACATTTCTATCCTCATTATAAAATAATTTTTAAATCGGCATTTTAAATTGATGATCAGAAGACTGCATGTGTTTCTCCTCGTGTCATATTATGTTCCGATTGATTATTCATGTTTGATTCAATATGGGTTTTATTTGTAACGGTATCCGATATTTTTCCATATTATGCCATATTTTTTGTCTAAAAGAACAACCCACTCAAGTTATTTTAGACCTATCTGGTATCTTGATTATAGACGCCATCACGATTTTATTGACCGTATTAATTCATCGTCATCTAAAAAGGAGATACATTTTTATGACAGTAAGTAAGTATTTTAAACTTTGTATTATCTATTGTCATCAAAGAGATAATACTAATTGTGTGTATTTATTCATCCGCATGGTACAAATTTGAAGTTATTAAACCCACTATTTTTCAAATACTAATTAGCCTATATATCACATATACGTATTAATATAGGAAATTTTACATATGTCCTTAAATTGAGTCGATAGAATGTAGATTAATTGAGCTTATCGTCTATTGGCAATTTATACTCTCGAATAATCAAAATGTTTATCAGCAATACATGCTGCTGTTTTGCAATTTTACATAAAAATAACCCAATTATAACCAACATAATGTGATTTGTATATGTAAGACAATATACCGAAAGACTTAAAAAATGTATAAGTGTTAGGTTTCAAAATGGTTACAATTATGAAACAACGTCTGTCTAATTTGTTTTCATCACCAGAAAAGTCAAAAGGATTAAGAAAAAACGCTAGCTGGATGCACAAATACAGTGTCACGTTAAGATTCGTACGTCCTAAAAGAACACACATTTGTCTTTTCAATTTATACATTTGTCATTATATTCATTCGTGATTTTGGGGACCTTTGAAGCAGACTATGCGGTTTGTCCATTGCTCATTGTTGAAGGCCAAACGGTAACCTATATTTGTTAATTCCTGTGCCATTTGGTCTCTTGGGGAGAGTTGTCTCATTGGCAATCGTTTCACATCTTTTTTTATATATTAGCACAAAAACAAAAGAAAACCGTAAAGAGAATACATTATTTATATCTTAAGCATCTAAGTGTGGAACAATCATTTTGGTCTGATCATATCTAAATTGACTGGATAACGCTAGAGAAAACGTCAAGACTTTTTAAAAGTAAAATCACAAAAATACTGAACTCAGAGGAAAATCAAATCGGAGAGTCCCTAATTACATGGCAAAACCAAATAACAAATCACATCAAAAACGAATGTACAAGAACTGTCTTATTCCTGATTTGGACAGACATTTTCAAATATAGAAAACGGTGGATTAAACTGGGCTTTACAGCACTTAACCTTCTTCTTTGTAGGACAGTCTCATCAAATTCCGTTATATTGACAATAATGTGTGAACTAAACAGACATTTCTCCCCTTTTCAGAATAAAATAAAAATTAAAAAGACAGTTATGTATATGCATTATCATTTAACTTTTTATGTTACCTATATACATTGCATTTGAGTTGTTGTAAATCTGAGGAAGGGAAAAACTATAACTATGACTTTTGTCGTTTTTCGTTGGTTGTCCATCTTCGCTAGCCAAGAGTTACGATCCAGTGCCCTTCTTTAGGCTAGCGAAGATGTTTATTGTCATGGAATTGTCCGTTCAGTTTTGTCAAACTTGTGCAATTGACTTTCAATCTTTAATTTTTATTTTGTTTATAATTCAAGAGCGATAGACATACACCGGAATGACCTCAGACCTCAAAAGCTAGATTTATCAATCTGTGATTTCCCTATATCTGTTTAATAAGTATGATTGTTTTGATAAGCATGTTCTTTTGTTACAACTACTAACATATTTTCCTTGAATGCTAACAGAATTCGACAAGTAAATTGTCGGTAGATAAAAATATGTTGACATTCAAGGAATACACCATAGCAAACAAAACAAGTCGACCCAATAGGTAAAAAATGTCAAAATAGGGGTACAGCAGTCATCAATGAGTTTCAATCTTAATCACAATAAATTATACAAAAAAAAACGCATTTGTATCGTAAGCTACATTTTTATTAGGAAAAACATTGTGGATTATTTCTTTAAGAATAGACATGCTTGATATGATTGCGATAATTCGTGGAATGAATCCCCGACCGGGTCAAAACAAAGACGTGCAATTAACAACTGGTATTTTCGTGCTTCTCCTCTAAGGAATTGGGATCATAGAACATAGCGCAATAAATGGAGACAGAAGTATGTGTAAATATAGGGTGAAATGTTTTCCTAAAGACTGATACCGTGTGAACTAGAATTTTAACTGACACGGTGTAACAGTATAGCTCTAATCAGAGATAATTTGCATATCATAAGGACATATTCTATTCTGCATGATAGTCAAGCAGTAATTGTCCCCTGGACGTTAAACACCGATTCAACCAACCATCCAACAACTAGGTAATAATATATATGCATTGTACTCGGTTTCTAGTAAATAACTTGTAATTATCCCAATTTATTAACATAACGACCAAACCTTTAAGAAACATAACCTAAATAAACTGTTAAAAAGTCCCCTACACGAATGTCATTGTGCAGGCAGTACTATCCCTCGAAAATAAATTTATATAATAAACATTTCGAAACATCAAAATATAATTAATATCTTTATGAAAGCTGGCAAATCGATCTAAAACATAATATCCCAAGTGAAAATGTCAGTCATGACATCTCTAAGGAGTAAACTATGAAAAAATAAATTTAATTAATTATTCATATTACATCTGAAGCAAACTAATATAGCAAATGTCAGGCTTATATTGTGTAACTAGTGGTGGCTGAACTTATGACATTAGAAAGAAAGAAACCTATCCTGCTGCGTAATCTACTGGAGTTTATTTTTGTGAGTGAAAAATACAAACAATTACTAGCAGGTGAACGAAAAGGGTGTTTCTTTTGTTTTGAATAATATATTCCTTCTTCATCACGTAAATTTTGAAGAATAAATCAGTTGATGTAATGATCGATGATTATTTGCATTTTGCAACGCACATTTGCATAAATTTATAACTTACTGAACAATATTTAATATGTTTGAAGTCACGCATCACTTCCTTATTCCTTATAATATACTACTCTACCCTCACGAATAATGTCAATTTGATTGTTTTTTTAACAGGGCGACAAGAAAGTGCTGGAGTACTAAACAATATCTGTTTTAATTGCACTCGTGTATCTCTAGTACGGAACATGTTCAGGTCTCTTTTTCACAAAATCACTATCCATATGTAGATTCGAAGCAATTGCATGTAAGAGCTGAATATAAGGTAGAGACACTTGTCTTTAAACGGTCTACATCTTGTATTTTGCCTTCATTCGTTTCTTTACAATTGGCGTATACCGACATCTCTATTAAGTCATAATTAGAGATATCAAAGATACAAATATAATGTTTTATATACTGTCGGACTCGAATATCGCACACGTAAGCTTATAAACTATAGAAATGACGTTGATTAATGACAATTTTCAAAATATATATATTCAGAGTAAAAGTTTATGTAAAAAATGATCGCTTATAATGTCACAATTTGAGTTGAGAAGTAGACAAGATGGCACTCAGATTTCTAAATTTCATTACCATTTATCAAAATCTGATACATTGTTAATAGTTCTTATAGAAGTCATATCTAAATTTGAAACTTATAAACAATATAAAATAATTGATTTTTATCCAGTGTTACAGGATGAACCAAGTCGACGAATTTTCTTCCTTTTTCTACCAGATAATTGTAAGTGCTTACACATATTGTAAAAATGGTTTGCTCTTTTCTGGTCTTTAGTCGGATTTTTTTCCCTTTGACGCATTCCCTATGTCTATTATCTATGATATTAGTAATCTTTTTCTAGATTTCGTGTCAAACTTTAGGTAAGGTATACTTTTAGATTAAATTGATTAAGATGTTGTTTTAAGCCATTTTTCCGGCTTCGTGTAATGTATACAGTTGAAGAACTCGCAATTCATTAAAACTATATTTAATACTTTAAAACATTGTTATCTTATGGAATTTAGATACATATCAATCTGCTCGGAAACACTTTTTAATATTAAAAGATATTCGAATAATATTGAATTTAATTCTAAATATGAAAGTTTGGATAACTGTATGTGTATAAATACTAAACTTTGAAATTTTATTTTCACTTGTGGATGTCTCTTAATAATGAGCTTTTTGATTGGATGGTGGATGGAAATACTTTTCATCTCTGTTTCGTTCCCCAACTTTGGTCATTAAAGGTTGTTATTCAACAGATGATTATCATGTTACTAAATAATGCCTACTCTCTTATTGTTTTTGTGTATACAAATATATATGCAAAGATCAGTTTGAAAAGAAAGCTTAGTATACCAATACCTGAAAATGTCATATCTAACAGTTAAATACATATAGATAAACAACTGACTTTTATAATGAAATTGATTAAAACTATCAGGTTGTTGTTATTGGTGTTGTTCACTACTAGTATTTTGTTGATGTTATTGTTGTTAACTAAAAGCATTTTGCATGTAGTTGTTGTTAACTAATAGCAGTGTATATGTTGATGTATATTTTTTTACTACCGGCGTTTTGTGTGGTATTCTAGTTTTTTACTACTTGTGTTTTGTGTGTTGTTCTTAATTAAATATTACCTACTCTCTTATTGTTTTTGTGTATATGCAAAGATCAGTTTGAAAAGAAAGTTCAGTAAACCAATACCTGAAAATGTCATATCTAACAGTTAAATACATATAGATAAACAACTGACACTGTTGTCAGTGTTGTTGCTCACTACTAGTTTTTTGTTGATGTTATTGTTGTTTACTAAAAGTATTTTGCATGTTTTTGTTGTTAACTAATAGTAGTGTATATGTTGATGTATCTTTTTTTACTACCGGTGTTTTTATAGTTGTTTACTACTTGTGTTTTGTTTGTTGTTGTTATTATTGTTATAATTGGTTGCTTCTAGTTGTTTTTGTTGTTGTTTACTACTAATATTTTATTTTTAAGCATGATATCGGAATTAAAAATACTTATTCAAATTCGCGCGTCATTAATCAACCCGATTAGAAACAAATACCAAAGCAAATTAGTAAAAATAATTAGATAATTATTAAGCTTGTGAGTAACCTTCATAAAATAATATTTATGAAATAATTGTACCAAATCATGAAATAAAAGACAACAAAAGCACACATGTTTAACCATGGACGTCTTTATGATTTCCACACGAAAAGCTTCGAGCTCAGTAGTTGTCTTTAGTTGCAATTTGCCTTCTTTGTTTTCTCGTTGATTATCTTAGCAATTATCAGGCTGTATCATTTTATTATAATACTGTTTTACATTTTACCATGCCATTGACCAGTTATCGTTAAGATGCTTTATGTATATTGTTTGCTTATTGTAGAAGAATGTACAGTGCCCTATAATTGCTGATATCAACGTTCTATCGTCTCTAAAGAATATAAACCACCACCGTCACAATCATCAATCTTTAGCATCACCATCACCTTCATCAACAACACACGTGTAATGTTATCACGACTGTATATAATGTTATCACGACTATATATAATGTTATCACGACTATATATAATGTTATCACGACTATATATAATGTTATCACGACTATATATAATGGTATCACGACTATATATAATGGTATCACGACTATATATAATGTTATCACGACTATATATGTAACACTCAGAAACGTGTCCTTCCCACCAAACGTGTCAGATACTCCCAAACGTGTCCACATCGACGTCACTGAACTGCAAAACATGTCTAGTTGTAAAAAGGGCGTCAAAGCGTGTCATTTGTATTATTCAAACGCTTAAACGTGTCCATTATTTAATAAACACCCAAACGTGCCCAATCCGTCAGACGTGCCCAATCCCCCAAACCTGTCCTATAATATAAAGGGAACTAAAAGATTGTTACACTGATATTCCGTAAAAATAAAACTGTCCTTTTCCGCTCCAAAAAAAAAATAATTTAATTCCGAGTTACGATTAGTGTAAATACCTAAAAACCGTAAAGTGTAAATTCTTATAACTGTACACAATTCATTTAGGCCTAATCCCAAACTTCCGGAATAATTAAGGTACAATCCAGGAGTTCCGGCAAATATTCTTCTGCATCTCATTATATAACTTATCCAAAGTATGTTGTCGTCCTGTCCATGCATGAAATATTTGCCACTGGACGTAATGTCTCTTGTTTGTGTGTATTTAAGTGATGCTCGAAACTAAAAGTTCATAATAAAAAACCTTACTACCAGTTTATAATTTTTAGAGCTTTTTTTTCCATTGTTTTGAGAGAATCAAATAGTTTCTTAATGAAGTTTTAAAACAAAATCGGTCTTTACTGGCTCTTAAGATTTTTAAGTTTAACTAAGGTTTATCCAGAATAATCGTAAACAAATTTAGGCCCAATCCTAAATCCCCGGTATGATAATAAACCTTATGTATGACGGCGTGCACAAAGCTGAGTCTACAAATGTAACGTCTTCAAATTACAAAGAAACCATTTACGACGTCGGTATTTTCCCTCAGAAAACGTAAGCGTAACAAAAACACTGGACACTTAGTATACCACATAATTCTAAACATTCACATTCAACAAATTCCTTTTTTTTTTCGAACAAAAAAGTGCAGCAAATGAAATTATAAATAAATATTTGCTACGAGCAGTATAATGGAAATAATTAGCGACGATGTCGTGGATCCTTTTCAGAAAACAGCGTCAAAACACCATTTCTTTGATTGTAACATAATAGCTGGACATTTTGATAATTCAGGTGTTCAGTCTGGACTATCGAATCATTCATATGTTGCAGATTTTATTAAACCTCTGGTTCTGCACATTTCGAATACCAAGTTATTTTGAAAATAAAAAGATAGCAATTACATATCTTCCATTTTGGTTATTAGTCCTTCCAAACTACTACTTCTTACACATAATGAAGATCATCCAAACGTATCTACCATGGTCGTTTTTGATTTTTTTGCCGTAAATTTCATATAATGTCAGAGTCCGAATCTGAACAATTTTATTATTCGAAAATGTGGGATACAATGTTAAATGTGTATAAGTTTTAGGTCAAAAACTCTATTTTATGCTAATTTTATGTTACAAGTTTCACCGGTTTTTTGCCGTTTTCTATATGTCCGTTTCATGCTTTATAGATTAAATATTAATTTACTTTACTAGTAATGTGGATTCTTATGGCATGCATTCATCATTTTATCATGAAAAAAAATCTTCTTAAAAAGATATTATAAATACATATAAATATTGTATGTTTAAACTTAGTGCACGCCGTCATAGTATTTATTGTTAATATGATATCGTTCAAATAATTCATGAAATATTTGGCACTGGACTTGTGACTCTTGTTTGTATGTCTTCACTTTAGTAGTGATGCTGGAAATTTAAAATTTATTCAAATACCTGATAACCCGTTTATGATTTGAATATCTTTTAAAATATCAGAACTGTTGAAAAAAAAGAAGTCAGTTCTTTTAAAATCCTACCGTGCAGTATTCGTGGATTACAGCTGGTCTCCTTATGCTTGCAAAGTAAAACTTTGTTTGGCTTGCTTGCTTTGTTTGTGTAATTGTTTTAAAATACAAGCTTTGAAAATAAGACTGACATATTTAAACAATATGTTTAGGCATAGTTTAACCTGAATATATTATATTTGAATTAAATTTGATGTTATCCTATGGCAAACGCTTGATCCAACTGAACTAGAATTGTTTGTACATGTATGTGCGCTCTAAACGAGCATAAAACTTGCAACTAGAATATAAGCAATGTCAGTCAAAAGTCGATTTATATGTTACAGATTAAATTTGCAATAACAACCGGCATTGAACCAACTAATACTAATAAATGATCATTTCATCAACTGTGTTCGCCATTATAGAATTACCGTAAACGTTATTGATTTTATTCATGTATTAACGCTAAAAGACGTGAGACGTCCTGGCGTTAAATAGTGGACACGTTTTGGCGAATAACAATTATCGGACACGTTTGGGGGTTATAAAATCAGACACGTTTGGGGAATATTGGATATGACGGACACGTTTAGGGTGGATAGACACGTTTGCGAGAATCGGACACGTTTTGGGGACAGGACACGTTTGGGAGTGTTACATATATAATGTTCAAACCACTGCACTTCATGTTCCGACAATTGCATATTATGTTATCCCGCCTGTATATAATGATGTAACTACTGCATTTAATGTTGTAACCACAGAATATAACATTGTGATCACTGTAAATAATGCTGCGACTACTGCATATACATTTTTGTAATGTTGTGACCACTGCATATAATTACGATCATCAACATAAAGCTGTCATTGATATCTATTGAGATCTCAACGAAAGCAGGATGATCAAATATGAAAAAAACACATTTGATACATTCTGTGATGAGTAATTGTTAAAGACTGTATTGCAGTATATAAACTGATCCAGTAACAAAGTCAAATGATTAAGAATAAATCCTAAGAATTAAACGGACTAATGTGGATTCAATAACATTTGTTTGAAACAAGTTTTCGTGAATTTCGTCGTTCCAATGGAACCACAATTATTTTTTTTAATTTAACGAATTGTAAATTTTCTAAAGGAATATACGTAGACTTTGCCAAAATAATAGAATTAAATATTCACAAGTATGCACGTTTTCCTCTTACCACGAAAATTGGTGTCATCGAATAAAAATTAATTCACAGTAACCTTTGTTAATCGAAGTTTGATTGGATTTTTTCATGAGTCACGAGTCTCACTGAGATATAAAATGTATTTTCTTCAAAACCCGTTGAGAGAGAGTAGTAATTCGTCAGGCAGTTTGTTATTCACATGGTTATTAATTCTTTTCTGGAACACACTTTGAAAGTTTACTGTATTTATATTATGTTGCTTAAAATTTAGAAGAAATCCTGATCTAAACTTAAGGTCGCAGGTACTGTATCCAGTGAGTCTCATAACGCTCTTATCAAACTTTGACTAATCCAAAGTTAGTCTCGGTTTGATTTAAGAATTATGATATGCAGATACTGTACCCGTTGCCTAATGAATGAACTATTCTGTTATGCCGATTTATCGATATTATGAACGACCAATAGTTCAAAGGTGAACTTACTTCAGGTTTAGGGATTTTTGTCAGATATTTGGACTCTTCGTTGTTTCCTCTTTGAAACCGGGTAAAATTGTTTGCACCCATAACACAATTTTTCTGTTAATCTAAGACTCAAATATACCATGAATGGTCATTTACCAAAATTTATGCATATTTTAGATTTCGTTTCTTTTAATTTGAGACCCATTTAATGTCACTGCATCTGGTTAAGTACATTAAACAATAATATAAAAAAAAGAAGATGTGGTATGATTGCCAATGAGACTATCCACAAAATACCAAAATGAACCACACATTAACAACTATAGGTCACCGTACGATCTTCACATAAACATCAAAATGTAATTAATATCGTTAAAAAATGTGGAAAATCGATCTAGAACATTATATTCCAACTGAAAATGTCAGCTATCAGGAGTAAACTATGAAAAAATCAATTTATTTTAATATTCCTATTACATATGCAGCAATACATTTAGAAAATATCAGGCTTATATTAATGTTACTAGTGGTGGCTGAACTTATGACATTAGTAAGAAAGAAACCTATCCTACTGCGTACTGTACTGGAATTTATTTTTGTGAGTGAAAAATACAAATAATTACTAGCAGGTGAACGAACAAGGCGTTTTCTTTTGTTTTAAATAATATATTCCTCCTTTATCACGTAAATTGTGATGGAAATATCAGTTTTCATAACGATCTATGATGCTTTGCATGATAAAACTGAACAATACTAAAAATGTTTAAAGTAACACATCACCCCCTTATTCTTATATAATCTACTACTCTTCCCTCATAAACTATGGCGATTTAATTGTTTTTCAGATAGTCGACAATATGGTGGTTGAGTGTAAAAACTATCTTGCTTTTTTTGCCTACGTGAATCTCTAGTACGGAACATGTTCAGTTGTAGTCTCTTTATCATAAAATAAGTATGCATATTTGGATTTGGAGTAATTATAAAGAGCTAAATATCTTGTAAAATAAACTTGTTTTAACGGTCTAGATCCAGATTTGATTTAGCGTTCATTTGTCTCTGTTACACTGGCGTATATACCAACATTTTTAATATGTCATGTTCAGACACAATTTAACATTTTGATATACATTTTTATACTTTTTTGTTGACATTTCAAAATGAAGTACAACATTTTACTTATTCTTTTTCTGTTGCTGAATGTTCCATGTACTTTCAATGATAGTTTCCTAAAAGGATAACTGTTTGTGCAATTATATCCGACGGTTTTTTTTTATAAAGCCTTGATATCTTCTTATTTATGGACCTGTTCGTGTGCATATGTCCGATTGTGTGAATTCACATTACTTTAAGACGTGTCACGGTACTTATCTGTCCCAAATTCATGTATTTGGTTTTGATGTTATATTTTTTATTCTTATAAGATTTTGTCTAATGCTTGTTTCATTTCTGTTTGTGTTACATTTTAATATTGTGTCGTTGTTCTCCTCTTATATTTAATGCGTTTCCCTTAGTTTTAGTTTGCTACCCCGATTTTGTTTTTTTATCCATGGATTCGAGAGTTTTGAACATTTTCTAAAACCGCATAATTCAGTGGTTGTCGATGGTTTAAGTGTTACATATTTGTTTTTCGTTCATTTTTTTACATAAATAAGGCCGTTAGTTTTCTCGCTTGAATTGTTTTACATTGTCTTATCAGGGCCTTTTATAGCTGACTATATGCGGTATGGGCTTCGCTCATTGTTGAAGGCCGTACGGTGACCTATAATTGTTAATGTTTTGTCATTTTGGTCTTTTGTAGATAGTTGTCTCATTGGCAATCATATCACATCTTCTTTTTTATAACATGCTCCGTGGTTGATTGCACTTTTCCTAACACAAAGTATTGCTGACTTTTTTCAGCAATTGTCCAAATCTAGCCACAGCAACAAGAATTGCGATATTTTGTGTGTCTTATGTTTAACTTATTTTTAAGATAATGAAAGCTTCTTTTTTTCAATTTTGGTCATTAAAGTTTGATATTTGCAGATAATATCCAAGTTAACCGATTGTGGCCTATTGTTTTTTCTCCTTTTTTTTTGGTTTACTTTTTGTTTGTTTTTGTTTCGTTTACAAATATATTTGCAAAGATCAGTTGAATAAGAAAGTTCAGTAAACAAATACCTTAAAATATCATATCAAACAGTTATATACGAATAAATTAACAACTGGCTTTCATATCAAAACAAATATAGAGGAAGCTTCATGTTGTTGATGTTGTTGTTGATGTTGTTGGTGTTAGTGTTGTTGTTGTTGTAGGTGGTGTTATTGGTGTTGTTATTGTTTATGGTGGTGTAGTTGGTGTTGTTGGTGTTGTTTGTGTTGTTGTTGTTATTGTTATTAGTGTTGGTCACTTTTAGAATTTTTGTGTGTTGTTGCTATTGTTTTTATTGTTGGTTACTTTTAGTATTTTGTGCGTTGTTGCTATTGTTGTTATTGTTGTTAGTGTTAATAAAAGTCAAGAAACCACATACACATGTTGTATGAGAGGGATTGGTAATTCATAATGTTTTTTCTTTCTTCAAACGTTTTGATTTTCAGATGGATATAATATACTTATTTAGAATACACTTTTAACTGTATATATTACTAGTTATTTTTTCAAATTCTGTTAAAACTTAAAATTGCAGATGCGCTGTATTATCTCATTGTATACTTCAGTGAGTCTAATGACTCACACAACTGTATTCAAAATTAGACTTATCCAATAATTTAGGAATTATAATAATTATAAAAACCAAAATAATACAACTTGAAATTTCAAATTGAATACCTCGAGAGAAAAAAGCTCCATAGCCTATTAATATTTCGCTTATGTTGTTCTTTAAATGATTTCCTTTTGATTTATGGAACAATTTTACTTTCTATTATTTTTTTTTAATTTCACCTACGCTCATCTTCAAGAAACACAAACTTAATCAAATGTGTTATTTATTCCCTACAAGATTATCACTATGTATGCTGAGGTACCTTCAGAAATAAATGCATATAATGAAAAATTTCAAAACATCAAAATGTAATTAATATCGTTAACAAAGGTGGCGAATCGATCTAGAACATACTAATCCAACTGAAAATGTCAGTCTTGACAGCTATCAGAAGTAAACTATGGTTGATTTAATTAAATATTCCTATATCACATGTGAAGCAAAAAATAATGCAAATGGAAGATTTTATATTGTATAACTAATTATGGTGACTGACCTTCTGACATTAGAACGAAACCTCTCCTACTGTGTTCTCTACAAAAATTTATTTGTGCGAGTGAAAAATACAAACAATTACTAGCAGACGAACGAACAAGGCGTTTCTTTTTGTTTTAAATAATATATTCCTCCTTCTTCATGTTAATTGTTACGAATAAATCAATTAATATAATAATCAATTATTATTTGGATGAAACAACGAACATTTGCATCTTCAGTTCAAAAAACTATCTTTTGCTTTTTGGCCTACATGTATCTCTAGTACGAGACTGTTCATGGGTACTCCCTTTTTCACAAAATCACTATGCATACGTAGATTCGGCGCTATAAGGGGAGTACACCACTAATTCATTGCGCCATTGTCTTCTATGTTAAATTCCTCAATTTCAAGCAGACACAGCTCTTTTGTTTTAAGTTTCTAAAAAGGGACAATCATTACATGTCAAAGCAACACTTCGTGATGTTTTGTACTAAAAAATCAATATATATATAATGGCATATAAGAAAGTACTGGTTCCCAGAACTTCGATTGTAAGAAAAAGATACTTCAGATCTGACAAACAGGCAAAATATACCATCCTTACAAATACTGGTTCAGATTTTCAATATTAAAAATTAGAAGTCAAAACGTGTTCTTCAATGATCACCAGTCATTCAGCTTACATTTGAAACCAACACCGTTAGTTTTCTCGTTTGAATTGTTTCACATTGTCTTATCGGGGCCTTTAAAAGCTGACTATGCGGTATGGGCTTTGCTCATAGTTGAAGGCCGTACGGTGACCTATAGTTGTTAATGTTTGTGTCATTTTGGTCTTTTGTGGATAGTTGTCTCATTGGCAATCATACCACATCTTCTCTTATGTAATACCTAAATATTCTACATATTTTGAAAGTAACACTAATGAATAGGAACTACATTCTGGTATGTGCTTTCTAGCCGGGCCAAATAAGTCGTGTTACTCATTAAAAGCTTAATTGTTCTGAATAAATGCATCAGTAGTATCCCGCTGTTCAAAACTCATAATTCCATGGACAAAAAACAAAATCGGGGTAACAAACTAAAACCGAGGGAAACGCATTAAATATAAGAGGAGAACAACGACATAACACTAAAATGTAACACACACAGAAACGGACCGAGCATCAGACAAAATCCCACGAAAATAACAAATATAACATCAAAACCCAATACATTATTTTGGGATAGACACAAGTTTTAACGGACTGGATCAAGATTTTATATTTTATTCATGTGTATCCATTCTGTTATATTGTCGAATACACACATCTTATCATTATTTAGTCATGTTCAGACAAAACAAAGATAAGAATTTAACGTTTTACTTTATTGTTTTATATACTGTCGAACTCTAAATTTCTGAAGTTGATGAATGATAAAATTTACATAAAAATATTCAGAATGCAATTTTTTTTTAATACTAGCTAAAATGCACAACTTGTTAACTGTTTTGAATTAATTGACATCAAACAATGTAAACCTAAACATGTATAATAGTTTTTTTTATACTTTGAACTGATTAAATGAAGAAAATATTTCTTTTATATTATCCTTATTTCACTAAATGTGTTTGCTGTAGTTTTAATTCTTTATACGCGTGTTATATGTAAAATCATTTAAATTATAGGATAGGGAAAATTGAAAAAAAATAGAGTGATTAACATTATGATTAGCTAATTAGAAAAAAAAATGTCATGTTTTGTTTTTATCTAAACAAAGTAAGTGATAAACAGGTCGAGAACTCTAGATTTTCTGACGTCAGAATATATTTGCATAGTAATTTCCAAAACACAAGGCCAATATGGCCTTGAAAAACTGACCAATCGACTCAATGAACTACAATGCATTGTGGGCTACTACGAGTAAACTACTACTTAAAACACGTGGAATTAGTGGGAAAACAGTCAACTAATATATTGTCTGGGACTCTCATTACCAAAGTTTTTATTTTGCAAATATATTTAATGTAAAATATATAACGTTATCTTCAATTTGCATGCTCAGATTAAAAATGTATTGTTTATTGGCTTCACGATTCGACTTTCTTTTTCGCCTTGCAAAAGTAGTTGGACCGGTTTTGTGCATTGTTATGAATTGAACCTGCATTAATTTCACGACGTGACACAGTGAAATATCAAATGAAGTGACCACTGTCCAGTAAGAAAATCATTTGAGCTCTTTTAAACCTGTATAATGTCATTCCAAAATCATTTCTGCCTGAAAAAAACCGGAAACTTTTATTGAAACACTTGTGTCTGTACTGAATGTGTATTTTGTTTTATCAGGACCTGAACTAATAGTAAGAACATCACGATATTCAGTATGCTAAAAAAATATGTGTTATGAAAGCGGCAGGGGCGGATCCAGCCATTTAAAAAAAAGGGGGGTCTAACCCTGGACAAAAGGGGAGGGGGTTCAAACTACATGTCCCCATCCAAATGCACTGATCGTTCTAAAAAGGGGTCCATCCCCCGGAACCCCCGCCCTTTTGGATCCGCCACTGAGCGGGTATGGTATATAGCTCAATACATATTTCATATTTTATAGTTTCATCCATCGATAATATCCGTTTGTTGCTAATTTTATCACAAAATATACCTCAGAGGTTTTTTTTTTGTTGTTCGGCTGCTGTCCTGTTGACATATGTAAAATATCTCCAATATTAAAAGTCTCTGGATCATAGTGGGAACCATATTACCTAATTATTTTTTTCTTTCTAAAACGTGCTTTGTATATAAAAATAAGAAGATGAGATATGAGTGCCAAATGAGACATCTTTCCAAAAAAGACATAATTTAGTAAAGTAAGCAGTCATAAAGTAAGCTATTAATGACCCAAAAATTACTTGTGTAAAACAATCCAAACAACAACAAAAAAAAAACAAAAAACAAAAAAAAACGGCCCAATTAAATATATAAAAGGACAAGAAATCTATTCCATCAAAAAAAATATATTGTAAAGGAGCCTGTATTTCAGTGGTTGTTGTTTGTTTATGTGTTACATATTTGCTTTTTGTTCATTTTTTTTTTATATAATTAAGGCCGTTAGTTTTCTCGTTTGAATTTTTTTACATTGTCATACCGGGGCCTTTTATAGCTGACTATGCGGTATAAGCTTTGCTCATTGTTGATGACTGTGCTGTGGTCTATAAATGTTTTTGTTTTTTTGGTCTCTTGTGGACAGCTGTCTCATTGGCAATCATACCACATCTTTTTTATTATAGATCCAACGCCGCAATTTTAACAAAACATATCAAAATTTCCACCTTGTCGAACATACATATGGATAAAATCATTACAGCTTATTTCCTAATGCATGTAGAGCAACACTTTGGTTAGCTTGCTTGCTTTGTTTGTATATTGTACAAAATATAAAATATACAAGTTAAATTATGCCCATATACATATATTTTAAAAAGATGTCAATCTTATTTTTAAAGCTTGTATAAACAACTATGCAAACAAAGCAAGCAAGCCAACCAAAGTTTTACTTCGCAGGTATGAGAAATCAGCTGTAATATTTTTATTCAGTTTGGCAAATGTCCGAGCCCGTTAAAAAACTAACATACTGAAACTACAGTTGCTGACTTCACTACCTTCAAAACAAAGGGAACAGTTTGGAAGTCCCATATACTGAAATGTGACAAAAAAATACTTTAAAACTTTGTTAACACAGCCATGTATGTAAATATTTCTTCGACTTTTTTACGAACACAAAATTCAAGGATCCCACATTTGCCGCTTTAATTATTTATACGAACATTTCTGTACTCGTGAATATCAGCACCGGCTGTTATCGACGGCTTACTTAACTCTTTTGAGTTTGTCTCATGGGTAATTGTGTTGTTTCGCTGTTGTTTCGTTGATGTCTCACTCTGGTAGACAAATACATGAAATCTCCGCTGTGCCATCATCAAACATGTTAATGGCTATATATCGGGTAATTCAAACCCTTTTTTCTTCGCACTGAAACAACTCTTCTTTAATCTGAGCATGGAAGTAATACTTTATATCACGAACTATGAATGAGGATACATAAAATGAAAAACTAAGCGAAATTGTGAATCCCGCATTGCACGAAAAAATGTGTTGTATTTCAGTAAATAACACGTGTTCTTGGTTGATTGTAAACACGTAGTAGTCCATCATGCATTGTGACTCATTTAGTGGATTGGTCAAAAACCTAGGTAAAAATGAATTGCGTCACATGTAAATAAACAATTACATGTGCGAGAACATAAGTATGCTAATTTATGCATTTCCATATAAGGTAGTGGTCCTGACCTGATAAAGTGGTCAAAGAATTTGGAGGTGTTCATGTGGAAATTCCCGATTTTCCTTCGAGATGAACATGATTAATGCATATTTTTCTTAATTCGTTCATGCTTGCATGCTAGGAATTAAGATTTATATCGTTACCGTCAGTTAAATGAGCTTTTATTGTCTATAATCAACATAGTAAGAAATTGAATGGGTAACAATAATTATTAACTGATGCAATCGCATTGTACAATAAATAAAAATGAACACGTTATACATCCGATTTGAATATACTGTTTCTGAATGTTCTATGTGCTTTTCATGGTAGTTTACTAAAATGATACCTATTTATTCACCTATATATGACTGTCTTATTTATTATGCCCTAAGATCTGGATACTGTGGTACCTGTTTCTAAACATATGTACCATTGTTGGTATAAAGATAATTCTTTTAATCAAGGATAAAAAATCATATCATATCTACAAATTTGTGACAAACTAGCATAATACGAAATGAACAGAGAGGTCAAACCTTTCTGTAATATTGCATTACCTTATGGCTGCGATGCTGGATAGATTTGTTTCCAAATTTCACATGTCTGGTTAGTTTCTTTCTCCAATTATGGTCATTAAAGTTTGATATTTAACCAATGATAGCTAAGTTATCAAAGAATGGCCTATTATTTTGGGTTTGGGTTTGTTTTGTGTTTTTTTATTTATTTATTTACAAGTTTGATCGTTTATATCAATATACAATGTTATTTCCATTGTTTTATGCAATGAAGGTCTACATATAATAGTAATGCTGCAGCTGATTTAATAAGTTTATGTAAATAAATCGAAAAAAAACCTTCGGTTTCTTTATAGTACAATCTGAATAAAATATGGATCTATTATAATTTTCATTCGTATAGTTCTGGACATAATATTCAATTTCATGATGCTTGATGTATAGGGAAAACGGAAGTATTACATTTTCCCAGCATTAGGTTGGCCTTTTGTGTACCCAAGACAGGGCGAAGGAAGTCAACTTAAGAACGCTGTGATTGGATGTATTAAAGGGTACAAGTTATTTTTTTATTTATCTATTAATAACTGCAGTGTGTATATTTACAATATAAATTTTAGAATCTATTGAAATATTTTCTAGTGAATTATTCGAAAATGTTGCATAATTAGTAAAGGTTGAATCAAGTGCATTTGGTTACTATGCAATTATTCTAAAAATAGTAAAATCACGTGAAGGCCGCGTGGAGTCTGCATGCACAAAGCGTGATAGATATTGTTCGGAACCAAATTGCGTTCTGAAATTCTCTTGACTTTTTATTACTTTAACATATTCCCAATCATTTATTTATTTAGTATATTGATATATAATAAAGCCTGACGAAAGTTCATTCTGTTGTTTCGGGATTGTTCTTAAATACTCGGATACATCGGGATTTTTCAATCTCTAAATTCTGAAAATCAAGTGACGGCTGCTTGGAGTTTGCATGCAGCAAAAAAAGTGAAACCTTTGGGGGAACAACGTAAAAGTAGCATGTTCTGACAGAATATTAGACTTAAGTGAAATGTTTTTGACATCTCTTTTGAAAAAGGTCAAAATGGCTGCCGTTGATATGGACACAGCAAAATTTGAAAAGTGAACCATTTACGGCCTTCAACAATGAGAAAATCAAATGCATTATATTAAGTTAGAATTTGTTGAAAAAATATGATGAAAAGTGAAGCCTTTACGGGCTTCAACAATGAGCGAAACCAAATGCATTATATTTAGAAGTTGCTTTAAAAAATATGTAAAATGAAGCATTTTCGACCTTCACCAATGAGCTAATAGCAACTGTTGCCTAAAGAGTGTTTCAATGGAAGTCGCGAATTTCTGTATTCTTCCCATTATGATGTCATTGGTCTATATTCTTTATTTTTGTTTAATTATTTTGTTAAAATTTCTTTATACTTTACCAACCTATTAGCCTTTATTTTTTATATTGGGGTATAAAAGCGTATAGTATGCAGTTACAGTTTAAGATGCCATAAATAAATTAATATAATTTCTGACACTATAAATTCTGTTAATAAGATATTTATTTAGGCGCTCCATATAAATAACATGATAAGAATCAATCAAGTTCATATGGACAGGTTACTCGGACATTTTTCTATAAATAGAGAATCAGGTGAAAGCTGCATGGGTTCTTATTATAGGACATTAATCACGACCAGGTCAAAAATGTTGCATAATTAGTAAAGGTTGAATCAAGTGCATTTGGTTACTATGCAATTATTCTAAAAATAGTAAAATCACGTGAAGGCCGCGTGGAGTCTGCATGCACAAAGCGTGATAGATATTGTTCGGAACCAAATTGCGTTCTGAAATTCTCTTGACTTTTTATTACTTTAACATATTCCCAATCATTTATTTATTTAGTATATTGATATATAATAAAGCCTGACGAAAGTTCATTCTGTTGTTTCGGGATTGTTCTTAAATACTCGGATACATCGGGATTTTTCAATCTCTAAATTCTGAAAATCAAGTGACGGCTGCTTGGAGTTTGCATGCAGCAAAAAAAGTGAAACCTTTGGGGGAACAACGTAAAAGTAGCATGTTCTGACAGAATATTAGACTTAAGTGAAATGTTTTTGACATCTCTTTTGAAAAAGGTCAAAATGGCTGCCGTTGATATGGACACAGCAAAATTTGAAAAGTGAACCATTTACGGCCTTCAACAATGAGAAAATCAAATGCATTATATTAAGTTAGAATTTGTTGAAAAAATATGATGAAAAGTGAAGCCTTTACGGGCTTCAACAATGAGCGAAACCAAATGCATTATATTTAGAAGTTGCTTTAAAAAATATGTAAAATGAAGCATTTTCGACCTTCACCAATGAGCTAATAGCAACTGTTGCCTAAAGAGTGTTTCAATGGAAGTCGCGAATTTCTGTATTCTTCCCATTATGATGTCATTGGTCTATATTCTTTATTTTTGTTTAATTATTTTGTTAAAATTTCTTTATACTTTACCAACCTATTAGCCTTTATTTTTTATATTGGGGTATAAAAGCGTATAGTATGCAGTTACAGTTTAAGATGCCATAAATAAATTAATATAATTTCTGACACTATAAATTCTGTTAATAAGATATTTATTTAGGCGCTCCATATAAATAACATGATAAGAATCAATCAAGTTCATATGGACAGGTTACTCGGACATTTTTCTATAAATAGAGAATCAGGTGAAAGCTGCATGGGTTCTTATTATAGGACATTAATCACGACCAGGTCAAAAATGTTGCATAATTAGTAAAGGTTGAATCAAGTGCATTTGGTTACTATGCAATTATTCTAAAAATAGTAAAATCACGTGAAGGCCGCGTGGAGTCTGCATGCACAAAGCGTGATAGATATTGTTCGGAACCAAATTGCGTTCTGAAATTCTCTTGACTTTTTATTACTTTAACATATTCCCAATCATTTATTTATTTAGTATATTGATATATAATAAAGCCTGACGAAAGTTCATTCTGTTGTTTCGGGATTGTTCTTAAATACTCGGATACATCGGGATTTTTCAATCTCTAAATTCTGAAAATCAAGTGACGGCTGCTTGGAGTTTGCATGCAGCAAAAAAAGTGAAACCTTTGGGGGAACAACGTAAAAGTAGCATGTTCTGACAGAATATTAGACTTAAGTGAAATGTTTTTGACATCTCTTTTGAAAAAGGTCAAAATGGCTGCCGTTGATATGGACACAGCAAAATTTGAAAAGTGAACCATTTACGGCCTTCAACAATGAGAAAATCAAATGCATTATATTAAGTTAGAATTTGTTGAAAAAATATGATGAAAAGTGAAGCCTTTACGTGCTTCAACAATGAGCGAAACCAAATGCATTATATTTAGAAGTTGCTTTAAAAAATATGTAAAATGAAGCATTTTCGACCTTCACCAATGAGCTAATAGCAACTGTTGCCTAAAGAGTGTTTCAATGGAAGTCGCGAATTTCTGTATTCTTCCCATTATGATGTCATTGGTCTATATTCTTTATTTTTGTTTAATTATTTTGTTAAAATTTCTTTATACTTTACCAACCTATTAGCCTTTATTTTTTATATTGGGGTATAAAAGCGTATAGTATGCAGTTACAGTTTAAGATGCCATAAATAAATTAATATAATTTCTGACACTATAAATTCTGTTAATAAGATATTTATTTAGGCGCTCCATATAAATAACATGATAAGAATCAATCAAGTTCATATGGACAGGTTACTCGGACATTTTTCTATAAATAGAGAATCAGGTGAAAGCTGCATGGGTTCTTATTATAGGACATTAATCACGACCAGGTCAAAAATGTTGCATAATTAGTAAAGGTTGAATCAAGTGCATTTGGTTACTATGCAATTATTCTAAAAATAGTAAAATCACGTGAAGGCCGCGTGGAGTCTGCATGCACAAAGCGTGATAGATATTGTTCGGAACCAAATTGCGTTCTGAAATTCTCTTGACTTTTTATTACTTTAACATATTCCCAATCATTTATTTATTTAGTATATTGATATATAATAAAGCCTGACGAAAGTTCATTCTGTTGTTTCGGGATTGTTCTTAAATACTCGGATACATCGGGATTTTTCAATCTCTAAATTCTGAAAATCAAGTGACGGCTGCTTGGAGTTTGCATGCAGCAAAAAAAGTGAAACCTTTGGGGGAACAACGTAAAAGTAGCATGTTCTGACAGAATATTAGACTTAAGTGAAATGTTTTTGACATCTCTTTTGAAAAAGGTCAAAATGGCTGCCGTTGATATGGACACAGCAAAATTTGAAAAGTGAACCATTTACGGCCTTCAACAATGAGAAAATCAAATGCATTATATTAAGTTAGAATTTGTTGAAAAAATATGATGAAAAGTGAAGCCTTTACGGGCTTCAACAATGAGCGAAACCAAATGCATTATATTTAGAAGTTGCTTTAAAAAATATGTAAAATGAAGCATTTTCGACCTTCACCAATGAGCTAATAGCAACTGTTGCCTAAAGAGTGTTTCAATGGAAGTCGCGAATTTCTGTATTCTTCCCATTATGATGTCATTGGTCTATATTCTTTATTTTTGTTTAATTATTTTGTTAAAATTTCTTTATACTTTACCAACCTATTAGCCTTTATTTTTTATATTGGGGTATAAAAGCGTATAGTATGCAGTTACAGTTTAAGATGCCATAAATAAATTAATATAATTTCTGACACTATAAATTCTGTTAATAAGATATTTATTTAGGCGCTCCATATAAATAACATGATAAGAATCAATCAAGTTCATATGGACAGGTTACTCGGACATTTTTCTATAAATAGAGAATCAGGTGAAAGCTGCATGGGTTCTTATTATAGGACATTAATCACGACCGGGTCAAAAATGTTGCATAATTAGTAAAGGTTGAATCAAGTGCATTTGGTTACTATGCAATTATTCTAAAAATAGTAAAATCACGTGAAGGCCGCGTGGAGTCTGCATGCACAAAGCGTGATAGATATTGTTCGGAACCAAATTGCGTTCTGAAATTCTCTTGACTTTTTATTACTTTAACATATTCCCAATCATTTATTTATTTAGTATATTGATATATAATAAAGCCTGACGAAAGTTCATTCTGTTGTTTCGGGATTGTTCTTAAATACTCGGATACATCGGGATTTTTCAATCTCTAAATTCTGAAAATCAAGTGACGGCTGCTTGGAGTTTGCATGCAGCAAAAAAAGTGAAACCTTTGGGGGAACAACGCAAAAGTAGCATGTTCTGACAGAATATTAGACTTAAGTGAAATGTTTTTGACATCTCTTTTGAAAAAGGTCAAAATGGCTGCCGTTGATATGGACACAGCAAAATTTGAAAAGTGAACCATTTACGGCCTTCAACAATGAGAAAATCAAATGCATTATATTAAGTTAGAATTTGTTGAAAAAATATGATGAAAAGTGAAGCCTTTACGGGCTTCAACAATGAGCGAAACCAAATGCATTATATTTAGAAGTTGCTTTAAAAAATATGTAAAATGAAGCATTTTCGACCTTCACCAATGAGCTAATAGCAACTGTTGCCTAAAGAGTGTTTCAATGGAAGTCGCGAATTTCTGTATTCTTCCCATTATGATGTCATTGGTCTATATTCTTTATTTTTGTTTAATTATTTTGTTAAAATTTCTTTACCAACCTATTAGCCTTTATTTTTTATATTGGGGTATAAAAGCGTATAGTATGCAGCTACAGTTTAAGATGCCATAAATAAATTAATATAATTTCTGACACTATAAATTCTGTTAATAAGATATTTATTTAGGCGCTCCATATAAATAACATGATAAGAATCAATCAAGTTCATATGGACAGGTTACTCGGACATTTTTCTATAAATAGAGAATCAGGTGAAAGCTGCATGGGTTCTTATTATAGGACATTAATCACGACCAGGTCAAAAATGTTGCATAATTAGTAAAGGTTGAATCAAGTGCATTTGGTTACTATGCAATTATTCTAAAAATAGTAAAATCACGTGAAGGCCGCGTGGAGTCTGCATGCACAAAGCGTGATAGATATTGTTCGGAACCAAATTGCGTTCTGAAATTCTCTTGACTTTTTATTACTTTAACATATTCCCAATCATTTATTTATTTAGTATATTGATATATAATTTATTTATTTATTTATTTTTTTTGGGGGGGGGGGGTTGCGTATATCAATGTGTACATGTACATCAGTACATCAGTTTTATAAGAAAGTTCGGTAAACCAATACCTGTAAATGTCATTTTGAACTATGATATACGAATAGATTGACAACTGACTTTTATATGAATACAAATTAGCTGAGAAGTTCATGTTGTTGGTTTTTTTTGTGTTCACTGCTAGTATTGTGTTGATGTCATTGTTATTGTTTACTAAAAGTAGTGTTCATTACTAGTATTGTGCGTGTTGTTTTTGTTGATGTTTACTACTCGTGTTTTGTGTGGTGTTGTTATTGTTTGCTACTTTTAGTATTTTGTGTCTTGTTGTTTAAGTTGTTGTTTACGACTAGTATTTTGTTTGATGCATGATATCGGAATTTAGGAATATTGATTTAGCACCGACTGGCAAGATACCAAAACAATATAGCAACAACATTTTGTTAATGACTTTCATAAACAAAAGATTTATAAAAAGATTTTAACAAATCGTGTAGTAAAAAGACAACTAAAAACACACATATTAAAACAAGGCTGTATGTGTTCCAAATGAAAAGCCTCTTATTCAGTGGTTGCCTATAATTTGTGTTTGCCTTCTATGTTTTGTCGTTAATTATTTTAGCATACACCAGGCTGTGGGTCTTTTTATTGAATACTGTTTCCCATTTCGTCATGTCATAGCCCAGTTACCACAATGTTTTGCCTAGGTCACCCATTCACCGATCATCTCGCCGGATTAACTACGGATTAAATCTCACGGATGATCATAAACATGCTGTGGCCTTAGTCCGATACGGAACCGGAACTGATGCACAATTGTATGACATCGTGTTTTAACGTTTTTAATCACGGATAAATTAATGAAGGACGGGTTAATTTTGGCGGCTAATACGGGTAAGACACGGTTTAATACGGATAAGACACGGTTTAGTACGTAACGACACGTGGAGGAACGTATGTACTGCGGATAAACAGCAGTTTGCTTTAGTTAGGATTAGTTAGATTGATAACGGTCTGAAACGGAATAGTACGAACCGTTATGTAAGTTTGTGAATTATTATTTCGTTATCATTTAAAGCAGTTACTCGTAGATTATTTTTTGTTGTTGTCAGATAAATTATGTTTCGGTCTGTCTGTACCATGCATGTGGTGTCCTTCGTAATTCTCGTATCAAAGACATGCAGCAGTATTTTACTATTGTTTCAAAGTACTTGAAAGAAGTTTGATTTTCTGCACAAAATTGGGTCAAAAGGGTAAGGTTGCTCAAACTGGCCATAGATAGGGAAATCAGTCCCTAGTCCACCATCAACTCTGCCTCCGGTCACTTCTACGTCTGTCACCAAGTAGCTCGACCACTGCCCTGTAATGTATTGTTATTGTCTTTAGTGCGATATCAATTCCTTAAAGCTAAGTCAATTATCTGCACGCAGCAGTTGTTGTATATTCATGTTGAATAATGCTATGTATACCTTACCGACAAGACACGGAATAAGTTGGGCCCTATAAGTATTGAGTTTGTATACAGAAGCCTTATGTTAGTTTTTCTTGGACCGTAATATTCCGTATTTCGCCATATGTTAATGTAGTAAACCGTAACAGTACCCTGGCTGATGCATAGCTATCCGTATTGAAACGCACTGCAATTGTCCCGTTACGTGACACACTAGTAACAAATCGTATTGTATCCTCACCAATACGTGGTGTAACCGTACAAGTACGTAATTCTCCGGAAAAAGCCGTAGAAATCATTCGGGCCTACGAATAAGTATGGATTAATAAGGGTTAAATAGAGACAAAAACGGATCAATACGGTCTTATGCGGTTTAATAATGATATACTACGGCCGTTTGATCCGTGACCAAGTACTACTTAGTATCACTACGGATAAAATACCGATATTTAAAGAATAATACAGATGGCCTCGAATGATGCCGGATCGTATCTGTAACTAATCCGGCGTCAAATATGTGAATGTTTGACCTAGGCAAATCATGTATATCGGTTGCTGGTTGTGAAAGGCTGGTCATTGACATATAGTTGCTTATATAACAGTCCTTTTGTCACTAGAGATATTAACTACCACGATCACAATCATCAATCATCATCATCACCATCACTGATCATCACCATCATCAACAAAACACGTATAATCTTGTGACCACTGCATATAAGGCTATCACGACTGCATATGATGTTTTGACCAATGCATTTAGTGTTATAACCACTGCATATAATGTTGTGAACATTGGAAAAAATGCTGTATATGAATAGCCCTCCCTTCCTAAACTCGTTGAGAGGAAGATGTATGTCCTTCGTCGTGCAGTTTGTTATTCAGATGGTTATAATATACTTAAATATACTTAAGAATACACTGTATCTTAATATAAACATGATTAATGCGAAAAAAAGACTTTATAATCATGTGCAAAATTTAAGATTGCAGCTGCGCTGTACTATCATATTATTATATATTTCAGTGAGTCTCATGACGCATAAAACTCTATTCAAACTTCGACTTATCCAATGTTTAATTTTAAGAATTGTAATATTCATGTACTGTACCCGTTAACTAATAAATAACTTGTTCTGATATTCCGATTTATCAATATTATGGAACGACAAATTCTTTATGGGTGTACTTAGGTCAGGTTTTATCAGACGTTTGGATGGGTTTTTTTCCTACGAAAGAGGGTAAAATATTTTGCTCTTATGACACTTATTTTTCTGACATATAAGACTTCAATACCTTCACAAAGGTCTTTACCAAAACTAGAGCAGATTCTAGATTTCGTTTTTTTCCATTTGAAACCAAAATAATATTACTGGAAACATAAAGTGAAGTCCGATTCATCCTGTATTCCCTTTTTTCATAAAATCAAATACCAAAGTATGTCTGTAAGGAGCTCCATAACCTTGCAATATGATAACTTATGTTGTTCCTCAAATATCTTTCTTATTGTTAAAGTAACAATTTTCAAATTTCAAATTTCACCTAATCACACAAGGTTTAATGTTTTCTACGTACCCTACAATAATATCACTTTATATGCCTTGCTACTTGTCGAAAATAACTTTATAAAATAAAAATTTCAAAACATCAAAATGTAATTAATATCGTTAACAAAGGTGGCGAATCGATCTAGAACATAAGAATCCAACTGAAAATGTCAGTCATGACAGCTATCAGAAGTTAACTATTGTTGATTTAATTAAATAGTCCTATATTACATATGAAGACAAAAATAATGCAAATGGCAGATTTGATATTGTATAACTAATTATGGTGACTGAACTTCTAACATTAGAACGAAGCCTCTCCTACTGAGTTCTCTACGAGAATTTATTTTTGAAAGTGAAAAATACAAACAATTACAACCAGGTGAACGAACAATGCGTTTCTTTTTGTTTAAAATAATGTATTCTCCCTTTATCATTGTTAATGACGTGCGACAGATACATCACTAAATATAATGAACTGTACAAAATATGTATCAAGATACGAAATCCTGTATAGTACATAATAATGAAAAGTCTAACTTCTTTGCTTGTGATATAGGAGTTAGACAAGGGGAGAATCTCTCTCCAATGTTGTTTTCTTTATATCTAAATGACTTGCAAGACTTTCTAGAAACTACAAATGCTAAAGGTTTGGAAACTATTAGTAAAGATTTAGAAAATGAATTAATGGTGTATTTCAAAATGTTTATTTTACTGTATGCTGACGATACCATTTTGATGTCATAATCAAATGAAGGCTTAATGATTTTTTTGATTATTGTAAACGATGGAAACTGAAAGTAAATGTGCAGAAACCAATAGTTATGGTATTCTCAAAAGGTCGACTGTCAAAGAATTTAAAATTTTATATTGAAGATTATGAAATCGAAATAGTAAATAAATTTAAATATCTTGGAATTATTTTTTTCAAAAAGTGGTTCGTTTTTGAAGACAAGAAAATATTTATATGGAAAAGCTACAAAAGCAATGTATGGATTGTTACAAAAATGTAGAAAAACAATTTGTCTCTTGAATGTCAATTAGATATGTCTGACAAAACTATTTTACCGATACTTTTGTATGGATGTGAAAGGAGTAGGTCCGGGTAAGACGTCTTTTTAGCCCCAAAATATAGCACTTTTACAAAATTGTTAAACAGTAAACTTTCAGTTATTTATTGGACAGTAGAATGCTTCTGCTACATAGATATTGGCTGTTTTTGATAATACAGTGCACATATATCGGGTACTAGCATATATAAGGCATGCTAAATCACTGAAATCTTCACAATTCTAGCATTTTAGTTAAATTTTAGACGGTTTTCGTGTAAAACGAATGTGGCCGCATTCGTGTTCATCCTTAATATTAAAATTTAAGTTGTATTTGATGATAATACATAACATATATAAAGGTTTAGGATGAACACGGATGCGGCCACTTTCACCATCTGAAACGTGACATTTTTCGGCATATTTTGTAGATTTTTCATATTCTAACTTGAATCGGATCGTTTTTAATGACAAAATCAGTTAAAATCATTAACATAAACTAATAGAATCAAATAAAATAGACACTTTAGTGATTAAAAAGTGGTCAAAATCTTTCGTTAGATGAACCTGAAATTTGAGGCCAAAATCGGTCCTTACCGGACCTACTCCTTTGGGGTTTTGAAAATTGAAATTTACTCGAAAAAGTACATTTGCGATTTTGCAAACTTATATTATATTTGAAACAATCTACTCCAAATTCTATGATTTGCGGAGAGCTGGGAAGATATCCAATTTCATTTCACGCAAGAGTTCGTATTTATAACGGGTATGATATTGGTTAATACAAGAAGCCGTTATTAGTTCACTAACTTGACGAAAGTTCAATGATGTATAGTATTCAAAAGTCATGGCTGACCAAAAGCTATTTTTAACGAATGTTTGGAAACAGGTTTCAGAATAGAAACACTTTTATGTTTACACCTACCTAAATAAAAAGCGCGTGTACTTCCGGCGCTTTTGTGTGTGTGTGATAAACCTCTAAATATTCATATATTGTCTTTAAAAATGTCCGAGAAGCCGTCATCAGTTTTATATAAATAAAAGTTAATGTACGATGAAACGTCAACGCTAACAGTTATTTTCAATAAACGTTTTCCGCTCGAAAGGTAAATTAAATTAAATGTTCATATTATATGAAGCCTAATTAAATCAAATGTTAAGCTTATATTGTGTAACTAATAATACCTGACCTTATGATATAGAAATATGTAACCCTATCCTACTGCGTATTCTGCTGGAATTTGTTTTTGGTGAGTGAACTCAAACTTAAACAAGTATTACCAGATGAACGAACAAGGCGTTTCTTTTAAGGTGGTACCCAACACTTTCACTAAAATTAATTTGGCTCGTTTAATTTTCATAAAATTTTGTCAAAGTATTTACTTTGACCCTTTAACAAAAATATAAAAAAATCAAAAAATTTGAACCAACCGTTTTGTCAGAAAAATTACACTGGTTATATAGCAGTTTGACAAAAACCAATTTTGATCATTGAGAAGCTTAATATTCCTTTTACAACACAACGTAATTAAAACGTTTAGCTGACTTTACAGAGTTATCTCCCTGTAGTGTTAGGTACCACCTTAAATAAATATTAAATAATATATTCCCGCTTTTCAACGTAGATTTTGACCAAAAAAATAAAATCAGTTAACACAATAATCGATGAAGCTTTGCATAAAGCGACGACCATTTAGACCAATTTATTTATAACTGATCATTTTGAAATATATTCAAAGTAGAAACTAGAACAAGCATCGTCTCCTCATTCCTATAATCAAAAACTCATTCATCACAAATCATGTCGATAAGATAGTGCGTTATTGCAACATCTTTCTTGATAATTTGCCGACATGTATCTCGAGTTAGCAACATGATCATGATTGTGAATATTTTGATATGAGCGTCATTAATGAGTCTTATGTAGACGAAATGCGCGTCTGGTGTACAAAAAGAGGGGCGAAGATACCAGAGGGACAGTAAAATTATAATTCTGGTACCTTTGATAACTATATATTCTTAAATCGTGACTATTACCGTAGTACGTGAACGTTGAATTTTTTTTCCTTTTGTGACTTTGACGTTCATTTCCTAACTTAAGTAGTTTCACAAAATCACTAAACATATAACGGTGATTAGGAGTAATTAACAGCTTCATTTATTGTATAGACAATTGTCTCTAATTGTCAAGATCAAGATTGCAATATGTGATCACGTGTTTCTGTTACATTGTCGTATATATACACATATCTCTATTTAGTCATTTTTTATTATGTTGTTTTACATTTTTGTTGGATTTTGATAACCCAACACTTAATTTCTGGGCTTATCAACTATTGAAACAATTGAATTGTTGAATTGTTTTTAGGTTGATCAAACTTAATTTAAAAAGCTTTCAGAATATAGGTTTTTCAAGAAAATGAGAGGTCATAATGACATAATTTGATTACGGTATGACTTTATTGACATTAAACAAGTATGAAACTATTACACGTTTAATGTGAATAAAATTGCGAACTTGCATTTAGTCATACAGGTATTGGTATTTTGAAAACTTTGAACCGAGTCTGATGAAATGAATAAAGAATTAAGTCATGTTATCTTTGTTTGTCTGAAAAGTGTTTCCTCTGGTTTTTCTTCAGATACAAAAAGATTCAAGTTATTGAATTGAAAGAGTATTGTAAAACAAGTGGTTCACATTATTATTGACTAATAACATCATCAATATCAAGTTTCATTGTTTCCAAAGGTGAAACGTGAAAGATTGAAATTAATGAATTTTGTTTTAATAAAAACAAAAAAGTGATAAAGTAGTCTTGAAGAAGAATGGGGATTTTTGTGTGGAATTTCCCAACTATTTTTTTCGAAAATTAATGCATATTTATCATAATTCTTAGATCGTAGGAAGCAAAATTTATGTCTTTTGTAATATGAATGGGTTTCTATTGTTCTGAATCAATATATATAGAAATTGCATTATTGTATTGTATGAAACAATGTTGTTTATTACTTTACGAACCAATAAATTAAACAAAATTGAAAATAAAGACGTTATACGTAAATCACGGTGCTTTTATTCCTGCATTTGCATTTTTCCGATTTTACTTGTTCAAAAATTTGGCTATTTGTCCAACACTTTTGCTTTTTGTTCGTTTTGCTTTTTATTCAATGATTTTACTTTGTCAGAAACTTTTGCTTTTTGTCCATTTCTTGTGGTCCGTTGTGCTTTTTGTCGGATACTTTCTGTCCGTCGTTTTTGTCCGACATTATTGCTTTACTTAATTTTTGCATTTTTGTAGTTTCCGTTGGAACTTCGAAACTCAATCAGATATTTGAAATAAATACAACATAATTCCTTAAGTTTGTTAAAGGTGATTTTTTAATACTGCATCTGTCTTAAATTCATATCTGTGGATTCAGTTGATCTTGGTCTGTCCTATATAAAATTGAGAATGGAAATGGGGAATGTGTCAAAGAGACAACAACCCGACCAAATAAAAAAAAACAACAGCAGAAGGTCACCAACAGGTCTTCAATGCAGCGAGAAATTCCCGCACCCGGAGGCGTCCTTCAGCTGGCCCAATATCTCAGAATATACAGTTGTTATATTTCGAGCAGCACGTCAACAAATATTTTTGTTGAATCTGAGTGAACTCTACATGCGATTTTATAATATATTTTGTATGGAGACATGTCAGTCAATGCATCTTTATAAAGGTTCGATCAATAAAGTGTATAGCGTTCTAATTATATTGAAAAAGAATTTACTATCCGGATGAAAATTCTAATATTTTGAACCTTCTTTACATCAGTGTCATGATAAGGTTGTTGTAGTTTTCATTTAAAGTTACACATACATGAACATCAATTTTTTTCGGGATTAATTTGTTGTCTGCAACAAAAAAATTCAAGTTGTTGATAGAAATTGGCAATAACACAATCACACCAATATTTCGAAGTTGAATCAAATTAGCTTATGAAAGAATTGTTTCTTAAATTCATCTTCCTCTATACCTTCATTCTCTTTTTTAAGTCATTGAAGTTGAATATTCAAAAGGTGATAGCTTACTTCACCATGTATGTCAAGTTGTTTCGTTTGTTTTGTTGGGGCTACTTTTTGCTTTTTTTTGGTTGTTTTTTCTTGTTTTGTTTTTTGTTGTCTGTGTAAAACCAATATACTAGAAGATCAGTCTACTTGGAAAAGTCAGTAAACCAATACCCGAAAGTGTCATTTCTAACAGTAATTTAAGAACAGGTTCATTAACGAATTTATATCAAAATAAGTAAGCGCAGATGTTCACTTCTTAAATTTTGGTGGTTTTTTGTTTTGTTTTTTTCTAATGTTGTTTACCACTAGTATTTTGTTTGTGTTCCTGTATCGCTTACTGCTAATATTTTGTTGTAGTTGTTGTCGTTAACTGTTGGTTTTTTTTTTGTATTTTGTTATTGAAGTTGTTAACTACTAGTAATTAGTTTCTGGTGCTGTTGCTATTGTTGTTAACTACTAGTTTCATGTTTTGAAGCATGCTATCAGGATAAAGTAATACTAATCTAATGTTCGTGCTTTGTGAATCACCCTATTTACACAAAACAAGTCAGTTATAGAACTATCATAGATAATTGAAACATTTGTTGTTTTAAAATATATCAGGCTGTTGTTTTAAAATACATCAGGCTGTTGTTTTTCTCGTTTGAATTTTTCATGTTTAGTCATGTTGAAGCCTGTTACATTTTTTTTAATGTACTATGTTAAGAGTTTCGTTAATATAGAATACCGAGCAGTGAAATTAAGTTGCTTTCAATCAGGTCCTTTGGTCTCTGTAGGAAAGTCTTCTCATTAACAATCTTACGACATCTCCTTGCTTGCTTTTATAATTACAAATAAATTAATCCTTATAGATTTAACAGTGTAAAAACAACATTTAAGCTCAACACACTTTAATTTTACGGACGCCATCACGAGTTGGTTGACCGTTATGGAATAACCGTTTCACAAATGAAATGGGATATGTTCCTTACGTCGTAACTACAATCATATCATGGAGAAGGATATGCTCACCCTTCCGGAGCACATGAGATCACCCCTAGTTTTTGGTGGGGTTCGTGTTGTTTATTCCTTAGTTTTCTATGTTGTGTCATGTGTACTATTGTTTTTCTGTTTGTCTTTTTTCATTTATAGCCATAGCGTTGTCAGTTTGTTTTAAATTAATGAGTTTGACTGTTCCTTTGGTATCTTTCGTCCCTCTTTTATCACTTCTCATCGCTTTTCAAAGCTATTAGTTTCATTCGATAGTCATGCCATCTTGAAACTTTTACATAAAAAATATTTTGATTCTGATTAGTTGTCATATGAAATAAATGAAACCCAATTAGCTAGACTGAGATATGGAAATATTCCCGACAGGCAAACATACTAAATTATAGTATGCGTAATCAAGACTAGAACAACCATTATTGTTTCATGATGCCGTCATTCTGTGTAATTTTAGTTTACATGAATCTAAGGAAAAAGTAGGCTTTCTCATATTTTGGCGTCTTTGCTTGTCGTTGTAAAATCTGGGCAAATTGGAACAACACTTTGCTTAAAATGTCATTGAGTTAACTTTTTAAAAACGTGTCCGATTATCTCGCCTTTCAGGCAACGTTGTTAACAAATAAAACATAGAGACAAAATTATCGTATATCGACCATTATGTTGATAACCACTATAGATAGAGAAAAGAAAATCTGACAATGGTTTAGATGTTCCAAATGTTGAATTGTACCTGAGTTGCACATACTGCCCTTCACATTAACTTCTGTCAAACAATCCTGTATCAGAGTTGTTTCCTATAAATGACGATTTAATTTTTTTTAGTAATTTGACAGCTGCTGCAAGATCTTCATAGATGCCATGCAAATTTCATGATCATATTTCATAGCAATAGTAAAGTAATAAAAATTGAGATTATTTTACTGTACATCCGCTAAAGTTGAAAACTACTTTGCCAATGAGGGGCTAGTGCAACCTACCCACTGCATATATAAAGTGTATATTTGTTTATATGTGTGTGATTGACCTCATGTAAATATATTTATAAGGAGTATCATATTGCTTAATATCAACAAAAGACGTTTAACTTATCACTTTATTATTTGGAGAAAAGTTTAATGATGTTTAATCATTTGCAAATGTCATTTCTAACAGTTATTCTCATTAAAAGAGGGACGAAAGATACCACAGGGACGGTCAAACTCATGAATCGAAAACAAACTGACAACGCCATGGCAACAAATGAAAAAGATATATAGACAAATAATAGTACTTATGACACATCATAAAATGTATGGTAAATTTACTACGGGCAAACACGTTTTAAAATAGATATACATCTGCCGCAGTTGAAAGCTGTTTTTCTCCTGGGAAATTTGTGTTTGTGTGAAAATCTTTCTCCAGAATATCTTACCTATACAGTATGTCATATTGCTAAATATCAACAAAAGCCGTCATCAGTTGCATAAAAAAAGTTTGATGATGTAAATGTGTATGCAAGTTGAAACGTCATTCGTCTCTAACAGTTATTTTCGATGAACTTTTTCCTATGAAAAAAAACATTTTTCAGTAAAGAAACATTTCAAGAGGTTTCTAACTAGCTGTCAAACTAGATACATTTTCTCACATATATTTAAAAAAAACTTAAATCAACGCCCAGTTTCTAATCGACATCTGTGCCTCGAGACAAAGTCCAAATCTGACGTCACCATTATAGTCTATAAATTCCAAATCAATGACCAATTGTATGCGCCTCTAATCGAGTTTTTGTTTTGTTCTCGAATCGACATCCAATGTTTGGCTCCCCTATTCGGTGTCCTTTTTTGGTTTGACGCAGTTACATCTCAACTTTATCAAAGGTAGGGTTGACTCTACAACTCAAACAACTGATGAAAAATATCAATCATACTACTTTTTAACTATTGGCTGTACGGTATTTTGTGTGTCTATTGTTTTAGATATAGGAAGAGGTGGTGTGAGTGCCAATGAGACAACTCTCCATCCAAAAACCAATTTAAAAAGTAAACCATTATAGGTCAAAGTACGGTCTTCAACACGGAGCCTTGGCTCACACCGAACATCAAGCTATAAAGGGCCCCAATATTACTAGTGTAAAACCATTCAAACGGGAAAACCAACGGTCTAATCCATTATTTCAGTCTATATATTGTCCTCTAGATGTCTCTAGATTATCTTGTATTGAGATGTTGTCTCATTGCAGTACAATGTATGCCCATATATTGATTAAAATGATTTTATTTGGGGAGTGCGTTATTGTCTTTATCTGGTGTTTGTCCTTTTGTTTTGATAACAATATCAAAAAACAGTTATAGTTTCGGCAAGCTACCTCACAAAAGACAAAACGATACAGATAATATAAACAAAGATCTATTTAGAAATGAATGATTTAATGAAATTATTCATTGCGGTGAGAGCATGCTAGCCGATCAAACGTCGTTTTTAGTGATTCATTTCATCGCACTTGACGTTTAAAACATGATAAAGATATTAAAAGATCTTCATAGCTGCCATGCACATTTCATGATCATCTTTCATAGCAATAGCAAAGTGTTAAAAAAATAAGATTGTATACTTTATTAAACAAATGTCTGCAAAAGTTGAAAACTATGTGTTTTGCCTCCGAGGGACTAGTACAGGCTTCCCACTGCATATATATAAAGTGTATATATGTGATTGACCTCCATTACATATATATTTAGAAGGAGTATCAGATTGTTAAAAATCAACATTAGGTGTGCTCAGATAATTATTTTGAACACAGTACAATGATGGTGTTTTTTTCATTTCAAAATGTCATTTCCTAACAGTTATTTTAAATAAATATACTGTAAATTTACTGCGCGCAAACATATATTAGAATTGACACAATATTATGTATACACCTGCCACATTTAAAATCTGTTTTGCTTCCTGGAGATTTGAGTTTGTGTGATAAACCTTCTCTAAATATATATATTATCATTACAGCGTGTCAGGTTGCTAAATATAAACAAAAGCGTTCATCATTTAAAAAGAAAAGTGTTATGATGTGTTTTTGTATGTGAGTTGAAACATCACTGGCCTTTAAAGGTTATTTTGAATAGACATTTTTGGCGCAAAAAAAACAGTTTTCAAATTAAACGAGGTTTCTAAATAGCTACCTTATGGTTACTTTATGTATATTTAAATCTTTCATATCAAACTTAATAAATTTCTCACGAATTTCTGTAAGGACTCATATCGACAACAGGTCTCTAATCGACGTCTGTTCCTCAAATAGACGTCCAAATCTGTCTATATTATAGTCTACAAAATAGCCTTTCAAATCGATGACCAATAGTATGTCCCTCTAATCGACGTCTTTTGTTCTCGAATCGATATCCAATGTTTGTGAAATCACAACTTTATAAAAGGGTGGATTGAACCTAAATATCAAACAGCTAATGAAAAATATAAGACCCAATTATAATACTTTTTAACCATTAGCTGTACGGGTTTTTTTTTTTTTTTGTCTATTGTTAGATTCCATATACTATCCTCTAGAGGTCTCTTGATTATCTTATATTTGGGTTGTTGGATCATTGTCGTACAATATGCCCAAATATTGATTCAAATACATGTACATGTAACATATGATGTTTGTACTGGTGTCATTGTCTTTCTCATTATTGGTCCTTTTATTTTGATAACAAAATCAGAATCTCTCTCTCTCTCTCTCTCTCTCTCTCTCTCTCTCTCTCTCTCTCTCTCAGGCCGTTAGTTTTCTCGTTTGAATTGTTTTACATTGTCTTTTCGGGGTCTTTTATAGCTGACTATGCGGTACGGGCTTTGCTTTGATCATTGTTGAAGGTCGTACGGTTAGTTCTTAATGTCTGTGTCATTTTTGTCTTTTGTGGATAGTTGTTTCATTGGCAATCATACCATATCTTATTTTCTATAAGCAAGTTTTTAAATCAACCAATCCAAATTGACCAATGCAGTAATATAGAATATATGAGGAATATACGATGCACTTTTAAGACAAAGGTTGTCTTATGCATGAGAAAGTTTTAAAGGTTCGTTTAAAACCTAAGTAATCAATAAAACATAATTTCCTGCTAATTGTTCAGTATAAAGTGACCTTTCGATCTTTGCAATAAACGTGAACTTTTGTTTACTTGTAGTATACATTATACATTACATGATAATGCTTATCATACATGTACATATTTCATATACGCATCAAACATGTTCTTTTCAAAGACTGAAAATAAAAAATAAAAATTAAGGACAAGTAATACAACATGGACAATGCATTTTAAACTTCGATAGAAGTATCTTTATACTTTGGTTCAGAGAAAAGGTCAATTATTGAACGAAAGTTTTAGTCATTTATTACAACATTTTCGTATATTCCTCATATATATTTATTACAACATTGTGCCGTACATCTTGAGTGCAAACATTAATTTGTACTGAGATCTAAGATGTGAAGTACATATATTATGCACAAATTGTCAAGATAATCAAGGAGTACGTGCACTAATGAAGTGCAGAACTTTGTCAAAAAATGATGCATCTACTTTATAGGAAACGCTTTCTTTTTATGTTGTATTCCTGGCTTTCAGTTATATTATCATTTAATTTTCTTTATTTTTGGAAATATTTCGCGGTTAAACTTAAACTTCATGCGTGCTATTGCTGGCTTTCCGTTACATAACAATATAAGAATTTGATTGTCTTTCTTTATTCTGTTTACCAGAAACTTTGAATTTTATCTATTTTTTAACCAGAAACTTTGAATTTCATTTATTTTCGAAAATATCTCGTGGTTAAACCAAGTAAGTTTAAATATGTTTACCATTATGCAACCATTTTTTTTTCTTAAAGAAAATAGCCAATAAAGCTAGCCGATACAATTTGTGAATTTTTTTCAGCAATCCGTTTTATAATGTATTTGAACACACACAAAAGTAAGTACACAAAGTTATATTTAGATTTTTTTTTCTTGCGGATCCTATATTGTCCCTTTATTGTGAATTTTAATGCACACTTTTCAATATACATGTATACGCTATACATATATGTGTACACGTTTCTAACATCGGTTGATAAGAGTTAATTTAATAAATTAATTCATGACACGACACATTGTTATCTGTGAATATGTATAACTTACTAGTGTCCAGCAATGACACACAACGTGTTTGTTTTTGGTACTCTCAAAAGGGGTCAACCAAACTTTTACCTACTAGAGGATACAAGCAACGGTTTGGCGGTATACCAAGCTGAAGGGGCTACGGAAGAAAAATTTCCCGTTGTCATAGCGAGCAGGTGCAACATTCCATTCATGTTACCTGTGGCAGGTAAAGGCAAGGTAATGTTCTTATCAACGAAATGTTTGTGTGTATTGCTTTTAAGTACTACACGGAAGATTAAGTGGAGACAAAACAAAACATGCTTGCTAACTTCTGAAAAATTTCTGTTTTAATCCTGCAATTGGGTGTCCTAGTTATACAGCTACAGCCCTACAGATATCGCTATGCTGTATCTGTATACCCACTGCCGAACTGACTGAGTATTGTGTGAACCTGTGTGACCTCATAATGTGTATTCCAGTTGCATTCCAATGACGATGACAATTGTCGATTTCAAAACTTGAGTGTGTATGATTGTGTTGCAAAATCAACCATGTCAATTTTAGCATGCGTGTTTAGTGAATGTCAAGTCTGAAGCGTAGGACAACTCGTACACTTCTGTTTCAAATTTGACAATGTTTTGTTATTTGTTTTTTACTGTTGAAATTAGTTGCATTGTTAAAATAGACAATTATTCACCTTTAGCGATGAATTATTTTTGACCACTTGAGATTCTTTTTTTGCTAACCTGCCTTCTGCGTTATGTGTGATTTTGATATTACTACGCGGGCCTCAAAAGATTACAAATAGAAAATAAATACTAAATATGCTTGTTTTTGTATCTGTCAAAACACAAACAATATACAGAATTAATTGCAGGAAAAAGACAGTAACTGTTTAAGTGTCTTTATATATCAGCTGTATTTGTACTCGGCTCGAAACAGGTGTAGTAGCTCGCTAAAAGCTCCGATACGCCTTGTTTCCTAGCCTCGTATAAATACAGCTGATATTTAAAGACACTAAACAGTTATTGTCTATGCATCTCTTTTCTTTTGTATACACCTGTATTTTATGCATTGTGTGTGACAAAATGTTTATTCCGGTAGCATTTAAAATATGTGTATATGTCACAGAACCAATTTAACAATACCATAAAATACATGTACATAATTCGTTCTAATATATTTTTTACAGAAAAAAATAGTATGTTAAACAAACAATGCGAAATTTTTATATACGGTATCAAAATAATCTCAAGTTAGAAGTCCATATTTATTTATGATTGACTTTTATACGGGCCACACTACTCACTTCTTTTGTAATATTCCTCGAGTAGTTACAGGGAAGGTAATGACGTTGCTAACGTAATTTGTTATTTTCGCGACGTCAAACTGTGACATATTGGGAAAAGATGCATTTTTCGACTGATTTTTATCATTCAAACTGATTTAATTTGAAAACGAGTTCATGGACCCCTATTTTTCAAAACGGCATTTTGTTCCATTTTGCAGGGAGATTATGTTACCCAAATTTTATAAAACTGTAAATAGAGGATTTTTTTTAATTTTGATAAACATGCAGTAAAAAATGACGTGTTTTACTAAATTCATGAACATTTGGTAACTGAGTTATTTCTGAATAAAAAATGCATATTTTTTATGAAATTTATAAAATACAGAACTTACCGAATATTTAACAAAAAACAATTTGTGTTTATCTTTTATAACAAAAAAGTTATGTCTTTCTTTCGAAAAAGAAATTACGGCCACAAATCTGAATTTTGAGCAAATATACAAAATTTCGACCTCATTTTACTCAAAAAGTAGCACATGAAGGTATATTTTTCATTACATATTTGATTTAATCAGATAAAAAATAGCCTATATGCAAATTTTCATGAACTTGTAAATACAGGATCAAAACTGTATCGTATGCCCTTAAACGTTCTATACAGAATTATTTCTTGTTCGTGGTATGTTATATGCTTACTATATTAAATATCGTATAGCTGCACTAAAATAGTATTATTTTTAAATCAGATAACTTTGTATTGTATGGATGTCTTGTTCCTGTGATCGAATGATAAGGTTTGTTAAATTCATATAAGGATAGGATTCGCTTAGACTTCATGATCTTGAGCACCCAAGGTATCTGCCTGTATTTGGATATAATACTTATATATGCGTATAAAATATTTATAAAACATTGATTCTAAATTTGTTAAAATAGAAGATTAAATCATACAACTTTTATTTTTATTATTCAGAATGTTGTCGGTGAAATTTATAAAGTGGATGACAGCATGTTAAACCGTTTAGATATCTTAGAGAGAAAAGCAGAAATCCTTGACAGACGTGAAATAAATGTCATATCCAATGGACGTACTATAATATGCTGGTGTTATCATCTGGTTAACCACAAGAAAGAGCTACAAGAACTACCAACAATCGATAATTATGACACGAATGGTTCACACGGCCTACCATATATTCCCAATTCTTTAGAAATATGTGACGATTTCAGCGATGTACAAATACCGAAATAAATGAGAATAACATAAAACAGTGACGATAACTATCACAATATGTTATGACAAAAGATGACAAATTAATGCAAACATATTACAATGAATTGTTGTTTTTCATATATACAGACGTAAATAAAAACGTGTTTAAAATGTCTATATTAGGGTTGTTTTCTCCTGTGGCATAATATATTGGGTATATTATTCCCACGTTGCTCACATATTAATTTTATACAAAACAAAAAGATAACTGCCCTGAATTTAGAATTTCAGAAACGAATACACATTTCTCATAAAAATAAATCAAAAGGCAAAGTATACGTTTCCTTTTTGGTTTATCTTCGAATTTCTATTTGAAATAAGGGAGGTAAAATCTTGTAAATGTATACCTCGTTTATTTCCTCCTCTAGAATTTACCATAACACGAATTTCGCTGGGAATGATTGGGTGATTGCTGTTTTCTCTACGACGCCTGAGCACAAAAAGTCTATATTGCAGAGATAATGAATTCCGGATAATATATTCATGCATGACATATATATATATATCTTTTAGACTTGTCTATCATGTCATCATTTTCAGTTATCACAGCTAGTCTAAACAAGAGGCTCTCAAGAGCCTGAATCGCTCACCTGAATTTTTTTGGTTAAATCTCTCACCAATGATTATTTTGGCTTTTCAATTTATTTAAATGTTCTTTGAATCGTCCTATTTTCTTCAAAGCAAAAAAAAAATCAATTTCTCCTATGTTCTTTTTTAGCCATGACGGCCATGTTTTTTGATGAAATAAAAAATAAAGCACAAATTTTATTTTATACACCCTACTGATCATTCAGTTGAAGTTTGGTTGAATTTGGTTGAGTAGTTTTAGAGGAGAAGATTTTTTAAAGTAAGCAAATATGATGAATAAATTGTGAAAAATTGTCATTAAAGAACAATAACCCCTTAAGGAGTCAATTGACAATTTTGGTCATGTTGACTTTTTTGTAGATCTTACTTTGCTGATAATTTTTGCTGTTTACAGTTTATCTTTATCTATAATAATATTCAAGATAATGACCAAAAACTGCAAAATTTCCTTAAAATTACCAATTAATTGGCAGCAACCCAACAATGGATTGTTTGATTCATCTGAAAATTTCAGGGCTGATAGATATTGACCTAATGAACATTTTTACCCCATGTCAGATTTGCTCTAAATGCTTTCGTTTTTAAGATATAAGCCAAAAACTGCATTTGACCCCAATGTTCTATTTTAAGTAACGGCGGCCATGTTTTTTGACGGATCAAGAATCCAAGCACACACTTTGTGCAGGATATTCTAAGGAACAATCATGCTAAGTTTCATCCAAATCCATTCAGTTGTTTCAGAGGAGAAGATTTTTTAAAATTGGCAAATATGATGAATAAATTGTGAAAAATTGTCATTAAAGGACAATAACCCCTTAAGGGGTCAATTGACAATTTTGGTCATTTTACTTATTTGTAGATCTTACTTTGCTGATCATTGTTGCTGTTTAAATCCAATAATATTCAAGATAATAACCAAAAACAGTAAAATTTCCTTAAAATTACCAATTAAGTGGCAGCAACCCAACAATGGTTCGTTTGATTCATCTGAAAATTTCAGGGCTGATAGATCTTGACCTAATGAACATTTTTACCCAATGTCAGATTTGCTCTAAATGCTTTCGTTTTTGAGATATAAGCCAAAAACTGCATTTGACCCCTATGTTCTATTTTAAGTAACGGCGGCCATGTTTTTTGACGGATCAAAAATCGAAGCACACACTTTGTGCAGGATATACTAAGGAACAATCATGCTAAGTTTCATTCAAATCCATTCAGTAGTTTCAGAGGAGAAGATGTTTGAAAAATTGTTAACGACGACAGACGACGACGACGACGACGACGACGTCGACGACGACGACGACGGACGCCAAGTGATGAGAAAAGCTCACATGGCCTTTTAGGCCAGGTGAGCTAAAAAGTAGAGCGAAAGATACCCAATGAATATTTAAACTCATAAGTCGAAATCATGCCATTGCAAAAACGACCATGAGACAAATAATAAAAAAAATTGTATACAAAACTCAGATACATAAAAATCTAAGCACTGAACGACACGAATAAATACCACAACTAAAACAGTTTAACGACCTGAGTGTTCAGTTATGTTAATATGTTTGAACTAAATGCCCTTTTCACACATGTGAATGGTCATGATGAATTCTTCTCTCGTAATTGGAAACCTCAGACTGTTAAACTTTAAAAAAAAAAATATATAAATATAGACGTTGGATCTTTTCCTACAGGACATTGATATTGCGCTGTTTGAACAATATATTGAAGTGATGCAATTGGTGTTTAATGATGTTCTTCCTCCTTTACCGAGATATTTGAAATTTATGTAATAATTCTCTAATTCACATGAACAATATGTATTCCTTAGAAAGTGCTTATGACTGAATATTTCGCAACAATTTTGGTGTCAAATGAAAACGATCATGACTCTTTCCTCAAGGTCAACATGAACTGTACACAAAAAACTACACTTTATGAATTCCGTTTTCACTTGTGTACAGCTGATGACCTTAACTGCATTCACGGTCATCCCAAGATGTCGGATGAAAAATTAGATCAGTTTCTGTATTGTCTGTTAAAGTGTTGCTATATCATTTTCTTTACAAATCATACATTGAAACTATGTAAATCTATAAAATATTCACACGGAAATCACTGATCACTACCGAGAAATGTGCATGAAACAGGAATTTCGATTTGAAAAAATCGTTGAGATGACCGTAAATCACAATTGAGATGACCGTTACAGAATCAGCGATTCATAACAAGGGTGACCGTAATTGGTTTTAAGATGACCGTAATTTCTAAGAAATATCTGTATTTATATAACTACCATTTGTATCAAATGTAGTTAATCGTGTTAGTATAAACGTATTAATATGAGAGATTATCCTATAAGTAGAAGAAAATAAGACGTGCATAATTCACCATATGTATATTTTTTACGGTAGAGGGTTTAGTTTTTAAAATGAATTTGCAACAAGACATGCACATGAACAAGTGGGGAAACCATGCAACAAAAGCGCGATAAAATGACACCTTACATGTATAATGAAAAAAATGCGGTGCACAGCCTCCAACTATATATATATTATTAATAATAATACAAAAGATTTTTTTTTATTTCTGGGATTCCATTTAATGACACATTTTTAAAAATGCCGATGCATGTATATACACCCATTGATATTATATCTTCCATTTTGTCGTGCAAATAAAATAACAGAAAATATTTTGAAAATATCATACAACTAAACTAGTGATGGTGAGCTCCAGCAAAGTAGATCCTTAAAATAGTCTTGTACGAATAGAGTATCACAAGGGGGAACGTTGTCAATTTGTATAAATACAGAAATGTTATTCATAAAGTCAGGATTCTACTTGGTCAAAATATCTCCCCATTACGTCAGACTGCAGGGCCGCGTTCAATAGTGCTACGTAGATTTTGACTATTGAACGTGTAGCTATAGACAAGCTGTTGCATAGATATTGAACTCAACCCGGTTCATTTTCACAATCGTTGAAATGGAAGCCATTGTAGGGATGACGTGCTTCCAATTTTGCTCTCGAAAACCGATAAATTTATCAAAATAGGACTATTACGATCCTTATATGTCAGTTGTATTTTAAAAGACAAATGTATCTTCTAGCTAATGAGCAACCGTTAATGATCTTGTCTGCATTGATTCAACTTAAAACTATTGTCTGATCGGATGTCAGGTGGAATTTTCGAAAATTCTTAAGCTTTAAAAAAATTTCTGATTAAATATTTCGTGGAAGGGCAGACTAAAAATGTTCAGTGGTTAAAGATTATAAACCCTAGTTATCACACACAAAATGTATATTTTTCGAAGATGCATTTTTTAATATCATCCAAATTAAAAGACTGTCGTCAGAAAAAATAGCTATTTGAACACACCTACTCTAGATCTGTTTTTGTGATTCATTAGATAGGTATTTCACTTGACCCATATATTTCATCTGTTATATATGGGTCAAGTGAAATACCTATCTAATGAATCACAAAAACAGATCTAGAGTACTGTAATTTTTTTACGTTATAAAGTCAACCTGTAGCTTTGATATATAAAAATGATAGAATCTGAAGCGAGATGCTATATCAGATACTCTTGCTTTGTACGTTTTAAAGACAAAATAAACACCTCAAACACGCCCTAACATAAAAAGGTGCACTCGATTTTCTCTTTTCGCTACAAACGTTTTCTATTTTGGGAATTTCTTTCTTGATTCAAATGGAAGGGCAGACCCGAAAATTTCTGAACTCATTGATTGATATGTTCTCCGTTCGTGGTTAAAAAATTAAATCGGAGGTTATGCATGTTCTACATCCAACTTATAGATACCCATGTCGTCTACTTGATATCTTATTGTTATACATTACTACGTAATAGGTAAATTAAAAACTTATGCATATGGTGTTTTTAAAATTAACACTTCATTTCGTAATTGAGAAGAAAATTGTCATTTAATTTGTTTCTTATAACTTTTAAAAATATTGTTACTATAGTAAACATTGTAATCATACGTTTTTTGATTGAGTTAAGTCTGCCAATTGATATTTTATTGTATGTTTTTCTATGTTGTGATGTTATGCTATTGTTTCAGAAAAAGGGAGAAGGTTTGGATCCATTAAAACGTTTAATCCCGCTGCAAATGTTTGCACCTGTCCTAAGTCAGGAATCTGATGTACAGTAGTTGTCGTTTGTTTATGTAATATATACGTGTTTCTCGTTTCTCGTTTTGTTTATATAGATTAGACCGTTGGTTTTCCCGTTTGAATGGTTTTACACTAGTAATTTTGGGGCCCTTTATAGCTTGTTGTTCGGTGTGACCCAAGGCTCCGTGTTGAAGGCCGTACTTTAACCTATAATGGTTTACTTTTTTAAAAAATTTTATTTGGATGGAGAGTTGTCTCATTGGCACTCACACCACATCTTCCTATATCTAATTACAGTAAATATTTAGCGCCTTCTCTAAGAAAGAGCTACGATTTTTTTGTTCTATTTCGACTGGGTTTAATTTTCGCCTGTTTATATCAAGAAAAAATAAGATTTTCATCTGCTTCCTCTAGAATCATACACATGGCCTCGATTACCGAATATTCATATGCATTATTAATGTTTTTTATGCTCCATTTATGGGCATTATGTTTTTTTAGTTTGTGCGTGCGTTCGTCAGTTTGTCTGTTCGTTTGTCCAGATTCAGGTTAAATCAGCTGGAAACTTAGTTCAGTTTTTCCCTATAGTATGATCTTTTCAATTTTAATGCCAAATTAGTTTTATCCCGTTTTTACAGTCCAACAAACACAGAAAATGATACTGTAGATGAGGCATCCGTGTACTAGGGACACATTCATGTTTCTTCAAATTTTCGTCGTATCGCTGTCAATTTGTATTAGACATTTGCGGAAACTATGTCTATACCTAGGATAACACTTTAGACTTGCGATTATTGGTGACAATAACAAGGGGTCATCTCAAAATACAATAACAAACCAACAACACAGATACATGTACAAAAAAAAAAATAGCAAAAGGTGTCTTCTATATATAAAAAAAAACGATTTAAGCAACACGTTAAATTGCATGTGTCCGAAGTGCTTTTCTGAATTTACCATCAGGACCGCACAAAGCCGAATATTTGAAGATAATGATTCAAGGACCGAAGGTGTAGATAGATGTGTGATATATAATTATCAGCAAGAGCAATAAATTTCCCCCGCGAAACAGGGTCCTTTTAATGCAATGTTTAGCATAAGAAAACCATAAAAAATATTGTTCAGAGGACACTCTACAAACAGTTTCATTTGAAATAATATTTTTTGTGTCGTTTTTGTTTTGCACGAGTACAACTTGACTTTGTATTCGCAACTGTTGCATTGCCGACTTAAATAGATTGTGATTGTTATGACAATTTCTTTTTTGGCTGCTACTCTATTGCATTATTTTATTTTTATCTCTAACAGTCAGTTGAAAAAAAATGCGTATAAACTTTGTGACACAATGAGAGATCACAGGTTGTTCCAGGTGTTGGAACACTCCATTTCTTGCCAATGAATGCTTTTGAATAGGGACATATGGTCGGATCCCCTCCCCCTTATCTTGGGTTGGAATCTCCGTTTAAAAATGGCTGAATCAATCCCTATATTACAATTCTATGAAAATAGGACAAGTCTCGGAACAGGGGTAAAAGCTCATGTTTCGAGCATACCAGTCCCACCCATGTTCATCAGGGTCAATTATCGACACCGCGAGAGAGAAAAAACGTCCATTCTTAATGATTTCCAAGATCTCTATTATAATAATTGCATAAAAGAAAAACAACTTGGAACTCGTTTGTCATATTTTTGTGTTGTTGTTGTAGACAAAGATAGCAAAGTTTTAACAATTTTAGTACACCTATTCTTACATTTCAACAAGGTCTAGCGAACTTTCTAAAATAAATTTCCGAAATGGAGAAATTCGTTTATATAACTACATGTAGCTACTGCAACGACAATTGCGATAGTTTGTGTGTCTCATGTTAAATTAATTTTTAAAATGATGTTACTTCATTCTTCCATGCGTCGTACACTTACAGCATCATCAACCTAGATAACATACTATATATAAATAATGTTGACACATTGCTGCAAATATATTATTTGGATCGACGGTTTATTTTAACACTTTGAGAAAGCCCCAGATTTAAATGCTACCTGTAGGTGTAATTGTAATCCTAATCGTAGGTGTATGACAGTTTTCGCAAATGCCTATTAAAATTCGTACGTCGTTATAAATAAATATTTCATTGTTTTTCGAAAAATATGTAATTTACTATCATTGTCATGAACCCAAAATACGGCCAATAGTTTAAAAAAAGAAATTTTTGAAACATATTTATATCTGCTTACCGAGCCCCTATTGAGATCGACAAACTCAACAAAAAGCTTTGAATACAAATACGGATATTTCTTAGAATTGACGGTCGTTCTTTATAAAGTACAGTCAGCCTGTACAAATTACGGTCATCCTTTACAAGTTACGGTCATCTTTTTACGAATCACGGTCATCCTTGTTATCATGAAAATATTTTGATTATGATTTACGGTCATCTTAACGATTTTTTCAAATTTCCCGTTTCATGCACATTTCTCAGTAGGAATTTGTGATTTCCGAGTGATTCTTTTATAAATTTACATCGTTTCAATGTATGATTTGTAAAAAAGATGATATAGAAACACTTTAACAGACAATACATAAACTGACCTAATTTTGCATCCGACATCTTGGGATGACCGTGAATGCAGTTACGGTCATCAGCTTTACCCCAGTGGTTTTACTGAAGTCTTTTTCAGGAGTAACCTTCACTAGAAATGCTCATATTACCCAAACACTTCAAAGATAGGGATATACAATTAGTACAATAGGTCGGTGGTTTAAAAAAAGATTTTCACCAACTTTTATATAAACAATAGTACAATGTAACTGTTATATATTTCCGCAGACTTTCCAGGCAATAATATTATCACAAGCGAAATACAGTTTCCGTTTTCAAATCGATGAAAGGTAGAAATATCAGTTGATTTCAATTTGGACACATTAAGATAGTATTTTTAAATAAGTAATAGTGCATATGCCCTTCCAATTTAATACAGGTGTTTCAAAGTTCAGATTATGGAGCAAACGTCTTTTCGTGTTGGTTAAGGGAACCGCGTTTTACATTGTTGTAGAGTTTCTGCTCTTCACCAAACATACATGAATTTACTAAAACAGTGCAAAAACTGAAAGGCTTCTTACATACATATTTTCCAGCCAATTCATTTTCACTTGATATTTTTAAACAATTGAATGAAACGTCCAGCTCCTTTAATTTCCATTACGTTTTACTGTAATAACAATAATGATAGCACGAGACACAATTACAGGTGATTGTTGCATAAGTCTCAGACGGACCAATATAAATTATTCAATATTCCACTTGTTTACATGTAAATATACATGTTCTCGTTATTTACCTACTAGAATTAGATGTATGAGCATGTTGATATAATAAATCATCTGTATAATAGTATACAATACAAGGTGTTTTATTATGTAACACCTAGTAAACAGTCTGAGCAGCAAATAAGCCGGAGATTGAACTAAACAAAACAAAACAAAAACAACGGATACTATGAGGATACTATATGTATATTTCAATTAGTATATATTGTGCTGTAATTAATTATAAAGGTTACATGCATTAATTGATTTATTTCTGTAGTCTTTAATTGCTTGGCTCACAGTATTCTTTCAAATATTCTCTCGTTATTCTTCAAAACAATTACATTGCCATTCTGTAATCACTTGACAACTGTTTTCAGGACATGTTTTTTTTTCTGTTATTAGTATCTTATACTCAATTCCTTAATGTTGCAGTTATACTTTTTATCGAAACACCCAATATTCTCTTTTTTTCCATTTTTCTCCATTCTTTTCTTCTTTTTTTCCCAATGTGCTCTATTCTGGAAACCCTTGATCGCTATTCTGTATACCCCCCCCCCCCATCCCATTTACACCCTCCTACATGCATAACTTCTGTTGAATATTTGGTGCATTATTAATAATAATTTAAAATGGTATGTTACTTGTTATTGTTGGAATTCATTAAGGTAAATTTCTATTCAACCCCCTTTTCACAACATACAAATGTCCATATACCCTTTTTATAAAATATATTAAAATCCTTGCATGTTCAAATATTGTGATAAGCAAAAACATACATTTAGACCAATACAACAACTCTTTGTATGCATAGTATGTACTAGTCTAATTCAACTGAATGTACTAAAAGATACCCTGGATTTGTATATACTAAAAAGTCTATTTGTATTACCACAGTCTAAAAATACAACCGCAGCAGCGTCTGGTTTGATGATGTTTTCTTTCACAATAATGCACGCATCGACTAGGAAATAATGTTTTAAATTAAAAGACAGTATGCGACTTTGAGCAAAAACGGATGGTTTATACTTTAATTTAACAAAATGCAAAATGTGCCAAAAAGACAACAACCCAACCAAAGAGTAAAAAAAACAACCGAACGTCAACAACGGGTCTTAAATACAGCGTGAAATCCCACACCCGGAGGCGGAATTCATAGCTCTTATAAAATGCTTTCAGAGAGTAAAAACGAAATTTCAGTCATGCTAGTTTTCACATTATAGATTGAGTTACCTCTCCTTATAAAGCAAAGTATGTATAAAGGATACATGTATGCATCGACATTTGTTAATTTCAGTAAAACTTGTCGGTCATTCTCGAAGATAACAGAGAACTCCTTAACTACATAAACCAAAATCGTATATATAGTCGGCTTTTGGGCAAAGAAGGCACTGACTATGTAGTCTTATAAGAATGAGGAAACATTAAAAATCATTCCATTATCAATATAATTACAAAATTGTGTTATACAGCAAAACGAAATATCAATGTTTTATAATAATTGAATACCTTTTTCAGAATATTTAAAGTAATTGCTACTATATTACGATATATATAATTATCTTCTTGAATGTTCAGGTAAAGCAAAACGAATTTAGTTCTCTCATGACAGGTGTCAACACAAATTTGCTCTCAAACATGTGCATGTATTAGGCAAAGTCTGTGTTATAAGCAAAAAAATGGCAGGATGTGTTATACATGTACTTTGTTGATGAATTTTTCGACCTTTTTCTTAAATAATGATTATAGATATAAAGAGTAATTTCCTAACTTTTTTCTAGATAAGTATCGTATTCTGTACGGATTATACATTATACAAGCAAGTGTGTTACATTGTATATGTGAATGAAAACTTTATAATACATTCTAAAAAAAAAAGAAAAAAAAAGAAGAAAGCGTAGTTCACCAACTTTTGTTTGCTACTTATAAAAAAACTTATAACCATAATTAGACGTATTTTATCTAAATCATTCAAATTTCATATTCGAATGAAAAATCTCCTCAAATAAATTGCAAGTTTGCATCATCAAAATTAAAGATTTCAGTAAAAATATGGACATCATTTGTGAACAAATATTGTAGATATGTCCCATTTTATCTTAAGAGCTTACAGAACTTTACTTTATATCATTTTAAAATTTAGTACTTTCACATAACTATATTTAACTGGGTTATACGTTTTCAAAAAAACATGATACATTATAACGAATCAAATTTAGAAAAAGACTATCTAAGTTGTGATAACTTGCATCTATTCCTGTATGTTACATTATGTCAGTAATTAGAAAATACTTTACGTTTAAATGAAATGAAATAAACGAATGAAGTTATATTAATATATAGCTTTTAAGAAGGTGCACACGTTGCTTCGTAATTGAAATTTAGATAACATTATCAAATAAAATGCACTGGATTTGTAATGTATTGAAATTAATCTTCTGTTATAAAGCTAACATTTATCGATAAAATGATAGGGTATTGTACTAACATTGTTCGTCAGTCTATGTACCTATATCAGTAGGTAACTGTTCTTAATGACATTTGTTTTATGTACTTGGCAGCTTAGTTTGATCATACCGCTTTGTCCTTAGTGACATAAAGAGGAAAGATATAATTATCATTATTCTTCCGGACAATTATAGTGCAGCTAATCTGCAAGATATTTAGTTTTGCATATTTGAGGCCCTAGCAATACATACGGGAAACTTGTAACCAACTGCTTTTTACAAGAATGCATACAAACAATTCCAAATTGTCAAATTGTTCTAGTAAAAGGTTTGTTTTAAGATTTTATTCAAATATTAAAATCCAATTTGACATCATATATGTTGTACTTGCAAACTTTTAAATAGTTTTCAAAAATAAAAAAACTTCAAGTACATCACGCCATAAAATACCCTTGAGTGTGCCTTGTGTTAATTTCTCGCATTACTTCTTTATAACCGATAGATCAGGGTTAATACGAAAGATAACATAATAATTGAGATATAATGATCTACCTGGGATGTTGTTTTTATATCAGATATTTCCTCGACTTATCTTATGTCATAACAATGCACTGACTGCTGGCATTGCATCTTCAAGAATTAATTATCCCATCAAATAATGTTATTGTACTATGACGTCAAAAGTACAATGATTGACAGTTCAAAATGAGTCAGTGGTGTTTGCTCGGGTATGATTCTTGCAATATAAAAGCATGGATGATTCCTCTTAGCTCACAACTGAACTATAGTGAGCCATATCAAGATATCAGACAATAAATAAAGTGACTTTCGTTTTAAATAATTGAACAGGATATTATGGAATCTGTTGACAACTATTATGAAGCTTGTGAACAGTTTTTGGATGAGGAATTTAAAATGCGATCCGAACCGAATTCACGGACATCATCCATAAAATACAAGAAGCGACCAACACTACTTGCAGACTTTGACGACGATAAAAGACGAAACAGTCTTCCTATTACAGCTGAGATGGCACTGTCTGGTTCGTTTGCAGAACATATTGTGCATAGAAGACAAAAAGTCAAGAAAGTCAGATCGTTCCGAATGACATCGAAGGGTATTAAAAACGACATAGAAGATGAACGCCGACAAAGTAATGCTAGTATTTATTCAGCGGTTTCACAGAAAGAACTTTTTCGAAAACGTCTATCGAGTGAAACATCTGATGATAGCGCCATATGTTGTGGATGTTCGTCTACTTCATCTACTGGATACTATCGTGTCTGTGTGATGGGAGCTGACGCTGTTGGTAAAACAGCATTGACCAATCAGTTCATGACGTCAGACCTATTGTGTTCATTTGACATTGAAAATGGTACGATATATGTATATTTTGTTTACTTTTTACACTTTGATTAAGAGTTGTCTCATAGGCACTCGTAAAAAATGTACCTCATCATCTTACATATGTACATTTCTTATTCTCAATAACGTATAATATGTTGCTTATATTTCATATGTTTTACCTTGAAAAGAAAAGTAGAGATGATATCAACAGCTAAATATGAATAATTTACCTTTAATAATAATAATTATAAAAACGAAGATGTGGTATGATTGCCAATGGGACAATCTCTACAAGAGACCAAATGACACAGAAATTTACAACTATAGGTCACCTTACGGCCTTCAACAATGAGCAAAGCTCATACCACATAGTCAGTATGTTATATCTGCTTATAAAAATGTTCTCGCAGCGATGTAGCCTGTGTGCTGATGCGGCGTAAAGCAATTGCAAGCAAATAAATCTACTTTGAATAATAAAGGCTTAATAGTCTTTTTGGGAAAAAATAGGTAAGAAACTTAATTTGGATGATTTGACTTAATTTATGTCAAAATCAAGACAATGCATTTTTTGTTGAGATACACACTTTTAAAAAAATCTCCTTTTTTCAGATGAAATAGACGAACAGACATTAACAGTGCTCATAGATAACGAAGAGTCAACTTTAGAATTCATAGATTTCTCAAAGCACAAGGTAGGTTACTATTTATAAGTTTTCAGGTTTTTTTTCCGGAAGTCAAATTTTGATTGAATAGTAATTTATTAATTAAGACGGAGAATTCTACTGTCTCATCAACCTTCTCACTATTATTCACCCTCAAACAATTCTAATTGTGATAGTTTAACCTTTGCATCGATGTCAATTATAATGAATGATTATACACCTTGACTCATTGTATCTCCTCGCATCTCTTAGATGTTTGCTGATCTTGCGTGATAAGAAACATAGTTCAGTATATGATTCATGTAACAAAGGTGCAATTAATTTATAATCTTTGACAGTTAATGACTAGGTATTGGTGGTTTTTATACAAATGAAATACGCAACACAGTTTAATCTAAACAAAGAAATGTACTACAGTAATGATAGTTAATACAATCACAGAAGAAAAAGGGGTTTTTTTTGTTGTTTTTTTAAATTGAGAATTTTCAAGATACAGTACTGTAAACTTTTGTGTCTTTCATTTGTAGTAAATGTATAAAAGTCTTTTATTTGGTGCTTCAATTTTATATTTTCTTTTCAAATTATCTTTTTTAGGAGGACATTGAGAGAAATACCTGTGACGCTTGTGATGCCTTTATTGTTGTCTTTTCTGTCCACGAGCGGCCATCATTTGATGTGGCTACAAAGTACCTCACTTACCTTAGAAATGAACTATTTATAGACAGAGCTATCATTTTAGTGGCAAACAAGGTGGATTTAGTCCGTAAAAGACAGATCGCTTCCGAAGGTAATACTATTTATTTTTATATTGGTGTCTTTAAACATAGCAAAATTGATCAATTGCTATAAAATAAACAAGTCAGTTTTACCAAAGCAATTTTTTTAGTATAGCTGTTCTCGAAATTATGGCTACGGTCTATATAGCTACCAGTTCAGCCTTTTCCGCTTTAAAGGGTTTTTTTTATTTTGCGGTTTTGAAATTTGAATTCTATCAATGTATTGTAAAACGATTTGACTCCTTTATACAACCACTACATCTATTCATTAAAAGCCACCATGTGGACACCAAACATAAAAATAACGTTTCATTTGGTAATTATGATAATAACCATTATTTAGATATCAAATTCCAAAAGCAACAACAACCACTGTCTTTCTAATTTTTAGAGTCGGTAACAGTATGCATATAATATAACGAAACTAAATACATCACATCAGCGACAACTATTACACTAGCTCGATAACTGAAATTAAATGTCTTTAGAAATGCTTTACTATTCCCTAACAAGTAAAAAGAAGTGTAAATAACCAAAAATTATCAAGTTTGCTATTATAATGCACATTAACGAAATTGCCTTTACATTTGCATTACAGAACGCATAAGTGTGAGCTTACTTAATCTTCTTTATACACTTTATATTTCAGAAGCAAAACAGCTTGCCATCAAATACAACTGTAAATACACCGAGACATCAGCAACATTCAATCACCAAGTTGATGAATTACTTGTCGGTGTTCTGAAACAGATTAAACTTAAACTTAGTCCAGAAGTTGTTGACAAATCCACATTTGAAATTCCAAAAACAGGAGTAAAACAATCTAAGGGACCCAGAGGACTTTTAAGTAAACTTTTTAGAAGAAAATCGAAACCAGCCAATGAAGTTGTACTGGATTTGGAGTGAAAATCAAGCAATTATGATTAGTATATCTTGAATTAATCCCCCCTCCAGGAGAAAAGAACACTAATGCCAGTAGTAGAGAAAGGACAAAACTAAAATATTATAGGGTTTTTTTGGCGACTGGTATATGAAATTCTACAATCTTACAGAAGAAAGCTCCAAACTAATTGTTTATGTCGAGACGACGAAGTAATCTAGTGGAATAAAATTGTACACATGTGAATAGGAAAAACAAACATCAAAGATAGAAGATTGATTGAAATTTTGAAAAATCATTGTAAATATCATATCCATCACTCATTCAAAGTAGACGTTTACCATTCCTTATTTTTTATACAAATAAATTTTATATAAAACTTTTTTGTCTTTAATATACAAATCAGGAGATGAGGCGGGGTTGCCAACGAGACAAAAATCTACCACAGTACAAATAAAATGAATTTAAGTAACTATAGCCAACCATACGGACTTCAACAATGACAAAACCCATACAGTATATATAGGAGGCTATGAAAAGCCCTGACATGAAAAATATGAATCAATTCACTTGAGAAAATTAACGGCGTATTTTATATCAAAACAATTAACGAATAACAATATAACAGACGTGAACAAACTACAACCGCTGAACTACAGGATCATGGCTTGAGACAGACACATAAAAATGAAACAGAATTAACATGCGTGTAAGCACTCACCCTAACCTCGAAAAGTAAAACACGAGAACAAACTATACAAACAATTGAAAAAGATAAAGTCAACAGATCGATAAAAAGTAGAAAAACCTCAAAAAAAGTAAAGACCGGACGTAGTCGGGTGTTTATCCCTATCCTAAACAACAAAAAGGACACTAAGTACAGACCTGAGAGTACTCGATATTTCTGACAACTAGTTCAAAGCGCATAACAACTTATGAAATAATCATGTGTCTTTAGCTTTAATATCAATCGAAACACATCATCCAATGTAATGGCTTTAGTGTAAAGATTTCATAACAGTCAGAGAAAAACATGACCTTGTGCAATGCCAAAGTATGATATCGACAGATTGTAGGACCGTACAAGTGCACAATTACATAAAGGTAGAACAAAACTATTTACTAGAATAATTAATTACTGATAAAAAAAATCATTATATACCATTTATAAAAGTAAAATCACAAAAATACTGAACTCCGAGCAAAACCCAAAACAGAAAGTCTATATTCAAATGGCAAAATCAAAAGCTCAAACACATCAAAGGAACTAATAACAACTTTTATATTCTTGACTTGGTACATGCATTCATGCATTTTCTTCTGTATTTATTTACCCGGATAGTAAGATTTTTTTTCTTTTCTTGGCAAGGCGTTTGTATAAATATCCGGGAGAATGCACATGCAACAATTAAACCAGAATGTGTCCATAATACACAGATGCCCCACACACACTAGCATCTACTATGTTTAGTGGACTGTCAATTTGGGGTATAAACTCTAATTGGTAAAAAATAGAAAGATCATATAATAGGGAACATGTGTACTAAGTTAGAAATTGACTAGACTCTTACTTCATCAAAAATTACCTTGACCAAAATCTCTAACCTGCCGCGGAACAGACGGAAGAACGAACGAACGGTACGACGGACGGACGGACCGAAAAGCATAATGACTTTAAATGTCTTTCTTCTCTTGAACATATATAAAATACTAGCAACTGGACATACCATAAACAACAATCGTGATACTGTCGAACAATTGTCTCAAGAATACCAAATTTCGTACGATGCTCGTACAACATTGATTATCTGTCGTACGACAAATGTACGTTCGTCGTGCAACATGTTTTTGTTTTATTCAGAAGGATGCAATTCGGCGGGAATGAATCTTTGGAAAAGCATACCGTCTGTCGTTTAAAGAGGATGACTATTACACCAGAACTGTTACGCTTGATCCTGCTAAATAGATGCCTTGCCGGACTCCAACAAGAGCAAAAAATGGTCATGTTAGCGTAATTCGAGCGCGTGAACATTATAGGAACCAGCGAAACGCCCGACTTTGGTGAGTTAGGGCATGGATCGAACGGCGCCTTATGTTTGGGCAGAATAGTATACACTGATGCAAGAGTTGGAACAGGAAACAGCCGGTGATTTCGTTGGATTCGTGAGGATGGGACCTGGCATGTTTCAAGACAGTCGTACGACAGTAACACGCGCATCCTATGACATGAAAACCTGAAAAATACTCGTGATACAGTCACACGATTGTCTCACGAATACCAAATTTTGTACAAAGCTCTCACAACATTGATTGTCTGACGTACGACAGAGGTACGTCCGTCGTGCAACATATTTTCGTTTTATATAGAAGAATTTTTGGAAAACACAAAGATTCTAGCGTTTGAAGAGGATAGTTAGCCCTGCTAAATAGGCGCCTTGCCAGAATCCAACAAGAGCAAATATGGTCCTGTTAGCGTTGATTCGAGCCCTTGGACGGCATACAAACAAGCGAAACGCCCGACGTTGGTGAGTTAGGTCATGGATCGAACTGCGCCCAATGTCTTGGCAGAATAGTACACTGATGCAACAGTTGAAGCAGGAATCTGTCTGTGATTTAGTTGGATTCATGCGGATGGAGCCTGGCATGTTATAAGAACTTTGCCAAGAATCGGGCCTTCTTTATATACTAGTATTTCGGTTTCAAACGCGCGAGTGACCCTAGATTGTTGTGCAAAAGTCATATGAAAGTGACACGACAGTCGCACGACAGTGACATGACAGTAACACGCGCACCACATGACATGAAAACCTAAAAACCTAGCCCCAAACAACTCACAATTGTCGTACGACTATCGCACGACCGACTTGCGACAAACCCACGACAGTACTCTTACAATTATTTTTTCTGTCGTGTACCCATCATGGAATCATCGTGGACATGTCGTAGCTGATGTGAACACTCGAAATGTATTTTTGACATTTTGCACGACAGTGCCACGACAATTGTTTAAAAGATCTTTCACGACAAAATATCGTACGATTTGTTACGAACGACAACTTATAAATCCATTCTAGTTTAACAACTCCTAGTTCTGTAAATCAAATAACTGTTCACTAGCGATTAATTTTCACCACTTTCGCCAGTTGTAAAATAACACGAATATAAATCGTCGCGGATATGTAAATGTGCTTAATATAAGACAACAATATAAAGTCAATGCATACAAAAAAGACAACATATTTTGATAATAGTACATTTTGAAAAACTTGAAAAAACAATGGTTTTTAACGAAAATGTATGTACATGCATGAAAACGTTACAATTCAACAATCATGAGTATGTAAAACTACTTATCTTTTTTCTTAAATGCAAAAGATCATCATGATGATAGGATTTTAGGTTCATGATACTAAAAATACAAACACTGACATGGTAAACTCACAGTGTAGAGCAAACTAATCGATAAAATAAAATTGTACTTTTAATTTCTAACATTATAACAAACAAAAACACACTAATTATATGAAGAAGAAAAATTCTAAATAGTAAGTATATACTGTCCGTCAAACAGACTTATTTTAATTACGACAACACCATTGGCTATTCAAATGACTAAAAATATAACAAATCATAACGCATATATTCATAAATCAACTACATGACGGATATTTCCATGAATATCCAATTGCAAGGCAATAAAGAAATATAACAAAATCATTGAATGTAATGCACATCAATCCATAAACATTTTAAATGTTATTTATTATTTTAAGGTGACGAAACTTTGATTTTTATATGGGGGTAGGGTTTTAAATGAGTATACCATCCTGCCTACAATTTGAATAGAAACAGCATAATAAATGTAGATGAATATTTTATATCACAAATTTCAGGAAATGATTGTTTATTAAATGCACTAACTAGTTGTAAAACAAAAAATACAAAATATGCCTGAAAAAAATAGTATAACGTACGCAAAAATAAAAGCATTACTGAGAGTAAGTTTCATGATGTAAACAGCTGTAGAAGTCCCGACATCATAGTTTTCTGTGCGTTAGTCACTATCATTGCTTTAGTCGTCCTCTTGGTCTGATTTCTCACAAAGAAACGTTTGGTCACTTTTAATTGTTGCACCAGCGAAATCAGTATCCAAAACAGGTAAGTTATACATTTCCTTCAAATCTGCTTCTCTTGTAATTATTGTGCATGGTAAAGCATCCTTCATCCTGTTTCTACAACGTGGATTCCTGTATACGTATATAACAAAACAAATAATTGCTAGTATAGATACACATGCTATTATGCTACCAATTATTATCCACTGGTTCTTATTATCTAAAAATATAAAAACAATTTTATCACATGATGACTCTAATAAATATTAACTCAAAAACATTATCAAAACAGTAGATAAGAAGGATACTTTTTTGATTGATTTTATTTTAAAAGACCGTAACACGATATCTGATACTTTTCGTTGATCTGATTGGGCCATTTGTTTTCATTCTTATCAAAACTTTTAATATTTTTTTCCAAAACTTTTCTGACTCCGTACCAAGGCATTTTTGTTGTTCTAATAATATTGCTCTGTTTTACGTTGACTGTTTTCCTGCAAATGAACACTTCATTATGCATTGTTGTTGGTTCTTTGTATGTGTAAACACTATGTAGGTCGATGCCACTGCTAGTGGACGTTTCATCCCCGAGGGTATCTCCAGCCCAGTAGTCAACACCGAAATGAATATCAATACTGTGGTCATTTTACAAATTTCCTGTTAACAAAACTTTGAATTTCTCGAAAAACAAAGGATTTTCTTATCCCAGGCATATATTACCTCAGCCGTATTTGGCAAAACTTTATTGCAATTTTGGATCCACAATGGTCTTCATCTTTTTACTTGTTTGGCTTAATAAATATTTTGATATGGGCGTCACTGATACATGTAAGTCTTATGTAGACGAAACGCGCGTCTGACGTACTAAATAATAAGTCTGGTACCTTTGTTAACTACTAACATATTGAAGAATGTTTTCTAAAACAACGCAATAGTCAAGATAAAAACGAAGTCAAGATGTGACAAGTTTTTAATGTGAGATATCATGAAAATTATAATTAAAACAAAAGCTTTGGTATACCGTTTCAATTGGCATATATATATATATATATATTCCATATGCAGGCGCTGCTAGAATGTTGATACATAGAAGAGGAGCGTTCCAATTGGAAACTTAAAATTATCACTTTTGTCGTTAAGTTTAGGTTTTCTTGAACTATTCTCAGTATATATTTATATAAGTGGGGTCCTTTATCTAAGATCGATTGGAGAGATGCCATCAATATACCCCAAACTTTAAATAATTAAGTAAAAGGACATCATCTTATAGCGGAACGTGAGGTTAAAGAATAATACCTTTCCTTTTCATTCATGCTGAGAAGATCCTGTATGCAGTCTCATATGCTTAAACGATCAAGTCGATACGAAATACATGTCATCTAAACGTTACAATTATGTTGCCAAAATCAAACCAATCATTTATATGATGTCAGCTTCAAAGATTTTTTTCTTTGAATTAGAGTGATTTTTACAACGTATGAACTATCTTTTCCTAAAACAAGATAATGTTATCTACGTTGGACCTTCTTTTGATAAAACTAAGTTCAATCATTCTCTTAATCGTCTATATACTCTTTCTGTCGACATGACTTGTCATGGCTTTAAACGTATACCTACCCAAACATTCATCGAAAATTGTGTTAATTGGATCGAGCTGTCTGGATCCTATCAAACAAGTCACGTGGAAGTCGCCTTTGCAGAAGCCATAATCTGTTATGTTCAATGTCAAATGGTACGTTACTTTGTAAAAAAGCTGGATAAGCTCAGACTTTATTATCACTTTGGAAGTTACGTCTTTACTCTGCAGAAAGATATTTTAGTAAAGACATTAAAGTTGAATTTGAAAAAGCATACTATGTGTTTCTGTGTTAATGATGTAATGTTCTAATACCCCTCAAATTATTTTGTTAAAATCATTTGAATGATATTTGCAGTTAGTTGCATGCCATATATTAATGTACAAAAATTATACGAAAATGAAAAACATGGTTAACTTCTAATCATTCTAACCATATTCGTTATTAATGCTGTGGAAAGAAAATAAGCAAATTGTAAGTTCATGCAAGAGACCACACTAAAAGTTATGAAAATACATATGACATAATTACCTTACCTTATGGGTGTACCTAATTTTATGAGAAAAACTCGATCTGCATTTTGGATCTACTTGGTGTATCTTCTAACGCATTCAAAATGAAAATCACAACATTTTACTATCTTCATACGTCCGAACACATTTTCTGAATTTACATTCATCAGGAATACCCAATATTCATGACTTGTGACAGGTATTTTCTTATTTTCTTAATAACTAGCTTAACCTCTCACAGTCGCATTGACAACAACAAACAAACTTTATAGGTAAAACGGGAAAAATTGGGGTACAGCAGTCAATATTGAACTATAATCTTAATTCTTATAAACCAATAACTGTTTCAACAAAGTTCACAAAATGGCTTACAGAAAAAATGCATATTAAGCAAATATGAATTAACCATAGCACAGTGACAAAATGGGATGTACCGACCCAAGTCATACGTATATTATCAAAGATGAACTTAACAGTAAAGGTTTAAAATACAAAAGAACAAAAACAGGAACTTCAACACGAAATAAATATGACAAACAAAAAAAGGGAATAGTGTATGCTGCCATCTGTATATTAAAAGCTTTCTGGATTATTTCTTTTAGACGATTTTTCAATTTCACGGGGAATTGTGGGATTCATGGATGAAAACTCAAGTTTTTAATAGAATTAAATTTAGAGATTTAGAATTATCAAGTCGTTCTTTTCATTTACCTTTTTTTCGAATCTGCATATGGTTAATGCTACTACGCTATAACATTATTTACTTATCTCAAATGACTCGTCTTCAATAACATGGAAGTCGAATTTGAAGACATTTTTTCGTGTAATTTTATTTCAATACACTTACGTTAACAGAGGTAGTGCAGTTTGGAAATGGATGAACTTCTTTGAAATCAACTCCCATAGACAAAGTGGTATGGTCGTTAAAAGAAAACTGGCTATCTAGTGTATTATTCATAGGAAGATCTGTGTGAAAAATAGAAAAAAATTATATTAATGAAACATAAGCAGCCGATTCAATTCATCTGGAATGTATATATATATAAAAAAAAAAAAACACGCTAGCATACTTTTAAAACAAGTCGGGATCTTTAAATTGCAAACAAAATAGTAATTCAAATTTTCATGAATTGAAGAAAGATTTTACTAAACTTTTTAAATATCTAATTGTTATGTTTAAATGCCTCCACTTTCAAATGCATTTAACTCTTGTTTGATATTTTTATTTACGAAGGACAATTTCTATATGACTTCATGATGACATGCAGATATTTTCTATACATAATCTCTTTAACTGATTCATGATTGAGTTATTGTATTATAGTAAATTCTTAAGCGTTCAAATATAAAAATTAGTTTTCACTGTTCCAGAATAGTATCCAAAATAAAAGTCATCAAAGATACGAGACTTAACCTTCTGTGCTCCAGACGCGCGTTTCTTTTACAAGACTTTTAAAAGACCCTCCAAACAAAATTTTGAATATTCAAATACAGTAAGAAATTGAAAAGCATTGAGAAACCAAAATGTTTGAAAAGTTTTACCAAAATGCAGCTTAGTTAATCTATTCCTTTTGTAATACGTGGTGAATTTTTTAATTGATTCGAAGTTTGTAAAACAGTTAATTCAAAAACGATATCAAGATATTTGACATCAAACGAGACCCAAAAAGCCCTTTACCAAATAAATTAACGTACAAACAAAGACTAAAAACATATGGTCTAACTTTATTTTGATCTTATTTATCTTATTTATCTTATTTATCTTATTTATCTTATTTATTTATCTTATTTATCTTTTATTTATCTTATTTATCTTATTTATCTTATTTATAACGTATAATACCAAGTGTAATACCATTTCATCACAGTAAATCATTTTTGAATGAGAGTCATCAACATATATCTTTGGTGTTTCAAAGCACCATTATATTGTATTTGGTGTTTCCATAGAATACGTTTGGAACTTGATGTTATATGGTTACTAAAGCTTGTACGCGGATCAAAAAGGGGTAAACATTTGACTGGTTAACTTCTAGTGATGGTTATTGTCTTATAAATTTATAAACAATGAAATATTATGGAACATTTTGTCTATTGTACTGGGCAGGAAAAAAATTTACTCATGCCAAGTATTTCTTTATTAAGAACAAAGATCATTTCTGCACATTATTTATAAAACTGCAAATTTAACTAATACTAAACAATGATGGTTTTACACCTATACTGTGGATTGTTAGGTCTTTTTGAAATGTACTGTGGGTGGTTTTAAGAACTAAATCTCTCTATTTTTCTCATTGGTATTCATGGCGCATCTTTATATTTTTATATTTTAAAACATCAAAGGCGATTATATAAACAATATTTTTCCAAGTTTTGTTTTATACATTTAAAAAAAAAAATTCTAATTGTTTTTGTTTTAAACATGCCAGTAATACCGATGGCAAGACGTGGCCAATTTCCCTCTACTGACGAATTTGAACGTCCCTTTGTTATTCCGGCGTATGGACCGGCGTGCACCAGAGGCACAGAGAAAAAGTCCGTATACGTTAGTCGCACAACAGAGGAACGCTAAGCAATCGTTAAACACGCGTTGCATAAGTTTGAAGTACGTCTAAATGAAAAGGTATACTTCTGTTGAACGCTCTAAATCTAGGTAATATTTTTGCAGCATAAAAAATTTCACCCAGCTCAAGCGTGTGTCAAGTATATGCATAGGCTACAAGCGCTTTGAAAACGCTACAGATAAGTTTCAGACACGTTAATGGCACGTTGTTTACGCTTCAAGATCGTTTGACTTAAACTTAAACGTATGCGGGTGTTTTAGTAACAAACACCACAGTCATATTTAAACGTCACAGACACATCGAAAGCACGGATTATCGTCCTAGATACGACCGGGACGCGTCTCAAATACGTTCTAGAGACGCTTTTACCTTCGTTTCGTGCATTCAATCTACGTTAGATAAACGCCAGACATACGCCAACTTTCGTTACTTGAACGGCCGATAAACGCTTACGTACGCTTCTCGTACGCCCAATACACGCTTATAGCCCGTTGTGCACACGATACAGATATGATTGACAGCTTAAATGCATCAAAAATTACTAGCGTATTGGCAGCGTACGTGAGGTTTTACCATTTTACGTATACCACGCCCCGCGTACATCGGAGCTATCTATACGCTGATGTGTGACACTGGTATTACTTTCTGCCTCTTTTATACAAACCTTCCTATAGTAAAAATGGGTTTCCTATATATAGCTAGTTCCTACAATAATACAGAACTTATCATGCTATCCTAAATAGAAAGTGGCAGCTTTCGTGGACGCAAATAAACCAAACGCTTTTCGTAGTTTTGTTGAAGTAATTTGTTTGAAATGTCCAAGAACACTTGCATTTCTTCGGTGACTGTTGCTGATATATAAGTTGCATATGTTCACAGATGTGTTCCATTTGTACTAAAGTTAATCCAAAAATAATTTTCTCTATAATAACTATAAGTTATGATATGCGAAATAATGAAATATTTTATGCATGCAAAGCATTTCTTTCTTCTAAATCAGTTGATTTCAAATGTTAGCTTTGATCATGTTTACACTGCTGATATTGTAACGGAGAAGTGTATGTCTTTTCCTTTTTTTTCAATATTTATCATTGTTGTCTGTTTTCCTCCGTTTGTTCGCTCGTGTCAGTATCTTTGTATATTTTGACAATGAAATGGATATATGTCAAAAATGGCAATGATGACATGTATCCATGTTTTCTACTTACATTCATAATCATTCCCAATGTCCAGGTTTTTTCTATCATTTTCGAATCCATAAGAACATCTATATGAACCTTTTAAATCTTGCTTACTGAAGTTTTTTATTACTAGACCAAAACCATCAGGTCCTTCGGTAGTGTTGTATTTTGATATTTCAGAAGGAAACCCATTAAACGATAAGAGTTTGAAATCAGATGCCAGATATAAATGCCATCTTTTCGTACATTCGTCACAGCTATGATTGGTTGTCTTGTTATAGCTGCAAAATAGTTCGACATCTTCTCCAAATATAACTGGCTTGGTTTTTAGAACCCAGTAGACTGCTATAAAAACAAATAAAATTATAATTACTGAATGTATTGCATACACCATGAGGGTTTTGTTCTGATTGGATTTAAGTTATTCAAGATATCATGACTAATGCAAATGACCTTAATAATTAGTAAGAGTGATCTTGGTGGATTTTTTTAAAGTGTGAAAACTACATGATATGTATATTCAAATACGTTCAATGCTATCTTGATGTAATACATGCATTTATTATATTTTTTTACGTGAAGGAAACATGTCACAATTAAAGAAATGTTGGTAAGCGAACATTTTAATGATATCATTTTGAAACGCGAAGCAATTGTTTCTTTTAAAGTTGTAACACGATGATGACTTCTGTACCCAAATTTTGACTATTTTATATTCATAATATTATGTCGTTTAGTTCATGCATCACTGTAAATATAACGAAATTAGATGAGACTGTCATACAAAGTGAGAGTTTTAATCCTTTAAAACCATTTTCTACATTTAAAAATGCCTGTACCATGTCCGAAATATGACAGTTGTTGTCCATTCGTTTTATATGTGTTTTGTCATTTGAATTTTGCCATGATTAGGGACTTTCCGATTGATTTTCCTCTGAGTTCAGTATTTTTGTGATTTAACTTTTTTCGAACAGTAGTGCTTCAATTTATGTGTGCTTATGGTTAGTCCCGTGTGCCAATTGTGCAATTACGTTAATAATTGGTTCATGAATTAACTCATCATAAATACCAGGATTGAAATTTTGTATTTGCACAAGACGCGTGTTTCGTTCATAAGAATAATCAGTGACGCTAGAATAAAAAAAGTTACATAGGCTAAATACAGTACGAAGTTGAAGACCAATCTTTCCTAAATGTTTTGCCAAATTCAGCTAAGATAATCTAATCCTGAGATAGAACAGCCTTGGTTTTACAAAAAAAACAAAGTTTTTTTCTCTGCAGTTGATTTATAATTATGACCATATCAATGATATTTCATGTAAACACAGAAGTGCTGACTATTGGGCTCGGGAAATAAAAAAAAGACCATCACCAGTAACATCAACCCAGTGGTTGAAAATAAACTCATCATAGTTACTAGAAATAAAATTTTGTATTTGCGCCAGACACGTGATTTGTCTACAAAAGACTCATCAGTGACGATTGAAAAAACAAAAATTAAAGAGGCTAAATAAAGTACGAAGTTGAAGAGAATTGAGGACCATAAGCTAGATGATTAAATGTATAAAACACATGTTGTTTTGCTACGTGAAATGAACAAATACATATACCATTATGATATTTATTTGAAAGAATCAATTTAAAAAATCATTGCATACTAAATGCAATAATTTGACAAACGAACTGCCACAAGGTTGATCATTATCATTTCAATTGTTTTATTATAATATGGTCATTCTTGTTGGAAAATATAATTAAATTGTTGTACGATTTGAAATGTTAGCCCTACTATAATAAGTGTACTAGTTTTATTTTACTAATTCTATTATATTGAATTGTAAATAGGATAATTTCATTGTTTGATCATTTTCATTGCTCATGAGTTTGGTGGTTTTTATTCGTAAATTTGCATATACCTTTCCGATAAATGTTTTTTTTTCTGTCATGTATTAAATTTTTACACTTTCTTCACATTATCATACATATTCTTATTTATAGTATTCCAATATATACGATGATGAATTTAAAAAAAAGAATGAACTAAAGGACAAATGAAAAAAGATCCAAAGACATATTCTTGCGCCGTATTTCTAGATTCATTCATGTTTTAAAATTTTCATTCCTTTCAACTCGACTTACGAAATGAAAATGTGTAAACACACTCACATACTAAATAAGACCCTATTAATCGTAAACCATAATTCATTGTATGACATGGTTGAGGGCAACTAGAAACGCATGCGTATAACTGGTGTGGACTAAGGTCAAGTTAGTAGACGACGGAAACAAACCATTTAGATGTCTGTGTTTATACTATCGAAATTGATTAATAAAATACTACACTAAAATAAATAATCCATCGATGCACATATTGAGCTAAACACACTGACAAATGAAAATCCTCCAAATCAATAAATTGTCCAGCTGACTGTAATTAATTACTTGTACTTTCCAAAATATAAGAGCGAAAATACAAAAAAGATCAAGTCATCCCTACGTTTATTTTGAACTTCTATTGCATGTATTCACTGTGAGTTATTGCATGATGCTATGCGTCAGGAAAGGAGAAATTGGATTGCTCCTGAAATCCTCATTTACTTGTAATTGTATTCAGTAAATGTATTTAGTAATGTCCTGTTCAATATTTCAAATCCTTAATAGGATATAAATATGAATGATTATCGATTCAAGACAATGATTTTTGGAAGCCTTTTTCCCCGCAATGTTATATTGTTTTAATATTTGATATTTAATAGCGCTGTAACGTTTATACCCTTTTCCCTAATGCATTTCCGCTTTATCTTTCCCCGACAGACCATTTAAAATATGAGATATAAATTGACAAAACAAACCCAGTAATCGCACACAATAGAACTAGTTGTAAGGTTCTAAAGCAAATAAAAAAGGATTCCATACAGTCATGTGTTAAAATTGAGAAAAGAAATGGTGAATTTGTCAAAGCGGCAACAATCCGACCATAGAGCAGACCACCAATGGGTTTTCAATATAGCGAGAAACTCTCGCCCCCGGGAGCGTTCTTCAGCTGGCCCCTTAAAAATATGTATACTAGTTTAGTGAAAATGGACGTCTTACTAAACTCCGAATTATACACATGAAACTAAAATTTAGAATCATACAAGACTTACGAAGGCCAGAGGCTTCTGACTTGGGACAGGCGCAAAATTACTGCGGGGTTAAACCCTCCTTCTATGCCTCCAGCCAATGTAGAAAAGTAAACGCTTTACAACATGTACAATAGGCACAATAAAATTCAGTTCAAGAAAAGTCCGAGTCCGATGTCAAATGTTACAAAAGAAAATGTAGAAATTGACAATAATACATAAATAACAAGAACTATCTTTAAAAAATATATCCGACGTATTTAAATTTTAGAATATTCACCAAAACCCCGCGGAAATCTCACATGCGTAGGTGCTTTCTAAAAGTCATGTACGTTCGTACAACAAAGTTGACATTAAAAATTATTATATACATTAATTTTCCCGAATAAACAGCGGTCATGGATGAAAAGAGCTATTGGAGAAACTATTATTTTAATATAAATATAAATCTTTGTAAGATCTAGTTCAAATATTTATAGTTTTTCACTTGCTTTCCATCATGATATAATTTACGAGACGTTTTTTCAAACACAACCAAATCACCCACCTTGACAGCATTTTGTCCAATCACAGAAAGGATTTTCGAGCATGCGTATACTGTTGCCATAGTTAAGCGTCCTTTAGTTCAAAGGTCAGAAACCGAAACTATACCGACTACGTCGGAAAAACAGACTACTAGCAGTTAACTGACATGCCAGCTCCAGACCTCAATTAAACTGATTGAAAGATTATGTCTTCATCATATGAATATCAGGTACAATTCCTCCCGTTAGGGGTTTAGTATCATACTACCATAAACAATATGAGAAGAACATAACCCGTGTCATGCCAACAACTGTTTTTTTTGTTTGTTAAATAAATGTGTTTAGCTCCGATGCAAAGACACTATAAGTGAATCAATATTAACTCCAAAATATGCAATCTTTAATGATCTGACAACAGTATCGTAACTATATCCCTTCTAAATGAGTCTGTTTAGTTTTTTGTTGAAGATTGACCTTTCTTCTAAACTTTGTCACTTTTTCCAATCTCTTCATCTACGACAATAACCATTGTACAGGTTTAGAGAAATAAGTCTATCTCTGAGTGGTGCCTTGCCATATTTCAAGCAAGTTACATGTAACAAGAAAGTTGCAAGCAACAGGAACTGGTTTTTCATCCTTACGCAATCTGTAAGTAATTACGCCATATTTGTCACAAGAAACAGATTTAAGACGTCTTGTTTAATTCTAGATTTCTTACAAAATGAAAGACACAGACTTATATTCTGTTTTGCAAAATACCTCCTGTCATTTGAGCTTTTTCCAAATGGATCCATTAACGTATCGATCGAAGCTAATAACATTTTTTTAAGTTTATTGCATTCAAAGCGATATGCTGAACCTACCTTCATCACCAACTTGTGAAAGCTTAGAATTATAAGATTCTTAATTTTAGGTATAACAGCTTTATGACTGCATAGACAAATGTGACATAAATAAATAACCAAACATTAAATGGAAATTCATGTTTTCAATACATTAACAGGACACGAATCTCACTTGCTAGTAAATATCAGAAAATTATCGATAGCTTTCATAAAATATTTTCAACATTATGAGAGGGTAAAAGAGGGAAACAGCGATATGTATGAAAGCTTATAGTATTTTGATGCATTTAATAGCTATTAAATCGGTTTGTTGAGTTCAAACATTATTGATGATATAATGGATTTGTTGCGACTGTCATACATCTGAGAGGTTTGGTAGGTTATGAAAAACTGGTTTAATCCACCATATTCCATGTAAGAAAACTTCTACACTAGATAAGGAATATGATAGTGTTTTCCATTCGTTTGATGTGTTCGGGCTGTTGATTTTGTCATTTGTTGAAGGACTTTTCGTTTTAAAATTTTTCTTTGAGTTCGGTATTTTTACACAAAAAATTATAAAAAAATAGCCAATTTTACACTAGATTTAAAGTTCATTCTTTTGCGAGACGCAATCACGAGTTTGTTGATCGTTAGTGAATTTTTATTTACAGATGAAAGCAGATGTGTTCCTATTGTCGTAGCCAAAATCCCAATCTCTTTTAATTGAATGTCCCCTGCCAATTTAAAGTTATCAACTAATTTCAAATATGAGAATCACGATGGGTGACAAATCTGAAGGAGAATCTACTAAATTTTCAAGGGCAACTGATATCACCTTCTATATTTTCTTGTTACTTGATCTATATTTAGTTTGCTTTGTTGTGTTTTATATACTTGTGATGAATATTTTTATATAAAATAGGATGACAGGAATTTGAAGAAAGTTTAGATTTATTGAGTGTACAGGATCACAAACCTGGCATTGATACCTATATACCTAAATAAAAATACGATGTCTGATATCTGACTCCCTCTGTACCAAAAACCGCAATGCTTTACACAGATTGGTACATGATATATCTAAAGAAGAGTAATATGATGCTCTTGCGCTTTTATTGACACCCTATATCTAACTGAATCACCTATTGCTATACAATATAGATTAAGACAGTAAAACTATTAGAATTTGATATTCCGCGATCAACATATAATGAACAACGATAAGATTATAACCAAAAAATGTATGAAGAACATCCCATATGCAAACATGTGACAAATAAAAAGGTTTACTTTATGCAGCCCAGTAACTTCAATGATAAATATAAAAAAAAGACCATCACTAATGAGCATAACCTATACTGCATGGTTAGCTATAAAAGGCCTCGGTATGACAAATGTAAATTAATTTAGTGTAGAAAAATAACGGCTTCTTTTATCTACAAAAAAATGAATAAAAAGCAAATATAACATAGAAAACAAAAAACGACAACAACTGAATAACATGTATATATTTTGACATATCGAATTGTATGTAACATCTGACAGTGCTATATAATCTTCCCTAGTTTAAAAGATTTATTTGAAGTTGATGACCTTGTTTTATCGGGGCCTTTTAAAGCTGACTATGCGGTATGGTCTTTGCTCATTGTTGAAGGCCGTACGGTGACCTATAGTTGTTAATGTTTATGTTATTTTGGTCTTTTGTGGATAGTTGTCTCATTGGCAATCATACCACATCTTCTTTTTCATAGAGTCAGGTTATCGCTTTCATGGTACAAATTATTCATCCAAATTAAAATGGCAGAAGAACTGTTATTTGACAAACGAACATTTATAAAACATAAGCGATATCCACCAACTGTACAACTATGTGTATCAATGTGACTCTGTCGATATTCTTCATGATTAATGTGCATCATCACAAAGCTTAAGATTGTAAGTATAGAATTAACCTGACACATCTGATTATATATCACTGTATAAGTGTATTCATGTCGGTGGTTATAAAAACTGCTATTTTTAAATAGATTCATTTCAAGTGTTGTTTTATGATATGATATTGTAGCTTAATTAAAATGTAAAACTATATATATTTATAGGCTCGTTTAACCTAACATCACCCTAACATTAACACAAAAGACTTTTAACTCAACTATCCTTGGTTTCGGTTTCGGTATCTGTTTATAATTGTATGAACGAAGACACATTAAGGTAATATTTCTACAACAGCAATCAATATGATAAAGGTTACTGCTACGTGAATAAGAATATGCTGTATGAAAGTCAATTAGACAACAATCCATTTATTTCACAAAGTATAAAGTAAGACTTTAAAAAAATAACCTTGGCTTACAACAAGCTATAAGAGGCCCAAAAATGACTAGTGTAAAATGTTACATACAAGAAAAACACATATGAACCACAACAACAAACCACAACCGATGAACAGCTATCTAATGACTTATGACAGGTTGTAACAGCCACCAACCTTCACAATAACATGAGAAAACCAAAAGGAAAACAAGTAAACATACATCGAACGAATAAGTTGGATAGACGGTACAGGCAGTAATAAAAACATGAAGTATGAGTGTCAATAAGACAATTCTTACCTTGGACGAGAGTGCGTTAAAAAAAAAACGTACACAGCTTAATCTTAATATATTTGTTCTTGGGATTACTGAAGTAAAGTTGGGTTTTTTTTACAAAATCAATAAATGAGTTATACACGTACTGAGTAAAGTAGAGTTAAGTGGAAATTTGTCGTCCTACTTAATACCTATCTTAGGTGGCACATATTTAAAGTAAAACTTATTTCACAAGAGGATATTATGAAACCTGTTACAATTTTTTTATTATGATCTTCAACTTTGACCTTGTGTGGCTTTTGATCAGAGCGGCACTGATGAGTCTCATGTAGACGAAACGCGCGTCTGGCGTATGAAATAATAATGCTGGTACCTCTGATAATTATTTACAACACCGGGTCGGTGACACTGCTGGTGGACATTTCGTCCCGAGGGTAACACCAGCCCAATAGTCAGCACTTCGATGTTGACATGAAGATCAGTTATATGGTCATTTTTATAAATTTCCTGTTACAAAACTTTGAATTTTTTGAAAAACTAAGGATTTTCTCATCCAAGGAACAGATTTCCTTAGCCGTATTTAGCAAAACTTTTTGAAAATTTGAGTTCTCAATGCTCTTTAACTTTGTACTTGTTTGGCTTTATAACTTTTTTTTTTTTATCTCAGCGTCATTGATGAGTCTTATGTAGACGAAACGCGCGTCTGGCGTATTTAATTAGAATCCTGGTACCTTTGATAACTATTTCCTTGTTCAAAAGTATCCAGTTAGTTTCAGCAATTCCACCTAACGTAAGTATACTGTATTTTGATTGGTTGAGAGAAATTCACAATTTTTCTAGATATTGAGATTTGTTTCTCTGCATTTGTATTGTTATATGAGAATTCCATGTGCCGGGTTATTTGTAAGGGAATAACTTGTCTAAAACTCCTTGAATTATTTCTTTACTTAAAGGACAAATTTATGGTTAATCTTTGCAACTGTTTAAAAGGAAAATTTGGAATAAAAAACATCCTTTTTTTCAATTGGAGGCGAAACACGTTAAATATTCACATTATAACGTGGAATGGAATATTCCAACAAATAAATTTATAGTTAACTTTGAAATAATCAACAAATGCAAAAACCAATTGAAACTTTAAATCTATAAGGTTGAATTGACGTTTTTAATCGTTGTGTTTGACAAGTATAATTGTTAACATTAGATAACTTATATACGACCTTTAAAAATAATTATTCTTAAGAAACATTATACTTAGAAAAGAAAGACATAAAAAAAAACTTGTCAGTATGAAATAAAAAAAGACATGACATAACTGTGCTAAATATAAGCATATCCACTTTTTTGCCTTGCACAACTATCAAAAGAAAAACTCTTTTTCGAGGTCGTTGTTAATCGGTTAGTTTTATCGTGCAAATATATCTTGTAACAAACCAGTATGATTTACTTGATAACACGTATATGAATAGTCGTTTGTCTAATTTAATCCTCACTAGACTTCTGAGTGGTTAGTTTTGAGATGTTGAAGAAAAAGTACATAAGGAAATTATTATAGCGAAAGTTTTCAAAAAAAGAAATGATTGAAACGGTAAAGAAAACTAAGAAAACTAAGTGATAAAAATCAAACCAGTCTGAGTGGTCATCAAGTACAACTTATAAGATAAAATTAACAAATGGATATAAAAAAGTATCTATTGCATAAGAATAATAAACAGCAAGATGGACAATACCGTATTACACAACGGTACTAACAGGAGTAATTCAGTGGTTGTCGTTTGTTTCTGTGTTACATATTTGTTTTTCGTTCATATTTTACAAAAATAAGCCTCTTTGTTTTTCGTTCGAATGGTTTTACATTGTCCAAATGTTGTCTAATCGGAGCCTTTTATAGCTGACTATGCGGTATGGGTTTTGCTCATTGTCGAATGCCTTACGGTGAGCTATAGTTGTTAATGTCTGTGACATTTTGGTCTTTTGTGGATAGTTGTGTCATTGGCAATCATACCATATCTTCTTTTTTATATGTGAGACAGAGCAAATAACCGTAAAAAGAAATCTAAATTAGTTAATTAATGAAAAAGTAAAAGTAAGTCTAACTCTCTTCTTATTGATGTTCTGGGGACATAAGATTGAATTAAAACCAATTGTAGCAACAACAAATAATGGGTTTGCACTATCTATAACTGAACACCTGCGAATCTCTAGTCAATAGACCACTTTCGAGTTCATCCGTCACCGGCAAAAACTCGTCAATTATACACGCCTTTATGACGTCATTTACCAGATAGAGGGGCTTGCCTGTATCCCTGCACTATTTACGTTCATCAAGCGTCTTAGTGATCGTCTTTGTGCAGGATAAACTAGAAATAATGGTTGCTCTGTAGGTACTTACTGACATTTCCCTAATGACAGCAGTGTTGATTGTCAATTTTGAGAATTTAATTTGCCGAATAATTCGTACAATATAGAATTATAGTTTTCCAACCACTCGCTAAACATTGGAAGGAAGTGACGACGCCCCTAAACGCACAAATGACGATGATAAAGGCGCGTATAATTGACAAGTTTTTTCCGGTGACGGATGAACTCGAAAGTGGCCTATTCATACTCTTTGTTTCTATATTATATATATGGAATTATTATCGTTCGAAATGCCATTTAGGCATACAAGGTAGTCGGTTGGCGTTGTGAACCTATTTTTTGAGAGGCAAATCACGGGGACTCCAATTAGAAGGCCTTTAAATTTGTATGCTGAATTGTTCATTTCATTTACAAATGTATGTTCCCATACAAGCACAAACATGCCTACATTTAATTAACTTCAATCATTTATTAGCATTTTTTAAAGCATGATCCTTCTACGCGAATTTCACTATGAATCTGGTTTATTTATTTCCTCTTGGAAAATATTGAACATAAAAGAGCATGAAATGCCAAAACCTTAATTTATATTTCGTCACGACCTCTATCAGCAGCACACTTTTTATATACACCTGGAAAAAATTATTGCAACACCAAATTGAAATTGAAATTAAAAAAAACACTCTTCATTTTTTTGTGATATAATTTGGTAAAATAGAACTAGTTAAACATTATTTAAGTGTCACCTGAGTTTAATCAATTACTATCGACTCGATAAGTTTTTATCTGCACATGCAGCTACCGTAACCGTAAACAGCAAAACAGATGTTTTTATCCTCATTGTTTTCAACACTTTAAATAACCAAGTTTTTAAAGTTATGTGATTGACACCTTGTAAAGGGTCCTTGACAACTTTTAACTGCAGCAAGATGGCAGATTATCAGCATAAGAGAAGCAGAGATGGCGCTGTAACAGCTGCACGTATGGTTGGTCATCACCATTCCACTATAAGTCGTTTTGAGAATAAAAATCAGGCAATAAACGCTGTTAAAGACCTTCCGAGATAATGAAGACCCCATATACCATTTGCTAGGAAAAATTAAGTATAATGAAGGTTGGTCTGGAGGCAACCCATTGCATACAAGACAATCCTAAAAAAAGAGTGGTGGTCATACATGAGCCTTTTAACAAGAATTGTTCGAGATCGACTCATCGCTACTGGTCATCGTGCGATAAGACCATTCCGGAGACCTTTGCTAACGAACATACACACAGTTTTCCGTATCCAATGTAATGCAGAGCTCACAAAAGTTGAAAATTAACATCGTGGAGAAGGATCCAATGTTCAAATGGAATTCGGTTCATCTTCCTTGGCCCGGATTTGAACCATATCGAGCATATTTGGGACACAATTGGGCGGAAAGTGCGCGAAAGGACAACCCAGTTCAAACAAATCATAAAATAAACAATGCCCTTCATCAGAAATGGTTGCTGCTAACTTAGCAACAAATAAGTCGTTTATGGCAGGAATCAGAAGACGTTTAGATGCGGTTATCCGTTTGAATGGAGGCTGCGCACAAAGTACTAAGTGTTTGGCGTATAACGATCAACCATGATGTGAACAGTCATCTGAAGATTAATTTCGAAATGTCTGACATTGTAAAGTTCAACTACAGTAAAAGTTGTACAATGCATTTTTTGGACCAAAAACACTTCATTTTGTTATTAATATTGTGGTTATATAAATCATATTTTTTTCAAACATTTTTTGTTCGTTTCAATGCCAATGTTATCACAAACTATGTTTCAATAATATTATACAAATATTTTATTATATTTCATCCCAAAAAAAGGCCGATTTTTCAAGTTTAAAAAACTCATGGTGTTGCAATACTTTTTTCCATGTGTATATATAATTACTAGATGTTTTGTTTAGATGAACACTTCCCATATAATTTGTAAACTCAAATAAATCAATTACTTACAACAAATGCTAAAGGAGTGGACCTGCGTTGAACTAAAGTGACGAAACATTTCACCTATCTGTGTTGGTAGGTTAGAATACCCATGAATACTAGATGCAAAACTGTGGTTTACCTATAGAAATAAAGTATACCATCAACTTAATATTATCAATATTCTATCAAAATAAAGTCACGGTCAGACGAACAATGTCAGAAAGACAGATATATGTACCAAAATTAGATGGTTGTCATGCGTATAGTACTGGATAAATAGATCAAACCACAAAATCGTAATATCGACCGATAAACCATGGAAATTAGGTTAAGGTAATGAGAATCCAACCAGAAATGTATGTACACCTTACAACCATTCTGTACACTTATTATAGTCATGGTCAGAAAAAACCGCCAGTCGCATATGGGCATCTTAAAACCATCTCATTCATCAAATAAAAAAAGAATTACTGCTTATATGAGAAACGGACTTGACCATGAAACTTAATCACTCATCCTTCAAATGAGTTTGAATAGATATACTCTATCCCAATATTTTGGTGGAATTAATTAGTTGAACACTGAAATGTAACAACTTCTGGTCACTGGCAAATGATATTATGCCCATGAGAATGTTGATTCAAATTTGAATTACCAAAGAACTCCAACAAAAGGCTTTACCAAACAATCAATTTCTATGTGTAAGAAGCAATATAACAAGGTAATACAATTTGAGAGAAAACAATAAATACAAAATCAGGGCTTTATTTCATTTTGTATCTAGAAACTGAGTAAACAAGTAGAACCCATTCCTTAATTATCAAAGGTAACATGCTTATAATTTAATTCGCTAAACGCGCGCTTCGTGTTCATCAGACTCATCAGTGGCGCTCAGATCAAAATAGTTATAAAGCCAAACAAGTACAGAGTTGAAGAGCATTAAGGACCCAAAATTTAAAAAGTTATGCCTAAAACGTTTAAGGTACTCTATTTCTGAGATAAGAAAACCTTAGTTTTGTAACAGGAAATTTAGTTAAATGACCATATCATTGATATTCATGTCAACCCCGAATTGCTGACTACTGGTTACAGGAAATTTATAAAAATGATCATGTCATTGATATTCATGTCAACACCGAAGTGCTGACTACTGGGCTGGTAATACCCAGCATATAAAATTGTATGTCAGAATTTCATTTTATCTTTGAAAACGTTTGTTCTCTGCAGTGATTTCTTATTCTAACAATATTTTGAGATTTTGAGAATTGATACCCATACAGTCCCCTTGAGTTGGATGTCTGTACTAAGATATAGTAAATTTTCTATTTTTCCTAAATGAATAAAAATCTTAAACTCTTATTTATATTACATAAAACCATCAGTCCTACATTTGATGGAAGCTTAATAATATGATAAAGGAAATGAAATATCTTGTTTTCTGAGTAAAGAAATATAAAAAAAAGCACTTTTACTCTCTAACAGAAATTTCTAGTTACTCTATATAACATGTGTACATATATGTGTATATGCAATAACAGTTATTGTCAATGCCAAGAGTATCAAGATATATTCTGGGTGTGACAGCAACTAAGTATTTGTCAACTTAAAACCCAATTCCCAATCATGTATATCAAATAACTATAAATTGCAAAACATGCTATATTTGACATAATGAAAATGCTGTAAAAAAATGAAAATAGCCTTTTCTCTAATTGTAAGTTGTTTAAGGGGATACATGTTGTTTGTAGTATGGTTATTGAAAGTAATTCAATCACACAATTTGAAAAAAACATCCATTTAAGACATTAAATAAAGTTTTGGGATTTGAAAAATAACTATATAATGAGTTTCAAAAGATTTTTTAAAGTCTAATTGGTACAATCAGAGACATATAAAACCTTGTTTGGTAACATAATAAATAAAGTATTAAAAAAAAAAACATGTTGACCGAATATTTAAATCCTAATTACATGCAGGTACATGTATATACAGCTACAATATTGTAAAAATAGAATGAACTACAATTCATAAATAGGGATTTATTTGGGTAAAACTAAATGCAGATTGAAAAACCATCTATGGAATATCTAATGAATGACTGAATGAATAGATAATGAGCACAAACAATAGTAAATGATTATGTGATATTATCTTCAACTTCTGAAATACATCTGAATGATCTTGATATACAAGCTTCAAAATATGGATCTTAATATTTTCACTCTGTTTTCCTCTTTTTTTTTATCTATGCTATATTAGATCTATGGATATTGTGTCTTTAAGGACAAAACCTGACATGCTAAAATATTACAATAATGTACACCTGGACTTCCCAAAAAATAAAGCACTGCTTCAGGGTTGTCATTTGGAGATTTATGTATATTTTCGTATATGCATAATTTGCTAAATTCATAATATCTGAGTGTGTAATTTCACTTTTGTTCATTTCAAATAATTTTGTGTACTTAAAATGACATCTTTTGAGGCATGAATAAGGGAAATAAATCACAAAAACATCAGATTTCGTTCATTTGAATTACTTGTTGACTATCTTATTCTTAGTGGCCAGTTTGACATATTTCGGAGCTGTTTTGGTCAAGAGCAGAAAAGTTTCAAGATAAGATAAAAGAGGAACCCCTGTGTGGCCTCACCAAAAAGTAAAATCACAAAAAAACTGAACTCGGAGGAAAATCAATTCAGAAAGTCCGTAATCACGTGGCAAAATCAAATAACAAAACACATCAAAAACGAATGGACAAGAACTGTCAAATGTGTACTAAAATTGTGTTCGTATGTAAACAACGAATGGTAACGTCACGCAACTGTTCCAGTTCTGTTCTCCATGATCCAGTTTACCATTCATATTAATTATATCTATGTAAACAGGACATGTGGCAATCTGTCCCGAGCTAACAATTTGTCAGTGACAGTCGAAGTTGAAAAATGGACGCATCAAAGTTAAACGATACATTCCTTTGTCTCCTTATATTTTTCACGTATTTTTACAGCTTATGATATCGTTTATACCGCTCCTGATACGTTTGGTTTATTCAAATTTAACAAAATTCATAATTTCCTACCGGGTGGTCTTCCGCGGGGATTTATTCGGGGGATTTATTTTCCGCGCAGCGTCACTTATTGACTGCCTCCACAAAAAATATCTCTGCTTGATGCTCGATAAATAAATTAGAGGTTTTAACGGAAAAATCAGGGATTTGCTTTCCGGCTGAATAACTGTTGATTTTCTGCATTCATCGGGTTATCAAAATGGCTCTCAATGGGGAATAGTAACATTAAAAGATTACATACTACATACAAATTGTAGATCCAGGGTCCCAAACAAGAAGTGCTGGAAAATCTTCCTTAACATTGTGAATATAATTGCTGGCTGGATCACACTTGTGTATAAATGAGCCTGTGAACGAAAAAATATTTCTGTCATTTCAAAAATATCATTTTAAAAAAGGTCAAATCCGAAAATTACATTTGATATCTATAACAAGGCATTTTAACGCGCATTATATAACACTTCAATTACTCTTACTGCTTTGCACGTTGAAACGAAAAAAAATGTCAGTATTTAGATTGCTGCTGTTTGTTATCCCTAATAAAAATTCAGTATCACAGATTGCCTTGATTTATGAAGACATGTTGTATCTTTTCTTTTTTTTTAATCGTTGTAATCACGTATTCCTTTTAATATGATTGTAAAACTGTTACATCACACTACCAGTTGTATCCCAATATATTTGTGATAACGAATTTGTTAAGAGAGTTATCCTTCGGTCTGTCATCATTCTTATAATTTCCAATAACAGTCTAAAAATCATGACATTTTTTTCAAAAGAGCTTCCAATATGGGCCATATTGAGTTGCAATCACTGACAGATTGCTCGTATTTCGAAAGACACCGTCTACAACCTTAACTCTTAAATAATAAGAGACCGTATGCAGAAAAGTTGTCTCGACCTTTAGAACGAGTTCTGACACAAATATATATTTTCTAAACCAGTTCTATTTTTCAGTAATGTTTTACTTTTTTTACAGCCTCATACCAGTTTCAAGAGCCAATAGGCAGCCCCATAAAGACAACATGGAACTGGCAATCAGACCTGAGGTGACAACTTTTTGTTTCAAATCAAAATGCAAATGTTGATCAATCTGTTAACACTTTTAAATAGATAAATCGATTCTTTATTAATGTTACTCAAAGACAATGTGACCTTTTCAGGAAATAGCTCTCAAGAGCAGAACCTTTGTTTGAATCAAACCTTAGCAGTCTTTAGATGCAAGAAAATGTCTGTATGTATTAGGATGGTTTTGCTGAAGAGCATTATTGAGGACTTTTTATTACTATGGGGAGTAAATCAAATTTGGGTATCAAATATTTAGAATTTATACCCCTGCACCGAATATCTTAAGATATTTCTCTACTCGACTTTCTCTACATATAAAATTTTAGGACAAAACGCACGTCTGACGTACATAATTTTAATCCCAGTATCTATGGTGAGTCTTTTTTATAATATCTCTAAAAAGTGTCCACAATATCTAATCATATAACTGTTCTAGAGTGTTACTCATATTATAAAAGAACACTTTTAATTTGTAAGAGTTCGAAGATAAAACTGCCAGAATTTGTCCAGAACTGTTCATGAAGACAGACTTGCCTGTAGGAACTGAAAAACCTCCATCAAGGTAGATCTGTCAGAGTCTGTTATCAAGTAGAACAGTTCAATTGATATACAGTTCTTGTCGTCGTATATATGAGTAGCAGATAATTGGATATTGTAATGGTAAGATATATTTAAGATATAAAAGGATAATAGGAAAAAAATAAATACATTTTTAAGTTAAAAAGTACTTGCCTTAGTACATAGATGTTATTTCGCCATGTTTGAAATTGATTTCTTTTAAAACATGAAAAATTTATTTTCTGTTATACTTAGAAAAATCGCATCAAAACACATTTCTTGGAATTATATAAATAGATAAATCAGTTCGTATAACACAATGAATGTTTTAATATTAAATAAGTTGGCATAATATCAATAATTCCAAATGAATAATTGACTTAGTTCAATAATTTGTTTAAAATTAATAAGATAAAATACTGAATAATAAATAAATAAAAATTAAAAACCAATTGTTCAGAGAACAATTGAAGGTCTTTCCACATGAAAGAATTTTGAAAAGAAGCTAGTTTCTCAACCTGATGCTATTACTAATAGTTTTGATATGCTTTAAAGTGAACTAAAGGAGATAATGTGCTACTTCTGGTAAAGGAAATGTTACTTCCGGTCTCAAATCATAGCTTTTTTACTCTGATTCCAAAAATGTATAGTTTCTGTATACTTGTATGTGTACAACGTAAGATAATTGGCCACTTCCGGTTTATCGAAAGTTATTTTTAGTCTTGAGGGACAAGTTTATGTATCGATATTACAAAATATATGGATTCCGAGTACTTTTACATGACAAAAGTGCGGTTTTCTCAAGGTCACTTCCGGTTGTCATTTTTCAAGGTCATATGTCACCTAGACTTTTATTGAAGGTCTAATGGCTTTATACTGAACCAAGTTGAAGTTGTATTCAAATAACCTGATAATCAGATATATCAGGGGCATTTACTCCTGTAAGATGTCTTTAGATGGTATCAGACCAAATGTAACATATCTTTATTACCATCTAGCAATCATTTCACATTTGTTCTTTTATACATATCTTTTTAAATGTTGGAGAAAATGCAAAAACATGAAAAAGTCAAAATTAAGAACTTGACCTTGACCTTTGACCTTGACCTTAATTTCTAAGTTAGGACCTAGGGACCTCAAATACAAAGGTTTCAGGGTAATACGGTCAAAGGTTTATGAGTTAAAAAAATAAACCGATTAATTTATTTCGTAAAGGTAGATAACTCCTGTAAAATTTCATCGAATCGCTTCGATCCAAATTAGCCAAAAGATCCTAGGAATATAATGAACAATGTAGAAAAAGAATTTATTGATATCTTTTTATGTTACGAAGGAGATGCACTCACTTGATAAAAAGTGAATATGGAGATAACTCTTACAAAGAAAATTGGTCGTCTTAGCAGGGTGAAATTTAAAACTGCATAAACTGTACGATACTATATAAAAAAAATATCTAAGCGACATATTGCAAAACAAAAATTTCAAGATGCGGCGGAAAAAAAAATAATAATTAAAAACCAATTGTTCTCTGCACACAAAAAACAATGTGTTTTAATATGAAAGTTGAAAAATTTAGTTTAAAATGTCATTTCAATCTTTAAATGATAGCTTATTGTACGCTGATTCCAAAAATATATGGTTTCTATACTTTTTTTTAAATAAGAGAGATGATTTGTTACTTCCGGTTTGAAAAATGTTTCTTCTGATAATATTTAAATATTTACTTGACACTCATTCCAAAAATATCTGGTTCTATATACTTTTATATTTATAAAGTACCAAAAAGAGCTACTTCCGATTTACACAAGGTCACTTCCTGTTGTTTTGTTCAAGGTTAAATGGTTTGTTACCTTTTGTCAAAAGTCTCATGGCTTTATCATGTATATACGTGAGGTAAAAGCAAAGGTCAAAATCTAGAATGTCAAATTAAGCTATGACCTTGAGATCAATTTCAAGATCATAAACCAAGGACCTCAAATCAAAAGACCATAGGTCTTAATTATATTTGGTTTATCAGTTATATCACCATTCCCGTATTTTTAAATGCAAGAGGGGAGAAAACTCACATTAACGTTCATTGTACACTTGCAATCAAAATTTACGTGTTACGACATGTCGCAACTAACAATTTAGAAAAAATATTTTTTTGATATCTTAAGCGGTTTATGAAAATGAGTGGAAATAAGCCAATTTCAAAAATTAGAATATGGCCTTGACCTTTGACATTGACCTAATTTTATTTCTTTTGGATCAAGGACCTCAAATCAAAAGATCCTAGTCTCTTTCACTTATGGTTCACAAGTTAGAAATGCATATCACTTATATCAAAAGCATAATGGGAAATAACTCTCATATGGAGCGTTCATATTGCTTAGGTAAAATAGGACAAATCATGCGAAGGATATAACGAGCAATTTTGTAAAAAAAATTTGTCGTAATCTTTTACGGTTGCGAAGGAGTCGTGGAAACAAGGAAAACAGTGTTTGGGAGATAACTCCTACAAAGAAAAGTATTCGGTTACGCAGGGTAAATTTCATAAGCGCATAAACTGTTCGATATCATATACCAAATATCTAAGCGACATATTGCGAAACAAATATTTATTGCAAGAACAAAATTAGGCGGAAAAAAAATAATCAGAAGAAAAACAATAGGTCTTTCCACAGAAAAGTGGAAAGACCTAATAATCAGAACAAATACAATAGGTCTTTCCACAGAAAAATGGAAAGACCCCCAAATAATACAAAAACACAAAAGTATGTAAAAAGGTAACAAAATGTTAAACGGAATAAACAAATAAAAAAAATAAAAAACTGAAATAAATAAATACATAGATAGATAGAGATAAAACTGCCAGAATATGCTATAGGGTAGAAATGTTTTAAAATGTTCATTGTCAGAACTATAAATTGATCAAAACTCGTTTTCAATCAAACTGCTGTTTTATAAGTATTCTTCAAAACGACTCTTAATTAACAACTTCTTTTCACGCTGGAACCCAAATAATGTCGTGGAAGGTCAAAATCTACATTCTAAATAAGCATTATGGAAAAAATGAGTCTTTTAAGAATAGCCAAACAATCTGACGGACACTTATCTTTGAATTTGGAATTAAATTTTTAAATTATCCTACAAATCATGTCAGTAACGAGGTCCTAACGACAGTGTCTTTGACAGGTGTGCTTTTGATAGGGTCTTGAAATTTTTACTCTGACATTGGTTTCCTGTCTGACAGTCTATAAAAGACTTTATGGGAAGTGAGAGTCAAGAGTGCAGTAAAGAAAGACAATGTGAAAACTGGCCATCATACATGGGGCGCCAAATTTTGTTTCAAAATAGAATTGCAAAATTCATTAGATCCAATTAGAATTTAGTAAAGAACTCAATTCCTGATTCATTTAACTCTACGACTATGTAGCCTTATTCATGAACTACTCTCTGTAGCACAAATTTTATTCGCAAAAGTCCACTGTAGATTTTAAGCGACAAACTTTCACTATGCACAAAATGTTGCGATTTTTTGTATTCCCACGTAATTATGGGAGATGTTTTACGCAATTCTTTTTTCACAATTATCCAGTTATCAATCAGAGATTTTGATAATTAATTACTGCTGTGAGCGCGTAGAATCAAAACAAATAGATATTTACAAAAATGTGCAAAAATTTAGTACTAAACATGAACATGTTGTTACAACTATAAAAATAACTACTAGAAATTAATGTTCTATCTTGTACAGAACAGTAGGTGACAGATGTTTTTCTTAACATACTGAGTGTAAGGGGAAAGTAATACAGATGTAGGTAGTTAGTTCAATTGTATGATGATAGTAAGTTAGAAAATTTATATTTGTAGCAGTCTTTAGTTGCACACACTATCTGTATGTATATGGATTGTTTTGTCGAGTTCTAGTGACTGTTGGTAATTTTAAAACTAGTAATATACTAGGAACTGTTAGTGTTTGACAAGTTTATTGCAGTTTTCAGCTGTATTATGGTTTCACACCGAGCAAGAGTTTTAGATGGACAAGTGATAGATATGCGATGTCATGTTTATGATTGAATTGTTTTTCTTTATATTAAACCAAGATTTTTTTTCGTGTTGAGTCCATTTGAAGTCTGATTGAAGACATTTAATAAGAATACTGTTTCTAATGTATGTTATGATGATTCATTGGAGTTTCTTGTTAGAAGCAAACATGTACATTTGTCAGGATAGAAAGCCACATGCATGCCAGTATTCTAGCCAATTTTGAGATTTGTTAGTTTTGAATATGATACTTTCATTTTTGAACAGTATGAGTTCACTGAACTTCAGATACTCTGGTAAGTTGCAGACCCACAAAAAACTGATGACTCTCCATCCAGGATTATTGTTTATGTGTCCTTTAATGAAAAGGTGGAGATATTATTAAATTGTTGATTGTGTTTCTTTAAAAAAAATTATAACAGCCCCTGGTGTGGAACTTTGTCAAATGCTATGACAAAGTCGATATACTCAAATATTTTAGTGTTCTTTTCTAAATCTGAAGCAAGTTCTTCTACGCAGGACAGGCGTTGTGTTTCAAAGGATCAATAGTGTATAAAGCTGTGTTGGAGATTATATTCTAGGTGGTTGATTACTTGTTTTGTTAAGATATGTTAGTTAATAGATGATACAGAGATTGACAGAGATTTGTCTGTTATAAAATCAACGGTACCAATTTTGTTGCACCAGATGCGCATTTCGACAATACATGTCTCTTCAGTGATGCTCGTGGCCAAAATATTTGAAATCCAAAACATATATAAAAGATGAAGAGCTATAATCCAAAAGGTCCAATAAGTATAGCCAAATTCGTGAAAGGAATCAGAGCTTTGCATGAGGGAGATACATTCCTTTATTTATAATAATTTCTAATATTTTGTAACAGCAAATTTTAATAACACAAAAAATCCGTATTTTCATGCCAGTACCGAAGTACTGGCTACTGGGCTGGTGATACCCTCGGGGACTAATAGTCCACCAGCAGAGGCATCGACCCAGTGGTAGTAATAAAATCAACGGTACCAATTTTGTTGCACCAGATGCGCATTTCGACAATACATGTCTCTTCAGTGATGCTCGTGGCCAAAATATTTGAAATCCAAAACATATATAAAAGATGAAAGGCTATAATCCAAAAGGTCCAAAAAGTATAGCCAAATTCGTGAAAGGAATCAGAGCTTTGCATGAGGGAGATACATTCCTTTATTTATAATAATTTCTAATATTTTGTAACAGCAAATTTTAATAACACAAAACATCCGTATTTTCATGCCAGTACCGAAGTACTGGCTACTGGGCTGGTGATACCCTCGGGGACTAATAGTCCACCAGCAGAGGCATCGACCCAGTGGTAGTAATAAAATCAACGGTACCAATTTTGTTGCACCAGATGCGCATTTCGACAATACATGTCTCTTCAGTGATGCTCGTGGCCAAAATATTTGAAATCCAAAACATATATAAAAGATGAAGAGCTATAATCCATAAGGTCCAAAAAGTATAGCCAAATTCGTGAAAGGAATCAGAGCTTTGTATGAGGGAGATACATTCCTTTATTTATAATAATTTCTAATATTTTGTAACAGCAAATTTTAATAACACAAAAAATCCGTATTTTCATGCCAGTACCGAAGTACTGGCTACTGGGCTGGTGATACCCTCGGGGACTAATAGTCCACCAGCAGAGGCATCGACCCAGTGGTAGTAATTTACTGCATTGTGGGTTTCATTTTTTTGTAGCTGCTGTGACATCAGTTGTGGGTGATTTCTGAAAAATCATGGCATGTTTTGAAGTTGCTTAAGTATTCTGCTTCTGCGTCACTAGCTTTGTGTGAACTAATATTGTGTCAAAATGTCTGTAAGCTATATTAAGTAATGGTGAAAGATGTTATAAATGGATAGGGACTCGCCACTTAATTAGGTATATTATTTAAACATATTGACCTTGTTTATCTAATATGTTTTGTTTCACCAATCAGTTGATTGGGTTGGGTTTTTTTCGGAAAACAAATCTGTTTGTTAGTATTTGATGTTTTATGGTCGTAATTATTGGTTATGTGAAAAAAAAAAAAAATCCACTTATCATTTCTAGTTCGTTTGGTCTTATGGTTCATATCAATTAGCTTTCTAGGTGTATTTTGCAGATCTGCTTCTATATTTTCCTAGTTTGAATCTTCATATCTTAGAATTTTTCTTGGATGCTTTTGCTTCTGTATAGAAAATGCCATTGTCACTTAGTCTTAGAACTGGTGGTGTATCAGCTTCGTTGATGGTTAATATGTTATTAAACAGAGAAAATTTTATATTCCTTCCTTTCTTGTTGGTGTAGTTATAATCTGGTGTATGAAGTCGTCTTAAAGAGGGGACACATAAAATCGAAGATAAACTGACAAAGCCATGGCCAATATAGAGAAAGACACAAAAACAAACAAAATACAAGATAGACAAATAAAGACTTAGAAACACTTACCGCACCAAAAACTGTGGGTAATCTCAGGTGCTTCGGAAGGGTAGAGGAGCTGTGACAGATCATTATGATGTGCAACGCCCGGTTTACCCGGTTTCACATGAGATATAGACCAATATATATATTTTTTGCGAAAGCAAATTTACAGATCTAACATTGTTGGGTTGATGTTTAGACGAGTTGTATATACATTATGTACACAGCCTTGTATCACCATCATTGATGGCGATCCGATGGATACATCTGTTGTAGGGTTGTCACTGACTCAGACGTGCTTATAAATATAATTATTGTTTGTGACTGTATCTTACATTAATTTGTAGGATCCTTTACTATAGATAATTTAGCTGATCTGTAACAAAAACATCTTCATGCCTTATATATCATGTACTGTAGTACGCCGCTAGATTAAAACTGACGTGGAAAGGTAACACATGGCCAGCGAAAGCTCTTTTTTTTTTAGAGCCCAGGTGGTCGTGTGGTCTAGCGGGACGGCTGCAGTGCAGGCGATTTGGTGTCACGATATCACAGTAGCATGGGTTCGAATACCGCCGAGGGAAGAACCAAAAATTTGCGAAAGCAAATTTACAGATCTTACATAATGGGTTGATGTTTAGACGAGTTGTATATACATTATGTACACAGCCATGTATCACCATCAATGATGGCGATCCGATGGATACATCCGTTGTAGGGTTGTCACTGACTCAGACGTACTTATGAATATAATTATTTTCTGTGACTGTATCTTACATTAATTTGTAGGATCCTTTACTATAGATAATTTAGCTGATCTGTAACAATAACATCTCCATGCCTTATATATCATGTACTGTAGTACGCCGCTAGATTAACACTGACGTGGAAAGGTAACACATGGCCAGCGAAAGCTCTTTGATTTGAGGGCCCAGGTGGTCGTGTGGTCTAGCGGGACGGCTTCAGTGCAGGCGATTTGGTGTCACGATATCACAGTAGCATGGGTTCGAACCCCGGCGAGGGAAGAACCAAAAATTTGCTTTTGCAAATTTACAGATCTAACATTGTTGGGTTGATGTTTAGACGAGTTGTATATACATTATGTACACAGCCATGTATCAACATCATTGATGGCGATCCGATGGATACATCTGTTGTAGGGTTGTCACTGACTCAGACGTACTTATGAATATATATATATATATACGAAAGCAAATTTACAGATCTAACATTGTTGGGTTGATGTTTAGACGAGTTGTATATACATTATGTTCACAGCCATGTATCACCATCATTGATGGCGATCCGTTGGATACATCTGTTGTAGGGTTGTCACTGACTCAGACGTACTTATATATATATATATATATATATATACGAGTCTAAATTGAAAACTACGTTCAAACCTATGACTGCGTTGGATAAAAACCGCAGTTTTTATACGTGTGCATGTAAAACAAATTTCGTTGTAGAAGGGTCTAAAAACAGCACAAACAACATTTTCCAAAAGACCAAAAGAGTGAAAAAGTATATTTAAACAAAACGCATTTGACTAACAGGTCGAACAACTGATGTTCTTTAACCCTGCTGACTGCCATTGACGATTGCCAAATAAAATTGAATTGATCACAAGCTGTAACAAAATGGATCCTAATATAAATTTAATACGTCACAGAAAAAAAAAAAAAAAAAAAAAAAAAAAAAAAAATGTTAACTTGTGGACAGGATGTTGTGCCACAAACATTCGGTGTCAATATTTCTTTAGTACACCATATCCGGATTTCGACAATAAATGTCTCTTCAGTGATGTTAGGGATCGAAACGGTATTTGGAAGGCCATATAAAAAGTACCCTCATTTTTAGAGAAAGTACCCTCATTTTTAGATTAACTCTTGAATTTTAAGAGTCAATATATAGGATGAACGGATCATATAAACCGGAGGGAAAATATGATACATGCCCAAACAAAAAATATAAACGAGTCTAAATTGAAAACTACGTTCAAACCTATGACTGCGTTGGATAAAAACCGCAGTTTTTATACGTGTGCATGTAAAACAAATTTCGTTGTAGAAGGGTCTAAAAACAGCACAAACAACATTTTCCAAAAGACCAAAAGAGTGAAAAAGTATATTTAAACAAAACGTATTTGACTAACAGGTCGAACAACTGATGTTCTTTAACCCTGCTGACTGCCATTGACGATTGCCAAATAAAATTGATCACAAGCTGTAACAAATATATATATATATACAACTCGTCTAAACATATATATATATAAGTTGAAGGCGTCATGATGTTACTTTATCTGATGGTGTTCTATAATATATAAAACTGAGAATGGAAATGGGGAATGTGTCGAAGAGACAACAACCCGACCATGCATGGAACTGAAAACAGCAGGTGCAGGTTTTAAAGAGGTCTGACTGCTTATCATGTTAATTCGAGACAAAAGTGTTTCACAGTCATTCGTAAGTTCATTTTGTTTTGCACCTATAAATATTCAATGATTGCCAATAAGTTTACCTACATAGCTTTGGTTTTTTTCATTTAGTGGTCTATCTGATCTGTGTAAATTAATAGTGCTGATGGAAAAAAATTCAAATGTTTTGTCTAGACATGTTTCAGTCTCGAAAATAATGTCAGGTTTAGATGAATCAAATTTTTGATGAATGTTTACTTTTTTATAACGTATCGTTTGAAGATTGATGTTAAGAATTATAATAGTTCTTTGATTTTTCTTTTGGACTTGGTTTACTCTGAGTGGGAAACAATAAGGATGCATGAGGAGTTACTATGCTGTTATTAAAATTAAATATCACTAATGATCAGGTAACTTGTTTCAGTATGTAGTAAAACTGCAATATTTTTACAAAAAGTCTATTGAAAAATTTTGACATTCAAACATGGGTATACTCCCAGCTGATACAACTGCCAACTATACACTTTGACACATTCCCCATTTCCGTTCTCAATTTTACTCATTTATAAGGAATGCAATACTCTGATAGTTTATGTGAAACCAAATATCGCGAGTGTCGTAACAAAGTGCATTTAGATTTCAATTTACTGCTCTTTGGCACATACGACTTTTGCTTTCAATTTTGACAATTTTGATTGGTTATTGGTTTCCTTTCTGGGTTAGTATTATCATTCCTATGATATCATGAATTGGTACGTCCGATAAATGTGTACTTGTGTCGATACTTTTACTTGGTAGAAATTTGGTGATGTGATTGGTTTGTGTCTAAAAATAGAAATGGAATGTTTGGCCTTCTACATTTTATAAATCCCCATCTGATATTGATTCAACCGTTCGTACATTTATGAATGAATTTTATTGGATACAAAAATGGACAATTTCACTTACCTGTAGACTGATGTGATCTATATAAATAAAGATATAAATATCTTATATCGTGTACATATAGGTAACTCGGGACGACTGCCAATACACAGTACATTAATTTCGTACACCATTGTGGAATTATTTAAATTACTTTCTATGCATTTCCTCAAGAAAATATATATATATATACATTGTTACATTGTTGGGTTGATGTTTAGACGAGTTGTATATATATATATATATATAACTCGTCTAAACATCAACCCAACAATGTTAGATCTGTAAATTTGCTTTCGCAAATTTTTGGTTCTTCCCTCGCCGGGATTCGAACCCATGCTACTGTGATATCGTGACACCGAATCGCCTGCACTGCAGCCGTCCCGCTAGACCACACAACCACCTGGGCTCTCAAAAAAAGAGCTTTCGGTGGCCATATGTTACCTTTCCACGTCAGTTTTAATCTAGCGGCGTACTACAGTACATGATATATAAGGCATGAAGATGTTATTGTTGCAGATCAGCTAAATTATCCATAGTAAAGGATCCTACAAATTAATGTAAGATACAGTCACAGAAAATAATTATATATATATATCTAAAAATTTGAACATGCTGCTAAACAATTTAAACATATTGATTTAATTTTTCTTAACCACTCTCTTCAAATGGCCGCACTTGGCACAATCCAAATAAGTTCACAAAGAATTTTTTTTCAAAAAATATTGTGCAAAGGTCAGGCAATCTTCAGCATTTGCTGAAGGACGTTCAGCAAAAAAGAAGGATATACAAGCAAAATATTTTCAGTCATTTTTTTTATTTTTTTTTTAAATAAGATCATTTATTGTTACGAAAGGGTTCACAACAGGTTCAATCAAGTTAAAACATTTTTCATGATATGATTAAGAATGTTTCAGCTTTATTTCGAGCATTGTTTTGAGTTTTGAACGTGTTCAGCTATTACTCAAACAGTTTCAGAAAGGAATAGATGATGTAGTCAGAACTTCGGTGTTGACATGAATATCAATCATATGGTGATTCTTATAAATGTACTGTTTGCAAAAGTTAAATTATTCGAAATACTTAGAATTTTCGTATCCCATGCAAACATTGCCTCAACCGTATACGTATGTTACACAAATCTTTTCAAGTTTATACTTGTTTGGCTTTCAAACTATTTTGATCTGGGCGTCACTGATGAGTCTTATGTAGACCAAACGCACATTTGCGTATTAAATTATAAGCTTGGTACCTTTGATTACTATCTGTTATCTGTTATATTTTTCATTTATAGTGTTGAAGTGTAAATAAGGATGTAGGTTTTCTCTTTTGATTTGATTTAAATTTTTATAACAGTGAGAACTTTTATCTATATCTATCTTTTTATTTTGGTCTATGGACAGCTGTCTCACAAACATTCCTCCAAAAGTTTATGTTTTATCACTGAATAAAGTGAAAGTCTTTATGCTGTTATTTAAACTTGATCTTAAAAATGCACATATTCGAAAGACGCTTTGAAAAAACAATGTAGTATATATTTCTCACCTTTTTTTCTTAACACACCTAGAATTATTGATTAAAAACGAAATTTTAAAAAACGACTTCAAAGGCAAATTGAAAAGGTTAAATTGTCATTACCAAAGGCTAGCAAGTTATATCTAACAAAAGTGATAAAAAATCATACTTAAACCTATAACATAGTTTCTTTTGAAATTCATTGTTTGTCCATTTCCGTATTCGGGAGTAGGCAGACACACATTATTTTTCTACTTACATAATCTTTTCAGTAATCCAAGTTAAAGTTTCAGGTCTTCCAACTTGAATAGTTTAAAACACCTTTCTCTGCATGAAAATCATTAAGTAAACGCTTCTCTGTCAAATGCATGCATTTTCTCCTGCAAGATAAAGACAATCCACAAAGAAATGAATGATATATATTTGTATTGTTTTAATATAAATTTTGGGAGCTTGCATCACAAAGTTAAAACAAATGAATAACATTGATTGAATAATTAAGTTCTTTTGAAACATTTTCTTATATATATATAGATTTCAATATCAATTAAAGATAAAGTCGGATCACATTAAAATTGTTGAATATAGCTTTCCTTGTAAGTAGAATGAAGCTTCCTGTCAATATCTTCAAACGAATTAGACATTTTGAAATGTCTTTAATATAAGCGGAGCTAGTTGTTGCAGCAGACTGACATTTACTATGTCATGAACATTATACAATGTTGTATCGACCTACCTCTGGAAACCGTCGTCGTTTAATAGGAGCATTTCAGTTTGTACTTCTGTAAATATTGACAATGCAATTTCCAATAGGAACTCCTTTTACGGATAAAACTGTACCACTTTTACTTTGAAGTTTTGATACAAAAATCTTATCCTAGAATTGAAAGTTTATATGCACTACAATTTTTTCCAAATGTCAAAATATAGGGCTGTGCGGCATATTTTCAACGTTTATATGACCTGAACTAACAATAATTTTCTTAACTACCCCTACCTCGAATGAAGGGTTACCACAAATTTCAATGTAAACAATGAATATTTACTGGTAAGTTATTTCTCTTTGAGACGGAACACAGAGAGCATAACTGGGAACCAGTATGTAAACAACAAAACTAATTTTCTATGAATATTCTAAATCTCCCCATTTACCATTGAGTCTATTTTTGATTAAGTGACTATTTAACTGGGCTCGGTACTTTTACTCCCCGTCAATGTGTGGTTGTGCATTGATACATTTTTGTGTTCTTGTCTTTCGTTTTTGCTAATGTGCTTTGTCTACATGACCTTTGTTTTTCTTGGTTGACATATCTGTTTGTTTTTATAGTGATTAAAAGTATAACACAGGGTTTACTGTTATACCCCTATTGTTGACATTTTTAGCTATTATGTCTGTTTGTTTTGTTTACATATTGTTGTCAATATAATGGAAATGTATACAACTGTCATACAAGTGAGAGATTAAGCAAGCTATTGAGCCAAGTTTAATCATCCATTTTCTTCATAAGAAAAAAATAGCTGTCCAAAGTTCGAAATATGACAGTTGTTATGCATTCGTTTGATGTGTTTGAGCTTTTGATTTTGACATTGATTTGGGACATTTTTTTTTAATTCTCCTCGGAGTTCTTGTTTTATTCTTTTTTAAGGATTATTGATATACAACACTATAGTGTTTTGCACATATAAAAGGAAGAAATGAAATACATCGGCATAAAGTACATCGGGAGAAGTAAAAAATAATTGACGGAAGGAGCACGAACGATAGAATAAAGAGACAGAGACAAAACAATACACTGGAAGCGAATGATAGGGCAAAACCATACCCGCTAAAAACAATGATAAAATTAGGTGTACTGGTAGTTAAGCGGGCTAATGGCCAAATACTAAAATGGAAACGATTGTGAATAATAATAAAATTGAGAATGGAAATGGGGAATATGTCAAAGAGACAACAACCCGACCAAATAAAAAAACAACAGCAGAAGGTCACCAACAGGTCTTCAATGTAGCGAGAAATTCCCGCATCCGGAGGACTAACAAAGGCTAACAAAGGCTCCTGACTTGGGACAGGCGCAAAAATGCGGCGGGGTTAAACATGTTTGTGAGATCTCAACCCTCCCCCTATACCTCTAACCAATGTAGAAAAGTAAACGCATAACAATACGCACATTAAAATTCAGTTCCAGAGAAGTCCGAGTCTGATGTCAGATGATGTAACCAAAGAAAATAAACAAAATGACAACTAGTATCTCAATTGTTTGTAAAACAATTGAAAGGTCTTTCCTGTAAAAGTGATGTTTTCGTAATGTACTTTGTACGACCTTTCGTTTGATATACGACAAGCATACCTTCTCAAACTTTTCGCTTTTAACACTTTATGACCTCATCCGCCTACATTTTAGAGATCGGAAGTATGATATATGAAACACAGAGTAGATGAGCTTTCATTTGATATGCGACAATGCCATGTTCTAGAAAGTTTGATTTTTGCACTTAATAACCCTATCCAACTAATTTTTGGAGGTCGGGAATTTGATATTTCAAATGTACACATCATGACATTTCATTTGATATACAACAACCCTATCTTAAAAGAAAATTTATTTTTTGCACTCAATGACCTCATCAAACCAATTTTTTGGGGACATCAATTTGAAATTTGAAATGTACGCTTTATGTTCTTTCATTTGATATGCGACAACCTTACCATCTGAGAAATTTGATTGTTTGCACTTAATGACCCCACCCGTCCCCCTGGAATGAAAAGGGGGTTTAAAATTTTCATTTTTAAGTAGAGTTTATTAAGACCTTCAATTTGATATATCAGATGACCCCATTTGACAAAGTGCAAAAAATGATGCAATAACAACTATATAAATAGAAGTTATGAAACTTACAAAGTCAATGCAAAACTTGAAAATTTCAAACTGATTTTTTGGTGTTTTTTTCCATGGAATATTTTTGGTATTTGGTCAAACATATAACTATGTTAACCTCTTCAATTTCTAAAACATTTTAAGTGATAAGCTCTTGTTGATTCAGAAATACATGCCTCCGCTCGCAAAACTTCAAACTGCATTATCTCTATAACGATAATAGATATCTCAAATCTGTTAAATGATAAATGATCTACAGTTGAAGATCAACATTATAGAAAAAGAATTGGAACAAATTCAAAGTTCACCAAGGTCACAATTAATCATCAAATATATGATGCAATATCAAACTTGAGAACCGGAAGTCGTAGAGACATGGGACTAGCACCTTTCAACTCAGGACTACTTGTCCTTTCAACTATCACAAGGTCAAGGTCATAGTAATATGTGAAGGTCAAGGTGAAATTTCATCATGACTTTACATTGACCTCAAATTGAAGGTCTTGAATTACTGATCATCTTTGCAGTTTATAGTAGGTTGATATCTGTTACCTTTAAAAAGATATACACACAATACTATACTTTTAAGAATCATCCCGTTGTAACTTTTCAACAGACAGTCGGACATGTTTGGGCTTATTGCATAAAATGTAGAGCTCGTTGAGAGGAACAATTTACACGCTGTATGTATGCAGCAAAGTCTTAACGTTTTCATAATATGTAATCTTGAAATTGCAGCATAATTTTTTTTTGCACTCAGTGACCTTTGAACTTGACTGCATATTAAAGGTCACATGAATTAAAGTGTATTGGTGAAGGTCCCAAGTCTCTACGACTTCTGGTTCTCGAAATACAATTTTTCAAAAATTATGTTCAATTTTTCAAGGGTAATAACTCCTTATAAGGGTTAAAAACAAAATAATTGTACATGTTTATTAACATTGCCATCTGTTCCTGTACATGTTGCCGTTGTCAAATCGATCCTATCTCTTATACTTTTTGAGAAAAATGCAAAGGAAAGATATTGTTTCAAGGGGATATAACTCTCATAGGGGATGATGAAATCTTTTGCAGCCTTATATGGTAATACATCTTCATTAGATCTACCTATTGTCCAAATAAAGTCATGATATCTTTAAAAACAACAAGGGGGGGCCATTTTGAAAAAAATCAATAAAAGGGAGATAACTTCTCAAGGGGATGATGAAATTCTACAAAAGTTCATCTGGTAAAACTTCATGATGAGGTCTATCGATGGTTTAAATTTGGTATTGATAACTGCAATAAAAGGGGTAGGAGGGCTTGCCAAAAAAATGCTGGAAGTAAAAAAAAAAGAAAAAAAAAAAACATTAGAAAAACAATAAGGTCTTTCCTCACGTAGGGGAAAGACCTTAATAATACATAAATAACAACAGACTACTAGCAGTTAACTGACATGCCAGCTCCAGACTTCAATTAAACTGACTGAAAGATTATGATTTCATCATATGAACATCATGCACAATCCTTCCCGTTAGGGGTTTAGTATCATACCATCATAACATATATGAGAAGAACATAACCCGTGTCATGCCAACAACTGTTTTTAGAATAAATGTGTTTAGTTCCGACGCAAAGACCTTATCAGTGACTCAATATTAACACCAAAATATGCAATCTTTAATGATTTGACAACAGTATCGTAATTATATCCCTTCTTAATAAGTCTATTCAAAGGTTTTGTAAGTTTCTGAGGTGAATACTGACACCTTTGTGCTTTATAAAGAATATTTCCATAAAAAATTGGATGTGAAATACCTGAACGTATAAGAAGTCTGCATGTTGAGCTATATTTACGAATGATGTCTTTATACCGATGATAAAATTTAGTAAATGTTTTGACTAGTTTGTGATATCAAAAACCCTGGTGTAATAATTTTTCAGTAATACATAAATTTCTCTCGTTAAAATCTAAAACATTGTTACATACAGGAGCGAATCGTACAAGTTGAGATATATAAACACCGTAAGATGGTGACAAGGGAATGTCACCATCTAAAAACGGATAATTAACGATAGGAAATGAAAAATCATCCCTTTTATCATAAATATTAGTATTCAGCTTTCCGTTAGTGATATAGATATCAAGATCGAGGAAAGGGCAGTGGTCGTTGTTAGTATTAGCTTTATTTAAAGTAAGTTCAGCAGGATAAATTTCATTAATATACATACTGAAGTCGTCATTATTGAGAGTCAAAATATCAAAAAGTATATAAAAGTATTATTAAATTTGTTTATCAGATGTTGTTTTGATGGGTCTTTGCTTATTTTTGTCATAAATTTTAACTCATAACAATACAAAAAGAGGTCCGCAATAAGTGGTGCACAAATAGTCCCCATTGGAATTCCGATAATCTGACGATATACGGAATCCCCAAAGCGAACAAAAATGTTATCTAGTGAAAATTCAAGCGCATATAAAGTATCAAAGCATGTCCAATTGACATAGTTTTTTTGTTTATTGCTACTAAAAAATGACCTAAAAGAGTTTGAACATATATATTCCCATTCTGATTTTTTTAATGCCCATTTAATTAGGTGTGTGAATTTTTTCTTAATGAGAATGTGAGGCAATGTGGTATACAGGGTAGAAAAATCAAAACTTTGAACAGATTCAAACTCACCAATATTAGCATGCAATTTATCAAGTACTTCCAACGAGTTCTTGACACTCCAAAAGTAATTCATTCCACTATTTTCGAAGGCCTTATTTGAACAATTTATTATAAGGTTTGTAATTGTACCAAGTGTGCTGGTAAGATGAATAGACAATTAAGTAGTTAAACAATGGCTTGAAGACGAAATAAATCTATATTTGTAAGGGGTTTTGTGTAGCTTCGGAAGTCAATACATAGTTGGGACTTTCATTGTATTTGGCTCTGCTTGTAAAGCGGTGGCTAAAAGTTTATGTTTGTTACAGATTTCGTTTTCTGAAAATAGAGTCAGTTGGAATGTTGGTGAATTGGTGATTTCCTTTTTCAGAACCTCAATGTAAAATTTACGTCAAACAATAATAATATTATTAGCAGCTTTATTGGCCGGGACAAAAACAAATTCCTTGGCTAGTTCTTTTAGTTTATGTTTGATACGAGAAATAGGTTTATTGTGGTTATTGTTAATAGTAAAATGTTCTTTAAAATGTTGAATACGTATATCAACTATCTTCATTACTTAATTAAAAAAAGAGTCAGCTTTTTCCAGTTTTATCCATTTCATACAGTAAGTATGGAGTGAGTCGTGGATGATATTACGACACTCATTCCAATTAATAATTGACGGGGGACGATATTTAGGTCCTTTACTGAGGAATGATTTTAACTATCGGTCTTGAACGATGTTAAGATCTCCTGTTATAACATGGGAAATGGGTCCATAAATATATTCGGAATTACTGCAATTACACGAAGTAGGTGTATTTTCCCTGATATTAACATCTTTACACAATTGACTATAATTAAACACAAATTTCCGGTTAGACTTCTTGTAAATATAACAAATAAGAGGTAGCTCAGTATTGTCAAAATATCCAGGAATTTGTTCTTTAACAGAATGGTCGTTAAATATACCGGCAATATTTACAAAATCAAAGCCTTTATAGACATACTTAATTTTAATAAAATGTTTTTTATGATCTTCAGGGCGATCAATTTTGGGAAATAATCTAGAATAACAATATGCCATAATAATTTGAACAATTTCATACTTAGGACTCCTTTATGAAATTGTGTTGCAATCCTCCAGAATTTTATTTAACTTATTAACCGGTAACGAACAGAGTTTTGTTAACAGATAATGTTTGCCGTTGTTTTTTGAAATAGAAATTAGGTCCGAAATATTGGTATGATTGGCCCGAAATTTTCTTTGCGATTTAATGATTTGGTATGATTGGCCCGAAATTTTCTTTGCGATTTGTTCTACGACCGTGAGAACGGTTTTTACGAACAGTTTTAGAAACTATATCCAAAATGTTAACGGAATTGGTTCTAGATATATTACCAATTCCCATGATATTATCATAGTTCATCGGAAGGTACCAAGACCTTGTTGATAAATATTCCGTATCAACTTCTCTAATAATACACGATGGTCTTGATGTATAGATTCTGCGTACTGATGTTGTGTATCATCTTTACAACATGTTTTATTGTTCTTTTATTTGTTTTTGTTCTATTATTAAGATTACTTTTACTGTTGAATGGTTTTATGTGATATCCGTTTGACGTGGCTCGGTACTTATACATCTAGTCAATGTGCTTGTATTGGCTTTCATTTTTTGGTGATTTGTTTTGTATATGTGACTCTTTGTATTTCTTTTGTGCTTATAACGTGACTCTGTACTTTAAAGGATCCCGTCAGTATGATATTTGTCTATAATATGTCATTATGATATATTTCTATTATGAATTACTATATACGTTGAACCACAAACGTCAAAATCATTCAATGGCGTAGTGGAATTAACAATTTTTGGATTCTCATAAATTCTGTGTATAACTTTTGGACTAGTTTGAATCTCGGTCTATTTCTGTAATTTATTCTTACATACTTTTGATTTTTTTAACCCTGCATGCGTACATTGCCTATGTAAATTTTAAAATTGTTTGTATGCACATTGAACGACAAATTTATGTGACGTATATAATTTTTCTGACGTCAGACATTCAAATCAATCCATGTGTTCGTAGATAGTAGATGTTTTTGTGTCCTGTTAAATTATTCCCTTTTAAAAGTTTTGGATTCTCATAAATTCTATGTATAACTTTTGGACTAGTTTGAATCTCGGTCTATTTCTGTAATTTATTCTAACATACTTTTGATGTTTTAACCCTGTATGCGTACATTGCCTATGTAAATTTTAAAATTGTTTGTATGCACATTGAACGACAAATTTGTGTGACGTATATAATTTTTCTGACGTCAGACATTCAAACCAATCCATGTGTTCGTAGATAGTAGATGTTTTTGTGTCCTGTTAAATTGTTCCTTTTAAAAGTTTTGGATTCTCATAAATTCTATGTATAACTTTTGGACTAGTTTGAATCTCGGTCTATTTTTGTAATTTATTCTTACATACTTTTGATTTTTTACCCTGTATGCGTACATTGCCTATGTAAATTTTAAAATTGTTTGTATGCACATTGAACGACAAATTTATGTGACGTATATAATTTTTCTGACATCAGACACTCAAATCAATCCATGTGTTCGTAGATAGTAGATGTTTTTGTGTCCTGTTATATTGTTCCTTTTAAAATTGTTATACGATGATGACTGATGTACCCATATTTTGACTATTTTATTAATTGTGACTGTTTTTTTTAAGGCATCATGTAAATATAGCGGAATTTGATGAGACTGTTATTAAAGTGAGAGGGTTAGCGCTATAGAACCAGGTTTAATCCACCATTTTCTACATTTGAAAATGCCTGTACCAAGTCAGGAATATGACAGTTCTTGTCCATTCGTTTTTGATGCGTTTTGTTTTTTGATTTTGCCATGTGATTATGGAATTTCCAAATTGATTTTCCTCTGAGTTCAGTATTTTTGTGATTTTACTTTTTAGACCGAGAGGGTAAACTGTCTGTAATTTTTTAATCTAATTTAATTCAATTACTTTCCGTGATCGTACAAAATTTGAATGCGATTCACCAGGCTGCTTATTTACTACTTCTAAAGGTTGAACTGCTAAATATTTAAAAGGATGGTTGTGCTTCTTAAGGTGTTGGTAAATGATACTTTTGAATTTATTTGGTCTTTTAAAACGATACAGATGTTCTTGAGTGCGTTTAGATAAATATCGTCCAGTTTCTCCTACGTACTGAATACCACACCCCGGTTTGTTTCATGTGAGTAAATAAATAATACTGTTTGTTTTTCAAGTTATATCAGTTTCAAAATTTAAAGAAAATGTGCGATCATTAAACGTGGACCTTACCGTATTGTTGGTGGAAAGACGGGGACATGTAAGTCATTTTTTGGCATGACACTTATCGATAGAAGGGTAACCACGATTTTTATTGTTAAAAATATTAGCGATGGTAGTATTTTTAGATAACCGATTTTGAAGATTGAGACGTGTAGATACCCTTTGAACAAGTTTAGTATTTAGTATTTTTCCATTTCTAAGCTTCATAATTGTTTAGTTACCACACGCTCAATTAATAAGAAACATTAGATTGTTTATACCAGCTTTAGTACATTTCAGACAGCAATATTTATAAAATTTAGAATCTCGAAATAATAATTAAAAAATCACGTTTGTTAACCATTGATATTTGAGCCAGATTTATATAGGTATCACATATATTTTTATATGAATTTTTGAAATTTTTATACTTTTTCCATTTTTTTTTTTGTATTTTTAGGCAAAAACAATCACCATTTGTTAGCTTCTAAAAAAATCTTTTGAATTTTTCGTTTAATTGGTATATATGGTTCGATATATCAATATGATTATCACAATGTTTTTACGATATTGTCTACCATTCGACATTTTCTTTAATTTGTCCACCCTATATGAGCAATAAAAAAAATACAATTGTTCATATTTCTTTAGAAAATAAATATTCTGCCTAGATACCACTGATTTTCAATTTCGTCAATTAAGGTGAGTATTCAGTATCAAATATGTTCAAGTGAAGTTTCCATATTCCTGTTTATCATACGAACAATAACATTTTGAATAATTTCGTATAATTGTCCGTTTAGTCTTTAACGAACGAAACGCGTGCACTCGTCGTTATCAATGTAAACGGTTTATATTGACTTATTTTATTTATATGATAGCCTTTACTTTAATTTTTCCAATCAAGTTTTATATTTTTTGTTTCCTCAACTATGATGTCATAGCACTTGTACTTGTATTTGAAATTTGACTGGCGCCACATTGGTATGGGTTCATATTGCACAGTATTCAGTTTTTTTTAGAAGTGTTTTTCTTTTTTACTTATTCGACTTATCGTGGCTTCTTCCCGTTTTACAAAAGTGCTGTCAGTTTTGTAATGTTACCTTAGTCTCCCCTTATGTTTCTTCAATACTAGATAACATGGAAATTCATAGACTAGTTTGCATTGAGTATTATATGTAATCGAGTGATCAGCTTTTTATACTACCATATGCATTGCAGTTTTTCCAATCTTTCAAAAAATCCATAATCACAATAATCACAGTTTGCTTCATTGAATTGTATCTACCATAAATATTTTGTACATACTAATAATTTAATAGAAAGCTATCCAAGCCTGGATTGCAAACCAAAATTCCCGAACTTATACATATTCTCTCTTTCAAACAAATAGGTTTGTTTTATATTAATTTCATCTTTTTTGAAAACCAGAGGAAGAATTTGTTCAAAACTTGACTAAAACACATACCCATTGTATTTGAATATACAGATGTATCTAATACTTGTAATTGTCTTTCGGTGCAATCCAAATAGGAAACATTACGCTAATGGTTTCATACTAGTTCAGAATGCAATATCATTACAATTATCTCTATGAAATTGTTAAAATCTTTAAGAGAGAAATAATAATTTGCCTCTGCCTTGATTATATTAGGTCAATTAGTTCCAGTAGACGTAATCAGCCTTTTTCAAAGAATTCCACTTATTTTGGTTTTTTATGTATGTAATATATACACAATCGACGGGAAATAAAAACATTTGCGGAAGATATTCAAAAGTTTTATACACTTGATTGAAAATCAATTAGTCATTTATAGACTATTGAGGTCAATTTGTATTGTTCTTATATAAGTAACTTTTATGTATACTATTCATACATTTCGTTGTTCAATATTTGCAATGCAGGCGATTATCTTACTTGTATGTTTGTGTGAAGGTTTGTGGAATATGTTTATCTTGTGAACCATACAAAATCATTCATATTTAAACGTTTTGGTTTTTATTGACAATTTATCATTGAAATGTTTAAAATTTCCCTCCAACTCATTGAGTCTTTACAAGTTGTTTAGATAGTGTTTGAAATTTGAACTCCGTTGAATACTCGACTCTTTATCGATTTATTATGATAAAAAAACATTGTTTGTATTCTTTTGTAGTAATAGTAATATATGCAAATAATGACATTAGCTGTAAACAGACGAGTAAAACCATTAATACAACAGTTGGATCCACAAACGTTTTAAAATGTCTCGTCAGTAAACAGTTGCCGTCCACTTGGGAGTATGGAAACTTTACTATTGCAGACGGGACAAAAATAAACCCAAAGTTTCAACACAAGTTTACTATTAATCGCATCGGCCAAGAATACAATTTACAAATATCCAATATCTCGACAACTGATAGTGGGAAATACTATTGCGTACAAAAAAGTTTCCAGTACTGTGTAGAGTTATTCGTAATAGGTAAGTATATGCAAGATTTATTTCAATGTTTGAAGATATGAGTCTGTCGGGATGTTCCTAAGATGTTAAGTCCTGACAAGTATTTGCTCTGTTATCTTCTATTTCGCTTGAATATTTGAATATTTTCTGGAGGGTATGTTCTATGGGGAATCTTGTTTTATAAGAAAAGTAAGCTTTGCGAGTCACATTTTTTTTTAATGCTTCCGACGTGATAATGATTGAAGTGGTCTATTTATCTATGTTTTGCTTGTGGAAGACTGTGTTAACTTTTTGTAGTGCAAAAAATAAAAATAGAAAAAATACCGAACTCCAAAAAAAGTGATTTTTTTTCATATCTTCCATATATTATATACTTTCATAACCCCATATCAGTTTACTGTGGATTCTTTTATTTTCCTTGGAACCGATTTTCGTGGATTGCGGAAACTTTTCATTTTCGTGGACATTTGACAACTTTATTTACAGGAATTTTGATTTTCGTTGAACATTAAATTCGGGGTTCACCTGTACCCACCAAACCCACATATATTGGTATCAAGCGATAATGATGTATTTGAATAGTATGTAAACATAAAAACTTTATCATGAACGTTTTATTTAAATTTGACTTTACTTTATTGACATATTTTATTATAGTGCCTTAATAAATTTTGTGAGGGAATTCGATGTTTGCTATACCACTGTTCATTTCAACACACTTTTTGGCAATACTACTATACCAATCCAAATGAAAATATTTCCAGTGTTTTGAGAAATGATATTACGTTGTAGTCACGTATTGTTTGTGAAACAGTTTATGTTTTAAAAGGACGAATTTTCTGTATTAAGTCATTAAATATGTGGACTTTTGAACCCCAAACTTTGTATTGCCTTACATACATAAATGAAAGATCCAAAAAACTGTATCAATACAATACGACATGTTTATGAAATGATGGCAAAAACTTTTGGTTGACAAATTTTTATTCGTTATTGCAATAAACTGGACTTTTAATATCTTACATTTTCTCAATACCCAGTTTTAGCTCTTTTACTTATTATTATGTGGACTGGTCATTGTTATTGAATATAAAGCAATTTGATTGGATTAAGTTATTATTAGTATACCTTCTAACTGTTTATGCTTTTCATTCTCGACCATTGATTAAATTGAACGTGCATGAATCTGACAATAACTATAAATGACCTTCAAACTGGACACTGGATGAGTCCATGTTATGTTTTATCAATGAAAGTATAGGTATGAAACGTTAGAATTCTCTTATTTTTACAAAACTTTTCAATAACTCAGTAGAAAGATTATTTTTCGATAGCCAATTGCTGAGAAAACAGACAAAGTTTACAAATAAGACATTGTATTCCAATCAACAAGTCATTTTTCGAAGAGAAATGCCGAAATAAATTTTACGCACGGCTACGCCAGGTAAATTACAAACAACAACAATTTTCAGTCTCAAAGGAACATACTAATTACAATCAATCTCAAATTAAAGAAGTCATCAAATAAAGTCAAAATATGTCCGATCTACCTATTTTTTTACAAAAAAGGTCAATACGATCGTTTTAAGGTCAATTTCGTCTACCTCACAAAATCTTGTTAGGCATTATAACTATCACCTCGTACATCAACCCTAAGTTGTCCAGGTAAACAATTAATGTGGGCCCGCATTGTAACAGTTTTATTTGTCGCGTGAAATGCAAATGAGCATGCAGAAACTCCCATATTCAGGATTCACATCTATCAATATATATATTTATCATCTTTCAATATATGGTTTTTTAAAGTAAAAACCTTGTTTATGATAAATCTGTACTTACCTGTCTGAAAAAAACATTTGCAATTACCCCTTGGTAACCCCTTGCAATCGCTAACTTTTTAAATTATCTCCCTTTCACGATCTCCCGAATAGAAGATCACTTTACCTGAGGCGAAATAACTATATACATTATATAAAATTTAACTTCCTCAGGTGGGGAGGTGGGTAGGGTCAGACAGGTAAGTACAGATTTATCATAAACAAAGTTTTTACTTTAAAAAACCATAGTTTATATCAAAATCTGTACTTACCCGTCTGAAAAAACATTTGCAAAGAATTTGCAGCATAAACCCAAAGGTGGTGGGTAAGAGGAAGAAAGTAACTAGTAAATAAAAAATATCTACTTTAATACTTCTTCTGTCTTCTGTTAGCTGTATGCAAAATTGCAGCTTTTGCAAAGCGAGATTCCAAATCTGGTACATCTTTCAAGTAATATGAGGTGAATGTTGTCTCATTTGACCAATGAGCTGCTCTTAAAATTTCTTGAGAGGAAAGTCCATTGAACAAAGCCCAAGAAGTTGAGAGCTTTCTTGTATCATGAGCTCTCACAAACTGAAGTGTGTCTGTATCTGCATGTTCATATGCATATTTAACCGTGTTCACAATCCATCGTGCAATGGAATTCTTAGAAGCCTCTACATGATGATTCTTTTGATATGTTACAAAGAGTCTTCGTGATTTGCGCAAAACTTCAGTTCTTTTAATATAAGCTAGTAGTGCTCTACAAGGGCACAGCAGTAAATCCTTTGGATCTGTAGCATAGTTTTCAAATTTGGGAATGAATACTGGTTCCCATGGTTTATTCAAAGTTTGAGTTTTAGCAAGAAATTGCATATTTGGCAACAACCGTATACCTCTTTGATCTTTCCTGAAATGTTTGTCATTAATAGTGAAACTGTGTATTTCACTGACTCTTGCAGCAGAAGCTAATGCCATCAGAAAAACTGTCTTTAAAGTTGAATATTTCAATTCTGCTTCTTCTAGTGGTTCAAAAGGTGTCTTTGTTAACACTTGCAAAACCAACGGCAAATCCCAATTTGGCGCCAACTGCCTTATTGGTGGATTAATGTTGTACAATCCTTTAATTAAGTTACGCAAATCCATTTTAATAGAAATTCTATCTTTAGATGAATGTATTAAAGCTATTGCTGACTTGTAGCCAGCTAAAGTGCTTGGCTTACAATTCTTTACAGTATGTAAAAACATAAGAAATTCAGCTATTTCTGGCACAGTTGCCGTACTGGGATTGAAACCCCGTTCTTGACACCAGCTGTCAAATATCTTGAGTCTTGCATTATAAACTGTCTGTGTTGATTGTTTTCGTGCATTGGAAATAATTGAAGCAATTTTTGGTGAAAATCCTTTTGCAGTGTAAGATCTTTTGACACTTTCCAACCTACAAGATTTAGAACACTTGGATTTGGATGAAAAATTCCATTTTGACTTAATAGATTTTGTTGGACAGGCAGTTGTATTGGAAAGTCTATTAACAGGTTGAGAAGTTGACTGTACCACGACTGTCTCGGCCACATTGGCGCTATCAGTAAAATTACACAGTCCTCTTTCTGTATTTTTTGTAATACTCTGTTTAGAATGATCGGTGGCGGGAATGCATAAGCAAATAGATTTGTCCATATCATTGACAGTGCATCTATTGACACTGCTGTTTCTTCCGGCCAAGGAGAGCAAAACACTGGCAGCTTCTTGTTCATTGAAGTCGCAAACAGATCTATTACCTGTTTCTAGCTGAAGGAACAGCAAATTCACTATTGTCGTATTTAATGCCCATTCTGTCAAACGAATGGTCATTTTCCCCCTTGACAGGGCATTTGCTATAATTTTCTTTTTTCCCGGAATATGAATTTATACACCATTTCAAAAGATCCCATGCCAAGTAACAAAGGTCTGGGGATCGTGTACCTCCCTGTTTGTTCAGATAACTGACGACAGTTGCATTGTCTATTCTCACTAGCACACTTTTGAATTGTACTTTTATCAGAAATGTTTGCAGTGCTAACTGTAAAGCTTTGAGTTCTAGCCAATTGATGTGTTTTACTTTTTACTGAGACGACCAAACACCTGCTATCTGATAATTGTTTATATGAGCTCCCCATCCCGACTGTGACGCATCTGTCACTAGAGTCACTTGAGCAGATTCTTGTTCTAATAGCACTCCCTTGAAAAAATTTCTTCGGTTTAGCCACCAGAATAGATGTTCCTGGAGAGGTTGATACAGTGGAATCAAATGATTTAAACTGTGTAGAGCTGGTCTCCACCAAGCTAGAAGATAAAGCTTAAGTGGTCTCATGTGCAGTCGGGCCCATGGAACTAAATCTATGCATGAAGCCATTAGACCAAGTAGTCTCAACATTACACGTGCCTCTACTGTTTGTGAATTTAGGAATATATGAATCATCTGACTTATAGTTTTGAATCTCTCTAGAGACGGAAACACAAGACCTTCTTTTAAGTGAATCACTGCTCCCAGATACTCTATTGTTTGAGTCGGAACTAAACAAGATTTTTTCACATTGATTATTTAACAATTCTTGAGTGTACTATAATTGTTTTGTCAGCTTTACTTTACTGCTGTTTTTAAACATCCAATCGTCCAGGTACATAAATATGTGAATCGTTTGTTTTCGCAAAAACGCACCTACTACTGCCATCACTTTTGTGAAAATCCTTGGAGCCGATCGTAGACCGAATGGTAGAGCTCGGTATTGATACTTTTTTCCCAAAATGCTGAAGCATAGAAATTTTCTGTAATGTTTGTGAATGGGTATATGGAAATAAGCATCTTGCAAATCCAGTTTTACTGCCCAGTCCCCAATTTTCAGACTTTTTAGAATCGATCGGAGGGTTTCCATTTTGAAGTGATGAGGTAGCGTATAGCGGGTTATTTTCGCGGGGTGTAAATTTTCGCTTATTTTCGCGGACAGAACAAAATCGCCAAAATAAATTCCGCCAATTTAAAAGTGTACATGCAAAGGTAATGTTAAAAATGTTGAATCCGCCAAAATAATAACCGCCAACATTTTTCGTATACCTTATTCAATGAAAATCGCGAAATTTTACACCCGCGAAAATAACCCGCTATACGGTATGACAAACTGGTTTAGTGGTTTTAAATTAAGAATTGGTCTGAGACCTCCTTGTCTTTTTGGTACCATGAATATTGTACTGTAATAACCCTGATTTTCTGCACTTGTCGGGACAGGCTCTATAGCATGTTTTTCTAACAAAGAATTTACCTCTTCTAATATAGAAGATTTTTTTGTACCTACGCTGGGTAAACTGTCTCTTTTACTCCTGTAAAAGCTGGAAGACTTATGAAATCTAAAATTAATCCGTTCTTCACTATCTGAAGTACTAACTTGTCTTGAGTTATTTGAAACCACTGACTGTGGTAATGTAACAACCGTGCTCCTACCTGGAGACTTACCGCAGACATATAATTGTTTATTTCTTGAAATTTTTCTGGGAGGAATTTTTCCATAAAAAAGATCCTTTTCCTCCTTGTTTTGCTGGCAAGGCACGAAAATAAGACGAAGTGTCAGTGCCACGACGGTCATTAAAATCCTGCTTATCATATTTCGATGTTTTTTCAGGTTTGTTGTAGGATACATTAGAAGTTTCTTGAGATTTTCTTTTCCTAGATCCGTCATCAAAGTTTTGCCCTCCAGGAACAAATGAAGAACGATAAACGTTTTGTGTTTCTTTAGCATCTCTTATATTTTCAGCTGAGGAATGCAAAGTATCAAAATATTTACCACCAAAAAGTTGTGCGCAATTCAAAGGTAAATTCAACAATTTTGCTGATGTGGCTTTGCTAGTGAAATCAACATTTTTTAAGAAAATTTTCCTTCTGTTTATAACAGAGTTAGCAACTACCGGTATACGTGAAGTCATATCTGCCATAGATTTGAAACATGCTACTAAAGCTGAACATGCTTCTACCCTGTCTTCCTCTGAATCAGCAACATCAATATAGCTTGCTATCAAAGAGCCATATGAAACACTTCTTAACAATGTTCTAGCTGAGTTGTCAACTTTCTTAAATTCAGCATCCATTTCCTTATGAAAGGAAGGTAAAGAGTGTGAAAACTTTTTACGGTCTACAAAACCTTTTTTCTTATTTCCCATAGTAGATGACAAACCCTCCTCTATGTTATCATCAAGCCTTGGAGGGGAACAAAATTCTGTGAAATCTTTTTTCGACACCATAAAGGCCTTATCATCTCTAAGACGAACGGACCTATTTTTGAGTCTTCCAGACATGGCTTCCTTTTCCACATTCTTAAATACTTCAACTGTGGTACCCTCTAGAGGTAATTTCAAATGAGCTGATTTATTTGAATTGCCAGAATTCAGTCTTGAAGGCAAATAGGAAGTTCTGACTGTTTCTGTTTCAGTTTCCTCTGAACAATCTATTTTTAATTTAGTTGTCAATTTATGGAGAACATTATTACATTGAATTGGATCAGTAGATCCTGGTGCTCCTTCACTAAACAGAGAAAAGTCTTTTTCATGAGAATGTGACTGAGAGTGGGCATCATTATTATTTTCCTCAGAAATAGCTGAACCACCCATACTTATTTCATCCTCGATTTCATGGGAAACAACAGAAATCTGATCATCGGATGGCATAAATTTACTATAGTGGGCCCTTGGCCTAGACAAAGATTGACTCTCCGAAATCTCACATTTCGAGTCAATGAAGCATGCATTGCATCACTTGCAATAAGGCCTTGTGTCTGTACCTGTGGTAACAACTTTTTCAATTGCATTTGCACTTGATCTGCTACAAATTTGTTAAATTCAACTGCTTCAAAATGTACTCCCGTACTTTGAGGTTCACGATCATCTGCACTATGATCAGTTCGAACAACTTTCGATAGTTTTTCATGCTTTGCCGGCGACGCCAATTCACTCAGCTTTGCCGTTTCAAGTTTCTTGCCTGCCGTCTGCACAGAAGGGCTTACGGCACTTGATGAAACCGAAAGCTTTGACCTTGCTTTCTCCAGCATTTTATCCACGAGTGTCCGTTTCTCATCATTCCATTCCCGACAAATACCGGTATTGCAGGGAAAGGCCTTATGACAAATCCGATGTCGGTAGCATTCATCGTGCGTATCTAATACGTTCATGCGTGCGCTGCACTTTCCATAGCTCTTATACTTGTCTTCCATTGTATCCAAACCACTCGATGTCTATTCCTTCTAATATAATATTAACGATTGCTTTTCAAACCAAATGCGATTAGGCTGTAGCCATTTTCGCTGAAGGTAAAGTGATCTTCTATTCGGGAGATCGTGAAAGGGAGATAATTTAAAAAGTTTGCGATTGCAAGGGGTTACCAAGGGGTAATTGCAAATGTTTTTTCAGACAGGTAAGTACAGATTTTGATATAAACTATTCAAATATCATACATTATCTTACCTCATATAAATTTCTAGAAATATGATTGGCTAAAAGCAACCGTGTATGTTCCGTATTAGGTTAGTTGGTAGGCGGGGCTTTTAAATACACGGTTAGTTTTCATGTTCACCTATATCACACTAAATTCTCTAAAATGCTACTGTACAGTACTGATTTGACAAGTAGCAATGTTTATTAACAATCTGAATCGCCCCATGAATTTTTTCTGAACAATCTAAATTGACTGCTAGCGTTCTGATTGAAATTATTGATTACTGCTGTGGATAAGTCGGAACATGACTTGATAATCAGTGTTCGGACTGATGATTTGAAGATCCATAACCACCTTTTCGCGCAGACTTTTATTTATTTACTGTGGCTACATTTAGGTATTTCTGGTCGTGGTCTGTAGAAACCTAAACATATAAACCAGTCATGTATTGACTTATAACTAGGGAAACAAAAAATGTATTTTTCTAGCGTCATTAGCTAGAGGAAATGATTAATGTTTTTTATAGTTATATGATTTAATTCATTTTTTTTCTCACGCATTTTTCTACTTCAAAAACAATTGCAACGAGTCCTTAACTATAAAACCTAATAATTTACTGATATTGTAATTACTATTCAAGTGTGACGAGGCTCGTCTGAGTCAGAGCTCATTATTAAGTGATATGTTATGAAAATTCATGAAATTACTGTTATCTTTTTATATTTTATTTAAGATATATTTCCATTCCTACTTCCATACATGCCCATTTCTGTATTTTAGATTGCGACCTCAATGTTACATAACCCGGATTAAGTTTTTTTTTCTCAATCAATTTGTGAGTTTCGAACAACGGTATACTACTGTAGCCTTTATTTACACCGAAATAGACATTGATTTTTTTCTATGGTATCTTCTTAATTAATCTATGACGTGTTTTAAACTTTATACTTGTTTGGTTTTCTAACTATTTAGATCTAAGCGTCACTGTTGAGTAGATGAAACGCGAGTCTGGCGTACTACATTATAAGTCTGGTATCTTTGATAACTATAAGCTTGTAGAAATGTATCATTGTATTGTGAATTTCTCTCTTCAAAGTGTTCTTGCATTTATTGGATTTTTACTTAGGGCCAATTCATTCAGACTCGACACAGTGTACATCACAACAGTTTCAATACAAAAAGAGTTAGGTATATTGCAAGGGCAGAACTTGTCGCTGTTGCAAATATACATTTCTGATGTAACACTAATATATGCCGTCATAACTATAGAAAACATATGAAAACATCGTCGTAAAATAGCCGTTTAAGATTACTCAGGAAAAATATATAAAAATAATAACAACTTGGATATCAGAAGCTGTGCGTTTTGTATGACTTTGAAGAAAAACATGTCTACTAAGGAAGAAAATGGTCATAAATTCGTCATAATTCGATTAAGCAAAACATATCCAGGTAGCAAACTAAAACCTAGGGAGACACATAAATTAAGATGAAAACAGAGGTACAACCAACAGAAATACTGCACTACAGCAAAATACAAACCCCAACATGCATACATACAAACGGACTATCTTATATCACTGCCATATTCACTCATCTTCGCTAGCCAAGGGTTACGATCCACTTTCGCTCTCTTCACCCTTGGCGGATTGAGATAAAATTTCGGAGACACAGGGTAAGGATTTTTATTGGTTGCAGTCAAAACTTTACATCCCTAAACATACGACTATATTTAGTGACAACTTTAATGTTTTTATTCGTCCAATAGAAGTTCCTGTGTATGTTTAATGCACAAATGCATGAATGTTGACGTAGATTTTCATTTTCGGCTTTACCAAGTGTGTAGAATCTAGACGCTACCGTGTTTTTACCTCCAACTTGAAGAGTTCAAGTGCTACCATTGGTCAAGAATAATGTATTCGGAATGGGCGTGATTTTTATCTTCCGATAGATGGCGCAACATTGTTATCACAAATGTTAGCTCAATCCGCCAAGGGTGAAGAGAGCGAAAGTGGATCGTAAACCTTGGCTAGCGAAGATGATATTCACTTAAAACACATAGATGAAATGTATTACAAATGATGTCCGTTTAAATCCGATGTGCATTGAATTTAATATTTCCAACATAAGCACACTTCTAAAACTTTTTAATTTAAAGCAGCGTGGTTTATAGGGATTATTAACTATGTTCAGTAGAATTATCCTCACATAGTTTACACTTAATATGTAACAAATTGTATTTCCAAAATTAATTGCCTTACTTATAAGAATATGCTTTATTTTTAATATAGAGGCTCCAGAAATTTCTGTTATTCAGCTTGGCGATGGTTCCTTGGTGTGTATTGCAAGTGGTTTTCCAGATAACTATAGCTTCTCTAGATGGGAACACAAATCTTCAACGGGGAAACACTTAAGATATCTAAATGGGACCGAAAATGGAATTCTGAATTTTGACACTTTGGAGGCAAACAGTGGACTTATGTACAATTTGGACGGAATATATGTTTGTCAAATTGGTAATCACAGGGCAGAAAATGATGAAGGCAGTTTTCAAAATGGGTTTGCAGATATCATATTTAAAGGTTAGCATTTTTGTTGTGCATTTGTTGTGATGATTTAAACTTTTGCTAAAATAATCAAATATAGATTTTGGTACTTGTTTGACTTAAACTGGATGTCGTTCGTCAATTTTACGGTGACAATCCCGTTAAGTTGTATCAGTCGGCTCAGTCAACCAAGAGAATGTTACTAACTACTCATTTTAGCACCATTGGTTTTTTTTTAAATACAAACAAAAAGAAGCTTTGAAAAATACTCGAAACTATGGAGGTTGCAAATCACTGAAAGAATTCGAAGTCAGAAGTCAGAAGCACCTTAAACATATCGACAAAGTGAATATATTGTATAAGTCAGAATTATCGGTAGATTCGACGAAACTGTAGTTAGGTTTGAAAAAGAATTCATACAAAATAAGGAAAATTTAGAAAGATAACAAATAATTAAATTATCAACCAGAAACCAAATCATGTCCATGAAGGCATCAATGAGTCACTGAAGCCTACGGTTTTTATCAGTGAGTAAACACCATACCGTTAAGTAAGCTGTAACAGATGACCCGACATGACAAACTGTGAAAAAATTCAAGCAAGTACAGTAATTACCTGAATTATGCTCAGACATTTAAAATAATATGACGGACAGCAACAAACGACAGCCATTGAATTATACTTCTAACGTCGGACAGGCATACATGTGGCGAGGTTTAAGTAACAAACAAAATGAAAGAAGAAGCAACTTTCCGTTTTAAAAGTTCCCACTGTAACTGAAAGTGTTGTGAGTCTAGTACAACTGATACACAAATCATTTTTATTTACATAGAATATCTTTTAGTACACATCCAACAGACTAAGAACAAATATATCATAAAAACGTTGATGATTCAAAATAAAATAATATAAAGCAAAAAACGATAACCAATGAAGTACATGATCCTGACTTAGAACAGGCACATGCAGAATGTACTGCACTGATACAGTAGAATAAGATTGAGAAATCTTACACCATCGGCACTGGTATTACAGTCACATTTCAAATCCTTAATCGGACTAAAAGTTAGGACTCCCGATTGTTTCGACTTTTTTCATTGATACAAGTCTTTGTACAAAAACTATGTTCTAAAATCCTAACATTAACTTTGTGTCACTGTCAGTGCTTTGTTGACGACAGTATAGTATGGTGTCATGAAAATATGATAGTGATAAGCTAAATGATAGACAGTGACTGTGGTTGTGTTTGATTTTTTCGCTTGATCCGGAAAAGCGAAAGTGAGAAAACAATCTAGTAGAGACCTGTTTATCGCTGACGTCTTGTTAATTTCATTGACAACGCACGTGTTCCCTTAGTTTCTAGCGACACTTGTTTTTATATCACTCGGCTACGCTTAGAAAGGAAATTATCAGTCAGTAAGATCAAACGAAAATTTGGTAACATAGCGATAATGTAAAATATAACGAGTCCTGCGCAAATATATAGAGAAATTATGCGTTTGTTAATCGATTTGTAAACACTTTCTTTACGGATTAATCAAAGGGTTTCATTTTTATATTATAATCTGTAGCAAAAGAAAACAAAAGAACGACCAAACAAAATTAAACAAAGTAAACCAAAACTACTCATCTGAATTATACTACTGGTAGTATCCGTGTGCTATACAATAATGACCATGCTTTGGGTTTGTTTCGAGTTAAAACGTCAGTGTATCCATGGAGCACGTTGCTATTGTTAAGAGGTTTATATATAAAATGTATTTGCTTCTTTTTGATGCAGAACGCTACAATTAATATTGGTTTTCCCACAAGTAAGCTCATATAGAATGATTTTGATAGAAAAAAGGTCATTGTTCAATGAATTAACCATTTAACAAATTAAGATCACCGTTACGTTTCTTTAACAAATTTCTGATTATAACTTTAAATTAAAGAAATAGTATACATGACACGTGGCTCTGTAGTAAATTTTGAACTTAAGATCAAAATTATAACTTCGAACTTTAAAAATCTTTAAATTTTGACCAACAAATAGCTATTTCCCATGACCATCACAATATCGTTGTAAGTACAGTAGACGGCAAACTTTTTCATCTAGACTCAATCAGATCTTTTTGTTTGCTCATTGATTAGGGTCAATTTTTAAAACGCATATGTGTAGTGATATTTTTTGTTGGAGAGTATACATTTTATCTGTGCTGGGAAGGTGTTTCGGATTTCTTTACTAGTTTTTACCATGTAATTACTATTATAATAAAACCTATAGTCTAAAATTACAAAGTTACAGCAACAATAGTCATTTAATAAAGTGAGAAATGACTCCCACAATACAAAAAAATGTGCAAGTAATTTCAGTTATAGTTGGTTAGTGAGAGCTCGATGATTAACAAACAATACGCAATACATTTTTGCAGCAGCTTAAAATGAATGAAGTTTAATCGTCAAAACTTTGGCCTCGGCATACCACAAACTTTGCAAACCCTCGCTCAGATTGTTTCAATTTGATATATCTCCAGGTAAATTAACCCCTGTTTTGTCAGTTTGAGTTATTCTGTGATAATTTAAGATCTTAGAAATTCTATGTAAATAAACTCATCGTAGATACCAGGACTAAATTTTGTATGTACGCAAGACGCACGTTTCGTCTACAAAAGACTCATCAGTGACGCTCAAATACAAAAAGTTCAAAAGGCCAAATAAAGTACGAAGTTGAAGAGCATTGAGGACCAACGACAAGTTGGCATTCAAAATTATTAGTCAACTAATTTTTCCAAATATATATATGTCAAATTACATTCAAAATAGGAAAGCCAGAATGTCTTGGTAGAACTGTTGAAATTGCTCAAACAGATGGTTCTATCACATTACAAGTCAATGTTTACAGTTCAAGCAATATATCTTGCAACTTGATTGATTCGGAGGAGGACCTTCCTGTAAAACAGTCACCAAAACACAAAGTAACAATAACTAAAAGTCAAACAATGGTAGAAATGTATAATCATCAAGTACGACTAAATTCAACCAAAATCATTTTGGAGATATTTGACATTGATCAGCAAGACACAAGAAGCTACAGACTTAAAGTATCTAATGAGTATGGAAAACGTTACTGTACCGTATTATTACCAGAGAAACGTAAGTGCATTCATATAGACATTTTATAAAATAAAATATAAAATGTCAACAATCTATGAACATTTCTTTCCTGCAATGTCTTATACGGATAACGCTCTGATTTAATATATATTATAATTACTTTACTGATCCACTTAAAGGAATCACCATTGAACTTCAACAAAGACAGTTATTAAGAGAGGTTGAAATACAAACATTACTTTCCGCATATAAATTAATGTTAAAATAAATCGTCATGTTACAATGAATAGTTACCACTTGAAACGATGTATTTTGCGTGAGCATAACTATAATATTATTCTTTCGCTGTACTGATTATCAGCTGTGTGTGTGGTAAATCAATTTGTAAATATTCATACGCATGAACACCAAAGGAACATATATAAATGAAATTATTTCAGTTATAAAAAGGTTATTAAAAGTCAAGGTTGTTTAAAGACAAAAGATAAAGCTAGTACCAACCTCCACTTGTATTTTAAGAGAAAAAAACGTATCTTCAATTGACAGATTTGTATAATTCTTTTATTTTACAAACTGTCGGAAAAGATAATTTCTGTGTTTATTGTCGATTGGTTATGTCAAGCCTTTTCGAACTTATTTTTATATGTCGCTTTTATGATGTGATGTAATCTCCACTGAAACTACAGTGCCAAATAGTACCAAACTTTCATTAAATGTGTTTATGGACTGTACGCAGGGCTGAGATTGCAGTCTGTGGCATATGTCTAAAAACTAAAGCAGCACAAAACACAAAAAAAATATCATCTAATACTAATCGATTAAAATATGTTTACATATATATGACAGATTTTTCAATAAACTTTTATAATTTATGATATATTTTTAAAGGAAAGGGAAGGAGGAAACACGGCACAGTCAAATTAGCATTACTATCATGTGGAAGTGCTGGTTTTTTATTGTTGATTATTGCTATTGTTTTGATAAAAATTGGAAAACACAGAGGTAGGTGGTAACCATAAGCGTTATTTTTTGTCTCATTTAGCATTATAAGCATTTATTTGTTGTGTTTTGTTACAATTCCCTGCAGGATGATTTTGAAAATAAATAACTCAGCGGTTCCAAAACCCTTCAAAAAAAATGTTGCCTCGCTCCGATCGGCAAAATATGTTTGACAATAATTTTGAATGAGGCTAGGTAAAACCAAACTTTAATACTATGTATATGTATGTATGCAATACATGTATATTGGTTGGGAATATAAATGATTCATTTCGTGAAGAAAAGTATAAAATACTTAATCTAATATACCAATTGTCTTTTATAATATACTATGTATTTGTGTTTCGTTTGTCCAGTCTCGCTATGTATATTATCTTAATATGTTTCTTTGTATATATTGTCCTCTTATACACAAGTATATGTCTGAGGTTATGAATAAAATCTTGAATCTTAAAATTTCTGCAGGGGATAGTGATTAATTTTGATTAAATGGTACACAATAACTTGACTATACATGTATTATTCATAATTAACAAATATTTTAAAAATTGTATGTTTTCGAATATCATAAATATAGTTGTGAAAATGAATAATCAGTCCCTTGCTTTAATAAAAATGAAAAATCTTGCTTCAATAGTGCAGAAAATAAATAATCTGTCCTCTCAGTTTACAAAAAAAAATAACCGATCAAAAACAAATCCTCCTTGTTTTACTCATCTTTTAACCTCAAAATGAGATATATTATCTATTTGTAATATTTAATCATAGCCCTGGTCGCCAATTGAAACCATAAACGAAGATAAAACGATGACCGATAACCGTAAACGGATATGATTCACAATCAATCTTTATTCGAACTTAAAGGTCTGTAAAAGATCTTAAAAACCAAAACGTATAATTGAAGTTTACTCAATCTCAATCATTAAATGCATTCAAATTCTATTTAATCAGATATATCGTATAAGTAAAATTATCCTTTAATTGCCAGTCTCCATTAAGACACTATTCAAATATCTATAACAGAGACATGTGTGTTACCCTATAACATAATTATGTTCCTAATTATATTGACATACCAACAGATCCCGTATTTTTTTAAACTTAAATAAGTTATCACTGTATCATGTTTATAGTTCAAACAATTTTGTAATCACACTTTGATGACATTGAAAACCTGTTCTATCTTACACCTACTACTTACAGTTTTATGCAATTCTAAAATGTTTCTATGAATAATGTGTACATAGAACATCTGGGATATTGAAAAGATCTCGGCGCCCTGTAATTTTTATGAATTTGCTTTTAGTATTTATTTTATGAAAACATAGCTACCGATATTAAAATTTAAGGTGGAGGTACGTCATTGCGATAGACGTTTGCAGGAAAACTAGTACTTCTTTTTTATCATATTATTTTTTTATGTTTAGGTATTGGGAGAATTTGATATAGATCGTTAATATTTGTATATTTTTACTCTTTAATTTATTCAAATCTTCTATAGACTCACTCAAACTCTTTTTTGCAGACTGGAATTTGTAACCCCCTCTAGTTGCTCTTTAGTCATTTTAGATGTCAGAATGTCTATACCCTACATTCCCCTCTATTCACATTTGTTCCACGTGCTCCTGTCGAAAAGTCATAATGATAATATGTTTTTGAGTCATTTGTTTACAATAAAAAAGAATTTATGTTATATCTTTATTTGATTAATTAAAAAAATATTTTTTTAAGTTTCAAAGAAAACACAAAAGAGAGAAAACATATGCTACCACAGACATGAGAAACAGTTCAATACATATTCTATGGCGGTACGTACTAAAATTTTATTAAAAAGATTAAAAGAAAATGTGGTAAGTGTGCCAATGAGACAACTCTCCAGCATATTTATATAAAAACTGTTGACTTACCACTTGAACAAGTGCGAATGAAATACACATATATGACATGTATGAAGAACATAACATAACGTTAAAAAAGAAATCATTTCTGTAAATGAAAGGAAACTTTAAATTGTACGTAAGCAGTATTAAGGCAATGTTGGAAAATATGTAGAGAAGACACCTAGACGTTTTAAAACCTACAATATGAATGAATACAAATACCACAATAGCCAAATAGAAAAGTCCTTAATAACAACGGTCAATTAAACAATTAACCAAAGTTTCTTTTCCACAAACTATCAGACACGTCGTGTTACCAGCAAGCACAGATTTAATGATAAGGATATCAATTCTCTAAAACATTTTATTTATTTTTTTAGAAAATGAGAAATGAAGTATTCGAAGAGGTGACACTCAACATGGATGAACGTGACAAGGGAAAACGATTTACAATATGTTCTGTAATACAAGACGTTTAGCAGTGACGCATATTAGACTTAAAACCACTCAAACTTCGTTTGGTTTTCACCAGCTTCAAGGACATTAGTTGTTGTTTTTCCAATAAGCAACATTTTAAGTCCGTTGGAGTTCTATAACTCTATTAAAAAAAAAGTTATTATATCAATAACTCAGATGCGGCAGCTAGTTTCATATTTCATCTTTCCATGCAGTCATCTTGTTGTACAAATTAATAATTTGGTTTGGTGTTCAAACAGTTCTTCATGTCTATAAATTCATTCACAGTCCATCCTGTACAGATGTGTATACTTTATGACCATAGCAGTTATTTGATTGTCACTTAAAATTAATTTATTCATTTTCGAATAAAAATTAAAATAATTCAGTTGACATTAATTAATTTTTTTGACCCGCCTACAGTAGAGAAATGGGAGCATTTTAGTTACTCCGTCTATGCGTCTCTCTGTGTTAACAATACACATACAATGTAAGTTTAGAATAGACAACGGAAACGGACACTTTGTGATAGAGACAACAACCATACCAAAGAGCAGCCTATGACCATAATTCCTCAACGCAGCGAAATAATTTAATTGTCAAAACTGATGTCAGTTGAACAAAGAGGAATAACTCATAGTTTACATAATACTGTATACTTATGCTTGATAAATGATAGACTTTCCTGATAAAGTATTGATTTTATGATACTCAAATTATTCTCTTTACAATACAGAATAAAAGGGGTTTAAAAAGTCTGTTTGTATTTTTGATGCAGAAGGCTTACTATTCAGTTTGTATGTTTGAAGCAGATAGCTAACTATCAACACTATTGCATTACTAATTTCAATGGTTTTGTGTAAAAAGTTCATCTATGGTGATCATTACTTGTCAAGTCTTAGGGACGATATCAAAAGATCAATGTAGGATAACAAAAAAAACATTAATCAAATAGTTTGGGGTGGTGGGGAGGGGGTATTTGGTTGAAATTCATCTACATATTTTGTTCATCCAAAATCGAGTTTATATATTATATCCTTATTGGTCAATAATTTTTTTCCAAAATTAAGTTAAGAGGAAAAGGAAGGGGGGGCGGGGGTAAGTGAAAAAAAAATATGGGAATTAAATTTTTATCCTTCATTGACCTTTTCATGTCGTCCCTTAAGGGCATACGATACAGTTACAGGGGAGGTAATGACGTTGCTAACGTAAAATGTTATTTTCGCGACGTCAAACTGTGACATATCGGGAAAAGATGCATTTTTCGACTGATTTTTATCATTCAAACTGATTTAATTTGGAAACGAGTTCATGGACCCTTATTTTTCAAAACAGCAATTTATTTCATTTTGCAGGGAGATTATGTGACCCAAATTTTATAAAACTGTAAATAGAGAATTTTTTTTAATTTTGATAAACATGCAGCAAAAAATGACGTATTTTCCTTAATTCATGAACATTTGATAAATATGAGTTATTTCTGAATAAAAAATGCCTAATTTTTTAGGATACTTATAAAATACAGAAATTACCGATTATTTAACAAAAAAAACAATTTGTATTTAATTTTTATAACAAAAAAGATATGCCTTTCTTTCGAAAAAGTTATTACGGCCACAAATCTGAATTTTGAGCAAATATACAAAATTTCGACCTCATTTTACTCAAAAAGTAGCACATGAAGGTATATTTTTTATTACATATTTGATTTAATCAGGTAAAAAAAGCCTATATGCAAATTTTCATGAACTTGTAAATACAGGATCAAAACTGTATCGTATGCCCTTAAGATGCAGCAAAGTTTGTTTGACTCCTATCTTATTTAACAAAGATTACCACCTTTCCTGTTAAAGGTTCCTTGCTCATACTTTTTTTTTACTTTTTGATACTTGAGTTTGAATTCCAAATATATCAATAGGTGGAAATATAAACTACACTTTTTAATTGTGATGTGTCAATGCACTTTTTATTTTAGCTTAAACAGTAATGCTCAAAACCAAAGATGATTAAACACTTTATAACCATTAAGATGTATTAGTGTATTATGCAATAGCTAGTAAACACAAAGTCGGTGAACCTATTATTATTTTACATCATCTATATGATAATGGTGTAGATTTCTAAAGAAAGCTAATGGATTTGAAATGTAATATGATTCTAAATAGACAAATTTGAAAACGTTTTTAATGAAAGAATCCAAATAAGTAATATTCATTGATATTTCTGAAAAGTCAAAGATACATTATTTTTTCTCTCCAATTTTACGCTAAATGTTTCAAATGGGTCAAAGTTGTATACAAAATTTTACCAAAATCTGTGACAAGTCCATTTACTGTAACAATTTTACAGCGTTTAACTGAGTATTTGTAAGTGTAAGTGCACTGAAAATACATTCACCTCCATAACAAAACAAATACTTGTTTAGACGACAAAAGATTATACAAAATCAAAATATTCAATCTATTCTTTTCTATTCAAAAATATAGATGTATATTATACAATGCATTCTGACAAATATTGAAAATTTTAACCAAATTATGTAACGACTTTTTGAAATTATGTGAACCGGTATAAAAAAAAATTGTATACCACATGTCAATTAAGAATGCTACATATGCTTGTTAGTCAATTATTTGAACAATACATTGACATATAAGTCTATGGCATGGTATTGGTTGCATAAATTTGATATTTTTCATTTAAATGCAATATTTTATATTTAATTGGTATATTTCTTCATTTAAATGCAATATTTTTTCATTTGAATTGTATATTTTTTCATTTAAATGCAATATTTTTTATTTAAATGGTATAATTTTTCATTTAAATGGTATTTTTTTTCATTTACATGCAATATTTTTTATTCAAATGGTATAATTTTTTATTCAATTGGTATAATTTTTCATTCGAATGGTATAATTGTTTTTCAAATGCAACAATTTTTATTCAATTGGTATATAAATCATGTGCATGCAATATTTTTATTCAATTGGTATAATCGGTTTTTATTTATATGCAATAATTGCATTACGGGAAATTCTTTGACGGCTTACGGTCAAACTTGCAACAACATTTGTGATTGGTCGAAAATTATTTGGATTTCTCCCCTTTCTTTCTAAACATGGGTGACCAATAATTAAAAAAAACGCTTCAGAATATCGCCCATCTAACTAAATCTGGCGTTCGTGCACTGGCAATTAATGCCAATAATGTCCAGGTAGAGCCAAAAATGCGAGTGACAAGTAATTATAATTAATTTGACACACAACTTGTTCATGGATAGAAACAGATGCCTGCGTGCACTGCAAAAACATCTCCAATGAAAACCCTTTCTGACGAAACTCTCCTTGTCTACACATTGAAATAAAAAAAATATATACACATGACAGCTAGTCCCCCTTTCCCCCCTCAATGTCCATATACATGTTATCATGACGTTCTTTTGTGCTACATGTATATCATTTTTTTTACTTTTCTTGATCCTCAGAGACGTTGCAGGAAGGAAATCATGAAAAAAGAATAAAAAGCCTTCCAGGACGTTATAATTATTTGAACTAAACCACCTCCTTTGTATTTGCTACATGAAGAAAAACAAATCACCTAATTACAAGAACCAGAGACCCCGTGACAAGTAGAGACATAAGCTGTTATACTCCGGAAACTTGCATGTTCTTTAATAAAGCCAATTGAAGATAAATTAGAACCAGTTACTAACCCATGTTACAACAATAGTCCTATGACATAGTACTTCATTGTATGAGGCGAGAACTGCATATTTAAAACTATCTATAATATGTGTTCTCATGTATTATGCCGCAAGTCATATTACATTTAGAATTCGTTGCTGAGCTTTTTTTACTGTTCTCATCTCCGAATACCATAAATAGACCTTTTTCAAGCCCCACAGTAGTTCAATAATTACTATATGTCATTGTTTAAATGAGTATGCAGAGCAAATTTCAAAACATATTTTATCTTCAGGACTTTTAAATGATTTACTTTTCAAAACTGCATTGGGAAAGGAGGTGGGGTATACGAGTTTATTTTGTGATACAGTATATAATATTATTAGGTATCCAATAAATTATATGATTGTATGTTTAGCTATTATCTAGAACCGTACGAAATGTATATATTAAGACACATATAACAGGGGCGGATAAAAAAAACTTCGGTGTCTTAGGGGGGAGGGGGGAGGTTCAAATTTAGATATTTGTATAGAGATGTATATATATATATATATATATATATGCGAGTATTGGCAGTAATGGTTCTGATGTGAGTGTGAGGGGAGGGTTTCAGATCAAAGATCGTTTCTATAATTCTATATCTTTTAGTTTTTACCATTTCACTTCTTTATCCTGTTATCTCTATTATATTTGTCCTTAATATGCGTGACATATTTGCCACTGGACATAAAGCAACCAAAAATCAGTCAACTAATTCTGTATATTTCATCATTTCTTTAATATGTTATCGATAGGTTTGGTCCCGCCCCTTATCTATGTTTTGTTTATATATTTGAAAATGCCATTTTTTGGAGGAAGAAAGGTCGGGGTAAGGCATTTTAAAAAACATATTAATGGGTCGCGTTTTGGGTTTATTTTGTTCTTCGGAAGTGAGTTAGAAAAAGTAAATTTTTGGTTTTTTTTTCTGCATTTGAAAGATCGTCTGGCTCTCTTTTACCTCTTCTTTTTTTATAGGTTATTTTAAAAGGCGGCAGAGGTACATAACAAACATGACGTCGTTTATTTGAAATGAAATTAATTTTATGAATGCAGATATATTAGAATGTGAGCTGTTTTTTAAACATGTTTTATGGTATGAAAGTAGGACGATAAACTGGATAAATATAAGAACTTCACGGACAAAAACTGTTAAGAAACAATTATTTGATATTTTAGGGAAGGGTTTTTGATTAATTACTGTTTAACGCTACTTTCAACACTATTGGGCTATTCCGTGGTGGTCAATTTAAATTTATAAATGAAGGATGGGGAAGGGCAGGGAAGGGAAGGGAAGGTAAGGCATTATTATTCATTTCAATCTGTCGCTAATCATGCCTGCTTTTTAGCTCTTACCAGGCAACCATATTCATATATGAAATCCTCCTGTCCCCACCCGAACAAATATAAAATGGCTCTTATTCAAAACAAGTTTAAATTGATTGATTGTTTGTTTCTAGTTTTAACACCCAGTGACAAATATTTCATGCTGTTCATGAAAACACGAATTTAGAAGATAGGTATTTAATACAAAAACGAAGAGATGGAATGTGATTGCAAATAAGGCAACTATCCACCGGAGACAATCGTAAGGCCTTCAACAATGAAAAAACCATGTAAAGTCGTCTATAAAAGGCCCGACATGAAAATGTAAACAGTTCAAACGAAAAAACTAACAGCCTAATTATACGTATACATAACAAAACAATTTACAAAATATCAAATATGAGTCGAGACATGAACCAACGACAACCACTAAACTACAGGTTCCTGACCTTGGACCGGTAAATAAAGAATATGACAGGGTTGATATAGAAACGAAGATGACTTTTTTTGTGATATAATTGCAAATAAGACAACTTTGCACAAGAGACCAAATGACACAGAAATCAACAGCTTTAAGTCACCGTACGGCCTTCGACAGTAAGCTAATCATACATCGTATAGTCAGTTATAATAGGCCCCGAAATCACAAATGAAAAACAATTCAATCGAGAAAACTAACGACCGAATTAATGTACCAAAAAATAAACAAACACAAATATGTATAACAAAGCAACAAACGGCAACTACTGAAATACAGGCTCCTGAATTGGGACAAGCATATACATTCAGAATGTGGCGGGGTTAAACATATTAGCGGGATCCAAAATCCTCCCCCTAATCAGGGACAGCGGTGTAACAGTACAACAACATGTTTGTGAGCACTCAATCCATCCCGAATCTGGGACAGTGGTGTAACAGTACAGTAAAATAAAAACCTGTACAATCAGTTGCAATAAGGTTAACTCTAAAGATCGAAACGAGACACAAACAAATTTTAAGACAATAGAAAAAGCACCACATGAAAGAATTTGCAATTACTGGAAATTTGCTCAAAGCTAATAACAACAAGAACTGAAATAAATCTTGTTCTTCCAGATTGAGTTATCAAACAGTACACAACGCGCGGCAAAGGATTTAAAAAAAAGAAAACAGTAAGACTTTCTAAGATAACAAGACTAACCAGATGCTCCACAGGGCGTAGCTTTATACGACCGCAGAGGTTGAACCCTGAACGGTTGGGGCAAGTATGGACACAACATTCAAGCTGGATTCAGCTCTAAATTTGGATTATGATTAAATAGTTGACACAGCATAGGTTTCTTACACAGAATGAATTTGTTCTAATGAACTTAAAATTTTTGTTTTCTCTTAGAGCAATTCACTATGCTGTTGAATATTAATCCTCTCAAAAAAATGTTTGAAGAAATTTTCTTTTTATTTATGAAATTTCAAATGAGAAAAATTGAACCCAATTTTTTAATCACATCCCCCTTTCCCTTATTCCAAAACTAATCTCAATTAAAATATTCTAATGGAGTTTGCAACAATAACTACTCATTTAAATACATCATAAAATATTAAGATGTAAAAAAACTGCTTGTTATCACTGAATGGTAAAGATTATTTTAATTTATCAGTTGGTAGTAAAAAGTGAATATACATTGTATATTGTATATAACAAAGATTTAAGTTGATTCTGGACAAAGAAAGATAACTCCAATTAAAAAAAAATCTTGCAATAAGATATTTCTTGCTTACTATTCTGGACAAAGAAAGATAACTCTAATTAAAAAAAAAATGCTATTTCACAATATTGTGAAATTAGATATTTCTTGCCATTGCACAATACTGTGCAATTGAAAAGACTTGCTATTGCACAATACTTAATATAATAATTTTAGATCCTGATTTGGACCAACTTGAAAACTGGGCCCATAATCAAAAATCTAAGTACATGTTTAGATTCAGCATATCAAAGAGGCCCAAGAATTTAATTTTTGTTAAAATCAAACTTAGTTTAATTATGGACCCTTTGGACCTTAATGTAGGCCAATTTGAAAACGGGACCAAAAATGAAGAATCTACATACACAGTTAGATTTGGCATATCAACGAACCCCATTTATTCAATTTTTGATGAAATCAAATAAAGTTTAATTTTGGACCCAGATTTGGACCAACTTGAAAACTGGGCCAATAATCAAGAATCTAAGTACATTTTTAGATTCAACATATCAAAGAACCCAACCGATTAATTTCTTGTCAAAATCAAACTAAGTTTAATTTTGGACCCTTTGGACCTTAATGTAGACCAATTTGAAAACATGACTAAAAGTTAAGAATCTACATACACAGTTAGATTCGGCATATCAAAGAACCCCAATTATTCAATTTTGATGAAATCAAACAAAGTTTAATTTTGGACCCTTTGGGGTCCCTTTTTCCTAAACTGTTGGGACCAAAACTCCGAAAATCAATACCAACCTTCCTTTTATGGTCATAAACCTTGTGTTTAAATTTCATAGATTTCTATTTACTTATACTAACGTTATGGTGCGCAAAACCAAGAAAATGCTAATTTGGGTCCCTTTTTGGCCCCTAATTCCTAAACTGTTGGGACGTAAACTCCCAATTTGAAAACGGGACCAAAAATGAAGAATCTACATACACAATTAGATTTGGCATATCAACGAACCCCATTTATTCAATTTTTGATGAAATCAAATAAAGTTTAATTTTGGACCCAGATTTGGACCAACTTGAAAACTGGGCCAATAATCAAGAATCTAAGTACATTTTTAGATTCAACATATCAAAGAACCCAACCGATTCATTTTTTGTCAAAATCAAACTAAGTTTAATTTTGGACCCTTTGGACCTTAATGTAGACCAATTTGAAAACATGACTAAAAGTTAAGAATCTACATACACAGTTAGATTCGGCATATCAAAGAACCCCAATTATTCAATTTTGATGAAATCAAACAAAGTTTAATTTTGGACCCTTTGGGTCCCTTTTTCCTAAACTGTTGGGACCAAAACTCCCAAAATCAATACCAACCTTCCTTTTATGGTCATAAACCTTGTGTTTAAATTTCATAGATTTCTATTTACTTATACTAACGTTATGGTGCGCAAAACCAAGAAAAATGCTTATTTGGGTCCTTTTTTGGCCCCTAATTCCTAAACTGTTGGGACCAAAACTCCCAAAATCAATACCAACCTTCCTTTTGTGGTCATAAACCTTGTGTTTAAATTTCATAGATTTCTATTTACTTATACTAACGTTATGGTGCGCAAAACCAAGAAAAATGCTTATTTGGGTCCCTTTTTGGCCCCTAATTCCTAAACTGTTGGGACGTAAACTCCCAAAAACAATACTAACCTTCCTTTTGTGGTCATAAATATTGTGTTTAAATTTCATAGATTTCTATTCACTTAAACTAAAGTTATAGTGCGAAAACCAAGAAAATGCTTATTTGGGCCCTTTTTGGCCCCTAATTCCTAAAATGTTGGGACCAAAACTCCCAAAATCAATACCAACCTTCCTTTTATAGTCATATAGATTTCTATTCACTTTTACTAAAAGTATTCGGACGCCGACGACGACGACGACGACGACGACGCAGACGACGACACCAACGTGATAGCAATATACGACGAAATTTTTTTCAAAATTTGCGGTCGTATAAAAATGAGGAACAGTTTTCAATTTGTTAGTGGACATACATGACGTAAAACAGCGACTCAAAGAATTCATCTTTATTTATAACTAATATAGGACAATGTTGTTGATTAAAAATATACTCCATTCCAGGACCTTTTGTTTTCCAAATAATTAATATTACCAATAATTGATAAGTTCCAGTTCGACGGGTTCAAACAGAAAGATTTGAAAGCAGAGAAAAACTGTGTATCTTATAATCGGCATGACTTTATCAGATGACAATACTAAGACTAAAATAAGGCTTGCGCATATAGTTATATACCTTAATTCAGTCACGGACCCGAGATATCACGGGTATTATTATCGGTTTATACATTCTTCTGCATGCGTGTGCATAAATATTTAATGATTTTTCACTTATATGTATATATACTTTTAACAAAACACTTTAATATTATTAATTTATCTTTTTTTTTTAAGTATTTGATGAGTATTCATTTAAAAAATGAATTTATAACAAGCGATGAATGTTAGTTTGCCCTTGATGATGTCTACGTATCATGTTTATAGCGCCAGGTAGTTTCATATTCCGGAAACGGTTTTCCGATGTGTGTCGGACATTTAACTTGAACTCTCTCTCTTCCTGTTTAACGATTACATAACATGCCATGTTTTACTATGTTCGTCAATAAATAGACAATATCTCAAGTCGTACATTTGTGTAGTGATTTTCCTTATTGGCGTGGTGGCAGCGGTATTACGTCCCACGTTCTTCGTACAAATGTGTGTAAGTCATTCCGTAATAAAAACATTACTGTGAACGCAAGTGAACGACAACAAATATTACCCCAACTTGAAGCATGGCTAGTTCCACCCGGGCACCGAAGCAGTGGTGCTTAACAAAGATTGAAACTGTGAACACTTTTGAAAACTGGCGCCAGAACCTTATATACACATTATCTTTAGACAAAAACTTTGCACCTTTTCTTGTGTCTGGTACCAAATGGGAAAAGAAAACAAAAACAACAACTCACAGGGGGTTTGCAAATGATGGGGAAGAAGTCCCAGAAGCCAACAGAAAAACACGAGAGCAAAAAGTTAGCATGCTAGAGCTTATGTTAGGACAGATTGCCAACTACTGCCCAATAATTTCTAGGAACACTATTGTTAAAAATTCCACATCGATCGACAACATTTGGCAAACCATCCGCCTCCACTATGGTTTTCAGATTATAGGTGCGCATTTTGTTGACTTTGATGCTATCCACTATGACCCAGGCGAGAGACCTGAAGATTTGTACCAACGGTTAATGGCTTTTATTGAAGACAGTCTATTAAGAAAAGATATGGGTATAACTCATCATGATGAAGACATAGAGGACGACGAGGAGCTATCACCTACCTTAGAAAATCTCGTGATATTGACATGGCTTCGTCTCATCCATCCTGAGCTACCTAAGCTTATAAAACAGAGATATGGTACAGAGCTTCGTGCAAGAACACTAGCATCTATAAAACCAGAAATATCACAAGCTCTAGAATCGCTTCTAGAAGAGTTACGTACCACAGAGGATGCCAAATCCATGAGAGCAGCCGTCAAGCGCTTTCCCAAGACAAAACAATCTTCGTTTGTGCCCCGTTCAAACTTCAAATCATGCCCACTGTGCAAATCAGCAGGACGACAAGACCGTCATTTTCTAAGTCAATGCACATACTTAACACAACAAGATCGACAATTTATGGCTAAAGCTCGTGCTGTATCTGGAATTCATGATGTTGACGAATACGATTCTGATAACCATGACAACAATGAGTCAACCATTCAAGACCAGTACCCTGTAGCATCTAACAGAGTTCAGATACAACAATCACCTTATATTGACGTTTATTATGGCCACAATCCTACAAGACTTACCATTGACAGTGGTGCTACTGGAAATATGATACGTGCCTCCGCCGCTACCAAACTTAACGCAAAAATTACTAGCAGCTCACAGTCAGCCCATCAAGCAGATGGATCATCACCTCTAACTGTTGTGGGAGAAACTAGACTCACATTTACGAGAGATAAACATCAAATGTATTTTGAGGGACTAGTAGTTGAAAACTTAGATTCTGACATATTGGCCGGTATCCCATTTATGGAGAAAAACGATATATCTATTCGTCCCGCACGCAGACAGGTACTTATAGGGAATGATTGTGTTTACAAGTATGGTTCATCCGCTAACGGAACTTCCAATTGCGCTGTGCGCAGAGCACATGTGGCACGAGCACCATCTGACGCCACAACTTTATGGCCAGGAGACTACATTGATGTAAACATACCTACAGATATGATTTCAAATGACGACATATTTTTCATCGAACCTCACAAAAATGATTCTTTTGAGAATCTCAATTCTTGGCCTGAACCCAGTCTAGTTTCTAGCGTTGCAGGAAACCTAAGAATACCTAACATCACTGATCAACCTCTCGTATTGAAACGTAATGAGCATTTCTGCAATGTACGCTCTACCTATTCACCAGAGAATACTGAAATTAAAAATCAAGATCATGCAGTTGCTACTAAATCTCAACTCAATAAGGCTCAAGTACTACATTCCGATCTTGTTCGAGTTGACCCTGATGGTCTATTACAACCTTGTCTGAAGGAAAAATTTAAATCTTTACTTCGACAGTATGACAATGTTTTCAGTCCAACGTTTAAAGGCTACAATGGAGCAGGTGGAGCCCTAGTAGCAAAAGTTAACATGGGACCAGTTCAACCACCACAAAGAAAGGGACGGATACCTCAATATTCAAAAACTCAGCTAGTTACTTTACAGGAAAAGTTCAATGAACTTGAAGACAGGTGTATTTAAAAAACCAGAAGATAAAGGTGTTACAGTAGAATATCTTAATCCATTTTTAATTATCAAAAAGCCATTTGTCGACTTGTCACAGCATTCGCCGATGTTGGCCGCTACAGTAAACCTCAACCCTCATTAATGCCAGACGTAGATTCTACACTTCGACAAATTGCTCAGTAGAAACATATTGTGATTTCCGATTTGACTAAATCTTTTTATCAAATTCCGTTACATAGGGACTCGATGAAGTACTGTGGTGTCTCAACCCCATTTTGTGGTGTAAGAGTATATGTGAGGTCTGCAATGGGGATGCCTGGATCTGAGACAGCATTAGAGGAACTTACTTGTCGTGTACTAGGCCACCTAGTACAAGAAGGAGTCGTAGCGAAAATTGCCGACGATCTATATTGCGGCGGCAATTCACCAGAAGAACTTCTTACTAACTGGGAAAGAGTATTACAAGCCTTACAGAAGTGTAGCCTAAATTTATCAGCTACAAAAACAATCATTGCACCTAAACAAGCTACAATTCTAGGCTGGATTTGGGAACTCGGATCAATCCGTGCAAGCCCTCACCGCATTGCTACACTTTCTAACTGTCAGCCTCCACAGACCGTACGTGCACTTAGATCTGTTGTTGGTGCCTACAAAGTGTTGTCCCGTGTAATTAAGAACTCTTCTGGACTTCTGTCACTACTTGAAAACGCAGTAGCTGGATCTGAGTCAAGACACAATATTATGGACCGAAGAACTAAACTCAGCCTTTACTAGTGCACAAAACGCACTTTCTACCAATCGTTCGATTGCTCTCCCTCGTCCAAACGACCAACTCTAGATTGTAACAGACGGAGCTTTAAAAACATGCGGACTTGGAGCTACCTATTCATTAACAGAAACGACAAACTTCTTCTTCCGGGATTCTTCAGTGCTAAACTTAGACAAGCTCAACGCCAGTGGTTACCATGTGAAATTGAGGCCTTATCAATTGCGGCTTCTATCAAAATTTTAGTCCATACATTATTCAATCGTTATCTTCAGCATGTGTTCTAACTGATAGTAAACCGTGTGTTCAAGCCTTTGAAAAGTTATGTAGAGGTGAATTTTCATCAAGCCCTCGAGTTTCTACTTATCTGTCGACTGCAAGTCGCTTCCAAGTATCTATAAGACATGTTTCTGGATTAGCAATACTACCATCTGACTATTCAAGCCGTAACGCACCCAATTGTGACAATCCTGCTTGTCAAATTTGCAATTTTATACATCTTCAGGAGGAATGTGTTGTGCGTCACGTAACAACTGCAGATATTTTTAACGGAACAGTAAAGCTTCCCTTTACAAGCAGGACAGCATGGCTCTCAAACCAGACCGAATGTTCTGACCTCCGGCGAACGGTTGCTCACTTACGACAGGGGACCAGACCCTCCAAGAAACTCACAAACATAAAGGACATAAAGCGCTACCTGAATGTAGCTTCGTTAGCTAACGATGGACTTTTAGTAGTAAAAAGAAACCTTCCGTTTACACCTTGTCGTGAAGTAATAATTGTACCGCGGCAAGTATTAGATGGATTAATTACTTCAATTCACATTAAACTAGACCATCCGTCGTGTCACCAGATGAAGTCTATATTACAACGATACTTTAACGCATTAGACATGGACAAGGCTATCGAATCTGTAACTAGTAGCTGTCATCAGTGCGTTTCATTGTTGAAGACCCCAAAGGTCCGCGAGGAACAGAATTCAGCAGACCCCCCTTTAACTATTGGTTCATCATTTGCCGCAGATGTCTTAAAACGAGAGCGTCAGTTAGTTTTTGTTTTACGAGAATGTGTAACTTCTTACACCTTTACCAAATTGTTAGATACCGAGCGCCATCACGATTTACGAGATGCAATTATTCAACTTCTTGCAGAAGTCCACCCACTAGACGGCCCATATGCTGTTATCAGGACCGACCCTGCATCTGGTTTTAAAACTTTAGTAAAAGACGAACTGTTAGCTAGACAACACATCACTATCGAATTAGGCCGTCCCAAAAATGTTAATAAAAACCCTGTTGCTGAGAAAGCTATTCAGGAACTAGAAGATGAAATACTTCGTTCGAACCCGTCAACCCCAGTATTAACATCATTAACACTTTCACTTGTCACAGCTCGACTGAATACACGTATTCGAAACCGAGGATTATCTGCACGAGAAATGTGGACACAGAGAGATCAGTTTTCAAATAACCAAATACCGTTCACCGATCAAAACTTAATTATTGCTCAACACGAACAACGATTAAAGAATCATCCACACAGCGAGAAGACAAAGTGTCCATCAGGAAAATTACCCGTGTGTCCGTATCTAGAAATTGGTGACATAGTATATCTACGATGTGACCTCAACAAAACTAAGTCACGTGATAGATACCTAGTGTAGCCGTTGATACCCCATGGTGCAATATTCGTAAATTCATTGGATCACAATTAAGACAAAATTCCTATCGTGTGAAATGTTCAGATTGCCACAAAGTTTCCTATGAAGTTGCGCAACTTGATAATCGTCAACACCGACTGCCGCATTCCGATGACGACGACGATGAAAGAGTGACCGACAGCTCCTTACCTCCATCTGTGCCGGTAATTCCTAAAGCTATATCCGACCTTCCAGCATTGCCGTCAGTAATACCGCATCACATTACTCAATTAGAAAATGTTGAACATCCTCTTAGTATAAACAGTCCGGACATGAATTTAAGTAACGATAACTTTATGGACTCACCAGAGGAAACATATAGTGATTCTCAAAAAAATGAACAAAATTTCTCACCATCCGATTCAATTAGTCGACCGGATCGCCAGCGCTCACTTCCAAAGAAATTCAATGACTATGTTATGTACTGAGTGTAATGGAGAGATTAACAAATGTATATAGAACAGTTCATTTTTATTTTTGTTTAATTATTGTATTAAAGGAGCAGAATAATCCCCAACACCAGAGGGCAGTCTACCCTGTGAATGTGTTTATAATTGTGTAAAAATAAAGAGAAAAAAAAAGCAATAACGCCAGGTAGTTTCATATTCCGGAAACGGTTTTCCGATGTGTGTCGGACATTTAACATGAACTCTCTCTCTTCCTGTCTAACGATTATATAACATGCCATGTTTTACTATGTTAATCAATAAATAGACAATATCTCAAGTCGTACATTTGTGTAGTAATTTTCCTTATTGGTGTAGATCGGTTAAAAGCTCAAAACGAATATTCCGTAATTAAAATCTAGGCGGTAGCAGTACACCAGATGCACTCACGGTCATCCGCTGTAAAAATCAGTTGAAAAGGCTTATAATTAACTCATCAGAATAAAATTAAATGTAGGATGCAGCTGTGTTTTAACTGTAATAATTTTTAATTAAAATTGTTTATATTCTGTCCCTATACTTGTGTGATCTGGAGATGAATGACGATTTTTAAATGTGTGAGAAAGTCATGAAAGTAGCCAGGGCCTTGGCAATAATAAAATGAGTGAATGTTGAGATTCGGGAGGATTGAAGATAGTATGTGAAAGAGAATGGACGTGTCTCTGTATTAACAATGTAATGTAATGAAAGAATATATATAGTGATTTAGAACTTGTACATAATATATTTGTATATCTGAACATAAGTTTTTAAAGCCAGTGCCTTATTACAGCTCCGTGAAAAAAGCAATCATGACACCCTTCATACGTCAAATTTGTAGTATTTCAATTAATTTTAAACGATCCCTCCTGGAGTCGTAATTTCAAAGGCCATTCATGCAAGGTTCATTTGGCCCTCCATACTTTTCGAACGGCCCAACTGATATATAGTAGGGACAACAGGGAGCCTACTATTACCATCTGTGAACCATGAGTTGTTATGGAACTATGTTCATATGAATGCCCTTCTTTAAAGAAGAAGTCATAAAATTTTAACAAAAAAAAAGAATTAGTAATATCAATTGAAAGGGGTGAGGGTGCAGAGTAATATAGTCATTAACAACCGCCTATTATAAGTATAAGAGGAATACAAACACTACTTGTAGAAGTAGCACACAAGGAACGGCCAGAACTAAAAATTTAAAAGCCGAGGATTTATAGAGGCAAGAAAGGGTACAAAGCTCCATGAAGAACAATTTTATTAAAGTAAATAATTACAAGGCAATTTTCTTTTAAGTTGTCTTAAATCAAAAGCCAGTTTGTCAGAAATTAATAAAAAATTTTTACTCACCAGAGTTATTCGTATATATATCCTACTTTAACTGCAGTTTATAACAGAATGAAAGGTTGTTAAGTGTGCGTCTAAACAATATAATTGAGGTCGACGATGTTGATCAGGTTGGTTGCATTGAATTAAAGCGATGGTCTCGTGGAAAACATTAGATGTATAATGTAAAATATATATATATTGATTAGATTACATTTAATCTCATTAAATGAATACAGATACCAAAATCCGTGCTAGCGATATAACTTTATGGATCTGTTCTTATGTAGTATAAACCAGTTGCTTCGCAGGGCGCAGCATTATACGACCGCAGATGTAGAACCCTGAACAGATAGGACAAGTATGGACACAACTTTTAAGTTTGATACAGCTTTAAATGTGGATTGTGATTTAATAGTTGACACAACATAGGTTTATGTCACATTATGATTTGGACCCTTTGGATCTTAATGTAGACCAATTTGAAAACTGGACCAAAAATTAAGAATCTACATACACAGTTAGATTTGGAATATCAAAGAACCCCATTTATTAAATTTTTGATGACATCAAACAAAGTTTAATTTTGGACCCCGATTTGGACCAACTTGAAAACTGGGCCAATAATTAAAAATCTAAGTACATTTTTACATTCAGCATATTAAAGAACCCCAAGGATTCAATTTTTGTCAAAATCAAAAAAAGTTTAAGTTTGGACCCTTTGGACCTTAATGTAAACTAATTTGAAAACGGGACCACAAATTAAGAATCTACATACACAGTTAGATTTGGCATATCAAAGAACCCCAATTATTCATTTTTTGATGAAATCAAACAAAGTTTAATTTTGGACCCTTTGGGCCCCAAATTCCTAAACTGTTGGGACCAAAACTCCCAAAATCAATACCAACCTTCCTTTTATGGTCATAAACCTTGTGTTTAAATTTCATAGATTTCTATTTACTTATACCAAAGTTATAATGTACTGATTTCAATTCAAATTTCTAATGAAGTTTGCAACAATAACTGCTGATTTAAATACATCATACAATATTAAAATGTAATAAAAAGTGCTTGTTATCATTGAATGGTAAAGATTGTTTTAATTTATTAGTTGGTAGTAAAAATGAAAATACATTGTATATTGTATAAAACTATGATTAAAGTTGATTCAACTACTATTCTATACAAAGAAAGATAACTCCAATTGAAAAAAAATAATTGCTATTTCACAATATTGTGCAATTAGATATTTCTTGCTATTGTGCAATACTGTGCAATTGAAAATTTCTTGCTATTGCACAATACTTAATATGATAATTTTGAATCCTGATTTGGACCAACTTGAAAACTGGGCCCATAATCAATAATCAAAGTACATGTTTAGATAAAGCATATCAAAGAAGCCAAAGAATTTAATTTTTGTTAAAATCAAACTTAGTTTAATTTTGGACCCTTTGGACCTTAATGTAGACCAATTTGAAAACTGGACCAAAAATTAAGAATCTACATACTCAGTTAGATTTGGAATATCAAAGAACCCCATTTATTCAATTTTTGATGAAATCAAACAAAGTTTAATTTTGGACCCCAATTTTGACCAACTTGAAAACTAGGCCAATAATTAAAAATCTAAGTACATTTTAAGATTCAGCATATCAACGAACCCCAAGGATTCAATTTTTGTCAAAATCAAACAAAGTTTAAGTTTGGACCCTTTGGACCTTAATATAAAACCAATTTGAAAACGGGACCAAAATTTAAGAATCTACATACGCAGTTCAGTTAGATTCGGCATATCAAAGAACCCCAATTATTCAATTTTTGATGAAATCAAACAAAGTTTAATTTTGGACCCTTTGGGCCCCAAATTCCTAAACTGTTGGGACCAAAACTCCCAAAATCATTACCAACCTTCTTTTTATGGTCATAAACCTAGTGTTTAAATTTCATAGATTTCTATTCACTTATACTAAAGTTATGATGTGAAGACCAAGAAAAATGTTTATTTGGGCCCCTTTTTGGCCCCAAATTCCTAAACTGTTGGGATCAAAACTCCCAAAATCAATACCAACATTCCTTTTGTGGTCATAAACCTTGTGTTTAAATTTCATAGATTTCTATTTACTTAAACTAAAGTTATTGTGCAAAAACCAAGAATAATGCTTATTTTGGCCCTTTTTGGCCCCTAATTCCTAAACTGTTAGAACCAAAACTCCCAAAATCAATCCCAACCTTCCTTTTGTTGTCATAAACCTTGTGTCAAAATTTCATAGATTTCTATTTACTTTAACTAAAGTTACTGTGCGAAAACCAAGAAAATGCTTTTTTGGGCCCTTTTTGGCCCCTTTTTCCTAAAATGTTGGGATCAAAACTCCCAAAATCAATCCCAACCTTCCTTTTGTGTTCATAAACCTTGTGTTAAAATTTCATAGATTTCTATACACTTTTACTAAAGTTAGAGTGCGAAAACTAAAAGTATTCGGACGACGACGCAGACGACGACGACGACGACGCAGACGACGACGACGACGACGCAGACGACGACGCCAACGTGATAGCAATATACGACGAAAATTTTTTCAAATTTTGCGGTCGTATAAAAAGAAGATGTGGTATGATTGCCAATGAGACAACTATCCACAAAAGACCAAAATGACACAAACATTAACAACTATAGGTCATCGTACGGCCTTCAACAATGAGCAAAGCCTATCATATCTCATCTAGGCTAGAACTGTGTCCAAAACGTTTTAAGATGAAATCTGTTTTAAATTGTTCTAAGGTAGATCAGCATCTGTCAGAAACTATTATAAGGGTTTCATCGGAGCTGTTATAGAACAGTTATCCTGGTAGTTTTGTGAGTTTAAGATAAGTAAAAACTGATCGGTACAGTAAATAGGGAAAAGACAGAGCTGCCATTAGCACTAAATTTTACAAATGAATAAAAATCATGTTAAGCCATTAAACTACCTGACTTGTGCATGTTGAGGGTTTTCAAACTATCTATTTTAGATCTTAAATACACCTATTTACTCTACTCATGGGTGTGCTAATGTGTAAATTTACTACTTGCAATATAATTTAAGACCAATAACCGTAAAACGTGTATGGTTAATTAGTCTGAGTATAGCATGTATAGATGTTTGTCGGGTCACCTGGATGTGCGGCCAGTAAATGAAAGAGGCGTCGGTTGGGAGGGACTTATCAAAACTAAGTCACGTCAGATCTAAAACGGTATACAGTATTATTTCTATGTCCTGAATATGCATACTTCGAATATTTGTCATTTGATATAAAGTAAACAACAATCAATCAAATTTGAATTTTCTGTAAACATTACTCTCATGCTTATAACAAAAACTATATAGTTTTTTTAGGTTTGAATGTCATGTGATTGTCAAATATAATTATAAATAACATACACGATAGGCCATACATACAAGTTTTACTGACCTTTTTATGTCAAAATCATGCCTGACGTCACTATACGATTAATATGAGGGGGAGGACAGGGGTATGGGAGTAAGGGAGAAAGGGGTTAGGAGAAAGGAGAAAGGGGGTAGGAGAAAGGAGAGGAAGGCTGGGAGAAAGGAGAAAAAGTTATAATAAAATATGAAAAAATAAAATATCTCTCTTTTTTCCGGTAAATTAAAAAAAATGAAATAAGGAGAAGGGTAGGAGAAAGGAGAAGTGGGGTAGGAGAAAAGAGAAGATGGGTGGGAGAAGGTAGAAGGGTACCCCCTGTCCTCCCCCTCTAATATACTTGTTTACTTCCAGCATCAGAACAGAATAGTCTGATTCATATTCGTTTGGTTTTTTACAAGTCCCAAAAATAGATAAATTGAAGTTTTACAGTTCACAGATTTAGTTTGACCACATTCATGGACTAAATGAGAAAGGGGATGGAAAAGGTACAGAAAACACACAAAATAACACAAAGGTAAATATGGTCCCTGGCCATTTACGCGAACAACATTCACCTATGTTTCGTCTAAATATTCGCATCATCTAAAAATAACATAAAATCGCTCGTTAGTCATAAACGTTTCAGTAGAACTTCCGATCAATTTAGATCCTAACATTTTTTAATAGTGCAAAGAGCCACAGCACATAAAGAATATTGACGTTTTCGGCCTTACAGTTGAATAAACGATGATTTATATGATTGAAACAACGAAATGGAGAAGCAAAGCACGTTGAAATGGCTAATTATTACTTTTGTTGAAAAGAAAATGACTTTCAAAGCACAACAAATTCCTTAACAAGAAAGTGTCCCAAGTACAAGGATGCCCCTCTCGCACTATCATTTTCTATGTTCAGTGGACCGTGAAATTGGGGTAAAAAATCTAATTTGGTATTAAAATTAGAAAGATCCTATCATTGGAAATTATATGTGTACTAAGTTTCAAGTTGATTGGACTTCATCAAAAACTACTATGATCAAAAACTTTTAACCTGAAGCGGGACGATCGAACGAACGGACCCACATACCAGAAAACATAATGCCCCTCTACTATCGTAGGTGGGGCATAAAAACGGCTGGAATAACGTAAGAAAAAATATACAAAAAATACAACAGGGTACTAATGAGCTAACTTTTTTATTGTTTTAAAAATTGTCAAAAAAATTAAGATAAAAAGTAAATTTTCAAAGAGTAAAATTTAATTTGGAATTCCCATATTTAATATAGACCACACACATTTTGATTGTTTATTGTATGTTATATGTCTTGCTGTTTACATCATTGTTGGTCGAATTGATCTTTGTCTACCTTTTAATCAGTAAAATATAGATTAACGTTTCAATTTTATTTTTGTTTACATCTGTATCGTTTTGTATTACAAATTTTGAATTATTTACCTTTATAAAAGCCGTAGTAATAGATTACAGTCACCACCAAAAGCTATCGAGTGCTTAATAATAAATACAATGATGCCTATGTAAAGATATATAAGATATTTTTTTAAATATAATTATGGTGAATGTAACTGGGGCAAAGATGGTGTAGATAGGCATCTTTAATACATACAATACATAATTTAAAGTGCAAAATGTTTCTTTTTTTTAGTGGATGGGAAGCCAAGGGGACATGATCCATGTTGCTCTATCCGATTAAAATCGTGCAATTCCTCGAGATATTACGAAACTGTGCATCTGATGCCAGTCGTCTGTTTATCACCCGTGCTGAAAAAAATTATTATGTTCTAGGAATTAAGATTGAAATCCTTGTGATAGAGTAAATAACATACTCGAGAAAGATTTCGTTCAGATAACTTGACTTGAAAAGACGCAACGTGTCATGGGATTTACCTGGTGTAACGTTAACCCACCTCCCCCTATTTTTGTAATTATATAATCGTTTAAATTACTTATGTTACAGACCTCATGTTTATAACAAATAATGTTACTTCACAGTAATAATCAAAAGTGTAAGTGTACCATCATCATGTCAATGATTGACTGGGCTGTACCATTAGACTTCTCTCATCCAATTGCCACAGAAAAACGTCCATTTCGCAAAGCTTTAAAACGTCAATTAGCACATATGTTGTGCATTTGTAAGAACTAGTTAACAATGAATACAATAGGTCCTGCAATAGAGTTCATCCTTGATGAAAGTCGTGGTAATTTGGACTGCCACTGCAAATTGAAATGACGGTAAATTTGATAGGGAGATACATTTTGTTTTGCATCCGACCACCAAAGGACTCCTTATGGAATTGTTGCAAGGGGTTTAACATTCAGAGAATGGAGCACTATCTCTAGAGGAGGCGTCGGTTTTATTGTTCGAGTTACCATTGGTGAAGGTGTTAGTCTGCAATCTTATCACCAGTAGAACTTATAACAGTGTGAACACACTCGTTTTTGTGATCCCACCATTCTATTCCTCAATGGAAATTACGCCTGTTCCAAACAGACCATAAACATGTACTAATTTGGCTCCATCATTCATTAAAAATATTTGTCAATTGTAAGAAAATGAATATTTAACTCTGATGTGGGCTATGGTTATTATATATTAAAAAAAGACCCATTCTGATTCCAAACATATTTTAACTGATTTTTATAGTTTGTGTGTATGTTGTACTGTTACACCATTGTCCCAGTTTGTGTTAATGTTGTGCTGTTACACCGTTATCCCAGTTTGTGTTTATGTTGTACTGTTAAACCATTGTCCCAGGCTAGGGGAGGATTGAGCGCTCACAAACACCCACATTGTTAATGTACCTGTTAAAAGTCAAGAGCCTTTAGTTCATTGGTTATCGATGTGCGCCAAAAAATAGTAATTTGATTGTTGTTTTGTACGAACAAAAAGTTCTTAATTAAAAAAAATCAGTACATTATCAATAACAATCCCCCCCTTTCCCCATTTTACTTTTCAAAAGAGAAATGTTCGTTCCGGTCAATATGATCAACCCATTCTGACCAACACTGATTTGTTAGAAATCTGAATGGGACATGTTGGGCGACTTAGCTTGCCATTAACGTTTTACCATGCAAGTCAATAAAGTCGCTGATGCTTTCAGTCGACAAAAGTAACACTACAAGAACACATTTTGATAAAAAGACATTCGGATACAACAACGGTCACTTGGACACCAGACAGAATACCAAAGCAACGAAGGAAGTACTTTGGGTTGGGAATGATGTTAAGATATAATGCCACGGTCGATCTGATTGGAGACAAACATATGATAGATTCCCGATTACTTGCCACTTGATGTTTAGTAAACAAAAATCAATCAAATGATAATTAAATTTTCTGTTAGGATCATGTTCGCGGTCCTAAAAGAAGTTATATATTGTTATATAGGGAGTCACAGGATGTCAAAGTGACATTGAAACTGATAAACTTAAGACAGAGCAAAAAATGAAAAACTTGAAGACAAGCAATAATCTACAAAGCAACATAGAAAACTAAAGAAGACTGATGAACACGAAACCTTCCGAATTTCAAGAAGATGTCAGATAAAATCTAATCAACAACAAATAACGCAGTTAATATACTAACCTTCGTTTTGAACAACACTATGTCTTCCAGCATCAATTTAGAATGAACTAATCATTGTTAGCCTATAAATAGAATGGATTACCAATCTTTTTGTTTGATTGATTAGTCAGCGAATGTGTTGGAATTTGTATTTGTTCAAATACAAAGCATTAATCAGTAAATTAATGGAGTTTTAAAATAATTCAGCAGACGCATTTGTCACATGCTCACAATTGTTTTTCGTTTGTATTTTATAATGTATTGTCATACTGCAAAAATCGCATCATGCTTTTTTATATAATCTGTTGGGTTTTTAATGTATTGTACATTTAAGTATCAAAAAAAATCATAGTTCAGTGTTAATGCTCATCCATAATGTAGATATCTCTATATGTTATATCTGTGATTAACTCTCTGTACCAAATCAGCAAAACTAGAAAACTTTAACCAATAAAGTGTGTCTCATACCGTATACTTGATCTTCTAAAACTGAAATTTTCAGCTCTCACAAGATTGATTGTTAGTTTTAAAAGCCACTTTTAACATTATTGCCTTTTATACCGTTGCTGTCAGTTTTTATTGACTGACAAAAGCAGTAGGGCTCGCAAATCACAACAAAAACTGACAATCCTAGTCAATAAAGATTTTAGAGTGTTACGAACCAACTGGGTTCTGGATTCGAACTTATTTGGAACAGGCATGTCAAGGGACTCAGTAAGTGTTATATTCGAAACCCCCAACCCTTGTTACTATTTAGACATAACGAGAACATACGGACAAATTGTTTATAGAGTTGTACATTAAGTTACGACCAAAATAAACTTATATGAACTTCTTTAAAGGTTTAAAAATTAAATCTTTCAATATTCCCCTTATCTATACCGATCCCTATTGAGGTCTTTGAGAACATTGTTTATTTATTAGTTGAAACTGTGATTTCCGAAACTACAATATCTAATATATCTAATATAAGAACTTTTTTTCTTTTAACTGTTTTTTTGGGGTGTTTTTTTGGTTGGTGATTTTTGGTTGTTTTGTAATAAGGTCCAATCAGATGAGTTATTTTAGTCTTTATAAAAAAGAAGATGTGGTATGATTGCCAATGAGACAACTCTCAACAAGAAACCAAATGACACAGAAATTAACAACTATAGGTCGCCGTACGTCCTTTAACAATGAGCTAAGTCCATACCACATAGTCAGATATAAAAGGCCCCGAAATGACAATGGAAAACAATGGAAAACAACTGTAACGAGAAAACTAACGGCATAAACAAAAATGAAAGAAAAACAAACATGTAACACATAAACAAACGACAACCACTGAATTATAGGCTCCTGACTTGGGACAGGCACATACATAAATAATGTGGCTTAGTCCTTTTTTTTCCTTTCTTTTTGTCTTTCTTTCTTTCTTTTGCTTTGTTTTGCTTTGTTTGATTTTTTTTTGTGGTGGGGGAGGGGGGAGTTTTCTGCGTCTTTTTCGTTTTATCTGTAATGGATACTTTTTTCGCTGGCGATAATATTACATTACTAATTCGACATGTACGAAATATTAGATTCTGGTAATAAAGGACATATCATTAAGTATTGGTATATTTCCGAAGTATTATTACATCATTTATTCCTTTATTTACATAAATCTCATGGAAATGCCCGTCGTTCGTCTGTCTCTCATTCCCACAGGTCCAAACATTGGCCCATGAATTGGTAATGCACCAAAGCGGTTCATGATTCTCTGAACACGAACAGGACTATCGAGTTCCATCATTTCAGCAGTTTCAATACCATCATTTGTGTTCATTGGTACTCGGTTTACAGCCATATTTTGGGTTCCTTGTCTTGTCCTTGAGACGCAAATGTTTTGTCTTGTATCACAATATAGGTCATCACTTCCGGCACAATTTGGGCATGACGGAGTAGAGGTGTAGCTAACTAGTTGATCCAGATTCTCACCATATCCATCTTCGTGTGTTAAAGATTCTATACCAGGAAATGTGTTATAAAATAGCATTCGGTCTCTAGGTGCATGTCCCGTTATCTGTTTGTCTGGATAAACTGCATTTCCTTCTTGTATCATTCTCCTTCTAAATAATCCAAATATTTTATCAACAAAAGCATGTAAGGGATAAAATATTGGATCAAAAGAAGCTGTGGCAGTTGGCTCAGCAGTGCCACCAAGCCAGACATGCGTACCATCGTGTAAACATTCCATACTATAAGCGTAGCGATTTCCATTGTAACAAGGTGATGGTTCAGTGAATTCGAAATAACTGGGTTTAGAAAGTGCCATTTGAATATCTTGTCTAGACATTAACCAACCGGCACTATTTATGTTTCTTATGGGTTGCATTACTCCAGGTAAATTGGCAAAAGGACCGGAGGTAATTGCACCATAACCATTACCAAAAAATTTAGGAGACCAGACAATGGACTGAGTGGGGTCGTCCATAGGAAAGTCTAATGTAGTATCCCAGTAAGGTAATGGACAACCAATTGCAAATTCCATTCTGAAAACAAAAAGATTCATATCTAAATGTTAAGGCAAAATAAGAAGTTCATTAAGTGTTGTTTTTAACACTTGTTTGCATTTTTATTATTTCGAGTGTCATTGACAAATCTTAGGTAGACGACATGCGCGTCCGGTGTAATATAAGCATCATCCGCTCGGATTTGACGGTTGCTTTCGTTTTCTTCACTTCTCTGTGCTTATCATTCATTCCTCTAAATATCTGTATCACGAAAAACGCACATGGAACAAAATCTTAACATGTGAATGTAATGCTTTTTTACAAAAAGGTCTTAAACTGTTTTTATATATATATAAATAACTTATAAATATATAATTATATATATAAACAGTTTAAGACCTTTTTGTATATATATATATATTAAAAGTGAGTTTTAATTTTAGTTTCTTGTGTATAATTTGGTGTTTAATATGGCGTCCATTATCACTGAACTAGTATGTATATTTGTTTATGAGCTAGCTGAAAGACGCCTCCGGGTTTGGGAATTTCTCGCTGCATTGAAGACCTGTTGGTGACCTTCTGCTGTTGTCTGTTCTATGGTCGTATTGTTGCCTCTTTGACACATTCCCGATTTCCATTTTCAATTTTATTTAGTAGTTTTTTACCATTAATGCAATCTTCAATACATTGACAATTATAATAGATAAATTATGTATAAAAATCATTTTTCTAAAGTTAATAGTTCTTGCTTTGAAGTTTCGTCTACTTTTTTTTATTGTTTTTGTCATGTAGGTACCCAACATTCATAATTTCTTTTAAAAATAGCCTCATGATTAAGTACATCCTTAGATAAACCCTTCTGATATATACACAATGCAAGTACATGTAAATGTACCTTTATTGTTTTCATCCTGCAATTTACACCCGGCACTTGAAACCTCATTTCTAAAAAATTCAATCAATGTCTCTTATTTTTCAAAGAAATCGACATAGTATATAAGCGCGGACCGCGAAGAGGACCCCAAATGAACTGTTTTAGCAATTAGAATTATCAATATTACCGGTTGCTCATCATTGAAACAGGGTACCAGAAGACTTTATTTGTTCAAATACAAAGAAAGGAAAAATGTATCTGTGTACCTATTATTTTAACAATAGTTGGCTGATTGCAGAATGAAATAAAGCAAAGGTAAAAATCTATATATGCTAAACTATCATACATGCGTAGAAAGGCTTTATGCCAGCTGAAGAATCCCGGTCCATCATGGCCTACTGGTATTGCAGCTCCAGTATGTAAAGATGCGATGACGTCAAAAGTATTCATTGTATTGCTTACATCCTTCAATACAATATAACATTACTGCATTACGGTACATTTTGATATTTGCTTTCTGAATTAGTTACTATTAGAATGTTAACAATAGAAAGCAACATTACATTAACCAAAGCTTTTTATGTGTTTCTGTTGTGTTATGGATTGATATCCTATATCCTTTGTTGTATATTACATAAATATTTTAGGAATTGTAATGTTGAAACAAGCTCTAAACATTACATTAAATTTGGTTCATTCTAGACAAGGTCCTGCAGTCTTAAAACTTGAGTAAGATTACCGTACTTATACTCCTAAATCCATCAATCAAAAGACTGAACTTTTCGTTTCGAGCGCACATTTAGTACACCGCGTACTGAATATAAGTTTATGACTGTAGAACATGGGCATTATTTTACCACCCCACGCCTAAAACACCACTAATAACATATTTTAAAAGCATCGCCTACATGTAACCATTCAGAATCAAAATATTATAAAATAAACTATGGTAATTTTTATATATTTTATCAAAATAGGGATTGTAAATTTAAATGTGTATTGTGACACGCGTCTGGTTATGCGACGGTACAACACTGTTTTTTTACTTTATGCATTAACCCAAAATAAAGACGAAGAATGTGTCTTTTCAACATCATATAAACATTTAAATGTTCCGAACATGCATAAAATATTTGACACTGAACGTGAATCAAACAATAATCAACCGTTCATCTTTAAGATTGATTGTTGAATTGATGTTTAATGTTACTTAGAGCACTACTGTGCTATTTCGTGGCTGACACTTTTTATTGGTCGGGGAAGCCGGATAACACCATCGAACTTCGATAGGAAAACTGACAATCCTGTGCAATTAAGATTGAATTCGACCTGCCACGTACGAGATTCGAACTCACAACCGCAATTTTGACAGAATAATGTTACAGTAGTTCATCTACTATAAAGGGCCCCTTCCATCGTTAATATTATTTTAAAAGGTTATTGCCTGCCTAATATTATAATTTTGCATGTGAAAATATCAGTTATTATGTGTAAGCGTTTGGTGGTATTGTTTAGGCGTTTGGTGGTCTTCGAAGGTTAAAAGTGAGTTAAACTAATTGTCATTGTGCTGTAACTATTACTGTAAATGTCTATATAAAATGAAAAACACAATATTAAAATGTTGATATTTCAGCTTTAAGGATTGATAGTCCACGGCACTAAAAGCGGTTTCGACCCAGTGCTATAAAAAATGAAAACAACCCTCATACTTTACCTACATAGCTATTCTTAAGTCGTCTGACTCCTCTTGCATAACATCCCCACACCTGATCATAAGGCGGCTCTCTGATTTCTCTTCGCATTACATTTCCAAATCTGAAAACACTTCTCTTCTGCCGAGAATTAGCATTTTCTATCTCGGATATTATTCCTCTCGCGAGATGTTTGATATAATTTGTTATATTTGGATTTTTCATTTCGACAGCCATTGACTCCATCTGGTTTACCAACAAATCTTTACAAAATTTCTGTACTTCTATTTGTGAAATATTTTTAGCGTCTGCTATTATGAATTCATATTCCATACATTCTACAAAGTTGCTCGGGGTACCGTTTGGATCCTCCATTTGCAAGGTCAAACTCACAGAGCATATGAATATTACCAGCGATGTCAAGAAGGCCTTCATTTTGGTGATAGTCTAAGAGAGATAATGAAACATATATTTCTTGTTTTTATTCATGTGTTAATAAATCATATTGAGTTTCAAATCATATTATTTAAACACAGGTTTAAAAACACACTGAGAATTGCAATATCGTCTCGAAGTAACAAAAGAACAGACACAACAAAATGAAAATTACTGAAATGAAAAAAAAAATTAAACATCCATTTAGTCGGTTGTTTATATATATTGTTATATTTGTTATGCAATAAATTAACGTATAACACGAGTTCAATTTCATTTATTCAGACAAAACGATATAATTGAGAAAAAAAGAAACAAAATAATTTTACAAGAAGATAATGTACATTTTTATTGAATTATGATGTAACATATACATTGTTAAATAAATTATCAGATAAACATTTACCCTTTTGAAAAATGAAGCTCCCTCTGCTGCCGAAACTTGAAGTAATAATACAAATCACGATTTGTTTGTCGACCATGCACTGAGATCAAAGCATTTAATTACAAAGTAACTTAATTGTATTGCAATTCATCTTTTTTTTATGTAGATCACTTAATTGTTTTACGAGCAATTGCCTTTTATATGGATGTACATCAATTCGTGTAAATAACTTATTTTTAACAGGTTTATTAGGAAAGTACTTTATGTGTTACAGTTCACGTGTGATATACCAATCTTTGAACGCCATAGCTGACACAACAAAGATATATTGCGGATCAAATTTTTGTAGTTTAAAAGAACTAAGAATTGAAAAAAAGATTCATAGAAGATTCATATGATTTAGTCGAATGTATAAATTAACTGTTAAATAACTTGTTATTTGAATTGTACGAAAAACTTATACTTATAATGTATATATTAAGCACTTGGTGGTCATCAATTGTTTATATATTGTTTATATATATATATTTGTTAGCGGCAATAAGTGAAATCAGGCATTAAGCTTATATCCTAGGCAATAAGCTAACGTCTAGGCATTAAGTTATTACCTGAAACTTTCAGGCATTACGCATATTTCCTGAAATTTGATGATGATTGTTCATCCTATTGCCGAACATAATTTTAGGCAATACTAGTAAGTAAACTCTGGAATTTACACATATTTGGTGATTAATTCTTGATATAAAGTCGTTATGTTCCAGAACATATGAGTATTTGGACCGTACGCGTACGGTCCGATCATACGCGTACGGTCGGACCGTATGAGTATACGCGTACGGTCCAGTACGAGCTGACCATACATGTTATTTGATCATATGGATTAAATTGAAACAATCTTTATTTTTAGTTTTACAAATTGTTATTGATAATTAATTACAATTAGATATATAGAGAATAATACATGGCAAAATCCGTATCATATGTCGTATCATCCCGAGACATCAATATCAGCCCAAGGGCCTTTAGGCCCGAGGGATGATATTGGTCGAGGGTGATACGGCATGTGATACGGATTTTGCCATGTATTATACGCTTTATCATATATTTCAACAGAAGAGTATTATATAATATGAACTGTTTTCTGATCCATAGCACTGGGTTACTTTCAGTTTGCTTTTGTCTTGTTTCAAAGCAAACAACTGTACAATTATTTATACGAAGCACCTGGGTTACCTTACAATCTGTTGTTTAAAACATATTTTGTGTATTATTGTATTTATTTGAGTGTTTTGTATTTTTTATAGTTGCATTTAGTGTGCCAAAAAATATGTTGTGAAAACTTGATGTTAGTGACGTCACATACAATATGAAAACTTGACGTTCGTGACGTTACATACAGAACAGAACAATGACGTCATTAAAAAAATTGACCTATTTTGAGGAAATTTTTTCTTAAGCAAAAAAATAAGACTATGTAAAAAAAAAAAAAAAAAAAAAAAAGGTATGCGATACGGGTTTTTCCATGCGATACGGGGTATGCGATACGAGTTTAGCTATGCGATACGGGGTATGCGATACAGGGTAGGTGATACAGACTGGAAAAAAGAACCTTTATTAGATATACAAAATAGCTGTATTTTGTACTAAATATATGATAAATAAAATAAACAAACGAAAAATTGAAATTAGGTTTTTGTGTAATTGTATATATATCTGAATCCTATTTTGATACTCTCGCCTAAGGTGACACAATTCAAGTAACGTAATTTTTTTAGCATTTTCATGTATGCAGTTCATGCATGTTCTTTTGCATTTGCATTTTTTGGTAAAGTTGCTAAATATTCTAAAACAATTGAACTCCCACTTTATGTTTACTTCCGATATTTTCAATTTCAGCGTTCATAATGCAATAAATGTATTACTGATCGACATATTATATTACAAATATAACTGTTCCAGACCGTATGAGTATTTGGACCGTACGCGTACAGTCTGGACCGTATGCGTACTTTTTCAAAATACTTATACGGTCGGTCTGTACTAATATTAAAAAGTTGGTCCGGGCAAGTTTATTAGATACAAATGCATATAGCAGATCAACATATTAACTTAACTATCAAATTATATAAAAAAATTCCATAAGAGATTAACATATTATTTAATAAGCGTGAATTTAAAAAAAGTTAAAATAATAAGTTTTTGTTTCAATTACAATGGAAATTTTTTATATTAATTTGATATGCGTACGGTCCAAATACTCATACGGTCTGGAACAGTTATATTTGTAATATAATATGTCATGATAAATATACATCCATTTGACAGATCTTCAAAATTAAGTTTAATAAGTTATTTTATGAGTTAAAAAACAGAATAAACTCATACTTTTTTCATGTTTTTGTGGTATTACAAAATATTAAAAACATTTAAAATTTAAAAAAAGCGATTGAATTCTCATTGGCAATCATACCATATCTTCATTTTTTATATTTACTAATATTATTAATTCGTATATTTTAGCAAATTTGATTCGTTTAGGGATAGTCACATGTTAAACTATATTTTCTAAGGTAGAGAGAAAACGGCGGATAACAAAAAGCATATTGACCGGCAAAAAGCATATCGCACGGTTATTTTTAGAATATCTAAAAACCGACATGTATACTTTGTGACGTCATGTAATGAATTTCCGGATATTGTTTAACGTTTTGAAACACTTGATATCTGTGATTGATTATTTGACGAAAAAAATCTTCAAAAACATAAGATGAAAAAAAAAAAAAGTAAATGAAATAGCAATTAATATGTTTTTATTGGCAAGGAGACAATGTAATATCTTTAAAATTCCAACAAACCTAAATGACGATTTTGATACAAATATGGTCAGAAATGAATAATATAACAAATATAGCCTTTGTATGAGGTCAATACAGGATATATCGACCCAAAGAAGTATATCGACCTCGGACTTCGTCCTCAGTCAATATTCTTCTTTCAGGTCAATATATCCTTGTATCGACCTCATGCAAAGGCTATATTTGTATATTATAGGATGAAACTAGGCCATGTAGTTTTGCATCAGTAAAATTATATATGTTTTTTTCTTAAAATGAAAATATTTGAAGTACTCAGGATTCATATGGAAGATGTACGATAATATATTTAATTTTAACTTAGTGTTTACAATTCAATTTTAAGATAAAAAGTAGTTATATTTTTTGACTTATTGTTTTGTTTCAAAGAGTTAAAATGTACAACCATTATTGATATCAAAATTATTTTATTTCCCTTAAATTAAGAATAAATACTGTAAATTCAGAAATTATTGCGTGCATTTATTATGGCGATTTTGTCATTTTAGACTTAAATGCGATTTTGATTATTTTAGTATTGCGATTTTGAGAAAAATCCTGTTTAATTCATATAAGATCATATAAAACATTTCAGATGCGAGTTTAAATTATTGCGTTTACAACTCTGTCGCATTTTCCGCAATAATAAAAACCTCGCAATAATTTCTGAATTTACAGTAAGTATTTTCTTATAATTAATCGGGATTTAGATTAAAGTTGTTGGTTAACTTTGATTATACAATGTTTCAATATTTTCATTTGCTACTTCTTTTACGTCAAAACTTAAGACAGCAGTTAGAACATGATAGCTAAGAAAATCCTCAAAGATAAAGGTCAGATAGCTTTTTGCATGCTGAGAAATGTCGTAAGTCGGTCCTTACTTTATCATTATTTCTGTTTATTAATATAATCTGATAGGACCAATCTTAGGATACTTTCGATAATTTCTCATAATGTTATAGTGTAACTAATATATTTTTATTTTAATGAATAAATGTCTTTTATTTACTCACATTATATTTTAGGCATTAACCTAATGCCTGCCCATATTTTTCCGGATTTAAGCTTAAATCCTAGGATTTAAGACTAATGCCTAACATCATTTATGCAATAGACTTACTGCCTAGTCGTTAGCTTATCGCCTTGAATTTAATCTCAATGCCTAATTTCACTTAATTTTATTTAACTATATATAATACCACTGGCCCATGGGAAGATATACGAGTGTATATGTGCAGATCGGCGCATGAAATTTACGCTAGTTTTGTAGAAGAAGAAAACTCATATGCGCAAAAGCAGATGTGTCGTTTCCGCTAAGAATTATTTTTTTTTATCTAGAAGACAAACTAAATGAGAGACTCTTTATTAACGAAAGTCCTTCTTAATGTATCTTTTGACTCTCATAACTATCATACTTGTTATTTATAGATTATAACATAACACAAGATGTTAAAAACGATATGAATACATATTTATCTATTTTAAAGACCAATAAAAAAACAATAAGTTCCAAGAAGTTTTACATTATTACCTAGAAGTCTATTCCCGGCCGTATTTGAATGAAAAAGAAGATACATTATTTTGTATTTGCCTTTTCAAGTACTTATGATATATCAATACATTTTCCCATTTTTTTACGCATGACAAATTTCAATGATTAATCTGTATACAAGTAGGTTATGGGTTGTTAGTGGACGAATTAACGGATTTTAACCTTATATGGTGTATTATTAATGAATATTTAACCTAGCATGAGATTTTATTTGAAGAATATTAACCTTATATGGTGTTTAATTAATAAATATTTCCCGTTTTATCGGGATCGCCTTCGCGTTTAAGCGATTTTGCTTTCTTAATTTCTCTATTTCTCATTTCCCAGATTTCCCGTTTGGTGTTCTCGATTTCGATTTCCAGATTTCCAGATCTCTCAATTTCTTGATTTTGTGTGAAAGTTTAAGCAGTATGCGAAAACGTGAAAAGGCGAAATGACCTCATCCAGTCATCATACATTTTAGACACTTGTGTTCTATACATTCCTTCATTAAAATAATTGTTTATGTAATAAAACTAGAGGCTCTAAAGAGCATGTATCGCTCACCTTGGTCTATGTGCATAAGTTCTTTCACTAAACAATTCAAAATTTGGTGACTATGTGGAACGCATCTATCCCATCGAATTGGAGATAAAGGATACTACAGATACAGTTAAGTCAGCTTCATATCTTGACTTACATCTAGAAATTGACAATGAGGGTCGGTTGAAGACAAAACTTTACGACAAAAGAGATGATTTCAGCTTTCCAATTGTGAACTTTCCATTTCTAAGTAGCAACATTCCAGCAGCACCTGCATACGGGGTATATATCTCTCAATTGATACGATATTCCCGTGCTTGCATTTCCTATCATGATTTTCTTGATAGAGGGTTACTGCTCACAAGGAAGCTATTAAATCAAGAGTTCCAAATGGTGAAGTTGAAATCATCCCTTCGTAAATTTTACGGACGCCATCACGAGTTGGTTGACCGTTATGGAATAACCCTTTCACAAATGATATCGGATATGTTCCTTACGTCGTAACTACAATCACCTTCCCTTTCATGAATTTGACCTACCGAATTAGACTATTTACCGGATTTGTAATCACATAAGCAACACGACGGGTGCCGCATGTGGAGCAGGATCTGCTTACCCTTCCGGAGCACCTGAGATCACCCCTAGTTTTTGGTGGGGTTCGTGTTGTTTATTCTTTAGTTTTCTATGTTGTGTCATGTGTACTATTGTTTTTCTGTTTGTCTTTTTCATTTTTAGCCATGGCGTTGTCAGTTTGTTTTAGATTTATGAGTTTGACTGTCCCTTTGGTATCTTTCGTCCCTCTTTTAAACAAAGGACACAGACGGATTCATGACAAAAAAGTGTTTTGATATTGTTGATGTGTTTGTAGATCTTACTTTACTGAACAATCTTGCCGCTTACAATTATTTTTATCTATAATGAACTTGGCCCAGAAGTTATATTCAAGATAATGACCAAAAGCTGAAAATAAAAAAGATAAAATTACCAATTTAGGGGCAGCAACCCAACAACAAGTTGCCCGATTGGTATGAAAATTTTAGAGCAAATAGATCTTGACCTAATGAAGAATTCTATACACAGCAGATTTGCTCTTACTGCTTAGGTTTCAGAGATATGAGCCAAAAACTGCATTTTGCCCTATCTACTATTTATAGTCATGTCAGCCATCTTGGTTCGCGGGCGGGATATTCGACACATTTTTGAACTAGAAACCCTAATGATGATTGTGGACAAGTTTGGTTAAATTTGTCCCAGTATTTCAGAGAAGAAGATTTTTGTAAAAGATAACTAAAATTTGCGAAAAATTGGTAAAAAAATACTATAAAGGGCAATTACTCCTTAAGGAGTCAACAGACCATTTTGGTCATGTGACTTATTTGTAGATCTTACTTTGCTGAACATTATTGCTGTTTAAAGTTTATCTCTATCTATAATAATATTCAAGATAATAATCAAATACGGCATAATTTCCTTAATATTACCAATTCAGGGACAGAAACCAAACAAACCAGTTGTTCGATTCAGCTAAACATTTCAGGGCAGATAGAAATTGACCTGATAAACAAATGTACACCTGTCAGATTTGCTCTAAAGGCTTTGGTTTCAGATTTATAAGCCATATATCTACATGTTACTTCTATGTTCTATTTTTAGCCATTACGGCCATCTTGTTTGGTTGGCCGGGTCATCGGACACATTTCTTTAACTAGATACCCTAGTAATTATTGTGCCCAAGTTAGGTTAAATTTGGCCATGTAGTTTCAGAGGAGAACAATTTTTGTAAAAGTTAACGACGACGGACGACGAAGACGACGACGGACGCCGGACGCCGGACGCTAAGTGGTGAGATTAGCTCATTTGGCCCTTTGGGTCAGGTGAGCTAAAAATTAAATGAATTGGTTGAGTTTCATCCACATTTGTTAATTTCTCAAAATGAACAGTTGTAGTGAAGAGAGCGTACGTAGGACCCACAAATTAAAACATTAGTTTGTATACTGTTGCAAGTTTATTTTTGACTTGTTAGTTTGAATGTCCTTTTAGTATATTTTGCCTCTCTTTTATGTATCAAACGTACTTAAAAATGCTCTGTCAGATAAAACGCATTTACTTGAACGATTAACTTTTGGGATGAATAAAAATAATTGAGTGATTGACAAAAAACGAATACTTGACATTGTAATTTGTTTTAATTAAAGGCTCTTGTTCTTATTTTCTTAAAGTACTAGTGTTATTACTATCGCGTCCTTTTCCTCGCGTCATTTTCCTGCATAAAAAAAAGTAGCAGTTATACAAGAGGTGGGAGATTGTTAGGTAGAACTATGATGCTATGAAAGAGGTAGCATTTTGTTATGTTTATGTTATTGTTTGCCTTTATAAATATTTTGATATGAGCGTCATTGATTAGTCTTATGTAGAAACGCGCGTATGGCGTACTAAATTATAATCCTGGTACCTTTGATAACTATTTACATAAATTTCCGGTTTACAAAACTTTGTATTAGTCGAAAAACTAAGGATTTTCTTATCCCAGGCATTGATTACTTTGGCCGTATTTGGCACAACTTTTATGAATTTTGGATGCCCAATGCTCTTCAACTTTGTTCTTGTTTGGCTTTATATATATTTTCATATGAGCGTCACTGATGAGTCTTATGAAGACGAAACGCGCTTATGGCGTTCTAAATTATAATCCTAGTACCTTTGATAATTATTAACACCACTGGGTCGATGCCAATGATGGTGGGCGTTTCGTCCTCGAGGGTATACCCAGACCAGTAGTCAACACTTCGGTGTTGACATGAATATCAATAATGTGGTCGTTTTTATAAATTTCCGGTTTACAAAACTTTGAATTATTCGAAAAACTAAGGATTTGAGAGTCATGAGTGTCACTGATGAGTCTTATGTAGACGAAACGCGCGTATGGCGTACTAAATTAAAATCCTGGTACCTTTGGGTGCAATCAACAGTTTTTTTCTATGACGTCATATTTTGAGGGACCATCTATAAATGACCCTTAGTGGTGTTAATGTTAATGAAGATACTTGTATAAAACTAGATATCATTAGAATCAGGGTTTTCTCTAGTTTATAATGAAATAAAAATAAATTGTACTTTTAACAGTACCAAAAAGTTTTATCCAGAGAAAATGGGAAAAAACATTGCCTAATCTATGCATAAAAAACATGAAATCAGGCCATGTGCACACTCATGCAGACATGATACATGCACATTTTTCATATTCAAAACTGTATGAATTTCATAGGTTTTTACCTGGTCTTTCTAAAAATTTAGGCTTCAGGCTACGTTCGCCTGCTCCGAAAAGAGCTACAGTGGGTGCAAATAAGTGTTGCACTTTTCACTGCCAAAAAACAGGATGTTTACAGTTTGTCTCCCCTTAAAACATGTGTATTTAATCTAATTTTTTTAAATTATTTTAATCATTCAAACTGTTTTAATTGAAGCTACTTAACTTATTTTTACAATCAAATATAAAAAAAACATGGTACTTTTTTACCAATTATGTTGATAAAAAGGGACTTCCCTCCAAGTCAATTTTTAGTCGGGGAATAACCCCTAGTTTTTTTTTATACGAAACTGTTTATAGCACCCTTTGATAACTAATTATAGTCTGCTAAACAAGTGGTAGCATTTTTTTATGGTAAGTGTGAGGCTATAAAAGTTGTTGCATTTTGTTAGATTGAACTCTGACGCCATACAAGTGGTAGGATTTTTTAAGGTTTAACTTTGATTCTATTAAAGTAGTAGAATTTTGTTAGATTGAATTCTGATGCTACAAACGTGGTTGCATTTTGTGAGGGTAAGTCTGTTGCTACACTCAATGTTATATTGCAACAAGAATAAAAGTTCTACAAAAAAATAAGAAAATATCAAGTCCAAGGGTGCAATTCATAACAAAAGTCAAAGAAGAACCATAAAATTACTATTATAGATGAAAAAAAGGACAAAAAACACAGCTTTCAATACACAAAAATGTAAACAAGTTTGAGTTGATAGGATACTAGCCTTGTAAATTCGCATCTTAATTTTTCAATTAATTTCATTTAAAAACAGAAACCATTTAATTCTTTTCAATTTTCATATTTATGCTGAGTTCACACGTTATTCGAATTCGATCTGCGTTAACTAATTCGAATTAGTTTAATTCGCATTCGAGACGTTTTACGTCCTAACGTCAATTCTAATTCAAATTACACTGCGCGTCAAATTCGCTTTACTGTCCAAACGACGTTAACTTTTAATTCGAATCCACAAAAGCGTATTTCTAATGCGAATTGGATAATTCGAACAAGCCAACTGGAATCAATTCGATTTAAAAAAAGAAGAGTGTGTGAACGCGATTATCGAATTTGATTCGCATTCAATTCGAATTAAATGTCCGTTTGAACGAGGTATAAGTATAACATAAAAAATCTCTTTAGAATAAGTCAGCAATTTCTACATTTAAAAAAAAGCACCACCACACTTTTCAAAAACCCTAAAAATGGCTCTCAAATAAAGACAAATAACAACAAAAACGCATAATATATTCAAAATATCATTATTGAGTGCGAACCATGCTGCTCCGGTGTTCAGTTTTATTTTTTTTCAATATCATCAACTATTCATTCATCCAATCACATTTCAGTGTAAATCAAATATATGCTATCGAGTATTTATCCCCCAACCTTTGTTATCTTGATCTTTGATAACAGTTTAATAACGATAGCCCTTCTTATTATATCTTTTAAAGCTCATAACTATCATACTTGTTGTTTATAGATTATAACATTACGCAAGATGTTAAAAACGATATGTATACATATTTATCTATTTTTAAAGACCAATAAAAAACAATTCCAAGAAATTTTATATTATAACTAAACGTCTATTCCCGTATTTGAATGAAAAAGAAGATATATTATTTTGCATTTGCCTTTTTGAGACACTTATGATATATCAAATACATTTCCCTCATTAGGTTGTTTCATGACAGATTTCAATGATTAATCTGTATACAAGTAGATAATGGGTTGTTGGTGGACAAATTAATGAATATATAACCTAATATAGTGTTCATAAATAAATGTTTAACCTAGTATAGGATTTTAATTGATGAATATTAACCTAATATGGTGTTTTATTAATGAATATTTAACCTAGTAACGGATTTTAATTGATGAATATTAACATAAAATGGTGTTTTATTAATGAATATTTAACCTAGTATAGAGTTTTGATTGATGAATATTTAGCTAATTTAGTGTTTTATTAATGAATATTTAACCAGTAAGGGCTTTTAATTGATGAATACTAACCTATTATTGGGTTTTAATTGGTTTATATTTAACCTAGTATGTGGTTTAAATCCAGGCACATTTAACCTTGTATGGATTTTTAATTAATGAATAATAACCAAGTATGGGTTTTGATTGATCAATATTTAACCTTATATGGGTTTAATTGATCAATATTTAATCTTGTATGGGTTTTAATTAATGAATACTAACCTAGTATGGGTTTTAATTGATCAATATTTAACCTAGTATGGGTCTTTAATTAATGAATTAATGATCCTTGTAATGAGGTTTGCAAAGAAAGACAATGTTTTTGTGAATTAAACATTGATCATGTTTTTATTCGTTGAACAGACTTGATGATTGGTATTTTTAACATGTCAGCACGAAAACCTTTTTTTTTTTAAACAATTCTATGCCCGTACCTATAATTTTGACTTCGTGCAGCATCTTTGCACTTACATGAATGTCGAGTGTTAGCTATAATGTGTCATCTACCCATTTTAGAATTGTTGGTTTGAACCGGTTAGCTTGCAAGCATCATACCCTATATATCGTGACCACCGAGATTGTAACAAAGTAATTATGGTCTATATAATATCACTTATTGGACCGTACGTCCGACATTGCGATTTTTAAGATTTTTTCGCCCGAATTTTCTTTTTTTTATTGATTGAGTCAACAGTCTTATTTCTATTTGTGGAAAGATACTGTAAAAAACACATTTCAAATATACAATTGGAAATATAAAAAGACGACAGGAAATAACAATGGGACATTCGAAGATCATAAGTCGGAGAGATAATTTCAACACGAAAAACCGAAACGGTACCAAGAAAGCTTAATATTCAGCAACATAAACCCCACCAACCTAAACTGGAAATGGTCTGAGTTGCTTTTGAAGAGTCAGCAGATCCTGATTCACCATTGGCACATAACATAAGGTATCATAATTATGAAAAAATATGTAAAATCTCTGAAGATAGGAAAGGAATATCTTAAGTGTCTCTTGGCATACCCTTAGCACTATATGTATCAATCGTTTTGACCGTTCATTAAAAAAAAAGCTATTTTTGTCTCAAGAATATTACTAAATCACTTTCTTTTTTAACCAAGTTGCTAGGAACACTATAAGTGTAAATGATAAATATATCTAGTTTAGGTTTACCAAAATGACCTTAAGGAGGAAGTTACAATTATTTTTTTCATTTATGATGATTAATGATCTCTGAAACGACCACAAAGTTTTATTTATCACAGTCTCTTTAACTTTCAGTTGTTCAAGATGATTGAGAGTTTTTTTATTGATCCTCAATCAAGTTACATCATCAGTCATGTTGTATACAGAATGCACCGGAACAGCTTTTTAGGGAGGTAAATCACCGTTCGTTTGATGTGTTTGAGCTATATTTAGAAAATTTACGTTTTTCATAATTTGTCTAGAAAATATAATCATAGTACCGGTATTAAGATATTTTGATCCAATATATCAATTATATGAATCTTCTGGAACTCGACAATTGAATAAGTCAGAATTTGATTATCATCGGTTTTCTTTTTAATAATAACACAGAACTAAAATAATTATCTGGAAGTTTGACATTTGAAGTCTTCACAACGGTCTTTATGTGTATGAGTGGGAGTCAGTTTGTTGCGGGATGCATAAACATGCCGTGTCAGGACGAAATATGAACGTTAGATCGGATGCATGGTTCGTGTAGTAACAGTGCAAACTATATGCACTTCAGATAATACTTCCATCATCTCGGAGGGGCAAGGAGGTGACCGGTTGCTAGACGAAATGTCTGCCTATATCAAACATACACTCATTTTCCAATTGCAGTCCATTTCCCTTTATTCATTCTGGTTTATTCATAAACTACTTATAACTGTTTATTTGTTTTGTCCAGAATATGCATGGAATATTTGCCACTAGGCGTTCAGCAATCGAACATATTAAACTACGGTCATCTTAAATTTTTATTTAAAAAACTTCAGACAGAAACGGGTGTGTATCATGGTGAAAAGATTTCGATGACGTTGATCATTGATCTAAATGTTGCCCGCAACTTTTGGAATATAAAAAAATCCATTATGAGATCTTTATGATGATTTTCTTTTTTTAATTATAGTAAATAACTTCATGTATAATATCTTTAACCCGAAATGACCATTTAACTTTGAGTTCTACGGGTCCTCTGCCATGACAAGGATAATTTATTATATTTGGAGTGCGGTATACAAGGAACTTTTTGATTGGCCAGATTTTCTATACCGGAACTTGTTGGAAGGTTTGACTGACAACCATAGAGGCCTATGATCATTATTAAATGAAATAAGATGAATAATATGATAACGTTTCAAACTTTTATCGCAGTTCATTGGTGTATTGGTGTTTTGAAATGATTTACATAGTACATAATTAAGATGAAGACATTCCGCTATTTTTGAGGCAGAAAGCTATTTATACTTCTATCTATATATTCTATAACTTGCTGTATGCTGTTTCTGTAAAAAACTAAGTTGTACCAATAGAGAGAGGGGGTATAAATACCAAACCTCGCACAAAGCATAAACAAGTTGGATAGTAGGCTTATATCTATTTACTACTACAATTTGATATTAATTAGTATTGTAATTTTCACTTTTTTATAATTAACGTTAGAGAAGTCATACAAATCAAATCTTGAACTTCATCTAAATTCTTTCTTAATTTTGGGAACTCGTTTAAGAAATGCAAATGTGACGTCATTTTGAGCGGAACACTGGTTATGGTTAACAAGGCTTTGATTTTTTGTGATTGATCTGTTTTTGTTCTATAGCTAGTCACCACTTCTGTTTAATTATGTATATATATTATTTAGTCATTTTATAAAATTTACTGTTTGCAAAAGGATGTTCTTGTACCAGGTGGTTAAACCTGGTCGTATTGGTCAGAACTTTTGGCTTTCAATCTTTTTTCATATGGGCGTCGCTGGCAAGTCTTGTGTGGACGTGGCGCACGTCTGGCGTATTAAATTTTCACCAGGTACCTGTTGTTGGCTATTAATCGTTTGTTTCTCTGTCCTATATTTCCCCCCATGTATTTGTATTGTAGTCCTGGCATGTACTATTGTCATTTTAATGTTATTATTAACATTGCCATTAAAGCGGACGGTTTGGCATGCCACAAAAGCAGGCCCAACCCACCATTTTTATCCTAAGCCCTATACTAAGTCCATTGTTGTATTATAGTTCGTTTCTGTGTGTGTTAGATTTTAATTTTGTGTTTCTATTTTGTCGTAGTTCCCTTATATTTAATGCGTTTCCCTCAGTTTAGTTTGTAACTCGGGTTTTTTTCTCTATAGATTTATGAATATCGAACAGCGGTATACTACTGTTGTTTTTATATATTCCGTCAACTTGAAAACTCACATGAAAATATACCGAAAATAGATGGTTAAAATGTCATCTCCTAAAAATCATCAATGGTTGGATACATCTTTAAAAAAGAATAAATCCGATACACAAAAATAGTACAGTATTATTACATCTTTCAACAGCTTATGTCCCATAATCGTGATCGTAGGAGAGATATCTCTAAATGTAAATTTTGCAGAGGTTGTGTGATGCTAACAGTAGAAAGGTGTTCACTGAAGGCACATTCAGTTTTTTGTCAAAAGAAGGCATATAGCAATGTTTACTGCATCTTTGTGTATCAAAATTAAAATCTGTAGGTTTCACTTTTACAACTCCAGTTTCTTGTAAAATTTAAAAAAAAAACGTGTTCTTATTGATTGCACATTTATGTTGAATTGAAAAATCTATCTGAATGTAAACAAATGTCTCAAACCTTTTGGACATAAACAAAGGGACGTGACAGGAAATTATGTACACTGGGATCGGTTCAAACTGGTAAAAATTGCAACAGAAAGCAGGAAAAGATAGTGAGTATGTTTTCAAGTTGATTCAACTTTTAAAAACTGTTTAATCTTGAGGTGTTTTTATTTTGGGTAAAACATTTGCTGTTTTACCTGCTCATCAAAGTATTATTTTCATGACTAATTTATATATTTCTATACGAAGTATATCACAATGTCTATTAAAATGTTGTTTTGTGTTATTCACAACTCAAGAGGAAGACAGTTCATGCCAACAGAAGAGGGTGGACTACTGGGATGGAGAAACCTTCGGGGACGAAACATCCACAAGCCTAGTGGTTGTAAAAAATAGAGTATCACTCATTATGTGTATAGAAACAAGTATGGTTGATAGCAAACTCCTTGAATTATAAATACAACCACTAAGGAATCGGAACAGGTATAGCCGAAAAGTTGGAGGGAAAATTGCTGGAATTTTTGAAAACATCAAAATTGCCTACATTGAGTCACTTTCATAATAATTTACTATGTAAATTGGCAAAATAAGTTGTTATCGTTTTGGTCACAAATTTAAACACAAACATCCTGATGTGTATAATCTAAAACGGACCAATTAAAATCAGGAGACAATTTTGAAAAGTTATTGGGATCGACAGGAAATGTTAAAACAACGCACACGGGAAAATTATGTCTAAAACTGTGTGTTCAATTCGTTGTTTGAATAATTAAAGAAATCAATATTTTAGCTACCGCATTCTTTAACTATGGTTACCAGGTGATACGAGCTTATCTTCTATAACTTATGAGAGCACTACATTAGGTTCGATTTGGCATATTTTTCCCGGTGATTTGCGTGCGATTGTAAACAGACTTTTTCAAATATATATCAAAATAGAAAGAAACGTACAACTTTGTGTCCGATATTTGTAGTTTGTTATTTTATTCCCGCATGAAGAGATATATCTTGTTTCACACTAAACGCAGTGTGATAAAAATGAGTGATACAAAAAATGTGGTAAGTAGGTTGCCCTATCCCTCAATGTGTTACCATTGATTTTTCATTGAAAATCAAACATAACACCATGTTGTATATTACTAATAAATACACACTTCAGGGCATCGTCCTCGTGGGTATATCTAATTTTTGGTGTTATTGTACAATAACCACTTCGGTAAAATTTAATGACATATTTATTGCACAGGTACACTGAGAAACATAGTGCAACAAATGTATATACATATATAGGAAAAGATGGTATTGTCCCCGGTATTTAGACAAAGTGTGAAAATTAAATAGGCAACGTCATCTTTTATAAAATTTATATTAGTTAAATATTGAAAATGCAGTTTTAGTTAGCCACTGGTTTTAGAGACAATATTTTTTTGATAAATCATAGCCATACAATCTTCTCTCAGTGTAATTTATCATGATATAACATACGCGTTTTTTTTACTAAGGTTATCACAATTCTTATTCAGTATCAATTGTCTCTTTATTTTCAATTTGATACGAACGTTAATTTTTTTTTATGTTTTTTTGGTAATTGCTTTATGTCCTTAACCATGATTTGATAATTCATTTCTTTCTGATGTTTATTCTTGTTCAAGGTTGGTGTAGGGTCGACCGTTATACGAATTGGCAATTTTCAAATAAACGAAATGTTAATGACGTTTTACAGACATTTTTGTTATCAAATCGTTTTTAGTCATTTTAAAAGTGTCCCCAAAGGTAGCTTTCTATCATCACATTTTTTAAATACCTTCTGAGACTTTTTTTATTTGTTTTAATTTATTTTACGTGATGTTAAAATTTGTGTCAGCCAGTTTGTTTTTTAAAACAATCTTCAGTTTTATCTTATTAACAAGAGAAATTATTATTTTCCGGTGGACGGATAAAGGCAACAGTAGTATACCGCTGTTCAAAACTCATAAATCCGGAAATATACAATGCAGTATCAGAAACCTATTACAAACTTTGGAGAACCCTCTTTGTATGAGAAAATGTATTTAAAAAGTTTAACATTGCTTTACTTCCCAGTTTAATCATCTATGATCTTATGTAATATGAAAATATATTTGTGGTGGTAATTTAAGTGATTGAAATGGGGTTTACTGTCTAAGAAGAAATAAAATCGAAACTATAGTGCAGACACTATAACCGACGTATCGATTTTTTAAAGTGAACACCTCATTTTTTATGTGTTTTTTTTCGAATAGACAGAACAGATATTACAACTATTACTTATAATTTAATTCTAGATTAAATTCTACAGGAGTCAATCATAAAAAAACGTTGATGACTTCACGTTCACAAGATACCATCATGTCAATAAGCTGATAAACAAAATTTGTTTAGCCAATCAGCAGATGTGTTGCATTTAAAATTAGAGTATATAGTTTTACAGTCTACATCTCTGTGTGTTAAAATTGTGCATATGGTAGTCCCTCGATGGACGGTTCCAATATTAAAGAAGGCTATGTCTTAGGACACGAATGTCTCCTTTTCAGCTTTGCAATTGTCCTACTTTAAAGGGGCAAACAACTAGAACGGTAAATGACCCTTGGCCGAAATTTGAACTCTGTCTGAGTGGTGTGATTCCTAGCAATCTGTTTGAGTTTCGTTAATTAATTTGACATACCTTAATTGAAGTGTCTTGAAAAGAAATCAGCTAAACGTTTTAATAGAGCAGTAAATTATCTCTCAAAGACCAAATGAAAAAAGTAGTTTGGCGTTATGACGTCGTAGTTAGGCGTCAAAGCAAAAAAACTTTAAAAGAAGTCATAATTATTGGACTAATGATATCCATGTTCGGCGTCAATTTACGTCAAATGTTGGGAAATTTGCAATTCTAATCAAATAATTTTCAAGAAAATATTTTAAATATTTTAGTTTTTTTTCAAAGTTTATATTGTAAATATACTCACCGTCATTATTCATGAATACATTTTAGAAAATATTTTGCCTTCACATCCAATCCCAGCGCTTCTAAGTTGACTTTTCACACCTGTCTTATATCAACATTAGGCTAACCTAAAGCTATCTTTTTCCATTAAGTGTTTAGAGAACAAATTATGCATTACGAGCACTAAGTAAAGTTTAATGACCAAAAACTCAGGTCTCACACAACTAGAAGGTCATGTAATAGATTGTTTTCACAAAAATCTTTTTCTAACATATACCTTCATGTATACTACGAAGAGACAAAATAAAGAAGAGACAGTTAGTAACTTAAGTAAGTAAAACCTTATTTTGATGCGGTATATTGACAGACAATTTAAACGTAATAACCTCTGTTCAGCTTTCACCGAATATAAAAACATAAACAATAACAAATACAAATACAATAGAGCATGTACTATGCAGCATGCCAATATATATTAAATCAAAACAAACGTAAAATATAGTTCAATACATTACCAAAATGACTTTTGGTTATTATTTTCGCATATTTTGCAAACACTACATTGAACCATCTTATTTATATTTTTTTCCGTTTATAATGAAAAACGTCCATATAAAAATACTTATATTTATACATTGTAACGTACACTTTTGACATTGTTAACAAAATGGTAAATGAACATTATTTAAAAGTATGATAAATAAAATCATATATCTTCTGTGCGTAAATGGAAATATTTGTCATCTTCATGTTAACATCATACAGGAAATTGACTAACAGTTATCACTGTTATCATTTTTAGTGAGAGAACTTATTTGCAAATATACAACAGCCTCTTATTTGTATGTATATAAGACTTTATGATGCTTTATCCTACAATAATCATAAATGCATTCTAAAAAATCGAATTTTGGTACAACATAATACCATGATGTATATAACTAATAGTAGATAAACACTTTGGGTTTACTTCCGCAATCAGTATATATTATACTTGGATTTATTTTACAATAACCACTTCGATAAAGTATTATGACATATTTAAAGCACATGTACATGCACCATAGTGTATTTAGTATATATTTATATATATTTTTTAAAATAATCAGGTTTGATACCTGATATTTCTGACATAGTGTAAATTCAAACCCAAACTTGCATTAACATATTTGATCAAATACATACCAGTAAAATAAGTATGATATCGTTTAAGTTTTCAAGATGAAGTTGGGTTTTAGAGATCATAATTAATTTTATCCTAAGCATACACATCTCCTTTCAGAATGATTTATCGTGATAATAATAACGTAACTTTGTTTTTTTCCCCAGCTGTTTTTTATATTTTAACTCTTCTATTTCTCTAATGCACAAGTAAAGATACTCCCGCTTCATTTCAACGAAACACCATCCAAACTCCACCTACAAGTAAGACATATAAAGTCCAGCATATGCTCTTTTTATTAGCAGACAATTGTCTTTACAAAACGTATATCTCTAGGTTGCCCCGAGTCTAGAAAAATCACTGGACCATATATGTTTACAGAATATTTTTTTTTAACAATTTTCAAGAAAAAGTTTTAACTTAAAACAGATACATATAGTGCAGCTCCTATTTCAATAAATGATTGATCATTGTATAAGTTAAAAGTAGTTAAAGAGTTAAGCATTTTCATTACTTCCCAAAGTAAGGACTTTAATGATAACCGTCTTATCATCTTATGTTATTTGACTTTTTTCTTTAGTTGGTGTTGTTTCAACTTTTTTCCAGTCATTCTTTTTGTCTTTGTTTGAATGTTACGTTTTATATACTTTATTTATATTTATCAACTATTTGAACGATTGATCTCCGTGAATATATGGTTGATTAATCTTTGATAGACGTTTTAAATGAAATATGTGTATGCGTACTAGATACACACACGAGGGCGTTAGCTTCAATACAATTATATGTAATACTTTCATCAATATAGTAAATGTGATATAAAAGGATCAATTTCAATGATAAAGGAGATGTGTTTTTCAGCAATATGTCCTTACGTTATAGAAATTCATGATAAGTTCGGGAAAACAACCAAATCAACATTTAATGACATATTAATGTAAATATTCTTACGTCACCTTGGATAGATAAAAGATGAAATCTGTATACCGAAGTTCAGAAGAAAGTACAAGAAATTTTTTCATCTGTGGACCTTGTCCACAAAAATGTATTCATAGTTCTGGTGCAAGAAAATTGGTACCGTTAATATTATTATTATAATGTTGCAGTGAACATTCATTAATTTTACATCATGATTCAATAAATCGTCTTTATAATTTGTCAGTTTCTGAAATCAATAATGACATTTGTGGTTGCTGCATGGATCCCAATAATGAAACATAGACACAAATTATCTGTTTTGGTTGCTCACACACTTTTGAAAACATGACGGAACCATACGCTACTGTCATACAAATTAGACGTATAGCTAGGTAAAAGGCATAATAACAAAAATACAGAAAATTTAAAAAGGGAATCCTTAATTAAATGGCAAAAGTTTAAACACATCAAACGAATGGTTAACGACTGTCATATTTCTGACTTGGTAAAGGCATTGTCTTACTTGATGTAAAAAAAAATAGGATGGTGGATTAAACATGGTTTTAAAGCTTATAGTATTACGAACAATTTCACTGGGAAATGCCTGTACCATGCCAGGAAATTGACAGTTTTTTTTTATTCGGAATGGAACGTTGGTTGCGTTCGTCGAGCAGTACAATCCGTTCAGTCATAAAATGCTAAAAGAAATCCATTATCATCTTTTAAGTTTATCAGGATCCGATAAATATCTCTTGGTAAGGTTAATATTATATAGTCCACTGTTAGTAATTTGGATGAAAAAACCTTAACATTACACAATTAAAAACAAAATAAAAAATAAATAAATGATTTGGATAGAAACAATACGTGTTAGTGGAACAACTTTCATCCGTACCTGTTCGTGACCAAAATAAAACCGAAAGGTCAAAATAATAAAAACAGTGTCATAGATAACATGGATAATAAAACAAAACGATTCTCAATATTTAATATTTTTTTTATATTTTAGTGAAATAGGTACTGTGTATCTAATGAGTAAAAAAATCATAAAAAAACGTGATGGAAATTTACTTATAGTGATAACAACAATCGTTCTATCAATGGGAAGTATATACATAGACTGAAGTGTTGTTGTTTGAATACAATTATCACTACCATGCAATTTTACAGGACTGCGATTTTTTTTTTTTTTTAAATATTTTTAAATACAAATGTAAGGTGTTATCAAAGTGTTTGTGATGTATGCAAAATGTAAATTTGCTTAACATTATCTAAACAATAAAGTATGTTATAAAATAACTGTTAGATTTGCCAAACCGAGTGACATTTCATAAGATCACACAGTAATGTTTCCTTATATAACAATATAACGAAGATTTATTTCACATACTGTGGATTCATTTATTTTCGTGGGTACCAATTTTCCTGGTTTGTTGGAAACTTACTTGTTCGTGGATATTGTATTTCGTTGTTTTGTGGAAGTATGCATACAAGCCTATTGAAAATTTGGTATTCGTTGAACATTGAATTTCGTGGTTTAAATTTTCTCACGAAATTCACAAAAAATTGAATCCAACGAAAAATTATGAATCCACAGTAGTTAATTTGAATGATTAAGAAATAACCACAGTCTTAGCTTATTCCAAACGTTCTCAAGTTCTTTATCGTTGTCATTTGGCCATGCAATAAAGGCAAGGTCCTTCCACAAAACAGCTAATTCGTGCGGAATTTCCTCCGTATTTATTCCTTTTGTTATGACGATAATCTTTTGTAAATTCTGTGAGAAGTGATGATATTTTGCCCGCTCAACTGCGTATTGTCCCCATGTATCATTCTTAAATGAAGAAGTTACAATAAATATAATATGTCTGCTTTGTTCAATGCATTCCGCGAATGTGTCAGCTATAGGCCTGCCTACAGGGAAATCTCTATGTTCTATGCACATTTTCAATCCCCATTTTCTCTCTAACTCAGGCATTAGTATATACTTTATCCATGCCAGTTCACTATCAGGATAATACACGAAAACATCATACTTGAATTGTACATCGATACCCTTTTCTAGAGTGTGTCTAAAACGTTTGTAGAGATAAAATGAAATTCGCCATCTAAAACTGTATATCAGTGTAAAGGGAAAGAAAATAGCAATAAATGCTACAATAAGACCTATCCCTGCTTTGAGCCACACACCGCTGTCACATCCAGCAAAAAGTTCATTAAAATGTTCAGCAGCAATACGTGTGTCAATTTCAGATGAATTGTGTAAAAGGCATTTATAGGTTTTATTGGCGTCAAATGTGATGTTTGATCTATGGAGCCAACGGATAAAGTCGTAGTTAGTACAATCGCAAACAAATGCGTTGTTGCCCAAATGCAATGTAAAGGGTCCATTTCGTGTATGCAAAACATCGAAAAATTCTTGTAATGTACGATTAATATTGGTTAGAAGGTTACTTGTCAAATCGAGTTCCATGAGATTTGGTATCCTTGTAATAGCAAGTGGAACTGCTCTTAAAAGATTATTTGACATATTTAGGTTTGTCAGTCTTGTCATATTTTCAAATATATCTGTAGTCATATTCCACAAAAAATTATATGAAATATCTAGCTTTTCTGTCCCTGAAATAAACGTAAATATGTTTTTCTCGTGTTTGTTTGTAATGTACAAATTTGTGCTTTTCATTACAAGTGTTTTAAGTTTAAATAACGGATACAGTTGTATTTTATCGAATACTACTCTTGAATCAACTCCCGTTACATCTAGATACTCTATTACAGAACCGTTTGATATGGTTGCCTGATCGACGGTTACACAGAACGACACATCAAAACGATTTATAATCGCATTCGGGGGTATTTTCCACAAGACTGGTTGCCCACTGTGTAAAACATGGCTCATATGCACTTCTTTTATTGAAGAGGGTAATGTTATTACTCGTTCTTCAGTGATATTAGTTAGATTACTCACTGCTATAGGCGGATAATTGATAAAACTCAAAGGTATATATGAGTACTCGAATTTCGTGAGGTTTTGAGTTCTATTGAAAAACTGTTTAATATTTTCCAGTCGATGTGCGTGGAATAATGAAAATCGGTTCTCAGATAGTGAAATATTAAGAAAACATTCAGGTCGATTGAATGTAAGGAGTGAACCATCTTCAAAATCTACTATGTTGTTTTTAGAGATATCAAAAACCTGTACGCAAATCGTTTGTAAATACGTTACCATTTCTTTCGTAATATTTACTTCATAGCTGTATTTACTGTTATTTGTAATCGATTCATCATTCACGTGACGAAAGTTTATCTTTTCCATGGAACTATTTGCTAAAGGTTTTAGAAGTTGGAAAGCTTGGATTGGATGCGCGTAAGTATCCGATAAATCTAACACTTTAAGATTTGGAAAATGTTTAAGGGTGTCCTCCTCTACTCTAACAAATTGTTTACATTTATTCATATGCAAATATTCAATACTCCAGTTAAAATTCATGAATGTTGAGTTATTCAATATCTCTACTTTACAATTATCGAATTCCAATACCTTCAGTTTATCCATCTTCTTGAACCCTTCTCCAAATACAGGTATTGGTACAAGATCAATAGCAAGACTTTCTAAGTTTACAAGTACTCCAAGTGCTTTGTCCGGATAATAAGTCGGCAGTTTTGCATTATTTGAAAAGTTCATGTTCCTTCTGATGTCAAGCACTGATATATTAGCTATAAAGTTAAATAAAACCGGTGTATATGCTAGAAAGTCCAGATTGTTACAAGACATCTTGAGTGTATTCAATGATGTCAATCCTATAAAAGCTTTAGAATCTAAGCTTTTTAATTTATTGTTGTTGATTGTTAGTTCAATTAATGCTTTCAAATTACTGAACGCATCATTTTTTATCACTTCTATTTCGTTATGGTCAAGAATAAGAACGGTGATATTGTCCGATAGATTCTCTGGTACTTGTGTCAGGTTTGCATGTGAACAATCTGCAACGATAGATCCAATTGTGTTTTTGGTCTTTCGGCATTGGTTCTTAGCTGCAATTATATAAATCAAATACACACTTGAGAAAAATAACACAATACTTATCTTATACATCATCTCACGGATTAAAAAGTTTTCCAATTAATAGAGTTAAAAAATCATTAACGTTCCAATGGACAAATGTGAAAACTTTAAACACATATACTTATATGTTTAAGTACCTCGCTCAAGTGATAACATGACTAAATTTACAATATCCAATGTGTGTATTTAAATATTATAAATAAAGTAAAATCATACAGGGCAAACAGTTCTCAAGGTCATATATTATCATATCCTTTAAATAACAATCTTTAGGTTATCAGTATTGGGAAAAACGAATCCACGAAATTATTTCCTTATGTGAGATGCATAACAATAAGAAGTATTACTACTGATAAAAGCGATTATAATCATATATTTTAACTTTGATACATTTTGTTAAAAAGACGAAAACAGTTATAAGTGCTAAAGATATTTCATTTTTTACTTTTGAAGATATAACTTATATGACAAATTGAACATCTTCTTTTGAATTTGCCTTTAGTTTCCTTTGGGGATATATATTTCAATCCTTCAACTCGAAATATATATGCAGGAAATATACTGCAGAGAAGTGAGTACCCGCTAGAATTGAAAGTGATATTAATTCTTGCGTATCGGCAGCCTAAATAATGAAACTACTTTGTTTTTTTTTTAGATTTTAAATTGATAAACGAAAGGAAACCCGAATGCACATTTTGCGTTGGTTATTTTTCTAATTGAAAATAAACCTTTTATCAATTGTTGTTCATTGAATGTTCAGCGGCAAGTATTCCAAGTATATTTGGAACAATAACTATATTTTAAGGAAGCTGCACAATGGGTAGACCTATTAGAAGGGTTGATATTTGAAAAAAAAGATTTGTTTGGTAAGAGCAGATATTTTGCATTGCAAAAGATTAAGTATGAACTTCTTATTGAAATGGTTCATTTGCCTGTCTTCTTTTTAATTACGAAACCCTAAATTCAACATATGCTTCCGCTATGATGTAGCTGTGTATAGTACCAAATGAAAAACCATACGGAAACACCACGTCTAAGCTGATGGACAGGAAATTTCAGGTAACCACGTGTCGTTACATCAGTCAACTATTAACATAAAGGAAATAAAACCAACCAAAACATAAATGGATAAAGGTGATATGTAAAATAAGTCAATGATAAAGTGACCAAAATAACACAATAGACATTTGGAGGTCTTTAAGTTTTAAACAAAAGATGAGCGTCTATAAAGAGACCAGAAAAAAAGGTAATAAAAACATAGTCAGTAAAATATGCAAGCAGCTTTTTTTTTAATTCTAAATCTCACCATATTACAGATTAGCCGTATGATTCTGATCTAATCCGTGTTCAACGTCTGCAAAGCCATTGAGAAGACGAGGAAACATTTATGGAATCTATTTTGGTATTGAACAAGATTTCTTGGCTGTGGAGAAATCTTTCACGTGTGATTTATAAATTGGGAATTAAATTGTGTGTCCCGATGTGATAATGTGGAACTAAAGTCAAAGATATCATTGAATAAAGTCCTATAACTCTATTAAAAACCGAAGAATAGTCCTGCTCTCAGACATAATGGTTAAAAAGGATACTTTTCCTTACCATTGAATTCAAAATGTATGACCTTGTCAAAAATAAAGTAAAATCAAGATGGAAGGCACAGTGCTTTTATTAATAATTTCTATTTTCCAATGCCATGTCCTGGTCCGGATTCCGGATATCTAAACAAATAAAATGGTAAAAATTCATTTAAAAACAAATTCCTTGAAAAATTAGTATATCACGATTCACTTTAAAGAACAATTGATACCTACATGAACAAAAAAGATGTTAAGGCAGTTTAAAAGTAGAAAATGTTTATTGTTGTACTGGAATGTGTGCAGAAAGTTTAGTACATTAATCTTCTCTTCATAGTGGACATTTATAGGGCAGCTTTGAAGTTTTGCCCATTGTAAGAATTTAGGTTTGAAAATAAATAATTACTTTAGATGAACACTAACTTTGAAAGGTACGAAGATTAGATAAAAAAAAATACTTAAATTGTTCTCTTCTTGTTCACGTTAACTACTTTTGAAGATGGATTAATAAAACGTATTGCTTGCATGTTCTGTCAGATATACTGTTATTCCATCCTTCATATGTTTCTTTAACATTTAATTATAATTTGTATAAACCGACAATGTACGTGACTATCAGTGCAGACAATACTTACGGTTTTTCGCAGATAAATCTAAGCGAATTTGTGCAATGAGCATCGACCCAATTGTAGTTAACACTCGTATAAAACGCCATACAATTTTCTGCTCTTGCCCCCTGAGGTTCTCCTGGACTCCAGCCATCATAATCGACAGGGGCGTCTGTGGCTACCCATGTCCATGATCCCTCAATAACTTCATCATTACCACCTAACCAGTAATCTATACATAATCAAAGTATAGACAAATATGTTAAACAAAAATATATTGTACCGGTATATCTTAATTAATGTGGTGCATCCAAATTGCCTTTTTGGATTTACATTTATCAGAAACGCTTAACCAAAAGACATAGGCAATCCACGGACGTGTATTTTACTATTGTTATCTTATAGTTCGTATCTATGTATGTTCCACTTTTTTTTTTTGCACTTCAGTGTTTCTGTTGTTTCGTTGTTTTTCTCTTATAGTTAATGTTGTTCCCTCGGTTTTAGTTTGTAACCTTGATTTGTTTTCTCTCAATCAATTTATTACTGTTGAACAACGGTATACTACTGTTGCCTTTATTGGCAGTAAAGTATGTGTTTTACTCGTTGTTAATGTATATAGTGTGACCTATAGTGAGAGAACATCATCAACATTTTAATTCCTGGTTGATATTTGTAGTCAGCACTTTTTTTGTGCTGACATGAATTATCATTGAATAGATATGGTTATATTTATAAATTAACTGTTTACAAAATTTATAATTTTTGAAATACTAAGGCTTTTCTACCTCAGGCATAGATTACCTTAGCTGGATTTGGCAAAACTTTTAGAAATTTTGGTCCTCAATGCCCTTTAACTTCGTACTTTATTTGGCCTTTTTAACTTTTTTGGATTCGAGCGTCAATAATGAGTCTTTTGTAGGCCAAACGCGCGTCTGGCGTATATACAAAATTTAGTCCTGATATCTATGATGAGTTTATTTACTACCACTGGGTCGATGCCATTGCTGGTGGAGATTTATTTCCCCCGAGGGTATCACCAGCCCAGTAGTCAGCACTTTTTTTGTGCTGACATGAATTATCATTGATATGGTTATATTTATAAATTAACTGTTTACAAAATTTACAATTTTTGAAATACTAAGGCTTTTCTACCTCAGGCATAGATTACCTTAGCTGGATTTGGCAAAACTTTTAGGAATTTTGGTCCTCAATGCTCTTCAACCTCGTACTTTATTTGACCTTTTTAACTTTTTTGGATTCGAGCGTCACTAATGAGTCTTTTGTAAACGAAACGCGCGTCTGGCGTATATACAAAATTTAGTCCTGGTATCTTTGATGAGTTTATTTGGTTGATCTGTTCATTTTATATACATACTTGAGTACTTGTGGCGTAATATGAAAGAAAGGGACATAAAACAAGAGGTAAACAAAATTATAACAAATTCTCTTCTGATATCAAATGCTGATGAGTATGACTTAAATATTAAACCCAAAGACATATTTGTATTGATACATATATAGACTGAATCAAACCGGAGCCGGGTTCTTTTTACCCTAAAAATCAGTATTTATATTTTCAAAATACCAAGTTTTCGTCACATTTGATAATTTGATTTTTGTTGGTCTCCGTTTTTGCTTAGCTCAGTCTTTTGTTGTAGGGCTTTGTATTGCAAATAAACACAGAAAAAAAATGATTTAGGTAACGTCTAGTGCAAAATCAACTCATATATATACGTGTCTAAATTGAAAACTACGTTCAAACCTTTGATTGCGTTGGATAAAACCGCAATATGTATACGTATATATATAAGATGTATAACCCATATATATATAAATGTCCAAAGTATCATTGGTTTTATAACACAAGTCTTCAAATACACAAACACGTTTCACGTTTTCATCCCTGTTATGTATTTTCCCACTAAACACATAAAGTTCAACGAACGTTGTGGATTGGTTCCTGTAAATTTACTGTTCCATCATCCGAAATATCTTTCAAAGTTTGATGAGATGTTAAGCAAATACTCGTCGGATGCTTATGGTTTCTAAGTTTTGTTGTTGTTGGGTTTTTTTATTCAACGCTGATTCCTTGCTAAACTGGTTTACTTTTCATATACTACTTTAGTACGCGCGTCTGGCGTACTAAATTATAATCCTGGTTCTTTTGATAACTATTACTTGGCATAACACGAAATATGAACAGTGGATTCCAACAATATACAAATGTAATGTCACATTTGTGTTAATTATAAGTTTTCAGGGATAGAAACCACTGAATCTGCTGTAGCAAAGTGATGCGTTTGAAAAATAAAAACGACTCAAATTATTCAGTCAACTCAAAATGTTTAAGTTAAATCTCCATTTACTCGAGCAAAAGAAAGTTCATTTTCTATATTCTCGCATGCGTTACACTCTTGGTTGGTGTCATATTAAGTAAATGACCCCTAAATACGCATGCGTCAACGCATCTGATACGATAACATGCGTTTTAAAGAACATTATCATGCTCATCTACACACTTCCGAAATGGCAGTGATAGAATCATAACGTCAGCTTGTGTTTTACATACACTAGGTCTATAACTGCTAGTAGACGTTAAGGTATCACCAGCCAACTAGTCAGTAAGTGTTGACATAAAATATCATTAATTAACTATGTTCACTTTCTGGAAAATTTCTGTTATCCACAAAAAAAAAATTTTTACACTTTAAGGATATTCTATCGCAAGCCATGTTTGGCACAGTATCTTTAGATTTCTGGTTTTCAATCCTTTTGTTGTTTATCATCTTAACAACATGTTTTACTGTTCTTTCATTTGTCTTTGTTCTATTATTAGTATTACTTTTACTGTTGAATGGTTTTATGTGATATCCGCTTGACGTGGCTCGTTACTTATACATCTCGTCAATGTGTGTGTATTGGCTTTCAATTTTTGGTGGTTTGTTTTGTATCTGCGACTCTTTGTATTTCTATTGTTCTTATTACGTGACTCTGTACTTTAAAAGATCCCGTCAGTATTATTTTGGTCTATTATATGTCATTATGATATATTTCTATTATGAATTACTATATACGTTGAACCACAAACGTCAAAATCATTCAATCGCGTAGTGGAATTAACTATTTTTGGATTCTTATAAATTCTACCTATAACTTTTGGACTAGTTTAAATATCAGTCTATTTCTGTAATTTGTTCTTACATACTTTTGATTTTTAAACTCTATGCTTACATTGCCTATGTAAATTTTAAAACTGTTTGTATGCACATTGAACGACAAATTTATGTGACGTATACAAATTTTATGACGTCAGACACTCAAGTCAATCCATGTGTTCGTAGATAGATGTTTTTGTGTTCTGTTAAATTGTCCCTTTTAAAATTGTTATCGATGATGACTGATGTACCCATATTTTGACTATTTTATTAATTGTGACTGTTTATTTAACGCATCATGTAAATATAACAGAATTTGATGAGACTGTTATTAAAGAGAGAGGGTAAGCGCTATAGAACCATGTTTAATCCACCATTTTCTACATTTGAAAATGCCGGTACCAAGTCAGGAATATTACAGTTCTTGTCTATTCGTTTTTGATGCGTTTTGTTATTTGATTTTGCCATGTGATTATGGACTTTCCGTATTGATTTTCCTCTGAGTTCAGTATTTTTGTGATTTTACTTTTTTCAACTTTGTATGTTTGATTTTTTAATTTTGAAAACAACATTTCTCTTGCTCCGTTGCGGAAAGTATATATGTAATATAAATATATGTATGAACTGAATAAATAACGCAATCACTGTCTTCACTTCATTAGTTTACCGATGATGAGGAAATGACTCATTTTATCAATTATTTATATACATTTAATTTAATTAAATTCTCCTTTGTAATAAAACAGACTTACCGTGTCCAAAAGCAGTTGCAAAATATTTTAGGTATGCATTTTCTGTAGCAGTCTGAACTGAAGCTAATTCCGCGCTGTGGCCTCTACAGGAACTCTTATATTTTTAAGAAGATTGAAAGCATATTACAGAAATTTTGAAAATACAACTTTGCACAATTGTGTATATAAAACACTGATCTTTTATAGAATAGGAGAGAAAAAAAATATTTCAGAATTGAATGTTTCTTTTTGTTAATCTATTGGGTGTGTTAAAGCGTTGACCGTAGTACATTTTGTATGAAACATGCACGCGCTTCATTCTAAGAATGTGCGCACGGTGTTCGCGGTAAACAACCTTATAAAATTACGAAAAGAAGCAACCATTACTTATTATAGTATTGTTTTGCTACGATCATGGAAACTCGATTTCTATTATATTTTTTTTTCTTCCTTTATTTACTTGTTCACTTTATTGTGGCAGCTCGTGTCGTTGAAATGAAAGATAAATTCAGAATAACGTGATATTGCAGTTAGCCAATCACACTTACGCATTATAATGAAACATTATGTAATATAAAGATTTGGGAAAATATAGATAAAGTAACAGATGTGGCATGATTGATAATGAAACGTCTCTATCCACTATCGTTCAATCACGTGATTATAGACACTCATTTTATACTCATTGACTGGGTATGAGTTAAATAATGAGTAGTATTAGTTAGATTTCCAAAGTAGATATAAACAATGACAACAAAAGAACCAGACTATTATTGAAATGACAGATCTTACAGAAAATTCCTCTTGAAGGGATCTGTTTGTATATTTATAGTATAACTTATCGCCGTATTTGAATATCAAAAATAAGACAACACATGACCGAACGACGCATGGATTAAACGAGTGCGCAGCACGAGTTTTATCGATAGCGGCGTTCGGTCACAAGTTGTCTTATTTTTGATATTCAAATACGACGATTAGTTATACTTTTTATTACATTGTCAAATTGCTTTATTTATGAAATTAATGTAAAAAATGTAAGGAACTATATATTTTTCCTACGCATGTTTTGTTTCGACGTTATCGACGTCTGGACAACGCCTATTGTTGTATGACGTCAGAGAGTGAAATTACCACGCTTATTTCACATTTAAAATTGTCGGTTTTTATCTAACTGGGAAATCAATGTAATTCATTGCAACCAATGTAATAATTATAGTATAACTAATCGCCGTATTGCGCACTCGTTTAATCCATAGCGACGTTCGGTCACGCGTTGTCTTATTTTTGATATTCAAATACGGCCATTAGTTATACTTTTTATTACATTGGCTAATGGCTTTTTTTAATGAAATTAATGTAGAAAATGAAAGGAACTATATGTTTTTCCTACGCATTCACAATTTGTTATCGACGTCTTGACAACGCCTATTGTTGTATGACGTCAGAGGGTGAAATAACCACGTTTATTTCACATGTGAAATTATCGGTTTTTATCTAACTGGGAAATCAATGTAATTTATTGCAACCAATGTAATAATATGTTTTATTTTAGGCCCAATAATTAGAGGATGTCATTTCCACATTTTCCAATTAGTTTTAAGCATTTTTTATTCCCAAACGCAATAAATGCCTGCACCTGGAAGAAAAAATATGACAAATATGATCATTTTCCAAATCGGATTGATGGTAATCAATTTTGTGAATTTATGAATAAAAATTTTGTGGCCGATAACTCGTTAGATTGAACACTTTATTGTCATTAGTTTTGACATTTTGTTATAATGTTTTGAACTTACCGCTGCTGAATACCAAGGTAATCCCGTAGTACTAAACCAGTAACAAGTTTTTTCATAATGTTGCCAACCAAGTGGACACTCACTTAAAACGTCTAAATATTTATAAAAGGTGAGGTTAATCAATAAAGAAAGTTAGCTGAAGACTATGTGCATTGCATAAGTTCTAGAATGGAAGACAAATAAATGTTATTGCTTTAAAAACATGGTTTAGATTCAACGTTTAACTTATTGAAAACATAAAACAAAACAGAATATTCATAATCTATTGACACCATTAGTTTTTAACGAACTACATCTTACATTTTGTTCTTTAGACTCATTTGTAGAAACAAATCATCATCGAATGTTTCTCGACACATTATGTTAGATTGACCTTGTAAAATATGAATTATATTTAAAAATCGGGACAGGGTTGAGATGTCAAAAGCATGTTTAACCCAGCCGCATTTTTGTACCTATCCTAAGTCAGGAGCCTCTGGCCTTTGATAGTTTTGTATGATACTTAATTTCAGTTTCATTTATACATGTATATTTCGGAGTTAAGAAATTATCACTGAACAAGTGCATATTTTTTGTTTATGAGCCAGCTGATGCACTTCTCCAGGTTCGGAGTTTTCTCGCTTTATTGAAGACCCATTGCTCTTTGGTCGGGATGTTGTCTCTTTGACACATTCCCCATTTTCATTCTCAACTTTATTTGTTAAGTATATTGTTACATTGAAAAATGAATTAAGATTTTTATATATATTTTATTGACTACTGGTTAGTGTAACACATTTCTACGTCATAGAGACATAACGCTGCATTGTATTTGTCAAGAGAGCATGTTATTTCTTGCATTTAATTTTTAGTGCTTGGTTCACACAATCAATGTACATAGTTTCATAAACATTGGATAAAGCATACAAGAGTGTTGTATTTACAAAACAGTTAAACTGATTAGTATAAATTTTAAAATGTAAAGAGGCAAAGGATTCAAAAATATTAGGACAAATAGGCGGAATGATTTGTATATACTTGATATCTTTTCATTTGGGGTTTCAGGTAAAAAAAAACACTTCCGATTTTTAAAAAATATCGTCAATAATTTTCAATCTGAAAAAGAAAACAAAAACAGTGATGTGAACAATTAAAGGAATCACAGTTTTCGAAACAAAACATGAGAGCAAAATCATATGCAATTCAAACTTATCATTCTTACCTGAAAGCAGGAAGAAAAGCCCAAACAGTACAACGAGAGTCATGACAGAAGTCAACAAGCTTAGTTGAGCGATAAGAATACAGATATAGATAAACTAGTTTGACTTGTACATAATATATATATAAGGCTGTGTTTGATTATAGAAATCAAGTATTCTGTTTTACATGTTTGTCTTGAAAAACTTATTTAAGCTTATTTTATACTTTCAACTGACTAATTATTGGAAGCGTGCTCGTCCGGAGTGCTAGAGGTCGAGGGTAAGACTGAGTAAAATTATGAAATTGAAGCAAATGGTGTATTGTAGTATGAAAAACCACTACTGATTCGCTTCGGATTTAGACTAGATTTAGATTTGTAAATTATAACACACGTTATGTTGATATCTTTAGTGGCGTAAACAAACTACAATCAACTAATCTTTAAATTTCATTATAACAATATTGTCTTTGAATTATCAACTGATAATTTAAAGCCACGTCGTTTTGAAAAAGCCATACATCATCAATTAAAGTTGGAAGGGAAATAAACTTTTATTACCCGATTTTAATTCGTATTAGGGTAGCAGGTGTACTGTCACGTTTTATGCAAATATCTATTGGGTACATTTTCTTGAGAAGAATCATACAATTCAAAATTGCAATAAAAATGTAACATAAACCATTAAAAAGTTTGGTGAATGGAACTGCAATTATATCTTTTTTTCATCGGTGTGGGTTGGTTATTTTATTGGCTTATCTCTACTGTTCTCTGTTTCTTGGTAAACTCAATAAACGAAAAACTTAAAAATAGGGTGCATTGCTTCATTGCACAAAATCCATAAACGTGAACATCCAATTTTATTTATTTGTACCAAAAAAGGAAAGTGAAAGACATCAATCAAATCCTTTTCGGAAAATGTAATTCAATTCAAAAATGCGTCGTTAATTATAATGAAATTTGATGCGACTGTCATACAAGTGAGAGGTTTAGCGATTTAAAACCAGGTTTAATCCTCCATTTTCTCCATTTAGACCGCCTTTACCATGTCAAGAATATAACAGTTGTTTTCCATTCGTTTGATGTGTTTAATCATTTGATTTTGCCATTTGATTAGGGACTTTCCATTTTGAATTTTCTTTGGAGATCAGTATTTTTGTTATTTTCCCTTTTACGTAGTTCAATGACTTCTTAAAAAAAAAGAAAATAATTTTTATAATGTTAATTTATCTCTTATCATGAGTTAAAAGATAATTCTAGTTGGTACTAGAATACACCTGTGAAATCGCGGGTCCGTGACTGAATTAAAGTGCAGACTTCTTATACGTTAAGGTAGGTATTTCACATCCATTTTCTTATGGAAATATTCTTTCTCAAGCACAAAGGTGTCAGTATTCACCTCAGAAACTAACAAAACCTTTGAATAGACTTATTAAGAAGGGATATAGTTACGATACTGTAGTCAGGTCATTACAGATTGCATATTTTGGCGTTAATATTGATTCACTTATAGGGTCTTTGCATCGGAACTAAACACATTTATTCAAAAACCAGTTATTGGCATGATACGGGTTATGTTCTTCTAATATATTTTATGATGGTTTGATACTAAACCCGTAACGGGAAGGATTGTGCCTGATGTTCATATGATGAAATCATAATCTTTCAGTCAGTTTACTTGAAGTTTGTAGTCCTAGTTATTTATGTATTATTGTCATTTTGTTTATTTTCTTTGGTTACATCTTCTGACATTAGACTCGGACTTCTCTTGAACTGAATTTTAATGTGCGTATTGTTATGCGTTTACTTTTCTACATTGGCTAGAGGTATATGAGGAGTGTTGAGATCTCACAAACATGTTTAACCCCGCCGCATTTTTGCGCCTGTCTCAAGTCAGGAGCCTCTGGCCTTTGTTAATCTTGTATTATTTGAATTTTAGTTTCTTGTGTACAATTTGGAAATTAGTATGGCGTTCAGTATCACTTAACTAGTATATATTTGTTTAGGGGTCAGCTGAAGGACGCCTCCGGGCGCGGGAATTTCTCGCTACATTGAAGACCTGTTGTTGACCTACTGCTGTTGTGTTTTTCTACGGTCGGGTTGTTGTCTCTTTGACACATTCCCCATTTCCATTCTCAATTTTAACTATGCGTAAGTCTTATTGTAGTATTGGTATTGTCATCAGATAAAGTCATGCCGATTATAAGATGCATAGTTTTCTCTGCTTTCAAAAACTTTCTGCTTGAAAAATCTTTCTGCTTGAACCCGTCGACCTGGAACTTATCAATCATTGGTAATATTAATTATTTGGAAATCAAAAGGTCCTTGAATGGAGTATTTTTTAATCAACAGCATTGTCCTATATTAGTTATAAATAAAGTTGAACTCCTTGATTCGCTGTTTTGTGTCATGCCCGCTAACAAATTGAAAACAACCTATACGCCTTATTTTCAAGTGCAGATTTTTAGTATTCGTATGGTCATCTTAGAAAGTCTTACTGCTTTAAATACTACAATAAGGAACAAATTGACAATAATTGAATTTAGTAGTGTCAACCCTGTGATTATGACCCGTCTAATACATGTAGCATCCTAAATACAACTTTTGGTGGTGCGCCTGTCAGATGCGGAACGTACAGATAATGTAGTAGGTAACAGGTGAATATAAATTATAATATTGGTATCGGTATCGGATTCGACCAAGAACTTGTTAATTATTGGCAATATTAATTATGTGGAAAACAAAAGGGTCTGGAGTGGTGTAATATTTAATCAACACCATTGTCTTATATTAGCTATATATAAAGTTGAATTATTGGATGTGTTGTTTTTACCTGATGACGGCTGACAAATTGGACCTCGTTATTTTAGTATTATAGATGTGCGTACCTTGCAAGGTCCTCATGCCCGTCACACAGTTTTCACTTTACCTCGATCTCATTGTATTTATCTTATATGAGTTGCAATAGGTCTAGAGTATTTGGTATACGGAATTATTGTAAGGTGTACATGTCCAACTGGCAGTTTTCATCTGACATTGACCTCATTTTCATAGTTCAGTTGTTAAAGATAAGTTTGATTGTGTTAATCTGTTTTTCTAATACTGTATGCAGTATGAAACCTCTCTTAAGCTTGGGTCACACATTCACGATTTTTACTGCCGTCCTTGACAGGACCATTCCCGATTAAAATTTGTCAAAAGTCTGATCAAGATCCTGTTAATCGTGGATGGAAATTCAAACTTTAATTTAAATTTGTAAAACAAATAAGTTAATCATGACAACAATCAGATATTGTTTAGAAAGCGTCGATATTCAACAGTTTCCAGGCGAATGTATCCCCATAATCCCGTTCTCAATCCGCTTCTAATCCAATTTGTATCTTTCGCCAGGTAAAATTCGATCGAGTCTGTTACGACTGCGTCCCGATTCTACCGAATGTAATCCGACACTTCTATTAAAGTGAAGTATTGCAAAAAGGCTAGGAAACAGACTTCTCTTAAAATTTCTCTCATAACTATTCGCGGTGAATAGAGTGCCTTCTGCGCCTCAGGTATATGCTCGTATACAAGATAATGATGTGTGTATCCAAGGGAGAACTTACCTATGTTGGTCGGGTTTCGGTCTCTTTCACATTTCACATTTTAATTCTCAATTTTATCATCAAAGAGTTTGTCTTCAATACCGAGTAGAAACAGTAGAGTGTCCTGCTTCAGGTATATGCTCTTAAAATATACATGATATTGGAGTGAGCGTTCGAGAGAGAACTTCTAATCGACCTCCAATATGTCATCTAAAGAAGTGTTGCACAGTTGACATTCTCATATTCTGATATGTTAAAGATCAAATTGTATATGTCATACACTGATTAATATACGTCATCTTTGTATTTACATATATCGGTGGACACACGATTAACAAATACTTATATTGAAAATGTGGAAATATTTACATTTTTGCAGATTTGATATGATTTTTATTGAATAAATAGTGTCTTAAAATTTAGACCTTTTTACCAATTCTTCTTGTAATTAAAAAGTAACAACCTTCAAGGGCATTTATAACACGGCAATTTTTAAGAAATGTTATTTATTTACTCAGTTATAAAATGTACCTACTTTAAATGCATGTCAAAACATTACCTATGTTAAATCCATCTTATATTTAGACACAATAAAGTTTCATATAATTATGTTTGAATATATAACACTCCAGTGAGGTTTAAAATTTCAATAAATTTCGGTCAATTAATAAATATGTGCGTTGAGTGAAGAATTTGTTCCGTAAACAGATCTGCATTCTTACACAAGACTGGTTTTCTCACACTAAGAAAGATGTGTACTGTTTTCTTTTCGTAACATCATCATGAACATGATGAATAAGAGATAAATGGAATTCTACAAATAATCTTACTAGATTGAATCAAACTTTTTAAACATGAATTTGGGAATTACTATCGATAAAAGTGTGGGATTCTTTCTTACATTTTTTTGCATTTTTACTGCAACCGCTTCATCAACATATGAAGGAGCAGTAAACAAATTCGTGATAGCAGATTATTCAAACAGAAGTCTAAAAGAAGTTCCAAAACATCTGCATATAGACATTAATGAACTTATTCTTGACCAAAACGACATACAAATAATCGAAAACGGAACTTTCAAGAGATTGAGTGTATTGATTAAACTCACAATTAATGACAATAAATTGAATATTTTACAAATGGATGCATTCGAAGGATTGTTATCATTACAAGTTTTAGAAATGGCGGGAAATAATATAACGTTGTCAATGTTTACTTCCAAACTCTTCAGATTTGTACAGAATTTAAAAGAGCTAGACGTCAGTAGAAATATGAATTTATCGGATCAAGAAGACTGGACAGTTTATCCAGATGGAGCATTCGCAGAACTGAGGGAGTTAGAAAATTTTTCGATTGATCTTGCACCCTTCCCAATTTTTGGAAAAGGATTTATGAAAATGGGAAAACTCCTCAAACTGAAATTTAACCATTGCCAGGTACGCGTTATGAATAGCACCATGTTGGAAAATTTCAACTCGAGCGTTGAATCTTTGTACTTAAGTAAATGTCGACATTTTGTAAGAGTAGACACTGGTCTACTTGAACCTTTCCCAAATCTTAAAGTATTAGATTTATCTGAGACTTATATGCATCCAATCCAAGCTTTTAAGCTTCTAGAACCGTTATCTAACCGCACGATGGAAACTATCAACTTTCGTCATGTGAATGATGAATCGATAATGAATAGCAGTACATACAGGTATGAAGTAAATATAACAGCCGAAATGATGAAATACTTGAAAACAATTTGTGTACATGTTCTCGATGTTTCAGATAATAATATTATAGACTTTGAAAATGGATCACTTTTAACAATGGACAGACCTGAGTGTCTGTATTATATTTCACTTTCTAAAAATAGATTCTCGTTGTTTAATGGTCACCAACTTGACAATATAAAACAGTTTTTTGCAAGAACTACAAATCTTTCGAGGTTTGACTATTCATTTATACCTTTAGGTTTCATTAACTACTCGCACCATCTGAATTACAATATCAGTGGTTTTCCACCAGAAAGGGTTATTACATTACCCTCATCCATACAAGTAGTACAAATGAGTCATATTTTCCATGCCGGTGAGCCAGTATTATGGGTAATACCGGAAAATACAAGTATAAGTCGTTTTGATGTATCTTTTTGTCAAACTGTTGATCAGGCAAAATTATTGAACGGTTCGGAAATAGACTATTTGGATGTAACAGGAATTGATTCCCAAGTAGTGTTCAACACATTGCATTTGCATCCATTGTCAAAACTCTCAACACTGATAATGGAGCATACGAATCTCTACCACACCAACAAAATGGAGAAGAACGTTTTCAATTACGTTTCAGGAACCGAAAAACTAGACATTTCAAATAATTTTTTGTGGGAACTGCGTCAAAATATCTTTGAAAATATAAAAACATTAACGTATTTGAATTTGTCAAATAACCTTTTCCGCACAATTCCTCTTGCAATAACAAAATTGCCATATCTTAAGGAACTGGACATGACAAACAACCTTCTTACCAATATAAATAGCACCTTTCAAGACTTTTTCAGAGGTATGGGACCAGGATTCAAGCTACATTTGGATAATAATGCGTTCGTTTGTGACTGTACAAACTCTGACTTCATTCTTTGGCTTAATAATAAACACGTTACGCTTGATGCAAATGGAACATACAAATGTATCCTTCAAAATTCTAAAGAAAATGATACATATTATGCTTTCTTACATTTCAATCATTTGTATGCAGGATGTAACAGCAAACTGTGGCTTAAAGCAGTACTCGGATTGTTTTTGACATTTATTGCGATTTTCTTTCCTTTTACACTTGTGTATAGTTTCAGATGGAGAATTTCATTTTATTTATACAAACGCTTCAGAAATAGCTTAGAAAAGGGCATTGCTGTTAATTTTAAGTATGATGTTTTTGTGTTTTATACGGAAAATGACCTTCCATGGATAAAATATGTACTAATGCCAAAATTAGAAAGAAAATGGGGGCTGCAAATGTGTATACAACACAGAGATTTTACTGTAGGAAAACCTATAGCTGATGTTATAGCAGATAGTATCGAACAGAGCAGGCATATTATATTTCTTGTAACTTCTTCGTTTCAACATGATTCGTGGGGAGAATACGCAATCGAAAGGGCAAAATATCATCACTTTTCACAAAATTTACAGAAAATAATAGTTATAACAAAAGATTTACAGACGGAAGAAATTCCACACGAATTAGCAATGTTGTGGAAAGACATAGCTCTTATTGAATGGCCTATGAACGAAAATGGTCTTGAAAATGCCTGGAATAAACTGAAGCTGTGGCTATTCTTAAACCAGCCTAAATGAAATATCAGTGATTAATTTCAACGCTTATTACAGTCATGAAAACCAAATATAAATTGTCAACTATCTGAAGGAACCCAATACGTTGGTCATTTACCTTCTTATGTAATCTGCATGAATGTTATTGTTTACTGATATTTTTATTTTAAATGGATATTTTCAACCTAGACATGAAAGCTATAATACAAATATTAGTGGCGATTTATGAATTGTATATCTATGGTTACCGATTTTATAGAATAGACTGATTCAAATGTCCATTTATTGCATGTTGTGTGTCTAGTGACACGTGCTACTTCATGCATTTCAATTGTCATTACAATGGGTACTTTCTCCTCTTTTGGCACGACAATGTGTTTACTTTACTCTTTTATTCATATTGCATTGACAATGTAGGTACTTTACTCCATCATTCATATTGTCATGATAATGTTTTACCTTACAAAATTACTCATATTGTTATGACAATGTGATTGCTTTACTCAATTATTAAAATGGCATTCCAATTATGTTTGCTTAACTCAATTATTCACTGTGTAATTTCAATATGTTTACTTTACTAATTGTCATGACAATGTGTTTACTCTGTTCAATTGTACATATTATCATGCCGATGTATTTAACAGAAAATCTGCGATCGTCTTGGAATAGAACAAGGCAAAGTTGTTTCCAAAAAAAATTGCAACGGTGATGCAGGTGATCATGAGTGATTTTATAATTTTTTTGTATCCATGCCCATGGGGCACCAACAGACTAGTTGACCTGAATAGTGACATTGTTTAATTAACTCAATTATCTATATCGTCTTATCAAAATGTTAATTGTGCTTAATTGTTTATATTGCCATAACATACATGTTTACGTACGCAATCATTTATATTTTTATGTTGATGTTTTTACTTTTCTCAACTATTCATGTTGTTTTGCAGTGTGTTTACTTTGCTCAACATTTCATATTGTCATGAATATCAATTATATGGTCATGTTCATAAATTTCCTGTTTACAAATCTTTGTGAATTTTACAAATCACTAAGGATTTTCTTACCTCAGGAATATATTACATTAGCCGTATTTGGAATATTGTTTTGGTACTTTGGGTCCTCAATGCTCTTCAACTTTGTACTTTTTGGCTTTATAACTATTTTGATCTGAGCGTCACTGGCGAGTCTTATCTAGACGAAACGCGCGTCTGGCGTATTAAATCATAACCCTGGTACCTTTAATTAACTATTTACCTATCACATAATTTCATTTTGCAATTTTTTACTGCAATAAAATGTAGGAGTTAATACCTACTACTGTCAAATTTAACAAATATTTTTGTTCTATCCTTTTTCGTATGCAACGTGATGTGGCGTACTATGATTTGGTGGTATAACACATTAATTTCACTAAAATATTTCATGTACAACGAGAGTTCATTCATGCATAGCATTTTATTGTGTATGGAAAGCCATATGCTATATAAACAAAAAATAGAAGGGGATAGGTTGGTTTGTCATTAGACGAGAAGGGCTGAGTATGCTTTTAGTAACGAATAGCTAATTTGAAATGTTGGGTTTTTTTAAACCGAGCACTCATTTCTTTAGTTTACCTTAATATTGTATATCCAAATTAAAACACATTCTTTTAAATCAAATTTTTATTTTTTTCCTACTAAGGATTGTCTGGCCCGGGGAGAGATTGAATAATACTTTTGGTCAAGAATGTTCTTCACCTTCACAATAGAAAAATGCGCGAATAACAAAATAAACCAAATGACTTCAATTGTTTTAGTTCACAGTGCACTTCTTATCACTAGATTAATTGTCTCTAATTAGATACATTAAAGAAATAATCAACATATATTGTTATCCTTATCGTTAAATTTAATTGCATTTGAAGAACATGACCACAAATCACATTAAATCATACCATAATTACATGCAAACAAACGATTTAGATTCAACTTTCGTATATTAAAAGCAGGGTTCTCTCCATTTCCATTCTCTATGTAATCTTATGTTTGATGTGTTGTAAGGTAGGTCATCATTTAACATTTTGCATTTTTCTAAAAATTATGAAATGTTATTCAAAGTTTAGTTTTCACTATGATTGTCATATAACGTATTAAGGTTTCAGATCACGTGGGCTAGTTGGCCATAGATGGATTTGGCTATTTATATGTCCATTTTGTTTATATTAGCTCGTTTTTAGTCCATTTACATTTTTGGCTTTCAAATATAAGGCTTTGAGAGCGTTCTTGGTGACGGTACATCCGGGAAAGAGCTTCGGACTCATGTTGTTTTTATTTATTATCAATATTTTTTGGTTTTCAACAAATAATAAAAAAACAAGATGTTTTCATTTAAAATAAAAGAAATTTGTTGTTGTTAATACTTTAGTCTCGGTGCAATGTTATCTTATTGTTTTGCCAGATATACTGTTATTCCGTATACAGATCGGTAACAATTATGAAACTTTTTAAACGAAAATTTAAGTAATTTGATATCAAGAGGTATAAATTTACTTGAGAAAAGATGAACAATAAGTCACATAAAATGATGGTAAAGGAGGTCAATTTGTTTAACTGTTTTTTAATGAGATTTTATTCATTGTGATTTGAAGCACTGCAATAATATCTAAAGCAGATGTGTCATGTATGTCGCCTATCTTTATGAATGAATAGAGTACTCGAACTGTGAAATTAAAAAAACTTTTGTAAACATAAAAGCTTATCATTCATTTCGAAAAATTTGATGTGTTAATGCCTGTCACAATTCTATCTTTTACGTATTATTCCAATAAGCATTATCATTCAGTTAACCAAATAAGTTGTCATTGAGTATTTTTTTTTTCAATTTCATTGTTCTCTTAAAACAATCCTTGACTGGTTTTTTTTTGGTCAATTTCATTGTTCTCTTAAAATGAAATTCTCTCTCTTTCTCTCTATAAATAAACATACACAACCAACAACCATCTTTTTCTATTACCACCGGATAATTGACATTAAAATCGTAAATTTTCTAATACGAGTTTGTTGGATTTGTACACGTACAAACAGCTATGATACTAATGAGATGATATGAATATCAACTTTAATAATAAAATGAAATCTTTTCACAAATACCTATGAATAATCAGCTTTCAATAGATAAGTTAAAAGATTAATCGAGTTATAAATATGTTCTACACCTAAATAGTCAATAGGGAGATATATACTATGATGAAAAAGTATGCACGGCAAAATGTGTTCGTTGAAATTCTCTTTGGTTTTTCTTGTTTTTTCGTTGTTTTTTGTTTTTTTGTTTCTCAAAATAAAAACATTTGACATAAATAAATATAGAATTTTACAAGAGCATACTATTCAGCTCTCCATTGTAAGCAAGGAATTTGTTTTCATTATCCATGACAAAGTATTGTTAATCTATTATTAAAACATGAGGACAACAGTAAAACAAACGTATTTAGTATGCAATAAATCAATTTAGGTATGGCAGAATATGTTCTAGATTCATTATTTTAGGGATCATAAAGTTGACTCGATGAGGTCAAATTTACAGAGGAAATTTGCCTGAATGATAAAATAAATCGGGTGACTTGTGTTTTTTTTTTAATTCAGAGTGCACTTCTTATTAATAGAATTAAGTAATAATTGTTCTCAGTCGTTATCACCATATTTGATTGTTTCTGAAGAACACGACCATATTCGTATTAAAAGAGGAACGAAAGATACCAAAGGGACAGTCAAACTCATAAATCTAAAACAAACTGACAACGCCATTGCTAAAAATGAAAAGGACAAACAGACAAACAATAGTACATATGACACAACATAGAAAACTAAAAAATAAACAACACGAACCCCACTAAAAATTAGAGGTGATTATTATAACATTAAACTAATAGTGTATGCATACAAACGCGTCGCTGCGACTTCCTAATATGAAGTGTGGATTCCAATATTTAACACTTCGTAAGGTGAGTCATCTTTAAACGTTAATATTACATCCGTCTATTACCTTCATGATAAAAATGAATCCAGAAAATCTCTTCGAACTTGGATTGTATAAAGTGTTGTTGTTTACTTGTACAGTACTTCGGTGGATTTTTTTATGGGTACGGATGTTCGTGGATTATGAAAACGTGTCTTTTCGGGGATATATGATTTCACGGTTTAGCTAAAGGTTGTTTCTGTTTGTCATTTTCATTTTTAGCCATGGCTTTGTCAGTTTGTTTTAGATTTATGAGTTTGACTGTCCCTTTGGTATTTTTCGTCCCTATTTTCCATACAAGTTGATAGAAAATTGTAACTCCTTTTAATTTTTAAATTCATGGTTCACCTGTACCCACGAAAACAACGAAAAGTGGAAAATAGTAATGAATTCACAGTAGGTTGATTCCACTGCTTAAGGTATATCAATGCCGATGGAGTGGATTTGGTTATGTTTACGTTCTATTAGGTCTGTCTTTTGAACTGTTCAAATACATTCCTGGCTTTGAAATATTTGGCTTTGAACGTTCCTGATTAAGGTATATCAAAAAAGCGCTTCAAACGCATGAGGTCGTTTATCAGAACTTGGAATTATGTATAACAACCCTTGCTAAAACTGTCCATTTCTACATTGAGAAATTATAAAGAAACGAAGATTTCAACTCTATCAGGACAAGTTTACCTTAGATAAATTTGGGTATTTTAGGTCTTTTTTTCTTAGTGATTTCGGTTCTGATACATCTTTGGGATTCAAATATTCGGTCACATAACTGTATACTGCTTGAATGTGTTGACTACTCCTACATCTTCGTACGATATTTCTAATTATCAGATCTGTAAAGACTTCCGTTCGTTTCGTAATCATTAAACATACATAATTTGGTCTATTATTCTTTATATTGAGATCTACAAAATATAGCAGCATATACAGTAGGAAAAACAAGAGACAAATACAAAGAAGAAGCATAAAATGGTGATTAATTAAATTGTTTGAAATCATTGATTATTTGAAAAAGCTGTACACAATTCACACAATCTAATTGATCATCAGATTTTGTTTCTTTTTTGCATGTTCTTGAAATTTTTGACTATTTTATTTCTTTGCAGTTAGGTGATTGAAAAACATTTTTTTCTTCTTTCTTCTTCTGCCGAATACATAAAAACTTTATCATTTTTAAATAAATGTGTACGATATGAACTAATTCTGATCAGAAAAGACTAGGTCTTTTTATTTATTTTATGTTGGATGGTTTGTAGACTTTTTCCTTTCAGTCTATCCACGAACAAATTTCGTATTTGCAATTTCAATATATATTCCGAAATTCAGTTTCTTTTATATTTAAGAATATTGTATTCATATTTGTGTAATGGTTTTCTTGTCAAACATTAAACATCATTAAATTCGTCAACCGTCAAAAATTTTAAACTTTTAACCTTAATACTAAACGGAATGCGAACACATCAGGTAAGCTTAACATATTTTTTTACGAATTTACTTCCCAGAGAAAATTCAGTTGCTTTCCTTTTAGTTAACGATGTATAAAATGTAAAATCACAGAAATACTGAACTCCGTGGAAAATTCAAAACAGAAATTCCCTTACTAAATGGCAAAATCAAACGAATGGATAACAACTTTCATATTCCTCACTTGGTACATGCATTTTCTTATGAAGAAAATGGTGAATTGAACCTGGTTTTATAGCAAACTTAACGTTCACACTTGTATGACATTCGTATCGAATTCCATTATATTGACAACGATGTGTGAACAAAGCAAACATATATAGTAGGTGAAAATGTAAAAAATAATAGGGGTTCAGCAGTCAACATTGTGCTAAAATAATCTTTATCACTAAACAAACAAATATTTAACAAAGAAGCACAAAAAGGCATAAAGCCAAATCACATGAGCAAAAATTAAAGACAAGAATACATTGATTTACAATAGCGAAGTAACACAATGGCTGGATGTATAAGTAACGAGCCACTTGTTTAGATGAAGTGACTGTCAAATGATTACTGTTGCCATTCACTCAAAATAACCAGACAGCGTCCTTTACATTCACTTATCGTTATATACATTTTTGCACATAACACGAAATCGGACACTCACATATAACTAAATATAAAATTACATATATACTCTATAAATGAAGTGGGTTCACTTAATATAATACTTTAAATACATAAGTGTACAGTTGAAAGTTGGTAAGTGAACTTATATTCTTAATTTATAGTTGACCAAGTGTATAAAATAAACATTCAATACGAAACCAGAAGCGATTTTCAACACTAGTAAATCGTACGCATCTTGAATCCTTGCATGTCATTATTTAAATATATAGATTATTCTACTTGAAATATATATCGACTAGGTCACTGACCAAACCTCAATACAATCTTTTCAAATGTATTAAAGGCCGTCTCTGATCTCAAACCCTTCCGCCAGTCATTAAGGTAACATATAAACTATATACTATATAAGTATACAGTTTTAATCCAATATCTTACATCAGTTGTATTATTGATAAAAAAATTAAAAATATATATTGTAAGCAAAAGGTCAATATTACAATGTATTTATTATTTTGAAATTGAGGTTTAAAGACATGTATAAGACTAAAGTTCAAATGCTCCTTTTAACTTCTAATAATTATTAGAATAATTTCAAAAACATTTCCAAAACAAAACAACATTAATTTTGTGTATTCCCTTTTTCAAATGTGACTATAAACAATCAAAATCAAAACCTAACGGAAACCAAAGAATATCACAACTTTGGCCTTATTTCTTCCTGTATGTGTCTTTTTACCTGATACAAGTTCAACATTTCATATGTTATATATACGCCCTTTAGAGTATTATATGACTGTTTGAATCAAATCTACACCATGTGTTTACTTTTTTTTTAAATGCATTATATTTATTTCAATGAAATTATTATATGTACCGGTATTAACTACTATTTAATTCATTCATTTTACAGATCTGCTTAAAATACATGAATTAGGTTTTTACATGCGAACAAGGAATTGTATTGTTTACATCTAGCAAAATGTACTTGTTAATATAATTGCTTGTATTCAAGCATATTGGATTAATGCAAAATGGATTTCAGAAAAATGATGCACACAGTTTTGGGCTTAGTCTGTACAGCTGTGTATTGGTTATGTGTACTCGTTGCAGCAACAACCAAAGGACCAGTAGACAAAAGAGTGACAGTCAATTATACAAATAAAAGTTTGACAGAGGTGCCAAAAAATCTATCGGTTCACATTAACGTTCTTATCCTTGATCAAAACGAAATACAAATAATCGAAAACGGCACTTTTAAAAATTTAAGTGTACTTATCAAACTAACAATTAATAACAACAAATTGATAATTCTACAGCCTAGCGCATTCGATGGATTAGACTCATTACAAACACTAGAGCTAGCCGGAAATAAATTAAATTTATCAGTGTTCACTCCAACACTTTTTAGATTTATTGCAACGTTAAGAGTGCTCGACGTCAGTAGAAATATGAATTTTTCTGACCGTACAAGCTTGACGCATTATCCAGATAGAGCGTTTGCTACACTAATAAACTTGGAAGATTTTACTATTGATCTTGCACCATTCCCTATCTTTGGACCGGAATTCAAGAAAATGGAAAATCTTCAAAGATTGGAGTTTAGCCATTGTCAGGTACGAGAAATTAATAACAGCACGTTTTCAAATTTTAACTCAAGTGTTAAATATCTGTATTTGTGGAAATGTCGACATTTCGTAAAAGTAGAAAATGGAATACTAGAACCTTTCCCACATCTGAAAGTGTTAGATATATCAAACACGTACATGCATCCAATCCAAGCTTTCTATCTTCTGAAACCGTTAGCAAATAGTTCTATGGAAATTATCAACTTTAATCATGTAAATGACGAATCAATAACAACCAACAGTACGTACAGGTATGAGGTTATAATTACTAAGGACTTAATGCAATATTTGAAAACAATTTGTGTGGAGGCTATCGATGTTTCAAACAATAATATTATAGACTTTGAAAATGGATCACTTTTAACATTTGATAGACCAGAATGTCTTTTTGAAATTTCATTGTCTAAAAATCGATTTTCAGTGTTTAACGGACATCAACTTAACAATACAATACAGTTTTTTGCGAGTACCAGTAATCTGTGGAAGTTCGAATATTCATATATACCTTTAAGTTTTATAAATGTCACTGAACATTTAGATTTTAACATGAGTAGTATTCCAAATGACAGGGTCATAACATTACCATCTTCCATAAAAGACGTAGAAATGAGTCATATTTTCCGCACCGGTGAACCTGTATTATGGGTCATACCGGAAAATACAAGTGTAAGAAGTTTCGATGTATCTTTCTGTCAAACTGTTGATCAGGGGAAAATATTGGCCGGTTCAGAAATAGATTATATGGACGTCACAGGAATTGATTCAAGAGTAATTTTCGACACTCTGCATTTGCATCCACTATCAAACCTCAGAACGCTGATTATAGAACACGCAAATTTATACATCACAAGCAAGATGCAGAATAATATTTTCACTTTTATACCAAGAACAGAAACACTTGACATTTCTCACAACTTCTTATGGGAGTTGAATCTTAATATATTTGAACATATGACAATGTTAAGCTATTTGAATCTATCAAATAATCTTTTTAGACAAATTCCTTTGGCGATCACAAAAATAACAAATCTCAAGGAACTGGATGTGACCAATAACCTTTTAACCAATATAAATATGTCCTTACTGGCTCATTTCACACAGTTAAACGAAAAACACGGATTCAAACTTAATTTAGACAATAATGCACTTGCATGTGACTGTACAAATACTGACTTTATTCGATGGCTTGATAAAACTAATGTGACACTTGATGCTAATGGAACATATAAATGTATCCTTAAAAATTCAACAGAAATTAATACACATCACGCTGCATTATATTTCAATGATTTGTATGCAGGATGTAACAGTAAATTGTGGCTAAAAGCAGTACTCGGAGTGTTTGTGGCATTTATTGTGATTTTCCTTTCTTTTATGCTTGTTTACAGTTTCAGATGGAGAATTTCATTTTATTTATACAAACGCTTTAGAAATATGCTAGAAAAGGGCATTGCTGTAAATTTTAAGTATGATGTTTTTGTGTTCTATCCTGAAGGTGGCCTTTCATGGGTAAAATATGTATTAATTCCCAAATTAGAAAGAAAATGGGGGCTTCAAATGTGTATACCTGACAGAGATTTTAATGTAGGAAAACCTATTGCTGATGAAATTGCAGATAACATCGAACAGAGCAGGCATATAATTTTTTTCGTAACATCTTCTTTCAAACTTGATTTGTGGGGTGAATATGCAATAGAAAGAGCAAAATATCATCACTTTTCACAAAATTTACAGAAAATAATTGTTATTACAAAAGATTTAGAGTCAGAAGAAATTCCACACGAATTAGCAGTGTTGTGGAAAGACATTGCTCTTGTTGAATGGCCAATGAACGAAAAAGATCTTGAAAATACATGGAATAAACTCAAACTATGGCTTTTCTTAAATCAACCTAATTAATGCTTAGCTAAACTGAATTAAAGGCTGTCATATAAGAGGTAAGTGCGTGATATTGAGTCAGAAATGGTTTTAAATCGCTTGAATTGTTATTATATATATTTCAGTGATTTTCATTTCTTTACAAGGTTGCATTATTTAATAACTTATTAATCTGTAATAAAAAATTCCCTATTCCTTTTACTCGAATGTATTACTTAACATTATTGTTTACTGATTTAGAACGAGATTTCTACACAACAATATTTATGTGTATTTGCAATATTCGTATCTATTTCTGATTATTGAAAGATTAAAATTGTATTTTGGGAAATAAAGCCATATTCTAGTAGATATGAGATATATTAAAAGGTGTATATATGTCTATTTTGCATTTGCTATTATATTTCATTCTAAATTATGTAGTTTTTGTAGAATAATATGTACACTGAAATAATTTGTTGGGAAATTAAATTTTGTTTTTGAAATGCTTGTTTTTATTTTGCCATACTTTATCATTCCAGGCTGACAGATCCGTGTTGAAATTAATTATCCTTGATATGGTCATATTTTAAGTAATTGTTCACAAAACATTGATTTTTTGCAATATTAATACCTCAGGAATCGATTACCTTCGCTGCATTTAGCAAAATTTTAAGGATTTTTTTTGTCCTCGATGCTCTTCAACTTTGTACTTCATTAAACTTTTTTTTTTATTCGAGCGTTACTGACCAGTCTATGTAGACAAAACGCACATCCAACGTAATTACAAAATTTCAATCATGGCATCTATGATGAGTGTATTTGAATGGCTTATTCAGAACTAAACTCCTTGACTTGTATTACACATAAATTTAAAATGAAATTACTACTATATGTACCATAAGTACATACAAATGAAAGACTTCTTTTACACAGACAAGAATTTTGGTTTCACTTAAGTATGGACAAGTAATAAACTAAATTTTGTCTTGAAACTCAGATAATATTGAATAAAACATCGTGATTTTCTGTGTGTAAATGTGATTTAAGTCGTCAGTCATTTAAATTTTCTTCCAATTGGCTTAGCGTGTTTTCCTGTACCTTTTATGACATATGAAATCTTCTCTTACATATACAAGTCGATAGTACAGTGTAGAAATTTATATCATCATCTGTCCGTAACATCTTTTCTGTAATAGATAAGAAGTATCCATGCTTAAGATTAAGCTTAGAATTGGACATGAAAAACGTGAATGTGTCAAAGAGACTACAATCTGACCAAAGAGCAGAAAACAGCCGAAGGCCACAAGTGGGTCTTCAATACATATTTTAAAGCTGCAGCTTGAGTAACAGAATAGTCCAAGTAGTTTATCTACTTATCACCAGCCTGTCAACACTAAAGTGTTTGAACCCTAGACGTGACAGGTGCTTTAGATTCCTGTCGAATGCAAGTGGTTCTCTAACTCATGGTTCTCTAGCTCCCTGCACTCAGGCTTCCTTCACAAATAAAAACTGATCGCCACGAAATAGCCAATAGTGCTGAGAGGGGCATTTAACACAATTCAATCATGATGTCTTTATCTACCAAATAAAGTAACAAAGAGATATTTCGCACAATGTTAATTTCGTGTCACTTTACTATTCATCATAACTTTGGGTTCGTTTAGGGATGGAAAATACATGTTATTTTTCTGTTACCATTTCCGTAACTATAAGTGTAGCTATTTTGAGCTACAATGCAAAAACACATTAGGCAAATTCCAGAAATTATCTTCCGTTTTTGTATTCAACAAGATACAGTTGAAAGACTGTGTTAATCTCGTTCTTTATTAGGTTTTAAGCATAGGAAACATGTGTACTAAGTTTCAAGTTGATTGAACTTCATCAAAAACTACCTTGACCAAAAACTTTAACCTTAAATCTAAAACCTGAACCAGGACAGATAGATAAATGGACGAATGCATAGACCTAAAACATTATAGCCATAAAAGGGGCATATAAATAACCAAAGGTATTGTCCAATCTTGACACAAAGGTGAAAAAGAAGGTAAAACAGATAATGATTGATGACCTTCAGAAAGTGATAAGTATAATGACACTGGACCTGAGATACAAGGAGTTCAAAAAAAGTGATATAGACCTGGTGGCATTGCATTGAATCTGCCTTCAAACATCATTTCACACTTAAGGTGGTACCTAACATTACAGGGAGATAACTCTGTAAAATAAGCTAAACGTTTGAATTACCTTGTGTTGATAAGGGAATATTAAGCGTCTCAATGATCAAAATTAGTGTTTGTCAAAGTTCTATATAACCAGTGTACTTTTTCTGATAAAACGGTTGGTTCAAATCTTCTTTTTTTTTATATTTTTGTCAAAGGGTCAAAGTAAATTCTTTGTCCAAATTTCAAGAAAATTAAACGAGCCAAATTAATTTAAGTTAAGTGTTGGGTACCACCTTAATATTTAGCTGAAGTTTATTGTCATAAATTGGCATATTGAAGCTGAATACATGTCCATTGGCTTGGCATGAAAGAAATTAAGTAAACACAAACATATCATAAAATAAATTAATGTATTTATAATTCTATATGCATTTAACACATGTAAGAAATTCTATTTACACAACCTAACAATAATTGTTCTATATCATAATAATGGATCCAACTTTACCTCTATTTCATTTTCGAAGAGCTCTTTTTCTTAATTCAAAACATTTTTATCAATCTATTTTGAAAATAAGAAATAAAAGCCACTCAAATTAACTTTTGCTTTCAAAAATCAACTACCCTTTGCAAAACCTAAAATACAATTTTCTTCCTCTCTGAAACATATCTTTTGTTTAACGTTAACATAGTTGTTTCATATTTCATATAAGATTTAAGAAATTAACTCAAATTTTGGGTGAAACAGAGCCCTTAATGTTACTAGTCATTTGGTAAATATGTGCAATATATTTGAGCATAATCATATATATCTTACACAGCAGGAGTAATTCATTTAGGCGCATTATTCATACCTCCCTTAAAATCGTGAAAAATGAATTAATCAATAAAAAAAAATTACATATAAAACACAACAAATTAATCAGATCTTCACAATAAAATGTAATTGTATAAATGTATAAAATAAATATTGGACGGATATGGTGAAGTATGATATGACAATCTTTTCGGTACTATAAATCTCTAACACAACAATAGTAATATCACATATATAAACAATAACTGTTCATTCACAATGATGTATAACTTAAACTTTAAAAAATGCTAGCTTGTTTTAAAAGATGTATCAGTTAATTCTTACTTAATTACATAAAGTGAAGGGAAAATAACCCATAAAATTTCAAAATAGTTTTTTTTACAGAATTAATCCCAAAATATAAAAGGATGTTGAAAATTCTACAACATCTACTCACTTATAGCTTTGGCTGTTGTATAATCATTTTATTTATATGTTTTTTATTTTGATTTAATGAGTAAAATCACATACATATAATTTATATATATATATTTTCATGGTCTTGAAAAGTCCCAAGATGAATGAAAGAACCAGACAATGCTGCTTTTAAAACTCTTTTTGTGTATTCAATTTTTAATATATATTCTGTGCACCACTTAAACATAAACCTTTTTTTTGCATATACTATGTATCTATCTATATGTATAAATGCATGTTATATATTTACATATACATATATCTCTATATCACAAAACATTCTTAAATACCATCTATTTTTTGTGATACATATATCAGTTTTTTATTATTAAACGAGCACAGGTTAATAATTGTTGCTCTTATATTCAAATGGCACAGTTCATTGATGCAGGATCATGTGACCTATGACTTTGGAATGTTGATGCGTAAATGACAGCACTAAATGATTTCACATTATATTAAAAATCTTTGGTCCACTAATGTTTTCTTGGCCAGGTTCATTCTTCCTCCACTGTCTCTAGCCATAGCAATTAACTGTAAAATATTATGTATTACAACAATCATATGCAATGAAATAATAATTCACAACTGGATATATCAACATTATCCTTATAACAAACAACATTTTACCAATTACCTGCTAAGACCATACATTGACCTAAAATGGTTTATTTTAAAAAATTGTGACTTGGAAGGAGAGTTGTCTCATTGGCACTCAAACCACATCTTCTTATATCTATATGATGTTAACCATCCTCTAAATAATTATAAACTACATTGTCACAATAAGTAATAATATTTATCAGTGTTCCAGCTAGGTTTTCAAAAGGGCAGGGTGCCAATCCTGAAAAAGGGCATTTAACGTGCGATATGATAATATGAAAAGGGCATATTTTAATAAAAGATGTTAATCAAACATTTGTGTTTATTCGTTGAATCACAGGTTATACAAGAACAACATCATGAGCCCATATAGAACTCTATCTTTCTACTTTTAAGGCTGAAAAACTTGTCAAGCAGCTTGTCACACAAGTTTTTTTATCATTGCTTGGCACAGTTGAACTTGATTATGTTTTGAAAGGAGACCTGTTTCATACTGTTTCTATGGTCTACCACAGTTTACCAGTTTCACCTTTCTACCCCTGCTGTGCTTGATGGCAATACAGCACAAAACAGCTGTGCTCAGTAAATTCACAATTTTAGGATATAAAGCAACAGTGAAAAATAGTATCAAAAATAAAGAATACAGAAAAAGATGACCAAGGCACCCTACCAACACTGCTACTAAGACCCTCTATAACTTTTCCCATAACTCAAAATAAATACCTAAACATAAATATTCTTAAGCAAGAAGTATGGAGACATATTTTAGAATATGTAAATGAGTTACTCATTGCTAGGAAAAAATCAGATTGAGTTATCTTTCTTTATTCGGGTGTGCTCCTTCTTTGGAGGATTATAAACAGTATGTAAATATGATGTAAATATGATCACAATATGGCGGCCAATTTTGTTATTTTCGTATCAAAAAGGAAGGCAGTCAATGACAAATACGTCTGAATTTTCTGTTTATTTCACAGAAAACAAGTAAAACAATGTCTTCAACGAGTTTATTATGGTTTTCCAAATTCTGTCATTACGTTTCCTCCATGAAACTACGGTAAACATCGTGCCCAAGTTGTTGTATGCACATTTCTTCAAAGATAATTGCTGACTGACCGATTCTGTTTGAACAAATTAATGTTGATGTGACCCATCCGATAAACGGATTACCTATAACAACAGATTATGACACCAGTTGTAACCATTGATTAGCTTGGGGTCGTAAACAAAGTCATAAACTTTCCCCAGGTAAAATTTAGTAATTAGCGTATCATATCAATATGCAAATTAATATGCAATCGATCTTCAAAAAAGACAGGGCGCCCTGGAAACTGTGAAAAGGGCACAGGGCGCCACTCGGAAAAGGGCTGGCGCGGCGCCCTCTGAAAACAGCCTAGCTGGAACACTGTTTATAAGCTGCTCATCATCAAGTTAATAAAATGGTATTCAAATTTTTATCTAAGATATTCTTGAAGGTTTTTACCTATCTCAACATTATTAGTTTTTTATTATCCTTATTAATAGTAAACCTTTGAATTAATTTATGCATTTATCCAATAATTGCAAATAATAACATTAGATGTATGTTTCATTATAATACACTATTCTGATTGGATAACTGCACATCAGTGTTATTCCTGAAGCAGTTGCATCACACAATAAAACTTATCATTCATGATGACACGAGGTCCCATATGATAAAGTGCACAGGTAAATTAAATAAAAACTTGATGTAAATCGTGTTTTCATTATCCTAGCTGAAAAAATGTAATTATAAGTATTGAATGCTTCTTTTTGTAACTTCATAGGGTTGTAAAAGCGTTGACCCTGCGCACATTTTAATAATAAAGTGCTTCCACGCTTCATACAAAATGTACTTTGGTCAACGCTTTTACACCCCAATAAAGTTTCAACAAGAATGTGTCCAAAGTACATGGATGCCCCACTCTCACTATTATTTTACATGTTCAATGGAATGTGATATTGGGTAAAAAATCTAATTTGGCATTAAATTAGAAAGATCACACCATAGGGAACATGTGCACTAAGTTTCAAGTTGATTGGACTTCAAGTTCATCAAAAACTACCTTGACCAAAAACTTTAAAACCTGAAACTCACTTTCATTTTCTATGTTTAGTGGACCGTGAAATTGGGGTCAAAAGTTTAATTTGGCTGTAAAATTAGAAAAGTTTCAAGTTGATTGGACTTCAGCTTCATCAAAAACTACCTTAACCAAAAACTTTAACCTGAAACGGGACAGACGGACTAACGAACAGACAAACAGACGGACGAACGGACGGACAAACGGACCAGAAAACACAATTCCCCTCTACTATCATAGGTGGGGCATAAAAAGAAGCATTCAATTCTTAGATAAAGTCTTACCTCTGTGATTAGATATGTGAGCACACCAGCCAGAACAAAGTTTTGAAATATCAGATCTATTATACAGAATAATAGTGTGTCAAATACAACCAAGGCTGATTCATTACCATAAAACAAAGCTCGGTCAAATGAATGGCCATCATCTGCAACAACAAAAATCAAAGTTTTAATAAATTTTCATAGTGCATTTTCCTTCTTCCTGATATTTGTTTGTTTTTCTATCCAACTTTTTTGATATTTTTCACTGAAAACATACCATTGAGGTGTTTTTTTCAGGTATTTTTTAGGAATTGTCAAGTGATATAAAAATGCTATAAAATAACAAGTTCTTCCAATTTTTTAGATTTGTTTGGTAAAAAGGTATATAACAAATTTAAATGATCAACCAAGTACAAACTTTCTGTAGATTTGTTTGCAAACTTATTAAAATACGTTTTTTTTTCTCATTCCAGATAAAAAGGTATCAATGAAAATAGATCAATCCAAATTATATTACACTAATATGTTGTGTCCATATCTAAATAGCATATGAGTTCGAATAATGACAAGGGAAGAACAACAATAACAAACAAGAATTTGTTTGTTATCAATTCAAAAACCTCCACAATATTACACTAATATAATATACCTTTTTTATACGAACATGTGCAAACACCACTGATGAGTGACATGCACACTTATTTATAACTCAAATGTCAAAAAAATATCTTGTGCATTGCCTATTGAACATACCATTATAGAATATTCCTTTTTCTGAAGCATCCAAAAATTCTGTGTCCATGATACTCTCTAGAAGTGTTTTGTCTTTGACCACATAGTCTATATCTTTTAACGACTGAAATTAAAATTGTAAATGTTATAAAATTCATCTTTTGTCTTATGCTCCCAGTCATCTGCAGTATGATTAGGCAATATTTCAAACACCTCCACAAACAAATGTCAAGGTTTTTAAAAGGAGTTATTCTGATAGTATTCAATCTGGTAAATGCCCTTAAAAGAGCTTACTATATTGCTTAAATGGAAATCTCTACTCAATCTAATACTTGCTTTTGTAAAATTCATTTATGAACATTCTTACTAAAGGTAGAAAAAATTATAACAACAGTACTATGAAGGGTAACAAGGTCATTAAAAACCCTAGTAGTAAAATGATCTTTATACAAGGAAATACCTTATTTCTAAAGTATCATGCAAAGAGAATCTTTAAATCAATTTTACAGATGTATTAATTTCAATTAGGATAACCTCCAAGTAGTTTAATACTTTGTGACAATTGAAACATTTTAACATAGTCAGAAGTAAACCATATTATTCATTTAGTGATATCAATCTTAATACTTAAAGAACATTTTATGTTTTATTTCTTAATGTATAAATTTTACTTTTTATCAATTCCTGTGTAAAATTTTTTTTGCAAAATGTACATTCAACTCTTGTAATTGATTTTTTAGTCTGCCACAGAACAGGATAGAATATTATAAATCTTAAAAATTCAAACTCAATTTGTGTTTAGAGGACATAAGCATTGTGCATATGTTTCATAACATTTGATTGAGAAAAACTAAAGTTAGAGAACAGAAATGAACAATTCATGATGATGATGACTGATGTACCCATATTTTGACTATTTTATTAATTGTGACTGTTTATTTAAAGCATCATGTAAATATAACGGAATTTGATGAGACTGTTATTAAAGTGAGAGGGTTAGCGCTATAGAACCAGGTTTAATCCACCATTTTCTACATTTGAAAATGCCTGTACCAAGTCAGGAATATGACAGTTCTTGTCCATTCGTTTTTGATGCGTTTTGTTATTTGATTTTGCCATGTGATTATGGACTTTCCTAATTGATTTTCCTCTGAGTTCAGTATTTTTGTGATTTTACTTTTTTCAGCAATTTTTCCATTTCAGGGATTTGTAAAACTCTAGAACAGTACAAGAGAAACCACAAAAATTCACACTTGATTTGTGTATTATTGTAATGAGCATTTTGTATAAGTTTCATAATATTTGGTTGAAGCAAACTAAAGTCACAGAGCAGAAACAAAAAAAATCAGTATTTTTCCATTTGTAAAAGGGCAAATCTCTAAAACAGTAAATGTGAAGCCAACAAAATTCAAATTTTGATCTGTGTTTTGTAATAATATAAAGCATTAAATGCAAGTTCCATAACATTCAGTTAAAGCAAACTAAAATGAGAGAACAGAAACAAATTTTTGGACGCACAAACATACAGACGGACGGACAAGAGTAAAACTTAATGCCCTATCCTCTAAGGCGGGAGGGATCTTAACATGATCTGACAAACTTTCCGATTCTACTTCCCCATAGATGGATAGATGGATCAGTTTTGTAAACAGAACCTTAGCCTGTTACCTTGACCAATAAGTTAAATGTATACAGGTATATAAAACCTTTATATGTGTGAAAAAAAGGAAAAGACAACTGTGCACAGATATGAAATTTGCAATGATTGATGATACCTGTATTTAATATACTCACATGATCTACAAATCCAGCAAGGAATTTATTGACAACATTATATGCGTTAGTCTTTGTATTTATGATCGTTTCTTTCGATTTCCCCGCACCTCCTACAGCACCAGATCCCTGTAAATGTAAATATAACATTCTATACCCTGTAAATATAACATTCTATATCTATAAATATAACATTCTATATCTATTTCTGAATCTATGTGCAGCTCCCCCCTGTAAATATAAATAACATTCTATACATATTTCAGACTATTTTTATTCTAATTCCCCTTATGCACAGAATTTTAAATGAAATACTACAAATTAAATAATTTTGTTAAAAGCGCCTTTTGACCCTTTTTCAGACTGAGAAATGTATTAAGAATTGCAAAAGAAGAATACTGCTTAAAATGGATTTGTTTAAATTTGCTTATTACAAATAAATATTTTGCTTTTTCATTTTTTAATAACTCCACCTCTAATGCTTACCTCTAAAGCAACAGGTAACATTACTGTCTCATACTTGACTCTTAATTTACGTGGTAATGCCATCATAAATGTCTGTTGGTCAGTATCGGGTAAAAGTCCACGCTTCCCACAAAGATCTTCCTGAGTATCAAAAATTACGGATTCAATTAATATAAACATGATTCATACTTTTTATTGTACATGTATTTTTATACAAATATTTTGCAAGGTATGATAAATATCATGTTCAAAGATATATCAACTTAAATTAAGCTCCTTAAAGAACATTTGTTCTATTGTGTTCTTATGCAAATGTTTTAAATGTTTTAAAATGTCATTTGAAGAATCTGCTTGAAAGGAAGTAAGAATTTCCATTTTCAGCATGTTTACCCTTTACAAATATAATAAACATTCATCAAAGATACCAGGCTTGTAATTTGTAACACATGACTTTTTTATCTACATATGACTCTGTGGTGCTCAAAATTAAAGGCATGTATTGAGCATTGTATTACTTCAATTTCCTTTTTTCTATTTTAGTAAGTTTCAGTAAGCTTTTTCATCAGCCTCTACATTTATCATGAAGATTATTTTTTTCATTTCAGCATTTCACCTTTGTGTTTTTTTTATATCTTTTTGAAGCCTTTATAATATATTGTATGGTGTATGACTTATGAGTAATATCTGTCTAAAGATTTTTTGTGAAAGGAAGACCAAGACCCATAAAATAATAACCCTCAATAATGCATACCTCCTCTCTCCTCATCATATCAAACATATCTCCCATGTTGGTATCAGCTTTCCCATGCACTGATTTACCATGGACGTAATATCCAAACTGGGCATGTGCCATTACAAACACACTGATATTACTCATAGAGCAAAGATCTACAAACTGTCGAACTTTATCTTCTACAAATCTCTCATATATCAATGTGAAGAAAATCCACTGACAAAGTGCTACAAAAAAAACCCACATACTTTATAATACTTATATGTGCATTGTATGTTTATAACCTTCACCTTCAATTCATTGTCAATAATGTATAAGAAACAAGAATGTGTCCATAGTACATGGATACCCCCTCTGGCACTATCACTTTCTATGGTCAATGGGACTTGAAATTGGGGGTAAAAAATATAATTTGGCATTAAAATTAGAAAAATCATATAATAGGAAAAATTTGTACTGAGTTTCAAGTTGATTGGACTTAAACATCATCAAAAACTACTTGACCAAAAACTTTAACATGAAGCCGGACAGACAGAGGAACAGACAAAGGAACTGACATACAGACTGAAAAACAATGCAAAAATTTAGTTCTCATGAAAGCTTTATTCAGATGATTTTAAAAACTTGCCGATGTTTGTAACATATACAGATATAAGTTTTATCTTATCCCTTGATATTTCAATAACTAAAGTGAAGATATTTTTTTTATGTTCAGCATGCTAATTTACCCTCGTATTTTTTTAACGAAAAATTGAAAAATTAGAGCATTTCAACTTCAATGGTTATGAAACCCAATTTTGCCCAAACAAATTTTTCCTTTATACATACCAACTAAAATATAAACTGATGCTCCTATGGCATATCTGAACATTGTACTATCTTCAGCCCTGTATGATGTTGTATCTTTAATGATTCGGCCATCTGGATCTTTTGTTGCAACATTTTCAAACCCAACAACATTCAGGAAGAAAATAACAGCAAAAATCTGGAAAATCTGATTAATTTTTCTCAATGTTTGAATTTCATTCCATTCATTTGCTACAAAATAAGTACGCCAAATAGAGACATTACTTCCTGTTTTCTTTTCTGAGGTAGCAACCACATGTTTTGGTCTTTCCCAGTCAATTAGGAATACATCTGCTGTACACTGCATGATGATCATGTGAGCCATTTGTAGACATTTTAAAGCAAATCCTGACCCAAACAATGCCAGCCATTCCCTTTCTGCTAATCCTGTGATATGGAACAAGAAAACGGTATTTTGTCCCTACAAAAAATAAAAAGTTTATTAATTTGTTAAATTCGGCCAATAAAAGGCATATCCATCCATGAAAGGTATAAAATAAAATAAAAATTCAAATCTGTCCAAACAAAACAGTTGTATTTAATTAATTCAAAATTTGACATCTTACCTCTTAAAACTACAATAAAATATAAATATGACAATTTTCTTAAAGTAAACATAAATTATAAGAAAACATAAATCAAACTGACTAAGGGTTTTTACTGTACATGAATGTTCACAATTGGCTGGTAAATGATTTTGGCCGTTATTGGAATAATGCTAAGAAATGACATACTGTAATAACAAAAAAATCTCCAAAGTTTATTTATTGCATGTGGTTTTGTGATCATTATTACAAGATGACGGTTGATAAGAATTTGCCCTCATCCAAAGGGATATAACTCTAGCAAAAATTAATTCAATGGAAATCCATCTTTTACTCATACTAACCTTGAAGAATGTCAGGAAATAAAATGCTATACCAAATGTTATCACAAAGAAGACGTTAGCCAAAGATCCTGATGCGAAGAACAAGAAATTGATGATCGTCTGAAAGTCAATAGCTGGTTTTCCCGCTCTTTTCGACCACACCCATGTCCTGTAACCAGCGTAGATAATACTCAGGGTTGACAGTGTTCCTACAGAAATCTGAAAATCTCTTCTGTATTGGCTAGTTGAATATTCGTAATCAACTGAAAATGATGTCTGAAAATAAAATATGACCAAATGAACAATACATAACTGTAAATTCAGAAATCAATCTGGCATATATCATGGTCATTAATGATTAGACAGAAGAAATGTGAGTGTAATTTTTTCAATTTTATGAAAATCTGCTTACAGATATATATGTCAGATATCAGATTATCAGTTCTTGATAATAAAATACTCAGCAAGTTGCATTATTCACAATTATAAAAACCACACAATAAATTCTTAATTTACAGTAATCAGAACTATATATATACATGTCACATAGTATGATATTCCTTCGTACAATCTAATTCAGAAAACAACTCCCAAACATCAATTTTTTAAAAAAATATTTAAATGATATTTTGACATAATCCATATTTTATCCATCTAAACAAAAGCATAAAAATAGTTTGCACCAATGTAAGTAGTATGCACACATGGAAATAGTTTCAGCATAAGTAGAAAAAAGTATGCAAATGCTGCTTACAATATGTAATCCTTTCCCTTCAGGGCAACATGTTACCATTTTGAAAACCTCTTTGCTCATGGGCAAATAGATAAAAAGAATCAGAAGCTTTTTCTAGGTTTTCAGTCATGTGAAGATTGCGACTGGATAGTATTGCAATACTCAGAACTCCAATTCTCATGTCTGATACTTATAGATTACCGTTGTTTATCTCAACGAGTTTGATTTTATCGCTTGAGCCGGTCACGGTCAAGTTGAGATGACAAATGATAATCTGTTTATCGCTATTTTACCTATGAAGAGGTTGTCAATTTCATTAGCAACGCCACATGGCTCCTTAGTTTCTAGCAATAATTTTCCATCTCAAGCATGATATGAAAAATTATCACAAAAAAAAAGATCGAAGGAAAATGCACAAAATAGCAATAAATATAATTATATTTCTATGTAATGTGCAAACATATATTTATATCACTGCAGTGATATCAACATATTGTGGATGCATTATAATTCGTTGAATACCATTTTTCATGGATTTTGTTGGTACAGTTAAAACATGAAATTAAATGTTCAACAAATGATGAATTTTCTATGGGTATGTTTGCAGACTTCAACAAAACCACGAAATTAAATATCAACTAATATGCAAGTTTGCCTTAATCCACAAAAATTGGTACCTACGATAAAATATAATAATTGTGTTTACAAATAAATTTTTAGCAGCAAGATCTACTGAGGAAATTACCAGCAAAAATTCTAATGGACCAATCACATTGAAGTATTTGTTGATATGTAAATCATACATTGTATATAATTAATACACTTAAGATATATACCGATATTGATGCTCCCTGCTGTGCATCCACAAGTGACACTGTTCCGTAAGTGATAGAGATATATGGTGGGAAAATCTGGCCTGTACTGGTACTTCCTACTAACTTAAGATTCATACTAATAGACTTCATGTATCTAACATATTCTGGCTGGGCACCAGCTGTTGTTGCTGCTCCTAAAAACAAACATTCAATTAAGTTTTATATGTCCATAGTATTAAAAGACAATTATTCTCAAGACTGGGTGAGCACAAGCTTGTGCTGCTGCTTTGAAAAAAAAAACCTTTCAATAGGTTTTATATCCCCATATATAGAAGTAAAGGACAATTTTTTTCAAGACATTGCAAACATGAAAGATTAGTAATAATCCTTGATTATCTTAAAAGCTTACTTGGCCATAACTCCTGATTAGGAAAATGTTTATTTCCAGGGATACAATATAATGATCAATACATTTTTGTCGAAAATTTTTTATGTCTGAAAAATGCATATCATCATATTTCGATGATACATTTAAAAGTGTCAATTTTGAGCTTACAATTTACTCCAATGAGGATATATTTTTTTCTTATTCAGCAATAATCAAAGGCTTTTGAAATATATCAATTTAATAAACAAACTATGGGCTCTTTGTTGTTTAATGATAAAATTATAATATTGATTCAAAAAAACTGTAGACTCAAATTGATCAAGTATTCTTCAGGCTTAATCAATAATAAAGACTTTGACAAAACAACAATTAAGTTTAAATAGTCTAATTTTAGCAAAGTCTTCTATTTAAAGGTAATCTTTTCAGTCATATTTGATATAATTTTTCTATTTGGCCTTTGTTAAATGTTATACCTGTTGTAGCTATATTGTCCACCAGGAAAAATCTCTTAACTAAATGCCAATCTTTACTGTCAGATTCTGTTCAAAATAAAGTAACAAATGCATATATATCTAATCTAATCACTGCAAAGTTGTTATGCTTATTACATACAATATAAAAAATAAATAATATGGAACTAAAGGTGATTTTTGAAGAAGAAAAAAACAAATACTTAGTAATATTCTTATCAAAACTTTCCAAAAACTAATTTACTTTTTTTTCCCTAAGATTTCTGCCAAATTATCATTTATTGTGTTTTCCATTCATGAAACAAATTCTTTAATGTTGAAAATATACAAGAATGAATGATACGAATTATATCTTTAACTAACTGTCTTTGTGAAGCAAAATAAGAAGTCATGTAATGTTTAACAGTATCTAATGTGGAATTCATTCTCTTAGTTTCTTTTTTATTGACTCTAGGAATCTTTCATTCTTGATACAAAACTAAGTTTTGAGCTCTGATGGTTTCCTCTAATAATCAAAGGGAGCTAACTTACCTTGATTTACCTCCTGTCTGTTGTGCAAGTAGTCATTAAGCTTTATTGGTACAGGATAAATTTGTCTTCCGTCCTCAAGCTCAAAATCAAGGACTTGTATAAGAGTTAAAGACATAAATTGTTTTGAAAAGTTTTCTTTTTTTTACTCAATTTGGTCTATATATGCATATTCAACAAAGAATTTTCTCCAATATTGTGGACGAGAATAGAGTTCATGTAAAAAACAATTGTTTTGTTGATCATTTAGTAGATAGTCACCTCATTGCTGATTACTGTGGATTCATTATATTTCGTTGAATACCAATTTTCGTGGACTTTGAGGGTACAGGGAAACCACAAATTTAAATGTTCAACGAATTGCAAATTTTCTGTATGATTAAATGCGGACTTTTGGAAAACCACGAAATCAAATATTCACGAAAATGCAAGTTTTCCTCAATCCACGAAAATTGGTACCCACGAAAATAAACGAATCCATAGTATACCACATGTCTTTATTCTTATATCAAATTGTTATTTTTCAGTTTTGATTTGTTAAAGGTATAGAACCACTCACTTGGGCCAGAAAACATGCAAGAAAGTAGTACATATTTTAAACAAAAGTGTTCCTACAGTTAGCTGTATCTTAGTCAATAGGTGAAATATTTGAGTAGATTTTGGTATCAAATAAAAGCTTGGAGACTTGGGATCACTGTAGATCCCTTGTGGAGTTTATTTTGAATAATAAAGAAGTATATAAAATGTTGATAGGAGGGCACAAAAACAAAAACTGCTCAGTCCGAAACATACTAACATGAAACCTTCAATTGCAATGAAAAACAAAACTAGCAAAAATTTATTACCTGGTCTATTAATAAGAATTACATAGCAATGATAAAAGGATACACAGATCATAAAACTCTGGTTTATATTTGGTCTGATCCCACAAATCTATTGCTGGAATGGAACACTGCAAATGACATTAATAATTATTATAAATACTTATATCAAATCAGTTTCTTGAAATCATGCTAACATCATATCTGGTTCTCAGAGATTTTTTTTCAGACACAAAAGGGCAGGTATTGAATTTAATTTATTCAATAACTACTTGTTTCCCTCCCCTTTCCAGCTGTTACAATAGTGTGAACCAATTCTTCAAACTCACTTTATCTCTATAACAGTATTTTCAAGAGTTTCTCATTCTTGCAATGATTAAATTTATCTACATTGCACTTGATAGTATTGGTAGAATGATTTACGTAATAGTTCTTCAGTGCTTTTTTTAATATAACATGTTTTTGTTGTTTTTTTGGTCTATAAGATTTTGAAAGAGAAAATATCCATTAATTTTTAAATTTCGAAAAGTTTTTAACTTACAAGTTGAATTTATATAATGGACTACAAAACATGAAAAAAATTATAGTTTGAGTCACTGATGAAATCATACAGATATCTTACTGAATGTGAGTAATATGTGCCAAAAACAAAAGCTGCATTAAGTCGAGTAGTGGTGTCTGAGCATAGCTGAATTTTGCCCCCCAGTACTGAGTCTATGCCAAGGAACTCTCCATTCTGTGTATAGGTAGCTGCTAAGATCTTGATATTCATTGGAGGATCAAAGGTATAGGTAGTAGTAATAGACTCATCATCAAGTACTCTATCTCCATCCTGTGCTATTAAACCATCTCGTGTGAAGTACATATCAGGCAAAAAGTTTTTCCTGAAAATATATAACAATTATAACATCTCTAGCAAAGTACTTATTAGGCAGAAATATGTTCATAATAGAGTTCAATCACAATATCTAATAATTTAACTGCTAGAACAGACAACTTCCACTTTCAGATCATAAGTAGCTTTTTGTTGGATAAAGGACTGTCAAATATGGTCAATTTATTTGGTTTGATGCAAAAGCAGTAATTTGTGAGTTCTATGTCTTAAGATTCTAAATATGTAAATATTAGCTGTTATATATTTCGTAGATTTTTTGGGGGCAAATTCCTCTTTGAATTATAGAATATTTTTTTTGATATATCAATAATATTCTAAAAAAATCAAATAAAACCTCCTACCAGTCAGCCAGATTATCCCGTATAATATTCTTGTACAGGTTACATGCTGAAGTTTTTTGTAAAGTATCCTCATATTCAAAGAATGTCAATGCACACATATTACCCAATGTCTGACATGCCGTCTCATTTTTGTTCTGAAATTAAAATACAAAGTCAATATTACTGCATAAAAAACAAACATTTAATATTAATTTATAAGTTTTTACTAAGAGATATACAAAATAGTTTTCTTTTTTATCGTTTGCACTATTATAAATAAATCTGAACTGCAATTTATTTCTCAAATTATAAAGAATCAGCCAATAGTCTTAATATTCATATCAAACAAATCATCCTTTTCTTATTCTTCAAGGAAAAAAGCAAAAAGATCTCATAGATTAAAATATTTAAATTGAGAATAGAAATGGGGAATGTGCCAAAGAGACAACAACCCGACCATAGAGAAGACAACAGCAGAAGTCATGAACTTTACTTTGAAGCAGCTTTTCATTTGACTATGATGGTTCTACTATATTTCATAAAGAACAAATATTCAAACAAATGCTTGCTGACAAAATATTCTAACAAAGAATGATAATCCATTTTTTTCATATAATCAAAGTTAATGTAATATAAGAAAACAATACTTTTATTATCACAATTCTACAAAATATAGTCTTTTCAGAAATCCTGTGCTTCAGTTAGAATATGCTAAAACTTTATGAAACACAAAAATAATAATTTGACAAAGTTATCACTTAAAATGTCCATTAGCATTGTGATTTGCCTAGTTCCACACAGTATGACTTACTTCTTGACACATAAGATATGATGCCTTCAATTGTTTATCTAAAAGCGCTGAGAATTGTGCAGCAAAACCATCCTGTAAATAAAATAAACTTTCATCTAATTTATGTAAATTTTGAAATTATTGGGTACATTTATTACTGTGATTTCTGAAGAATGCATTTTTTTTTTTTTTTAAGATTTCAAGTATTGCTATATCAGAAAAAAATGCATCCATAATTCCTGAATTTACAGTGACAAATTCAATATGTTAATCATCTGCTCATCAACCTAATGCCTGTCAGCTTTTATTCTTATTTCCCTAATAAGGTTTCATCTAACACATTAGGACAAAAAAATTTAACACAAGTGTCTCCGCTAACGTGCTGAAAAATAGGGTAGGTAGGTAAGCAATCTCATTTTGTTTTACCTTTTTTTTTAGCTGGTTTCTACTTGGTAATCAGTTTGACTTTAACAGTGTGTGTTCCAAAATGGCATAAAAAGTGTTAGGGTAGGCAAAATTAGGTTAGTGGAACTCTTGTGATCATAACCTTTTAAATCAATCCAAACCTTCCTTTAGCGGTCATAAACCATTTGTTGGAATTTCATAGATTTCTATTTAGTTATACTAAATTTATTGTCTGGAAACAACTGTCTTCAGACGATGATGTGATACTAATATAGGAATGCAATTTTTTTGCAGTTTTTTTTTTATAAAAATAAAACATTTTTTAAATTCTTACTATAAACAGTATATTTTTAATAATAAAACTGTCCGGCTACTTACTGTGAGTGGTACTGTTGTGAGGACATTAGTGAGTGTAGGCAAAGATGGAAGGCATAAACCATCAGCCTAAAATATAAACACATTATTGTAGTATTTAGCAACAATAGAAATCAAATTACAGGTCAATGATAATCTTGCCAAAAGCACATTCCTATGCAATAAATTTAAAAATAAATGGGAAATATGCCCCAAATTGCATATGAAATTATAAAAAGGACAAAGCTGAAGAACTGTAAAAGTGATACTTCCCATATTTGTACTTGATCTGAGTATTGTGTAAATAAGCATTGTGTTTAGTTTTTTTTATAACATTTGTTTGAGGCAAGCTTAAGTTAGAGAACAGATATAAAAAACAGCACTTTTCTACTTGTAAAAAGGGCATAACTCTAGCACAGTTAATTTGACACCACCCACATTAAAATTGGTTTGTGCTTTGTGGTAATAAGCCTTGTGTTTAAGTGTCATAACATTTGGTTGAGGTAAACTGAGTTAGAGTTCTGAAACAAACTTTGGGATGTATGGACAGATGTACAGACATACAGATATACGAAGGTAAACTGATACTTTCTAAATTATTGTGGTTCATTACAGTTGCATATAATTTATTTTCCCCAAATTCTTGCAAAGAGAAAATATTGTAATGTTTTCAATTAAATTCTGTTTGCTATGGTCAGTTGTTATGCATTGCTGTTTATACCTTCTGAGCATCAATACAAGTACAGGTGGTAAGGTTTCCTGCAGTTTTTAAGTAATCTGTACATCTCACACATCTGAAATATATAAAATAAAGTAAACTTCTATAACAATAAAGTGTTATCAACAATTTGTAACTTCATGTATGTTACCATTACTGTGAATTCAGAAACAATTGTGTGCATTTGGCTGATGATTACAATTCAGGTATATGTGCTGAAGTTTATAAATCTTTAACTTTGTAAACAATCACCACAGAAACATGGAGCATTTAGATAAGAGAGCATTTGCTGATTTTTTAAGTTTTTCATGTGATCTCATTTGTTAAGGTTTATGACTTCTTCTGTAGCTATGTGAATTACTAAATTTTCAAACTGCAATATAGTTGAGATTACTCTGACTTCCAACAGCTGTTTTGCTTGACAAGCTGGGACCATGGGACGCCAGAGATCATCCCATATCAAAAAGTGGATATTTGCCCGTCAAAAATAGATGCACTGTTCTGTCGCTTCTAGCACCAACGGACAGCCTTGGAATTATATTTATCCTGATTTAGAGTAATTTCCCGCAATTTAATTGGCTGATATTGTCCTAATAAATTTCAGTACAATTTTTATTACGTCAATAGGAATTATCTCTCTTATTTATTACGTTGATTGGGATTATCTCCCATATACCATTGACCTAATATAACAAAATCAGGATAAATTCATTACACAGTGTTCAATTGTTCTCACCCAATATGAATTTTATTGACCAAATAAATTCTCGTATTAGGACAGTTGCACACTGTGTAACTTATAAAATCGGGTATCAATTTGTTCATTCTTCATTTATCTCTTCATTTTTTTCCCACCTTTTATTCTCTCATATATAGACTTTTCAGTCACCCACAGATTCTAGCATTTTGACTTTCATTTTGAAAGATTGTCATATGATCAGGCGAAAAGAGTAAGACACAATGGGAAATGATGTATGCATACAACCCTAGGTCAATATGAATATATAATCTAACATCTCCCTCATTTACGATGCAATGCAATGTAAAAACCTGAGAGCTTCCGAATATTATCGTGGTTGGCACTAAATGCTTAATACAAATCTCCTGTAACAGAGATTAAAAATTGTGGTTGGCTACTAAATGTTAAATAACAATCTCCTATAAAGAAGGTGAAAAAAGTATAAATATTTGCATATTTGAGTCTCGAGGTCTCATAACGATGTCCATTTGAAAATAAAAGTAAAAATGTCTGAATCGATGGGTCACTGTGAAAACTGTCTAAATTTGAGAAAATAAAGGGTGGCAGGTAGGTGAAACTTACATAAATGAAGAGATAAATGAAAAATGAACAAATTGATACCCGATTTATATAATTAAAAAAAGTCTATGACTATGAACAATATCTTTCTTCATGAATTTTCTGGTCCTCTCTGTGTTATATAATGTTATCAAGGCAGGTTGTAATAATGCAAATGATGCAGTCTTGTTTTTCTACTTATAAAATTAAGCCTGTAACTTAAAAATTAAGGTAAAAAACTGTTCATTTAAAAATGTAAAGAACAACCTTTTGTATATGATTCCTGATATATTGATTTTTACAAGGTAGCTATTGAAAATATGGATACCAAGAGTGCTACAATATTCTCCCAATAGAGTACTTGCAGTTCTAAAACCTACCTGGTACCTGCTGAATTTAACCAGGTATTTGTTGTACAAGGTCTGCATTCTCTTGGGTTTTTAGAGACTCCATTCAACTCTCTTTCAACTATAAATATACAATGTTCAAAATAGATCATATATTTTACGTATGTACATAATGGGATAAAAAAAATTGTTGGTATTATGTTTATATGACAGAAATCCGGTTACTAAGCCTCCATTCAGCCCACTTTCAAGACGTGTTTCAACTATATATACACAAACAATTTATATATAAACATAACATATTGAACATGTGCTGATGAAACCTCCACTCATAATTCAAAGAATCAAATGAGCAGCTATGAACACACGATACTCCTATCTTGTGCATATTGCAATTATTGTCAGAATAAAATGAAATTTGTATTGCTAAGTCATCTTATCAGAAGTAAAATTGTTTTGTATTCTTTGATCCTCGAATATTACATAAACTGTGACTGTTGTATCAAAGAGATTCATATTGCTAGAAAAACAAACCAGAAAATGTTCAACCTGCATACAACGAATCAAACAATGGAGTATAATTTGTAATTATTTGAACCATGCTGATGCATGCAAACAGGAGCATGTCAAAGATCTCCATGACATGTTTTATGATGGGCCAGTATTATATTTAACTTATCTATCACAATGGTCATATATTATATATTTTCTTGGACCTGTCATCATTGAATAAAGAGAATGGTTAAAAGCTGAAATCAGGTATCGCCAAGGAACAAAATATTTTGTTCATACTGCCAGCAGTTGATACAAGTTTGTTAATTAATATGTGACATCTGATTAGACTTTAAATAAATTTTACAATGAGAAAAAAGTCAAGAGGATAATTGCAACGTCCGACAAAAATGACAAAAGTTATTCTGTCACCATGATGAAATAAAATTTAAAATTGAGAATGGAAATGGGGAATGTGTCAACAACAACAACCCGACCATAGAGCAGAAAACAGCTGAAGGCCACTAATGAAACTCCTGCACCTAAAGTCATCTTTCAGCTGGCTCCTCAACAAAATGTGTATAGTTCAGTGACAATGGACATCATACTAAAGCAATCCAAAAAAACAAATACCTTGAGAATTTTTGTTGCAATAAATTAAAGCATTCCAACTTACATGACTTAACAAATACCTGGAGTATTTTTGTCACCATAAGTAAAGCATTCCAAATTAACAGATACCTTGTGTATTTTTGTCACCATAAGTAAAGCATTCCAAATTAACAAATGCTTAGTGTATTTTTGTCACCATAAGTAAAGCATTCCAAATTAACAAATGCTTAGTGTATTTTTGTCACCATAAGTAAAGCATTCCAAATTAACAAATGCCTTGTGTATTTTTGTCACCATAAGTAAAGCATTCCAAATTAACAAATGCTTAGTGTATTTTTGTCACCATAAGTAAAGCATTCCAAATTAACAAATGCTTAGTGTATTTTTGTCACCATAAGTAAAGCATTCCAAATTAACAAATGCTTAGTGTATTTTGTCACCATAAGTAAAGCATTCCAAATTAACAGATACCTTGTGTATTTTTGTCACCATAAGTAAAGCATTCCAAATTAACAGATACCTTGTGTATTTTTGTCAAAATAAGTAAAGCATTCCAAATTAACAAATGCCTTGTGTATTTTTGTCACCATAAGTAAAGCATTCCAAATTAACAAATGCCTTGAGTATTTTTGTCACCATAGGTAAAGCATTCCAAATTAACAAATGCCTTGTGTATTTTTGTCACCATAAGTAAAGCATTCCAAATTAACAAATGCCTTGTGTATTTTTGTCACCATAAGTAAAGCATTCCAAATTAACAAATGCCTTGTGTATTTTTGTCTCCATAAGTAAAGCATTCCAAATTAACAAATGCCTTGTGTATTTTTGTCACCATAAGTAAAGCATTCCAAATTAACAGATACCTTGTGTATTTTTGTCACCATAAGTAAAGCATTCCAAATTAACAGATACCTTGTGTATTTTTGTCACCATAAGTAAAGCATTCCAAATTAACAAATGCCTTGTGTATTTTTGTCACCATAAGTAAAGCATTCCAAATTAACAGATACCTGGCGTAATTCTGGTTCCACATGTCAGACATTGACCATTAACAATACCAAGGGTACCACAACTCACACAACCCCAGCCATCAGCTGACCTAGCCTGTAATATAAATATATGTTAAAGAATGTATAGTTTTATAAAAAGCTGAAGAAATACAAGACCTTGTAAAGTGTAATTAATTTTAGAATTTCATATCTTTCACCTGTATTCTAGGTCCATGAGACTTATGAGGTGTATATAGCAAAAGATGCCTCTGGAATACTTTAATACTTGACGTTAAATTAGAACTGAATTTACTGTCCAACAACTGCCAAAAAATAGTTTTTTCACTTTATTGAGGTAAAAGTGACTAATCATGCTAATCAGTTCAGTATCTCACTAATATATAATAGCATAAAAAGCTATCAAACTGTGATATATCCTGGACTTCTCCAAGAAAGTCATTAAACAGTCCGTTGTTCTCCCCAGGCATGCCAGGGCTTTAAAACACCATGGTACTACCTTGGATGATTTTACAATAGAATGTATAGGAGCCAATAATCTCCATTATGCCTAAATCATGTACATGTACATGAAGAAACACTTACCTCATTAGCTGGACATTTGGCACAAGTCACTTTTCCACCTCCAAAATTTCTTGTATAATAGTAACCAGGGTTGCAAATACAATCTAAACCTGCAACAGATATTAATTTAGAATAAATGTTTCTATTCCTTCTATTGTATATCAAACATGACAGGCAAACTTGAATGATAATGGTATTAGTAATGTTATAAATTTAGATCAGGCATGGTAACCATATAGAGTATGTTGATTGGTAAAATAATAAAAAGTTAGACATGTCTTGGACCATTTTTGTTTTTTTTAAATCCTGTACACTTGGAAACAGTAACAATGTATTACCACATAATGAAAGGATAGGATTCTGTAGAGGATTAGTTGTCATTGTCAGTTCCAGCTGTAGCTCTATCTTTATTTTTTCAGAAGAGAAGTCTTACATACATATGTACATGTATATACCCTTTGTCATATTCTGTTTTTGGCCATGATATTGTCTGCTTTTCTTTGGTTTATGTTCTTTTACTGCCCAGTTGACCTATTGATATAGTATTTCCTCTTGTTCATGTTGTTTGTCATGTTTACAGTGGTTCAATTTGAAGTTTATGTTTGTTTAATGATTGACAATTTTTTATTTGGTCTCTCCTTATAATTTGATTTGCAAGTCTTAGCTTATTAAACCGTGTTAGCAGCACAAGCTTGCAAAATTGCTTTTGAGCCTGTAAAATTCATTTCTACAGGCCAAAAGATTCTAACCAAATTTTTCCCAAAATGGCCTGGGGTATGTACATTAAAAATAAATTGTAATGTTTAAAGGTCATCGTAAAATCCCCTTTTTCTATTTTTAGATATTATAAATAACCAGGCATGACACGGGTTATGTTCTTCTCATATATATGTTATGATGGTATGATACTAAACCCCTTACGGGAAGGATTGTGCCTGATGTTCATATGATGAAATCATAATCTTTCAGTCAGTTTAAATGAAGTCTGGAGCTGGCATGTCAGTTAACTGCTAGTAGTCTGTTGTTATTTATATATTATTGTCATTTTGTTTATTTTCTTTGGTTACATCTTCTGACATCAGACTCGGACTTCTCTTGAACTGAATTTTAATGTGCGTATTGTTATGCTTTTACTTTTCTACACTGGTTAGAGGTATAGGGGGAGGGTTGAGATCTCACAAACATGTTTAACCCTGCCACATTTTTGCACCTGTCCCAAGTCAGGAGCCTCTGGCCTTTGTTAGTCATGTATTATTTAAATTTTAGTTTCTTGTGTACAATTTGGAAATTAGTATGGCGTTCATTATCACTGAACTAGTATATATTTGTTTAGGGGCCAGCTGAAGGACGCCTCCGGGTGCGGGAATTTCTCGCTACATTGAAGACCTGTTGGTTTAGTTTAAACATATTTATTTATAGTGGATTGGGAAACAAGTTTTGCAACTTATATTAATCCCTTTCCACTTTGAGGGTGCGAGTGCTGCCTTGTAGCGGCATTAGCCTATTCTTTTTTGAAATCTACAAGGGTGTCTTTAACGTGCAAGAGATGTGGCTCTCTCTTAACACGGGTCAGCCATTTATCGTCCCTTTCCGAAGGACTATCATCGTTTCCTCAAGACCATACTCGCAGATGGTGTCAAGGGAGAGCCGAAAATTGAGTTCCTGAAATTTCCATCCCAAACGGGAATCGAACCAGGAACCTTTGTGTTAGTAGTCCGATGCACTCACCACTACACCACGGCTCTCTTGTTGGTGACCTTCTGCTGTTGTTTTTTTTATTTGGTCGGGTTGTTGTCTCTTTGACACATTCCCCATTTCCATTCTCAATTTTATAGTTGTCTGTTCACTTTTCATAAGGATCATTTTTCTTGTGCTTGAGACTCAATGTCCAGACTTAGATATTTAAACCTCGTCTAAGGGCCTTGACCATATCTCTTTAGATTTGGGAAATCTTTCGTACTGGTAAGGTGTATTTTAAATTTCATTTCATTTATATTTCAATGTTTGACTTTAATATGTCTTTCCTTACATTTGATATATTTATTTCAATTTCAAAAAAGATTTAATTAATCTTTCTACACATGCTAAAAACAACATGGATGTCAGGCCTTAAAACTGTTCAATTTGAACAGTTTAGTTTGTACTCAAGGTTTGTTTTAAGTTGTAAATAGAGCCATTTCAGCATTTGTTATGATGTACATGTCTTGTTTGGGCATGATCTTACCATCAGAACTAACAGTCATAGAAGTACTATCTTCTGGACAATTTAAACATTTCAATGAAGAAGTTTGGTAGTACTGAAAGAACAGCCCAGTTTCTTTACAATCAGTTATGTTTTCAAAAGCTTTATATTGCGACTGACAACGGGCAACAACAAAAATGTTCAATAGAAAAAACAATTTCGCGCACTTGTCGTCCATGATTGTTGTCGAGTAGTCAAGATCGTCAAAACGCTTTTTATCACACAAAACTTTCCTTCGACTATTCACGCCTTTATTGATATAGTTTTGAAATTTTAAAAAATCAAAAATTTCTCTTTGATTTTGGTGGGAAGAAATAAATCATATCTGTTTATTTTCCCTATTTCAAAAGTTATTTTTTATTCACAAATAAATATCCGCTCCGGTACTTCCGGTTAATTTTTATCATTTGGTCGCCATTTTTACAGGAAAACAGCAAAATGCTACATGGAGAAAAAGATCGTTTTCACGTAACCAGTGACTTGCTTGCAATTACTACATGACCAATCTGATAAACAATACATTAGGTACACTAAAAATTCATTTTATCCGCTAAGATTTCATTTAAAATGTTATTTGCAAACCGTCTTTTCTGTGCAAGTACGCGTGGTTTTCTGATTTATCTACAGAACTTTACCGTAAGAAGTACATGCAATGGCATGTTAAAGTGGGGACGCTGGGTCTCAATATCCTTTCATATCATAGTTTTGTAGGAATATTACATGTAAAGATTATTGCCATATTGGAAACGAGACGTTTCGGCCATACTGCCAGTTTGCAGTTCGGCAATGTTATGAAAGAATTTTCATTCAAACTACATTTTTAACGTAAAGAGATTTTGTGGTTTAAACTATAACTTGAAAAAATAACTTATGTACAGGGTAGCTGCGGAAGTGAGCTCATGGGTCATTATGTTATTGTTTTTACTATTTGCAGACTACGGGTTTTTACTATTTCGAAACTTTTTTGAATACACCTTTTCGCTATTTGTCCGCCATTACTGGATATCACACAGGTTCCTGTAAAATTTTGACGTCATAAAACAAAATATCTGACGCCACAATGGAAAAGTGATTGTTGTATGCGTCAAAAGGTCAAGCGGCCGGGTCAGCCAGATGCGTAGGCTAATAGTGATAAGGTGTATTGCGACCCAGGTTCAGATCGCACTTATTTTCAAGAAATGGCTGAACAAATTAGGCGGAGAATGTATACAAATGGAAATAATTAGATAAAAGTGTTAAGGAAATGAAATAGGAAAAATCAGCTCTATGGTCCGCAAATGGTAAAAAAAATAACATAAGGACCTATGAGCTACAGTTCCACAGCTAGTACAGGTGTTGACATGGATGGTCATTGATAATAATATGACCATAATGAAAAACAAATTTAACAGAAATTTACCATGTTGAAAAGTCATAAAACGATTGATAGAAACAAATCTGGGTTTATATACTAAAACCGAGCAAAACACATTAACTATAAGAGGAAAACATCAGAAACACTGGAGTGCAACTAAAACCTAACAACAATGCAATATTTACAAAGAAACAAACTATTAGATAATGAGGGCCATATCCCTGACTCGGTACAGTACATAAGAAAAAATTAAAGGTTGAACCTGGTTTTATGGCTAGCCAAACCAAACACTTTACACTTCTAAGGCAATGATAAATATACCACGAAGATGACACATTACATGACAAGAATACAGTACAAATAAATGCAAGAACACTGAGGACAGAGAAATGCACCAAAAAATAAAATAATAGTACATTTAGACCTGTTGAACACAAAGTGGCAGAATAACAACAAATACCTAAAATAATTTATTATTAGGACATTTAAAAAAAACAGCATAATAGTATACTAAAAACTTAGACAATCCTACCTCAGGAATAGTTTAACGTAGCTGTCGGTGTTCTCCCTTGGATTTTTGGATAGCGTTGTGGTAAACGCTTAATTTTCGGCACGTTTTGTGTGTATTTGATGGTTATATGTTTTCTTATATTATGCTATTGATGATTTCTCTTTTAATAATGTCCTCATCATGCTCATGGAAGTTAACCTTTTTTTGTGAATGTTATTGTCTGGATATATAAGAAGTCTTTTTTTTTCTTCCAATTGTAAATTCATATAATCCTCATATTATCTGTGTATAAAACCCAAGGAGAAGTCTTTTTCCATGACAGGTTTATACCAGACTTCCTATGTAAAGATAATTTAAGCACTAACAGGTGATGTTGCAAAACATGTAGGACCAACAATAAAGTCATTGTCAGCTTCTGTGTTTGGTTTTGTAACCCACTGTGGCAGTGTTTTGTTAACCTTACAATGTTTGACAGGAATTGACATTTTTTAGCATAATGATTTCTCATTTTTCCGACCTTAACATTTTATAATATTGAAATAGTTTCATCCAATTGAAAGCTGGACATTGAGAAAGTGAATTTCTCAAATCATATCAAAAAAGGTTTGTGAGTGTCACTGGTAAATGCGGTCAATTTATTTCATCTCATTTCATTCATATATGCCTCTATATATTAAAGAAATAGATGTCAATTTTGAAATCTTTGTTTATTTTTATCCTTCAAAGTCGCCATTTCCTAAAATTTATTAAACTGGTCCTGCATACATTGTAGTTACTTAATACAACAGAAATAATTCATTCAGAAATAGTAAACCAGTCGATCACGGAATCCAAAGTGAAAAATAAGAGGGAAATTTGAAAAAAAATATGAAAAAAATATAGCAATGCGCATGTGTTGGATAGCGCTGCCTGCAGTCAGTGCTATAGAACAGCAGGAAATTGTGATAGCGCTAAAACGGCCTGCGGAGAACACTGGCTGTATTTGAAAAAAACTTGTAGGAATTTTTGGTCCTCGATGCTCTTCAACATTGTACTTTACCTGGCCTTTTTAACTTTTTTTTTAAACAAACCTTTATAACTATTTGAGTAAATTTTTAATCAAATCATATTGTGGACAAAACACTTGTCTTGCACATTAAATTGTAATCCTGGAACCTTTCATGATTTATATATATTCATACCTATTACATGTATTATTGATAATCTATATATTTTCAAATTAATTAATTAGGTGCAAACTGCTTAAAGTTATGAAAATAACTTTAAATAGACTGATTAATGTTTTGATAGTACATCATGTACATCAGGGCTCACACTACTTCAGAATTATAGGGAGAAGTGACTTCTCTTTTTGAAACTGATAGGGAGACGTGGTGAGATTTGAAAGAGAAGTGCACATTCGCGCGGTGTGCTACAATGTTTGAATTTTACTATAGTATAAAGGGTCATATGTAAATAATGTTCTTTTTATATTATTCAATTCATATCTGAGTATACAATTAATGTAACATTTCAAATTAAAAATTGTTAAAGTTTTACCAGGGCAGGGACGTCTATATAAGTCCTTGGTTTTACTAAGGTTCTTGTGACAAATTACCAACTAAATATTTAATATCGAGCACTAAAAAAATATTTTTTTATTTTAAAAGATGTAAAGAATTTATAATATATATCAATTACAATTTAATTCAAATATATCTTGTGTATGAAATTCAGTGTTTCTCTTCCAAAAAATATAAAAGTTTTTAAGCTGGGCCATAATATATTGATATTAGTATATATAAAATAGTCTCAGTGTTAAGCAACTTTGAAACAATCCATAAAAAATATAAGGAGTTATATATAGGAACACGTAATTTTTCTTCTGTCAGCTGTTCCATCCGTGCGTCCGTAGTAATTATTGTAAAAGTACAGATTTCGGTCATACTAAGCCAGTCGAGTTCAGATCTGTAGTTTAAAAATTGGTCAATGGCGGACGAATGCAGTGAGCCGTGGTGTAGTGGTTAGTGCATCGGACTACAAACACCAAGGTTCCTGGTTCGATTCCCGTTTGGGATGAAAATTTCAGGAACTCAATTTTCGGCTCTCCCTTGACACCATCTGCGAGTATGTTCTTAAGGAAACGATGATAGTCCGTCGGAAGGGGACGATAAATGGCTGACCCGTGTTAAGAGAGGGCCATATCTCTTGCACGTTAAAGACACCCTTGTAGATTTCAAAAAAGAGTAGGCTAAATCCCCTACAAGGCAGCACTCGCACCCGCAAAGTGGAAAGGGATTTTAAATATAAGTTGCAAAACTTGTTTCCCAATCCACTCTAAATAAATATGTTTAAACTAAAAATGCAAGAAAATTTACAAAAATAAACGATGTTTGACAAGTTATTTGGAGAGGAACATGACGTTATTAATGCAATAAATGGATTAAACATTTACTGGAGGCAACTTTTATCACGTTTAAATGAAGCAACAAACTTATTTTGCCGCCAAAATTTGGGTTGATGTACGTTTTCGAGAAACAAGTACCAGAATATTTGGAAATGCACGCAGTGATAAAAAGTTGTATTTTTATCAAATAACCTGCTTCACACTGCAAAGACAATGCTTCAACCTCTTTTCTTAAGATAATGGATTGTTTATGTCTAAATTTCTTTAATTATCAATAAAAAATGATGTTTCATCAACTTGGTAAAAATTGAAAATGTCCGATAATGTAAGCGACTGAAAGCGAGTATCGTCAAGAACAGGGCGACTTGTTTTCACTTTTGGGGGGTCAGGGAAAGGGAATTGACGGTTGGGAAAGTGACTTCTTTGCCCAAGTCGCTTGGTAGCGTGAGCCATGTACATGTACTCATTAGCCATTTCACTATTATGAGTGGACATTTGGCTGTGTAAGACAAAAGATCAGGTAAAAAAGATAGCAAAAATTTCAATTTTTTGCTGAATTGTATATTTAAATTGTAAAACAACATTAAATGTTTGTTCTTGATTCTCAATCAAAATAATTTATTAATCAAGTCTGGACAATGTACTATTATGGAACCCTTCTGTCATCTCAGTTGTTATACTTGACCATACATGTACACATGCTTTATGATTCTGTGTTGATTGTTTTGATATCGGGATCACAATCATGAATTTTCACACTAAAAACAGAATATATAATGAACTTATTGAACAGCTTGTCCTGCTGAAATTCAAACTCAAATTAATTGAGTGGGAAACATTTATTTGCACATATAATATTAAATGCATGGGAGAATTTGGTTTAACAATGTCACTAGCATTGCATTGACGAGTCATACTACCAGAAAGTTATTATTAACCTTCAATAAAACATCAATGAATACATTGCCATCACAAAAATACACCCTCATTAACCTGAATCCTCCTCAATGTATAAAGTACTATTTAAAAGACAAAACAACGCAAGAAAAATCAAGAAGTAAGTTCAACCATGTCACCCTGGATTTTGCACAAATGCCATGGCAATAAACGGAAAACCTGGTATTGCAAAACTTGGATCTTAACAGATACCAATAAATGCCTTGTACCTGTTTTTTTTTAAATAGGAAAGTTGAAAACCCTATGATAAAGATCTCTAAAGGCCTCAGACATAAAAAAAAAATGTTAGAAAATGAAAGACAATCAGTACAAATTATTACTATGAACATGATGAATTAAAGATAAAACAAACACAATCAAACATTGCTTACAAAGACTTACATCTCGGCTGCATTCAGTTCTACATTTTGCTCTTTTTGTTCTGGTAATTATTTATGTCCAACAATGAAATTTCTGCTTCCACAACCTTTTTGGTGTGCTCATGTATCATGATTAACCTTATAAAGGTCAATATGTCCTCAGAAAGTTTAACAAATTATTTCGATCTTTTCAAGTGAACATACATGTATGTCACATGATTTGTATTGAAATCAGATTTCAAAGGATGCAATAAAAAACATAGAATTTTAATTAAACTTAGATGTATTAACTTGTACATTTATCATGCAATTTATCAATTGAGCCTCAGAATTTCAACCACCTTAATTATTAATCAATGCAATACTCCCATATGCAGTGGCGGATCCAGGAATTTTCATAAGTGGGGGCCCACTGACTGACCTAAGAGGGGGCCACTTCAGTCACGCTTCAGTGATTCCCTATATAAGCAACCAAATTTTTTCCCAAAAGGGGGGGGGGGCCCAGGCCCCCCCCTAAATCCGCCTCTGATATATGCATGCTATAACTAAAGTATACAGATCAGAAACAAACAACATAAAAAACCAGCTCTGCTATATGATATATGTCACTGTTTTGTCACACCACAGTAACTGACATGTGAAGAAACTTTGTAAACTAATAGTCCATTTGCCAAATGTTATTACACATTTTTAAACAAATTACTTTCCTTTGTCTATCATCGACTGGTTCCATACTCATATACTGGACAAAATTGACATTTGCAAATGCAAAGCATGATGAATTGAAAGTCATGTATCATTGGTTTAACTAATTTTTCATTAAAAATAATTTCTGATGTCAAAAGTATTTAGCTGAACAACAAATGAATGTAATTAAAAGATATCAAAACCTTAAAGATTACTTGCATTACGCACAGGTAAATTTGCTCTTTCTGCTGGCTCTCCATTGTAAATACAAATTAATGTCACTCAAAAGGGATACAACTAAAAAAGGGATCTCTAAGTAATTACAGATAACAGGGTCAATTACGGTATTGGCAAGTAGCCTATTCATCAATTAAAAAATATACAACTTTCTGAATGGTTCAATGCATACATGTAATGATAGCAATATTAAAAAAAAAGAAGATTTGTTTGTATAGATATATGTTCTGACATATTTCATGTTCATGTATCTTGATTTTACAGTTTTTACAGATTTTGTCTCCGTGCTTTCTTCCTGTTTTCAACATGGCATTAAAAGTGTCATAATCTTTTAACTGCAATAGTACCAAGTTAAATATATAGCTCAACTCAAGCAGAAAGTTGGTGTACCCCTTTATAAAATCCTTGGATTTTGTGATTCTGTTTCTATTGCAAATCCATTTCTTGTACATTTCATTTTGAACCATATTGATCTTTGGTGTTTTTAATACCACTTACAGCAGTATTGGCTATTTTACAATAACAGGAGAGAACCAATAACCTTTGGCTTTAAAACAAGTTTATCAAGAATGGTGTTGAACAATCTTCTCATGTGTGGGCTCAAACTCACAAGCTCAGTGTTGACAGGCTTGTCATTCTAGTGGTACAGTAGTTGAACTTCTTGGAACACTCTGCAACATTTATGCAATTGATGCTTCTACATGTATCTTTTTGCATCTTAATAAATATTATAAACATAATACACCAGCAAACACAACAAATTGTGGTTGAACCAAAAACACACCTGGTACCTCGATGTGAAGTCTATGGAGGGAACTAAGTCCGATGGTGCATTTACACTTTATGTTAGTGTAATTCGTTAGTACAATCTAGATCTGATTCTCTAAGGGGATTATGCTCTGTGGGAATCAGATCCAGATTGTACTTTAAAATTACACTATACAACGTGCAGTTGCTCCTCTGGAATTGATGACGATCGATTCCTCCACAGGATTCAGATCCAGATTCCCTGTGACACAGGGCCAATTGTGGACATGCTTACAAACATAACAGTTTATCCATATGTTTAACTTGATGTACATACAGTAGGTATTGACATTTCGAAAAGTAAGACAACAAAAAAACCTTTACTAAACTGATAAGGTTATGTTCCTTTATAAAGTTTATTTACATGTAGCATTATTATACTATTTCTTTGCCAGTATATCCTTCATTGATACTTTTGACCATTTCAGAGGCCCCTCATAGGGGTGTCTTAAGTAATCACTTAATCACAATTTTTTTCCAATATAATCGCAAAATAATCATGAATTAAAATTTTTAACAACATGCACATGTTAATCATGAAATATTTTGTCTGTTTATCAAATAATCACTATAAAAAAGGACAAAAATTCTATGTGCAGGCTCATTCAAAAGGCATTCTGTTAAACAAAATTATTGTATCAAATAAAGCTATCCAAGATAAAAGTACACTGCTCCAAGTTGAAGAAAAACTACAATGTATATAAAAATCATGACTTATTACATTTTGTACATTGCATGTTATTCATGATAAAACATCCAAATTATTCAGTCAGGGGTACTACTTGTACAAGTGTATTTTATTTACTTGAAGAAGTGAAAAAAAATATACACATATAAGTAAATAAATAATGTTTGAATAATCTCCCCTTAATTTTCTGAAAAATTTACTTGTACAAGTAAATTTTTCTTATAATGCCACAAAAATCCTCAAGTTTGAGATGTAAAATCATGCCTTTAATGATTTTTCCCAGGTTTGCTCAAATTTTTTCATTAAAGTTCAATGTTTCATCTCATTAATTCATCAAAGAAACTGATTGAGCAAATATCTTGTATATTTGCGCAAGGCTATCAAAAATTGCTCCTTTGGGGCTTGTAAATGAGCAGTGTTAAGAAGATAACAGACAAATGGGACTTTCATTGTCCATGAAATTACACTTGAATGATAAGGAAAGACATCTGCAACGGGAACACAATTCAAAATTCTATTAGAGCAAAGAAATCTTCAGAATTTATAAGAAAAGAAGAAAGGATGATTTTTTTACCTATACAAGTAAAAAAATCTGAATGCAGAAGGGACATAACTTGGCCATTTTTTTTTTACCTATACAAGTAAATAAAATTCACTTGTATAAGTATCCTACAAATTTACTTATATGTGTATATTTTTTTTTACTTCTAAAGTAAATAAAATACACTTGTACAAGTAGTACCCCTGACTGTTATTTGAAACAAACAAAATCTACAAAAAAGATTAAATTTTTAGAAGTGGCTCAACCAGTGTCTGTGATCAAGGAGCTATGACAGAAGATTTCTGACCTGACTTCATTTAAAAGGGCTGCACATTGTGACCTTTGAAAATGTTTAGAACCCAGAATCATCCATTTGAAACTGAATGTTGGCTAAAGGTTACACATTCAACGTAGGCCATTTTTACAAGTGACCTAAAGAGGGTACACTAAAACAGTCCCAGAGTATTAACAAATAAATGGCTTAAGGAAAACAAGATCAACAACAGTCGAACATGTATGTCCTAAATCATTAATCTTCCCCTAGTGCTCTTTTTTTTTTCTTTTTTTTTTTGGCTGTTTTGAAAACTTTTACAAATAATGTGAAATTTACAATGTCTTTATATACAGATGTCTCAGTTTTCCCTATAAAATAATCTCAACAGGGTTTTTGCATTTTAAATGTCATGGATTAAAAAATGTGGCAAATATTTAACACAAAAAAATCTTTTTGAATGTCTGCAATACATACATGTACCATAAGGTGGAAAACTATCACAACTTTAGGCCACTGTATATCTTTAAAAAAAATAATGAATGAACAAATCAAAGAATTACTTACTTGAAAAAGTGAACTCCTTAATGAATTTGTCATCATGTTCATGTAACATGAATGTAAGTGCAAAGTTGTCATCTTTAAATTTATTTAATGCCAAATCTCTTACAGGTTATGCCTTTGTTTGCTCATGTTTTATATTTTTAGTCTTTCTGTCTTTTCCCAGCTTTTCTCCAGATAATTTCAACTTTTAAGAAGATAACTGAAACAGCAGATGGTACAATCATCACATAGCAGAACTAATTACAGATTGAAAGGACTCTCAAGGTCAAACAGTGGTAAAATTATTTATTTTCAATTCTTGTTTTGTCTCCCTGTTCGTATAAGCCATGCTAATAACTTCTACTATGAAATGACATAACAAGCAGTAAAGTATTAAACAGTTTTTACATAGTTTGTAACTATCAACTATAAAACTGTTAGAGTAAAGATGGTAGAAATGTGCCAAACTGTACATCAAGTACAAATTCGGATAGTGACTCTTCTACAGTGCTTGAGTTGTGTCCCTTTAAAATGTTGTATGCAAGCAAGGGCATCATCCATGTTCCATTGACACATTCCCCATTTATTTCTAAATAAGGGAGATAAATAGGTTTTTTTAGAAGCCTTTTCTGGTGTCAATATATAAAATCTTTTATTCCACTTATCAGAGCTCCAGATAAGCTGTGTATTTACGTGATTATGCAATACAAATTATTAAAAACCCAATGCAATTGCAGGGTACAAGAACCCAATTAATTCAAAGGAAACCCCAATTATAAGCCAAAACCATGAGTTCTTAACGCTTTTATTCGCTATTGTTTGCATTATTTACCCTTATCTGATTACAATCTATTTTGTTCTAAAAATAGAGCCATGCATTAAGTAGCTGTAATGGGTCCCTGTTGAAATTTTCCGTTGCTCAAAAGGTACCTGTGTTAATGAAAACATTTAGATCTTTCCTGTGCTTATCCAATAAGCATGTGTCATGTTGTCATACTTTTTCCCAATTGCTCGGGATTTATCATAATATACAATTAATTAAAACAAAAGGAAAAGCATGCTTTCAGCTTCTTTTTACTGGCTGAGGGAACGTTCAGCTAGTGTTTTTAGGAAGCGTTCATTGAACACATGGGCATGTTTGTGTATGTTTACCGCTAAATGAAAACATTGCTAGAATGATAAACGCTGGCTTTTGTCAAAAAAAGAAATCAGTTGGAAAAATGAAAGGCCAAATCAATTATGACATATGTAGTTGGAAGCATCAGAAACAAAAAGTTCTAATAAGGGACAACTTAACCCAGATTTTTGTAAATTGAACTAAACAAAAACATTCAAGTATAATTCTAGTTTATATATTATTATAATTTTTTTTTAGTTGATGGGGAACACACATATCCTTTTTTTAACGTCAATGCAGCTTGACACTTTCTTTGTTTTGGTCTTAATTGTTCTGTATGCTTATGCTTGCAAGTGCAGTATGACATTGTCATTTATTTATTTGATGTTGCAGAATTATTTGTAAATTTAAATTGAATGTGGTCTCCGTCATTAAACCACCCTTTAAACCTGGTCAAGGTTTTGGGGTATATCTGAAATCTGGGAACTACTTGATATAATTTTTACTAAAAGTTAGATCTGGCAAATAGGTGACCAGACTGGCAAAACTTTCTCACAGCGCATAAATTTCACACATATTACATAAAATTCTAAACACTTAGCCACACCTACCCCAACTAAACTCTAGGGTGATCATATGGGATATAGAAAAGTAATTAGTTACTGTCCAAGTAGTGACATCAGCTGCAGTTTATTTAAGTTGTGAGAAAATACAAAACTGGCAGAAAGTTTAAAACGGGACACAAATTGAACGTACAATTGCTAGTTAGTGAATAAACCAAATAAAACAGCCAGCACATTTACATAGAAAGAAACATATCTAAGATGGAATACATCTGGGGTTGGTATAATGTGATTTTAACATGCTTAAATATTCAATATTGTTTTGATTCTGTTATTACACATTTTGTGTTGATAAAAAAAAACAATACATTTTGGAGATTAGTGGTGAAAAACTCAATTTGGAATTTGCTTGAGGGGTGAATTGGAATTGATAATGCAATTAAAGAACTTTATCACCAATTTCATAAAAATATGGTGGGTAAAAACTCCCAATTTGTGAATTCTTATCTGGAGCTCTTACTTGAATATTCCTTAAACATTTTAAACAAAAAAAGATACTTTTTACTTTTGGTTGCAATAAGGGAGATAAATTGTTATTTCTGTTTGCACAAGGTCATTTAATTCTTGTTTCAAAGGATTGGTTTCTTTGCAGAGATTCTTATATAAAATTTTTAATTCAGATTTTTTATTTTTTTATAATCAACAACATTTATTGTGTCAAAAATATGATCACAATCCAAATTCAGAATATCAGTATCAAGCTTGAATATTTTGTCCATACATGCATTAACTGTTCATGGTTCAACCTCTGCAGTCGTATCAAGCTGTGCTGGACGAAGCATTTCATTCTTATCTGAAAGCATGTTACAAATTTTGACAACTTGCATTACCTGTAGCATGAAAAAAAGTTGAGTAACCCATAATTTTAATGGGAAAAAGCAGGCTTACACTGTAAAAACTACTTTGAATTATTTTAAAATTCTATGGATTATAATTAATATAATCTCTGTACTCAGAAAAAAACCAATGCACCACTAAATACCTATATGAAAAAAAATTGGACCAAGCATTATCAAATGATTTCAAATAACAAAAAACTACAAAGGTATAAATGTAATATTATTTATAGTCTAGAAATCATAATAAGCCAATGACAAAAGGAATATTATGTATCTGAACATGTAGATAACAATTCTGGCTATTTCAACAACAAAAAACAATTAATAGGTATATATTATCTTATGAATTGGTATCGTCAATAGTCCATTTGCCAATTACCGATTTTGATTCTGTTTAATATTACACATTTTTTTAGCAAATTATTTCCCTTTGTCAATTGTCAACTGGTTCCATACCAGACAAAATTGGCATTTTCCAATGCAAAGCATGATGAATTCAAGGTGAAGTATTGTCGGTTTAAATAATTTCTGATGTCAGAAGTAGCACAACAAATTAATGTAATTATAAGATTTAGAAACCTTAAAAACAACTCGCATTATGTACAGGTAAATTTGCTCTTTCTGCTGGCTCTCCATTGTAAATAAAAATTAATGTACCTCATAAGGGATATAACAAAAAAAGGGATCTCTAATTACAGGCTCAAATACGGGAATTGGCAAGTAACCTATTATGAAAATAAGCGTAAAAATTCTATTTTTGTGCCAATATTTCATGTGACTTTTATAAGACTACAGAAAAAAGGAATGACCTCTTTTGTGTTCAATGATGCATGTTGGGGAATTTTCCAACAACTCATCATTATCACAAATACTGAACTGCTCTTGCAGATTTGGTTAACATTGCATAGAGCATTTAAAGTTATGATTTGTAATGATCTATATTCGTGATGAAAGCTCAACAGCAAGAGTGTCGTCTTCTTTTTCGACAAATTTACAACCTACCTGTAGCTTCCATGTATGGATTGTTATTTTTAAAGAGAATTTATGATTTCCAGTTGATTATCATCAAAATATGAGGTTTCTCTATAAAAATCTGCTTTATTGTTCACTTAGAAAATATTTTGCAACATTTCCTTTGTTCATCAATTGTCACAAAATTACAGCTTATCTTAATTATACTAATCAGTTCTGGTATAAGTTTATTGTGCATTGTTTCTTTGATATTTATATGGTTGATGAATTAAAAGAGGGGTGAAAGATACCAGAGTATATTCAAAATCATAAATTGAAGAAAAAAAACTGACAACACCATGGCTAAAAAAGAAAAAGACAAACAGATAAACAATAGTTCACAGGACACAACATAAAGAACATAAGACTTAGCAACAGGAATCCCACCAAAACTGGGGGTGTTCTTGGGAAGAGGTATTGAAGATCCTGCTCCACTTGTGGCACCTATCGTGTTGCTCATGTTAAATAGCCATTCAATAGGTCACATTCATGAAAAGGTTACAGGATTGTAGAATGACATAAATAACATATCAGATTTCATCTGTGAAATGGATATTTAAGAACATAAATTGAGAATGGAAACAGGAAATGTGTCAAAGAGACAACCACCTGACCATAGAATAGACAACAACAGAAGGTCACCAATAGGTCTTCAATTCAGTGAGAAATTCCTGCACCCGGAGGCGTCCTTTAGCTGGCCCCAAAACAAATATATATACTAGTGCAGTGATAATGGATGTCATGCTAAGCTCCAAATTATACACAAGAAACTAAAAGTAAAATTAAAACAAGACTAACAAAGGACAGAGGCTCCTGATTTGGGACAGGCGCCAAAATGGGTGGGGTTAAACATGTTTATGAGATCTCAACCCTCCTCCTATACCTCTAGCCAATGTAGAAAAGTAAACGCATAACAATGCGCTCATTAAAAGTCAGTTCAAGAGAAGTGGAGTCTGATGTCAGAAGATGTAACATAAGAAAATAAACAAAATGACAATAATACATAAATGACAGACTACTTGCTGTAAACTGATCATGACAGTCAACTAACTCATGATGGCATCCATATAATTTAAGAAAGGATGATAAAATTTAATATATATATATATATATATATATATGCAAGAAATAATGATCTTTTATAATATAAACAATACTCCTTGAGCTTTTTTTAATTTAAAAATTTTCCTGGAACTTTTATGATATAACAAATATTTCTTAAACTTTTATTATACGAAACATTGTCCATAATAATATTCCAAAGAACTTTTAGCAATTGACAAAAGTTCCATTGTAATATTTTATCCTTTGTGAAGGAAACTTTCTTATAGCATTGTATAAAATATTATATAAGGAAAGTTCCCAATAGAACCAGTGGCGGATCCAGAGGGGGGGTTCCGGGGGTGCGCACCCCCCCTTTATTTTGGCCGATCAATGCATTTGAATCGGGACATATGTTTTGCACCCCCCCCTTTGCCCTGGGCTAGCACCCCCCCTTTCGAAAATTCCTGCATCCGCCACTGAGAACTTTTGTCAAATGCTAAAAGTTCTTTGGAACAAATATTATTGGGGAACTTATATTCTGTCACAACTTTAACAAATTGAAAAGGAATAATTGCTGTTTTAAAAATATAAATTTTGAGGAAATTTTGGTCTCTTGAAGGAGTGAAAAATTGAGACATATGTATACTGTTTCAAGGGTCAGAGACGTCAAAAGTGTAATAGTTATTTGATAAGGTCTAGTTTATGGTGAACCACTAGTAATAAGTCGAAGGTATTTGGTATGCAGATCTATAAGTATTGGCATATATCTCATTATCATGGAGAATAATTGGCCCCCTTAGTAATATGGTCTATTGACTCTGAAACATTTGCTAAATTTTCATGCATTTGTTTGTGATAAGGTCTGTTTATGGGGAACTACTAGTGGCAAGTCAATGGTATTTGATATGCAGTTGTATTTGCATTGGCACATCTCAATTTCAAGGAGATTGTTTAGCTTGAGTCAGTCATGATTGATCATTCATTGACTTTGAATGTTTGCAAAACTTGCTATTTTAATTTCTAAATTTGCATTGTGACATGTTGAAATTAGGAGTTATCTTTCTTTGTCCAGAATGGTAGTTAAATCAACTACAACTAATGCTTTACACAATGCAATATTCAATTTTCTTCCCACAGATAAGTTAAAGCAATTTTTACCATTCCATTCTTACAAATACATTGATTACCGTTTTAGGGTTATGCCCCTTTACAAATGGAAAAATAACTGATTTTTTTGTTTCTGTTCTCTATAAACTCAAGTTTGTCTTGACTTAATTTAATGAAATGTACATGTATATATAATGTTTTTACCACTAAATCGGTTTTAAGTTCAAATTAAGGTAGCTTCACTAATTTGTTCTTGATGTATGTCCCTTTATAACATTACATGTATATGCTAGCAGGGGCATCATCTATGTTCCTAAATGGACACATTCCTCATTTATTTTTTGTCTGGTTGCTATTCTTTTTTAATTTGTATGGTTTAAGATTTTCATTACCTTTCAAATTACAGACTACAAGGAGAATTGCAGTCAAGATTGTGACATTCAACTCCAAACTTAAAGAACTGAAGAAACTACAGCTTTATTGGTAATTTTAAATTGCAAGATAAGCACGTTCCTTCCTTCCCCCTTATTTAATTTCTATAATGTAAGCAATACATCAGGCAGTATTCCCTGTAGAATGTCTTGAGATACATACTAATTAACCAAGTTTGAATATGGGACAGAACCTCAACAACACAAAATACCCAAATACATATATAATGGCAAACAAATCATCTTCAACAATACACCCCCGGGGGGGCCACTTCAAACTTTTTTAGGTAGGGGTGAGCAGCTGAGACATCAAGTACCCCACCCTTTTCATATATTTTGTTTATCAAAAATATATACCTTGTCATTTATTAATGAACAAAAAACAGACCTATAGATATATTTGGATATTTTTCATCTTCTGATACATGTTTACCAAAATTTTGAGGTCCCGCTCATTTTACGTTTTTGTTTAGAAGCAACGCAGTCGCAATAATCACACATTGCTTTTCCAATAAATTCTTCACTTTTCTTTTTGCCAGTGCTATTTGTCCCTTTTATAACTTTAATTATGAAGAAATTTAAATTTGAAAAGACAATAGATAATGTTTTATCAGATAATTGTAGTAACACTTCAGATAGTATCACTTTTACTGAGTTTACATTAATTAAAAATTCTTAAAGGGTTCCGCGGAACCCAGTGTCTCGCCTACTTATGCTGTTAATTGCAGGCTCAACAAAAGAGGAATAAAATCAATAAAAATATTCCTCTTGATACTATCTTATGATTCTAAGAAGCTTCTGTCCAAGTTTGGTAAAAATACAGTATGTTTTGAAAACTTTAACTGCAGATTGTCTGTAATGTAAACTGGAAGAAAAACTAAGTCCATTTATAAGTAAAATACAGATACACAGGTACAAAATTTTTTACAAAATTTTCTTATAGATACTAGCTTTTGATCATAAACAAGATTCTGTCCAAGTTTTGTACAGGTCCAAAATAGTATAAGAAAGTTATTAAAATTTTAAAAACTTTAACCACAGAGTGAATGCGTTGTTTTCTTGCAGAAAATCTATGTCCATTTAAAAGTAAAATGCACAAAAAAATGGATTTATTTGTTAACAAAATTTACTTCTGGATACTATGTTATGATCATAAACAAGCTATTGTCTAAGTTTGGTACAAACCCAGGATAGTTTTAAGAAAGTTATTAAAATTTCAAAAACTTTAACCACAGAGTGAATGTTGTTTCCTGGCAGAAAAACTAAGTCCATTTTAAAGAAAAATATGGAAAAAATGGAATTTTATTTTTCCAAAATTTCCTTCTTGATACTATATTATGATCATAAACAAGCTTCTGTATAAGTTTGGTACAAATACAGTATAGTTTAAGAAAGTTATTAAAATTTCAAAAACTTTAACCACAGAGTGAATGTAATGTTTCCTGGCAGAAAAACTAAGTCCATTTATAAGTAAAATACGGAAAAAATGGAATTCTATTTTCACAAAATTTACTTCTGCACACTATGTTATGAACATAAACAAGCTTCTGTCCAAGTTTGGTAGAAATCCAGTTTAGTTTAAGAAAGTTATTAAAATTTCAAAAACTTTAACCACAGAGTGAATATTTGTTGACGACGCCGACGGAATGTAGGATCGCTATGTCTCGCTTTTTCGACTAAAGTCGAAGGCTCGACAAAAACTGATTTGTCGTTCCAGCTTGAAGGATGCTGACACTATGCTATGGAATTTCTTCTAATGTTTCATGTACAAAATGTATGCAAACCTTTCAATGTTAATGAGGTGGAAATGTCAAAATGATTGGATTTATTGCTCCTATATCTAACCTCAGTGGAAATACCACATTGAATAAATAGAGTTTAATTGGTTTGACAAATAGTTGATGCATTTACGACTGTGGTTTAACCCCATTAGAAATAAACAGGAACATTTTATTAGTTTCAGATACTTATAATATATATCCAGCAAGTGATAATATCAACCTATTGATATATTTAATCTGAATTTCTCACCCTTTTCATATATCATGAAGCATGAAATAGTGACCTATTCCAGCGGCTCATCCCTACCAGTCATTACATAGGAAGTGGCCCCCCCGAGAATACACCAGTGTCTGCAATGTATCAAGCTGGTCATGAATCATCTAAATTGTCAACCCCAATCCTTTCCTTGAAATTAAATTTTAAAACCTTAAGAGTACAACACAAATAACCTAAAGACATCCATAGAAAGGAAAGCATTATTTAACAATTATGAGGAGCTGTTATAGGTCACTGCATAATTCAAGCTTCGTGGTCAATGTCTATATATATGATAAGGTCAAAATGTCTTGATCAAAGTGATGAAACAATTAAGGTGGTACCTAACACTACAGGGAGATAACTCTATAAAATCAGGTAAACGTTTTAATGACGTTGTGTTGTTTAGGGAATATTAAGCTTCTCAAAGATCAAAATTAGTGTTTTTCAAATTGCTATATAACCAGTGTAATTTTTCTGACAAAATGGTTGGTTCAAAATGTTTTATATTTTTATATTTTTGTTTAAGTGTCAAAGTAAATACTTTGACAAAATTTTATGAAAATTAAACGAGCTAAATTTATTTTAGTGAAAGTGTTGGGTATCACCTTAAGTATCTCAAGAAAACTAATCAGATGTTTTTGTGAAGCCTATCAACTTTTAGAAAAAGTGATCCTACGTGCTAGTGGCAGCGTCCACAAATATTCACTCTGTGGTTAAAGTTTTTAAAATTTCAATCACTTTCTCAACTATCTTGGATTTCTACCAAACTAGGACAAAAGCTTGATTTTGATCAGAAGATGGTATATAGAAGTAAATAAATTTTGAAGAAAAAAAATATATCCTTTTTTCCTCTTTTTAACTTATATATGAACTTAGTTTGTTTTTTTCCTCTTTTTAACTTATATATGAACTTAGTTTTTCTGCCATTAAAAACATTCCACTGTGGTTAAAGTTTATAAAATTTTAATAAGTTACTTTCTTAAACTATTCAGGATTTCTACCAAACTGGGACAGAAGCTAATGTTATAATCAAACTCTAGTAGAGTGGGATGCTCATATTTCCTGGGGACACAATTTCGTGATTTTATGATTTTGAGGTGTAAAAACTTCAAAGGATGGCTTAAATGAAAGAAATATGCTAGTAAATTATATTTTTATAACAATAACAAATATTATAATTTTTAAACTTTGACAAATTTCAGCACTTACCGCAACAGACTAGGATTTTCGGCATATTTCCTGAATGAAAAACATGATTTCAAAGAAATATTTCTAAGTGATTCTTTGACTGATTGCCCTCTAAATTTCAGTTCTTTACACTTTTAACTTGATAAATATTGTTTAAAAAAAACATGAGTGAAATCATTACATATATTGGTTACCTCCAAACCTAAGGATATGGCATTGTTCAAACAATAATATAACTTCTAACTTTTTTTATACAAATGAGGCCGTTAGTTTTCTTGTTTGAATTGTTTTACATTGTCATATCGGTGCGTTTAATCGCTGACTATGCGGCATAGGCTTTGTTCATTGTTGAAGGCCGTACGGTGACCTACAGTTGTTAATGTCTGTCATTTTGGTCTCTTTTGGACAGTTGTCTCATTGGCAATCATACCACATCTTCTTTTTATATATAGTAACATCATGCATTTATAAATATTTTGATTTTTTTTGGGTACGGTTTTCTGTGTCTGCAGTAAAAATTGGTATGGTTGGAACCTTACAACTGTACTGTGTGCTACTCCAGTGTAACACATGTTATTGATTTTGCTTTTTCAGAGACGAGAAGTCTGCAAGTACAGCACTGAAAATTTAGGGAGAAAATAATCATATAGGTAAAATATGTAGTATTTATAATATATCTTGATTATGTGGGTAATATGTAATTGCATTAAATATTTTTTAGAAAAATCAAAATCATAAGTTGAAGAGACTATAAACATCAACATTATAACAAAAAAACAAACATGAAAGAACAAAACACTAAATGGATATGAAAAAAATGAGCAACATGAACTCCATCTAAAATAAGTCAGATGCAGATCCAGAAGTTTAAAAAGGCAATCTTTGGAGAAACAGGTTATGAAATGTGCATTAACCATAAACATAGCTCATTAAGGGGTATACACCCCAACCAGAAATTCTTCTCTGCAAGTGGTAAACTCTGATGCTGTCAGAAGTGTTTCCCTTATTACAACCAACATTTTTACACCAATGATAGGGGATTTATTTCACCGAGGGTATCACAAGCCCAGTAGTCAGCACTTTTTGTGCTGACATTAATTGTCACTGATATGGTTATATTTATAAATTTACTGTTTACAAAATTAAGAATTGTTTAAAATACTAGGGCTTTTCTACCTCAGGCATAGATTACCTTAGCTGTATTTGGCAACGCTTTTTGGAATAGTGGTCCTAAAAGCTCTTCAACTTCGTACTTTATTTGGTGGTTTTTACCTTTTGGGTTTCGAGCGTCAATGATGAGTCTTTTGTAGACAAAAGGCGTGTCTGGCGTATATACAAATTTTAGTCCTTGAATTTATGATGAGTTTATATTTCATACAATAAATGGAAATAATTTTATAGTAGAATGTTTTTACCTTACCCTAGCACATGTTTTATTTCATGTTTTACCAATGTAACATGTAAATTCTCTCATCCTTAAACACAACTGGAAAAGTTAAATATAAAAAAACCTGGTAGATTTATTACTGACCATAAATTGTCAAAACAGGTGTTGAAAAGTAAAATATAACAAAAAACAAATAAATAAAAAAAATGAAGAAAAGTAACACAAACCCAATGAAAACAATTTGGGAAACTGTAGTGATTATAAAAGAGTTATGTGGTATACATCAATGAGGCACCACCCAGGTGAAATAACTAAAATATAAAAGATTAAAATTGTTTTACAAGATTTTTATCTTTTTAAATCTTAAACTGTTTACTGTGGATTGCTAATTTTTTGGTTCCTAGAAATCTGATCATTGTAATTTGTCGCATAGATGTGCCTGCATTCAATAAAAAGTTGATGACAAAGTAATGTGTGTAGACTTTTGCAGTCCCAAAGCTCTTTTAAGATATAAACTAGATAAAATAGAGAAGCATCATTAGCAATAAATTCAGAAAGAATTACATGAATTTTATTTGCATTTCATAATTTCACTAATATTTGCATCAATCCTACTGACAATAATGTGTGAACAAAACAAACAGACATAATAGGTAAAAATGTCAAAAAATTGTGGTACAGCAATCAACATGTATTAAAATCTTAATCACTAAAAAAAAAAAAAAAATATGTATCAAAGAAGCACAAAATGGCATATAGACCAAGCATATAAGCAAATATGAAAGTCAAGAATGCGAAACATATCTTAAACAATAACATAATGACAGGATGTACAAGTACCACAATTGTCTTAATCGTAATAAAAACAAACAAACAAGCACAAAAAGGCTTATCTCAAATTTAACAACCTTGTTCGTTGCTTTCTTACTTTTTGATTTTATGTATGTATGTTGAATCCATCCATTAATGAAATCAAAACTATATATATTTAAAATATTTTTATATGAAACTTGAATATAGAAGCTTATCTGAACAAAACAACAGCACCCATAGAAAGTTTTAATGAATATTTAAGTGTTGGTTTTTTCTCTGATAAATGTATTTTTTTCTGCAGATAGCATTTAGGTGCAATCTTGATTATTTAAACACCATTTACTTAGTCGAACATTTACAGAATTTTGTGAGACTGACATATGAATTAGATTTGATATGATTGCCAATGAGACAACTCTTCACCATATTGAAAGAACATCTGAAGAAAAGTTTGGTTTTTTTAGTTGCCATTATTTGACTGATAATTCAACATCATTTTTTGTCAGTTAAAATTACACTTTAACATTTAACAGAAGCAATCGAATTGAGACCAGGCTTTATGGAACACTTTAGAAATGTATGTAGCCAGCAACACTACACTTCTTAAAATTAATCATGCAATCAATATTTATGTTGAGAAATATTCACCCTGACTGCAACAGTATAAACACAATACATGATAATTCATTCCTTTTTCAGAATTCAAGATGTCAGTTATAATTCGTCTCCAGAATTTACCATGGTCTGCAAGTGCCATGGATATACGCCAGTTCTTCAAGGGCCTCAACATACCCCCAGGAGGTGTTCACATCATAGGGGGAGAAAAAGGTGATGCTTTTATTGCTTTTGTTAGTGATGAGGATGCAAGAAAAGCAATGATGATGAATAATGGCTATGTTGATACAAATTGTGTACAGCTGTTTCTCAGTAGTAAATCAGAAATGCAGAATGTTATTGGTGAGGCAAGGAATCAAAGTGCTCCAGCAGCAATTGAGCAAACAACACCGCCACAAACACATCAAACGCCACCTCAGCCATATATGGCTTCAGAATATGGTAAACCAACAGACAAACAAGTTTATCCACCACAAGACAGACAAGCTCCAGAATTAGAAAGAGGATATGATAGACAAAGCCAATCATACTCACATAATGTTATGCCTGTAGGACCACAGTTTGACAGACCAGATCAACATCAGGGGCATTATGATGATCATTTAGGAAGATACCCAGACAGAACAGCAGCACCTCAAAATGTTCAAGAACAGCTTCCATACAATAGAGACTGCCAACCAACAGAGAGGTATGGTCAGCCTCTAGAAAGAAGATATCCAACTGGGGATACTCCAAAAGATTCATACTCTCAGCCAACAGCCAATGGTGATTATGACCGTCACAGTTCCCATTCACAAGAATCTGTAGCAGATGTAGCCAGGTATGGACAACAGCCTGACAGATATGCAAAAGATAGATTTCCAGACCGATATCCACCACAGAGCAGAGATGGCTATCAAGAGAGATATCCTCCAGCAGTTAGAGAGGCATTTCCTGATAGGTTTCAACCTAGATCAGATCGTGGTTCATCTGTTGAGAGTAGAACAAGCTATCCACCACCTATTGAATTGGATGAGAATAGTCGATCAAGTTCCAGAGGCCAAGATGTTATTTCCCCAAGATTGCAAGAAAGAAAAAGTGATACAGAAAAAGTTCCACTATATCCACCATATCCTCAACAGCAACCATGGGAAACACTAAGACAGGACCCACAGTCAAAGCCACCATTGGAACCAGGACCACCTGCACCTGGGAATCTTCAGAATGATCCTCGGAGACCATGGGATCCATTCCAGGTTCCAACTTCAAGACAAGAGGGTAGTTCAGATGTATATCCTCCAGACCCAACTAGGTTCATACCACCAGATAGACAAACTCAACTTCCAGTTAGTGGATTAGAAAGAGACCGAAGCTTTGATAGAAGACCTGGTTATGAGGATATAAGGGAAACACTTCCATCACATGAGAGAAATCTACAGCTAAGTGAAAGAACTCCCCCTGGTTTTGACAGACATCATTTAAATCGTGACAATGATCCTCGTGATCAATTTGGGTACAGAGGAGATGGTTCTCAGAGAAGACATGGACTTGGACCTTCATCAGATTGGAATCAGGGAATAGATCATCGATCTTCGCCAGCTCAAAGACCACCATCTGGTTTATTAGAAACACCAGATCTAAATAAAATAATACCTGAAATAAATCAGTATGAGGACAGTGATAGCAGAATGCATATTGGAAAAGTTGAAGACAAATTAGACGACAAAGGAAATGTTGATGAGAATGAGCCTCCACCTTTTTGGAATCCAGAGTTTGATAAAAAAGTAAATCCAGACTTTAATCACCCTCCTCCAAATTTTAGTATCCCTCCATCCATCAGAAATGAAAATAGAGGAATCCCATATGGTGCCTCAAGAGATGGTTTCAGACAACCAGACAAGGAAGTATATGGGTATCCACTTGGACCACCCCCAACTGATACAAATGAAAGGCCACTAGCTGCAGATGCATATGAAAGACCACCACCCAGAGATGCAAATGAAAGACATCCACTTAGAGATGCTTATGAAAGACTTCCACCAAGAGATTCTTATGATGCACACGAAAGACCACTACCGAGAGATCTTCATGAAAGACCACCACCAAGAGATCTTCATGAAAGACCACCACCAAGAGATCTTCATGAAAGACCACCACCAAGGGATCCATTTGAAAGGCCACCCCCAAGAGATCCACATGAAAGACCACCACCAAGGGATGCTTTTGAAAGGCCAACCCCAAGAGATCAATATGAAAGACCATCTCTCAGAGATCAATATGAAAGGCCACCCCCAAGAGATCAGTATGATAGGCCACCTCCATCAGGAACATTTGATAGACCAACTCCATCTGAAATATTTGATAGATCAGTTCCATCCGGCCAATTTGACAGACCACCACTTGGGTTTCCAGATAGACCTCCATATAGAGAAAGACCACCACCTTTGAGTGATGGACCGCCACATTACGACAATAAGCCTCCGCTAATTGAGAGACAATATGATCATCCAACTTATGGAGTTGATGCAAGACCTCCATCAGATGACCACTTTCTAAGAAAAGGACCATTTGGTTATAATGATAAAATTCAACCAACATTTGACCAGAAAACTGGCAGACCATCTGTGCAGTATGATGCAAAGCCAGCTGCTGAAACAAGTGGTGGTTCTCCAATGGATATAGTGGATGATCAAGAAGAGAATAAAAGTGAGGATTACCCACAACCTAGAGGTTTCCAAAATCCACCAGTAAGAGCTCCATTTTCCAACCTGCCAAGTTTCGACCCAAGATTTCCAAATAGACCTCCACCTGCCAGGCTACCAGATATCAGACACCCACCTCCAAGACTTGGAGTTCCAGGTTTTTCACAGCCACCATTTAACAGACCTTTAAGAATAAATGAAAGCATTCCAGTAAGTGCAAATCAGCCAAGACCTAATACCCCATTTACATCTATAGGAACACCAGGCAATACTGTTCAGCCACTTATACCAGGACTCGTAGGTGTATCAGATCCACGTCAAAATCAACCTATACAAAGGCCACTAATTGATGATTCAAGAAACAAGTCTGATGATCTGATTGACAATAGAAATAGGAGACCTCAGGACACTGACAAAAGAGGAGAGGAGACTAAAATCCCATCAAGACTGAATGATAGGCCATCAGATGTAGATTCAAGAAATCCAAGAAGTACAGGAAGAGAGGTTAAACAAGATGTTGATACTAGACAACGCCGCGATGAAGATATGAAAAGAGATGATGAAAGAAGAGATAGAGATAGGGAAAGAGATCCTGATCGCAGGCGTGACATAGATCGTTATAGTAGGGATGATAGAAGCAGATCAGAAGTTGATAGAAGACGTTCTGATAACGATAGGAGAGATGATCGTGTCAGAGACCGAAGTAGAGACTATGACAGATCAAGAGATTATGATAGGCCTAGAGATTATAATAGATCTAGAACCGCAGACAGGGATAGAGACAGTAGATACAGGGATGATAGGGACAGTCGCAAATCTCCACGAGATAGTCGAGACAAAAAAGTAGACGAGTTCGGAAGAGAAAAGCGTTTTGAGGATAGAGATGCAAAAAGGGAAAATGAATCAAGAACAACTCCAAGCAAAACAAGTCAGCTACCTAAATCAGATATAAGCACTGCACCTAAACAAACTCCTGTTTCTCAAAGTAGTGTAAGTAAGTCTTCAATTCCACCAACAACGGTGTCTTTGCAATCTATTCCTGTACCACCAAAGATTCCTAACACCCAAAGTACTTCACCGAGTTTTAAAACATCATCATTTTCAAATCTACCTGTGTCTAAAGATGCTGTAGTAGATAACAGATCTGTTTCAAATGCACCAGTTTCATTTAGTATTGCTAAAAGTCCTGCATCAGCTGCAAGTAGTACAACGTTACAAAACTTACCAAAAAATAGTGCCTCAACAGTGACTGCGCCTAAACCACTTCTGAGTACATCTATACCAAGCCCACGATCTTTAATGAGTACAAACATAAACAGCGGGAGACAAAGTAGGTTTGACACTTCAACTCAACCAGGAATATTAGGAGCAGCTCCCCCAGGTGTAAGACCTGTAAGACCAACACTGAATGCACCGATAATGCCAAGAAAAGCTGCCAACGATTGGGAGCAACGACCAAAAGTACCTTTATTGCCTGATACGCCAAGACCTCAATCTGCAGGTACAAAAGCTTTTACTGATACACCAAAACCTTCATCGAAATTCACTGATTCATCAAGACCTCCCCTGTCAGTGCCTCCACTTAAAAGTTCTCCATCAGCCAAGATTGATGCAGCTGATCCAAAAGGATTAAAACGACAGTACAGACAAACCATGCCTTCTCTATCAATAGTAGTGAAGAATTTGCCTACTAATGCTGGGTATAGGGATGTAAGAAAATTCTTTCAGGGATGTGAAATTCCTTGGGATGGATTAAAGATGATAAATGATGAAGAAGGAAAGAGAATTGGTGTTGCTTACATTAACTTTTGCAGTTCACAGGCATATTTTGAAGCTATAGAGAGAAATAAAAAAAAATTAAATGACAATGTTATTGAAGTTAAATCTTGTCCTCAAGAAGAATATGATAAACAAGAAGATTCATTCATGCCCTCAAAGGATAATGAAGCAAAGAAACCGAAGATAGTTGAAGCGCCTAAAACATCTCCTGCTAAAACAATTCCTAAAGAAAATATAGTTCAGGTAAAAGGCTGGGCAACTTCAGTGAATAAAGAAGATCTTCAAAAATTCTTTAAGGATCTTAAAATTGCAGAAAATGGGAGTGCAATATATATTGAACATGATCCGCAAAGACGACCAACTGGTATGGCAATGGTGAAATTTGACAATGAATCTGACTTTAATAAAGCTTTAACATTAGACTTGAAACAGCTAGCAGGAAAAACTGTTCACATAAAATCAGTATCTCAGAAGGACTTGGATAATTTAAAAGAAGAACTTAAAAAAACTAGTACTCCTTTGATTCCTTCCGTTCCTCAATTGATCCCATCCGGTAATAAAGATGTTAAAGCTGCTGGAGATGCACCAAAATGTGACTATACATGTGTTCATTTAAAAGGACTACCGCCATATGTTGCATTGCCAGATTTGCAGTTTAGTTTCTTTTCTGGTCTAGAAGTTGGCAATCGAGGTATTCATCTAGTGCTAGATTCAAATGGAAAATCTTTAGGGGAGGCTTTTGCAGAATTTATCAATGAGTCAGTTTGTGCTAGGGCATTACTAAAAGATAATGAAGTTTTTATGAGAAAGCCAGTGACTGTGAAACCTATTCAAAAGAGTGAAATGATAGACATGTTAAGAATGATAAAGCAACCAGCAGGCCGTGCAAATACTGGTCCACAGTTTGGACGTAGAAGTACATACTATGTGAAAACAGAGAACTGGCCTTTTACCATTTCAATCCGAGAAGTGCTCAATTTTTTCCAAGGCTTTAACCCAATCCAGGAAACTGTTCGTGTACAAATTGGTAATGACATGCAAGGTTCAGCAGCAATGGTAGGGTTTAGGAGCCAAGAGGATGCTGAGAGGGCTGTCAACAGTTTAAACAAGCAATACTACAGACAGAGACAAATCAGAATGGAACCAGCACACATGTAATAAGGTTAGTATTGGAATGCCATGAAAAATAGAGGATCCTGTTGGGTTTTTTATGACAATGGTTTGCTCGATATAATTGTTTTTCTACTTTCTTTTTTTAAAAATGATTAGAAACTTTTTGTATGACATTTTCAAATTTCGATTTGCATATAAATGTTGATTTTTTTTTTTAAACGACTACCTGAAAATATCTTAAACATAGTTATATAGACAGGATCCTGTACTGATGGTCTTTCCAATATTTCAAAGTTACTACGAATATAAACTTTATCATACAAATCAGCAATAACTTAGGCTACTTTGAAAGCAATATGTTAAATATTTTATATTTGAAAAGAAAACCTTTATATAATCTATTTTTTACGTAGAGGAGAACTGATGTTTTGCATCTTATGGTTAAAACTCAACTGATTAATTTTATTTAATGAAAAAAGATTTTAAGATTCTGGTTAAAACATGTATTTTAAGTGAAAATAATTGTTCTCTAATTTAAACTTGTATACGGATGCTACGTCACCAGAGTTACAGCAATACAACAGAAAATTAGGTCGAGCTATGGATAACTTTAAACGAAACTTCTTATTATGAAGTAGATGAAGTTCATAAAGTGATTAAAATGTTATGTATGACTGAAATCTTTCAAAAAAGATTAAGAATTTTATAAGAACTATTTATCAAAATAGTCTTAAATGTCTTAAAATGCCTTTTTTTTATCAAAGAGAGAGATCCCATTTCAAATTCGTAAAATGTTTTGATTATGTTAATGCACGAGAGAGAGAGACAACTTCATCAGGAATGCTTGTAAAGGCAATTATAAAATAAAACATAAAGAACAGTTTCAACAGTGTAACGAATGTATTTTTATAATAATTTTAAAATTAATAATTTAAACTTAAAATATCTTGATTTGCAATATAATAAACAGAGTACAATGATAAGTAACATTCAAGTGCAAAATCTAACCATCTAGGCTCTAGCAAAAAGAAAGGTTTAAATAATACTCTAATATACTGTACAAATGAAAATTGACAGACATTTTGCACAGATTTGTAAGTCGATAGAACAAACAAACCAAACAAACAAGCACCATAGCCATTGCAGTGTGATAAGTTGATATGCAACAGGTAATAACCGAGATTTACAGATACATTTCATTTTATAATATACGAATAGATACAATATGATGAAGAGAACATTTATAAATCAAACTTTAAAATGACTTTTTGAAATAAAGGCATTACGATAATCCTTGTGAACAGACAGACGACTGATTTGTGTACACATGACTTGCTTCAATATTAAAATGTGTTTTTTTTCTTTTTCTAAGATATTTGATTTCAGAATTTGCTGTTAATACTTTTCTTAAATGCAATCTGAATGAAATACATTTCCTGTGTCCATGCTTTATACCGTTCAATTATCTGACAACGCATAGACTCTATTTGCGTTTTTTTTTCTAATAATTATTGCATCTCCCCATTTTTCTACCCCTAGGTTTTTGAAGGTATATTTCATTACGACAAAACTCCTGGATTCAAAAAGGTTTCAAGCAGAATGGTTATCATGAATAGTCGGATCCTTATAATTAAGTTAAAGGATATAATGTATTTTTTAATCAGATTGCCCCACAAGTTCTAAGAGGGGATAGCAAAGGGTCATTTTTATACGACCGCAAATTTTGAAAAAATTTTCGTCGTATATTGCTATCACGTTGGCGTCGTCGTCGTCGTCGTCGTCGTCGTCGTCGTCGTCGTCGTCGTCGTCGTCGTCGTCGTCCGAATACTTTTAGTTTTCGCACTCTAACTTTAGTAAAAGTGAATAGAAATCTATGAAATTTTAACACAAGGTTTATGACCATAAAAGGAAGGCTGGTATTGATTTTGGGAGTTTTGGTCCCAACATTTTAGGAATTAGGGGCCAAAAAGGGCCCAAATAAGCATTTTCTTGGTTTTCGCACTATAACTTTAGTTTAAGTTAATAGAAATCTATGAAATTTTGACACAAGGTTTATGACCACAAAAGAAAGGTTGGGATTGATTTTGGGAGTTTTGGTATCAACAGTTTAGGAATTAGGGGCCAAAAAAGGGCCCAAATAAGCATTATTCTTGGTTTTCACACAATAACTTTAGTTAAAGTAAATAGAAATCAATGAAATTTAAACACAATGTTTATGACCACAAAAGGAAGGTTGGTATTGATTTTGGGAGTTTCGGTCCCAACAGTTTAGGAATTAGGGGCCAAAAAGGGACCCAAATAAGCATTTTTCTTGGTTTTCGCACCATAGCGTTAGTATAAGTAAGTAGAAATCTATGAAATTTAAACACAAGGTTTATGACTATAAAAAGGAAGGTTGGTATTGATTTTGGGAGTTTTGGTCCCAACAGTTAAAAAGGGGCCCAAAGGGTCCAAAAATTAAACTTTGTTTGATTTCATCAAAATTGAATAATTGGGGTTCTTTAATATGCCGAATCTAACTGTGTATGTAGATTCTTAATTTTTGGTCCCGTTTTCAAATTGGTCTACATTAAGGTCCAAAGGGTCCAAAATTAAACTTAGTTTGATTTTAACAAAAATTGAAACCTTGGGGTTCTTTGATATGCTGAATCTAAAAATGTACTTAGATTTTTGATTATTGGCCCAGTTTTCAAGTTGGCCCAAATCGAGGTCCAAAATTAAACATTGTTTGATTTCATCAAAAATTGAATAATTGGGGTTCTTTTATATGCCAAATCTAACTGTGTATGTAGATTCTTAATTTTTGGTCCAGTTTTAAAATTGGTCTAAATTAAAGTGCAAAGGGTCCAAAATTAAACTAAGTTTGATTTTAACAAAAATTAAATTCTTGGGCCTCTTTGATATGCTGAATCTAAACATGTACTTAGATTTTTGATTATGGGCCCAGTTTTCAAGTTGGTCCAAATCAGGATCTAAAATTATTATATTAAGTATTGTGCAATAGCAAGTCTTTTCAATTGCACAGTATTGTGCAATGGCAAGAAATATCTAATTTCACAATATTGTGAAATAGCAAATTTTTTTTTAATTAAGAGTTATCTTTCTTTGTCCAGTATAGTAAGCAAGAAATATCTGCAAGATTTTTTTTTAATTGGAGTTATCTTTCTTTGTCCAGAATCAACTTAAATCTTTGTTATATACAATATACAATGTATATACAACTCGTCTAAACATCAACCCAACAATGTTAGATCTGTAAATTTGCTTTCGCATGTATATTCACTTTTTACTACCAACTGATAAATTTAAATAATCTTTACCATTCATTGATAACAAGCAGTTTTTTTACATCTTAATATTTTATGATGTATTTAAATGAGTAGTAATTGTTGCAAACTCCATTAGAATATTTTAATTGAAATTAGTTTTGGAATAAGGGAAAGGGGGATGTGATTTAAAAATTGGGTTCAATTTTTCTCATTTGAAATTTCATAAATAAAAAGAAAATTTCTTCAAACATTTTTTTGAGAGGATTAATATTCAACAGCATAGTGAATTGCTCTAAGAGAAAACAAAAATTTTAAGTTAATTTGAATACATTCATTCTGTGTCAGAAACCTATGCTGTGTCAACTATTTAATCACAATCCAAATTTAGAGCGGAATCCAGCCTGAATGTTGTGTCCATACTTGCCCCAACCGTTCAGGGTTCAACCTCTGCGGTCGTATAAAGCTACGCCCTGCGGAGCATCTGGTTATTATATATGTTTGTGCTGAAAGCATTATCGCCATGTTTGATGCAGTTAAAATTGCTTTGCTCGAAAATTATTTCATGTAAAGATTATTTTGTATTCAGATTTATTGTTGATACTATTAATTTGTACTTTCATTGGGTGGAAACTTCTTGGTCATTTTTGAAATATTATTTAACAATTCCTACGATATGCATCATTAGAACAATTTATAACACATAATAAATAATGAGTATTTTAAGATGAAATATATGTAGTTTCGGTTTGCTTAATAGTCTTAAATATGTTCTTTGAATTGAAAAGAAAAAAAAATTCTTGGAAATAAATCAAATTACCTCTCACTTGTTTAAAAATGAGATAGAATATAATCCGGATTACTACTTTATCTTAAACATTAAATAACAACAAGGAAATCATATAGAACCATGAGAAATGCTATGATATTTTGTCTTTAAACCATAAAATTTAGAAAATTAATGACACGTTTAGGATTTTAAATTTATTAGCACACACTTGTAAGAGAATAAAGTTCAAGCATGTTACACATCCTATGTATCAACCGAGGTATCAACAGTGATAGGCTTTCGCAGAAACTTGAAAGTTAATAACTAGTATTGTATAATAGTAAGTGTGTACATTTAGAAGTACTTTGAAGGAAGTATTACCAGAAAATTATTCAAGCATAATTTGTATTATATGTCTTCGAATGTTTCACAATATTATAATGCAATCAATATGTACTACCTGTTTTCTAACGAATATTTGTACTTATATGTGACTTGACAGAAGGTTGAAAATGTTAACAATTTTGGTCTAAATGGCCCCTAACAGTTTAGAGTAACTTTTTGCTTTTTATTTGCAAAACGTGTTGGTACCACTGCTTATATATTGTGACTGACCAACACAAAGTTAAATTGTTCCATTAATTTATTTGATATAACACATTTTTATTCGCACACACTATAACTTAATAGAAGTAAATACTAGGTAAAAGTCATGCAGGGTCTAATCTGACAATAATATTATGTTATACCGAGTGTAAAATGGACACAGATTTACTTGAAAATCAGAATGGAAATATAGGAGAAGCACAGAATGATAATATAATCCAAAATTTATCACAATCTAGTCCTAAACTACATCAATGTCTAGTTGGACGAAAGTAATTGATACACACTATAAATATCATGTATATATAGGGACCAACAACATTATTTCTTTGAATGAATAACCGACATATTTAAATAATGTTGAACAATCGGGAGCAAGCAGTCGCCTAAATTACAAAAAAAAAAGATTCGATTTGTATGTCAACTATACACAAATGAAACAAAAGATGAATTATACTTAAATATTGTTGAGTGATACTATATATATAGTACGTTCATTTCAGCAATTCGAACCTTGTGTAAGAGTTACCAATTTCGTCAATTACCAATCAACAAGGAAATGTGAAACAAACTTGTTTTATGCATGATTATGGAGGGCTTTATTGGGAAATTATCATTTCAAAGATAACTTCTCGAACAAAACATCTTTTTTTTGTATTTGTATACCTCTGCTTGAAAAACATAAAAGCACTTCTATATGTACTCCTCGACATCATTGCAATAAGTGTATACGAGCATGGAATAATCGAGGGAAAATAGCAGCTTAAATTATCCTACCGTTGTATCTATTAAACCAGAAAACAATGCAAAATTAAACTTGTTCAACTGTTAATCGACAAATAACCTTTTTGATGCTGATACATGTTGAACATGTTTGATTAACTTGTAAAAAACTATAAAAAGTCTGATCATTTTTTTAATCCGCCCAACTGATATATGTGATCACCCGGGATTGTGAGATGGGACATAATTCTAAGTTGAAGACATGTCATGAAAGAGGGTTTGGATGGGGTTAAATGATTAAAGAATAATGCCCTTAAAAAATGAAGATTAGAGAATAACGGGCGAAAAAATGAAGATTAGGGGTTATTTTTTTTGTAGATTAGAGAAAAAAGGGTTAATTTTTTAGATTAGAGAAAAAAGGGGTGAAAATTAAATGATTACAGAATAACAGACACACCCCAACCCCAAAGAAAATCCAGACCCTCATGAAACTAACTTTGTGTCTGTATGACTTAGAAGTTTCATACATCATTTTAATCATCAACTGCCAACTTTTGTCATGTTATTTACTCTTAAATTAGCAAAATATTGGTCGAACAGCTACTTTATTTTAGGTATATACTTGTATGTAGTTTTTTTGTTACTCAAAGTTAAAAATAGTTTACTATTAAATAATACATGTGAAAAAGTTATACACATCAATTGAATCAGTAGATAATAATTATGTTTCTTAGTATGTTTTTGCAAAAAATAGGTCAATATGTGTATTGATATACTCGAGGATATACTAGTATCTAAGTTGACATCCATGCTTTTTAAAATGCTTTTCATGATTTTCAAACAATTTTCCTCAAAGTTGTAAGTATTAATTGGAATTAACTACATTATTTATTAACAACAGTAATATACCATCCCATGTTACATCATTTAAACATTAGACACAATGTATAACACACTTACGTGAATATACACATTCTAGATCTTGACCCTAGTAACATTACAAATGTCATATACTTTATTGACAAAAATGCAAGCATATTTTATTTCACTCGTAAAATCAGTGTTATTCATACAGAGCATGAATTATTAAAATTCTAAGGATTTTTTTTTTATCTCAGGCATAGATAACCTTAGCCGAATTTGGCACAATCTTTGGTATTTTGGGTCATCAACGCTCTTCAATTTTGGACTTGTTTGGCTTCCTAACTATTTTGATTTGAGCGTTGCTGATGTAGTTTTATGTAGACGAAACTGGCGCCTGGCATATTAAATTATAAGCCTGGTATCTTTGATAAGTATAGATGGATTTCAGTTACCATTTATGGTGGGTCTCATTGGGGTCTAAGCGTGACGCGGGATTGCCGATTTTTAGTAAGCGTGACACGTGAAAATCATATTATTGTGTCGTGAAAACGGGAAATGAAGCCTTGCGGGACCCGGGAAATGACCAAAAAATAAGAATTGGTTACTTACATAGTGTAAGCGGGATACGGGAATCTGACAAAACCGTAAGCGGGATCCGGGATCGGAACCCCCCAATGAGACCCCCTTTATATATCAGTAATTTGGTTGAAACAAGAAACTCTTATCTGAGCATTTTCTGCAATAAAATGTATTTAGTAATTATCTACTTATATCTAATTATATTGCTGTCATTGCTATGTGCAGTTTTATAAATTTGAAATATTTTGGCATAAGGTATTTGTACTTTTATATTTAAAAATTTCACCAATTTGGATGAAAATTAGTAATTTATCTTTTTAATAGTTGTTATTGTTGAGAACGTGCATTTCCATTGACTCTGTCTGGAATAAAGTCATTTATTATGAATGACATTTAAAAATACGCTACTTTTTTGACAATTTCCGTTTCCATTTTTGTAAAATTCAATGAATTGCAAATATTTCTGACAAAAAGAAGACAACCATTGATAACAATCATTAAATTGTTTTGCTAAGTCATATGCTTTAAAAAAATCAGTGTGTACCTAAAAAGAAAAACCATGTATAAAAGATCAGTAAGCTTCATTCTTTTCTTTACTTTCCTCTTTACATATTCTGAAAAAAAACCTTTAAATTCTAATTTGTAAACTCAAACGAACATAAAATATTTATCAAATAACCACAAACTCTTACATAGGAGTAGCCACTTGCAGAGACACGCGCACATTTTTATTATAAATGTGAGTATACTATTGTGGCAAGTTCATATAAATACACAGGTATTGAGGTTTATGAACCCTTCTGTAGCCATTATCGTACGAATTTTTCAAACCTCAATTGTATCAAAACTACAGAAATAATAGAGATAGGCCATTTACTACATATTCCAAGGAGAAACTTGATGCAAAGCATTATTTTTTACTGTTTCATTGCATTTGATAGAAAAAGAGGACTTGGAGGCAAATAAATCAAGATGTTTTATAGAAAACCCACAGCCTTCAATACAGAGATTTTTGTTATAAAATTTGAAACATAAATTACTCACTTGATTTTCTATGATGTGCAAGTGTTTATTTTTTACAAAAAGTTCTAAGCAACCTGTAAATTCCAAAACACTTCGTGCTGAGTCACTAAAGTCGAGCGAACCTTAAAAGGTGTACTTGGTTTTGGCCATATTTATATTTGTTTTAGGGAGCTACCATTTGATTTTTATGGGGGGTTAGGATGAAATTTGAAAAAAAATTAGGCAGGACAGAAGTTGTGAGTAAAAAAAAAAAGGCAGGATGAGACACTTGCAAAAAAAATAAATTCAGGATGACAATTTATGTAAAAAAAAGTCAGGATAAACTACAAAAAAAGCAGGACCGGTTAGAGTGAAAAATAAAAAGGCAGGACAGAGATTACAACTAAAAGATAATGCAACCCCCCTAAAAATCAAATGGTCGCTCCCTTAACCAATAACAACATTTATAAACGTGTTTTAAGGAAAGCAATGCTAGCACTGCATGCAATAATCTTATATCTATCAGTCATCAAATTGCCAAATATGAGTGTACAAGGATTTTCTATAAAAAATCTTGATTTATTTGCCACTAAGTCCTCTTTTTCTATCAAATGCAATGGAACAAAAAATAATGCTTTGCATCAAGTTTCCCCTTACAATATGTACAAAATGGCCTATCTCTATTATTCATTATATCTGTAGTTTTGATACAATTGAAGTTTGAAAAGTTCGTACAAAAATGGCTACAGAAGTGTACATAAACCTTTAGCAGCTTGTACTGGTTTCCCCATACTTTTGATCACCGTCTACAAATCTGAAAGTAAAGAATATTGTTTTATATTACTGGACTCTAATGGATCGATTGACTTTAAACCACCTGAGTTCACTCGTGCGTGAACTCAATATCCCAATCGAACCGACCTTACTATAATTAACCAACTTGTAAACTATAAACAGACAACATTTTACTTGTTCGATTTTGTACAACTTAGATAAATACATTTAGGGAATTATATAACTAGTAAAACTGATAGTAACCGAGCTAAAAGAATGGAATTATATCTATATAGGTAATGAACTTGCACTTTCGCAAACCAATAGTTGTAATTTCTTCCTGCTAAATCGCTATCGAAATCTGTTAACAAAATGTAGTTTGTTTCACGATTATTGTAAGCAGTCAGTTCTCTGTAAATAAAAATCATAATTCTAATTTCTATCCCTTCACTCCGGATTTTTGAACTTTGATCTTCATTCCTACTAGAAGTATACCTCTTTTCAAACAATGATCAACAATCTAAAGATAAAAAAGCATTGGATTCATATTTGCGACATCTTTGATATTCATTGCAGCAAAATAGTACTTCTTATTACTAGGTTGAATAACTTGCATAAAGTTAAGAAGAAACCGTAGCCTCTTGTTCGAGCGCCAATTGAAACGGTTTCAATAGAAGGATTGGCAAGCTAACTGTATTTCGCAGTATTTTAATTATAACAAATTGAGGACAAGTGTTAGAATGACCATTCAAAAGTCCACGTGCGTGCAAAAATTAAATAAAAGGTGGGTTAAGGTGTTAATTGTTTTGGTTTTATCTCACATTTATTTGAAAAATACATACGAGAACTACTTGTAAATCCTCATAAATATTTACTTAAAACCCATTGATTTTCAATGTTAAAAATATATGTCGACTTCATCTTATTTGTGCTATGCTGTGAGCTTGATGCTTATCTAGGAGTAAAGATGAGTGGATACGAGTTGAGTATGTTATGCTACAATCAAACTAATTGTCTTCAATAATACATTTCATAAACTTGATTAACCACACACTGTAATTGGATAACACGCATTCCGTAATTGAAAATTCACAAAAGGATTGCTGCAAATTTCTTCAACGTGATACAGTTACAGATGTTTAACGACGTGTGATGCATGGTGATTTTGTAAAGAATCTTTTTACAATACAGTTGAGACAGTTTTTAAAATGTACAATAACACCTTTATTGGGCATACATGAAGCAGATTGTTACGCAGTGGACCGGACAAAACTACACTGACACTAAAGAAGGAAATCATTGTACGTTTTATAAGCCGATTCATGAAACGTATTTACACATTTTCATGCAGCAGTTTTTTCACGAGTAATGTGCAGTGTACCGCACAAAAATCGATTTTTGGTGGACTTTGGTGTTTAAGTTGTCATGAGCCCGGTATAGTCATTAAAACATTGGTACAGTCTTTCAATGTTGGCAAAATCATTATTCTACACTTTGTTTGCGTCCTCCACACAAGGCATATATGGAGTGTGCCAGATTTGTCGTTGCGCTTTGTGTCTTTTATTTTCATTATTAATCTGCCCACATATGTGTAGATACTAGTAACTTCATTCATCTATGATCTTCCTAACACTATATTTGAATGGAGCGTCATCGACGACAGTGGCAGCTTGAGCAATTTTCACAAGGAGGGTCCCACTGACTGCCAGTCATGCTTCAGTGATTTCCTATAAAAATCAACATTTTTTTTTACGATAAAAGGGGGCCTGGACCCTCTGAAAAACCCTCTTAATCCGTCTCTGGATGAGTCATATTATAGACGAAATGATTTTTGCAAACTATGCTGTTAGCCTGGTATCTTTGAAATATATGTTTTAGCCATCATTTAGAGTTTATCGATCAAAATAATAAGCCATAGTTCACCTTGGAGTTATCATTCTAAATGATTAGACGCTGGACTAGGAATTTGACTTCTCTCTCTACTTGTTAGGGTCTTTCGTATCTGCATACATAAATGATAATCTAAAAAAAATGTTACGGGTTCCGTCGTACCTTGTGTTTCGGTTGTTACAGGCCTAATTTATAAGCCATGACCTTGTCAGTTTTCGATTTATGAGTTTGACTGTCCTCTTGTATCTTTCGTCCCTCTTTTTAAACAAATCAATTTACGTAAAACAAATACACAAGATATAACCGACGTCAGCTGTATTATCGGATGATGATTTCGAGCAGAACCTGCGATAGTCGTGAAGCAGCACATCATAAGAAAAAAATCAGTAGCAAATAACTCAATAGACCAGTACGAACACAAAAACTATATTCTAACTTCACCGATATAAGAATGCCCCACCTAAGGGCATTATGTTCGTCTCTCGCTTCAGGTTACAGTTTTTGATTAATTTTGTTTTAATGACGTTGAAGTCCTATAAACTTGAAACTTGGTGGACATGTTCCTTTTGATGGGATCTTTATATGTGCGAAACAAAACAAATATACAGGTAAATTTTGTATCTCAGTAACTTTTTCCATGCAGTAGGTAATTAGTTTCTTGCCACCTCTAGTCTCGGTTCCTTGATGAGGAAAAACTTTAACCAGATGCAGATATTAACAATTTCATGCCCCACCTACGATAGTAGAGGAGCATTATGTTTTCTGGCCTGCGTCCGTTCGTCCCGCTTCTGGTTAAAGTTTTTTGTCTAGGTAGTTTTTGATGAAGTTGGAAGTCCAGTCAACTTGAAACTTATATTATTATATATATTCCCTGTGATATGATCTATCTAATTTAAATGTCAAATTAGAGTTTTTACCCCAATTTCACGGTCCACTAAACACAGAAAATGATAGTGCGAGTGGGGCATCCTTGTACTATGGACACATTCTTGAATATCCTTTGTATATTTGTGTATAATTAATCAATGATTGATTACATTAATTATAATTTCCACATTAACATTTATTTGAACAAGGTCTCTAAAAAAAAACGGTTAACCTTATTTTGGATACACAACTAGACAATTACAGATTAATTTACACTGAACATGGAAAAAGTAACTTAGTGCAATAATATTTGAGGAGATTCTAAATCTTTACAGGTGTTACTTGTCCTCTGAAAGAAACACGTGGAGGGAAAACGTAGTTACTGAAAGCTTGTTCAAAGCCAACAAAATTAGGAAATAAATTCATGTTAACTCTCCCAGATTAAAGAATGTTGACCACAAACTGAAACTTAATGCCTCCATGGCAAACACTATTGACAATTGTTTTAGTTTAACATAAAATGGAAGAAGAACGAAATCTTAAAACTAAAACTATTTGAAGGAATTTAAAAAAAAAATTCTTAAGGGTTCCGCGGAACCCAGTGTCTCGCCTACTTATGCTGTTAATTGCAGGCTCAACAAAAGAGGAATAAAATCAATAAAAATATTCCTCTTGATACTATCTTATGATTCTAAGAAGCTTCTGTCCAAGTTTGGTAAAAATACAGTATGTTTTGAAAACTTTAACTGCAGATTGTCTGTAATGTAAACTGGAAGAAAAACTAAGTCCATTTATAAGTAAAATACAGATACACAGGTACAAAATTTTTTACAAAATTTTCTTATAGATACTAGCTTTTGATCATAAACAAGATTCTGTCCAAGTTTTGTACAGGTCCAAAATAGTATAAGAAAGTTATTAAAATTTTAAAAACTTTAACCACAGAGTGAATGCGTTGTTTTCTTGCAGAAAATCTATGTCCATTTAAAAGTAAAATGCACAAAAAAAATGGATTTATTTGTTAACAAAATTTACTTCTGGATACTATGTTATGATCATAAACAAGCTATTGTCTAAGTTTGGTACAAACCCAGGATAGTTTTAAGAAAGTTATTAAAATTTCAAAAACTTTAACCACAGAGTGAATGTTGTTTCCTGGCAGAAAAACTAAGTCCATTTTAAAGAAAAATATGGAAAAAATGGAATTTTATTTTTCCAAAATTTCCTTCTTGATACTATATTATGATCATAAACAAGCTTCTGTATAAGTTTGGTACAAATACAGTATAGTTTAAGAAAGTTATTAAAATTTCAAAAACTTTAACCACAGAGTGAATGTAATGTTTCCTGGCAGAAAAACTAAGTCCATTTATAAGTAAAATACGGAAAAAATGGAATTCTATTTTCACAAAATTTACTTCTGCACACTATGTTATGAACATAAACAAGCTTCTGTCCAAGTTTGGTAGAAATCCAGTTTAGTTTAAGAAAGTTATTAAAATTTCAAAAACTTTAACCACAGAGTGAATATTTGTTGACGACGCCGACGGAATGTAGGATCGCTATGTCTCGCTTTTTCGACTAAAGTCGAAGGCTCGACAAAAATGGAATAGTATACTGACATGTGATAAATTAAAATCATGTTAACATCTGAAGAATAGAAGATATAAGATTTATATAATAAAGGAGAAGAAAGCCAAAGTGTAGGTATGTTTTTACAGAATTTTGCTAATTATAATCGGATGTCAGAAGTCGCAGATTTTTATTATTTTTTAAACAAATGATTTTAGGAGAAAGGTTGTTTTCACGGATCCGATTACCTTTATGTGACTGGCTTGGTATCTGTTTCATTAATGGTTTATCAATCAACTTGAACAGAACCGTAGTACGAACTTTCTTTAGCTTTAATACTGGCATTTTCATGTCGTTTGTTAATGGTATGTTATACTCAAATATTAAAATTTACGAAATTTGTTTTTCAATCACCATTCAGGTTATGAAAACTGACTGCTTAATTGAAAATTGCATTATGTGCATGGTGTAGATTTCTAGTAAAATAGGTGTACAAATATGATCAAAAGAAAACTCGTTTAGAATATATGAACATTGCAAAATGAAAGCACTCTACCTTTCATTGTTCACAAGCACTTTGGATTTTCCGCCATAAATGCAGTTGCCTTATTTCTCAAACTTGAAACGTCTTAAGAACTATTCGGGATATATATTCTACATTTTATACAACCACAAATACGGAACTAGTCGAACAAAACATATTCACATTTTTGACATGGATGGTCAGAAAACTGTAAGTTCGAACAAAAGTATAAGCTAGGCAAATTTAAATGCTATCCAGTAGTCCAGTCATCTGACCGAGTTCTCTCTAAGAATTGTTCGATTGTGGTAATTGTCAATAAATGCAGACAACCAAGGAATGTTTGTTCCTCAAGCAAATGGCGGGCACCGAATTTAAGATCAGATACCTTTATTATATCTACCATGTCTACGATGATAGTGGAATATGAATACCGGTTGCTCGTACTTACAAATTAATCCAATGTGTGCTCTACAATGTAAAATAGAGCAACTTTACACTGTACCTTGAAGTCCCTTCTCCTTTAACTTTTTAAAACAAACATTTATCCAATGGATTACGAATCGTATGGTACACATTGTCGTGATAATACTCATCATCTGAATACCGGCATTTCGATATATCAAGAAGAGTACGGGCTTCCGCATAGTGGATGGGTTAATTAGGACTGTCGTTCATACAATTTATGTAAATGAACTCGTTTTCACGAAATCAATCAACAAGATATTGTCAGTCACTGCGCTGGACGCACCAGACGCAAGGCAAACATTTATCTATCAATATAAAATTGTTTGACATCTTTAAAAACATATTCGGTGTTTGCTGGATCTATGTTATCACTCCAGATTATGAGATGGTGCAAAATTCTAAGTTGCAGACATATCATTCCAACTTGTGTGTTTTATGACTTACAAAAACTCACTTGCCCTTAAAGTTAAGAAACGTTGGTTGAACTCCTACTATATTTTCATTTTACCCTCATGTTGTTACTTTGTAAATCCAAATTTAGGATTAATTAGTATTAATAAATAAATATGAAAAAGAAACATCTCAAATTTAAGCATTAAGAGATGCTTGTGTAAGTATAATATAATACAATGTGTTACAAGATGTTTATTGTAATTACCAACGTTGATTTTCATACTATTTTAAACCGTAAGATCGAGCACTTATTTGGTAAAACCTTCAGGAATTTTGGTCCGTATACTGCTCTTCAACTTCGTACTTTATTTGGCCCTTTTAACTTTTTGGATACGACCGTCACTGATGAGTCTTTTGTAGACGAAACGCGCGTTTGGCGTATATATGTAACACTCAGAAACGTGTCCTTCCCCCCAAACGTGTCCGATTCCCCCAAACATGTCTAGTTGAAAACAGCGCCAAAGCGTGTCATTTGTATAAACGCCCAAACGTGTCCATTTCCCAACTAACCCCCAAACGTGTCCATATCAAGCTTTATTTGGTTAATGCTATTTCATTAACGTATACTAATTTTACCATTTCATTAAAAATATAAATAAGGTACGTTAGTACTTTTTCAAACCGGCAGAATTAAACTGGGTTAAAGTGGGGTGTCGTTTCGGCTATATCGTATGTAAATTGTAAGCAAACTTGTTCAGTTAAACTGTACAGTTTAAGGGTCAAAGTGTCCATTTCTCTGCGCATTAAAACTTTAATGTTCTCCCTAATTATGCCTGAAATACTGGCAACTGGACAATTCGCAATCAACAGTCTAAAGTTAATTTATTCAGTAGAACTGAAAAAACATTAAAACTTGTATGTTTTTTCTAAATATGCATGAAATACTTGCAACTGGACAATACGCAACCAACAGTCTAAAGTTTATCTTAACAATAGAACAGTAAAAAACAAAAAATAAAAACAGGTAGCCTATGTTCTCTCTAAATAGAACTGCAAAACATTAAAACTTGTATGTTCTTTCTAAATATGCATGAAACACTTGCAACTTGACAATACGCGATCATCAGTTTAAAGTTAATTTGTACAGTATAACTGTAAAAACATTAAAACTTGCAAAACAAGTGTTCGCTCTAAATATACGTGAAGTACTTGTGTCTGGACAATACGTAATCAACAGTCTAAAGTTTATTTATACACTACAAAAAAAAATGCAATTAAAACCGGCGTTGATCACACAATAATAATATTCATAAAAAAAAGAATCTATAAAACCTATGCATGAAATATGTGGCACTGGACGTTATGTCTCTTTATCGTGTTTCTTTAAGTGATGATGGAAAACTAAAATTTATTAATAAAAACGGATAACCAGTTTATGATTTGATGAGATTTTGAAATACACACAAACTATTGACAAAAGTATGAAAAAAATGCTGTTAAAAGCCCGCCATGCAATATGCGGATAAATATAAAAGTGTATTAACAATAACAGATTAATTTTGCAATTATGATAATCATTAAAACCCTACATTGAACTAACTTAATCAGATAAATGACAGCACCTGTGTCTCCCATCATAGAACTGCCGTAAACTTTATCAGTAATTTTATTTAGGAGATACATGTATTAGCGCTACAAGACGTGTGACGTTTTGGCGTTAAATATTGGACACGTTTTGACGAATAACAATTATCGGACACGTTTGGGGGTTATGAAATCGGACACGTTTGGGGAATATTGTACATTTCGGACACGTTTTGGGGAATCGGACACGTTTGGGGGGAAGGACACGTTTGGGAGTGTTACATATATACTAACTTTAGCCCTGGTTTCTATATGATGAGTTGTTCTACAATTTAGTCGTCTGAAAAATCAGAGCCATCAAAAAATGGAAATATAAAAAAAAACATTGTATCAATATTGAGAATATTATTGAATACAATAGATAATGGAAATGGAATAAAACCATTTATCTCCAGCTAGTATCGTATATATTTATTTCAAAAATAAAATAATTTTAAAATAAATAATTGGTCTTTGAGAAGACGAGTTAGGGAAATTGAGATACTTACAAAAGCATCCGGCCATGTTTAAGTACACTTTTAACCGTCTGAATTTAATGTAAGAGTTTTTTTTATTCACAACAATCGAGACAACAATGCATGAGAATATCAAAAATAATGCATACGCAACTCCTCCTAAAAGGCCTAGTGAGCTTTTCTCATCATTTGGCGTCCGTCGTCGTCGTTAACTTTAAATTAACAAAAATCTTCTCCTGAAATGGGCCAAATTTAACCAAACTTGGCCACAATCATCATTAGGGTATCTAGTTTAAAATAATGTGTCTGGTGACCAGTGTTGGCCACCATGGCTAAAAATAGAGCTACAGTGTAAAATGTAGATTTTGGCTTATAACTCTAAAAGCAGAGCATTTAGAGCAAATCTGACATGTGGTTAAATTGTTTATCAAGTGAAGAACTGTCTGCCCTGAAATTTTCAGATGAATCGGACAACCGGTTGTTTGGTTGCTGTCCTTGAATTGGTAAATTTTAAGAAAATTTTGCCGTTTTTGGTTATTATCTTGAATATTAATATAGATAGAGATAAACTGTAAACAGCAGTTATGTTCAGCAAAATAAGATCTACAAATAAGTCAACATGACCAACATAATCAGTTGACCCCTTAAGGAGTTATTGCCCTTTAAAGTCAATTTTCATAAATTTGGTAAATTTTGGTAAATTTTAACAAAATGTTCTCCTCTGTAACTAATGGGCCAAGTTCATTATAGATAATTGTGAGAAGCACAAATGTTCAGTAACGTAATATCTACAAACATCACCATCACCAAAACACAATTTTGTCATTAATTCATTTGTTTCTTTTGTTTAATATGCACATATAATGGTTTACTTTTTTAAAATTGTTATTTGGATGGAGCGTTGTCTCATTGGCACTCACACCACATCTTCCTATATCTACATATAGACCAAGGTGAGCGACACATGCTCTTTAGAGCCTATAGTTAAATTGTACATTGGTTTCTAAATTGTCTGTGTGAACATTAACACAACTTAACATCATGAGTTGTGATGGTTGTCTCTGAGTGTTTTACAGGAGTTTGTGTAAAAGTATTAGAAATTAGATCAGTAAAAATATCAGGACTGCCCCTTGTTTTAAAAAAAAATGTCTGATAACAGCACCGACGATAAGGTAAGCTTAAAACTTTTAAAACATTATAAGTGATCTTTAGCTATTGGAATGTTCGTTCCTCTCGAGGTTGTTCAGACCTTTTGGACTTTTAGGGGAATTAAAATAATTCTTGTTCGTCGACTGGACTTAAATTAAATTTTAATATGTGATTCATGTAGGGAACAACCATTTAACTTAACAAGGGGGTTATGGTTTCTTTTTAAAAAAATCTGTTCCACAATTTGAAGAAAAAATATATTCTGAATCTAGATTTCCCCCATACCTGTTAAAAATTGAAAAAAATACTTGATTGATAGGGTTGAAAAACTGTAAAAAGAATAAGTTCACCCCTTGATGTTGAGATAAACAACCTTTGATGAATAAACTCGATAGTATGTCATACAATTTCGTGTGTTTTTTTAGCTAGTCGACATATAATTAACCATCGATGATGAACTTCGAAGACTGCCGACGGTCATTTAACCATAAATTGCATCAATAAAAATATAATTATATAGCTACTACATGCAATTTGCCGGTTGCTTTCATATTGTAGGTAAAACAATGGTTATCATCGTTTTAACCTGTATAAGAATGATTTTTCTTTGGACCGAACCAGCCAACCAAATGGTTCATTCTTGTTTCACTTTCAATGTTGACATTTTTTCCTTGTAATAAGTAAGCACATAATAATCCATCTCCAGTTAAGAGGTTTGAATAAGGTCGAACTATTTACTTGCAGGTTAATAACTCATTAACAGTGTTTCTTGGCTTATTTTGGTCTATTATTGATGTTTGCATATCTGGGAGCTTGAAGTATTCTGTTGCCAGACAGTAATCCTCTTTTAACATTTTTGTTTCAGAAATAATCGTACTTTTCTTCTCTTTAAAACAATGTATACAGTCACTCTTCCTATCTTTTTTGATTTTAATACGGAACAACCACAGGCACTTGTCTCAGAAAAAAACAATTCCTATATACCTTATTATAACACAAGGTACTTAACTTGCATTTTAGAAAAATGTTGGGTGGTGACGAAGTTCCGTTATATGCCGCTTTATAGGCTGTTAATCCCACTAAAGCTTGTTTTATCGTAAATCTAAATTGATTTATCTTTACAATGGTGTATAACATGCCTACATTTATTGATTCAAAATTATTACGATTGACATACTTTGGTAGGATTGCTACGGATGATTCCGACAACAAATGTAGGCATGTTATACACCATTGTATAGATACATCAATTTAGATTTACGATATCTAACAAGCTTTAATGGGGTTGACAGCCTATAAAGCGGCATATAACGGAACTTCGTCACCACCTAACATTTTTTCTAAAATGCAAGTTAAGTACCTTGTGTTATAATAAGGTATATAGGGAAAACAAATTCTGAGACAAGTGCCTGTGGGAACAACTTTTTTTTTAAATCTTCCGGAAGACAATCCAGCTGACGAAAAAATTCAGGCGGCTTCTGTTCCCCGCATATTGTACGAGATTGCATGACAGCTGGTTTTGAAAATCTAAAAAAATGTTTATGTCCGCCGTAAAATATGTTGAGTATTCAAAACTGGCATTTAAATCAGTTGATAAAGACTTGATCTGAAAAAAAAGAGGAAAGCTTAATAAATGAGAAAAAAAACTTTATTGTTTTTGTGTCAAATTATTGTCGTCTGTCATCAAGAATAAGGTCATACTTTCGATTAATTTACTCTTATCTAAATTCGTTCACTGTCAATTACCTCGATCAATTCTAAAAGCTATTAAACAAAAAAGTGAAATATATTTCAGATTCCTAAATAAATTTCTTAAGCCGTGTGGTGATCTTTATTTGCTTGCATCAACCCGATTTAGGTCTTTTATATATAAATATTTGTCTCGATGGGAAGCATATTTCACAATTTTAGATCCATGAAATATAAAAAAAAAGTGTATGGGTTATTAGAACTATCTCTTACAGTTATTACTTATTGACAACTGAAATTTAACGAATGATATATAACTATCGCTTATTTCTCGGTAAACTATGTTAACGTTTGTTGAAAGTCAGGAATGAACGTAATTTCCCGTTAGATCTGAATTCACTTTCTCTAAAGAATGTATATTGACGACTAAGTTTGTGGAAAGGAAAGTTTTAGGTCAATAGTTTTAGTGTCTGAAAGTATTGAATTTTCGCAGAATTTAGATGTCCATAGCCAATAACGAATAAACACAATATCTTTCAATACAAAGGAGAAAACTAAGGGCGACACAAAGTGAATGGTTAATGTTACAACAATTGCTTTGGTGTAAAGCGTTGACCAAAGTTCATTTTGTATGCCTTCCTTTGCAATGCAATTTGCCAGTTATAATTTTTTTCTTTTCATTGGAAGGACAAATGTAGTACACTGTGGGCTAACTCTGTTGAAGATTTTAAACAGATGACAAGTGAAAAAAAATATGCTTCATTTCTTAATGAAAAATAACTGTAAAAGTTTCCTTGTTATGATTTACTAGTATGTGAAAATTGATTTACAAGTGTTGTGAAATCATTCGTCAAACTTTTTTATAAAATGAATTACATGTAAAAAAAAAAAAAAAAAAGACAAACCAAGGGTTGTGAAATCATTCGTCAAACTTTTTATGAAATGAATTACATGTAAAAAAGACAAACCAAGGGTTATCAACAACCACAATTTGAAGAAAGAACACAAACTAGCTTTAAGAAAAAAAGGCAACGAGACTAACAGGATGTTCTATAAAACACTTCACAGAAAACTAATGATTAAGCAACATCAAGTCCAGGTAGACTGGGATATACTCCAGTTTCTGGAGATGCAAGCAATTCTTCTTCCACAGGTTGTATGCAGTCAAGCGTGCTTGGTAAGAACATGGCGATATTTGCATTTGGTAATATAACAAACGACGGAAGGAAGTCTTATATGATCATTTGTCATTCAGATGGTCAATAATGGTCAACCAAATTTCAATCTTTTCGATCGTCAGATTTCCACTTTATTGATAGAACCTTGTTAATAACTGTCGTAATAAATAGGAGACTTAAAAATACTTGCTGCAATGTGCTAAATGTAATGTTTCTATACAAGCAGTGGACATAATCAAACCATGTTGTTGAAGTGCAATACTTAACCTACCCTCATTGTCAATTTCTAGATGAAATTCACGATATTGAAAAGTCGTAACTCGTCAGTTGTGTTTTCTTTTATCTCAAGTTCAAAGAGATTAAAGATCTAATCGACACAATTGTCAAGATTTGATTTTTTACCGGGCGGACACCATCTTTAAAAAGAAACTTGTGTTGGAAGGATAGTTCGATTAATAGGCAATGCCATAACTTGTTTCTGATTTAAATTTTACAAGCAGTGTTCGAAACGAAATTAAAAAAGTACTTTTGAGGATATGAAAACCAAAAGGAACAAACAGAACAGCAACAATCCAAGGTGTTTGCTACCTGAGTATATCATGTTAATCATACCAATTCACTGTGCTTGCTTATGGGCGATGCTCTTCTTTAAGAGTACTATGCAGTTACTGTAATGTTTCGTGTGGCATCTAATTTGATATGTCATTTTATTCATATGCCTGATATGTTGTTACTGATAACGAAAATGAGGTGAAATTCGATGTGACGCTTTTCGCTTCTGTCGTTCATTAGTGTGGTAGAGATAAATCATCACTACGGTACAAACAGAAATATGATACTTACACTGACATTGTCAAGATGTTTGATTTCTCGATTGACAACATGTTCGTTACGTTTGAAGGATGTGTTTTTCAATAACAATCGGCAGTTCCATTGGAACTCAACGGTGCCCTTTCTTGTCGAAATATACTTTTATTCATAGGAGGCTGACTTTTTACACGAGTTTCTCATGAAGAAAGAAAATAAGTTAGCATTATCCAATCAAAGGTTGTTCTACCTTAGGAATAGATTACCTTAGCTGTATTTGACAAAACCTATGTTTGGTCCTCAATGCTCTTCAACTTCATACTTTATTTGGCTTTTTTACATCTTTTTAATCGGGCGTCACTGATGAGTCTTTTGTAGACAGAGGCGCGTCTGGCGCAGATACAAAATGTTCATCCTGGTATCTATGATGAATTTATTTACTCACCGCTACATAGCTGATGGTCTCTCAATTACAAGGTTTGGTCATTGTTAAACGCATCTGTCCTAATGATTTCGAAAAAAAACACGATACAACAGATACAGTTAGGTCTAGTTCAGATCCTAAACGTCTAGTAATTGAATGCGAGGAGGAAGATGTTACACGCAAAATTGTCCTTCAATTATTTGGCTTAAAATTACATCTAAAACTGTATACAAGTCAGACAAATTATAATTATTTTTCAATCCGTGTTACAAGTGTAGTACTTATAAAATCAAAACATGTGAACGCATCTACAAGCAACTGAGAAGTGTGGGAAGTTAACCTTTATTTATATTAAATTAAATGAAAATTGAAAAATTCGCTTATTCTGCAGAATATACAGAATCACGAGCACAGGGCTTATTTTTCTTGAAATTAAATTTCTATAAATTAATGTATTCTGTTAATACTGCCTATATAAGTTAGCACCACTGAGGTTACATTCCTTCAACTAAAAAGTTCAATTGTTTTTGTAATTATATCACCAGTTCTGTCAATGGTTATGGGACAGTCAAAGTATAAAACTATAAATCAGGCACATTAATAGTCAGTAAAGTTCGTTCTGCGGACATTTATATATTTTATTTTATAGTAATACATGAAATCACTAAATTTTTAGTCCTAACAGTTGAAACAAAACTCTACGACAATAGAGATTACATCATCTTCTGAATCTCAATTGTTCAAAATTCCAAGCAGCACCTGCATATACGGAGCACACATGTCCCAGTTGATACGATATTGGACGGGCATGATTTATTTTATGGATAGTATAAAACAAAGAGTTCCTAGTGGTAAAGTTGAAACCATCCTTGGTACATTTTGCGCAAGCCATCGGGTTGGTTGACCGTTATGGAATATCAGTTTCGAGACGGTTAATTTTTACGTAACCACAATCCTGTCGTCTTTTACCTGTATTGGATCTACCCAATTGAATCATCACCGAGTATATACTTAAATTAGCACATGAAGCTGTTTCTGCTTTCCCTTATGGATTTAACTTAGATCACGCCCGGTTTTGGGTTGCATGGTTAGTGTTGCTCGACCTTTATTTTTCTGTTCTAAGTTGTTCCTTTTGTATCTTTCATCTATCTTAATTTAATGGTTCATTATTGATTTCAAGCTTTATAAAGGTGCCTTATAATAGTTTCCGCCTGACTGAACTCATTTTCATTTGTTCAGCGACTGCTTTTAAACCTAAAGTTTTTGTCCAGCCTTCGACTTTAGTCGAAAAAAGCGAGACTAAGCGATCCTACATTCCGTCGTCGGCGGCGTCAACAAATATTCACTCTGTGGTTAAAGTTTTTGAAATTTTAATAAATTTCTTAAACTATACTGGATTTCTACCAAACTTGGACAGAAGCTAGTTTGTGATCATAAGATAGTATCCAGAAGTAAATTTTTGTAAAAATAAAATTCCATTTTCCCCGTATTTTACTTATAAATAGACTTAGTTTTTTTTCTGCGGGGAAACACAACATTCACTCTGTGGTGGAATTTTAATAACTTTCTTAAATTATCCTGGGTTTGTACCAAACTTTGACAGAAGCTTGTTTGTGATCATAAGATAGAATCCAGAAGTTAATTATGTAAAAATATAAATCCATTTTTTCCGTATTTTACTTTTAAATGGACTTAGTGTTTCTGCGAGGAAACATTACATTCACTCTGTGGTTAAAGTTTTTAAAATTTTAATAACTTTCTTAAACTATCCTGGGTGTGTACCAAACTTGGACAGAAGCTTATTCATGATCATAAAATAGTATCCAGAAGTAAATTTTGTAAAAAGATAACTCCATTTTTTCTGTATTTTATTTTTAAATGGACTTTTCTTTAAGTTAAAATTACATACAGTTAAAGTTTTCAAAACATTCATTAGATTTATTAACTATCCTAGATTTTTACCAAACTTAGACAGAAGCTTCTTATAATCATAAGATGGTATCAAGAGGAAATTTGTTATTGATTTTCTTTCTCATTAAGTTGAACCCGCGATTTACAGCAGAAGTAGGCGAGACACTGGGTTCCGCGGAACCCTTACATTTTTTTTTGTTTAAGAAGTCCTATAAAATGAGTTTCTTGAAATTTTAATGTTATAGTGTCACGGAATAGAAGTTCCTTCATAATATTAGTTCCAAATGGATAATATATTCTGGAATTTTACTTCCACATGAATAAATATTACAGTAAATGTTCCTAACCATGCTAACGGAATAAATAGTATAGAATATTTGTTCCATCAGGTACAGGTATTATGACTTTGTCCATAATAAAGTTTCCACTGGAACTTCTGTTAGGTGGAACAAATATACGTTGACAATAGTTATAAATATGAAATGAGTTTCTTGATATTTCAATGTCATCGAAATAAATAAACAAATGCATGCTTACATACTAAACTAACTATGCAGGTTTTTTTTTTATAATTATTACGAATCGAATACGTATTAATATTTATCATCAGTGATTGTTATTATCGTTAACTTTCGAGTTAGTTGCCGAAGTTTATAAGAACTTGATATTGATAACCAATACAAATTAAGCACATGAAACTCATGACAAATAAGTAAAGGGAATTTGATCAGTTCTTACTAGTTACATTCATGTGTTTTCATTCTTTCTGTTAATTGAGTTGCAGTATTTAATATTTAACTTTCAGAATCAATAAACTCTCTAACTTTCACCTTTTCTTAAATCATGTATTTATCCTGGCACTCTACACTGTGTGGTTGCAGAGGTACTAACGAGAGGTCTCATGAACGGTCATTACGTTACGTTCGCTGCATACGGAAAAATAGTAAACCGGAAACTGGAGTTGCAAACGGGGAAGTAGTTTGTGATTTCGAGTACGGGAAGACAATAACTGTATTTTACAAGATTAGGAAAAGTGGAATTAAATTTACTTTTTAAAATATGTTTTGTAACAGAAAATCCATCTACACATGTTTTGTAGTAAAAACTCTGTTATTTTAAGTATTAAAAACATGAAACTTTTTTTTAATTTTAAAAGTATTATATATATATATATATGTCTTTAAACGACTTCTGTCGAAAATCCGGTCACTATGTCTGAGGTTATGGACGAGTGATTTCAGCCTTATTTGCGTGATAATTTATGAACTGTCAAACCAATGCTCTTCAAATTTGAATGTCTAATCAAGTTCGATATTGACGTTTTCTACTTTTTCCGTGCAGCGGTTTTCCCAAATTAATTGCTCCAACATGACTCTTAAATTTAAAAAGTAATGACAACCTGGATTTCTATCATCGACATATTCATAGCATCTTATGAAGCTTTGAATTGTGACAATATTGATAACATCTATCCCATTGAACTTCAGAGAAACGAGACGACAGATATAGATACGTCTGTTCCTACGAGATTTACATAGAAATTGCGGTCAAGCGAAAGAGGACTTAATAGATATAAAAGACTCGCTTGATGAATATTTCCCCGCAAACAAAGTTTTCATTTACATTTTTTTTTTAAAAATTTTAGGGAAGGTGTTAATTGATCTTAATTATAATCACATTTTGTGTCTGCCATAGTATGAGCTATCCCTCATATTATATAGAAAATCCACTGCCTTTATCCTTGTACACTCATATTTGGAAATTTGGTGACTGATAGATATAGGATTATTGCATGCAGTGCTAGCTTTGATTTCTTTAAAACAAATTAATTAATGTAGTTATTGGTTAAAACAAATAACAATATGGACCAAATCAAGTATACCATTTAGGGTGCACTCGACTTGAGTGACTCAGCACTAGGTGTTTTGAAATTTGCAGGTTGCTTAGAACTTTTTGTTAAAAATAAACGCAAGCAGATCATAAAAAGCAAGTGAGTAAACTGTGTTTCAAGTTTTATAACAAAACTCTGTGGATTTTCTATAAAAACCTTGGTTTATTTGCTACAAAGTCCTCTTTTTCTATTAAATGCAATGAAACAGTAAATGATAATGCTTTGCATCAAGTTTCCTCTGTGTATATGACAAAATGGCCTATCTCTATTATTCATTATATCTAGTTTTGATACCATTAAAGTTTGAAATATTCGTACAAAAATGGTTACAGAAGGGTTCATAAACCTTTAAAATATATCTTGAGTCCAAAATATGCCGAATTTTCAGTAAATTAAACCTATTTAAGTATTTTATTTTTTAAGGAAAATTAATTTGTACGTGTTTAAATGAAAGTTTGTGGGAATAATGATTCGGAACATCAATTATAAACACGATTCAGATCTATTTTGATAGGATTGAAAAACATTGAAGTCCGGGGTTTTTTTTTCGTAATTGTGCGCGTACAGTGTCAAGGAAACACATTTCGAATGAGTTTTTTGTTTAATTTCTGTTTGCATTGTTTCTCAATAAAAATATTTTAGAATGTTGATAATGACCATATCGAGAAATCACAGCTTCTTTGTTATTATATGTTACATTTATTCTACAAACTAAATTCAATCGGGGTACACGAAATGCGGGTATGACGTGTATATATCATGTTGCTGCTACTTTAACCAACGTTAGATTGTATCACACAATAGTATCTCAAACGAAGTCTTGTTTTGACACTGACATTCCGAATAAGGCAGTGGCTATTCTTCCGAATAGATAGAAAAAAGCCAGACATGTTACTGTTTAAGTGCTTTAGTTGAAGTCGCTGTATGCTCATGTTCTCATTCTTACAAACTTACAACAATTATTTAATACGTGCTTTTCTTTTTCTCTTTAACCAAGTTTGGAAAATTACAATATAGTGGTTTTTTTCTGATGACAACAGCACTTATATTGTGTTCATGTGAAAAAAAGACATTGACAGTCGCACATCATCTCGGAGTCCTTGTATATATATTATCAATATATCATCCAAAAAGTTGAATTTAAGCCATATAAATCTTTTTTTATACGAAATATTCCAAACCTCTTGCTTATTTGATAATTTTTATTTGTGTTTTCCCTTGAATTGACCGTTAACCACACTGAGCACTATCTGTCAAATTCATGTTCATCGATTTCTCTTAAATTCTCATATTTGTTTTATAACATACTAAAACGTATATTCAAATTACAATAATTCTGGAATAAACAGTTAACACTGCATGTACTCATTAATACATATCAAAATTTCGTGTGTATTAAAGTCTAGACACCCTTCTAATAAACTTTCGAGATGACCACCGAATACTGCCGATTGTCATATATATACACAGGCACTTGTCTAAGAAAAAACAATTCCTATATACCTTATTATAACACAAGGTACTTAACTTGCATTTTAGAAAAATGTTGGGTGGTGACGAAGTTCCGTTATATGCCGCTTTATAGGCTGTTAATCCCACTAAAGCTTGTTTTATCGTAAATCTAAATTGATTTATCTTTACAATGGTGTATAACATGCCTACATTTATTGTCGGAATCATCCGTAGCAATCCTACCAAAGTATGTCAATCGTTATAATTTTGCAAAACAAATTCTGAGACAAGTGCCTGTGTATATATACCCAATATAAACATAAAAATGAATAAAAAGGTACTTCGTGCAATTGGATTCTTCTATGGCTGTTTGATTTCATGTTATAGGTAACATAAAAAGTTGATTATCGTGTTCACCTGTATAAGAATGAGGATCGTGGATCGAATCAGTCAACGAAATGAATGATGAATGTGGATCGAATCAGTCAACGAAATGGTTCACCTTTGTTTCACTTTCGATATTGACATTCTTTTATTTTAAGAGCTGTTTATGATAAACGCATGCGTAACCAATCTTTAGCTGTTGTGGTTAGTTGAAGTTCACGTCATGTATACGGATTCAATTAGGTCGTAATTATTTACATGCAAATGAATAATTCCTCAGCAATGTGTCTTTTGCCTATTGACAAAATTGAACCAAATAAGTTGCTAAAATCAATTTACTTATCATACTTATATAAATGATTGAACCAAACAAAATCCTCTTTTTATTTTTTTTCATATCTCGTAAATAGCTAGTGTCTCTTTAAAAAAAGGGTCTTTATATAATCGAAATGTAACATCAACAGTCTTGTAAATAAATTATGAGGAAGAAAAGTACTGATTTTATTTATAAGTTGGTAAACAAGTGATAGGGATCAGATTTCCAGAATAAAATATGAAAAATGAATTATTTAGTAAGTCTACAAAACATTTGTTCTAAAATGAACGTCATTGATTTTATAATATACTACTTGCTAAATTGCGACTGCATCCTTTATATAATTAAAGGCGTCCTCCTCTTAATAGTGTTGAAAATGTCTTTAATTTTAGGACGCAAAAGTAAATGACGTCAAAGATGGAAGAAGATGAAAATAGCGTGATGCAGGACGAAGCTATGAACTAAACACTGGACTTGGAAAGCTGATTATATATGATATCTGAAGTGTATCTAGCAAAAGCCCGCCCGGATACAGACATTTGTTTTATGTCCTGATTTATGTCTAGTCGTCCTTGTACATTATTGTGGTATGAATTGTTTCATATTGTGGAAATCATCGGGACAAAATTATAATTATGTAAATACACATTTAATGGTAGACATTAATCACGAAAACACTTCATTTTACATAAACCATTGTTTAGAATTCTACATTGTATATAATTCATTGTTTTTACCTTTGAGTGTTCTGTGGAACAGTAATAGGAAAATCAAAGGTTGCTTGTATCGTGTGGACCATATGTAGTCTGTGTACTGGAAGATACCATTATCTCCGTTTAAGATAGAATTCTCTGAAGAATATCACTTCGTCAGATTCAAAATACAATATATTATATGAAATTCAAAATTATAAATGGTGGCTATCATTAATTAAATAATCTTATTCTGAAATAATTTATGGGAAGAATTTTAGGAAGATACAGTTTTATATATAATGATATTCAAATCGAAGTATTAGTTAGAGTTGATGCACATACAATCCCCAGTATGGTGCTCACTCGAAGATACATTAGAAAATTAATGATAACACTTCAAGGAAAGGGAAAAAACAAGTATTTATTTTTTATAACGACATGTATTTGAAGTTCAACGTTAATATGGTGTTGATTAAGAGAATTCGTGACTACATACATAGAAACACCCTGCAACACAGAGCTCGATCTTTTTTTTTTTTATCTTTTTGCTACCAGTAGATTACTTTTGTTGTAATATTTCTTTTCATTGATATCTTTGTTAATTGTAAGTAAACATGTGGACAGACAAAAATACAAAATACAATCGTTTGATTTCTTATATTTATTTGCATTTACCAACTTTAAAAAAAAATATATTGATATATTTTCTGCAATAAATATCAACACTAAGCAGTAGCTACGGTGGGTAAATTGCAGATCTGGTGTTCCTTTGTTGGTTTGAATCGAGTGTTAAGAAAAATAACTTCGTTACCACTCAAATTTCGAATTTTGAAGTATATTCTTCATGGAAAAAAGTTTTGACATTTCTACATATGGGAGCCTCAGTGAAAATGTAAAAGCCGTGCTGTGCGACGGCTAACATAATACATCAGGGATTCATGATAGAACTTATCTAGAAATCGGAAGGTCATAAAACGCAGTGATGAAAGTTGAAGATTTTCAGTTTAATTACTAGTAATATACATTATCAGTTTCATTTTTTTACATACACTGTTTAGAAATGGCATTAGTTCTTTCATATTAGTTTTTGACACCTTACGTTAAAGGACAAAATATTTTGGATACACGCCCAGCTGCATTTTACATTTAATTTGATTTAATTGTTAGTAATATCATCTGATGTTGTAAGAAAATAAAATAAAATACAAGCAGAAGAGTACACTACAAACACCAAATTGAATTTGGAATACAAAATAGTGGACCAACCAAAAAGAAACTGAAATAAATTACCAATATAATACGGTTTATCGCTTTTATAAGATAAACCAATTTAATTAAAGAGAAATGATTATTGCCTCATTCGGATCCGATTCTTGTTTCCCGCCAATCAACGTCACATGACTCGTCAGCATTACATTGCACTAGCCAATCTTGTAGATATGTAAAAGTTTCAAAAAATGCAATCGTAAAAAATCTTTGACATCCGAATATCATGTTCTAATATTTTGAAATGAAACTATCGTAGAGACCGACAATTCTCCAAGAAAGGATTTTCATTTGCAAGGGTCAGCAAACGACGATATTGAAAGGTAAACCGAACTTTCACCACACATCCGATGCCACCAACCGAGCCATCAACACGAGGAACACATCCAGCTTCTTTCGACATGTTAATGTTTGTGAGATTATTAGAACATTTTAATAATGTATCTTCGCCATAAAAGTTATACAATGCTCGAATGACAGGGACAGCTTCCAATTTGCCAGTGGCTCATTGACCGGTGATCAATTTAATGGCAGAACAAAATCTTCACACCAGGAGCCCCCGTTTAGAATATCACACAGCACAAGAGGCACTTGTAAGGAAAACACGATTTAAAAGAAGGAAAACTACTGTTCCAAAGAATTCACTACCTGCATGTTCCAGCGGTTTGCAGATTTCGTCAAGCTTTAACCTCGGTATGTTGAATTTATATATAAAAAAAAAAAAAAAAGTTGATGTTTTGTGGTGTATAATTATTCTAAATTAATTAAGAATGAGATAATCTGATGGTGATAAGATAAGATTACAGAAAGAATTATTTATTATTATAATTTGATGTCATATATTTAATTCGTGGCCTTTTTTACATGTCTGCTTTAATGTACATAAATTATATAACCATGCAGTCGTTTTGAAGACGCACCTAGCGCTATTACACAAAAGATACACACACGAGGGCAATAAGTGCAAATTCCTCATCTTTATTTACTTTATAGATTCTACCACTATTATACACAATTTTACACTATGTGTTAGATGGCTAAGCTGACGTGTAATAGATGAAATACACTATTTGAGAGTTAGAAGACAAATTTTGTGGCGGATGACGCGATAGCTTTAGATTAAATCCATCAGAGTCGATGGCTTAGATTAAAATATTTACAAGTGGAAATCCTTTGAACATGTACAGTCTTAAATATTTCCTAAACTGTTTGATACACTTAAATCGGCATTACTATATAAGAAAAAAAAAATGTACATACATTATGCCTACTGTTTTCTCGTTTGACTTGTTTAACATTCTTTCTTTTTGGTTTTTAATTACTCTTTAATGCAGTATCATGGGCTCTGCTCATTGTTGAATGCAGGACAATGACTTCGTTTAATGCAGTATGGACACTGCTCATTGTTGTAGGCAGAAAAGTGACTAAATGTTATTAATGCGACTTGGGCTCTGCTCATTGTTGACGGCAGTACACTGACTTATTGATATTAATGCAGTATGGGCCCTGTTCATAAATGAAGGCAGAAAAGTGACTAATTATAGTTAATGTGGCATGGGCTCTGCTCAAAAATGAAGGCAGAAAAGTGACTACTAATAATTATAGTTAATGTGGCATGGGCTCTGCTCAGTGTTGAAGGCAGTAAAATGACTTTTTGTTACTATTTTATTTGCCGTTTGTTCTACTGTGAAGAGTTGTCTAATTGAATCATACCACTTCTATTTACACGAGTGAGCTTGTTATGTATATATTTATACTTTTCAATTTGCGTTATTTTCTTGTTAGCTTGCTTGTTTTAATTTTTGCATGTTTGCCTAGCTATTTTCCTTATGCATGTGTTCCTGTTGTAAATATGCTTATATTAAATTTGATATATGATTTTGATTTGAAATATCACGTCAGTTGAACTTGTGAGAGATTTGCAGAGCTCATGTTTACGTTGTTGAATCCTACATACCAAGCCCGTCCCTAAATTTTCTGACTTGCGTAAATATAATTCATATAGTGATACAAGCAAATATAGTTATACAAGCAATAGTCTGTACAGGTTTCAAATAGCTTACTTATGCTCATGGACAGGACAATTAGTTTACCAACAAGTCAACTTAGAGCAAATAAGAGAATTATGTGCACTATTCACACAATTATCAAATTACTTTATAACTCACGAAGCAGTAGACAGAGCATGGTACACAACATCCTCTATACTTTGAAGTGCGATAATGTTATTGTATATATACCACATGATACTTGTACATGTATTGTTTAGATTATTTTTGATTGTCTTATCTAACTCAGATATGTGAACATTGATGTTTTAATACGTTTGTATTTTACTATCATATTTATTTTACATGTCGGCACGAACTATGGGCTTCCCCACATCTATTTTTAGAAACAAAACAAATATGCGGTATATAAGTTACTGTTAAGGACTTTTACAAACGAACACGCATATTATCCAGATGGGAAACTCGATGAAGTTTTAAATTTATTTCAAATACTCTTGATCTATTTCCTTCTATCAAAAGGAACAGTTAGCATTCTTATCTAGAAGCTGATGGACACAATCTTTTTAATTCTAGTCGGAATAAATCAACTATCCATTACTTAAAGTAATACCATGGAATTTTACTTTAACACCTCGTTCTTTTAGGTCACAAAAAATATTCGACGCAAAACTATTCAAGATAGAACTTTCCGAAAACATGTATTCGAATTTTTAAGTACTACTAGGAATGCATGGGGTAGCCAATTTAGTATAGGAAACGCCTAGTTCTTTTAGGTCACAAAATATATTCGACGTAAAACTATTCAAGTTTGAACTTTCCAAAAAAGCGGCACATACTGCTTAGTTGTATCCGAATTTTAAGTACTACTAGGAATGCATGTGATTGCCAATTTAGTCATGTTAGTACAGGATATGTGGTACTTTCTATGTATTGATTGATATGATTTATTTTTTTGTGTACGTTCTACTCCCTTGGTTTCTAAAATATTGGTCACGTTACTTGTTTAAATTAATATATAGATTAGCCTATACAAATGTACACGACTTTGAAGGGGCGCCTAGGATATAGCACTTATTATATATACAGGTAATGTATTTTCGTAAACTTTGTAGAGGACAATAAAATTGAAAATGGAAAACTAAATTATTAGTGCATATTACAGATTAACAAAGCAATTGAGTAGATTCATGGCATACCACCATCTTGCATTGTACTTTTGCAGTGACCAATCAGTCTAGTTATTACCCAAATCTCCGAATGTGTACACACTAACACAGATGTTCAGTTTTATTGATTATACTGTTTATTTTTATGAAGAAACTTCCTGATTTATCGCATTATATCTCTTAGAAATATTTTACAAGTTCCAAACATATATGTGCTTTAGAATACATTTTGTTCAACTAAGCCGGTTAAGGCGAGATAACTCTTTTAGTAAACCCATTTGTTATTCATGATCGGTTTATCAGTGGATGTATTACTGATAAAATAATGCGTTTTATGATGATAAATATATATATATATATATATATAACATGGATAATACAACGAAAGAAGTGATATCTTCAAAAACAGCACCTTTATAACAAAGCTATTACAAAAGGAAAAATATGATTGTCTAAGATTCAAACATATTAACAAAGAATAATGCCTTCTTAGCTAGTTCACCTAAATGGACCTTAAAAGGTTGTAGGAAAAAGGGGGGGGATTCTTGTGAGTGTGTATAGACACACTCAAGTGGCAAGATTAAGGGGTTATGATCGTTTCCCGTAATTGTACGTCGGATCATATTAGGTTTTTACTTTCCTGCGGTACCGCAGGAAGTTCTGTTGAGACCATCTCATGTCTACCCTGAGTGGCCGGTTCTGAATTGGTACCAGTTCGAGCTTGACTGTTAATGATACATAGTATGGCCTATGTATTCAGTGTTTTATAATATAAAAAATGTTAATCTTTACTCCCCTGAAACCAGGGGGTGATGCGAATAAGACCCGACGTATTTGGGGATCATAACCCTCGTTCTCTTTAGAATTTAACCTGGAGGAACTTGAGCATCCATTGCTACCAATGGTGCACAGATTTGTCAGTTAAAACTAGCATGTCGGCATTCTGTAATCATGTCAGACCTCGTCATTCTAAGTGAACTGTGGCCGTTATTTCCACAATAGTTATTTGTTTGTTATGTTTTTGCCTAAAAATGGATTCTGTGATTAATACGGTTTATCGCTTTTATAAGATAAACCAATTTAATTAAAGAGAAATGATTATTGCCTCATTCGGATCCGATTCTTGTTTCCCGCCAATCAACGTCACATGACTCGTCAGCATTACATTGCACTAGCCAATCTTGTAGATATGTAAAAGTTTCAAAAACCCACCCACCTCCCCTTGCAATCTGCCATCTTATAACAATTCTTGTGTCTGCTGCTGTTTTATTTATCTTTTCAGAATGACCAGAACATGCCGGATCCATAACTTTTTGGACAAAAAAGAGGAGACAATCAAGCCGATGGATTTGCTAGCTGAATCATACGCTCGAGAACTATAATTATTATGTCAATGCTAATTTTCATGAATGGCTACCACCTTTATCTAAACATTTAGACACATTCAGTGCGAAAATGGAATTACCAATACCTGGTATTAGTTCTTCGCCTAGATGCATTTAACTTTTGACTTTATTTGGATAAAAATCATGCAGCATTTATTTTGATTACTAGATTCTAATTGTTCATTGTTTTGTAATAAAATCATTCGTCACAGTCAAAAAGGATGTCGGGATCTGGCAAGATTAAGGGGTTATGATCGTTTCCCGTAATTGTACGTCGGATCATATTAGGTTTTTACTTTCCTGCGGTACCGCAGGAAGTTCTGTTGAGACCATCTCATGTCTACCCTGAGTGGCCGGTTCTGAATTGGTACCAGTTCGAGCTTGACTGTTAATGATACATAGTATGGCCTATGTATTCAGTGTTTTATAATATAAAAAATGTTAATCTTTACTCCCCTGAAACCAGGGGGTGATGCGAATAAGACCCGACGTATTTGGGGATCATAACCCTCGTTCTCTTTAGAATTTAACCTGGAGGAACTTGAGCATCCATTGCTACCAATGGTGCACAGATTTGTCAGTTAAAACTAGCATGTCGGCATTCTGTAATCATGTCAGACCTCGTCATTCTAAGTGAACTGTGGCCGTTATTTCCACAATAGTTATTTGTTTGTTATGTTTTTGCCTAAAAATGGATTCTGTGATTAAATGAAATAACTGTCCACAAAATAGTATATAGAAAACTAAAATATCAGCAACTATAAGGAAATATAAAACAACCTGACGTTCCATGATCCTGGTGCATATGTATTTCCCTTTCCACTTATGGGCTCAATCGTCATGTCTCGGAAACGGACGATCTGTGGCAATAAGCTAACTCAATTTGGTGGTCGTTTTCGACCGATATTCCTCAACGGTTGATAAGTCATGATTGACGCCGAAAAGGTTTGAAGTGATGACTATTTTTATCAGTAGAAATCCTACATGCAATAACTGACCCGTTAAAACATCTAATTCTACAACATTCTTTTCGGGAACAAAGCTTTGGGATGTCATAGTAATTTGTTTTAAGATCTTTTAATGAAGCGTAAAGATTCCAAGTAGAAGAGCAACAAGCAACAGCGTTGTAAACAAAAAATTCCCAAAGCATAAAATAGAAAACTTAAGTTAATGTTGAGCAAGACTTAACTCCTCAAAAACTGTATGTGATTCAGATCTACGAATGGATGAAAAGGTCATGAGGAATGGATGAAAAGGTCATGAGTAGTGCCTCTCGTCATGTTGCTCATGGCCACACTCAGGGATGTCACAATCGTGGAGAGGATTACCGAAATTTGGGTGTAATCAGATGTATACTACAAATGCAAATACTGCTGAAATGTTTCACAGAAACAAAAAGTGTAAATTGGAACCGTCCATTTTCTTTCAACGGATCCTCATTGTAAATTTCTGTATGCAAGTCACATATTGCTACATAAGTATGAATGAGTACAGTTAAAGCAATAAATTGATGTATTTATTATAGTATTTAATTTTTTTTTTTAATTCTGTCTTGCTGAGTTAATGTCATAGTGTGAAGTGCAAGACAATAACATTTTTCAAGAATAGACATAAATCAAAGATCACAAAAATACTAAACGCTGAGGAAAAATCAAAACGGAAAGTCCTCGATTAATCAAATGGCAAAATCAAAAGCTCAAACATAATGACTAACAACTTGTCATATTGCTGACTTGGTACAGGCATTTTCTTATTCAGAAAATGGTGGATGAAACCTGGATTTATAGCTAGCTAATCCTCGCACATGTATGATAGTCGCATAAACTTCAATTATAGTAACAATGATGTCTAAGCACATCATTGTTCCTATAAACAAACAGGCAAAATATGTTAGAATGTCAAAAGTAAGTGTAAAGCAGTCAACATTGTGGTATAACCTTAATCTCTATATAAACGGGATATATAAGTACAGAGCCATGTCAAACGTTAAAAACAACAAAAAGGGCATTTTAGCAGCACACAAGCAAGAACAAAAATCTACACTAGCACAATAATACAATGATGGGTTGTACAAGTACAGAGCCACTTCATGTGTATCAAATAAACTCAAAAGGACATATATATAGACAATATTAATGCACATTAGCAAAAATGAACTACTAAATTTGTTTTACAATATAAAAATATACAATGACTGTATATATAAGTACATAGCCACGTCAAATGTACATCACCAAAAACAGACCAATCAGGTTAAGTAATAGAATTGGTCAACGAACTAGAAACATGTAACTATAGCGGGATTTGAATTCGAAGTTCTAGATTTACATATATTCATATGAGGATAATGTTGTATGAAGCAAGATAATGTATACATGATTAGTATTTCCTACTATTTATTCATTACCCACCTACTGAATATATCTTAATACGGAATCTTTTTCCAGTAGCGAGCGTTACGAACAATAAAAATGATATCTGATGGACCCCACTCTTTAGACTTGATTACATATGTTCTGTCTGTGAGGCAATTTACCATGTATCGAGGGATAACGCCGTAAAGACCGATGAAATTTTGACGGCGGCAGTAAAACTACTTGGCATTTCACTCTCTTCACAGAAATTTTGCTGAATATTGAAAAATAAAAGGATATCTTGACTGTTCATGCACATCATGTATATGTGTATATTTTATAAAGCTACAGCTTAAAAAGAAATTCAGAAGTCAAAATATGGGCTTCAACATTGGAAAAAATGTCTCCAATTAAATCGTCACGAATCATAGAGATGTGTACATACACCATACTTTCATCAAGTTTACTAAACATGTACACACGTATGCCGTCGATATGTAAGATATACAATCTAAAAGGTAGTCACCAATACTAGATTTGAGGACTGAATGAGCTCATATCACCAGGTATTTATTTTGGCCACCTTATAGTGATAAAAAAAACATTCAAGATGTTCGCTGCTCTGTTTCAAAATAACAAGTTTTGGAAAAGATTGTTTTAAATTGATCGAATATAAATAAAGGAACTAAATAAGCAGAAAAAAATTAAGGGGGAGTATGCTTGTTTTCGAAATATAAGCCATTTAAAATTTTGCGGGAATTTTTGCAACTCTTTTTTTTTCAAAAATAACAAGGAATTTAGAAGATTTTCAAATATGACTTTTGAAACTATATGTAATTAATCTATGAAAAGAAAAGTAGGGCAAAATATTTTAATTGCACTTCATTGATAAAACCAGAGGATTCCGAATATCGGAATAAATTCAAAAACAAGAGAAGCGAACTTCCATAACAAGACCATGGCCTTGGCATGTAAACTTACATTCTATACTCTGCTGGCTGGTCTGATCTCTTTAAGCTATGCAATCAGCCAATTTAAACAAATGACCAGGCAACAAATATACGTAACACTATTGGTTGTTACATTCAATAAAATCAGTTAATTTCTCGAACCTTAGAGAAATTGTACAACATCTTATATAAAAAAAAGTGTGAGAGCATCAAACCAATGTATATCTCTAATGACATAAGCTTTAGACGACAAAGAGCTAAACCCAGATCCGAGAACACCTAAATGGCTCCGTGGTATATGTGAAACAGCAGTTACCTGATGCAAAAAAAACTATATGTTGTGATACATGTCACATCTGGTACTATGCAAACTGCCAATGCATGCCATTCCTAAACTACAAATGCTTAGACTCATCAAACTTATCCATGCATTATATATAATGCGGAATATCAAACTTTTCATCATCATTATTTGACTTATCAATACATCTGTATTGTTATGAGTTACAATTTATGACAAAAATAAGCAAAGAACCATCAAAACAACATCTGATAAACAAATTTAATAATACTTTTAGATATTTGGATGATATTTTGGCTCTCAATAATGACGACTTCAGTATGTATATTAATGAAATTTATCCTGCTGAACTTACTTTAAATAAAGCTAATACTAATAATGACCACTGCCCTTTCCTCGATCTTGATATCTATATCACTAACGGAATACTAAAATTTATGATAAAAGGGATGATTTTTCATTTCCTATCGTTAATTATCCGTTTTTAGATGGTGACGTTCCCTTGTCACCATCTTACGGTGTTTATATATCTCAACTTGTACGATTCGCTCGTGTTTGTAACAATGTTTTATATTTTAACGAGAGAAATTTATGTATTACTGAAAAATTATTACACCAGGGTTTTCGATATCACAAACTAGTCAAAACTTTTACTAAATTTTATCATCGGTATAAAGACATCATTCGTAAATATAGCTCAACATGCAGACTTTTTATACGTTCAGGTATTTCACATCCAATTTTTTATGGAAATATTCTTTATAAAGCACAAAGGTGTCAGTATTCACCTCAGAAACTTACAAAACCTTTAAATAGACTGATTAAGAAGGGATATAATTACGATACTGTTGTCAAGTCATTAAAGATTGCATATTTTGGCGTTAATATTGAGTCACTGATAAGGTCTTTGCGTCGGAACTAAAGACATTTATTCTAAAAACAGTTGTTGGCATGACACGGGTTATGTTCTTCTCATATATGTTATGATGGTATGATACTAAACCCCTAACGGGAAGGATTGTGCCTGATGTTCATATGATGAAATCATAATCTTTCAGTCAGTTTAATTGAAGTCTGGAGCTGGCATGTCAGTTAACTGCTAGTAGTCTGTTGTTATTTATGTATTTTTGTCATTTTGTTTATTTTCTTTAGTTACATCTTCTGACATCAGACTCGGACTTCTCTTGAACTGAATTTTAATGTGCGTATTGTTATGCGTTTATTTTTCTACATTGGTTAGAGGTATAGGGGGAGGGTTGAGATCTCACAAACATGTTTAACCCCGCCGCATTTTTGCGCCTGTCCCAAGTCAGGAGCCTCTGGCCTTTGTTAGTCTTGTATTATTTTTATAATAGTTTATTGTGTACAATTTGGAAATTAGTATGGCGTTCATTATCACTGAACTAGTATATATTTGTTTAGGGGACAGCTGAAGGACGCCTCCGGGTGCGGGAATTTCTCGCTACATTGAAGACCTTTTGGTGACCTTCTGCTGTTGTTTTTTATTTGGTCGGGTTGTTGTCTCTTTGACACATTCCCCATTTCCATTCTCAATTTTATCTGATTCATTTAATCGCCGAGAAGACCAATCAGTGTGCAATTTAAACTTACAACCTGCAGCATCATCAACACCTAAAAAATAGGTATTCAAGAGAACTTAAAATATTGAACTTCAATTTCTAATCAATCGAAAATTAACAACAAGAATGATAAGAAATCTTGATATCAACTAAACCTGACATTATCATAGGTACTTAAACCTGACATTAAAATAGGTACTTAAAACTGACATTATCATAGGTACTTAAACCTGACATCATCATAGGTACTTAAACTTGACATCATCATAGGTACCTGCCTCAGTAGATAGACATGATATAGACATATTATCAGCTGAATTCTTCCCAATGATAGACTATACTGTATTTAGGAAAGAACGACCTCCAAGCACTAACAATTTTTGTATCTGCACTTGTAGAAAGAACAACAAACCTACAACACTTGACACTTTTAATTTGCAAAACACTCATTTGCAAATCCGCCGCCGACTCAAATTAGAGCTACAGTGTACTATTCTAAGAAATCAGAGATCTACAAACAAATTCTGAATCCATATGGGTACACGTAAATATGACAAATGCCAGAAAGCTAATTGTTGAAATCTACTATCGATCATTATCTGATAATGTCACTATTACAGAACAATTTCTAATCTCTCATCATCGTATCAACAATATGCAAAATCAACAACCATTCTTGGGTGCTACTTTAACCATGGTCATAACACTGGGATATCGACAATCTCCGGCGCATATGCCTACTGGAACTACATTGAATAAATGATATTTGACCTATCAGTAGAGGAATCAGACAAAAACAACCAAAGAATTTGTAAACATACATTAAAAGCATGAAATATGACAACGAGGTATCTCTGCACTACGAAAAGATGGCATTCCAACAGTCATTACAGGCATCAGAGAAGCTAATATTCTAAGCAGTCAGTTTCAAAAGGCATTATCCGACGAAACATCAAGTGAGCCAGTACCGGATAAGGAGGATCATTAAATCAAATATGAAAACATCAATACCGTATAAGGGGGAATCATTATATCAAATTAAAAAAAAACATCGATACTTTAAAACAAAATCAATCCTAACAAAGCAACTGGCACAGATCAAATCCGCGGAAAAGTACCAAAAGAGCTTAGTAATGACATATCAAAGCATTAGACAAAGTTCATCACAAAAGAATTCTCTCCAAACATAAAAAATACGGCATTGAATACTCCTTTTGATAGATAGAAGATTTCCTTACATCCTGCACACAAACATTTTTGAAGGTGTACAATCCGACACAATAAATGTAATGCCGGCGTCACACATTGGCGTATGGACAGGCGTGCACCACACGCGTACAGAGAAAATTGACAAAGTCCGTATACGTTAGTTGCACGCCAGAGCAGTCATTAAACGCGCGGTGGATATAAAGTTTGAAGAACTTCGAAATGCAAAGATATACGCTTGGTGAACGCTATAACTCAAGGAAATTTTTATGCTACTAAAAAAAATCATCTAGCTCAAGCGTGTGTATGGCGTATACCTGAACGCTACACGCATGTTATACATATGCTACAAGCGCGTTGAAAACGTTACAGATAAGTTTTAGATACGTTTACGGCACGTTGTATACGCTTCAAGATCGTTCGACTTTAACTAAAACGTGTTCGGGTGTGTTTGTAACTCAGCCCCATAATTTAACGTTCTAGACACGTCGGAAGCACGGATTATCGCCCAAGATACGAACAGGACGCGTCTTAAATACGTTCAAGGGAAGTTTGTTTTCTTCGTAGCGTTCATTCCATTTACGTAAGACAAACGCCAACATACGTTACTTGAACGACCGATATACACTTATGTACGCTTTTCGTACGCCCATTACACGCTTTAACTCGAGCTAGTTGTACACACGATACAGATATGATTGACAAGTTGAATGCATTCAAAATAACTAGCGTATTGGAAGCGTACATGATTTTTTACCACGCCCGGCATACGTCAGAGCTAAACGCTGATATATGACGCCGGTATCAAACATTTTCATCCAGCTCAAGCGTGTGTCAAGCGTATACATGTACACTATACGCACGTAAATTATACGCTACTAGCGCGTTGAAAACGCTAGAGATAAGTTTGAGACACGTTTAAGACACGTTGTATACGCTTCAAGATCGTTCGACTTTAACCAAAATGCATGCGGATGTGTTTGTAACAAACACCCCATAATTAAACGTCCTAAACACGCCGAGAGCACGTATTATCATCCCAGATACGACAGGGACGCGTCTTAAAAACGTTCAAGAGACTTTTATCTCTTCTTCGTAACATAAGTTACTTGAACGCCCGATACAAGCTTTAAGCTCGTTGTTAACACGATGTAGATATGATTGACAGGTTGAATGCATCCAAAATTACAAGCGTATTGGCAGAGTACATGATTTTTTTTTACCATGCCCGGTGTAGGTCGGAGCTATACGCTGATGTGTGACCGCGGTATACCATCTGGCGTATCCGAAGGCACAGTTTTATATCCTATCATTTTCCTTGTGTCCATAATTTACTTCTGTAAATATTTGAAACATATTACCCTCCGATTATTTGAGATGACAGCATAATTAACAAAACATTAACAAACAATTGCAAAGATTACACTCAATATTTGCTAGAATACTGTGGATTCATTTATTTTCGTGGATATCAATTTTCATGGATTGGTGAAAACTTATTTATTCGTGGTTATTTGATTTCGTTGTTTTGCTTATCTCTGTACACAAATCTTTTTGAAAATGTGTTATTCGTTGAACATTTAAAAATTCGTTGTCCAACTGTACCCTATAAACCAAATCAAATTGGTACCCAACGAATAATAATCAATCCACAGTACCCAACATTACCAGCAAAATAAGCGCATGGCATTCCATCAAGAGAATTGCTGAGTCCTTCAGATAACAACAAAAAAAAACAATAAAGTTTGATTACACTATTCACCAACACATACTTCCACAAAATATCAAATGAAGCAAACATATTAACAATACTACATCTTCAGCCAAACAAAAGCTTAATTTTATCAAATGAAATGTAAAGGTCAATTCCAAAACAGTTAAAGAAAGAGCATTTACACCACTGGTCAGACCTGAGCTTGAATACAGTAACTGCGTCTGGGACCATGCACATACCAAATTTCTACTAACATACCAACTTGAAATGGTCCAGCGTAGGGCAGCTAGGTTCATTTGCAACAAATACGACAGCTTCAGTCCCGTCGATGAAATGTAACAAACTTTAAACTGGACAACTATAGAAGAAAGATGAATAAAAAATACACGCCATCTTTTCTATAAAATAATATTTAATACACCATCTTGTAGCTTTTTATTCAATTGATATGATCATCCAGTCTATCACAAGAACAAGACAAAATTCATACAATCATTCCTACAGACTAATACAAACATCTTAAGACTTATACACATACTCGTTTTATCCTAGAACAAGACCTATACACATACTAATTTTATCAAATACAATACTTCAATGATTCAATGTAACCTTCTACCTGTAGCTGCAATGCAATTTACCAGAGAAAAAAAACAGTTTCCGAGAACAGATCCCAATATCTGCTCTCAACAAACACCTACACATATAAATTAATATTACGATATAGTTTAAACCAATATGTATCAGTATGTTGATAAAGTGCTAAACAATATTAAAAGAAGAACAATCATGCAGTGCGAGCATTACTTGACCTGATATGATATTGCTTCTTTTTTTTATATGAGACTTATTTCTTAGGATTATTTTTGGATACTTTCTTTTAGATCAGAAGAGAAGAGTTGAGTTCGCAATAAGGGAGTATCCATATCCATATGCCATATGTATATATTCGTTCGCTGTATCCACGAGGAACACCATCAGTAGTTTTATTGGTTATTTTGTGTTCTATATTCAATTTAACCGGATTTTTCGACGATTGAAACGAAAAACAGTTTCTTTGTAATAACGTATGAACCGTCCGACAAAGGAATTACGTTCCTTAAATTGATATAATGAAATGGCATTGTATACATGTAGTTTCCGTTTAGAAACGTACGAACTGTTAGTTTAGTTTAGTTTAAACATATTTATTTATAGTGGATTGGGAAACAAGTTTTCCAACTTATATAATTCCTTTCCACTTTGCGGGTGCGAGTGCTGCCTTGTAGCGGCATTAGCCTACTCTTTTTCGAAATCTACCAGGGTGTTTTTAGCGTGCAAGAGATATGGCTCTCTCTTAACACGGGTCAGCCATTTATCGTCCCCTTCCGACGGACTATCATCGTTTTCTTAAGACCATACTCGCAAATGGTGTCAAGGGAGAGCCGAAAATTGAGTTCCTGAAATGTTCATCCCGAACGGGAATCGACCCAGGAACCTTTGTTTTAGTACGAACTGTTCAATCAAGGTTTTTTTTTTAAGTTTTAATATATTCTTTGATGTTGTTTATCCTGACTTTCAAGATGCATCTAAAAATCTTTTCATTTTTAATTATGGTTTTAAAAACTATTCTTATCTTACATTTATTGAAAAAATCTAATTTCGTAAAAAAAAATCAAAATCGCATATAATGAAAAAAAAATATGCATTTATTGATTTGTATGTATTTCATTTTTATCCCTTCTTGCAATAATAGTCATCTTAAAATTGAGAAAGACACAATGTGGTACCTGGGACTAACATAATATAATTGACGTCACAGTTTAATTTAAAATATGGTGTTTTCTAAGTGGTGCAGGAGATAAGTTCACTTTTTATTTCATTTTATTCTTGGGCTGAGATGAAAAAATACAGTATAACGAAACAATAGAAACATTTAAAGTGCAACAAAGGCAAACGCCAACAGGCATAGAAACGTTTTTTTTGGAAACAATTGCAACATTCCTTGGTACAATACATTTTAAGATTAAATGGTGGGTTGTATCTGATGTATGGGTAGACAAACATCCCTCGTATATTGCAATGTTAAAAATATCGCTTAAATAAACACAGGAAAGTAGTCAGTCAAAGAGCCAATAACTCGACAAAAGGATAGACAACAGAAAGGTTACCAATGGGTTATCAACACTTTGAGGAAATTAAATATCCCAGAGGCAGTAGCTTGTCCCTTAACGATATCATAAACTTGTTCATCGAAACGGATGCCACACTAAAGCCCGAAAAATATAAATGATAAAAAAAATAATGAACACAGCTAGAGGTTCTGATAAAGAACAGGCAAACATGCGGCGGTGTTAAAAATGTTTTGTGAGATCTCAACATTTCCCCTATACATCTACCCAATGTGGAATAAGCACACATACCGTAATACGCACAGTAAAACTCAGTTTAAAAGAAGTCGAAGTCCGATTTTAAAATATGTAACAGAAGGAACTTAGCACGATGGCGACAATCAACATGATTTAACAAAAGATTAATAGAAGTAACTTTAGCACAAACACCAACCCTTAATCCTGGTATCTATGATGAGTATTTTACCACTTGGACGATGACAATGCTGGTGAATTTTCATTCCCGAGGGTAACACCAGCCCAGTAGTCAGCACCTCTTTGTTGGCATGAATTATCATCGGTATGGTCATAATAGTTATAAATTAACTGTATACAAAATTTGAAATTTTTAAAACACTAAACATTTTCTACCTCATGAATATATTACCATAGCTGTATTAAGCAAAACTTTTAGGAATTTTATTCTTCAATGCTCTTCAACTTCGTACTTTATTTGGCCTTTTTCATATTTTTTTTATTCAAGTGTCACTAATGAGTATTTTTGTAGGCGAAACGCGAGTCTGGTACAAAAACCGAACCTTAATCCTGGTATCTATGATGGGTTTATTGTTTTGTGAACTGTTACTTGGAAGTCTTCCCCTAGCTTTCAAGCTGTAAACTTGTGTGAATAAATTTATATAAATTGCATACAGTCTTGCGTTTAAAGCAGACACAGTGTCAAATAAAGACAAAAAACATCTTAATATTTAAACACAGGTTTAGATTAAGCATTTGAAAGAACCATTTATATATTTGATTTATGTTGAAATTACAAAAATATAATTCTAATAAAATATTTCGCAGAGTGGCAGACATAAAATTTTCAGAGGCTGAAAATTGATTGTTATAGATAAGTAAGGCTGTCCGGTAACGAGAAAAAATAACTTTGGAATTTGGAAATCGCCAAGCAAAATAAAACAAAACAAACCCAGACAATGACATGGCTAAGTGACTAATCGACAATCCTAAGTCCACAATACACATTAAGCTCAAGATAAGCAACACGAACCCTACAAAAAGTCAATATATAAGAAGCATCCAAACCCCCACTCAGTTTCGTGTAGTTTTGCGTTTTTATTGTTATGGATTTGTCCGTTTTTCCCTTCCTTGATTCAAGGCAACAGTAATAAACCGCTGTTCATAGATACAGGAGTTTGACATCTTCAACATCTAGGAACTTGAGCTACACTCGGTGGAGACAAAATGGAAACATAATAACAAGCTACAGACGACTTTTTATCTATCAAAGCTTCGGTCATAACCTACGAAAATCTTATTGGGATGTAAACGTACTTGAGGCAAAAGCTGAATTACTTAAACATAATAAATACAAAGTAAACATTTAAGACATTAAAATAGAGAAAACCTCCCTGTTCCGGGAGAGATCCGTTTGCGCCAAAAATGCGTCCTTTTGCGCCACAACTTTTTTTTCTCTAATGCTACGTTTGCGCCACCTGTTTTAAAATTACATGGTATCATTTGCGCCAAAAATAAAATATACGAATGCGCCAATTTAAAGAAAAACATTCCTTAAGCAAAGAAAACATTTTTCTTTTACAGTCTCCTGATTTGGAAGGCAGAAGGCAATAATATAAAAGTGCAATATAAATTAAATGTCCATTCCTAAATCCATGTATTGTATACAATTGCTGGAAATACTTCGGAAAGCACTTAAATGTTCCATCAGCAAAAACATCTTCTGCCCCGCATACAAAGAAATTTAAAGTTAGCTTCACAACCGAGAATAACAATGCCACTTTCAATATCATTTACTAAAACAAACTCTTCTTCTTTATTTGTGATCACTCCTACCTCACTTAAAATTTCTTGAAATTCTACTGAACTTTTTGGTTGGGCAGTTATCTCCTCTCTCTGTTCATAGACTGTATTATGCACTTCAAGTCATTTTCTGTAGATGTTGCTCTTCATGATGAAATAGCTCCGTACATATGATCTTAGCTGGTCTTTCGGATATATTTTCTGTAGCTTTTCTTTTGCATGCTGTTCTTAGTATTTGACGCTCTAATTTTTGTGGGTCTGTCTCGTGTACATATGTGCAAGATTTCCACTCAGACAAAAATGATACTAAATATATTTTAATCTTTAATATGTACGATCAATATGTGTTCAGGTAAATTGGCGCAATTGATACATTGAGAAATTTTTTTTTGGCGCAAATGATACCCCTGAAAAACAGTAATTGGCGCAAAAGGATGTTGCCCCTGTTCTGAGACTACTATAACACAGAGATTGGTCACTTCCTGTACTGACCAGTCAAATCGTGATTATTTTTGTGTCATCGATAACATCTGAGTCACGTGACTTGATGGGTTCGACAAGATGGAAAAATCCGCCATCTTTGACTGCTGAAGAAAAATATTTATTTAGCGAATGTGTATGTTTAAAGAGGTTTATATTTCGGTAAGTGTGAATATAACATTGAAATAATCATTATTGTTTGCTTATAATCACTTTAAATAGAAAAAAAATGCAGTTATATACTTGAATTTACTGACTAAATCGGAAGGTAATCTCCATTTTTTACCAGTGTATGGGACTGGGTCAATGAGAAATTCGATCATCACTTATAGTTCAGATGAACAATCTGTTTCCTTGATATTTAAGTACAAGCCTTGGTTATAATCCTTTGTACTCGTGTAAAATTTGTAATTTTACGAAATACCGTTTTTTTGTGATCGTGACATTTCCGATTCATAATTAAGAATCACACGTGACAAGTTCGAGTGACAAGGTAAATAAACAACATGAGGTCTGATAACGAATGAAAGGTTCATTTATATTGTTAGTTTAAGAAATTCAGACTTATATTTGGATCTGTTAACAAAATAAAAGCAGTCTTTTAAAAGCAGGGAGAGGGTTGGGATCCTGCTATAAACATGTTTAACCCAGCCACATTATTTAAAATGCTGAAATGGAGGGGTCACTATGAAAACTTTTAAAATATAGAAAAATAAAGGTTGGCAGGTAGAACTTACATAAATGAAGAGATTAATGAAAAATGAAGAGATTAATGAAAAATGAAGAGATGGATGCCCTATTTATAAAATTCCAATGTCCCCAGTCGGCTCCAGAAGCGATGAAGCAGCGCATCTATTTTGGGTAGGCAAATATCCACTTTTTGATATTGGAGAGCTCTGACGTCCTACGGCCCCAGCTTGTCTTGCAAAACAGCAGTCGGACGTCAGAGTAATCTCGGAGTAATTAATTATGTATGTGTCTGTCCTAGCTAAGTCAGGAGCCTGTAATTTAGTGGTTGTAGTTTGTTTATGTGTTACACATTTGTTTTTCGTTCATTTTTTTTTTACATAAATAAGGTTGTTCGTTTTCTCGTTTGAATTGTTTTACATTGTCTTATCGGGGCCTTTTTTAGCTGAATACGAGGCTGGGATACGAGGTATGGGCTTTGCTCATTGTTGAAAGCCGTACTGTGACCTATAGTTGTTAATTTCTGTGTCATTTTGGTCTTTTGTGAACAGTTGTCTCATTGGCAATCATACCACATCTTCTTTTTAAATTATGAGATCTTATAATGATAAAGGTTCTATACATTTTCATTTATAATATATTCTTTATTGTAGGATTATCCCAGAAAGAAATCATGCATTGGATTTGGAACAACGTTGAAGTCTACTGGACAAAGTGAAAAAAAAATAATTATTATTTTAAAATTTCATTGTCATATTGTTATGCTTGTCTCAGTATATGGAGAAATAAATATTTATGAATTTTGATATACATGTTTATTTATATGTCGATGATTTCTACAACTGAATTGCAGAAATTTACATACATGCTTAGTCTGAATGACAGGTCAATTAAAAAACACACAAGTAACCACACATCTTGATATATTAAAGGGAAAGCGACTTTAAGCAATACATGTACTAATACTATTTAGAGAGGAGATGTTGGTATATTACAGTAGAGAAAACGAATAGTCTACATTAACAAAGCAATTTACCAAAAAATCAGATGTGACAGACATGAACCACACCCAACCACTGAAATACAGTATGCTGACTTGAGACATAGGTGAAACAACACAATCAGAACTAACTTTAAACATGTTGAAAAATGTTTCATTGTGGGATCATCAGACTGACTGTACATAAAATATTCATCATTGACAGATGAGTTGTGAATTGAATTTTAATTGACAGAAAGAGTGACATCATCATATACTATCATATTTTATAGTCTTGTTTAGATCTGACCCTGCTTCATCTTTATACATTCTGCAATGTTTTTGCTCACACATATAATTTGTATGATATTTTGATCATTTAGTCATGCAACCTGGAAGCATTCTTCATATAGAACATCTTGTGTCATTAAACCTGGAACTGCACTATACATTAAATGGTATATAACTAGATTTGTTACACCAAGAAATACAATTCACCAAAAATACTTCTTCAGTTGAGGCGTGGTAATATTTGTTAATTGTCAACGAAAACAATGTGATATTACAAATTTAATTGAGTTTTAGATACTTCATACAACCTCAATCACTAGGGTACAAAAAATTATAATGTACGTCATAAGATCTCATAAAGATTTTGTAAAAACGCAATAAACCCCATATTCGAGAAATATTTGCCACTGGTGCTCTCATGTAGCTTAGAAATTGAAATTTGACAATCCTTCACCATACTTTTCACTGATCAAATTGAAAACAGGATTTTCATTATTAATTCAAAAATGTTGTTTTTGTTTTTTGAAACAATAATATACCATTTCATCTATTTATATAGTTCATTATGGTATTGGTTTTGGCCATTGTTCTAGGCAGTTCGATTTCGGAATTCCTGAAGTTTACTTCTGTGTTGTTTGGTCTCTGAGGAGAGACTTATTACTTACCTTTTATCTTGATTAGAATGTTTGTTCTTCTTAAATAGCCATGGAAACCAGAAACGGAAGAATAATATAAAAAAGAAGATGTGGTATAATTGCTAATGAGACAACTGTCACCACAAGAGACCAAAATGACACAGACATATACCACTATAGGTTACTGTACGGCCTTCAACATTAAGTATTGTCACACTCGGGCCACTGATATATAGCTTGTCGTTTCGATTGACAAGCAACTGCGGTTGCTGCTTCTTTTGTATTTTTTTGCAGTCTTTGCAGCAGAGACTTTATCCTTGTCAGATTCAATATCTGATGCAGTATAATCACTCCGTTAAAGATCAAGAATTGAGATCGATTCCAATCATCCCAAGATAAAATAAATCATTGTGAATTTGAAAATAAAAATGACGACGATTTTGGGGGAACATTTATTCATAATTTTAATTTTTATGGCTTACTATGTGTAAACTGGCCACATACTGATTGATACTTCGACATGATCGAAGATTGAAACAACAGCAGGGTCCAGTTTAGCTTATGTGAAGTTCTAACTCTTTCCTGATCTATTACCCAAGTAAATTATTCATTTGACTTTTATAATGAAATTTTGTGTTTCTAATGTATTTGCCGCAAAATACATTGTTTGCAAAATCTTTATCTAAATTGATTGAATAAGGAATCTTTGATTTATCATTTATTACTGACTATGAAAGGCATCCTTATTAGCTGAATCTGTAATAGGAAGCAATGACTATATGTGATCAGAAATAAACCGCACCACCTAATTATCAAACTGAAAATTAAAAAAAAGACATAAGAGAAAGGGGTTGAAACCGAAAAAAATATGGGTTCAAAAATAAAATTTACGTAGGATAATCTGAATGAGGTTCTTGGTGGGGTTTCTTTATTTACTATAATAAAATATTTGATTTGATTATTTCTGTGTAATTATTCTCTATTTAAATTGTAACACCGAGTTAGTTTCTAGTCTCTATTCTTTATTTGACGGTCCATTTTTCTCCATTCTCTACATGTCTTTTGAATATTGTAAAACCCCATTTATACCCTCCTGAATCCTACCTCCAGTGCAACGATGGTAATTGACAAGGTTTACTGCAATAAATATGTAACATGGGTACTCGTAGTGAGCTGTAAAAATACCTTGTACAAGTATACAAGTTTATTGCAATTAACGGAGCCTCGTGTATCTTGAGGGCACCCAGCTGTGAAACAAATTCACCTCCCATGCTAAATTCAAATTCTTTATTAACTTTGAGCCTTACGGCTTATGCTATTGAGACTACCTGTCTTTACAGGTAAAAAAATTGTTTATTAGATACAATTAACGGACCTGTAGCAAAACAATGTACCAAACTTTAAGATGGATAAGATTAATCACATTTGCATTTTCGCCGCATAATTAAAATTTATTAACGAACTATAAACTGATTAAAAATATCTAGATATGAATATTTAAACGAAAATATTAATAATTTATTTTCTTTTTCCCTCTAATTCAATTTTTTTTATGATTTATTTTTAATTATGTCCGATACTGAAATAGACAATTAGTAGTCTCGGTGATTAGGTGATGAAATTTGTCGTCTGCTACTGATAAATACGAAACTACGATTGAATACGAAACTAGCTGAAAAGGTGGAGACTCACACTTCACGATAAATCGGTAGTGACCAATCTCTGTGTTATAGTAGTCTCAGCCCTGTTCCATCATAAATTGACCCGACGGCTTAATTTTTTTCTTTTTAATTTCATAAGAGATAACATTGACGATTAAAATTAATAGGTGGTATTTAACGAGTCACCCTTCAAAAAATTAGTCTCTTATTTTATTTTTTTCTGATGACGAACTCACCTGAAGTGTTAAGGGGATGCCTTTGAGTAAACATGAAAAGGATCCGATTCCAAAATGAAGGTGTTACCTTATTGCCTACTGAATGAATTGACAGAAGAATCTCTCTTCAACTCCTACATATATGCCAGTCAAATTTAAAGTTACTAAGATGTAACAACATAAAAACAAAAAATAATGTTCCTTTGGCATGAACAAAAAGCTTCACGAGTTGGGTTAGCGTTATGGAATATCTGTTTCACAGATGATGACAGGTTTGTTCCCATCGTGTCCCCTTTTCCCTAAATGTGACCTACCAAATAAGACTTATCAACGAGTTTGTTTCAACATGTGAAGCACGATCTGCTAACCATTCCGGAGCACCTGAGATCACCCCCCAGTTATTGGTGGGGTTCGTGTTATCCAATCCTTATTGTTTGATGTTATGTTTTGTACTGTTGGACTTTTTTTTATTAAGCCACGGCGGTGTTGTTTAATTTTCGACTTGTGAATTTGAGTGTCCCTTTGGTATTTTTTATTTTTCGCCTCTCTTTTGTGATTGTTTCCAATTCAATATGTACATCCTTCACGCTCTTTCTTTATAGGCCATATTGAAACTTTAATTTCAGCTCTAATTTATGATTGATAAGAATGACCCTTATAATCAACTTTAAATCGGTTACCATAAATTAAGTTTGAAAGAGTAAGATCATCTGTATTTTCCAAAACCTTTTGGGTCATCAATACTCTTCAACTTTGTACTTTATATTTTACTTTTTTTATTACGAGCATCAATGATGAGTCTATTGCGGAGGAAACACATGTCTGGTGTACAAATTTTTAATCGTGGTATCTATTATAAATGTATAAAGCTAGATATAGATGTGTATGTATCTATTAAGTGAAACCACCAATTATGTTGATTATTTTTAATGTATTGATGTAATCAATGTTTAAAATACGTTTATATTTGAAGCTAGCTAAAGGCTATTGTCCACTGGTTGTTTTAGTAGCATCTGTCCTGATAATTGCTTTTTGATGTTACTAGATAAAACCTGCTCATAGTTCTCTTTTAAATTAGAATCGTTTGTCACATGTATGTCCCTTTCATCATGTTCAGTATTGAAGACAACTGTGACTTCTAGTTATTTAAATCCTCGTTTTTTTAAATCTTTAAAGGATAGTTGTCTCTTTAAAAATCACACTCCATAACTGTAATTCTATAGAATGAGTGAAAAAAGATATGTCAAAATACTGAACTTCGAGGGAATTTCAAAACAGAGAGTCTCTAATTGAAAGGCATAATGAAAAGCTCAAACGAATGGATAACAACTGTCATATTCCTAACATGGTACAGACATTTTCTTGTGAAGAAACGCGTGGATTAAAACTGGTTTTAAAGCTAGCTTAACCTCTCACTTGTACGACAGTCATATGAATGAACAGACTGACAATAGGTAACTATGTGCTCACTGGATCATGGCTTACATTTAAAGGCAGGCTAAAATCCTTGTAAACCAGACAACAAAAATAGTAAGTAATTGCCATATCTATTTTTATTCACACAGCAGTTTGTGAAGATATTGTTACATAGATTACTGTGTGACAACAAATAAATACATGAACTAACACACTGCTAATGGATTCCAAAGTAGTATTTGTTTTCTCTTCACCTATAGTTACAGGCCTTTTGAAAAACAAGTTATCAGTTTTAGTTGCAATGGAAATAAACAACGACATATCAAAACTGCTAAAACTTTATCCTTTCAGAAAGATGGTATGGTGTGTATGTAAGTGTATAAACCTAGAGTAATATCAAATAATGAAACTGATAAATGATAATGTTTCTGACATTTTTAACAAAGCCAAATTTAAAATTTTGATCTAGTTTATACATTATGAATTTACAAAAAAACAAACAATCAGCAAACTTTTTTCTTTTCTAAAGGAAAATTATAACTTTAATGCATGAATCATGCATAATTGGGAACTCAAACTGGATTTAATAAATTTATCAAACTCTAGAAAAAATACCAGTTTTCTTAATTTCTACTAAGGTATAATTCTCTAACCCTTACTTTGTGTTTTGTTTAAATATGAATAATTTTTATGGTAATTAAATAAATACGAAACTAACGAAAACACAATAACTCACAAAAAATTTCAGTTTCATACTTAGTTAACAACAATTGTAAAAACTTTTAAAATGATTAAAAAAAGTTTTGATGAAATTGTTTGACAATTATCTACACAGAGTGGTTCTATCATATTTTTTTGCCATTTATAATATTCTCATTACAAAAAAGCAAATAGTGATTTTGCATTGTTGAATTATCCGTCTTGTAGGCCAATTTGGTAATCTGACTTTGAATTTCAATCAATCAAATAATAAGCAATGACAAATGGAAAATAAATGGTTTAACAGCAAATTACATTTCTGCAAATAAAACTTGCAAATACAAACTATGTCTTGAGTGGAACTTCTTTGCTTGGAATGAAATCTATACAATGTACAGTAAAGCCCTGATGAAGAATTTGTCTTTAATATGAACTCCCATGGATAAATATACCTGCATCAGCTTTGATATTCATAGCAGAACTTAAATATTAAATTAGATAAAGGTGAAATCAATATCTATAAAAATAAAATAATGCATACTGTGGATTCATTTATTTTCGTGGGTACCAATTTTCGTGGATTATGGAAAACTTAAGTTCGTGGATATTTAATTTCGTGGTTTTGCTGAAGTCTACATACAAGCCTATAGAAAATTTGTTATTTGTTGAACATTTAATTTCGTGTTTCATCAGTACCCACGAAAGCCACGAAAATTGGTATCCCACAAATAATAATGAATCGACAGTAGTTTACAGAATTTCTACAGAAATTAACTGAAACTTGATTACGAAACAGCCTATTTGGATACCCATAGCTCTAAAAATTGTGATGTAGAAGACTTTTACATTGTTTTTTTCTTTCTTTTCAATGATAAGCAACAGGTCACCATGTTCTGTTTGAGAATTATTAGACATTCCATTTTAAATGCAAAGTAGAGACTTTATCAATATTGAAATCCATTATTATTCAATGTGAAAAAATTTACTGTAATAAAATAATATTTGGCTTTATGTTCTTTTTTACTGCATGCTTTTATATTATAAGAAATGCAGTGTCTTTTTTATCTGAATATGTTACCAATATTAAATGTCTTGACTTTACTGTACATTGTTAGATAAAAGACAGAAGCATAACAATAAGCTGACTATAGCAAAATATCTGGAATAATAATAAATGTCCTGATATATATTGTGGAAGTCATATTCCTCATGAGTATTTAAAACATTCTGTGTGTTACAATGTACAGATCTTATACATGACAGTTTGTGAGATACGATTATTTTAAGAGGTTCTAATTAAATAAAATACTACAAAAATATCAATATACCATAGGCATAGCTTATGCATGATCCATAAACATCATTTTGCACAATTTTCTGTTAATTTCAAAGACATAAAATGAATTATAAGACACTGTCTAAGCAAGGTTACATTTTATAAATCATATTTATCTCTTGAAATAAAAATATCTTTAAATTATAATGTAATATTTTCCTGTTTAACAATAATTCCAGCTAATAGATTAGCACCAAATGTCTTTAAATTTTTGACTATTTTTTTTGTTTTTTTCTGCTCAAGAGAGTGCTATCTTAACATTTACAATAGCAATCAATCATATCTTTGTGGATGTAGTAGGTAGTGTTCCATAGGAATACTTAAGCCTTTAGCAGCTGTTAACTTATGAAGCAACATAAACAACATGTAATCAAGCAATGATGAACATAATATTACCCCACAAAGGGAGAGAACTCAAATAATGAACATAATATTACCCCACAAAGGGAAAGAACTCAAATGTTTTATTATTCTGTGTAAAATATTCTTTCCTCTTTTTTTATAATACTTATTATCATAATCATCTCTTCTTCACAAGAATAATATGTGTTAAGTAAACTGGGATATATTGATGTGTAAATGAATATATAATATTCATAAAGAATTGGTAATTTGGTAGTAAAGAAATAAGTTTGCATTCCCTTATAGGGTGAATGGCATCCAATTAAATGGTCAAATATTTGATCAAGCCTGGATAAAAAGAGATCTGGAGTAAAAGCAATGAGATAGCTTTAAAATAAATCAAAACTGATATCTATATTTCAAAAACATATCACAAATAAAATAGGTTCATATATAAAGTCTGAAAAAGTAACATTTTTTTTTAAATATTTAAAACATGATGTTCAAACCATTTATGGGGTAAATAAAAATAACTAAATATCATTTTCTTCATGACAAAATAAAATAATTAAAATTAGAGATGAGAATGAAATGAACTATATTACAGGGTTCAATAAAATGAATTGTCTTGGCACATTGCACTAAAGTAGAAACATAAAACAATAATGAAAAAAAAACATACAGTTCTCAATCACTCACAAAAATACAATGAAATATTACTCAATAAAATACTGCTTTTCCAATAAACATTTCATCCTTGAAGAAAATTCTGAATAAATTTTCTGCTTGCCGATCCAATTACAAATTTAAATACATTTTAAGAAGAGTAGATGAGTATATCTTATACCATAGGCATATAAGGAGTAGATCTTATACCATAGGCATAAAAGATACCATAGGCATAAAAGATACCAAAGGCATAAAAGATACCATAGGCATAAAAGATACCATAGGCATAAAAGATACCATAGGCATAAAATGAGTAGACGTAACAAGAGCCTTTCTTTGCCTATCTCTAATTTTTATTTTTTATTCAACATAAACTTTCATTTCTGGTACTGGTTGCAAAATGTGGAAATATATATACCATGGATGTGACATTAAAAAAGAATTTATACCACTTGAATATGATTTGATATGCATGCAAGAACTAGATTATTTAACACTGCATCTGTCTATATAAATAACATCCCTCTTATATATGTTTATATGTATATGGTTCTTGCATGCCTTTAAACTATCCCAATCATGAATATTTATTTCATAAGTAAGCAATGATTGTTTAAATATATATTCAGCATATCAATTTAAAATTTAAAGTAAGGCCCTGTAATTCATCTACTCTGTTGTGCTACTTAAAAGTTAAAAAAGTTAAAAAGGAGTTAGGAAAATCTAATTTAAATTTCAGATATTTGATAAAAAAAAAAAAAAAAACTTTTTATATAGTGGTAAAAAAAAAAGTAAATGCTGCTATAAAATGTTGAAAAGTAGCCTGAATAAAAAAAAGCAATAACATAAAACAATTTGACAGAAATGATGTGTGCTGTTGATATCTAAATAAATACTTATCCTGAGGTATGAGAAATACTGATAGCAATTATAAGGAAGATAGCATAATGTTAAAATTGGATTTATCCTCATTAAAACAAGCGTTCAATAATATCAAAAGGTGCAACTGTTTATACAAGCAAGCCAGTTATATATCAATAAAATACTGCCTTTCATACATAGTTTAAAACTGCTACTGTCACACATTAAAAAAACCCAACAAAACACAAATCTACTTCTAAGGTTCTCAGGATACTAGCATTCTGAACCCTCATCTTTAGAATTGACACGTTTTAATCGAGGTCCTGATTTGAGTTCAGACACTAGAGAAGCACGAATACTGTCACTGCTATTGTTTGTTTGGGGTTTAGAATATACAGGGGGTGGGGCTTGACTAAATGTGCATCCTATTTCCTGAAGTTCCTCTGCTGATGGGGGTGGAGGCAAATCTGGATCAGGCATAATGTCTGCAGGGGGAGGGGGTAGTTCCTCTTCTTGTAATGAAGCATTCATTGCAGCGAATCGTGCATTCAGTTTCTTAACCATATCAGCCTGACCAGCAGGGAGATTTTGGCTATAATGTGGCATACCAGTCTGAGAATATGGTGGCCCACTTGGGGGTGGTCCACTTGGTGGTGGCATCATGGCACGAGCATCTGGAGGAACAGCATGCCCATATATTGGTTGTGAATTAGGCACATATTGTGAATTGTGTTGATTGTATGGATTTTGAGCAGCAGTTGTTGACGCATAAATAATTTCTTGGTGTTCCTGACGACTTTGTCTTGCTTGGATGCTCTGCTGGATCTCTTGTAGTTCAGCATAAGCAGGCTCTGATTGACTTCCAGAACTGCCACTTCTACGATGTGAACCAGGTCTACTCATAGATTGAGTAATTGGTGGTTGTTCACGAGGTGGTGTTTTACGTAATTTCTGCAGTACTGCAGGATTAGCAGTGGTAATTGAGGAGGACCTTCTTACAGGAGGTGGGGGTTTACTCTGCTGTTGATTCATTGAACTTCTCCTTCCTAATCCCACACCAGACACTGGAATACCTAAAATACAGAAAAAAAAGTCAAATAACAAATCTACTGAACTCAGAGGACAGTCCTTAGCAAATGGCAAAATCAAAAGCTGAAATACATCAAACGAATGGATAACAACTGTCATAATCCTGAAATATTACAGGCATTTTCTTATGAAGAAAATGGTGGAAGAAACCTGGTTTTCTAGATAGCTAAACCTCTCACTTGTATGACAGTGGCATAAAATTTCATTATATTGACAGCGATGTGTGAATATAACAAAGAGACATAATGGGTTATGTAATGATTATTTTATTTATTGTATTAAACAATTAAACAAACCATTGCTCTTTCATTTTATACATTGAAATAGATTTATCATATATTTTAAGGATTTCGGAGTAGGTAAGGATATTATTCATTCATAATTTTTTTTTTAAGTTAACATTCAAGAGAATGATAAGAAGTATACATGCTCAGTTAGGCGTCTTTCATATAAATTCAATACATGCATTTTCAAAACTCCAATACATTCAATTTATAAATTGTTGCTGCCATAATGCAGAAAATCAATAAAACACTTTTGAATTTCTTAAAATGAACCAAGTATGCACATAGTTATAGATATGATAAAAGCTAAAATCTTACTCCAAAATTTCAATAAATGAGAAAATCTTCAATCCTTTCAAAATTATGTTAATTTAAGAGATATATGAATAAGGACACCTTTTGAAAAAAATCTCTGTTGTGATGTAATAAAACCTTACTGACCTTAAACAGTCATTTTATAAAAGATTTTGGCAAAATAAAGTTCAAGCAAAGAGTACTATTTATATTAACAGGGGAGATAATTCACTACATTATATGCATCTTGACAATTATATATAACAGTTGGATAGTATCAACTATAGTGCTTTTGGTGATTTTATAATCTTATAAAGAAAACTGTTTTCATGGACTAAACCTACCTGCTGTAGATGCGGGTCGTTTGGCTTGTAATACAGCTTTATAAACATTTCCTATTTCTGAATTTCTAGGAATTGTATAATATTTTTCTTGATCTGTCTTATTTCTAGTGAGAGTAAAGTCTGCAAGAGAGTACAACACACACATGCAACATTCTAATAACAAATGCACAAGGTTCAAATGCAAAATAGCAATTAATGCACAACATGCACAATGTAAAACTGTCAGATATATTTTATTAATGCAAAATGCGAATTTAAAAGGGGATTTGAAAATCTAAAATAGGTATTCCAGCAACTTTGTTTTATGCATACAATTGAATTTTTATTTTTTTGTTAATACAAATTTTCATGGAATTTGTGTATATAGATGAACCACAAATCTAAATGTACAAAGAAATGCAAAATTTTCTAAAGGCATGTATTGGATGTCTTTGTTGTTAGGTTGTTGTCTCATTGATGTATGCAGCCTACAACCCCATGTGTTCATACCTTTAGTTTTGTTAGGAATGTTTTGTTTTGGGAATTCTAGAATAAATCCCTTTAAAAAAACAAGAAATATCAAAAGACAGTGTCTTTACAGAAATAATTATTTAGCCAATCAAAATGATCACAGTATTCACATCATGCATGGAATTAATTACTAGATGAAAATTCATCCAGTTATCTTTTAATTAGAAGATGAAAATAAAATATCAAGTTATAGAGTCTGGTGTAGATATACATTAGAGAAAGGCATTTCAAACAGACAGTAGATATTTAATGGGATATTGTTACAAATTTATAGAGTTGGTGATTAAAAAAAAAAAGATGTTTAACATGCACAGATGCAAGAAAGTAAAACAAAATATAAGTTAATTGACAACATTCATATATATATATATAGCACAATTTACTTCGGAAATTATCATTCTCTACAAAATTCAGTAGCTCAGTATAAACATTTAAGCGGACAGCTAAGTATTAACCTTTCTTTAAGTGGATAAGTTTTGTCTTATGAATATTCAGTAAGATGAGGACAATGAAATAAATTGATAAGTTACTACTTTCATCATGTTCATGCATCATTCTAAAGTGTCAACTCATCAAAATTAAGATATCCAACCTATACCGATGGTTCAATCTTAACAGGTCTATTTTGATAGTTTTTATACTTTAAAAAATGTCAAGTGGCAAATACTCCAAATATAGTCTTGACGAAACAACATTAACAGAAATAATTATATATCTTTTTTGTTTAATTTTTACTTCTTAATTTTCAAAGTAAGTTTTGATCCATACAAAGAAGCGAAATTAAAGCAGTTATGGAATATTTAATATATCAATAGCAATCATTAATTTGTATATGTGGTCAATCAAAACTCACATTAGATCAAACATAAAACTAACTGATTAATAATAATTTTTTTATATCAAATAGCAAATCTCGCAAGACAATGAAAATCTTTTTGTTAAAAATAATGGTCTCTCAATAAATGCATTGAAATCTTCATTGTTCTTTCTTGAACAGCAAATATGCTGTGTCAGTCTAATTATAATGTTTGGAGATTCTCAGTTCCTTACAAAACTGGCAATTCAAATAAAAACGAAAATTGTATGAACACCCCTTAAATCAAATTTTAGTTTATTTTGAAAGTAATATACTAACCCCCAGTAGCAATAGCATCTTCAGAACTTGATGGAGTACTGTTCATGGTACCGTATCCACTAGAGCACTGTAGTGAGTGTTGACTGGCATTACTAGATGTCTCATAATTACATGCTAAAGCTGCAGTACTAGCCTCTAGTTCCTGGATAGCTTTAGCCAGCTCCATTGAATTCTGCTTTCTCTGCAAAGAAATACAACATAACATTAACTCAAAGTGCTCATATCAAAATCTCATTACTTTAGTTTTCACTAAAAAGCTGTCTTAAATGTTAGCATTTATCTGTTATGTACTAAATGGTTAAATCGTATTACAGATGTCTGATTATAGATTACTCAGTGTTATGTAGAATTGTGGTGGCATAAAATCTTTGATGAACATGCAGTTACATTGCTTAGATAATCTTCTGGTTACTCTAAGTTGCAAGGGTAAACCAAATGTGTTATGTTTAATGTTTAGTTTTATTTTTGGTGGTTTGTAGCATAATTAACATGCAGTAATATTGTTGAAGTTTTAGTTGCAGGAAAACAAAGTATAAACTCTATTTAAGGGTGTCTTGCACTGTCAGTTTTTCACTATAGCATTACTTTTCTTTCCATTTTGATGGCAATATTATCAGATCTGAATTTTAATAAGGATTTTAAACAACCATCAATCAATCAATCAATCAATTGTTTAAATGAAATTTATGCAATATGTAATGTAACTAACAGGATATTTTGTTTATGTAAAGAAAGCTTTGTGAAGTGTTATGCTAAAACATATGCTTGTGAACTAGCTTCTAAATAAATATGCTATATACTATAATCTCTTGAATAAATAATTATGCATAATAAACTAAATTGAAAAAAGCTACAACATTCAAATGCAGGAAACAAATTACAAACCAAGAAAAATCTACTGCTAAGCTAGTTTATAGTATGTAAAATGTATAAATATAATAAAAAATACAGAATCAAAGACATAGCTTATTCAAAGATGAATATGGTTATGAGCGTCAATTCAAAGAATGAGACCAGAGCACTAATGAAAAGAAAAGATAAGAAAGAATTTTACATGATAATGACCCTTCTTTGATAACCAAGAATTTCTTCAGACTGATCAAACAGTATTGGCACAAAGTATAGCAAACGTATGAAATAGTTGCTAACAAGTCAAAATTAAACTTTACTTGGAGGACCTGGGTGAATCAAGGCATTTTGCTTTTTCAATTTTTAAGAAAGAACCTGTTAAATGCTCACTCAATTTGATTCTCAGTTGAGTGTATTGACTTTTAATGAAATAAGTCTAAACCCTTTTAAAAACGTATTTAATAAATCTATTATTAAATAGAAAGCACACATTATCTTAGATAATTATCCCTGCAGAAAGAACAGGTCAGTTAATGTTTTAATGTTTTTGTTAGAAATGCTTTAAAAGTTCGCAAACTACCGATCCACTCATACGTCAATAAATGTGGTCTTCTAATATATTAACCATAGTTATGAACACAAGAATTGGATTAATTAAAATAACCTATATAAAACAATTTGAGTTAAAAAATGATTGCAAATCATGGCTTCTTACAAATGCAATTTGATAGGCATGAACATGTATAAATCACTGCTATGTATTTGCTCATAAAAGAATTTTCCTTCAATGCTTTAATAAAGAATAATAACCATATTCATCTGTGAATAAGACATTTTCATAACTAAATCTACTGGATTCCCTTGCCTTCATCCCTTTCCTCAATTCAACAGTTTCAAATTCTGTATGTAATGCGGCAGTACATGTATCAAGATCTTTGATAGCTTCCTCCAAGTCCATGGGGTACCCGGACTGTGGCACACAGAAAGAAAGCAAGAGTACATTAGTCAACGATTACTCAAATGAAAATCTCAAACCAGAACATTTAAATGCTTTATTTTGGTGTACAAATGGTTATGATTAGGTTTTTTTTCACATACCTCTGCTTTGCTAAACTGCAGAACACTAGGACTTTATCAGAACTATATGTCAATTATTGTGGAATTATCAGAGTAAAGTAATGATGGTACAATTGTATAAAAGATCACCTATCTCTTTAGGCAGACACGTTATATGTGTGTTTGGATGAATAGTCTTATTTGGAAGGAATGAAACTAGAAGGTATCTAACATGTGTATCAATTATTAAAGTTTTCAGCTAGATATTAACAGAAAGGATTTGCAATTTGTTTTCATTTTTTATTTCAAGGGATCTTTAGATTTCAAAACAGTAATAAAGACTGACTCGGTTACTCAAAACAGTGTCCAACTAAGTAAGGTATTATTGTCGTTAAAGCCCTTCCTCGCTTAAAACATTTTAAATGGTAAATAAAGATTTTCCTCATTTTTAAAAATATTTCGTGTAACTGGTCTGAGATTTTTAATAAGCTTATAAATAGGTTATTTACAACAAGTCATGCAATAAATGATGCAAAATAAAAGTTTAAAAAACAATACAAAATATATAAGCAATAAAATTATTATAGATTAAACAGTTATCTCCCTTTGGTCAAACAAAGCAAAGAATGCATTGAAAGCACTGGTTGATTTTTGATGCATAGGAACATAAATCCTTTTTTTTTTCAATTGCAGTTATGCTGGCAAAAGTTTTCAGAATAAAAAATTCTAGCTCTATTTTTCAAGTATAGTATATAACTACACATAAAATAAAAACAAGCATAGTACAAATAAGATAAATAATGATATATTAATTATACTGAATAAAAGTAACACATAAATCTATATATATATAGTCTGATTATCATTTAAGGATATTAATTAATTATTAAATAATGTATGCTTGAAAATAAGACTTTTTAGCTTTTTAATCAGAACTTGTTATATTCAAATATGGATTATCAGATTTATCTCAGAATGAAGAATCTTAAAAATTTGATATTATTTAACATAGTCTATGTAGACAACAAGGATTAATAATTTTTAAAATAATTAAATCATTTCTTCATTTTTAAAAACAAAATTCATGAAAAAATCATTTTTTCTTAAGATTATGAAGAACTTGTTGCAACTAAGCATTGCTTTTCTAAATTAGTTTATTTAAAAAATAAATCAATGACTTCGCTTTTCTTTTTTTGAATATTCATTGACTTTAAAAAAAAAAAGAGCACATCTAGTACGTATAAGATTTGTCATTAGTTGTATACCTGTATAGGAGCTGTGTCAGGGGGACTTTTATCTGTTGGTGTTCTGTCACTGTCTGTACTCTGTTCTCTTTGGCGATCCTTCTCCATGTTGGCAAGATCAGTCAGATTCACATAAGCTGGCTGCTCAGCATCTGAGTAAAAAAATGTTTACTTATTTGGATTTTTATTGATGAACGACTGATAGCTTTAAATATTCATAATAAAAACACTTTTTCTGCATATATGATTTAATATACCCTGCGACAAAAAGTCCTATTCATAAATTTTTGCGAGTACATTTTTTCCCATATAAAGTATTTGGTTTGATCTTGTAAACAAAAAATTAAAAGACCTTTTTTTTGTGGACCATTTGAACATATACTTGTAAACAGGGTATTTAATTTTGTAAATTTTTCTTAAATTAACCATTTGATTAATTTTAGTCATTTTTTGGGAACAAGGAAAAGCTTGCAATGGTTGATAAGAATTATAGTTCATACAAGAAAGGTTTGGCAACATTTACAAATAGTATTAAGCTGCATGGGACTTATGTAACCTGTAAGTGAATGGCAAATACCTGATAATGGGATTTTTGGAGGTGGTACTGCTTTAACTTTTGGTTTTGGTGCCAGCGGAGGAAGTACGGGTTGCATTTTGTTAATTGAAGCTGAAGGGGGGCGTGTATATGGTGATTCTGCTATACTATGTGTCTTCTTCTTATGTGGATGTCTCATCTGAACTTCTTCGTCTTCGGCACTCTCCTGTAGTGGAGGTTCAAACAACTGAGCAGACAAAGCAGGCCTGGTGTGATTTTTCTCATATGCTGAGGAAATCGTGTGTGGTCTTATGTTGGTGTCAGGCTTTGTGGTAATTGGTTGATTCGGCCAGTTTGTCCAGGTAGAACTAGCTGATGGTGTATTATCAGAGGGTGTTGACGATGAAGAATCTGCAGTATCTGAATGACCACCTATACTAGCACTGTCACCATCCTAAGGAAACAAGATTTGCAGTTAGTTATTTTAAGTGGCAAAGCTATTGTTAATTTTTAATTTTCAAAACTCTTAAGGCTTTATTGGACTAATTTGACTTCAAAAACTACTGTACTACCTTTTCATCCAAAAGTTAACTAAAAGAGAAGTTCAAAATTTTGAAACAATAATTTTAATGATTTATGAAGCTAGGTAAATGGGCCATTTCATGAAGTTTCAAACAATTAAATTTCTCAATGTACTAATAAGCCAATTATATCAAAATTCATAATTTCATTAAACATTGTAATACTAGTTTTAGAATGATTAACTGCTAGAGAAAAGGCAAATACATATCAACAAACATTAGATTTTGATAAGACATATATATGTTATACTGTAAGGTTGACTTATGCTTCTAAAGTAACAGTTGTGCATCTTATATATTTACATTGTTAATTATGGTTACAAGAGTACAATTATTTGTAATACATTTGTTATTTCTAATTTTTTTGAGGTTTTAACATGGCTAACTTTCAGTTTGGCCAGATTCTTGCTTAGAAAAAATGTCAACTGTGTATAATCAAATTAGGAGTCATACTATTTTATTTCCCCATCTTGGGGGAAGCCCAGGAAGGGAGTAAAATGTCATTAAATGTAAGCAAATAATTTCACTATTGTAACCAGACAATAAGAATGGAAGATGAACAGATAGTATATAACATAACCTTTATAACACATTTAAAAACTGTTATTGCTCAGCATATTATATGTATGTGTTCCATAGAAGAACATCCTGCAGATGAAACCCAGAGTATGTCATAAAGTAAATGCTGTGTTAAATCAAAGTAAAAAGCTTTGAAGTTTCTGATAAGGTTAAACCCTGGTTAAAGGGAGAAAACTTCATTCCAAGTTTCATGCTGACATTCTAAACATATTTGTTATAGCTAAAGCCAACAGTTTGAAAGCAATTAAACAAGGCTTTAAAACATCCTGACCTATATAGATAGTATGTTGAAATCAATTAATGACTCATGATATAAAAAATATGTAGAATACTGCCTGTATAAATATATGGTCATATTTTGTTCACTAGGAAATACTTCAAATCCTGAAAATGTTGAGGCTATTTTCTAAACTTTAGCAAAAATGAGTTTGCTTTTTGGTGTTTTTTTCTTTTCCGTTTTGGTAATTTATTGAAATTCAATAAGTTTATTACTTAAAGATTATTTTACACCTACATTTTGATCCTTTTACACAACTGTTTACCATTGATCATATCCTACAGGTCTTTTGCCCCCACCACATATGAATGGGCCTGTTCCAAGTTAGGAAGTCATAAGTCATATTTTAATGTTTCTTGTCTTTAGGAAAATTAAAATGTTGATGGCATATTTTTATTGGTTGCTTAAATGTTTTACAACTTTTATACCCAGGTGATTTAGACATTTTCAAATAATGGACCAACACCTGTCTATTGTTGAAGACTGCTGCCCTCTAGATGTCTTTTGGTTATTTTTGTGTTGTTGTGTGGCTATTAAATTGAGGTATATCAAAAGAGCTGTGACTTTGGTCTTCCAAAGACAATGGTCACCCATGGAGTCAAGTTATATATATATTTTATTGTTATTGTTGTATACTTGAAAATCCTGCCTTCTAAGGTAATTTTTTTTTAAAATATTACATAAAAATACAATTGTAATAGCAAGTGCAGGGGATACATAAAAATACATCTAACTAAGACTACAAGTATATATGCATGGAGGACATATCATCTACATATACAACTATAGCTACATGTGGCTGCATGCAAGACAAGACAATATTGTGAAGTTTGGGAGAGGTTACATTGGTTCCTACCTTCTGTCTAATATTAAGTGACGATGGGGTGACTGGTCGCTGAAACAATGTATCTTGAGAAGTGAATCCCGAGTCCTGTGATGAAACACTTTGTAAGCGTATTGTACCCATGGGAAATTGCTACCAAGAAAAAACAAGACAAAAGTCATGCCAAAAATTAAGACTGAAGAGAAAAAATAAAGATCAAAAGAATTTTCCTCTAAAAATTCACAATATATTTTCCAAAAAAATCTACAAGTTATAGAAGGAAGTTTTCTATGAAAATAAATAACTACTAAATATCAACTACACACCTAACTCATCATTTTTGTGTAAAAAGTTCATGAATCTATTAAATGTGCATTTTCCCCTTCTTTTTTTTTTAAAACTTGACCAGAAGTCAAACTCAAATCTCATTTATGGCTTTCAGGCAGGAATCTTTCATTATAAAAGATGCAACATTCCACTAATGGTTGAGGCTAAGGTGTTGAGGAAAATACTTTTTAATATAACTGAAATTCATGCTTGTTTATGTTACAAGATGAAGAGAGATTATGTAAATTAAACAGTTCATGTAAAACATGCATGAAATAAGTATAGTATAAAATAAGGAATGGAGTCTTCTCCTAAATATGTTAACATAATACATTTATTAATGACAATAAATAGCTACATAAAGTAGATATCAGCACAAAGTAAAATAATCTTTATATAATACTGTTAAATTATTTTTCGTTGGTACCAATTTTCATGAAATGAGGAAAAACTGTCTTTTAAGTAGCGGATATTTGATTTCAAATTTATCAAAGCCTATAGAAAATTTCATATTTGTTCAACATCTAAATTGGTGGATTACCAATACTATCAAAGACAAAATCCATGAAAATTTGTATCCCACAAATAATAATGAATCCTGTTTTAGCAATAAAAGTCAGTTATTAATGTAGCATAAAACAGCATTGATTTTACAAATATGTATCTCCTATGAAAATATCTAATTGTAAGATCATTGATAAAGTTGAGCTGTCTGAAGACTTGATGATATTTTATAACATAATTATATGAACTAGATATATGATAACTTAATGCATATATTGTGTAATACTGAACAGTACAACAGGAAAAATAGTACAACCAGAGCTAGATTAAAACATTACCAACTATTCAATCTTATTAAAGAATTTTTAGACTTTCATTTTTTTTTCCTTTTGATTTTTAATGTGATAAGCAATATAAAAGCACATATGAACAGTTGGCAAATAGCATTTTGATAGTATTTTTACTTGACTGATTTTATAAACACATGTAAGATGTATGCTCTTATTGAAAATGAACTTCATGTGTTACTTAAAAGTTTACACAAACATAAATTAATATCTTTTTACTTTTCTATCTAATCTACTGGTAATGAGCAAAATCAATTTGTTTACATATTAACCTGTATCAGAGACAAATTTTCAAATGTCATTCGTTTTTTTTTTTTAAAGAGTGTGTAAATCTAAAAATATCTAATGCATTGCCTTTTTATGTGTAAATACTATCAAAAAAGCATTTTATTTTTTTAACTTATAAAGCAATATATACAAGCATATTTGTCACCACACGAACAGAGTTAGAAATCTACAAACTCAACATTTCATAAAATGGTGACTAAAAAAAACCTAAGGTCATGAATGTGAAAATAAACATCTAAATAAAAGAATCTAAAAGATAGGTTTCAGAGAGGATTATTTTGCTATTTTGAATTACAACCTTGAACTTTTGATTATTAATATTAATACAACACTGATGGACTACCAGTGAACTTTCATGAGCTGTTTTACAAGATATAACAAGATTGAATATTTTATCTACTAACTTGTTTCACTATGTAGTATTAACTTATTTAATTCCATCTTAACAATAAAGATTCCTGTCACAGATTGTATTGATCTCATTCTAAAACAGATGTTTTTATAGAAAATCCACAATATTTATGATGAGATATTCAGGATCATTCTTCAGCCATAAATAGCTTAAGAAACTTTATGTGTTATTGATTTAATGTTACACAAAAAGGTACATGACAAGATTTAATTGTTTTTTCCTTTTACAGAATATACATTAGAAAATTATATTACTTGAGAAAACATTTATTTCCTTCGTGGCCCCAAAAGAGATACATAATCTATTTAGGAGACACCATAACACTTCATCAGTTTCATAGCTTAAAGTTAATGCAATTTTAGTATTTCTTATAAGAAAAGGTCTTAAAAATGAATAAAAAATGGCTTACAAAAAAGCGCAGAAAATTTAGTACCTTATCTGACTGCTATTGATCTATAATGGCAATTTACTATGTTAAATCTTTCAATAATTGTGTTAAAATGAAATCTATTTTTAGTACATTCTGTTTAACAACAAATAGGGAAAGTAATGTTCATTTGAGAATAATAGCATATTATAAGGATATATCAAAGTCAATATTAGAACTTTTTGAGATAGGGAACAAAAATCCTGGGCTTCGTTTTACTTTACATATTAAACTTCTCATCAATGAAAGACACAAAACAAATCTTTTCAAAAGATGTAAAAATCTATATACCTTATCCATGCAACCATAATAAATTTTAGTTTACTTCAGATAATATTTATATTATGTTTGAAAAGTTTGAAAAGTTTAATAAATTTGTGTATAAAACCTTTACTGCAATTTTGTCTTAATCATAAACAGACCCCTTTTATTTTGATATAGTCACTGCAAAGCCAATACCTAGTTTACAATATATCATTAAATGGAAAAAGCCATTATTTGGAAGCAAATTAAGTCTCAAAGAAAATGAACTTCTTGAAATAAATTAAGCCTTCAGCATACATGATTCATTGCAGCAGACAACAGTAACTAACCTGTAAAGAGTTACGGTTCCTGGTATGATGACTGGGTGAGTGCGACTGTACTGAACCACTAGATGAACTATTTATACTACTGATACTGCACATACTGGACTTTCTTGAACCGATGGAACTTGGTGAGCTTGGAGGGCTTGGCTGTTAATAAAATTACTAAGTTTAAAGGTTAGTTTCCTAAAATAGACCTATTTACACTTGTATGCAAATTTGTCTTCCATTACATAAAATCACACAAGTTCCTGTAAACTTTGACATCATAATTCAAAACCTTTGACTTCACATGATTGTTGCTTGATGTCAGAGTAGATCTAAGGTCATTTAGAGGCAAAATACCAAAAGTGTAAATACGCCTCAGATGGAATAATTTGATCTAAACTTTTTGATTGACATTTATTGATGTGGCATTTTGCTCATTTAAAAAACAGCATGTATAATGAAAACATAATTAATGATGTATCTCATGTGTGGAGCAATATTTGCTAACAATTCCAAAGTTCCTGAGATCACAACTGGTTTTAGTGGGGTTGAGTTGCTCAGTCTTTTGGTTTTTTTCATTTTGTGTATTGTATACTGTTTTGGTCTTTTTGGGTTTTTTTTGCCATGGCATTTTTCGTTTTTTGTTTTTTGTTTTTTGTTTTTTTTTTCGTCTGCGGAGTTTGACCATCCCTTTAATATCTTTTGCCTCTATCTTGCACTGGCTAAATCTTACCCCACCAAGGTTGTTGAAGAAAGTGGAGCTATCTGAGCCTTTTATATCCATAATAAACTGTTCACTGGACGATGGTAGTGTGTTAGGTTCACCTGCCATCAAACACAAACTGTGGGTTATATCTTGTAAATGGGTGATTTCTGTTAGTAAGCTAATCTCATGTTCCTGAAAAATACACAGTTCATAAATTAGAACCTTCATTCACAAATTCAAATTTAACATCCTATCAGTAATTCAAAGTGGCTCACATTATACATGATAAATAGTGTGTCAGTTTGTCAAAAACCTATAGCTTATCCTGGGTATTCTTAGATTCCTGAAAGTAACATGAAAACAAAGAAAACTAAATAAAGTAACCACGGTTTTATATAAATATATATTATATAGTAGAGCCTATATAGCTAGGTGGTAGAGTGATCTAGCACATCCGGCATAGTGCAAGGCCATTTGGTGCCACAATATCTCAGTAGCATGAGTATGAATCCCGGCCAGGGCTGGATTAAATTAAAAATAGATGAATTTGTTGTTACTTTTTTTTTTTTCATTTTCATTTTCAGTTCATAATTGCTTATCGTAGAGTGTGCTCCACAATCATTCTTGTTACAGTTCTGTTTATAATTGCTTATCGTAGATTGTGCTCCACAATCATTCTTGTTACAGTTCTGTTTATAATTGCTTATCATAGAGTGTGCTCCACAATAATTCTTGTTACAGTTCTGTTTATAATTGCTTATCGTAGATTGTGCTCCACAATCATTCTTGTTACAGTTCTGTTTATAATTGCTTATCATAGAGTGTGCTCCACAATAATTCTTGTTACAGTTCTGTTTATAATTGCTTATCGTAGATTGTGCTCCACAATCATTCTTGTTACAGTTCTGTTTATAATTGCTTATCATAGAGTGTGCTCCACAATCATTCTTGTTACAGTTCTGTTTATAATTGCTTATCGTAGAGTGTGCTCCACAATCATTCTTGTTACAGTTCTGTTTATAATTGCTTATCGTAGAGTGTGCTCCACAATCATTCTTGTTTCAGTTCTAACGACATAATTGTGGTTATATAAGACGGACTTAGGAATGTAATTATGTCATTAGTCTGTGACCTCTCTTTTTATTCCTAGTTCCATATGACATGCTCAAAAATACATCATCATAAAAAGACAAGACATTTAATAGCTAACTTGTGTTTTAACTAATTTTTGTGGTTAGACTGCATTCCAGTAAAAGATTGCCTTTATTCAATGAAAGTTTATACTATTATATAATTTGGCCATTATTTGCACTTTTCATATATAATAATGCTGTGTCTTTAAATTGCCAGCTTTCTTACACATGTTTTCGGTCTTTTTTTATTTTACCCAGGAAAAGTTAACCATGTTAGGTAAAACTTGTGAACTTACAACAAAAGGTCTAAGACAACTGATAAACAAACAGAATCTGGATCTTTCCTCAATCAGTGCTGTCCTTACAGCCGACTTCTCTGCTTCCTCTAACATCATGTACTTATCTGTCACATCTTTCATAGCATGATCTAACTTTGTTTGCATGTCTGATTTACCTGTAAGATAAAACATAAGAAGCTGAATTATAAATGCATAAATTTACATTAGTTTCAACTACATTTTTGTGGGCCTATGTATGATTCAATTGTATAAATTCTGTGGCATCTTTATAGAATACTCCTACAGGATGTGTGAAAGGAAACTTGTTTGTTTTAAAAATAAGGTATTACAAAATTATATGTATTGTATCATATATATATATAAAACTTTTAAGGTCTAAGAATATTTGTCCCAAATTTTATTTTAGTTTCAAGGTTCTATTCTTTTTTAAATCTTTCAAAGCTTATTTTCAGCTTCAAACTTCATGTTGAACAAATTTACTAAGTTTTTACCTAAATAGAACCTAAACAACATTTAAAACATACAAACTAGACAAAACAATCTATATTTAGACATGTACTATTCCCAGATGATAACTATATAGCAATGACACTTGCACACAAATATTTCCTTTGTTTACATATAGATTTGTACTTTTTCTCACCATGATAGTAGATAGTGTTATATAAAGTCACTTTACTTTACCAAACTAATATAAACACCACTATCAACTAAAATCCCAATCAATATACACAGTTCAATGTACTAGTAAATTAAAAACCCTTTTTGAAAAATTTGATTGATAGCAAAGGGAAAAAATAAAATTTTATAAGACTTATGATTTTAGCCATTTTAGAAAAGTGTGTCCATATTAGACTATCAAAATGAGTCCTTTTCCTTTGTCCTTATGTCTTTCCTTAAAGTGGTATAACTACTTAAAATTAACTCCTGATAGATAAAGTGCTAAAATGAAAACAAAACTAAACTGTTGGATCAATATTTTTCTTTTTATCTACTTTCGGCAGACCAAACAACTTTGAAGTATTTGTTTATAGATCTCAGACAATGTTTACAAATGTAGCTAAATAGTTTGTTTTGGGGAAATATTTATAGGCAAGATTAGATTTATGAGTGAATATTAACATTTTTCTTTTGACTTTCATTGAAAAGGTGACTTTTCTACAAAAATGCTGACTTTGTCTTGTCATGAAATATGGGTCATCTCAAGACATATAAATTCAAACTTACTTTCAAATCATATATTTATAAACACTTCAACTTATTCAAAACATTCTTAAAATTGCCAGAATATATTTTTTTGACTTGCTAAATCAATAACACTTCAATGTCTTAATGTTTCAAACTTATAAATGACCCTGTCAACAGCTGTTTAGGCTGGGTATACACCATTTTTTCTTTTGACTCTATGATCCCAGCCAATCTAGTTATAAGAAATTCTCTGGCTTTTCTTGCATTTTTTGCAAAGTCATTGAAGGTCTTTTAACAATTTTTAAGCATGAATAAATCAATCAAGATATAATTATCAGTTAATCATACAAAGAGGTATTTCAATAACTGAACAATATGCCACTCTTTAGAAAAAGGAAACAAATCTTTATCAAGATTTACACTTACTGAAAGGACATAAGTTCAATTTTTGTTCACAAATAACAGAAATTTTTGAAATAATATAATTTCCATGATCTTTACAAACTCAGGACAAAACTATGGAAAATCCAAAATTGATTTGTACTATTTTAAGTCTTTCCATAACTACTATTTAAATTATTCAATTAAATGTTTCTATATTAGGAACATGATGTCAATCAAAGTCTTTATGTATTCTTCTGACATCATCCAAGAAAGGAATAAAGAGAACAAAATGAGTTAAAAGAGATCCCACAAATTCATAAAAACAGCTAGAAGTCAACTATCATATACATTATATCAGTCTTTTCTTTCCCACCCAGTAGTAGTCACTTCAACTTTAGTTTATCCACAACAAAGATACCGACTATGACCTGTGTGAATCAATATGTAATAAGGAGATGAAAACACATGATTGACGAAACCACAACTGTCCAAATACCAAAGGACAAAGATTTGAACAATACAATCCATAACCTTCAACAATAGGCAACACCCAATCTGTATACTAGTAGTAAGGTTTTAAAATACCTGGAAAAACTAAATCTGAAACAAATCAAAAGATAAAACTAACAACCAAGAAAACATTTGTCTGTACCCTTCCATTCCATATACCATGTAAAGCAATATCAGAAAACCCTTACTGAGCCCCAAAAGGAGCCTACCACACACATACACCAGGGAAATTGATCAGTGATCAAGTGTTTTGAAATGAACACTTTTTTCCGGTATTATTGATCAGAGTTTGACATGCAGCATTTACATGGAAATTGATTACTTCATGAAAAGTAAAAAGACAATATTCACTGATGCAGCAATGGGGAGTCAATATTCAACGGAAAATATCAATATCATAACTGTAAACTGTATATCTCTATCAAATTATTCCACTTCTGTCTGATTTATTGTTTAAATAGTAAGTTTTTTATTTATTTATTTATGTACACTTTTCAAGTAAATATTAAATATTTGCAAAAAAGAATGTGTAAAAACATGATTTAAAACATTGTTTACAAAGAATATTATATTCAAAACGCTGCACAAAATTTAGAGAATAGAAAATGGTCTAAGTGTACTGTATATCCTTCAACTTATCAGACATTAAAGCCATTTTGAGTGTTTCTTTTTAAGGAAATATATACATGATATATGGCTAATCCAATTTTGTTCCTTTAGACATCAGAATAAATCCTATTTACTTTGTATATCTAAACTCCTAAGATAGACACGACTAACAGATCAGACAGATTTATCCCCTAATGAGATAATTATCAGTTTATATAAAGATAGATAATTTCAATATAACATCAATCATAATTCCATAATAACATCAACATGGATAAGATAGAGGTTCAAATTTCCAAGAAATAATTACTTCAGTTTTAAATCCAAACACATTTTCCCTATTAGTCTGGACATTTTGATTAATAAGCTGGTCGTAAACCACAGACAACAGTATACAGCTAAATGCGCTCTATTTCAGGGTCTGTTATAGCCGACTATGACATATGGGCTTTGTTCATTGTTGAAGGCCATGCAGTGACCTATAGCTGTTAATTTCTGTGTCATTTGGTCTTATATGGAAAGTTGTCTCATTGGCAATCATTCCGCATCTTCTTTTTTATATCTCTATTTTTGAGGACTTTATGTTGGACTCTTCTTCTATTCACATCCAACTGCCAACATTACCAGCAGCTGTTTTTTTTCAATATCTGTAGATAATTCCCTTTTTTAACCAGACCCAACAAATTCTCCCTTTCTTTACTAGACCCAATGTATTCTCCCTTTCTTAACCAGACCCAACATATTCTCACAGACATTTCAAATTTATCAGAAACATCTACATTTAAAGTTGTCATACTCTATACCACCAGAACACCAATTGTATTACACTAAACTTTTGACATACAAATTACCCTCATTAGATCTAATTTTCTATTGAAACTTTCAATCTTTGATCTCCCTTTGTTTTACAAGAGTAACAATGACTGTACTTATGTCCACAGTATTAACTTTTACTTTGTAGTTTTTTGGTTGCAATTTTCCTTGTAAATTTTACTTTGTAGTCATTTGGTTAAAATTTCCAGTATAACTTTTAAGTCATAAAAGGTAGTTATAAAGAGATAATGTTTCATGTCATGGGAAAAGTATCAAAATTATGTTGGATCAGATTTTGTAAAATGTTTAAAGGCTAATATTCTGAATTATGAAGAGTAAAGAAACCACTTTTGGGAAATACAGACATACAGGGGTGAAACTTAGTGCCCCCTCCCCTACAACAGGGGCATAGAAATGCATGTTTATGGTCTATCTTCAAGATGTTTGACAAAATGTCTAAATGTAGGGGAGTAACAAACATAATAAAACTTTGATGAGTTCGTCACTTTCATTTGGTTTTTTTTTCTCCACCTGTCCAAATTTTATCAATCTTAACCCTAGAAGAACATGAACATATCCAAACAGAGAAAAAACATATCCCCTACACAATAAGCTATTGAGTTCACGGATTGAAAATGGTTTATAACAATCATGTTCCCAAAAGTAGAAGCAAGCTTTCAAGTACATTTTACTTGACATAGAAAGAGAAATACCCCTATTACATAATGACCTACTTTCAGTAATTATCATCTGAAAATGACTCAACTTTAAATCTATAACTAGTCCAATAATCTTATTAAATTACGTTTATGGTCATATATTCTAGTTGCACTGAATAACCTTAAATGGTTAAACGGATGTGGTCCAATTTTTCATGGACAAAAGACTTTTCTTGATCTTATTTTGTGATGCCAAACAAATTTGGCATTTTAGGAATAGAAAAATTTGTCTTAAAGAAAGTAAAAATTTGTCTTAAAAAAAGTAAAAATTTGTCTTAAAGAAAGTAAAAATTTGTTTGAAAGAAAGTAAAAATTTGCCTAAAAAGACCAGTTTGAGAATTCCATCAGCTATTTATCCTGTATAAAGTTATAATTCTATTCAAAAGCTCAAAAATAGCCTTGCACTTTCCTGCATTCCTCAGTGGTTTTAAACAATCAGAAAACTATGATATATATCACTTTCATGAAATGCATGAAAACTTTCTGAACTATATCAATCTCTTATCAGAAAAAATCTACTTATATAATACTTAATTTTCATTTCATACAGCACGAGTGTTGTTATTTGTCAACCTTGAAGACTGAAATGATTAACGATTTCATAATATGATTTATCAGAATAAAAAATCTACCCAAAGTATATCTGAAGGTAAAAAATGCTTTTGTATGTTAAAAGTAAAGTTGTTCTAACAAGATATATGGGATACAAACTACAATGTTCAAGTACATTCAAACATACTGTTGTCTCTTTCTTTAAAGTATATATATACAGTGCAACCTGTGTTATCCGATACACTGGGGTACCAGAAAAATGTCGGATTAAGCAGGATGTCGAAATACTCAGGTCTTCTCTGCAAGGATAGACATATTTTGGGACCATAATAATATGTCTGTTAAATCAGGATGTTGGAATATACTCAGGTGTCGTAGCAGGCAGGTTACACTGTGTATAGCTGATTAATGTCATTAGGTACAAAATTAACATTTCAAAATGTAAATTGAAATAAATCACCTGGCATGAAAGGGATATTAAACACCTATTTATCATAATCTATCAGAATTTCAAAACTCTGATTCAATCTTGATTAATGTTATTTTTAATTTTAAGGTACTGATCAGGTAGAATCAGGTTAAGGGGTGTCTGACCATTGAATACTTATTCAATCTTGGATTATATTGTATAATGACTTATACCATTTATTACTAATATTTATAATAATTTTTAAAGTTTTAAATCTAGACCATTGTAAGGAGTGATATTTTGGTAAATAAACAACATGTAATACATTTTAACAATACTCTGCCTTAACTTTCAGATCAATTGGCAAAATACAAAACATTATGGTCAGTTACTATGACCAGGTAATCACAGAGTTTTGATAAAGATCAACCTATTGGTATATCTATACCGGTAACTTAAAATAAAAAATACAAGAATGTGTCCAAAGTACACGGATGCCCCACTGGCATTAACTTTCCATGTTCCATGAACTGTGAAATAAGGTAAAAAGTCTAATTTGGCTTTAAAATTAGAAAGATCACATCATAAGCAGCAAGTGTACTAAGTTTCAAGTTGACTGGACTTCAGCTTCATCAAAAGCTACCTTGACCAAAAAATTTTAACCTGAAACTCCCATTTTAAAATTTTCTATGTTCAGTTGATCGTGAAATTGGGGTTAAAAGTCTAATTTGGCTTTAAAATTAGAATGATCATATCATAAGCAACAAGTGTACTAAGTTTCTAGTTGATTGGACTTCAGCTTCATCAAAAACTACCTTGACCAAAAACTTTAACCTGCGGACGAACGAACGGACAGACGAACGAATGAACGGAGCCACAGACCAGAAAACATAATGCCCCTCTACTATCGTAGGTGGGGCATAAAAAAATAAAGAATTGAAATGGGAAATGTGTCAAGGAGACAACCCAACCAAAGAGCAGAAAACAGCCGAAGGCCACCAATGGGTCTTCAATGCAGCAAGAAAATAAGGCACCTGGTGGCTCTCTTCAGCTGGTCCCTAAATAAAAATGTTTACTATTGAAGTATTGTTCATGGACAATCTCTTAAATACTCTAGGCCAAGAAAAAAAATCATTATTAGGATTTTCAGCTATAGAACAGCTAGCTTATACATATATATATTTTTTTTTGCCTTGTGTATATTTTTTTTTATCATCATGTCAAGAAATTTTATATATCAAAGAAACTCAAAAATAAACTAGTTTACAATTACATCAAAAAGGTCCTTAAAGTAATAATAATAACACTTATGTACTATTAAGTAGATGCAATTAACAGTTCCATGACTAATGCATAATTTATGCTTTTAAGCAGTTTCCCTCTAATAACTTTTATAAACATACTAAAATACTATTAAAATCATAATTAAGTGCACTCATATATATGATAAAACAAATTTTACTTTTAGTAAAATATCTTAAAATTCATAAACAGTTAAGGATATGAGTCATCTTGTTGTGCATGTTTGCAAATAAATTTCAACAAAAAACAAACAACGGAAACTATTTGTTAAACCCATACTTCCTATTGGTATACAAAAAACCTAGACCTTTATTTTATGATTTAATAATTATGTACATAATTTCCTCAAATTACGTGAAACAAAATTCCTGTGCACTCTTATTGTCAATGAACATAGCTTGGAAAGATTAATCTCAATCTAAACCTGATTACCAAATCAATGTATAAACAAAGACCTAAAAGTGAAAAGACACATTTTTTTACAAAAGATAGATTGATTGTTCCTTGCTTAACATCAATGGCTCAAAACAGGAAGTGTTACTATGAAACATAAATATTTAACAAATAAAGATATTTTACATGAATGACCATTTATATCAGTTAAACTAATTTACTTTTTCTTCATGTCACAAAGAAATGGGTTGATTGATTGTTTGACTGAAGTTGTCAAATAAAACACCCACTGTTTTAAATCATGAGTTCAAAATTCTAAAATTTTCTACCTTGAGATTTGTTTCTTTGCAATTAAGAAAAAAAAAGAATATCCTTATTTCCCTTATAAGTATACAACTAGAAGACGTGGACAATTGGGCAAGTGCTTTTTTTTAAAATTTTGCAGGCAGTACATCAACTGAGATGTGGATCAATAACAGTCTTCTATTAATCTAATTTTGATATTTTCTCAAAAAGTGGTGTATTCTGTTGAAAAAGGATAGTTTTAAAGACAGTTTTAGGTAGTGTACAAAATATTACTTTTATACATCATATCACAAATATTTACAACTTTGAATAGTTTTAGAAGAGTTGCCAACCAACAAAATAGGTCTCTTCCTTTAGTAGTATAGATTCAATCTATAATCTGACAACAAAAAAACATAGTATGTAAAAATTGCCAACATTCTTAGGAATTCAAATTTCAAATCCATATCCAATTTATTTGAACCCTAACAAACACCTCTACATCTGTTTAAGTTCAAAAATATCAAAATCACTCAACGTTCACTTCTGTTACATAATTTATGCAGTACAAATTTAAACAAGAAGAATTCATGTATCTTCTTCAAGGTTTTTAAGGTGTGGAGTGATAAAACCACTTAAATTATAAGCAAAAACTATAAAACACATCATAGATATTATATTTGAAATCAACTAAGGGGTTCACCACAACTAAATTCTGTGGTTTTGATATCAGGGCGTGTGTGATACTTAGCAGATGAAAAATTAAAAATGTCATTGACTATTACCATTAACAAATATATCCAAATATGGTGTAACTTTATATAACATCCCACTAGTATGATGATATGTTAGTTCATACCTGTAATCACCATAAATTAAATTGAATTGAGCTTTTTTATAGAATAATTGAGGTGTAAACCCTTCCCTTGACAAGTGTTAGACCTTCACTCTGAACTTTGCAAATTTATGTTGTAATCCTACTCAGAGTGATGCTCTAATACTTTAGATTCTGCATAATAAAAGTTCAAAACTTTCAAATTTTCCGTTTTTCTTCAAACAAATCCATTAGATAGTTACATTCTATCATATGAACCAACATACCCATTAAAGATATCAATACCTCTTTTGACAGATAATATACTACTGACTACAGATTACCAGGAACAGGTAATAACAACCCTATTATCAAACCTATAGCAGGGCAATACTTCAAACAGGTGGTAGATATCAGACAAACTAATCAAACAGACCTTTCTTGACTTTCTTCTGTAATCTCATGGTGTCTGTAGCACATTTCTTGATTTCTTGACGCGCTTTCTTGTATTCTGTTGAGAAAACATGCAAATCAACAGATAAGTTGGAATTAAAAAGTCAAACAATTCTCATTTTCTTACAATAATTATACAATTGATATACTGTTTGATTTACGTTTACCGAATTTGATAAGATTTACATGAAAATATAATTCAATCACACTATTGAAAACTTTGTAAATTTAAAAAAACTTCATACATATGTTTGTTTCATTGTGGGATATGTACTTTGGACTACTCTAAATTAATAATGTACTTTAAATTCATTAATATAAAAATTATTCATGAAGTATAATTTTTTACTGGATTTCGTGGGTAAACATGAAACACAAATTTAAGTGTTCAATGAAGTACGAAACTCCTACTAGATTTTTAGCAAATTTTGACAAAACAACAAATTCAATAAATACCCACAATTCATCTACAAAATTGATAGCCATGAAAATAAATGAATACACAGTATATGAAACTTCATCTTTGTTTACATACATTCTGTCCTTTTGAATGCACTGATGCAATTAGATATCAAATTGGTCAGATCAATTTACTTTTTGTGGATTTTTGGGGCTTACGGGTTAAATAGCTAGCTAAGTCAGATGCACAGTACAGTATCACATATAAAATGTACACTATACTGCCGTCTTTTTTTCTATATGAAAGTATGTATGTTTTATGTACCTGTATGAATATTTTATTGTGTAAATATATGTAATTGTATGTGGTGAGAATATTAATTATAAAATATTGAATCTTGAATCTAGCTACAATACTCCATTTTTAAAACAAAGATGTACATCTTGTAAGAGATGACCTGACCTTGTTTACCTATGTAATCAGCTGATTGTGGGTGGTATGTGATAGATTATGACAACTGATCAATATTACCTTTACAGGTGTTATACTATTACATCACAATCAATAATCTGTCCCTTAAGGAGATAGCTATATATAGTCCTTTTATAGTATTTCTTCTTCCAATGAAGACTCTTTTAATTCACTATTTGTAACCCTAAGATCTGATCTACCTTGTAATTTTAAAGACTTTCTTTCAAATCAATATTCAGAGTAATATAAAGGCAACATATATATATTGAATATATAGGAATCTCCATAATGTGAGAAGATTTATAACTGATTATTCTATTTTCTTTATAATTTAAGCACCTATGGTACTTTTGTGTTCTTAATTGAGGCCAATCGTGTTCAGGTTACTTAATATTTGAATCGGTCCTGTTTGGTTTGTTTCCAAAATGTTCACATTATTATAGTTGTCCCTTTGGTATCTTCTGTTTTTTTTTTTTTATATATTTGAAGGACTGCTGGAAGTGATTGGTAACTGAATAATGTCACGTAATGAAAAAAACATTTAGTGACATTAGTGGATGTTTGCAGCAAGAATACAAATACTGAAGTTTTGAATATTATTGTTTGTTAATGCAATATTCATCTGTTAAATTTTGTGTACCAGTAAAAATGATTTGATAACTTCTCTATCTACATTGTGTATAGTACACATTGTATACCTTTGGCATGTTCTTTGTCTAACTGAGCAACTGTTTTCTTCCAATCTTCACTCTTTTCTTGAAGAGGTGTTACTAGATTATCTACGATGGAACTGCAAAGAGAAGAAGACATATTATAGACACTCATTCTGCTGCAAAGTAAAGAAGACACATTATAGACACTAATTCTACTGTAACGAGATGAAGACATATTACATGCACTGATTCTGGCAACAGACAAAATACTTGCACTGGAGCACTCAGTAATTATAACACCTCTATTAGGTGTATTTCTTCAATAATTCTAAGAGGTTAGACAGTAGAGTGTTGTAAAACAAATCAGATATTGTCTCAGTTTTTCCTTGAGCTATAAAATAATGTCTGTATGTTGATCAGTGGATAACATCAAGATATTGACTCATTAGAAACTCAATTCACCTCTGAAGAACAATGTAGTATATTCATTTTGTAATATACATCTGTTCCAAAAAGAATACAACTGTCTCATAATATATATATAAATAGACTTATATAATTAATGCTTTGTATTTTCATGGTCAAACTTGTAATGCTTAAAATCAATGTCCCTAACAGTCACAAATGTTCATTAAGATTCATCTGTGTTCTATATAGTTCACTGTACAGCCTTCAACAATAGAAAAAACTCACACATCATTGTAAGTTATATAAGGCCGACAAAATTTGAAAGGAATGAAAAAATAAATATGGTAGACCACAACCATTCCTGCCACAAGGCAATGGATAACTTCTGATGCTGACACAAGTACCTTTATTAATGACTATTTCAAGGACTTTCTGTTTATTCAGTGTTAAAAATATCAATTCTAAGAACCCCCAAACTCTCATAATGTTTTGTGTTGTTGCAAAAATTGCTTCTTTCCTTCTAGCTAAAAAGTGTTCCATATTGCTTGACCAATTTTCCCTCTATAAATAGTTCACAAATTACACTCAAGATCATTGAATTTCCTCTAATGATCAATAATCATTTCACGAGATGACCACTTCAAGATTTCTATTATTTTCACACTGTTCTGAGCACCATTTCACCTCAATTAATTATAAATAAACAAAAAATATCAATATTGGGAACACAGAAAATAATTATAGCTGAAATCCAATTTAAGCCTAATGGTATGAAATGAACATTAGAGAGACAAGGATAGAATTATTTTCTAGGGAAAAACAACATTTATTCAGCACTCACAGAAATTGGAAATGAACGTTAGCACTGACCAACCGCTCTCTGGACACAAAATGTCAAATGGAATTATCATTCACATGAGTTTTTTACACTCATTATGGCTTTATCTGTTATTCATGGACACACGAAAGACCTAACTATTCATTCATATATTGAACAAATTTGCAAGCAAAATCATCTAAATGAAAATATATCTGAGATAAAAATTACCATATGAATACTGCTTTTATTTCTTTGGGGAAACGAACATTTCTCAAAAAAATGCAAGTTTTACAACCTACGGTATATAAAAAGTGTTGTAATGTATAAAAAATATGACCTGAGGAACACTCATGAATACATATATAAGTGCACAATCTAGCTCTTTGCTTAATACTTTCATGCAAATATCTAGCTGAAGAACAGGAATAAAAGGTTGCCCTATGAGAAAGGGTTTAACTTTACAGAATTATTCTCATAAATTGACTTATCTCTTGTGTACACTTTAATCAAAATCTTAAGCTTTAGTCAGAGTACAGAAAGTTAATCTAAGGCATTTGCCAATAAAATTGAGGTGATTAATTCAATTTGCCTCATTTGTTGTTTGTTATTGATTTGTCTTCAGCTATTGCTCTTAACAAGGTTGGAAAATAACATGTATGCCTCCTATAGTATACACAAAAACTCGATTTTATTATTGAAATATTTCCTTAAAAAATTGTGATTTAGTGGAAAAGAGATTGAATGTACATTATAGTTTTCCAAGAAAATGTACACAATCAATAGATTTAATTCTTCCTGTTCTATAAAAATTAGCATATGCATAAAGAAATGATTTTGTTTAAGTATCGAAGTCAAAATTGATATACTGTGCAAAAATCAAACAAAATAGTTCTTTTGAACAAGTGGGTTTTTTTTAAGAAGTGCTCAAGGTTCAAGAATCATTATTTTTAACAAATCTTCACAACTAATGAGTATAATTTTCCGTGTTAACAACATGGTTTCCATTTCCCTACTTTAAAACACAATGGCCATGACATATACAGATGACCGTTGTCAAATGTCATACCTCTCTAGAAGTCTGACGGTCTGACTATGACTTACCCCCAGGCTGGCTAGATTCATCAGAGAATAATGACAATTTTTATAACCATCATAAAGATGTTCACAGTATGATTACCTTGTTAATGTCTTCAATTTAGTCTCGATACTTTTATGCCTCATACATAACCTTGTAAGGGCTGATCCAATCTCTTTTGTGGCTCCTACAGAATAGAAAAGAAAGATTGATTATAATTCAAAGCTCTTTATACTTAGATTAACTATGATCTAATCACTTTAGTGTCAAGTTAAATAAGTTGACATTATGATGTGACACATAACATTAAATTAAACATAATTATATCAATTTATTTTTCTATTTCATGGTGCCCTAATGAGGTCAGCTGTGAAAGTGATTATACTTTCTTAATTTCGAAATCCATGATATAACTTTGTGTACTTTCTTGTTGCTTTAAAGACCTATTGGTGGCCTTTATCTACCCTTTGGTCGGGTTGTTGTCTCTATTACATATTCCCCATTTCCCTTCTCAATGTTATTTGTGTCTATTTTAAAATAGAAATAGGGATCCTAGATGAAAACAGTCTTTCTGTTGTAAAACTAATATGACGATACATGGGTTTATTTGCTCAGTCAAGACTGCATTTCAGGAGAGATGTTCATCACGGTACAATCAACTTTACCAATATCCGAATAGATTAATAGCATTTGATATTTTCAGTGTTTATGGACTTCCTTCCTTGAATTTGCCTTGGACTTACATATTTTTGTTATACCTTTTTACCCATTAATTTTTTGAAGAAAAATTGCCACAGAAAACAGATTAAAGACGAACAAAGAGACTATGCTTTTCATGGCAATTATCTAGTTTTCCTTTCAAACTAATTATTTTTCAATCCCTAGAATTGAGTGCTAATCCTAGCCTTTATTTTTGTTGCTTAAAATATAACCCTAACCTATAAAAGACCATTACTCATAGCCTATGTCTCAGTTATACTTTGCATAATTCATAGGTATATGCTACTATAAGCATTATGACAAATCAGCAATAATATAAGTGGCTCCATCTAGTACTTCAGAGAAAGCAGTGACAATATTACACCTAATTATATCAATATCCTAAAGCATGAAAACCTCTACAAAAATAATCCGCCAAAAGACTCCACTTCCTGTCAATTCTTTATTGGCAGGATGTTTAACATGAGGTCAAAAGTTCACAGCCAAGTACATGCTAGAATAGTTCATTACTTTTTAAGCTTGTATTTTGGTGCACTTGCTCATGGATACAGTAAAATTTCAATATGTTACCCAGATATTACCTTTATCGTGGAATGCACATTTGGTTATATGCATTAATTCTGGTTCATTTTATATTTGTTAACAGAAGTGTGACATACATGATAATTCTGAACAAGAATATAAATATATTGATCATTAAAGATTTTTTAATTGCTTAATAAATACTAAGTATGAATCATATTGGCAAAGGTTTTAATATTTGTTACTGCTTTATTTATAAATGTTACATTTGTTATTCAAAGTATCAGGTAAATTTGAATCAAAAGTTATTCACTTTTTGTCAATACCAAATCCATCAAAACAAATACTCCAAGCAGAAAGAATATTCAGTTTGCAAAATTGTCATGATCATGATGATTTTTGGTGTGTGTGAACCAATATTACGAATAATAATTTTCAGGTAATTACCCTCCTGTTTGTTTAAATAATGACTGTGGAAAGAGACAGTATATATATAGATTTGAATGGAAGAATGTGTTCTCAGTTCTCAAAATCTTTTTTCCCTGGTGGTCCTTAAAGAAAATCTGCTGATCCTCAATATTATTTCTTTTGCAAAGTATCAAAATTGTGTAGGTCCTCTCAAAAGTTTGGTGGTCTAAACCTTTATTTCTAAAACTCTGTGTGTTTAATTTAAGGGCACAAAGGTCTTGTCAATTGACTTAAAATGATGAGAAGTAGATTTTGTAACTCTTAAAGTCAGTGTTACATTGTATTAGGATCATTTCTTGTACTCAACCAGACATCTCTGGGGATTGAAACTTGAAACATCACTGTATCATTATTAAAGTATAAATAATCTATTAACAATCTATTATGGGTATTATGTACTTCATAAAGTACTTTTCACTATGAGGTGTTAAATATACAGATGACAATACCTGAACAGGTGAATTATATGTTAAATTATAACTATATTTCACACAAATATAAATCTTTATCAACCAGACACCAAATACAAAGCTTTATTCACTATATGGCCAGTGTCTAGCTAAATAAATTTACCCCATGTATTGATAAAAAACATGTTGACGTGTATAATGCACTATTGATTACGCCATAAACTAAATCTCTTTTCAAACCCAGCCAAACATAACGACTCAGTGCAACTTTTACATAATAAGCGCATTCAATGCAAGTGTCAACGTCTGAAATGTCGTAATATATATCGTAATATATATCGGGAAAAATCTGTTACCATTATTTTGAACTAGATGTCATCTAAGCTCAAATAATTTTCTAGGGTATCCCCTGACCTTAAGTGACATGTCATTTGGTTTCCAAGATCACTGACCTATATCAGTATATATATCTTTCCACTTGGTCTGTTAATTTTGACTTCTTTTTACCTGAAACACCTGTGTGTGTATTGCATGTTTTAAAGTCAAGTCATTGTTCATCAGAGCCTTGCTTCAGGCTTAAACAAGACACAGTATATTTGTAAACAAATAACATTACATCTTCAGACCAGTCCAACTGTCACTAGATCATTAAGTTATATTTTAGTGTGATGGATGTTAAACACCCCAAACAACTTCACCATTACAAAGTATTTTTTGTTGATAAATTTAGTTATTCCCTTAAAAATAGTGGACATTCAATAGATAAATTGGCTATTTTTGGGTCCTTTTTGTTCATTTAGCTTTGATTTTCACGCAGTCAAATATCAATACATCCTAGGGATCATATTTATGGGTTTTTAAGTTCCTGATGTATGTTAACTTTAGATGCACTGAATTGAGTGTTATTTTCAATTTAGACAGCTATTTTACCAACACAAAAACAGTCTTCATAAGAGTTAAGCAATGTGCAATGAACCATTAAAATAAGGTTGTATATATACAGGAACCTGGCCACTATACAATGTATTACACTAAAGAAGTCAAAGTCAAAACAGCCTTTCAAAAGAAAACTGCAAATGGAAAATAAAGTTCTGTCAAAGTGAAATACTATCTGTTTATGAGAGAAAATAATTCAACTAAGTTTAACTACTTTTAAAGGAATATAAGTAAATTGACAACATGGATTATACATTATTGACCAGTCATGGGGAACAAGTGCTTCAATTCTACAATATTGTTTTGTCTGGGTCATGGGGATCAAATGCAAAGTTTTATAGTAATACCTTTAAATTATTTAGTTTAAAGTCCTTAAAGTCCACTTATTGAATGATAGGTAATGAAAGATTTTAATTGTACAATTATTGGGGTTAATAAACACTGAATAGAATAGAACTGATGACAATGTCCTGACAATACAACTACATGCCAAAGAATTTAATCTGAGTGTAGCTCGAAATATAGGCATCAACAAAATACAGAACAAATTTATTATACAGACCCATATTTTGATGTTTATCCAACATTTCCTTCCTTGAAATTTTAGTAATGTAGAAAAAATTGTAACATTTTCATAACCTTTAGTTATTTTAATACATTGTAGTGTTATGTTTGAAATGTTACAAACCAAATATATTGAAGAATGGTGTTCTAGGATTTAGTACCTTAAGAAATATGAGGCAATGCTTCAGTGATACATTATTTTTTTGAAGCCTGCATTGCTTTGGATAATTGTATTATAGCCTCAATGTAATCAGCAGCAAAGTATTTGTCCCTATTTAATGAGTTCCAATGCAAGATATAATTAAAACTGTAGAGATGAAAAAATGATGTCCAAGACAATCTATTTGATGTTTCTCTATCTCATGTGGATGCCAAGAAACTGTTTGAAAGGGAAGGGATAATTGATGAAGTTTTTTACTGAGAAAGATCTACAAAATACAACATTGCTGACCTGTGAAGAGTTTAATTAGTCAGCACTTTTTGTGCTGACATGAATTGTCATTGATATGGTTATACATGTATTTAAAAATTTGCTGTTTACAAATTTTTGAATTTTTTGAAATATTAAGGCTTTTCTACCTCAGGCATAGATTACCTTATAATTAGCTGTATTTGGCAAAACTTTTAGGAATTTCAGTTCTAAATGCTCTTCAACTTCTTACTTTATTTGGACTTTTTAACTTTTTTGGATTCGAGTGTCACTGATGAGTCTTTTGTAGACGAAACACGCGTCTGGACTCTGGAGTATATATTAATTTTAGTCCTGGTATCTATGATGGGTTTATTTATATTAGACTAAATGTGTAACAAAGGAGTCCCAAATCCAAACTTCCTATTGATATTTGTCACATGAATTATAGAGCAACAAATCTTTATATCTCAATTAGTATTAATATAATATTTCAATCAACAGATTATATTATTTCTCCTCTTTGATGATATAATACAATTATCAACAGAAATAACAAAATGTAAATATTCAAAGATTAGGAGCATAATTGGCCTTATTTTGTTAGCTGTCAATCAATATCAACAGTTCAGGAAACTGTTTGTGTTTCAGGTGCTGACATTTGGCCTTGATAAAATATATATGTTCTCTCTGTGGTATTACTTATATACCAAAGCCCTTTGAAATGACTTGTATTAGCTTATATCCTCCACCTAATGCACTTTCTGCATCTAACATATTTGTTTCTAATTTATTTTCATTTTCAGGTGCCATATATATGACATCAACCCAAAACCACCAATTCTCATGATCCAGGTTCCACTGCAGCTGATATGCTTCAGTGTTTACCTGTTGGAAACCAGTTTGAGTGTCTTGGTACTCATTCCAAATTTTATTCACCAAATTTGGTAACTTTTAAGTTGAAATAATAAAAGCCTGCACATCACGTAAGGGTGGAGCTACAAGTATACCTTGCCATCTAAATACACCCAACCTATTCAAACTTTTCAAACCGACCCATACATAGCAAATTTAATTAGTTTCATCTAATTAACTTCCACTCTTTATACCTATATATTTAATTTATAGCCAGGTGTTTTTGCTTTGAAAATAATGAGAAAACATTGGCAAGAAAGGAGAACAATAAGATTTATTACAACATCAAACAGAACAGGTTTATTTACCTGTGAGATTGGGTACAAACATGAAATCAAAGAGACCAGTGACTTTATAAAACAATCGCAGGTTAAGTTTCATACTGAAAACTATACCTCTAAGGGAGAGATGAAATCATTTTAACTGAAGGCCAAAATAAATATTGCATTATTCTTTTAGGTTCTTTTTTAACTTTTAGATTGTATCGAACACTCTTATTACAAGTATATACTTTATAGGTATACAATTACATGAATACATTTTGTCTCATATATATAGAGGAGACAAATAAAAGTGTTAGGAAGAAGAAAAGAGTTAAAATGTCGTAATAATTGTATTGTAAGGTTTTATTTTGTGTTTTGTTGTCTCCTATTTTATGAACTCTCTAGTTTGCTATCTACTAAAATGACAGAAATATTTCAGATAAACATTCACCAAAGTCTGACATAAAGTAATAATCGCAACACCAGACCAGTATAATTATATGTCTCCAGATTTTTGCTATTAATTAAGACTAATAAAATCTTATTTGTGTATCAATTATAATTAGAAGCCACCAAAATGAATTCAGTTCTCTCATCCTTTGGATCAATATTCCCAACACATGGACAATGATGGACAAATCTGGTCCATTTAATAACTGTAATGTTTCATTACACCTGATCACATCTGGTCTCACCATCAATGAATATTTTTTCCATTACTATAGTAACCATTAACGACCTCATTCAAGGTTAGTTACTACTTTTTGAAAACATACATGGGACAAACATGTATAATTAACTGTATACATAAATTCAACCAGAAATGAATCTGAAGTGTGTATCTAGAATTTACATTTATTTGTGTGTCCTATCTTTCTTAAATTTATTTTCACATCAATAAATCGCCTGTATCTATATTTCTAGAAGGATCATTCATCTTAATTTGAATATAAGGCTTCATATCAGGAAGTACATGTAATATGTGTCAAGTTAAATCTATATTAAGTGTGTAGCATTGTTTTCTACAAACAAAAAGCTGTTAGAAGTTTATAGATGATGCATGTAAGTTAACAGATAATGATAGACTACAAATATGATGGAACGAAGAAGAAAGAGAAGAGAAATCCTTGCAATAGGTAGAATACCAGTGTACCATAATGTGAGTGAACCAGAGCTGTCCTGTACTAAAAGAATACCAGAATTATATAAAAATAAGGAGATCTGGTATGATTTTCAAAGAGACAACTATCCAACAGATTTAAAATGATGTGGATACATGTATAAGTAATCATATTGCCTTGTTGACACACACGAGACTCCAAAATCAACAGAAACATGCCAAAATTCAGACATCTCTCAAGACACTAATGACAATATCATAGAAACATCAACTCTTTGTCAGTAACAGTAATTAACAAAGCACTCTGATTCATTCTTCATTTTCTACCAAAATATTTATTTCACTAGTTGTCTAGCAACAAATGAAAACACAAACTTACCCCATCAGTAAATACAAATATAAACAGGTGCAAAAGTCATCAGTCTAAATATATCTTCATGCTTCTGTGATATGAAGGAGAATACCTGAACCTGAAGACAGATCATTTCAATACAGACCATCATACAAACAGGAGGATGCCCTTTCATTATAGCAGATAAATGGAGATCATATTTTGAACAAGAAAAGGTTTAATGATATCATTGATGATAGCTTATAAGTGAAGCTTTTATACTTGATAAAACCTTAATATTGAAAAACAGAATCTGAAATCTGCAGATACAGTGATTTTTTATAATCTCAAAAAATATCACTGCACTGCCACACAACTAACAAAGGTGACTTCAAGGTAAATGACTTCAAGGTCGTCACTGTCTCTAAATGAGGCAGAACTTCAGAGTACTTCTCTGCCAATACATCATCCTCAAAATAGCAACAAATTAATCTACTGACATGGAATTAATGTGAAGCAATCTCACAAGTTATCTCTTGTTCAGTAAATGAACACTGCACTATGCTTCATTTACAATGGCTTCACTGACCATGTGCACATATTGTAGATTTAACAATGTAGATAGGATTTTTACTTATGTTTAATGGTTACAAGTCTTTCAAGCCACAAAAATTATGCAGCTTTTAAATATTTGAGTGTTCAGATACTCAATTGTTTATGTCCACAATAATTGGTCTGTGTCCTCAGATGTATGATTTTCTCACTAGCAACCATTCCTCATCTCTTTATTTATGGAAAGAGTTGCATATACAGTTTCCATGTTAAGCCTACTTTATCTATTGTATCAAATTTTTTTTTCTTGCTGGAAGATTTAGCACTTCAATTCAGATCGCGACTAACCATCTATAATATGTTTAAATTCTGTTTCGCTGTCAAGGCAAAGTTTCAACAATGCAATCCTTTTTATCCAGTAAATTTCTACTGGTTTTAATAAATTTGTAAAAACAAATTTTATTGATATATAACTAGGTCAAATATAAATCATCATTCTAAAGCTACTGTGTCAAATTCCATTACCATGCTCCCAATAAAAGTAGAAAATTACATGGTTTTTAAAATGTTTCAAGTGATTTAAATGTGACAAGTCTACAATGAACATTTGTGTCTTGTTATGACAGCCCATCATTTTCATGTCAAAATCTGATAAAAATAGGATTCAATCTAGTTTATGTTCTCTAAAAAACATAAGACTCACACATGGCATCATGTTTGTGAGAGATAACTCATTTTTTACAATAACTGGTATACTGTTAACCTTGATTCAAAAGGCAACCAGAAGACAATGCATAATTATTTGAAAATGCACAAACTATTTTTTTTTCTTTCAACTACCTGGTAATTAACAATTGGTTTATTAGTTGACATAATACAGGAGATGAGTTTTCTAGAACCTAGCTATATAGATATATTTCAAATTCAAGATCAACTGGCAGGCAAATTCTGCTGTCCTGAGTCCTGCTTTTCTCAAAAGTTATAAAATAACTTGTAAATTAAAAACAATTTTAGTATACTTAAGATCTATTTTTTGTAAGACACAGTCCTGTAATCTTGAAGGATGCTCTGAGTTTAATTAAAAGCATGATGATTCGACATACTTTTAATTAAGTCTACATAGGCTATGTTGTGTTAATATAATCACTAACACATGCTTGGTTAAAACCATCATTGTACTTCCTACCCTAACTATCTAAGCAGACCAATAAACAGTTACATAACAAGGCTAACGACAGTTAGTCACTCTTGCCCTTATAATCTAATATTCCCCTGCATGTTTGACCTTAGGTTCAGGTTAATTGTCTAGCCCTTGATTCAGGACAATTTAAGACCATGTCTATGCATATTATACCTTCTTCAGTAAGTTTGGCTGTTCTCCAGCTGTGATATAATTATGTAACAAAGATTTCACACAGACAACTCTGTGTTAGGCTGATGCCAGTGATAGCCTAAAGATACTTAGGTTAGGGTACACCATAATTTACTAAATGGAATTGATTATCTGGTTCATTTATTATTCTTGTTTAAAACATGAATTATGTTTGCATTTTGGGGGCTACAGAAATACCTATTAACCTCCCCCTCCACTCCCCATTTTTCTAACTTTATTTACTTTAACAAAAAGTTTCCACAACCATGCATGTTCCATGGCCAAGAAAGCTTTGGTCCTAGGCTATCTTAAAGAATTCAAAATTTAATTTCTGTTTATTAAGAATATCCCATCTACTTCATCAACAGAATGAAACTTTTGTTATAATTAAATTAATAAACATTCTACATTAACTTCTGATAATCAGAACTTATAAAATATGTTCAAAACAAGTCAGGACGAAGTCTGACCGATCTTGTCAGACCCACATAGATATAATAATGGTGTTTACAATATCCCTGTAGTAGTAGTATGAAGTCCATATGCAGGTGGACAGCATCTAAAAGGCAGCTTATGAGCTACTTATACCACTCCTGGTGCTTGTCGTGTGATCTACTCTGTGATCTACGCGTTTGGTTTAACATCACAGGATATCCTCAATGGCTTTCATTTCCTAATTAGTCATCCCTCTTATACTAAGCTGCTCTAATTAACAACTTTACAAACTTAACATGACTTTTAACATGTCCATTAATTTATGTGACGTCATTTAACTTTTTGTCAGCCATTTAACTTCTTTGCAGATGTTTTTATTAGATTATAGTGACCCTAATCCAACTTAAGCTGAATTTCTGATACGTTTCTTTTTTTTTTTTGCATATAAAATGTGTGTGCATGTTTAAAAATTTTAAAATACATATGCCAAATCAAAAACTGACATTGCATCTGTAGGACTGAACAAATAAATGTTTCCAAAATAATCAATCAGGATCATTTACATGAACACAAATCAAAGCACTTAATGCATAATTTTTTTTGTCTACCACTGCATTCATCATCAAGGTACATGAGGTATCAGTATTCAAAGAAAGGAATGGAAAAAAGCAGTATGCTTTATTTGAAGAAGCTGCTGAGAAATGTGACATACAGACAGATGAATAAACAAAGCTTTCAATAAAAGGTGTATAAAAATGAAGAAAAGAGTAAGGAAACTAGTGGCATTGAATAAAATATGTTTGGATCTCTGGTTGAGCGATAGTTCATTTCAATGGCTATCGTAGGTTCTTTTCATGACCTTTCTTCAATAACACATATATTTACCTTAAAGGACCTGAAGCATGTACATAAGGATTGCCTAAGATATTAGCTTACATTACGATTTACTGATCCACAAGGATATAAGGTTAACAGGATAATACTAACATATCGTATATGTCATAATCATTTAAAAACTTTCTACTGATTAGTGGGGACACTTGGATAACTATTTTCTGCCTGATTAAATCTTTTTAATTCTTGGCTTTATATAAATTTGAAGGTGTGGAGAGAGATTATAACACTGTGACGGATAGAAAGCCAGGTTTAAAAGTCTTAATATCAAAAGACATGTTGAGAGAAAAATTATATTATCATAACTTATATTGAAGTAAGCCAGGTTTAAAAGTCTAAATAAAACAATATTTTCATTCATTCTGTACACATCCATACCTATATATGAATGGAAGGGACCTATAATTTTGAAAGGATGTGTTTAGATAAATTATATTTCCGAAAGGGTATATATCACGATCCTAATTCTATTTCCACTCAGTTTCCTTATTTGCTTTTCAAGCTAATTCATATATTTAACTATAACACAAAATGTATTTCCATTAGCAAGCAAGTGATAAAACTATTCATTAAAACACGTCTTTCAACATAAGGTTTTAACCCAAATCTCTTTCTTAAAACTCGTACTGGGCATGATTTATACAAAGATTCCACTTCCCAACATGCATGATCAGTTATAAATTATTTAGCTTACAGCCAACCTATTCACCCCCTACAACTTTTTCCCATTTGAACTTCTCTATAAATATTACTGTTTTACCATTTTATATATGATGTTTAATATGTTAATTTTTCTATTGTGTATATTGTATTGTATTGTTTGTATATGCCTTCAACCCCCAGGGGTATAAATGTGCATTTCATTAATAAATATAATTTACTCCTACTTATGAAACAACAATAAAAGATGAAGGGGTTATGACATATGTGGAATAGATCTCCCAGCTGTGAAATAGACAACACAGCTGTTTGCTACTTCCTGTTCTATTATATAATCTTTATTGCAAAAAAACATGAAACCCTGACGGGTTAAAATGCAAACATAGTACAATGTAAAAGTGACAAGAAACATAACTATACATGATAAATGTTTTTAAAAAGTGAAGTTGATATTAATAACATATATCTATATATAGATGTATATACTAATTGACCAATGTGGACCTATTATACATCTGGGTGTAATTTCCATGTTGTACATATTTTTCTTCTTAAATAATGGGCTGCTGTACCAAAATTTTGAGAACTTCTAATGATGTGTGACTTCTAAAACTTTCAATTTCTTAAATATCCACCCCTTATCAGGCAAACAAAGAAATCATCTACTTTGTGATGACCTAATTATAAGTGACATGCGAGAACATTACAGTTTGCTTGTATTAGCTTAGTAATGTAAATGAATAGATTTATTAACAAAGGACGAGGCAACATATGACACTCTTCTTCAGTAAACTTGCTCACATAAAACTGACCCCTACCTTTCAAAATATTGCATTTTTTTTTGTGTATTTAAAATCATTTTACTACCTGTGTAGGGTATAAAATACATGTATCTAGTTTCACATTTATTTCAATGACAAAAAAAATATCTACTAATGTTTTTCTCTGTCAAAAATGTCAGTATTCAGTGTTACAATATAAAAAAAAAGAAGATGTGCCAATGAGACAACTCTCCACAAGAGACCAAAATGACAGAGTATATATATATTTCCAAGTTATTTGTAATCTTTTGAAGTTTCCTTTATCAAAGGCTTATTATTTACTATTCTATTTTATAATATATATAGTATTGTTTTCTTAAAAACCTGGTAGCCAGCTAAACAGCCATTTGCTTTATGAATTTCCCTCTATCATACAGCATGTACAGTCAATTACAAAAGTTATCAATGAAAACTACAACACTAAAACAGATTATGTCTTCTCTTTAAAATGTAGGAAACGCTGGGTAGATCTACATGTATGTGAGATTTGAAAGAAAGAATAAAAACACAGCATTTTTTCCTGTCTGGCTATGACCCAGCAAATATAAGGCTTTTCAACACATACATTGCACACAAAATATGGAATTTCATAACATTTGGTTAAACCATCTGGAACACTGATTATATAATACCTGTACAAAATTTACAGGGCTGCACCTAAAAATGCAATATGATTTAAAGTTTGTTATAAATATTAATGACGTAGGTATTTCTGATATCTGAATCTTGAAATTTAAATCTTAAGATAAGTGGGCAGTTGACAAGCACCTGAAAGTAGAGTTTTTTGTTTAATTAAATCAAGAGTCCTGTAACACTGTTTAAATGTGTTAAAATTACATTATACAGACAGGTTTAAATAAATTGTAAGCTAGCCTATGCCTCTGCATATCAGGTTTTACTGATCTGACATACATATCTAATTAATGTCTTGTTTCCAGGGCATTTATCTGCATATGCACATACCTTTTGGGCTTCATAGATATAAGCATCAGGGGTAACTAAAAGGAAGCATTGAACAATGTTGAAAGAGATCAATGTGGTTCCAGGGGTTGGTCCCCCTTTATTTTGGACAATCAATGTATTTGAATGTGAACATATAGTTGGAACCCCCCCCCCCCTTTTATCCCAAGTAAAGAACATCCCCCAGACGGCCAGAGTCATTCTTGGAAAAGTGTAATAGGACACTGAGACATGTAAATAAAGACCTCTAATTTTTCCGTGATTTTCTGTGAAAAAGCACCAGTAAGAATATTATGTACCCCACTTATTCATGTTATTAATGTAGACAACAAAACCTAAATGCACAAACAATATATGATCATATAATAAGCAGAAACCCAGAAATTATACTATTACAGGCACACAGAATCAGTATGGCTGATACAATCAAGTAATTTACCTAAATCGTCAATCAAATTTCTAACAAGATAGAATTTCAATAATGATGTAAGAACAAAATCTGTAGTACTTCTTGAAAAAGATGTTACAATGTCAAGACATATTTACATAGGGATACAAATATAGCCTGTACAATCGATGGAAAGCTTTTAGCTTTTAATCAATCATCAACAGCACTCTTTTTAGCCAAAGAACATCAATAAGTACATGTTCTGACGTTAATTTCATACCAATTCAGTTATAAAAGGTCAAAGGTTTCAGTTTTTCCTATTGAGTACTTGATAATTATTCCTGATAAAGAAAGATGATCAATGCAGACTTGTTCCAATAGTCCTTGTTTATTAACAAATACACTTTAAAACTCTACTTTCCTGTTATCGTTTTTACAAATCACCAACAAACGACTTTTAACAAATCATATTACACATGTACTGTATGTAAAAAATTACAACTCAAATTTACAAAAACAATGTTTGATCAATATAGAATATGGATTACATTCAGATCTATGGAAACAAATGTGACTGAGCACCAATAATATACTTTATACACAATGCACTTGATGTACATGCAGAGGAATCTCAGAATATACAGTGTTCCTTGACAAGCATTTCAAATCAACTATCGGCATAATCCATTTAGACACATCTAGACTGTGAGATAGAGAAATTCTAAGATTTATATCATACTAGAAAATTGGTTCCTTGTTTATAAAATTTATGTAATTTTGGAAGAATATTTCTTGTTTTGAAGCATTCAGAAAGAATGTTTTATCAGCAACATCAAAGTACCATATATATGCATGATATATGCCATAAATTATCAAATCAAGTCCAGCACAATATTCATGTCCAAGATGACAAGATCAGCTAAGTATTGATTTGTATGTCAGTTTCTTTGACAGTATCCTTCTGATCAATTACAAGATAATGAAATGTGACATAGAAATGGATTTCCTGCTAAAGTAACAAATCTTTTGTATCAATACCAAGAAATAAATCTGATTTGTGATCATTTGATAATCTATTATCATATGTGACATGAGAGTTCAAGGATATATGATAAACTGACTTATATAATACTGCTGAATCAGCACTCACTGACCACTATATTATAACTTATTTCCTTCTTCAAATTTAAGACTTAATTTGCATAAATTAATTACTACATGTACATGCATCAGTCTTTTAATTAAATGCATATTATATTAACTATTTTATCTTTTAAAATATCAAATGCTTCAATATTATTGACCCTCCAAAGATCATCAAGATAATTAACAATTCAATCCACGGACTTAGACTTCTTCAGAACAAACCACCACTTGTTCATATGCAGTTCTCTGTTTACTAAGCATACATGAAGGAGATGTTACAAGTCTAAAATATTTAACTAGCATATATGCAGTAACATAAGATTTATCACACAGGAGGTAGGACATATGCATGATGAACTATTCATGATTGACAGTTTAGCCAATTATTTATTTTAATACCTTACCTCTAGACCCAGTGGCCATGTCGGCCACTTTCTGGAAGGCATCTAAAAATCCTCCTATTGCTCCAAGTGTAGCTCTGAAAAATAGAGTACCTACATAAATATCAATTAGTGAAGTAATTTATATACTTTAGCTTAAGGTGTAACAATGCATACTTCATAAGATTTGTTTTACATCAGAATGTATTGTAGATGTCTGATATCAGTTCAAAGAACATGAAAGAGGGCAATCAAGGTGATTCCCTTATCAGGGGGAGCAGGATCTGTGGGGTATCCTTTTGTGTCACAATATACTTATTTTAATGATAGTCCCAAGTGGGAGATAAGATGCAGTCCTTCAAATACCTATTACTCACTGAACAGATTCATTTAAATTTGATACTTATTCTTATCAAGTCCAAACAAAATGTCATATCATACATTGATCATATATTAAGTAATATTATTGAATTTGAATATTAATCTTCATTTGCTCTGGCAACAATAATAAATCTATTATCTAAACATAACACCGTCCAGAAAACAGAAATAGCTAACAAATCAATCTAGTTTGTTGACCCAATCATACAATGCAATGATACAATCAATGACCAGAGAATAATCTGGCCAAGTCATGGGTCATTCTGCTCTGTAACAGAACAATTATGTAAATATAAACTATACGGTCATTAATCAGTACATCAGTGACTAACATCAATGTATACTAAGAGCACGGACAAGAAATCAGGATGAGGTTTATAGTAGATCTTCTCCATCACTAATCTTAATCAAGATATTCCCAAACTATTAGAGCTTATATTCCTATTGCATGAAGAGTACTATTTGGTTGTTTGTATATATATATTGAACAATTGTATTTGGAATGACATCTATCTATGTTGTTTGTAGGTGTCAATTTTAATTACAATGCTTGAGCAAACATTTATAACAGCAAAGCAAGCAAGCCAACCAAAGTTTTACCCTACAAGCATTAGGAAATTAGCTTTAAATGGCATTGCTATTAAATTTTTCCACAACAATATTAAAAGTGGTGTGATTGAGAACTTGGCTATTGTTGAAGACTGTAATGGTATTGACAAATCATAAATGTCTACTGATGAACACTGCATATTGTCCTGCAAGTCTAGATGTCTTCAGGGTTTTTTGTTATTTTTCGGTACTTGTCTCATTATATTAACAGACATCAATATCACCCTCTATTCTTCTCGTAATGTTGTAATCTGAACAATTCTTATGAAAATATCTTCCAAAACAAAGATATATAAACAGATAGAGTATATCCTGATGTTTCCTGTCTTAATCAAAGCCTTACAAAAGTCTACATGCATACATGCACAAAATGTACAAGTACATGTAATGGAGATACATATAAGTTACTGAAATGCCAAATGTTAATGTCAGTATGCTTTTAATCCTGCTGTAGTTTGTTTACACATGTCCTAAGTCACAAATCTGATGTTCAGTGGTTCATGTTTATGCAATTCATAAGAGTTTCTCGTTTCTCGTTTTTATATAGATTTAATATACCATTAATTTTACACTGGTATTTTTTTGGGTCCTTTATAGCTTACTGTTCAGTGTGTTGTTACATGTGAGCCAAGGCTCCATGCTGAAGACCGTACCTTGACCTATAATGGTTTACTTATTTAAGTTGTTACTTGGATGGAGAGTTGTCTCATTGGTGCTCATACCACATCTTCCTATATCTAATTAGTAATTCAGCTGTGTATTCAGCAATCCATTGTCATTGATACATGTACATGTACATGACATGATGTACCAGGAAATACTCTATCTACATGTATGGAACTAAATGTATGTATGCATGAGATAAGTAAATAATTGAAAATGTAATTAGCCTTCTGTAACAGGATTTACAAAATGTACATGATCAATTAGTAATTATCCGTAATTGTTTGAATAATTGATGATGATAGAAAATCATTATATAGTTCAATTCTCTTAACCTTTGATTTAAGTTCACAATAAATGTTGTACATTATATCTGTTGATTGATTTATCATCATCTACATCTATCTGGATTGGTGGCCTTTGAAATGCCCAATAGCACCTTTACATACATGTAGCATCCATGCATGTACATATTCAGAATGAGATGTGAATTGAATATTAACCCCCACATTTGAAGTAGACTGTTGCTTATAAAGGTGCATTGTAACGGTTATACTAACCTGACTGTTGGCACAGTATTCTGACTCAAAGCTGACCAAATATTGACTCTCTCTTACATACTCCACAGAAAGGCAGTTTATTTGAACTACCACTGTTAAGGGGTATACGTTTGGCAGAGGCAGAAATTAAGGTTTGCAATAAGTCACCAGAATCCCAAACTTTTTTTTTAAATATGAGCCATTGGCATGGATTTACAAATGTATCATCTCCATTTTTATCAAACCTGACTTTACATCATAAATTATGTATAACCTAATTGGCAGATGTTCTCAATACCTTCATGTATATGGGCGAAGTCTTGGTGACCGTAATTTCCCACTGATCGTTCAAATTCCACTGTGAGTTACTGTATCAGAGCTTGGTCGACCTACATGGGTGGAATTTTGATACAAAAAGATTCCTTTCCAAAGCAAAATTACTGTATCAGTCTTAGATACATTGAATAATTTTCTTCCTTGTTTATAACCCCTTATAGACAGGAAGGAAGTTTTGGGATTGAGAAAACTTTGCCTTGTTTTTGACAAAAGCTAAGACCAAATGATATAATATTTACATTTACATTAGTTTCAAACTTAAACCTTTAAGTATTAGTAACATGGGTAAGGTTTCACAGTGCAACATTTCTTAAATCCTTAACATCATGTTATATTAAAATTTTGATGTAAAAATGTTTTAATAAAAGCATTAGTTTTAACCTTGAAATACAATTTGCACAATTACGTCTTCTAAAATAAATTCTCTATGTATTTCATAACTTGTGAGAAAAGCTATTTGATTTTATTTGTTGATATACACATGTAGATTTAAAACGCATTTTAACATTTAAAGTTAAGATAGTATCAATGTTTTTACAATAACATGTTTTCTTCATTTTAAGTTTATGTTTTAATGTCCTAAAAATATTTAAAAGGTCCCCCATAGTTAATGCCTACAGTAATCACACTGTTTGATGTACAACACACTAGATTACAGAAGGCAATTCCTCATACAGTCTAAAGAAATCGATGTAGAAAATGTAAAAGGCTTCTTAGCATTATTGTAAATATCTCACTCAATCTCCTAGAGGATTATCAAGTGCTACTTTGTAACAAAATTGAAACCTTTTCTTTCAAATTGTCTTGGCTTTTAATAATATGGCTAAAATTCATTGTTATTTCAATGATTTTTATTAAGAGTTATAGATTTATGACAGCTTCCAGCTGGTTAATAATCTTCTCTTCCTATATTTCATTAAATTGGGAAGTTGAGCCATATATTGATATAATTTTCAGGTAAAATGGGTATTTTCCACATCTAATTTTGATTTAATGTGTCTCCATACTGTGACATACATACATGTTTGTACATGTATGCATGTATCTTCCTGCAGACTGTTACATTGTGAATCTTGCTAAAGCTTGGTTTATACATCTATGTATATCACATTAAAATACAGGTATTCTGGGCCAATCTGGGGTCTTGGTGTGCATGTTACATTTGCCATTGGATTGCAATGCATTTGCATCATCATCTAATATGTCTGGTGCAGGTTATTTCAAAATTCCTTAATTATTACACTTACTTAAGAGAGGAATGAAGTTTGGCTGCTTTACTTGTAAAATCTTCCCATATAACTGAACTACCCTGAAATGATAAACATGATAAAAGGTTTTATTTAATGGTTAATAAATTCACAAAATCTGAAGTCCACAATGCAAGAACAGAGACAGGCAAAGTTCAGGACAAAGATATACCTTTCATTGTCTAGGCTTTAGGGTGACCTATATATATACATGTAGTTGTTAATTTTTGTGTCTTTAGGTCTTTTGTGTCAAAGAATTGATTCATTGGCAATCATACCACATCTTCTTTTTTATACTGCAGTTAACGTAACATTTATTGCCCTTATTTTTCAAATTTTGGATGGTCTAAAATTGTGTATGTGGTTAGAATAACTATATCATACATAGTATGTCTAAATGTTTTGGATGTGTATGAGTGACATACATTTTGTGTATAAAGTACATTGATGTTGATATGCATGTTTATACTGTACATGTTCTCTGAGAAGAAAGACTTTAACCTTGTCTGATCCAGCTGATCCCCTAAAAATAAGCTATAAATACTGTTTATTTTGTATATAGCATCAGAAATTGAGAAAAAACTGATAATGTTTAACTTCTATAATTTATATGTACATGTATGTATGTCAGTAATTATCGATATTTTGTGCATTTTTCCTGTGATCTTTTTTTTTGTGATACTTTTTCATATCATGCTACTCGCTTGAGATGGAAAATTTTTGTTATCAACTAAGGAGGCACCTGGCGTTGCTAATAAAATTGACAACCTCGTCAGAGGTAAAATAGTGATAAACAGATTATCATTGGTCATCTCAACTCTATTGCTTTTCTCGCTTTCGCCGTACTGGCTCAAGCGAGAAAACCAATCTTGTTGAGACTATCAACAATAATCTATAAGTATTTACACAATATTGTACTTCTAGACCATTTTTTTTAAAGAGTAAATGATTATCTTAGGTTTTCAAACAAAGACCTTTGTAAAATAACTTGCACTAAGACAACCTATGATGTTTGATGTGAGATAAAACAATATTCATATGAAGTGTGTCTTATAAGGATCCTCCTATGAAATTCAAGTACCCTAGTATCATTTACACAGGTGAATGCACTCAAATCTATTTATAATTTTGAGGGAACAATGACTGTGTATAAATCTGCTGAAATGGTACACCAGAGCTGTTAGTTCTATAAAGCACTCTGTACATTTTTCAGACACAGACAATTTTCATTATGTCCAGAATGTTATGTAAGTGAGCTTTAGCATGTGTAGTTTGGTTAAGGAGACAATACAAGTAAATAGGATGTAGCGATATTTGTTCAAGGATTGAAAATGCAAGGGTCAGTTGTGTTGGTAGTAAATTTTGTACTTGCATTGGTACTCTCGGTATGCATTCCATTGAAAAATGACAGTACTTCATTGATAAATGACAATGGATAATTGATAAAATTGAGAATGAAAATGGGATATATATTCAAATCAAGGAGATACAATGTAGCAACCCCACCAAGCAGCCAGTATCTCTTTAAATTACCTGGGAAATCACTATTCTGGTTCTCTGATCAAAAAATTAAAACAGCAGAATTATGTTGCCTTAGTATCCACACATTTATTTTAAATCTTTAACCAAGCATAAAATAGTGAGGGAGTATTGAGGTTTCATTTTAATTACTTTAGGAAAAGGGTGTATATATATTCTTCTTCTTCTGATATACAGTTACAGCTTCATTATTATTGAAGATTACGAACTGTTGCATGCGCGGAGTATATGATTAAAAAAATATGAACAAAAACTTATCTTTAACTTAGTAGAATACTTGGTGATATTTACATGAAAGAAAACAACAAGTGATTAAAAAATATGTACATTGTTATTTATAGAATTAAATTATATTGTGGAGAACAGTTGGTGTCAACTGATCTCTGTAAATTTCAATGGTTTGACTTGCTACCACAACTTGTGGCAACATGTTCCATTGAATGATTGTTTGCGGAAAGAATGACCATTTGTAGCTGTCTTTAGAGAATGTCTATACATGTAGATCTGTAGGTGTAGGTTAATCGGAGCGCATATAACATGCTTCTGTTATACATGTATCCACCCATTAGGCTCAGCATCATGATTCATCGTCAATCTATTTTTAGCTGCCGTGACCTTGTTTAACTTCCCTCCCTTTGATATCAACCTTAGAGATATTTTGATTTACGGAGATTCTAAAGAGTATCTTATCATCATACAGCAATAATAATAAACATATACCTGTATATCATATCAATAGCCATATATTTGTATAGGTATAATCAAAATAATACACCTTTTAGTTCCTATTAATTAGAGCAGGTGAACTAACGACCCTTGATTATTTTTACCTGTATGAATGGTAAGAAGACCACCCATAGTTTTAACCTGGCATTACACTAATAATCTGTCCATTCTGAAAGTTTTTAAGACTAAACAAATCAGTATTTAACTCAATAAAAATCTGTATCTTAATGTTATTTATGTAAATAAACAAATGTTGGCAGACTGTTTAATGTTGTCTTTCAGGCATATGTGTAATTATCATGTAAGAATAAACAATAATGTGTATTCACCTGCTAAATGCAAACAGGACCAGTTATATTACATAACCAGACTGACCACCTGGTTTATAATAAACATCATCCTTACATGTATTGTCAGTTATCACTTTCTATCATTTTGTAAGCCCTGAATATTTGTAGTTTAGAAAAAGTTCATGTATTATTTTTAAATTAGAGTACAATCCCCCCTCCCCCCCCCCCCCCCCCCCGAGATGATCCATAAACATGACCCCTATATAAGCATTCTTCTACTGTGTCATGGGCTTATGAATGGTTTATGTTGTAATGTGTTTAGTTTCCTCATATAAGTATATATACATAAACATTTGTATTCTTTTATAATTATGCATCTTAATTGAAATTTTGAAAGTTATTCTGGTAAACAGGATATCTACATGGAGAAACAGGGGGAGGTATATTAAAGCATGAAAATAACCTATAAATATGACAAAAATACACTTGAAGTTGTTGTACTAGAAGTATTTATGTGAAGGACTTTCAGGCAAAAGGTTACAATAGTACTAAATCAATAAATGAGTCATAACCTTGATCATGAACCTAGAACAAAAGGTCACAAAATTAATTTGTCTTTGAAGAGGTGTTACCTGTCATACATTTTGTATTCAGGCATAAAAAAGTTAATTCTTTAGAATCAATCACTAAACAGTAAAGAAAATCATGAACATGTATTATGTACATAGTAAATGGAATTTCTCTGTTCACAAAATTCTGAAGCATCAAATCCCAAACACATAAATTAACATTTATACAAAACAGCAATACTTCATCAACAACTACATGTAAATAAATTTAGGCCTAGGTCAGTCTTACTTTTTGTTAAATACAATGGGGGTCTATGGCAAAATATTACCTTATATAATTTTTTTGGTATTATAGAAAATGTTGGGTATTTCTTTTACATGTACATAGAAATATATACAATGTACAGTTGATTTGTTGTGATCTTGACCAGTGTCAAGATTACCTGAAATTTGATAATACAAACTGTAAGATATACATGTATAGTACATGTAAGTTGAAAATTGAGATTGTAATGCAATAAACAGTGAGGTCAATCAACCATGCCAATACCCTCATGATATTCATCTTGACCATGAATGACTGATTTTTCTTTACGTTGTAATAAAGATTATCTATAGCTTGTTATCATTCATCTATGATTGATCAAGGTCTAAAATTGACAAGGATCAGAGTGGTCAAAGGAATCTATCCTGTAATTCATTATTGATGAGATGTCACCCCAGGCCTTTCTCAGCACCAAATTTGATAAAGATGTTTGGACTGGTCAGTTATAATTAGTTACATATGAATGTCAATAAATTTTGACCCTAAGTGAGATAGAAAGGTATCTTGTCACCTTTTTCTGATACCTGTCCTATATGAACAAGGAATTTCTGATTGAAATGAACAAGTTGTCGGGGATATTACGGATGCATTCAAACTTAATTTGAAGTTCAAAGTTTTCAATTCAAAACTATGTCCAGAAAAAAATACTCCCCTTCCCTCACAGGAAATTATCTTTGGCAAATAAAATACCAATATATATTTTTTTAGAAAAATTGCTGTGCCTGCGCATGCCCTGCTGCATTTCATTCTTTAAAGCATGAGAAATTTAACAAATTATTTTTCGAATCTACTTTTGACTAAATTAATTTAAATTGTAAAAGTTATTTGTCATTGACATGGAAAATAAAAATCATTTTATACAATTGTTGTCATGAATATTCATCAAATTTAAAATCCAATATATATGTGTATGATGTGTACATAATTTTCTAATTGTCAGTTAGAAAGTTTTTTGTTTGAAAGCCTATTTTCTTACAACACATGCAGACATATGACTCAGCACACACAGATGATATTTCTATCCAGCTGTTCAGAGAATGTTATCTTAAGGGTTCACAAGCGATCTCTGACCTATCATTATTTTTTGGTTAACTTTTAACAAATACATACATATTGAGAGGGTTTCTTGTTATCAAATTTTTCATCTTTTTGTTATGTTTACAAAATAAATATTTTAAATCTGTTTGTGCATGAGTTATTTCTGTGGATGAAATAACTTTTTAATAATAGGATTTGGTGACAGAATTTCATGGTTGAAATCAATTTACAACTGACTGTGGGTGAAATAGATTATTAACCTGCTGTACTAAGAATATTAAAGTAGATAACGAAAAAAGAAAAAAAGAAAAGAGCACGAATATTCTATATAAATAATTTTTTCTCAGGACCTTAATAATTTTGTTACAACAAAAATACACATGAACAAAATGTATTGTAAGGAACTAAGGAACAAATTATATTGTAATTACTGTGAAGAAATTGTTCATGGCACAAATTTATATTTTTATTAATTTATTTCATGTATGCATAATAAAATGCATGTAATTTAGATTTACAAATTATTAATAATTGCTGGTTTATTAATTGTTAGTAAATTAGTTAAAAAAACAAAATTTCCCCGTTTAACATACATGTACATTGTACAATGTAACATGCAAGACTTTATAAATTTATTAATATTTGCTAAACAGGAAATTTAATTCTATATGATCTGTGTTCTTTCAACCTCATATCAATCGATTCAAACATGCACTTTTCTCAGCACTAAGAAATTGAAAAGATTTTAAAAGGAATCATCCAAGTGAAAATCTTACACTTATCCAATCTCACAGGAATGTGCCAATATCATAACAAATAATGAGATGTGATATGATTGACAATGAGACTACAATCTGTCAGAGGTAAAATATGGATGTAGTCCACTATATAAGGCTTCAACAATGAGGAAAACACATATCATATAGTCCTCTGTAGAAGACCCTGTCATGTAAAATGTGAAACTATTCAAACGAGCGAATTGGAACTAACACTTTAATTTATAACAAAACAAAATGTTTAAAGACCTTAAACAGGCTTACGGCTCAACATAATAGATATGGCACAAAATGTGCACCTGAATATAGGTATCTTGTTTTGTTACCCCCATTGAAGCAATGGTTACATTGGTTACATTGGTTACACACATGGACCTTTAGTAACTGATATGCAATGCTGGCTTTATCTGTTGCAAACTGTACATGAATGGCTGTCCATGGGGAATCCAGTAAAATTTGTAACCAGCCTGTGAAAGTCTGGTTACAATGGTTACATGCATGGGAAATCAGGTTACACTGGTTACATACATGCAGAATTGGGTTACAGTGCAACATGCATGGAGAAATCAGTAACAATGGTTACACACATGGGAAAGTTGGGTTAAAATTGTTACATGCATGGAGAATCAGTTTACAATGGTTACATGCATGGGAAAGACTGGTTACAATGGTTACATGCATGGAGAATCACGTTATAATGGTTACATACATGGGAAAGTTGGGTTACAATGGTTACATGCATGGGGGAATCAGGTTACAATGGTTACATACATGGGGAATCGGGTTACAATGGTTACATGCATGGGGAATCTGGTTACAATGGTTACATACATGGAGAATTAGGTTACAATGGTAACACGCATGGAGAATTAGGTTACAATGGTTACATGCATGGGGAAATCAGGTTACAATGGTTACATGCATGGGAAAATCAGGTTACAATGGTTACATACATGGGGGAATCAGGTTACAATGGTTACATACATGGGGAATCAGGTTACACTGGTTACATACATGCAGAATTGGGTTACAGTGCAACATGCATGGAGAAATCAGTAACAATGGCTACACACATGGGAAAGTTGGGTTAAAATGGTTACATGCATGGAGAATCAGTTTACAATGGTTACATGCATGGGAAAGACTGGTTACAATGGTTACATGCATGGAGAATCACGTTATAATGGTTACATACATGGGAAAGTTGGGTTACAATGGTTACATGCATGGGAAATCAGGTTACACTGGTTACATACATGCAGAATTGGGTTACAGTGCAACATGCATCGAGAAATCAGTAACAATGGTTACACACATGGGAAAGTTGGGTTAAAATGGTTACATGCATGGAGAATCAGTTTACAATGGTTACATGCATGGGAAAGACTGGTTACAATGGTTACATGCATGGAGAATCACGTTATAATGGTTACATACATGGGAAAGTTGGGTTACAATGGTTACATGCATGGGGGAATCAGGTTACAATGGTTACATACATGGGGAATCGGGTTACAATGGTTACATGCATGGGGAATCTGGTTACAATGGTTACATACATGGGGATTCCGGTTACAATGGTTACACGCATGGAGAATTAGGTTACAATGGTTACATTCATGGGGAATCAGGTTACAATGGTTACATGCATGGGAAAATCAGGTTACAATGGTTACATACATGGGGGAATCAGGTTACAATGGTTACATACATGGGGAATCAGGTTACAAAGGTTACATGCATGGAGAATTAGGTTACAATGGTTACATGCATGGAGAATTAGGTTACAATGGTTACATGCATGGGGAATCTGGTTACAATGGTTACATACAAGGAGAATTAGGTTACAATGGTTACACGCATGGGGATTCTGGTTACAATGGTTACATACATGGGGAATCAGGTTACAATGGTTACACGCATGGGGAATCTGGTTACAATGGTTACACGCATGGAGAATTAGGTTACAATGGTTACACGCATGGGGATTCTGGTTACAATGGTTACACGCATGGAGAATTAGGTTACAATGGTTACATGCATGGGGAATCTGGTTACAATGGTTACACGCATGGAGAATCAGGTTACAATGGTTACATGCATGGGGAATCAGGTTACAATGGTTACTTGCATGGGAAAATCAGGTTACAATGGTTACATACATGGGGGAATCAGGTTACAATGGTTACATACATGGGGAATCAGGTTACAATGGTTACATGCATGGGAAAATCAGGTTACAATGGTTACATACATAGGAGAATCAGGTTACAATGGTTACATACATGGAGACTTAGGTTACAATGGTTACATACATGGAGAATCAGGTTACAATGGTTACACGCATGGAGAATTAGGTTACAATGGTTACACGCATGGAGAATTAGGTTACAATGGTTACATACATGGAGAATCAGGTTACAATGGTAACACGCATGGAGAATTAGGTTACAATGGTAACACGCATGGAGAATTAGGTTACAATGGTTACATGCATGGGAAAATCAGGTTACAATGGTTACATACATGGGAAAATCAGGTTACAATGGTTACATGCATGGAGAATCAGGTTACAATGGTTACACGCATGGAAAATCAGGTTACAATGGTTACATGCATGGAGAAATAGGTTACAATGGTTACACACTTGGAGAATTAGGTTACAATGGTTACATACATGGGGAATCAGGTTACAATGGTTACATGCATGGGGAATCTGGTTACAATGGTTACATGCATAGGGAATCTGGTTACAATGGTTACACGCATGGAGAATTAGGTTACAATGGTTACACACATGGAGAATTAGGTTACAATGGTTACATGCATGGGGGAATCAGGTTACAATGGTTACATACATGGGGAATCTGGTTACAATGGTTACACGCATGGAGAATTAGGTTACAAGGGTTACATACATTGGGAATCTGGTTACAATGGTTACATACACGGAGAATCAGGTTACAATGGTTACACGCATGGGGAATCTGGTTACAATGGTTACACGCATGGAGAATTAGGTTACAATGGTTACATACATGGGGATTCTGGTTACAATGGTTACACACATGGAGAATTAGGTTACAATGGTTACATGCATGGGGCATCTGGTTACAATGGTTACACGCATGGAGAATTAGGTTACAATGGTTACATACATGGGGATTCAGGTTACAATGGTTACACGCATGGAGAATTAGGTTACAATGGTTACATTCATGGGGAATCAGGTTACAATGGTTACATGCATGGGAAAATCAGGTTACAATGGTTACATACATGGGGGAATCAGGTTACAATGGTTACATACATGGGGAATCAGGTTACAATGGTTACATGCATGGGAAAATCTGGTTACAATGGTTACATACATTGGGAATCAGGTTACAATGGTTACATGCATGGGGAATCTGGTTACAAAGGTTACATGCATGGAGAATTAGGTTACAATGGTTACATGCATGGAGAATTAGGTTACAAGGGTTACATACATGGGGAATCTGGTTACAATGGTTACATACATGGGGAATCAGGTTACAATGGTTACACGCATGGGGAATCTGGTTACAATGGTTACACGCATGGAGAATTAGGTTACAATGGTTACATACATGGGGATTCTGGTTACAATGGTTACACGCATGGAGAATTAGGTTACAATGGTTACATACATGGGGAATCAGGTTACAATGGTTACTTGCATGGGAAAATCAGGTTACAATGGTTACATACATGGGGGAATCAGGTTACAATGGTTACATACATGGGGAATCAGGTTACAATGGTTACATGCATGGGAAAATCAGGTTACAATGGTTACATACATAGGAGAATCAGGTTACAATGGTTACATACATGGAGACTTAGGTTACAATGGTTACATACATGGAGAATCAGGTTACAATGGTTACACGCATGGAGAATTAGGTTACAATGGTTACATACATGGAGAATCAGGTTACAATGGTTACACGCATGGAGAATTAGGTTACAGAGGTTACATACATGGGGAATCGGGTTACAATGGTTACATGCATGGGAAAATCAGGTTACATTATGGTTACATACATGGGAAAATCAGGTTACAATGGTTACACGCATGGAAAATCAGGTTACAATGGTTACATGCATGGAGAAATAGGTTACAATGGTTACACGCTTGGAGAATTAGGTTACAATGGTTACATACATGGGGAATCAGGTTACAATGGTTACATGCATGGGGAATCTGGTTACAATGGTTACATGCATAGGGAATCTGGTTACAATGGTTACACGCATGGAGAATTAGGTTACAATGGTTACACGCATGGAGAATTAGGTTACAATGGTTACATGCATGGGGGAATCAGGTTACAATGGTTACATACATGGGGAATCTGGTTACAATGGTTACACGCATGGAGAATTAGGTTACAAGGGTTACATACATGGGGAATCTGGTTACAATGGTTACATACATGGGGAATCAGGTTACAATGGTTACACGCATGGGGAATCTGGTTACAATGGTTACACGCATGGAGAATTAGGTTACAATGGTTACATACATGGGGATTCTGGTTACAATGGTTACACGCATGGAGAATTAGGTTACAATGGTTACATGCATGGGGAATCTGGTTACAATGGTTACACGCATGGAAAATTAGGTTACAATGGTTACATACATGGGGAATCAGGTTACAATGGTTACATGCATGGGAAAATCAGGTTACAATGGTTACATACATGGGGGAATCAGGTTACAATGGTTACATACATGGGGAATCAGGTTACAATGGTTACATACATGGGGAATCAGGTTACAATGGTCACATGCATGGGAAAATCAGGTTACAATGGTCACATGCATGGGAAAATCAGGTTACAATGGTTACATGCATGGAGAATTAGGTTACAATGGTTACATACATGGGGAATCAGGTTACAATGGTCACATGCATGGAGAATTAGGTTACAATGGTTACACGCTTGGAGAATTAGGTTACAATGGTTACATACATGGGGAATCAGGTTACAATGGTTACATGCATGGGGAATCTGGTTACAATGGTTACACGCATGGAGAATGATGTCGTCTGTGTTGCCCAAAGACACATTTGGTTTTTAAGACAAAAAGGTTTGATGAATGCATCTCTATAAAATTTTACTAGAATGTTCAATACCACAAAGAGAAAGTTTGGATTGATTTTGGGGTTTGTGGTACCAAAGGTTAAGAAATAAGAGACCAAAAAGGGGACCAAAAACAAGCATTTATATTGTAGTTTCAAGGAACCACAACTTGTGTGTTAGTGTATGGATCTCTCTGAAATTGTAACACAAGGTTCTATATCACAATTGGAAGACTGGGTATGAGTTTGTCTCAACATACTATGAATGGACTTTTCAAGGTCATAACTTAAAAGTCTGTTGTTGTCCCGACACATTTATACTTTATGATAAATCTGTTTGAAAATGTCTGGATATGCATGTACAAGTATCTAAACTGACTTGGTGTCTTCTGTGAGTAAAATAAATTTATTTTTTTCTGCAACAGACCTCAGAGACTACTATAACACAGTAGTTTCAGGACCCAGTAGTTTCAGGACCAACTTAGTCAAGGTCATTAAACTCCACTACAAGCAGGACTTTGTTAATGTTCACGTCAAGATCAATTACTTTAATATAACATTCAGCCTGGGATTATTCTTTTAAATAATTGTTTTATCTGAATTCACGAATTTTAAGTGATTATGATGGTGTGTTTTTTTTGTAAACGGACAAAGTCACAGGACAAAAATTCACAGGACATGCAATCACTAATTTGGTAGGACAAAAAGTCACAAATAATTTATTGACAATTGTTTAAATATAAAAGACAAATATCTTGAAATATTTACTTTTTAATACATATATTCATATTAAAGTTTAGGAAATGTGTCATTATACTTGAAAAGTCAAGACTTATTTAATTTCAATCATGCTAAAGATATATTTCTTGGCACCATGATACCATTTAATTTATTATTTAGTGACAAACTACTTTAACATTTTGTTTTTTTAAACAATTATTTGATCATCTGTTATATTTTTTTGATAAATTTGTTTACAAAGTTGGTAAATATATAATAGTTCAAGAAAAATACAAAAATATTTTTGTAGAAATAATCAGTTATTATTCAAAGAAAATAATCAGAAAAAATGATTTGTGACTTTTAGTCTGTGAGATTTTGTCCTGTGACTTACTGTCCTACATTTTTTTTCTCTGTGTGTTGACAATGACAATCCAAAAAAATAAAATAATATGCTGGTTGTTAATCTTGAACAGTAAAAAAAAATACAAACAACATCTTCTACTCTTTATTTTAGTTTAACTTTATTATATTATGCTATTCCATTTTTAAAACTTGCCTCAAATTTAATGAATCAATAAACATCTTCCCCAATGTAATATTAACTTTATCATGTGTTTACAACTCACAATCCAAACTCTGTTTATTACATATAATTTAAACTCTGGGTATAACTTACAATCTTAATCCTGTTAATTACTTTTAATTCAAACTCAGATTAATACCTAATTTATAAATGTTAACATCTTGCGTATTGTCTATTCTAGAGACATATTACATATGCATTATATGTCTCTGTTATTTCATATTTCATATTTGCATGGCATATATCTATATAATTATTTGTTTCAATTGGAAAGTTGTAAATTTCTTCAACATGTTTAAAGGTAAAGAAAGAAGACATGTTTGAAAAATAAATATAATATCAGAATTCTTGAATTATAAATAAAAGTGTGTGACGGTGTATTCATGTATATATATTGACAAATAACTTAGTATTTAAATAAACCCTAAAAAAAAAGGTTAGACCTAAAATGTAAAACCCTGCCCTTTATATATTGAAAATTTAACATACATGTAAAATGTGTAACTAGCAAAATGTCAGATTTAGAATCTGTCAACTTAAGACATTATAATGAAATTTAAAATTTGTATATATCAGAACTATAAACATGATACACACAAGTCATGTAAAATTCAACAAGAATAAACAGATTGTTGAAGAAGTGGTTGATAAGATAATCTATGTCTTTGTCTACCTGTCATAGAACTTTATTTTTATGTCTTTATTATTATTTATTAATTTTTGGGCTTGATTTTCTAAAATAAACGAATAAAAATATAGTTTACATAAAGTTCCCACCAAATGAAAATGAAAATTTAATTGTTTTAATATCATGGAACAGAGATTATAATGTATTATATATGTCTGGTTAAAATAATGAAGGTAAATAAGACTGCATTGAATCATTTCATAGCATTATGAATGCGATCTCCTTTAAGAATGTAGGAAAGAAGAAAGTCACAGGAATATTTTTTTAACTTGTTAGAATAAACCTTAAACTATACAAATCCTTAAATAAACTGGGACTTAAACATGATGGGACTTGAAAATCTTTTGGTGGTATTTGGTGCTTACAAAATAGCAAAGTACTTGTCTTTGGTGCACCGGAAACAAAAGTTTTAAAACTTATGACCACAAATCAGTGTTTTAGAAGCACAGTGTGCATATATATGACATATTTGAAAACATATAGAAAGATCTGAGTGTCCAAATAAAAATAAGGCAGATCAAGGAGGGCCCGCCCTTCCCTTTTGTGAGAGAAAAAAATGGTTGATTATATAGGGAATCACTGTAGCATGACTGGAGCGGGGTCCCCTTAGGTCAGTCAGGGGCCCCCCTTTTTGAAAAATTCTGAATCCCCTGCTGGTGTCATTGTTCAAATTGCTCACTTGGTAAAGTTGAAGATGAGCTTCATTTCTAGTTACAATGTACTCTTTATAATATTCATAGGGAAGATGTTTGTCAATACATTTCTCACAATTGTTATAATTTAAAAAAATTAAATAAATCTTATAAATTTTTATGGCTCAGCCTCTAGATGCATGATCTTGACCCAAGAAAAATTTATTTCTGTTATATTTGTGACTGTTTTGAATTAATAAGGAGATCAGGCATGAATATTGACACTAAGTCAAGAAAATGATTTGAGAATGCATGCATATAATCAGAGACATATAATACATAATGTATTATATGTCTCTGATATAATGTAATTTTATTCTTTTATTCACAATATATATGTGGTTTTTGGCTCTGATTCTTACCAATGCTGATAAAATTACTAAATATATATTTACAAGTGACTATTATTGTTGTAAATCAATTGTATCTGATTTTATGCCACTAATTGGCCATGCAATATTATACAATTACTGTCTTTTGGTGAGGTAAATGTGTGGTTTTATTGACTTTTGAAAAACTGATATTCACTGAGGCCAACGGCCGAAGTGAATATCAGTTTTTCAAAAGTCAATAAAACCACACATTTACCGAGACAAAAGACAGTAAATGTTTTATTCCATATTCCGAGAGAAATTAATGTAATGGAAATATTTACCAAAACCAATTGTACATCAAACTTTTTTTACCGACAAAATTATACACGTAAAAGCACGCGAGGTTTTGCGCAGTGAATATCCTTTTTCCGCAGGTGAATATGCTTATTTATTCAAAATCCCATTCATATAGAAAAACCTACTTATATTTTATCAATATGGAATAATCTATTTTATTCTATTCAATGAAGTCTAATATACGTCCTTGTTCTATTCTATTATGTGATGTAAGAAAAGATGAGCATATAAAACGTACCATAAATAAAGTTTGGTATTAACAGATATTATGACTTAGCAATTAAATGACTTTTTAAACAGCACATTTCACATGACTGATGACCCTGACGACTTTGAGCAAATTGCAAATTATCATGTGCAATCAACCATATCAGACACATATACACACTGATCATATCCAATAAAGAATTGAATAATTAATGGTCATGATGGTAATTCTTGACTTGGTGTCTTCCTCGAATGCCAACATTTTATATTTTACCTATTCCTTGAATGCCAACAAAAATATTTCGATGGATGTTTTTATAATAACAATAGGTGTTTTTATAAGTATTTAACTGTAAAAATAATTAGTGAACTTGGTGAAATTGCCACATTTTAAGAAAAGAAAAAAAGCAAAAAGGGTTTGAATTATTATGAATTTAAAGAAAGAAAGAAAATGAAAACATATTTTTTATTATTATTTATTAAAAAAAAATTGGGGGAATGAAAAGGTTTATTAACGAATATTTTAATTGAACAATGAACTAAACTTTAAAAATCATCAAAAATAATATAATTAATAACTTCCATTCTGGCACTCTACAAAGTTTGGAGAAAATCCATAAAATAGGGTAACAAGAATTTAGCCTAAAGAGGCATGATATGTATTTGTTGTAAGTGGCTTTGAACTAGCTATCAGTAACTGCAAGTTTTCTCAGAGGCTGAACTAATGTGTCTTTTTGTTGTTTGGATATACAAGTACCTGACCAGGTCCATTGGGTAGTACTTTCTATTTGCATCCATCTGATGAGATAAGACGTTTTCAACTGAATTTTATAGTTAGTTCGACTAATTGGTGCGAGCTTTGCTCATTCTTGAAGACTGAGCTATGGTTGTTAATTTTTGTGTTATTTGGTCTCTTGTGGAGAGTTGTCTCAATGTCGGAACAAAGCACTGTGTCAACAACATATTTGGCTAAAACATAATCAGCAAAAGCTTCTATTTTCTTCTCTATTGGCAAATCTTTATTAAATATTCAGCAAATTTTGGTGCAAATGATATCCCTAAAAAACAGTAATTAGCGCAAACGACTGCTGCCGTCTAAACACTGATAAGGGCTCCTTAGTGCACTAACGACTATACATTGCCACTAAGGACTAAAAGGAGTGCTGTTGTGTGTATTCTTTTTACATATTATGTTAGAGATTGTTATTTAACAATGTTTAATGCATAAATTTCAAATTTTATAGAAAAATAATCATAAATAGACAAGAAATTCAACATGATTTTTCTTTGATATGCCGAAAATCAATGAACTGTTTGACACGTACCCCAAATGACATAACAACTGATTAAACAATCATAATCTTTTTTATTTTAAGTAATAAACAATTTTATCGAAAAAGATTTATACAATTAAATGTGTTGTTCTTATTAAAAATGATGAAAAAAACAATAATTTAGTTTTTGTTTTACTTCTTTCCTGTCAGTCATTTGTCACAGGTGCACGACTGTGATGTGCGCCAACTAACTGACTAATAAGTTAGAGCGTGGTCAGCTTGTTATGTAAGAGATACGTAGACATAAAAAATAGATATATTGATAAGTGTTTGTTTTCATTTTGATTTCCACAAAGTTGCGTGTATGTACAAATGGTTTCACTAAAAATTGCAATTGAATTCAGAAAAAAAATCATTTGGCGTCCTTGGGGTTTATCAGAATCACTAGTTTTTGACCAGTTTGATATCAGGATTGAGTTCAATATTGTAGCAGCTACGTAGCTGCTACAATATTGAACTGAACCCTGTTTACAAAGGCTTCATACAATACTTATTTGTTTGTATATGTTAGACATTTTTTTCTTCTTCTAAAAGTATAAAAGAAGTTGAAAAAATCATTTCCCCATTTTTTAGTCAGATTAAGTTTCATTTTCAAATATATAAAAGAGACAAATTATTTTTTTGTAAATGTTCCACAGTTTTTAGTACAGTATTACGAAAAAAATTCAGTATGTGTTAATTTAGAGCTAAAAATATAATTTTGACAGAGAAAGAGAATGCTTGCCTTCGTATGAATGCCTTAAAAATATGCCTTTACTACATGATGTGTAAATACTTTTTTTGTAATACAATATGATTTTATTATATTATTATTTGAATATATTAACCTAAATATATCACATGAAAAAAATGAAAAAGCCGACAGAAATATTCTCAACTACAACTTCTTTAAATCTTTTTTTCTTCTTACATTGCTTAATGTCTTAATATATTAAAATAAATTTTGAAAAGTGCACCACAAGAAACAAGCGAAAGTGTTTCAGCTCCATTGCAGTCTATTCAAACTCATGTCCATCGTCGCCTGTTATCACATTAAAGCACACTTGCAAGTAAAAATAAATTGTATAGAGATACGGGTACAAAACACATTAAAGCTAATGTGTGCTAACCAATGTCTAAATAATGTTGAATATTTCGTTTATTTATGATTATTTTTCTATAAAATTTGTAATTTATGCATTAAATATTAATTTTTACCATAATATGAAAAAAAATACATGTAACAGCACCCCATTTAGTCCTTAGTGCACTTAGGATGCGTCTGAACACTGCTAAGGAGTCCTTAGTCCTTGGTGCACTAAGGACTCCTAAGCAGTGTTTAGACACACCCATCATGCTAGTAGTCAGTCTCAGTTATATGACAATAAAAAATATTATAAAATTTTGCTGTAATAATTAATAAATCAATTATGAAAATATGCCATGTATGCGTAATAAATATATGTTGAATATATTTATTCAATAGAGAAATAATGAATTGCCTAAATTTTATTAAAAATAAGTCCTAAAAATATTATCTCAAACATTTGTTAAACAACATTGAATGCAGATCAGTCTCTCTAAGCATGCTAAATATAAACAATTTTGATTTTGGAAAATTAATTTTAGAAACACCTTTTCAATAGAAAAAGACAGGCATTGTGAAAGTTTGTATTATCATATGAAGATGACATTCATTTAATCTTCAGGTGTCAAAAAGTACATGTAAAAAATAACATTTATATGAATTGATAGAATTATAGATTAAACACTCTGTTTCAAATGTCTCTGGTTCAACTGATTTTTTTATTTCAATTTTTTGTATTTTTTTTTTATCATAATCACAGTAATTAAATTTGACAAACACATATATTTTACCTGAGACACTTTACCTGTATCAAAGTTATGTAATTTTAACACTTCAATGCAGACATGAATTCCCTTTATCCTTGAATACCTTGTGTATTAATTAGCAACAGGGGGTAAAATGATGGACACATAGAGCCATCCTGGTGGACATAGTTTTATGGCCACCAATAAAAAGATAGTCACAAGTAGTGTAACCATTGTAATCTGACTTCCCATGTATGTAACAGATTGTAACCATTGTATCCTGATTTTACATGTATGTAACCATTGTAACCTAATTCCCCATGTATGTAACCATTATAACCTAATTCTCCATGTATGTAACCATTGTAACCTAATTCTCCATGTATGTAACCATTGTAACCTAATTCTTCATGTATGTAACCATTGTAACCTGACTTTCCCATGCATGTAACCATTGTAACCTGATTCCCCATGCATGTAACCAATGTAACCTGACTTTCTCATGCATGTTACCATTGTAACCTGATTCTCCATGCATGTAACCATTGTAACCTGATTCTCCATGCATGTAACCATTTGTAACCCGCTGATTCTCCATGTCTGTAACCATTGTAACCTAATTCTCCATGTATGTAACCATTGTAACCTGATTCTCCATGTATGTAACCATTGTAACCTAATTCTCCATGTATGTAACCATTGTAACCTGATTCTCCATGCATGTAACCATTGTGACCTAATTCTCCATGCATGTAACCATTGTAACCTGATTCCCCATGTATGTAACCATTGTAACCCGACTTCCCATGCATGTAACCATTGTAACCTGATTCCCCATGTATGTAACCATTGTAACCCGACTTCCCATGTATGTAACCATTGTAACCCGACTTTCCATGCATGTAACCATTGTAACCAGATACCCCATGCATGTAACCATTGTAACCAAACTTTCCCATGCATGTAATCATTGTAACCAGATTCTCCGTACATGTTACCAGATTCCCCATTTTGTAACCTGATTTCCCATTTATGTAACCATTTTGTAACCAGATTCCCCATGCATGTAACCATTGTAACCAGATACCCCATATATGTAACCATTGTAACCAGATTCCCCATGCATGTAACCATTGTAACCAAATTCCCCCTGATTCTCCATGAATGTAACCAACCTGATTCGTCATGCAAGGGTTGCCCGGGTCATGCAAGGGTTGCCCGGGTTGCCATGGTAACAGAAATTGCATGTGTGTAACCAGTGTAACCAATGTAACCATTAGGTGAAGGAAAGTTACAAATAAACTGGAGAAGTTGTGAATAATCAATGATAGTTTGTATGGGTGTAACCAATGTAACCAATGTAACCATTATGTGAATGGGGGTTACAAAACAAGATACCTATATTCAGGTGCACATTTTGTGCCTTATATGCAACATAACCCCCCTCCCCCAACATTTTATAACACATTTAATGCTAAATGTATCAACAAGAGGTCGTCTGACAATTGGCAATAAAAGGCCTTTCACACCCTCATCAGGAAATTCTTTGCAAGACCTGGACACTATACTACAACACCAATTTATATTAGCTAAAAGCCTAGTAAAGGAAAACAAACATTTTAAAATAATATCATTTTTTTTAATTTCTTTAACAATCAATACCGAGACGTCTGCATAAAAAATATCTTTAGAGAAAATAAATATTGACCGATAAAAACCATCATATCTCAAGAAAAGTGGGGGTGGGGTGCCATGTCTTTCATTATAATGAGAGCTTATAAATGACAACTAAACTCACCCTCATATCATTTATAATTGTCTGAAAAAACATTCCTAGAGCACTACAATCTTTATCCATGCCTCCCTCCATTTGCTGTTGACTCATTGTGGACATATTCCTTTTGTTACATATAATATTCCTGTATTTGAATATTGAAAATAAAGCACTTCCGATCACAACAAGGCAAATCGATAGTGAAAGTGAATAAAATCTAATCCGAAATGAAATAAATACACACAATAACAGGCCCTAAGTAATCCATATGGAAAATGGAATCGCCATTCCAATGGACAAATCGAAATATATACAATTAATCCTGTTTTAGGGTAGTTTTTCAGTCATTGTTGTCCTCAAACATAAGCGTGTTAACCGAACGGATATCATTTCCGCTCTGATGGCAATTTATGACTGTGATCACGTGACAACACAATCCGAAGGCTATTGGTTTAAAAGATTGGCAGTAAAAAAAAATAAAAAATGTCATCTTTTACTTTTCTTATTCTGGTCGAATATGAAAACGTCGATTGTTTGACAAACAAAGTACCTGTTAATTGAAGATGTCTTCAGTGACGTTCGCGCTCGGGTCGTGATAATGGAGGCGAATTCGAACTTATATCATATGTAGATCCAAGGATTTGTCTATGCCGATCTAAGGATACAAATCCTTGGTAGATCTAGATGTTCCATGGACAAAATATATTCCTGAGTCAAATTGTTATTTAAGATCATTTAAGGCTTTGTAAAAAAAAAAACATCAACATCATCCAGCAAACTTTTTTTCTAAGTTTTTGGCCATGAATCATGATTTAATCTCATTATACACATATGAGGGGGGGGGGGGGGGTCACATATATGACATGAGCCTCAGCCTATTTTGGTAGTTTTTGCAATTTTTCACTAAAGTTTTTGAACTCTCGGATAAATTTAAAATGTAAGGCAAAAAAAATAACTTTTTAATACTCGGTACATTATGTCTTTGGTAGCACTGGACAAGTGGTATATATCTCGATCAAAGAATAAAGTTTCAAGTGTGACCATCTATTAAAAAAAAAGAGTTTAGGACTGAAGTTAATTTTTACAGAGTATAACGTATACTTCATTTGATTTTGATGAATTCAAGTGTCCAAATATCGGCAGATCTCCTTTATCTGAATAACAATTTATAAATGTTATCGTCATTCTTTTAATAAGAATTCCCCGAGAAAATGTCCAGTGGCGGATACAAGAATTTTCATTAAGTGGGGGCCCACTGACTGACCTACGAGGGGCCCGCTCCAGTCACGCTTCAGTGATTCGCTATATAAGCAACCAATTTTTCCCCTGCCCCCCTAAATCCGCCTCTGATGTCAGTCATATATCGGTCTGCCCTCCCCCTATATTAGTTTTAAAAGTATGTATAAAAAAATATAAAGACAAGTCTTATATATCAAAAACGACACTAGATCTTTAAAGTGATGAGATCTTCACCAGTTAACTTACCAGGACATAGTACATAATTATGATCTTCTCCACACAGTAAGGGCATCGGGACTTTATATTTATGGATCTCCTCCAGGTACCATGCATTATATTGATCATTTCGATACCAGCATATTTTATATACTTCACCATAAATTAGTTCAATTGAAAATACTTGCCTATTTTAAAGACAAGTCTATACCGTGTATCATTTCTTATACCTATACCAACCCAATGCAATAACATCAATCTTTAAAGACCCAAATATTGCAAAAAACATATCCTACCTCCATGACAAATATGTTGTTGTCCCCGCAGATAAAGCCACAAACAACATCGTTTTTGTGTGTTAATCTCCTTACATGAATTGCTTGAAAAATAAATTAGGTGTTGGCAACTCACTTGGAAACTCAAAATATACCCTAACGACACTTACCAAAGAGGAAATCCTGGATAATCAGTGATCTGTTCTAGGATTCTTTGAATTTCAACCGAAGATGAAGAACTGGATCTTCCATCACTTTGCTACATATAAAGTGTCCTTATGAATAACGATATATTGCTGGGTCTTCCAATTGCTCTATGTAACCTCTTTCTAAATTATTAACATCAATTTGTACCGAGATTTGTACCAGCAATCATGCAAAGCGGCCGGGCTTCAAAGTTATTGTGATACTGCCCATTCTAGAGGTGACGTGAATCAGATGTGGATACTTGAAAAATTCCTTAGATCTTTTAGAGTACATACAATCTAAGACTATTTCATCTTACAATAGCTAGTATTAAACCATTTGACGTTTCTACACTTTACACAAGTATACACCATTCCAAACTTACAGACACATTGAAATACCAGGTATTGCTTTGTTTCATAAAAAAAAATAATGGCCAACGTAGATGAAAGTGTCTTGTCCAAGGAAGGGATACATCCTACTTTGTAAAAAATCACTCTAATTCAAACAAAAAATTCTCTCAAACTGATATTATCAAGATGCTAGATTTCTTGATTGACAACATATTTGTTACGATTAATTGATGGACGTGTTTTTCAATAAACTATCGGCACTCCCATGTGAACGAATTGTGCCCCTCTTCTTGTCGACTTGTTTCTTTCTTCTTATGAGGCTGACTCCGCTTACAGGAACTTCTTAGGAAGAAATAACAGTAGTTATCAATATCCTTTAACTATACTTTCCGCTATATAGATGATGTTCTCTCACTAAATAATTTAAAATTTGATGAATATGTTGAACGCATCTATAATGTCCAACTAAAGATAAGGGATACAACAGATACAGTCAAATCTGACTCATTTCATGACTTACATCTAGAAATTGACGATAAGGGTCGGTTATAGGTTACAATACACCATTAGATTTTATGGGCGCAGCCATTTTATGAGCATAACATTGTATTCAGAATTAAGAGTATGGCGAATCCTGATTGGTCGATATGTGCTCCCGTTATTTTTTATTTTTAGAGACTTCGTGCACTCTGCTTTATACAAAAGGCAAAATAAAAATTATTCCGTAGCCCTAAAGGCACTGAGATGACTTTTCAACGCTAGGACAAGACCCGTATTTTTAAGGGCAAAATTGATAGGCATGGGAGATAAGTACAAAATACGCTAAGAAAAGCAACGCGACCCTATATTTTTTAGACCAAAAAATACTGTCCTAATAACTTTTCTTTGATTCTAGCAAGGTTTCGTTAAGAAAATCAACTTTCTAAAGTCTGTGTCTCGAAAAAGGCTACCATTGTCGCCTATGGGGAAATTAATTGTTTATTTCAATCTGAAAACAAAACTTGAACTTTCTATTTCTATGTAGCAACATTCAAGCACCGCCTGCATACAGAGGTTATATCTCCCAATTCATACGAGATTCCCGGGTTTGTATTTCCTATCATGATTTCCTTGAGAGGGTTACTTCTAACAAGGAAGCTATCAAACCAAGAGTTGAAATTTGTGAAGTTGAAATAATCCCTTCGAAGATTTTACGGACGCCATCACGAGTTGGATGACCGTTATGGAATATTTGTTTCACAGCAGATATCGGATTGCTCCTTATGTTGAAACTACAATCCCGTTTCCTTTTCACTAATTTAACCTTCCGATTGGGATTATTAACCGGAGTTGTTATAACACGAGCAACACGACTGGTGCCAAATGTGGAGCAGCATCTGCTTACCCTTCCATCGCACCCGATTCACTCCCAGTCTTTGGTGGTATTCGTGTTTCCTTGTATTTAGTTATCTATGTTGTGGACTATTATTTGTCAGCTTGTTTTTTTTATTTTTTAGTCATCAGTGGCGTTGTCAGTTTATTTCAATCTTTGATTTTGAATGTCACTCTGGTGTCTTTCGCCTGTATTTTATAGTGGGCCTGTCTAGTCACAAGGACATAATGGCTATTTACTCAACATCATGACATTAAAGTCACGAAGACTTTAAAATAATCTACTCTAGTCACCATCATATTAAAGTATTCATCTACAGTCACCAGTAAATTAAAATGACATTCTCTGGACACTATGTCATAAAATTATTTTTCTTCATTCAACAAGAAATAAAAGTGATATTCTCTAGTTACCAGAACATTTTAGTGATTTGCTCTAGTCACCACTCCGTTATAAAAGTAGTAATCTTCTACAGAGACCTGGTAATTAAATTGATCTTTCAAATCAAAAAGACATTTTAGTGATCCTATCCAGCCACCAGGACATTATAGTGATATTAGTCACCAGGACATTATAGTGATCTTATACAGTCACCAGGACATTAAAGTGATCTTCTACAGTCACCAGGACATTATAGTGATCTTATACCGTCACCAGGACATTAGAATGATCTTTACTAGTCAACAGGACATTATAGTGATATTCTCCAGTTACTAGGACATTACAGTGATCTTGTCCAGTCACCAGACCATTATAATGATCTTGTCCAGTCACCAGGACATTAAAGTGATATTCTACAGTCACCAGGACACCATAGTGATCTTCTCTAGTCACCAGTACATTATAGTGATCTTCTCCAGTCACCAGGACATTAAAATGATCTTCTCTAGTCACCAGGACATTAAAGTGATCTTCTCCAATCACCAGGATATTATAGTGACCTTCTCTAGTCACCAGGACATTATAGTGATCTTATACAGTCACCAGGACATTATATACTAGTATAGTGATCTTCTTTAGTCACTAGGACATTGCAGTGATCTTCTCCAGTCACCAGGACATTATAGTGATCTGCTCTAGTTACTAGAAAATTAGTGATTTTCTCCAGTCACCAGACCATTATAGTGATCTTCTCCAGTCACCAGGATATTATAGTGATCTTGTCCAGTCACCAGACCATTATAGTGATCTTCTCCAGTCACCAGGACATTGCAGTGATCTTCTCCAGTCACCAGGACATTATAGTGATCTTCTCTAGTTACTAGAAAATTAGTGATTTTCTCCAGTCACCAGACCATTATAGTGATCTTCTCCAGTCACCAGGACATTATAGTGATCTTGTCCAGTCACCAGACCATTATAGTGATCTTCTCTAGTCACCAGGAAATTAAAGTGATCTTCTGCCATCACCAAGACACTATAATGATCATCTCAAGTCACCAGGACGTTATAGTGATCTTCTCCAGTCACCAGGAAATTATAGTGATCTTCTGCCATCACCTGGACATTATAGTGATCTTGTCCAGTCACCAGACCATTACAGTGATCTTCTCCAGTCACCAGGACATTATAGTGATCTTGTCCAGTCACCAGACAATTATAGTGATCTTCTCTAGTCACCAGGCCCGAAGAGCCAAGTGAGTTTTTCTCATCACTTGGCATCCGTCGTCTGTCGTCCTTAACTTTTACAAAAATCTTCTCCTCTGAAACTACTGTGCCAAATTTAACCAAACTTGGCCACAATCATCATTGGGGTATCTAGTTTAAAAAATGTGTCCGATTGTGAACATATATTTGTTCCGCATAATACTTGTTCCCCCTGGAACAAAACTATGGATAATAAAAGTTCTTGGGAACAAACATTACATAATATTAGTTACACCTTCACAAGGTATTTTCCTGGAACTAAAATATCATATGGTGTCAAAATATTTGTTCCTTTAAAGAAAGAGTGTCATTTGATTTTTTTACACCTGATTAAATCTTAATTAATGTTCACCTCACATGAAATTTACCTGTACATGTAGTACATACAAAGATGGAGTCTGAGGAATACAACAAAACTTTTACATATTTAAACAATGGCTTTCATTCTAAGCAAGGTTAGGATATATATTTTTAATATTTAATCACTGCATGTCCCACTGTGACTTAACTAAATGGTCATTTAGTCTGTACCAACGAAGAAAGATATGCTCAAACTTTAGTCAAGCATGAAGTTAGCCACAAATTTCAGGTGTAAATGTCTACTTTATAATAGGAAATTTAATTCCATACATTTGTAGCTAGAAATGATTTATGATATTGTAGTATATATTCCTAAAACTTTGATCTTACAATAAATACTTCAAGAACTTTCATTATCAAATAACCATGATAACTATCCCTGGAACATTTAAAATATAGCCAATATTCCTAGAACTTTTATAATATAACAAATATTCCCAGAACTTTTATAATATATATAACAAATGTTCCGGTAACTTTCATTATAATATCATGAATATATATAAAACATTGTTCATAATATTTATTCTAAGAACTTTTAGCATATAACAAAAGTTCCATTGGGAACTTTCCTTATGTAATATTTTATCCTTTGTGAAGGAAATTTTCTGATAGCATTGGATAAAATATTATACAAGAAAAGTTCCCAATGGAACTTTTGTTATATGCTAAAAGTTCTTTGGAACAAATATTATGGGGGAACTTATATTCTGTCACACGATGACCCGGTCAACCAACCAGACCATGCAGGATCATACAACATAGTCAGACCATGCAGGATCATACAACAAAGTCAGACCATGCAGGATCATACAACATAGTCAGACCATGCAGGATCATACAACATAGTCAGATCATGCAGGATAATACAACATAGTCAGACCATGCAGGATAATACAACATAGTCAGACCATGCAGGATAATACAACATAGTCAGACCATGCAGGATAATACAACATAGTCAGACCATGCAGGATAATACAACATAGTCAGACCATGCAGGATAATACAACATAGTCAGACCATGCAGGATAATACAACATAGTCAGACCATGCAGGATAATACAAAATAGTCAGGATAATACAACAAAGTGGCCTTCGGCTGTTGTCTGCTCAATTGTCGGGTTGTTGTCGCTTTGACACATTCACCATTTCCTTTCTCAATTTTATTACTATACAAATCCTTGCACTAATGTATTATGGACATGTGTTTGATTTGCGTCTCATGGTTCCAGCAAATTGTTAAAAAAGGCTGTCAGATATCAGAGAAATATTGGACTAATTCTTAGAGAGTTTATTCTTCAAAACAACTGTCTTGTGTACCACTTGAAAGTGGTTTGTAATGATGTGTAAAAAAAACCCCAGAAAATACTGTTTTTCTTCTTTAAATGTAAATGACCTAATGCTGACAAGGTTATAACCAATTACATGTACTTCAATGGCTCCCACTCATGACAATGTATATATAGATCTTTTGATGTTTGTTATTTTGAGGGTTCAGATAAGTTTTGATAAAGATTAATCAAGAAAACCACTTTGTTATATTTCAAAAGATATCAAGCTCTTCTTCAGACTATATTACATGTAATTTGTCAGATTGTTCCGTAAAAGTATATCAGACATATATTTTGGCATTAGTGTTGTCATTTGGCAGAGTTCACAAAAAAACATAAGTACTAAGTAATTTTGCACAATCTTCGATGACAGAAATATGACAAGAAACAGTTGATTAATTATGTGTTTTAATTACTTATAACTTATTATTGCTAAGCAACAAAAATACACAGAAAAGAAATATAAAGTAACAATATAGCACTTATTCCATATATCTACAGCTAATAACAGTATATATAGATCAAGTAAAAATGTTCCACATTTTGTCTACACCTTATAATATAACATTTCTGATTAAGCAGGAGAAAAAAAAACTGTTTTAAATGTTTTTTATGCAGTATTCTTAATTTCTGCTGAAGGTAATTCATTGTTTTTGATACAGAGTATATATGTTTACATTTTTTTTTTTATCTTTTCATAAGTAGGGTTATGTTAGCAACCCAGAGACTAGTATTGATACCATGTTCTTCATAAATAAACAAAGAGGCCCAAGTGGTCTGAGAAATTGGACACATTGGTATCAATCATATAATCAAATCTTTACCTTGGTAGGAGTCCAAGACTTGCTCGGATTATTTGTTGACATTATTAACTCCATTTGCCTGTATATGTGATAAGGTTGTCAGTATTTTGTTGTAGGAAAGCAGTTTTCCCTTGTACATTTTTGTGTCATCCAACAACACTTTTTCATTGTTAGAGGACGAACAGTTGCCTATAATTGCTTACATCCATCTTATTTGAACTTTGGAGGATTGTTCTATCATTGACAATCATACCACATTTCCTAATTTTTAACTGAAATTTACAAGTGTAATAAAAGATGTGTGAAACAAATCATATATTCAAGTAAAATTTAAGGAACCCAGGTATGATATTTAAAAAAAAAGAAACATTCATCTATGATAGAGTATTATATAGATATAATTGATTGTTACTTTCAAGTGACAACAGTCGGAACATATCATCTTTATTATATGTCAGAAGAGGTTACCAAATATCATAATTTCATTTTTATCATATTTTGCCTCAAGGTTTAAGAATATCATTAGCCTGAAAAAAGAATACTAAAACTTTCTTGATTGTTTTGTGAATTTATTGTGACCAGTATAAGTCCTTTTTGGTATAAAAATGTTGGTGTTGGTTTGTTTTGACATACAATTCCTTTCACTTATATTCATAAAGGTAGAATTTGAAAACTTTCTCCCAAAAAGGCATTCACATATAATCTAAATTTTTGTCCTCTTTAAAAATAAAAATTACCATATCTATAATCTATAAGTTAGCTACAATTTCATTTATTCTCAAATATATGACAAAAAGAATTTGATACAATTTCATTATTAAAACATATAGCTTTTTAATAAATGTATAACCATGAATTCTATGGAACTGTATAATAGATATGGAAATCTAATGGTCAGTGGTCACAACAAAATGTACTTAATTCCCTCACCTTATAAATAGGAAGTGCCAAGTAATTTGTCATTTTAACAAGTTGATCCATAAATATCAAATTTTGGTAAAAATTGACATGATTACACCTGAGATGGTGGATAAAGGACAATATGATAGATGGTTTATTTGAACTTTAAACACTGTATTATTTAAATTTGGAGTAATTATTTAATATGGAATTTAACTAAATAATGAATTTCATGGATTTTACATGTCAAAGCTTGTTACCATGGAAACAATAGACAACCAATTTAAATATCACATCATGGAAAAAAATCCCATCCAGCACACAGACCTATTGATAAATATAAATCCTTTGCACCACACATACCAAGTAAGGATTATAAATCCTGTGCGGCGCACAGACCAAGTGAAGATTATAAATCCTGTGTGCGCACAGACCTGTTTTAAAAAACTATAAATCCTGTGTGCCGCACAGACCTGTTGAAGACTAAAAATCCTGTGCGTCGCACAGACCTGTTGAAGACTAAAATTCCTGTGCGGCGCACAAAACAAGTGAAGACTATAAATCCTGTGCGACGCACAGACCAAGTGAAGAATATAAGTCCTGTGCGGCGCACAGACCAAGTCAAGATTATAAATCCTGTGCGGCGCACAGACCAAGTGAAGAATATAAATCCTGTGCGGCGCACAGACCAAGTCAAGATTATAAATCCTGTGCACTGCAGTCTCATTGAAGACTATAAATCATGTGCTGTGCACAGACCAGGGTAAAGTTACATATTGTGTCCCATAGAGCCTGTGAAGACTACATATATTGTGCTCCTTATAGATTTAATTAGAAGATGTCAGCAAATTCACAGAAGTGAGGATGGTAATAAATGCTGTGTAGCACACAAATAACAACTACAAAATCAAAACATGTTGAAACAAATCCTGTTAAAGCATGTGGTTGTACTTGATTTGCAATTAGAAGCTCTTCTTATTGTCCATTTTGAATTTTCTAAACTGGTAAACATATATCTAGATAAGTTGATTTATTTGCCAGGTTTTTGTTAACTAAACTGAATTGAATTGTTGTTCTTTTAAAAATTAAAAAGCTTTTCTATGTTGTCTCATTGGAATTTTACCACATATCCCTGACTTCCTTGTAATCACTTGCCAGTTATTTGTACTACAGTGATAATGATGCACATTTAAAAGTTACGAGCTTGCATTGTAGATTCATTGGGATTTGAACATATTCCTGATTTACTAGCCCTTTCTTTTGTGTACTAAAATGTAAGTTTGTACTAAGTCTGCAGCTTTGCTTTGTTGTCTTATTGGAATTTTCTACATCTACCTAATTTACTTGCTAGATCTTTGTTCAAAAAGTGTTATGGTTGTATTTTTAATGATTCATGCTTGATGATGTATTCAAATCTTTATTGTTGACATTCTCTTACATGTTATGTGAAGTTTTTCTTGGAACATGATAATAGCCAACAAATAAACCATATGCAGTTGTAGTTTGATAACATATTTTTTTCTCTCAATAGTTATATGAAAATGATGACAATAATACACAGGCTTAATATTGTGCATAAACATGAAGCACATTTTGTTTACAAGTTATATCAAAATTGACAAGGGTAACAATTTTAATCTAATAAAAAATACCTAAACTTTTCTCCCCTTAACACTGTTCTTAACATAATATACATTTACATAATATTGCTTTCATTTAAATATATGAACATTATTCCAGCAGTCAATTCATTTATGCCAAAAATAGTTACCCACATATATTTCAGGATTAAACAATACATTCATTAACATTTAGCATATTAACAATATTCTGTTCATAGTACACAGATACCCCACTCTCATTATCGTTTTCTCCTGGGATTATAAAGATTAGAAATACTTATCAAGATCAAATTGTGTACTCATTTTGCAGTTGATTGAAATTCAACTTTCTCTAAAACTACCTTGCCCAAAAGTGTAACCATGAAAGGGAAAAGACAGACTTACACACAGTCCAAAAATATATTGCCCCTCTACCAGTAACATCCTTGTTTGGGCATAGGAAAATTCATTTTAGTATTTTTTAACACTAGTGAAGTAATGGACAAATTTATTTTTTCAAATTATAAAAAAAATCACCTAGATGAAATCCCTTACAGAAATTTAATATTAAATGCATTTTGTACTTCATACTGTCAGATTTTTGATTTTTCATGCCTACCAACTTGATATCATCATACAAAAGACCTGTTTTTTTGGCATCATCAAAACGTGTTAGCAATTAATTCTTATTAAAAAATTGATTGCACTCATACTCTTGTAAATCAGAATGACAAATGCAAATTAAAATAAAAAAGCAGGAAGTTTTGATGTTTTTCCATGTTGAAAATGATATCTGACAAAAAACGTTATATAAATATGAAGTGGGAAACTCCAAAAATGAATGGGTCAGTATTGCCTACATATTTGCATTGTAACAGTATAAAATTCATAGATTTTTCCATATCAATATAGGAGATAATCAGTTGGAAAATAAGCAGATGAACCTGACAAAAACAATTTGTCTCCCCACATTGACTGATATAGAAAAGATTGTTTTCAAAACATGGTAAGAAAATTATTGAAATAAATATGATAAGAGTTAATTTAAAGTTCTGTGCTACAAAATTTTTTAATTCAAGAATAATCAAATAGGAATGGAAATTGGGGACAGCTAACCAACCGAAAGGTATAAACAACTTAAGGCCACCAATGGATCTTCAACAGACAAGAACTCCCTAAACAATTGGGAAGGTAAAATGCAGGACACATAATATATAAGCTTACTCTAAAATTATTTTATAAGGTATGTGGTTTCTAAAGTTAATGTTCATGTTATTTGCAAGTATTTATTTTTTGATAATATTGATAAACTTCCAAAATTTAAAATAACTGTTTTTCCAATAAATATGCATATTAAATTATAATATTAAGCATTGATAATTCTTAAATCTTGGCTTGAAGTTCATGACTTTTACAAAACTCTTTTACATTTTTAGGTAAGAAACCCCCCTTTGTTAAACAAAAACTGTTCCTTATGATTTCTGTTATATTGATTGTCTGTGTCCAGGCTTCACGTTTTCCTTTTTTCCCTGGTATCGCTCTACTACATGGCTTCCATGGTTTGGTTTGGGATCCTCTGAACCAATGGATCATGCAGGTCTCCTCATCAGAATTGATCACTTGGGCAACTTGAGGCCACTCCTTTTCATATTCTGCTAAGTTTAGAAGAACCATCTCCCCAACACTTACAACAATTGTACTGTTATCCCCTTGGCTACCAGATTTCTTCTTTCCAACAACAAGCTAAAACAAAATTTAGAACATTATAAACTTCCATAATTTAGAATAAAATTATTATAGGACTAAACGCCCTTTCAAGGGAATTTATTAGTATATAATTTAATTTTGGATGTAACACGTCTTCTGATTGGCTGACGTAATTTTGTTATGAGCCCATAGACATAATTTAGTCATGTGACCGTGACGTCATCAACATTTTTTTATGGTTTTCTACACTTTAAAATGGAATTTAGAACTAAATTATAAGAAATGGCTGTAATATTTTTTCTGTCTATTCGAAATAACATAAAAAAATGTGGTGCACACTGTTAAATAACACGCTACATGACTTATTCAGTGTGCACCAAATTTTTCATGTTATTTCTTCATAGACAGAAAAAATATTAGTCATTCCTTAAATAAACTCAACCAATTCACATGCCAACAACTTAAAGTCTGAATTGGTCTAGTTTATACATAAATGAATTTCTTTAAAATGTATTTTATTTTTTAAATTCTTAACATAAGAGATAAAGAATTAATTTTTACAGACTTGTTACCTCTATCACACACAAATTGTGTATTCGTGTCATTGTATTGGCCTGGTGCATGAATATATACATTGGTTACTGCAGAAATAAAACCTTGTGAAATTTGCTCTCTGATTTATATCAACTACAAAACCTCTATTTTATCATTCAACTGAATGTTTTGTGTTTATTTGTTTAACGATTATTGCAAAGTTAAAATAAATATTGTAACATGGAGCTTGATTGAGCCTAATTGTGTTATTATCACCACCATTTTGTTTACATTGGTTACAAAAAGAAGTTCAATCAATGTCGTCTAAAGAAAAATAAACAACTCCAAAAACGACTTCCATAAGTCCTCTCCAACACCACCAATTATATCGACGTATTCCCTGATAAGCATTATTGTTGTTTAAATCTATGTTTAAGAATACATTTGGTTGTGGAAGAGAGGTTTAATATAAACCAAATATAGTTTGTATCTGACCAGGTCTTATCTGTTCTAGCATACTTCCTGAAATGCATTTTTTGTTAAGAAAAAAGAACATATGTTCGTATTATTCTTGTTTAAATTAATATTTTTCATAAGGGAGTCTTTCCATTTCTTGTAAAAAAAAAATCGGTAGATTATGTAGGTGTTTTTTGGTTCCTCCTTTTGTATGTAAATTAGACTGTTGGGTTTCCTGTTTGTATAGTTTTACACTGGTCAATTAAATTTTATAGCTTGTGGCTCCATGTGAACAAAGACTCAACGTTGAAGATAGTACTGTAACCTATAATTGCTTTAATACTTTATACTACATTGTGTCTTAGATACAGATTTGTCTCCTTGTCACGTATGTCTTCTTATAAATATTGGTAGAAGTTTATAAATTTAAAATTTTATATACTAGTATACAAAATAAATTACCTGAGGAATTGGTTCATCTTCATCTGACACATCACTCAACTCTGAGTCACTTAATTGTCTTGTGTCAGAAGTTTCTTTCATATCTCTTTCCTTGGCTTTCTCAATTAAATCACTTAATGGCCACACTGCTTCTTCAGGAGATTCTGTGAACCAAAAAAAATAAATATATGTATTCTTTCTTTACATGTTTAAAAAAGAATAAACAGCTGCGCCATTGGCATATGATACACCCTCACATTTTCAAACAACAAAGTTCTTTTACTTATCAATGTCATATTTGAAATTTATGAAAATCAAAAGGGAGATGACATCAATAGATATAAACAATTCACAAACAATTCTTGAGAATTGCTGAAAGCATTTTTCAATTATTGTCGCAAACTGAAAAATCCCCCCTTTTTTTTTATGAAAAAGAAAAATTACTGTAAAATTTATTAAAATCTAACGGGAGCTGACATCAAAGGATATTAACAATCTAAAATGGAAAAATTTATAATTTTATATATCATTAAGGCTTGATAATGCTGAGTTGTGTTGTAGCACATGTTTACAATCTTAAAATCTCTGCTACATGATACTTTTTTTGGCAGATAGTTTCGTTTAACCACTGTATTTGCACAAGGAAAAACCAACAGTATAAATATAAATACCTGCCACGTTGGGAGAGCATATAGTAGTATTGAAGGAATACATCATACATTTTGGCCCTAATGAAAATTTTATTTTGTCTGTAGGATTTTTCTAAATTTTGAATATTTATAAAGAAATAACTTTTTTTGTTGTTAATTAATCAAATAAACTTAAATTGGTACTGACCATTATTACTAGAAAGATCTGTGAAAAAATCAGTCCACCACTTTTTATCTTCCTCTCTCTTGAAATATGTAAATGAACCAGTGATATCGTTTTTTAGCTTGGCCAGGTCTATTTTGTTGTAGTCAGGAATTATTATTTTTGGAGAGTCTGTGGGAACACTAAGTAGAAGCTGCTCCTCTGGTTCTTGCCAAGTATGAAATATATTTGACATTTTTAACCACATTTTGTTACAGTATGTAAATAATTTTAAAGCAATTTGTGTATCAAGGGTTCTGATTGGATGACAGTTACCATAATACAAGAGGCTCTCAAGAGCCTGAATCGCTCACCTGATTTTTTTTGGTTAAATCTCTCATCAATGATTATTTTGGCTTTTCAATTTATTTAAATGTTCTTTGAAGCACAAATTTTATTTTATACACCCTACTGATCATTCAGTTGAAGTTTGGTTGAATTTGGTTGAGTAGTTTTAGAGGAGAAGATTTTTTAAAGGTAGCAAATATGATGAATAAATTGTGAAAAATTGTCATTAAAGGACAATAACCCCTTAAGGGGTCAATTGACAATTTTGGTCATGCTGACTTTTTGTAGATCTTACTTTGCTGATAATTTTTGCTGTTTACAGTTTATCTTTATCTATAATAATATTCAAGATAATGACCAAAAACTGCAACATTTCCTTAAAATTACCAATTAAGTGGCAGCAACCCAACAATGGGTTGTTTGATTCATCTGAAAATTTCAGGGCTGATAGATATTGACCTAATGAACATTTTTACTTCATGTAAGATTTGCTCTAAATGCTTTCGTTTTTAAGATATAGGCCAAAAACTGCATTTGACCCCTATGTTCTATTTTAAGTAACGGCGGCCATGTTTTTTGACGGATCAAAAATCCAAGCACACACTTTGTGCAGGATATACTAAGGAACAATCATGCTAAGTTTCAGAGGAGAAGATGTTTGAAAAATTGTTAACGACGACGACGGACGCCAAGTGATGAGAAAAGCTCACATGGCCTTTTAGGCCAGGTGAGCTAATAAGGAAGCAGACGTTTTTAAATTACTGAATGTATTGACATGTAACTTCTACAATAATAAGATTAAAAGTGCTCCAGGTTTCCTGAAAATTAAGGCATTCTGTCTTGACAGAATATTTTTAAATATTACAGATCTTTCACATATGTTGGTCCAAATAAATAGAATGATGAAAGTGTATTTTCAAAAAGTTCATAAACAGTGTTATACAAAGTTTGTACGGGATGCCCCTATTTATTCCCCTTACTGCTTACAGGATAAATAAAAGTAGTGGGCACCCCTTTTCAAGTCTTGGATCCTCCATCACTGAGGATACATGTTGAAATGAAAATGCTGTGGTTGACAAACAGCAAAAGATTCTACACTGATGGATTCCAAGTACTTTAAATCAAATCATTACATTCAAACAAAATAAATAACTGATTCATAACATTCAAACAAAATAAATAACTAATTCATTTATTACATAATTTGTTAGTATTTGAAAGTATTTAATTATACCTTGTCAGTTGACCATTTTTTGTAAAACAGTCTTGTTTTCTCATCTTTCTTGATTATCTTAAATATGTGGGGGTATGAATGGTTACACATTTTGTTCAGATACTGAGTTATCCAGCCAGCTATATCCCACACTTTTGATGTTTGAACTGACACTGGATTTGGAGTAGTGCATGACTCAAAAGCTCTCATAAGTTTGGGCAATGTAAGAACTGCCTGTCTTGCCAACCAGGAAGAAAATCTGCAATTAAATTAAGACAGAATTGTAGCATGAAGAAAACACGGCAACCATACATCAGAACATAGTTCACTTTTTTTTTGGTCATGTGTAGAAATTTTTAGTGTTTGTTAAACAGGAAGTTGCTGTTTAGTCAATCTGAAAAAAGCATTACAGTCTAGCTCACTCATATAAACATTGATATCAAATTTTAGAAAAGCTTATTATTCAGTTGCTCAGAAAAATGTGTCAAAGTATTCATAAAACAGATGGACAGAATGACAGACATGTGTAAAACAGTTAACATTTGTGTTTTCTGACCTTAGCCTTAAAGGTTTGTGTGAGTTATTGCCATCACTTGGTGTCTGTAGTGCCTTTATTTACTTTTCATATTCTAATCTTAACTAGAGGCTCTCAAGATTGATTGATTGATTGTTGGTTGCTTAACGTCCAGTGGAGGCTCTCAAGAGCCTGTGTCGCTCACTTGTATTTACTGATGTCAGTCATCATGGTTGGTAGGTGGGGTCATTTAACACTTTTTTAAATAGATACCCTAGTAATAATTGTGGCCAAGTTTGGTTAAATTTGGCCCATAGTTATAGAAAAGAAGATTTAGTACAAGTTACAAAAATGAAGAAAAGGTGTTGACTATAAAGGGCAATAACTCCTTAAGGGGTCCTCTAACAATTTTGATCATGCTGACTTATTTGTATATCTTACTTTGCTAACATTATTGCTGTTTACAGCTTATCTTATCTTTAAAAGTATTCAAGATATGAACCAAAAACTGCAAAATTTCCTAAAAATTACCAATTTTAGGGCAGCAACCCAACAACAAGTTGTCAGATTCATCATTTGTGAGGGGATAGATCTTATTCTGATGGACATTTAAATCTTGAAAGTTTTGTCCTAAATGTCTTAGTTTCAAAGATATAAATCAAAAACTGCATTTTACCACTATGTTCTAATTTTAATCATGTCAGCCATTTTGTTTGGTAGGCAGGGTCATGGAACACATCTTTTAAACTATATACCACTATGATAATTGTGGCAAAGTTTTGTTAAATTTGGCCATGCAGTTTCAGAGAAGAAGATTTTTGTTCAAGTTACAAAAAAAGAAGAAAAGTTGATAAAATTTGACTATAAAGGGCAATAACTCCTTAAGGGGTTGACTGACATTTTGGTCATGTTAACTTATTTGTAGGTCTTACTTTGCTGGTCAAGGATAGCAAAAAGGAAATTTTAGCATTATGTTATATATTACGTACCTTGAAAAAACCTGGTCAACGTCTTCATGTGTATGTCCTACCATAAGGAATGACACTTTAACTTTTTTAAATACACCCAGCTCCACTAACAATGAAAGGAATCCAAAGACAAATCTGTAATACATATATTTGATATCAATAAACATAAGAAATAAATTCCTACATCGAACAGTATTTGAACTCAACAAAATATCTTCCGATAGGTTCATTATCTCTTTTTAATTAAAAATACAAGTTGCATTTTTTTATTGAGCATTTCTGTATTTTAAAAAGTGCTTTTTCAATGACAGATCATATTTTCAAACTTTAAATTGATAAATTTCATTGAAGATTTCATGAATAAAATTCACAAAGCACAAATTTCAGGATTTTTTATGTATTGTTTTCTTAAATTTTGTTATTTTGTAACATTCTTTCAATCAATGGTCATAGAGTTAAATAAAAGTAAATAACCTGTTCTTATTTTCCCTGTAACAATTGTCCATTTGCAGGTAAAGGACAGGTGGGATGTCTTCCAAACCTGCCAATATGTTTATCAATGTTGAGATTGTGAGATTTGCTGAGTGAGGATATTCAAATAAGTCAAAAAATCCATATGTGCTTATTCCATGAAGCAAAACCCCAATTAAGTGGACCCTCAGCTTCCACATATTACCTGTAAACTTTGATTTATACAGGAAGTGTGGAAGCTGAGTTTTGCTTTGGTCCATTGAGTCAATTATGACAGATAAATATTTTTCCGGTTGTTCTTTAGCTTTCTGAATATGCTTGTAATATTTCCTTCTTTCCATGCTGAAAGAATAAATAAAAGGAAATGAAGAAGGGATGAGATAATTGTAATCCTAATTGATTGATTTTTGATAAAATCTATTTAAAGTAATTGACATTCATATGTAAATGTCCACATGTGTAGTAATTCAATTGATAATAGCAAAATATATTGTGTAATCATAAAAAAAAACAAAAAAAAACATTATATCAATATATTAAACATACAACGACTTTGAAGTTCAATTAAATTGTAATATATCAATTTTTTTTCTTCAAAGCAGCAAGTTTCTTGACAATTATTAACTTATTTTCACATTTGGAAAGAAGTGATTTTAAATCTAAATAATTCCAGTTATGTTATGAATAAAATTAAAGCCAGGGTTAAGTGCCTTGTTATAATGAAATCAGTTTGAAAATTGATTGAAACATTTGATCTGAGAAATAAGTGTGTTTATATATTTACAAAACAAGTATATGTACATGATTTATAAATCATAAATGTTACCAAAGAGAATGAACCATCTTATCTATGAAATAACTTAAAGATTTCAAGAGAAAATTTTAATATTATTAAGAAATAATGAAAAGTTTACAACACTAACTTTTGTTGTTTTAAGTGTTTTTCTCTCCTTCTTTGTAGTTCTTGCTTTTTTGTCTTGCTTCTTGTTGAAGAAAGTTTTGTCTTTATTTTGATGCATTTATTGCATTTGGAAAATCTTGATACCTGAAAAATAAATCAACTCTGTAAATAGGCTCACTATTGAAGGCTCTACGGTGTCTGCATCTATCACATGGAAACGTAAAAAAAACTTTATTTACAGTTCAAAGGCAATTTCTATTTTCTGAACCTTGATATATGGTAGTTTTAAAATATATATGATCCAAGAATAAAAAAATTCTTATTATTTAACAAGTTTATCATCAAAATTAGTGCTGCTGACACACAGGGTTAAATGAGGTCGTTGATGGGATGTTAATTCTTGTTATGATTTTGTTTGTATATCAACATAAAAATGTACTTGTTTGTGATTTCTAATTCAGACTTTCTTTCCTAAGTTATCACTTCAATAAACAATTTGGCCTTTTAAAACTTATAACTTCATTTTTTTAATGTCGATGTATTCCCCAATTTCCAAGTTTTATAAGAATTAAATACAAATCATGATTCAGGTCATTAATTTAGGCCTAAATTAATATATTGTTTGTTTCCCAAATGCTGACCCTGCGAAGCCAGGTGTGGGTAGGTAGGTAGGGAAATAATTTTATTTTTTCCTAAAAGCTGGAATTTAGCCGGTTGATCTGGTAAGCCTGAAATTCAGAAATGAATAAAATAATATTTGACTAAGTTTGGACAATAAATTTGTTTGAGTAGGACCGATTTTGCTGGGTCGGTTGGAATTGGGGAAACAAACAATATTCTATTTTTGGCCAAATGGATTTGTTACCTTAGGGATGGCAATATGACACAAACATGTTCTCCAGAGTAACATAAAATGTGACATGGAAATAACTTCTGGTTCCCCTTTGTCATGTTGGTATTCAACCATCTCACTGTAAATAGACTTTTTGGTCACACATGGTGGTAGGTGTATTTTCTCCTGATTGGGTAATTTCTCACCAAACTGGATTGCATACATATGCAACCATGTCATTGCACTTTGGCTAGAAGCTTTCATTCTACCAAGACGATTACCAATTTTATTGATGACAACTGATCCATCTATAATTGAATGGAATGGACAATAAGAATTATATTACTCATGTAGCCAGACACAAGAAACTTCAAATATGTTCATACATAACATTTTTTTTTACCAGAAAAAATACCTGTGTGTATTTAATACTTGAAAGGTTAATGTTGTTAAAACAATTTGGGTTTATGATTATGAAACTGTTGTTATGTTGACAGCTTGGATTTTTTTTTTCACTTCTTCTTTAATAGAAGTTTGAATCTACAAAATTCTGTCTCAGTGAAACAGATGTGTTCCTAGAATGGATGAAATACCATAAGTGGGCTTAAATATATAACTGCTAGCAATCAGAAAAATGAAAGCATATTCAATTTTAGTTGTGTGATGCAATTATATATTTACCATAAAACTTTTTCTGAATACTATAGTACGTTGATTTGGGGATTCCAAGAACCAGTAGAAAGGCTGATAGACACACTGAAGATGTACCTATCAGGTACTTGAACTCATACTTGCAAGTAAGCTCATTGATCCTAAAAGAGAATAAGAACATGTTTTATTTAATCAGTATTCATTTACATTTTTATGTTGTCATAAGTTAAAGATATTTTTGTCATTATAAATAGATATAGGAAGATTTGGTGTGAGTGCCAATGAGACAACTCTCCATCCAAATAACAATTTAAAAATAAGTAAAAAATTATAGGTCAATGTACGGCTTTCAACACAGAGCCTTGGCTCACACCGAACAACAAGCTTTAAAGGGCCCCAAAATTACTAGTGTAAAACCATTCAAACGGGAAAACCAACGGTCTAAAATTTATATATGCCAGAGGCGCATTTCATTTACAAAAGACTCATCAGTGACGGTAGATGCCTTCGGAGCTTAAATTACAATACAGTTATCTCCTAAATGTAATTGCTGATATTTTGAATGGCAATCATTTCACATCTTCTTATATTGAAATATAAACATGATGAAAGATGAAAATTGTGCAGTAATGAATATATACCTAGAATGGCTTTGTAGCCAATTCAGAATAAACTGACTTCTTTCATTTGTAGACAGGGATTGAAAATTATTTCGAACTGTCTCTGCGGTCATAATGTCCAATCCTGATATGCAAAGCATTGAACAGCAAACCATGTATGCGAACGATGTCAGTGCTTTCAGGCTTCTTCTTTCTGCAAAATGTAAATAAATGGAATGAAAATGAGCTTACTGAGTGATAGCCCAAAGTGACAACATAAAACCCATTAATTTGATTATCTCCCTTTAAAAACATCAGAAATAATCATCTCGCTTCATGCACACAAACATGTGATACACTTTTACTTTCATATAATATTTTATCAAAATATATTGAGTGGGTCAATGAGTTGCCTTTGAAAGATTCTGAATATTTAAGTGCATGCAAAACGGTGATTGGTTTATGTCACTTAGGCAAGCATCCAGCAATTATAAGCACAAACATAGAATGTCTTACATTGGACACACAGATGAATTTGGTGTCACATCCCTTGTACCTTCTAACAATTTGATAACACGTATACTGATTTTTACAGGCCCAAGAGCAATTTTAAAAGCCTGGGCTGTTGGGCCTTTAAATTTTGGTTCTACATGAAGACTGTGATTTTATTGAGAAAAATGCTGTAATGACTGTTTCCATTTTGGAACCGCCGAAGAATTTTTGTGTGTGATAATGGGTAGACATGCAATAAAGGGGGGTGATTAATGGTCTGCATCCAAGTTGACATAGGGCTGAACATATAAAATTATATATACATGCTACTTACTTTTTCTCACAGGAGTTTCCATTGTTTCATCTCCAGGATAATTCAGATGACAGTCAACAGAAGACCCAAATGGTCTTCCTCTTTTTCTATGTGCTGAAATGCAAACATTACCATGATAACATGAAGACTAAAACACAAATACATGTACTAAACACTAAGCAATGAACCATAAATATGAGGTCAAGGTCAAATTAAACTTGTATAAAGCATCCAGGTCTTCCACCTTCTAAAATATAAAGTTTTTAAGACTGTTAGCTAACACCACTGCTGCCCTCACCATATCACTATCCCTATGTCGAGCTTTCTGCAAAAAAAGTTGCAGGCTTGACAAAAAATCAGTAAAAAGGCGAACACCTTGTTTTTTTTCTATTAAATTGTGTAACATAGAACCTTAGACACACATCTTTAAAGTATTTACCTGCAGCTTCAATATTTTCCGCAACTTCATCTCCTGACTCGCATTCTAGCTCAGAATCATCTGTATCTTGATAGCTGTCTGAAATTTAAAAAATAAATAAATTCACTTAATTCAAAATAGTAAATTAATTTTAAGAAATTTACTTTAGAAATTGTAACCATGCAAGCAGGAGTATCTCTAAGTTAATTTATATTTGTTTTAAATTGACTTTATATTGTTTTTGTACTGCAACTTAAATTAATACAATGATAGCTATTAAAATTGTAAAACTAAATTCAAACTTATTTTCATCCTTTAGGAACCCCTGATTGTGGAAAAGTGTTGCATTATAAAATTCTCATTGCAGAAAATATAGCTGTATTACTATATTTAGGAAACAAACAACTGGTTGCAGTATAAATTGTTATACAATAGTAAGTGTAATATGCATGAAAGCATAATCCAAGGAAATCATGCATTTGGGGATGATATTTGTGATTGGAATAAATCTTATAATATTACAATTGGGAGCTACAAACTTTAAGTTTTTGCTACTTATACAATCAAAATCATTAATTAATAAGGCTTGGGTGTCTTCCTCCATCTTCGATTTTGAATAAGCAGATATCTTTAGTCTATATATTTGGTGAAATGTGCAAATTTTGAGAGTTGTATGTAATTTTTGTACAAGACTTTTGATATGAATATAGAAAATTGTGTGTTTAAACATAATTGCAGTTGTAATTTTCAAAAACACCTTGTTTCTGTTTCATTAGATTTTTTCAAAATTTGACAAATAAGGGGAAATAACTCCGATGAGGTAATTTTTACAATAGAAAGTGTTATAAATTTACCTATTTCAATATGTAGCAAGAAAACAAGTTCAGTGACCCCATTTTTTCTTTTACTTATTTGAAAGCATGTTATAAGAGCAATATTCTCACATTTTGTCTTAAAGTTCTTATAGAACGTTTTCTTTTTATCACACAAAATTTGATTTTCCATTAATAAGCTATTCAAAATCTTACAATTTGAAAAAAGCATGATAAAAGCTTCATTTTGACAAGTTATCAAAAAATTCTGTCAGTTTTTATTAAGACACCCTAAGCCACTTTAAATTTATTACCTTCACCATTATCACTTTCATCAGGCCTATTCATTTCCATCATCCATGTATCTGTGAAATTTACATAATCTGAATCTAAAGAAATATTGAACAGATTAAAGCATCAATCAATATACAATATATCCATAAAGGGGCAGAACAAAATATTACATTGATTTTGACATTTGTATGTGAATAAAGAGCTACCAATTAATTTCCAGGGTGAGTGAATAAGGAGGAAATATAAAAAAAAAGCAGGCCAAGACACCCAAGTTGGTCTATGGGCAAATCAAACATCAAGAACACTAACATTGAAGACAAAAATAGTCAAGAGGTACAGTGGGAAGGTCAAGATCTAAAAAAAAAAATGTTTAACCCTGCATCATTTCTGTGCCTGTCCCAAGTCAAAAGCTTGTTAGTCTTGTATGATTTTTAATTTTATTTTATGTGTATAATTCGGAGTTTCGTATGACGTCCATTACCACTGAACTAGTATATATATTTGTTTATGGGTCAGCTCAAGGATGCGGCCTTCTGTCTTGTCTGATTTATGGTCGGGTTGTTGTCTCTTTGACAAATTACCCATTTCCATTTTCAATTTTATTCATGACAATAATCTTATTTTCTTGATCTTGTATTACTGATCTTTTAGTCTTTTAGGTTTTGTGACTTGCATATAAGATATATTGCCTTGCTGATCATTTGTTGTATGATTTAAAGTGTTTAAATATGATTTAAATCATATGAGGCGTTATAGAATATAACTTTCTCTTTAAATATCGTTTAACCATGTCAGCCATGTATGTTGACTGTTAGACAGCTTGGTCATAACAGACTTTCTTGAGATGTGTACATGTAGCTGTAAATTTATTTTTATAAGTTTCTGTATTAATTAATATTACTTTTAAACATGACTGTATAAGAGAGTATTAAAGGGTTATTTACGTGCAACGTTTTCAGCCTTTTTATTTCGCATGTTTCCGTGTTTGGTTCGATGTGCATGCTTTGTATTTCCCCTTATTTATTTTCTGTGTTTCGTGTCGGTGCTCCTAATTTCTCGTTCTTGCCTTTTTCCGCATAAAGAAGTTGATGAAAAAGTAAATTGAAACTAACTCAAAGTCAGTGAGTTATTGTACTTTTTGAAACTTGTGTAATATAATAGAAATTGATGTATATTGTTACCATTCTACTTTCTATTGTATATGTATGCTTTACATATAATAATGACCATCATAATAATATTTATTCAAAGCAGATGTGTAAAGATGACCACAAGGTCTTTACAGTATGTCCATTAACAATATCTACATGAACTCCAAGAACGGCTGAGTAATAACTGCTGGTACTTTTTTTCTTAATATTTACACTGGACGTTAAGCAACCAACAATCAATCTTAATATTTACGATTTTATTTCTCGTGCTTCGTTTCTCCCGATTTTTATTTTTCGTGCTACGTTTTTATGATTTTTATTTCATGTATTTCCGTGTTCAGTACCCCCCTTTACCACCCTCATATAACATTTTATAACTCATGATGTATTAAAATGAGTATTTATTGTTGCCAACTCCATTAGAAATTAGAAGGGGAGCTAAAAATAAAAAAAGGGGGTGGGGTTTATCATTTTTACCTTTGCAGTCATATAAAGCTGTGCCCTGCAGGGCATATGCGGTCTCTTTACTCAACATTATTTTCAAGAAATTAACCAAAAACTTGTAAAGTTTACATAAATTTTCAATTTTGGGCAGCAACCCATCAACAGGTGGTATAATGTGTCTTTAAATTCTGAGCAGATAGAACTTGAAGTGATGAAATTTTTTTTCCAATTTCAGATTGCTGTAAATGCTTTTGTTTCAGAGTCATTTTGACTTTTTTGTAGATATTACTTTGCTGAACAATTTTGCTGTTCACAGTTTATCTCTATCAATTATAATATGCAAGACATTATAAAATGTAAATAACAGATACAAACAATTCGTAAGCCTTCATTTCATTGAATTAAAAAATTAAGGAGTTAGATACATATATTTTTTATGTTTCAAAGCACTTTTTTTTTTTATTGTTTCTGTACGTGGAAAATTTACCTTTTGTACATGTGAAGATAGTGTGGCTTATAGGTTTTTTTCTATGTTTTGTTTTATACATGTGGTCACTTTAGCAGGGTTTTGTTAAACTATTTCAAATCAGCACATTGACTTTGAGTATTTTAACCTAATTAAGCAAATAATTCTTGCTATTTAGTTTTTATTTGGTGAAAAATTTATCCAGAGCTATGGTGCAACAACCTCAATTTTTTCAATAAAAATTTGTAACTGAGGTTTTTCGCTTCTTTCATATTTTCCTCTAGATACTATCTTTTGTCAGTATTAAGAGGACTTAGAAGCTTCTGTCCAAGTTTGATTTTAATAATTACATGTATGTCATTGTAAATTTTGATGGAAAATTTAACTGTATGGATGAGAAAAACTTGTTGTAGCTGTAACAGGCAGGAGCAATTTTTATTTACTGAAGTTTTGTAGGAAAATATTGGAACTTTCAGTCCTTGAAAGTTGTCGATTTACGGTGAATCGGGTATCAAATGTTACACACTTACACGGAAATATTGTAAACTGTCTCAACTGGCCATATCATTATTCTTATTTGAAACATCAGTATTTTAAATGTGTAAATGCTTTTTGGGAACCAAGCCTTACCTATTACATCTTCTAACGAATTGAAATAATCATCAGAATCTGCCATATTCCTTCAGCTGTTCAGCAGTCTGTTCAGACGATCTGGAAGTCAAATCGCGTGCGGATTTCCAAATTCTATTTTCGTTCGTGGAGTAATATAAGTAACTTCTAAAGATATTATTACTCCAGATATATATTTGATGTAATTGTGATAAAGTTAATGAAATAACTTGTTTGCGTTTTACTTCAAACATGCTAAATGTCGACAACAGCATATGAATTCGCGCATTGTTGATGGAACTACTTTGCTCGCTTTGTTTGTGTTGTGGTTGTAAATTGGTCACGTGCAGCTGATCGTCTGTCAATAATCAAACTCAAGATGTGGAAGATAGACGCAGGGGTTTTAAAAATTGGTGGCAAACAAGCAGTTGATGAAAATGGAAAGAAATATCCGAAGGTTAAATCCGTCAAAGAGAGTAAATTTGTCTACTTGGTAAGAATTTATTAGAAATCAATCGGCTTTAGCCCACGAACTTGCGAGTTCGCTACATTTACAACTATCGGCTCCCAACTATCAATATTCTCACAATATTAAAGTATATTTTTATCCTATTTAACTTTAAAAAATGTTCAATGTCCGATTTATAATCTGATTTTAAAGTACAGGGCATCGCTTCTTTTTAGATGTCGAAATGAATGTCGTCTTGTTAGACAACAATTAGATCTGCGCATGTGTCAAAAGTTAAAATTAAACTTACAAAAATTCCGAGTAGGCGTAAACATAAAATTAGTTGATTTGCATTCTTTATTAACAAGAAGACAACACCCTTAATGATGTACAAACGTTAAAGAATTTGATGATAATATGATCACTCTACATATATATGTAGCTATTTTTATATAATAAAGAATAAAGATATATATACAGATCAAAGCCCTATGTGGGCGGAGTTACCGGACTACATCGTATAAAGCAACCAGATTTTTTACATGTGTTTATTATGGAGTTCTATTTTTAGAAGGTATATAAATATCGAAAGATATACATAACCCTCCCATTAATTATATTTTAAATGTAATGTTAATTCTTTTGGAAGTTTATTCCTGCCAAATTATCTACACAATTATTAAATGTGTAGTTGTTAAAATTAATACAATGTCGAATCGATGCATGGTGTCCTTCTAAATTGTAGAAGACTTGTACTGGGACTATTTGTTAAGCCATGATAGGCTCTTTTAAAAAAATTACAATTTTACCATATGGTAAACAAATCTCCTGAATATATTTTGGTGGGCATACAGATTTAGTCTTGTTGGAACCCCCCCTTTTTTGGAAGACCAATGCATTTGAATGGGGACATGTAATTTGAACCCCCCCCCCCCCTTTTTGTCCTGGGTTAGGAATCCCCCTTTTTAAAATGACTGGATCCCCCCTGCAACATAATCACATCAAACAAATAAACGAACGCAAAAGAACAAAAAAATCCCCACTCTAAGGGAAAGCATTGTATACTTGATGGATATAGCATTTGAATGACACACAGAGACCAATAATATAAGGGTATCCAAATTGCACCTATTCAGAAAAAAATAGCAACGGAAATCTTACAAGATTTTCTAGAGACTAAACAATTTTTATTTTTATGATTTGATACTCAACATAGGTAAACATATTTACAGATATACACAAAACGTTCACAGTATTTATCAACAGATGGATGTTAACTGTAAAAGCAAAATGTACGAAAACGTCATCTTTTTTAAAATTAGCAAAGACAATGTATTATAAGAATCCATTTAGTAAAATATGAAGAGTAAGCATGGACTAATATCCAATTGTTCAAAATATTTTAAAGAAATTAAACAGAAGCTCGGTTATTAGACTTTTGACTATGTGAATTTAGGCATAGATGCAATTTGGGTACTCCTCATTACAAAATCATGAATAGTTTGGAGGTTGATTCAACCCCAATTTTTAATGACTAAATATAGATTAATCAAAGAGCTGATAGCTCTGAAGTGGAAGAAGGTGAATAAAAAGTAACTTGAATTACCATAAAAGCAGCCCCACTTACCCAGGCTGCTTTGTTCCATTATTGTTAAAATGTATTTTTTTCTTCAAACAAGAAAAGGTCATAAGAACATGGATTTCCCATCCGTACAATCATTTTCTATGTTCAGTTGACTATGAAAATTAGGTAAAATCTTTAATTTGGCAGTAAAATTAAGAAGATCATATCAAGAGGAACACATGTGTACTAAGTTTCAAGTTGATTGGATTTCAACTTCATCAAAAACTACCTCGACCATAAACTTTATAACCAGAAGCAGGACGGAGGGACAGACTAGAAAACATATTGCCCATAAATGGAGCATGAAAATAGTAAGACTTGTTACATACCCGCCAACTTTTGAAAGTTCCCATATGGGTTTTTAAAAGTTACCATTTTTAGCGACGTATTTTGCAAGAACTGGATTGTCTAGAAAAAGTGTCATATTTGTATGATGAATTTACATGCCTTTTCCTTAAGTCTGTTTGCATGATTCTACTTATATATTAAATCGATAGAAACAATATACATGAAGCTAGGAGACCAGGGTTTATTTTCCAGATTAAGAATATTAGATGCTTGTTGAAATTTCCAATTTTGAATAATGCACAAAGATGGACCTTTAACAGGTTGGGAACAACACTCAAAATGAGGGTAACCTAACTGGAAGATCATCACAACCCACTGTAAAAAATGAGCACAAAAAAAGTCATTTATATTCATATTATTTGATGAAACTTTTCCCCAAGAACTATGCATCTATTAAGTACTGAATGGTCAAAACATCATGTTTTTTATCGACATGTAAATGTGACCAAATGATGTAGAAATTGTGTTTTTTCTTCAAATTTCCATCAAATTGTAATGTTTATAGTTCCCTTATTGACTCTCTATTTGAATAAAATAAAATAATAAGAAGAATCTGTTTCTTGTTTTGTTTTGTTTTTGACAAATGATTGTTCACTGCTTGCAAATAAATCATTATATTTATATATCTTATCTGTATATATTTTTGTTCATGTCTCCATCTCCTTATGATTTGTAAATGTTTAGACAAATAAGAAAGAAATAAGCTCCACATGTATATTTGCAACATCGTAAATTAATTAAAAAAATAACACACACTAACACTAGTACGGCATGGATTTTAAGCATTATAAAAGTCATATTTGTAGAAAGCTTAAAAAGACTTAAAAACAATGTAAAATATCTTGCTATTTCTTAGCTTACACAATAAAATCTAATATATACTATCATTTACAAATTTCAATTTCAAGCTTTTACTAGGAATTAATCTATTAATCTGACTACTAGACCTTTAATTAGTGTTTTTTTTTTTATCTTTATTCAGTCTAGTTGTACATATTGTATGCTAACTTCTAATCATGAAGAAACAAATTTATCATATAAACTTCAATGTAATCCTTGAAAGAAGGTCTAGATTGCTAAAATAATTTATAAATTTTAATTTTTTATTTGTCCAAAATCATTTAAATTCATTTAATCAACATCATTTTATGATTATTTGATTAAAATATAAATCATTTATAGTCTTTTTACAATTTACACTTTTAAAAGCAAAATAACTGAAAACAGGCTAAAACAAAGGGAAGTAACAAAAAAGTATTTCAATATTCCCAATATACATCGTTTTGATAACACAACGGCAGTTAGCCGGAAAACATCGTTGATTACCAGTATGTTTGACACCCAAGCTGTCAAGTGAAGCCATATAATTATACATCTTCTTTGATGTTCAGGTAAAAGTTAACACAGGTGTCAATTACACCCGTACAGTAGTAAGAAATGATCAAATATGGCGTCTGAAAATTTTCATTCATGAAATATTTCATACACGGGAGTTTTTTCTCCTAAACGGGAGGACGGGAGGAGACCCCTGAAAACGGGAGTTTTGTTCTCCCGCCGGGAGGTTCACATGTATGTTACGAAGGGCATCTAATTCACATGACAAAGGAAAACCATGAATAAAGACAACACTTTAGATATCCTTTTTATTTATATAAAAACAAAATCTTCTTGTCTGCAGGATTACAAATTCGTAACTTCAAGGGCGAACTTGTAAACAGGGCGAGTTGTCCCAATACCAAATTCACGCATGCGTAATACAAATATCTACAGTTAAAACATCCTGTTACAAGTAAACAATTAACGTTCATGTGGACAGAGACATATAATACGTATTATATGTCTCTGATGTGGATGAGATGAAATCTAATAATTTACATAAATAAAAGATTCATATTGACGATAGTGATTGTTTAACAATCATGATTTACAAATTAAATGATTCAGATGCCTAATCATGTGTAAAAATCGGTGTAAGGAATCTAAGTTGTTTTGAAATTGTAATACACGAAATGAATGCGGAATACAGAGACTCAATGCAAAGGGTCGGCCCCTTAAGTCTTCAGAAGACTTGACGTCTTCTTCCACTAAAAATCAAACTGGTGTACGTAGACAGTAAAGAAGGATAGGGCTACAAAATAAACACAGAATGGAAATTTTTTCTTGATCATAAAAAAACGTAGGTGAAAAAACTGTCAAAATAGGTGCAATTTGGGTACCATCACCTTCGAAACATTTATAATTGTGTTATAAATTATGATTATTGAAAATAAAAATCAGTAATAATGGTATATATACATAATTGACACATTCCCTGATTCCATTCTGTATTCTATAATGTGCATGTAACATATCAAGATAAGCATATGTATTCTTTTTTTGTAGATTTATTTCATTGGTCAGAAGAAGGGGCTTAAACTGGGCAAAGACAAATATACAGGTTCCATTGAAGTAATCAAAAGTTTTCAGGCCAAACCCTCCAGAAAAATAACCAAAGAAAAAGAGAACAGACTGCCAGAAGTAACCCATATTGAGCCCAGTTTTGGTAAATCTGTTGAAGATGATAAATTGATTGGTAATTTATTTGAAATTTTGAACTAGCATATGAACAGTAGGAATTTTAAAAATAATTTGGTTCTTACAGTTTTATATTCATGTATGTAATTGTATTTCATTATATTATCTAAAATTGAAGACAATTACAAGTATTTTTTTAATCATTATATAAAGCATGATAAGTTGATAATGTACAAAAATATATTTGCCTGGATTTTGTGATCTGCATATAAAATGGTATTTATTTTATTATATAATTCCATTCTCAATTTTATAAAGCTTTTTTAATTGACTTTTAATATCACTGTGGACATATTAAGAAGCATGCAATTGATTCTTATCATTATCAGAAGGTGTAAATCAAAGAAATGTTGTAATACATGCAATTTATTGTAAGTCATTATCAAATAATTATTTGTGCTTTAATAGGTGAATTTACTGTTGATGCTCAGACCCTTTCTAGCCCACCACAGGAATATTTATGCAGGACAGTAAGAGAGGACTGGGTTGTGGAGATAAGAAATAAGATACGTGAGCAAGCAGCAATCCCACAGGGGACACATCTGCCTGTGCTAGTGGACCCATCACAGGTACTTTTAAATACTAAAATTTGAAACAAAAACTGTATTAATATTTAGGGTTTGCACTCCAGGCGTGTAATGTATAACAGTTGATTAATAATCAGTATAAACTTATCAAGAATAAGTGTACATTTTTTTATATACATGTCCTTGTACTTTTAATGCATACGATTTGGTACCGTTAATCTTATTATTATTATTAATGCCTTGCTGTAGCAATAAGTTTTATCCTTGTCAGTTTGTATAACCTAAATTTTGTTTATGATCTCCAACTTCAGTTTGCCTTAACCATATTGTTGTAAAACTAAAACACAGTGCTTATTACCAGAAAACACAGAAAAAATTTAGAATTTTAGTGGTGTCACAACACTTTTGCCGTTCTAGAGATATGCCCCCTTTACAAATTGAAATTCAATTTTGTTATTAAATTACTTTTAAAACCATTTTCTGTTACAGCTATTTCGGGCTTTACAAGGCCTTTCTGAGGAGGCCACATTTTCGTACTTAAGCCTTGCTGCCGAAGAGGGTTTGGAAAAAGCAGCTGGAACTGTCGATAGGTTAAAGGCTCGAAAAAGCTTACAGACATTTTTATGTCAGACAGTTAAGATAAACACCTGGGAAGAGGCTTACAAAACATACCCTGAGGTGTCAAGTAAAATTGAAGAACTAGTTGGTAAGAACATAACTATTTTAAACCTGATTTTTGTGACAAAAATGTCGGTTATTGATTTGGGGATGTACGGCGAGTGGGCGGCAATCAAATGTTGTCCGTGCATTAACTCATGAACCATTCAACCAAAGCTTTTAAAATTTTAATATGTTGTAACTGACAACTAAATGAAGGTCAAGTTCAATAATGGCAATTTTGACTTTTACCGTTCAGGAGTTATGGTTCTTGAATGATTGAAAAATGGAGTTTCCAGTTGTGTCCGTGCATTAACTCATGAACCGTTCAACCAAAGCTTTTAAAATTTTAATATGTTGTTACCGATGACAAAATAGAGTTCGAGTTCAATAATGAGGATTTTGACTTTTACCATTCAGGAGTTATGGTTCTTGAAAGATCGTAAAATGATGTTTCCATTCACGTTGTTGCATTTACACATGAACCATTCAATCTAAGCTTTTCAAATTTTAATATGTTGATACTGACTACAAAATGGAGGCCAAATTTGATATTGACGATTTTCACTTTCACCATTCATCAGTTATGGTTCTTGTGATATTGCCAGGACACAAATAAATATTAATTAATCAATCCAGTTTGCTGTCGTTGTGACAGCCTCTTGTTAAATATAGGAATCATATGTTCAGTCAAACCTGTTTGAAATAATCATGATCATCAAGGGAGAGCAAAAATCTGGTGATATTGTCACTTGCATGAGAGGCACTATTATGGGGTTATTGCATGAGATGCACCTGATATGGGTTATAAGCCCAAGTGTGAAATTATGGCTTGTGTACTTCTGCTCATTTCACATACGCAAAAGCTGGTATATCAATGCTAAGTATATAATAAACATGTATAAAACAAAGGAGCTATCTAAAAAAAATATTCATATAATAATAAAAAATTTGACGTTTGGATTGAATTGAGAAACTGTACTCAAACTAACTGTTGCGTCAAGAAAAAAAAACACAGCTAAATATAGAACAATAGATAGTTTCATTTTTGATACTGACTATATCATGTGGAATATCTAGACGAGCCCGTCATTATCAAAAACGAAACTACCTGTTAATCAGTTTATCGGTAATTATGACGTCACACACTGTATTGCCTGATATTTTCAGTGATACAGCCAGTATACTACGTTGATACTTGAATATATTAGGCAGTAGGATCAAAGAGAAAATATATGAATTACAAATAATTTTATTTCTTGCACATTCATCACACATATAAATCTGTTATAGTTAAGTTGAGTCCTTACAATTATACATTGTAACTAAAAGTAAAAAACACAATATGATGTAAAAGATTTATATGTTCAGCTTGTCTATTGTCAACAAATTACACTCTGCCTACCTATTGTTAGCAAACATCCAAGCAAACTAAGCAAGCAAGTTGATCAAAGTTTTGTTTTACATGCTTTTATGGAAGAGCTGTAAATAAGATCTAGACATTGGTTTTGAAAAAAATGAGTTTGATAATCATCTTTTATTTCAGAAAAAAAAATCAGACGCAAATTTGTTCCTGAAGTTTTCACTGCCTACTGCAACTCACTGACAGCAATACCAGTGTGTAGTAATGGTGAAGAGTCAGAAGTTTCTGCTCCAGAACAAGTGGACATAGATGAAGCAGCAGCAGCTGATACACAACCACCTGTTACTCAATCCTCACCTCAAAATTTTCAAATAAATATTGTTATAAAAAGTAAGGGAAAGGAAATTGTAATTACTGAGGAAGCACAGAAAGTTATTGATTTTCATAAATCTATTTTAGATAAAGCTCTTACAAAAGTACTTCCTTTGGAAGAGTAAAGTAATTAAATATTAATGTAATTTATAATTCACTTCTAAACAATTTTCTAAAAGCTTCATTATAATGTCCTCCATTATATACACTAGCTGTAGTGTAATAGATTAAAAAAAAATAATCTGAAAATAAATATGATTTTCTTTGTAAAAATAGAATAATCAATTAAGATTAAGCGAGGACTACACTAGTAGATAGGAGTTGACAAACTTATTTTGAAATGTAATTTTGATTGGGTCAACAGTGGAAATCACATGAAATTTTTTACATTGTCCCACAAAATAAAAATAAAAAATATTTCGACTTAAACGTCAGATAAAAACAGACAAATTTTTTACATTTACTCACAATATCCTGCTCCTGAAAATGTTAATAGATATGACTCAGAAGCTGAGACACAAACACCTGCTCCTGAACCTTCAACTCAAAACTTGATATTGATATTAAAACTAAGGGAAAGGAAATTGTAATTACTGAGGAAGCCCAGATAGTTGTTTATTTTCATAAATCTATTCCAGATAAAGCTCTAACAAAAGAAGTGGGTTTGAAAAGTAAAATAAACCTTTAATGTAATTTATAAGTCAAAACTAAGGGAAAGGAAATTGTAATAACTGAGGAAGCCCACAGAGTTATTGATTTTCTTAAATCTATTCTAGATAAAGCTCTTACAAAAGAAGTGGGTTTGAAAAGTAAAGTAAACCTTTAATGTAATTTATAAGTCAAAACTAAGGGAAAGGAAATTGTAATAACTGAGGAAGCCCACAGAGTTATTGATTTTCTTAAATCTATTCTAGATAAAGCTCTTACAAAAGAAGTGGGTTTGAAAAGTAAAGTAAACCTTTAATGTAATTTATAAGTCAAAACTAAGGGAAAGGAAATTGTAATAACTGAGGAAGCCCACAGAGTTATTGATTTTCTTAAATCTATTCTAGATAAAGCTCTTACAAAAGAAGTGGGTCTGAAAAGTAAAATAAACCTTTAATGTAATTTATAAGTCAAAACTAAGGGAAAGGAAATTGTAATAAATGAGGAAGCCCACAGAGTTATTGATTTTCTTAAATCTATTCTAGATAAAGCTCTTACAAAAGTCAAAAATATTTACTTTGACTTAAATGTCAGAAAAAAATGTTAAAAAAATATACATTCATTCACAATGTCCTGCTCATAAAAATGCTAATAGACATGACTTGGAAGTCGAGACTCAAACACCTGCTCATGATACTTCAACTCAAAATTTTGATATTGATATAAAATCTAAGGGAAAGGAAATTGTAATTAGTAAGGAAGCCCACAGAGTTGTTAATTTTCATAAATCTATTCCAGATAAAGGTCTTACAATAGTATTGGCTTTGAAAAGTAAAATAAACCTTTAATGTAATTTATAAGTCAAAACTAAGGGAAAGGAAATTGTAATTACCGAGGAAGCCCACAGAGTTATTGATTTTCATAAATCTATTCCAGATAAAGCCCTTACAACATGTACAAAAGACAAAAATATTAACTTTGACTTAAATGTCAGATACAAATGTTACAAAAATATAAATTTATTCACAATGCCCTGCTTATGAAAATGTTAATAGACATAACTAGGAAGCTGAGACACAAACAACTGCTCCTGAACCTTCAACTCAAAATCTATTCTAGATAAAGCTCTTATAAAAGACAAAAATATTTTGACTTAAAAATCAGATAAAAATATATATTCACAATGTCCTGCACTGGAAAATGCTAATAGAGATGACTTGGAAGTCGAGACTCAAACACCTGCTCATAAAACTTCAACTCAAAACTTTGATATTGATATTAAAACTAAGGGAAAGGAAATTGTAATTAATGAGGAATTCCACAGAGTTGTTGATTTTCATAAATCTATTCTAGATAAAGCTCCTCAAAATTTTAATATCGATATAAAAACTAAGGGACAGGAAATTGTAATTAATGAGGAATTCCAGAGAGTTATTGATTTTCATAAATCTATTCTAGATAAAGCTCCTCAAAATTTTAATATTGATATAAAAACTAAGGGACAGGAAATTGTAATTACTGATGAAGTCCAGAGAGTTATTGATTTTCATAAATCTATTCTAGATAAAGCTCCTCAAAATTTTAATATCGATATAAAAACTAAGGGACAGGAAATTGTAATTAATGAGGAATTCCAGAGAGTTATTGATTTTCATAAATCTATTCTAGATAAAGCTCCTCAAAATTTTAATATCGATATAAAAACTAAGGGACAGGAAATTGTAATTAATGAGGAATTCCAGAGAGTTATTGATTTTCATAAATCTATTCTAGATAAAGCTCCTCAAAATTTTAATATCGATATAAAAACTAAGGGACAGGAAATTGTAATTACTGATGAAGTCCAGAAAGTTATTGATTTTCATAAATCTATTCTAGATAAAGCTCCTCAAAATTTTAATATTGATATAAAAACTAAGGGACAGGAAATTGTAATTACTGATGAAGTCCAGAAAGTTATTGATTTTCATAAATCTATTCTAGATAAAGCTCCTCAAAATTTTAATATTGATATAAAAACTAAGGGACAGGAAATTGTAATTACTGATGAAGTCCAGAGAGTTATTGATTTTCATAAATCTATTCTAGATAAAGCTCTTACAAAAAAATCTGGCTGGGATCAACAGTGGAAATCATGTAAAATTTTTGCTATTATCCAACAAAAAAAATATATTATTCAATGGACTTAAAAGACAAAAATGTACAAATTAGCAAATATGAAAATATGAAAACATTTATTCAGGTATAACTTGTATTAAGCTGGTTTTTTTTAAAAGTTATTTACCTGTAGTCTTATTTTATAACATTTCTTTATAGTATTAGATTTTCTCATGCATTTTTCGGAAATAATTAATTTTGTCCACAAATGAATGTCTCAATTTTAGCAATGCTTCATACGAATATTCCAACAAAACCATTCAATTCAGATATTATTTCTTTCATCATACCTTTGTACACCTACTTTTTTGTTTAAAAAAAAGTTATTTTTAGGGGTTTATTTTTTACAAAAACATGAACATTGTTATTGTCAAATAAGAAGACACATATTATAACAATTTTATGGACTATTTTCTTTGATGGGGATACACATTTTGTATCCATAACTCTTCCTAACACACAAAAACTTATAGACACTTTTTCAAAATCCTCAAGTTATAATGCCATTGTGCACCCCCTATTCTAATTTATGTTCAAATTGATTTTGGGGTTTCAAATACAAAACAAGGAGCTTTTTGCTCACAGTACATATATAGTTAATAGTTTTAACCTTCATGTCAATTGTGAAATTTTCTATTTCTTATCAATAATCAGTTATATTTTTATTCATTGTAGATGTAGTTAATTTATAAATACTTTGCTGATAATTGTATTTATACAAATGTCTTAAACAGATTTATTTTTGCTAAATAGATGTCAATAAATTGTTTGATCTATGAACATGGATGTATATAGTAAGAGTAGAATACATACTGTAATTTCCTTTTCATTTTTAAACTCATATTACATTCTCCATATATATCTACATGTCATGGTCATAAATGTTATAATATGTATTGAACACTTAGTCATTGGAAATTTAAGCCAAATCACACAGTAAAGATCCTACAATTACATTTTTTTTCAAGTCAAGTTTAATGTGCAATTCTGTAATATGCAAAGAAGAACAAAATATTTTATATGTTAACTTTGAAACAAGCAAAGAAGAACAAAATGTTTTTATGGTTAACTTTCATAGACATTATATTAATTTCTTTCATTCTAAAACTGTTATCGAGATTCCTGTAAATACATGAAGATATACCTTACATTTCTATATTTTGTCATGTCATACAGAATTATTATATTGAAAGCTGTTTGATCTAACATCTTTGAAGCAATCTTAAGCCTATTGCAAAAGTAAAATATGGGGGTCCATGTGCTACTTTTTATTTAGCTCAATGCAGTAGATATAGATATTTAAAGTGTTTCACCATTTCCCTTTTCAGACTGGATTACTTTGTAGTGTTTTCATAATGCAACATCACCATGTGGTCATTTCTACTGTTTTTAATAACATAATAAATGTTTTGTTAATTATTATTTTCAAAGTCATTATTAAGAAAAAAAATAAACAGCCTTAATTTTGTCTTGAATATTATGTCCCTTAGATAATTTTCAAATGCTTATATCTTAGATCATACAGCATCTGCATTTTAACCTAAAATAAATTACTATGTAACTCACATCACCAGTTTGATGATGTAATGAATTTTCTGTGAATTGTTAATGCTGATCATTATTATTGTAAGACATATTCATTTATTTATTATAATCAAGCTAATTACAGCAAGAGTTGTCTATATTGTATGTAACTTTAACGTGTGACACAATAAAATTATATATTAAGAGTAAAATACACAAATATGAAATAAATATATCATAGAACTGACATTTTGTAATTTTCTATGTTCAAAGAAGCATCTTGTAATTTAGTACATTAAAAGTACAACCAAATAATTTTAACATTCATGTTCAAAAGTAAATCGAGAGCTGTGTAAATTGCCAATGAGACAATTTAACAACCTCAGTATGAAAATTCATATTAATTTCAAACTACAACTAAGTGTATTTCACAGGATACGTTATTGTCTTCTATTTTATGTACCATACAGTACTTGTTATCATCACCTGGTCTGTGCAGCTAACAGGATTTATAACTTTATCTGGTCTGCGCCACACATTGTTTATAATCTTTACCTGGTCTGTGTGCCGCACGGGATAGATAGTCTACACTTAATCTGTGCGACACACATGATTTATAGTTTTCACCTGGTCTGTGCACCACAGAGGATTTACAGTTTTCACCTGGTCTGTGCACCACAGAGGATTTACAGTTTTCACATGGTCTGTGCACCACAGAGGATTTACAGTTTTCACCTGGTCTGTGCACCACAGAGGATTTACAGTTTTCACTTGGTCTGTGCGTCGCACAGGATTTATAGTTTTTAACAGGTCTGTGCGACGCACAGGATTTATAGTTTTCAACAAGTCTGTGCACCGCACAGGATTTATAGTTTTTAACAGGTCTGCGCCGCACAGGATTATAATCTTCACTTGGTCTGTGCGCCGCACAGGATTTATAATCTTAACTTGGTCTGTGCGTCGCACAGGATTTATAATCTTCACTTGGTCTGTGCGCCGCACAGGATTTATAATCTTCACTTGGTCTGTGCGCCGCACAGGATTTATAATCTTCACTTGGTCTGTGCGCCGCACAGGATTTATAATCTTCACTTGGTCTGTGCGCCGCACAGGATTTATAATCTTCACTTGGTCTGTGCGCCGCACAGGATTTATAGCTTTTAACAGGTCTGTGCGCCGCACAGGATTTATATTTATCAATAGGTTTGTGTGCTGGATGGGATATTTTTCATGATGTGATATTTAATTGGTTGTCTATTGTTTCCATGGTAACAAGCTCTGACATGTAAATATCCATGAAATCCATGATTTAGTTAAATTCCATATTAAATAATTACTCCAAATTTAAATAATACAGTGTTCTTATGACTTTATTTCATATTCAACAGATTTGATTATTTCACAATTCTAGGAAAGGTGTCTCTCTAAAATTGCTGAAGGGATTGTTGGAAATGTAGACATTAGGTTTATGTCTGTGACAAATGGTTGATTCCAGGGGGGATTATTATTTTATTTTTTGGAGGGGGGTTTGGGAGTTAGACCCCCCTTTTTTTTTACAATCAATGCATTTGAATGGGGACATATGGTTGGAACCCCCTTTTATCCTGGGTTGGGAAGCTCCTGGTGAAGGTGAAGGAATACCTCATTTTATTATAATAATTTCAAAGATTAACTCTATTTTTTAGCTGATTTAAACTTTTCATGGCAGATTAATTTAAATGGTATCAGTTCCAGCTGGGACTACTATATTAACAAATATATTATGTCCCAAGTTCCATTCTAATGGGATGTGCTTTAAAAACTTTGTATGAAAAGACTTTTTCAGTAAAATATTTTGATATACCATGGATTATCACATATATCAGCAACACAACAATGTGTTTTGTGCAAAAAAATATCATGAGACATGGAAAACTGGCAACAAGACAAATGTTGTTGCACAAAAAGAACACACATTTTGCAAATTTACATAAAAGATTGTCCACTTTCGCATCATATTAGCTAATATCATTAGTGATACCTTCAAAATTCAAATATTATTTCAACATTTAAAATTCAAAGCTAATATAGCACTCTAAAATTTGAAAATTTGTGGTCCCCAGAAATATAGTAGCTGACTAAATGAGTATAAAATTGAAGAATATTTAAATATAATAAATTTAAAAGTGAAGTACTGAATGAATTTCTGATGAAATAATTGATTCAAAACATATTCTGGAGTTTAATTTAATATCTAAAAATTTTCTGTTATGTTTGAAACAATTGATTATGATTTTTTATATGTAATTGATAGTAGATTTTTTATTTCTTTTCATGTCATACTTTATTGACATATTAAAATATTTAACAAAATGAATCTTTTCAAATGAATCAAAACATGCCATAAGTTTACAATGTATGATATATTGTCGACTTTTATGGTTAAATATATATATTACTTTATGCAAATGATGTACATTTTTTATCTTATTAGTTTATGAACACAATATATGAGTGAAAATATTTCCTTTTTAAGTCAATTAGAACCTGCATGAGTTCAAATAACAATAACAATATAGTACAATGTAACAAGAAGGGAATGCATATAACACTTAAAAACACAAAGGTCAATCTTTATTACTATGGTAATACATGTAATATTTGAACAGTTTCCATGGTAACTTTAATCTTTATGTAATGAAGCCTTTTACAACATTTGTTGTTAATATCTAAACAAAAAAATCGCCACATTGTATTCAAGAAATACAAGAAATATAAATATAGACTAGTTTTTCAATAAATAATTTTGAAGTGCAAGCAGAGATGTTTAGTAATTGTCGAAGTTGTGAAAAAAGAAACGAAAAACACGTTGTTTCTCTCTGATTTGGATTAAATTGATATTATTAAACGACAATTTTTTTTTAATATTTTTGTCAATTTTCATTTTAAATTTTAGAAATATATAAAAAAAAAAAAAGGGAAACTGAGTACAGATAACAATGGAGACTGAGAAGGTTCTGTTTTAAGCTGACAATTAAAGCAGAGAAGCAAGGCAGACAAAAACTTGTGTAACAGTTTGTTTTAAAAGCTAATACAATCAACAATCAGTAGACCATTTACAGCAAATTTAGAAATGAATGTAATATCGTAATAACCATTAATGAAACAAATTGTTTACATCTTGGTCTTTATGTATACTTGTCTCATTGGCAATCATACCACATCTCCATCTATATTCAAGACTAACACTGAATTAGTTCAAACCTGGCCTCACGGACATAAAACTTTGGAGCATGATTTTTGTACTCAGACTCAAAAATCAACCAATCAAATAACCGAATTTCATGTTTCGAGCATGATTTTTGTGCTCAGAGCACTGAGCAAAGTTTTATGCCCTCAAGTCTGATTTTTTTTTGGCTAGTTGTAGTCTTCTTCATTCTGTTCAAGATTAGTATTAATCAGTGACATATTGTCCACAGTTGTACATGCTTTTGTTTGCAACAATTAACACTGAATCTATGGTACTAAAATATTCAGTATTTGAATAATCTATAATGTTAGATGAGTATCATCTCCTTTGTTTAACAGCAATAGCTTTCTGTCTGTGTTTTTCTTGAACTTGTTTGAAATGTTGCAGTAGGTCTAGGAAGTTAAGGTGAGATACAAATGGTCTCTGGTCAGCTACTGATGATTTTGTCTTTTGCCTGAAAAAAAAGTAAAATATATTGTTTTATTTTTCAATCATTTAGAAAATGACTTCATTTTAATTATTGACATGAAAGATAATCCATGTATGTTGGGATTAAGATTCTTACATCAATGCAAACAGATATCCTGGTTGTCAAAAAACATATTCTATAAGCTGGAAGTCCTCAAAATGATGTCAGATTACAATACACAGTAGAAGATCCTCTAAGATTTTCTAAAAGGGAGAGGGGATGGGCTGTTGCTGTCTAAAGTCAGCAAAATGTACTAAAAAAGGGTGAGGGGATGGGGTTGTTGCTGGAAAAGTCGGCAAAATTTACTAATAAAATACATGATACCCTTTCCTCCATAATGACGCCTTTTGACCCCCCCCCCTTTTTTACTCCATAATGACGCCTTTCAATGCCTGTGTAGTGCCTCAGTTGAAATGTATAACCTAGGAACAAACTTTATCAAACTTAAAAAAAATTGTATCTAATATAAAAAGGATATTCAAGAGAATATCTGACTGGAATTTCATTGATGAAATATTTGTTTTCGCAATGCATTAATACTTTAAACCCGATGATTTTTTTTTATTGAAAAAATCCTATGCGAATCAAGTATGTAAAAGAAAAAAAAATGGAGGAAAGCGTTAATTGAAAAAGTTTACAACAGGTATTCAAAATTATTCTAGTTATCAATTGTACTCACCCTTAAAGATAGGTGAGCTAAAAAATGAATGTGTAAGGTACCCGCTTCTCATCTGTCTTAGTACATGTCAAAAATAATTGTTCAGAATCTGAACCAAGTACTAAAAGAAGGTCAATTAGTGTCCGACTTACAGTGACTGGACAGTCTAGGCACCCAAAACCTCAAAACAATCTGGAAAACTAATTTCAGCTCTGAAAAAACCCAAGTAGTTAACACATTTAAAGGTTTGGTTGTGGACCTCAATACATTATTAGGTTAACTAGGATCATAATTAATGAACAAACACAATGACAATTTAGACACAAAGGCAGTTCTAAAGATAAAGAAAATCTGTGGTATTAAAAGATATAACATAGAAAAAGATATTGCAAAAAATACAAAAAAAATGTATCTTCCTAGTACCTACATATACTCTTAAAAAACTTAAATCTACTCTTGAAAAAAACTTCAAACTTAAAATTTCTCTTTAAAAAAACTTCAAGCTTAAAAAGTCTTGAAAAAATGAAAAAAAAACTTCCTAATAAAACATTTAAGACATTGCAACCACAGAGTTTGATAGAGTTTTAAATTTTAACACTTTTTTTCCAAACTTTATTTAAATGCATCTCATTGCAGCTATTGCAGTGTAAATTTTTAAATGAGGCACACATAATAAAGATAAATTGGTATTCTGTGTCATTTGGTCTCTTGTGAACAGTTGTCTCATTTGCATTCATACCACACCTTTTTTTATATGATTATTAACATTTCAAATTCACTACAGGAACCACACATTTGGTCTCTTGTGAAAAGTTGTCTCATTTGCAATCATACCACATCTTCTTTTTTATATGATAAATAACATTTCAAATTCACTACTGGTACCACATATTTGTCATCAACCCAAATTGAAATAGTCTTGTTCAAGATCAGATTTATCATCAGCAACTGGGAAGACCCTTATTTCATTAGTCAAACTACAATACACTTTATCGTTATTTGGAAATCTGTGCTTGTCAATTGTAGAAACTGATCCGTAAACAACAATCACTTTTATATTGTGGTGTTAGATATTATGTTTTATGTATTATGACATTAACATTTTACAGGAACCTTTGTGTCGTCCGGTAATGGTGAAAAGTACCAGGATTATAATTTAGTACGCCAGATGCGCATTTTGTCTACATAAGACTCATTAGTGACAGTCATATCAAAATAATTATAAAGCCAAACAAGTACAAAGTTGAAAAGCATTCAGGATCCAAAATTCCAAAAAGTTGTGCCAAATACAGCTAAGGTAATCTATTCCTGGGACAAGAAAATCCTTACCATAGTTTTTGAACAATTCAAAGTTTTGTAAACAGGAAATTTATACAAATTTGAAAAAAAGTAAAAAGTAAACCGATAAAACTACCTTTAGAATAATTTCTTCATTTGCTAATTAAGACTTCAGGAAGAATAACCAAAATCATACTACTTGCAAACCAATCAATAGAAACAATTTATTCTGGGTGATAACATTATCTGAAGTAGCTGCAGAAAGAAAATATGTTGTAGTCCACAACAATTCTACACCAAATCAAATCAGAAGTCAAAAGTTGACTAGCTAATCAACACCATGCTAATTAAATCCAAAAATCTATAAACTGTCTTCCATGAGGGCAGGGTAGAGGTCAAGAGGTAAAGTCAGTTTAGGTCTGACATATTTATAAGCCAATATGCTCATTAATGTTTCTTCTCTCATCAAAATATCACTTAATATAGTAATGATAGATTTAATAAATAATGAAAGTTTTAGATGTGCTTATAATTATATTGTTATTACTTCTAAAGCACACCCAGCTGCAGATTAATTGGCTTTACCACAAAGTTCACAACTAATTTTAATGATTTCATTAACTATATGCATGGGTATCATTATTAGCAGATTTTAGCTCTTAGCTTCATTTCAAGATGACTCATTTGTCAATACATTTCATTTGTCCCCCCCCCCCCTTTTTTTTTATAACTTTTATAACTTTTTTCTTATTCTTAAGCCTTCTCTACACTACACTTATTCAAACTTCCTATTATGATTAACCACAAAAATGACGATTGCATCTAGGATTAATCCACAAACAACGTAAATATATAAACATGCATATAATTCATATTTGTTATTTTATGAATCACAGCTAATAATATATTGTTTTAGAGTGTCAGCATTCATCATATTTACATATGAAATTATGGCAATTTAGAATTATGAATAAATATGTAATTTTATATATCATATGTAAGATTATAATAAATGTGTTGGTGTGGTGACGATAATATAACAGGTGCTTGCTTCACACCTGTATTTGTTTATCCCTAAAATATTCCAACACATTTATAATACTAACGTGAAAATGAAAGTGTTTATTGCATTTTATACTCCTGTGAAAAGATGAATTTTTAACAAGACATGTGAAAAATAAAAGTAGTTCTTATTTTAGATATCCCTTTATCCTAGGGTAATTTGTCTACTGAGGATTTTTCTTCATCTGTCCCTTATCTTTTCTTAAAATAAATGGAGTGAGACAAGCCAGTCATATTCTGTAGCTCATTTTATTCCATTGCTGAATGTTTAAATATTCAATTATTTCTATAGGTACAAAAGTAAGATGACCCCTTATCAACTGAAATCGAACAAGTGCGCATTTACAAAACATTGGGTCACCATAAGATTAACACATCCAATTAAAATATTAAAATGAAGACCTTATATACACAAATGTCACAAAAGTAAAGTTTTTTCTTTGGGTGTGATGGTAAAGCTGATTTCCAACAAATCAAATCATGTATGAAAGATTCTTTCAAAGTACAAAAGGGGACAATCTGCCATAGTATAGAAGAAAACCACATTATTTATGTTTGTAATGACCCATTTAAGTATATACTGATGACAGGTTAACGCTCCAATTATCTCCCATCAAAGTTAATTATGTGTGAATTATCTCCCTTTAATCCTCTTTCATGTGATATATGATACAGTATAAATTGCCACCCAATTAGATATCCAGTTTATATCGATTTTGCTTACATGGTTTGTAAATTATAAACAGTGATGTTTCCGGTCTATTTGATCTCAGTAATGATAGCCACTAGGACTAGATGTCAACAAAATATGGGTGTCAAACACATTAGAAAGGGCCTATGGTTATCATCTTAGATCATATCTTTTGCCTAAAAAGTAATCGTAACATTTTTTCTCATAAAACTGTTTATAAGTGGGAGTCAGAATGTATTTACTAAGTTTCATAATATTTCTGATTTTTCTACTATATTGTATATGTGAGAACAGAAATGTTAATATTAAAGAATATACATATTTCACATAAATATGGCAAAATTTAGCATATATGTGAGTGGGGGAGGATTCAGTCTGTTGCCTCCATAAACTAAATGCTTGCAAGTTAGTATCTCTCATATAACAAAAGTATGCTACATCTACACCTTTAAAAACAGTCCCAACTATCTTTATCTCTTTAGTTTATCAAAATTAAAGCTAAAATTTCCAAATAGAGACTTCAAATTAAAACCTGGTAATCAAAGTCATTTAAGGGCAATAATCCTTTTGAGATCTAGAGTCCAGTGATCATTTCCTAATAAAGATTACTGACCATTCAAACTAATGTGGTGATACTTTTTTTCCAGTTATGCCGGAAAAAATTGTTTGGTATACTCACAGTCAGATGATTTTGTTAAATATTTGACTCATTAGTGTGTAAAAGACTACTGGAGGGGCAGATCCAGCCATTTTTAAAGAGGGGGGTCCCAGAGCAAGATTAAGGAGGGGTTACAACTATAGGTCGGGTCCCCCTCCAATTGTATTAATCATAAAAAAAAAGCTTTTTCCTTATTTCTCAAGTGAAATCTGTTAACAAAATTGTATTACAGCTTTGATTCCCTAAATCCTAGCCCTGAAATTACAAAACTTTATCCCACAATCTAAATTATGTAACACATTCTATTTTCATGTTAAATTACTCAACCACTTCATTGTCTCTCATGAAACTTACATCATCTAATTAATCAGCATCCCATACCAATTTTAAAAGAGGTGTAATGTTTCAAATAATTTGTCTGTCTGTCTGAAATAATAGTTTTATGTCAGTCATCAATTTTATTGTGACGTAATTTGTATAATCAATTTCAAATCAGTTACAAAATCTAATCAGTTTCAATGAGTATTGAAAGTATTTCAATGTTTTACTGTCCAAGAATGTTGGCTGTTTTTGCTGACTTGCATTATTAATATCCTTTATCTGAAATAATAAACTGTTATAACAGATATGTTTTGTTTGTATGCAATTTTTATAGTATATTGCATTTGTTGAAATTAAAACGTCAACACTTTCACATAATTTTACAATACATGTATTTTCAAAGTCAGTGAACCATTACTGAGGTATAGCAGGCCCAGGGCGGCTAATGAGACCCTGGAAATAAACATGTCAATTCTAGGACTAACTTACTAACCACAAGCAACCCCCATCACAAATTTTAATATTTGAACTACACATAAGTTTCATGAACAATGAACAAGGGCTGGGGTAAACAAATATCTACTGAAATGGGATGTGTCAATTCAGATGTATAAACAACAAATTGCGTCATTCTTTCTATCTTTTTCCTCTCTGTAAGTAAAGACATTACAGTATTTTTTCTCTGTTTGAACAATCTTTCATCAAAGAAACCACTACACTTTCAACACATGCACTAAATTATTGTGAATAAATTTGTTTAACCAGATGCTCCGCAGGGCATAGCTTTATACGACCGCAGAGGTTGAACCCTGAACGGTTGGGGCAAGTATGGACACAACATTCAAGCTGGATTCAGCTCTAAATTTGGATTGTGATTTAATAGTTGACACAGCATAGGTTTCTGACACAGAATGAATGTGTTCTAATGAACTTAAAATTTTTGTTTTCTCTTGGAGCAATTCACTATGCTGTTGAATATTAATCCTCTCAAAAAAATGTTTGAAGAAATTTTCTTTTTATTTATGAAATTTCAAATGAGAAAAATTGAACCCAATTTTTTAATCACATCCCCCTTTCCCTTATTCCAAAACTAATCTCAATTAAAATATTCTAATGGAGTTTGCAACAATAACTACTCATTTAAATACATCATAAAATATTAAGATGTAAAAAAACTGCTTGTTATCACTGAATGGTAAAGATTATTTAAATTTATCAGTTGGTAGTAAAAAGTGAATATACATTGTATATTGTGTATAACAAAGAATTAAAAAAAAAATTTGCTATTTCACAATATTGTGAAATTAGATATTTCTTACCATTGCACAATACTGTGCAATTGAAAAGACTTGCTATTGCACAATACTTAATATAATAATTTTAGATCCTGATTTGGACCAACTTGAATACTGGGCCCATAATCAAAAATCTAAGTACATGTTTAGATTCAGCATATCAAAGAGGCCCAAGAATTTAATTTTTGTTAAAATCAAACTTAGTTTAATTTTGGACCCTTTGGACCTTAATGTAGGCCAATTTGAAAACGGGACCAAAAATGAAGAATCTACATACACAGTTAGATTTGGCATATCAAAGAACCCCATTTATTCAATTTTTGATGAAATCAAATAAAGTTTAATTTTGGACCCAGATTTGGACCAATTTGAAAGCTGGGCCAATAATCAAGAATCTAAGTACATTTTTAGATTCAACATATCAAAGAACCCAACCGATTCATTTTTTGTCAAAATCAAACTAAGTTTAATTTTGGACCCTTTGGGCCCCTTTTTCCTAAACTGTTGGGACCAAAACTCCCAAAATCAATACCAACCTTCCTTTTATGGTCATAAACCTTGTGTTTAAATTTCATAGATTTCTATTTTCTTGTACTAACTTTATGGTGCGAAAAACAAGAAAAGTGCTTATGTGGGTCCCTTTTTGGCCCCTAATTCCTAAACTGTTGGGACCTAAACTCCCAAAATCAATACCAATCTTCCTTTTGTGGTCATAAACATTGTGTTTAAATTTAATTGATTTCTATTTACTTAAACTAAAGTTATTGTGCAAAAACCAAGAATAATGCTTATTTTGACCCTTTTTTGGCCCCAAATTCCTAAACTGTTGAAACCAAAACTCCCAAAATCAATCCCAACCTTTCTTTTGTGGTAATATAAACCTTGTGTCAAAATTTCATAGATTTCTATTAACTTAAACTAAAATTATAGTGCGAAAACCAAGAAAATGCTTATTTGGGCCCTTTTTGGCCCCTAATTCCTAAAATGTTGGGACCAAAACTCCCAAAATCAATACCAACCTTCCTTTTATGGTCATAAACCTTGTGTTAAAATTTCATAGATATCTATTCACTTTTACTAAAGTTAGAGTGCGAAAACTAAAAGTATTCGGACGACGACGACGACGACGCAGACGACGAAGCAGACGACGACGCCAACGTGATAGCAATATACGACGAAAATTTTTTCAAAATTTGCGGTCGTATAAAAACCATATACTTTGTCCTGACAGGTTTTATAAATTTCAGACAGTCTTTGTTTCATCTAATTTTTACATACCACAAAAAAAAACAAAATCTATGTTTGTCACATTTCGTTGAGTACACAATTAAATACATAGTTTTCATCCATATCTCTCAATCTCATATGTATATCTGTATTATTTAATTTTACACTGCAAACTATAACAGACATATAACAGACCTGTTTTCTGTTTAATGATTTTTCAAAGAGCATTATTTAGAGTTTATCTTCCCAATAAACCTAACTCGATACAGTGGAATAAGTAAAACTTTCAATTTTTATCCTCAAAATAAAACTTAAACATTTTGAATCATGTATGAAAATAGAATGTTCAGCCAAATATAACCAAAGTTACTTAATCATATAATGTAAGTCAGTGATACCAAAATATTGCTAAACTGTTTTGAACTATTCAGAGAAGGACAGCAGTGAAATATTAACTATATCAAGGTCACTCAATGATATCATATAGGTCATTATGGCCTAGGTGTACCTTTTAAGCAGACTATAGTACTGACTATTACAGATATACTATTTATCTTCAAATATCAAAGTCACTCCACCATAAAAGGTAGGTCAAGGTAATCAATTTTGCCTGTCAATGTATTTGTTTTGGTCATCCTGTCACATGAGGTTTACAGAGAAAGAATTGCAGACTTGAAAACATTTAATAGAAACAAGAATCATCAAGCATACAACAAAAGCTTGAATCACAAACCCAGTAGTCAGCACTGTTCGTGCTGACGTGAATTATCATTGATATTGTTATATTTATATATTAACTGTTTACAAAATTTTGATTTTTTTGAAATACTAAGGCTTTCTACCTCAGGCATAGATTACCTTAGCTGTATTTGGCAAAACTTTAAGGAATTTTGGTCCTCAATGCTCTTCAACTTCGTTCTTAATTTGGCCTTTTTAACTTTTTTGAATTCTAGCGTCAATGATGAGTCTTTTGTAGACGAAACGCGTGTCTGGCGTATATATAAAATTTAGTCCTGGTATCTATGATGAGTTTATTTGAATTGCAAATCTTAGAAATGAGCTACTAAATATGTTTGCAAAGGGTTCATAATAAGCAAAACGATGGACCATGGTACAAGACTACTATAAATTTTTATACTATAATACCCATGCTAAAAATGACAAGACTTTAACATTAGCACAACTTTCAAAGTCAGTGAACCATTACTAAGGGAGCAGGGCTAATTAGCCCCTAGAAATGTGAACAATTGCACAACTACTGTAAAATGATTGTGAATAAATTTATGATTACACAAATGTTGGGTTAATATGTTAACAATATGACTAATTATAAATTATTTTCAATAATGTGACTTTGTTTAGAGACAGGAAGTCACTTCAGAGATAAAAGTCACATGACAATATAATGACAGGAAATACTTCAAACCTGCTTGTTTAAAATTAATGATTTAACCTCCAGTAATTCAGGTTAGCCTAAGAGGACCAGGAAAATCATAACATATCACGTCACGACTGAACAATATCTCCCTTCAGCAGGATCTATATACAGAATGTACTTAGTAAGAAATAGCTAAGATTATATCTGACAAAACTTTGGAGCAGCTTTCCATTGTTAGAAAGATCAATGTACTAGTTAATATAATAATAGCACTGAGATGCATATATATGATTACACATATTTGTGGTTACAAAAAATTGATCACTTGCCTAAGCTTTTTGCTGTCTACCTTTTTTTTTATAAATGAATCCAGATTCAAGCCATTAGTAGGTCCAAACCAAAGATCATTTATATTTTATGTAGACCCACAATCACTTATAGTGCATTAAGGGAGTTGAACCCACATCAGAACATTATGGTTATTCATTCTTTTTGGCTGTAATAGTAGTAGTTTCTTTACATCAATTATATTTGTTGGCAGACAAACATAACTGAAGTTCAATTTAATATCTGCTAAAAAAATGGGCTCCCTTACTTTGTGTGCATATAAATGAGGGAGGGTAGCAGGGGTCCTGATCCCGAAATCCCGGGCTTAAAAACACGAAATCCCATTGTCCCAAGAATCGAAAATAGAATTCCTGGATCCCGAAAGGGTCAATCTTGAAATACCGAGCTTAAAAAACGCCTGATCCCGGAGTCCTGATAAAGGTCCTATCCCCCCTCATAAATGTGGATATTCTTATATAAATTTTTTTTGAACACATCAATATTTAATTTGCAATTCAAATTTATCATTTTTTTTGTTGGAAAATAAAACTCTGAGACGTTTATTCAGAACTCTGTGCTAGTGTGACTCCCAATAAATTGAAAAAAGTCTTTAGAAATATCAATTTAAAAAGAAAAAGACAAATAATTCTTTGAACCTGCCTTAAAAATTACTGTATTTCACATTAACTGACCTGTCAATATTAAGCTGATTGTACTCTGACCAAGATATTCTGTCGTTTTTTAAAGCTAACTAATATCATGTTCCTGTCATCATTACAACAAAACAATCGTTTTATGATGAACAGATCTAGACCTGTTATTTCTTAAAATTGAGTTTATATATTTTTTTACCAAGCCTACCCCCATTCTTTGAGGCTAGCTGATTTTTACCTGACTAACCTAAACTGATAGCTGACTATTCTATGACCAAGAGTCCTTATCATTCAATATGGTAAGCTGACTTTTTTCCATACTTAGCATACCTTCTAGCCAAGGATCCGGAAATTTTTTCACCTAATTTCGGTCACTTTCAAATAACTTAAAAGTTTGTGCCCCTTTTCAAAAAAAGATTGTCAAATTATCATTACTGCATGAGTATGCTCATACTCGTAGCATCAATGAACTTGTTTCACTGTTGTATCACATTTACTTCATGATTTATCCTTCCATTTTCCCAAAACCGATTAAAGGGAAACTTCGCAAAAAAATCAAAAATTGATATTATGTTCATTCTGTATAAAAATGCTCAAATTCATAGATATTAAAGTTTTATTCCGCTAGATAAGCGATCACCATCGATTTTAAATTTAGAGTATCAATTCTTCGCGATTCCGCCATCTTGTCTTCTTTCCCGATTAATAAAAACGATATGTCTATAAACCACAAAGAAACAAAACTACAGTAACCGATGTAGTCGTAATTGCGTGTCGATATCTTGTCAATCGTACGGTTGTTTAATCCGACTAACTAACTTGATACGGAAAATATTCTTACTTTTTTTAAATTACCATGGTCTGTTGTTTTTAAACTGTTGATATTGGAATTAGGTGAAAAGTCAAAGTTGAAATCATAAATAAGTGTTCCGTTCGAAATCTAATTTGTTCATAATTCTTTAAAGTAATAAACTTTTTTCAAATATATTTTGATCTTCCCTCATCTGATCACCAGCATGGCTAAAGGTATTACTTCCAAAGGTATTGTGAGGGGTGTGAGGTGACACGTCCATGTATTCAAGCGATTTCCTGTCGGGCTTGCAAGTTCATGCATCGTTTCACTTCTGCAGGTATTGATCAGTGTACACGGCTGATAACTTATAACTTATAACTTTCCATTTTGAACTATCAGATGTATAATATACAACTCTGTCTTACTTGTCATTACTAATCTCATACGCTTGTTTATAAATAACATTTCTGGTGTAAAGAATATAATTCATAAAAATATAAATAATACCAAAAACATAAGATTTGATGAAATTAAAATCTATTTAAATATTTTTTCCAAGGGTGAATTTGGGAAAATGTAATATATAGTCATTGTCAATAGTGAAGGACAGATTGGAACAGACCAGAAATATTGATTTAAAAAAATGTACGCACTTGCCGACGATTCGTTTATACGACTGGATAGAAAGTTACGAAACTATAGCGCAATTTAAAATATATACCTGTATACATTGAACATAAGAAAAAAACATATATTTTGAATAAAAAGGGGTAAAAGTGTTGTAAATAGACTAGTCCATGTATGCCAACAGTATGTAATCATCGAATGTCGATAGACTACAGTTGTATACCAAAAGAAGAAGAGAACCAATTTGATTTAAATACAGGTCGATGTATAACTTTTGCTTTGGTTCATTGAAGCTGTGGACCTAGGAAAATCACAGATTTATATTTCAATAAGATTGTTCTCGAACAAAGGAAGGAATTCGTCATCACAATTGTTATATATGCCACTGGACGAACACTAATTATCCCCAGGGGATGTGGATATTTTGCTGGGAAACTTTTGAATATCAAAGTTTCAAATTAATTTCGGGATTTATTTTCTTTCTTGGTATTCAATAACAGAAAAAAGAATAAATTACTTGTTAGCTAAATAGGGGTATTCTTGTCAGATAAAAGAATTTTAGTTATATTTAAAAAATAGGGAAATATGACATTAAATTGGTTCTGTCTTTTTTTAAACATCGTTAAAAGGAATTTAGTTTTTGTCAGACGCAAGAACTCATCACTATATCATAAACGTATACGTAAATATATGCATACAGTTTCAAATATCAAGAACAAGCGGTCGATGTCGATAGTCTGTTTTCTAACTGTTCAGAGTTCGACATGTCACTTGTTCATTCTTGGAAGCCTTCATATTCCCCGTCTAACGATGGGAACTCTTTCTGATTGTGTTGACTATAAATGCTTGTATGGTAATTCTGTCGTTTATCTGTACAAGCGGTTGCATTTCCTCTCCTTTCCCAACAAACAAACGAACGAAACGCCACTAGTCTGATTTCTCTGAGCTAATAATGATTGATTCATGAAGTTCAACAAAGATGTATGAACGAACTATTATAAATTCGTCAATATCTGTTATGCATGACTAAAATATAACTTTTATTACAACTACTGTATTACTTATTTGGATTAATGACGGCTATCATGTTCAACATTGCACAAATATTATCATAGAATTTTTTTAAAAATCCTCAAAAATCCTCAAAAGAAATAATGCCTTAGCTTAGATAATTGGTATTCTTTTCACAAAAAGTTCGTGTAAATGATTGTCAAATGAATTTAATTATGTAAGTATAAAATGTTAAAAAGAAACTAAAAAAAAATTATGCATGTTGTATGTTGTATTTTTTTGTCAATTAAAAACTTTAAAATTGCAATAGTTTTATTAGCATTTAAACACAGCCAGATTTGAATACAAGTTAAGAAATTCCGGTAAAGTCAATGATATCAAACAGATGTACAATGGTATATCAAATTGGGTAATATTGCATTTAGTTTTTATTAAAGATTAAAACTACTATTTTTTGCTTCATATTTGAATCTTTACGCCAATTGCCGCTAAGAAAGTAATCAAAAATTGTTTCCTTTTATTTTTATACACTTTCGGAATTACGAATCTGAATTTTATTTTCAATTAATTTACACAATTTAATTATTGTATCTTTATTCTCATAGTGTATTAAATCTTAGTGTATTAACATCATGACAGCATATACTCTTTCTAATCCTTTCTGTTTATCCTTTCCAAATAACAACATTTATACCTGTGTACGCTTGAACTCACACCTGCGGCTAAATAGCTACAAGATAAACGAATTGACCTCAAGCCGAGAAATATACAGTTACCTTTACAAAATAATATACACACTCTGCTCACACATTAGTTGCATTGAAATGATTATCAAAACAATAACGGTAAATAGAACTGAAATATTTTCAGTTCAATATCAGTAAAAATGTTCAATAAATATTTTATGAAAAAAATCTCAACAATAATTGATTAAATTTATTCAAAAACATTTACTAGAGATAATTTTATAGGAGTTTAATTCAATCAATACAAAACGGTATATATATGCATATTCACTTTCGTTCATTCTTATATTGTGGTTAATAACTTCGACCATTCGTCAGCTGTGCGCTTTTAATTACGTATATTGTCGATAAGCTATAAGAGTTAAACAGATTTTATGTTTTCCCAGAATTCAATAAATCGGGCTAATACGTCACGACCCACTCGAGAATTCAACCAAAAAAGTTACAAATACTTGATTTTCTCCGTTATTAGAAGGAATATAAATTTAAAACTTTGCAAATGTGTTTTTTATGTTAAGATGAACATAATTAGATGATAAGTAAAAAATCGCGGAATTTCCCTTTAAGAGCAATAAAAGGAAGGTAACTGTTTAAAATTGCAATGATTTTAATGACTCAAAACTATAATTTTCTCAGTCATCGCTAAAGTTTCTGTCGATTCTAGCTGACCATTGGCTAACCAAGCTTACCTCTCATTCAATATGGTTAGCTGATTTTTTTCCCTGACCAAGCTCACCTGTAAGCACTCTATTTTTTCATCAAGCTCACCTGCAAGCTGACTTTTTTCTAACCAAGTGTACTTGCTAGCTGACTTTTTTCTGACAATCTTACTTATCATTCATTAAGGTTAGCTGATTTTTTACTTGACCAAGCTAAGCTGGTGCTAATTTTTTTTGGACAAATCGTACTTATCATTCAATATAGCTAGCTGACATTTTTTTCTGAAAAAGCTTACCTGCTAGCTGACTATTTTTCTCACCACGCTCACCTGCAAGCTGACTTTTTTCTAACCAAGTGTACCTGCTAGCTGACTTTTTCCCTGACAATCTTACTTATCATTCATTAAGGTTAGCTGATTTTTTACTTAACCAAGCTCAGTTGGTGCTAATTTTATTTGGACAAATCGTACTTATAATTCAATATAGGTAGCTGACATTTTTTTCTGAAAAAGCTTACCTGCTAGCTGACTATTCCCACCATGTTCACCTGCAAGCTGACTGTTTTTTTAACCAAGTGTAAATGCTAGCTGACTATTGTCTGACAAACTTACTTATCATTCATTAAGGCTAGCTGATAATGTGGTATACAGTCCAGTCGATATCTTAATAGTTTAAATGCTTCTGATTGTGGTAACAGCATCAATAGTCCATATAAACTCTTGATTAAATCTTGGTTATTCTGGACATCTAATAATTGTAAACGTAGATCTGGAAAAAAACAAAAATCAAAACTCAGTTGTGTAAAATAGATATACTTAAACATGTTAAATAATATTGATCTGATACTAAGACTCTTTTCAAGTTAATCCTGTGATATATTTTTAAACAATTGGATTTCACCTTAAAGGTATGGTGTTAAATTATTCTGTTCTTCATTGCAAGTTCCTGTCAGTTTCTTATTTCAAACTGTTACCACTAGGCACATCTTTTGTAGAGTAGACAAGAAAGAAGAGTTCTTGAACAATCATTGCAAAATGTCACATACAAGAGAACAATTTATATTCTTGAATCAAACAGGGACAAAACTTTATAGTGTAACCTCTATATTTTAATTTTTATTTCACTTGACTTGGCATCAAAACAAACATGGATGACATTTAAAGACCAATGAACGTTGTGTATTCAAATTTTAAGGTTTTCTGCATCAATTGAACTACATACACAATTTTTAAACGTAACAATAAATGCATTAAAACAATGACTTGAAATTAAGACCAACACAGAGTCTGGACCTGCATTCCCACATGCAACTGATTGAGATAAAAGGAAGGCTGATGCATAACTGATCATTCCCTTTCATTGAAGTTTAGAAAAATTATGAAGGAAATATTCCTTGACGTGAGTGTTGTAAAAATTCAAACTATCCACAAACAGGAAGTGGCTGCATGTTAAAATTGCTGACATGCTACAACCAATCGTTATTAAGATGCCGTCCAAATTTTTAATCATTTCCTTTCATAAAATGCTAGAAAAAGGTGAGGAAATATTTCTTGTACACTAAGTTTTGTCAAAGTATCAGCAAACAGGAAGTGGATGCAATATAGTTGTTACTTTCCATATGCAACTTAACATAATGCAAATCAAATATTAAATCATTCCTTTTCATAGAAGCTCAAAGAAATTTGACCAAAATCTTCCTTGTGCATTGAGTGTGGTAAAATTTAAAACTATCAGCAATAGGAAGTGGATGCAACTTAACATAATGAAACTGCAGACCAAACATGAAATCAATATCTTTCATTAAAATGAATAAAAGTTTGACGAAATATTCTAATAAAGTTGAGAATGGAAATGGGGAATGTGTCAAAGAGGCAAGTTGTACGTACCTTGCAAACCTTTTATATCATAATATATCGATTTATACAACATGAAATAAGTGTAACATATTGAAACTTCATATCAACTAACAAATATGCATATAGTATCGACAGCATAAATCATGCAAACAATATCAGTGTTTATAAAATATACAATTGCATCATTTAATATGAATGATATATATATATATATTTCTCAAATTCTTTGGCATCTGCTGATTACCAAGACAAACCTTTACTTGACCTACTTTAGTCTTTGGCAACACACTTTAAATCAGTTACTCATTTCAGTGGGACACACTAATGTAATGGTCATTTATGTTTAAGGGTGCAATGTATCATTTTTTATCATTCCAAAGCAGATGACTGCATTGGAAGATCTATATAAAATTAAACTTTATAATATTTTGCAAATTTTCCTAATTAAAAGAGGTTTTGCTGTAATTTGTTCAATTTATTTCTTCTTACATCTGACTTTAAGATACATTGAACCATTGTCTTGATCACCTTTATACTGAATGATATAATATTGTAAATATTCTTACTTACATGCAAATATAGGAGACTCTATCAGCTGAACCAGCTTATCAATTTCTTTAAGGAAATCTACAGTAACTTCTAAATCACCACTAAAGACAGAGTCAAGGAAAATAATAATTGTAACAAAATTCTATAGTTATGATAAAAAATCAAGAGGTAATAATTTGCAGAAAGAGAAACTAGAGGAGGGTATACATCTCAAAAAACATGTTTAACCCACCACATTTTTGCCTGTCCCAAGTCAGGAGCCTCTGGCCTTTGTTAGTCTTGTATAATTTCAAATTTTAGTTTATTTACATAATTCAGAGTTTAGTATAACGTCCATTATCACTGAACTAGTGTACATTTTTAATTAGGGGCCAGCTGAAGCACGCCTTCGAGTGTGGAATTTTCTTGCTGCATTGAAGACCCATTTGTGGACTTCTGCTGTTTTCTGCTCTTTGGTCGATTGTTGCCTCTTTGGTACATACCCTATTTCTATTCCCAATTTTATCATCTGACATTAGAATATTTAAAGGATGTACAGTGAACAAAAAAAATTTAAGAATATAGGGATAAATAGTACATCAAAATTAGATTTTTCATCTTTAAAATTTTGAATCATATATGATGAAAGTTTCCTTCTGTGTTTCAGTTTGCTAAACATCCGCTATTTTCTTTATAACAAAACAATTCTGATTTTTGTTTTTACAAGTTTAACCTAATTCTCATTTTTTTCTCTGAATAATCAGTTCAAATTAGATTATATACTAATCATTTGCACAGAATCTTGGCAATGATGTAAGAGATCAGTGATAAAAATGGTTGAAGCCTATAAATACTTGTTATTTCAGACTTTTTAACACACTTATGATGTATCTGACTGCCAAAGTAGAAACTTTGAAAAGGGGAGATAACCTATATGAGATAAACGCATGGGGTTTGTTGATGAAATTATTTAACTTTTACCTCAGTCAGCTACTGAATTTACACTCATATTCTTACATCCATTTCAAGTCAATTAACGATTGCTTCTTTAACACCCTGTGGCAATATTTAAGAAATAATCAGAATAACTCAACATTTTTTTAAGTATCAAAGGATACAATGTCTGTAGTAGTTGACAGGCATGACTGTAGTTCTGTGACAGGAAACACAGAGCGACTGTTGCTATGGGACTGTGACACCATGACATATACAGGTTACAAAATAAGGAACAGCTATCCTGTAAAAATACAAGGAACAAATAATTGTAGGATAGAGACACAATAAAAAGTTTGTTAAGATGCAAATATATTGAAACAATGGTGATTAAGAAATAATTGATGCAAGCTATACTTTATTGTAGTTTAAACATGGCTAGGCATTATATTCATGATTATTTTGCCAGAGCCATAGTGAGTTTTTGTTCATTTGCATGTTTTGGAGTTTGGAATGGCTTTCATTTTGCTGAACTAGTATATATTTTTGTTTTAGGGCGTGGTTTTCTAGCTAAATATCTTCTCTTTAAATTTCATTTAAAATTTGTTTGTGAATAATTGCAATTGATGGATGAAAAATAAAAAGTTTCGGTTTTCAAACAGTCAAAGCATGAAGAAGAAAAAATGTAAAATTTTTCAATACCATTAACAGATTGCAAAATAAAGCCTTAAAAGAAAAGTTTGAAAAATATTTACCTGAGAATTTAAAGTTTTAAGTTGGCTTCTCAAACCAAACAATTCAGTTGAGGTTAATAGTATTGTGTTAAGTGTTTGCACCATCTTCTTGGCAAAGTCTAAATCTTCCTCTATAACAAGGATTTTAGAAAATGACTGAAAAATATCTTCTGCATTCAGTAAATGGGACAATTGTCTAAAAAATAGAAATATAACAAACATAATATGTAAACATATAGCAACATGGTGTTTCAAAGTTGAAGATTAAAAAAAAAACTGAACACCATGGTGCATTACCTAAACTGCAATCATATCATTTTGATTTGTAGTAGAAAGATTTTCATGCGTGGTACTGTTTTTTTTGTTTGTTTGGGTTTTTTTTTAAGGAGAGGGTTGCTGATTGCAATTGCAAATTTTGCTAATAATTGCTAGTATTTCAAATGACATAACACAAATAAAAGTATTTCAATTTCAGCATGTTAGTTTATGATGACCTCGATCTTTGACTAAGTGACTTCAGTTTGATACGGAGTCTTTGTGCCCTAAGGTGTATTCGTAACAAATGCTTGTAACAGTTGATTTCAAGTTGAATAGATATTTTTAAGAGTCCAGACACAAACATTCCATAAATACTCAATATCGCTGCCAAAGATGAAGTGTTTGATTAATTGATCGATTAATTGGAGCTTAAAGCCACTTTCAGCACTATTGTGCTATTTCAAGGCAGTCAAATTTCATTGGTTGAGGAAGCCAAAATGCACAGACAAAGATAAGTGAAGGTTGCCATAAGGTTCTAAGGATATCATCTGTAAACCTAAATTTAGAAAATAAAATAGACAAATTTCATAGCGATGTATCAAAGTAAAATAAAAAGTATAAAAATCCTGTTACCAGTCAAATTATTAAGGAATATAAAATAAATATATGATGAGGTACTTGAAGTGATGGATTTTAAATGTATGGTTGACATTAAAAGCAAAGAAAGTGTATGTAATGCATGTACTAACCGGATGATAAAATATTCTCTTTCCTTTGGTTCTGTAGACTGTTGATCGACTTTAAACATGTCCAGCAGACTGACCATGAACTTTGTAAAATACACATTTAATCCATGCTTAGATTCATATTCAACAGTTAGCTTTGCTTTTGGCAATTTAGATGAATTATCTCCCTTTCTAACAGCTGATTGTCTTGGATCAGAAGGACGTTTTTTACCCTCTTTGTCCTTCTTATCTTTCCTATCAGGAGTTAACTCCCTTGGTGGTTTCTCTACTGCCATCTGTAGGTCAGGAGTTATTTGACCTGAAGGGTTTGAAGAAATCTCAGCTAATGCTTCTAAATCTAATAACACAACCTAAAGAAAGAAATTCATATTTCATTCAAATTTCAAACATCAGTATTTTGTTTCAGTTCCAATAAATTCTATGGCAATTCTTTTCATGGAAGTACAATAGGGAGAGAAGATACCTAGTGGGTCCTAAAAAAAAGCAAGTTGTATTAAAAACAGATAAAACCACAGCCAAATGAGAAACTGTGAAAAGAAAAATTATAAAATGTACAAGACATACTCAACCAAAAATCTGACAATGAACACACAATATCTAGAAGATTAATCCATAAAATTTTACAACATATATATAGTGTTTATCAATGTTGCTATTATCTGTAAGATACAAAGAGAACGCCTTCATTTTAAGGGGGGGGGAATATTATGGCTTCTATCTTTTAAGGTTAATTTGTAAACAGAAATAGTTTAGTATTCAGACTTTCCAAAATTCTATGCATTCTATAAAATATCATCAATATATTCAGCCCATAAGGTGGAGTGCTTACAAAAACAAAGACAGACAGACAGACAGGGATTTCTAAATACCCCAAAAAAATTTGTTTGAGGAGGGTTTAATAACATAAACATGTTAATAATAATACTAAAATAACAGTGATAATACTAAAATACTAATAATTCTATTATCTGTCGCTGATAAAAAAGACTTAATAAATGTTCATAATTTATTATAATGATTTTCATATTGATTTATTTGTTATGTTATGCAATTGTATTGATGTGAATTTAATTTATTTCTATTTGGCAAATAACTTCCTTTTAAATTCTCCTTCATGTTTGTCAAAAAGAGGGATTCAAAAGAAGGCTTTTCTTTTTGTTTTTCTAAGCATATACGATGTACACATTAAAAATCTGTTCACAATACATTGGAGAATTCTAGTTATCTCCCTTGATTATGCTCATTTTCAAAATTCATTGTACAATCTTGTTATAATGATTATAAGTAGCATTTTCAATTCTCAAATCAATAATTATCTTTAAACACATAAACCTACACAATTAAAGCATCCATAACACACTCATAAGACCAAATTTTGAAAAAGTTTCAATTTTATGAAACCAACATTTTAAGGACCCATTCAAAAGTGTCCTTATATATACCGTTGACAACAGAAAATAGGTGTGTTGTAAGAAAGGAGAGAAGGTTAGCACTCCCCTAGATAAGGACGGAAGAGACCCTTGTGGTCTATACAATACATGTAAGGCGCTGTCTCCCTACTTAGGAGGCAACACTTACTTTTTTACAGTCTGTGCCATTTAAAATTTGTTATATTTAGCCCTAGATTCATATGAACAATCATGAGATGCATTTTAGTCAGAGGTAACAAATATTGTTCTGTACACTTGTATTGTTGCATTTATTTTTACTACAAGATAGCTAACTTTATTCTGTACAATCACTTGCATTTAATTATCTATACAGCAGTTGCACTTATTTTCATTTGTGTATTGTGCAATAGACCACTTTCGAGTTCATCCGTCACCGGAAAAAACTCGTCAATTATACGCGCCTTTATCACCGTCATTTGTGCGTTTAGGGGCGTCGTCACTTCCATTCCTATGTTGAGCGAGTGGTTGGAAAACTATAATTCCATATTGTACCAATTATTCAGCAAATTGAATTCTCAAAATTGACAACCAGCACTGATGTCATTAGGGAATTGTCATTAAATACCTACAGAACAACCACTATTTCTAGTTTATCCTACACAATGACAATCACTTAGACGCTTGATGAACGTAAATAGTGCAGGGATACAGGCGACCCCCTCTATCTGATAAATGACGTCATAAAGGTACGTATAATTGACGAGTTTTTTCCGGTGATGGATGAACTCGAAAGGGTCTATTATTTTTATTCACATTCAAGTGAATGCTTCCACCACATTCTATCATTAATTTCCTAATTCAAGACTTTGATCAAAACAATCATAAGCAATCAGACAATAAAAGGACATAATTAAGACTTTTGGCGGAAAAGTTGACAAGGACTTGCAGTCATCTAATAAATGATAAACTATTTGAAGATTGTATTTCTATAGTAACAAAATAAGTCACACAGAATAAAACAGCTACCTTGTATCCTAATTTATGCTTATGTGATGGTGAGCAGAGAAGGCTTGCTATGCCTGTTGCCTAATCCAATTCAATTTATTTGAATAAAATATTGTTTAAACTAATTAAACTAAAAAGAGTTTGACGGGTGCGATTATATAATACATTTGTCAAAATGATTCTTATGTTAATCACCTCCTCAGATTCATCTGTTAAACATCTAAGCAAAGCTGGGAATAAAATATCCATATTCAGGAATGTCTGAAATCAGGTAAAAAGAATAAATTATATAAAAAATATCAATTGAAATGGCTTAAATCAATCAATGAACAAGTGAACATACAATGAATGCATGCATTTATTATTGTGATTTTTTAAAAACGGTAAAATATGTGAGAAAATTTATTGTTATTTCATTAAATCTGTATATATGAATTATTTATATGTATGAGATATCAGAATACAATTTCTTATTATTGCCATACACACACAGTCCCTTTATTCACATCAATTAAGGTGGTACCTAACACTACAGGGAGATAACTCTGTAAAATTAGCTAAACGTTTTAATTACATTTTATTGTAAAAGAAATATTAAGCTTCTCAATGATCAAAATTGGTGTTTGTCAATTATAACCAGTGTAATTTTTCTGACAAAATGGTTGGTTCAAAATTTTTAAATTTTTATATTTTTGTTAAAGTGTCAAAGTAAATACAAAATACTTTTGACAAAATTTTATGAAAATTAAACGAGCCAAATTAATTTTAGTGAAAGCGTTGGGTACCACCTTAAAATCCTCAATATAATTTTTGAATATACAGTAATACTTAAAAAGCTTACTTTATTTGGAACTTTCTGTAGTAAATGATTTATCCAATCAAGAACAGCAATCTTAGATTGGAAATGTCCATTCTCTAACATGTGACACAAAACACTGATAACATTTTTCACATCTAACTGTATCACTCTTAAATAAAAATAAAAAAATCACATTAACACTGCCATGTTAGACAAAGGGCAGTCCTCCAATGGCACAACACCCCAGTAGTAGAGCAAGAGTTAGTGCACTTGACAAAGATGAAATTATTTTTTCATCTCTCTATGTAATTTTTGATATCATGTTTAGTCATAATTCAAAATGAAATCCATGTTAGATTCTTTAAAGTTGTTTTAAACCTTAGCTCAATGTTCAAATAAAATTAGTATTTCAATTAAGTAATCTTTTACAAACCTGTCACCAGTTTTATCATAGATTATTTCCTCTTTGTCAGTGTCTGTTTGGTCTTTAATTTCACCATCTATTGGACTTCCCAACAGAGGTGTGGGAGAATCATCCTGCTCACATATTAGGGTCTTCATTTCTGAATTAAGTTTCCTTGCAGCATCTAAAACACTTATAGAAATTAAGGAAATTTAAAAGTTTTAGATTATCATGATTGGTCAGACTATTTTCCCACATGGACAACTTTTCGAGAATACATCTTTTGAAGTAAATACTCTTCTGATTATTTTGAAAATTTTGAAAGTTCAATAACAAATTCAGTTGCTTAACTAAATTAACTCCCTTTTCTTTTTAATTAATCTAACATGTAGTTCATGCAGTAAAGTTAAGCTTTTCTTTTTGGCACGTTTGTTTGGTGAAATAGGAATACCGTAACAATAATTGTAAATAGAGAAAAAAAGGTTGATATACAGGTTTTGGCGTCATCCTTTTCTTACCTGTTCCATAAAATGGGTGGCGAGAAATAACCATTCTTAATTTTTACAAAAGTATTTTTTTAAGGAGTATCAATGATATGTCCAACATAGCAAAACAAGCAAACAAAAAGAATTTTAGGCCTATTATGGCTAACATCCACTTTTTTCAACTTTGGTGGATAGTTTTTTCATTGGCAGTCATACCACATCTCTATATTTTTACATTGAAAGTCCATTATTCTTTTTACAAGTATATATGTTGTAAAAGAGGGACGAAAGATACAAAAGGGACAGTCAAACTCATAAATTGAAATAAACTGACAAAGCCATGGCTAAAAATGAAAAAAACAAACAGACAAACAATAGTACAAATGATACAACATAGAAAACTAAAGAATAAACAACACAAACCCCACCAAAAACTAAGGGTGATCTCAGTTGCTCATATGCTTCATCTGAAATGTAGCCCATAAATGTCAAATTTGTGTTCTTCCCTCAGTTTAAGTTGAATCTGTGCTTCTATGATATCATGGCAATATGGCCTGCACTGAGTCCCAACCCTAGACCACTTGGCCAAGTTGACTCTAATATTTATATATACAAATTTACATCACGATTTTCGTGATGCTTGCAGTTATTACACCACCAGTACTTAAACTGTAGTTTGCTCATAATACATGGATTTTAGGTTAAGGATACACTTTAGGAGAGTTGTTGGTGAGACAAGGCAGAACAGCCTTTATAATGCCTGGAGCATTTAGGAGCATTGTCCTTCCAGCTTTAGATATAAATACCGTAAGCCAGGTGTTACGGCCAGAAATCGCCTTTAAATTGTAGCCAACAAAAGACACAAATCAATAGTAAAATTTAACAATATTTAATATACAAAAGTTTACAAAAGGTATTACACAAATATTACTGTTAACTTAACTGTCAAAATATGAGTCCAATCTGTTATCTTTATCTGTATCCGGAAATCTTTCGGAATCCAATTTTAATATTACGTTCACTACTAATGTCACAATCCAGTATGATGTTGTTTGTAGAATAAAAGTGTCAATCCAAATGCTGTGAATACTAATGTCTATCAATGTCTATGTCCAAGTTTAATTATGAGAGTTTAACTTTAGTGTCTGTATATATAGTGTTGTCATGGAAAATTCTGGAACACTCTATAATGGAACATTGTGGAAAATCCTGGAAAGTTACAACGGAAGTTTCTGGAATAACGTAGAAGTTTAAATTACGCATCTTTTATAAGGATCATTCTAGAAAGTTCCAATCATTCTGTGATTGTTCCAGTGATTCATAAACTGCACAGTTATATTATTATTTGGTAAACAACTATCAGGCCATACAACACAAAGTAGGCCAACATAAATAAATACAATAATTACAATATCATAACACCTCCCCCTTAAAAGAAGTTTTAGTGTAACAAAAACTTATCATAAATAATATGAACAAAAAAAAACATAGTATATACAAAGTGATTTAATAAGCTCTAGATAAAGCATCTGCTATTACATTATCTTTACCCTTAATATGTTTTACAATTACATCATATTCCTGTAACAATAAACTCCACCTAGTCAACCTCTGATTCTTGTTTCTCATTTTATGCATGAAGGTGAGAGGATTATGATCAGTATAAACAAGAATAGGATGCACAGTTGGATTCAAATATACCTCAAAATGTTGAAGTGCTGACAACATTGCAAAACACTCTTTTTCAATAGTTGAATAATTTTTCTGATGTTTATCTAATTTCTTAGAAAAATATGATATAGGTTTTTCAACATTAGCATCTGTCTCTTGATATAAAACAGCTCCTATTCCTACATCGCTTGCATCAACGGCAAGTTTAAATTGTTTTTCAAAGTCTGGAGTAATCAGAACTGGACTATTAATTAAAAGTGATTTGCTCTTTTCAAAAGCATTTTGACAATTTTCACTCCAGATAAATTTAGAGTCTTTTCGTAAAAGATAAGTCAATGGTTGAACAACAGTAGCAAAATTTGAACAAAATTTCCTGTAAAATCCAATCATGCCTAAATATCTCATAAGTTGTTTTCTATTTGTAGGAGGAGGAAATTATAGGTTTTACTTGACCTTGGCCAACTGTATGCCCTAAATAATCAACAGTGGCCTGACAAAATTCACTTTTACCAAGATTAACAGTCAAATTTGATTTTGACAATCTATCAAAAGTATCATACAAATGTGTTAAATGCTGTTCCCAGCTATCACTACATACAATTAGATCATCAATATAAGCATAACAACAGTCTAAATCTTTTATAACATTATTGATCATTCTTTGAAATGTAGCTGGAGCACTTTTCATGCCAAACGGCATTACAGTATATTGAAATAAGCCATCTGGTGTAACAAAAGCTGATATTTCACGAGCTCTCTGTGTCAATGGAACTTGCCAATAACCTTTCAATAAATCAAATTTACTCACAAATTTTGCTTGACCAATATTGTCAATACAATCGTCTATCCTTGGAATCGGATATGAATCAGATTTTGAGACTGAATTTACTTTTCTGAAATCAGTCACGAAACGAAAGGTTTTATCTGGTTTTGGCACAAGGAGACAAGGAGAGCTCCATTCACTGTTACTCGGCTCAATAATATCATTGTCAAGCATATATTTAATTTCTTTTCTCATAACTTCAAGTTTGAGTGGATTGAGCCGGTAAGGATGTTGCTTAATTGGAGAAGCATCTCCTACATCAACATCATGACAAACAGAAGTGGTTTTGTTTGGCACATCTGGAAAAAGATTTTAAAAGAAAATACCAAAGTTTTTATTTTTTCTCTACGATCAAAAGACAGATGTGCAACTTTTGAGTCTAAATTTGACAAAATTTCTGAATTTTTCAATCTAACTGTCTCTTCCATAGATTTAGAACTAAAAGGTTGTTCAATTACATCTGGTTTGTCATGATTGTTCTCAAATTGAACCATGCCTAAAGTGGCAACTGGTTTACTATCACATACATTAGTACGCTCAAAATATGGTTTTAACATATTAATATGACACACTCTATTTTGTTTGCGCCGACCTGGAGTTTTTACAATGTAATTCAAATCATTAATTTTACTCTCTATTGTATAAGGACCACAATATTTAGCCTGTAAAGGATGTCCAGGGACAGGCAGAAATACAAGTACCTTATCACCAGGCTCAAAAACTCTGTCCCTGGCATCTTTATCATACCATATTTTCATCTTGTTCTGTACATTTGTTAAGTTTTTCTGAGCAATTTGACAAGCAGTATACAATTTTTCTTTAAATTTAGATACATAGTCTAAAAGATTTAAGTCAGTATGTTCAGTAAGCCACTTTTCCTTAATCAATTTTAACGGTCCCCTTACAGTATGACCAAATACCAACTCAAAGGGACTAAATCCAAGGGATTCTTGAACAGCCTCTCGAACCGCAAAAAGTAGAAAGTGAACTCCATCATCCCAGTCTCTGTCAAATTGAAGACAAAAAGTTCTAATCATGTTCTTCAATGTTTGATGAAAACGTTCTAAGGCACCTTGAGATTCTGGATGATAAGCACTTGATCTGTACTGAGCAATCCCTAACTGGTATACGACTTGCTGAAATAAACCTGACATGAAATTTGATCCCTGGTCGGACTGTATAGACTTAGGAAGTCCTACTAATGTGAAAAATTTGATCAAAGCTTTGACGATAGTAGGTGTCTTAAAGATATTTCTGAGCGGAATGGCTTCAGGAAAGCGGGTAGATGTACACATGATTGTTAATAAATATGCATTTCCAGTCTTGGTCTTTGGTAAAGGTCCAACACAGTCAATTAGAACTCTGCTGAAAGGTTCGTCAAAGGCTGGAATAGGCAGAAGTGGTGCTGGTGGTATTTTCTGGTTAGGTTTACCAACAACCTGGCATATATGACATGATTTGCAGTATTCTGCGACATCATTTCTAAGTCTTGGCCAATAGAAATGCTGCAAGATTTTTAGGCAAGTCTTCCTTATACCTAAGTGTCCAGCCAAGGGGGTGTCATGGGCAAGACCAATAATTTCTTGTCTATAAACTTTAGGCACCACCACTTGGTATAGCACTCTCCATTCTTCCTCTAGGGTAGCATCAGGAGGCCTCCACTTCCTCATTAAAATACTGTCCTGATGGTAATAGCATTCGGCCACTTTGTCTGCTTCCTCCTGTGGTTGAGCCCTCTTGCTGAGCTGAAGAACCTCAGGGTCTTTATGTTGTTCTTCGAGTAAATTCTTTCGGTCTAATGAATGGCTGTTTACATCTGGCCATGGCATAATAACATTTTTGTTAACACTAGATGGTTTTATAATGGCCTTTTCTGAGTTACCAGCATCTTCAATATCAGCTATAAAAGTGTCAGAAAGGTCCATGTAATCAAACTTGTCTTCTTGCAAATTCTCATTTTGTTGTTTTCTAGCCATCGCCCTAGTAACAACACAAGCTGGATACAATTCAGCATCATCTTCAGGTGATTTAACATCCACCACCGGTTCACTGGTAACAATTGGTTCAGCAACCACTTTGTTCCTTGCTAGATCATTTCCTAGCAATAAGGTAACACCCTCAACAGGGAGATTAGGACGAACACCTACAACAACTGGTCCAGTTATTAAATCTGACTTCAGATAAATACGATGGAGAGGAACATCTATACAACCCAACTCTACACCTTGTAACAAAACGGAGGCACCAACAGAAGTCTTCTCGGACAAAGGCAACACACCTTCTAACAATAAAGACTGGGAAGCTCCAGTGTCCCGTAAAATCTTAATAGGCTGAAGAGTGGTATCATCAACAATAGAAACAAACCCATCAGACATAAAGGGTTTGTATTCCTCCATGTAATCACAAAAACTGGACTTAAAAGCCTGACGCGCAGGGCATTCCAATGTACTGGTAATATAAGGTGTCGTACAAGCACTGGTCTTCGGCTTATTATCTCGTTCATTCTTCTTCTGGAGTCTAAAACAATCAGCCATCAGGTGACCAATCTTCTTACAATAAGCACAAGTCAGTGACTTCTTCTCAAAAGTATCAAATTTTGGACTAGACATATTATAACTGGACTGACTTTTATTCTGTGGAACAGGCTTACTATCAGTACGCTCGGTGCTTTGATTTTTGTAATTTCCACTGGAAGTATTAACATTTTGACCCTTGAAACTTCTTTTATGTGAAAGAGTATAATTATCTGAAATAACAGCTGCATCATGTATTGACTCAACAGTTTTGTCGTCTAAATGTGTTTTTAAGTCTAAATGAACACATTGTTTGAACTCTTCTAATAACATCAATTGTCTTAGGTTATCAAAATTGTTATCTGTTTTCTTTGACGTAAGCCATTTATCAAATAGATCTTCTTTTTCCCGAGCAAATTCCACATATGTTTGTGAATCAAACTTTTTATAAGATCTAAATTTCTGTCTATATGCTTCTGGTACTAGTTCATAAGCTTTCAAAACTTCCTGTTTTACCATATCATAATCAGAACTTTTTTCTGATGGAAGTGCGGAATAAATTTCAGCGGCCTTACCCTCAAAAACACTTTGCAGCAATGTAGTCCAATATGGCTTCGGCCATTTCAAATTATTTGCAATTTTCTCAAACTGTGGAAAATATTTATCAACTGTTTTTTCACAAAATTTCGGAACCAAACGTATATTTTTTGCTGCATCAAAATAATCTGATTTCGAGTTAACTTTAGTGTTGCTTTCTTCTTTGACCATTTCAATTTTCAATTTTTCCATCTCTAACCTTTCCTTCATTTCAAGTTCTTTTAACTTCATTTCAAGTTCTTTTAATTTAAATTCATCTTCTTTTTCTTTTTTATCCATTTCCAATCTTTCCTTCATTTCAAGTTCTTTTATTTTCTCCGTCTCCTTCATTTCCAGTTCTTTTAATTTAAGTTTATGTTCTAGTTCAAGCTGTTTTAATTTAAAGGCGTCAACATTTTCGACCTTAAGATCAAGAGCCTCTTCACCTAAAATTTCTGATTCAACTAATTTGTCTATAACCAAATTTTTTATAATTTGTTTTCTCATAGATACTTTAAAAACTAATTTCAGATGTTTAGCAAGCAACACTAATTCCTCTTTCTTTAAATTATCAAAACCCTCCAGGTCTGGCGTTTTCAAAAATTTACCGGCATCAAATGCCATTTTGTAGAATTTTGTTGGCTAGTTATAATAAAAATATTAAACAAATTTTGATTAAAATATTTTTAAGATCTCCCGGACGAGCCCCCAATTTCTGTTACGGCCAGAAATCGCCTTTAAATTGTAGCCAACAAAAGACACAAATCAATAGTAAAATTTAACAATATTTAATATACAAAAGTTTACAAAAGGTATTACACAAATATTACTGTTAACTTAACTGTCAAAATATGAGTCCAATCTGTTATCTTTATCTGTATCCGGAAATCTTTCGGAATCCAATTTTAATATTACGTTCACTACTAATGTCACAATCCAGTATGATGTTGTTTGTAGAATAAAAGTGTCAATCCAAATGCTGTGAATACTAATGTCTATCAATGTCTATGTCCAAGTTTAATTATGAGAGTTTAACTTTAGTGTCTGTATATATAGTGTTGTCATGGAAAATTCTGGAACACTCTATAATGGAACATTGTGGAAAATCCTGGAAAGTTACAACGGAAGTTTCTGGAATAACGTAGAAGTTTAAATTACGCATCTTTTATAAGGATCATTCTAGAAAGTTCCAATCATTCTGTGATTGTTCCAGTGATTCATAAACTGCACAGTTATATTATTATTTGGTAAACAACTATCAGGCCATACAACACAAAGTAGGCCAACATAAATAAATACAATAATTACAATATCATAACACAGGTCATAGCTGTACACTGGATAATCTCATCTGAAAACGACAACAAAAAGAGAATTAAAACAAGTACAGTAACATGGTCTAAACTTCATGACAACAAACCAAATTAGTCTGACATTTATTGTTTCAGCAAACAAGACACAAAATATCTCCATAGCATTAAAGAACTGTTAAAATCACACTAAATCTTAATTTTGTTATCACCATGAAAATGATAAAATTTTGAAGTATTGGTTGAACAGTTCTGTCTCAGGTGCTCGGGAAGGGTAAGCAGATCCTGCAACACATGTGTCACCTTTCTTATTGCTAATTTTATTACAAATCCGGTAAATAGTCTAATTTGGTAGGTCACATTTATGAATAGGGAACGGTATTGTAGTTACGACATAAAGATCATATCCGATATCATCTGTGAAACGTTTATTCCATAACGGTCAACCAACTTGTGATGGTGTATGTAAAATTTAGGAAGGGAGGATTACAACTTCCCCATATGGAACTCTTGGTTTAATAGCTTCCTTGTAAGCAGAAATCCTCTATCAAGGAAATCATGATAGAAATACAAGCCTGGGAATATCGTATCAATTGGTAGATATATACTCTGTATACAGGCACTGCTTAAGTGTCAAGGAGTTTAACTCTTAAACAGCAATTGTGTTATCATCAATATCATATTTAACCTCCAGTTGGTCAGATAAACCATGCCAGATGGACATGTAAAACTTACAATCATTCCAATACACCAAATTTAGTTGACTTAAGAAAATAGCATTTAATGAAAGTTTCATAGAGATAAAGTTGTGTATACAAAGTTTTTCATACCCTATATATAATTAAATGACAAAGAGGTTAAGTGTGTACAAAACTTAAAGTGGTAATGATTATTACCATCATTATGACAGTTCAATATGAGTATATTTGACATTCCTTCAAACTTGACTTCTGCTGGGTTTGTATCTATACTGTTCAGGAAATCTTTCAATACATTCTCACACCTAAAAATAAACAAAAATACAATTATTTATTTACAGACAATCTATAATATGTGTAATACAATGTTTAGTAGTATAAGATCTAGCAGACTTAATTTTTAATACATGTACATATGGAAATGTGTTCTACTTCAGATCAGCTAAAAAATGAAATAATGCTAAAAAGTTCATCCAATGTTATTACATGTATTAAAGTTTTAAAAAGAATTCAATGTTGTCTTATATATCATCATGTCTGTCATATTTCCAAGAATTATCTCATAAAATTAATGATTTTTATAAACGGTATGACAGGGACTATACCTGCAAATAAGAAGCTAGGAACCACCATAGCTATTTATTTCTCAGCAAATATTTAATAAAAGAGGACTATCATTGTGTTAATAAATAATACTCTAGTTTTTCATGTAGCTTTCCAGCTTAGTGTTTCTTAAATCATATGTAAAACAAGAATGTTTCCCCAGTACACGAATGCCCCACTCACACTTTCATTTTCTATGTTCAATGGACCCTGAAATTGGGGTAAAAAAACTAAGATCATATCATAGGGAACATGTGTACAAAGTTTGAAGTCTATTGGACTTCAACTTCATCAAAAACTACCTTGACCAAAAACTTTACCCTGAAGCTGGACAGACGGAAAAACGGACCGACGGACGGACGACCTGACTGATGGATGAACAAACGAACGGAAGCACAGACCAGAAAACATAATGCCCCTCTACTATCGTAGGTGGGGCATAACAAGTCTATGCAGCATAAATCTTGAGTTTTGAACTCCATTTAAAATAATTCTTGAAAAGTAGATCTAACAAAAAAGTAAACAATTAAATACTAAATTTCAGTAAACTTTTTTCAGTTGATCTTTGTATTTTTGTAATTATTACATACATCTTTCTTATTTCTGGTTTCTGATCTCCAAGTATCTTAAACAATCCATCCAGAATTTCTGGTAATAAAACCAGCATGTTGATATCTGGTACCGCATCTAATACAGCTACCTGTGAACAATAAATACAATGTACTAACAACATTCTCAAATGAACTTTTTATAAATCTATATATAGATAGATATTTTTATTTGAAAGTACAACTTCAATGGTTCACAAATGTACATGAAATACAATACATTACAATTTTAAAAACATATGTTTATAAGGTAGTCATTAAATATTGTATATTAATACCAACCAGTCTTTCGAAAGGCTTATGATACACTGTTGTTTCTGTACAAAATATTTTCATACATGCTACCTTTTCAAAATCTCCATGTTGGAATTAAGCACACAGTGATCTAATGTATACCTTTAAATTGGCTAAAGGTATAGAGTAGTGTTGAGATTGCACCTGTCCAATGTCAGGAACCTCTAGTCTTTGTTAGTCTTGAGTGTTTTACTATTTTGGTTCATTTATAAAATTGTTTATGAATATAGAGTGGTGCCTTTTCGCTGAATAAGCCATAAATAAGGCTGTTAGTTTTTGAGTTTGAATTGTTTTTTCATTTGTTATTTCAGGGCCTCTTATGGCTGACTACACAGTATGATTGTTTGAGACTTACAGTGGCCAATAATTTTAATTTCCGTGTCATTTAGTCTTACAGACAGTTGTCTCATTGGCATTCATACCACATCTTCTTATTTCTATATAATACAATACTGTAAATGATTTTAGGGACCAGCTGTAGTGTAGGTGTAGGATTTTGCACCCTGTGTTGAAGTCCCATTAGTGACTGTTTTCAGGTCTTTGGTTGTGTAGTTTCTATTCTCAGTTCTCAAGAATGTGCTTGAAACACCCAATCCAGTAATTATATTGGTTGATTTCTTAGTATTAGTTCGATAACAAAAATCTATTTTTTTATGATCGCAAGGCCAGAAACACTCCAATTTTACTGACTAACTCAACATGACTTTTTCTATTAATCCTGTTGTGTGGATGCTTCTTGAGAACAATAAGGAAAAGTTCGATAGGATAAGCCATCATACTGAAGAAAGAGGTGTTTCTAGCTAGGGATACTTAAATGGCAATAATATTGCTGTCATGCCAATTTTCAGTTACTTTGTTTTGTTCTGTTTTCTTTGTCAAGAATGGAACATACTTAACTTTTTTCCATATCATATGTGTTAAAACTGTTAATTCTTTGACTTACCCATGATACAATGAACTGTCTAGCATAAGGATCCCTGGCGTAAACCCTCTCTCTGAGGAGGGGAATGAAAGCTTTAAGATCAAATGAGGAACTTTCTGTAACTATGTCCTATAAAAACAAATATTACCATTAGTTTCTTGATAATAAATTAAATACCTTTTGTATACATTTAAAGTGGTACCAAATTAATTTAAATTCGTTTAATTTTCATAAAATTTTGAAAAAAAAATATATTTACTTTGACAAAAAATTAAAATATCAACAAACTTGAACCACACACTCTATCAGAAAAAAATCCATTTTAGCAGTTTGACAAACACTAGTTTTTATCCTTGAAAATCTAATATTTCCTGGTCACTAGAACATGACTAAAATGTTCAGATTTTTGCAAAGTTATTTCCCTGTATTCTTAATCATGTACCACCTAAGTCCGTAATGCCAAAAAAAGAATATCTTCCCTAGACCCTCTTATGATATAGCTGCAATTCTGATTAATAATTTGAAAAAAAAAATATAATTTCTCTTGAAAACTGTTATGTCATATTTACAACTTTTTATTTCTTGATGTTTTCTGTTATTGAAGATTGTACTTTTTTAAAACATAAATCATTTTAAATACATAATTTAATTTATCACAAATTTTCTGATAAGATAGTTATTTAAATCTTTTTTCTCTTTTAAAAAAAAACAATTAAGTCATATATTCTTAAGTTTCATCATAGCTACAGAAATAGGGTATATATAACAGTATGCAATGATCAGTACCTGGACAGACAACACATTCTGGTGAATACAAATATAATACACATACACCCAAGGATTTTGGCAATATATAAAAAAGTATATATAAACAAATGTGTGCAATGACATGTGTTAAAATTTGTAAACTTCTTGCTATGCATGTGTCACCTCACACTGCTCAGTGTAAAATAAAAAAAATAAATATTGGAAGAGTCAAAATCAGTAAAGAATTTGAGGTATATGAGGAAATATGTCAGCAATCATTAGTGAAACAGTCACCTGAGCAGACTTTATATATAAAAGAAGGGTATGATGATAAGTCTTTTAAGCAAACACAAGTGAAAAACTAATATATCATATATACACAGATTTTGTAGCTATACCATGTATACTACTTGCAAGAAAGGAAAAACTCACTATTTGAAAGCTAGTGAAGAACCAGTTATGAAAAAGACCCAGCTGTTTCATTAATTTAAATCCAATTGGAATGACAAAAGATGCAGATAATCTTTATTTCATAATAATCTAAACACAGTGCATCATCTATATATGTACTTATGTCAAAAGCTTTTGTACATCCAGCTCAAATCCTTTCTTTTCAAATAAACAATCAGAGTTTGTCTCGTATGCTGAAAAGATGCAGTAAAACTTGCTCCCATGTCTATGATGTATTCACTTTATTCTTTGCTCATTTATTGATTTGATAATCCTTAAGGTCAACTTCAAGGGACTACCATGAAGTTACAAAAACACCATGAAAAAAATTGAATGCATGTTACCAAACTGTCATCTTCTCTAGAAAAACAGGCTGAAATTTGAGTGTCTACACATACCTTTATGAGTCTGTCCAGAACTTCTGCACCATTCTTTACATTTACTTCAGTATCTGCTATTAACTGAAATATGAATTAAATTTATGACCATTGCCTAGAAAGATAAAGAGAATGTATGGAGCTGTTATGATACATTTAAGACAAGATCATTTTAATGTAAAGGATTGCAATAATTTGCTATTTTTTCTTTTTTTCTGTTAAAACTTTAACACATTATACCAACTTATTTTGGGGTTATTTATCCATTTTTTCAGGTCAAAAACTAAACACAGTTAAATTTTTCTAAACAGTAATATATATATATATATACAACTCGTCTAAACATCAACCCAACAATGTTAGATCTGTAAATTTGCTTTCGCAAATTTTTGGTTCTTCCCTCGCCGGGATTCGAACCCATGCTACTGTGATATCATGACACCAAATCGCCTGCACTGCAGCTGTCCCGCTAGACCACAAGACCACCTGGGCTCTCAAAAAAAGAGCTTTCGGTGGGCATGTGTTACCTTTCCACGTCAGTTTTTAATCTAGCGGTGTACTACAGTACATGATATATAAGGCATGAAGATGTTATTGTTACAGATCAGCTAAATTATCTATAGTAAAGGATCCTACAAATTAATGTAAGATACAGTCACAGAAAATAATTATATTCATTAGTACGTCTGAGTCAGTGACAACCCTACAACAGATGTATCCATCAGATCGCCATCAATGATGGTGATACATGGCTGTGTACATAATGTATATACAACTCGTCTAAACATCAACCCAACAATATTAGATCTGTAAATTTGCTTTCGCAAATTTTTGGTTCTTCCCTCGATGGGATTCGAACCCATGCTACTGTGATATCGTGACACCAAATCGCCTGCACTGCAGCCGTCCTGCTAAACCACACGACCACCTGGGCTCTAAAAAAAAGAGCTTTCGGTGGGCATGTGTTACCTTTTCACGTCAGTTTTTAATCTAGTGGCGTACTACAGTACATGATATATATATATATAGACATAACAATGCAAACCTTGCTAACACCATCAAAGATTTCATTGAAGTATGGCAGCACAAACCCTCTGCAGACTTTACAAATGTTGTACAGTGCTTCACAGGCATAATAACGAACACGGCTATCTTGATCAGTAAATGATGGAACAACTGGACGAATCAAGTCTTCTACATAGTTGTTGGCTTCCTGGAAAATGAAATAAAACATATACAGTCTTGTCTTAGGTTAGTAGCATGTACATGTACTTCAGTGGTTGTTTTCTATTGTATTAGATCTTTAGTTTTCTAGATTTACATTTTGTCATGTCTGGGCTTTATAGCTTACTATAGGGGATTTCAGAAAGGAGTGCTTGATGGATTAAAAAGCTTAGCTACAAAATTTGATGGATAAATGTTGATCCTCTTAATTTTTTTAATACTGTTTTGTTTATCATGTAATGGTATTCTTTGATACACTTTCTGACCAGTATTATCATGGACATTTTTGTGAGAGTTGCTTGTCATGAAATATATGAAAATGTAAGTCTCTTTGTACATGATTGTTAATTTGATCATAAAACTTGATTTTCAGAACTTGTTCCCCTTGTTAGATCAAAATGATGGCATTTCTGAGTTTGTAAAGTTTCTTTAAAGGTCAGATTTGAACCCAAAAAAATATTCATCATGTCATGCTCTATGCTCATTTTAGCAAGGGTCCATTTTTTCTATCGTTCAAGCTTTCCTACTGCTAGATAAGCCCTAACCAACCCACGATATATTATATACATTGAAATCTTTGTTAGCAGATTTCTCATAACATTTATTTTTATATTTTTCAATCACCTGTTAATCCAGCTGAATATATATAAAACAAATGCCTAAAATACATATGATACCATATAGAAGAAAAAATTTAAACACATACATGGACACATTGAATGTTAACTCTTTACTTCATTATGACAAAATTATCATTCATAGGTTTATGGCAGATGTCGAAGAACAAAAAATTCCCAAATGTTACAGGCTATTAAAACATTCAGACATGCATATTTGACTAATTGAGCTTTATCAAAATTTACCATAGAAAAAAGGGGGTGGGGAGATAAACATTGCCAAAATAAATGTTGCTTTTTATTGCTTACATCCACTTCATTTGAACTTAGGTGAATAGCTGTCTCATTGGCAATCATACATGTACCACATCTCTATACATTGTATTTTTAAATGTATGTATATCATAAACTTATATCAAGACATTCAAAACAATGAAGCTATCAAACATTAATTAAGACATCTTCAATTCTTTGTTTAATTTTTAAATTTTGTGAAATATTCGTCAAATCTATAAGTTATACAATGTTATATAAATCTGTACTTTTCCAAGTGCTATTGCTGAAGCTGCTAATCCAATAAAGCCACCATTCCTTGCATTAGGATTATTAGATAATGCAAAATCATCACCAAGAATCTTCAGGACTCTCTTTATCTGTGATCTCTTGCTATTTGTTACCAAATCTTTGACAATTCTGAAAATAAATTCAGTATGACAATATGTTTTTTTTAGATTTATTTAAAATGTTATAACATGAGTATAAACAAACATACACAAATGGAAGGTTGATGCCCCTTCAAAGTTAAAAATAAAAGTAGTTTAACCCCACCATATAATGAGAGCCTTTTAAAATCTGACTTTATAGTATGGGTTTTACTCAATGTTGAAGGTTATTTGGTCTCTTGTGGAGAATTGTCTCATTGGCAATATACCATGTTCAAAAACACAAATCTTCCAATCTCAAAACATAATCTAAAGGACCTACACATATGGTTAATGCATTGAATTTTTACCTGTTCCATTAAATTGTCACTAAGATGTAAACATACAAATACAGAATACAGCTGACTGGTAAATGCAAGGGAAATAATCAATCGGTTAATTTAGCATACTGTTTGAAATTCTTTGCATGAAGATATACACTAAATGTTTTTTGTCAGCTAGATATTGTTTGAAATTAAGGTCAGTGGTTGTACAGTAAACTATATAATGAACTGATCAATATTGAATAATTTAATTTGACCACTCAAATGAGTAATTTTGGAAAGTCCTTATGAACAGCAGGGACGTATATAGAAGTATTTTAAGTCCTTGTGAACAGGGAAAATATACCTTTCAACTTCAATAGCACCAGTTTTACGTTTCTCATATAATCTGTCGCTAAGATTTTTGACACAAATTGGTGTGAGAGGTGCAAAATCCTTGTCATTCATTTTTAGAATTAAAAATCATCTTAAATCTATCTAAAAGTAAGGTTTATCTTTGACGGTTTATTTCTATTTTTGCTTCATGGGCGTCGCCATTTTGTTAATCACGTGACAATATTATTTCCTTACATCAAAGAAAATATTCAACACAATTTCACCAAATTTGTTCCATTTCAGAAATCCGTTTGTGAATGTATAATATGTCTTTTTCCATAAGTCACAGCATAAGGGTTTTAGGGGATCAAATATGAAGTAAACAATATTTTAGTATACATTGATATAAGCGGTCTTAATCCGTCTGCTTGGATGCTGCAATGCAAAGATGAACATAAAATGTTCAAATTAAGCCAGTGAGAAACTGTGTCATGATATAATCAGTTGTTTTGTGAGTGCCTAGACCTTGCCAAGCTTTTTTATTACCATGTGCTAGAATAATAATGGATTCAGAAGAAAATGTGGTAGCACAACCATTGACAGATGATGACCCTGCATCAGAATCTTCCACTGGCACTACTATTCAGAATATGAATTATTCTGGACCAAAAGTACCATTTGATGCAAAGACCAAAGATAGAACACAAAACTATGATGCAGAAGAAAATATTGTTCTGTTTATTGATAAATCATACATAAAGTCTTGCATTGGGTTGCTGAGACTGATTCAAGTGGTGAGTACTTTACTTTTTTCATATATTAATCCCTATCAAGTATGAAGGTGGGCATGCATATGGGACAATGGATAAATATTTAGTGTAAATAATTTTTTTTTTCATTTGACTCAGTAAAATCAGTCCTTTAGAGGGGCACTAGTTAGCTACGAAATCTAATAATTTTTTTTTTGCTCAATCATCTTTTTTTAATGAGATGCAAATAGTGAAATAATAATTGGCTTTTAGCAGCCAGTATGGTTCAATTTTGTCAAAATAAGCTTAAAATTATTGATTGACAGATTATGAATTATTCACTTGCAAGTGAATAATACGACCTCATTAAATCTGTATTCATGTGAACTTCAATTTAACCCCTTACATGCCTTAGTTTGAAATGGATAACACATGAATTGTGTGTGTAAAGAAAAGAATGTCAACATTGAAAGTGAAACATAAGGTATAAGTATGCATTCACAAAATTATGGCTTAGATTGTCACAACATTTATAGTGCACTATGCTTTCTTCCACCAATAAAACTTGATTGTCATGAACATACCCATATGAATGGGGAATCCTGAAGTACTGAGCTTAAAAACACCCTATCCCATAGTCCAGATTTATAATGGTTATACCACCCCTTCCATATGGTGTAGAAAGTGACTTTTAAATCCCATCAAACAGGCAAACAATCAAAGCTTTAAATCATCTATTTGTACTGTAGTGGTTGAACTGATTTAAATATTTGATAAGTTTACCAAACTGTGAAGGCAAATTCCAAGATGTGACACTAAGCCTTTGTTCTACAGATAGATACTGAATGGCTTTATAGTGATTTTTTGCAGCAAATTTGATTAAAAAAAATCTAAAGTTTCTGCAAACAAAACTTTTATAATCATGCTGGTGTAGTTGTTTTCTTCAAGAACTATCAAATCCATTTGTAATTTGTATACTTAATTGTAATTATAGAATGATGATTTTCAAATGTGAAAAACGCCAGCTAACAGTTGATTAAAAAAAAATCATGATTGTATTCTTCATTAGTAGTTGTAAAATATAACATTTTAAAACTCCCAAAATTGTCACAAAAGCAGTAAAATCAGTGCTGAATGGAATAATATTACATACATGTAGATATATAAGCACAATCCACAATTCAAGTTATAGTTATTAGGATAATTCTTGTCACAACAAATGCATTGCAATAAAATTAAATGGATTTCTTAGTTTACAGTATTAATTTAAATGTTTGAAAGGAGGAAATGTCATTTACTGCAAGTATGTAGAAATAAGGTATTTATGTTTAGTTTGATATTAACATGATTGTTTAATGTCAGACATGGTATTATTCTACAAAAAACAAAATGTCAAAGTTTCAGTAGATAATATGTTTCATTGATATGGAAAGAAGAATATTAATAAAGTTAATTTAACATTATAATAAAACCTTCATTCTTTATTTATTCTTTTTCAGATTTTCTCACTGATTGCATTAATAAGTTTGACTACAGCAGGGAAGAGAGATGGTGACTTTTTACAATTACCACTTAGCTGGCATTTTCGTGTAATGGTATTTGTTCTACTGCTGACATCAATGACAAGTTTGACTTTATGGATAATCAATGCCACAGGATTAGTTCTGGCTCTGCCACTTAACTGGTATTTACTGGTATGTTGGTCTTCAAGTAAAATATTTGAACTATCAAGAAATTATCAAAATCTTGTCAGTTTACCTGTATATTTTTTTATGCCCCACCTACAATAGTTTATACCCATCTACTATAGTAGAGGAGCATAATGTTTTCTGGTCTGTGGGTCCGTTCTTCTGTTCCTGTGTTTGTTCGTCTGCGTAGCAATCCATTCGTCTGTCTGCCCTGCTTCAGGTTAAAGTTTATGGTTAAGGTAGTTTTTGATGAGGTTGAAATCCAATAAACTTGAAACTTAGTACACATGTTCTCTATAATATGATTATTCTTATTTTACTGCCAAATTAGAAAACTAAGAGTTTTTACCCCAATTTGACTGTCCACTACACAAAATCATACAAGACTAACAAAGGCCAGAGGCTCCTGACTTGGGACAGACGCAAAAATGTGGCGGGGTTAAACATGTTTATGAGATCTCAACCCTCCCCCTATACCTCTAGCCAATGTAGAAAAGTAAACGCATAACAATACGCACATTAAAACTCAGTTCAAGAGAAGTCTGAGTACGATGATAGAAGATGTAACAAAAGAAAATAAATAAAATGACAATAATACATAAATAACAACAGACTACTAGCAGTTAACTGACATGCCAGCTCCAGACCTCAATTAAACTGATTGAGAGCCTGATATAAGTACTGAGAAGACAAAATTTGGTCGTATATTGCAATCACATTTGTGTCGTCGTCTGTGGCGACCGAATACTTTTAGTTTTTGCACTCTAACTCTAGTAAAAGTGAATAGAAATCTATGAAATTTTAACACAAGGTTTATGACCACAAAAGGAAAGTTGGGATCGGTTTTGGGAGGTTTGGTCCCAACATTTTAGGAATTATGGGCCAAATAAGCATTTTCTTGGTTTTTTCGCACTATTACTTTAGTTTAAGTGAATAGAAATCTATCAAATTTTGACATAAGGTTTGTGACCACAAAAGAAAGGTTGGGATTGATTTTGGAAGTATTGGTTGCAACAGTTTAGGAATTAGGGGCCAAAAAAGTGCCCAAATAAGCATTATTCTTAGTTTTTGCACAATAACTTAAGTATAAGTTAAAAAAGAAATCAATAAAATTTAAACACAAGGTTTATGACCTCAATAGAAAGGTTGGGACTGCTTTTGGGAGTTAAGGTCTGAACAGTTTAGGGAATATGGGGCCAAAAGGGGCCCAAATGAGCATTTTTTTTTTGGTTTTGGCACCATAACTTTAGTATAAGTTAATAGAAATCTATGAAATTAAAACACAAGGTTTATGACCCTAAAAGGAAGGTTGGGATTGATTTTAGGAGTTTTGGTCCCAACGGTTTAGTAAAAGGGGCCCAAAGGGTCCAAAGTTAAAATTTGTTTGATTTCATCAATAATTAATTAATGGGGTTCTTTGATATGCTGAATCTAAAAATGTACTTAGATTTTTGATTATTGGCCCAGTTTTCAAGTTGGTCCAAATCAGGGTCCAAAATTAAAATTTGTTTGATTTCATCAAAAATTTAATATTGGGGTTCTTTGATATGCCATATCTATCTGTGTATGTAGATTCTTAATTTTTGGTCCCATGTTCAAATTGGTCTACATTAAAGTTCAAAGGGTCCAAAATTAAATTAAGTTTGATTTTCACAAAAATTGAATTCTTGGGATTCTTTGATATGCTGAATCTAAACATGTACTTAGATCTTTGATTATGGGCCCAGTTTTCAAGTTGGTCCAAATCAGGGTCCAAAATTAAAATTTGTTTGATTTCATCAAAAATTGAATATTGGGGTTCTTTGATATGCAAAATCTATCTGTGTATGTAGATTCTTAATTTTTGGTCCCATGTTCAAATTGGTCTACATTAAAGTTCAAAGGGTCCAAAATTAAATTAAGTTTGATTTTAACAAAAATTGAATTCTTGGGATTCTTTGATATGCTGAATCTAAACATGTACTTAGATTTTTGATTATGGGCCCAGTTTTCAAGTTGGTCCAAAATTATCATATTAAGTATTGTGCAATAGCAAGAAATTTTCAATTGCATAGTATTCAGCAATAGCAAGAAATCTTCAATTGCACAGTATTGTGCAATAGCAAGAAATTTTCAATTGCACAGTATTGCACAATAGCAAGAAATCTTCAATTGCACAGTATTGGGCAATGGCAAGTATTTTCAATTGCACAGTATTGTGCAATGGCAAGAAATATCTAATTGCACAATATTGTGCAATAGCAGGGAAATTTTCAATATTCTTTGAAAATTTGAGTTATCTTTCTTTGTCCAGAATAGTAGATGAATCAACTTCAATCATTGTTTTATACAATGTACAATGTATATTCACTTTTACTACCATGAACTGATAAATTAAAACTTTTTTACAATTTAATATTTTATGATGTATTTAAATGAGTAGTTATTGTTAGGGGCCATTAGAAATTTGAATTGAGATCAGTTTTGGAATAAGGGAAAGGGGGATGTGAAAACAAATTTATTAATATTCAACAGCATAGTGAATTGTTCAAAGACAAAACAAAAAAATTAAGTTCATTAGACCACATTCATTCTGTGTCAGAAACCTATGCTGTGTCAACTATTTCATCACAATCCAAATTTAGAGCTGAATCCAGCTTGAACATTGTGTCCATACTTGCCCCCACTGTTCAGGGTTCAACCTCTGTGGTCGTATAAAGCTGCGCCCTGCGGAGCATCTGGTTTAATGTAGACAACATTGCTCTGAAGAACAGGAGAATAGACTTCTGTTTTTCAAGTACAATATGTACATATAATTATTTTGTGTAATGAGTAAATGGAAAAAAGACTTAAATTACATACTCTTCAAGATTGTGTATTTAATAAAACCATTCAAAGAGTTAATGAATATCTGTTTTCTTTAGGTGACACATCATTAAGCATTACATTATTTCATTTCAGGATACAGTGGTGTATTCAATGTTTTCTTTCCTATATTTAGTGGGAACATCATTAGTTGCCAATGCTTTTGATTTCTATGAGAAGATGCCGAGTGACATCCCCAGAACTATGATTCAGCAGCTAATATTCTGTGTTGTAAGTATTCACATTCTCAAACCAACCATTCAGCACCTTATATAATATTCTGTGTTGTATGTATGAAATTTTTTTTTTTTAAATGCATGAAATATTTGCCATGATATATTAAACTTGAACAATCAATCAATCAATTTATTGAGAAGTTCTTGGTTTTTTCAGCATGTATTTATATATTAACACTATTGTTTTGAAAGGTGCTTGGATACATCTGTATGTGTTTATATTTTACTATTGTTTTGACAGGTGCTTGGATACATCTGTATGTGTTTATATTTTACTATTTTTTTGACAGGTGCTTGGATACATCTGTATGTGTTTATATTTTACTATTATTTTGACAGGTGCTTGGGTACATCTGTATATGTTTATATTTTACTATTATTTTGACAGGTGCTTGGATACATCTGTATGTGTTTATATTTTACTATTATTTTGACAGGTGCTTGGATACATCTGTATGTGTTTATATTTTACTATTATTTTGACAGGTGCTTGGATACATCTGTATGTGTTTATATTTTACTATTGTTTTGACAGGTGCTTGGGTACATCTGTATGTGTTTATATTTTACTATTATTTTGACAGGTGCTTGGGTACATCTGTATATGTTTATATTTTACTATTATTTTGACAGGTGCTTGGATACATCTGTATGTGTTTATATTTTACTATTATTTTGACAGGTGCTTGGATACATCTGTATGTGTTTATATGGCCTGACAGCACTGGTAGGCTATAAACGCTGGAATATTCAACATAAACTATTTAAAAGACGAAGATTACTGGAAGAAGATCAAGATTTAGAAATATGAAGAATTGTGCATAATTGTATAGAAAATTGTTAATTAGATAATTTAGTTAGAATACTACAGGGACAGTGAAACTTCAGGAGACCTTTATATAGCATGTGGATGGATTTCTGTTTATTAATTCATTATCTAATGTGGCTAAGACGACAACTTTGTGCTTTTCTAGTATTTTGTATCCATTTTATGTCAGTCCAATTTCAAACCAATTGGTTGTTTAATCTTTAAGTTTCCTGTTTTTTTTTGTCAATATGGCAAAGTGAGTTAAATTGCCCTGAATGTAATTAGATTGCTTAGGCTATTGTCACCCAGCTACTCTCCTCCCCTACATGTTGGGCAAAAAGAACAAAAGAAAATCCGAATGTTACATGGTATATATGGCAGCAATGATGCCACATAAGTTTGATTGAACCCTAAAAGGAATTCAATTTTTGTTCTTTTCTGGAATTGAATTGTCTATTTACTTTTAGTTATGTATTGTTAAGTTTAAAATAGTATCTTCTCTATGTCATTCTTATGAGTTAAAAACTATGGGTATGAATCAAATGTCTTTAATCCTAATTAAAGGGCCCATATAGAGCATATATCAACACAAATCACAAGTTTCATACACTATCCACACAAACAACACATTCAATCTAAGTCACATACCAATTATTGTTATTAATAATGATTGAGAAATGAGAACAAATATGGACACATGAATATAAAAAGTATACATTATGTGAGAGAGCCAGTACAAGGGGGAACAACTCCATTTGATTATTTTAACCTCCTGTCTAATCTGAAATATTTCATTTAGGTACGGACTTACTAAAAACTATTAAAATCTAAATATTCATTTGTCATTATCCATATTAAAAGTTTTTATAAATTTATGTTCCTCAGGTTTGGAATAAATTTTGTATAAATTCTTATCTTGGTGAGCTGTGTAAAGGGCACTTTAAAACAAAATGAAGTTCATTTTCTATCTAATGACTAATCTGATATTTATTCCAGTTACCAGTTATCAGTGCTTTGCATATGTCAAAAATCTTTCATAATGCCATAAACAATATTTCATTTGTGCCAAAATAATAAATGTAATTGCTCTTATAATACTGGTAAACAAAAGATGTATATCAAAACATGACTTTAGATAATAATGTTACAACATAGTTACAATTACATAACTTAGCATATATATATTATATTGATAAAAAAAATCACATTTATCAATAAAACCACAATGCATACATAAAAAAATGATTTATAGTTTATTTCAAATGCTGTAATTTTACTTTTTGCTATTCTAAACCATGGTTGTCTGTATCACTCAATGTTTTCTTATGGTTTTGCTGTTCATATCTGTTGTGATTCTGGCTTTGAAACTCTTGGGTACAATTATATGGTTTTTTTCTATACATCTGATATCATAAAAGACCGTTGGTTTTCCCGTTTGAATGGTTTTACACTAGTAATTTTGGGGCCCTTTATAGCTTGTTGTTCGGTGTGAGCCAAGGCTCCGTGTTGAAGGCCGTACTTTAACCTATAATGGTTTAATTTTTAAATCGTTATTTGGATGGAGAGTTGTCTCATTGGCACTCACACCACATCTTCCTATATCTAATAACTCCTCATCTATTTGTCTCCCTATGAATTAGGTCCATTTTGACAACTCTTACATGTATATGTGAGCCAAAATTTGTTCCTGTGAAAAAAGTTCCACTGGAACTAATTTCACATGAAATATGTTCTGGGAGAACTTTTTTCACAGACAATTTCTATATAATTTGTTCCATCTATATGAAATAAGTTCCATACTTTACCTGGTGAAATAAGTTCTGGGTTGGTGAAATTTGTTCCCTACCTAGTGATATAAGTTCCATGTTTGTGAGATTTGTTCCTTACCTGGTAAAATAAGTTCTGGATTTGTAAGATTTGTTCCTCACCTGGTGAAATAAGTTCCTTGTCTATGAAATATGTTCCACTGGTTAAACAAGTTATCTTTTACATTGAGCACTTGTCTTCAGTGAGTTTCAAGTCATTATAAAATACATGTATTATATTGATTTTATAAGGTAATAAATAAAAAGTTTAAACATCCAATTTGGATCATGTGGAGTAAAGCAAGTCATGTATCTTCATCCTACAGTCATGCCTTCAATTGCAAATGTACCCCATGCAAGTACAGTACTTATTTTCTGTGAAATAGGTTCGAGCAGAACATTTTCATTGATTTCTATAAAATACCTTCGTTCAAAACTAATATCACACAAAATTATTTCACTTTTTTTAAAATTTTAATATTGGAACAAAACTCGTGGTGCTGTGATTTTCGTTCCGGAACTTATTTCACACTTAGTTAAAAAAATTAGTTCCGGAACAAATTTAATAGTGCTGGAACATATTTTCTGTGACATAAGTTCCAATGGAACCTATTTCATATGAAATTTGTTCCGGCGGAACAAATGTCATGCCGGAACAAATTTTTTGTTACATATACACTTTTCAATTTTATACCTTTAAGAAACCCTCAGTATTGTATGAAAAATGAGAATGAGCTCACTGGCTTATTGAATGGGAAGATAAACTATACACAATTTCTTAATCAAGCCTCATACTAATATAAAGATACAACTTATATCAAAATGTGTCCACTCTATTTTACCTTTAATTTGCAAAAATGAAATACAAAACTGAGGGGCTTTTTCTAAAATAAGCCCAAATGCAATGCACAACCTGAAAAATAGGGCTTTCTCATCTTACTCAAAAAGAGGGACGAAAGATACCAAAGGGACAGGCAAACTCATAAATCTAAAACAAACTGACAATGCCATGGCTAAAAATAAAAAAGACGAACAGACAAACAATAGTACACATGACACAACATAGAAAATTAAAGAATAAACAACACGAACCCCACCAAAAACTAGGGGTGATCTCAGGTGCTCCAGAAGGGTAAGCAGATCCTGCTCCACATGTGGCACCCGTCTTGTTGCTTATGTGATAACAAATCCGGTAAATAGTCTAATTCGGTAGGTCACAATCATGAAAGGGAAGGGGATTGTAGTTACCATGTAAGGAACATATCCGATATCATTTGTGAAACGGTTATTCCATAATGGTCAACATATTTCATAATTTAACTGGTCTGAACTGTAAAATCCCTGAAAGAGCCATGCTCATTGCTGTCACTCTTTGGAAGACTTTGTAGAATAATTAAGATGAGAGGCTGGCCATAGATTCAGATGAGAATTACAGGCTTTAGCCATCTAGTTTTGAGACAACCTTTATTTTCTTTATAATAATCAGTATAAAAAAATCAAAGCTAAACATTAAGGTTTAATGAGTAAATAGTTAAAAGGACATGTTTTAAATTGGATTCCTTTTTTTGATAATCTATTATTATACTTACTTACACAATATTATTTAGGGAATCTTTGTGCAATTCTTTTTATATTAATTTTTACGGTTCAATGAGTTAGAATTAAGTCTGTTAATTTACATACTATGAATTCAATTTTCGTGGATTAAGAAAAACTTGCATATTCGTGGATATTTAATTTCGTGGTTTTGCTGAAGACTGCATACAAATCTATAGAAAATTGATCATTTGTTGAATATTTAATTTTCGTGGTTTGACTGTGTCCACGAAATCCACGAACATTGGTATCCAACGAATAATAATGAATCCACAGTATATGAAATAAAGTTTGAATGCTAATATTTTGTGATATAATATTATTGGTGTGTTTATAAGTACTGTCTGCTTTTGTGTACTAGAATGAAGGCATCATAACCATGCTAACAATTTGGTTCACCAATTGTATCAGTATTGACTCAAAGGAAAATACAGTTACATACATGTATATTGAAAATGTTGATTTTTGATAGATGTACATTGTATTATACTTATATGTGTCTGTCAATCTCAGATAATATTGAAAAATTTAAATGTTCATTTTCATCTGATTTGTGCAATTTCATCTCATTTTCTCTCAATTTTTTAATTAAATCATGGAATTCCATTTTGTACATGGACATAATTTACACAAATCAATTTCAATTTCATTAAGATTCATCAGCATTCTGTAAGTTATTGATTGAATGCATGATCTATGAAGTAAAAATTCAAATTTGTTTTCAAGTTCTAATTTTATGACTTATTTTTAAATTTCTCATCCCAAAACGACTTCTTAAAATACAATTCAAACACCTACTTATTTTAGATAGTATGCACTCAGTTCTCTCTTCATCTAATGCTATTATTTATTTTCATATTTATATATCCCTTCTCCTTATAAGGGACTACAATCCAGAAACATCCAAATTTAACAAATATGTTGTCAATCAGACTAGACTGGTATTGAGTTTTAATTTATAAACTTCTCCAGGAATTTCATAAAAGTATGTTCTATTCATTTTCGTAATAAAATTATTTTTAATGATTTTGAGACACCTAAACCATTCACATTAATATGTTATTCAATGTGAATTGTACAAATTGATTTATGTTAAAAATCATGCAAAACAATTGTAAAAATGTGACCTGCAAAATTGCTTACCATCAAATATAAGGGGGAAGTAACTCATGTTTTTTTTCTAATCCAAACTTTTCAATTGAAAAATTTTGACCAAAAACTGATTTTTAAAGGTTAATAACTATAATCAGATAATCTTATACAAATTTAGTAGTTGGAAAATCTTATTCATGAATTTTCAAGGTAAAAAAATTACAAATTACAAATAATGTAACAATTAAAAAATTGGAACTGAGAATAATCCAAATTTGAAGAAAGATTATTTACACATTCCTTACTTAATTGCATAGGACTAATACACTATTTATGGGTCTCAGGTAAAAGTTAAAGAATCCATAGAATATGACACCATTTTCTGTAGCCACAGTTGAGATTTTTAGCATATCTTCTAAGCTATAAGGAATGAAATATATAATAAGTTTTCATTTTGTCCTACACCTTAATTTAATAAAGGTATAAATGCAATACCATTCAATGGTCAGTTATGAAAACTAGAAATTGTTTTCTTAAAATCTTGGATTTTCCTAGTATTCCATGACAAGTGATTTAGTAGAAAAAAATTCTGATCTAGAGTTACAAATATATTTGAAATAATTCACCTTTCATTTTTTATACATTAAATTTTGTGTATATACAAAATTTATTTTGTATATACACAAAATTTAATGTATAAAAAATGAAAGGTGAATTATTTCATATGTGTCTGGTCAAAATACACCATTAAAAATTCCAGTAAACACCTTCAAAAAGGCTAGCAAATTGGAGAAAACTTCAAACACGTTTTTGACAAATTTGTTGATAATGAAATGAATATACCTGACACAGTCACTAAATTGATAAGTACAGTAGGTATTTATATATACCAATGTAAACTACGTACCTTATGATTAAATTATGTTGTGCTGTAAAATACAATATTAATGTTTATGTATAAATATGTCATTAGTGGATGTTTATATTTTTGTGATTGAAAATGGCATAAAGAGATTCAGAATGTTAAAATTTTCAAATGCCATACAAATGATTCTTTTGACACATATATGTTTGTTTTTTATTCATACTTTTTATTGAGAAATTGATGTATTTTGTTATAGATATCTCCCTGTTTATTTTTATGATGATATCATATATCCAAATCAAATGTCTTTCAAATGTTTTATTTATATACAACTATCGTTTTAGATATTAAGGTTGTTTTTATTTTTATGTATTTTTCTTTTTATCATTTAATTAATATAAAAAGCAGATTTAGAATAGTATTAGAAGATATTCTACGCAAAAAGCCAAAATAATGCAGATATCTCCTAGACTTCTGGGATTGAGGAAGTCAGGCATTAAATGTTTGGATGGAATTTCAAAGAGTCCTTTCTTTGTTTTTTCATACAATAACATATTCATCATAGGTGACAGTATGATTTTAAGGTTAAACACCCTCCAGAAGGATATGCTGCCTGATGAAAAAGCTTGAATTTGTGCAAATACTTTAGCAGCTGTCTGTTTTAAAATGATCAATTATATTCACAATGTTGTGGCAAAATGAATATTTGGTTCTTTTAGATTTCCCACGTTTTTTTTTACACAAATGCAAGATTCATAGAAATAATCATAGTGGACAAATATTTTATGGGCATTGTAATTACATATTTGTATTTATATCTCTGAAATCATTTCTTTGAAAATTGGTTATATATTTGATTCTTAATTTATATGTATATTTGTTGACAGAAAATACTGTTATTAAAATGTGTTCAGATATTTTTTTATCTTTTTAATTTATATGCACAGAAATTATAAATTGTCTTCATTAGAAGTCACATCTACTGCCTAAAACTTCAAAGTGAGCTATTGCCATCACTTTGCATAATTTGTAATTAGCTTCTTGTACATTTTCTTTTTTTTTATACCTCTTGAAACCTTGGACATCTAGGAACATGTTTGAATTAAACATGTTCTGGGGAAATGCCACCTGAAGGTTCACACACACTCATCATTATGTTAAGTTATAAAATATCTATTGATATATAAGGGGGGAAACATTATGTCCATTACTTGGAACAAAATAGTCTGGTATCAAACTTGAGGCAAGTATACATTTGCAAGATCAAACAAATATGTCCACTTTCTTAGGTTTGCTTTCCATATGTTATATGTTAGTCAACAGTTCTTAGAAACTAAAATTTCAGTCTTCTTATTTAGCTTACTGGCCCATCATTATTGTCTGTTCACTTTTACAAAAGTCTTCTCCTCTATAAAAACTATTGGGCTGATTATTTAACCAAAATTGGTTACCATCATCATATGGGATATTCTGATAAAAACTTGTGACTGCTGACCCTGATTGCCAAATAACATGGCCTACATGGCCAAAAAGAACATAGTGATAAAATGCAAGTTTTGTCGATTATTTAGACAACTGCTGTTACTAGTATTAGAGAAAATGTAACTGGGCAAAACTATTCAGAATGTTGTGATCTATATGTCGACATGTTAGGAGAGCATATTGGTGAAGATGCCCATAGATCTGGTGATCAACACAGGCTCTTTAGATAATTAATAAAATAAATCTGAATAGGTCTATGCATACCCATGTTAAATCAACCTTTCAGACCCAAATGTACAAATGTTGCAAAACACATGTCCTACCTTCAGGACAGATATGATGTCGTCCCCGCAAATAAATTCCCAAACAACATCGTATTTGTGCATAAATGGCATTCACAATTCACATGGAAACTCAACGTATATCAACACGACACTTACTAAAGGGAAATCCTGGATAAACAGGTCAGATCTGTTTTATGTTCCTTTGGAGTTTCAACCAAATTGGAAGAACCGAATCTTCATTCATGGTATTATCTAAACTACACAAATGACTAACGAACAACCTTATATTGCCGGGTCTTCCAAGTAGTTCTCAAAACCCCCCTTTTTTTTAAAAATTAATAGCATCAATTTTATTAAGCAACTAAAGCCCCGAACCTCAAAGTAATTTAACCTTTTCTAGCCGCGATGTGAATCAGCTGTGGATACTTAGAAATTTCAAAGATCTGCTCTATTACATACAATCTAATACTCTTTCATTGCTTGATTGATTGATTGACAACATATCAGTTTGGAGGACGTATTTTTCAACAAGCAATCGACATTCCCATTGGAACCAACTGTGATCATTTTTTTTTTTGCTGACTGATTTCTCTAATCACACGAGGTAAATTCATACAAGAACATCTTAGGACGAAAGAATTCAGTATCCTTTCACGTCACTTTCCGCCATGTAAATAATATTCTCTCACCAAAATATTTGAAAATGATTATGTTGAACGAATCTAACAAATCAAACTAGTAATAAATGATACAGTAGATACAGTTATGTCTGCCTCATATCTTGAGTTATATCTAGAAATTGACAATAAGGGTCAGTCATGAGGGCTGTTGAAAACAAAACTTTACGACAAAATAGGTCATGCTATATATGTAGCAATTAACATTCTATCTGCGTCTGCATACGAAGTATATATTTCCTAGATGATACAACATTCGAAGGGTTGTATTTTCTATTTTGGTTTCCTTGATATAGGGTTGCTGCTCACAATGAAGCTATCAACCCAAGAGTTTCAAGTGATAAATTTGAAACCATTCCTTCGTAAATTTTAAGGACAATATCACGAATTAGTTTATCGTTATTGAATATCCGATTCACAGATGACAGACACCAGATATGTTACTATAGACAACGTTCGAGTCGATGCATTTCCGTCAAAAACTCTGGTTTTAGTGAACATCATTCGTGCGTTTAGGGACATCGTCTAATCCGTTCCAATGTTGAGCAAGTGGTTGGAAAACTATAATGCTATATTGCACAAATTTTTCGTAAAATTAAATTCTCATAATCAGCACTGCTGTCATTAGGGAATTGTAATTTAGTACTTACAACACAAACATTATTTCTAGTTTATCCAGCACAATGACGATCACTAAGACGCTTCATGAACATTAATAGTGCAGGGATACAGGCGATCCTGTGCCTCTATGGTAAATGACGTCATAAAGGCTCGCATATTTTTTTTCCGGTGACGGATGAACTCGAAAGAGGTCTTTTGTCGTAATTACATTCCCGTATGTCCCCTTTCCCCCGAATGTGACCTACCGAATTAGACATATCACCGGGTTTGTACTTACACGAACAACACGACGGATGCCTTATGTAGAGCAGAACCCACTTACCTTTGCAGATCACAAGAGATTACTCAAGTGGTTGGTGTTGATCATGTTGAAAATCTTTAGTTTTTTAAGGTTGTTTTTTGTGTAATGTTGTTTATCGCTTGTCTTTTTCTTTTTAGTCGCGACGTTTTCAGTTTATTTTCGACTAATGAGTTCAAATGTTTCTTTTGATATCTTTTCTTCTCTTTTATTGCGAAGCCTATCATAGTTTTCCACAGATTCACCTGCAAGTTACCTGTCGATTTAAATTTTTGTAAGTTCTATTGTCCCATCTAACAGATACAACAGGTATTGTTCTCTGTGTAGTTTATTCACTGGGACCTTTAAACTTCTTCTAGGAGAAATATATCACTCATTGATTAATTTACCTGAACAAAAAATTGAACTGACAATGCTGGAAATATATGTACAAATAAGTCATTATAAAACTGCATATGATGTTGTATTTATTCAATCAATTACACATTTTCAATTTGTTTGATAGAAACACTGATTTAAAAATTAAAAGTTGATTTCTGGTAAATTTCATCATTTTACCTTTTGAAATTTTCTATTTTTTAGTCTGTTCACAAATAAAAACGTAAAATGAAAATGTTTAAATAAAGGTCTTCATAAATGTATTCTTTATAACTGAAGAACCACGAAAAACATGCAGATTCTTTGATAAACTTTTTATAATTAAATCAGTGCTAATATTGAACAGATTGAATATATATTATTGATATTGAATTATGAAACGTCGCATAGTACTGGTGTCACCTAACGTTACACACTCAAAGACGTACGAGCAAAAATAAACGTTGGATTGCATGTTGTTCAGATGGCTTTTTACAATAAACTTTAAAGGATTGATTTTTTTTCCCAAGAAGGATTTTTTTTCTTAGATAAAAGATGTTAAGCTTTAGTTTTATAAACAAATTAAAAATAAAAAAAAGTAACTTGAATTAAAACCATTTAATTATATACGTTTTAATTATAAGGGCAATCGATTTATTTTTCATGGATAAACTATGCACTACAAATGCATTCATTTTTGCACTCCATAATGTCAAGGCAATTGGACTACGGAATATCTAGCATGGCAGTTCTGCACAACTTGAATATATGCAAGGGAATTAGCGGGAACAATTATTATAGCTGGTTTTTTTCTATTAATTTGTATTCTAGCGGATCCGACTATTATAGTCCGGAAAACACTTACTCGGTTTCGCGAGGAAATCTCCGAGTCTCCCACCCCTTCTTTGTGAATCGGTAGAGCTTCAAAATAAAACATTAATTTTAAAGTTTTCTTATTAAACAACAAAATTCAATAGCCGTATTCCAAATCGTCTGTGAAAACTGCAATCATGACAATTAGACGGAACGTAAGAAGCATATTTTATTAAAAATAACGTCAAAATCGTATGTGGGGACATTGTATCGGACATTTTAGTTTTATCTGATATCTTGTACATTAGATTTAATTTTTGGGAATTTAATATTAAAATAGAGATAAATGTTTGTACTTTTATCCATTATAAATAAAATTATGTAGCGAATGACACTGTATGAAATAAACATCACGAAAACGCAGAAAACGTTACCCTACGTTTAATTTGGATAGAAGGGGACAAAATGTCGGACATTGCTTATCAACTCGAATAAAAAGAATTTGTTTTAAAATTTCCTGATTATTGCATGAAATGAAAGTGTGATCTTTGTACAAAATACTAGTATAAGAATTATTTACTTTTAACATGGGGATTGCTCTGTAATTCCCTTTTTGGGACAATTTAAAAAAAAATACGGCAACCTTTTTTGCATGGGACACATAATTTGTATCATCTTGATCCCTTTTTCTTATATTTTCGTCTTTTCGAGAGAGAAAAATCGACAGTATGTCATCGCCCACTTATAAATTGCTTGTTCTAGACAAACTTTTATATCGTTTGGTAAAAAAGATTATATGTATTTTACGGTATTCAGAATTTCACAAAACTAAAAGTGTAACGCGGGACAAGGAAATCTTATTGCAAAATAAAGGTTTTATTGAGTTTTTATTAATGAAAATGGTCTGTTACATATACAAAATTGTAATAATCTGAAAGAAGAGTTTAAAAGCTTTAAAATGATATACAACACTTTATAATATCATTGTTTATGTTTAAAAATTAACAAAATGAATGTGTCTTGTCCGTGATTTCACCAAAGTAACACCAGTAGCGTGCGACGTTTCAATAAATACTGTATCACATGCAGTTTATGTGAGTTTATACATTTAAATTCTCCCTCGCCCTGCTCGTCCGAATTTAAAGCATTTAATTTCTAATTCAATAGGCTATAAACAATACAAACACAGATATAGGATTAGTTGCTCGCAGTAACATCTTATTTTCTCTTGCGATACAATATTTTATTTTACTGAATTGTACATATTTCTTCAATCGAAACATTATATAAACACATGACATATAACATTGTTCCTCTTTCGCATCGTTTCTTTTCCCCCGGCTAATGCCTCCAACGCCTGTACGTACAATAAACATAGCAGCAACTGCACATATACCTATGTGACCAACTTCAATCCGACGTAACTGCGAGCACCTTCGATACTAATACATTTAAATCCCAAACTTTATATAGTACCTTTAAACCCCACCCATAAAAACCACCAAAACTTTCCTCGTGCCTCCTGCACCTAACATCAAACTTATAAATAGTACATACTGTTACAAAACCAGTATCCGAACTAGTTATACTAGTTCCCATCTGTAAATATTAACTACAAATAGCAAACGGGAAAAACCCTATTTCAAACGAAATAAAATACATGTATTTCAATCAACAAAGAAGATATTTTTTTGGTCAAGCAAATTAATCAATGAGTGATTAAATGTCCAAGTGAATAAACTTCACCAAGAACAATAGCTATTGTATTGATTCAATGGGACAGGTAAACTTGCAAAAGTTTAAATACATTGGTAAAGAGCAGACAACTCTGTGGAAAACTTTCATTTGGTTCGCTATAAGAATATCAAATTAAAAAAGAAATCTCTATTGATTTCAAACATAACTGTTTTAGTTTATTGCTTTATTTTTTAAATCTTTCAACTTCACCATTTAGAACTCTTGGTTTAATAGCTTCCTTGTGAGCAGTAACACTCTAATCTTCATAGAAGATCATCATGCAACTTAAAAGTTAAAGAACATCAATTCAAGTTCTTTGATATATTGAGTAATGTGCTTGGTCATTGTTCGATTACTTATACTGCATACAATATCTTCTGAGGGGCACGACAGTTGAACAATGAAAGTTTGAAGATTCTTTCCAAAAACCATTTATTTGTTTTGAGTGAGGACATCATTTGTTATATCATATAAGGGCTGTGTTTCACTGAATAACTACTTCTTAGTTAATTGTGTTTGTGTCTCCTGGCACTTGAAAACAAGTATGAATTTTCTTTTTGTCATGGTTTACAAATTGCTTTTAGCGGTTTTTTTAATTGCCGAATTTTCCACAGTTATTTCTTACAACTGATTTATTAAAACTGTTACAAAAGAGTATACATTTTGTTTATTCATAAATGTTTATAAATATTATTGATATTATGGCACATAATAAATATTTTGATTTGGCACTGGTCAATGGTTTCTGATCAAAGACATAATGATCAAACAGAAAGACAAGAACATGTTCATTTTTTCTGTTTCATCCATTTGCAATCGAATACTTCCTCTGAAAATGGATCATCTTCATCTTCCTCTCCATCAGAATGGTGTTTATAAGGAATGGGATCTGTGGGCCGAGGTTCAAAGAAATTCAACACCAACGGCAAACTGACGATCTGAATATAGAGAATGAATAATGAGACAACAATTTGGAAGTTTATGTATGCAAACTAGTTTGTTTTGTTTACACATCGTTTTCAATATAATGAATTGTGTCAAGTGAGAGGTCTAGCTAGCTATAAAACCAGGAAAACTAGGAAAACCATTTTCTACATAATAAATTGCCTGTACCAAGTTTGATGTGTTTTAGTATTTTGTTTTTGACAATTGATTCCGGATTTTACGTTTTGATTTTTTTCTCAGAGTTTGTTATTTTTGTTATTGTACTTTTTAATATTTTATGTGCCATTTCACTACAGTTCCTAACTAAAGGACAGGTCAGCTAGTTCATATTTATATTTGATAGGATCCATCGTTTGAAAGATGAGAACAGGGAGGTTGGATTTGAACACATTGAGTCTGGAGTGGGACAAACAATTCCTAGCTGCCGTCTCCACCTCTCATTGTTCAAGGGCATATTTGAGAGAATTGTCACGATTGTTTAGACCTTCTCTTCTTGTCATCCCCATATCATGAAACACTTCCCACTTTGAATGGATCAGTCAACAAACAAACAAAACATTAATGAAATGGAATTATTACAATTTAGTATGACCGGAATATGTTATATTGAGAAAAAATAGTGATATTCAACTTATATAGCTTCCGGACCAGTTACTGCTCACTTGGCCCATAGAAGCTAGGTGAGTAATGGTTTTTAATCAGCATCGATCGTTTATCCATAAACCTTTAAAATCAAAGTGATGGATATCACTCATGGAAAGATTAGAACAGAAGTTTGAATTATTTCATATTAAGGTACAGTGGGGAAAAATGAACATTTATAAAGAAAGCACTATTGCTGAAAATTGTATTTACAGCAGGTCTTTAGAGGGAAACTTGCTTTTCCAGTATGAGGATAAATGAGCTCAAATCAAATAATATGGGTCTCTTAATATGCACAATTTTATTTAAACTGCAGTTTATATCTAATCAAAATTATGTTGCCGGTTCTAAACATGTTTCAAAAAAACAAAAAAATTGCAAAAATTCTTCTAGAAAATGTTACCAAATATCCTTGTAAGACATAAATTTAGACCATCAACTAAAAGCTTTAACGTGCCAACAAAAGTAATCTAAAAATGTTGTTTTGGGGCATTTTGTAAGTTGAAACAGAGGTTATATTGCATTGAAAATTAAAGTTTTAGAGTGCCTTTTGATCAAATTTTGATGTATTTTTCAACCAATTTTATTTTTCAACGTAAACTAATTAAAAAACTAATTTTATTGAAATGTGGATTCTTACTTGATTGCAAAAATATATATTTACTTCAAATGAAAATTCAAACAACTAAAATAGACAAAATGATTGACATGATTGAGGGAAATAAACTAATAAACAATGGTTTGTTATAATTAAAAATTTATAAATTTTAAAACTGTTTCAAGCCAATTCCTGATAAAAAAGTGAACTAATCTAAATTGTTAATTAATTACAGATGATTTTGGGAAATTTATCAAGTAAATTATAGGCCATACTTAAATACCTTTTATATATTCATATTTATATTCATATTTCATTTTTTTTAGATCATGTTAATCCATTAATCATTTATCTTTCAGATATAATTTACAGAATTACTTTATGTAATGTAGATCAAAAGTAATTGGCAATAAATAAATCTATCATCCTTATAAATATCAAACAAACAATACACACATTTGTGTAATCAATTATGAGGTCAAATACTTGTGTATTAAGAATTAGATGCATATTGTAGTGGTCTGTAATTATGTAAGACTGAGGTTGATAGGTAATGTGGTCAATTTGATTGGCATGTTTGGAGGTGGGGCATTGTAATTAAAAGTCCACCTTGTCTCTGATTGTTTAGTGATAATGGCAGTTGTCAATCATACTAGTTGAATCAATACCCACTTACCTAACCAAATGTTTTTAAAAAAGCCTGCATATCAACACACCTTAAATTAATGACATACATTCTTGAATGAACTGCTCCAATAATATACCCAGTTTTTTTCAGTTTATTTGTGTATTATGTGCACATACATGAGAACTATAGGGAACTATATTTTAGTGTGAATACATTTAGTAACAGCAGCTAACCTGTCCTGTTGTTAGGTAGGGTGGTGCCTAAGTAAAGATTTAGAACAAGTTCTAATCTTTCCAAAAAATCTTCATAGTAATACTGTCATATTTGATTATAATCCGTTTATACTACTAGTCGAGTTTTTATTTTGGCACACAATCGAGTATGTAATTAACGAAGTAAAAAAAATTAATTTGCTTCAAAGAGATCAAGATTTGTGTTTCTTGATATTTGCAAAAGAGCTATTTCACGTTGTTGTCACTATAACGGAATTTTATGCGACAGTCATACAAGTGAATGGTTTAGCTAGCTCTAAAACTAGGTTAAATTCACCATTTTCTACAAAAGAAAATGCATGTACCAAGTCAGGGATTTGACAGTTGTACATCTTTGCCCTTATAACTTTTTTGATCTGAGCGTAACTGATGAGTCTTATGTAGAAGAAACGCGCGTCTAGCGTACTAATTTATAATCCTGGTACCTTTAATAATTATTGTTATCTGTTCGTTTTGACGTTTGATAAGGGACTTTTTGTTAATAATTTTTCTCGGAGTTCGGTATATTTGTTAATATATACATTTTATAATCAATAGTTATACCAGTGGATTGCCATCAATCAGCTTTTTTACAAACAAATGAAGTTGCGATTCTCTTTCCTCTGCAATGCTTGTCTTGTCCCATTTAAACATTTGTATGACAGTAGAATCTGAAAAGATATGAATTTATTTAGTTAACAAATATGTACTTACGTTGAAATATTTACACAATTGATTTTTCGTTATCAAAGAAATGGTTTAAAATTGGATCGTCTGAGCCCGAATTTTTCGGACCAACCGTCAAGTTTCAAATGCATCAAATCCAATACGTGTATTTTCTTACAGGGCTCTTGATGTCATATTAGTTATAACGAGAAAATAAGAAAAAAAGAAGACAAAATTATACACAGTCATTGATCATTATTATATATGAGTTATACAACATGTTCAAGGATAAACAATTTGTAAGAGAAACAGCTGGGTGAAAGAAGGATAATTAATTATGCTTCGTACATTTAAGTTATTTAGATTGTCGAAGTCCGCCTCAACATGTATTCCAAAAGTACTATTGTCGTGTTTGTTTAATAATTTGTTATTTTCATCCATTCTTAGAACAAGGATCTATAATTCTTCACATATTATCAATACTATTCTTTGTTGGTGCGGTAAATGATCCGCCTTTATTTACAGCTTGTTAAGCAAGAATGAAATACACACGTTTACAAATATTTTGATTACGTATCTACCGCTTATCATAAATTAAGCAATTAATTGATATGACCTAATCATCTAGAACCCTGTCAAAAAGTACAAGAGATAAACTCTTGAGAACACATTAAAATACAGCTTAAATTCATTCATTATTTTTTCTTTTAAGAGTTCAAATACAAACCAGGTAATTTTGGAAGATCTGTCAGTTTCTTGTTCCGTAGGATTAGATTCTTTCTAAAATCAAGAAAGTCTTGGTAACTTCGTCTTACACAACAAGATCGTCCATCTGACCATAATATATCAACAATAAACAAAAAATCTTTCCCTCTTTTTGATTTATCCTCCACGAAACCAGAAACTTCAGCAGACGACACAGCTAAATTACATACAACCAATTCGTCATCTTGGAATAAAGTCATATTCGGTATCCCATCATTTTAAAGTTTTGATCTGTCACATGAAACAATAATGGTATTTGTTGAAATTCGATCCTTCCCTATAATTACATGTAATATATGCACAGCTAGTACACAGCGTGTACACCTATAGTTATGTTCAAGATATGTTTATCACATCTACCTTTGTATATGTACACAAGCGAAATTCAGTGTACAGTATTATATACTTAAGTTATTACTGTAGTAGAAATATGATAGTAAATAACGACCATTTGACTTTGATATGTAAATGTATATTACAATGTATTACTCAAAGTCAAGTGTGTAGAAAAGAGAGGATACACTATAGATTATCAAATATCAAATATATAAATGTTTTTGTAGATAATGAATTTACAACCTATCATTTTCAGCATCTTTCTGAAACGTTAACATGATTATCCTTTATCATTATAATGTTAATAATTTAAAAGACTCAAGATACCGAACAATAAGTAAGCGAAACAGAAATCACACAAAAACCTACAACAACAAACGCAAAATATATTCATGTAAAAACCGTATCAATGACATGAAAATGATTTGGAAACAAATGACAATGTTTTCCAATATCAGAAAAAAAAAAAAAAAGATTTTCATGATCATTTACCGAAATAAATAAATTAAATGGTTAACGTCAGCATTAATTAGTTTTCCAGCCAAACATCGATACATCCAGACTCTCATACATTCTGTTCTTCATCCCTCGCCCTTTTTTCAATTGTATTTCTGGGATTTATTTGGCATACACATTTAAATTTTATAGTAAAAAGAAAGAAAATTTCACTTTTGAAACTAGTGAAAGCTTTACTGCAAGTTTACATGTTTGTTTGCCCTTTCATAACGAATTATTTAAACTGATTACGCCAGATAATTTTATAAAAGAAAAATACAAACACGGAACATTTTGTTTATTTCATGTACACTTATTTGAATTTTGATATATATATATATATATAATAATTCAACAAAACGACACTGATGCCGAAATTAAGTATTGAAAATAACGAAAAGATTTCCCTTAAAGGCGGAAACAAAAAAAGATGGAAATGGTCCAGAGTGTCTAACATAAGACTTTAAACGTTGATCATGTATTGATACGTAACTGTTGAGGGCACCCCAATGTTCTGAATGGAGGAAATGATAACATATGATCTTTCAAAAGATTTTTATCCGTCAATTTTATGTCCTCAACGTTCCAATTTAACTTAGGTACGAATGTTTCGAATATAAGTATGTTGGTACAGTCTTCGATTGCGCTCATTTAAAAGCATAATATATGAAGACTACTTTTATCCTATTCAAAAATGACAAATAACTCCTAGTGAGGTAATAACAGGAATTTGGAGATTGGTTACGGAGAGGATTATAAAAATCCGATAAGAGATGCCGGCTTAAAAAAAATGACTGGCTTTAAATGCATAAATAGATGTATATGACAATTTTTTAATATTTTTCGCCTCCTTTGTGGGGAATTATTGTCAACACCGAACCATTCTATTTCAAACATTTTGTTTTCAGAAGCGTTGTTTTTTTTTGTTAACTATCTTGATGCTGGCTTTATTCTATGATGATATTTGGAACATCGTGGATATGTAGATAATGTATGACAAACATGAGAGACTCACGCAAATACATTGGTGGCATTTGTAGTTTTTCGGAATAGCGACTGGTTTCGGAATTCATCTCAAGTTCTATCTGACATTCTGAATACGCCTTTATTCAGAATTCATCTACGCGGTAATATTTGAAAAAAATAAAATACCAGTTGTGTTTTTAAAATTAGTTCTTAAGGTCATAAACAATTCTTTATGGAAAGAAACTGCTTACATATTCTAATTTATTACTAAGCAAGTTTGAGACGCATACATTTGCTTTACGAAGGAAAAGATTAACTTATTGGCTAAGTAGATCTTAGTGATTATAGCAAAAAATAAAAACAACTTATCTTTGAATATTCAAAAAATTAAAGATGCATATGTTGGGTTATGTAGAAAATTTGGGAGTGTTACAAGGGAGAACGTCACGTGTGTCTACTACCGTTTACAAAATATAATTATAAATGGCAAAACCTATGCTTTTGATTTTGGCACTTGAAACCCCTGAACATAAATATTAATATAGCCGGCATTACAAATGTATGTTTTAAGAAGAATATTATTAATGCAAGTATTTTGGATTTACATCATTTTTTCTCTCATAAAATCGCAGCAAGCTGTATAGATATCCGTCTGATTTAAGGATGAAAAACGCCAATGACATTTTGGTAAAAAATAGAATGATTCAGCAACATAAAAGGCGAAATAAAACGTTGTATTCAAGTGCAATTAAGTTGCAAATTATTTCATTTAAGTATGTATTCAAGAATTGAAAGTAAAATTAAAAGTTAAAATAATACAAAACTGCAAGGAAAATTCATAACGGAAAGTACTTAATCAAGTGGCAAATATCAAAGACTCAATCACATCAAACGAATGGCTACCAAATGTTATATTTATGTTCCTGACTTAGTACATGCATTTTCTTACTGGTGGATTAAACCTGGTTTTACAGCTAGTTAAACCTCGCATTTGTATGATAGTCACATCAAATTTCAATATATTTCGACAACGATGTGTGAATAAAACAATCATAATTAAGACATAATAGGTCAAAATGTCAAACATATGGGTACAGTAGTCAATATTGTGTTATTATCTTAATTATTATAAAAGCAAACACATATGTATCAAAGAAACACAAAAATGCATATATATATATATAGACAAAGCACATTAGAAAAAATGAAAGACAAAAATACAAACATTATCATAGAACTATAACACAATGACAGGATGTATAAGAACAGAGCCATGTCATATGTATCAAAGAAACGCAAAAGCCGTTTCAATGGGTTTACACTATAGTAACGTTATAGCTTGCTCCTCGATATAAGCTAACGCTCCGTGTTGAAGACCGTACCTTTACCTATAATGGTTTATCTTTATATATTGTGACTTGGATGGAGGGTTGTCTCATTGGCACTTATACCACATCTTCATATATCCATATGAACCTAGCACATTAGCAAAAATTACAGTCAAGAATACAAAAAATATCATATAATGAGAGGATGTATAAATACAGAGCAAAGTCATATGAAACAAAGAAACGCAAAAGCCGTTTAAATGGGTTTACACTAGTAATTGTATGGGGGGCTTTTATAGCTTGTTGTTCGATGTGAGCCAAGGCTCCGTGTTGAAGGCTGTACTTTGACCTATAATACTTTACTTTTATAAATTGTGACGTGGATGGAGAGTTGTCTCATGGGCACTAATACAAAAACTACCATCAAACAATGTCACAAAAGACGACCTCAAAATTGATATAAAATAAAACATTCATGTGAGATGTTATTTTAACAAACCAGTTTCTAAATATATCTATATATTGTGTCACAGTGTTACATATTTCCATAAAGTCCAAAAGTTATTCAATGTTACATATCAGAGTTAAAGGAAATATATCCTTGACAACATATTCGTTCAAATCGAACGAGGCCTGAAATAGGGTTTATAATAATCACTACCTATTAAACGTCCACAAATTCAGTTTATTTGCATACGTTCATCAGATCTATAGAAAAAAATATAATATGTAAAGTTTGAATTAAAGTAAATTGTTTGCGGCGACTGTGTTTATCGAATATTTTTAAATGTGATCACCTCCACAAAATAATCACATTATATACTTATCTATCGACTTCAAGAAATTCTTCCGCAATTTGACTTTTTTCAGCAAATAAATAATGGCGATGTCAAAATCTGTTAATCTTGTAGAAGCGAAAACTCCTTGTGTTTGTCATCTGTGTGAAGACGAAAAACAAATTAGATGGAAATGTCAAAATTGTTCTCTTTTGATGTGTGATAAATGCAAAAGGAAAGTACACGTGAAATTCAAAGCAGCTGAAAAACATACTGTCATCAAAGTAGCAGATATAGGGAAGGATGGTTAATTTCGGCCAAATCTGTTTGTTTTATGTGATAAACACTCTGACCAAAGGATTTGCATAGAAGTGTAATCAGTTTGTCTGTCCTGTTTGTCTTCCCGAGAAACACAGAGATCATTATTTTGAGAGTTTAAAAGTCACTTATGAGGACAAATTGCAAAGTTTAAAATACTTCCAGGATAGACTACAAGAGGATTTGGATTTTCATTTATCATGTGAAAAACACTTATTCACAGGACAAAATCAAATGAAAATGTTTATGAAAATGCGAGAAAAACAATTTTAGAGCAAGACGAAAGGTTAAAGAAGGCAATTGGGAATGAAACTAAGTCCAGACTTGAAATTCTTGAAAACCGAAATAAAGAAATTAAAATAGCCGCAGTTTTGCGCCTGTCCCAGGTCAGGAGCCTCTATTCTTTGTTGGTCTTGTGTGATTTTAAATTTTAGTTTCTTGTGTATAATTAGGAGTTTGGTATGACGTCCATTATCACTGTACTATTATGCATATTTTTGGGGGCCAGCTGAAGGACACCTACGGGTGCGGGAATTCTCGCTACATTGAAGACCCGTTGGTTGCCTTCGGCTGTTATCTGCTCTATGGTCGGGTGGTTGTCGCTTTGACATATTCACCATTTCCTTTCTCAATTTTACAATAAAAGCACAAAACAAAAACGTCAACGCACAAAAAGAAGTAGGTGAAATCTTTGACGTAGTTAATTCAGCTATAAATACAGATAGCCTTAAATATGTAATCTAAACAGAACAATCGGTTAAGGCTTGGATAGAGCCCGAAAAGACTGATCAAGTTATAGATAGTATTCCAATAGAACTAAATTGTGGTCAAATTGACCAAACTCAAATTTCGAAAATGTTTGGATCGTTAGAAAAGGTTTCGGATACAGTACAATTTGAAGTCCTTCATTCTCACAGTAGTAACGTCATTTTCAATATCATACAGCCATGTAAAGATGGGTCAGTTTGGGTGAGTAATAAATACTCATGCCTGAGGAATATGGAAGTTGGCAATGAAATTCAACAAAAACAAGAAATAAAGAATATAAGTGTTGAAGAAATGCTTGAACGTGATGAAGGTGAAATAATTCTATCCCTTACTGGACAATCAAAACTTGTAACATTAGCAAACGACGGTAGACTAACGAATTTTATAGATTTTTCGCCATTAATTGCCCGGCCACTTCATATAACAAAATCTGGTAAAATAGTTGTTTGTATTTGTGAAGAAATTAGGTATAAATTGTCAAATTATAGTATAAGACAAATCATCATTATTGAGGCGAGTGGAAAAAGATTGCATACATTCGAATTCGATGATGACCATAAACGAATATTTACATACGTTTTAAAAGCAACAAGTATCAACAATGATTTCTATGTAATAGACAAGACATCTAAACACAAACACGGCCGTCTTCTGTCGCTTGCTTATCCAAATAAGGTTATGTGGACGTATACAGGAAATACAACTATAAATTCTAAACTTCAGTTCAAACCGAATAGCCTTGCTGTAACTGCAACCGGTAATATTGTTTTGTTAGACTCCGATACTAAAGTTCTACATATTTTAGATTTAACAGGTGCATTAAAAACCTTTGTATCTTTATTAAACCATCACGTGTTTAGCCCGCGTCTATGTGTATTGACGTCCGAGGGAGAATGTGGATAAGCTGTGGAGGTCTGTCTTCAGATTCTTATATGACGTATTTTACTAAAATGTTGCAAGGAATGCTCGTAGTTATGTCTTTTACTGGGGTTTGAAATACAAGATGAAATTGTGTTCTGCTTTATCATCTACCTTTGAATACAATTCGTTGAATATAGGAATACATTTGATAACGAAACTAACATTTTGGGGGGTCATTTATGAGATGCCATAGATGCCCGTCCAAATCTATTTTAGTGTATGGGTGTAAATATACGTAAACAAGCCAGCTTTGTATTGACACTTTATTTTGTTGGTTTTGTTTTCCTTTCTTGAATTGAATAAAATACAAATTTATCTGTGTGTTTGAGTGTGTTCTTTTTGCAAAATGAATACTTACACATGACGAACGCCATTTGTTGTGTCGAAATTTCAGTACTATTTTCATATGTTCGTTTACCTAATTATGAATTCCTTTTGATATGGTTGTATCCATAAACAATGGATTTCAACTGAAAGCATTGTAAAAACAGTGTATATTTGGTCCTCAATGCTCTTCAACTTCGTACTTTATTTGGCCTTTTTAACTTTTTTGGATTCTAGCGTCACTGATGAGTCTTTTGTGGACGAAATGAGCGTCTGGCGTATATACAAAATTTAGTCCTGGTATCTATGATGAGTAGATATAGAAAGATGTGGTGTGAGCGCCAATGAGACAACTCTCCATCCAAATAACAATTTTTAAAAGTAAACCATTATAGGTCAATGTACGGCCTTCAACACGGAGTCGTTTATAAAAAATCAACTTAAGCTCGCCTTTTGAACCTCTAATACGAGAATAAGTAGTACTTTGCAAGGACGGATACATAGATGACACAGAAACACAATTGGCCACTACTTGTAAGTTCTTATAGCATGTTAAATATAAAGAAACACCATATGCTTGCAATTTCTAAACTAATGATAATATTTTTAATGAAGTTCCGTGAATGTGACGACGAAACACGCGTCGGGCGTATTTTTTTAACCAGGTATCTATGATCATTTTTGTTTCAACTCTATCCTTTTGTCCCTGTCTGTAGTGAATGTTTTACTGTCGGAATTCTGTTTATAATAGGTAATGCAGGGATTTCAATATCACAAATTACTCAAAACTTTTTATTAAATTGTCTAATATATATTACTATATTTATTTCACTTGACTGGGCGTGGTTTAAAAGTTCGATTAGTTAAGACCAGTCCATCTATAGACAGGAGTTTTGGGATAAACTCATCAATGAAGTGTCCAGTTATTCGTCCTATAACATACAGTCAGTTCTTTTGATATGCCTTTTGGTCACACTGATAGGTGATTAGAATTCAATAATAATTATATCTGCAAGCATCCTTATCACACACATCTTCAAATAGACTGTCCTTGTGCAAATTAAAACATAAGCTCCGCCCGATCAGTTGAAATAACATTGGTAATACACATATCTTGTATTAAACTTTGGCTGTTACAGTAAAAATCTATTACTCTCTTACTCAGTATTGGCAATTTCGGTGTAAGCTTTCTTGAAGGTTTGGTTTTGCCTATTTGTTTGTTTGTCTGGGGTTTGTATTGCTTATTATAAATATAAAAAAGAAGATGTGGTATGATTGTCAATGAGACAACTCTCTCCAAGAGAACAAAATGACACAGAAATTAACAACTATAGGCACCCGTATGGCCTTCAATAATGAACAAAGCCCATGCCGCATAGTCAGCTATAAAAGTCCGCGAAACGACAATGTAAAACAATTTAAACGAGAAAACTAACGGCCTTATTTATTTAAAAAAATAAATAACGAAAAACAATAATGTAACAATAATGTAACACATAAAAAACGACAACCACTGAATTACAGGCTCCTGACTTGGTACAGGCTCATACATAATGTGGCGGGATCCCAACCCTCTACTAACCTGAGACAATGGTATAACAGTACAACAAAAGAACGAAAAGGTTTACTTTTGGTCTAAATAACGTTTTATAGTATTTTTTTGTCTTTCTGCATATTACTTTAACTGTTTAGTTCTGTTTTGGTGATATTCATTTGACGTGGCTCTGTACTTAAACATCGCGTCATTGTGTTATTGTGATATCATTTTTATGTATTCTTGTCTTTATATTTTGCTTCTGTACTTTGTCTAAATGCCCTTTTCTGTCTCTTTGTTTGTTTCACATTTGTTTGTTTTAAAGTGATTAAGATTTTTACACAATGCTGACTGCTGTGCCCCTATTTTCGTCATTTCTCCCTCTTATGACTGTTTGCTTTATTCACAAATACCTGTATCAAATCAGGAATATTACAGTTATTAACCATTCGTTTGATGCATATGGTTTTGCATTTTGATTAGGAACTTTCCTTTTTCTATATCTTCAGAAGTCGGTATTTTTGTGATTTACTTCTTGTTAGTTCTCTTTGGGTTATGTTTTTTATTTATATCTAACTGCAATATGTTTTTCTGTTTTTGTCTATGAAAAGATTTTTATGAGTTTTGCCTCGTATGAGTACAACACAAGTTGGGAAGTAAGTTATGTAAAGAATGTAAGACGATAACAGTCCATTCTGTAAAATATTTTACAGAATGGACTGTTAGAGGCTTACATCTTTCTTAAAACATTGTTTTATACGTCAAAAAGGAGGGCTATTCTGAAAAAAATTGGACAGCTAAAGGTAACATAACGGTTCCTATAGGTAGTTGATAGTCCAATCACTGAAATAAAGAACGGGTACAATGGAATGACGTCACAACAATGTTTTAAATCTTATTGAAAACCGAGTATACAAAAAGCACGGTTTCACTCAACCTGAATAAAATAACTATAAGTTCAATACTTTATCGATATCCAACTAAAACAAAAATCGGACAATTTCATGACCATACATCCCTATTGATTTTTTTTGAATAATTTTATTTTGTCACCCATTTTAATCCGTTGGTTTTTGTGGAATCATTTGTTATTACACATTTTCTCATGTCGTGGCTTTTTATAGCGGACTATATGGAATGTTTTTTGTCCTCATTGTTGTGGGTCGGACGGTTAACTTTATGGCTTTACCTCATCGGCAATCATACAACATCTCACTTTCATACTACTCTTCTACAGAAGAGAGGGGGCTGGTTTAATAAAAGTGCTGACTGTTTTAGGACAATTGAAAAACATTTTGAGATTTTTTTTTATTCCTTTCCCACCCTCCTATGATTTATATATTTTATCGTATCAAGGTTCGTTCGATATGAATTACACGGTTTGGTGTTCTCTTAACATTTTGGGTTAGCCTTTTCCATTTTCTTTTTCCTTATCCCGCATTCAATTGTTTTTGAATAGCAGATATCGGTGACCTCTAACCAAATTACTTAGTTATTATGTGTTATGTGTATGACTAGGTTTGAAACGGTTATTCACACATCAACGGAACATGTATGAGGATAATCTTTTTTGTACGACATGCCAACTGCTAGTATGTCCATCTTGTGTTACAAATACTCATAGTGGTCATGAAGTTGAAAGTTTGAAAGACTATGTTCTTAAACCTTAAAATATCATCATTTAGAAACAAAACAAATTTCTTTCTAATTAGGAAATACAGTTAATGTTCATTTCATTAGAAACAAATCTGCGTTTGGTTTTATAGAATAGAAGACTTTTATATTTAAATATTGAGCGTCATAATCAAACCGGAAAACAAAATAACTGAATAAAGTGAGATTTTTTAATATAAGTAAACTCATCATAGATACCAGGATTAAATTTTAATTTTACGCCAGACGTGCGTCTACAAAAAAACTTATTAGTGACGCTCGAATCCAAAAAAAGTTGAAAAGGTAAAAAAGAAGTACGAAGTTGAAGAGCATTTGGGACCAAAATTCCTAAGAGCTTTTCCAATATCAGCTAAGGTAATCTATTCATAAAGGACAACAATCAAAGAACAGAGAATTAGAGCAAAGAAAATAATATTTAAACTTCAGAAAAAAGATGTAGAAATTATAGTAAAACCAAGAAATAGAATTGAAGTGTATTAAAAACATCAAAATACTATTTCTGGGAACCAAACTTGAATTTATAGTGTAAAAATGTAAAACATTCGCAACATCATATCATAAAAATGACAGGCAAAAGGGAATTAACTTTCAATCATTGTATTAAATATAAAAGTCATATTTATGTACTACATATATTTCTCCACATTTCATTTAAAAACAAAGCTATCAGTGAAACTTTTTACATTAAGAAATAAAGGCAACAGTAGTATACCGCTGTTCGAAAGTCATAAATCGATTGAGAGAAAAATGAGGGTTACAAACTAAAACTGAGGGAATCACATCAACTATATATATTGATCAATTTATTATGGATATAACAGAGTCAATTAGTGAACCGATGTTCAAAGCTCATAAATACATGAAAACATGAAACTAATGCAAGTGATAGAAAAACCTGATGGAATAGTTTCGAGTAAGTGAGACTTCCTGCGTCGAGGAGTATTCCTTTGGATGAATCACAAACATGAGAGATTGCCATAAGCAGAAATAAGACACGATTGGCGATTCTACATATTAGACTCCTATTCTGCTTTCTTAAGATCTCTAACCTCGAAAATATCCTTCGGTAATAATTTGAGATGATCAACATCTTCTTCTACATAAGTTTGTTAAAGCATATTTGTTTCCTGTTAAATTTGGTGAGATGTTTCTTAAAACTTTTTACCTATTCGCCTTGTATCAAGCAAAAATGATTTAACAAATTGTATATTCAATTTTAAGAAAATATAGAGTGTCAGGACAACTTACACACATGAAATATATTATTTGGAAGTAAAATATTGTAAAAGTCGGGGATATTTCGACTTGATGATGATGATGATGATGATGATGATGATGATGATGATGATGATGATGATGATGATGATGATGATGATGATGATGATGATGATGATGATGATGATGATGATGATGATGATGATGATGATGATGATGATGATGATGATGATGATGATGATGATGATGATGATGATGATGATGATGATGATGATGATGATGATGATGATGATGATGATGATGATGATGATGATGATGATGATGATGATGATGATGATGATGATGATGATGATGATGATGATGATGATGATGATGATGATGATGATGATGATGATGATGATGATGATGATGATGATGATGATGATGATGATGATGATGATGATGGTGATGATGATGAGGATGAGGAGGAGGAGGAGGAGGAGGATGAGGAGGAGGAGGAGGAGGAGGAGGAGGAGGAGGAGGAGGAGGAGGAGGAGGAGGAGGAGGAGGATGAGGATGAGGATGAGGATGAGGATGATGATGATGATGATGATGATGATGATGATGATGATGATGATGATGATGATGATGGAAAATTATGAGCTACGGAAATCAGGAGATGTTGTATGATTGCCAAGGAGACAATATATATAACGCAAAGTTAGTAGTATCGAATTCACAATTAAACACTGTATCATTTTGATGAATATAAAGATGAAGATGCTCCATAATCAATAGGCTGTAACAAAACTACAGATGTAATGAATAATAAAGGCCATTTCGTACATATACCAAGGGGAAACTTGATGCAAAGCATTATTATTTATTGTGTCATTGCATTTAAGGTGCCACTAAAGTCAAAATATAGGCCACTACAGAAATATCTAAACTTTGCTTGTATTTTTCAACCTAAAATGAATAAAGTCAAAACTATGAGAGCATATGTTCATTTAAAACATACTTAACATATACACACTGTGACAATAGTAAAAAAGCTTGAAATTTTAATGTTGTAGTCAAACCGGTTTTGAGGTGAACACTTTATTTTCCAAAAAATCTGGGGGCCTGTGAGATGACTTAATTTGTTTAAAATTGGAATAGACGAATACTGTTACATGTAGTGCAGTATAAGCTAGTGTTTATTTGTCAAATAGATATGTGTCAATGACATGTCCAATTTCTGTATTGTACCTATGATATTCGTTCACTCTGATACATGAATTTAACTGAAACTCGTTAATTAATACATTTTCTTAAAAATCAGCATTAGCTTGTACTGCATTATATGTTACAATATTCATTCATACTAATTTCAAACAAATTAAGTCATCTCGCAAGCCTCCAGACTTTTTGTAAAATTAAGGGTTCACCCCTAAAACCGGTTTGGACACAACATAAACATTTCAAGTTTATTTACAATTTTCACAGTGTGTATATGTTATGTACGTTTGAATGAATATATGTTCCCATAGTTTAGGACTTTATTCATTATAGGTTGAAAAATACAGGTAAAGTTTAGATGTGTATGAAGTGTCCTAAATTTTGACTTTATTGGAACCTTAATAGAAAAAGAGTACTTTGTGGCAAATAAACCAAGATTTTTATAAAAATTCCACAGCCTTTACTACAGAGATTTTTGTTATAAAATTTGAAACATAGATTACTCACTTGCTTTTCTATGATGTGCTAGTGTTTAATTTTTACAAAAAGTTCTAAGCAACCTATAAATTCTAAATACGTCGTGCTCAGTAAGTCACTAAAGTCGAGCGCAACCTAAAAGGTGTATTTGATTTGGTCCATATTTTAATTTGTTTTAACCAATAGCTACATTAATAAACTCGTTTGAAGGAAATCAATGCAAGCACTGCATGGAATAATATTATATCTATCAGTCATGAAATTGCCAAATATGAGAGTACAAGGATAAATGCTGTGGATTTTCTATAAAATTTCCATATTTTTCGCATTGAATCAACACATGGATACATAATCCTTAAACGTTTTCTTAGTTAAAATTAATCAGACTCAAGATATCGAACCATTTAGCAAAGTAACAGTAATAAAACTAGCAAAACGTACAATAATAAAAATACTGTAAAATTAAAGCATACCTAAAACCTATATTTGTATACTTTTTAATAAATACACGTTGTGAATTGGATGGAGAATTGTTTCATTGGCACTCAAACCATATCTTCTTATTTGTATATATCAATATAAAAAACCAAGCGCCAAACTAATCATTAAAAAAACGTAACAATAGCATGAAAAGGATTTAAAAAAAAAAAACTTTTCCGCAAACGTTTTAACCACAGACTGAACTTAAATGTTGATGAAATCGACGCCGACAACGGAATCTAAGATTACTATGACTCGCCTTTTCAAAATAAATATTGCAAGCGCGACATAAATTATAATAGCAAAACCATAACTTCATGTCCTTACGATGTCTGAAAAAATATGGTTCAAGTTGAGGTCTAGTATGTTTTGGCGAAAGTATAGGAACAAATGATTTTTTCTTATAATTGAGATTTGATTCCAACGACCATACTATCTCAAAATCAGACTATTTTAAATGTTCAAACTAAAAATGAGCTATCCCGTGTTAGTCTTGTTATTCCTGCGCTTCATTCTATCTATACCAATCAGTTGAGAACAAAGCCTTTATTTTCATAGCTTTTGTGAATTTCATTAAAGCATTTGATATGACTTCTTTGTTTTCTTTCTTTGATATCAAAGTGAGATATGTTTGAACAATCTAATTTTGTCTATTCATACTTCAAATTTAGAATTAGTTACTCTGAATAGTACACTCTGTATGAATAGTGTTTCACAGTTTTACACATATCCATACGACCAAAAAAAAAATATTCGGTGCTACTTGCTTTTCTTGAAGGCATTTTCATACAAAATTGTAAATACATTTTTTTCAACTTTATTACATCGGACATCGCTAAACAAAAATATTTGTATCATGAGGACAATACATACTTCCGCAATGATTTCGTTTTGGCTAACGATGTCCTCCTTGTATTTTTCTGGGATACTAAACATTCGCGATAATCTTTTTTAGTTTCAGAGTTGGACATCCTTCCGTAGTTTTGAATTTTATGACATTTTTAAGAATTGGCTGAATTATTGTCATAATCTTTCAGTAGACACATTTTTCTGTGATAAAATGATTTAAGTAAAAATTTGAATATCAAACAGCTTGAGATATTTTACTTTTATGTAAAGTATGATTTGAACTATTTCTGAATCATTTCCATGTAAAGATCTGTTTTTAAAATATTTCTTAGGTAAACATGAAATTAAAAACTCGGACAAACACTTGACATCTTTGTTCAAGGTAAAATCGGTCATACATACTTTGCGTGTTCAGGAAAACCTCTTTCTATAATTTGAACATTGAGATAACCCCAATGCAAAGGTTACATGTCTGCCTATATAAAAGTGGTAATAGACTCATTCGTCGACTTACTTTTTTTACGGAAAATGGCGATGTCAAAATCTATTAATCTTGGAGAAACGCAAATTCCTTGTGTATGTCATTTGTGTGAAGATGAAAGACAAATTAGATGGAAATGCCAAGATTGTTCTCTTCTCATGTGTGATCAATGCAAAAGAAAAGTACATGTGAAATTCAAAGCCGCTGACGAACATAATGTAATCATGGTAGCTGATATAGGGAAGGATACTTCGTTTCAGCCAAATCTCTTTGTTTTATGCGATAAACACCCTGAACAAAAGATTTGCATATTTTGTAAGAAGTGTAATCAGTTGGTCTGTCTTGTCTGTATATCCGAGAAACATAAAGATCATTATTTAGAGAGTTTAATAGTCACGTATGAGGAAAAATTGCAAAGTTTAAAATACTTCCATGACAAACTAAAAGAGGATTTGAATTTTCATTCCACATGCGAAAATGTAATTAGTCACAAGACAAAATCGAATCCAAGTCATTACGAAAATGTCAGGAAATCAATCCTAGATCAAGAGGAAAGGTTAAAGAACGCAATTGGGAATGAAACTCAATCTAGACTTGCTATTCTCGGAGAACAAATTAAAGAAATGAACATTGCGACAATAAGGGCACAAAACACAAACGTCAACGCACAAAAAGAAGTAAGTTCAAAGATGGAATCAGTCAATTTAGCTATAAACTCAGGTTGTTTAAAAACTATTATTGACAAAGAACAGTCTATTAAGTCTTGGACAGAAACCGTAAAGACAAACAGAGTTATTGATATCAGTGCGATTAAATTAAATTGTGGTTCTATTGACCAAACTCAAATTTCGGAAATGTTTGGGTCTTTAGAAGAAGTTTCGGACACTGTACGATTTAAAGTTCTTCATTCTTACAGAAGTAAAGCCATTTTCAATAATATGCTCCCTTGCAAAGATGGGTCAGTTTGGGTGAGTGATAAATACTCATGCTTGAGGAATATGGAATTGGGAAACGAAATCCAGCAACGACAAGAGTTTAAGGACATACACGTTGAAGAGATGCTCGAAAATGATAAAGGCCACGTAATTTTATCCGTTTCTGGTCAATCAAAACTTGTAACATTGGCAGATGACGGCACATTCAATGACTTTTTAGATTTATCGCCATTAATTTCTCGACCACTCCATATATCAAACTCTGGTAAGATAGTTGTTGGTATTTGTGAAGAAATTTCGTACGAACTTTCAGAAAATAGTGTAAGGCAAATTATCATCATTGACACGAGTGGTAAAAAATGGCATACATTTGAATTTGATGATGACCATCAACGAATTTTAACTTATGCCCTTAAAGCAACAATTAATGTCAACAATGATTTGTATGTGATTGACAAGACGTCTGAATACCAACATGGCCGTCTTCTGTCACTTGCTTATCCAAATAAGGTTACGTGGGTGTATACTGGAAATAAAAGTATAAATTCAAAACATCAATTTAAACCAAATAGTCTTGCTGTAACTGCGACAGGAAACATTGTTTTGTTGGACTTCGAAACTAGAGTTCTACATATTTTAGATATAACAGGCGCTTTAAAAACTTTTGTATCTTTATTAAACTATGACGTGGTCAGACCCGAGTCTATGTGTATTGACGTCCGCGGGAGAATGTGGATAAGCTGTGGAGGATTGTCTTCAGATTCTTATATGACTATTCTAACTAACATATTTCAAGGAATTCTGGTCGTCATGTCTTTTACTGGGTTTTGAAATTAAAGATAAAATTAATGCATTGTTAATATAATTTCAATTTTCCCTAAATGTAATTAGGAGTGATTGTTTAACTTATTGGTTATCCTTTTTAATGAGATCTTTTAACACGGAAAGAACTCATTGTTTTTTTCAGATTTTAATAAGAGGAGTTACGTAAATGAAGGTCATATATTGTGCCACATATCTGTCTTCACAATTTCATATGCTCGTTGAACCAATAATGTATTCCATTGATATAATTTATCCTTGAACAATGAATTGTAACTGATAACATTGTTAACGTAATCTGTTGACAATTGCAAATAAAAGAACAAGGTTTGTCCTTAAGAAAATGGGAGTGATACAAGAGGGACATTCAAACTCAAAGTTGAAAATAAACTGACAACAACATGGCTAAAAAGTAAAAAGACAAACAGACAAGTACACGAAACACAACAACTAAAAACTAAAGAGTGACACGAACACAATCAAAAACTGGGGATGATCAAAGGTGCTTCGGAAGGGTATGCAGATTCTTTTTTAACATGTGACATCCGTATAGTTCCTCATATTGATACAAATTAGGTATTCACTAATAATTCGGTAGCTCACGTTCGGAGAAAAGGTTGACGGAATTGCAGTGACGACATTTGGAACCTATCCCTAACAGTTGCATTAGTAATTTACCCATTCTTAACAGAACATTGGTGATCTGCAATATGACATAGAGTCTAATACGTGGTTGTGTTGGTCACATTGGTTTCGTTCATATTCGACTCTTTCATAAGGACACTTTTCAGCATTGTATGCGAGAAAAGAATATATGACAACAATTTGCTTTGATGGTCTTGTATTGCTCCATTCGTTTAAGTTGTAAATTTTATCTTGCTGATCATTTTGGCTTATTTAAGTTCCTATATCTATTTTTAAGAAAAAAGGTAAAAAAGCAACAACAAAAATGGTAAAAGCGTTATCAAAGGGCAAAACTCTAATAACGAGACTTCTATGTAGTTCATGTCTTGCTGTTCATTTTTGGCTCACATGGCCCATAGGGCCAAGTTAGCTTTTTTCATCACTTGGAGTCCTTCGTCCGTCGTCGTCCGTCGTTAACTTTTACAAAAATCTTCTCCTCTGATACTACTGGGCCAAATTGAACCAAACTTGGTTACAATCATAATTGGGGTATCTATATCTGTGGTATTGGATGATTAAAAGTCAAACTTTGCCAGTATTCCTCACAGACAATCCTTAAAACACGTGCAAAAGAACGTCATTGAAGACTAATGGGTGGTCTTCGGTTGTTATCTTCTCATTGGTTGGGTTGTTGTCTCTTTGACATATTCCCCATTTTCATTCGTTATTCTTTTAATTCATCCTATTATGAAAACGAACATTTGTAATGTACTATATGTTAGGTTCTCAAACATGAACTAAAACTACCTGTTAAACGGTTAGTAGGTCGAACGACTATCCGACTAACCGGTCTGGCAAAATTGTACGATTTGACAACACTCATATTAGGCCCAGTGTGATTTTTTTATCCCTTTTATCCCTACCTGTTTTGGTTTGAGCCATAGATAGATATATGTCATATTTGACAATGAACTCTCTCCATCCGAGTCACAGTTTATAAAAGTTGACCATTATACGTCAGAATACGATCTTCAACGTGGAGTCTTGGCTCACACCGAACAGCAAGTTATAAAGGGCCTAAGTGTAAAACCTTTCAAACGGGAAAAACAACGGTTTAATCTAACAAGATGTACGTAATTAGTGATGAAGTGTCATGGAAATGGATAAATAAAACCAAGGCCAAAGATCCCTACGATTTATAAGAAATCAAATGGAATACATTTGAAATAAATGTTATTTCTATTGAATTTAATAGTGTTTAATCAAACTTTCGTCCGCAAGTTAAACTTGATCAAATCCTTCTCTTACTGTATCTATTGTTTGAGAAAGTCGGCTAAATTAAGACTAATAGATTTAAAAAAAATCATATAGTGAAAATGCACTAATGAATCGCTCTACACATTGCTACAGTCAAAGTGGAATTTAGTTCAGTATGAAGAAACTGAATGACAAAACCTATTCTACGTTATCACAACTTTAATAATTGTGTTGAAATGAATATTTTTCTGCAACAACATCTTACCTGCTAGTTTTAAATCACCTGCACGATATGTTCATGAAATATCCTAAATATTCACCTATTTCGGTATATATTTCACAGCTGGATGCATTCAGGCGCGATTAAAACCCTTTCGCATCTCTTACATTATCTTACTAGTATTATTTATTTCTAAAAATATACATTTAACTAATTGTTTGCATTTTCTTTTAAAAAAAAATTAAAAAAATTGTCTGTTTATTTATCATTCTACATTAGATATTTATGGCATATACAGTAAAAATGATATTTTAGGATCCGCACTTTACATACACTGATATAACATGATAAACATCTTTCTTTTCGTGTTAAGACCAAATTTTAAGATAACCTAATTGAATACTATCATTTTAATATAGACACTTTGATATGAACACCGCAGCATTTTTTGCAACTGTCCCAATAAGTTTGTTTTTGGAGTTTAGTTGAACATCCATTTTAACTTATCAAGTACACATTTTGATTTAGGACCAGCTGAAGCAAGCCTCCGGGTGTGGGATGTTCTCGCTGAAAACCCGTGCGTAGCCTTGGTCCGTTATCTGCTGCTGTCTTTGAAACAGTATAAATTCCATTACCAATTTTACCTTATCAAATGTGGCCAAACTTATGGGTCAAAACTTTTTGGAACTTTTGGTCTTCGGTGCTCTTTGGCTTTCGAAAATTTTCATCTGAGCGTCACAGGTTAGTCTTGTATGGACGAAACGCACATCTGGTGTATTGAATTTTAAACCTGATACCTTTTGTTACCTATTATTCGTGTGTTTCTCGGTCCTATATTTTCCCCCATTTATTTGTATTGTAATCCTGTCATGTATATGTAATCTTGTCATTTTAATGCTATATTTTGCATTGCCATTAAAGCGGGAGGTTTGGCATGCCACAAAATCAGATTCAACCCACCATTGTTTTTAATGTCCTGTACCAAGTCAGGAAAATGGCCTTTGTTATATCATATAGTTCGTTTCTGTGTGTGTTACATTTTAATGTTGTGTGTCTGTTGCGTCGTAGTTTACCTCTTATATTTGATGCGTTTTGGTTTGTAACACGGATTTGTTTTTTTTTCTCAGTCGATTTATGAATTTCGAACAGCGGTATCCTACTGTTGTCTATATCTAAGTGTGCTGCTTATCTTACTTATCCCGTCTCGTTTGCTTAATTGGGATATCATCGAAATTGTACCTGCAATGAGGAACACGACTGATGCCATATGTGGAGCAAGTTATATTTTAAAAAAAACCTTATATCACCACTGGTTTTAACTAGGGTTTATGTTGCTTAGTCTTTAGTTTTCTATCCAGTGTTTTATAGACCTTTTTTTTTGTTTTTTGCTTTAGCGTTTTTAGTTTCTTTTTCACTGATGAGTTTTGAAATCTTAAAACTAATATTTAAAAAAGGTTTTTTCAACTGATTTTTTTCGAATACACTGAAAAGACATTAAGGAATGAACTACCAAATAACGTTTAGAAACTTTATTATATGACAGTTGTTTGGTGTGTTTAAATTTTGAATTGTGCCATTTTGCCATTTGATAAGTGACTTTCCCTTTTGAATTGTCTTTGGATTTCAGTAAGTTTGTTATTTCACCCCTATTCAATATCACACATCTTGCAGCATTCAAAAAGACTAGATAGATAGATAGACATTCAAAGTTGCTTACAGTAGTTTCCATATGGCACTTTGATTTTTTAAACTGTTGATCAATGATTGGATCTTTTCACATTTACACCAAACCATAATAGCTTTGATGGTTTGTTTAAAAAGTCCAACGTCCCATAAGAAGTGCTAGCATGCTTATAATAGTTATCAAAGGTACCAGGATTATAATTTTGAACGCCAGACGCCCGTTTAGTCTTCATAAGACTCACCAGTGACGCTAATATCAAAATACTTATAAGGTAAACAAGTACAAAGTTGAAGAGCATTAAGGATCCAAAATTCCAAAAAGTTGTGCCAAATACGGATTAGGTAATGTATGCCTGGGATAAGAAAATCCTTAGTTTTTTATCGAAAAATTCAAAGTTTTGTTAATATTCATGTAAACTGGGGCAATTACATTTTTACATGTAGTTTTCCATCTGAATATAGATGATTAATAACTGGTGCAACGTGGCCTATATAGCTATTTATTTAAAACGAGTTAATATTTTAGTTATATATGGAGGGCTCTAAAGTGCGATGGTACTCTTAAGTGCGATGGTCTACACTAACGTATGATGGTGTCTTACTCTAAAGTGCGATGGTTGTTTATTTATTAAAGTATGATGGTACATCATGCTAAAGTGCGATGGACCAACAGGGTGAACGTATAGGGCTAAAAACGTGAAAGAACATGTTTTTGTTTCAAAATCTTGTCAGCTAAAGTGTAATTTATAAATATGTGACAGGCTTTATCATTTACCGGTATGTGTAAGTGATTGTTTTTAAATTTAGAAGACTGACCACATTTTTATTGCTAAAAGTGTAATTTAGGTGTCAAAAAAAATATAATAACAAATTTGGCATATCTAATATTTAGATCATTGATGTCACTTACCGTTTACACTGTCTAACAATTATGTGAGCAACTCCCCCTAGGATTAGCTTACAGTCATTATTTTAAATAACAAATTCGTTCATTTTCGGATGTATAACATTTATTTGCACAAGCTTTAATTAAAAGTGAGAGAAAGGAGATGTCCAAGTTTTCTTTATTTCTGTAGCGAGAACAAATACATGTTATATTTTCCTACGGTGTATATACTATTGATTTAGCAGACAATCTATAATTTACACTTGAAAACATGTACCTTTATTTGACAGACTTTTCTTTTCTTCCAGCATTTACATTTGTGGTTTTTATAAACATCAGTTAACTTCATAATCTAACTACGTTTCGTACGTTTATATGTTCGCTGACCATCGCACTTTAGCGTACAGAGGCATCACACTTTAGCGAAGACCATCGCACTTTAGCGTGACCATCGTACTTTAATGTCCTACATATATACAAAACGGTGCAGGGAACAAATGTACTGATTAAAACTATATACAGGAGATGAAGCTATTTAAATTATAGTGTAGGAACAGCATATGTAAGCTCATCTTTGAAAATGGGAAGAAAGATACCCGATGGACAGTCAAACTCATAAATCGAAAAATAAACTGACAACGCCATGGCTAAAAATGAAAAAGACAAACAATAGTACACATGACACAACATAGAAAACTAAAGTATAAGCAACATGAACCCAACCAAAAACTAGGAGGAAGGGTGGGCAGATCCTGCTCCGCATGTGACACCCGTTGTGTTGCTTATGTGATAACAAATCCAGTAAATAGTCTAATTCAGTAGGTCACATTAATGAAAGAGAAGGGAATTGTAGTCATGACGAAAGAAACATATTCGATATCATTTGTGAAGCAGTTATTCCATAATGGTCAACCAACTCGTGATTGTGTCCTTAAAATTTACAAAGGGATGATTTCAACTTCATCATTTGGAACTTTTGGTTTAATAGCTTCCTTGTGAGCAGCAACTCTGTCAAGAAAATCATGAAAGGAAAGGCAAGCACGGAAATATTGTATCAATTGGGAGATATATACCCGGTATGCAGGTGCTGCTGGAATGTTGCTACTTAGAAATGGAAAGTTCACGAAAGCTGAAATCATCTCTTTTGTCGTAAAGTTTTGTTTTCAACCGACCCTCATTGTAAATTTCAAGATGTAAGTCAAGATATGAGGCCCATTTAACTGTATCTGTAGTATCCATTATCTCTAGTTCTATGGGATAAATGGGTTCAACATAGTCACCAAATTTTGAATTATTTAGTGAAAAAACATTAATCTACATAGTGTAAAGTGGAGTTAAAGGATATTGCTAACTTCTTATCTTTCTTGCCAAGAAGTTCCTGAATGAAGTCAGCAAGAAGTTCCTGAATGAAGTCAGCATCATCATAGTAAAGAAAAAAAAAGTCAGCAAAAGAGGGGCACAATTTGTTCCCATTGGAATGCCCAGTCAGTTGAAAAACATGTCCTCCAAACTTAACAAATTTGTTGTCAATCAAGAAAACAAGCATCTTGATAAGATCAGTTTCAGAATTTTTTTTGTTTTAATCAGAGTGATTCTTTACAAAGTAGGATTTATCCCTCCCCAAGACAAGATACTTTTATCTACGTTGGCCATTCTTTTTATATGAAACAAAGCAATACTAACCCTTTCAATTTTTCTTTTAGTTTGGAATGTGGAATACTTGTGTAAAGTGCAGAAAAGTCAAATGTTTTAATTCTATAACAAGATGAGAGAGAGTTAGATTGTATGTACTCTAAAAGATCTTTAGAATTTAAATATCCACATCTGATTCACTCCACCTCTAGAAAAGACAGTTCCATAATAACTTTGAAGCCCGAGTGTTTTGTTGGCTTTCGAGATAATCTCAAGCATCAAAGTTTAAAAACAACAAAAAATATGACAGACAAGAACCAATGACAACCACTAAACCATAGACTTTGATAGGCATATAAAGAATGATGCAGGTTAAACATGTTTGTGAGTGCACAACCCTCTCCCATCAGTCATTCAAAGGACTTCTGTAGCTGGTTTCTCTCAAAAGTTCATCTTCGCTTATCACTGTAAATTCTGAGATTGTGATTTCCAACCATACTTGGGGAGATGAATATAAAAAAACTTTGTGGAGGAATTTTCATTTTTTACTATATTCAGTACACATTTCTTTAGCAAATTTTTGTATTGTTCGTTTTGAAACACTCATGTCTTCACTTTTAAAGTATTTCTCTGACTGCTCAAGCCAGAACTCCTTTGTACGTTCAAAGTAATCATTTACAGCCTCATCTTCATTCTTCTTGGGAACGTCACAGCCTTCCAATATGTCATCTAAGTCATCATCATCCTCATCATCGTCATCATCATCTGATACTAAAATAGAGGACAAAAATATAATAAATAGATATAAGAAGATGTGGTATGAGTGCTGATGAGACAACTCTCCTTTCAAGTCACAATTTGTAAAAGTAAATCATTATAGGTCAAAGTATAACTTTTAATCTTGATAAAAACGAGTCATTTAAAAAAATACTGTGGAAATAAGAATCATTACAATTCTTCGCATACCAATTTTCATAGATTTCCTGGGAACAAGTGAACTAACAATCTAATAATCATTGTAAAAATTTTCAAATATACTGGAGCCTGTATGCAGACTTTTGTAAAACATGAAAAGTAAATATAATGTGTCCTTTATCCATGAAAATAAATAAATCTATTGTTATGTAACATGTCTATCTTACAGACTTTCTTAATATGGGGAATTAAGACAAAGTGGAACACTTTGATATCTCAATTTGAAGACAACATAAAAGAAGACATTCATTTATTTACAAAAAGAAAGTTAGCATCTCCGAGTCCTGTTTTTGTATAAAAGCATGAAAATAATTGTAATCATGCATATTAACATTGTATGTTAATTTGCAAATAACACTGTTTATTTTCAAACATAATGTTACTGGACTACTAACTATGTATCAAAAATAAACAACACCCATTTACCTATTATCAGATATACACTGTTCCAACATGTTTGCTTTAATTTTTAACCAATAATCTTCACAAAAGTGTATAGGAAGTAATTAATTGAATTACAAAACTTTGTGTATGGCATTTATTTGAGATGTAACATATTCAAACTATAATAAATGAACGACTTTTGTATCAATTTATCTGCAGATTTTGTTTTCTTGTAATATGTTTCATTCAATTATGTCTCTTAGTACCAAACACAGTTTCAAGATTTTAGCCAAAAACTAAAAACAATATAAATTAGGTGCAAAGTGGGTTGTCTAATGTGTCTGATAATTTATTTATTTGTTGATAGATAGATCTTGACAGTCTTACCATTTTAGTCTTGTCAGTTTTGCTGTAAATGCTTATTATTTTATATATATCATTTTTGAATTGTACCTGGTAAAAGTGTCAATTCTAAACTTGATTGATTTTGTCTTATTAGATAACCTACCATCCATATCCTCACTTTTCTTAGGTTTGTCTTCATCATCTGAGGAATCAGAGTCCTCACATACCTTAAAAAAATAGGAAACATTTAAGGAAGTATTCATAAAACATATTAGAAAGAAAATATACCTTAAAATTATGAAAAAGGCTACTAAAAATAACAAGAAGATATTATGTATGCTGGAATACATTAAACAAATCAAATTACTTGCTATCCATCACTTCTCTATGTTGGTTTTCAATTTTCAATGTTTGGCTGCAAAGAAGGAATATAAATTTTCCCTCTAATTCTGAAATGTGGTGACCTCAGGTAACTAACTGCCATATTTACCTCTCAGTTATGTGATATTTATAAAATAATACACTAATAAGATAATAATTTGTAAACACAATTTTTGGCATTATAAAGCCAGAAACATTTTAAAAAATACCACAATTCACATAATGTTACACAAAAGATTCTTTTCCATATATTCGTTTCAAAAACAATTTTTAAAAGAAGGTACTGATTTGCAGATAACTAAACACAGTTGACACGTCATTTTCTTAGAACCACAGTTAAAAAAGCTCAACCATTGTTAGTATTTTGTACTAACCTTTCCTTTTTCATCATCCTGAATTATAATCCTCCATTCATCCATTTTATGTAAATCAATAGAATATAGATCTGATAAAGTCCATTGTTTATCACCAGATTCATAAGTCCCGCCATATAAATATAATGTACTATTTTTAACAGTCAATGCTGACCCCATTCTAGGACTTGGAACAAATAAGTCTTTGTCTACAATCATGTCTGCATCATCCATGTCCATAGTGCTACTACCTTGTGAAGTAGAACTTTGAGGTCCAACTTTTATAGTAAAAACACCATCCATTACTTCTTCACTAATTGCACATGCCCCCTTTTCCTCATCTAACTTCAGTTTTTTTATTTCCTGTGTTGCTTCATTTTCATCTCCTGTATTAGCATTATCATTCTTTTCCTCATCACTTTCTTCTTCACCTCCTTCTTCCATTTCTTCATCATTTTCTTTCTCTTTTCTCCTTTTCTTCTTTTCTTTTTCATCCTTCTTCCCTCTAAATCAAAGACAAATAAATCAATATCTGTGAATATTATCTTAAAAAGTATAATAAATTGCTTTTCTGATTGCAGCTGGATCCAACCACAGAGGTCCAACCCTGAACAGTTGGGCAAATATGGACACAATATAAGCACTTGATACAGGTCTGTAAATAATATTTGACACATTCTAGGTTTCTGACACAGAATAGCTTTAGTTAAAAAACTAAGAATTGGTTATAAGATTTGAATTTATATTCAAATTTTAGCTTTTGTGCAATACACTATGCTATTGCGAATTAATGTTGGATTACCTCACTTACACTGCTTTAAAATAGACCAGCAAACCCTTGTTTTTCCGCCTTTTTAGCCCCCAATTCCTAAATGGTTTGAGCCATAACCCCACAAAGTGAATCTTAACCATCCCTTTGTATTATGGAAACTTGGGGTATAATTTCAGAGATTCTTACACTTAAACACAAGTGCAACCATTACAGAATATTAGAAAAAAATAAGAAGCAGTACTTGAAAAGAATATCACCACTCAGTATAAGAAATTCACAATGATTTTCATGTTTATCAGATTTAACAAGAATTCAAATATCTGTCACCCTTATACACATTGTGCAACTCAATATTATACAGTCCCAGACAAACTGTTAAAACATTCCTTAATATAGACACTGTATAATATGTATTAATAACTAGGCAAGGGGGTGCAATATCATTATCAACCAAGATCAGAATGGCATATATTATGGTTTTTTAAAGTAAAAACCTTGTTTATGATAAATCTGTACTTACCTGTATGAAAAAACATTTGCAATTAACCCTTGGTAACCCCTTGCAATCGCTAACTTTTTAAATTATCTCCCTTTCACGATCTCCCGAATAGAAGAACACTTTACCTTCAGCGAAAATGGCTACAGCCTAATCGCATTTGGTTTGAAAAGCAATCGTTAATATTGTATTAGAAGGAATAGACATCGAGTGATTTGGATACAATGGAAGACAAGTATAAGAGCTGTGGAAAGTGCAGCGCACGCATGAACGTATTAGATACGCACGATGAATGCTACCGACATCAGATTTGTCATACCGTATTTGGGCATGTATAGGCCGCACTTTTTTTCCTTTAATATGTACTTTGTACAAGGGGTGCGGACTATACACAACTATAGACGGTTTTCGAAATTTATAAAAAAAACATTTTTTTTTTTTTTTTTTTTTAATTTCGTTTTTTCTGCATTTACAATGTATATAGGAGACGTTTATTGTATTTACTTCATTTACTTCTTATTCTTTTTAAACTTTTCTTTTCAAAATTGATTATTCAAAGTAAAGGTGTGACATCCTGCATAGGTAATCAAGAGAGGTAATTAAGGATTAAGTATGGGTGTGTAGCAATTAAATAATGATGTCAAGTTTTGACAGGTGTTAAATATTATAATCCCAGGCAATAAAACAACATGATCAATGAAAAGATTATATAAGATTAAATAGTTTCAAAATTTTGATTACTGCTAATTAATTTTCATAGGTTAGACTATACTTGGTCATGTTTTATGAAGATTTAAGCCCAAGGCGAAGCCGAGGGCTTAAATCTTCATAAAACATGACCAAGTATTGTCTAACCAATTTAGAACATATTCACACTTTCGAGTGACCTTACAAAATTATCCTTTCCCATTGCAATATTCAAACCTAAATAAGAGTTCACTTTTTATAATGAACTAAATGTAATATATAGGTTATCATCATTTCAATGGATGGAATGAAATAGCTCTGACATAATTTGTCAGGACCAAATGGATAAAATTAATTGTTTTTCTTCTGCTTCAGGTAAAATTTAATACTTATTTATCTTGAGATTTTTTTAAAAGCAACACAAAATTATATAAATTCCATCTTTGAATTTTTTTTTTTATAAATATAAAACACTCTGTATGAATATTTATATTCAGACCATTCAACATTAAATGCTTACTTTTAATGATAAATGATGTATCATGTTTCTGTGGAAAAAAATCTGTTTTTATATATATATATCAGCAGTCTGGCATTGTTTTCTTGAAAGAAAAAAAAATCCCTCAAATGTCGAGTATATAAATTAAATAAATACTAATTTACCTATATCCTTACCCCAACTGTTTTTTATTTATTCTATATATGTGTACCATTAGAAAATGTATGAAAAGGAGTAAGTTCGGTAAGGACCATATTTGGCCCCAATTATAAAGTTCATAGTTACAAGACAATAAATGTTTTAAGTTGCCTTAAAGACATGTTAGAAAGTTAAACAGAACTGTTTTTGTCAAAGTTTTATTCTAACACGTTGATTTTTACATCCAAAAAAGGTCAAAATATGGTATTTTGGTGAAATTCGACAAAATCATCTAGATTTCAACCAAATGAAGGACCAGAAAACATAGAGCGCAGGCGTCGACAAGCTTAAGATTCAAATAAGACATGTGAAATGTCTTCACAAAAAATATTTTAAAAGATCTTTGTTGTCGACGTATGCGCTCTATGTTTCCTGTCCAATAATCGATGGAAATTCACCCATTTTCATTGATTTTTTGGTGAAAAATCAATATGAGTACAACTTGTGACGTCATAATGAAACGCAGAAACGTAAAATTTTTAACAAAATGGTTTATATCCAAGCTAGTCAATGTATTAGCTATAATTTATCTTGATATTGGTCGATAAATCTGAATTTGAAATTTACGCTAAAAAAGGGGGCCATTTTAGGACCTTATCGAACATACTCCTTTGCAAAATTTAAAATGTTCCGTTTTAATCATTGCTCTTTCACCTTTAATAAGTAGACATTTTCCCCATGAAAAATGCCTCAGGGAATTGCACACTTCGTTAGTGCAGTTGTTAAGAGTTCACTTTCATATTAACTGACAATGAAAAGTCATTCATGTATAGCATTTCATAGTGCATGGAAAACCATGTACTATGAAAATTAGAGGGGAAAAAACAGACTTTTCATTGGACAAGAAGAGGTGAGTATATTCTAAAGATAAATGTTTGATCTCTTATTTCTTTTGTTCCATAATATTCAATTTATTTCTGTTATATTATATATCAGCTTGGACATACTTAGACAGATGTTGATTTTAAAATGAATCTTTTGATTAATAACTACTTATATAAAATTATTAAATAATAATTACCTGATGAACAGTTCTACTATTTCATTTTTTTAAGAAATAAATAAAACATATTAATTTTTTTAATAAAATACATAGAGAATAGGTCTCTTTCAATGGATTTCTACAGTGAACTAGACTTTTACAATATTTTTTTTTTTTTTTTTTTTTTTTACAAAACTTTTTTTACCGATTTTAAGGGGATGTAAAGGGGTTGCGGACTATACATAAATGCGGACTATACACGGCTGAATACGGTAAGGCCTTTCCCTGCAATATTTGCCGGGAATGGAATGATGAGAAACGGTCACTGGATAAAATGCTAGAGAAAGCAAGGTCAAAGCTTTTATTTTCATCAAGTGCCATAAGCCCTTCTGTGCAGGAGGCAGGCAAGAAACTTGAAACGGCAAAGCTGAGTGAATTGGCGTTGCCGTCAAAGCATGAAAAACTATCGAAAGTTCGAACTGATCATAGTGCAGATGATCGTGAACCTCAAAGTACGGGAGTACATTTTGAAGCAGTTGAATTTAACAAATTTATAGTAGATCAAGTACAAATGCAATTGAAAAAGTTGTTACCACAGGTACAGACACAAGGCCTTATTGCAAGTGATGCAATGCATGCTTCCATTGACTCGAAATGTGAGATTTCGGAGAGTCAATCTTTGTCTAGGCCAAGGGCCCACTATAGTAAATTTATGCCATCCGATGATCAGATTTCTGTTGTTTCCCATGAAATTGAGGATGAAATAAGTATGGGTGGTTCAGCTATTTCTGATGAAAATAATAATGATGCCCACTCTCAGTCACATTCTCATGAAAAAGACTTTTCTCTGTTTAGTGAAGGAGCACCAGGATCTACTGATCCAATTCAATGGAATAATTTTCTCCATAAATTGACAACTAAATTGAAAATAGATTGTTCAGAGGAAACTGAAACAGAAACAGTCAGAACTTCCTATTTGCCTTCAAGACTGAATTCTGGCAATTCAAATAAATCAGCTCATTTGAAATTACTTCTAGAGGGTACCACAGTTGAAGTTTTTAAGAATGTGGAAAAGGAAGCCATGTCTGGAAGACTCAAAAATAGGTCCGTTCGTCTTAGAGATGATAAGGCCTTTATGGTGTCGAAAAAAGATTTCACAGAATTTTGTTCCCCTCCAAGGCTTGATGATAACATAGAGGAGGGTTTGTCATCTACTATGGGAAATAAGAAAAAAGGTTTTGTAGACCGTAAAAAGTTTTCACACTCTTGACCTTCCTTTCATAAGGAAATGGATGCTGAATTTAAGAAGGTTGACAACTCAGTTAGAACATTGTTAAGAAGTGTTTCATATGGCTCTTTGATAGCAAGCTATATTGATGTTGCTGATTCAGAGGAAGACAGGGTAGAAGCATGTTCAGCTTTAGTAGCATGTTTCAAATCTATGGCAGATATGACTTCACGTATAGTTGCTAACTCTGTTATAAACAGAAGGAAAATTTTCTTAAAAAATGTTGATTTCACTAGCAAAGCCACATCAGCAAAATTGTTGAATTTACCTTTGAATGGCGCACAACTTTTTGGTGGTAAATATTTTCATACTTTGCATTCCTCAGCTGAAAATATAAGAGATGCTAAAGAAACACAAAACGTTTATCGTTCTTCATTTGTTCCTGGAGGGCAAAAATTTGATGACGGATCTAGGAAAAGAAAATCTCAAGAAACTTCTAATGTATCCTACAACAAACCTGCAAAAACATCAAGATATGATAAGCAGGATTTTAATGACCGTCGTGGCACTGACACTTTGACTAATTTTCGTGCCTTGCCAGCAAAACAAGGAGGAAAAGGATCTTTTTTATGGAAAAATTCCTCCCAGAAAAATTTCAAGAAAGAAACAATTATATGTCTGCGGTAAGTCTCCAGGTAGGAGCACGGTTGTTACATTACCACAGTCAGTGGTTTCAAATAACTCAAGACAAGTTAGTACTTCAGATAGTGAAGAACGGATTAATTTTAGATTTCATAAGTCTTCCAGCTTTTACAGAAGTAAAAGAGACAGTTGTACCCAGAGTAGGTACAAAAAGATCTTCTATATTAGAAGAGGTAAATTCTTTGTTAGAAAAACATGCTATAGAGCCTGTCCCGACAAGTGCAGAAAATCAGGGATATTACAGTACAATATTCATGGTACCAAAAAGACAAGGAGGTCTAAGACCAATTCTAAATTTAAAACCACTAAACCAGTTTGTCATACCTCATCACTTCAAAATGGAAACCCTCAGATCAATTCTAAAAAGTCTGAAAATTAGGGACTGGGCAGTAAAACTGGATTTGCAAGATGCTTATTTCCATATACCCATTCACAAACATTACAGAAAATTTCTACGCTTCAGCATTTTGGGAAAAAAGTATCAATACCGAGCTCTACCATTCGGTCTACGATCGGCTCCAAGGATTTTCACAAAAGTGATGGCAGTAGTAGGTGCGTTTCTGCGAAAACAAATGATTCACATATTAATGTACCTGGACGATTGGATGTTAAAAAACAGCAGCAAAGTAAAGCTGACAAAACAATTACAGTACACTCAAGAATTGTTAAAAAATCTGGGTTTGATAATCAATGTGAAAAAATCTTGTTTAGTTCCGACTCAAACAATAGAGTATCTGGGAGCAGTGATTCACTTAAAAGAAGGTCTTGTGTTTCCGTCTCTAGAGAGATTCAAAAATATAAGTCAAATGATTCATATATTCCTAAATTCACAAACAGTAGAGGCATGTGTAATGTTGAGACTACTTGGTCTAATGGCATGCATAGATTTAGTTCCATGGGCCCGACTGCACATGAGACCACTTCAGCTTTATCTTCTAGCTTGGTGGAGACCAGCTCTACACAGTTTAAATCATTTGATTCCACTGTATTAACCTCTCCAGGAACATCTATTCTGGTGGCTAAACCAAAGAAATTTTTTCAAGGGAGTGCTATTAGAACAAGAATCTGCTCAAGTGACTCTAGTGACAGATGCGTCAGTCGGGATGGGGAGCTCATATAAACAATTATCAGATAGCAGGTGTTTGGTCGCCTCAGTACAAAGTAAAACACATCAATTGGCTAGAACTCAAAGCTGTGCAGTTAGCACTGCAAACATTTCTGATAAAAGTACAATTCAAAAGTGTGCTAGTGAGAACAGACAATGCAACTGTCATCAGTTATCTGAACAAACAGGGAGGTACACCTTACTTGGCATGGGATCTTTTGAAATGGTGTATAAATAACAATGTCAAAATCCAAGCTGTTCATATTCTGGGAAAAAAGAATATTATAGCAGATGCCCTGTCAAGGGGGAAACTGACCATTCTTTTGACAGAATGGGCATTAAATACGACAATAGTGAATTTGCTGTTCCTTCAGCTAGGAACACCAGTAATAGATCTGTTTGCGACTTCAATGAACAACAAGCTGCCAGTGTTTTGCTCTCCTTGGCCGGAAGAAACAGCAGTGTCAATAGATGCACTGTCAATGATATGGACAAATCTGTTGCTTATGCATTCCCGCCACCGATCATTCTAAACAGAGTATTACAAAAAATACAGAAAGAGGACTGTGTAATTTTACTGATAGCGCCAATGTGGCCGAGACAGTCGTGGTACAGTCAACTTCTCAACCTGTTAATAGACATTCCAATACAACTGCCTGTCCAACAAAATCTATTAAGTCAAAATGGAATTTTTCATCCAAATCCAAGTGTTCTAAATCTTGTAGCTTGGAAAGTGTCAAAAGATCTTACACTGCAAAAGGATTTTCACCAAAAATTGCTTCAATTATTTCCAATGCACGAAAACAATCAACACAGACAGTTTATAATGCAAGACTCAAGATATTTGACAGCTGGTGTCAAGAACGGGGTGTCAATCCCAGTACGGCAACTGTGCCAGAAATAGCTGAATTTCTTATGTTTTTACATACTGTAAAGAATTGTAAGCCAAGCACTTTAGCTGGCTACAAGTCAGCAATAGCTTTAATACATTCATCTAAAGATAGAATTTCTATTAACATGGATTTGCATAACTTAATTAAAGGATTGTACAACATTAATCCACCAATAAGGCAGTTGGCGCCAAATTTGGATTTGCCGTTGGTTTTGCAAGTGTTAACAAAGACACCTTTTGAACCACTAGAAGAAGCAGAATTGAAATATTTAACCTTAAAGAGTTTTTCTTATGGCATTAGCTTCTGCTGCAAGAGTCAGTGAAATACACAGTTTCACTATTAATGACAAACATTTCAGGAAAGAGCAAGGAGGTATACGGTTGTTGCCAAATATGCAATTTCTTGCTAAAACTCAAACTTTGAATAAACCATGGGAACCAGTATTCATTCCCAAATTTGAAAACTATGCTACAGATCTATAGGATTTACTGCTGTGCCCTTGTAGAGCACTACTAGCTTATATTAAAAGAACTGAAGTTTTGCGCAAATCACAAAGACTCTTTGTAACATATCAAAAGAATCATCATGTAGAGGCTTCTAAGAATTCCATTGCACGATGGATTGTGAACACGGTTAAATATGCATATGAACATGCAGATACAGACACACTTCAGTTTGTGAGCCATTTGCTAAAAAAATCAAGATGTATATAAAAGTTGCTTTGTTATCATTTCAAATTGAACCGTGTTAACAAATTCTCCCAACCTTGTCATACATAGGAATGTCACATATTAACTACATAACATTCCTAACTTGGTACCATACTAAACCATTTCCCTTTTTCCATATCTAATATGTACATATCATTATAAAACCTGCCTTATTGCTTACCTTGGTGCCATACTAAACCATTTCCCTTTTTCCATATCTAACATGTACATATCATTATAAAACCTGCCTTCTAACTGCTCCTCATCTTCTTCCTATTAATTAAATTGAGACGGATAGGTTCAATATTATTCAATCATTCCTTTTCAAGAGTTATTTCAATCTATTATATCCAAATATAATATGTCAAATTTTATAAGATATTTTATAAAGTATGTTCCATATTAGAAGAAAATTCAAACAATAGCTCATACACATATATATCTTTAGCTCAAATTGAACCATTTATAAAGTAAATGCTCTGCAAACTGTCTTTGGTCATAAAAAGCTCTTCTAGAAATCGAATGAAATTCAAATACAGTTTGACAAAGTTATTGATGTTTAAAAAAGTTTTCATCACTGACTGAACGTAAATATTGACAACGCCAACAAGGGAATCTTGCAATGACATCTCTGCAGGCTCGACAAAAACAATTGGTCGAAATAAGATGAATCAATGGATAAGTAAATAAATAGAGAATGTGTCTATGGGCCACAGATGTCCCTGTTGTAAATATACATGAGTCAATGCACTAATCATTAAAAAACAAATCTTTAAAGTTAATGAATATATTTCTACATGCTATTTCTTATCATTTATCTAGCTGTTTGTCAAAACAACATACAGATGCAGGATTCACGTATTTAAGATCCTTTTGTGGTAATAAGCATTGTGTATGAGTATTACATTTGGTTGAGGCACACTAAGTAAGAGATAGGAAACGATATATTTATCTTTTTTTTTGTTTATACAGGGGCATCAAAGTTACCCAAGAACAGTAAAAGTGATGCTGCCAATTTTATATGTAGTAATAAGTTTGTGTACAAGTTTCATTACACTTGGTTGAGGCAAACTTTGTAAGAGATAGGAAATGACAGATTTAGCTATTTTCCATTTAGAAAGTGTTACACTTAATGCTCCTCTCACTTAGTAGCAGGGGCATAAAAATGAAGGAAGAGGCAAACAAATGCTATTTTTTCTCTACTTAAGTGACCAAGGTTTCAACTAATTACCTCATCAAAGACTCCACCAAAGCATACAGCTTTATTACCAGGGATTGTTACCATAGGCATGCCACAACGAGGACTAGGTTTATTTCCGGACTGTTTCCCATTTACCCACCTCCATTTCATAGGTGCACTATCATCCTTCTTCTTGGCTATAAAGTAATGATTTTAAACTGATGACACAGAGATTTATGTTTCGTCTTTTTGAAATTTTGGTAGAATAATGAAAATATTGATTCCAAATGAAAATATTCAAATCTGTAAACTATGAAAATACGAATAATGGGAAGGACCAATTAACATCAATAAAATGAGAAATACCAATGCTAATTATATTGCATAAAAATACAAATTGACTTACCATAAGTAGTGCCCTTAACACTAACCAAAACACAAACTTTGTAAACAATGTAAAAGTTTTAGAGTCAATGAACCATAATTAGGGGATGGGGCCATATCATCTCCATGGAAAAGTGACTAGCAAATGTGATTACAGTTGTATACCAAATATCAATGACAGAACATTAGCTGTTCCTCTTAAACTGATCTTGAACATGCAAACTATGTTAAACATTCAGATTCAAAAGATCATGACTGAGGAGGTATAGCCAATTAGTCTCCATTACAATGAGATGTGCCAAAGCTTAAACATCTGCATACCAAAAACCATTGATCTACCACTTGATGTCCCAGCTAACCTAACCTTGTCACAAAGTAATACATGTAACTAAGTAAGTGATTTTTAATTTTAGTTTCTTGTGTATAATTTGGAGTTTAGTATGACGTCCATTATCACTGTACTAGTATACAATTTTTAAGGGGCCAGCTGAAGGACACCTCCGGGTGCAGGAGTTTTTCTCGCTACATTGAAGACCCATAGGTGGCCTTTGGCTGTTGTCTGCTCTATGGTCGGGTTGTTGTCGCTTTCACACATTCCCCATTTCCTTTCTCAATTTTAAGTAAAAATTTCAAAGTCAATAGACCATGACTGAGGGGAAGGAGCCAAATAGTCTCTTTGGAAATGAGATGTACCAATGCTAACACAACTACATACAAAATTTCATTGACCTACCAGTAGTGGTTCCCCAAAAACTGACCGAATCACAATGCTATACATTTTTGATGATGAAGCTGCCAAAACCAACATACCTTTGTGTCAATAATTGATTATGTCAAGGCAAGACAAAAATACATAATGAGGTATAATAATATTTATCAAACTAACAGTAATGAACTTGAGATAATTTAGTGGGAAAAAAAAGTATATATGTAATTTTATGCAACTGTCATACAAGTGAAAAGTTTAGCTAGTTATAAAACCAGGTTTAATCTACAATTTTGTACATAAGATATGCTTGTACAAAGGAATATGACAGTTGTTATCAATTTGTTTGATGTGTTTTGAGATTTTGATTTTGCTATTTGAATAGGGACTTTCTATTTTTAATTTTCCTCAGAGTTTAAATTTTTTTTGGTTACTTTTGACCATGATTTCTTTATTAAATCCACTTCCTTTTTCATGTATTGAGTTAGTGTAAATCCTACTTTGATCTTTCCTATTTCTTTAATTCAGCCCAACTATTGACCAATGAATGGCTTTTTTTTGGTTTCATTTTGGTTGTTGTTTCATTTATTTATAAATTTCATCTCCTCTTATCTATTCTAAATCTGAACAAATAAGATACCTCACCCCATTTAGCTTTAGTTTTTCACGAGTTTGACTTGATAGCAATAAATAATTCATTGGATACCATTTTTAGTGGATTATCTGGGTACAGATGAACCACGGATTCAAATGTTCTATAAATTACATTTTTTTTATAGGCTTTGTATGCAGAGATTGGCAAAACTTCAAAATCAATTATCCATGAAAGTGTAAGTTTTCCTCAATCCACGAAAACTGATACCAACAAATATAAATGAATCCTTAGAAAAGAGAATGTACAAACCATCACATGCACACAGTATAAACATATCAGTATGTATTGTTCCTTTATCAACGTCTTTCTTCATTCTCTCCTTGCTGTAGCCTCCATACACCACTGCCTTAGGGAGATCTTGGAACACGCCCATCATGAACCCTGACCTTGGGGCTGGTGGATTACCTGTTACTTCAAGCTTATCCCACGAGTAGGTTTCAAAATTAAATGCAAATGCATCATTAAAATATTTGTAATCCCTGTAAAGATATAAGAAATTTATAAAATTAAATAATTGAAATTAAAATATCAAACATGGTATTTTAACTTTCATTCAATATTTTAAATAAATTTAAAAAAACAAATGTATTATTTTTTCAGTGATTAGATTTTAAACAAAAAATCATAAATAGTTTTTATCATATGTACTAAAATGAGATTGTAAAGAATTGTTGATCAACATGGAGTGATTTTTGTTTGATTAATGTTCAGTGTCAAACAATGTACAGTATATTCACAATGAGAACAAATTATTAACTAATACAATAGATAGGTTCTGAAAGGTAGAAAGGTCAACTGGCATGAATTACACACAATTTGGACTGCCATAGATAAATGGAGAGAAAGAATCAATTTTTATGTTCACATTGGTACCAGACAAGGCTGCATATTTATACATTCTGCACAGACCAACCTAAATACTTTTAAGAAATGGTTTTACCCTTGGTCTAAAGGATGACAATTTTTCCAACACCAGACAACTATTTATATTAATTTAACAACAAACCTAACGTTGTCATGGAAACCTCCAAACACAATCAGCTGTTTCTTACAAATAACCATTCTGTGACCACTTCTGCTGGATGGTGATCCCGGGACACTGAAACCGAATAAAATTCTCAAATCAAAGTGTCTAACTGGTATAGTAACAGGAACAATGCATTGTCAGATTTATTTTTTTCGATATTGTCTAACAGGAAATCTGTTGGAAACATTGTTGTTACATATGAAGAGTTACCAAAACATACTATTGGCAACATTGAATAAGAGTTTATCTCTTTTTATATGAAACAAAAAGTATGAAAGTCTACTTATTTCTTTGAATATGAAATTTTCATGATTCAAGTCACTTGAAATCAACATGTTTTTCTTTATTAAATAGAGGAGCATAGAGTTTAATTGTGCAATCTATTTATCTTTTAAAATTCTTCTGGAAAAAATTGGTATTCTAAGCAACCTTGGACGTTAATTTGTATGAAAATATGAGCAAAATTAGTTGGAAGAAATAAAGATATATATAATTCAATATCTGTACAGTTATGAAGATTCAGATAATGGAGAAGATTTTCTTATAAAAAACAAGTTCATGTTCACCTTTAACTTAAGGTAAATCATATAAGTATAGACTTTTTGACACAGAATTTTCTTATAATTTGCCAAAATGTAGATTTTACTATGCTTTTATCAAAAATATAATAAAAAGTATGGGTCACTGTGCTATTTTTCAAGCTATGAGTGTTTGAAAATTGCCTAAATTTGGTAAGATTGTACATGAAAAAACACATTTTTCTCTATGAGATAGATTCTTGAAATAAACAGTGAGAAGATAGGTTTTATTATATGTTTTAAGAAAATAAAAAGAAAAAATAGTGTCACTGATCTTGTTTTCTTGCTACAAGTAAAAATTTAAAAAAAATCCCTATTAGGCCAAAAAAAATATATGTCTGTTTACAGTTACCCTAAGCCATTTTATTTCCGTCGTAAAGTGAAAGATTTATGATACTTGTGTCAAAAGCAAAGTAAGGGTTGCCAATAAATTTAATCAAATGCCTGATACATCCCAATATTCACAATCGTGAATAAGAAAGCTGTTTTAAGGAAATTTGCAACTCGTGCAATGACATAAAAACTTTGCTGCCATTTTTTTCAAAACAATAACCAAGGGAAATAATCCAATCAATCATTAAAAATGCTGTAAACTCTGCCCATGGACAACTCAGACCATGGCAAGACGGACCACACAACTCAAAATTATGGCGCAAAAAATAAAATGAATACCAACCTACCTAACGTATTCATTTTTATGATGTAACCTTAAACAGACATATATTTTTTTGGCCTAAGAGCAGTATAATTTTTTTACTACTAGAGTTATCTCCCCTTAAATGGCTCATTTGAAAAAATGATTAAAAAAGCATAACATAATAATATTTGTTTAAATATTTTGAATAACAATAAATCACAAAGTTTTCTTTATATAAATAAACAGTCTAACCATTAAATAGGAAATCTGTCTCCAAATTTGCAGATTTGGGCAAATAACTAGACCGATTTTGTACTGTGATTGTACAATCTAAGATGGCGGCATACCATGAATCTAATTTAAAAGAGCAAAACTTGGCCATTTAAAGTATATAAGTCATTTTTTTTTTAATTTAAAGTTTCATATGACTATAAATGCCAGGTGGCAGTAAGCATGGTATTGGTATTTTCAACAAGCAGTCAATGTATTTCAAGTCTCTATTTTTTTTTTTATAAATTATCTCCCCCTTAAAATAGTTTTGTTTTGCATGGATTTCAATTAGCAGTATTTTCTTGTTATGCAACCATTTTCATTAATAACACTATGTTTTATTCCTTATAAAATAAAAGGTTGAATGTTGAAGCATCATATACTTACCGAATTTTTTCCCATCTCTTATCTTTCAAATGAAATACCCATAATTCTTTGTAATGGTAAAATTGGGATTGTGTTGGACTTGCAAATTCTCCACCAAATATCCAAAGTTGTCCCCCACCTTGTTTCAAGGTTACAGCCTGTATTCAGAAAATAAAATAGAAATGACTACTGGCATGACTGGTATTCCTGTTTGAATTGGTATACACACGTCATTCTGGGGCCCTTTAAAGCTTGCTGATTGGTGTGAGCCAAGGCTCCACATTTAAGGCCGTATTTTGACCTATAATTATTATGGTTTACCTTTACAAAGTGTGACTTGTATGAGGAGTTGTCTCACTGGCAATCATACAGCATCTTCTTATATCTATATACAAAGGTACAGACCGATGGACAATGTTTATACTATAAAATATCCTATAGCTGATGGATATCTATTTTAAGTACAAACCTGATGTGAACTTCTAGGAGGAGGTGCATTTGGTGCCGTGACCTTTGTCCATTCATTCTTCTTGATGTTATAGAAAAGTAGGTCATTGTACATATACATCTGAAAGTAAAAAATAACTATAGAAATGATCAAAACTGTACAGTTGCCTGATTTGACATGAAAAATCCTCAGGAGTTTGCACATTTATGTATTACAATAAAATAAATAAATTTTGTTACATGTTTATAAATGCTTACTTTATTCTAGCAAAAAATTAAACCATGATGCACTCCTAGACATAAAGTAAAGAATACCTTCTTGTTCACAACTCTTCTGAGCTTTGGAAGGAAAACAGCCAACAACAACACAAGTGGAAGAACTTTATACTTTAAAAATATCAATAAAAACTTGTCTGTAGCTATTTACCTCTTTATTTTATTCCCTAACACCAGGGACAATGACCAATACCGTTCTATTAATGCTTTAATAATTTTTTAGTCAGTAAAAAAATCCCAATTTTCAAATTTTCTATATTGAAATACACAAAATTCACTGAATTAGCCTCTGGGACCCATAATCATAAATTTTAACCCAAAACGGCAAAAGTTTGAAAATTTAAACCACTTTGTACAATCCTTACACTGAACAATGTCCATAAGGAGTATTTATGTACACTAATTTGTGAGGGTTCAATGGAACCCAGTGTCTTGCCTACTTTTGCTGTTAATCGCAGGCTAAACAAAAATGAGGAAAAATATCAATAAAATATTCCTCTTGTTACTATCTTTTAATTGTAAGAAGCTTCCCTACAAGTTTGTTAAAAATCAAGAATAGTTAAGGATGTACTTAGGTGAACATTAATAAATCAAGAATTCAAAATTGATAACATAAGCTGGTAGAGCATTCTTTCAGGATAAAAATAAGCTAAAAATGTTATTAGGTCATAGACCTCCTTTTTCGAGATATTTGAGATTTCAAATATGGTGGGAAAAGGCTGACTCGAACTTTTACTTTATATTTACATTGGTATTATTTGGGTCTCAAAACAAAGTTACAAAAGAAAGAAAATCAAGAATCTTCTGAAATTTTGGTAAATGACCTTTCATGAGATATTTTGTCTTAAATGAAAAAATTAATGGGTGTTATGGGGCAAATTATTTTACCTTATATTGTATGGAAAAACACCCAGGAGTCCGAACATTTGACACGAATTCCAAAACCTCACCTACATGACCTAAGTACATCCTTAATGAATCTAATAAATGTTTTAACTTTAACTGTAGACTGTTTGTAATGTTAACTGGTAGGAAGTCCAATTATAAGTACAATACAGATACAAAGGTACAATATTTTAACAAAATTTCCTTCTAGATACTAGCTTTTGATTATAAGTAAGCTTCTGCTTCTGCTGTTGTGTTTTTTTATTTTGGTCGGGTTGTTGTCTCTTTGACACATTCCCCATTTCCATTCTCAATTTTATTCTGTCCAAATTTGGTGCAAATACAAAATAGTAAAAGAAAGTAACCACAGAGTGAATGTAATGTTTCCTGGCAGAAAACTAAATCCATTTATAAGTTTGAAACATTGCAACATGTCACTCACCTTTGAACCAGTAAAAAATTCTCCTCCAAACATTATAAGTTCATCCTTGTCTGGATGGGCATTTAATGTTGTGTTTGATCTGTAAGGACAGAAATATCATTATAAAAGGAACATCTTCAGTGATTATCAGCTAAATCACCAATCAAAATATCAAGTGTGAAATTTAAATTATACTGCAATTTTGTTTTAACTTCAATCATTCTAACTCAATTATATAATGTATGGGAAAAAATATTTAAGGTGTCTGTTCATAAGATAATGGTATGCATTATTTTTGTACTGCAATTGCAATTCTCTAAAAAAAAATCATGATAATACATGTTTTAAGACTCAGGCTAGGCATGTTAGGCAGACATATTCTTATTTTTTAATTCCCCACCCCCCCCCCCCCTCCCCCCACAAAAAAAATCAACCAGATGCTCCGCAGGGCGTAGCTTTATACGACCGCAGAGGTTGAACCCTGAACGGTTTGGGCAAGTATGGACACAACATTCAAGCTGGATTCAGCTCTAAATTTGGATTGTGATTAAATAGTTGACACAGCATAGGTTTCTGACACAGAATGAATGTATTCAAATGAACTTAAAATTTTTTGTTTTCTCTTAGAGCAATTCACTATGCTGTTGAAGATTAATCCTCTCAAAAAAATGTTTGAAGAAATTTTCTTTTTATTTATGAAATTTCAAATGAGAAAAATTGAACCCAATTTTTTAATCACATCCCCCTTTCCCTTATTCCAAAACTAATTTCAATTAAAATATTCTAATGGAGTTTGCAACAATTACTACTCATTTAAATACATCATAAAATATTAAGATGTAAAAAAAACTGCTTGTTATCACTGAATGGTAAAGATTATTTAAATTTATCAGTTGGTAGTAAAAAGTGAATATACATTGTATATTGTATATAACAAAGATTTAAGTTTATTCTGGACAAAGAAAGATAACTCCAATTAAAAAAAATTCTTGCTGATATTTCTTGCTTACTATACTGAGCAAAGAAAGATAACTCTTAATTAAAAAAAAAATTGCTATTTCACAATATTGTGAAATTAGATATTTCTTGCCATTGCACAATACTGTGCAATTGAAAAGACTTGCTATTGCACAATACTTAATATAATAATTTTAGATCCTGATTTAGACCAACTTGAAAACTGGGCCCATAATCAAAAATCTAAGTACATGTTTAGATTCAGCATATCAAAGAGGCCCAAGAATTTAATTTTTGTTAAAATCAAACTTAGTTTAATTTTGGACCCTTTGCACTTTAATTTAGACCAATTTTAAAACTGGACCAAAAATTAAGAATCTACATACACCGTTAGATTTGGCATATCAAAGAACCCCAATTATTCAATTTTTGATGAAATCAAACAATGTTTAATTTTGGACCTCGATTTGGGCCAACTTGAAAACTGGGCCAATAATCAAAAATCTAAATACATTTTTGGATTCAGCATATCAAAGAACCCCAAGGTTTCAATTTTTGTTAAAATCAAACTAAGTTTGATTTTGGACCCTTTGGACCTTAATGTAGACCAATTTGAAAACGGGACCAAAAATTAAGAATCTACATACACAGTTAGATTCGGCATATTAAAGAACCCCAATTATTCAATTTTGATGAAATCAAACAAAGTTTAATTTTGGACCCTTTGGACCCCTTTTTCCTTAACTGTTGGGACTAAAACTCCCAAAATCAATACCAACCTTCCTTTTGTGGTCATAAACCTTGTGTTTAAATTTCATAGATTTCTTTTTACTTATACTAACGCTATGGTGCGAAAACCAAGAAAAATGCTTATTTGGGTCCCTTTTTGGCCCCTATTTCCTAAACTGTTGGGACCAAACCTCCCAAAATCAATATTAACCTTCCTTTTGTGGTCATAAACATTGTGTTTAAATTTCATTGATTTCTATTTACTTTAACTAAAGTTATTGTGCGAAAACCAAGAATAATGCTTATTTGGGCCCTTTTTTGGCCCCTAATTCCTAAACTGTTGAAACCAAAACTCCCAAAATCAATCCCAACCTTTCTTTTGTGGTCATAAACCTTGTGTCAAAATTTCATAGATTTCTATTAACTTAAACTAAAGTTATAGTGCGAAAACCAAGAAAATGCTTATTTGGGCCCTTTTTGGCCCCTAATTCCTAAAATGTTGGGACCAAAACTCCCAAAATCAATACCAGCCTTCCTTTTATGGTCATAAACCTTGTGTTAAAATTTCATAGATTTCTATTCACTTTTACTAAAGTTAGAGTGCGAAAACTAAAAGTATTCGGACGACGACGACGACGACGACGACGACGACGACGACGACGACGACGACGACGACGCCAACGTGATAGCAATATACGACGAAATTTTTTTCAAAATTTGCGGTCGTATAAAAATCAAAACAACAGTAATCATGTTAATGTTACACCTTAAATTTGTGATGTATTGGTGATGTGTGTATCCACTAGGTAAGGCCAAAAAAAAATATATGCCTGTTTCCTGTTTCCGACCGACCCTAACTCAAACCCCCCAACCCTAGATCTTTTTATTCAATTCCGGAAAAAAATCGTTTCCGGTCCGATCTCGATCCATATTTTACTATGCCCAAACAAGCAAAATGGCTGCTCCCAGCACAAATGTGCTACAACTAAGGTTTAAAAAATGTCAGCACTGCAAGAATTATTCAATTAAAGCCTCTTTAAAGTCATAAGAAACGAGTGACCGGTGAAAAATTATGTTCTTCCAATTCTTGAACCAATGCATACACATATCATTAACTTAGTCTTCTGTGCACGAATTTATCATTTTTTTCGTGTAAATTTCGTATAATCGTCAATTTTTTTTTCAATCGGTCAGTGTTGTTGTGAAAATATGGCAGGTAATTAAAGTTCGTGTTTTGAAGCCGAAGTTTAACGATGGTCACCTGTTTGTCAACAATCGACAAAAAATAAACAAAAAAGCATGGAAAGAGAGCAGGTGTTTAACATGTGAATTCAGATAATAGTTTATTTTAAGGACATCCATGCGTATTGTGATCACCGGATTTTTACGAGATGGGTCACACTGAGGTCACTTTGCATACGGAAAATATGTCGGGGGAATTGGTTGCTGGAAGCAAGCATTTAAAATAAAGTAAACTTCTTCTAAATATGAATAAATTAAAGAATTTTCTTCAGAAAAAAGTATATGTACATAAGTTTTATAATGAAAACTATCCATTGAGTTATAAAAAACATATGCATTATTTTTTTTGATTTGAGGTTTCTTATGACTTTAAAGAGATTAAATCATTTTGGGGTACAGGACTCTAACAAAACATGACATTTAACAGAATGCAAATCTGACAGGGAGTGCAAAAAAAAAAATAAAAAAAATAAAAAAAAATCCCGACCTACCGACCCTGATTTATTTACGTTAGAAGCAGGAAACAGACATATATTTTTTTTTTGGCCTAATGAGAGATTACATTTCTCTTCAGTTACTTTAGATGTTACAGGTATAAATATCTGAATTATCTAAGTGATGAGAGATAATATTTCTCTTCGGTAACTTATAGGTATAAATATATGAATTACCTTGGTGATGGAGGAGGACATTTTTCTTCAATCACCTGTGTCCTTGACTTGTCTTGTTCTTGAAATTCTGCTATTAATTTTTCTATGTCATCCTATAATCATGATAATATAATAAATATAAAAACAAAGTTGATAACTATGGCAATAGTATTGATCACAAAATAATTTTCATACATTTCACCCAAATTGGGGTATATTTCTGTAATTCCTTCCATCCAACAAAAGGTAGATGGTTGTCTGGAAAACTCTTCATACAGATTTCAGCCAAGAAATTTTATGTCATGTGCAGAGTGTATCTATATATAAATATATACATTTTGTACTAAGGGATTGTTGTCTGGTTTTCACTCTCTGAAAGTGTTACCACAAATAGCAGGTTGTTGAACTTGTTTATAAAATATGTAATTTTTTGTGGGAAATAGGGTTTATATGGATGACATCTCATTCAGTTTTCAAGCTAGACCTATAAAATTAATATACAGACCGTTTTACATATATATTCAAGCTGTGTGTTATATTTTTTTGATTTTCTGTAAATTAAACTGTTTTTGCTGTTTGGTGGTCACAATCATTTCTGAGTTATTTTGCCATTTTTGGTCAAACTACAAAGTCTTAAGGGCATACGATACAGTTTTGATCCTGTATTTACAAGTTCATGAAAATTTGCATATAGGCTATTTTTTACCTGATTAAATCAAATATGTAATCCAAAATATACCTTGATGTGCTACTTTTTGAGTAAAATGAGGTCAAAATTTTGTATATTTGCTCAAAATTCAGATTTGTGGCCGTAATTTCTTTTTCAATAGAAAGACATAACTTTTTTGTTATAAAAGTTAAACACAAATTGTTTTTTGTTAAATAATCGGTAATTTCTGTATTTTATAAATATCCGAAAAAAATTAACTCATATTTATCAAATGTTCATGAATTGAGGAAAAAACGTCATTTTTTACTGCATGTTTATCAAAATTTAAAAAAAATCCTCTATTTACAGTTTTAAAAAATTTGAGTCACATTATCTCCCTGCAAAATGAAACAAAATGTCGTTTTGAAAAATAGGGGTCCATGAACTCGTTTTCAAATTAAATCAGTTTGAATGATAAAAATCAGTCGAAAAATGCATCTTTTCCCGATATGTCACAGTTTGACGTCGCAAAAATAACAAATTACGTTAGCAACGTCATTACCTTCCCTGTAACTGTATCGTATGCCCTTAAGCTTTCAAGCTAAATATCAAGCCAGTAGAGTGTTTGAACATATCTAACACATTTTAGGCAACATATTAAACTTCAGGGAGTACTCAGATAAAAGAGTGTGGTAATGCCTTTTAATGTTAGGCGTCAAATGGTTACTTTCGGCTACTATTAGCATAAAATTGGTCATAATAACCCCTTTCTGGATTCGTCAGAGGTCTCAAATAATTATCGTTACCGTTATTTTTGGAAAAAAATAGCGTGATTTGTCAAATTCAGCTGATTTCTTTAACGTCTAAAAGAAAGTGTACATTTAATCTTCATGCACTAAAAAACCGCTAACGTCATTTGGCAAGAATTTTTACCATTATATGTCATAAAGGTACCACCATTACTACTCTCATACAGTGGTGTGTTCACATTTCTATAACATTTTGATTTATTTTAACCTGTATTTAAAATTGGTTTACAGTGAATCCAGCTCAAATTAACTTTTTGGATGATCCAACTGAAAAAGTCACCAAAAAGTGAAGTAGTTTGGACATATAGTATACATGATAGGTCGTATATAAATTGCACTTTTGGTTTAGAAACATATAATAATTAGAGTTATTTCCCCTTATTTGTCACCATTCAAAATTATTCCTTAAATTAACGCTTTATGGGTGAAAAGATTAAAGTCATATGAAACGAGTGAGTGGTGAAAAATAATGTTTGTCGAATTCTTGAACCAATGCATGTATACATCATAATCTTGGTCCTCTGTGCACGATTTTATTATTATTTTCGCAAATATATCATAATCGTCTTTTTTTCTTCTCTCTGTTTGTTATGATTTAACATTTATGGCTGCTCATTAAATGCCGTGTTTTGAAGCCGAGTTTTACCGATTGTCACCTTATAGTAAACAAATCACAAAAAGCATGGGTAATGAGCACGTATTTAACATGTATAATCAGATATTTGTTTATTTCAATGACAGATCCATGTGTATTGGGGTCACCAGATTTTTATGAGGAGGGTTACGGTTGGGTCACTATGCATACAGAAAATATGTCGGCGAATTGCTTCCTGGAAGCAAGCAATTAACAAGAAGCTGTCACAAGGACAGCAAACCGGATTTATTAGCATTTATTTGTGTCCTGGCAATATCACAAGAACCATTGCTGATGATTGGTGAAAGTTAAAATTGTCAATATCAAATTTGACCTCTATTTTGTCATCAGTATCAACATATTAAAATTTGAAAAGCTTAGATTGAATGGTTTGTGAGTAAATGCAACAACGTGAATGGAAACACCATTTTACGATCTTTCAAGAACCATAACTCCTGAACGGTAAAAGTCAAAATCGTCATTATTGAACTTGACCTCTATTTTGTCATCAGTAACAACATATTAAAATTTGGGAAGCTTTGGTAGAACAGTTCATGCGTAAATGCACGGACACGACTGGAAACGCCATTTTTCAATCTTTCAAGAACCACAACTCCTGAACAGTAGAAGTCAAAATCGTCATTATTGAACTTGACCTCCATTTTGTCACCAGTAACAACATATTAAAATTTGGGAAGCTTTGGTAGAACTGTTCATGCGTAAATGCACGGACACGACTGGAAATGCCATTTTTCTATCTTTCATGAACCATAACTCCTGAACGGTAAAAGTCAAAATGGCCATTATTGAACTTGACCTTCATTTAGTTGTCAGTAACAACATATTAAAATTTTTGGTTGAACGGTTCTTGACTTAATGCACGGACAACATTTGATTGCCGCCCGACCGCCCGCCCTGCCGCCCGCCCTGCCGCCCGCCCGCCGAGCATCCCCAATTTAATAACCGACATTTTTGTCACAAAAATCCGGTTAAAAATAAGAAAACTTCTTCTAAATGTAGACAAATTAAAGACTTTTCCTCAGAAAAAATCATATGTACATAAGTTGTATAATAAAAACTATCCATTTAGTTATAAAAAACATATGCATATTTTTTTTTTAATTTGAGGTTTCTTATGACTTTAAATCATAAAAAAATAAAATTCAAATACATATTGAAAAATAACTTTTCATTATTTTTATACCTTTATACAATTTTTTTTTTAAAAGTTGAAAATTATTTTTTACATTTATACTTACTTTAACTGTATTACTATATTTTATCATAGTTTAATTTCCTTGTAAATGGAGAGATGATATGATTAATGGCAACATACCCAGTAGTCTCAAACATTATGAAATTACTTTTCAAAAATAAATTCTTGTAATTAACTATTACAAAAAGTAAACAACACAACACTGTGTTACACAAATTTATAAGAATCTTTAAAGTGCAATAAAATAATAATTAGTAAGATTTGAAATAACTTAACCAAGTGAACATGCATTCACGTTTTGGTTTCTTTCATATACATTATAAGAAAATGTACCATAAAAACTGAAATTCAGCTCGAAAAAGTTTGTACGCGTTATGACCTGAGATTTGATTCTTCAATGCAGGTCATGACCTGCATTTTCATCGTCACAGGTTGACAGGTATGGATATATGCATGAATAATCCATGGCGTTGTGAGTTTTTTCTTCAGCTAATTTGTTTGATTGTCCCATTTAGTGAATTATAGTTATCTCGTATCATTGTAAACTCTTACCATTTTGATTTAATATTTAGAGCTATTTTCTTTATATGCATGTATTTCAAAGGTTTGGTACGCTTGCTTGCTTGTTTTGTTAGTATAATTGTTTGCTCAAGCATTGTAATTAAGTTTTTCAATTGCAATCAATAGAAAAGTGGGGCTTCAGCTTGTATACATTGTAACTATAAATATATTGGATGCAAATTTAGTAGAATCTGTCATGTGAATTCCATCACTACATGACTAAAATGTATGAATCGTCATTTCCAACACATGTCATGCATGTTGAGCAAACAGGTGAAGAAGTTTAATTTTATAATGCTTGACAAAATGTATCAAAAATTAAAATCTAATAAGATGGTCACTCTCCCTCAGTCATTCGGGAATCAAGATAACTTACTTTCAGAACATAAATTATTTCTATACTACCCTACAGAATGACGATAATGAAAGTGCTGGAAACTTGTAATAGAACAATACAGGTGCGACTTTTATCTGGTAAACAATCTTTTCCAGTGAAAGATATGATTCCAGAAATGACATATGGTACGACATGGCAGTGGTGACATGAGGGTACATTTAGTAATGCCCTTTACCGTTAAACAGTCATTTTCGACTACCGTTAGCGTTGGTTCAAGTTTTACTTTGATTGGTCAATATTTCCTTATCCTGATTCGTCAGAGGTTTCAAATAATTATCATTACTGTCAATTTTAAAACTACATGTATATTAATGTCATTTGTCAAAATCAGTTGATTATTTTATCGCCTAAAAGAAAGTAAAATTGAGAATGGAAATGGGGAATGTGTCAAAGAGACAACAACCCAACCAAATAAAAAAACAACAGCAGAAGGTCACCAACAGGTCTTCAATGTAGAGAGAAATTCCCGCACCCAGAGGCGTCCTTCAGCTAGCCCCTAAACAAATATATACTAGTTCAGTGATAATGAACGCCATACTAATTTCCAAATTGTACATTTTATCGTCATGTACGAAAAATTACTGTTCACATCATTTGGCAAGAATTTTTACTGTTAATCATCTTGAAGGTGCCCCCATACCCTCTGACATGGCAGTGGTACGAGTATGCAATGTTAGGAGTATGCAGTGTTACGATGGTCTGAGTTGACTTTAAAGTTTGGGATGGTTCGAGTTAACTTGATTCCCCATTTGGTCGTGTTCATTTCTGTAAGCATGACCATGGTTTTTATATGTAAACTTTTAGTAAACGGCTTTAGTCTCCTTCCCAGTAAATACATACCTAATACCATCCAAAGAACATAAATTTATATAGCCATTCTCTCCCACAAACTATCATTTGTATTCATTTTTCCTAGAACAATAAGGTTGTGGAATACCCTACCATACCAAGTAGCCTGTAGCCCAGACTTAGAAGCTTTTAAGTCTGGTGCAAAACCACATATGTATTGCTAAATCAAACCATGTTTTTAACTATATATAATAATAAAAAAAAAAATGTTTTTTCTTGAAATTATTGTAAATATGTTTAGTTTTAATTTTTTTCCCATCATGTGCCTTCTTGTAATCTTCAACATATTGAAGTTAAGAAGTATTATGTAGATGTAGTATAATTTGTTAAAAGATGTACCAACGTTAAAATATATATACGGTATAAATTATAAGTAGAAATGTCATGAACTTGATGAAGACATACTTCGCCCTTAGATGCAAGGTCTTTCTTAGCACGTTTTGCAGCATTCTTCTCTGTTTTTAAATCTGTCTTTTCTTTTCCCTTTCCTTGCTTGTCTTTTTTGTTTTTCTTTCCCATTCTGTCAGGACACACGTGTTCTAAATATAAACAATCTACTCAAAAATGATGTTCGATTTACTGTATGAATCCTACTAACGTAAAACGCATTGCTGAAAGAAAATTGATTGATGCACTCCTCACAAAAAATTTCAACGAGGCTAAGGCGAAACGTTATCCCGTTGATTAATTAATAGTGAAATGATTAGATATATACCTGCAATCCGGCAATTAGTCTCTAATGTAACAATAATTTTTATATTATTGTTAAATTTCCGTGTAACAGTAGCCAGTGCCTATATTTTATTTCCAATTAAGGGCCCAGAAGGGGCATATAGACATGATAGAGAATTCAAGTATAAGGAACAAGAACATTGATTAGCACAAATGCATAGAATTTAAATACACCATTAGACGATAAAAAATTATAATTAAATCCTTGGTTTATAATGTATAAATATTTATATGAGAAATTAAATAAATCAGGGACGTATATAGTCTATTTTAAGTCCTCGAATAAATGTACTATCTACAATACTAAAATTACGAGGTCCAATTTGTCAGCCGTCATCACGTAAAAACGACGAATCACAGAATTCAACTTTATATATAACTAATATAGTACAAAGGTGTAGATTAAAAATTACACCACTCCAGGCCCCTTTGTTTTCCACGTAATTAATATTGCCAATAATTAAGAAGTTCCGGGTCGAGTCCGATACCGATACCAATAGTATATTCACCTGTTACCTATTACCTTATCTGTACGTTCCGCATCTGACAGGCGCACCACCAAACGGTGTATTCAGGATTAATAGACAATATGCACTTCAATTTGTAAGAGGGCATGACGTAAAACAGCGAATCAAAGAATTCAACTTTCTTTATAACTAATATAGGACCATGCTGTTGATTAAAAAATACTCCTTTCCAGGACCCTTTGTTTTCCAAATAATTAATATTACCAATAATTGAGAACTTCCAGTTCGACGGGTTCAAACAGAAAGATTTGAAAGCAGAGAAAAACTGTGTATCTTATAATCGGCATGACTTTATCAGATGACAATACTAATACTAAAATAAGGCTTGCGCATAGTTATATACTTTAATCAGTCACGGACCCGTAATATCACGGGTGTGTTCTGGTTAACTACTATAATTATAGTCATATTGGCTTGACTAAAATTTCCAACAGCATTAAGAACCTGACCGAATGTCTTCATAGCTTAATAAATAAATATTTTTTTGCTGATTGCCTCAACTAGTAAAGTAAAGTAAGGTATTTGCTATTTTATGGCCACAATTCAAAGTCCGTCAAGGAGATCATCTCTATCGGACCTAAATTTTTCACATGTAATTAAAATATGGATTTCATCTTTAACATGTTTAACACAGCCAGAGGAGCATTTTTGAAAATTCTTTCATTTCGTGGAATATTAGAAAAAAATTACTAAATTCTAAATTGCAGCTTATAAGCAGATATACGTAATTTACAAATAGCTCTTTTAAAATCAAAGTTCTTAACTAAAACAGAGACCATGATATTCAACTAACGAGAGATAATTCTCATAGGCAAAATTTTGTTTAACATTTAAGTAATTCCTTCAGAAGCATTTGTTTTGCTAACATACCAATTGTTGATATATTGAGTCTGAATTAATTTGTTAAATTAGATATATCCAAAAATTTATATATTCAGTCCCATAATGTTTTACTTCTTATGTATAAGAAGATGTGGTATGCGTGCCAACGAGACAACTCTCCCATCCAAATAACTATTTATAAAAGTAAACAATCATAGGTCAAGGTACGGCCTGCCGCACGGAGCCTTGGCTCACACCGAACAACAAGCTACAAAGGGCCCCAAAATTACAAGTGTAAAACCATTCAAACGGTAAAACTAACTGTCTAATCTATATTAAAAAAAAAGAGAAACGAGAAACATGCATGTATAAAATGCATTAACAAACGACAACTACTGTACATCAGATTCCTGACTTAGGACAAGTGCAAATATTTGCAGCGGGTTTAAACGTTTTATAATGGTACCAAACCTTCTCCCTTTTACTGAGATAATAGTATAATATCACCTAGATCACAAAATAGTTTAATTTAAAAAAAAATCTAATATTTTTTTGTTAGCAATTAAATGAAAAACATTTGTGATGCTCTTGACTGCATATATAAGCACCTTTCAACAGACTGAATTCAGACTGAAGATTTTCAAATCTATACCAGTATTTAACAATTGACTTTACAATATCATAATCAATGTCAATCATGATGGAGAAACGCCCCAGATCTGATAATACAGCAAAATGTATACTCCTTTTGTGTACACCCAGTACACATTTTGAGAACTTGAGATGAAGTTTCTCACACTGAAGATTTGTATGCACCACCTACGATAGTAGATGTGTATTATGTTTTTCTGGTCTGTCTGTCCGTCCGTCCGTCCGTCCGTTCGTTCGTTCGTTCGTTCTTTCGTACTTTTTATAAAATCCTTTCTTAGTTTATAAGAGACTTTAAGAGCTTTATTTCATAGTTCAGTTTTAGCTAGATGAAACTTCCAGATGCAGTAAAGTGAACACTTTGTAATGTGACACACAATCAATCAAGGTATTCTGAAGCAGGAAATCAGCCGGAATGTTTCTTCTATCCTCATTCAAAATAATAACTTTAGTTTTTTTTCTTTCTAATATTAACATTTAGGCCTCAGTCAGTATAATATTTTTCTAGCTGATTTAGTCTAATTTGGAACCCAATGGCTCTATTGTATTTTTGTTCAAGACTGTAGGAACAAAGTCTTAAGTTCAAACTCGTCAAAATGTATAGACAAGTAGATCAGTCAATAGTCCTTCAAAAAATAAAACATTTTCCTTTATGAAAACCGTTTACTTCCGACTAAAAACATTTTTTGAAAAATGAAGAAACTTATATCTTCTAGCAGTAATCTTCAATAACTTGATTTCTCAGTGTCCTGCTGATACTTTCATGTGTGTAGTCTATTCGGCAATCCTCGGTAGAATCCGCTACTCTCCGTTAGATGAGGTTACGGAATCGGCCGAGTTGAGACGAATGACATGTAGTCTAGATTTCTATCTCAACTATACTTAAAACTATTCTGTAAAATAGTATCAAAGATGATTTGTTATGGATTAATCAGAAGTATTTTTTCTAATTAAAAAAAAAAGATGAGAAAAATAGAATCTATAGAATGCAAGTTGTCACAATTATTGGTGATACTCCTGAGAAAATAAGCAAAACTTTGAATTGTATGAAATATTACGGGTTTTCTACACCAGGAATAAAATACCATAGCTGTATTTGGAAAACCCCTTCGGAATAGGTTTAGCTTTCGATTGAGTTCAACATCGTTCTGTATTTGACCTCAAAGTTTATAAACTCTGATTTGATAGAAACTGGTGAGTCTTTTTATACTAAACATGCGTCTGGTGTTCAATATTATAAGCCTGAATGGTATCTTTGATGAGGTTTTTAGACTGATGTAAAAAGTTAAAGTCATACTTGATTTTTTTGTCTAAAAACAACAACAAGAAAATACATTAAAACGATGTTTCATGTGACAGTATGTGTCATATTAAATATTCTGAATTTTAGATATAGGAAATGTATATTTTAAAACAAAAAAGAAACCCCTTTTGAATACAAATTCTTTTGACTGAAGTTATCAGGCAAAACGCATTTTTTTCTAGAAAACCTACAGAATAAAAAAAATCAATAAAATAATAAACCCTGTCCCTGGTAAGGAGATGTTTAAAGGCCCTCAAACATGTTTAACCCTGCCACATTCTTTATTTCCCTGTCTATTATAAAGTCAGAAACCTGTAACTCAGTGGTTGTCCATTATTCGTCCATGGACAATATATGTGTTTTGCTCATAGTTGAGGGCCGCATGGTGATATAGCAACGATTGCTTATATCACGTTATTTGAACTCTGACAGAAGTCTGGTAGATGCTTGTCTCATCGACAACCATACCACAGCTCCTTCCAGATAGAACACTGATATTCAAACTAGCCCATACATTCCTCTCCCCAGATTTCAATAACAGCAGCATTATGCATATATTTAAGAGTTATTTCATGAGGGATGCTGACAAAAGAGTAGAACACAGCTCAATGCTACTAAGAGGCGATCTTCATTTGGCCCATATAAGTTCATAGAAAATGTAACTAAACCCCGAAACATATTTATAAAATAACCAAATTAAAAAAAAATTAACACACACACAAGACAAACTTTTTAAAATATTGATCTCTGATTACGTTATACTACATATGTAGTATTATAACGTAATCAGAGATCAATATTTTAATAAGATTGACACACAAGACTAACAGTAGCCAGAGGATCCTGACTTGCGAGAGACGCAAAAATGCGGCGGGGATTAACATGTTAAGTGAGCTCCACTAAACCCTCCCCTATACCTCTAGCCAATTTATGTGTAATAAACAAACTCACAGCAATACTTACATTAAAACTCATTATAAAAGAAGTCCGAGTTCGGTGTAAGAAGTATCTTAGAAAAGTTACAGAAGAAACTAAGATAGATGACAACAATGATAACATGAATTTAAAAAGGACTATACAATAGCAATGACTAACATGCCAGATCCAGATCACAAATAAACAGATTGAATGAATATGTCTTCAACATATGACATCAAACAAAATCTCTCTCGTTAAGGGTTCAGTATCATACATGTACAATCAAAAGATACATGAGAAAATCATAACCTGCATCATGGCAACAACTGGATTAGATGTGTTTATGCACAGCCCTTATTCCAGTAGTAAGTATGAAATGTCCATCTTTGCACCATCTATAGTTTATCTCTCATTTGCCGTCTATGACGAGACATCCAATTGCACGAATTATATCGCCCTAGACCAACCATGCTACATAAAGCTATTGGCTTTGTTAGAGCCGATTGCATGGCGTGTTTATGTAAAGGTAATATCCTTAGTTAGTAAACTTACAAGCTGAACCGTGAAGTCATTAATATTAGGCTAGGTAAACTACCTTCCTATAAGAGTAGAGTAGTCCGACAAGTAACTAGTTTGTCTATAGGAATAGGCTACTTCGAAAGGAGAGAAGTAATCCTTACCTAACAATTACTTCACAGTTCATCTAGCAAGCAAGCTAACCGAAGATAATAACTTTACCTATACACACCCAATGAAATAGGCTGGTATAGCTTTCCTCGTAGATACACGCAAAGTCAATGGTATCCAATGGTCTAGATATCGTATATCATTGTAGACATTGTAGTTCCTAGCTCTTTTTTTTAAATGTCGAAAATAAAAGATGGAGTCCATGCAATTAACGGTTTGGCGAAACATTTTTGTTCTAGTCGGATAATCATTTCTCAAGTTCAATGGTTTTTTTAAAAGTTTCAGTTCATTTCAAATCTATTAATTGGTTGTTTGATTGATTCATGTTTAACGCCACTTTCAACATTTTTGTGCTATTTCGTTACGGTCAATTTTATTAGTGAAGGAACTCGAAAAGCCCGGAGAAAACCGCATACACTATGTAGGAAAAACTGACAACCCTAGTCAATTAAAATTGGATTCGAGTGAACCGGCTCTAAATATCATTAGAGTCAAGCGTTAGTTACTTAAAATAATTGTAACAACGCGCATCTGCATAAAGCAGCAAAATGGGCACCGTTTAATTTGAATACTCAGCGTAATAAAGTAAAACCTATATGAGGAAAGTCACAGACAACAACAACTTTAAACAAAAAAAAACTTGAATTAAAAATTGTGCAATACAGTTTAAATAGATAAGAAGTGAAATAAGTGTCAGTGATACAATTCTCCATTCAAGACACAATGTATTAAAAAAAATAACAATTATAGGACGAAGTAGAATTGAGAATGGAAATGGGGAATGTGTCAAAGAGACATCAACCCGACCATAGAACAGACAACAGCAGAAAGTCACCAACAGGTCTTCAATACAGCGTGAAATTCCCGCAAAAGGGGGCGTCCTTCAGCTAGCCCCCTAAACAAATATATATATATTTTCCAGACCGTATGAGTATTTGGACCGTACGCGTACGGTCTGGACCGTATGTGTACTTTTTTCAACATACGCATACGGTCGAACCGTACGCGTGCAGTCTGACTTATATTACGAATTTGGTCAAGTTTATTATATACAAATTCATATAACAGATCAACTTTATCTTTTGTATTTAGCATGTCGATCAGTAATACATTTTATACTCACATACTTGGCAGTAAACATAATTTGAGAGGACAATTGTTTTATAATATTTAGCATCTTTACAAAAAAAAAGGCAAATGAATTGCGAAAATGTAAATGTAAAAATATATTACGTTATTTGCGGTGGCAAGTGTCACCTTGGGCGAGAGTACCAAAATGGTAATCAGATATAAAATTAAACAAATATTTAATTTCAATTGTTCGTTTGTTCATTTTATCTATCTTATTATAATAATAACAATTTGTAAAACTAAAAATATAGATTGTGATACATGCATGTTAGTTTACTTTTTACCCATATGATCCCAATAACATGTATGGTCAGCTAAAGTACTCATACGGTCCGACCGTACGCGATTTGTCCGCGGACCGTACGCGTACGGTCCAAATACTCATATGGTCGGGAACATGTATACTAGTTCAGTGATAATGACCGCCACACTAAATTAACTCCAAATTATACACAAGAAACTAAAATTAGAAAAAATACAAGAGTAATAAAGGCAGCTAGCTAGAGGCTGCTGACTTGGGACAGACGCAAAAATGCGACGGGGTTAAACATGTTTATGAGATCTCAACCCTCCCCCTATACCTCTATCCAATGTAGAAAAGTAAACACATAACAATACACATATTTAAAATTCAGTTCAAGAGAAGTCCGAGTCTGATGTCAGAAGATGTAACAAAATAAACAAAATGATAATAACACATAAATAACAACAGACTAGTACTACTAAAAGTAAACTGACATGCCAGCTCCAGACTTCAATTAAACTGATTTTAAAGATTATGTTTTCATCATATGAATATAAGGCACAATCCCTCCTTTTATGGGTTAAGTATAATACCACCAAACTTTTTTTTTTTACTTGAGAATTAAACTTTACTTAGATTTTATGAGGTTTATGATATTGACTGATTGCTTGTTTGGTCTTTACCGCCACTTGACTTCTACATGCTATTTCGCAACGGTCACTGAGTTGTTACTTTTTGGAGGAAGTCAGAGAGTTTGAAGAGAATCAACGACCTCCGGTTGGGAAAATGACAATACTAGTCAGTTAAGATTTGAGTAGAGTAAACCAACGCTCGTGCGGGATTCGAACTCACAACCTCCGTGTTGACTGGCAAGTTGTTCGCCTGACTACTCACAGTATTTTTTCTCAGTTGAAATAGGCTAAACTTTCATATCAGATGGATACAAATAGAAATATATCAGAGGGTCTATAGAACTCAGAGTGGGTATGGCCGGGTAACCGTAGAAAAAGAAACTAACGGTACCGTGTGATCTGAGAGTACTCGTCTAGTTACTAAAATCTTTTCCAAAGACACATCCAACATCCAATGGATTTAGTGTAAAGACGTCATAAACAGTAAGCCCGAGAAAAGCATGATCAGTCTTAGACTAGAGGCATGACTATGCCGTCAGACGGTATTTTTTTACTTCAATGTCAATTTAGCAACATTTTTTTTATTATATCACCTATATATCAGAAGTCCGTTACCGCTTTCTAGTAATGATCTTTCGGATATACTGTTTGGATACGTTCCAATCTTCATGCTTTTACCGAAGTAAGAAAAGAATAAGAACGAAAGTAAAAGTAAAAGTAATACTTCGTATAGATCTTCGTAGAATTATTTGAATATTTTAAGAAAATTTGAATGAGTTAGAATGTGCGATTAAAAATCTAAAGTAGGTTTATAATTTTCTTATAAAGGTGTTGAAAAAAAAATTTCGGGACGATTCACTGTTTAATTGATCTTAATTATATTACTGATATGTGGAAATATTTATGGAAACTCGATTTAGTAAAAAAAAAAAAAAGTTTCATGTTGTACATCACGAGTTATTGAGATGCAATAAAATATTTTTTCTATTTTTGTTTTATTTTACAATTCTTTAGGATTTTTTGGTAATAGACTATGCAACTTCAATTGTTTTTTACAGAAAGAGAATTAATGAGATCGTTTTTATCAAATATATATCATTGAAAAGAATGGATTTATCGAAACTTATTGGCTAACCTCAATGATACCCGGATGTAGGTCTAATCATGTCAATGGCGAATCTGTCTTCAGACAGATGAATATTTTAACTATATAGCGATTATCTGGAAAAACAAATTATTCCCCACATCACAATGGTGTGTAAGGAATTAGACGAACTCTGTGCCAAATTCGGAAGCCTTAGTCCCCACCTACGAATAGACTACATTTATGGAATGTTGCGAATGTGTCTGCCTCCGGAGTTGAGGTTTATAGGTTCTGTTGTCGAGGATCTGGCCAAAAAGGATTTTAATCACCTCAGGGAACATGAAAATAAAGCTAACAATCAGACCGAATTGAAGAAATATAGAAACGTCGACGAGAAAACATTAATAGAAGGAATGGCATTTAATCTCTCGCTTTTACATTCAGTGAACACTCCATGTGCAAACATTATTTTTAGCTTATTGGAGGAAAATTCTAAAAGTGCATTTCACATTTCTAATTCAACAGACAAGAAAACTATTGATATTATTTTATTGGTGCTAACAATGGCAAAGTATCACCCAGCTTTTACTTTTCACCAAAGAACTGTTTTTACAGAGTATTACAAGAAAGTGGAACAACAGTTGCACAACATCTATGCTAAGCCTAAGGTACATAATGATTTCAACATCATGAACATGTTTCACTTCAGCCTCTCACCCAAAGTTTTCTGCTTCTATTTCTTTTCCTTGTGACTCAAATGTTTCTGACATTTCTACACTCCATCAAAATTATATAAGGTATTGCATATTATAAAACAAGTACATTTGTTATATAAAGAAGGGTATCCGGTCAGTTCGCGCCATATGAACTTTTGCGCCCTACACGTTCGCACCTAGCATGTTCGCACCCATTGTCCCTTTGCACTCTATTGCAGGGGTTGACACTAACTTTTGTAGGCACTAGTAAAAATTATATTCAACTTGCCCTGTTCTGTGTGAGTAGCCCGGTTCGTGTGCCAACGGCCCGCGAACAAGCTAGGGGTGTTTGAGGGCATGCCCCCCGATTATTTTTAGTGGAAGAAGACGTCAAGTCTTCTGAAGACTTAAGGGGCTGACCCTTGGCATTGAGTCTCTGTATGCCGCATTCGTTTCTGTGTATTACAATTTCAAAACAACTTAGATTCCTGACACCGATTTTTACACATGATTAGGCATCTGAATCATTTAATTTGTAAATAATGATTGTAAAACAATCACTATCGTAAATATGACCCTTTTATTTATGTAAATTATTAGATTTCATCTCATCCACATGAACGTTGTTTGTTTACTTGTAACAGGATGTTTTAACTGTAGATATTTGTATTACGCATGCGTGAATTTGGTATCGGGACAACTCGCCCTGTTTACAAGTTCGCCCTTGAAGTTACGAATTTGCAATCCTGCAGACAAGAAGATTTTGTTTTTATATAAATAAAAAGGATATATTTTCTTTATTCATGGTTTTCCTTTGTCATGTGAATTAGATGCCCTTCGTAACATACATGTGAACCCCCCGTTTAGTAGAAAAAACTCCCGTGTATGAAATTTTTCAGACGCCATATTTGATCATTTCTTACTGCTGTACGGGTGTAATTGACACCTGTGTTAAATTTTACCTGAACATCAAAGAAGATGTATAATTATATGGCTTCACTTGACAACTTGGGTGTCAAACATACTGGTAATCAACGATGTTTACCTCCGGCTAACTGCCGTTGTGTTATCAAAACGATGTGTATTGGGAATATTGAAATACTTTTTTGTTACTTCCCTTTGTTTTATCCTGTTTTCAGTTATTTTGCTTTTAAAAATGTTAATTGTAAAAAGACTATAAATGATTAATATTTTAATCAAATAATCATAAAAGGATGTTGATTAAATGAATTTAAATGATTTTGGACAAATAAAAAAAATAAAATTTGTAAATTATTTTAGGAATCTAGACCTCCTTTCAAGGATTAAATTGAAGTTTATATAATAAATTTGTTTACATCTGATCAGAATTCAACATACAATATTTGCAACTACACTAATAAAAGGTCTAGTAGTTAGATCCTAGTAAAATCTTGAAATTTAAATTCGTAAATGCTAGTATATATTAGATGTTATTGTGTAAGCTAAGAAATAGCAACACATTTTACACTGTTTTTAAGTCTTTTTAAGCTTTCTACAAATATGACTTTCATAATGCTTAAAATCCATGCAGTACTAGTGTTAGTGTATGTTATTTTTTTAATTAATTTACGATGTTGCAAATATACATGTGGAGCTTATTTCTTTCTTATTTGTCAATACATTTACAAATGATAAGGAGATGGAGACATGAACAAATATATATACAGATAAGATATATAAATATAATGATTCATTTGCAAGCAGTGAACAATCATTTGTCAAAAACAAAACAAAACAAAACACGAAACAGATTCTTCTTATTATTTTATTTAATTCAAATAGAGAGGCAATAAGGGAACTATAAACATTACAATTTGATGTAAATTTGATGAAAAAACACAATTTCTACATCATTTGGTTACATTTACGACAAAATTTATGTCGATAAAAAAACATGATGTTTTGACCATTCAGTACTTAATAGATGCATAGTTCTTGAGGAAAAGTTTCATCAAATAATATGAATATAAATGACTTTTTTTGTGCTCATTTTTTTCAGTGGGTTGTGATGATCTTCCAGTTAGTTTACCCTCATTTGGAGTGTTGTTCCCAACCTGTTAAAGGTCCATCTTTGTGCATAATTCAAAATTGGAAATTTCAACAAGCATCTAAAATTCTTAATCTGGAAAATAAACCCTGGTCTGCTAGCTTCATGTATATTTTTTCTACCTATTTAATATATAACTAGAATCATGCAAACAGACATAAGGAAAAGGCATGTAAGTTCATCATACAAATATGACACTTTTTCTAGACAATCCAGATCTTGCAAAATACGTCACTAAAATTGTAACCTTTAAAATTGTTGTTGTGCAGTAAAAACCCATATGGGAACTTTCAAAAGTTGGCAGGTATGTAACAAGTCTTACTATTTTTATGCTCCATTTATGGGCAATATGTTTTCTAGTCTGTCCGTCCGTCCTGCTTCTGGTTATAAAGTTTATGGTCGAGGTAGTTTTTGATGAAGTTGAAATCCAATCAACTTGAAACTTAGTACACATGTGTTCCTCTTGATATGATCTTCTTAATTACTGCCAAATTAAAGATTTGACCTAATTTTCATAGTCAACTGAACATAGAAAATGATTGTACGGATGGGAAATCCATGTACTTATGACCTTTTCTTGTTTGAAGAAAAAAAATACATTTTAACGATAATGGAACAAAGCAGCCTGGGTAAGTGGGGCTGCTTTTATAGTAATTCAAGTTACCTTTTATTCACCTTCTTCCACTTCAGAGCTATCAGCTCTTTGATTGAAATTTTGATGCCAAATCCTGCATTCTGAGGCCTTTTAAGAAGATGTTTTCAGTCTGAAAAATACCTATTTCATACCTGTCATTTTGCCTGTTATATCTTAAAAAATAAAAAAAATAAAATAATTACACCAAAGAAATCTAACGGCAGGAATTTGTTTGTCAAAACTTACATTTTTATTGTAGATGAATTTATGATATATCTTAAATATTTATTGTGTTAACATTGTTAGTCAAACATTAACATTTGTATATTCCAGACCTACTTTAAAAAAAAAAAAAGTTCCCAGATTAAAAATATACATGTACATAATGTACGTATATATATGTAACGTAAGGGTACCTAAATTGCACCGAGTACCCAAATTGCACCTATTTAGAAAAAAATAGCAATAAAAATCTTACAAGATTTCCTAGAGACTAAACAAGTTGTATTTTTATGATTTGATACTATGCCCGTCTTTCAACATAGGTAAACATATTTAGTTATACACAAAACGTTCACAGTATTTATCAACAGATGGACTGTTTACTGAAAAAAAACCAAAATATACGAAAACGTCACCATGCGACGTCATCAAAACGTCATCTTTTTAAAATTGGCAAATACAATATATTATAAGCAGGGTTTCCGCTGGCGGTCGCCATTTTCGCAATTTGTGAAAAAATAATAATTGTGGCGATTAAAATTCGTCATTGGCGAAAGAATTTGGCGAAACAAATATCTACAACGATTTATTTTCAGCCATCTTGTTTATTTACTTTTTTTCGGGTTTCTCTGACTTTACCGATCAGACAATACTCAGAATTCACCTTGAACTCGTTAAGATTTTGACAGATAATCAATAATCAGCTGATTGCATTCATAGCTATCGACATCAAAGGACTAATTAATAAAGGCGTTGATTATATGATATGACAAAATGATATGGTTAAATGGCTTCTCTCACATGTCACAAAAGGGATTAATGAACCACTTTGCGACGCACGTGTTTGAAGCAAAATTTTTACGCTTTTTCTCCTTCTTATAATGAAAGTCCAGAAAAGAAAATTGTTGTTATGACGAAATATGATCAAAAGCAAGAAAGGTCTCTGATTTAAAACTTTATCATTTAACTTTCATTTAGATCATTGATTTGAGTGGGTACTTCAAATCGTTTCAGTGACACACATGTTTCAAGCATATAGTTTTACTTATTTACGATCGATGGTCTAGAAAAGAAAACTGTCGTTATGAAGAAACCTATTCAAAAGGTTGGCATGAGAGTAACCCTTATATTTAATGACTACACCTTACATGCCTTACATGAGGGATCAATTCCAAGTGATAAAATGCTTCGTTTTGTTGTAAAAAACACTTCTTATTTAGGAGGGGGGCCGGAAAAAAAGGAAAATTTTAAAAGAAAAATATATTTGTGTAACTTGGCGAAAAAAATATTAAAGTGGCGAAAAATATATTGTTTTGGCGAAAGAGGTGGCGAAAAAAATAATTGACCCAGGGGAAACCCTGATTATAAGTATCCATTTCGTAAAATATGAATAGTAAGCATGGACAAATATCCAATTGTTCAAAATATTTGAAGAAATTAAACAAAAGCTCGGTTATTAGACTTTTGATGATGTAAATTTAAGCATGGATGCAATCTGGGTACTCCTCATTACAGAATCATGGATAGTTTGGAGGTTGATTCAAACCCATTTTTTAATGACTCAATATGGACTAAAAATTAAATTGGTGTACGTATATGACACAGAAGGATAGGGCTACAAAATAAACACAGTATGGACATTTTTTTCCTGATCATAAAAAAACGTAGGTGAAAAAACTGTCAAAATAGGTGCAATTTGGGTACCGTCACGTTATACTTCAAAACCTTGACCAGGTTTATAGGGTGGTATTCAATTTACAAATAATCCTGTAGCATCAAATTGATTAATGACAATGTTGTACTGAGCTTGACAACTACATGTATCTCACAGTCTTCACAGCAAACAGAACAATAGACCAACCACAAAGAAAGCGACAAGCTACATTTACATCAAAACAAATATGTGTGTTAACTCATCAACTAAAATAATCAAATTAAAAAAAGACACACAATGTTTTTGTTTATTTTTATTTACAAAAATTAGTTGACTTGTCCCCTATATAACTTTTGGTTTATGATGCCGAGTCTTCATGTTCCAACCGATTTGGGTCCTCCTGTTCTCGTTAATGCATTAAGACATGCATACATCTCCGTACGTGTAATGAACGCTTTCTGATACCAATGGCTTAGTCTTGCTATCATCATCACCCCCAGTTCTCAAAAAGAGGCTACATGTTATCACATGCACATTTAATATTATTACCGGAAATTTACTTTCGTTTCGGTCCATTGCAACTGTAATGATAAGTTCCGAGTATTACGAAAAGAATTATGACGACATGACAAATGCTAATTCGATAAAGACAGAGAAGATCGAAAAGTTTTCATCACCACGTGTACCTTTGGAGTAAGGAAAATTTCAACAGTGAACCTTTTAACATCATATATCTATTTGCTTATTTGCTTATAAGAACAAAAGGACATTTCCAATTTTAACTTTTTACGCGACGACTATGTAATAGATAAGGGTAAACTACGCACACGATTTAACATGGTCTCTGATGTGATTAATAATAAAATACAATGAAACCAAATGTATATGCAGTCTAATTAATATGTATTTCAAAATCTTGAAACGTGGTGCATTCTTACTTTAAAGGATAAGTAATCTTAGGCCGAGTTAACAGTCTAGCGACTGGTTTACGGTAGAAATTTTACCCTCCAGTATCTGTATCGGTATGTAAATAAAGAGGTCGTGGAACCAGTGTAGACAATATTCGACGAAGTTGTCAAATATGACTGGCGTTTGGACTGTACTTTGCCGAAAGTACAACAGTTTGATGTTCAATGACAAATAAATTTGCTAGCCCCTTGGGCTACCGTGCTAGGGACATTAACTAGCCCGACACAAAAGTTACTAGTCTCGGGCTAGCGTTAGTGTTGAACCCTGTACTATATGTTCTTGCCCAATTTTATTTCAAATTCCAGTAGAATAATTGGAAAATCATGATTGTTGTTTTAAATTGCTTTAACTGAATGTATTTGGCTTGGTATGAGTAAAACATTGAAGATTTCAAATGAAAAACACAAAAGATAATTGTTTTTAACAGCTTGTTCCCTTTGATCTGAAACAATGAAACAATAAAATATACTTTCTTTTGAAACAAGCCAATGAAACAAAGTTATTAGCAATACACTAACCAAAACATGATAAAGAGTTATTCAACACAAAATAAAACGTTGACAGAATCTTACTTTATTTAGAAAGGATTATTATTTTTTTAACAAGACACTATATATCCAAAACATGATTAAGATTTATTCAACACAAAAAAAAATGCTGTCTCACTCACTTTATTTTGAGACAATGACAATAAATACAGGGATCTCCATGGATGAAAATGGAACGATGGAGGAACTTTCACCATCACAAACCATATCTAAGCAGTACAGTGTAGCACCATCCAAAGTATTTCATCCCTCCACCTGAGGATAGTGAACATGCTAATTCATTGCTTATTTAAATCATATTTATTTTAATTTTCATTAAAATACTAGAAGTATATATTTTTTCAATAATTGCCTTTTGTATAAACCCTTCAAAGGCCAAGCCCTCATGCCCCCTCCCTTTCCCTTAGTCAGGGGACCAATAGCTATCACGAAGGTCCCAATGTAGTTTATTTTTGGTAATTGTTATGGGGGTTAAAAATCATGTGGAGCTAATTTTTTACGGACAGAAGTCATGAACTCATTACCGGTATGGCTAGTTTGCAGCAACGACAAAACGAGTTTTAAGGGTTATGTAAAAGGTTAAAAAGATTTGCAAAGCAAACGTTGTCAATTGAAAAGGTTTTTAATGACTTTATCTAGCAAATCGATGCTATGCAACATGCATCTTTCGAGTCTAAATAGAAACCCATTAAGGGTTAAGTACATGTATCATACCATCATAAATGATACACAAATACAAAATTAAAATAGACTTACTAGATAGGAAAATACATTGCTGAAGTTCTGACAATTATCAAATGGTAATTTATATTAAAATAATCTCTGAATACAACTTTCATCGAATTTTAAAGTATGCAAAAATGAGAAAAGAATGCTATGTGACCTTATATTTTAGATAAACTCAATGGCATAAAAAATAATGCCAGAAACTGATTGTCATATACTGTACATGTTGATTCAATTATTTTGTGTGGGTATCAATTTTTGTTTATATACAAAATATTCAGTCTTTATTACATCTTAACCCTTTGACACCAGTTTTAAAATGGTGAGTCCAGACAAATTTTAATGAGTAGGACTCATGGACTCAACTTACTGGCTTAGGGCTTAGTAAAAACCCTGCAACAACCCAACCAAAGAGCAAATATCATGTTCATGTACATAATCATATCAGAATTCGAATGCAGAATTAAAACAGAGAATGTGTCAATGATCATGATGATACTAAATAAATCTTTCAACATTCATACCACTAGATGCATAAATGAGAATGGTCAGTAATAGCAAGCTATATGAATTACAAATAGTGCATAAAAAACATACACAAATGAATCCAAATGTGCTATAACATTTTATTTAAAAGAATTACATCATAATGATTCCAACTGAATGTTTAAAGAGGAGCTCCATTAACCTGTTTTAAAGTAGCCCATTTAAGTCATGTATGTCTGACATGCTTTGGACATCAAATGTTGACATCAAATGAAAAGATGTCATTTTTGTGAATTTTGCAGTTCCCCCAACAACTGATGCAAAAATACATCATCAAACATTTTGACATACATAATTGCTATAAATATGTATGTACAAATGTCTATGTTGTATTTAATTTATTATACAGTGTTTTTATCTCATTTTATCCTGCTTTGAAAGTGTGTCAGATAAAAAAGCTATTTTAAAATGATTCATTTGTTTCAAATTACAAATGAATTAAGTAAATATGTTTCAAGATAAAAGATTTGTAGGACACTTTGTGTATACATATTCGAATGTATAATGAAAAAGGAATTATTTGAATCTGGAATAATTTAGAATTCTGGAAAAATTGTTCAGAAATGTATGACGAAAAATAACCAAACTAAATAGGATTAGCCATGCACGAATTGTTACATGAATATGAAAACAAACTGCCTTTTATATTATTAATTGCATGAGGTACAAATGTAGCTGTAGCTTTATACTTCCTCCTTTATACATTACATTTTTATTCAAAATGAATTTAATGAAAAGCTACAACTGCTTGACATGGTCATATATACGTGCGATGGTGGATAGATTTGCACACTTCAGGTTTACCCCTAATACAACCATTCTGAATTTAATGAAAGTCTTCACAAGAAAGTTTGATATTGGTGTTAAATTGTGAAGAGTACGTAATTGTTAATATTACGGGGGTGTTTAATGACTTTAACTACCCATCAGGATAAGCACAGTATGTAGCAATATTTGTTGTTTTGTTGTTATAGAAATACCTCAATCTAAACCTTGCTTTCCTCTCAGTAAATTCTTTCTGACAGATAAGTTTCCTTTTTGTACCTATAGATTGATACTGAATCAATAGTAATCATTTAAATAAATGTGTAAATGCCAAATCATATAGATATATGCTTTTCATTACTGACAAGTACATTTAATTGTACAAATGTATTGAGTTTGTAATAGCAATAAGAGCACTAATATATAGTCACTTTAGCTGAAATAGGTTTTTATTCCTGATAAAATAATTTGATTTCTATTGTAGGCAAATGACAATGATCGGCATTCACCAAACCCAACAGCCACTCAGTGCTATACATGTTCTGTTGCCAGCAAAGTTCATAGTCCACCTAATCATCAAAAAGGTAGGTACATATACATGATGTAAATACACAAGTCAGAAATGTTTTACAGCAGAATGCATTACAGGTGGGTAAGTAAAGGTAATATCTTTGCTTTCTATCTTAAACTTGAAGTCATTATTAGGTTAGGTAAACTACACCCTTTAAGAATGTAAGAGTAGCTAGTTCCACAGATTACCAATCTGTCTGTAGGACTAGACTACTCCGGAAAAAAAGTAAAAACACAAAAATACTGTACTCCGAGGAATATTCAAAAAGGAAAGTCCAAAATCAAATGGCAAAATCAAAAGTCCAAACGAATAGATAACAACTGTCATATTCCTGACTTGGTACAGGCATTTTCTTATGTAGAAAATGGTGGATTGAACCTGGTTTTAAAGCTAGCTAAACCTCCCACTTGTATGACAGTCCCATATAATTCCATTATATTATATTATATTGATAACGATGTGTGAATGAAAGGAGGGTAGTATACCTTACCTGATAATGACTTCACGGTTCAGCTGACAAGCAAATTAACCAAAGATATTACCTTTACCCACACGCTCAAATTCGCTCTGACAATGCATTCTGCTGTAATGTTTATATTTGGCTTTCGAAGAAATGGGTACCCAGCTGATTTTACACACAAAGTATCAACTGAAGCTACTAGTAGCATGACTAGTTATAGGAGATGGAAATTGATAAACAAATTGTACTTGAGAATAATATAAACATGTGATGGGAAACTTATATAACTATGACACATCAAAGAACTCGCTTCATTATAAATGTTAAAACTATTAGGTACATTGTATATTACTGTTCTTCTGATCATGAATAACTGTGGAATTGAAGTAGAAATTTCCTGTATCTCCTAAAAAAACAAAAATGAAAAAAAACCAGTTTGATTCTGGTGATGTTTCCTGCACGACCAAGTTTAACCATAGTAAATCTATGCTTCAGTGCACTTGTGGGAGAAATAATTGCATCCTTCGATCAAAATAAAATGTACATGCAATTGTAAGGCTGTCGAGAGCTAATTAAAGATATTTTCTAACACTTCTAAGATTCTGCTTTCAAAAGACTAATGTGAATTGTATTGTGATTGAAATCAAGTGGTGTATATTGCAAAGAATGGGCTATTGTCAATTACTATAAGTACCTCTACTTTAATTTGAGACACTTAGGAAAAATAGATGACTCAATGGTAGAATATATCGCTAAAAATAAACAGATGTCCTAGATACACCAATTGATTGTTTTGCATAATTAGCTGTAAATGTTCCATCACTTCATGAAGGCCTGTAAAAAGTTCAGCATTGAGGGTAAAAAATCTTCATAATCAACCCACCCTTCAGTTTTCTTGTTTTTGAGCATTTTTCATGAGGAATTTGTGTGTAAGCTTTTGTTTAATTTTCAAATTATTTACATATTTGAAAAGTGAGAGCCTTATCATCTTACAGTTAAAGTGTTGCTGTTGGTATTTTAGAAATATCTTGAGTAAAATCTATATGTTTTGACATTAACACACAGAATATACTGTAAACTTTTTCTCCCTATTATTTAATTGAATCCTTCTGTGATTATTGTTTGTTTATTTGTCTGTCAATGTGGTATAAAATCAACAAAATCTCTGTTAGATGGCATGTACAAAAAAACTGGTTCAAATTACGTGGGTGTGCTGATGAAGGCCACAAGTGATTACATAACTCTCTTTAGCTACCCTTACATTGTACACTAACTGTTTACGACTTTTCTGATAGTCAATAATTTTAGTATTCCAAAGAAACTTTCTTTCATACACAGATTACATTATAAATTGCATTATTGAATATTGAAAGATAGTAGCATTTAATTTAAACTTAGGAGTGAATGTCAATAAAAAACAAATTAAAAATAATGAGCATATTATGATAACATCCTGTACATGTTTATAAGGTAAGAGAAAAGAAACAAATTATCTTGATGTAAAGGTCTGCCCAGTAAGCTCACTAACTTCAAAAACTTTTTACATCAATTGCTCATACATTTTTTTTTGCACTGAAAATGTTGTCACCAAATATATTTTTAATTCTGAGTAATCAATTTAAAATTTGATTCTTTTAATGCATTTCAAATATTGACATCTATTATTGCTGACATCTAGGTAACATTTTCATCCTAAAAAACAAAAATTGCTTTGAAATTGACAATTAAAGATCAAACACAATTAATTTGGAAATGGCATAGAATCCTAAAAAGTACACTGTGGATTCATTTATTTTCATTGGTTCCAATTTTCGTGGATCCAGGAAAACTTGCATATTCGTTGATACTTGTATTCGTGGTTTTGCTGAAGTCTGCATACACACCTATAGAAAATTGATCATTCGTTGAACATTTAATTTCGTGGTTCAACTGTACCTACCAAAATCATGAAAATTGGTATCCAACGAATAAAAGTGAATCCACAGTGCTATATACATAGATTCAACATTTCATGCTTAGCTATGTACACCTAACACATTAAATTTTCTTTTGGCCTGAACTCAATGGATTTTGTTTTTCGATTTGAATTCTACACAGTCAACAGTTTCTGTACAACTATTCCTTATTACATAATTTTCATTGCTGTAATTTGTTGCATAGGAATGATTTCTAAACGGTCTCAAGATTAAAATCATAAAACAGTTTTGTAAATCTACTTAAAAACAAGAAGATATGCGATACATTGTAATTGTTATTGCATGTATATGGTGCGTTTTTTAATTGAAATGTATGCAAACCATGCCAACAGTAAATTAGAAAATCTCAATGCTGCAATTACAAAACCATTGTAAATGTTAAACAGAAAAACAGTTTATTTTAGAGTCGGCACTATCGTTATTTAACCCAGTCATATGTAAGAAAGATAATATAAACGTCTTCAAATTTTCTTCATTAAAACAGTTTGAACAAACATGTAATTACATGTACATGATAACAGTATTGAACTATCTTATAACTGCAGTAGACAATTATGGTGTTTATATTAAAGCTGTATATTCATGTTAGATTGTAAAAGATTTGACTATCCAATAGCTCTGTATAGATATAAGTCTAAGTAGTATTTGGTTTTGTATAGAAGGAGTTGAATATGTTATGATGAATGACTTAGCTTGTGAATCTCAATCATATTTATTAACTCAAAAATCCAACTTCAAGAAGACATTTCTTTGAAGATTTTATTTGCAAATGATACATTGCCTCATGATATCTACATACAGCAGGATAGACAGTGCTAGGGCTGGTTAAAAAAATTTAAACCACAGATTTCAAAGCATGTCATGATGTCATGACTACTTCAGTTAGGAAAATATTTTCTCAGAAAGTTAATTATAGTTGATGTTTTTTTTGTCGTCAGGAAAAGGTTTATTATCCAATTGCAAAGACTCCTAAATAAATACATGAAATAGGTTGTGTTTAAATGAAATAAAAACTGAAATAATTTGATGATTAAATTTCATTTGACTGTTTTGTAGCTTTTATAACAAGCGTAGATGTGATAGATGTATTAAAACAAGAGAAGATACACCGGAGACATGACAGAAAACATGAATTTCGGATACAGGTTTGTGTGTTATTCTAGTTTCAGAGTTCGCAAAAAATCTTTTTTTCTCTGGTGGTCCTTGAAGAAAATCTGCTGGTCCTCAGTATTATATATGTTACAGTAAATAGGTGAAATTAGGAATTACATGTAATTACTAAAATTTAGGAATTACAGGTAATTCCCGATGCACTTAGTTAATACAAGTAATTCCTGAAACGGCCCAGTTATTACCAGTAATTACTAATTTTAAAATGCATTTTTACACCTATTTACTGACTGCTAAAGCAATGTTGTATTATGGTCAGATGATCAAAAGTTATAGTAATACTAACTAGCTATATATATAGAAGATCAGTTAGTACTCTTAAAATATTGAATGGTTGATTTGTATTAAAAATATCTTGAATAAATATGGACTTTTAAATATATGGTTAAATCAGAGTAACTTAAGTTTTAATCCAAATTGGTTAAAGTTGAGCATTATACATATATTTTTTAGCAATTTCAGCAGACATCAAAAATGGAAAATTCTCCCAAAGCATTATGTTTTAACTTTAAAAAAAACTGTTTGAAGAATATTTAGACTTAGTACCTTATAAAGATAAGATAACGTCATGTAGGTTGGGAACTGGAATGAACTGTTATGTGTATTAGCTTCGAGATATAAAAATAAATAAATATATTTTTTTTTGTTTGTTAAATCATAAATATGATATAGTACAATTATAATTCAGCAGCCAATCTGGTTCTATTTTGTTAAATTAGCTGAGAAACAAGGTTGATAGCTTGTGCACTTGCGAGTTAATATTTGGACCTTATTGAATACGTATTCATGTGACCTTCAATTCAACCCCTAGCTGGAGATCGGTTATCGATGTATTAAGTTATTAAAATTGTAAGGGTTTTACAGAACAAATCGTCTCGCCTACTTTTTCTGTTAATCGCAGGCTCAACAAAAATGAGGAAAAAATATTATAAAATTTTCCTCTTGATACTATTTTTTACTAGTACTATAAGAAGCTTCTGTCAAAATTGGGTAAAAATCCAGGATGGTTTATAAAGTATAATGTTTTAAAAACTTTAACTGCAGAGTGTATGTAATGTTAACTGGGGAAAAAAACTAGTCCGTTTATCCTGTTTATAAGTAATATAGGATAAAAAGGATTTCTTTTACAAACTTTACTTTCGGATATTATTTTATGATCATAAACATTTAGCTTCTGTCCAAGTTTGGTAGAAATCAAGGATATTTGGAGAAAGTTATTTTAAAGTTTTAAAACACAGTGCATGATTAAGATTTTAGTTTAACAAAATTATGAAAATCAATTTCGGATTGATATCATTGTCTTGCATGCATATATTTACGGAGTTTTAAGACCTAAAAAACAAACATTTTCCTGTTTCAATTCCCAAACACTAAAGAGTGAGCACTTTTGATGTGCCTTATATTCCTACATCCTTAAGTAAGCTCCCTTAAAATCCCTACCCCTACACTTTCTTATTTGGTATCTTGAATTATGTTTTTAATTTTAAAACAAAAACATTAAGTTAGTAAATAGCTGTAAAAATGACAGAAAAAATCAGTAATTACCAGTAATCACTGAAACAACTAGTAAATACATGTAATTACTAAATTGGCTAGTAATTACAGGTATTTACTGAAATGTTTAGTAATTACGAGTAATTCCTAATTTCACCTATTTACTGTAACATATATATATAGTTCTATTGAAAAATACTAAAATTGTGTCAGTCCTATGCAAAATTTTGGTGGTAAAATCCTGAGGACCAACTCTGAAGTTCTGGTGTTAGACACTTATTTCCCTCTTAAAAATGAGATATAGTTTATGTTCATATTTTATGTGCCCTACTTCAAAGGTAGGTTTATACTTGTTTGTCATGTCTGTCTGTTTGTCTGTCTGCAACACGTTTTGTCATTATCAGCAACTTTCGGTCTTATCTTTATCTTTTTATGTATAGGGCATCAAGATTCATCTTGGGGCTTTAGAGGTTAAGTGATCTAAGAGTTCATCTTATTATATTACTTAATTGTTAACAATGAAGTTGTGAGTTTAAACCCTGCATATTGGTCCTGATCTTAATTGACTAGGATTGACAGTCTTCCTGTCAGAGTTCGGTAGTTATATCCCGGTTTCTGACTTCCTTCTACAATTTATTATGATTTATTACGCATTACTTAATAAATATGTACATGTAATATTTCAATGGCCATGCAGTGATAAGATGATAGATTATTAATACTTCAAAGTAATGAGGACCATAGATTTTTTGGGTGGCACAGAATAACATATATATATATGAATTTTGTGTTTTGAAATGAAAGGAAGTTTTATTCATATTGATAGTTAAATTTTGATAAGAGAACTTCTTTTGATATATTTGTAATAAGATGTTTTTTAATCATACGACAAACAAGAATGGTTATTGATTTTTTACACTGTGGAATTGAGAAAATTTTGTACCTTCTGTTTGTAAAGTCATCATACTATGACTTTTATTTTAAGAACCAGATGTAATTTATTAAGCCCAATGTAAAAAAAATGGGATAAAATATTTTAAAGTAGGAAAACTAAAAAAATGTTTCTGTTCTAGTTGAACAAATGTACTTGTTTAATGCTTTCACTTCTCTACAGTTTAGAACAAAAATGTCTTATATAAACTGAATGACAATGTACAATTCATACTTAATAAAACATCTTTATTACTGAAGAACAAATATTGTCAGTTTCCCCAATAATTCATTGACCATGTAACATATCTTGTTTATATTATTTAACAGGTCTCTTGGTCTAATGGTGAAAAAACAGAAGTCAACAAAACATATCCAGAATTACGAGAATTTCATCAAAAGGTAAGTTACATTGATTTGGACATATCACTTCCATCAGTATGGCAATCCCTGTAATCCATCTTCTTATAATAAGGTCCATAACTCATTATTATAGTATTAATGTATGGACTTTTTCATATTGGCCCTGTAACATGCCCGAGGTGTTAATAATGGCCAAGGATGGTTGTAATGGCCCTGAGGCAACGCCGAGGGCCATTACAACTGTCCGAGGCCATTATTAATATCAAGGGCATGTTACAGGGCCAATATGAAAAAGTCCATATATTGATACTTTTATTAACCAACTATAAAGGCAACATCATTCAAGAACAGTCTTCGAGTCTCGGATACAAAATTATACAGCTATCCACACACTACAACAGGACCAATACAGAAAAGCCCGTTTCATAACATTTCTTTTTTAAAAATGGTTTTAATTCTTCGATTAAACAAAGAGTAAGAAACTTACCGTGAAGAAGATACAGGAATTTCATAGCTGAACTTCAACTTGTCTTTTCGCATTCAATTTCGCATGGAATTTTAGTCAACATTGTGACTGTCAGATGTAATTTCTGATTTCTCATCCAAGTACTTAATTTTATGCTATTTAATATCATTTCATCTAGCAAATAAAAAGTAGCTGGGAAGAATAAATCAGACAGTTTAACTTTTTAAAGTCTGCATTCTGAGGATTGAACAACGGAAATGAAACAGTGATAATAATCGAAAGTCGTACTCGAAAAAGGCTGTGAAATATTTCCGTTTTAAGTCGTTACAAAACAATGTCAATGAACATCATTTAAACTTGTTTTTATGATATTAAGTTTAAAAAAGAATAAAAAAATGTCACACTTATTTAAAGAAATAAAACGACATTTTGATTTAATCGATGTCCCGTTTCATCTGTTCATAATGCATGACTGTGATTTCGTAATGCATGACTGAGATCTCGTAATGACTGGCTGTAGCAATTTCTCCGTTCATAATGACCAGATGTCGAAATTTTCCTTTTATAAAGCATGGGCATTTCTATACATATTGTAGTAATTTGGTTAATAAACAATTAAAATGCCTCACAAAGTCTTGATTTGTTTTGCACTCTCTATATGGAATAGCCAATTGGCAGGCAGTTCACTGATATAAATTGAAATAAAGCCTGGGTTAAGTCTGAATGATTTTATTTTTACTACATATGCATCAAGAGTTCAAAAAAAGGTCATGTTTGACTTGAGATAACCACCTCAGGATAACACTTTTAAAGGAAAAAAAGATGCAATTTCTTCTCACATGTCTCAGGTTGAGGTAGAAAGCAAACTAAATGAACAACATAAAGGAAACCATTTATTATTGACAGACGTAGACTTTAATTACAGTGTATCTACATAGGTTTTACTTGATCTTCTCATGCCATTATAGATACATGAAACTTATCTAAAATCAAAGTATATTAAGGGCATATAGGAAAGTCCCAAATTTAGACAACCCACAGAAGAGAAAAAAATCAAAAGAAAAGCAACAAGTACACAGACATTAGAAATCAACCAAAAAACCCAAACACATACTGACATAGACACAGTAGAACAAAACAACTTGAGTTTTTGAAATAACCCCTTTTATGAGGTACTGATTGCTCTGGAAGGGTATTCTGATAGAAATAGCAATGTAGATATTCAGTCTTAAAGTTGGTTCCCTGTTTTATGTTGAAGAAATGAATAATTATGAGTAGGACTGGATTCGGTGTAACTAGCAGGGAAATTGTGTCACAGCAGAACTTAAAAACCTTTTTCTCAGTAATTTAAGTTTCTTTTGTACATTGACCAAAATAATGACTGAATGTAATTTTCCAATATAATCCCATGTAACTTGTTTAGGGCTATTCCAGAAAAAAATGTATGGGGGGGTTGGAAGGCACGTTGTATTAATAATACATGGGTGATGGCTATCAGAGCAACTTTTCACACTATAATGCACTATAATTCTCAATTACAATTGTCTGGATGGTGGGTGCTGACAAAAACTGCCTTCCAACCCCCCCCCCCCCCCCCCCCAAACATTTTTTTCTGGAATAGCCCTTAGTTCTTTTGACAAAACATATTTCAATTTATAGAGCGGTAAAATTTAACATACTATTGAATGATATAATGAAATCTGTTGTGTTTATTACAGGTGTATCAGCAGTTTCCTGATGATGAGAACATTAAACAAGATGGGGTGTCATTTTACTTAGGTTTGTATTTCTTTATATATAGAACTCAGTATAGGTGTTAACAAAGTTACAAGAAAGATCTGCTTGCCTCCTGTTCCAATACATTTAGCCTCATTTGTTAATTAACCTTTAATAAGCAAAATTATACAAAACTGTTTAAAAGTAAACTTTTTATGACAAAATTTAATTAGCCAATAGGGATCATTGCATGGTCTACAGTACTATTTATAACACAACTATTTTTGAGGAATTGAAGAATTGCTTATTTGTAGTTCATTGTCTTGTTTGGAATTTTGAAAAATCCATTTAAAATAAATATGCTTTAATAAGTAGGTTCTTTTATGTCCTCTTAAACCATGTTTGTATAGTGGCTTATTCTATATATAAATATTTTGTAGTTGAATGTGTTGTATGCAATTTAATTATTTTTTCTAAACAGAAATGCTTGTATAGCTCTTAACTTTGTATCTTACATTTTCGCATAGAATATGCCCAAAATATTGTATTCTAATAAATGAGATAAAGCCAAGGAAAAGTTCAGAAACTTTAATAGACTTCACAAATATTTTGATGTCTTACATGTCTAAGGTCATAATATTTATGTCTTTAAAATGAAGATATTTCTATCTTTTCAGGAAGTCCACAGAAAGATGATAACCAGGATAAAGGACATCAGCAAGTAACTTCATTTGTAAGGTAAGAACTGATCGCTGGTCAGGTAGGTCATCGTCTTCTGACACTTATGGAAATAAATACTCAGCTTTCAATACAAAAATAAGGAATGTGGTATGATTGCCTGATACTGTAAGGGCAACTATATATCAAGGACAAAAGGACATAGATGTTCACAATTACATGGTTCAGCCCAGCATTCAACAATGAGCAAATCCATTACTTACAGTAGATAGGCAAACCAAAAAAGTAAGTGAGGACTCAATAGAACCGAAAAAAGACATAGGAGGAAACAAACATCAATTTATGTTTGCATACTTATAGGACATATTTGTCCTTTTTAATAGGCCTGTAGGAATTCACCTGTAGATTTTTTTTATTTATCAAAAATGTATTTTAGATTTCCTTTTAAATTATTGTGAAACAATTTCAAATTGGTTTAGAATGTTTTTGTTTGTTTATAAATCGTCAGAGATCTCAACGGCTTTTTGTTGTTCAAAAACTTTATTTAAATAAGTTGAGAAACAAACATGGAACTTCCCATGTGGCCTTAAAGAAATTAATGAGTTTAAAAAAAATGAACCTAATAATTTCATTCATATGTTGGCAGAGATTGTATCATATATTTTGATTTACATGGGTAAAAAATGAAGTTTCATTTCAAAAATACTTTTCTGCAGAAAATTATATATTGCATAATTCAAATTGGTAGCTTTAAACAAGAAATATTTAATAAACATTATGTAACAGTTGCTTATTTTTTAATTTAAATATATCAATGAATATTATGCAATACCAATAGGCAATTTCATATAGTTCATTTAATATTATCTGAATAAAGAAAAATCATTCAAAAACGTGATTGAAAATAGATGAAATTTCTATCTTTGTGAAATAGCAGATCTTTTGATTCTGAAAGAAAAACCCAAAACCTGAATCGAAGTATGTAATAAATCGAAACCGATTAATATTGAAACCTTTATACTAAATTGAACCTGAAAAAAGTGTTATGCTGATAGTTGGTATCATAATTAGACATTGAAAGTGTCATGAAGTATTTTAAGTTTTGTTCTGGTTGAAAATTAATTTGGTCTTTGAAAAATTCTTCTACAAATTCTTTTACAAAGAACGTATATGTAGTCTTCATTTGTATTGTTAGAATTGCAGAAGGAGACTGCTTTCGTGCAGATAATTGCAGATAACATTTTTACTTATCATTTTACAAGGTGAGTATTTTCAGGATTCTAATGAATCAAATACAACAGACATGACAGACCAACTTGGTCAAGGTGTTAGAACACTTAAATATTACTTTTTATTTGAACTGCTGTTGATAAATGATTGTATTTATCCTTTGTAGTTACTTGTCCAGCTTACCAAAACATGTCAGGGAATCAGACCATTTCATACAGTTTTTCAAGGGAGACAACTTTCAGAATAACCCACCACTACCTGAACAATCAGCTTTACCTGACATTCCACCTGCTAATGAGGGTAGTACAGAAGGTAAATAATGCAATTATAAAGCTCCTCAATCTAATAAAGGGCTTTTATAACTCTTTGATACATCAGGATTATCAAGATGCATAAATTATAGCCATTGTATATTTTGTTGGTTACTGTCTAGTTAAAAAGTTATAGACCACTGAAACAAAGTTATTTTTTTTTCTTTTCTGTCATTTCTTTACACTTCAGTTAATTTTATTTCTGGCTGTTCAATATTCTAATAAAAAATACTATTTAAGGATTATGTTTACCACTGATTTAAACATTTATTTCTTTAAAAAAATTACAAAGAATACTATTACTTTTATTTGAAAGTACAAATTAGGGCATAGTGACCTAGATTAATGATCACAATATAAATTAATGTTGTGCCCAATCTTGTTTAGATATGGAATCAATGTGTACTACACCTTACACACCAACGCAGTCTTTCACTGTATACAACTCTAATTTTCCTCAAGGTAGGAAGATTTTACATTACTGTGGTGTGTCACTGCTTGACATTGTACAGCTTGTGTGTTTACCACATGCCTAAAATTGTGTAGTTCTCAGCCTCTTTCTAGGATTGTATATGCCATCTGAAAATTGTTTACACAAATATTAATTGATATATTATATGCTATCTTAGATTAGTTTACTAATCGCTATTCTTTAAATTGTTAAAGAAGGTTCAATGCATCATACTCTTAATTGTAACAGATTTGAGTGTTTTAGAACAAATAGATAATGTATGTTAAGTTTGTTTTCTGACATTTGTTAATTAACTGGTATTAAAAAAAAAAAAAGTTTCATTCACATTTTTGAAACTTTTTATAATTAAAAGACCAAATTTTTGAAAATATTTTCCCTTCATTTTTTTTTTTTTTTTGCTGATAGATGATTTTTTTTTGCGGTTGACATTTACAATGATTTAAGTACAGTCTGGGATTAAACTTTTTTAATATGATTGATTTTTAAACCATAATTAAACTTGGAAAGAAGTTTATCTTAAAGTTTAAGACACACGTCTAGAGGAAAAAATATTATTTAACAATTTTTACGGTCAACATTACATTTTTACGCTGACAGCAGGCCATGCACAAGGTTCAGTAAAACCTTTCAAAAAAATATTTAAAAGACACTCTTTAGTTCTGAGAGCAATAAAAAAAGTCAATGATTTGAGTTCTGTATTTTAGTTATTTTCTTTTTTGTCACATTTGCACCTTGAGTAGAATAGATTCTGTTACATTATCTATATCTATATAAATTATATTTACAAAAATTTTAACATATATAAATAGCTATTTATATCCTTATAGGTAGTCATCAGTAGTATGCATTGAGTGATCTCTATACATTATCCCTATATGAACTGAAATTTGTTAGGCCTTTTTTTTTTAATTAGTTGGTTTACGGACAACTAGTGTCAAAGGTTAGGGTCGGAGGAGGTAAACAAAATAAAAATAAAATAGCAATCTTAGATTTTTTTTTTGTTCACGTATAACTGTTCTGAAAAATTTGAGTCGGAGGAAAAAAAAAAAAAATGCTGTTCATTCATGACATTACAGGGGTTGAGGAGGAGAAATAGTTTAGCTCTTATCTTGATGTGCTCCTTCATTTACATCAACAAATATAATTTTTGCCCCAAAGGACGCAAGCACTTCTACGGGTGTACTGGTAGGGGTGTCTGCCCTAGTTTTGTTTGGTGGCGAAACTGTTTGTACCTTGACAATGGCAACATTTTCATCAGCCATATTGTCGAATATGGCATCGCCGATTGTTTGCTTAGGTTTGCATTTGATAAAAGTGCTCTCAGTACGTTGACCATCAAAGTTAATATTCAACTGAAAGTAGATGAAGCGTCAGACTCCATGGTCCTCCCTCGTTGGGTTTTTGAATTCGTCTGCGTCATTTCGAAGCTTTTCAAAATACGCCGTTCACTACAAACGCTTTATTGACACAGACAAAACGTTTTGGAAAGCCTCGGATTTTTTTATTCACAGCACTCGAAAAATCGGGTCGGCGGAATAAAAAACAACACGAAATCAAAATTTTAATTTTATTTCACTTTTAAACAAAATCGGGTCAGCGGATCCGTAAACCAACTAATTAAAAAAAAAAGGCCTTAGTTTAGAAGTGTGTTGTTAGATTGTAGAAGTTTACCAGAATGAATATCTATTGTCATGTTGCTGTTTGCCTTACTGTTGGTGCGGGAGAACAGTGCTGCATGATCTTTCGGGGGACAGTTTCATCATAGTTAACTTTTTACATAAATCATTTAACATGTTTATCATTATTTTGCTTTAATTTATTTTTTTCTGGTTTGAGGCAAAATCATATGTTTACTTTTATCATTGAAGTCCAACAACAAGTTGAAGAACAGCTATAACATCACTGTTCATTTTATAATTTTTATTTATTGCTTATTAGGATTTTTCTGATTTGAATCAGCCACATGTCTTTCTAAGATCACCAATGATGACTTTTAGTTCACTGAGATTAAAATGACATTTTTTATTCAAAATTAGATAGTTGTAAGATTGAATGGTTGATGTTAACAGTGTAAATTTTTCTGTGTTACATTTTCATTTTATGCATATACATGTTAATGCACTTGATGAGATATTTGCTGGTTCCTTTGATAGAATTATTAAAAGATATAAACCAGTTAGATTTCTGTTTCATTTTGTGACTTTCTGGATGTAACACATCTGTTTTATTAATAGTTATTTGCTGCATGATGATATTTTTTTTGACATACATGTTTTATTACTTTTTTTCTGTTTGAACTATAGACTTTGTTAGACATCTTTCAGTGCTTTACTTAATGTTTTTTTCTTGTAGTTAACATTTTAACACCATTGATATTCATGAAATGATATTTTGTAAGACATATTGTTTTTGTCCATGTAAAATATCATAGGTTAGCATAGGAATCCGAAAAATGAACTATGAAGACAAGATTGATTACTATTTTCGTTAGTTTTCATAATATGATATAGGTTGGTTTGAGGAGTTCTCATCACAGAATATGTCCCTGAGGAAGTTTATCCATGTAAAATTATCTGCATTTGCATTGGAATGGAGGAGAAAAAACTTCAGTTATAACAAAATTTCCTTTAAACCCCAAAATAGGTATCATACAACAAATTTTATGAATATACACGACTTTAGAATTTAGGTAGTAAAATTACATGATGATTTTTTTTCTCTTTTCAGGAGATTCATTGAATTGTATACCATCCCCAATGGCAGTACAACATGTACCTTTTTATGGACCTATGTATAGGTAGGTTTCAGTTAATTGTATACCATCATTGAAGCCTGACTTTTAAAACTGACTTTTGCAGAGACCAATTTAAAGTTTTTTTACCTATTGTGTCTTGATAAAATTAAAATAAGATGTGATATGATTGCCAATGAGACAACTTTCCATGTACATGTTATAGTTATAAGTATATGGATATTATAGATAAAAACTTAAAATACTTAATTTTAACAGAAAAAAGTTGGATCGTGATATAACCCTTGACATTTTGATTGATATTGATTTTAGAAATTTTATATTTAGACCTCCGTATCAATCTCCAGCGTCCTCTGGTCATGCTTCACCAAACAACAGTCGTTCCACCTCTCCTGGAGATACTGGAATGGATCAGATTACTGCCCTGGTCAACAAACTTCAACTACAGAAATATAGAAGTGGTCTAGACAAGTTCACTATAGAACAGGTAAGTCAGGCTAGTGATAGGAGAAATTACTGTGGTTGCATTATTATTTGTTTGATACCAAATTACCAGTATTTTAATGCGTACAGATGAACCATGAATTCAAATGTTCAACAAATGACAAATTTCTGTAGGCTTGCATGCAGGATTCAATACAACACAAAATAGACTACACAAGCATTCAAGTTTTCCTTAATTCACAAAAATTGTACCAAAGAAAAATGAATCCACAGTAAAAAACATGTCCAGCAAACTAGATTTTATTTGCATGTATTGTGTGAAAGGATATAGTAACAAAATTAAAAACAAGAAAATGGTATAAGAATTATTCCTGGCATCAGCATAGAGGAGTGTTAGCACTTTGAAACCAATGAAATTATCCAGAGGATATTATTACAATGCTCATAAAGCAGTTGAATTTTAAAAGAGGTTGAAGATTATTAGCCATAGGTAATACACAAAAAATGTGATTTTTCTGCCCCAACTGTAGCTGTGGCTGTATAGGAGGGAGCATTAAGTTTTACACTTGTCCATCTGTACGTACATCCCAAAGTTAGTTTCTGTTCTTTAACTTAAGTTTGCTTCAACCAAATGTTTTGAAACTTATACACAATGCTTATTACAAAACACAGATCAAGTTTGAATTCAATTGCACAGTATTGTTTTGTTTCTTTTATTTAATGTCAAGAGGTTGAAGATTATTAGCCATAGGTAATACACAAAAAATGTGATTTTTCTGCCCCAACTGTAGCTGTGGCTGTATAGGAGGGAGCATTAAGTTTTACACTTGTCCATCTGTACGTACATCCCAAAGTTAGTTTCTGTTCTTTAACTTAAGTTTGCTTCAACCAAATGTTTTGAAACTTATACACAATGCTTATTACAAAACACAGATCAAGTTTGAATTCAATTGCACAGTATTGTTTTGTTTCTTTTATTTAATGTCAAGTTTAGATAAAAGCCTGCATATTGCCAAGTATACATCTGCCTTTTAATCCCTTGTACTTTCACAGTTCGAGATAGATTGGGATAAAACATATTCGGAAGGTTTATATCAACAAAATATCTGCATTTTTGCATCAATCAGGATAGAAGATATATATTGGAAATTGTTTTGACTAATTAGCAGGTTATTTATAACAATGCTGTTCTTTATTGTTTTCAGTTGACTGCTCTACCAATAGATATGATAGTCAAAGAATGTGGTATGAACATGGAAGAAGCTACCAGGATCTCTACTGAGTTAGACGAGAGGATAAGGTAATATAACAGATAATTAATACATTATCTTTATTATTCCCCCACGGGTGAAGTTGAAGGGGACTTGAGGTTTGCAATTTATTCGTCTGTCAGTCTGTGTGTCTGTTCATCTATCAGTTAGGCAAATTATTTGGGATAAGGTATAGGTATGACATAAATCATTTATTTTGGTTTTAAACAAAATTGCTGAAACGAGTATAGAAAACAATGTCGTTATGAATTAGTGCATTTATTTTGAATAACATTACAGAACAAACAGAGATTGAACGAGGAAATAGTTTTTTGTAGCTATATAAAAAGTTTTAGAATTTAGCAGGAAATGAAAACAATGAAGTATTCTGATTTGGATCAAATATTTTTATCATTCATCTCTTTGTAACAAGTGAAAGCTATTTCCCCTGTTAATAAACATCATTGTTATGTCATAATTCTATTGATGTTATGTATACAACTGCTCCTTAAAGAATATCATCTAAATTGATAAAACTGGTTGAAAAAATGGCATTTTAACTCAATAACATATCAAATTTGAGATTTCAGTGCATATTGTCCTCATTTTTTATGTATCATAATTGTGTTGAACATGCATTGATATAGCATGGTAATATATATTATTAAGTTCTGCCAATACACAAAAAATGACAATTGAAATGGGGAATGTGTCAAAGCGACAACAACCCGACCATAGAGCAGACAACAGTGGAAGGCCACCAATTGGTCTTCAATGTAGCGAGAAACTCCCGCACAAGTAGGCGTCCTTCAGCTGGCCCCTTAACAAATATGTATACTAGTTCAGTGATAATGGATGTCATACTAAACTCTGAATTATACACAAGAAACTTATAATAAAAATCATACAAGACTAACAAAGGCCAGAGGCGGGGATACACATGTTTTTTGAGATCTCAACACTCCCACTATATCTCTGGCTAATGTAGATAAAACAAAGTCACAACAATATGCACAGTAAAACTCAGTTTAAGAAAAGTCAAAGTCTGAGGTCAGAATATGAAACAAAAGAAAATAAACAAAATGACAATTATACATAAATAACAACAGACTACTAGCAGTTACTGACATGCCAGCTCCAGACCTCAATTAAACTGATTGAAGTATGCCGCTATACTGAATGCTGTATTTTGAGAATATATTTTTTTAATTCTTTCAGAGAAAAACAACAACCAACTAGATTACCAAATGGAATAATGGAACCTTGTATTCCTGGACCAATGTCTCATTACCAAGCATTGTACATGCCCCCACCTCAAACTATGTATCCTATGATGCGTTTCCCGATTCCAAACAATGTAATAGCTGCCAGAGATACCTCGTCATCAGAGAACTCTAGTCCCTCACTTAGTCCTGTACCTCAGAAGAAACCTCCACAGAAAGGTGCTGATAGCTCATCAGATGATAGTGAGAAAGGTAGGGTATTCAGTCAGAAAAGGCCTGAGGGGTAAAAAGTTCATTTGTATGGTATCATGCAAGTTTTTTGTTTTGTGCAATCCTTATGCAAACTACCGATTACTTTTTCCTTTAAATTAAAGCAAAATAGGAAATGCATTTTAAACTTTTACTTTTATTTTGCAAAGAGAATATTTATACGCAATAATTATAACAAAATGCCAATCAAGAACAAATTTTACCATTTTTAAGTTAAATTAAGTCTTTTTAAAATAGAAGATGGTAGGGTAAAGACATGTTGATTTGAAAATGTGTGTTAGGTAGTCATAAACTTTCAGGCAAAATATTGGGAAGAACTGTAAAACTGAATAATCGCTTTTAAAAAAATTAAAAATGGTTGAAGAAAAAGAAGAATATGTAGTATCAAACGTGAAGTAATCTAGTAAAAACTGAATCATATTGGTTAAAATTTTAACAACAGATGTCATTAGCAAGCAAGGTTAAACATGTGTTTAATCTCAATCATTTTTCCAAAGATTTAAAAAAGTTCAATTTAACCACAGAATGAACAACAGGCAATTGATGAAAGAGAAACTGCTGGGTCCTGGTGTTGATTCAAGATGTTTTTATACAGCAGTGTCCTTCTTTTTGTGTGTCAATATTTATATGCTTTTATTTGTTTTGTAGGAAATAGAGTTGATTCTCCATTTCTGGATGGTAAGAAGGAAGTACATAATCCTAGTCAGAACACAGAGGAAATGAATAGTGAAACTCCTCTACAAGCTGTTCACCATGCCTTTGAGAATGTACATGGGCACAGCAGTAGTGGTAGTGGATACCAGTCTGATCCAACTCCAACACAAGGGCCTTTCGTGCGTGTCATTATTCCTAACAACTCTTACAAAGCTCAGCCTACTCATACTAATATGAGTTTTCCAAATAAGACATTAATCAGTATGCCAGACACTGTTGGTGGACGTCGTATTGGATATGCATATCCCTACCAACGATGTGATAACCAAACTACAACTGTAGCATCAAATAGCAGCAGCAATGGTCCAGAACTGACCCGTAGGCCAGTCATGCCTGGTCAGATTCCAATGATAAGATCTCCAACAGTCAGTGGAAATGGCCGCAACTTAATGTGTTCTGTCACTGCATCAGCGACTCCTGTTATGGCAGCGAATCTTCAAAACAGTTTAAATGGCAATATTCGAAATAGTGGTTTGGCTCCATCAATATCAGATCCAGGTCTTTCACCTAATCAAGAATCCCAAAACGGATCTGGAAATCAGAGTCCATTGCCAAATGGTAACCCTGTAACTTGTTCTGGACCTAATGGACACATCAGTCATGCCCAGTGTACTTCCTGTGGCTGTACGGGAAGCCATCAAGTTCCTTCATATCAAGTCCACTTACCAAATCATCATTACTTACAGAATCAAATGATGTTTCCACCTTTTATGAATGCAAATCCAAACGGGATAGTTCACCACCCATATTATCATCCACATTTCCAATATCCAATATCAAATGGAATACCTCCGAGTTACCTTCAAGCAATCAATCATCATCCATATCCAAATGTAGTCGGGGCTCAGTATAGCTGTTTTCCTCCAGTTGCGTTACAACGTCGGAACAGTGCAGGCTACAATGCTGGAAAGCCTCCAAGAACCACTTCTGCAACTTGTTCCAACTGTGGGTCGACTGATCATGTATCCTCCGAGTGTAAAGAAAGCTCCATGGAATCCATGTCAGGTAATTGGCTGTTTCATAATCTAGTGCATTGTGGGTAATATTTTCAAAAGCATACACCAAAACATCGTGATTGGTTAAAAAAATCCTGAACAATTGAAACTCAGCCAATGAAGTAACATTATTGGTTTGTTTTGGTATACAAACAATGAGATTGAAATTACCCATAGTCTGTTATATTCTGAAAAGGCAAATTAGAAGTCTTATCTCCTTAATGTACCGATAGGAATATATCTAGTCCCAAGTTCCTGTAAAAAAAATCAGTAATTGAAATAAATGAATTCCCAGATTTTAATGTTGCTGACTTTTTGACGCAAGGCATTTGTAAGGAAAATGTAATAAATTAATGTAAAACTGATAAAACTTAATGTGGGATTTACTGATTGTTTGAGATATTTAACACCAAGTTATTGTATAAGATATACAATACAAGGTTATAAGTCAAGACAATAAAAGTTATTGTATATGATAATCACAAGGTTAAAACAATCCATGTTATTGTATTAGAGGCGATTGTTTTAATATAAACGGATTTCTGCTAAATCCATGATTTGTCTTTTACAACTTTCTTTGTTAGGATAGAAATAAATACAATGAAGAATGCATTATATAATAACAACAATTACTCTAAGCGCTTCAAATTTGAAAGTAAATAAAATATCAATCAAATGTACATTTTAATTGGTTTCAAGTACAGCCATTATTGCTTCTACATGTTCTATTTACATTGATTTATAATGATAATTTTTATTTAAACAAATAATAAATATTAACTTTGTATAATGATAAAGAATGTTGTAACACATATTTACTTTGTATACATATATTCTCTATATGTTAATGAATGTTTACCTGGTGTGATAGTAAACTAACATTTACTTTGTATTTTTTAGCTTCTTTTCATTTAAAATATGATCCTAAATCAAATTCGGATTGACTAGCAAAGGAGAAAAACAACTATATATCACCCAAGGCTAACATATATCCTCAAAGAAGAAAACATTTTATGTATTTACCAAGAACATTTTCTCTGAGAAAGTGAATGTGGAGAGTGGTTTTATACCAGACTTTCTGGGATCTCTGTGATATCCCATTCTCCATATTTTAATCATGTGATTTGGTCATGTGACTGTTTTAAATTGTGATTATTCTTACAAATCAGTGACATTTTGTTTAATCATGTTTTGAGAGTGTATTGATGTAATTTTTGAATGAATCAGTTTTTACTAGTGTTTGAATCTTTGTTTAATCATGATTTTAATGTTTTATGCCTGTGTAAATGATGATTATATTGTAATGTGTAAATTATGTGTGTGAATATTTCTGCAGCTGAACAATATGAGAAGTTTGATTGGTCTAGAAAAGTAATTGGCCTTGTCCAGTGTCACTTATAAATGTTCTAATGCACAACATTTTTATAGCTGATATATTATAAAAAAAACATTCAATGAAAAAAATCAAAAGATCTTGTTCTTATAACATGTTTTAATATGCTTAAAAAGCAATTTATAAATAAGAATTAATCAATCAGTATTTGATATTTGATTTCAAATCTTATATTCTGCTAAAGTACTTATAAGATTTGATACAGTTATAAATAGCATTTTATTTAAATGTACTTAACTGTTAGGCATTGATTAAGTATTTAAACTAAGTATTTCGATTTTGATCAATTCCTCTGAGCTTAGAATTTCAGAATAATTGCAAACTGTAGTGTTGTTGCATCATCTAGTAAAGTTCTCCCGTTATTTAGAGTGCACTTGATAATTTGTTAATCACATTAGTATTATCGCAATAATTGAAGTATGTCCAGATTCAACAATTTTTTTATCTTTTACTATCATTTTATAAGATGTTTGCATTAGCTGTGTTTCACAAATTGTGCTGAAGAGTTAAATAACAAATTTTTGTGGTTTTAATTGATTGATTTCATTATTTTTTACATGCTTCAGTGGAAAAACAAATTTAAAGTAAAAGAACTTTCAAACTCAAAGTTAAGAATCATAAAGTATCACCTAATTTATTGAAATATTCAGATATACTCTGATATCCCCATGAAAAGACTTGTTGATATTGGGGTTTTCCCCTCCACTCAAATAATCCTAGGTTAGTGCAATTTAAAGTATTAGTGCTCTTTTTTTGTTTTAAACATATAATCAGATTTTGTAATTAAATGGTAAGTGCTTTGTCATAAACTTTGTGATATTTTTGTGCCATGAATGATGTAATAACTCAGTGATAATTCTTCAAAATAGTCCTATACAAGATTTTTTTTAACTTACATGTTATTTAGCATGATAGCAAAAGGGATGCCTGCCAGTTAAGCAATAGATTTATTTTATGAATTAATATTTATTTTAGGCTTGAACAGCATATTTTCTTTTTTTTCACCAAAAGAAAGCTGCAAGAATAAAAACTTGCATAATAACCCATTACCTAAGTGCTCTCTGATATAGGTTATGGTCAAAACAAAAGAAATGGCTTTTTCTTCACTCATAAATTAGAATATTTGCGACTTTGAATAAGACCAGAAAAAGATATTTAAGTTTTCAAAGTAGAATAAGTGTGAATTGTTTAGTAAAATGTGCATGTGAGCCCCTTGTTCTGTGTATATGAGTATGACCTGTATGTATGGTTTCATATGTTGAATGCAAGTCAAATACTGATATACTTGACCAGGGTTCTAGTCAGTTTAAGAATATGAATTTTGATCTCATTTTTAACATTTTAGATCTAAACTAAATTTTGAATTTCAGCTGATTTTTTTTTAGGTCAAACAATTTCAGTTTCCTAGGATTGACAAACACTCATTTTGAATCTTATCTGGATTGGCTAAGGAGTTTTGTTGTTGGCCTTCATTTTATTGTTTTAATTGTAAAAAAATGTACATTTGTAATAAAATCAAGATTTTTATTTACTTTTTTATAAAATTATTAATTCTTCAACTGGATCTTGTCCCATTATCATTGCATTCAAGAAAAAAAAATGAAAGTTGGAACATATGTTGAAAAATATGTCATATGCAAATGTGTTTATTCATAATATTTTTGTGCAGAGGATTGCTCGATTCAAATTTAATAGGTATATGAGTCCCTAACTGAATTTTAATTTACCATATAAAGTGAACAGGAGATAACTTTTTATATATATAGTATTTTCAGTTTTATTCAGAATAGTCCATTAAACAGCCATCATGTCCTAGAACTGTCCATAGCATGACCATGAAGTTTTATGTAAATATAATGTTGAATTTTCCATGTCTTAAAATCCGTGATCTCATATTTTTATGGTGACATTTTAGATATTGTATCAAACATGTTTAATGTACATATATTTTAGTGCTTTCGTTTTTAAATGGATGAACAATGTGATTACTCAATGTATTTGTTTATTGAGGCCTTAAAGTATAAAGTACATAAATGTAAGATTTTTTTATGGGAAGTGTTGTCAGGTTGCCCCCCCAATGCAGTTATTATAAGTACAATAAAGAAGGATAGCTATACAACATGTTGTAGACCAGATTAGTACAATAAGGAAACAAATGTTGTGAAATTAAATTAAATTAATATATGTACTTCACTTCAATGTATACTCGAAATGAATTGATGTCCCTGTTTACTTGTTACATGTCTTCAAGCCATCCTCAAGGGAACAGCTAACCCCCCTTCGAGGGACCTGCTGTTTATGGACTGATCATGTCACGACTTGGTTTAAACCTTTTGAAATGAGAGAGATGATTAGTTAGATAATTAAATTTTAGTCTATCTGCCCATTTCTATGACAGTCATTCAGTTAATGATAACTTATAATATTGCAGGTATCTTCTTGTATTTATACATCTTTCACAGCCAACCAAACACTATTTTATTATACATTTCAAATAAAATAGTTACAGTGCATATTGTTGTCAATTAGTGGCTTAACAAGTTAAAATTAACGAGTTGTCTTAAAAAAAAGGATAATGATCCTCAGAACCTGATGTTTTTTTAGACCTTAATAATTCATTGTAAATAAATAGTGAAAATTATTCTTGCACTGTTCAGTATTGATTTGTAATGACAAAGCATTAGCAAGCTGACTCCGTGAAATCCTTATTTATGTAGATAGGAATTCAAAGTGTCATCAAATGGTTTATATGCATTTTTTTAAAGCCTTAAAATTATTTTTGTTACCCAAGTTATTTAATATTGTCAGATTTGTATATGTCCTGTCAGACAATTTTTAAGGAGAATCATAAAAGATAGCATTGTCTCCCCTGTTCAGAAGATTGTAATTGCATTCCTATAAGGTGTTTCCTGATCTTGATCTGCATGATTTTTTGTTCATGAAGATCTTTATGTTGGGTAATTTTTTTACATCACAAATAATTTTGGCCACGTTTAAAAATACATTTTGTCTATTAGTGGTCTCCTGACTATTACTGATTTAGTAAAATATTATTTTGTGACTTAAACACTCCAAAATGAATGCTTAAATAAGTTTTGATATTTTTACCCCTTATGTGTCCCCTTAAAAGTATGATATGTGTAGTTTGGTCTTTACATTAAAGACCTTCATGAATATTCATGATGATAAGTTAAAGACCCTCATGATTGATTGATTGTTGGTTGCTTCACGCCGCATTCATTATGATAAGTTACTTGGGTAAGTCATTTCTTTGTTACAACTTTTGTTTTAATTTGTCATTAATCTAGATACTATTTATCAATCACATTGAACAAGAAAATAAATATTCATGAGGTACATGCACAATGTTGATTTTGCGATATAAAAATTATTTTAATCTTAATATTCATAATGAGAGATATTTTACAGCTTTGGTGCAGTTTAAAATTTTATTGATTGAATTCTTCTGGTTTTATTAATGTTTTTGAATATTTATAGTTCTTTTAATGACCAATTTGAATGTATTCAAAAACTCATGTAATAATAAAAAGCAATTTCACAAATATATTTGAAACTAAAAAGTATTAAAAAACTAAAAAAAAATTAAGTTGTTTATTTAGAAAACAGGTTGAATGATAATATTGATACCTACATGAAACCCTTATATTTTTGTTTCCATGCATGCATTTCTTCTAATATTCTAGTCCTATGAGCTTACTTGCAAATACTGGTAATTAAGGTGCTAATAAAGTGTATTTATGTTCAAATTGCAGTCAAAAATTTGGGTGGCTTAATGTTGAGGGAAGGTTGTTTGAAAATTTGTTGTTGAAAATGTGCAACTTGGGCAGTGATGTTTTTTGATTTGGTTGGTATACTTGCTGAGCATTTATATATATTTTTTGTATACTAAAATAACTTTCTAGAGATAATGGGACATATGGGGTATTATTTTCTTTAATGTTCATATCTTGATAATGTAGTGCCATCAATTTTATTACATTTATTTCACTACAAAGTGATGCAAAAATTTGGACAAGAACTAATTTGGTTCTATATAAAATTCAACTCCACCTAATGGTTTTCAAAGTGTGATTAAAAGTAAGTGTTGAGAAATGGTCTTGAAATTTATATTTCCACTTTTTTAATGTCATGATTTGCTTGGAGGAACCCTCTTATAAATTGTGAAATATTTGTGTCAAATACCTACAAATTGCAATTTAAAATGTTAATAGTGTTCAGAAATAAATGGCAATTTTGTGTATTCAACGATTGTAGCATATAAAATACAAGATGAAATTATTAATCTGAAATTGTTAGCATCTGTGCAGTAAAGTTTAGTATACTTATTTTCTGAAATTGTATTCTCTTGGTTAAGATTGTGAAAATATCAGTAATTTATACAACTTGCAGTAATTCTGATGCATTATCCAGATTGCTTTTCATTATAAACTCCTGGACCATTAAATTTACTGCGTTTAGTCAGTTCTTAAAAAAAAAGGTTAGGGGAATAAGACATACTTGTAATCCATCATCCATGTATCATATCAATACACATTATTTTTTGGTGTTTTTACTTATCATGTGCAAGTTAGCAGCAAACTTAAGATACAAACTTTAAAGACTTGTGAAATGTATTTAAGACAACATAAAATTTAGAATTAAACATTTTGATACCATTTCTTTTTAGATTTCACTTAAACCATTAAATGGTCTTTACAAAACAAAGTGAAAATGCCGTGTTGTGTGCATACTTAAATAAAGCTAGCTGAAATCAGGATATGGTTTCAGATACTTTTTTTAATACCAAGAAAGGTAAAGGTAGAATATAGGTATAAGTTTTTTTTCTGAAAACATAATATGACTGGTTGCAATAACATGTCTGTACATAATCATTTATAAAACAGGTTTTGTATATGTTTATGAAAAATGTATGAACAATCTTGGTTGTATCATTTTAATGATTTTTTTAGAAGGCAAGTTGTTTAGATATTGTATTTACTGGGATATGATTACATGTCCTTTATAATACTGAAATGTGATATTACAGGCAGTTAAAATTATGTAAGGACTAAGCATGATATGAGAAGAATGTTTAAACAAGAGGGACAAAATCAACTTAATCAAATTTTAAGGGGCAAACTATCAAAAAGACTTATGGGGAAGGCTTGAAAAATTATATTTGATTTAAAAAATTAGAATTGAAATGTGACATGTGGTAGAAAAAGGAATGAATGTGTATTGTTTGAACAGCATCATAGGAAAACTATTACAGACACATTCAGTACTCTAGAAAAAGGAAAGAAAAAGTGCAGCATAAAAAGAGATGCACACATTTACAACGATTTTGTTCAGTTTTATCGTTGTTACACACCATTAACTTCTTTACAAATCGTCTTAAAGTGATAGTGTTTGGAATGTTAAAAAAATATTTTATACATGATTTAATGCACCTTAGGGGTTTTATCAATATTTTATATTTTAAGCATTCCTGATAATAATTATAACTGAAACCTTGAGCTAAAGGAAAACATCTATATTGATTTTGATCAGTGAGTTGACTAATTACAATGTATAAAAATGGGAAGGCAAATTTAGTAGGAAAATTAAAAGTTGTATTTCACATCACCTGAACATAACTTTTTGTTTTGACTGCCAGTAATATCAACTGCTTACCCAATTGTTTTAATTTATTATAATGCATTGCTCAAATATTGGCTGATTGTACATTGGATAGTTGTGTTAATTATAAAACGCCTGTTTGACCAGTCATTCTTCATTTTTAAGAATATCAGTATGTATGTATTTTATGCATAAAAACCAATTCATGTAAAAAAAAAAAAGATAAAAAATAAAGAATTAAATAAAAACTGTGTTTTTATATATTTAGTAAAATACAACTCTTTTCTGTTTATCTTGAACTAAGGCAAGCAAAACATTCCAAGGATCAGATATAGATATATCTTAATTTTATCCCTGATCAATTGATAATTGATTGCTCTGTTTAACATGTTTGACGTGTCCGACTCTCCATCAAAGCAAATATGATTACTTTGCTGTGTTAGTATGATCACCAATTTTGCAAGCATTTATTGGCAGAGGATTAGAACAATTCGGTTTTGATAAACCATACAATCATAAATGAAAAGAAATTAACAGAGATCTAGAGGATGCTAAATTTTAGAAAAAAATGAAATATTGAGCAAAAAAGGAAAATAACAAAAGTACCAAACGCCAGGGAAAATTCAAATTGGAAAGTCCCGTATCAAATGGCAAAATCAAAAGTGCAAAGAAATCAAACGAAAAAACAACTAAACATCCCTCTTATTCACAACAGATTTACAGATATAGAAACATTGAAAGAGTGCACAACCTTGTAATGTCCATACTGGACAATATTTTTAATGTTGAATAAAGGAAACAGATGTATAACGCTGTTCAAAAGTCATAAATCGATTGAAAGAAAACAAACTAGGGTTACAAGCTAAAACCGAATGAAACACATTAATTATAAGAGGAAAACAATGGAATAACAGAAGTATAGAAGTGCTACAAAAATACACACTAATGTGTCAGACATACATAGAAACAAAAATATGATGCATGCATCAACTTGCAGAAGACTAGAAACATCATCCATGAAAGGAAATTTAAGCAGAGAATATGAATAAAGATTCAGAGATCGACAGGATGCAGCAATTCCGATAGAAATTGATCATTTATTCTTCCAATTATTTCATTTAATCATGGATTTTTTTTATATTCGTCGACTAAGGATTGTATTTTTTAAGTCTTTTCATCTTGACATAAATGTTTTATTTTTATTGTCTGATTGACTGGCTGCTATGTATTTTTGTAGGAAAAACCTTTAAATTCATATTTCAAATCAACATTTGTTCCTTGAATTGAGTTGATATATACGAGCCAAATATCTGCCGACACTTAATAAATGATTCAGAACCCAGTTATCCGTCTTTTCAAACCAGTAAGATCGGAACCTTTACATGAGGAAAAGAGGAGATTCCTTCCTATTGATTTTGCCAATAGAGGAATCGGTGCAATCAATATCTGCAACGTTCTACATCACAAGGAGGTAACATCTAAAATTCCCATTTATTTTCAAAATCAGTCTGTTCCTATTGTATCATACAGTTACACCAAAACCATTGCACTTAAAATATTTAACTATAAACAGGCATTGCAGGACCTTGACGTAAAACAATATCTTAAAAACCCTCCGACATGTGACTGTCCCCACTCGCCTTATAATTACAGCCCCTCTGGTCATGTTATAACTGGGGATCTAAACATAATTCAACATGAAAATCTCCGAAAGGTGATTTCTCATGGTCCTAAGTTTAGAGAACCCCAACACATCAATTGGAACCATTACTTCAAAATAATTATGGATTCTATTGAGGACTACGCCAGAGCATGGGCTAAGCGAGAAGAAGTTGAACTGGACACTTTGTCAGAATGGGTTAAAACTATCAGGTCTCTGATAAAACGTCGCATTCACAAGTTGAAAAACTGTGTGAACGATCGACCAAAGTCCGTTTTCAGAGACAAAGAGGCCATGAAATGTCTATCAACTCTTCAGGATAAGTATTTTGTTGTTCCTGCGGACAAAGCTTCAAATAATATTGTCTTTGTATGTAAATCGTATTACTTCGAATGTCTTGTAAAAGAATTGGGTATAACAGAGCACTCAGGTAATCCCACATACAAAGACTTATCATTTGACAAGGATGAGATTTTAGCAAATCATAAGTCCTTCATGGCTTCAATAACATTGAAGACCAAATCGGAGGACTTACCTTGTTTGTATTGGATACCAAAACTTCATAAAATTCCGTACAAACAACGGTATATTGCTGGCTCCACTAAAGAATTGTTCATTAGATTGCATAAGATTCTGTCCGCAGTGAAAGAGGGTCTTTAGAAATACTGTGAAACTGTTTACTCGCGTAGTGGTATTAACCATATGTGGATTCTTAAAAATTCTAAAGAACTTCTAGACAATTTTAAATCTCGGTCTTTTTCTGAAATTAGTTCCATCAAAACTTTTGAATTTTCAACCCTGTATACCACCATTCCCCATGTAAAATTGAAAAAATCGCCTAAAAGAAATTTTCCACAAGGCCTTTCAACATAAAAATGGTAGCATACGCTATAAATTTATTACTTTGGGATTTCATAAGGCACATTTCGTTAATTGTGACAAACAAAAAGGTAAAATATGCTACACAGAAGAACAAGTGGTCAGTATGCTGGAGTTTCTTATCGACAACATATTTGTTGAGTTTGGAGGTAGAATTCTCCAACAAATTGTCGGAATTCCTATGGGAACAAACTGTGCATCTCTTCTTGCCGACCTCTTCTTATTTTTATATGAATCGGAGTTCCTCCAGACACTTGTCAAAAACAAGAGGATCAAAGAAGCCAGATTATTTAATTTCACTTTCAGATATATTGATGATGTTCTTTCCATGAACAATCCGAACTTTTCTGATTGGGTTCCATTGATATATCCCCCAGAACTAGAGATTGAAAAAACAACAGACAGCACTTTCTCCGCCTCATTTTTAGACTTATATCTCGAATTTGACTTACACAGTCATCTCAGTACCAGAATCTATGACAAACGAGACGATTTTAATTTTGAAATTATAAATTTCCCCCACCTTAGTAGCAACATACCAACTCAGGGTTGGCAAAAACCCGGGTTTTATGAGTATTGCCCAGCCCAGTGGGAAATACTGGGAAAACCCGGGTTTTACTGGGTTTTTGTGGGTAATACTGGGCAATACTGGGTAATATAAAATACTGTTCTAAATTTTATAGAGGATTCAGTGATTAAACACAAATGTTATGCATTTAAGATATGTATAACCTTTTTTGTTTGTCTGGATTGATAAAACTGTAAATATAAAGCAAAAACATTTTTTTAAATAAATAAAACTCTTATTTAAGAACTAACAATTAGTGTAAGAAAAATTACATTTAAAAAATGTATATGTACTGTCATTAATTAGTAAGTAATTATTCAGATTAGAATGCAAATTTGTTTATGTAACAATAATCAGCTCTTTCAATTCTATAAGTGATAATGGCATGACCCCTTAGGGTGTTTATTTAGCAATAGAAATGTATAACATTTGAAATTAACAATTCACTTAAACATTGCAATAAATATTTTTTTTCAAAGTATGGATTATTGACACAATGCTTGGTAATAAACAAGGTTTCCTTAAATGTGCAAATCTTGTGTTCTGTCTACATAGAAGGGAATGAAATTGAATTTTTCATTCTTTTAGAAATGACTGTCAATGGTTATCTGTATAAAAAGTATATATTCAGCTGTAATACTATGAAACTACACCAAGACTTTACTATTTTGTGTTAAAATAAGCTAAAAAAATCATATTGCCAAGTAATGCCCAGTAGTCCCCATTTCTAGGAGTATTGCCCAGCCCGGGAAACCCGGGTTTTCCCACCCGGGAATTCCCGGGCGGGTAATACTTTGCCAACCCTGTACCAACTTCACCTGCATATGGGATATATATTTCCCAACTTATTCGATATTCAAGAGCTTGCAGCTCCTACTCAGACTGTGTAAAACGTCATCAGTGTCTGAGTAGAAAGTTGATGAACCAGGGGTATGTCAAAGAACGTCTCGTCCTTTTTCTAAAAAAAGTTCATCGGAAGGTACCAAGACCTTGTTGATAAATATTCCGTATCAACTTCTCAAATAATACACGATGGTCTTGATGTATAGATTCTGCGTGCTGATGTTTGTTTATCATCTTAACAACATGTTTTACTGTTCTTTTATTTGTCTTTGTTCTATTATTAATATTACTTTTACTGTTGAATGGTTTTATGTGATATCCGTTTGACGTGGCTCGGTACTTATACATCTCGTAAATGTGTGTGTATTGGCTTTCATTTTTTTTGTGGTTTGTTTTGTATATGCGACTCTTTGTATTTCTTTTGTTCTTATTACGTGACTCTGTACTTTAAAAGATCCCGTCAGTATTATTTTGGTCTATATCTATGATATATTTCTATTATGAATTACTATATACGTTGAACCACAAACGTCAAAATCATTCAATCGCGTAGTGGAATTAACTATTTTTGGATTCTCATAAATTCTACCTATAACTTTTGGACTAGTTTAAATCTCGGTTTATTTCTGTACTTTGTTCTTACATACTTTTGATTTTTTAACTCTGTATACTTACATTGCCTATGTAAATTTTAAAACTGTTTGTATGCACATTGAACGACAAATTTATGTGACGTATACAAATTTTATGACGTCAGACACTGAAGTCAATCCATGTGTTAGTAGATAGATGTTTTTGTGTTCTGTTAAATTGTCCCTTTTAAAATTGTTATGCGATGATGACTGATGTACCCATATTTTGACTATTTTATTAATTGTGAATTTTTATTTAACGCATCATGTAAATATAACGGAATTTGATGAGACTGTTATCAAAGAGAGAGTGTTAGCGCTATATAACCAGGTTTAATCCACCATTTTCTACATTTGAAAATGCCTGTACCAAGTCAGGAATATAACAGTTCTTGTCTATTCGTTTTTTATGCGTTTTGTTATTTGATTATGCCATGTGATTATGGACTTTACGAATTGATTTTCCTCTGAGTTCAGTATTTTTGTGATTTTACTTTTTAATATCAACCTGTATTACCTGTATTACATGCAAGTTTCCTGAACACATCAAACTTTGCTATTCTGTAAACCAACACTTCATAGCTGGACACCCAATTAGTATTTGAAGTGTAATAAATTACTGGACAACTTCCATCGATAACGGGAACCAGATAGACGTCAAACTTGAAACGAAGTAAACTCGTTCTTAAATGCACAGGATACATTGCGAGTAAAAAAATATTGCAATTCAGTAGTGTCCTCAGCATTACATGGGAACTACTAGTACTTTTTGTGAGATAACAAACATCAATATATCTGAAAATATCTGACCAGATTTAACACATTAACGATTGCAAAATAATATAATGTGTATAACAACGGTAAAACAAAGATAACACTTTGGTAAATTGGACGAAAACATTGGGCATTAGATTCCTACTGGCCAAATGTAATATGTTGACACTCAGCTTTATTGAGTCAGCGAACTATGAGACTTGTAATCGAGAAAATTAGAAAATGTAAATTTTGCTTTAATTCTTTTTGTTTCTTATAGTCAAGAACGTATATTAGCGTGTTATATTTTCTCTTTTACTTGATAAACATTGTCATTCTCTCTCTCGATATATGCATTTTGAAAGTCCATTTAGTATCTTCTGTCTCTATTCTACAAAGAACATGTCGAACTTTTGTTCTTTCCTGTCTTACACATGCACATGCATATATATATTCCCTGAATATATTTCGCTTCATTTGGTTATCAATAGATTTATTCTGATCAATTGAAAAAAATGCTGCGCTTCTAATTTTGTAAAAAAAATGCATGTGTAAACATTACTCCAAATAACAATTCAATGTAAATATATGTTAAAACAACTTTCAGAATTTAAAAGGGGAATTTAAAAATAGCTTACGTTTCAAAAATGAATGAATATCCTTTTCATATTTAAATTACTGTAACCAAAATCTAGCATTTCTTGTTAATCAAGTAAAAGAAAAAATATTACACAAAATATGAGCTGCGTACTATTTTTAATAATAATGATGATAACATTTATTAAAATAATTAGCTATTTGATCGGTTTGGTTCACTTCCTGTTTTGATATTTGAACTACTTCCTTATCATAAATGAGTCATATGTTCCATGGAAATTTGCAAGTAACAAAAAAGGTAAGAACATTACGCTGCCTGTAAAAAAAAGTACAACAACGAAATACCAAACTCCGAGGAGATTCAAAACGGAAATTCCCAAATTAAATGGAAAAATCCAAAGCTCAAACACATCAAACGAATGGATAACAACTTTCATATTTCTGACTTAGTACAGACGTTTTCTTATATAGAAAATGGTTGGATTATTCGATTTTGTTATGTCTGACCGAGTCTGTAAATATTCCTTAATTGAGTATACGTTTTACTGCAGACTTAAGTACATGTACACTTGATTGTCCATTCTATTCTTTTCATATTAAGCTTAATATGCTAGCCATTTAGTGACTTAAAATGTTTTAGAGTTGAAATGAATCTATTAAGAGTACATACATCTAAGTCTCTTTAATCTATAAATAGTATCAAATCATTTGACTTTTCTACGCTTTACACAAATACCACCAATCCATACTAAAAGACCATTTGAATGAATTGGTCTTGTATTATTTCATAAAAATAATTATCAACGTAGATACAAGTATCCTGTTTTAGGGAGGGACCAATCTTAAGTTGTAAAAAACAACTCTGATTCTAACAAAAAAATCTCGGTAACTGCCTTCAAGATACTTGATTTTCTTAATTGCATATATATTTGTTACGTTTGGAGATGATGCATGTATGACAAAACATCGGTATGTTCATGGGAACCGACGGTGTCTCTCTTTATGGCAACCTGTTTCTTTATTGATCAATGCTCATATGAAGCTCACTTCATACAGGAGCTTCTCGGGAAGAATTAAAAGAATTATCTTAGTATTATCCTTTAACTTTAAGTTTCGCTATATATATATGATTTCTTCTTTACTAATCTATACAAAGTTTGGTGACTATGTCGACCGCATCTATCTCATTGAACTTGAAATAGGAATAATTAGTTATCAAAAGTACCAGGATTATAATTTTATACGCCAGACGCGCGTTTCGTCTACAAAAGACTCATCAGTGACGCTCATATCAAAATAGTTAAAAAAGCCAAATAAATACGAAGTTGAAGAGCATTGAGGACCTAAAATTCCAAAAAGTTGTGCCAAATACGGCTAAGGTAATCTACTCCTGGGGTAAGAAAATCCTTAGTTTTTCGAAAAATTCAAAGTTTTTTAAACAGAAAATTTATAAAAATGACCATATAATTGATATTCATGTCAACACCGAAGTGCTGACTACTGGGCTGGTGATACCCTCGGGGACGAAACGTCCACCAGCAGTGGCATCGACCCAGTGGTGTAAATAGTTATCAAAAGTACCAGGATTATAATTTTATACGCCAGACGCGCGTTTCGTCTACAAAAGACTCATCAGTGACGCTCATATCAAAATAGTTAAAAAAGCCAAATAAATACGAAGTTGAAGAGCATAGAGGACCTAAAATTCCAAAAAGTTGGGCCAAATACGGCTAAGGTAATCTACTCCTGGGGTAAGAAAATCCTTAGTTTTTCGAAAAATTCAAAGTTTTTTAAACAGAAAATTTATAAAAATGACCATATAATTGATATTCATGTCAACACCGAAGTGCTGACTACTGGGCTGGTGATACCCTCGGGGACGAAACGTCCACCAGCAGTGGCATCGACCCAGTGGTGTAAATAGTTATCAAAAGTACCAGGATTATAATTTTATACGCCAGACGCGCGTTTCGTCTACAAAAGACTCATCAGTGACGCTCATATCAAAATAGTTAAAAAAGCCAAATAAATACGAAGTTGAAGAGCATAGAGGACCTAAAATTCCAAAAAGTTGTGCCAAATACGGCTAAGGTAATCTACTCCTGGGGTAAGAAAATCCTTAGTTTTTCGAAAAATTCAAAGTTTTTTAAACAGAAAATTTATAAAAATGACCATATAATTGATATTCATGTCAACACCGAAGTGCTGACTACTGGGCTGGTGATACCCTCGGGGACGAAACGTCCACCAGCAGTGGCATCGACCCAGTGGTGTAAATAGTTATCAAAAGTACCAGGATTATAATTTTATACGCCAGACGCGCGTTTCGTCTACAAAAGACTCATCAGTGACGCTCATATCAAAATAGTAAAAAAAGCCAAATAAATACGAAGTTGAAGAGCATAGAGGACCTAAAATTCCAAAAAGTTGTGCCAAATACGGCTAAGGTAATCTACTCCTGGGGTAAGAAAATCCTTAGTTTTTCGAAAAATTCAAAGTTTTTTAAACAGAAAATTTATAAAAATGACCATATAATTGATATTCATGTCAACACCGAAGTGCTGACTACTGGGCTGGTGATACCCTCGGGGACGAAACGTCCACCAGCAGTGGCATCGACCCAGTGGTGTAAATAGTTATCAAAAGTACCAGGATTATAATTTTATACGCCAGACGCGCGTTTCGTCTACAAAAGACTCATCAGTGACGCTCATATCAAAATAGTAAAAAAAGCCAAATAAATACGAAGTTGAAGAGCATAGAGGACCTAAAATTCAAAAAAGTTGTGCCAAATACGGCTAAGGTAATCTACTCCTGGGGTAAGAAAATCCTTAGTTTTTCGAAAAATTCAAAGTTTTTTAAACAGAAAATTTATAAAAATGACCATATAATTGATATTCATGTCAACACCGAAGTGCTGACTACTGGGCTGGTGATACCCTCGGGGACGAAACGTCCACCAGCAGTGGCATCGACCCAGTGGTGTAAATAGTTATCAAAAGTACCAGGATTATAATTTTATACGCCAGACGCGCGTTTCGTCTACAAAAGACTCATCAGTGACGCTCATATCAAAATAGTTAAAAAAGCCAAATAAATACGAAGTTGAAGAGCATAGAGGACCTAAAATTCAAAAAAGTTGTGCCAAATACGGCTAAGGTAATCTACTCCTGGGGTAAGAAAATCCTTAGTTTTTCGAAAAATTCAAAGTTTTTTAAACAGAAAATTTATAAAAATGACCATATAATTGATATTCATGTCAACACCGAAGTGCTGACTACTGGGCTGGTGATACCCTCGGGGACGAAACGTCCACCAGCAGTGGCATCGACCCAGTGGTGTAAATAGTTATCAAAAGTACCAGGATTATAATTTTATACGCCAGACGCGCGTTTCGTCTACAAAAGACTCATCAGTGACGCTCATATCAAAACAGTAAAAAAAGCCAAATAAATACGAAGTTGAAGAGCATAGAGGACCTAAAATTCCAAAAAGTTGTGCCAAATACGGCTAAGGTAATCTACTCCTGGGGTAAGAAAATCCTTAGTTTTTCGAAAAATTCAAAGTTTTTTAAACAGAAAATTTATAAAAATGACCATATAATTGATATTCATGTCAACACCGAAGTGCTGACTACTGGGCTGGTGATACCCTCGGGGACGAAACGTCCACCAGCAGTGGCATCGACCCAGTGGTGTAAATAGTTATCAAAAGTACCAGGATTATAATTTTATACGCCAGACGCGCGTTTCGTCTACAAAAGACTCATCAGTGACGCTCATATCAAAATAGTTAAAAAAGCCAAATAAATACGAAGTTGAAGAGCATAGAGGACCTAAAACTCAAAAAAGTTGTGCCAAATACGGCTTAGGTAATCTACTCCTGGGGTAAGAAAATCCTTAGTTTTTCGAAAAATTCAAAGTTTTTTAAACAGAAAATTTATAAAAATGACCATATAATTGATATTCATGTCAACACCGAAGTGCTGACTACTGGGCTGGTGATACCCTCGGGGACGAAACGTCAACCAGCAGTGGCATCGACCCAGTGGTGTAAATAGTTATCAAAAGTACCAGGATTATAATTTTATACGCCAGACGCGCGTTTCGTCTACAAAAGACTCATCAGTGACGCTCATATCAAAATAGTTAAAAAAGCCAAATAAATACGAAGTTGAAGAGCATTGAGGACCTAAAATTCCAAAAAGTTGTGCCAAATACGGCTAAGGTAATCTACTCCTGGGGTAAGAAAATCCTTAGTTTTTCGAAAAATTCAAAGTTTTTTAAACAGAAAATTTATAAAAATGACCATATAATTGATATTCATGTCAACACCGAAGTGCTGACTACTGGGCTGGTGATACCCTCGGGGACGAAACGTCCACCAGCAGTGGCATCGACCCAGTGGTGTAAATAGTTATCAAAAGTACCAGGATTATAATTTTATACGCCAGACGCGCGTTTCGTCTACAAAAGACTCATCAGTGACGCTCATATCAAAATAGTTAAAAAAGCCAAATAAATACGAAGTTGAAGAGCATTGAGGACCTAAAATTCCAAAAAGTTGTGCCAAATACGGCTAAGGTAATCTACTCCTGGGGTAAGAAAATCCTTAGTTTTTCGAAAAATTCAAAGTTTTTTAAACAGAAAATTTATAAAAATGACCATATAATTGATATTCATGTCAACACCGAAGTGCTGACTACTGGGCTGGTGATACCCTCGGGGACGAAACGTCCACCAGCAGTGGCATCGACCCAGTGGTGTAAATAGTTATCAAAAGTACCAGGATTATAATTTTATACGCCAGACGCGCGTTTCGTCTACAAAAGACTCATCAGTGACGCTCATATCAAAATAGTTAAAAAAGCCAAATAAATACGAAGTTGAAGAGCATTGAGGACCTAAAATTCCAAAAAGTTGTGCCAAATACGGCTAAGGTAATCTACTCCTGGGGTAAGAAAATCCTTAGTTTTTCGAAAAATTCAAAGTTTTTTAAACAGAAAATTTATAAAAATGACCATATAATTGATATTCATGTCAACACCGAAGTGCTGACTACTGGGCTGGTGATACCCTCGGGGACGAAACGTCCACCAGCAGTGGCATCGACCCAGTGGTGTAAATAGTTATCAAAAGTACCAGGATTATAATTTTATACGCCAGACGCGCGTTTCGTCTACAAAAGACTCATCAGTGACGCTCATATCAAAATAGTTAAAAAAGCCAAATAAATACGAAGTTGAAGAGCATTGAGGACCTAAAATTCCAAAAAGTTGTGCCAAATACGGCTAAGGTAATCTACTCCTGGGGTAAGAAAATCCTTAGTTTTTCGAAAAATTCAAAGTTTTTTAAACAGAAAATTTATAAAAATGACCATATAATTGATATTCATGTCAACACCGAAGTGCTGACTACTGGGCTGGTGATACCCTCGGGGACGAAACGTCCACCAGCAGTGGCATCGACCCAGTGGTGTAAATAGTTATCAAAAGTACCAGGATTATAATTTTATACGCCAGACGCGCGTTTCGTCTACAAAAGACTCATCAGTGACGCTCATATCAAAATAGTTAAAAAAGCCAAATAAATACGAAGTTGAAGAGCATTGAGGACCTAAAATTCCAAAAAGTTGTGCCAAATACGGCTAAGGTAATCTACTCCTGGGGTAAGAAAATCCTTAGTTTTTCGAAAAATTCAAAGTTTTTTAAACAGAAAATTTATAAAAATGACCATATAATTGATATTCATGTCAACACCGAAGTGCTGACTACTGGGCTGGTGATACCCTCGGGGACGAAACGTCCACCAGCAGTGGCATCGACCCAGTGGTGTAAATAGTTATCAAAAGTACCAGGATTATAATTTTATACGCCAGACGCGCGTTTCGTCTACAAAAGACTCATCAGTGACGCTCATATCAAAATAGTTAAAAAAGCCAAATAAATACGAAGTTGAAGAGCATTGAGGACCTAAAATTCCAAAAAGTTGTGCCAAATACGGCTAAGGTAATCTACTCCTGGGGTAAGAAAATCCTTAGTTTTTCGAAAAATTCAAAGTTTTTTAAACAGAAAATTTATAAAAATGACCATATAATTGATATTCATGTCAACACCGAAGTGCTGACTACTGGGCTGGTGATACCCTCGGGGACGAAACGTCCACCAGCAGTGGCATCGACCCAGTGGTGTAAATAGTTATCAAAAGTACCAGGATTATAATTTTATACGCCAGACGCGCGTTTCGTCTACAAAAGACTCATCAGTGACGCTCATATCAAAACAGTAAAAAAAGCCAAATAAATACGAAGTTGAAGAGCATAGAGGACCTAAAATTCCAAAAAGTTGTGCCAAATACGGCTAAGGTAATCTACTCCTGGGGTAAGAAAATCCTTAGTTTTTCGAAAAATTCAAAGTTTTTTAAACAGAAAATTTATAAAAATGACCATATAATTGATATTCATGTCAACACCGAAGTGCTGACTACTGGGCTGGTGATACCCTCGGGGACGAAACGTCCACCAGCAGTGGCATCGACCCAGTGGTGTAAATAGTTATCAAAAGTACCAGGATTATAATTTTATACGCCAGACGCGCGTTTCGTCTACAAAAGACTCATCAGTGACGCTCATATCAAAATAGTTAAAAAAGCCAAATAAATACGAAGTTGAAGAGCATAAAACAGATACAATAGTCAAGTCTGCCTCATATCTTGACAAGCTTTTGGAATTTTTCTACGAAGGTCGGTTGAGACCAATAATTAGCAACAAAAGTGATGATTTCAGATTTCCACTTCTCGTTTCTATCAAACCTTTCATATAAATCCTATAGTTGATACGATATTTCAGAGTTTGAAATTTCTATCACGCCAACATATATGTTTCAATTGTTATAACCACAGTCCCATCATCAACAGCATCTGCTTACCCGCCTGGAACACCTTATATTACATCCCCCAGTTTTTGGGCGGGATTTGTGTTGCTTGAAATATCGGAATGATACTATATAAAATTAAAAAAATATAATAAGAAAATTGTGTCGTAAAGTCTAGAACTGAATCCACCTTTTTATAAGGTAAATGCAGATGTATTCGTGAAATAAATTAAAAGTTTCCATTTAATCGATACATCATAGAATACTATCTTTATTAAAGAAGGGGCGAACGATACCAAAGGGACAGTCGAACGCATGGATCGAAGATAAACTGACAACGCTATGGCTAATAAAGAAAAAGACAAACAGACAAATAATAGTTCACAAGACACAACGTGGAAAACTAAAGACATAGCCACACGAATCAAAAACTGGGGCTGATCTCATGTTATCCGGAGGGGTTAGCAGACCCTGCACCACAGGTGACACCAGTCGTGTTAACTATGTTATAAATCCTGTAAATACTCTACTTCGGTAGGCCAAATATGTGAAAATGGAAGGGATTGTAGTTACGACATGAGGAAAATATCCGATATCATCTGTGGAACGGTTATTCCATGACAGTCAACCAACTCGTGTTGGCGTCCTTAAAATTTACGAAGGGATGATTTCAACTTCACCATTTGGAACTCTTGGTTTAATATCCTCCTTGTAAGCAGCAACCCCCTATTAATGAAATCAGGATAGGAAATACAAGCCTGGAAAAATATTGTATCAATTGGGAGATATGTACTCTCTATGCAGGCGCTGCTGATTGTTGCTACATAGAAAATGGAGAGTTCACAACTGGGAGGCTAAAATCATCTCTTTTGTTTTAACTGTGCAATGAATGAATGAGATATGTTATTGCCAAATAATTTAGATACCTTTACCAAAACTAATTAATAAAGGCAACAGCAATATACCGCTGTTCGAAAGTTATTAATCGATTGTGAGAAAAAACAAATCCGGATTACAAACGAAAACTGATGGGAAACACATCAACTATAAAAGGAAAAAAATCCCCGAAACTATAGAAATATGAAGTGACCAAAAATCAAACAACAATGTAACACCCATAGAAACAAACTATAAGATAACAAATACCATTTTACTAAGACTCAAAAAAGGTTTAAATTCCATTTCAGTATTACAAATTTAATTTAATACTGAGAGAGATTATTTTTTCATAGCAGTATAACATTAGAACTTAGTTTTTTTTTACAGATTTAGTTTATCAATAAAACAAATTTGATCGAATTTAATTTACCTCAATAGCAGACGTACTGAAGATTATTAATAAAACATATATAATAATTAATCTATATAAATATGACCTCGTTAATCAATTTTAATTACTTTACTCAACATGAGTTTTTATCCTTAATTGCTATCAAAGGCACTTGTCCCAGAATCCCCCCTTTGTATCCTGAATATGACACTGTTACTTTTTTTATTAAGGTATATAGGGTTAAAAATTCTTAGACAAGTGCCTGTGCTTTGTATGCACTTTTAGTGACGGTGAAATATTCTTTTTGCAGACCTCCATCAGCCATTTTATAAGTGTATATGCCAGTGATAATGGATTGGAATAGAGAATTGTCGAAGTTCGTAAAAGAAGGCAATTACGAAAAGGTGAAACAATGGTTAGAAAGAGTATACGTAGATAAATTGGAGGTTACCAGCGATTATCCTTTAATTATTGCAATTGAAAACAACGACGTTGAAATGGTCCAGCTCCTAATGGACCCTAAATTGCATATTGACCCTAAAAACTTTCAAATTGATCCAGTTATTCATGCTTCCCGACATTCAGCTGTAAATGTGGATGTGCTGGAAGCATTAATTCATACAGATCTTGATATCAATGCTAAAGATTCGCATGGTATGAATGCCTTACATATGGCAGCACAGTTTAATTTTGAAGAAAAGCTGGAGGTTCTATTACAGAGTCAGCGTTTGGGTACAAACGAAGTGGATCATTCTGGTAGGAATGCACTTCATCATTTGATTGAAACAACATGCTTTGACAATTTAGATCAGTTTAAAAGATGTGCCATGCTACTAATTGAGAGAGACGTTAACATTAATGCACAAGACCAAATGGGAGAGACGCCTCTTCATAAAGTTTTCCAAAATTACTGTAATCTCATCCCAGACATTCTGGCATTCTTCCTTCAAAATGGAAAGGATATTAATCATGAACTGAAAGACAACGATGGATTTACAGTTTTCCATATTATGGTTTCGAACACAAACGAAAGCATAAAGGAACAGACAAACTTTGCCGAAATAATTGAAGCCAAGGACAAAATGATTAGAGACTTCTTGATTGGTAGATTAACTACGGTTGAGCCTGTTGTATTAGTTCGTCTGTTAAACGAACTAAATAACAATGGCAATTCTGCATTCGAAACTTATGCAGATGGCGAACAATTTACAATGGAAACCATTAATTGCATGATCGAGAGAGGGGCTGATGTCAATAACAAGGATAGTCTTGGCATCACTCCACTCGCGAAAGCTGCTCTCAGAGAACTCGACGAACTTGTTGACGTCTTTTTAAGAGCAGGTGCAGATGTGAACATAACGGACATCTTTGGGCAAACTGTTTTGTTTAGAGTACGAACCATACACTCATTTAAAAGCCTATGTGAATATGGCGTACAACTTAACGTGAAAGATAAGTTCGGTCGTTCACCTCTAACAAACAACTGTTTGTATACTCCATTAGAATTTCCACCCATGGGAATGACTTTGCAATCTAGTTTGTCAATACATCCCCCATTGGCAACACTTTTTCTTGATCACGGAGTAGACGTAAATGTTGTAGACAGATATGGATCCTCACTGTTGCATTATGGGGCGTGGCATTCGGATCTCAATATGATACAAGTTTTGCTTGAAAACGGCGCAAGGAAAGATCTAGTCGATCAACATGGATACACACCATATGATCTTGCCATTCATCATGGTAACTGTGACGTATTCCAACTGTTAGAAAATGATCATAATCATGGCGTTAATATGGCTACTACAGAAAAACGACAAATATATGAGAAGAGCGCTATATATGTTCGGTCTATGATTAATCATCAGAATGCAAACAATATGCAGGAAACATTGAGTAGTGTTGGAATAGATGATAATGCAGAAGATTTATTACAACTGTTGATGTCGTCACCAAGAACAGGCTTTACCGATAATTTAAGTGATACATCGAAAATAAAGTCTGATGTCCATGAACTCATGACCAGAATCGCTAATGTTATTGGTGAAATGGATAGTCGATTTCAATGCACTATTTTCCCAACCGGAAGTTCGGCAGAATGTACTCAAATAGGGGATCTAGTCGAAATGGATTTTGTTTTCTGTTTATCATACTTTAACAGCCAATGCGAGGTTATTCAAACAGATGATCTTCTAGAAACTGGATTTGCAATTTTGAAATTAAAAAATTATCACAAAAGTCACGATTTGGTATCGTTTGTTGATCAAAGCGATGTATTACAGTCAGACATTGTTCGCGAGAAATTTCAAGACCTAACAACCAGTGCAGTGAATAGGGCAGACATTTGGTCTTCCGAGCACATTTATTTCGACGGACTTCTAGGATTTCCAGACGACAAACCAATTATCAATCTCAGAATTCAGTGGTATGGAGCGTTGGCTAAATGCGTTAGCATAAGCATCGACATTGTTCCTGCAATTCACAAACCCGACTGGATTCCACGAGATATCGATCATAGTTTTATGGAGCTGCTTACTCCAAAGGTAAAGGAGGCAGGATTCTTTTTATTGTTTCATTTACCTCATATAACCACGTCTTTGAAGCCATGTTATGTTAGGATATCGAGTGCTCCAGCTGAAATTCAGATTATCAAGATGATGCCAGACTTATTAAGAGAGAGTTTTTCTCTTTCTAAGATTTTAAAAAGTTGGCACTTTTGTCCACTTGTTCAATTTAGTGATGACGAAAATGACAGTTCTACTGACACAGAATCTGTTGAGGACGAAAATAATGACGACAACGACGATTCCGATAAAATTGGTAAGTTAAACCTCACAACAAAGACCACTAAACAGCTACAACCATGTATAATATCCCAAATGGGTAAAGATCAAATTGGCGATGGTGAAAAGTCTCCAGATAATTCTAGCGAAAGCGAAAATTCACTGGGAATTCAGAAAGCAGCTGGATGGATAGTAGCTCTTGATGAAACACATGTTATCAGAAAATTATTCTTACCAAAGGAAAACAAAGCTGAGCCTATGGAAAAATTTATCGGAAAATATGCTAAAGAACCCTTTACTGAAATGACTGTTGATAATAATATTGGGAGTCGCACGTTATTTGTATCGAAAGAGGACCAACCTTCAACAAACAGGAGAACTATTGATTGTAACGAACAAATCACAAATAAAAAAGAACATTTGAGTAAAAACACCGATTTTCCAGCTTGCACGAGTCCATCAAATTGCGAACAGCAAGTTAACAGCATTATAAGCAGCACAAGGAACATGTTAGAATCACAAGAAACAAAAGAAAATAGTGTCTTAAAATCTGATAGCATATCATTGCAAATGATAGACGGAAGCAATGAGACTCGGCGTGATTATAACGTTCATTCAATAGATTTCGAATACAAAGAAGAAAATTCAAGAAAGGATGAAAGTTGTGGAGAATCGGAAATTTCACAAGATAAAAGTTCATCGACGTTTGACGATGATTTTGTTGGAGGAGATGTTGTTCAAGCAAAGGACGAAATTTCAAGCTATATGCTTAAAAACTGTTTATTTTATACACTCGTACTAATCCGACAAAACAATTTGAAGGACCTGAGTCACCTCAAAGTCACAACAATGATTTATGAAACCCTTTTGAAAGCAGCAAAGTCAAAGCAATTGCCATCATACTTTATGCCATATATTGATATTTTCTCCTACGTTGATACACATATTCGCAAAGTGTCTACAAGTAAAGCAGAAAGAGAACTTCAAAAACATTGTGCAAGAATTGAAACATTTTGTAAGGTTATTCTTGGAATTCTTTCTCAAAGAAAACAGCAAAGTTCAAATTAGTTCCTCTTTGTCTGTCTTGATAAATTTCAAAGTAAATATTTGTCCGATATTTGTTTCAAGTGTAACGTATAGTCTTTAAAAGTTCTTGTTTTAGTCCTGTATCTAGTGGTAGTTTACCAAGTTGTGAAACATATAATGTTCTTTTTTTTAAATCAAAAAGACGTATAATGTTATCTAACACGAGGGTACCAAAATTGCACCTATTTAACGAAAGTAATTTCTATTCTGAATGTATCTTGTACCTGTATCCTTATTTACTATTTAGTTCAAGAAATTACATTTTTTTTTCGTCATCAACACGTACGGAAGCCTTTCAGGGCCTAATGTCGAGGTGGGTTTTTTTTTAACATTATTCATTGGATAGTACATCTATTGATATATATTGTGACCATAGTATGTGTAACTTAATAGATATAGGAAAATATGGTGTGAGTGCCAATGAGACAACTCTCCATCCAAATAACAATTTAAAAAAAGTAAACCATAATAGGTCAATGTACGGCCTTCAACTCGGAGCCTTGGCTCACACCGAACAACAAGTATATTGATCTCTGTTTAAAAGAAGTGCATAACAGGCACAAATTGGGTAGGAAGTGCAATTTGGGTATTATTACAAATTGAAAAAAAAAACAAACAATAAGATTCTCCACAAAAATAAAAGTAGTTTTTTTCGAATACCTTTCTATGTTGTTACTCTACTGACGTCAGTCAGCAACATCTGTTGTTGAACCCCTCTTTTTAAATTGTTCATGCTATTTTTCCATAAAATACTAGCTTTTATTGATTGAAGATACTGATATCAAAAGAGGGACGAAAGATATCAGAGAGACAGTCAAACTCATAAAATAAACTGACAACACCTGGCTAAAAATGAAAGAAGACAACCAGATAAACAATAGAACACATGACACAACCTAGAAAACCAAAGACTTAACTGTAGATAAGAGACCTTCGTGGTTCAAACGATTGAGCAAATATTATATATGACAACATGAAATAACCAAGTTTGTTTGCACTTGTACAACTTTCGACTTTCAACAGTGAATTAAAACCAAATCGTGTCTAGCAATTGCCCTTACACAACAAAATGAAATATGTTTCAAACAGAAAAAAGCAACAACGACCTGATTGGTGAAAAAAAATCCAAATATTGAACGAGAAACTATCAACAACAACAAAGCCCACCGCTAACCACTGAGTTTCAGAATACTGGGTTGGGACAAATACAAACTGTGAAGTGCAGTCTCATTACGACATTTTGTTTTATAAGTAACACTAGTATGGGACTGAATAATCTTAAATCTGATAATCGAGAAAGATGGAGGCAAATCTTCATAGAACCGAACATTGATTCAAGTTCATAAAGAGTCGTGTAACATATTGTTTTGTCTAATTTAAACATGCCCGGACCGTCGCACAACAATAAATTCACATTTTGTCATATAAAATTCAGAATGGAAATGGGGAATGTGTCAAAGAGACAACAACCCGACTATATAATATACAACAGCAGAAGGCCACCAATAGGTCTTTAATTCAGCGAGAATTCCCGCACCTGGAGGGGTCTCTTAGCTGGCCCTTTAATAAATATATATATATTGTTCAGTGATAATATATAAAAACCTATGGAATATGCTATCAGGTTGTCGAAATGAAATAAAAAAGTTGGCTGGTACTTGAAATTGAGTAATCACTGGTTAAGGTTATGGCACATATAAACCTCAAATAGTGCATCATAAGATCATTTTGGTAATAACATTTTATTTGGATCTTTCTTCCAACATATTAAAACACTAGGAGATTTTGTAATGGTTACCAATGAGACAACAATCCGCCACAGTACAAATAAAGTGGATGTTAGCAATTATATTACCTGTAAGGTTTTCAACATGAGAATAACTCATACCATTCAGTACTCATATAAAAGAAGTGGAAAATATTGGTAAATTTTGACGATTGAATAGTAATGAAAAACATATTCCCCATAGGTGACTGATATGATCCATGACTTTCCACACTTTACTGTGACAACATCAAAAATTTTAAATTACCAGCTACTTTGGCCAATTTATTTCGTGCTTCTGATGCAACTTCGTCTAATAACCTGTTTACGTAGTACGTTATATATATATATATATATATATATATATATATATGTTTTATAAGTTGAAAATGTAATTTTTACATCTTTAAATGTTATTTCCCGTCTCCTGTATTTGATCTCAAAATCCTTTACAAATATAATAAGCACTATTTACTCCAAAAAAAAAAAATTTTTGTGGTTTATCATAAATGCGAATTATTTGAGGTGCACAGCCATTTTTTTAGGTCTCAAAGTTTGTACATTTAATCTAAAAGTACATGTTGAACACAGGTAGAGATGTTTAACAACGCGGAAAATTGAAAAAAAAAACCACAATAATTTACAAAATCTAATTACAAATGTTTCTTACATTGGGAATTTTTACCTTCCTTGTTTGCGTCTCATATTATGAGGGTGGTGAATAGGGGGAGGGTGCCTATGTTCCAGACCATATTAGTATTTGGACCGTATACGTATACCCATACGGTCCAGGCGGCAATACATGTTTATTGAATCAAATGGGTTAAATTTAAAGAAACACTTATCAAAATCTTTATTTTTTTGTTTAACAAATTGTTTATATTATTACAATAAGATGGATAAAGTGAACAAGCGAACAATTGAAATTAAATATTTGTTGAACATGTTGAACTGTACATCTGAATCCTATTTTTGTACTCTCGCACTAGGTGACACTTGCTACCACAAGTACCGTAATATTTTTTTTACATTTACATGTTTGCAGTTCATGCATGTTCCTAAGCTTTGCATTTTTTTGTGATATTCTAAAACATTTTTCCTGCCACATTATGCTTACTTCCGATATCTTCAATTTCAGTGAGCATAAAAAAATATAATGTACTTTACATCGACATGCTAATTATAAAAAAAATACCAGATTTAATAAGCGTGCTTTTTTTAAGTAATTTAAAAAAATCTAAAGTTTGTAATTCAATTACAATTGAACTTTTTATATTAATTTTAGAGTTAAGTTGTGCATGTTGATCAGTTATATGCACTTGTATCTAATAAACTTGACTAACTTCTTAATATTAGTCAGACCGTATGAGTATTTTGAAAAAGTACGCATACGGTCCAGACCGTACGCGTACGGTCCAAATACTCATACGGTCTGGAGCACCTATATTACATAATTGTGGCCATTCATTCACATTTCTACATATTTTATATTTGTGGCCAATCAATCATTGTTCTGGATATCTCTTTTTACATGTTTGCACCCCATTAATCGCTCTATTTCCCCTAATTTTTCTGCGTTTAAAAAAAAAAAACCAACTGATTTTGTGCTTTTTTCTGCACCCCCCCCCCCCTTTTGTTCTCCATTTGTTTTTAACCTTACCTAGACCCTAATATGGTTTGGAATACATATATAATATAATACGCCAAATTCAACCCGGCTTTATCTGCATCACGGGGGGGGGGGGGGGGGGGGGGGTATCTTCCTATATAAAGGTATATACATATGTGCCGCTGGAATGGGTCCCTTTTTTGATCCGTCAAATATATCAATGGGGTGCAATTTTACCGAGGAAATATATCAATAGGTAGTGTTTTTTGATGTATAATAAGATTGTATATGCATATAGGTACTATTTGAGCTGATAAATATATGAATGGGTTATGATTTCGCTGTGAAATATATGTATAGGTAGGGATTTCACAATTATTCAATATATGAATGGGGGGTGTTTTTAAAATCCGAGCAGCACACCTGTACCCAAAATCCCATGTTGAGACCCCCCCGTGATCTGCATGCATTTTTTTTTTATCAATTATATACTAGTCTAGATATGACTAGCTATTTTAGAATGTTTACGTTGAACAATGAGTCCCATTATACAACAGATTTATCTTACATTCACATTTTGTCATCCATAACAAATCATAACATTGTAAATTTTACATTTAATCACTTTTGTAACTGATTGATAAAAGATAACATATTGAAGATTTCCGGAATACATCGATTTAACCTTGAACCGTCATTTACAACATGTAAAGGAAAAATCGAAATTTATAAGGTATTATTCGTCATAAACTGCCACGCGTCCACGTAAGTACACATGTAAAATTATATAAACTACTTTAACAGACTTTTTATTTTCTCTATTGATTCCTGTATATAGGTCAAAAGTGTCAACAGATTATTTGACAGATAAAATGAGTTGCATACTAATCATTGACATTGTAAACAATCTGCTTAAAGGGGGAGGGGTTCGATTTCATCTACAACGCCTCCACTTCTAACAAAAGTGATATGCACATGTTTATTGACCCCATGCACATTCCTCTTTATATTTTCAATATATAATTTCTTTCTTTCACGGTGATCAGGCGCAGATGAATCCATTTCAAAAGGGGTTCGAACCCTCATTGAGGGGTGATAGGAGCTTTATCGGGATTTGGGGATTGATCCCTTCGGGATCCGGGAATACTTTTGTTCGGATTTCGGGATGTCGGGATTTACTTTATTTAAATTCGGAACTTCGGGATTTCGTGTTTTAAAGCCCGAAATTTCGGAATCAGGACCCCTCCTATCCCCCCTCCTCATTGCTCGATAAAACGTGACCATAAGTAAAAAGAAAAAGAAGAAAAGATTATACATAATAGAGAATACAAAATAGGGGAGGGGGTCCAACCATCTAACATTGTCAATGATGAGTATAAGAAAATGCCCTCCTCCCCCTTTTAAAAATAAAAATTGAAAAGTCACGGTGTGTTATAAAGACTTTGTTCTGCTTGTATTTTGATAAATATTACTGAGATAAATATATTGGTGGTATTTTCCATTTGTCACGAATGTTGATGGTGTAGTGTGACAACTAATTATCACTATTGAAATGAAGAAAGTATTGTTTCGGACAAGAATCTATATATAAACCGTGACTTCTAATACATGAGAACAAAAACTGCGTTGACTTATAATAACTTGTTATAGCGCGTATATATACAAGTTAATGAACACTTTATACGTTAGAAAGATTAACCCGTAGACTCTGATGTGCAATTGATAAACACATTTTTGTTTGAAATATATACATGTGTTCGTAGTGTTTAAAAAAATACCATTTATCGTAATCTGAAAATAAAATTTCTTTTTGTAGCCTCGCTATCCCTTTCAGTTTTCGTTTCTAATCCTCCCCTACGTTCCTAACCCTCCCCTATCCCAAAAATTCACTTAAATTTTAAGCCTTCAATACTAGTGATATTAAAATAACAATCGTTTCATAACTATTTATGCAGCAAAGCAAATTGATTTCTTTTAAAACATATACCTTACTATTAGTATTTTCAGAATGAAGTTTTAAAATTGACATCGGATAATTAATACACAATTTAAACAAGGAAAATAACACAATGACATCGTAGAAAACCACACACAAAACCTTTAATCCCAATGCCCGCACCTTACATCCGTATTTCTTCTGTTAAGAAATTTGGACAGCTGCGTTAAAACGATAAGAATTATTTAAAATTAAGCCATTTCCTCATATTTTGTTAGCGATTTAATTTTATGCATGTTTTTTTCTGTCTATTCGGAATAACATAAAAAATGTGGTGCACATTTTAAAATAACTACTACGCGAGTTATTCAGTTTGCACCACATTTTTTTATGTTATTTCTTTATAGACAGAAACAATATTAAAGTCATACATAAATATATCTTGATGTTACTTAATTGTGAATATATATTGCATAGTGATTATTATTTATAAGATAAGATGCAAGTAGAAGCGGGAAAGAGAAAGTATCTCTGATAGAACAAACAAAAAACGACAGGAAAAGTTGACAGAAATCAGTAAAATTTGACAGAATTTGTTCACATACCGACATGTTAAATAAAATTCCGATTTACTATACGTATATTGCCTGTGTTCACCTGCGTGCGCGAATGTATTTTAAAGGCTTCACGCAAACGTGATGTTTTTATGCACAAATTCGCAAATGTAAATAATGCTCTGAATATCACCAACTGCAAGAATATTGAACAGATATATCATGTTAATTAAGAAGGGGTATTTGCGAAAAATACCAGTCGAGAGAATATAAAATTTCGCGAGCCGTAAGGCGAAAGAAATTCATTCTCAAGACTTCATTCTGATGTCTTTCAACATTACAATCGATGAACCTTAGTTCCGTTTTGAAGTACTTTTACATTTACTTCCAAGTTTTTACACTACTTTTTCATAAAATGGTAACACATTTAACGTCATTTTTTTTTGCATTTTTTTGTTGCGTTTCAGTATTAATATTAATTGGTTTGAATTTTCTTATGATTTGTGTATATATTATATATATGTAATTATTTTTCTATTTTAAGATTCAAGATACTGAAACAAACAAATGCCTGCATAAAGAAGTTATTAATTTAGACAAAAAATGAACTGCTCACAACACCAAGATGAACAAATGCGCCTCTTTTGTAAAGAATGTGAAGATATTATTTGTGTTCAGTGTTTGTTAGAGAACCATCCACAGCATAAGGTCAAAGGATTATCCGAATCACATGACATTATTCGGAACAAGGTGAATTATTGGTGCTCAGATAATAAATCAGCAACTAAACATGATCTTGCTGAAACTAAAAAGCAATTAGAAGAAGCAAATGAAAAAAGTGTTCAAGACGAGGCGAAAGTAGAAGAGGGTATACACACGTGTGAAATGCAGTGGAAGAACAAGATTGAGGTAGAGGTTAAGAATCTATTGGAGACTTCAAAGGCAGTACTTGAGGAAAGCAGGAATCAAATTCAAAGTCTTCTGGATGAGGTTAAGTTTTGTGAAAATGAAATGGAAAATCCTGCATCAGAGGAATCACTTATAAGGCTATACTGTAGCTTGAAAAAATGTTCTATTAACAAAGAATATGACAAGGTTGGGCCGTTGTTACAGCTGAATGCACCGTCTGGTGACATATTATTAGGTTGCATTGGAGAAGATTGTGTTACGAGAAAGACGAATGATATATCTACACAAACATACAATTCTCATGAGCTTGTATCAGACGACAACACTACGGCGGAAGTAGATAAGAAAGATCTCGTGACATTGATTCCTCTTGCAGATCTGGTAGTTCCGGTCACGAAAATTATCCCAGTAAACACATCTGACGCATGGCTTATTTCAGATAGGAAATTATTCCGTCTTGACTTCTCTGGAATACAGATGGCAGCTTATTCTGACGAAGCGGACGACATTGCTGTTCTGAATAATGGAGATTTGTTAGTCCTTAATAGATCAACAAGCTTTATTAATCAAATTGACGCAAGAGGTAATGTGACGCCTTTCACAAGTACAGATCCGTACATGCCGTTATGTATGGATTACGCGAAGTCAGACAACTCTGTTTTCATATGGATGAGTAATAAGGATTCAAGACAAATGACAGTCTTTGAGTCCAACGGAATAAAAAAGAAGTCATTCACGCTGGCAAATAGTAAAAGTGAGAGTTCTTTCATGTCGGTGCACTCGAGTAACAATTTTAGCATAACATATGACGTAGAACAAACAACTGGAATACGGAACTATGTTTATTCCTATAGCCTCGAACCAAAAAATTCATATTCCTTCTCGGGTAAATCTGGTCAAAGCCCGTACTTACAATACGTCTGCAAAGGACTTTGCTACGATAACGACGGCAACATATTAGCAAGCGATATGCAGTTTAATACAATATATCAATTGGATGGAAAGTTACAGTTTCGAAAAATTCTCCTTGATAAAAATGATGGTCTTATTTCACCTGCAGCCATTGCATACAGAGAAGGTCATTTATGGATAGCTGATTCTAAAAGTTTAAGAATTTATGACTACCAAGCTCTCAAGTGATGTACGTGTTTGATTAGCAGTGTTTGTGTTTATGAGACATTAAATTTAAAAAAAAAATGGAACAACTATTCTGGAATATTATTTCCACAGGAATAATAAGGCGGCAAACGGCAAAGGGAAAGACAACACAATTTAAAGTTGAGAGGTTCTAATCTTTTAATTATTGAAAGGTGTATTTCTATTTTTAAATTGATACAAATTGGAAAAACAGCAAACAGTTCAACGAGTGTTTTCAAAAAGGTTTTTAAAAGAAAAAAAATAAATTCTTTGATGAATTATTAAATATTTTAACTTTTATAAAAATAAAATCAAAAGAAATTCAACTTTTAATCTTTTAAAAAATGTCACGAAAGGAGGTATGCCATCAATACCAATTTAAAATGTACGGCACTGTACGGACTTAAACAATGAGCGAAAAAAAAACAAACCAAAAAACCAACCCGATACCATATGATAAACTATTTTATTAAATAATACGATTAAAACAGACCTAATACGGATAAATCGGCATGTGCAATACTGATAACGTTCCACTGTCGATATAAATCAAGAGCTCATATTGCTTTTCGAACAGGGCCAATACAGATAAAACCTGTATTGGCCCATGGGCTAATACAGGACGTTTACTTCCGGTTTCAATTTTCCAACGCCATTACTGAACTTTGGGGGTACATTTGTGTAATCATAAAATAAAAAGGTTAAATGATGTGCAATGTTAACTTTTTTAACGTCTTGCAGTCTTGAAACGGAAATAATTCACAGACTTTTCGAGTACGACTTTCTATTATTGACACTGTTGCATTTCCGTTTGGTAAACAATCATCACATTCAAAACGCAGACGATCCAAGACAGAATAAGAATAGTTTTAAAACTGTCTGATTTATTCTTCCCAGTTACTTTATATTTGCTACATAAAATGAATTGTTATAGCATTTTATTAAGTACTTGGACGAGGAATCAGAAATTTCATCTGACAATGTTGACAAGAAATCCATGCATGATGATGGACGTAAAAGCGAAAAGCAGTGACGAATTCAGATGTGAAATGATTTCTGTATCCTCTTTACGGTAGGTCCTATATTTATTCTTATTGAAAAAATATGAATCTTACAAATTTGACAGTTCATACAAATTTGTCTTTTGAAATATTGACCGCTGATCCACAGGCACTTGTTTCTGTCAATATGGGGTTTACTATCAATACCAGTATAAAAAAAAACACAAGGTAGCTAACGGGAATTTTCAATGTGTTCGCTTCAACCAATATTTTATTACTTTCCCTTGCCCCTTTCACGAATAAAAGTACACCAGTCTTTCGGTAATTGATTTATCTTTACAATGAAACAACTCTCACGTACCTTGAGAATACCCCTCAAACAGAATAACACACTTGAGATGAGAATTATTGACCTTTTTCCAGACCATTGAATTTGGAAGTACTAAACTTCCGGTTTACTTAGGAAGTTAATATAACACAGCAATCTGATTGGTCGAATTCATCTGGTTACCTGTTTATTTATATTAGTTACCAGAAACCAGAAAAATGTGACCAATCAGATTGCACAGTTTTATTAACTTCCTAAGTAAACCGGAAGTTTAGTACTTCCAAATTCAATGGTCTGGAAAAAGGTCAATAATTCTCATCTCAAGTGTGTTATTCTGTTTGAGGGGTATTCTCAAGGTACGTGAGAGTTGTTTCATTGTAAAGATAAATCAATTACCGAAAGACTGGTGTACTTTTATTCGTGAAAGGGGCAAGGGAAAGTAATAAAATATTGGTTGAAGCGAACACATTGAAAATTCCCGTTAGCTACCTTGTGTTTTTTTTTATACTGGTATTGATAGTAAACCCCATATTGACAGAAACAAGTGCCTGTGCGCTGATCACATTATGACACATATCAATGACATACATGTAACTCTGTAAGCTGGATTCAAAGCAAGTCAGCATTTAAAAAATCATTGGCCCTGTACACATACATTGTGAACAGATCATAAATCATGTTATGGATTGGTATTTGCGAAAAATACCAGTCAAGGGCTGTGAAGTTTCCCAAGCCAACAAGGCGATGGAAATCGGTCCCAAGACTCGTATTTTTCGCAAATACCACTCCACAACATGATATACATTGTATCTGTTTAATTACACCGAATAGTTAAGGACTAAAATTCTCTGTACCTGTAGGTGAAGTTGATTTTTTCTTTTACTTGTAAGGTGTAATTCATAAACATGTTTATGCATAATTTTGAGGATAAATAAGTGGATATTATCATAGAACCGTATGAATTATGCATGTATATATACTAATACGTATTAGCTCTCTTTTTTATGTAACGTCATATCCGAAACAAATTTGCGGAAATATGCCCGGGAGGGTAAAAAAGGAATATCCAAAATGGCAAATACCATGGTACATGTATTTGAGGCATATTCACCGGCAGTGGTGAAAAACAGGCAATTTGGTTTGAAATGAGGAAAAAATGTTAGAATATGCGAAAAATACACTGGCTACCAACGGTTGAACCAATCAAATTCTGGCATTCTAATATTAGGTGTAATTATGCATGTAATTCAGGATTCAGTGCCAGTCCGTATTGGAAATATTGGCCCTATATTCACATCATTGCCAGTCCGTACTGGAAATATTGGCCATATATTCACATTTGATGTATGTAATACAGCGTTCAGAACAAGTCTGTATTGAAAACGTTGGATTATTTAATAAAAGTGTTATGAACTGGCTGTTTCTGTATTGGCACTGGTATAGATTCTCGGTCAGCTGTATTGGCCCTCGACCCTACGGGTCTCGAGGCCAATACAGCAAACCTTGAATCTATACCAGTGCCAATACAGAAACAGCCAGTTAATAACACTATAATATAAAAGGCCCCGGGCATGACATAGACAATTACTGTTTAGTGTCTTTAAATATCAACTGTATTTGTAGGAGGCTAGCGAGCTATTACACCTGTTTCGAGCCGAGTACACATACAGCAGACTCGACATTCACTAAACATGCATGCTGAAATTGACATGGTTGTTCTTGTTACACAATCATACACATTCAAGTTTTGAAATCGATAGTTGTCATCGTAGAAAAGACTGCTGTTCGACATGTCTTTATGTTATAAGAAAATTGGTGTGATTCTTATTGCTCTAAAGATACGGTTGAAAACAAATAGAACGTATAAAAGTAATAGTTAATTCTCAATTGATACATCATTGGAATGCAACTGCAATACATATTTTTGAGGTCACGCAGGTTCATACAATACTCAGTCCGGCAGTGGGCAGAGCTTTTAAGGAGGCTTGCGGGGTATAAAAAAATCATGCAAAAATTTAACATTTTTTTTTCATTACAAATTTTGTTTATCACACTATTAGTTATTACTTTATAATATGGTACAAAAATTACCCAGACAAATCGATTTGGTTTAGCCTCAGATGACTTTACAAACTTTTATATCATTGAAAAAGCTCCAAATTATCTCCCTTTGGTGCAAACATTTCATTTTTTGACTATCTTTTTTAAGCTTCTGACTCACAAGCACATAAAGAATGTGAAGCGGTTAATCGTGTATACAATGTATAAGCGTAAAGATTTCATAACAACACAAACATAGAAGCATTCAAACGACCATAAACCGGTAATAAAAGAACAAACAGGATTTTATGCTCTTTGGTGGGGTTCTTGTGTCTGTGACACATTTCCCGTTTGTAGTGACAATTTTTAAAGTTCTAAAAGATTGAAAATTCATTTAGGGACATAAAGCCACAGCAAAAAAAGAAAAACGAGAAGACAGGGGAATGCAAAATAGACCCTTTCTTACAATGAAAATATAAAAACCTATTTCAACTAAAACATAATCCATTTAACCTTTTGATTTAGTTTAATGAAGTTTTTAAGCAGTCGGAAAATGCATAACATGAAAAAAATATTATATAAACATAAAAGATTGTGTCGTAATTGAGACTCTTATGCTTGATATCGTTACCATGCATATTCGCAAACCTTTTCGTGTCGAGTAAATGATTTAAAAGCTTGACGTAAGGGTATAAACGGTCAATCATTGTCATATCATTTCTTATTATTTTCTATGTAATCAAAGGTAAACTCGTGTACATTCTAATACCTCTATTATATAAACAATGCAGCTGCAGAATAAATAATCATTGATATGCAAATACCCTTAAGGACCAATAGTATCTAATAAATATAGATTCTTACACTTGTTGCAGTGTAAGAATCTGTTTCTCTAATGCCTTTTATCGTTCTTTTTCAAAGATTTTCAGAAAATTGTGCTCTTTACATGCGACGTCATCAGGCAAGGTCGCCTTTTTCCATGACGTCACAATCGGAAAATTGAGAAGAAAACAAAACATTTTGACGTCATAATCAAATTTCGACTAATCATTTGCCGAGAACAGATTTTTCACTAGTGAGGAGAAATATTTTTCTCACACCGGTCAGGAAATGTGAAAATAGCACAAAAATTAGAGAAAAGATAATCCACAATACATATCAACATAAACAGAGTACAGAATGTTAGAAATTGATTGTGTTTGTTTTCAATTTGGCATTTTTTGTTAAAAACATGGACATCCCAAATATAATATAACCTGCTACATAGTTGACCAAGTGATCAGTATCCTGGAGTTTTCTGCTGGACAATTAAGGCATCTTCAGCAAGTCATCGGCATTGCTATGGGAATCAACATCGCGTCTCTCATTACCGACATTTTTGAAATGATTTTATATATTATCGCTATTTTGTGCATTTTTCTTTTGATCTTTTTTGTGATAATTTTCACATCATGCTTCTCGCTTGAGATGGAAAAATTATCACTAGAAACAAAGGAGGCCACGTGGCGTTGCTAACGAAATTGACATGAAATTGACAACGTCGGTATAGGTAAAATAGCGATAAATAGATTATCATTGTTCATCTCAACTCGATTGCTTTTCTCACTTTCGCTGTACCAGCTGAAGCGAGAAAATCAATCTCGTTGAGATGATCAACGAAAATCTATAATTATTACATTTAGACACTTGTAGAACACAAAGAAGCTAAATCTTTTAATGTCACATAATAATATAATTTAATTTTGGATGTAACGCGTCGTCTGATTGGCTGACGTAATTTTGTTATGAGCCCATATACATAATTTAGTCATGTGACCGTGACGTCACCAACGTTTTTTTCATTGCTTTCTACGGTTAAAAATGGAATTTAGAATTTAATTATTAGAAATTACTGTAATATTTTTTCTGTCTATTCGAAATAACAAAAAATGTGGTGCATACTGTTTAATAAACCGCTGCGCGCGTTAATCAGTGTGCACCAAGTTTTTTTTATGTTAACTTCTTTCTTCATAGACATAAAAACTATTACAGTCATTCCTTAAATGTTTATGATAGTTTCTCTATTAACAATCATTTTTTTTTATGTGCTCACATTCATATATCCTTCTTAAATAGACATTATTTTTAGGCATATGCATTTGACTTCTGTAGTCATTTCAATCATAGGGTCTATAAATACATCATTGGCTTTCAAAGACTCGGCTTTATGAGTTCCTGATAGTGGCAAATCAAGAAAAGCGACTTGAATGCAAACAATTTATAACGTGCTGTTACCAATTTTTGTTTTCAGGGTCAATACTTCGGCTGGCCGACTTCAGTCCACGAGAGTATCACCAGCTTAGAAGTCAGTAATTCGAAAAAAGACTTGATTTATAACAAACCTTTCTCAAGTTGTCTATTGATTCATTTTTAATTAAATTTAAGGTTTAAACTCAATCAGCAAATATTATCATTAGAAGGAATTGGCCGCGATTCGGTCCTTTTTATTTTATTTTATTAAACAGCTCTTCGCTTTGATCGTTCCTGATAAAAGTAAATCCAGAAAAACGTTTCGGACGAATGAAAATTATCACATGTGATGTGTTTTGAATATCTGTTGGATCCAAACTATTGTCACATTACCCTTTAATGTCTGATTGGGTAATACCACAATTGTTTTTACATGTCAAAACTATAACCAACGGAAGGTGGTTATCTAGCAATACAACCAGGTTTAGTCTACCATTCCCTTGAAAATGCCTGTACCAAGTCAAGAATATCACTTCTGTTTTCCAACTGTTTTGTAGGTTGATAAAGACGAGCATTTGGTTTTTGTCAGATTTTATAGATTATCAATAAGCTAAGGTTTCAACTCCCTCACACACCTTCGATGAATTTGACTACTATTTAACAGTCCCTTTTAATCATAAAGCTATTAAATTCTTTCGGGTTTTAAGAACCCCTGGCTTTCAAATATCTGCATGGATTAACTTTACTTTGGAATTCGGAATGTTTATTAATACCTTTTTCGTAATCACAAAGTTTCGGTTTTCATAAAATCTTATTTTCGTACGGTTATCTATGATATGCAACTTATATATTTTACATTGGGAAATTGAGCAGTCAATGCTCCGAGCTGTTAACACCTTAGTTCTTTTTCTTTATCACCTTTTTGATCTTTGATTACGGGAAGTTTCAGTTATCGCCGTACTGACTCCAGTTTTGATAGAAAATTAAATTTTTATTAGATAAGGCGTTGAAATTGGAAAAAAATTTCTTACACATTATTTAAACATATTTCTGTTTTCATATTGGCGAAGGGAAAAAAGTAATATTGTTTCACCAGGATTTATAAAACTTCAATAAGTATAGAATAGTAATTGACAGTGTTTATTTTGGGACTTTTCATTATCTCAAATGTATGTTAACAAGATAAGATCACAAGTCTTGTTTGAATAATGCAGTACAAAACTTTACTTCGAAATCCCCAGGTACTAGTATATCAGAAAAAAAAACCGCGATTGACAACTAAAAAAATGTCGCAAATAGATTCAGATTTTCACCACAGAAAATAAAACGGATTGTAATTTTTACTCGTGTCTTCTTCAAAGTTTTCAAGAAAACGCACAGTGTCCCAATGTCCTGCTTTTTTGGCTTCATCTAATGGCGTCTGGCCATTTGAATCACATACAGTAAAGTGTGCTTTCTTTACTGCCAACGATTCGACAATAGCAAGACAACCGACTTTACAAGCAAAGTGTAATGGTATTTTACCGTCATTGTCAGGGTGAGAAAGATCTCCTTTATAGTCTATTAGAAGTGAAACTAAATCTCGTACACTTTGAATTTCTATTTCAGTTGGTGGAAGACTCAACCCGTTGCAAACAGCATGAAACGCAGACCGTTTGTTGTTATCTACTAAATGCATGTTGGCATTATGTAACAATAAAATTTTAACAATATCTATATGTCTCATTTCACATGCCAAATATAATGGTGATTGTCCGTTGTTGTCACACATATTAACATCAACATTTCGTTCAACAAGCATGTTAACCAGAGGTAAATGACCACCTTCAGTTGCAATGTGGAGTGGTGTTTGTTGACAGTTATTTCTTATGTTCAGGTCTACGTTTTGATCGACAAGTATTTTTAAAACACATTCAAACTCATCTGCTATGTATATCGAAAGTTCTTCAAATTCAAACTTTGAGGTCGAAGATAATTTGCATGGTAATTTACGCTTCAGATTACCCGAGGGCCATTTCTTTTGCACTTTACCTCTGTTTTTACACGTTACATGCAGTGCCGAGTTTCCATCATTGTCGCATTTTAAAAAGTTGGCATTTATTTGAAGCAAAATATTTAATATTCTACTATTTCCTCCAGCACATGTCTTATACACGATAGACTGACCTTTCATGTCACATAGTGATATATCTGCACCTTCATTTAGAAGAATCTTTACAATATCAATAGGACCATATTCACAAGCTGTATGTAAAGGTGTTTCTCCATGTTTATTACGTTTATTTACGTCTGCTTTTTTATGGCGCAAAATCTCGATGACAGATTTGTGTGCTTCGATATCAGTATCGGTTGGACGCTGCCAAGGATTGCCAAAGAACCATCCAACATCTTTTTTCCTGCTTCCATAACCCTTACATGCTGAATGAAATGCAGTCTTTCCATCATTATCTAACTGTGATATATTTGTTATACTGTTGAGTAACAATGTCACGACATCTGTGTGTTCTCGTTGACATGCAAGATCAAGTGGAGTATTTCCGTCGTTGTCGCACACGGTTATATCTGCTTTAATTTCTACCAACACTTTGACAACATCGTAATCACCACTTTCGCAAGCAATATGTAACGGCGTTTGTCCTTTATAGTTACATAATGAAACGTCAGCTTTGTATTCTAATAACAACCGAACGATAGATTGATGAATACCATGAGTGTCGTAACAGACATTTTTTGGAAAAGGTGAACTAAATTTGGAAACACCAACTTCAAAAGATTTCCCATTATTGTCACATAATGAAATTTTTACATCTGTGTTTCTTTGAAAAACCACATCTCTCCATGTGCATGCAAGGTGCAAAGATGTATTACCTTGTACAGCTGTTTGATGGTTTACACCAACACCTCTTTTCAGTAATAGCCTAACTATATCATCAGAATTTCCAAGAGAAGCGAAATGAAGTGGAGTAAATCCATTATTGTCAGTTAAAGATATTTCTAATTTTTTATCTAGAAGGAGGTTTATAACGCACAAATGATCATCTTTTGTTTCAATATTAGAACAAGCGGCATGAAGAAGTGACTGACCCCTTTTGTTAAAATGAAATAAAGTGATATTGTGCTGAATTAAGAACTGTACTATATCGATATTTCCACCTTGACAAGCTGCGTACAATGGGGAATATCCATTCTTGTCACAAAAAGCAGCATTGGTCTCACTTTTTACTAAAACCTTCACTATATCAATATGACCTACATGTGAAGCTACACATAACGAAGACCATTTATCAAAATGTGATATATTAATTTGACTGTTTAATAAAGTTTCTACTACATTTAGATGTCCATTCCCTGAGGCTAAATGTAAAGGGGATAATTCATCGACATATAAAGAAATGGTGGTTTCGTTCTGAAGTAAACTATTTACTATGGTTATATATCCATTTTCACATGCCACAGCAAATGCTGATGATGTTATGTTTGCATTATTAACCAGCAATAATTTCACAGTATCTGTATGTCCATTTTGACAAGAAAGAAACAATGGCGCACCATCATTGTGATTTATATCTGATTTCTTCTCTAATAAAAGTTGTACAATATCTGTATACCCACCTTCGCATGCTACATCCAAAGGTGTGCAATCATCATCAAAATATTCGCATTCATTGACATCTGCATCTTTTTGTAAAAGCAAACGAACTATGTTTAAATGCCCTCCTTTACACGCATTTATCAGCGGCGTTCCGTTAAAAAAAGAAATCTCACTGACATCAATTTCATTGGCAATCAGCAATTTCACAATTTCCGTATATCCGTGTGCACATGCGATATTCAATGGAAAATAATCAATTAAACCATGTGCTGATACAATACAACTGTTATTTATTAATAATGTTACCACGTTGGTGAATCCTAGTTCACAAGCAATATATAATGGTGACCTGTCGTTGCTATCAAATAAATTTACATTACAACCTATTTTTATAAGGAATTCAATAATATCTTCATAACCCTCCCGAATGGATTCAATCAGAGAAGTTGATATCTGCGTTTCCTTTTCCATACCGATATAATAGTTATCATAATCTTCATCATCATCTTCATTACCAATACTTATAATAATGCCACTTTCATCGAGCTGATTGAATATAGGTGTAGTTTCTTTCATATTTCTCTCGACAAACTTAATAAGTTTCATTCTAAAAGACTCATATACTAATTGTTTATTATGTAGTGTGCTGTTAACATTTTCCATTTTCAAATCTCCTAAAAGTCTGAGAAAATAAGACTCCTCCATGTCCTCGGAAATTATTACTAGGCTGTACTTATTTGTAGCCCCTTCTGACTCCAATATATATCTATCACCGATAAATGACACAGATGCATATTTGATAAAGCATTCTTTAAAATGTTGTCCAAAAACAATAACTGCAGTCTCATAAATTTTGTCATGATAAAATTCATAACTCGTGCCTCTATTTCTGAGATATGTTCCTTTCAGACTACAAAAAGCATCAATTAAAGAGCGTCTACGTATCTCTTTGTCTAACTTGATATCAAATTCTTCTCCAATTCCTTTAATTTTAGTTTGAATGTCATTTGAGACTAATTTAAACTTCAGCCATTGTTCATCGAACCCCTCTTCAAATATTAAACATAACACGAGAGCACACTGTTTGAACTTGTTTTCTGTTTGAAGGATTTCTTCTAAATCAGCCCTTATTGTAGCTATAGGTGCTAAAAAAAGATTTCTTAATTCTTCTGACGATCTATTGGTTGAAAGTCTACAAAGCAAAGGGAAAAAATTAAACTCATTCAGAATGTCATCGACTTCTTTAATCCTATCGTTGGATAGGTACTGCTTTATCATCAACAGTCTCTCTTCAGGGAGGAGACACAGAGGGTCAGACAATATATTACATTCATGCTTAGTAAAACAACACAGTCGCTGGAACCGTTTGTCTTTGAATACCTCTAGTCTACACGAAATTAACAGTTTAGCAAATTTAGTTTTTTCTGTTCGTACTGTCGTATTCTGGGATTCGATACCATTGTCTTTGAATATAGCTTCAACCTGACCTGCTAAATCCTTCCATGTTTGTACAATTTGGAGATTAACACTTTGTTTCCCACAAATGTCATCGATTACAAAAACTTGATTTCGGTTTTTATTACGATCATTTATGATATCAGCAGGTGCCGTTACAAATGATGAGGGTATAAATTCATATTCGTCTGTACTGTGTAAATGTAAAGCAACATGATGAATTAAAAAAGATTTACCAGAACCTGAACTTCCTGTTACAACTGCAATGTTGGATAGGCAGATTTTGAATATTACATGTTCAGTTGCTCTTGTAACAAAAAACTTTTTATCATCTTCTTGCCATTTTTGTATACTATCTTCATGTTGTGCTAAAATGAAAATAACGTTTTTCTATTTATTAAAGATGCCAAATTTGCCAAAACATAAATGCATTCAATACGTGTTTCGGTAATAATTTAAATCAGATTAATCAAAAGTTTGGAATCCAAGTTATGTAGAGATTAATACATGGCCTTTTCCATATCAGCCTGGGTATCATCCCGAGACCCCCATATCAGCCAGAGACGGAGTCTATGCGCTGATATGGGTCGAGAGATGATAACCAGGCTGATATGGAAAAGGCCATGTATCAATCGCTTTATCATATACTTCCGATAATAGTTTTATGTAAAGCAAATAAACAAATGCAACAACTAAAACAGTCAAAAACTTTATAAAAAAGTTAAGTTATGAATCAAATATACTATAATTGTCCAACAACAGCATCACTACCTCAATACATGTATATATATATGGTAACATTTCCTATAGAGGCATTTTGACACATTGCATATTTGGAAGAGTACTAAACTATAATCCTGGTACTTTGATAACTATTATGATCATTATTACTCAAGGTTTGTTGTACTATAAAATGATTCATAATTTCCAATGGCATTTGTTAGCAAGTATTCAACTATCACCACAAAAGTTCACGTAAATTTTGACGTCGTCATAAAAAAATATCTGATGTCACAACGGAAAAGTAAACAACCAATACCAGAAACATCGGAAGTAACTTGCACGAGAAGCATTGTTATGGGTTTTGCACGAGACGCCCCTGATATGGGTTATCAGACCGGGCTGATATGGGTTATCAGCCTTGGTGGAAAATTATGGCTTGTGTACTTCCGTTCGTTACACATATGCAAAAGCTATCATATTAATGCTAAGTATATGATAAAAGCTATAAACATTTAGAGTACATAAACTTTATAGATATAGAGGCTCGGGAAACCAACTTTTCTTAAGTATGTAAGGATAGTTGGAAACGCAGATACAGCACAAATCATTACACAAATAGCAAACAATATTCGTAATAAAACTATCAGAAGAACCAGCTGCTGGGCGAATGCGTGGACCTACAACAGCGTTACAGCCATCTTAAAATAACGCATGAAACGCACTTGAATTATAAAATAAAATGCGTGCACACAACACATCCGTCTAAATATACGTTATTTGGTGTAATCATGAGCGAAAAAATATATCAAGCATTTATGAGTAGAAAAACCTTAAGGAAAAGTCCAAACAACTAATTTCAATATTAGTTACGGGAGTGTGAAACATAAATGTCATTACATTTACAGAACATTATTAACTTTTATATTAACAAAACGTGACATTAAACAAAATGCGAATGCCGAACAACAACCAAACCAAAACACTTGATGTGCAAACATGCACATGCAAGGTCCTTTTTTGAGTCGATACCATATTTTCTCTGACCGTTAATGAAGTCTTTACACTTAATTCAAGGTACAATGTACTGATAAATATTTTAACTCAGATACATGATTATTTTTATTAGTTGTTAGGCATCAACATAGCCATCGGAAACTGCGAGAACCCTTAGAAATGTACTTTGCATCTTTAGTGATTTGGTAATTATTTTTGTATCAATCTATTTTGTTTATTGTGTTTATGTTGTACTGTTACAGGACTTTCCCATGTAAAGGGTGATTGGGACCCCCGAAAACATATTTAAACCGATCCCATTTTGTATGTGTCTGTTCCTAGTCAGGAGACTAAAAAATCAGTGGTTGTCTTTTATTGCTGGGTATCATTTTTGGTTTTCATTTATTATTTTGCAATGTGTTCATATAAAAAATAAAAACACAAAAATACTGAACTCCAAGGAAAATTCAAAAAGGAAAATCAAAAATCAAAAGACAAAATCAAATGTCCAAACACATCAAATGAATGGATAACAACTGTCATATTCCTGACTTGGTACAGGCATTTTCTAATTTAAAAAATAGTGGATTGAACCTGGTTTTATAGCTAGCTAAACCTCTCACTTGTATGACAGTTGCGTCAAATTCCATTACATTCCATTAATGTGCCGTTAGTTTCCTCGTTTTAGTTTTTAACATATGTCATTTCGTACTCTTTTATAACTTGCTATATATTTGTTTTATTTGCTTTTATTTAGCATAATATCACAACACAACTTGATGATACGAACTATGTTGTCCAAAATATGAAACCGAGTTTGATTAGTTTGAATGATAAACAACATAAGATAACATGTATATATCAATGTTTACCTCTTTTATGTTTTGGTATTGTTTCTTGGTCGCGTCTTTGAAGTTCATTTTCAAGAAATGTATTTTTTTCTTCCTGACACAATAGGCGATCTTGCATCATTTTGTCATCTTCAATTTTCATTTTTAAACCTCTTTCAATATAGTTAATTCTATCATCAAATGTTATAGTAATTTCTACCAATTCCTTTCGGATTTTTTCAAAGTTGTCATCTGTACTCGATGCAACAGTTTGCGCATATTCGGCTAAATCCCGTGTCTGTTCACGAATCTCATTTACTAGTTCTAGGCCAAGCGGTGTACCGCTTAGCAAACTGATTCCTAGAAATACATAGAAATAAATTCTAATTCAAATTAAAATCTGCTAAGATTATTGTTTTCTAGACTTGTAATGCTTAATGAAAGTCTAGAAAGAACTTCTTCAGATGTAGATTATGTGAATATTTTTTTTTTATCCTTTGCTAAAACTGAAAAAAATGTATTCAAATATAAAAGCATTATGTAGTGAGTGCCACGCTCTTTGCACATTAGAAACACATTGCAACACATTTCTTTGGAATCAGATGATGGATTATGGAAAGGCCAAAAAATGATCCAATTCAGCATATCACCATTTTGAAATGGCTGTTCAGATTTTCTGAACCTATATATCATTATAATTTGAATATGTTGTCTTCCCTTGAACAGCCAAGTTAAATATGCCGCTATACGTTATATATACATTGATCAAAATAATTGCAGCATTACATAAGGAGGGCGCAGTGTAACGATTGCTTAAGAACAGAAATTCTAAATATTTAACTTTCTGAAATGTTATCCAAATTATCCTTTTCCTGACTTGTTGATAATTTTTATCTAATCAACGTTGTTCGTTTGATATCAGTCCTTTATTTGTAAAAAATCGGGTATGACGTTAAATGTTCTTGCATTACTTTTTATTTTATATACTAACGTCATGAAAAAGGCGACCATGGATGATGACGTCAAACACAAAGAACACATCTGTTTGCCGATATTTTTAAAAGCAGGATTTATACTGTCTACTTATCGTCTTGAAATTATTAGAGAAACAGGTCCCACCACCAAGTCGCGTGCAATATACTAGTATACATGTATTTCCCGTGCCTGAGGGAGATATGAAGATTTGTTCACCCAAGAATATTCATATGTCACGAGGGCTCTGCCCGAGAGAAATATGATTTTTCGAGGGTGAACAAATCTTCATATCTCCCGAGGCCAAGGAAAATGAATGTTTTAATTCTACTGCCTAAGCTTTGTATACTATCTGAACTTCAAATATTAGTTTGCATACCGGCATTTTTTCAGACTTATTCGCTTGTTTTTATTACTGAACACGACATACATATTGATAAACAGTACGGATAAACATTGATTATTTAATTAGTCTTTTTGTTTTAACGTCTGAAATAAATTTGAACATGATAATGCTATTTGCTTTTGCTATTTAGAAAATAAGAAGTTCAAGACGTTATGTACATAAACCGCGCATAACGTCGCACGATTTAGTGAATATGAAGTTTTGTTCGACGTCACGTGTCAAAGTTTCAACCAATCAAATGTTGATTTCGCTATCAAAATCAACATGCAGTGAAATAATAATAGTAATCCAGCCTCGACGGTTAGATTTTACGATTTAAAATGCTTGACGAGCCTGCATCTTAAATTTGGAAATTTAACTGTCTCGAAAGATAAATATCGTATCATATTTGATGTGGTGGTAGGGTCTATATGAAGCAGAAAAACATTAGAAGTTATTAATTATATTGTGCAATTCATTTGTACCTTGCATCGTAATCATCTGTTATTTTTAAAAAAAGACGTTCTACTATTTTATTCTTGTAAGAGATTATAATTGAAAATTGTACTATATGTAAATAAACGTAGCATTTCAAAAGATTCTATAAAGTTAAAATATCAGTTGACGACTTACATGATTTAACTTTCGCTTTTAAATGTTATTTTTTCAAGTCACATCCATCACGTTTATTTTTTTCTAAGTCCTTGTCTAATAAGATCATTTATCTGTGATTATCTTTTTTTTACAATATCATGAAATAAAAGATTTACCACAGTTTTCCCATTTGGACAGATCTTTCAAAATAGAAACTTCATCTGTAGCATTTATTTTCAAATCTTTAATGATCTGTTCCATTAACTTGAAACAATCTGAAAACTTCATTGGGTTCCATTCTGTGAAATCACAATGTGCCCACGGATTTCTTATGAAGGATCGTACCTGTAAATAAAATGTAAACAATACCAAAGGAGCAAACACATAGATCTATTTTACTGAGTATAATTACCTCTATATACCTTACATGCATTTATATTAAAAAATACCATTAAAATAATAGGTTTATATTTTGAAAATGTGCAACTTTTGAGACATGACTGACAGTGGAAAGGTTATATTTTATATATATTGGGGCAGGTGTAATGCGTCCGAATTGCAATTAATTATGTCTTAAAGTTTGCATACAAGGTTTAAAGATAAAATACATACTGTGATATAAGGGAATATGCAGATATGCAGGAAAACAAACAGTTTGTAATGCTTTCATTATAATTTCATGATGCCTGATTTCTCTGATGACTATAAGCTATAATGTACAGCCCCAATCCCATTAGACCACAATATCACCACGGTCACCGCGATGTAAAATAAATTTAGATCGTGCTAAGCTTGCAGGATCAGCGGCATGAAAATGTAAATTTTCGTTTCAATCTCACTGCTTCTACGTCCTCATTACGCTTCTACAACGACCCCGTTTCGAGTATACCACGTTCTCACCACACATATTCTGCGACCTCATTACGATTATAACAATCTTTCTAGGCTCATCACGCCCTCACTACGACAACAACACGATTTATTCGATTGCAACACGATCTTACCACGCTTCTACTTCGATTATTGCACGCTCTTACCACAACCATACTATGAACATAACACGTTAATACCGTGATCTCAGTACAATCCCAATGATAACGTCAATATCGTGTTCCATATAAATACTGTATCATTCCTTCTTTTTCATTGATACGTAGAGTTTCTCAGAAAAAAACACAGGCATGCTACCAAAATATACGCAATGGAAAGGGTAGAGGTAGAGAAAGAGTGAGATATGATAGAAACGAATCTTGATTAGGAAGATATATGTCGGACCGAACAGTCCAAACTAAATCACAAGTTATTGCTGGTCCATAAAGTTCAAATGAGAATGCTTTAGATATCGATATTAGGGATGACACAAGACTCAAGAATGATTGAGTCGTTGGCGATAAAGGACAAGAGGTTCAAATTACATACAGCCAAACAAAAGTTGGAAAGCTTTTATAAATTTAAAATGACAATGAGCATGATAACCGAAGTACGAACGTAAGAACAGCGTGATGAGGACGGCGTGGGCGTACTAAAATCGTACTGTGGTCTTGTACAGCATGGTATAAACGTAATATAGTCGTCATGGAAGCGTGTTTGGGTCGCTGTAAGAACGTGATAGTCGTATTGAGGTCGTAGTAAACTCGCTGTGAGGTCCTAGCGAAGTATCTCTGTCTAGAATCGTGCTGTCGCTATGATGGTACATCGACCTTTGCGATCTTACCACGGCCTTACCGCGCTGTCATTACGCTTCTACTGCGACCTGATTTCGCCACGACCGCCCCTGATTGTTTTGAACATGTTCAAAGTTGGCCACACTCATCACGATCATGAAGACCTCACCACGACCGTATATTGACATTACTGCGATCTGCACCAGCGTTCTACGATCGTCAATTTTTTTCACAGATCGAAGTGCAATAGTGGCCTAGTGGGAGTGCGGTATGAACAAAACAGTTATTATTAAAAGTATATCTTTTGAATAAATCTATTCTTAATAGGATTAACCTTTAGAATCTTTAATATTGGCGCAAATGATCTTTTTTTTTTTATATACAAGGCGCAAATGAAATATAATTGCGGTGCAATGAGAGATTTTTTTGCGCAAATGAAATGCAAATTGGCGCAAAATGAAAGTACTGCCGCAATTCATATGGTTGACCTATCTGACATTAAAAGAAACTAATAATTTGATATATAATCAACTGCTTTTACAAATACATACTTTTTTTGTTTGGTTCCATTTCGAAGAAAAAAAAATTTCTAAAAAGGGAAATAATTAAAATAATAATTCGATTTATAAACTCGTGTATTATTTTAATTTTTGTTTTGAAGCAAGAAAATCAGTACTGTGAGCTCACATATTAACAGCCATCTCCTCATAATTCACCTTAAAATTAAGTTTCCTGTCTTTTCAAACAAAAGTGTTTTCCCATATCTTTTTAACAAAATTTAATTAATTTTTATCAAGCTTGATGACCAATAATTTTTAGTGATATTTTTTTTTAAAGCCTGATATAAGCTACACTTTTGCAAAGTATCAAAAAGGAGAATATAGTTTGTGACAATTTCTTTTTTTTTTTATTAATTATAGATTATTACATGGCATTTTCCATATGGCCCTGGTATCAGCCCTAGACTCCCATATCAAGCCAGAGGGCTTTAGCCCGAGGGCTTGATATGGGTCGTGGGCTGATACCATGGACCATATGGAAAATGACATGTTATAATCTATTTATCACATATTTTCACGCAGGAGAAAACAAATAGCTTACACCAAATTATATGTTTGCTATTTCATCAAAAATCAAAAAGATATTTAACGAAAAAATAAATAAATGTATCACTGTGAGTTTAAAAAAAAGTTCGTATCACAGTAGGGTAACAACGTTATGTGAAAAGTTTCAAAAATAATTAACAATAAATATATTAATTCTAAGAATTGAAAATATTCAACGACTTTAAAGTGTTACATTACAAATGTTAAAAAATGTTTAGGAAGAATCCTATATCGCTACTCATTCCAGTGTGGCGTAATATATTTTCTAAATTCTTCATGACGACAAAAATTTTACGGGAACTTTTGCAATTTTCACTGTTGATTTCTATTTTTTTTTAACATCTACAGCACATTTGTAACTTTCTTAATTTCTTTTCATTGTGTTCAACTTGTTTACACATATCCTTTGATTGACAGGTTACCGGAAGTTAAACTCGGGGGCTTGATATGGATTTCAAGGGCTGATATCGATATCGGCCCCGAGGGCTGATAACCAACCTTGACTTCCGGCTATTATTGGCCATGCAAAAACGTACATATCAGTACAAAATATGTGATAATCAATTTTATTGCACATTTGGTGTTTTAACAATTGAAATTATATTTCATTGAGGTCATTTAAAAAATTATCTACTATAGTTTGTACGAAAATATGCTTATCAAAATATAGTCTTAATTTTATACTTGCCTTTTTAGCAGTAGATTGTAGACTTGGTGAAATATTTATGATTATTCCTAGCAAAGCTGATGAATCACAAGAATCGTCGATCGCTGTGTAATGAGCCATAAACGTCTGTACAAATAGTTTGGATAAATCAACAGCATTGTAGACTCTGTAGTCATACTGCATGTACTGCTTAACTTTTCTTACAAGCTTAGTATTGTTGGTGTTGATAGCCTCATAATTCAAATTAGTTTGAGTTGGTATATATTTCTTCAAATGAGTACTATATGTTTGCTTATCAATGTTATCTGAAACTACAAGTGAGTTATATAAGGTGTCAAGAACCGGAGTAATAAACGTTCGCAGTGTAGGCGAGATCACTGAGTGGAGACATATACCAACAACAAGCCATCTTTTCTTATTGTCATCCAATGCATCGGGAATACCTGGTAGATATTAAAAATACACATGATAAAAAAATACTGCATATATTATTTGAAACCTTACTTTAAGTAAAAAATATGACCACAATAAAGAAAACTAACATGAGGTTATATAATTTATAATCTTAATTGCCTAATAGTAGTTTCGTTATTCGTATCCAAATTTGAAAATAACGTCAAATCATTATTTAGTTTCTTTTTCAAATTTGAGGGACCTTATTAGCCAACCACCGCATTTGATGTACACTTTTGAAAATATTACCCATCGCACACTTGATTTTGAAGCGGTTTCAGTTTGTTAAGTTACAATTTAGAAATATGTTGACCCTGTTTTAAAGCAGTAAGTAATACCGTTGGGCTTATAATATAAGTTCTGTTTTCAAATTTCAAAATGATCTGATAACGACTAACGTGATAATACAAATATTATTAACTTGAAAATTTTAATTGAAAAAGAAAGATTCGCTATGTATGATTTACCTGCAGTTTTGAAACATATATCGGATATCGCAGTAACTTTGTCTTGTAGGTCAGATGGTATTGATTGCTGTATAGGTATGAGTTCGGTATCATCGGCCATCTCAAAATGATTCCTATAAGAATAACCATATTTTATTTTATCCATCATTCTAATTTTCTACATAAGTAATGCATGTACCAAGTCAGGGATATGCCAGTTATTATCTGTTCGTTTGACGTGTTTGATGTTTTGATTTTGATATTTGATTATGAACTTATCGTTTTAAATTTTCCTCGGAGTTCAGTATTTTTGTGATTTTACTATTTTTTCATACAACCGCATAAAAAAAGAGATGCTATGGGGCGATACAAATTAAAACTGGCAAAACAACCCAAGAAAACTAAGAGAGTAGTTCTACCCTTAAATGAAGTACTTGCATATGACAATAAAAATCCACTGATTAGTTGTATTTGAATTAACACAAAATTAATTTTCATTGATCTATTTCGTAAGACGCAGTCCAATGTTAAAATAAATACTGACTGAAGAAAATAACAGTTCGTGTTGCTTGGTCTATAGTTTTTTATGATGTGTGATGTGTGCTGGGAAATGCTGTTTGCATTTTGGCCTTTTTCCTTTTTTTGGCAAGGTGTTGTCACTTTGTTTTCGACTTATGAGTTTGGATGTATCTTTAGTGTCCTTCGTCTCTCTTTTTACCTATCTTATCAATTGATATACAGGTATTTTTGCAATATTTATTAGTAATTTATTTCTGGTGAAAAGTAAAATAACTCCAAAAAATTTCTAAACAGGAATCCCTAGATAAATTTCAAAATCAAAAGCTAAAGCACATCAAACGGATGGATAACAACTGTCATATTTCTGACTTGGTACATGCTTTTTCTTTTGTAGATTCACATCACTGTTGATGTGTCCGTGCAGGCGTTGATATAAGGCTTGCTATGTTACTCTTCTTAATGTCTAGTTTGATATAACTTGGCAATATATTGCGACTGAAAAAAAGCAATTGCATCAATCCAAAGTAATTACAAACACTATCAAGTCCAGTAGTATTCAATACACATGTATATATATACAGCAAAACATGTACAAAGAAGTGTTTTTTGAGCATTTTTCTGTCTGTTATCATTATTATTTTAATACTTAAATTATATTTACTTTGAAATAGTATGATGAAAACGAAAAAGATAAATCTTCAATCATCTTAATAAATAAGGAATTATACTATCTTGTAATTTATGCGAAAAATTTGCGTTAAAATATATGAATCATATCATTAACTTGTATGTATTTCGATGTTTTACATAGGATGATTAATTTGTGTGTCTTAATACAGTAAATGCACTTACAGTTTCCAGAAGATAAAAGCTTGATGTACTGATTTAATCAATGCTTAGTTCAATCTGTTAATGTGCTCCATATTGAATTATCCTATGTTCAGTGAGAAAAAATGGCATTCAATTAACAAGCAATCAAACGATTATGCAGACGATCGATATTTTTAAACTTTAATTTAATCTATATGCATTCTCAATGACAACCCTGATGACCCTGGCAATTTAGTGTTTATATAAATGTTTACAATATATACTCTACCATTCAAATCTACCTTTGAAAGAGCCTGATATCTTTCACATTTATAAAGTTTAAATGTTTGAAAGAGGCCACTTCGTTGGAAGGGAAATATAACGTCTTTTCGATATGTTTTAACACTTTTGTCCACCTAGTTATCTATACCCTAAATGGTATATCTAGTGACAATTTGGTGCAAAAACGTTATAGGATTAAACACACTTTAAAGATATCCGAAGGACTTGTATGATGAGTTTGTGGTTAGAACCCCGGTTTACATATCAATAACCCCTAGAAAAACTGTGCTAAGTCCTTATCTTTATTAAGCCAATATTCTCGATTTTTTTTAATTATTTTTGTTTGTTTTTAGTGACTATTGTAATTATAATAAGGTCATAAATAAGGAGTAAGCCGCCATATTGACTTTATAGAATCCATCAATGTTCGATAAATTCGACATGTTTAATTTTATACTTTTTCGAAACTTTAATACCTTATTTTTTTTTATTTCTTACATATACGCCTTAGAATATATACAACTGTTATATATTTATTTTTCAATTTCAACTTGCTGAGAATCCCATTATCACTGCATGCATGTGTATCGCGTATGAATAGATCCCAGTGAAGGTTACGAAAGAAGTTTCGGAAACATGGTTTATCGAGATGTAAATAATTATGACAGGTGCCAGGCTTATAATTTGAAAAGCCAGACGGGCGTTTCGTTTGCAGATGCAAACAAGTATAAAATTAAAGAGCATTGAAGACCAAAAATTCAAAAAAAATGGTGCCAAATACGGCTAAGATAATCTATGTCTTGGATGAAAAAAATCTTATTTTTTCGAAAAAAATATAATTTTACAAACAGTTACTTTAAGAAAATGACCATATATTAAATATTTATGTAAACCATGGATCAATATTCTAACTGACCAATACAATCCAAGTATTTATAGATAACAAATCATATAAGAATAATTGTATCATACTTCAAATCGTGCTGAACACTACAGGTGATTTTTGCCTAGGTCTTTATTGAAGTGAGCGAGCATACAGCTAGATTGCCAAACTATGTCTTTGTCTGATGATATTCTCTATGGATTATTTGGTACCACACAACTTTTGATTTGAAAATATTTGACAATCTTTTTTTTTTATAAGGATGTACAACTCTGAAGAACCAAAAACTTCTAGAATTAGACTTTTTTTTAACCTGATTTTAGGGTTTATAAGACTGTAACAAAACAATTGGTGAAAAGAAAATCATATGGTGGTGCACTTCTTTTTTTTTTGCTTCAGCCCTTTGAAAATGCCTAATTTTGATGATTTTTCTTTTTTACATAGATTTTTACCTTTTTTTGGGCTTTTATCGTGACAAAAATCACAGTTCTAAATTTAACTTTTTCATACTTTCTATAAAGATGAAGTTAACCAATCTGAATAATTTTTACTTACAAAAACTATATTTCTAATATAAGAAAGTTTTATCATATTTTGATGCTTTTTTGTGTAAAATTTACCATGCTGTCAATTTTGTATTTTTGTGATTTTTCTCAGTTTTAAGAAAAAAAATCCTATTATTTCAACTTTTTTTTTATGAATGATTGAAAAAAATAATATCTAAGAAATTAAAAAGACTAAAATGATATGGGATGTACATGATTCTTGTAAAATCATTTTTCGTATCCCTCATCCATTTATTCAAAATTTTGGCTAAACATACTGACTTAACTTGTCGTAAAATTTGAAAACTGGATTACTCAAAAACCATTCATTGTACATATATTTTTTTTTTCACAGATTCATGTTTGATTATAATATTTTTAAAATTCATTGATATTTTCCACTTTTATCACATGTTTTGGAAATAATTCAAGAACGAGATTTCAACGAGACTGAACGAAACTATAAAGTCAGATTAATACATCCTTAAGATATCTCTTTTTACTGTTGATATAAAGGTAAAAAGTCATAATTGTAGATTGATACCCAGAAAATCATTTATCAATGAACGTTTATCATAAGAACTAATTTTCATATTCATATGACCACACTATCAAAATTTTAACTTATCACATTTCTATGTTCAGCGAACAATGAACAATGCATCGAAATTCTTCTTTTACCCAGATATTGAGCAGTTCATATTCTAATAATAAACACTTGTACTTAAATTTATATTGACGATATCGCACGCTACCAAAACCAACACCATATCTTACATTAAAGATTAACTCTAACCTATACTGGAGGGACAGATATTAGAACGGGCAAACGCGAAGACAAATTAACAAAATCGTAGGTAAAAATAATGTCAGATTGACCAGTTAATTGATCAATCTTGATTTGGACAATAAACAGCATAGTCTATCGGATTAAAATATATATTTGAAAAAAGCCGCATTGTTTGAGAAATATACTATCGAACAATCCATCAGGACACTAAAAGGTGGAAAAAGAGATGAAAATAGATCTTTCAATTAAAAGTTAAACAGAGTTTAAAAATAAACATACCATTTAACAATATTTCAAGCTTAAAATCATCCCAGATAACATCAGTTGCATGTCATCAAAGTTTTAAAGTTTCAATATTAAAAGAATGCAAATCAGGAGTATGCCAGTTGTAATCCATTCGTGTATTAGGTTTGAGCTTTTGATTTTGTCATTTGATCCTCAATGCTCTACAACTAGTAATTTATTTGGCCTTTTTAACTTTTATGGATTCGAGCGTCGCTGATAAGTCCTTTGTAGACAAAACGTGAATCTGGCGTAAATACAAAATTTAATCCGGGTATCTTCGATGAGTTAATTTATTGATTATGGACTTAGTTTCTGCTTAAGTTTTCCTCTCAGTTCGGTATTTTTGTTATTTTACTTTTTTCTTTAAAGGTATCCCAGACATTTCAACAATACCAATTCTCAAAAAAAATAAAAAAAAATATACCACCAACCCGTTTAGCTTCATTTAAAACGACTCTCGGATCCAAGACCCTTGTTTAATCTCGCAATGAGGAATTCACACAAACTAACGCCTTCAGTTTTATTTGTTGCTTGTTCATTTCAATTGAAACACCAAAACGACTTGATCGTTCAGTTGACCGGCTACAATTAAATGCATTCAATCATGGAAGTCGGAATAAAATACTAAGAGTTTTGTGTTTCAATTTACTTCCATGACATAATATTTTCATGATCCAATCATTAAAGTCATATGAAAAGGATAATTAAAAAATAATATTTGTTAATGACATATATAGCTCTGTGCTTAATTCATATGAGGTATCTTATTATATTATCATTGGTACAAAGAATCCTAATAATAAATTGAAAAGGGAAGCGGTCAAAAATGTTTGAATAAGTTTTTGGAACAAATATTTAAAATTTTCAAACCCCAAAAATTGAAGATATTTTAAATTGAAATTCATAAAAAAACCCTAGTCTTCTTTTTATCATTGTGTCATTATTTATTTTTATATTTTATGCTTTAAAAGAGAAAAAGAAAATCCTAGAAAAACAGAGTATTATTAATAATATTCTTGCACTAAAGAATTAAGTATAGGGTTATAAATAAAATGACGAGCAATACTAGGAAATTAATTATTTGATTACAATTATAATGTTTTGTATAAACAGGTCAAATTATATGTCTGAACGGAAAACAAAAGCTTTGGGTGTATATTCTGTGTTTAAAGCAGAATTCATGTACAACTACAAAAATGCAGGCAACTATTAAACGTACATAACAAGAATAAATTTCTTCTTGATAAAGTTGTCAAATTGTTGTAATAATTTTAATGTTTGAAAATGTACAATCTAGCAAATCAGAAAAGGAAAGGGTTTATAAATCATAAAAATTCTAGATCCGGAACTGAATTAGATTATAACTTTCAACTGTATTTGATCACTCAGACACAATACATACGTGTACCCAGGAGGAAGAGAAATACAATATTTTCATATATACAAACAATACAAAACAATGGTGGGTATACAAGGAAAATGAAAAATATATTTTTAAAGAATCATTTTACAAAATGTTCTTACGTTTACTAATTAACAGTGACACACATTCTTCTTCTTCTTCTTCTTCCTTGCTTAGGACTGGATTCTTAAAAGAATGTTACAAGTCCACTAGACGGAGAATGAGACAGCAATTCTCCTGTAACTATTTACAAATAAAACGTTCCGAATATATACAATTTAAAACTATGTACACTTGGCTGCTGTCTATGGTGTTGGTCTCTTGGGTGCACTATTGTTGGCTAGTGCACTCTGAAACCCCTCTATTGTCAGAGCTTCAGTTGTAGCTGTTAGAAGGTGGTTCCACTCTTGTATAGTCCGTGGAAAGTATGAGTACTTATATACTCTCTGGTTTGCTGGTGGTTGATATAGGCGTTGTTTGCCTCTAGTACGCCGATCGTTTGGACGCAAGATGGAACTGGCATCAATGTCCACTAGCTCATGCTGGATCTTGTAAAGCATGACGAGTCGATGGTTGCTTCGTCTGTTAGCTAGTGGTTCCCATCCTAGTGTCTTGACCATAGTTGTCACACATCCAGGTGTTTTATCAGTGTAGTTGTTGGTTACAAACCTGGCGGCCCTCCTTTGCACTTGTTCTAAACGGTTAATGTCCTCAGTGGTATGAGGGTCCCATGCCGCACTAGCATATTCTAGTGTTGGTCTGACCAGAGAGATATAGGCTGCATTTCTTACATTCTTGCTGCATTCTCGAAGGTTACGCCTAAGGAATCCGATGGATTTGGATGCTTTTTTGGCAGTAACGTCAACATGATGTTTCCATTGTAGGTCCTCACTGAAATTTACTCCTAAATATTTGCTGGTTGGTACAGTTTCGAGAGTGTGGCCATGTAATTTGTAGAATGTCTCTTTTTTGGATTTACTGTTGGTGCTAATGCGGATGACAGTGCATTTTTCTGGGTGGAATTTCATCTGCCATTTGGTTTCCCAGTCTTCTAGTGCTGAAAGGTCCTGTTGTAGTTTGGCTTCATCCTGGGAATTCTTGATATGGTGGAATAGTAGGCAGTCGTCAGCAAATAGTTTGACAGTTGAATGTTGAACTGTTTCTGGTAAGTCGTTGATGAATACTAGGAAGAGTAAGGGTCCTAGCACAGTCCCTTGTGGGACCCCTGAAAGTACATCTCCCTGTGTTGACTTACAGCCCTCGACTACAACTTGTTGTTTCCTGTTTTCTAAAAAAGCTTGTATCCATTTCAGGTTTTCGTCTCTAATGCCATAGTGGTTCAGTTTGTTGAGTAATCTGCAGTGTGGGACTTTGTCAAAAGCCTTAGCAAAGTCGAGTAAGATTACATCCACTTGATCTTTCCCTGATTTTAGTTGTTTGGCAATTCCTTCTATTGTTGAAATAAGTTGTGTCTCGCATGATCTCCGAGCTCTGAAACCATGCTGGCTGTCTGTCAAGATGTGATGTTTTTCCAAAAAAGTTATGACTGAACTGTGGATGATATGTTCCAGAACTTTGCAAGAAATAGAAGTTAAAGAAACTGGTCGATAATTTGCTGCTATATGTTTTTCTCCTTTTTTGAATAGTGGGACTATTGTTGCTTCTTTCCAGTCGTTTGGTATTTGCCCGTTGTCAATGGTGGTTTGGTAAAGATGGGAAAGGATAGGAGCCATCTCATTTGCTGCTTCTTTAAGTATAAGTGCTGGAATGTTGTCGAGTCCTGTAGCTTTGTGTTGTTTAAGGTTATTTAATAGCTTGTATACTCCATTTCTGTTTATGTTGATTTTACCCATGGTGGGATATGGGCTTGGGCCTTTGCTTGGTATACTCGTCATGTCTTCCTTAGTATAGACCGATTGAAATTGGTCGTTTAGAATTTCAGCCTTTTGAGCGCTTTCACTATGTAAAAATCCGTCTTTGTTGGTAAGAGCAGAAACACCTGATGACTCTTGTTTCTTACTTTTTACATATGTGTAGAAGCGCTTAGGATTTTCTTTGAAGTCATTGCTGACAACATCTTGGATGTACTTTCTATGAGCTTTTCTTGTCTCCTTTTGGGTGTTTGCTTTTAGTTTCTTGTACTTTTCCCAGTCGCTTGGGTTATTTGAACGTTTAGCTTTGGAGTGAGCTCTCTGTTTTCTTCTCATTGCTCTTCTCGTCTGGGTGTTTATCCATGGATGTGTGTGCCTGTTCATTGTTTGTTTTGTTGGTACATGCTTTTCAATAAGTTGTTCCAGGATTGTTTTAATTGCCTTCCACATGGCCTCCACTGTCTGGTCTTTCGATTGACAGAATTGTTCACCAAAGTTCTTTAGAGAAATTTTAATTGCTTTCATGTTAGCTTTTTTCCACAAGAAAATCTTTCTTCGTGTTGGCTTAACTCGATTTGGTTGTATATTTGTGTCGTACAGTACTATATCATGATCGCTTTTTAGACCAATAGGTGGAAGTGGCTTACAGCGTATCATAAAAGAAGGATGACTTGTAAGTATCAGATCTAGTGTGTTTTGGAGTCTTGTTGGGAATTTTACCATTTGTTCTAATGCCATATCCTGTGAGATGTCGAGATATGTTTGGCTGACTCTAAGTGGATAATGTTTTGATCCTGTAATTGAGTTGCTTTCCCATGAAATATCTGGAGCATTAAAATCTCCTCCAATTATATAGATTGTTTTTTTGTTGTTGGTTTTCAGGTCTGTGATTTCCTTATGTGAGTCGCTTAGGTAAAGGTCATAAGTTCTCCCCGTTGGTCTATAATATCCTGCTATAATCAGTTTTTTTGTTTTTTGGTAGTTTTATCATACCTGATATGAGTTCGACAGTTTTGCTCTTTTTAACATTCAGTAATTCCAAATTATCCTTGACAGCAATAAGTACTCCCCCATGGGGGTCTATGTTTCTATCGTGCCTGTAAACTTGATAACCTAGATCATTGCTGAAAAATTCGATGGTTTTTATATCATCAGAAAGCTATGTCTCAGTACCAATAATAATATCTGGTGAGGTGGTGTCAACAAGGACTTCTATGTTTAAGCCTTTCTTTCTAATGCTTTGAAAGTAAATGTTCAAGATACGTAACGATGGTTTGTATGTTTGTTTATTCTTGGTGCATTTTGGTGATGAAGTTGATTCAGGACTACCAAAAGATGATGTTGATGTATCCCGATTGTTTGTATTGCTTTTGTTGCTCGACTTATTTGGTGTTAATAATTCACTACCCTCATGAACGCTTGTGTAAGTACTACCCACACTACTACAATCTGATAATGGTATATCATATGCTATGGTGGAGTGATTTACTGTGTTACAGTTCAAGCAACTCCAAGGCGCTGATGAATTTGCATAATAATTAAAAGTAGAAGAGTTCATCCCTAAGCATGATTTGTGTGACCATGTGTCACAGCCATTGCAGGCGATAGCTCTTTGACCAATGTCTTCCACTTCCAATTCGCATATACCACATGGGCATCTGGCTGAAGTTGATGGGCCGGGGTTAGTCTCAATACCGCTCAGCAAAAGGAGAATTAGAAGAAATCTACGAGGTTGTTTTGTAGCATTTTTATCAAGGAAATGATTATTTCTTACGTGAAGTAGCCAATAAAGAATGTTTATTGATGGGGTAACATTATCACTGATATTAGGTGATAAAAGTATTCCTTCAAAAACGATCGTAAGTTTAGGAATGTTAATATGTTTACTTCTAGGTTCTGTTATGTTATCATCACTGTGATCTATATTAATGTTCTGGATATGATTTACAAACCAAAAAGTATCTGTACTCATGAGTATAACTGTCAACAAGAGAATGTAAATGTGTTTCTTCATGATGTTTACGTTTGACAGGAAGTGATGGTTATTCTAGGTCTTCTTGACGTTTTTCAAGCGCCAAATTGATCAATTGTACACAAATTTAAAGTTTTTTGATAAAATTTTCAAAAGTTGATGAAATGCAAATGTCGAAGTTTATGTGTTTCCCGAAGGAGTTCATCTATACATCTGTGAAGTTTTGTAGTCAAGTAGCAAGTGTAAGTAGCTAAATTCAAAAGTTTTTGCTGGTCGTTAGGAAAGCTGCTGTCTCATTCCACGCCTGCGCTACATTGAGAAATGATTTTATCTATCACCGATAAATAAAGGCAACAGTAGTATACCGCTGTTCGGAATTCATAAATCGACAAAGAAAAAAACAAATCCGAGTTACAAACTAAAATTGAGGGAAACGCATCAAATATAAGAGAACTACGACACAAAAGAAACCCAACATTTAAATGTAACACACACAGAAACGAACTATAATATTAAAGTGGCCATTCCGATAAGCGTGATTTTTTTTATCGTTAACAAAAGAAGAAAAGATTTACATACTTATATATTTTAGAATCGAAACTACTATACTGTGTATAGCTTATAATCATATTCAAGTCACTAGTAAACTGGTACTTTCCAAACCAGGAATCGATATTATTACAATAATAGTAAATTAATAATAGAAAGTGTGAACTATTTTCGGAAACTTTCTTTTTACCAAACATGGTAGATAATACATAACGATAAATATTTTTTTTCATATATACTTATTAATTCACGATTAAAAACAGATTATGATTTAGTTTAGATAAATTGTAATGTAAAATTGATAACCAGAAGGTAACCCTGGATTTCATGCAACAAGAAAGAGACCATTCACTAGAATGCTGGCCATGGACTAATAAAGTAAATGTTAACAGCATACAATATATTTTTGAATTAAAAAATAAATATAGATTCTTACATTGATACCAGTGGATTATCGGATTTATCCAATCGAGATAGGTAAATTATCAAATTTAAAGTCCGAGCCGCCTCGGCGAGGACTTTAAAATTTATAATTTAACTATCGAGATTGGATAAATCCGATAATCCACGAGTAACTATGTAAGAATCTGTTTCTCTAATGATTAAAAGACATTTTCTTTTTTTTGTTTACCGAAAATCCCCTTCGAGTGCCTTTCACATTGCACGAAGTTGTCAATTTCATTAACACCTGTGATCATATTTTGATTCATCCAGTTAGCTAAAAAGGTCATGACCCTTAAAATCATCCAATGATCGTTTGAGATCACCAGCAACCACACGTTGATTAAATTTATTTATACAATGGGTTCGGAAAGGGATAAATTTCCATAGAATTAGAGAAATAAATATATGCCTTTATAGATAAAGCGTAGATGTTGATTGCAAATTAAATTAGGCATTCGTTTATTTTTAATCAATAGTGCACGATTAACAATGACAATTATAATTTGATGTTTGTATATATAAAATAAATACTGTCTTCAAATATGACAATGTCATTTTATTGTGTCTAACATCACCGCACTTTAAACTTTGTTCGATGCACTATATCCTTATCTTTTATTATTATGTTCCTAAATATATCCTTCAGAACTAGAAATAGCAGAAAGACAGACACGGCTTCATCGTCTCATTTTTTTTTACCTCAACCTCGAATTCAACATAAACGGTAATCACTGTACCAGAATATATGACAAACGAGACGATCATATCGTTTTGACGTGGCTCGGTACTTATCTATTCTGCCTATTATGTTATTGTGCTAAGCTCGTTTTTATTTTACATTTGTCTTTCTTTTTTACCTATGAATTTTCTTTTTTCTTTGTTGAAATTTTGTTTGTTTTTATGGTGATTAAAATTTCCCTCACGATCCAATATGTCGTTTATCTAAACCAATCATATGTTTACCCAGTTCGGGCAGAACAAGTCTGGGTTGCGATATTTAATATTCTATTTACAAAAATAATTTGTTTTCTAATAACTGAAAAGTGATCAAAATATTTTGCTTAACCTCCTCCTGTTTTCCTGTTTATAAAGGAATTTTTATATTATATGAATGCATATAAAGGCAAGAAAGATTAAACCAAACTTGTTAAGACATTTGATAGGAATAATCTTTCAGTTCGGAAGATTGGTTTATACCTGTAATTTGGAATTTCATCATAGATTCTGAAATATTGCTAATGTGTAAATCGAGGTGAATCAAATGACAAAAAAAATATATATCTTCGATATTGTGTAATAGTATATCCTTGTTATTTATAATTTGCTTGTTTTTTTATTATTTCATTTTGCATTCCAACTTATCGCTAATCGATGTTAATCGAAAATTTTAATTGTGGAAAATATCTTGAAATTGCATTTAAATGTCTGATTTTTTTGTTCTGAGAACAGGGCTTTCTTTTTCAATTGTGTGTTAACGGAACATATTCATTTTGCAATTCTAATTTTAGGACATAAGGGTTGCTATCAATTGATGTCCGTTCTTTCTCCAATGTCTCATGTTGTCCGTTAAACTTATAAGCCATAGGAATTGACTTATCGACAATATCAAAGGAAACATCAATGATGTCGTCTGGTACTATTCGATGACAGCACCAGATATGTGAAATAGGACGTTCCAGTAAGCATAACACGACAGCAAGTGCACTTAGAATACCAACGAAATAAAATGATGAAGTCCATGATCCAGTTGCATCTTCCAGCCAACCTGTGTAAAATAATCAAATTCTTACATTAAAAAAAAAACAATATTATTTTGAAAAACAAAAATGAAACTAGTAAAAATCAACACATATCATTCGATAATATAAGATAACAAACAAGAATAGTCCATTTATTAGCTGTTAAATGGTTAGTAATTTTAACTCTTTCCTATGCTTGCTCTGATTATTCGTGAGAGAAAGCTGTGCCATCTATAACCACTGATATGGTCAAAAACCACCATTTCTAGATTGTATAATTCCGAGATATCTATGGGAATATAAAGCTACTGTTAGTGACAAAATGCATTGTTACCGGAAAACATTATTTCACTTCGGATATTGTTAGGTTTAGTGCTACTTGATCCATAATATTCTGTGAAAATATTGTTGTTATTGTTGCATGTCTTTTTGAATAGAGTGTTTACCTGTAATTGTATTTTTTTTAATATTTTGGAAAATTATGTAATGTTGAAAAATAATTCAACTTAATTGTATATTCAAACCAACAAACATGCAATGTTTTGCATGCTATTTTACTCCTCTCCTAAAATGTTTACTGATTATAGATTGAATGTATTTTGACTTCTGCTTGAGCCAAACATGATCCTTACCGTTTTAGTTTTGAACATTGCACTGTATCGTTTATGACATTCGATGGAAGCCACTAACTTTTCTTATGCATACAACTTTTTTTCCCTATTCCTGATATTCCATTAAAATTGCCAGGCAGTTTGACCCGCGAAACAGTAGTAGAAGACTTTGCCAATCAATAGCTTTTCTTATATGTAGGTGTTTTTGTAAGATTACAAATTGTTTCGATCATAAGTTGAGTTAATCACTATCATGATTTTGCCATGTGATTATGGACTTTTCCGAATTGATTTTCTTGCCTTTCTACTATTTGCCTTGTTACATATATCGGTTGTCTAAGAAACATGCTAACAGGACAAACATGGAAATAAACTGCTCCAGTTATTAAAATAGTGCCTGGCAGACCGTAATTTTCTATCAAATACTTGTACATATACGGAAAGCACATATTGCCTATACCACTACACGATGCCATTATTCCTGTTGCTAAACCCCGCTTTTTGTCAAAATAAAAACTCAGCATAGTAGAGCACGGACCAAAGATTAATCCATATCCCATTCCTATAAAAATAGATAATGAAATTACAAAGTTAACCAATTTTTTTTTAATCCAAATTGGCACATCTAGATAGAGAAACCATAAATTGTGTAAAAAATGTGTAATTAGATTACCTCTACGGAAAACATATAAGGCAATTGTAAATTATTAAAGAAATGAAGCTATGTGGCAGGACACAGTGGAAGAAGATTTACTAAGTTGTCACAGAAGCATATGTTTAAATGCTACCTCCTAAGAAAGTGATAACAATTTCAACAATTAAAAAATGCGGGGCTTTATGTAGTGTAGTATGTTTATTTATGATGTTAGACCTATATAACTCTATCTGAATGGAATGAACATATGATAATAAAGTGTTCTTTTATAGTTTGACCTTCAAATCCTAATTTGAAATTTGAAAACAAAGAAATGAAATATAATTTACCTGTAATTATTCCGTAGGTGATGTAAAGGAATTCTAATTTAGGCACAAACGCACTTGCAGTCTGACCTATCAGTACTAAACAGCTTCCTATCCCTATTACCACTCTATATGTATATTTTTCACCAAGATAGTTGGATACAGGAGCTGGGCATATAATAATAATGAATAATGAAATTAGCTTATAGATTTGAATATGATGAAATATAGTAATTTTGCTTATATAAAAAAAATACCAATAATAAATGTTATAACATCAACAGTACCAATGCTACTGTACCAAATACGCATTAAAGTTAATGACCTCCAGGACAAGATATTTGATACCAAATTGAGAAAGATTATAATTGAGAAGATGAATACATTTCCAATATAATGTCTTCAATTTATCTTGAGTAATTAACTAAGAAACAACTACGTCTAATCTTGTTTAATTTCAACTCTGATATCTATGATGAGTATATCTAAAACGAAATTACAGATGAGATGAATTTTCCAAAAAAGGAAATAAAAGTGACACATTTTCTCGTACATCTTACCAAGTCCAAAATAGAGAAATAAAAGTACTCCCGGAATCCCTGCCGTATTCCCAGCTCCGCCATCATAGTAGTCTAGCAGTTCTGTGTATAGCACACCAAAAGATTTTACACTACCAGGCACAATAATGTAGACGATACAACTAACTAAAAGTATGCAAATACAATGAATACATAGCTATTATATTAGAACATTTTTATTCTTTTTTTCTTTCCATATACATAAGAACCAACTTTCAAATTTCTTCAACTGATGTTCTTTTTTAAACTTTTTAAAAAATTAATTAACAAGATAGTAGTCACTTATCAGCAAATACCTTTTTAATCTGAAACTGCCATTCTGATTTTTATAAAATCTGTACAGTCTGATTATTCAACGTAAATTCTTGTTTAACAATAATCTTTTTTTAAAGATACGTATCCTGTTTTTGTAATAAACCCAATTATATTCAGTCATAAAGTAAGTATTAACTTTCAAAAAAATTAATGTGCAGTTTTTATCATTTTTCGCTACGCTAAAGGAACATAATGGGATATGAATTTAATAACGAAAATTTGTTCATTACTCTAAGCTGTATTTAACACATTCGTGTGTATGATTTTGAAAATATTATTGATCAAAACTCTATTAGAAATCATGCTCTCACCTAAGGATAGTTGTTTTCGTGTACATGCAGATCTAACACAATTTCGTGCTATCTTGATGCCAGTTCTTAACGTTTTACATCGATATATACTTTTTACTCTATCAAATAATCAAATGACCGAATACTTTTATTTTATATAGAATGTCAGGCAGGTTCCTTATAGTGGAGTGGGGAGGGTTAAGATATTTTGATTCAGATTCTTAGTTTAAAAAAGAATTATATTGCAAGACAAAGAAAAGAAAACATTTTATCTGAATAGTTCGTTACAAGTTCAAGTTGTTGAAAAAGAGTCAGCTTTTCCGCCAAAAAGTTATCAAATAAAAGAATAAATATAGATAATACATATCATACCCTTTTTATAAACAAATTTGATACAATAACTTATCAAGTTACTTATATTTTTAATACACTATTACATTTATATGTGTCTTAATTCATGCAGCAGTGATAATTTTTATTGTAACTGGATTATGAAAAAAGTAAAATCACAAAAATACTGAACTCAGAGGAAAATCAATTAGGAAAGTCCATAATCACATGGCAAAATCAAATAACAAAACGCATCAACAACGAATGGACAAGAACTGTCATATTCCTGACTTGGTACAGGCATTTTCAAATGTAGAAAATGGTGGATAAAACCTGGTTCTATAGCGCTAACCCTCTCCCTTTAATAAGTGAAAAGTTTGTAACTAGATTTATAAGTGCATATTAATACCTGAACGCATCAGAATTAGAACATCTCAAATTAGTTTGACCGTTAAATAAGTAAGATCTTTTTTGAGGTATTCTGTCCTCCTTTGTTATAGGACAGGAAAACCCTCAAAATGAGCATTTCAATAACATAATATTTGTACTTAGGGTATAAATTCAGATTTCTATGAATTTCTATTTTATAAACTAAAGTATATTGAATAAAACGTTGATATGAATGTAAAAAAACCTTTTATTTAAAAGAGGGACGAAAGATACCAAAGGGACATTCAAACTCATAAATCGAAGACAAACTGACAACGCTATGGCTAAAAATGAAAAAGACAAACATACAAACAATAGTACACATGAAACAACATAGAAAACTAAAGAATAAACAACACGAACCCCATCAAAAACTAGGGGTGATCTCGGGTGCTCTGGAAGGGTAAGCAGATCCTGCTTTACATGTGGCACCCGTCGTGTTGCTTATTTGATAACAAATCGGTTTTATTTAACATATAATTGTGTATCACTATATACTTCTTTTTACATTTGTTGATTATAAATGTATCAATTTCAGAATATCAAAATATATTTCATCGATTTTAGAAGTATAAGTTGAAATAGTAGGTAAAAACTACTAGCCGTTATACTGTCTGGAACAAACTAAGGATACCTCATCAGACATGTCCTCCGTGACATCGTTACCATCACATAAAAAATAATGTGCTCGAATTTTATGTCCTTTATAATGATCCGTTGCATTTTATCTAGTTTTTTTAATGTTTGAATTGATTTATTGGTTAGTGTTTAACGCCACTTTTATCCCTATTATGCTATTTTGCCGCGGTAATTTTTTATTCATAAAGGAATCCGAATATTACCCAGTGAGAACCATAGACCTTCAGCTGATGATTTGTGAAAGAGAAGCTGAAGATAACAAATGGATAGTCAATTTAATAAGTCAAAAGCGAACCGTATGTGCCATGAAAAACCAAGGTTAACAATATTCAAACTAAATTCGACCGTAGCCAATTAAAAAAGTGAAAACTAATTCTAAAATAGTTTTAGTCATAGTGAAATGTATGCATATCTCTTCTGAGATCAAATACATACTGCAAATTATAATTCATACAGGCAAATTACATGTTTACGCACCATTAGATAAAAGAAGATTTAAGAAATTTAAGATGAATTTAACTAGACCATGATAACGTATATAAATGCATTTTATTGTACATAGTAAATTTAAAAAAGTATTTATCCTGTTACACAATTTAAAGTACCTTTAACTTCATAAAAAAGAAAGTAATCTAACTATAGAAATAACTTAAGACATACTTATCAATATAAACCAAGCATATCCCTTATCAGTGACGTCCTCTTTCTGTGCGGACTTTTGGATACTATCATCAGTTAGAAACGGGACGTGAGTTGTATCACTATCATCATAAGGTGTTTGGTTTTCATGATGCGTTTAATTCCCATGAACGGAGAGACTTTCTGTATATTCAGTATCTTTGTTGAGCGACATTTTGTAACCTTCTATGTATCAATTTATTAAAAATAACTCACAGTGAAACAGGATATACAAAATTCAAACGCAGATTGCATGCATTGATAACTTTTATAAGGATTTCCACATTTCTAAAAATATACAACATTTGTAAAGTTTCCATAATTTATTGATTTTGCATCAATCCTCCATATAGTAAACAAATATAAAAGTGTATAAGACTTTTGCATCTAGTAGGTTAATATTACTGTTATTTCATCAGATAAAAAGAAACGAAAGACAAATCCACAGCAATAAAATTTCGTATGGCATTCTTATTGGAGTGGATTTTTTTTCTATTTCATCAAAATTGGTATTCGAAAAGAGAGCTTATGGCTTAAATGACACAAAATCTTGTAATGAAATTTCAAATTCGAAAAGGCACCAAGAACTGGCCGTTTAAATTGGTTTCTTTGCCTACAGCAGAACGCTTCAAGTGTTTACTGTAGAACGTGGACCTAAGGTTATCTAAAAAAAAAATTCAAAATCAAACCTCATTATAAATATTATAGGATTTTACCTTACAATCTCTTGATGACATACGGAAGCAATAGAAACCTGAAGACAATTACGGCACACCAAGATAGTTGTTGGATAAAAAAACATGTGAAAATTTATATACAAACGAAAAACGGTCAAATCCACAAAAAGTCAAAGATAATTATTCCCGGCTTATAAAAAAGAAGATGTGGTATGAATGCCATTGAGACAACTATCCACAAGAGACCAAAATGACACAAACATTAGTATATTTCTAGGATTTTGATTGGTTAAAGCACGTCGTTACAAAACTCAATGTAGGTTGAAAATGCAATGATACCGAAATTCAATATGATATTGTCAAATATGCATTTTCCTAGGTAAGTGCTATTGTTGACATGAATATCATTAATGTGGTCATTTTTATTTTCCTGTTTACAAAACTTTGAATTTATCGAAAAACTAAGGATTTTCTTATCCCAGGCAGAGATTACCTTAGCCGTATTTGGCACAACATTTTGGAATTTTAGATCCTCAATGATCTTCAACTTTGTACTTGTTTGGTTTTATAAATATTTTGATATGAGCGTCACTGGTGAGTCTTATGTAGACGAAACGCGCGAATGGCGTACTAAATCATAATCCTGGTACCTTTGATAACTAATTAAACACTTTTTTCATCAACTCAGCCTCAAAAATAGATTCTAACTTTTTATTTGTTATAAATAAGCAGGAGCGGTGGTAGTGACATAAGCCGAAAAAACTGTATTTCAAAGACAAAAATGAGGCCGAAATACAAGATGCCGCCAAAAATGAATAATAATAATATTGAAATGGCTTAAGTATCGTAGGATCATAAACTTCAGGCTAAGTACTTTTTATTTTTTTACTTTTCATGAATGGATTTTCTAACTGACGTTTTAATCACAGGAAATTATTCATATGTTAAAATATTAAAATAAAATGTTTTTGTCCAACAGCGAAGAAAGCTATACGTAGGGAAACCAGATAGAAAACTCAATTACTTAATTGTACAAATAGTCTCTATCTATTTGAAAGTCCCAAAACATTTGAACGATGTAATATCAATGAGAAATAATACGGAGAACACTGAACATAAAAATCCAATTCCACAATAACCAATCCGTTTGGAAGATGGCCTGTTATCTTGCATACAAGTACGTTTGTATATTGTAGAGGACAAAGTTGATGTATCGACAGATAATGTTTGTTGAAGTTTATCTGTTACTGGAGCAAGTATAATCTTTAATTCCTCAAAAGAATAATGACTCAAGTTCTGATTGTCTATACCATCACAAACACATGGACACAAAGTCTCAGCTGAAATAAATAAAGATAACAGAATTGTATCATGAAATTTATATATAGGACAATATTCAATTCATAAATGATTACATACAATAAAGATATAGGCGTTTTTTTGTTTGTTCTATAAACGCCGTTCGAAAAATATGATCGGTCAAAATGTGAAGATATATATTGGGAAAATCTACAGCTATATATTTTCGTTTTTACTAATTAATCAATCACAGTTTTGAAGCAGCAAATACTATCTGAAAGTAAAATGTGTCTCCGCAGTTTTTGGTGAAAAATGGCATGTCTATTACATCAGTATTTTTGAGCTTAACATTATCATTTGTAAATAAGCCGTCATTAAAATAAAAGAAAACGCTGACCACGTAATGGCTGACCACGTAATTAATCCCTAAACTCTTGTATTCTATGAGTGTTTAAGTACATTCTGAAAAATAAAGGTTTCATTTATTAGTTGTAGAAGTAACTTACGATTCTTTCTACAGTGCTTTAAAATAAAATGAAGATTCTGATCTTTCTTATTTTAGTTCACTTCTAATGATATTTTTTTTAAATCTTCACATGCATAACAAAGAAAACTTAACTGCTACTGATCCATAAAATAAGTTTCTAATCTAATGAAATTTTAATAAAAAAAATCCATTCCAACGAACTAATTCGAAAGGATGAAAAAACCCAATAAAACTACAGATATAGTTTAAATGCAAGATGTCATTTCACTTTATTCAATTTAATTAACTACCTCTTTACTGAATACTTTTTACTATATGTATTTTGCCCGTTTTAATACATTAAATAGAATCCGGTTGTTGACTCGTTGACTTTAATAACACATGACCTTTTATTCGTAAAAACGTTGTATCACATTATTGTGCATTAAAATCAAATGTACTAATAAAAGTAACTTATATGAAGGATATGGGGTATCCATCCATAATAAGTACAATCACGACAAAAAAAATTACACACATAGAGCAGAAGGAACAGTGTTTAAGAGTTCATTGCAAAGTCACAGTGATGCAAGAAAAAAACCCTCTTTCAATGCAGGTTAAAGTCAGCTCCTAGCACCGGTTTGAGCTGTAACATGTTGATAGCATTATGTTTTCTTTGAAGTTATAAAAACAGAAAGATAAATCAGAACCATAATGATTGCAAATGTAAAATGGAAACGGGGAATGTGTCAAAGATAATGGACGAATAACACAAGAGTTACCTTCGTTCACATAAACACTGTATACAAGCTTTCTTGACCCCACATCATTCTCAACATAACAAGTGTAATTACCACTATCGCTTACAGAGGCTTTGGTTATGTTTAGATACATGCTTGAGGTCTTAAGAATTTCTGTAGATCCTTCAAGACTCCTTGTCCAATATTGATTGGAAATGCTCGGATATCCATAAGCGTCACACGTCAAAGTTATAGTGGAAGAAACATTGACGTCGTAAAATGTTGTGGTAGGAACTATCATTGGTATGCCTTGAAATTAAAACAGTACTAGTTATTAGGATACATGACTTAATTTGTTGGAATTACACTTATTAATCATTTATGTTATAGATTTGAATGATACATTTCCTTTAATAGCTTTGTTGATAATCGTTTAATTTATCTCATTTAGTTGTTTACCACTTCTCTCAAAAATACTAAAGTTATAATAAATGTTATCAACCTTGTTTAGCTGTTACTGTAATATCTTCTCCTCTCCCAAGCCCAAATTCATTCTCTACAAAACATCTGTATACGCCCTCATTAATAACATCCAAACTATTGATGACCAGTGACGTATTATACAATGTGCCACCACTATACATGTTAGTATCTTTTGTATGGTCTAAAACAACCGTCTCATTAGGAGTCTTTCTTTGCCAATGAACGTTTGTAATGTTCCTCAAGGAAAAGTACGGACATTCCAACAAAATTTGCGTTTTTACTGGCACTAACACATTGGATAGAGTAGTGTACACTAAAGGAACAGTACCATCTGAAATTTATCAACTTTGCATCATACCTAAAACTGCAGTCGAAGTAAACGAAAGGTGTATGGAATGGTTTGTCAAGTGTTTCAGTTTAGGTCATTACTTAACGAGAAAATTACTGAAGTGTTTATTATATTCACTAAACGTATATCAGAATTGGTATGTTTCACTTACAGCCAAGTACATGGAAAAAAAGTGACCTGAGAGGCTGACATGCTAAAACTGGGATTACCCGATTTCATACCGATGCCACACGTGGAGCATGATCTGCCAACCCTTTAAGATTACCTCCGATTTTTTGTTGGGAACCATCATGTACGGGTTACTAATTTATTTTTCTATGAAATGATTTACATACCATTGCTTTTCTACTTTTATTCACCACAAGGTTCATTTCAAAAGATTCATGCATTTTTTTCTAAATCAATTCTGTGATTATATGGTTTAAGGAACATCTCTGAAACCAAATCGATTGAAAGTCAAATTCTTCGGAGTAAAGACTGATGAAATGATTAGATTTATCAACGATCTATTTGTTAAACTGTTTGAACATATTTTTATCAGAAGATAAGCATTTCCAATGGCATCAGTTGTGAAAAGAGTCAACTGTAGTTTACCGCTGTTCAAATTCACAAATGGAGAAAAAAAGAAAGATGGGTCACAAATCAAAACTGCGGGAAAAACACAAACCACAAGAGTAAAACAACGAAACAACAGAAACACCGAAGTGAAAACCCAACCCCACTACAGTTCAACATACATAGAAACGATCTATAAGATAACAACTACCATATTCCTGACTTGCTTTATGACATTTAAAGAAAAATGGCATTGTTTCTAGCCAATCCTCGCGCTTTATGACACTGTTAAATATGCAGCCAAAATGACAACCCTACATGACAAGGATACAGCACAAACATAGGCAATAGCACAAAGGACAGAGAAATACATATATATATATTTCTCTAACTCTATGGAAATTTATCCCTTTCCGAACCCATTGTATAAAAAAATTTAATCAACGTGTGGTTGCTAGTGATCTCAAAAGATCATTGGAGAATTTTGAGGGTCATGACCTTTTTAGCTAACTGAATGAATCAAAATACGATAACAGGTGTTAATGAAATTGACAACTTCGTGCAATGTGAAAGGCACTCGAAGGGGATTTTCGGTTAACAAAAAAAAAAATGTCTTTTTAATCGTTAGAGAAACAGATTCTTACATAGCTACTCGTGGATTATCGGATTTATCCAATCTCGATAGTTAAATTATAAATTTTAAAGTCCTCGCCGAAGCGGCTCGGACTTTAAAATTGATAATTTAACTATCTCGATTGGATAAATCTGATAATCCACTGGTATCAATGTAAGAATCTATATATATATATATATATAAAAGTAACGTATATTTCGACATGTCAATTACAGAATAACGAATATCCAAAATAATCTAGAACAGCATGCAAAACAGCATAATAGAATAACGAACTATGCGTCACACAAATGAATCAACGACTTCAAATAAATATTTCTAAAATTTGGATATAAATCAAGTTTAGGTTTGTAATTATGTTATTTGAATTATTGTATTATCTAACTATGTCGGTATTGCCGGTCAATAATTTTCTATCAAGTACTTATGGAGAGACTAAAAAGCTTTTAATGCAAAACAAATAATTGTAAACATAAAATATCTAAAGTCAAATTTTACCTATTCGATATCGATGATGTGCCTTTGAGTGTAGGAATATACTTCATTCATGAACTAAACATATATAATTTCACAGTTGCAACACAAAAGCTTGTCATCATTTTGGACAAATGGCAAACAAAATCTTGCTAATTAACAAATGATACCATAATGTACTGGCTACTGTTTTGTATGCTACATATTTTACTAGCTACTTAGACCGATGGTACCCTAAGCACTAACCTCTTGTACGGATGGTTACAAATGCATAAAAAACAATTGTTTGTTCAGCTTAAATTTTTATGTTCTCATCTCTGAAAAAACAAATAGTTTGCGAAAAATACTGATAAACACATTTTTTTCTTTGAAATTATGAACTAAGGTATAAAGCAAAAGACGATAACATTTGAACATAATGAATAGCACTATATTCACCTTCTTTCACATATAAACTGTAAACAAGCTTAGTTGACCCCTCAGCATTCTCCACATAACACGTGTAGTTACCACTATCGCTTACAGAGGCGTTGGTTATGTCTAGATACATGCTTGATGTCTTAAGAGTTAATGTGGATCCATGCAGGCTCCTTGTCCACTTTTGAGTTGTAATATTTGGATACCCGAATGATTCGCATGTTAAAGTTATATTTGCAGATTCATTAACTCTATAAATTACTGTGGTCGGAACTATCGTTGGTATATCTAGAAAAAACAGTCTTGGTTATAAAGATACATAAACTATATGAGATTAGACAAATAGTGTTCATGATTTCAGTATTACAATTCCAAAAATAAATTTGTTGCTATGACTGAAGAATTGTGTAAAAATATCTAGAAAGATACTTGAGTTTGAAAGTATAATATCATTTTAAATATGTATTAATTCAATTGAAAAAATAATAAATACCAAAAATATTTTTTTCTGAAGATCTCTGAATCCTAACATAATATCATTTTTTTTTTTGTAAGATATCAATCTAACGTCTGGCAGTAGTATATCCACTTTAATATTATTCCACCCAAAAATATTGATCACAAAATTTTCCAACCTGGATTAGTTGTGACTGTAATATCTTCTCCTCTCCCAAGCCCAAACTTGTTTTCAACAAAACATCTGTAGAGACCATCATTATTAACATCCAAACTAGTGATTACAAGTGAGGTATTATATATTGTGCCAGCCCTATATATGTTAGAATCCTTCGCATGGTCTAAGATAACGGTCTCTTGAGAAGTCTGTCTTTGCCATTGTATGTTTGTGATGTTCCATAAGGTAAAATATGGACATTCCAACAAAACGACCGTTCTTATTGGTAATGATATAGACGATTGAGTAGTGAAAACTGAAGGAGCAGAACCCTCTGAAAATTAAAATAATCAAATTATGCATTGATATTTGAAAGTAACCACAGAAATAAAAGATGAACACTCAGGTCTAGCATTATCAAGATATATTTGTTATACTGAATTTATATAACTGCAATTTCTTTATGGCGTCTTTGTCATATATATTTTTTATCTGTTTGAATTTTTAATACAGCGTTGCTCTTTTGAAAGATGGATCACAATGAAAGAGGGACGAAAGATACCAGAGGAACTCATGAATAGAAAATAAACTGACAAACAATAGAACACATGACACAACTTAGAAAACTAAAGCATAAGCAACACGAACCCAACCAAAATGAGTGTAAAACTAACCAACAATGTCTGTTTCAGTTGCTCAATTAATTTTGTCATCACAGCGGAACTATAAACCACTGTTTAACAAGTGGGAGGATTAACTAGACGGCTTTCTAGCATCCGACAACACTCTATTCAACTTTTTGTTTATATAGTTCTTACATCATTCATTAAATTTCAAATTTTTATTAATCTAAGGTGGGCATCATAGCGACAAAGCCCAGGGATCCCGAGTGTAATTTAGTTAATAAGAAGGAATATAGTGTCTCTTTGTCAATCAAATATTTGTTCTAGCGAAACGTGTGCACAGTATAATAGATTTCAATCAGACGTGAACCTCCTCGCTCTTTGTCTCTGTGGGATATCTGTCTCATTGGCATTCGTCCAACATCTTGATATTTTTATTTTACATTCCTCAAAATCTGTTGCGACAAATCTATATTTTCTTTAGATGCATTGAACTAACTTTTGTTTTATAAAATATAAACACAGAATACGCTCTTTGAAAAATCTAAACTCACCCGTACACAAATACGGTGATGTGTCTGTACATTTAAAGTCTTCAAGTGAGTATTGGTAGCTAGGTTTCATGCGAACACAGGTGGATTGATTGCTGATCTGGTTATCGTTGGGTTCATTGACATCCCAATCTAAAGGCATAACTTGAACACCATTTATCCAAACGAATTGGCTGGTATTGTAATTTAAATCGCTATACAGGCCAATCCATATTCCATCAGGGTTAAAATTGTTACTACAAATATAAGTTCAAAAAAAACCATAAGCATTTCTAGCTACTTGTAATTTTCCGAAACCGCATCGGTGAATGTGTTATTTTAGCGTGCTCAACTTGTCAGGTAATAAAATATAAATGGTAATTATAACGCGTTGCTTATTTACCTAGCATGCAACATATAGTATATAGGATGTAGAGCAGAGAAGGTTCTATTGGGAATCAGACTAATATTCCTGGAAAGTGTGGACATTAATCGTGTGAACTAGCCCATTGAAATAATTTGGGAATGATAGACGTTTGGATATTCTGGTCCTAGCACATGTAACAAATATTGCAAGAATTTACAACAATGATGAGCCAGAATTCACTGACTATACCTAGAACCCTTAAAAAAGTTGAATAGTTTGTACATATGTTATAAGATGGTCATTTGATTGAGAAGCGGACAGTGAAATGTGATATGGAAATTTGTCCTGATATGTTTCACTATAGAGTGTATATATGCCCTTTTTCCTCTTGTTTGAATAGTTATTTGTTAAAATTATATCACAAAATTGAATGTTGTATCCCATTTTTCATTCTTTTTTAATTTTATTTTGCTCACACATTGCTGTCGATTAAATAGAGTGCTGTAAAGCTGTCATGTAAGTGAGAGATTTAGCTAGCTATAAATTCAGGTTAAATCCACCATGTTCTACATAGTGAAATTCCTGTACCAAGTCAGGAATATGACAGTTGTTCTCAATTTGATTGATATTTTTTAGCATTGGTCGATCTCATCCAAAATGGTTTACATAAAATCGAGAATGGAAATGAAAAGTAATTTTAAAGTTTGTGCAGTTTTTATGTTTAACTTGCAGATTAAGTTTTTATGAACCTCTAACAATACTCTAGTTTTGTTTATGAAAATAATAATATATTACTGTAATAAAAGAAAAAAGTAAAGAAATCTGTCGCAGAAAAATAGCAAGTTTGATTTATTATTGTAGAGATTGGGATAGTAACACATTTGTGCACAAAATACCTAAAAAAAAAATTATAACAGCGTATTTACCTGTACAAATAGTCGACTGCATCTTTGTGGTCAATGGTTGTTGACAAAACAGCTAGCTCCATGTTCAATGATTTACAGCCAGCTTTAGCTTCATACCAAGTGTAATCTCCATCTCTATAGAGAAAATCTGCAAATATCGTTGATGAATACAGATTGGTTTCAAATGAAGGAATTTTTTTAAAACTTAGTCTACATGAACTTCTAAAGAAGAAAAACAAGAAGTTAGATATTTCTTTAACTTTACTTTCCGCTATATAAATGATGTTCTCTCAATTAATAATTCAAAATTTGGTGACTATGTGAACGCATCTATCCCATTGATCTAGAGATAAAAAAACCAAACAGATATAGTAAAGTCGGACTCGTATCTTGATTTACATCTAGAAATTGAAAATAAGGGTCGGTTGAAAACAAAACCTTGACAAAAGAGATGATTTTAGCTTTCCTATTGTGAACTTTCCATTTCTAAGAACCAATATTTTAGCAGCACCTGCATACGGGGTATATAAATCCCAATTGATACGATATTCCCGTGCTTGCATATCATATCATGATTTCTTTGATAGAGGGTTGCTGCTCATAAGGTAGGTATAATATAAAGAGTTATAAATGGTGAAGTTGAAATCATCTCTTCGCAAATTTTACAGACGCCATCACGAATTGGTTGACCGTTATGGAATAATCGTTTCACAGATAATATCGGATAAGTTCCTTACTACAATACCCTTCCCTTCTCATGAATGTGACCTATCGAATTAGACTATTTACCGGATTTGTAATAACATAAGTAATATGATGGAGGCCAAATGTGGAACAGATTCTGTTTACCCTTCCTGGGCACCCGAGATCACCCCCATTATTTGGTGGAGTTCGTGTTGCTAAGTTTTAAATTTTCAATGTTGTGTTTTGTGTACCATTATTTGTCTGTTTGTCTCTTTTAATTTGTAGCCATGGCGTTGTCACTTTATTTTCAATCTATCATTCTGACTGTCCCTCTGATATTTTTCGCCCCTTTTTATGTACAGGACAATGATTCATCACAAGATTTCTGAAAAAAAATCCTTTATTTACAAAAAATTTTGGATGATTTATAATCGAAGTTTATGTTCAAATCAAGTTTTAGAGAGTCGAATGATTCCAAAGGGACATTCATATTCATAATTCGAAAATAAACTAACAACGCCGAAACAATAAAAGATAAAAGAACATAGGACTAACAGTATACCAAACAGTATACCAAACACGACATAGAAAAAAACAACCCCAAAGATTTAAGCTCTTCTGAAATATACAATACAAAGTAAGAATGTAAATGAACTCACTTTTGTGTTTCTTCAGAGTATTGTTCTTACCCATCCCTGTACCAAACTGATTGGTCACTTGACATTGATACGAACCGACATCAAATGAATTAAAACTCGTAATATGCAATGTACTCTTAGTAAATGTTCCGACGGAATGTATTGACTGACTGTACAATACTGGTTCTGATGATTCATTTATGGTTCTTATCCGGTTTGGTGTGATATGAACCCATTGTACTACTGTGTCCCATAGTGACGTATAACTACAGTCAAAAGATACAGATGATCCTAAGGTAGTGTCTATTGCGTTTGTTGTATCTTCGACTACTGGTGGTGAGCCACCTAAATGTATAAAAAAACAAATGCTGTGAAAGTACTTTAATTCGTGGGTATCAATTTTCGTGGTTTGAGCAATATTTACATGTTCGTGGGTTATTAAATTCGTGGGTTTTAGTTTTCTAAAAACAAAAATTGAAAAATTGTAGAAACGAAGTTTAAAAATAGTCTGGATTGAAGGAAACTGAAAAGTAAACATTGACTGTGTAAATCGTAGTGATACAACTAATTAACTCATGGTAAAGTGAACAACAGATTAGGTGTTAATTATGCCATAAATATGTCACCTTAAGAAAACAGTAACATAAACAAATGCTATAAACGTATCTTGGATTGTCAAATAGGTAATTCTTATCAAAATCAAGCCCAGCATGAAATTATTATTACCCGCATATGTTCGAAAACTATGAGGATATAAATGAACACTTTATCATACTAACATATCAATACCGGAAATTTGACTTTTATCGATCAAAAATATTTTTTTATGAAAATTAAAAGATCAAAATTTGTAAAGTTTAGGGTTATCAAAGATTAAATAGGTATACTATTGCATGCTGTAGTTATGTGACTGCAACTCCACGAAATTCACGAAAATTGGTACCCCACGAATAAAAGTACTTTCATCGGATGTTGTCTGCTCTATGGTCGAGTTGTTGTCTCTTTGAAACATTCCCCATTTCCATCCTCAATGTTGTTATCTGTCAACTCATCAAAGATCATCATACATTAGCAATTTTTGAATCGTATACTTTGTTGTAAAAGAATATTCAAGGTCATATAAAGACTATCATAATAATATATATTATCTGAAGCAAACAATTGTCATAGTAAATCAATATTGATAATGAAAAATGACTAAGAATTAAAGGCATTTTATAGTTATCTGGGAGCATACACTAATTAATGCGGAAGTCACTAATTAATGCGGAAGTCATTTACATTTTTGATTGAATGGTCGGAATTGTCTATAATACTTACTTGTACACAGGTAAAAATGCTCTCCTGAACAATCCCAATCAGCAAATTTATATTGACCTCGTTGTTTTAAGCGAACACAAGAATCTTCTTTATAATCTGGATCACTCGGGTTCCAGTTTTCATAGCTAGATTTTTCACCGTTTATCCAAGCATATTCCTTCGTTGACACGTCTTTAAAATAATACCCAATCCAAACATCAGCGTTCCTGTTTCCACCAGAACGAAAACTGGATAAAAAATCAAAATTGAAAATCTATAAACCAGTTTTCTACATAGATCAGTATTATTTCCTTGTTCCTTTTAGAACAGTTATGAGTTAAAACCTGAAGATATATAATATGCATAAAGTTGTATTTTATTGGTTCTGTTGTTTTTTCCCCTATGTTTGAAGATGTTGACGATACTTCTTTCGTATTTTACGAAAGCACTTTAGTGAAGGCACTGTAATATATTAATACTCGATGGAAATCTCGCTGTAATATATATCTACTCGATGAACATGAATGAAACCGTGGTTTCCAAGAAAAATTGATGTTAAAAAAAACTATTTGTTGAAAATAACAATACGGTGCAGTCTTGTGTATTCATGCACCGAAGACTTATGATTTCCCTTTTTTAAACTGATGAAACCAGTAATCGGATAATATTGTGTGAACCAATTCATAACATACTTTCTTTCATTAAATCTTCTGTATGTACGGTTTCACACTTAAGATTTTTTGTAATGTTTGTACAAAACTAGAGAACCCCTGCTGTGAGGGTTACTGAAATGTCCGGGGAATTCGCGCAATCCTGTTTAAATAGCTTATTTTTAAGAAAGAAAAGATTTCATACTATGAAAGAATTTGAACCAAACAGACTGACAATGATGCGGAGCAAAATGTTTGTTTATCTGATATAAAATTTACTTAAATGAAATAAATTTCACCTGAAGATGACTTTTTTTGGTGCTTTTTTTTGTTGCGGAAATTGGCTTAATATGGTTAATCATTGGCTTGCAACAATAAATTTGCTCTTGAACTTTTATTTTCTGTCTTTTCAAAAGACTTTTCGAGATCTACTTGTGTTAAGTTTAAAATTATTAGACCAACTATTATGAACCTAGGGCACCAAAACTCTTTTTCGGTGTCCGGAATGAATGTCCGAAATGAATATTTTCTGCTTATAAATCAAACGAGATTAAAAATAGAAAGAAACTTTGAATTGCAAAAAATGTTCAGCATTCTTTGAACTTCAAAGTGAGGTCAAGGTCCTTAAAAACGACATAAAAACCTTAGCAATCATATATTTTTAACCTTAGAGAGCTATGAATAATTTAAAGATGAAATTTTTTTTAAATATTGGAGGTGACATTCTTGTCCCAACGACGTTTAAGAACAGAGCAACCACTTATCTGTTTTTGTTTTAAACTTTATGCTTTGAATAGGATGCTGGAAGTAATATTTTTGTCACTATGAAAATACCAGTCCTAAGCAAACATACAATTTGAACTAACAAGGCTTCATCAATGATTATCAATTCATGTGACCATGAAAATGCATCAAAGTCAAAGGTCAAAGTCGTGATTTAGATTTTGACCCTAGCTTGTTATCGGATTTACTCAATAACTGTAAAAGATTCTGAACTAGTGTAAATTTAAAAAAAAAGAAAAAGGAAATACCTTTCAATTTTTTATTTTTTTCACAGCTTTGTAAGAGATCGAGTATTTGACGTCATGTATAAAGTGTGGAAATTACTTCGTAAGCCGAATCATTCATATAACCATAACGTAGGATGTATTTCATAACCAAATAATTATATCATTATTAGTATGAAATGACTTAAAATCAAAAGGGATGTATAAATCTGATCATTGCTTTACGATAGGTATGATTATCTAACACAAAAAAAACTCCAGGAGAATGTTAATTTTGGACGAAATGAGACAAATTAGGTACAAATTATGTATCTACATCGTAATTGAATCGATATCAGAGCATTGACAAATTCTACTTGTATTCATGTATAAATATATATAGTTTTTAAATCAACGAAAAATAACACTTTACCTTCCTTCAATTAAAGTTTTAGCCGTGTTATATGAAGTTGCTGAGTTAAGGATAGCCAGTTCCATTCCTCTGTCTATACAATCAGAATAAGCAGTACGCCAAGTTTTCTTAAGACTGTTTTCAAAATACATAGACGAGACGACATATCCTGCAAAAAATAAAGTCTATCAATAGATATAGGAAGATGTGGTATGAGTGCCAATGAGACAACTCTCCATCCAAATAACAATTTATAAAAGTAAACTATTATAGGTCAAGGTATGGCCTTCAACGTGGAGCCCCGGCTTAAAAACGAACAGGAAGCTATAAATGGTTCAAATCAATGCTGCATCTCTACACTGCCTGCAGTCCTCATCAACCAAATGCTGTTACAATGGGATTTTTTTCTCATACAAAATGTACCACGGTCAACGCTTTTACCCCGAATAGATTTACAAAAAGAAGCACTCAATTCTTAAATAAAAAACGCTATCAAAGGTCATTTTATTAAATAATTATGATTAAATATCAACTAAATGAAATAAGCAATTTCACACAGTAAATTTTACTCACTAGTCAAACCTATTGACCTATGGTCATTACCTATTTATTATTACGAGTGTATGGAAATATGTCGGTTTTGGAAGATAACTTCTTTATGAACTGTTACACAAGAAGTCGACAAGGAACATAATTCATTGAAGTTTTCTAGTGAATATGGCGTACTTCAGTCATGTGGCGATATTTTAGATCTAGAGCTTCTTTGAAAAAAAAACCGATATCACTGCACGCACGGACTAAGAAGGCCAGATATTCACTCAAAGCAAAAGTATAACTGCAAAGGATCGTGCACAACCAAGACGTGCAAACGCGGAAGGCTATGGTACCGTGTGGAAGTTAATGTCACACTAAGCATACACCTAAGAATGCAATTACCGATGAAAACTAACTGTGGCATCTATATTCATTGTTTACGTAGCCTTTAAATTATAAAATTAGTACATTTTCATGTTACCATTTTTTTTTTAGAAAATGTTTATTGTATTATTGAAACGGTTGACTAAGAATTTAAAAATGCTTTCTTACCCGGCATACTCATAATTAATACACACATTTGAACGTGTCCTTTGTATAGAAACATTATGTTAAAATGTGAGGATTACACTTTAAATTCGTCAGATGTCAATTGTACTTTAAATTAATTTTATACCAAACTGAACAATTAAATGATTTATAACGATTTTAATTAGACTATATCTGATATGTAAATAAAGTTAAAAAGAGGTAAACAACATCCCGAAATGGCCGTGTCAATTTAATGGATTCGTACATATCAATATCCGGCTTGTTCATTGTTTCAGCTATTTTTGTTTTAATAAAGTTATTATTGTGTTGAAACAATCATAATCTTTTGTATACACACAAATGGTTTACTTTTATAAATTGTAAAATTAAAATTGAGAAAGGAAATGCAGTCTATGGAAGGTGCGATACGATAAAAACTTTTCTTATATCAATAAGCGATACTTTTAAAATATCAATGCGATACTTTTAAAATATCATAGCGATGTTTTTGTTATATCAATATTAGTATTTATAAGTATTAATATTTGACTGCTGTACCCATATTTTTACAATTTTACCCATTATGTCAGTTTTGTTAACGTAACGTTGTAAATATGACAGAATTTGATGAGACTGTCATATACGTGAGAGGTTTAGCGCTATAAAACCAGGTTCAATCCACCATTTTCAAATATAAAAATGCCAGTACCGATGGGGTTTAGTAAACAATGTCGTAATAATTAAAATAGCTAAGTATCTAATTATTGTTCACATACCATATAACATTAGTTTTTAGAAATTTTATAATGAACGCACCGAAATAATATATATCTGATATGCTCGCAATGCACGCACGTAAGACTTTCTTTATTGATAACAATGAAACTAACTTGTGACAAAGATGAATCATACTGTTCTCGTTCAGATTGATTCGACAAAATCTGACAAATACTTTTGAATCTCCTTTTTTTATACAAATTAGACCGTTGGTTTTCCTGTTTGAATGGTTAAACACTAGTATTTTTTTTGTTCCTATATATCGTGTTACGCTATGAGCCAAAGCTCCGTGTTTAATGCCCTACTTTGATCTATAATGATTTACTTGAAACAAATCATTATACTTTGTGGAAAAATGTCTCATTCGAAATCATGCACCATCTTCTTATATCTATAAATCTTTAAAATATCCCCTTATAAATAACTGCTTTCCACACCTCCAAAAACGCCATTTGGGTGCTGAATCTTTTGTACAGTGCAATATAAACTAGCACACTTCTAAAGCTTTAACGATGACAACAGATTATGATAGTACAAGAACGATTACGTCAATAAAAATACCAAATAAACAGACTGATAGATCTAATTTATAATTCTAGTATGACGTGTCTCTTTCGCTTTGTAAACATCACTGTGACAAAATTCTCGATAGGTATACATAATAATGTCTGTTATGTACACTATACTTGCCGCGTAAATCTACATGCATTGGAACCTATTTGCCGATTTAATTGTTTTAAAAAGTGCAATTAAAAAAAAACCTGTTATTCTTATTCAGATGCATAATAAAAAGAAGTAATGCACAAGAGCTCGGAGAAATCAACAGAATAAAATTCGATTATCACGGCCCAATCCATGTGTAAATTTCCAACAATCTATGGCTTCCCTGAATTATTTCTTAAATATAGAAAAGATGTACACATCTTTGGATTCGAGCGTCACTGATGAGTCTTTTGTAGACGAAACGCGCGTTTGGCGTATATACAAAATTTAGTCCATATATATATCTATGACGAGCTTATTTCTAACGTCAACAGACATTTACATCTTATTTATTTGTTTTCTAAACATTTGTTTTTAGCATTCATTGTAGAAATGAATTTATAACAAGCGATACGGATAGTTATTTTGCACTAAGAAATGTTAGCGTATTTATACGATCGGTTACTAGTAAAAAACTAAGGTCAAATCTCTGGCAACAATACAGCGGAAAAACATTAACGGTACCAATTTTCCTGCACCAGATGCGCATTTCGCATTTCGACAAAACATGTCTCTCAGCGATGCTCGTAGCCAAAATATTTGAAATTCAAAGCTTATATAAAAGTTGAGGATCTATAATCCAAAAAGTCCAAAAAGTATAGTCAAATCCGTGAAAGGAATCAGAGCTTTGCATGAGGGAGATACATTCCATAATTTATCATAATTTCTAAAAATTCGTTACAGAAAGTTTAAATAACACAAAAAATTCGTTACAGAAAGTTTAAATAAAACAAAAAAATCCGTATTTACATGCCGGTACTGGCTACTGGGCTGGTGATACCCCCGGGAACTAACAGTCCACCAGCAGAAACATTGACCCAGTGGTAGTAAAAACATTAACGGTCCTAATTTTCATGCACCAGATGCGCATTTCGACAATGCAGTGTCTTCAGTGATGCTCGTTGCCAAAGTATTTGAAATCAAAAGCTTATATAAAAGATGGAGAGCTATAATCCAAAAGGTCCAAAAAGTATAGCTAAATCCGTAAATAAGCGTCCATGTTGATAATAAATACATTTTCTGTTTCACAAGATTTTTGATTTTCGTTCGATCTGAAGTTGTTCAATCTATAGTCTGAGGCTATTCAGTTGGTATCTTCAAAGTTCGGGACATCAGCATTTGTACATTTTAATTTGTTTGGAATATTTATTTTACCATTTGGATATTCATTGTTATTTGGAGCTGTATTGGATAAGATTGTTTGAATGAAAGTTTTTTATCTTTTAAGTACTGATATTTTTTTTTTATTTCGATATTACCCATGTGAATAGGCTATAGGAGTGTGACCTCAAGGGCGGATTCAGCCGTTTCTGAAAGGGGTGTTTCAAACCAAGGATAAAGAGAGTTCAACCATATGTCCCCATTCAAATGCATTGATCGGCCAAAAATGGGGTTTCAAACCCCCGGACCCTTCCGGATCCGCCACTGGACCTATATTAGAATATAATAGGTCGGTAGACTATTTACAACCGCATTCAAATTCCGCCATTGCATCATCACTTCAAATAGAAATTGTGGGTCGCTGCATGTGATTACAAAACAATAGACTGAACAGGTTGTTAACACTTTCAACTAACAGTAGGGTCAAGCAACATTTTCGAAAAGATAAGTCCATGTAAGCGTTAATTTTGTTGCAGAAACGAAATTTTAGTGATATTGATCCTAAAATATTAAGCCGGTCATGAACTAAGATTGTGAATTATGTTTGCGGTTTTCTTGACATTCCTTGTGACGTTTCCTCGTATTCGTTTTATATTAGAAAACTATAGCAGTTATATTAGAAAAGTATCGCATTCATAATTTTTTGATATTAAAAAAGTATCGCTATGATATAAGACAAACATCGCATTGATATTAGACAATATAGCAGTAACTTTGACTTATAGGTGATTTTGGCTTAGTAAACAATTGAATTCATTTCAATTGCATTCCACTGAATTTGCTACATGATTTTTATTGAATGTGTTCACCTACAAATGATAAATCGTGCAATTATGTTTCATTTATTCAACAATTTAATTTTCTCGTTTGAATACACCTTGCTTGTTATTACATAAAATAATTCATGGAAATTATACAGCAGACGTATGTCGTGTTAAATGTCATCCTGTTTTAAGAAAAGAATCATTACTTTATACCGAAAAATATTCGTTCCTTCATAAAAATGTAAACATTCGTCTGAGATTTCCCACAATGCAACTCGTTGATATAAGACAATATCGCTCATTGATATAAGAAAAGTTTTTATCGTATCGCACCTTCCATAGACTGAAATGGTGAATGTGTCAATGCGACAACCACCCGACCATAGAGCAGACAACAGCCGAAGGCAACCAATGGGTCTTCAATGTAGCGAGAATTCAAGCACCCGTAGGTGCCCTCAGCTGTCCCCTAAAAATATACATACTAGTATGTAGTGATAATGGACGTCCGAATTATACACAAGAAATTAAAATTAAATTTATAAATTGTGTCTTCTTATATATCTATATAAAAATCAAAAATGAAATTGAAAATAACATTGTATTTTAAAAAACTAACCAATTATCCATGCATAGTTCTATCTTAAGTAAACATTATCCCGAAATGCTGTTTTTTCATTTATTTGTAAATTCGCTATTAGCTTTTATTTCATTCAAGTATTTGTCCATAGTCGATATTGTAAAAACTAGTAACCCGAGAAAGAGTCATTTTCATTCGTTGGCAATCTTTTGTGTTTGAACTTAGTTTAAAGGCAAATTTCGTAAATATGATAATTGAACTGCTGTCTGTTATTGTATTACCTAATAAAATCAGGTTGTAAGAACTTTCGATTGAACCTTTTGTTAATTTATTCATGTCGGGTTATTTTATAGCTGACTACTCAGTCTGTTTTTAGCAAAAGGCCGTACAGTAACCAATAATTGCTTAAAATTTCATAAAATTTAACCTTTGCGGAAAGTGTGTGTGACTCCAACCATAATTGACTATGATTTCAGTTTATCTACCAAAGATTGGTAGTTCTCTATTTTTACTCTCTTTATTGTAGAAAGTGGCATTAAACACCCAACAAATTCAATCATGGCTAGGTTGTCAATTAATCTACCGAGAAGCTCTCCTGTGACGATTAACTTCCTCCGCTGTCTCCACAAAATATCTATTGTATAGAAAGTGACTTTAAACACCAAAAACATAAATCAATATTTAATTTTGGTGATAAAAATCAAAAAAAACAAAATCAGTACTAATCGCAGAACTGTTCTCGTCGTAGAACAGTTTAGACGTAGAACTGCCAAAAGCAGTTGCAATCGTAGAACTGTTCTAGTCGTAGAACAGTGCTAGCCATAGAACTGTTCTAGGTAGAACTGTCTACAACTGTTCTAGGGTAGAACTGTCTAAATCAGATCTAGTCTAAGAACTGACCAAATCAGTTCTAGGTTAGAACTGATTTACCTAGGTGTCTGGATGACAGTTCTCCTGGCAGATTTGATCTTATCTGTAAGTATTTTCACTGCAATTAGGCAAAACTGCATGGCTTGGCATTTAAGACAACTATGTATACGTCTAAAGTTTATGTTTTTCTGAAAACCATTTCGACTCTTCATAAGCCTAGGATAGTTTACTTATCATGGTCCCTTTGGAGCTACTACGTTTTATAAAAACGGGAACTTTCATTTATAAAAGCATTAAAGGCAGAGAAAACAGTTTTGAAATGAATAAATAAGGGACTTCAAAGTTGGTTTTCCTAAAAAGAATTTTAGTTCATTTTAAATGACGTTTTAAAATATACGTTTATTTTCGTCAATGCATGGTTTCCCAGTTCGAATGTGTCTTCTCGCTCATCCGTCGTTATCCTTGTTGCAATGTCTTATTTTTGTTCATGTAACATTATCCGTGCTCTAATGTCATAATCGTGCTCTAATGTCGTAATCGTGCTCATGCACCTTTTTTCTGACTCTAATGTCTAGTAAGCGTTCAAGTACCGTAATCCCGGTCCTCATGTCAAATTCGTGTTAATTCACCGCTCTATTGACCTTTATATTGTATTCGTTTTGGGCAAACAATAAAATCAAAAGAGCACTCTACTTGTCAATGTGCATCCGTTAACAACAGACACAAGGCTATCAACATGTGAAACTTTAAATAACGAGTTTTCGCAACCTGCTATATAATGCTGCATCAAAAACAGACTGATATTTAGTTGACAATATAAAGGAATGGAACCCTTTATTAGAGAAAGTAACCATAGAAAACTGGTATGTTTAGATTGTTTAAATCTATTTTATGGGCTTAAACAGTTAAATTGATGCATCTTATATACGTGTGTTATATCAAATCATAGTATGGAGCTTCGAGATATTTGTAAACTTTTAATCAAAGACAAATTTTAGCAAAACAGTCGAATTGTGGTAGATATAAGCACATGTGGCTCTCTTTTGGTCAGAGGCATGAGTTCCGTCGATACATTTTTAGTACCATCTAGGGTAATTCGAATTCAACTTTCGACTTTCGAAAATATTTCGTCTGCCTTTCCACGAAATGTTTAATTAGAATTTGTTTCAGAACTACATGTACTTTATCTACCTCCTCCCTAAACAACTGATTAGTCAGTAGTTTTAGGTTGACTTAAGGATTAAAAGTACGGTAAATGAATGTAACACTTTGCAGTGTTGCAGTGTTTTATGAAAACTTTTTTTAAAGATTTTAATTGATTTTTTCTGATTTCACAATTTTTAAATCATATAGAGTGTCTTTTTATAAATATATATTAAAATAATAATCCAAGAGAGAAAAAAATCCCGAATTACATGTTTTGTACTGTTATTAAACACAGAGGTTTAATTTGTTTATTTATTTTTTTCATCTAAATTCACATTTCGCCTTAGTTCAATTACCATATCGCCTCAGTATTTTTTTTAACTTTTTTTTTTATTATCTAGCACAGCTAAGACGAAATGGGAACAAGTACACCTCTACAACTTGACCTAGTACATGCTTTGGCTTTGGGTAAGAAATGCGGGTTGTCATCGGGTGTGGTCAGTTAATTGACGCATATAATTTTGTATTGAATGAACTTCCGTGATGACCACTGTTGTGACATCTTTACATACAGCCATTCAAGAGTTAATAATATTTTTTCTAAATCTTGGTCACTTTTGTAGAACTATAAAAGGAGGCGTCTTTTAGAGACAGTTCAGACTGTAACGGATCAGAATGGTAACTTTGTTAAATTAAACTGCCTTTGTCAGTTCATTCATTTTATGTGCCTGTGCATCAGGCTTATTGCTGCTTAACTTGATTTTTCGAGCGTCTAACACGATGCTTAATAGCTATTAGAAACATTTGTCTTTTAAAATACAAGTGGCATATACACTGTGTATCATCGCCACCGGAAATTGGGTACTAATGAAGCGGAGAGAAACAGAAAAAAAAGTAAACAAGTTAGGAATTCTATAATGATGCAAAAATGCGTGATATTTAAAGATAAGATTTATTAATAAATTACAAGTAAAGCATTCGTGAATAATGGAAGAATTACACAGAAGTTAAAGAGAATATTTGTCATTTAATTGTAAATGACAGAAAAATAAACGTAAATAAAATAAATTAAAGAACGTTTAACTTGTTTATAGAACAATTTCCTAAAAATATAAATGTAAAGTATTTAATCTTTTAAGCATATTTGATAACGTTGTCTCAAAAATGTCCCCCAGCTAATTGATAAATGTGTCAGCTTCGAAGGCGTAAAGATAATTGTATATACTTTTAAAATTAATAGAATTGAACAATTAAGATTAAGTAATTATGCCTTTAACCGACGAAATCCATTGTTTATTAAAAGAGATCAGAGAAAGCTGTTGTAATGAGTAACAAAATATTACGTGTCAAATTAAGTCCAGTCTGCTATATAAAGTCGTGCAAAACTATTTGGTTCACTAGACTGTGAACCAGAATAAAATGTAGTTAGCAGACTGGATTGTCTTTTAAAGGTTAGTAAAAATGTTAAATTTGTTTAATAGTTTATCTTATAAATATTAGCAGAAACGAGTTTAAAGAATTAAAAGATGTTTTCCAGTAAAGTAATTTTAATCACATTCACAAGTAAGATCGTGGTACAGTTTAAATAAATAAGAGGCAAAGTTTGATATAAAATTTAGGTAAATGATTTGTATAAAATATTCTTAACATATAAAAAAAGTAATTAACTTATTCGTATAGATAACTTTTGAAAATACAATTCTTAATTTGATATTTGATTGAATATTAAAAGTAAACGAAATAAGGGGAGATAACAGATTACACGACTGATCATTTATGGCGCGTATACTATTGTCGGGTTTTGGTATTATTGTTCGATTGATATCGCGAAATATTTGATGTATAACTATGATGGAAAAGTTATGTAATCTTTATTGTAACTATTGTAAATATATGACTAGACTGTGAACCAGAATAAAATGTAGTTAGCAGACTGGATTGTCTTTTAAAGGTCCCGTTGTCATGCCGAGTCCAAGCTAGTTCCCAAACAATGTAACATCTATGTGAGCAGTTCCCCGTAAAAAGAATCGATAAAATCTTGAAAGAAAGACTACAACACGAATCACAAAGTCGGGACCAAGTTCCCGCATAATAATTCGTTCAATTTAAAGCATTTCCACTCATCTGATGAGGCTGCCGCTTAAGAAATGATTTTCTGATATACAATTCTTTAAATTATTAGACCGATAAGTACAAAATAAATACAAGATTTTGTGTAATACTCCAAAACTTGCCACTTAGTACCGGAAAATTTCGAGGTCTATCGTCCTCTGTAGCCCCATTCTCAAGATATTGAACTGTTTTTCATTATTTTTCCAGACACAATTTTAGATTATTATAGTGTGGCATCATATTTACTGAAGTTTTTTTGTCAAAAAGATGCATTTTAAAGAATATAGACCATAAAAAATAAAGTCTAGGGTACGGCAACTTGCTCGTGTTGATAAATTTACTGTATGGCAACTTGTTTTCAACTGTATGGCAACTTGCTAATTTTAGAATAGTTATTTACCGCGTCCTTTCAAAGACAATAAAGTATTAAGTTCAAATATCTAAAGGGGGGGGGGGGGGGGGTCTTTTTATGTTAAACTGTTTTGTCCTTTTCAAGGTTTAAATTTGTTTAAAACTGTTATTTGACTGATAAATTTTAAAAACTGTTAACTGTTTTCGACCTACTGTCTGTAATTTGTTTTGTTAAAATTTGCAATGATGCTAACTGTTCATTCGAAATTGAGATTCTTGTTATCTGTTACTTTATGCTTAAAGTGTTCACTGTTTTTGACATTATTTTCTCTGTTAACTGATCTTAACTATTATTAACAAGAATCACATTAAAATTTGCTTCCGCAAAGTAGTAACATAAACAGCATAATTATATGTAACTGTATATGTCTTTAAAAAAATCTTCAGTTAGTATAGTAAATCCTTAATTAAATTGAGAATGGAAATGAAGAAAATGTCAAAGAAACAGAAGCCCGACCAAATAGAAGAAACAACCCAACGCAGCGAGAAAATTATGCACTAGGGTGGGTGTCAAGTCACAGATAGGAAAAAACCTAAGAATTGACACTCATAATTTTTAAACACCCTTTTTCCTCTTTCCCTTCCTTCCTAAAATATAAGGCTTAATATTTGAGTTATGCATGTGTATATTTATGGAAAGAGAATTGTCTATAGATGCGATTTCCAACAGTTATTATGGTGAAATATAATCTCTTTTGTTGTTGTAACTATGGCAACAATGAGCAATTATTTGATACCAAATATTGCAAAATAGGGGGTTGAACATGTCACAAAGATCTAAAAATTTGGTCCAAAGGAAAATTTCAATCAATAAGAGTGATACCTTTCCTGAAACCATAGACATATATCTATCAAGAGGTAAAAAAATCATATGCATTTCTGCTGTTTTTTTCCCATGAAATTGAATTGAAAAGATCGAGCGTCGAATCTTGGTTGAAAAAAACAGTACAAAATTTTCAAAATAAATGACGGTACGGTCAGGAACGCTTGGACGGTCAAACTGAACAATGGCTTATAAAACATGCTAAAAATAATCTAAATGTTCATATAAACCCACTAGGAAGGCTATATTATTATTCAACTATCTAAAAATCAATTCAATTGTACAAAAACGTTCATATTTAGAAAATTCACCATGGCTATAATGCAAAGCTAAACTTGTATGGTATACCTGAAGCTGTCTCCTAAGTGAGCAATACATTAACTACAAAAGGGGGTCGCAGTTCAATGTTTGTTTCTTGAAACATATAAATGAATCAAAATTTTAAAAATGAAATAAATACAGTCAAGACTTTATAGCAAAGGTTACAGACTCAAGTTGAATCATGCAGGTGCAACAAATGCGGCAGTGTTAAACATGTTTAGGGATATCTCATGCCCCTCTTTATACGTCTAACCCATGTAGTTATTTATGGCTTCTATTTGTAATGTATCCAAAACGTTAATAGGCAAGGCCACTTCTTATCCAGCTAAATCCCTGGTCAGTCCTATGACGAAAATAATTCACGTGTATATGGAATGGTGATATGTGATATCGACCCAGAGTACCTGGACGGAATTGTGAAAAATAAAGTACCTTTTCAATTTGCACTCCGTAAAATAACTGAACAGTGTGGCCTGGTAGAAGAGGCCGAAAAACAATAGAAATTGGTTCTCAAATTGAAATCAAATTTGCTAGTCTAAGAAATTCAGAATGAATCTAAAGATAGACCAATGCTTCTTTATATCAACTCAGATGGAGATTACACAGTGTTTTTGCCAAAATCGAGGTGTTGTTAACATGTTAACAGACCCCCTACCCTCCCTCATATAATTATGCATTAGATAAAATGCATTAGATAGAAACAGACAAAACAATTAATTCGAAATGCAATTCACGATTTGTTTCACCTTACTTTCGATGAAAACAAAGTATTTTCTTAATTCAAAGTTTATTTTTACAAATGAGTCATTTCAGAAATTAAATAATTAAACAATTTTATGTGTCTGTCAGAATTCTCGATCCTGTGGTTCGGTGGTTGTCGTTGCTTCATCTCTATCTTATTTGTTGTTTTCATAAATTGTTTTGTTTTGAGTTAGGCCGTTCGCTTTCTTGTTGAGTCCTTTTACATTTTTCGGTCGGTGCTTTGTCAGGTAGCCGACTATAAGGGACGAGTTTTCGTTGTTGAAGGCCGTACAATAGCAGATAATTGCTTACATAGAGTTTATTTTATCCTGATGGATAGTTATCTTATTTGCTATCATACCACATCTTAACTGTTTTTATCTAAAAAAAAAAACCAAAAAAAAAACTAGCACCAACAAAAGATGAATGGACGGTTTATTTTAATGAACTTACAAAATTTCACCCTAATAACAAATAAGACAACATTTACAGTCGTTAGTAGTATAACGATATATATATATTAATGTATTTAGGATAATATGGTTGAAAAAAAAACTTTTTTACAAAATCAAAAAGCGGAAGTCAACGAGGCCTCCTGAACTGAATTAACGGCATATATTTAATAATATTTCATAAGTAAGACATGTTGTATGTTAGTAAGCCTGTAAAGCTTTGATATCAACAAAATATCGTCACTTGATATTATCTAAACAGTGATCAAATTCCTCTTAAAATTAAAATATATTGCAAAACGCCGTACAGACAAAAGTTGTTATTTTGCAATTCGCCGTACAACGTCCTGCAATTCGCCGTACAACAAACAAACAATGTTTTTGTCCATATTCTTAAAAAAACATGTTTTTGACAACAAATTTCATTAAATATGATGCCACACTATAATAATCTAAAATCGTGTCTGGAAAAATAATGAAAAACAGTTTAATATCTTGAGAATGGGGCCACAGAGGACGATAGACCTCGAAATTTTCCGGTACTAAGTGGCAAGTTTTGGAGTATTACACAAAATTTTGTATTTATTTTGTACTTATCGGTCTAATAATTCAAAGAATTGTATATCAGAAAATCATTTCTTAAGCGGCACCCTCATCAGATGAGTGGAAATGCTTTAAATTGAACGAATTCCTAACTTGTTTACTTTTTTTTCTATTTCTCTCCGCTTCGTTAGTACCCAATTTCCGGTGGCGATGATACACAGTGATATATGGACCGTTATAATTCTATTATTACCATGTGGTTAAATTTTTTCTAGATATAAAATGACAGCGCTTCATCTCCAATTTAACGGTTTGAAGAAATTGAAGATAATTTTAACGAAGTAGAATTCTGAAAGAACAAATTTAAAACCCTAGAGAGAAAAAAACCCCATAATAAATCGATATCTTTAGTGGATAGTTGTCTACCATGATACAGCATCTCGTTATTTGCATATAATCATAAATTATTACATCTATGATATAATTATAGTCTTAATAGTTGCTGTATCTCAAAGTATTAATACAATTTATTATCACGACAACACATTCCATTTAAAGTGCAGTTCATTCAATACACACCAAAAATTGATCTTCACTTTCTTATCTTTAAAGGTCTTTAAAGGAGATTAATCTTTGATCATACATGTACACATTGTAGATCATTGTACATACACAAGCCATTGTTATAATTAAACGTGTGCCAGAAATAGAATTATAAACACTAGGAATTGTGACATGATAAAACAATTAATATGTTGTACTTTTTGTTACATGTATCCTAGAATGAAACAAAGTTTGTTAACGTGATAGAAGAATTAAAACAATAGAAATATGAAGAACTCGGATGTGGATCATGGTTATGCTTGGATAGTACTGTTTTGTAAGTTTATGTTGTCAATTTTCAACATGCAAACATTGATAAAATTTGTATTATCTCGTTTTATAGAAAAGGTCATCGGACTGAATATGTGTGTTTTTCTTTAACTATAGCGTGCATGGGAGCATACATAATATCTCGATGACATTTAACAGGGATTCTTCTTTCGGACAAGAAGTAAATTCTGAATTTCCACCTCGGGTGTATACATTGTATTTGATGAAGGTTGTTCCAGCTTTTCCGATTTTATCTCCTTCCAGTACGGAAGAGTGTGTACCTCATAATATACCCCAAAAAATTAGAATATGTGATGGCAGATTGTCATTGAGAATGTATGCCTAGTAGTAAGCAACTATAGGTCTTCGTATTGCCTGTAACACTGAGCTAAACCCATACCACCCCGACATGACAAATGTTAATCAACGCAGACTAAAAAAACGAACGTCCAGATTGATGTACAAAACGATAAACGAAAAAATCAGTATGTTTTTCAGCAACATTTAAGTCTATTTATATGCTAATAATTTTAAATACTATTGTAGTTAAATAATGATACTTTCCTCAATGTTCATAAATGACACTTTATACATGTTTTAAAATATATGTCTCATTCTTATGGATACAAGTAGAGGATGGAAATAGTTGCTGTTATCAATATTAGATACATTAATTTATTTAAAAAATGTACCTGTCAGTTTGTAGTGTCAACTATTTCATCATTGCTGGGGGTGTTAAGTCTTTTGGAGTATTGTATACTGAGCTACTGGACCGGTACGATGATGGGGCGGGAAACACAGCATGGATATCAAGTGTTAATTCATTCCTAATGATGGGTCTTGGTGAGTTTCATTAGATGCTTCAATAAAAAAAATAAAAATAAAAATAACAAAATAAAAAAAATGGCAACTGTTACAAGCTTACTTTTTAAAAGTAAATCCAAAGCCCACACAAATTAAAACAAGAGGTTTGTTCGTTAAAATGTTAAATCAAAGTTTCTAATTTTATAAATTACTGCACTAGACATTCATTTTGACAGATCATGGTTATAATATTAATGTATAGATGCATATTTAATGTAGACTAAGTCCTTATGCGGTTACCCCCTGACAAAATATAATCGAAATTGCCTTAATGTCGCCGCATGTGATGATGTGCGACTTTGTCATTGACACTAGAACATTTCATATAAAATGTGGAACTCAATAATAAATAACAAAAGGAAGATTATAAGTAAAAGAAAAACAATACATGACGCTAACATTGCGTTTGAGAGCTGTATCCGGAGCCTGAAAAAAAAATACCCGTAAAAAAAAATCTGCTGAGAAATGTTCGATATTTAGTTAAAAAATAATCCTGACTGCAAGATTTCACTCGCCAGTGTCATGTCGTTGATGAACTCTTTAGAAAGGCTCAAAATAGTTTTTCATACAAGGATCAAGACCTATGAATGGAAACGTTCTTTTTTGCAACATAAATGCCTGACACCTGTTTCAGGAATGATCACCACAAAAATACTTGTAACGGTATTTAGAGGAATCGCACGCATAACAACTTACATGTCGAATAGAAAAGAAATTATTTAGATATATTATTAATCAATAATTTAAGCATATTATAATGTATTTGCAGGGCCTATTTCTAATTATCTTGGGGAAATATATTCATATCGTTTTATAATGGTTATTGGAAGTATCGTAAATCTAATTGGATACACAGCGAGTGCTTTCGTTACAAGAATGGAGTATCTTTATATAACGTATGGGATCATTTCAGGTAAAAACTTAATCATATAAACATACATGAACCTTTAAGTTAGCATAATGTTAAGTTTTTTTGGCGGAAAACTGGGGAAATGCTATGATTATAAAATCTTTCATTCTCTTAATTCACTTTAACAAAGATTTTATACTTGAATGTTTTTGTTTTCTCATTCTGTTGTATGCTTGTTTTTAACTTTTAAACTTTATTTTGAATAATAATTGCTGTGCATATATAAGATATCAAATTATATATGACCATTATCCAAGTTATTTGAAAAAAATATTAAAGTCACAAGAAACGAGTGACCGATGAAAAATAATGTTCTTCCAATTCTTGAACCAATGCATACAAACATCATAAACTAAGTCTTCTGTGCTCGAATTTATCATTTTTTTCGGGTAAATTTCGTAAAATCGTCAATTTTTTTTTCAATCGGTCAGTGTTGTTGTTAAAATATGGCAGGTAATTAAAGTTCGTGTTTTGAATCCGAAGTTTAACGATTGTCACCTGTTTGTCAACAATTGACGAAAAATAAACAAAAAAGCATGGAAATTGAGCACGTGTTTAACATGTAAATTCAGATAATAGTTTATTTTAAGGACATCCATGCGTATTGTGGTCACCGGATTTTTACGAGATGGGTCACACTGAGGTCACCTTGCATACGGAAAATTTGTCGGGGGGAATTGCTTGCTGGAAGGAAGCAATTCAAATAAGTAAACTTCTTCTAAATATGAATAAATTAAAGAATTTTCTTCAGAAAAAAGTATATGTACATAAGTTTTATAATGAAAACTATCCACTGAGTAATAAAAAACATATGCATTATTTTTTATTTATTTGAGGTTTCTTATGACTTTAAGTGTAAAAATCCCTGGCTTGTATAAGTATAAAAAGGAAGATGTGGTATGATTGCCAATGAGACAACTCTCCACAAGAGACAAAAATGACACAGAATTTAACAACTATGGGTCACCCTACGGCCTTCAAGATATGTTATAGTAATGCAATTGTTATCTTTTTAAAAACTTTTTTTAGGAACTGGATATGGACTCATGTTTGCTCCTTCGACAACTATTGTAAGCTTTTACTTTGAAAAAAGGAGGAGTTTAGCTAATGGAATTGTTGTATCTGTTAGTGGGATAGGAGCGTTTGCATTTCCATATCTTATAAGACTGTTAGTTGACACATATGGTCTCAATGGAACATTTCTAATTATGGGAGGAATTTATTTTCACACCTGTGCTGCTTCTCTGTTTCTTATACAACCAGCACATTTTCCTTACCAGAAGAAGAAATCTGCAGAAAACCACGCTATAATAAAACGCAAACCAGATATTAATGTTTGTAGTTCTTTTCATAAAATACTTATGAGAATGTTTAAGCCATCACTTTTTCGAAATCCGAAATTTACCATTTATCTAATGGCAATGTTTCTACAAGTAGCTAATTTTGCATCTAATGAATTAATTTTACCTGGACAAACTAGAGCATTGGGATTTGGTAAAGAGAGTATAACTGTAGCTGTCTCATTAGTACGTGCATCTGAAATATTTGCGCGAGCATTCCTAGGATGGTTTGCCGACTTAAATATTGTTAAACGAGTCCACCTTTTCATGATGTGTTCTTTTGTGAGTGGTCTGACACCTTTCTTTATGCCGTTCTTGCCGTATCTACCAGCGATATACACATATGCAGTTATTGTGGGATCATTTTCAGGATCATTTTGGAGCTTAATGGGTGTGCTTATTATTGACTGTATTGGTATAAAGAATTATTCTCCAGCTTTTGGATTGATGTCATTAATAAATGCTACAGCTTTTTGTATAAGCCAACCGTTTTCCGGTAAGTATATAGTAGTCAAAAGCGTTAGAAAAAAACCCTAATGCATTTGGTTGGATTGTTGTCTCTTTGACACATTTACCATTTCCATTTGTAATTTTCTGCATTTTATGGTGTTGATAATAAGAAGTACATTTTTACTGTTCCTTTCGTTAATTAGAAAGGATGCTAGTATGTTGATGTTTGATGTTAGGTGTTTTAACGCCACTTTTAAGCACCGCATTTAGGCTATTTCGTGGCGACCAGTTTTTGTTGATGAAGAAAGTCGGAGTTTCTAGAGAAAACCACCGACCTTCAATATAAAAAATGAGCCGAGTGCGCCCGCATGAGCGGGGTTTGAACTCACAACCTCAGTGTAGTAAGGTAAACTGTTAGATGAACATTAAGTATGTATGCAGTCTGTCAAATTTTTTAACTTTTGTAATAAAATTAAGATGATCATTATCAAACTTGCATTATTCAAAGTAAACTTATGAAATACACATCAAACGAAATTCTAAAGATTGCGCTATTAAATTTCTATGAATACTTCAATACATCAGAAATAAAGAATGTTGTATTACTACAAGGTATCAAAATGCATGCTCAATGGTCGGGTTGTCGCTTTTACACATTTCCCATTTCCATTTTCAATTTTTGAGAGTTTATATGACCCTTTGGAGTACTACTCGGTCTACTGTCTACAAGAGATAATTTATAAATTCGCGGCAACTTTTGTTAATTTATTCAAATCTAATTAGTCCATTCGTCAGATAAAACGAAAGTTAAACACTCAACATGAGGGAATAGCATGAACTTTAAAAGAAGCAACACTGCGTGCGCCTAAGGGGACAAGGCCATCGTTCTTTGTATGCGTCAACTGCCTTGCTAACCCAAACTCAGACAAAACGACGCAATTGGGAATAGGACGTTATCAGTAAATTTTGAATTCAGACGACTTTATGAAACTAGATATAAAACAACTTGAAAACATAATCACTAATTAGTTTGGACGAATACTGGTACATCGGTTAACATATTCGTGATGGTGAACTTCCGAAGCAAGGTTTTCACCTCCCCGGACTTTCCCGATTTTTGATTGCTGAGTTGATGAGCTTCGGTCCTTGCTTGAAAGTTGGCGAAACGTATGAAGAAATAGCATAGTAATACTTGATAGTAAAATCATTAAACATATTGTTTATCTATATAATGCTATTTTACACAGAAGACGAACACAAGCACTTTTATGTAACGTATTTTTTTGCAGGTTGGTTAGATGATACAACTGGTTCCTGGTCCGCATCCTACTACTTTACTGGTGTCCTCAGTATTTTGTCGTTTTTATCCTGTCTCATGGTGCCCTTGGTAGAACGTATTTGGTGTTTTAACCTTAAAGAACATGACAACAATCTAGAAAGTCATGAAGTTAAAATAGAAGAAAGTGTCTGCTTGTATAAAGAAAACCATAGCATTCATGATCTGACTAATAACCCAGTTAGTTAGGACCGATGAAAAGTAAATACATTTAATTCAGTAGTTTTTTTTTCCAAATCCTGCTTTACCAGTTACATACTAGTATACCAATCAATTAATGATATGGTGTGTGATAATGGAGTTAGGTTGCGTTGTACAACATTGAGCACAACATAAAAACGAATGGCAAAATTCAGTTACAATTGGCTTAAAAATTACTCAAAAGATTGGGACGACAAAAATGAACAACTAACATAAAAATATCTCATGACTGTTCATATATACATGTAGGAGTAATACAGCCATCGTTTTTTTCCCGTTAGCCTTTGTGAACTTTGATTGGCATTTTTTCAAAAAAATGTGCAGAAATTTTCTTTGTTTCAAATAAAGAACTTAATTCCATTAGTAAACTTTTTAATCTGTCCAATAATACAGTGCAAGTTTCACATAACAAAATGACATATCATTTTTAAGTGAAATAAAATGCAGATATAAAAATTTTTCAAAACTGACATTTTTGCAAAATTTGATGAAAAGACTAATCGTAATCAAAAGAAAATTATTTGAAAGTAAATAATGCACGGATGAAATGTATTTTAGGCTGTTTTTGGGTTAAACTTGTAGCAACCAACACATATATAAGATTTGTAATTTAGTATCAAAACTGTCTGGGATCCCCAAATGCTCTTAAACTTTGCACTTGTTAGGCTTTATAAATATTTTGATGTGAGCGTCACCGATGAGTCTGATGTAGACGAAACGCGCGTCTTGCGTACTAAATTATAATCCTGGTACGTTCGATAACTTTTAACACACGTTTGTCCGTATGTTCGTATGAAAAATATCCTCGTTGCCATGGGATATTTCATACACAGTTTAATTGGCAGATTCGTTTAACATAGTCATAATATTTATAAGCTGCTTAAACTACAAGGAAAGGTAGCAAGTCTTTAAAAAAGAAGCCATGCGTGTTCAACGATATGAAATAAAGTGTATTGCATATATTTTTTCATACACTGTTGGTAACTTATATAATAAATGTTTCACGAAAATATTCAAGCGGATTATAGTTTAAAACATGTGTGTGTGTTCGCTTGATTTTACAGTATAAACATAATGATTTAATATTTACATCATGATTATTTTGTAACTTATAAACAATCTATTTTGATAACATTGTTAGATCATTGTTATACAAGGAAGTTGTAAAAAACATATGCTGGCATAGTTTAAGTTTGCTACAAATAATGCATTGTTGAATGTGTAATTAACGTATAGGGACTATTTTAGTATTTATAAGACATTGCAAGGAATGTGGTCTTTTTTCATATTCCACTATCTTTGTTCATTTTCCTTTAAACCCATCAACCGTTTATATGGGATTGTCTGTCTTATTATGTATGTGCCTATCCCAAGGCCATGAACCTGCAAATAAGTCGTTTATTGCAGTATAGGATATTTGTTTTTTCGTTCATTGTTTTTTTAAAGATCAGGTTGCTAATTTATCTTGTTTGAATTGTTTAACATTTGTAATTTCGATGCCTTTTATGGATGACTTTGTGGGATATTCCTTCCCAATGCGTTCAGGTCTTATTACGTCCTACGGCTCATTATGAACGTAAAAAGATCACTAATTAATCTTGACTTATCATATCAATAGAATGTACATCATAAGAACAAACTATCAAACTCAGTTGAAAAAGGCTTAACTCAGCAGATGGATGCAAACAGAAGCACAAGTGGCTGTAGCCGGGTACTTGTATATCCCAACAACACAAAAACATTAAATACAGATCTAATAGTACTCGCAGTTACTGACAACTAGTTCAAAGACAAAAACAACTCATAAAAAAGCGTGCATCTAAGACTAAATAAAAACTTGTTATATATGTAATATTTTATGAATGAACTTAGTAACTAGATTCAACGATATTTAACCATTGTAACCATATTCCACAACAATATACAAGTTGTTCTTTTTATGCCCCTTTAAGACCAGACTTGGTTTTGTTTTCTCGTTTGAATTGTTTTACATTGTCTTATCGAGGCCTTTTATAGCTGAATATGCGGTATGGGCTTTGCTCATTGTTGAAGGCCGTACGGTGACCTATAGTTGTTAATGTCTGTGTTATTTTAGTCTTTTGGGGATAGTTGTGAATTTGCAATCATACCACATCTTCTTTTTTTTATATATTGGGCATATTTTGTTCGTCTTTGTGTCCTTATAAACGTCCGTCCGTCAGTCGATCTGTTCGTCTGTCTATCCTGCTTCAGGTTATAGTTGTGGTCAAGGTAGTTTTCGATGAAATTGAAGTCCAATTAACCATTGAGACATTTTTACTATTTGATTTTTTTAATTTCATTATTGTTTGCTCTTGTCTTTTTAATTTTGTCTTTGTATTATTTATTAACAATTATTATACATACATACAGACAGACAGACAGACAGACAGACAGACAGACAGACAGACAGACAGACAGACCGACGTTAACTTTTTCTTTGAACTTCAATTTGGAATGTATTTGTTATTCATATATTATGTATTTATAATATCAGATGCATGATTTTTTTATTAGTTGTTTCTGGCTTTGAACTAGCTGTCAGTTAGCTGCAAGTATTCTCAGATCTGTCTTTTTGTTGTTAGGATGTACAGGTACCCGGTCACGTCCACTTGTATTTGTCCATCTGATAAGTTAAGCCTTTTCCAACTTATTTCTATAGTTCGTTCTCACGTTGTATTGTTATACCACTGTCCTAGGTTAGGGGGAAGGTTGGGATCCCGCCAACATTATTGACACCGTCAACTTATGTGTGTATGTGCTTTTCCCAAGTCAGGAGCCTGTTATTCAGTAGTGGTTGTCTGTATCTTTGTTACATTTGGCCTTCTTCTTATAAGAAATCTTAAATAAAGAATAAATCAAACTTGGACTACACGGAATGACAAAGTTGTGAGGCCAGTTTTAACACAAAATATTTGAGTTCCCACCATTATACATACATATAGATATAGCTTATACCATAACCTTTTTAGTCCAGTGTGAATTTAACCTCTTTTCTATTTTTGTATGCACGTAAATTGACAAAATTTGATTGGACTTACAGGTTTTGAAAACTGGAAGTGAAGAATTTATTCATGCAGAGTTATCTACCCTTATTTCATCTAACGGAATTGTCTCAGCAAAAAGCTACCAAATACATATAACATAAATGGTACTTATTGTACCGCAGCTAATGATCAAATTCAAATACGGCGATTAGTTATACAGTAACTATAAATAATGCTGCTCGAGGGCAAAAACGTTCCCTATAAAGATAAGACGAGAAAATTGTTCCAGACGCATGTATTTTATCAAGGGTTTTTATTGTGTGTTTGTGTCTCTCCAATACTGATACGTGTATAACTATATATTGTTCTCTCTCTCGTTCTCCCCGGTTTGATTTACGTTAATGGTTTTAATATACACACAAAGCAAAGAAAATTCAACATTTAATAAGAGACCGAAACAATATTATTTTAATGTTGGGTACACATTATTAGAAAAACACTTTGCCAAAAGAAAAGCATGGGTTTTATATCTTCAACACACTAACGGCGTGTAACAAAGTAGTTGTAAAGCTAAGCATAAGCCTGAGTGCACTCGTATTCCACTTCTAAGTACTTATATGTTTGAACACAAGGGTCTCCATATATACTATTGCTTGCTGTCAATTTACAAATACATTTGCCATCGCATTGCTTTTTGACTATAAGGCTTGAACTTGCTGATCCGCAATGAGTTGTTTTGATATCCCCAGGGCATACAGATGCATCAGTGGACCGCCCATATACTGCAGCTTGTACCGATATTGTCAACGGATATGGACATGTGATGTACGCAGACCTGTGTTCACATACAATGACGCCACATCCAGTTACTGAAACGTTCAAAGCCAAAAGTTAGTAATGTTCAAACAATGGCAAGAATTGCATCGTCATAGTTTTAAATGGATATCAAAAATTTTAAGATATAAGAGAAATATCACATGAATAATGCGCAAAAACACACTATATAATTTCTTTTTCCTTTTTCAGTTTGAATATCAAGCAACTTTTTCGTGAATATCGTTTTCAACTTATCTTGCAGTTACTAAAATTCAATATCATATAATAAATTTAAATAAATTGTTTGGCATTGCATATAAAGTCTTGAAAGAACTTGCAGCAGCTAAACAAACAATCTTCAAAGAATAAAATAAATATGAAAAACGTTAACAATTATTTTATGTCAGTCATATTTTTACTTACCACTTTGTACAGCAAATGATCCAATAAGGACTAAAACCAGCAACACTGAGGCACTGATATTATTCATTGTTTCTATTCAAACTGTTGTCAGATAATTTGAGAATTACCCTTTAATCTATCTGACGATTTTTTGCGCTTTATATATACTTTGTTCAATCCACTCTCTACAGATAAGTTAATCAAGAGGAAAAGAACATGTTCCTGTTACAATAAGATTATAATTAAATACAACGTTAGTACGTAGCATAATCTGTTTACATAGTCAAATTATGCAAGAATGAAAATTGAAAAAGAAGTAATCATAAATTATGATTTATTTCAAGAGAAATATTGCTGATGTTATAAATGTTAAACAGTTTTAACTTTTAAACATTAGCAATGCTAAAACTGAACTTTGTTTTACTTCTTCAACTTTAAAATAGAACAAATCTTATTTAAAAAGCGCAGGGTGTGGAGTGTTGTCCTGCGAGTGAAAGTTGTGGACTTTGCGATTGGATTCTCCTCTGAGTTCAGTTATTTTTAGGGATTTTACTTTTTATGTGCTGTTGATGTGGTCATCAACAGTCCTGGAAATCGTGGAACATTTGTAAACACAAACAAAACTGACGATTGTAGAGGTTTTCTAGAACGGTACATTATAAGATAATTGATTTTCTCCTGGTAACTCAAAAGAAAGCATTTAAAACAATTGCCAGTCACATTGCTTTTGTTTGCAAAAGTTATATCACCAAAAGTATCAATAAAATTAACGGTAACAATTTACTTGCACCAGATGCGCATTTCGACCATACATATCTCTTCAGTGATGCTCGTGTCCAAAATATTTGAAATCCAACGCTTATATAAAAGATGAGGAGCTATAATCCAAAAGGTCCAAACAGTATAGCCAAATCCGTGGAAGGAATCAGAGCTTTGCATGAGGGAGATACATTCATTAACTTATAATAATTTCTAATGTTTTGTAACAGCAAATTTTAATAACACAAACACTCCGTATTTGCATGCCAGTACCGAAGTACTGGCTACTGGGCTGATGATACCAAACTACAAGGAAGAATTCAAAACAAGAAGTCTCTTATATAATGACAAAATCAAACGTTCAAACGCATCAAACGAATGGATGACAACTGTCATATTTCTGACTTGTTTATCGTATCAAAGACATAATTAAGTCACGTGGTCGTTTTTGTTTATTCGAAGTAACATAAAAAATGGGATAAATACTTTAAAATAAACATATTCGCAGGTTATTCAGTATGCACCTAATTTTTTTTTTAACTAGACGTAACTTATGCATTGTCACACAATGAACATCGTTCTTACGCAAAGTCTGCACATATGTGTTATTGATATCATTTGGTGTCTGTTGCATCTGATGTTGTCATTGTTGACCACAAGCATAATTATCTCTGTCCTGCATGGCAAAATTATACCTAACTATTATTTTTTGAATAATTTAATTTCGGATGTAACGTGTCTTCTGATTGGCTGACGTTATTTTGTTATGAGCCCATAGACATAATTTAGTCATGTTACCGTGACGTCATTAACGTTTTTTCATAGTTTTCTACGGTTTTTAAAAAATGGAATTTAGAATTATTTTATTAGAAATGACTTTAATATTTTTTCTGTCTATTCGAAATAACATAAAAAATGTGGTGCACACTGTTAAATATCCCCCTCAGCGCATTATTTAGTATGCACTAAATTTTTTATGTTATTTCTTCATAGACAGGAAAAAATATTTCCGTCATTCCTTAATCACGGGTAGTAAGGTCGTCATATCGAGGAACGTTTAGCACAGTGATTTTGTCATAATTTGGATAAGTTTGACATGGTTAATTTATGTTTCTTTCCCAAACTGTTGCCTCAGTTCTAGTCACACGAGCAGATAAAAAGCAAATAAGATGCTTGAATCTGTATTGGAGGTAAAACGATCTATATTGGAATCGTTGTTTCTCAAAATTAACGCAGAATAAGCAAGATATCGGAATTGCTATGGTTTGGTTAAGCGATTGACATGGTTCGGTTAAGAGTCGAGAAATTCGTCATGGTTTTGGTCAAGATTGTCATGGTTTAGATCGAAATAAATATATATGTGTTCCACTTTATTACTGATAATTTGACTGATATCGCCTGTTATTGGACGAAGTTACACTATATATTAACTGTCTGAGAAGAAAACTGCCTGTTTAACCAAATTTAGTGGGTGTAATCGTCAAAGCGTAGATTAAACATGTGATGTTACTTTTCGTAAGTGTTCTACAATATCAATTTAAAAGTCACTGCTCTTTTAAACTAGCTTTCGATATAATTTTACAAAAAAAAGACAAAGCGTTGCTTTTGTTTCACATATAGCCTAATCTTTTCTCCATATGTCCATGCTTGACTCTGCCGGGGATATCATGAGCAGCATCACTAGTCAAATAGATAAAGGCTACTCAAAAATGGCAGCCAGTCAAAAAGTAATTATTGTTTTTCATTTTCTTTTCTAGAAAACTATACATTTGTTGGTTTTTCTTTATTTTAAATTTTGAACCAGTTTAAGATGAATAAAAGGAGATGTGGGGTTATAGGTCCATGATACAGTAACCCAACTACAAAACTAACCAAAAGATATTAAGAGGACATCATAAGTCTTTAACCATTTACGAAACCCAATATTTACGCATGACATGGACAACAGTTTTAAAACGTATTGGTTTTAAAACTATAATATAGTGTTATTAACTGGCTGTTTCTGTTGTTGTATTGGCCTCGAGACCCGTAGGGTCGAGGGCCAATACAGCCGACCGAGAATCTATACCAGTGCCAATACAGAAACAGCCAGTTCATAACACTTTTATTAAATGATTATAAGAGAATTAAAAACCGGAAGTGAACGTCCCGTATTAGCCCATGGGCCAATACAGCTTTTTCCCCGCTTTTTTCTGTATTGGCCCTGTTTTTCCGTTTCAAAACTTAAGACGTTACAAAACATTGCACATCATTTAGCCTGTTTATTTTATGACTTTAATTTAAAAAATATTATACAAATGTTTTTTATGCATAACGATACTTCCAAAGTTAAGTAATGGCGTAAGAAAATTGAAAACCGGAAGTGATCGTCCTGTATTAGCTAATATGGCCTTTTTTCCGCTTTTTTCTGTATTGGCCCTGGTTTTTTTCCGTATTTGCCCTATTCGAAGAGAAATATTAAATCTTGATTTATATCGACAGTGGAACGTTTTTAGTATTGCACATGCAGATTTATCCGTATTAGGGCTTATTTGCTCATATCATTTAATAATAAGTGATATTTCAATAAAAAGTACTTTCAAAGTTCGAATTTAAAATATGAAAGATCACAAAATCTTTGTAATATTGTATGAATGCAACATTTTCATTTAATATTGTATAAATGCATCATTCATTTTTTTACATATATAAAACCGTAACTTTTCTCGTTTGAATTGTTTTACATTGTCTTATCGATTCTTTTTATAGCTGACTATGCGGTATGGGCTTTGCTCATTGTTGAAGGTCGTACGGTGACCTATAGTTCTAAATGTTTGTGTCATTTTGGTCTTTTGTGGATAGTTGTCTCATTGCTATTTATTTTGGACAGAAATTAGGCTGATGGTTTCCTAATTGGAATTCCTATACATTGAATTTTGTCGCAGCCTTTTATATATTGCTAAGAAATATGGTTTTGCTCATTGTTGAACGTTGAAGGCCTCTTGATGACAAAAAGCTGCTAACATCTACGTCATTTGATCTCAGATGGATAGTTATATCATTGGAAATCATATTGCATCTACTTATAACATATTACTACATTGTATACGCGTTCTTATGTCCTTTTGTGTTTCAAATGCAACCATTTTTGTTAATTTTAATAGTAACTCTTCATTATACACGACACGAATTACATAACTGAACCATGTCGAACATGAACTTAACCATGACACGAATGAACCAAACCATGACACAGATATTTTAGTTATTTTGAATTTATTGCAAAAGTAGGTATTTTTCAGAATAATTGACCGCAGTGTTATATCACGAACATATATGTGATGTACCAGACTGTAAGAAAATAACTTTTTTTTGTGCACGATAAACCAATTAGCAAGTTTTAAATTTTGACATACGCAAGCTTTGTTCTGTGTTAAATCATTAACCATATGATACAAATTGTGATTTACTAACATATTTACTTTATACAAAGGTACCAACCAGTTTGAATTAATGATCAGAAGTTCCGTTTACAAAATATCCCAATGTTTACATTTTTGCATTGATTGTCATTAAAAAGACTTAACACCGTCATGTCAAACTTGTCCAAACTATGACAAAACCACTGTACTAAACGCTCCTCGATATGACGACCTTACTACCCGTGTTAATGAAATATTCAAAATATATAGCTGTTTCGTTGGTGTCGTTAATCTAATACGTGGTTTATTGCTATGATTAGATTCTCCGTCTTTTTTCTACAAACAAAGTGGCAATGAATTTTTTTTTTATAATTTCGGTCATTGAATCAATTGTAGGTATTGTCTTGCTGATATTGCCGCCTTATATCTGAAAATCTTTTTATGCAGGAAAAGTTAAAAGACAATCACGCAAAAAATGGTAAAAATCGCTTTTAAGGTATATGGGCTGTCTAAATTATAATCCATAGAGTTTCTTAATAATTTGCCAAAATGTATATCCTGCTTGTTTATGAACATTAATAAAAAGAATGTAATTTCACACTACAGATTGTGCAAAATTGTCAAATTTTGTATAGATTATGCATGGAAAACCCAATTTTCGGTTTTAAAATTAAATCTACACCATAGAATTTTGAGATAAAATATGAGAAGATAGCTCAAATATTATTCTTTCAGATGAGAAGAATAAAAATTGGGTTACCGGACTCGTTTTCTTGGTACATTATAAAATGGGAAAATTCCTAACACATTCTATTGTAAAAGTAACACTATCTGAATTATCTGCCCTTGTATATGAGTTGTTTCCCCCTTATTTGGCAAAGTTGGAAAAAAATGAACGAAACAAAAGTATTTGTTTTTTTGGTAAATAACAACCATAAATATGATAAAACATTGCATTTTCTATATCATAATGAAAAAAATTACACATGAATTACATACTAATTTCAAAATTTGCACATTTTATCAAAAATCTAGATCTTGTTTTCTGGTATTTCAAAATCCAAAGTGGAGGAAGACACCCTATCTACTCTAAATACATAATCCCAATAAAGGAGATTATGAACGACTGTTAATGTCAGATAATTTGTAGATCCTGACTTGCTGATAAAGTTTCTATTTCAAAGTTAAAAATGAAAAAAAGGTAATTTATTTTATGAAACGTCGGCAGAAAGATGTGATATAAAATGGACAGTAGGACACATTAAACATTTGTGTCCGTCAAATGTCCTCAATTCATAGCGGTTTTTCAAAATTATAAAGCTAACGACATTTTAAATCGTAAGTTTAATTTTACCCATGTCACCCATGAAAGTAAGAAGCCTGTGTATTCGGACACATTTTGAATTAAGATTTACGAATGATTGTTTTGGCTTATATATGTTACAGTAAATAGATGAAATTAGGAATTACATGTAAGTACTGTACAATTCAGTTAATACCTGTAATTACTAGTCAATTTAGTAATTACATGTATTTACTGATTTGTTCAGTGATTACAGGTAATTGCTGATTTATTTTGTCATTTTTACAGCTATTTACTGACTTGGTATTGATGTTTTGATATTTTTGACATATTGATGATAATTCAAGAATCCTTATAAAAAAATTAATGCATGGTTTTTACTTCATAAAATCCGGATTAATATTAATTGGGAATTCTTTATCACTTCAAATCATTCTTCAAGAGAGACAAAATATAAAATAAGATTTTCATTGTATGTGAATGATTTTGAAAGGGAATTTTTAAGCAATGGTAAATCGCCACATGATGTACTGTGGATTGCCTTTATTTATGTATGCCGATGTTATAATTGTTTTCTGGTTCTGTAAAAGGTACTGGTATACAATTAAAATCGCCCAATGGTGGCTAGTGGCTGTTTTTTACTCTTTGATAGAGTTTTACGTCTTTGTCACATTTTCATTTTCAATTTTATTAGACACAATTTCGTTGTACACTCGTAAATGGAGTTTAACAATTCCATCGCACAAATTATGTTATTATGAATCTAGGTTGTTATGCAATGGCAGAAGAAGAATGGTATTTTGATGGTAATGTATTTCACATTGATTATGGGTTTTGTAACTAAGAAATGTAAGAGTACTGTTGATTATGATTTATAAAGGTACTTTTTGAAACTCAGAAACACTGACCTGAGCAAGGTAGAAAAGCGGTAATTTCATTAAAATCATAAGCATCATCTTAATATTTGAATATTTTCACATACTTGAATTTGTTTAATAGATATAGGAAGATGTGGTATAAGTGCCAATAAGACAACTATCCATCTAAGTTGGCTCACAACAACATCAAGCTATAAAGAGCCCCAAAAAATGACAAGTATGAAACCATTCAAACGGGAAAACCAACTGTTATTTTAAAAAAACCCACCAGGAAACACTTATGAACCACATCAACAAACGACAACTTCTGAACATCAAATTCCTGACTAAGGTACCTTTGACTATTAGGACAGGTGCAAAACGTTTGAATGGTACCAAACTTCTCTCTTATCTGGAACAAATATTAAAGCCTTGGTCATTTTTGAAAGGCCGTAAGTCTAAATCTCAAGTCTTAAGCTATTAGACTGGAGAGTCAAATATATACATATAACTAAAGACTAAGGAACACACAGCAGTATGTAGGTGACCATATGTGCTGCTAATAGGTTAGCAGATTCTGCTCTGCTTGTAGCACCGACTACCTTGGAATTAGTTACTCCACCATTGTCTACACAGGGAAATGCATGTACCAAGTCAGAAATTTTATGGTTAACCATATGATATGTTTCAACTTTTTAATTTACCAGTTGGAGGTAAAAGTTAGAGGACTCTCCGTCTGTAAAGGAGTAGGTACGGTTAGGGCCAATTTTGGCCTCAAATTTCAAGTTCATCTGACGATTGATTTTGACCACTTCTTAAACACTTCAGTGTCTATTTTATTTGAATCAATTAGTTTATGTGAAAGATTTTAACTGATTTTATAAAACGTACAGATTCAAGCTGAAATATGGCAAATCTACCAAATATACCGAAAAACGTCACTTTTCAGATGGTTTTTTGTCAAAAATGAAAGTGGCCGCATCTGCGTTCATCCTCAACCTTATATATATGTTATGTATTTATATCATAAAATACAACTTACATTTCAATATTAAGGATGAACACGAATGCGACCACTTTCGTTTTACACGAAAACCGTCTAAAATTTAACTAAAATGCTAGATTTATGAAGATTTCAGTAATTTAGCACGACTTTGTGGTGCTAGTACCCAATGCATGTGCATTGTCTCGTCAAAAACAACTCATATTTATTTAGCAGAAGCATTTTACTGTCCAATAAATAACTAAAAGTTTACATTTTAACAATTTTGTAAAACTGCTAAATTTTGGGGCAAAAAGGGGTCTTACTGAACCTACTCCTTTCCATTGAGTTCGGTATTCTTATTATTTTACTTTTTAGAAATGCAAACTGAATCTGCCAGAAGAAACATTTCATAAAACAAAATTAATTTTTAACACTTCAACATTCAAATTTTGAAAACTACGTGAAAGTTATAATGTACTGGAATAACAGTGTATTTGTTTTCAAGGTTTTTGTTTTATAGATACAAGAAGTTGTGGTATGAGTGTTAATGACAGAACTCTCCCTCCAAGTCACAATTTGTAAAAAATAACCATTTTAGGTCAAAGTATGGCCTTCAACACAGAGCTTTGGCTTACAACGTTCTAACCATTTGCAGATATTTTAGATAGAAGATCAGGTTACCTCTATGATAGCTACGATCCCTAAATAGATTCTGGCAATTTTTAGTTGTACATGTATATGTTTAGTTACGAGTCACACAATAAACATTTTCAAAAATAGATACTTTCAAATATTTTAATTTATTTGGCAAGGGTACATTATGTTGTTTTTTTTAATATTTTTTAAGGTGGTACCTAACACTACAGGGAGATAACTCTGTAAGATCAGCTAAACGTTTTAATGACTTTGTGTTGTAAGGGAATCAAAAGCTTTTCAATGATCAAAATTAGTGTTTCCCAAACTGCTATATAACCAGTGTAATTTTTCTGATAAAATGCTTGGTTCAAATTTTTTGAAATTTTTATCTTTTTGTCAGATGGTCAAAGTAAATATTTATTCAAAATTTTATGAATATTAAACGAGCCAAACTAATTTAGTCAAGGTGTTGGGTACCACCTTAAACTGATATTATTGAATCACATACTATTGTGCAGATGAGCATTCTTTGCTTTAAGTATTAAAAGAATGGAAGAATACATGTTGTTTTCAACAGTTAGTAAATAGCTGTATAAATTCGTTTCAAAATTAGTTATTACTGGTAATAACTGGGCAGTTTCAGGAATTACATGTATATACTAAGTGCATCAGGAATTACATGTAATCCCTAAATTTTAGTGATTACATGTATTTCCTAATTTCACCTATTTACTGTAACATATATATAAGCCTAGGAAATATGAAGATGAAGATAAAAACAAACGAATGTACGACAACGACGGACAACGGCTTTAAAATTTTGAGAATTGCACACTTGAACATTTGGTCAAAATAGCTTTAAAATGAAATGCACAGCTAATCTAGCGTTACAGTTTTTTTTTAACTAAGAAACGTGGCACGCTACTGGTGTTACTTTGGTGAAATCACGGACAAGACACATTCATCTTGTTAATTTTTAAACATAAACAATGATATTATAAAGTGTTGTATATCATTTTAAATCTTTTAAACTCTTCTTTCAGATTATTGCAATTTTGTTTATGTAACAGACCATTTCCATTAATTAAAACTCAATAAAACCTTTATTTTGCAATGTGATTTCCTTGTCCCGCGTTACACTTTTAGTTTTGTGAGTTTCTGAATACCGTAAAAAACATATAATCTTTTTTTCCAAACGATATAAAAGTCTGTCTAGAACAAGCAATTTATAAGTGGGCGATGACGTAATGTCGATTTTTCTCTCTCGAAAAGACGAAAATATAAGAAAAAGTGATCAAGATGATACAAATTATGTGTCCCATGCAAGAAAGATTGCCTTAATTTTTTTTTAAATTGTCCCAAAAAGGGAATTCCAGAGCAATCCCCATGTCGAAAGTAAATAATTCTTATACTAGTAATTTGTACAAAGATCACACGTTTACCTCATGCAATAAACAGGAAATTTTAAAACAAATTCTTTTTATCCAAGTTGATTAGCGATGTCCGACACTTTGTCCCCTTCAAACCAAATTAAACGTAGGGTTATGTTTTCTATGTTTTCATGATGTTTAGTTAATACAGTGCCATTCGCTACATTCTTTTTTTTATAATGGATAAAAGTACATACATTTATCTCTGTTTTAATATGAAATTCCCATACATTAAATCTTATATACAAGATATCAGATAAAACTAAAATGTCCGATACAATGTCCCCACATACGATTTTGACGTTATTTAATAAAATATGCTTCTAACGTTCCGTCTAATTGTCATGATTGCAGTTTTCACAGACGATTTAGAATACGGCTATTTTATTTTGTTGCTTAATAAGAAAACTTTAAGATTAATGTTTTATTTTGAAGCTCTACCGATTCACAAAGAAGGGGTGGGGAGAGAGATTTCCTCGCGGAACTGAAGTGTTTTCCGGACTTTAATAGTCGGATCCGCTATTATACAAATTAATAGAAGAAAAACAGCTATAATAATTGTTCCCGCTAATTCCATTGCATATATTCAAGTTGTGCAGAACTGCCATGCTAGATACGCCGTAGTCCCTTTGCCTTGACATTCTGGAGTGCAAAAATGAATGCATTTGCAACTGCATAGTTTATCCATAAAAAAAAATCGATTGCCCTTATAATTAAAATGTATATAATTAAATGGTTCCAATTCAAGTTACTTTTTTATTTTTAATTTGTTAATAAACTAAAACTTAATCTCTTTTATCTAAGAAAAAAATCCTTTCTTAGGAAAAAAAAATCAATCCCTTAAAATTTATTGTAAAAAGCCATCTGAACAACATGCATTCCAACGCTTTTATTTTGTCTTACGTCTTTGAGTGTGTAAAGTTAGGTGACACCAGTTTCGTGCGACGTTTCTAACGAAAATCAGTATTTCTTGTCGGCCTGTATTTTCAAATCGTATAATAAAGTAAAATAGAAATACGTGGTATCAGTGCAAATGAAACATCCCCCACCGAAGACCTAATGACATAATGACAATAAAAAAAAAAATCATATACTGGTAGTGCAATAAACGCACCCACTGATTTACATGCTCCTGACTTTGGGATAGGCACATACGGAGAGTGACAGGCAAGCATATATAAACCTATGATGGGTTTAAATGTAAATGAAAATGAATATTGTGAATATGCAATAAGGCCATATTTCTTGCAAGGTCTTATGTATTTTTGAGTCTCGTTACGTTAATTACAAGTACAAAAAATGCATCATTTGTAGTGAACCTAGTCAGCATGTGTTTTGAACAACTTCCTTGTAGAACAATAATCTGACATTGTTATTACAATACAGGGTTCATAAATATAAATGCAAAATAATCATGATGTAAATATTATATCATTATATTCATACTCTGAAATCAAGCGAACACATACATCTTGTAAATTACAATCCGCTTGAATGTTTCTTGAAATTTTATTATATTAGTTACCAACAGTGTATAAAAAATATCTTTGCAATACAGTTAGTGCCTATAGTTTCAGCAAGCATGATTTTTGTTTTAGTCTTGCTACCTTTCCTCGTAGCTTATATATTTTGAGACTTTGTTAAATGCATCTATTACAACAAAATGTGTATGAAATATCCATGGCAATGATGATATTATTCATAAGGAAAAACGGACAATGACGTGAAAAGAAAAAAATCGATTGAGAAAAAAGTAATGCTGGTTACTAACTTAAGCTGTGAAAAACACATCCAATATAAGAGGAAAACAACGAATCAACAGAAACCCTTAAACGCAACGAAAAAAATACCAAACGACAATGCAACACACAGAAACTAAAAAAAAAATGATGGCTACATGAAAATATTTTATTTACAATACATAGACATATTAGACCGTTGGTTTTCCCGTTTGAATGGTTTTACACTAGTAATTTTGGGGCCCTTTATAGCTTGTTGTTCGGTGTGAGCCAAGGCTCCGTGTTGAAGGCCGTACTTTAACCTATAATGGTTTAATTTTTAAATTGTTATTTGGATGGAGAGTTGTCTCATTGGCACTCACACCACATCTTCCTATATCTACATAAAAAATATTAATGCCAAAATTAGTTTTCATTTCTAATTGTGTTCTTTCATGTATGCGTAGGATGACATTTACTTTCACACCATACCATACCTTAGGTCAGTTTATAAGAAAACAGTTTACTTCTTTTGTAACATATATTTTTAGAAGTTATCTTCCCAAGTCGATATTTTGCGATTCACTCGTAATAACATATCGGTATTTATAAATGACCATAGGTGTAAATGTGTTACCTATCGTTTTGACTAGTGATTAAATTTACAGTGTGAAACTGAATTTTATTTAGTAAATCTTATTATTAATTCTTTTAACAATAGATTTATAAAAAAATAACCTTTGGTAGTGTCTTTTATTTAAAGACGTGACAACTATAAGGGTTATAAGACGAGTTTTAAAGTATAAAAGTAAACCTGTTAAATACCAGGCCTGACCATACGCGTACGGTCGAACCATATGAGTTTATGCCCATATGGTCATGACCAAACGTGCATGGTCTAAATACTCATATGGTCCGGAACAGTTCATTAAAACCGATGTTCATTAAACGTCAATGATTAGAGTAACAAACTGGACATCAAGTAGTTAAAATACTGTCATTTACAATTGAACAATCTATATACATATCATTATGTAAAGTACGAAACCAACTCAAAGCTAAATGTACAACATTGAAACGAGAACGCCAAAATAATGTATAAAACACAACACTCTAAGGTATAAATGTAGATATGTAACTATCAACCGCTGACGATGATTCTGATAACGAATTGGGACCGACAGTGAGGATGTTTCACGTCCGGCTATCCTGTCTGGATATTGCGGACTGGAAAAACTATTTTACAGACTGGTGTCTGTTTGTCGTTTGGCCTTCATTTTACTCCAACTGCGTTGTTGTTGCTGGTACGGAGTATCATGTCTTTGTTCTAGCATGGCTGTTTGTATTGCATCTTTCGATTTTGTGTTAATGACGGGCGATGTGTGTGGTTATGTGCGCAGTAGGTCTGGGTCGTTGATGTCAAACCCTTCATCGAAGTCGACCCTACTGCACCTGCTTCTATCATTTGTGACCGACAGTTGAACATAAAGCTATATCTATTTTAACTGCAACACAAATGCCTAATAAAGGAATATGGAGATGAAGAATGCTTACAGGGTGATACCATTTACAACAAAAGACCAAAGGACGAGAGTGGGAACAACGAAATGTCACAGTACGACCTACAAATCTTATATCTTATTACAGTAAAAGTACAGGATATATTTAACTTACAAAAAAAAAAAAACCCCAGTGTATTTGGAAATATTTGGAATGCGTAATAACCATCGATTTAATTGATACAATTCATTTATGTAATTAGTAATTACATTTTACAGTATAGAATGGCTCTTAGCTCTCAATTCGAAATATTTACATTTATTGATAATAATATATGACTATTTCAACATCACCGCCTTCAGTTGACGGATTATACTGATTGGGGTTGAAACATGGAGTGATATTGAAAAGAATATATGATTTACACTTTATTATATACACATATAAAATTGAATTACAAATAATATATCCTCTTTGTAATGCTGGCGTCACACATTGGCATACAGACCAGTGTGCACCAAACGTACAGAGAAAATTGATAAAGTCGGTATGCGTTTGTTGCACGCCAGAAGAACGCTAAGCAATCGTTAAACGCGCGTTGCATAAGTTTGAAGTACGTCGAAATACAAAGGTATACGCTTGGTGAACGCTACGACTTGAGAAAATATTGATGCAGCAAAAGAAGTTCAAGCGTGTGTCCAGCGTAAACCTGTACGCTACAACCGCGTTAAACGCGCTACAGATATGTTTGAGATACGTTTAATGCAGGTTGTATATGCTTCAAGATCGTTTGACTTTAACTAAATCGTATGCGGGTGTATGTAACAATGACCCCATAATAGAAAGTCCAAGACGTGTCTCAAATACATTTAAGAAACTTATTTCCTTCGTAGCGCGCATTCCATCTACGTTAGAAAAACGCAAGACATTCACCAACATAAGCTTCTCGTACGCCAAATACACGCTTGAAGCTCGTTGTGCACACGTTAAAGATATGATTGACAGGTTTAATGCATGCGTACATTTTATTTACACGCGTACGTCGGAGCTATATGATGATGTGTGAAGTCGGTATAAAGTTTGAGATAAAACGAAAATTTGAAAACTGCGTACCTAAAATAACTTAAGTTGATTGTTGAATTGAACTGCATCCTAAGTGACTTTTACAGGTTTTTTTTCTTGTTTTGGTCTAAAACTAACAGTTTAAATTAAGAAATAATTATTGAATATATAAACTATATATCAGACTTCAGGTATTTGAAAACTTACATAACCTGCATCTGAAAAAAAACCCAACATTTTAAATATTCATAATCTTTATTTTGTCTTCAAAAACATATTTGTTATTGTTGTCTGAAATTTTCACCTTCAAATGAACATTGATATTTGAAAACGAAATGTATATCCGAATCAAAGTGTAAGTAAATCTCTTATGACAATTCGTTATGTGCCACCAACTATAAAGACGAAACAGTAACAATAATAAGGAATATTATAACGGTGTAGCTCTTTTTCATTTTTCTATTTATTAATGTTTCTGCTTATCTAGTTTGGTTGAACAACAAGACTTCTCTTAGTCTTTCAAAGAGCTTGAGCGTTATTCCAAAAAAGACGAATCCTTCTCAAAAGAAATTGATAGCTTGGTTGTTTCCGTCGTTATTTAAAAATCCGACATACATTATACTTCAACAGTTCAAAAGTCTTTTTCTGACAATTAATGGATATTTTTTAGAGAATAAAATATGATGTACAATATATACAAATCAAACTTTTACTCACCGCTTTTGACATAAAATAGTCCAAGAAGGACTAAAGCCACAAACACTGAGACACAGAATTTGTTCATTGCTTCTATTACAATGACACTGTTCACAAGAGAAAGGCGAAAGCTGATAATCAGGATAATAATTATCTCCCTTTTATATACATTGTTCAATTAATCCATTGCAAATGGAGAGGAAAAAAACAATTACACACGAGTTCCTAGTACAATAAGATTAGATTTAAAATGTCAACACATTGACATAATCTTTATTCGTTGTCGAATTAGATGCAAGCATGAAAATAAAGAATTTTTGAAATACCAAAATATAAAAATGATTTTTTATCTGCAAATATTAAAACAGTTCTTAAAATGTCTTTTAAAGGCCATGTTCTCTTTAAGGAGTCGTTAATTGTTTATCATTTAAATACTATCCCCTTCTTTTTCATAAATGTGACCTACCAAACTATGCTATTTACCGGATTTGTTATCGCATACATTTTTTTGTAAGTAACACGACGGGTACGTGTTGTTTCTTCTTTAGTTTTCTATGTTGTGTAATGTGTATTTTTGTTTGTCTGTCTGTCGTGTTCATTCTTAGCCATGGTGTTGTCAGTTTATTTTCGATTTATGAGTTTGACTGTCCCTCTGGTGTCTTTTGCCACTCTTTTATTGGCTTCTTTGTAGTTCGTATTCAGGTGCTGTTGGAAAAATTCTACATCGAAAATTGGGGAAATTTGGAAGCTGAAATCATATTTTTTTTCAAAAACCGAAAATGAGACGATTTCGGTTATATTATTTGTAGATCTTATCTTGTAGTCAAGTTTTGCCATGATTTATTTTTCTCCATCTTTTAAAGTTTCAATATACTTTTTTATACCAAAATCGCTTCTAAACAAAGTTGCAAAAAAAGATGAGACACTAGGACCGCAGCAACAGTTTGAACATATCTGCTCGTCGGATTTTCTCGATCTAAAGCAGTTTTCAAGATTTTAAATACACATGAACTATTGAACCTTAAAAGTTTGTTCTGTTTTAGCCATGTCACCTTTGTTGGTAAATTGACAGGTTTTTCAAACACATTTCTGAATTGAGATTTCCCTTCGGTTATTTTGGCTTAGTTTGGTTTCGTTGTATAAGAAGTCTCAAAAATGATAATTTAAAAAATATATATATATATGCGACGGCGACGGTCGATGAACGTCAAATTATACAGATAGCACACTTATACATTTGGTCAAGTAAGCTGAACTATAAAATTCACGACCTGTCTGACGTTACTGCTGACCTTACCAACGAATTTATGTTTCTCGACGTATAGTATTGTCCTATCTGAACAATTTATAAAATAAAAGCATGAAGATGTAATATGATTGACATTGAGACATCTCTCCACCAGAGACAAAACAGTCAACGAAAAAAACAAAAGTCTTACAGAACACCCCCTACAAAAAAAACCACAAAAAAAACTACTGAATTAAGGTTCATGACGCTTGACAAAAATATACAATGTGACAGGAATACCTATATGAACAGTTAAAGAGTTTACTTATTGTTATTTTCTTTTTGAGTGGGTTTAAATGTAACTTGAAAAAGATATCATACAAATAGGGATAATTTCATAGCAATCTCCTTTTGAAAAGTTTGTTACATATTAAACACTGGATTATTTGCACTGAAATGAAACCATATTCATGATGTTCATTTTATGTCATTACATTCATTCTGTAAAATAACGGATAGTCAAACATTCATCTCCGTGTTTGAAATCATAATTAGCCTGAATTTTTCCGTGAACATTCGTTTTCTTAACCCTTTAACATTCAAGGATTTTTACCTTTTCTACCCGAATAAAGGATATCTGTTTTTAATCAATTGCACATTTCGATACAAAGCTCACTCAAAGGACAATTTAGACTCATCTGATAGATAATTGACCAAGGTTTCAAGAAAACTTGATTTAAGAAAAAATATTTTTACGTTGGTCACGTGATATCTCTCAAAAAGTCACGTGACACGCTGAATTAAAGTAAAAAAAAGTAAAATTCATGCGGAACAGCGGTTGTACAGACATTTAGTGACAAAAATAGAACATATGTTTAGTGTTAAATTAATGCACGAAGACTTTTGGAAACGTTATCGGTGAAAACTTTCTGCAGAAAGATGCAAAACCTGTCTGATAGGTAGAAATATAAGACTTGAAACACCGAAAAGTAGTGGATTTTTTGAGAATTTTTGTCAAAGTCAAAGAAATTGCTGGCCCAAGTTTATGTTAAAGATGTACTATTCATAACTGCTTACAGAATGAGCCTTTAGGAACTAATTTTGTGTAAATATTTAATGAAAATCTGGTATTATTGAGTGCCCAGGCTAAGAATGTAACAAAAACAGAGAGAGAGAGAGGAGAAAAGGGGGGGGGGGGGTAAGTTTCTCTTTTTGATTTAATCATGTATTTCAGTTGTCTTAATTGAAATTGAAAGTAATCATGTATTTCAGTTATCTTAATTGAAATTGAAAGTAAAGTAAAGTTTAGTTACATTTAATATAGAAATTTATTTTTTTACCCTCCGGCAGTGAGGTTTGAACACGCGTTCATTCTGGTGTCAGACTGTGCAGCTTACCACTGAGCCACAGAAACCATTGTAAAACAAATGAAATTTTAGCATTTTAGTCACCTTCTCTGTAAGAATAGAAATTATGTTTGGGAGAACATAATCCAACTTCTTTTTCTAATGAAGCTAGTTTTTGAAAATTACTATGTTTTCAAGCAAATATGTAAGAGACTTATTCAGAAATGTTCGGTTTTTTCGTCGATATGTCACTATTTCTATATCTTAGCGATACGATATCCAACATCCTCATAACCAGACACTTAAGAAACAAAGATTTGTTATTGCTATTCCGACTTGGCTAACACTTTTTAAGACATTTTAGATGTTATTATCTCTTTTGCTTTAAAAACTGACAAAACAAAACATGAACATTCGTTGTGATTTGAGTTTTGTTTCAGTGTTGATACTCTGTCAATCAGATTTTTTATATGTGTATGGGTTTTGCTTACAGTTTTGATAGTATTCTTGTAAATGATCACGGCATAGTTATAAAATTGTCATGTTAAAACGAAAAACAGCAACAATTTGTCTTGTGACATTGTGTGAAAATATTCTATTTAAAATTAAAAATAAAATTGTTTTCCCAAAATATATTCTTGTCAACATAGGGCAAATTGACATAATGCATTGCATTTTGTTGGTTTCAGACACCAAAAATCAAGTTGGTGGTATTCTGATCATTAATTTGAGTCCCCAACCACATATGTACGTCAAAAAATGTCAACGATACCAATCTTCATGCAAGCTAATCCTCCAAAAATTTGGCTTATCGGTCAGGTTGACCGATAGGAACGTTAAAGGGTTAAGACACCATCATCTCTGTTTTAAAAACGAAGCAATAAAGTAATTACCTATAGTATAAGCAAACATGGTTTTAGTCTTGGTACCTATTCTTGCAGTATTTGCTGCTGATAAATTTAGTGACTTCGCTAAAGGCATCTATTGGATAGAACTGAATATTTAATAGTCCACTGATATAGTTACGTCTCTCATTCCTTTACTCTTATGTAGTGATCATCAATGAAAATCGTTAAAGAACTAAACTATACGACAACGGGATAATTTATGACCTTACAGAACTTTCCTTTCCTATCAAGATTTCCTTGATATAGAGTTGCTACTTACTAGGAAACAATTGAAACACATCTTACGACCGTCATGGAGAAGATATTTCAGGTTTTTCAACCATCATTACCGGATAAATAAACTCATCATAGATAAATAAACTCATCATAGATACCAAGATTGATATAATATATGCACGTTAGCGTGCATTACAAAAAAGTTATCAAAGGTATCAAAGAAAAAAGCTCAATATCAAAATAATGAAAATAAAGAAATCCCACTTTGCTATAGAAAACATCTATGTGTGTGTGTGTTATATAGATTAAGAATTCTTCTAGATTCGAACTCGTTTGATGAAAAAATCATTGCTGAGTCTTATGCAGGCGAAAAGAGCATTTTGCATACATAATTATCAGCCATATATCTTGGATAAATTTTAGCCACTGTTTCGATTCCATTTTCGTATTCTTATCGTGCAGTAGAATATCCCAATTCTTGTAGAAGTATTGTTTACGGTAATCTAACTCTTTACTCAATGTTGAAAATAATCGGAGCCCTGATTTTTTTACTTTCCTTAGGTAAATATTTGACACAATTTTGTTAAGTTTTCTTTCAAGAAACATGAGTAAAAACCAATATTATTGTTCTCTTGTAACTAAACATACTGTAAAACATATATTGAAAGTTATATTTGTTACTAGAAGTTAAAAAATAAATTAAAAGACAACTATGTTTTTTTTTACCAGCAGAAAGAGCAAACTAATGAAATAAGTTGAAATAGGCTTTTCTAACCAGATGGATACAAATAGAAATATAACAAATCACAGATTAGACGTGACAAGGTGCTTATACAAATTAATCAATCACAACAATTAAGAGTACACAAAAATGGAATTAAGAAAACTTTATGATCTATTATTTAAATAATTGTTGACCGCTTATTTATTCCTCTACCAATATTTTCGTCCATATTCTTTATTCCAGCCTTTGTTCCAGCCTTTACTCCAACCATAACCGCTGGGATACCCATGGTATCCGCCATATTTGCCACCTCTGTAACGCCTTGGAGGACCATAGTTTGGACTATAATACTGAAATAGTAATAACGATTACAGTCAGCATCAATTATTATGTAGATTCAATAAATAGACTAGACTGGTCCATTTGAAAAAAAGTGTTAAGGTAGGGGTGAGGAGAAAATGACAGATTCCTTGAAACAATGTCCAGCAAAAAACTCATTACCCGATCGTTGTATTTCAATTTCAAGGACATTTAAAATATATATTTGACAAAACCAGCTAAGAACATTTTTACCACCTGTTAGATTGTAGCTTGTCATTACGTCATCCTATCTTTTAATTACCAAACGTGACTTGATCCCGATTGTGACTGTTTTGCTGAATGTGAATTCGCATTGTTATAAGACGGTTTACGGTACTTGTCTATCCCAAATTCATGTACATGTATTTAATGTTGATGTTATATTTTTAATTCTCATTTGATTATGTCAAATGTCTTGACGTCTTTTCGGTTATATTCATGTGTTATGTGAAATAAAATTTATAAAATTTGATTTGATTCAGCGTAATTTGTACAATGCATTACGGTTTCAGTTTGATTTTGAATTTACCGGATAAAGAATATAGGTATTTGTCAATTTGCTACCTCAGTATTGCAATTTGCATTGTTATTTAATGATATATCAGTATTTAGTACAAATATAGCTTCAAATGTGACGTCATTTTTCATTTTTGATGTTGTGTTTTACAAATTCAAATGTGACGTCATTTTCCCCCCCTTGTTTACAATTTCAGATATGACGTCACTTGGCGTTGAGGTTTTGACTAATTTTGATGTGTCTTTTTTTGTTTTGGATTTTGTCAGGTTTTGATATGTATTTCGGTTGTTTCCTGTAATGATTTAATACTTCAGTTTTATCATGTTTATATTTTTATATGGTCATCTTATACAATTTACTGTTTGTAAAAGTATAAATTTATCTTAATAATAGGGATGTTCTGGTACCTAACAGAAAACCCAAGCCGTTTTTTGGCACAACTTTTTTTAACTTTTGGTCCTCTATGCTGTTCAACTTTGTACTTGTTTCGTCTTTCAAAGTTTTGTATTTAGACGTAACTAGTAAGTCTTGTGTGGACAAAATGCACTTCTGGCGTATTAAAATTTGAAACCTGTTGCCTTTTGTTGGTTGTTATTCGTGCGTTAATTTGTCAATTGTGTTCTCGTGTTTGTTTGTATTGTAGTCCTGTAATGTTGTGTTGTCATTTTTATGTTATAGTGTACATGGCCATAAAGAGGGAAGTTGGGCATGCCTCAAAATCAGGTTAACCTACCATTTTTTTTACCCGGTTTTGTTTTTGTCTATCGTTTATTTAACATCGGTATACTACTGTTGCTTCTATTTATGTGCATTTTTTTTATCGCTTATTAGCAATAAAAAGCTTGGGATCCAAATTTGACAAAAATAGAAAATTTATTTCTCTATAAAGAAACATGACAAGGTCATTTCTAAAAATACGGGAAAAAAGCAGTTTTTCTTGAAGTAAGGAAAGTATCAGAAAATTTCCAAAATGAATATTTCGATAGACCCATAACGATACATTTATGATAATATAGCAGGATTCAAGCACCGAAGACACACAAATTGAGACATCAAGACATTATCACAACGAATATGAACAGTGTAAGGATTACTTTTGGCATAAAAAATCAGTTCAGAAAATAATTTCCTTCAACCAAAATTAAAATTTTCAGATATTAAAAAAATCTTAATGTTTTTTGTTATTGAAAGATTGCAAGTCCACACAAAAACTAGATAAATATAAACAATAAGGGTGAGATATGTATTGCAAAGTCAGTATGTGTCTTTGTTGTGTCTTGTATACTATAATTTGTCTGTTTGTTTTTTTCATTTTTTAGACATTGCGTTGTTAGGTTATTTTTGATCAATGAGTTTGAATGTTCCTCTTGTAAAACATCAAACGAATGGACAACTGTCATATTCTTGACTTGGTACTGGCATTTTCAAATGTAGAAAATGGTGGACTGAAACCGGATTTATAGCGCTTAACCTCTCACTTGTATGACAGTCGCATCAATACGTTACTGTTATAGCATTTACAAAGAACTACAGGTGCATGTACTTACATCAGTTGCATCTGAAATAAAACATAAAGAATAACAATTTAATTTTAATTATTGAAAAAAATATAATCTGGATAAGTCTTTGAAATAAAAAAAAATATTCTTCAAACAATGACTACATATGTGTAGTGTAAGATAATCTATTTGATAAAAGTTTATAAAAGATAAATGATACAAGTACATGTAAAAAAACAATGACATTTTAAATTAGGAAACATAGCTATAATATATTAGATATGGTTTCAAAACCCCTCAAATTGTTACTAATTTTAGATTGATATGGTCATGTATCATACACTGCCCTTGTATTTCAAATGTACGGATAATGATTCAAGACTAGTAATTTCTAAGATATATGCGAAATGTCTCATGAGTTATATAAGCACGCTATATCTTTTCTTGTTTCATTACAGTTTGAAAAAAATGTAACTTTTTCATGAATACTGTTATTATGTTATTTTGCAGTAACTATAATTAAAAAAAAACCACAGAGTAAATTTACATACATGTAGGATGTTGACAATTAATATAAAGTCTTAAAAGAATTTAAAAAAAAGACAACAGACAGGTAATAAAAGATTTTCAGAGAAAAATATGATTACGGACTATAATAACAATTATTTTATGACAATCAAACTATTACATACCACTTTGAACAGCAAATGATCCAATAAGAACTAAAGCCACCAACACTGTGAAACAGATATAATTCATTGTTTTCTTTTCAAACCGTTTGCAGAAAGGAGCTGTTACTGAAAATTATCCTTCAATACTGCTGGCAATTGTCTGCACTTTATATGTACTTTGTTCAATCCACTCACTGCATATATGTTAATCAAGAGGAAAAAATAATCACACAAATGCTCCTGTAACAATAAGATTAGATTTAAATACAACGTTAGTGCATAGCATAATATGTATACATAGTCAACTTATGTTCACGAATGGGAATTGTAAAAAGAAGAAACAAAAGAAATGATTTATTTTAAGGATGTTCGCTACTTTGTTCAAAAATAACAAGCTTTTCAAAAGACCGTCATAAACTGATAGTATATAAATAAAGAAACTAAAAAAGGTAAAAAAAGGATGTCCGTGTGCTTGTTTTCGAGATGTAAGCAATTGAAAATTTAGCGGGAAACAATTCTCTCTAGATTTTTCTTACATTTAACATTCGCACCTTTTAAAAAAAAAAAAAACAAAACAAATAACAAAGATTTCATAAGATTTTTAACTATGACTTTTAAAACTATATGTTATGAAAATATGAAAAGAAAAGTAGAATCCAAAAGTAGAGGAGCGAACATCCTTAAGGAAACTATTGTAGCTGTTATACATGGTAAAATAGTTTTTATTTCAACAAAAGCAATACAAATACAGAAACTCATTTGCTTCTTCAACTTTAAAGTGTTTCAAAATAGAACTAAGCTGATTTGAAAAGAAAATTGTGTGGAGTGTGGTCCAAAAAGTGATAATTCTGTACTGTTAATGTGGTCATCACCAGTCCTGGGAAATCTTTAAACATGTGTGAACATAAAGAAAAAAATGATTACAGATGTTTTTAGAACAGTGCTTTTAAAGATAATTGATTTAACCCTGATGGTTTAAAAGCAAGCAATAAAAATATTTGCCCTTGACATTAATTTGGTATAAATAAAAGTAAAATCACAAAAGTGTCGAATTCCGAGGAAAATACAAATTGGAAATGATAATCCCTTATAAAATTGCAAAATCAAAAGTTCAAACGCTTCAAACGAATGAATCACAACTGTCATGTTCCTGACTTGGTACAGACATTATTTAATGTAGAAAATGGTGGATTAAACATGGTTGTATAGCTAGCTAAACCTCTCATTGTATGAGAGTCGCAAAACCATTCCTTATGTTGACCATGAATTGTGAACGAAACAAACAGACATAATTTGTAAAAATGTCAAAAAAGTGGCTTTCATTCTGTAGTTAGAATGTTACGAAGTACTAATGTATTGTTTATTTATATATTATTTTTTCCTGAATGTTATTGCATTTATTTGTTATGTATTTCTTGCATGTAATGTTGTCATTTTAGTGGTATATTTATTATTGCCATTAAAGCGCGAGGTTTGGTGAGCCATAAAACCAGGTTCAAGCTATCATTTTCCCGTAAAATGTCCTGTACCAAGTCAGGGAAATGACAATTGTTATCTTCGAGTTTCCGAGTGAGTAACATTGTTGTTTGTTTTTGTTCTTCTTCAGTATTTCTGTTGTTTGAACTCTTATAGTTGATGTGTTTTCCTTGGTTTTAGCTTGTAACCCGAATTTGTTTTCTCTCAATCGATTTATTACTTTCGAACAGCGGTATACTACTGTTACATTAATGTACCTAGTCAGAAATATGACATGAATTGTCCCTTCCTTTCATGTTTTTGAGCTATTGTTTTTTCCATTGTTAAAGAGACTTCCCTTTTTGAATTTTCCGCGGAGTTTTGTAGTTTGTAAGTTTACTTTTTTCACATATGAGCTTTGAACAAGGATTTATCACACCCCCCTCCCCCCTAAAAAAAGCAACAACAAACCCCAAAACAACAACAACAACAAAACCCCTAACACACTGGATGCTGATATAATTCATTAACACTATTGTATAAATTCTAAATTGTTTTGATAGACAATCTGAAGATCGAAATACATCTCTATAATATGAGTTAAACATACACATCCAAACATAGTACTAACTTTTCATTAATTTTTGGGTGAAAGGGTTGTTGATGAAGGCAAATATAGAAAGTTTCTTTGCACTGGTTCAAATCTTGTCAAAAATGATCAAGCTATGCAAACGGATCATTTGGTTAAGAAAACGTTTTGCCCAGTATACGATCTCTGTATATTTTTTAATTTTTTTTACAAAAGTGGATTTAGTAATACATTGTATACACATCACGTTCTTTTAATATAAAATCATTTCAAAATTGTTTATAAAATATCAACGATACACGCTGGTAAAACAGCCAATGGAGTATCAGTATTATTGTTGTTTCTTGTAAAACAATTTGCGTATGCCCTTAATAATATGTTAAAAAAGAAAAAGCGACAAAACTAAACTACGTATGATAAAAGTTTTCAAACTTTTGAAAGATGGTCAGTGTTGATACATTTGACATGAGTGATTTTGTCAATGTATTTAAACCATTGTGTTGACGTCAGCCTATTCATTTATCGTGGATTCTTTTTCTAGAATCAACGCTGCCTAAATCCTCCGCTGAAATGGAATCACCAAATTATATTTGTTTCCTTTGTGTGCCTAATTTCATTAAGTTTGAATTGGCTAATTTACTGATTTCTGTTCACTAATTGAGTTATGTTAAAAACTTAACTTTCATTTTTGTAAATTCTTTATACCTTCACTGGGAATCGAATCCGTTCATGAATTCTGTTACGTGTGACTGCCAACAACATATCGAAGAAACCTCTCGGCTACTACTTGGTTACGGTTTAAATGTCTATTTTATATGCATGTATATATATATAAATGAAGAAATGCATGTTGTTTAAATATACTTTTTCACTTTTTCAGTCTTTTGGAAACTATTGTTTGTGCTGTATTTAGACCCTTCTACAACGAAATTTGTTTTACGTGCACACGTATTAAAATTGCAGTTTTTATCCAACGCAATCATAGGTTTGAGCGTAGTTTTCAATTTAGACTTGTTTATATTTTTTCGTTTTGGCTTATATCATATTTTCACTCCGGTTTATATGATCCGTTCCTCCTATATTGACTCTAAAATTCAAGAGTCTATCTTAAATTGAGGGTAAACTATATCAAATAACGTTTCGATCCCTAACTTCACTGAAGAGACATATACTGTCGAAATCTAGTGCTGATGTACACAAAAATATTGACACCTTGTGTTTGTGGCATAACATCTTGGCCTCACATTTATTGTTTTCAGTTTAGTATTACATGTATATTAAGATCCATTTTGTTACATCTCGTGATCAATTTTATTTGGCAATCGCAAATGGCATTCAGCAGGGTGAAGAACATCAGTTGTTCGAACTGTTAGTCAAATGCGTTTTGTTTAAATATATTTTTTCACTTTTTTGGTCTTTTTGAAGATGATGTTTGTGCTGTATTCATACCCTTTTTCAACTAAATTTGTTTTACATGCACACGTATAAAAATTGCGTTTTTTTATCCAACGCAATCATAGGTTTGAGCTTAGTTTTCAATTTAGACTTGTTTAAATGAACATATGATATACATCGGTACAACAGACATACCTTTATATATACATAATAGGCAAATGATTAGTATGAGTTGGTAGCCGCGAGGTTTCATGGTTTAAAACAATGAGTCAAAGGAAAGGACTTGTCTGTTTGAGTTCGAATCCCTGTACATGTATTTGTAACGGTTTATTTCTTCCTCTGTGATATTTTATCCTGAGGATAATTTGTCCCGGTAATTTTTTTCCAGGCATGGTATTTCACAGGTAGAATTTTTCCAGAGGAGTGAAAATCTATCTGTGTTATGCGGATAGTATGTACCGGTATATATTTGCCGTATCATATTTCACAGAACCTTGTGAAATATACTCCCATTAACTAGTATGCAAGTTACTCGCAATCAGTATATATCAGAATTTAATTGTAAAATGTTTCACAAAGGTAGAACAAATTTGCATAATTTACCAAAGGGAGGTAATTATGAGCAATTTATATCTTAAAGATATTAATATAATATATTCCTGAATCTATTTCATAGTGAAATTTTTCCTTGAATCTTATTTTTTATATATTCATTTATATAACAAGATGACTAACAACATAAATATTTATTAAGACAGATATTATTTCACAGGTAAATACTATCCAGCTGTTAAAATTGATTTTGTTCCAATATATTGTTTAATGCTATAATTTATCTGATTTCCATATAATCAACAACAACATCTTTGTCCCCAGACTATTTATATAGTTAAAAATATTATCATAATCAAATTCTTCCATTACTGTTAACAGTAGTAATGCAACCTTACGTTTTAATTTATATTTGTACTGAGATCTGAAAACAACTCACTTTTACAGGTATTTCACTTACCTTATTTAATCATGATATTTTTTCACAATTATGTTTTTTGAAATTATTTCTGGTTTTCTTTCTTATGTTTAATGATAATTTTCTTTTAAAATAATGATATTTACTTAAATTTTTTTAGGAAATTTTTTCAATGATAATTTGTGAAATAATTCCCATTAAAATACTTTGTTTTTACAAAATAGGTTTAATTCAAATACACTTTTATTATTTCATAGTATTTGTAAAGGATAATTTTTTTCTAATAACTATTCAATAAGTTAACTACCCAGATAGAATTTCACGGCAAAGGAAAAAATATTCCAGGGAAATATTTTCCTCCAGATAAAAAAATAACAACAACTTCTGTGACATTTTTTCCTCCGGATCAAATTTCACCCGGATATAATTTTGCTTTACATATTCTCTATGTTGTTCCTTTTCTTTAGTTTACCTGTTTTTTTTTATATCTTTATGTTATTGTTGATATTTGAGCAATAAAAGCGATTTTGATCGTTTATTATCGATTTTTGCTATTTCACTTGTTTGAAACAAAAATTACAACATTTTATTTGTCCGTTTTTGCTTTATGAGTTAATATAGTATGATTTCATTTGACTGCATGATTTTACTTATGATTATTCGCAAATTCCTATGCTAGTTACTCGTGATTAGGCTTCTTGTTGGAAATTTTGGAAACATCGTTACTTTATATACTATATATACATGTATGTTTTTTGTCAGGTTGTTGTCACTATGACAAAGTCCCCATTTCCATTCTCAAACTAATCAGAAATAAGTTAGAATACGCTTTATTTTGTAAAAACAGACAATATTCACATGTCGGATAATATGAAGATCTTAAAGGGAAGACCCGTTGTGTAATATTTATATAGTTTTAACTATTTAATTCTGATATTTTATTATAGTGTAATGCATAGTTTGACAGGATATCATGGTTATTTTAACTTACTGACAATACCTTCTAATTAAGAATAGGCTTTAATTTTGAAAAGACGTTTACACAATCATAGTTTAAGTTAGAGATACAATAGATAAGCATTGATTCATGAAAAACAAACCAACGGCCTTCCGGGCTCATGGTTTCTTTTAAAAAAATCTACGCTATCCATTATATCTATATCACAGGAACAGCTCACAGGTCAAACAAGCAGAAACCTTATTTTTTGGCTAAAATCATGCAAAGCTCGTTGTGTATGTAAAAACATAAAAGAAGTTCATCAACAAATGATCACGTAAGCATCAAATTTGTGTCAGTAGTTTTAATGTTTTTAATTTCCATTTTCATATGCTCTTTATTTTAAATTTTCATACAACTTTACTATGAAAGAGCCTTGATGGTGTCACATTTACTTCAATATATATATATATATGTTTCCTTGGTGAAGGCGGAGCGAGAGTCTTATGTGTACTTATACCACATCTTCTTATATCTATCAACCCCGCTAGATGTTTGAGCTTATTCAAAATCAGGAGCCTCTGACCTTTGTAAGGCTTGTATATTTTGTTTTCAATTTAAGTTCATGTGTTTGTTATGGAGTTTAGTGTGACGTCCAGTTTTACTTAACAACTTAACTAGTATTATACATTACTGTTAAGAGACCAGCAGAAGACCACCTCCGGTTGCAGGAATTTCTCGCCTTGTTGAAGACCCGAGGGGGCGTTCAAACGTTTTCTGCACTTTGGTCGGGTTGTTTTCTCTTTGACATATTCCCTATATCCATTCTCAATTTTAACTATAGTTTACCGATTTATAAATGTGTCTGCCAACATAAAGATTTCTTTAGTAAATATTTACATAAGGTCCTATCAAGCCCATGTTGTTATCCATATGTAATCAGATTCTTGTACGATAATTTTTAACTCTTAAAACAGTAAAAATCGCATTGCTTGAATGTTATGACGTTAAGACGTTTCTTTGATTGATCACAAATTTGCCTATCCTCAATTAAAAATGACGGATTGGACTTAAAGTTAGAGCAGCCAGAACATACATTGTAATAGATAGTTGACACAATAAATGGGATCCAGTAGCCAAAACATACAAATGCATCTAACAAAGCTTAAGACATCAGCAAAAAGGTTTAACAGGGTGATTGTTAACAGACAAAGACCCGATAAAAGGTTTCTTTTGATGATGATACTTATTGTTAACATATATAGTAAACACTTTCTCGATTAATAACAAATAAGGTAGATTATAAAAAAGAAAGGCTGGACAAATTAGAAAAAAAACCCTGTTTTAACCTTTTTGTCAGGGCCCACCTTCACAAGTAACAGCCGAAGTCAATTACTTGATAAAGGGATATAAATATCAATATTGGAATGAACATATCACCAACATACCTGTATATGCTACTAAAAAGTAAAAAAAAACCCAAATATACCGAAATACGAGGAAAACTCTAAAAGGAAAGTTCCGAACAAAGGGCAAAAGCAAAAGCTCAAACATATGAAAATAAGAAAAGATTGGCAAGCAGAAATGCATCATCGGTTCCATATGGTTTGCCGATCCTCTACCGAGAAATTCTACCTTTAATTCTTAAGATATGATGTCAGTAGAAACTCTAGAATACTGATAACTTTTTTCTTCGAGATAGCATGATTTATTTTAGGCTCATCTTTCAGATAAAAATGGAGAATTATATCCCCGAAATTTGTAGCTTATGTTACCCTTTTAAGGGAGGAATTTTAAAACGGGGGTTTCAATTTTAATTTTTTAGTGTAGTGTAACGTAAAGGACAGTGGAGTAACTGTAAAACATAAGAGCAAACTAAAGAAATCAGTTGAAATAGGCTTAACTAATCAGATGAATACAAATTAAAATAAAAACAAAGACATCACATATTCGACGTGACCAGGTGCTTATAAAAATCAATCAATCACAACTATTAAAAGTACAGAAAAATGGAATTTCGATGAAACAGAAATAAAACTTTATTATCTATCTTTTATATTATTATTGACAGCCTATTTATTCCTCTACCAATATTTTGCATATCGTCTTCTATTCCAGTTCGAGGGTCTATATGCGCCATAACGTACGCCATATCTATTATATCCGCCTTTGCCACCTCCGTAACGTCTTGGAGGACCATAGTTTGGACCATAATACTGAAATAGTAATAACGATTACAGTCAGCATCAAATATGATTTAGATTCAATAAGAAAGACAATACTTGTCAACTAAAAAAGTGCCAGGGGAAGGGGTAAGAAGAAAATGACAGATTCCTTGAAACAATATTCTGTCAGTACTGCAAAAAACCGCATCACCATACATATATGTTTGTCAATTCCAAGGACCTTAAAATATATATTTTATCGGCATTTATTTTCGCGTTTGAACATCGGTATACCACTGTTGCCTTTATTCGATCTCTCATTAGCAATAGAAAGTTCGGGATTCAAAATTGAAAAAAACATTTTTTGAAAATTAGTAGAATATACACCCTCTTTATATAAAGACACATGACAAGATTATTTTTTAAAATACGAAAAAAAAGTAATTTTTCTTTAATATTACCGTTAAGTGCGTTTTTAAAACCATGCAATAGCAAACTTCGAATTTCACACACTAAAGACAGTCATAAATCAATTTAAATGAACATTAGAAATATTCCAAAAAGAGTATTTTAAGAAGTAAAATTAGAATATAACTATACACAGATAGATTTTTAACTATATAGCAGGATTGAAGCACACAAGACACAAACAATTGAAAAATCAAGACATAATAACAATGGATTTGAACGACATGATTTCAACAAGCGGCATAAAATTTAGTTCAGCACATAAGTTCCTTCATTAAAATTAACAGATACTAATGAAAACCTTAATAGTTTTGGTGAGTTAATCATTGCGATCCCACACCATACCCAGTTAAATTAAAAAAATATTTATATAGTTGCTATAAATTCATATAAACAATAGCGATGGGATTTGTGCTGCAAAGTCTTTAGTTTTTTACGTTGTGTCTTGTGTACTATCATTTTTATTTTTTATACATGGCGTTGTTAGTTTATTTTCGATCAATGAGTTTGAATGTCGCTCTTTTATCTTTTGGCCCTTATTTCATATGTGTGTTCCATGTACACATTGTTCATTTTACCTAATATCATTTATTGTGTGAAGCTACAACTTCAATACTCATGCTATAGCATGGTATACAAAAAAATCACAAAAATACTGAACTCTTAGGAAACTCTAAACGAAGTCCCTAATCAAATGGCATAATCAAATGAATATACATATCAAAGGAACGGACAAAAACGATCATAATCCTGACTTGGTACAGGCATTTTCAAATAAAGAAAATGGTCAATTGAAGTTAGTTTTATAGCGCTCAACCTCTCACGTGTATGTCAAATGCATCAATATGTAACTGTTATGTCTTTCAATAAGAACTACAGGTACATGTACTTACAGCAGCTGCATCTGAAATAAAACAGAAAGAATTAAAGTTTAGTTTCAACTATTATAAAAAAAATGGTTCTGAAAATATTCTTAAGACATTGACTTCATATGTGTAGTGTAAGCTAATCTAATATACGATATATAAAGATAAATAATACTAGTAAAATATGAAATGCTATTTTAAATAGGAAACAGAGGTAAAATATTATATATGATTTCAAAACCACTCTAGTTGTAACTAAATTTCAGATTGATATGGTCTTTATTCAAACACTGCCTTTGTATTTAAAATGTATAGATAATGAACCATTTAAAAGATATGAGCGAAATAGCACATGCGGAATGTGCGGATGCTCACTATATATTTTCTTTATTCTTTAACAGTTTGAATATCATGCAACTTTTTCATGTTTACTGTAATCAAGTTATTTTGCAGTCTGTTTAATATTTCATATAATATCTTGAATGAATTAAAAACAATCAGGCAGGTAACAAAAAATCTCAAAGAATAAAATGAATATGAAATACATTAAAAATGCTGTTATGTCAGTCATATTTTTACTTACCACTTTGTACTGCAAATGATCCTATTAGGACTAAAACCACCAACACTGAGACACTGATATTATTCATTGTTTTTTATTCAAACTGTTTGCAGAAAGGAAGTGATTACTGAGAATTATCCTTTATTCTAGTTGACAATTGTCTACGCTTTATATATACTTCTTCTAATCAACTCACTGCAAATATGTTAATCAAGGGGAAAAAGTAATCACACACATGTTCCTAAAACAATAAGATTAAATTAAAAATACAACGTTGGTGCATAGCATAATCTGTTTACATAGTCAAATTATGTGCAAGAATGAAAATTGAAAGAGAAAAAAAATCAAATAAATGATTTATTTTAAGGGAACTATTGCTGTTGATATATATGATAAAATAGTTTTTATTTTCAAACAAAGAAATACTCAAACAGATCATTACTTCGCTACTTCAACTTTAAAGAGATTCAAATAAAACAAAGCTGATTTAAAATGTAGATGAGGAGGAGTGTTGTCATGCAATTGAACGTTCTGTGTTGTTAATGTGGTCATCATCCGTCATGGAAATCGTTGAACATATATGAACATTAAAAAAGTTGATTGTAGAGGTTTTCTAGAATAGTAAATTAAATGTTAAATAATTTCCCCTGATGGTTTAAAAGCAAGCAATTAACTATATTTGTCCTTGACTTTCAAGTTTACAGAATACAAAAATGTAAAATCACAAAACTACCTAACTCCGCGGAAATTTCAAATTGGGAATTAAAGTCTTTATCAAATGGCAAAATCAAAATCTCAAAAACATCAGACGAACTGATAAAAAACTGGTTTAAGGTAGATCACCAGTATATATTTTTTGAGACAGAATTTTTTTATAATTTGCAAAAATGAAGATTTTACTATGGTCTTTTCAAAAAGTATGGGTCACCGTGCTATTTTTCAAGCAATGAATCGTTGAAAATTTCCAAAATTTGGTTAGTTTGTTCATGAAAAAACACATTAGTGTGCATAAAAAAGGTTTTATGAGATAGAATTTTGAAATAAATTGTGAGAAGAAAGGTTTCATAATATGTTTTAAGAAAATAAAAATAAAACATGGTGTCACCGAACTTGTTTTCTTGCTACAAGTAAAAAAAAAAAAAAATCCCTATTAGCCCAGTATAAATTTTGAACTAAAAGAGTTATCTCCCCTTAAATGGCTTATTTGAAAAAAATAGTTTAAAACCAAAAAAAATGATATTTGTTAAAATATTTTTTTATAATACGAGTAATAAACAAGTTTTCTCCAAATAGAAAAACAGTCTAACTATTGGATTGCAAATCTGTCTCTAAATTTGTAGATTTAGACAAATAACTAGACCGGTTTTGTACTGTGATTGTACAATCCAAGATGGCGGTATACCATCAATCTACCTTAATAGCTAGCTAATCCTCTCATTGTATGAGAGTCGCCCAAAAAAACCCACATGATTTGTGAAAGAAACAAACAAACATAATAGGTAATCATGTCAAAATACGGGTACAACATTCAACATTGTGTTATAATCTTAATCGGTAAATGTTATCATTTCTAGAACATCTAGAACAGATAAAAAAGACAAAGGATTCGGGTATATTGATATAGGAAGATAAGGTATGAGTGTCAATGAGACAACTCGTAATCAAAGTAACAATATATAAAAGTAAATCATTTAAGGTAAGATACGGTCTTCAACACGGAGTCTAGGCTCACACCGAACAGCAAGCGATAACGGGCCCCAAAAATCACTAGTTGAAAACCATTCAAACGGGAAAAACAACGGTCTTATCTATATAAAAAAACAAGAATCGAAAAACACTTATAAACAAGTTCGTTTTCTTTACAAAATTATACAGGGCAATCCTTTTCTTCATTTTTATAACAGTTTATTAAAATTTACTCAGTTAAGTTTAGTGTAGTGTTGGAAGGTCTTAATTAGGTGCTAGTGATTCCTGACAAGAAAGTCTCCTTTGAATCAAACGTTACAAAATAAAAAAAAATAGGCAAAGTCAATCGTATTTGTGCTCCCATTTTTACCACTAAAACACAAATTTGTTGTACAATAATTTCCGTAGAATTATCGTAACGTCTAACGACAAAATAGTAAGCTATCAGTTTAATCATATGGTGTCTGTTGCATCTGTTAAAGCCGTTGTTGACCACAAAATAAAACTTTCTCTGTCATGAAAGGCAATATGTTGCTTAACGATTTTTTGTGTGGCTTGAATCGATATTAAAGGAATAAAAATCATATTAAAGAACTATTTCAGGTTTTTCAACCTCACATGTAAGATTTCGATGAATTTTTTTAACCTGTTATTGCTGACATACTTAATGCCGAACGATTGCCTTTATTTGCTGTCATTAATTTCATTTCAATTACCCTTCCGTGGCCCCTGATTTAACCACTAGTTTAAGGTGGGTTTAGGGTTGCTTATAATATATATATATATATAGTAATATTAGTTTTGTGTTTATGAGTTTATTTTTTTATGATGAGTTTAGATGTCCTTCAGGTATTTTCAAAGCACATTTTCAAAACGGAGTCGAACTAATTTTCTTCAAAAATGGTGCGCACGGTTTTTTTTAAAACTTGCGTGCAATGGCATAGGTCTCCGGCAAAAACAAATAGTGATATAAGTATAGAACTTGATGGTTCCGTACTTGACAACGTTTGTTTTAGTCTCCTCTGTTGAAAATATCACACAACTGGAGCAATTAATGTTTACAATTCTCAACGAAATTGTTAGCACTTTCTACTCTTCAGTAAAAACAAAAGCAGTCAATAATTAATTTGAGAAATGGTTTTGTCATTTCAACATACAAATATTGAACACGGTAACACTAATAACCGTACAAATAAGTTTGAGGACAGCCTTATAGCTTATCTGTTTGATTTTTTTTGTCGTAGTCGTACTCGAACTTCAAGTATAACAGTTTGTGTAAATTTATGATAGGCGTAGCATACTGTCCGTTCGTGTAACTTTTATTTTATATTCAATTGGATCTATATTGGCTTTATGTGTTTATGGCTTCTAGTATTTCTTTTAACGTTAAACAAGTATTATTTTTTTTGCTGGGGATTTTACAAGGGAGCAGTCTTGTTAGCTAAATTAAAAAAAATGTATGGTAAAAGAATCTGTATTTCTTGTCGGACAGTATTTTCATATCTAAAAATCTTAAAAAATAAAAATAAGAAGATGTGGTATCAGTGCAAACAAGAATCCTTCCGCGGGTACCTAATGTCATAATAATAATGAATAATAAAAACTATCATATACTTGTATTGCAATAAACGGTATTACTGATTTACAGGCGCCTGGCTTTGGGACAGGCACTTACGAAATGTGACAGTCAAGCATATTTGAGCGGTTGATGGGTCTAAATGTAAACGAAAAGGAATATTGTGAATATAAAATGTCAGCATGTGTTTTGAACAACTTCCTTGTAGAACTATAATCTAACAATGTAATAACAATATGGGGTTTATAAATATAAGTTACAAAATAATCATGATGTAAATATTAAATCCTCATTTTCATTCTGTAAAATCAAGCGAACACGTTCATCTTGTAATTCACAATCCGCTTGAAACTTTATCATATTCGTTACCAACAATGAATTCAAATAATCTGAAAGACAGTTTAGTTCCAATAGTTGTAGCAAGTATTTAACAGTCTTGTTACCTTTCATCGTAAAGGATTAATCGATTGAGAAAAAGAAATCCGGGTAACAAACTCAAATAGATGAAGAACATCAAATATAAGAGGAAAATAACCAACAGAAACACGAACGTGCAACGAAAAATCAAACGACAATGAAACACGCAGAAACGAACTTTAAAATAACACTTGTCTTTTTCCTGACTTTGTACAGGACATTTTAAGAAAAAAATGGTGGCTTGAACGTGGTTAAGTGGCTAGCCAAACAACCTACTTTTACAGCAATGTTAGATATAACACTAAAATGGCAACAATACAAAACAGGATGGAAATACAAATAAATGAATTACAGAAAGAACATGCTGGACAGAGAAATACACAATCAAACAATACAATAGAAATATTGCGAAATGCTAATACATATTAAAGATATCAGGTTTATAATTTAATACGCCAGACGCGTGTTTCGTCTTTCCTACATTTTGTTAGAGAATATTGATACTTAATTACAAATCTTATTGATGTTTTTGTTGTTTCGAGTTGTATCCAAGGAAAGCCACAAATACATTTCATTCATGCATTACCTTCAAAGATTTAAAAAAAAAAAATAGGTATTCTTATTCAATTTTGTCAAAACCTGCCAAAATTGCAGTATTTGCATTTTACACTTGTTCATAATTTTTGTTGAAACCTTTCGGATGCAGACTTGTGGGTGGATTGACTGACGGAGTATCTCAACTTTTTAAGCGGGGGTATAATTAACTATCCGTCATGGCGAGGACTTTTTTTTTCTCATTGCTCATATTTGTGGAGCCTTCGACTTTTGCCAAAAAAACGAGACACGATCCTACATTTCGTCGTCGTCGGCGTCGGCGTCCAATATATTCAGTCTTTGTTTAAAGTTTTTGAATTTTTTATAACTTTCTTAAACTATCCTGAATTTCTACCAAACGTGGACATAAGCTTGGGGATGATCATAAGATAGTATACAGAGGTAAATTCTTGTTTAACCATTTCTTACTTATAAATAGCTGCGGAACCGTAGCTCTTAGGTCCTTCTGTTATTTTTGGACTACTTGCGGACCATAGAGCTACGGATTTTTCCTATTTTCAAAACGTTTGGAATTGCCACCCAGGTTCAGGTCGCACTTATTTCATAGCCAGAAATAAGTAATGGTTTTGCTAATTAATATTCATAATATGTAAATGAGAATTGTACCACGTGATAGTAGTTTGAACTGGACTGGCTTGATAGGCTTGATATCATTAAAATCTTTAAAACACGGATATTATAAGTTGCCCGTCACAGAGTCCCTATTTACAATCACTTTGATATTTCCGTAAAGTTTTCAGGCGGTCAAAATCAAAACAATGAACGCGAATTTAGTGAATTTTTCGTGCTTTCGTGAGTTTATTCTTCTTGAAATAGTGACATTTTGATTTTACGTATGAACCTAGAGTTCAACGACTACACATACAAGGTTTGGACTTGCTTATTCTTTGGAAATTTAAGTTTCAAATTCCACCCCGGCAACCTGTTTTTGTGATGACCTTGTAAGCCAATTTTCAACACGAACTTTGCAAATTTGACGTTTCAGCCATTTTACACTGCAATGTTAAAAGCATCTCGCTTCGATTTTTAAAATAGCTCAGGAACATGTATTTTTGCAACAACAGTCATTATGTTTCGCTCAAATGGTGTATATTGTTTGTATATTCATTTTCTGCCCCGGCAACCTGTTTATCACTTAAATTAAAATTAAAACAAACAATTTAAAAAAAAATCCCTATCATTTTAATGTAATTTCCGTGACCCGTAATCGATTTCTTTAGTAAAATATTCAAATAAGCAAAGTGGCGTTGATTTCTGGATATGTCTCAAAAATTTATTGTTTATGATCCATGCAATATTTTGTTCGGCCATATTGAATCTCGTCGTGACGTCACGATAATACTTACGGAAATAATAATTGTTTCAAGCTAAACAAATATTTCGTATGAATAAATGTTGGAATTTCTTAAAAACTTTCGATTCTCGCTTGAAATAAGTAAACAAACCAACACGTGCTTTTTCTATTAGAGTTATATGTTCTTGTTTTTCGTAGACTCCTTACCTCAAACATAGGAGATCGGGGATATTTGAGTTATCGTTTCTTGATTTTCGTGACGTCACAACGAGATTCAATATAGCCGAACAAAATAGGCAGATAGTGTATACAAGTATAATATTTAGATAAAAGAGGGACACAAGATACTAAAGGGACATTCAAACTCATAAATCTTAAATAAACTGACAACGCCATGGCTAAATATGAAAAAGACAAACCGACAAACAATAGTACAAATGACACAACATAGAAAACTAAAGAAAAAACTACACGAACCCCATTTTAAATAATAGTGTTAAGGACATGAATATTCTAACATAAATAGGTACGTCATATCCTAGAAAAATATCTAAGGAAACGAACTATATATATTGAAAAGCTTTGCAATTAACAATATTTTTTTGAAAAATAAGTGCGACCTGAACCTGGGTCGCAATTCCGAACGTTTCGAAATAGGAAAAAAATCCGTAGCTCTATGGTCCACAAATAGTCCAAAAATAACATAGGGACCTAAGACCTAGGAGCTACGGTTCCGCAGCTAACTTATAAATGGACGAACATTTTATTTTATTTTCTGCCAGGAAACATAACATTCACTCCGTTGTTAAAACTTGAATACCTTTCTTAAAAACTATCCTAAATGTGTAACAAATTTGGAAAGAAGCTTATGTATTGTCAAAAGCTAGTACCGAGAAAAAAATTGTTAAAATTTTGTTCCTGTTTTTAAATATTTTTCTTATGAATGGACTTTATTTCACATCAGTTAGCATAACATAAAGCAAGAAACTAAGTTTTAAAAACATTTATTAGATTAATAAACTATCCCGGATTTTAAGAATCTTCTTACTATCAAAAAGTAAAAACACAAAAATACCGAACTCAGAGGAAAATTCAAAAAGGAAAATCAAAAAACAAAAGGCAAAATCAAAAGTCCAAACACATCAAACGAATGGGTAACAACTGTCATATTCCTGACTTGGTACAGGCATTTTCTAATGTAGAAAATGGTGGATTGAACCTGGTTTTATAGCTAGCTAAACCTCTCACTTATATGACATATATATCAAGAGATAGTATAAAGAGGAACATTTTTATTATTGTTTTCCTTATTTTCAGCAAAAGTAGGCGAAAGTTCCATGGAACCCTTACGATTTTTTCTCTCAACTCTCCTCATGGGTTTCATATCTTTCCTGCTATACCCTCGCCTCCTTTGAGTGTTACTAAACCTAAAAGGAAGAATGATATTTATTATGCTATTGTTATTCTTCATGGAATAAATATTATTAAATATTTGTTCAATTAGGAATAGTTATTATGAAAGTGTCTATAAGGATAGAGATTTCAAAGGGACGTTTGTTATTAGAAATGCATATACGGACACCATTACTTTGTTGTTTAAACACAATATTAATTGACACACACGTCAGGTAATTTTAATCTTTAAATCAATTTTGTGTTATGATATTTGCGATACCCACATTTAAAGTCTAATGTGACAACCGCAGCGTCGAATATATATCTTTTCGTAACAACACAGGTGTAACTAGGAAGAAGATACATTAAAGGTAATATTATGTTTTTTTTTACTGTTCATGCATTTTTCATTGTTATTCAACGCAAAAGAATTATCTAAGATACATACGTCAATCTCATTTAATACAAAAACATGTCGTTTGATTATTTATAGTATCTTGAACTTATTAAACTTGTGAAGATTGAAATTTTTGATAAAAAGATAAACAGGAATGAGTAACTAGACACGTCCCATTAGAATCAGGAAGTCCGAAAAAGCATAGAAAACATCACACATGCACAAACATGCCACCTTTAAAAAAAACATTGATTTAAAAATATAACCATTCTATTTCATTTGTCTTAAAAAAACACACTATCAAATATTCATTATTGTTTTAACAAAAACCTGTGATTCTGGCTTCCATATTGAAAATGAATTCTTTAGTGTAAACCTTAGGATTAGACACACCTTTATTTTAGAGCAGAAGAACCTAATATATTTTCCTATATGTTTTTGATAAAAGGATCAACTAATTGAACTAAAATGTCTGTGTTCTCGTCATGAATATGAATGAAGTATTTTTCACTGGACGCAAAGCAAACACAAATCAATAAAATTTATTTATTATTTCATGTAAACAGTAAACGAAGTAAAATCTTGTAAAATAATATAACGTAAACTTCTGTTTAGATCACTAGATTATATTGCAAACTCAAATGATTTAGTTAAATATAGTTTGCAATTTGATTTTGCCATGTGATTATGTACTTTCCGAATTGATTTTCCTCTAAGTTCAGTATTTTTGTGATTTTACTTTTTGCAAATTATAACATGACTCAACGCCCCTATCCATTTTTGAAAAAATCTTTTCACTATTATAGTTCTTATCTACTGTTTTATTTTTATCATGGTCTATTGCTTAAGAATATAACTACAGAAATAAGGAAGATGAACGTTGTTTATTTTGAAAGTTAAGCAATTTTTTTCACTCTTAATAAAGTTTCTTATCCTATCGCCAGTACGGACTAAAATGTCAGCTGCAGGAAAAAAATACGACAATAAGGACACAGACTTAGTGCCTGAAGTAAAACGACTGAAATCTAGCTTTGAAAAGCAAGACATATCACTTGTTGTCGGTGGAAAAAGACTGTACATTAACAAAGCTGAACTAATGGAGAAGTCGCCAGTTTTTAAAACAATGTTTACCGCAGATTTTAAGGAAAAAAATGCACTTGAAATACAACTGCCTGATAAAGATTTGCATCATTTCTTGATGTTTCTAAGGTGCACCCTTGACGGGTATGATGATTCTATCAACGGTAATGATGTTTTTTTCTATTTTAATAATAATATGTTCTTTTTAAGTAAGTTGATTAATATAATAAATAAAGATGATGATGATGATGATGATGATGATGATGATGATGATGATGATGATGATGATGATGATGATGATGATGATGATGATGATGATGATGATGATGATGATGATGATGATGATGATGATGATGATGATGATGATGATGATGATGATGATGATGATGATGATGATGATGATGATGATGATGATGATGATGATGATGATGATGATGATGATGATGATGATGATGATGATGATGATGATGATGATGATGATGATGATGATGATGATGATGATGATGATGATGATGATGATGATGATGATAGGGTAGTTGTATTTATTTTACTCAACCAGTCTTGATGTCTTCCGTACAACTTTAATTTTTGACTCAGACTATTTCCGACTCAAAAATTCTTCCATATATGTATTTCAACATTAATTTACTTTATGACACCTCTTCTATTTTCACTTTTATTTTACAGACTTGAATGTTCACTTTATCATTCCAATAGCGCACGAATACCAAGTGAAGCAAACTTTAGATAAAGCTGATTTGTTCCTGTCAAATCATTACGTAAACCGAAATTTGGGTGGAAATGCATGTAAAGATATAGTTAATGGCATTATCGAAGCTGAAAAATACGATCTCACTCAAACTTTGAACACTTTGATAGACTTTGCATCAAGAAAAAAATTTGCTTATATTTCTCAGGCAAGTGATTTCAATGCAATTTCAAAAAGAGTTTTACATAAAATATCGATGGCGAGATGGCAGAAGGATATTGATGGTAATACTGGTAAACAATGTACAGCATCAAATGGTTCATACGAAGTTCGAAACTAGCAGTTTTATAAATATATTTACAGTTTAAATTTCAACCAAAACGTTTTTTCTGCATTTGGCATTTTTGTCATTACAATATCGTTCAAAAGTTTTCAAAGTATTGAATAAAACACTCAAAGGCAATACTTATCACTGAAAACTCTGCATAACTGACTGGCTATGGAACAATGAAAATATGTTCTTTGACAGGTGATCGGTTTATTCAGGTTTTCCGACTGACAGGTTATTCTTGGCTTTCAAAGTCAGATATTTTGCATGAAAAAGATCCACATTGTAAATAATAAATAATAAACTAGAGGATAATTGTAAATGTACTCACATTATTTATAGTGTACAATTGATTTAACTTCATAATGTCAAGTTTTCATTGCCCTTTACAATGACACTTCGCACAAAAATGTAGGACACATTAGAATTGGGCTAGTCTTTTGTATTCGAGCGTTTTTGTTGACGACACACTCATCTGTCGTACCAAATGAAAAGCCAAGTATCTTTAATGAGTTTTTATTTCTCACATTTACTTGTTCTATTTGCAACTGAACCTTTGATTGTTTGAATTCCTTAACGGAACATTTGTTAAAAATTTGTTGTACATTTTCTGCATTGACATAGCCGATTCAATAACAAACCTGTCATTTCAGGGAAACCTCACCATGATTGTAACATTGTCTCGAAAGTTGAATGAATCATCTTCTAGAATTCCAGTTTATCTATTTCATTAGAATTCACAACGAAAAAAAAACCAGCATTTCAAAAACACAATGTGATGTGTATCACTTCTTAATCCAATGTCTAACATCAAGGACATTTGCTTTTTTTGTCAGAGCAAGACTCAAGCTTCGAGATGTCAATTTGAATATATGTTTCCCTGTACCTTTCTTCGAATCTACGAATATGCACACGATCCAAATGATAATGTTCACATGTAGATGAAAGTTGATAAATTATACTGTCAAGGATACTGAAAAGTAAAATAACAAAAACAACGAACTCCGACGAAAATTCAAGACGGAAAGTCCTCAATCAATCAAATGGCAAATCCAAAACCTCAAACACATCAAACGAATGGATAACAATTGTCATATTGCTGACATGGTACAGGCATTTATTGTTTTTATCCAATAACATTTGTGCTATTCAAATATCTATTGTCTGACTAGTACAAAAAATTATCAACACAATTTGTCCATTTATAGTGTACAATAGGTATTGTGCGAGCTCATCAACAGGTGGTTATTTATCTATCCAGTAAAAAATCTTTAGTTTATTATCTACCAAAAGGTAACATTTATATGACTGATAGCTAGATTGCTTTCCTCATGTATCATGACCAATGCCTGTGGCTTGGTGTTTTCTAATGGGAGATATTTTCATGTAATGTTACAATTCATGAAATAGCATAGTACTGATGCTAAGTTTCATTTTTAAATATGCAGGATCTAATTCAATTGGAAATACTGTTAAAAATTTATTTTTGATATACTGAACGACTTAAGAAACGCAACACTCATTTTGCTGATTTTTTTTTACCAAACCTTGTTTGATTTTCTTACAACTACTTTGCATGCTTCTCATACTTCTTTTTCCGTACAAAAAATTTAAAATCTGACTTACCTGTGGTTATTGAACATACCGAATGTTTGAAGTCGCACGAATTTCTTAGAACGAAATTTTGGACCCATGAAAGATTGTTTCAGTTGTTTTGCTTTGTGAAACAGTTTTTTCAATCCTTTGCCTCACTTAAACCAGTTTAAAAATGTTGCATCTCCATTTTGCCATGACTGAGAAACAAAAAAAACTGAATTACCCCTTAAGAATACTGCAAACATTAAAACATTAACGTGCTGCAACCATACTGTATGACTTCAGAAACTCGTCTTACTGTCCTCCCGACAACGATACAAGTAGACAAGACCTGTTGCTGGCCATCAATGAGCAGATACACGTTTAGAGACAATGAAACGTCAACAGAATTTGATTACGCAACGTCATTTGTCAGACATGTTTACAGCCGCAACGTCAACTGATAATCAAATTGCCGAGTACCGTTGAGTACAGATTCATGCCAAAAATGTTCCCATCAACTGAACTGCCAAAGAATCGACTGAAGGAAAACCTTCAAAGCCCTCAAGTTCCAACCGCATAATTGCCAAAACCAATTAATGGTTTGAACAAATACAAAACCAGAAGATGTAAAACAGAACCCAAAACATGTTAGACAGAATTTGTTGACCTTTCTGACAATTATTTTGGCATTTGTAACTTGCTTTTGACGGGGACACATTCATTCTAAAATAACACAAAAATAATCTAGTGTTGCGTCTCTAAAGTCGGTCAGTATATATTAAAAAAATACAAATGGATTTGTGAATAGTAATTTCAGTGGTTCATTCTTCATTATGAGAGTGGGATTTACCAGCAAAGATATATTAGTGATTTTTCTCAAAATATTTTCCATAGTGTTATTAAATCTATGTTCTTCTCTAAAGCAAGTTTTGGAATAAAATGTTTAAAAATGTATAATTAACGTATGTGTGGCTCATTGATAAGCAATGGATAAATGAATGAATGAATGAATGAATCTTTATTTCCTCCATGTATATGAAGATTTTGCATACAAAAAGAAATTAATAATTATTTACACAATAAACAAAATATCATATATTTCGAGATAAATACCCAATGAGAAAAAAAAACAAAAAACAAACAACAAACAACAATAAACACACAATACACATAATGACATATTCTTGTATACACAACAAAAACACAATGTTTTTCAATCAAAGTCTATTCAAAATTCAAAATTAAATCTGTTTTCAAATAATAGATGTCTGAATTTCTTAAACATGGGGTAAACATGTTTTGCTATGTAATACATCATTCTAGACCAATCTATAGGATCGCGATCGTATACTATATCACTATTAGCTCCTAGTAGTACTCCAAGAAGGTCATCGTCGTCTAAATTGAAAATGCCCACAGATTTTTGAATGGGAAGTTCATCTACAATTTTATAAAACATAACATTTCTCTCTGTTAATAGAACATGACACTCCATAATTAAATGTTTAACGATATCAAAAGACTGTTTGTTTCATAGAGTACATGTAGCTTTCTTAATGGCTGCCGATCCTAAAGTCACAAGTACTAGCAGTTCGAGTTTTGCATCGGGATATAAAACTGTCAACCGAATTAATCTATGTTCACAGAGGGTAGAATGCATTTTTGAATACCTTTTGAGTTCGTTTCTATTTTTATGTCACCCGATCGACAATGTCGGGTGACATATTGCTTTTCCTCTGTTTCTTTTTCCCTATTATTATTATGGCACCCTCAACGGAGTTGGGGTGACGTATTGTTATTCTACGTTTCTTTTTTTTTTCTTATTATTTTTCTTCCACCGATTTTGTCCAGCTTATTTCTCGGAATCCAATGGACCAATGTTGGTTAAACTCTACTATAATAAGGACCACCATAATAAGTTGTGCAGTGGACTTTTTGACGTGCATGATGTGCACCGTTACCATGGAAACTAAAAAAATGTAAAAAAAAATCAAAATTCTAAATCTTTCATTGTAAGACCCTACTTGATGAAACTTTATGGAAATGTTCCTTGGTAGGCCCTGATGTACCAACAATATTTAGAAATTCCAAAATGGCTGCCATTGTCATGGAAACAGGGCGAAAGTTTAACATTAGCCTTATGAGAAAATACATAAAAGCTGCATTTTTTTGAAGAATAAAGCATCAATCCCAATGAAACTTTATAGACATGTAACATGGCATGTATCAATGTGGCACCTGTCTTTGGAATTTTAGAAATGGTACCCGTTACCATGGAAATAGCAAAAATTTCAAAAATTTCAAAATGTTCCAAAATTAATGAAACTTTACAACATAGTTAATACACATCTGTATATACGGTCTTTGACTTTGGAATTTTCAAAATGGCTGCTGCTCACCTGACAATGGGGGAAGGGTGCCATCCGCTATTGCTTGCAATTGCAAATCTAGTTATTATTATTTTTCTTCCACCTAATTTTGTCCGGAAGTTTTCTCAGAGCCAAAGGAACCAATCTAAATGATGGTGCACTATAACAAGGAACCCTGACTTTCCAGTTGCAGTGCAACTTTGGAACTAAAAAATGGCTGCCATCACCATGGAAACCGAAAAGTAATGAAAAATTCCAGTTTTTGGTTTTAATGAATTATTTGGAGATGCATTTACTTAGAATCATTATATTTTGATACAATGTAGGTGCCGGGAATATACTGGTTTTGGATGATTTTGGTAATCATTGGAACTGCTATGTTGCCATGGATACCACACCAAAAATTTCCAAAATATGGAAATGCTCCAAATTTTATAAAACTTCACAGTAACGATGAGCAACATTGGTAGATGTGGAATTTGGCGTTGCAATTTCCAAAATGTCTGCTGTTACCATGGAAACAATGCAAAACGGGTCAAAATGGTCCAAAAACTTAAAAGTGGCATTTACTCTCTTAAAATGGTAGGTCAAATTGATTGAAACTTTGATGGTATGGTCCCTCCCATGTACCAATGTGGCATATGCCATTAAATTTTGGGAATGGTCTCTGTTGCCATAGGAACCAATCAAAATGTCAAAAATTTCAAAAATTTCAAAATGCTCTAAAATTGATGAAACTTAATAGGATTGTTGACTGGTAAGTCTGCATGAGACTTTTGAAGTTGGAATTTCCAAAATGGCCACCGTTGCCATGGAAACTGCAAAAATGTCAAATATTTTCAAAATGCTGCAAACTTAATGAAACTTAATATTATTGTAAACTGACAAGTACAGATGAGACTTTTGACTTTGAAATTTTCAAAATGGCTGCCGTTGCCATGGAAACAGTAAAAATGTAAAATTATCTAAAATGCTCTGAATGAACTGAAAATTTAGAGAAAGATGTATTGCCATGCTATATGTGCATGGACTTTTAAACAATTTTGAAATAGCTGCCGCTTAGTGGCAATGGGGGGAAGGGTGACATCCGCTATTGCTTGCAATAGCAATTCTAGTCTAAATTACTTTTCCATATGTTCTCTTCATAAATGTCAATAGACTGACGGACAATTTTCGACCACAGCACTTTTTCTGGTATGTAATCCTCATTTACATAGGTTTCAAGGAAATAAAATAGATCGTATTTAACAAGAGTTGTTATAAGATTATAGGTTATAGAGTGTTCGGCATTTTCATCCAGAATAAATTGACTGATGCACATGTTGAATAATTTTTTATGAGTTGTGGTCGATTTACTCCTACATAATCGCCCAAAGAATAAAAGTTTGAATTTGTCAATTACAGCTTCCAATGACCATAAACCAAGGTTGCTTATAGTTGAGTTCGTTGGTGAATATTTGTCCATACACTGTATATATCGCGCAGCATATCGTTGTGTTTTCTAAAAGTTCTATTTCAGAATTTGAGAGTTGTTCCCATCCATACTTCGCAAGAGTACAATGTTGTAGGCAGAACAAAACGCTTCCATATTAACGTGTTTGTAATCGGCGTAAGGCCTTTCGGGTTAACTCCAGCACTATACAATGAGTGTAGATTTTTCTTTAACTTCTTAGCCGCATTTTTTGTTCTTCCAAACGTTTTGTTATTGTTAGTTATCAATGTACCAGCATAAATTGTATCAGTTTTACGCGCTATTTTTGTATTTCCAAGCTTAATGTCAATATCTGTATTATTATTAAAAGTCAAGACACAACTTTTTGTTCCGTTATAGTTAAGTCTCCATTTACAAGCATAAGTTTGTACACAGTCGGGAAGACCTTGTAGACCTTTTGGCGAAGCACTAAGAAGGGTTGTATCGTCCGCAAAAAGAATGACAGGAATGTTCAAATAACCAATACGTATTCCACAATTTGTTGAAATCAGCTGACATATCAAGTCATTTATATATAAGGAGAATAGCCAAGATGAGAGTACTCTCCCTTGCCCTACACCCTGCGAAATGGAGAAATTGTCACCAGTGAGTCCATTATATTGCACATGTGCACTAGCAGATTTGTAGGACATAAAAGGTATGTTCCATAATTTACCAGTAACACCGATTTCTTTCAATTTCAGAAACAGTCCGTCGTGCCAGATCTTATCAAACGCTTTCTCGTTATCTAGAAAACCAACATAAAGTTTAGATTTACTTTTCATAAACACGTTAATACATTCTTTGAGTGTGTATAAAGCGGGGATAGAACCATATTCAGGAACAAATCCAAACTGTAAAGGATCAGGAAAAGTCTTATCAAGTACAGTAAGCATTTTATTTATTCGATGAAGGACTGTTTTGTCATGTAATTTTCCAAATACGGATGTTAGGACAGTCGCTCTGTAACTATTCGGATTACTCTTGTCTTTGTTATTTCCTTTATATAACGGAATAATTATGCCATTTCTATATAGTAATGGAATATATTCGTATTTAAGTATAATATAAAAAAATATAACAAATCCATTTCAACAAGGTATTACCATCGTATATTATATGTTCGTTGAATACATAGTCCGGTCCTGGAGCCTTACCACATTTGAAAGTTTTAATTTGCTCATATATTTCATCTTAAGTGTAGGGCACATCGAAAAAAGCATTAAACGGTTTGCTAATTTGACTGCTATATTCACGAATTTTTTCTGTGACATCCATATAAAAAGATTGATCAAAATTGTAATTTTCGTGTTCATTAGGAGTATACAAATCGCTAAAATAAGTACTCCACAACTTGCAAATATCCCCGTTATGAGTAACTGTATTTCCATCATAGTTCAAATAAGTTGCTGGCGATTTGTTTGTCTATGCTTTCGCACTACACGATAAAATTGTCCTATGTCCATTTCGGCTGCATTTTGCACATCAGCAAATTTTTCAGATTCCCAAAATCGCTCTGCATTACGTTTATGCTTTCGAAATTCTCTTTTCTGATCCTTATACTGTTTTAAAAAATATTGTCGTTGTTTCGTGTTTGTCCCATTGGCACCCACGTTTTACAAGCTTGTCGTTGCTTATTATGGTAATAATCTAAGCTTTTTCTTTTCCAGTACGGTTTTAGATAGTGGGGATACAAGAATTTGCAGCGATATGCACAACATTTTCAATAATTGAGTTTATATGTTCTATGTAATTTTCGTTTATTTCACACGAGTTCAAAGGTAAAACTTAAAAATTAAATAATTTGTCTAGTTCTGTTTGATAATATTTCTTCTCCCATTCATCACATCTCGACCACATTACAACTTTACGATAAAGATGAAATTTATTTGATGTATTACATAGCAAGTTCATATCTAAGAAAATCAAAATAGGATAATGATCTGAAACATTTTAAAATGGACAGTCATTTCTGACTTCTACATTTGTAAAGCCATTACAAAAGAATTCTGGAATGAAAATATAATCATTCAGAGTTTTACGTGTCATATCTTTAGAACTAAATGTAAAATCAGGGCCTTTACGACCGGACATCAATGGGACAGGAGATAAATTATTTTTTGTAATGAAGTCTATGACATTTTTTGATTTACTACTGAAACTTGTTACTGCAATATCAGTATTAAAATCACCACCTATTACTGTTACACAATCAACCGACATTCTATCATAAATACTACACACAGTTTGAAAATATTGTAAATACTCTTCAGCTAAATGATTTGTTGATGGTAGTACCTATGATACATAAACAGTCACAACCATGCTTGGATAATTTGACAGCACAAATTCTGTCATTATCAACAAATAAATTAGAAGTCTTAAAACAAAATGTTTTCCTTACAAGAATAGCTACTCCACCAGAGCCTCTGTTTGAATTTACTGAACTAGAGCTAAAGCATGAAAATACTCGAAAATCATTTGCTAACTCATATAAAAATGTAACATTAGTTCTATTTAACCAGTGCTCAGTTACAATACATATATCAGAGTCTGTAATGCGGGGTTCACACATTGCCGATTATTGCTCCCGTTTGAGATCAGACAGCAATACGATATGAAAAGTGAAAAAGTCGGATTGGTATCCTCAATTATCTGGAATGTCCTATCATTGTCTGAACGCATTCGTTTTAGTTCGTAACAGATTCCTACGGATCGGGAAGGGTCCGAATAGTTCGGCAAAGCATCCCGACAGTTAGGTGCGTCCCGTAACATTCGGGGCAACTCAGCCGATTTTGTCTAATCGGATTACAATCGTGGCTATGTCGTGACAGATTCTGCTGTATCGGATCGAATTCCGAACAATGTCTTGTGTATTCTGGACGGTGTCCTGTGAAACGGGAATGATCCGGAGTAATTTTTCATAGCTGTTTTTTTGCCGATTGAGTCCAGATTGCATCCAGATCTTGTCGATTGCGAACCGTTTTTTGCCGAAACCGTTCCGAAACAGTCCCGTTATTAATACGAAATTCGTCAACGATACCCACGTCAGAGTCCCGACAACTACAGAATACAATACGACTGAGACCAGACAAAGCCGTTTGCAATGCGATAGAGCGGACCGTGATAGGATTACGTTCCGACAGTACCTGATCATCCCGAATATGCCGACAGTTTTCGAACAAATAACTTCCGTCAGCGTCGGTTCACAGTCTGGTCACTGTCTGATCTCAGTCGGATTACATTCGGTAGAGTCGGGACGCAGTCGTGACAGACTCGGTCGAATTTTACCTGGCGAAAAATACAAATCGGATTAGAAGCGGATTCAGAACGGGATTATCGGGACTTATTCGCTTAGAAACGGTTGAATATCGGTGCTTCCTGAACACTATCTGATTGTTGTCGTGATCAAATTATTTTTTGTACAAATTTTAATTTAAGTTTGAATTTCCATCCACGATTCACAGGATCTTGATCAGACTTTTAATAAATTTTAATCGGGAATGGTCCTGTCAAGAACGGTAGTAAAAATCGTGTATGTGTGACCCCAGCTTAAGCAAGTTTTCAAAATATGAGGTGCCATACATAGCGCCTCTCATATTCCATGTTGTTATTCGTAACAACATGTGAAAAATAAAATATACAATATATAACAGATTGGACATGAATGTTATTGATGTTTGTTTTGTGGGATATAGTCTCGCCAGTACACACCTTCTGGCCAAAAGAAGTCATCATTTTCTACTGCAGTAAAGTCCCTCTCATTGATGTTAGCACGAAAAGTATATGATGCAATGTCTTTGTATTGTCGCTTTATTAGCAGTTTTACAAAAGTTATATTAACCCCTGTACTTGACGCAAAGTTTCTAATTGCAGTATCAACTAGTTCGAAAGGTTTATCAACAGTTACATTGTAGAGTACGATTCTTCTGGAACGTTTCCTTACAACACCACGAAATACACTTGTATCTCCGTTTGTGACTCGAGTTTGTATTTGTTGAATCTGTTCTGTAGAAACTGGTCTGTCCACTGTATTTGGTCGTGCGTATGCATGCACGTAAGTGTTTTTTGACATTGTGTTTTCCTGATTATATACATGATCCCTATTTGCGCTATTTATACTGTTGTTTTCGTAATGTAAACTCTGATGATTATCAAGGTCAGAGTTAGCAGTTTTCGTCTGTGAATGTATGTTTTCACCAGCACTTCGATTTAAAGCCTCACTATAAGACATTGTATTTTTTCCAAGTGTTTTACATTTACCATCTATTGATTCTAGTCGGTTAACTATTTAATTGAAATTTTTTGTCTTTGTTCGTCACTCGTGCGTATCTTATCTTCTTGGTCTTTTAAATCTTGAGGTTGTAGTTTGATTTCTGACCTTAGGCGAGTTACTTTTTCTTTTTCATCATACACTTCTGTTTTTAATGAATACATTTGTCTATCTTTGTCATGTACATAAACAAGACGCTTGATCTCACACTCGAATTTCTCATTTATTGTTTCAATTTTATCGTTTAAAGTTTTAAGTTTTTCATTAAAACTTTGTTTGATTTCGAGAAGTGTTGCAAGTATATATGAATTGCCTTGGGTGCTTGTTCCACGGTTCGTCATTTTGTTGAATACCTCATGTACACTGTTATCGCCAGTATCGAAATGAGCATTCGTATTCCGTCTGCCTCGATAAATTAAAGGTTTTAGTTCATTTCTTGTGAGATTGCCCTCAAGAAAATTAAATAAGGTGTAAATGTCATCAGAAAGCTTTTCTTCGATTGACGGTCCGTTTTCACGGTGAGTACGTTCGATGGGTCTAGATTCTTCTAGAAGATTCTCGATATCTGACTTTACTAACGTCATACATAAAGTATACGTAAGAAATCACAATTAAGACTATATTTGAGATTGAATTGTCTCCCTTTTTCCTGAATGCATTCAGCCATAAATCGCCTTTATCTACATATTTTTCCTTAGTCTAATTAGGATATTTGAATTAAGACAACATTAGTGGAAAACGTTTATTTTCAGTTAGGGAATCATGAATACATTGGACAATTAAACAATCTTTTGTTGGTTGATACTGTACGTGTTTGATAGAAACAAACCGATCAAAAAACAGATACAGCCCAATGCCATTAATTCTGCTTTGTGGTCTGGTGTTGTCTTTTTTTAAATGTTTTCGTCTTTCCTTTTTTCATACGTAGTCATCCCGGGCTTTAATATCTCAGATCGTTAATCTATGTCATAGCTTAGACTATTTCTTACGAGTTATGTATTGTGAATTGTTGCAACTGTCTTTTTAAACTGATTTTTACCGACTGCTGTTGCATCGTTTTCTAAACTTAGGAGAGAGTTCTGGGTCGGTAAACATGTTTGTCCACCGCCATAATTTATGCTCGGTCATATGCTTCTCAGTACTTGACTAAATTGCAGCTTATAATATTTGTGTTTTATTTGCACATGTTTGCTTTCTCGTTTTAATTCCCTTTCCAAAAAAGAGATTTCGTCAGTGCACAATTAGTCGATCTTTAAGCTAGCATGCACGTCTTAAACTTGAAAAAGCAGTTTAGATTTGTTTTTAGTATTTAATGATGGCATATAGTTATCATAAATAGTATTTTGAAGGTTTTTTTTAACCCCGTCAGATAAACCTTATTGTCAAGTTAGAATCACCATGTAAGAAATTATATAAAAAAATCGAAAGATGAATATTTATGGTTGACAAAAACTTCACGCCAACATAATCATTATACATGTGTCGTATATCTTATTTCAAGATAGTTCTTGTTTGTTTATTGTCGTCAGTACATAATTAAGGCAATCTGAAATTGAGCCCTGGGTCTGAACTTAAGCTCAATAATGAAGGTCATACGGTAACCAATAGTTGCTTAAAATCAACATTACTCCCCCTTGTAGTTAGCTATCTGATTGTTTATATCGTTAGATATCGACCATTCATCTTTTTTGGTTAAACAAAGGATTTATTAAAAGTTTTATTCTTTATTCATATATACTTCATCAAATTGTCTGTACGAAATAAAATGCCCCTCCACACCAAATTTTTAAACAAATAAAAAGATTGTGCGTTCCTTCTATGATGTCAAAATTAGAAAGAAAATTAACGGAACATCTGAGTGGCAATCTCCTGGTTATATTTTACCAAACATCTCTTTAAACAAGTATCTACAGTAAGGTTGAACACATAAGTAACGAAGTTTTTTTGGGGAAGAACTTCTTGCAAACACGTTTATGAAATATCGAATGAAATAAGTGTGGACACAGGCTCGTGGATTGTATCCAACATATAAAGAATAACACGGTCAAACTCATAAGACCCAAACAAATTCGAACTTAATCTGGATTTAATCATGGACATTTGCCAGCCAGACAATACCACCAGAAAGACAGATATACAGACAGATAAGACCATCAGACCGACAAGACCATCAGAGAGACAGACCGACATAAAAAAACATCACCAGACAGACACACAAACAAGACCACCAAAGAGACACAGACAGACAGACAGACACACAAACAAGACCACCAAAGAGACACAGACAGACAGACAGACACACAAACAAGACCACCAAAGAGACACAGACAGACAGACAGACAGACAGACAGACAGACAGACAGACAGACAGACAGACAGACAAGACCACCAGACAGACAGACACACCAGATAAACAGACAGACGGACAACAACACCAGATAAACTGACAGATAGACAATATCACCAGACAGACAGACATACAAGACAACCAGATAGACAAGACAACCAGACTAGACCACCAATCAGACAGACAGACAGACAGACATGACCAGACAGACAGACAGACAGACAGACAGACAGACAGACAGACAGACAGACAGACAGACAGACAGACAGACAGACAGACAGACAGACAGACAGACAGACAGACAGACAGACAGAACAGACAGACAGACAGACAGACAGACAGACAGACAGACAGACAGACAGACAGACAGACAGACAGACAGACAGACAGACAGACAGACAGAGACAGACAGACAGACAGACAGACAGACAGACAGACAGACAGACAGACAGACAAGACCACCCGGTGGACAGTCAAACAAATATAATAAAGTCTCCTACAGCTCCACTTCACAGGTCAGGAACTTGTATAACCAGTCAACACTAGATGAGTAACGATCTACATGTATATCAATCAATAAAATGTTTTTTAGATAATTAAGCACAAGTCCCACACAAATCGATTTAGTTTAATTAACCCAAGTTAAACTTAAGGATGATTGCTACTCTATTTTAAAATAACAAGCTTTTTAAAAGACTTTTATAAATTGATAGTATACAATTAAAGAAACTATAAAAGCAGAAAAAAAATGGTTTGCATGTTTTCGAGATATAAGTCGTTGAAAATTTGGCGGGAAACAATTTTCTCTAGACTTTTCATTCATTTTACATTGGCCACAATTTATTTAAAACAACTATGAAAAATAGCAAGGATTTTATAAGATTTTGAAAAATGGCTTATTTAAATATATGTTATGAAAATATGAATAAAAAGGGGGTAAATGGGCAAAAAAATTCGAGGCACATTGAAGGGTAAAACCAGAGGATTGCGAAAATCTGACAAAATGTCTAAAAACTTTGTAGCAAACCTCCTTAATCAGCCTTTATTTGCGTCTTGGTTTTAAACGTCATATATAAAAATGTAACATAACGTTGCTATAAAATAAAGAGAAAAGCAAATATATTTGCGGGTTCCCAAAAGGTATCTAGGACCGAATATCTACAGATAAGCCTTTTTCAAATTATTTTTACATTTCGTTCTTATATTGTACTATAACACCACTGTTCCAGTTTAGGGGGAGGATTGGAACTCCGCTAACATGTTTAGCCCCGTTTTACTTACATATGTGCCTGTACCCAAGTCTAGAGCCTGTAATTCAGTGGTTGTCGTTTGGTGCCGTGTTACATATTTGTTTTTCGTTCATTTTTTTGTACATTAATTAGGATTTTAGTCATTTATTGTTCATCTTTAAAAAATGAGTCTATCACAGTTATTGGTCTCTTCAAAACTGAGTCGATCCAGAGCTTTACATTTTGTGTAGAAAATGCATATTACTATATTGCAGATAAAATGCCTAGACTACAATTCATTGACGGTTCATGTAATTGTTGTCGTAACTAATAAAGATACGACTGGATTACGAACTTGAAAGATAAGAATTAATTGGAAATTAGTGATACGAAGCAAAAATGTAATTTGTTTTTAAACAAAAATTTCCTAAAAGAAATAGTTTTCTGTGATATAAATGACTTTTTGTTTTATTTATATCCCTCTTTTGACGCTTTTATACCCTCTTATTGACACCATGTAAACGGATTTAACCTATGAGATTAAAACATTTGTTTTATCAAAGAGCATTACACATTCGTTTCATCAAAGAGCTTAAAACATTTGTTTCATCATTAGATTTTTTTCAGATAAGGTTGTACAAGTTCCGGTTAGATGAAATTTAAAAAAACAAGGCAGGACAGAAATTTTGATTTAAAAAATACAGGACATGAGTTTCGTTTGAAAAAAGGCCGGATGAGCAACTGGGCAAAAAAACAGGACCAAATAAAATAAAAATGCAGGACAGAAATTACAACTTTAAAAAAATGCAGGACACAATTCAAATGGTAGCTTCCTGAAATATCAGATGCATGACATTAGGTGATGTGAATATACCACTTACATTGTGATGCGGCAACTGGTCTACCATGATAAGAATACTAACAGCATCATTTAATTTCAAAAGGTTTTTCGAGAAATCATGCATTCGGTGTGAGCCAAGGCTCCGTGTTGAAGGCCGTACTTTAACCTATAATGGTTTACTTTTTAAATTGTTATTTGGATGGAGAGTTGTCTCATTGGCACTCACACCACATCTTCCTATATCTATTGAATTTGCGCTTCAGAATTTTGCAACATTTCGCGAAACTAAATTGAATCTGTAGGAAAACAGACTTCATCTTATCTGTGAGAAGATATATTTAAACTTCAATGTTGGATTACGTTATACAGTCGATGTTAGTTTTTTTTTATCGTCCCTGGAGTGCCGATTGGGAGTCTCAACATCTTTCTGCCTTTTTGGTTCTAAACTTCTCGGATGGGTAGATTTGTATAGAAATAGTTCTAGGTGTTTTTTTTTTGTTTTTTTTTATCTTGGGTCACAATGCAAAATCACTGCAAGTTCCAGCTCAGGCCAACTCTTTACTAGAAGATGGAGTAAGTTAAAATAGTTCCGGAACAGAATCGATCAATGTTGGGCGTTATAAAGTTGCAACTACGAGACAGGGCTTTACGGGTTGGGGTGCTTTCTGTAAGGTCAGCGTCCTCAAATTCATATATGGACTTGACTATGATGTTAAATGGTCTCATTGGCACTCACACCACATCTTTTTATTTATATTGATAGGTTAAAATTCTAATTTGGGTGCTTTCTGTTTTCAAGTTGTGTATTTAGATATCGGCCTAATGTAGTAGTGCTCATTTCACACTTTAAAGTATTGTCGCTGCTGCTGTTGCTTCATGTTGAGTCATATACAGATACAAGGTGTTTCCATGTAATGCTTTTACTTCCTCTACAGCTCTTGTGCTCACTACCTTCTTGTGTGTGTTTTGCTGCTGCCGCTAGTCGAGGATAGAGAGTTGTTGTTGCTGCTGCTTAAAATACTCATATTAAGATTTTTTTAATAGATATAGGAAGATGTGGTGTGAGTGCCAATGAGACAACTCTCCATAATAAACTTTTTTCAATGCTCCTGCAACTTTTGTCGTTCTCATTTCACTTCCTAAGTAGTTATGCTGCTGCTGTTGCTTGAGGAAAGAACGAACAGAGGGGATTTTTCTTTAAATTCATAAACATATAAATAAAGAAAAAAAAATCATGCAATGAGTTTGAATGTGATTTCTTTTATTTGATTATTTAAAGCAGCAAATTAACAGCAACATCATAACTATCCCAAGCAACAGCAGAATACAATGAGCATAAGAGCAAGCTATAAAGGGCCCCAAAATGACCATAAATATTTTGTATCACAATTCAAACAGGAAAACCGACGCTCTAATCTATTTGTCAAAACGAGAAACATTTATCAAACATACCAACAAACGACAAGCACTGTTCCTGAATTAAATTCCTGACTTAGGAATATATGCAGCGGATTTGAACGTTTTAACAGGGACCAACCTTCACCCTTAACATGATACAGCACTGTACCAGCAGTATATTAATATTACAAACAATATTAATTAAAAACGGCTTTACTCAGACTATAAAATAAATGAATGTAGTATGAAATCGTGTGTACCAGTGTATGACTGAAATTTCCTCAAATTTACTTTACATATGTTGTAATGACTCTTGCTCTTTCTGCATGAAAGAGAATAAACTTTCAAAGAGGAAAAAAATAAAATTGAAGTCATCAGCTACATTTCCTTTTATCTGTTTTGACTCCTTATAATTTTAATATCTTGATTTATATCCTTGCATAAAGTTCAAAGTTTGTTCGATTTCCTGTAGTATGCGCTGCAACGCATTTAAAAAAATTGGAATTGATGACTAGGGACTCTACAAAGATCTTCTAGTAATCTAAATAAGTGTCCATCGGTTGATAAATAACATTGCGCATTAACATAACAACTGTAAAGATACAAATGTCGTCTTCACCGAAAACTTTAACAAATCAATTTGGAAAAAATGTATCAAATATGACACCTTAAATTAAAAGATACTGATATATTTCATTTTTTCTATAAAAATCGTATCTTTTAGCTTACTGTCAAAAAAAATATGAATCTGTTAAAACAATCACGGACTTACGTATGCAAAGTCAGTGATTAATAAATGTACGTTTTCACCTGTTTAACGGTCTAAACATGATTTTGGGAAAAGAAAGACAATCCAAATTATTAATTTTCACTTTCATATGTATAATGTATGTTGAAATGACGCTTGGAAGGTATAAATAACATGAAGTTTACGCTTCATACGTACAAATACCATTGTTAAGTAACATTTAACGTATAAAGTAGATACTTATGTCGCTTGTGTTGTTTTCTCTAATAGAACATGTTCTTTTTTCTTTGTTAATTCAAAAAGAGAGCTTCTGATAGGTTTTATATCATCTGTGACAGTATTTTGTAATAATTCGCTCTTAACATTATATCTATCTAATTGACCAAACTTTGTCTTGATAATTCTATACAACCCTCGTATTAAAGAGATAATCTTAACTGCAATTACGATTATCCCAACATGGCGACGGCAGATATAGATAAATCTTTACAGTCATTTTTTTCAAATACAGCATGTTTTTGTCAATAGTTACTCAGCTGCAAGGTTTTTCTATACCATTACATCATATTTGAATCGTAACGGTGCACTGGAATTGTCCAAGCGCTTTGAAAATTGCCGTTGAAAAATTCGGGAAAAAGATAATCGTAATTATGGTATTGAAAAATGAGAAGATAATCGTAACTGGATAGTGTTTTATTGTTATTGACACTAAAAACGTATATATGATAGCACATGATTAATTTATGATGATGGATTAATCACGTTTCAACATCTTATGAAACGTGATTAATCTTTTTGCACCTTTTGGACCTTTTGGATTATAGCTCTTCATCTTTTATAATAGTTCTAATGAAAACAGCTATACATACTATGATATCATAAAATTGGAAGGTTCAAAAAGCTTCGAGGAATTTGGAAATGGTCAAAACACGAACTATGTTAAAATACAAAAAGCACAAAAAACTAGGAATCTCACATAATATGGGAACGAGCGGAGAGGCAATTTTAAAGGAAGTTATGATATATTGCAATAATTGTCGGGCGGAATGCATGTGTCACCCTACATCAGATTTGTGATTAAGACTGTTAAACAACATTGATTTATCCTGACTAAAAACATAGAAAATGTAGAAAAAAATGTTTTAAATCATTTATAGCAGGTGGCTATATGTGATATTTCTCCCCCGGGTAGCCACTGCTGTTTCAATTATAGCGCATACCCTATTATGCCATAATGAAGTAAAAATAACGTTCAGTATTCGCCCGAGACAAATTGATCATCTATGTCGATAACGTACTGAAAATTACATAAAATTAACCCCTGTTATTTGTTTTGCAGGAATATAGTTGAACAAATACAAAATCTCCAATACTTGTTTCGTAGGTGACCATTTTGTAGTGGACATTTTCAGTTGTTTTATTTTTCCCCCACAATCCCTAAATTTCAATAGAAATAAAAATGATTCTATTTATCAAAGCACGTACTAAGCTGTACTTTGATATTTTTTTCATAATTTTAAAACCAAATACTGAAGGAGATTTGAACCTTTTCGTAGTGGACATTATCACAAATACGGTATCACTCTGGTCCATATGATGTGCTCTTTTTTCCAACATTTAAACTGCCGTTATAAAAGCATAAAACTTTTGTAATATCCTTATGAGAATGAATGTTGAAAAGGGCGTTCTGGAATCAACAGCTTATTAGTAGCCTTTGTAAAAATGTTAAATCTAATTACATGTACTGACTGTACAAAAGAGGGACGAAAGATACCAAAGGGACAGTCAAACTCATAAATCTAAAACAAACTGACAACGCCATGGCTAAAAAAACTCACTTGTAAATTTCAAAGACATTTTTTTTTTTGAGTGGCTGGGACAAGAAATCACGGTTTTGTTGAAAAATACCAATAAATTGATTTATATAAGTAAATTTGTCTTAGATATTAACCTGCAAGTTTCTTCATTTATTTTTATTTTCCGTGAATGTACATGTCATCAATTAACTGGACATTTGCACTTTATCACACAAAATACCATTGAAATGCTAAAAGACACATTAATTATTTTTCAGTTACTATTATCCGATAAAGAAATTACGGTTACCAAACAAGAAAAATTCCATAGAGTTACGATTATCATCCCGAATTTTTCAACGGCAATTTTCAAAGCGTTTAGACAATTCCAGTGCACGGTTACAATTCAAATATGATGTAATGGTATAGAAAAACCTTGCAGCCGAGTAACTATTAACAAAAACATGCTGCATTTGAGAAAAATGACTGTAAAGATTTTACTTATATCTACCGTCGCCATATTGGGATAATCGTAATTGCAGATACGATTATCTCTTTAATACTAGTGATACATGTCGTCATCATTGAATGGACTATCGGTTATTGATTGTGTTAAATTAATGTTATTTATATCAATTTGATTTGATATTTCATCTGCAAATAAGTCATCATTGCCGTGAATATCTTCATGATTGACCGTTAGATCTGTCGTATTTGACGAAGTACTCATTATTTACACCTTTGCACATATAAAACTACAGTATATAATGTGAGTAGATTTTAACCTTCACTATAATTGTTAAGTATTAAAAACATATGCAATCATCAAAAGTCTTTTCGGAGTCACATTTTACATATTTCAGCTGATATTAATAATCCGGAGAGACACTTGTACTAATTCATGAAAGAATAAATTGATGAAATGCTTTTAAATCACAGTTTGCAGTTTTTCACTCACCGATATAATCACCGACTAGCTTTCTAAGGGCACATAACTGGTCATAATGAAGAGACAAATGTTGCATTTCATATTGGATTTTATTCTAAATTTCGTTTGATTAATTTTATAAATGAAACACATTCAAAACGATGCCTTTGTATCATTTCAATAAATATTTTGAATACTCCAACAACAAAAATTTGATATCATCCCACTTTAAAATTATGCAATTTGTTTGAATTATTTCCCTTAAAAAAGGTACACAAAATGTGCTATTCTTCAATGCTTATACATGATTATATATAAGGAATGTGTTGAAAATTAACATTTAAAGGTAGGTGAACAATCATATAATAGCTCCTTTATATATTGAAACATAAACAGAAAATATAAATGGTTAACCTTTTTCTATAACGCATGAGCTATAAGTCATCAAGACAGGGTCATAATGTCATGAGATTGGTTAATTTAAAAAGTTCGGCACAGATCTGTCAGATGCCTTTCCTGAGTCAGCAATCGTCTTAGTGATTGTCTTCAATAGTTGAATTTGAATGTTTCCATACAATAAGTAATGTTGCTGACAGAATGTTCAATCATTCTGAATATTCAGTAAATGTATTCACAATTTGTGTTGACCATCAACCAATATTTGGACCACTTGACACAAAAATTATCATTTTTAAATCACATAACGGCCTTCAACAATGAGCGCCCATACCTCATAGTCAGCTAAAATAGGCCTCGAAATGAAGAATGTTAACAAATAAATTCAAACAAGAAAACAAACGGCCTTACTTAAATACAAAAAATGAACGAAAAACAGATAAGTAACATATCAATAGACGTAAACTACTGCTACCTATTTATTTTTGTGAATGCATGAAATGAATTTTAATGAAATATCAATAGCATTTCCAAATGCACTCTCAGGCATGAACATTGATTACTGTAAGTTCAGAAATAATTCCGTGCATTGATTATTTCGCTTTTTTGCAATAATTAATTTGCAATTTCAGAGCCAATAGCGAATTACGTCTGGTAATTGAAGGAAACATTTCCTTAAGAATCGTTTTTTAATATAGAATGATGGCAGATCAATCAAACAAAGGAACAAATATTTCCTAGTCAAATACACCTCTGAGGGTACATTTAACTCAAATCAAAGTGTCATTTTACAAAAAAAGTAGCTAGTTAACAATTAAAACTAGCATGACGTGAACCAATGAATAATTTTCAGTCAGTAAAGTCTACTCACAAAAATCCCTTGAATCACGGTAAAACGGGTTTCACCTTAAAATCTAGATCGGATGAGTCAGAAATGAACATTTCAATAAAAAAAAACAAGTAATTGTTGATTGTCTTGCATAATTTTAACTCGTTGTTTTATACTCCAAATTAATTTTTTATGTATTTTTTATGGTTTTCCCAGCTTTGTTCATGTTGTTGGTTTCATCTAGATTATGAAAATATCTTTTAAAACACAGCTGTAGAAAAAATCCTAAGCTGTGGAGTTTCATACAGCAGTGCATTGTATCTTTACATTTGTTTTGTTAAAAGGGCATTAGTAATCAAATCGATGTTCACCGATTTGACTCAAATTCTCATATTGTATTTTTAACATATCAAAACGTAAATCCATATTACAAAAGTGTAAAATATAAAACTTGCATATTATTATGAGGCTGACTTCATGCAGGAACTTCTTAGGAAGAAAGATAAGAAGTAAGCAATATCCTTTAACTCTACTTTCCGCTATATAGATGACGTTCTTTCACTAAACAATTCAAAATTTGGTGACTTTGTGGATCGCATCTATCCCATCGAATTGGAGATAAAGGATACTACAGATACAGTTAAGTCGGCTTCATATCTTGACTTACATCTAGAAATTGACAATGAGGGTCGGTTGAAGACAAAACTTTACGACAAAAGAGATAATTTCAGCTTTCCAATTGTGAACTTTCCATTTCTAAGTAGCAACATTCCAGCAGCACCTGCATACGGGGTACATATCTCCCAATTAATACGATATTCCCGTGCTTGCGTTTTCTATCATGATTTTCTTGATAGAGAGTTACTGCTCACAAGGAAGCTATTAAACCAAGAGTTCCAAATGGTGAAGTTGAAATCATCCCTTCGTAAATTTTACGGACGCCATCACGAGTTGGTTGACCGTTATGGAATAACCCTTTCACAAATGATATCGGATATGTTCCTTACGTCGTAACTACAATCCCCTTCCCTTTCATGAATTTGACCTACTGAATTAGACTATTTACCGGATTTGTAATCACAAAAGCAACACGACGGGTGCCGCATGTGGAGCCGTATCTGCTTACCTTCCGGAGCACCTGAGATCACCCCTAGTTTTCGGTGGGGTTCGTGTTGTTTATTCTTTAGTTTTCTATGTTGTGTCATGTGTACTAATGTTTTTCGGTTTGTCTTTTTCACTTTTAGCCATGGCGTTGTCAGTTTGTTTTAGATTTACGAGTTTGACTGTCCCTTTGGTATCTTTCGTCCCTCTTTTACACACATGGGCTCGATTATATGTTAACGCATGTCGTGTGTATTTTGGTCTAGGCGCCATCTTATTAATCATCGACGTGACCTCCGAAGACTGCCAACGGTCAAATAACACGATATAAACATGAATAAAAATATTGATAGATAGCAAACGTCATATCATCGAAAAAATCTACAGAACATCACAAACTATGACGCACTTTGATTGATATTCCAAATAGAAGCTATGAATGCATCCATGCATAACTTACTTTCAATGAGGTTTTTCTTAATAAAGATTGTTCTCCGTATCATTTTTTGCAAAATCTGCCGTATATCTTGAACTCTCTATGTTTTAACTTGTTCAGAAGATGCCACTATGTTAGGAAAACCTCAGTGATACAATTAAGAAACTTTTAAACTAAGAACGTCCTCGTATATTGAAAAGCTACTGCAGTGAAGAGAAGAATAGTAATGAAAGGGTTAAACATTTCGCAGTGGTGTCTTGCCATGGCTTTGTTTGGACTTGTTTGTTTGCTTTTGCCATTGCATGTTTGTCCCTTGTGTTTTATTAACTGTGCGTTTGCATTCAGATATCGCAGATATTATTTATTCGCTCAAAGTGTATTAATCTACGTTTTTTGATTGAGTTAAGCCTGCCAATTGATATTTTTTTGTGTGTTTTTCTATATTGTGATGTTATGCTATTGATTCAGAAAAAAGGAGAAGGTGTTGATCCATTACAACGTTTAAGCCCGCGGCAAATGTTTACACCTGTCCTAAGTCAGGAATCTGATTTACAGTAGTTGTCGTTTGTTTAAGTAATTTATACGTGTTTCAAGTTTCTGTTTTTTTTTTTATAAATATTAGACCGTTGGTTTTCCTGTTTCAATAGTTTTACACGAGTAATTGTGGGACACTTAATAGCTTGTTGTTCTGTGTGAGCCAATGCTCCGTGTTGAAGGCCGTACATTGACCTATAATGGTTTACTTTTTTTAAATTGGTATGTGGATGGAGAGATGTCTTATTGGCACTCACACCACATCTTCTTATATCTATTAAGTACAAGAAATAGAAAGGAATTGTTTTAAATTTCCGTTGTTTTGAACTGGATCAAAAATATAGATCCACACCAATAATAATACGTTTCGCTTTTCAGACTTCACTTGTTAAAAAAGGATAAAATTTTTGTAGTATGAAATTGTTCAAATTATTATGGCATATTGTTATTCTAAACTATTTCCCAAAACTAATCGCCCTGAAGATCATAAAAAATATTTTATTAAAATAAAGTATGTCAATAAAGGTTTTGATTTTGTATATATTGCCGGTATATTTAACGACCATTCTGTTAAAGAAAAAAATCCTGGATATTTTGACAATACTGAGCTACCTCTTATTTGTTATATTGACAAGAAATCTACCCGAATATTTGTGTTTAATTATAGTTAATTGTGTAAAGAAAACGACACCTGTAACAAATATATACTGTTAGCTACCGCTCTACAAGCAGAAACAAATACAACTATGTATTGGCTCCCGAAGCTACACAAAACACCTTACAAATATAGATTTATTTCGTCGTCAAGCCATTGCACCACTACTAAATTGTCTATTCTTCTTACCAGCACACTTGATACAATTTAAAACCTGATAATGAATTGTTCAAATAAGGCCTTTGAAAATAGTGGAATTAATTATTTTTTGGAGTGTCAAGAACTCGTTGGAAGTACTTGATAAATTGCATGCTTATATTGGTGATTTTGAATCTGTTCAAAGTATTGATTTTCCACACTGTATACCACATTGCCTCACATTCTCATAAAGAAAAAATTCACACACCTAATTAAATGGGCATTTAAAAAGTCAGAATGTATAAATACATGTTCAAACTCTTTTAGGCCATTTTTTAGTAGCAATAAACAAAAAAACTATGTTAATTGGACATGCTTTGATACTATATATGCCCTTGAATTTTTACTAGATACCATTTTTGTTCGCTTTGGGGATTCCGTATATCGTCAGATTATCGGAATTCCAATGGGGACTAACTGTGCACCACACATTGCGGACCTGTTTTTGTATTACGTTGAGTTCCAATTTATGACAAAAATAAGCAAAGACCCATCGAAACAACATCTGATAAACAAATATTTGGATGATATTTTGGCTCTCAATAATGATGACTTCAGTATGTACATTAAAGAAATTTATCCTTTTGAACTTACTTTAAATAAAGCTAATACTAACAATGACCACTGCCCTTTCCTCGATCGCGATATCTATAAAACTAACGGAAAGCTGAATACTACAATTTGTGATAAAAGAGATGATTTTTCATTTCCTATCGTCAATTATCCATTTTTAGATGGTGACGTTCCCTTGTAACCATCTAACGATGATTATATATCTCAACTTGTACGATTCGCTCGTGTATGTAACAATGTTGAAGATTTTAACGAGAGAAATTTGTGTATCACTGAAAAATCATTACACCAGGGTTTTCGATATCACAAACTAGTCAAAACATTTACTAAATGTTATCATCGGTATAAGGACATCACTCAACATCCAAACTTCTTATACGTTCAGGTATTTCACATCCAATTTTTTTTTATAGAAATATTCTTTATAAAGCACAAAGGTGTCAGTATTCACCTCAGAAACTAACAAATCCTTTGAATAGACTTATTAAGAAGGGATATAGTTACGATACTGTTGTCAGGTCATTAAAGATTGCATATTTTGGCGTTAATATTGATTCACTTATAGGGTCTTTGCATCGGAACTAACCACATTTATTCAAAAAACAGTTGTTGGCATGACACGGGTTATGTTCTTTTCATATATGTTACGATGGTATGATGCTAAACCCCTAACGGGAAGGATTGTGCCTAATGTACATATGATAAAATCATAATCTTTCAGTCAGTGTAATTGAAGTCTGGAGCTGGCATGTCAGTTTACTGCCAGTAGTCTGTTGTTAATAATGTATAATTGTCATTTTGTTTATTTTATTTGGATATATATTCTGACATCAGACTCGGACTTCTCTTGAACAGAATTTTAATGTGCGTATTGTTATGCGTTTACTTTTGTACATTGGATAGAGGTATATGGGGAGGGTTGAGATCTCACAAATATGAATAACCCCTCCGCATTTTTGCGCCTGTCCCAAGTCAGAAGCCTCTGGCCTTTGTTTGTCTTGTATTATTTCAATTTTAGTTTCTTGTGTACAATTTTGAAATTAGTATGCCGTTTATTATCACTGAACTAGTATATATTTGTTTAGGGGCCAACTGAAGGACGCCTTCGGGTGCGGGAATTTCACGCTACATTGAAGACCTGTTTTTTTTCTACGGTCGGGTTGTTGTAACTTTGACACATTCCCCATTTCCATTTTCAATTCTATTACTACTAAAACTAGGCAGTAAATGCAACAGGAACATTCAATACGTAAATCTTGATTAAAAACCAAGATACAAACTATGCTGTAAATCATATGTGTTTTCCACGATAGAGCTTAACCAATGTATGAAAAAATATCTGATTCAGACGTTGAAGGATTAATCACAAAATAATACCAGATGGATGCTGATATAAGTCTTGGACATCTTTTAAATAACAAATTGATTGATATCGACTCTGCAAATCTATATACATCACACCAATTCATATAAGACATACATTGTACGCATCCCGAATTAATTACCTTTCATTCTTAGCTCATACACTTTTTGGTGAAAGCGTACTTGATAAAGGCCATTAGAAAAAACTCTTTTGAGGCATTTTGAAATCATTTAGCTATGCAAATGTTTTGAACCATACACAATCTTTGTTTTCCTATTGCAAAATAGTACTAGTAAATTCAATATCACATTTATTAAAATATGAGAAATTACTGCAGAATTGATAATATTTAACAAGCGACTAACAATTTTGGAAGAAGCCAATAGAACATTAGCATTATTTAGAGAATCGTTTGCATAGACAAGAGGAAAGCTGTTCCCTGTATCATACATTTTCGTGTGTCTATGATAACATGTTAAGCAAAACATCCGATCGTAAAAGTTTTCAACCTTTCAAGATACATATATGGATAATTTTTATACCTTTTAGATTATTTCATGAATGAATGTGTCAATGTAATGTAACAGTTCACAGGACCAATAAGTAATTAGTCATACAAACTAGTTCTTTGAAATCATCATGCACTGATCGTAGTTTCAAAGTCATAACCAAGTGTATGAAATAAGAACAATAGTATAAGTTACAAAACTTGTTTCCAAATCCACTATAAATAAATATGTTTATAATAAACAAAGTACAACAGAAGAAATTCATAAACAAATGATCACGTCAGCATACAATTGTTTGTGAGTATCTCAAACTTTTTTTTAATTTTCATTTCCATTTGGTCTTTATTTTAACTTTCATACAACTTTACTATGTAAGAAAATTGGCGGTGTCACATTTTCGGCAATACATGTTTTTGGGTTTTTTCGTGGTGAATCCAGAGTGACAGTCATATCTGCACTAATACCACATCTACTAATATCGATTAATCCCGCATCATTTTTGGGCTTGTTTCAAATTAGGAGCCCCTGGCTTTTGTTTGGATAAACGTCAATTTTTTTCACTGAACTGTGAATATTATTGCTAAGAGGCCAGATGAAGAACACCTCCGGGGCAGGGAATTCTTATCGTTTTCTACACTTTTGCCGGGTTGTATTCTCTGTGACACATTCCCATTTTTATTCTGAAGATGTCTTTTTAAATTTTTACCATATTGCCCCATCAAAATTATGCTGTTATCCATATGTAATCGGATTCTTGTAGCATATTGTTTGTCTCTAAAGACAGTTAACATCGCCCTTTGTGAATTTTATAACGGTAAGAGTGCGAGGTTTGGCATGCCTTAAAACCAGGTTCAACCCACCACTTTTATTCCCCTTTAAAAGTGTCCTGTACCAAGTCAGGAAGATGGTCATTGTTATAATACTGTTCGTTACTCTTTGTGTTACATTTTAACGTTGAGTCGTTTGTGTTTTCTCTTATTTTTGAGATATTGAGATAAGACGTGGCACGGTACTTGTCTATCCCAAATTCATGTATTTGGTTTTCATGTTACATTTGTTATTCTCGTGGTGTTTTGTCTGATGATTGGTCTGTTTCTGTGTGTGTTGCGTTTCGGTGTTGTGTCGTTGTTCTCCTCTTATATTTAATGCGTATCGCTCGGTTTTGGTTTGTTACCCCGATTTTTTTTTTTGTCCATGGATTTATGAGTTTTGAACAGCGGTATACTACTGTTGCCATTATTTAAGATATATCTTTGGTTGTTCATCAATCTGCCTGTTTTCTCCCTTTAAAAATGATGGGTTAAACTTAAACTTAGAGTGCAAAAACAGACATAATAGGTTATTATGATAATAAACGGGATCCAGCAGCCAAAACATACCAATACAACTAACAAAGCTTAAGACACCAGTACAAAAGGAGTTGCAGTTGATTGTTTAAGGACAAAGACAACGATAATATGCTTCTGTCGATGATGGTACTTATTGTTAACGTATATGATATACACCTTCTCGATTTATAACAAATTAAGTAAAACATACAGAGAAAGCTGGACGATATTGAAACAAAACTGTAATTACCTTTTTTTTTTCGAATCATACCTCAAGACCAACCTGCATAGGGCACAACCAAAATCAATAACTCGATAGACGGATGCACAAATACAGTCACTTTGAAAGTCAAAGTCATATGACCGAATGTAATATAATAGCTCGAAGAAAAATTAAAGGCAAAAGTCAAGAAAATTGAAAAGAAAAATACACGGCTTCAGCTGTGAGGAGACTCTCGATATTCATATTTTAGTTCTTGGTTCTCTACGACAAAAATCGGACAACGATGACATTAATCAAAGTCTGAGTAGCAGCTGCAAGCTCTTCACTATCGTTTCAGTTGAAACTTGTATACATCATACCTAGGTCAAGTGTGGTATGTTGCTTCTAAGTTCTAAATTTATACTTTTGATATTGAAATCGTCTCGTTTGTCATTGATTCTTTCTCCTGAAAAGACCGGTGGCTATCTATCAATGAGAAGGAGGAAGATGTGCCTGTTCGTTTTTCTTCTTTCTAGTTCAGGAAAATATGTTATAAGAGCAAATCAGAAGAGTTTAAATCAATATTGGGAAGAACATATCATCAATATACCTGTATATGCTACTAAAAAGTAAAATAATAAAAATTCCGAACTACGAGGAAAACTCTAAAAGGAAAGTTCCGAAACAAATGGCTAAATCAAAATCTCCAACATATCAAACTCGATAATATTTTTTTTTTTCAATTGTATAAAGGAAATCCGACTTGTATAAAAATAAGGAAAGGTTGACAAGCAGAAATGCATCGTCGGTTCCAGGTGGTATGCCGATCTTCAGCCGAGAAATTTTACCTTTTGTTCTAAAGATATGTTGTCAATGAGAAACTCTAGCATAATGATACATTTTTCTTCATGATAACATGGTTTTTTTTCGGGTTTTTTAAGATAAAATTGAGAATTATTTTTCCCAAATAATTGTAGCTTATGGTACCCTTTAAATGGAGGAAAAATTGTCAATTATGACTTTTAAACGGGGTTTGAATTTATTTGGTAGTGTAATGTAAAGTTTTGGCAGATGCGTAAGTATACAACATAAGAGCGATCTAAAGAAATCAGTTGAAAAAGGCTTAACTAATTAATTGGATACAAATAGAATTAAAAAACTCACAGATTGGACGTGACCGGCTGCTTATACAAATAAATCAATCACAACAATTAAGAGTACAGAAAAATAGAAGTGAGATGAAACAGTAATAAACTTTATTATCTATCTTTTATATTATTATTGACAGCTTATTTATTCCTCTACCAATATTTTCGTGCATATCGTCCTCCATTCCAGTTCCAGGGTCTATTTCCACCATAACGTCCGCCATATCTATTATATCCGCCGTAACGTCTTGGAGGACCATAGTTTGGACCATAATACTGAAATAGTAATAACGATAACAGTCAGCCTCAATTATGATGTAGATTCAATAAAGAAGACTATACTGGTCAACTAAAAAAATTGTCACGGGAAGGGGTGAGAAGAAAATGACAGATTCCTTGAAACAATGTCCTGTCAATACTTCAAAAAACTCATCACCCTATTATTGTATTTCAATTCCAAGGACCTAAAAAATCATTTTATCGGCATTCGTTTTCGCGTTTGAACATCGATATACTGTTGCCTTTATTCGATCGCTCATTAGCAATAAAAAGTTGAAAAAAATATATTTTGAAAATTACACAGAAAATACACCCTCTTTATGCATGTTACAATGTATATAAAGAAATATGACAAGATTATTTTTTAAAATACGAGAAAAAGGTAATTTTTCTTTAATATTGCCATTAGGTGCGTTTTTAAAACCATGCAATAGCAAACTTAAATTGGGAATAGAACTATATAGATTTGTAACTAGATATCAGGATTAAAGCACACAAGACACAAAAAAATGAGATATCAAGACATAATTCTAACGGATTTAAACAACGTAAGGTCAACATGTGGCATACAATTTAGTTGAGAACATAAGTTCCTTCAAACACATTAAAAATTACAGATACTAATGAAAACCTTAAAAGTTTTGTTTATTGAATCACTGCGATCCCACACCATAACCAGATAAATTAAAAAAATATTTATAGTTGCTATAAATTCATATAAACAATAGCGGTGGGATTTGAGCTGCTAAGTCCTTAGTTTTCTTCCTTGTGCCTTGTGTACGTACATAGCATGGTATACAACAAAAAAATCACAAAATTACTGAATTCTGAGGAAACTCAAAATGAAAAGTCCCTAATCAAATGGCAAAATCAAATGAATATACACATTAAACGAACGGACAAAAACGGTCATAATCCTGACTGACTTGGTACAGGCATTTTCAAATTAAGAAAATGGAGGACTGAAGTTAATTTTATAGAGCTCAACCTCTCACGTGTATGACAAACGCACAAATATGTTACTGTTATATCAGTCAAAAGAACTACAGGTACATGTACTTACAGCAGCTGCATCTGAAACAAATCATAAAGAATTACAGTTTTGTTTCAACTATTATAAAAAAATGTTCCTGAAAATATTCTTAAGACATTGACTTCATATGTGTAGTGTAAGCTAATCTAATATACGATATCTAAAGATAAAATATACAAGTAAAATAGGTACATGTAATGTTATTTTAAATAGGAAACAGAGCTATGATATTAGATATGATAGATATGATTTCAAAACCACTCTAATTGTTTCTACATTGCAGATTGATTCAAACACTGCCTTTGTATTTGAAATGTACTGACAATGAACCATTTTTTAAGATGTAAGCGAAATATCACATGCGGAAGTTTTTGATGCTCACTATTTATCTTTTCTTGTTTTTTTACAGTTTGGATATGATCATGTAACTTTTTATGTTTACTGTTATCAAGTCATTTTACAGTTACTATAAGTAAAAAACATAGATTAATTTCAAATAGTCTGTTTGGTATTTAATATAATGTCTTGAATGAATTTAAAACAATCAGGCAGATAATAAAAAATCTTCAAAGAATAAAATGAATATTGAATACATTAAAAATTCTGTTATGTCAGTCAAATGTTTACTTACCACTTTGTACAGCAAATGATCCAATAAGGACTAAAACCACCAACACTGAGACACTGATGTTATTCATTGTTTTCTATTCAAACTGTTTGCAGAAAGGAAGTGATTACTGAGAATTATCCTTTACACTAGTTGACAATTGTATACGCTTTATATATACTTCTTTTAATCAACTCACTGCAGATCTCTTAATCAAGAGGAAGAAATAATCACACACATGTTCCTGAAACAATGAGATTAAATTTATAATACAAATGTCAGTGCATAGCATAATCTGTATATATTGTCACATTATGTGCAAGAATGAAAATTGAAAGAGAAAAAAAATTCAAAGAAATGATTTAATTTGAGGGAACTATTGCTGTTGTAATAAATGATAACATAGTTTTTATTTTAAAACAAAAGCAATACTCATTACTGTGCTGATTTGAATTGATGTGGTGTGTTGTCATGCGAGTGAACGTTCTGTGCTGTTAATGTGGTCATCATCAGTCATTGTAATCGTTGAACATGTATGAACATTAAAAAAAAAGTTGATTGTAGAGATTTTCTAGAACAGTACATTAAAAGATAATTCATTTCCCCTGATGTTTTAAAAACAAGCAATTGAATATATTTTCCCTTGACATTCCTTAAGTATACAGAAAAAAATGTAAAATCACAAAACTACCTTACTTCGCGGAAATTTCAAATTGGAAATTAAAGTCTCTTTATTAGGTGGCACAATCATACGCTCAAACGCATTAAAGATGTAAAACGAATGGATAAAAACTGTCATATTCCTGACTGGTAAAAACATTTGTTATGTAAAAAATGGTTCATTAAACCTGATATGATAGCTAGCTAAACCTCTATTGTATGAGAGTCGCCAAAAAATCACATTATGTTGACCATGATTTCTGAACGAAAAAAACAGACATAATTGGTAAAAATGTCAAAATACGGGTACAACATTTACCATAGTGTTATAATTTTAATCGGTAAATGTTATTATTTCTAGAACATCTAAAACGGATACAAAAGACAAAGGATTCGTGTATATTGATACAGGAAGGTGTGGTATGAGTGTCAATGAGACAACTCTCAATCCAAGTCATAATATATAAAAGTAAACCATTATAGGTCAAGGTACGATCTTCAACACGGAGCCTAGGCTCACACCGAACAGCAAGCTATAAAGGGCCCAAAAATTACCAGTTGATAACCATTCAAACGGGAAACACAACGGTTTAATCTATATAAAAAACAAGAATCGAAAAACACTTATAAACAAGTTCGTTTTCTATACAAAAATATACAGGGCAATCTTTTTCTTTATTTTTATAGCAGTTTATTAAAATTTACTCAGTTTAGTTTAGTGTAGTGTTGGAAGGTCTTGATAAGGTGCTGATGATTCTTGACAAGACAGTCCCTTTTGAATCAAACGTTACAAAATCAAACAACTAGACAAAGACTAGTTTTCAATCGTATTTTTGCTCCCATTTTTACCACTTAAACACAGATTTGTTGTACAATAAATTCTGTAAAATTCTCGTAACGCCTTACGACATAAAGGGTATTGCTATCAGTTTAATTATATGGTGTCTGTTGCATCTGTTATAGCCGTTGTTGACCACAAAATGAACTTTCTCTGTCTTGCAGAGCAAAATGTTACTTAACGATTTTTTTTGTGGTTTGAATCGATATCAAAGGAAAGGAAATTATATTAAACAACTACTTTAGGTCTTTCAACCTCACATGTAAGATTTCGATGAACTTTTTATCTGTTATTGCTGACATACAATGTATACTAAAGGCCGTACGGTTGCCTTTAATTGCTGTCATTAATTTCATTTCAATTACCCTTCCATGGCCTCTGAATCAACCACCAGCTTAAGTTGTTTAGTGTTGCTTGTCTTAAGGTTTATGTGTTATGTTTTGTGTAATATTAGTTTTCTGTTTATGAGTTTTGTTTTATGATGAGTTTGGATGTTGTTCTGGTATTTTCAAACAACTTTTTCAAAACTGGGTCGAGCGAATTTTCTTCAAAAATGGCGATCACGACTTTTTATAAACTGGTGCCCAGTTTGTGTTAATTTATGATAGGCGGAACATACTGTCCTTTTGTGTAACTTTGATTTTATATTCACTTGGATCTACATTAGCCCACGCTTATGGCTTCTAGTATTTTATTAAACGTTAAACAAGTATTGATATATTTTGCTGTGTATGTTACAAGGGAGCAATCTCGTTTTTTTTTTTTAAATATATTGCAGGCTCGTTGGTGTCTTTTCTCTAGTATGTTGTATATTGCTTTAAATTTTTCTCCGACTGTTTCTACAAAAAAGACCCTTAAATGGTCTGTATTTTTTAAGGAGTTACAATTTCGGTAATAGATTCATTTGTACATCGTGTCTTGCTGATATTGCCGATAAATATCTTTAAATATTTTTTTAATGCATAAAACGTTTGAATACAAAAACGCAAAAGAATTGTTGAAATCGTCGTTTAAGTACAAAATCCATAAATAGAAGAAAATAGACGACTGTGAATGTCAGATAATTTGTAGATCTTGACTTACTGATAAGGTTTCCTCTTAAAGTTTTTTTTTCATCTGTAGTAGTGTTAAAGAGAATAGCTAAACATTAAAATAAATTGGTAAACGCCGTCCGACAGATGGATATTAGAACGCCTTCAAATTTTCCACCCGTCAAATTTTCTGAATCTATAGCGGTTTTCAAGACAATAAAAAAAATGACATTTTAAATCTTAGTTCTAATTTAAACCATGTCGCCCATATCAGTTAGCAGCCAGAGTATTCGGACCTATTTTTGAATTAAGATTTATTAATGATGGTTTTGACTTAGTACGTTTCTATAGGCCAATTGTTTGCAGAGATAAAAAAAAAATGAAAAAGAACCTATGACATCGACGGACGACGCCATCCAAATTATAAGAATTGCACACCTGCACATTTAGTGAAAATAACTTTAAAATAAAATGCACAGATAATCTAGCTAGCGTTACTGCTTTTGACTTACAAGAATCTGTATTTCTTGTCGGAGAGTATTTTCATATCTAAAAATCTAATAAAATAAAAATATGAAGATGTGGTATCGGTGCAAATAGGAATCCCGCTTTGGGGACCTAATGTCATAATAACAACGAATAATAAAAAATATAATATACTAGTACAGAAATAAACGGTTATACTGATTCACAGGCACAGTCACATACGGAATGTGACAGGCAAGCCTATTTGAACGGTTGATTGGTTTAAATGTTAATGAAAAGGAAAATTGTGAATATAAAATGTCAGCATGTATTTTCAAAAACTTCCATGTAGAACTATAATCTAACTATGCTATTACAATAGGTGGTTTATAAATACAAGTGTCAAGTAATTTTGATGTAAATATCAAATAATTTTTTACATACTGTAAAATCAAGCGAACACGTATATCTTGTATATCACAATCCGCTTGAATGTTTTATTGAAATTTTATCATATTCGTTACCACTGGATTAAAAAAAATCTGTGCATGACAGTTTAGTTCCAATAGTTGTAGCAAGCATATATTTTTAGTTTTTGCTACCTTTCGTCGTAGCTTATATTTTTTTTATAACCCTTTTTAATGCATCTATCGCAACGAAATGTGTATAAAAAATCTATGGCACTGATTAAAGTATTCACAATGTCATATGGACAAACATGTGTAAAGGAATAATCAATGAGAAAAAAATCCTGGAAAATAGAGAGAGCACATCAAATATAAGAGAAAAACAACGAAACAACAGAAAAACTAACGTGCAACGAAAAATCAAACAACAATGAAACCCAAACAGAAACGAACTATAATGTTATTGTTTCAGAAAAAGGGAGAAGGTTTGGATCCATTAAAACGTTTAACCCCGTTGCAAATGTTTGCACCTGTCCTAAGTCAGGAATCTGATGTACAGTAGTTGTCGTTTGTTTATGTAATATATACGTATCTCCGTTTCTCGTTTTGTTAATATAGATTATACCGTTGGTTTTCCCGTTTAAATGGTTTTACACTAGTAATGTTGAGGCCCTTTATAGCTTGTTGTTCGGTGTGAGCTAAGGCTCCGTGTTGAAGTCCGTAATTTAACCTATAATGGTATACTTTTTAAATTGTTATTTGGATGGAGAGTTGTCTCATTGGCACTCACACCACATCTTCCTATATCTATAAAATAACAATTGTCATTTTTCTAACTTGGTACAGGACATTTTAAGAAAAAAATGGTAGTTTGAACCTAATTATTTGGCTAGCAAAACCACCCGCTTTATGGCAATGTTAAATATAACACTAAAATGGCAACTTACATAACAGGACGGCAATACAAATAAATGAAAGAACATACGGGACAAAGAAACACACAGTTAAACAACACAATAGAAAATTGCGAAATGCTAATACATATTTAGGTACTAGGCTGATGATTTAATACACCAGACGCGTGTTTCGTCTTACCTACATTTTGTTAGAAATTATAAATCTTATTGATGTTTTTGTTGTTTCAAGTTGTATTCAAGGAAAGTCACATATACCTTTCATTCATGCATTAACCTTCAAAGATTTTTTTTTAAAGATGGGTATTCTTATTCAATTTTGTCAAAACCTTTTTTTTGTATTTTTCTCTTGTTCATAATATGCCAATACTTTGTTGAAACCTTTTGGATGCAGACTTGTAGGTGGATGGACGGACGGACGGACAGAAAGATGTAAAACAGAATACCCCAATCTAAAGCGGGGTATAATTAACTATCCGTCATGGCGAGGGCTTTTTTCTCTCGTTACTCATTTTTGTCGAGCATTCGACCTTTGTCGAATAGTCGAGACACAGCGATCCTACATTTCGTCGTCGTCGTCCAATATATTCACTCGGTGGTTAAAGTTTTAATTTATTATAACTTTCTTAAACTATCCTGAATTTCTACCAAACATGAACATAAGCTTGGTGATGATCATAAGATGGTATCCAGAGGTAAATTCTTGTTTTACCGTATCTTACTTATAAATAGCTGCGGAACAGTAGCTCTTATGTCCTTATGTTATTTTTTGACTTTTTGCGGACCATAGAGCCACGTATCATTCCTATTTCAAAGAAAACATGAGAAATAAGTGCGACCTGAACCTGGGTCGCAATTCCGAACGTTTTTAAATAGGAAAATCCGTAGCTCGATGGTGAACGTTTCGTCCCCGAATTTGTGTTACCAGCCCAGTAGTCAACACTTCGGTGTTGACATGAATATCAATAATGTGGTAATTTTTATAAATTTCCTGCTTACAAATCATCGATTTTTTTTAAAAAACTAAGGATTTTCTTATCCATGTTATCCCAGGCATAGTTTTCTTATCCCAGGCCGTTAGTTTTTTCGATTGAATTGTCTTACATTATCTTATCGGGACCTTTTATAGCTGACTATATGCGGTATGGGCTTTACTCATTGTTGAAGGCCGTACGGTGACCTTTAATTGTTAATGGTTGTGTCATTTTGGTCTTTTGTGGATAGTTGTCTCATTGGCAACCATACCACATCTTCTTTTATATATGGATTACCTTAGCCGTATTTGGCACAACTTTTTGGAATTTTGGATCCTCAATACTCTTAAATTTTGTACTTGTTTTGGCTTTATAAATGTTTTGATATAAGCGTCACTGGTGAGTTTTATGTAGACGAAACGCGCGTCTGGTGTAATCCTGTAGTGGTACCTTATAAATAAATATCTATGGTCCGAAAATAATCAAAAATAACATAAGCACCTAAAAGCTACGGTTCCGCAGCTAACTTATAAATGGACTAACATTTTAGTTTTTTCTGCCAGGAAACCTAACATTCACTCCGTCGTTAAGGTATTTAAAAGTTGAATACCATTATTAAACTATTCTGAATGTGTTCTAAATTTGGACAGAAGCTTATTCATGTTCAAAAGCTAGTATCTAGAAAAAAAATTGTTAAACTTTCGTTCCTGTTTTTAAATATTTTTCTTATAAATGGACTTAGTTTCGCATCAGTTAGCATAACATAAAGTCAGCAACTAATTTTTTAAAAACATTTATTAGATTCATAAGTTATCCTGGACTTTAAGAATCGTCTTACTATCAAAAGATAGTATTAAGAGGAACAATTTTATTATTTTTTTCCATTTTTTTTGGGCAAAAGTAGGCGAGACACTGGGTTCCACGGAACCCTTACGAGTTTTTCTCTCAGATCTTCTTATGGGTTTCATATCCTTCCTGCTATACCCTCGTCTGATATGATTGTTCCGATACATGGCAGAAAGAATGTTATTAATTATGCTAATTCAGAACTCTCATATTAACGTAGTTATAGATATGCATCTAATTGTCTTTTTTATTAACAAATTGTTCATATTGTTAATTATGTTCTCTGCAGTTTCGTATACCTATGTATTAATATAAATAGAACATCAGCATTATTGAGAGAATCGTTTGCATAGACAAGGGAACAGCTGTTCCGTGTATCACACATTTTCGTGTGTCTATGATAACATGTTAAGCAAAACATCAGATCGTAAAAGTGTTCAACCTTTCGAGATACATGTGTAGTAAATTCTTATACCTTTGATATTATTTCATGAGTGAATGTGTAAATGTAATGTACAATGTAACAGTAACTGGACCAATAAGTAACTAGTCAAACAAAATAGTTCTTTGAAATAATCATGCACTGATCTTAGTTTTAAACTCATAACCAAGTGTATGTAATAAGTACAATAGTATAAGTTACAAAACTTGTTTCCAAATCCACTATAAATAAATATTAGGCCAGACATTTCAGAGTTACACTATCACTTATTTATATAAAATACTATGGGAGAATCGATCGCATTACACTTATCAAATCTCATGTATTTATTATTCAGCTATAAAAATAAATGAATAAATGAGTGATAATGGTATAAAAATTGTTTCATACAACTGTCAAGGTTTAAATTCAAAGGAGAAGAGGAGAGATGTTTTGGATTATCTAAAAGCAAAAAATTGCCACATATATTGTTTACAAGATACACATTTTTCAGAAAAAGAAGAAATATCAATAAAAAATCTATGGGGAGGAGACTGTATTTTCAATTCTTTTGCAACAAACAAAAGAGGGGTAGCAATATTTTTTACCAAAAACTTTGAATACAAGATACATAGGATAAAAAAAGATGATCAAGGAAATCTGTTAGGAATTGATATTGAAATTGAAGGAAAAAGAATAACTTTGATATGCTTATATGGTCCAAATAAAGATTCACCTGAATTTTATTCTAGAGTAAGTGATATAATAGAAGACTTGAACAACCAATCAGTTATAATAACTGGAGATTATAATTTAGTCCAAAACCAAAATCTTGATACTTATAATTACCAAAATGTAAATAACCCGAAAGCCAAAGAGGAAGTTTTAAATATAATAGAAAATTATGATTTAACAGATCCCTATAGGGAATTGTACCCTGAACAAAAAAAATTTACATGGAGAAAAAATAATCCCATTAAACAAGCAAGATTGGATTTCTTTTTATTATCGCAAAGCCTTAATCAACATGTACATGATATACACATTCTTAACAGTTATAGATCGGATCACTCCCCAATAATGTTACATTTAAAGATGAATAACTTTATAATTGGTAAAGGTCTATGGAAATTTAACAATTCACTTTTACATGACATTGAATATTCAGCTGCTGTTAAAGAGACTATAAATAAAGTAAAAGAACAATATGCATCACTAGTATACAACAGAGAAACATTAGAAAAGATAAATGACTTAGAAATTCAATTAACTATAACCGATCAACTCTTTTTAGAAACTTTATTAATAGAAATTAGAGGAAAATCAATTGCATATGCTTCTTTTAGGAAGAAACAAAAAGATAAAAAAGAAAGAATACTATTAGGAGATATTAAAAAACTAGAAGAACAAATATTGTCAGAAGAAATATTTTTTGAAATTGAAAAAAAGAAAACTGAGCTTAAAGTATTAAGACAAGAAAAGATGAGGGGTTCTTACATCAGATCCAAAATGCAATGGATAGAAGAAGGAGAAAAACCTTCAAACTTTTTTCTAAATTTAGAAACAAAACATTTTATAAATAAAACTATTCCAAAATTAGTCAATGAAAAAGGTGACACTATCAGTGAGCAAGATAAAATATTAAAAGAAGCAAACAATTATTACAAAAGGCTTTATACTAAAACAGAAAGTTTGAATAAGGTCAACCTAAAAAATGAAATCCCTGATACTGATATTAGAAAAATAAATAATACCATCAGAGAATCTTTGGAGGGTGAAATTACTTATGATGAATTAACAACAGCTTTGCGAAAAATGAAAAATGAAAAAAGCCCTGGGTCAGATGGTTTCACAAATGAATTTTTCAAGTTTTTTTGGATAGATATAGGAAAATTTGTATTTCGGTCTATAAATAATGGTTACGAAAAGGGGGAATTATCAATAACTCAAAGACAAGGTATTATAACCTGTATACCAAAGGGAGATAAACCTAGACAGTTCATGAAAAATTGGCGACCAATAAGTTTACTAAATACCACATATAAATTAGCATCAAGCTGCATAGCTGAGCGTATAAAATTAGTTCTACCCCAAATTATTAACAGTGATCAGACTGGTTTTATTCCGGGTAGATTTATAGGGGAGAATACTCGTCTTATTTACGATATATTATTTCATACAGAACTAAATGATTTACCAGGACTGCTCCTTCTCATAGATTTTGAAAAAGCTTTTGATTCTGTATCATGGAGTTTCATTGAAGAAGTTTTAGATTTTTTCAATTTCGGCCCCTCTATAAAACAATGGGTGAGAACCTTTTACAAAAATATAAGTTCTGCAGTTTCTCAAAATTGTATTTTATCTGAATTCTTTGAAATTCAAAGGGGTTGTAGACAAGGGGATCCTTTATCTCCTTATATATTTCTTTTATGTGCAGAAATACTTGGAATATTAATTAGAAAAAATAAAGAAATAAAGGGAATTAAAATAGATGACACTGAATATTTGATCTCTCAATATGCTGATGACACGTCAATTATTCTTGACGGTACACCAGAGTCCCTTGACGCATCTCTCCGCTTATTACATAAATATGCTGAAATGTCTGGTCTCCGAATGAACTTAGACAAAACTAAGGTGGTGTGGATAGGAAAGAAAAAATATAGTCAAGATACCATGTGTGTAAAGTGGGGATTGGAATGGGGTTCCAGTAGGTTTACACTATTAGGAATAAACTTTTCTGTCAATTTGCAAGAAATGGAATCTTTGAACTATTATCCTAAAATAAAAGAAATTGGAAATATAATCAATATTTGGTCTAGACAAACACTTACTCCAGTGGGAAAGATAACAATTATCAAGACACTAATTATTTCAAAATTAAATCATCTATTTCTAACATTACCAACACCATGCAATACTACTCTTAAACAACTTATTCATACACTATATTCATTTATTTGGGAAAACAAGCCTGACAAGATTAAAAGAAAAATATTATGTCTGGAACATAAATTTGGGGGGCTGAAAATGTTAGACATTGAAGAATATATAAAAGGGTTAAAATTAACGTGGGTCCGACGGTTGCTAAAAAACAATACAAAACTCAAAAAACTTATAGAAAGTACAGAAAATATTAATATTGAAGATCTAGTATTTCTAGGCCCACCAAACAAATGTAAAAACCCCTTTTGGAAAGATGTTTTTAAAGCATGGACAGAAATGCAATATAAACTTAAACCAAAAAATGAAGAAGAATTTTTAACAGTTTCACTTTGGAATAATGAAAATATTAAAATAGGTAGCAGATCTGTGTTCTATAAAGACTGGGCTAATAACGGTATTTTGTTAATTAACGATCTGGTAGATAATGAGGGTAAATTAATGTCGTTTGAACAATGGACAAATATTTATGAAATTAAATCTAACTTTCTAGTTTATAATGGAGTTATATCAGCAATAAAATCATATCAAAATTCACTTAAACATAATATCTCTATAGAAAATCTTTATAAAGTTCATGGACCAGTTCTACCAAATAATATTAGAACATTTTTTTTGTCAGTCAAAGGATCAAAAGATATGTATAATATTTTCTTAGAAAAAAGTAATACTAGGCCTACTTGTGAAGATAAATGGTCTTTAAGATTAAAAAAAAATTTTGATTGGAAAAAGGTGCATAATATGTCTTTCTACACCACAAAAAGCTCTAAACTTCATTGGTTCCAGTACAGAATAGTGCACAGAATCATAGGCACAAATGAATTTTTATTTAAAATTAAGATAAAACAATCAGATAAATGTACTTTCTGTAATGAAGCTATTGAAGATATTGAGCACATATTTTGGACATGCCATAAAATTTCAGATTTATGGATTGAACTTGGTGATTGGATTTATAACCAAACACAAATATTGATTCCAGTTAATATAGATATTATTTTATTTGGAAATTTAGGTAACAATGGAAATGACAGGATAAAAAACTTAATAATACTCCTGACAAAATTCTATATTTACAGAACTAAACTCTGTGAAAATATTGTAAATTTTACAGGACTTAAAAACTACCTCAAAGAATCTCTGGTACTAGAAAAGAATTTATTTTTTAAAAGAAAACCTTTCCATAAGGCCAATATCTGCTGGGACCCCTGGCTTCCGATTTTAGAAGACTAGTTTATTATCAAAAATTGGTACATTATGTACCAGAATTATTTATACGTACATTCCTTTCCTTATCCACACCATCACCTATATTATAATTTAATACTGTTATATGCTGGTTTTATATATATGCTTGATGTTTTGTCTATGTTTATAACTACATGTAGGTTCCTCTAAGTTATTGCCTGTATACAAATATTTGAATAAATATATCCTGCAAGTAAAATATATTTATTATTTTTTATTTTTTTTTAATTTTTTTTCCAAAATTCAAAACTTCTGTGTTTTTTTTTGTTTTATTTATTTATTCTTTATAATTTATTATTATTTTTTTTTATCTATTCAGATTTATTGATCATTCTATATTGATAATGTTTTTAGTTGGATACATTATAATTTACAATGATTTATGAATGTATATATTACAGTTAAGAAACTAACAAATACTAATCAAATTAATTATATGCTACTAACGGTTAACGAGGCCGGGATAAGGTACCGGTATTTGATGTATCCACTAACAAATGTAAAAATATCAATAAAGTATGATTACTTCAAAAAAAAAAAAAAAAAAAAAAAAAAAAAAAAAAAAAATATTTTTATACTAATCATAGTACAATAGAACAGATGATCACGTTAGCATAACTTTTTTTGTGAGTATCTCAAACTTTTTTTTTATTTTCATTTCCATATGCTCTTTATTTTAACGTTCATACAACTTTACTATGTGAGAAAATTGACGGTGTCACATTTTGTTTAATATATGTTTTTTATTGGTTTTTCGTGGTGAAGCAAGAGTGACAGTCTCATCTGCTCAATACCACATCTTCTTATATATATAAACTCCGCAACATTTTTGGGGTTGTTTCAGACTAGGAGCCCCTAAATTTTGTAAGGATTAACGTCCATTTTTTTCACTGAACTGTATATATTTTTGCTAAGAGGCCAGATGAAGACCACCTCCGGGTGCAGGGAATTCTGACCGTTTTCTGCACTTTTGTCGGGCTGTATTCGAATTAATTCTCTGTGACACATTTCCATTTTATTCTGAAGATTTCATTTTAAATGTTTACTTATTGCCCAATCAAACTTATGTAAGCAAAGTGATATTTTATATCTCTAAAAAGAGTTAACATCGCCCTGTAGGAATTTTATAATGTTAAGATATTTCTTTGGTTGTTCATAAATCTGCCTGTCCTCTCTCTTAAAAAAATACGGGTTAAACTTAAACTTAGCGATGCAAAAAAAAACAGACATAATAGGTTATTATAATAATAAACGGGATCCAGCAGCCAAAACATACCAATGCAACTAACAAAAGTTAAGACACCAGCACAAAAGAATTTGCAGTTGATTGTTTAAGGACAAAGACAACGATAAAATGGTTCTGTCGATGATGGTACTTATTGTTAACGTATATGATATACACCTTCTCGATTAATTATATATAAATATACTAAATAAATAAATGATTTGGAAAATACGTTGAAGGTATAAAAAGTCATGAGAATTCCGAATGCAATAAGGTTCTATCCGGGCACTCTGGTTCTAACCCCTGGTTCCATCTGGGTTGTTTGGTTCTGAACCTTGGTTCTTTGGTTCGAAACCATGGTAACTGGTTCAACATCCGGGTTGTTTGGTTATAGCAACCTGAATTCCTGGTTCCATCTGGGTTCTTTTCTAGATTATTCTAATGTTCCCGTTGAACTTGAAGAAGATAACCACAAGTATCCGAATAAAAAGGTAAAGTAGGTCAAAGACGCTAAAATTGTTTTATAACATTAAACATTTCAGGATCGACGGTAAAAGAAGCTGTAAGGTATTTATTTTCTCATTCTAATGATTAGGAAACTAGATAAAAATAAAGCATCGTTTAGATTTTAAAAATAAATCGAAATGGTTCATTATATTGAACATTATTTTACTTAATTCAGTCGTTCTGTTTTTATTTATTTCCTTTAATATTTCTAGACGTTTTAAAACAACAAAATTTGGAGACCTGTCGTTCAATTGGCCAACGATATATGCATCTAGCCACTTCACCAGTTGACGACTTGCATATATATTTAAATGCACATTTAAAGTTCGAATGCATTTTATTTAATAGCCGCTTTGTAATAATATCAGATTTGATAGAAATACGTGTGAAGTATATAATATGTAACAAATCGTTTTGTTCAAAACGGAATCTTAAAAGACATATAATAAGAAAGTGATGATTAATTTAAGTTTTATTGAAAAACAAGTTATAAAATATAACAAAAATGTATATGTACAATAAATTTGTCAAATTTGATACTACTTGTGAAATATTATTAAGGCATGCATATAATCATTATAGGCCAAAAAGACTCACTTCAAAATGAAGATTGAATATTTTTATAATAAAATTGTGTGTGTGTGTTAATGACAGTGCTGGTGGAATGACTAGCACCAGCACACTATTCTGAACTTCTGTGTTGGTACCATAGAAAAGGAACATAAACTGCGGAGTTACTCTAGTCCGTTCGTCCCGAACGTCCAAAAAAAAGGGTTCCGTTGTTTTAACGTTAGTGGCCTCAACCAAATACTACAAAACTTATACACCAAATAAAAAGAAGATGTGTCATGAGTGCCAATAAGAACACTCCACAAAAGACTAAATGATACAGAAATTAACAGCTATAAGTCACCCTACGGCCTACGACAATGAGCAAAGTCCGTACCGCATAGTCAGTTATAAAAAGCACTGAGAAAGAAACGGACAAATTATGTACAAAAAATGAACAAAAACAAATATGTAACACATAAACAAACGACAATTCATGAATAAGAGTCTCCTGACTTGGGACAGGTACATACAAACAGAATGCGGCGGATTAAACATGCTAGCAGGATCCCCACCCATCACCTCATGTGGCATTAGCGCCAAAGAAGAACTCTCCACAAGTGACCAGGTAGCACAGAAATTAACAACTATATGTCACCATACGGCTTTCAACAATGAGCAAATAGGTATAGAAGATGTTGTATGAGTGCCAATGAGACAAATCTCTATATCCAAATAACAATTTATAAAAGTAAACCATTATAGGTCAATATACGGCCTTTATACGGAGCCTGGGCTCTCACCGAACCACAAGCTATAAAGGGCCAGAAAACTACTAGTGTAAAACAATTCAATGGAGAAAACCAACGGTCTAATCTAAATAAAAAAACGAGAAACGAGAAAAACGTATAAATTACACAAACAAACGATAACTACTGTACATCAGATTCCTGACTTAGGACAGGTGCAAACATTTGCAGCCGGATGAAACATTATTATAACATCACAACATAGAAAAAAACACGATAAAACGAAATTCAAACGAGGAAAGCAATGGACAAATGTAAAGGCCACTGACTTGCGACTGGCACATGCATACTAAATATAGGGCGGGGTTGAACATGTTAGCGGGGTCTTCACCTTCTCCTTAACCTGGGACAATGGTTATTTCCACATACAAAAAAATGAATTTGAAATTTGGTAGCGTCACTTTTACCGTTCAAGAGTTATCATGTTCCTTTAAAAACATAGAAAATGTTGAATTTGCGTTTTCGTTCTTTTAAATAAGTTTGACTCAATCAAATTTTATAAACCTTATACGTAATGCGTATTACCCCATAACACACTCTATCAAGTTCGAAATTTGGTGGTGTTACTGTTCAAGAGTTATTAGATATAAGAAGTTGGTACTAGTACTAATGATACAGATATCAACACGTAGACTAAAGATAGGAAAGATCATGCTTAATCTGTTGTTTCTGTTCTTTAACTTTAGTTTGCCTCAACCAAATGTTTTGAAACTTATACACAATGCTTATGGTCAATTAACAGTCAAAATTACGTGAATCCTGTTTCTATATGTGGAGTTTACTTGTGTTTTCTTTTCACAAGCAGGGGCATCTGTGGCCCATAGACATATTGTACATTTATTTCAGTAAACGGTTTATTTACTTCCTTTGGCTTCTACTTCTATTAGAATTAACTTGCATATTTTTTTAGGATTGCGGTGCAGTTTGATAACAGACAGTGACCAGCATAAAAAAGTGTTTCACTAGATTGAGCTCTTTGTCTAAGTGTACTTTAAAGGTTCTTCGCACTGAGTTCAGTTTATTGATATGCATATACCTTCATGTGATTTTTAAGATGCTTAAACAGACTATCCATATCAACATGTCCATCAAATGAAATCCAAGGTAAAATGATTGAACCATTTTGAATTATCAATCTATCACAACTTGCAGTACATGGTGCTACTAGAGCAGTAAATATTCTTTCTAATTTTCACAGCAATAAAAAAATTTAGTTTTCATTTGATCAAAACATTCTTCATATCAAAAATTGAAAATGGAAATGTGAAATGTGTTTAAGAGACAGTAACATGACAAAAAAGCAAAAAGCAGTCAAAGGTCACCAATGGGTTTTTAACAAAGTGAGAAAATCGGCCTTGCCCGGCGGCGGACTTCAAAATGTGTACTAGTTCAAGCTCCAATACATAAAACCGATCTTACAATTAAAAATATACAAATATATCTAAATATTTAATAAAAATATGAAAATATTAGATATGAGTGCAATCAGACGATTCTCCATATACTTCAAACAGAATATACAAGTTGTACAATGAGAGCAAAGGTCAAGATCATATAAAGTTTCTTGTGCCACAAGACATCTTATGACAATACATCTTCATGCTACATATTCAGAAGCAAGGTCAATTTAGAATTATACTTCTAGGTCAGGGTTATATACAAAGGAACACACTGTATCATGATGATACACCCACACTGCATAGGTCAAGAGTCAAAAAGTCATAGTCTGGTCAGGAGTTCCATGCCAAAAAAAAACCACAAAGCAGTCCTGCACGAAATTTCATAACGTATCAATGTCTCATGGTATGATGCACTACACATGCCGAATACAGCAAACATAGGTCAGGGACAGAAACAGAAGACATGTATCTAAACTCAATAGAACATTACTTGTATTTCAGGTCACTATATGCAAGTGCCTTCAATATAGAACATAAACTCTCGCAACAATTCAAAGTTAAAACGTCTTTCACAAAAGTTTGAGCAGGATTTTTTTGCAACGATTACCTTACCACTGTTAATCGAAAATCGGATCTTAAAACTAGGGTTTACCATTAATTTCTAACCTTACCATGTGATATCACTATGGTAAACTGATAGAAACACTTGATGCAGTCATGAAATTGAATATTTGCAAAAGTACGAAGAGAACAATACAAAACAGAGTAAGAAACAAATGAAAGTAATTATACATACGAACTTTTTATCACAATGCACAAACAAGAAACCGTAGTTTTCATTCATTTTATTCATTTAAAATGTACGCTCTCGTTAAACAATGGAAATTAACGCTGTATATTTATATAAACGATCAATCTTGTAACAAATTAAGTAAAACATACGAATCACAACTCAAAACCAACCTGCACAGGGAACAGTCAAAATCATTAACCCGATAGAGGGATAAACATGTACAGTCACTTTGAAAGTCAAAAGTAATATATCGAATGTAATATAATAGCTCGAAGAACAATTAAAGGCAAAAATCAAGAAAATTAAAAAATAATACATGGATTCAGTTACTTAAATCAATAACTCAAGAGCATTTTGCATCGGCTGTGAGGAGACTCTCGATATTCATCTTTTAGTTCTTGGTTGTCTGCATGTTTTATTTAAAGATAACATGATTATATCCGGGCTTTAAGATAGAATGGAGATTTATTTTCCAAAAACCTTTTAGCTTATGGTATCCTTTTAACGAAGGAACACATTATCGATTATGACTTTAAAATGGGGGTATAAATTTTTTTTTGGTAGTAAAGTGTAAAGTATATATTTATCATAGGTACCAGGATTATAATTAAGTACGTCATACGTGCTTTTCGTCTACATAAGACTCATCAGAGACGTTCATATCAAAATTTTTCTAAGCCAAACACGTACAAAGTTGAAGAGCATTGAGGATCCAAAATTCCCAAAAGTTGTGCCAAATACGGCTAACGTAATCTATGCCTGGGATAAGAAAATCCTTAGTTTTTCGAAAAATTCAAAGTTTTGTAACAGGAAATTTATTAAATTGACCACATTATTGATATCCATATCAACACCGAAGTGTTGACTACTGGGCTGGTGATAACCTCGGGGACGAATCGTCCACCAGCAGTGGCATCGACCCAGTGGTGTAAACAGTTATCAAAGGTAGGCAGTTGTGTAACTGTAAAACATAAGAGCGATTTTAAGAAATCAGTTAATAAGGCTTAACTTATCAATTGGATACAAATAGAATTAAAAAATATTTAGAAAAATCACAGATTGGACGTGACGGGCTACTTATATAAATAAATCAATCACAACAATTTAGAGTACAGAAAAATGGAATTCAGATGAAACAGTAATAAAACTTTATTATCTATCTTTTATATTATTATTGACAGCTTATTTTTTCCTCTACCAATATTTTGCATATCGTCTTCTATTCCAGCCCCAGGGCCTATTTCCGCCATAACGTCCGCCATACCTATTATATCCGCCGTTGCCACCTGCGTAACGTCTTGGAGGACCATAGTTGGGACCGTAATACTGAAATAGTAATAATGATTACAGTCAGCAACAATTGTGATTCAGATTTAATAAGAAAGACAGATTCCTTGAAACAATGTCCTGTCAATACTGCAAAAACTCATCACCATACACTCTCAAATCGTATTTTCTTGTTAATTCGACCTGTTGATACTGTTTATAATGCTTTTTTGTTATTTTTTTTATTTATATGGATCTTGTCTGTACACCAGCTTTGATTATTTGTAATATCTTCAATTTTTCACTTATTCTTACTCCATTTGTATAAACTTCAAGATTATAATTATTTTTAAAAAAAACTGGTTTTTTTCTAAAGTGAATTTTGATTGGTTAAATATTTCTCAGTGATGTCCTGCAATGGCTTTGTTTGAATTTGTTTGTTAGCTTAAATTGTTGGTCATGAATGTTTGTCTCTAATATTTGATTAGCTGTGCATTTGTATTCAGATATCGCAGATCAAATTTATTCGTTCATTGTGTAATCATACGTTTTTTGATTGAGTTAAGTCTGCCAATTGATATTTTATCGTGTGTTTTTCTATGTTGTAATGTTATGCTATTGTTTTAGAAAAAGGGAGAAGGATTGGATCCATTAAAACGTTTAATCCCGCTGCAAATGTTTGCACCTGTCCTAAGTCAGGAATCTGATGTACAGTAGTTTGTTTATGTAATATATACGTGTTTCTCGTTTCTCGTTTTGTTGATATAGATTATACCGTTGATTTTCCCTTTTGAATGGTTTTTACACTAGTAATTTTGGGGCCCTTTATAGCTTGTTGTTCGGTGTGAGCCAAGGCTCTGTGTTGAAGACCGTACTTTAACCTATAATGGTTTATTTTTTAAATTGTTACTTGGATGGAGAGTTGTCTCATTGGCACTCATACCACATCTTCCTATATCTACATATGTTGTCAATTCTAAGGACCTTAACATGTATAATGAATAGGCGTTTATTTTCGCATTTGAACATCGGGTTACTACTGTTGCCTTTATTCGATTGCTCATTATCAATAGAAAGTTTGGGATTCAAAATTGAAAAACATATTTTGAAAATTATCAGAAAATACACCCTCTTAATATAAAGTACGAGAAAAAAGTAATTTTTCTTTAATATTGCCATTAAGGGGGTTCGCGGGTCTAAATCATTTATATAGGATTTCTCTATATTTTTCTATAAATGAACTTTATCTTATAGTTAATAGAAAAATAAAATAAAAAAGTGGTGTCACCGTTCATTTGCGTTCACAATCTGTCTTCGAAAGAAGCATACATTTTTGTAAAAGTGGTTTTTTTCTGTTGAAGTAATAGGAGAAATAAAGTTAATATCGAAATAAAAAAAGAAATTTATTAAAAAAATCGCTCAAATTTTACAATAATTTAGTTTAAGTACAGCTTATATGGAAATTGTATTAAAAAATATAGGTCACCGGTGAGTTGAAAAAGATATTTCAATTTTAAAGCCCAAAAATGGCATTTTTCCACCAAAGGGAGATAATTTGGAACTTTTTCAATGATGTATACATTTCAAAAGTCATCTGGGACCAACACGAATTGATTGTTTTGAATGATTTGTGTACTATATGATAAAGTAACAACCATAAAAGGTAACAAATAAAATTTGTAATGAAAAACAAATGTTTAATTTTTTCTGAAATTTTTATACCCTCGAGCCTCCTTAAGTGCGTTTTTAAAACCATGCAATATCAACCTTCGAATTGTTTCACAAATCATTTCACACACTAGAGACAGTCATAAATAAAATCAAAGGAACGACGTAAAATATATTCCAAAACGAATATTGAGATAGTTAAATTGGGAATAGAACTATATACAGATAGATTTTTAACTATATAGCAGGATTGAAGCACACAAGACACAAACAAATGAGAAATCAAGACATAATAACAACGGATGTGAGCAACGTGAGGTCAACATGTGGTTTAAAATTACGTTCAGTACATAAGTTCCTTCAAACACATTAAAATTTACAAATACTAATGAAAACCTTACTAGTTTTGGTTAGTAAATCATTGCGTACCCATGCCATAACCAGATCAATTAAAAAGATATTTATAGTTGCTATGAATTCATATAAAAAAATAGCGTTGGGATTTGTGCTGCAAAGTCTTTATAGTTTTCTACGTTGTGTCTTGTGTACTATCATTTTTTTTTTTTTTTTGACATGGCGTTGTTAGTTTATTATCGATCAATGAGTTTGAATGTCGCTCTTTCATCTTTCAACCCCTTTTCATATGTGTGTTTCATGTTTATATTGTTAATTTTACCTAATATTATTTATTGTGTGAAGCTACAACTTCAATACGTTTATATCATGGTATACAAAACAAATCACAAAAATACTGAACTCTGAGGAAACTCAAAATGAAAAGTCCCTAATCAAATGGCAAAATCAAATGAATATACACATCAAAGGAACGGACAAAAACAATCATAATCCTGACTTGGTACAGGTATTTTCAAATTAAAAAATGGTGGATTGAAGTTAGTTTTATAGCGCTCAACCTCTCACGTGTATGATAAACGCATCAATATGTAACTGTTATATCATTCAGAAAGAACTACAGATACATGTACTTACAGCAGCTGCATCTGAAATAAAACATAAAGAATAACAATTTAGTTTCAACTATTTAAAAAAAAAAAATCTGAAAATATTCTTAAGACATTGACTTCATATGTGTAGTGTAAGCTAATCTAATATACGATATCTAAAGATAAATAATACTATTAAAATATGTAATGCACTGTTGAATAGAAAATAGAGTTAAAATATTAGATATGATTTCAAAACCATTCTAATTAATACCACATTTCAGATTGATATGGTCTTGTTTCAAATACTGCCTTTGTATCTAAAATGTATGGATAATAAACCAATTTTTTAAGATATAAACGAAATATCACATGCGGAATGTGCGGATGCTCACTATATTTTTCTTGTTTTTGGATATCATGCAACTTTTTTATGTTTACTGTTATCAGGTTATTTTACAGTAACTATAATAAAAAAGCACAGAACAATTTCAAATAGTCTGTTTGATATTTTATATAATGTCTTGAATAAATTAAAAACAATCAGGCAGGTAATAGAAAATCTTCAAAGAATGAAATTAATATTGAATACATTAACAATTATTTCATGTCAGTCATATTTTTACTTACCACTTTGCACAGCAAATGATCCAATAAGGACTAAAACCACCAACACTGAGACACTGATATTATTCATTGTTTTGTATTCAAACTGTTTGAAGAAAGGAAGTGATTACTGAAAATTATCCTTTACTCTAGTTGACAATTGTCTACGCTTTATATATACTTCTTTTAATCAACTCACTGCATATATGTTAATCAAGAGGAAAAAATAATCACACGCATGTTCCTGAAACAATAAGATTAAATTGAAAATACAACGTAAGTGCATAGCATAATATGTATACATAGTCAAATTATGTGCAAGAATGGTACTTGAAAAGAAGAAATCAAAGACATATAGATTGATTACCCATTATGATTTATTCTAAGGGAATATTGGTGTTCAAATAAATTTCAAACACAGGCCATGCTAAAACAGAAAATTAATTTGCTTCTACAACTTTAAAGTGATTCAAAATAGAAAAAAAAATCTGTTTTAAAAAGTACATGGTATGGAGTGTTGTCATGGGAGTGAAAAGTATGTGCTGTTGATGTGGTTATCATCAGTCCTGGAGATTGTTGAACATGCGTAAACATAAAGAAAAAAGATGATTCTAGAAGTTTTCTAGAACAGTACGTTATAAGATAATTGATTTGTTCCCTGGTAGTTCAAGAGTAAGCATTTAAAATGTTTGCCCTTCACATCATTTAGGAATGCATAAATCAAAAAATATATCAAAAGCTCAAACGCATCAAATGAATGAATAACAACCGTCATATTCCTGACTTGGACAGATTTTTTAAAAGTAGAACATGATGGATTAAACCTGGTTGTATAGTTAACTAAACCTCTCAATTGTATGAAGGTCGCAGACAATTCCATTACGTTGACTATGATGTGTGTCCAAATCAAAAAGACAGAAAAGGTAAAAATGTCAAAATAGGGGTACATCAGTCAACATTGTGTTAAAAACTTGATCGCTCAATGTAATCATTGCTATAACATCTAGAACAGTAAAAAAAGATACAAAGGATTCGTGGAGTCGGTTTTCTATAGATGCATATGTAGTACAATCTATTTTTTAATATCATCTTTTTGCGACATGAAAAGGCATTATTATCCGTTTTATAAAAGTATGTAACTATATCAGCTTTATTTAAGTGTTATATGTAATTGTATCCTTGTCACACAATGTACATCGTTCTTAAGCAAAGCCTGAACAAATGTGTTATGGATATCATATGGTATCTGTTTGTATCTGTTGTCGTCATTGTCGACCACAAAAAGAATTTTCTCTCTGTCCTGCAAGGCAAATGTTACTTAACAATTTTTATTTTATGAAGAAAGGGATATAAGAAGAATTGAAAAAAATATAGTAGTCTCGTTTGTGTCTTTTCTCTAGTATGTTTTTTGTATTGCTTTGATTTTTTTCCGACGTTTCTACAAAATAGTACCTTAAAGCTATGCCTTTTTTGCAATTTCGGTCATTGACTCATTCTAAATCGTGTCTTGCTGATATTGAGTACAAAATCCGTAAAACGGAGATCACGAACGACTGCTAATGTCAGATAAGTTGTAGATCTTGATTTGCTCATAAGGCTTTCTCTTAATTTTTTCTCCATCTTTTATTGTGTTAAACATGAAGATAAATTGCCAATTTTTTTTCATAAAACGTCGCCAGACAGATTTGATATAAATGGATAGTAGGAAACCTTCAAAAAATTGTGACCGTCAAATGTCCTCAATATATTTTTGAAGATAACACCAATGAAATTTAAATTTTAGCTCTATTTCTAACCGTGTCGCCCATGTAAGTTAGAGGCCAGAATCGTCGAACCCATTTTTGAATTAAAAATTGACAATGATCGTTTTGGCTAAGTTCGGTTCCATAAGCAGAGATGAAGATAAAAAAAAACAGCTTTCAAATTATCAGAATTGCACACTTAAACATTTGGTCAAAATATCGTTATAATGAATGCACAGCTAATCTAGCGTTACTGCTTTTTAACTTACAAAAATTAGTATTTCCTGTTGGCCAGTGATTTCATATTTAAAAATAAAAAAAAAATAAGAATATGAAGATGTGGGATCAGTACGAATGAAATATCCCACCAGGTTTCTATCTAATGACATAGAATAATAATAAAGAAAATAAACAACAACCACTGATTTTCAGGCTCCTTGTTTTGGGACAGGCACACACGGAATAAGGCAGGCAAAGCTATATGTTGATGGATTTTAATTTAAATGAAATGGGATATTGTAAACGTAAAAAAAGGCCAAATTCATTGCAATGTCTTGTGTATTTGAGATTAAAAATGCATTCTCTGTAGTGAACTTAAACAATATCAGCATGTGTTTTGAACAACTTCCTTGTATAAAAAACCTCCTTGTAAAACAATAATCTAACAATGTTATTACAATAGGTGGTTTATAAATATAAATTACAAAATAATTATGATGTAAATATTATATCATTACATTCATACTGTAAAATCAAGCGAACACGTACTACTTGTAAATCACTATCCGCATGAATGTTTCTTGGAACTTTATTATATTAGTTACCAACAGTGTATTAAAACATTTGTGCAATACAGTTAAGTTCCTATAGTTGTAACAAGCATGTATGTTTATAGTATTGGTACCTTTTCTCGAAGCTTATACATTTTTTGACTTTGTTAAATACCAACGAACTGTGTATGAAATATCTATGGTAATGATGATATTATTCATTGAAACATACGGACAAATATGGGTAAAGAATAAATCGATTGAGAAAAAAAACATCCGGGTTAAAAACTGTAGGAAAACAACAAAACACCAGAAACACTAAAATGCAACATTAAAAACAAACAGAAACGAACTATAAGATAACAATTGTCATTTTCTGGACATGGTACAGGATATTTTAGAAAACATTATTTGTGGGATGAACCTGGTTAAGTGGCTGGAAAAACCTCCCACTTTTATGGCAATGTTAATGATAACACTAACATTGCAACATTACATAACACAACTGCAATACAAATAAATGGAAGAACATACACGGGACAGAGAAATACACAAATACATAGCACAATAGAAATAACAACATACTATTACATACAGCCCTTGGATGGTGTAAACTTCTCTAAAAAAAAGTGTATGGTGTAATGGAAAAAAAAAGTAAAATCACAAAAATACTGAACTCAGAGGAAAATCAATTTGGAAAGTCCATAATCACATGGCAAAATCTAAAAACAAAACGCATCAAAAACGAATGGACAAGAACTGTCATATTCCTGACTTGGTACAGGCATTTTCAAATGTAGAAAATGGTGGATTAAACCTGGTTTTATAGCGCTAACCCTCTCATTTTAATAACAGTCTTATCAAATTCTGTTACATTTACATGATGCGTTAAATAAACAGTCACAATTAATAAAATAGTCAAAATATGGGTACATCAGTCATCATCGTATAACAATTTAACAGGACACAAATACATCCACTATCTACGAACACATGGATTGATTTGAGTGTCTGACGTCAGAAAAATTATATACGTCACATAAATTTGTCGTTAATGTGCATACAATAGTTATCAAAAGTACCAGGATTATAAACAATTTTAAAATTTACATAGGCAATGAGCGTATGGCATATGGTGCAACGGTGTAAGGTGTATGGTGTTATGGTGTATGGTGTAAGGGGAATGGTGTAATGGTGTATGAGGATTGGTGGGATTGTGTAAAGTGCGATCGGAAATGGTGTGAATGATGGTGTACGACATTTTTATTTTATTTTTTCTAATTGTAAACATAAACAATAATAATAATCTTAATATTTAAAATTCAAATGCATTATAGGTTATTTTGAATCGTGTAGATAGAATCGGGAACGGTGTATGGTGTAATGTGAAAAGTGTATGGTGCAAAGGTGTAACGTGTATGGTGTAATGGTACAAGGTGTATGTTGTAATGGTGTATGTTGTAATGGTGCATGGTGTTAGTGGGATGTTTTCACCATCCAAGGACTGTATTTAAGGAACCAGACCAGACACGTGTTTCGTCTACATACATTTTGTTCGACAGTATTGATAGTATGTCTTATTTATGTTTTTAATGTTTCAACTTGTATCCAAGGACAGCCACAGATAATGTGCATCCATGCGTTATTTACTTTCAATGATTTCTTCTTCATTTTTGCGAAAACCTGTGAAGAATAACAGTATTTAGAAATTTTAGGATCTGTATTGTTTTTCACTTGTTTGTAATATGCCCTTGTTTTGTTGATGCAGACACGAAGCTTTTAGGATTAATAGTTGTGTAGCTTACCACAAAAAATCATGGAAATGGTGTTACAAGCATGAAAATGTGTAAGAACATATCCTTGAGGTGTATATAGTCAAATTAAGGGGGTACAACACAAAAAAATCATATGATCACGGCGGCCATCTTTGATTTTTCAAAAATGATACAAAATGAAGTAAATGAAAAAAAAATTCACTTCCGGTCAAATATCGGTCGATAATTCACTTCCAGTTTAATGAATATCCAGAATATGACTGTTTAATAACCCGAATAACGTCAGCCTTTATATTCCGCCAATATCCGACTAATCTTAAAATGATACACTAGGCTCGATAGGTAATAGGCTAGGGGCGAATATTTATTCGAGTTTCTTTGTTGAGTAGATCCATTAATTTTACCGAAACAGACTTCATGCACTTCTGTTATGGTTGACGTGTTTCACTCGGTTTTAGTTTGCGGATTACTTCTGTTGCAATTATTTATTACTCAGATACTATTTGCGTTATTGAAATCGTCAGATGAAGGATAAACGATGCTAGGCAAACATATTTAGTTAGGGGGCAGCTGATGAACGTCTCCGGGTACGGGAGTATCGCTACATTGAAGACCCATTGGTGACATTCGGCTGTTGTCTGCTCTGTGGTCTTGTTGTTGTCGCTTTGACACATTCCCCATTTCCATTTTAAATTTTATTTCATATCCCTCTTTTCATGAATTAAATAAAACTGAACCAACGATTGGATGATTGTGCAACAGTTTGTCAGGATGAATAACTATTGGCAAAGCTAACCAATAATGATGTTATTGCACATTAGATGAAGTATTATTCATCTTGTCTCGCAGGTGTATACTAAAGAGAGATCAAAGAATAGAAAAACAGAGATTGAAAGCAGTTGAACACAGGAGGAATATATAATGAAAGAAACTGCATAAGCTGAGCTTGTTACATACATCTTTGAAACTCAAAGAATCTCTGAAGAGTCGGTAGTGTTTCGATTACATGTAGCAACCTAAACGAAGAAAGATCGATACAGCTTGAATCTTCTTATGCACAGGTACATCTACTCGCCTTAAATTCGCGTTTGCTTGTGATTATAATGACACCACGCATATGGTAAACACGGCAGAATAAAATATTTTATGTATCCCTGATCTCTGAAGATATCGATTATAGCATACCCCCTCCTTTGTTACAGTTGGTAAAAACGATAGAGCATGGATCTGATATTTAATCACAGTAAGACAACGTTTCTACAAAGTCTGACTAAGCTCTGGCCCAACTTTCAATGTTTAATCATCATTCCAACAGCCAAAAGTTTACAGTACATCAAAAACATTCAGCTGATCGTGATACACCATTTTGTGTGTATTTTGGACTGTTCCTCTTTTTTGCAAAAAACCAGGACAGGACAAGACTAATAAATACATCATTTCAAAACGGGTCATGTATCTCTAACGATCGGTTACTAGAAATATCAACTTTACTAGGCGAAGCTGTTGTTGAACATTATTGAAAGTGGTATGCCCACCTTTAATTGAAGGGCACATTGTTTACCACAGCTGCAGTAAACAATGACCACAAACCAAGCTTAACAACACCAAAATCATCTTTTCATGGGACAGGAAATCTCTTTTTTCAACATCTAATGAAAGATAATATTGGAGTTATAAGGGATTATTTAATATTACCTACAAATAAACCAAAATCTAAAAAGGTACCTGAACTCCCTGCTGCTTATACGAATATGAAACCTTCATATCTTGAAACAAAACCAGAACCACTCATTCTGCCTGATGATGTCACAGATATACTTAAACACTACTACAGTGAAACCTGGGTAAACCGAACCCTGATAAAACCGAATTTCAGATTAAACCGAACAATTTTCAAAGTCCCACAAAATTTCCCTATGATTTAACGTAAATATAACCTGAAAAAACCGAACCCTGTCAACACCGAATTCCGAACGCTTTCTGAAGGCTCGTTAGTAAATTTGTATCTAAAAATTACCTGTCAAAATCGATCAATACCAATCAAAACAATAAAATATTATTAATGATTTGTATGATTTAATTAAACAAACACAGGATGACAGAGTATTCCCGAGGGTATTTGAGGTTTAATGAACTTGTGAGTTGTTATTACAAACTTATTAGCATGTCTGTGTCCATGTAGAAAGTATTTTTTTGTAAAGAAGCGTTAAAATGGTACCTATTGCCGATAATGACAAGAAAGGAAATTTTCCTCAGATCAATTAAATGCACCTTATTTAAATAATAACGGCCACAAAATCGTAACTTTCATTCTGTAGCTAAACTGTTTAATTAAATAATAGTTTTAAAGCCTTTCACTTGATGAAGAGGTCGTGCAACACAACAAGGTCAACGGATTTCGATTGCTGGATTCCCTTTAGAGGCCCTATGTATTTGATTCGAATACTCCCGAAGACTTCCGTTAGCTATTTTAAAAGCAACGATAAAGTCCGAGAATAAACTTGATCCCTGCTGTTTCTTCACTGTTATCATGTGCCTAAGTTTCAATCAGCGGGTGACCAGTTTAGTCAGAGAACTCGTGTGCACAATGAAGTTCCCGATTCAACAACGGAATCGTCATTTAACAGTGAATCTGAATTGGTCAGTGAATTTACGGATGAGAAACTTATTATAAAAAGCAAAATCGCTCCACGTCGGACTTCTCCAATTGACGAGCGTGATTGACGGAGTGGCGTTTGATTTATAAACAAAAATGTAGCAAACGTCTATCTTCATCTTCTTTTATTTTTACATTTACATCTAAATCAACAAAAAGATAAACTGTCGTCTGTTATGTCACCTATGACCCCTTGTCAGTAAATGCCAAAATTATTTTGGTGTCGACTTCCGTTAACCTCTACAATCCGAACACCTGTGCAAACCGAACAAAACGCAAAGTCCCGTGGGTGTTCGGTTTGGACAGGTTTCACTGTTTCTATTTATGTGTTTGCAAAATGAGTATGAGTGGTTTAATATGGTGAGGTACAAATGTAAACGAGTGAAGATATTACGTCTGAATATATTTCATGGTCCTCATTTCATTCTTTAGAGAAACAACGTGGTCCAACTGTTGAAGCGAGTCATATCTGCTTAATAACATTATTAACATGCTTAATGTCATAAATGATTCTGATGATATCTAAAAGGTGGACAGTAAAGATATTATACAAACAGGCACAGGGAACTTGCAACAAATTAAACAAACAGGATGCAATCAGTATGCTGACTAGAGAACCCGAATACAGAACACGACAAGCATTTATGAACCTATTAAGAAAAACAAGTTTCTGTTGTTCAGTCGCCAACCAAAGAAAAGTTTATGCGAAACAAAAAACAAACTTGAACTCGCCCGAGAAGATTGCAGTCTGTTTTCAAAGCTTTTCTATCCTGTCAAAGCAGGGATGGTGACTTTTAAGAGCTTTTAAAGTCACGACAATCTGAAATTTCCTCCTTCTTTCTCTCAAAGTGGAAAAATCAATATAGGCGTTAAGTCACAGCTTATGGGAGATTTACCAAGAGAAGGTGTCCTACTGTCTATTTCTCATCTGGCGACGTTTATTGAAAAAAAATACCAATTTCTCTTTCACACTTCAAAAGATGGAGAAAAACTTACAGTGGAAACCAAAAAAAGCAAGGTAGGATCTAAAAGTTTTCTGTCATTTACAGTCGTTTTTTAACTCCTTCTTGGTGAGTTTTAATTTGTACTGAACTTTTCTTGCATTTTCTTGCATTAAAAAAGATTTTCAATAAAAATCGGCAACATCACAAACTACAAATGAATCAATGACCGAGACTTTGAAATAGACTATCAGTTTAATTTTGATGTGTATATTTGGTCAATTTGTAGGATGGCACAACATCAATTAAATGTTTTAAAACTTTTAGGCTCAGTTTTGGATAGACTAAGAAAACTCACTATTTTCCATAATTTTTTTCCTAGTAATTTCAATTTTTCCCCTTTTGCATTGTAATTTTGCACAGAGAGAAATTCCAAAAAAGCTAGAAAGGTGCAGGAAAGAGCTCTCCGTTTTGTATATGAGGCTTTTACCATCTGCTATGAGGACCTCTTACTTAAAGCTAATGTGCCCTCCTTGCAAATCAGATGGACAAGAACAATGGCTCTTGAAACTTTTAAGATTAAAAACAATACAGCACCTGTGTGCTTACACAATTTGGTGAATGAAAAAAAAAATCTAAATATTTTTTTAGGTACGTATAAATATTCTGGAAATTCGACAGGTAAAGTCAACCCGTTAGGGTAAATCTTTCAAATTAGCTCCTGCTTCTTTATGGAACAGCCTTTCAAACCATTTCAGGACTGAACATTTCACATTTTAAAACTCTTGTTCATTTTGGAATGTCGCTGTTCTGCTTGAACATAATTCTTAAGCTGTTTATCATTTATGTTGCTTTTGGTTGCTCTTGTATAGCTTTTTTTACTTAATTCTAAATTTGTTGCTTATTTTTATTGCATGCTGTGCATGTGAGATTAAACTTTGTGTTACAGGTTGTTTTCAATGTCAAAGTATACTGTTTTCATGTTATTTGTATGTTTTTATATTCGGTCAAAAGCTCCGTAAAGCTTGTGTTGTATATTTGTACTAATGACGAATCAAAATAAAGTTTCTTATCTTATAACTTAAAAAAAAGGCATAGATCAAAACATCTAGAAATTGACAATGAGGGGCGGTTGAAAACAAAACTTTACGACAAAAGATGATTTCAGCTTTTCCATTGTGAACTTTCCATTTCAAAGTAGCACGGGTACCACATGAAGAGCAGGATCTCATTACTTTTCCGAAGCATCTGAGAGCATCCCTAGTTTTGGTGGGGTTCGTGTTGTTTATTCGTAAGTTTTCTATGTTGTGTCATGTGTACTATTGCTTGTCTGTTTGTCTTTTTCATTTTGAGCCATGCCGTGGTCAGTTTATATTCGATTTACGAGTTAGACTATCACTCTGGTATCTTCCGTCCCTCTTTAAAGGGACGTCTTGGGTTTAAGAGTCGAAGAAAAATCAAACCAATAAGCAACATACTAGAGAAATGACACCAACGAGACTGCATGCTTGTAACATTCTCATAAAAACATGTTAATAATTTTTAACATTTAATGAACATTCGCAGGTCAACAATCCACACTATGTGCTTTTTAAATCAGCTTTTTCTATTTTGAATCACTTTAAAGATGTAGTATCAAAATAATTCCTGATTAAGCATTACTTTTGTTTAAAAATAAATCTATTTTATGATTTGTTACAACATCAATATTTCCCTTAAGATAAATCATAATAGTGAAACAATTTACATTTCTTTGATTTCTCTTTTTTTCAATTTCCAATCTTGCAAATAATTTGACAATGTATACGGATTATGTAAATGCACGGACATTATATTATGAATTTTATTGTTTCAGGAACATGTGTGTAAATATTTCTTCCTCTTGATTAGCAGATCTGCAGTGAGCTGAATACACAAGGTATATATAAAGCACAGATATTTGTCAACTAGAATAAAGGATAATTCTCCGTAATTTACTCCTTTCTGCAAACAGTTTTAATAGAAAACAATGAATAATATCAGTGTCTCAGTGTTGCTGGTTTTAGTCCTTATTGGATCATTTGCTGTACAAAGTGGTAAGTAAAAATATGACTGACTTAAAATAATTGTTAATCTATTACATATTATTCATTGTATTCTTTGAAGACTTTTTAAAACCTGCCTTTTTTTTTGTATTCTTTTAAGACTTTGTATTTAATGTCAAACAGAGAATTCAAATTTAGTGTTTTTGAATTAAAGTAACTGCAAAAGAACATGATAACAGTATACATGAAAAACTCGCATGATATTCAAACTGTAAATAAAACAAGTAAAGATATAGTGTGCTTCCGCACATTACGCACGTGACATTTACTTATATCTTAAGGTATAGAAGTCTTGGTTCATAATCCGTATATTTCAAATACAAAGACAGTGTTTGAAACAAGACCAAATCAATTGAAATTTAGTACAATTAGAGTTGTTTTTAAACCATATCTTATATATCATAACTCTGTTTCCTGATTAAGAATGTCGTTACATGTTTTTCTTGTATTTTTTATCTGTCATGAACTTTCGCATAAAAGATTACCTTACATTACTCATATGTAGTCATTGTCTGATGAATATTTTCTTTAATTTAAAGACATTTCAAGAAACATTTTTTCATAATGATTGACACTTAATTTTTATTCTTTATGTTTTATTCCAGATGCAGCTGCTGTAAGTACATGTACCTGTAGTTCTTTTTGAAGATATAACAGTAACGTATTGATGCGACTATCACACAAGTGAGATGTTTAGCGCTATAAAGCAAGGTTCAATCCATCATTTTCTACACTTGAAAATACATGTTCCAAGTCAGTTCCTTTGATATTCATATATTATTGTCTTTAGTCTGTAAAAGTATATCTGAAGCAATTCGACGTTTGCTATATCATACTTTAAACAACGCAGTTAATGGCAATATTAAAGAAAAATGATCTTTTTCTCGTTTTCTGTATAAATTTAAAAACAATTTTCTCAAATTTTAAATTCCCAACTTTCTATTGCTAATGAGCGAGCGAAACAATATGCCGATAAAACCGTGTATGTTAAAGTTCTCGAAATTGATATACAACGACAGGGTGATGAGGATGTTTGCGGTATTGACAAGACATTGTTTAAAGGAATTTGTCTATTTCTCCCCACCCATACTCCTGACACTGTTTTAATGGACCAGTCTTTGTTTTTGAATCTACATCAGAATTGATGCTGACTGCAATCGTTATAAATATTTCAGTACTACGGTCCAAACTATGGTCCTCCAAGACGTTACGGTGGCAAATATGGCGGATATAATAGATATGGCGGACGTTATGGCGGAAATAGACCCTGGAACTGGAATGGAGGACGATATGCACGAAAATATTGGTAGAGGAATAAATAATCTGTCAATAATAATATAAAAGATAGATAATAAAGTTTTATTTCTGTTTCATCTAAATTCCATTTTTATATACTCATCAATTTTAATTGTTGTGATTGGTTAATTTTTATAAGTACCCGTTCACGTCCAGTAGGGGTTTTGTTATAAGTATGTCTTTTTGTATCCATCTGATTAGTTAAGCCTTTTAACTGATTTTTTTAGTTAGCTCTTATGTTTAACAGTTACACTTCCGTCATATACTATACACTGCACTACCAAATAAAAATTTAAACCCCCGTTTAATGTCATAATCGACAATTTGTTTTCCCGTTAAAGGGTACCATAAGCTACAATTGTTTTTTGATGATATAATTCTGCATTTATCTTTAAAATCAGTCTGAAAATAAAACATTCTATAATGAAGAAAAAGAGATAAGTATGCTAGAATCTCTCATTGACACCATATCTTTAGAATTAAAGGTAGAATTCCCAAGCAGAGGATCGGCATATCGAATGAAACCGACGATGAATTTCTGCTTGCCAACTTTTTTTACCTTCATATGAGTCGGATTCCCTCCAGATACTTGAAAAAAGGTCATTTTTGATATGTTTTAGCATTTGATTTTGCCATATGTTTCGAAACTATTCTTTCAGAATTTTCCTCGTAGTTTGATTTTTTGTTATTATACTTTTTAGTAGCACATACACGATACAGGTAACATTTTCTTTTCTATATTGATATAAACTCTTTTGATTTACTCCTCTAACATAGTCTCCTGAACTAGAGAAATGAAAAAACACTTTACTGTCCCTTTGGTATATTTCGACCCGCTCTTATACGTCTTCCACTTCCTCATAGCTTGTCAGCCAGAATCAATGACACACGAAACGATTTCAATATTAAAATTATAAATTTAGAACTTAAATGCAACATACCAACTATACCCACTTTTGATGTTAACATGTTTCAACTTAAACGATATTCAAGAGCTTGCTACTCAGACTTTGATTAATGTCATCGGTGTCAGGTTTTTGTCTTCTTTTTTTGTTACAAAAAGATCATCGAAGTGAACGAAGAACTAAAAGATATTCGGGCTGTTATATTACATTCGGGCATTTGACTTAAAACGTGACTGTATTTGTGCATCCCTCTATCGAGTAATTGATTTCGGCTGTTCCCTCTGCAGGTGGGTCCCGAGGTTCGATTCGAACAAAAAGGTTCTTACAGTTACGTTTGAATGTTACTTAATGTCTTATTTATCGAAAAAGTGTATACTATAGACATTGTTCACTTATCAATAATAACCACCATTGACAGAATCTTTTGATTGGCGTCTCTGTCCATTAACAATTAACTGCAAGACCTTTTTTTGCTGGTGTTTTAAACTTTGTAAGATTCAGTGGTATGTTTTGGCTGTTGATTCCATTTTACTATCATAATAATATATTATGTCTCTTTGGCTGCTTTTAGTTTAAGTTCAAGGGGTGGATTTATGATCAATCAAAGAAATATGTTAAAGTCATAAAATTCACACAGGGCGATGTTAACTGTTTTCATAGTTAACCAATTAGCTACAGAAAAAATCCGACTGCATATAGATAACAACATGAGCTTAATGGGGTTATATGTAAAACTTATTGGTCTTCAACACAGAAAAAAAATACTGCACCAGGAGGTTTATTTCAGTTGGCCTCTTCACAATATTATAAACTATTTTTAAACATTAAGAAAAACAACATACAAGTCTAACAAAGACCAGGTACTCCTGATTTGAAACAAGCCAAAAAAATGTGTCGGGTTAATAGATAGAAGAAGATGTGGTATAAGTGCAAATGAGACTATCACTCCGGCTTCACCAGGGAAAAAACCAATATACATTTATTGCAGTAAATGTGACACCGTCAATGTTTTAAGATTATTATAAGTATAATCACAAAAATACTGAACTCCGAGGAGATTTCAAAACGGAAAAACTCTAATCAAATGGCAAAATCAAATGATAAAATACATCACATGATAGGACAAGTCTCATGTTCCTGACTTTATACAGGCATTTTCAATTATAGAAAATGGTGGATTGAACCTGGTTTTATACTTAATATTACAAAGCATTTTTATAGCGCATTATATAAAACTACAATTACTCTAAGCGCTTATCATGTTAAAACAAAAGTACACAAGTTCATACATACACAAAATTATAAAGTGAAAAACATACCAAAAAAAAAACACTACAAATTGACTATAAAAATTAAGACTCCAGCAACTTGATTAAAAATTATTAATGAATAATAAAAAAAAATGAAAACTTCTTATCTTAACTAAATATTTCTAAAATTGCTGAATTTTGTATATAAAAATAAGTTACTAAATTCTCCAGCTTGTAAAAATAGAAAAATAAAAAAGTTATATCAAAATATACAATAACGCATAAAATCAGACTAAAATGTACAAAATATCAAAAATCAACATGAGTCAAATATAACCAATCACAGTTACATGTCTTAACTATGAGCGATCCACAAAATGATAATGCAACTTTTGATAGATGCGTCTTTAGGCCTTTTTAAAATAGTTGTAAACTTCTCACTTGTACGAAAGTCGCATCAAATTCCATTGATGTGAAAAATGAAAATTTAACTTTATAAAGAGATATGGAAATTGAAATTAAAACAATAAAGATACTGACACAAAATTGTATGCTTGGTTGTTTATGAACTTCTTCTATTATGCTCATTACATACCATTGGTTTAAATCAACATTCTTGACATGACTTTATACAACAAATACTGTTGCCCTGTGAACTGTTACAATATATTGGTTAATTCATTCATGAAAGACTATCAAACGGATCAACATTTATCATGCATGTTTCGAAAGGTTTAAAACTTTTATGATACACAGTTTTGTTTTGAGCACTGAGCTAACATATTGTCAAGAGTACATATAGATTGTGATACATGAAACAACGTTTCCCTTTTCTATGGAAATGTTTCTATCAATAATGCTGATACTCCATTGGTTCCACAAGCATGTATCCATTATATTGCATCGACAATTTTGCAGTGATTTTAAATTTTCAATGAACATGATGAGTATATACCCGCTTTTGTAAAAAGGATACAGAGATCGCATACGGGTCAAAACTTTTTCTAAACAATACGATTTTTGCCAAGATTTGGATCAGTTAAAAGAACTTTTTAAAGTTTTTAATACCTTCATCAAGAACTTTCTCACCTAAAGAAAAGAATGACAAGTTAGTACTAAGTCAAGATGCGTATGTTCAACACATATTAAAGAGATGTATGTAGATCTACAGATTGTCTATCAAAACAATTTAGGACTTAAAATGGTTTTCATGAATAATTCCAGCATCCAGGTTTATGTTGAGATAAATCCTTGTTCGAAACTCATATGTGAAAAAAAAGACAGATTGCAAAAATACCAAAATCAAAGAAAAATTCCAAACAGAAAGTTTCTTAACCAATGACAAAATCAATAGCTCAAACACATAAAAGGAATTGACAACTCATATCATATTTCTGACTTGGTACATAAAGGCAACAGTTCCATAATGTTCGAAAGTCATTAATCGATTGATAGAGACGGATTACAAACTAAAACCGATGGAAACACATCAGCTTTGAGAGTAAAACAACGAAACAACAGAAAAACTGAAGTGAAAAAAAGACAAAAAACAATGTAAACACACAGGAACAAACTAAAAGATAACAATTGCCATGTTCATGACTTGATACAAGACATTTTACGGTAAAAAGCGGGTTGAACCTGGTGGCTAGCTTAACCGTTTTATTGCAATGTTATAAAATATAAAATTAAAATTACAAAATTACATGACAGGAATAGAGTACAACAAATGCCAAAAAAATCATTAAAGAGAAATAAACAAATGAACAATGCAATAGTACATTTCGACATGCTAGAAATAATGGCTTAATCCTGATTCTAAGCTGGTTATCCCTAACTTGAAATTCCATTATATTGACAACAAAATAAAAGAAGTCAAAAATAAGGGTATACATTCAAATAATGAAATACTCATTCCAAGTATTTCATTATTTAAATCAGAGATAACTTCTGCACATTTTTTTGAAAAGTGCAAATTTAACAAAGACTAATAGGGGAAATCAATGTTCGTATTACAATTTTACAAACCATCACATGTCTGTGAAACTGTTCTAAATATACTTTGGCACTGTCTTTGTGAGACGAAATTTAAATTGAAGGTACAGGTATATTATTTTTGTTTTACAGAAACGTTCGATTATCTATGTCTTAAATTGTTTAACCCAAAAATTATTAAAGTACTAGTATGAGGTAATACTTTTTTCGCAAGAGTGGAAAACATCAAATTACGGCACCTTTTTATCGAGAACTTATTACAAACATTGGATAGTGTAACATTCCCAAAATCTTCATATGGTGTAATTGTGAATGGCATACGGTGCCATTGTAGAGGGTGCATGGTGTATAAAGGGGCATGGTATTACAGTTGAAATGTATTAGTATTTAAGACTGGTAATTTTTTTTTCAAAGAGACTTTTCGTATTTCACTGAGAAGTAACTTTTATTAGGTAATTGTTGTTTAAAACCCTGAAATATATTCTTCATGACGGTCAAAACTGCGTCCGTTGATTTTCTTAAGCCACGATATTGATATGATCACATGTGGTTTCATAGTTTCCTTGTAAGCTGCAGCTCTTTATCAGTGAAATTAAAACAGGAAATGCAAGCTCTGTAAGATCCTAAAGAGTACGATATAATGGGAATGATTAAATCAGTACAGTTTAGTTCTCAAGGAAAATTCTTCACAACACATGCTGGCATGGTTTCATTTTAGTCCAAATAAAACAGTGCGATATATGTAACTAACTAAAAAAAACTCTTTTATAAAGAAATTGCAAATAAATCATCTGTTATTTTATAATCTCTTTAAGGTAGCACAATACAAAGATTTTTTTACTTCCAATCACTAACCTTTGAAATGCTGTAACTTTCTTATGAATGCATAGAAAATAATAAAAGAGGTATATATAGATAGATAAAAGATTAATCCTTTAAATGAATGCAATATTTTTATTATGCAATCATTATGTAATCAATTATTATGTAAGTAGTGGCAAAATCTAGATAAGTTCACTTTAATCAATTTAGCTCTGTCATCTCTTTAACTATAAAGAAAAATTTAACAAAATCTGAATCAACACATCATGGGCTTCAAAAGGGTGTCTCAGATTGTCTCTATGGTGTTCCATTCTCTCATAAATCTCTAATTAGTGTAAACATCCTAACACCTTAAAAGAAGATCATGTTAAATTAGGTGTAAAATTTGTTCTATACATTCTATCTGAAATCTGAGACACCCTTTTGTAGATAATGGCCATAGGAACAACATATAATAAAATCAACCCTCTAGGGATACCTATGCAGAAGCTAATTTCATTTGAAAGTGAAAATTTGGTAAAAAATATTTTAGACACAGTTAACATTATAATTGGTTACATAATTGTTGCATCATACTAACATTGCATTAATTTGAAATAGTAATCTGTTAGCTATCAAAACTACCAATTTTATAAATTTTCAAGCATTATTAAAAAAGTTACAGCATTTTAAAACTTGGGAGTTGGAGTAATACAATCTTTGTATTGTGCTACCTTAAATTGACATGTAAACCCAGTAAAAAGTAAATTAACAAAAATTAAACCTTTTAACTGTTCAAATAGATATGCCTGCCACATTTTGTATGTTTGTCCAAAGTCAAGAGCTGGTTGTCTGTTTTCCCCTTTTGTTTGGGAAATGTAGCATCTGAATAAGATCTAAAAAAAAAAGCCAATGCATTTCCTTAAAGAAAACATTGGTTTTAAAAGACATTTTAAAAAATGTTAGCGTGTTTTCATTTTATTTTGAAAAGAATAAAGTGAAATTAGTTTTTCTTTTTTATGAGTATAAATATAAAATAATATTTTTAAATTTAGGTATTTCAAAAATTCGTAATTTTGAAAAATAAGTTATGATCACCATTTTATAAATGATAAAATGTTTTGATGGACAATCTACAAATCAATATTCATCCCACTTATCTATACTACTGAAGGAAGATACTAATTTCATTGAGCCGTAACGCCTCTGAAACCATACAAAGTTTAAAATGTGTGTGATATTACTTTCAATTATACTGTTTTGTACTTCCTCAAGTTTTCCACAGAAAACGTAAATTTTGGAGAAAGTATTTAGTTTCAAAAATCGTATTCGATACTTGTCTTTTTCTTTAAGTAAGTTTCTCTGTTGTCCGAACATCTTTGTCTCTCGGGTATACAAACACCTTTCTTAATGTTGATACTACTTATTTAGAAATAAAATATTATGGGTATATGCATTCCTTCATCAAACAGACATGCCAAAACCGTTTTTGAATATAGCCCAAAAAAAATGTACGTGAATTAGAAACAAAAAAACGAATATGGCGTGTAGGTCACAGATCTGCGATGTCAATGGTGTGTTCTAGTATGGATAAAACATATGCAATCCGTCTTAGAGCTTCCTAATGTTTTCTTTGTTTGCTTTTATATTTTGGGGTAAAAGAGTGACGAAAGATACCAAAGGGACAGTCAAATTCATGGATCGAAAATAAACTGACAACACCATGGCTAAAAAAGAACAAAAATAGACAAATGATAGTTCAAAAGACACAACATAGAAACCTAAAGACTAAGAAACGCGAATCCCACCAAAAACTGGAGGTAATCCAAGTTGCTCCAGAATTGTGATCAGATCCTTCTCTACATAAGGCAACCGTCGTGTTGCTCATATTATCACAAACCTAGTAAAAAGTCTAGTTCGATAGGTAACCAACACGAAAGAGGAAGGGGATTATAGTAACAACGTAAGGAACATATCCGATATATTCCATAACGGTCAATCAACTCGTGATGGCGTCCGTAAAGTTTACAAAGGATGATTTCAACTTCACCATTTAGAACTCTTGGTTTAATAGCTTCCTTGTAATCGGCAATCATCTATCAAGGAAATCATGAAAGGAAACACAAGCCCGGAAATATCGTATCAATTGGGAGAAATATACTCCGTATGCAGGTGCTGCTGGAATGTTGCTACTTAGAAATAAAAAGTTAATTGGTAAGCTGAAATCATCTTTTCTGTCGTATGTTATGTTCAGCCGATCCTCATTGTCAATTTCTAGATGAAAGTCAAGATATGAAGCAGACGAAGCTGTATCTGTTGTATTTCTTAGTTTGATGGGATAAATGCAATCAACATTCTCAATTGTTTTTAATTATTTAGTGAAAGAACATCTTCAAAACAAAGACTGGTTCATGCGTATTTTTGCTCCCATTATTACCACTGGACACCCATGTTACTGTACAATTATTTCCTTCAAACTACCGTCACTTCTTACATTATAAAAGAGCCTTATCATCAGTTTTATATAAGCTAGATATCGGAAGATGTGGTGTGAGTGCCAATGAGACAACTCTCCATCCAAATAACAATTAAAAAAAGTAAACCATTAGAGGTCAATGTACGGCCTTCCACACGGAGCCTTTGCTCACACCGCACAACAAGCTATAAAAGGCACACTATTACTAGTGTAAAACCATTCAAACGGGAAAACCAATGGTCCAATCTATATGAAAAAAAGAGAAACGAGAACACGTATATGTGTATCAATTTATGACTGTTTATCCATGGTTCTAATGGTATTATGAATTGTAAATAGGCAGTAGACGTAATGGTAGTGTTGGCAGCATACTATTTTGAAGTTTATTTCTTTTTATGAGTTATGAGTTTGACTGTCCATCTGTATTGTTAATACTGAATGGTATTGTGAATAGCTAAGAAGGCTTAATGGTAGTAATGGCAGAATAACAAAGGATATAGATTTTATTTTTATGCTTTACCCATTTCTCATAAATAAAGAGTTATGAGTTTGAGTGACCATCTGTACTGTGAATAATGGTGTTGTGAATGGCCAAGTAGACTTAATGGTAGTATTGGCAAAATAGCAAAGGATATAAATTTTATTTTGATGCTTTATTTACCACAAATAACATTCATCTACAAAAAAATTAACAAAACGTTAAATTTTTTTTTTCTCTCAAGAGGTACACCTTATGTTTAATTCACATATATATCATCTTTTTACATTTAAGATTTCACATGACATTACATTAATACAATAATGTTTTAAAGATAACTGGCACTATTGTTACATAATAATTGGCACTATTGTTACATATAGAAAAATAAACATATAAGAAGCACTTATAGTCGCACTAATGGTCGCACTAATAGTCCATGTTCAGTTATCAATTTACTGGTCGGTGTTTTCTGGTGTTGGTACAGGGTCATTCAAACGCATGTTCTGTTTCAGAAGTTCTGTTGTTGTGATGGAGTGGTTGGTGTACTTTTCCCACAAAGCGAATATCTCTCCATGGACTGCTCGGACCTTCTTCCGTTGACACCTTTTTAGCTTGCCCTCACTGATCAGTTTCACTTGCATTGGGACCTTAGTGGTTTCGGTGTGAAGTAATTCTAGAAGTTCGTAGAAAGGTTTGTTGGATTCTACTGCCTTGTCGTTGATGCTTCTGTGCCACCCTTCTACGTAGTTGTTGGTGCTAGCTGTCTCATGAAGATACTTCAGGATGTTCATGACAGCCAAGTGTTCTTTACGTAGGTGGCAAGCTCTTTTGTTCTGGCAGATTTGGCTTTGGTGGCAATTTCTTCAAAGGTACTAGGGATATGTTCAGCCGGTAGAAATGGTAGGGCCATGAGCTTCCTGACAAAATTGTACACAGTGTCCATCTGGTAGTAGGCTGTCTGAAATAAAATGAGATATATGTTATAAGTATATATTCTGCACAAAGATAAATAGAAAAAAATTGGAGACAGAACAACATAAATAAGAATAAATATGTTTTTAAAATTCAATCAATTAAAATAAAACATCACTATAAAGTGGTGAATATTGTTATTTACAATAAAACGGCTCTATTAACAGCTTAAAATAGCAAGGAACACTTTGAAAAATTGTCTAAAGATCGAAAATTAATGCTATTAAAAAGTAATTCTTTTTATCAACATATAGTGGACATTCAGTCATAATGTGTTTATCATCGTCAACTTATTTTGATGTACAGTATATAAACATTTTCTAACACATTAACTAGATAAATAACCCTCAGATATAACTAATTCAAACTGCTTAGTTTCGATAATCTATATACAAAGTTTTCTCACTTGCAACTATATATTATGTAAAGTTAAATACAATAATGGGAACCGTTCGATTCAGAATATAATATTTTTTTACTTATAATCTTAATTTACTCTTCCTTCTGTTTTAAAGTAATAAATGATGAATGTCATTTAGAACATACATCACACTCTATTGCTTCTTGACGGGGTCTAACCACAGAGTGGCACCATATAAAGTTTCGTCTTTCATTGTGGTTATGAGGGGCCACTCAAACATGCTCCATTTTATGATGAAAGTGAGCTTTGAGACAACTCATATCAGTTTGTGTTTTGATAATCAGGAATTTTATTTAATAATAAACAGTATATATTTAATTCTCAGCTGTTAAAGTATATAACAACAACCAAAATGTGATAATATGATTAAACAAGTTGATTAGTTAATAAACAACCAACAATCACACAATCAAAGGAATGTATTAATTTAATCGCACAATCAAAGGAATGTATTAATTTAATCACACAATCAAAGGAATATCATATATTATTGAGAAATTACATTAATATTAGTGTCTAAATTAAAAAAAAAAACACGCATTTTCGGCTAAGTTTTCATTAAAATCCAGTATCAAATTCCACTAATTCAACATTTTTTTTATTAAGTTTACAAAGAAAAAACACCATAAAACATTTGTATTTTGAATACATTTTTAATATTACGACTTCCAAGTGGGACGACTTTACGTTGGTACGAGTTTCCGGTGGTACGAGTCAACTCGCTTCCATCTTGTATTATTTGTAAAGTATACTAGGTTTTTTTCAGGTCTTGGTTCTTTTGAAAGAAAAAGACAATACCCTAGCCAATTCTGTTTTTGTTTAGACACCGATGACGTTTAACAAAGTTTGCATTGCAGCTTCAAGCTTTCGAATATCGTACGACTTGATAAATGTTTACATCATACATGAGTATAGTTGGTATATTGCTTGTAAGGTGAGGGAAGTTTATAGTTTTTACAATGACACCATCTCGTTTGTCATTGACTCTTGTACTATTTACAAATCAAACGGTATATTTCTATACATGATGTAGAGAAAGCTGTATCTGTATTCTTTTTATCTCTAGTTTAGATGATATGTTAGTTGAGAGCCCAATCAGAAAAGATTGTTTTTTTCTAATACAAAGAACATCAACAATTTAGATGTTTGTGCAACTTAATAAGCTTGCTTCTTTATTATTTTTGTTTTTCCAAGTGTCTTGAAAAAAATCACAAATGTCGACCATCAAAGGAGCTCAGATGGTTCCCGTAGGCATGCCGATAATCTGTTGGGAAATTTTACCTCCAAATTCCATAAATATGTTTTCAATACGACATTCCGGTATTATGATGAATTGATTTTTGTAACAAAATATACAGAAATGTACCCCCGAAAACTAAATATGTAGAATTCGGTACAAATTTGATAGTGGAAGGAAGTGTCGATTGTGTCTTCTAACCATACTTTTTCCCATTTGGTATAATTGTATAAAGGATACAAAATGGAAGGTTTTGATATAATTCATTTCAGAGAATGATTGCGATTCAAAAATAAATTCCTTGGTGGAAAATGTGTGCGAGGAAAAGGGTTCGTGGTTTGCCCCGATCTCATATTAATCAAGGGATACATGTATGTACGTAGGATAAAGAAGGAGAAATCGTCATACATTTAACTTCTTCAAATGATTTCATATGATACAGATTGGTGGGTACATAACATATAATTAAGCGGGAACATACACAAAGCTGTATTATGTGTCGTTCACATCAATATTGACATGTTACTTGTTCCTCTAATAAAAGTTATAAGCGTCGTTTCAATAATATTCTCCTCCTTAATTCCATCTTTTGGTCCAGCCTTTATTTCCGCCATAACCTCTGGGATTCCCTTGATATCCGTTATAGTTGTTACCTCTGTAACGCCGTGGATAATTATAGTTTGAACCAATGAACTGAAATATTGGGGGGAAAAACGATGAAAGTAAGAATCAATTCTGATGCAGACCCAAGAACAAATACCGGTTGATATTAAAATACGTGTCAGTATTTAATTGTATTTGGTTAGGTAACACAAACTTTATATTTTGATTATCAATGTTTGCATGTAATTTATTGGCATAGCTTTTCGATCCTTAATTAGCATTTTTAAAGTAAAACACAAACTTATATACAGAATACACTGATTATTGGGAAAAGCTTTTAATTAATAAATATACTGAACAAAATATCATTCTGTTTATTCAGTGTTATTGCCATACAGAGCGTTGAGGTAAACCAGTGCACAGCAAACATCAAAAAGCCTTACAAAATATAATCATACACTTTAGACAGTAGTATATGAAACTCATAGGAACGTCAATAAAGACACTTTGACTGTTACATTAAATTCGAAAACAATAATTTTGATAAAGCTATATACCTCTGGAGATGATGAATAGCGACAGACATCTAAACCTATAGCAGGGTTGTAAGTAATTTAGCACGCAATACTAAACGATTTGTTATAACATATGGGGAAAAAAGCTGCAGAATCGTAGCTTATATACACTTATAGTTTTTTGCCAAAATTTTAATCTGCAAGCTATGTATATATTTTTTTTTTTTTTTATCTTTTTTGGATTCGATCGTCACTGATAAGTCGTTTGTAGACGAAACGCGAGTCTGGCGTAAGTACAAAGTTTAATCCTGGTATCTATGATGAGTTTACATATTCAATGAAAAGACAGCGATATAATATATCAGATATCGTTTCATTACTACTCTATTTGTTACTACGTAAGTAGATTCATATTTTTCTGAGTCAAACAATAAAAAAACGAAGATGTGGTATGATTGCAAATGAGACAACTATCCACAAAAGACCAAAATGACACAGATATTACATGTAACAACTATAGGTCATCGTACGGCCTTCAACAAAGAGCAAACCCATACCACATAGTCAGCTTTGCATTTTAAATACACGGATGCTGTGATTTATCTAGATTTTTTAACTTTCTGAAAGTCAGTATGGAACAGTCACATTTTTCTATTTTATTATTAAAATTGCTGTGTTTCAAAAGGGAACAAGACTAATATTTACTATTCCGAGGTGTTTACTCTATTTTAAATATGATACACATATTTCATATAGTCTGATTTCATACATTTCAGCAGTTAGAATCTAAAGATGAGAATAAATGTAACAGTCTGTTAAACATTAATAAAAAAAAACCATGAAAAAATAAAATATGCATTATGTGGTCATTTTTATAAATTTCCCGATTACAAATCTTGGAATTTTTCGAAAAACTAAGGATTTTCTTATCTCAGGAAAAGATTACCTTAGCCGTATTTGGCACACCTTTTTTTGGAGTTTTGGATCCTCAATGCTCTTCAACTTCGTATTTGTTTGGCTCTATAAATATTTTGATGAACGTCACTGATGAGTCTTATGTAGACGAAACGCGCGTCTGGCGTACTAAATCATAATCCTGGTAACTTTGATAACTATATTCAACAATTCTATTTGTAAGATAAACTTTTGCTTACCATTCTGCACAGCAAATGATCCAATAAGGACTAAAACCACCAGAACTGAGACACTGATATTATTCATTGTTTTTTTATTGAAACTGTTTGCAGGAAGAGGCTGATCACTGAGAAATACCCTTTATTGTTCCTGACAATTCTCTGCACTTTATATATACTTTGGTCCATCAAATCACGGTAGGATTATTCATCAAATGAAAAAAATAATTATGCAGATGTTCCTGCTACAATAAGATCAAAATTAAAAAAATTGTTAGTGTAGTACATAATCCGTTTACTTTGTCACATTATTTGCAAAATAAATTTGCTAAATTTAAATATTCATCATAGCATTTCCAAATAAGCTGCAGAAATCCTAAAGAAAAAATAGATTTATATATTATTTAAATGAATTTTAGAAGAAAACATTTTAAAAATATCATTATTAAATACCTTGACTATGAAAATATTTTGTAGACAAGAATATAAAATGTATTTAGTGCAGAGATATGGAAATTAAATAATCTTGACCAGCTAAACATTTGTGTTCATTTGATATCATCAGTGGACACCAACTGTACAAGAAGCGCTTACAGGTATAGCCTAATCATTTAATTGCTTGTATAAACAATCAATTACATGGTTTCAATGTTGAATATCAGGGAAAATCCGGGCTGTTCTCTAAAGTATTTACATCAACAGCTAAAAATAATGAATAATATAAAAAACAACACGAAGTCCACTAAAAACCGGGAGTCAAATCAGGTGCTCCGGAAGGGTAAGCATTTAAAAAAATAACACAACTGTGTTGTTAATGATACTGATTCCATATTCGAATCGTATATTACAACTAGAGAAAAGTAATCAAATCAATTGAGAAAAAAATCCGGGTAATAAAACACATCAATTTTTTTAAATAGGAAATAAATCAAACATAAGAGCAAAACAAAGAAACATCAGGAATACTTAAGTGCAACGAAAAACAAAAACAAACGCAAACACACATAGAAACGAACTATTTGATAAAAGCTTCCAAATTCCTGACTAAGTTCAGGCCATTTTAAAGAAAAATGTTGAGTTATACTAGTTTTAATGGCAAACCATACCTTCCGCTTTATGATAATGTTAAAAGATATCGCTTAAACACTAAGTGACAAAAATAAACACTTACACATATAAGAACTTCATAAACACATAATGTGATAGTCGACTCAAACAACAGAACAAGAACAAACATTGTCCATCAACGACAAACACTACAGGATTTCAAAAACATTGATTCGCTTTAAAAACGACATGCAAGCTCCAACGTTATATATATCATATATATCACCCCTAGTTTTTGGTGGGGTTCGTGTTGTTTGTTCTTTAGTTTTCTATGTTGTGTCATGTGTACTATTGTTTTTCTGTTTGTCTTTTTCATTTTTAGCCATGGCGTTGTCAGTTTGTTTTAGATTTATGAGTTTGACTGTCCCTTTGGTATCTTTCGTCCCTCTTTTATACTTTATACAAAAAGGGGTTTTATTTTTATATGTGGTAGGGTGGTAGTACGAATGGGAATAAGTTGAAGGTTAATAAAGATATTTCAGAGAATAGTTGGGATTTTTTCATTTTCCCGACGTTCTGATAATTTCTTAATGCTCTTCAATTTTTCTACTTGTTTTACTTTATATTTTTTTTTATAATAGCGTCCCTAATAAGTCTTATGTAGACGAAACGCGCGTTTGGCGTACTAAGTTATAATCGTGGTACCTTTGATAGCTATTTCTTTAGAATCCACATTTGAAAAATGCCACTACGAAAGTAAACAATGGTACAGTGTTTCTGAAATTCATCCTGATTGCAGGCAAATCTTTTTTTAGATGGTCATTGAAATGTACAATAATCTCATGAATGATTTGTGGTTTGCCAAATATCGTTGTAATTAAAGATTGCATAAATATTTTCTTAGGTATAATTAAGATCAGGAAACATTTTTGTCTTGAAATGTAACCTACAATGACTATCATATTCGCATTTTGGTATTTAGGTATTTTGGTATTTAGGTATTTTGGTATTTAGGTATTTTGGTATTTAGGTATTGGTTTTAGTATTCAAATTAATGAAGGGGTGTTAACGTATTATTTGTATTTAGACCAATGGTGACGATAAATCAACCAATCAATCACAAATACAAAGCCATGTCGTTGTTTTTTTTCAACTTTTAATAGTTTAATGTCCCTTTGAATTTGTTCTATACTGATTTCAAATCCTGATTAAATCATGACGATACAGATTGATGGGTAAATACAATAGAATTTTAAAAGAGACACATACATTAAGCTTTTTTATTTGTCTTTCACATCAATATTGACATGAAACTTGTTCCTCTAATAAAACTGTTTTAGCATCGTTTCAATACCATTTTCGTCGTCCATTCCAGCCTCCGCCATAACGCCCGCCATTTCCATAACGTCCGCCATATCTATTATATCCGCCTTTGCCACCTCCGTAACGTCTTGGAGGACCATAGTTTGGACCGTAATACTGGAATATTGATAACAGTAATGAAAATGAAAATAATTTTGACGAGTTGATATCAAAATATGTATCAGGGATAAATTATGTACGAATTAAAAAAATTCAGGTTTATTGACACAATTTCTTAAAAATATTTTATAACACCCAAATACTTGTATTTCAATTTAAATACAAAACATATCTATAAGGCATAGGTTTTTTTTTCTATCTGTCATTTTCAAAATTTAAGAAATGTATTAAAAATTTTATACACAAAATTTGTCATCTAAAGACTGATTTGTTAAAACAAAATACACGGATACATGAAGAAATTATTTCTTTAAAAAATTGATGAAAATCTTAGCAAACCTCTGTATACAGTAGTAAATCAATTTCATAGGAATGTCAAAAACTCATTATATATGTTACACACAAACCGCAAAAGGAATATTCAGATACATACGAGTATTTCTATTTGTAGATAATAAATTTGGACAGACATATTACCATATAGCAAGGTTGTTTAGTACTTGAGTACCCAACACCTAACCCTGTTTTTTTTTAATGCAATGAATATTAAATAGGACATAAGGACAATTGATGTGATCATTAATATTGGGTCATCGAACGATCTGAAACTTCTTCCGAAATACGTTCATATTGTCAGAAATTTCAAAACATTAGAAACATCGGTTAATGAGTCAATGCACGAAAGATAAAACTGATGCAATCCATTGTTGCAATTATTTGTAAATGCATAAAATGTATATAAAAAAGAAAATATGGTATGTATTTCAATGAGATAACTACAATATTTTTTTCTCTGTGTTTTATTTCAATATTGTTAAATTTCACCAATCTTGTTTACTGTGCAAAATATATAACTTCAAAAAATTACATTCTTTGTATTTGTTATTTCCTTTTGTTAACTATGTAATTGTTATACTTACATTAGCTGCATCTGAAAAAAGCAAGTGGCAATAAAATGCATGTTCAATTAGTTCTTACATTATTGTTTTGATAATGTCTAATATTTTATTTGCAATACTAAATTGATATCGTTAAAATAAATGGTGACAAAGTGTAGTGTAGGCAAATCTAGCCAAAAAAATCATCATTAATCAAGAAAGATAAATAGTACAAGTATAGATAGATATAAGAAGATGTGATATGAGTGCCAATGAGACGGCCCTCCATCCAAGTCACATTTATCAAAAAGTATACTACTATAGATTACAGCTCGGTTTACTACACAGATCCTTTGTTCACACCAAACACCACGCTATAGACATGCAAAAAAAAACCACTTTTGTACGGAAAGAGAACGATGATATTTAGATATCCTTTTGCAAACACTTTAGTTGTTACTACGTTTTCAGATTGATATTGTCTAGCTTCAAACAATGAATTTTACTTTAATCTGTACGAAAGATTTGATGAAAGAAGACTTTTGTCTTATCGAAAAGATAGTAACGAAAGGTCACTTTGATGCGCGCAGGTGCACTATTTTTTTCATTTTCTCTTACATGTTGTGTAATTAATATTGCTCAGTGTTCGAAGAGTAAAAAAGCTAATTTTATTTGTTTGAAGATTTTAAATTCATATCGATCGTTATTCTGAATATGATACAAGTTTTTCATCAATATAAAAAAGAAGATGTGATATGATTGTCAATGAGACAACTCTACACAAGGGAACAAATTACTAAAGAAATTAAAAAAAATATATACATATTTTTGCGGAGATTAAAATTTAAAAAAAAAACTAATCATAAAAACAATTTCCCTAGTTAGTGTTGTAGGCAATAAAGAATCTTCAGAGAACAAAATGAATATGAAATAAATTAACAATTATTTTATGTCAGTCAAATTTGTACTTACCACTTTGCACAGCAAATGATCCAATAAGGACTAAAACCAGCAACACTGAGACACTGATATTATTCATTGTTTTGTATTAAAACTGTTTTCAGAAAGGTCCTGATTACTGAGACTTTACCTTGATGGTTACTTACAATTGTCTGCGCTTTTTATATACTTCTTTTAATCAACTCACTGCAGATCTCTTAATCAAGAGGAAGAAATAATCACACACATGATCCTGAAACAATGAGATTTAATTTATAATTCAAATGTCAGTGCATAGCAAAATCTGTATACATAGTCACATTATGTGCAAGAATGGAAATTGAAAAGGAAGTATTCAAAGAAATATAGATTATTATAAATGTTTTTAAACAAACGCAATGCAATTCAGGAGGTTCGCTACTCAGTATCAAAAGCACAAGCTTTTCATAACACTAGAATATATTGATTGGCCATTATTAAAGGAATCAAAAGAGCAAATAAAAATTTAGGTCGATGTGCGTGTTTACAAGATACAAGCCATTGAAATTTTGGCCGGTAAATATTCTCTCTTGATTTTTCTTAGTTTTATCGTTGATAAGTTCAAATGCTCAAAAACTATATAAAAATAACAAAAAATGTATAAGACTTTTAAAGGTGGCTTATAATTATACATATTAAAGATTATAAAAAGAAAAAATAAGGGTCAATGGGAAATATTTTTTAAGGCGTTCAAATAGATAAAACATGAGGATTTCGAAAATCTGACAAAAATCCCAAATAAAACAAGCGAACATCTTTAAAGAACATTATTTGGCTTCTTTAACTTTTCAGGTGTAATCAATAGAACAAGGCTAATTAAAGGTCTTTGAAAATGTGTTATCGCAGACAAACGAACTATACAAGACGTTTCCGAAAAGAACATTGAAAGATGATTGAAATAACAAAATGGACACCAAGAGAATGCTTGAAAAAAAAAAGCGATTCTGTGTTTGTTTTGAACTCGTATAAGACAAAATTGTAACATCATTTTCATTATTTATATTCATGCAAATTAGAGGAAAAGTCAAACATCATAGTACTGCTGATCTGTTAATCAAGAGAAAACAAATTATCAAACACTATTTCTGTTACAACAAGATTGAAAATAAAAGAAAAATGTCCTTGTATTCCGTTATCCATAAACCATGTCAAAAAATCATTCGCATTAATGGAAATTGAAAAAGGTCAAATTAAATTTACCAAATTATCAAGGGTTTTTATGGCGAGAGTTAAAATTTATTTAAAATTGAAGAAAAATAACCTAAACCGTTATTCTAAATAAATGAAAATTGAAATATTTAAAAAAATAGAAGAAACCTGACCTATTCAGATCTTCAAAATGGAAGATATCTTATTTAAAAATGCCAAAATGGGTATGGTTATCACCCGAAAGAATTTCTGTACAAGGACGTTTGATGTTTTTGTGGATAAATATGAAAAAAATATGATTGAATTATTTATATTTTGTTTGTCTCAAACAATAAAATAAATAAATTCCAACTACGCTCTTTCAAAAAACGTTACTAAAAAAATTTCAAAACAATTAGAGGGAAAAAAGTTCTCCCTAATTCACCTGCTATACAAAAAATCATCATAACAACTTTTTTCTTGTGAAAAAGCCGTAGCAATTTATTCACATTGAGCATATTTAGATTTTTTATTTCTTTTCAAATTTGGTTCAACATGGTTGCTGATGCATGCGTAGCATGATAAATTCACATTTTAATTTATGTGATTTTGTTTAGTTATATTTATTTGTGTCTTTTTTTTAAAAATTAACTGATGATCAATTCGATAAATAACTGGTTTATTTTATTGAAATCGCTACCCGATAGGCTACTGTTTGACATAATTTTTTTTAATGAATGTAATTTGTTTGTTTTTAACAAAAATATAGGGAAATCTGTGTAAAATATAAAAATAAGGAGATGAAGTATGGTTGTCAATGATAAGGCTTTTAATCAAAGTTCAGATGAATTGAATGGAAGTAATAAAAGGCTACAAGAAGGCCTTTAACAATGAAAAAAACGCATACTTTAAAGTCACCTTTAACAGATACCGACATTAAAATCTATTATCTTTAGTATCAATATTTGAATTGGAAAGACCTTTGATTGTTCTCAAAACAAAGATGTTTCATTTTATATATTCATTTTACTTAAGTTTTCAAAGAAACATTCTTTGGGAAAGCTTTTTCCCTATTGTTAAAAGAAAGAGTCGACAACAGGCATAACGATTGGACTGTGATATCCTTTTGGCTTTTGGCGTGGCTCGATACTTATACACCCCTCGAACGTTGTTTTGTGCTGTGGGTATTTTTTGTATTTTTCACTTTGTTTTTTGCCTTTGAACTTTGTCGATATGAAATTTTGTTTTCTTTATTGACATTTTTGTTTGTTTTCATATTAAGATTATAACTCAATGTTGACTGATGTACCCCTATTTTGACATTTTCCTGGTTATGCCTGTTTGTTTTTGCTCCAAATTGTTGTCACTATTTGTGAATTCTGTAATGAAAGTCAGAGGTTATCAAGCAATCAAAAGTAAATAATTTAATAAAGCTTGCATAATAAGATATATACATCTATCTTTATAACACTTACGATATTGCCCTTTCAGAAGTAAAAGTTCCTATTATTTAAAATTGGTTATTATACCGTAAATTTGATGTCGAATGGTAAAAAAGGGGCACAAATACCATTGATTACAATTGTTTGTCTAATTATAATAGTTCTGTAACGTTTGACTCATTTAATCAATACCAATTAAAACAACGCTAAACTGAAAAAATCCACAATTTTTGCTACTTTTTTTCTTTTTAAGAAATGAATTTGTGATGAAGACGTTACTTTGTAAATAAAACAATGTCCATGAATCGTTTGTCCAGAGTATCAGCAATCAAAGACAGGCTTCAAAGTTATTGTGAAACTGCCTATTCTAGAGGTGGCGTGAATCCGATATGGATACTTAAAAATTCCAAAGATCTTTTAGAGTACATACAATCTAAATCTCTTTCATCTTGTAACAGTATTAAAACATTTGACTTTTCTACTCTTTACACAAGTATTCCACATTCCAAACTAAAAGACAAATTAAAAGAGTTGGTATTACTTTGCTTCATAAAAAGAATGGCCAACGTAGATACAAGTATCTTGTTTTAGGGAGGGATAAATCCTACTTTGTAAAGAATCATTCTGATTCAAACACAAAATTCTCTGATATTATCAAGATGCTTGATTTCTTGATTGACAACATATTTGTTACGTTCGGAGGACTTGATTTTCAACAGACTGTCGGCATCCCAATTGGAACAAACTGTGCCCCTCTACTTGCTGACTTGTTTCTTTATTATTATGAAGCTGACTTCATGCAGGAACATTCTTAGGAAGAAAGATAAGAAGTTAGCAATATCCTTTAACTCTACTTTCCGCTATATAGATGACGTTCTTTCACTAAACAATTCAAAATTTGGTGACTATGTGGATCGCATCTATCCCATCGAATTGGAGATATAGGATACTACAGATACAGTTAAGTCTGCTTCATATCTTGACTTACATCTAGAAATTGACAATGAGGGTCGGTTGAAGACAAAACTTTACGACAAAAGAGATGATTTCAGCTTTCCAATTGTGAACTTTCCATTTCTAAGTAGCAACATTCCAGCAGCACCTGCATACGGGGTATATATCTCCTAATTGATACGATATTCCCGTGCTTGCATTTCCTATCATGATTTTCTTGATAGAGGGTTACTGCTCACAAGGAAGCTATTAAACCAAGAGTTCCAAATGGAAAAGTTGAAATCATCCCTTCGTAAATTTTACGGACGCCATCACGAGTTGGTTGACAGTTATGGAATAAACATTTCACAAATGATATCGGATATGTTCCTTACGTCGTAACTACAATCCCCTTCCCATTCATGAATTTGACCTAACGAATAAGACTATTTACCGGATTTGTAATCACATAAGCAACACGACGGGTGCCGCATGTGGAGCAGGATCTGCTTACCCTTCCGGGGCACCTGAGATCACTCCTAGTTTTTGGTGGGGTTCGTGTTGTTTATTCTTTAGTTTTCTATGTTGTGTCATGTGTACTATTGTTTTTTTGTTTGTCTTTTTCATTTTTAGCCATGGCGTTGTCAGTTTGGTTTAGATTTCCGAGTTTGACTGTCCCTTTGGTATCTTTCGTCCCTCTTTTATCGTCTTTAATGTTTTAAAATTAGCACTGTTGTATCACGAATACCTAAGCAACGTGAATGGCATTTTTTTCAGAGCTTAACTTTGAACTCATATAGTACAAAAGTAACACAATTCATTTTTTATTTGAGTAAACGTCTACATTATGTTTTTTGGGTATTTGTTTACACTTTCAATTATCTCTCGTGACAGGACTTAACACAAAAATCTCTCTCACAGGACACCCTCCCCCTTTTCCTGATCGTGTGATTTTCAAATAAGTCTTATTTTGAACAAGTAGGCAAAATAATGTTCTGTAATTGCTTTGTTTTTTTTGGGGTAAATTTATACAAGGTTTACAAAGAAGGACAAGAAGCGTCATGTGTGTGTCATTGTTAGGATGGCTTTCAATTGAAAGTTTTATATGTGAACAAAAACAGTTGTTCTTTGGAAGAAGATGTCGCCTTCCATACTCAGCTGTCTCATTCCGTATTCTTCTCTGTAGAATCATGGATGCTAAATATAATCAATATGACACCAGATCAGAATTCCATTGTGATATTATTGAAATACGCACAAAATATGGTTTATCGAAACATCTATTTCAGTTTCTCAATGATGGTCAATTTCCAAGTTGGGCAACTTGGAAATCGGTAGTCAAAACGTCAATTTATCAGGTTGCAGTAGTAAAGTGGCATCATCGAATTGCAGTGAATCCTGATTTTGTTGTTTTTTAAAACATTCACTCGTTTTTTGCCGCATGCAGCATGGAGAATAGCACTACGTCACCCACAAATGCGCAGGCAGGCCCATTTTGTAACACCAACGTGCTGTCTTATACGCGGGAACTTGCAAAATAACAGAATATTGTGCGATAAATGTCCTTGTAATCATGCAATACTATCATGAGACTAAACAGTTGATGCTCGAAATTAATTTAGGAGGAGTGTTATAGACATAAACTCGATTACATTTAGGGTTCACTTAGGAAATATGACTGACAATAAATTGTTTAATTGTATTCTTGCCTGTGACACCGATTTTGATCTTTAAAGAATGAAGAACGTGAACGGTTTAACTTCATGTGTGTGAACTTAATTTACAATTCTTGTAAATTGTTACAAAACCGCAACTGCTGCTAGTAGTACATAAACTTCAAACTGTAAAGAACATATGTAAATAATTGAGCTTTTCGTCGTGATTCCGTCTTTATTGAATGTTTTTGTGTAAATCATAACTCGTGTTGTTTGTATATGATTAATTGTAATTGTCTTTGCCTTGTTTCGTACGCCCCATTAGGAGGCAAATAAATTATATAGTACATGAATCTTTTGTCCATTTTCCTGTCTTAAATGTTTTAAATTACCACTTTTGTATCACGAATACTTCAGCAGCATAAATGGCATTTTTTAGGGCTTCATATTGAACTCATATAGTACAAAAGTAACACAATTCAATTCATATTTGAGTAAACGTCTACATTATGTTTTTTTTTGTATTTGTTTTACATTTTCAATTATCTCTCATGGCGTTACTTAATCAACAGAACACAAAAATCTTTCTCAAAAGACCCCCTCCCCTTTTCCTGATCGTGTGATTTTCAAATAAGTTTTGTTTTGAACAAAAAAGCAAAATAATGTTCTGTAATTGCATTGCTTTTTTTTTTTAGGAAAAAAAAAGTTTTGTCACTTATTACAACAGATATATTTCTTCGTTAATGAATCATTATTTTATTTAAGGAATTCCACTTTTTAAATTTCATTCTTGCAAATAATGTGACAAGGTAATCGGATTATTTAGTACACACAAATTTTTCATTTTAAATTTAATCTTATTGTAGCAGAAACATGTGTGTAATTATTTATTCACTTGATGAACAATTCTGCAGTGACTTGATGTATCGAAGTATATATAAAGTGCAAACAATTGTCAAATAAATTGTAGGATATTTTTCAGTAATCAGCTTCTTCCTGCAAACGATTTGAATATACAACAATGAATAATATCAGTGTCTCAGTGTTGATGGTTTTAGTCCTTATTGGATCATTTGCTGTACAAAGTGGTAAGTAAAAATTCATCTTGAAAATAGAATTGATGAAAATATCTCTTTTTTTTCAAGGCTTTGTTTTATGAATATTTAACAAAATGTTACATTTATTCTTTTTTTTTAAATTCTAGTAACTGTAAAAATGTATGAAATCAGTATACATAAAATAAGTGTATAACATTCAAAATAACGACAGCAGAGCATAAAAAACATGGAATACTAAATATTAGTCAGGTTTCCTACTATAACACAGCATTTTTTATAAAACACAATAGAAAAATGAGACTTTTCAGAAAGTTAATAATTTTGATTAATCTAAGCATCTGTATATTTAAAATTGTCTGACTCAGGAAATATTAACCTGTTAATGTAGTAACAAATAGGGTGAATGTGAAACGATATCTGATTTATTATATCGCTATCTTCTCATTGAATATATAAAGTCATCATAGATACCCGGATTAAATTTTTTATTAACACCAGACGCGCGTTTTGTATTCAAATTAAAAGACTCATCAGTGACGATCGAATCCAAGAAAGTTTAAAAAAAAAGCCAAATAAAGTCTGAAGTTGTAAAGCATTGAGGACCAACATGAATGTGTATTACATGTATGTTTTTGTACTATTTATCTTTCATGGTAAATAAAGAAATAATAAGCAATATTTGCTAACACATTTATTTGTCATATGTTAAATATTTCCTTTTCTAATTGCTGATAAAGATTCCGACATTCTAAAAAAAACTTTGAATTGAACAATGTTGATTAATGCTTATGATTCTTTTTCAGATGCAGCTGCTGTAAGTTTTTAAGCATATTTTGGTAAACCATTCTTAATCTGAAAAATATGTTTATCATCTGAACACGTGGCGGCATTCGAAAAGTTTTAAATATAAAAACAAATATACGTAGCTATAGGAGAGGAAATTTTCAAAACATATCATAAAGGTTTATGAGCTACGGTTCTGAAGCTTTGTCCTTTAAATTTGTTAAACAAATCGTTTGTTATTTACTGCTTCATTACTTCTAACTTTGTTATATGTTTATATGTCTGTTGCTATTCCGCTCTCCAGCGGTATATATCTTTTTCTAAAAATTCGTTAAGGGATCTAATGTAACAGTTGACATGTATGTTTTGAAGTTCCCTCAAGTTTTATTAACTATTGTCTAAAATGTGTGATGCTTTTTGATGTTCGCTATAAAACGAAATTGAGAATGGAAATGCGGAATGTGTTAAAGAGACAACAACCTGCCCATAGAACACACAACGACAGAAAGTCACCAGCAGGTCTTCAATGCAACGAGGAATTCCCACACCCGAGCGGGTCCTTCGGCTGGTCCCTAAACAAATATATGTTCTAGTTTAGTGATAATGAACGCCATACTGAACTCCAAATTGTATACAAGAAACTAAAGTTAAAAATAATACAAGACTAACAAAGGCTAGAGGCTCCTCACGTGGGATAGGCGGGGTTAAACAAGTTTATGAAATCTCAACCCTCCCCCTATACCTCTAGCCAATGCAGAAAAGTAAACGCCTAACAATACGCACATTAAAATTCAGTTCAAGAAAAGTCCGAGTCTGAGGTAGAAGATGAAACCAAATAAAATGAACAAAATGACAATAATTCATAAATAACAACAGATTCTAACTGCCGGACCCCCTCCTTTTTCTCCCCAGTTTCCTCTGTGGCCGATCCGATGGTTGGTTTTCCGTGGGTTTTATTAAACGATCAATGCAATTGAATGGTTGGACCTCCTTTCTTTTGAATTTGAAACCCCCAGCTTGATCAGCCTCTGATTGACTCAAAAAAGGGAGTTCGAAATTTTAAATCTGTGTCTTTGTGTTACGTAAGGCGTGCATGGTAGTCGTGTTTCGAATGTAGACACACCCTTCCTTTAATATGTTTGATGATTTTTTCTCGATAAGAGGTGGGAGGATGTGTTTTTTTAATACAAAACCGTAAGATATAAAATACAACTATAACCTAATTTACCTTTATTAAACAGATACAGGTAAGAACTTTAATTGGGTGGTAATATTGCCTTTATCTTTAGTCTCGTCCAACAAATTCAACGCTTGCCACAAAATTTCGTCCGTCTTATGACTGTCCATATTAACAACTACGAACAAGGATCATGATTTATTACTGCTTTGTTTGTAATAAGAATACACGAAAATTTCAACCTTGACCTGGTGTTAACTGGCATATGCAAAACTCGACTCACTTGTCAAAATTTAAACGAAGATAGCATAAGAAAGGTTACAAGTGAGGTTTTATGCCAAAAAAAAAACTCTTATAAATTGTGGTTAAATTTGTCAATGATTAAGCTTTTGAGTTTTTTTTTCATTTGAAAATCAATGTTAACCCATCTTTGGTTTATAATCGAAAATAAGTTAGTGATACAACGGGGGGTACGGCGTGATATTAAGAAATTAAATTGTCATGTTTCCGTGTAGTAGGTGTCAAACACTTACAGTAGGCAATTGTTTTACAAAGTTTAAAACGTTTTTGAAGATCAAAGACGAGAGATAAAAAAAAAAAATCATTTCCTATCAACCCCTACAATTAACTTCTGACACTTTTTTCATTATGGACTAGTTTTCGTAATTGAATATACATCTGACTTATTATTGATGCTCACTTTAATCGTTATTAAATATTTCAGTATTATGGTCCAAACTATGGTCCACCAAGACGTTACGGTGGCAACTATAACAGATACAATAGATATGGCGGGCGTTATGGCGGAAATAGACCCTGGAACTGGAAAGGAGGACGATATGCACGAAAATATTGGTAGAGGAATACATAAGCTGTCAATAATAATATAAAAGATAGATAATAAAGTTTTATTTCTGTTTCATCTAAATTCAATTTTTATATACTCATCAATTTTAATTGTTTTGATTGGTTAATTTGTATAAGTACCCGTTCACGTTCAGTCAGTGTTTTATTATGTATTTCTTTTTGTATCCATCTGATTAGTTAGGCCTTTTAACTGATTTCTTTAGTTAGCTCTTATGTTTAACATTATACAACTCATACGATATTCGTAAGCTTATTGCTGCAATTTAGACGTGTTAAACTTCATCGGTGTCTAAGCCAAGAAGGAATGAACCAGGTATTCACTATTGTCTTTTATATCAAAAAAAGATCATCAGAAAGAACCAAGACGTAATAGATAACTTGTATATTTTACAAATAATACAAAATGGTCTTCTAGACTCAAAAGATTTTACTTATGTTTGCCGTTGCCATATTGGGATTGTCGTAATTCCAGTTAAGATTATCAGTTTAACACCAGTGGGCTTCAAGATTTATAATAGGATACTATCTGATTTTAAGTAATGCAGATAATCGTTCATAAGAAAGCCAATAGCAATAAATTATCCGTATCCTTTTATATCTCAGTTAACTCAATGTTAAATTGATCTATTATAATCATTGGCTTTCTTTGTCCGTCTTCGTCCATCGTTTTCGTACGTTAACCCTTACAAAGACCTTCACATTATCTACTGGTCCAATTCGACTCAATTTAAGCCACAATCATCCTGGACAAATCTTAATGCAAATATATGTCCAATTTCACATACGGCTATAAGTGGCGCTCAAATCAAAATATTTATAAATCCAAACAAGAACAAAGTTGAAGACCACTGTGGAATGCTAAATATGGCTAAGATACTATATGCATGGGATACACAAATCCTTAGCTTTTCGAGAAAAAAAATTGGTAAGCGGAAATTAAAAAAAATGACAACATTATTGATATTCATGTCAACACCGAATTGTTAACTACTTGACTAGCGATACCCTCGGGGACGAAACGTCCACCAGCAGTGACATCGACCCAGTGGTGTAAATAGTTATTAAAGGTACCAGGATTATAGTTTAGTACGCCAGACGCACGTTTCGTCTACAGACTCATCGGTGACGCTCATTTCAAAATATTTATAAAGCCAGACAAGTACAAAGTTGAAGAGCATTGAGGATTCAAGGACCTTTAACCTTGATTTACGGCAAGATTATTTTCGATTTATAAGTTTGACTGTCACTCTGGTACCTTTCGTTCGTCTTTTATAACCACTGGGTCGATGTCTCTGCTGGTAGACATTTTTTTCCCCAAGGACATCAGCCGCCCAGTTGCAAAATTGTATGAATTTACGAAGATCAAACAGAATACTGGTTCGGACGTCGCCCAGTATAATAAAAAGTCCGAAACGGACGTCATAATGGACCCAGTGTCGTCTGACACGGCAGGTGTCACCTCATCAACAGACATGACAAATATCTTAAACATGACTTATTCAGATCATCATACTAGTGACAAGAGCAAGTTTGCACATATACAGCCTTGTTCAGTTCTCCTTAAAAATATTTTGGATTTTGATGAATCCGAATAACACTGTCAAAATGTGAGACCAATGCTGCAAAACTTGTGAAATTTTAATAACAGATGCTCAATTCACCAGCAATTTAACTAAAAAGTCATATTTTACCAGAAGTTACGATGATCTGAATTGTAAATCGATAAATGTCGTCTTCGAATTCGAGTGTAACCTTTGCGGATTGGTATACGTCGATGAAACGAAAGGAAGGTTAAACAAACGTATTTGCGGTCATAGATAAGACATTAACCTCAATGCAAACGAATTTTTATACCAACATTTTAATCAGCCTGATCGTTCCATCGTTTCTATGACAAGTCGCAATATCGAAAAAATGTAACACAACATTAACAATCCTCATCTTGCAACTTCTCTCCGTCGACAAAAAAAATCACGTGATTCGAGAATTGGGAACTGCGACACCACATGGTTGCAACGACAAAATTGATGGTATAGGTATTCTATCTTGTCCTTTGTGTAGCTCGGTGAATGTGATGTATATTTTCAACTCTAATCATCGACGTAGACCATAGTCATGGTAATCGTCATTATACATCACCTACTTTGCATAATGTCTCTTTTAATGACTTGCTGCCATTTATACAAAAGCCGTTAGGTATTCATCAAATTCGAACGAAAGTTAATTCATTACCCCTTTCAAACTTCATTCTCTGTTCAATTTATGTTTAGAAACCACTTTTACAAACCCTCATTCAAACCAATACAAACTTACAACTATCATTTCGGATATTGCAAGTCACAGACTGTTCAAGCCAGTTCGCATTGAAAAAGATGAAAAAGAGAAAAGATATTTTCTTAATCTTTCCTTTGCCAGCAAAGGTCTCGATGACGTCAACTTAGGCAATATCCTTCATCATAGATTAGTTCAGTCGAAAAATACCACTTTATTAAATTTCCAACATTAGACATTTTCCTCTATGTAGTTATGGCCCTGTTAGTGTGTTTTGTTGTTGGTTCATAAATGTACCCATCCACTACCCTGGGTATTTTTGTTAGATGTATTTTTATTTGTATCCATCAGATGGGTTAAACACTTTTCAACTGATTTTTGTAGTTTGTTCTTATGTTGTACGGTTACATGACTCTCCCAAAATAGGTAGGTCAAAACGAATATCATATTTTTAGTACCATTCACTCTCTTATTTGACCGCCGCAGTGGCGAATCCAGAACTTTTCCTAAGGGGGGCCCACTGACTGACCTAAGGGGGGCCGCTCCAGTCATGCTTCAATGATTCCCTATATAATCAACCAATTATTTTCCCACGAAAGGGGGAGGACCCCCTGGATCCGCCTATGGGTCACCGGTGAGTAGAAAATTAGAAAAACTGGCTCGCTTATCATGTCTCTGTAATTGGTTACAGAAATCATTGAACAGAGTTTACTATGTTACGTTATATTTGTATATGTTTAACTGGTAAAGAAATTGGCAGGTACTTGTTACCAAGTAAAATCTTATACTCATTTTGTCTTTGAAAGGGGGGTCTTGAATTTATTTCCCTTTATTGGTCATGAAAAAAACCCAGATTAATTCCACTGTTTCCTACTATCCAATCCCCCAACCCAATTGAAAGAAAAGAAGAAAAAAAAGATTCTGCTCCGATCGCTGTTAGAGTTACCTCGCTTTTAACTGATAACAAGAAACGACGAGTTTTTATTTTAACGACTACCCATAAATGACTCCTACTAAAAAAATTGATGATGGAAATGGTGAATGTGTCAAAAGGACAACAACCCGACCAAATAATAAAACAACAGCAGAAGGTCACCAACAGGTCTTCAATGTAGCGAGAAATTCCCGCACCCGGAGGCGTCCTTCAGCTGGCCCCTTAGACAAATATATACTAGTCTAGTGATAATGAACGCCATACTAATTTCCAAAATGTACACAAGAAACTTAAATTAAAATAATACAAGACTTTTAAAGGCCAGAGGCTCCTGACTTGGGACAGGCGTAAAAATGCGACAGGGTTAAACATGTTTGTGAGATCTCAACCCTCACCCTATACCTCTAACCAATGTAGAAAAGTAAACGCATAACAATACGCACATTAAAATTCAGTTCATGAAAAGTCCGAGTCTGATGTCAGAAGATGTAACCAAAGAAAATAAACAAAATGACAATAATACATAAATAACAACAGACTACTAGCAGTTAACTGACATGCCATCTCCAGACTTCAATTACACTGACTGAAAGATTATGATTTCATCATATGAACATCTGGTACAATCCTTCCCGTTAGGGGTTTAGTATCATACCATCATAACATATATGAGAAGAACATAACCCGTGGCATGCCAACAACTGTTTTTAGAAACAAAATGTGTTTAGTTCCGACGCAAAGACGTTATCAGTTACTCAATATTAACGCCAAAATATGCAATCTTTAATGAAATGACAACAGTATCGTAATTATATCCGTTCTTAATAAGTCTATTCAAAGGTTTTGTAAGTTTCCGAGGTGAATGCTGACACCGTTGTGCTTTATAAAGAATATTTCCATAAAAAATTGAATGTGAAATACCTGAACGCATAAGAAGTCTGCATGTTGAGCTATATTTTCGAATAATGTCTTTATACCGATGATAAAATTTAGTAAATGTTTTGACTAGTTTGTGATATCGAAAACCCTGGTGTAATAATTTTTCAGTAATACATAAATTTCTCTCGCTAAAATCTAAAACATTGTTACATACACGAGCGAATCGTACAAGTTGAGATATATAAACACCGTAAAATGATGACAAGGGAACGTCACCATCTAAAAACGGATAATTAATCATAGGAAATGAAAAATCATCCCTTTTATCATACATTTTAGTATTCAGCTTTCCGTTAGTGATATAGATATCAAGATCGAGGAAAGGGCAGTGGTCATTGTAAGTATTAGCTTTATTTAAAGTAAGTTCAGCAGGATAAATTTCATTAATATACATACTGAAGTCGTCATTATTGAGAGCCAAAATATCATCAAAATATCTAAAAGTATTATTAAATATGTTTATCAGATGTTGTTTTGATGGGTCTTTGCTTATTTTTGTCATAAATTGTAACTCATAACAATACAAAAAGAGGTCCGCAATAAATGGTGCACAGTTAGTCCCCATTGGAATTCTGATAATCTGACGATATACGGAATCCCCTAAAAATGGAAAAGTGAAGTTCCGGATGTGTTAAAACAAGAAAAAGTTCACAGATGAAGATGGACGGAACGCAGTTCAATCCCTTTAAATAATCACAATTATGGTCGCAAATTCCTTGCACATTCACACTGTGAAAGTCTTGCGATTTACAAAGCTTGGTTCATAACTCCGGGGGCTTGAATTCATACATGTGTTCTATCGACACATCCAATAACATTGGGGAAGCCTGCTTTTTCATAAAAAACATTTTTAGTTGCACTCAACTTATCCGGCGTACAAAGCCATTTGAAAAATTAGTCCCTCTTTGCAATTAATGCATCAGTAAATTTGGTTAACACCCTGGACACAGTAGCTTTATCATTGCCCATAGTGTTCCCTATAACGTGAAGATGTGAACCACCGGCAAAAAAACGAAGAGAAATCATCACCTGATCCTCAACACACAGTGCTGTGCACCTTGAAGTTGCGCTTTGTAGATCATCTCTGAGCAAGTCTGAAATGTACTCAATGCTCTCCTTTCCAAACCTAAATCTTTCGCGCAACTGACTGCTCATCCGAAAAATTCCTTTGTAGAAGGTCTTGGCCACTAAAAAATCTTTCTTTTCTAGCCAAGGTCCTAAATTCCATTGGACAACATCCCCCATTTTGAATTAAATGAGGTGATTAATATTTTACGCAGCAATTATAGGTGTTTTAGTTTAATTACAATTCAATCAAGTGATTAAAGTTTATCACAAGTTGAACAACAAACTAATCGCTTGATTAAATATAATCACATAATTAGAAAAATGTAACGCAGTGTTAGTGCTAACGACAAGTCGAACAACAGACTTCTGACCTTGACCTCATTTTCATGGAAATTTTTTGTCAAATTATGATGAAAGTTGATTACTGTACATCTTTTGTGTAAGATAAACTTTTCTATGTATTACAAAAGAATCATTCCGTTTTCTTGTTGAGCTATTCCGAAATTTTCTGTGCAATTCTTTTCTGTATTTTTTAAACTGAAGTGATTGATCGATTTTGCTAAACATTGTATTTACTGATTTAATTATTCTGCAATGTGAAGTTGCAAATTAAAAACGTCCATTTCTTCAATGAAGGAGAAAAACAATTTTTTAATTGCTCCGCCATTACTGAATTCGATATCCTTTTTCCAAATTTGTTAAATATGTCGAAGTTACAGACCAGCATTTGATTATATCATATCCGGTATATTTGTTTGTACATCGGCACTTAAGTTGGTACCAAACACTTACATTAAATGTTATTTGGCTCGTTTGATTTTCATAAAATTTTGAAAATGTATTTACCATTGTTTATATTCTCCCTCACTACGTTCGTCCGAATATCAAGTAATTAATATTCTATGGCCTTAACAAAGAACAAACGACATAAAGTAGGTGTGCTACTCGCTATAACCTTTAATTCTATATAATACAACAATGTATGTACCACATACAAACATTATAACAATAATATCATAATTCCAATAACTAATTCACATTAAATCAACCGTGAATACACGTGTCTACTTTAGGCTATAGCGAGAGTCGATGGTCAGAAAGGTGACCGCACGGGTTTTAAGTGCGGGCAAATGGTCACATGCTATGAATATTCATGAACTACTTACGTACGACGAACTAAATTTTATTTATATTCTCCCTCACTACGTTCGTCCGAATATAAAGTAATTGATATTCTATGGCCTTAACAAAGAACAAACGACATAAAGTAGGTGTGCTACTCGCTATAACCTCGAGACAAAGGGAACAAATAGTAAATTCATAGCATAATTGAGCTGAATAATATCACCAAAATTGTTAAATATCTATAACCTGTTATATACCAAGATTTGATGAAACCGTTAGTTGCTTTTTAACAGAATCTTTGACATAACCATCTTTAGCAAAATCGGTACGCCACCTTACATGCTCTTTAATTAAACGATCAGAAACGTCATTTCTTGCAGCAGCAGTTGCACCGCCACTGCACAAACTATGAATACAAAAAAAGTTTACAATCAAGACCAATCGCAGTTAATGTGCCCAAAAGTAACTCCCTATCTCTAGTATAAGATAAAGGACGATTAACCTCTGCTAACTTATAAGAATTTACTGACTTAAAAAATCTAACAGAACGAAACACATATTGATTAGAATCCAAAGTCAATTTAGCTAAATTAATGTATGTCAATGACCAAACCACTGGACAGGCAGGCAAATTTGTTTTAGAAATTATAACATTATTACCTCTTCTATATACATCAGTTTTCCCAGTTTCAATATTCAAAGAAACATAAGTGTCAAAAATTTTTATGTTACACATTTTTAAATTTGCTATCTCACTGTAGCGTAAAAATCCTGCATAACCAACTAACATCATAGCACAAATTCTAACATTCGGCAAATGAGCACGATCACTACTAATTTTGTCCACTATCTTCTGTAAATGATCTGGCTCTTTTTTCAAAACTGGTTTACTTAAAATTCTCTTAGCTCCTTCAATCATCATCTGAATAAGCTTGTCTTCACATGGATTGCACACTAAACTGAAATCATGATACCACTTTATGCTATAAAAATGAGCTAATAAAACTGACTCAGATACGGATTGCTGCACAAGGCCACTAATATAAACTGCAACGGATGATACACTTGCAGGTAACGGAATAACTAATATGTAATACATCATTCTTTAAATTTTTTGAAATACACATCATACTTTTTATTTGTAGAAATTGCTTTATTGCTTCTCACAATATTAAAAATGCTTTTTTCACATCCGGTAAACTGTTGATTTGAATTCGCAAACTGAGAAATTTCCCTCCATGTTGCACTGTCCTGTAATAATGAAACATAAATAAAACTAAGCACAACTTAGCTTAATGATAAATATAAATATATCACTTTAACAGAACAATCATGCAAAGTGCATCTTAAACACCTATACAAGGTGCATATTTCATATTTTAAAGCGCACACGGTGCATTTCTTATCTTAAATCTTTTTGTACTGTAACCGCACAATGTAATTCTCAATTAAAGTCTGCACAAGGTGCATTTTTGCATTTAAACTGCACAAGGCGCTTCGTAATTTTATACTGCACAAGGTGCCTCTCAATTATAAACTGCACAAGGTGCTTCGCAATTATATATTGCACAAGGTGTTTTGCAATTACAAACTGCACAAGGTGCATCTCAATTATAAACTGCACAGGGTGCATCTCAATTATAAACTGCACAAAGTGCTTTTCAATTATATACTGCACAAGGTGCATCTCAAAAATAAACTGCACAAGGTGCATCTAAATTATATACTGCACAAGGTGCTTCTCAAATTATAACCGCACAAGGTGCATCTTAATTCTTTAAAGCTGATATACTCTGAACTAATAATGTATACATATGTAAGCGTGTGGGTACATTCCGTAGTAATTACCTATTTTGATACGTGTTTTTTACAGTTTAGTAAAAATTTACACCCGATAGTAAAATTGTGCATTGAACATAACAAAGGAATGTGACCTCCTACGATGAACAATCAAGTTTAAAAACAAGGACGTAGGCTACTGATGAATGGGGATTTAGCAAAAAAACTGTCTCTGTCTGAACCAGATAAAAAGAAATGTTTAGGACGATCAAATTCAACAACATCTGTGATAAAATCGTTAAATTTATTTTCTGTGTTGTTCCAAACCATAGGCCAAAATAGAACCGACTTCCATTTAGGAACTACCAATACACCTTTTGCACGACAAGTTAACATATGATTTAAAACTCGGTAAACTAAGCAGACTGGAGGTACAATCCAGTTTTTTTCTCCTGACCAGTCGAAAGCAAAAGCGTCGACTCCTGTAGTTCCTGGAACACAAAACTTTGAATCAAACCGTGCAATTTAATGATTTTTATCGTCTGCAAATCTGTCAAACGTAAATTTCCCCCATCTGTTATTAAACATAAGAAAAACGCTGTCGTCCACAGCCCAATCATCAAAATCAAAAATTCTACTTAAGTAATCTGCTTGTACATTTTCGGATCGAGGGATCCACTCAACCTCTATCGTAATACTATTAACTATGCAAGTTGTATAAATATTCATAGCAAGTTCATGTTAATCAGGCTTCATGCTGCCAACTCGACAAATATGCACGACATTTTGATTGTCAGTATAAATTTTTTGCAAGTTTTCCTGCTAACTGTGCAAACATACTTTCTAATATAAACTCGACAGATTTCAACTCTCTCCATGTGGAGCTCTTAAGTCTTTCTTGTTCGCTAAACATATAATAAGCAATTTGTAAAACATTACCGTTGACAAAACCTGCTCCAGCATACATACTGGCGTTGGAAAAAATAATACGTTCTGGAATCTTGTGTATAGGACATACCAATAAATTAGGTATAGATTTACAATTACTCTTCCAAAACTCAATTTCGGTTTTGACTTGGGTGGAAATTTCAAAATATGAGTCCCAAGTATTTCTCTGGCAAACAGACATGCATACATTACGTGTCATCAATTGGCAAATCTGACCAAAAGCTCGGATCAAAGATATGATTTTCCCAAGAACACATGCCAAGTTTCTAGCAGTTGAACGATTATCTGAAAGAATTTTTTCAATTTTTAACTGTATTTTTTCAATTTTCTTTCTGGGAACTTCAATGACACCAGATACCAGATTCCATGAAAAACCTAACCAGTCTAATTTTTGCACTGGTGAAAAAATTGATTTCTCAAAATTTGGTAAAAACCCAGATTTCAATAAAGTATGTAAAACAGATTTGGACATGCGTACACATCTTTCCCTACTGTCACAAGCCCATCCGTCGTCCAAATACACAATAATCGGGAAACTTTGTGATCTCCAAAAGTTAACTAATGTACGAACAACTGTAGTAAAAATATGTCCAGCTGAAGAAAGCCCAAAAGGTAAAACTGAGAAAATAAAATATCTTTCTTGTCCATCAATTACCCAGGAAAAACCTAGAAATTTCTGATGTTCTGGATGTATATTAATATGATGATAACCATGACGTAAATCGAACTTTAGCATGAAAAAACCCTTTTTTGCGTATTGCTTGGCCTCTTTAACCCCTTCAAATTTTATTTTCTGTTATTGTACATATTTGTTAACATGTCTCAGAGCTAAAACTAATCTCTCTTTCTTCGAATCACTGATGGCTACAGTTAGAGGATTTATTACATAAGGTTTATTTGAAACTTCAGTAATACAACCATTCAGTTTTAATTCTGTAATAGCTTTCAAAACAAATGAGGAATTATTAAATGCTGATCTGTTATTATTCAAATAAACTGATGGAGGTTCTTGAATAAAAGGAATAACGTAACCAAATTTTACAGTGCTTAAAATTAATTTAGAAGGTTTTAAACTATCTTCCCAAAACTGAACATGATCTTTTAATCGATTTTTTACAGTCTTATTTCCATCAGTATATTCATAACTATCAAATTCTATATCATACTCAACTTTTTCATTAAGACAGGGATGGAGCACTTGCAATAGTGGCTGGTGCTGACTTGGTACTACTGAAGGCACGTGCTTTTAAGGGACAGAAACGGGTAATGTGTCCTGGTCTTTTGCAGTAAAAGCACAGTCCGTCGTTGTACTGCTGCTGGGAGTTGTTTTGTTGACTGTAGTTGTCATTTCTGGGTCCAGATTCTTTGCTGAAGCCACGAAAAAATTCTCTAGCATTGAAACCTCCTCTGCCACCACCTCTGCTGTAAGGATTGTTAGCTGTACGTTTACGATTAGCTCTGAAAACGGCAGTGCGTAACTTTGAAGCATCTTCAACATTGTCAGCAAGAGTATCGTCCAGATATTCGTGGACGGTATCCCACCCATGGCGATCAGCGATTTTCAAAATTTTGTTTCGCTGGTTCAAAGTGTCAAGCTCAGTTTTAACAATAGACTGCAGGTCAAGAGTTTGGTCAAGTGACTCGGAAGTTAGCAAATGTTCAATTCTTCTTAATGAAGAAATACGGTCGGTGTTAAAATTAAACTGTATTTTAATCCCTTCCTGTCTGAATTTAAATGACGGAGACTGGGAAGCAAATGTAGAGGGTTGACCACTGACTAACGTGTGTGTGTTTGTATTGACAGAGCTTACTTGGGTCTCTTTAAACTCCGACAAAATCTCACTTATCTGTCTCTGAAGGGCCTTATTTAAAGAAGTGTTAAATAAGGAAACTGCATCAGCTGTAGTAAGATCACTTTCGTTGTCTTTTAAGAGTTGACTTTCATCCATTGGCTCCACGCCAGAAATTTCTTCTTCGGACATAATACACGTGTCTACTTTAGGCTATAGCGAGAGTCGATGGTCAGAAAGGTGACCGCACGGGTTTTAAGTGCGGACAAATGGTCACATGTCATGAATATTCTTACGTACGACGAACTAAATTTTATTTACTTTGATCCTTTATTCATGTTATTAAAAATATAAAAAAATCCAAAATTTTGAACTAACCGTTTTGTCAGAAAAATTACACTGGTTATATAGCAGTTTGACAAACACCAATTTTGAACATTGAGAAGCTTAATATTCCCTTACAATACAACGTAATTAAAACGTTTAGCTGAAATTACAGAGTTATCTCCCTGTAGTGTTAGGTACCACCTTAAGCAGTACTGATCTGCGCAATGAGATAATGATAAGTATGGTTCTGAACAAAGTTATATCATTCAATTTGATGTCGGTGTAAATAAACTTCAGTCGTATTTTATGTGATGGTAATTGATGTTTAATGACGCATTTTTTTCTTTTAAAAAACATTTACTACAGTGATTAAGGAAACCGTTAGACTTATTTTTACAAATATTCACATACGATTTATAACATCTTTATGGCTGTGACTGTTGTTTTTTGTTGAGAGATTATGGACGCTTTTATTAGTTTTTATCAATGCTGTCTTTTACTCAATCAACCATAACAACAAAGATTGATGAGAGCATACACAAGAAATAAAGCAAAAAAAAATGCTAATTAAATTTTATTATCTACGATTCGTTTCCATACAGATAGGTATTATGTTGCTGTACTAACACTTAAAATGATATCAGTGTTTTAATAATTATATTTTCGTCGTCCCCAGGAACGTTGTCTCCAGCCATTGTTCCCGCCTTTGTAACCGCCATAACCGCCATAACCGCCATAACGTCTACCATATCTATTGTATCTGTTATAGTTTCCACCTCCCCAACGTCTTGAAGGACCATAGTTTGGACCGTAATACTGAAATAATGAAAGGATACATCTCAGAATCTATTATGATGACATGTTATATAAAAGTTCTAAATATTCGTAATATAGACAATCAAATAAATAAACGGGTACATGAACAAACTTGCCGATGATTTAAAACATCTTTGAATATTCTTTTCTGTAATTTTTTCGGTATTTACGGTTTGATTTTTTTTTTTTGCTTTTGGCTTACACATTTTATTAAACAATTCTGGAAACACATGAACAATGGATATGAGAAAGCTTTAGACATTATTTTTTAACACTTTATACAAAATATTTTCCCAAATAGTTAAGACATAGATCAATGACTGTTGATTTAAAGATTATTATATCACAGTCGATCGAAATTTATTTAGATTTTAAAATATTTTAAAATATTTAACAATTTGTATCGGATCAATGGGAGAAAAATACACCTGATACAATGCATAGTATTTATACTTGTATTTGCTAATAATTAATACAATCAAGGGTTCTCATTTATCTCTTCCATTTGTAGATTGTTCATTTAACCCAATATTTTATATTATTTTATATTTGCAATACGTTACATAATTTTGTCTTGTTATGTTACATTAAAAACTACAGGTATTAACAAACTTACATCACTTGCATCTGAAAAACAAATAAACTATAAATGAAATTTAAATAGTCTTGAAATTTATAGACAAGTTTTTGTTACTCAATGTGGGTTGTGTTTGTAAATATAATATACAAGTTCGTTATTTACCTGGCTAAATAATAGATCAAATATATACATATAATGAATACTTTAACGAAGAAACATTTAGAGTTATTTTGACATTACGTAACAAACGGTCAATAATGCACAATTACTTAGTTAGCAATTTAAAGAATATGATTCAAAGTTTAACATTGCTTAATAAAGATTAGTAGTTTTTGATTTATAAAACTGGAAATTACACAAAATAAATTAAGAAAGCAAAATTTTGTAAAAAAACAGAGCCCGCGCCACAATCAATAAAATGGTTAAATTATAACGACAACTGTATTTGTTGTCCTTGTAGCCTTTATCATTGAAATAGTTCAAATTGTGTGAGATAACTATTTATATATTAGTTATATATAGCTGATAATCAGGGGTTTAGTTAAATATATATATGTATATACAAATATGTTTTATTTGATTAAACTAGTTCATATTTTCTAACTATATTAAAGTAGGATTTACAAATTCTTATTCATAAATATATTATTTATTCAACTCCGTATTTATTTTAATACATCTATATTTCACGGATTTTTCTAAGGCTTCCGATCATCAGCCGCCCAGCCAAAATTTTAAACATTATGATACTCTTGTTAGATGCTTAATTTCACGGTCGGTATATACAGGTGAATTTATCTATAGAAGATTTCGATATCTTTCCCATCTCAAAGAAAACAGAAGAGCATGTTGCATATTAAGATGTAATTATTTTTGCGCAAGCAAACTATATTTTTTTCTATGGTTTGGTGTATCATTTAAAGTGCTAACCTTAATTACTGAATTAAATGTTGTTTTTTTTTATAGAGACTGATATCAAAAATGTTTGCCTTAACTGAAATTTGAAAACAAATTGGCAAAAGAAAGAAAATCTATCAATACTTACCACTTTGCACAGCAAATGATCCAATAAGGACTAAAGCCACCAACACTGCGATACTGATATTATTCATTGTTTTGTATTCAAACTGTTTGAAGAAAGGAGCTGATTTCTGAGAAATTTCCTTTATTCTTATTGACAATTGTCTTTGCTTTATATATACTTTGTTTAATCAACTCACTGCAGATCTGTTAATCAAGAGGAAGAAATAATCACACACATGTTTCTGTTATAATGAGATCAAAGTTAAAACACAAATGTCAGTGCATAGCATAGTATGTAAACATTGTCAAATTATTTGCCACAATGAAAATTGAAAAGATGAAATCAAAGAAATGTAGGTTATTTCAATTTTATTAAGAATGCAAAGAATAATATAGATGTTGAAATAAGAAACTAAACCCAGAGTTTTGCTAGAGTCTGCTTTTAACATGTTTAACTTATAAAAATGTTTGAAAAACCCTAGCAAATTATCAAAATTGTTTGTGTTTTTTTAGTTGACAGGTTTGTGTCATTTCGAGTTTGGTTTCGCATGGCGGGTATTCATATGTAAACGGAAACACTTTCATTGTCGAAGCTTTCTTATATGTTTATGTGAATCCCTAGTTTAAAGTGTTTACATTAACTTTTATCTTCTTTCTATAATGATCTAATGAAATTCGATAAATAAATTGGTTTTTCAGAATCTGTGCAAGAAGATATTTTCTAAAACCATGTTTTAACGAATAGTATTTGTTTCTTTCTTAAATATCTGTATGAAATATGAAAATATATAAGGATGTGGTATGAATGCCATTGAGACAACTAACCATCAGAGCTCAAATTATAATCGTTAGTAGCTTAGTAATCTGAAATTAAAAAGTAAAATTCACTAGTTAGATATTGAGTATGGGAAATTCAAGTTGTATTGAATCATAAATGAACTTCTCTTTCTAAATGACATTACCTCAGTCAATACCAACACCCAAAACATTTTTACTTTTTCTGCAATTCCAATGGCCACAATACTGGCCCTTATAATACCTCGTTTTTAATATAAGCGTTGTTAAACAAAATGATGCTCCTTCATGATTAAAAGTCTAAACTTCTAGATAATATTGTTATGCTTCTATACAATTTATCAAAAATTTCTGTATTTGCCGCCAGCAAATCAATCAACTACAACGAAAATGTGTAAGCGTTCGTCGTAACCCAGTGTCTCTCCTACTCATGCTGTAAGTCGTAGGTTCAACAAATATGAAAAAAATAATAAAAACGTTCCTATCTTTTGATTTTAAGAAGCTTCTGTCAAATTTTGTATAAAATTCATTAGAGTTTATGAATCTTATAATTTGTTTAAAACTTAAACTGCAGACTGTAAATTATGTTTACTGGTAGAGAAACGAATGTAAATAATAAGATGTGGTATGATTGCCAATGAGAAAACTGTCCACAAGAGACACAAAAGACACAGACATTAACAACTTTAGGTCACAGTATGGCCTTCAACAATGAACAAAGTTCATACCGCATAGTCAGCTATAAAAAGCCCCGATATGACAATGTAAAACAATTCAAACGAGAAAACTAAGTCCCTTTAATTTATAAGTAAAATACAACACAGTAACGAAATGTTAACAAAATCTTCTTCTAGACACTAGCTTTTGATCATAAACATGATAAACAAGCTTCTGTCCAAGTTTGGTACACATCTAGGATAGTGTATAAATGTTAATTCAAATCTTAAAAACTTCAATCACAGAGTGAATGTACTTAGTTCATTTATAAGTAAAAAAAGGGAATTAGTTTTTTTACAGAATTTACCTCTGGATATTATCTTATTATCATAAGCAAGCTTCTGTCCAAATTTGGTAGATATCCAGGATAGTTAGGGAAACGAAATTCATTTTTAGCTATTTTTTGACAATTTTCTTGTCTCATAACAAAAACATAGATTCATTGTAATTTGACATTGATGGTGTTTTTATGACTTGATGTAAATATAGTGACAGTGCAGTCTTATCCTTTAAGTACTATTACTTCTATGTCGACTATAAGGACCATCTTAACCTAGTTTTACGGTATTCAAGTGATTCTCTTATTGTTGATAGGCTTCCAGCAACTATCAAGATGACGAATAGGAATTAAAACTTTGACCATTGATCATTTGTGTTTTTATATGTAGTGACTTTGTGTGAGATTAGGTCCTGTACACGTTTTCTCCATAGTCCTTTATTTTCTGTTGAAGTGACTGAACACGATTTGATGCAAGTTCAACCCTTCTTTACTGTAAAAGGTCATACGGCAATTCATTGATGTTTTTTTTATAGATGATTTGATACCGGGAAATTGGTGGTCTTACTTTCATTTAAACCATGTCAGCTATCTAGTTTTATCTATATTAAAAAGACGCGAGTTTTTATTCTTTGGTATCAAGTTCAGCAGGCTCAATTCTGCATGCAGAAAATACCATTTCTGTTCTGTGTCCAGTAGCATCGTATATTCCTAAAATATTTTATCGTACAATGTCTGGACATCGGTGTGCATGCAACATTGCAAAAATTGTTATTCAAATCTTAAAAACTTCAATCACAGAGTGAATGTACTTTTTCTAGTACAAAGACTAAGTTCATTTATAAGTAAAAAAAGGGAATTAGTGTTTTTACAGAATTTACCTCTGGATATTATTTTATTATCATAAGCAAGCTTCTGTCCAAATTTGGTAGAAATCCAGGATAGTTTGGGAAAGTTATTTAAGTTTCAAAAACTTTAACCACAGAGTGAATATTTGTGGACGCCGCCGACAAAGCCTACGACGGAAAGTAGGATCGCCATGTCTCGCTTTTTTGACTAAAGTCGAAGGCTCGACAAAATAATGAATGACTTTATACAAATGAAAATCAAGTCGAAAATCAGTAAAGCTTTAATTTTATATTATTCATATCAACATTGATAGTTTTTAGTTATTATTTATCCTTTGTTTCCGTATGGTCCTCCCCATGGACCGTTATTCCAGGCTTTATTCCAGCCACAAATTCCGTGATATCCAGTGTATCCATTATAACCATGATAACCATTGTTGTATGGTGAATTATATCCTGGATAATAACCCTGAAATATGAAAAAAATATCTATGATTGAATCAATGATGATGTTGAAATATAAAGCAATTTAAAAAAAGACACTATTTCATTGAAGCAGCCGAAGATTCAACCCTTCTTGTTTATTTTGTTTCATTCACTCATGTAAAACATATCAATATTTGAATCTTTTAGTTTAGTGATAATTGAGCAACTGCAAATAGTAAACATTATAGTAATAGCATAACAAATAATTCTCCCACTGATTTCCGCAGCTTGATTTGCCTTTGCTTAACACTAGTGACATTCTAGTCCATAAATAGATGACTGTTTAGAAACAGTGGATCAAAGAAAGAGGAACTAACCAAATAAATCAATAAATATTTGAATATATATTGCACTCATATTTCAATTTCAAAATTGAGGAAAAACTCCCAAAAAATGATTGACACATTTTGAAATACTTGTATTTTACTCAGTAAGTATGTCCTTTTTGTGATACAAGAATAAGGATATGAAATCATGTTGCATTTGAAAACGTGGTCAAGTGCTGTACTTTGTTCAATTCTGAAACCAGTAGAGTAATAAAGATGTAACCCCTTGTAAAAGACTGGCGAATGATACCAAATGCGCATTCAAGCTCAACAATTAAAATGATAATGCTCTGGTAAATAAAAAAAAGAAAATATAAACAACCAAAAGATACGACAATATACAGACCAAAACGAGAAAACTAAAGACTGAGCAACACGAAACCCAACAAAAACCAGCTCGATAATTGTTTCGATATCACACCATGACGGCTTGTATTTGCTGACATTAAACCTTATCATTTGCATTTTCTTAAATATATGTTCTGAAACTAAATCGTCACGACTGTTTCACCCAGAAAAATAACCATTAAATATATTACAAATATAATTGTCTTGTTTCTGTAATGTTAAGTTTATTATGAAATTCTTTATAAAAAATTACGTAACCAAATAGTTAAATTGAAATTCATTGCATGTAACTGTTTGTTCTTTTTTTCTGGTGCCGACCTGAGCGTCTTACATTATGATTTTCATGTCATATAACAAACTTTAAAAATTTCTAAACTTACATGGCCTGCATTTGAAAAAAAAAGATTATCAAATATAAGTCATATTTGTTTAGCATGGAACAATTGTGTTTGTAATAGCCGTCTGTAACTTGCTTCTTTGTTATAATCTATCCAGGTGTAATGATAAGTCGTTATACTAAGGCTATTTTTTTCTTTTTTTTTCTGTAGACTTAGCTTTAATTTTTTATAACCATGCATTGGCAAGCTTGATAACTCGTAATTGTTTGTCAGTAACTAAATGTACAATGATGTCCCATACGGAACCTTCTGACCTTGTTTGTTTACATTAAAATTCCAATGGCGTCAAAATCACGTGATGTCAGTTCGTTATATCCAATCAAATTGCTCTACTGTCAATTAGGGGATTTTTCAGTCTACAGCAATTACGTTATTTCTTTCTGGGATATTGCTTCAAAATAGTTTGCAATAGTTCTGGGTTTTATTCAACAGGAAAACTCTTTTTTTGCCATCCCTTTTGACATCAAGGGAATTTTGTATGAATATTTACATACAGTCATGATGGTCAGAATATCGATCTTTTAATAATGAATAAAAAGAAAATTCTATGAAAAATAAATGTAAATGGTTTCTTATTAACCAACTCTATATGCCTGTTCAAAATTATGGCATGGGCATCGTTTTTTCATATAGTTTTCCTTTCATTTTGGTTGAGCTTTTTTCGCGGGAAAATCGAGAAAGAGGTAAGGAGCATGTCATTTCTAAATTTCTAAAAATACGTTTTGCTTGACCTATATTGCCTGCCACAAGATTGATGACGCTGAATGGAATGTACTCAAAGCAATGGAGGCCGGAAATGGGATTTTGTGAAGTTCTAGAATGTTTTTAAATATTCGGAAGTTGGGATTGAAACGGGCATTAGAAAATTGGCATTTTTTGGCAATAATTGAGAACAACAATGAAAACTTACCTTTAGAAATGTTTTTTTATTCAAAAGTGCAGAAAAAACGTATTTTGCACTGTTTTTCTACGCCAGAAGTACCGTAGTGACATCAATGCGGAGTTTCCCCGTGTGTTAAGTTCAAACACAAATACCTAACGAACTGACAAGATGAAGGATCTTAGACTACGGTAGGATATATTAGAAAAAGATATTGGATTATCAAATAAAATGTAAACAAATCTAACATTAGAATTGTTCATGTGTCAGTAAATAATAATAAGATAAGTATACCAAAAAAATAAAAGCGGGAAACAATAGCAGAGCTAAAACATATTAACAAAATAAACAATTTCGAACTAATGACAAATAGAAGAACAAATCGTTGGGTTAATGCCACAACCAAATAACTGAAAATATAGCATTTTTCAGACGGCATGTTTTTAAGTTTTATGGGTACTTTAAAAGTTGTTACATGTAAATAAATGATTTTGTATTTCAGTTTCAATGTTTGCTAACAAATTATCTAATACATAAGAACAAAATAAGTAAGACAATTGATTTATTGCTTCAAATTGATTGAGACATAATAAAACATAGTATAACATTGAAAACACAATTGCCAAAACCAAGTTACGGGTGATACAGTATTGATGCAATCAAATATCCATGTTTAAAAATATGGTATGATAGTACCATAACACGGTAAGTACCATTATGACCTTTTGGCTGTTACGTTAAATATGAAAAAAATGCTGGTAGTAGTGCCTCAATCATTTAACAGAAGATAATTGTTTTTGACATATCAAAATTTATCTTATCAAACAATAATTTGTATGACAGAAGACAATAACAGGCATTATGTTTTTTTGGCATTACAAACAAATTTGTTTATTTTTTACAAAATATGCCATAACCTGTTATAAAGAAATAACTTATGTTGGCAATTAAAATTTATCATTATTTTATCTTGAAAATAAAGACCACAACGCAATATCCAATATAAGATAATCAATTAATGAATTGAAACAAACATCATTATTGATATATTGATAGAAATATCGTTAAACAATATGTAAATTTGTAAGATGTTTTTGTAAGAATTACTGAATTGACTATATTGATCAGAATTTTTAAAATGTTAAAGCTTGAAGCATATATGCAATCTATCACTCTTGTTCTGAGTCCTGTTCTTCTTCCTCTACATCCGGGTCCGGTAGATTATCAGGAACCTCTCCATTGGCAGGAAGATCTTTGTAAAATTTGTGATACTCAGCGGGAATAACCTTGGTTTTGCAAAGGTTAAGAAGATCCTTCTTCTTTGCCAATGTAATTGGTTGCTTTCCTTTGTATTTTCTTGGCAATTCGTGTCCTTTAATACTTGTTACAGGAACTCCATTTTTGTCAAGCTCGATGATCCTCAATCTTCTGAAGTCTTCGTCAAATGTATGCTTAAATAATATATGTTGAGGTTCCTGTTTGGAATATCGTAGCCATTTGATTTTCAGCCAGTTGACCTTTTCACCGTTGGCATCCACCTTGCTGTAGGTAAGTGTTGTCTTTTGGAGCTTTTTGAAATCGTAGATATCCTCATGTTGTATAGGTACAACTGAGTACGGATTAGTCCTCCTCGCCATCCTGACAACTGTTGCCCACTGGCTTGGGATGTAAATCTCAGTTTTTTTCTTCGCAAACTCGATTGCTGAATGCATGCTGTCGCATTCCATCTGGGTGTGTCCGCTTTCTAGGAACTTGTGGTCAATTATATCTATGTTTGGAAGATTGATGACAGCATGCATTAAGCCAGTTGCAGTAAACTGATTTCTATTTTGCCCTGCACATGCATCTGAGTAGAGAATTACATTCTTGATATTGGCTGTGAGAGACAACAACTGCAGATATAAACAGGTTGTGATTTCACAGGCTCCACGTTTACCCTCTACCTCTGACCATAAGTAGCAAGTTGCATTTTTGGTACCTAAGTTATAAACTGACAGATTATAACAATTCAGTTTCCTCATGTAGTAGATTTGGCTGACTAAGGAACAAGGTGTTTGTAATACAGCCTGTAAGTCAAAAGTTGCTACAAAGGTATCATTAGTTGTTTTAGATTTATCTTTGTCTTTCTTCTTTTCCTCTCTCGCTCTCATCTTCATCTGTTGGTGCTCATAATACTTCTTCTTTTCGTTTTCTGAAATAGATGCATCTGCAATACCTCTGTCATAAGTAACACAAATATTACATTGGTCCTTTTTGGGAACATGAAATGAGAAATTGTACTCTTCGTTGAATGTTTTTCTGTATATTGTTAAACTAACTAATTGGTTTTGTGGAGTTGACTCTTTGTAGTAATCAAGATAAAGCTGATACATCCTGGGTACGTTCAACTCTGCTCCTAGATATCTTCTGTTGGAAGACTTCCTAGTGTAGTGCCCTTCGACAGCAGGAAAAGACTCAATATGACTTCTCACCTTCTGTAAATATTCTGATTTGGTTTTATTGTGGGGTGTGTGTTTACCTCGTTTGTCAGCGCCAATAAATACTCCACCTGACTCATTTTGCATGGCATTGTCAATGTAAGCATCACCAACATCTAATGTTTTCTTAAAGTACATTTTGCAAACTACTGTCTTCGTACCTCCAATATCAAAGAAATATGATCGATGAATATTTCTTTTTCTCTTTTGTGTGATATCATTGTTTGGGTCGATGTACTTTCTTGTTTGTTTTTCTTCTACTCTTGATATGATGAAATCCTTTTTCCTTTCGTACGATTCCAGGGACCAAAATAAATCAAATATTTTCTGTCTGTTTTCTTCAGTAATTTTCTGGCTACATTTGAATTTACACTTGCTGCAATCTACAGATTTAACCACCTTTTGCTGTACAGGTTTCCCTCTTTGTGACACATATTCTTTCCCAGACATTCGCAACTTCTTTCGTATGTTCTTTTTCCATTCATCTGGAGTAGCTTTTCTTTTTCTATAGAGTTTCTTTTTAGGAGGTGTCATAAACGTATGCGATTTTCGTAGAGGAGTTCCTCTTGGCCGCCCAACCTTTTTCCTAGTCTTTGAAGGAGTAATTGGTTGTTGGTCTGTTATATTTTCAATTGCATCATTCTGTACGTCATTTTGGTCTTTCTCTGCATGTTTGTTGCATGGCTGCTCCTGGCTTGCCTGTGAACTATTCTTGACACATCCATCATAATGAGATGGAATTGAGTGATCTTCTGATGTTATGTAGGAAAGAAAAATAAAACTTGATTGGTCAGACTCACATAAAGTTGGTGTTATATCTATCACTGGTTTCTGGGAAAGACTTGTGAAGATTTTGATTGGCTTCCTACTCCAATTAGAAAGAGCAAGTGGCAAAAGGTCAGCTGCTCGATTTGTCCATTTCCCACTACATTTGAGCTCTTCAACTTCTGTGCGAAAATCGATCCAAATCATATCTTCTTCAAATGATTCATTTGTTTCGTTATTTGAGAAAAAAACAACATATTCATTAGCGTTGTCTATAATATGTCCACATAACATTCCTCTTAATTCATTCTCATCTTTAACATACGGCACGTGCAGCAGCGATGCCCTAAAAAAGCAATTTCCATCTGGAGATACTTCCTTCCTGACAAGACCATTAGCAGCAAGTAATGTATCCAGTTTTTGTTCACACTGATTTCGTTCTTTTTCAAAATATTCTGACTCCTGTGCACTAACTTCTTTAATTGACTGTATTATGCTATACTCTTCCATCTGTTTGGTTGACTGACCTTTTGAAATATTAGTTTGGTGCTGGAGACTTGTGTAAGTTTCTTTACAGGAAAGTGGTGAGTTCTGAACATTACCATTTGTACTTCTGTCTGCATTGATTGTTTTTGCAGTTTTATTTTTTGAAATAAATTGTACAACTTTGGATTTTTTTTCTGTCTTTCTATTAATCTTGTTTTCTTTAGTGTTTCTTTTTTTCGAAAGTTTTCTCCGTCTTTTATGAAGAGTCAAGGTTTCATATTCAGAGTCTGTGTTTGAAATTCCTTCTGAAGACGGTGCTGATAAGTTAGAATCAGATGAGTTGATATCTGCCTTAGTTACTTTGTATGAATCTTCACTATCTATTATAGACTCAATATCCTCATCTTCTACGAAGGTTGTCCTATGTTTCAGTCGAGATAGAGGAATATTATCGTCACTACTTTCTTCATCAATGGATACTATTACCCCTTGTTGTATATTTTCAGGTGTTTTGTCATTTAATTCTTGTTGTATATCTTCATGTGGTGTATCACCGCTCTCTTGTTCATTCTGTACGGGCCTTGTGTCATTTAATTCTTGTTGTATATCTTCATGTGGTGTATCACCGCTCTCTTGTTCATTCTGTACCACTACTGGACGAAAAAACAACTGTCCATACCAGTAACAGTCGTTGTACGACTGTCTTTGTCTGTTAAAGACAAGTAATGACTGTCAAATCTATCATATTTCGTTGCAACAGTTCATTTATGTCTGTCCCAACGTTTCTATGGGTTGTGAAAGTCAAATAATGCTACCATCAGTCATTTCAGAACTGTTTCAGTGGTTTTCGGCGTTGTCATAGTCAAAATATATTGATTACAGTCTTTCTAATAGTTGTGGCAGTTGCATAATGTCCGTCCCAACCTTTTAATAGTTGGGACAGTTAAAATCTGTTTGTGTCAACTTTTCAGACGTTGATGCAGTCAAAAAATGTTTGTCACAACGTTTTAAGAGTTGTGACAGTCGATAAATGTTTGTTACAACTTTCTAAAGGTTGGCACAGTAATTAAATGTTTATTACAACTTATAAAAGGTTGACACAGTCGTTAAATGTTTAAAACAAACACTTCATAGGTTCATACAGTCGGTAAATGTTTTAATATAAATATTTTAGCGTAATGGTAGCCCATCAGTGTAAAAAAAAATTACGTCTCACCCGGCTCTCAAGATTTTATTTTGTTGTGAAATAGTCCATAACTTATACTATTCTCGTCTTTTGTGCGATTGTAAACATGTCTTGCTGTTTATTCATTTATTTTGCGATCGTTGACTTGTTTGTCTTTTGTCGTTTTCCATTTATTGCCGTGGCATTGTCCGTTCATTTTTGACAGTCATGTGCATTTGACTTTAAATAATCCTTTTGATATCCTTTTTTATTTTATAATATATGTTATATGACATTTTCGTTCATAACTGGTTTCAAAACCAGAAGCTTTCGTTTTAAATAGAGTTTTAATATTATTGCAGAAGAATGAGAAGATGATAATGGATTCATTCAAATTTATACTTGAAAAAGTTTTGATAAATGTACAAGGGTGTACCTGAAATAAATTTAAAGATTATGACTAAGTTACCAATATTGTACATCATAATAAAACAGTTTTAATTCGAATTACACCAAGAGGGACTTTTCCGATGATTAAAAAAATAATTAGTAAAATCTGTCAAGTTTCATAAAAAAACGGAAAACAATTCTTCACCGTAAACGATTTACCCTCTTTAATTTTTTGTCGGCAAAAAAACCCAGACCTCAGGTCGGCAAACTTTATTTTTACACAGGTAAAACTACAGATGTTAGACCACATGTTCAATAATCTGAGCTGGAAATTACAATCGGTGAGTAGAAATTATCAATATTTTAAAGCATGTCTATCGAATAATCATGGATTGATAATTTTGAAGGGGAAATGTGCACATTTGTCGGCTTACAGACCTTACAATATTTTTTCTCATTGGCGGATCCAAGGGGAGGGTTCCGAGGGTTCGACCCCCTCCCCCCCCCCCTGCTTTTTGCCGGGCCGCTCAATGCATTTTAATGGGGACATATAGTGGGACCCCCTTTTTTGTCCTGGGTTTGACCCCCCCTTTTTTAAATTGCTGGATCCGCCACTGATCCTACGGAATCTATATTGAGATACCCCGATAGGCTATATAGCTATGAATCGAGTTCTATATTACCACACTCGTGCATAGTTGCATATTCCTTGGAAAATATAGGCTTTGAGCTGCAATGTAAAAGTTGTGCATCATAATAAATGAAATCACTGAAAGTTAAAAAGGACACTGTTCCCCTCCCCCTATTATCATGTGTATGTCATTTATTCCCTTAACTATTTTGCATACATCACCCTGAGTGATATACAAAAAAGTTTACTCTAGCTATCCTCTCCTTTTTTGTGGGAAAAATTTGGTGGATTATATAGGGAATCACTCATGCATGACTGGATCCGTGCCTCTAAGGGCAGTCAGCGTCCCTGTCCCTTATGAAAAGTTCTGGATCTGCCACTGACCTATATATCATGTAGTGTACATATTGTATGTTAATGAATTACTAACTCGGGTCCTAAATTTGCATGAAACACTTGTCACTGGACATTTTATATAACCAACAACCAACCGATCTTTACATGTACGTATCCATATTAATGTGTTTCTTATCATGCTTATGCTGGATTACTAGGATTTCCTTGGTTTTGTTTTATCACCTGATAATTTCCTTGGTTTTGTTTTATCACCTGATAATTTCCTTGGTTTTGTTTTATCACCTGATAATTTCCTTGGTTTTGTTTTAAAACCAATATCACCTGATAGTTTTTGTTCTATTAAGAATGCATTGTGATGTCACAATTTCCATAAAAAATGATAGTACAAAAACATATGATTTGATCATAAAATGTTATGAAATTATTAACTTTAAGATTAAATAGTGACTTATTTAGCAAGTGTCCAAAATAGTTCTCAAATCATGGACATCAAAACATTATCAATTTGATAATAGCAGGCATTAAGTGAATAGATATTTTAAAATAGCATTAATCATCAAAATAAAACAATATTATTAAATTAATGTTCCTGAAACAAGACAGAGTCATAAACAGTTGCCATTTACACACACTTGATGAAACAAATTGTGTTAATTCAATTAGTAATTGTTTTATCATGTACATTGATGTACTACATTGTTTAAAAAACACATATTAAAAGAGCAAAGCTAGCATCATAATTTTATTCTTTTTAGATTTAACATAGAATTTATATTAAATCACTATAATTTGTTAATACTTTGAACTTAAACTATATATAATTATTTCATGTGAAATTTTTATATAAATTGTGCCCTGTTAGCATGGTTTTTCAAAATTAATTTGTGCCATACATGTTATCTCACTTACAAGTAGTAACATTCATTGGTCTTTTTATTTATTCCGCAATGATTAAGGACCTTCTAATCATGAGTCATATTTTTTGACACACATTCAATTGTATTTTGGTTACTTTATTGTTGCCTAACTTTTGGGTTGATGCATCATTGATATATCCCACATCTCCTTTGATCATGTGCATTCACATACCACTGCAGATTTTGTGCAAAGTATTTTATGAAGCTCAAAATATTTTTTATAGATATAGTATTATCCAGTAAGTTGTCATAAAATTTAATGTGTTAATGGTACATGTTGTATCTACTTATTTAGTCTATTTATAATTTTTTTTTATTCAAATTCAAAATAAACAATTAAAATATTTGTATTTACTGAATATGACCATGCAAATGTGACCTTAAAATAGGTAATAATCAGGATGTTAACATTGGATATCCATAGGTAATAATCAGAAATGATGTAACTAATATACAAATTAAGACACAATAGTTTATTGCCCTGGGGGAACATTTAATCTGTCATTGGTATAATCAGAGACATATAATACAATTGTATTATATGTCTCTGGTATAATGATATGATTTTATAAAATGTTCACAAATTATCATGATTATCAAAATTGTCCTCTTCAAAATTTTAATAACTTTTTCAAAACAAATTATGATTTAAGATAGGATATACTATTATTTTGGATTTAAATATGCAAATTTTAAAAGTAATCTAGATATTGATTTATTAAAAAAAAGTGTTGTCTGATCTGCAAAGCATTATTTAATGCAAGCTGTAATAACAAATGAATAAGTAAAAAGTATTCAGGGTAACTCAAAAAATGTAAAAATTATTAAACTCAAGGATTTAAAACATTGCCTAGCCTGGGATGGTTATTTCTTGGAACAATATATTTACATTACAAAGGTTTATTCATTATATGCACTGGATAAAGGCAAAGTCAATATCATCTACATGTATAAAGTAACAGTGCATTTATTTATTTATTTTATTTTTTCATTCCTTAAACTTTTCTTTTGTCATGTTTGTAGTATCAATATATTTCATATTAAATGATAAACATAATTAAAATGAACAAAAGAAATAACCTGTTGTGTTTTAGAGGGAAATAACTATGTCCATGATGTCTGACTTCAAAGAATTGATGAAATAAAGTATGGTGTAAGCCTCAGTAAGACAGTAACCCTTCAATGAAAGTACACAATCACACTTAAAAAATCATTAATGCAGGAAAAAAGACAACACTATATAACATTTAGACCCCCTTAAAAGATTTATTTTTCTTGTTAATACAGGTAGGGACTTGAAAATAGAATTGTATTAGTGCTTGAATTTTTCGGTTATCAAATGAGAATTGCTAGTTTTATCCAGATAAATACAGTTATTGTGATTAACTTTCTTATTATTGCACAATGTATATATATGTAGTATTATATATTTCATGTATTTATTATTAGTTAAACATTTACTGTTCTTGAGTCTAAATGTATATTTTATTTTGTAGAATTATACTGAATATGTATTGGTTTGACCATGATTCCCACTTAGAATATGACGCCTGCTAGTACATGTGCACTTTGATGCATAGGAAATATAGATGTCACTGAGATGCTCTCATAGCTGCAAATTGTGAAACAATGGATTAATTCATTATTTTATACTAGTTATCTATTGTTTTCGAGATCAAGAATAGGGCTTGCAGCATTATTCAATGTTGATGATGTGATGTTCTGATTAAATTGAACAAGAAGAAAATTGTGCCTTGTACAAATAGGAAACTTACATATTGTATTAAAGGAGGACCACATTACTGGAGGAGTAAACACCTTGGATTATCATCAATTATGATCAATTGTGAATTTAGAATTACAAAATTCCATAGTTGTAGTGCATATTAATATTGCAATCATACATGTACATTGTTTCTGAGTTCCATGAATACCCAGGATAATTATTCATTTGAAATAGCAATTTGGAATAATGAAAATTCACAGTTTCAGTTAATACTACCAATAATAGTGCATCATATCTGAATTCATGAATACTTTTAATTAGTGGATTTAATATAATAACAATATCATGAATATGGATAATGTGAATTTCTAGCTTCAGTGAAATTTACAAAACAGTACATGCATATCACATCTGAAGTTTATGTTTGCATTGCAATTGTTAACTACCACCAGCGTGTCCAGGGTGTGTAAACAGATCTCAACCAACTATGAGGGTCTCGTGCAGTCCGTGTCAATTGTTTAGTGTCAAATGACTGCTTGCTGTACATGTACTTAAATTATTAAAGTCTAAATTAGAATTAAATAAATATCTTAATTAGCATGATTAGTGGCCAAGTATTTGAAACAAATAAACCATGCATGTACTTTAAAGTATAATTTTATTATTCCACCTGCAACAAAAGTTGAAGTACATGCATGCAAGAAATTGGTATTACAATCTGGCTACAACGTACCGTTTTGTATTTAAGCTTCACCAGATACATTTTAGAAGCTGAAAGGCCTGGATACTTCCTTATGTTATGACATTTCTGTTAGTGACTTGTCCCTTGCACTTTACCTAGTTTTCATGGTACACTACATCATGCTACATGTACATGTAACTGTTCCCAAAAAAATATTACTGTTTGAACAGTCACAGTGAAATACACTCTAAGTCTTACATGTACAACATGGATTAATTTTTATGGTATGCCCATATATATACATGTATATAGGTATCTTGAAAGGTCTATATGTCTCATTGTCTGTCAGGCAAGGTTGGCCTGATCCTGACTTCATTTCATGGATCAGTGATTAAGCAGAAAAAATCCAGGTTACTTCAGTTACATGTAATTTGTCAAGTTTGTTTCTCACACATGTTAAATACTACAAGCAGTAGGAAAAGTAGGTCAATTATATATATTTGGTGTATGAAATGAGTGAGGTGAATAAATGTCTAATTTATTGCAAGACTTACATGTACATGGGACTTTGACGTCAATGAAAATGTCATGGTTCATTGAACAATGCTTAGTTTTTGTTGTTTGATCTATTTCCAAATTTTTCTCAGATGCTACAGTATAAACTACATGTACATGCATGACATGTATAGGATCACTATTTTTGGCATATTATTGGATATTCATAAGGTGTACAAGTTTGATAGGCAGCTTTACATCTGACCATGACCTCATTTCATGTTTCATTGGGCAATGTTCAATTTTCATGGTTTGGATGTTAAGAATGTTAAGTCTATTTCACAGACAGTATAAATCACTAAGTTTTGTGTATGGAATGTCAGTTTGTATGGTGTACATCATCTGTCTGGCATGGTTAATTTTACTGTGACTTCTTATTCAAAGGTTTTAAAAAATGGAAAGTTTGAGTGATACTTGTACATGTACTTAAACCTTCATACATGTAGGAAAAACAGACCTGACATTTCAGCATTTGCAGTCACTCTTGTTTATATTTGACACCATTAATCATGTCTACCATATCGATTATACACATGTAGCTGCTTTTTGATAACAAAAGTCTGACAACTATTAACAATAGTTATAATTCATTTGATAATACTAGGTATTGTATAACATGAATACTGTATGATAACCAGAATAAGAAGATGTGGTATGAATTTCAATAAGACGACCATCAATCGTAAGCCAAGTGATGTAATTGTTAGTAACTGTACATCCTTCAACAATGAGCAAAATCAGATCCGCATAAGTGTGATAATGAAAAACCTATAACAGGCCTAGCCATATTGGATGATGTAACGCAATGTAAACAAGTTTAGATGAGAAACCCAAGTTTGATTTTTATACCATGTATACAAAAGCAACATTGATACATCAATGATGACAAATATATTGTGTTTAACCAAAGACTTGTACTCTAATAGGTGATTTTCTGCCCTTATTCATGTTTTTTCTACAAATCCATTCTATCTGCTTTTGAATAAATGCGTTCTAAATATATGACCTAAGATGTTTAGCAACATTTTCCCATTGTTTTCCATAAACACAATAAGCATTACAAAGTCATACATGTATAATGCGCTATTAGTGAGCTGTTTGTTGTAATTTAGTTATATTTATGTTTGGAAGCATATTTTTGGGGTTTTAATTTGCTATTGTCCAGTAGCAAATATTACATGCATGTTCAGGAAAAAAAAACAATTTACAATGAATACACTTGGTAGGTTCTTTAATAGTTGCCATCTGGGATGAAACGAGTCACTGAATCTGGGTTTTTTTTCTAAGGTGTATATGTTCCAGACCGTATATGAGTATTTGGACCGGACCGTATACGTATACGTGTACGGTCCAGCTGATCATACATGTTTTGGGAGAATATGGGTTAAATTTAAACAAACACTTATTTATACAATTGTAATTATTACAAAATAGATGGATAAAGTGAATAAGAGAACAATTGAAATTAAATGTTTTTTAATTGTATATTCGTGAATTCTATTTTGTTACTCTGGCCAAAGGTGACACTTGCTTCTAATAAAAACGTCGTATTTTTTACATTTACAGTGGCGGATTCAGAACTTTTTCTAAGGTCCGCTGACTGACCTAAGAGGGGGCCCACTCCAGTCATGCTTCAATGAATCCCTATATAATCAACCAAATTTTTTCCACAAAAGAGGGGGCCTCCCAACCGTATGCATATTTTGAAAAAGTACGCATACGGTCCAGATCGTACGCGTACGGTCCAAATACTCATACGGTCTGGAACATATATATGAATTCAGAATATGGGACCCATTTTCGTAATTTATAAATGTGACCATTTTTAAAATTTCCATTACTATACTGTCATAGATATAGGGAGATGGGGTGTGTGTGCCAATGAAACAAATCTCCATTCAAATAACAATTTATAATAGTACACCATTATAGGTCAATGTAAGGCCTTCAACACGGAGCCTCTGCTCACACCAAACAAAAAAAATATAAAGGGACCCAGAATATTGTCTACATCTAGTAACATTGTTAGTTTTCTTTACTAATGGAATAGTATGTCATTATTGTACAAGCATTTACAAGATTAAATAATTTGAATTTGAACAATTGAAATGGGAAAATATTTTGGATAAACGTAATTAGTACGACATCTGATCAACTGAAACCACGTAAGAGAATCCGATGTCAGTCTTTAGAATTGACCAAATACATCAAGTTCTAAACCGTGATGTGAAAAAAAATAAAAGAAGATTTGATTTTCCTGTCTGAAACAATGCGAGTTTTCTTGTTTTGAACATTTGAACTTTCACTTGCGCTAGTTATTTTGTCGGGTCTTGTATGTACAGTACGTCCATCTACTATAGTATTTACATATGTACAAAATATGTATGGTAAATTGTTTGCGAAAAATCCGGTGAAAATATGAATTTTTCTCGCGAGTGATAATATTTGTTTACCTCAATCGTGAATGCTGACGTGCTATTTATATGTATCATGTGTATCAATTACAATTGAACTCATAGACCATTCCGTACAATATACAGTACAAAGTCGAGTTAATATTGAACTATTCTAAAATAAAATACGATAAAATAGAATAAATTAAATTTGGATAGATTTAAGATTTGTTTTCCATAGCTGCAAAAGAAGTGTTAATGTCCGTGATAGCTTTGATTATATTTTTTACATGTATAGAAATCAGAATGGTAAATACGGCAATATTTATAATTTTTAAAAGAAAAAAATGTAGCCCCGAATAAAAGCTCAGAATAAGTGTCTGAAATAAGCCCTCAAAAAATATAAAGCAGTTTTACATGGGGATAAGTTTGACAAGTGTGTGTAATAGGAGTTCCCCGCTAGGTTTAGAATATATTATGTATATTGAGCGTTATATGAAGTAATTTGATTCGTAAAACTACGGATATTGAAAACAATTGTGTATGCATGAATGATTTCACACCTTACTAATTTGATAAAAAAAAAATAATATTAAAAATTGTCAACTGTTAATTCAGTTATAAAGATACATTTGGTTTACAAATATATTGGGTAACGTTTTTCGATTTTTCTGTTAGCAGTTATATTTTATCAGAGACATATATGTGTATATATGTCTCTGATTTTATCTAGTGAAATTGCAGGTATCTAGTGCTGGTTCCGATTTTATTTGTTCGAAGAGATAAGGGCGAGGAAGTGTTAAAAAAATATATAAATTCAGCACATTACATAAATAACTGAGGAATACAAAAATGTATTCAGCGGCAAATATTTCAAAATACTTTTTTTTTTTTAAATCAATATCTATCTAAAATTAATGTATTAAATGGGAATGAAAGTTGTTTCTCTTTGTCACAACCTTATATTTCACACGGTAAAATTGTTTTACAAATAATTTAACCTTTATCCCGGGCCTGACTGTCCGACATTTTGTATCCGTGACTTTTAAGTATACACAAAGATCAATGTTTGGAAGTTGCTACGCTTATAAATAAGCTTTGCCTATACAATGATTGAAGCTATTATATTTTAACTGTTACAACTTTTTCTGCGTTTAAACAGTTTATTTATGACTGTTTCAACGTTTTCTGTGTTGGGACAGTAATAAAATAACTGTTACAACTTTCAAATAGTTGCATCAGTTTTATTACGACTGTGACAACCCTTTAGGAGTTTAATCAGTTTATTTATGACTGTTGCAACGTTTTTCGAGTTGGGACAGTTGTAAATCAACTGTTGCAACTTTGAAATAGTTGTATCAGTCCTTTAATGTCTGTGGCAGTTATTTCTTGCGTTGTTGCAGTCGAATTATGTTGTAGACAAACACTTTTAAAGTTGGGACAGTTACAAAATAACTGAAGCAGTGAAATTTAAGAACTGTTACAACTTTAACAGACCTTATCAGTCTTAGAACGACTGTTACTGGTATGGACAGACGTTTTTTCGTCCAGTAGTGTACGGGCCTTGTGTCATTTAATTCTTGTTGTATATCTTCATGTGGTCTATCACCGCTCTCTTGTTCATTCTGTACGGGCCTTGTGTCATTTAATTCTTGTTGTATATCTTTATGTGGTCTATCACCGCTCTCTTGTTCATTCTGTACGGGCCTTGTGTCATTTAATTCTTGTTGTATATCTTCATGTGGTGTATCACCGCTCTCTTGTTCATTCTGTACGGGCCTTGTGTCATTTAATTCTTGTTGTATATCTTCATGTGGTGTATCACCGCTCTCTTGTTCATTCTGTACGGGCCTTGTGTCGTTTAATTCTTGTTGTATATCTTCATGTGGTGTATCATCGCCCTCTTGTTCATTCTGTACGGGCCTTGTGTCATTTAATTCTTGTTGTATACCTTCATGTGGTGTATCACTGCTCCCTTGTTCATTCTGTACGGGCCTTGTGTCATTTAATTCTTGTTGTATATCTTCATGTGGTGTATCACCGCTCTCTTGTTCATTCTGTACGGGCCTTGTGTCATTTAATTCTTGTTGTATATCTTCATGTGGTCTATCACCGCTCTCTTGTTCATTCTGTACGGGCCTTGTGTCATTTAATTCTTGTTGTATATCTTCATGTGGTCTATCACCGCTCTCTTGTTCATTCTGTACGGGCCTTGTGTCATTTAATTCTTGTTGTATATCTTCATGTGGTGTATCACCGCTCTCTTGTTCATTCTGTACGGGCCTTGTGTCATTTAATTCTTGTTGTATATCTTCATGTGGTGTATCATCGCCCTCTTGTTCATTCTGTACGGGCCTTGTGTCATTTAATTCTTGTTGTATATCTTCATGTGGTGTATCATCGCCCTCTTGTTCATTCTGTACGGGCCTAGTGTCATTTAATTCTTGTTGTATACCTTCATGTGGTGTATCAACGCTCTCTTGTTCATTCTGTACGGGCCTTGTGTCATTTAATTCTTGTTGTATATCTTCATGTGGTGTATCATCGCCCTCTTGTTCATTATGTACGGGCCTTGTGTCATTTAATTCTTGTTGTATATCTTCATGTGGTGTATCATCGCCCTCTTGTTCATTCTGTACGGGCCTTGTGTCATTTAATTCTTGTTGTATATCGTCATGTGGTGTGTCAACAACCTCTTGTCCAATATTTTCAGGCGTTGTGTTGACTGGCTGTCGTTGACTATCTCCTGTCACTGACAGGTTGTTCTCGGTAGTTGTGTTTTCAATTGAATGACTATTTTCTTCTACTGCAATTGCATTCATCCATTCATCATCGGATGACCATTCTGTGCATTCCATCCTGTAAAACATGTATTTAAATTATTGTCTATGTTTAGCCTTCGAAAATATTTTCTGTTAATGACATTTGGACGTTATAGTCTTTAAATTTTGATATTTCCTATGCGACAGTTGTTTTTCATTCGTGTAATGAGTTTAAGCTTTTTATTGTGCCGTTTGATAAGGGACATAACGATTTTAATTCTACTTTGAATTTGATAGTTTTGTTGTTTTACTATATGATTTCCCCATTTTTAAAGGGTCCTCTGTTTCTCTCATTGTTAAAGTTGTTCCCTGTTAGTTATCTCTTGTTTTTCTTGTCCATGATCGAGATGTCTTTTATAAGCTTGACATTGATACTTCTTATTTGACCATTTATCTTTATGAATCGATAGATAATTTGAAAATTAGAGCTATTGTAAATACTAATGTAACATAACAAATAAATATATAATACTTAAAAATCTTACCTTGGTGCTATTTTTTTATGATCTCTGTTTTTTTTCTTTATTATTTCTGTGACAAAAATCTGAAGAAAAAATAGATAAATAAAACAGTGTGAACTATGAGACACATAAAACATTTGATAATACATAAAAAAATAAATAGTTCAAGCAACATGCAGTTAGACCATGTTTTGTGTATTTATTTGATTCATTTTAACAGAATTAATTATTATCCATATTAAATCTGAATTATAATATCTTTCTCAGAGTAAAATTAATTATTATTCATCAACGCTAATACTTATTTTGTTATCATAGTATAAAATCAAAAATATTTAGATAAATGTTTTTCATAATATAATTTACAATGTCATACATACCTATAACTGCTTTTGGATTGTTTAAAGATGATCATTTTTAACAATAGCAATGTGCATTCCTTCCCTGAGAAAATTAGTATTTACAAGATGTGTAATAGTGTAAATGAAACAAAAACACGAAATAAGATACTTGGTTTTAACCTCGAATCAACATTATATTTACACAAGTCTTAATGACCCAAAAGATTATCAGGATTTATTAGTTTGTTGACCGTTCATCTGCTGATTATATTTAACAGCTGCAACAGGTTATCTTTAGACACAGTGGATGATGCATGCTAAAAATAGATTTAAGTATTGTAAACATGACAGCAACAAACAGTTAACCTTATTCACAATGTTGAGGCATAAAGAAATTGTGAAAATAATTTGAAATTTGGTTTTGCCAAACAATTTATCTCCAGATATTTGATTTAGGTATATTGTTTTAATATATAAAATATTTTTCTATAATGACCAAGTAACTTATCTATAAATAGATGATTGATGCATCCAACAATTCAATTATTAATAGATAATTGATTGATGTTTTATCAATTAAAAATACTTCTAGTATACCTTTTGCTCTATAATTTGGTGCGATTAAAGCATTGACTTTAAAACACATTTTTGACCCAAAATCCAAATTTAACAAATTTTATGTTACTTGGTTGTGGCAATAACCCATCGAAATATTTATGAAAGCAATCATAAAATTCTTCCTGTTTTGATATTTCGTTGTTATGACTTCCCAATTTGATAGAACATTTTTTGTTTTAGAAAACAAATAAAAAAACATCAAGTTATCAATTTATTGTGTCCAAAGCACTTTTCTGCATTTATCTTCATCCGAAATTCTCAAAGTCAAATATTTGAAAGCCAATTAGCATGATTAGGTATAAGAAAAGAAACATTAGAATATATCATCTATGTTACCAAAAAAACAACATAGATAATCTTTACTTACCACTCTGCGCGGCAAATGATCCAATAAGGACTAATACCATCATAACTGTGAAACTAAGTTTGTTCATTGTATCTGAATATAAAGCAAGGATACGTTAGTTGCTGAGAAATACTTCTATTCTGGCTGAATAATATCTGCGCTTTATATACATTTCGCAATTAACCCACTGCAAATCAAGAGGAAGAAACAACCACACAAATGTTCCTATTACATTCAGATTAGAAATGTAAATGTATTACATAATCCGTATTCCGTGTCATGTTAGATGCAAGAATGAAAATAAAAATACAAAAAATAATAAAATGATTAAAAACCAATTGTTCAGAAAACAGGAAGGATCTATTTTGATATAAAATATATCAAAATTTGAATAAAATGTTAATTCAAGCTTCAGATGACAATTTAGTGTACGCTGATTCCAAATATTTATGGTTTTCATACAAAAATATATATAATAAGATTATGTTTTTTTACTTTTTACCGGTTTGAAAAATGTAATTTCCGTAATTGTAAGATAATTTACTTGACAACGTTCCTAACAATGTATGGTTCTATATACTTTTACTTTAATTTAGTACAAAAAAATATGTACTTCCGGGATTACAAAAGGTCATTTTCGTTGGGGGTTTTTTCAAGTTCAAATGGCTTTCAACCTAATGCAAAAAGTCCCATACTTTTATCATGTAACATATGAGGTAAAACAAAGGTCAAAATCTACAACATCGAAACTAACAATTGTGTGAAAATATTTGTCGATATCTTATATGATTTCTAAAAATTAAAGATAACCAGCCAAAATCAAAATTTTTAACATGACCTTTACCTTTGACCTTGACTTATCTGCTTATCTTTCATTTTTATGGACCAATGACCTCAAATCAAAAGACCCTTGGCCTCTATCACTTATGGTTTTCCAGTTAAAACATATTTCACTTATATAAAACACAAAAGGGAAATAACTCTCATATAAAATCTCTATACAGCTTCGGTCAAAATAAAACAGAACATCCTGAGGATATAACGAGCAATTTGGTAAAATAAATTAATCGGTTTTATATGCGGTTGCGATGTATAAGACATAACAAGAAAACAGTATACAGGGAGGTTACTCTTACATCGAAGAGTTTTTGGTTACGCGGTGTCAGTTTCAAAAGCATATCAACTGTTCGATATCATATACCATATGTCCAACAGAAAAAAAAGCAAAGGAAAAAATACTAGACGGAAGTAATAAAAATGATAATTAAAACCCAATTTTTCAGAAAACATATGAAGGTCTTTCCACCAGTAAGGATCTATTTTGATATGAAAGTATTATATTTGATTATAAATGTCCATTCCAGCATAAAATCACAGCTTATTGTACACTGATTCCAAAAATATATATGCTTTACCAGACTTGGGTTTAGACAAGGAAAGGAACTCTGTCAACAATGTAATGACTACTTACCATCATCACACAAATCTGAACAAATCGATGGAAATTTGTCAAGGGCAGGAACTCTGTCAACACTGCTTTTTTGTGCTTTACACAAAAAATATAAATAAGTGAGATAATTTCTTACTTACTTTTGGAAACCGGAAGTGGCATTTTTTTGTACTAAACTAATGTAAAAGTACAAAGAACCATATATTTTTGGAATCAGTGTCAATTAACTATCAACCAATACCGCAAGTGACATTTTTCAAACTAAAAGTAAAAAAAAAATCACCTTATTTTATAAATTTTGTATGGGAACCATATATTTTTGGAATCAGCGTACATTAAGCTGTCATTGGATGCTTGAATTAACATTCAATTCATTTTTTTATATTTTGATATCAAAAAGATCCTTTTTGGTGGAAAGATCTTCGATTGTTCACTGAACAATATTTTTTTTATTATTTTGGTATTTTTTGTATTTTTATTTTCATTCTTGCTTCTAACATGACACGGAATACGGATTATGTAATACATTTACATTTTTAATCTGAATGTAATAGGAACATGTGTGTGGTAGTTTCTTCCTCTTGATTTGCAGTGGGTTAATTGCGAAATGTATATAAAGCGCAGACATTATTCAGCCAGAATAGACGTATTTCTCAGCAACTAACGTATCCTTGCTTTAGATTCAGATACAATGAACAAACTCAGTTTCACAGTTATGGTGGTATTAGTCCTTATTGGATTATTTGCCACTCAGAGTGGTAAGTAAAGATTATCTATGTCGGTTTTTGGCAACAAAGATATATTCTAATGTTTCTTTTCTTATAGATCATTGGCTTTCAAATATTTGACTTTGAGAAATTTATAACATGATGTTTTTAATTTGTTTTCTAAAACATAGAATGTAACTTTTGAAATCTATTATATGTCAGATTTCTTTTGATAAGCACAAAAGCTATATGCAAAAATTCATTTCCATTGTAAAAGGCTTCATTATATTCACAATCGAATCAGTTAAACTTAGTCTTTTGTTTTTATCAAATAGCGCAATTATTGTAACAACAAACAGTCAAAACGGGAAGAATTTAATGATGTGCTTTCATAATTATTTTTTCTTCTTCTTGTAAGTTATTCGAAATTGTTAAAAAAAAAAGAAGATGTGGTATGATTGCCAATAAGACAATTGTCCACAAGAGACCAAAATGACACAGAAATTAACAACTATGGGTCACTGTACGGACTTCAACAATGAGCAAAGCAAATATCGCATAGTCAGCTATAGATTGTTTTCTGCTTATAATTAATCAAAAAAATTTGTATACCTATCTTATCATCATTTACTGACGCATAAAAAATTCTAATGTTAGATTTGTTTGCACTATAATTAATTTATCCAAATCTTTTTCTAGTATATTTTTTGTTTACAAAGAAACAAGTTTCAAACAGCGATTATAAAAACATTTGTTCCACACTAAAAAAAGATGACTTATATTTGACAATCCTTTTTTTTCAGATGCAGGCTATGTAAGTTTAGAATTTTTTAAAGTTTGTCATATGACATGAAAATTATAACGTAAGACGCTTACCTCGACAAGAGAAAAAAAAAAGGCCAAATGAATAAAAACGGTCATATGAATTGCAATTCAACATTTTAATAAAGTCATATAATTTGCGTAAATTTAAATAACGGGTTTTATAATAAACTAAGCAATAAAAAAGCAATACAATTGTATTTGAATATAATCAATGTGGGTCAAAACATTTGTGACGGTTTAGTTTCAGAACATATATTTGATCAAATACAAATGATAAAGTTTTGTCTCAACGAATACAAGCCGTCCTGGTGATATATTGAAATAGTCATGAAACCTGTTTTGGCTGGTTTCGTGTTGCTTTATGTTTTCGTTTTAGTCTGTGTATTGTCAAATGCTTGGTCGCGTGTTCCCCCCCCCCCTTTTTTTACCAGAGCATTATCATTTTGATTGTTGGACTTAAATGTGAATTTGGTAGCATTCGTCACTCTTTTACATGGTGTTACCTCTTTATTAATCTACTCGTTTAAGAATTGAACAGCAATTGACCACTTTTTCAAATGCAACAGGATTTTATATCATCATTCTTGTATCACAAAAAGGCAAACTTACTTAGTTAAACACAAGTATTGCAAAATGTGTTTTTTTTTTCAATTTTGGAATGTTTCATCAATTTTGAATTTTAAATACAGCTGCATTTTATATTCCAATATTTATTGATTTATTTTTAAAAAGATCCATATTTTTTAATTCCCTGTTTCTGAACAGTGATTTATTGATTGGGTGCCACACGTATTAAACAAAGGTAAATTAACCCGTTGAATTGGATTGGAGAAATCATTGTTATGCGATTACCATAACATTTTTTAATTGTTTGTGTAGTTGCTGAATGGTCACCAATCTATAAGATAAAAATAATTTTTTATTGATATATGTAACAGGAAAGTTTCACATAAAATAAAGAAGAAGGCTTGAATCATCGGCTACTTTATTGATACAGTGTCATTTTTTTAATAGATAAAACGTAGATTTTAATTGATTTCTATTTCAACATCAATCATGGTTTTAATCTAAAATCTTTTTTTCTTCATATTTTAGGATTATTATCCAGGATATAACTCACCATATGCATACAACAATGGTTACCATGGTTATAACGGATACACTGGATATCATGGAAATTATGGCTGGAATAAAGGCTGGAATAACGGTCCCTGGGGAGGACCATACGGAAACAAAGGCTACCTTTATAAATATTAACAAAAAATTAACAATGTCGATATTTATGATAGATAATTAAAGATTAACTGATTTTCGACTTGATTTTTATTTGAATATAGTCATCCAACATTATCGTTATAGTTGATTGATTTGATGACGGCAATACACAAATGTTTTATAAATGGTATTGAAATGAATCAAAACATGACAATATTATTTTGAAAGTTTAAATTCTTAATCTTGATAGAACATCATTGCGTTTAACAAAACTCGAGCCTTTTAAAAATCTTTCGGAATCTTCAATTTTGGCATTTTGCTGTTTTACAGAAACCAGAAAACAACAAACTCGTTTACACTTTTCTTCAATTCCAGTGGCCAAAATAATGTCCCTGATAATACCTCGTTATTGAATATTGCTTATATGGTCATTTTAATGTCAACTCGACAGTTAATTAGATGGCGGCTAAACTAAAATACACACGAAACGAACCTACATATTATCGACCCCATGCTCTGAAAACTGTTCATTTAGACTTTTGATAGTTTGAATAAATGTTTTACATAGTTATAAATCAAATATGACAATTTGCATCAAATCGGTGACCATGAATTTGACAGCTAGTGCTCTTTTAATGATTAAACATTAAGTTGAATTCTGAACTGCACTGCAAGTTCGTTATGACCTAATCTGTAGTTACGTAATACATTTCAATTAACATTTTCTATAGGTTGTATTTCTGTAAATATTTACAATGCAATATCCAATAAAAACTCCTTTTACGGCTAAAACTGTACCACTTTTACTATGAAGTTTTGAAAAAAAAAAATCTTATGGGAATAGAAAGTTTATATGCACTACGATTTTTAAAAGGTCAAAATATAGGGCTGTGCGGCATACTTTCAACGTTTATATGCCCTGAACTTCTCAGTTAAAACTAACACTTATTTTCTTAACTGCCCCTACCTCGAAAGGTTACCACAAATGTTAATGTTAACAATATACACATTTATATTAACTGGTAAGATTCCCGAGTTATGTATTTGTGAGATGGAACACAGAGAGCATAACTGGGAAGCAGTATGCAAACAACATTAATTTTCTCTGAATATTCAAGATCTCCCCAAAAGAGGTATGGTTTGAGAAACAGCTATATTTACAAAGTGAAACTTCTATATATAACTTATAAATTATCAGGTCAGTGATATTGTTTCTCAAATTTATTTAAACCTTCACTTGCCATAATCATTCTATGGTTTTAATGTGGATCAGGATTTACACCTTTCAAGAGTACCATCTACTTGGCCTGCGGTTTTTTCTGTTTGTCGGTTTTCTGTTATCAAACATCAAAATGCCAAAACTGAAGATTCCGAAAGCTTTTGAAAAAGCTTATGTTTTGTTTTATTGTTAGTCTTTGATTTTCATTATATTTTTTTTATAAAAGAGACCGCGAGTTTCCTCACATAAATAATAAAGAAATATCTATTGAACATTCTTGAGTAAATTTCAGATTTTATTTTCAAATATCTATGCAACGAACGATTATAATTCAAGCTCTAGTGCAGAGTTGTCTCGTTGGTATTAATACCACGTCTCTATATTTTCATATTTCATACAGATATTTAAAAACGAAACAAATGCTTTTAGTTAAAATAATGGTGTAAGAAAACAACTTATCTTGCACAGATTCTTAAATACCCCGTAATGCATTGAATTTTATCAGGTCATTTAAAAGAAGAAACAAGTCAATGTAAAACCCTTAAATTGAGGGAATTGCATAACCTCTTTTGGAAGCGTCGACAATGAATGTGTTTCCTACTACACATAAACATTCGCAATGCAAAACCGATCTTGAAAAGACAGAAAACCTGTGAACTGCGAAATTAATACATTTTGATAAATTGCTGGGTTGTTTTTAAACAGTTTTTGTGCAGACTGTTAAATTAAAAGCGGTCTCTAGCAGAACTCTGATTTTGTTACTTACTACAATCTCTATATTATTCTATAAATGAATCATAATGATGAAATATTCTACATTTCCTCTTTTTCAATTTCCATTCTTGCAAATAATTTGACAATGTATACATATTATGTTATGCACTGACATTTGTGTTTTAACTTTGATCACATTATAACAGAAACATGTGTGTGATTATTTCTTCCTCTTGATTAACAGATCTGCAGTGAGTTGATTGAACAAAGTATATATAAAGCGATGGCAATTGTCAGCAAGAGTACAGGTTAATTTTCAGAAATCGGCTTCTTCATGCAAATAGTTTGAACAGAAAAAAATGAATCATATCAGTGTCATAGTGTTGGTGGCTTTAGTCCTTATTGGATCATTTGCTGTGCAAACTGGTAAGTAAAACTTTGTCTTGAAAATATTGTTCATTACAATTTGTTGATATGTACTCCTTTTTTGATTCATTTTTTTATTTCAATTAATGCATAAGTATAATTATTGTAGTAAGTAAACTTAGCAATTTAAGTGATACACCATACCAAACAAAATATATACTTTGCTTGCACAAATTAAACTGCAACCTTTCTTTACCTCCTATTTCATAAATAAAAAACTTGTAATCTTTATTTATCTTTAAATCATATCTATTAAAATGTAAACTAGGTAAATGTGCATTATTGACCGTTTGTTACATAATTTTTGGTCATAATAACTTTGTATATCACAGGTTTGTTTCTACATTAAGTTTTTACTTTATGTTCATATTTGATATATTATTAAGCCTGGTAAATAATGAACTTGTATATTAGATTTAGGAACTCAACCCTCATTGAGAAACAAACAAATTGAAAGATAATCAATAAATTTCAAGGCTATTCAAATGTCATTCATATTTGATTGTTTTTTCAAGTGATGTAAGTTGATTAATACCTGTAGTTTTTAAAGCGACATAAGAAAAACAAAACTATGTAATGAATTGAAGAGATATCGTTTAAATAATATACAATACTGGGTTAAATGAAAAATATAAGAGATATATGATAATGCTTGTGTATAGTAATTAATAATAGCAAATGCAAGTATTGATACTACATACATAATGAATTGTATCAGGCGTATCTTTCTCTTCCATTGATTTGATCCGATACAAAATGTCTAAATGTTTTAAAATATTTTAAAATATAAAATTTATGATGGACTGTGAAATAAAGATCTTCAAGTCAACAGTCATTCAGCCTGTTTTGATCCATGTCTCAACTATTTGCAAGCGAACAACTTGGAAAATATTTTATATGAAGTTTTAAAAAAAATAATCTTTTCAGCATTCTAAAAGAAATGTGCGCGATGGGTGCTAAATAATCCTGCTATATTTTACCATTAAATTGAAAATGGAAATGGGGAATGTGTCAAAGAGACAACAACCCGACCATAGAAAAAACAACAGCAGAAGGTCATAAACAGGTCTTCAATGTAAATAGCGAGAAATTTCTGCACCCGGAGGCGTCCTTCAGCTGGCCCCTAAAGAAATATGTACTAGTTCAGTGATAATGAACGCCATACTAATTTCAAAATTGTACACAAGAAACTAAAATTGAAATAATACAAGACTAACAAAGGCCAGAGGCTCCTGACTTGGGACACGCGCAAAATTGCGGCGGGGTTAAAAATGTGTGTGAGATCTCAGCCCTCCCCCTATACCTCTAGCCAATGTAGAAAAGTAAACGCATAACAATACGCACATTGAAATTCAGTTCAAGAGAAGTCCGAGACAGATGTCGGAAGATGTTACAAAAGAAAATAAACAAAATGACAATAAAACATAAATAACAACAGACTACTAGCAGTTAACTGACATAACATTTCCAGACTTCAATTAAACTGACTGAAAGATTATGATTTCATCATATGAACATCAGGCACAATCCTTCCCGTTAGGGGTTTAGTATCATACCATCATAACATATATGAGAAGAACATAACCCGTGTCATGCCAACAACTAGTTTTTTAATAAAAGTTCCTATGCAAAGACCATATAAGTGAATCAATATAAAGGCAAACATATGCAATCTTTAATGACCTGACAACAGTATTGTAACTATATATGTTGAAAATGCATTTCGAATACATGAACGGTATATAGCTAGATCTGCTTACCCTTCCGGAGCAGTATTTGGTCGGTTTCAAGTTGCCCCGTCTTAAGTTATCTAATGTCTTGTTTACTATTATTTGTCTCTTCGTCCTTTTCATCTTTAGCTATGGCGTTATCAGTTTGTTTTCTATTTATGAGTTTGACTGTCCCTCTGGGATCTTTCGCTCCTTCTTTACATCCGTTGTAAATATGTTTCCGGATTTTTTTTAATAAAGTGTGTAAGCCAAAAGCAAAAAAAAAAAAAAAACGTAAATACCGAAAAATTGACATAAAAGAATAACCAAAGATGTTTTAAATCATCGGTAAGTTTGCTCATATACTAAATAATATTTATTTGATTGTTAATATAACTTTTTTTTTAATTTATATATTTTGTCATCAGAATTGATTCTGAGTTGTATCCTTTCAAAATTTCAGTATTATGGTCCAAACTATGGTCCTTTAAGACGATATGGAGGTGGCAACTATAACAGATACAATGGATATGGCGGGCGATATGGCGGATATGGCGGTTACAAAGGCGGGAACAATGGCTGGAGACGACGTTCCTGGGGACGACGAAAGTATAATTATTGAAACACTAATATCTTTATAAGTGTTAGTACAGCAACATCATACCTATCTGTATGGAAACAAATCATAGAGAATAAAGTTTAATTAGTCTTTTTTGTCTGTATTACTTGTTTATGTTTTCATCAATCTTTATCGTTATGGTTGATTGAGTAGAAAACACCATTGATAAAAAAAAAACAAGTACATCTTTACTGTTTTCAACAAAATCTAACAGTCACAAACATAAATCGTATGTGAATATTTGTAAAAATAAGTCTTACGGTTCGATTTCCTGAATCACTGTAATAAATATTTATTAAAAGAAATATCTGCGTCATGAAAAATCACTTACTGTAAACCAACTTATTTTCGGGGAAACTTAATTCCATCTGATAAAATACCACTGAAATTTATGTAGGTTTACACTGACATCCAATTAAATAGTTTAACTTTGTTAACGGGTGCCACATGTGGAGCAGGATCTGCTTATCCTTCAGGAACACCTAAGATGTTAAATTTTATTACGTTTTTCAACAGACGGACAGATTGGCATTCCAATGGGAACATATTGTGCACCTCTACTTGCCGACTTGTTTCTTAATTATTATGAGGCTGATTTCATGCAGGAACTTCTTAAGAAGAAAGACAAGAAGTTAGCAATATCCTTTAACTTTACTTTCCGCCATATAGATGATGTTCTTTTGGTGACTATATAGAACGCATCTATCCCATCAAACTAGAGATATGGGATACTACAGATACAGTTAAGTCGGCCTCATATCTTGACTTACATCTAGAAATTGACAATAAGGGTCGGCTGAAAATTAAACTTTACAACGAGATAATTTCAGCTTTCCAATTGTGAACTTTCCATTTCTAAGTAGCAACATTCAAGCAGCACCTGCATACGGGGTATATATCTCCCAATTGATACGATATTCCCGTGCTTGCATTTCCTATCATAATTTTCTTGATAAAGGGTTGCTGCTCACAAGGACGCTGTCAAACCAAGAGTTCCAAATGTTGAAGCTGAAAGCATCCCTTCGTAAATATTACGGACGCCATCACGAGTTGGTTGACCGTTATGGAATGACCGTTTCACAAATGATATCGGATATGTTCCTTACGTCGTAACTACAATTTCCTTCCCTTTCATGAATGTGACCTACCGAATTAGACTATTTACCGGATTTGTTATCACATAAGCATTTAACAACACGACGGGTGCCACATATGGGGCAGGATCTGCTTACCCTTCTGGAGCACCTGAGATCACCCCTAGTTTTTGATGGGGTTCGTGTTGTTTATTCTTTAGTTTTCTATGTTGCGTCATGTGTTCTATTGTTTGTCTGTTTGTCTTTTTGTCGAGCCTGTCATATTTTGTGGCAGAAAGCTCGACATAGGGATAGTGATCCGGCGGCAGCGGCGGCTACATCGGCAGCTACGGCGGCGGCGGCGGTAGCTTACTTCTTAAGCAATAGGTCTAGTATATTCGGTGTATGGAAGAACTGTAACGTTGACATGTCCAACTGGCAGGTGTTATTTGACCTTCACCTCATTTTCATGGTTCTGTGGTTATAGTTAAGTTTTTGTGTTTTGGTCTGTTTTTCTTATACTTTATGCAATAGGTCTACTATATTTGGTGTATGGAATGATTGTAAGGTGTACATGTCTAACTGACAGTTGTCATCTGACCTTGACCTCAATTTCATGGTTCAATGGTCAAAGTTAAGTTTTTGAGTTTTGGTCTATTTTTCTAATACTTTATGCATAAGGTTTACTATATTTGGTGTATGGAAATATTTTATGATCTATATGTCTGTAACGCAGGTTTTTTTTTACCTTGACCTCATTTTCACGGTCCATTGCTTGGTGTTAAGTGTTTGTGTTTTGGTCTGTTTTTCTTAATTTATAAGCAATAAATCAACTATATTTGTTGTATTGAAGAATTGTACGCTGTTCATGTCTGTCTGGCATGGTTCATCTGACCTTGACCTCATTTTCATGGTTTATTGATCAATTTTTCGTTTTCTTGGTTAATGTCGAGTTTATGTGACAGTTGTGATAAAGCTTTATATTTAGGTCTATCAACATAATATCAATGATTAGTAAAGAAGGCGAGACATTTCACCGTGTGCACTCTTGTTTATTTTTAGCCATGACGTTGTCAGTTTATTTTAGATTTATGAGTTTGACTGTCACTTTGGTATCTTTTGTCCCTCTTTTATAAAAGGGACATCCAAACTCAGAATTCGGAATCAAACCGAAAGCGCCATGGCGAACAAAGTTAAAAAACAGAAAAAAAGACATTTGATATGCAACAACTATGAAATCTAAAATCTAAGGGACAAAATGAAAGAAAAAGAAGAGATAGTTTTATGATAATTAAATGATTAATATTGAACGTATCAATATAATTTACCATACACAATTATATCTGTTTGTACGGATTGCATGCTACTAACATCTTATTATGATCCGATAATATATAGATAACGACAAAGGCCCGGTGAAGCTATATTTGTGGAGCGGAGGAGAGGACTTGGCAATTATATTACTTAAATACATAATTGGGTTTAAATAGCTCATTGAAAGCTGATGTCGATTTTTTATGAAAATATGTGTCGTAACTATAACAGCTTGGACAATCTTGCCGTGAATAAAGTTCAAAGGTCATCATTTATAAATAATGTATTTTCATCTGGAAAAACAAACCATTGAAATTTTTCAAATAAATAACCCTTGAAACTTTATCAGTAGTATAATGTATCAATATTTCAGTTAATACTAGACATGTTTCGATATTTGCAAATGACGTTACAAAATCGTTTTATTCAATTTTAAGAAGAAAACACTGTTTATCAAACAGTATTTGACCTCAACAAAAATCATTTCTGGAAAACTTTAGAATATAACTTTTAAAAGAGTAACCGAAATGCACTGTTGATAATTCAAGCAAAATGTCATGTAAAATTTCGTTTAAGTTTTTCACGATTCCACATGTCACTTTATTTTCAAAAAATGAACTCCATGTGTGTTGTCTCAATAAATGATAACGTTTCAGATGTTGCCAGTTTTATGATCATTCGTCATTACCCAATTATTATAAACGTGTTTTTTTTAATAAAATATAAAAAACTGAGACATGTCTGTTTCCATACAAAATTAAACGTTGAAGAATAATAAAGTTTCTTAATATAAAAAAAAATCTATTTCATTATAATTCATCTGTGTCATCATCCATGTCGGTTGATAAGGATTACCCAAACTTTGACAAAAGCCCAAATCAGTGCAATTACTCCTTGCAATCATTTGAATTCTGGAAAGGTTATTCTCCTCATACGAACAAATAAGAAATTGTAGGAGATTCTGATTTCACTCAAAGAAAAATAGCTCCAGGTTATCATTTTGAACAATTTTCTAACCAAAGGCAGTTGGTGAGCCATTTACAAAGGTTGGCCAAATTTACCACCACTAATATATTGCTTTGCCACATAGCACGTAGTATGTGCTGTTCAAAAATACTAATTAACATAACGGAGCTGTATGCTCTTAAGTCAACTGATGTCTCAGCAAATTTAAATTGTTATGCGATTTTTTAAAGTTGTTTTTTCGAATAAAAATATCGAAATTGAATCACTCTCATTCAAGGCATGACCGATCGACAGAAAACCTATCAGAACTCTATCAAAAGACGTAAACTGGTCAGTTATCTCTAAGCCGCATCTTAAAATTCTGCAATGACATCATTTTCGGCTTAAACCGAATCTCCAATAGTAAATATCACAAGCTAATACACTGCTAGATAAGCCTTGTTCTTGACGGACAGAGAACACAATGTCAACCAAGTAATGCATCTCAAGTTCAGCCTTCAGGTTTGAGACATTACAGTAGGTCTAACTAATTTTATCGGGGTCAAAAGACTGGTACATTAATTGTCAAAAGAAATGGCGCAACAAGATACTTTTTGTAACGAATAAGGTCCCTGCTATAGTATCAACTTCTCTTTCAAACGTCATATCATACGCAGGTTTATCGGTTGGTTTTGATCTTCATGCCAAGTATATTCTAACAACTACATTATCAACTGCATTCTTTGGCAAATTATATTGCTACAGTTGATTTCAGCGTTGCATGCTCGAACAACCGCATTTTTTAGATTTGCAGTGGTATGTACTTTTATCACCTTTTTATGAGCTAGTTTTATTAGAAATAATAGATGCAAGCTATACTTTATTGTAGGTTTAACATGGGTAGGCATTATATTTGTGATTATTTTAGCCCGAGCGAAAGAGAGGGCTAATCATACAAATATAACGCCTACTCATGTTAAAACTGCAATAAAGTATAGTTTGTATCACTTATTTAGATTCTGATTAGAACAATTAAGGTAATGTCTATGTCCAATGTGTATAAGTGCAGAGCGTTGGTGTATGCTCTTACCTGAACCTTGTTGTTTGTAAAGAAGCAAACGGCTGGCGCTGTGATTTGCAGAGGGAGAAGTTTTGAACAGCTAGCATAACGGGTATCGTATATAGCTCAACTATGTTTTATTTCGGAAAGCAACACTTTACAGTCATAATAAATAAATTGGTAATATCATGTGCATCTTTTAAAAGTTTTTAAAAGTGTTATAAGTTAATCAAATCTATTAAGTGTTTCCAAATTTGATAAAATTCATTTTTTCTGCAGTAGTCAATATATGCATGTGCAGACAAATTTAATTGATTGGAGAGCATGGGTTTATTTACAAAGCGATAGAAACACGTCATATTTCAATTGCAAAAAAAAACACTATGATGTATGACGAAGATGAACATTATTTTCAGGCTTCAAATGATTTGTTTAATAAGGCTTTGTATATAGTGCTTCCTGATCAACTGAAGATTGTGCTACTCATTTAAAATTTTGCTAACTTGTGCAGCTTTATTACACGACCTTTAAAACGAAACACGATCATTAAAGTTCCTGTATCATTGCAGAATTCATTTAAAAAACTAACAAATCATCACGTTTCTTTGCTGCATCATTTATCGGACAGTTTTATACAACTCGCCTTTTTTGGAATTGGCATCGGACGTAGCCAATTCTAATGATACAGTGAAATCTTTCATTTACTTAAATACCCCATTTTTCAATAAACATGATATCACAAAACACATTATGTGCATTAATGTTCACTGAACGTGATTTCACACAACACATTATGTGCATTAATGTTACCTTACTGTTTGATTCTACATGTTTTTATATTATATTGTGTAAAAAAAAATATGCGTTTTGATTTTTCCTTTCTTACGACGGAGTTCATGATATTTGTTCACAGTTACCACTTTAACAGAATTTTTCAAAAACTTTTTAATAAAATATATATATCCTTCAAACAATAACCCAGTGTATCGTTTGACAACATATCATTTATTTATATCCCTTTCGGTTGAATAATTCAATTCAATTAAATTAAGGTTCGATTCTTTTATCATTATTATTTCTCTTTTTAGTGAATACACTCTGAGCCAACGGTCATATACATAACTACAATGAAATCTGTTTTGATAGTTTATATAAAAAAATATATCAAAGAAACTTTTTGAATTTGAGAGAGGTTAATACAAATTAATTAAAACTTCTTGCCGACTTATTCCTTTATTCATATAACTTCATACTAGACAAAAAAATTAAGGAATATCACTTGCTTTCACTTTTCTCCATACAGATGATGTCTCTTCACTCAATGATTCAAAATTTAGTGCCATAGTTGGACATCTATTACATCTAACCTGAGAAAAGTGAGAAAAAAAACCAGATACAATCTGCTCATATTTCGACGAGCAAGTATAAATTGGCATTAAGAGTTGATTGAAAACTTTACTACTAAAAACATAATTCCAGATGCTCAATAATGACCTTCTCATTCATAGGTAGCAACCTTCCAGCAGCGATTGCATATGGAGTATATATCCCCAACTTGATGATATATTTCAGAGCATGTATTTCCTATCTTGATTTCCAGAATAGATGGAGTATGTTTATAAGGAATATATATATATTAAATCAAGAGCTGCAAGTGGTAAAATTTGAGTTATCCCTTCGTATATTTTACGAGCTCTATTACTTAAAGAAGTAGTTTACCGTCATGAAATATAAGTTTCACACTGTTATGTTCCAATTGTCCTAACTACAAAACCTTCACATTTCCCCCGAATCTGACCTGACGAAATAGAAATATCATCGGGTTTCAACAACACGGGGGTTCCATGTGTTGAACAAAATCTGCTTACCCTTCAACAAAAACGAAAAAACATGTTTCTGTGGTTGTTCGTGGTGCTCTGTCTTCAGTTTTCTACGTTGCGTTTTGTGTACTGTTACAAGTCTGTTGGCGATTTAGTTTTTGTTTTTCTCTAGCCATGTCGTTTTCACTTATTTCCGACTTCTTAAGGTAACACGATACCGAATGGCATATCTCCCGATTTTCAAACTTTTTGGCAAACGTGTTCTTTGAATCGAGTTACATTGGAATATGTAATAAAAAATGGGGGTCACCATTTTTGTTTTCTTGGTATTTTCATGAGAAAACGTCAATTTTGGCGACAAATTTACTTAGGTATATAGGGGAAATGCCTATTTTTCGGCTTACTTTTTTAGATTTTCCAATGGATGGCTATGTTCTGATATACGGAGAAAAACAAAAAACTAACATAATTTCCAGGATTGCATACTGAATCCATACACGTATAGAAACTTATATGTCACCATCCTTGTTTTTTAGATAAATGGCTTCAAAGTTGATTGTTACCCTTAGAATTTGGCTGAAAATGTGTGACGTTATTGAATACAGAGTGTAACGTTATTCTAACTTAGAGAAATGGAAAATAAAATATGTGTCGGAATCTGAATGGTGTTTATTTTATTTACATTTCCCTTGTCGGGTGTCGTAAATTTCCTAGTAATGCAATATGAAATATTTCGTCCCGCTCATGGAAATTTCACTAAAATGAATTAACAATAATGTTGTCTGATTTTCACACCAAACGAGCATATTGTAATTCAGTGGTTGTGGTTTGTTTATGTGTAGTCTGTTTCCCGGCCGTTATTGAAATTCTTGGTTGACATTTGTATATTCCGAAGGCATACTGAATGTTTTACGGAGGGGACCAACCTAGTTTATTGTTTTATATAAATAAGGCCGTTAGTTTTCTCGTTTGAATTGTTTTACATTGTCATTTTGGGGCCTTTTATAGCTGGCTATGCGGTATAGGCTTTTCTCATTATTAAAGGCCGTACGATAACCTATAGTTGTTAATTTCTGTGTCATTTAGGTATCTTGTGGATTGTTGTCTCATTGGCAGTCATACATCATCTTCTTTTTTTTTTTTATATATACTTGAAACTTGCTGGTTGGTTCCACGTGAATCTTATAATAGACTAGTTCATGAATCACCGAAAGTAGGTACACGTTAAATTAACGTAATTTTTTTAAATAAGATTATTCAAATAATATCTTAATTCTAAAATTTAATTAAAATCAGGGTGGTGTCATCGCTTCATCCATGCAGAAAAAGAGAACTTAAAACAATTTGATCTAGTTAACAGTTTTATAATTGCTCGGTTTTTGATGGTTGTTTAATATTCAGTGGCAAATAGTTCATGCATGTTCGGGACGATACAATACAATATTGAAAACAGTTGTTAATAAAAGACACATTTGATGCACCAGTCAAAAAAAGGTTGAACATTCTGTTAGTTGTGAAAATTATGAGTGAAAATTATGATTCTGATAAAATGCACATTCTGAAAAATAAAATAATAAAACTCAAAGGATATTTCAGAACTCGATCATATTCTTAATTTGCTACATACGTAAGTATAGCGTACACTGTGTGGTGTAAATGTGTCAGTTGGTTGCTCAGCAAGTAAGACAAACATTGCAAACTGTACGCAACATTTCACAAAATGTCTGTCATTTGTGGAAAATTATTTACAAAACAAATCTTGAGATCAGATATGTATTCTTTATAAGTAAAACAAACTGCGAAATATAAAGGTTCCAGCTTGAAATTCCACATTTATGAGATAGAAGCCGGAGTCTGAAGTCCGCGTGCCTTTTATATTTTATCAAAATGCCTAATCAAGCAACCTGCCATGAACAAAAATAAAGAAAATCTAGAAGATATGCCCAGCTTTAATATATGTTGTAACACCATGTACATAATTTAAACCCGAAGCAAAAAGACTGTAGTGCCAAATTATTAGCCGTAAACACCCTATATACCAAGTGCGGGATTGACAGTTGAATGGACACAAGTGAAACAATATGATGATACGTGCCTATTAGGATTTTGGTGACAAAACATCATACTTGAATATCTAGTTCATATAAAGAATTAGTTATTTGAAGATCTAAAATGAAGTAGCAATGTAAGCAAACTAACATTTCCGTAATTTTGTCTTTGGTGGAAAGTTGATAAATTGGCAATTTTCCCGCACCACCTAATTTCATTATGGTTTGAATTTTCTACCGAAGAATAAAAGTTTTAAGACTTAAACAAATATTTACTAGAGACTAAAATGTTAGTGTGATACTTATACTACAAATACTTTGATGTTTTGTTGTCGTTAAGTAGATATAGGAAGATGTTGTGTGAGTGCCTATGAGACAACTCTCCATTCAAATAACAGTTTAAAAAAGTAAACCGTCATAGGTCAATGTACGGTCTTCAACACTGAGTCTTGGCTCCAGATTGCTTTCTTATAAACTGCATATCCCATATCATCCATTTATCATTTTAACAGGCAACTGTTGTAAAAATAAAATGTTCCATATAATTGTTTGCTTTATCTATACTTGTACTTTTACTAGTCTCATCCCCACTTCCATAATGAGCAAGCGGAAACGTAAATATTTCTTTTTGCGTAAATGTTCGTAAACTATTTTCTTTTAAATAGAAAAAATTAGAGGCAATGATTTGAATTTTAACAACTAAAGTTTCAAGTGACGGTGGTTAATTGTAGGATTGATTGCAGTTTGCTTTACGTCCAGTGACAAATAGATCATGCATGTAACATGTATGGGCGAGAACAAAATATCAATAAATATTTCTGGTAGGTTATGTAATAGAGGCGTTCCGGGATTATGGTTGAGTAAATTTGGAATGACACTGGAAAATGAGAGTAAATTGGATAGGGACAGATATTTTATCTTGCAACAGGCCACCTCAAAGGGTTTTTGCAACTGTTTTTGATTTTCAAAGAGCATAGTACTCTCTTTATTCGAGGAATCGGATTTAAAGTCCCCATTCTGACCGGATGTGACTGCAAAGTTGATACACCCCGCACGCCAAATGGACGCCTCATTTTGGAAGCATTTCACTGTCGGTCGAACTGAGAAGACCAAGTGACAATTTATATTCCTTTGTCACCTTTTAGGTGTTATTCGTAGAATAAAATCAAAATATAAAAATTATGTACAGTGTCAGAAAAATAAAATGTATTTGTCCTCACTACGGAACAAGACTCTTTCTGTTGTTTGAATAAAAAGTTAGTCAGTCGTTTGCTTGTAAATTTCGAAAGAAAAAGTGTCACGGAACCAGTCCTGACTATAAACTTGCGTTTATATACGCAAGTGGATACATGGAGCTGTCTTTAATCAGACTTTAACTAGCCCTGAATTGATTTTAATTTCTTTTTTGCCAAATCAAGTTCTCATGTATTTCTCAGTCTACGTTAACTTTCTCAAGCCTCATTCCGAATTTGATGTCTGTCCCGTGTAGATTTGTTCTATATGATTACAAAGCTAGCACTTTATATAATAAATGTTCGGATTCACTCTCTACAGACCAATGAATTGCAGAGACTGTTTATACTTGGAACACAGGGAAAGTTTTTCGGCAAAATATCAAAGTTAAACCACTTTTTTTCATTCCATACTAACAAACTATTTTCTGTATGGGTTTCAAAGTCTGGCTGTACGATGAATGGTTCTTTTTCGCCTAATTCTATTCGAATTTTCATCCAGGTGATAACCTTTTTTCCATTTTGGCCGAGCGGTGTTTTGACGACCATTTTTATACGAATTAATATTTGTACAATTCCGTTTTTTTTACACATCGTCCTAAGTTTCTATAGATAAGAATTCTACGTTCAAAAAAAAATTCATGGGGATACGGCGTGCATCATGCATAAGTATTTATTGCAAAGATAAACCAAGAAAAAAATAAAGTGACAAAACTCAAGTCCTTTATGCGTAAGAACATATATAGTTAAATCGTGCAGATGCTTAAATATTTAAGAAATAGAATATTTAAAAGTAAAGTAATACATTTTTAAAGGTTAACAATGAGCAGAAGAATTGCAGGAAAACGATAAAGCAATTTATGTCAAATAAGTTAACTGTTACGTATTGCATCAAAACTCTTGGCACTCTGCATCTAGAAAAAGTTTCCGTTAAAAATGTCACATATATAGTTACCAAATTATTATTTTTATTATTTAAGATCACTTTGTAATTGCATCCTGCTGCATTGGCTTGTATACATGTTTGAACGTTATTCGATAACGTCAGGAACGATAACTCGTGGCGTAACGTCATTCGGTATCGTGTTACCTTAATTTGAGTGTCCTTTTGGTATCTGCTGTCTCTCTTTTATATTCTTACAACAAAATGTATAAATCCGTCAAACAGTTACTGATGCTTTTTAAACTTAATCACAGAAAAGCCATTTCCAGAAGCCTTGCATTCGACGCTAAAACCAACGATAAAATTCTTAATTCAAACTTGTGCTCGCACTTAATGATGATACTAGAAATACTGTGTTACTGGTTGTTCATGCATTGACATTTTTGATATGCTGATTCTTACACATTCCCAAGGTTTTCTATCAATGCAACACCTAAGTCATTTTCTGAAACAAATTCCATTAAAAAATAGATTTTCCCACTCTTGATATCTCCATAACTGTTGAAAAATAAAAACCAATCATAAAGAAATGATCTGCAATGTTTTCCTTCATTAAAATGTCCGAACCTGCAAATTGATTGGTTTTTTTTTTATCCAATACGACATATTTTGTTAAAAATAAACCCAATAATAAAACATGCTACACCGTAGAACAAGTTATATCAGTTTCTTATAAATAAACAAAGCTTGTTTGATCTTTTTTACACGTCACTAAGTTCCTTCAGATGCTTGTAAAACAAGAAGATCAACGAAGCTAGCTATATATAAATTATTTAATTTTACAGGTAATATTGATGATGTTTTTTCTATTAACAATTCAAACTTTTCTTTCCTTGGTCGCATTTATCTATTCTCTTGAACTAGAGATTACACACACACCAGATACATCTTCCTACGCATCAATTCTAGATGTTCACATCAATTCTTACAACATTGATTATTTAAGTACCAGATCATGTGACAAATAAAACGAGACGATTTCAAATTTGAAATTGTGAATTTTCCTGACCTAATACTAATATTCTTATATCATCCTCTTTCTTAAAGTTATGATTTTCAAACATGGAATATTGTATTATTTCTGTACTAAAATATTTAGTGCAAATCAAGTACTGTAAAATACAAGTACCTAAATATTACAACAGTTTTAAAGTAAAGAAAAAGTACTAAATATTAAAAGTAAATTCCAGTACTGCATTTTTTAAGTACAGAAATAGTACCTATGCAAAAGTAGCTGTGTAAGTAAGAGGAGGACAAGCATTTCGATATAAAATATCAAATATTTCAAGATAATAATTTTGTTAGGAAGATTTTCGTTTCATCAATATCAAGACATAAAAGGCACCATTGACGTTTAATGATAATTTGACGAACATTTCACCATTACATACACAGCTAAATAAGCTGCAATTATTAAAAGTAAGGGTACCAAGAATACAAAAAAGTGCAACAATAACTGTATTGTACCGATATTTATACTACTAATACAATATGCACATATGGTAACTTTAAAAAGACAAGTTACACGCACAAGCGGATTATGATTTAAAGAATGTCAATGTTCGCATGGTTTGAAAGTATGAATATTATAACATACTATATACATCATTATTATATTGTTATTTCTTTTTCTTGATTATTGTAGACGAAAATAGTTCAATACACATGTTGACATGGTTTTATTTCACTACACATAAAGCATTTTGTTCAATGTGTGAAAACTTGGATTGAATATTTTAGGAATGCATTCAACATTTTTCTTAAAACTGACTATCTCAGATCATGATCAACTTTCATTATTTTAACCTTAAAAGAAATGTATTTGTATACTAGGAAACAGATGAATAATATATTTTCTTCCTATTTCTGGATCCTTTTTGTTATTGTCAACATTCTCACTTCTGTTTCATATTAACCGAAGCAATATATAACTGTTTTATAATACCAACCAAACAATTAGGTGGAAAGTTTTGAAACAGATAGTTAAAACACTTACGTTAAAAAAAATGTGTGTGTCTTACAGTTTTCGTATGTAGGACTGTTTACTAGAGATATCTTCGGCAAAATGTTGAATTTCAATGCTTTGTTGGGTCTAATTCCTTCGTCTCTTGAAGGGTTTCTTACATGATGGTTGCCATTTTATCAGTTTTTTGTTTATTTGACGTTATGTGACATCATACTTACCCATGAATTAACTTGTGATCATCAAGGTACGTCCAGGTATATTCACCAGAGAACGATAGGGTTGTTGGATGATGACTGGATATATTATTGGGTACATTCACCGCTCCTGCCAATTTTGGGGAAAAAATGAAATTTTACTATGCCACATGATTCTGTATGAGTAAATTATATGATTTTATATACTGTTAATTATATATATATATATATAAGAATAGTCAAAAGCATTTAGATACGCAGATTTTCAAATTCTTTAATAATACCTGATTAGCCGTGTTATTCACATTTTTAGATAAATTGACAACATTTCAAGTCATGTTTATTCATCACTTCGGTTCCGTAGTCTGTTATCATGAGTTCTTCGTCATCGTCCGTCGTCGTCATACGTTATCTTTTACAAACATATTTACATGTTAAACTACTATGCTAATTAGAAGAAAACTAATTACAATTACCCCTAATTAATCTAAGTTCAACAATGTGTTCATATACACATGTCCGCTAACCAACATGTACATGGCCGGCATGGGTAAAAAAAAGAACACAAGTTAAAACGCATTTGTTTTTATAATCATCAAAACTGCAATAAAAGTATAAAATCTAAAGGGCTAAAAACTTCAAAATAATGCAAGCTACCTACTTTCTTATCATACCATGTAAGGCGATAATTTATAGAAGTTCTTGCTGTGAAAGATTCCTAATTGGAGTTAGTGTCCTTAAATGACGATTTGTAGTATTTTCGCTTTTAATGATTAGGAATACTATTATCGATAGAAAGATTTGTATATACAAGAAATACTATCATCAAGATAAGATCTATAAATATATAAAACACCCTAAACTTTTTATTGAAGTTAACGACTTGTAAAGTTGTGTTCTAATATTCTGCGTATTAGTTCGTAAAGTTAAAAACTATGATAAATAGCAATTTAAAAGACAAAATTTGCAAGACAAGATATACAATAAATCAACATTGGGTCAATTTAGTATTTAGAATTTCCCTATTATTATGATTTTTATCATATTAATGTTTGTATTTATCTTGAAAACTATTAAAGACATAAAACATTTGAAAGCATGAAACTCAAGACAAAATCAGAAAATGGGATACTGTAGATCAATATTCAATTACTTTCTTATAGGTGTAAACGCTTCACAAGGACGTTGCTTTTAATATTATGCTGACCAAATACTACTGACGATATAGAGAATTGACAGTGAACTAAGTATCAGAAAAACTAGCTTAATATCAGCAAAAAAAGATAGTAGTATTTTCTTGTCTAAAAAAACATACAAATACGTATAATGATATGTAAACGTCTAACTAATACAGTAATCCACTTACCAAAATCTGTAGAAACTATATATATATATATATATACAACTCGTCTAAACATCAACCCAACAATGTTAGATCTGTAAATTTGCTTTCGCAAATTTTTGGTTCTTCCCTCGCATATATATCCCAATACCTACAGCAAATTTTGGTATTCATATAATTAGTTATCAAAGGTATCAGGATTATAATCTAATACGCCAGACGCACGTTTCGTCTACATAAGACTCATCAGTGACGCTTAGATCAAAACAGTTAAAATGCCAAACAAATACAAAGTTGAAGAGTATTGAGGACCCAAAAATTCCTAAAAGTTGTGCCAAATACGGCTAAGGTAATCCACTCCTGGGCGTAAGAAAATCCTTAGTTTTTCGAAAAATTAAAAGTTTTGTAAATTTATAGAAATGACCATATAATTGATATTCATGTTAACACCGAAGTGCTGACTACTGGGCTGGTGATACCCTCGGGGACGACACGTCCACCAGCAGTGGCATCGACCCAGTGGTGTAAATAGTTATCAAAGGTACCAGGATTATAATTTAATACGCCAGACATTGATTTGGTTTCAAATACAAAATAAGTGTCGTCACTCATGACAGCACTAGTATAAAATGGAATTCTTTCTTTAAATGAATCATACAAATGCATTTTTAAGACTTTTTGGGTATTTTTTCATTTTTATTTTTATTTTCATTCTTGCATCTAACATGACAAGGGAGACGGATTATGTAATAAATTAACATTTCAAATCTTATTGTTATAGACTCATGTGTGTGATTGTGTTTTCCTCTTGATTTGCAGTGAGTTGATTGCAAAATATATATAAAGCGCAGACAATATTCAGCCAGAATAGAAGTATTTCTCAGTAATCAGCGTATTCTTGCAAACGGTTAGATTTAGAAGCAATGAACACAATCAGTTTCACAGTCATGATGGCTTTAGTCCTTATTGGATTATTTGCCATGCAGAGTGGTAAGTAAAATATATATATTTATTTCTTTTTTTCGTAACATAGATATTCAACTGTTCTTTTCTTATACACCAATGGATTTGAGATATTTGGGAATTCCCGATGAAGGTAAATGCATAAAAGTGCTTTAGACGTTAGAAATTCATAACATGATGTTTTCAATTTCAATAGTGTTCTCAAACATAAAATGTAACTTTTAAAATCTATGATATTTCGGATTTCTTTTGATAAGCACAAAAGCTATATGCAAAAATCCATTTTCTTTGTATAAGGCTTCATCATATTATTTGTTCTTCTATTTGCCCTTAATTCAAAATTGTTTAAAACAATTTATTTGCTATTGATTGTTTTCTGCGTATATTTAAAAAAAAATATTTGTGTATACTTATCGTATTATCAAATACTGACACATGATCAATTCAAATGTAATATTTTTTTACACTTGTATTAATTTATCCATATATTTTTCTAATATAATTTTTTACAAGTTTCGAACAGCAATTACAAAATTATTTGTTCCATACTAAACAAAGGTGACTTATATTTGATAATCCTTTTTTCAGATGCAGGCCACGTAAGTTTAGAAATTTTTAAAGTTTGTTCTATGGCATAAAATCATTATGTAAGACGCTTAGATCAGCACAATAACAAGAGAACAAATGAATAAAAACAGTTACAATTCAACAATTTAGTGAAGTGATATAATTTGCGTAGATTTTGATAACGGGTTTTATAATAAACTCCCGATGAAAAATCAGGACAATTTTATTTGTAATGTTATCAATGGTAATCGTTCTTGGTCACATATATGTGACGATTTAGTTTCAAAACATATATTTGACTAAATGCAAAGATAAAGTTTTGTCTCAACGAATACAAGCGCCGTCATGATGTGACATAAGAACAGTCATAAAGCCTGTTTTTGTTAGGTTTCGTGTTGCTCAAGCTTCAATTTTCTCCTTTTAGTCTGTATATTGGTGTATCGTTTGGTCGTGGTTTTTCCCCTTTTGTTATCAGAGCATTGATATTTTGACTGTTTAACTTGAATTTTCATTTGTTAACATTCGCCACTCTTTATATCTTTATTATTCTACCGATTTTAGAATTGAACCAACACAGCAATTGATCACATTTTCAAATGCAACATGAATTCATATCAGTATTCTTGTATCACAATTGGGCATACTTACTTAGTTAAACAAAAGTATTGCAAAATTTGTTGATCATTTTTCCCCCTCAATTTTAAACTTGAAATATGACTGCAATACATATTCAAGTGTTTATTGGTTTATTTGATAAGTTCCAAATTCTATAATTTGTCATTTGTTTACACATGTTAAGCAAAAGTAAATCAATACGGGGGAAATGGATGGGAGAGCAAATTTTTATGCTTTATCTATAATGTTTACTATTTGCACTTGCTAAATTGTCACCAAACCATAAGATTCAGATATTGATATAATTATGTAAAAGGAGTGGATGAAACACAATAGACAAGATGGCTTGAATTACCGTCTCCTTTGTTGATATAGTGTCATTTTTTTATTGATTTTACGCAGTTTTTAACTGCTTTATTTTTCAACATCATCATTGACTCTATCTAAAATCTTTTTTCATATTTCAGGATTATTATCCAGGATATGATATACCATACAACAATGGTTACCATGGTTATAACGGATACACAGGATATCACGGAAGTTATGGCTGGAATAAAGGCTGGAGTAACGGGCCATGGGGAGGACCATACGGAAACAAAGACTACCTCTATTAGTTCAAACAACAACTATAAATGTTGATATGAATTATATATTAATAAAAGCTTAACTGATGTTTCGTCTTAATTACTTTTGTATGTATTTATACATCACTAAATTTGATGGATCTTCTGACAGTGAAAACATGAATGTTTTATAAATTGAATTGAAATATTATCATTTATATTATTTAGTTTAAATTTTATATCTTGAAAGAAAATCATTTCGTATAACTTTTAGGTATTTAGGGTCATCAATGCTTTTCAACTTTCAACTTTTTTAGCTCATCAACTATTTTGGTCGGAGTGTCAATGATGAGAGCCTTATGTAGACGAAACGCGCGTCTGGCGTATTAAATGATAACCCTGGTACCTTTGATAACTATCAATAGCTCTAGTATTCAAAAACGAGGAATGACAAAGGCCATTTTTGTTGCCATTGGAATTGCAGAGAAATGTAAACTAAAGTCCAAAATATATAAAAGAAACTGAAATTAAAAATCATACAAGACTACCAAAGGTCAAGCGTCGATTCTTGAAAAAAAAAATGAGCCCGGAGGAAAATGAGCTATTGTTGCTTATTGAGTTTTGCTCCTGATTAAGGACAGGCACAAACATGCAAGAAAGATAAACTCGTTATTTTAGTTCTCAATCATCCCCTATACTTCTAGCCAATGAACAAATCTGTAGTTAAGGAATGAATTTCTATATATAACTGTTAAATTATTACCACGCTTCACATGAAAAACTGCAATTAGAAACCAAACTTACACAGAAAACCGGTTAACTGAGAAAATACAAAAGTTAAATAGATTGTTACGTTTTTTTATACAATTATTATGAAAATTTAGCTAGCAGCACTCCGATTTTCCGGGTTTGTTTTTACTTATTTCAACCTCTATATTATTCTTTAAATGAATCAAAATGATAAATTACTCTACATTTTTTTGATTTCCTTGTTTTTTATTTCCATTCTTGCAAATAATTTGACAATGTATACATATTATGCTATGCACGGACATTTGTGTTTAAACTTTGATCACATTATAACTGAAACATGTGTGTGATTATTTCTTCCTCTTGATTAACAGATCTGCAGTGAGTTGATAGAACAAAGTATATATAAAGCGCAAGCAATTGTCAACTAGAATAAAGGATAATTCTCAGTAATCAGCTCCTTTCTGCAAACAGTTTGAATAGAAAACAATGAATAACATCAGTGTCGCAGTGTTAGTGGCTTTAGTCCTTATTGGATCATTTGCTGTGCAATCTGGTAAGTAAAAATATGTCTTGGAAATGTTGTTTTTTACTTTTTGTTGATGAATGTTCTTTTGTCGGATTTTTTGGTTTAAATTTTATTTATCTAAAACGTTTTCGATATCAGTCTCTATAAAAAAAATCAGAATATATGCCAAAGAGTTTCAGATATCAAAATATTTAATTTTGGTTTATTACTGTCGTATTTAAACTAAGCAATTGATATGACACACCATACCATTAAAAAATAAAGTTTGCATGCGCAAATTAAATATGCCACGTTTTTTACCTCCTGTTTTATAAATCAAAAACTTGTAATCTTTATTTATTTTTGAATCATATCCATTAAAATGCAAACTAAGTTCATGTGTATTATTGATCGTTTGTTAAATAATGTCAAAATAACTTTTTATATCACAGATTAGTTTCTTCATTAAAGTGTTTATTTTATGTTTATATATGAATTTGATATATGTTTTATGCCTGGTAAATAATGAACTTGTATAATAGATTTACGAACTCAACCCTTATTCAGTAACAAATAAATTGACAGACTATCAATCAATTTCAAGACTATTTAAATTTCATTAATAGCTGATTTGTTTTTCAGATGCAAGTGATGTAAGTTGATTAATACCTGTAGTTTTTAAAGCGACATAAGAAAAACAAAACTATGTAATGAATTGAAGAGAAATCATTTACATAATATACAATATTGGGTTAAATTAACAATATAAGAGATATATGAGAACGCTCGTTTAATTAATTGTTTGCAAATACATGTACCAGTATAAATACTATGCATTGTATCAGGTGTATCTTTCTTCAATTGATCGGATACAAAATGTCTTAATGTTTGTAAATATTTTAAAATATAGCTATTCATATTTATATATATTTAGCCCGTTTAAATCCATAAGACAACCATTTGCAAGCGAACAACTGAAAAATATTTTATATGAAGTTTGATGAAGTTTTAAAAAAATAATGTCTACAGCATTCTGAAACAAATGAGCGCGATGGGTGCTAAAAAATAAACGTTAACATATGGTTACCCTTCCGGAGCAGTTTTTTTATCGGTTTCAAGTTGCCCGTCTTTAGTTTTCTTATGTCTTGTTTACTATTATTTGTCTCTATATCTTTTTCATTTTTAGCTCTAGCGTTATCAGTTTATTTTCGATTTATGAGTTTGACTGTTCCTCTAGTATCTTTCGCCCCTCTTTTACATCCGTTGTAAATGTGTTTCCGTCAAGATAAGTGAGTTATTAGATTCCCAAAATTGACAATAAATTCTCGGCAAGACGCAATGTTAAAAGTCCTAGTACACGACATGACATGTCCGTAAATCAGTGTTAATATCCCTTGTCAAGCTGATGGATTTTCTACCCGACCAAGTAACGGAAGCCGAAGAGGTCTACATAGTTTCCAAGATCATCAAATCAAGTAATGCTTCACTAAGGTTGATAAGAATATTTTAAAACATACTTTACAAGACATCTTAATTTGTAAGAGTGTTAAATATTCAAAGTATAATCACTTGATGCTGAGGTCCGGTTAGATAGCTGTAAATGACTAATGTTAAATAGTTTTAGCTCGTCATTAAATTAACATTTTTTGCAACGAGATACAGTATCAAATATTATATAGGAATTATCTTATAATAATGTAAAAGTAGTCTCAATAAAGTGAAAAAAATCCGGATATACTTATGATAAACTGAGATTTATCTCTTATGTAAAAGTTTTTTCAAATGCTTTTTTCTAACGTAATATAGCTTATATTGGGTTTTTTTACCTAACCTGACCCGCGTTCAAAAACTTGTCTTCTTGCATAAATCAGCATGGCTTAATACCGGTATATACCTGGGTATTGTCAATGTGACATATTCGGATATTCTAACAGTCGACTTCCTGGTAGGCTTGTTTGATTTAATACACAATGAACAAGGTCAATGAATAACATGCGTTACCGAGAGTGAACCAGGTGTGCACTGGTAAAATTTATGAAATAAACCATACCAATATAAAACTGTTCGTGATATACGGCCTGTGTACAAAATTTTACAAAATTTAAGAGTGGGTGTGAGAATACGTATAGATTATCCCAATGATATATGATTTCAATTTTACTTTTATTTATATTTCAGCACCTATTCTTCCGTTTTTATATGTAATTTTTGGTCCCGCTATTTCTTATAAAAGGGGGACGAAAGATACCAAAGGGACAGTCAAACTCATAAATCTAAAACAAACTGACAACGCCATGGCTAAAAATTAAAAAGGCAAACAGAAAAATAATAGCACGCATAACACAACATAGAAAACTAAAGAATAAACAACACTAACCCCACCAAAAAACTAGGGGTGATCTTATCATCGTGTTGCTTATGTGATTACAAATCCGGTAAATAGTCTAATTAGGTAGGTCACATTCATGAAAGGGAAGGGGATTGTAGTTACGACGTAAGGAACATATCCCATAGCATTTGTGAAACGGTTATTCCATAACGGTCAACCAACTCGTGATGGCGTCCGTAAAATTTACGAAGGGATGATTTCAATTTCACCATTTGGAACTCTTGGTTTAATAGCTTCCTTGTAAGCAGCAACCCTCTATTAAGAAAATCATGATAGGAAATGCAAGATCGGGAATATCGTATCAATTGGGAGATATATACCCCATATGCAGGTGCTGCTGGAATGTTGCTACTTAGAATGGAGTTCACAATTGGAAAGCTGAAATCATCTCTGTTGTCGGAAAGTTTTGTTTAAAACCGACCCTCATTGTCAATTTCTAGATGTAAGTCAAGATATGAAGCCGACTTAATTGTAGTATCTGTAGTATCCTTTATCTCTAGTTCGATTGGATAGATGCGTTCCACATAGTCACCAAATTTTGAATTGTTTAGTGAAAAAACATCATCTATATAGCGGAACATCATCTATATAAGTAATTCGTCCTGTTTTTATCCTCACAAACGTGACTTCATTCTCACTCTCGAAAACTGATATTTCAAAATGAATGCCGTTAATTTAATAATTGTGCATCCATTTTACATGTGAAATAAGAATATCCAATAGTAAACTTATGACTATACAAACGCAAAATATACTGTTCAGGTTTGCTTTCGTCTACCGAGATAAGAGAACTGACAATATAACTTTCATATAAAAACAAGCACGCTCAAATAAACAATTAAAAAAATATTTGAGTAAAAGTTAACTGGAACAGCAAATTTAACAACCTTTCATCTCGATAATATTTTTTTTAATAAATAAATGCATTTTATTATAGTATAGATCCTTCCATAATCTTAAATGGTATCAGATAATCTATATTTTTCAAAAGATTAACCCTTCCGACCTCACTTAAACCTGAGACTGTGTGTTATAGTAGTCTCAGCTAAAATCTAATGCCAAACGCTAGAGGTAAAAATGTAGTTCAGGTACACCTTTCATTTGATCATGGCTTTCAAATGTCTAAATTTAAGTGTTCCCGTACATTTTTTGCCTATTTAAGACAATTAAAATGCTTTTTGTAAAACTAGTTATATTAACCCTTTTTAAAAAACATAAACTTATGATTTAAGAGTGTATATCATTTTTTTCCAAAAACTAAATTTAATTTCCATACTTTAACCGGTTCACTTTTTAGTTACGATAATTAGATAAACATTATTTTTCACCACTCATTCTTTTCATATGACTTTAAACCATAAGTGAAAAATCGCAAATTTTTCCTTTACTATAACTTTTTTTTTAATTTTATATATTTTGTCATCAGAATTGATCGTTTCAACATTTCAGTATTATGGTCCAAACTATGGTCCTTCAAGACGTTGGGGAGGTTATGGCAACAATAACAGATACAATAGATATGGCGGGCGTTATGGCGGATATGGCGGGTATAATGGCGGGAACAAAGGCTGGAGACGACCTTCATGGGGACGACGAAAATATAAATATTGAAACAATGATATATTTATAACTGTTAGCACAGCAACATGTTTGGAAACGAGAGATAGATAATAAAGTTTAAATAGTCTGTTCTCTTTATTCCTTGTTTATGCTCTAATCAATCTTTGTCGTTATGGTTGATTGAGTACAAGACAGCATTGATAAAAAACAGATAAAAACATCCATAATCTATTCAACACAAATCAACAGTCACAACCATAAAGATGTAATGGATCGTATGTGATATTTGTAACAAAACGTCATGCGGTTTAATTTCCTATCTTAATCGCTGTAGTAAAAATATTTTAAAAGAAAAATCTGCATCATAAAAATCAATTACTGACTATCCAATTATTTTCGCCGGTAATTTAAATCCATCATATAAACTTCCACTGAAGTTTGTTTAGGTCTACACCGACATCCAATTAAATAGTTTAACTTTTTAACGGGTGCAACATGTGGAGAAGGATCTGCTTACCCTTCAGCAGCACCCGATATGTCTCATTTTATCAAGGGGACATCCAAACTCAGATGTCGAAATCAAACCGAAAATGCCATAACTAAAACAATTAGAAAACAGAAAGAGAGACATTTTAGATGCAATAGCTGATGAGTCTTATGTAGACGAAACGCGCGTCTGGCGTACTGACTTATAATGCTGGTACCTTTGAAAATTATTCGCCACATAGAACGTAGTTTGTGATGTTAAAAATACTGATAAACATGACGGAAGCTGTGTGATCTAAAGTCAACTTATGTCTTAGCAAATTCAAATTGATATGCGATTTTTTAAAGTTTTTTTTCTAATTACAAAAAATGAAGTGGAATCAAACTCATTCAAGGCATGAAAGATGGGCAGAAACCCAATTAGAACTCAATCAAAAGACGAAGTGATCACGTAAACTGCTTTATTCGCCAGTTATCCTCCAAGCTGCCCATTCTAACTCTGCATTGACGTCATTTTCGGCCTAAACAACAGTATATCATATTGAAATATCGCATGCAATACAATGCTAGATTAACCATGTTCTTGACGAGAAGAAAACACAATGTCAACCATGTAATGCGTTTCAAGATAAGCCTTCAGGTTTGAGAAATTACAGTTGGTCTTACTAATTTTCTCGGGGTCAAAAGACTGGTACATCAATTGTCAAAATAAATGGCTCTACAAGATCCTTTATTGTAACGAATAAGGTCTCTGCTATAGTATTAACTTCTCTTTCAAACGTCATATCATACGGAGATTTATCGGTTGGTTTTGATCTTCATGCCAAGTATATTCTAACAACTTTATTATCAACTGCATTATTTGGCAAATTATATTGCTAGCGTTGATTTTAGAGTTTCATGCTTGAACAACCGCATTTTCTGGAATTGCTAACGTTTCAACAGATGCAGTGCTTTGTACTTTTATAACCTTTTTATGAGCTAGTTTCATAAGAAATAATAGATTCAAGCTATACTTTATTGAAGTTTTAACATGGGAAGGCATTATATTCGTGATTATTTTTGCCCGAACGAAAATGAGGGCGAAATTACACGAATATTATGCCTCCCATGTTAAAACAGTCATAACAAATAAATTGATAACACCATGTGCATCTATAAAGAGTTTTTAAAAGTGTTATAAGTTAATGAAATATATTAAGTGCATCCAAATTTATTTTTTCTGCAGAATTCATTATACGCATGTGCAGACAAATTTTATTGGAAAAGAGCATGCGTTTATTTACAAAGCGATAGAAGCACGTCATATTAGAATTGCAAAAAAATCACTCTGATGTATGAAGAGGATGAGCATTTTTTCAGGCAGCAAATTATTTGTTTAATAAGGCTTTGTATATAGTGCCTCCTGTTCAACTGAAGATTGTGCTCCTGATTTGAAATTTTACTAACTTGTGCAGCTTTATTACACGATCTATAAAACTAAATACGATCAATACAGTTTCTGTATCATTGCAGAATTCATTCAAAAAACGAACAAATTATTACATTTCTATGCTGCAGCATTAATCGGACAATTTTATACTACTCGCCTTTTTTTTGTTGGTATCGGATGTAGCCAATTCTAATGATACTGTAAATTATCCATTTATTGAAATACCCCATTTTTCAATGAACGTGATATCACACAACACATTATGTGCATTATTATTCAATGAACTTGATATCACAAAATACATTATGTGCATTAATGTTCAATGAGCATGATATTACAAAACACATTCTGTGCATTAATGTTACCTTAATGGTTGGTTCTACATGTTTTTATATTATATTGTGTCATTAAAATATGCGCTTTGATTTTTCCTTTCTCACGACGAAGTTCATGATATTTGTTCACAGTTATCATTTTAACAGAAATTTTTTAATACTTTTTTTATAAAATATATACATATCCTTCAAACAATAACCCAGTGTATCATCTGACAACATATCATGTGTCTCTATCCCTTTCGGTTGAAAAGTTCAATTCAACTAAAAATAAGATTCACTTCTTCGGTCAATTTGTGTTTTCTTTTTCTCTTTTTAGTGAGAACACTATGAGCCAACGGTCATATACATAACTACAATGAAATATGTTTTGATAGTTAAAATTAAAAACAAACATATTAAAGAAACTTTATGAATTTGATAGCGGTTAATACAAATTAAATTTAAACTTGATATTAGTCTTCTTGCCGACTTATTCCTTTATTCATATAACTGCATACACGACAAAGAAGTCAGAAGTATCACTTGACTTCACTTTTCTCCATACAGATGATATCTTCTCACTCAATTATTCAAAATGTAGTGCCAAAGTTGGACATCTATTACATCTTAGCTGAGAAAAATGAGAAAAAAAAACAGATACAGTCTGCTCATATTTTTGACGCGCAAATATAAATTGGCATTAAGAGTCGATAGAAAACAAAACTTTACTACTAAAAAATTGATTCTAGATTCTCAATAATGACCTTCTCATTCCTAGGTAGAAACCTTCCAGCAGCGATTTCATACGGAGTATATATCCTCAAGTTGATGATATATTTCAGAGCATGTATTTCTTATCTTGATTTCCATAATAGATGGAGTATGTTTATAAGAAATGAATATATATTGAAACAAGAGCTGCAAGTGTAAAATTTGAGTTATCCCTTCGTATATTTTACGAGCTCCATTACTTAAAGATGTAATTAACCGTCATGAAATATAAGTTTCACACATAATCACTGTTATGTTCCAATTGTCTTAACTACAAAACCTTCACATTTTCCCCGAATTTGACCTGACGAAGTAGAAATATCATCGGGTTTGAATAAAACGGGGGTTCCATGTAGGGAACACAATCTGCGTACCCTTCCAAATAAAACAAACATGTTTCTGTGGTGGTTCGTGGCCGTCTGTCTTTAGTTTTCTCAGTTGTGTTTTATGTACTGTTACCAGTCTGTTGGTGTTTTATTCTTTCGTTTTTCTTTAGCCATATCGTTGTTACTCATTTCCGACTTCTGAATTTGAGTGTCCTTTCGGTTTCTTTTACCTGTCTTTTACCTTCTTGTAACAAAAATGTGTAAATCCGTTGTGTATCTGGTTGGTTCTTTCAACGTTACTTTTCCGGTTTATTTGTGATTTTATATATTTCGTTTGGTCGACTGACATCTGACGTGACTCAGTATTTATGCATTCAGATGTTAGGTTTTCCTGGAACAGTTTTCAATTCGACCATGAATGGTTTCTGTTGTGTTTATCAGTGTATTTATATTTATTTAATTATTACTATATCATTTTTGTATATCGAGAGGTTGTTTTGATCAAAATTTTCATTTCGTAGGCATATGGTGGTATCTTGTATTCAATTTTAAACGCTGAACGCATTTTCCTTAATGGTAATGTGCATATGGGCGTTTTTCAATAAAAGCATAACTTTCAGACCTAAAACAATGGAAAATCAACTTGTCTAAAATTTAATTTAAAGAATTATTTTGAATACCTCTATTATAGACCTGTTTGTAAACAAAAAGTGCAATCTTAAATACTCTTCAAAATGATATTATATTCATAATTTGTGTACTGTTTCGTAGGGGACTTTTGTACCCTACGAAACTGCTTCTGAATACACATATTTTTTGCAATTTTAAATATTTTCTATAGAAATTCCAGTTTGTTAGCTTTATAAACTAGAAAAATCTTTTTCTGAATTGGGGAACCATTTTTTATCGATAAAGATTAGACAGTACTTCACATATGAAGGAACAACTCATGTTACGTAGCGGACACGAATATAATTGAAAAAAGATTAAAAAAAAAAAAAAAAACCGCATGGTAGTGTTAGTGTTCACTACGAACCATACTTGTTTCGTAGGGGACCGTTTCGTCGGGGACCGTTTCGTGGGGGTCATATTCGCATTTTTTTATTTTTTTCCCACAATCCTTATATTGTAATAGTAACAAGACTGATTGTATTCATCAAAGCGTGTATTAAGCTGTACACTGATATTTTTTTCATTATTTTAAAACCAGATACGGAAGAAGATTTGACCCGTTTCGTAGTGGACAATACGCTTATGTGTATATCCCATGCAAACAAAAATTACATTGATTTTATAAAACTGTTTATTGGCAAATTTTAATGACTTCGTTTCGTAGTGGACATTTTTTCAGAGACACACCTTCTGAAATTAAAACTCCTATATTGTAAACCTGTTTATTAAAATAGATTGGCTCTGAACATACTTTTTAATTAATAAAGTACTTAAAAAATTACATTTATTTCTCCATTTTTTACGATATTTTAGAGTATGAATGTTGAACAGGCGGTCTAGGGACATGCCATTTTGGTTGTTTTTAACTATTCCGGAATCAATATTTCATCAATCCCTCTAAAGATAAACTGTTCCTTTGTTTATAAATGTTAAATCTAATTCAATGTACTGACTGCACAAAAAAATTACTTGCAAAGATCAAACACATTTATTTATATAGCTGGGACAAAGAAGTACGTTTTTATTATAAAAAGGCCCATATATGGTGTAAACCAATAATCATTTAAAATATTAGATTCAATCGGGTTTTTTAACGTATGATTTTTTTCCTGTGTGTCCAATAAACTTTGGAAAAAACATTTTTTTGTGATGGTGTGTATTGTTTCCCCAAAAATTTTTATCAAAGAAGGGTCAAATCCTTTCAGTAAGGCGAGGACTAGCATCTCAATATAAAATATCAAATATATCCAGAGTATGATTTTATTCGGAAGATTTTAGTTTCGTCATTATACATGACATAAGAACCACCATTGACGTTAAACGCTAATTTGACGAATATTTTAGCATTTTATACACATCTAAATAAGCTTCAAAAATTGCAAGTAAAAGGTACTTAGACTATAAAGAGAAGTGTAACACTTGCCATAGCCTACTATAGCGATGAACCATAACTGTATTGTACCAATATCTTTAATACAATATGCACAGACGGTAACTTTCAAAAGACAAGTTACAAGCAGATTATGATATAAAACATGTCAGTGTTCGCATGGTTTAATTGTATACATTTCATAACATACTATTTACATTATTATTATATTGTTATTTATTTCTATAATTCCTTTGATGGTTAACTACCCAAAAAATGTTGACATGGTTTCATTTCACTACGAATAAAGCATTGTTCAATGTATAATTAACTTGAATGGAATACCTTAAACGTTTTTTCTACATACTGAATATCTCATAACATGCCAAAATTACATGATTGGTCTTATTTCTTCGTCAATTGACGGGTTTCTAACATGATAGTTGACATATTTTCCATTTTTGTTTATTTGACTTGATGTCATACTTTCCCAGGAATAAACTTGTGATCCTCACCAGAGAACGATTGGTTGTTCGATGAAGGCTTCAAATTATTGGGTTCATTCATCGCTTCTGCCAATTTATGGGATTTTTTTTTAAATATGACATGTGATTCCGTATGATTGCAAGGGATAACTTTATAACTGTTAATGAGAATAAGTAATCTACTTATATTATGATAATAAGACCCGGTAATGCATGTAATAAACGAAAAACGTTACATTGCCCCCCCCCCCCCCCCCTCCTAGCCATGAACTTCCACTTTTCAGTTTATGCTCCTTAAAGAATAATTAAAATTTTAAAAAATTACTTATCACATATCTGAAATCCTGACTATTACTGGAACATAAAAAAAACTAGGGATCCAAGATTAACTATAAAAGACAAAATACAATTTGTTCCGATTGACACCAAGCAAATAGTAGGGTCACAGTTTCCAAATTCTCATAACGACTTTAAAATGAATTTTGCAAACAAAATTAAAATCTATGTAAAAAAAGCATTAGCACCTATCAAAACAAGAAAAATAACAAAATATATTTGCTTAACTAGTACTGACAATGATATATATAAGTCTACAATATTTTTTTTAGATTTAAATCTTTTAAAACAATACTGCTCGTAAAATTGTACTTGATTATTGTTTAAAGGGCTCCGTGACACCATAACAATATGTTTAGCATAGTTAGGGTCTCGTGCACCAATTTGTACTTTTAAAGGGCTCCGTGACACCATAACATTATGTTTAGGGTCTCGTGCACCAAAAAAAGGTTAAATTTTCGACTATAAACAGACTCAGAAAAACTTCGGCATAAAACAACAGTTCCCTTTTCATCAGACTGTCCATGCCCGGTTGACCGACATCTGGCCTCTGGTGTCGATCCCCTCTACGTAAATCTGTCTATCGAGAATCTCTACGGTCCCCTTCACGGTTCCGGAAATTCTGGTGGACGATTTTTAAACATCTGGAATCTGCCTCTTCCACGCCATCAATCACAGTTATACAATCTCACTAGGGACTCTTTACCGTCATTCCGTGGGTAATTATCAGGAACAGTATTTCTGTCGACATTTTCTCTTCGTGTTCCTTCTGCTGCTGTAGTTGCATCTTCATCACTATCCCAGTCTTCAACTTCAAATATCGGCCGTTGAACTGGTTTGAAATGCTTGGCGAGACCCTTCTCTCCAACTCTAAAGCATTCTTCCTGCATCGCATTAATTACTGCAGGGTATTCTATCTGGTTCGCTTGACATAAAGGCGAAAATTTCCTGATTGTCCGCACTTGTCAGGTAACGTTTTAATAAAGTTCTCTACGATCTCAGGACTGTCCAGATACGCTCTACGGTACAAATCCTATATCGCTTGAGCGAAATATCTCAAAGATACTTCCGAATTTCTCTTCCTCATTTTTGCCTCTGTCACATACCATTGTTTCATCGCCGTATGTCCTTTTAGTGTACGGTTGTATTGAATAAACTCATTCCAAACATCATTCCCTGCTCCGGAAAAGGTCCTCCGAACTTGATAATCATTAGATTGAGGAATTTTCCTTTCACGGATACACCAAGTATTCGGGTATTCCGTAGTAGTTTCGTTTATATCAGTAGATTTATTTTCCCGAGTATCAGTCTCTTACAATTGAACATGTCCTGGTGATAAGCCCACGTTTTCCGATGTTTGACCGGGTAACTCAAGCTCGATGTGCCTTTGATTAAGCCTAGGGCTCAAGAACGAGGGCATTTCATCTGAGTCATAGGGCATTACAGGTTCAATCATACCATATTCCTGATACTTCTGTACAACCCGATTGTAATGAAAATATATCCATGCTGTTGCGACGAGGTCCGTACTGAGAGTAAGCAAAATATTCCATGTTTGCCAAAATTTCTTCCAACCATTTCCTCCGTCTTTTTCCGCATTGCTCATCTCCTGGATAACTCTATAATGTTTTTTTGGCGTAGTCTCCGTATGAATATCATTAAGAGTACGCCCAGTGGCAGGCGAACTACCTAACCCAGAATCTGCTGGGTAAATTACTTGACTATTTAAGCAATTCTGCTTTACCTGAGAGAGCGTTGGAGCTTGAGTTGATGTCCTTGTTGTTCTTCATGGTGTTTCCATTATGTTATTACAAGTTCGTTGAAGTCACACATAGTAAATCCCACCGCTGCCACCAATGTGATGAAAAAGTAGTTTAAGTATGGTGACTTAAACTTAAGTGTGTATTCTTGTGTTTGGTGTCTACGTTTCACACGTCAACGGACGACAAATGCCAAGTAAACTCTTTAACAGGGTAACCCTAAAACTCTGGTAGCGTGATTAAGGGAATCCTGGTCACATACAAAAATAAATGGATCCTGGTGTAGTCTGAACGAAGTCTTGCAAGTCAACATAAACAAAAAGTCGATTAAAAGTTCAATACTGTATTATTTGAAAGATAAAGTATATGATACAGTAATACAAAATTACAACATCTAAACTGCAGGCTCAACAATACGGTGAAATAATGCTTAATCTCCTACGTACACTCCTCTCGTACACAAAATCGTCTCTCTTGTATATCGTATATCGTATTTACCACTATTTCTCTCTTTTATACTACTCTAGTAACCTGATAACAATATGATTAAATGACTGTGAACAAAGAAATATTCTACAGGAGCTATATAACAGGAGCTAGGAGCCAGGAGCCAGGATCTAAGGTCACCTGAAACTGAGGTCAATTGAGACACCTGCATAAACACTATAACGGGGCACCAGCAAATTAACATGATTGATTTGACATTTAACAAGTACAATCTGATCGAAGGCGCGAAACATGGATTACAAGGGATTACTTTATAACTGTTAATGAGAATAAGTAATCTACTTATATTATGATAATAAGTCCCAGTGATGCATGTTATAAACGAAAAACGTTACAATTAAGTATAAGAATAGTCATTATCATTTACAAATACAGATTTAAAAATTCGTTAATAATACCTAATTACAATGTAGCCGTGTAATTAATTTTTAACTCAATTATAACAATTCAAGTGAGCTTTATTTATCACTTGGGTCTGTTAGCAAGCGTTTTTCGTCATCGTCCATCGTTGTCATTTGTTGACTTTTAGAAACATCTTTACATCTTAAACTACTAGGCCAATTATAACAAAACTAAGGCCGTGTTCACACCAAACGCCGTGTAGAGTAAACATGTTTACAATTAGTTTAGTGTAGTGTACACTGGTTTCACATTACATTTGTATACATCTATACCCCTTGTTTAGCTACCTGTACATTAGATTTGTTCCCACTTGTAAACTATATGTCATTTAATTGTTCATTACGTAGAACTGAATTCAAAATTTTTGGAAAATTTTTCTAGAGGTAAGGGAACAACCATTTGACTCCAAAAGGGAGATGGATGATGAGAATGGAAATATTCCGATTCCCAATTTGATAAAAAAAAATATGGTCATACAGATGATAAACAAAAATATTCTGAATCTAGAGTTTCCCCATACATTATAGTGTTAAATATTGAAAAAAAAGTATTTGATCACCAGCATCGAAAAAAAGGAATAAAACGTACGCGCGAAAAAAAAATCTGACTCAGATAAAAAAAAAAATAACCCGCCCCCTTTTTTAGCTCACCGGGCCCGAAGGGCCAAGTGAGCTTTTCCCATCACTTTGCGTCCGGCGTCCGTCGTCTGTCGTCCGTTGTCGTTAACTTTTACAAAAATCTTCTCTGAAACTACTGAACCAATTCAAACCAAACTTCATCTGATTGCTTCCTAGTGTATCTAGAATAAAGTTTGTGTTTTAATTCCCATTTTATCAAAAAACATGGCCGCCATGGCTAAAAATAGAACATAGGGGTAAAATGCAGTTTTTGGCTTATAACTCAAAAACCAAAGCATTTAGAGCAAATCTGACATGGGGTAAAATTGTTTATCAGGTCAAGATCTATCTGCCCTGAAAATTTCATCTGAAAAAAAGGGATCTGAGATACTAGACAAACATATCATTTACCTCACACTTTTTTTAGTCATGCATTTATGCGTGAATCGTTTTTTTAGTAAAGACCAGTGGCGAATATTTCTGTGTACGTCAATTCGATTCGAAAAGACCTTTTCAAATGAATTAAGCAGCAACTGTTTACTTCATTTTTTGTGGAGGTGGAGGGGGGCGTGAGCTATTGATTTTTTTTAGGACAAATTTTGGTGACAAGTCGAAATCAATTTTAGCATTATATATAGTGGCAGCTGAGGGTGAAACAAACAATTTTTTTTCAGGGCCAAAACTAGAAGCATTTTCAACTATAATAGCCCCCTCCGAAAATCAATTGGTTGCTGCCTTGTGGGTTCGGTAATGATGCTGCATTGAGTCTTGGTTTGGGGTTAATAAAGTACGTTATTTTTTTTTATTAGTTTATTAGTTTTGTGTACACTTAAGCTACACAAGGCATACATCGACTATCGACTGTGTGTAGGTAAAACATGATTTAAACTACATGTAAACATTGAGTTTTATCAATGGGAACGCAATTGTGTTTAGTTTACGTGTGAGTTACACTAACACAACACCGAATTTAGGTCAATGTGAACACGGCCTAAGTCATAGTCAACCCTATTTAATCTGAATTCAACAATTGGTCAAAATAAACATGTCCTTTAACCACTTTGACATGGCCAAGGTGGGAAAAAAGAACAAAAAATTCAAACGCATTTGTTTTCATTATCTCCATAACTGCTATAAAATTGTTTAATCTAGAAAGCAGAATCTTTTTTAATTGTTGCAAGCTACCTATTTTCTATTTATATCAAATTCGTGTGGTGATGATTTATAGGACTTCTTGCTGTGAAAGATTCCTTATAAAATGACAATTTGTACCATTTTTGCGTTTTTGTCATTGACAATGAAAACTGTTATCCATATAAAAATGTGTTACTATAGATTAATTTATCAATTTTTAATTGTCTTCTTATAGGTGTTAAAGTCACACGAGGACGTTGCTTTTATTAGTGCTTTATGTTGATCAAATAATACTGACCGTTTAGAGAAAAGAAAAGTGAACAAACATTCAGCAAAACAACCTTTATATCTGCAATAAAGAGATGGTAGTTAAAATTATTTTCTAGTCTTATGAAAAAGTACAATATATTCAAATATAACATTTTTAAAGTCCATGGTTTCAACAAATACAGTTTATCCATTACGAAAAATCTGTTGAAACCATTTTTTATCCCGATGTGTTTATGCAGCTTTGCAATAACCTGCCTTTGTTTTGAATGCTAAACTAGTATCGACACTCAGTATATTGATTTTTTTCGTTCTTTTAATGAAACATAGAAATGATTTTTTAAAGATTTTTTGGTATTTTTTTATTTTATTTTCATTCTTGCATCTAATATGACAAGGGAGAAGGCTTATGTAATACATTTACATTTTTAATCTGAATGTTATAGGCTCATGTGTGTGATTGTTTTTTCCTCTTGATTTGCAGTGAGTTGATTGCAAAATGTATATAAAGCGCAGAAAATATTCAGCCAGAATTAGAGTATTTCTCAGCAATCAGCATATCCAGGCAAACGGTTAGATTAAGAAGCAATGAAGACATTCAGTTTCGCAGTTATAATGGCTTTAGTCCTTATTGGATTATTTGCTGTGCAGAGTGGTTAGTAAGCTTTGCTTTATTAAAGTGGTTCATTATTTTTAAGTATTTATTTTTTGATAATTGTCACCTAATATATTACAACTCACGATTCCTGGTAGCGCCATTTGTCGCATATGGCTAGTTTGGTATAATATATCTTAAAATGTATCGATTCTTATACAATCTTGGCTTTAAAATATTTGGCTTTACCCTTTCCTGATAGACGTTGATTTTTTAGAAGTGCTTAAAACGCAGAAAGTTTATAGTATGACGTGTTGTTTTCAACTTATTTTTCCAACGTAGAATGTTATCTTTGAATTATATGAAATGTTGGACTGGTTTTGATAAGCAAACTAGCTATACGCAAGAATCCATTTCTTTTGTAAAAGGCTTTGTTATTTTCAAAATACCAGTTGTATCGGAAAAACTTGTTCTTTTCGTACCAACAAATTGGAAAAGTATAACTGCAACAAATAAAAAAAATAAGAACGTAGTAATTTGTATCTAAAATAAAGAAGTTTGTCCTTACTATGTTTCACTAATTTGATACTTGTTGAATTTTGTTTTATACATTATAGCTCTGTTATTGTTACCTGTTTATATTTTCAAAATTCTCATATATAATTTTCCTATTAGAATTTTTCTATAACATGACAAATCTTATGATAGAGGATATAAGAGATAGTAACGCTATTTTTTTATATTTATCTATTTTTTTCAAATCTATTTCATTTCAAAGATACAAAATTCCGACATTGATAAAACAAATTTTTCATATTCTTTGTTTTATTTATTTTATTCAGATGCAGGTTATGTAAGTATGAAATATCTGAAGTTTGTTAGACGATTTGAATTGCGCATAACAGGAACATGGCCACTGTTACATTATAGTTCGTTTCTCTGTGTGTTATATTTCAGTGTTGTGTCTCTGTTGTGTCGTAGTTCTCTTATATTTGATACGTTTCCCTCAGTTTTACTTTGTAACCCGGATTTGGTTTTTTCTCTCTCCAAGTCAGGAGCTTTTAACTAAATGGTTGTCGTTTGTTTATGTGTTGCATATATGTGTTTCCTTATTTTGTTTACGTAAAAAGGCCGTAAGTTTTCTCCTTTAAATGATTTAACATTTTGGAGCCATATATATATATAGCTGACTATGCGGTATGGGCTTTGCCATAACAACTATCCACAAGACACTAAAAGGACACAAAAATTAACAACTATAGGTCACCGTATGGCCTTCAACAATGAGAAAAGCGCATACCAAACAGTCAGCTATAAAAGGCCCCGAAATGATTAAACATTATATACAGTAATATAATGTCAAAATATTTTCAAATATGACTGCTTTTATATTTGTTTTTTTTTAATTTCGAATTAAAATGAATATTCCTGTAATAAACTAGCTTTGCAGTGACTATAAGTCGTTCAGATATTTGTTCTTCGGTCTTGTTGGATAGATGTATGAATTTTCAGACATAATTCTTCTAATTGTATATTCAGCTATTTGCGAATATTTAAACAAAAATTGCCTTGTGTTATAGTCCATCCTCCTGATCCGAATCCTCGTCATCGATTATTATACATTTCTTCTGTCTTTCATTTAATCTAGTGTTGAAGTACATTTTTACGCCACCGTTGTTTTCTCATTATATTTAGTTTCAAGGTGATATAGTATTTCTGATAAAACATATACATAGTTGTCGAAAGTACCAGGATTATAATTAAGTACACCAGACGCGCGTTTCGTCTACATTAGACTCACCAGTGACGCTCACATAGAAATATTTATAAAGCCAAACAAGTAAAATGTTGAAGAGAATTTAGGATCCAAAATTCCAAAAAATTGTCCCATAAACGGCTAAGGTAATATATGTATGGGATAAGAAAATCCTTAGTTTTATAAATCACAATTCCAAAGACCGTATCATGATTTGATTATTTGTTAGATAATTCAAAGTTTGGAAACTTAATTGTATGTTGTAAACTTCTATCCAATCGAAATTGAAATAATCAATACAACAGATACAGTTTAGTGATCACAGGCCCTCTCTATCTATCACGAATGTCCCCTACCAAATGATATTATATACTTACATGAGCAACGCAGAGAGTTTTATATTTGAAGTTGTGTCACCTAACTCTTCCTTGGTACCCAGAATCATATTTGGTTTTTGTCGTGAATAGTGTTGCTCTGTTTTCAGTTTCCCTTTTATTTAGGCATTGTTGTATCGTTTTGATCGTTTTTCGTTTGTTACCTATTGTAATCTGTTCGACTTTCCAGCTGGAATAATCATTTTTTGTATCTTTTGATTGTCCTTTGGAAGGGCGTGTCATCGTTATCAATCTACCAGTTTTCGGTATTGAAAAGTCAATTACAAATTCACCGTGTAACAAATGCAAAATAATTTCAAAGAAATATTTTGTTTTTATCAAAAAAGGAACTTTCCACTTCGTTAAATGCCAATAGTGCATAACGTATTGATCAAGTTTTTTTTTTTGAAGGATGATATATTAATATATTATGTTTGCGTTATTCTTTCGTGGTATGAATACAATCTAAATTAACTCATCATAAACACCATGACGTAATACATTTGAAACATAACTGCAACATATATTCAAATGTTTATATTGAGGTATTTGAAAAGTTCCCCGTTTATAGTTCCCCGTTTTATAATTTACTGTATATGAACATTAATTTGTTTATATAGCGTCACGCGTGATAAGTAAACCAATCTGATGAATCACATGGGAGAATAAATTCTTATTCTATAATTCATACTTCAGATTAACAGTTCCTGAAATGTTCATCAACAATTATATATGGATTTGATATATCTCACAGCTATAGATATCATAGAGTGATGAGTTGCTTTATATTTCAATATCATTATTATTAAAGATAAAGCATATAAACTTTAACGCCAGACGCGCGTTCGTCTATACAATGTCTATAAGACTTATCAGTAACGCTTGGATCGAAATAGTTAGAAAGCCAAATAAGTACAAATTTGAAGAGCATTGGTGACCCAAATTTTCACAAAGTTGCGCAAAATACGGCTAAGATTATCTATTAAAATAATTTATTTAAACTTGATTGGTTTTTTTTTTCTCATATTTCAGGGTTATTATCCAGGATATAATTCACCATACAACGGTGGTTACCATGGTTATAACGGATACACTGGATATCACGGAAATTATGGCTGGGGGAAACCCTGGAATAACGGTCCCTGGGGACGATATGATTATGGGAAATAAAGGCTATCTTTAGTAGCACAGAAGCAAGGACGACATCAATAATGATATGAATGTTCGATGAATAAAGCTTTATGTGATGTTTCTTAATTTTTTCTGGTTTTTTTTTTAGCCATGTATGGTTGGGGATGATTGATTTACAAAAACAAACGTTTTATAAATTATTTGTGAATATTTGCAGAAGTCAAAAAATAATCTTGAAGTTTGATTTTTATTTTTGATTGCTAAATCAATATTTCATGAAATAGCGCCTAGTTTACTAAGACAAAACATGATAAGAGCCATTTAAATAGCCATTAAAATGGTCAAAAGTAAATTCGAGCCTTTCTATCCCAAATTCATGTATTTGTAGTACTGCAACTGACATCGATAAAGACGCTTAGTTAACGAGTTTAATGGTCCGGAAGAACACACGGCTGCAAATTGTTTTAAATGATAAAAATATATCTATATTTTAATTTCCGTCGGGTCGTAAAAAGTTTCTATGGTCACATTTTTATATTTTATCCCTTTATTTGGGTACCCCTCAATTAACGGTTTTGGGTAGTTACCTTAAAATCCAAAAATATATTTTTTGGTTCAATTTCCCGCTATTTTCGTAAATATTGTCTATGCACATATCATCAAGGATCATCGAAATGATGAAGACATAAACATAATACCATCTCCAAGTAAAACTTTCAAACTTTAAATTGGCTGTTTTTTTTAGATTGAAAATTAACGCTTTATCCTTTAAAACAAGAAAACATATGAATATAAAAACAGTATATGATATTTGAGAGGACAAAACATATTATTGCGATACTGCATGCAAATTTTGTTGGACAAATTCCAAACTATTTTGTCAAAAACTCAAAAATAAAAACATCATTAGTACCTTTTTTTAGTATGGAAATTTCCTATCCGTCAATCAGCTCCACCATTTATTTTTTCCTTCACACTCAATTTGATAGTTTCGATGTGATTATGTAGATTTTGTAGGGAAAGTTAATTTATTTTTGAGTGATTTGAATATGCATAAAAGTTCTTTCGTGCATTTTCTCTAAATAAGTTATTTTTGGGTAATAAAATTTTGACTTTTTATAAAAGTTCACCAAATCCTTCGGATAAGAGGTTTTTCCGGATAATGATATTATGTGAAAATACATTGCATGTCAATGCTTAACCTCAGAGCAATTAATATGCATGCAAGTGGTCGGGGGAAAGTACTATTGAAGTTTTGCAGAGATTTGGTGTGTGACAAGGTGATGCTAAAACCAACTTCTCTTGATATGTTGCTTTCCTTGGGCGAATCATCAGTGATGATATGAGACTTTCACCAGAAGACAAATTTGGTGCGTCTTTAAATTAGATTGATTGATTAATTGTTGGTTGCTCAACGTCCAGTGGCAAATAGGTCAAGCATGTGCAGGACGAGAAGAAGTTAACAATAAAAACAATAGGTACTAGGTTTTGTCATAATAGAGGCCATTCGGGATTATGGTCGGGAAAATTCAGACTGCCACTGGAAAAAGATGGTATTTTGGATTGGGATAGAATTTTCCATTGCAACAGGCCACCTACGGACCCCTCAAAATGTTGTTGCAAGGGTTTTTAACGTGAAAAGAACGTGGCACCCCCTTTACACAAGTCATCGGATTTAACGTCCTCATTCTGGTCGGACGTGACTGCGAACTTGATACATCCCGCACAGCCAAACGGACGCCCAACTTCGTTTTACTGCCGGTCGGGAGAAGACCAAGTGACCATTTTTCGTTTCCCCAGTCACCCTTTGAGAACTTTAAATTAGAAACAACAGACATGTATCCTAACAACCTGACACTTTTATACGATCTCGCGCTCAGTTTCTTCTTTGTAGTTTGGATATGAAAACAGGGTTTTTGTGTAAAAGAAAAACCTTTAAAAAAAAGTACACAAAACCGAGTCCTCTAAACGTGTTGACAGTCTTTTAAGTTGTACTTATTAATGTAAGTAATAAGACTTATTGAAGTTAACACCTGTGCAATTTAAAAGTAAAACAGTTACTGAAAAATAGAATTTGAACTTGCTGTCAGTTCATTATTAACGATTGTTAGTGATGTGATTTGTTCTTCCATAGGAAAAAACCTTTCTCATGTAGCACACCCTCTACATATACCGATCACTTTTACCCAAGATTGTCTCTGATGCTTACCAAACTGCCTAACTTTAGAACTAACTAGATATTGTAACACCTTACAATTCAGACACAGTGGGGCCAAGGGATATGAAATATAGAGTTTAGTTCTGAACTCAATATAGATGCCTTATCTGCTGCAGGAAAATTGAAGTCTAAGTCTATGTTAAGACTTTCAGAATAACACCAAGGTGTGTCTGAAAATATCAAGAATACAATAAAAGAAGAACAATTACTTCACCCTGCCACTAGTGTTACTATGAGCTATGTACTCGTTTTGGTATTTCTATGGGAATGATGCCCGCATAGCTTCTTAATAGATATAGGAAGATGTGGTATGAGTGCCAATGATACAACACACCATCCAAGTCACAATTTATAAAAGTAAACCATTAAAGGTAACGACCCCGTCTTCAACACGGAGCCTAGGCTCAAAAGTTCATGTGTTAGTTAATTGATGAAAAATAACACAAAGGCGCTTCTGAACCGTATATTGTCCCTAAAGATGACAAAAAAAATCATAAATGTATGACTATTACAGAATCAATCGTTTCTGTAGCAACATTCGTCCCATTAAATTTGGGATTGGCAGTGCAGATATATCATGCATATGCTTATGGGAATAAGGGTCACGAACATTGATCGAAACTTTGAACTCACATTTCTTTTGTGTTTCCTATGCAAAGGTAAGACTACAACTAACGAGTTTGACCGAATATTGACGGTATTTACGCTCCAGATAGCATTTGTACTCAAAAACTGTGTTTGCTTTAAACAAACTCTGTCCTGCGCCGAACATTTTCTTATAAAAAAGGGAAGTGTCTTGTAATGCTAATACGCGTACTGAATCCACACATGATGACTAAGAGATTGATGCATGTCCCTATTTAATGAATACTTGAGTTATTGTGTGTCGCTTTTAAAAGTTATATAAGGATCATGACTGATTTTGAATTACAACATTAGACAATTGGCATTGCAATGTACAATTTGTCATCCTTCCCTTAAAAAATGAATGAGTTAACTTCTTTACCAGGATTATCCCACTAAAAAAATTATGCATGCACCAAACTGACTTTGTTTTACACTCAATTTTTTTAAAACCTCGCATGCGCCTCGGGTGATTAAAGTATATTTTGTGTTATAACTGCTCTGTCCAGACTTTGCAAAAACACAATATGTAAAAAAAACACAACCTTTAAGATGCAAAATTAAAAACACTGTTTCAGCGCTTGAATTTTGTTTTTTTCAAAGATAGAAAAAAATATTGAAATAATTTTATAAACTGGTGTTTTAAAGTTTAGAAAATAATTCTGTAATATACTATAGTGAAACACTATATACAATATGAAAGTTTATGTATGTGAAAAGGTCAAGGCCACTTCTTCTTTAGATATGTCTAAAAAGAAAAAAATCAGATGGTTCCAAATCAACGCCATTTTGTAATGGCAGCTCTTCATATAAGTAGACAAATTTGTCGTTTTAACATCGTTTATAGCATATGCTTATGATTGAATCGTTTTTGTAGCATTCTATTGAATAAATATCAGAATATTTCTCCTTTTTATCCTTGTGGTTGAAATATATTTTTAGGTCTCACCTTTGACCTCATTTTAACAAAATTGTGACCACTCTGGATTTTTACCACCCAACTTTTCTTATTGTACACGTTTTCCTCTTTCCATCGATATATAATTAAGGTGTGTGTTCTTCCGGACCATTAAAGTTTTAAAAAATGAACTTTGGTTGCAGTACTATTGGTTTTGATGTTATATTTGTTATTCTCATCTATTTTGTATAATGCTACGCCCGTTTCTATGTGTGTTACATATTAATGATTTGTCGTTGTTCTCCTCTTATATTTAATACGTTTCCCTCAGTTTTAGTTTTTGATCCAGATTTTGTATTTTGTCCATCGATTTACCAGTTTTGAACAGCGTTATACTACTGTTGCCGTTATTTCATACTTAATTAGAATGATGAATGAAAAGGTCAATATATAATCTTGTCTCTTTAGTGACAAAGAGTCAATAGGAATGTCACCGTGACGTCATAGCTTTCGGGAAACGTTTATGCTAGTGTGTGTCCAAAATTTAAATGAGCAGCAAGAGCTTTACATAAACGGATATTTTGAACACATTGTTTGGTTAAGCTGTTGGTCATGTCTAAATATTAAAATGACTGGATATCTTTTTATCTCTTTATTTTATGCGGTATTCTTTTGTTAATGCGTATTAAGCTACAACCAGTTAATTTTGATTTTTAAATAGTGAAAAAGTGTTTTGACAAAAGCTATATGTGCTTTCAATGTAAGGAATAAAGCATGAATAAACCCATCATGAGTACCTGGAATGGAATTTTGTATTTGTGTCAGACTCCCGTTTCGTCAACAATATCACTGTGCTTAAACGGCCGTGGGTAACTTAAGTTAAAATCCTATCAATATTTTCATAGACCATGAAAAACGTTGCAAAAAATAGATTTCGTATCAACTATCATCTCAACGAGTTTAGAGTCCGCCATCTTTAGTTACCCACGGCCGTATGTTTCCCCAAATACAGCGAGAGTAATATATTCTTCAGGTAGAAAACCTTAGTATTTCAAAATTTCAAAGTTTTTTTAACAAATAATAACCAAATCAAAGACAATCCATGTCAACCCAGAAGTGCGGACTACTGGGCTGGTGATAAAATTGCATTAAGAAAAGAACACAATAGAAGCAAGTTTAAGTTTGGATCTGATATACGTTCACTTATTCAAGAACGGCAAAAAAGAATATACAACTTAAAGTAAATATTGTAGCGGGCTGAGGGTTCCAACTTCCGGTGACAGACGACTTTCTTATAAGCGTTGTGTGTCTGATAATTTTATATACCTGAAAACAGGTCGTAGGTTGCGTATTCAGAGGATTGATATTTGTATTTGCTAGTGTAGCACCCTACGAATCTGTAATCAGTACCGAGTTTGAGTCTTGTATGACTTTTATATAATGATACTGAATAAAGTAAATGATTTAATAACGAAAATAATTATGGTTTATACAGGCTGACCAATATACATATATAAATAAGTATAGCAAATTTACAGTTCTAACATTGTTGGGTTGATGTTAAGACGAGTTGTATATACATAATGTACACAGCCATGTATCATCATCATTGCTGGTGATCCGATGGATAAATCTGTTGTAGAGTTGTCACTGACTCAGACGTACTCATAAATAAGTATACTTGTAGTATTAACAATTAAAACACTATTGGCTGCTTTCGTAATGTGTGGTGCACCTAAAACTGAAGTGAGAAAAGGGGGATTAATATATGGGTACTACTGGCAATCTTGGTAGTTAGCTCTGGTATCAAAATATGGTAGACACAAGGGTATTAATAAAAATAGTACACAGTAATTCTAGCAATAAAATATTTCTCTGATATTATGATTGTTCGTATAATTACCGGTTTATTATCTCTGTGAGTGTCAATCTACTTTATACCTTTGGCCTTCAACAAATGATAATAAATATTATCTTTTAATAGTAGAATTAATTTCAATAAAGCAACTTTATATCAAATTTCGGATATCTATTTTCCCCAAAGGGATTGAACCTATTTTCATAGAAATGATAATTTAGCAGTGTCGGGACCGTGTCGTGTCGAGACACAGTTATGACAGTATATTATCTTTAATAAAAGCTAACTGTATTCTTTATGAGGATAAATTATTTGTTATAGATGAAATGAATCGAAATTACTTTCGACACTAATGTTAATTGTACCCACCTTAACGACAATACGACAATATAATTGTGCAAATGGAGACTTTAAATATTTGGATATGGTGCTCAGAAAAGACAAGACTGAACCCGAGAGTTGCGAACTTCCGTATTTATAATGAGTACGACACGGTGCGACACAAAGTTCGTTAAAGACATAACGCCAATAGCATGGTAACGTCTGTGACGTCATGCCACCTGTGCTATCCCAAGATGCAATACGATAACGTCAACAATAATGGCTGACGACAATTTAACAACACAGACCGATTCGTGCAACATTAATGCTGCACAATACCTTTTAAATCCCTAAAAATATACGCTTAACACCCACGAAAAATGCAAACTAGTATCAAGTAAAGGTAAGAAGCACATTTCATAATAATTTAATACTTTTATAACTTTAATAACGTGAAAAAGATATTGTGGGTCCGATGCCATTTCACCGGTGATCACGTTCAGTATTTCTGTACTTGACAATGACAATATTTAATAAAAATATCCCTCATAAACTTGAATCTCCCCCGGGACAGGCCGCGGCCGTTACAGTTTTTAACTTAAACTCCATGTGCATATAACTGTAACTTTAACACAAAGAAAAGCGTATTTATTACTTTGGTATCAAATAAAAGCTTAAGGAATCAAGATAATTGTAGAACCCTTGTTGGAATTTCTCTTGAATAGTCACTTGTTTTATTTTTACTACAGAAGTTCCGGGAAATCAGTGTGCCCTTATATCTATATCTATAATACTAAAATTACGAGGTCCAATTTGTCAGCCGTCATCACGTTAAAACGATGAATCAAAGAATTCAACTTTACATAAAGCTAATATAGTACAATGGTGTTGATTAAAAATTACACCACTCCAGGCCCCTTTGTTTTCCACGTAATTAATATTGCCAATAATTAAGAAGTTCCGGATCGAATCCGACACCGATACCAATAGTATATTCACCTGTTACCTATTACCTTATCTGTACGTTCCGCATCTGACAGGCGCACCACCAAACGGTGTATTTAGAATTTTGCTGTATACTGTTGAGTAAAAGATACTCCATTCCAGGCCCTTTTGTTTTCCAAATTATTAATATTACTAATAATTGATAGGTTCCAGGTCGACGGTTTCAAACTGAAAGATTTTAAAAGTAGAGAAAACTGTGCATCTTATAATCAAAGGACAATACCAATACTAAAATAAGCCATACGCATAGTTATATATTTCAATTCAGTCACGGACCCGCGATATCACGGGTGTGTTCTTGTTCAATTAAAATTTGACACCCCATATCCGGATAAGGAATGATGTTGATATTTAATGGTTGTCGCTTTATTTGAACATAAAAAGCATAGCTGTTAATGCATGAATTGCTTGCAAAATCTAACATTCGCAGCTATGGAGAATATGAATTAGTTGTATAATCAGGGTTGATATTTTACCTCAAACTATTACTATGTTATATGTATTCATAAAATAGTTTATTTGGGTTCCTAACCTATTTAAACTAACAGTATTGTCAGTGAAATGAAACCGTGCTAGCGTGACTTGTATACTTTTTCTATACCAACACACAACGTAATTAAACTAAGATGGTATTTTTTGGTTGAATAGAATTAACAATTTAATCAGGTTGTAAATATTCGTATTTATATTCATGCAGAAAAAATTGTCGTAAGATGAAGAGTCAAGTGGGAACTTTCATTTATTGAGTATAATTTACAATATAATCCTGTTGTTACTTTTTGTGTATAACTACCATATGTTTCGTAATGCAATATATATAAAAGGAGGACTTTTCAGTTCAAGCCCCAGATCAGCCAACATGAAGCTTAGTTGTTTAGTATTGATGCTCTTTCTTGCAACCTTAGCAGTTTTATTCGGTAATATTTTACTTCAATAACTTAGTTTTATTATATGATATATAACGGGCATACATGAACTAAACTATCTTCGATGATAACCAATTTTGATTATTTATTCACCAACAGGATTTTTTGTAACACAGAATATTATTGAATTTGTTTGTTCCTAAGAACATATTACAGGTTTTAAAGACAATTTGCAAATATTTCAGTGATATTTCGAAAATCCAGCGGAAAGAGACAGTTTCGACTTACCTTTTGAACAATACATAAGACCTGTTTGAAATTTTGTTACACAAATGTGTTGTTTTTAATCCATAAAATTGTGAATTTGAGGTTGTGCGATAAAAGAAACGCCAACAAATTAAAATCGATAACAGTCAGATCCATAATACGACATGACATTAGCCTTGATGAAGCTAAGTTGTATAGTCTTGGTACTTTTTCTTGCAACCTTACATTGAAGTTAATTAATATGTTATTATTATATATCATATCGGATATCTCATTCAGCAGGGCAAAACAGAGCAGATAGTTCTCGAACTAACTTTATTAAATACCAAATATTTCATTCAAAATAAAAGAAAGATGAGACGAAACACAAACAAATATGGATGCGGAATCACAACAATCAAAACTGTTATGGTAATTTTTGATTTTGCGAGTCTCAACCTTAGATCTTGAACAGTACATAGTAACTAGCCAGAACCTTTTAATCTTGTTAATCATGACAGTATTATCATGATAGCATGATTACCTCATCTGATTAAAATGTCCTGAATTGTGCCATTGGTTTGTCTACATTTGGATGTCACCATAGGGGACATAAACACATTTAAAGCAAACCAACTGTTAACCTAAACAGCTATATGGTTTCGCTTAAGTGTCGTGTATAGTTCCTTATACTAGGCTTAACGAATGTGATTTCAATTCATGTATAGTTCTACATACTTTGCTTTATATGCTACTAGTTTCAGATAATGTTTTTTCTTATATTCAAACAAAAGTTGTTTTTATTATTGGACATATAGCAAAAACTCAAATAACCAGTACTGTAATGAGATTCATTATTTTTTCTACCTTAAAATTTGATGTTTAATTCTTATTTCTCAATATTACTATCCTTCACATGAGAGGATCCCGGAATAACATGAAAAAAAGTACAATATAAATAGAAAAATTCCATCATTATAATTCTGGTACCTTTGATAACTGTATACACTTATATCGAGAAATTTGTTTGACAAGTATAGTTGATTGATTACATGCAACATTCATCACTATTATGCTATTTTGAGGAGGTACATTCACCAAAGCTCCGTGCAAATATGAAGAGCAGTTGTAGGTTGGAGCAGTAATGAATATCAAAATTTTTTTTAAATATAGACCAGTTTTGACTATAAAGGAAACAAAATGAAAAAAATGATAATGAAATAAAATCTCGGTAAATCAGCTAGCTCTTCGTATATAAACATATGTAGAGAAACATAAAAAAAAATTGAAGACAGTAATTTTATGCAATCATTTTTAATTGACGAAAAAGTATACCGAATGTATTTTGATTTAATAATATTAAATAAAATGAAATTAATGAATTCATATTGATCTTAAACATCAGTTTTAAGGGCCATTAACATTGCCGCTACTATTATGTAAAAGACATGATTTTCTAGGTGTTTTCAATCAACATAAAAAAGTAGAATTGGAATATTACAACGAAAATATAGGAATTTACAATTCGTTTGTACTGATGAATTAAATTTGATAAATAGTATGATCATGTTTTCTTTATAAACCTATTTAATACATATAAGACCTTTGGTTCACCCGTTTGAATGGTTTTCGCTAGTAAATTTTTGGACTCTTTATAGCTTGCTGTTCGGTGTGAGCCTAGGTTCCGTGTTGAAGGCCGTACCTTGCCCTATAATGGTTTATTTTTATAAATTGTTACTTGGATGGAGAGTTGCCTCACTGGCACTCAACCACTACTTCCTATATCTATATACCGATTATTGACAATTTAAATTTGTTCAAGTAAAAGTATACAAGTCTTTTTATGAAGTAAGAAAATAATGATTACATTGTGAAGCCCGAAATTAAAATTTCTGCATGACTTTGTTGAAGAATTCCAAATTAAGCTCACATTTATCTATCTGTGAACTGTTTTATGTATTTTGTAGATGTAGGCACATCGAGTTCTGAAGTAAGTATACGTTTTGACAATAATATAATGAATAATTCGTTCAGAAAAGATTGAACTCAGAAAAAACTATTGAAAAAATCTGCATTTTTTATTGTTTATATTTTAAACAAATCTGTAATGGGTTTGTATCTTTTAATTGCCATACAAGTGGGAGTATTAGATTTCTATAAAACCAGGTTGAATCCCCATTTTCTACATAAGAAAATTCCTGTACCAAATTATGAATATATCAGTTGTCATCCATTCATATGATGTTTTTGAGCTTTTGATTTTGCAATTGGCTAAAGGACTTCCGGTTTGGATTTTTTTCTCGGAGTTTGGTATCTTTGTTATTTAACCTTATTCAGACATTGGATGTTATTCAGGATCTTTACATTGGAAACATACTCATTATTCCTGTCAGTTTGTATATCCCTCAGCCGAGAAAACAAGTCAAACAATATAATTAATTCAGAAGAAAATACCGTTTAAATAAAAACTTTTATTTAGGCTTAGCAGGTAGTCATAATCATATATATACATATGTCAAGAATATAAGACAAATGAAATACAAAGTGATCATAGATTATAACTGACAAATAAACTAAATTAAAGAACTACTAAGTAGTATCTTCATAAATTTAAAGAATGAAGCATAACAAATTAAAAATTCTATGAAATACAAATGAAATATAAATTTCATACCCGCCTCGTACAAACATATTCCACCTTAAGGGAATGGGAGGGAGGGTTTTGAAAAAAGAACAAACGACGAAACACAATGCTCTTTAACAAATTGGCTACGCTGATAGAAGTTTCAACGACAAACTAAGACATATTTAAACATAAAAATTCTAAATTATTAAAATGTTGACTACCTGTTTTCTGGTGTTTCTGAAAAGTGAAATTCAAAAGTGAGTTCTACTTTTAAATTGAATTTTTTATCCAATATAAATTACTGTACTGCGTGACCAATAAAAAACGAGTATAATTTAATTTAGAAAGCAGAGCAACTAAACCTTGACCAGATATGTGCTCACTGTTAAATGAAGTGAGACCAATTGTCCATTTACCAGTTCACTAAATTGTTTTTCTGATTCTTCATTAATTAATCATTTTTAATCAAAAATTTACAAATTAATTCAGAAGAAAATACCGTTTAAATAAAAACTTTTATTTAGGCTTAGCAGGTAGTCATAATCATATATATATACATATGTCAAGAATATAATACAAATGAAATACAAAGTGATCATAGATTATAACTGACAAATAAACTAAATTAAAGAACTACTAAGTAGTATCTTCATAAATTTAAAGAATGAAGCATAACAAATTAAAAATTCTATGAAATACAAATGAAATATAAATTTCATACCCGCCAAACCGAAGGTCCGCCAAAAAAACAACAAATCACAGAAACTGCAAATTGCAACTTTTATAATAATTCTAAAATAATAAGAAAGTAAGTCTACACCATCTTCTATAATCCAAGTCGAGGACTCGAACCTCGATCCCCCATCACAAGGACAGGTGTACTAACCATTGTACTAACAAGGATGCATGATAGAGTCAACAGTGTAAACCCTCTAGAATAATAGAAAAACAGGATCAAAAATCTACTCTCTCTCATGCGGAGATTAAGAGTAAACCTTCTCCTAAAATTAAGCTGCAATTTACCAATATAATTTGATTTTTAAATTCTTAATCAAGTTTCAAACACAAATAAAATTCATTCTACCTTAAAGGATTTAAACATGTGCAAGAGTATTAGCTATAAAGCTAAAAACCTTATTAAGACCAGTGGTGGACAAATTCAATTTGTCAACTGTAAACAAAGTGTTAATTGGCTTTCTCACTCTACTATAAAAAGTCTTCTCACATTGCATGTATTTGACATCAGTTAGAGAGGAAGCCAGCTGTTTTAGTACATTGTTAAAATTAATGACGAACAATTCAGACTGATTAAAATCACATGGTCTGGGTAATACAGAAGATAAGATAATAACACAATCTGGATTACAAATTCTCAATTCATGTATAATATCACGAATGTATTTTTCAAATAACTTAGCATCTATATTAAATACAACATTTGTACCAACATGTACAATTATATTATTAAAATGGTACCAAGTGAATACCCTGTTTTTTAATTTCCTTAAAAGCATTTCACAACTCAGACCCCCAAAGGCCTGAAGTTGCGTATTCCTCATCTCTGGAAGATACTTTAAAATTGAATCTGATATAACTAAACTGGGTTTACCCCATGCCTTCAAACCTACAATATAATTTAAATTATTAACTAATAAAATTATAACACCAAATAAAAAACAAATATTACAGTCGACACATCATTTTTGACGAGACTTGCATCTTATCATTTAAACCATATCTAAGATACAATTTATAGGCGTCACTCTTCCAATCCCCTTGTAATTGAATGAGTTCAGAAGATACACCACATTGGAATGCCCAAGTTGCACCTCCTCTTCTGAAGCTATGAGAAGAATATTTTGTTGGATCTAACCCAATTTTCTCCACAATGTTTTTCAAAAAAATCTGTAACATATTGTAGGACACTGGATTAGTTTTTCTACCAGATAAAACAAGAAAAGCTGGGGAAGATGCTAAAGCAGGAAATTTTGCGCACATGGCATTAAATGCACTAAAAGCACACAACGGAGAGGATAAATTTTTAACAATTGGTATTTCTAAAACTCTCTCCCCAAATTGTATAGTCTTAGACCAACAAAACTGAACTAGTAAATAATCTTCCAAAACTGAAATATTTTCTCTATGCAAACATTTAGAGCTATCATCTACTGTCCCAACCAAATTGGATTTTCTACAAATCAAATAGAAAGCAAAAAGAAAAATGCACCAATATGTGTAACTATTGATATCATCAAAATTTAATTCCTCCCTTATTTTTAATAAAATACTAGGTGTGATTGGAAGAGCTGCCCGAACTGTGTGAGGATTGCATCGTTTTAATCCCTTCATAAACAATCTAAAATAGAATGACTCAAAATGAATAAAAGGTAGATCAAAAAGTAAATGTAACACCTTAACTCCATTCAGATAATTTCTGATTGAGTCTACACTTTTGAATGATCTACTTAAAAATTGTGCAAACAAGCAAAGTGTATTTAACTCGCAAGGCAATGTCTTTAAATTATAAAAATGACAAAACAGGAAAAAGGCTTTCCACTGTATCTTTAAATTTTTTCTAGTTCCTGAAGCGTGTGCAGATTTCAAAGATTCTTGTGCTTGTGTTTTAAGCATGTGAAGATCTACAGATAAACTATGTTCACCAATTGTGACAGAATCTGAAAAAATTTGAATCTGCATTAACATGTTGAATATTTCTACCTTCTATTGCTTCATAAAACTGCACAGAGTAACTATCTGACAAACTCCATCTGGACAACATATCTGGTAACCTATTCTCAATACCGTCTATATGAATAGCTCTTAATTCACATTCTTTAATTGCACAAATAAAACATATTTCTCTAAGACAAGCTTGTAAAAAACGACTCCTTGATTTCCCTTGATTGATAACTTGAACTGAAACCATATTGTCACACTGAATACATATCTTTCTGCCTCTTTGTCCCCACAATTTCAAACACACAATAACTGACAATAATTCCAAAGCATTTATATGTAAGCTTTGCTGTACAATGAAATCTGGAAACACACAGTGAAAAAACTGTCCATTTGAAACTCCTCCACAACCTACCAAACATGCATCTGAAGCCATATACTCGTCTGGTTCTGTCCACTCTTGAAGATTTAACAGTGAAACACCATTATATATCTCCAAGAATTCTGACCACCAGAGAAGATCATGCTTCAATTCCTCGGAAACCTCTAAAATACAATTCTCATTTTTAAACTCCCTAAGAAAATTTAAAATTCTTGATATAAAAATACGACCTGGTCGAACACAACTAGCAATAAAATTCAGTTTTCCTATTAAGGACTGTACTTCTTTTAAAGATGCTGTGTCTTTGTTTAACCAAAATGAAACTAAGTCAAAAATCTCCAATAATCTATCAGGAGTAACTTCCATAGTCATTTTTTCCGTATCAAACCAGACACCTAAAAAACTCATTCTGTAAGAAGGACTACTCGCTTTCTTTACAGATTCTTCCAAACCACAGCTATCTAAAACCCATTTCAATTTTGTATATGAAATATCTGCTTTTTCACTTATTTCAGCACCAGCAAAATCATCTAAATAATTTGTCAAAGATATTTCATGCTTTTTGGCTATAAATCTGACAGCATTAGTCACTGACTGACAAATAAAAGCACTAGATTTTAAACCCATAGGTAAAACTCTATCAATAAAAAAATGACCTTTCCAGGTAAAACCAATTAAATTATAATCTTTTGGATCTACTGGAAATTGTCTATACGCTCTGCGCAAGTCCCTTTTAAAAATTTTACAGAATTTCCCTTTTTCTTTAATAATTTCAATAAAATTATCCACATTAGGATAATGTAGTTCTATATGTTTACCTAAATAAACATTTTTATCAATTCCATCATTGACAGATTTGCCCTTCGGAAAACTCAAATCCATGATAACTCTCCTTTCTTCCGAGTTTGCCTTTGGCACAGAATTCAAAGGAGATATTACCAAAAGATCATTAAACGGGTTTGATGCAAAAGGACCTAGTACGGCACCATAGCCTACCTCCTTTTTAATATATTTATCAATCTCTTTGGCAAAATTTCTTGCCCCAGTATGATTTTTGACAATTTTACTGTTTCCAAATTCTTCAAATTTTCTATCAAAACCTAAAGGCCAACCAAATTCTAACATATCACAGATTTCTTGATCGTTATAATCAAATAATTCTTGTCTCCAAAACTTAATACATAATTTAGAATAAACTGGAACTTTAAATAAATCAAAATTATATCCTGGAACGCCAATGAAGGAATTGTGCAAATTCAAAAACAAATTTTGTTCTGGTAAAATAACTTCAAAAACTGCAATACACAATTTACAATGATCTTTCTTATGTAAACATGCATTTAGTAGTCAGGCTTTTTTATTTGGGCAATTGTCTGAACACTCCGGGTGTGTTTTTTGGATATGTTCTTTTTGCCAACATGAAGCACATATGTGATGCACAGTTCTTGTTAAACCTCTAATAACTGTAGTGTGAGTTGAGTTGCTGTGCTCACATTTATTGCGTTGATACTTAACACAAAACCAAATTTGCTCTTTACCATTCTGGTTTTTGGACACTGATCTAAAATTGGCTTGCCGCACTTCTTTTGGCAAACTTTGTCCACTTAACATAACATTTTCCAAAATCTGTGAGTCATCAGACCAAGTTTTTCTACCTAATTCAATTAATCTTAACCAAGCGGCGTAAAATTCTAAAACCGATGCCCAGTTATAAATGGAGCTAAAGTATGCGATTTTCTGTAATAATTTTAAACGTCCTTCTTTTTCCAATTTATTTTTGCAGAAATTATTTATAATTTCAAGTTCACCTGCAACAAGCATTTTAAAATGCAATTGCTTAAACTCCAAATCTTTACTCACATACTCATATTGTAAAAAATTATGTGGAAAAGACTGTGGATTTATAACTTTATCTGCAGATTTTATTTTAAGTCCTGACTTTAACTTTTTACTCTTTTTCCTTGATGATAATTTCGCTGACAATTCATAATCAGATGAATCCTCAGAGCTGGAATTTGAACTTGTTTCAGATTCAGACTCGGTACTACTGTTCACTCTCAATACAGATTCAGGCAACTGTACTACCTTCTGAGATTTAGAATCCAAATGTTTTTCTTATGTTGAGTAGTTTAAGAAATAGAACCCTTAGCTAAATTCATTTTTTTTAATTGCTGCAATAACTCTTGTTCATTTGTTACTTTTTCGCTTTTAAATTTCACATTTTTCTCTTTTGAAGTTTCAGCGAGCTCGGACTTTCCACTAAATTTAGTGTCAAAATCCAAACCTAACCTCTTCAATTCATCATTAACCTCTTTATTTAATTTATCATTAGCTCTTAAATTTGTTAAAGTGATCTCACCCTTTGATTTCTTTGATTTCTTTTTGGGCTTTTCTTCTGATTTTGATAGCCCATCCACTTTCGCCTCTTATTCTGTGATACGTTGGTTGAGCTGCTCCCTCTTGAGTCTTTGTTTCTTTTCTTCTAATAGCTTAACTCTTAATTCCAGCTCTTCATCGGACTCCCGAGGTTTCAACTCTTCACACTCTTTGCTATTTTTCTTGAGGGGCGTGATGAATATCAATGCTGCGGCCTCATTTATCTTATTATTCTCATCATCTGACATAAGATCAAGCATGTCATCTTCCTCTGCATGCAGTTCTAATTCATCCCGATCTGAGTTATTATCGGCCATTTTCTGAAATACATACTCATATGCCATGTCATCTATACCAGACGTTCCAAAATTATTAAATTTTTTATAGTCTATTATCGCGACTTTTCTCTTAATAGGACGATTCATAACTAACGAAAAATTAAATACAAGTAACAAAAGCTGTACAAATCTCAACGACGACAACAAGCGTTGATAAAAATTGAACAAACGACGAAATGCTCAAGTTGAATAAATACTATATATAATTCGCTACATAAACGATGATTCTTTCTGAAGAAATGAACAAACGACGAAAAGCTCAAATCAAATCAAGAATAACTTTTGAAAAAAGAACAAACGACGAAACACAATGTTCTTTAACAAATTGGCTACGCTGATAGAAGTTTCAACGACAAACTAAGACATATTTAAACATAAAAATTCTAAATTATTAAAATGTTGACTACCTGTTTTCTGGTGTTTCTGAAAAGTGAAATTCAAAAGTGAGTTCTACTTTTAAATTGAATTTTTTATCCAATATAAATTACTGTACTGCGTGACCAATAAAAAACGAGTTTAATTTAATTTAGAAAGCAGAGCAACTAAACCTTGACCAGATATGTGCTCACTGTTAAATGAAGTGAAACCAATTGTCCATTTACCAGTTCACTAAATTGTTTTTCTGATTCTTCATTAATTAATCATTTTTAATCAAAAATTTACAAAATACTGTCTTATCAAAAAAGGATTGCAGTTGCCGTTTCGTCATCTGTTTATACAGCATGTATGACGTCTATTAAGATTATTGATTTCTATTCTTATAATAAAACAAATATTTAAAAAAACAAAATTGTAATACAAACTTTTTAGTGGCAATACTACATATATAATTTAAATAGTGCATGATAACAGTAGAAAGTTTATCAACAAAATCAACACAAATACCAATATTTGATTCTTTGATTAATTTGACAAACTTAAGAAAATATTATAATAGTAATAAACATAGACAGTCTAAATGGTGAAGATATTTTTATTACTGAAATGTTTACTTGTATGTGGTTATTGTACAAGCTTGAGCCGGCAAGAGTACTCTCGTTAGGTTGCTTTATTTGTATGAAATATTATTTTTTTCAATTAATAAATTGCCCTTAAAGACAGTGTTCTAAAGCTGTAATATTTTAAGATTGTTCACTTCTTTTTTTATCAGTATATTCAATATTCAGTTTATCCTATGATGTAGTTTCTTATGTAGTTTATATTAAATTGTGCTGCAGCTGCATTCTTTACAATTTAATAGCAGGATTTAGTTTTTCTTCAGGAACACAGTGGCGGTTATTACCCAGGCAATGCGTACCACTATCATTCAGGTGGTAGTTATCACGGATCCGGCTATCATGGAGTTTATAAGGGAAAGTATTACGGAAAAGCAAAGAAATACTATTATAAATATAAAAACAGCGGAAAATACAAGTACCTGAAGAAAGCTAGAAAATACCACAAAAAGGGTTATTATGGAGGTGGTAGCAGTTAGACACACTTGATAGAATGGCAACTACATGAAGATCTAAAGAGTACAATGGTATTGTTCAGCAACTATTCTAAATATGGTCATCTTCAATCGACAGATTGTCATAAAAATAAAAAAAATAAACATATATATAATATATTGTGACATTTTTGTTATTGTGCTATGGTAATTTTTGGTATCCATGTCTGCCATTTTTGCGTATGTTCTTTGTCCATAGAGTGTCTTTAAACCATTTTTACTTTTCTTTGCTAAAATGGCCATTATTGTATTATAGTTTGTTTCTATGTGTGCTACATTTTAACGTGGTGTTTCTGTTGTGTCGTAGTTTTACTATATTTGATGTGTTTCCATCAGTTTTAGTTTGTACCCGGATTTGTTTTTTCTCTTTCGATTTATGAATTTCGAACAGTGGTACATGTATACTACTGTTGCCTTTATTAACATAGTTGCTGTCAGTGTTATGAAATTGTATGTGACTGTCATACAATTGAGATGTTAAGCTAGCTTCAAAATCAGGTTTATTTCACCGTGTTATACATAAGGAAACGTCTGTATCAAGTCAGGAATATGACAGTTCTTTTCCAAATTGTTTGATTTATTTAAGCTTTTGGCAATTGATAAGGGACTTCCCATTTTAAAATAACTATTTTAGTTCGGGTTTTTTTTGTTATCTTTCTCGATATAACTGTTGACCACCGAAATTCTTGATTCAATACAAAAAAAAATCACGACACTTAAAATAAGTAGCAAATTAACAACAATTATCATTATAAATCAAACACAAATATTACAAGAAACTGGTGACTGCAAATTCATAAACACACATGGTATTTCTCAATTAAATACTGATGTTTTATATGGTCATATATACAGTTGAAATATTTAAAACAAGTGTAGTGTGTAGTGATAAATGAAGTTGTAAAAACATATCTTCGATTATTCCAACCTTGTAAAATATATTTAAAGGATTCTAAATTTATATATGCAGTATTTTTTATGTACACTTAGAATACAAAACTATTTTGAATGGGTTGTGTATCACACCTACGTGAATAGAGAATACTTATATAGATATTTGCGGTAGTGCTCTGTGTGTTTTGAAGTTATTTCAGCGCAAAGGCTTCAACTAAAGCATCAAGCAAGAAGAGTATGGTGATATATCTTAATGAAAAAAAAAATACAGGCTTACTAGCTCTTTGTTTCTGTTATCTGGTCCCTTTTAAGACACTGCTCTATTGGACAACAGAGGTCTCTTGTCGTCGCATTGTGTCCGTTAATGACACAATTATTTATAAGATCTTTAATCATCTGTATAAGTGACAATGTCGTATTTGCTCTTTGTTTTATCTTAAATTTCGCCTCCTGGTATGAAAAATCTACCTTATTTTAGCCCCAAAAAATATGTTTATAAAACCTATTTATAAGTTAACATTTTTATTAAGTCTATCTCTGTGTTATAAATTTACTTATAATAAGCTAAAAATAGACTAGTATTTTTTTCTCATGATTATGCATTAGTTTACACAAATACATATTTGCCCAAACCAAAATAATGTGTAGACATTGAAATTCTCTTTCTCTGCCTCGTTTAACTTTGTGATTACTGATGTTTCGGGTCAATGCTGAATTGGATTTAAACTTAAATGCATTAAACCACGTTATTTGACAAATAAAACAAATGGGAATACGTGTGTTGTGTAAATTTCACAAGTTAGAAAATGAAAAATGCAAACGTCGATACCGGCTATGCATGGATTATATTGATTTGTAAGTATAGAATTGACTATAATTAAATGAAAATGGTAAATAAAATACTTGGAGAATAGAATTTTGATTTTCAACAGAGGTTTTCATGGTACAAAGCAATGGCGGACCAATAATCTGCTGATTGATTGTTGCTTGATACACGCCTAGTGTGCAAACCAAGAAGGATAACAATTAGGGCCATATAAATAACCGTCAGTCCGTCCGTCCGTCATAAACACATTGCGTCTGCTCTTTGTCGAGAGAACCGTTATAATTTTATACTTTATACTTGACATGTTTATTAAGCAACACCAGAGGGTGTGTAATTATGTTTGTACAAATTCTAGGTCAAAATTGCAGGTCAAAATTTTGGTTTCAGCTGACAATCCCAAGTTCTATGGTAAAAATCGTGTCCAGTCTATATCTTAAGAACCGTTTGGATTTCTAGTTTCTCCTTGAAATGTGTATGAACCAGAGGGTTTATCATTATGTATGTACAACTTCATATTTAGATGTAAATGTCCCGAAATGATAAATGAAAAAAATGAAAGCAATAAACTAAACATGTTATAAAACAAGTTAAATTAGAAATCTAACGGGCTCATTTTTGCACATTTAGATTCATTCAAGGAGCAGATAAAGGTCATGACCATTGAACTAAGCCAACTTTCTACTGATATCAACGATAACTACACACTGATTGTTTTTTTTTTAACAATGGACCTAGAACAGGTTAAATTGCCAAAGATTTAGATAAAATGATACATTTATACAATATACTTGCAAAGTATGTATACATGTGCAAAGAATACCGTTTTCCTAAATTTGCACCAAATGTGAACAAATGGGATGAAAGTCGATGGTTTTTTCATCTTTGTCCCATGATTCGCATTGCAATATCTTCCTTCCTTTCACACTGCATAAAATCATAAATCCTGCCTATTTTATTTATCCCTCTGAATTTTTTCATCTTAAATATATGTTGTTTTGTTTCACTTTTAATCAACCTAGTTGTGAATAGAAGCAATATTTTTTTTTCTTTTTATTAAAAGTAGAACTGATAAAGCTGTCTATTTGCAAATGACACTACTTTTTACAGCTGAAAGAGCTTTAATTATTGACTTTTTTCACTACGGAAAATTACAAACTAATATTTTGGCTCTCAGTTTTGTTTTTAATTGATTCATTGGAAAAGGGTACATTGCATTTGATGTACTTGTGTTTTATATACACAAAAAAGGTGTAACAAAGCTATTATGCTCATTTTATCTCTATATTATGACTCTATATTATAAATCTAAGAACCATTTTGCTAGTAAACTGACCTAATCGCCCTCAACTACATGTTGATTTGAACACATGTAAATTAGTTTAACTATGATATATTTTGCAAATTGCAATGAACAGAATTCAAACTTCGGTATAATACGTACTCATTTGGTCTTACATTCTTGGTTTTTGCACCTGCAAAAAATGAATTGATGAATGAATTTAAAATACAATTTACTGTAAATTATCTGAAAACCCATATTAGATTAAAGCACCAAGCAATTACATTTGAGATATTCGTGTAAAATAACTGTTAACAATTTCACAGCCTGTTATTAACTGGGGAAATGTTGGAACAGATACCAGGTGTAAACTGAATAACGTACGTTGAATGAAGAACAAAACAAACACCATATGAAAACGAAAATCATAAACAAACAAATAGACAATAACTTTGGAATCTTTAGAGTAAAATCAAAGAAAATTAAACATAAATTATGTGGGATGGTCTTAATATTTTCTATAATGTCAATCAATTTCATACAGGGGTTCTGCGTTCATTTTAATTTTTCGGTTAGCACAACATATTGAATAATTGCAACAATCCAATACCATAACTGTAAAATGAAGAAGAAAAAACCCGACGAAAAACAATCTAAACCTGTCTTTAGCGATACTTAACATTTCATTCAAATTTAGTTACACTAAAAAATCGGGTCTCCATATATCAATGGGAAACTAAAAGTATGACGGATGGAAGGTCAGATGGATGGACAGACTGGCGAGAAGTTCCTTATCTAACAACGGTTCAAATGTGGTTTTATACATTGAGGAATGTTGGAATAAACTACTTTTTTGCCAGACCCTCATCTTCTACATTATTGTTTGTAAGAAGAATGGGCTGTGTTGCTTCAAATTCCTTTCATATTTCATATTTTTTATTCTATGCTATACTTCTATTCGGGACAATATGATATTTTTCACATAATTGCATACACATGCATAATATTTTCTTAACAAAAGCAAATATTTGAGGTATGACACAACTACTTATTTAATTATCTTAAATCAACTGATTGTAGTAGCATCACTAAAAAGGTTTTAAAAAATGTGCACATATGTAAAGTACAACTCACGTTTAACAATAAAGAATGTTATTGATGAAAGTATAGCTCCCAACCCAACTACTAATGTTACTATTCCTACATCAAACATGCCTGATGTGACAGCTGGCAAACCTTTTGTTGGACACTCGATCACTATGGGAAAAATTAAATACTAGAATGATTATTTATTAAACATTGTTAAATAGAAAGGCTACATGTATCATATGCGTTTTACAAAGTGGAAGGTGATGAGCATAACATTAATGTAATGAGTATTTCATTTTTTGCATGTACATTGTAGGAATTCGTTCATAGAATATTCGAAAGAAAATTTAAAGTATCAATATATTTTTTTTTTTGTATTTTATCATTTTGTTTTGGATTAAGTTTTGCTTAAGATTTCAAATAAATACTAGATGATCATTCCATAGTGCATACTACATACAATCCCTTTAAATAAAAGAAGAATACATTAAAATAATATTAAATGATATTGTAAAGAATGAGTTACTTGTAAAGAAAACGAACTTTTATTATTTTGTCTATTCTTGCCAATTGTTGAGTATGGGGGTGCACATTATTTGGTGTCTCGCCCAAACTGATGACTCCTAAAAAGAGTTTGGCCATTTCTATAAACAGCAGAGATCCCAATAATTGGTTAAGTTAGCAATGATATAGGGATAAGTGGTACTTATTGGAAGTTATATAAAGTAAATTCAGTGATTAGTATGTGTTTTCATATACTAACCTTAACTCAATACTCTTTGATATTTCATCATTTTTTTTCTTTGCATTTTGCTATTTTAAATTAGAACAGTTTTTACGGCATATATAATATGTACATTGATATTTAATATTACCTTTAGAATGAAGTTGGCCAGAGCTAGAGTATACAAATAAAATTGTAACTTTTACTCCGGTTGGAAACTCTAAAACTAGCATGTATTTGAAAACATTCTTTATTGGCGTATCAGCCGATCTTGCAAATAACAACTTACTGGAGGCTAAATCATGGGGTAGAATATTTGTTTAATACTTTAAACATACAAAACTCTTGAATTATACCTCATTTATTGTATTACAAAGGTAATACATACACTGTACAGTGATTGATACCTTTGCTGTCATTTTTATTTGAGTAAAATAATTATTCACATGACAACGATAGGTTCCTGTCTGACTTCTTTGTATTTGTGGCACAGTAAGAGTCCTTCCTTGGGTTGATACAAATTCGAATGGAACGAATTTAAAACGCCCTGTCACATTGTATTCCCATTGGTATGTACATTCCGGATTACAGGTTGCAGTACAATGTATAGGACCTAACGTATCTCTTTCTTTTACATTGATATATGTGCTTGCAGGTTCAAGGATAACTCTATCAGGACCATCTTAAATATAACAAATTGAAAAGAATCTATTATTCATGTACTTAGCAATTTAACAAATTAGGGAATAATCAATACCCGTATTTCATAAATCATCAACGATAAAACTAATGATTACTGTTAATGGCAATTTTTGCATTTATTCTTTGATCGTACTACCTTATATTGTTCTAAATGAAGGACAGGATACTCAAAATGTACGCGTTAAAATGGTTTTACTCACTATTATGTTATATTTTTCATTTTCAGTAAAAAAAAAACTGAAGTTACATAAAACAAATGACCGATAAAATGAATAATGGCATCCTTTATTATACCAACTACAGTAGACTCAAATATCATCTTACCATAAAAAAAAAACATGTAAGTACTTAACAATCAACATGATCAATGTTGGCAATTTTTGCTTACTAAGACGTTCAAACTCTGAAATTTCCATGTTTTAGCTTACTATTAGGATGTTCCAACCACTTTAATCTATCTTTACTAACTCAATTGCTATCTTTATATTATTACATTATTACGCGAAACAGTTGCATGTAGAAATAATATAGAAATAAAGTTCACACTTAACCTAACATAGTAATGGGTTTCTTTTTATAAATAAACGAGATTCAATATTTATTTTATATTGGTGTAATATACTGCGATCCAAGTAATTCACTAATTGATTTATACATACACTGTACATTAATTGCTATATCTGATATCTTATAAGTTTGATGTTGATAGTAATCCACTTGACAACGAAAGGTCCCGTTCTGGCTTCGTTTCATATAAGGCACAGTAAGAGTTTGGTTTTGGTCTGATAGTAAACTGTTTTTGACCTGTTCAAAGTGTCCTGTCTTGTTGTGTTTCCATTGGTATGTACATATCGGATTGCAGGCTGCAGTGCAATGTATAGGTCCCAGTGTACTGTTTTCTGTCACATTGATAGATGTGCGACCAGGATCAAGGACAACTTTGTCAGGACCATCTAAACAAATTGAAATACAATGTTTAATGAATCGGACATTAATAAATTAACAATACAATTGTGTTTTTTTTACTATTTAGATAGATTAAAAATGTACAATTCAACCAATACCATGCACAAACGATTACTAACCGTAGCAATGACTAGTCAAGATTGCCTAAACAAGCATGATCAATCAGCGTAGACAAGAGATGTTTCGGATTTAAGTGGTAACGACATCTCATATATGGTTAGAAGAATGGGTTTTTATGCCCAACATATGAGCATTCTGTTTTACGGTATGTGCGTCCTTTCGTCCGGTCGTTCGTCCATCTGTCCCGCTGCAGGTTACAGTTTTTGGTCAAGTTAGTTTTTGATAAAGTTGAAGTCCAATCAACTTGAAACTTGATACACTTGAGCTACTTCATTGGCAATCGATATTATAACTTTTTTTCTTATGATTATAGGAACAAGAAGAACTTTTTAGACATTAAATACCTATATGGAGTTATTTTCTTTCAGAATCATAGGTCATTCTTTTTTTCAGAATCAACCAGGACGATACCATATTTCAATGAATTATGCTTTAAGGTATAAAATGATGACATGTGTGAGGTCATTATTTTCCTTGATAAAAATGCAACCTATAATTTAATTCAAAATTATATTCGTCTGATAGTTTTTTTTTGCCGATATGGGGGTTTATTTTTTAAAGTTCAATCGATAATAGCTGTAAAAGATATCGTCATTGTCCGCATTTTAATTTAAGAAACAAATAAACGTGCAGTTTTTTTTATTTTATCGCTACAATACAGAAACATTATCATTTATGTGAAATGAATTTTAATGTAGACTTTCATAAAAAGCCAGATTTAACATATTCGTGTGTAAGATTTTCGAAAATCTTATTCAGTCACACTGAATAGGTTGATCGATTTTTTGGTTACTTTCTTAACGACTTCCTTCACGTCCAGTGGCTAATATTTCATGCATGTTCAGCATGATACACACTGAATTACTGTAACCTACATGTATATATATTCGTCTTCGTGTCAATTTATAACTTTTTTTAAATTTATGTATATCAAATGATCAACTAATAAGATAGTCTTGACTAACATTCACGTTACTCACAAAAGGGTCGGGTGTGGAGGGTATGTAATTATATCCTGATTATCTGTTAAAAAAATGAATTACTATTCAAAAGACAATCTTTCTGAATATTTCATTTTCGATTCAATTAAAATTGTTGAAAAAATAACCAATTTTCCGACAGCCATTCCGCGATAGAAATGTCATAACAAATAGAAAAAAAATCCCTCCCCCTCTTTTCCATAAACTAAGTTGGTACAATATATTACTCATAATGTGTCTTGTATTTGTCATACACAGTTATCGGATGGTAACAATTAATTTGTGTCTTTCTTCTTGCAGTTACAGTAATATGTTTATTGTGTATGGATAATATTTTTTAAGGTTTATGTATCTAGATTAATTAGTGAGTTTTATTTCACATTCTAAATGAGCCGTAAGGCGTATTAAAACCTGAACGCATTAGAAAGGAATATCCCACTTTAGTGAGATCGGTAAAATATGATATTAAATTTTGCAAATCTTTTATAAAAAATATTTTGGACGGTATATAAGTCAGATAATGCATATTTTCAGGTATGCATTATCTATAACATAATGTGTAAACACATTTCAAATGATTACTATTCCTTTCTGTATCATTATTTCAAGACATTCAGATTCAAAATAGTTTTTTTTAGAATATACCTACTCCTTAAACTTTGGTCTCGCCAAGAACGGTTTACAATTTTATCAATATATGATTCAAGTAATGTGCTTTATAATTTAAAAAGAAGGAACTCTACATCACACAATTACATTCAAATGAATAATGTACAATTCAAAAATTCTGATAAAATTTGAAAATGAAATTAAAAGGCATATCTATGGTCATTATATCGTTATTTTTTGAAGTATCTTTAATAAAATGCAATTGATATATAAGACAGTTATAGTTTTAGCGGGCCATTAAATTAATATGAGTTGCGAAAGTGGCAGGCATATAACAACATAAAATGAGCTATGATTTAAATCTTTATTAGAAACAGTTTATTTGTTTTTTTAACAAAATATAGACAGAATGGTAATTATATGTTATTTTGTTTTATAAATTTCCTGTTACAAAACTTTAATTTTTTTCGGAAAACTAAGCACATTATAATCCAGGTACCTTTGATACCTATTGTACATGTATATTATATTTACATGGAACGGGGACCAAATCATTTTTCACATTACTTCAATGCATTTTGTCCTGATTAAGGACCAGATTTCTTATTCTATATTTTAGACTGCAAAATTTCAATTGCATTATCATGCTAGTAGCCCCATTTATGTTGGGTTTTTTAAGACTTCTTTTAGAGTCATGAAAATTAAGAAACAATTACTGTTTTGAGTATTTAGAGTATTTCAAGCTAAAATGAAAAATAAAATTTGGACCATTTCCTAAGACAATCATCCACCCTGTTTATATCAGTATTACTTGATTTATTTCACTTGACTGGGCGGGGCTTAATTGGTTTGTTTATTTAAGACCAGCTCATTTATAGACAGGTGTGTCGGGATAAACTCATCAATGAAGTGTCCAGTTATACTCTCGTTTCATTTCTATATCCGTTTGGTGACACTGGTACATTGTAGGTGATTAAAAATCAATTAAAATTATAACGGCCATCATCTGTTTCACACACATCTCCAAAAAGACTGTCCTTATGCACATTAAAAATTAAATCAGTTGAAATAACATTGGTAATACCACATAAAATTTAACTGAGGTTGAAAGGTTTATGAATACCTTTTGGATATACAACATATTAAGGCATCTTTACATAATTTTCATCTAGGTTAGATATCGCGTATAAAAAATAGTAAATTTCCTTAGGGACTTACATTCGTGGCGGCTACTGCACTGGTATTGTGTAACTAGAATTCTATTCCACATAACAAAACTACAGTGCTTATTTAGGCATACAATCGTTGACAAAGTATAACATATAGTCATTACTGAACACGATGGTTCAAATGTTGTAACTCTGAAACTTACATATATTTGAAAACTGTCTTTAAAAATGTACCAACTTACTTTACATATGAACACTAACTGAATGCTTATTATGGGGTAAAGTTGTAGTTTTAAATATAAAAAAAAAGTGTACTCTGTTATGATTAAAGTTCTTTTAACCCTCAGTCATTATTATTTACGGAGGTAATACATACACTGCACATTGATTGAAACATCTGCTGTCTTCTTTATATGAGAAACATTATATGCCACATGACAACGGAACGTCCCTGTCTGACTTCGTTTTATTTGTGGTACAGTTAGAGTCTTTCCTTGGTTTGATACCAATTTGATTGGAACGAGTTCAAAACGTCCTGTCACATTGTATTTCCAATGGTATGTACATTCAGGATAACAGGTTGTCATACAGTGTATAGGGCCTAAGGTAGTCCCTTCTCTAACATTAACTACTGCACCTGCAGGTTCCAGAAACGACAACATTATAAAAAAAGAATTGGGACAATTTCAAAGTTCACCAAGGTCACAATAAATCATCAAATATATGATGCAATACCAAACTTAAGAACCGGAAGTCGTAGAGACATGGGACTAGCACCATTCAACTCAGGACCACTTGACCTTTCAACTATCACAAGGTCAAGGTCATTGTATGCTGTGAAGGTCAAGGTGAAATTTCATCATGACCTGACATTGACCATAAATTGAAGGTCTTGAATTACTGATCATCTTTGCAGTTTATAGTAGGTTGATATCTGTTACCTTTAAAAAGATATACACACAATACAATACTTTTAAGAATCATCCCGTTGTAACTTTTAAACAGACGGTTGGACATTTTTGGGCTTGTTGTATAAAATGTAGAGCTCGTCGAGAGAAACAATTTACACGCTGTATGTATGCAGCAAAGTCTTATCATTTTTCTATTATGTAAGCTTGAAATTGCAGCGTAATTTTTGTTTGCACTCGGTGAACTTTGACCTTGGGTGCATATTAAAGGTCACATGAATTAAAGATTATTGGTGAAGGTTCCAAGTCTCTATGACTTCTGGTTCTCGAAATAGAATTTTTCAAAAAGTATTTATAATTTTTAATGGGAAATAACTCCTTATAAGGCTTAGTAACAAATTAATTGTTTATGTTTATAAATATTGCCATCTGTTCTTGTACATGCTTCCATTTTCAAATCGATTCTATCTCTAATACTTTTAAAGAAAAATGCTAATAAAAGAAATTGCTTCAAGGGGACATAACTCTCAAAGGGGATAATTAAATCTTACGCAGCCTCATATGGTAATACATCATAATGAGATCTACATATTGTCCAAAAAAAGTCATGATATCTTTAAACACAACGAGGGGGTGTCATGTTGAAAAAAATCAGTAAAAGGGAGATAACTTCTAAAGGGGATGATGAAATTCTACACAGCCTCATCTGGTAATACTTCATAATGAGGTCTACCGAAGGTTCATATTTGGTCTTGATAACTCCAATAGAAACGAGGGGAGGCCAGGTCAAACAAATGCTGGATGAAAAAAAAAAACAAAAAAAAAACATGAGAAAAACAATAAGGTCTTTCCTCGCGGAGAGGAAAGACCTTAAAAACAATAAGGTCTTTCCTCACGTAGGGGAAAGACCTTAATTATTCCAAATATTCCTGACGTGAGGACTGGGGATAATTTTAATTTTAATGTGAAATTGGAAACAATCATTATACAATTCTGGATCTAATATTGTATAATTTGGACATATATCATAGGAAGTATTATTGTGAAAAATAATAAATTTCTCCAGGTCACAGTGGCTTCTAAAATAAATTAATGTTTTGTCAATATTATGGTTTATAATTGTTTAATAATTTGTGTACTTTGTGTAAATGTCTATTCGTGTCTTTATTCTAATCATTCTTATCATTTCAGTTGATGCAATTTATTTTGTAATTCATTTGATTGTATAGCAGCATGATTGGTTCATAACAATTACCTGATCTTATCTTATTTCACTATCATAAGCATCACCGAGGACACTCAGAACAGTTGATGTCCGCTCTAGTAAAACAGGACTAGAATTCAAGACTTGCAAACACATACTATATTTGGCGCAGATATGCATCTTCTAAAAACTATCAAGTGCAAACAGAATAAGTTGCCATTGTATTACGTGTCACGAAAATCAGCTATTTTAAGTAAGCCGTTTTATAACCTAAATGAAGTCCCACAGGTTAAACTATCTACAATTATGATATCACATTTAATAATTTGATCGCTTTGTAATATATAAGTATTTGGAACTGGTATTTATAAATATAGATAAGAAATTTCATAGAATCATACAAAGAAACAATGAAGAACGTGTACCTATGCCCTGTGTTATTATGTATACATACAAACGAGCAATAAGTGAAACAAAGTTTTACAAATTATTATAAACATTATAGTTACGTAATACTCTTTACGGTAAAGCGTTGATTATTTTTAAATTCTATTTTAACTTCATACATGTAAATAAAAATGTAGATTCTTCTGTTTAATTTTTTTGAACACATTATTAATGTTCATTTTAAGAAAAGTCATTCTATCTTCAAATATATCACAACCCAATGTGTGTACTGAATGACCTCTTTGTGAATCATATCTGATATGAATAGTTTATCTGATACGATAATTTTATGTATATTTAGTAAATTGTTTAAGAACGTCCGATTATCATAGTTTGTTTGTTTGACAAATAATTATAGATTATCGTTGGTCATCTCAACAAGTATGTTTATCTCGCTTGAGCCGGTACGGCGAAAGTGAGAAAAATAATTGAGTTGATATCAATATGATAATCTGTTTATCGCTAATAAACCTATAACGAAGTAGTTTATTTCAAGGACAACGGCAGGTACGCCCTTAGTTTTCAGCGATAACTTTTCATATCACTCTCCTGTGCTGAGAAAAGAGATTCTTACTCAGTAAGATTAAAGGAGAATTTCGTTCGTACTGAACATAACGGTATAATTGTACCTCATGATAAAACTGTTTTTATACATATATCTGTTCATTAAACTCTAAGAATTGCTTAAGTTGTGTGATATGACTTTTGTTTACAACTGCTTCCGTTATATACCAACTGCTTCCCTGTATTATCGTATGCTTTTCTGTAACATTAGCGCAAAACATAACGACGTCATTCGGCAAATTCCGAAAAATGCACCTCAATGGTACTTGTTTTATTTTATGTAAAACATAACAAGTTGGATAAAAAAAATATTTTGAATCAGGAAAATAGATATATATTAAAAATTAAAAAAACAAATATTACAACAAATGTCTTATTTTTTATTTTCGTCATTTTGTCTTCTGCTAAAGGTTATGACAAACATAACGTGTATTTTTTCATATCAGACCCATTTACCAGCACATGTTCGAAATCATCACTCGAGCTTGTCGGCTCTCGGACTGATATCATGACCTAGGGCTAATAAAGGGTCTTATATGAAATGTCATGTTATAATCTTTATCTATCATATGTATATTCAGTTACACTGTTGTGAATCTCTTCCAGTTATGTATTAAATGTACACAAATTGAATATGTTTTATCAATTGAAATCTGGTTTAGATTTGATTTACACTTCTACACATTCTTTGAATAGGAGAGTCGTAAAAAGATTTGGAAAGGCTGACAAGAAATATGGACTATGTTGGTTCTTAGAATATCATACAAGTTTACTATGTGTGTATCATTCCCTATTTGTGACTCGAAGACAGCATACATCATATTAATTACCTTGAGTATCCTGGTATGATCTCGGATATGTTCCTTACGTCGTAACTACACTCCCCTTCCCTTTCGTGAATATAACCTACAGAATTAGACGATTTACCGGATTTGTTATCACATAAGCAACACAACGGTTGCCACATGTGGAGCAGGATCTGCTCATCCTTCCGGAGCACCTGATATCACCCCTAGTTTTTGGTGGGGTTCGTGTTGCTTATTCTTTAGTTTTTCTATGTTGTGTCGTGTGTACTATTGTTTGTCTGTTTGTCTTTTCATTTTTAGAAATGGCGATGTCAGTTTATTTTCGATTTATGAGTTTGACTGTCTCTCTGGTGTCTTTCGTCCCTCTTTGATTACTTTTTGAGAGATTTAAAATACCTATACTTAAACAAATAATAAGATGCAATTTGATTGCCATTGACGCAACTACTAGGTATTAAGCAGCTGTCCAGGATTTGAACTTTTAAAAGTACCTGTAAAATCAATGAACTACAAGTTTTGTCCCGGAAATAACATGAATAATATAGAAAAATACAGACATTGGAATTTGTTAAATTGATTACATGTTTTGAAAAATATTTATGAATAATAGAAACCCAAAATAGAAAAGGTCATTTGCAATACCCAAGACATATGTTTATGACAAATAAATGTTTTACTGCAATAAAATGTAGGTATTACACCTAAAGAAGACTTTACTGTTTAATAAACTGAATTTGACTATTTTCCTTTGTAATACAAGCATTCCTGTCAAGTTTTGTCATAATCAGTTCAAAGGTTTGAGAAAATCTTGTATAATGAAAGACCACATCTACAGCGATTCGAGCTAAATTTCTTCAATAAATCCACACCAAGCCGCATCATGATAGAATATAGTGTGGACCAATAAACGATTAAATATTTATCCTATCTGCCTAAAAACCGTTGAATATGATACTAAAGATGATTTTAAGAAGATAAATACCACTAATGGACCTCTTTGTCTTCTTTATAAGGTCTCTTTTAGTCCATTTATACCTTTCATTTCCTCAAAATTTCAAATGTTGAGGCCAAAAAATACAAAATAATGATTTAAAATAATAAATTTATGACAGAAATGTTAAACGAAATGAGTAATTAAAGTATTCAAGCAGATTGAACAATCCATATAAAATTTTACTGTCTCAAAGGAGGTTTCAATAATTCCTTCCGTAAAATTTAAATTTACGCCGCGTTCCGAAAGGGACATAAAAGGCTTCTCTTTTAATGAAATAATTTGTTGTTGCAGAGTTACAAATTATTTCATTTACTTATAACTATATATTTATTAAGTATTTCTTATGAAAATTTTCTATCATAGCAAAATATAAGAAAAAAGGAGAAAAAGCTCCCCAATACACTAAGTATGGCTTGTTCTGTCAACTGAATATGCATGGTAGAGTCCTATTTCAAGGAAATATTCTCAAAAAAATGTGTTTTGGAGACCCAATCCACTCAGAATATTTCATTTCTTATAGTATTTCAATTAAAAAGCAAGACATTTTAACACATGAGAGTACTCACAAATAGTTATCAAAGGTACCAGTATTATAATTAAGTACGCCAGACGCGCGTTTCGTCTACATAAGGTCAAAGGTGCATGTACAGCTTCCCGTATTAAAAAAGATATGTAATTTTCATAAGATGGATTTCACTAATGTAAAAGGGTAAAAAAAATTACAATCTGAAATGCAAGAAGGTGAAACAGTGTGATGCCAACCAACATGTTTCTATGGCTTAAAATAAACAGACAAACAATAGTACACATGACACAACAAAGAAAACTAAAGAATAAGCAACACGAACCACACCAAAAACTAGGGGTGATCTCAGGTGCTCCGGAAGGGTAAGCAGATCCTGCTCCACATGTGGCACTCGTCGTGTTGCTTATGTGATAACAAATCATGTAAATAGTCTAATTCGGTAGGTCAAATTCATGAAAGGAAAGGGGATTGTAGTAACGACGTAAGGAACATATCCGATATCATTTGTGAAACGGTTATTCTATAACGGTCAACCAACTCGTGATGGCGTTCGCAAAATTTACGAAGGGATGATTTCAACTTCACCATTTGGAACTCTTGGTTTAATAGCTTCCTTATCAAGAAAATCATGATAGGCAATGCAATCACGGGAATATTGTATCAATTGGGAGATATATACCCCGTATGCAGGTGCTGTTTGAATGTTGCTACTTACAAATGGAAAGTTCACAATTGGAAAGCTGAAATCATCTTTTTTTTCGTAAAGTTTTGTTTTCCACCGACCCTAATTGTCAATTTCTTAATTGTATATGTATAAATGCTTTTACTTTATATACATCGCATTCAATTTTATTTTCAACACATGCTACTGGTATTCCTCTTTTTATTCAGGTAAAGCATGGTTATGGTAACGTTTCGCCATCTTGAATTATATAACAGAACACTTGAATAAAATATGAAAATTTGAGGACAAATACTCAGCTATATGTAAATGTGCGTCTCTCAAGTCACAATCTCGTTGAGAGATTTATTTGGTAATATTCTAATGCACTTTTTTTCAATAGATTTTTATGTTGATGGCTAGAGTCTAGAGAATTAAAAATAAAGTTGAAATTACGTCGGCCTTAGGTTGTCATTTTAATTTTACTTTAACTTGCATATTCAAATACCAATATTCGCTCTCAAATATACGCAAAAAAAGATAAATAAATTATGTTCTGTTATCTGCTTGTCATGGAACAAAAAATCACAGACAAAAAGTCAGAGACGAAAAGTCACAGAAGAAATAATCACTATTCTCTTCTTACATTGTTTGTTTTAGAATAATAAAAACTCTAATATTTGAAAAAAAAATATACATAGTTTTGTTTTTTCCTGAATTTGTCTGCATAACACATCTGTGTAGACAAAAAATGTATTCTAAAAAAAGTAAATTTAAGAATAAAGAAATGTTCATAAGGTAAGATAAGGCTCAACTGATGAGTGTTTGATTCATTAAAAATTAAAAGTGAAATGAATAACAGTTATAAAGCTTAGAAATATATCCATAAAATTATTAAGGTCATCGAGTCCAAATACATGTAAATCTGTTAGAATATTCTATTGATTGTATACCTTTTAAACTTAAAAGTACTTGTCAAACGCGTCATCAGTGACTTTAAAACGAATTGACTTTATAAACAACATTGTAAACCACCACCTTACATTATTCGTTAAAGTTAGTTTTAACATGCACGTCGAACAGAAAAAAGCAACATGCATCAGCAAACTCTGATTTATTGTATGTTCTTGATTGTTCAAACAGGTAAGACATAACCTTATTGTTATTGTTCACACATTGTTGTCAATTCAATTGAATTATATTCTTGCAAGGGAGTGGTTTTGCTTACCTGAAAACCATGTTTAATAAACTCTTTTCTACAAAATAATGGAATTATATTCTTAACTAATTATCAACTTTGATATATTATGGAAATATTATAATGTGCAAAATAAAATCTATCCGTAGATAAAAAAAAATATATTTTTGCATAATATACAAATACAATAAAGAATTCGATTAAGTTTTGCTTTATTTATTCCGTGCTGGGTTTTTTTAATATTAAAATTTATATAAAGCATATCCCAGCATCTGATTATGATAATCGATGTGTTTACTGTTGGCAAGAATGATTTAAGTCAAGACAATTCACTGTGTGTGCGTTTAAGAATAGATTAGTTACAAAATAGAATTTGCAGTTTTATAGATGAGTAGTAACTTTAATGTTAACTTTAAACATTACATATGGTTACAACCTAGTCCGAGTAATACCTGATTTGTAACGTAACGAGTGATGAGGTTAAGACATGTCACGGCACTTTTCTATCCCAAATTCATGTATTTAATTTTGATGTTATAAGTGTTATTCGCATCGGATTTTGTCAAATGTTTAGATCGTTTCTGTGTGTGTTACATTTTAATGTTGTGTTTCTGTTGTGTAGTTGTTCTCCTCTTGTATTTGATGCATTTCCCTCAGTTTAAGTTTTTAACCCTGATTTTTTTTTCTATTGATTTATGAGTTTCGAACAGCGGTAGACTACTGTTGCCTATATTTAGGGTCTGAAATTAAATACAGCAAGGCATTTCTTATGGCTGTCAACATCATACTCAAGTTAAATCACTTATTGCAATTTGGTCAAATAAATTGTTGGACAAGTAGCAAATCTGAATCAAAATTCCTAATTATCTAATAAATTAAAAATTATTTTTAATGTTAACCTTAGTCAATGGAGATACTTGGTCACAATGGACTCCTTGGGCATGCTCAGTAACTTGTGGAAATGGAATAAAATCAAGAACACGACATTGTCTTAGTTCATTCTGTTTTGGTGAAATTTTGTTTGGTCAGCAACGTGAGCAAAGTTCTTGTTTCACGATTGCATGTCCAGGTAAGACTACTTTTAAGTTTTGCTTTATTTATTCCGTCGCATGTTTGATTTAATTCTTTCTATTATAATTGACCGAGAAGAGTATCCCTTATTCAGATATTAGTATTTTATATATATAAAAAAGGTATACACCGTTTGGAAAAATGACTCAAGCCAAGACAAATCAATGCATGTCTGTTTAAGTATTCATAATTTACAAAACAAGTTTGTATCTGTTCCATGCATACTTTCCATAATACATATGGATCGACTTCGACCGAACAGTATCTGACTTGAAATGTAACATATCAGTAATATCGAAAGAAAACACTTATTGAAATCAGCAAGAAATGTTTGGTATGACGATTTTTTGAAGAAGCAAATTTAAACCAAATTTCTTAGACATCTTAAACATTCATTTTTTTTTCTCCAGTCGATGGAAACTGGGGACCATGGGGAATTTTTGAACCATGCTCAGTAACATGTGGAACAGGATTGCATAACAGAAGTCGAATTTGTAATGATCCTGCTCCTTCACTGAACGGAAAGCCATGTAATGGTGAAGAGAATAGCTCAGAGATTTGTAACACTGAAGTATGTGCAGGTAAGACTTCGTTTGAGAACTTATGTAGTTTGTCCGTGCCATGCTTGATTTTCTTTCTCTATAATGATTACTGTAGAAGTATATCCACCATTAAATAGTGGTAAACTATAATAAATAATGTATATAGCGTTAAAAAAAATAGTTAAAGTGAATAAAAATCAATGCTTGTTCATTAAAAAATACACTTGTTACAAAATAGAGTTTGCAGTTTAAATATTTCGTATTTATTTATGCTTTATTTCCATATCATATATTGGGAACGAGCTCGACCGAACACTTGATTTCAGTAACGCTAAGGTAAAGTATATAAGAAAAAAAAAAAAAAAAAAAGCGCATGGAATTTCACATATTTGTCAAAATCTTACACATGCATGTCGAGAGAAAATACTTAATGAAATCAGTATGAAATAGGTCGTCTTACACATTGCTGTAGATGTATATCCACCATTAAATAGTAGTAAATTATAATACATTATGTATGTAGCGTCGGCAAATTTTTTTAAAGTGAACACAAATCAATGCGTGTTCATTAAAGAACAAAATATTTTCAAAATAGAGTCTGCAGTTTAAATAATTCGTAATTTGTTATGCGTAATTTCCATATCATATATGGGAACGAGCTCGACCGAACACTTCATGACTTAAAATATAACAAGGAGTAACGCTAAGGTAAAGCTCTAAAATAAAAATAAAAAGCATGGAATTTCACATATTTGTCAAAATCATACTCATGCATGTCGAGAAAAAATCAGTATGCAATATGTCGTCTTACAATTATTGGATGTAGCAAATTTAACCAAATTTCTAAGACATGTCAAAATTTAAGTTTTCTTTCTCCAGTCGATGGAAACTGGGGACCATGGAGTAGTTTTGGACCATGCTCAGAAGCATGTGGAAAAGGAGTGAAAAAAAGGAGTCGAGTTTGTAATGATCCTGCTCCTTCACAGAACGGAAAGCCATGTGATGGTGAAGATACTAACTCAATAAGTTGTAACGGAGCAGAATGTCCAGGTAAGACTTCGTTTGAGTATTTATTTATTTTGTCCGTGTCACGCTTGATTTTCTTCTATATTAGATTGCTGTAGATGTATATCCACCGTTAAATAGTAGTAAATTGTAATAGATAATGGATGTAGCGTTGGCAAAAAAAGTTAGAGAGAATATAAATCAATACGTGTTCATTAAAGAAAAAAAATATTTACAAATAGAGTTTGCAATTTAAATAATTAGTTTTTTGTTATGCTTTATTTCCATATAATATATTGGAACAACCTCGACTGAACACTTCATGACTTCAAATATAACAAGAAGTAAAGTTAAGGTAAAGCTCTAAAATCAAACAAGGCATCGAATTTCACATAAGTGGTAACATCATACTCGGCATGTCGAAAGATAATACTTGTTGAAATCATAAAAAAATATTTGGGAACAAATGCAGAAATTTTAAATTGACTTTTGTACTTAACAATCTAACAAAACAACCAAACATACGCAAGACTATAAGGCTCATCGAATCATCGAAAATATGCTTTGTACGTATAAAAGAGGGACGAAAGACACCAAAGGGACAGTCAAACTCGTAAATCTAAAACAAACTGACAACGCCATGGCTAAAAATGAAAAAGACAAACAGAAAAACAATAGTACACATGACACAACATAGAAAACTAAAGAATAAACAACACGAACCCCACCAAAAACTAGGGGTGATCTCAGGTGCTCCGGAAGGGTAAGCAGATCCTGCTCCACATGCGGCACCCGTCGTGTTGCTTATGTGATTACAAATCCGGTAAAAAGTCTAATTCGGTAGGTCAAATTCATGAAAGGGAAGGGGATTGTAGTTACGACGTAAGGAACATATCCGATATCATTTGTGAAACAGTTATTCCATAACGGTCAACCAACTCGTGATGGCGTCCGTAAAATTTACGAAGGGATGATTTCAACTTCACCATTTGGAACTCTTGGTTTAATAGCTTCCTTGTGAGCAGTAACCCTCTATCAAGAAAATCAAGATAGGAAATGCAAGCACGGGAATATCGTATCAATTGGGAGATATATACCCCGTATGCAGGTGCTGCTGGAATGTTGCTACTTAGAAATGGAAAGTTCACAATTGGAAAGCTGAAATCATCTCTTTTGTCGTAATATATATATGTAAAGTATGCGTTTCTGTCATACCCCATCTAAAATGTCCTGTATTCATAGAAAAACAAAAATTATGAATTAAAATAAAAAATATTCTTACAATGTGAAATGTAAAATATGCAAATGTAAATAAATAACCATTGCTGGAAGTATATCATCAGTTTATCAAGATAATGTCTTTTGAAAAAAAATCTGATAATGCTAAATTCAACTCCATACTGCAAACTAAAGGGACAGAGGGAATCTCCATGGATATGTGACAATTGTACGAACAGAATACATACTGTCAATAGTCTATGATATTTACAGTGACCATTAAAAGAACAGTAAACAGCTAACTGCGGGATAAAATGTACTAGAGATTGAGTATTACATATGTATTCTGCAGAATTGAATGTGCACTTTTGTTTATGTGTATGTATATACATTCAATTTTTAAATCTTTCAAAATATGTTTACAGCATTCACAGCAACATTACCAGGAGGTGTTCATCCATATCAGAACGGCGCTATTATCGGATATCCGATTAAGCTTTTAGACAATAGTGGTTACAGTAATGGTATTTTTACTGTTCTTCCAGGAATGGGCGGTGTTTACTCGGTATCTGTTACCATAATGTCAGGCTCTGTTATAGGTCACACTACTTTGAGGAAGAATGGAGCTATTTTGGTGTGGTTATTCACTAATAAAGAATATGATATGGCATCCCAAACTATCAACATTCAACTGGCAGAAGGGGACAGGATTTGGGTACAAATGACCAATCAGGCATCCAGTCTTTTTGATGTTTATAACACATTTAGTGCAGTTAGAATAGTTTGATTATCAATTTGATAGCATAAAGGCTTTAAAGATGTTAAATTTTGGCCCGCTACATGTATAATAAAGAGTGAAAGCTATCAAATAAAGCTTACCATGTTGTTAATGTTATAATTTTTTTAAAGAGTTTGATTTGATTTGTTGTTTAAGTTTTGCTTATACCTGATACATGAAACAAAATAATATTCGACTTATGCTTATTTATATCATATCATAATGCATAGCATTAAGACTTTAACATGGCGGTTGGTTTATATTTAAGACGGATGCGAATTAAGATATGCAGGATGGGTCAATAAAACAAACCGACACGAATGAATTATAAAAGAAAGACAACATTATAAAATTGATTGACTAATTCGTTGAACCCAGGTGGGTGATTATGAATGTCCTGATTAGTATCAAATCTATACGTTTAGTTCTTTTGTAAAAGTTCAAGATAAAATTTTGCAGTCAAACCACTCAAGTTATCTCTCTGTCCTTGCTTTGCGTAAATACATATTGCTTTTCTTATTTGATACTGCTTAAGATCATAATTACATTTTAAAAGAATCGTTAATATAAGTACGTTAAAATATCCGTAGATTGGTATATGTTCCAACACACTTTTCGAAATAAACCAAATGATCAATTGTGTATAAAGAAGAGGCTAAAGGTATCAAAGGGACTTTTAAACTTATAAGTCGAAAAAACTAACAACGGCATGGTTCAAAAAGACTAAGAGGCCATGCAAGTCCCTCATTTATCACTTATGAAGTTCACTGATTGTTGAATGAATAATGGTTTGGCTTTATACTATTTTGATTTGAGTGTCACTGATGAGTCTTATGTAGTCGAAAAAAGCGTTTGGCGTACGTTTCGTCCCCGAGAGTATCATTAGCCCAGTAGTCAGCACTTCGGTTTTGACATGAATATCAAATATATGGTCATTTTTATAAATTTCCTGACTACAAATTTCGATTTTGTTTTGGAAAACTAAGAATTTTCTGATCCAAGGCACAGAATAACTTAGCCGTATTTGGCACAATTGTTTGGAATTTTGGGTCCTCGATGTTCTTAAACTTTGTACTTGTTTGGCTTTATAAGTATTTTGATCTAAGCGTCACTGATGTAGTTGAAACGTGCGTATGGTATATTAATTAAAATGAAATAGAATGCTAACAATAATTAGAAAAGAAATTAAAACGAAAAACTAAATCAAGGATAGTAAAAGACAATAAAAGAAAATCAAGTAGAAATAAATTAAATGTGTCAGTCTGTTACTCGTTATGGTGATGACTTTATATTTATAATACAAATTATACATTTATATGTTCTGTTACTTTGTCGTATCCACGTACATTTTGTTGTTCTCTCCGTCTGTATTACCTAACGTTTATTCTTTACGGATAATTGATTAAGGAACAAATGTAAAGGAAACAGACATTAGTCATTGTTTATATAAATTAAATCGAAAAAACTTTGTCTCCTTATTAAGGTTACCGAAAATAAACTTTTACAATTACCGTCCAATAAAAAAATATATATATATTAAAGGTTTGTTTTATCCTTTAATTGTGAATATGTTGAAATTATTTACCTTTTCCCGTAAACGGTATAGACTTTTCGGAAGTTATATATAAATTAACAACGTAATCCACGTTTAATTCTGTATTGAAGTTGTAATGTGTCACAAAAAAACATTCACATTGGAAAAGGCTAAAAAAAACTAATAGAGCGCAGTTATACGATAATATCCCAAGTTTTAAATATATGAGTGTAGTACTATTTGACACATTGACCATGCCTAGATAATACAGAGTAACCGTCTACAGCAATGAATGTTTGGTACCCAGGGTTTGTTATACGCCTGTTTATGGGACGTATTATGGTATGTCGTTGTCCGTCCGTTCATCCGTCGCTAACATGTTGGCTAATAACTTAAAAACGCTCTAACCATTTGCATGAAACTTTGGTTAATTGTTTCTATTTAATGACGTGAGCTCCCTTTCGATTTTTATAAATTTTTAAATTTTAAGTTTTCAAGTTATGGAATTTTATTCATTAAAAAGTGGGGATTTTCAAGTTTTCAGACATATTTTGGGGTAGACGAAACGCGTTTCCGGCGTACTAGATTTCATCCTAGTATAGATAAGATAAGATAAGATAAGATAAGAATTGTATTAATCTAATCAAGAACCCATAAAGGGCATCATTTTACAACACAATATGATTGGAAAAAGCAAAACAGAAAACTAAAACATACTATAACGTTATGGACAGGATCAGAGCCTAACACAACATGTGTTTTATATAACTATTATATTAAATCTTATAACAATAAAATACTAAATTACTTCATATATTTTGTTTACATCTGGATCTTATTTCTACACCTTTAATAATGTAATTTCCTAGGCACATGAGAGTTGGTAAATGCTCATTTGTGAACAGCCAGAAATGTTTCTTATCATTAGGGAGTTCTTTAAAATTAGTACAAAAAGTGACAACTTTATCAAATAATAATTTCCTCTGTTCATCATTTAATGGACAATTTACTGTAAAATGGGTCTCATCTTCAATAGAATTTGATCCATGTGATAAGCAGTGATGACATAGACGTTGAGTTCTCTCTATGTATGCTTTACTATATCTATCTTTCTCAATTATAAGATCATGAGCACTTATTCTCATTTTACATATATAGCTCTTCTTATACTAAAATCTTTAATTGATAAATAAGCCTCCTTTACAAAGTCAGTCTTGAGGTTGAAATAATTCTCTAATTTACCATTACCTTGTGATAAGGTTTCATATCTTTTGACCAACCAAAATGTTTTAAAACTATTACAAAGTTTACATTTTACAAGTTTAATTAATTTATTGAGCTTTGTATCTAAATTTTGTATATCAAGTGATTGAAGTACATATTTCATAGATGAATACCAACAATTAATGTTTTCTGCATCAAAAAATGTATAACAAACATAAGCATCATAAAGTAACCCTTTGTCCAACTTGTTAAGCCTGTGTACATATTTTACCATAGATATAATGACAGAAAAATAAAAAGGAAATCTTGCAACCTCTGATAACACTGCTAAATTTGAGGCTTTCTTATTAACACCAAGAATCTTCTTAAAATTTCTGAAATGGGATTTTTCCAAATAATCATTTATGTAGATTAATTCAAATAGATAATCACTTTTTTTCTTGCAAGCAGCAGAGTTAATTTTAAATGAACCCCAAATTTCACTACAATATAATAAAATTGGTTTTAATGTGTGATCATATAAATGAATTGCAGTATCAATACTTGGATTACAAGCTGACATGGATTTTTGTAATTTAAATTTTGCCTTTAAGGATTTTTTGAATAGCTCTTCTTTCCCCTGTTGAAAAAAGACCACTAGAAGTAAAGACTATCCCTAAATATTTACATTTATTAACACATTATATAGCCTCTTTATCTAAATAAAATGATTCCTTTAAAAAATTTCCAGGCTTGTTAAAAATTAAAACTTTTGTTTTTGACAAGTTTACATCTAGACACCAGTCAATACAATAAGTATGCAATATATCAAGTCGGTTTTGAAGACCTTTTTTAGTATTTGATAATACAATAATGTCATCAGCGTACATTAGACAATCAATTATACGCCCATTGATATCAACAGCATCTGGATTTGGCTCAAATTTTGGAGGCAGATCGTTAATGAAAAGCTTAAATAAGTTTGGCTTATATACTTGTCTTACCCCAACTAGTGAACTGAAAGATTGTGTTAATACATTGCCCACTTTCACAGACATTTCATTCTTGCTGTACATATCTTTTAAAATAGTATAAAATTTTCCAGATATGTTATTTTCCAATAATTTATATTTAATACCACAGTGTATGACCCTGTCGAAAGCCTTTTTAAAGTCCACAAAGCAAGCATAGATTTTCCCCCCTTTTTTGTTAGTATATTTGTCTAATATGTTTTTTAAAACAAACATATGATCAGATGTTTTACTCTTTTTTGAAAAAAACAATCTGACATGGATGAATTATATTATTTTTATCAAGATGAATGTCAAGTCTTTTTTTTAAAATACTGTTAACTAATTTTCCAATGCATTAATTTATTGCTATGCCTCTGTAATTTTCAGGTTTACTAGGACTCCCTGCTTTAAAAATTGGACATAAATAAGATAATGCCCATTTGTGAGGGTATTTTCCAGAGCAGAATACTAAATTAAAAAGTTTCTGCAAAACAGGTGCAAATATACTTCCCCCTGATTTTAATATCTCATTTGGAATACCATCCAATCCTGCAGCTTTATTATTCTTTAGTTTATTTATAGCATCCAAAATTTCTTTTAGGGTTATTTTGTAATCTAGTTCACAAAAAGTTGGATTTTGTTTCAAAATTTTTTACTTTTTTACTTATTTCCTCTAATCTGTCTTTAAATTTGTCAGAGTTAAAATTTAAAGATTGAAAATATTAAAACCAGACTTTACTTTGAATAGAATTTTACTTACTTATATTTCAAAGAGTTTAAAGATTCATTTTCATCAATAGTAACATAGAATACTTCGGTAAACGTCTTGATGACACCAATATCACACTTAACTATAGTTTAGCTCCATATAAACAAGAATATTTTAAAGATTCATTTTCATCAATAAGAACATAGAATACTTTAGTAAACGTCTTGATAACACCAATATCACACTTATCGCTAGTTAAGCTCCAAGGTTTGATATCCAAGGTCCTACCTAGGTGACGCTCATCATGAAATTAATAAAATAATTTTGAAACAATTTTTGCCGTAAATTTTGAGATTTTCAGGTCAATATTGCTCTATAACTTCGTACAGTGTTTTTCCTTTTTAATTTGTTTTATTCGCTAGTCACTGGTGAGTCTATTTTAGACGGAATGCGCTTTAAACCTACAAATTTAACCTGTTATATATGATATATAGATAAAGGAAGATGTGGTATGAGTGCCAATAAGACAACTCTCCATCCAAACAACAATTTATAAAAGTAAATCATTAAAGGTCAAGGGACGGCCTTCAACACGGAGCCTTGGCTCACACCGAACAACAAGCTATCAAGTGCCCCAACATAACTAATGTAAAACAATTCAAACAGTACAACCAACCGTCTTATCTATTTCAAAAAATGTTTATTTGGATCAGTGGGGTTGATGCCAGTGCTGCATGTGCTGAAAAAGGTTTCATTCCAAGGTTGTCACCAGCGCAGTAGTCAGCATTTTTGTGTTGACATGGATTGGTTACAAAACTTTGTTATTTTCCAGATAAATTGAAGATTTTTTACCACAGGAATATATATATATATAGATTACCCAAGGCGAATTCAGCAAAACCTTTTTAAACTTCTGCATACATTATAGGTATATTGATCCAATATCCACCCGTTTATAGTATGGATCCCATTTCCGACCTTACATTGATTACGTGCTACGTGTACAATGTTTCGAGTTCTTTCGGAATTATATTCCAGGTAACTCTCTTCAGAGGTCGTCCGTTTTATTTTTATTTTCTAAATGTTTGTTTGTTTATTATTTTGTACATTTTATTTATTATTGTACCTTTTATTTATTATTGTTCGTTTTATCAACGTATGGATAACTGGTTTTGGTTTTGGTTATTAGATTTAGTTAAAGATACGTTTCAATATGCATTTTTCATTGTCAACGCACCTTCCTTTGGTTTTAGTGTAACTGTCTAATTAATTTCTATTGGGAGACATTGATTTATTTCAAGTGTTTCTTAACGATTTCCCCAATGTTCCTGTTTCTTTTGAATGCTATTGTAGGTTTTTTATCAAAGAGATTTTTGAACTGAGGGTTGTCTTGAATTAAATGCCAATGTTTTCTAATAATGGTTTGTAAATTTTCCGCATTAGCGTGGTATTGTGTTATGAAAGATATATTATAGTTATCTGTGTTTTTGTTTATGCTTGTTTCTTTGTTTGTTAATTTGTTTAATCTTTCTGTATGGGGAATATTTCTTAATATTTTATTTACAAAAGCGATTTTGTAACCTCTTTGTATTAATTTTTCTGTAAATAAGTTTATTCTTTCATTAAAATTGTCAGGATCAGAGGTATTTCTAAGAATTCGTATTCCTTCACCTTTAATAAAGGATTTAAAACAACTTTTAGCGTGGTTAGAATTTTGGTGTAGATATTGGAATTTTTCAGTTGGTTTTGTGAAACATTTAATATCTAAGATATTTTCTTTTTGAAATCTCTGTCCTTTATACGTTTCTAAGTCTAGAAATTTCAAACTTTGTCTGTCAATTTCATAAGTAAATTGCAGTAGGTTGTGGTTTGTGTTTGCTATTTTGAAAAGAAGTTTAACTTCTTCCGTAGTACCTTGAAATAAAATATATCCATCATCTTTCATACGTTTATGAAATAATATTTTGTTTTTGTGTGGAAAGATGTTTAGAATTTTATTTATATGTTGGTATATAGCTATATCTGAGATTTGAGGACTTGCTACATGGCCTTGACTAGCTCCTATAATTTGCCTATAACATTTTTTGTTGAAGGTAAATTCGTTATTAAGGAGAATTAAGTTTGTTATTTGTAGTAAATAGTCAAAACTGGGTTTTATTATGTTATATTCTAGGTTTTCATATATCCCCGTAACACTGTTTAGAGCGGCAATAATAATAAAAATGTGATCCATACTATAAACGGGTGGATATTGGATCAATATACCTATAACGTATAATTGCCATTGAGACAACACTCAACCAGAGACCGATTGACATAGAGGTTAACACTATAGGTTGCCATACGGCTTTCAATAATGAGCAAATGTTATACCGCAGTGTAAGCTATAAAAAGCTTCGAAATAACAAATGTAAAACAATTCAAACGAAAATACTAACGGCCTGATTTATGTACAAAACAATGAATGCTAAAACAAATATGATAAACAGCAACGTACTCCTATCGAAAGTTATCAATTATGTTTAAAAACTTCACACGAAACTATACAAGGTAAACAATCATTAATAAATAACAAACCTGAAAATAAAAATTGATGAACAGTTTTTCAAATTACTCATTTGTATTCGACTTTTATCTTTCACAATTAACACCATTTATATATTTATATATTTAGCATGGTATATCTTACATGTACATTCAGTGGTTAAGTGAACCTCGTCATGACTTTTGACAGTTGACCAAAGATGTTATATTTGCTTTGTATGAACAAAAGGAAAATGCAGTAATGCTTATCGCCTATTATTTTTTTTCCATTTTTTTCCATTTTTTTGCATATACACAATGCTTCTGAAATAATAGATGGAATTCACTTTATCGTCGTTGTGTTTTATGTTATCTGATTAAAATATTGCTTAAAAAAAAAATTTGAACCACAACACAAACTGTTCAAAATGGAAGACCACTACAGTTGCACTACAGTCTAACAGTGATTTTTTAAAGATTTTTTTTTTCGTTAATTTTGAGGTAAATGTTCTTCTGCACAGTTTGTAAAAATCCCAAAGTCATTATCATATCACAACAGGGAGTAAATTGATAATGAACTTTTGTAAGTAAAAGCACATGGAAATCAATCTAAATATAAAGGCATTTAGGAGGGGCTAATATGTCGATCATCTGTTGATACCAGTGTCCAGCTGTTAATCCATGACCACAAGATAAATAGTGCAGTCTTATCGCATTATATCATGTGTATTGCAACAGAAGTAAGTTATACAACATGGAGGTAAACAGAGAAAGGTGCGAAAAGGAGAAAATCTAACCAAAAGGAATAAATCTATTTTATGGATGAGAATGTGAAATTTCTTTGATAGCCTCTGACAAATTGTTAAGGTTCTTACTACAAACAAGAACAACATGTCTCTGAATCTGTCTTCTGTTAGGAGTTTTAGGCATTTTAACTAATTTTAAGTTTATATGAAATTTTTCAATTCAATAAAACTCTAAAATCATGTGGGACAGTCTATTTTCAGGAAGGGTATGGCCTTGATCTTTTTTAAACATGTCTTTTATTGTATAATTTAATTGCATGTTCTAGCTAATTTCATAGTATATTTATTTTTAAAATACAAATTGAAATCATCTTTTTAGTGATAATAATTAGGTTAAATATTAATTATATGCATCTTGTTATTCACTTATTTTAGACTGTCTGATCAGAGGCGGAGCTTTGTCTATATTTAATTACTACATCACAGATGTTGGTCATATATGTGACGTAAAACTCCTGCCAAATGCCAAGTTAGTGTTGGTCATTGCACTCATAATGCAAAATTTACAGTATTAGAGCATCAAAGACACAAAGTGTGTGGTTCTATTGACAAAATAATAAAATCAGAACACTCATGTGGTGTTCTCAGTGGCATTTTTGTATTTATGTAGCTTTTATAGGGGTTCTAAGGGGGAAATAGTTATCAAAGGCACAAGGATTATAATTTAATACACCAGACGCTCGTTTCGTCTTCATAAGACTCATCAGTGACGCTCAGATAAAAAAAAGTTGCAAAGCCAAACAAGTAAAAAGTTGAAGAGCATTGAGGACCCAGAATTCCAAAAAAGTTTTGCCAAATACGGGTAAGGTAATCTATTCCTGGAGATAAGAAAATCCTTAGTTTTTGGAAAAATTCAAAGTTTTGTAACAGGAAAGGAGTAGTAAGGCTCCTTTTTGGCCCCAAAACATAGCAGTTTTACAAAATTGTTACAATGTAAACTTTTAGTTATATATCGGAAAGAAGAATGCTTCTGCTACATAAATATGGGCTTTTTTTTTACAATACAATGCACATATATCGGGTTATCATCATTAAGTTATGATAAATTACTGAAATCTCCACAATTTTTGCATTTTAGTTAAAGTTTTGACAGTTTCCGTCTGAAATGAAAGTGGCCGCATTGTGTTCATTCTTTATATTGAAATGTAAGTTGAATTTGATTATAATACATAACATATATAAAGGTTAATGATGAACACGGATGCGGCCACTTTCATTTTTGACAAAAATTGACATTTTTGGCCAAGTGAGCTTTTCTCATTACAGTCCGGCGTCCGTCGTCGTCGTCCGTCGTCGTCGTTCGTAGTCCGTCGTCGTCCTGCGTTAACTTTTACAAAAGTCTTCTCCTCTGAAACTACTTTGCCAAATTCAACCAAACTTGGCCACAATTATCATTGGGGTATCTAGTTTAAAAAATGTGTCCGGTGATCCGGCCAACCCACCAAGATGGCCGCCATGGCTAAAAATAGAACATAGGGGTAAAATGCAGTTTTTGGCTTATAACTCAAAAACCAAAGCATTTAGAGTAAATCTGACACAAGGTAATATTGTTCACAGGTCAAGATCTATCTGCCCTGAAATTTTCAGATGAATCGGACTTTTCGTTGTTGGGTTGCTGCCCCTGAAATGGTAATTTTAAGGAAATTTTGCTGTTTTTGGTTATTATCTTAAATATTATTATAGATAGAGATAAACTGTATACAGCAATAATGTTCAGCAAAGTAAGATCTACAAATAAGTCAACATGACCAAAATGGTCAGTTGACCACTTTAGGAGTTATTGTCCTTTATAGTCAATTTTTAACCATTTTTCGTAACTCTTAGTAATCTTTTAGAAAAATCTTCTCCTCTGAAACTACTGGGCCAAATTTAACCAAACTTGGCCATAATCATCATTGGGGTATCTAGTTTAAAAAATGTGTTTGGTGACCCGGCAAACCAACCAAGATGGCCGCCATGGCTAAAAATAGAACATAGGGGTAAAATGCAGTTTTTAGCTTATAACTCAAAAACCAAAGCATTAAGAGCAAATCTGACAGGAAGTAAAATTGTTGATCAGGTCACGATCTATCTGCCCTGGAATTTTCAGATGAATCGGACAACCTGTTGTTGGTTTGCTGCCCCTGAATTGGTAATTTTATGGAAATTTTGCTGTTTTTGGTTATTATCTTCAATATTATTATAGATAGAGATAAACTGTAAACAGCAATAATGTTCAGCAAAGTAAGATTTACAAATAAGTCAAATGACCGAAATGGTCAGTTGACCCCTTAAGGAGTTATTGCCCTTTATAGTCAATTTTTAACCATTTTTCGTAAATCTTAGTAATCTTTTACAAAAATCTTCTCCTCTGAAACTACTGGGCTAAATTAATCCTAACTTGGCCACAATCATCTTTGGGGTATGTAGTTTAAAAAATGTGTCCGGTGACCCGGCCATCCAACCAAGATGGCCGCCACGGCTAAATATAGAACATAGGGAAAAAATGCAGTGTTTGGCTTAAACCTCAAAAATCAAAGCATTTAGAGCAAATCTGACGGAGTGAAATTGTTTATCATGTCAAGATCTATCTGCCCTGAAATTTTCAGATGATTTGACAACCGGTTGTTGGGTTGCTGCCCCTAAATTGGTAATTTTAAGGAATATTTGCCGTTTTTTGTTATAGTCTTGAATATTATTATAAATAGAGATAAACTGTAAACAGCAATAATGTACAGCAAAGTAAGACTTAAAAATAAGTCAACATGACCAAAATGGTCAAATTGACCCCCTAAGGAGTTATTGTCCTTTATAGTAAATTTTTAACAATTTTCATAAAATTTGTAAATTTTTACTAACATTTTCCACTGAAACTACTGGGCCAAGATCATTATAGATAGATAATTGTAAGCAGCAAGAAAGTTCAGTAAAGTAAGATCTACAAACGCATCACCATCACCAAAACACAATTTTGTCATGAATCCATCTGTGTGTCCTTCGTTTATGATATGCACATAGACCAAGGTGAGCGACACAGGCTCTTTAGAGCCTCTAGTTAACAATGACCATATATAATTGATATTCATGTCAACACCGAAATGCTGACTACTGGGCTGGTGATACCCTTGGGAACTAAACGTCCACCAGCAGTGGCATCGACCCAGTGGTTTAAATAGTTATCAAAGGTACCAGGATTATAATTTAATACGCCAGACGCACGTTTCGTCTACATCAGACTCATCCTGTAGGTTTGACTTTGACATATGTGATTAAAGGGAGGAATACAATACCGTGTCCCAGTTTTTGGATAATTTGTTTCTAAATGAATTTATAGGTGTCTAAAGATGAAAGGTGAAATGAGGTTTGGCACCCAGCAGTTAAATCAATGTATCTTCTTACTGGAGCCATTTATAAAAAATCTGAGACCCGCTTTTAAGACTGTGAATGGTTGATTAAATGGATAAAGACACATTTCACCTGATAGTGCCACTTTCATCCAAGTTGGAAGACCACTTTTTCTGCAATTAATGAGCTATATTTTGAGATCAATCATAGCAAAAATAAAATTAATCTACAGATTAAGATATTAAATATTTTAGCTTTAAAAATTCATTGAGTAGTTTTGGAGAAATTAATCATTAAAGACTGTTAGTTGGAGTCAGAAAATTCTGACTGTAGTTCTACCTTAATATACTCGATTTTTTTATTTACTTTTTAAAATATGTATGCGCAAGTTAGTGTGTGTATATTTTTTTATTTTTTATTTTTGTTAATGTCTCTGGTTAATGCATGCAAACTTGAAAGATGAATTTTAGATGCAAAACTTAACTCGGTTATATATATTTATACATTTTGGTTGACTTTAAAAATTACTTTTTCAATTTGATAAACCAATAAGTGCCAATAAAAAGTAAAATCACAAAAATACTGAACTTAGAGGAAAATCAATTCGGAAAGTCCATAATCACATGGCAAAATCAAATAACAAAACGCATCAAAAACGAATGGACAAGAACTGTCATATTCCTGACTTGGTACAGGTATTTTCAAATGTAGTAAATAGTGGATTGAACCTGGTTTTATAGCACTAAACCTCTCACTTGTACGACAATCGCATCGAATTTAGTAATATTGATAATGATGCGTGAACAAAACAAACAGACACAATAGGTAAAGCGCCAATTCAGTATTTCTCCGTCACCTGCGCTTTTCTCGATTTATTTTCATGACGAACGCTGAATTACAAATATTTGAAAGTCACTGATAAATAAATATGTAGAAACCGCAGAAGCTTCCTACTTTAATTAATGGCCAACTTCAGCATAAACGCCTGTCAACCTCTTTCTCGTTTTCCTAACATCGACGAAACATTTCTCGGTTCGAACGTTCAACATATGTATGCAGTACCTGCTCATAATAAACATCAACGATCATCATATACATAATTATATCATAACTTTACTGTAAGTTTAATTATAGAATAACTAATCGAAGAATTCAAATAGAGAAAAATATTCAACTCGTGACCGAACAACACTGGTAATTAAATCATGCGCTACGCGCATTCGTGAATTATTGTGTTGTTCGGTCACTCGTTGAATATTTTTCTCTATTTGAATTCTTCGATTAGTTATTCTTTTTATTACATTGGCAAATGGCTTTATTTACAGAAATTAATGCAAATCCTGTAAGGAACTATATCTTTTTTCTATGCATTCACAATTTGTTTTCATCCGCGTTATCGACGTCTTGACAACGCCTATTGTTGTATGACGTCGGGGAGTAAAATAACCACGTTTATTTCACATGTGAAATTATCGGTTTTTATTAAACTGGGAAATCAATGTAGTTGATTGCAACCAATGTTATAATTTATATTAATACGTCTCTGCAGTACATTGTCAACATTACAATCGATTGAATCACGAAAACAACGTGTTCAAATCTAAGAATATATATTTTATATCTGATTCGTTCATAGTACTTGCATCTGCAAATCTTTTGGTATGTTAATTTAAAAACTCTTTTGTACGTGTATAGTATTTATTTGTTTACGTAACTAACAAATAGTTTTAAGAATACTCACCAGCTGCCAGCAAGAAAAAAGAAAGAAAACCAAGGCAAAAAATTTACAAAATGTGTATGAACTCCATTCTGTTCTCAATTATAAATAACTGTCGTTCTTCGAGTACATAGTAATATGATGTAGCAGGAAATTAGTTCATGTACATTTTAAAGGTTACTTTTGTATATTCCGCATCTGTGTTATGATGGTGACAGGAACAGTAATCAGATAATTATTTACATTCTATTTTAGAAAATTTCCTGATTTCGAATTTTTGTTTTCATATTTGGTACAAATCATTTCCTTCTCCATTTTTTTTTAAGAAGATGAAATGATAAATAGTTAGACGATTTGTTTCATTTCGAATTCGATTAGAAATAAATATTACCTTATAGTACTTTAAATTTAAAAGATATTTTTCTTTATCAATTTAGTACATGAAAACTACATTTGAGATAAATCAACAGACACACTTACACTCAATAATACCAATTAATGATCCTGACACACTTAGAATAAACAAAACATATATATTTTTATATATATATATTTATATACAACTCGTCTAAACATCAACCCAACAATGTTAGATCTGTAAATTTGCTTTCGCAAATTTTTGGTTCTTCCCTCGCCGGGATTCGAACCCATGCTACTGTGATATCGTGACACCAAATTGCCTGCACTGCAGCCGTACCGCTAGACCACACGACCACCTGGGCTCTTAAAAAATAGAGCCTTCGCTGGCCGTGTGTTACCTTTCCACGTCAGTTTTAATCTAGCGGCGTACTGCAGTACATGATATATAAGGCATGAAGATGTTATTGTTACAGATCAGCTAAATAATCTATAGTAAAGGATCCTACAAATTAATGTAAGATACAGTCACAGAAAATAATTATATTTATAAGTACGTCTGAGTCAGTGACAACCCTACAACAGATGTATCCATCGAATCGCCATCAATGATGGTGATACATGGCTGTGTACATAAAGTATATACAACTCGTCTAAACATCAACCCAACAATGTAAGATCTGTAAATTTGCTTTCGCAAATTTTTGGTTTTTCCCTCGCTGGGATTCGAACCCATGCTACTGTGATATCGTGACACCAAATCGCCTGCACTGCAGCCGTCCCGCTAGACCACACGACCACCTGGGCTCTTAAAAAATAGAGCTTTCGCTGGCCGTGTGTTACCTTTCAACGTCAGTTTTAATCTAGCGGCGTACTGCAGTATATGATATATAAGGCATGAAGATGTTATTGTTACAGATCAGCTAAATTATCTATAGTAAAGGATCCTACAAATTAATGTAAGATACAGTTACAGAAAATAATTATATTTATAAGTACGTCTGAGTCAGTGACAACCCTACAATAGATGTATCCATTGGATCGTTATCAATGATGGTGATACATGGCTGTGTACATAATGTATATACAACTCGTCTAAACATCAACCCAACAATGTTAGATCTGTAAATTTGCTTTCGCAAATATTTACAATGTTGTATTAGATTAAATGATGTCATTAATAAGGATTTGTTTAAATCGAAATTTATCATATACTAATTATATACTAGTATGCGAAGGGATTGGACAAGAGAAAAACTATTTACTACATGTACAAGCGTAATTTTTAGTAATTTTAAGAGTTTTGTTTTTAAATTACCCCTCTGAATATATTTGAGGGGAAATAGAACATTTTGCTTTCTAAGGGACAACCAGGTAGTGTGATAGAAAACTCAAAATCTGAACGTTAAGTCACTTTTAAATGGCGTGCATTCCGGGTTTTGTTTTTTTAAATAGTGGTTGGAATAAATCTTCAGTTATACGGGTAAGAATCTCGATATATACAAAATAAAAGGACGAAGATGTATACTTCATTGTGAAATCATCCTCGGGGGATATTTAGGATACAAAAGGTCTTGTCACCACTTAAGTAATAGATAGAACTAGCAATTTATGTCGTGTGACCCATATCAAGTATACATGTTCATGACGATACAATGTAACTGTAAATCACTATTTTAGGTTGTGTTGGAACGGGGAAACAATCAGTAAATACAGGCAGAACATTTACATTGTGTCCTTGCAAAACAAATTAAACTCTCGTAACTGTATTTGCATTTTTATTTGATTCAATGAAATTGAGACCAAGTCTTGTCAGAATTAGATACTGATTTATTAATTAATTGATATTTACGTTTAATTCATATTTCATAATTAGATGTCTGTATTACAAATATAGGTCTTGAATGTTTCTTTCAGAAAAGCTTTTAGATATACTAATAACTATTATGACTAATAATAACTTTTGTTAAACCAAATAGATAAATACTACTGCAGCTATTTGTTTTAAATCAAATTCCATTTTGAACCTTTACTTATACAAATATCTGTTTTGAATGATTTTCTGTTAAAATTTTGATATTTTACATAATATAATATGTCTGTTTCAAAAGTCTTTAACTATATCAACATGTATATCGATAAACATTTGAAAAGCAAAGAAAGCTACATGACAGATCTCATTGCTCAAACTTATAGAGGAACGTTTGTGAAGTTTATCTAGTAGTGCATTTCTAGCCATATGAATTGCCATCAAATCTGTCCCTAGTCGCGCATTTCTAGCCATTGGAATTGCCATTAAATCTGCATAAATTATGGAAAACCTCTATAAAACTTTCAAAGTATTTTTTAGAATTTTCATGTTTTTCGGAATTCTTTTTTTGACAGATGGGATTTTGGTTTTTAAAGCAAAATTGAAATTTGAGATGAATGATTTGTTTGAAAAATCTGGTGCTGTTGGAATAACTCTTGCTGACAACAAAATTCGATGCATTAGAGACTGCGAAGCTAAAGGAGAATGTCTTTCTGTTTTCTACAATGTGGACTTGAAAGAGTGCGTAATGCATAATAAACAGTTCGACTTACCATCGTTTCCGGTACCAAGTGGTTCAGGAGCTGCATGGAGAAATTATCTCACAGAAGATGGTAAGACTTGCACTTACAACATAAGACAAAATGACGCATTTCCTTCTATGGACTCTTTAAAACAGAAAGTGAGATTTGATCGATTTTTGATAAAATTATGACCATCATGACATTAATTGATTTGGCTATTTTTTTGTCATTTTCGATCATATATCTTTCCACTTGTTTCAGTTCTGACTTCATTGACTTTCTGATAAATGTTAATCAAGAAAAGTGCTTCGGACACATACAATCTATACCGTATTGAATAATTTTCATGTTTGGCTCAAAAACATTTTCTCACATTTATACGGTGATTAGTGTTATCACGGAAATGATTAATATTAAAGAACAAAAACATTTTTTTGCAAATAAGTGAAATAACTTTTAATGATTTGTGCAGTTCTGTAACATAGATTGCAATCGTTTTGTTTTGTTTTTTATTTTATTTTTTGTTTCAGGGTCGTAAGACTGGATTAAAGTGTTTGTTGACGCTCCACAAATTGCCTTTACCAATTTTACACAAGCTCTGTTACACTATTTGATAAAGAGTTACCGAAACGATAATAAGAGTACAAGAAAGAATAAACGGAATATGTTTTGTTGAATAATTTCTTAATAAATAACTTAGATTTCTTTTGTAATTTAGGACGCCAATACATAGTAGGAACTTTATATGATGTTCAATAACTGCTTTTGGTTCAGTCTGCTGGAAAATGTTCATATAATATATTGTTAATAGTAGAAGAAGTCTGAGTGATCGTGCTTCATTTTATGTTTTATAACTTTGAGTATCTTAGTACGAAATAGAATGCTCTCCCAGACTATGCTTTCTTTCCTTTTTTTTTCTTAAGATGCAAAGACTTTTGGCGTGGATCGGTATTTTTACATCCCACCATTGTGTTATTGTGCTATTGTGATGTTTTGTATTTTTGTTTTTTTCAATTTTTTTTTCGTATGTGCTTTGACTAAAGAGTGTATGACAATAAATTTTCGCTCATGTTCTCTTACTATGAACAACAATTTGTTTTTAATATTTCTGTACTTCTAACAACACAATTGTTAAATTTAAATTTACTTGTGCAAGTTATTTTATTTAACGCCATTTGTCTAAGGTTGTAGTTGATATTTTGCCATTGTTTTACATCTCCATCTTTATTATTAATATCGTATTTATATTGTGGCATAGATCAAATGTATTCGTTCAGTGTATGTTTACTTGTTTTTGTTAATATGTCATTTCGATTGAGTTAAGCCATTTCAATAGATATTTTATTGTGTCTTTCTATGTATTGTTGACTACTGTGTCAGATTATGGTGAAGGTTGGCGCCTGTTGTGACGTTAAAACCCGCTGCATATGTTGGCATCTGTCCTATGTCTGGAACCTGTTGTTCAGTGGTTGTCGTTTGTTGCTGTGCTTCATAAGTATTTCTTGATTTTTACACAGATTAGACCGTAGGTATTCCTGTTTGAATTGTTTTACACTTATTCTAGTCATTTTGAGGCCCTTTATAGCTTGCTGTTCGGTGTGGGCCAAGGTTCCATGTTGAAGGCCGTACTTTGACCTATAAATAATAATTGTTTACTATTTACACATTGTGACTGGGATAGAGAGTTGTTTCATTGGCACTCAAACTACATCATCTTATTTCTATATGCCATTTTTTTACCTAGTTGTTTAATGTTGTGTTTTTATAATGATTAAGATTATAACACAATGTTGACATTTTGTACCTCTTATGTCTATTTGTTTTGCTCACATATTGTTGTCAAAATAATGAAATTGTATGCAACTATCATACAAATACGAGGTTTAGCTAACTATAACACCAAGTTTAATCCAACATTTTCTACATAAGGAAATGTCTGTACCAAGTCAGAAATATGGCAGTTGTTTCATTTCGTTTGATGTGCTTGAGTGTTTTTTTTTTATTTTGCCATTTAATAAAGGGCTTGACGTTTTGAATTTACATTAGAGTTCGATATTTTTGTAATTTGCTTTTTTATAGCTTTTTCATAAGCGTCCTGGTCGCTTCTAGATCTTGTCTGATTGCAATTGGGATGCTATGTACAATGGCCAGACGTTTGACGGTCTTGATGTCTGATCGATAAATAAACCTTGTAAAACAAATATACTAGTCAACAGAAGAAACGATACACAAGTTTGAACTCCAATTTATCATAAAATATAATAAATAGGAAAAACTGTTACATTATACAATGAAAAACATTCATTTACGAAGCAAATGCAGATGATTAAAATAATTTGGCCAAAATATCGAGTTATTAAACACAGGGGGCAAATTTAATTTTGCGGAAAATGATGACAATAGTCGGCACTTAATTTCGAAGATGAGAATTAACTATTCAAATATCTGCAACGGCATTCAAATGTTACGCAGACCATGTTTAAGTTTAAATTTTAAGTTGTAATATCGAATATTTGAAATAATTTTTGCCTTAAATCAATGATTTTAATAAGAAATTACACTCTGTAAAAAATAGACAAATTGGGCATATTGGGCAATTATTTACCTTGGTACATTGTATCCAATTTCATTATATTTGGAAAATACATTGCCTTGTATCGTTTCTTTTGTTAACTAGTGTACATATTTGACATGTTTGATGCATCTACATATGCAACCAGCTGAAAGGAATATTTGTATTACTTCCCAGTATAATTTGTCGGTACTGATGGTCTGCAATGCTCTTCAACTTCAAATTTTATTTGGCCATTATAATTTTTTTTATTCGAGCGTTACTGATGAGTCTTTTGTAGATGAAACGCGAGTCTGGCGTATAAAATTGTAAGCATGTTATCTATGATTAGATTATATACTATTAATTAACCATTTTTCCAATAATTGTCTTTGTCATTGCAAGATGTAAATCAAAAGCTCTTATGGAAAAAGGAGATGAATTGAAACTCCATGGAGTTTGACTCGTCGCTAGCAAACTTTTGTCAGTCGTCTTTTGTACGGGTTTTTGATTTTATTTTTGATTTTTTTTTAAAGTTCGGCAAAATTATATCCGTAGGTGAACTAAAGTGGTGTGTTACAATGTGCATACATCCGGGAAAATAAATAATCAAATTGCAAGATTATTTCTACACAACAAATAAATGTAGTTATGCCAACGGTTTGATAAACTATCCATTTTCCTTTACGTCCGTTTTTATTTTGCATCTTGATTAGTGGAGATCATATTTATTAGACGTGTACTTCGCATCATAACATCTTAAAGAGAGGCGAAAGATGGATTCCAGAGCGACATTCAAACTCACAAGTCGAAAACAAACTGACAACGGCATGAATAAACCTGAATTTCAAACGAAACGTATTGCCGTGATATACTACTTACGAATATTCTGTTCTCCTATTCTCATTATACTTACACCAATTCCGACGTACTGTATGTCACTAGTTTGTATAACATGAAAATAAGAAGACCTGGTATGATTACCAATTAGACAACTCTCCAAAAAAGACCAAACGACACCGAAGTTAACAATAATAGGTCACCGTAAGGCCCTTCACAGATGAGTAAAACCCATACCACATAGGCAGCTTCTAAAGGCATCGAAAAGACAAATGTAAAACTGTAGTTGTCATGAGCACTAGCGATTGAAAGAGTTCATGTTGCTAAATCTTCATTCATGTTACTACATGTATAATTGATTTCAATGTTTTGTCTTATTTTTATCTATTGGGGGGCGGGGTGTATTTCTGGCTTTGTGTTTATCCCACTTATAAAATTATCAATAAAAAAATACTTGTACACGCTTGTATATAAGTGAGTATGTTTGTTATGTCGCCTGCTTTCTCATTTAGTATACCTCAAATTTCCTTTTAGTTATGCCTTAAAATTTGTTATTCCACTATAATCAAGAAGATTCCTGACCTGCAAGAGTGTCGTTCGTTTAATTGTTCAAGATAACAGTCGTACACAGCTACTTTTGCATAGGTACTATTTCTGTACTTAAAATCTGTAGTACTGGAAATTTACTTGTAATATTTAGTACTATTTCGTTACTTTAAAATTATTGTAATATTTAGGTACTTGTATTTTCGAGTACTTCATTTGTACTCAAAATATTGGTACGAAAATGATACCAACAATGATCACAGTATTCCATGTTTGAACATCATAACTTCATGAGATTTTAAAAGACAAACGTTCAAAATCCTGAAAATGTAACCGTGCAACCAAAAATCTGTAGTACTTAAATTTCAAGTACAAATCAAGTACTGTAAAATACAGGTACTTAAATATTACAATAATTCGTAAGTAACACAATATAGTACTGAATATCAAAAGTAGATTTCCAGTACTACAGATTTGTGGTACATAAATAGTACATACATAGTACCTATGCAAAAGTAGCTGTGTAGATGGATACATAAATGGAGTGAGCATTTTTTTATAACAATGCCTTTATTAATTTAAATTCTTCCTTTTTATATCGGCGATGACTATGTAAATAGATTAAGCATGGTCTCAATATGACTCCCTCTGCCAGAAGCCAAAATGTATGGAAGCCATACTTCTACATCCTTTCTACAGTGTATAAGAACTATATTTGAAAATTAATGTGACTTTTAGAGCAAGTGATGTTTCAAAAACATATTTCTGAGTTCTTTTAATTAACCTGATTGTTTCTAGTTAAAGGCACCTGTTCTCCAGAAAACAATTACTACAGACCACTTCAGTTTTGCTACAGTGTGCATGAAATTACTTCAATAAATTTTAATGACACACATGCCTTATGTGCTGCGAGAGGCGGAAAGCTAGCTGCTGTGACTTCTCAAGAAATGCAAGATTATTTCACGAACTTTCTAGGTAAATGTATTATCTTTGCAGATGTATATTAAGTAAAAGTTATCAAAGCCAATGAATTTTTTTCTGAACAGAACGTTCAAAGAAAAAAAAATGAATTTAAGCTATTTTGAAAGAACTTGAAGAACACGTGATATTTTAATTATGATTCACAGAAATGAGACGTGTCATTTCAATAGTGTCCAATTTTACGAGACATGAATATATACGATTATCGCTATTTTGTGCATTTTTCCTTTGATCTTTTTTTGTGATAATTTTCATATCATGCTACTCACTTGAGATGGAAAAATTATCGCTAGAAACTAAGGACGCCACGTGCGTTACTAACGAAATTGACATTGAAATTGACAACGTCGTCATAGGTAAAATAGCGATAAACAGATTATCATTGGTCATCTCAACTCGATTGCTTTTCTCACTTTCGCTGTTCCAGCTCAAGCGAGAAAATCAATCTCGTTGAGATAACCAACGATAATCTATAAGTATTAATTAACGTCAATCAGATACACATTATCACCAATTCTGTAATGAGTTTTGGAATTGGTCAATAGAGAGACTATATGTGGCAGTGTTGAGTTTTAAACCAAATATATTATAATCACCCTTACTATTTTAACATGTTGGAAGAATTGGTTTACAGTTTTATGAGAAAAAAGTTAACGTTCAACCTTTATCTTTAAAAATAATTTAGCTTATTTTTTATGCATACAGTGAATGATATTGTGTAAAATATTTGAAGACCAAAATGCTTTTTTGTTTCATTAAAACAAATCTGTAAAATCCATTGGAAAGATACGAAAAAGTTTGTTTGGTTTTTTGCTTTTTTTTTTTTTTAGGGGGGTCGCTTTTAAGTATCTTGATCCTATATAATTTATTCTGATCTAAGAAGTTCAACGCCAATAAAATATATAATACACTTTCATCTTGATATTTTTTATTTTAGCATGAGTGATTTAAATTGGTTTTATAACTGGGTTTTTTCCACTGAATTTTAGATATGATTCAAAATTTCTAATGTCTCACATAAATTACCTTTTCAGCTGATAGACCCCATGTCAGAATATGTCTAGCAGGCAACGAGCAACCAGACGGAAGTTGGAAATTAGAAGACGGTACCGCTATGTCATATTTTAACTGGTACCCTGGACAACCAGAGTCTGCGACTCAGCGTTGTATTGTTATAAAAGCTACTTCACTTGGTGATATGTGGATGGATCGTAATTGTATAACATCTTTCCTTTATAGCTGTTCATTTGTTTGTGAATACTAATTCGCCGTTTCAGAATCTAATGCATTCTGGGTAATATTTTCAAAAGTGTACACCAAAACGTCGTGATTGGTTAAAAACGTCCTAAACAATTGAAATTCAACCAATGACATGACGTTATTTTCATTTTGGGGTACAAACAATGAAATCGCCTATATTCCTTTAGATTCTGAAACGGCCAATTGAGAGGTAATCGATCAAATAAGTTTGGAAAATGAGTACAATAAGCTTTAGATTGAAAGGATTAAATGGTCGTAACAATATTGTTTATAAAATGTTTGACTTTTTATAATTGGTATATATATATACTAGTATAAATGTATACATATTTCCCATTTCCTTTCTCAATTTTCTATGGCGTACATGTAGGATACATATGCAATCAAAGTTATACACAATCATAAAATAATGTTTGAAACTCACAGTTATGCTGGGGATGTGTGTATGATACATGTTTATCAAAACTGCTATTCAAAACAAACCCATGCATATGTTTATATGCTCAAATGTAAACATTGAATGTACATCATCGGTATAAACTATGAAGCTCCTACAAGTGTTTTAGAAATTAGCTCTTGATACAATTGTAATAAAATTCTGATAAAATGACTGACCGTTACAAATAATACTAATAAAATACTGATTAAAATTGAGGTTATTTTCATCTCTTATTTTCAGTAAAATAAAATTTTTGAACACAAAGCCAACGTAACACTTGGGTACGTATTAGAAAAAAAATAACAAAATTACCGAGCTTCAAGGCAATATCAAAAGGGGACGTCCATATAAACTGACAAAATAAGACGATATCAATCAACGGAATAAGTAGAAAACAACTACCATATTCCTGACTTAGTAAAGTTATTTTGCGGAGAAAATAGTGAGTTGAACCGGGTTTTCAGCTTCAGCACCTAGAATCTTTGACTAAATATAAAAAAGAAGATGTGGTATGATTGCCAATGAGACAACTCTCCACAAGAGACCAAAATAACACAGAAATTAACAACTATATAAATGATCATCGTACGGCCTTCAACAATGAGCAAAGCCCATACCGCATAGTCAGCTATAGAAGGCCCCGAAATGACAATGTAAAACAATTCAAACGAGAAAACAAACGGCCTTATTTATCTTAAAGAAATGAACGAAAAACAAATATGTAACACATAAACAAACGACAACCACTGAATAACAGGCTCCTGACTTGGGACAGGCACATAAATATACTAGTATCTTGTATTATTAGTGAAATAAAAATTGAATATGTATCTATTTGGTCTTGCAAATGAACATTTTGACAAACAGGTCGAGACTTTCTTTGACTAACTCTGGCTCATAATATTTTTTTCCCAGACATCGATTCTTTGTAAGAAAGCGTTTACCACTTTTGTGTTGACATGAATTATCATGATATAGTCATAATTATAAATTAACTGTTTACAAAACTTAGAATTTTTGAACTACTGAGGCTTTTCTACCTCAGGAATACTTTACCTCAGCTGTATTTGGCAAAACTTTTTGGAATTTTTGGTCCTCAATGCTCTTCAAATTCGTAATTTATTTAGTCATTTTAACTTTTTTTTTATTCAAGTCACCGATGAGTCTTTTGTAGAAGAAACGCGCGTCTGGCGCAAATACAAAATTTCAATCCTGGTATCTATGATGAGTTTATTTATTAGTAAAAGTCAATAGACTGCAATCCAATGACAAAAGTTTTCGGATGCAAGATGGGTGTGTTAATCTTATAAACTGAAATATTTTCATAACCAATACAGCAATATCTTTGTCACAAATAATCAGTCAAGTTGGGAACGAAAAGATACTTTGGGAGATAAATGTTTATATATATTGTTACATAAGTACCACACATCTCCTTTGATACACCACCAACACCTAATTCAGTAAATGATCCGAAAAGACGTAAAAAATAACTTCACAGTTACAACCACTCTACTTACATCTCCGTTTTGGTGGAGTTTGTTTTCAATACAATATTCAAATACCAGAACTCTCAAAAAGATGAACGTATTTGGTTTTAATAGTTCATACCAAAATTCAAGAGGTAAATCCTCTGGATAACTACTATCATTGTTGTCTTGAAAGTATGCCTAAAATAACTGTATAGGAATACCAGAACAGACAATTGTATTAATCATAAAAAAAATCATATAAGAATTCAAATATCGAATATATATATAAAGGTAAATATATTGAGATTGAAATATAACATGTGTTTTATCATGTAGCGTTATGATAAGGATAATGCTAGAGATATAATCAGGACACGGGTAAGATATATGGTTAGGATAAGGGTTACATTATGTTTAGGGCAGGGATGGGGTAATTAAAAATGTAATGGTAATTAAGTGTAATGCATTACAATTTTCCATGTAATTGAATGTAATGTGTAATTGAGCATTTTTTTTAGTTACATGTAATGGTAATTTAATTAATTACATTGAAAAAAGCATGTAATGCTCAATTACTTTGAATTACATTTCAATTACATGTACTTTTATGGTATTAAAGATAAGGATTTGTGTTTAATAATATAAAATGAAATATTATATGTATTTTTTAAATATTGATATAACATGCTTTTTTAATATATGAAGTCTGTAATTTATTCTGAAGTTTTTTTTATCATTTATTTGACTTACAGATTTTTTTTAAATAGTCTTATGATTTAAAAAATGTGAGAATCATATACAATGTATAAGTGTTTTTCAGTTTTTAAGAAATATCTTTTAACTATATAGGTTGATAAGTAATGAATCACCTTGTTAAACATAAACAAAAAAAATATGTCACTGTAAAACATCTTTCTTAGACATTTTTTTTTAGAATTTAAAATCATTTTGTCAAATAAGTATACACAAAAGGATTATAGAAATAAAAATTAACAGCTGTAAAAACAAACAGCAATTAATCAGATTAAAATGTCCAGGGGCAATGCCACTATTACATGTATTTCATCTAATTAGCAAAATATTGCTAATATTTAGACCAATTATATACATCATGTACATTGTATGTGCTAAAAATTATTTTCAATATTGTGACAAGCACACTTTTTAATATTTTTAAAGTAAAATAAAAAAATATGTTTAATTCAGTTATATATGTTTATTCATATTATGTTAAATTCAAATGAGTTAATTTCTGAGATATCAAAGTACCCCTTGATGTAATGGCAAGTTAATTGGAACAAATTCCCTCTCAATCCTATCAATATGATGATTGTCTATTAATCATAAAACTTCCATGTTCTGATCAAGCAATATCTAGCACATTAGCTCATGTCGAAAGACTATTTACAATTACTGTTTTCAGACCAGACAGATTCAGACTAAATGACAAAACATTAAAATAACTAAATTAAATGATTATCAAATGCAACGCTTGAACTATGCTTACATGAATATTTTACACATGCATTATATATACATGTAAAATATTGTTAAAAATATCATGATGAAATGTAATGTGTAATTTAATTAATTACTTTAGTAAAGTAATTGTAATTTAATTAATTACATTTCAAAAACTGTGTAATGTGTAATTGATGTAATTGATCATTTTTGCAATGTAATGTGTAATTTAATTAATTACATTCCAATGTAATTGACCCCAAGTCTGGTTTAGGGTAAGACTTAGGGTTAAGGTTACAATAAGGGCTTTTCTTTTTTTATTCGATTAAAATCAGGATGGGAAAAGCGGCTATTCGTAACTCCCATTAAGCACGGCCTAATTTGGCAGATGACAGTACCGGTAGGATTTTATATTTCCTCAATACTTTTGTTCAACAGCATTGTTGGTAAAGAACATTGGTAATTGTCTGTATAATATGTAGGACAACACGAATATCAAGCGTTCTGCAGATATAATAACGAAATAATGGTTTTATACGACGGTAAAAAAAAAACACCAAGAAGCCGTACGTAACTTTAAGAATGAAAAAAAGTTCGTAAAGGACTTTACGGCCGTGTGTAACTTACTTATAATTTTATTGATTTGTCAACAGTATACCGAAAACTTCTTTCAATTTAACAATTTTAATGCACATATTGCGCTGTTTACAAAATATGGACAAATCGGAGAGTACGGATACAAAATAAAATAATGCATTCTTCAACCAATCATCATTTACATGCTACATTTGTATAAAGTGAAAACAATGCTGCACGTCGAACACATCTATTGGTGTCATTGTTGTTGTTGTAGTGGATTTGAAGAAAAATATCATGAGCTTTTCTCCATATACATTGGGTATAATAAAAGAAGCAAACTTTGCCAGAAATTCCAGAAAAGTTTCATCTTGTATGTAGATCTGAAATTTCGGAAGTTTTCTTGTTTATATAAATGCGGGATAATAGTTTTTGTTGAGATTGATCCTGTTTACAAGTAAAGAAATCGTCATTATCAGAAGAAGAAAAAAGCTGAGGCAGACCTTTAATTGTCAGTAATATATTATGTATATCCTATGTAATATATACAAAGACATATAATACAATTATTCTATTTCATACCTCCGGTATACACACATTTACGAACAGATAACTTTTTTTTTATTTAACGCAATGTTCTTAAATTAAAAGACTGTGAATGTAATATTTAAGCGAAATGTAGCACATATATGTAACACTCAGAAACGTGTCCAACATCCCAAAAAGTATTATAACAAAAAAAACGAACTCCAAGGAAACTTCAAAACGGGAAGTCCCCAAGCAAATGGCAAAATCAAATGCTCAAACACATCAAATGGACAACTGTCATATTCCTGTCTCGGTACAGACATTTTCCTATGTAGAAAATGGTGGATTAAACCGGGTTGTATAGCTAGATAAACGTCTCACTTGCATAGCAGTCGTATGAAATTCCATTATATTGACAAAGATGTGTGAACAATACGAACAGATATAATAGAAAAAATATTTACAAAAAGCAGTCAACATTGTGTTATAATCTCAATCACTATAAGACAAGGAAATATGTCAACAAAGATACACAAAAAGGCATATGGACAAATCACATTAACAAAAATGTACAATAGCACAATAATACTATGACGGGATGTATAAGTACCGAGCCTCGTCAAATGAATATTGGCAAAAATAGTAAACAGTAAAAGTAGTAATTTATAAAGACAAACAAAAGATGCTTTTTTATTAAGATGATAAACAACATCAGTACAGTACCTAAAATCTATACTTCAAGACCATCGTGTATTATTTGTGAAGATGATACGAAATATTTATCAACAAAGGTATTGGTATCTTCCGATGAACTTTTAAAGAAAAAGGGCGAGACATTCTTTGAAATACCCCTTATTCATCAACTTTCTGCCAGACACTGGTGACGTTTTACAATGTCTGAGTAGCAGCTGCAAGCTCTTGAATACCGAATGAGTATTCAAGAGCTTGCAGCTGCTTAGTTTGGAAATGTATTTCCCATATGCAGGTGAAATTGGTATATTGTTACTAAGGTGGAGGAAATTGATAATTTCAAAATTAAAATCGTCTCGTTCGTCATATATTCCGATTCCCCCAAAACGTGTCCATATGACGTCACTGAATAAAATCAAATAACAAAAAAATCTGAACTCCTAGGAAAATTCAACACGAAAAGTCCCTTATTATATGGCAAAATTAAAAGCTCAAACACATTAAACGAACGAAAAACACCTGTCATATTCCTGTCTTGGTACAGCCATTTCCACATGTAGAAAATAGTGGGTTAAACCTTATTTTATAACTACATGTAGCTAACCCTCTCACTTATATGATAGTCGCATAAAATTCCGTTATATTGATAACAGTGAGAACAAAACAAACAGACATAATAGGTAAAAATGTCAAATTGAGGGGTACAGCAGTCAACGTTGTGTTATAATCTTAATCTCTATAAAAACAAACAAATATGTCAACAAAGAAAAACAAAATGACATGAAGGGAGACCGCCCGTCTCTCTCTCTGCAAGTTAAGAACACTTGCAAAAATACTTGTGGTGTCCGATAGTGGCATTTTGGAAGGCAGCATTTCTGTCCCTTTCCATTATACCCTCATTTTCCAGTGGCAGTCAAAATTTCCCAAGCCTGCCCGTATTGTGTGAGGGGTATGAAGGGATGTCATTCCGAATTCCCAAAAATATTTTAAACATTTACTAATTTCCAGACGTTGTCCTCTCTCAGCAGAGGTTTTCAACGGAAATATAAAAGCGTCAAAGAATAAAGCAGCAGATGGGGTGCTGTCTTCGTATCACATTTCTCTATATCTTTTAATAATCATTCTAATATGATGACCTATTATCGTCAACCAGTATAATCGCAAGTAGCTACATTTAGCGCAAACGCAGTAATACGCAAAAATGGCTGTTCCGCCCTACGACCAAATGGTGATTCTGTATCTACTATGAATTTATTTTTATTTAACTTATTTCAATATCCAACTACATACTATTTCTCTATTTGACAATGCTCTGTTTTCATTTAGTAACATTTTGGTTACTTGTCAAATAAAATTACATTACGATATTTCGATGATAAATTTTGTTGATGTAGTAAAAGTCAATTTCAAAATTGTTTGTTCAAAAATACACGTCTTAAAGTCATATATACGTAATGTACACATTGTGCTTTGTTTTGTTCATTTAACGTTACGAACGACCGTTCTATATAAATACTTCACGTTACGAACAACTACCTTCAAAGTAACGGACGGCTTCTTGGTTTTTTTTTTACCGTAGTGTAAACCCATTATTTTGTTATTACATCTCCAGAACGCTTGACATTCATGTTGTCCAACTTATTATACAGACAATTACCAATGTTATTATACAGACAATTACCAATGTTATTATACAGACAATTACCAATGTTATTATACAGACAATTACCAATGTTATTATACAGACAATTACCAATGTTATTTACCAACCATGCTTTTGATCGAAAGTATTTAGGAAATGTAAAATGTTACCGATACTGTCACCCGCCATATTTGGCCGTGCGTAATCTCAAAAGTGTACACATGCAACTGATATACTGAGTAATTTGAATATATTTTGAAAATGATTCTACGATTCTACATAAAAAAAATATATATAAATTGACCATATCTTTTTCTAACCACTCAGGCTGTGTGATAGACCCACCAAAATATTAACATTAATTTACTTTTAAATGGCGCTTATTCCGTTTTTTTGGGGGGTTTTTTTTTTGTTTTTTTCTACTGAATAGAGGTTAGAAAAAATCTTCGGCTGTGAAGGTAAGATCCTCGATAAATAAAGGACGATGATGTATACCAAAATGTGCATTAATCGTCGGGGGATACTCAGAGTAGAAAGTGTCATGTCACCACAGAATTAATGGAAAGAACTAGCATTTTTTTTTGGGGGGGGGGGGGGGGGGGTTGTACAAAAAAAATGTATGGCCTTTGTCAAAAAAGTTACGCACTTTCAAGACAATACTATTCAAATGTAAACTACTTTCGTAGTATTTTTGGAACGGGAAAACAAACAGTAAATAAAAGCAGAACATTAACATTGTGTTTCATCGAATACCCGTGTAAATGTATATGCAATGCTAATTGATGAAATGTAGTTGAGACTTAGTCTACTTAGAATTGAATACCGATAAATTAATCAATTGATATTTGCGTTTATAATGAAATTCAAAACAGTGTAGCTGTGGCCATTGATTGACACATTAAAATCATCCATTGACTGGGACAATTTAGGTGAACGTTTGTATGTAACGACCAATGCTCAATATGTACTTTTTAAAGACATTAAACTATGGGGTCACCAAAGGTTCTCAACACCTAAATAAAGTAATTCGAAAAATTAATCAGAAATAACACGATATTTTGATTTATATCAATTATATAAATCAAAACACAAAGGTTATTCCTGATTCATTTTTCGAATTATTTTATAATTAAAGGTGTTAAGAAACCTTTAGTGACACCACAGTTTAAATGTCTATCGTAGGTACGTCGTGAACAGCGGTCGTTACAGACAAACGTTCACGTAAATTGTCCCGCAGTCAATGGATGATTTTAATGTGTCAATCAATGGCCACAGCTACACTGTTTTGAATTTCATTCTAATTAACATTTCATAATCAGATTTTGATAATACAAATAAATGTCTTGAACACCTTTTTCAGAAAACTTTAAAATATGCTTATATAACATTACGACTCATTAAAGTTTCTATTATATAATAAATATGTAAATACTTCTGCCTACTGTTTTAATTCAAATTCCGTTATGAACCTTTATCAATACAAATATTTGTTTTCAATGTGTTTTCTGTTAAAATTTGGTCTTTCAAAAGTCTTTGAATTCATCTACATGGATATCGATAAACTTCTGAAAAATAAACAAAGCTTAATGACATATTACATTGCTCTAATGTATATAGTGACGTTTGTATAGTATACCTACAAATGTAGTAGTACATTTCTATTCATTTGAATAGCCATCAACTCTGAGTAAACTATGGAAAACCTAAGTAAAACTTTCAAAGTATTTTTGGGAATTTTCAAGTTTTTTACAACACTTTCTTTGACAATGTTTGACAGATGGGACTGTGGTTTTTAAAGAAAATTTAGAGATTGCGGCGCTTAAGTAGAATGCCTTTCTGTTTTCTACAACGTGGACTCGAAATAGTGCATAATGCATAATAAACAGTTCGACTCATCGTCGTTTCCGATACCAAGTGGTTCAGGGGCGGCATGGAGATACTACGTCACAAAGGATGGTAGAATTTCTCTTCCTGCAATAATACATTAGACAACAAGTCAAGATGTCCCTTTGTTTGGACTTTATTAAAACAAAACGCGGCATGCATTTCGTCGCCTTTTGAAATCAATAATTGCATTTGGCTATTATTGTTGGTCCTTTTTGATTGTATAGCTTTCCACGTGTTTCGGTTCTTATACATCCTTGACTTTCACATGTTTCAAATATTTTACTTTGATCGTTTATCGTGAATGTTAATCCAGACACATACAATATAGTAGGTATTATTTTCATTATTTTTCGTGATATTCTTTAATTTTGTGTTTATACAATAATTCTCATTGTCGGATGAAATATATTTGTACATATTTATACAGTATATGATGTGATCACGGAAATGATGAATAATAAAAAAAAAAAAAAATTTTTTGGCATCTAAAAAGAATAAAACTTTATATTCAATTTTATGATTTATGAGGTTTGTTTTCATCTTTTACAGCAATGAATAGTTTATTTTTCTAATGAAAAATTTCCGAAAAGAGAGGTCGTAAGATTTTTTTAACAAAATATATGTTTTCTTCATAGATTAGCCTTAGATTCATGTGTAATTTGGCATTGATATTGTTATATTTATAAATTAACTGTTTACAAAATTTTGAATTTTTTGAAATACTAAGGCTTTTCTACCTCATGCATAGACCTTAGCTGTATTTGGCAACACTTTTAGGAATTTTGGTTCTCAATGCTCTTCAACTTCGTACTTTATTTGGCTTTTTTTTTACTTTTTTGGATTCGAGCGTCACTGATGAGTCTTTTGTAAACGAAACGCGCGTCTGGCGTATATATAAAATTTAGTCCTGGTATCTATGATGAGTTTATTGGAAGTCAATAAATAGTACGAACTTTATGATGTACAGTTGCCGCTTTAGGTTTTCTATGTTGAAAAAATGCTCATGTATTATATATTTTGATAGTAGGAGTGCCAGTTATCATGCATGAACTTGTGTTTTAGTTTTGAGTTTCTCAGTATAGTACTAACGTCAAACGACAGATTATTGTTGCCTGCTTTGTCAGCTGGCACGAACGCAGAAAGCTCTTCAAGAGTTATTTTCTTAAAAAGAATCAAAATTGGTAAGCTAGGAATCAGATTGTATGTCTTCAGTTTCGTAACGTGTCTTGCTATGGGCTAGTACGTTAAAAATAGTTCCATAGCACTATCGTGTATGTACATAAATAAAAATACTGTTTGCCTTTTTGTTTATTGTTATGTACATAAGACCCGTGATCCCCAATTAAGCTTTTTTGTTTGAAATTTGGATGATGAATTCAATTCTTAAACGTTGGTATTGGCTTGATGTCTGGTCGCTAAATAGTTTATGTTTATCAAACACAAATCTGATGCATCTTATACGTAGGTGACCAGTTGAAAGAAAATATGTCATATCTACCCACTACAGCTTTACCATTGATTTAACTCCGATTGAAATTTTAAATCCTTTGTATATGTCAATCCACTTTACTATGGCTATCTAATTAAGTAACTGTTTCAGTTTGTTGTCTTCGTGTATGCAATGTTTGTTACTGGACCCCTTTAGACACCTTTCAAACTTTAAAGTCTGTAATAAAAAATACTGTATTAATTATAGAATTCTCATACTCAAATTGTAAGGTAATTTTATGGCTATTTTATGATAGTTTTTTTTCTGGAATTACCTTCATCGGGAACGCTCAAAGCCGATTATTTTAGACCCAAAGAATGCTGAATGAGAACCGATCGGAAACGCATTCGAAGAGCTTCGTTACAATTTTTTTTTTTTTTTTTTTAAATACCCAAATCCATCTAAGGCTAACTTTGCCCGCTGGACCTAAGAATCTTCATTATTTCAAAATTTATAACTGGACAATTTTAGAAGGTCGCCTTCAAACTATTTTAACCACGCCACATTATGTATGTGTCTGTCGCAAGTCAGGAGCATGTTATTCAGTGGTCATTCAATCAACGTGGCTCTGTACTTATAGTTTTCTAGTTTCTAGTTTCTAGTTTTTTTGCTAATGTGCTTTGTCTGTGTGCCTTTTTGTGTTTCTTTCTTCCATGTGACGTGGCTCTGTACTTATACATCCCGTTATGTGCCATGGTAAATGTTTGTTTATATATCTGTTGGTTTTTATCGTGATTAAGATAATAACACAATATTGACTGCTGTTCCCCTATTTTTGACATTTTTACCTATTATTGTCGTGTGTTTTGTTCACACATCGTTATTAATATTTTGGAATTTATACAACTGTCATACAAGTAAGAGGTTAGCATGTTTAGCTAGCAAGAATTTTTACCGTTATTCGTCATTAAGACCATGATGCAGTTATAAAAGCATTTGCAATTGGCACTGCCTCCTCGGTCATGAATATTTACTATGAAACTTTCGCATGGTTTTATGATAGTGTTCATTGACTTTGAAATTTGCATATTTTATATGTAAAATTATTACAATTTTCATTTCTACATTTAATTTAGATACATGCGAGACACATCTCTGTGTTAACAGTTTATTTCTATATTGCATTAGCTTTGCTAATAGTTGAAGGTTGGACCGTTACCTACATTACATGAATGCTTAAATTTTCGTCTTATGGACTCTGTTGGTTAGTTGTCAGGGGCGGATTCAATAGTTTTTAAAAGGGTTGCTACCTAGGATAAAGGGGGATACCAACCATAAGTCCCCATTCAAAAGAATTGTATGACAAATGGGTCCCCGGTTGTCTAATTCATGTGTAATTACAAATGATATTCCTTATTTTATATTATTCTGACTTTCTGTTTAACCATGCATATATCGTTGCATATAATATCTTCATTATAAGCATTTACCTTGATAAAATTGAATACTTGTGTAACATAAAAAGAAAAATGTGTAAAATAGAAATAAATTGATCTAGCAAATAAAGAAAGTGTAGTCTGTTAAAAGGGAAAGAGAAAATGATAAACAATTATCATTGGGCGACTGCAATACATGATAGTTGTCGTAATGGAAATGGATTTCTTGTGTTCTACGTTGAAATATTAACCATACATTTAAAACATATAGTTTCATTACTGAATGATATTCATTACAATTTGTTAATTAACACGATAAGTCACAATTTCAATTAATAGTCAAATGATCAATATTATAGTTTGATATGCGGGTCTTTTTTCTAAAGAACATGTATCAGTAAATTATTTCGATATTTGAATTCTTCGATTAGTTTACTCTATAATTGGTTACCGTTATGGAATATCTGTCTCTCAGATAACGGATAAGTTCATGTTGCTGAAGTCTTTAATTATGTCATTATTCTGTAAGGTTTTCGACATTTATAGTAAAAAAAGGTATGGAGAAAAAGTGAACGAGAAAAACCCATCAATACAATCAAAAAAAGGTTCGACACATAATGACATATAATGTCATTTTATTATAATCTATACTAGCTATAAGCAGGTATGGTATGAGACCTCCATCTTAGTCACAGTTTGTAAAAGTAAATTATTATAGGTCAAAGTACGACCTTAAACACGGAGCATTGACTCACGGCGAATAGCAAGCTATTTATAAAAGGCCACAACAATGATAAGTATAAAACCATTCAAACAAGAAAACCAACGGACTTATAAATTTATTGAGGAAAAAAAACGAGAAGAACTTATTCAAACTTGTATTGATGCCACAAAAACTACATTAATTTTGTATTGTTAAGAGTATTGTTATATTAACTAAAATATAACAAAAACGATGCTTACTAAACACAACCAGTACACATGCAGTTGAAAATAAATTTGAAATGAACTTATAAATGTTTATCATTAAATTTTGGCATTGTTTTCCTTTTTTTTTTTTTTTAAATTAAAGTAACTTAGCAACAATTTTTTTACCAAACATGTGACAAAGGCAAAATGATTGATACTAGTTAATTATGTTTTTTCTCTATTGTTTACATCACGGATTCAAAACATATATTTCTAAAGTGAGTATCGAAATTCTGTTAGAATTCCAATACCAGTGGCTCTGGATGGGGGTCCTTTATTTGTGTGATTTTTTTTTTTAATATTTAGAAATAATGATTTTCATTGTAATTCTTATTCTGAAATAAATTATTCTTTATTCCGACCATGCGAGGGCATTCGTAACCAATTAAGGTCGTTTAATACCCCCGTACGTAGTAGTACTTCTATATTCTCTACATCCTACATCAACAATTTCTGTAATTGTTGATAATTCTGTTATTTTTCACATTTAATTTTTGGCTCATTTTTAGTTGTTGTTATTAATATTCTCTATTCTGTACTGAATTTCCATCCAGACCCTCATACTCATTTACAGTTAATAACTAATTTTAATAATTGTTGCCGGCGGATATATAAATCTGATATGGAAACTGTAATTTTTCTTCAATTTCTTCTGTTAACTGCGTTAAAAGGTGTTTCTTTGAAATTACCAAGAACAAATATATTAAAAGCAGTACTGGTATCAGACTTAAATGGATTTTTTGAATATTCAGCTTCATTGGAAAATACTCCTGCACTTTCACTTAATGAATGTACAATGAATTGCAATTATAACGATCTTTGTGTTTCTTTCTTTTACAACTTGGATACAGGCGAGTGTGTTTTGCATTCTAACCGGTTTTTTTTCAAATGAACCTCCGAGTGGAACTGGTGTGTATTGGAAATATTTTGTGGCAACAAGTGGTAAGCATTTATATATTCAGAGAGAAAACAAAGATAAGTAAACATAATTAATACAGTATCTCGTTTAGACTTGGCATCTATACACCTGGAAAAAAGTATTGCAACGCTTCCATTGAATACAATGTAAAATGACATGATTGTAGAATGTGTATAATTTTGGTTCTACCAAATACTTTTGATCCGTTTGTATGGTGATTGGCGTCTTGGGGGACTGTATACCTTACTTGAGCTTCATTTGATATATGACTTCTGCGCATTTTTTTAATCAGCTTGAAAATGTGCTGATTTTGGGGCTTAATGTACTCTTAATAAGATTGTTTTAAATTTAGAATTAGGGCTATTGAAATCGATTCATGTTAAGAACCCAACTTCAGCCTTTTTCTATATTTTATTATCCAGTTAAAATTCAATGTCATATGTTAACAAAGGCGAATCCCGGTTCTTTAAAACAACATTTGTTTTACATTGTATTCAGCTTAACCATGCCTTAATCTGATGTTCCGTAGTTGTCGTTTGTTGGTGTGGTTCATGAGTGTTTCTTGTTATTTTTATATAGATTAGACAGTTTGTTATCCCTTTTGAATGGTTTTACACTAATAATTTTTGGTGCCCTTTAATTATATATATATATATATATATATATAAACGAGTCTAAATTGAAAACTACGTTCAAACCTATGACTGCGTTGGATAAAAACCGCAATTTTTATACGTGTGCATGTCAAACAAATTTCGTTGTAGAAGGGTCTAAAAACAGCACAAACAACATTTTCCAAAAGACCAAAAGAGTGAAAAAGTATATTTAAACAAAACGCATTTGACTAACAGGTCGAACAACTGATGTTCTTTAACCCTGCTGACTGCCATTGGCGATTGCCAAATAAAATTGATCACAGGTTGTAACAAAATGGATCTTATTATAAATTTAATACGTCACAGAAAAAAAAAATTGTTAACTTGTGGACAGGATGTTGTGCCACAAACATTCGGTGTCAATATTTCTTTAGTACACCATATCCGGATTTCGACAATAAATGTCTCTTCAGTGATGTCAGGGATCGAAACGGTATTTGGAAGGCCATATAAAAAGCACCCTCATTTTTAGAGAAAGTACCCTCATTTTTAGATTAACTCTTGAATTTTAAGAGTCAATATATAGGATGAACGGATCATATAAACCGGAGGGAAAATATGATACATGCCCAAACAAAAAATATAAACGAGTCTAAATTGAAAACTACGTTCAAACCTATGACTGCGTTGGATAAAAACCGCAATTTTTATACGTGTGCATGTCAAACAAATTTCGTTGTAGAAGGGTCTAAAAACAGCACAAACAACATTTTCCAAAAGACCAAAAGAGTGAAAAAGTATATTTAAACAAAACGCATTTGACTAACAGGTCGAACAACTGATGTTCTTTAACCCTGCTGACTGCCATTGGCGATTGCCAAATAAAATTGATCACAGGTTGTAACAAAATGGATCTTATTATAAATTTAATACGTCACAGAAAAAAAAAAATTGTTAACTTGTGGACAGGATGTTGTGCCACAAACATTCGGTGTCAATATTTCTTTAGTACACCATATCCGGATTTCGACAATAAATGTCTCTTCAGTGATGTCAGGGATCGAAACGGTATTTGGAAGCCCATATAAAAAGCACCCTCATTTTTAGAGAAAGTACCCTCATTTTTAGATTAACTCTTGAATTTTAAGAGTCAATATATAGGATGAACGGATCATATAAACCGGAGGGAAAATATGATACATGCCCAAACAAAAAATATAAACGAGTCTAAATTGAAAACTACGTTCAAACCTATGACTGCGTTGGATAAAAACCGCAATTTTTATACGTGTGCATGTCAAACAAATTTCGTTGTAGAAGGGTCTAAAAACAGCACAAACAACATTTTCCAAAAGACCAAAAGAGTGAAAAAGTATATTTAAACAAAACGCATTTGACTAACAGGTCGAACAACTGATGTTCTTTAACCCTGCTGACTGCCATTGGCGATTGCCAAATAAAATTGATCACAGGTTGTAACAAAATGGATCTTATTATAAATTTAATACGTCACAGAAAAAAAAAATGGTTAACTTGTGGACAGGATGTTGTGCCACAAACATTCGGTGTCAATATTTCTTTAGTACACCATATCCGGATTTCGACAATAAATGTCTCTTCAGTGATGTCAGGGATCGAAACGGTATTTGGAAGGCCATATAAAAAGCACCCTCATTTTTAGATTAACTCTTGAATTTTAAGAGTCAATATATAGGATGAACGGATCATATAAACCGGAGGGAAAATATGATACATGCCCAAACAAAAAATATAAACGAGTCTAAATTGAAAACTACGTTCAAACCTACGACTGCGTTGGATAAAAACCGCAATTTTTATACGTGTGCATGTCAAACAAATTTCGTTGTAGAAGGGTCTAAAAACAGCACAAACAACATTTTCCAAAAGACCAAAAGAGTGAAAAAGTATATTTAAACAAAACGCATTTGACTAACAGGTCGAACAACTGATGTTCTTTAACCCTGCTGACTGCCATTGGCGATTGCTAAATAAAATTGATCACAGGTTGTAACAAAATGGATCTTATTATAAATTTAATACGTCACAGAAAAAAAAAATGGTTAACTTGTGGACAGGATGTTGTGCCACAAACATTCGGTGTCAATATTTCTTTAGTACACCATATCCGGATTTCGACAATAAATGTCTCTTCAGTGATGTCAGGGATCGAAACGGTATTTGGAAGGCCATATAAAAAGCACCCTCATTTTTAGATTAACTCTTGAATTTTAAGAGTCAATATATATAGGATGAACGGATCATATAAACCGGAGGGAAAATATGATACATGCCCAAACAAAAATATAAACGAGTCTAAATTGAAAACTACGTTCAAACCTATGACTGCGTTGGATAAAAACCGCAATTTTTATACGTGTGCATGTCAAACAAATTTCGTTGTAGAAGGGTCTAAAAACAGCACAAACAACATTTTCCAAAAGACCAAAAGAGTGAAAAAGTATATTTAAACAAAACGCATTCCAGAGTTATATATATATATACAACTCGTCTAAACATCAACCCAACAATGTTAGATCTGTAAATTTGCTTTCGCAAATTTTTGGTTCTTCCCTCGCCGGGATTCGAACCCATGCTACTGTGATATATATAGATAATATACTCAAATGGCATGTGTCTATTCTATGATGCAGCCATTATCATGTCTACATCGACTTATTTCACCTAGCAATTTTGCAAACAGTTTTTGAACAAATACTATATTCAGTAAAGGAATTACCAAAAACCGATATTTTACCTAGAACAAAATATCTGAGTAAGTATTTGGAGAAGATCTTGTCTCTTATCTTTATATTAACGATAGGATATCATGCTTTAAACACATGTATCATGTGTATGTACATAATCTTTGTCTACCTTGACTTCAACCTCGTTTCTCCTTTCCATTTTTTATGATTGTTTTTTTAAAAGATACATTTTCCTCATCTTTATCTTTATATCAACAGTGGTAATTTTCTGTACACAGATTTGACGTACAATGTAGATGTTAACTGTTTTCAACGGAAAGAACAAGTTATGGAAAATCAATTTAAACGGCCGAATTATAGATAATATAGAATGTAATCGCCAAGAAAAATCATCGTGTACAAACATTCTTCATTTAAGGTGTTGGCTTTGGACTCATGTTATCACCTTGCTCTACAGTCGTTAACTTTTACTTCCAAAAGAAAAGGAGCCTTGCCAATGGAATAATGGTGAGTTATACATGTTATAGTGGTATTGGAGGTTTTTGCTTCCCATTCATGTACAGATGGTTGATTGACAAATATACTCTTCATGGAGCATTTTTGTTAAGTGGAGCTTTTATGTTTCACTCATGTGTCGCAGAACCGTTATTACTACAACCACACCAACTCGTAGAAAAAGAACGATCGACTAGCAGAAAAAGGATCACTTGGATTACATTTGCACGAGAGGCAAAACAGCAAATTTTCAAAAGTGGACTTTTTAAAATTCCAAAATATACAATTTGTTTTACAGCATTATGTTTCCAATTTGGGAATTTTACGGAAAATTTGATAGCTCTTCCAGGTCAAGTTCGTTCGCTGGACCTTGGTAAACAGACTATAGTTCAAGTTGTATCAGTATACGGTGCAACAGAAATAGTATCAAAAACATTTCTTGGATGGTTTGCAGATTTGAGCATAATCAAACGAACGAATTTACTTATGATAAGTTCTTTTGTTAGCTCATTGATTGCCTTTGGTATCCCACATCTGCCCTATAAAGAAGCACTGTTAGTATATGCAGTACTGATGGGATGTTTTTCCTCTACCTTTTGGAGTTTAATTGGTGTGATGTTGGTGGACTGTGTAGGACTTGATAACTTATCACCCGCTATGGGCTTATTGTTATTTGCAATGGGGATCATGATTTGTGTTTCACAGCCAGTTACAGGTAGTGTTACTTTATATATACTAAGTTCTAGTACATAGAAATATTTATCGAAGGAAAAACATAAAAACAAAGCTACAATTTGCATTGCTATCATGATATCAGGCAAATAAACAGTAGTAAACAGCTGTTCGATATCAATAAATCGATTGAGAGAAAAACAAATCCGGGTAAATTGTTCAGAAGTGCTTGCTTACTATATTTTATAATCTTATGTATAGCTAGCTATAAAATCAATTCTAATTCACCATTTTCAACATTAGGAAATGCCTTTACCAAGTTAGAAATATGAGAGCTGGTATCCATTTGTTTGATTCGTTTGATGTTTCATCATGTTCATGTTACACTTGCTAATAGCAGACTTCAAGATCAGTTGTCGTGTATTTAAATCTTAAAGCATTTAATTATGGAAAACAAAATGTTCAACACATTGTGTTATCTTCCCTATTTTGAAAAAAATATATTCTTTATTCTTTTTTAAACGAATTCTTTCTAGCATTTAAGCTGACGTTAGACATTACTTACAATTATTTGAATATTTGAAGGTTGGTTAGAAGATTTAACTGGAAGCTGGGATATGTCGTTCCGATTTATAGGTACACTAAGTGCCATCTCTTGCATGTGTCTTATTTTAGGGCCAATGATTGAACACATGTCATGTTATCAAAACGACCAAAAGAGTAATTTGAGTAATATTGAGAAGCTAATGGAAGAGAACAATAGTGGTGCTATTCATAAGGAAGAGACTGAAGACTTGGTACTCAAAGAGTGTTTTTCTAAAAGCATTGACAAAGAGTTAAATGTTACAACTATACAAACAGAAAAAGTCTATTCCTTTTATCCTGAAATGAATGAATCATGACGCAATCGTTTTCATATTTTGACAAACTATATTTTGTTATTTAAAGCTACTACTAAGAGTAAACATGTTGTTAATTTCATTTCAGAGTTGAGTATGACGTCCATTGTCATTGAACTAGAATACATTTGTGTTAAGGGGCTAGCTGCGGCACGCCATCGGGTGAATGATTTTCTCGCTGCATTAAAACCCCATTGGTGGCCTTCGGCTGCTCTTTGATCGGGTTGTTGTCTCTTCCCCATTTCCATTCCCATGTTATTTCTTGTTAAAAATTGTATGGATTCTGTCATCTGAAGATTTGTTAGCTACTTCAAATCAATCTGAATTATTACATGGTGCATAACATTTATAGATCGCTGCAAAGAAAATATGTCGAAAATATCATTGTTAGAAGTAAAATGTGATAAAGAAAACACACTTGATGTAAAATGAGTTGATTAATGATTGACAACTTTTTAGAGTAATGTCGAAGAGTTGGAAAGAATAAGAATATAATTATTTCAGGAATTCAACAGGAACAAAATGATGATACAGAGAGCATTGTAAATGATTTTATTCGCAAAAAACTTGGAATCGTCAAAAATATCAATTTCGTCTCGGTACATCGTTTAAGGAAGCAAAGACAAAATAATCAAAGAATTATAATGACTAAACTTGTATCTTCGAAAGATAAACAGTTAGTTATGAGGAACTGTCACAAATTAAAGGGGACACATATTTCTGTTAGAGCGCAATTTCCTGTAAAAATTGAAAAGAAGAGGAAAAATTATCATGTGTTAAAGCAGGCAACGAGAGACCGAAAGAAGGCTGAATTGGTAGGCGATAAACTTTTAATAGAAGAAAAAGTATACAAAATAATTGATGACAGAGTACTAAAACACTCGGATTACAAAGAAAAACAGTCAGAAACAACCAGATTCATGCAGCTGAGTTTCGATAGATTTTCATTCATAAACTCAACCCTACCCACTAATATTCTATTGAGTCGTCCGATACCAAAAAAAAAAACCCAACAGTAAAGTTTTAATCGGAACGTACCTGATTCGAAAAACCTAGCCAATAGTATCTTCAAAGCGAAGTGCATAAACACTATGTATATATGTATTTTATATTCTACGCTAGTTCTATCTGTAACTTGTTTCATAAATACTGAAAACCTCTTTTTCACCAGTACTGAGTGTTAAAATGGTTGCTTTTTTTTTTATTGTTGTCATATTTATTCACCAATTTATTGTTTTGTATACGATATCATGTTGATCTCGTTGCACACATTATATTGTTATTTCACTTAATAATTAATTAATTAATTTATTATTATTATTAAACTTAATTACTCTGCTTTATTTTGTAACTCATTTGATTGTATCAAATTTTGGGAGCCAAAATTGGTAAATGAAATTGTGTGTCTTGTTTATTTTTATCGTAAGTGAAAACACAAAACTAATATTGAAGGCAAATTTATTTTTATAGTCCCGAGAAACTTAAAGGGGCGCTAGCTGTCGAATACATGTTCATCGATTTTAGTCAAATTCTCATATTTGATTTATAACCATGTAAAATATTTATCCAAAGTATTAAAAGTCTAAAATAAAGTTAGCTTAAATATTATTTAGGCGTGGTTTATTCGTGTTAAGAAGCTCGTGTCTGCATGTGCTACTCTTATTGGTTGTTCCTTATTTAGAAGGGATACACGTGGCAGAACTCATCTTTGTTATTCTGTTTGGATAGAAGGACGTTATTTTATATTGTGAAGAAAATTTTTCGTTTAATTGTGTTATATCGTTAGAGTACTTTTCTTTTATTCTACGATTTTAGACTTTTATATAATTAGTTGTCATCTAGATTGGAACTTTAAGCTTTGATTTATTTTCCTTTCTTGGATTTAAGTAAACTTGGATATGTGTATTCCTTTTTCACACGTGAGTGGTAACTTTTATTGTAACATTATAATCAAGTTCCATCATGAACATTATGTCTACCAGAAAGTCAAGGAGGCAACCGAAAAAGAAAATGCCGTACGATCATCCGCCTGTAGACTCTAGCGAGGACCCATCCACGTGGAGTAAGACAAAACTCATCCAAGGATTAAAGGAGTTGGGTATCGAAGTTCCTGTCGATCTTAGTAAGCCAATTCTCTATTACAATCATTTAAAAGTAATATCAAACGAAAGGAGACATCCGTTGTTGAAGCAGAAGTAATTCCGGATATTGGAACTCTACAATCCCCACCGGAGCAACGCCCATTCATCAACCCAGAACCGGAGGCGGGTATTCCAACGAGCAACATGTGTAATGCCTTTGTCGCTATGTCCCAATGCTTTACGGGTTTACAAAGTACCGTCACCCAACTTCTTTTGAGGAACCCCGGAGAAAAGCAGAACACAATCAAAGACGGATTTACCCTTTAGCATTGGTACAACCAGTCTACTACCGTTGATAACTATACCATTCATACTGCTTCTCATTCCGGAATACAGGAGAATTGTGTATCCGTAGACACCAACAAGGGAGCCAGATCAGATGATTTTACCGGTATAGATATTGCATCATCATCACTGCAGCGAAAGATTATTGACGGTAAGGATGTTAATATAGCTGCCTTGCTTATCCCTAATTATGAATGCCCACAATCACATACCGTAATTGCTGACAGCATTGAGGTTAATCTCCATGGGAAACCCGGCATACGATTAAACCGCACACTGACCATTCAGGAATTTATTAAGGCATTCGGCAAATATAAAAGAATAATGTCAAAAGCTTATCCGATGACGCGTCGAATTAGATGCATACGAAGAAGACATAATTGATATTAGTAATTTTTACGGGTCTAAGTATTACGATTACCATAAAATGTTTTCAGCCAAAGCGTCCACACTATTAAGAGAACATCACGTTAGGGTAGACTGGAGTAAACGTGACCATGATTTATTCACACTCGTAGCTGCAGGACTTCAAATCAGCGTATGTAAATTATGCCACATGTGCTATCACACTACAGAATTTTGTCCACTGCAGCTCAGAAACACAGTAAATCACCAAGAGATTAATAGTACGAGAAATGATGATCGTGGCGATAAGTACGGCCGACCAAAATATTTTCAGGACGGTAAAGAGATTTGTAATAACTTTAATAGCATTAGAGGGTGTACAAAACGCACCTGTACTTTTGTACATGTTTGCATCAAATGCCGTTCGACAGGACATTCACAGGTTCTATGTGGGAAACGCCCATCAGCAACGTCTTCATCAAATCAGACACCCCCGATTGATAAAGAAACTCCAAAGACATCTCGTAAAATGTGACTAACTAAATTTGATATGCACGCTACAACCCCGGTCAATGTCAAACTGCTTAAAAGTGAACTAATGAATCATCCAGACAAACATTTCGTTGATTATTTATGTAATGGGTTACAATATGGCTTTGATACTATGGTTAAATATGATAACATTAAAACAATGGAATGTAGAAATAATTTAAGCGCTAGGTCACAGAACGATACAGTTTCAGATCTTATTAACAAAAAGCTACTTAACGGTTTCGTTTATGGTCCGTTTGAAAAATTACCTTTTAATGATTATCGAGTAAGTCCGTTAGGAGTTGTAGAAGGTAAATATACTTTTAAAAACGTCTTATTTTAGACTTGTCCGCACCGCACAACGATACAAACGTAAGCATCAACGATCTTATAGACAAAGGTTTGTGCTCTATGACGTATGTCAAGATAGATGACGCAATTCGTCTCATTACTAATTACGGGAAAGGGACAAAACTCTGTAAGTTCGACATTCAAAATGCATTTAAAATATGCCCAGTGCTACTGAAACAATGGCCATTATTTTGTTTTAAATGGGAATCTCATTACTATTTTTATGTGCGATGGTCATTTGGATGCCGTAGTAGCCCTAAAATATTTGATGATATCTCAACAGCGATTTGTTTTATAGCAGAACATTATTACAAAGTTAAGCATATTCTACATTTACTGGATGACTTCCTTACTGTTGACCCTCCAGAGTTTGATGCCGAAAGAACAATGGCGTTAATGACCATGATATTTAATCGATTAAATGTTCCACTTGCGGCAAACAAAACTATGGGCCCCCTTACGTGCATTGAATATCTTGGTATTGTGTTAGATACAGATAAATTGGAGGCTAGATTACCTGCAAAGTAGAAAGAATTTGCAAATTCATAATTTCCATAATTCAAAAGGCAACATGTACAAAAAGAGAACTACTTCAGCTTTTAGGCCATTTAAACTTTGCATCGCGTGTTATTGTGCCAGGTAGATCTTTTGTTTTATATCTCATAAAATAATCCACGAAGGTTAAAGAACTTCATTTCTATGTCAATTTGCGCAAGGAATCTCGAGTTGACCTAGAATTTTGGCACCGATTTCTACATAATTGGAACGGAATAAACATGTTTTACGACTGTAATTACACTTCTAATTTCGATATGCAACTATACACTGATGCTTCATCTACGATTGGGTACGGAGGTTATTATCAAGGAAATTGGTTCTGCTCGACGTGGCCAAATGAATTACCTTCTGTAAACGATAAAATCGCTTTCAATGGCATTTGTAGAACTATATCCGATAGTAGGAGCTGCTCTTTTGTGGGGTAAAGAATGGAAATGCAGAACAATCCTCTTTCTTTGTGACAATGAGGCGACTGTAGCAATTGTTAAAAAGGGAAGATCAAAATGTATCGAAATTATGAAACTTATGCGACAGTTAACGTGATGCGCATGTGTAAACAACTTCAAGGTAACTGCAAAACACATTGAGGGTCGTAAAAATAACATTAGTGACGCTTTATCTCGTTTGCAGATGGAAAACTTCCACCGCCTCGCTCCACATGCAGAGAAGCTGCCACACAACTGCCCGAGTGTCTACGAAGTAATGTGGTGTTGAATGAAACAGTCTAACAATTATGGACACATGCCGTTGCTAATACAACAATATCTTTGTATAATATAGGTTTTTCTCACTTTGTTAAATTTTTGTTGCTAAATGGTATTACATATAATTCACACGATCTACCACTTATATCAGAGGACGTTCTTATTTACTTTATAGCACATTGTTTTAAAGTTTTGAAACTCAAAAACACTACTATGAAAATTTATTTATGTGGTATAAGACATGCATATTTGAAGTCAGGATATCATAATCCTCTAGAAATGCCTCATGGCGAATTTTTACCAAGACTCACTCTGATTTTAAAATCTGTTAAACGCATACAAGGCTCACAAACTAGATCCTGGTTGCCGATTACTTTTCCAATTTTACAGGAAATCTGCCTAAGAATGAGAAAAGGCATGTTTGATAAATATATTGATTGTTTGATAGAAACAACTTGCATAGTTGCGTTTTTCGCCTTTTTGAGATGTGGAGAATTTACCAGTCATGAATGTTGATAAGTTTGACCCTCTAACTAGCTTATGCATATCTGATATTATTTTTAAGACTGATTATGCTATTCTGAGACTTAAAGAATCTAAAACTGATCCATTCTGAAAGGGAATAGATATTAAACTGTTTAAGATAGATAACTCTATTTGCCCTTTTTTGGCTTTAAAAAGACATTTAAGTATTAGACATTCTGAATTTGGAATTGGATGTCCATCTGACCCGCTTTTTATAACAGGTAATAGAGATGCTTTAACCAGACAATTTTTTCTAGTGAAATTGAAAAATATTTTAGAACTTTGCGGTTATGACCCAACCCTGTATTATGGTCATTCTTTCAGATCTGGTGCCGCAACTAGTGCGGGGAAAGCACGCGTAGAAGATCATATGATCAAAGTACTTGGTCGATTGAAATCAGATAGTTATTGTAGATATATCAAGATTTCCCCAACTTCTATCAAATATGCTCAACAAAGTTTAACTGAGTCGTAAATATATTTTTACATTTGTATATACTCATTGTGTTATATAGCTATAGGATTGTTTGCTTATGTAAACATATTAATACACTTTATTCTTAGTTTACGCGGTTAATTTCTCTTGTCTTTAAAACAAGTTTATTATCGTTGATATATTGAAGGCTAAACCACCTCACACCATCCTTGGGGGCACTCAGCTGATTCTCATCTGAGTTTTTGGACATTAATGAAATTTAATTGTCTGGATCTATAAATCAAATTTCATTTATTCCCCCAAATTCAGTTGTCTCATCACCACCGTCAGTTCAACTCGTTCGGTAGCCATGCTGCCATGTCAAAGCAGTAGGGAGCCATGCTGTGCTCCCTCGGAACCATGCTGTGTTCCTTCGAACTGACGGGTGTGTCACTGCCTTGGAAGTTTGCTTCTCATGAATGCTAATAAACTTTTTAGGCAGGGACCGGTCAAAATTTATACACAGCTGAGATGATTCCCAAGGGCCAAAAAATAATTGTATAATCATAAACTTAGGTAAATCTATTGAATAAAATTTGGTAGTCTGTATTCTCAATTTTATGTTTAGAAGTACTTGATTTTCCACTGGGTGATGTTGACCACAAATCGCCAATGAGACATATTTATTACTTTCACGGTCTTTATCAATGATCTAAATATTTACTTGTTTTACAGTTTAACTCACACACAAATTATGTTCTCTACAGATGTCTTTACTTTTGCGGTCAGTCAAAACTTTGATGTATCACTATTTTATTAGTATTTCGATAGCCACGTGCATAGTATGAAAGAGATATTCCGGACATTAAGCTGTTCTCCATCTAATTATAGAGTTCAAATGCACATGTATCTTGGGTCATTTAAGGTCTTTCACCTCAAGGATTCCGGGATGATTGACAGGAATAAATGTTAGCTTAAATATTATTTAGGCGTGGTTTATTCGTGTTAAGAAGCTCGTGTCTGCATGTGCTACTCTTATTGGTTGTTCCTTATTTAGAAGGGATACACGTGGCAGAACTCATCTTTATTATTCTGTTTGGATAGAAGGACGTTATCTTATATTGTGAAGCAAAATTTTTCGTTAACCGCCGCCTTCCCCACCTCACACGCTTTCAATATATCAATGATCAGGAAATTATTTCAGCTACTGGACATTAATGAAATTTTATTGTCTGGATCTATAAACCAAATTTCATTTATTCCCCCAAGAATTCAGTTGTCTCATCACCACCGTCAGTTCAACTCGTTCGGCAGCCATGCTACGCTGTCAAAGCAGTAGGAAGCCATGCTGTGCTCCCTCGGAACCATGCTGTGTTCCTTCGAACTGACGGGTGTGTCACTGCCTTGGAAGTTTGCTTCTCATGAATGCTAAAAAACTTTTTAGGCAGGGACCGGTCAAAATTTATACACAGCTGAGATGATTCCCATGGGCCAAAAAATAATTGTATAATCATAAACTTATGTAAATCTATTGAATAAAATTTGGTAGTCTGTATTCTCAATTTTATGTTTAGAAGTACTTGATTTTCCACTGGGTGATGTTGACCACAAATCGCCAATGAGACATATTTATTACCTTCACGGTCTTTATCAATGATCTAAATATTTACTTGTTTTACAGTTCAACTCACACACATATTATGTTCTCTACAGATGTCTCTACTTTTGCGGTCAGTCAAAACTTTGATGTATCACTATTTTATTAGGATTTCGATAGGCACGTGCATAGTATGAAAGAGATATTCCGGACATTAGGCTGTTCTCCATCTAATTATAGAGTTCAAATGCACATGGATCTTGGGTCATTTAAGGTCTTTCACCTCAAGGATTCCGGGATGATTGACAGGAATAAAACAATAAACAGGGCACTGACATGAAATAACGTAGCTTCGTTTCGTGATTATTTTATTCTAAACGACATCAAATTAACCATCGGGTTGACCTCTAAGGTCATCCGATGACCATATAAGCATTGTCAATAGATATAAATAGATTAAGCAAACTCGTCCTGTTGGATTTTTCTAGGTCTAGATAATTTTATATTATCAATGAAAAATAAATCATCGTTTTTACCTTCTAAGAATGATTTTTTGTGGATCGAATCAGCCAATGGAATGATATACCTTTGTTTCACTTTTAGTTTTGACATTCTTTTCATTTAAATAACTTTACACATACAATTCACGTGTTATCCGTCTCAAGCTAAAGGGTTAAGTTGACGATCACATGAATACGGATTCAATGAGGTGAAATTATTCACTTGCAAGTGAATAATTCATAATCAATATTTGTTTAGATTATTTTGACAAAATTGAACCATACTGACTGCTAAAAGCGAGTGATGATTTCACTATTTGCATTAATGATTGAGCAAAAAAAAATCATATATTAGATGTTTTATATATCTCGTAGCTAGTGCCCCTTTAAGGAGAATAAAAACTAAAAAGATGAAGTGAAACAGACAAAATCATGAAATACGACTAAAAGGTAAACAACAGACTACTTAGAAAAAATACAGACAGAGCAATAAAAAGGGGGGAGACAAGTAAAAAAAAAATAGGAAAAAGCAATGAATATGAAAACACCGGAGATTTAGACTCAGTTTCGGAAACTCTTGATAAAAATAAAATATCGGTAAAACACGCAATTGTCTACTGTTTAACAACTGTCAGCTCCTCTACAACCACTAGTGTCTACCTATCCAACAACTATCATCCTGAAATTTTCTTATATTATAAAAAGCTATCCTGCAGTTCTTTATCCTGTTTTTGTGTTTTGGAAATAACTGTATCAACAATAAATTTGCGGATTTCATATATTAAACAAATAAAAAAAAAACTATAACGTCGTTATTCTAATAACGGCAACCATTAAATTACAAATTCCTGGTTTGGTTTCAATTTTGCTTTAAACTAAACTAATTAAATTCGTTCTTTTGATTACTAAATGCATAAAGTCAACAAGCATTTTCATGCATATTAAATCATGCATTAGTTTGGTTCTACACAACCATTGTATAAGATGGTATACAACTGCTCCCATGTTGACTTCATTCGTCGTCAATGTTAAAATGTAAATAAATCAAAGTGCTTGAAAGCACTGAATGGTGAAGGTTGTTTCGATTTTTTCAGTGGGAAGTCAAATTAAATATTGCAATGGTTGTACTTGATTAAACAGCTTTCTAGACAAAGGAAAATAACTACAAGTTTGATTTTTTTTTTTGGATTTTTGAATCATATATTAGATTCCTGCACCTTGCTTTGATTTTCTTGACAAGTGAAAGATCATGTTGTGTCTTGAATATCTGAGCATATATTACACAAATAAATTTCAGGAAATATTTATGAATAGTGTGTATAGAATGTTATGATCAATGCATTATATTTTGTGTATCACAAAAAAGGCAGTGATCAGTCTTGAAACATTTAGATATCAAGTCAGTCCCATAAGGTTTTAATTGCACTTCCTGCAATCTTAACCTCATAAAAAATTACAATAAAAAACTTATTCGTCTTCTTTGACAACATTATTCAATGTCTCTCTTAGTTATTATTTCAAATAAAACAAAACTCTTAAAACAACATTTTATTTCATTTCAAATATATATGACAATTTTTTCTAACACAATAAACAATAAAACAAAGAAATATACTTAATGTTATTAAATGAGATTACACAAGTATATATTACCCTAAAATAAGTATAAAAAACTCATTACACAATTATTGTTAAAAAATGTAAAACTGATTGTGTTGTTCTAACACATTTCATAAACAGGACAACTTTTATATGTTTTATTATGCATAAAATACAAACAATGATACTGATAAGCAATCAAGGACTTTTCAATAAAAGAATATAAATAGTAAAATAAAATTAAAAAAAATACTGAACTCTGAGGAATATTCAAAACAGAAAGTTCCTAATCAAATTGAAAAATCAAAAGCTCAAACACATCAAACGATAACAACTGTCATATTTCTGACTTGGTCCATGCATTTTCTTATGTATAAAATGGTGGATTACACTTTGTTTATGGCTAGCTAAACCTCCCACTAGTAAGACAGTCGAATAAAATTCCATCATGTTGACACAGAAGTGTGGACAACACAAACAGACTTAAAAAGTAAAAAATGTCAAAAATAGGGATACAGCAGTCAACATTGTGTTATGTAAACAAACAAAAAAATTAAAAATTATGTTTTGGGTCAATATGGTATCTACTATTCCATTTTTCTTTCATCTAGAACAGTCCTTTGGTTTTTCGTGTTACTTTTTAATGTTTAATTCTTCAGACTGCCCCTTTTTCTCTTTGTCATTTCATTTTTCCTTTTCCCTATTTACCTGACTTTACTGGTTTATAAGTAACACTTTACTACAGAGCAGAACCACTAAAAGCATACCATGTCACAAAACAAAGAAACAAAAAAAATCTACATGTGAATTGCATGTTAGCTTCCTTCATCAACAGATTGTGCTCAAATATCATATCTCTTTGAATTCACAGTGGAAGGCAAATATTCAAATTAGCATGCAAGTCATTATTTTACCCCTCAAAATTTAAAAATAGTAAAATTCTTTAAGCCTCTGGGTATTAAAGACCAGGCATTTATAAGATCTCAATATTAAGTCAGTTGGTAGTCTTATTTTGCACTTTAGTCAAAAAGTGTTAAGTCAGTGTCAATGTTTTAGGCAAAATTCAAATAAAATAATACTTATATATATATCAGACATTAAAAATCAAAAATCAAAACTAAATACTGACTGCAATGAGATTACATTTTGCATCTTACACATATGATACATAGGACAAGTTTATAATTGTAAATTATTTTATACATAAAATAAAGTAAACAAGGACTTTTCAGTAAAAGGAGTACAATTATATGTTCATAGTAGAAAATTGAAACTACAATTAAGTTATATATATACACAATGACAAAAACACACAGATCCTTACCATAATACAATACAAATAGGCATTTGTTAATTTAAAACGGGTTTTATCTCTATAATTGAAACAAGATATATATTGTACTAGAATCAGCCTCTCTTGTAAAAGTAGCACACATTCCAGAAAGGATAGGCCTGCAAAGACCCCTTTCTGGTTCCAAAATATAGCGTTTTAACAAAGTTGTTTAAATATTATATTATTCACAATTTTTGCTAATTTTCAGACATTTTTTGTTTAAAATGGAAGCGGGTGCAATTGTCAAAGTCTCTTACAATAATTTATTGAATTGGAAGAAGACAAGATACTTCAGAGTTTAAAAAATGTCAAAAACCTTTCATCAGATGTACTTCAAATTTTATGCTGTAACTAGCCCTTGCCTGACCTTCTCCTTTATCAAAACAACTAACTGTTATGTTTGGACAACATGGGGATTTTCAAAGTAACATAATTTGAAATCTCCATTTATGTACAAAAGATAACAGTAAATTGTTTTGTTTAAAAAAACAAAAATCTATATTTCTAAATTTCTGGAATGATTGCTAATTTTACAATAGAGAATGATTCTAGTTCAAATAAAATTATGGAAACTTGTGGACAGTGGACAACATCTATTAATTTTAATGTCCTTTTAAGGTATAAAATTTATCTTTAAGATAATTAATTCCTTAATAAAATTAATCAAACAACAATTGTCATTCCCTTTGCAACCATTTTCATCCGTAACAAACAAAAAAATAAAAATCATGCATTGCTCATAGATAGAAATGGATATATGTAGCTTAATGTAAAATATCAGCAAAAAAAAACCGTTAAATTGGATTAAAAACGAGAATAAAAACTACACCCAGTAGATAAATATGTAGTTAATGGAATTCCAAGGAGTTCAAGGATTAAACAAAAAAATAGGCATTTTTTTCTGTTTTGATATTGCACTAGTATTCTCAAAAAAAATAATCTTGTATTAATAATGATCCATAAGGTTTCAAATCTAAAATAACATATGCATGTTCATACTTTTGAAATGGTTAAGGCCTGTAGTAAATGATTTTACATATTCAATGGTTACAACTAAAGTTAAGATTTATTCTAGCTCTTATACAATATATGTTTTACGAACTAAGCCTTTTTAATGCCAATAAAAGATTGTAAGATTTCAAATTATGTTATTTTCCTCTAAAAGTCTTTTTCGTCCTAGTAAAATTGAACCTGTTTGTGTCTGCCTGAATTTTTTTTTACTTATTTAATATAGGAACTAAAACATTGAGATATAAAAGGCCAATGTTCAGATTTCTAAAGCACTGATTTTACTTTCCAGCAAAATGAGGTACCCAATGTACCCAAGAATCATATACTTTATTCAAACCTACCTAGCATTTTTTTTTAAACAGATAATAATGAAATCCATCTTCAATATCATTCATTGTCTTATTGATAACAAAGGTACCAGGATTATAATTAAGTATGCCAGATCATCTTAACTAGTTCGAGTGCACCTCGAGTGCACCTCTAAAATATTTCTAAATAAAAAACCATTGATTACATATGACAAACAGTATGAATATACATAGATTACATATAAAACATTATCAATATTTATATATAACATAAACATAACAGTATTAAGTATAATAATGTCAAATGTAAATATACATTTTAGTACTAGATGAGAAATAAGCGTACAATTACACTTTTCCTTTTGGAATTCCTGGAACTTTGAGACATAAAACTCACTCCCAACCTTTTTAGAGTATAAGACTGAGTAATCAAACACTTGAGATCAAATATATATCTACTGAATACTAATAAATAGATAACAATTTCTCGGGACTTCCTAGAGATAATCGACATCAAATGGAACTACAGTTAAACAAGATATCTATATTTTGGATTTTCTTGATCTATTTTGATTTTCTAGGATCATCAATTCGAATTCTCTTGATCAATTTGGATTGTCTTAATCAATTTGGATTCTCTTGATCACATAAAATAACAACTGGTGTAACAGATATCATTATTTGATAAAAAGGATTATTTAACTGTAACATACTCTCACATACAAATTGCCCTATTAGGAAACAAATATCCTTGATATTATAAAGCATCTTTCTTATTTTTTTATACAATAAAATGGCGGTATATTGATGTTTAAAAAATAATTAACCACTTATTTCACCTTAATGATTACACCACTGACGACGAAATATAGAATCTCTATATCATATTATGTTATATAAATCTCTATATCATGATTCCATGTAAATGCTATAGTCTCAACGATAAACCATCAACAAAATTTGGAGATCAGCAAAAAAGTGTCATGAATGCTTCAAACATTGTCAAAAAACCTCTGTATTTTTAATGAAAAATGAATGTTAAAATCAAAGTCTAGATTCGAAAAATAAATCCCTTTCAAAACCTACAAAACTGAATTCACTATAAATTTAACCATTTTGCAGATAAACTATTTTATTAAAGGCTACAACTTTCTGATCTTATAGATGTACAACTCTTTTCACAGATTTAACAACTTATTTAAAGTTGTAAACATTTAAAAAATTGTTTTTACAATGTCATATCGATATCAGCCCGAGACACCATTATGATATGTACATACCTCAATGGTTTATATTGATTGAGGGTCCGTACCATTTCTGATATAGATAAACTTATATCATCCATGCTTCGTTACAAACTAAAAAAAACAAATATCACGTGATATGACACCTCCATATTTTGATACGTTTTGATATGTTGCCAATAAAAGCACTTCAAATACAACATGCCTTAATGTTAAAACTAATAACACATGAGAATACTAGTAAATCGAAACATGACAATTAATGGTAAATGATTTTATGATCGCTCTTTAAGGAGGACACTTTCTTCAACTTTTCCATTTACTTCCTCTACTTGTATAATATCATCAATAATAATAGTCCCAGTGTCTTGATGACAGCACCAAAAACGTTCAATCATTGGACCAGTCAAACAAAACAAGAAGGATAGAGCGCTTAGCAAGCCAGTAAAACGGAATGACATGTCCCAGCTCCCTGTAGCATCTTTCAACCAACCTACAATACAAAATATGTCTCGTATTTTCTCTGTAAGAACCTGAGATCAACCCACGTTATTGATGGAGTTCATGTTATTCAATCTTAAGGTTTTCTATGTTGTGTTTTGTTTACTGATATCTGTTGTTTTTCATTTTTTCAAATCGACTTTGTCAGTTTGTTTTCGACATATGAGTTTGAATATCCTTTTTGTGTTTGTTTCCTACTATTTTCCAATATATCCAAGTAGGCAACATTCTTTTATCACTTTTCAAAATTATATAACCTCATTTTGTGCATTCTTACAAGTACATTGTACGTGGTATTGTACGAAAATTGCTGTTACTTATATTTGACTTTTAGTTTTGATTTGTTAAACTATTTTTCATTTATTTTTTATCTCAATTGGTAAGATCAAACAATTGTATTTTTAGAATTAAAACTACTACAGCTCTTGTAATACCTAAAAGTGCACACAAAGATTAAGAATGTGCTCTCTATTTCAATTTTGCATTTTACTCAAATCTTTTGATTATACAATCTATAAATATTTATGAATTTCGTCTTAAAAAAAAACTAAAATGTACCTACCTATAATAGGTTGACTGATCAAGATTGAAAAAGCACTTGCCATTGACAAAAGTCCGAATGCAGGAGAAAAATTATCAAGCCCTACACAATCAACCATCAGGACACCCATCAAGCTCCAAAAAGATCCAGAGAAGACACCCATAAGTACGGCATAACACAACACTGCTTCTTTGTATGGCAAATGCGGTATACAAAAAGCAATGATTGTACTAACAAACGAACACACCATAAATAAATGAGTACGAGTCATAATGTTTAAGTCAGCAAACCATCCTAAAAAAGCCCTAGCTATGATTTCAGATCCACCCAATAAGGACACAGATAATGCTATGGTTTGTTTTCCAAGTCCTAAAGATTGTATATGTCCAGGTAGTGCTACTAAGTTTCCGGCAAAATTGGCCGTTTGAAATAAAATAGCACAGAACAAAATTGTATATTTAGGATTGTAAAACAGATCCAATTTGAAGATTCTTTTTTTGGCCTCATTAAAACATCCAGATGGTGTTTTTTCTGGTGTGTCAATGTTCTCGGGAGTAGCTAAAGATATTTCTTCCTCTGTTTTTTGTTTCTTTTTCAATAACTGAGGTGGTTGTCGTAATAATAAACTTGCAGCGCATGTATTGAAAAAAACTGCTCCAATAATAAGCAAGGCACCATGAAGTCCATATTTATCAATCAAAAATCTATACATATACGGAAATAAAAGACTTCCAAAACCACTAAAAGACACCATCAGTCCATTGGCTAAACTCCGTCTCTTTTTAAAGTAAAAACTTATGATGGTAGTACAAGGAGCAAATATCAACCCGTAACCAGTACCTGTAGATAAAAAAAAAACTTTCAATATGCTGATTAAATAAAACTTTTTCAAACATTGTATGTACAGTTTGCTTTACAAATATAATAAAGTGATTTATAAAACATAACCAGTTGGTCTTTGAATGTATCTACTAAGCTGTTATTCACTTACTTTTAATATACAGATATATGATATAAAAAAGAGCTTTCCCATCTATCTCAAACTGTTGATGTGAAGTTTTTTTTCGAATAAGATAATCCTTTGAGAATAGTTTTACATATAATTTTTTCTTTTCCCATTTTTTAAGTCAAAATTGGTAAAGGGTCATTATTATGTAAGATTAAGGTGAAAAATGTACAGGTAGAATATAGTTAAATTCAAAATTATTGAAATGTTAGGTCATGTGTTTTTATTTGCCTAATTCAAAAATACTTCGATAGAAGGTAAAATAAAAAGAAGGGTACCATGCACGTTGTTATTGGTATTTGGCGTTTGATATACAGGGACTTTATACTGCGTACTAACCTGCAACAACTCCATAAGTCAAGAACAACATGTCCATACTTGGAACAAAAGCACTTGCTGTATAGCCAATTAAAACCAGCACACTTCCTATACACATTATTAACCGATATGTGTATTTTTCTCCAAGGAAGTTGGAAAATGGTCCTACAAATACATATATCAGAAAACCATTTTGTTAAATTAAATTTCGTATAAAGGATACCTTTGCTGTAATTACTTTTGATTATATTTTTGCTTATGATTAAATGTATGCTAAACGTTCCTAAGAACAATGTTTACTGCAGGTGTCTCTTAAGGTAAACATATTGATGTTCCAAGAAAACGAGGTCATGATTAGAAGATTAAGATGGACATAAACTACGTAAAATCAGTTTAAATATCAAATAGAGATGATGTTTTAAGGCAAGTAGTCCATCAGCTAGTTCTCAAAAGCGCTCTAGTTAAGGAGTTTGTGTTACACCCCAGGGTACCGCGATTTTTTTTGATAGAATTCAACTTCATTATCTTATTGATAAAATACAAGGTGTTAGACTTTAAAAAAAGTGTCCAAAAGAGTTTTAAAAACGTCCCTTTCAATGGTCCCCTCATTTAGCAATCACGACTAAGTAACTTTTAATTATTTTTTTTGATATAAAGCGACTAAAAAAAAATAAAGTATAGGTGTTAACAACTAAAACAGATACAAAACTATCATATTTAATGTTACTCTGAAGATTTTTTGTTTTAAAAAAAAGTTTTTTTTTACATTACAAACAATCCGATTTTTTGGGTTAAAATTAAGGCATATTTATTCCTTTCATAAAGGAATTCGTTATATATTTACCCGTTTTAGTTAATTAAACTTTAGAATTAATCATTATACAATGTTTTAATCATTTGCAGTATTTATATATCGTCTAAAATATGAAATATTTGATAAAATAAATGTACGTGTAAATACTTGTTAAATTACGGAAATCATCAAATTACCGTCTTCGATTCAGTATACAACATGTACAATGCATTCACACATAAGCATCATCAATTTGCAACTGAAAACACACATTTAAATGTCGATTTATAATGTTTTAGTGAGACAAATTATTTTATAAAGTGAATGTGTAACAAAATATTACTGAAAAAGTACAAATTAAGGTGTGTGTTTTTTGCGTTCAGAAAAGGTGCACTCTATCGAACTCAATAAAAGTGTGCTTGATTACATTTTGTGTTTTAGCTACGTAGTGATTGACTTAAGATTATTAAGTCATTCAATCGACAAACATCGCTTTGAATAAACGTCAAATAGTCAGTTATGAGAATTGGCCATACTTTTTACGTTTTTAGGTTTCTAAGAGATACACAAAAAATTGCCTTGTTGTTTTCAGTTTAAATAAAGATTCTGTTAAGCGTTGGTTGTTAAATGTACATGAAATTGTTATCAAAGGTACCAACATTATAATTTAGTATGCCAGACGCGCGTTTCTTCTACATAAGACTCATCAGTGACGCTCATATCAAAATATTTGTAAAGCCAAACAAGTACAAAGTTGAAGAGCATTGAGAATCCAAAATTCCAAAAAAGTTGTGCCAAATACGGGTAAGGTAGTATATCTCTGGGATAAGAACACCCTTAGTTTTTCGAACAAATCAAAGTTTTATAAACAGGAAATTTATATAAATGACCACATTATTGATATTCATGTCAACACAGATTGTTGACTACTGGGCTGGTGATACCCTCGGGAACGTCCACCAGCAGTGGAAAGAGCTTCAATATCCCTAAAATTCGAGATTTGGTAGGAATGGGTAACCCTGAAACATCCGCACAAAAAGAACTTTAAAAAACTCGAATGAAGCGAGACAAAACCGAGGTTATGAAATTGTTTCAGACACTGCAAAGCTGGCCAAATCCATTTGAAAAATCTGAGCAGTTATATGGCTTGTTCTCGGGTTCTGTTGCTTCTTCGGAATTAATGTGCAACCTTCTAAACGCGTATGAAAAGGGAAAGTTTGCTTCAAAAATTTTCATTAATGAACGGCTTATACAAAAGTCAACCGATATCTTCAAAACAATTTAAAGATTATCATTGCTTACATTTTAAAAAAAGGAAATAAAAGACAAGCAGTTAATGGCTGATAAGAACAACAAAACATCGAGAGCAGATGAAAAAAAATGTCGCCTGCTTGTCATAGCCCAGACAAGATAGTTGGTTGCGCAAAAGGCTCTCCAGTTTGAATTAGGTCCTCTTCCAATGTATCTTGCAAAATTTGATGGTACACATGTAATGAAAATTAAAATCTGTCCTAGATGGTCTTTTAGAAAATGGTCATTCCTTAGGAAAGCATGTGGATATTTGATGACATGGCAGTTATTCAACCCATTACTAGGATACCAATCACTTTTTTTTATTTGGCAATTGTTATTTTAAAAACCATTCTTTTAGTTTCAAAAAGAGGTCCCGCATTGATTTGTCAATGAATTGGTATCCCACAATATCCATAAAAAAATTAAAACAGCAGGTCCTTGGGAGGGCAAATCATTACGATAAGTTCTAGACCATCACAATAGTGTTCTTGGGAATGCAAGAAATGTTTGTTAGTTAGGGAAAACAAAGTTGCTCTTTTTGAATTCTTTGGTTCGGAAAAGAGTAAATAATCCTATAGATTTACACTTGAATGTATTGATTTATTTGTATCACATGGAAGCGTAGAATGGTTTTATCTTATAATCAATCAGGAAGAAGCCGATTACAAAATGTTTCTTAATGCAAAAATAAGCAGCTGACAAAAGTTACGACTCCATTGTTATAAAACCTTCTGACATTGATGTGACAGTATTGGCGTACTATTTTCACAGTTGCATATCAATTCTAACATTGTTAGATTGGTGAGAATGTTTGTAGAAAACTGCCAAAACTGCACTGCAGTACAGGTTGTGATTCAGTAAGTGTTTTGTCTGGTAAAGGGAAAAAGGCAAAGTATTCGGCTTTTTGACACGTAATGTGTTTTTGGAAGGTCTTACATCGTGGTGAAACCTTTGAAGAGGTTGACGAAGAGTTGGCAAAACACTCGAGAGGTTTTCGTGTTCTATATATGGCTACGAAATTAAAAATATCGATGAATAAAGATCAGAACGTTTTGAAATGTAACCAAAAAAAGATTTATTGTCATCTACTGCCCCAACAAAAGATGCAATGTTAAAGCACATTAAATCATCCAACTTTCAGACGATGATTTCGAAATCTGCTCTTAAACACAACACTGGTCTGTTGCTAAACAACTATAGTTGGATTGTTTAGAACGATTTGTTCAGTATCAATTGGCTAGACCAACCACTAGCGTTAGATGCTTTAATAATTCTGAAGTGCTGTTCACTTAAAGCTGGTTGTGCCAACTACAGATGTTCATGTGTTCAACAAGGTTTATCCTGAACAGATACCTGTATGTAAATGCTCGAAAGCTTGTAGATATAAGGATTATCAAAACGTTGATATTGCTAACGATGACGACGAATATGATGGAAATGATGATAATGATAGTTCGGTAGATGTAGGTGACCAAACTGATGATGATTCTATGGATTGACCTTCTGCGTGACCTTAAAATGTAGTGATTCCGGTGTTAAAAAAAATTAAAAAGATAGAGATCTAGAAACCCTGACAGGTTTGTGTGTTTTAATATGTAAGTTATTTCAGGAATATGATGTAAAAATTTGTGACAGAATCGTGCATTTCTAGTTGCCTATATTTGTGTCTGTCGTTGATTCTATGTTTTTGTTTCTTACCTGTCAATGTTTTTTTCAACAGCCTTTACATTGTAGTTACATTATGCTCTATGTTTCAATATAAAAAATATACCATTTTATCAAGAAAATTAGTACTTTTGCTTCTTTTCATTCAAAATCATGAATTTTGGAAATTAACCTCCCCCTTTTTTCTTGGTCCTCTACGATTAAAAAATTAATTGAAAATTAGCCTGCGTTTTAATAAGATATGATTTGTTGCATTTAATAAATAGAATAGTACTGAATTATTGGTTATTTTTACATTTTTCTGTAAATATGTGCAAAACAAAATTTTTGATATACCCTTAAATAAGTCCCCTTTTAACCCCTTTTGGACACTTTTTCAAAAGTCTAACACCTCTTAAAATATTCTTCCTATATTACTCTTTAAATTTATACCAAAAAATTGCGGTACCCTGGGGTGTAACACAGAATTGAAATTTTGCCCTACCAGCTGATGGACTAAAGATAAATTATGCCAGTTGATTATTGGCATTATACAATCAATCTTTACAACATATATATTTAAACTATTTCTTCTGACAACTTAAAATATTGCCTAATAATGAAAAGTTTGCATTCATTCTTCACAATTAAGAAACACCAAATCATACAATTTCATTGGACGAGAGCACTTTGCTATATTCTAAAATATTTTTTTTTATTTTCAAAATTTTAGTGACGAAATTCATTTGAATACTTTCGTCAATGCAAAAATCACTTTGTAAATTACGAAAGTGACGAGTACTATCAAAATTACTGAAACACAAATCCTGATTCAGCTGTCAGTTTCGTTACGAAAACTGACAGCTGAATCAGGATTTGTGTTTTAATATTTCCGAGTGTGAAGTATACACAAAAAAAAATCATACAGAGACCTACATTTGTTAACTTTTACTCCAATTTGTCTCAGGTGATGAATTTCATTTGCAATCATGCCACATTTGCATATTTGTTCATGAATATATATCGTATTCATTTGTAAACAATCGGTCTTTCCATTGACTTTATGCGCACTCTTGTCTCTTTAAAAGGCCTTAAATTACAGAATCAATTAAGGCTAACTCGAGTTAACTGAATAATTCAGACAAATATTATATGCTGTATTCGTCATGTAAACTTACCTAATCCCATGAAAAGCAATAAGCAAACACTTGATATCCATGCTGTGTTACCGGCGCCAGCTTCATAGTACTCTAACAACTCCGTGTATAAAACACCAAACGATTTCACACCTCCAGCGATGACTAGGTATATCATACCACAAACTGTAGATAAAATATTATTTCATTGACTTGACTATTTAAAATTGGTTTCAACTCGTTCTTGTTGTTTTGGAAAATACCCATTTTCGGACAACATGAATGGCAGTTTCAAGACCACAAACTGTGGACAAAATATCATTTAATTAAAACTTCTGAAAGTAAAATGGGTTTCAACTCCTTTATGTGGTTTGGGACAATAACCATTTTCGACATCATGGCAGTTTCGAGATAATAAAGGATTTCTTATTTGAGAATTAACTAGTATATATCTATTGTGAATTTAAATTACACTTGACTATTCATTCCTGTATACCTATTTGCAAAGACAACATGCATAACTAAAACGATGACATGTTAAAGTCATGTGAACATACATGTACTTCCAGAGGCAACAGTAGTTTATCGATGTTATAATTCCATGAAGAAAATAAAAACAGGGTTATAAGATATAAAAAAAACCAAGAATGTGTCTATAATCACGGATGCCCCACTCGCACTATCATTTTCTAGGTTCAGTGGACCGTGAAATTGGTAAAAAAAACTCTTTATTAAAATTAGAAAGATCATATAAAATTATATGCTAGGGAACATGCGTACTAAGTTTCAAGTGGTTTGGACATCATAAACTACCTTGACCAAATGCGTTTTCCGCAATCCTTGAAAATTGGTACCCACGAATTTAATGAATGCACAGTATTTATCTTGTAACTTCACACTTAATAATCTATACAAACTTTTTAAAAAGTCTTAACAAATTATTTGAAACTAAATAGTAAATTACAAGATTAAAAATATTGCATAAGTCGATGAAGCATGATTTAATCCCATTTACATGATGGGGTGAAAAATGTATATTAGTTATAGCTAACCAATTTGGCACCTGCCACGATTAATTATTATAGAAAGATAACAACAGTATTAGGATGAACGGCGATACTGAAAACAAGTTTTTCTTTTATTCCTCCAACAAGAAATACTGGTTAAATTACCTCCCAATATCCTATATTTACATGTATTTATTAAGATCCTGTTGTACAAACGTATAAACCCACATTTCAAATAATTTAAGCATAACGGTAAGGTTCAGTTTGGGAAAAACACAAAGACAAAACTTCAAAATATTTGTATATAAAAATTTGAATATGTGACGGGAAGAAAACAAATGAGTGTCCATGGTACACAGATGCCCCTGCTTATTAATATACAAGAGTCAATGTACTAATTCAAACCTGTTAACAATTTGTCTTTTTTATGACATTTAATTGTGTATGTTGTGATAATATATTGCTCGGAGTTTTGAGTTCTCGAATTGTTTAATAGCAAAGACTTAAAATGTTTTTCAAGAACCGGGTACGATGAAGGTGGCACCATCCAAAATCGAACATGAATAGTGTTGGTGGTAACAAGCATTGCGTATAAAGTGTTTCGCTCCGCTTCATAACGGACAGCCTCTATTACAAGTCCTTCATTTGTATAGTTGTTGACTTGTTCTCGTCCTAACCAAGTATGACATATTTGCCACTGTATGCTAAGCAACCAACGATCAAGCCATCAATCCATTATATGAATAAATAAATTGTATTTAAAAGACAATACCTGGCATAACACACAACGCAACGAACTTGCAATAGAACAGAATGATAAGACTCCAGAAAAAAATTAAAACATGTTTCTATATTATAACTTCATCGGGTTCAATAATAGTTATCTGCGAATACTTTGATTTAAACCTTCAGTCTATCCTTTGGTCACATGGGATATTTATATTGTATTACAGTGTAAATTCTGTAAAATTTAGTAACGAAGTTTACAATTTCCCAGGTTTGAATGAATTGAAGAAGCAAAAGACCCTACTTCCTTAATGTTCTGAAAAAAACCAACTGTATACCATTCCATATTCAAATTAAATTTTAGTTACAAAAAATAAAAAGAAATTAGAACAACAATAGGAGTCGCTCAAATGGTTACATTTCTCGGATTCTTAAGTGTGTGGATTTTAACAACCCGGTCCCGGTATATGTTTTCAAGATTATATCACCTTACTATAAAAATAACACTTACATATTAAAACAACCCATGAGTATCCCCGGTCAACATCCGTGCTCTTCATAGTCACACAATTATTCAATGCATGAATTATCTGAAAACACAAAAACCCGATATTTGATTGTAGATTAAAATATGAATCTCAGCATCAAGCACTTATTGACTAAAATAGCAATGTTCTAAATATTGACGCACGAAACACACAATACATACATTTTCATTTTTGGAAAATATACCGTATAAGAATGTTCACTCATTTCCTGTATGAAATTACTTGATAATTGAATGGCATATGTTCCGGAACATTTCTGTCAAGAAAAGCAATTTTGATGTAATATGGTATTTTTTTAAGAAAATCTAAGGGTCAAATATACATACTACTAAATATGTCATTTTAAGGAGAATTACATTTATGTGACACAATCTTCAATATAACGTTCATTCAACCCAGGTAGGATTAAAATCCATTCCTCTTCCGACAAGTTATGTGATTATCAGCAAATCTATGTTAAGTCATTTAAGTAAAAATAATGCAAGTCTCCCATATTTAGTTCTATTTGTGTTTTTACTACAAGAAAATATTTCGACTTTACAGTGATGATCCTTTGTTTTTAGAACATAAGGGAAAAGTCTTCATGTTTATTTTCAGTAACGAATGTTAATATGGGTACACTAGAGAGAGGTCTAACAGTAACTCATGCAATTGGATTTTGCTAAGTCTGTTATATTTAATATATACTAAGGTTGAAACATGTTAATCATCGTGTTTACCTATACAAAAATGTTTTTTTTATCGAATCGGTCAATCAAATGATGGACATTTGTTTCACTTTCAATGTTGACATTCTTTTCCTGAATACGAATAATTACTCTATAGCTTAGGGGTTTAATTGAAGTTATTTCTAATGCAGCAAAAATACTGCAATCTGATTGGTTGACTACCCCGGTGTAAATAACACCCCACCCTTGTTGACCCGGGGATTAAAAAAAAATTTAAAATAAAATTTTGCCAAAATAAAAAAAAAAAATAAGAAGAAAATGGTAAAAAAAATTTAAATAAAAAAAAAAAAATTTTAAAAACATTTTTTTTGTTTTTTTTGGAAACTCAAAAGAACACAAATAATTTCTGAATTCTTCCAGAAATAAAGTAAAAGAGTATTTGACAATGTGCAGCAACATGGACATCGAAAAAATATCACGCTGGAAATTTTTCATTACAATTTTTTCACCTCAGGGTGTCTGAATTTTCAACAACGGTGTAAAATTCTGTACATCCCCTGATTACGCCAAGATAACTAATAATATCATGAATACGGATTAAATGAGATCAAATTGTGCAATTGCAAGTGAATTATTCATCATCGATGTTTCCTAGCTTATTGTGACAAAATTAAGCTATATTGGCTACTAAAAGCGAATCATTGCTTCACTAGCTAATATGACAATACCATTTTAATGGTAAATCACTTTGAAACAAAACATTGACCTGATAACGGAATGGCAACAATCGGACTAACAGAAACTTAGACCAAAAACAGATTCCGCGTCTATCGTAACTAGGGCATACACATAATCTAAATGTATATCTGTTTTCTGTATATCTGAACGATTTACAAAGCATTTTAGAAGAGTTAATACAAGGAATAAAGGATATCTTGGGGAAGAGTAGAATTAATAACTTATCTATTGAATGTTAACTAGATCTCTTTGACAAGGCTGGTGTACCTATTTTGTTATTTGGGTCAGAGATTTGGGGTTTTGAAAACTTATTAGAGCGGATGCAACTAAAATGTGTATACTTATTTACATTTGAAGCAATCAACCCAAGACTGTATAGTTTATGCAGAGCTAGGCAGATTCCCATTATTTCTCTATGCAAAAGTACGTTTGATACATTTTTAGGGCAGAATTATAAACGGTAAAGAAAGTAAAATTTCTCATGTTCTTTATAAATACTTACTTATAAATTCAAATAAATATGGTTTTGAAAGTAAATGGTTGATTTATAATGATTTTTTTTTATAATTGTGGAATGTCTTATATTTGGAATATGCAGTTTGCTGACCAATGGGTAACAAAAAATGTTGAACAAAAACTTAAAGATGATCAGTTCACACAATTATACAAGAAAGAAGATGTGATATGATTGCCAATTAGACAACTATCCACAAAAGACCAAAATGACACAGACATTAACAATCATAGGTGACCGTACGGCCTTCAGCAATGAGAAAAGCCCATATCGCATTATCAGCTATAAAAGGCCCCGATAAGACAATGCAAAACAATTCAAACGATAAAACTAACGGCCTTATTTATGAACAAAAAATAACGAAAAACAAATATGTAACACATAATCAAACGACAACCACTGCATTTACAGGCTCCTGACTTGGGACAGGCACATACGTAAGTAATGTGGCGGGGTTAAACATGTAAGCGGGATCCCAATCCTCCCCCCTAACCTGGTACAATGGTTTAACAGTATAACATAAAAACGGACTATACAAATCAGTTAAAAAAGGCTTAACTCATCAGATGGACAAAAATACAAGTTGACGTAGCCGGGAACTTATACATCCCGACAGTTATCTGACAGCTAGTTCAAAGCCACTAACAACTAATACAAAAATCATGCATCTAAGACTAAACTATCAATCCGGACACATCCAACATCCAATGAATTTAGTGTAAAGACGTCATAAACAGCCAGAGAAAAACATGACCTTGTGCAATGCCAAGTTAAAGGTATCGACAAATTGTAGATTATGAATATGTTTATGTATATAACATACTAGTTATATTTAGTTATCGTTTAGTTACTGATAAAAAAATCAATATTTATACCAATAAAAACAATATTCAATGATCTTATTACAGTGTTGTAACCTTTTAGAATAAGTTTATTTAAAGGATCGACAAGTTAAAATGGATCATTTCTAAATTTCCGGGCACGGTTAACAACATTTCCGTAAAAATGAGGATGTGATATCCCGTTTGAAATAAGTTTTAAACAGGTACAACCAAACTTCAATACCAAATCTTTATATCTATTGAAAAATTTAGTTAAGGTTTTAAGTAATTTATGGTATCGATATCCCTGGTTTAATAATTTACCAGTAATACATAGTTCGTTAAAATTAAAACCGTCACAACAGACACGGGCATAGCTAACAAGTTGTGAAATATAAACACCGTAAGATGGTGCCAAAGGAACATCATCATCTAAAAATGGAAAATTAACAATAAGGAACGAAAATCGTCTCTTTTGTCGTAAATTTTAGTGTGGAGTTTCCCGTTTAAAACCGATACCCAAATGTGTGTCACAGATAGACATCTTACCTTAATGCCTATGTTACAGAATTTTTGTAAATAATCTGAGATTTGAGAGTTATCTCAACATATTAATGATATTGCCTAATAATTTTATTTGTATACTGCAAATTAAGATGTGGTAGTCACCGATTACTAAATGAGACGGGAAGATGGCAAGGCTTATTACGAAACGACAGACTTTGTTATCTATGCAATTTAAGTGAAATCGGTGACGAATTTTATTAGATCATGACTTGTAAATCTTAAGATTTAGAGAGAAAGAACTTTTTACCTGAATATTGCTGTAAAAATCCAAATACATACAAATGAACAGTTCATTTAATTCAGACAAAACTATCATTTTAGAAAAAATATGTAAGTTTGTAAAAATAATACAGGGAAAAGTCAGTCATTTTTTGTTCACACATGTGCATACTAATATATACATGGAAAAAAGTATTGCAACACCAAATTGAAATTGAAATTAAAAAAATACTCTTTACTTTTTGTGATATAATTTGTTAAAATAGAACTAGTTAAACATTATTCAAATATTACCTGAGTTTAATCAACAAATATCGACTCGATAAATTCTTATCTGCACGTGCAGCTACTGTGGACGTAAACAGCAAAACAGATGTTTTTATCCTCAACACTTTAAATAACCAAGTTTATAAAGTTATGTGATTGACACCTTGTAATGGGCCCTTCACAACTCTAAACTGCAGCAATATGGCAGATTATCAGCATGAGAGAAACAGGAATGTCGCTTTGACAACCGCACGTATTGTTGGTCATCACCATTTCACTATAAGTCGTTTTGAGAATAAAAATCAGGCAATAAACGATGTTAAAGACCTTCCAAGATCAAGAAGACCCCATATATCATCTGCTAGGGGAAAATAAAGCATAATGAAGGGTTTTCAGAAGGAAACCCATTGCATACAATACAATCCTAAAAATAGAGTGGTGGACAAACAGAAGCCTTTTAACAGAAACAGTATGAGATCGACTCATCGCTTCTGGTTATCGTGCGATAAGACCATTTTGGGGACCTTTGTTTACAAACAGACACACAGTTGTCCGTATCCAATGCCTTTCATAAACCAGATGCTCCGCAGGGCGCAGCTTTATACGACCGCAGAGGTTGAACCCTGAACGGTTGGGGCAAGTATGGACACAACATTCAAGCTGAATTCAGCTCTAAATTTGGATTGTGATTAAATACTTGACACAGCATAGGTTTCTGACACAGAATGAATGTGGTCTAATGAACTTAAATAAAAAAAATTGCCTTTGAGCAATTCACTATGCTGTTGAATATTAATCCTCTCATAAAAATGTTTGAAGAAATTTTCTTTTTATCTATGAAATCTGAAATGAAAAAAAATGACCCCCCAATTTTTTTTTCACATCCCCCTTTCCCTTATTTCAAAACTGATCTCAATTCAAATTTCTGATGAAGTTTGCAACAATAACTACTCATTTAAATACATCATAAAATATTAAAATGTAAAAAAAGTGCTTGTTATCACTGAATGGTAAAAATTGTTTTAATCTATCAGTTGGTAGTAAAAGTGAATATACATTGTATATTGTATAAAACAATGATTTAAGTTGATTCAACTACTATTCTGGACAAAGAAATATAACTCCAATTGAAATCCATTTGGAATTTCTTGTTATTGCACAATATTGTGCAATTAGATATTTCTTGCTATTGTGCAATACTGTGCAATTGAAAATATTTGCTATTGCACAATACTGTGCAATTGAAAAGACTTGCTATTGCACAATACTGTGCAATTGAAGATTTCTAGCTATTGCTGAATACTGTGCAATTGAAAATTTCTTGCTATTGCACAATTCTTAATATAATAATTTTGGATCCTGATTTGATCCAACTTGAAAACTGAGCCCAAAATCAAAAATCTAAGCACATGTTTAGATTCAGCATATCAAAGAGGCCCAAGAATTAAATTTTTGTTAAAATCAAACTTAGTTTCATTTTGGACCCTTTGGACTTTAATGTAGACAAATTTGAAAACGGGACCAAAAATTAAGAATCTACATACACAGTTAGATTTGGCATATCAAAGAACCCCAATTATTCAATTTTTGATGAAATCAAACAAAGTTTAATTTTGGACCCCGATTTGGACCAACTTGAAAACGGGGCCAATAATCAAAAATCTAAGTTCATTTCTAGATTCAGCATATCAAAGAACCCCAAGGATTCAATTTTTGTCAAAATCAAACTAAGTTTAATTTTGGACCCTTTGGACCTTAATGTAGAAAAATTTGAAAATGGGACCAAAAATTACGAATCTACATACACAGTTAGATTCGGCATATCAAATTACTCCAATTATTCAATTTTTGATGAAATCAAACAAAGTTTAATTTTGGACCCTTTGGGCCCCTTATTCATAAACTGTTAGGACCAAAACTCCCATTAATCAATACCAACCTTCCTTTTATGGTCCTAAACCTTGTGTTTAAATTTCATAGATTTCTATTTACTTATACTAAAGTTATAGTGCTAAAACCAAGAGAAATGCTCATTTGGACCCCTTTTTGGCCCCTTATTCCTAAACTGTTAGAATCAAAACTCCCAAAATCAATCCCAACCTTCCTTTTGTGGTCATAAACCTTGTGTCAACATTCATAGATTTCTATTTACTTTTACTAAAGTTACTGTGCGAAAAACAAGAAAATGCTTATTTGGGCCCTTTTTGGACCCTTATTCCTAAAATGTTGGGATCAAAACTCCCAAAATCAATCCCAACCTTCCTTTTGTGGTCATTAACCTTGTGTCGAAATTTCATAGATTTCTATTCACTTTTACTTAAGTAAGAGTGCGAAAACTAAAAGTATTCGGACGACGACGACGACGACGACGACGACGACGACGCAGACGACGACGCCAACGTGATAGCAATATACGACGAAAATTTTTCAAATTTTGCGGTCGTATAAAAGCAACTATGTCATGTATGTTGATTATTTTTTCATTACAAGTTTTCAAGATAATTTGGTAAAATTATAATAAAAACATATATAACATAGTTTAGTACAATCAACAGCCATCAACATTAATCAGCATTTTTTTTTTTCTTCAATTGACTGTGATTCTAACAAGTGTCATCCTGTGTAATAACAAATACACACACAACGGTACAAGCAGATTCCCTAGCTAATGCATACAAACTTTATTTTTGTTGAAGTTCTTATAGTCATAAGAAATTTCAAATCAAAATAAATAATGCATATGTTCATTTATAACTCAATGAATAGTTTTTATTATAAAACTTATATACATATATATATATATACTTTTTTCTAAAGAAAATTCTTTAATTTATTCATATTTAGAAGAAGTTTACTTTATTTTAATTGCTTCCTTCCAGGTACTTTATTTTAATTCCAGGAAGCAATTGCCCCGACATATTTTTCGTATGCAAAGTGACCTCAGTGTAACCCATCTCGTAAAAATCCGGTGATCACAATACGCATGGATGTCCTTAAAATAAACTATTATATCTGAATTTACATGTTGAACACGTGTTTTATTTCCATGCTTTTTTTGTCGATTTTTTGTCGATTGTTGACAAACAGGTGACAATCGTTAAACTTCGGCTTCAAAACACGAACTTTAATTACCTGCCATATTTTCACAACAACACTGTCCGATTGAAAAAAAATGAGAATTATACGAAATTTACACGAAAAAAATGATAAATTCGTGCACAGAAGGCTAAGTTTATGATGTTTGTATGCATTGGTTCAAGAATTGGAAGAACATTATTTTTCACCGGTCACTCGTTTCTTACGACTTTAAACTTCCAAAAGTGAGAAATATTGTTTGATTTGCCGAATCCTTTCTTAAAGAGGAGACTTTCTATGATATCGCCATTAATTATTATATTAACCAGCAAACAAAAGATCAAACTGTAACAGGTTAATTGTTAATTACGTAACTTTGATCAAACAGGATTTTGATTGAATTAATAAAGTGATTACCTTAGTTCACAAGCATTAGACAATTGGTAAATAAACAAACCAATCATTGATTAATATAGACTAGTGATTCGATTAAACTTGCCATTATGGCGAGTTAAAATCTAATAGTTTCTATTGTGTTGTAATTAAATCTATTCGGCTGTTCTATGTGTAAATTAAATAAACAAAAAATCGCTATGACAAACTTCAAAAAAGAGTAGCAAAAACTATATTTGAATGCGATATTTCTGTTCCATCTCTTACAAAAAAAAATACCAACAATCAATTATAATGTATAAAACTGTAAATAGACTATCATCTGATTATTTAGCAATGCAGTATAGATTATTTATTATTCTATTATCAGATTATCAGATTATGGGTCCGGATCAGTTAATTTGGGGACAAAACGACTGGATGAAATTGTACTGTATTGGTATCTGTTGTTATGGAGAAGTGTGTTGTCACATCCAAGGCTAAACGTATGCCCAACAGATACTAGAAAATAGAACCTGGTCCGGTACATTGGTTCACATGGGCTCGTTTAATGTGTAAGAGAAGGGTTTACTATCTATATCGGTCGCTATTATATATAGGTATAGCGGTCGCTATCATATATAGGTATATAGAATAGCAACAGTTCACCTTATGTGTCAAGTTTGGTTCAGCTGATTTAACTCAGACGTCTATGCTGGAATGAGACACATGTATACGATGTCAGTATTGTAGGTTTCGTCTTATCTTGTTCTTATTTTTTAGAGCCTGATGACTTTCATGATTAAGTCTGTTTCTCAAATTCTTTAATATTTGGTGTAAGGGATACGTTTAGGTATACATTTCTGTCTGACAGTCTTCATCTTTTTCTCTGAACCAAGATTGCCGTAGTTAACTATGACGTCATAGTTCATTAGTCAATATTTAGGTTTAGTGATGATATCAGTTTCTTATCTACTATAATAATAGGTGAACTACATGTGTGTACAAGATTATTGTAAAGTGTGCATGTGTAGGGTCCCCTGACCTTGATCTCATATCTTCATGGATCATTGGAATTTTAAATGGTGATTTTTTTAGTCTTCCTCAAGTAAGTTTTTATGGGACTTTTTTCTTGGGTAAAATGCTAAAGATTAAAACTTAAAAATCTTCTGTTGCAATAACATTCAGGTTAGGGTAAAATTTATGCTACATTGACTGGACTATGATAATGTTAGGTTAATACAACATGAATAGTAAAATCAGTAATTTATGTAGCTCACTATATGAAATTGGAATTTTCTGCTTTTTTTAAGCATCCAGCATTTAATAGAGTTGAACAAATCATCCCTATAAGGAAAAGGGCTCACAAAATTAACATTGTATGAACAAAACAACAACAAAATTAACCTTTTCCGAAGGAATCACATCAACTATTAGAGGACAACAACGATACAACAGAAACACTAAAGTGCAACAAAACCAAACAACAGTGTAATACATACAGAAACGAACTATAAGATAACAACTGCCATTTTCCTGACTTCGTACAGGACATTTTCAGAAAAATGGTAAGTTGAACCTGGTTTTTTTTTTTCGCTAGCCAAACGTCACGCTTTTATGGCAATGTTAAATAAGATTTTAAATACATGTATAAGGTGCAATATTCATCAAGTAGACAGAAACTCATTGTTTCATTTACACTTTATTTGTTTTGTTCTCATTGGCATTTTTTCTAAGATCATGTGCTTTATATGCTGATCATTTTCAATGCAGACAATTTCTAACAAACAAACTAATAGTTTTCTAGATGATAGGCAAAAAAACAAAATTTAGTCAAAATTGGTATATAAAGGCAATGAAAGAAACATCAAATAGTTGTTGTCATACTGGCATTTAAATCTTGTAAATGGTTTAGATGTTTGTTCTGTGCAAATTTGATATATCTATTACAGTTAAAATATTAAAGCATGCAAATCAAGAGTTTGAAATGCCTTGCTTGTTTGATTGTTACTCAGAGAGGGTAATTAAGACTGACTCCTAATCATATGTGTAGGCCAATTAGTTGTATAGAGAGCTCAATACAAGATCCATAATAATGGCAGTACGGCCTTTTGATCAGACATTGTTATTTTGATTGACACCAACATTCAATGGGTATACAGGTGGAGTAACAGTCTTCCAACTATAGCTCTCTATACAACTCATTGGCCTACACATATAATTAGGAGTCAGTCTCAATTACCCTCTCTGAGTAAATAATCAAGCAAATTTTCAAGCAAGGCATTTCAAACTCTTGATTTGCATGCTTTCTATATAGTTGGAAGACTGTTACTGTCAATCAAAATAAGAATGTCTGATCAAATGTCCGTAGTGCCATTAGTATGGATCGTGTATTGATATTTATATTATCTTCTGTTTTTTATGAGTCATCCAATAGTTTCAATCATTTCTGCATTTTTTTAAATCAGGTATTACTAATCTATTTTGTAAAGTTTTTTTATTTATTTATTACAATTAACAAGATATAGTCAAAAATTGTCCCAATATTTGCCCAATACCAAAAATTAGTCCAAAGCTTGGATGAAATTGATCTTGTAGACAAGGAGAAAAAAAATAAAACTGGACCATAGGACCAAGCAAACCAATAACTTATAAACATGATAAATAAACACGTGAAAAAATCATCATCAACTAGAAAAACAAAAGTGCACACGCTGAAATGTCTTGCCTTCTTTATTTATCATTGATATTATGTTGGTAGTCCTAAATATAAAGCTTGATATCAACTTAACCAAGAAAAGTAAACATTGACCAATGAACCATGAAAACGATGTCAAGGTCAGATGAACCATGCCAGGCGGCATGTACTGCTAACAATTTTTCCATACAACAAATATATTTGACCTATTACATATTGTTTAAGAAAAACAGCCCAAAACATAAAAAATTAACACTGAGCAAAGAACCGTGAAAATGAGGTCAAGGTCAAATAAAACCTGTGGGACTGACAAATAGATCATAAAATACTTTCATACACCAAATATAGTTGACCTATTGCAATTAGCATTTGAAAAACTCAAAAACTTAACTTTGACAACTGAACCATGAAAATGAGGTCAAGGTCAGAGGAACCATGCCGTGCAGGCATGTACAGCTAACAATTCTTCCATACACCAAATATAGTAGACCTATTGCATACAGTATGAGAAAAACAGATCAAAACACAAAAACTTGACTATCGCCACTGAACAGTGAAAATGAGATCACGGTCAGATAACACCTGCCAGTTGGACATGCACACCTTACGTTCCTTCCATACACCTAATATACTAGACCTATTGCTTATAGTATCTGAGATATGGACCTGACCACCAAAACTTAACCTTAATTGTTCACTTATCCATGAAATGAGGTGGAGGTCAAATGAACTGTCTGAGGGGCATGCAGACCTTGCAAGGTACGCACATACCAAATATAGTTATCCAAATACTTATAAGAGAGAATTTAACATTACAAAAAATGTTAACTTATTTTTTAATTACATTGTGTAGTAACTGAACCATGAAAATGAGGACATTGGACATGTGACTGACGGAAACTTTGTAACATGAGGCATCCATATACAAAGTATGAAGCATCCAGGTATTCCACCTTCTTAAATATAAAGCTTTTAAGAAGTTAGTTAACGCTGATGCCACCGACGCCAAAGCCGGATCACTATCCCTATGTGGAGCTTTATAAGTTGCAGGCTCAACAAAAATCAACCAAAATCAATTTAATTATGTTTATATATTTTATTTAAGATTTTCCCGTGTCAGATGTTCCATTAGATGTAATTTCTATTTTAACTTTCTGGCATCTTGAGGTATCAGATTTGGTATACCATTAATAATAGGATATGCTACTTGAATCTCATCACAAACCAGCTCATTATTTTCTTTGTCATACCTGCAAAGAGAACAGGACAGTTTGTCATGACAATCAATAACACTCCACATTTTTTAGATCACATTTTTTCATTATCAGATGCAATGAAATAATTGGCAGCTGTTAATTTAAGAAATGAAGTGCACAAATAAATTTCAAGAAATTTGTCAATAACTGAATTACTGATGACATTTTCTGTCATAATTTTAAAATGTTAAGGTTTATGTAGACAAAATAAAATTGACAGATACATAATTCTGGTTCGACTAAAAAAACAGATTTGGTGCTGATTAATTCAAACTTTACATGATACCATTACTCATCATAATTTTTAGCTTGAGAAGAAAAGCTTTTTAGGAATATATGCTGCTATGCCTTAATGACTAAATTTTGATCGTTATGTCATACCCAAGATTTGTCATATTTTAGCAAAAATATGCTAATTGCAAAAAAATTTGGCAACTCCATGTATATGCAGATTTTGCATACAAAAAGAAAATTAGTAATTATTTACACAATAAAACAAAAAATCATAAATTTGGAGATAAATACACAATGAAAAAATAAATAATTATTTAGATAAACACACAATACACAGATACACTGTACAGTATACACAACAACAAAAAAATTGTTTAAATCAATGTCTATTCAAAATTCAAACTTAAACCTGATTTCAAACAAGAGGCTCTCAAGAGCCTGAATTGCTCACCTTAATTATTTTGGTTAAATCTCTCATCAATGATTATTTTGGCTTTTCAATTATGTTCTATTTTAGCCATAGGAGCTGTTTCTTGACATACACAAAATGTACAAGGAAATGAAATATTAAATTTATACTAGATACTCTGAAACTCATTTAGCCTAAGTTTGGCTGAAATTGATACAGCAGTTTCAAAGGAGAAGATTTTTTAAAGTAAGTCAACATGATGAACAAATTGTGAAAAAAAGTCTTTAAAGGGCAATAACTCCTTAAAGGGTCAATTGACAATTTTGGTCAAATTGACTTATTTGTAGATCTTACTTTGCTTAACATTTTTGCTATTAACAGTTTATCTGTATCTATAATAATATTCAAGATAATAACCAAAAACTGCAAAATATCTTTAAAATCATCAATTCAGGGGCATTATACCTGGAAAACCAGTTACCCAATTCGGCTGAAAATTTCAGGACAGGTAGACCTTGACCTAATAAATACTTTAACTTCTTGTCTTATTTGCTCTAAATGCTGGAGTTTTTGAGATATAAGACAAAAACTGCATTTTACCCTGTGTTCTATTTTTAGCCATGAAGGCCATGTTTTTGACAAAATAAAAAATAAAGCACAAACTTTATTTTATACACCCTACTCATCATTCAGTTGAAGTTTGGTTGAATTTGGTTGAGTAGTTTTAGAGGAGAAGATTTTTTAAAGTTAGCAAATATGATGAACAAATTGTGAAAAATTGTCATTAAAGGAAACCCTTTAAGGGGTCAATTGACAATTTTGGTCATATTAACTTATTTGTAGATCTTACTTTGCTGATCATTTTTGCTGTTTACAGTTTATCTTTATCTATAATAATATTCAAGATAATAACCAAAAACTGCAAAATTTCCTTAAAATTACCAATTAAGGAGGCTCGTGGGTACAAAAAAATCAGCAAACATTTTTTTTTCATAACAAATTTTATTCATTACATAATTAGTTGTAACATTATGATATGGTTCAAAAATCAACCCAAAAAATCAAGGCGTTTGAGCCCCAAATGATTTTTAAAATTTTTATATCATTGAAAAAGCTCCAAATTATCTCCCTTTGGTGAAAAAATGACATTTTTTGGCATTAAAATTGAAATATCTTTTTATACTCATGACCTACATTTTTTATTATTTTTTTCAAATAAGCTGCACTTGAACTAAACAGTTGTAAATTTAAGCAATTTCTTTTATTAGATTCTTTTTTTATTTCGATTTTCCTTTTTTTTCTCCTATTAGTTCAACAGAAAAAAGTACCTAAACAAAAATGCATGCTTTTTACGTTCGCAGATTGTGAGCTTAAATGAAAGGTGACCCCATATTTTTATTTTATTTTTCTATTAGGAATAGGATAAAGTTTATTTAGAGAAAAATATAGCGAAATCCTATATTAGAAAAAAAAGTTGATTTATACCCAGGAGCCCCCTTAAGTGGCAGCAACCCAACAATGGGTTGTTTGATTCATCTGAAAATTTCAGGGCTGATAGATATTGACCTAATGAACATTTTTACCCCGTCTCAGATTTGCTCTAAATGCTTTCGAAACTGCATTTGACCCCTATGTTCTATTTTAAGTAAAGGCAGCCATGTTTTTTGACGGATCTAAAATCAAAGCACACACTTTGTGCAGGATAATCTAAGGAACAATCATGCTAAGTTTCATTCAAATCCATTCTGTAGTTTCAGAGGAGAAGATGTTTGAAAAATTGTTAACAACGACAGAGGACGACGACGACGAAGACGACGGACGCCAAGTGATGAGAAAAGCTCACATGGCCTTTTAGGCCAGGTGAGCTAATAATATATATATGCCATTTTTTTGTCTGAATTTTTTAAATATGGGGTAAACATGTTTTACTATGTAATACATCACTCAGGACCAAACCATAGGACTGAGATCCTATACTGTATTTTTAACAGCTCCTTAAAGTACACAATGTACTTCTTATTCCTTGTTCTGGTATTTACAGTATAGACATGATAGAGGGTGGGTGAAAATTATAGCTTATTTTCGTGGATAGAACTAAATTGTCAAAATAGATTCCTCCAATTTAAAAGTGTGCATGCAAAGGTATTGATGAAAGATTTGAATCCACCAAAATAATAACTGCATCTAAATGTTTCAACATCTTATTCAATAAAAGTCGCCAAATTTTACATCAGTGAAAAATGACCAGCTTAATATGGTATATGACAAAAGCTAATGAAATGTCAGGCTAATATGTATGATTGGCATACTTTGTTCCCTTGCCCTAGTACTAATATGACTAATGTCAGGTTAAAGTGTATGGAACACTTTGTTCCTTGCCCTGGTACCAACATGACTATTTAATGCAATTTCAGGTTATATTAGTGTGTATACAGGTCCAGGGACACTTTGTTCATTGTCCTGGTACTAACATGACTAACTTTACGTTTGAATAAAGACACTTTTACTTTAAACATGCAAGCTCTTACCTTAATTGAGTTTTTGATAATGGACACACAACAAACTCTAGCATGGATTCATCAAATTGTGTAGTTGAAGTTGCCTCTCTGTGACCATTTAATAGACATGATTTTGTGGAAAATTTTGATTGAAGACCAATTCTGTTGTGTGTGAAGACTTTTCCTGTAAATACAGAGTACAATGGCATGCCATAAACAGAGGTTTTGCAGCAGAACATATCTTTTGTGAAAAATAATGAACTAAAAAATTAATCAAATTAACTAGCTTTCTGGCAAAATAAAAAAAAAAAGAATGTTATAAACTGTTATTCAATTAACTAATATATAATATACAGATGATGAATATAAGAGTAGATTGTTTACAAGCCATCAATGACCTAATATGGTATACAATGGTATAAGCACAGTCGTTAAATTTTATATTAAGTTTCACTACAGGTTGTTCCCTTTAAAAATTTACTGACTGTGCACGTATATTATAATATATACAGACACAGTTCATGATATATAAGGCATGAAGATGTTATTGTTACCGATCAGCTAAATTATCTATAGTAAAGGACCTTACAAATTAATGCAAGATATGGTCACAGAAATAATTATACTTATAAGTATGTCTGAACCACTCACAACTCTACTACAGATTATATACATGTATATATATCATTGTATAAGTACGTCTGAGTCAGTGACAACTCTACAACAGATGTATCCATCGGATCGCCATCAATGATGGTGATACATGGCTGTGTACATAATGTATATACAACTCGTCTAAACATCAACCCAACAGTGTTAGATCTGTTAATTTATCATTGTATATATATACATGTATGTCTCTGCTATTTTTAATCATTTATTGCTCTTGACATATTGCAAGGCTATTTTAAGAGGGTGATAATGGGAGTATCTTCATGAGGGTAACAAAAAATGCAATCACAATCAATCTCAATACAATAGTTAAATAATCAAATAATCTGCGTTAAGTATGCTTAAATAGTAATAAACATGATAAATATCAATAGAATATCAATAGATTGCCAAATATAAATGTGGAAACCCCCTAGTTTAAAATAACATCGACTTAAGATTCCAGAAAATATCAGTCACTGATTTCACCGTTTTATGACGAAATAAATACTGGCAATCTGTAAATAAAATACAAATACGTACTTAAATAATGTTCCGATAAATACTAGATCTAAATGAATCCCCAATTTAGAATAAAGCTTTGCTTTTCGAAAAACATCCGATCAGCTGGGCTTTTAAAATTAAGCTCCCAAGTTTGTTTTTCCCAGTTCCAGCTGACGTCAAAACACGTCCTTTTCCCCGTAAAACCGAATGACTAGCGGAATTTCTAAATATAAACTGAACGTAACTAAAATAATACACAGACGAATGTAATCAGTTCATACAATACTTATCATACAATATTTACAATATTCAAACAACAATGAACACATATAACCGTTTTTTTCAAAACATCGGGGTTTATCTGAATACCGGAGAACGATCACGTACCGAAATACGATCACAACACACTTGCTCGTTGGGGGTATCTCTTTAGTCTTATGGTAAAAATAAGATATAATTTGAGTGGCGGATCCAGGTGGGTTTCCAGGGGTTAAACCTCCCCTCTTTTTTTAGGGACATTCAATGCAATTGAATGGGAGCATATAGTTGTAACCCACACCTTTATTCTGGGTTGCCCCCCTTCTTTTTAAATGGCTGGATTCGCCCCTGAATTTCTACACTGTCTAGACTCAAAAGATGGCAACTTCTTCTTCTTCTTCTTCAGGAAGTCCACCCTATCTGCAGGGTCACCGCATTATGAGATAAAAACACAAAAGCACTAATGAAATGGTTTGCACATAAAAAGCATAAAAGCACATTAAGTTTCTAAAATTAGCACAAAAGCAGCAGAAGCACTATAGTAAAGATATTAGAATAAATTTGCCATGCTGAAAATAAAGCAACACAACAAAAAATAATAAGCAGAGATTAACTGGTTTTGCAGGCAAAGCATTGGCATGAGCTGCCAGACCAAGAATTTATCAAGTTCTTGAATTGATTTAAAGATGATTGCTTACGAAGCTCATCTGGCAGCTCATTCCAATCCAATTCCATTTATACAATGGTATAAGCACAGTCGTTAAATTTTATATTAAGTTTCACTACAGGTTGTTCCCTTTAAAAATTTACTGACTGTGCACGTATATTATAATATATACAGACACAGTTCATGATATATAAGGCATGAAGATGTTATTGTTACCGATCAGCTAAATTATCTATAGTAAAGGACCTTACAAATTAATGCAAGATATGGTCACAGAAATAATTATACTTATAAGTATGTCTGAACCACTCACAACTCTACTACAGATTATATACATGTATATATATCATTGTATAAGTACGTCTGAGTCAGTGACAACTCTACAACAGATGTATCCATCGGATCGCCATCAATGATGGTGATACATGGCTGTGTACATAATGTATATACAACTCGTCTAAACATCAACCCAACAATGTTAGATCTGTTAATTTATCATTGTATATATATACATGTATGTCTCTGCTATTTTTAATCATTTATTGCTCTTGACATATTGCAAGGCTATTTTAAGAGGGTGATAATGGGAGTATCTTCATGAGGGTAACAAAAAATGCAATCACAATCAATCTCAATACAATAGTTAAATAATCAAATAATCTGCGTTAAGTATGCTTAAATAGTAATAAACATGATAAATATCAATAGAATATCAATAGATTGCCAAATATAAATGTGGAAACCCCCTAGTTTAAAATAACATCGACTTAAGATTCCAGAAAATATCAGTCACGGATTTCACCGTTTTATGACGAAATAAATACTGGCAATCTGTAAATAAAATACAAATACGTACTTAAATAATGTTCCGATAAATACTAGATCTAAATGAATCCCCAATTTAGAATAAAGCTTTGCTTTTCGAAAAACATCCGATCAGCTGGGCTTTTAAAATTAAGCTCCCAAGTTTGTTTTTCCCAGTTCCAGCTGACGTCAAAACACGTCCTTTTCCCCGTAAAACCGAATGACTAGCGGAATTTCTAAATATAAACTGAACGTAACTAAAATAATACACAGACGAATGTAATCAGTTCATACAATACTTATCATACAATATTTACAATATTCAAACAACAATGAACACATATAACCGTTTTTTTCAAAACATCGGGGTTTATCTGAATACCGGAGAACGATCACGTACCGAAATACGATCACAACACACTTGCTCGTTGGGGGTATCTCTTTAGTCTTATGGTAAAAATAAGATATAATTTGAGTGGCGGATCCAGGTGGGTTTCCAGGGGTTAAACCTCCCCTCTTTTTTTAGGGACATTCAATGCAATTGAATGGGAGCATATAGTTGTAACCCACACCTTTATTCTGGGTTGCCCCCCTTCTTTTTAAATGGCTGGATTCGCCCCTGAATTTCTACACTGTCTAGACTCAAAAGATGGCAACTTCTTCTTCTTCTTCTTCAGGAAGTCCACCCTATCTGCAGGGTCACCGCATTTAAAAATTTTGTTTATTTTTAAAATTGCGTTATTTAAAATCTTATCTACTAGTTAAAATTTAAAATAATAGTAACAGAGTTAGAATAGGATATAACTAAAAATTAGTTAAAAACAGGAACTTGTATGTACACTATACATCTTAAAATTTTAAAATGGATAAAAATAATATCTTATCAGTTGTTTAACTTCCCCTTAACAAAGGAAATTGAAAGGAACTACTAATCCGTACTAGTAATGGGTTGAATTTTATGGGCTAGCATATGGTTTCATAATTAAATTATATATATATGTATTTAAAATCTAAAATGGTAAAGGATACGAATAAAAAGAAACTTGTAAAATTAGTTTTATGTACAACTGTGAGTGTGATGTAATGCACAATGTAAATGTATGATGTATATGCATTTGTTTCAGGATTAAATTAAGCATTTACATGTTAAGTTAAATTTTGAGTGAAAGTATTATTATGACTTATCTATTACCTAATCTTGATAAAAGATGTCTTATGTTTGTTGACATACTAGATTTCAAGAGTGCCTGGTACCCACCCTAATAGCCAACCGCAAATCAGTTCAATGACACTGTTTTATAATTCATCGCTGTATCTAAATACCAATATAATAACGATTTGATTGGAACAAAGAGAGACAACTCGATCATTCTCAGATCTGGTAATGAATCCTGATAATATGTATCATAATAATAATAAATGTTTTAACCTATCCGGGAGTTCACAAAATGGGACAATAAATATTGTAAACAGTGACTCGGGAGATGAACATCAGTATGATATCTTTTCAGAACTTAATGAGGCACGAAGGAAACACCCTGATACATTTTCGTGTGCATACCTTAATATCAACGAGGGGGGATAGGACCTTTTTTCGAATTTCGGGACCTCGGGATTTCGTATTTTTAAGCCCGGGATTTCGGGATTTCGTGTTTTTAAGTCCGGGATTTCGGGATCAGGACCCCTCCTACCCCCCCCCCCCCCCCCCCTCATCAACAGCCTAAGGTACAAATTCTGTTCCATTAAAGATCTTCTATGTAAAAATACCGTAGATATGCTAATTATAGCAGAAACAAAAATAGATGACTCTTTTCCAGACGCTTTATTTAAAGTCGATAATTTCCACTTCTGGAGGAAAGACCGAACATCTCATGGCGGTGGACTAGTTATGTATGTTAGATCTGACATAGCATGCGACAGAAAAGACAAATATGAACTTAAATTTACTGAATCGATTATGGTAGAAATGCATATTAATAATAGAAAATGGTTAATTGCAGGACTTTATAGACCTCCTTCAATAAAAGATGATACTTTTAAAAATGAATTTATATGTATATACATGTGATAAATTATCAACTATGTATGATAATTTTCTTCTACTTGGTGACTTAAATTATAACATGCTCTCACAGCAAAAATGTACCCCCTTAATTGACATCTGTGATATTTTTGATTTCACAAATTTGGTAAAAAAAAACAACTTGTTTCACAAAACATGCCCCTGCCACATTAAATGATGTTATTCTTACAAACCAAACAACTTATTGTCAAAATGTTTCAACTGTGGTCTGAGTGATGTTCATAACATTATTTCCACTCAAATTAAAGGCAAACTACCAAAAATTAATAAAGGTTTCATAAATTACAGAAGTTTCAAACACTTTGATCATGAACTTTTTTTGACAGATTTAAATGAAAAAAACTTAACTGATATAATAGAAAAATCAGCAGATGTAAATAAAGCATATGAAACATTCGAAACTACTTTCATGGAGGTTATAGACAAACACATACCTATGAAAAAAAAGAAAGCCATCAACAAACCAGCACCATTCATGAATCAAACTTTACGAAGGGAAATATATAAAAAAAAGAATGACATACAACAAATTTCAAAATTTTAAAAATAAAACAAATTGGCCGCGGAATGCTACAGAAAGCAAAGAAATCTAGTAAATAAAATTAAAAAGAAATCCATCAGAAACTATTTCATGGAAAGATGCATAGGAGGACCTAACAGCAAAGATTTTTGGCCAACAATCAAGCCTTTCCTAACAAACAAAGGTTCACATTTTTGAAAAGACTTAATACTTTGTGAAGAAAATAAGATAATTAACAATCAAAATGAAGTAGCTGAATTATTTAATAATTTTTTTATAAATGTTGCCAAAGATATCGGCTCAATAGATACTGTAATAGATGAACATCATCCAAGTATTAAAATTATTAAAGAAAATAAACCAGAAAAAGAAGAACTAAATTTTAGCCCAGTAGATCCAGAGTTTGTTAAAAAACAAATCAATAAAATTAACATCAAAAAGGCAACAGGAAAAGATGGAATATCTTCAAAAATACTAAAATTATCCGAATCTGAAATATCCAATCCAATTTCTAAAATAATAAATAAATCATTTGAATCAGCTGTTTTCCCAGATAAATTAAAAGAACCACAAGTAATACCCCTGCATAAAAAATCAAACACTCTTGATAAAGGAAACTATAGACCTGTAAGGATATTGTCCATGATTTCAAAAAAATTTGAGAGGTCTATAGAAAATCAACTTGTTGAATATTTTAATTCATTTTCGCTTTATTAAAAATAATTGAAGATTGGAAAAAGGCTTTAGATCAGAATAAATATGTAGCAGCTATATTAATGGACTTGTCCAAGGCTTTTGACTGCCTACCCCATGACCTCCTCCTACTAAAATTAAAATCTTATGGTGTGTCCGCCTCATCTCTTAAACTTTTGGAAAGCTATTTAACTAATAGAAAACAGTGTGTTAAAGTAGGTACTAATTCAAGCTATTGGCAAACAATGTTTAAAGGGGTGCCACAAGGGTCAATATTAGGGCCAACATTATTTAATATTTTTTTAAATGACATTTTCTATTTTATTCATAAAAGTGAACTCTATAATTATGCAGATGACAACACCCTTTCATACGCAGATAACGATTTAGATAAATTAATTAAAACTTTAGAAGAAGAAAGTAAAATTTTGATAAACTGGTTCTCAATAAATAAAATGAAAGCAAATCCAGAAAAATTTTAGGCAATAGCTGTAGGTAAAAAAACTAAAGACAAAAACCTAAAATTTAAATTAGAAGGTAATGAAATAGAGTGTGAAGATAACGTTAAACTGCTAGGTGTAACAATAGATTTTAAACTAAATTTCAATGAACATGTCTCTATAATATGTAAAAAAGCATCCAAACAATTAGATGTATTAAAAAGAATAGGTAAACGACTAAACTCGGAAAATTAACAATTTATTATTCTTTCATAATGTCCAACTTTAATTACTGCCCACTAGTTTGGCACTTTTTTGGGGAGGTAAATACAAAAAAAGATAGAGAAAATTCAAGAGAGAGCACTAAGGTTTATCTACGAAGACCATTCAGCAAGTTATGTAGATCTACTCTGCAAATCAAAATTACCATCTTATCTTTAAAAGTAAGAAGAATGCGATCTTTGGCGATTGAAGTTTTCAAAATTATAAATAAAGATTGTCCTGTTTATCTCCATGATTTGATTCACTTAAAGGAAAAAACTTACTCTTTCAGATACCAGAATACAGCAGATCTACCACATGTAAGATCAACTGCATATGGCCTTCAATCTTTCAGGTATGCAGGTGCTAGGCTTTGGAATGAGCTGCCAGATGAGCTTCGTAAGCAATCATCTTTAAATCAATTCAAGAACTTGATAAATTCTTGGTCTGGCAGCTCATGCCAATGCTTTGCCTGCAAAACCAGTTAATCTCTGCTTATTATTTTTTGTTGTGTTGCTTTATTTTCAGCATGGCAAATTTATTCTAATATCTTTACTATAGTGCTTCTGCTGCTTTTGTGCTAATTTTAGAAACTTAATGTGCTTTTATGCTTTTTATGTGCAAACCATTTCATTAGTGCTTTTGTGTTTTTATCTCATAATTGCATGTACCAGTATGTGTTAAACTTATAAGATGCTTAAAGAACTTTTGTGCTGCATGTTTATATACTGATTGAACTCTTGCTTTATATGTTTAATGTTGTGTGCATGACTCGATATGTTTGTTTTGTTTTATTTGTTGTTATGTCGGTTTTAAAAGCTCTTCAGAGCTTATGTTTGTAATTGCTTGCTTATACCGACTCTAAATAAAGCTTTATGTCTTATGTCTTATGATTTTTTAATATTAATAAATAGGGAATAAATTCCACAACGGCTTGCCATAGTATCCTAATTATTGATATAAGTTTTAAAACTTAATTTTCTGCATTAACCAAAACAAGTCATTCTCTGAAGAAATTGTCTTGGTAAAATCATATAATAGTATCTTGCTATGGGCCAGCCTACAGCATAAATTTATGAACGGGACAGTCTAATAAAGAGGGCCTGGGGAGTTCTAGTCTCTGACAGGTACTAGTATGTGTAATTCAGTGGTTGTCGTTTCATGAGTTTATGTGTTACATATTTGTTTTTCGTTCATTTTTATGTAAGGCCTGAAAGTATACTTAGACTTTTTACACTCACTGAATTTTGTAAGTACACAGGAGCTATATTGTTCAAAATATTTTTCTAGAGCTATTCGGTTCTAATCCGTCTGATCTGTATGGAGGGCACCTTATATTGATGTAAGAGGTCCTCGTTTAGCTCATATAACCCTGGTATACAAAACACCTTTTCTATTATTTTTTTTCTCAGTGCAACTATGCCACATGTGTCAATTTAAAAAAAATAAGAATACTGAAAGTACGAAAAATAGAAGTTTACGAAGTCTATCCAAAACAGAGCCCAAACGTGTTATAACATGTAGCTGCTGTGAAATCGGGGATCGAGTTGATATGAACATCAAAAAGGTTCGATTTTGAATATGTATACAAAAAAATGTCAATGGTCTTTTTGCCAACATCTAAAATTTGAAACTTGTTGGGTTTTCACGGCTTGAATTTTATTCACCAGGAACCACTCAATAAGTGTTTTTGACTTATATTCCAAAGTTTCAGTCTTCTCAGTTAAAGTTCAAGTTTTTGAGATAATTATGTTTTAATCCTTCTTATTGTCAAAACTGAGAACGTCTTTCCAACATTTCAAATTGTGTTGCGAATAGCATGTTGGACACAACTGTGTCTTATTTATAAATGAACTCCGGACTGGTTAAATGAAGGGATAATGGTATCTTCTTTTCTTTCTTTTCATAAACCTTCTGTGTGAATTCTGTACAAAACGAATACGAATGCACTGGACGATGAGCACAGTTGGTTCCCATATAAATATTTGTTAGCAGTTTTGGGATAACCACTAAGGTTAATAATGTTTTACGTCAATTATATTTAGTGTGTTGTCTAATATGTAACCTTTATCATTCCACCATGAGGGAGGTTTGACTATTCAACTAGAGGTTCTAAAGATTCTGTGTCACTCACATTAGTCTTTAACATATTGAACAAATGGCAATCTCCAACATTGTAGACACGAATACAATTCATGACAAAAATCTCTTCTTTGATGATCTTGTTTTGCTGATCATTTAGTCTGCTAAGTTTTTCTCTATCTTCTTAAGTTTTTGCTCAAAACACAAAAGAGGGTAACAATACCTAACTTGAAGAAAATTACTCCTATGTATAATGAAAGTGTACCTCCTATATGGAAAAAATTTGACTTGTTGTTAGAATTTGTCTTGCCAATCAGTTTTGCTTATTAAAGTTTTTATGTATCTATAATCATTTTAATCATACAAGACACAACGCAAAGAAAATGGTAAACATCGTCATTAAAGAAACTTGGCTCCAATAAGGAGTTAAATGACGATTTCCACCACATAAATTAATTGTAGATCTGGTCTTTCTGATAATTGTAGTCTATTTATCAAGTTTCTATCAGTCTATCAGAATTGTTAAAGATATACGCAAAATAATAGTAATTAAAAATTCGTCATAGTAGACAAAAATGTTCAATTTTTAGCAATGTCGATCATCTTGCTTGGTGGTCGGATCATTGGACACGTTTTTTTTAAACTAGATACCGCAAAGATGAATGTTGCCAAATTTGGTTAAATTTGGACAAGTATTTTCAGAGGAGAATATTTTCCCAACAGTTAACATACTATGGCGGCGGTCGACGACGATGGACGCTAGGTGAGTTAAAAATAAATCAAGTTAACGGGGTGTTATGTTGACTCATCATTTTGTGTACAACGTAATTTTATGGTAAAGGATTACAAGTTTTAGATGGAGCTGTACTTTAATCAAGGTATAAAGAACCATAATTGTTTCTCTTTATTAATATTTTAATGAAAGCAACTTTTAATTGTCAAAAACAAATTTAGATCAAAAGTCTTAGATTGATTTGCAGGATGTAAAAAAAACTGTTTCAAAAATAAATAAAAACTATAAATTAGTTAAATTTGGAACACAGAATTTATTTCAAAATAGCCAGTAGCAATTTGTGTTCTAATATCTTGATTACGATACAATGAAATCTTACTCTTGTGGTCATTCATGCTCAGTTAATTAGTATACGGAAAAGTATGTACTATGAAAATTAGAAGGCAAATTCAGGCAATTTGATTGGACGAGAAGTTGTAAGTATGTGCTAAAACTTTCATAGAGTTGAGTTGCTGAGTTTTGTGTTGCTTTGTATGTTTTGTATCATTTGTTTTGTTTTGTATTTGTTTTGATTCTGTCTAATTGACATGCGTTAATTCATATTCATAATATGGACTTAAATTTTTCACCTGATAAAAACAAATTTCAGACAATGTAAAATTAAGTTTAATGGAGTAATAAAATAATTGACAAAGATTATAATTATACGTAACAAAGTACAATGAAAATAAGTCAAAGATCATATAATATATACAATAGTGAGATGTGTTTAATTACATACAATTATACAAATATATACATAAAATTTTTTAAAAAAATAACCCCGAACCATTTTTACATGTTTTAATGGTGTTCATAATGCTCAGTCTTAAGATTTCTATGTAGTGTTTTGTGGTCTTGTTTGTTTCTATCGTCGCTTTCGGTGAGGTTTTTTTCAGTATTATAAGAATGTAATTAAGTTGGTATTTCGCTTACTTTTTAAAGATATCACTAAAATAGATTAAGTTTGCAGATTAAACCAAAGACATGCAAAAATATCTAACAAGTTAAGGGAGACATGAGCTTTACATCAGTTAGAAAGCCATCATGGTTTAACCCCGCAGCATTTTTTGTGCCTGTCCAAAGTCAAGATCCTCTGGCCTTTTATTTGTTAGTCTTGTGTGTTTTTTTTTCTTCTTTCTTAATATATTGATGTTTGGATACTGAACGTATGAAGTCCATTTTCACGAGCTATCATACATTTTCGTTTCGGAAACAGCTTTTGATTCTACTTTCCAAATTATAATATGTTTTTCATTTCTATGTTCATATTAGCAATAATCTTTAACGGAGTGGGTTTCAGTTGAGTATTACTTTTAGGTTTTAAGTGTAAACGAAGAGGTGTGCCCACAAAACTAACGGTAATCATATGCTCTTTTTGGAATGGATCCCCTTTTTCTAAATATTATTATTTTTTGCTTAAATCTTTTTAGTTTCTAGTGATATTAAATCTTGAATTCTTTCAGTTCATTTTTTTATAAAGCGTTCTTGTTCTTTTCCGTGATATATTACAATAACAATAATTGATTTATATACATAATGCCCCTGTATCCTCATTTTTCAAAATAAAATATAAAATAATAGTATTAAAAGTGCAGCGACTACAAGCATATTTCAGTCAAATTGTGCACATCCTGCTACAAGCATGAAATTCGCATAGAAAGAATATATTTACAAATCAATTTAAAACTCATTGTTTTCAGGAGATTCATTCCACAAACCCTTGTGGTTATTTTATTGCACATTATGTTTGACTGTACCAAGTCGGACTATCTACAAACATTCTTCATTTAAAATTGATGAACCATCCTCTATAAGATAAAAGTCCCATGTAAATAGCATAAAAATTCAATGTGAACATTTTCAATAAAGGGTAACAAATCCTTCACTATTCTCTGATGTAATAACGCCTGAAATTTGGTGGTTCTTGCTTTGGACTACACTTTTGTTCCTCTGTATATAGATAGCATACTCCATCCGCAGACCGAAAGGAAAGGAAAGAACAAGAAGCCAACACACACATTTTGGCGCATTCAGTGCGAGACTGTGTTATTGTACTTAACACTGGTGTTGTCAGGAGTACATGCTCGTCTATCAAATCCAATGCTATCACAACTTTCCCTGAAAATAGGTGAATAATAAAAATTAAAAAAAAATATGTTGTGCTGTTATACCAATGTCAAAGGTAAGTGAGATTGACTCTTCCGCAAACATGTTTAACCTCGTCAAATTAAATAAATGATTTGTGATTTCCTTCAAAAATAGTGTGATGAGATATATTCTACCAGTGGTGTTAATCAGATGCGGATGCTCAACAATTCTTAAGATTTACTGCTTAATCTTAGATCACAATCTCTTTAATTTTGCAGCAACATAAAGACTAAATGATTTTTCTACGCTTTACCCTACTATTCCTCATGCTCAATTGACATATCGACTAAACCATCTCATTAAACAGAGCTTTTCCTATAAAAATGGGAATCGTAGATACATTTTTTTGGTTTTGGGTTATAAAAGTTTTTATTTTGAAAAACCACACTGAATTTATCATCATGAATTTATCAGAAAATATACTGAAGATGATATCATCAAAATGCTTGAAATTTTGATCGACAGTATATTTGTTGAGTTTGGAGGGTTGATATTTCAACAGACAGTCTAATAGCTAATTGTGCACACTTAATAGACGAGTCGTTTTTGTACTCTTATGAAACAGAATTTATTCAGAACCCTTCTAAGAGACAAAAAGAAAAATTCTTTAATTTTATTTTCAGATATATTGATGATGTCGTATCACTGAATAACCCATATTACAGCCAATACCTACATCTCATATATCCCATATAAATCTCATATAAATTTACTTATAAGTATATTGTACCGATACCAGAAGGACTGATTTATACCTTCACACTAAAATAAATGACAAACGGAACGATTTCAACTTCCAATTATCAATTTCCCATTTTCAGCAGTAACACACCCTCTGTCCCATCGCATGGTGTTTACATATCTCAGTTGATATGTTATGCTCGCGCATGTTCATACTATACGGACTTCATATAAAGGAGTGTACTCTTTACGCAGAAACTACTCCAACAAAATCAAGAAAGATTCTATGGACACCATCACGAACTTGTTGATCCATACAAACTGTCTTCTCTGTCAAACTATTAACTAAGGATATTTTTACCACATCTTAGATTGAGATTTACAATTTACGTTGTCTTGTATTTAATTTCCGATCATGACCTATTCCCGAATATGACTGTTTTGCTGAGTGTGAATTCGCATTGCTATAAGACGTGTCACGGTACTTGTCATCCATCATTCTTGTATTTAGTTATGATGTTGTATTTGTAATTCTGGTCGGATATTGTTAAATGTCTTATCGTTGATAGTTGTAATTCTACCCCTATTTTGTTTTCTGTTCGTATGTAAAAGTAAAGATAATCAATCACCCAGTTCATTTCTTAGATATTTTTTTTCTCTGTCCTTAATGTTCTTGCATTTATTTGTAAATTGTTTTCTTGTAATGAAATGGTGTCATTTTAGTGTTATATTAACATTGTTATAAAAGTGCGAGGTTTGGCTAGCTACAACACCAGGTTCAACCCACAATTTTTTCTGAAAATGTCCTGTACCAAGTCAGGAAAATGGCAGCTGTTATCTAATATTTTGTTTTTATTTGTGTTGCATTGTCGTTTGTTTTTGTTCACTTACAGTTACATCTTACAGTTACATCTTATAGTTGGTGTGTTTTTCTCGGTTATAGTTTGTTACCCGGATTTGTTTTTGTCTCAATCGGTTTATGACTTTCGAACAGCGGTAAACTAATGTTGCTTTTATTTTATTTGTAGTTGTAAATCATATTTGGGTTTTTTTTACAATTTTTTTTTTAAATAACGAAGAAGAATGTGTCCCCAATACACGGATGCCCCATCCGCACTATCATATTCTATGTTTTGTGGACCGTGTAAATGGACTGTTGACTGTACTTTGAACAACTTCATTAAAAACTATCTCGACCAAAAACTTTAACCTGGAGTGGGACAGACGGACGATCAGACAGACGGACGCCCGTCCGGACGAACGGATGGACGAACGGACGGACGAACGGATGAACCCACATACCATAAATACATAATAGATATAGGAAGATGTGGTGTGAGTGCCAATGAGACAACTCTCCATCCAAATAACAATTTAAAAATTAAACCATTATAGGTTAAAGTACGGCCTTCAACACGGAGCCTTGGCTCACACCGAACCTAAAATGGGACATAAAAATCCTTCACTATTCAAAATCTTCAGTGAGCCTTTCGTAATGGCTTTCTGTTGACTCTAAATCCTTAATGACTTGCTGATTTGTAAAATTAGGGTCTTCGTTATTCTAAGGTTTGCGAGAGCAAACGATGTCAAACTTGCAAGCAAACACGGTATAATGTATATGTACCGTGTAAATGTGATTATCTTTATGATGGTGAGTCAGAACAGCTAGTTAACATTCGTACAAACCTAATGACTTTGACCGGAAGCTAAATCTTCCGCTTGTTCGATAGTCCTTACCACGCTTGGGCAGATCTCAATCGACCTACAGTTACCCTCATTGATCACAAAACTGATGACTCTAGGAGACGATAATCATTCGGGAAAGATTTGGGATAAGAACATTAAGAACGTTGACAGGCACCAAATTGATTCTATATAAAGGTGTATTTCAAATTGTGCAATGCTAACAACCGCAGCTATAGATATTCATTTTGGGATGTAAACATACGTAGCCTCGTCTATTATATCTATACTATACTTAGTTGAGTAATCTTCTAGATTCACATGTTGATCGGGGTTTTTTTTAAGTGTAAAACGTTCACGATTATTTTTTGCAAGTAAGCATAGATTGATCATTGTTGATAAGACTCCTTTTGTATCATCCTCATGATTTGTTCTACGAAATATTTATTAATATTTTTCTTGTTACTTCATGAACATGTGGGTCCTGTTGGCTAATATGTATATTATTTTGAAACCCCTGTATTGTATATAAATGTTTTGTATAAATAGATGCAAATGCATGTACATATTGTGCACTCTCTCTGTACCTGTAATGAATATCGGAATAAAGATCCTGATCAAATACCAGACAATATAGACGTATGTGTATACAATTAATCACTCGTTAAATTTATTATGACATGAATACAAATTCACACGAGGAAAAATTATTTACTTACTTAGATTGACAAATTTGTGCTTAATAACTGGTGACCGCTTATAATAAATTCCGCTTTTATTTTTACTTCAAACAAAAATATTCATTTTTTTGATTTTTTTTTATCAAATCGCACATAATGCCCTTACTAAATAGTTATTATAGTTACCAGGCTTATAATTTGATACGCCATACGCGCGTTTCGTGTACATAAGATTGACCAGTGACGCTCATATCAAAATGATTAAATAGGCAAAGCTAGTACAAACTTGAAGAACATTGAGGACCCTAATTTTTTTTTAATACCACTGGGTCGATGCCTCTGTTGGTGAACTATTAGTCCCCGAGGGTATCACAAGCCCAGTAGCCAGTACTTCGGTACTGGCATGAACATACGGATTTTTTGTGTTATCAAAATTTGCTGTTACAAAATATTAGAAATTATTATAAATTCAGGAAAATATCTCCCTCATGCAAAGCTCTGATTCCTTTCACGGATTTGGCTATACGTTTTCGACCTTTTGAATTATAGCTCTTCATCTTTTATATAAGCTTTGGATTTCAAATATTTTGGCCACGAGCATCACTAAATGCTAATTTTTATTAAAAATGATTTTTTGGCAAACTAGGCGGTACTATGGAAAGCGGCATAACTCTTTGTTCTTATTTGGTAGAAACGCAAATACCAAGTTATTCCTTCCCCTGATCATGTTATATGATCTCAGAAGGCGCTTCAGTTGCAGTTAGAAGTGGCAGGAAAGTTTTGGAACTAAAAATTATATTACATTCTGCGTAATTTGTGTTTTAAATAATACGATTATATTGTGACTTGAGAAGAAAAAGGATTATATTCTGTAGTTAATTAGGTAACTTTAATATGTTATCTGACATTGTAATTTATAGGTCCGTAATTTGTCGTAATTTGCATCTACCTGCTTGAGATTTCTAGAGTTTAAAGAACATTGTAGTCTAATTTTATTGAAAGGTTTTTCTTGTATTACTTTTCACGGAACGGTTCCTATATAAGTACAAGAAAAAGTATCCAGAGAATATTGTATTAGATCCAGTGAGTGATTTTGGTCAGCTGAAGCGCCAGAAAATAAAATTATAGTTTAATTAGAGAGACTGTATAATTTTACGATGAAAATTGTCGTAGTTGGTAGTTCACACGTTCGTAGATTGGGAACTTTTATTTATGATCGACCTGCATTATATAATTTCAACTTGATGAACTGTGAGGTAAAATGTCTTGGGATCGGCGGCGGAAAAGTTCAAATTCAGATCATGTGCAAACTATTTTGTCTTTCATAGAGAAAAATCGTCCAGAACATGTAATTGTTCACATTAGTGGTAACGATTTGGATATATTAGGAGCCTCAGAAGATACGACAGAGGAATTGGGGTTACGGCTGATTTTATTATCCCAAACATTGACAACCCGATTTGAGATTAAGTCAGTAACACACAATATGCCAACTTCTACCAAGAGAATCGACACGAGTCATTGCATCAAATGTGTATAATGATTTAGTTATAAGACTGACAGATTTTTGAAAGCACAAATAAAGGACCAACCACATTGTCGTTACTGGGAAATAACAGGGGTGAAAATTCGGATCGCAATAACTATGTTGATGGTGTTCACTTTAACTATGATGTTGGCATGCCAAAATATTTTCGAAATATAAGAGGGTCAATTATTCAAGCTATGAAATAAAGAAAGTTAATAGCAGTTAAGTATTGGACAGGTTTTTATTTATTTATTTATTTGTTAATAGCTATATTAAGTTCAAGGGAAATTCCCCATAAACATGCTTGTACAGAACAATGCGATTTAATGTTCAATTTCTTTCAAAACTGGACGTATAATTTGGGTATTATGTGCCAGAAATAGTTTTATGCAACTACATGTATGGTATATTTATACCAGGATGATTTGTTTCAATAATAATTATATTAAAATTAGGGTTTTAACCGGAGTGTCATATCATTATAACAGTTTTTATGATAACAACACGTTATATTCCTTGGATACTTTCTCGTGTGGTTGTATCGAATCGGGAACACACATAGGAGCAGAAGATAAATAAACAAACTCATAAACTATACGGCTTGTAATTAAAGTCATGATAGTAACAACACAGCTGCATCATCCATCAATTTTAACGGTCATCCAGACAGTCTGCTAAGGTTCATAAAACAATTAAGATAAAATTATTTAACAACCTTATCCCTAACAAATTAAAACACAGCTGCATATTACATTACTTTTAACGGTCATTCAGACAGTCTGATAGAGTTCATGAAAACAACTAAGAGAAATTTATTTAACAGTCCTTATCATAGCAAATTTGGTGGGCAATTAAATACTGGCAACAGAACTGCGTATATTTACAGAGCTTAAATCTTCTTGCGTTTTGTTATAAGTGTAACATAATACATGTAGACTTTTTCACCAAGAATCATTGTAATTAGAATTCACATATTTATTAGTTAATAGTGCATATGACACATATATAGAATATCATAATTTTTTTTTTATTTTATTTTTTCCTAAATTTTGTATTTGGATACATTGTGTACTTTAAACAGGTGTTATGGCACCTACATGAATTTATAAGGCTCTTTTGATGAGCCACTGAGATAAATAGTGTACTTGGATACATTTATGTACTTAACACAAGCGCATCTGAATCTATGAGGCTCTAGTACATATGGTGCTTTGATGAGCAATGCCCATATGGCATTTATATAGTTTTATTGTGCTTGAGTACATATTTGTATGCATGATGGGTGCCTATAACATTTAGATGAATTCTATGAGGCTCTAGTACATATGGTGCGTTGAGGAGCATGCCCATATGGCATATAGATAGATTTGTTGTGTTTGAGTATTTATTGTATCTTGTTTTGAGGCATATAGCTTATAGATGAATTTGTGACGCTCTAGTACAAATGGTACTTTATATGTATAGAATATGATTAATTTTTTATTTTATTTTTTCCTAAATTGTGTACTTGGATACATTGTGTACTTTAAACAGGTGTTATGGCACCTACATGAATTTATGAGGCTCTAGTACAAATGGTGCTTTGATGAGCCACTTAGATAAATAGTGTACTTGGATACATTTATGTACTTAACACAAGCGCATCTGAATCTATGAGGCTCTAGTACATATGGTGCTTTGATGAGCAATGCCCATTTGGCATTTATATAGTTTTGTTGTGCTTGAGTACATATTTGTATGCATGATGGGTGCCTATAACATTTAGATGAATTCTATGAGGCTCTAGTACATATGGTGCGTTGAGGAGCATGTCCATATGGCATATAGATAGATTTGTTGTGTTTGAGTACTCATTGTATCTAGTTTTGAGTGCAAATAGCATTTAGATGAATTTGTGACGCTCTAGTAAAAATGGTGCTTTGATGGGCAGTGCTTAGGGTACATATTAATGTCAATTCTGTTGTGGTTAATAAAATATAATATTAAGAATCGGTGCACATGGCACTTAAATGAATTTAAGGGTATAGAGTATATATGGTATAAAAGAGTGCATATGGTATAAATATGTTTAAAATGTTCTTATGGCACTTATTTTGATATGGTAGTTCTATATCATGCATTCAATATATCTTGTGTTCTTTTTCCAGCAACCGTTTTATCAGAAATGCCATCCAAAGAACCAAAAAGATGTAATCGTAAACGGAAAAGCACACAGAGGCTTGGAGAAGTTATTGAAAACCTAGGCAGTTCAGATTTGGGACTGGGTGTATCTATAGACAATTCTGTACCAAGCTCTTCAAATCCAAATATTAATTCCGGCCAGCTGTCAGCTGATAATTCACCTGTACAGTCCAATCCAATTGATCCAAATACGTATAGTGATGACCAAATTCTGAGAATATTGACGGTCGCAACTCCAATTATCACCCAAACAGTAGTTACAATACCCAAAAGCACTGGTGTTATTCAAGGCAGGAATGTAAACTCACCAGATCCAACTTTGATACCAACACACCAAGGTTTTAATTCCATTTGTCCACCAAGGCAAGATACCACTACATGTAATACAACAGAGATGACGACACCATCCCAGTCCCACTCAACAAATATTATTGATAAACAATCATCTGAGAGCAGTCATCCGTCCTGCTCAAATGTGATTAGCAGAAGCGGTCAACAGTGTTTCATGCCAACTGAAGGATCTCCGAGTCAACAGGTGGTGAACCATCTTCTACAGGGCACTCCAAACACAGGTACATGTTCAAACGAGTTAGGAGGCCAGGGTTTATCACGCCCACTGGCTTTGGGTGTGGACCCAAAACTGAAAGCTGATATTTGGTCTAACAAATACATTAATCTGGAGGATTTCTTGAAATCCGAATCCAGAGTTGTTAGTATGTTCCAATAGAGAAAGATGATTGTTTAACATTTGTTAAAAATAGTAGTAGTAAGGCAAAAATTGAGTCAATGGCACAGTGGCATGAAGCTTTTCGCATTTATGGGGCAATTTATTTTGAAAAATACCCTACTGAATCCCCGAAGCTGATGAAATATGCGACTATCATTGCAAACTTGGCAGAAAAAGCTGGAATTGAGGCTGCATTTTTTTTTTATTATCAAGCATATAGGTAGTGGAGGGAAGTAGACCCTTTGCACTTACCATGGGATGGTGTAAATGGGGAAATATTCAATGTGGCGTTAGCTATGGGGCTTATTGGGAAAACTAATGCCACGAAACAGCCCTCTCTTACACAAAGCCTCACGGCTCCAGCCTTTAAACAGAAAAGGTTTTGTTATGCTTTCAACAATGATTCAGGCTGCACGGCAAGAACTTGTAGATACGAGCACACCTGCCAGGTTTGCGGTGGAGACCACAGCAGGAGGGATTGCCAACAATCCAAACACGAGAACGCCGATTCGAACTCCACCAATAGAAGGGGGCCCTGATACCAGTCCTTAACATACGAATCTGTTTTATGTGGTTTGATGTTGTATCTGGGGATATGGACCTCTGATACGACACAAGGCTGTTCTTTTCATGAAATACGTTGAAGGGTTCATTGTTCTTGCCACTGTGCCATAAACGGGTAATCATGTTTAGATCTAGAAGTGTATTTTCATTACATGTATAAGAGTGTAATAACTTTGTTGACAGTATAGTTAATACTCATTTTTAATTGTATCTATATTGGTAACTGTGATTACGAAATATAATGGGGACATGGGCCTCTCTATTTCTAATCCCTTTTACAGACTTACGGTAATATTTTGTATAGTGTATATGATTATTGTTTTGTTTATGTTTTTGTTGTTTTTGTTTTTGTATTTTCCTTTTTGTTTTTGTTTTTTATTATTTTTTGGATTTGTTTTATTTTGTTCTTGGTATAATTAAGTTGAGATATTTATCAGATATACAATCGTTTGCTACCATTATTTTTCAAGGATAATTTAACACATAATAAACTAAAGTATTTAGGTTTGCAATCATGGTCATGCAATTTTATGACATATTTTCCAATTTCTCAGAGAAATTATAAAACTAACAGTAAGGAATCATCCCCTTCTGTCATTGCAGCTGACGATGGAGTGAACTCTGGTCGACCTGTTGTCATAAAATTTAAGGAATCTCGTAAAGATGGTGATTAAATTTACGCACTGTAATAAACTATGCGGGTAATGATGTTATCTTTCAATAATAATAAAAAAAAAAAAAAAAAAAAAAAAAAAAAATATAGATATACGAATAATAATAAAAATAAATAAGATAAAATAAAATTAGAATTTTCAATGTAAATATATGTATAAATTTGGCTTTGGTTGCCATGGGGACAGGGGCCTCCGGTAGCCATTATCATTTTTTTTTAGGTTCTTTTAATTCGTTATAATCATGGGTTAGTTATCGTTTAGTTTATAGAATGAATACTCTTAGATAGAAGTAGCTTTATTCAGATTTGTGATTTCATTTTTGATATTTTTGTTTTTCCTATTTTTGGTAGTTAGGACTCTGTTTTTTTTTTGTTTTTTTAGAATTTTTTATCACTGGCTTGGATGGGGGATATTGTTACAAGGAAGGCTTTGGGTAACAATATTGTGGCGAATGTAACCCCATCTTTGATGGGATGGGTCAATAAGGTTTTGTCATTATAACCATATATGTTGTTTATAAATATGATTTATTGATTTCATTATACATGTTTTTCATTGTGTTGCTTCTTCGTCATTTTAATAATAAATGACAGTTTTCAATTCTTAAATATTTGTTTGTTTGTCATTCTTTCATCCCATCAAACAGAGCAAGCCTGTGTTGACAAAAAGAGACATGTCTTGTCGAAATGCGCATCTGGTGCAAGAAAATTGGTACCGTTAATTTTTTTTTCCCAAAAAGTTGTGCCAAATACGGCTAAGGATACCAATGTCTGGGATAAGAAAATCTTGAGTATTTCGAATAATTCATACTTTTGCAAACAGTAACTTTATTAAAATGACCATATAATTGATACTACTATTTATATCAACACCGAAGTGCTGACTATTGGGTTGGGGATTCCCTCGGGAAGAAACGTCTATCAGCAGTGGCATCGACTCAGTGGTGTAAATAGTACAAGAAATTTGAAGTTATTGATTTAATTTGAAATTCTGCACATCATAAAACTAAACAAAGAACAATATTTTAGAAAAGTGGCTTTGCACTTACACATACAAAAATTTCAAAATGTAATAATTCGTGTTAATATGCAAACAACAATTATTGATGAACACGTTATAAATTTTTAAATTAAATAAAATCTGTTGAACACTTTTAAAATGGTGTGACGAAGAGATAACACGTATACTTACCCCTAAATAGTGTATCCGTTTTCTTAATCTGTAATTAAAGCATTGTTATTAACATCTTGTCATTCTTTTTCCTATCTTAAACTGATTGAGATATGGTTATCTGATTTCGTTATATTTATATGTACGAGAACGTGGATTTATACTGTTATGATTTGTTCAGTTCTACATATACGAAAATTTACTATTTACTTATTATTAATTTACTGCGCCGGAGATTGAAATTTTCTATACTATCAAGAAATGAAAGACAGAAAGGTAGTAACCGATCGGGCTAGATGCGAGTCTTTAACCCTCTTATTAATCTTGGACAGTTTTGAAACAACAGAAGAAAAATCTGTTCAAATAAATTTAAAAGGTTTCTGCTTAATAGACAAAAACTTCACACACACAAAAAAAACAACAAGGGATACCGACCAAAGATTACTTCTGGTTAAACTTCAATATCAATTAGTAAACATCATCTCATTAATCAAATCAAGATCAGTTCCCGTAACCGTTTCTTACCTATCACATTTCCATTAAAATTTTCAAGAAAAAATCTTTTCTTAGACTGTTAATTGTATAAGTTTCATTTAATCGAGAGAAACTGAAATTACCATCCCGAAACCACTTTCCATTTTTCACTATATTAAGTAGCTGTCATCTTAAACTCCAACTTGTATATCTTATAATATCAGGAAACCACACAGACAGGCTAATGGAATGAGGGAGAAAAGAGAACAAGACGGACTTGAGAACAGATGAACGTAGGACAAATGTTTTCCTGGCAGACAGACAAAGTAACGACTATATGTAGAGACTATTTAGGAAACATACTAGTACACACCATAATATGGTTACAAGGATATACTAAAGGTATAACAAAGAAGAGTTATGCATCAATCAAAATGGTTTTTACCTTTGTAAAACTCCGGCCAATAGATGTTCCATATTCTTCGTACACACCAATTCCAAAAACATATCCCCAACATTTTAAATGTCCAATGCATTTCAATGTATGAGCTCCTTGAGATAGCGGTAAAACTGTATAATTCAAATTTGTATCTGCGATTTCAGACCAGACAATGGATGGATCTAGACTCTCGTTGTCTAAGGTTATTTCAGCAAGAACCGTACTATAGGCCACCAGAACAAGTCCATGATAAAAACTTCCACCGTAAGACCTTCCAGGTGTACTAAAAGTGTATTCATTCAGCCAGGAGTCTACTGGTGCCGGTAAGACTGATCTCGGATCCCCTATATGAGAGCCAGCATAAGGATGAGAAGATGATACTTGTGAAACGAGCACGGGTTTGTCCGAGCTTATAACTGCTGCTTCCGCTAATGCCAATGGAAACTCATAAAACGACTCTTGACTGACATTGATTTGTGAATGAACTCCTGATTTGTCAACTATTACAGTAGCATTCTCACACAGCGTAAAAATACGAATAAGTTCGCCGTATCCGGAGTTAAACACAGGGTTACTGATTGCAATATAATGTGTCGACCAATACTTCCATGGAATGAGCATTTCCAGGATCATATCTATAGTTGCAGACACACTCACTGATGGATTACCAAGCTGATGACCACTGATAACTGCTATTGGATAATTTGACAATATAGTTGTACCAGATAAATCATCCTTAGATGAAAACTGAAATATCTCATATTTTGTCAAATTGACCGATAGCTGACTTCCAAATGTATAGGTATCGCCATTATACGTTACTGAAGAACCGACAGGTAAACTTAGGTGAACAACAGTCTGGTCATTTACAGCGATGATTGTACTCATTGACTGATATGCAACAACCTTTGAATTCAAATTAACAGATACGTATTCAGTACTAAGTACTTCAACTGGATATACAATAAAGGAATCGCCACTATCAGACTGCATATTTGAGGCGAATAATACGATACCATTTTCTGCTTGAACAAGAATACTCTTATCACTTTTTGAAGTATCGGCAACGTTGAGATCTGACGGAATTTCAACGACGGTTTCTGCTCCACTTGATACGGTCACATTCATACTCGTATGACTAAGTAAAGGGGTTTCGATGTGTACAGAGAAGGTTTCGTTCACCGATGTTGATATGTACAAACGCAAATAACCATGTCTAACACCGTTTGGAAATGCAAGTACAAATTCTTTTCCTGAATGTGAACCGCTGTCCTGAAAAATGCATTTGAAACAACACATTTATGATATTCATGGATTATTGAAAAAAATCAAACAACAATATATTTTCTATTCCACAAACCAAAGGGACGTGGTAGTCAATAATTTATTTTAGGATTATACTTAACTTGTTTTTTGTATCTCCATGTCTAATTGTATTAAATTATTAACGTTGACACCAATGATTTTCATGTTTATTAGCATTATGCAGTTTACTATCCATATCCGTACACTGAAAAATCATTTGGCTTAAATATTAATGTGTTACCCGTTCGATTCTCATAGGGAAAGTATGAACATGTAAGATGCTTTCAAATATTATTTTTTGAAGAATAAGTTAAATATCCCAAACACGACTCATTCAGATCATCGTCCTAGTGACAACAGCAATATTACACATATACAGCCTTGTTCAGTTCTCCTTAAAGACATTTTGGTTTTTGATGACACAGTACAACACTGTCGCATTTCAAAATGTGAGACCAAAGGCTGCAAAACTTGTGCTATTTTAATTACAGATGCTGAATTCACTAGCAGTTTGACCAATAAGTCATATTTTACCAGAAGTTACGATGATCTGAATTGTAAATCGATAAATGTCGTCTACGGATTAGAGTGCAACCTTTGCGGATTGGTATACGTCGGTGAAACGAAAGGAAGGCTTAACAAACGTATGTGCGGTCATAGATCAGACATTAACCTCAATGCTAACGACATTCTATACCAGCATTTCAATCAGCCCGATCATTCCATCGTTTCTATGACAGTTCGAATTATCGAAAAAATATACCATAGCTCGAACAATCCTAATCTTTCAACGACTCTCCGTAGACAAAAAGAAGACTACTAGGTTAGACAATTGGGAACTGCAACACCGTATGGCTTCAATGACAAAATTGATGGTATAGGTATTCTATCTAGGCCTTCGTGTAACTCGGTGAATGTGATGAATATTTTCAACTCGACTCCTCGACGTAGACGTAGTCATGGCCATCGTCATTATACATCACCCTCTCTGCATGATGTCTCTATTAATGACTTGCTGCCATGCATACAAAAACCGTTAGGTATTCATCACATTCGCACGAAACTTTATTCATTACCCCTTTCAAAACTTCATTCCCTGTTCAATTTATGTTTGGAATCCACTGTTACAAACCCTCATTCAAACCAATACAAACTACAAGCTTTAATTTCGGATATTGCTAGTCACAGACTTTTCAAGCCAGTTCGCATTGGAAAAGATGAAAAAGAGAAAAGATTTTTTCTAAATCTTTCCTTTGCCAACAAAGGTCTCGATGGCGTCAACCTAGGCAATATCCTTCATCATAAATTAGTTCAATCTAAAATACCTCCTTATTTCAAAGACCAGTCTGTACCAATTATTTCTTATACCTATACCAAACCTATTGCAACTAAAATTTTCAATTACAAACGCGTTTTGCAGGATCTCGTTATTGACGACTTCAAGTCTAAACCTCCTGATTGCACTTGTGCTAGTTCCCAATTCACATATAATCCTGCAGGCCACGTTATTACCGGAGACCTTAACATTGTTAATAACACTTCTCTACGAAACGTGTTATCGAAAGGTCCGAAATATCGTGAGCCTAAATCCATCAATTGGAAATACAACTTTAAAATTCTGATGGATTCAGTCAAGGATTATGCCAGTTAATGGGCTAAGCGCGAGAAGGAAGACGTAGACACTCTATCCGAATGGATTAAGGCAGTGCGGTCGTTAATACAAATCAGAATTAAGAAACTGAATATGTCCATCAATGCCCATGCTACGTCAATCTTCAAAGATCCAAATGTTGCTAAACACCTATCTGACCTCCATGACAAATATGTTGTTGTCCCCGCAGACAAAGCCCCAAATAACATCGTTTTTGTCTGTAAAAGTCATTACATTAATTGCTTGATAAACGAATTATGTATCGACAATTCACTTGGAAACCCAACATATACCCTCACGACACTTACCAAAGAGGAAATCCTGGATAATCATAGGTCTGTTCTTTGTTCTTTTGGTATTTCAACCAAAGATGAAGAACTGGATCTTCCATCACTGTATTGGATACCTAAACTACATAAGTGTCCTTACAAACAACGGTATATTGCTGGGTCTTCCAAGTGCTCCACGAAACCGCTTTCTAAATTATTAACATCCTTCTTATCAGCAATCAAAGACGGGCTTCAAAGTTATTGTGAAACTGCCTATTCCAGAGGTGGCGTCAATCAAATGTGGATACTTAAAAATTCTAAAGATCTCTTAGAGTACATACAATCTAACTCTCTTTCATCTTGTAACAGTATTAAAACATTTGACTTTTCTACTCTTTACACAAGTATTCCACATTCCAAACTAAAAGACAAATTAAAAGAGTTGGTATTACTTTGCTTCATAAAAAAGAATGGCCAACGTAGATACAAGTATCTTGTCTTAGGGAGGGATAAATCCTACTTTGTAAAGAATCACTCTGATTCAAACAAAAAATTCTCTGAAACCGATATTATCAAGATGCTTGATTTCTTGATTGACAACATATTTGTTACGTTCGGAGGACGTGTTTTTCAACAGACTGTCGGCATCCTAATGGGCACAAACTGTGCCCCTCTACTTGCTGACTTGTTTCTTTATTATTATGACGCTGACTTCATGCAGGAACTTCTTAGGAAAAGGATAAGAAGTTAGCAATATCCTTTAACTCTACTTTCCGCTATATAGATGACGTTCTTTCACTAAACAATTCAAAATTTGGTGACTATGTGGATCGCATCTATCCCATCGAATTGGAGATAAAGGATACTACAGATACAGTTAAGTCGGCTTCATATCTTGACTTACATCTAGATATTGACAATGAGGGTCGGTTGAAGACAAAACTTTACGACAAAAGAGATGATTTCAGCTTTCCAATTGTGAACTTTCATTTCTAAGTAGCAACATTCCAGCAGCACCTGCATACGGGGTATATATCTCCCAATTGATACGATAGTCCCGTGCTTGCGTTTCCTATCATGATTTTCTTGATAGAGGGTTACTGCTCACAAGGAAGCTATTAAACCAAGAGTTCCAAATGGTGAAGTTGAAATCATCCCTTCGTAAATTTTACGGACACCATCACGAGTTGGTTGACCGTTATGGAATAACCCTTTCACAAATGTTATCGGATATCTTCCTTACGTCGTAACTACAATCCCCTTCCCTTTCATGAATTTGACCTACCGAATTAGACTATTTACCGGATTTGTAATCACATAAGCAACACGACGGGTGCCGCATGTGGAGCAGGATCTACTTACCCTTCCGGAGCACCTGAGATCACCCCTAGTTTTTGGTGGGGTTCGTGTTGTTTATTCTTGAGTTTTCTATGTTGTGTCATGTGTACTATTGTTTTTCTGTTTGTCTTTTTCATTTTTAGCCATGGCGTTGTCAGTTTGTTTTAGATTTACGAGTTTGACTGTCCCTTTGGTATCTTTCGTCCCTCTTTTAAAAACATCAATAAAAAGCTAATATTTTCAATTACATAATTGTCTGTATTTTCTGGTGGACAATTAATAACACGATACTATCGTTACTTCTAAAAGTAACATGTACGCGACATAAAAGTAACCAGTAACCCTTACAAAATATTCTTATCACTATAACGTGAATCCACAGTATTGTGAATCGTATTAATAAACTCATCATAGAAACCAGGACTAAATTAAGTAAATACGCCAGACGCGCGTTTCGTCTACAAAAGACTCATCAGTGACGCTCGAATTCAAAAAAAGTTAAAAACGGGGAGTCTGTCAAAGAAACAACAGCGCGATGAACGAGCAGAAAAAAAAACGATGGCCACTAATAAACTGTTTCGACTTTTGACTCCGGAATTTTTATTTTTTCGACAGGTTACCTTCTCTGTGGTTGGACATCCTGTTACTCGGCTAAGCAAGATCATCGTTAATAAGTATATTCAATATTTTCTTTCGTACAATTTTTAAGGGAAATTCCTGTGTATTACTTTCTATACATAACTAAACCATCAGATAGCAGTAAACTTCACCAAAATTGCACCGTTTAAATATTTGATTTTACTTAATTTTGGTTGCTTGAATTGACCGAGTTTCAGGGTGTCTCAACAAGCGGCTTCACCTGGTCCCTTAACGACAGTGTATGTTAGTTCATCGAAATAGACGTCACACCCAACTCTGAAACATCATAAACATACCAAAGAACCAAAATTATAAAAAAAAACCAATAAACAATAACAACGGATTTCAAAAGACTTATTATGTGTTTCCTTAATATCTTTTTAGAATATGTCCTAAATAGAACAAACGGGAAAAAGAATGGGGCAATTCGTTGAAACGTGTTATCATGACATGCGTTTATAAAATTGATTTGCAAATACACAAAATTGGAACATTGAATTTACTTACATGATTGGTCGTTGTTCCAGTTACAAAATGACACATGTGTAATATTAGACAGTACTGAAAAATACGTTTGATTTGTTTTAATCCAATTATAATACAATTTTGATAACATTTAAACACTTACCAGTAGTTTTGAATGTAAATGTTATTAAGTAACGGATATTTTTTTCTTAATCTCAAATTACTCCAGAGAGTTTTTCTTCTGACTGATTTATTTGAAACTGATACATTTTTAGAGAAATTTTACAAACTCAGCAATCCCTTTTGATATTTATCTATATATTCGTAAAGTAAGCGACGATAGAAATGTCTGTTGTTACCAAAATATACGCATCAAATAAAACTTGATTACTTAAGAATTATTGAATCGTTTAATCACATATAACACATTAAAAAAATATTTACCGTATTCCAATTTGAACGCATGTTCATCTTCTGAGGCAACCTAAAAATGGATATCAAATCTTCACTCTAACCCTTATGTACAAGCAATTGCTCCTTCACTAGCGGAACGATATGTATTGACCATTTCCATTTACTTGAACTTCCTTATTAATAGCAATTATTATTATTCCCTGGACTATTTTAATTTTCCTGCAGAGGACTGTTGATTACTTTTTAGAGTTTTTTGTGTCATTAATTCTAGTAGGATACTGAATCGAAGTATTTGTTATTTTGATTGTGTTATCAATATTTAAAGAAGTTTAATTTTGTTATGGGGGCTATAATTAAGCAAGCTAGTAGTACATGGGTAAAAATTCCTAATGCGCCTCAAAATTTGGAACAAACATGGTAGAATAATTATGATGTATACCCGTGGGAAACATTTTCAAAAATGGTAAAAGAGATATGATCTATTGCGCAAATTAACGATGCAAATGCACTACTTTTATATTGATTTTTATCTAAGAGCGATTGTTTGCCTCATTGAAGCTGCATCTATCGTGAAATTAACCGGACTTTACTCATAAACAGCTGTTACATAAGCCTTCTCACACATCGTACAAATACGAAAGTTTCGCCGTATTTGGAGCTAAACAAAGGCTTACTGATCGCAATATGTGGTGTTGACCAATACTTTTTTGGATTTATGACTTTGACTGTCCCTTTGGTATCTTTCGTCCCTCTTTTGGAATAAGCTTTTCTACTGTCAGATACGTATGCAGTGCTAAATTAGAACTTCAGCTAGAAATACAATAAAGCAATCACCGCTATCCGCCTGCATATTTGATGCAAATAATACAATAATATTTTCTGCTTGAACAAGAATACTCTTATCACCATTCGAAGTATCGCAAACGGCCAGTTCTGACGGCATTTTAACAACGATTTCCGTTCCGCTTTATACGATCATATTTAATCTCGTTTTACTAAGTTATGAAGTTTCGATGTTAACAGAGAAGGTTTCATCTATGGGTGTTGATATGTACAAACGCAAATAACTTTGTCTGGAAATGCTATTGTCTTCCCTGAATATGAATCGCTGTCCTAAAAATACAGTCTTGACCATGTCAAAAAATGAGTTAATGATTCACTGTTAAATGCCTGCCAAAAAAAATCTTTCGTACAAAAATCTCTATATTTAACAAAACGTGATTTGCAATGTTTTTTTTATAATTGTAACAAGGGAACTTAAATTTAAATCTTAATTACTAATATAACGTTAATTGTTTTTGTCCGATTCCTGTGCTGCTCCTAATGGATTGTTTATTATTTCCTGTGATGGGTTACATATTGTAACAGTTCATGCTTTTTTGCGTTTCACTGTGATATTTAAACGCTAAAACGTACATGTGAAACACAAATACGCAAAACGAGAACCATTTTGTGTTTTGCGTTCTCTGTTTTATTCTTTGTCCCTTTTGACCTGTTCGCGTTTTCACCATTTATCATACATATAAGATTTACAAATTATAAGTTTATATTTCTTTCTATAAAAGGATTTATAAACTTTCCCCGTGAAAAGTTTGTTTCTATAAACCGATTTTCCCATTCGCATTTTGTCTTTAATCGTATTATCATAGCATTCTTATCATTGTATTTTGTTTAAACATGAAAATAGAAATGATAGCGGTGGTCATGCTTCATTCACTCAAGTTATTCAAATTGAAACATAGATTTTTTTTAAGGCAGTGACATTCATCCGGCCAATCAGGAGAATAGCTTTTTTTCTTCCATATTACATCATTCCGTCCATACAAGGACACGAATAATGAATATGCGTTTGGTTTGGTGCTTATTGAAGCATCCAATGAAGAATATAGTGGACAATGGTTTCGTTCAATGCTAATACTGAGAATTAGAATTGAATATTCTCCGCTCGCACTTTACTCATTATCAACAACTCAAGATAAAACGTTCCGGAAAAAGTAATAAAAAGAAAAAAATTAATTGATACAGAATTATCAAAGGAATAATCTCCTTAATTAATTGCAATGTACCAAACCCTTTGAAATACAAGTTTTAAAACAAATTGCTTCTATCATTTGCCTATAACATCTGAATTTTTAATTTCTTAATTAAAATATGTAATTAAAATTTTTCAAATTAACGGATTGCTTTCACAAACATTATTTTGTTCTACTCTTTAACATGACTCTTATTAAGAATTAATGGCTGGCTATTAGATAAAGTCACTATCCATGAAATCAGTTGATATGATACTTAAGCCTTAGTTTAACGCAAAGGTGTGATTATTCATTGAATGTTTTATTTTTTCTTTATGAAACTTTATTGATAATGGTAAAAAAAATATTAAAAAAAACTCTGGTGAACTGAAAATTTAAATTGGAAAGTCGATGAAAAATAGCGAGATCGAGAGCTCGAACACATCAAACGAATAGAATCAAAAGTAATATTAAAGTAAGCAAAACGTGTTCGTTATGTAGTCGACAAAATATCAAGTACACTATAAAATATTAAGATAAATCTGAAACCAATAATATCAACCTACAGTGTATTTTCTATCTTTAAAATTAAAAATTGAAAAATTTGTGTAATTGTTTAAGATGTCTCTTTTGTTACAATACTTGGTATTTTTGGACTTGGGTCATGCAGTTTCGGGTCATTTTAAAGCTTTGAGCAGAATTTCCAAGAAAAAAACACTGACCAATTCCGTATTTTTCGCAAGTATTAGAACTTACGTTGCACTATGAAGGACTCAAAAATTCAAATGATGATAACGCCGTATTTTCCTCACAGGTCAACCTTACATGAATAAGCACAAATTTTGAAAAAGACCGAAATAACGTCAGTACCTAGAATATATACTATGAGACCATCATGTATTATTTTTGAAGTTGATACGGAATATTTATTAAAACAAGTTCTTGGTATCTTCCGATGAACTTTTAAAACCTACGTAGACGTTACTCTGGAGTAGCAACTTTCTTCTCAGACACTGGTGACGTTTCATAAAGTCCGAGAAGCATCTGCAAGCTCCTCAATACCGAATGAGTTGGGAAATGTATATATCATATGCAGGTGAAGTTGGTATATTACTTCAAATGTGGGGAAAATTGATTGATTCAAAAATCGTCTCTTTTATCATAGATTCTGGTAATGAGATAACCGTTTATGTCATATTCGAAATACAAGTTTTAACATGAGGCAAAGGATGCTGTGTCGGTTGTATATTAGTTTCTAGTTATATAATGATGGTACACAATCAGAAATGTTTCGATTATTAATGAAAACATGGAAAAGAACATCATCAATATATCTGAATGTGAAATTAAATAATCTGGCTTATTTGGTCTTCTTTTGACAAGTGTCGTATGAAAATTAAAAGAGGTCGACAAGGAATTCGTTCCCATAAGGATGCCGATAATTTGTTGAAATAGTTTACCTCCAAATTCAACAAATATATTGTAAATAAGAACCTCCAGCATACTGATCACATGTTCCTCTGTGTAATTTGTTTTACCGTTTTGTTTACTATTTACAAAATGTGCCGTATGGTATTCCAATGTAATAAATTTATTGCGTATTTGTCGTACTTGACTTTTAGCACATGTCGTCTTGTTTTGACATACTCCAAAAGGCTTTATTATCAGCACCGATCTTTGCATATCCTAATATGAACACATTTTTTAAGTCGAAAGCAGGTCATAGCATATGAAGGTATAGGTTTGTCTAAGGCAGAATGAATTTGGTGCTCTACAAAACATGTTCAGCTGTTCTATAATGTTTCAAACATTTTAATGCTTATCTTACTTGTCGGTTCAGAATTTGCACAGATCATAAGGCTCTTAAATTTTTTATTGATCAAAAGGTTTCAGTCGGTAGATTAGGTCGTATCGCGCTTAAATTACAGTACCATGTCTTTGACATCGTTCACAAACCAAGTAAAAAAAATAAGGTAGCAGATACACTCAGCGCACATATACTGAAGTGGCTGATGAAAATAAAACTTTGCCAGTGAAAGTGTATGAGTTTCTATTAAATACAATTGACGATAATGATTGTAGGACCTATCTAGCGGTATACAATAAAAGAGACGAAGACTTGGAGAGTGTAGCACTCGAATTATTTTATTGAGACTATATTCTTGCTTCTCTAAATCCTGACATCGTCAATGAGTGAATTATTAGACATCAGTTACAACAAGTTGTCCCAGATTTTCAGGATATATTTAATTACTTGCAAAATGACGTTTAACCTCAAAGTGAAAAGGTTCGAAAAGAAGGTTCTACCAGAATCTCAAGCTTCTTCTGTTTGTGATGGTGTTGTGAATAAATTGTTTCAAAATAGGTTGAAAACAAATGAAGTTGAAAAGTACATTTAACAATTGTGTTAAAAGTACATTAACAAAATTTGTCTTCCGTTATCTCTCAGACGTCATGCTTTGCTAGCTTATCGTGACTTGGGATTGTACAGGGTGTTGGCTGCCTTGAGACTAAAAAACTGTGGCAAAATATGCACCAGTAAAATAAAATGTTTTTTCGTGTTGCAGGTGTCATTGCATTAAGATTGACCATACAAGGAAAAAAACCTTTAGATCATTCTATGCCAGTGGCAGTACAATTTTATCGATGGCATATGCAATTTTTTCTTTAAAGCTGAGCAAGACTAACAAAGATGAAACATACTTGCTCGTTTTGGTTGATAGTTATAGAAATGGGTTGAAGCATTTGTTTTGATCGCACAAGAGGCTAATGAAGTTGCAAAGGCCTTGTTCAATGTGGTTTTCTACAGATTTGGTGCAGAAAGGATTTTGAATAACAATTGTGGAAAAATCTTCATGAATGACTTCTGTCTTAATGTGAAATTTTTGATATCACACGTTAAAATTAGAAATGAGAGAAAGGGAATGGTTAATGTGTCAAAGAGACAATAACCCGACCATAGAACAGACAACAGCAGTACTATCAACTACCATTCTCAATCGAATGGGTTATTAGAAAAATGCAACTCAATTATGATAAAGTCTATCAGAGCATACTGTCATAAGGATCAGATTAATTGGCCCGATAAATTAACCGGAATTTCAATGGCTTTACCAATTCCTACAGCAACTCAATAAACAGATTTTTCTCCTTTTCATTTGCTGTTTGGTAGAGAAATGAATCTACTTTTTGGCACCTCGGTTACGCCTGTGTAAGTGAATATTTCATCACCAATGTTTATTAGCTTACTTTGACAAAATTGAACCATACAGGCTGCTAAAAAGCGAATTACAATTTCACTTTTCCACTTTCGTAACTGATAGAACAAAAAAAAACATACTTTTTTATTTTGTATAATATATATGTATCGTTGACAGTGTTCATTTAATAGAAATATATGACAGATTCGTTTGATGTGTTTGAGTAACTGATTTTGCCATTAGATTTATAGGGACTTTCCGTTTTAGATTTTCCTCGGAGTTCAGTATTTTTGTGATTTTTCTTTTTAAGATGATTCAGATTATATTGTTTGTGCTGATCATGAATAAATAAAGTTATCTGAAGTACATTTGATATTATTTAATTTTTTCAGATTAGTTAAATGAATGAAATGCATTCAATTTTTTACACTCAAAGTATTTACCGTAATCCATTTCGAAAGCATGTCACACTTGTAAAACCGCAGCAACAGCTGCAAACGAGTTTTAAAAGTACATACACTTATGGAATAAAATTCTTTACAAAACCGGCAGAATGATACTGATTGATTAACCAATATGAGTTCTTGTAACTTGCTTTTGATCAATGATGCTTATTATACTAATTCCCTGAAGTTTTCGAAAATTTTATGCAGAGCAGTTTCAATTTATTTCCAGTTGTTTGTGCCATTAACAGAAGCATACTTAATTATTATTTGATAGCGTTATCAATATTTAATGTATATTTATCTTGAAAAAGTTCAGCAGGATAGCAAAATATAAAAATTTTATAAAAAAAAATACGCAGGGGTTTACCATGTCAATTACTTTATTTATCATAAACATTAAAACAAATCATAAATTAACAAAAACAATAAGAGAGATGGCGTTGACAAAAAAGACGTTAAGACAAAAACAATAAATTACATGTCCTATATTTAATCCCAAAAGAATCATGTCATCAGACAAAAACAAAAAATAGTAAATAAAAAATGACACGAAAGATAACAAGCGTTATATTTCGTCGTGGCTTCTAGTTCTTTAGAAATTCACCTGTGACGTTACGTTTTTGGCGTTGATTCAGTTGTGTGAAAGACAGTTCGTGGTTCTGTTGTGCTGTTTGTGTGTGCTGTCCTATGTTGTTTTACAAATTCAAATATATTTTATTGCTAATCAAAGCGCCCACAAGGAGCAGAACAATCAACATTAATTACATACAAATGATTACAAGTGATTCAATATGATTAAGACACAATGTTATAAAAGAAAAATAAACCAAAAAAAATAATATTTATCAACACAAATACAAGAATACAACAAGCACAGTGTTTAACAATATAAGGGGGGGGGGGGGGGGAGGGGGGGGGGGTCACTGGGCATTTCTATATCTATATATTATTTAAGGAAACTTTCCTAAATGAGGATAAATTTTGCAATAATTCTCCAAGTTTCTGGAGTATGAAAGTATCTTCAGAGGACATTAGCCAAATAAATTGTGATTTAATATCTAAACCACTAAAATTTTTAAACCGTTGTTTTATTTCATTTAAAAAATTGAAACGAATATTTGAAAGTTTGTGGCACTGAAGAAGAAAATGAATTTCATCCTCAAGATGCGGTCCTACTAAAAAGCGCCCGGGAGCGCCCGAGAGCGCCCGGGAAAAGAAAAAGCGCCCGGGAAAGGAAAATTAGCGCCCGGGAAAAAGAAAAAGCGCCCGGGGAAGGAAAATTAGCGCCCGGGAGAATACAATAATAATAGTTTATAAAAATAATTTTTTTCTTAAAAAAAAAATATCATTTGTCCTTAATATAAACAGAAACATATAATACATTGTAGTATATGTCTCTGATATAAATGGGGATATTTACGATGCTACATCTAAAGTGTTACATATTAGATTTCAAAATTGTTTATAAGTAAGTCAATAAATATAAATATAAAAAAATATATATAGAAGAATAATGAACGATATTGTCCTCGATTAAAACGTATATTTTGTTATTTAAAAATATCTTTCGAAAAGAATCATATATAATTGTTAAAATTGAAGTATTCATACTTGTTTTTGTGTTTTATTACAAATGTCTATTATCTGAATTTGCAAATTACTTGTCTAAAATAAAAATAAAAATCAATGTTCATAACTTAACAAATTTGTCTCGTGCCAATCAAATATCTATATATTTTCCCCGGGCGCTTTTTCTGTTCCCCGGGCGCTATATTTTCTTCTCCGGGCGCTTTTTCTTTTCCCCGGGCGCTTTTTCTTCTCCCGGGCGCTCCCGGGCGCATTTTAGTAGGACCCTCAACCTCAGTACCACACAATTTACAGATACGTTCTGACACTGTCAGATTTTTGTACCTTCCCCTCTCAATCTCTAAATCGTGAGCACTGATACGGAATTTTGTTAAATGATGTCTATATCTAAAATTTTCCTGCAAAAGGTAATTTTCTAAGCAAAATCTGCTTTTAAAAAGTCTATAAGTTCTGAGCTTGTTACCATATAGTTTATTGCCTCTGAAATCATTATTAAGCTCAGTTTGCCATATTAAATCATATTTTGATTGCATCTTTTTACATAAATAGTTTTTTAACTTAGTCTTTAAATTAAGTGCATAATTTTCATTGATGCTAAAGTATTTAAATAAAGTTTGAATACTGGTATACCAGCTCTTTTTGTGCTCATCATGTAGAGATTTTGAGAGGTTGAAAGCCTCTTTTAATAATAAGTCATCAGATTTTTTTAAACGTATATAATATTTAAACATATTTAACAAAACCTCCAAAAATAGAGGATATCTGCCAAGTTCACCCATAACTGCAATATTAGTTGCTTTTTTACTTACTCCAAGTATAAATTTACAAAAGCTTAAATGAGCCTTCTCTACTGCCAGGTCTCCACATAGTTTTTTAAAATAGTTATCCCCTTGAGTGTTTAGTTTGTGAAAGTTAAAGTCACCCCATATTTCACTGCCATACATTAAGACTGATTTAACTGTATGGTCAAAAACATGAATGAGAGTTTTTATTTTTGGTTTATGACCTGAGAAACATTTTTTAAGTTTAAATAAGGCCTTTAACCCTTTATTATACATTTCATGCTGGGCATCTGTAAATTTGCCATTAATACTAAATTTAACACCCAAGTAGGTATAATTTTTTGTGTTTGTTAGGGGGGTATTATTTAAATGAAATTCAGTAGAAAGAAGTCTACCAGAATTGCTAAAAATCATAACTTTTGATTTAGTTATATTAACTTCCAGTCCCCAATTATTGCAATAAATCTGTAGTTTATCAAGACACTCTTGTAGACCCCTAGGAGTTTCAGAAAGCAAAATTAGATCATCTGCATACATCAGACAATTAAGTTTTGTATTATTTAGTTTAACTGGAAAGCAATCCTCATCAAATATATCTGGAATATCATTAACAAAAATGTTGTACAAGATGGGACTTAAATTATCTCCCTGTCTTACTCCTATAAAAGATGAAAAAGTGTCAGTTACATGATTAGGGTCAATTTTCACTGACAATAAAGTTTTACTATATATATCTTTAACAACATTATAAAATAGATCACTAACACCAAGTTTTCTTAATTTATAAAATAAGCCTTCATGCCAAACTTTATCAAAGGCTTTTTTAAAATCAATAAAGCAGGTATATAAATGTTTTAAACCTGTCTGAGTATATTTATCAATAAGACATTTCATGACAAACATATGATCTGAAGTACGCTTGCCTTTGCAGAAACCAATTTGCTCAGGACAAATGATATTTCTTTTAATACAAAATTTTTCCAATCTTTTAGTAAGAATTTTTGTAAATACTTTACTGAGACAACTAGTCACAGTTAGTCCACGATAATTTGATGGATCATCCTTTGAACCATTTTTAAATAAGGCAGTTATAAAACCATTAGCCCATATCTGAGGATAGTTTCCAGTTGAAAGTATTTTATTAAAAACATGATTTAAACTTTTAATTATAAAACTTTGACTGTTTTTTATCATTTCATTTGAAATACTGTCTGGGCCACATGATTTTTTATTCTTTAAAGTATGAATTGCATCAGAAATTTCTTTATCTGTGATAAGGATGTCTAACTCAGTAAAAACTTTAGCATTTTCTAAATTATGTAAAAATTCTATTATATTAGGAGAAGGAGTTACTGGTTTTTTGTTAAGATCTTTAAAATATTCAGCCCACTCCGTGCTTGTTATATTTGATGATTTTTCTGTTTTTTTGTCTGAATTTTTAAGTGATTCTAATAAAGTCCAATAACTTTTTGGGTTTTCCTCACGCAAATTATCAAGTTGATCTATAAGATCAGCACGGAATTCTCTATATTTAGTTTTTCTTGCTTTTCTGTATTTTTTCAGTAAAGCAAAGAATGAGGATCTAATATAAGGATCTTTGTTATATTTTTTAAAAAGCTTTTCTTTATCGCATAACTGTTTTTTCATATTTATAAGGGGAAGGTCAAACCATTTTGACTGTTGACTTTTCTTCACTTTAGCAGTACTATTAACCTTTTTTATAATCTTTTTCTTAATAGAAATATTAGCTGCCTCATAAAGGATATTATTCAGATCTTGTATCATAATATTTGAGTCACCAGTATAATTTGTATTATTAAATGTTTTTATTTTTTCTTGAACTAATGGTGAAGCTAGAGCATTTTGGAATTTCTCTGCAGAATTTTCTTCCCATATATATTGGTTTGGTATAGAGTAAACATCTTTTTGCACTGCATTAAATATACAGTTAACTTTTAACATTGTGGATATCTGGCAGTGATCAGAGAGGTCGGCTTTAAAATCATGAACCTTAAAAAATAGTATATTACTTAAAAGACTTTCGGAGGATAAAAAATAGTCTACCACACTACTACCCATAGGGGTGTGGCAAGTAAGCTGACCTATATAATCACCAGGGGTTCTACCATTTAAGATACGGATCCCTGTCTGCACACACAAGTCGTTAAGTGTCTTGCCCCTTGTGGATAAAATGCTATCTTGGCTATGACGGACTGGTATATCAAAATCAGGGTTATATTCTTCAAATAAAGATGAGATATGAGTATCTAAAATATCGTTTTGAATAAAGTCTAATTGTTTGGACCCTGTTCTAGCATTTACATCACCAGCAATTAAAATCTTTCCCAGTTTGGAATAACTTACTATATCATTTTCCACATATTCAAGAATATCATAGGTTAGAGATTGAGAATATGTTGAATTGGCAGGGGGATTATATAAAAAACATAGATATAAATCTTCAGGTAAGCCAAAAAATTGCTTACAAAGTTTAAGCCAAATGTAGTCATTTGTTTTGTGTTTTAAGAATTTTATTCCAGGTCTCAGTGTAGACCTTACATATACAGAAATACCACCAGAGCGTTTTCTTGTGCGTGCAGACATGGGCCGAATAAGATGCACAGCTTTAAAATCTGGTATTTCTAATGCATCTTCAAGAGAGCAATGGGTTTCAAGTAAACAAAAAATATCTTTTTTGTTGAATTCACTAATAAAATCTGAATCACTGAACTTGTTGTATCCTTTTAGTTTAAAACCATTAATATTCCAACAGCTTACATGTAAACTGTTTTTGATAACCATTACACAGAAGGAAAAAATAATCAGACATAAAAAAGACGAAAAAAACTGAGATACCCATAGATATAAATTTGTTGTACAGTAATGTAACAAGTTTTACAGCAAATAGTGTAAAAAAATAAATTTTATTTTACTTATTAGATCATAGATGACATTAATATGATCAAGGAGAGATAACTCAATGACTCCAATAATTTTATAGTATTAGCATTCATACAGAGAACAGAAAATTAATTTCTGAAAGCTTTTTAATTATTGAGACATTTTGTATGATTGCATTTGTTACATACTGTACTGTTTCACCATGTTTACAAAATGTGTATACAAAAATACAAAAAATTTGGTCTATTGTAAATTGTACAAAAGGATCAATATATGCATGTTTATAATATACATGTATGCAAAGTTTATAATTACATGTATAAATGTAGGCCTCTTTGGCCAATAAAAAGCTAAACAAACACAAATATTGACTCTTGACTTAAATAAGAGTATATGTATACATGTATAATAGAGGATCAAAACATTATTGTGCCACATACATGTACATAAAAATAAAATAAAAATAAAAAATGTTATCTATAATCATCATAAGCAAATAATACTTGCTTTAATAGCTTTGAAAAAAATAAAGATGATTTACAAGTACATATTACATGTAGTTACCACTGAGTAATAAGTTTTGTTTTTGTTTTTTATCTTCTACCAGTTTGTTGTGACAAACTTGGCATATAGCCAAACATACAAGGATTGAAACCTGTGTACATAGGATACATAAAAGGGGTGTGTGGGGAATGTTGTTCTAAATTTTGTTCTGTTTTGTTAGAGTTAAATTTCATATTACCTGTACCATGCCAGGAATTCTGGTTTACAAAATCAGTACCTTGTGTGCCTATATGGGGGTTGTTCCTTTTTTGGTAGTTATTTCCCCTTTTCTGTTGATTGTGATGTTGGATTTTTTCCAAGCCCATTTGCTTTCTTAATTGATATTTTATGTTTGATACAAATACATTCATACCTTGTTTATTCAAGTGAAGGCCATCATTGGCTAGGAACTTTTTAACAGGAGTTCCTCTACTACCTAAATTATGATTGTCACAAATTAAGGTATCTAAACTGTTTAGATATGTATACTGTAAAAGTACATTACATTTCATAACCTTATCATTAAGAGTTTGATCTTTGAGACAAGCAAATGGCAAGGAGATTGTAATTTTAGCAAAGGTACAATGAGACTTTATCACATCAATTAAATCTGAACAAAGTTGTATACAATCTTCAGGTGTATTATTGCGCAAATCATTTGTAAAGAAATGAATAAAAACACATTCATAATCTGTATCATAGTTTTGAATTTTCTCATTTGCTTCTTCAAAAGTTGACACTGTAAGCTTGTCAACAATACAATCTTTTAAGAAGTAGTCTGTATTTATGTACTTTACATGGGAATTGCCCATTAATAGTATTTTATGGTTTGCGGACTTCTTTGATTTACTTTCAATTTTTTCCTGTTCTGCGTCTGGTGAATCCTGGTAGTCAGACAGAGCATGGTAACGATTTGAAGTATCACAATTGAGGATTGAACTATCTTGTGTTCTTCGTGAGCGAGACATCTGTGGACTTTCTCTAAGAGGTATTGATGTTTCAAGTAACTTCACTGATTGACAAAGGCTAGATAAGTTTCTACTGACAGTATCATTGATTGTGGAGTTCTTACTCAGAATTTCACTTGTAATTTCAAGGTTTCTATTGACTTGACAGTTCTGTTCATTCAGTTCTTTAAATGAGTGAGAAACTTTGTCGGTGTTGACTGTAAATAGTTTACCAAGGTTATTAAGATTTTTGGATATAGCATCACTGTCTTTTGAAATTTTATCAAGTTTGTTTGAAAGCTGGCTATAGTTTTCATAAAGTTGAGATTTCTCTTGAGCTTGAGAGTTTGACATTTTATCTAATTTGTCACATAAACTTTTGATTTCATTTCTGTCTTCGAGCTCTTTCTTTAACGTATTAATAATTTCATCTTGATTTGATTGATGGATGTTAGTTATAGCTGTTACAACACTTTGCTCAATACGCGTGGCAATTTGAAGAACTTCAGGGGATGATTCGGAAGCTTGTGGTAGAATGTTTACATTTTCCCATTTTTCCTTGAAGCATGTTGGCACTTCAGCACAAACTTCACATGTATACTTCCTAGAAGTGTTAACGAGTGTGTACAGTTGATAAATTGGTAGTTTCGTACATTCATAATGTGTCCATTTGTGACATTTGCTACATTCCATCATATGATCATTCTGATCTTTGTTACACGACTGTGAGCACTCAGATTTCAAGTTTGTTTTTTTGTTACGAGTTGTGACTGAAGGTTCAGACTGCTTGGATTCTGATACATGTACATTTTGTACATGTAACTCTGTGTCTGAAGGGGTTGTGTTTTTGTTTTCTGATAGCAATTGCTTTGGATCAGTATTGTCACAATCATATATCGGTTCAATGTCTTCATTAGTTAGACTTTGAGATAGTGTTTGTTGAACTGAGATGGTGAATGAAGGGTCACATAGATCTATTGTACAGTTAGTGTCATTGGGACAGGCATGTCCAAAATCTGTGGGAGATTTAAGTACAGTTGTGTCATCATATACTGGGATGACATTACATGATTGATAAGTATTACCAGCAATAAGAAATTGAATGGCTTCGTCTATAGTTTTGAAGCCTTTATACACGGCATGGCGAAATCGGTGAACACTGAGTTCACACTTCGACCAGTCGGTGAAGATTCCGGTCGTTAAACCACGGGCTACGCTATAAAAGTTTTTTCTGGACATACTTCATATATAAGTGGCACTGTTTAAGCATAAATATTACCAAATTAGACCATTAAAGACATATTTGGGTCAGTTTTTCGTCTTTTGAATCGTCTTCAAAATTTTTGCGCCATATTGGTAAAGGGACGCAACTCATTCTGTCTACATGTTCGTATTAAGTATGTGGTTAAAATGTACTATTGTATTGTTTATTTGTGTATTCATCTATCCTGAATGTTCTTGCATTTATTTGAACTGTATTCCTGTCATGTAATGTATTTTTTTTAATGTTATATATTTAATATTGCCATAAAAGCGCGAGTTTGGCTAGCCACAAAACCAGATTCAACCCAACATGTCCTGTACCAAATCAGGAAAATGGCAATTTTTTTTATAGTTCGTTTCTGTGTGTGTTGCATTCATTGTCTTTGTTTTTTGTTCACTTCAGTTTTTCTGCTCTTTCGTTGTTTACCTCTTATAGTTGATGTGTTAATTTCCCTCGGTTTTAGTTTGTAGTCCGGATTTTTTCTCTCATGGCAATCGATTTATGCTTTCGAACAGTGGTATACTACTTTTGCCTTTATATATAAGGATGATTTTATATTTAATATACAGATCATCATCGATTATAATGAGTAAACAAGTGCTTAAGTCGTGCATCTCTTTTCTGGTTGTGAATACATGTTGTTTCAAACACGCACTGTGCTCATTCCACAAGGACATTTTTCGCCAAGCTTTTCTTCGATTCTATTATATTAAGAGTACACTTTAGAAGTTGCAAGTGATTAACAATGCTTGGGCGTGTAAAAATCCATTAATGACAACATTGGTAAACAACTGTAACCTCAATTTGCAATCAGATAAAACTTTTGTCAATGTTAAGTTTGAAAAAAAACTATATTACACAGCTGAAAAACGAGATACTAATACTTAGATTCAAGGGTGAGTAGTTTCTACTGTACAAATAACACACAAACACAAATTGATCTGGCTTCAAATGCAGCTGGATGGCAGCACTTACTTTCAAGTCCCAGTAAGTGACAGGCTGGGGTTACGGGTTTGCACTTACATGTGCAACACGACATTTCTTCACGTGAAGCAGGATCTGCTTGCCCTACAGGAGCACCTGAGACCACCCGTAGTGTTTTAGTATAATTCGTGTTGCTCAGTCCAGTGGCGGATGCAGGAATTTTCGAAAGGGGGGGTGCTAGCCCAGGGCAAAGGGGGGGTGCAGGGGGGGGGGTGCAAAATTATCCCGATTCAAATGCATTGATCGGCCAAAATAAAGGGGGGTGCGGACCCCCGGAACCCCCCCTCTGGATCCGCCACTGCAGTCTTTAGTTTTCTATGTTGTGTGTTTTGTAGTGTTGTTTGTCTCTTCGTCTGTTTCTTTTTCTATTTTCGTCATGGCGTCGTCTTATTGGTTTTAATTTCACTTTGGTATCTTTCTCCTCTCTTTTAATGCTCTTAAATGTTATGTTAAATCATTGTATATTACACAAATTCCATTAAGCATTTCAAAGCTAGGGAAAAGTTGTAAAATACAAAATTTAACGGTATATTCTGCAAATTTTACATGATTGAGTTGAATATATATCAAATATATTGCTTTTAAATGTGGTTTTTGGAATACTTTTAGAATTAAAAGTAAATTGATTGGAACGATTGATTATGTGTCGCGCAGTGCACAAAGCAATGATATATTTGAACATGATGTTTACTTGTCTTTATAATATACAAACTGTCGTCATATTGTAATTAATCAGCTTTTATATAAATATTGAATCTTATGATAGCGATCATATTTAATATAAAAAAACTCATAACGTAATTGGTGCAGAAAACCTGAATTGTAAATAACTGGTACCATATACCATGGACTTTCTATACTAACTAAACTGGTTACGTATAACGATGTTTATACAACTTGATTTCCAGACTGAACTGATCCATCGCTGAAGTCACGTGACTTTAATGCAAATAATTTCATATTTATTGGTTAGTATAGAAAGTCCCTGAATAAACTAGTTATTTATGTCATTGGAGAGTTTAAGCGTATATAAACTCCTTAACAGAATCAAATGCGAACCAATTCTTCTAACGACAATGAGGACTTTCGTTGTTTTTTTTGTTTTTTTTTTTGTATGTGGTGATTCCAATAAAAAAATCGCCCTTATTAAGAAAAATGCCAAACTCTAAGGTATATTCAGAAAGAGCAGTCCATAAAATGTGACAATTTTTTTTTACAAAAGTTTAATGGATCGACTTTCCTTAATTACTGAAAATACTCTTATTGAAAGGGTAAATATTATGCTTTCAGTTAAACACTGTTGTAGACTTTCGATTTCTTTTTTCTATTTTATACTGATCAAATTGAATACTTTCAATCATTAAGACGGGAACGGTTATCTGACACGGTTATATTCCCTGACAATTCGCTCGGCTGTACTATCATCGATAGTTTATAATCTCATGTTTGGCTTATGCTTACTATATTGAAAACTATGATATATCAGAATTATAATTAGACTAAACATTTCTTATTTTGACGTAGACAACTTGACCAACTTCAAGCAGATGTTTTGTACACATTTCCATTGTTATGAATATTGTATCAGTTGTTCATTATAATATATGCAAACTAGACCCACTTGTGAAAAATTGAAAAAGACTTGATGAATTGTCGGTCATGACACCTAATGATCATAGTCAATAAAAATAATTTAACAAATTTTCCTTTTTAAGTGGGCCGAGTTGGCAGACCTGAAAATTATACATCTAGATTTTACCTTTTTCATTAGTCGAAAAATAAACAGGAGTTAACCCTTATTACAAGTAGCGATCTGGTAAACCAGTTTAGGGCGGATTTTTTTTTAATTGGGGCGAGTTGGTGTGTGGCGATTTGTCAGTGGGCGATTTTTCCTGCTTCCATTAGTGTTTTAAATAAATCTATAAAATACTAAGTTCTCTTCTGCTAAGCATGTACATGAATATATGTTTTAACAAATGGATTGGAGGTCAATATCTTGCATAATTAGTTTATTAAGATATTTCACATATTTTTCTTGTATTTAATGTTGTCCATATTTGTTTTTCTTCATTATTAGGTATTTGGATTCACCTTAATAATAATCCTAGTTTGGAGTGTCATTCCCCATACCTCTACGTCCCCCAAGACAACATACGTTCAATTTTGATAGATTGTAAGTATTATTGGGTTTCATATGTCGTTAAGTGATCCAAATTTAGAAAGAAAGTTATGATTAGTCTCTGTTGTAATTGTATAGTATGTCCATTATCTTGAAGAAGTCACAGGAGTTTGAAATCCTATCAATAACGGTGTAAAATACATTTGATGTATACATACAAAACTCGAATTCTAGACAGTTCGGCACCCAGACAAATCGGTACCCGGACAAATCGGCACCTACCATAGACAAATCGGCACCCGTGAAAGACAAATCGGCATCCAGACAAATCGGCACCTAGACAAATCGGCACCTAACATAGACCAGAGACATATATACACATATGTGTATATATGTCTCTGCATAGACAATATGTCTCTGCATAGACAAATCGGCACCTTATAAATTATATATCTTTGATCAAGGATTATATATACAAATCCTTGCTTTGATCTATATATAGGTTAATTCAATTATCTGGCTACTAATCCAATTAGTTATATATTAATTAGCTCGTTCTGGCTCGTGGCAATAGATAACTGTCAATACACAGGAACTATATAATATTTTATACTTTATTAGTTTAATGCAAAAAAAGATACACTGAGGGATACATGTAAATTGCAAACACAATATACAAAAGTGACAAAACACATATAATACTCGAAAAAGGTGTTACAATCAAGTCCGGTTAATATTAATAATACATCATAAGAATATATTATACATATATAGATAAATGACCATAATGATTGTGGACCTTATTTTTTCTATTTCATCGATTGTTTTATATTTCTATTGGGATCTAGACCAGGTTTTTTTAAGTTTAAAGCTTGAGTCAAGCAGGTTAGAATATGGATAATGGGTTTTAATTGCATTTATAAGGGTATTTCGAATATTACTAATTTTTTTTGGCAGGATTCCCTTTACTCCCTTTACTCCCTTAAGTACAAATGCTATTAGCTCTATCAGAGATTGGCTACAGTAGTATGGAAATGAAAAGTATGCAAGGAGAATTTCAGTTATGATAATCTATAATAATTTAAAAATATTTAAAAGCCACTTACCACTGTTGCATGTTCTATGTTGCCACTTTTGACACCCATCACATTGCAAAGCTTCTTGTCTAGGGCGCACAACATTTTGGCACTGTATACAACTGTCGTCTGACATTGTGTTAGAAAGAGCATCCCAGAAGTGTTGACCTTTATATACGTTTCTAGGTATTTACTCATTAGGGCTTGCACACGCTGTTATGTTTAAGGCTTTTAAAATTAAAACAATAAAATATTGTTTTCAAGTATTGTGTTGTCTTAACAAATGTAAGGATCAAACTGCAAACACTGTCACAGAATAGAAGTTCCTTCATAATATAAGTTCCAAATGGAAAAACTATTCTGGAATATTATTTCCACAGGAATAAATATTACAGTAGATGTTCCTAACGGAATAAATAGTATAGAATATTTGTTCCGACAGGTACAGGTATTATGACATTGTTTATAATAAAGTTTCCACTGGAACTTCTGTTAGGTGGAACAAATATACAAGCTATACACTTTTGATCTCTATTGAGGAATTGTTAGATTTAAACATAAAATACTGATTGATGCTTAACTACAATTAATTATGATTTAATTTAATAATGTTTATTCAAACAATAACTATCAACAACATATCTAACAATCAATTATGATTTAATTCTATTAGAGCTTAATTAAATGATGATTATTCTTTTTGTAATGCATATTTTATATACAAATTATAATATCTATGCAACAACTCTTTAATTTTTGATAATAAATTTATTTTTAAAAACGAGGTGCCGATTTGTGCCGATACCGAAATGTCCAAAATGGATGCCGAAATGTCTTCGGACTTGGGTGCCGATTTGTCTGGGTGCCGATTTGTCTTGTTACCACAAAACTCGACTATCACAGTAGAGCTTCTCTCGAACAATTTCCTGTGTAGAAGTAGATGAACTGGAATCTATTTGCTAATTCCCGTAATTGACCCTGTAATTAAAGATTCGTTTTTAGTTTTTTCCCTTACATTGTATGACATTAATTTTTATTTCCCAGCAGCATTAAGAGCAAAATTAATTTGTTGTTAAGCTACATCTGAGATAGTCCAAATAATGATGACGTCTGGCCAGACGTCATAAATATTTGGACTACATCTGAGACTCCTATACACATGTGTTATAGTAGTCTCAGGCTACATGTGTGAATACTTTTGACATCAGAATTTTTTTTCATGAAAAATAAGTTAAACGGCCGTTATATCACTTTCAATTCATCATGCTTTGCACTGGCAAAAGCCAATATTTTCTGGAATAGAACCAGTCGAGGATACACCTTATCGCTAATCCCTGCTGACCTGGCCGCTTGAACTTTTGACGCATACAACCATCACTTTTCCATTGTGGCGTCAGATATTTTGTTTTATGATGTTAAAATTTTACGGGAACCTTTGTGATATCCAGTAATGGCCGACAAATAGTGATATACAGAAGGCATTACATGTTCATTTGGTACAATGTACATGTATTTCAACTAGTTGTATGTATAAAAAACTGATAATTAATACTTTACAATGTTCCTGAAATGTGATTGAACCAAGTGATATTAATGAAAACACAGATTTTTTGCCTTATCTTTTGGAATATGTTTATCATGTTTATTCTTTGCAGATCAGCATAGATGGCTCTGTACAGGGAACTTCCAACACACGTCTTTAAGAATACTGCAGCTATTGGATTAAAAGTAGGGATTGAGTACTACTGTACTTTAACTTAGATATAGAAATATTTGGTGAGAGTGCCAATGAGACAACTCTCCATCCAAATAACAATTTATAAAAAAATAAACCATTATAGGTCAATGTACAGCCTTCAACACGGAGCCTTGGCTCACACCGAACAACAAGCTATAACATGTATAAAGGGCCCCAAAATTTCTAGTGTAAAACCATTCAAACCGGAAAATTAACGGTCTAATCTATATAAAAATCTTATATGAATTATGTTTGTGATTCATTGTTGATGATTGAGATACAACATAATACTGATGCATGTCAGGATATTAAAAACAATTAACAAATAATAGTTTATATGGTTCTACCACACCGCTGTGTTGGTTATCAGGATATTGAAAATGTATAAGTCTCTGATCTTATTCATCTTTAACTGATTATGATGAAGGTAAATCCAGAAAATTGCTTCAGAAGCTCAAAATTCATTAAGTGATAATATTCATTAATCTTTTTTTTTTTAATTAGCATGGCTTTCTGGGATTTTTTTATACATTTGTTCATGACATAGCAAAACATGGACTGTAGGATTGATTGATTGATTTCCAAATAAATCACTTTTGGTAATATATATATGCACAGAGCCAAACATGCAAAAGACCAATGCAAATGTTCACGAAATATGTGTAATAAGGGTGAAGCTATACTTATTGTAAGTGTTACCAGAGAGCATCTATCTACTCTACAAATTCATATTGTTACCACTGAGATTCGAACCCTGGTCGTCTAAGTGACAGTCAGTGTGTTAACCCACTGAGCCAAAGAATCGATTCCATAACTCAGTTGATTAAGACTGGCTTTAAATGTTCGACTTGTACTGAGGGGAAGCAACCCCGCTACATAAGCATGTGTATTGAGTTATGTTTTCTTCATATTTTTTAGAGTAGAAGTGCAGTTGAAAATGACTTTGTTTCTTCATTTCTCCAAAGACATTTACCAGCTAATCGCTTGCGAAAAGGGGAGGATAAAGATCTCAAATACAAAACTCAGAATTTGGACAAAGTCAAGAAAAGAAAACCAGAGGTTATAAGCAAGAAAAGAAGAAAAGGATTAACTTCGAGAGAAAGAAAGAAATTACAGCTCTTTGATATAAAGAAAGAACACCAAAGGTACAAGAACAACTTGAAACCAACCGGGGGTCAACTTCCTACAATTGGGTATACGAGGATGTGCCAAAAATATGGGTCATAATTTTGCGTGATTTTATATAAATTTGACCCTCCTTTTTAATGTCATCCTATATTAAAATGCATTTATGTTTGATAACTGTATATTGGTCTATATTGATTTGGCAAGGATTTGTATAGTAAGTCTAACTATACAAATCCTTGATTTGGGGTATGATCTAAACACCATCCAACAATCCATGTGAATCTATAACGATAAAATAAACATATGTGCACCAAAAATGTCAATATATATATTTAAACTTTAGGAATTATGAGTTAGTGCTTATATAAGCATGGGTCAAATTTAAAAAAATGTGTATAAGTATAGGTCATTCTTTTTGAAATATTTATATAACTATAAGGTACTGAATTTCAGTGAATGTTATATTAAAATGGGTACCTTTTTTGAGGCAAAAATGGCACACCCCTACCAAAAAAATATCGAAGTTAGTTGTTTCCCCAATCCCAACCGACCCTGCAAAAAGGTCCTACTCATATAATTTTATTGTCAAAACTAGGTCAAATATTATTTTATTCATTTCCAATTTTCAGGCTTACCAAGTCGACCAATACTGTCCCTGCATTTTGGAAAAATAAAATTATTTCCCTACCTACCTACATTCGTACCCACACCTGGTATGGCAGGGTCAGGATTGGTGAAACAAACAATATATTAATTTAGGCCCTGAGTAGCCTGAAAAACATCCATGAGAAGGTATTGCAATATTCGGGAAGTTGAGGTTTTTTTTAGAAATTACTTAAATTATGCCAAAATCTGTGCTAATCATTCATTTAAACCCCTGAACAGCTTATGTTTGCATGCTTGGAAAGCCTGTGTTTAGATATCTAAAACAAATTTTTTATTGTGTAATTCTCAAAGTGTACCTCCTCCTTTTTGGACGTTGTGTTTTTATTGTAGATAAATGTATATATATATTTACAAATGTACCATTAAATTATTTTTACAGTTATGAAAAATATATTCCAATGCACAAAATATGGAAAGACTACATACAAGATGTCTTAAATATCAAAAGGTATGTAAAAATCCTGGAATAAAGTTGAAGATTTGTAAGTCTGATCTCTACTCTAATTACATGTAGGTCTACTTCACTGGTACAAAAAATAAAAAAATCTTTAAAAGTTAACTGTTTGATATACACTGTCCCATTGATTCTTATGAAACAACTGTCAGTTTATTGTATATCTCAACTAGATCATGGCTAAATGGCATAGAAAGCTAATAGAAATACAAAGGATATGGGGGTATCTATCCATGACACAAAATCAATACATGCACATCAACGACAAAAGCAAAAAACACACACAAAAAGCAAGGAACAGCGTTTTTCTTTTGCTTCCTTCACATAATTAGTACACATGTACATAATACTTAATCTTGTCTCCAATGTGTTGAAGGTACCTTATTCATGTCACTTTCAACAAGAAAGAATACCGGGTAGTTTCATTCAATGAATAGAGAGTGATCAAGAATGATACTTTTTTTTAATAGTTTACCTTGAGAAATTCAGTTTTCTCTACCAGAAAGAAATTAACTGCTGCTTGAGTGACAGAAAAACATACAATTTAAAATTAGGGGAAGTGGAAGATTTCCAATGAGACAACTATCCACTTGTCTTCAAATGCAGTGGATGTAAGCAAAACATGCCAAGTACAGCCTTCAACCATGGGGGGAAAATACTTTATAGTCGGGTATAAAAGGCCTTGAATGTAAAGAGGGGTACATTAAACCTCTTACAATCAATTAAACAATAAGCTCTTTCCAGTAGTTAGTACATTTTTGAAGATGCTCAATATTTGTTCATATAATCCACACTTCTTTATACAGATTTAATTGTATATACTCACATGACTTTCAAACACATATGTTATGGTTTTTCTTTTACAAATTTGGACTTGGATGAAGAGTTGTCTCATGGGCACTCATACCACATCTTCTCATATCTATGTAACAGCATTTTTGACATTATCAGAAAATATTGTATCATTGCTTCAGTTTTTAGCACATATTGATAGAACATGTACAATAAGGACCATACGGTTTAAACATTGCATATACTTATCATTTATTATATTTATTAATATCAACATAAAAAAAATACAAATTTATGTTATTCCATGTGACTTTCATTCATTTTCAAATTGTTATTTACGGGTATTTTTTATTTTTTTTCAATAAATATTTTAAAATGTTATAAATGAACTTACCAAACATATAGATTTGGTGTAATGATATCTAAGTAACATGGGTTCGAATCCCGATGAGAAAAGAACAAAAAATTTGCGAAAGCAAATTTACAGATCTAACATTGTTGGGTTGATGTTTAGATGAGTTGTATATATCCATATGAAAATGAATAAATGAGAGAAAAGAATGAAAATATTGATTTAATCACGAAAATGAGTGTGTCAAGAAAAAAATCAGTACCTTGAAAATGAGACTATACTAGTTTGAAAAAAAGGTGAAATTTATAAATTTAAATCAACTTAATACTGTCCTTTAAAAAAAATTAACGTATGAGGAAAAAGAACATTCATTTTGTAATTCAGATTATTCTTAATCATGTTTCTTTACATACATTTTAGTGTAAATAAGGATAATATACATGCTGCACAAGAAAGATTATTGAAAGCAGATTTCCATGGTAGTTGTTTGACAGTTCAAAGGTCAAAATGCCCTTCTTATGTAGGTGTTAATGGCATAGTGCTTCAGGAGACTAGAAACACATTTAAAATTATTACACAAGAGGATCAAGTTAAATGTAAGTACTGTTAACAGTTGTTTATTCTAACTGTGTTTATTGTCCTGCCCATGACAGGTCCTTTAACTCTTTATCGACTAGGATTACCGGTTTTCATGCAAAAGATTAATGGTTTTCTCTGGGCACTCTGGCTTTTTCAACCATTGAAAACTGGCCACCACAAAATAGTCAACGGTGCTGAAAGTGGCATGTAAAATCAACTAATATGTTCATTGTCTCCATCTTATGAATTTGATATAGTCATGCATGGCCATACAAATGAATACAAGAAGATTTGCAATGAGAAAATCTAATAACAAAAACTGTAAGACAAAGAAAAGACACTATTAAGTCAAGATATAGTCTTCAAAGAAAGATAATTGACCATCAACAATTTAAGCTCTAAATCCCCTTTAGTCCAGAAAACTGTAAATGAGCTCGTCACAGGCATCATTTACAACAAAAACCTTTATGGGCAAAATTAAGACATCATTGATAACACAAACAGCTTCATGAAACACAGTACAAATGCATATTATAAAATGCTAGCTAAAAAAATATTAGCAGGCAAGCATTTTCTACAACATTTTTTAAAACTTTTTCCTAAATTGATGAGATTGAACTGTTTAAATGAATCAAATATTTACAGATATTTCAAATTTAAGCTTAATACCTCATTATTGGATACTGATCTTCATACCTAATACTGCTGTAGCCATGCCATATATGTTATGTAGTGCTAATGCTTATGTTTGATTAAACACACATGCAAAGGATAACATATTTTTATGCCCCATTTATGGGCATTACATTTTCTGGTCTCTGTGTCCATTCGTCCAGCTTCAAGTTAAAGTTTTTGGTCAAGGTAGTTTTTGATGAAGTTGAAGTCCAATCAACTTGTAACTTAGTACACATGTTCCTTATGATATCATCTTTCTAATTTTAATGCCAAATTATATTTTTTATCCGAATTTCACGGTCAACAGAACATAGAAAATGATAGTGTAATTGGGATTTCTGTGTACTATGGACAAATTCTTGTTTAAAATCATAATTTATATTTCAGGTATTCCAAAAACCAACTCTGTATTTGTATTTGAAATTGGCGGATATGTGTTCACCCTACATGGAAATCAATTTTGTGTGAGGTCAGCAGAAAGATGTACAAGGAAATTCAAATTAAAAGGAACTATTGAGATTTAGTATTTCACTGGCATGAAATAAAAAAAAACATTTACATGTATATAATTTTTTATAGTCATTTCCTTTACATCAAGCAATCCCAAATAAGACAGTGGTGAAGATAAAATCGTGCGCACAGATTTGACCATCAATTATTTTGTTTTACAATTGCAGCCATAATAGAATATTCAAAATTTGAATAAAGAAACCACAGAAGTTTCAAACATATATATATAAAATTATTGATTTGAAGAAAAAATTCTTTATGAATATTGTATTTGCCACGCCAAAAGAAAATTGCCAGAAATGGACTAAACAGAAAAGGTTAATAATTTCAAAAGACAAATAAAAGAACACTATACTATGTAATTACGATGATAAAAACGTCAGTTTCCTAGAATCTATACACCAAGAAAATCATGTTTTATTTGTGAAGTTGATACAAAATATTCATTGACAAAGTCTAAGCGTCTTGGCATCTTGTGATTACCTTTTTTGTGGAGCCTGCGACTTTTGTTGCAGAAAGCTTGACATAGGAATAGTGATCCAGTTGTGGTAGCTTTTGCTAACTTCTTCAAAGCTTTATACTTTAGAAGGTGGAAGACCTGGATGCTTCATACTTTGTATATGGATGCCTCATGGTTGAAGTTTCTGTTAGTCACATGTCCAATGTCATTGACCTCATTTTCATGGTTCAGAGACATTTTTCTCTCTTATTACTAGTAACAGGATAACTATATTTAGTATATGCGTACCTTGCAAGGTCCTCATGCCTGCCTTTAAACAAACTTATATTTAGGTGATGAGTTTTCAGTGGTAATTTCAGGTGTGACCATGTTATTTTTTTTTCAATTTTATTTGTTCATTTATAAATGCAAGGTGAAAGCTGTTTTGTTTAGGCTATAGATAGCTTTCCTAATGAATTGGTTTCGATCCTTGATGAAGAGGATACAGTGCAATTTAGATTGTATATATTTACAATTAAACTTGCAGGCTTTTTTTCATGACTTACAATTTAAAAGATAAGAAAACATCAAAATAAAAAGGGACATTCAAAAATATCTTCAAAGCGAGTAAAAGGTTTTAAAAAGTTTTTGTTTTTAACAAAAGAGGTTTGTCATCTAAATATTTTAAGAGCATGCATAAATCACACAACTTAAAATTGCCAATGCTTACTTCCCTAAGTATCACAAAAACCTTGCAATGCAGGTGTAAGGGTAGTAATAGTGATCAATATCAAGCCATTGTACAAATTACTATGAACATATCCAAAATTTCAATAAAAACAGCTATTTTACAGGTTCATGTATTGAATTTCTTCACGCTTTCATTTGAACTTTTAATTTGGTGTTTCATGTCTGTATTCTTAAACAATTATTATTTTTTCTCTCTTTTTTAGCAATGCATCACTCTCTACTGTCCTTATCTATTATAGATATATTCTGCATCTCCATCCAGATTATCGTGTATACCATGAGGGTCTGAATTAGGGGTGTTGTTATAGTACCGCAAAATTTGAAAAATTTTCGTCGTATATTGCTATCACGTTGGCGTCGTCGTCATCGGAATACTTTTAGTTTTCGCACTCTAACTTTAGTAAAAGGGAATAGAAATCTATGAAATTTTAACACAAGGTTTATGACCACAAAAGAAAGGTTGGGATTGATTTTGGGAGTTTTGATCCAATCATTTTAGGAATTAGGGGCCAAAAAGGGCCCAAATAAGCATATTCTTTTTTTTTCACACAGTAACTTTAGTTTAAGTAAATAGAAATCTATGAAATTTTGACACAAGGTTTATAACCACAAAAGGAAGGTTGGGATTGATTTTGGGAGTTTTGGTTCTAACAGTTAGAAATTAGGGGCAAAAAAGGGGTCCAAATAAGCATTTTTCTTGGTTTTTAAGTAAATAGAAATCAATTGGAGTTTCTTTGTATAGAATAGTAGTTGAATCAACTTTTTTGCACCATAACTTTAGTATTAGTAAATGGAAATCTATGAAATTTAATCAGAAGGTGTATGACCACAAAAGGAAGATTGGTATTGATTTTGGGAGTTTTGGTCCTTACAGTTTAGGAATTAGGGCCAAAAAGGGGTCCAAATTAGCATTTTTTTTTGGTTTTCGTACCATAACTTAAGTATAAGTAAATAGAAATCTATGAAATTTAAACACAAGGTTTATGACCATAAAAGGAAGTTTGGTATTGATTTTTGGAGTTTTGGTCCTAACAGTTTAGAAATAAGGGGCCCAAAGGGTCCAAAATTAAACTTTGTTTGATTTCATCAAAAATTGAATAATTGGGGTTCTTTGATATGCCGAATCTAACTGTGTATGTAGATTCTTAATTTTTGGTCTCGTTTTCAAATTGGTCTACATTAAGGTCCAAAGGGTCCAAAATTGAACTTAGTTTAATTTTGACAAAAATTGAATCCTTGGGGTTCTTTGATATGCTGAATCTAAAAATGAACTTAGATTTTTGATTATTGGCCCAGTTTTTAAGTTGGTCCAAATAAGGGTCCAAAATCAAACTTTTTTGTTTGATTTTATCAAAAATTGAATAAATTGGGTTCTTTGATATGCCAAATCTAACTGTGTATGTAGATTCTTGATTTTTGGTCCTGTTTTCAAATAAGTCTACATTAAAGTCCAAAGGGTCCAAAATTAAACTTAGTTTGATTTTAACAAAAATTGAATTCTTGGGGTTCTTTGATATGCTGAATCCAAACATGTACTTAGATTTTTGATTATGGGCCCAGTTTTCAAGTTGGTCCAAATCAGGATCTAAAATTATTATATTAAGTATTGTGCAATAGCAAGAAGATTTCAATTGCACAGTTCTCAGCAATAACAAGAAATTTCCAATTGCACAGTATTGCTCAATAGCAAGAAATCTTCAATTGCACAGTATTGTGCAATAGCAGGTATTTTCAATTGCACAGTATTGCACAATAGCAAGAAATATCTAATTGCACAATATTGTGCAATAGCAAGACTTTCAATTAGAGTTATCTTTCTTTGTCAAGAATAGGTAGTTGAATCAACTAAAATCATATACAATGTATATTCACTTTTACTACCAACTGATAAATTAAGACACTCTTTACCATTCAGTGATAACAAGCACATTTTTACATTTTAATATTTTATGATGTATTTAAATGAGTAATTATTGTTGCAAACTCCATTAGAATTTGAATTGTGATTAGTTTTGGAATAAATGAAAGGGGGATGTGAAGAAAAAAAATTGGGGGGGGGGGGGGGATTCAATTTTTCTCATTTGAAATTTCATAAATAAAAAGACATTTCTTCAACCATTTTTTTGAGAGGATTAATATTCAACAGCATAGTGAATTGCTCAAAGGCAAAACAAAAAATTTTAAGTTCATTAGACCACATTCATTCTGTGTCAGAAACCTATGCTGTGTCAACTATTTAAACACAATCCAAATTTAGAGCTGTATCCAGCTTGAATGTTGTGTCCATTCTTGCCCCAACCAGGCAGGGTTCAACCTCTGCGGTCGTATAAAGCTGCGCCCTGCAGAGCATCTGGTTTTTTTCTATATTGTTATTCCACTTTCCTCTACATTTTATTTATCCTACTCATTATTCTTTATTTTCCAGCATCCCAATATATTTTAATTACTGATGTTTAGTTACATATTACACTTTTTGAAACCCATTTTTATCAATTTTCAATTTCCATTGTCTGAATTGTTCACTGTTCATGTGTTGTTTCCGTATATTATATGTTCCATTGTTAATGTGTTGTTTTTCATAGTTGTATATTTTATGTTCCATTGTTCATGTGTTGTTTCCGTATATTTTATGTTCCATTGTTCATGTGTTGTTTCCGTATATTTTATGTTCCATTGTTCATGTGTTGTTTCCGTATATTTTATGTTCCATTGTTCATGTGTTGTTTCCGTATATTTTATGTTTCATTGCGCATGTGTTGTTTCTGTATATTTTAGCCGCTCGTCTTGAGCCTAATACTTTGATCCGACAACACCCCATATAGTAATAAAATTATACTTTTATTGCCATTCATAAGGCAGCAACCATTTAATTTTCTGGGGGGAGCTAAAGGGTTTTTGTCTGGACAAATTATTTTTTTTCGCGACAAGTCGAAAACAATTTTTTTCTTTCAATTTTAGCATTACATATAGTGGCAGCTGAGGGTGAAACAATATTTTTTTTCTCAGAATCAAAAACAAATTATTTTTTTCTCCAAAAACTGGAAACAAACTTTTTTTCAAAAAAAAAAACATAGCCCCTCCCAGAAAATCAAATGGTTGCTGCCTAACTCTAAACAGACCAATTAACAAGACCGGGTTTTATACATCCGACCCATTAACAGACTAGGTTTTAAATAAAAATTGCTTAATATCACCAAAATACAGATTTTCGTGTAGATTTTTCACACAATGATTTTAATATGGTTAATCAACATAATGTCTGTCTTTTCGATGTTCAAAATATTGCATGCAAGAAAATTCAACCAACGTGTCATTTTTTGTACATTTTGTGTGTGTAAAATGCGTATATATTTGTTGATGAGTAACCCGCCTTTTCATTTTATAGATCGGTTATCGAAGGTGGAAAAAAAATTACCATGGCGTTGAGAGTGTCAGTTTGTTTTCAACTTATCAAGTCAAATAAAATAACTTTATGACTGATCAAATAAAATAAAATAACTTTATTCCTAATCAAAGGGCCCGTATAGAGCATATAAATCAACATAACTCACAAAGCTCATACAATATTCACACAAACAACACATGCAATCTAACATACATGTATATTTATTGTAAATAAATAGATACGATTTCGAACAAATATGGAAATATGTACATGATGGGAAAGAGAGCCCATACAAAGAGGAATAACTCTATTTGTTTATCTTAACTTTTGTCTCTTTTTTTCCTGTCTGATCTGGAAATGTTTATTTAGGTAGTACCATACAAACTAAAATATGTATTAAAAAACTAAATCTTCATTTGCCATTATCCAAAGTTATTTTTCTCAACTTTGGAAACTTTAGAAATAAATTTTGTAGGATTTCTTATCTGATCTTATCTTACTGAGCTATATAGAGGGCACTCTAAAACTAAATGCAGCTCGTTTTCTATAGTTTTGAAATTAGAAAATTATTATGTAAAATGCAAGTAAGTGACCATTTCTTTGAAAAAATAGAGAGGAGTAGATATAAAAGAATTCAAAGAGAAAGTAGAATATGTTAACATTGTAATATAAGCGAGGTAGAAGATGAAACCCACTTTTTTTAAATGTAAAATTAATAAATCTGTACGTAATCACCTTCAAAGAGATATAAATAATACTAGTATATGTCCAGAATACTCTAAATTGTCTGAAGCAGATAGATATGGCAAGCCATTTTGCTATTTACTCTTACTTCAAGATATCTCATAAACTTTAAAAGATATCTTATATAGTTTATAAGATATCTTATATAGTTTATAAGATATCTTATATAGTTTATAAGATATCTCATATAATTTATCAGATATCTCATATAATTGTCTTTATAAGATATATCATAAACTATATAAGATAGCTTATATAAAAATTGTTTATAAGATATCTCATATACTTTATAAAATATCTTATAAACTTTAGAAGATATCTTATAAACTTTAGAAGATATCTTATAAACTTTAGAAGATATCTTATAAAGTATATATAAGATATCTTATAAAGTATATATAAGATATCTTATAAATTTTAGGAGATATCTTATATACTATATAAGATATCTCATAAAAATGAAATTGTATAAGATATCTTATATATTATATGATATATCTTATTTAGTTTATATAGACAGAGTGCAGGCCCTGTTGTCTCAATATCTTAATACTAGCACAGGGGATGATCCAGCCATTTTGAAAAGAGGGGGTTCCCAACCCAGAGTAAAGGGGGGTTCCAACTATATGCTCCCATTCAAATGCATTGATCAGCCCCAAAAAAAAAGGGGGGTTCCAACTATATGCTCCCATTCAAATGCATTTATTGGCAAAAAAAAGGGGGGTTCCAACCCCCGGAACCCTCCCCCTGGATCCACCAATGCTATCATGAGTTCAAATCCCAGCGAGGGAAGAACAAATTGACTATGTGGATTGAAGTATTTTGTGCTGATATTAAGAGAAGAAATGTCAATCCAGACATTAACACCAGATCAGGATGGATCAAAATACAGTGCATGTTTTAATTGGTAAAGGTGTAGGAATATTGTTTTTATTGATAAATGTGTAGGAAACTAGGATTATCATTTCTGGGAATGAATTCTGTAATCTGAACTTTAAAATATACATTATAAAACATTGAAAATGTGGGTTTGTGTTCTGAGTGTTTTCTTGGAATTTCATATTTATTCCATGATTTGACTCATGGCAGCCATGACATTTACTGCAATAGAAAGGTAGATAACCCTATCTCAAACTCAAATATCTCCTAAAGTTTATAAGATATCTTATATAGATTATAAGATATCTTATATAGATTATAAGATATCTTATATAGATTATAAGATATCTTATATAGATTATAAGATATCTTATATAGTTTACAAGATATCTTATATAGTTTATAAGATATCTTATATAGTTTATCAGATATCTTATATAATTGTCTTTATAAGACATCTCATAAACTATATAAGATATCTTATAAACTATATAAGATATCTTATAAACTTTAGGAGATATCTTATAAAGTATATAAGATATCTTATATAAAAGTTGTTTAAAAGATATCTCATACACTTTATAAGATATCTTATAAACTTTAGGAGGTATCTTATAAAGTATGTAAGATATCTTATAAACTATATAAGATATCTTATTAACTTTAGGAGATATCTTATAAAGTATATAAGATATCTTATATAAAAGTTGTTTATAAGATATCTTATAAACTTTAGGAGGTATCTTATAAAGTATATAAGATATCTTATAAACTATTTAAGATATCTTATAAACTTAAGGAGATATCTTATGAACTTTGGGAGATATCTTATAAACTTTAGGAGATATCTTATGAAAATGAAATTATACAAGATATCTTATATATTAGAGGAGATATCTTATATATTATATAAGATATCTTATTTATAATAGGAGATATCTTGAAATTCGAATAGATAGTAAAACGGCTTGCCATAGATAGATTACAATTAATTCTGTCTTCATTTGATATTATGCAGCTTACTGTTCCGTTCCAGTGACATTGTTTGCCTTAAATTAGTGGAGAATACAGGCTTTTTCCCCTGGAGAAGAATCCCAATTTGAAGGAAAAAAATGGCTTAAATTATTCCCAAAAAGACAACTTTTTTCCCAATCAGTGAAGTCTCAGTAGTAATTGTGCATGAATACAAACTGAAAACACTCATTTAAAGATTGTTCATGCCTAAAATGACTATAGGTGCAGATTTGAGGGTCTTTTATGTATCATCACTGATAAAATGGGGTCTTATTTTATAGCAGGGTTTGACTTTTGAAAATGGGTCTGTATATTGAAGTTTCAGTCAAATTCATGGTATATTTAAATTTCCCAATTTGATGAAAATGACGCATATTTTTCCAATAAAAAAGGGTAGAGGTAGTTTTGAAAAAAGCCAACAATATCACTGCGTTCATTGAAATCCGAAACTAAAAGTAAAGAAAAACACTTTACTTTTTTCTATTTTTTTATTTCAAATTAGATGCACTATATCGACTCGAAGTCCAGAAATGCGTTACGTTGGTCCCCAAATTCTGTAGTTCCTCATAACCTTGTTCTGTTCTATCATGAAATTCTGTGTCCTTTGTAGCTCCTCCAACTGAAAGGAAAATTCGCGATCAAAGATAATATTTTTAAAACATGTTGATTCGGAGAGCATAAAACAGAAGTTCTGTGTAGCCAATGATCGAATACACAAAACAAACAGTTTACATTAAAACAAAAGCACGTGAAAACAACAAATTCAAAGTACATAAAATAGCTATATAAAAAGATAGTTTGATTTCCCTTTATTCGGTATGGGTTCACTTTATGTTTCTTCGGAAGATACTTTTTGACTGAAACTGACTATTTTTAAAGAGGTTGGCTTTATCGGATGAATTATCAGTTAGTTAATACGATAAACACTTAAGCTGTTTTACTATGTTCTGGCATTACAACGAAATATTCATGTGTTAATGTTTTATTCAATTAGGGCCCCATCGAATGGTAGACGCCATATCGGGATCAGTTTGTCCGTCCGTCCGTCCGTCTATAACAAATGGTGTCCGCTCTAGAGAACCGTTATAATTTCAAAATTTAGGCTTGACATGCATATAAATCAAAAGCAGATGGTGTGTCATAATTTTTTTACATCTTCCTAGGTCAAATGTCTAGGTCATAAACTTTGGTTTCAGTTGACAATCCCTTGTTCTATGATACAGATACATTTAGTTTATCACACGTTGTTCAGAGCGGTTCATACAGAGATTGTTTCAATCTCAATAATATCTAGTTTTTTTTTAACTTTTAAAAAAATCTAACCAACACTGAAACCCTTAATGAAAAGTAGTGATACGTTAAAACGAATACGCATAACTAGAAGCGGAATATTTAACCATACATTTTGATAAACATAATTGTATATGCCAGACTGAAACAAAAACAAAATACGCATTTGTACGACGCCTGATGGGTAAAAGAGGTTACGTGTTACCAGTCCCTATTGGTAATGTATCCTTACTTTGTTGGTACTTGTTGTTTGTTCATTGGATGATGTATATTCTGCTGTTATGTAACCGCTTGAGCTTCCATCAGAAGGGAATCCCGTTTTGTCGGTCTTGCTAGAACCATGACCCTTAGCAAGCAAGGTTTTTAGTTTATCTTCGACAGAATCATCAAGTTGAAGCAGAATGTTTTCTGGGTTACAAAATGGTGTTCTCTTTCTCTTCGTTTCACACGCGAACATGTTCGGGCTAACGGCGTTTTCCTCCATACTGATCATATTCCCGGCGGTACATTCCATGCTTGTGGTTGGTATATCTTCGTCGGGAGTACATGTAAGTAGATACTTCAACATAGAAGGACTTTGACGGTAAGTCATTCCGTTACAGCTGTCTTCGGGAATTACATCATTTACGCTGGTCTCCATTACCTGAAGCCATTCTTTTGGGTTTGTATCTCTTCGAAAACGCTTGCCATTCGGCAACACTGAATATTGGAAACTGCCGCCATTTGTTGACATGTTTCCGTTTATTTTGCCTTAGAACTCCCGCTTCTTTGTAGTAACAAGCTAATTGTTGCCAAGTAATACGATAACGTCATAAAGTCGCTGAATACATTGTCTTATCGGGGCCTTTTATAGCTGACTATATGCGGTATGGGCTTTGCTCATTGTTGAAGACGTACGGTGACCTATAATTGTTAATGTTTGTGTCATTTTGGTCTTTTGTGGATAGTTGTCTCATTGGCAATCATACCACATCTTCTTTTTTTATATATTCTAGTACTCTAACATCGGCCGAAATTCATTTGACATAATTCTCTCACTTAGATTGTATCTTAAAAAAACAGTAATAGTTGTGAACAATGACAATGCAAAGTAAATTAAATAATGCGGTTAATTATATTCAATAAAAAAGCGAAATTCAATGAACAGAATGAAATAAACATCCCAAACGTGTTCGTTGCGTCACGCAACTGAAACTACTAAAATACCGAAGTAGTCTTTGAACACAATATTTTTTCAACTTGCGTTCTGCAGGCTTCTTTCTAAACCAATTATTGCGTAAACCCCTGAATTGCGAGTTTACGCAGTATAGATGTAACACTACTAGTTCAGGCCCGGCCAGAAAGCACATACCAGAAAGTAGTACATATTTAACACAAAATAGTTCCTTCGCATGAGTATAACTTTCGAAATGTGTAGAATATTTAGGTATTTTTGGTATCAAATGAAAGTCGAAGGACTGATGATCATTGAAGAACACTTTTGGACTTTTAATTTTGAATATTAAAAAAACTTCACAAAATTTTAAAAAGAGGGTACATTTTGTCGTAATACATAAACAATGTACCTAAATATTACAATAATTTAAGAGTAACAAAATAGTACTGAATATTACCAGTGGCGTAGCTAGGTCACTTCAACGTGTACGCCCTTACCTCAGCAAGGGGTCTTAGGACCCCAAGTGGGTCCGGGTTAAAACAACGGCTGGTAGTGGGTTCGAGGTGACCAGGCACCCAAAAGCTAACGATTTATCCAGAATAGAAAAGAAACAGTTTATTTTTAGAGGGATTGATAAGATATTAACTCCTGAATGGTCCAAAACATCCAAAATGGCATGTCCCTAGACCGCCTGTTCAACATTCATACTTCTAAAAAATCGTAAAAAAATGAAGAAATAAATGTTATTTTTACTCTACATAGGTTCTTTAATAGTTCAAAAGTATGTTCAGAGCCAACATATTTTAATAAACAGCTTTCAATATAGGATTTTTAGAAGGTGTGTCCCTCACAAAATGTCCACTACGAAACGAAGACAATTTACAAGTAGTTTTCCAGTACTACATTTTTTTAGTACAGAAGTAGTACGTATGCAAAAGTAGCTGTGTAATTACTACCGGTATGTGGTCGACAAAAAATAAGCTATATTGTTTACGTACTTATTTAGTGATGAATCAGAGATCCGTGTGTTTTCTCTTTTGTTGTTGCTTTTCTTTCTTTTTTTTTCTTTTTTTTTTTGGGGGGGGGGGGGTTCAAAGGGATACCGACCTGTGTCGATTACCCTCTCCACAAATATAGTTACAAATGGAAAAATACATTATTTTGTTTTTTTCATGTGAACCCCCTCCCCAAATAAACCTAGTTAAGACATAATGAAGCAGATACACAGCTTTGTGTCTATAAGTCTTATTATTAAGGAAGTTTGGGGAATTACGTCAATTCATTTATAAGGAGTTGCGGCAATCTGTATTCATATTTCAGGTTAGAGGGTCAAGTTGACAGAGGCCCACAGCGTGTTTGGCGAACAATTAGGACGAAATGTTATGAGCCAAAAAAAACTTAAAACACATAAAAAACCAACTGTTAAAAAAACTTCTTTGTACAAGCATGATTTTAAAATTGATTAGATTTCTTCACATTTGCAATTGAACTTTAGCCTGAAAACTAAATCCTATATAAAAAAAACCAGCACCTTCGAATGGAACATCGAGTTTGTGACTTAGGGAGCAACCATTTGATTTTGATGGGGGGGAGGGGGGGGCTAGGATGAAATTTGAAAAAAATAGACAGGACAGAGTGAAAAATAATAAGAAAGGACAGAGATTACAGCTAAAAAAAATGCAGGACAATTTTTTTCATCCTAGCCCCCCCCCCCCCCCCCCCCCCTTAAAAATCAAATGGTAGCTATAATATAGATATAGGAAGATCTGATATGGGTGCTAATGAGTCAACTCTCCATCCAAGTCACAATTTATAAAAAAAAAAAAACACAACATATTCATTTTAAAATAATGGTTTAGGAAAACTTACAGTTATATATATATATATATATTTCCTTGAACCTTATTGCCTTGTGTGTTTTAAGAAAAGCTTACTTGAAAATAATAATTTATAAAAAATATAGGTCACCGATGAGTTAAAAAAGATATTTCAATTTTAATGCAAAAATTGTAGTTTTGCACAAAAGGAGATCATTCGGAGCTTTTTGAATGATATAAACATTTTAAAAGTCATCTGGCGATAAAACGAATCGAATTTTATGGTTGATTTTTGTACCATATCATAAAGTAACAATTAATAGTGTAATAAAAAAAAAGATATGTGCTTTATCTGTCAGTCTCAACCGTGGCAGTGTTTTAAATATTTTTTCCACCTAAAGTATGAAGATCGCTTTTATTTGATTTTCCTTGTAAATATTTATAAAATGTCCCAAAGATATACCACCAACAAATGCATATGGGTGAAAACATATTATAGACTGCATTTTTGCACCTATCCCAAGTAAGGAGCTTGTTAGTCTTTCAGTTGAATGTTTTTTAATTTTATTTATACGTTTTGGAGTTTAGTGTGATGTCCATTTCCCTGAACTACTACACAATTTTATTAAGGGGCCAGCTAAGCACCACCTCCGGTGCGGGATTTTCTCGATGCGTTGCAGACCCATCGGTGGCCTTCGGCTGTTATCTGCTCTTTTGTCTCTTGACATATTCCCCATTTTCATTCTCAATTTTGTTTATGTATATTTCTGATGACCTACGTTTATGTAAAGTTTATATCTGTATCTTTATCATACGTTTTTACTTGCTTGTCTTACATGTTTCTATCTTTACTGAAATGAAACATGTCAATGTCCCCCATTAAAATGTCACATGTCCCTCTAAAAGTCGTAAAAATGTGTCTAAAAGTGTCCACTAGGTTTTGTTTTAACGAAAAAAATATGCATTCTTTTAACATTTTATATGGATAATATCTAAAAAGGTTAGTTGATATTTCGAAGACTGCATTATCAATTGTATTAGTTAACTCAAATTAAACTTGACACCATCTTCAACTATTTACCGTTTACAAAAAACAAAATATTATTCACTAAATTAAAGTTTTCTGGTTATTTGATGGTATATATCTTTTTAGTTTTACTTTTGATTTGACTTTACTTCTTCGAAATACTGGACGTTAAGCAACCAACAATCAAACAATCAATACTCCTTCAAATATGACATGTACTTTACTTTTGAAATTAACTGATATAAATTAAGCGGCGTTTTGCATTTGCGCCGATCAGCATTTCATTTGCGCCGATTTTTCTTTCATTTGCGCCAATTTTTTTTTCATTTGCGCCGATTTTTTTGCAGGTAAATTACAGGTGAATAGATATAAGAAGTTGCAAATATGAGTGCAAATAAGAGAAGTCATGTTATTTTTCATTTATCATTTTAGACCTCTTTCATTAGCCATTTGCCATTTGTACAAATGTAATGAATTGTCAAACATAACATTTATATAACTGTTGTTTCCTGCTCACTATGGGGAGATGGAAGAAGGCCTACAAGATACACCTCCAGACTTTTTCTTGACAGTACCCGTAGTAAATTCTTTAATCTCTGTCTTTCGGACATCTGCCACATGTTTATGCTTGATCAGTGTTTTGACAATAGAATCCGTGGTGACTCTGGCTTTACACGATTTATGGTACATTTGAAAGATATGTTGTTATGTTTCAGGACACTGTAAATCTAATTAGGAGCAAATATAAAATCGGCGCAAATGCAAGAATGAAAATTTTTAAAATCGGCGCAAATGTCATACGCCCTCCTCAGTATACCAAATTAAGTCCTAATGTAGTTAAATTGAATTATTATACTCATTTTAACATGCATAATGTGGTATGATTTTAGGATTTGTCCTTCTTTATTCCCAATTAACCTATATATTTTAATAGGTTTGGAAGAGACGTTTATTATGTACAATACTTACAATAAAATAGAACACACAAATTGTTTAGATATTAATAAAAAGAAGTACATTTTAGCCAGGAGCACATATACATGTACTTATGTTGATAATCTATATAACTTTACAAATTCAAAAACATTCAATTATGATTTGGTTTTTTTAAGAAATAATCTGTTTGTATTCAATAATATAAGCACTTTTAAAATAACACAATTGGTCGAACAATTCATCTAGTGTAAAATTGTCTGGTAAATTAAAAATACCACAAGCGAAAAACAACTATTCGAAATGCTTTTAATGACAAAAAAAATTGACTAGAAAAGGACAACACTTTCGAAATATCTGAAATATAAATAGGGATTTTATGATGGAATTTTATTCATATGCAAAACTCGTTACTAATCACTTCTTTCAGTTTGACGAGCAGAGACCTCCAGAATTCGAACCAACATCTAAGATAATGGAGAGAGAATTGAAAATGTCGGCAACCCGTCGAAGTTATAAAAATCTAGCATCAGTTTGTGTCGGATGGTTCCTGTTGGTCGTATCATTCGGATCACTGCAGGGTATTGTCAGTAGTATAAACCACGAAGATGGTCTGGGATTCTTTTCTATGGCATGTTTTTACGCGGGTGCTATTGTCTGTCCATTTGCCGCAACAGTATTTAGAAGATGGAATACGAAACCAGTTTTGTGTGTTTTAACCCTTGCTCAGATACCATTGGTATTATCATATGCGATTCCTAGACTTTATACAGTGTTACCAATGGCATTTATCGGCGGTATAGCACAGTCGGTTGCATTTTCTCTGACAGGAGCATACCTGGTTTGGGTATCTGGTATACTGAGCAATGCCAAAGGTGACACAACCAGTCGGTATCTCAGTATGGCATTTGGTATTTACTACATGTCTGTTAGTTTCGCACCTGCGATAGGAGGAATATGTTCAACGTTTATATTATCTATGAAATTTGAACAAAAATACTATAAATACTTAAACTGCACAAACTCTCTTAAATCTATAATTAACGAAAACATAACCCTACCTAACATTACTATAGGGTGTGGACCCGACTTCTGTCCGTTTGAACAAGCAGACGTTTCACAATTTGAGATCTCGGGTATTGTGAGATACTGTTTACTTGGATTCTATTCTTTGTGTATGGTAGCAGCAACGGTAGTGTTTTCGTTTGGAATGGAAGATAAACCTTCGACAGGTCAGGAAAAAAATCAAAGCAATCATCAACTGAAATTACAAGATAAACCAGACAAAAAGGACAGTCTGACTGCAGTGTTTAGATCAACGATATATGTAATGAAGCAAAGGAGATTCCTAATTGTAGCCCCTCTTGTATTTTATAACGGGTTTCAGTGGGCTTTTGCTGTAGGTGATATCATGAAGGTATGTGATTAAGTACATTTGGAGTAGGTCCAGTTAGACCCCTTTTTGGCCCCAAAATATAGCAGCTTTACAAAATTGTGAAAATGTAAACTTTTAGTTGTTTATTGTACAGTAGAATGCATCTGCTACATACATATGGACTGTTTTTGACAATACAATGCACATATATCGGGTTCTAGCACCATTAAGTCATGCTAAATTACTGAAATCTTCGCAATTCTAGCATTTTAGTTAAATTTTAGACGGTTTTCGTGTGAAACGAAAGTGGCCGCATTCGTGTTCATCCTTAATATTAAAATGTAAGTTGTATTTTATGATAATACATAACATATATAAAGATTGAGGATGAACACGGATGCGGCCACTTTCATTTTTAACAAAAACACATCTGAAAAGTGACATTTTTCGACATATTTGGTAGATTTTTCATTTTTGAGCTTGAATCGGGTCGTTTTGAATGACCAAATCAGTTAAAATCTTTCAGATAAACTAATTGATTCAAATAAAATAGACACTTTTAAAGTGTTTAAAAAGTGGTCAAATTTTTTCCTGATGAACCTGAAATTTGAGGCCAAAATGGGTCCTTACCGGACCTACTCCTTTGTCCCCTCTGCTGTATTATACAATTATAGCCTTTGTATGAGGTCGATACGAGGTTATATCGACCTAAGAGAAGCATATTGACTGAGGACGAAGTCCGAGGTCGATCTGCTTCTCTAGGTCGATATACCATCGTATTGACCTCTACCAAAGGCTACAATTGTTATATCATTAATCAACAACTATTGCATGAACAAATAAAATTGGGGATTTCTAGAATGTATTTTTAGTAACATGCTGTATGCCTTGTGCAATATGATGTTTTTGACCAACGAAAAGCTTAACACAACAGTATTGGCGTGCAATCTGAGTAAATACAAATGCACATTGTGATCAAGTTTTAACGAATCACAAATCCTTAAAAATATTCGATTAATAATATTCAATGATATCGCATGTTATATATTTTTAAAACTCACGGAGACATATTCAGCCGAAATGTGCGGCTGGTTAGGACTCATTAAATTTTAGAGAGTTTTTAATGAAACCATAATTGTCAGTTGGCTTTACATATGCATGTGATTAAAATTTGGTTTTGTTGCTTTCAAACGTATATTGTTTTTTTTTCTATATTTGACCATTATTATATATTAAAGTGTCTTTTCTACAACGAATTGTATTGCTTGATCTTTTATAGCCTTTAGTTATTCACCTGGTCCAAAAGGGAGTGTAAAGGAATACAAAAAATCTAAGCGCCAACATTCTGACCTGCATGTCCCCTAGTCAGGAATCCCTGTTTTTTTGTGTATATTTTGGTATTATTTCGGAGGGGTTTCTTTCTCTGTTGGGAAGATTCTTTATCCCCTCTTTTCTACCTCAGGCATTGATTACCTTAGCTGTATTTGGCAAAACTTTTAGGAATGTTGGTCCTCAATGCTTTTCAACACCGTACTTTATTTGGCCTTTTTAACTTTTTGGGATTCGAGCGTCACTGATGAGTCTTTTGTAGACGAAACGCGCGTCTGGCTTATATACAAAATTTAGTCCTAGTATCTATGATGACTTTATTTAATAATTTGACCAATTTGTTATTGTCAGATCTGTATACTGTACCATGATGTAAAATTCAATTATCACTTTTTGTTTGATAGGCATTTGGTGGATGTATTTTTGGTGCAGAAAAGATTGGGATATTTATAGCAACATACCATTTTTCAACATGCCTGTCTTCAGTATGTTCGGGATTAGTTGAACCGAGAACTGGTAGAAAAGTATTGTTCATGTTCGGTATGTATATAAAGCCTTGACAAAATAACAATGACGGTCCCGATATTACTGCAATAGATGTGCATTTCGACAACTAAAGTCTCTTTGGTGGTGCTCAAGGTAGAAATATTTGAAATTCAAAACCTTATACAAATGTTAAAGAGCTGATGGAAGCAAAAAAGACCTAAAGTATAGCCAAACTTAAATATGATATCGTGGACAGGTAGCACACGCCAATAACACATTAAAATGCATTTGTATTACCAAACGGACTTTCGCATTGATCAATTATTAGATTTAATATATTTATCTGACATGAAACATCAATTTAAGAACATATTTTGATACTATTTGACTATGATCAAACGGATTTCACAATCCCCAAAATCCTATTTATCTAAGAACATGAAAAAGTCGTCTGACTTATATGTCTGTTTCAAAATATAACTGACCAACATATTCCGTTGTTTTACAGCCTGCGTCATGCACACGTCCGCGTGTATTATGATGAAGTATTGGTCGTGGTATCCTTCTTATCTAGCATATGTATTGTGTGCTATGTGGGGCTTGGGAAGTGGTACATTTTTAGCACAAAGCCATGGTATGTATTTGTATAAACCATATAATATATTACTTTTAATTGTACGAACTTCTAATTTTGATACTGCCACTATGGAACATATTAATTGTTATGTTTTCCCGATTTCTATTAATCAAAGTATAGTTTGTGCAGTCTGGATGTGATAGTTTTTACAAAAGTAGTTAAAATTTGAAGCGACGCAAAAATTGTAAAAACAAAATAGCGTTTTAGTGTGTAAAACTGAAATAGTAAAACAATGCCCTTATTAACTATGATTGATTGAAAAGATGTGAATAAACTGATATGACCTAAACATGCAAAGTTTTAAAAAAACAAAACGCAGTCTACACGTCTTTTTAAAATTGAATACCATATCTATAACCTTTTTTTTTCTTTTTCAGCTTTAATGGGTGAACTATTTCCTTCCGACGTGGAACCAGCAATGGCAGTTTATTTAATGTTCCGATCATTTGGTCATATCATGGGATTTGGATACGCCCACTTTTTGTGCATGAACACAAAGATTTATGTTACTGGTGGTATTTGTTTGGTAGCATCTGGATTTGTTGCTGTGTTTCATCAAAAGCCCTATCTACAGAAAGAAAATCTTAAAACTGAAAAAGCTTGATTCGTGTAATGATAGATTTTTTTCTCGAAAAGTCATTAACCATTTCAACATAAGACGGATTGGCTCAGTATCAAAGCTGGATATATGTATATTTCTCCGTAGCCGCCCATTTCTTGTTTATAATTTTCACTTGTCTTATTACTTCGGATTGTTTTCGCTCGTACATATTCAATCATTCTGATCATTTATTGTGCTTTATAATGTAATGGTTCATTTCATTGTACCGGTCAATTTCTTTTTTGCACCATGATAATTAATTGATCATTAGTATCTTTCTTTCTACATCATAATTTATCCCATGTATTTATCTCATTTGGTGTCTTCTATCTATTAGGGAGCTACCATTTGATTTTTATGGGAGGGGGCTAGGATAAAAAATGTTGTCCTGCATTTTTTTTAGTTGAAATCTCTGTCCTGCCTTTTTATTTTTCACTCTATCCGGTCCTGCTTTTATTTTTTTAGTTTATCCTGACTTTTTTTTACATAAATTGTCATCCTGACTTTTTTTTCAAAAAAAATCAAATGGTAGCTCCCTTATACGTTTAGTAATAATTAGAATACTTGTAATATATCGTGGAATAACGTGCTTTTGTAAATATATATGTGAACTTTTTCTTGTATTATCGAACATTGTGCCAATATCATTGTTTGAGTTCTATATATTTTCCAACTTGTCAATACTACAGACTAATTAACTCTAGTCTTGTTTTATTTTTTGGTAAATAAGTCTTTTGAATTGCTGTTTATAACAATGTTTCTTTTTATTCACAGAACCAGATATTTCAATATTTCCATAAATGTAAACTAAACATTAATAAAACTCGTGAAACAACTGTTAATTTAAAAAAAAAAACTGTTAACTTTAACATTAAAAAACATTGGTTCTCAATGGCTTCCCTTTCAGCAGAAACCCAGATTACCCTATCAAGCAACGCCAAGTTAGTTTAGAAAAAAAAGCTAGGATAGTATTTTAGTATTTTAATATTAAGACCCATAATGCAAATGCTGGTTGAATGTTGCTATGTGCATAAAAGTGCAAGGTTGACAATGGGACAACTGAAATGAAATCATCTGGTCATTGTTTATAAGTTTAGGGCTCCACCGAAATTCTTGTTGAAAGCTAGGACTAATACCCGATATACTTAATATAATAGTCCTAGTTGAAAGTCAAGATAAGAAGCAGAATAACTAATCTTTATTGAAATTGCAATATGATATATCATCGCAATCAACATATGCTACCAAACGTTACATATCAATATGGGGACACCTTCTATATAGCAGAGCCTAGAGTTACACAGCTTCTTTTGCAAAGATAATATTTCTGTACTAAGAATCTATAGTACTGGAAAACTAATTTTAATATTCAGTACTAGTTTCTTGTTACTTTTAAATTATTGTAATATTTACATGTAGGTACCTGTATTTTACAGTATTTTTGGTTACTACCGTTACATTTTCAGCATTTTAAAAGTTTTTCTATTTCAAATCTCTTTAAAACAATGATTTTCAAACGGCATGGATTATTGTATTATTTCTGTACCAAAATATTTAGTACAAATCAAGTACTGTAAAATACAAGTAGCTAAATGTTACAATAACTTTTTAAAGTAAAGAAATAGTACTAAATATTAAAAGTAAATTTCCAGTACTTCATATTTTTAGTACAGAAATAGCGCCTATGCAAAAGAAGCTGTGTAAAGGATGCCATTTCATTCTTCTAAAGAATCCCTCATATGCAGGAATCATGCAAAGTCAACAAGAAGAAGAGCACAATTGGTTTCATATGTTAAAATGTTGACAATCAGTCTACTGGGGAAAGAAACGTGTAAATCATGCCGACCTCTCACCTAGGTCTATGTGCATATTCTTCAATGCATGCCATCTCTTTACTGTTGATCTTGTATTAATTGCTGATTTTTTTCTGTTCATCTTTTTTACTGTCGAGCCTGCGACTTCAGGCGATACATAGATAGTAATCCGGCGGCGGATTAACTAAATTCTTAAAACTTATATGCCAATTTCAAGTTAGAATAGGCCTTATACTTCGCTTAAGCTATGTAGTTTCAGCCTGGCATATATGTCCGTTGTCCTTCACCTGATTTTCATGGGTCGGTGACTTGATTTTTTTTAGGTTTCGTATTGTTATTTTTTTTTATTATGAGTGATAGGGTAACTATATTTGATATATGTATGTACCTTGCAAGGTCATAATGCCTCTCAGACAGTTTTCACTTGACCTCAACTCATTTCATGGATCAGTAAAAAAATGTTAAGGTTAAGTTTTCGTGTTAACATGGTTAAGTTCATATTTTAGATACAGTATACTATTATCAATATGTTTACTATACTTGGTGTATGAACTGATTGTAAGGTGTACATGTCCAGGCCTCATTTGACCATGACCTCATTATCGTGGTTGATTGCTCAATGTTAAGTTTTTGTGTTTTGTTCTTTTTTTTCTAATACTTCGATCTTTAAGCCAACTGCATTTAGTGTATGGAATGATTTTAATGTATATGTTACAGTGAATTTGTATAATCAGGGATTATGTAGAATCCCTGATTTTTCAGGGAATATGTAGAATCACTAAAATCATTAGTAATTATATATAATCCCTGAAAATGACCAGTGATTTTACATAATCACTGAACATTTTAATAATTATTCTAGAAATTCCCTAATATGATTTCAGGGATTATGAACGATTTAATGGTCCTTTGTTTAAAAACAAAGTTAATATAGACTAATTAAAATTTTAAGTTTCTTTCATTTTCCTTGCCAGATGAAATAATTTAGCTTTTAACCACAGAGGATGATTTAAAAGGTTTCGATATATAGTTGAAGACTTCAAAATTAAAAATATTAACCTTCCCTTTATAACGACAGCTGAATATGTATTGTTTGTTTATTAAAAGCCATCGTCAAATGCAGGATATTCATGCTCTATTTGTAAACACACAAGCATGTTATTTGTTATACATGTAAAGCAAATGGTGAAGTCAAGAAGATTATGAAATAACTGTTTTGTGTGGTTTTTTTTTGTTCAAAGAACAATTTGCAAGAAATTCAAACTGTGAGAACTAAGGCATATAAATGTAAAGAAAAACAGGCAGAACTTGGGATTGACAAATAAAACAAACTTTAAGAGGAAGCTTGCATATTCTCATATCAATTCGACAGAATAAAAAAGAAAAGGGAAACCCAAAAACCATAATGGCAATTCTTAAAAAAAAGTATAAAAAAGGTTTATGCCTGACCAAGGTTGCAAATTCCGATTTATTCATTTTTCTATTATTTTTTTTTTTGGGGGGGGAGTACCTGCGTATGTTTTTACTGAACTTTTTATTTTTCACTTGGGCGTGTTGTTAAAATCTGATTCGATATGTGCAGGAAAAGGAATTTACAAATGTGGATATTGTGGTAAAAATAGATGTGAAGCATATTATTTTAATGTATTGTGTTTCTCATTTTAATATAGTGTGCCTAACTTTTGAAAAAAAAATGGGTTTATCATTTTGATATATTGTTATAATTTTTGTTAATTTATTATGATGTTTTTATGTGATTTTATAGAATGAATTATTTTATTTTTATTCACTTTTTTTTTTATAAAACAACTATTTCTTCATTTCAGTTATTATGTAGAATCCCTGACGTTTTTTTCTAGTGATTCTACATAATCACTGAAAATTTCAGGGATTCTACATAATCACTAAACTAGCCAGTGATTCTACATAATCACTGAAAATTTCAGGGATTCTACATAATCACTGATTATACAAATTCACTGTAACATATACACATTTATACATGTCTATCTGGCAGGTATCATCTGATCGTGACCTCATTTTCATTGTGAAACTTCAAGTTTCCTGTCCTTTATTTCATGGTTAAATTTTTCAAAATAAAATGTTCATGGTTTGGTCTCTTTCTAGTATACTACAATGTATAAGAAATAGGTCAACTATCAACTCGTCTAAACATCAACCCAACAATGTTAGATCTGTAAATTTGCTTTCGCAAATTTTGGTTCTTCCCTCGCCGGGATTCGAACCCATGCTACTGTGATATCGTGACACCAAATCGCCTGCACTGCAGCCGTCCCGCTAGACCACACGACCACCTGGGCTCTCAAAAAAAGAGCTTTCGCTGGCCATGTGTTACCTTTCCACGTCAGTTTTAATCTAGCGGCGTACTACAGTACATGATATATAAGGCATGAATATAGAATGATTGTAAGGTGTACACATATTTCTGGTTTGGTTTATCTGACCTTGATCTCATTCCTTGTATCATGTTAAGTTTATGTGATACTTGTAGTAAAACTTGTATACTTAGAACTATCAACATATCGTTAATGGTAAGTAAAGCAGGCAAGACATTTCAGCCTGTGCGCTCTGGTTTTCCTAAGTATTTGCCCATAACACAAAAAGGGTGAAATCTTCATGAAAGGTGTAATACCACCATTGATTTCCTATTAATCTTCGTTAAATTGGCACTTCAAAAAATGTGCAGACTTTATATTTGTTGTTTAAATAAAGAAATATTTTAGCATGAGTAACTTTTTATCCTGAGAAGTCCAATAGACAACGGACAATTTCATCTATGCTGACTTATTAGCAGATCGTTTCTTGCTTATCAATTTTTAAAATGGTATTTCTTACATACATGTACCAGTTTGGTATTGGGTGGTCTTTTCAAATTCTTTGTATGGAGTAGATTTGTGTTGGACTATTTGGGTGTCGGACTTTTGGGATGTCAGACTATTGGGATGTCAGACTACTGGGGTGTCGGACTAATGGGGTGTAAGCCTATTTGATTGTAAGACTATTTGGGTGTTGTATTAATGGGGTGTTTGATCAATGGGGTGTCATAATAGTGGGGCTTCCAAATTTTGATCTTTTTTGTATTTTAAAGTATGCATCTACATGTATGATAGTTTTCAATATAATAGGCAAACATGTAATATATAAATGATCAAAGCATGAAATGCCTATTTTATTATCTGAAACCGATTGGTTCAGATGGAATGACAGACGTATTGACAATGCAGCAATTGGTGGGGTTTTTTTCAATTTTTACACAAGTGTGATAGACTGGTTCAACATAGAACCTAACTTAACATGTAGACACCAGTCACACCTGTCTATTGTTGATTACTGTTTTTGCTTTCTACATTGTTCATAATTGGTTTATTGTTGTTGTCTGTTTGCTGTTTCATTCAAGTATACCCTACAATGGGCTACATCTCCTTTTATTCAAAATATATAAAATTACAATTTTTTTTTATTATTATTTATGTACCAAATCAATCATATCTTTTTTTCAATGACTTCAGTCCACCTCCTCAGCAGTCATCTCTTTTTCAAATATTTTAACAAAAGTTTGATATTCAGCTACTGTCATTTTGCTATGTTTCTTGGCAAATATCTCGTCACTTGTGTCCAACATTTCTCTAAGTGATGGATTCTTGCCTATTTCACCTGTATCCTTGGTGACTTTTTTGTACAGTCCTGCTCTTGTTAAGAACTGATGCCTACACTTGATATAGTCCAGTGAGTGAGAAAATAAATTGCTACGTATAACTTGACCTGGTGTCGCTCCCATTTTCTGAGAAACATAGTCATATTTCAAATGGATCACATTAATATCTTCTGTAAGAACTGAAGGCGACTTTACAATTAACTGCAGAACTGACTTTGATAAAAACATTTTTTTTAGTTCATCAACTCGATAACATACGTCTTCCTGTTCAAGTAACAAGATTGTTGGATCAGATACAACCAGAGCCATAAGGACATCATCACTGAACCCAATGTTACGAAATATTTCTAAGTTCTTAAGAAATGTCTCAAAGTTCATGTCTAAAATATCTGGAAACTTACTGAGTATATGAACCATTTGTTTAGGAGAAAATCCATACTCTCTTAGCTGTTTTGTAAGTGTACACATGTCTTCGTTTATGAGAATCTTTGGCGATGCTAACATTAATTGTTCAATATCATTTATTTTTAATTTTAAATCAATCAGATGCTGGACATAGTCTTTTACTCTCTCTTTTCCTGATGAAACAATCATTATATTACAACTTCTGTAATATTCATAAACTTTGTCTGTTGTTTCTTCAATCTGTATTTCATAGTTTGTTGTCACTCTTTCCTTTGTGTTAGTAGGAGCTGCTTCAGAGACAAAATACTTCATATGCAAAGACTGACAGCTGCTTTTATGAAAATCCAAACATTTTATACTGCCTCTAATGCAATTATGTACTGACCTAGAAGACATGGTCATATAACTGTACCCATATCGGAATAACAGGAATGCTCTGTTTTTCATAACAGCATGAAGATACTTACAATGTAACATAGTTTCTTAATTATTGTAACTATAAAACCTCAGAAATCTAGTTTATCCACTTTTGCAGTCCAGAATTAATGTTTCTTTTCCAGTACATGTAGCTAAGTCATCTTTTACAACTCCAAGGAGCATTAAAAATCTGAAAATATAAATAGTACTTTAAACTATACATGCTATATATACCATGTATACAGTTTTTGCATATATATGTAGAACTCTAAAAGTGTGATGGTACTCTAAAGTGCAAAGGTCACGCTAAAATGTGATGGTCTATGCAAAAGTATGATGGTGTCTCATGCTAAAGTGAGATGGTTGTGTGTTTGCTGAAATACGATGGTATATCATGATAAAGTGTGACTGACCAAAATGGTAAGGTTTGAGGGCTTTAAACAAGTTTTAAGAACATTCAATGTATAAACGGTCTTTTTGCAAAATCTAGTAGTATAATGCATACCATATGTGATCCATCATTGTGCATGGTAGGCATTATAACTTGCCAGTAGTCTTAAGTGAATGATTCTTAAAGACCAACCACCAACAATGACGGATCCAGAAATTTTCATTAGTGGGAGCCCATTGACTGCCTAAGAGGGGGCATACTCCAGTCATGCTTCAGTGATTCCCTATATAATCAACCAAATTTTTCCCACAAAAGGGGGAGCCCCTCTAAATCCACCTCTGACCACGCAATTGCTAAAAATGTAATTTAGGTGTAAAAAAAAATTACAAATACAAAATTCAATAATTGTCAGAATATGTAACATTTATTTGTATAATTTAAATGAGAGAGAGAGGGATGTTTGCCTAGTTTAATTTCTCCTTATCTGTAGCGACTACACATCTATGTTATAATTTTCTACAATGTGCAAACAAATGTTTTAGCCGACAATTAATAATTACACATGAAAACATGTATCTTTATTTTGCTGACGTTACTTTTCAATAAAAGTGGCAACATTTTAACATGGGACTGCAAAATAAACTGCAACATAAACAATGATTCAAATGCATCCAAGTCATTGATATTTGGTTGAAGAGTTCTTAAACAAATATTTGTAATTTGTCTTCCAGCCTGTTCCTTTTTAGTTTTATAAACGACTGTTAAAGTCATAATTCAACTATGTTTCTAACGTCTATATACTTTCGCAGACCATCAGACTTTAGCATATGGAGGAATCAGACTTAAGGCTAAGCGTAGACGATCACACTTTAGTGTGACCATCATGCTTTAGAGTCCTACATACATGTCATAATTATATAGTAGTGTTTAGTGACATGGATGATGCATAAATTGTCATTTCAATGACATGTACCTAGAAAACTTTAAACACAGAGGTTAACAGCATCCCTTGTGGATTTTACTTTTTCAACCTGCTAACAATGGAACCTGTGTTCACTCTAGCTAAATATATTCTTTTGTTGGGGGTAAAAATATTGATTACAGTATCATTTTGGTCTATTGTGGACAGTTGTCTCATTGGCAATCATTCCACATCTTCTTTTTTATATATATATATATATATATATAAACGAGTCTAAATTGAAAACTACGTTCAAACCTATGACTGCGTTGGATAAAAACCGCAGTTTTTATACGTGTGCATGTCAAACAAATTTCGTTGTAGAAGGGTCTAAAAACAGCACAAACAACATTTTCCAAAAGACCAAACGAGTGAAAAAGTATATTTAAACAAAACGCATTTGACTAACAGGTCGAACAACTGATGTTCTTTAACCCTGCTGACTGCCATTGACGATTGCCAAATAAAATTGATCACAAAATGTAACAAAATGGATCCTAATATAAATTTAATACGTCACAGAAGAAAAAAAAAAAAAATTGTTAACTTGTGGACAGGATGTTGTGCCACAAACATTCGGTGTCAATATTTCTTTAGTACACCATATCCGGATTTCGACAATAAATGTCTCTTCAGTGATGTTAGTGATCGAAACGGTATTTGGAAGGCCATATAAAAAGTACCCTCATTTTTAGAGAAAGTACATATATATATAACTCGTCTAAACATCAACCCAACAATGTTAGATCTGTAAATTTGCTTTCCCAAATTTTTGGTTCTTCCCTCGCCGGGATTCGAACCCATGCTACTGTGATATCGTGACACCAAATCGCCTGCACTGCAGCCGTCCCGCTAGACCACATGACCACCTGGGCTCTCAAAAAAAGAACTTTCGGTGGCCATATGTTACCTTTCCACGTCAGTTTTTAATCTAGCGGCGTACTACAGTACATGATATATAAGGCATGAAGATGTTATTGTTACAGATCAGCTAAATTATCTATAGTAAAGGATCCTACAAATTAATGTAAGATACAGTCACAGAAAATAATTATATTCATAAATATATATATGTAACAAGTGATTTATATTTGCTTTTTTCTATCATTTCAACAAAAGTTCTACTACTGTAATCACTAGCCAGTCAACACTGAGGTTGTGAGTTCAAACACCACTCATCATGCTCATGCAGATGACATAGGTGCTGCACTTGACTCTTAACATAATTGACTATGATTGTCAGCTTTCCTATCTAAAGGTCAGTGGTTTTCTCCAGGTACTCAGGCTTTCTTCGCCAATAAAATGTAGCCGCGTCCAAATAGCCAATTTCAGTATAACTTAGGATCAATTTTGATTAGATTGTAGTTATAATGTACAGGTAAGCTTTTAGTCATTTATGTTAATTGTTTATGCTTTTAGTATGTTTACAGGTCTGCTATTATTTCATAAATTGTACTAGTATTGCTACTTTTGTTATGTTGTATGTTGATATTTGATCAAATAAATCTACTAAGCCCCGAAAAGACCAAGGAGAACAGACAGGCTTCATCCTGCTTGATCATGTTGATTTCTCCAAAGCTTTTGACAAAGTGCCCCACAAGAGACTCCTCCAAAAAATGGACTTCTACGGAATATGTGGAGTAACACTCAAATGGATACTAGACTTCCTAAGCAAAAGAACACAATCCCTATTGCTTGATCGAGTTGATGGGCATAAATCTGGCCCCCTAGACATCATCTCAGGGGTGTCTCAGGGAACAGTAATTGGACCCCTATTATTCCTGGCTTATATTAATGACCTGCCACAATCAATATCTTCTCAGGCAAGGTTCTTTGCAGACAATTGCCTAGTTTATAGAAAAATAAAGAATGTAAAGGATAGCAAGACACTACAAGATGACCTCAACAAACTCCAAGAGTGGGAATCACGATGGCAGATGAATTTCCATCCTGATACGGATAACCAACAAAAGAAACCCACAGTTAAGGAACTACCAACTACATGGTCACACCCTAGATGCAGTTGAGCATGGGAAATACCTGGAGTCACCATAAATCATGACCTACAGTGGAAGACACATATCAACCAGACGGTAGGCAAAGCATCAAGGACACTAGGCTTCCTGAGAAGGAACCTAGGACGGTGTAAACCGTGAGAGGTCAAATCTAATGCCTACATCACTATGGTCAGACCAACCCTTGAATACGCTTCCTCTGTATGGGACCATAGGCGGATCCACAGGGGGGGGCCAGGCCCCAACTTTCGTGGGAAAAATTTAGTTGATTATATAGGGAATCACATAAGCATGACTGGAGAGGCCCCCCTTAGGTCAGTCAGTGCCCCCCCCCCCCCCCCGTCCCGCTAGACCACATGACCACCTGGGCTCTCAAAAAAAGAACTTTCGGTGGCCATATGTTACCTTTCCACGTCAGTTTTTAATCTAGCGGCGTACTACAGTACATGATATATAAGGCATGAAGATGTTATTGTTACAGATCAGCTAAATTATCTATATAGTAAAGGATCCTACAAATTAATGTAAGATACAGTCACAGAAAATAATTATATTCATAAATATATATATGTAACAAGTGATTTATATTTGCTTTTTTCTATCATTTCAACAAAAGTTCTACTACTGTAATCACTAGCCAGTCAACACTGAGGTTGTGAGTTCAAACACCACTCATCATGCTCATGCAGATGACATAGGTGCTGCACTTGACTCTTAACATAATTGACTATGATTGTCAGCTTTCCTATCTAAAGGTCAGTGGTTTTCTCCAGGTACTCAGGCTTTCTTCGCCAATAAAATGTAGCCGCGTCCAAATAGCCAATTTCAGTATAACTTAGGATCAATTTTGATTAGATTGTAGTTATAATGTACAGGTAAGCTTTTAGTCATTTATGTTAATTGTTTATGCTTTTAGTATGTTTACAGGTCTGCTATTATTTCATAAATTGTACTAGTATTGCTACTTTTGTTATGTTGTATGTTGATATTTGATCAAATAAATCTACTAAGCCCCGAAAAGACCAAGGAGAACAGACAGGCTTCATCCTGCTTGATCATGTTGATTTCTCCAAAGCTTTTGACAAAGTGCCCCACAAGAGACTCCTCCAAAAAATGGACTTCTACGGAATATGTGGAGTAACACTCAAATGGATACTAGACTTCCTAAGCAAAAGAACACAATCCCTATTGCTTGATCGAGTTGATGGGCATAAATCTGGCCCCCTAGACATCATCTCAGGGGTGTCTCAGGGAACAGTAATTGGACCCCTATTATTCCTGGCTTATATTAATGACCTGCCACAATCAATATCTTCTCAGGCAAGGTTCTTTGCAGACAATTGCCTAGTTTATAGAAAAATAAAGAATGTAAAGGATAGCAAGACACTACAAGATGACCTCAACAAACTCCAAGAGTGGGAATCACGATGGCAGATGAATTTCCATCCTGATACGGATAACCAACAAAAGAAACCCACAGTTAAGGAACTACCAACTACATGGTCACACCCTAGATGCAGTTGAGCATGGGAAATACCTGGAGTCACCATAAATCATGACCTACAGTGGAAGACACATATCAACCAGACGGTAGGCAAAGCATCAAGGACACTAGGCTTCCTGAGAAGGAACCTAGGACGGTGTAAACCGTGAGAGGTCAAATCTAATGCCTACATCACTATGGTCAGACCAACCCTTGAATACGCTTCCTCTGTATGGGACCATAGGCGGATCCACAGGGGGGGGCCAGGCCCCAACTTTCGTGGGAAAAATTTAGTTGATTATATAGGGAATCACATAAGCATGACTGGAGAGGCCCCCCTTAGGTCAGTCAGTGCCCCCCCCCCCCCCCCCCCCCCTTTAGGAAAAGTTGTGGATCCGCCACTGGGGACCCTTTCCAAAAAAAAACTTGATAAAGATCTAGAACAAGTACAGAGAAGGGCAGCTAGGTTCTTGTTCAATGAACACGAAGACATACTGACATATCCCCAAGTTGTATCAGCTCTTTAATGGAGAGACTAAGATGGGAGCCTCTTAAAGATCGCCGCTGCAAAGACCGTCTCACCTTGGCCTACAAGATCCACAATAGATAACTGATTGGTAGATATTGACCCCTCAAACTATTACAAACCCGGAGATTCAAGGACCAGAGGAGGCAACCACATACACCAACAGTGTACTCTGAAAGACCAATTCTTCCGAAGATCAACCAGAGAATGGAACACTCTACCGGAAAAAGCCACAACTGTAACACACAATTGTGTTTCATATCATTAATTATCAAGGAGTATTAATTAGGAAATTCATTAAAAAGGAATTATAAACAATTCAATGACAATCATGTACGCTTTGGACACTTAATAACGATCTGTTCAAATATTATAGACATATATACCCTGCAGCCAATAAATGACCATGTCTACTGTGAAATAAAATGTATCCTTTAGGAGTTAATTGCATAGTTTGACAATTAACCATAGACTAGAATTATCTAACATCCAGACTTCTACATTTGTACATAACCGGCCATTAGTTATGGGCCAATGTTTAAGAACAACTGGACTATATATAAAGATCCAGCTTTGGACTTGGAGGGAGGACAGATTGGTACCGGAGATTCCGCAAAGGTCTGATGAGTAGTGGGTTTTTGGTATGGCTGACACATCATCTAAACCAGCCATTACATACATCCAGACACCCTACTACCAATCATACAACGTTTTGTGAAACCAGGATTCATCGTCCACTCTGACCAATGGAAGGTATACCACGCCAAGTTCAGTTGATCCCTGTTTTTATTAATTGATGAGGGAAGGCTTCATGATTTCACGAGCAAGAGTCATTTATATACCCTCAACAGCTGAAGAAGAGTCCGACTCTGTACTGAAAGAAGAAGTCTAAGGAAGGACGGTGTGCTTTGTTCATACCTGGTTTACTTGTTTACATCATCATAGTATAATTTTCTGACAAAGTAGTTGGTTGCTGATTGCTATATTTAGCACACACAAGCTGAATCGCATATAGTTTAATGTTAGTTGAGATCGGAGGGGCCTCGAGGGAATTCATCTGGTCCATAAAATGAGGGGGAAAGAAACGAAAGACAGAGGCCAATTTTATGTATTGATATATGTATGTAAATTCCTCCATTAATTGGAGCACCATCGAGAGCTGCAGTAGACTCCCAGTTTAAAAAGATAACTTTAACCTGGCAAAATATGTCTGGCTGGAAAAATAACAAGAATAAAAATCAAGAATATGCTAGTGCCCTGCCCCCCCCCCTTTTTGAGGAAAAAAATGGTTGTTTAAAAGGGAATCACTGTAGCATGAATGGAACAGACACCCCCTCTGAGCCAGTCATTAGGCCTCTCTTATGTAAATTTCTGGATCTGCAACTGTCTTTGAAATAAAGGGTGAAAAAACAAACTTTTTTTTATCAGGCACCATTTTTTCATCATGAATTTACCTACTATGTTTTAGCCTAATGATAGTAATAGGTTTTTTAAAAGAATGAAGCAGGTCACAGGATGTTATAAAAAAACATGAATTATTTGAAACTATACATCTTTTTTGCTTTTGTGCATTTGTGCAATACACCATGCTGTTGCCCTTTCCCAAAAATAAAAAAAATTACACACCTCTTTTTTTTTTCTTTTTTTGTGCATGCTGTTGAATATTGACCCCCAAAGCCAATCCTAATTATCCCTTTGCAGTATGGAAACCTGTGGTATAATGTTATTTTCTGGAAACTAGCCTCTTTTTGGCTGTCTCATCAAAAACACCCAAACTTGCTTTCCATCCAGTTCCATATTTTCTCATCTTTTTATGAACACTTTGACTTTTTTAGAATGCATAACCATGTAAAAAATATTTAGAAACTCTCATATTAAGAGGGACATTCTATGGTTTGTTCTTATGGTGTACTGTTACACAACTATCCAAAGTTATTGGGACTTTGGCTAGCAAACATGATTAACCCCACCACATTTTGTATGTGCCTGTCCTAAGTCAAGAGCCTGTAGTTCCGTGGTTATTGTATATAATATATGTTTTTCAGTTATGATTTTGTTCATAAATCAGTGGCCAGCAGGGCATTATCTTTTCATCTGAACTATTTTTTCATTTGTCCTTTCTGGGCCTTTTATTATTTCCAATGTGTTATGAGGTTAGGCATGCCTTTACAGTCCTGAATCAAATGGTCATTTTCCCCTTCCTTTAGCATCAAATTGGTTGAAATTTTACCGCAATCCGTCAAAATATCCTTCTCTTGATTCATCAGAGGTCTTTTATAATTATCAATACTGTTATTTTTATCGTCTCAAAGAAAAAGTACATTTTATCTTTATGCACAAAAAATTACTGTTAAAATCATTTTGCAATTTTTACTGTCATTTGACATGAATGTAACCCCATTACAACCCTCTGTTATGGGTTTTGAATGTTGAACTATAGTTGGTAACTTCTAGTTACATGTATTTGGTTCCTAGTGAAGAGTTGCCTCATTGGCAATCATACCACATCTTCTATCTGTATTGCATGTTTTTATGCCCCACCTACGATTGTAGAGGGGCATTATGTTTTCTGGTCTGTGCGTCCGTCCAATCGTTTGTTCATCTGTCCAGCTTCAGATTAAAGTTTTTGGTGGAGGTAGTTTTTGATGATGAAGTTGAAGTCCAATCCACCTGAAACTTAATATTTATGTTTCTTATAATCTGATCTTTCTAATTTTAAGGTCAAATTAGAGTTCTGACCCCTACTTCACAGTCAACTGAACATAGAAAAAGATAGTGGGAGTGGGGGATCCGTGTACTGGGGACACATTCTTGTTCATTTAAAAATTGATTTAAAAAAATCAGACAAAAGTTTCCACATTTTTATTATCTCCATTTATAAAAATTATATTTGTTTCTTTTGTATAAAATCTTTCAAAGGAAAGAAAAATGTAAAAACATACAATACATATTATAAATTATAAACAAATAATAAATAAATAAAAATTTAAATGAGATGTATTCAATGCATATTTGAGATATGTTTTTTAAGCAAATAAAATGCCAGACATCCCTTGGTATGTTTACCGGTAAATTGAATTTTGTATGATACGTCAATCTTGTGTTGAAAAGAAATACATATCTTTTAAGATTTGATAATCAGAACATGGAGCTCTTTAATTGTCTAAATTTAACATTTCTTTGTCACAATTGAAAATAATGTACTTTTTTTTAAGGTAAACTACTATATGTATTAATGAAACTGTGACCCTAATCATTTTCAGTTTCAGTTACTGTTGACTGTATTATCCATCCACACTATCACAATTCTAAATTAACGGTATACAATAAAGGTTTAATCTCTTTGTGATTTTCAAAAGAAAATTGGCATACCAGCTATTTTTCACCTAGTCAAACTGAATATGTAACAAATAAAACCCCTTCATGAGCTTCTAAAGTTAGAGATAAATGGGGTGGAAGTTTTAGACATTTACTCAATCTTTTGTTTTTTTGGACATTTCTATCCTTTGGACGCACATTTTTTTTTCAAAAGATAAACTCAACTAGATTTTGTTAAAACATTTGGAATATCTTCCTTTATGATAAATATGCTCGAAATTTGTGTAACATTTTTTATTACATTTTCACGGTTTAAAAAAAAAATGTTTATTAAAATCTATATTTTATGATCAAAAACATTTTATTGTCTTGTATTATATTTTTTTTTTCAATCTATATACTACAGTAAAAGTTAACCTTTTCAAGATGGATATACAATAAAATTTGCAAAACTGGTTCAAACAATATAATTAAACCAAAATATTAATGCAAGTGAACTACTTAATTCAATAACAACAAATAATAGTACACCACCGGTTTAAAAAATGATGGCAATATAAACATTTAGTTAAACATTCAGACTTTAAGGAAATTTTTTCAAGATGATTGCAAAAAGTATGATTTTTGAATAATTGTTTAATACGAACCAGTATATAATGAAAGATGGTCAGGGGGAGTGGGGGTTACAGAGGTTTGCCCCCCCTTTTTTTTTTAAGATCAATGCATATAATTTGGGACATATGGTTGGATCCTCCCTTTCCTCCAGGGTTGGGACCCCCCACACCCCCTCTTTTAAAAATGGCTGAATCAACCCATGATGGTATTTTAAAAATGACTTTTACAAAGCATACACTATATAAAAAAGAAGATGTGGTATGATGGCCAATGAGACAACTCTCCTCCAAAGTTCAAATGAGGAGGATGTAAGCAATTATAGGCAGCAATACAACCTTCAACAATGAGAAAACCTTTACCATTTAGTCTGATATAAAGGCCATAAAATGAAAGATTGCAAGGTTTAACATGCTTGTGAGCGCTCAATCATCCCCTAATCTGGGACCAGACTATGTTTCCCAAAGCTTGACTATATCATACTTTTAAAAAGTTAAAATAATATGTATGTAGCAATATTTTGTATTTAATTTTTTAGGGGGTCACTACATTTGTAAAATATCATTTTATATTAGAGTTTATTTTTAAATACATACTTAACAAAGATCAATCATAGAAAAGATGAAGGTGATATCAACATGAATATTGCTGAAAAGGATTATTTAATATATTTATAACATAAGTAATGCAGAAAAAAATACATATACTCTGCAGATTTTTCAAGATAGATAAAAATTGACATTGGATTACGCTATATTTACTTCAACATTTGATAAACATAACTTTGTATGTCTTGAACATGATAAATTAATGAGAATCACATACATTTCAAATCTTAACTAACATAGATTCATTTTCTCTATTACCCATGATTTCTAATAAATTGAAAAATGGCACAATATTTATGAATTTTAAAATCATAATATTTGTCTATATGTACAATGTTTCTTTGAGATTCCTGAATGTTATAAAACACTTTGATCTATGATCAGAATGCACAAAATAAAGTTTGGTTTCTACATTGTCAAAAATAATTGGTTGATTATGGCTCAATATCAAGTGTACTTCATTTTTACTAAACACATATATTATCATGTCATTTCTGTTTCCAACATTTACAAAAATGAAGCCACCAATATTTTTCTCAATTTCCATCTTTTCTTTATCACAGTTTTATCTTTTAAGTTCAGTAGCCTATAACTTTTCCTGGTATCACAGTATTTTCTCTCAAGGGGTTGAAACATGCATCATATCTGGTAGGACTATCTTGCGATATCTTTTCTCTAAACTCTGCATATACTTTATATTGTCAGCAACATGAAAACCATGAATTGCTGTTTCCTGTTGATAAAATAATAAAGTAGTGATTATCAACTGTTACAGAAATAGATCGATTTGGACAAAAACAATGCACACCATCCCATATTTGCACTATCACATTTCAATATTCAGTAAACTGCAAAATCTGGATCAAAACCCTATTTTGTCATACTCCAGTAATTTTCAAAAATTCACATTATTATGAACAGTTAAGGTTGATCAAACAACAACGTCATGGCAAACTTCCTTAAACAAAACTTTCAACTTGCTATGGAACTGACTAAATAATCTAAGCAGGCTGCAATCAATGTAGGCAGGATGTAAAAATACATCAAGCTGAATAAAAACTTTTTTTCATGGGTGTGTTGTTATTGTTGTGCATGTCTTTATTCCTGTTTATTTTATGAGTTTCATGAAAATTTAACAGCATATAAAAAAGAAAAGAAACCGGTGGCTTAAGGGGTTGAATGAAGAAATGTTGTAGTAATTATTTACTTGTCTCTATAATAACTGTATATAACGTTAAATCATAACAAATACTGGTATGAATTCCCTCTTCCAATCCAGCTATTCTGTATTTTCGACCAATACAGACTAATTTCTAATCAAAATCAGAGAGAAAGATCAAAACATTAATTAGCCTTATACTTAATAGTTAAACATACCTTTAAAAATATGATAAGATCCTGTGTTTGCATGTGTTCCATAATTTCTTTCTGTAGATGTCTTAGGATGGCAATACACAGATATACTTGGTAATCTACACCCATGACTATACTTAAACATATATAATGACAAATGTCTAACCAATCAAGGTAGTTCCAGAAACATTGCTTTAACCAATGCATACAAATCTGAAAAATACATGTGTAAATAAAAGATGGGTACAAATTTAATGGGATAAACTGATAAAGATGGTTATATCACATTACAATGATCTTATTCTTATAAACTGCTATTTTCAAATAACCCTTGCATATGATTTTGAACAAATTTAGAGACTCTCCAACCAGCAACCTGTTCAATATGGCCACATCATTAATCTGACAGATAATGAAATTGGTGCTACACCTACTGGTATGTAAGAAAAAGGTATGATTACTCTTTGGAAGCATCTTATAGATATATTCCATTTGTATGTAAAATTGTTTGCAATAAATTTTGAGTCTGGTTCATTAGTGACCTTTAATGGTAAAATTACTTTCATAAATTGGGATTTGGATGGAGAGTTGTCTCATTGGCACTAGTACCACATCTTCCATTATCTATATAAGCCTCATTATTTAAACCAGTTGACAGCACAATTAAAAAATAATGTTAATTTAGAAATCATTGCGTGCATTTATTTTTGCAATTTAGTCATTTTAGACTTAAATGCAATTTTAATTTTTACGATTTTGAGAAAAATACTGATTAATTCATATAAAATATTTCAAAATGGAAGTTTAAATTATTGCATTTAAAACTCTTTCACAATAACAAAAACCTCGCAATAATTTCTGAATTTACAGTAATTGTTACATGATGCCAGAAGGTTTAATTTAAGAAAGATCAAGGGTAAATTTGGAATACCAAACACCTGTTTAACCTCAAGATTTTCATGGGGTTCATGTTTCTATGTTTTGTGGAACTTTTTTTTTATTTAGGGGGGTTGAATTTATTTTCCACTAGCTGTTGTTTCTATTTCATCTACTTGAAAGTTTATGATTGCTCCCTTTGTATCCTCCAATTTTCACTAATGTCAAGGATGAAAAGGGAAATAATCATCTCACCTGAGCTGCAGTATAACCAGACATTTTAAAAGCTGAGGCTACCAATGGGAGCTCTATTTGAAGTAAAAGTTCTATATTGTGTCCAGTACTAGAAAACATTGGTGATATACCACTGATCATTACTGCTGAGGGAAGGTGAACCTGAAATAGTAGAAACAAAAAATGTTTTTAAATTCCTTTCAGATTTTGTATACAAGTACAAGTGTAAAATTTAACTTGATCTTTTTTTAAATTCTTCATTATCTTTTTATTTTTCAGAGAAAAAAAAGAGTTTGGTGGTTCTTTGCAGGCATTTAGGCATCTTCCACAAATAAAAAATGGCCATCAAATAATAGCTCAATTGTGCACAAAGGTGGCAGTCAAGACGAAACAACAATCATCAATCATAATAACAAACAAAGTGTCCAAAAAGTAATTTTCTTAAAAAAATAATTCAAACCAAAATATATGGATAAAACACCCATTACTAAGGTCAAATTAACTACATGCATGGTAAACACATCTATACTTACAGAACAATGACGCCTATGTGGCCATAGATATAATACTTACAGAACAATGAAGCCTATGTGGCCATAGATAACCAGATGATCCTAGGCAGGAAAACTTGTGTAAGAAATGCCACGACTTCTCTACATTTCCATTAAATATTAGGAAAACAGTTGCTGCAAACCAGTCAAATCCTGGGTATCTGTTACTAATAAATTCTGAACAACTGTTAAGGATAATATATCAGACATAACTATTGATTAAACTGAAATAATACCAATCAGCAAAAAGCACACTGTATGCCTAATTGGCAGCAAATGTATTGACTAGCCTTGAACCCCTTCAGTTGGTCATCTGTGTACCAAACAAATCATGTCCCCCTCTATATTTTTTTTTAAATTGCACAGTTCTTAAAAAAGCAAACAGTTGTTGGCACAAATTCATAATTTACTGCACATATGCAAGAATCTTTGACCTTTCATTTTGTAAATTCATATAAAATACTTTTTTTCAATTTGCAGTTTGGATAGTTGTTTTTTTGTGTTGTTATATTGCTGTCTCATTGATGTTAAATACCATATTTCTTTTTATTAGTATTCTTTCAAACTAATCAGCTATGAGAAAATCTTAAGTTTCAATGTCTTCTAATCTTCTTTTTATGAATCGCTGTATACTAAAATGTGAAGAATGTGAACATACAAGCATAATAGAATATGTTGTTGAACTGTTTACCAGTTCTTTTGTCATAAAAAACATTTTGTATGGAAGTCAATGAAATATCAAACCTTAAACACAATAAAACAACACATATAGTGCAATATATGGTCTTCAGAGTCAAGTGTCTGTACCATATGTAAAGCTATACATTGAAATAATCTGGTAAAATATGGTAATTCAAGATTCTACTAAAAGATACTACTAAAACAACCATCAACATCAAATTCTCAAACTTCAAAAATCTAGCAAAAGGTGAATATAACAGATCAACCCCCTCTTTCAGTAATTCATACTTTGAAGGCCGTACTTTAACCTATAATGGTTTACTTTTTAAATTGTTATTTGGATGGAGAGTTGTCTCATTGGCACTAACACCACATCTTCCTATATCTATTATGAAGTAACTATACATTTTTGAAATAAGGATACTGATTTTAGCATGTCCCCCTCTCTGTTCTGGTCTCTGTTGTTGTTGTAGGTAGAAAGCACATTGTTTCAATAGTAACGTCAGTTTCTCTGTCACATCCGAGGAGGTGTGGATCACTTTCAGATGGATTCCATATCTACAATGAACAAAAATTGGTGAAAACATGACAACCTCCAAACATCAATTCTGACAGGGACAGTGTATACTAAGAAAGTCCCTGTTTCTATACATAAACTACTCTTTAATAAAAATCATTTACAATACCATTTGAAATACTTTCAGTTCCTATATACCTAGATAAAAATTCTTAGCGAAAAACTTATATACCTAACCGGCAACATCATTATATAGATATATAAGAAGGATGCTGCTGGCAATGTAATTGTTAATTTTCTTAAGTAACTCATGGTCATCAAAAATTAAATGAACTTTTTTTTCACCTCTATTGTAACAATTTGAAATAATGAACAAATTAAATGTTTAACAAATTTAACACTGTTAAACTTAAAATTGTGTCTCCATTCATGGTATCAACATGAAGTGTATATATATGCCCCTTTTTTTAAAAACTAATCAGCTATGTAATACATTCAAATGAAGTGGATTAAAAAAATCAAATTAACATTTCATATATCAAATATAAATACCTGATAGCAATCTTAATGCCAAGCTGTTGTAATGGAGTTAATTGGAATGACTTCAATGAATTCTCAGACCCTGAAATATAGTAATTAATATGTTACATACTCAACAAATATCATATTTTTCATTAGAAATAACTTCTTGTCCTACTGATTTAGTTCCTTATTTGATATCATAAATGCATTTTCAGTAATTTTGGTAATGGTTACTGGCATACTGATATAAGTCAGAACTTGCATTTGGACGAAAGCACACAACAATTTCTGAATTTACACTTAATGCTTTATTGTATTTAAACAATTTCCAAAAAATAGTTTAATTTGTAATGATCAAACCATATAAAAAAAACTTAAGATTGCTAAAAGTATAAATTTTTAAGGCAGCTTTTTACCAGAATAAATCAAGATTAATGCAATTTAAAAACTATGAAGGTATTTTCTGATATTCTAAAACTTTTTTTTATTGACAATTAAATATAAAAAAGAAGCTGTGGTATGATTGCCAATGAGACAACTATCCACAAAAGACCAAAATGACACAGACATTAACAATTATAGGTCACCGTACGGCCTTGTACAGTATGAAAGAATTTTACATACAACAGATACTTCATTATATTTTAAATTTCAGCAATATGCTGGCTTATAAAATAAGCTAAGTGGTCATCAAATATCATTTAGCCTTAAGTTGGGAGTTCATATCAGAAAAAAAACTGTGATGACCTATTACCAAATTTCAAAGTCTGGATTCCAAAGAAAAAAGTAATCACCTAAACAAAATACTTTATTTTCTTGAAAATTACTTTTGAAGGTTAATGTTTATAAATACAATATGGTGATAAAATCCATTTTTCATTCAATAAAATGAGAAGTAAAATTTCACTGACAACTTTTAAGACAAGTACTGTATTGATTTTATTTTTAGACATTTTCACAGTTATATTCAATGATAGACAAACAATTGTTTACAACAGTAACATAGATTTTTTTTAGATTATTCAATTCACCAAACCTAAATCTATGTTCTACAAACTATTAAATCTAAGACCTGTTGTTGGCCTTTCAATATTAAGAAAAAAAACAAAAACAACAATCTCCAAATATACTTTGTTGTCAGTTAATTTTCAACTTATGAGTTTAAATGTCCCCCTGGTATCTAGTTTGCCCCTCTTTTACAGAATAAGGAGATGTGACATGACTTCCAACAAGACACCAGAGTGAACATGAAGTTAATATCAGCTACTATAGAGGGTTGTACAAACTTCAACAATGATTAAAACTCATATCATATAGTATGAAAGGTCCTGATATAACAAAGTGTGAAACTTTCAATAAAAGAAACCCAAACAGCCAGAGCCAGCTTTTAGGCACAAATCATCACATTTGTGTTAAATTTATATATATAAATCTTTCCAAATGTTATAAATTAACTATTTAACAATTACTTGCAGTACCTCTTTACATGAAAAACTGAAAACAGACACAAGATCTAAACACAGAAATGATTTCTTTGGCCTCACATAAGATCTAAACACAGAAATGTATTCTTTGGCCTCACATAAGATCTTAACACAGAAATGTATTATTTTGCCTCATATAAGATCTAAAAGAAATGTTTTCTTTGAACCCTCATAAAATCTAAACACAGAAAGGTATTCTTTGGTCTCACATAAGATCAAAACAAAGAAATGTTATCTTTCAACCCTCATAAGATCTATACACAGAACTGTTTTCTTTGGCCCAACATAAGATCTAAACACAGAAATATTTTCTTTGGCCTCACATAAGATCTAAACACAGAAAATTATTCTATGGCCTAACATAAGATCTAAACACAAAAATATTTTCTTTGGCTTCATATAAGATCTAAACACAGAAATGTATTATTTGCCCTCATATAAGATTTAAAAACAGACATGTTTTCTTTGGCCTCACATAAGGTCTAAACACGGAAATATTTTCCTTGGACTCACATAAGATATAAACACAGAAATGTATTCTTTGGCCTCACATTAGATCTAAACACAGAAATGTATTCTTTGGCCTCACATAAGATCTAAACACAGAAATGTATTCTTTGGCCTCACATAAGATCTAAACACAGAAATGTATTCTTTAGCTAGCCTCACATAAGATCTAAACACAGAAATGTATTCTTTAGCTAGCCTCACATAAGATCTAAACACAGAAATGTATGCTTCAGCCTCACATAAGATCTAAACACAGAAATGTATGCTTTAGCCTCACATAAGATCTAAACACAAAAATGTATGCTTTGGCCCAACATAAGATCTGAACACAGAAAGGTATTCTTTGGTCTCACATAAGATCAAAACAAAGAAATGTTTTCTTTGAACCCTCATAAGATCTATACACAGAACTGTTTTCTTTGGCCCAATATAAGATCTAAACACAGAAATATTTTCTTTGGCCTCACATAAGATCTAAACACAGAAAATTATTCTATGGCCTAACATAAGATCTAAACACAAAAATATTTTCTTTGGCCTCATATAAGATCTAAACCCAGAAATGTATTATTTGCCCTCATATAAGATTTAAAAACAGACATGTTTTCTTTGGCCTCACATAAGATCTAAACACGGAAATATTTTCCTTGGACTCACATAAGATATAAACACAGAAATGTATTCTTTGGCCTCACATTAGATATAAACACAGAAATGTATTCTTTGGCCTCACATAAGATCTAAACACAGAAATGTATTCTTTGGCCTCACATAAGATCTAAACACAGAAATGTATTCTTTAGCTAGCCTCACATAAGATCTAAACACAGAAATGTATGCTTTAGCCTCACATAAGATCTAAACACAGAAATGTATGCTTTAGCCTCACATAAGATCTAAACACAAAAATGTATGCTTTGGCCCAACATAAGATCTGAACACAGAAAGGTATTCTTTGGTCTCACATAAGATCAAAACAAAGAAATGTTTTCTTTGAACCCTCATAAGATCTATACACAGAACTGTTTTCTTTGGCCCAACATAAGATCTAAACACAGAAATATTTTCTTTGGCCTCACATAAGATCTAAACACAGAAAATTATTCTATGGCCTAACATAAGATCTAAACACAAAAATATTTTCTTTGGCCTCATATAAGATCTGAACACAGAAATGTATTATTTGCCCTCATATAAGATTTAAAAACAGACATGTATTCTTTGGCCTCACATAAGATCTAAACACGGAAATATTTTCCTTGGACTCACATAAGATATAAACACAGAAATGTATTCTTTGGCCTCACATTAGATCTAAACACAGAAATGTATTCTTTGGCCTCACATAAGATCTAAACACAGAAATGTATTCTTTGGCCTCACATAAGATCTAAACACAGAAATGTATTCTTTAGCTAGCCTCACATAAGATCTAAACACAGAAATGTATGCTTTAGCCTCACATAAGATCTAAACACAGAAATGTATGCTTTAGCCTCACATAAGATCTAAACACAAAAATGTATGCTTTGGCCCAACATAAGATCTAAACACAGAAATGTATGCTTTAGCCTCACATAAGATCTAAACACAGAAATGTATGCTTTAGCCTCACATAAGATCTAAACACAAAAATGTATGCTTTGGCCCAACATAAGATCTAAACACAGAAATGTATGCTTTAGCCTCACATAAGATCTAAACACAGAAATGTATTCTTTGTCCTTATCATATTTGTCAATCTTGAAGATTTCCTACGTAATCAAGAGACCCAAAACCATCAAAATATTTCTACAGAAAATTCAAACTTTACTCAAATGCCCTGAATATGTAAAATCTTTATTCTTCTTTGCTGAAATACAAATAACATTGGGCTGCAGCAACTGTTGGCAAATCATATTTCATCATATAATGTAGCTTTAGACTATTATATTTTGATATCTTAAACCCACAATTATTATATATAAAAGAAATAGACCTGACCTTCTGTCTCCAACTGACTTCCATAGTTTTTGCTATATTTTTTTTCTTTATAAAATGTCTCTATTATTATGCCAGCACAACAGTTTTAGTTTAGTTTTACCATAAAGGGCTTACAGTTAAAGGTTGAATTGACCAGCATTGTCTTTGAAAACGAATACAATAATCTAGAATCAGGAAAAAGAGAAGGTACAAAGACGAGAAAATAATTTATTCAGCTGATTTTCTATCAAAAGGTGAATATATATATATAGAATAGTAGGTAGTTTCATTTTTGATATTGACTATATCACTTGGAATATCAGGACGAGCCCATTAGGGCGAGTTTAGATATTCCACATGATATAGTCAGTATCAAAAAAAAACTACCTAATATTCTGTTTATCAATAATTATGACGTCACACAATGTATTGCCTAATATTTTCAGTGATACAGCCAGTACGTTGATACTCAAAAATATTAGGCAGTAAGATCAAAGGGAAAATATAAGAATTACCGATAATCTTATTTCTATCAAATGTTAGTCCAGATATTAAGACAATATATGAATGCTAAAATTCAGTTAGTTCTGTCTCACAGACTAGTGGCTGTCCTGTTTATGTTAAATGTATAGTATATAATATATAGTTTTATGTTATTTTGATAATATTGTGCACATATTGTACTTACACATGACTTTAGATGATCTGTATATTTTGCCCCTATGTATAACTGTAATTTATGCATATCTTTATATAAATACACTATGTCTTTGTGTTTAATTTTGCATAGTGTGGATTCAGTATCATTGTGTGGGTAAAGATGAACAACAAATCTAAATAGTCAACAAAGTCTAAAAGCTTGTATGCTGATTTTGACAAAACAAAGAAATCAACTATCCACAAAAATACAATTTTTCATTAATCCACATAAACATAAATTGGTTTCCACACAAAAATAAATGAATCCACAGTACATAGACACATATGTAGGAATGTATTTTATACACTTAAAATTGAGCACAGGATTATAATATGTCTCTGAAGAGCCTATATAACTATTCATTGACATTAACATGTGTCTCTTTTATCACTCAGAGATTTGGAATGGAATAAAAATACAAATCCTTTCCATAAGCTTAGTACTTATCATGTGAAAGCAAACACTGACACCAACCTTTGGACTAGGGAGACCCAGCCTCCAATACTGTGGTTTTATTTATTTGTGGGTAGAAATTTTTCGTGGATTAAGCCGAAAATGTATTTTCATCATCTATGCATATATAGCCTATTGAAAAATTTTTATTTGTTGAACATTTGAATTCGTGGTTCACCTGCAACCATGAAACCAAAGCAAATTGGTTTCCAACAAATTACAATGAATCTACAGTATACAAAACCATGCTTCTCAACCTAAATACCAATTTCATGTTTTTGGTCTTGTGTGAGATAACCCTTCTCTTTTCCTTTTTTCTACCATTGAAGTGTTATTGTGTTAAAGTTCACCTCATAAATATTGTTGATTTCAATAAGTATATTATGATGATGCATTTATGTATGATACATGGAGAGCAACCATGAGATGCAAGTAGAAAAGAGGTCAATGAAATGATATTGCATAAATAATGATAATAAGTTACCTGACATCTTTTGCATGTTTTTAATTGGACACACCTGATTCTCTTGTAAAGAACGAATAGTGAAAAGAACTGATGGTATATCAAACTCTTTCATTTTATCAGATTATTCAAAACATTAACCAACAATATTCCAAAATATCTAAGAAGCTACTTGGCATGATATTTTCAATAACCTTTTTGATTTTCCTTATAATTGCATATTTTTTGCTTTGGTTGGGATGAGGTAGAAAACAAATCCTTATTATTTGCAATATATTATATCTCCTCACTAGCTGATTTTGATGCCATCACAAAAGAGATTTCTTTATAATGGATAAATAATTTATTTTTTAGCTCTGGTTATGTACAAACTAACTCATATTTTCATATTTACTGAATGCTGTACAACCTTATCTGATTTACACAAACAAACAAAACATGAATTTTTCAGATCTAGCATATTGATTGATGGATGACTGTTTAATGTCCAGTGGCAAATTAAATGTCAATTTTGGATAAAAATATTCTGAATGAGAACATTTCAGTGGCAGATCCAGAACTTATCCTAAGTGGGGACCTCTGACTTACCTAAGGGAGGGCCCGGTCCAGTCATGCTTCAGTGATTATCTATATAATCAACTAAATTTTTCCGACAAAAGGGGGGGCCCTCTGGGCTTCCTGGATCCGCCTATGTATTTTAACAGTTATGAACATGAACCCTGCTTAAATAGTACTAGACTGACTTGCTGAGAAAGATTTTGAACGTGCTTGTTCACAATATCATAGTCTACAGGAAGACATGTTATCCTACCCAGACATGTTATCCCAGCCCTAGTCTTACCTTTATCTCAAACATGCATGAAAGCAAAGTGTCTATATATCAAGAGAGTCTTACCTTTATCTCATTATTGCTGCTGAATGTCCATTTATGAAGAGAAGATCTTACCTGTTTAATCTACTGAGGGAAAGATGGACTCTTCTTGTATCTTTAAAGATATTTATAAAGACATGATAGGTGTTAAGGGAAGAACTTACCTGTTTAATCTACTGAGGGAAAGATGGACTCTTCCTGTATCTTTAAAGATATTTATAAAGACATGATAGATGTTAAGGGAAGAACTTACCTGTATAATCTACTGAGGGAAAGATGGACTCTTCCTGTATCTTTAAAGATATTTATAAAGACATGATAGGTGTTAAGGGAAGAACTTACCTGTATAATCTACTGAGGGAAAGATGGACTCTTCCTGTATCTTTGACATGACAGGTGTTAAGGGAAGATCTTACCTGTATAATCTACTGAGGGAAAGATGGACTCTTCCTGTATCTTTGACATGATAGGTGTTAAGGGAAGTTCTTACCTGTATAATCTACTGAGGGAAAGATTGACTCTTCCTGTATCTTTGACATGATAGGTGTTAAGGGAAGAACTTACCTGTATAATCTACTGAGGGAAAGATGGACTCTTCCTGTATCTTTGAAATGATAGGTGTTAAGGGAAGATCTTACCTGTATAATCTACTGAGGGAAAGATGGACTCTTCCTGTATCTTTGACATGATAGGTGTTAAGGGAAGATCTTACCTGTATAATCTACTGAGGGAAAGATGGACTCTTCCTGTATCTTTGACATGAAAGGTGTTAAGGGAAGAACTTACCTGTATAATCTACTGAGGGAAAGATGGACTCTTCCTGTATCTTTGACATGATAGGTGTTAAGGGAAGATCTTACCTGTATAATCTACTGAGGGAAAGATGGACTCTTCCTGTATCTTTGACATGAAAGGTGTTAAAGGAAGAACTTACCTGTATAATCTACTGAGGGAAAGATGGACTCTTCCTGTATCTTTGACATGATAGGTGTTAAGGGAAGTTCTTACCTGTATAATCTACTGAGGGAAAGATTGACTCTTCCTGTATCTTTGACATGATAGGTGTTAAGGGAAGAACTTACCTGTATAATCTACTGAGGGAAAGATGGACTCTTCCTGTATCTTTGAAATGATAGGTGTTAAGGGAAGATCTTACCTGTATAATCTACTGAGGGAAAGATGGACTCTTCCTGTATCTTACCTGTATAATCTACTGAGGGAAAGATGGACTCTTCCTGTATCTTACCTGTATAATCTACTGAGGGAAAGATGGACTCTTCCTGTATCTTACCTGTATAATCTACTGATGGAAAGATGGACTCTTCCTGTATCTTTAACATGATAGGTGTTAAGGGAAGATCTTACCTGTATAATCTACTGAGGGAAAGATGGACTCTTCCTGTATCTTACCTGTATAATCTACTGAGGGAAAGATGGACTCTTCCTGTATCTTACCTGTATAATCTACTGAGGGAAAGATGGACTCTTCCTGTATCTTACCTGTATAATCTACTGAGGGAAAGATGGACTCTTCTTGTATCTTTGACATGATAGGTGTTAAGGGAAGATCTTACCTGTATAATCTACTGAGGGAAAGATGGACTCTTCCTGTATCTTTGACATGATAGGTGTGGCTACATCTAATAACTGCTGGATAACTATAAAATTATTATAATATATGGAGTTAAAAAAGTATAATAATAAATGGAGTTATAAAAATATAAGATCAAGTATTGATGAATCAAGAGACTGCTCGAATACTTCAATTATTTATGATAATATTCTCTTGTGAAGAGTTGTCCCATTGGCATATACCAAATCATCTTTTTCATTTTTTACAGTTGTAATAGATACTTATAAAGACTGATAATTTTTTCCACAAGGAGCAAAAACAGTTTTGTTTAAAAGCACAGTAAACATAGTGACAAGAGAAAAAGGTACATTTGCACAGATTGTAAAATAAGGAACATTAAGCCAACATGTTGAATAAATTTAGCGGGGGTCTCATTGGAGGGTTCTGATCCCAGATCCCGCTTACTGTTTTGTCAGCTTCACATGTCCCGCTTACCCTATGTATGTAAGTAATTATCATTTTTTTGTAATGTCCCCTGTCCCACTAGACTTCATTTCCCGTTTTCACAGCACAAAAATTTGACTTTCACATGTCACACTTTTTTTTTGTAATAAATGTAAATCAAGAAATTCTGACTAATCAAAATCTGACTGTATGCTAAATGAACTTGGTTGATATGTTAAATCAGGATATAGTATAACATTGGTTAAAATGAAATTTAATTTATATCAAAATGGGGTATTAAAAAAAAAATTAAAAACCTCATTGCTGCCCAAAAAAATGAATTTTTATACCGATTATAAGATGAAGAAATAAAAGTCTCAGATATATTTAAAAAGAAATGAATAGAGTTTTATCAGCTGTAAATCCTACCATTTCCTTTGACTAAATCTGCTCTGTTTAATAAAATCTTGATAAGGTTAACTCTACATTTGTCTAGCCAACTCTTCCCTTGGTCATGCTTCTTCAGTGAAAGGAACTTCACCAGGTCGTTCTCTGAAACAGTCATTCAATTCTGATTTATGGTATATTTATACAAGGCATTCATTTACCATACATGTAAAGTGGTTCATTCTGGCTTCATTGGATCTTATAATTTATAGTTATAGTGTAGAAAAAAATTATATGATTGATGTATATCTGTTCTCAAACAAAAGATAGAATGCAATAAAGGTCTTATGTATCCTATCTTTTAACTGCAACTGGTATTTTGTTCTTGACTTGGAATTATTCTTGTACTAAGCCACATTTGTTTCTTTGAAGATAGATGTAACATAATTGTTAATAGACCTATTTAGTTTTTTTTATCTTGATTTGTATCAATAATCTCAGTCCTAGTCTGTTGGTATAAAGTATATCATGAAGTAGCTGTGGAACCGTAGATCTTAGGTCCTTTTGCTATTTTTTTACTATTTGCCGACCATCTCTTTTTTTTACTATTTGCGGACCATAGAGATGATCCACAAATAGTAAAAAAATAACATAAGGACCTAAGAGCTACAGTTCTGCAGCTAATCATAAAGTTGCAATAACTTGTTTCCCAATCCACTATAATTAAATATGTTTAAACTGAAGTAGCCACATCTTTTTTCACCTTTGGACAATTTGGTATTGAAATATAAAACAAAGTACTTTGAACTGCTTACTTTGAAACAGCTGATGAGACAGATACAAAAAAAGTAATTGGTAATTTTCATATTAAATCTATTTTTAAAGTTGATGATGATGATAATTGGATTAACTTTATAATAGCTTCAACTATATTCTATTATAAGACAATCAAATTTTAGATACTATAGAAAAAACATATAAAAAGAAATTCAAAACATAAGTGAAGAATACCCTATTGCTTACATTGCTATTTTACACATTGTTGTACAATACAATATTAACTTTGTTAAAAGTTTCCATTTAATATTCATACTCCATTTTTCCACAAGCATGTGCAAACCTATTCACACTGATTGCATGCAAAACATGTTTTATAACTCCACAAGTTTCATGCAAAAGTCATTGAAAAAGAGTGCTGCAAATATGCCAAGTGATACCAAGAGTTAAATAATTTTATCAATTTGTCATTCAATTAACTGTTTATTTTTCTTAAAATATTGCGTCATTATTAAATAATTGGTGTTCTAAAGCATTTGACAAGCCATTTTCAATATGTGCAAGCAGATGCTTGAATCCAGATCACCAAAGTGCTTTCATTTCTACTCAGGGGGAAATACCTTGAAGATCAAACAAAGCTTCATCTGATTCGGACTCTGTAAAAAGCATACTAAACTAAAACTAAAACCTTCTATGTAATAAATAAAACATGTAGCAAAGTAACTCAATCTAGGCTGTGACTGTCACTAAAAATCTATATTAACTAATAACACAAGTGAATATGAAATGTATTCTATCTACTTTTCAATGCTGTTTAAATCATGATTCATAAAAGTTTATTTAAGTCCATATAAACTAAACAATTCATATAACTTAATTGAAAATCATCTTCCATTAAAAAAAACAAATATTTATTCATTTTTCCTGCTAGCAGTTTTCCAGTCCTATCCTTGCTCTTATGAACAGATATATCATACTTGTTTAGTACTGATCATAAACTATAAAATGTCTAGCTTTTAGCAGATTTTACTGTTTTTCCCAAAATTATATAAAACCAAAATATCTTTAAATACAATTTAACTTAACATAAAACCATATACTTATTTTACAATTACTGTTAGTCCTACAGTGTGAAGAATTTTGACATACAAGGAATACAAGTACATACAAAGTTCACATACTTTTTTATAATCCCAACAGAAAAAAATAATGAAGAACTACTGTTTTTGCAGCAATACAACTCAAGTAACAGTGTGTTATGTTTAATCAAATGTTCCCATATATTCAACATTTTTCAAAATGTTTTCTGAACCAAAATAGTGCTTTTATGTTCTAAATACTGCACTTTTGTTAATAATCCAGGTCATCAGACATATTTGATGATATAAAATTATATGGTTTTACTGTAATCTTAAAACCTTTAACAATACCTTGTTTTACTGTAGATCTAGCTCCCAGGTTAGGAATGTAAGCTCTGGGTACTGGATATGATGATATCAATGGATAAGGGTATACATGTCCACGAGTGTCCTGTTAAAACATCATTTATATTTACATTGTACAAAAGTTTGGATAAGGGTATACATGTCCACGAGTGTCCTGTTAAAACATCATTTATATTTACATGATTTACATTGTACAAAAGTTTATCAATGAATATAAGTCAATTGAATATCTCTCAATAGATGAATTATAACTAACAAAGCAGAATATTTACAACAGGTTTTTTCAAATAAATTATTTGTCATTTCTAACTTATTAACAATAGTCCAGGGTAAAAAAATCTTATTATGTATGTACATAATTATTTCAAATTATTATTCTCAAGCCTAAGTGGTCTAGTGGTCACGTAGGGCATAGTACAAGGTAATGTTGTGCCATGATATCTATTTCTGTATATACGTAATTCAATTTACATACATACTGAATTCAACTAATGTTTATATGGAATTCAATTTATGTGTTATACTAAATTCAATTTATGTTTAAACAGATTTGAATTACATATTTGAGTTCCTTTTAACAAGGTGTACAGGTGAAAACTTAACAGTTCAGAAAAAGTACAGACAATACTTATATAAAAGGACTTACCATATCTAACCCTCTTGGTGGTAGAATCCTTTCAGAAGGACCCCCTATTAAGAATGCTCTGACTAGTACATAGTTTCTTTCTATAGATAACATGTCTATTATTATCTCTTCTCTGCAACAAAAAGTAAAATAAACTACAATCAGATCTAAGTAATAAAAAAAGAAGTAAATTCTATTTCTGTCTTAGAACATCAGGGAAACATCGTTTGTTTGAATACATGACAATCCTTAGATGGACACTGGTTCAATGAAAACAGTATAGAAAGTTCACATAAATCTTTAATTCCAAATTTCACAAATTAATAAATGGCAATAATGTGTTAGAATGTATAAAAATTCAGTTAATAGAAAACTAATGAGCATTGAATCTAGAAACCCATCAAACTAAATAGATGCTTATACAAATCTTGATATCAAATTTCAATAAGCATGGATTTAAACTTCTTGAGAAAAATGCAACAAAACATATTTTGAATATAGCCATTATGTTGATAACTTACCTGTCTTTGGTATAGATTTTGACCTGTGAGTTGATAACTTACCTGTCTTAGGTATAATTTTTGACCTGTGAGTTGATAACTTACCTGTATTTGGTATGATTTTGACCTGTGAGTTGATAACATACCTGTCTTTGGTATGATTTTCCACCTGTAAGTTGATAATTTACCTGTCTTTGGTATGATTTTCTAGCTGTAAGATGATGACTTACCTGTCTTTTGTATGATTTGTGACATGTTAGTTGATAACTTATCTGTCTTTGGTATAATTTTCCACCTGTGCGTTGATAACTTACCTGTCTTTGGTATGATTTTTGACCTGTGTTTTGATAACATACCTGTCTTTGGTATGATTTTTCACCTGTGAGTTGATAACTTATCTGTCTTTGGTATAATTTTCCACCTGTGAGTTGATAACTTACCTGTCTTTCATATGATTTTCCACCTGTGAGTTAATAACTTACCTTTCTTTGGTATGATTTTTGACCTGTGAGTTGATAACATACCTGTCTTTGATATGATTTTTCACCTGTGAGTTGATAACTTACCTGTCTTTGGTATAATTTTCCACCTGTGAGTTGATAAATTACCTGTCTTTCATATGATTTTCCACCTGTGAGTTAATAACTTACCTGTCTTTGGTATGATATTTGACCTGTGAGTTGATAACATACCTGTCTTTGGTATGATTTTTCACCTGTGAGTTGATAACTTACCTGTCTTTGGTATAATTTTCCACCTGTGAGTTGATAACTTTCCTGTCTTTCATATGATTTTCTACCTGTGAGTTGATGACTTACCTGTCTTTGGTATGATTTTCAGCCTGTGAGGTAAGCAGTACATCCTGGAACTTATACTGTGACTGCAGCAAGAGATATGTATCCAAACAGGAAATCATCACACTAAGACATCTGTAAAACATTGATTCATTCATTGTAAACATTGAATCAATATACAGGTTGAGAACAAAATTATCTATCAATTACTGTATTCCAACTTATTTATTTTCAAATACTCTATTTCGTGTTTAGCCTTTTCTATCTATAGCCCACTTTGCAGCATTTTAATTTCCTGATTTTCAAATTTACTTGATGCAGTTAAACAAGAAGAGATCCAAGTTTTACTTACTCATGACAATTCATACTTGCGTCATTTTCTACTTTGGAAATTCACAAAAACTTGCGAAATATGTTGGTTTAAAGTAATGAGGTAGGTCTGCAATTTGGATCAAGTAGGAGTAAGGATGAGAAACACATTTAATTTTATACTGTAAATTCAGAAATTATTGTGAGGTTTTTATTATTGCAAAAAATGTGACCGAGTCGAAAACACAATAATTTATTCTGGCATTTTAAAATATTTTACATGAATTTAGCAGGATTTTTCCCAAAATCATAAAAATTAAAATCACATTCAGGTCTAAAATGACAAAATCTAAATAATAAATGCATGCAATAATTTTTGAATTTAGAGTAGTGCAGATAATTTGCTTTGCCTTTGCCCTTTCTATTGAAATGTGATTAAAAAAAAATTAGACATCACTTATGTTTTCCATTTAAAATCAAAAGTTTAAATATCAAGTTTTTCCCTAAAAAATGTATCAAACTAACAAATATGAGATTATATAAGTATATTTCTCTTACCTGAGACCAAACACATGAGACTGTTCAAAATTAAATAATGAATGGATTTTTGCCGGTGAGTCTACTATCACAAATCTGTCTACAAACTCCTAAAGATAAAAACATGCTTAAATAAAATATAGATATTTTAGATACAAGAATGCTTAAATAATATATCAAGAATAAAACAAGAATTTTAATTATAAGGAAAAGCTTTATTATGCAAAAGCCAGCAAAATTCAAAGGTTTTCTGCTCTTTGGTAGTGTTTTTGTTTTTTTGACACATTTTACTGATTTCATTTAAAATTCTATATATAAACTTGTAAATGAAATATCTCTGATATTTTAATAAGGGAAGTTCAATATAATTTTTAAGAAAATCAAAACATTCATGGAGACTTGAAACCATTTGGCAGCAAAATAATAAAAACAATTTATATCAACAAAATATGTATCTCCATTCAAATAAGATTGATAGATCCTAAATTCTATGGATGAAGGAATTATCTATAGTATTTATCACAAATGTTCAATTATGTAATAAAGCATTACCACAACTGAATCAGGAATTTCTCGAAAACCGTAACTTTCTTTCTTTGGTAAAGTTTTATCTCCCAATAATTCATACACTGCATGAAAGCTTGATAACACATTTAACAACTTTATCAAACTCTAAAATGTAAAAATAAACATATTATTACAAAAAACTGTTATAGATGTTTTTTAGATTAATGTCTCGTTGAGTAACACCCACATTTTTCCATGTTGTTGTTTTTCATTTCTTAAGAGGTATTGACAAACTGTAATAAGAATTTTGCAGAAATTAAAAAAAAAAAAATATCAGTATTTAAAGGTGCAATAGTTGTTTGCAATTATAAGGTGCACTTCATGTGTTTAATGTTACTTTTATTTCTATACTTCATACTATTGCTATACTCGTAGATCAGTGTTGACGTATCTTAAATTTGCAAAATAAGCAAGTTTTATCTGAATTATCCAAATGTATCCTACATGCACCATCTTTAAACTTAAAATACAGCAAATATTTTTTTTAAAAGTTGGGAAAATACTCATTAAATAGAAATGGCAAACATTTTGAAAGATTTTGTTTTTCAATTTAAAGTACAATAATTAAATATAAATTACAATACAGTGATTTTTTCTTACAATCTTATGTCGTCCATATGATCAATTGTTTATTAATCTTACCTTATGAGATGATCTTTCTATGGGATCGACTGGCCATGCCTTTGGTGTAAATAACACTGTATCTAATGGACTCGACTCTATCACTGACCACAGCTCGGATAGCAATGCTTTAATATATCCTATAAATGTATTCCAATAAATTAATTATTCAAGAACATTTTATTCTGTACTCCTTTTTAAATCATATATGAGAAAGATTTTACTACATGTAATTTGAGTTGTTTAATGAAGTACCCAACACTTTCACTAAATTAATTTGGCTTGTTTAATATTCCTACAATTTTGACAAAGTATTTACTTTGACCCTTTGACAAAAATATAAAAAATTGAAAAAATTTGAACCAACCGTTTTGTCAGAAATATTACACTGGTTATATAGCAATTTGACAAACACTGATTTTGATCATTGAGAAGCTTAATATTCCCTTAACAATATAACGTAATTTAAACGTTAAGCCGATTTAAAAGAGTTATCTCCCTGTAGTGTTAGGTACCACCTTAAAATCCTACACAGCAAATAAGTACATGAAGAAGTATATATTTTCAATAATTAAAAACAAAAGAAATGTCTGCCCTGCTTTACTTATCTTGATTGATCCTTATGTTGGCAAATATGTAAGATAAAAAAAATCTTCCACAAATATCTACAAACACTTACCATTATAAATATTTTAACATTTGTATTTGCTGCTTTTACACTAAGCATGCAGCATTAAGAAATAAGGGCAAAAACTGGGCAGCTCAAATAATTTTTTATTAATTCAGAATAATGTAACAGGTAGGATGACATGACTTACTGCAGACTGTTAACTAGCATGTTTAAAACCTTGCTCAATATGACAGTCTAGTACAATGCAGGTTAATATTCATATCACATTAACATGTTCTTGTCCTAAATATGCATAGAATTGGCTTTAAGGTGGTACCCAACACCAGAACTAAAATTAGTTTGGCTGATTTAATTTTCTTAAAATTTTGACAAAGTATTTACTTTGACCCTTTGTCAAAAATATAAAGATGTCAAAAAATTTGAACCAACTGTTTAATTAGAAAAAATTCACTGGTTGGATAGCAGTTTGTCAAAAACTTATTTTGATAATTTAGAAGCTTAATATTACCTTAACCACACAACGTAATTGAAACATTTTGCTGAATTTACAGAGTTATCTCCCTGTATTGTTAGGTACCACCTTAAACAGTCATCCATCATAATTTGAATTCTTATAAGTGAAAAAAATCATTTAATAAAAGAGATTTTCAGATTTTGTCTAAGCAGTTGGTGAATAATGAAAAAGATATCATGGACAACAAACGCTGAATGAAACCTTGCAACACAAGTCATTGGTATACATGATATGAAGAATTCATGTCTTCCACCTTCTGAAATATACCCCGATTTGAACTTATATTTTTGCAAATTCTCCAACATTTGAAGCAGGTAAGAAGAAAAACCAAATCAAAAGAAAATGTCTTCTACTGGTGGATGCTTATCTAAAATATCAAGTTTCAATACATTATTTATTAAGGGGATTGACATAAATCCATCTGTGACTACAACCAAACAACTTACCTGTTTTCTGTAGAGCAACCATTCCAGGGGCAGTCCCTGCTACTTGTGTAACCATAAAACCATAACCAAACTTCTCACATTTGCTAACCTGCATATTCAGAATTAAAATGATTTACAATATAAAAAAAAACTATCGAAAGTATAGAAATATAATTATAATGAAAGTCACTCCACTGTAATCATAATGAAAATCACTGGACAGTATCTATAACATGATATGATTGTAGTTACCCTGCTGATCATTCTTTTTAAATATATAAAACTAAGGGGTCACCCATAATTGTCCACCATTTTCCAAAGTGTACAAAATGTACAAAATGTACACTTGGGGGAGGGGTTAAAAATTCAACATTTTTACTGTACACTTTTTTTTTAAATAAAAATAAAACAGTCGGATATCATATGTTTCAGTTTATTTTCAATGCAAATTTCTATATTAAACTTAACTATGGCAGACAGAATCTTCTTTTTGTTAAGAAAGAATGATTCCTGTCTTGAAATCTAAAAATGGTTGATGTACATTTTTTAAAGGAGGGTGGGGGTCTTGAAAAGTGTATGTTTTGTACACTTTCGAAAAAAATTGACAATTATGGATGACCTCTAATTCAATATCTTCTTTTTCTCAATATCAAAAATAGTGCAGATAAAGCATCATAATTTGTATACCGGTATTCAATACCTTTTTTTTAGAATATAATTGGTCTTACCTGTAATTTGTTTTTATATCTATCATACATATAGGTCATACATTCATTCATAGCTTTGGTTTGTTGTAACAACAATATTCCTTTGGCAGTACTAGCAAAGTTCAGTAAGTTATCTCTCAAAGTGTCCTCCCAGGCATTGCTGTAAAATAATTACAAATCAAAAAACTTCAATAAAAACAGAAATTTCTTAATAATTCATTTGTGACATCTTAACTTAATTTGGGAGAAATTGATTTACCTATATGGATGAATGTAAAATCAATTTTGGATTAACAAAACTTGCAGCAATGTTGACCCCCCACACCCAAACTATCTGATTTAAGTTTTTTATCCTACATCGATCTTTTGCTGTCGTCCCTTACTAGAAGTCAGTAAATTGCAGAATATGTTTTGGATTACTAGTATACAAATTAATATTGCCTTAATTTTAACAATTTTAAGTTCTATAACTGTAAAAAATATTCAGTATTAAAGGTGTAATATCACCATTGATTTTCCTCTAATGTTTACCTTCTTTTTCTCTGTGTGCAAGCTATAGTAACTATGTAACCTCAAGTTTCTAATATCTTCTATAGAAACCCATAATAAAAAAATAATGGTGCTTTGAAGTACCCAAGAAATATGTTTATGACCCAGAAAACTTTTACTGCAATGAAATGTAAGATAAATCAGGTACAACTCTTATAATTCAAGGGAATAGTTTTTTACAACCTTTTGTCCCTTTTTTTCGTGTGCAACAGGATGTGACGTACTATGATTTGGTGGTATTACACCTATAAGATTGCTTTCTTTCACCATTTTAAAGAACAGTGTACTGTTTAAACTAAATACATCTAAGCATTCTTTTTCTGAATGTAAAAAATAGCCTTCAATATGATCACTCAAGTAAATCAATCTATAATGATGAGTACTGGTATATAAAATACTGTGGATTCATTTATTTTCGTGGGTACCAATTTTCGTGTATTAAGGAAAACTTACATCTTCATGGTTGTTTAATTTCGTGGTTTTGCTGAAGTCTGCATACAATTCTTTGGGAAATTCATCATTCTTTGAACATTTAATTTCGTTGTTTACCTGCACCCACAAAATCCACGAAAATTGGTAGACAAATAATAATAATGAATCCACAGTAGACATTAGTGTTTGACATGTGCAAATTTTCTTTTATTTGAGGGTTTAAAAAATCTACTCAGTTTTTTTGTTTATATGTGTATTGAAATCAGTGCCTGTATTATAAAAAAATGTGAAGTCAGATATTATTTTTTTTTTCAATGCTAAAAACCTCGCAGGAGTATTCTAATAATTAGAACAAATATAAATTTTGTTTACTTTATTTTTATGTAGCAGTTCTTGAAATTTCATTGATTTATTTCATATTTGTCTACTGTTCATCAACCTATTATATCTACAGGGAATAATTTCTTAACATACAGTAATAATATGAATCAATACTTTCTAAGTAAAAGAATTTACATGTCATATGCTTTAGTTGTAGTTGCAGTCGAATCAGAACTATCATCAGACATGGTGGGTGTGGCTGTTCTTTCTGCTTCAGAGTAGGCCTGTAAGTATAAGCAATTTCTTTTAGTTCCATATACTGAAATAACTTTATTTAGGTTGCATTAAAGTAAATATCAACAATGCATAGGAACTCCTTTCTGGCTTATCCTGTTCCACTATGAAGTTTAGAAAAAAATTATATCCTAGAATGGAAAGTTCGTATGCACTCCTATTTTTTCAAAGGTCAAAATATATTCCACAAATTTGAATTTAACCAATATGCATATGTTTATTTACTAGTAACATTCACATGTTAAGTCTCTAAGAGATGAAACAGACTCTACAGCATGAAACAGAGATCACATCTGGGAACCAGTTAGTAAACATAATTAATTATCTATGAATATTATATATCTCCCCAAAAAGAGGTGTGGTTTGGGAAATAGCTGTATTTACACAGCTCAACCTTTAATGGAAGAACATTCACTGAGAAATCTCACATACCTCAATCTCAACAAATGATTGATATGAGATATTTTTACAAGCCTCCTTCTCAAAATGATCTTCCAATTTTCTGATTATAGGACTCCTTTGAAGTTTTGAAGAGTTGAAACTTTTAAACAAATTTGAAAAGACCTGTTTAAAAATTTACTATACTGTTGACAAGATTAAGATGGGATATGATTTTAAGTCCCCCTCCGGCAAAAGAGCTCAAATATTTAATATCTACTGATAATCAAAGTCCCCCAAATTTGTCAATTATCCAACAAAATATGAAAGCCCTATCTTGGCAACACAAAGAATGAATGGTGGACCGACTGATGGATGGGTCAAAACAGTATATACACAACTTTGTCACATCGGGTATATTAATCCTAAATATTTTTGATATATTTGAACTTTGCAATTTAGCAAAATGTAAAACAAAAATTGTAAGGGTTCAACTGAAAGATTTTTATGATGAAAGATGGGTTATCTAAGCATTCATGATCTTTTATGTGATGTGAAACTTTTGTGATAGTAGTAATATACAACTTATTCTCAAGTAACATAGTTCTAAAGAATTAAAGACAAACCTCTCTCCAGGCTTCAGCTACAACTTTATGTAGGTCATACTGGTACAGTACAAGTAATCCTTCACATGTGTTGTATAACTGTCTACAGATATATAGGAATGCTCCAATCACAGCCTGGGAGGGCTTTGGTCCGGATTGTTTTGGAAGTTTGTCTAATAATGCCCTCTTTGTAAACCTAGCTATCACATGGGCAGCAGACGATCTGTTAAAAAATAAATAATTTTATAACAATGTAGGCTGATAAAACTAAAGGATGCCTTTTCAGATTAGTAAATAATACAAGGATGTGTCCATAGAACACTCAAAATGCCCAAGATATAACGTTTAAAAGGGGCATAACTTCAGAACAGTAAAGTGCCACTACCCAAAACATTTGGTTGAGACAAACTAAAGTTAGAGAACTGAAACCAATTTTTGAGCGTACATATATACAGACGTTTGGACAAAGATAAACCTTAATGCCCCCTTTACTACAGAGGGGTCATAAAAACCAAGAACTCAATAAACCACTAATGTGTGTATTCAGTTGTTTAATCTAAAATGACATCAAAAGTAAATGTATTTCCCCTAAAGGATATCTTTTTAAGAATAAGAACAGTTAGGTGAAACTTGTGGCAACCCTGTCAAGGGTAATGTCTTGTGTTGTGTGTGCACAATTTCTTTTAAAGTAAAGATAAAGACAAATTGGAAATGAAAAAAAAAAATTCAAATGCAGCGCATTCCTACATTAGATGTATGTTGAAGACCCATTGGTGGCCTTCGGCTGTTGTCTGCTCTATGGTTGGGTTTTTATCTCTTTGACATATTCCCCATTTCCATTCTCCAATCCATTTGATATAAGTGGCAAATATTCAAGGTATGATATCAACTCTATTTAACATAACATTACAATTTTAAATTAGTGCTTATACTGGTTGAAGATTAATATTCTTTTAACTGATGTTTATATTTATCTTTAACTTACGCATTTGGTTTAGTAAACATATCTTTCCTTTCGCCATACATCAAGTGTCGTCTGCCCCTAGTACTTGATGCAACCATGGCAAACAGATCAGCCACATGTAACATTGTGTTCTCACTAGGTGCATAGTTATGCTTCTAAAAACAAAATAAAAAGAGAAAGGAGTATTAAATATTGTAAATTCTTTATTGTGAGGTTATAATAACCATCTTTTCACATATATGTTTACCAAGGGCTAAGTATGTCTGTAAAATAGTCCGCAGGATGTCAAGTAAACAAAAATCAATTAATTTTACAGTCATTTTGAGTTATGTAAAATAATGTTTTGTTTGTAAACAAATTATACACAATATCTGTATGCAGATTGAGTGGTAATATCTAACTTAACTTTTTTATAGTTTGAAAAGGTTTGGTTGGGGTACATAAATCTTTCTTGACTGTAAGACATGCAACTTTCAAAATTAAAAAAGCTTACATTTGTGCAACCATATATCATTAATATTAGAAATTATAAATATTTGAGTATTCAAATTTCCAGATGATAATCATATATGATAATACAATATTACAAACCAACTTATTTTGTGGAATTTTTTTTTGTGTTAAGTCACAGCAATTAATTTTGTGATTTTCAAATTTACTTTATGTAGAAAGACAAAGGAAAGAGCCAGGTTTTAAATTTTAACGACCGTTTATATTCACATAATTTTTCTACTGCTAGAGTAGCAAAATCAAATCACTTGCATTAATAAGTTGGTTTACAGTATTAAAAGTACTAACCTTTGGTTCCAAGTAATGTGATACAGGAGCTAGTAGAGCTGTGACAATCTCATCTTTATACATACATATCTCACACACTTGCTCTGAAGTACATATTCCCTTTACGATCTCGGTCACTAAATTCCCTGGTTCATATACAACTAAAAGAATATTGAAGGCATGTTACAATGAGTAAGCTATGGTATATGGTTACATTAAAGCCCCTAAATTTAATAAATCACAAAAATTATAAATCTATCTATAACTAGGGGTTGTCTTGACCTTAGAGGATATGAAAGATTTGTGCATTGTTGAAAACCCTACATCAACTATCAAAATGAAGAAGAGGAATAAAAGCCCTGTTCATTGATCATTTATTCATTTTTTTCTATGGTTTGTGTGTGATGTTGACCAATATATATTTAATCCATATCCTTTTATTTTCAGTGATCCGGCAATTCAGTGATATGTGGTTAATATGGTAACTGTAACAATATAAATAGGGTGCAAACATTAATCCACCATTCTGCCTTTTGGACCAAAACCGGTCAGGCTATGAAACATCATCAGGCGCTGTAAATTTTGTGTATTGGCATATACTATATGTTTATGCTTGTACATACTTTTGTACCTGATAAATTATCGATGGAGCATGGATTTGTACCTGATAAATGTTTAGATGGAGCATGGCATGATATGGTACCTGATATATGCTTAGATGGAGCATGAATTTGTACCTGATAAATATTTAGATGGAGCATGAATGTTTACCTGATAAATGTTTAGATGGAGCATGAATGTTTACCTGATAAATGTTTAGATGGAGCATGAATGTTTACCTGATAAATGTTGAGATAGAGCATGAATTTGTACCTGATAAATGTTAAGATGGAGCTGGAGCATGACTGTTTACCTGATAAATGTTTAGATGGAGAATGAATGTTTACCTGATAAATGTTTAGATGGAGCACAAATGTTTACCTGATAAATGTATAGATGGAGCATGGCATGAATGTTTACCTGATAAATGTTTAGATAGAGCATGGCATGAATGTTTACCTGATAAATGTTAAGTTGGAGCATGAATGTTTACCTGATAAATGTTTAGATGGAGCATGAATGTTTACCTGATAAATGTTTAGATAGAGCATGAATGTTTACCTGATAAGGAGCATGAATGTTTACCTGATAAATGTTTAGATGGAGCATGCATGTTTACCTGATAAATGTTTAGATGGAGCATGAATGTTTACCTGATAAATGTTTAGATGGAGCATGAATGTTTACCTGATAGACGTTTAGATGGAGCATGAATGTTTACCTGATAAATGTTTAGATGGAGCATGAGTGTTTACCTGATAAATGTTTAGATGGAGCATGAATGTTTACCTGATAAATGTTTAGATGGAGCATGAATGTTTACCTGATAGACGTTTAGATGGAGCATGAATGTTTACCTGATAAATGTTTAGATGGAGCATGAATGTTTACCTGATAAATGTTTAGATGGAGCATGAATTTTTACCTGATAAAAAATGTTTAGATGGAGCATGAATGTTTACCTGATAAATGTTTAGATGGAGCATGAATGTTTACCTGATAAATGTTTAGATGGAGCATGAATGTTTACCTGATAGACGTTTAGATGGAGCATGAATGTTTACCTGATAAATGTTTAGATGGAGCATGAATGTTTACCTGATAAATGTTTAGATGGAGCATGAATTTTTACCTGATAAAAAATGTTTAGATGGAGCATGAATGTTTACCTGATAAATGTTTAGATGGAGCATGAATGTTTACCTGATAAATGTTTAGATGGAGATGGATCAACCAGCACTACAACCATAGATACCAGTAATTTAGTCACTGTTACTGTTTCTGAAAATAAAAATAGCAATAACTTAACATACAACAATTGTCATAATAAATTTGAATTTACAACTATGCAATGACGATATTTCATCTATCAATTTGCAGATCTGTTCCTTTTAAGTATATATTTTTTAACAGTTAAATCGAAGAACCAACTATACAGTCTAATCTTACTTTTTTAAAACTTTTATTATAAGTTGTATTACTGTGGATTCATTATTATTAAATTACTATCAATTTTTGTTGATTTCTTGGATACCATGATATCAAATTTTCAACAAAATACAAATTTTCTAAGCTTGTATGCAGAATTCAGCCAAAGAATGAAATTAAATATCCATGAAAACATGAAACTTTCCTTAATCCAAACAAATTGGTACTCACGAATATAATAATCTACAGTACATTTTTTTTTACAATTTTCCTTTACTCCTTTTTTACCCTCACTTCAAAGCATAAATCATATCAAAACAGAAATCGTCATATCAGTGTTGTTTCTTTTTATAAACAGGAAACCATAAAAAGCTATATTCTAAAGTTCTTCAACAAGGTTTATGTTAATTGATAAGAATCAAACTGTTAGTCATAACTTGATTTATCTTATAAGCTAATCATTGCCTGCCAGAGAGGTTATTGTGCTGAAATAAACAAATGAATGTCACTATACAGGCCTTTTTTTGCACCATGTTGAGGTCCCATTGTGACTTTGAGATGAAAAACAGCAATAAAAGTGTTGTTTCTTTGCTTTTTTGTATGTTTTTTGTTGTGGATTTACTGATTTTGTGTCATGGATAGATACCCCATATCTTTTACTTTTCTACTTTATTTACCATCTGCTTCCTTTAATTTGATAGGGAAAAACCTCCTTCCATTCACAAAACACATCATCCTACCAAGCATAAAGGCAGAGTGAACAAAGAAAGCATACTCAAGCTCAGCTTCTGTGTAATAACTTCTTCTGTTATCTGGAAATAATCATCACAAATATTATACAAAAGAAATCACAAATATCACACAAAAGAAATCACAAATATCACAAAAAAGAAATCACAAATATTGTACATAAGAAAAAAAATTCAGTTAAATACAATATGCTTATAATTATTGAATACATAAATGTCATATTAAAAATGAAAACACAACTGTGGTAGCTTAGTTTAAGCTCATCTCAATAAATAAACAAATGTACATTGACAGTAAAAAATTTGACCTGTTGACATATATCATGGCTTCAGGTCTGTCTTTAAATCAGATTAGCTTTTCAAATAACCATTGTCCATATAAGCTTTGACCTGTTTACTTATACTAACCTATTGCCCTGGCTTCAGATCTATCTGTCAAGTCTGCAGAATGTTTTCTATGTAATGAGAACTCCAAGCAATGTCTTATGGCATTAGTTACCTAAAACATACAATCTCAATGACAATCTGAGGATAAATTCTTATCTTTTGTTAAGCCTTTTTTGTACTGGAAATTTTAAAATAATAATACCTGAGATCCTTGTGACTCGTCAGGATAACTCCTTAACTTATCAATTACATCTTAAACAAATTGAAATTATGTTCTGATTGATGAGTGGTTAGGTGACATTTTTTATCGACCACTTTCAAGTTTATCCGTCACGGGAAAAAACTTGTCAATTATGCACGCCTTTATAATGTCATTTACCAGATAGAAGGGGTCGCCTGTATCCCTACACTATATATGTTCATCAAGCGTCTTAGTGATCATCATTGTGCAGGATAAAGTAGAAATAATGGTTTTTCTGTAGGTACTTAATGACAATTCCCTAATGACAGCAATGCTGATTGTCAATTTTGGGAATTCAATTTGCTGAATAATTGTACAATATAGAAATATAGTTTTCCAACCTCTCGTTCAACATTGGATGGAGGTGACAACGCCCCTAAACGCACAAATGACGTACACTAAAACCAGAAATGCATTGAACTTGAAAGTTGTCTATTGGCACCTGACTCTAATAAATCCATGTTTCTTTATCAAATAGACAAAGGATTATCGCATGAAATATATAGATGGCATTAAATATGAGATATGAGATATTGTTTAATTCATTTTACCCTGCTCAATCAGTTTATAGATATAAGAAGATGTGGTATAAGTAACTCTCTAATGCAAGTCACAATTTGAAAAAGCAGGGTTTCCGCTGGCGGTCGCCATTTTCGCAATTTGCGAAAAAATAATAATTGTGGCGATTAAAATTCGTCATTGGCGAAAGAAATATATATAACGATTTATTTTCAGCCATCTTGTTTGTTTACTTTTTTCGGGTTTCTCTGACTTTACCGATCAGACAATACTCGGAATTCACCTTGAGATTTTGACAGAAAATCAAAAATTAGCAGATTGCATTTATAGCTGTCGACATCAAAGGACTAATTAATAAAGGTGTTGATTGTATGATATGACAAAATGATATGGTTAAATGGCTTCTGTCACATGTCTCAAAAGGGATTTATTTACCGCTTTGTGACACACGTGGTCGAAGCAAAATTAACGCTTTCTTTTGAAAAGAAAATTATTGTTATGACGAAAAATGTTCAAAAGCTAGAAAGGTCTCTGATTTTAAACTTTATCATTTAACTTTCATATAGATCATTGATTTGAGTGGGTACTTCAAAGTCGTAACACAGGTGTTTCAAGCATATAGTTTTACTTATTTACGATGGTCTAGAAAAGAAAAACGGCTGTCGTTATGAAGAAATCTATTCAAAAGGTTGGCATGAGAGTAACCCTTCAATGTAATGACTACACCTTACACGAGGGATCAATTCCAAGTTATAAGATTCTTCGTTTTGTTGTAAAAAAAAACACTTCTTATTTAGGGGGGTTGCTGGAAAAAAAGAAAATTTTAAAGGAAAAATATATTTGGCGAAAAAAATAATAAAGTGGCGAAAAATATATTGTTTTGGCGAAAGAGGTGGCGAAAAAAATAATTGACCCAGGGGGAACCCTGAAAAAGTAAACCACTATGTTGGTATACACAGTTTTATTATACTTACTATTGGTCTATATTTCTCCAACATTCTAAGAAGACATTGTCTACTGTAGTTTCCATGCTTCAAAAATATACAGTCATTACTATGGATACAAATTATGTATATAAAAAAATTAATAAACAAACTGTACTGTCTAAACAAGTTTTCTCCTTCAATATGTAATATGCCTTATTTACGAGTAGTTGTCATTAGTTATTTTTTAACAATAATGTTGTAAAATGTTTTGTTGATAATAATTGAATAGTGGTTTTGGCAGATTTTACTTATCCCTTTCATTTTTTTTTGTACATTTTGCTTAGACTCTGGGTATCAAGAGCTAGATGTACAATATAGATAACTGCCTATTGTTGAAGACTGTATGACTACTTCAAAAGGTCATTTGTAGTATTATTGTGTTGTTTGGGTGCTTTCTATCCCACATCTGCTTGTATTCACAACATTAACGTATGTTTTCCTACTATGCACCTCACTTTTAACATGAAAACAATATGTTATTGTTTGTAATTACTGCATTAATTTACTAAAAAAATTTCAGACTTTATTGAATCCTAATTAAATATGAAGTTCAAAAACAAATGTGACCAAAAATAAAATTGAATGTACAAAAATTAAAGAGCATTTCATTTATCCACTTAAAAAAAATAAAGGATGTAAAAAATCCCTATATTACAAACCATCCATTTGATAAACCATTGTGCCTTTGGATCTATTAATGCTATAAAATGTACGGGTGATAACTGAAGTGAAGATCCACCTTGGCTCCCATTCTGATTTATAGCATATAAAGTTAATGTACTCTCAATTATCTCTTCCAAATATCTGAAAAATAAGTAGGGAACGTTTATCATCATGGAAATCAAGTATTTTTTTAAAAAGTAATAGCTAAAAATATTCATATCTGCTACTGATTGTTACATAAAAAGAAATTTATCATATAATAATTTAGTTATCTCTGTTTCATAATTTCATTTTTAACTCCTTATTTATTTTATACAGGTCACAGTTAAGGAAAAATACAATGATTTTTGTCATTTTTAAACATAAAAGTTACATGGAAAACTAATTCGCTATATTTTTATGTTTGCGTTCAAACATTGATTTATTCATCTCTATTTGGACTTTGATCAATTAAAACATAAAAGGTTCATACTTAAAATCAAATTTCAATTCAAGAAAACAGTCTCTAGACATCAGCTGTTTTGTTTAGTCATTAGTCTGACATGAGATGCAGATCTAAACTCTATATACCAAAATGTTGGCAATTTCAAATTTTACATTTCCTTTTATAGTTATTTGTTGTATGAAAATTATTTATAACTTATCTGCTAGTATAAATTGTTCACACACTTGATAGGATATTTCATCAATAATTTTTACATCTTGTCTTTGATTTTACTGCCTTATATTTTTAAGATCATGGACAGGACTTGATACTCTAAAATATTAGACAATGACGTCATGTATCAGTGCAGAAATGTCACATGCTGTCAGCTGAAGTTCATCTGTGTCAATTTATCAATGCAGTGCACACAACTTCATTCATATAGCCATACAACTATCCAAACGTTGTGTATGTGTTAAAAAAAAGTAGATTTACTAGCTATTTCATTATACTTCATATTCTCAACCAGGGTTTCCGCTGGCGGTTGCCATTTTCGCAATTTGCGAAAAATTAATAATTGTGGCGATAAAAATTCGTCATTTGCGAAAGAATTTGGCGAAAGAAATATATAGAACGATTTATTTTCCTCCATCTTGTTTATTTACTTTTTTCGAGTTTCTCGGACTTTACCCGATCAGACAATACTCGGAATTCACCTTGACCTCATTAAGGTTTAGACAGAAAATCAATAATCAGCTGATTGCATTTTATAGCTATCGACAACAAAGGACTATAATAATAAAGGTGTTGATTGAATTGTTTGACAAAATGATATTGTTAAATGGCTTCTGCTAAATGTCACATACAGAATTTATTTACCACTTTGCGACCAAGTGTTTGAAGCAAACTTTTGACGTCTCCGCCGCTTATAAAAATAGTTTAGAAAAGAAAGCTGTTGTTGTGATGAAAAATGTCCAAAAGCAAGAAAAATCTCGGATTTAAAACTTTAATTATCCTTTGACTTAAATATCGGTAATTGATTAGGAAGACGTTTTTAAAGTCGTTTGAGTGACACACGCGTTTCAGGCCTAGTTTTAGGTCTCAACTTTTTCATTTACGATGGTCAAGGAAAGAAAACTGTCGTTATGAAGAAATGTATCCAAAAGGTTGGCTCGAATGAGAGTAGCCCTTCAATGTAATGACTACACATGAAACGAGGGATCAATTTCATGTGATAAAACCTTTTGTTTTGTTGTAAAAAAATCTTCTTAGTACAAAAGGGAACATCAGTATTTTTCTTTTAAAGAAACTTGCCCTACGACCTATACTGGTATTATATAATCAAAACATGTCCATTAATTTTGTTATATTCCAGGACGTATATCTTCTTTATTATTAAAAGTATAGTGGCCAAATCAATCAGAAAAGTTGTTTAAAATACAATGAATAGTTTTCTCTTTTAAATTAAAAAAATCTATTGTTTTAAAGTAAATGTTTAGTGTTTATTCATTAACATGTAAACTCTTAAATAAGTTTGAGAGCATAATCATAGACACAATGGGCAAAATCATCTTATTCAAGGGAAAGGGGGGAAGGGGGGGTTAAAAAAAAATGTAAATTTTAAACGAAAAATATAGTTATGTTATTTGGCGAAAAAAATAATAAAGTGGCGAAAAATATATTGTTTTGGCGAAAGAGGTGGCGAAAAAAATAATTGACCCAGGGGAAACCCTGTTCTCAACCAAAATAACCATTTAGGTTAACACAAATTGCTGATAAAAAGAATAGTGGCATTTTATTTTTTAATACTGACCCTATCAGCTGGACTATCAACTCGCCCTGGCATGCTTGCTTGATATTCTTGCTGAAAACTCAGCATCAAAAACAAAAATGCCATTATTCTATATGTATTCACTAACCTGTCAGGATATCTTATCCAATAGTTTATGGTTTCTTGTTGGAACTCATTTAATAAACGGAACTGAAATAATTAAAAAAAGTAATACATTATCCTATTGTTTTTTACTTACGCAAACATCTAAATAAAATGCTTTTTCAGATTATCTTTGTAACCTTCAGTTCACAAATAAAATCAAATTAAAGGAATTAGAAATTATTTTTCTTAACAATAATTAATGTTACATTTAAAGCTTTCAAGTTTTTTAGTTGGGACCCATTGTGTTCCAAAATTAAAATAACTGAAAAGGCTTTAATGTTAATCAACAGTACCAAAATAATCAATATTTCATCTTCATATATATTTGTGTAACTTATGGTTGCTATCAATTTTTCTTCACTAAAGATATGTGAGGGATGATTTATGAATAGTTGTTTGTGTAGTTTTGTTTTGGTCACAACGATTAAATTATAAGTTGGAACATCTGCATGTCCTGTATATGTGTGGTTCCAATTTTCATGATTTCAGAGGAAAAAAAGAATTTTCATGGATATTTGATTTTGTTGTTTTTGCCATAGTCTCTATACAAACTTATAAAAAAAAATGAACTTTGTTTAACATTTAAATTCGTGGTTTACTGTTTCCCACAAAATCAACTAAAATTAGTATCTCCTCAATAGTAATGAATCAACAGTAGTTTAAAGTTGAAATGTATATTAGCACAAATGAATGCACATTATTCTATTTCATTTCCTTCTTTAATTTTAGGGTCCACATTTCAGTGATGTTAATTTTTAATCAACTTTGTTTTATTTTTAGTTCTGGCTTCAAAACACTCTGTACTGCATTGCTTTGATATAAAGAAAGATCTATGACAATATATACTCAAGACATCAAATTATTTCACATTTCATATACAGTTAATTTTTGCCTAATATACTTACAGCTTTCATTAATTTGACATTTTCAGGATTTGTGAAGTCTAATCCACTTTTTATATTTGGTATGTTGTTTCCCTTCTTTGCATTGAACTGGGAAATCAAGAATTCAACTGTAAAATAAAATACAATTGTTATTTCATGTAAAGGAAATTTACAAAAGTTTATTTCACCGTTCAGAGTCAATTGTTCCTATTTCAAAACTTTCTACAGTCCAGTTAAAAAGGACAGTAAAATATTTGTGTAAGGGGAATAATAAATTCTTTAATAATGATTTCAAGGTAGAATGTCTTCTGTAAAAATTAAGACAATTGATATTACTGGATATAGAGTATTTTGATGAAGAAGAGGATCTCTCACTGCTCAGGCATGCCACTAGATTTTTACATTGATTGTTATTTTTGGTGAAATTATGACATTTAAAATACCAATAGGTTACTGTATATTGAATTGGGGGGAAAACAGTTGAATATTAAGAATTTCAAATTTTCTATAACTTTTTCCTAGTAATTGATTTCAGTTTAAAGCTCTGATATATATGCATAAGGTCAAATAAAACTTAATGACAGAAATAATGTTTCATTTCAAAAGCTCATTAATGATGTATTTTTTGGTAAAAAACAGGAATGGATGTAAAAACTAATCACACAGTACTAGTGAAGTATGTTCACATGAAGCTTGATCACAAATTTTTGATTAGTAGTTCTTCAGAAAAATATGATCAACACTGTATTACTTCCCCTTATCTTCACTTCATTAAATTATTGATGAATTACTAATACCAACCTAATAATGTATAGACTTCTCTCGTCTGTGGTGATGTGTTGGTGAAAGCTCTTGTAATAAATTTGGTACTCAAATGCTGAAATTAAAACAATATATAAGTAACTAACATATTACCTGTAATTTTACATTGTAGAATTCAATTCTTTTCTGTTCAAATCTACAATGTTCTTATTTTTATTAACCTATGCTGTACTATTAAGAAATGAATGCATTTTAGATGCAAAATATATAATTTCTTCAGTCTTAACAAACAAATCAACTTTATCCATAGTCTTCATTTTAACAATTTTAAAGACATCTAAATTTTTTTTTTCAAATATATTATCGTAATTCAAGAGACAGCAATTTCATGCTGAAATAACCTGCAAACTTAAAAAATTAAACATAAATGCATAAGTATGATGTATGTCTTTACTTTTACGAGTAAATAATTCAAATACTCCCCCAAAAAATGTATTTTTAGTTAATATATTTCAGGGAAAGTGATTTGCAAGATTTATTAAAACATCTCTTGATTCTTTTTCTGTCTGATTAGTTTAAACATATTTATTTATAGTGGATTGGGAAACAAGTATTACAACTTATATTAATCCCTTTCCACTTTGCAGGTGCAAAGACATTTTCTGTCTGATTAATGTGTAAATAGTTGTATTCCAGTTTAATGCTCGTACCATAATTTGTACATTGGATTCATCCAGAGCGTCTATGAGATGACGTTTCATTGTTGGCCAATGATCACTGCTGATGAAGTCTGCTGGCAAGTTCTGATTCAGAGTCTGCAATGCTTCTACTCGTACCTAAAATTAAAGTCAATTAACATTTAAATATAATGAAATCAAACTATTGCCTGTTATTGCAAATTTATCATTTAAGACTAAAATAAGATTTTAATTTTTGTGACATTGCGAAAATTCATGTTTAATTCATATTTAAAGTTTCAACATTTTTCGCAATAAACTCTGAATTTACATCAATATGTTTTTTAATCATACATAAATGCTAAGATTGTTAAATAAAAATCCCTTGAAAGTGCAACAAGAAATATTTTCCACAGAACATAAAAGCATTATTTTTGTGTTTTGACTACTTTTAACATGTGCCGACTCCTAAAAATTAGTTTAGTTTTTATTCTGCTTTGTTTGTCCATTATGTATTTATGAATCTTTCCAAAATATAATGGCAAAAAAGCAACATTTCCTAAATAAAGAACTTGATGCTGAATACCTGCATATTGGTAAATTACACTTTGTATTACAGAAATCAGAAGTGATGTTTAAAATAGTGAATTATTACTAAAGATGCCTTTAATCTTACCACATTATCTCTGTGGCGACTCATCTTCTCTGCCACTTGCTGCATTATTTCATGGTTGTTGAAAAACATACCCTAGAAAATATCAAATAATAAGTTATATCATACAAATAAGGGTATTAACACAAAAGTTCAATAACTTAATAATGTGCTAAATCATTCTATTTTATCATTCCCCTTTGCCTTCAATTTAAATAGGCTGGTACATTGCAAATTTTCAAATCAGGCTAATTTCATCAGAAATATTTTTGAGATAGGTGTTGTTGGGTCTATAAAAATTGCTACCACTTCATAGTCAAGAATTCAATATTTAAGAAAATAAAAGAAATTCAGAAAAATAAACCTATGTTACCTGACCAAAAGAACTGCCACAAGATTCATCATCTTCATCACTCATGTATGACCTTCGTATTGGATGATCTGTAGTCTCATGATGACTATTACCACCAAACTCAGCATCAAAGTTCCTTATCAATTCATCAACAGCACCCTGAACATTACCCCGTAACTTCTTTGACAGGTCATTATAACTGAAAAAAAGATTTATTCATCAACAGCACCCTGCACATTACCCCGTAACTTCTTTGACAAAGTATTATAACTGGAAAAAAGATTAATCAGGAGATTTAACCAAAATTTTAATTTTTTGGGCTTTTTTTATTCAAAGTAAACATTGTGAAATGGACTTGAAATTCTTGAATTGAATTCTAAATGTACGTATTGTTATGCGTTTACTTTTCTACATTGGCTAGAGGTATAGGGGGAGGGTTGAGATCAGGGTTGGCAAAAACCCGGGTTTTATGAGTATTGCCCAGCCCAGTGGGTAATACTGGGAAAACCCGGGTTTTACTGGGTTTTAGTGGATAATACTGGGCAATACAGGGTAATATGAAATACTGGTCAGAATTTTATAGAGAATTCAGTGATCAAACACAAATGTTATACATTCAAGATATATAAACAACCTTATTTGTTTGTCTGGAACGGTAAAACTGTAAATATAAAGCAAAAATTGTTTTTTTTTAAATAAATATTTATATAACTCCTTTTAAGGATTAACAATAACATGTAAGAAAAATTATATTTAAATAATGTCTATGTACTGTCACTAATTAGTAAGTAATTATTCAGATTAAAATGCTGATTTGTTTATGTAACAATAATCAGCCCTTTCAATTCTATAAGTTTTAATGGCATGACTCCCTAGGGTGAGCAATATGAATGTAAAACATTCGAAATTTACAATGCACTAATATATTGCAATGTTTTTTTTCCTTTCAAAGTATGGATTAATATTGAAACATTGCTTGGTAATTAACAAGGTTTCCTTAAATGTGCAAATCTTGTATACTGTCTACATAGAAAGGAATGAAATTGAATCTTTCTTTATTTTAGAAATGACTGTCAATGGTTATCTGTATAAAAGTATATATTTAGCTGTAATACTATAAAACTACACCAAGATTTTACTATTTTGTGTTAAAATAAGCTAAAAAAATCATATTGCCCAGTAATGCCCAGTATTCCCGTTTCTGAGAGTATTGCCCAGCCCGGGAAAACCCGGGTTTTCCCACCCGGGAATTCCCGGGCGGGTAATACTTTGCCAACCCTGGTTGAGATCTCATAAACATGTGTAACCCAGCCGCATTTTTGCACCTGTCCCAAGTCAGGAGCCTCTGGTCTTTGTTAGTCTTGTATTATTTTAATTTTAGTTTCTTGCGTACAATTTGGAAATTAGTATGGCATTCATTATCACTGAACTAGTATGTATTTGTTTATGGGCCAGCTGAAGGACACCTACGGGTGTGGGAATTTCTCGTTACATTGAAGACCTGTTGGTGACCTTCTGTTGTTGTTTTTTCTATGGTCGGGTTGTTGTCTCTTTGATGCATTCCCCATTTCCATTCTCAATTTTAGTTTTAACTTTTCATTACGTTTTTTTTCTAAAAATTGAATGGTTCAATTATAAAATGTATTTAACAGTGTTCCAACTAAGTCATGTGCTGACAGCAGTCAAAATAAAAGGGCACCATCACCTATTTGTAAAATGGAAATACTTTACATGACAGCTTAGGTACATGTATCAACATATCGTTAATAAATCTCTCATTAACTTAAAGCAATATACATGTATGCATCTAACATCTAACAGCTACCAAACCCTAAAATAATTTACAGAATACAATTATAGTAAAGATAAAGTGGAATTCAAAGTCATAAAAGGGGTTTTATTTTGTTGATGGCCTAAAGAGGGGTCAGTTTTTATTAATATCAACATCACAGCATTTTATAAACAAATTCAATATTTCAAATTTCTTTGTTTGTATCTGGCTATTAATTTTACTACATACTGTCGTGAGTGAAGTATTTTATCTGTGATTTTGTTGATGAGCGTCTCTTGTCCATTGGAATCATGTATACTAGACTCAAATCTTTCTATTTCTTCTTCTGCCAGTGGACCAATAATGTCTTCTATTTTTCTTCTTAACACCTTAACAAATTCATGTCTGTAAAATAAATTACCAGATCAAATATGATGCACCATACCTCTATTCTGAACATTTATTTCTTATCAAATATAAGTAAGTGAAATGTATCAAAAGGTTAATAAATAATTTAAACCAAAAACTTACATTCATGTTTTTACTGTTTCCCAAATAACAAAAATATCTGTAACTTTTTTTCGTAGCAGTGTTTAATGACTTAAAAATTATTACAGTATATTTATTATTTTGCCTTTGTTCTTATCAATTCTATTTCTTTTTATATAAAAATCACAATATAAATAGTCTGAACATAAATGATATTCCATGAGTCAATAAATATTTTGTTTTAAATTACATGTACATTGTATAATCAGCCTTGATTATAAATTGACTATGAATTCATTGATTTTATCAAATCTATAAACAACAATGTTGAATAATATGTATATTTATATAATCTTATAGAGCAAATGTAATACAAATATCAAGATTTTCTTTATCAAGAAGAAAAGATAGCTTTCGATTTACATTTACTCTATAAGGTTATATATACTCTAGCTGGGAGCATTTATGACAAGAATTAAAATAAAAATGTTGCATGAAATATGATGCTGGGGTAAAGATAGATAACCAAAGATTTAATGAAGTTTTATAAAAACTACAAAAAACATTCAGACTGGTCAACCTGACTGTAACCAATTTTAATCAATTTACTTTGACAGATATGAGGATCATGCATAACAAACCACTTTCTGTCATCATTGCTTTTAGCAAAAGATGATCCAAAAAAATGACTCAAAAGTTCACTAAATTCACAATAATTATATCTGACCTATGGAAATGTTCATCATTTTCCTCTAGATGATACAATGCTTCTTCTGATTGGTCAACAGTCCCAGCCTCTCTTATCTGAGGTTCAAAACTAATAACCAGTTGTCTCAGATTCTGGACCAAATCTTCACCCTCCAAACCTTTCCACGACATTATCTAAATACTGTGTCTACTCTGGAAAAACAAATATATCTTTTAAATAAGAGTTTCAATAATTTATAATGTACTGAACAATTTAAATGATTGAGCAGCAATTTCAAAAATATGTGATATACCAAAAGAGGAAAGGTATATGTACTGTCCTATCTGAATGATAATAAATGCATGTGAAAATTGAGTTAAAGGGATAGACAGAATTAATTCATTTCCAATTATTTAAAATTGAATATTTAATAAAAGAATTCTTCAAGAAATAATTATATTCAATACATATTAAATTGAAGTTAGTTATTTCAGTTGAGGGATTTCTTTTCCGGATTTCTTTTGGACTCCTAAGATTTTTACATGCACTTGGTAAAATATTTTCCCCATGTTACCCACATTTCTTTTCAAAGAAGACTTCAAGAGCTCATAAAAGGTCTTTACCAAAATAAGCAGATTCTATATTTCGTTCTTTACAATTTGAGACCAAAATAATGCCAATGCTTAGTATAAGGTAAAAGTCTGAGTATTTATTTTGCTACATAACCTTCAGATCACTGATTTTTAATCATCCTTTTTGTGTGTAAAAATCAAAAGCCAAATAATTTTAATTGTGTAATTAATATTCCATCACATATTGATAGTTTGATCGAGTTCATACACATAATACTTCTTAACGGCCTTACTGACAAAATCTACCTAGAAGCTTTGTAATGTAATTTACAGCAGAAAACAATAGCAAAAATACATGCATTGGATAATTATTGGTTTTTACCACAATAATATTTTTTTGTAAACAAACGTAGTAAAAATGTTTTTCATTAAATATTTGATGCATTAGATTTTTATCTTTTCTAAAGGAATGGAATGCTCGACTTCACATATGATCATTTGTTTTCGTACTATACAATGTCAATTGAACATTAAGAATTCATACTATGCCTACTTTTTATTGGAAATTATGACGTCAAAATGCCTTCTTAATAGCACAAATATCATTGAGATAAGGATATTTTTGCTTTATTTTATATTATTGGCTTAATTTATCTTGGTTTTAAATTGGGGAGGGTCTTTTCACCATTTAACACCAAAAATACCACCAACAACAAAGAAAACAACTTGGTTATATACAATTAAACAATAAAATAAATTAAAATATGTTTCATTTGATCAATTTCTAGATTTTTATATATATATGAGCTTCATTTTTATGTTAAAGTCGATAATCATGCAATTTAATCAAAACATTTGTATAAAGAAAAACTTCTTCTGATTCATCTCTATATTTCTGTATCACATTATGTGTGTATACAAATACTTTATTAACTTGCTTGTGCTTGTATATATAATTTGTCTAAATATCAGCCCAAATATGTCAGATCTGTAAATTTTCTGTTGTTCCGTGGCTGTCCTAAACATGCATGAAATATTTGCCAGCGGACATTAAGCATTTACCAACAATCAATCACTATATAGGACAATGTCATGGTATAAAGCTTGCATTTAAGGTACCAGAGTATCTTCCTCGTATTATTTTTAGGTCACATTAATAACAATAGAAGACAAAAAAAATAATTGTAGGGGTGTTTGTGGTGTGCGCTGGTGAAAAGACCTACTGCTAAAATTGTTTGTTATCACTTCTATATTTCAATTGTGCTTCATAAGATATATTAAACAGATATTTCCAAGGGGATAAGGCTTGGACTATTTCAATAGTTTATTTGTATTTCGTCCCACTTCATGAAAATGCATGCAAAGGGTATGCGCTATGGCATAACCTGATAACAGATCATAACATGTCATGGGGGCTTCATGAGACAGCTAGTAATAGATTAATGAGAACTTTTTCCCTGCTAATAAAATCCTAATACTACTTTTCAAGTGAGTGTTAAAAGAATTAATCAATTGATGTAGATCAAAAACAGTCTGATAAGTATAAAATTGCCAATTTTAAATGGGAAATAAAATATTGTTTACAATTTCCGCCATATTGAAAATGTTCCTAAACTTCTTTTCAAAGGACTGTGCTGATTGGTTAATAGCAAACTTTTGACCAATGAAAATTTATTTTATAGAATTTGGTTGTCAATCAGCATCAGAGGATCTGATAGGGGAAATTATAACATTAGAGATTTACTCTTTTTATCAGAGTGTTTAAAAATAAGAAATAGATGTAAAGTTTAAGTCACAATCATGTATGTTAATATTTATTGTACATGCAACAGGTCATAATTTGTGGGGGAAAAAACATGAAAAAGTCGAATTATCAAATTGATATTTTTTTTAGTGTAAACTGAGACTACTATAACAGTCTCAGGTGTAAACAATTCTTTAGAGAGGTAGATAAATTACGTGCTTTTGACATAAGTACTTGGGATAGGACAATCTTTTTTTTGCCCTCCCCCTTTTTCCAAACTCTGTTGGGTTTTTTGGGGGGGTTTTTCACGATTAACTTTTCAATATTTACAACATAAATATACTAAAATATTTTAATTTTCTATTTACTATCAATTCCAAGTTTACTATCGTAAGTACTTGGGATAGGTCAATCTTTTTTTTTTGCCCTCCCCCTTTTTCCAAACAAAAATAACAGCAAAACTAACACTTGAATCTGAAGTATTGTTAGCAACAACAGAAAATGATAATTACTAACATCACATAGAAGATATTCGATCAACCTTTGTTAGGGGTCTTTATTAAAGATACTGGAAGGTTCACAAAATAGATAGTTAAGGTTTTATAAGGGTTAATTATTTTTTCAATTTTAATTTTTTTTTTTTGGTAATAATTATTTAATTATTTATTTAGTTATATATTTTTTTTCTGCAGTGCCACATCATAAATACAAATGTACCAATGAGTTTTATACAAAAGTGACGTAAATTTACCAGTGTGATTCAAATTACAGAGAGATTATAGTGTCAAGTTAACACTTCTAAAGACTAAAGACTCCACAGCGGTCACAGAGATATATTATATAGAGAGCTCCAAACAAACAATAATAACTGATTTTGAAAAAAAGGGGGAGGGCCAAAAAAAAATACTGTCTCCAAGTATCTACGTTTTTTGATGGTCGTTTTATTTCGGTTGATAGTTTTTAATTTTCAACTCTCAACACTATAGCTACACTTCCACACAATCTTATCAAACACAAATTTTCCTATCTAATAATAAATGGTCGTTGAAAAATCTAAGCGGAATATAAGTCAAACGTTATTTCCTATTTCCATGTTAACAAACAACTATTCAATATTTTTAGTGATAGCCGGGGGATAAGTTTGTCCGTTTCATAACCCAGTCTGGTACTTTTTTTGAGAATATGAAAATTTTAAAAATATTTTCGATTGAACCAATGAAATACATATAAGTATATAAGTCTGTATAATCGTATCATTAACATCAAAACTTTTATGGATTATCAATAGTCTTGCAAATATAAGAGATTTAAGTCAGTTCAAACTAAATAAAGTGTATTACATGGATAATATATGTTTTCAAATATTCCCCATTATATCCGTATCTATCTATTTAATGTAAAGCAATACCACAGTAGAAAAGCGAGAATTAAAACCCACGATCTAATCTTCACTGTGCTTAAACGGCCGTGGGTAACTTAAGTTACCCACAGCCCAAGATGGAGCCGCCTGGCTTCGGTTAGGAAGTTTGCTCCTATATAATTACAATACCATGCATACAAAAGAAATGTTCAGTAATTAAAAAGTTATATAAATCTTTAAGGGAAACTTTGCAATGTAAAACGTGGTTTGTAACTACAAAATAAACGATTACAGCACGATTTTCCAAAACACTTATGATGTCCGTAACTTCAAAACAACTTGTCCGTAACTTTTTTCCTTGTACCAATAGGGATGTCCGTAACTTTAGCATGATGTCGGTAACTTTCAAAGAATCTTTATTCGTAGATGTAATTATAAAAACAAAGAAATGATTAATAAAAAAAATATCGAACTCCTAGAAATATTCAAACGGGAAGTCCTTTACAGAATGGCAAAGCCAAAAGCTCAAGTTAACACACCAAACGAATGGAAAACAACGGTCATATTCCTGCCTTGGTACAGGCATTAAAAAGTAAAATTACAAAAATACTGAACTCTGAAGAAAATTCAAAAAGGAAAGTCCCTTTTAAAATGGAAAAATCCAAAGCTCAACCGATTAGATAACAACTGCCATTTTCCTGACTTGGTACAGGCATTTTCTTATGTAGAAAATTGTACGGCAAAATTAATGCACCTTACATTCTACTGGCTTTATAGATTGTTAACTGCTTAAGTTTTAGATGATAAATCATGACATGCAGGTTATAAATCTCACCATTTCCAACTGTAGAAATTGCATTAATAGTGAACATATGAAAATGACCTTAAAAGAACAAGTTCGGAGGTCAATTCTTAGCAGAAATACATAGATGAATCAGTCCAAACCTGTCAAGAAGATGTGTATTATTTGACACCCGATCTTATTAAATCCCTTAGGTCAATGACACTTTTAGAATATTTTAAATCTACTTTTATTGCTATCATAAACTGAATCCTGTTCAACAATATTTCTAGATATTGGCACTTTTTTTTTCACAATCAACAACACATCACACTAGATATAGTGAAGAGACCATACTTTTTTGGCTAACAGTTCAGAAATTATTTAAAGGAAAGGATATCAATTTTTCCGCGGCTATACCGACCAAGGACTCATCGGTAAACAATCTATAAAGCTAGAAGAATGTTAGATAAATTTCGCCGTACCGTAAGATCCCGTTTTATCCCGGGAATATTTTTTTAAAAATTTAACGGAAAATCCGTGACGCTCTAGTTTGCCTTTTCTCTTGTTTAGTTTGAAGCATATTGTTATTGCATACATCTATGTAATAATATAAGTGGTTTGATAGTGTTTATTGTCCTTTAAGTGTTGAAATTGTTAACTTTAACAATTTTGAAAAAAAGTTACCCACATCCGAAAATAAAGTTACGGACAGTCTGATTATTTTTTACTTATAAGTTACGGACATCTTATGCATTTTTCAAAAGTTGTCCTTGCGCTAAAGTGAAGTCAAAATTAACAAATTTGAAGTGATGGTAAGTGATTTCTTTAATCAAAAGTCCTATCAATATTTACATAGATCATGAAAAACGTTGCAAAAGGTAGATTTCGTATCAACTATCATCTCAACAAGTTTAGAGTCCGCCATCTTGGGCTGTGGGTAACTTAAGTTACCCACGGCCGTTTAAGCACAGTGATCTTGTGACGTTCATTATTACGTCTTATTCTCTTGCCTTAGTTGCATTGGAGACAATTTGCGGCAGATAGTCATCTCCCGTCATAGATAGAGCAGACGTACAAAAGATCAGAGCGGGGGAAATATCAGACACAAAAAACAGCAATATCGACCATGTGTGATAGAAACCTCTACATGTAAGTTGTAATTAGTTTCCGTGATAATGGTCTTGATATGGATTTTTTTTAGAGTTTAGTTAAGGAGAATTTTCATGCCAATAAGCCATTACTTACCGAGTTTGTTGCCGTAACACTTTGTTTGAATACATTTTTCAAACATAAAATTAATTGTCGTTCATAATGATGTTTCTTCAAGTCTGTGAGCATACCCCATCTTCTTTATAGTTTTAATTTACCACCAAATCAACGAAACTGAATGTTATTGAAAATATTGAGTGATACTATTGTTTGTACGTTTAGGTTGGTATGAAGCAATGTAGACATTCTATCTGCAAACCAACTTTTTTCTGGGCCTGGATATTTTTGGGGCTTTTATAGTTGACTATGCGGTAAAGGCTATTTTCGTTGTTCATACGATCACCAATTGCTGTCTGTGTCATTTTGGTCACTTGTGGAGATCATACAGAACAGTAGAAAGTGTAACTGTTGTCGCCATTAAGTTCGTTGCTTGCCTTGAGATCGTAACACAGTGATGACTGCTCCATATTTTGACTATTTTATCGATGTTTTGTTGATGCATCGTCGTAAAAATAACGTTATTTGATGCGACTGTCATAAAAGTGAGAGGTTTAGCGCTATAAAACCAAGTTCAATCCATAATTTTCTACATTTGAAAATGCCTGTACCAAATTAAGAATATGACAGTTGTTGACCATTCGTTTCATGTGTTTTATCCTTTGATTTTGCGATTTGATAAGGGACTTTCTGTTTTGAACTTTCCTCGGAGTTCAGTATTTTTGTGTTTTTACTTTTTGCTTCTGTAACCATACTGAATAATATTTATAGTCTTAGTTGTTCATCAAATTTTCGTTGAACATATCTAGACTAGCTTCGTAATATAAAAGACACTATATGTACAACAAATCATATTCCAATGATAGAACATAATTTTCCATACCGTATAACTACTGGAAAAGTGTATTGATGATAACTTGGGTAAGTTGTTGTGCCACGTACATTCCCTCATCAAAACTTTGTCTAGAAGCATTACATATTGGATTTGATTAAAGTGCTACTTCTATATTTTTGATTTTCTTGATAGAGGGTTGCTGCACACAAGGAAGCTATTAAACCAATAGTTCACAATGGTGAAGTTAAAATAATCCCTTCGTAAATTTTACAGAAGCCGTCAAGAGCTGGCTTATCGTTATGCCCGCGTCACACTGTCCCGATTTTTATATACGATAGACACCCGAATGCGAAAATTGTAAGTTCGTACGAAGTTGGTCCCGATCTCGTTAAAATACCAAAAAGTGACCGAAGCAAGTACGATGAATAACGAAGTCTATACGATGGTGCCGAAATTATATACGATAGCAATAGATGGACATACGAAGATTAACCGAAGACGGGTATTTAAGCTTCATATCTCAGCCGAAGCCTACACGATGGATCACGCCGGAAGGCTACACGATGGATTACGATGATGGCGCGATGGTCATACGATGTCTAAAAGACGTCGTGTACAACTTACGATGCATTTAAATTATATGCCGAAGGCATCACGCGTTTTAAATTGTTTGATCTTCAAAAGATTTTAACCACATTTGGTATATTGTTCCTCCTTGTAATGATCTGACATTTTTTACGTTCAAGGCCAAAGGTCAAGGTCATGTAGATGGACTTGTTTTTTCTCATTGAAATAACATTAAACAGGAAATTAATTGCTCATATTTTACCTTCTGGTTCTAAAAGACAATATTAAAGGTATTTCCAGTTACTGGATGTTTTGGTTGATTTCTTAAAAAAAAATAGTTTATGTATAAAATATGCATATTCAATTTACCATTTTCTGCATGTGTCATATACAATTATAGTGTCCATATTTGTCCCCAATATATTACATACGAGGGGATGCCACGCTCGGCATTGCCTTGTTTGAACTGTAAAATGTGTGCACTAGTCTGAATAATCACCAATAATTATGCCCATGTTTACTGATCTATCTTAAAGGTAAGGTTATGGGTTCGTTAATCCCTTTTATTCAAAAAGAGCTCTTTCCAGGAGAATATCATAATAATATAGACAAAAGGAAGGATATGTTGAAAGCAACAAATGCGGCAAAATATGACATATAGAAAACAAAATGGTTATGGAGTAAACATACGTGTGACAACAACTCAGACGATATATAAAAAATCAGAATAATGAAGAAAAATCGGTTTTCCCTATATACGTGTACCTGCGGTGTTGGTGTAAGAGGCGCGTTTATGATTTTCATTATGTTACTTGATATGAAAAATTGACAAAAAATAATATTTTACTTGTAAATCCTGAGCCTGTAATAGCTGCTCTTCTTGTTCCATTTGAATTAATAGAAACAACGCTGTCGCTTTTCTTGTTCTCATATAATCATATGATATGAGCTCCATGTTTTGTGAACGTCTTTCTTAACTGTCGTATTAGACTGACCAGTGCATATCGCGCATGGCACTTTAAATGTATTTTAGCGCGAAAATTACCAAGTACATTTAGCTGGATTTATTGCCGTCGTAGTTCCATCTTGTCACCTTCGTACTTTTATTCGATGGCATCACGACGGGATTACGAGGTCTTCACGTCGTGTTACCATCGTAAGACCTTCGGGTAGCTTCGTGATTCATTCGTGTAGACATCGTAATGTCAAAACTGCCCGATGGAAACGATGGAAACGCGAATGCAATACGATGTTCAAAGATGCATTCCCGGTGACATTACGATGGTGAGGATGGTGATACGAACTCAATACGAACCCTCAACATCGGACGCACCTTCGGGGATTTTTTAACATGTTAAAAAATTTAGAACCCTTCCCGAAGTTGTCCCCGAAGGCTAGAATAAATGGCCGATGGTTCTACGATGGTTAAAGATGGCACTACGAATAGCCCGATCTGGATACGATCAGTCCCGATTTTGAAAATTTCCATAATCGTGTTGCCATCGGCGTACAAATCGGGACAGTGTGACGCGGGCATTATGGAATAACCGTTTCACAGATGATATCGGATATGTTCCTTACATCGTTACTACAATCCCCTTTCCTTTCATGAATGTGACTTAGCGGATTTGATATAATATTAGCAACACAACGGGTGTCACATGTGGAGCAGGATCTACTTACCCTTCCGGAGCACCAGAGATCACACCAGTGTTTGGTGGGCTTCGTGTGGCTTATTGTCCAATTTTATATGTTGTGTCATGTGCACTATTTTTTGTCTGTTTTTCTTTTAATTTTTAGCCATGGTGTTGTCAGTATATATTCGATTTATGAGTTTGACTGTCCCTTTGGTATCTTTCGTCCATCTTTTAATATAAACCCTGTGATTAGTCTTGTTCGGTAGGACACATTCGGGGAAAAGGGAAAAGAATTGTTGTTATGACAATTCGAACATATCCGTTGTCATCTATGAAACAGAAATTGCATAACAATCAACCAAATTGTGCACATAATTTACAAAGGACACTTTTAACTTCACCCTTGGAACTGTTGGTTTAAGGTAGATTCATGGTATACCGCCATCATAGATTGTACTATTGCAGTACACAATCAGTCTAGTGATTTGTTAAAATCTGTCAATTTGTAGACAGCTGAGCAATTTTATTTTTTCGACTGTTTATTTATGTGAAGAAAACTTGCTGATGTATTGCAATTTTCGAAATATTTAAACAAATACCAAACATTTGTGTATCAGAATCATTTTTTTCTACTAAGTCATTTAAGAGGTTATAACTCTTTTAGTACCACATGTGGACCAGGATCTGCTTACCCTTCCGGAGCACCTGAGATCCCCCTAGTTTTGGTAGGGTTCGTGTTGTTTATTCTTTGGTTTTCTATGTTGTGTCATGTGTACTATTGTTTGTCTGTTTGTCTTTTTCATTTTTAGCCATGGCGTTGTCAGTTTGTTTTAGATTTATGAGTTTGACTGTCCCTTTGGTATCTTTCGTCCCTCTTTTAGTACTGGACTGATAGTTTTTTTTCTTATTACTTGTAGCAAGAAAACAAGTTCGGTGACACCATTTTTTCTCACAATTTATTTCAGGATTCTACCTCATAGAATTTTTTTATGCTCTAAAGTGGGGTTTTTTTTCATGATCATTTGAAGCAAGCAAATTTATGCAATTTTCAGCGACTTATAGCATGAAAAATGGCACGGTGACCCACCCTCTTTATTATATTTTTGAAAAGAGCATAGTCAAATTTTCATTTTGGCAAAGTAAAAAAAAAAATATATCTCATAGGAAACATTTAATTATGATCTACACTAAAAGCTTCAGAGTGAGCAGTAACCCTCTATCAAGAAAAGCATGGAAATGCATGCCCAGGAATATCGTACTAAGTAGAAGAAACATATTCCGTATGCAGTAGTCGCTGCAATGTTGATGCAAGGAAAAAGAAGGTTCCAATTGCAAAGAATTTTTGTCCTAGAGTTTTTTTCATCCGACCCTTATTGTCAATATCTAGATGGAAACCGTGATGATATGAAACACATTTAACTGTATTAGATGCATCCTTTATCTCAAAACAGCCTCAACGTATATTCCAATTTTGGTAACTGATATCTCACAGTTTATACACAAAAAAGAAGAAAAAAACATCGACATCAGAGCAGCTCAATTGCAAACTAAAAACACTGCATTAAGAGGGAAAATGTAGCTAAATATATTTTATGAGAAAATGTTTAAGTTGGAATTGAGTATATTAGACTGATGTGCCATCAATGTAACCTTATTAACATTAGATAATAAAATGAAGACAGTATGTAGATGTCATGAAATCATCAATTTAACATGACCAAAAACACAGCAAACCCACAAAATACAGTCATACTTGTGAAGCGAACATTATCTTCTTCAATACCTAGATTGAAATTATAGTAAAGAATTTCCAAAAATCACAAATTTAACACATAAAAGGTTTGTTTGTTTTTGATACTATGAATAAGCAAATCGATATGGATCTCTTATGATAATGTGACACAAACATTTCGCAATTACTCTTTAAAGCCCTTGAATTTTATTCGCGTTGGTGACAATAAGCATATTTAAATGCATTTATGCCTAAATAACTAATTTTCCTTAAAAGAAGGACACAAAATATCACTGCTCATAATAGAAATATAACATTTCTTAAAAGTGAAATCCAACTTGAACAAGATAGAATTATCTTATTTTTTATGTTAAATCATGAGATGCAACTGCAACCAAGCGCATATCAAACAACCATTCAACGAAGAAAATGATTGCTACGCAAGAAAGAGAGAACACAGTATCAAGAACGAGGATATGAAAATTCATACAAGGAAGGAAATTTAACATCCTTTTATAGTAGGAGTAGTTATAGTTATCAAAAGTACCAGGATTATGATTTAGTACGTCAGACGCGCGTTTCGTCTACATATGACTCATCAGTGACGCTCATATCAAAATATTTATAAAGCCAACCAAGTACAAAGTTGAAGAGCATTGATGATTCAAAATTAAGAAGGACTTCATGAAATATTATATCAACTATGTGAAAAAATTCCCCGTATGCAGGCGCCGCTGTAATGTTGCTACATACAAAGAAAAGTTCACAGTTGGAAAGTCTTTTTCGTTTAGGTTTTGTTTTCAATCGAGCCTCATTGTCAATTTCTATATGTAAATCAAGATGTGAGGCAGACTCAACTGTCTCTGTTGTATCTTTTAGCTCACAATTGCCTACACAAAATTATCAAATTATTGGGCAACTGACTCTCTTAGTTATCATGCTCTAAAATTTAAAAAAAACCAACAAAACAGTTAAAACTAATATATTTAAAGTTTAAAAATGTAGATGATCAAATTTTATTTGGAAATTTAATAAGTTGTAATAAAAGACATTAATTAGACTAATCACAACAAGTAGAAAAGATGCGTGTCAAATTTGAATCAGAACAATCTTATCTCTGCTATATATCAGGTAGATAATAAATTCGTTGTTAAACATATACTCATAAACATATCAGAATATAAGGTTATATATATAGACACCTTCAAAAACTATTAAAGAACAAAGCAAAGTGATAAGCAAAAGAAAAATCACACATTAGATAAATTTATACTAGTTTCCCTTGTTAAACATGTAAAAATAATAATCTATGTGTACTAAATCACTAGGGAAACCAAAGTAATAATGTAATTTATCACAAGACGGAAATTATTTTATCGAGATATCTATTTTTAGAATAAGAAATAAAACACAAGGACTTCTTAAAATAGACGAAACAAAAATAACACGTTATTCTACGGTCAAGTTATAATAAGAATTTTCCGTTATAGATAACGGATATTTTAAAGTTTTTCTTTTTGTTTAATACACCGAGGGTGTCAGAAGCGTTTACATGAAAGACCTACAGAAGGAAGGTCTTTCTTAGGGCAATCCTGACTACCCAAATGTGTGTAATACGCTGTTAAATGTCATTATCTGACAATTCAGTGATTGTTCATGTCTGTCATAATCCTTTTTGCAAATTGTTTTGCTATAAATTAGGCTGTTATTTCTCTCAATTGCATTGTTTCATTTTTCCATGTCGAAACCTTTATAGCCAACTGTACGATATGGGTGTTTCCATTGTTCATTGTATGGTTGCCTATAATATTGCTAATATTAAATTCATTTTAACTTGGTTGGATAGTTGTTTAATTGACAATTATACCACATATTTTTACTATTATTATTATTCTGTTTTACTTGGCAAATTAGGATAGAACATTCTATATTTTTAACTCCTACACCTGTGCGTTAAAATCTGTTATTGAACTAGTATATCAAACTAACAAACATAGTGAAGGAGTAAGTGACATTGCTTAGGACATTTAAGGGATATTTGATATTGAAAATTGTATGGAAAACCTCATATTTGGCAGCAATACACGATTGCTATAAACTGATGTTTTTACAAACTATAAAGTTTGTATTATAATCGGGATATATGACACAGCTAATTATTCTATGCCTTGAAAAAAATCATTAAAATTTGGTATCGTTCGGCAACAACAATAACAACAACAACAACAACAATAACAACAACAACAACAATAACAACAACAACAACAACAATTTATTTCAAGGGGTTACACAATTAGCTATATAAAATTAACATTCCTTAATGTTTTTGCCACTTGAAATCGTTATTACAGACACATATAGAGCCAAACGTATACTAAACAATAAAGTGCATGACAAAAGAATGTCCACAGTTACTACGGTTACTATTAAAAGACAAATATACTTTATTTTCATACATTAAGAAAGTGTTATATATTGTTATTGATACCATTACTGGTTTACTATCAAACCGTGAGAGTATCATCCGCTCAGTAGTCAGCATTCATCATTTTCATGACTGACATGATGATTTCTTACAAATGGTTTCCATGCAATGTTGACCTGATTATTGTGCTTGGGACGCAGGACAATCATAACGTGATGATTTTTGTTATTGTTAAATTATTCCCTATTTGTACCTTTGATATAAATAGATTTGACCTGCAAAATATAACGATCTGGTTCAATCAGCCAGGCATAGGAATCAAATCTATTTACATTCTTTGAAGCTAGATTCGTGCACTCCAAAAGTAATGTAAGCTTAACCTTTTTACATCCCTGAATTTGATATTATTTTTTCGTTTGTCGTCTGTCGTGTTTGAAAAATGGGTTAAATTCAATTCAATCAGCCGTTTAATAATATATTTCATGATTTTCCATTCCAGTTATATTTAGCTTAAGAATTCCAGTTTTTATCCATGTTTCATTTTATATCTGTGTCTCTTTAGATATTAAGTTAATGAGTCATTCTTCCTTTACTGATATTTAAATTTATGGCAGCCAAAATATAATATAAAACTTTTCATTTGATTATAAATTAATTGAATATAACTTTCACTTTCGGTTTTGTACTGAATTTCCGTATTTTTTCCGTCCTGTTTTGACTACTTGTCATAAATTGTCTCTGAGTAAATGGTATTATATACATTGTCTCTTGGTATATTTCCTGTTTATTTTAATGGACACATCTTGTTTTTATGAGAATATCAGGGGTGGTTAAAATCAACAAGAAATATGTAAAGATAGCAGACTGATCCTATTTTTTTTTATAAGGTTTCATTTTTCATATAAATTTTAGCTGTTTGTCACTTTTTTTGTTGTCTGGTGTTATCATGCAGAAAGGCCCTTTTAAAAAGGCCAAAAAACGGGTTTGTTTGTTTTTAAATACAGAAAGTGTTCTATGTATAATCCTCGGTTATGCGATGGAGAACGTGTACCGTGAAAATGGTTTATAATAACTTGAAGAACTTGAAGATATAACTTATATATAATTCGTTTACATTTTGTTCTAACAATATTAAATCTGAAAATTTCCGTCAGCAACTGTGTTATCTTCTCGCAGCGGTATTCAAACCATTGTGTCTGTGACATCGTGGCAACACTGCCTGCATTATCTCTAACCTGTCTTGGATAATTGCTGTTTTCGGGGTCATGTAATACTGAGAGTATCTCCGAGTCTCATATGAAATTCCTCACACTTATCTAAAAACGAACCGCTTGCTTTTTCTATCCATATACACATGATATTAAAGATATTTAAGGTTTTAACTCTAGCAGGTAAAGTTGTCCTTAAATGGATTTGGCTCTTTTATATCTTTTTGTTTTTATGGGGGGGGGGGGGGGGGGGGGTAATTATAGCTCTTTATTCAACACTTACTATACAGGTTCCTATAAATCCTTGCCTTTAAAATATATGGCTTGGATCCTTCCACCCTGATGAAGTAAAAAACGAACGCATGAAATTAACATGATGAACAACGTGTTGTCTTCTCATTTTACAGCAGTTGGTCGATACCTATACTGGTTGACTATCAAACCATGAGGGTATCATCAGCTCAGTTGTCAGCACTCACAGGCACTTGTTTTCCTATATAGATATAGGAAGATGTGGTGTGAGTGCCAATGAGACAACTCTCCATCTAAATAACAATTTAAAAAGTAAACCATTATAGGTTAAAGTACGGCCTTCAACACGGAGCCTTGGCACACACCGAACAACAAGATATAAAGGGCCCCAAAATTACTAGTGTAAAACCATTCAAACAGGAAATCCAACGGTCTAATCTATATAAACAAAACGAGAAACGAGAAACACGTATATATTACATAAACAAACGACAACTACTGTACATCAGATTCCTGACTTAGGACAGGTGCATACATTTGCAGCGGGATTAAACGTTTTAATGGATCCAACCCTTCTCCCTTTTTTTGAAACAATAGCATAACATCACAACATAGAAAAACATACGATAAAATATCAATTGGCAGACTTAACTCAATCAAAAAACGTATGATTACACAATGAACGAATAAATTTGATCTGCGATATCTGAATACAAATGCACAGTAAATTAAATATTAGAGACAAACATTCATGACCAAAAAGCTAACAAACAAATTCAAACACAGGACATCACTGAGAAATATTTAACCAATCAATGTTCACTTTAGAAAAAAAAATGTTTTTTTATAACAGTGTGTTATATTAAGGTTTATAGGGACAAAATCCTGAGACAAGTGCCTGTGTCAGCATTCAGTATTGACATGATTTCTTACAAAAGGTTTTCATGCAAAGTTGACCTGATTATTGTGCTTCGGACGCAGGACTATCATAACGTTATGTTTTCATTTTTGTAAAAAACATATGAACAAATTATTCCCTGTGTGTACCTTTAGCCATGGCGTTGTCAGTTTATTTTCGATTTATGAGTTTGACTGTCCCTTTGGTATCTTTAGTCCCTCTTTGATATATATAAATAGATTTGACCTGCAAAATATAACGATCTAGTTTAACCAGCCAGGCATTGGAATCAAATATATTTACATTCTTTGAAGTTAGATTCGTGCACTCCAAAAGCAATTATGTAACGCTTAAACTTTGAACATCCGTGAATTTAATATTATCTTTTCAAAAGTTTGTCTTCTGTCGTGTTCGAAAAATGGACTAAATTAAATTCAATCAGCCATTATACATGTCATATTTCATGATTCCCTTTCCAGTTATATTTAGCGTAAGAATTCCAGTTATTAACTATGTATCATGTTATATCTGTGACCTATAGATATTTTGTTAATGTTTCATACTCCCTCTACTGATATTTTATGGCAGTCAACATATAATTTAAAACATTTTATTTGATTGTTGATTATTAATTGAATACAACTTTCACTTTCGATTCTGTACTGAATTTCCGTATATTAATTCCCTTCCTGTTATGACTTCTTTCCAGAAATAGTATAAGGTAGCAATAAACAGTTAGGAAAAATTATATTAAAATTTGTCCTTATAAATTTTACCCTCCCCTTTTCATTGCTTTCTTGCAATATCAAGCTTACTGTTTATGTCATTTATATGGGCATCTGTATGTAATCAGAAATTATCTTTCATAGACTTTATCATGTTTATATCCAGTACAAAAATGTATATAAAATGGTAAAATATAATTTCTTTTGGGAGTATCCATGGCAACACTCTGCATTCATTTGTTATAAAATATTGCAAAAAAGGGGAGAAAAGATGTCACATATTTCCCCAAAATTTGACTAAAAGTAGAATTTCAATCGCTTGAAGTAGTACCTTGGCTTTTCTTGAACTGTGTTCATATATCATTCAGCAAATCTAATGAAATGCATATGTGACCCCCCCCCCCCTCATATATCTTTCATCATATTTTGTTTCAAAATTGCGTTAAAAACTTCGTGTAGAAAAAAGTGTTTGTAAACATTACATTATTTTCTGGACCGATGGTCGGTCTAGCTATAAAAATACGGATTGTCAAACAGAAAAAAGTCCATAAAACATGTAAAAAAATCTTGATACTCTTATAAACCATCTTTGAAGGCTAAATTAGCACTCAGCTGTCTAAAAATGAAATTTATTACACAATAACTTTCCTTTTTGAAAAATACACCGGGGCCTAAATGCGAAACTAAACTCTTAACTGTGTATTGCTAACTAAGATTTCACTTCTGCTATACGTTTCAGTTAATGTCACATTGTTTATTTACTGTTTATTTTGATGGACACATCTTGCTTTTCTGAGAATATTAAGGGTGGTTTAAATCAACAAGAAATAAACAAAGATAGCAGACCGATTCGAAACAATAAATATAAGGTTTTATTTTTGATACAAGTTTTTTATTAGCTAATTGTCACTTATTGTCGTCTGGTGTAATCATTCAGGTTTGAAAATACAAAAAGGTCCTTTTATAAGATTTTGAAATATCATTGAAAAAGTAGTGCATATAGATTTTTTTAGGAGGAGGTTGATCTGGCAAGGGATCGAACCTATAAATTTTCCGTCGCATTAGAGGCAATAAACTCATCATAGATACCAGGACTAAAACTGGTATATACACCAGACGCGCGTTTCGTCTACAAAAGACTCATCAGTGACGCTCGAATCCCAAAAAGTTTAAAAGGCCAAAAAAGTACGAAGTTGAAGAGCTTTGGGGACCAAAATTCCTAAAAGTGTTGCCAAATACAGCTAAGGTAATCTATGTCTGAGGTAGAAAAGCCTTAGTATTTCAAAAAATTCTAAATTTTGTGAACAGTAAATTTATAACTGTAACCTTCTTAATGACAATCATGTCAGCACAAAAATGCTGACTACCGGGCTTGTGGTACCCTCTGGGAAATAAATCTCCACCAGTAGTGGCATCGACCCAGTGGTAGTAAATAAACTCATCATAGATACCAGGGCTAAAATTGGTATATACGCCAGACGCGCGTTTCGTCTACAAAAGACTCACCAGTGACGCTTTATATATACACAATTAATACTCATGAAAATGCATCATATATGATATACGATCTCAATACGTATTTATCGATTTACTACATAAGTTTTAACATCAAAATATTGTTTTGATGTATGAATCTCCGACTGAAATAAAGACAAAGTAAGAAAGGATCCAAAATATGACAATAAATTTAAATGTTACTGAGAGACATGCAGTAGAAAAAGAATGAAGGACAAAATTATGATGAAAGTTGAGTAATGCTTGGAATCAGCCTTTTTGCAAGTCTGACTCAATGCATATCAAATGAACTCTTCCAATATAAGTCTTTAAATAATGACGACAGATTGGGTTTTATTTGATATGGATATTTGTTTTAACAGATTTTTTTTTCTATTGCGTTTTGGATGTTCAAATAGTTTGAAATCAAGCATCACGGAAGAGACCATATGGCATCATTGTCGAAGTGCGTATCTGGTGCCATTATTGTTATCGAAGATTCACATATTATTCAAATTACCAATCATCTACAGTATCAAAACTGCTGTTAACAATTATAATAATCTTAGGGTCTATGACAAACATTTGATTGGAAGCCTCAACATGTCTCTGCCCAAGTTAATATGACAAACCAGATATTTATCTCAACTTAGCAATTCATGAAAGAGGTGTTTAACTCAACTAAAACATGCCGTGATAAGATTACTAGGAAGAACGACTCCAGTGTTCACTTTACAGGATTGCAGGTCGCCATTACGATACGGTCGATCTTTGAATGAATTAGCTTCTAAACTTATAAATGACATTTAAGTTATATCCCCGATTCAACTTGTCTACTTCGCATGATGAATCAAAGATTGTTACGGTTTTGCAATATTCTTGGATAGTTACCCGTAGAACTGATTATTGAATCTGATATCACACGACATATCGTTAATGCATTATCTTCACTGTCTACGTGCGTCTTCTAGTTTTAACTGAGATTAATTTTTAACGACTATTTGTCTGTTCTTGCTACAATTGATAGTTATATATTAATTAAACACCGTTTACTTCCTTTGTTTTTGATAAAGTTCTATTTTTCAGCGTCTAGAGATTTTCTTGCAAGGCAGACAAAATGTCAGAAGGAGATACTGAAACAGACGATAAGTATGATCGATCTGATGAATTCACCGACTCTGACAACAACGCCATTGGGGATGATGGAGATAAATATACTGGACACTCTTTTGATCATAAAGATAAAGAGTTGTATGAGAAAACACAAAATGACAAGTATGTGCCTCCGTATGGAAATAAAACGAAATGCTGCAACGACTCGAGCTCTTCGGATGAAGATATACAAAATGGTTCATCTTCGCTAACTGATGAAGAATTTTCCGATGAAATTGAAACCTGTGAACCTTTTCAACATGAGAAAGAGGGAACGTTAAAACCAAATAAACAAAGACAACCTTTAAAAAGAGCATTAAAGAGGGTTATATGGTCCGAAAGAAAATCTTCAAAAGGAAAATTGAATACGAAATTAACAAAACTTGAGGAACAATATCAAGTTCTCAAAAAAGAAGTGGACAGCATTGCCAAATTTAAGCAAGATATCATACAATACTGTAGAAATAAGCAGCAACAATGCGAGGTCAATACAAATATGGACAAACATTTGAAAAAGCATAATTTTTTCCATAAATCCCGAAAAAATAGGAACAGAATTTATTTTACAGAGGTTGAAGAAATGATAATGACGGGAAGATTTAATGAAGTTGCTGAATTAAGACGACCAGAGATGATTCCAATGAAAAGCAGTAAGTTCATGCAACATACGAGCGAGAGAGGACATGGGTCACATCTACTGCGTGTATTTAACAATCCTGATATTGGGCAGTCCATTAATATGGTTTGCAATATGAGAATATGTCCACAAATTGACAGATTTCTGTACTCGATATTCAGCATTACCCAACACCATGAAAATCATCCCTACAACCACCAGCAGACAGTTTTACTCGACGCCAGTTGTGATCAGGAATTGATTGCCTCTGATACTGAAATTGGGGCTTATATATCAGCTGATCATGCCATTGTTGATCTCAACCAACTGGTTCGATCTGATTTGAATAACATCAATGTGAGTGAACGCACTAAAGATCGAATGATATACGAATCAGTAGTTTTCATAGACAACCGTCAGTCTAACGGTGTAATAATAGTATTTCGAATTAGACAGTATTCGTCTTGTAAGATTGAATATGAATTGACGTGGAGCACAATCCAAACAACTCAGAACGCTCCTTCCACAAGTGCACAAAGATTAAGACATCTTGATTCTCAAGTTGGAGTTGTAATATCAGCTGACCATGCTGTCGTTGATCTCAACCAACTGGTTCGATCTGATTGTTATACGACCTATGTGAGTGAACTCACAAAAGATCGAATGATATATGAATCAGTAGTTTTCATAGACAAGCGTCAGTCTAATGGTTCAATATTAATATTTCGAGTTAGACAGTATTCGTCTGGTAAGATTGAATATGACTTGACGTGGAGCACAATTCAAACAACTCAGAACACTTTTAGCACAAATGCAGACAGATTAAGTCATTTTGACATCGGGGCTTCGATCAGTATATGTAGATGCATTGAGAGAATACAGTACGATACAAACGCAGCTGTGGAATTAGGTTCTGTTTTTCCTTTTCTACGGCTCCATGAACTAACGAATGAAGCTAATGACTTACCAAGCAGTAATTATACAGGACAGATTGTTATACCAACACTTTTGAAACTCGATATCTTAAGGTCACACAAAAATGCAATAAATTTAGTTGCCCAACCAAAGCAGAACCACACCAGACCAGTTCCGTTGGAAGAATGCAACACAAAACCTGCTCACTGTTCATTCATCCTTAGTACTTTAATGAACATGCGTAGACAGAATGAAACCAGAAACACCAAAGGAGCATTGAATGAATATTGCAGTAATGGACAGAGGAGTTTGAAAGCCATATTGAAGCCATCGAGAAAAAATAACAAAGAAAGGAGAACCGATCATTTCAATTACAAAACATCTGCTGCAAATAAAAATTATTCTAAACAGTTAACAGCTATAATACCAGTTAGAATCAAACCAGCGAAAATTAACAAAAGGTGTCAATCCCAAGCCAGTAACCAATACTTTACCGATGAAAGAAGCAAATACAACAAGTTCAGGAGATTCAACCTTCATACTACAAACACACTCCAAACTATGAAAAACAGCAAAAGAAACAAAGCAGGCAAACTGAAAACTTCCAAACACCCTATTGCTGATGGCCCAATGAGTAGAGAAGCAGGAACAGTTTCACCAATCTGTAACGATAAACCTAAGACTTTGAAGACTCTACAAACATGGTGGCACAAAGCAAGTAAGAAGCAAAATAATAGAAGCCCAAACAGAAAAGTAATAAGACCTGGGAAAATGCCACCGAAGAACCAAAGAAACTTTTCAAGAGTATATCTATTACAAGTACATAGGAAAGCAACCCCTATTTCCTTCGCAAGAAATCAAAGACTAGATACGCAATTAAGCCACTGTCTTATGTTGAAAAAAGGGCCACCTTATGTGAAACGACATAAAGATCGGTCACGAAGGTTTCAAAAAGTCGAGAAAAATCAAGGAAAAACATACCATGTTGATGGCGGTATATATACCAATCTTGGTTATGAAAATCACTTTTTGATGAGATTTGGCTGTGCAAATGGAGACGTTTACGGAGATGATACATACATATTAGAAGAAGATCTATGTCTTTATGGAGAGGGAACTGTTGGTGAGACCATACAGTACACGACTCGGGGTAAAGGAATTGTTCCAACCGGAATAGAGGAAAACACTGAAATTCACACAATTCGCGATATACCTGTGCATGAACATCTCCACCAACAATTTCGATCAAAAAGGATGCATATTGTACAACCGACACGGGAGCAAGAAGAACGATCAGAAATATGTACAACTTTATCATCATATGACAAAAGTAAGTACTACTAGTATTTAAATAAAAAAAGGTTGTATACCTGAAAAAAGACTACATACACGGACAAGCATCATTGATTTTGCACAGCTTTAAACATTCATCTGAGTCTGAATTAATTTAAGGAATATATAGTATAGACACGAAAGTGTACCGGTAACTAGAATTGATGCATATATGTTATAGGGTTTCCTTTCAGAAACATTGATCAATATGTTTACGATCTTTAATATTGTTAATTTTAAACTTTAATACAATGAATAACTTATCTTGTCGTGTTTATCAGTGTGTAGATCATCAAAGCTGAAAGCATGAAAGATTATTAAATAAGAGTTTTGTAGTTTAATACATTTAAATATATTTTCAAAATTATAACAACGTTATTTTTCTACTGCATCATTTAAATTTCAGATAGAATTCCAAATTGTCGACCTATTCAACTTGATTTTGGGATACCTTTAGCAGGTGGAACCAGTGCACATATTGTCCTGAAAAACACATGCTGTATTGATGGATTTCTGCTGATGATTTTTGTTGTATTGGAGGAAAATCTAAAATTGAGATCACAGTTTGAACATTCCGAACATGAATTGCACAAGGTTTGTTAACTTTACATGTTTTTCTCTTATAATCCTTATTTGGCGATATAAATGTATAGAATATAAAAAAGAAGATGTGTTATGAATGCCAATGAGACAACTTGCCACAAGAGACCAAATGACACAGAAATAAACTACTATAGGTCACCATACGACCCTCAAAAATGAGCAAAGCCCAAACCGTATAGTCAGCTATACAAGGCCCAAAAATGAGAAATGTAAATCAATTCAAACGAGTTTATTTTTCATTATCACAAAGCCTTAAATTAAAATGAATAGAGTTATAAAAGTAATGATATAGCATGAAAGATCTTTTAGATATACCATCAAATATGGAAGAGGTTCACAGTAGGAGATTTTGGGGATGGCAAAATTGCATGGGGTAAATATGGAGGTTACATAGCAGATCTCGGTGCAACTGGAGTGGGAACAGAGGAAATAATAGATATAATTGGAACAGAAAATGAGAGAATATTTTGTGTGCTTGGCAAACATAGATTTTCTCTTCGTGTACACTGCTCACTTGTTGAAAATGATGTTTATTTCACTACACAACTGTACAACGTTTTACCATTGTATCAAGTTCAGGGGTAAGTTTAAAGATTGACATCTATTGATATGAAAGTAGCATTGCAGACGGAGCACAGATGACATGTGTCATACGATACAGTAGGGCCAATCTATAATGAGTTAAGGCATAAACCTATATTTCAAATATTATAAGTTGAACAGTTGAGCAGTTATTTTGCTACTGATTAAACCTGTGAAAACAGAGGAAATATTTTTACCAGATTTTAACATCTCGACAGACGTCTCGTCAATACAATTAGAACAAGTCGGAACAAATAATATCATTGTAAAACTATATGCTAATAATATACATTACTTAGAAATTGTAAAATAGACGTGAAAGTGCGGTTATCTCAGGTAGAAACATTTTTGATGTTATTTTTTGTATAATCATTTCGAACGTTGGATGCTAGTTTGAATAATACTTATCTTTTAAGAATAAGACAATGTTTTGAAAGTAAATATGGAGTATGTGACTTTTCGTTTTAGGTAACCTTATAATAACTTGAATAGTTACATTCAATCATATTAAGTAAAAATAGTAAAAATCTGATCACTCTACAAAAACTGAATTGCAACACAAATAGTCTCGTCACAGAATCATCATTTTGTATTAGATTTTGGAATAATATTCATATTTCTTGATAATGACCATTGATCGATTAAATTGTTAGAAATAAAGATGCTGTATTTTCTTTTCTATTGATAGAGAGCCTTTATATGACACAATTAAAAGAGCTATCAATAAGTATCTTAGAGGAGATGATTTGCCCTGTTACAGAAGTCATGGGTAGGCGTATTTTACATTAGATTTAGATAAGGGGTTCTGTTATGATCTTCAAAACACCCTGATTCATATATTACTGGTACTTCTTTTCGATCACAAGATACAATTTTTTTTACATATACGAAAAATGGCAACAAAAGCTGGCTTTACCGCAGATCAGAAATTGAAGTTAATGAACACATTTGATGTAAACAAGGAGAGAGAGTGATCAGCTAATGTTATTTCATTTTTTGATATATTTGTTTTCCTCTTCATGCATTGACATTGAACAGCTTTGTCTTATAAAAGTAAACACCCATTGTAATAAGTACATAATAAATACATAATTGACTCTGTAAATGTTTAGTTTTGAGAGTTTCTCATGAAGTTAAATTCAGATTAGCACTGAATCAATAAATTATGTACTTTGTTTTAGAATTTAGTAATTTGTACACGTAGATATATCATTTGGTGTCTCTTTTTAGAAACATCAAAGAAAAATGCAGAGGGAAATCGATAAAAACATTGGTAGAACCGCCACTTATTTTGCCAATAAATCTGTTCTTCTTGAATTATGGTGAAAAGAAATATTCAAGCAATGAAATTCCTGAAATAGTGGAGTGCAATGAACACAGGTAACTTATTTATAATTCGTATAAATGAAACAGTTACAATTGAGCGAATGAACTGAACAATTTAAACAAATTTTGCTTAAACCCATGCAGGTCTGTCTTAAAATTGCAGTGAGGTGATAGTTGTTTTGCACTGTGTTGAATGTGTTGAATGTAGCGCTGTGACTTTGAGATGGTGAACTGCATTAAAGCGCAGTTCTGTTTCTTGTTGTGTTTTTCGCTGTGCATAAACTGATTGTGTGTCATGGACCCCGCTCCTTTCATCACTTATAATATAGAGCTAAATCAACGGATAACGATATGCTATTTTTATTCTTCCTTAAAAGCTTGTTTATTGAATCAGCCTCGTATGAATGAACAAGTTGTCGAGCAAACGATCGCAGTTGGTTCCCATGGGAATGCCAATTGATTTTAAAAAATCTTTGTTGTCGATCAATAAATCAAAAACCTTAATATCTCCCCTTTCTTTTCATGTATTTATATTTTAAACAATAGTAAACATTTTGTAAACTAATTCTGGAAACGAAATTTTAATTATACAAATTCAGGAACATTTGTAGTCTCATTAGCAGAAAAATCATTTAAAAACATTTCTCCTTCAAGTAATTCTTTTTTTTAGGTATGAGCTTCACTTGGTTCGTTTCTTCATCGAAGGAGTAAAACATTTTGTTGACAAGATAAAGATTTACGGATCATGGGCATTTTATGATGATTGTCGAGAAAAACTGTGTCATTTTGATGTAGATCCCGAATACGTCCAATTGTCAAGTTGCTATTTTGTAAAAGTATAGGATTACGTATACATTGTAATACTAATCTAAGATTAAGATGTAATATGCTTGATCTTTGAGATGTTAGAGTTATACAAGCATGGTCCGATTTTTAATGAGTATTACGTTCAGGATTTTTTATGGAAATTAGGATACATTGATTTGATTAATTTTACATCTTACTGATGAAGAAAATTTCCTACTTGAAATATATCTATACATGTGTTGACTTTTTACTATAACCCACATTTATCGGTCGTCCCTCTGTCTATATCACTCTGTTCAGATCTTAATATTATTCCGTATCATGTCTTTGTGACGTCAAATACGTTGACCCGGCCTTAATAACTTTGACCCGGACTTATCAGCGACGTCATAATGTTTGAACCGACGTTAATAACTTTGACCTGAACTTATCAAGTCATCTTTTGTGTGCTGGCGAAACAGAGCAAACACTTCCGAAACACGCAAATATAGCCCGATAAATCGATTATCAGATTATCTGTATATTGATATTGTAAAATATCAGCTGCTTGGCATTATATGAAGGCTTTTTGATCTCGTTCGCTACGCTCACTCGACAAAAAGCTTCATATCATGTCTCGCAGCTGATATTTTACGATATCAACATCAACCTGATGATCGGTACATATACAAATGAACATATTTGTTTTGTAGACCTTTGTTTGTCTTTTCGGAGTTTTGCTCTATTTTTGGGAGAGCAGGGGTCCATATATTTTTGTCAGTCTTTCTTAGACTTGTTAGTTTTGATTTAACTTGTGGTTTCTTCTGCATTGTTGTCTCTTTTAAACATTCCCCATTTTCCCATTCTCATGATTTAAAAGAGAATGAGTATGAAAGTTGTGAAATCGGAATAAAAACACTTCAATCCCAAAGTTTTATTAATCTAAATATTCGTACGAAACCATTTCGGTTACTTTCTGCAAACACTGCTGTTATTTTTAAAGATTCTTAAAGACTATAAAAGTATTGAAATTGTTTGAAATTATTGTAATTTTTGGAAACAAAAAAGTGGTGATTTAGAAAAGCTTCATGAAAAATATGTCAACAGAATGATTATAGCTCTCTAGGCTCTTTGTTTAACCTAACTACAATAGTCATTCTTATCAAGCAATTTAAATAATGTAGATTACAATATTAAGTAATTGTATACACAAAAGAGTATAAAACTTTTACCTTAAGAATGAAAAGAGTATGTGATTGCATATTATACAAAACGACAAAAACAGTTCAACTCTCTAAACTTATGTCAAGTACTAGAAAACAAATCCTGAAGAATCTTTGTTCTTTTATCATGTTTATAAAAATTATGAAAACTTTCAGGCTTGCAACTTTTGTAACCCCTCTAGATTGTTTTGTAAATATTGTAAATATGTATTGTTGTATTTGATATCACTGTACTGATGTTATTATTTTTTGTCATAAACAAACTTAATAATAACCTAAACAATCATACCACATTTTCTTATATCTATTACACTTAGTAATTTAACTCCAATAAGGGAGAAATGTCCTATAGTCGTTGTTTTTCAAATGCTTTAGGTTTTTATAAAATAAATATGCTTATGACAGTATTGTTCTAGTGAAAGATTGATTATTTGACATGTTCTTTAGGTGTTATACCACCAAATCAATTTGTTTACGAAAAAGGGTCGTAAAAAATATTCCCTTGAATGTGACAGTTGTAAGAAATTAATCCTTCATTTTATGGCAGTCAAAAGATTCTGAATAACTAACATGTATCTTCGGGTTCCAAAGCACGTTTTTGTTTTTGGTGTTTCTATAGAATATTTTGAAAACTAACTAAAGCTTGTACAGAGGGAAAAAGAGTGAAATTTTGATTGGTTAACTTCAAGTAATGATTAGTGTCTTATTATGCAATGAAATATTATGTGATATTTTGTCTATATTATTGAAAAGGATAAAATCGTTTTTCATGCCAAGTTAGATATCAATTATTTTTTTACATCGTATGTGACCTTGAGAGCTCACTCATACCGGTGTTATGTTGCAGCATTTGAGTTAGAAAAGAACGAATGTTATCTAGACCATCAGTGCAAAATAACATTTCTTGTCGCTTTTAATTATTATAGAATAAGACTAATCGAAGTTATGGACTTGAGTTATCATCGATATGTTCTTAATTATAAATTAACTATTAACAAAACTTTGAATTTTTGGAATACTAAGGCTTTTTTTATATCTCTGAAAAAGATTACCTCTGCTGTTTTTGGCAAAACTTTTAGGACATTTTTGTCCTCAATGCTCTTCATCTTCGTACTTCACTTGACCTTTTTAACAATTTTTAAATCGAGCGTCACTGATGAGTCTTTTGTAGACGAAAAACGCGTCGGGCGTTAATATTAAGTTTCTATCCTGGTATCTATGATGAGTTTATTATGTAAAAAGACCAGAAAGGAACGATATAATATGTTAAAATCGATACTATGAAATATTGAGAGATAGTAGATTGTGTTGCTATTTGTGTTGTTTTGTTATGCCTTGCGTAACTGGAAATGCATGATTGTGAATTACCTAAAAATGTGTGTTAATAACTTAGTAGTAATAATTACTTGTCTAAACTATAGTGCCTAACAAGATTGTGTGAGGTAGACGAAATTGACTTTAAAACGATCGTATTGACTTTTGATGTGCAGAAATAGGCAGATCGGATATATTTTGACATTATTAACTTACTTCTTACGTTTGGGATTAATTGTAATGAACATATTCCAATGAGACTGAAAAATGCTTTTTTTGATTATGATAAATAATAATTATACCTGCCGTATTCGTGCGTAAAATATATTTCGACATTTCTCTTACGAAAATGACTTGTTCAATGGAACAAAACGTATTATTTGTAAACATTCTCTTTAATCTTCACAATAGGCTTTTAAAAAATAACCTTTCAACTATATATTCCGAAAAATTTGTGAAAATAGAATAATTGGCAATTCTTACCTTTCATACCTTAACTTTCATTGATAAAACATAATATTGACTCGTCCAGTGTCCAGTCTGAAGGTCATTTTAGTTACCGTACACATTCATGCACGTTTTAATTAATCAATAGTCATGTATGAAAAGCATAAACAAGTTTGAAGGTAAACTAATAACAATTTAATCCAATCAAATTGCCTACGATTTAATAACAATGACCGGTCCACATCATAAAAATGTATAGGGGTAAACTGGGTAGGGAGAAAATGTCAGATATTTTAAGTTCATTATTTTGCAATAACGAATAAAAATTTGTGAACCAATAGATTTGTTATAATTTCATAAACATGTCATTATGTATTGGTATAGTTTTTGGATCTTGCATTAGCGTATTTAAGGCTGTAGAAAGTTTGGCCTTCAAAAGTCAACATAATCATTGACTTTATACAGAAAATTCGCCTTTTTAAAACATTGAATGTTTCTCAACTAATACTCGACAACAAAGCAAAATCATTTCTTAAAACACTGCAAAAAAATAATTCTGATTGATGCAGTTGTATTGTCATAAATTGCACTGGAGTGAACAGTGGTACAGCAAACGTCGAATTCCCTCACACAATGTTATCACACACTATAGAAGTCGATGTTCCTGGATTATGTTGAGAACATAACTATTGATAGCTGAGGGTTATTTGAATTATGTCTCTGTGTTCCGTGCTATGACACTTACATTTGTAACGTGTTAATTTGTTGTAATGTATATTTGCTTGAATGTACATGTTACCGGTATATCATAATAAACATTATTTTAGAATACGACTATTTCATATTTTGCATGTAACAAGATATAATAAAAATGCTCCACTTCATTCATTGAAATACATTAATTGAATTGAATAAATATCGAGCTCAAAGTAAATATAAAAAAGTTGGAGTTAATGGAACCTCCAAAAAGAAAGCTCGTCTATATCAAACAATGGAGAGACTGGAAAAAATACTGTTATATTCCTGACTTGATATAGGATTCCTGACGAACATTGTGAGTTAAATCTCGTTTTAAAGCTAGACAATCATCCTACTTGCATGAGTTGCCTATATTTCCGTTATAATGACAAATGTAGGAACAACACAAACAGACAATAGGTGGTTTTCTGCAGTCATTATTGTGTTAAAACAACATAAATATACAACACAACAAAATTCCACACTGGTTTAAAATGATCTTTCTCGATTGCCATTGCACCAATATGCACTTTGATAAATAACTGTGATTGATTGATTGTTGTTTGATTATCATTCAATATTTAAGGTATATTGAAGGAGAGAAAAACAAAAGTGTAATACAACCAATACGAAACGTCTGGGAAAATGGTCGTAGGAATTTCAGGCTCGTTATTTACACTGTCACTGGTAAAGACAGATATATTTATGTTTTGAATCGGCTGTAATTTTGTCTTGCAACAGAACACTATTGAATAATTTATTACGTGTATAAGAGGCATCGTACGAAAAACCCAAAGTTTCATGTTTATACAACTCATACAACCGAACAAAAATCCCTCTTCACCAATGGGTCCGAGACACCATAATTATTTCAATACCCCAGCCTTCTCTTGGGGTTCCTTTTTTGGAGCACTAGATTCAAGGAAAAAATAAAGCATCGGTTTCTTTAGTGGGTTCGGTTGGATATTCTGTTATGTCTTATCGTTTGTGGTTGAAAGTCTTTTTTTCCACACATTTCACATATGTCTTATTTGTCAGTATAGTTGAGTTATTTTCCTTTCTCTGTGGACAAAGTATTGTGTTAGTCCAAGTAATTATGACGTCCTCACAGATGTTATAACATATTACGTTTCCATGTATGTTGGCGTTTGTTTTGTTGTTCCGTTGTTTACCTTTTATAGCGTATGTGTTTTCTGCGGTTTTAGATTAATTTGTAAATTCTCAATCGATTGAAGACTTTTAAACAGGGCATACAACTGTTGCCTTTATTTAACATTATATTGAAATATAATAACTTGTGTTATGGAACCTGGTTTTAATTAAACGTAACACTTGATACATTGTGTGTGTCTGACGCGCTTTTCTGGATTAACCTACATCAGTACATTAAACATTTGAACGAAAGTTAAACTTTTCAAAAGATTCTATCATAAGACCATGAAACCGCAATTTTAATGCAAAAAGTCTGATACAAACGGTTTCATCATGCAATTATTACTTACCACACTTTTCGTCCTGATTTGACAATATATCTCAAATTTTATAAGTATCACTTCGGGGGAGTGAGTACAGTTTTGCCACTTACACCTGTAACTGTCATTAAACTTATCATTGGTAATAGTAAATGAAACATTTGTAGTTCATGTTGTATTTATATTCAAAATATTACTTCCCGTAAATGAAATAAATACATTTTTATTCTATATATATCCAGTTTTTGCTGTACCGGAAATATTTTTATAAGTTTTACATTTAAATGAATTTCTATTTTTATCTGAGTTTAAATTAAATAAATGGAAGCAATTAAAGGCAATTGTGCGTCCGTCAACGATGATTAAACCCTAAAGTATTGTCGGTTATAAAAGGTTCGACATGAAAACTATTAAACAATTTAATTGAGAAAACTAAAGACAAAATTTATAACAAAACAATATACAATAAACAAATTTGACAGACATAAACCAACGACAGTTATCTACATGCCCGACTAAAGATAGGCACATAATAAATGTGACGGTGTTAGACATGTTTGAAGGTGCCAATCCTCTACTTACCTAGGACAGTGGTGTTAGAGTACAACATGAGAGAAAATAATAAATATCAGTAAATGGACGTAACTCTTCAGAGTGAAACCAAGCAGAAAACAGGTAACAAAAACACAGACTGGACTTGACAAATATTTATACATTCATCACACAATGACAGACAGAGTACAGATCTGAGAGTTATCGCAGGAACTGTCAGCAGCTAGTTGAAAGCCAATGACGACTTATAAAAAAATCATGCCTGACTAAAATTGTCTACTTTTTATGAGCATTTGTTATCTGAATCTGCATCTGTTTAGTAATCTTGAACGATAGTACGTTTATAAGGAAATTAAAAATAACGATAGCAATCTTATGATTTTGAAAAGTTTTTAGCTTTTTGTCTTTTTTTATTGAACATATGTAAAAGCAACTTTGAACAACATTAAAATCGTGTTTTATCGTATTGGCTCCCATTTAAAGATGCATGTATTTGAAATGAATTCAAATTACTATGTATAGTACATGTGAGAAACACTTATAATCAAGCGTTCATGATTTATTATTACACAGGTTTCCGTTCAAGATTACTATACAGATTCAGTTTACTACTTTACATGTGGCAAATGTCTGTAAAGGTAAAGGTGTCTTAAGAGATCTTTTTTCCCGATATAAAAAAGTTAGACCATTACTTTCTGCGTTAAAGGGGCACTAGCTGTCAAATTCATGGTCACCGATTTGACTCTAATTCTCGTATTTAATTTATAACAATGAAAAACATTTATCCAAACTACCAAAAGTCTAAAATAAACAGTTTACAGAGCATGGGGTAGATAATATGTAGGTTCGTTTCGTGTGTATTTTAATCCAGACGCCATCTAACAACTATCGATTTGACCTCAGATGACCATATAAGCGATGTAAACATGAATAAATATATGAATAGATTAAACCAACACGTGCAATTGGATTGTTTTTAGTCTGTTTTAGTTTATTTTGTAGATTAAAAATATATATTTCTCATTGTTTTTAACCGTATAAGAATGATTGTATATGGATCGATTCAGTAATCAAATGATTTACCGTAGTTTCACTTTGAATTCATTGTTGACATTCTTTTTCTTTTTAAAAAAAAAAACAGGACACGTACAATGCATGCGTTGTCAATCTCTAGCAAGGGGTTAAATTGAAGTTCACGTGAATACGGATTAAATGAGGTCGACTCATTCACTTGCAAGTGAATCGGTAATTATCAATGTTTCTTTGCTTAATTTGACAAAATTGAATCATTTTGGCTGCTAAAAGCGAATTATTATTTCACTATTTCGCTTTCATTATTGATTGAACAAAAAAATCTTAATTTAGTTTTTTATTTATCTCGTAGCTAGTGCCCCTTTAATGTATGTTCATTTTCATTCACCATCAATTCAACGCTGCATCTATGCCTATGTAATTTCGAAATACAATTTTTGATCACTACGTCAAAACTGATGACAAATGTATTTGTACAAAATAAATTCAGGCTTTGCGTATTTCCCCTTTAGAGAACTGATTGCATAAGCCAGCGCCTTTTCATTGGCTGGTGTTTTATCATATTCACACAAATAATCCTGTGTTAAAGAAATCAGCATTTAATTTGATTGATTTCCTACTAATAGATTACTTACAAAGCAAACTATAATAATAAATATTTCACAGTTGAAGTCATTAGCTTAATAGTAGCTCTATTTACGTTAGATAAAAATTGTCGTAGCAAAGCGAAACTATTGACTGAATTGTTGTGTTATGTTAATTTCCCTACGTTATTATTATTTTTTTGAAAGTTTGAACTAATTGTAATTAACATATTTCTGTTAAGAATAACACTTGTCATAGGTTAATTGAAAGATTGAATATATCTGTTCTTTGTGTGTTGATCTTCCATAGTTACTTTCAAATCTGTCCTATCGATATTAAGAGTAAGATAAAATCATAGGGAATAAGTTGTTAACTAACAAAAGTACAAGGCAGGTATTTCAAACCTTTTAACTATATGAGACAAATTAATGAATAAATAATGCAATGCTTGATTTTGCCAACACTGTAAAAAATAGAAATGTATAAGATTTGTTTTCTGTCACATGCAACAGCAATATTCCCGTAAACAAACTAGTACATAAGTGAGCTGATTGCCGAAAATGTATAGCGCGAGTGAGTACAGCATTAAAGGGGCACTAGCTGCCAAATTCTCATAATTTATTTATAACAATGTTAATAAACTCATCATAGATACCAGGACTAAATTTTGTTTATACGCCAAATTATCAAAAGTATAAAATAACCAATTTATAGGACATGGTCTCAATAAGATGTAACTTCGTTTCGTGTGAATTTTAGCCAAGACGCCATCTGATTGACCTTCTATGACTATGTAAACGATTTATACATAAACATAGATATAAATAGATTAAGCAACTCGTGCAATTGGATTTTTATAGGTCTGTTAAATTTTGTATTATAGATTAAGAATTTATGTTTATCATTGTTTTCCCCTTCATGAGAATATTTTTGTGGATCGAATCAGTCAATCAATTCGCCTCTCTTGAAATTAACGCAATTCAAATCTGGCTCAAAATCGTTATCAGCCCCAAAAAATACCACAACAAGTCATAACACCATGCTCCCTTTTCCTATCCGTAAGCCATCCATTCTACGATTGTAATATTTCAATATATTATTCCCAAACATCTAACAACAGAGCTATGAAACTGATGAATTTTATTTTTATTGAACATCATCCTCTTCATCATTCTTGGCTTTTTCTGAAATGGTCGAGCGCATCAAAAAAACACCAATTGTTTGTTCAATATCGTATCAGAGACACACATATAGTATCATACATGTCTCTGATCTTATTTTGTGTGTTTTTGACCTACTTTGCCGACCTTTTAAAATATAAATGCTAATTAAAATGAATTGAAATAGAAATTTTTACCATTGAGAATTTCTTTATTTATGCTTGCATAAGAAATTTCCTTAAAATGTACTAGATTAATTCAGTTTGTAACTCTGCATGTGGTATGAATTTTTTCTGTCATCATCATAAAGTTAAGAACATTCATTCGTGTGCCCATTCATCATATGATTAGTTCGTTGATCATTTATCCTCTACGATATTTGTGAATTAATTACTGCGTCTAACATATTTGTCAAATATTAATACAAAAGAAAACCCGGATTTGTGGGTTTCCCTATTGGGTCATGATTTTATTTACGTAAGTGCTTTATTATTGGCTGATATCGTTTTGCCATTTTACGTTTAATTCATTGTCAAATAGAATATTATTTTATATAATTAATTTCCTTCAAATAGATTATTATTTAAAATAATTAATTTCCTTCTGATAGATTATTATTTTAAATAATTTATTTCCTTCTCATAGATTAAACCACAAACAAAAGATATCAATAACTATTTCAAAGCTGAGAAGTCAACCAGATTTAAATACCATTAGCTTAGTAATAGCTTCCTTTACAATAGATTCAGTTTGGCGTACCGTTGTGAAACTATTTACTGAATTTTTGTGTTATGTTAATTTGCCGTGTTATTATTATTTTAAAGTTTGTAAGTATTGTAATTAACATATTTTTGTTTAGAAGGGCACTTGTTGTATAGATAATTGAAAGGTTGAAAGTATTTGTATGTTGATTATTCCTTGGTTACTTTCAAATCTGTCAAACCAATATTGAGAGTAAGATAAAAACATATAGGAAATAAGTTTACCATTAGCAATAAAAGTACAGCGTCAAGGTATGTATTTAAAAAATATTTTACATGATGAGAAAAATAACAAAATTCAAATTGTCAGCATACAATTTTTTGCTTTAGCCAAATTAAATATTTGTTGTATGTGCAACAGCAATACTATCTAATTAGATGACTTACCAAACTTGTGTCGAAGCCATTATCTTCTTCAAAACAAGTTTATATTCGATTTTTTATCATATACTATTGAAAACCAAACATGGTTCTTGGGAAGCAAATAATCCCAAAAAATGACAAACACACACAGAAAGAAAAAGAAATTCTTTTACTTTTGAAGCTGAAGTTACAATATCTAGTACACTTGTATAAAAGCTATGGTTTGCCTTAAAGTTTGAGCATTGATTACCGCTGTACCAACGATTTTGCTGATTTCGTTTTTGTTTAATTTAATTAAATAACCCTGTATCCTCATCTTCATTGGCAGCATTTTATACAATCAAACGGATATGTAAGTACAACTTCTGCTTTGTATGTGTCATGTATTCTTTTTTAATTTTTTGAGTATAGAGGATATCATAACTTAATGTTTTGGTCACGTTGTTTTTTCCGTATAGTTGTACTCCTATAAACACGAAACTTAGTAGACACATGTATTATGATAAAGCTTTTAAAATTATTTGCCAAGTAGATCCTGATATCACAGTTCACTGAATTTAAAAATATGATATTGCGAGCGTCCTATGAAAACTCATAATTGTTTCATTCTTTTAATGGTTATAAATATATTTATTGTTTAGAAAATGTCATTTGAAGGTCGAGTTATGATTGCTGCAATCGACTTTGGCACGACGTATTCTGGATACGCCTTCACTATCATTGATTCGTCTCAAAAAGGACCGCTAACTATAAATTTGAATCAAGCTTGGAACGCAGGAGGACACAATCTGCTTTCCATTAAAACACCAACGACTCTTTTACTTGACTCAAACAAACAGCTTGTGGCTTTTGGGTATCAGGCTGAAAATAGATATACAGAATTAGAAATGGATGGTAAATTTGACGGCTATTATTACTTTCACAGATTCAAATTGAAATTGTTTGAAAAAGAGGTAATTTTCATTTGTTACAACATTCTAATAGAGATTGCTTTTAATTTTTCCATTTGTGAAGGGTCTTTCCGTTTTCAATTTTCCTTGAATTTGATATTTTTGTTATTCTACTTTTTGATCCCACTGCTGATGGACTTTTACTCACCGAAGTTATAATTTACTAAGTAGCTAGTGCTACAGTACTGACATGATTTAACATATACTAGTAGCGGGTTTTATCTCGCTGTGTATATATTTTCGCTTATTTTCGCGGATAGAACAATATCGCCAAAATAAATTCCGCAAATTTAAAAGTGCACATGCCAACGTGTTGACAAAAGTTTTGAATTCGCCAAAATGGTAACCGCCAAAATATTGCGTTTACCTTATTCATTATAAATCGCAATAAAATAACCCGCTATACGGTATTGCATTTAATAATGCTTCGTTTAATAAATCAAGAAATAAGATTAAATTAAGGTTCGAATTCCTTTAAGCAAATTGACATTAGATGTATTTATCTATTCTGTTTATGTCTTTGTATGTAGCTTACCGTGTTGTATATCTTAGAGTAAATTAAATATGCTTTTATTTAGATAAGAATGGCTTTATTATGTATATTTCTAAATGTTGATTGTTTTGTCCAAGTAGGTTTCGTACAAAGCTATAGGAACATTGCAAAAATAACTTGATTTAAGCATGTGCAAAACTGAATCTAGTAAATCAAAATTGATCCAAAAAAATGAAGGGACAAATGCACCTAAATTTATAACACATTATCGCTATTTTGTCGATTTTTCCTTTGATCATTTTTTGTGATAATTTTTCATATCATGCTACTCGCTTGAGATGGAAAATTATTGCTAGAAACTAAGGAACCACGTGGCCGTTGCTAATGAAATTGACATGAAACTGACAACATCGTCATAGGTAAAATAGCGATAAACAGATTATCATTGGTCATCTCAACTGGATTGCATTTTTCGCTTTCGCCGTGACCGGCTCAAGCGAGAAAATCAATCTAGTTGAGATAACCAACGATAATCTATAAATACAACTGTTCAAAAAGTCTTGCAACAATAATTTATTCACAGTTTAATATCTCAATATATAAGATATAAGATATTACAAAATTTTAACTTACTTCTAAGCACTTCAATATATCATTAACATCCGAAGATAGCCAAAAACAGCACTGTTGGTGGATTTTGAGTAATTGTCTAAAAGATTAGGGATAACACTCCATACCAAAACTCAACTTCAGTAGAAGTAAATTTACATATTCCATTTTTGTGATTAACTCATTAAAGTAAGACGCGATGTCCTTCAATGCCTTTACAAAAAAAGTGAAAAATTTAAAAGAAACATGTTGCCCTGATTAACAAATGTAATCACGGATGATATGTAAAATATATCTCTTGAATACTGTATTAAATTCCTATATGATTTGACAACTTGTATACGACAACGTTGACACTGGCAGACATTATAAAAAATCGAAGGAAAGCTAAACTATCTTTATAGGTAAAGGCAACAGCAGTATACTGCTGATCGTAAGTCATAAATCAATTGAGAGAAAACATATATATCCAGGTTGCAAAGTAAACCCAAGGGAAACACATCAACTATAAGAAACACTGAAGTGCAAGAAAAAACAAACGGCAATGCAAAACACGCAGAAACGTTAGCATTTTTAGAGAAAAAAAATGGGGGGAAACAAGCAGTACGTATCAATAATATTTTTTATTATATTTGTTACATATAAATTTATTGAACCAAAGAGGAATATTTGCTTTATCTTCAATATTTTGAATATCAAGTTTGATCTTTCTAGAGTTTATCAACTGATTCTGAACTATCAGATATTAGAGGAAAATCAGTTCCAGCAAAAGACGTATTCGCTTCTTCTATACGATTTTTAAAACAGCATTTGATCAGCAGTTTATCTAGACAAGGTGTTGATGTGGCTGACTTTGGAATTATGGGTACTAACCGTGCCCTCTATTTGGTCAGACAGTGCAAAGCAATTCATACGGCAATGTGCAGTAAAGGTTAATATTTATCATAGATATCAGGCTAAATATTGTATACGACAGAGGTGCGATTTGTCTGCACAAGCCTAAACAGTGATACTCGAACCAAAAAAGATGAAAAGACCAGAATAAAGTACAAAGTTTCAGAGCATATATATAAAAACTCATTGTCAATATTAAACTGCGTCTTGTTATCTTTAAATTGCATACCAAGTGCAAGACGTTACATTATTTTGTCAATAATCCTAGAAACTATTTAACTTGCTAAACGTTTGAACCCTTGCAAACGACATTCCAATAAAAATTAACACTGTATATATTCTCATTTCTATTAATACATAAAAATTAAGGATGAAGAATGTGCATGACGATGTATAATGCAATTTCATCCATAATTGAATTTTTCACAATTTTAAAAGAATTGGGAAGAGGAGTCGGGTCAGTTTTCAGAACAAGGATACATGTTATAAAATTCTAATGTATTTAGGCAGGTATACAAAATGACAGTCTGGTGGTTTCCCTAGAATCAGAAGCAGCTTCAATATTCTGCCATCACATTTCATCAAACCTGTCGATCGGTACAAATACAGGTGTTTTGTCCTCGAAGAAGGGAACACAATATATGGTAGTCGACATGGGAGGTATAATTTGTTTTTAAACTTACAAATATAAATGTTTGCATGAAATGTCGGTCACAAATTGAAAGAAAAAAAGTTAATCGTTATTATTTTTAATTGTTTGAAAGAAAGTTATTGAAAACATAGAAAAACAATTGATAAAAGAAAAATTGCCTTGTCCTATTTTACCTTCTCAATGGCATTAATAATGTTAATCTCGTGAATGGTAATTGGCAAACATTGTTTTCATCTGAGTGAGAAGGAAACAAACAAGAAACAGTCAATTGTTTATTTTCAACATTTCTTCTATGTTTTTATTTTTATGACTTAAATAGGGCAATATTTTTGTTTGTTTGAAGAAATAACTATGGAGTTCCTTCTATTTATTTGCAGGTGGAACCAGTGATATAACAGCTTTAGAAAACATCGGCAACAACAAATTGAAAGAAATTTGCAGAGCATGTGGTGCTGATTGTGGTGGCATTGCCGTTGACAATGCATTCTATACAATGTTTATGCACATCGTTGGACAAGCTGTTATTGATGATTTGGTTAATTTGAGTCCTACAGCTCACTTGGATTTGTTCAGAGAATTTGAATGCGTCAAGCGATCTTTAACTCCTGAACAAACTGGAAAAGTAACCATGTCGATACCTTTCCTGACTTTGACTCAAATATGTGAAAAACATCACCGTAAAGATTTTGTTAGCTTGTTAAAAGAATCTAAATATAAACAAGAAATGACGATTGTCAACGACAAATTGCGAATTGAAATTGATTTACTCAAACTATTGTTCAAGCCAACTACAGACAAAATTGTTAATCTGATAAAAGATAAGTTACACGAGATTCAAAATAAAAAAGCTATCACTATCATCTTAGTCGGAGGGTTCTCCGAAAGTCTCATTGTGCAACATGCAATAAAGACTTCTATTCCTTCACATAATATAATAGTTCCAAACGAAGCTACTCTCGCTGTTCTGAAAGGAGCAGTCATTTTCGGAACTGATCCAAATGTAATTGTATCTCGTGTTGTACGTCATACATATGGGTTTCAAGTTTCGAACGATTTTGATCCGAAATTACACGAATTCCATCGACAAGTTGAAGTCGATGGTTTGGAACTTTGCGAGAAAGTATTTGAAAAATTTATGGGGATCAATTCAACTGTAAGTCTAGGACAGACACTGAAAGAAACTTTTACGACCACTAAAAAGTTTCAAGAGATTCACTATCTACCTCTCTTCACATCAACGAAGAAAGAACCAGGTTATACTGATGACAAAACATGTAAACATGCTGGAAATGTAGTTGTTAGAATACCGAACCCCACTGAACAATATCGTGATATAGATGTCACCATTAGTTTCGGACATACTGAACTTCAAATCGAGGCTGTTGACGTTGAATCGGGTAATATGTATCAAACGACGTTTGAATATGTATGAATTCAAAGTGCGAATTATTTTACATTGTTCTAGGTAACTGATACTAAAACCTCCGCTCCAAAGGAATGGATACACTGTTAACGTCCGTGTTTCCGTCTGTCCTTCCCAACTTTTGAGATTAGCATAACGTACTGTGTGGTGATTTTTCCAATTCTTCGCATAACAACTTCATGTTCATCGAATACTTGTATATTTTTTCACTTAACAGACTTGCGTGAAATCTGCGTCGTAACTACAAATATAGGTTTTCTATATAACTTCGGAATCAACCTTCATACAAAAGCTATACCATGTGATACATTTTGTCACGCCTTATACTCACCAACTTTCTGATTACTGAAAACTTAAAGCGTGAGTGAATATTAGCATTAAACTCAGAATATCTACGTGACTTAAAATTCTTTACGCCAGACGCTACGGGGCGCCGAATGGGACTCTTGTGGTTTTGTACAAAATTCAATTCTGTCATAACAAAATCATTTTTGTCTTACAAAACTATGTGCTACAGACTTGTTTTGTGAGAACTTCAATTTTGTGATGACAAAATTCATTTGTGTAGACAAAATTCATTTTTGTCATGACAAAATTCATTTTTGTAGACAAAATTCATATTTGTCATGACAAAAGTCAATTTTGTCTTAAAGGTATGCAAATATAAACATATTTGCATACAAAATTGACTTTTGTTACCTGATATGGAAATTAAATCACAAAAGTCAATTGTGTACGGTAAGATTCAATTTTGTGAGACAAAATTGACTTTTGTGAAACAAAATTAACTTTTGTGAGACAAAATTAACTTTTGTGAGACAAAATTGACTTTTGTGAGACAAAATTCAATTTTGTCATTTTTGTTGAGACAAAATTCAATTTTGTCATTTTTGTTGAGACAAAAGTCAATTTTGTTAATTTTGTTGAGACAAAAGTCAATTTTGTAAATTTTGTTGAGACAAAAGTCAATTTTGTTAATTTTGTTGAGACAAAAGTCAATTTTGTCAATTTTGTTTTGTCAATTTTGTGGAGACAAAAGTCAATTTTGTCAATTTTGTTGAGACAAAAGTCAATTTTGTCAATTTTGTTGAGACAAAAGTCAATTTTGTCAATTTTGTTGAGACAAAAGTCAATTTTGTGACGACAAAATTCATTTTTGTGATGACAAAATTCATTTTTGTGATGACAAAATTCAATTTTGTAACAACAAAATTGACTTTTATGAGACAAAATTGACTTTCGTGAGACAAAATTGACTTTCGTGAGACAAAATTGACTTTCGTGAGACAAAAATCAATTTTGTTGAGACAAAAGTCAATTTTGTTAATTTTGTTGAGACAAAAGTCAATTTTGTAAATTTTGTTGAGACAAAATTCAATTTTGTCAATTTTGTTGAGACAAAATTCAATTTTGTCAATTTTGTTGAGACAAAATTCAATTTTGTCAATTTTGTTGAGACAAAAGTCAATTTTGTCAATTTTGTCTCACAAAAGTCAATTTTGTGTAACAAAAGTCAATTTTGTGTAACAAAAGTCAATTTTGTGTAACAAAAGTCAATTTTGTGTAACAAAAGTCAATTTTGTGTAACAAAAGTAATTTTTGTGTAACAAAAGTAATTTTTGTGTAACAAAAGTCAATTTTGTGTAACAAAAGTCAATTTTGTGTAACAAAAGTCAATTTTGTGTAACAAAAGTCAATTTTGTGTAACAAAAGTCAATTTTGTGTAACAAAAGTCAATTTTGTGTAACAAAAGTATTTTTTGTGTAACAAAAGTCAATTTTGAGTAACAAAAGTCGATTTTGTATGCAAATTAGTTCACAGAAACCAAACTAAACTAATTTAAATACAAAATTGACTTTTGTCGCTCAATTTTCAAATTAGGTAATAAAAGTCAAGTCTGTGTAACAAAAATGAATTTTGTCATGACAAAAGTGACTTTTGTCCGCTGATAGATAATTTTGTATGACAAAATTTCAAATTTGTAGTATGATACAATTTTTGTTAAACTGAACTCATTTTTGTTGAACAAAAGTCACTTTTGTCCGTACAAAATTGAATTTTGAGTACAAAACCACAAGAGTCCCATTCGGCGCCCCGTAGACGCCCGTTTCGTTTGCAAAAGACTGATCTGTGACGCTCAAATCAAAATATTTTGATAGGCAAAATAAAGTACGAAGTTGAAGAGCATTGACTTTATAATTCTGATCATGTCAATGATATTCCATCTCAACATTTAAAAAATATAAATACATATTTACAGCAAATCTGTTTTCTACCAGTGATTCAACGTCACAACGCTGAAATATGGTTTGTTTCCAATTGTTTTAGATCGACAAACCGCTTGCACCATTTTCCGTCATCGGTCACAGTAAACAACTATCGTAGTTAAACTACTTTTTAGTTAATACCCTTTAGGTTTGTTATGTTGACTCCTTTAATTGTTATTGTAGATATAACAAATATTTATAAACAAGGGGTTGAGTTAATTTCTAATTTTTATTTGTATGGTATATATCAAAACTCAGAAAAAGAACAACAGAAAAATATGACGGAAAGTACAAATTGGAAAAAGAATATCGTCAATACGTACAATACCAAACCCAAAAGTAAAAACAATCATTCAAACCAATAAACAAATCGTAATTGTGTAAACCTATTATCTTTCTACGAAACAGACTACGATTGTGTTTTTATAGTTCAACGATTTTAAAATTTTGACTACTGATCGGTAAAAACGGTTTAAAAAACAAATCAGCAATTACTGTTTCAATGTGAATATAAAGGTAAGGAAGTTTTTTATTTTCATAAAATATGTATTTACTTTCATTACAACTATTGGTATCAACCTCATATGTTTTAACCTTTGATAACTATGTAATATATCATAATTATTAGTTTCCGAGTTCAATAAAAAAAAAATCATCTGACATTTTATGAAAAGGAAACTATATCCATCATTTGGCATCCATCGTCGTCTGTAAAAATTTCACATTTCCCATCTTCTTGATGATCAACAAGCAACCAAAGCGACATAACATTATGGTCCACAGTTTTTTTATCTTTATTTTCACAGAAATGCCATGAAACTACTTGACTGATTTGGACCAAACTTGCCATAAATAATGTTTACAAGTGATTGGTCATGGTCAAATGAAACAAAATGATCATCCGTGGCAATCTTTGATACTGATAGGTCAATTTTCAAAACTTTTCAAAGAGCATCAATAAAAACAGCTTTCTATTCAGTTGCATCTAATAATTCATTTTCAAAGTTCTCTATAGATTTAAAAGTTATGTGTGTTCGCATGTTCAGTTTATTTTCTAACTTTTAATTCTCAAATACAAAACGAACTAGCTATATAGTCAAAAGGGAAGTAACTTAGTTTTTCACACCTCGAAAAATACCAATGTGTCGGTATTATTTGTGAAAAGAATCATACATTAATATTATTACATATTTATTGATATAAATTCAATTCAAAATAAAGGTTTAGATTTTGGTAACCAATGTTTGCAAACAAAATGTGTTCTTACGTATACTATTTAAAATTAATAACACGCTACAACTTATCTTTTCAATTATGAAAATCTGATTTAATGTTACACAAAAAATATCACTTTATGTAAATAACTTATATTTTAATTTAGTATGGATTTTTGTGACTGCAAAGAATTTACACATGTTTTTCGCAGTCTGAATTAAAGTAATGAATTTCAAAATAGATAGATGAAGGTAAAAAAAAGTCTCGAAGAATAACAAAGGAAAGGTTTGTCATTATATGTATAGTAGAGCAGTCTTAATAGCGGCGTTTTGCATTTGCGTCGATCTGCATTTCATTTGCGCCGATTTTTTCTTTCATTTGCTCCGAATTTTTTTTTCAAACAGATCTTATTTGACTATGTTGTGTTTGTAGTTGATAGTACATACAGTATATAAAATACACTCTCTCGAAAAAAAAAATAATCAAGAAAAGTATAACGACAAGGGTAAACAAATTGGAAAAAAAAAACACAGTTATCTCTTGCCTATGATTAGCAATTCTGGTCCAACCTGCACAAGGAGTGCCCAACGCCAAAAAAACACGATAGATGGATGCATAAGTACCAAGTTACGCTAAGCGTCATACGATCAAAAGGAACACAATAGTACAATACAGTGGCGGATCCAGAAATTTTCATAAGTGGGGTCCCACTGGCTGCCTAAGAAGGGGCCCACTGGCTGCCAAAAATGGGGCCCATTTTCGTCATGCAACCGTGATTCCCTATATAAGCAACCCTCCCCCCTAAATCTGCCTCTGCAATAACAAACAAAGGGAAAACTTTGTACAATGAATAGAACAAACTGAACCTGTTAAAAATTTCAATGAAGAAAATAAATACAACATGTTAGTATTGCTTCAAAACTATAAATTAGCGGATTGATGTTCTTTCCTATAAATCTATATATATATATAAATAAAAAATGTAAAAGCTAAACGTAACATCCAAAAATTGTAAAAATCAATTCTCAACTTAAACATTTAATTAACACACTCTATTAAGCCAGAATAAATATCTTTCTTTGTAATCTTTAATATGGACCAATGTGGTTTGCAGGAGTATAGTAAATATATGATTTTCTTATGTATACTATATAATAAAATATATATAAAGTTTGAATTAGTTATTTGCATAGTAATTAATGACGAAATGACGTCGGCTTACTGCGGCAATAACATAAAGAAAACGTCTATTATGATTTTAATATTTTATTTACAAACTGGAAAATTCATTTTTCAACTCTTTAAATTATTGTGACATAAAATCAATAGATATATGGCTTTATTGAATTACACATGTGTTCAACAATTCTTATCTTAATATCAGGTCAGAAAAAAACACCCACCTCTACAATATTTTGAAAATTTCTTTATATCAAAATCTGATTGATACGTCTCACCACATTATAAGGCAACCAATAAATAATCCACAGGATTTTACACCGACAACCGAAAACTTGTCTATATAGCAGTTCGAAAACAAATGTTCCATTAATGATTTTTAAGACAGGCCAATTGAGAATAGAAGACAGGGTAAGATAAAGGTGGTATACTAAATTAATGCAAGTTAGTGTGTTATTTGTCAGAAGTCAATGTAAAAGACACAACAAAATGGTGAGCAAACCTTTTTTGATTGTAACTATGTGAATGGTGGCAGATTTGTTTATAGAAATATTTTTCAAAAACAAGGAGCAATCCCGGTTGTTATCTGTGCCATGTCAACTTAAGACGGGTGCAACATATAGAGAAGAATCTGCTTACCCTTCCAGAGCACCTGAGATCACCCCTAGTTTTTGGTGGGGTTCGTGTTGTTTATTCTTTAGTTTTCTATGTTGTGTCAAGTGTAATATTGTTTGTCTTTTTGTCTTTTTCATTTTTAGCTAAGGCGTTGTCAGTTTGTTTTAGTATTATGAGTTTGACTGTCCTTTTTGGTATCTTTCGTCCCTCTTTTAAGATTAGTATTAGCATTTTGAATAAATCTGGTTTTACTATGGTCTTTATACATGTCTTCAGATGGTCTTAGTGCATGTCTTATATAAAGGATGTAGGATGATCGCAGTGCATGTGAGTTTAACAAAATCTTCCAATAATTAGTCATGCTCCTTATTTTGTTCAGATGTTGTGGTATTTAGATGGTCTTGAATAGTCTGGAAATTAGGATGTCGTTAGTCGAAGTAAAAAATACAAATTTGATAACATTTCTCCATGTTAGTTGACTTCAACGTGCATTGGATCTGAACTATAACTGCTTGGCATAGTGTATACCCCACATCTTCGTTTATGTATATTCAGCACCAGTGGTGTCATTCTGTTAAGTTGGTTTACTTCAGAATCTTTTCTTACTTATGTTGATTCAATATATTTATATTTCATATATAAATGCATGCGTCATGAGCCTGTAAATTCAGTGGTTGTCGTTTGTTTATGTGTTACATATTTGTTTTTCGTTATTTTTTTCACAAAAATAATGCCGTTAGTTTTCTCGTTTGAATTGTTTTACATTGTCTTATTGGGACCTTTTATAGCTGACTATGCGGTATGGGCTTTGCTCATTGTTGAAGGCCGTACCGTGACCTATAGTTGTTTATGTCTGTGTCATTTTGGTCTTTTGTGGATAGTTTTCTTATTGGCATGAGTATCTGAACTTTCTTATGGAGGACTATCCTAAGGAAGACTTGTTTACACCCTAGTGTTGTCTCAATGTCCTCACCATATAACATATCTTTGAATACTTTAATTTACATGTCCTCAATAAAAAAAAATACATGGTCCTAAAATCATTAATCGTTGGGAAAATCATGGTCGTAAAATCATTAAGAGTAACAAAAATACAATAGGTTTCGATCGCATTGTTACCATAATACAGTAAAGTTGTTAGTAATTGCTTTCATCTACAAGTTAATTTGTATACATTTTCTTATTTTTACAGTATACAAAACATATTTTCATTTTCAACAATACCAATTTAACAGTCCAATCAAGGTATTTAAACCATTTAAATAGAATCTAAATGCTAATGGGGAAAATCCAAACATCACTGATCCATACATTTATTTATTTATATTTGTTAGTGCTTGTTTACTCGTGTGTTACCTATATTTTTTGGATTTCAAGTTAGAGACGTAAGTTACACGCTATCAATTATTTGATCATATTTTTAAAATAAAATGTACACTTTTGTTCATGTTTAAAATGAAAAAAAGTATAATAAAGAAGATGTGGTATGATTGCCAATGCCTGCAGAAAATATAAAAAAGAAGATGTGGTATGACGCCTTTTTTGTAGGATCTCAATTTCTGAAATAAATTTAAGTAAAGAAATTCGTTAATAGCTGTTAGATTGATGTCTTGTACATTTTTCATATATATTTTGTCTTCTCTTTTACTTAAACTGTGTCCTATTATTTAGAAAACCAAGTAACCTTCATTTTTAACATTTACCTAATTAAATATTGTATTTCAATGAAAGTACATATCTTATTCTTAAATGATAAACATAAAAGCTCGATTTTTTTCTTCACTGATGTTTGCCAACAGATTTTGTATTATTACTATAGTACAAAACCCGGGTAGAAATTCATTTAGAAAGATTTTGAAGTTAATAAACTTATGTTATTGATAAATTTTACAATTTGAGTGTTATGATGTTTTTGGGAAGACATGAGAGACTATTTTTTTTTTAAATAATATATAGATTTGTAAACAAATATTGATTAAACTGCGTCACACTTTAATTTAATTTTTTTTATCAATGAATATTTATAGATAAAACACGTATATTTTAAGCACGAATGCGCTAGGATCCGGTATCGTTAAAGTTCATTTTAGTCATACACTCGTAAAAATATATAAGTTAAGCTAATAAGGCTATTTTCTGAATCTTTTATTTTAGCAAAATGGCGACCAAAGGAAAGGAGAAATTTGAACTTGTAGTGGCACTGGATATAGGAACAACATACTCCGGCTATGCATATTCAACAGTTGAAGATTTCAAGACAAATCCACTGAATATTCAATACATACAGTCATGGAATGCTGGAAGGAAAAGAATGGTGTCACACAAAACTCCAACGTGTCTTATGCTGAACAAAAATGAAAAACTTGTTGCCTTTGGATACGAAGCAGAGGCTGCCTATGCCAAACGTATTGCGGATGAGGGTCACAAGAATTCGTATTACTTCCATCGTTTCAAAATGAAACTCTGCAAGAGAGAGGTACATATAAATTTAGTATTTCTGCTTCTTCTTAGACATAAGTGACTGCCTTCAACAAAAACTGAAGATTATGTCACAATTATAAATAAATAACGGAAAATGAAAATAACAAATTTACAACAAGTTGAAGTGAAGGAATTAAATAAATATTGGACTCCCGCTGTTTCATTTATTTAATTTGCATGTTACTATTTTCATTCAGTACAGTTTTTGATTCTTCAATACATTTTTCGAGTTAATTCTTGACACTACTAGGTTTAGGGGAGGGTTGATGTCCCTATATAACATGTTTAACTCCGCCGCATAATGGCGCCTGTCCAAAGTCAGGAGCTTCTAACCTTTGTTAGTCTTGTCGTATGTTTTTTTTTAATTTCAATTCATTTATATGTTTTGGAGTTTAGTGTGACTTTCATTTTCAGTTAACTAATATAAAAAAAAGTATTTAGGGGTCAGCTGAGGACCACCTCCGGGTGCGGGATTACTCGCTGCGTTGAAGACTCATTGGTGATCTTCGGTTGTTGTCTGCCCTTTGGTTGGGTTGTTGTCTCTTTGACATATTCCCCATTAACATTCTCAATTCTATTTAAAAAATTCTTATTTTTCATTATTTTTGTTATAACATTTACAAAGTGGCATTTCTTGATCATTAGAAAAATTACTAGTGTAAAACCATTCAAACGGGAAAACCAACGGTCTAATCTATATAAACAAAACGAGCCTGTCATGTATAACACGTGCGATGATTCAGATTGGTGATTTTTTTTCGTACGGTTGTTGTATATTTTGTCGATGCATTCGGCTAGAGACACATGCATCTTGTACTTGTTCATTTCTAGCTACTTTAGTATTTTGTTTGTACAAATTACCATCAATAAACAGTTTGTAATAAGATCTATCCAAACATAATCTTTGTCTGTCGTTTCGAATCTCATACCTGTCAACTGACCCGTATTCTGCGGGTGTGACCCGAGATTTTCACAATTATGAGGGATCACCCGGGAATTCCGAAAATGACCCGATTTCACCCGTTTTTCTTAGCTTTGAGATTGATTTCATAAGTAATAGTCCTTTGAAATACCGGCAAATTCGTAATTCTTCCATGAACAGGAAGTTCATTTAGCTATACAAACTGTCAAATTAAGTAACCCATTAAGTGTATGGCTTCACTTGACAGCTTTGGTGTCAAACAAACTGTTAATTAACACCAATTACCTTAGCTTTAGCAGAGACATATAATACAATTATATGTCTCTGGCTTTAGGTCGTAAATAAATTGTAAACATATTTCAAATAGACGTCTAGAGTTATTTCCCCTTATTTGTCACCATTCAAAATTATTCCTTATATTTATAGATTATCGTTGATCATCTCAACGAGATTGATTTTCTCGCTTGAGCTGGAACAGCGAAAGTGAGAAAAGCAATCGAGTTGAGATGACCAATGATAATCTTTTTATCGCTATTTTACCTATGACGACGTTGTCAATTTCAATGTCAATTTCGTTAGCAACGCCACGTGGCCTCCTTAGTTTCTAGCGATAATTTTTCCATATCAAGCGAGAAGCTTGATATGAAAATTATCACAAAAAAAAGGTCAAAGGAAAAATGCACAAAATAGCGATAATTACGTTTTATGGGTGAAAAAGATTAAATCATTAATAAATATAAAATTTAAATACATATTGAAAATTAAATTTTTATTATTTATATTCCTTTATACAATTTTTAAAAAAAAAAGTTGAAAATTATTTTTTTACATTTATACCTTCTTTAACTATATTACTATATTTTTATCACAGTCTAATTTACATTTGAAAATTACAACCGACCGTGCAAGGGCTGTATAGCCAGTCAAGGTCGTTAAAAACTTCCATTTGTTTGTTTGAAAATTACTGATGAACAATTTTAATTCTTTAATTGAATAAATACAAATTAAGAATAAAGATGAAAAAAAAATTGAATAAATACAAATAGTTAAGAACTTAACACTGTTACACAGAATTATAAAAATCTTTCAAAGTGCAATGAAGTAATAATCAATAGGATTTAAAATGACTTAACCAAGTGAACATGCATTGATGTTGTGGTATCTTTGATATACTTTACAAGAAAATGTACCATAAATACTGAAATTCAGCTCGAAAAAGTTTGTACGCGTTATGACCTGAGATTTGATTCTTCAATGCAGGTCATGACCTGCATTTTCATCGTCACAGGTTGACAGGTATGGGATCTATATTTGCAGCTTGAAAAATACTTTTATTTACATAATTATTTATGATTTATATTTAAGAATTGAATGCTTCTTTTTGTAAATTTATTGGGGGGGTAAAAGCGTTGACCGAAGTACATTTTGTATGAAGCGCGGAAGCGCTTCATTCTAAAAATGTACGCACGGTCAACGCTTTTACAACCCTATAAAGTTACAAAAAAAAGCATTCAATACTTATAATTACATTTTTTAGCTAGGATCATGAAAACATGATTGTTATCCAGTTTTGTTATATTCACCTGTGCACTTTATTGTGGGACCTCGTGTCATCATGCATGATAAATGTTATTGTCTCATGCAATTGTTTACGGAATAACATGTGATGTGCTGTTAGCCAATCAGAATAACGTATTATAATGAAATATACATCTAATGTAATTATTTCATAATGTTTAAATATTGCGCAACATCGATTATGAATGAATTGATACTGTCTTTAAATGCCGACAGTTTGATGAAAAAAAAATTAATCCCTAATCCTCGCTTTCGGCTATAATTTTGTTGCTGGATACATTATATTTTGATTAATTCAATTCCGCATAACAATTATACTTTAATATTGTATCTTATAATTAATTTATAGACAAGACAAGACAAGACAAATATTTATTAAGTCTCACCACTAGTTACATCTAATATACACAATAATTAAACACAAGTTAACAACAAGAGCCACCCTATAAAGAGTTATGAGAGACTATAAAACATGTTCAAGTCAAGAATCATGTGTTTTAAGTGGTAGGGTAGTCTAAAATAAAAATAATTGCCAAAACGTAGTATCTTTTGATATCAAAAATATTATAAAAATGGTAGGTCACCGTGCATGTTCTCAAGCTGCAGGATGATTTTGTATGGATTATACAGGAAAAAACACAATTTTGTAAAAAGAAACAAAACAAAATGATAGAATTGTAAAATAAGATACGAGAAGATTGCTTTGATAATATCAAAAGAAAAGATAGGGTCACCGTACGTTTTTTCTGGCTAAAAGACAAAATAGGACAATTCTATATAAATTGCACTGTTTTAAGGTTACCTCCCCTTAAAATGCCAATTTGAAAATATTTGAAAACAACAAAAAAATAATCATCCTTTGTAAAAATATTAATAATTTTAAGTTATATTCTTATAAATTGGTTCTTCTAAATCAAAATTCACATTAAATATCTGCATTCCTGCATCATATTATGCTAACTTAATAGAAAATATGGACCTTAGATTCTCTGTTTTTTACAATCCAAGATGGCAGAGATGTTGGTTTTTTTTTAATTTCATTGCAAATTTTGGGAGCAGAGAATTAATACGATAAATTCGTTTGTAAAAAGAACTATAATGTCTGCATTTATATCAGACATATGTAAAAAATAAATTCTCACCAACAATATTAACTAGATTAAAAATAACATTCCGGATATATCATTATACAGGAAATTTTAACAAAACATGTTTTTCATCTTCAATGTCATCAATACAGTTGAAAATCTATTTTCAATATCAATATTTTCATAACGACCATTTCAAATTCTGATGGGTGCAACACCACATCTAAATTTTGCTTAAACACACATGTATCTACCAAATATATATTAAAAGTAAAATAGTTTTCTCAGTACGCCATATAATTTTTGAACATTTTATATATATGTAAGTAATTTGCTTTTATCATTCGGCATAATTGTGTCACGCCATTCTTCTTTCATTTTTTATAAAGATACATTTTCGATATTCTTAATTAAATCCGTGTTGAAAATAGCACCAATACACAAATAATCCTTGTCATGTTCTTTATTATTTTTTTTTACACGTGTAACCTATATGTCTATTATTATTCCCCTTTTAGCAAAACTTATAGGTTGACATACCATTCATCCTTTAACTTTTTTCTGTAACGCAAACATATATTGATTTGATATTTGGTAGATAGTAATGCCATAAGGAGAGACAGAGCAATATTGAGTTGTATTCCGTTTTTAGCAATTTGTTTTACTGTAATGCGAACATATATTGATTTGATATTTGGTCATGCCATAAGGAGAGACAGAGCAAGATTGAGTTTTTTATTCCGTTTTGAGCGATTTGTTTTTCTGTAATGCGAACATATATATATTTTATATTTGGTAGATAGTCATGCCATATAAGGAGATACAGAGCAAGTTTGAGTTTTTGAGCGATTTTTTTAAAAAGTTGTCGCCTTTGGAAAACAAAAACAAAAACTGCTGAAAATCTCAGTTTTACGCGCTATTTTCTATAAAGCTTCTATCAATAGGCTTTAGTTTAAACATATTTTTTTTTCAATAGGCTTTATATCTAGTTTTAAATCAAATATTTTAAGAAGTTACAGATTGCGTAAACAAATGCGTTTTGTTTAAGCTCAGCATTTTTTGTCGAAGATGTGACCCTGTAAAATAATAGCATAGTTCTTACACTATTAACTATTATATTTAATCTTTGTACATTTCAGGCTATAACTAAAAACATGTCAATGAAAGATGTAACAGGAAAGACTGCCAGGGCATTAGATGTGTTTTCTTTGTCCATCCGGGCACTAATCGATCACTTTCTGAAACAAGTGGATGTACCTCTGTCCAAAATACGCTGGGTTATAACTGTCCCTGCAAGCTGGTCAGACATAGCTAAACAGTTCATGGCGGGAAGCGCAATGATGGTATGTATAAGAAACACAAAACAGTTCATGGCTGGAAGTGCAATGATGCTATGTATAAGAAACACTCTACCGTCGACAGAAGTCAGTAATCATTTTCTTAACTGCGTTGATTACCGCAATACTTATGTTAGTAATATTATTGGATCATTTTAATACCTTTAACTTTTTCATCTTATCTGACCCAGTCATTTGGTAACTTATGAGCGCACAAAGAAATGGTCTTATCCACGCTGTTATGAAAATGATTCTAAATCAGAATGCTTTCTTGTCATATAATTACATTAGATGTATGTTTCATTATAATACGTTATTCTGATTGGTTAATTGCACATCACATGTTATTCCGTAAGCAGTTGCATGAGACAATAACATTTCATTCATGATGACACGAGGTCCCACAATAAAGTTCACAGGTGAATTTAAAAATTTCACTTCATGAAAATCGTGTTTTTATAATCCTAGCTAAAAAATGTAATTATACGTATTGAATGCTTCTTTTTGTAACTTTATAGGGTTGTAAAAGCGTTGACCGTGCGTACATTTTTAGAATGAAGCGCGGAAGCGCTTCATACATAATGTACTTCGGTCAACGCTTTTACACCCCAATAAATTTACAAAAAGAAGCATTCAATTCTTAAATAAAAATTTTCACTCACATATGAAAATATTTTAGACTAGATTTAGCGTTGGATTATCATATAGTAGTGTATGAACAAGCACGCACGTTTGGTGCTGTTTCTTTAGAAGATATGTATGAAATTATGTAAAAAAGATCACTTAGAAAAAGTATTATAATGGTTTCAATTAAAGAAAAGAAATGTTGTAATTGTCAAGCTACGGACCTTAAAATAGGTGTTGCAATATCACAAAAAATCTTCTGCAAGTTAGGGCATTATTCAACACATGTTTTCATTTTCGAAGTCATTCTTGAAATTTGAAATATGTATAATACATCGAACATAACATTGTCAAACACTATCTAAACTTGCTCATTTCAGGCAGGAATTCCAGAGGAACAACTAATCATAGCGTTAGAATCAGAGGCTGCAGCCATATATTGTGAAAATCTGAATTCAGAAAAACGTAAAGGATCAGATCATAGATATTCTATTAAAAACGACGGAAGTAAATTTATGATGGTGGATATTGGTGGTAAATACATATACACTTAACACATATAAAATGATGCAGTTTTATTTTTTCATCACAGTCGCATACAATTTACCATGGTTTTATTGCAAATGAGACCAACAAAGTTTAATTCAGTAACATTGTCACAACTTAAAAAATGTGTGACCTTTTTGTCATATGTGTGAACATCTATTCAAAGACCAGCTGTTTTGCCTAGTCACTTGAGTGGTCTCTTAAAGGTTTGACTGTATATCAATCATCTTAAATTCAATCATAACAATTGATATCTGTTGTTTTCTACAGACCAATCTCTTTGGTGACTATTTTTTTCAAATTTAATCTCTTGTTTATAGATTTAAAAAGGTGGTAAGTTTGTATTGTAACATTGGCAACCTCTTTTGAGTATTAATCGTATACATGGACTACATCCGTAGCCTGTTCTTTGTTATTGATTAAATCATGTGTCTAAATTTTCAACTAATTTTTGTTCTAGGAGGCACAACTGACATTACAGTTTTAGAAAAATTAGCAGATAACAAAATGAAACAGCTTTGCTCATCGACCGGTGGGATATTTGGTGGCATGTCCGTTGATGAAGAATATATTGAAATGATAGAAAATATCATCATGGGAGCAGTGATGCGGAAATTAAAATCTGATTACCCACAGTCATATCTCGAAATGTTAAGTAGCTTTGAATATCTAAAGCAAAATATAGATTCCAGCCTAGCAGGACAGATCTGTGTTAACATACCATATGATGTGATTAGTTCCCTTTGTAAAAGTCAAGCGGGCGAGACATTTGAGTCATTGTTAGAATCGTCAGAGTACAGTGGACGAGTATCATTGGAAAAGGGCAAACTTAAAATAGACGCTGGTCTTTTAAGGTCATTCTTTAATAAGCCTATTGCGGAAATGATTACATTGATGAAAGAATGTTTCAAAAAATGCGAACCTGAGAGAGTACGAATAATTCTTGTCGTAGGTGGATTTTCGCAGTGTCCATTCCTACGTGAGGCCCTCAAGACAGCTTTCCCAAGAAAGCTTATCAAATTTCCGCATGAACCCAATCTTGCTGTCCTGAAAGGAGCAGTCTTGTTCGGCCATGAACCCAGTTTTATTGCGTCAAGGGTTGTTCGATATACGTATGGTGTAGAAGTGTCTAAGGATTACGACCCAAGACTTCATTCCTCAGACAGACGAGTCATTGTAGATGGAGAGGCTTTGTGTCGAGGCGCATTCGATACATTTATGGCGGCGGAAACTTCAGTTCCCATTGGAACAGCTATTACAGAAACATACACTACAACCGAAAAAAATCAAAAGTCGCATTATCTGCCAATTTACATTTCAACAAGTAAAAATCCCAGATACACAGACGATGATGAGTCGTCTTACTTGGGTACTATTAAAGTGCCAATACCAAATCCTAGTGAAATGTACCGAGATGTCAAGGTCAACTTTTATTTTGGATTTACAGAACTTGAAGTTGAAGCCATAGACGTAGAAACAAATGAAAAATGTGAAGTAAAATTTGATCTTTTGTAAACGAGTATTCACGTACGTGTATATGCATTTAATTTGTTTCGGTTTACACGCGTAGTTTGTTTGAATGAGAAGTTCACAGTCAAGCGAAAAGTGTTAGGAACAGATTATCAAGATGAATTTCTGTGAGAGACTACATTGTCTTTAAGATAAAAAATGTACAAGTGTTTTGTACCAAGTGTGTTGGCGATTTTTAATAAAAGGTAACTTATTCTTAGCATGACTTTTTGTTTGAATGAGTAGTCCTTGTTGTATAACACTAAACCAGACCCTTTGTCTTTCGTTTAGCATTTTGAGTTTTTGTTTTGAATTAAATGATGATTTTTACTCATTGTTAGATTTATATGTACATCTTTCAAGACTCGGAGACACGCAATGTTATCTATATATCAGCATTTTTGACATGTGTTATCATCCAGATATTTTTTGATTTCTTGTTTGTTTGGGTTGCATTGTCTTTGACACGTAACCAGTATTTCTTTTATGTATGTGCATGCTGATGTTGTATTTATCTTTATGTATGGTGATCTGACTGTGAAATTTAATACTGATAAAAATAACTCAACGTCTAAGATCATTATTATCATGATGACAAACGCACGGATATGTTCCTGATCATTGTAACTACAATTCCGTCCTTTTTACCGAATATGAAGTACAGAATTACTAAGTATACTTACCGGGTGTGTCGGACATGAACAAGACGACGGGTGAACATGTGGAGCAGGATCTGCTTTCCATTCTTGAGCACCTGCCGGAGATCACGTTGGTAGGGTACGTGTTGCTCAGGTTTTAGTTTTCTTTGTTGTGTTTTGCTACTATTAGTTTTGGTTGTCTGTTGGTGTTGTAATCATGGCGTTGTCTGTTAATTTTCTACTTATGGTATAGATATGAGAAGATGTGATATAAGTGCCAATGAGACAAATCTCTATACAAGTCACGATTTGTAAAAGTAAATCGTTATAAGTCAAAGTACGGTCTTTAATACGGAGCTTCGGCTCCCACCGAACAACAAGCTATAAAGGGCCCAAAAAATTACTAGTGTGAAACCATTCAAAACGGAAAACCAACGGCATAGTCTATGTGAAAAAAAAACGAGAAACGAGAAACACTAATGAACCACATCAAGAAACGACCACTACTGAACATCAGATTCATGACTTAGGACAGGTGCAAACAAATGCAGCGCGTTGTAACGTTTTAGGTACCTTCCTGCACCTTTATCTGAAACAATAGTGTAACAGCACAACATAGAAAGACGCACAATAAAATATCAATGGAAATGGTTGAACTCATGTAAAAGACATATTAACAATAGTGATTATACACTGAACGAATAAATGTGATAAATGATACCATGTACATACAAAATAAATAAAACAATGGGTGAATAAACAAAGGCAACAGTAGTACACCGCTGTGAGATGTTAAATAATTTAAACAAGTGAAACTGCGAGCTACTGCTCACTGATGATACCCCCGCCGCAAGTGGATAATATAGATAGTGTAAAAATATGTAAGTGTTCGGTAAACAGGAAGTTGTCGAGTGATGAATCTGAAAACGCATCACACGGTATAGCTGACTTATATAAATCCTGAAACCAAATTTCAGAAATCCTTGTATTGTAGTTCCTGAGAAAAATGTGACGGAAATTTTCAACTTGGCTATTATGTGTAAAATCATACAAGTGTTCGGTAAACAGGAATTTGTCAAGTTATCAATCTGAAAACGCATCACACGGTATAGCCGACTTAGATAAACCCTGAAACCAAATTTCAGAAATCCTTGTATTGTAGTTCCTGAGAAAAATGCGACGAAAAATGTTCATGGGACGGACGGACTGACTGACGGACTGACGGAAGGACAGACAGAAGTAACTCAGTATACCCCCCTTTTTTAAAGCGGGGTATAAAAAAAAACAAAAAAAAAACCACCTAGATAAAAAAAAAATCCGCCATATACAGTTATATACAAAGGTAAATGAAAATATTTTGTTGTAAGGTATATTTAACAAAATAAATAATTTTGTTGTTCATATTACAAAGAAGTAAAAAAATTATAGTAATACCAAACGGTTATCAAAGCTGATATATAAACGAGATATAACCCCGAAGTTACTGACAGATAGTTTAAAGCCAAACACAACTGATGATAAAAATAAAATGCTCGGCTAAGCGCAGCCTGATACGACTACAGAGGTCGAACATTGAACAGTTGGGGCAAATTTTGACATCATATTCAAGCTTGATACTGTCTGAATTTGGATTGTGAACAAATTTTTGACATAATATAGATTTCTGACACAAAATAAATGTGGTCAAAAATATTACAAATCTTTTGCGCAGAACTGTGCAATTGAATGCAAAATTTGAAAAATTTAGAGAAAAAAATATGAATCCCTTATAAGAACACCCCCACCCCTTTTAACTTTAAAAAACAAACCTCGAAGCAATTACCTCTAAACTCAATCCCAGCTTTTCCTTTGAAGTATGGGATCTTGTACAAAATGTAGTACAATTTAAGAAAGATCCATACACTTAAACACAGGTTATTGTCTCGGAACTAGAAAAATGCTTGGTTTGGCCCTTTTTTTACCACTAATTCCTACATTTTTGGGGCAATTAACCTCGAAACTCAAGCCCAGCCTTCCTTATATAATATGGAACATTGTGGTACAACGACAGAGAGATCCATACACTAACACACAAGTTATAGTCTGAAAGACAATAACAATCAAAACCAAGGGGTAAACAAAGACTCACAAAACCAAATGACATTTACATCAACAGTTATAAATAATAAAAAATAAAGTATTAAACGTATCAATGAGACATATATACTCCATATGCTGGTGCTACTGGAATGTTGCTACACCGAAATGGAAAGTTGACTATAGGAAAATTAAAATCATCGCAATTGTATTTAACCTATCAGCATTAGTCTTTTCGAGAAAAAAAAAGGTCCAAAATATGAAGCAGATTTATCTGTGTCGGTAGTATCTTTAGTTTCAAGTTCACTTAGATATATTAAATGTAAGTGATCACTGGATTTATTATTATTAAAAGACAGTACATCATCAATATACTGAAAGGTGAAATTAAAAGACTGGGCTAATTTCTTTTCTCCTTTCTGTACAAGCCCTTGGATAAATTCTGCTTCATATGAATACAAAAACAAATCTGGAAGTAGAGGAACGCAATTGGTACCCATTGGGATTCCAATAGTCTGCTGGAAGAACAAACCTCAAAATTCAACTAAACTGATTAAAATTCTTACCTTTATTAATTCGGATCCAAGATGCTGAAACCACACAGAGCTGTCTATGCCACATACTTCAACTGGTTGCTTTTTTGCGTATTTTCGAAAAAAATGACTTGTGATGGCGTGAATGCCTTTTACCGCCAGGCGTCAAACGGTCATTTTCGGCTACTGTTAGCGTCAATTGGTTAAAAGTATTACCGTGATAAAATATTCTTATCTTGGATCTCAAATACTTATCGTTACCATGGTCACCCAAAAATTGACGTAAAGTTTTAACGTCAAATGTTTGGCAAGCATTTTTACCGTTATTCGTTATGAAAGTACCCCATTATGACCCGCATTTGTTCGAACATTGAAATTCCATCCCCAGAGAAATATTATATATTGTGAAATTGAATATAATAATCACCAAAATCTTTTTGAAGGCGAAATACAGAATAAGTCATCAGCCATTTAATTAGTTTTCATCCCTTAGGTGCCTCAACAGTCACATGTCGTTATTGCTGTGTCTCGTGACAAGGTCATGTGACTTTTTATTTTCCTAGTTGAAACAGAAGATGGCACGTTACTTTCTGTTTACATTTTTTCTCGTCGTTTTATGTGAACTTATCAAGCATGGAGATGCTGGGAAATATAGTAAACATCCATGTTTAAACAGAAAGTTTGGTGAAGGAATTAATACCGTGAAGTAAGTCGATAAACAGATAAACAAATACAAACTCATTTTTAACAGAGACTTACATAATTTATTTTATAACATTTATCAGTTTAAAAATTAAATTATCATTATAGTCATAGTTTATTTACTGACTTGACATTAACTCAGATTCTAAAGTAACAGAATGCAAAAAAAAAATCCTCTCTTTATTTTTGTATTTTGAATAAGTACAGAATATAACAGCTGTATAAGGGTTTTTATTGTTGTTACTTTCATGCTCAAGTCTTCCACAAAAGATAAGAACTACCTACACAAATATTTGTTTTTTCAATGTTTTGATTTTATTTGATTTATGAAAATGGCATATTTATGTTTTGACCTGTTTACTTGGTCCAGCGAAACTCTGGTTTTTATAGAAACACAAATAAATTTGAAAATCCTAATCTACTAATAGAACATTATTAAAATTTAAAAAAAAAGCCTCAAGGACATGAACATATGGCATGACAATGATATCAACTTTGTATGAATATTAGTCATATCAATACATTTGAATAACATTAATTCAATAAAAACAAGTGCAATGACACAACTTTTTCAAAGTTATCAAAAAGTAAATATTTTAAAAATTAACATATCTCATGTTTTAAGAAGACAAAATGTGTAAGATTCAAGTCTGTAAGTATCAGTATATACAGCAACCTTTTTCAATAAAAAAAACAGTTTGAAAGGAGGTGTGGTATAATAACTAGTGAGACATAGGACACAGTTAGCTGTTAAAAGATCACATACTGTATGTATTGTAATACCTGCAACAATCAGCAAAACACATACTGCATATATAATTAGCTTTAGAGGATCCCATCATGACAAAATGTGAAACAATTTAGAATAGAAAACAAATTGGTTGGATAGTAAACAATGATTTGTTGTGACTGTCTGAGTTATTTGAAACTAATATTTATTTTTGCAATACTACTAAAGTCAACATATCATTTCTGTCTCCTTAATCTTAATTGTTGAAATCAAAAAGAAAACTAAATGTAACCTCATTTCAACTAGTTAAGGTTTAGTACATTTTGTCAGGGAATACCTCAATGTCTACCTAGTTCTATTTGTAACCTATTTGGAAAATTACTAATTCTTCAATGTAAATCATCTCATAAATGCATAAGTTCAAATGGTTTTTTTTTATCAATCATGTTTATGAAGGAGCTAATGTTTGGTTATATATACACGTACATGTATATAATAAATTGTATTTCTTTAGTCAACTTTTAGAAAATTCATCCAACTGTTATAGGTACATTGTTTGTACATGTACATACAAAACCCTTGATAGCCTGTTGTAGCATTCACTCCCTGTTTTGAAGACCCATTGGTGGCCTTGGGCTGTTTTCTGATCTTTGGTCAGGTTCTTGTCTCTTTGACACATTCCCCATTTCCATTTTCAATTTTACTTTCCAATCTACATGTATTATTGGTGAGTGGTTCAAAGCAAATAGTATGTATATTTACATACACTATGTGTAACATATATGATTGTAAGAAGAGTAAACTATTCTTTTCCATGAAAGAACTTACCCAAGGCCTCATGAAACCTTAGATCTGAAGACCCTTCCATCCAGCTGGGACTGGAGGAATATTAATGGGACAAACTTTCTCAGTACAACCAGGAACCAGCACATACCTCAATGTAAGTCATATGGTTATTGTATGTTATACTGTATGTTACAACTATAAAACTCAGTACATACCACAATGTAAGTCATATGGTTATTGTATGTTATTCTTTATGTTACAACTTACTATAAAACTCAGTACATACCATAATGTAAGTACATTTGTAATACAGTTAGTGGATGTTATTATTCCTGTTACAAATTATAACACACAGTACATTTATGAATTAAGAAAATGTACTTAAAATAATTTCTTTCAGCTACATTTATAACTTACAATTATATTAAGGTTGAACTACAGAACTTTTTGTCAAGGATCCACTGAAATAAAAATTTAAACATTGTACAGTGGGCTTTTGATCCCTTGCATAGATATGGAAGTCAAGTATTAATTTTGAATGTAAATAAACATGAAATATCTTTAATTACTATCAAATTGATAAGCTACAGTAACCATTACAGAAACATATCAGGATATAAGATTACCATACACGTAAATTAACTTCATTGTATTGGTACTGTGCCATCTTTGTTTAACTAATTCACAAGTAAGCTATATTTTGTACCTGGCTATCAGGGAAGCAATCCTAGATAACCTATATGAAACTGACATCTTTGACTATTTATAGACTGTGGATCATGTTGGGCCATGGGATCTACAAGTGCCCTTGCAGACAGGATAAATATTAAACGTAAAGGGGCGTGGCCTTCAGCTTACTTGTCAGTACAAAATGTGATTGACTGTGGTGGCGCTGGATCCTGTCATGGGGGTGATGATATTGGTGTCTGGCAGTATGCCAACAAACATGGAATTCCAGATGAAACCTGCAACAATTACCAAGCTAAAGATCAAGGTACTCATACTTTATCTCTATGATTTATATACAGAAAATGTCCTGATCAAGCATGAAATATAAGCCACTAGACACAGGGATGATTCCAGTTGTTTTCAAATGGGTCCCTTGACCATCAAAATTGGGAATTCTCATCAAATTGGGAATTTTTTTCCGCATAAAATCTATGATGAAATAATATAATTTTCCTGTAAAAACGGAAATTGTATCAAGTTTCACCTGTTCCATAGTGTGTGGATATCCTTTTTTATCATAAATGATCTGTCGTGTATTTTCAAAAATGCACTGACAGTCGGATTTATGATTTGAGAGCCAGGCAGAACCTTTATATTTTTAATAACATATTAAAGAACCGGTTCAGTTGTGCAATCTGCTTTTACGCAATCAGCGCCTATTGAATTTTGATAATTTATAAGTTTTTCTCCCTGTCGAGGTCTGCTTTTAATATGTGACCCATTTTGACAAAAAGCATTTATTATCTATATGCTTTTACGAAATCAAATACTCCCATAGCATTTTCTTCAATTTAATTGAAGAAAATGCTATGGGAGTATTTGATATAGTTAAAGCATATTTCATTTAAAGGTCTGCTTTTACGAAAACTAATGTATTGAGAAACGTCTCAGAAAAACACATAACAATATGATAACATATCTTATCTTAACAATCTTTCGTTTACATCATTCTTATTCGGATCTTAAAACACTTTGAAGACAAAAGGGAAAAATTGTAATTGCCTTAATCAGGGCAGGAAACATTTCCAGAAAAATCAATTTTAAAATAATTTTTTTCTGATTTGGGAATTTATTTTCACACATTTTTTTTGGGGCCGCTGGAGAAATTGAGGGCCGCTTAGCGGCCCTAAACTATATAGTGGAATCATCCCTGAAGACATTAGACAATAAGCAACCAAAAATTTCTACCTGTTTCAAGCCGAGTACAAATAACAAATTGATATTTCGAGACAATGTATGGTTATTCTTTATATGCTGCAACTCTTAAAAATGTTCTAAATGAAGTATTTTGGGTAAAAACATCATTTCTTAATTTGAAGCGGACGATGTTAAATTTCCGCGAACCTGTATGTTTTATTGACGTCATAAATAAAACTCTACGGAAACCCATTGTCAACGTCATAAACAAGGTGATATACGGACATGGACTGTATATGACATATGAATATACAGTCAATGCAATTTGACTGCTCAAATAGCACAGCTGCAGTATATATGTACTTTTAAAAAGATATCTTCCATTTATTTGCAATTACCTTACACGTTTTACAAATTTTACTTCCTGGATAGCACACTTTGTATTTCCTCAGACATATATATTGATTGATTTTTTTATTGTAATTGTTTTGTGCTTCAGTAGCATAACTGTAGAATAATGTACAGGGTATTTAAAATTTTAAAACATTTTAACAAGGAAATAGTATCAACTGATTAAAGAGACGATTATGTCTGAAGTACATGTCTAGTTTTCTGTACACACAGAGTTATCCAATTTGTCTTTGGTTCAACATGCATGTAGGTACATGTACTAAATAGTTTCACTGTATGACAAGGTCAGCAAGAAAATTATATTTTATATCATATGCATTTATACTGTTATGGATAATGAAAGTTACTTCCAATATTTTTTAAACAGTGTAACATTAAAAAAGAAAATTTGTCTATATTGAGGGGACTGATGGGTTAATTTCGTTCTTCGTGATCGAGGATGTTTTCATTTCGTGATCCGTGAAAGATGCCAATTTTTATCGTGATCTGTGATTTTGAGGAAATTAAGTCGTGATTTGGTAATGTTAATTTTTTGTGAATCGTGATTGATATTTTTTGTTTTCCGTGATCCGTGATGAGGACCCCCCATTAGGCCCCTCTATATTAAATCCCATAACTTTTTTTTTCACCACAAATTGTTTTAACTTTCATATAAATTTTTAAAGAATGGTTCCAAGTTCCAACATTTTCTATATTTCAGCATGTGATACCTTTAACCAGTGTGGAACCTGTACAACTTTTGGACAATGTAAACAGTTAAATACATATACATTGTGGAAAGTTGGTGATTATGGAAGAGTTAAAGGGAGAGATCAAATGATGGCTGAGATTTACAAAAATGGACCAATAAGGTAAACAAAAACAAAATCATAAATTTGAAATCTCCTGAGGTAGGGTACTGTATTAAAGCAGATCATAGGTGCACATAATGCCTTGTGATAAATTGTTTACTTTTTAAACACCTCCTTCATAAAAGTTTAATTTCGTTTTTATATATTATGCATCAGCAATTCTAGAGTTTTGGTTTTTGATTTAGATCACCCAAATTGTATGTAAGGACCCTAAGTAATATAGCTAAGTGTACTTGTAAAAAAAAGTTGACCCACTATTTATGCCTTTATTGATCTTTATTCAAGTATAAATTTACTCAATGAATTTATTTTTATAGTTGTGGTATAATGGCTACAGAAAAACTGGAACAATATGCTGGTGGAGTTTATATGGAGAAAAATGCAGAACCATCAGTAAGTGGTCATGATTTTTCACTAGAACCTGATTTCATTGTTTTGGTGGGACTTGATTTGCAGTGTTAACAATTTTTTTTTTAAATATTAAAGTCCAGTACAGAGGAATGAGTACGACTAAAGTTCCCGTTTTGAACCAGTTGTGATTGGTACACAGGTATTTGCATTGTAAAACCAGACAAAAGAAAAACAAATAAAAACAGTTTCTGATGAGGCAGCTTCATTTCTAGATTATATTAATTAAATGCAAGCATTTAATCTTTGTATTTACTGTTGTTTTTGTGTGTGACAAGTTTAAGGAAGTGTTTATTTCAATATTAATAAATGATCAAATATATTATATAATAATAGCCTGGAAATAATATTGAAGAATCAGGAAATTTAGTTCAATCATGTGATTGCCATTGATTTCACCTTCCTGATATATTAAAATAAACTTCCTTGTTTTGTTTTTTGGAATAAAAATTTATTCATTCATTTATTGAAAATAATGATATACGCTTATTATATACTGTTATTACAGAACTATTATCTTAGCAATTTTCTTTACTTTTTTAATCCAATTGATTCAATTGTATATGTCTGTTCATTTCTATATGAATAGCCTAAAGTTACATATGCTTGCTTTTGTAAACAAAAATTGATACCTGATTAGAACTTATAAAATTCATTATTTTTTTTCATCTGATTACTTTGATTTTCTGTCATATTTTTTTACGGTGATGAAAACTTTTTAAAACTATTTAAGCAGTTGTTTACTTTGATAAATTGATAAATATGACTGTGTTACTTGTATACAATCATGTTGATTAATATGACTGCGTTACTTGTAAAAATTGAAAAATATGACTGGATCACTTTTTACAATTCATAAATATGACGGGATCACTTTTTACAATTGATAATTATGACAGGATCACTTTTTACAATTGTAAAATATGACTTTGTCACTTTTAAAAATTCAGAAATAAGACTGAGTTACTTACATTTTTTTGTTGCTTAAAAAGAGAATGAAAGAAACCTTAAAACAATTATTTAATTTACGTTGCAATGAAGCCAGTCAACAGATGATTAATTAACCATTTCCTTATGAACAGATCATTTAAGAGACCAATTTTCTTGTTTTCCATTGAAAAATCTTCATCTTAAATGATTTTACAGAGCCGTTTGAAATTTGAATATATGGTTGTGTGGTCTAGCTGGACTGCTGCAGTGCAGGCTATTTGGTGTCACAATATCTCAGTAGTATGGGTTCGAATCCCGGCGAGGGAAGAACACAAAATTTGCAAAAGCAAATTTACAGATTTAACATTGTTGGGTTGATGTTTAGACGAGTTGTATATATATATATTATATAAGTTTAAAAAAAGATTTAACAAAAAGGAAGGAATGAAGATTTTGTTTATTTGGTTATGTACTTTGAACCTTAACTTGTTTAAATACTAATTGTAGGTAAACCATATTGTATCAGTAGTTGGATGGGGAGTCGATTCAAAAACAAGTACAGAATTCTGGGTTGTCAGAAATTCCTGGGGAACACCTTGGGTAAGTATCTGTAGTAAGATGGGGAGCTGACTCTAAAAAAAGTACAGAATTCTAGGTCATTAGATATTCCTTGGGAACACCTTGGGTAAGTATTTTTAATGCTTACAAAATTCTGGGTGGTCAGAAATTCCTGGGTAACACCTTGGGAAAGTATTTTTAATGTGTACAGAATTCTGGGTCATCAGAAATTCCTGGGGAACACCTTAGGTAAGTTTTTTTAATGTGTAATGCATTCTCTTAAGATGAAGTAAAAGTATAAAGTATTTTAAATGTGTCAAGCATTCTCTTATGCTTGAATAATGGTGAATTAAAAGTAATTAGACTGAATTCAGATTTTAAACAAACTTTGTACATATTTATATCTTCTTGAACTATATTTTAAAGTTTTATCAAAATCTGAAATATTGCCCATATAAGAAAAAAAGTGCTTCATCTTATCTGTCATATCTGTTGATTTTTTACAGGGAGAACATGGATTTCTGAGAATTGTTACCAGTAAATATATGGATGGGAAGGGAGACGATTACAACTTGGCTATAGAGAGTCAGTGTGGCTACGGAGACCCAATCATTCCACCAGGATATTAATGTGCCGTCCTTATAGTATACAATAAACATTCCTAGAAATTATTTAAACCAAACTTTTAGTCAGGCACCAGTATTTGGCATAATAAACAGTTTTGTTTGCTTTATCTTCCAAACAAAACATTAAGTGTGGATCTATTGTTTAGACCAAACAGAATTGAAAAGATTTGCTTGTTCTTCTATTCATTGTAAAAAGAGGTTGTGATACTGCTGAATAGCAAATTACAGTCCTTTAAAGCTCTTTAAATTTGAGTATGTTTCATTTCAATTCTCTGATTTCTTTGTTTGTTGAAACAGATTATTACAATATAGTTGGAACTTAAAGTTTAAGAAACATACAGGAGCAGATATATTATGCACTTATGGTGCAGCTATTTATTTTTAATTTTATATTGTTCATTTTTATATCCCTAAAATTAATGGAAGTGATCTTTGATGTGGCATAATCAACTTTTTTTTCAATTTTGTACACTCTTTTTTAGCAAAGCTTGGTCATGAAATGATCGTCTAGTTTTGTACATATTTTTGGCATTTGACTTGTTCTAATAGTATGGAATTGATATATGATATACTTTTGTGACTTCAATGTAAAAATGCTATTTATTTGTTATATGTGTTGTGATAATTTCTGTCTAAATCAGTGATTTTTTTGCCATTCACATAAAAACATTTTGTAATTCTCAATTTTATATATAGTAAAATTTACAATAGTTGCATGGATTACTTTGTTTTGAAAATCACCTGCATTTACCAAAAGATCAAAAAAAGATGACCATACTTTGTGACACTTTTAAATTGTTTTGTTGATTTTTTAAAAAGATCAATTTCAAAATATCTGTTCATGGATGACTTGTCATTCGGATTCAATAAGGCTAAAAAAAACAGGAACAATATACTACTCCACTACAAGGTAAGCTTAACAGTTATATGTTTTATTGAAATATCAAATTGACTTGTTTCATATTGTATACCTAAACATTTTATGGTATTGGTACTCAAAGTACCAAATTCTATATGATTCTTCGCTGATTCTTCTACCAGGAAAAACTCGCCTAGAAACTATACTTTATTGTTGAAGATTGATGTAGTGTTCAAAATTTTGTTCATCCTTGTTAGCCTTTTTTTTTTGGATGTATTATTCTGTTGCTTCATGCAGTTTAGAAAATTGGATACTTGCCTCCATTGAGGCAGAACAGTATGAAGAAGGTGAAAAGAATGTCAGCAAATCATTACATTGACTGATTAGATCCACAAAAACTAAAGTAAAAAGAATGATTAACATATCTATTTAACCTACAATATGAAATCAAACAGACAAAGAATAATCCAATTGCATATGTTTGTTATCAATTTGTACCTTTATATATACTTTTATCGGATTGTATAACCATCAGGAGTACTGAGGGGTCACATTGATGGTAAATTCAATGGTGCCAGTCTAGACTAACACACACTCAAAATACGAATACATATTATCCATGTATTGTTAGTTGTTTATTTTAGAACTTTTGTAAGTTGCCTATACATTTTAGTAGATAATAAATCAAATGTAAAAAATAGAGTCAAATTGGTGTAAATTAATTTGACAGCTAATGTCCCCTAACTATATTCATTGGGTTTTTAATTTAATATTTCCAATATTCGATTCCAAAGCTGCTGGACTACTAAAAGGACTTGGTTCTTATACTGGAAAACAAAATATGAATGGGCATTTCAGTGTGAAATAGGTGTACATCATTTAAATATAAGTACTGATGGACGATTCAACTGCAAATTTATGCAGTTACCCCTGTTAGGCTTGTATTTTACTTACTATTATGAAAAAAGCTAATTGAATGTGATAATTTTCAAGTTTAAAAAAACAAACTTCCTAAGCTAAAAACAGATTCAAAAAGAAGATATACTGGTAGCATAAAGTGAATATATTATGCACTTATGGTGCAGCTATTTATTTTTATACGACTTTGTCGTATATTGCTATCACGTTGGCGTCGTCGTCGGCGGCGGCGTCGTCGTCGTCGTCGTCCGAAAACTTTTAGTTTTCGCACTCTAACTTTAGTAAAAGTGAATAGAAATCTATGAAATTTTAACACAAGGTGTAATAATTCGAAAAACTAAGGATTTTCTTACCCCAGGAGTAGATTACCTTAGCCGTATTTGGCACAACTTTTTGGGAATTTTGGGTCCTCAATGCTCTTCAACTTTGTATTAGTTTGGCTTTTTAACTTTTTTGATCTGAGCGCCACTGATGAGTCTTATGTAGACGAAACGCGCGTCTGGCGTATAAAATTATAATCCTGGTACTTTTGATAACTATTTACACCACTGGGTCGATGCCACTGCTGGTGGACGTTTCGTCCCCGATGGTATCACTAGCCCAGTAGTCAGCACTACGGTGTTGATCTGAATATCAATTATATGGTCATTTTTATAAATTTTCTGTTTACAAAACTTTGAATAATTCGAAAAACTAAGGATTTTATTACCCCAGGAGTAGATTACCTTAGCCGTATTTGGCACAATTTTTTTGGAATTTTGGGTCCTCAATGCTCTTCAACTTTGTATTAGTTTGGCTTTTTAACTTTTTTGATCTGAGCGCCACTGATGAGTCTTATGTAGACGAAACGCGCGTCTGGCGTATAAAATTATAATCCTGGTACTTTTGATAACTATTTACACCACTGGATCGATGCCACTGCTGGTGGACGTTTCGTCCCCGAGGGTATCACTAGCCCAGTAGTCAGCACTACGGTGTTGACATGAATATCAATTATATGGTCATTTTTATAAATTTTCTGTTTACAAAACTTTGAATAATTCGAAAAACTAAGGATTTTCTTACCCCAGGAGTAGATTACCTTAGCCGTATTTGGCACAACTTTTATGGAATTTTGGGTCCTCAATGCTCTTCAACTTTGTATTAGTTTGGCTTTTTAACTTTTTTGATCTGAGCGCCACTGATGAGTCTTATGTAGACGAAACGCGCGTCTGGCGTATAAAATTATAATCTTGGTACTTTTGATAACTATTATGACCAGAAAAGGAAGGTTGGTATTGATTTTGGGAGTTTTGGTCCCAACATTTTAGGAATTAGGGGCCAAAAAGGGCCCAAATAAGCATTTTCTTGGTTTTCGCACTATTACTTTAGTTTAAGTTAATAGAAATCTATGAAATTTTGACACAAGGTTTATGACTACAAAAGAAAGGTTGGGATTGATTTTGGGAGTTTTGGTTTCAACAGTTTAGGAATTAGGGGCCAAAAAAGGGCCCAAATAAGCATTATTCTTGGTTTTTGCACAATAACTTTAGGTTAAGTAAATAGAAATCAATGAAATTTAAACACAATGTTTATGACCACAAAAGGAAGATTAGTATTGATTTTGGGAGTTAAGGTCCCAATAGTTTAGGAATTAGGGGCCAAAAAGGGACCCAAATAAGCATTTTTCTTGGTTTTCGCACCATAACGTTAGTATAAGTAAATAGAACTCTATGAAATTTAAACACAAGGTTTATGACCATAAAAGGAAGGTTGGTATTGATTTTGGGAGTTTTGGTGCCAACAGTTTAGGAAAAAGGGGTCCAAAGGGTCCAAAATTAAACTTTGTTTGATTTTGACAAAAAATGAATCGGTTGGGTTCTTTGATATGTTGAATCTAAAAATGTACTTAAATTCTTGATTATTGGCTCAGTTTTCAAGTTGGTCCAAATCGGGGTCCAAAATTAAACTTTATTTGATTTCATCAAAAATTGAATAAATGGGGTTCTTTGATATGCCAAATCTAACTGTGTATGTAGATTCTTCATTTTTGGTCCCGTTTTCAAATTGGCCTACATTAAGGTCCAAAGGGTCCAAAATTAAACTAAGTTTGATTTTAACAAAAATTAAATTCTTGGGCCTCTTTGATATGCTGAATCTAAACATGTACTTAGATTTTTGATTATGGGCCCAGTTTTCAAGTTGGTCCAAATCAGGATCTAAAATTATTATATTAAGTATTGTGCAATAGCAAGTCTTTTCAATTGCACAGTATTGTGCAATGGCAAGAAATATCTAATTTCACAATTTTTTTTAATTAGAGTTATCTTTCTTTGTCCAGAATAGTAAGCAAGAAATATCTTATTGCAAGAATTTTTTTAATTGGAGTTATCTTTCTTTGTCCAGAATCAACTTAAATCTTTGTTATATACAATATACAATGTATATTCACTTTTTACTACCAACTGATAAATTTAAATAATCTTTACCATTCAGTGATAACAAGCAGTTTTTTTACATCTTAATATTTTATGATGTATTTAAATGAGTAGTTATTGTTACAAACTCTATTAGAATATTTTAATTGAGATTAGTTTTGAAATAAGGGAAAGGGGGATGTGATTAAAAAATTGGGTTCAATTTTTCTCATTTGAAATTTCATAAATAAAAAGAAAATTTCTTCAAACATTTTTTTGAGAGGATTAATATTCAACAGCATAGTGAATTGCTCTAAGAGAAAACAAAAATTTTTAAGTTCATTAGAACACATTCATTCTGTGTCAGAAACCTATGCTGTGTCAACTATTAAATCACAATCCAAATTTAGAGCTGAATCCAGCTTGAATGTTGTATCCATACTTGCCCCAACCGTTCAGGGTTCAACCTCTGCGGTCGTATAAAGCTACAACCTGCGGAGCATCTGGTTAATTTTATATAGTTTATTTTTGAATCCTTAAATTCATGGAAGTGATCTTTGATATGACATAATCAACTTTTTTTTTAAATTCGTACACTCTTTTTTTAGAAAAGCTTGGTCATAAAATGATTGTCTTGTTTTGTACATATTTTTGGCAATTGATTTGTTCTAATAGTATGGAAATGATATATGATATACATTTGTGACTTCAATGTATAAATGCCAAATTTTTCCATAAAGTTGTGCCAAATACGGCTACAGTAATCTATTCCTGGGATAAGAAAATCTTCAGATTTTTGAAAAATTCAAAGTTTTGTAATAGGAAAATAATAAAATGACCTTAAAATTGATATTCGTGTCAACACCAAAATGCTGACTACTGGGCTGGTGATTCCATCTGGGACGAAACGTCCACTAGCAGTGGCAATGACCTAGTGGTGTTAACAGGTACCAGAAATATAATTCAATACGCCAGATGAATTTGATGTTGGTCAATGAAGTTGTTAGATGAAAAAAATTTAAGATAGAATAACAAAAAAATAACTAAATTTAAAACGGAAAGTTCCAATAATAAAATGGCAAAATCAAAAAGCCCAAACAATATCTAACGAATGGAACACAACTGCTATATCCCTGACTTCGTACCGGCATTACTGTTTATATTTAAATTATCAAGATACTGGTCAATTTAAAAACGGTGACCATTAAATTTGATGAGCCTTTGATCATCAGAAACCAAGGATGTGTATATGATCAAATTTTAAATCATGGTCCAAATGAACTACTATATGAAACCATTACACATAAAGTAGAAAAGATATAAGTTTGAAGGAGGAGAAATCAAGATCAATTTTATATCTAATACAGTAACGTTATATGGAAATTTGTTACATCGTTTTGATGACCGCTAAATTAGATTTTATTATTCTAGTAGCTGGAATTACCTGAATAAAATGAACAAAAATGCAGAATTTCAAATCTCATTAAGAGAGCATTCAGTAACGACTGATACGCATCCTTAATGTTCTAAAGAATACATAAGATGATTACAATTCATAAAAGCAAATTCCTAAACCGCAGTTTATTTGGAAAACTAACCACAACAATAGCATAAAATAGGAACGAAAATCAGGGGTACTATGTTAAAGAGCATCTCGTCCTTTTTCTAAAAAGGTTTATTCGAAAAGGTTTAAAGGAGGGACGAGATATGCTAGAGGGATAGTCATAAATCGAAAATAAACTGACAACGCCATGGCTAAAAAAATAACAGACAAACAGACAAATATTAGTTAACAAGACACAACATAAAAAAATTAAAGAAAATATGGTCAAATATAATGCCTACTCATGTTTAGATGAGCAAACAGCATGACACCTATATCGACACCTCAGTTCATAAAGGTTGGGCACACGGAGTACCAGGGTGCCTCGAACATGCAAACGTTTTAACAAATATTATCGAGGAAGCCAAAGAGAACAAAAGGCGATCTGACTGTCCTGTGGTTAGACCTGGCAAACTCTTACAGAAGTACACAACACAGGCTAGTAGACTCAACCTTGAAGAAATACCACATACCTGGTAAGATTAGAGAAATGCTTCAACACTGTTTTACAACTTAATAACGAAGTTTACAGTTGCAACACAACAGCGTGGCAAAGGCTAGCAGTAGGAATCGTTATATAATACACCATACAAGTAGTTTTATTCTCAGCAGCAATTACTAGTAATATGCTAGTAAAATCAGCAGAGGACCTCAAATGTCATTTGGGATCAGTCCGCCACCAACAAGAACATTCACATGATTCAGGGTGACATGACAATACTGGTAACAGCAAAGTCAGTTCTGCAAGATCAAGATGATCTAGACTGGAAACGTATGAAGTTCAAGCCTTCAAAGTCAAGGACAAGGGCAAGTGGTTTATAGACTCATTGAACGACAGAGAAAATGTGAATAAGGTGGTTTCTAAGGCAGGAAAGTGAATGGACATTATTGACAAGTCTGGTTTACTGCTGGGAAATACATGGCGTGGTGCTATCAGGATGGAATATTACTAAGGATAGCATCGCCTTTGTTGATGTACGAAGAACCTCTAACCAAGGTTGAACGTTTAGAGAGGATGTTCAACGGACACTTACGCAAATGGATTGGGGTTCCAAAGAGTTTTAGCAGCATTGGCTTGTACAGCACCAGTTAAAAACTTCAATTACCACTATCTTCTATTACAGAGGATTTTAAAGACACCAAAAACTAGACAAGTTATGATGCTAAGAAAGAGTAAGGATGACAAAGTGGAAGAGGCAAAGGTTAATGTCAGGACAGGAATGAAATGGATGACCAAGAGCGCTGTTGAAGATGCAGAGAGTAGATTGTTAAAAACATAGTGGGAATGGTAACATCAGAGCGACTTGGTTTTGGCAACATTCAGCAACCATTATGGCAGTCAGAAGATGCAAGACATAGAAGGGAACCAGTTCAGCAAGAAGTTGGAGAAAAAGATGATCGACAAGTAAGAGCCGTCAGTGTGAAATAACAAGGGAAATACTATTATATGAAATGGAAATGGCAAGACCAAGAAAGATCAGTTGGCATGAGATGTGGAGAATGGAGTGCCAAAAGATAATCTTTGAAAAACTAAGGCTTTTCTACCTCAGGAATAGATTACCCTAGCTGTTTGGCAAAACTTTAAGGAACTTTTGGTCCCCAATGCTCTTCAACTTCGTACTTTATTTGACCTTTTAACATTTTTTGATTCGAGCGTCACTGATGAGTCTTTTGTAGACGAAACGCGCGTCTGCCATAAATATAAAATTTTAATCTTGGTATCTATGATGAGTTTACTTCTTACTAACAGTATACGACGTACTAACAACACCCACACACCATGTGGAAATTGATTGAAGACCCTAGTTGTGAGATGTGCAGTAAGCCAGTAAACCTAGAACATTTTATATCGTTTAGCAGGACAGCTCTGAAGGATGGTAGATACACATGGCGCCACGAACAAGTCCTTCGAGAAATAGCAGCAGTCTTGGACACACAGAGGAGGAAGAAGACTAAGATTGAGAAGGGTCCAAAGTTCATAAATTCATCAAAGGAGGCGAAGAGTCATCAAGAAACACACACAGCAAGGCCAATGGTATTCTAGCAACAGAAAATGACTGGGAGATGCAAGCCGACGTTGGGGAAAAGACTACCTTCCCAAGAGAGATTTTAACAACAACCCTCCTCCAATCATTGTGCTGTGGTCCAGACTCAGCAGATATGTCATTCTTGTAGAGCTAACAGTGTCATGCGAAACAAGACTTGAAGAAGCCAATGAGAGAAAGCTTGCCAAGTACCAGGAATTGGTTACAGACATCCAAGAGAAGAATAGGAGGACATGGTATTTTCCAGTGGAGGAAGGCTGTAAAGGCTTTGTTTCTCAGAGAGCCTTGATGTCCCTAGAAGTAACTGGATTAGTAAGAAGAAACTTGGTTGGAAAATTTTGGAGACAGGCAGATGAAGCTTCTGGTTGGGTATGGAGGATGAGATAAGAGCAGTGGAAGCGCTACAGCGCCGAAACAGTCGAAATGATGGGATCCACCCGATGATGGAACCAACTGGGTAGTGGAAACGCTGTATTCAAGGTACACAAGACACAACATAGAAAAATAACCTAAATAAAGGCAACAATAATATACCGCTATTCGAAATTCATAATTCGAGTGAAAAAATATGGTCAAATATAATGCGTACCCATGTTTATATGGACAAAGAACATGACATGAAGGATTTGTTTTCGATTTTAATAGGACAAATATAGTATTTGTATAGGTCGAAGCGTACGCAAACAGTAAATTTGTGTGTTATAATTGTGTGTTATTTATAACATGGCAGCTTTGTTTATAAAGCATAATAAGGACGTCATATCAGAATATAATGAAGTTTTATGCAACTGTCATACAATTGAGAGGTTTAGCTAGCTATAAAACCAGGTTTTATCCATCATTTTTCTACGAAAATGTTTGTACCAAGTCAGGAATATGACAGTTGGTATCCTTTCGTTTGATGTGTTTGAGCTTTTGATTTTTTCATTTGCTTAGGGACTTTCCGTTTAGAGTTTTCCTCAGAGTTCGGTACATTTATCATTTAACTTTTTATTACCATTTGTAGGAAATGGTAGATATAGAAAAAAAATAGCGGTACCAAAGGACTAAAGATATCAGATTATTTTTTTTACAAACTGATGGTATGAAGCTAGCAGAGTGACATGCTATATATCCGGAAATGCTGAAATATTTCAAATTTGGGGTGTGTTGACAATAATATTTGGAACAAAAACAAAAATTGTTATATTCAAAGATGCGCTTAATATGATTCATAACACAAACAAGACGAAACTAAAAATAAGGTCGAAGTTTATGAAATGCAATAAAAAGAACATTGTACTGACCTGATCTAATATCTAAATCTTCCAATGTTGATATATATATAGTGCATTGATCGTAACATTCTAAACATCCTATCAATGAAATATATGTTCATATTCAAGTCACAAAATGATGTATACTTATCAACAAAATAGCATAACGTTTGCAAGGTATGGTAATCTGGTATGATCTGTTCTAAAAGTATCAACGATTTCATTGTTTACAAGTTTTAACATTTCGGTTATCTCTCTTTGCCCAGAATTGTAACGTAAGGGTACCCAAATTGCACCGAGTACCCAAATTGCACCTATTTAGAAAAAAATAGCAACAAAAATTTTACAAGATTTCCTAGAGACTAAACAATTTGTATTTTTATGATTTGATACTATGCACGTCTTTCAACATAGGTAAACATATTTAGATAAGATAAGATAACTTTATTAGCACTAACACATTGACAATAAATGGTTATGGCAACAAATTAAAGACTAACTACAATAACATATATACAATGAAGGAGTGACAGTGGATATTATTATGAGAGAAATATATAAAAAAATAAATGAGAAGCATATACATTATTACAGAAATCAAGTACCTTTTAATAATGAGTTTCTCACCAACAAGCATTCATTCAAATAGTTGACAACAATTTTTAATATTGTTTGGGAATTACTATTTAGAATTGATATAAGCAAGTTATATGATAAGGAAGGAAATTTGTTGTTCAATAGAACATTATTTAATTTTTTAATAAGGTTATCTCTCACATATTTATAGGAGGAACATTTTAAAAGAAAGTGAAGTTCATCTTCAATGTCTCCATTGTTGCAGCAAAGACATACCCTACTCTGCTTTGGTATTTTTAGATATCGCCCTCTTTCAATAGATAAAGTATGAGCACTTAACCTCAATTTACATAATGTTGATCTATCACTTTTGGATTTGCATTGATCAACATACGATGGTCTTTTATTTGGTTTATAAAGTATATTAAAAAAATTCAATTTTTTATTTTGATTGATGTCAGTTTCTTGCTTTTGGAAGGCTATATCATTAATTCTTTCTTGAATGGGTTTTAAATACATCTTAATATCAATAGGATTTAGATTAATAAAATGAAATCCAAGTCTTGAAATGAGATTTTTCATATTTATTATCCAAGAGTTATTTTTTTCAGTTGCTTTATAATTTTTTTGGGCAAGTGAATTATTTGATTCAAGTATATGAAGCCAATATTTTATTGCTGAAAATTCTATTTTGGTATATAAAGGCAATCTATTTAGCTCGGCTAAACATGCAGCATTTGATGCTTTACAATGTATTCCTAGAATTTCTTTAATGAATTTATACTGCAAGTGTTCAAAGGGATCTGAATCCCTGTGCTGTTTGCCTATTCCCCATACTTCACTACCGTATAGAGCAATAGGCACAACTAGGGAGTCAAATAATTTTTCTAATAGCTTGCATTGGTTATTAAGTCCAATTGTTTTTTTTATTTTAAAAAGTGCTTTTCTACCCTTTTCAACAAGCAATGAGCTGCACAGATTTAGATTTCCTGTGTGCTGCAGTGTCATGCCAAGGTAGCAGTATGATTTGACAGTTTCCAGGAATTCATTATTATATTTAAAAAAATTATTATGGGTTTTTCCATTTGAGTTAAATATAATGACTTTTGATTTGTTTATGTTGACTTCTAGTTTCCAGCATTTACAAAAATCACTAAGAACATTTAAAGCTGTTTGTAGTCCCTTTTCAGAATTTGATAATAAAACTATATCATCTGCAAATAAAAGGGAATTTATTGTTGTATCTCCAATTACAATGGGATCTGTATTAGCATCTTGGAGACTTTTTACCAAATTATTTATGTAAAGATTAAATAATAAAGGACTGAGAACATCTCCCTGTTTAACGCCACGGTTGGAGATAAATTCTTCACTGAGACCATTTTGGAATTTAATTCTACATGTAGTATCGTCATACATAGAATGAATTATATTAAAAAGTTTACAGGGTAATTTAAGTTCTAAAAGGATATAAAATAATCCATTTCTCCAAACTGTGTCAAAGGCCTTTCTGAGATCAACAAAGGCAGCAAACACCTTCTGTTTCTTATTTTTCTTTTGTTCTATAATAGATTTCAAGGTGAATATGTGATCTGAGGTATTGACAGTTTCCAGGAATTCATTATTATATTTAAAAAAATTATTATGGGTTTTTCCATTTGAGTTAAATATAATGACTTTTGATTTGTTTATGTTGACTTCTAGTTTCCAGCATTTACAAAAATCACTAAGAACATTTAAAGCTGTTTGTAGTCCCTTTTCAGAATTTGATAATAAAACTATATCATCTGCAAATAATAGTTTTTATCAACAGATGGACTGTTTACTGAAAAAGCAAAATGTACGAAAACGTCACCATGCGACGTCATCAAAACGTCATCTTTTTAAAATTACCAAATGCAACACATTATAAGTATCCATTTCGTAAAATATGAAGAGTAAGCATGGACAAATATCCAATTGTTCAAAATATTTGAAGAAATTAAACAAAAGCCCGGTTATTAGACTTTTGACGATGTGAATTTAAGCATGGATGCAATTTGGGTACTCCTCATTACAGAATCATCACAGGCACTTGTCTCAGAAAAAAAAATTCCTATATACCTTATTATAACACAAGGTACTTAACTTGCATTTTAGAAAAATGTTAGGTGGTGACGAAGTTCCGTTATATGCCGCTTTATAGGCTGTCAACCCCTCTAAAGCTTGTTATATCGTAAATCTAAATTGATTTATCTATACAATGGTGTATAACATGCCTACATTTGTTGTCCGAATCATCCGTAGCAATCCTACCAAAGCATGTCAATCGTAATAATTTTGCAATCGGCTGAAGAATTGGCAATAAACGGCCGCAGTAAATGATTTATTATAAACATCGTTTTAAAAAAAACTGTTAGTTTTCGTATGAATAGAACTTATCATACAGTTAGTAAAATTGTATGATATACCGTGAAAAAAATCTAACAAGTGTTGTTTGTGGTATGTCTAATAAGTTACAAATTTTCCCATGACGTCAATGCCTTTCAGACTCTCTCTTGACTTTACGTATGAAATGAAACAAGATCAGATAACTCCGAGAATCATTTAGACTTTCCCATAGAATTGACCAATCGGAAACCGAGATATACAAGGAGCATGACGCGTTTATTGCCAATTCTTCAGCCGATTGCAAAATTATTACGATTGACATGCTTTGGTAGGATTGCTACGGATGATTCGGACAACAAATGTAGGCATGTTATACACCATTGTATAGATAAATCAATTTAGATTTACGATATAACAAGCTTTAGAGGGGTTGACAGCCTATAAAGCGGCATATAACGGAACTTCGTCACCACCTAACATTTTTCTAAAATGCAAGTTAAGTACCTTGTGTTATAATAAGGTATATAGGAAATTTTTTTTCTGAGACAAGTGCCTGTGAGAATCATGGATAGTTTGGAGGTTGATTCAAATCCATTTTTCAATGACTCAATATGGATTAAAATTTAAATTGGTGTACCTATACAATCAAGAAGGATAGGGCTACAAAATAAACACAGTATGGACATTTTTTTCTTGATCATAAAAAAACGTCGGTGAAAAAACTGTCAAAATAGGTGCAATTTGGGTACCGTCACGTTAGTTGTATTCTTATGCATACATGTAGCATTGAAATGGATGCTCAATATTTGTTTCTTTTTTTCTGGTTATGAAAATATTTTTAATCAGAACCTAGCTTTTAATCAGAAGCTCATTGCAATTAAGGTTCTTAGATATGTACCTTTTTTAAAATATTTTGTTCACGTGGGCTTTATTTCAAATAATAACTGATTTGTTTATAGGTTAAATCTTGTAGTTATCACATGATAACATCGATTTGGCACGTGATAAACACAACTCACTTGATAAACAATCAGGAAAATGTTTTCATTTTTGTTGTTGTTCTCTTTCGTTTATTTTACTGTCAATGGACTGAACACAGAGTACAATCAAAAACGATACGGTTTTGATCCAAAGTTTGGAAAGGGAATAGAATTTGTGAAGTAAGTTTTGAATTAATTTAAAAACAAACACCTTTCAAAACAAAGGTAAACAGGTCAGGTAAACGACCACTACTCAGTGCTTCAAAAAAACTGAGACCGGTCAGGGTGTTTGTTTTGTCTAATTTACATCAATATTTTATTAATAATGAAAAATGACAGTGGTGGATAAGGAAATTTTCAGAAAGGGGGAAGAGGGGTCAGACTGTCTGCCCTTTGAGTGAATGTAAATTTCAATAAATTTTTATTCATCTAATTAACAGCCCAATAATGTAAGGTCTGTAAATACCTGTAAGCCATGAAGCCACATATTTATATTGTTCTTCCCTGGCCAGGATTCATACTCATGCATATATATATACATTAAAATGAAAAGCAAAAAATTGTTAACTTCATTGAATTTTATCGGAAAGTTTCAAAAGTATTTTCATTCATTTTTCTTTTGTGAATTGAAACCGAGGCCGTTCGCCCTGATTCAAGTTCGCCCTAATACCTGTTGGCCCAGGGTCCATTCACCTTGATTTGTATTTTTATTTATTGTTGTCTAGTTGCATCAGAGACATATATAATACAAGAGATTGGCAACTCTGGGAAATCCCGTGATTTCACACGTACGGCCAGATTTAAACCTCACGAGATTTCTTTGGGTAATAGAGTCTTTATCAAAGTATTAAAAGCACTCGAAGAAAAGGTGAAGTTGAATCATAAACTATAACTGTTTCAGTGTTAAATTTAACATAATTAATTGAATAATTTGAGTTCATACGTAATTATTTATTTCAATGTCATTTTAATTTTGATTTGTATTATTGAAAAAGAGACATTATTTGATATTGTATTAAAAAATACGATATTAAATAATTAACACTTAATAAATTGTATGTTTTATTTCAGAGTTAATTTTATTTGATAGTTGTATATTAATTTATATGTCTCTGGTTGCATAAACCAAATTTGCACAGTAGAAGAATATACGAACAAAATGTATTTATCTTTATTGCTATTTTTTTTACAATTTTAATTATTCTAGTCCGCCAATTTATGCAGTATAATAACAAATGAACTTATGAATCCTGGTCATGTTTTACAATTTGTACACTATTGTTTTTACTCATTCCAAGCTCAGTAGTTTAATTATCAAAACAAAATATTATTTTTATTGTTGATCCATCAAATACAATATTATTTTAAAAGAACAATTCTAAAAATGTTTTTAAAAACAGGTCATTAATTTTAAATATTTCAATATGTTTTTATGAATTTCAGTATACCATTAAAATGTCTGAATAAGTTTATTAAATATCAAAACCCTAATACGAATATTTTTCAATAAAAGTAGGCAGAAGTAACCTAGGGCAAACAAACACAGGCAGGGTTCATCTGACCTTTACCTCTTATTCATGGTTCATTGGTCAATATAAAGTTTTCATGGTTTGGTCTATTTCTAGATTACTAAAAAGGTATAAGCAATAGGTCAACTATATTCAATGAATGAAATAATTTTAAGATTAAAGGTATTTCTGGCTTGGTTTATATTTAGGGCTATTAACTTAAAATCAATGGAACAAAATGCAGTAAAGCAGGCTAGGACATTTCAGCTAGTGCACTCTTGTTCCATATTATACTGATAAGTTGACTAATAAAATTGAGAATGGAATGGGGAATGTATCAATGATACAACAACCCAATTAAAGAGCAGAAAAAAGCCCAAGGCAACCAATAGGTCTCTAACACAGCGAGTATTCAAAAAAGAAAAGCCAATGCAACATGTTTTTTCAATTTTCAGTATTTTACAGTAAAATCTTCTTTTCAGCATTTAGAATTAAGATATATACATGTACATTCTTCTAGGGTTTGAAGTTTTCAGACATCAATTACTTTGTTCAAAATTTATAACACTTGGACAGAAGCATTTTTATCACATGATGAAAAGACATAACAAGAGTAAAATTTGGGAATATTTAAAATTATAAGAAAATGACACAGCAAAGCTCTTTAAAAAAAAACTATTTAAAGCAAAAATCATCTTTATCATTAAAGCATGACTAAGATTATTTTTTTTATCAACATAAATATGTGGCTTCATGGCTTACAGGTATTAAGCTTTGTCTTATGGTGGGAGAAGGCATAATTAAATCACAAAATATTCTAGAAATCATTTTCATATACTATAGATCTGCTTTATATACCATTATAAAATAGAAGACAACATTAGTTCTGCAATCATTACCAAGTATAAGTAAAGATTACTATAAGATATTTTTTTTCTTTCAAATTAGGTCCCCAGCTTAGGGGACACATTCATTCATTGTACACATAACAAATATAATCTTTGCAACAGTGACCACACTATGTTTTTAAATGACATTCGTACAATAAAACTAAATATTTTTATATCTGTATTTTATTTTCCATCTAAATGACAATGATGTTAATACATTCCAGAACATATAAGAGACCCCATGAAACACTTAATCTGAAGACATTACCACAGAATTGGGATTGGAGAAAGGTTAATGGGACAAACTTTCTAACTACAACTAGAAATCAGCATATTCCACAATGTAAGGATATCAAGCCTTTTCCTTAAACTCATTTCCTTGAATCTTAATTTGAGCTGCGTTGGAATGAAATCGACCTTTTGCAAATGTTCATAGTATACTGAACAAAAAAGTTTAGCAGCACTTTTTTTTGAATTTTTATTTTTGTTGTTTCTGGAAAAATATTATTTAAACATCATTGATGTAATCCTTAGTTTTACCTGTTATTTAAAACAGTTGTACTTTTTTGCTGATGATTCATTTCGCACCATTTCAGCTTTGCCCGTGTAACTGATGTTTTACCTTCTGTACCTGGCTGTACTTTTAAAACGATATTAAAAATGTCTTTGTCACTAATGTTCAGAAACACATCATTGGTAAGAAAAACACATACACATTTGAAAAAATTGCATGGGGCATCCACCAGGCCTCCCCGAAATTTACCGTCAGAAAGCTGTTGAAATGGTTGATGCCGGAATGAGGGTTGCTGACATCATGGCTTGATTTAATGTGCATATATAAGGCAGCAGTTTAGAGACTAACAAACAGATATGGACAAATTGCAACTGCACAGGATACATCGATATCTCGTAGGCAAAACAAACTATCGTCAAAGGAGGAGCGCTATCTACGCTTAACGATTTTCCGGCTAAAAAGTAGTACAGGTGCTGGTGTGCCTGCCAATACTTCATTGGTGCATTTAGGGCATGGCTGAGAAATTGATTTTGAATAACACTATACTCATTTCCGCATTTTGACCCTCCCGCGCTCGATGGCATACAAAGAAAATTTTAATGAATGTGAGAGGTAAACATTCATGTTGCTTCTGACATGTCATTATTCCTTTTTATTAATATTAAAATTATATGTTGTTATGATTTTGTAATAAAATGAAATTTCAAATTTTTGTTGCTAAACTTTTTTGGCTTAGTATACATGTTTATGATTAAGACTTTGACGCCTCCGGGTGCGGGAATTTCTCGCTACATTGAAGACCTGTTGGTGACCTTCTGCTGTTGTGTTTTTTTATTTTGGTCGGGTTGTTGTCTCTTTGACACATTCCCCATTTCCATTCTCAATTTTATTTATTTGATTGATTTTGGAAATTCAAATATGAAATAAAAGATGAGTTTGGTATGCTTTGTAGATTTTCTTACAAGTTGAAAGTTACAACAGCTTAATTTTTTAACAATTACAGAATTTCAATAGAAATCTAGATTTTCAGAAGTATTATTATTCATTTGCATCAGGTTGATTTCTGTCCAGAATGGTCCATATATATATATTATATTTTAATCTATTGAAAATTATTCTCTGGTTAGAGAAGTTGCACTAGCACTTAGTTTCAGAGCAATGCAGATTCAAAGGATATGGGGTATATATATATAAAAATCTCTTCTGTTGGATATTTAATTCCATGGTTTTGCCAAAGTCAGCTTTTAAGTCTGAAGGAAATGTGTACTTTGTTGAACATTGAAATTACTTACAAAACGCAAGAACATTGGTTTCCAAAGAAAAGAATCTACAGTAGTAAATTATTCATGTTCATACATACATTCAATGCAATATTTTCTCGCCTTCTCTGCCATTAATCTCTTACTGTCTCTCTTTTTTCACAGATATAAAATTATGAAAATTTTATTTCAATTTATATAACTCATTCTGGATTTATTACAATCATGACAGTATTCCCTTACCAACTTCATTAGTACCGAGATCTATTAACTGAATCATTTTGTTACCATACTTCATTTTATGAAAACATTTTAATTACAGACTGTGGGTTTGGCCATGGGATATACGAGTGCCCTGGCAGACAGGATACATATTAAATGTAAAGGGGCGTTGCCTTCAGCTTACTTGTTCCATATAATGATAACCTTTTAATTACAGACTGTGGATCATGCTGGGCCATGGGATCTACAAGTGCTCTTGCAGACAGGATAAATATAAAACGTAAAGGGGCGTGGCCATCTACATACCTTTCAGTACAAAATGTGATAGATTGTGGTGGTGCAGGCAGTTGTGAAGGGGGTGATGACACGGGTGTATGGCAATATGCACATAAACATGGTATTCCTGATGAAACCTGCAACAATTACCAAGCTAAAGATCAAGGTCTCTATTCTTGCTGTTCATGTACATTATTGTTCAAATATTCTTGCCTCTTTTATGTTTAAAAAAAGTACATAAAGTCATATAAAATTTATTCAAAATGTCTTTCTTTTCTGAGATCAAAGCATGTAAGGATTACACAAGAGAGTTATGAAGCTGCTTGAATCAGCATGCTGTAAGGGCTTAAAACTTGTTCTGATCACTTATGTATTTTTGGGACATGGATAATGTATATAAAATAATTTTAATCAAACTTTCATAAAAACTAACAATTAAAAATAAAAAAAATTGTATAATTTTTACACGAGTTTCAAACAGTCACCAAATATTAGGTGTTTTTTTTTCACAATTCACCATTTTAATGTCTAAATAACAATGTCCTAAAAAATATAAATTCAATAAATGAAACTGAAGTTGAGAAATGTCAATGAAACAGAAAATCAGCTATATATAATAACTTAAAAATCATTTTAAGATGGACTAGTGTCCTTTACATATGCAAAATCACTTCAGTTGTTCAAATTGTGATAATATTTTTTATTGTTTTAAAGATTGTGATACCTTCAATCAGTGTGGAACATGTACAACCTTTGGACAATGTGAACAGTTAAAAAATTATACTTTGTGGAAAGTTGGAGATTTTGGTACAATTAAAGGAAGAGATCACATGATGGCAGAGATCTACAAAAATGGACCAATTAGGTAAGAGCTAATGATTATTAATATTATGGTAGATTGTTAAGAGGAATCGGAATCAGTCAGAAAAGACATGTTACTCGTCTACAAATATAGAACCAATCATGGTTTAAACTGCCTTTCTGAAACATTTGAGTACATATATGGGAGATAACTCAGTTCATTTAAATAAATCCTTTCATCATTATGCACAAGTCTTCATAAAGTATATATTTTTTCGTAAATATTGAATACACCACGTTAATAATTTCTTGGGTCCGAAGCGCTTTTCTGGACTTACCTTCATCAGGAACGCTCAAAGCCAAACATTTGAAATCCGAAGATGTATCAGTACCAAAACAGTTGAAGAGCTATATGTCAAAAATACCTAAAATAAATAGCCAAATTCATCTAAAGCCATATTTGAGTTGAAACCTTAGATTCTTAATAATTCATAAATTTATAAACAGACAATTTTAGTAAAGTTTGTTAAATCATGTCAGTACCGACATACGGACTACTGAGCTGATGATACCCTTGGGGACTGATAGTCCAGATAGAGATTTCAACATGCTGTCGGTAGAAGTGTTAACTATTTGTATTATCTTTTGTCATTTTTATTGTCCTTAACCTCATTTTCAGATTTAAGCATGTGCTTGAATTATTGTAAAGTTTTTTTCACATGTATATCTCACAAAACATTTCTACTAATTAAATTTTCTAGTTCAAATTACATTAAGCCAAACAAATTTCAATTCATACAATAAGCAATACACCATTATGTACATAAATATGTTTAATGCTATATTTCAGTTGTGGTGTCATGGCAACAGATAAATTAGATGCATATACAGGAGGAATATATGAAGAGGAACATTTCTTTGCAATGGTAAATTTATTCATGCTACCTTTCTGAATTGTCAAACTTGCAAATACATATTGGATTCATTTGCAGTTAAATTTCACATAAAAACTTTATTGTTTGCCTTTCTATAACCTATGGTAAAATTTAAGGAGCAGATATGTTAGTTTATTTTTTGCTTGCTAAATAATTTTTTATATTTCTTTTTTATACGACCGCAAAATTTAAAAAAAATTTCGTCGTATATTGCTATCAAGTTGGCGTCGTCGTTGTCTTCATCGTCCGAATACTTTTAGTTTTCGCACTCTAACTTTAGTAAAAGTGAATAGAAATCTACGAAATTTTAACACAAGGTTTATGACCACAAAAGAAAGGTTGGGATTGATTTTGGGAGTTTTGGTCCCAACATTTTAGGAATTAGGGGCCAAAAAGGGCTCAAATAAGCATTATTCTTGGTTTTCGCACAATAACTTTAGTTTAAGTATATAGAAACCAATGAAATTTTAACACAAGGTTTATGACCACAATAGGAAGGTATGTATTGATTTTGGGAGTTTATGTCCTAACAGTTTAGGAATAAGGGGCCAAAAGGGACCCAAATAAGCATTTTTCTTGGTTTTCGCACCATAACTTTAGTATTTATGAATAGAAATCTTTGAAATTTAAACATAAGGTTTATGACCATAAAAGGAAGGTTGGTATTGATTTTGGGAGTTTGGGTCCCAACAGTTGAGGAATAAAGGGCCCAAAGGGTCCAAAATTAAACTTTGTTTGATTTCATCAAAAATTGAATAATTGGGGTTCTATGATATGCTGAATCTAACTGTGTATGTAGATTCTTAATTTTTGGTCCTGTTTTCAAATTGGTCTACATTAAGGTCCAAAGGGTCCAAAATTAAACTTAGTTTGATTTTAACAAAAATTGAATCCTTGGGGTTCTTTGATATGCTGAATCTAAAAATGTACTTAGATTTTTTATTATTGGACCAGTTTTCAAGTTGGCCCAAATCGGGGTCCAAAATTAAACTTTGTTTGATTTCATCAAAAATTGAATAATTGGGGTTCTTTGATATGCCAAATCTAACTGTGTATGTAGATTCTTAATTTTTGGTCCCTTTTTAAAATTGGTCTACATTTAAGTCCAAAGGGTCCAAAATTAAACTAAGTTTGATTTTAACAAAAATTGAATTCTTTGGCCTCTTTGATATGCTGCATCTAAACATGTACTAAGATTTTTGATTATGGGCCCAGTTTTCAAGTTGGTCCAAATCAGGATCCAAAATTATTATATTTAGTATTGTGCAATAGCAAGAAATTTTCAATTGCACAGTTATAAATTCAGCAAAAGCAAGAAATCTTCAATTGCACAGTATTGTGCAATAGCAAGAAATCTTCAATTGCACAGTATTGTGCAATAGCAAATATTTTCAATTGCACAGTATTGCACAATAGCAAGAAATATCTAATTGCATAATATTGTGCAATAGCAAGAAATTCCAATTGGATTTCAATTGGAGTTATCTCTCTTTGTCCAGAATAGTAGTTGAATCAACTTAAATCATTGTTTTATACAATATACAATGTATATTCACTTTTACTACCAACTGATAGATTAAAACAATCTTTACCATTCAGTCATTGTCAGTGATAACAAGCACTTTTTTTACATTTAATATTTTATGATGTATTTAAATGAGAAGTTATTGTTGCAAACTTCATTAGAAATTTGAATTGAGATCAGTTTTGAAATAAGGGAAAGGGGGATGTGAAAAAAAAATTGGGGGGGGTCAATTTTTTTCATTTCAGATTTCATAAATAAAAAGAAAATTTCCTCAAACATTTTTTTGAGAGGATTAATATCCAACAGCATAGTAAATTGCTCAAAGGCAAATTTTTTTTTAAAGTTCATTAGACCACATTCATTCTGTGTCAGAAACCTATGCTGTGTCAACTATTTAATCACAATCCAAATTTAGAGCTGAATCCAGCTTGAATGTTGTGTCCATACTTGCCCCAACCGTTCAGGGTTCAACCTCTGCGGTCGTATAAAGCGGCGCCCTGCGAAGCATCTGGTTATTGTTTTCTCTATAAAAGATGTGGTATAATTGCAAATGAGATAATTACCCACCAGAAAAAAAAGATGTGGATGTCAACAAATAAGGAGTCAATATGAAGCCTTCAACAATGAGCAAAAGTGATACTGTATTGTTAGATGAAAAAGGTCCTGCTATGACAAAAGTTGAAATAGAAAAACCTGAATGATGCTAAAACAATAAAATAAAACAAATATGGTAGACAACCACTCAATGACAGGTTCATGACGAGGGACGGGGACATAAAGAATGATAAAGATACACAAAAAATAAAATCTTATCAGTAGAACAACTATGATCTGTGAACATGGGATACAGAGCCCTTTTTTGCAACAAAAAAATAAACGAAATAATGTAAGACAAGATATTGTAAATAATTTTTTTCATCTCTTTAATCAATGCAAAATGAGTACCACCACAAACTTTGACATTTAGGCTGTTTAAAAAATTACTATTTTCAACTCTGTTTTCAGCTTTATTTTTTTAAATATTGTTAAATGGTGTTCTCTTTACAGGTAAATCATATTGTATCTGTGGTAGGATGGGGAGTTGATGTAAAATCAGGGACAGAATACTGGATAGTGAGAAATTCCTGGGGAGTTCCATGGGTAAGTATCTGTAGTAGGATAGGAAGTTGACTCTAAAACAAGTACAGAATTCTGGGTAGTCAGAAATTCATGGGGAGTTCCATGGGTAAGTAAAAATGTCGCAGGGTAAAGATAGTAATAAATGATATTTATTTATTTTTTAATTACATCAAATTCATCCCCAATTTCTTCTTTTTATACGACCGCAAAATTTGAAAAAATTTTCGTCGTATATTGCTGTCATACTGGCGTCGTCGTCGTCGTCCGAATACTTTTAGTTTTCGCACTCTAACTTTAGTAAAAGTGAATAGAAATCTATGAAATTTTAACACAAGGTTTATGACCACAAAAGGAAGGTTGGTATTGATTTTGGGAGTTTTGGTCCCAACATTTTAGGAATAAGGGGCCAAAAAGGGCCCAAATAAGCATTTTCTTGGTTTTCGCACTATAACTTTAGTTTAAGCTAATAGAAATCTATGAAATTTTGACACAAGGTTTATGACCACAAAAGAAAGGTTGGGATTGATTTTGGGAGTTTTGGTTTCAACAGTTTAGGAATTAGGGGCCAAAAAAGGGCCCAAATAAGCATTTTTCTTGGTTTTTGCACCATAACGTTAGTATAAGTAAATAGAAATCTATGAAATTTAAACACAAGGTTTATGACCATAAAAGGAAGGTTGGTATTGATTTTGGGAGATTTGGTCCCAACAGTTTAGAAATAAGGGGCACAAAGGGTCCAAAATTAAACTTTGTTTGATTTCATCAAAATTGAATAATTGGGGTTCTTTGATATGCTGAATCTAACTGTGTATGTAAATTCTTAACTTTTGGTCCCGTTTTCAAATTGGTTTACATTTAGGTCCAAAGGGTCCAAAATTAAACTTAGTTTGATTTTGACAAAAATGAATCGGTTGGGTTCTTTGATATGCTGAATCTAAAAATGTACTTAGATTCTTGATTATTGGCCCCGTTTTCAAGTTGGTCCAAATCAGGATCTAAAATTATTATATTAAGTATTGTGCAATAGCAAGTCTTTTCAATTGCACAGTATTGCGCAATGGCAAGAAATATCTAATTGCACAATATTGTGAAATAGCAATTTTTTTTTAATTAGAGTTATCTTTCTTTGTCCAGAATAGTTTGCAAGAAATATCTAATTTCACAATATTGTGCAATAGCAAGAATTTTTTTTAATTGGAGTTATCTTTCTTTGTCCAGAATCAACAAGAAATATCTAATTTCACAATATTGTGCAATAGCAAGAATTTTTTTTAATTGGAGTTATCTTTCTTTGTCCAGAATCAACAAGAAATATATAATTTCACAATATTGTGCAATAGCAAGATTTTTTTTTTAATTGGAGTTATCTTTCTTTGTCCAGAATCAACAAGAAATATCTAATTTCACAATATTGTGCAATAGCAAGAATATTTTTTAATTGGAGTTATCTTTCTTTGTCCAGAATCAACTTAAATCTTTGTTATATACAATATACAATGTATATTCACGTTTTACTACCAACTGATAAATTAAAATAATCTTTACCATTCAGTGATAACAAGCAGTTTTTTTTACATCTTAATATATTATGATGTATTTAAATGAGTAGTTATTGTTGCAAACTCCATTAGAAATTTTAATTGAGATTAGTTTTGGAATAAGGGAAAGGGGGATGTGATTAAAAAAATTGGGTTCAATTTTTCTCATTTGATATTTCATAAATAAAAAGAAAATTTCTTCAAACATTTTTTTGAGAGGATTAATATTCAACAGCATAGTGAATTGCTCTAAGAGAAAACAAAAATTTTAAGTTCATTAGAACACATTCATTCTGTGTCAGAAACCTATGCTGTGTCAACTATTTAATCACAATCCAAATTTAGAGCTGAATCCAGCTTGAATGTTGTGTCCATACTTGCCCCAACCGTTCAGGGTTCAACCTCTGCGGTCGTATAAAGCTACGCCCTGCGGAGCATCTGGTTCTAATTTGTTTAAATTGTACAAGTTATCTAGTTATCAAATATTCAGGATAAAACTTCTCTGAGACTTAAACTGGATACTTTTTCCTGTAAGAAAACCTATATTATTGAATAATTATCCCTTACACAGTGAAGGCTTTAATGATGTCACAGTTAAAATGTGCTGTAATGCCTTATCTTATTCTTACTTTCACTGAAAACTTTTAATTAAAGTAGACAAATTGTAAATAATAATGGTATAATACAAATTTTTCTTCTTGTAAATGTTGAGGTCCAGATTAGTTAGTGTTCTCTCTAAAATTACATTGAGCATCCTGTTAAACAGGACATTTTGTTACAGCCTCTTTTTCTGAAATATAAAACATCACTTTCGAGCAATATGGCATAATTACTTTGATATATATTTTTTCCATTGGACATCTCATTAAGATAGATCAGCTCTAAAATTCAAATGTTTTAATGTGTATATTTTTTTCATTGAATAAGGTATTTATAGATTATCGTTGATCATCTCAACTAGATTGATTTTTTCTCGCTTGACCAATGATAATCTGTTTATCGCTATTTTACCTATGACGAAGTTGTCAATTTCATGTCAATTTTGTTAGCAACGCCACATGCCTGCTTAATTTCTAGCGATAATTTTCCATTTCAAGCGATATGAAGTAGCATGATATGAAAAATTATCACAAAAAAGATCAAAAGAAAAATGCACAAAATAGCGATAATTTAATTTATTCTATTATTTTGTAGGGAGAACATGGCTTTTTCCGTATTGTAACCAGTAAATATAAAGATGGATATGGGAATTGGTACAACCTGGATATAGAATCTAGATGTGCTTATGGCGATCCAATCATACCATCTGGATACTAGAATTATATCAAAGAAACTAGTCATATCACATCTTTACTTTTTGTAATTGAATAAAAATAATTTATGTGCTATAATGTGTTACGGTTCATTTAATAGGTACCAATACAGTATAAATACAAAACTATTTGATTGATTAGATCTAAAATGCTATTAATTTGCTATTTTTTTGCATAGACAGCATATAAATCTGATTCTCTAATTACAAAAAATGTACTTTTGTAGTTATTTTAAATTATTAAAGATATTTAAAAATAAATATGCATAATATAATAAAAATAGAGATCTATATATTAATAAGTAAGTGTATTCTAACTAAATTGTCTGTTTATATCTATAAATCGAAATATGGTCAGATCATAAATGCTTAAAAGAGGGGCAAAAGATACCAGAGGGACAGTCAAACTATTCTGACCCTTAAGATTTTGATTTCACTGCTAAAGATGTATTTGCATGTATTTTGTAGATTTTTGTCAGTGTTATACAATTTTTTTCACACATTTGAATATTCTCATGACCTTTCAAGCACCTGTTCAGGATTTTTTTTTTTTTTTGTAAAAGTAAAATGCATTGTTTTCCAAAAAGGTATTCTGATCACCTTTAAAGCACTTGTTAGCAACCATATTATTTGTGTTTTATTACACTTTATAAAAAAAACAATTACAAACTTTAAAACTATTTGATTGATATGATTTTCCAGACCATGAACTGTATTTTATCAACACATAATATATTTTTTTCAGTTTTCTCACCACAGACCAGTCACCTGTTACAAAACATATTCCTAATAAGCATCTTAGTCCAATTGTTGTTTCAATAGAAAAGCTGTAGATACCTGATTTTCTTAGTGAAAATGCAATTTTTAAATGTTAAAAAATGTAAACTTGGTTGAACAAATAAAATAAAAAATATATATTTTATTGTTTGCTTGTCCACAACCAAATGATATTGGTTGTTGTCAAAGACTTGTACATTGTAGTAATAAATGCTGCTTTAAAATTTGAAGTTGAGGTATAAAAGAAAATACAATTGTTGTCAATTTTTTTTCTTTATATTGTATAAAAAAGTTAAATACATCTATGTTGTGTAATATTTGTTAATTATTTATATGATTTATTTGTGTAAAACATATACATTTTATCTTTATATGATAGATGTTAGTTTTTTTCACAATAAATATCAGAAATTTCGAGCTTTAGCTTTATCTCGAATACCCCTATGAGCAACTTAACTTAAGTTTGGCTTATTAATTTTATGAAACTCATACACAATGATAAAAACCAAATCTTGCAAATTTAGTTTGAATTTGGGCAGTGAGTCCCATACAGTTTTAGAGGAACTCCCCTTTATAACTTGAAAAAATGTTTTTTTTTGCCCAAACTCCACACACACAAACAGAAACTAAATTGTTTATTTTTTTTTAATTTATTATTATTACATTTACTGTTGAGTCTGTTGTTTGTTATATCAAATGTACGTGACTATGCATGTATATATGCCTTCATACTTTGAACGACAAAATTATTTTTGTCTACCTGTGCGAATTTCAAACACGCAATTTATAACAGCAATGAAAACCTTCTTTCCTTTACGGGTAGACTTTATATAGATAAATTAAGTGGTATAAGAAAAGCAAAATGAGTATGTTAAATTTGATGTATGCCTTTTTGTGCTTCTTCTTTACATTTGTTGTTTTTATAGTGATGCATGTATGTATGCCTTCATACTTTGAACGACAAAATTATTTTTATGTCTACCTGTACGAATTTCAAACGCGCATTTTTACACCAGTAATGAAAACCTTCTTTCCTTTACAGGTAGACTTTATTTACATAAATTAAGTGGTAAAGGAAAAGCAAATTGAGTATGTTAGATTTGATGTATGCCTTTTTGTGATTCTTCGTTATATTTGTTGTTTTTATAGTGATATTAAGATGAAAACACAATATTGACTGCTGTACTCCTATTTGTGACATTTTTACTCTTTGAGTATGTTAGTTTTGTTCATACATCGTTGACAATGTAATGGAATTTGTTGCGACTGTCATACAAGTGAGAGGTTTAGCTAGCTATAAAACCAGGTTCAATCCACCATTTTCTACATTAGAAAATGCCTGTACCAAGTTAGGTCTTAAATGCTTTGATATTGGTTGTTAAACTCTATGGGAAATCACATGCTCCATTCTTTTCTCAGAAACTACACAGGTATATTTAACCAAAATTACTAGGAATTGTTGCAGAAAGATCCTATTCAAAACAATCTTCATTTGATTCATGCAAACATGAGCAACAATGGCCATCTTTTTTGCCAACAATCTTCTCTGAAATAACAGGGTTAAATGTTTTTAAATTTTATATTTTTGATGCCCTCTACAAACTTCATCATTTGAGTGTTGATTAGATGGCAGTCATGATGGTAGAAAATCACATTTCATTTTCACTTAAACTACTTGGCCAGCGTGAAGTTAACATGAAATGATGTAAAGAAGGACATCTACAATAAAATTAACGGTACCAATTTTCTTGCACCAGATGCTCATTTCGACCATACACGTCTCTTCAGTGATGCTCATGGCCAAAATATTTGAAATCCAAAGCTTATATAAAAGATGAAGAGCTATAATCCAAAAGATCTAAAAAGTATAGCCAAATCTATAAAAGGAATTAGAGCTTTGCATGAGGGAGATACATTCCTTAATTTATAATAATTTCTAATATTTTGTAACAGCAAATTTTAATAACACAAAAAAATCCGTATTTTCATGCCAGTACTGCAGTACTGGCTACTGGGCTGGTGATACCCTCTGGGACTAATAGTCCACCAGCAGAGGCATGGACCCAGTGGTAGTAATAAAATTAACGGTACCAATTTTCTTGCAATAGATGCGCATTTCGACAATACATGTCTCTTCAGTGATGCTTGTGGCCAAAATATACAAAATGCTCTATAAAGATTCTGATTGGAAGAAAAACAGACACCAGAGTCAATCATTGATTTTGGTTGGTCAATTTAAGAAATAACTAGACAATGTAATAAATATTTTTCTAATACTATATGCAATAGGTCAACTATATTTGGTGTATGGAATAATTGCAAGGTGTACATGTCTGTCTTGCAGGTATCATCTGAACTTCACCTCATTTTCATTGTTCATTGGTCAATGTTCAGTAATCACAATAAACTTTAACCTACTTTGACCTCCTTATCATGGTGCGTTGGTAAGTATGAAATTTCTTTGGTTTGATATGTTTCTTACATACTGTAAGCAAAGGTCATACATATTTGTGTATAGGTGTTCATGTATTTCTAGCTTTGTTTTTTATCTGACCTTGACCTCATTTACTTGGATCAGAAATATTCATGTGATAATGTGATACATGTAGTAAAACTTTATATCTAGAACTATCAACAGAAAAGCAATGTTCAGCATATAAGACGAGACATTTCAGTGTGTGCAATCTTGTTCTGAAAATATTCGAATTTGTCAGGAATAATGTAGGTTGTTGACATTAAACCCCTGACTATAACATTTTTGGGATCCAAGCTTCTACTGTTATTTTCATTAAATTAAAAGACAAAACACAGCTCTTATCTTATCATAAGGGTCAATGTCATTAAATGTCCTTTAAATGCCTAAATTTCATTAAATGAATAAGTCATTTTTTACTTTTTCTTTATTAAATTTTAACCTATGTCATTCGGTTGAGGGCTTAACAGGTCACTATTACACATATGAGCTACGTTGGTGTTGTTTTATACTGATTTGTTTTCACCCTTATCATAAAAGTAGAAGATATCAAGGTGTAGTAAAGAATCATAGTGTTTTATAGCTTCATATGAAGATGATTTCCTACCAATGCAGACCAATTTTCACGTTTGTTTAACCAACAGAAGTAGATGTACCACTTGCTTGCTATGAAAAGACTTTCTATTGTGTTATTGTCACAAATGTGTCATTTGTGTTAGGTAACATGTACGAATCTTTGACAGTTGAGGTATTTCGTATACAATAGTCCACACAAAGACTTGTGGTATTTATTGTCCACATGAAAGTCGTGCTAGAGGAGACGTGTATCAGCCGATGGTCGAAAATAAGACGTTACCGTCAATTTACAAATAGCCACCTGACCATAAAGTATGATCACTTTCAACTAGTATTGCACAAAAAGTATAGAGGCTTATTACGACCCATTTCTGTCAGTCATTGTGTCGTTACTTTGACCTGTATTAAGTATTGCATGCACAACTATGAAAAGAGACCAAAGATTCAATAGGACATTTAAAAGTCATTTTAGTCGGAAGAGAAACTGACAATGCCATGGCCAAATAAAATGCTAGGATGTGCACTTGGAAGATTCTTTTTGACTAACACACAAAAATATGCACAGTAAACATAATTTTAATCAAGTCTGATTCAGATGTTAAAAAGGTATAAAATAGAAGAAACTAAGCAAAATGACGATGATCAATATCGATTAGTTAACAAAGCATTGTCTTGCAAATATGAAAATCTGCGTTGCCAAAAAAGTTTATTTAGCGGGTGTAAAAGTACAAAATATGAGCAACTTATCAACCGAACATTGGACACGGATGTAACAGCACAATATATGTCAATGAGCAACTTATCAACCTAACATTAGACACGGGTGTAACAGTACAAAATATGAGCAACTTACTGATCAACCTAACATTAGACACGAGTGTAACAGTACAAAATATGAGCAACTTATCAACCTAACACTAGACACAGTTGTAACAGCACAATATATGTCAATGAGCAACTTATCAACCTAACATTAGACACGGGTGTAACAGTACAAAATATGAGCAACTTATCAACCTAACATTAGACACGGGTGTAACAAAATTACAAAATATGAGCAACTTATCAACCTAGCATTAGACACGGCTGAACAAAATAACCAAATATGAGCAACTTATCAACCTAACATTAGACACGGGTGTAACAGTACAAAATATGAGCAACTTATCAACCTAACATTAGACACGGGTGTAACAAAATAACAAAATATGAGCAACTTATCAACCTAACATTAGACATGGGTGTAACAAAATAACAAAATATGAGCAACTTATAAACCTAACATTAGACACGGGTGTAACAAAATTACAAAATATGAGCAACTTATCAACCTAACATTAGACATGGGTGTAACAGTATAGTCCAGTCAATCTAGCACAAATTTGACCCTAACCTGAAAGTAATTGCAACAGAAGATTTTTAAGCTTAAATCTTTAGCATTATACCCCAAATATACACAGAAAAAAGTCCATGAAATCTATTTGAGGAAGACTAAAACTAGAGGCTCTAAAGAGCCTGTGTCGCTCACCTTGGTCTATGTGCATATTTAACAAAGGACACAAATGGATTCATGACAAAATTGTATTTTAGTGATGGTGATGTGTTTGAAGTTCTTACTTTACTGAACGATTTTGCTTCTTACAATTATATCTATAATGAACTTTGCCCATTAGAACTATATTTGGTAAAAATTTACAAAAATTTACTAAATTAATGAAAATTGTTAAAAATTGACTATAAAGGGCAATAACTCCTTAAGGGGTCAATTGGCCATTTTGGTCATGTTGACTTATTTGTAGATCTTACTTTGTTGAACATTATTGCTGTTTACAGTTTATCGCTATCTATAATAGTATTCAAGATAACCAAAAACGTCAAAATTTCTTTAAAAATTACCAATTGGAGGGCAGCAACCCAACAACCAGTTGTCCAATTCATCTGGAAATTTCAGGGCAGATAGACCTTGACCTGATAAACATTTTTATGTCAGATTTCCTCAAAATGCTTTGGTTTTTGAGTTATAAGCCAAAAACTGCATTTTACCCCTATGTTCTATTTTTAGCCGTGGCCCCATCTTGGTTGAATGGCCAGGTCATCGGACACATTTTTCAAACTAGATACCCAAAAGATGATTGTGGCCAAGTTTGGATTAAGTTGGATCAGTAGTTTCAGAGAAGAAGATTTTTGCAAAAGATTACATTAATTTACGAAAAATGGTTAAAAATTGACTATAAAGGGCAATAACTCCTAAACCGGTCAACTGACCATTTTGGTCATGTTGATTTATTTGTAGATCTTACTTTGCTGAACATTATTGCTGTTTACAGTTTATCTTTATCTATAATACTATGATAATATTCAAGATAATAACCAAAAACAGCAAAATTTCCTCAAAATTACCAATCCAGGGACAGCAACCCAACAACCGATTGACTGATTCATCTGAAAATGACAGGGCAGATAGATCTTGACCTGATAAACATTTTTACCCCATGTCAGATTTGCTCTAAATGCTTTGGTTTTTGAGTTATAAGCCAAAAACTGCATTTTACCCCTATGTTCTATTTTTAGCCGTGGCGGCCATCTCGGTTGGTTGACCGGGTCACGCCACACATTTTTTAAACTAGATACACCAATGATGATTGTGGCCAAGTTTGGTTTGATTTGGCCCAGTAGTTTCAGAGGAGAAGATTTTTGTAAAAGCTAACGCCGGACGACGACGGACGACGGACGACGGACGCCGGACGCAAAGTGATGAGAAAAGCTCACTTGGCCCTTTGGGCCAGGTAAGCTAAAAAGCACCATTTAAAATTTCTATGAAGATTTGTATTGAAAAGAGAGATAACTCTTGCAAAAAAAAAGGCAGAAATATCAATAAAAATTGATACAAAATTATAACTTTACAGTATCTATTCATTAGAATGTATTAATTCTTGATTTTTAAGCAGTCTTAACAGTAAAAATAAAACCACTCTAAAGGTGTTTTCTTATTTTTTATCAAGCTAAATTCTAGATTTCGTAATTCATTAGTTGACCATTTATTGACTTTTTCAACATGCCAATTAAGTCAAGGTAAAGAATCTCAAATTTAATAAAAAAAAATAATTAAGCATGTATTCTTCCATTAGTGGTTTAAAGTTTCTTTAGATAAGTAAGTTGCTGAAAAATTTAATATACAGAAATAAACATTACCAAATTTTCACATAATTTTTTTCAAAATGGTTACAAAGCTTCAAATTTGCAATTTCTTTAATGAAAAATGCACGAAAAAAACACTTCCCATAACACTTCGGTTTTGTACATTTTATGAGCAGAAGATTATATATTTCAGTCAAATACAAACTTATAACCCCATCAAAGTATCATACTGTACATAAATTTCAAGAAAAACAACAAAAATATGACCAAAAAAGACGCATTTTTGAAAGAGTTATCTCCCCTTCCAATGTTAGTTACCATAGGAAATTAAAAATGTTGATTTTGAGTTTTCCTCAAGTTATATTTTATGGGACTTTTTTCTGTGTATATAAAGGGCATAATGCTATCGATTAGAACTAAAACATTTTCTGTTGCAATTAGTTTGAGGTTAAATGTTAGTTTGACTGGACTAGTACAAAATATGAGCAACTTATGAAAATAAGTTAAAAAGAATCCGACTCATCAACTGATCAAAGAAGCTGCCATTAAAAAGACTAGACAGATACTACTCGCAGAGACTACTCGCGCGTACTGATAGTCTGTTCTAAGCAAATTACAACAATAAACTAATTCACTTTTCTCAGACTTTATAATCCTCCGTTCACATCCAACGTATTTAGTGCATGTAAAGACGTCACGAAGAGTCAACGACAAGCAAGACCTTGACAAAAGGAAAAGAAAAGCGCAAGTGTCCATAAAAAAGCGCAAGTGTCCATAAAAAAGCGCAGATGTCCTATGAAAAATTGCAAACGTCCATAAAAAAGTGAAAATGTCCATAAAAAACGCAAATATCCTAGGGAAAAAAAGCAAACGTGTAGTACAATATAATATTTCAGTTAATATGACGGTAAAAAAATGATATTTCCAGAGAAGCAATTATCATCGCAAAGCGTTGGTAGTTGTAAACGGGCATTGTTTTCATTTTATGTTATTGCTTATCAGTTTTATATACAAAAGATATATGCAGGCGGAGGAGAATACCCTTTTAATGCTAACCTGTTTTGGCCTCTTTTTTTGTGTTTTTAACTGTTATCTGAGATGAATTTAAAGCAACCCACTGTGTTAACTGTTATTAGCATTTTTGCATTTTTTGTTAACTGCTGCCAAAATCGAGGTTTTGTTTAAAACATGTTAACGGACCTCTATCCCCAACCCCAATATATATTCCCTTGTAAATGCACTCTTTCACTGTGCCTCACTAATTTACGACTGTTGAATTCAATAATTGTCAGCATCTATCTATTTAAAGAATTCAAGTCAGTTTCTTTATGTTAATTTTTACTGTCACGTAAAAATTGACGACAGTCTGAAGCGGGAAAGGTTTTTATTTTTAGATCTACAGTGTCACGAAACACTAGATGAATGTTCGATCTGAACAAAATACATGACAATTTATACATTCATTTATGGCTTGGTATGAAGATAATGATTATTAAACGAGTAACAGTTGTAAAAATTTAATATACATTTACTATGTATTTATATGTGGGCGTGTCAAAACGGTAAAGGCTAATTAGTATGACGTCACGACATTTTTTTCTCAGCACACACTTTCTGAAGAATTTCAGGATCGCTAAAGCTAAACATTCTTTATATCCAAAACCATGAAAATTATGTTTTAAAAGATGCGGTAGGCATAGATACGGGAATTTAAAAACAAACAACCTAAGATTGAAAATTTGAATATGACTTAGGGTTTTTAAAACGAAATTCCATAGGCACTTGTCTCAGAAAAAAGCTGCCTGTGCGAAATTCATCCGATTCTTTTCATTTTACGCTGAAAATTCTTAACAAGTCTTACATCCTTACAAATAAAGTGTAAGCTAGTTTTCGTGCTTCATAATAAGGTTATTAACAGTTATATAAACAGTTAAAACTTGTAACTTGGGCATGACGAACTGCAAATGAGTATCGAAAAACGATCCATGAATCATTTTTAGTTTCCAATATCTTTCAATTCATTTATCCGGAAAACCGATGAATGAATGTGTAGAACATGTAGAATATACGTAAATTTCGCAAAGAGTGAAAAAAAAAAATGATTTCAAATTATAAATTGGTCGAAACCATCTCCTTTGAATCTTCAAAAAAAATTCTATGATATTGCTGTAGGAATATGTATGCTTTGAGCCGGCTTTCTGTAACTTTGATATTTCAAATTATAAACGATACTCAGCTTGGACCAATAGAATTATTGTTCTAGTCCAGTATCAAGTGAATAATCAGTATGGTTACACTGGTGCACGTATCATCAAGCTATATATGCAACTTTTTTCACATTTTTGCCTGAAAAAGTGACTTTCTTAAAATTTACTATCATGACTATATAGTCTGATTATATATTGTTATTTGGATGGAGGGTTGTCTTATTTGCACTCACACCACATCCCCCTATATCTGATTATATCAAAATAGAAAATAAATACAGAATTTATAATTACCGTGACACTTTTTTGTTGTAACATGGACAACATCTTTCATTTTAAATGACCTGGAAAACATGCGGTCTAGGTCAGCTGACAGAGGCGTCGGAGTAACCGTTCCTCTCAGGCTTTTATATAATTATACATGTATACTATTTGCAAAAATTACAAAATCCTTTCCGTTTTCAGTATACGTTTTACATGAAATCTGCTTCTATTTCCAATCAATATTCTACACGCCTTGTAAAGGTAAAAGGGTAAAATTCAGAAATTAAAAAGGGATCGAAATCAAGAATTTCTACCAATGAAGGTTGATAAGATGCGTATATATGAACTATATCATTTATGTCAAGGCTAAATTGCAATAAGAGTTAAGAGGTATCCTTTCCAATGACAAACATTGAAAGCGTTTCCGCTTTTATTTTCAATGGGGTCCTTTAAGTGTGTACCACTTAGATCATAATAGTCTCAGCTTAGAGTAAATAACTAATAGGGGGCATATATTGAATTCTTGCACGTGTCGTGACAAATAATGATTCAAATTAACCCATGTTTCGGCTTTGAATGCTTCAAGGCGTGGTCATCAATTAATGTTATTTTACATGAAAGCACAGTCTAAACTTTCATGCAATTAAAGAAAAAATAATATGGAGAGTAAACACTAGGTGATAACAAAATTGAATAAGTCAATAGCTAGTGTTATACTATAAAGTTCGTCGATATATCTAAAATTCGTGTTTTCTTTTACCTTCATGTTCTGAAGAGCCGGTTGACAATATCCAACCCCACTTTCAAAGTTGAGAGGTTAAAAAATGCTCCCAACGTATTTAGCAAAAAAAAAAAAACACCTTTGAATTAAATATACGAAAATGAATAGTTATCAAAAGTACCAGGATTATAATTTTATACGCCAGACGCGCGTTTCGTCTACATATTAAGACTCATCAGTGACGCTCAGATCAAAATAGTTAAAAAGCCAAACAAATACAAAGTTGAAGAGCATTGAGGACCTGGAGGAGACGATAACAATTATTAGATTATAAATTATGTCTCTGATAATACGGTAGAATTGCTGAAAATTCAATACTGAGCAATTTGGTCTTATATATTTTAACAACTGTGATTTAGACTGACTGTATTATATTTTTCTAAGTAAAAAATAAAACTTAATTTAAATTGATTACAATAATTACAATGTGAACTTTTGATATACAGAGAAATTTACTTGGATACAATGAATACACATTATGCTAAATATGAAAACAATGTCCCGTTTCACGTCACTAGTCACGTGATATGGACAATATTGGATGTGTATTAGAATCACAATGGCTGTGTATTCCATCAATTAATGGAGAGATATTCGTGGATAATGTAAGAAGAACGACAGTTTCATAACGGGTGACACCGGAAAACGATCAAGCTGGCTTGTATTTACAGATATTGTAACCCTTTAGTGGCCTTTAGTGGAGTAACAGGGGAAAATATTGTCGAAAAGGGTGAATTAGTGAACATGGCGACCATCGGGATCGCAGATGTGTGCGAGGATAGCACAGCCGATGATGCGCCTACGATCAACATTTCAAATGACGATGATCATAATGAAGAGGAAAGAGACAACATTGAGGACGATGATGAGGAGGAGGAGGAAGATGAGGATTGTGAGATAACACCTCTCGAAAATAGACGAATCTTTGAAAGAAATGACAGCGGAACGAGTTTCACTAGTTTGATTTCACAGAATTCAGTTAACACAAAACCGATTCAGGGACCGCGTTATAAATTAATTAATGAAGGAGATATCCCAATTTGTAAATTAAATCACACACGAACAATTGTCAGTAAGATTATGAACTCCAGATATTTAAGACGGTGGGAAGTACACAAAATTTATCTGGACAAAACAGAAATATGTTCTGCCACGGTAAGTTGGTTTGTTTACAGGGATACAACTGGACCATGACGGTGAAAATATCAATATTTATAAATATTGAATCAATATTGTGAAAAGTACATTTTAATGTGTCTGCGTAGTTAGGTGATATTTGTTTCGTACTAGTCAATTAATTAATACCAATGGCTAAATATGAACAAATATTAAAGTTAAGTGTCAAATTCCTCGTTGTTTACGGAAATCGAAACCAAATTGTCAAGGCTTTAACCATCCTTGTTTTTTTCTCCTATAGTCAAAACTATAAACAGTAAACGGCTTTTCTGTACTCTTACCTCGGATAAACTGTGGCTAAATGTATTAGTCCCAGGGCTTACACTGTACATGTTAAATTAATGACATCTTTAAAATAGTTATAAATGTATTCAATGACTAGGATACATTTTTTTTGTACCTCTGGTGTGTCTCATTCAAATGAAATACATGTTAACATTTTTTATAGTTAAAACCAAGGATTTGTATAGTGACACTATACAAATCCTCGAGTTATCTGTTAAATGTAAAATAAAAGCTTGTAAAAATATTATAATTTTTTGGATTATTACTGAAATTTGCAATCAATCTGTTTGCACATCAGTCTAGTAAAAATAACTAATAACTTATAAGTTAAACCTATTTTAAATTCCTTGTGAATTACTTTTATCATTTATACTATAAATAAGTGAATGTCAGAATAATCCAGCAGTTCAGTTACATTATACATGTATATACATTTTGTAGTACATTGTAGCTTATTTCTTAAGTTACACAACAGCCTTGGTGGATTTTGATTTTTCCACCGGCCCACCGTGGGCAGTCCACCCATGCCCACCCTAGCTATAATCTTTTATGTAAAAACAGTAATTACAAATGCTTATCTGCTTTTTTCAATTGACTGTACTTGCCAGTCTTGATTTAACAAAATAAATTGCATGCCCACTCCTATGGGTGGGCCGAGTGGACAAGCTAGATTTATTACAATTGGTAAACACAATCAGTTAAGTGATATTCTCTTTACTTTGCTATGCTTTAATGTCCCTACGACTAATTGGTATGTATAACCTCTGTTTTATACCCAAAGAACCATAGAACATTTGTAACATTGGGACTCTGCATACTAAAGAAGTGGCCTTTATAACATAAAGTTTAATACAAATATACAAATGTAGGCCTAAAATAATATCAATAAAAGGAGCTGAAATGAAAGGGTGAAGGTTGGTACAATGTACCTATTAAAAACATTTAAACCCCCTGCATTTGTTTGCACCTGTCCTAAGTCAGGAACCTGATGTTTAGAGGTTGTTGTTTGTTGATGTGGTTCATAAGTGTTTCTTGTTTCTCGTTTTTTATATAGATCAATTTTAAATGATATAAATGATTGGGCAAAAAACCCTAATTTTTATGTTACAATGTAAAATGTACAATGTAGGTGTTACTGTACATGTTCATGATCATGATGTACAAATGTATATGTGAATTAAGAAAACATACAGCGGGTCTGCACATGAGGTAAAGCATTTTACATGAATTTTAACATGTTAACATAATATCTGTGAACTGAAGATTAAGTAATATGACAGATGTGAACGGAAACTGTATCTTCATGTAGAACAGAAACATATTTATCATGGTACATTGGTATACATGTACACGTATATCCTGTGCCTAATTGTTGACAGTTTTACAAGTGACATTTGACATTAAAAGGAAATCTCAACCTTTTTATTCTGGAAATGAAAACTTTTATTGTGTTATTTTTTAAAACAATATCCATTAAAGTATGTATTTATTCATACTATACATGCTACATTGTATATAAGGTATTACAGTTTTTATAAAAATTACAAAACTAATTAAAAGCTGTCTGTGTCATCGTTATGGCCAATTAATCAAATCGATGGAAATATTCTGTAATCATACATTTGTATTTAAATATGCTTAAATTTTTATAAATCTCCGGAGCAGTGTAAAAATACTACAAATGTACTTTAGTGAGAGTTGTCTCATTGGCAGTCATACCTCATCTTCTTTTTTTTTTATATTAAGTGGAATATTAATATACTGTGACACATGGAAAACTGTGAAAAATATGTCCTGTCTTCAATTTTTTTTAGGCTAGTCTGCATTTAAAGATACTACACATGTACTTTAGTGAGAGTTGTCTCATTGGCAATCATACCTCATCTTCTTTTTTTATATTAAGTGGAATATTAATATACTGTGACACATGGAAAACTGTGAAAAATATGTCCTGTCTTCAAGTTTTGTAGGCTAGTCAGCATGTACAGATCTGACATATCCATTTCATATTTTGGAATATCATAAATGCTTGCGGAAACATCCGGTGTATACTTAAATGTTATTGGGGTTAAGGGCCTTTTCAATTGCTATGTTCTTAATACATGTATCACATGAACTAGTAGCAGCAGTAATATGTAATTAATTGATTGATCATTGCTGAACCCCTAGTGGTAAAAATTTCATGTTCAGTAAGGTGTAATGTTTAGTGGCGGATTCAGAGGGGGGGGGGGGGGGGGGCGTAGAGGGCGTACCCCTTTGCTCGGACTTTTTGTTGTTTTTTGTTTGATAAAAATGATCAGACTAGACTTCGTGAACTTTGCCATTTTCCGAGTATTTAATTTTTATAAGATAATTCTTTTCTTATAAAGATATTTTTCGCTGGTATTTATTGATTGTCAAAGTCATGTGATTTGCTATGGTTGAGTTGACCAGTGCGTTGAAAAAACGGCACTCGGTCATTTTAAAATTCAAATTACAGTAATACACATTGCTTGGGCTGAGAATGTCATGACAATCAGGAAACCTTCAAAGCGACACAGGATTGAGCAAGAAAGTATTGACTTCTATGTCACTATTCCACCAAACAGAAAGTAATAGTAAATACTCTATAGACTATTACACTCTCATGAAAAAAAATCCACAATATTATTTACCTACGAAAACATGTTTAATCCCAAATGCCCCAGCCTATTTTATAAATAACAAAGTTGAATTTATAATGATCCTCAGTCAGTATAAGCTCCAGAAAGATTTCATGTCTCGTGTACGAACCATTTGATTTGAGCAGGCAGTCTGAGATATTTGAGAGAAAAAAAATGACTCTGATTCTTGCCTTAAACAAAAATTCTGGCCGTAACTGGATTGAGTACAATAGTCTTGTCCACGTTTTTGTTATTAAAAACGAAAATTTCCAACAAAATTATATAACATGAAATGAACATAATGAATAATAAACTGTTATCACAGGGATATGTCTCGCCTTTTTGTAATTTTGGCAATGAATTGTGCCAATTAATGCTACTAGTAATACAATTGCAAACCAAATATCAATGACCTACCACAAGTGGATCCCCATAAATTGACCTAATCACAAACTAATACATGTAATGTAAGCAAACCAATCAAAGTCAATAGACCATGACTGAGGGGGAGGAGCCAAATAATCTCCATGGCAATGAGATGTGACAATGCTAATACATCTGCATACCAATTATCATTAATGTACCACAAGTGGATCTTCATAAACTGACCTAATCACAAAGTAATACATGTAAAGTAAGCAAACCATTCAAAGTCAACAGACTATGACTGTGGAGGCGGAGCCAAAAAATCTCCATGGCAATGAGATGCGGCAATGGTAATACATCTGCATACCAATTATCATTGACATACCACAAGTGGATCTCCATAAACTGACCTAATCACAAACTAATACATGTAAAGTAAGCAAACCATTCAAAGTCAATAGACCATGACTGAGGGGGCGGAGCCAAATAATCTCCATGGCAATGAGATGTGGCAATGGTAATACATCTGCATACCAATTATCATTGACATACCACTAGTGGTTCCCCATAAAACTGAGCTAATCACAAATTAATACATTGTTGACGCCGTCGCCGGCCCCTGAAACAGCTTACCTATGTCTCGCTTTTTGACTCTGTCAAGGCGAGACAAAAACAGGCGTATTTTTTGTGACCGGGGTTTGCATGTCTGACTGGAAAGTCTGTTTCTCCGGACTTATAAATATTGAATACTTTTTTCAAGACTCATTGAATACTTTTTTCAAGACTCATTGAATACTTTTTTCAAGACTCATTGAATACATTTTAGCTCACCTGGCATAGCCATGTGAGCTTATGCCATCACTTGGCATCCGTCGTCGTCCGTCGTCTGTCGTCGTCGTCTGTCGTCTGTCGTCGTCGTCTGTCGTCGTAAACTATTTCAAGAATCTTCTCGCGAAACTACTAGGCCAAATACTTCCAAAATTTAACTGAATGTTCCTTAGGGTATCTAGTTTATAAATTGTATCCGAAGTTTTGATCTATCAACAAACATGGTCGCCATTGCTAAAAATAGAACATAGGGGTCAAATGCAGTTTTTGGCTTATATCTCAAAAACGAAAGCATTTAGAGCAAATCTGACAAGGAGTAAAAATTGTTTATTAGGTCAAGATCTATCAGCCCTGAATCAAACAACCCATTGTTGGGTTGCTGCCACTTACTTGGTAATTTTAAGGAAATTTTGCAGTTTATGGTCATTATCTTGAATATTATTATAGAAAGAGATAAAATGTAAACAGCAAAAATTATCAGCAAAGTAAGATCTACAAATAAGTTTAATATGACCAAAATTGTCAATTGACCCCTTAAGGGGTTATTGTCCTTTAATGACAATTGTTCACAATTTGTTCATCATATTTGCTAACTTTAAAAAATCTTCTCCTCTAAAACTACTTAACCAAATTCAACCAAACTTCAACTGAATGATCAGTAGGGTGTATAAAATAAAGTTTGTGTTTTATTTTCTATTTCGTCAAAAAACACGGCCGTCATATAAAAAAACAGCTAAAAATAGAACACAGGTTAAAATGCAGTTTTTGGCTTATATCTCAAAAACTCCAGCATTTAGAGCATATAAGACAGAAGTTAAAGTATTTATTAGGTCAAGGTCTACCTGTCCTGAAATTTTCAGCTGAATCGGGTAACTGGTTTTGCAGGTTTAATGCCCCTGAATTGATGATTTTAAAGAAATTTTGCAGTTTTTGGTTATTATCTTGAATATTATTATATATACAGATAAACTGTTAATAGCAAAAATGTTAAGCAAAGTAAGATCTACAAATAAGTGAAGTCAATTTGACCAAAATTGTCAATTGACCCCTTAAGGAGTTATTGCCCTTTAAAGACTTTTTTTCACAATTTGTTCATCATGTTGACTTACTTTAAAAATCATTTCCTTTGAAACTGCTGTATCAATTTCAGCCAAACTTAGGCTAGATAAGTTTCAGAGTATCTAGTATAAATTTTATATTTTATTTCCTGTGGCTAAAATAGATCATAAGAAAATAGATCGATTCAAAGAACATTTAAATAAATTGAAAAGCCAAAATAATCATTGATGAGAGATTTAATCAAAAAAATTAAAGTGAGCGATTCAGGCTCTTGAGAGCCTCTTGTTTCAAGACTCATTGAATACTTTTTTCAAGACAAGACTGTAACCTGCCTGCTGGGTGTGACCTTTATGTCTCTATTTGTCGATCGTCTTTCACAACTTAGTTGTCATTTCAGACACTTTCGTAGTCTTTGATGGATTTGGAACCCATCACTTCGGTTCCCTAAGTTATGTTGGGTTACCGGTGAAATAATTTTTTAATCAATCAAATATTTTGATAATAACTGCTTGTTAGTCTTTTTTAACTCGTGTAAGTCGTATTGTAAGTTTCATTGAATTTCCATGTCTATTTTTTACTGAGAAGTATACATCAAATATATCAGTACATACATTTTATGATAGACAATTAATAGGGAGAATACAGCATAAAAAATGTCCAACCCGTACACTTTACAGCAACTATAAAATATACATGATCCAGGCCAGGAACCGTCTAAATATTGCATATAAATTACACTTATTTTATGTTTTTTAGCCCAAAAAAGGTCCCAAAAATTTTTCGCATTGCTCTGCTCGGCGAAATTTGAAATCTTCGCCCCCCCTTTTCAAAATCCTGGATCCGCCCCTGATGTTCATGTACTGCAGTGAACCTGGTTGAAGTATGTACATTTCATGATTTGTTCCATGTAATATGAAATAAGAAGATGCAGTATACATTTTGTAATTGTCAAGAGGTTAACAACAATAGGTCACAATATCATACGACTACAGCTTTCAATTAAACAAAACCCACATTAAGATCTAAGGATGTTTGCTGGAATTGTCATGTGTTGGAGTTTTTGTCAGATTTTCGATATCCTCTAGTTTTATCCATTTGAATTCCTTAAAAAGAATAATTTTGCCCAAATTTTAGCAGCAGAAAATAAACAATATTTTTTAAGAACAATGTCAGAAATGTATCAACTTTTAGTACTAAGCATGAAACTGTTGAAGGGCTTTATAAAGCCGTGGCATATATATATATACTTGTTTACTTGAAAACAGGAAATAATTTGTTTAATTTGAAGAGTGATATCTGATTGTAAAATAGAATTGCCAGTGGCGGATCCAGGATTTTTCATAAGTGGGGGCCCACTGACTGATCTTAGAGGGGGCCCGCTCCAGTCACGCTTCAGTGATTCCCTATATAAGCAACCAAATTTTTTCCTAAAAAGGGGGGGCCCAGGCCCCCTGGCCCCCCCTAAATCCGCCTCTGATTGCAGTCAAGATGAGTGGCTTAGCTTATTGTTGAAAAGTTGATGTTCAAAAGTCAGTTTCCGTAAAATTTCTAAATCCAAATTGAATCAAATCCTTTGATACATGTAAGTCCATCATGTCCGCATCAAAACTGTAAATTACAAATGTTTTAAGAAAAAAATAACACACACTAAAATTAAAATGTTAAACTATTAAAGAATTTGCAGATTATATATGTTTTCAAATTCACCATCTTTAAACGATAGAACAAAAATATTACAGTGGAGGAGGGTGGGTTTTAAAGACCTTGACTAACAATGAGGGTCTTGCATGGGAAGTAGGTTTAATTATTATAGTAATATTTTTATGGAAATGAAAATTACCCTACCAGTTAAACGTTGCAACCATTTATCTTCAGGAGGACTAAATTTTTATCTAAATCAAAAAGCAACCAAAATAAAAGTTAAAACAAACCTATATTTTTGTTTCTACATGAAGAATTCTAAAAAAAAACCAGCCAATCATGAACAGGTTAATTGTTCCACAAAGGTGATTGTTGCATTAGTTCCTTTATCTGTTATCTCCATGCTTTAATATATTGTATACATGTATTTTAAACTGGAAACTGTGATCATGGTTTTGTAAAAAATATATTTACGAATTTAGTTAAAGTCAGAGTGACTGACATTTGACACACATCAAATTAATGTTTTCTACTGATTTTTTCGGTTATCATTCTAACAACTTCAGTAAAGCAGGGTATTTGACACACATTAAAATAATGTTTAATTTTCTACAATTTTTTTGGGTAACATTCTAACAACTTCAGTAAAGCAGGGTATTTGACACACATTAAAATAATGTTTAATTTTCTACAATTTTTTGGGTAACATTCTAACAACTTCAGTAAAGCAGGGTATTTTGTTGTTAACCACCATAATCAATGAGAGACTCATCATTAATATGATTGAAATTATGCACACAACATCTTCCAATCTTTCTGTTGATTTCAATCACTTTGATTTTTCTCCTTAGAGGCTGCAGCTGCTGTTGTTCAATGTACTTTTAGATACGAAAAGTTCTCTTAGACATTTGATTTGACCTTAAATTGTTGTTTTGAACACCTGAGCTGTAAGGAAATTTAAAAAAAAAAAAAGATACCCTTTATAACAGTTGAATTACTTGCAAATAAATTACTATGAAAGTAATAAAAATTGTGAGAAACAAATCATGCATTGACCAGACAAGGTTAGGTGCTTAAATAGTATTGGTTAAAATAACCATGATAAGTATGGTTTATAGTATACTACTGTTGCCTTTATTTATAGTAATTTTGTTTTAGTAAAAGTAGGCTTTCAGGCCTAGGTCTTAACTGTTTTGTGCTTTAAATTTTTCATATGAAAAATTCAGATTATGAAGAAGAGTATCATACAGATTGAATTATAACACAACTATCATATGTCTCTTCTTGAAATCCATGTTGTTACTGATTCTAGCTAAAACAATATTGTAATAACTACATAATGTGACTGTGTTCACTATCTTTTAACAAAACAAAATATATTATTATTACTGTTTTTATAATGCAATGTTTACACTAAACAAGGAAGATTCCCATGAGTAAAATGAATACACTTAAACTTAAAGCTTAGAACTTTACAGATATGCTTCATTTGTGAGATTTCCTTATTTGATATTGATTTTGTTAGTGATGCATTTAGCTTGCTAGTTCTAACAGGAAGCCATTTTGCTACATTGTTAACATTAGCATCTGATTTATGAAAGGGGTATTTTAAGTTCAGTCTTCTTCAAATTGCTATTTATAGTTGCTTAGTGAAGATAGTCATGATAGTAAACAAGAAATTTTACTATAATTATGTCCAAATTATTGCATGGTAGAAAACATTGAAGGAACATATATTTGAATCACAGAAATAAAACTTCAGTCTTTTTCCAGGGCAAATATGTCAACAAAGAATAATAACTTAAAGTCATGCAATTCCTCTCATTCCCTACAAAACAACATGGTTATTTAAAGACCATCAACAAATGTATAAATAAGGTGGCAACAGCATTGATTTCCATTTGGTTCTGAAGAATGTTATAGCTGCTAGTGGCCATCACTAGCAGCTATAACCCTGATTTAAAGCTAACTTTAAAATTGGCCACATAAAAAATGTAGGTTAATTTGTCAGAATCTTTTCTCTAGAGCAATCAAATATACAAGTTAAAATTTGTTAGGTGAGCAATGCAGGGTCTTAATAAGGTGGCCTACAGCTATAATATAATACTTGTAACTGCATTATTGTATAATTGAACCTGATATTATATTATAGCCTACAGGAATGATGGATAGTTCTGTGCTGTATTCAAGTATTGAGGATGTCCATATTGTATCCAGGTGGAACGCTGGCCAAAAATTCTGTATACGAATCACAATACCTGACGGATCCTTGTTGATGCAGGTTTGTACAAATGTATGTTTATTTTCTCAAATTTATTTCTATAATAGTTTTTAAGCCATGCTTGGTCATTTTGATATGAGCCGTCAATTTCAAGAAAGTTCTATCTGATTTTTGGGTCACAGAGGTTTATATTTTTGTTTGTAGATTTGTGCCCTAAATCCTTTCTACCATGACTATTTAGATCTTGAATGTCTCGCCCCCTCTTTATACAGATTTACACTAACGAAAATTATTTCAGAACTTATTGCAATTTTGGCAAAGATATACATGTCATTTAAGGAATAACAGTACTGTAGTTGAAGAGTTGCAACCGTCAATTGTAGATTTGACGGTCGCAAATGCAGTTTTACTGGCGACGCGTAGCGGAGACAGTAAAACGGAGATTTGCGACTGTCAAATCAAAATTGACGGTGGCAACTCTTCAACTACAGTACTGTTATTCCGATTCTAATGCATTACAAAAAGAAAAAATACGATAAAACTTGAAAAAATGTCTAAATTTGTCAAATAACAAAAAGTCTGCGAAACTTCATGAATGATTTTGGCACAAAGACGTCATGGCTAAACGTGACGTCATTCAAATGAAAACTTACAAACTGGAGGTTATTACGTTACCTGTACGCTTCAAATTCGGATAAAATTACATTAAAACGGCGAATTCGAAGTAGGTGTTGTTTTATTTTGGATTATATAGTAGTAATCGAACATTTGTTGATTCATCAATTCAAAATGGCGGGTCCCTCCTTAGTTACGCCTGGTCAACTGTGGATTTGACGGCAACTTTTAGCCAATGAAAAAAAAATGTTACATCCAAATTGCATTAGAATATACCATTTGATTCAATTGCAGTAGCATGACTTGTGCTATTTGTTGTAATATCAAAATACATGGATATTTGTTATTCTTTATTTAATGACATAAATAAAATTACATTTGTCAATATATAAACCAAATACATCATGTACATGAAAGTCCCAAGTTGTTATAAAAAATAATTTAAAAAAGTGTTTACTCAGAAAACAAAATATGACTTTGGGGTTGTGATCAATCAAACTACGAAGATTGAATGTATACAATATTAAACAAGAATGTAACATTGGATTGTGTTTGTATTGCCCTGGTATACATTGTAGCTGAGCGTGTAGATTAATCAATTCTGTGAACAGAAATAGCAGTGCTGCCCTCAAGTGTTTCGTGAATCAATCTACTGACTTCTACAATAGAAAACTGATAATGTGACAATTCAATTTCTGGAGTAATTTAATTTGATCTGAGTTTGCTAACCCGTTAACCTATATAATATTTAATCATTAAAAAGGTGAGGTTACATGATAAAGAGAAATATATATTGCAGCATAATGTTTGCATGTGTGTAGTACCTTTACATGTACATGTATAATGTTACACAATAATAAACCTCAGTGTAAAAATCAGTGTTTTTGGGGAAAAGAAAGGCAATTTTAGGGAAATATACATCATTAATGTATATATATTGTTCAGATATATTCTCCTAGAAACTGAAGGACTTACTTTTGAACCCTAAAACATTGACAAATAAGCCTAGCCATATATACATGGAGGGGTTCAAAAGAAAAACTATGTCAGTCATCAAACTGGCAGTCTACCATTTGTCTACTGCAAGTCTGCAGGTATTTTACTAACAGCAGGATACAGTGGAAATGTTAGAAATAAATACATATCCTAGTCATTAAAACATACTAGTGACCAGTAGACCCTTCAGTCTACTGCAAATATGCAAGGATTTTACTTACAACAGTTTTCAGTGGTATGTTAGAAAAAAGTACATTTCCTTGTCTTTGAAAAAACAAACTATCAGTTTAAAAAGAAAACCTAATACTTAAGATGATTATTAGTATACTGAATTTGCTGTTTCAGAATCTAATGCATCCTGGGTAGTAATTTCAAAAGCTTACACCAAAGCGTTGTGATTGGTTTAAAACACTATAAACAATGGAAATGCAACCAATGATGTAACATTATTTTCACTTTGAGGTATGAACAATGAAATTCCCCATGATGCTTTAGATTCTGAAACAGCCAATTGCTCATGACATAGGATCAACTTTAGTGGTAATTTTTTGTTTATGAAACTGATCACACTGATGATACAAACCTACCAACACTACAAACAGGATATTTATATCATAGTTTATCATGTGCTGTAGGCATACATACATGCTGAGCCAGACATGCAAAAAATCTCTTCAGTGACGCTCTAATCATAAAAGTTGTAGAAATAACAATTTGATTTTGTTTTCCTTTGAAAAAAACCCTAATGTATTATTTCCATATGTTCTCCAGCTCAGTAATCAATATTGTGATTTTATATCTGTTGACAGTTTTAAATGATCAGTCTTCTGAAAATCAATATCTCAGCTGTGTTGACCTCCCACATACCATGTAACATCTATCATTTACAAGATGGAGAGCCAACAATTTCTTTAAATTTAACTAAGAGACATCTTCATTAGTGAGGCACATATTTGGTCTGATGTTAAAAAAAACAACATTTAAAGTAAAATAAATTGTGTATTTATAACTTTCAGATACCAGACAAATATGCAAAGGAACCATAAATATAGCACTTACTCCATGATTTTACATAAACTTTTTTTTGCAATAAAAAAACCTTTAAGACCTAAAAAAAACACAAAAAAACTCAAACTAAAAGGATCAATCCCAAAATTCCAGATCTTTAAAACGCCATATCCCAGAGTCTGTAAAGGTCAAACCCTCTCATTTTCTCTTTGATAATGAATGCAAATCTTTTAGTTTTTTTTTGCCCAATATTAAACATTAATTTTCTTTTCTAGTATGTAGATTTACATGTCTATCCTTTCTAAAAAGTAAGACACTGACAAATTATAAAAAAAACTTATATAATTTACACACAGCAGTCAGCTTCAGTGCAATTACTTCAATTAACCGCAAAAAGGCTTTATTTGTTAAGACCAACATTTATCATTTGAGACATTTATATTATACCAATTAATGTCCCTCTTTCTTAGAAATCTCACACTGGTAAATATGTTATGAAAAAGTTAGATGATTTATACACAGCTTGATTGAAATAAGTTCAGTTAGTCTGGAATGGCCTAATTTGTCATGACCAAATGTTTTTCATGAAAGACGATTTATCTTGTACAAATTAAATTCCACCTGACAGTTGGCCAGCCAGTGATTTGAGTTTTTCAGTAACAATAAAGAGCAGTCTGCCCATTAGTGTATTGTCATCATCTGATATCATACACCAGTTATGAATACAAATTATCATTGATGCACCAATTATCACTATTTTCTTTTGATGTGGTCCTATACCTATATTGATTTTGTAAAGAAAATTATTTTGATCAGCAATAAATTTGGTTTGCTGGGAGTTTTACACAACAAATAGCTATTGATGTTGATTTATGGTTAGGAAAGACATTTAGTTCCAGAGATATTTTTTTCTGTGGTCTGATGTCAAGTGTTTCTATCTAGTATAGAAATTGATTATGTAATTATTAGTATGTGACGGTAGTTAACTTTACTAATTAATGTCTCTCTATCTCCACTATACACCAGGTTATTGACTAGATATTTTCTGATTCTATATTTAAATGGCTTTTGTCAATAAATGAAACCTAGAAAACAAAATATAAAGGGTGCAATGAAAAATCATCAGTCAACAATAAAAGTATACACTCTGACAGTTAGAGAAATGTTGGAAAGACATTTACACAGAAGTCTTTGAGTAGCATAAACCCTGACAAAAACTGGGTTTAACTGAGGTGCTGTAGAATTTAGTAAACAGTTCTATCTCCACTTTTGGTACTCATTTGTTTTGTTCTGCAATTAATACTTTGTGATTATTTGCAGCTGATAATGACTTACAGCATTCAACCCAGTGTACATATCAATTGACTTGAATCACTGTGATACAAGTAGAGGGAAAATCAAAAAGCTAATTCAAAAATCCAAGTCTTCTCAGACATTTATCTGTTGCTGCTATATCTGTGTGTATGTTCTTGCTGTAGGTTAAGAGGGCATTACCCTTGTTTGCCTGTATTTAAGTCAGTATGTTCAAAAATTGGTTTCTGTTCTCTAATAAAATGTTATGATTGATTGTTTGTTGCTTACAATCCAGTGTCAAATATTACATGCATAATCAGGACGACCAAATGTTATGAAACTTATACATAATGCTTATTAACGAGGATCAAACCAGGAACCTTTGTCGCAGTCCAAAGCGATTACCACCACACCACAGTTCTCAGTTAGATATTATGAATCTTTTGCACAATGCTTATTACATGTATTCTCACAAATACAAATCCTTCCTGTTACTATTTTAGAGTTTACCCCTTAAAGTCCCCTTTACAAATGAAAACATTGCTGAATTTTACAATACTCATATCAAGTACAAACTTGGGTAGCATCACTTTTACCGATCTGGTGTTGTTTACCTTTATAACTGGTGTTGTTTACCTTTATAACGGTATATGCAATAATCAGGACATTATCTGTGTCCAATGGACACATTCCCAATTTATTTTTAAAGCAGTATACATGACATCATAATAAATTGTTCTTTGAAACCTTCAAGGAATAAGACTTTTGTCAAAAAAAATACATAGTTTTCACAATAATGATATGCGTATTTTAAGTTAAGGTGATTAAATGTCATTATGGCAATTATATCATATATTTTTATAAAATAGACTCTATAAATTTTGAAAACTCAATGTTATGATTGAGTAATACAATGAATTTTCAAAAGCATAAAAAAAACTTCTTAACAAATATTTTTAAGTTAAATCATTCTGCTTAAAGAATGTAATTTTAAATACAAATGAAATATTGATTTGATAAATTATGTTCTTGTCAAAACTGCTTGTCATAAAAAGATTGATTGTAATATTAACATTAATACAAAATATCTATTTATCAATTTCAAGAAATTTAAGTTGCAAAATCAGATATATCTATCATTTGTTACCTAAATTATCTGAAGACACAATGTTAATACATCTATCATTGAAATGATTTATATAAAGCCTGGAGTAACCAGTGTTATAGTTCACTTCAATTAGCCTGTTTTGAAACATTAGTTTGTATATAGATTTTTGTTATTTGAAATTTTAATAAAATTGAGAATTGAAATGGGGAATGTGTCAAAGACAAGACAACAACCAGACCAAATAAAAAAACAACAGCAGAATGTCACCAACAGGTCTTCAATGTAGCAAGAAATTCCCGCACCTGGAGGCGTCCTTCAGCTGGCCCCTAAATGTATACATGTATAAAAGTTAATATTGACCACAAACTTTCAGACTTTCTAAAACCATGAGTTTATTTAAATATTTGACCAGTGGAACAGTTTGTTTTAAATAAAACAAATTGTAAATCGGTCAGGATATTGAAAAAACAGCAATAGATAGAGCACACATAACACTTACATTCAAGTCAAAGTATCAGCTGAAGGACACCTACAGGTGCGGAAATTCTCGCTACATTGAAGACCCATTGGTGGCCTTTGGCTGTTGTCTGCTCTATGGTCGGGTGGTTGTCAATTTGACACATTCAACATTTCCTTTCTCAATTTTATCATGATGTATTTAGGAAAATTGTTGAGTGAGGGAATATCATTGACAAAATTATTTTACCATTACTTATATCATGAATAATTTGTTTACAAACAATATATATGGTACTACCAGATGGTAGATATCACTATTTTATCATGGACTAATAGATATTTATACTGCTCGATAGTATTGGGTTAAAATTGTTTTCTCAGTTGATAAAGTTTGTGAATTTTACAAAAAAATGATGTTGCAATTCCCACTCGCAAAGCTTATCATCGGGATAGTTTTGGCAAGTAACTCAATACATTTATACTCTTAAAGTCCAAGGCTTCCAAAACGGTCATATAATCCGGACTTGACCGAAACTTTCATAAAAAGTCTGGCTGCTCTATGACTTTCAAGCCCTTTGTCCAAGTGGCCATCTGATTATCATCAATTTAGGAATTATGTCATGTGCACAGAAATCAGTGGCGGATCTAGAAAAGTTCACACATAGAGGCCCGCTCCAGTCTTACTTCAGGGATTTCTTATATAATCAACCATTTTTTTCCCACCAAAAGGGGAGGGGTCTCAGCATTTGTTGGTAGTCCTGATACAGAAAGGAAGAGAAGTATACAAGTCTCTGAAACAAGTACACGATCTGTTTCAAGATATTAGAAGATTGTAGGAAACATGGGTGACAAAAAGGTTAAATGGCCAACCACGGTTTTTGAAGACCATATTTAATGGAGATGGTTGACCATGGTTTGACAAAATTGTTAAATGGCTGACCATGGTCAACCATGGTTTTTAAAGACCATCAATAACCATGGTTATATCATGGTTGGCCATGTTAGGAGTCATGGTTGTTGATGAGTCAACCATGGTTATTAAAACCTTGGTTAACCATGGTTGTACCATGGTTAGAAACTGCACATTAACAGGAGTGGGCCCTTTGGTCCCCTCTAAATCCACCTCTGATAATATGTTTCTTATTTGAAGCCTCAGCTTTCAGTGTTTCTGATGATTAAGGTTGATAGAAGTTGATAGAATAAAAAAGAGATGTTTTAATTTGTTATGGTACCCATTTGTTGACATTGGCCTTTTATTGCTAGTAACTGATTTGATAAGTTTCTATCATAAAATTGGAATACATAATGCATACTAAATCAATAAGTATAATTACTGAATGACACAATCATTTGAATAGCCTTCTATTGTGGTAAAACACAATTTTTATTGTCAATTTTAAGTGTTTTGTTTATGACTCTATGTACTGAAATCTATTTCTTGTAAATGTCTTTTATATTCTTGGAAAAAGTAAACAAAAATAGAGATACAATTTGTCTGACAGAGAACAAAGTTCATCAATTCTGATGACATTTAATATCAATAATCTAGAGTAAAATTCACATTTTTTATTTCCTAAAAAAGAGATATTGAATGTGAAATTCCAAAATAATTAAAAAAAATTTGTTCAATTGTATTCTCAGAATAATAAGCTAAACACAAAAATTTGATCTTCATTCTAAATGATTGAAAGCTGTCACTTTGCAATATAGTCATGATTTCATGGAATATTAGATATTCCCCATTAGGCTACCACTCTCAGGGGTATATATGTCATATATATATATCTAATCTTTGTACTTTCATTTCATGAAACAAATACTGATTGACAGTTCCATCATTTGAGGCTGATATTGATATAAATGTTAGGTTAAGTCCAGGACTGTCATTATTTATTGCTGTTACTATGTAGACCTAAATATCAATGCTCATCTACCTTTGAAATATTCCAATTTACCACAAAGTCATAATTGTTCAATATTATTACAATATAACACAATTGGATGCTTATTTAACTGTTTCTCTCTTGGAAATATTATATATCTTTTGTAATATTACCCTTGAGTGTATTTTTGCTTTCAAATCAAGCTCATAATTTGTTTGTTTAAATTTCCTGTGTTTACCAATTACCCATGGAAATAAACCTCAATCCCATCCTTATATAGACATTTTTATAGCAGAGTTGTTTATATCACCAGATAATACATTTTTTCTGTAGATTTATTAGACAGGTATTATTCTCTGTCTGTCTAATTTCTTTTGAGAAATGTATGAAAGAATAATATTGAAAGAGCTAATACATCTATCTGATCTTTAGGTCATTGTAAATTCAGCTTTTGGACAAAATGGAAAATGTTTGATGTCCACCAGATGCCATTAATTTGTGACTCCTAGACTTAATAAAAATAACAGCTATGATATAAATGTGTAATATTTACTTCCTTGTGCATCACAATTGTATCTGAAATCATCCTTCATTATTATTAGGAACTCTGGAGACAAATACTTTGAGAAGCCAGATACAGACTGATGGCTGATAGTCGCTGTTAAATTGATTCACTACTTTATTAGACTCGGAACAATTTAGATCTTCATAGGCATCCTTCTAGTGTTGTCTAGATGTGTTATGCCCTCACTCTAGTGGAGGGGTATTAAGGCTTAGCCTTGTCTAGATGTTTTATGCCCTCACTCTAGTGGAGGGGCATTAAGGTTTACCCTTGTCTAGATGTTTTATGCCCTCACTCTAGTGGAGGGGGTATTAAGGTTTACCCTTATATATGTTTTATGCCCTCACTCTAGTGGAGGGGCATTAAGGTTTACCCTTGTCTAGATGTTTTATGCCCTCACTCTAGTGGAGGGGGCATTAAGGTTAACCCTTGTCTAGATGATTTATGCCCTCACTCTAGTGGAGGGGGCATTAAGGTTTTCCCTTGTATAGATGTTTTATGCCCTCACTCTAGTGGAGGGGGCATTAAGGTTTGCCCTTTTCTATATGTTTTATACCCTCACTCTAGTGGAGGGGGGTATTAATGTTTACCCTTGTCTAGATGTTTTATGCCCTCACTCTAGTGGAGGGGCATTAAGGTTTACCCTTGTCTAGATGTTTTATGCCCTCACTCTAGTGGAGGGGGCATTAAGGTTAACCCTTGTCTAGATGATTTATGCCCTCACTCTAGTGGAGGGGGCATTAAGGTTTTCCCTTGTATAGATGTTTTATGCCCTCACTCTAGTGGAGGGGGCATTAAGGTTTGCCCTTTTCTATATGTTTTATACCCTCACTCTAGTGGAGGGGGGCATTAAGGTTTACCCTTGTCTAGATGTTTTATGCCCTCACTCTAGTGGAGGGGCATTAAGGTTTACCCTTGTCTAGATGTTTTATGCCCTCACTCTAGTGGAGGGGGTATTAAGGTTTACCCTTATATATGTTTTATGCCCTCACTCTAGTGGAGGGGCATTAAGGTTTACCCTTGTCTAGATGTTTTATGCCCTTACTCTAGTGGAGGGGGCATTAAGGTTTACCCTTGTCTAGATCTGCATAGACATCCTTCTAGTGTTGTCTAAATGTTTTATGCCCTCACTCTAGTGGAGGGGGCATTAAGGTTTACCCTTGTCTAGATGTTTTATGCTCTCACTCTAGTGGAGGGGCATTAAGGTTTACACTTGTCTAGATGTTTTATGCCCTCACTCTAGTGGAGGGGGTATTTAGGTTTACCGTTGTCTAGATGTTTTATTCCCTAACTCTAGTGGAGGGGGCATTAAGGTTTACCCTTGTCTAGATGTTATATGCCTTCACTCTAGAGGAGGGGGTACTAAGGTTAACCCTTGTCTAGATGTGTTATGCCCTCACTCTAGTGGAGGGGGCATTAAGATTTATCCTTGTCTAGATGTTTTATGCCCTCACTCTAGTGGAGGGGGCATTAAGGTTTTCCCTTGTCCAGATGTTTTATGATCTCACTCTAGTGGAGGGGCATTAAGGTTTTCCCTTTTCTAGATGTTTTATGCTCTCACTCTAGTGGAGGGGCATTAAGGTTTTCCCTTGTCCAGATGTTTTATGCTCTCACTCTAGTGGAGGGGGCATTAAGGTTTACCCTTGTCCAGATGTTTTATGCTCTCACTCTAGTGGAGGGGAATTAAGGTTTACCCTTGTCCAGATGTTTTTAATGCTCTCACTTTAGTGGAGGGGGCATTAAGGTTTACCCTTGTCTAGATGTTTTATGCCCTTACTCTAGTGGAGGGGGTATTAAGGTTTACCCTTGTCTAGATGTTTTATGCCCTCACTCTAGTGGAGGGGGCATTAAGGTTTTCCCTTGTATAGATGTTTTATGCCCTCACTCTAGTGGAGGGGGCATTAAGGTTTGCCCTTTTCTATATGTTTTATACCCTCACTCTAGTGGAGGGGGGTATTAATGTTTACCCTTGTCTAGATGTTTTATGCCCTCACTCTAGTGGAGGGGCATTAAGGTTTACCCTTGTCTAGATGTTTTATGCCCTCACTCTAGTGGAGGGGGCATTAAGGTTAACCCTTGTCTAGATGATTTATGCCCTCACTCTAGTGGAGGGGGCATTAAGGTTTTCCCTTGTATAGATGTTTTATGCCCTCACTCTAGTGGAGGGGGCATTAAGGTTTGCCCTTTTCTATATGTTTTATACCCTCACTCTAGTGGAGGGGGGCATTAAGGTTTACCCTTGTCTAGATGTTTTATGCCCTCACTCTAGTGGAGGGGCATTAAGGTTTACCCTTGTCTAGATGTTTTATGCCCTCACTCTAGTGGAGGGGGTATTAAGGTTTACCCTTATATATGTTTTATGCCCTCACTCTAGTGGAGGGGCATTAAGGTTTACCCTTGTCTAGATGTTTTATGCCCTCACTCTAGTGGAGGGGGCATTAAGGTTTACCCTTGTCTAGATCTGCATAGACATCCTTCTAGTGTTGTCTAAATGTTTTATGCCCTCACTCTAGTGGAGGGGGCATTAAGGTTTACCCTTGTCTAGATGTTTTATGCTCTCACTCTAGTGGAGGGGCATTAAGGTTTACACTTGTCTAGATGTTTTATGCCCTCACTCTAGTGGAGGGGGTATTTAGGTTTACCGTTGTCTAGATGTTTTATTCCCTAACTCTAGTGGAGGGGGCATTAAGGTTTACCCTTGTCTAGATGTTATATGCCTTCACTCTAGAGGAGGGGGTACTAAGGTTAACCCTTGTCTAGATGTGTTATGCCCTCACTCTAGTGGAGGGGGCATTAAGATTTATCCTTGTCTAGATGTTTTATGCCCTCACTCTAGTGGAGGGGGTATTAAGGTTTACCCTTGTCTAGATGATTTATGCCCTCACTCTAGTGGAGGGGGTATTAAGGTTTACCCTTATATATGATTTATGCCCTCACTCTAGTGGAGGGGGCATTAAGGTTTACCCTTGTCTAGATGTTTTATGCCCTCACTCTAGTGGAGGGGGCATTAAGGTTTTCCCTTGTCCAGATGTTTTATGATCTCACTCTAGTGGAGGGGCATTAAGGTTTTCCCTTTTCTAGATGTTTTATGCTCTCACTCTAGTGGAGGGGCATTAAGTTTTTCCCTTGTCCAGATGTTTTATGCTCTCACTCTAGTGGAGGGGGCATTAAGGTTTACCCTTGTCCAGATGTTTTATGCTCTCACTCTAGTGGAGGGGAATTAAGGTTTACCCTTGTCCAGATGTTTTTAATGCTCTCACTTTAGTGGAGGGGGCATTAAGGTTTACCCTTGTCTAGATGTTTTATGCCCTTACTCTAGTGGAGGGGGTATTAAGGTTTACCCTTGTCTAGATGTTTTATGCCCTCACTCTAGTGGAGGGGGCATTAAGGTTTTCCCTTGTATAGATGTTTTATGCCCTCACTCTAGTGGAGGGGGCATTAAGGTTTGCCCTTTTCTATATGTTTTATACCCTCACTCTAGTGGAGGGGGGTATTAATGTTTACCCTTGTCTAGATGTTTTATGCCCTCACTCTAGTGGAGGGGCATTAAGGTTTACCCTTGTCTAGATGTTTTATGCCCTCACTCTAGTGGAGGGGGCATTAAGGTTAACCCTTGTCTAGATGATTTATGCCCTCACTCTAGTGGAGGGGGCATTAAGGTTTTCCCTTGTATAGATGTTTTATGCCCTCACTCTAGTGGAGGGGGCATTAAGGTTTGCCCTTTTCTATATGTTTTATACCCTCACTCTAGTGGAGGGGGGCATTAAGGTTTACCCTTGTCTAGATGTTTTATGCCCTCACTCTAGTGGAGGGGCATTAAGGTTTACCCTTGTCTAGATGTTTTATGCCCTCACTCTAGTGGAGGGGGTATTAAGGTTTACCCTTATATATGTTTTATGCCCTCACTCTAGTGGAGGGGCATTAAGGTTTACCCTTGTCTAGATGTTTTATGCCCTCACTCTAGTGGAGGGGGCATTAAGGTTTACCCTTGTCTAGATCTGCATAGACATCCTTCTAGTGTTGTCTAAATGTTTTATGCCCTCACTCTAGTGGAGGGGGCATTAAGGTTTACCCTTGTCTAGATGTTTTATGCTCTCACTCTAGTGGAGGGGCATTAAGGTTTACACTTGTCTAGATGTTTTATGCCCTCACTCTAGTGGAGGGGGTATTTAGGTTTACCGTTGTCTAGATGTTTTATTCCCTAACTCTAGTGGAGGGGGCATTAAGGTTTACCCTTGTCTAGATGTTATATGCCTTCACTCTAGAGGAGGGGGTACTAAGGTTAACCCTTGTCTAGATGTGTTATGCCCTCACTCTAGTGGAGGGGGCATTAAGATTTATCCTTGTCTAGATGTTTTATGCCCTCACTCTAGTGGAGGGGGTATTAAGGTTTACCCTTGTCTAGATGATTTATGCCCTCACTCTAGTGGAGGGGGTATTAAGGTTTACCCTTATATATGATTTATGCCCTCACTCTAGTGGAGGGGGCATTAAGGTTTACCCTTGTCTAGATGTTTTATGCCCTCACTCTAGTGGAGGGGGCATTAAGGTTTTCCCTTGTCCAGATGTTTTATGATCTCACTCTAGTGGAGGGGCATTAAGGTTTTCCCTTTTCTAGATGTTTTATGCTCTCACTCTAGTGGAGGGGCATTAAGGTTTTCCCTTGTCCAGATGTTTTATGCTCTCACTCTAGTGGAGGGGGCATTAAGGTTTACCCTTGTCCAGATGTTTTATGCTCTCACTCTAGTGGAGGGGAATTAAGGTTTACCCTTGTCCAGATGTTTTTAATGCTCTCACTTTAGTGGAGGGGGCATTAAGGTTTACCCTTGTCTAGATGTTTTATGCCCTTACTCTAGTGGAGGGGGTATTAAGGTTTACCCTTGTCTAGATGTTTTATGCCCTCACTCTAGTGGAGGGGGCATTAAGGTTTACCCTTGTCTATATGTTTTATGCCCTTACTCTAGTGGAGGGGGTATTAAGGTTTACCCTTGTCCAGATGTTTTTAATGCTCTCACTTTAGTGGAGGGGGCATTAAGGTTTACCCTTGTCTAGATGTTTTATGCCCTCACTCTAGTGGAGGGGGCATTAAGGTTTACCCTTGTCTAGATGTTTTATGCCCTTACTCTAGTGGAGGGGGTATTAAGGTTTACCCTTGTCTAGATGTTTTATGCCCTTACTCTAGTGGAGGGGGCATTAAGGTTTACCCTTGTCTAGATGTTTTATGCCCTCACTCTAGTGGAGGGGGCATTAAGGTTAACCCTTGTCTAGATGTTTTATGCCTTCACTCTAGTGGAGGGGGCATTAAGATTTACCCTTGTCTACACATCCAACAATTGGTTTCCATTCTTAAACTTTAGTTTCCCAAATGTAATACAACTCATACATGTAAACAACATGCTTATTCCATTAAAGCACAGATCAAGTTTGAGGTTTGGTGATTTCACTATTACAATTCTCTAGTTATCTGCTAGTTACAGCTCTGTTTATGCAAGCGGGGGGCATCCTGATGAGTCTGTGTCCTCCATTCATTGCTTAACTAGCAGCTGCCTTAGCCTGCCTCTGTTGTATCCAGAGTGTGTTCAGTATATCAGAAATTACCAATGTAATATATTTCTGGTCTGCATTTAGTAAGTCAGAAATTGTCAATGTTATATTAACTGTATTCTGACTATGTCAAATCTTCACCTGTTAACAGTTATTTTTGTTTGTTTTTCAGGCACACAATTCCTACTTAAGAGATCAGTGGTTACACTCTATACTGTGGAAGGTATGTATACATTACACAATATGTTGCATTACTAAAAAGATATAGACTACTAATTTTTCAAGAATCTGTACAATTAACTCATCTTAGATACCTGAGCATTGAAATTTTATATTAATTAAAGCCATGAGACGCACCTTTTGTCTACAAAAGACTCATCAGTGATGCTCAAATCAAAAAATGTTAAAAAGACTAAATAAGGTATGAAGTGGAAGAACATTGAGGATCAATATTTCCTAAAAGTTTTGACAAATACAGCTAAGATAATCTATTCCTGAGGTAGAAAAGCCTTAATATTTCAAAAATTCAAAGTTTTGTTAACAGTTAATTTATAATTATAATGAACATATCAATGATTACTGAAGTCTACACAGAAGTACAAATCTCAAATATTTTTGTGTACTTAAGTTAAGTTGTTTTTGTTCGTCAGTCTGCACGGTTAGCCACTAGTCGGATGCCCCTGACTAGTAAAATTTCATTCGGACTAGTGAGTTTTTGCAAAACTTTGTTTGGTTGGACAAATCAGAAAAATGTCGGAATACTGGTCTTCGTACTAGTAGTTGAAAAAGTTTTTGGGACAGACTGGTTCAATTCCTTATGTCTATGATCTCTTACATGCATGTCCACTCAAACACCTTTATGGTGGTACATAATACATCAAAACATTTACTGCTATCTAATTTATGATTGTAACTAAACATTTCTGATAAAGTTTAATATAGACAAATTGGTGCACTATATAAACAATAGTAGTTGTCTATTTTTTGTAAGAAATAAATTACAAGTGAATGTCGGTGAAGCAGCACATGGTAGTTACATAAGAAATACTTCAAATGATACACAAAATTAATTGCATTCCATATTTTAAAGCTTTGCAAAAAAGTACAGCATAAATAAAATTGCATGTTTTGAAGCTTTTCACAAAAGTACACCATAAATCATAATGTTTACCAATTTTTTATAAATGATCAATAGATTATTTTCATACGACCTACTTTTGACTCCAGAGTTCATATTTTTCAACAGATCACCTATGTGATAGGACATGTACTTTTGTCAGACAACTAAAAGAAGTTGATATTGGACCATTTTGTCCAAAAAATGTGCAATCTTATTAAGGCGATTGCAAAAGTTTTTTGAAGGAAAATCACCACTGAAATTATGAATTTGAGTTTCTATTATTGCGCATATGATACAGTCCCATTTTTTGCAATGATAAAACCATTGGAATAATTTCTGAATTTGCAGTAGCTGTTGTTATAAATGTTATAATTAGATTAGCTATCAATATTGTTATGCAACAGTTATTATTTTCCCTTTCCAGCGGCATATGTACAAATATGAGAAGATTTTAAAGAGTGCAAGGAGACCAGAAGTTTTATTAAAAGAAATTAAGGTAAAAATCGATTTATTTTTCCCTAGAGAAAAACTTAAGTATATTAAAGTCAAAGCATATTTAGTATAAACAGACCAATTTATGAATAGGGTTGTATCATTAGAACGTGATTATTCAGTTCATTCATCTGATTGGACGATTTTTTTAAGAATCCCTAACTTGTTTACAGGGAATGGCCTATAATTTGAACGGTTGATGCATAAAGTTTTTAGTGTCCAAAACATAATGATCAGATCTCACAATCAGGAAGAGAAAGAAGCCAATTTAGATAAAAGGGAATATTTTATTATACTGTTAGTTCAGCTGCTTAATAATTTCATAAAATAGAAACGTGACTCAAAACTACCATAACAATTCTTAGAATAGCTGATACTATTATATTTCTAATCAAAAACATGTAATAAGTTGAGGCTTGTTCACAAACGCATTAGATTAAGTTGTTTTCTTCAAAATAAAAACAAAATTATTTAACAAACTTTAGAAGAAAGAAAAAAAAAACACCTTGTAAGTGAAGTAAATTTGGTCTTGGTAACTGTAATCACATATTTGTAAACTTTACTGTTTTTCATTGTTATCAGGCAAATTCTGGTTAAGAGTGTCAACATTTGGGATATTGATTCATAATTATAACATTACACAATGTAATGAAAGTTAAATGATATGTCCAATATACAATTTGGTTCTTTGCTGTTGAGTAAGATTCTACTAGTTGTCATTTTGACAATAGATATAATTTTATTATACTTCAAATCCATATTTCTAGTACATAATTTGGGAAATGCTCGTACTTTTGAGAGGTTCAGATTACTTTCAAGAGAGTTTTCGATCACATTTGAGAGTTTGGGATTACGTATTTTTGGATTACGTTACTAATGGTTAGACATAATCTCTTGTGATTTGAATTGTCAGCATCATGAAATAACAGGCCTTCTCAATAACATTTGTTACTAGGAATTACAAATGTCATTTCTGTATTTGTCTGATTAGATTGTCACCCAAAGGAAAAGACATTTAAACAGAGGAGCCAGTATTGTTCTGATTTTATAAGCATTTTCTGTCATAAAACTTTGATATGGAAAATAACCTTGATGGATGCTTTTATTAATTGTCAACAAGCTGTTCGATAAAAAAAGATTTGGCATTTGATGTTTGTATTACGCATTTACTTTGCAAGCGGAAGTTTTAAATCTTATTTAGCATCTGCTTGCATGCTTTTATATGGTACACTTGTGCTCATTGCACTCATCTACAATCATACACCATCATTTATATCGTAATCAGATGGATAAAATTTGTATGGTTGAAGATTTCTCAGATTCCAGAATACTACTAGAGGATTATTATCCTCATTTGAAAACTTCTTCCGTATTAAATGAAAAAAATATCATTAGTTACAATGATATATGTCATACTTCTTAGTCAAGATTTTGGTTTTTAGCTGAAGTTTACTAAAATAAAAATTAGATTTGCAGTCCTTGAGAAATTAAGAATACCAAAACACCTAAGCTATTTACAATAGCATGCTGGATTTATGATGGATTGATTGCAAATCAGTTTAAAATTTATGAGATTGGACTTCTTCTTAAGTTAATTTTGATCTTGGGTATGAATACTGGTATAAATTTCCCCTCTCTATTTAAAAGTATATGAGTAATATTGATTTTGTTAGAATTTGTCATCCTAGCTGAAATTTTACTCTTGAGTGTCAAATAATTTAATTGAAAAATTATGAGGCTTCAATTGAGCTTAAAAGATACAGAAAAGAAAATGAAGCCTATTGATTTTGGGGTCAAAAGGTTGAGTTCAAGGTCTCTTTAACTAATTTAGATAATGCAAACAATTGGTTTCCAGATGGTCAGCTGTCAGTTTCATATTAGGTCCAATTTGTGGTTTCTTGGTAATAACTTTGTTTAACAAAACTAATACCAAAAGTGAAATGCTGCATATTTTTAAGTCAGTGGGTCAAAGATCAAGGTCACAGAGACTAACAATGAGGGGGGTTAGGAGGGGTCTTGATCCCGAAATCCCGAGCTTAAAACACGAAATCCAGAAAGCCCGGGCTTAAAAAATATGACATCCTGAGGTCCCGAAATTAAAAAAAAGAATTCCCGGATCCCAAAAAGGTCAATCCCGAAATCCTGGGCTTAAAAACACTGATCCCGGAGTCCTGATAAAGGTCCTATCCCCCCTCAACAATAACTGTTTACAGTATGAATTTTTCAAAATGTTGAGTTACTAGATTGAACATCTTATCTTATAACTTATGACACTTTTTTGTACATTTGACACCAGATCTGATTGGTCACTGGAACCCATGGCTTATTTAAAGTAATAAATTTGCGTATCAGGAGCAATGTCAACTTTTCACTTGTCTAAACAGGTCTTAATGAAATAAAAATACATTTCACCGTTTACAAGAAAATATGTTGAAGGATGGACCATATCTAGTCTTAACAAATAACTACAGCAAGGATCAAAGATCTCCTTGCTGTGTTTTATTTAGAAGTGTAAAAAAGGTTGCTATTTGCTGCCATCCAGATATAAATAAGATACATGATTTCATCAGAAACAAAATCTTCTCTCGTTTGTTTACATCTGCAAGCTGTGTTCCTGTATACAGTTTGAAGATAGATTTGTATGTTTACTAAACTTACAGATAGACATAAGGATTTGTTAGTGAAATGGCGGAAGATTAACCCTGCATATCACCTGCAAGTCAATCATTGGCAGTTTGAATGTTTATCAGACGATTTAATCACCGCAAAATGGAATATACTTTCGTGGCAAGAAAGACTTCTAACGGAAATAATCGATACAAAGTCAGCCATAGTTAAGCTGTGTCAATTGTACTCTAGATGTTGTCAGAAATAAAATAAAAACATGTCAATAATTTGATAAAGATTATCTGGTTTAGTGTGTACAGATGCATATGAATAACATAAGTATAATTTGTATGAAACCCAACAATAAATGATGCTTGTCTTTGTAATGATATTTTATATGGTCAATCAGGTACACTCTGAAGTATTAATCCCTTTCCTGATTTCAATCTGTTTTCAGTAAAGCATCTGTGACTTCATTACTAAATGCAATTTGTCAGTTTTCTTTGAATCAGATTTCCTGGAGAGGATTGAGTAAAGCTATTCTGTTAATTATAGATTTTTTCCTCACTTAATACATTATACCATATATGACTTGGTATGATTGCCCTTAATGAAGAACGATTATCACTGAATGCTCAGACAACCCTGATGCACATAAACAGGGTTTATATTGGTTGCTTATATAGGGAATCACTGAAGAGTGACTGGAGCAGGCGCCCTCTTAGGTCAGTCAGCGGGCCCCCACTTATGAAAATTTCTGGATCCGCCACTGATTTGTATTGCCACAGTAGATATGATAGGGTAGAAATGAGTTATATACTCAGTACTGTACAACAACAAAACTGTGAGTAAAAGTATAAGGTTATACTAACGGCCACTTTAAAACAATGATTTAGAAAAGCAGTGGATACATGCTACATGTACAACTTAATCTCATAGGTACAGCATTAATAAAATTAACGGTACCAATTTTCTTGCACCAGATGCGCATTTCGACAATACATGTCTCTTCAGTGATGCTCGTGGCCAAAATATTTGAAATCCAAAGCTTATATAAAAGATGAAGAGCTATAATCCAAAAGGTCCAAAAAGTATAGCCAAATCCGTGAAAGTCATTAAGTCATGCTAATTCTTCAAATTATTTCTGTTCTGTTGTGGTGAGTACAAATATATTTGATATCTGAGACCTTAATTTTCAATACAATGCTGTAAACAGTAACAGTTTAAGGTGACAATGGAGAATTTGTAAACAATAGGTATACAGTGTATAAATGCCATGAACATGTATTCCGGAAACATCATGAATAACAATCTACAGTTTATTTCTTAACAAACACGACTGTATGTGGTCAGTGGCTTTATAACATTTAGGTGTATCATGTTTATACAGTCAATACAATTACACTGTTGTACTGTTTATACATTCAGTAAGGAAGCATAGATTAATTAAACAATCTTAATTCTCTGAAGTTATAAAACAATAAAACACTTATATATTATCCTGCAAAGTACTAATTATAGAATGACCAAGTGGTTATTAATATTGATTATCATACATTTAATGCCCAAGTTGGGAAATGGGGTAAATTATTTAATTAGAGATAATAATTAGCCTATTGGAGGGCATCTGTAGAGTTTGTTGGAGATTTTACATGTATGCTTGCTAGCTATGGTAGTTGCTTTTGCAAATAGTTTTCTGGATAAATAAAACACAGTTCTTTTTAGTACAAAAATAAGAATTTCTGAATGCTAAAGGCCATGCAATATTACCTGATTTAAGGAAGTTGATGAGGTTTATGGGTAGTTGGACATGAATACATTTATCGATTCAAGCTCATTTAAGTATCATTTTTGATCTCTTATATAATGCAACTCATTGCGGGGACATAGAAATACCTGGCGTAAAAATGAAGTGTTTATATTTGGTTATTACCCTTGTACCTTGGATATAAAAAATATGTGCAACATGGGGAATATAGGAACTTTATCTCTGAAATGTACACATTTTTATTTAGGGGCCAGCTGAAGCACGCCTCTGGGTGTGGGATTTTCTCTCTATAGTGAAGACCCATTTGTGGCCTTCTGCTGTTTTTGCTCTTTGGTTGGGTTGTTGTCTCATTGACACATTCCCCATATCCATTCTGAATTTTATTGTTTGGAATAGAAGCTGTTTTAAAACAACCCCAGCATACTTTGTATCCAGCCTGTATCACCAGAAGGTATTGGCTCACTTATCTAAAGTAAACAAGATTTAATTGGAAAAATAATGTTTATATAAGCACAGTGTGGGAACGGAACTGTACGGTGTTTTAATGTTTTGGTCATTCGGGAGACTGTCAAGCGGGGCTTCGACATTCGAGAGCATTTTCAGTTACGGAGAAGGTAAGTGTTTTAGATAATTACTATCTCTGGGCTCACTTTAAATGCATATGAGAAAAGTATTGCATCTGTCAATAATATTAAAACATTCCAGGGGTCAGAAAATATTCTAGAGGCAAGAAAACCGGGGGAAAATGGAATAAAAGTAAGAGCTCCGGCCCAAATTATGCAAATGATTGTCTTCATTCAGCTGAAAATCTGACTTTACAAGGTTTTTTTAACAAAATTTTAAGTTGTATAATAAGAATTATTATATGTTTTTCCATCATATACAACTTCACCATGTTTACACTAGAAAATAGTTCTAAATCTTTGAAAACTAAAGTCACTAAATATTTTTCACTGTACGGTCGCTCGTCGGTAAACAACTTTCGACTGTATTATCACTTGGAGCAGTTCTGTAATGTCGCTTGGGAGCAGAGTAATGATTTTGGCTACAGTATTTATGAGAAACCTCGATTTTAGTTCAAATGTATATAGAAAAAGGAAATTTACAAATCAAATATCTTTAAATAAAAATATTTTATAGCCAATGGGATATTTGTAATGATATATACATTGACCAGAAACTTCTTTATATTTATATTAATATCATCAGCTGTAGTGTTCCTATAGATTATTGAATTAGCTCCAAAGTAAGGAGTAATCGAAACGTCCTTATCATCAACAATACATTCACAGAATTGAGCACTGACACACACGTACGATCTATATTATTATTAACAAACTAGCTGATAAAAACAAACACAAGATAAAAAAATGTACATTTTGGAATTTATTTGTTTATTAATGGAGAAAACATAAAATGAACTTAATTGTTAAAACCTCGTGTTTCATTTCTGCAATGCATAGCGCGGTTTGTTCGACTTGCTAAGGCATTGTTAATTCTTTTTTAAAAACGATTTTATGATGGTACAAAGCATGTTAAAGCATCAATCAATTTGGAGTTCCATTTTTCATATAATAAGATACGTAGACTTGTTCCAAAATTTATCAATAAAAGTAAACAGACAACCCGTCGTTATGAAGACAAAAAAAAAAACTCCCTTATTAACTTTAAACATGGTATTTAATTTCTATCCCAATAATTTTTGGATTGCTTCCTAATGAGAGTGGTTTTTGAAATCAAGCGCTGGAGATGAAAAAAAAAAATCCAGAGCCATTAATTTTAAGTCCAGCGCTGCAGATTTCAAATCCATCCACTGCTAAAGATTTAAAATCAAGCAATTGAGATACAAAGTCGTGCGCTGTGTAGATATAAAGTCGACCACTGGATTTGTTACATCCCGCGCGCTTGGGCTGAAATGTTAAGATGTGGACTTTAGATCTTCAGCGCTTGACTTTAAATCTTTGAATCTGTACGAACTCTTTTCACTAAAAATCTTAAGTGTTACACGAATCTTACATGTTTAGTAAGTCTAAAATATTCCTTAACAATTCAACTAAACAGATTTGTCGTAAGATTAATTCTACACTTAAGACTTTTTGTGAAAAGGGCTACTTTAAGATTTATGACGCTTGACTTCAAAACCACAACCTTTTTTGTATGAGATAAATATCATAAATGCATCTCTTAATTATTAGGATCGAAATCAAATAAAATTGAAAAACTTTGTTTCTTTAGGTTTAAAGTGCGAGTATGTCTCTTTCTCCTTTCCCGCACTTTAGATTAGTATATAAAATGTATTAGCGTTAAGCGCTACATATATCATATATCACGTATAAGTATTGTACTAAGCGCTTGAATTGACATTGACAGGGGCAAACTTCACATTTCCACCGTTGTACTGTTTATATATCTACAACATTAAACTTTAGATCTGAAGCGATCGTGTTTATCTCTTCAGCACTGGACTGTTTTCGATGCAGGACATGACACCTCTACCGCTTGACTTTGCTCTACAACGCTTGGGTGACATCTACAGTGCCAAAATTCACATCTCCAGCGTTTAACGTTTAATAAAGCTACATTAACAAATATACAACTGGAGTTTTGTTGGTATCTTCACTTTTTATCTATGTACCGCTGCACTCATTGTTTAAGAGGGGATCCGCTCCAGTCATGCTAAAGTGATTTCCCTATATAGTCAACCAAATTTGGACCACAAAAAGAGGGCCCATAGAAAAAACCCTTTAAACACCCTTCTCGGACTTGATTTATATCTTTAACGCTGAACTTTACATTTACAGCTCCTAACATTACATCTCCATGCTGAAGTTTTCCTTCTTAAAATCTTAAAACAGACCTCATTATTTGTTGTATATGGTTGTCATATATTGTATAAGGCGTTGGAAACTTGCATGTTCAGTTTGTGCAGGCGATACATAAAATAGAAGATGTGGTATAATTGTCATTGCGATAACTGACACAGAAATTAACAGCTGCAGGTCACCGTATGGCCTTCAACAATGAACAAACGTTTAACATGTAAACATGAGTGCACCTAATTTACCTAGATGACAATCAAGATTATTGAAACTTTAAAGTTGATTTTATTTCATAAATTCAAATCTTCTTGAAACGCAAAACATCATACCTACCTATTTGATTTCACAAACCAAAACCATGCAATGAAAATAATGTTTCGTTTCTTTCAATTTTCAGAAAATGACCATGGATGAATCATTCGAAATTAAAGAAAGAATTGATGAATCGCTTGTAACGATTGAAGTGGAGACAGAAAATCACATCTCCAGCGCTTAGTTGGCAATATATACATTTGAAAATTTCGTTTCCGTCCATGATGTGTATCCTAGTGAAAAATTAAAGATTGAACGCTAAATTGTATTCCATTTAAAGTAGTATGATATGTGTATTTAAATAAATACTATTTGATTGATTGGTGCTTAATTTTTGTCCAGTGAGAATATCTTACAATTATATTTCATCAAATAAAGATATGTTCATAGATAGTCATGAGAGGATCATTAGACATGTCCTAAGATATATCTTATGACAGCTGAGGTCTTAGGAATGCCTCGTAATACCGACCCCTGGACATTAACTGTATCAAAATAGGACAAAACACACTAACATGAAGGAATAATAAAAAAGAAGTTATGAAAATGTTATTGAGGTCAATATCATCTGTTGTGATAATAGAAAAATATCATTATTTTTCGATTTTGTACAAGTTAAAACCATTTTAAGCAATATTTTGTACAGGTTATAACATGTATGAGGTACTTTTGTACATGTTATAACCTGTACAAAATCGCAACTTGTACACGACATATATAAAAATCAATTTATTATAAATGTTCACCTTTTTTGAAAGAATTTATCAAGTAATATGTTTCAGAAAATTATTTGTTCGATTTTCAGGTGTAGCTCAACACGAGAAAGAGTTGCAATAATATGGAACGCCAACACTGTCTTATTATGCCCATTTTTCATTATATGTTGTGCATTTACCTTTATTTGATGTGCACTTACCTTTATATGATGTGAACTTGTCATCATATGATGTGCAAACACCTTTATATGATGTGCAAATATCCTTATATGATGTGCATTCATCATTATATGATGTGCAAACATCATTATATGATGTGCAAACATACTTATATGGTGTGCAAATATACTTATATGATGTGCACACATACTTATATGATGTGCAAACATTCTTATATGATGTGAAAATATACTTATATTATGTTAAAAAATCCTTTTATGATGCGCAAAAATACTTATATGATGTGAACATATACTTATATGATGTGAACATATACTTATATGCAGTGCAAAAATACTTATATGCTGTGCAAATATACTTATATGATGTGTACATATCCTTTTATGGTGTGCAGTTTCCCTTATATTATGTACAAACATCTTTATATGATGTGTTTGTGTCATTATATTATGTGCTTGTAATCTTATATTATGTGGTTTTATTTACTTCATTATATGATGTCGAAACGTCATTATATTATGTGCTTTCATCGTCGTTATGGTCAATGAACATGATCACGATTAGAATGATTACTGTCTACGTCATAACTGATTCCGATCTGCTTCTGTGGAATAACCGTTACTACTACTAGTATTTAGGATCAAATCTGTAGCTACCGTTTGGAAAATGGTTGAGACTTGAGATAACACTTGGCATGTTAGTACCTCGTTTTAAGATGCAAAAATTAACATCTGATATTGTTGGAAAATTTAAAAAATATATATGAATTGCAAAGTTTTTGTTTAAATCGACGGGTCTTTAATCATCAACATACGAAGTCTACAATACGGTTAAGGTTAATAAATTTAATAAATACTAGTAATACTGTTATGTCATGCTCTATGATAGTTTTAACGAGGGAAGGCATTATATTTGTCAATTTCGGTATACCTAACGTTAGGATTTTTCCTATAAGAAGATAATACACGAAGTTTAGTATTGTCATTTATGTAATAAAACATTGCCTTTCTGATCATTTTAGCTGTTCGAGTTTCTTATAATTGTAAGTGTCCACTTTGATGGCAATAGTAAATACTTTCATTCTAGTTGAAACTAAAAGACATGAGGATAGCCAGGATAGATGTGTCTACAAATGAAATTGGGAATTGAAATGGGGTATGTGTCTAAAAGAGTTCGTGCATAATCAGGCCGTAATATTTATAAGTTTAGTATATAAGCTGTCACAGAAAACAGAGGATATCCTCGCATTTTTTATATTGTGACCAAAGTTGAAATCAATTCCCAAAACTTGAAAGTAAATTATCATTTTTTTATATGGAAAATATTGGAATACTTGAAATAATTACTTTATTGAATGAATTTTGTGTGACGAGCTTATTATTCTTAATCGATATTTATTATAATTTATGTGTGCTTTACGTTTTTGTCTTGTATACTGATTTTCGATTTATGTGTCTCTGGTATAGATAAACTACGTGTGCGTTAGAATGGTGTACTCGATTGAAACTTAATTGGAACACAAGGAGAAAATTTATGTTCACTCTTATTTATATATTTAATACATGAATATTGAGTGAAGAAATAGAAAACAATGAAATAAATATGCAATCTATTTTATCATTTTGCCCGAGTGATTGTACAGAAAGGCTCCGAGCGAGAATACAACAGGCGAGCGAGCGATTGTACAGTCAATAATATTAACCAACATCAAGAAAATTGATTTATGTAATTTTCTACTGAAACAATCGTTATAGAACTTTCAGAATGGTTAGACTATATATCATCAAATGCTTAATTGTAAAAATTGGTGTAGTTATGAATCTCCTTTTGAATTATTTTTTAACTTTTATTCGATGTTGATGACGAATTTTGAGCGATTTACTCGGAGCTGAACCGTTTGTAAGAAAACGTCTGGCTGTATATGTCGCTTACAGCATTTGATTGGTCTATTATATTGTGTAGAATGTTTTCGTTACCAAATCTTTAAGCAGAAACTTAAAATTATAACGTTTGCGTTAATCAAAACTTACATTCATCAACTTGTTGTTTTGCGAATGTCGGAGCACCGCTTGACAGTCTCCCGAATGACCAAAATATTAAAACACCGTACAGTTCCGTTCCCACACTGTGATAAGGCTGTTTTCTGTTGATGTAAAGTGACACAAAATAAAGTGATTACATAGATCTTACAATGCGGTGATCCTCCATGACGTCAGACTCATTTGATAGATGTGTAATTACAATAGTCGTCTATAATAATATATATTTATCTCATGACCGATATTCAAATTCAATACTCACATTTTAGGTTAAATACGTAATTAGATTTAACATTTACGAGAATATTTGTTATTTATGATAAGTGTAACAACTTTCAGTTGCAATAAATGGAATAAATATTATCTACTCCTATTAGTATTAATGAACTTCAACCATTTTGTGGTAGGGGTGAGCATCTGAGACACTGAACACCCCACCTTTTGTCATATATTTCAAACTAAATAAGTGCCAGTCTTTGTAAGAATCAGGCAATTTTAAAAAAAATCAAAACATGGCTGTTACCCACCTCCCTAGTCATCCTATTTTGAAGTAACACTCATCCTGAGTTAGGAATGGTAGGTCTTTAGTTTCTGCGTGTCTGGTAACTTGATAAATCTTTAGATAAACTTTGGTAAGAATGATAGCAAATTACAGAGTTATCTCCCCTTAATTGATAATATCTAGTGCATTGTAACCAAATTTTATCTCCAATTACCAGAACACGACAATGAAAGGAATGGTATATTTTTGCATCATTATACATTTTGAACATAAATTAATGTCAACCTCAGTGGGTTTTTGTTTGTCATGTTTCCACCACTGCCTGATTCTTAGGTAGACTAGAACTTAAATTCTCCACCTTATTACACATGATGAAGCTCAGGTAAATGTTACTTATTCCTGCAACTTATAACATATAGTAAGTGACCCTCCTTAAGCCATGATAATGTCATTGATACAGAAAATCATTATTTTAAATAAATACTTTCACACCAATTGTTCTAATCAGAGCAAAATAAAATTTATGTCAAAGGTTAACTTAAGCAATATTTTGGACTAATGTTTGATATTGATGTAAGGCTTTTAATGTCCCTTGGAAATGAGTTATACCCATTAGAAGGGAGTTATGCGTCTTGAAAGGGAGTTAAAACCATTGAAAGGGCGTTACATATCCCTTGAAAAAAAGTTTCTATAATATAATAATCAACATTGTTATCCTTGAACTCATGCTAACTTTTCTCTTTGAAGTTTGAAGAATTTTTTAAGCAAAGCCCATACTGTATAATAATCTGAAGAATTTTATAAGCAAAGCCCATACTGTATAATAATCTGAAGAATTTTATAAGCAAAGCCCATACTGTATAATAATCTGAAGAATTTTTTAAGCAAAGCCCATGCTGTATAATAATCTGAAGAATTTTATAAGCAAAGCCCATACTGTATGATAAGCTATAAAGAAGCCTGGAAAGACAATGTGAAACAATTCACTGGAGAATACCAACAGCCTGATTAATGCTTAAAATTAATGGACAAAATCAAATATGACAACAGAAACTAGGATTATGACTATTTACACAAAACTTGATACAAATGATGGAGTATCAAGTTGTCCATTGATACATTTATAGGATATATTTAACAAGTAGTTCATATAATATATTTATAGAATAATGCACATTTCATTCAGTTGATCCTAAGTGAAACAATTAATGATATGTTTTTCAAATGGGATAATAGTATCAGATATAATTGGATTTTAAATGAAATTGGAATAGAACTCATTTGATCACTAAAAACAACTATTTCATTTTTTTCCCATTTGGTATAATCTAATGTCCTATTGATTTGTCTTGCCTGTGACAAATGTTGCATAATGCTGGACATAGATAAAGCTTCATGTTTCAGAAGAGCAGGAAACTTCTATCTGGCATATGATTGTCTGCTGTCCTTGACCTAACTTTGTTATTCAATGACCCCTTTGTAAAGTTTTTTGTTCATCTGTTTCAGTTATTACCAGTAACTGGTCAACTGTATTTTGAAGAAAACAGTACCAGTTCATGTATTGCAATTGTGTCAGTATAATTGTCAAATCTTAATTCATCTGACCTTCATCTCAATTTATCAATGGGTCAATGCATCACATGATCCATGCTAGTTTTCTGGGACTAGGTCTAATTCTAAATTATATTTGGTATATGAAATGATAGTATTAGGTGTGCATTTCAGTAAGACATGTTTTTTCTGTTCTTGACACCATTTCAGTTTTAGTTAGAAGTCTCGATTTAAAAGACTTTCAGCATAAAATTCAGTCATGACCAGTGAAGCAGATGTATGTACTGTTGTACATTTGTCACGTTAAGAGAGAGATTAAATGGGATATTATAGATATTTGTTGAAGAAATAATCCTTCTTCAGTTATTTGTATTGTCTGATGGAAGGTTTATATATGTTATTAGGAGATGTAATTATGTTCAGAAAACAATTTTCATCAACTTAATAGCACTTAATGAGGTAGTGCTTTTCCTTGATGAATAGTAATAAGTGAAAATCTAAGTCTATACTTTGTCATCTGAAATGTTTTTGTTTTTAAAGGATACATGTATCTGCAAAAATGCCTAGTAAGGCATATATTTTTATAATTAAGCTAAGGACAGTATTCAAGAAGGAAAATTGGAAAATTATTGAAGGTAAAGGGAATCAAACAGGATTTATAATGCGTTGATATGGAATTAAAACTTGAGCTTGCATGAGACCTTATTCACAAGGAAGTGATATAACAACCAATCATATATAGTTAGCTGGTTTATAATCTCTGTGTCATGTTTTCTTCACAAGTTGCTGTGTCCATGTCACGCTATTTGGTACATTGTAACCTACATGGTAAAATGAAAATGTCATACCACATCTTCTTTTTCAAATGTGTTTGTCTTTTTTATTTTTAAGAATTAAGTACAGACGCACTGCCTGTAAATCTAATTATATTTCAATATGCGATCAATACATAGTCGTGGAGCTAGTCACGCAGGACCAGTTCATTAAACTGAGGATTTTTCAACCTTTGTATGTTTGGGTAGAAAACAGAAAAAATATTACTATCTTGACAGATGTGACAGATTTTTACAATTTGATAATCCCTTTTTAATTTGGCATTTGTTTTTTTTGGTTATTGAAGATGAATATGAGATTAAATGGTTAATGCCATCTAGTTGTGGCATTTGATGTGTTGTTGTCATGATATTGTTCCAATTAGATTAGTGCACACAGGGCAAAGAAAAATTAAAAGTATTAAGGTTCATCATAAGGAATTGAAAAATATGGCCGTGTTTACACCTCAAAAATTACTATGAGTACAGACAAACTGGAACATCCAGGAAAGTTTTAAGGCATGGCAGGAACTAGATATATAAAAGTTATATGAAGTCTACGTTTCAGAAAATTAAAAACTTACCTGCATTTTGATGTGCATTTTTTTCCAGTCTGCAAAAGATAGCAAAATAAACAAACACCCAAGTTTCATTTGATACGGTCCACTCAGCTACACTGTTAAATCACCTATTTTTTACAGGTGTCTATTGTCCATCTATTGTCCATTTAAATCAATACTACTCACAACATTTATTATATGAGGGGAGCTTCTCAATCGTTTTCACTACTTAGTTAATTTTTGCACCTTCTGCAGGAACGAAAAAAAATGGATAGCAAAATCTAGAAAAGTTTATAATTTTCTGAAACATAAAATGCATTTAAAATTTATATATCTAGTTCCTGCCATCCCTTAAAACTGTTGCAGGTGTATAGGTTAGTCTGTACTCAGAGTAAAATTTGTAGTGTAAATACGGCCATTTTAGCCAAAAGGTTATGATGAACCTTAATACATTACTAAAGATTTCCCAGTAGAAATGGTAAAAGTTTATTTTAGTACATATTGAAATGGAAGACATTGTACTGAATTTCAGTCGAATAAATCAGCATTTTGCATTTGTGCCTATCTGTATTTTGTGCCAATTTTTACATGTCTGCAAAATATTTTTTTTTATCATATAATGGTATGATGTCGTTGTTGTCCTCTGCTTTGACTATGCTGTCTTTGTCATCTGAAGACACATTTTGGTGTCTGGACAATAACTTTAGTTCACATAAATGGATCTCTTTGAAATTTGATAAGAAGGTTAAATACCACAAAAAGAAGGTTGGGATTGATTTTCTGGATGACGGTCCCAACCGTTTAAGAACCAAGGGCCCAAAACAAGCTTTTTTCTACGTTCAGGAAAATTACTTGTGTATAAGTATTTCAATTGCTCTGAAATTAATACCACAAGTAGAAATTTTGGATTCATTTTGGGGGTTATGGTGCCAACAGTTTAGGAATTAAGGGCTTAAAAGGGGCCAAAAACAAGCATCTTTGTAGTTTCTGGACAACAACTTGTGTGTGAGTGTTTGGATTTCTCTGAAATTGTACCACAAAGTTCCAAATCACAAAAGGAAGGCTTAAATTGAGTTTGGGGGTTATTGCCCCATTCATGCAGGAATTAGGGGCCAAAAAAGGGTTTAAAAGAAGCCTTTTTCTAGTTTTTAGACAATAACTTGTGTGTATGTAGATGGATTTCTCTTAAATTTTACTAAAAGCTCCATACTACAATGGAAAGTCTGGGATCGAGTTTAGGGGTAATTGCTCCAAAGGGGGATTCAAAAAGTTCCAATTTTTTTAAGGTGTTCAATTTTTTCCACAAAATCTTTCAAAAAAGGAAGAAGAAACTTTTAATTGCACAGTATTTCATAATAAATTTGTAAGATTTTGACATTTTTTTTTGTGTCAGAAACTTGTATTATATAAAATATTTGATCACAATTCAAATTCAGACTGTATCATATCTTGAATATTTTGTCCAAATTTTCCCCAACTGTTCAGGGTTCAAACTCTTAAACCTCTGTGCTCAGCTTAAAGTTGCATATTTCTTATGAATGGCATTACACAGCCACACTACCTTAGAATGCTCTGACTGAGGACAGAAGTTTGGATAGGGATTCAATTTTTTACCTGTTCTTTTCTCCAATATGCATAAAACATTTGGCTCAACTAAACAGTCATTCTATATACCGGTATACATATGTATCAGTAGAACAAAGTAGATAATGATATATTCTTTTAAATGTTGTGGTTTACAAACAGTTTAGAGTTTTTGCTATTTGATCAGTTTTGTTATGGTAGGAGTACAGAAGTATAATATCCATAACTTACAAATATTATATTTTTTCTTTCAGAATATGATTGATGTATCTCTAACTACAAATATACAGGATGCCAGTATCTACCAGTTTCCTTTAGATCTGGTCTCAGATTTGTTACAGCAGGTCAGTGTATGTACTGTATATAAATATGAGCCTGAATGAACTTCCTGAAACGTGAGACCAAACAATTATTTATCCAACCTTTTTTTATTGGTTTTAAATCAAGTAACCGATTTCCCAATGACAATGGAAGTTCCAAACACTTAATTGTTTTCAATCATCCTACTCAATTTGTTATTAATAATTCTACTATTGTTATTCCGTGAAGTTATACAATGTTAGCTCCGAGTCATTATCTCATTTTAATAATTCCCCTTTCAGCTATCTAAATTCGTAGGACTATTCTTACTTTCACTTTCTATTTCAACTTATGTCAGCCTTTTTGGTCACTTGGTACATGTAGTACGTGAAAGGTTAATGTTTTGATCTAGCTTACAGGTCAAATCATTTTTAAGACTTCCAAATTTATATTTACTGCTTTGTACTAAGCATAAAAAGTAGATGTGATATGATTGCCAATGAGACATATTCTCTTCACAAGAGACCAAAATGTCACAGAAGGTGCAGGATTGAGGAATAAAAGCAAACACTGCTTTCCTAATCTTTAGAATAATTTGTACATTTAAAGTGATATATATTCCTATAGACTCTTGCTTTGTGAGCTGGTATTTGAAAAAATAGAACTGAGAGTATTAATCTGGTTTGCAACAGGCTTACCATCGGACAAAAATATTCATTCATCCATTCATCTTTTATACTCTCACTTGGACTATTATGTCTATGGAATAGTTTCAATGTATGCAAAAAAAACCAACATCTTTAAGACAAGAAATAGATCAATGGAGCTCCATATCTTACAAATATGTTATATCTTTGAAGTATGAATGTTTGGCATGCAATTAAGCATTTTATTTAATTTATGAAATAGGATATTACATGCCATACAGAAAATAGCTTTGTTGATTGATTACAAAATGCACAGTGTGGGAAAAATTATGTAATTGCTGTTTATAATAGAATTACCCATCATCCTCAGATTTTATATCTGGACCGCCAAAAACTATCAAAAACGTAGTATGTTGTGAATCAAATGTAAATACATGTGGGAGATCCGTAGGCTCTTTGTTATTAGATGTTGGCAAAAGTTTAAAAAGCATGGTCATTATATAAATTGTAAAACATTTGTGTATCTATATGTTTATAATATATTGATCCCGGGGACACTAAATTCATAATTACAAAAAATATAGTATTTACCCTGAAATTATTGTATTGGCAGAACGTGATAATGCAAATTAAGTTCCTTCATTTTATACTTTCACCATATTACATGCAGGGTATGCATATAAAAAGTTGATTGATTTTTTGAAGGTTTTTGTTTGTATTAAAATTAAGATGGAACTGGAAGCTTATCTTCTAAAGTAATTTAATCTTTTATTTCATGAATAGAATATTGATTAAAAACTAGAAATAACTGGATTTGATTACTGTGAATGATTTCTGGTCACCTATAGTCTGATTGATAGACTGTAGACATGGTATAGAAGATCGTTTACTTCCCGGACTAAGGATAGCTAGGATATAAAAATAAGGCCTAGTAAGATTGCTATTGACACAAAGTACAAGGATGTAAGCAGCTATAGTCCACTTTATGGTTTTCAAAATGAGCATATGTTTAATGTTAGCTACAAAAGTTACAAACTGAAACAATTTAAACAAGCAAACCAATGGCCTAATTTATGTCAAAAACAAATATCACTTGTGCCAACCAATCAGCAACCACTGAATTACAGACAATAGTTGAAGATAACAATACAATTTAAAAAAAAAAACATGTTTGTGGATGCTTTTCATCCTCTTAACCAAGGGAAGTGGTGTAAAAGCACTGTGGAGGTAAAGCATGTTCACTCTTCTCAGATCTTCTTACCTTTTCATCATTTTGTTGTTCACTTTTTGGGGTTTGGTTCAGCCTGCTGACAGTTATTATAATTTTTGTTGTGGTTTGATCATGAATTCTATATGAATTGAGGAATTTATGTTTACAAAGTTAATTAAATAGTTTGAAACAACAATAGTTAATATGAAAATAAGAAGGTGTGGTATGACTGCTAATGATAAAACTTGCATTCATAAGCATAGTGAAATCACAGATGATATTCTAATCAGATTGACCATAATATACTTATAAATTTCACTTATAATTACTGAATGATGTAAAAGTTAGCATCCAAAGATCACTGACTGTATGGCTTTCAAGGATCAGCAAAACCCATACCTGCATAAAAAGGTAATAGGCCTTGACATTACAAATGTCAAACGAGAAAACTAATGGCCTGATTAATGTACAAAACAGTAAACAAAAATTTTTGATATTCAGCAAAACAACAAGCACTTAATTACAGGCTCCTAGCCTTACACAGGATCATATTAAACACCTATAGTTATTAAATGTGTAGTCAGTTTGTAATCCATATAAGGTCATGTGTTCTACAATAGATTGATAATTGACCCACTGTTATGTGATAAATAATTATATTATGTCATTGCTCATGGAAATTTGCCAGACATTTTTACTCAAAATTGACGTTTTTATTGCTAATATTTCATATTCATCTTAATGGATTTTTAATCAACGCTGACTGTATTAAAAAGTCTTTCCCCATAAGGTAATGTGTTTTGTATGGTTTAATGGCCAAAGCATGTAGCGTTTGCTGATAAATGATAACACCTCCAGGAAAAAAAGATTTATATTTTTAGTTTTATTTTATAAGTAAATTAAGGTGAGAAATTCCTTGCTTTGATTATTACCATTCTGTGACTCTAAGGACTGGTCGTCTTTGTTTTTCTAAATAATGACTAAGGTCTAGTTTTTTTTATGCCCCACCTATGATAGTAGAGGGGCATTATATTTTCTGGTCTGTGGGTCCGTCTCTTCATCTGTCTCTTTGTCCGTCCGTCTGTGTGTCCGTCTGTTCGTCCGTCTGTCTGTTTGTCCGTCAGTCTGTCAAGCTTCAGGTTAAAGTTTTTGGTCAAGGTAGTTTTTGATGAAGTTGAAGTCCAATCAACTTGAAACTTAGTACACATGTTTCCAATGATGTGATCTTTCTAATTGTAATGCTAAATTAAAGTTTTGACTCCAATTTCACGGTCCACTGAACATAGAAAATGATAATGCGAAGTTCAGGTTAAAGTTTTGGTGAAAGTTTTTGGTCAAGGTAATTTTTGATGAAGTTGAAGTCATATCAACTTGAAACTTAGTACACATGTTCCCTATGATACGATCTTTCTAATTTTAATTCCAAATTAAAGTTTTTACCCCAATTTCACAGTTCACTGATCACTGAACATTAAAAATGATAGAGTGAGTGGGGCATCTGTGTACTATGATCACATTTTTGTCTAACCTTACTTATCTTTGCCTTTATTTCACAGAATGCAGACTTCATCACAAGAGTTGCTCATGAAAACATTATTGTTGCCTTGGCACCATTACTGGAGAATAACCACCCAACACAGGAAATATGTGACTTCTTCAGTAAAGTAAGTATAGATGGTTGCCTGGGTGTTTATAATTGCTGATTCTAATATGACGTCCTTATTACGCTTTGTAAACAAACTAATGAGCACAAAAAATATGTTTGACACATGCGCACAAATTTACTGTTTATATTAAAGTTTCCATTGTTATCCTATAAAATATATACATTCAAGTAGCTTACATAAACTTTTATAATATATATTATATCGAACAACATATATTTCCCCATCTCATATTTTTTTAAACTTATCAAATATGAAATGTAATGTTCAGAGTCCTCGGGAAGGAAATGGGAACAGCTTAACATTTAAAAGTCAAGATTTTTTTACTCCTACTGCATTGTAATGGTTGTTAATTGAAGTTTTTGTAAGTCATCTATGAAAGAATAACTTATTGGTGGAGTCATGTTGATGTTTAACTTAGTATTGGAAAGTAATGCTGTTAAACTTGTTGGCAAAATTATAAAATTCAAAAGTGAAATTCTGTGAAATGTCACTAATGATCTTGGTGCAATCACACCATTTAAAAGCAGGACTTGATATGAATGAATACTTGCATTCAAAAGTTTTTCCTTTACTTGTTTGTTTCAAATTCGAATATTATCTCAATAAAATTGAGTTTGTGAGGAAGGTGTTGTTTCATTTTAGATTGTATTGCTATAATAGGGAATTTATGAGTTTTTAAATTTCAATATGGTGGCTAACTTCTTACAAGAAGCTACAACATGTCAATTGTGGAATTGATGACAAAAAATTTCAAATGGGTAAAAAGGTTTATTAAAAAAAATTATCATTTGGGTTGAAAATTATAAGGATTAAAGTTTTTTATGTGAAGACTTGTTCATTGACTCACAAACTTAATAGTACTTTTGCACTTTAATGACTCTAATGTGGTGCTGCTATAGCAGTTGCTTAAAATCTCTGACCAGTTGGAAAGTGTTCTTTCATGGAACAAATTGCAATGTTGTAAGAGCTATTGGTTGAGAGAATTCTCTATAGTCAAATCAAAGTAACAAAACGTTGTCTGAATATTATACATACATTGTTAACATAGATAGATATATATCACTGCAGGAACTATATTCATAACACTGCAGGAGGTATATTTATTTGTTAATGGGAATCTTCCTAAGTTAACTAAAATGTGTCAGAGATATAATTGTGTGATTGATACATCTCTTATTGTAAACTGTACTGTTAGAGAGAAAATAAAACATCTTTTTATCTTTAATCGTAAACTGCATTATTAGAGAAAATATCACATACATCTTTATCTCTTATTGTAAACTGCACTATTAGACAAGAGAAAATATCCATACATCTTTATTTTTTTAATCTTTTATTGTAAACTGAAACTAATGCAATATTGTTTTGTCTTTTATCGTAAATTTAAACTAATGCAATATTATTTTGATCTCAATTTTTGTAATCAATAAAAAAAACATGTGATTATTCTCTGAATTACCAATATATCATTGTGTGTCAGTGTAAATGGAAATGGTGCAGTTTACCAAAGCTGTTTTATGTCACTAGATCATAATACAAACAAATCTTATTAGGTTGACATTGTCTACAGTACATGTCTTTCAGACGTGAAAAGTCAATGACTGTTATTGGTAACGACCTCACAGATTTATATTACATCTGTGGAAAGTGCATTCTGGGAGAAAATGTAAAATAAAATTAGAGTTTGGTATTCTCAGTGAACTAATACTTGTACTTTTACCTCTTAAACAGATCCCACTCTATTTGGCCTTTGCTAATGATGACAAATACGTTTCTCTGATGCTCTATGGTTATTGTATACAAATAAATTATAATAAAAAAAGGTTTTATTTATATGGTAACTATTGTTAAACCACTGCATACAGTCTGGTATAAATAGAACATATAAATGCTTTTGATTGGTGAATTAATATAAAGATGACTTAACTTTTTATTTCAGCATTGTAAAAACAGTCCTAGATCCAGTATAGTGATAGAACTGTTCACACCAGTTGTTACAAGAATACTCAAACATAACACAGTAAGTTCATAATAACAATACACATTACACAAAGAATACTCAAACATAACACAGTAAGTTCATAATAACAATACACATTACACAAAGAATACTCTAACATAACACAGTAAGTCCATAATAACAATACACAGTACACAAAGAATACTCAAACATAACACAGTAAGTTCATTATAACAATACACATTACTCAAAGAATACTCTAACATAACACTGTAAGTTCATAATAACAATACAAAGTTCACAAAGAATACTCTAACATAACACAGTAATTTCATTATAACAATACACATTACTCAAAGAATACTCTAACATAACACTGTAAGTTCATAATAACAATACAAAGTTCACAAAGAATACTCTAACATAACACAGTAATTTCATTATAACAATACACATTACTCAAAGAATACTCTAACATAACACAGTAAGTCCATAATAACAATACAAAGTTCACAAAGAATACTCTAACATAACACAGTAAGTTCATTATAACAATACACATTACTCAAAGAATACTCTAGCATAACACTGTAAGTTCATAATAACAATACAAAGTTCTCAAAGAATACTCTAACATAACACAGTAAGTTCATTATAACAATACACATTACTCAAAGAATACTCTAACATAACACAGTAAGTCCATAATAACAATACAAAGTTCACAAAGAATACTCTAACATAACACAGTAAGTTCATTATAACAATACACATTACTCAAAGAATACTCTAACATAACACTGTAAGTTCATAATAACAATACAAAGTTCACAAAGAATACTCTAACATAACACAGTAAGTTCATTATAACAATACACATTACTCAAAGAATACTCTAACATAACACAGTAAGTCCATAATAACAATACAAAGTTCACAAAGAATACTCTAACATAACACAGTTAGTTCATTATAACAATACACATTACTCAAAGAATACTCTAACATAACACAGTAAGTCCATAATAACAATACAAAGTTCACAAAGAATACTCTAACATAACACAGTAAGTTCATTATAACAATACACGTTACTCAAAGAATACTCTAACATAACACTGTAAGTTCATAATAACAATACAAAGTTCACAAAGAATACTCTAACATAACACAGTAAGTTCATTATAACAATACACATTACTCAAAGAATACTCTAACATAACACAGTAAGTCCATAATAACAATACAAAGTTCACAAAGAATACTCTAACATAACACAGTAAGTTCATTATAACAATACACATTACACAAAGAATACTCTAACATAACACTGTAAGTTCATAATAACAATACAAAGTTCACAAAGAATACTCTAACATAACACAGTAAGTTCATTATAACAATACACATTACACAAAGAATACTCAAACCTAACACAGTAAGTTCATACGATACTCATTTCACAAAGATAGAACTGTTCACACCAGTAGTTACAAGAATACTCAAACACAACACAGTTAGTTCATAATAACAAGTTTATACTAATAATACATAGTACACAATAAGTTCTTACTAACAGTATACATTAAGTTCATGCAAGTAATAGACAGTAAGTTCATACTAGCAATACACAATACATAATCGGTTCATACTAATACTACACAAAAAGTTCATACTAATAATACACAAGCAGTTCATACTAACACTATACAATAAATTCTGTTCATACTAACAGTACACAGTAACTTCATACTTACACTACATGATACGTTCATACTACTTATTACCTAGTTCACAAAGAATACTCAAACATAACACAGTAAGTTCATACTAGCAATACACAGTACACAAAGAATACTCTAACATAACAAAGTAAGTTCATACTAGCAATACACAGTACACAAAGAATACTCTAACATAACAAAGTAAGTGCATACCAACATAACAAAGTAAGTTTATACCAACATAACACAGTAGGTTCATACCAACAATACACAGTACACAATCAGTTCATAATATCAGTACACAGTTAGTTTATACCAACAATATATAGTACACAATAAGTTCATACTAAAAGTAATCATTTTAAAAGTTCATACTAGCAATACACAGTACACAATCAGTTCAAACATACTATAATATCATACAAAATTTTCATTTTGGGTGAAAACACAATAGATCACAACAAAGAATGCAGATTTTATAACCCAATGAAAAAGCACGATAATTTTCATTACTCAGATTAGTAGGTCTAATGCAAATAGTTCATGTACCAGATAAAAATCTAAATTGATATGGTAACTCATAGAATCATTATTGGAAATATTGTGTATTTTATGAGACTTACTACACAACAAAACACAATTGGAAATGTATGTGTTAGTCTGGGTGACTTTTTATTATGATCATTAACAGACATAAAGTTAGCCTAATTATCACATTTATATATCTATATACTAAAGTTAATTGACAGCATCAAGTAAAGCATTTAGAAAGTGATAGAAAACAAGATATACATCAAATAAAAAGATAGACTAAAATACCATAAACATTTCTATTTTCACAACACTAATTATATTATTATTTTATTATTAATTTGTATCAGTAATTAACATCAATAAAGATATGAGTGGAATATTATATTTATATTTAATTGTCTAAATTCTTTGTTTTGTCAGGATTTTGGAAAGTTTCCAAGAATGAGGGGCTTTGTGCAAGAATACATTTTGGCATTGAATTGTCAAAATGATGGTTTCAATGTGGTGCAGAATTTTATAAGATGGTAAGATATTATAAAGATAAAAGTTAAGCTGGAGTTCATAAGATTTCTGTTTTGATATCTGACTTGTTAACTGAAGAAGACTGTACTTTGACCTTTAATGGTTTACTTTTATAAATTGTGACTTAGAAGGAGAGTTGTCTTGTTGGCACTCATACCACATCTTCTTATATCTATCAATCAAAATAGTATGAAAAGACAACTCCATTATGTCATTTATGTATACAGTTACTTCGGATACATGGTGGGTATTGTTTTAAATTGATTTGTATCTGTATATCGCTTTCTAGTCAGTTTGAAATAGAATGCACATTATTATCACATTCAAAATAGAGGTCAACTGCTTTGAATCAATTCTATTCTTTTTAAATGACTGGTCCTAAAGATTGATCCATGCTGCTATACTAACACTAGATATACATAAGTTTACTGTGCATTCATTAGAACTTGTGGGTATAATTGAACCTGGTGGGTATAAATGAACCTTGAATTTAAAAGATCAATGCAGTGAAATAATTCTACATGCTTGTATGCAGAATTCAGCAAAATCATATAATCTAATAGTCTAGAAAATAAAAATATTACTACAATCTGTGAACATTGAAACCCAAAGAAAACAAAGAATCTCAAGTGAATGATTTCCTGCTAAGTGTAACCATTGCGTACATATTTCCATATTTTACAGCATGCATGGTCCAGCATTAGTATGTCCACATCCAAGAGTGTTACCTAATCTGGTTGCTGTATGCCTGGCAGCTGTTTACAGTTCATTTGAGGACAAGAAATTGTAGGTTTTATACACTAATCTATACATTATACTCTTTGGTTTACATTAATGTAACAAATGCATCTTAATTGGATGGAATTTCAAAAAAAAAATGAGGAAGAACTACACATTTTATTAAAATTCTTTAAAAAACTTATTTTCCAAGTACTATTTGTTAGTATTTGGGATATTATCTGAACATTATAAGAAGTTAATCTAATGATCCATTTATAGTAAATTATGTTTACATGATTGTAGTAATAGCAATGTTAGAATATAGGCATCTAAATCTCTAAATTTACAACCAACTTTTCATCAATGTGAGTACTGAAAACACTTCCATGGTACAAAATACATATAATTTAACTGACGATAAAATCTTACAGATATAAGTAATTATCTGCAACTTCTACATTTTCTGTTTGATTCTATTGCCATATATATATTTTAAAGTTCACGCACAGGACATGATACAAAAACATATTGATGTCCCATTATAAGGGAGCAACTTCCTGCTTTTCCTGTCCATTCACATCAATTTATTAATGAAATGCACACAACTTCATTCATACAAATACAAACATGTTTTGTACGGAAAGAATAAATCTAAAATATTTATAACATGCATTGGTGAATCCAGGGGTGGGGTGGGGTGGGGGTGTTCCTGGGGTTGAAACGCCTCCTTTTTTGGGACGATCAATGCATTTGAATGGGAGCATATAGTTGAAACCCCCTTTTTAAAATGGCTGGATCCGCCCCTGACATGTTACTTTATATTCTACTGTAAAACATATACTAAGATGAAAAAATCAAAGATAACCGCATTAGATTTTTTTGTACAGACTTAATCACTAGCTAGCTTGATATTCTTGGTGGTGAAGTTAATATAAAAAAAAATACAATTACTCTAAATACATATCAAGCAGACAAAAAATTGATAAGTCTTGATAAATGTCATCAAATGTAAAAAATAAAAGTTGAATTACTCTTGCCTATGTAACATGTTGATTTATGTGTATTTCAGAGCCATGCAGAATAATACACTTATTCAATCATTTGACCAGCAGGAATGGGAAAAAAGACTGAGACTATATGTAGGAATGTTGACAACAATGTAAGATTATACACTTATTTCATGATATTATTTTGTACCACTTTAAGGGTATTATATTTTGTGATCTGGTCCGAGACCACAATTATTTTGTAGTGCATTTCTTTTACAAGATAAACGAAATTAAAAAAATCCCACCTGTACTTTCTCAAGTCAACTGAACATAGAAAATGATAGTTTAAGTGAGGTATCAGTGTATTGGGGAAAAGTTCTTGTTTATACATATCTCAAGTACTAGTACAAATATAATGAAATAGATTTCAAAAGGTAATTTTTTTTACAGGTACATATATGTACTTAAAGATAAGTGAATGTTTGTTTTTGTTTTTCAGGTCAACGTTTGAAGACTGGAGACACATACTTGGAAGTTTACTTCAACCCATTCCATTTCCAAATGAGTAAGTTAATTATTGAATTCAAATTAAATAATAGGTTATTGTTCATTTACGTGTTAATTGATAGTGTCCAGTTTTAATGACACAAGCAAAAACTTTTGTCATCTTTCACCATTAAAGTCCATGTTATATTTCTTGATAGAAAATCAATCTGTGACACAAAATTAGAACATATTGTGCTTTTATTGCTGTTTTTCATCTCAGAGTCACAGTGAGGCCTTCAACATGGAGCAAAAAAACCCTCTCACTTCACTGCACATTTCAGACAGCCTCTAGTACAGGCTTGAATCGAGTTCTCTGCAAAATTAATTTGGATAGAGTTTGTAAGACGAAACTTCATCTAATTGGGCCCTGTAAAAAAAATAACATATATAGTGAAAGTAGTACATATTTAAAACACAACAGTTCCTACACACAGGTGGAAATCTTAATCTTTGATAACTATGTAGCATATTTAGTAATTAAGGTATCAGATGAAAGGTGAAGGACTGATGATCCTTGTAAAATACACAATTTATTTGTTGACAACGTCACATTTTGTAAATTTGAAATTCCCTCAAAACTGCATGACAGTTTTCATCCTATAGATATACTTAGACTGAACAGGTATATTACTGTATTGCTGGCTTTATCAAAGTGATATTTTAAACAGTTGTTGTAGATCTCTTGTGTACATGTCATTAGTTATGCTTAGAAATTTGTACTTAATACTGAAATGTGTAAAATTTGTAATTTTTTTTCCTTTACAGTGCTATTGTGGATGAAACCTTCACATCGTAAGTAATCTATGTACATAAGTATAGTGGTATATATTCATAACTACATTGTATACGAATCTGAAATTAAAATACATTTATTCTAAACACAGACTTTATTTTTTGATTGACGCAATGTAAAATTTGAACAGAAAATGACAGACAGCTTAGTAGTCTTGGGGGAATTATTGGTTGAAAAATGGATGGCGTATGATAAACCAATATTGATCTAGGGAATCAAATGAACAGATGAAATATTATATTGTGGTCATAAAATACTTGCATATTTTAATTTGATAGTTATATAAAAGCCTCAAATTAGTCAGACAAAAAATTGTAACAATTATAGAATATGTTACCAGCTGGTTTACAAGCACGGTCTTATTATATCATTGGAAAATTATGGATAAAAAAATATTTATATTTTTATTTTGGAAGATTTTACTTTTTATAACTCTTCAGGGGAGAATATGAATAAAAGGACATAGGGTGTATTTGTCATGTAGGCAGCAACTAAATGCCATCCCCCAAAAAAACATGAGAAATCAAGAGTTCAACAAACAACATTTGGTTCTAAAAAAACAGACAAGATTTCATATAATATGGCATTGCTTAGACAAAGTCCCTTAGTACCTTCAATAATTTGTTAATTGTCCATTTCTATTGATAAACAGTGTAACAATCGAAATATATATAATTTCAGAAAAATGAAAGATGTGATGCATAACATAGCCTCCGATTCACATTGTGATGTACACTCTACGATTCTGGGAATACGCGAAGGAAAAGAGGGCTGGTTCCACCTTTATATACCTGGTAGTATTGGCTGTGATGATGAGGGTGAACTCTGGGGAGTTATGGTAGGTTATTAATGTCCACTGGTTATTTTATATAACTATGCCAATGAGAGAAACTAGTAGTAAATTCCACCTTTTCATACCTTGTCGCAAATTCTATGGTTATGAAAGTAGGAAATCAGAGATAGGAAATGGACTGGTTCCATCTTTATACATGTATGATGCAGGAAAATTGTATAAGAATATGCCTGTGAAGTTACATTGGGGATGAGATTCTAGGGAGTTGGAGGGAATATTAATATTTCTGAAGAATGGAATTTATTCCCCTTTGATAACAATAGCGATATTGGTGATGGAGAATTTGAGGATGTTGCTGAAGGTAAAACGAGATGAAAAATAAAACTGGTATGGTCATTGGTATAGATAGGATGGAATGATTGATAAATGAGAGATTTATTAAGGCTATTGTATGAGGACAAATGGGAGAAAACATAAAACTTGGAAAGAAAGAGAAAATATACATGGTAGTATGTGGTATTTTAATTATTCTGTACTATGATCTTTTATGTTTCAGCTGAAAACACTGATACATTGTTGTGGAAGAAGGAAGAAGTTCCTACAAGGATTAAACAAAATGTTAGGACCAGTAATGTTGCTGGCTTTACGGGAAAATGAAGCTGCTATGGAGGTAGGGTTTGATAACATAAATTTGCTCTAAAACAAATAAGGGTCTTATAACTATTTGTCTGCTATTAATGGACATGACAAAGGTTCCTGTTTTTGATGTCACAATAGAAAAGATGTGATGCCACAATTAAAAAGTGATTGTTGTATGATGTCAACATTTCAAGCAGTGCAGATTCTCACAGTCAACTTGTGCAGATTCCAAATAGCTATAAGGTTTATGGTTCCTAGTCTTTTAACTGTCACAAGTGGAGAAATTTTGTAACACACTCCATTCAGTGGTAGAAACTGTATATATAATTTTTAGAATTGAATTGTGTCATTTTATAGTTGAAGTTCTATAATTCTAATATCTTTTTTTTTAGGTTTTATGTGCAATGTTAGAAATGGATGTGGTAGAGAACAATGATATGAAGATGCAGATAGTAACAACACTACAGAGTACCAGTACAGGAAAGAGACTGTATGCTCAGCTTTGTGACAGACAGATAGCTCTCAGGGAACTGGTAAGTTATGATTAAGTACCAGTACAGGAAAGAGACTGTATGCTCAGCTCTGTGACAGACAGGTAGCTCTCAGGGAACTGGTAAGTTATGATTAAGTACCAGTACAGGAAAGAGACTGTATGCTCAGCTCTGTGACAGACAGATAGCTCTCAGGGAACTGGTAAGTTATGATTGAGTACCAGTACAGGAAAGAGACTGTATGCTCAGCTCTGTGACAGACAGATAGCTCTCAGGGAACTGGTAAGTTATCATGATTGAGTACCAGTACAGGAAAGAGACTGTATGCTCAGCTCTGTGACGGACAGATAGCTCTCAGGGAACTGGTAAGTTATGATTGAGTACCAGTACAGGAAAGAGACTGTATGCTCAGTCCTATGACAGACAGATAGCTCTCAGGGAACTGGTAAGTTATGATTGAGTACCAGTACAGGAAAGAGACTGTATGCTCAGCCCTATGACAGACAGATAGCTCTCAGGGAACTGGTAAGTTATGATTGAGTACCAGTACAGGAAAGAGACTGTATGCTCAGCTCTGTGACAGACAGATAGCTCTCAGGGAACTGGTAAGTTATGATTGAGTACCAGTACAGGAAAGAGACTGTATGCTCAGCTCTGTGACAGACAGATAGCTCTCAGGGAACTGGTAAGTTATGATTAAGTACCAGTACAGGAAAGAGACTGTATGCTCAGCCCTGTGACAGACAGATAGCTCTCAGGGAACTGGTAAGTTATGATTGAGTACCAGTACAGGAAAGAGACTGTATGCTCAGCCCTATGACAGACAGATAGCTCTCAGGGAACTGGTAAGTTATGATTGAGTACCAGTACAGGAAAGAGACTGTATGCTCAGCTCTGTGACAGACAGATAGCTCTCAGGGAACTGGTAAGTTATCATGATTGAGTACCAGTACAGGAAAGAGACTGTATGCTCAGCTCTGTGACAGACAGATAGCTCTCAGGGAACTGGTAAGTTATGATTGAGTACCAGTACAGGAAAGAGACTGTATGCTCAGCTCTGTGACAGACAGATAGCTCTCATGGAACTGGTAAGTTATGATTAAGTACCAGTACAGGAAAGAGACTGTATGCTCAGCCCTATGACAGACAGATAGCTCTCATGGAACTGGTAAGTTATGATTGAGTACCAGTACAGGAAAGAGACTGTATGCTCAGCCCTATGACAGACAGATAGCTCTCAGGGAACTGGTAAGTTATGATTGAGTACCAGTACAGGAAAGAGACTGTATGCTCAGCCCTGTGACAGACAGATAGCTCTCAGGGAACTGGTAAGTTATCATGATTGAGTACCAGTACAGGAAAGAGACTGTATGCTCAGCTCTGTGACAGACAGATAGCTCTCAGGGAACTGGTAAGTTATGATTGAGTACCAGTACAGGAAAGAGACTGTATGCTCAGCTCTGTGACAGACAGATAGCTCTCAGGGAACTGGTAAGTTATGATTGAGTACCAGTACAGGAAAGAGACTGTATGCTCAGCCCTGTGACAGACAGATAGCTCTCAGGGAACTGGTAAGTTATGATTGAGTACCAGTACAGGAAAGAGACTGTATGCTCAGCCCTATGACAGACAGATAGCTCTCAGGGAACTGGTAAGTTATGATTGAGTACCAGTACAGGAAAGAGACTGTATGCTCAGCCCTATGACAGACAGATAGCTCTCAGGGAACTGGTAAGTTATGATTGAGTACCAGTACAGGAAAGAGACTGTATGCTCAGCCCTGTGACAGACAGATAGCTCTCAGGGAACTGGTAAGTTATGATTGAGTACCAGTACAGGAAAGAGACTGTATGCTCAGCCCTATGACAGACAGATAGCTCTCAGGGAACTGGTAATTTATGATTGAGTACCAGTACAGGAAAGAGACTGTATGCTCAGCCCTATGACAGACAGATAGCTCTCAGGGAACTGGTAAGTTATGATTGAGTACCAGTACAGGAAAGAGACTGTATGCTCAGCCCTATGACAGACAGATAGCTCTCAGGGAACTGGTAAGTTATGATTGAGTACCAGTACAGGAAAGAGACTGTATGCTCAGCCCTATGACAGACAGATAGCTCTCAGGGAACTGGTAAGTTATGATTGAGTACCAGTACAGGAAAGAGACTGTATGCTCAGCCCTATGACAGACAGATAGCTCTCAGGGAACTGGTAAGTTATGATTGAGTACCAGTACAGGAAAGAGACTGTATGCTCAGCCCTGTGACAGACAGATAGCTCTCAGGGAACTGGTAAGTTATGATTGAGTACCAGTACAGGAAAGAGACTGTATGCTCAGCTCTGTGACAGACAGATAGCTCTCAGGGAACTGGTAAGTTATCATGATTGAGTACCAGTACAGGAAAGAGACTGTATGCTCAGCCCTGTGACAGACAGATAGCTCTCAGGGAACTGGTAAGTTATGATTGAGTACCAGTACAGGAAAGAGACTGTATGCTCAGCCCTATGACAGACAGATAGCTCTCAGGGAACTGGTAAGTTATGATTGAGTACCAGTACAGGAAAGAGACTGTATGCTCAGCTCTGTGACAGACAGATAGCTCTCAGGGAACTGGTAAGTTATGATTGAGTACCAGTACAGGAAAGAGACTGTATGCTCAGCCCTATGACAGACAGATAGCTCTCAGGGAACTGGTAAGTTATGATTGAGTACCAGTACAGGAAAGAGACTGTATGCTCAGCCCTGTGACAGACAGATAGCTCTCAGGGAACTGGTAAGTTATGATTGAGTACCAGTACAGGAAAGAGACTGTATGCTCAGCTCTGTGACAGACAGATAGCTCTCAGGGAACTGGTAAGTTATCATGATTGAGTACCAGTACAGGAAAGAGACTGTATGCTCAGCCCTGTGACAGACAGATAGCTCTCAGGGAACTGGTAAGTTATGATTGAGTACCAGTACAGGAAAGAGACTGTATGCTCAGCCCTGTGACAGACAGATAGCTCTCAGGGAACTGGTAAGTTATGATTGAGTACCAGTACAGGAAAGAGACTGTATGCTCAGCTCTGTGACAGACAGATAGCTCTCAGGGAACTGGTAAGTTATCATGATTGAGTACCAGTACAGGAAAGAGACTGTATGCTCAGCTCTGTGACAGACAGATAGCTCTCAGGGAACTGGTAAGTTATGATTGAGTACCAGTACAGGAAAGAGACTGTATGCTCAGCTCTGTGACAGACAGATAGCTCTCATGGAACTGGTAAGTTATGATTAAGTACCAGTACAGGAAAGAGACTGTATGCTCAGCCCTATGACAGACAGATAGCTCTCATGGAACTGGTAAGTTATGATTGAGTACCAGTACAGGAAAGAGACTGTATGCTCAGCCCTATGACAGACAGATAGCTCTCAGGGAACTGGTAATTTATCATGATTGAGTACCAGTACAGGAAAGAGACTGTATGCTCAGCCCTGTGACAGACAGATAGCTCTCAGGGAACTGGTAAGTTATCATGATTGAGTACCAGTACAGGAAAGAGACTGTATGCTCAGCTCTGTGACAGACAGATAGCTCTCAGGGAACTGGTAAGTTATGATTGAGTACCAGTACAGGAAAGAGACTGTATGCTCAGCTCTGTGACAGACAGATAGCTCTCAGGGAACTGGTAAGTTATCATGATTGAGTACCAGTACAGGAAAGAGACTGTATGCTCAGCTCTGTGACAGACAGATAGCTCTCAGGGAACTGGTAAGTTATGATTGAGTACCAGTACAGGAAAGAGACTGTGTGCTCAGCCCTGTGACAGACAGATAGCTCTCAGGGAACTGGTAAGTTATGATTGAGTACCAGTACAGGAAAGAGACTGTATGCTCAGCCCTATGACAGACAGATAGCTCTCAGGGAACTGGTAAGTTATGATTGAGTACCAGTACAGGAAAGAGACTGTATGCTCAGCCCTATGACAGACAGATAGCTCTCAGGGAACTGGTAAGTTATGATTGAGTACCAGTACAGGAAAGAGACTGTATGCTCAGCCCTGTGACAGACAGATAGCTCTCAGGGAACTGGTAAGTTATCATGATTGAGTACCAGTACAGGAAAGAGACTGTATGCTCAGCCCTGTGACAGACAGATAGCTCTCAGGGAACTGGTAAGTTATGATTGAGTACCAGTACAGGAAAGAGACTGTATGCTCAGCTCTGTGACAGACAGATAGCTCTCAGGGAACTGGTAAGTTATGATTGAGTACCAGTACAGGAAAGAGACTGTATGCTCAGCCCTATGACAGACAGATAGCTCTCAGGGAACTGGTAAGTTATGATTGAGTACCAGTACAGGAAAGAGACTGTATGCTCAGCCCTATGACAGACAGATAGCTCTCAGGGAACTGGTAAGTTATGATTGAGTACCAGTACAGGAAAGAGACTGTATGCTCAGCCCTATGACAGACAGATAGCTCTCAGGGAACTGGTAAGTTATGATTGAGTACCAGTACAGGAAAGAGACTGTATGCTCAGCCCTATGACAGACAGATAGCTCTCAGGGAACTGGTAAGTTATGATTGAGTACCAGTACAGGAAAGAGACTGTATGCTCAGCTCTGTGACAGACAGATAGCTCTCAGGGAACTGGTAAGTTATGATTGAGTACCAGTACAGGAAAGAGACTGTATGCTCAGCTCTGTGACAGACAGATAGCTCTCAGGGAACTGGTAAGTTATGATTGAGTACCAGTACAGGAAAGAGACTGTATGCTCAGCCCTATGACAGACAGATAGCTCTCAGGGAACTGGTAAGTTATGATTGAGTACCAGTACAGGAAAGAGACTGTATGCTCAGCCCTGTGACAGACAGATAGCTCTCAGGGAACTGGTTAGTTATCATGATTGAGTACCAGTACAGGAAAGAGACTGTATGCTCAGCCCTATGACAGACAGATAGCTCTCAGGGAACTGGTAAGTTATGATTGAGTACCAGTACAGGAAAGAGACTGTATGCTCAGCTCTGTGACAGACAGATAGCTCTCAGGGAACTGGTAAGTTATGATTGAGTACCAGTACAGGAAAGAGACTGTATGCTCAGCTCTGTGACAGACAGATAGCTCTCAGGGAACTGGTAAGTTATGATTGAGTACCAGTACAGGAAAGAGACTGTATGCTCAGCCCTATGACAGACAGATAGCTCTCAGGGAACTGGTAAGTTATCATGATTGAGTACCAGTACAGGAAAGAGACTGTATGCTCAGCCCTATGACAGACAGATAGCTCTCAGGGAACTGGTAAGTTATGATTGAGTACCAGTACAGGAAAGAGACTGTATGCTCAGCCCTGTGACAGACAGATAGCTCTCAGGGAACTGGTAAGTTATCATGATTGAGTACCAGTACAGGAAAGAGACTGTATGCTCAGCCCTATGACAGACAGATAGCTCTCAGGGAACTGGTAAGTTATCATGATTGAGTACCAGTACAGGAAAGAGACTGTATGCTCAGCCCTGTGACAGACAGATAGCTCTCAGGGAACTGGTAAGTTATGATTGAGTACCAGTACAGGAAAGAGACTGTATGCTCAGCCCTGTGACAGACAGATAGCTCTCAGGGAACTGGTAAGTTATGATTGAGTACCAGTACAGGAAAGAGACTGTATGCTCAGCCCTGTGACAGACAGATAGCTCTCAGGGAACTGGTTAGTTGTCATTCAAGATCATGCATTTTATAAATAAAAATGATGTGTAAAGAGTTAGAATTGAATTGTTGGAATAGCTTGCTTTTTTCCAGATAATATGTGATAGCAATAAAGACCAGCACAACCAGATTTTTAATGAGTTGTCATCACCCAATCCATCAGTCACCTTTTTAAAGAAGTTATTGCTCTTAAAAGACTATCTTACTATTTTTTGTCTATTATCATGATTATTATTAAAGATAGATAGAAACTTTAGAAACCAAAAATGATAAAACACATATTTATGTATGTACTGGTGGATACCTCCATTATTCAAAGCCTAGAGAGATAGGAGGGTACAGTGAAATCCCTGTACACTCCCTATGGGAGTTAATAGAGATGTGTCATTCAGCATGCGAATATAAGAATGGTGTACTAGTATAAGAGGTCTCTAAAAACATTAGCTCCAAATGGGGCTTTCAATAGTAGAAACCATATTTATTAATGTGTATCAGAGGGGGAAAATGTGAAAGCAAAAAAAAATAGTATATACCAATTCACAGAATTAAAAGGGCCTTGTGGGCCTCATATTTTCATGTGTCACAAACCTATTTACAAAAACAATCCCCACCCCAACACAAATTTATGCTAGGACTATGGGAAGTCTGTTATTGTAGTAGAGGAAGCTGAAGTTATCTGATGAAAGAACCACAGTACTGTATTTTTGTACTGCTTGGCACTTATAGCCATTGAAGATATATCAGCAGATTTATTTCAAGGTTTTGTCAAAGGCGTTGCAACCAGACCACTATGGTACCAATTCCAGATTAAGCTCTGTTCTGAATACCAGAGATGTGTGCTGTAGGATGAAAATCATTCTTCTGATGTACTGAATTTTCCAGTGCACCAATGTCAGAATCCAATCTAGGACATTCAGCACTGCAGCCATCAGTCTTAACCCCTAGATCTTGAATACACAAAGTAAACTAGGTTTATCTGAGATACTGTCCTTGAAGGATAAATTTGACCAAATTCGAATTGATATTAACGTAACAGAAAAAATATCAGCATGATTACAGGCTTTAGCAATGAGCAAAACATGAACAACAGTACTCTTTTCACTAAAATTTATTTGTTTGGATTTCACATTATTTACATTGATGTCCACTCTTCAAAAACCACCCCTCTGAAAGTCTGAATCCAGTCTTTAAAGTTAACACACACACATGGAGTATCCAAGCTTTCTTACTTGTTTACTTGTCTAACTTATTTATGATATGTTTGTTTTGAATGTAAATAAATATTTATTAAATTGATATACAAGAAATCAACGGATTTACAATTGAAAAAGCGAGTTAAATAAATAAACATCATTTTCAAGATTTAATTGATAAATTATATCACAACTATGTTTTTTTTGTCAAATACCCATATGTTTTCAAACGAGTCACGATATTAATTCTGATAATCATTATATTATTTATGCCTCCATAAAAGACTTTTTATGAAAAACATAAATAGAATAAAATTCTCATTAAATGTAGTATTTGTAAATATTGGTTTGATACGGTATGTTTTTATATCTGATTTACAACAATACAACAGTAAAAAAATCAATAACAAAAACATAATTACCATCTTCTGACAGAATTCAGATGATCTGTTATATAAATAGCCTAACCTTTTGATGTTTTATCACGAAGCATCAATGCGTTATAATTACGCTTCATTTAAAAAATGTTTTGCAAAATAAAAAAAAATCGAGTACATGAACGCTATTTCATAAGAATATCAAATTACTAGAGATCCAGACTTCATTATTTCCTTAATATAAGAAAGTTGTGGGCATGTGGATATAATTTCAGTAGCATATATACGATTTCATTTTTATATCCTTTTAAGGAAGTTAAAAGTGTCAACAGTTTAAAAACCTCTACCTGAAAAGGTCATCGATAAATATGAAAGTGTAGTGGGTAGCTACATGTATGTAAGACAAAGAATTGCTTTGTTTGAAAGGTTTTATGGGAAGGGATACTTATTTTTCTTCACCACATTCCTGTTTCTGATTAGTTGGGATAAATTACATACTGGTACTATTTTTAATTTAGATAGAATACAGTAATGTGCCAATTAGTAATATGAAGTAGTTAGGATAATATTTTGAAATCTATCTGAAACTTTGATTTTTTTAAGAAAGAGCGTTACATTGAATGTTTACCAATGTCATAACCTATTTTAATCATTAAACTTTGCACATTGTTGAAGGCCGTACGGTGACCCATAATTGATAATGTTTGTGTCATTTTGGTCTTTTGTGGATAGTTGTCTCATTGGCAATCATACCACATCTTCTTTTTTATATAATAAAGTTTACCAATCATCTTCTGAAAAGGGGAATTGTAAATTCCAATTGAGGGATAAAAATAAAATTATAGAAGTAAAACTGAAATGGTGTATTTTTCTCATTTTATACAACTTTACTACATTTCAATCTATGTACATAAATTTTGAAATCTACCTTACTGTTAATTATTTTTTGGTATCCAAACCTGTTACACATTGTTTTCTTCTTACCAAATGATTAATTTCTTAAGAGGCCTCGGTTGACGAGTTGTCTAAGTAGCCTACAAACACTGAAGTTGCGAGTTTGAATATTGCATGTAGTAGTTGCTCTTGACTCCAATCTTAGGAGTGTCAGTTTTCTTTTGGAAGGTTGGTGATTCACTCAGGCTGATGTCTGTCTTCTTCCACTAATAAAAATCAATCCGCCATGAAATTTCACATTAGTGATGAAAATGGGATTGAGCACTAATCAATGAATTAATTTCTTTACTTGTATCTATATATTTTTTTAAGCAACAGAAAGGTGGACCAAAAAAGTTGACACTGCCCTCTAAATCAACCGACGCAGACCTTGCCAAAATGTTGAGTTCTGGATCCTTTGGTAACCTGGAATGTCTGAGTTTGGCTTTCACCCATGTAACTAGTGCCTGTGCTGATGATCTGATTAAACTGCCATCTCTACGCTACCTGAATTTGTGGTCAACGCAGGTAAGTAAAACAGTATAGAGAATAAAATTGAGAATGAAAGTGGGGAATGTGTCAAAGAGACATCAACCCAACCAAAGAGCAGAAAACAGCTGATAGCCACCAATAGGTCTTAAATACAGCGAGAAAATCCAACACACCCAGAGGCATGCTTCAGATGGTCCCTTAACAAAAATGTGTACTAGTTCAGTGATAATGAAAGTCATACTAAAATATATAAACAAACTGAAGTTAAAAATCATACATGACTAATAAAGTCCAGAGACTGAGCTGATGGAAAAAGAATTCCTGGTTTTTAATTATCTTGATATTTATATTCAAAAGAATAGATAAATGCAAACTAAAACATTTAAACTGTAAAGTTTTGGATCCATTGGAAAAGTTCGGCTTTCACCCATCAAAAGTGCAGATGATTTCACCATACTATCGATCATAATAACTGCTTCCTGAATGTATGGTCAACAAGTTATTGACTTGACTGCTGACTTTATAGATATTTCAGTTAAATTAGGTCTGAAAACTTGTTTTGAAGTAAAAAGGAAATGGCAGACGAGTTGGAAGAATGAATAGAAATAATGGAATGAAATGAAGACTTTTTCTTCATCTCTGTTAAAGCCTATGTATAAATAGTATAAAAAATAAGCCTATAAATATGAAAATGATTTAATTTCACTGTATACTTTTTCTGTTTTACATAGTGAGGTTTTGTGTAATGAATACATATAATGTGATTAAATATTGACATTTCAGTTTGGAGATACTGGACTACAGTTGATATCAGAGTATCTGCAGAAACTACAAGTCCTTAATTTATGTGAAACACCAGTCACTGATAAAGGACTTGTCTGTTTGTCTTGTAAGTACTTAAAGTAACACTTTTACACAATTGATCTCCTCTCTAAGAAAGTTTAGTTTTGATGTGTTTATCATGAACGTTATAATTTAGATAATTATGAAAACTTACAATTTTGGTTTTAGAAAAGGGGGGGGGGTATACTGTTTTACCTCTGTCTGTCAGTCTGTCCGTCCGTCAGTCAGTCAGTCCGTCCCATGAATATTTTTCGTCGCATTTTTTTCAGGAACTGTAACAATACAAGGATTTCTGAAATTTGGTTTCAGGCAAGGATCCGGAATTTTTTTCACCTAATTTCGGTCATTTTCATACAACTTTAAAGTTGATGCCCCTTTTCAAAAAATGATTTTCAAAATCACATTACTGCATGAGACTCATTATGAGTATGCTCATACTCGATCGTCATGTTGGTAGCATCAACAAACTTGTTTCACTGTTGCATCGCATTTACTTCATGATTTGTCCTACCATTTTCCAAAAATCGTTTAAGAGCAATTAAGGGAAGGCAACAGTTTAAAAATAAAATGATTTTAATGTCTCAAAACGATTATATTCTCATTTATCGCTTACGTTTCCTTTAATTCTGAAGTCAAAATTCATACTGGATGTACTGCGACAAAACTAAAACGAACAATTCCGGACTCATTTCCGCGATTAGTTATGTTTATCCAAATAACAGGAAATCATCGGCTTTTTAATATTTTACCTTTAATAGTGTAAGAATATTAATTAAAATAGTTGCACTAGCTTTATTTCAGATGAAATTATTTTAAATTTACAGTTGTTTGTCTAAATCTGTGGAAGAGAATTTCAAGCATGCCTATTACATAGTAAACAAAGCACGTGTGTTAGAAGTAAAAAAAAAAAAATCTACGTAAATTAAACCAAGTTTTAATATAATTTTAAATCATAATTGACAATTGTCTGACCTGTTGAGTAATTAAATAATGAAGCCAGTTGGTATGGAATTTTTATTTCTTTATAATAATAGTTTGAAGCTTGTGATTAATTGCCAGGTGTGAATTAAAAACACAGGTAAAGAGATTAGCAATCATTAGCCAATAGCTCCCCGAGGCATTAATATAGTTATTAGGAGGGCCCTCAGGATTATAACTCTTTATTTCAGTGGCAGTTTAATTACAGGAAGTCGATAACAAAACAAAAATATGTTCAAAATGGCGATTTTGAAAGTCGATTTCAACGAAAAGACCGAAATTATTACGGTTGAAAAATAAAATTTGTCCTAAATCCCAATTAAAAGTTTAGGACATTATAGTTTCAGTTTAGGACATGACTGGCAAATATGACCGTTTCCAGACCCTTGGTTTCAGGTTTTATCTAAGTCAGCTATACCGTGTGATGCGTTTTCAGATTGATCACTTGACAACTTCCTGTTTACCGAACACTTGTATGATTTTACACATGATAGCCAAGTTGAAAATTCGTCACATTTTTCTCAGGTACTACAATACAAGGATTTCTGAAATTTGGTTTCAGGATTTATATAAGTCAGCTATACCGTGTGATGCGTTTTCAGATTCATCACTTGACAACTTCCTGTTTACCGAACACTTGCATATTTTTACACTATTATTGCGAAGCCTATCATAGTTTTCCACAGATTCACCTGCAAGTTACCTGTCGATTTAAACTTTTGTAAGTTCTATTGTCCCATCTAACAGATACAACAGGTATTGTTCTCTGTTTAGTTTATTCAATGGGACCTTTAAATTTCTTGCAAGAGAAATCTATCAGTCACTGATTAATTTACCTGAACAAAAAATTGAACTGTCAATGATGGAAATACATGTACAAATAAGTAATTATAAAACTGCATGTGATGTTGTATTTATTCAATCAATAACACATTTTCAATTTGTTTGATATAAACACTGATTTAAAAATTAAAAGTTGATATCTGAACAAATTTCAACATTTTACCTATTAAAATTTGCTATTTTTTAGTCTGTTCACAAATAAAAACTTAAAATGATAATGTTTAAATAAAGGTTTTAATAAATGTGTTCTTTATAACTGAAAAACCATGAAAAATATGCAGATTCTTTGAAACAAAAATGCATGCAGTACTTTAAAAAAACAAACCCAGAAATAAACTTTTTGTAATTAAATCAGTGCTTATATTGAACAGATTGAATATATATTATTGATATTGAATAAATATTGTATCACATGCAGTTTATGTGAGTTTATACATGTATTTCAATCAACAAAGAAGATATTTTTTTGGTCAGGCAAATTAATCAATGAGTGATAGATTTCTCCTAGAAGAAATTTAGATGTCCAAGTGAATAAACTACACAGAGAACAATAGCTATTGTATTGATTCAATGGGACAGGTAAACTTGCAAAAGTTTAAATACCTTGGAAAAGAGCAGATGACTCTGTGGAAAACTTTCATTTGGTTCGCTATAATATTATCCACTTGCGGCGGGGGTATCATCAGTGAGCAGTAGCTCGCAGTTTCACTTTTAAGTTAGATCAGATTTTGAATAATTTAGTGAATTCTATTAGCTTTATGTAACTGATTATCCACAAATATCATTATATCTAAATTATATTCATTTGAAATGCATCATATTACAGATGATAAGATTAAGATATTGATTTGATGCTGTGGATTTATTATTATTTGTTGGATAACAATTTTTGTGGCTTTCATGGGTAAGGTACAGGTTTAAACCACAAATTTAAATTTCATAACGAATTACAATTTTTTTTATCACGTCTTATGCAGATTTGCCAAAACCACAAAATCACATATCCACCAAAAGGCATGTGTTCTGCAATCCACAAAAAATAAATGAATCCACAGAATTTGTTTAAGTTCATATCATGACAAGTTATTAATAAATTTTGCATTTTGTTAAATTACAATGAATTTTTATCCAGTAGGAGACTATGTTTTGCCATACAAGTGGGTCTCATTGGGGTCTAAGCGTGACAAGGGATTGCAGATTCTTTGTAAGCCTGAAACGTGAAAGTCAAATTATTGTGTCGTGAAAACGGGAAATGAGGTCTTGGGGGTTCTGGAAAATGACAAAAAAATGAGAATTGCTTACATACATAGTGTAAGCGGGATACAGGAATCTGACAAAACAGTAAGCGGGATCGGAACCCACCCCCATACAATACTCTCAGAATGTATATTTATAATTTTTATTGCTTTTCAGCTCTCAAAAACCTAAGGAAGTTGAATTTAAACAGTACTAGTCTGTCGGCTCTTACATTTGAAGGATTAAAGGTATACCTTGTGTCTATATTCATATTATATTTAATGTCTTTTCACTCTGAATTTAAAGTTAGTTAGATGCTGATAATCTTAAAAGTAAATGAGGCTACCATCTTGGATTTTTCTTGTTGTTCATAAGTAATTTGGAAATATGAAAAAATTAAAAACAGATGTGAAAATTTATTATAAATATCAAGAATTAACATGAAGAAGTAATTTGAAAAGAAAAATGTCTCTGTTCCTAATTTTAACCCTGCGAGTCAACATTTTCTGCTAGGAAAGTGAGTTTTTTTAAACAAAAGTTTCTTGTGATTGCATTAGTGTAGATTTGATTTAAGTATAAATTTAAAGTTAAGAATGGAATGGGGAATATGTCAAAGAGTCAACAACAAATTTTGGTCCTCTTAAAACCCTACACAACTGAAAGAGCTTGTCTACCAAGTATTTCTTGTATTACAGGAGAAACTGCCAGCATTACAGGAGTGTGACGTACGTTATACAGATGCCTGGTAGACAGAACAGAGATGTTGTGTTTTGTTTTATATGTAGTGTCATTGTTCCCAAGGAATTAAAATACATTTATTGGAGACTTACAAAAACTATCAGATGAATAGACTATCTTCAGACCTTTCAAAGCTGTCAAATGAATAGACTATATCTTCAGACCTTAGTTGTGGAGGAATTCATGGAAGCTAACATGACTTTATAGTTGAAATAAACATATTAATGATTCTTATTTGTGGAAAAATATTAAGTTTATTGACAAAAAACATATTAGAACGCAGTTGAAAGTGAAATGCGTATACTAAAAACTAATGAGCAGAACCTACATTTAAAAAGTTGAACATGCTGTTATATGTAATTCATAGGGAAAAAACCTAGTAATTTGTGTTGTGTATTCGTATGTTCAGATCACCATTTCATTTGGATATGTACAGTCGCAGGGTCAAAGGATTGAGCTTTAATTCAACTACAACACAAGATTCATGGAACCATTTTACCATTGACATAACCATGGCAACTAGTCCTTCAAATATTTCTGCCATTTTGTTTTGTTATGAGGACAATGGATCATTGTCATGTAAATTTGTAGAATTGTAATCAACATTTGATTTTATTGAACTAACTGAAGATTATATTATTTTTGATCTATTTTTGATCAGACTTTTATCATTTCTGTCCCCTATCATTATGTGACCCCACTTGAGCCATAAGTTGTGTATCTTTGTCTGTTACCCTATCACATCATTTTGATACCAGACTCTAAGCTTTGTAGAAGTGTGTGTATGTGGGTATGAATGTATACTGCCAAGATGCCTTACATTTTATCTTTTTCTTTTGTGTATTCTATAACTATGTGTAAATTTCTAATTCTTTCCAAATATACACAAGTCCATTTCAAAGGCATTTTATTATTTCAGATAATTTTGCTTCCACATCTTTTTTGTTTTTATTTTTTTCTCCACACAGTAAGTATTTTAAGTTAGTTATTATTGAAAGTATAAATATACCATGCACCAATTTGTGAGTCATTGTATTTTATTTATCTTTAAGACCAACATACAATATGAAAATTCTCTGGCATGCATCATAAACTGTAAAGCAGCTTAGATTTTTTTCTATAAAAAATAGTTTAATTGGTTAACAACAAAATTGAAAACTTTAAATGGCATCCATCTGATTCCATCATGAATTTCTTTTTATGGACCGAAGCTGAAGTGAGGTTGCAATATTATTTTAGAATTATTGATTTTGTTTTATTACTTTTCCATGGTGATCTATAATCTCCTTCAGTTCAGTCTCATTTATTACTCTAATTTGTAGATTCATGTTTCATAAGATTTTCATTTATTATTTGTTGTTAAGAAAATATTTTATATTCAGAGAGACCAATTTTAATTGTTTTGTTGTTGTTTTTGTTAGTTTGTATGTTGAAGAATGTTTATGTTATTTATTTAATTTTTGGAGGCCAATAAATTGTCAAAAGTTATTCACAACCGAAAATGATACAGACTATAAAGTTATATTATTAATTTATTTGTTGAAAAAGATAAGATTCAAATGAGGCCTTTTTTTAAACTTAACCCTTCCGATGAAGTCGAAGGGGACTTTAGGTTTGTTTTTATTTAAGTATAAGAAATTGCATTCAGACTTTCATATCTTAGAAATTAGATACACCAGTATATCAAAATTCAATTTTGCATACTTTAATTTAAATGAATGAATCATTACTGCATGGCCAGGAGTAGTTAAAAAATAGTTCTTTTATTGTGCTGTCTAGCAGGTGCTTTAAACATAGTCCCAGAAAATAAGCCAACCATACACTTGACATGAGATAGCAGTGACATGGAAAAAAGCAAAAGACTGTTTCTTGTGATTGTTTTTGAAATAGGTTGGTGTTAACTAGTTTTGGTAGAATTATTTTTTTATGGGGAATTTTATAAATGATAAGAACAATGTCGGTATCAGTGACATACTTTTGGAATAATTTTGATAAGATCACATTGAAATAGGTTGGTGTTTACTAGTGTTGGTGGAATAAATCTTATATTTAGCGAAATTTTTATAAACAATCAGAACAATGCTTGTATCAGTGACAAACTTTTGGAATAATTTTGATACGATGACAGAGAATATTTGTACATGTTAAGTTTTACAGGAGGTATTCATTATATATTGTTAGATTTGTTGTTTAGTTGATAATAACGTTTCTGATGTTTTAGGCCCAGAAATTTTATCACCATAAACTGATCTTTTTTAATTAGACTTTAGATATTTATATATCTGCCTACCTCTTAAGGATTTATTTGATTAAAAGGGAACATTGATGTAATGGAAATGTACTATCATTTCATTATATGAGCCTAAATTTTAATTGATAGTATAGTACTGCTGATGAAATTTGATTTTCTATGTGAATACTTTTCATCTGGTTTACTGGCTACCCTAATACATGTAATATAATGGTTCTTAAGAAATGCTTATATTATTTTTTATTTCAGGATTCAACTTCGGTTCTCTTGTTAGGTTGAGAGGGTTCAGTCAGGTCAAAAATGCTGTTTTCATAAAATTGAATTTACACGATCTACTTGATTTATTTTTTTCTCATTGTAGTCTTTTTAAAAATCTGATAATCCAAAGGATTTGATGCAGCATATATTTTTCCATTGAAACCAGGACTTCATGTATCCATGAAACTTGTAAATCGTTCTGAACATGCATGAAATATTTGCCACTGGACACAAAGCAACCAACAATCAATCATCATGCGCAAACTAATACATTTTGTACAGTTTTGATGTGCTTTTGTCCATATGGAATATTTTGACCTATAATCTTTTTGTGGTTTCTGTTCTTAAAGTTTCTGAGGTTTACCTGTAAAAGGAAAGTTATTATGATTACACAAGCTGTAGAAATATAGTTTTCCATCAAGTTTTAACAGAATTTTTAATTAAACTTGGGAGGTCTTCTGAACATGTTTTATATGGTTAAAATCCAATTTAGATATCCAATCATACTGAAGCTGATGTGGTTTCTTGTCTGTAATTTGCAAAAGGGACAGATAACAGTTTAACACTTGATGGTCTGTTATGGGGTTGTATCAAGTTGTGCCATTGGCAGCCATTTATTTCCAAATTGTCAAAAGACCTGATTACATGTTGATTGTTAAAAGAAATGAGATTGAATATTATTAGGATAATTCAATTTGGAAGAACTGTTGAGTTTTAATGTAATCAAATATTTTGAGAAATAAACTGTTCCAAAGTTCTGTTCTATGTATTGAGTGGCATAGATATGTTTTCTTTTTTGTCAAACTATTATTACTCTGACATGATTACATGGAGTAGTTGATGAACAATTGTTTATTATGTTCATTTGTGGATCCTTTTGTAAATTGCTGTATGCCTTAATTCATGTAATTATTCTAGGTTTATTTTCTTAAACTTGATGTGTTGATGCTGTTATGTTTCAAAGAAAAAGGTAAACAAATTTGCACACTATATTTTAGATTCCAAATTTTGTCCACATTTTACATAGTTTTACACATTGTCTTGGATGAGGACATGTATTGTTGTTTTTTCTTCTTCTGAATTTAACATAAGGATGTTATTGTTTTATTTTTTGTATGATATAAAAAAAAGTGCTAAAATATGGTAGGTTTGTAAATATTGTGTCTATTTATATATTTATTTTATTCTCATCAGCATTATTTCTGTTTATATCCCACAATAGTCTTCATCATGATCCTTACTACGTAATTTTCTTGTGCAGTTGAAACTATTATTGTTATAATGACTATTGAAGTGTTTGAAATGAGTAGAGAAAGAAAGTGGTTTTATTTACCAGAGGATGGTTATGGTACTGGGGATTTATTTATTTTCGTGGGTACCAATTTTCATGGATTTAAGAAAACTAACATGTTCGTGGATAATTAGTTTCATGGATTTAGCTGCTGTCTGCATACAATCCATTAGAACAATTGTAATTTTTGGAACATTTAATTTTGCTGTTCAATCCCAAATATTGGTATCCAACGAATAATAATGAATCCATGGTAGTTAAAACCATAATGGAGTTCTGTGGTGGTATGTGATGATATATTTATTTTCTGTTATAAAACTTTTGTTAAATGTTCTAATAGGTATAAAGACTTTAAAAGTTCTGTTAGAACCTTACTATTTATGTTTGTGCAATAAAATATTTTCTCATAATTCCACATTTTAAAGATATTTTGCAATCGTGAGCAAGCAATCAATGCAATATTTAACATAGTTTTAACAGCTTTTCACTTATAAATGATCTTGGATGAGATATGGTTGGTGAATACCAACTCATTGTTTGTAAATTCTTTGTCCACGATTTTTTTGTTGTTGACTTGATAGTGCCATCTTTTCCTGTCAGGTTTCTGTCAAATTTGAATGAAGCTTTACTCTTATCAGAACCCAAGATGTTTTGTATTTATCAGAAATGGTGAACTGTTATTAGGGAAGTGGACTTTCATAGTATATATTATTGATATAGCGGGAAGGGGTTATATGGGCTTGCTCAATCAAATTCTATTATCATGTAAAACCTGTTATATATTTGTAAATTGGTTTAACTTCTCTAGGTATAGTTATCTTTCCTTTGATTAGCATTTTAATTTCAATCTAGTGATGGACCAAGCAATCTTAATCTATCAATAACAAACAGTCTCATGAAACACAAACAAACCTTTGGAGAAGAAGCAAGTCAGAAAAAATGAAGTAAATTATTTGTTTTAGCGAATATTAATTTGGAGTTTAAAACATGTTTATATTTACAGCTTTATTGGTAGAAAAATCTTGTTTATTTTGTATGTTAGTGATGTTACAAATTTTATATTTTTCATTTCAAGCTTTTTGCATTTGTGTGAAAGAATGAGAAATAAATGTGATATTTGTAGAAATTTGTTTTTTGTTCATTTCTTTAATTGATCATGAAGAAAATAGTGGCAGAGAAGTAACTTTACTTTATAAGTCCTGAAATTGCTGGAAACATTAACATTTGTCTGGCCTTGACAGAGTACAAAAGGGAGACATGGATATGCTGTTTCCAGCTTCAATGGCGCCGAAGGGATGTCAACAACGAATAATTTAGTGATAAGGTCAGTTTGGGCAAAACCACTAGTGATAGGTCCATGACATTTGGTATGCAGTTGTTTAGAATTGGTAAATCACATTTCCATAAAGAAAATTTGTCCCTGGCCCCCAAGTCATCGTCTATTGACTTGAATACTTTTGCATGTTTTACATGTATTAGTTTGTAATTAAATCAATTTATGCAGAACCACCAGTGATAGGTCCATGATATTTTGTATAGTTGTATTACACTGCTACTTTTGCATAGGTACTTTTTCTGTACAAAAAATCTGTGGTACTGGAAAATTACTTTTAAAATATGGTACTTTTTTAGTACTTTAAATTTATTGTAATATTTAGGTACCTGTTTTTTACAGTACTTGATTTGTACCTAATATTTGAGGTACACATTTAGTACTACACAATTAAAGTACAAATTGAGTACTTAAAATTTGAAGTACAAATCAAGTACTGTAAAAAACAAGTACTTAAATATTACAATAAATTTAAAGTACTAAAAAAGTACTATATTTTAAAAGTAATTTTCCAGTACTACAGATTTTTTGTACAGAAAAAGTACCTATGCAAAATTAGCAGTGCAGGGCCGTAAATCTCAGTGAAATCCTAAAATAAAATGTTCGCTCCTAGATTAAAATACTTATCTGTGTTACAAACTGGTGCTGAAAAATGTACATTACAAGAAAATAAGCATGCAACGCGTGTTTTAAAGTTACACCGGATCAATAAAATCCAAATCATGCACTGCTGGTGAACTGTGACCGAAATGTCAATTTCCTACAATGACAAAAGAAATTACATTGTGCACATTCCATCTCTATAGATGTTGTCTGTTCAACGTCTCCACCTGAAAAGAAATAAAAAGACTGAGTTTTCGTTATTATCAACCCGCGTCACGTGATGTCTCCTCAATCTGGCGCGCGCTTGACCTGAAATAAAATAAAAACTTTCCGAACTAAACATGAAACTTCCCCGGAATAATATAGACCCCTTACAGAAACAAACAGACAAACAAACAAACAGACAGACAAACAAACACACACACACACATAACATTCAATCATGTTTCAAAGGGGGGGGGGAAGACTGTTTACAATTGCTTTTTAGAAGCAATTGATTTAAATTGTAAAACGACAATTTTAACCATTCTGTTCCGTTTATATAAAAAAAAAATCCCTAGGACCCCCCCCCTTTTTTTTTACCCCCACTTACAAATGAATGTGTTTGATCAACCAATCAACGTGTTCAACCAACCAACCAACCAATAAATCAATCAATCAATCAGTGCATGTTTCCGTCTCATGTGTTTAATATGGAGTCCACGATCTCATTTGTTTCTTTCTCGCTTGTTTCAAGAAACACTATCAAACGTGTTGTTTAACCAACCAACCAACCAACCAACCAACGTGTTTAATCAACCAATCAACATGTTTAGCCAACCAACCAACCAATCAGTGCATGTTTCCGTCTCATGTGTTTAATATGGAGTTCACGATCTCATTTGTTTCTTTCTCGCTTGTTTCAAGAAACACTTTCCAACGTGTTTAACCAACCAACCAACGTGTTTAATCAACCAATCAACATGTTTAGCCAACCAACCAACCAATCAATCAATCAACCAATCAGTGCATGTTTCCGTCTCATGTGTTTAATATGGAGTCCACGATCTCATTTGTTTCTTTCTCGCTTGTTTCAAGAAACACTATCAAACGTGTTTAACCAACCAACCAACCAACCAACGTGTTCAATCAACCAATCAACATGTTTAGCCAACCAACCAACCAATCAATCAACCAATCGGTGCATGTTTCCGTCTCATGTGTTTAATATGGAGTCCACGATCTCATTAGTTTCTTTCTCGCTTGTTTCGAGAAACACTATCTAACGTGTTTAACCAACCAACCAACGTGTTTAATCAACCAATCAACATGTTTAACCAACCAACCAACCAATCAATCAATCAATCAATAAATCAGTGCATGTTTCCGTCTCGTGTGTTCAATACGGGGTCCAAGATCTGTTTTTTCCGGTTGCTTCAAGAGACCCTATCCCAAGTGTTTAAGTAATAAACAAACCAACCAACCAACCAACCAACCAATCAATCAATATGTATGACCGTTTATTTATGACAGTTTCATTAAAACAATATGGAAGGAAAGACCTATGATCAATTATTCAAGAAGAATTGAATTTCAATATTGTTCTTACATCTCTTCTGAAAAAAAAATCCACATCCTTCTTATCAGTTATACTCTGAAACTACAAGTCTAATCGACCCCAAAATGTGCAGTCAGCAGGGCATACATGTACTAAAGGTTCATAAAACAACGTGGTGCAGATATCTCTCAAGACTTTTCCTAGAGAAAAGAAATGGCAATGCCGTAAAAATCGCTTCCTACACTGCTACTTTTGCATAGGTACTTTTTCTGTACAAAAAATCTGTGGTACTGGAAAATTACTTTTAAAATATGGTACTTTTTTAGTACTTTAAATTTATTGTAATATTTAGGTACCTGTTTTTTACAGTACTTGATTTGTACCTAATATTTGAGGTACACATTTAGTACTACACAATTAAAGTACAAATTGAGTACTTAAAATTTGAAGTACAAATCAAGTACTGTAAAAAACAAGTACTTAAATATTACAATAAATTTAAAGTACTAAAAAAGTACTATATTTTAAAAGTAATTTTCCAGTACTACAGATTTTTTGTACAGAAAAAGTACCTATGCAAAATTAGCGGTGTAGCATTGGTACATCACATTTCCATGCAGAAAATTTGGCCCTGGCCCCTAAGTCATGGTCTAAGTGGCACATGCAGATTCTGGATATGGGTTAATTTTGACACGTACAGCAAGTCTGACATTTGAATATTTTACATGTATTAGTTTGTGATTTAAAGGTCAATTGATGGAGAACCCCTAATGACAGGCATGTTCTCTAGAGAAGATCTTTTGAACTTTTTCGAATCCACCTCTAGAATAGGCAATTTCAAAATAACTTTGAAGCCCTGCTGAAGTGAATTGTCAATACCTAATTCATTTACACACAAACATTATGTTATTTGGGGCTTGTGACCAACCAAGCCAGCAAACTGACAATACTAAAGACAATCATACTTGATTAAACTTCTCTAAAGATATAATAAACCACAATTTTCCCAAAATGTGCATATGAACACAGCCATGATAATAATTAACCTTCCACTGGTTGACAATGTTCGAAGGACCAAAGTGGTTTATAACCTGTCTCCAAAAAAAGCCATAGAACATTAAGTCAGAGGAATTTTAGTCCATACAATCCCATTCTGCTGTGTACTTTATGATTGAGGCTATATCTTTGTCACACATGTTTAAATGAGAAGTCTGAGTTGATTAATGATTTATTATATAAATGCTGCTGCAGTGTAAAACATAAAATACATACATCACAAGAAAAAATACGGGAAAAATCACTAAAAATATATTGTTCTTTAAACTATGAACATTAACTTGACAGCCATTTTGTTAAGTAGAAATAAGACTACCAACTATAACATTAGATAGTAAAATGAAAAGCACTCATATTTTGTTGCAAACATTTGGATGGAAATATAAAACAATATAATGTGGTCAAATCTTAGTCCCTGTATTTGCTGCTGCTATCTTGATGTAGCATGTTTGTATTAAAGAATAAAATGAGATTCTAGTTACACATCAATGAGACAGCAACTGAACAAAACAATATTAAGATACACTATCTCAATATCAGATTTTAAAAATTTGTTTCACAGCTTTCAGTCATGATACAATACATGCATAATTTATGAAATTGGTTAAAAAGAAAGGAAACAATGACGGTAAAATCTTGATTGGAAATGCAGAGAGAAATCAGGTCTGATAATAGAAAATGTTTATATCATTTGTACTTGAGTATATTATAATACATTTTCAAAATTAACTCAAGTCAGCAGGAAAACATAACTAAAATAAATTGCTAGGCAGCAGAGAATGCGTTCAAAAGATTCCATAAACACTTCCTATAATAGCAAGTGCACAACTTTAACATATGTACAATATTATTGTAAATATTATGGGATCTGGGTTGAAACTGAAGGAGTAATGGATTACACTAAAAAGCTGCCAACTTTTCTTGACAAACCAGCCAGCCCTCCCATCCACCTATCCATCAAACATCACCATCCTTCGAGACAGCAATAAAACAAAGCAAACATAAACGCAGAACATCATGTAAATGAATGTGTTAATACAATACATCATATTAAGTCAATATCCAAGGTTTACAAAAAAACATATAACTTATAACTCAATTTAATAATCACAAATTTTACAGTTTAAAATTTACAAATGGGTAATGAAATAAAAATTCTGTAAATACATGCAAAATATCATAGTTCAGACTTACAATGTAGCTTTTCCTTCCCAAAAATATTGAATAATATTATTAATTCGTATATTTTGACAAATTTGATTTGTTTAGGGATAGTCACATTTTAAACTATATTTTCGAAGGTAGAGAGAAAACGGCGGATAGCAAAAAGCATATTGACCGGCAAAAAACATATCGCACGGTTATTTTTAGAATATCGAAAAACCAATATACTTTGTGTGATGTCATGTAATGAATTTCAGGATATTGTTTAACATTTTGAAACACATATATCTGAGATCGATTATTTGACGAAAAAAATCTTCAAATACATAAGATGTAAAAAAAAAAAGTAAATAACTAATATGTTGTTATTGTCAATGAGACAATGTAATTTCTATAAAATTCAAACAAACCTAAATGACGATTTTGATACAAATATCGTCGGAAATTAATAATATAACAAATATAGCCTTTGTATGAGGTCAATACAGAATATATCGACCCAAAGAAGTATATCGACCTTGGACTTCGTCCTCAGTCAATATACTTCTTTAAGGTCAATATATCCTTGTATCGACCTCATACAAAGGCTATATTTGTATAATATCAACCAATTAGAATTGAGCTTTCTCTCAATGTTAGACAGGCAGGATTAGGATGAATATGTTTTAGGTCTTCTCGTTACAAAATATGGCACCTGCACATGAATTTTAACATATACACAAACAGAAATGCGTATAAGTTTGTTTTAACCACAATTAGAAAATCGAATGTAAACACAACTCATCACTGTACAAATTTTACATATCTATTCTCACAATTATCAAAAATTAGTTAAATCATACCTCAAGGATGAAAATAAAATAATGACTAACCTATCTAATCATTAACTACATCACAGTTATATTTGTTATGCAGTCTTCAGTAAAAATAAAACAAGCACTAAACATTTCATATATAGCAACAAAAATATATAAAATAATCACAATTATTAACAAAGCACCTTACAACATTATAATTCTTTAATATACATAAACGATATTGTTCCTCTTTGGTGTTGTTGTGTTTGAGCATTCAGTAATTTTGGTATCATAATTATTATATTAAATTACACCATTTTGATACCATTTGGACGTAAACAAAATTTTCATTTTCAATAGGATGCTGCCTTATAATAAAAGTTTGAAACTGTGGAATGTGTATTCTATGTAATGTACCAGTTAAAGAATAGTGGCTGCTTCTCTAAGACATTTTTTTCAATCGTCAGAAAATATATATCAGTACTTTTAATCCAAAGCATGCAACATTCTGAAGAGTAAAGTATACAAATGTTCATAAACTATATCTATTGAAATACTAGGCTTGTAACTATACCAGTTCGTAAACCCTAAGATTATTACAATGATAACTTATACTATAAACTGAAATTGACACAAATTGACAGAATCCAACGTACAATTTTGTGGTCTATAAAAATATAAATAGAAAACGTCATTCAACTGTATGATTGTTTTTTTCTTCTTAATATTTTCTTTACTTTTGATGCAACTTAAAGTGCACATACTATGTAAATAAACATCACAATATATGTCAAAATATTGGAGGTATAATATCAGTAGTACTTTGACAGTACATCAACTTTCTTGTCAAACTTTCAAATGCTCTTTCATTCTGAACTTTCTCTCCCTACATCTTCTGGCAAGGATTTCAGATACTCTTTTTTTTTCAATATACTGGCATAACCTCACAAGTCCATACAACCTTTTACTGAGTCATTATAGCTCACAGTACTGACTTATATTTACAAGCAAACATAATCCAAGTGGCACATGCAGATTCTGGATATGGGTAAATTTTGACACGTACAGCAAGTCTCACATGATCTCCTCGACAGTTCACAATTTCTTCACAAACAGGTGATCTAAAATAGGAGAGTACATGTGTTTTAATTTCCAGAAACTATTCCCATCATAGTCTTATCAAAAAATATAACACAACATATCTTTATTTTTATATTCAGATAGAAGTGTTATCATTTAACAGCAAAAAGTTCAGATTTAATAATTAAGTCAAGATAATATAGAAATTCACACTGCCATACATAAGGTTATCAATTTGAAGACAGAAAAAAAAGATACAATTAAAATTTCATTCCAAATCTATAACTGCAAAACATTTTCAGATAGTGTTACTGCATCTGGCCATTTAGAGATAATCTTCCTGTTTTATTAAAACTCATTCTTTTTAGAACAAGAGAAAAGATAAAATATTTATTGAATACGGCTAACACCCCTCAGATGTGCTAGGGGTACATCTAATATTTATAAGTATTCAAAATGTATTTTGTTTTTAATCACTAATAAACAGCTTTGTCAGCTGTTCATGATACCCCCATAACAACTAATTAGACAGCATGAAAGTAGTGACTAGATTTCTTGTTTTTTTTTATATAAACTAGATGGTTAGTTTTTCCTGTTTGAATAGTTTTACACTAGTAAAATTTTGGGGCTTTTTATAGCTTGCTGTTCGGTGTAAGCCTAGGCTCCATGTTGAAGACAGTACCTTGACCTATAATGATTTACTTTTACAAATTGTGACTTGGATGGACAGTTGTCTCATTGGCACTCATACCACATCTTCTTATATCTATTAGTATGGATAATTAAAAAAAAACAGTGTTTTAAATTTCACACATTAGATATGCATAAACCTAACTCTATTATTTCTTACCTAAGACATGTGGCAAAAGCTCGTCTAGCATTCCTATGAGAAAACTGAATAGGATATCCTTTAAATGTGTGTCCATCAGGGACACACTGCTTCATAGAATCCTGGAACTCCTCATTACCAGCAGTTATCCCTGAATGACAAAATATTACATTGTGCATCCACTACTTCAACAGTATTGTCCCCTTATTTGAGGTTAATTATTGTACAAGATCCCATAATCCCTATTTTGTGTGAAGTAGATAAATGTGTTGTGTATAGATCATGTTTATTCAACATCTTACCATTGCTATATTAGTAACATTATAGGACATAAGTGTCATGTAGTAACATTAACATGTATGAATCACGCTTAATTCCCGACACCCTAGATTCTGAAGGTTGAATCAGGATAAATATGTTAACATTTAGATGTTTTCACTTTTTTTCTTTTTTTTTTTTTAAATAATTGCATAATAAGATGGAAAATATATACAAGAAGATGACACATTTTCAATTTTACTAAAATTCAGATAATAGGGTAATTTGACGAACTTGTAGGATTATCAAATTTGTGAATTAACATGTACAGAATTTTGTGTAATAAAATGTTGCAATATACTTTTTCCCCCTCTAGAATGGGTTATATTATTTCATCATAGTAGATTAGCCTGTGCACTGAAAAAACATAGGTTATACAGTGAACATAAATGGACTATAAACAATGTGAATCATACCTGTGACTCTTTCTAATTCATAAGCAGCTAGGGCTGGTGTAAGTAGATAACTTAACTGGTCATCCCAAACTGTTGTCAATCCTAGATCCTAAAATCAGATTCATAAATATCAGATATTTGATCATTATTACATGGTTTTTAATAACATATCTTGATAAAAGTTTGCTCTATTTTTATTTTGTAACTATTTCATTTTGTATCTTATTGGACTCCTTAGATGTGTGACATGAATAAAATGAGGACCTGTGAAACTTCAACGAAAAACAGCATTGTCAACCTGTGATGATGAAAATGCAGGTCATGACCTGCATTGAAGAATCAAATCTCAGGTCATAACGCGTACAAACTTTTTGGAGCAGAATTTCAGTATTAATGGTATATTTTCTTAAAATGTAAATCAAAGATACCAAAACATCAATGCATGTTCACTTGGTTAAGTCATTTTAAATTCTATTAATTATTATTTTATTGCACTTTTTAAGTTTTGTTTTATTAATTTGAGTAACACAGTCTTATGTTGTTTGATTTTTGAGATGGTGAAACACTTCAATTTATTATTCAACTGTAATTTTAAAAGGTTAGACACTACTGGCTATGTAGCTTTTAATCATACTATTTCCCAATTGACAAGGAAATTAGACTATGATAAAATAAAGTAATACAGTCAAAGGAAGTATAAATGTAAAATATAATTTTCAACTATTTTTAAATAAACCAGATGCTTCGCAGGGCGTAGCTTTATACGACCGCAGAGGTTGAACCCTGAACGGTTGGGGCAAGTATGGACACAACATTCAAGCTGGATTCAGCTCTAAATTTGGATTGTGATTAAATAGTTGACACAGCATAGGTTTCTGACACAGAATGAATGTGTTCTAATGAACTTAAAATTTTTGTTTTCTCTTAGAGCAATTCACTATGCTGTTCAATATTAATCCTCTCAAAAAAATGTTTGAAGAAATTTTCTTTTTATTTATGATATTTCAAATGAGAAAAATTGAACCCAATTTTTTAATCACATCCCCCTTTCCCTTATTCCAAAACTAATCTCAATTAAAATATTCTAATGGAGTTTGCAACAATAACTACTCATTTAAATACATCATGAAATATTAAGATGTAAAAAAACTGCTTGTTATCACTGAATGGTAAAGATTATTTAAATTTATCAGTTGGTAGTAAAAAGTGAATATACATTGTATATTGTATATAACAAAGATTTAAGTTGATTCTGGACAAAGAAAGATAACTCCAATTAAAAAAAAATCTTGCAATAAGATATTTCTTGCTTACTATTTTGGACAAAGAAAGATAACTCTATTTAAAAAAAAATTTGCTATTTCACAATATTGTGAAATTAGGTATTTCTTGCCATTGCACAATACTGTGCAATTGAAAAGACTTGCTATTCCACAATACTTAATATAATAATTTTAGATCCTGATTTGGACCAACTTGAAAACTGGGCCCATAATCAAAAATCTAAGTACATGTTTAGATTCAGCAAATCAAAGAGGCCCAAGAATTTAATTTTTGTTAAAATCAAACTTAGTTTAATTTTGGACTCTTTGGACCTTAATGTAGGCCAATTTGAAAACGGGACCAAAAATGAAGAATCTACATACACAGATAGATTTGGCATATCAAAGAACCCCATTTTTTCAATTTTTGATGAAATCAAAAAAGTTTAATTTTGGACCCCGATTTGGGCCAACTTGAAAACTGGGCCAGTAATCAAAAATCTAAGTTCATTTTTAGATTCAGCATATCAAAGAACCCCAAGGATTCAATTTTTGTTAAAATCAAACTAAGTTGAATTTTGGACTCTTTGGACCTTAATGTAGACCAATTTGAAAACAGGACCAAAAGTTCAGAATCTACATACACAGTTAGATTCGGCATATCAAAGAACCCCAATTATTCAATTTTGATGATATCAAACAAAGTTTAATTTTGGACCCTTTGGGCCCCTTTTTCCTAAACTGTTGGGACCAAAACTCCCAAAATCAATACCAACTTTCCTTTTATGGTCATTAACCTTGTGTTTAAATTTCATAGATTTCTATTTACTTATACTAACGTTATGGTGCGAAAACCAAGAAAAATGCTTATTTGGGTCCCTTTTTGGCCCCTAATTCCCAAACTGTTAGGACCTAAACTCCTAAAATCAATACCAATCTTCCTTTTGTGGTCATAAACATCATGTTTAAATTTCATTGATTTCTATTTACTTAAACTAAAGTAATTGTGCGAAAACCCAGAATAATGCTTATTTGGGCCCTTTTTTGGCCCCTAATTCCTAAACTGTTTAAACCAAAACTCCCAAAATCAATCCAAACCTTTCTTTTGTGATCATCAACCTTGTGTCAAAATCTCATAGATTTCTTTTAACTTTAACTAAAGTTATAGTGCGAAAACCAAGAAAATGCTTATTTGGGCCCTTTTTGGCCCCTAATTCCTAAAATGTTGGGACCAAAACTCCCAAAATCAATACCAACCTTCCTTTTATGGTCATAAACCTTGTGTTAAAATTTCATAGATTTCTATTCACTTTTACTAAAGTTAGAGTGCGAAAACTAAAAGTATTCGGACGACGACAACGACGCCAACGTGATAGCAATATACGACGAAATTTTTTTCAAAATTTGCGGTCGTATAAAAATTGTATAAAGGTATAAAAATAATGATAAGTTATTTTTTAATATGTATTTGAATTTTATATTTTGATTATTAAATCTTTTTCACCCATAAAATGTAAATATAAGGAATAATTTTGAATGGTGACAAATAAGGGGAAGTAAATCATGGTTGAAATATTTTTTTAAACCAATAGTGCAATTTATTTACGACCTAAAGCCAGGGTAATTGGTGTTAATTAACAGTGTGTTTAACACCAAAGCTGTCAAGTGAAGCCATGCACTTAATGGGTCACTTCATTTGACAGTTTACATAGCTAGATGAACTTTCTGTTCATGGAAGAATTACGAATTTGCCGGTATTTCAATTGAATATAACTTATGAAATCAATCTCAAGGCTAAGAAATACGGGTGAAATCGGGTCATTTTCAGAATTCCCGGGTTTTTTCAATGACCCGGCGGGTGATACGGGTGATCCCTCAGAATTGTGAAAATCTCGGTTCACACCCGCAGAATACGGGTCAGTTGACAGCTATGGACTTAGACTTTAAACATCATTATTAATATTATCTTGGTATGTAAATATAAAAATAACAACTTACACATAGAGTTAGCATTTTGATCCTGTTTGTCAAAATTTAAGTAAAGACATTAGAAAGTTTGCTATTCAATTAAATGCAAACTCAATTAATGAACTTCTTAGTGTATGAATAATATAAGAAATCAACTTAATATTGCAAGCAAACTAAACTAAAATGCAGTAAATCAACATATTTTATGACAATCCCAATAATTAAGTCCAAAGGATAAATCTTGTTTAGAAAAGATCAATAGAATCAAATAGTAAACTGCATCAACAAAAGTATTGGTAACTCATACCCTTCTGTGTTCAAACAGTAGAACTCTTAATTGTTGTTCTAAATCATTGCTGACTAAAGTAGGATCTAATGTCGAGGAACAGAGTGGAGGTAGAGTTGGCCATGTTGGGCTTGCTCCAAGACCACACACAGACAGAACTGCATCCTGGGACATTGGTTTCCATCGAGATTCATTTCCAAGTTCAAATTGGCTGACATCTACATGTTCTGAAGGCTGAAAGAAAAGACAAATGTTAGTCTTTAGTTTTTTAAGGGTATGAACATATTTATTGTCACATTAAGAAAATTTATCTATATCTTAATCAGTTCCAGGATTTTCAAAAAAATATCGAGACAAAATTTTGACTAGTGAGACAGTTTTTCCAGTTTTATTTAATTTGTACATGATTATATATCTGTTAGCATGCTTGCAGTTTTTAGACAATTCTGTTTACACTACTTTACTTCACTGAACTCATGTTATACAGGTAATGCTTACTTGATTATTGCCATAAAATGACTGGTGATTAAATACACAGCCTATAGTTTTATAAGGATATTTTGGTCGGTGCATTTTGTCCATCGGTGGCATGTCTGGATCTATGGGTTCATGGATGTATCTGGAAAGAAAAATCAAATATCAACCTTTTTTATGTGGTAATAAAACTGATAAGGTTCATGAAAAAATCTGGTGACAAAAAAATTCTAACCACTGTTATGCGGTAATAAAACCTACATCTGAAAAATCTGAACTTAGTAAGTTTTTCAAATACTTTGGATTTATTTTATTTGATGGATACTAATTTTAAATATGAAGATAGAGAAAAACATTTTTTTGTGTCTGGATATTCCATTTTCTTGTCATTGTTTAATTACTTTTAATCAGGAAATTATCGAAAATCGGTATCCAACCAATTATAATGAATCCACAGTATAAAGTTACAAAACTAAATAATTCTGGAATTTTAAACTTCTTAGTCCGATATAACTCAGGTTGTCTATTTCCACGTTCAGAACAATTCTGTGAAATATTTCATGTGTCCTAGCTTCAATCTGATTTAAGTTTAGTATTGTGAAGTTCTCAAATTTGTATAGATAAGCGTAATTTGGAAGTCTGTGTTAATTTTTTTCACAACTTATCTAGACTCAGGATGATTCAGCGCCTGATATATGATCTAGCCACTGGTATAAAGTTCAGGGTCCTCACTTAGCATTTTTGAAGGCGAGATCAGAGAGCCATGAAATGACATTAAATTCTGATTACTTTTAAACTTTTGCTATAAATGATATGAGTGCTCAGTTTACTACATAAAATATTTATATTTTGATGCATCTTTGGACTCACTATTTTCAAAACATATTTTCCTTAGTGAGAACCCTGAATGTTGAAGACTGTTTGTCAACCTAGAGATATTTTTTGGTTTGCCATTACCATTACAAAACATCATAAAAAAGCATTTTAACATGTGAAATTTCTGTCTTGTTTAAATGCCTTATTAGAAATAAAATACATTTTAACATATTTGTTCATTTTTATTGCTATATCAAAACATTTCTTTTATCATGCTTAATATATTCTAAATAGTTTAACCTCTCGCAGAAGAAGTTTATACTGTTTTAATAGTTTTTACCCAAATTGATTAAACATAAACAATTGTATTCAGTATTTACAACTTTCATATGCATGTTTCTACTTTTGTTTGAGCTATCATTTTTGATTTTTTTTTCTGAAAAATCAGGTTTAGTTAAAATTGATTACATGCATTTTCTTAAAAGGATAAATCTGACATTCAAACTGTGAACAAGCCCTACCTGTGACCATTAAGACTTTCCCAAAAAGTCACTAAACCATCAACAGTAATGGTCATCACCCAGGCATGGACAGATCCTTTAGATTTAGTCCCAATACAGACGTATGCATCTAGACCAAACCCTAATAATAAACTGCATAGTAATATGGCATGGTCCTCACAATCCTGCAAGAAAGTGTAACATACAGATTTAGTCTATAGCCTATATATATATAAATAAAGTCATTTTAACTAAATTGTTTTAGTAAATTGTATAGCTTTATAATAGTATTAGTATGGTTCCTAATTGGTAGGTTAAACTCTTTTATAGCATATAATTTCATTGGTTGTCCATTTGCAGTCTCATTGACAAATACCCTCCAATCTCCCTTGTCCCCAAAATGAATCAACTTATATATTCATTAAGACTAAAGAGACAATATATAACATTCTTATTATAAACCGGTAAATATCAAATTTTCAATTAAGGTTTCTCCTGTTTTTTCTGACTCATGGTCTAAATATAGAAGAACTCCAAAACCTATTTTTAATTATAAATTTATAAAAATGCTCTTAAATAACAATAACAAATGTGACTCAACACAAAATTTATTTTCTAATATGTGATATGAATACATACCCCTCTATTCCGACATAAAAATCCATGTACTGTTGTCCATTGCTCTAGTTTATTACCTCCCCCTACTGACTCCTGTTTCTTATGATGCATCAGACTGACAAATCTGGCAGCATGTCGAGCTGAATCTAACAATCTACCAGCACGTAATGGTTTAACAAACGAACAAACTGGACGGGTCACTGCATTCTCATCCTGATAAACAATTATAAAAAAAAATATTTTTTTAAAAAATAACCTGATGTTTGTCTTTTTGTAAACACATCATATAAGCAAATATTATATTGATTGCATGAAAAAGAACAAATGAACATGTGGAATTGGTATTGAAGGTTGAAATTTTTTACAAGTGGCTTCCAATTGATCTAAAATTAGGCCTGTATACTTTTATGAGGAATTTTGAATGGTGTATTTCAATACTGTTGTTATAATTGAGCAATGTGTGATTTCATATGATACAATTTGATAGTGTACTAAGCTGCCTTTATTATAATAAGTTATTCCTGTGTTAGTAGATTATGTTGACTACTTATTTTTCATTCTTTTATATTGACACCCTGATTATTAAAGCTGGAAATTTATCATTCGTGTCAATTTGCAATAATCTTCTAAAACATGAAATAAGCCATATCAGCGATTTTTTATAGGGTAGTAAAAAGTAAGAATACATTCTGACTCATAATTATCATAATAAAGACACCCCTATTTCATTAGACAAAAAAATCACATACTTCTGATCAGGATACAGCCTAAAAATAAAAGTTATAACTACCTGAGCAAATATTTTGACTAGACGTTCTTGATTAGCTGGTCTGATCTGTAAATATTCCTTCCACCATTGTTTAGCATAGACAAGGAACAGCCTCTCTTTCTCTGACTGTCGGTTACGTTCCATACTGAGCTGTGCAGTCAGTACTTCCTGACCAATGATCTTCACTGGTTTAGGAAACAACTCTAATTGGATGTCTATTACACCAGCTGCCATCTTACTCTCATCACCTGAAGGAAAAAGCAATTAACATATATAAAAACTACTCTAATGATGAGTTCACACATAACTCGAATTCGATTCGCATTAACTAATACGAATTAGTTTAATTCGCATTCAAAACGTTTTACGTCCTAACATCAGTCCTAACGTCAATTCTAATTCGAATTACAATGTGCGTCAAATTTGCTTTTCTGTCCAAAAGACATTAACTTTTAATTCGTATCAACATAAACCTATTTCTAATTCGAATAAGCCAATTTGAATCAAAAAAGAAGAGTGTGTGAAAGAGAATAGCGAATTCGATTCACATTCGATTTGAATTCAATTTGAATTAATGTCAGTGTGAACAAGGCATAAAACCATAAGTTCATATATCAAGAGACAACAAACCAATATTGCATGATTTTCAGTTATTTTTTTTTTAAATATAGTAAATATTTAAAATAAATGCATTTTTTTTTCAAAATGCTTTTAATTTTATCCTAGAATAAGAGGCATGTATAAAAATTGTTATTAAGAATGCTAAGTTTGTGATAAATGAATGTGATAACTGCGGAATCATAATCCAACAGCGTATTGAAAAAAAATTAAAAGATTTGAAGTGGTCATTAAACCATGAATTTGAGGCAAAGGACAATGGTCATCTGCAATACAGAAACTTCCTCAGACCAAAAGGCATCTGTATACTAGACATGAAGTTTTTTCTTACCTGTTCCTTTAAGTTCAATAGATGTCTGAAATCTTCCAGTTTTGGCCGTTAATACAGGTCTCCATTCCAGAAAATGTGATGACACAAGAGTTGTCTCCCCTGTTACATCAGTTTTTATCAGGGCTATGTGTAGCTTGTCACAGATGGACAACATCCCAGATTCATCAATCATTTTACCAGCTTCACCTTAAAAATGACAGATACATGTACCTAGAAATCAATTCTATTTGGACTACCTGGTAATATAATTTTCAGTAAATAACATGTAACATATGTGTTCTTAACACAAATTTCATAAAACATCCTAATAGAATAAAAAAATCATCTTTGCCTTTCAAGAAGGTTCAACATCTAAACAGTAGATTTATTTAGAAGAATACGATCATTTTAAAAATCTGTGGGATCTTGTTTTTATGTGGAAATTTTTTAAGTATTAGATAACAAGTGGTAGGTGTCAAACAGATTCAAAAGTTGTCACATGTTGCAATGAATGGGGACATTAAATCTGATGCCTTGTGTTAAGAGAGTGCCATGCTTTTTGCACATTAAGAATCCTTGCAATGACTCTTTGAGGGGTATGTTGGTGGTCTGTTGCAAGGCTAACTTTCTATCCCTATCCAATATACCTTCATTTTCCAGTGGTAGTCCAAATTTCCTTGATCATCATGCTGGATGGCCTCTATTTCAAGACCTATTTTTTTAATGTCAACTTGTTCTTGTCCTGAACATGCATGACATATTTGCCACTGGACATTAAGCAAACAACAATAAATCAATCAATCTCTACAAAATACAATGTTCAGTTTTGGTACAACATAGAACTAAATTTACCTGATGACTCTTTATGAACTTCTAACAGAAATCCTTCATCAACATCTGGTTCACAGGCACATGGAACTGGTCGAGATTTGAATCTCTGTCCACGGAAATGTATATGGAAGGTGAAGTATGAACTGACTTGTCCTGGCATCGGATCAGAGTTCTCAATGTGTTCTAGGAATGCTTTCCCATTCTTGATGTTAAAGTATATGTATCTTCTTGAAGGGTCAATGTTAGCTAAATTAAAAATAGAAAATAAATAAATTTGATTATTAACAAAACACATACACACAAAAAACAAACACAAGAAGAAAATCAGCTACATGTATGAATGTAGCAACCATTTCATTTACATTCATTTACATACATATCATGTTTAAGAAAACATGTCAAAAGGATGTTATACAAAACAAATATTTTACTCAGTTACAAGTAGAATATGATGTTTTTAATTACCTACATGTATGTTGAAATTTCAAAAGTATTGGAAATAGAATATGTAGGTGAGGCAGCTGAAGTGTCTAGTGGATACTTTTGACTTTGGTGGATAGGTGTTATAAAATGTGACACAATTTTCATATTATCGTTAATTAAAGATCATATATTATGACAGAATTCAACAATCACCAGTCTTATCAAAACAATATATATACCTTTAGATAAAACAAGATAGCCAGATAAATCAAGGGCCAACAAATTAGACAGCCTTTGACAACTGACATTAATCGCCAATAGTTATGACAACCCAATACCATGTAAGCTTAGCTAAATATTATTTCGAATGCTGAACATAAAAATCAATTTAATTAATAAAATATAATTTGAATCGTTATGATTGATTATAATACTCTCATACCTCTTTTGACTGGAAGATTGGTGACCTTGTCATCCTGGTCAAGGAAATGTGTTGCTGGACGTCTCAGACTTTGTCCATCACCTTGATTCTGAAACTGTAAATTTGACATCAAATCGTCCACCAGTCCTCGTTCTTTTAACTTCTGCATAATTTCTTGTTCTGATACCTGTCCATTACTGTAATCTTCTGTGATAACCTCACTCATAACATCACGTATACGACTCTGCATGCCAATCTGTCAATAAATAACAAGGAAATACATGAAATAATAGAATAATACCAGACTTGACATATCTTTAATGAGACAGCAACTCAACAATTGAATACATCAAAGATACAATAAGGTCAACAATTTTAACTATCTGCATCTCCTCTATTCCCTTATTATAGAGACATCTCTATTTCACTATCTGCATTTCATTTATTCCCTAGAAAGATAGATTCTAATCTCATTTATATATCCCCTTAATCCTCTTTCTCTAATCTCAGTCACTCTGTTGGAAATAATGCACAAAAAGAATATGTTACTGTCAAGCGGTATTATTTATAATGTGGTTTACTTATAATGATGGCATTATCTTGTACTTCAGTGTCGAAAAGACAGGGGAACCGACAACATCTCTGAAGTAACATTATATCCAAGGGCAAGGTCCACATCTCACCTTATTTTTTATTAGTAAATAGTAAACAAGTAGTTTAACTGCTAGTAGTCTGTTGTTATTTATGTACAAAATGTATAATTGTCATTTTGTCTATTTTCTTTGGTTACATCTTCTGACATTTAAGACTCAGACTTCTCCTGAGTTGAATTTTAAATGTACGTATTTTTATGCGTTTACTTTTCTACATTGGCTAGAGGTATAGGGAGAGGGTTGAGATCTCATAAACATGTTTAACCCCGTTGCATTTTTGCGTCTGTCCCAAGTCAGGAGCCTCTGGTCTTTGTTAGTCTTGTATTACATGTACAAAATGTATTATTTTAATTTTATTTAATTTTAGTTTCTTGTGTACAATTTGGAAATTAGTACATGTATGGCATTCATTATCACTGAACTAGAATATATTTGTTTAGGGGCCAGCTGAAGGACGCCTCCGGGTGTGGGAATTTCCCGTTACATTGAAGACCTGTTGGTGACCTTCTGCTGTTGTTTTTTCTATGGTCGGGTTGTTGTCTCTTTGATACATTCACCATTTCCATTCTCAATTTTAACATTTACTTGTTACTAAGAAAAGATAAGGTGAAGTCAACTTTGGAAACAATGTTACTTCCAAGACGTTGCCCGTCCCGCAGTCTTCTCCACATTCAGACATCAACCAAATTCATAAAGATATAAAAAGACTTTATTATCAGTGGCAGATCCAGGGGTGTTGGATCGGTCAACATCTCTTTTTATTTTAATTGAGACATATTCTTCTGTGCAATTAATTGAATTATTTCCTACACCAGCATTCTTAATCAAATTCAATCTGCTCAGTCTGCTTATATATGCATAAGCAATTCATTTTTCCTCTTTAATGTCACTTATTTTTAGCAATGATATTTTGTTATCTAAAAGACCAAGAGGCCATGTTGTTGTAATCAACTGTGCACTTAAACTTTTCTAACTTCTAGTTTGAAGACCAATAATCTGACATTAAAAGTAAAATTGAGAAAGGAAATGGGGAATTTGTCAAAACAAATAGGATTTCTGCTAAGGTATGGAGCCACTACCAAACAAAATAAATAAAAAAATATAAGAATGGTGAATTTGGTGTAAAAAAATAAGACACAAATTAAACAGCCATTGCATTGTAAGAATGAAATATATATTCGTCAAACTGATAAGCTTCTTATAGTATTTCGAGTTGTTTAATGCAATAATAATGAAAACAAGTTATAAACATATATAAAATTTACATGTATCAGCATGTTTTTTTATTTTTCTTCTCTTCTTTAATGCATTTGTTTACCTGAGACAACTGTCCATGGATAATTTGCTTTAACTCTGCGATTTTTTCAGGTGGAACTGACATCGTGTTAGGTTGTCTAATTTATCTTTCGTTCAGGAATAGCCGTATTTCGTCCTAGTTTAGCTAGTCTCCATGCGGAATGTTTGAAAATGGCAGTGGGATGTTCCGAAAGTCATTTAACGGCCTTGAAAATCAAAGGTCATGTTATTATTTTTCGGAATCCCTCTGAGTTTTTCTTCATAATATTAGTTATGGGTGGTGAAGAAAGCAAGACACAGAAAAGCATTTTTAATGATACTGAACAACCATATGTTAAAAAACATTACGATTTATTAGTTAATCAGGTAAACCATAACCTGAATAAATAGTTTGAATCATTATGATTGACTGTATCCTGATTTATTATAATTATTACAAACATGACTATGCAAATATGTCAAGTGTCATCAGGATCATGTGCAACTTTCACTCAAATACATTTTCCTTGCTTTTAATCACCAGCTTTAAATTTTATAAATTACAGTCTTCTTAGAAAATGGATATCTAGAAAATATGAGTTTTAAATATGGATTTTATGAATGAAAACCAAATGAATCACCATAAGAACATATAATTTGTGACCAAAAAGTTTTTGTAAGGTCAAACTTTTGGAAAAATCATACTGAAATGCTTGTTATCTTATTTTTGAAAAAAAAATCTTTTACATACATTTTGTAAAGCTGTTGATAGTAGTATTTTTTTCTGAAAAAAAATCAGGAAAAAGTCCATTGATTATTTTTATAATGTAACGAATGTGTGTACATGTACATGCAAATGATCAAAACAAAAGATCATTCACTTATTACTTGACCAAAGAATAATAAAGTAATTTTTCAAGTAAGATTTTTTTTTCCTTCTGTCACTGAATTATTTATTTCCTTTTCAGAAACCATTGAAGTTCATTCCTGCAACATTATCTAACAGAATTTTTGAACATCTGAAACACAGCCATATAAAAGAAAAAGTAAAAGGACATGTAGCTTTTTCACATTCAACCTTTGAATTATTTTTGGAGAGTACAGCCAGGGGTACAGTTACAGATAAATCCAACATTTTATTTCACTTGAGCAGCCCTAAAGATGACACAGTTAATTCTCAGAATTTATATCAAGTAGGTATGCAATATAAGTCTTATGTATAAAATTGAGAATGGAAATGGGGAATGTGTCAAAAAGACAACAACCTGACCAAAGAAAAAAACACAACAGCAGAAGGTCACCAACAGGTCTTCATTCAATGTAGCGAGAAATTCCTGCACCAGGAGGCGTCCTTCAGCTGGCCCCCAAACATGTATGGCTGTTTAGTAATTTATATAAGACAGGATTTTATCATTGGTTGTTATAGTGAAAACAAATCAAAATCATACAGAATGTTTTATATGGTTATGCCTTACCTGAATAATCCAATTATTATATTCAGATGTTCTGAGATGGCTACATCAACAGGTAGGGGGGATCAATTACTTGAAGGGACTGAATTATTCAGGTTATTCAAACAAATAACCTTCAATAAATGAAGGATCACTAAAAACTTAAAGAAGAAGAAGCAGATTAGGTAAGGTTAAGATTAACCCTACTTATTTTTTATGGTAATTTTAGAATCGTGTATATATACTGGTGTAAACGATGATTAACATATATATATATATATTTGATATGAAATCAAATAAACCTAGAAAAATCCAAATGCATCAGTTCACTATCTATTTATATACATATTTATTTATGTTTTTATCAGGTTATATGACTGTCTGCTGTCTTCAGAGGTCACCTTGATCGTTAATAAGTTGAGGTCTAAACTTCTAATCATTTTATTTTGTTATAAATCAAATATGAGAATTTCAGTCCAATCAGTGAACATTACTTTGACAGCTAATCCCTTTTAAATTTGTAGTATTTACATAAAAACAAAATATCATATTAAGTTTTTGTATGACACATTCTTTTCTTTCAGACAGTTTATGAGTTTGTATTAGGGTTCCAGAATATAATAAAAGATTTACCACAATGGAAGTGTTGGCAGACGACAGATTACAAAGAACAAGGCACAGAAAGATTTGTTTTGAGTTTGTTTTTTGAACTCTATACCAAAGGTGAAATTTTTTAATAGTAAAGACAATTTTAAGCAAATAATTACCAGTCCAAATTCATATTTGATTAATGTTGAAAATGTTTTGAAAGTTCTGAAATTTTAGAATATTTAGCAATCATGAATATAACTTGAAATTATTTATTTGAATAAGGGATGTTGGGGTATGTATCAATGAGACACCAACCTGGCAGGCAAAGAAATAAATATGTTATCTAGATGATGTTGTGGGGTACATGTATATATCAATCAAAAAGTATTCTAGAACCACTATAAAACAAAACAAACAAAAATCTGAGGGTAAACATTTTTGCTTTTAATGATAGACAGATGTACATTTCTATACAGTATTTCAATTTCTTAATCATATGTAGACTAGGCAAACTGCATTTGTTTAAAACTGTCCTAAGTCAGGAACTTGATGTTCAGTGGTTGTCATTTGATGATGTGGTTCATAAGTGTTTCTCATTTCTCGTATTTTATTGAGATTAAACAGTTGTTTTTCACTTTTGAATAGTTTTACACTACCATAGTTATTTTTGGGCCCTTTAGCCAAGGCTTCAAGTAAAAGACTGTACTTTGACCTATAATGGTTTACTTTTACAAATTGTGACTTGGATGGAGAGTTGTCTCATTGGCACTCATACCAAAGGGTATTTATACATGTATATTACTAGAATGATTAAATATTTAAAATACTTGAAAGATTTATGATTTATATAGATATGTTTGAGAAATGTTGGTTATTACATTAACGTATAGCTGTAATATTTTTAGGAGTAAGTAAAAAATTAGCGGTTCCCACACTAGGTGTTCCTAAAGACACATGTTTTTCTGTGATAGATATAGAAGAATGGTTAACAAAGACGTCTATGATGATCTGGATAATAGATGTGGTTTTTCTCAACACCTTTTGTTTGGATGAGGTAAAGTAGAAATTGTAAAGTACATGTGTGGTCCTTATACTTTTTTGTGATATCAAATAGACAATAGACAATAGACAATATTTTATTGGCACAAACGCATTTACAATAAATGGTAATGACGGAATGGATTAACATTTTGCTATACATGGTAGTAAAATACAAACAATTATATATATATATATGTGAATAAACGATTAAAGGTATAATGAAAATCTATTACAATAGATTACTTCTTGCATTTAAACAATTTGTTACGAAAGAGGAAGATAATTTTAGTGCCTTATAAGATGTATTATAAGTATAAGATTTATTTTATTTTTATCGCACAATGTGGTTACACTTTTTCCTGTAATTTTGAACATTTTTAATACAAAAGTCTCTCTAATACTGGAGTAACCACTGCAGTGTAGCAACATGTGCTGTTCATTTTCAATTTCGCCACTTTTACAGATTTCACAAATTCTTTGATGGTGCAGATCTCTGGGCATTTTTAAATATCTTCCTCTTTCAATGGCAAGGTTATGAGCACTAACTCTCAATTTACATAATGATGATCGATCTGATCTATTTTTTAAAGCATCAGCATAACCTGCCCGTTCACTCATTTTGTAAACACTCTGGAAAAATGTTGATTTAGGAGATGCTGAAATATTTGCATGTTGTTCCTGAAAACCATGGTCAATTAGTCTTTGTTTTATAAAACCAAACAGAGGTTTAATAGTAAGGTTATCATTTGACAAATAAGATAAACCTAAGTTTTGAATAATAATATTTAACTTTTTAATTACCCATGGGTGCTTTTTTTTGTAGCATTATATATTTGGTGAACTAAACTTCCTTCTGAAGTAATTAAATGATCCCAAAATTAAAAGAAAAGGATTTCAGAGCAAATTAGACTTATAAACAAAAATATTCCAAACTGGCTCTTCAATACTAAATATATGTACTTACAAACAAAAAAACCAGTTATGGTTTCCTTTAAACCTTTTGAAGGGTTTAAACAATCATAAAATGACAGAAAATCCAGTGAAGTAATAAATTTACATAAAATATTGATGTGCTTATAAACTGTAATTAATTTATAGGCTTTTTACATTATTTTTTTTTATTTCAGTTAATATTAGAAAATTACCCAGTTTGTATTTCTATATTATTGATGCAATAGACCACTTTCGAGTTCATCAGTCACCGGAAAAAACTCGTCAATTATACGCGCTTTTATCATCGTCATTTGTGCGTTTAGGGGCGTCGTCACTTCCTTCCAATGTTGAGCAAGTGGTTGGAAAACTATAATTCTATATTGTACGAATTATTCGGCAAATTGAATTCTCAAAATTGACAATCAACACTGCTGTCATTAGGGAAATGTCAGTAAGTACCTACAGAGCAACCATTATTTCTAGTTTATCCTGCACAAAGACGATCACTAAGACGCTTGATGAACGTAAATAGTGCAGGGATACAGGCGAGCCCCTCTATCTGGTAAATGACGTCATAAAGGCGTGTATAATTGACGAGTTTTTGCCGGTGACGGATGAACTCGAAAGTGGTCTATTTACATGTTTTTCTGTGGATTTACTGTTTTCTGATGAAAAATATGCAAATAATTGGAAGATACATATTATTGATTGATTGTTGGTTGCTTATTGTTCAGTGGCAAATGTTTCATGCATGTTCAGGATGAGAACAAGTTAACAATAAATACAATAGGTACGTCTTGTAATAGAGGCCACCCAGGGTGATGGTTGGGAAAATTTGGACTAGGGTATATTGGATAGGGACAGAAATTTTGCCTTTAAACAGGCCATCCATGGACACCTCAAAGACTTGTTGCAAAGAGGGTGGCACTCTCTTTACATGAGGCATTAGATTTAACTTGAGTGAAGATACATAAAATGACTGATTCTTATTAAAGGGAGACAACTCAATTTTACTCTTAGTTTTTAGTAAATTAGTGAATAGGAAGTAACTCATGATATTCATTTCTTGCAACAACAAAATCTCTGTGTAATGTTACAATGTTCAAGAATTTTATTAAATATCCCAGATAGTGCTATTTGAAAGAAAATTTGAAATGACAAAGCGAAATTTTGGTGTCATACACTTAAACTTATCCTTATTTCATATATTCATACTCAGTGGTAAACAAACTGGAAGTAATAAAAGAGCATAACAATCTGGAATTTGTCCATTGGCATTAACACATTGATTCTAAAATAGAGTTATTTCCACTTTTATGTCAATCAAGTATTGTGAAGACTATAATAAAGAGCACATCCATTGCACCATCAGTTATTCACACAGTATGTTTTGTATATTTCTATTCAGAGACAAAAATTGTCATTGGGAACACTTGTACTTTGTGTTGCTTTAGTCAAATGTTTCTAAATATTTAGCATATTTTTGCAAAAAATCACATAAAATCTTCTTCAAAACTTACTTTGATGAAGTAATAGTCATTTTGTGTCTACAAGGCTTGCCTGCATTCACATTTATAGAAGTTCTTGACATTGTATGTACATGAATATAGTAGTGATTTATTTAAAAACTTTTTTCATGCTTTATATAAACTTTTGTAGGAAAATGCGAGGAAAGATGTTCTCCATTCATCTGTACATGTACCTGTGATAACAAAATCAAAGACTTTACCAATATCAACAATACTAGACAGAAATGCATTGATTTATCTTAATAATTATAACTTGCCTAAACATTTGACATCTGAATGGAGACTTTTGTTTTGTAATTCTTTGAATGGTGACAGTTTTTCACAACTTGTTGGTCATATAGTTAACAAGGGACCTTCTATTATGATTGTTAAAGACAAAGACGGGTATATATTTGGTGGATATTCTAGTCAAGGCTGGGAGTTAGGACCAAAGTTTTATGGTTAGTGTAAATCAATCTTTATTTTTCCACAAAACTTTTGTGACTCTGATTTAGAATTTGTGGGTTAACAATGTGAGGTTTTTATCAGAATTAATTGGCTGTAAAAGTTAAGCTTAAATGTTTGAAAAGTGGTCTTATTTAAGTTACATGTAATAATTTAAAACAAAAGAAAATTATTGAAGAGGACAACAACTACCACTGAAATACAGTATTCTGATGCCTCGTTCACACAGACTTTAAATTTGAATTGAATTCGAATCGAATGCGAATCGAATTCGCTTATCGCGTTCACACACTCTTCTTTTTTTAATTCGAATTGATTCGAATTAGTCAATTCACATTAGAAATATGTTTTTGTTAATACGTATTAAAAGCTAACGTCGTTTGGACAGTAAAGCGAATTTGACGCTCATTGCAATTCGAATTAGAATTGACTTTAGGACGTAAAACGTTTCGAATGCGAATTAAACTAATGTCAGGAACATTAAATATGAGACTGGGTTATATAAAAAAAAGATTTGGTATATGATCACCATTGAGACAACTCTCCACAAAAGACAAAATGACACAAAAAATTATTTATTTCCAGGTTTTACAAAAGCCTGTTTACATACTTATTGAAAATTTGTTCTTCATTGAAAATTACAATTAATGGTTCATCTTTTTCCACGAAATTCATGAAGTTGGTTCATGAAAAATAATGAACCCACAGTGATATAAATATTCTTATTCTTTTCTTTTTTTCAAATTACAGGATCTGCTGACTGTTTCCTATTTACAATAGCTCCACAGTATGGTGTATACACAACAACAGGTTACAATGACAACTTTATGTATTTAAATCAAGGACAAGAAACTTTACCCAACGGTCTGGTAGGTAGCAAACATTAGAAATAAGAAAGACCTAAAAAAATGATTTTCATGAAGACTTAGAAATATCCACAAATATGCAAGTTTTCCTTAAACCAAGAAAATTGGATAAATGAATTCATAGTAATTAGTTTTAAAATTTTGCCTCCTTTTGAAAATTGAATCTACACCTAGTACTGGAAATACAATGTAATCCTATTCATGTGAATATACCATAAAGTTGTGGATCTCATCAGACATTGACAATAAGGTTATTATTGGGCATTGATAAATTTAGACAGGATGAAATTAAATTCTTATTTTCAATCATGAAATAGATTTCAGGTCTCTTAGTCATAACTCTGTGACTTACATTTTTTTTCAGGGTATGGGAGGTCAGTTTAACTATTTCGGGTTTTGGATTGACCACAGTTTTAATCATGGTCATAGTAAAGCTGGACCTAGATGTACAACATATGGAAGCCCACAGCTGTCGAAATCTGCTGATTTCACTGTAGAAATGGTAGAAGTATGGGCAGTTGGTCCAGAACCAAAGTCTGAGGATAGTGATGATGAAGATAAGGATAAGGTATTAATGATGGACTGTAACTAAGTTTAGAAATTGATGTTACCAGTATTTTATATTGTTTCAATGTTATGGATGGTATCCCCCCTGGTACTTATACCCAAAATGAAGGGTATTCTGTTTTACCCTCATCTGTTCATCCAATAAAAATTGTTTTATCTCAGGAACTACAATTCTTAACTATCTGATGAAAGGCAAAATATACCAAAGGCCTCCCAAGGCCTTTAATAATCATGGTAATGTAATGCTATATTTCTTAAATGTGATGCTATCTGAATTGATTTTCTTATAGGTTGTGTTATGAATGTGATGCTATAATTTTTTCGAAACAATATGTTATTTCAAATTTATATGAATAATTTTGGGAGAACACTGAAAGGGACATACCTGAAATTTCATTAAGGCCATGAATAACATTTTTTTCTCAGTACAATTAATAATAAATTAAAAAATCAGAAATTTAAGATATCAAGTTTCATGTATATGTCATCATGTTATACTGTGTGATGGATACATTTCACATCTATTTCTAGCCTTATTTATCCTGGTATGAAATATTGGTGATATTTACTTCCTATATTTTAGAAACAGAAAAGTGTTTTACAAGACACAGAATCTAAAGCTATGTTAGAAATCCTAGGAAAACACCAGCACAGTGAAGGATACAAGGAAAGAGAAGAAGACGAAATCATGTCAGAAGAAATGAAAAAGAAAATGAATGCTATACCAAAGATGTTATGATATTTAAGTTCTATAAACAGATTCTATGAATATAAAGTTAAGCTAGTACATTCCAAATAAAGCCAGTGTGTTTGCACTTTGAGTATTAAGTAGTACTATCAGTAGATTATAATAAGATATAGTTAGGCTAGTACTTTCCAAATACAGCCAGTAAAGTGGCACTTTGGGTATGGATTAATATCCTGTTTTTATGCCCAGTAGTAGAGGGGCATTATGTTTTCTGGCCTGTTGGTCCATTTGTTCATTCCTTCGTCCGTTCTTCAACCATTCGTCTGTCTGTTTAAACCGCTTCAGGTTAAAGTTTTTGGGCAAGGTAATTTTTGATGAAGTTGAAGTCCAATCAACTTGAAACTTCGTACACATGTTCCCTATGATATGATCTTTCTAATTTTAATGCCAAATTAGAGTTTTCACCCTAATTTTGCAGTCCACTGAACATACAAAATGATAGTGCAAGTGGGGCATCCATGTACTTGGGACACATTCTTGTTATTTTCAAGGAGTTGTTTATTCATTTCATCAAAATTTATCTCCACTGTTCAGGGGAAAAGTTCCATGTCTTGCAGTATCAATTAAAACTTACAAAGCTATATTTTGGTCAATAAATAGACTTTTTTCAAAATGTAATGTGCAATAGTTAAATTGTAACCATATACTTATGTGAATCTGAATTTATTACTGCTGAAAACCTATTATGATATTTATATTTTATTTCAGTTTTGGTTATCATTATTTTTCCTTCTGAAGAGTGAGTGACCCATATTTGCCGCAAACTTTGTTCATTTCCACTTATATCCGACCTACATTTGAATATTCTGTACTTTTATGTAGGATTCAGAGAGTATATTATATGAAAAAAAATTTTGATAAAAGAATTATCTTCAAAACATTGGTTAACTAAAAATGAACGCAAACTCAAGAAAAAAAGTTGTTCATGTGCCATTGGGGACACATTTTGGCTGCAATGTATGATATGTCATTATCCTGGTATATTATAAAAGCGATTATTTGTAATTACATGAATAAGCTTGAGAGATCATTCCTAAAAGATATTTCTCACAAATATTTACTTTAAGACTGCGCTTGATTGCCATTTTTTTTTTGAAAACACTCGCATATTTCTTAATATATGCAAATAACCTTGAAAATTGGTTAAAGAGGAATGTCAACTGTTCGAATATTACATCAACCTTTACCATCTATTTAGGCATGTACTTGGTAAAGGCACACAAATTTTACAGAAAAAAAAGCAAAATGGCGAAAAATATGCCAATGGCTAATAGGGGATTGAACTGTTTATTTTAGCATATCACCAAAATAGGAGGGGTTAAATCTGGCTTCCATTCATATATATAAAAAATATGAGGTTCATTGGATCTACTGATAATTTCCTCTAACAATAAAACTGACTTCATCAAATTATATGGATTAATCGTAATGAGGATTTATTGCAAATAAACAATATCAGTATAGAACCACAAAATCATCAATATTTATGTTTTATTCATATAAGTTACTTTACATTTTAAAGTAACTTATACTTATATATTTTATTTCTGTTGTTTCTACATAGAAATCCTATTTTGCATACACCTAGAATTCCACAAAAAGAAACATTTTTTAACTTATAAATTTAATGATTGAATAATCTACCTGAATTGTATTATTGGTGCATAATTCATTTTATTTTTTGTTTTTACTTGTGTAGTTATATTATGTTATAGAACTGTCCTTATTTTCAGAAGATTATTCAAACTTTAGATATATTCATTCTTAAGTTTGTTCATGTGATCATCAAAGGCTTTACTTGTTGTTACATTCATTTCAAGTTATGCAACTTTGTAATAAATGAGAAAAACCTGTAAATCTTAATTGGTATTTTAATTTTCTCTGTCATTGTCAAGCCTTCGCCTTTAGTCGAAAAAAGCGAGACATAGCAATCCTACATTCAGTCGTCAGCAGCGGCATCCACAAATATTCACTCTGTGGTTAAAGTTTCTGAAATTTTAATTACTTTCTTGAAATATCCTGGATTTCTACCAAACTTGGACAGAAGCTTGTTTATGTTCATAAGATAGTATCCAGAAGTAAATTTGGTAAAAATAAAATTCTATTTTTTCTGTATTTTAATTATAAATGGACTTAGTTTTTTCTGTCAGGAAACATTACATTCACTCTGTGGTTAAAGTTTTAAAATTTTGATAACTTTCTTAAAGTATCCTGAATATGTATGAATGAATGAATGAATGATTTATTATAGTGCAACCTGTATATATACAATAGATACATATCAATACAATATTACATTACAGCCAGCCAGATAGGCTTACGATGCACTGACAAATTAAAGTTCAAAATTTGAAAAGTAGATAACACATAGTTTTGGACGAATGTCTAAATTATTAGAAAATTCAACAGTTCAAGTAAAATAGTTAAATAATTTCTCTTCTGATACGATCACAGTCCAAGATAAAGTTCGCTATACTTTTGTTGTTGTTAGATAACAGTTCATTTAAGGCAGCATTTGGAGGAAGTTCATTTATGCGTAGAGGATAAGCAGGGTCTGGTGATATTGAAGTAAATAGTTTATTTCTCAAAACAGAGTAACGATCACAGTACAGGATGAAGTGTTGCTCATCTTCAATAGATCCAGTATTGCACATTTTACAAACTCGTTGTTCGATTGGAATGTTTCTATAGCGTCCTCGCTCGACTTCTAGTGGGAAAGTACCACAGCGAATTCTAGCGATTGCAGATCTTTGTGTCCTTGTTAAATGCTTTTGTACGTATGGCTCGGCAAAAAAATCGGTTTTTAAATGTTTATATGTCCTCAACTTTGGCATACTGTTTATTTCGTTAAACCACTTGTCTTTGAAGTCTGCTACAAGTTTACTTTTTACAGAGTCGAGTATGAATCTTGTTGAGATAGCGGAGTCGTTTTCAGTTAGGTGTGAAAGATTGCATCTGTCCAGAAGAGTTTTTGCGCTGTTAAACCATGTGTTTCGGTAACGTCTCGACATTTCACGATCCCAAACAAACACTTTTCGGCAAATCCTATGACCAGGCATGTTCATAAGACGACACCATAGGCGGACAACGTTACATTGATTGTGAATGAAAACTGGATGCCATCCCATGTCTGCTAATATTGCTGGAATTGGTGTTGTTTTGCCGACGCCAAGAAAAGTTCTGATTGCTCTATAATGTAAGCGTTCGATATTGTCATATTGCTTTGCTCCCCATACACCGGATGCATAGTCAAGTACAGGAATAACAGTGTTTTCATAAATTTTCGTGAATATGTCGTAGTCCATATTACCCATATTAAAGAATTTAGATATCAAAGATCCCAATGATCTACTACCTGCACTAACGAGTTCACTGACAGAGACATTATAATCAATATGCTCGGATAATGTGAGTCCCAAGTAACGATATTTATTTACAAATGCAACTATGTTGTCCCCTAGTCGAAACGTAAATTGAGTTCTGTCCTTTGTAGTCTTTCGAATATGCATAATTTTTGTCTTTTCTGTGTTAACGTTCATTAATTGTGTCTTTGTCCAATCGTTTAGAGCATTGAGCTGATTTTGTAGTCCGTCAACAGTTCCCGAAATAAGAACTAGATCGTCAGCGTATAGCAAGCAGCTGATCATATCGTCACCGATTAATGCGCCACAAGAGAGTCCGTTAATGAGTGGTACCAATTCATCAATAAACAATGCAAAAAGTGTGGGCGCGAGATTATCCCCTTGACGGACACCGGAATCAACGGAAAACCATTCAGTAAACATCGTAGGCGATAATCGTACTGCACTTTGTAGCTTTGAGTAGAGACACCTAATTACTTTGTACATATTTCCATACACACCCACGGCTAAAAGTTTATTCCAGAGTATAGTATGATTCACGGAATCAAACGCCTTGCTGAAGTCAACAAAGCACAAAAAAGTGTCTATGTTCTGCAGTTTCCTGTTTCTCAATATTGTACACAGTGAAAAGATATGGTCCAGACATGATCTAAGCCGCCTAAATCCGTTTTGTTCCTCACTGAGAAGGTTATTGTTTTCGAGATGACTGATAAGCCTTTCATTCAAAATCTGACTAAATGTTTTTGCGACAGTTGACATCAGACTGATGCTTCGGTAATCCATCGGATTGCGGAAATCCTTGCCTTTTTTAAGCAGAGGACATATAATGCTTCGACACCAAGGATCTGGAACAATTCCATAGCTAAAACACACATTGAACAGTTCGTGAAGAGTTTTCGACAGTACATCGCTTTTAAGTATTTCATTAGGTAAATTGTCTATTCCTACTGCTTTGCCATTTTTTAAACTCATTAGCGCACGTTTCGTTTCATCAAGAGAAATAGGTTCGTTCAATTCAGATGTTCTCGTGTTGTCAGCATATGTTTGATTAACAGGGAGGTTTTCATATTCACGCTCTAGTTGTGAATTAAGGTTTTGCAGTTGCTCAATAAATTCAGAATCAACTTTTGTATTGTCACTTGAGAACAGTTTGGAATACTCCTCTTTCCATCGTTGTAAAATTTCGGAGGGATCATGAGACACTGACCCATCGTCCATGTTGACACTATCAATGTTTGTCGATTTTTTTCCTGGACCTAGTTTATTGATTTCACGCCAAAATTCTTTTGGATTGCTCTGATTGATTGATTTTATTCGATTTAGTCTTTGAGCTGTATATTTCCGTTCTTCTTGTCGTAAACGTTTGTCAAATTGTCTACGCTTTATTTTAAAAATCTCCCTGCGTTTTGTTTTTGTTCGACGGTCACCCTGATAACTCAAATAGTCCTTTTCGGCAATATTTACCTCACGTAGTAGATTTCGTAATTCGTTGTTCCAGTACGGTTTTGTGTTACAGCGTTTACGTTTGTGTGTGCTTTGTCCAGAATCTTTGTAGTCAAGAACATTGTCCATTTCGTCATGAATTGCATTCAGTAGCGTTTCATAGATTGAGTTAATCCTTTGTTCAATGTTATGACGATCGAGTAGTGAATCGACCAAACTTGGACAGAAGCTGGTTGATGATCAAAAGCTATGGATCTAGAAGAAAATTGTGAAATTTTTTTGTAACCGTTTATTTCTATTTTACCTATAAATGAACTTAGTTTTTCTTCCAGTTATCATTACATACAGTCTGCAGTTAGAGTTTTTAAAACATTTATAAGTTGTCTGCAGTTAGAGTTTTTAAAACATTAATAAGTTTCATACACTATCTTGGATTTTTACCAAACTTAGACAGAAGCTTCCTACAATCATAATAGAGGAATATTTTTATCAATCTTTTTGCTTGTTTTTGTTGAGCCTGCGATTAACAGCAAAAGTAGGTGAGACAGAGGGTTCTGCAGAACCCTTACAAATTTTTAACTATGTAAATCTTCAAAGACAATAGACCAGATAAAAATAAGAAAATGTGGTATGATTGCCAATGAGACAACTCACCATAAGAGAGCAAGTGACCCAGAATGTAAGCAATTATAAGTCGCTGTATGACTTCAAAAATGAGCAAAAATTGGCATTGCAGGCTAAAAAAGGCCCTGAAATGATGAAGGTAAAACAATTCAAAGGAGAAAACAAACAGCCTGATTTGTTTAAAATAAATTAACAAAAAAAAAAGATGTGATAAACAACAACCACTACTTCACGTATTTTATTTTAAGTTATTGACTTAGGACAAGACATAATGCAGTGTGGTTCTACATGTTTGTCAACACACTACCCATTTCTTTGGACAATGGTGTAACATAACAATACAAGAGTGCACACGCTGAAATGTTTTGCCTTCTTTACTAACCATTGATATTATGTTTATACATGTAGTTCTAAATATAAATCTTTACTACAACTATGACATAAATTTAACATGATCCAAGAAAATAAGATCAAGGTCAGATAAACCAAACTATGCTTTAAATACAGTTAACCTATTGCACATGGAAGAAACAAACTAAACCAGGGAAATATAACATTGATTAATAAACCATGAAAATTAGGTCACATGTTACATGTTTAAAATATAGTTGACCTTTTGCATATATTTTCTCAGAAACAAACTAAACCAGAAAAAAATAAGATTGAGCAATAAAACATAAGAATGAGGTCAAGATAAAAAAAAACATACCAGACTGACATGTATATTGTAAAATATTTTCATACACCAAATGAAAATAACCTATTGCATACAGTATTAAAAAACAACAGACCAAAACACAAACATGTAACTATAATCAATGAACCATAAAAATGAGGTCACATTCAGATGACACCTGCCAGATAGACATGTTCACCTTACAATCATTGAATACACCAAATATAGTAGACCTATTGCATTCAGTATTAGAAAAACAGACCAAACACAAAAACTTAACTGAAATCACTGAACCATGAAAATAAGGTCAAGGTCAGATGAAATCTGCCCATTGGATCATTCGTCTCAACTCGGCCAATCCCTACCCTCATCTAACCAACTCGGCCGATTCCGTACCCTCATCTAACCTCGTCCGTGATACGTAGGTTTCCATTACTGATCTCCTGTAAAGGAGGGAAATATAGTATAGATAGAAGGAGAGTAGTGGATTCTACCGAGGATTGCCAAATGCCCATTGGATATGTAAAACTTACAACCATTCCATACATAAAATGTAGGAGATCTATTGCTTATAGTATCTGAGATATGGCCTTAACCTTGTTTACTGATCCATGAAATGAGGTTGAGGTCAAATGATATCTGTCTTACAGGCATGAGGACCTTGCAAGGTACTCGCATAACAAAGAAGATTATGGTAATTTGTTTTTTGATACATACTCCATCAGCTCAAATATCATATCTTACTTCAGAATGAAATAGTTTTAATACTGGACAACAAACTGAATAAAGTGTCATATTAATGAGTATTGCAACATCTTTTTTTAAATAAAGTCAAAGGTTCAGCCAAATTTAGGTCAACACTTTGTCTTCAAAATGGAAACTAAAAGTCTTTATCACAATATCCCAATGAAGAGAAGAAAACCCTTGGTTGAAGCACAGGGCTTGTTACAATTGCCGGGTTTACTATCCATACAAACCCCTAAAAGAAAAAATGTTTGTTACAATTGCCGGGTTTACTATCCATACAAACCCCTAAAAAAAAAATGTTTGTTACAATTGCCGGGTTTACTATCCATACAAACCCCTAAAATAAATGTTTTTTGAGGGGTTCGTATGGATAGTAAACCCGGCAATTGTTACAAGCCCTTGTGGTTGAAGTTAGTATACTTATACTATAAAATGCAATCACCATGGCAATATCATCTTCAATATTTAACACAAAGGTCAGATGTCAAAAGTTCATGCACATAGTTATACATTGTGAAACTAAAATCAGGAACTAATAAGTTAACATCATATTTAATAGTTGTGAGGCAAGAATTTTTTTCTTCAAAAGACAGCTTTTAGTCAGCTAAGCTTTCATTTTTATGGCACAAGTAAAAAGTGTTGAATGGGACTTTAGGTTGACGATCCTTCTGTATGTATGTCCATCCTTCAGTCTACCAAATCAGTTTTGCACATTTTTGTCTTTGTTCTTGAAGATATTGATATGATAATTGTTATATAGTTTTATCATGACAAGTGACAGCTCAAGTTGGAATTTTGTTCCAGTCTGATGATTTGAGCAGAGTAATGGTCCTTGGACATGCTTGAAGATATTGAATTGATATTTGTTTTATGGTTTACACCCTAACAAGTTATAGATCAAGAGCAATTTTTCTTAAATATGTTTTTTTTAAGTTGAGAGTATGAAATAAGTTGAAATAGTTAGTAAAACTATTTATACATGTTCAAAATATTGTGATAGTTGTTGCATTATATGAATGCAGTCACATGCATTTCATTGAGAAATAAATGCAGGTGGAAATGAGCATGTGATGTTGCTGCTCTGATTTATGTTGTCATTGCCAAATATTTTTGAGTAACAAGTCCTGGCCATGACCTAGAAAGTATAAGAAAGTTAGCTTAAAGAGAAAATGTACAAAAGATAACTATGTCGTCCCTACCCCTAAACAGATGGCCAGAAATACAAGTTATATTATTATTTATGCATTTCTTTATTTTCTGAAGCAGGATACAATAAGGAGATGAAATTACATCTCAGCACATTCTATTAATAGAAACTACAGCAATGCAATAAAAACATACATCAATCATAACTAACAGGTACTTATAAATTAAAATTTATTATATTTCACAACAACAACAAAAATCAATACATTACTGTTTCTAGTCATTTTCAGCAGTTTTATAAAAGATGAAAATGACTAGAATATGATCAAAAGTAGTACATTTACTATGATTTAGTAATTAAATATGTATCTGTTTTTTCTTAAATAGATTTAAGGTGTTTCAAACATTTTCATGCCACATATCATATACTTCTACATCATACTTAACAAAAAAACAAAAAACAAAAAAACAGATGCAAAACTTGTTCTAATTCTTCAGCACATTGAGATATTGAGATACATGTATCAGAATCAGAAACAAAAACAAAAAGAGGGTAAAATATCTTCAATGTAAAGTGTTCTGTAGAACCCTGTTCAGATTGCTGCTGTCAGTGTAAAAGTGAGTCCATTGAGTGAAAGTGAGTCAGTATAATACTTAATTTTTGACAAATGTAATGTTCATGAGAAGGAAATCTTTAAATAAATTTAAAAACCAGAGATTTATTATTAGTGGCTTAAAATTCCCCTTTAACTAACCTCATTACAAACTATAAGAAAGTGTTGCTGACACTGTTGCTAAAAACTGCATGCCTAAGTCACCTTTTAATGACTCAGTAACAAGTTATAGACTTCTAAAAAACTTTACATCTTAGTCTTCTACAATATTCCATGTTAGGCAAGATGATAACTTGCGAAATCTTAAAAGATTATTACCAGACTAATTTTTTTTTTATGCTAGAATCACAATATTTCTAAAAAAAATTGCATAACAAATCCAAATATTTTTTTAAACAATCTTATAATCCAAAGACCTACACAGGGCAAACATTAAACAACTTTCATCACTCTCGAGTGAACTAACATAAATATTTCTTTTTCCACAAGTACACAAATGTATTATAAATTATTATGTCTAAAATACTAATCACTGCAACATGCACAAATACACCAACCATAGACTTAACATTTTAATGATATCCTCTTGAACAGCATTGTAAAAAACAAGTCTTTCAAAAATAGCCTATTTGTCAATTACTGATTTAATTCTGTTGTAGCACTTTTGACACAAGTTGTTCCCTTTGCAAGTTGTTGACTGGTAATAACAAGACAAAATTAAATGCCAATCAAGCAATCAATCAAACAATTGGCAAATAGACTATTTACATGTGGTCACATAAATGATTCAAAACATACAAGAGTAACAAACACTTACAACTTAGATGATTATGCCAGCATAAATGTATATGCCAAAATAGAAGTATATGCCAGCACAGATGTATATGCCAGTAAAGATGATTATGCCAGCATAAATGTATATACCAGTATAGATGTATATGCCAGTAAAGATGATTATGCCAGCATAAATGTATATGCCAGTATAGATGTATATGCCAGTATAGATGTATATGCCAGCATAGATGATTATGCCAGCATAGTTGTATATGCCAACAAAGATGTATATGCCAGCATAGATGTTTATGCCAGCATTAATTTTGTCAAAAATATACAAAGGTAACAAACACTTCAAGCATATACATGATATATGTAAATACCAAAATAGAAGTATATGCAAGCATACACGTATATCATAGTACAGCAAATATAAAACAACAGTTAAAATGCTGATGTACTTTTGATGGGGGTCATCATTGGTGAAAAAGACAGCACAATTCTGTGAACTGGGCATGGTTTCTTATTCCTGCTCATTGTATTATGTTTACAATATAGTAGAAATGGATTGAGAAAAAGTGAAGAAAAAAAAGCATTCATATATATCACAACAAAGCAATATGTATAGCAAATTAATAATTTAACATAGTAAAGTGTGTTTTATGCACCAGTGCATAAACATTAAACTGTGCATTAATTTTGTCAAAATAATATTTCCTGGTGCAGAACTTGAGCCCAGGGACTTTCATAACTATCAATGCTGCAGTTCCTTAAGTTAAAGCTGAAATCACATATATATGACAAATAATTTGACATTATATTTTCTAAAGTTTTGGTTAAATAATGCTCCTTTAGTTACAATATATTACACAAAATTAAACATGCATATTTCATTGGGGAAAAACTTAAAAGCTGTACTGGCAAAAATTCTGAAATGAGTACATACATGTCAATAAACATAACATTGACTTAAGATTTAAGAGCCGTGGTGTAGTGGTTAGTGCATCGGACTACTAACACAAAGGTTCCTGGTTCAATTCCCGTTTGGGATGAAAATTTCATTAACTCAATTTTCGGCTCTCCCTTTAACCATTTGCGAGTATGGTCTTGAGGAAACGATGATAGTCCGTGGGACGGGGACGATAAATGGCTGACCTGTGTTAAGAGAGAGCCATATCTCTTGCACGTTAAAGACACCCTTGTAGATTTCGAAAAAGAGTAGGCTAATGCCGCTACAAGGCAGCACTTGCACCCGCAAAGTGGAAAGGGATTAATATAAGTTGCAAAACTTGTTTCCCAATCCACTATAAATAAATGTGTTTAAACTAACATTGACTTACTACACTTTGAATAAATTAATCATGCTCTGTATATTTCAACAATTTATACATTGGATGTATATAAGAACCAGTAATAGCTTAATTGATTATAATTTCATAAAAAAAAAGTAAGCACCATTATGGGCTTATTTTTATGGCATATTTTTTGTTAATGGTATTAACAAATAAACAATAAATAATTAGCTACTTAAAAGTAAAAGCTAATATATATATATACATCATTTACATGCATCATATATCAGATTTAAAATCTGAATGTAATAACCATCACAATATCATAAAAAAGCCCAGAATATTCACCATCTATGTTTCATACTATAACATGCACCATTGTAGTTAATTGTTAAATTAAAATAAAATACAACAAAAAAGTCAAATATTGTAATAAATAAAATCCTAATGTAATAACAATACAGTTGTTTCTTAACAAAAGAAACTTGAACTAACAATTTGACATAACAACAATTGAAATTTTTTAATACATGAGTAAATTTTGATGAGAACTGTGTTACTCGACTTTATCCTAAGGTTTTCAGTTTAAAAGATATCAGTAACATAAAAGTTGGATTTAAATGACTTGAAACAAGAATGTGTCCACAGTACATGTTTACTGGACCATGAAATTGGAATAAATTCTCTAATCTGGCATTAAAATTAGAATGATCTTATCAAAGGGAACATGTATACTAAGTTTCAAGTTGATTGGACTTCAACTTCATCAAAAACTACCTTGATAAAAAACTTTAACCTGAAGTGTAACAAACGGACGGACGAACAAACAGACGAATAAACGAACGGATGAACGCACAGACCAGAAAACATAATGCCCCTCTACTATTGTAGGTGGGGCATAAAAATGCAGGATATAGTACATATGTTATTATTTCATTATAACGAAAATTATTATATTTGATATTTTTACCACAGTTGTTGAATACTTGTGGTTATATTTCAGCTACCTCAAATAGAAATTATATGAATAAATAAAACTTAAGTACAAGATTTAGACATGTGTTGAAAGGAAAATCCTAGAAAATCATTAGGTAAACAACAGACTTTCCAAGAAAAATTATCATTCAGAGCAGATTGAAATACTTTGTTTAATTATATATCACATTTTTTTATATTTTGGCACATTGTTGTCCACAAGGACTATTGATCTTTTTTCTTTGACTGACATATTTTTTTTATATTTAAATCAAATTTCATAAAATGCCTTTTACAGATAAATTTTCTAAAAAATTACAATGATAACTCTCATAGAGGAGACATTTTCGTAACATATAGAAATCAGGATTACACATGTACAACACATGTTCTTCTATTTTCAAACATCCATGCCACATAATACACACTTTCTCACTACATTTCTAAATAAAGCTTACATACTAAGTGTACTACCTGTTCTTATGAATGTTTCTTTCTCTTGTTCCCGTCGAAATTGTTCTAATAAATAAGTCGGAAGTCTAAATAAACATACAGGGTAACTACGCTGGTTAAGTGGCGGATTGGGTGATATACAGTGCCACATACCAGTATGTATATTGTAAGCTCTTACACAATGGAAAGTACCTTCCATGTCTAAATCCCCAACAACCAATATTTCTTCTCCATCATAGAGAGCCCCATAAACCTGTGATGAGTCGGACATTGTACAAAGCCCTGTTCCACGAGTAGGTAACTGTGCCCAATAGTCATTTCTAGTAGAGTATAATTCTGTTCCACAGAATTTTATATTGTGTCCCCCATGCATTGCACTTGGACATTCAATCCTTCTAAAACCACCTAATACATAAATATCTTTACCCACAGCTACTGCCCGAGCATCACATCTCTTTTCCCTCATCGGTGAAACTGAGGTCCAAGTTTCTGTACGAGTGTCAAAGCATTCTACAGCTTCAAACAACTTTCCCACGGCTCCACCTGCCATTACATAGATTTTTTTGTCAACATTGCAATACGATGACCACACCCTTTTGAGATTCATGTCGGGCAGTGCTGACCACTTGTTGGTATATATGTTATAGACTTCCATAGATGTCAATGGCTCTGTCATGTCATTGCTCCCTCCTATGGCATAAATGTTGTGATCGATAGCCAACAGTCCAAAGCCAACACGGCCATGATTCATTCTAGGAATTTCACACCATTTATTGACCAAGGGATCATACTTTTCACAAGTGTTTAGAATTACACAGTTCTGATCTCGTCCCCCACAAGCATAAAGACATCCTCCTATAAGAAATCATAAACAACTAGGTTGTATATAAAGAAAAATTTAATGCATATCTCTCAGCATTTTCTGGTTTGTAATATACATAGGAGAAGATGACCTGGGATAACTTTTGTATTGTGTTCAGTAATGAGTATAAAAGATTGATACCTATTTTGATACTAGCAACCTAATCTAGTGGAAAGTGTAATATACTGATTCCTTGAAAATGAACCTTTAGTGACAATGTTACAGAAATATTTACAGTATAGTATGTATGCTATTGCATTTTACAAGCAGTTTCCCTTCAGTATCCTTATCATACTACATGTACTAAAGAACATATGTCAATCTTTTAAATATGTTCCGTACACAAATTTGTGTTACAGTTCTATTAATTTACTCTTGTGTTTTAAACTGTATATAAATAAATGTGTAACATGTGTAAGTATTTAATTATCTCCCCTTACCAACATCTACTACGCCATGGCCTGTCCTTCTCCCAATCAAACTTGGAAGATCTATCCAAACGCCTTCTCCTTTGTTGTCCAAGAACACCGGTAAAAGACATCTAACACAGGATTTAATTTCTACATCTTCTTGTTTTCTGAAATAACAAAAAACAAATGTATATGGACATGACTGCCATTACAAGCTGAGCATGTGCTAAAATATTTAAAATGCAATTCTGTGGAAAAGTTTCATTTCCTTCACAATAACAGATATGTAGTTTCCAGTTTAAAAATTTCTGATTAAATTATTTTATTACTGTAGGTTTTCCCTATCTAACAAAAAAATTTCAGAAAAAAATTAAATATTTTTCTTTCTTTACAAATTTCATTTATGACCTTTATTAGTTAAGTTTCATTATCACATGGTACAAAAATCTTTCAAAAAAAATCAATACGTGTTGGCCCCAGATTACTTTTAAAATGTATATATCATTCAAATTGCTCCAAATTATCTCCCTTTGGTGCAAATATGTCATTTTTCGGCATTAAGATTGAAATATCTTTTTTAACTCATCAGTGACTTTTATTTTCTATTATTTTTTCAAATAAGCTGTATTTAAACTAAACTATTGTACAATTTAAGCAATTTCTGTAATTTAGTTCTTTTTTTATTTCGTTATAACGTCTGTTTATTCTATTAGATCAACAGAAAAAAAGTACCTTTACCAAACTGTATGCTTCTTTTGGATGTAGATTATGAGCGTAAATGAACGGTGACCCCATTTTTTTAACTTAATTTTTCTAGTAAGTATAAGATATAGTTCATTTATAGAAAATATAGCGAAAAACCTATATTTTAAAAAAAATATTGATTTAGACCCGTGAGCCCCTTAAACTCCTTTATTGTGTTAGGTACGAATGTAACGGCAATTTGCCTACATTGAGTGAATGCCCTTAATTCTAGCACTGATTAACTGTTAAAATCAATTGCCAAAATTTGCCTTAAAATTACCTAAAATAATATCAAGTAATAATTATATTCATTTTCATGCAGCTGCATACAGTAAAAATACTACCATCTGGGACTATTATACTATTAATATAATAGTCCCAGCTACCGTATTATGGATCCCTGATTAAAAGGGTAGACAAGGATTAAGGTGGTACCCAACACTTTCACTAAAATTAATTTGGCTCGTTTAATTTTCATAAAATTTTAACAAAATATTTACTTTGACCCTTTGACAAAAACATAAAAAATTCAAAAAAATTTAACCAACCGTTTTGTCAGAAAAAATACACTGGTTATATAGCAGTTTGACATACACTTATTTTGATTATTGAGAAGCATAATATTCCCTTAAGACACAATGTAATTAAAACGTTTAGCTGATTTTACAGAGTTATCTCCCTGTAGTGTTAGGTAGCACCTTAATTGAGTCAACATATACAGGGCAATCCTGTCTACCCTGTTATACTGTTATTCTGTCCTACCAGTTTAATCTGTCTACCTATTCATCACAGTCAACACAATCAACCTTCCCGGTCAACCATTCAAATTGGGTCAACCCTTGCAACCAGAAGAACCAGCTCAATGTTTACATGGTGACTAACCACTTGTATGTTTACTTACATAGAAATAGGACCTTCCCCTCCAGCAGCCAAAATGACATCAGTAAATCCCCGACAACGTTCATCCTCCTCTTTCCTTTCTGGACTTAGATCATGTGTACTTTTAAGACAAGCATAAAACTCTGGATCAGCAGGACAATTTCTTTGAAGGTATGGTCTACTAGTATTTAACTGTTTCACTCTTATACAATCCCTGATTATCCCTTTTGAATCTTCTTTCCTGCTAGTCTCATCAAATTTATTCCATCTAAGAATGCTGTTAAATATATCCTCCTCAGACCTTACATTCAAGGTATCCCTTTTGAGAATCTCCCTCAAATCTTTGGTTTGTAGTCGTAAGAATTCTTCACAGTGACTGATATCTCTATGGAAACACAATAAAAAACCATTGGTCTTGAATTTTTGTTCATTCTAAATGTTAAAATGCAATCACACATAACATGTATAACAAAAATAAAATATTGCTGTTAATAGAGGAATAGAAATATTAAAAAGATTCAAACATTTACAAGATTTTGCATACAACTTGGGCATTGGAATTAAAATTTGCTAATATACAATGTAGTAAATTTTAATTGTTTAAATCACTTACTATGACTAAAACTTACATTATCAATGTTTATTATAAAATGAATGGAGGCAATATTGGTGAAGAAAACATCATCAAGATTAAATATGCATTATACCAAATTAATAGTCTACTAGTTTTTCTTTTAAGTCTGTATACTGATGCAATAAAATTTTAATTTTAATCATAAACAAAGTCTTGGGTCAACAAATTAGAATCATAAGGGAGCAACCATTTAATTTCAAAAGAAAAGGGGCTTAAGGTCGCCTACTTTAGTTGGATATACAAATTATATTGATAACCCAATATTTTTAAAAATATTTAATCAATAAGCATTCAGCAAATAAGTGTTTTCCTCATATTTTTTTTTTTAAAGTGAACAAACATGTATTACCACAATTATGTTGAATTAATAATCATTCAAATCATTTTTCTTTTTACCTGAAGTGTTCATCCAAGTAACTGGAAGCTTTGTGATGTACCCATGGACAGGCATACAGTGCTGAAAATTCTCTTATACCAATGCAATTCTGTGGAGTGATACACTGTTCTATATATTCACAACATAGTGCCTTTAAATCAATCAGTAGAAGTAGATCTGATGCTTGTAATATATCTTGTATGTTCTCATCACACAAACTGATGTTTGAAGTGTAAATATAGTCTAGAATCGTACCAAACGTGTCCTCACCAATACCTAGAGATGTTAAATCGACAACTGACGGGTCTGTAGTGTGACTGTGAGTATGTGTAGAGTCATCATAATTAAAGACCAATCTGAAACAAACAAGAAAGCTCATTTTATATGTGACAATTTAGTTTGGACTGAAACCAGTAATTCTAAAAAATATCTTTAGCTAGAACGATAAAAGTCTTTCCAACTCTATTCAATGAGCTTTAGTAAACTGCTTATGTATTCATGTATTTTGTACCATATCCATACAATGTTGGTTCCATTTCTATGTGTATTAATATTAATAAATTATGATCTGACAAAAGTATTGGTTTATATATGTTTAGGACCATACAGGTATTTACGCTGTGTTAGAGACCCATTGGTGGCCTTTAGCTGTTTGTTACCTGCTAATTGGTCGGGTTGTTGTCTTTTTGACATAATTCCCATTTCCATTTTCAATTTTATTCCTTAACAGACACTCCTGGTACACTGAACAAATGCTAAACCAAAATCAGTGCAATCTATGTTAAATATCGTAGTGTAGGGGTATTTAAAATCCTGACTATCGAAGAAAAAGGAAAAAGATAAAAAAAGTTAAATATTTCCTTAATATTGGTTTATTTGTTGCCTTGCTGTTGCTATCTCTTGAGTACAATTATTGCACCATTTATCCTGTTGAGAGTTTCGTCAGTACTGTAAGTTGTAACCACAGGTGTATTTTTAAATTATCAATAATCAATATGTATGTTCCAGACCCTATGAGTATTTGACTGTATGCTTACTTTAAATTTTCAAAATATTCATACAGTCGGAGCATACGTGTGCGGTCTGACTGATATTACAAAGTTGGTCAAGTGTATTGGATACAAATGCATATAACATATCAACACAACTTAACTCTCAAATTAATATAAAAATGTGCAATGGTCTTTATATTTCAACTATTTTTTAAAAATTCCCGCTTATTGAATCTGTTAATCTCTTGTATTTTGTATGTGATCAGAAATACATTTATATATGATTAATTGAATTAATATGATGACTGAAATTGAAGATATTGTAAAAAAACATAATGTGGAAGGACAATTGTTTTAGAATGTTTAGCAAATTTACAAAAAATGCAAATGCAACAGTCAGGGGACTTACTTAAACAAGTGATTTTCTAAATCACTGATTCAAGTAACATTATTTCCATAAAGGTTGGAAGTTAAAGTTGTCTTTCTTTAATAATCACTTATTTAAGTAGTACAAATTAATCACTAGATGAAGTGATCAAATTTTGTTTAGCTTTAAATATAGAATACTAATGATCCAGGGACTTATTATGTTTCTAAACTTATCAGAACCAACATCTGTGTTGTCTAGGATGACCAGGTCATTTCAGTTGATGACCTTGTACTGAATCTAGGATAATGACATAAAAATCACTTGTTTAAGTATCAGACTTCAATTTCCTTACCAAAAATCACTTCTTTAAGTATCATTCTTTTAATAACCCCCACTAATTTCAACACCCGCGAACAGTGGAATTTTTATAGCGAACAGTAGAATTTTATTACATAATCTGAAAGATGAAACCTTGGACTTCACAGGAAAAATACTCCCACTGCTGTGAAATTTTTTTTAAGAAAGTATCAGTTCATTATGTAAAGCCATTATTATAGCATTTTTCAATTAAAATAGAATTTTCATCAAAATGATAGCATCAAAGGCATAAATAAACCTTGCTACTTAAGAAAAGCAAAAAGTTCATATTTTTTTTTATTTTACTAATTAAAAGATATTATTTAAACCTGTGTGTTTAAAATTTTGAAAAAACTACAAAATCCCAATTTGTGACAAAAGCTCAAATTTGCTACTCAAATAACAAAATGATAAGTAAAATCACTTATTTCAGTAAGTCCCCTGACTGGCAAAGGAACATGCATGAACTGCAAAAATGTAAATGTAAAAATATTATGTTACTTGTGAGAGGGAGAACAAAAATAGGATATAGATATACAATTAAACCAATATTTCAATTGTTCGTTTGTTCATCTACTAGTTATTTTAATAATAATAATTTGTAAAACCAAAAAAAAAGATTGTGACGAATGTTTGTTCAAATTTATCCGATATGATCCAATAACATGCATGGTCAGCTTGTACTGAACCATAGGGGTATACTCATACGGTCAAACCGTACTGGTATGGTTGGAACGTACAAGAATATGTATACATTCCATACACATACAGTCCAAAACTCATCATTTGCTCATATGTTCTGAAACATGTATATTTATATTTTATTGATTATTCAAAAAAGTATTTGATTCAGCTGATTGTCATGATTGTCTGTTTGTTGTGCAAGCATGACAAGATTTTTATTTTACCAAATTAGAGGATCTGGTACATGTGTCTATGTAAATAATTAGATGTGGTATCATTCAATGAGAAAACTATCCACCAAAGTTGAAATGAAGTGGCTGTATTAAAGTCAGCCAAACAGCCTTCAACAATGTATGTTGAAGTATAGCAATGCTTTTTTTGTTTTAAAATCAATTTTTTTTAAATGAGCCATTTAAGAGGAGATAACTCTTTTAGTACAAAATTTATACAGGGCCAATAGGGATTTTTGTTATTTTTACTTGTACATGTAGCAAGAAAACAAGTTAGGTGACACCATGTTTTCTTTTTATTTTCTTAAAACATATTATGGAACCTTTCTTCTCACAATTTATTTCAAAATTCTATCTCATAGAATTTTTTTTAAGCACACTTAATATGTGTTTTTTCATGAACAAACTAACCAAATTTTGGCAATTTTCAACGACTCAAAGATCGAAAAATAGCACGGTGACCCATACTTTTTATTAAATTTTTGAAAAGAGCATAGTAAAATCTTCATTTTGGCAAATTATAAAAAAATAATTTAATTCTGTCTCAAAAAATGTATACTTATGATCTACCTTAATGCAAGGAAATGTTTTTGCACATGCAATGACATGCATCATTTTCATCTTATCTTAATGACTTCCTAAATGAAGATGTGTGTTCGTTTATTCGGAAAAAAATATATTTTAGATTCCGGTTAATCAATTGGAAAAGGACATTTATACATTTAGTATTAGAAAAGTATTTTTTTTTGGCCCTTATTCCTAAACAGTTAACATGGTTAAGGCCATAACCCCAATATAAATCCCAACCTTCCTTTTTAGGTATGGAAACTTGTGGTACAATTTCAGAAAGATCCATACCCTTACACACAAGTTATTGTCCGGAAACTAATTAAGTGTCTTTGGAAGACGCAGCCGACGATAATGTAAAACCAATATATACGACCCCAAAATATATCCTTGTCTCATGGGTATTTGTGCTGTTAAAATGCGTAGTGGCGTCACACTCCATTGAAAAAGCATACATATATATACAATGTATACTGTAACATGTAGTACAAAGTCATATGACATCCAAAGCGTAGGATCTGACCATATATTGTATATCATGTTTATGTAATATATATGTGTTTCTCGTTTTGTTTATATAGATTAGACCGTTGGTTTTCCCGTTTGAATGGTTTTACACTAGTAATTTTGAGGCCCTTTATAGCTTGTTGTTCGGTGTGAGCCAAGGCTCTGTGTTGAAGGCCATACTTTAACCTATAATGGTTTACTTTTTAAATTGTTACTTGGATGGAGAGTTGTCTCATTGGCACTCAAACCACATCTTCCTATATCTATATTCAATAAATTTAGTATGGGTGCCAATTAACCAGGTGTCAATTTGACTTTACCAGTCCTGATTTGACTAAAATTCAGGAGTCAATTTCACTAAAATCATGAAAATACTTAGGACTAAGATTTATTGCAAGTATTTGGGTTGGGATCCTGCTAACATGTTTAACCCTGCCACATAAAATATGTTTGAGGCTGTCCCAAGTCAGGAGCCTGTTAATTCAGTGGTTGTCATTTGTTTATGTGTTACTGTACATATTTGTTTTTCATTCATTTTTTTACATAAATAAGGCCGTTAGGTTTCTCGTTTGAATTGTTTTACATTGTCTTATCAGGGCCTTTTATAGCCGACTATGTGGTATGGGCTTTGCTTGTTGTTGAAGGCTGTACGGTGACCTATAGTTGTTAATGTGTGTCATTTTGGTCTTTTGTGAATAGTTGTCTCATTTGCAATCATACCACATCTTCTTTTTTATATTAATTGTTCATAACTGCAAAAATGAACTGAAGATCAATCTTTTTCAAATGATTTTTGAGAAACCAATCCAGGCTGACAATGGTATTTATATGACTTGTTCCTAACTGTCATCTATATTGTACTATAGCTTGTTTAACTGACATGACTGCATGAAGACTAGTGAAGTGACTACACAAGTATGCATAAGAGGAGTTGTTAAAAGACGACTCACATCCAATTATATTCCTGTGTGTTTTGTAAGTAGAAGACAAATGCTTAGCTATACTAAGGAATTATGTTTGGGAGAATACAGATTAATACAAAATAGTAGAGTAATAGTACCGAAAATAGTGACTTGCTGCAGCAAGAACATTTTTTTGGACAGGTATTTTTGAACCATTTAAAACAACAGTGCCATCACAAAAGCGTAGTAGCTTTCTATTTTCATTTAAAGCAGATAAAATTTTCTTTGCATGACGGTCAGTTGAAAAGCTTTGTGGAGAAGTCGTCGAAGTTCCAGCTTCGACATCCATCTCAGCTGTTACAGTACAAAACTGGTTTCATAATATTAGAGACTATTGACCTTCTACGACAATCCGCTTTTGATCAACCGAAAACCAGTTTTCGATTTTTTTTACAGTAAAGTGGTGATCCTCTTATTTTACCAAATATTTTTTACATTTTAGATTTTAAGGTACCGTAGTTCAGGGGTAAAGAAACAAAAATGCAGAATTTAATTACACTTTGACAATGAAGATTTTAATATGGTTTTTTTCTTCAAATAAATGATAAAAAGTATGGGTCCCCACGCTTTCTTTCAAGGTATTAAAGAGGCTTTCAAAATTGCCAAAATTTTCTTAAATTGTTTATGAAAAAATACATTTTTGTGCATAAAAGAAATCTACGAGACAGAATTTTAAAATAAAATATGAAAAGATAGGATTTATTATATATTTTAAGAAAATAAAAAATGGTGTCCAAAGTAAAACATGAAAATTTCCTAAAACACGTCCAGTATACATTTTGTACTAAAAGAGTTACCTCCCCTCAAATCGGGTTATTTGAAAAATGAATTCTAAAACCACAAACATTTGGTATTTTTTTTACACATTTTTTACAATGTTTTGAATTACTTAGTTTTCTTTATACAAATAAACAGTTTAACCAATAAATTGCAAATTTACAGATTTGGGCGAACAAATGGAAGTTTTTAACGACCTTGACTTGCTATACAGCCCTTGCACGGTCGGTTAACTATACTTATTATTATATATATGATTGTATAATCCAAGATGGCGGTAGTCCCCCGAAATGCTGTCTAAATACCGACTGTGCAAGGGCTGTATAGCCAGTCAATGTCGTTAAAATCTTCTATTTGTTGTTACTGTCTATAGGTAAATGCATGGTAACGACCGTGCAAGGGCTGTATAGCCATTCAAGGTTGTTAAAAACTTCCACTTGTTGTACTGTCTACTGGAAGATATTTTACAAACAATTGAAACAACTGACAAGCTTGTATTTTATCAACTTTTAAATAAATGCGAAATTGTGTAAGCTCAAAACAGTCTGAGTATGTATAGTGTAAGAAGAATTTAAGTCGATTTACTTTTTTGGAAGCAAATTGGCAGGGGATTTTTTTTAAGAGGGGCGAGTTGGTAAAAAAGTGGGTCGATTTGTCCTGCTTTCATATAATCTCATCCCCTTAAAAAATCACCCGCACACTGTAGTCTCCTAAGGCCCGCTACAGTGGCGGATCCAGAAATTTCATAAGTTGGGACCCAGTAACAGCATAAGAGGGGACCCTCTCTGAGCTTGCTCTAGTGATTGTCTATGTAATCAACCAATATTTTTCAAGTAAAAGGGGGGCGTGTTTCTTCTAAATCCGCCTCTGCACCACGTACATTTTTCCATGAATTTGAAAAATACAATATTTCATCCTGTTTTACTCTTAATTTGTCCTCTTGTGACTTCTTGATATTTTGTCTCCGTTGACGTTTCTCTAAGGCCATTGTTTTCGTTGCGAGAAACGTCAGAAGAAAGAAAAAGTTGCTTTAAGAGTGACATATAATCTACACTTCAGTGTAGTAAACTACTTGGACCCGAACAAGTTTGCGGTGACTTGAACTTTCAAGTTTAGAGTTAACATTTAAAGAAAATCGAAGACAAGACACAGTCACACGTTTATTTAAACCTACCAAGGTGCCTATCATTTGCATAAGGGTAACCTATCTGGGCTTTATATGAAAGGTGTGCGCATGCGCTAGAAGATGGCTGTTTTTTTCTGAAGCTCCGAGATAGAGACTTATAATTTGTGAAAGTTTCCCTGTTTTTCGCATCTTTCAAAGATAATACACAGCCATGAGTGACCTTACATCTACATACACGTTTTAAAACAATTTTCCTACAACAACATTATTTTTTGATTGAGTTGTGGCCTTTTTACTAATCTCCACGTGGTAAACTCAGCATCCAATATGGCGCCCAAAGTGAAAGATATTTGTAACAATTGTAATAAGGATGTGGTATCTAATGACAGAGCCTTATCATGTTCTATTTGTGATAAATGGTTCCACATCAAGTGTGAAAGGGTTCCTGTCGCAGATTATGACTTCTTACAAAAATCAGATGATAGTATCCAGTGGGTTTGCAAGGGTTGCAAAGGGGCTTCCCAGAAAATTTGTAAGATGTTGACTTTAATGCACACAAGACAAGATAAGATAGAAACAGAAGTTGTTGGTCTAGCAAATAGTCTGAAAAATTGTAATGAAAGGATAAATTCAGTGGATAAAAATTTATCCCAGCTTAATGAAAACTTACCCAAGATGGTGTCACAACAAATAAGTCAGATTATTGATGACAAGTCAGAGGAAGAGAAAAGAGAAGCAAATGTTATTATATTTGGTATTCCTGAAACTGAGGAGGGGGACTCTAAAATGAAAGATACTGAATTTATTCAGGGGCTATGTAGTGATTCTTTAGGGATTGACAATATTGCTATTGACGAGATTACACGTTTAGGTGCAAAGCCTAAGAAAGGCTCAGGGAAATTCAGGCTTACTAGGTTAGTTGTTAAGGATAATACCTCTAGGAACAATCTATTCCGTAATGCTTATAAGTTGAAAGACACCAAGATAGGTGCTCACAAGAAAATTGGCATAGGCAGAGACCTCACAAAAAAACAGAGAGAAATTAATAATGCTCTACGTATTGAACTGGGTCAAATGAAAAAGGATTTTCCACATAGGAGTTGGGCCATTCGTAGAGAGAAGATAGTTGAATTGCCAAAATCGGGGATTCCTCCATGGGCCCCCGATACATAATGATAACAATGATTATTCAGATACTTCAAATGTAAATATGTTAACAGTTAATGTTGATAATTTTGTTCCAGTTAATAGTTATGTTAAAGTTACAGTTAATGACAGTACAAATGAGTTAAATATGTCGCAAGGTATTTCCAATACCCAACCAGTTAAGGAGGATAAGAAATTTACTCCGAAGGATAATTTGAAGTCGTTGAGAGTTTTGTTTTCAAATGTTGACACCCTGTCAAATAAGCGTTCAGAGTTTGAGGCACATTTATCAATTGAAAAGCCACATATAATAGGTTTATGCGAAATATATCCTAAGAACTCTATGGATAAATCGATATCATCTATGCTAAATCTAGCTGATTATGAAAAGTATTTACCGGACAAAGTTGGGGATAGAGGTGTAGTTATTTATATTCACAAGTCTTTGACTGCTTTTAAAGTTGACATTTTATCGGAATCTGCTTTTAATGAATCGGTGTGGTGTGAAGTTAAATTAGAAGGAACTGATAAACTGTTATTGGGCTGTATTTATAGGAGTCCGTCGTCTGTATCCTGTAATAATAAGAAATTAAATGATTTAATATGTCATGCTCGTAACTTAAAGTACAGCCATTATTTAATTATGGGAGACTTTAACTACCCTGAAATCAAATGGGTTGATAATGAAGTATCAAGTGGTATTAACACAGATCCTTTTAAATTTTATGAGTGTATGCAAAACAATTTCCTATTTCAACATATATGTACACCGACACGTTTTCGTACTGGTCAAAATGCCAATTTACTTGATTTGGTTTTCACAAATGAAGAAAATATGATATCCAAAGACTCTATACAAATGGATTCGCCAGTTGGGAAGAGTGACCATTGCATGATAACTTTCGATTTTTGTTGCTATTTGAATAATGAGAATACTTCTGGCGATCGTTTTTCATATTTTAGAGGTAATTATGAGACTTTTAATGAGACTCTAAACGACATTGACTGGGATGTTCTGCTAAATAATAAAAGCATTAATGAAATGTGGAAATGTTTCTCTACTGTGATGTCCGATAACATTGATAGATTTATTCCGAAGAAGAAAAATGACCGTAAATTTATAAGCCCACCTTTGTGGATGGATAGAGCTACTAAGTCTGCAATTGTCAAGAAACGTAAATCATGGAAAAAATATAAATATTCAAGAAATAATTTGTCATATATCAAATATGTGAAGGATCGCAATGAATGTACAAATACTGTTAAAAATGCCAAACTTAGTTTTGAACAAAAAGTGGCCTTAGAATCAAAGACTAATGTAAAGTCGTTTTGGAATTATGTTAACAGTAAACTCAAGACTAGATCAGGAATAGGTACGCTTGAGAAACCGGATGGTACTTTGGCATCCAGTACTGCTGACAAAGTTGAAGTTTTAAATCAGTTTTTTACTAGTGTTTTTACTCAAACGGAGGACTTGAAAGATTATGATACTAATTCAGTGTCGAACAATTATTTAAATGATATTAATATTTGTCAGGAAGATGTGATAAAGAAACTTAATAAATTAAAGACAGATAAATCTGCAGGACCTGATGGTCTCCATCCGAAAGTTTTATATGAAGTTAGACATGCAATTTGTTATCCATTGTTTCTAATTTTTAATAAGTCTATCAAAGAGGGGAAAGTTCCAGACGATTGGAAAAATGCCATAGTATCACCGATATTTAAGAAAGGGAAAAAACTAAAACCTGGTAATTATAGACCTGTAAGCTTAACATCAGTGGTATGTAAGATATGTGAATCCATTATTAGAGACAATATTATGAAGTTTATTCTTACAAACAATCTTTTTACTAGTAGTCAATATGGCTTCCGTCCTGGTAGATCATGTGTTACTCAACTCCTAGAGGTTCTGGATGAGTGGTCAGAATTAATTGATAGTGGTTTTCCACTGGACTCGATTTTCCTTGATTTTTCCAAGGCGTTTGATACTGTACCGCATCAGCGTTTATTTTTGAAACTTGAAAAACTTGGAATAAAGGGATGCATTTTAAATTGGATAAAAAGTTTTCTATCTGGGCGTAAGCAATGTGTTCGTATAAATAACACAACATCAACATGGTCAGACGTTGTGAGCGGTGTACCTCAGGGAAGTGTTTTAGGACCAGTTCTTTTCTTAACATTTATAAATGATCTTCCTGATGTAGTAGAGGGCATAGTGAAAATTTTTGCTGATGATTGTAAAGTTTATTCTAAAGTCTCGTCAGATTATGAGCAAAGTAAGTTACAGGAAAATTTGGACAGATTATGTGAATGGTCAGATATGTGGAAATTAAAATTTAATGCTGCTAAATGTAAAGTATTGCATATTAATCCTGACAATGACCTGCAATATCGTTATACCATGTTGGATGAATCTGGAAATTTTATTGCATTATCTACAGTGAATGAAGAAAAGGATCTTGGAGTAACTTTCGAGTCTAATTTGAAATTTGAAAAACATATAAGTGATATTTATAACAAAGCGCAGAGAGTGTTGTCTCTTATTCATCATTCTTTTGATTACATGGATCAAGATATGTTTCTTACTATTTATAAATCAATAGTGCGTCCGCTGCTTGAATATGCGACATGCGTCTGGTCACCGTATCTTAAAAAAGACATCCGTAAACTGGAATCTGTACAAAGGAGGGCCACAAAACTGGTGAAAAATATTTGTCATCTTAATTATGAAGACAGGCTACGTTCATTGGGTTTGCCAACTTTGGAATATCGTAGGGATAGGAATGACATGATACAAGTCTACAAATCGTTGCATGGTATAGATGACATCGACTGGATGAAGCTATTTACTTTAGCACCATCTAATAATACTAGAGGTCACTCATTAAAACTGTTTAAAAAACAGTGTAAGACCACACATAGACTAAATACTTTTTCAATTAGAGTAGTGGATCAGTGGAATAACCTGTCTGATTTAACAGTGACGGCAAAGACTCTAAATAATTTTAAGTCTGCACTAAATGGCGAAAACTGGAACCCTTATAAATTCATATGTTCGTGTTAATTAAGCGTTCAGCTGCGCACACCCAAATAAGTGTTTTTTACTATAAGTTTAAATATATATTATATATATATATATTAATTATGAGAAGAGAAATGCATATACGACAATCCAAGATGAGGGGTCAGTAGAAGCCTTTGGCTTATTTAACGACCCGAAGATAAAGGTATAAAGGTATAAAGGTATTATATCTTTGTTTTAATTCTTAGAAAGCTCAGATAAATGACAAATCATGACAGGTATCTGATTATCGATAACAATAGGGCTCTTCACGGTTAGTTCGGTCATATTGGATAGGGGGCAGATTTTCATAACAGAGGTAAAAATGGTGTGAAAAATACGGGAAAACATCATTAAAACAGAGCTGTTGCTTGGAAACACACATAGGATTTCCCACACTTTCATACTATTTCCACCTCCTTCCAAAAAATCTGCCCCCTATCCAATATGGCCGAACTAACCGTGAAGAGCCCTATTAAACATAAATTGTTGCAAAACCATACTAAGGCAGTAAGGAAGGTTTTTTAAAAGCAATACCGTAACTAAGATCGTTGTCTAGTGGTTTAGACCGATGGCTACAGTGCTGAAGTCCCAATTTATGAATTTCATCATGTTCAGTACAAATAGGGCTTTTCACGGTTAGTTCGGCCATATTGGATAGGGGGCTAAAATACGGGAAAACATCATAGAAACAGAGCAGTTGCTTGGAAACACACATAGGATTTCCCATACTTTCATACTATTTCCACCTCTTTCTAAAAAATCTGCCCCCTATCCAACATGGCCGAACTAACTGTGAAGAGCCGTATTCCATAACTCTACTGTGTGCATGTATCAACCAGTACATGCCAAGATAAAATAACAAAAACATTGTGTATTTACAGGAACAAAAACAAGTAAAATTATGTGATGTTTGCAACAACTGTACAGGGTTAAAATGAGGTATCAATAGTTACGCCAGGAACTGCCACACACATACCCTGAAGGCATCTGTTGTGGGGGCTTGGATGGCACTTTCATGTAGTTGGTTCCAGTCAACAATTGGGCTTGGGATGAAACTGTATTTATAGGCATACGTTGAAGTGCTGACTCTGGAAAACCTGTCTCTGTGTATTCCACAGAGAAAAAGATATTTTTATATCATATGGCTTCAGTAGTTACAGTCATAGTGTTGTAAATTCTTAAGTCAATTGTCAGAGATTCCCAAATAACAATAAGGTCTGCAGAAAAACAACAAAAAGACTGTCAATAAACTCAGCAGGGAAAGTTTGACTGAGCAACATGAATTTGACCAGAAATTGGATAAATAATCACCAATCTGTTTTGATAGAATACCAGAAACCCTAAAAGAAGAATAAAAAGTACTAACATTTGAAGTAGACTAAACCATGTAAACAAAGTCATTATAAGCTGAAAACTTAACCCACCACTATATAATGCTATATAAACCATTGTCAAAGGTAACAACTGAAAAACAACTGACTTAGTGCAGACATACAACATTATAATAAAAGAATATACTGAAGATTTTATTGAATTTTGTTTAATATACATTTAATTTTTGCAGTTGCAGAATGGTGGCTGCTACTTTAAAGTTTGAAGGGACTTTGACTCCTTCAGACCCTCAAAAAAATTCAGTACTGATCATTGGACAGCCTAGATATTTATTAAAGATAAAATATAGTGACGTGAAAGTAAAGTTAGAACCAAGAGTTGATGAAGAGGTATGAATTATATCAAGTCAAACATTAAAACCAGTGTAAAAGTGAAGTAGAGGTATACATGTAATAGGAAAATGTATAAAGGTTACTTCATGGGCAATCTGAATATTTCCAGTTTCTTTATTTTAAACATTAATTTATTATGCATTCAACTGGACATTTATTAAATCAATTTTCTAATAACTTCATTTTTTTATATATAAGTTTGAATTTGTCATTATTAATTAATTATGCATTTAACTTGACATTTACTAAATCGATCTTCTAATAACTTCATTTTTTTTATATAAGTTTGAATTTTTCATTATTAATTAATTATTTTGAAATTTAGCTTAATCTTACTTTTCATAAATTTGTTTGAAATCCGTGATAAAAGAATTACAATTTATTATTTGAAAGTGACTTATAGACCAAATGGGTCGGGTGTATTTTATTGTGTATGTAATATATTTGTACTTTACTGAAATGTGATTACACATGTCACTATGATAAACATTTACTTACTTAATTTACTTACTCAATAAGCTGTAGACAAAAAACTCAACAAATATCTTAAACTCATACAGCAATCAACAATAGACAATCATTTTTCATTGGAAACCAAATTTTCATTGATATTGTGAGTACAGGTGAATCACGAAATTAAATGTTCAATGAATTACAAAATTTCTATAGGGTTGTAAGCAGACTTCAGTAAAACTATGAAATTAGATATCCATGAACTTGTAATAAGTTTTCCTGAATCCACAAAAAATTGGTACCCACTAAAAAAAATGTATCAACAGTATCAAAGCAATATGTAATCAACAACAGACAGGTTCAATGAGACAACAAACTGATAACAACAACCGAACAAAAGGCTCCTGACTTGGGACAGGCTCATTTGAATGTGGTAGGGTAAAACTTTTTGAAGGTGTCAACCATCCCCTAACCCAGGACAGTTGCGTAACAGTACACCATATTAAAGAACAAACAATCAAAGCTTGAAAAGGATTTAACTCATCAGATCAATTCAAAGGACAAATGAAGGAGCAAAAATATCTACCAAAAACACTGACTGGACATGGCAGGGAATTTATACATCCCTAAAAACAAAAAGACACAAAATGCAGATCTGAGAGTACACCTATATAATGAAAGCTAGTTCAAAGCGGATACTAACTAAAGTATATATTACTTTCTGTAATATACCTGGTCAACTATTGCAAAGAAGAAGGAAAAAAAATGCATGAGTATATCTGATCCGTTTAAAAATTAAGACACCGTTTACATGTAAATGTTAAACATTTGAATTTTATCTACATTCAATAAAACTGATTCAAATTCTAAGTATATAACACTGTGTTAACTAAAAGCAGTTGAGATAAAATACTTTTGAAGATAATTGCTGAAAAGAAGTACATGGGATTTATTGTTGACACATCAATACAATTGGTAAATTGATATATATACTGCAGCTGTGCTATTTAAGCAGTCAAAATGCATTGACTGTATATTTATATGTGATATACCGTATATCACCTTGTTTATGACGTTGCCAATTCGTTTCTGTAGAGTTTTATTTATGTCGTCTAACAAAACACAGGTTCGCGGCAATTTTATGTTGTCCGCTCACAATTTAAAAATGGCGGTTTTTAGTCTTTTTACCCTAAATACTTCATTTTGAACAGTTATAAGAGTTGTAGTATATAAAGAATAACTATAAATTGTCTCGAAATATCAATCTGTTATTTGTACTCGGCGCGAAACAGGTAGAAATGCTTGGCACAGCCTTGCTTTCTACCCGTTTCTAAGCCTTGTACAAATAACATTGATATTTCGAGACAATGTATGTTTATTCTATATATATGTGTTAACAGTTTATTAATAGTTCACTTTGTGTAAATAGGTCATGCTTGTCAAATTCAATATATTTTATGTTTTCAGACTTTTAAGAAAGCTTTAGACTCTAATTCAGAAATATGTGCTTTATGGTTGAATAATGCCACTTTAGCCCAGCTGCCTGTCAAATGTAGTCGTCATAATACACCTTCAAGGGCTCATGCTTTAACTAAAATGGTCAAGAGCTGTCTACGTGGAGGAGATGAATTTGTAGTGGTACAGTACCTGTATTGTTTAGAATCATTATCTATTTACTTTATACAGAAAAGGGTTAGACTTTGAAGTTAGGGACACTGTAAATAAATTTGGAGTGCCGACCTTATTTTATTCAGAATATAATAAATGAGGTTCCTAAATCTTTGATTTAATATATAATCAACATGTAATCCATTGACCACATGAGATTTACTGCTCTAAAATAACATTATGAGGGGATTTTTCCTGTACAGATTTTAACCATCTATATTTATATATATAAAGCTATCATCCTATTAGTTGTGAAATAGTAAAAATGTTGCTTTTTTTTAATAAAATTTTGAGATCTGCAATTCAGTTTTGTTGAAAAACTAAATCTATTTAAGCCAAGATATATTTATAACCATACAAGTTTTTGTTTCTGTTTATTTTTAAGGAGCATACTTGAATAGATTTGTATGTTTATTCCTATTATTTTTCAGATTGTTTGTGAGAAAAAAGATGTAGTTGCAACAGGATGTGGAGTTGCTAGAGCACTGCCTCTTTACCATGGCAAGTCAGCATCTGTCTCTCCTCAGAAAGTCACTGTACAGTTTCTTTTGGCTAACGAAGACAGTCAGACACCACTCTCACAATCAGAATTAGACTGTCTTACAGCTCAGGCTCATGGTATAAGGCTTTCTGCAAAGATAGTGGATATCCCATGTAATATTATGCATACTAATACATTCCTAGAGGTAATCAATTAGCTTTAGAACGTATTAATATCAAGATATTGAAGTTTCATTTACTCTTTTATTTTGGCCCTGAAAGATTTTAAATGCAATGCTGTTGTATAAGTTTTATGAAAAAGTATGATAAAATGTCCAATCATTTCAGTTCAAAAAGATTTTGACCTAATGCACTATTAGTTATGTATATTGGACTTTAAAAAGGTATATTTGTTAATGCATGCTTCTGTGTATAATTTGGCAAAATAATTTGTCAGTTTTTCGTAAAAATTAAAAATGGGTTCAACAATCCTCCAAAAATATTTTTGCTGAAACTTTTTAGATATTCTATAGTCTTTACTTCATTTTTTTGTACTTGGTAACCAAAACATCAAATAAGGTTGAAAAAGATGACAAGTATCTAGAAAAACAGTCTAAAATGAAATATATTTCTGTTTTAGACTTATATATTTATAATACATATTATACATTATACTGTTTGGTAAAGGTAATATGAAATGCTAGATTGTTCACCAATATGACCTTGAAAGGCTTTAAGCTAACTTTTGTACATGCTGTTAATACAGAAATGTGACTCATATATATATACTAGAACACACCCGTGATATCGCGGGTCTGTGACTGAATTAAAGTATATAACTATGCGCAAGCCTTATTTTAGTATTAGTATTGTCATCTGATAAAGCCATGCCGATTATAAGATACAAAGTTTTCTCTGCTTTCAAATCTTTCTGTTTGAACCCGTCGAACTGCAACTTATCAATTATTGGTAATATTAATTATTTGGAAAACAAAAGGTCCTTGAATGGAGTATTTTTTAATCAACAGCATTGTCCGATATTAGTTATAAATAAAGTTGAATTCTTTGATTCGCTGTTTTACGTCATGCCCGCTAACAAATTGAAAACTGTACCTCGTCGCCTTATTTTTAGTCCAGATTTTTAGTATTCGTATTGTTATCTTAGAAAGTCTTACTGACTAAAATACTACAGTAGGTAACAATTTGACAATTTAGTAGTGTCAACCCTGTGAATATGACCCGTGTATATAGCATATTAATCCTGAATACACCGTTTGTTGGTGCGCAGGCCTGTCATTTTGCGGAACGTACAGATAAGGTAATAGGTAACCGGTGACTATACTATTGGTATCGGTATCGGACTCAACCCGGAACTTCTTAATTATTGGCAATATTAATTACGTGGAAAACAAAAGGGCCTGGATTGGTGTAATTTTTAATCTACACCTTTATACTATATTAGTTATATATAAAGTCAAATTCTTTGATTCGTAGTTTTTACGTGATGACGGCTGACAAAATGGACCTCGTAATTTTAGTATTATAGATATATATAAGAAAAAGTTAAGTAAAGTCCGTATGCTGGTAACATATAAGAAAATTATTAAAAGAAAATAACGGTTTCAATGCATCACTTTTTTACAATAAGTGATGCATTGAAACCGTTATTATCATTTAATAATTTTCTTATATATATATGTAACAGCATATTTTTACATTCTTATTATCCAATAAATAGTAATTATAATCATATAACATTTTAACAATGCAAGTAGTATTATTTACTATTATTACTTTCAAGGTTAATCAGACTCATGATAAATGTTATTAAATACTCCTCAAAGTATATACATGTACAACAAATTAACATTACTTTGATACAATTAATATATAATATAGAAATCCTAGTAAGATTATTATAAACTAGCTGAAAATATTTAAAAGAAAAGGAAGGCAGGCAAGAAGGCTAGGTGCAAAGTGAAATAAAGTTGCTAATACAGAATGAAAAACTAATTGCTGTTAAAAAGTAAAGAGTAAAATTACAAGAGTCACAGCTGCCCCGGTCACAGGGGAGGTGGCATTAAGTGTTACACTTGTCTGCTTGTACGTCACTTTGTGCATAATTGCATGCCTTTTTGGTGATATATACAAGCAGGGGCATCATATGTGTCCAATGGCCACATTCTCCATTTATTAACAAAGTGTATGTATTCATAATTTAGGAAAAATATGTTTGTCATACAATACATTGGCTCTTGTGACTTGGATGGAAAATTTGGAAAATTTGACCTATTTGGCAAACGTATATTTTTTTCCTCTTTATTGTTAATTATTATGTTAATTAGCACTTAATAAATGTAACTATAAGGTATTATGTGTTTTAATCATATTTGTATTATTTAGAAGAGTTGAAAAACAAAATCTGATTTTAGTGTTCTTATTTTTTCCTTAGTAATGTTTTCAATGTTAACATTAACTGTGTTGCAGGAAATTAATGAAGTAGGTAAAGAATTAGGAATAAAACCAATGGTTATTGCAGGGGAGGAGTTAGACCAAAGAGGATTTGGAGGCAAGTTTATAGTTGTAAAAGTTACTTCTAAATATTCTTTAATCTGAAAGAAATTTGAAGTAGATGGCAGGTCCATGGTTGTCTCTTTCTCAACTCTTTGATTAGAGATTTAGAGATTGACATCTAGAATAGACTCATAATTATTATGAAATTGACCAATATTTATTATTGTATAGAATAGATTCATATTTATTATAGTAAAGACTCATATTAATTATGAAAGACCTCATGTTGACCTGTCGTTGTTAAATTGATATAAAATTGTTTTATTTTTTTTAACAAAAGTAAATGGTCTTACAGAACTCATTAGGTCGACAAATATAAAATTGAAATCTATTGACCTGATAGTTAATATATCTCTTTCTTAGTATGTACCCCCAAAATTGAAATGTTAATAAAAGAGGGGGAGGACATGGGTAAGGGAGACAGGGGGTAGGAGAAAGGAGAAAGGAGAAAGGAGAGGAAGGCTGGGAGAAAGGAGAAAAAGTTTGAAAAAATAAAATAAGGAGAAGAGGGGTAGAAGAAAGGAGAAGAGGGGTAGGAGAAAGGAGAAGAGGGGTGGGTGAAGGGAGAAGGGTACACCTGTCCTCCCCCTCATAAAAGGCAATGTGAAAATATTGTTGAATATTTTACAGGCTCTAATCCCAAGCCAATATCTGAGAGCAAAACTAAATCATAGGATATTTGGCTACAAAACTCATCAAACCAAATGCCAAAAAGAATCTGCAAAGAAGAAATTTTCCTTGACAAATTATACTGTTATTTACATTAAAAAAAAAATAATAATAGGAGATTCAATAAAATGTTTAGATATTTGTTTTAACTGTAACTTCAGGAATATATAATGTGGGTAAGGCTGCTGTCAATGCCCCAGCATTAGCTGTACTAAGTCATAAACCCACTACTGCCACCAAAACCATTGCTTGGGTTGGAAAAGGCATAGTTTTTGATACTGGTGGATTATGTATAAAAACGAAGGTAAGATCTCAGTCTTTTTTTGATTATTCTGATTACCCCTGTAATTTTGATTATATAACCATAAATTTTCTATCTTTTTTTAAATTCAGATATTCTTTGTTTAGCAGACATTTTAAACTAGCAAGATTATAATTTTTCAAATAACATTTTAATGCTAAAGATCTTGTAACATTTGTCACTTTTTGTGTTGCGTAAGGTGCTTTATAAGTTTATGCCCCCTCTGTTAAAGACTAAAGCATTTAACAAAATAAATAACAAAATGTGTTGTAATTGTAATGCTGTGTTTAATATTATTCTTGCAATAATTGTATGTTGACATATCTCCTGATGTTTAATCTATTAAGCTGTCATAAAATTTTAATATATTTATGAATGTACAGATTTTGTGAAGCTTTTTACCTTGAAATGAACAATGATATAAAGAAGAAAAATCTCAGACCTTTTTCTCTGAATCTGATTTTGGTTAGGTCCCTTTCTTTCCTATAAAAGTCAAAGTTGATATTCTGTAATTCTAGAACTATGTTTTCTTAAAAACAAGGAAGTTTGAATGGATATTGCTGTATAACATCTATTTGTCACATTTCAGACAGGCATGTGTGGTATGAAGAGAGATTGTGGTGGAGCAGCAGGAATACTGGGAGCTTTCTATGCAGCAGTTAAACTGGTAAATAAGCAATTCATAAATAAGGTCAGATAAGGAATTTAGAATTAATAGATACAGAATTATTCACAAAAACATCTGGTAGTTACAGGAATTTTGATTAATGAATCTTGATACCAGGGTCATAAGGAATATTGAAGCCCCTGAAAATTTCCTTGGGGTTCAATTTTCCATATGAAACTGGTATACCGTTATCAAAATTAAGGTTTTGATTAAAGAGCCTTAATGAATTTTATGATACTTGTCACTTGATCAACTGTTAAAACTGACATGAGGAACTTTTTTAAATGTTTGAGATGAGGAATTTTCTGTCGGCAGTATTGAAATAATGGGCAAATGAGAGACAAAATGTTTTTTCATATAAACGTTTTATCTAATATTGTTTCTAAACATGTATTGTGTGTTGATTAGGAAATAAACATATTTGATTTGAATTGATTTTGATTTATTTAGGGTTTTAAAGAGAATCTTCATGCTGTGTTCTGTCTAGCAGAGAATGCTGTGGGGCCTACAGCGTGCAGACCAGATGATGTATTTACAATGTATTCAGGATTGTAAGTCTTTTAAACAGTTAAAGGACAGATAACAAAAAAGATAAAAGAAAAGAGTTTAACAATACCAAAAAAACGCAAGAAAAAACACAACACTAAAAGATCTTAAAACTGAGAAACATAATCCCAATTAAGAGAAGTTTATACATGACCAGCTGAGATAACTAGTTATATGTTAACTGATGGTCACTGACATGTTTTACCTGTCAAATAAGGTACAAATGAAAGCTGTTTAATGTATAGAATAGATAAAATATATGTAATGCAGGGTACATTGTAAGTCTGTTCTTTTATTCACTTGAACCTGTCACTCATGATATATTTGTGTTTGTAGAACAGTTGAAATAAACAACACTGATGCTGAAGGTAGACTGGTTTTAGGAGATGGGGTAAGTTATTCTACCTGGATTATTGCAGAGATCATTTAGCTGATAAGTTCTATTGCTGCTTTGTATTTAATTTTATATAATTTAATTTTGGGTGTAACATGTCTTCTGCTTGGCTGATGATATTTTGTTATGAGCCCATAGACATAATTTAGTCATGTGACCGTGATGTCATCAACATTTTTTCATGGTTTTCTACGGTTTAAAAAGGAATTTAGAATTAAATTATAAGAAATGACTGTAATATTTTTTCTGTCTTTTCGAAATAACATAAAATATTTGGTGCACACTGTTAAATAAGCCGCTACATGCGTTATTCAGTGTGCACCAAATATTTTATGTTATTTCTTCATAGACTTAAAAAATATTACAGTCATTCCTTAAATAAAAAAATACTTATATTTTAACTATGAGCATAAATAGAATGAATATTTTAATTTTCCTGTACTGGTATCTGATGCTTTCCTTGCACATTATGTTAATTTTTTTTTCACATTTAAATACTGCTACCTTTATATTATTTCATCTAATGTCATGTAGGATTAAACTTCTTCCCATTCCAATGTTCATCGCTAATTCGATTTTCAAAAATATTGACAGATTCTGCACAAACTATTCCTGTTGACAGACTATTCTTTTGATCAATGATCCTTTGTGAAAATGAATGAAGATGTGTATTTGGGTCAGTCCAAATATATCACTCCTTAGCTTTTTATCAGGATTAAACTCTTTAATTTCCACTGGGGATCTCTTCCTAGGTTTCTTACTGGTTACACACAGACATTAAATTCATTCAAGAAAAAATATATTTCAAACTGTTACTTTCTGCAGAGAGGAAAGATGTGCCTTCACATTTTTGTTAATGTTCAACTTATCCTACATTTTTGTTTAAATTAATGAAATAAAATTTAGAAGTTAGCTATGCAAACTGTCAAAATCTACTGATTGACTTTAATTGTATTGATAGGTAGCATATGCAAGGAAAGATTTAAAGGCCGATATTATTGTTGACATGGCAACATTAACTGGTGCTCAGGGAATTGCCACTGGTAAGTTTATTGTAGTCATGACAGAATTACTACTGGTTATTTCTTTGGATTATTGATATAATATGAAAATAAGAAGATGAGGTATGATTGTAAATGGGAAAACTAGAGACCAAAGAATGTAGAAGGTTAGCAACTATAGGTTATGGTACCACATCAATATTTTCATTACACTTTCAGTATAATGTAAATGGTTAGCATTGAATTTGTTGTCACAAACCCATAATATGTAATGAAAGACTTTATTTTAAGGTTTTATAGAGATCTGTTGAAAGCTAGTTAATGATCAATTTGAAAACATCAATCTAATTTTTCTTTCTTGTAGGTAAATATCATGCTAGCATACTAACAAACAACGAAGATTTAGAATTAGCCTGTATTAGTGCTGGAAGAGTTTCTGGTGACCTTGTCCACCCAGTGCCATATTCACCAGAACTTCATTATAGTGAATTTGCCAGTTCAGTTGCTGACATGAAAAACTCGGTAGCGGTAAGAATTTTTTTTTATGGTTTGGTGTAACACATTCATATTATTGTAAGAAATGGCTTTAAATATTTTTCCAAAAGAATTTTTGACTGTCCAAACTCTCTTAAGGTAAAAATCACCATGATCTAAAAAGTCTTTTTTGTTTCAAAAATTCCAATAGTGAACATATATCATATCATTGTAGTAAAAAAATTATTTTCAAGATGTTTTGGGCATTGGCCTTCTTCAGTTTCTTTTTCTTTTCAACTACATGCATGGTACACAATTTTACTTTCTCTATCTTTAAGTTATTTACATGTTTTATAATGTATAACATGTTTAATAAAAAAAATTGAAATCACAATTAAATATATCTTTCAATAAGAAAGATTATAAACAAAATAATACAATAGCTGATGCCTTAAAATACTTACCTATAGTATATATAAGAGGGTTTTTACATGGGGTTACCTTCCTGACAAATAACAGAAAAAAGGTCTTGCAAAATGACATTAATGGTAATTTTTAGTTTAGATAAAATGTACATTTCTTATAGGCGAGAAAAGCATGGACTGATTTTGAAGAATCCAAAAATGACGATAACGATAATTATTTGAGACATCTGACGAATTACTATAAGAATATTTTAATGAATCACGGTAAAATTTTAACCAATTTGACGCTAGTGGTAGCCAAAAATGCCTGTTTGACACCTGATGGTAAAAGCATAACTGATATAAATGATATAATAAGTATAAGTATACATTTTAAACTATTTTATTCATCATATCCAGGCCCGTAGCCAGGAATTTCCAAGGGGGGTTTGTTGGACTCACAAACTCGACTTTAACAGTCACAATTCAAACAAAACATTGACTTTAACAGTGCTTATTTGTTTTCAAAGGGGGGGGGGGTTTCGTCCGAACCCCTGAACCCTCCCTGGCTACAGGTATGATATCACTCAGTTCTTTGGATATCTGTTTGTTGACACTGAAACTTGAGGAGAAATCAAATATGATGATTATAAATGCAATCATTTTCATCACACACATACACTGTCCTTTGCCAATTAAAATGTAAGATCTACTTGATCAGTTGAAATAATACTGCTAATAACTATAGGAAAATATCTGTTTTTGATTGCATTGTATATCAGGGCCTCAGGGGATTTTTTTTGTAACTACGTGTATTCACTCTTTGAATAGATAATTCATTATTATTATTACATGTATTAATTATTAATACTGTTATTTTTTGTATTACAGGATAGAGGCAATGCCCAAGTATCTTGCGCTGGACTATTTATTGGTTCTCATTTAGGTTTTACTTATCCAGGAATGTGGTTGCATATAGATATGGCTGCACCAGTACACAATGTAAGCTATTTACCAATCCTATTTTTGGTCATTAATATATTCGCTGATTAGAGAGTAAGTGGATCAGTATAACGTAGTGCCTAATTTTTAACCTGATTTTTGTGACAAAAATGTCGGTTATTGATTTGGGGATGCTCGGCGGGCGGGCGGCCTGGCGGGCGGCAATCAAATGTTGTCCGTGCATTAACTCATGAACCATTCAACCAAAGCTTTTAAAATTTTAATATGTTGTTACTTATAACTAAATGAAGGTCAAGTTCAATAATGGCAAATTTGACTTTTACCGTTCAGGAGTTATGGTTCTTGAAAGATTGAAAAATGGCGTTTCCAGTAGTGTCCGTGCATTTACGCATGAACCGTCCTACCAAAGCTTCCCAAATTATAATATGTTGTTACCGATGACAAAATAGAGGTCAAGTTCAATAATGATGATTTGGACTTTTTATCGTTCAGGAGTTATGGTTCTTGAAAGATCGTAAAATGGCGTTTCCAGTCATGTCCGTGCATTTACGCATGAACTGTTCTACCAAAGCTTCTCAAATTTTGATATATTGTTTCTGATGACTAAATGGAGGTCAAGTTCAATAATGACGATTTTGACTTTTACGGTTCAGGAGTTATGGTTCTTGAAAGATCGTAAAATGGTGTTTCCATTCACTTTGTTGCATTAACTCACGAACAATTCAATCTAAGCTTTTCAAATTTTAATATGTTGATACTGATGATAAAATAGAGGTCACATTTGATATTGACTATTTTCACTTTCAACAATCATTAGTAATGGTTCTTGTGATATTGCCATGACACAAATACATGCTAATTAATCCGGTTTGCTGTCGTTGTGACAGCCTCTTGTTTTGCTTGTTTCAAGGTCTAAAGGTAATAGAACATTGTAAATATATTATAAAGGCCTACAAAGTGTACAAAATAACACCAATATTATAAATGAAAACATTGATTGTAATTATCTATAAATATTTTGAATAACTGAGATCCTTCATCAGTATGATTATGATGTAAAATGAATCATATCAATCTGTTCTAATTTATCTATAACAATCTTGAAATTTATACAATTAAAACCTAAAACAAATTTGCTAAGTATACAGTTAACTAGTATATGACAAAACAATATCATAAGAAACTGTGTCAGATAAGCTGTCTTTCAAAGTGGGAGTTACTTTTTAAAACTCTTTGTTAATACTTTACCACAGCCTGACTTTAAACTGACAATAATTTGTGCATGCAGTGGTAATTGCTAGCTATCTTTTTAAAAGCAATTAAAGACAGACTAACCAACAAAAGAAATTTTAAGGAGGAAAGAAATTAATTTATTCTCTCCTTTTTTAAATTTTTTATTTATTTTGATGCAGCATATCCAGGATGCATTTCTTTATAACCAGCCATTTCATGTGTATTTGTTGTTTTATATGTAGGGAGACAGCCATTTCATGTGTATTTTTTGTTTTATATGTAGGGAGAACGAGCCACAGGATATGGTGTTGCATTACTCACTACCTTATTTGGAAGTCAATCCCAGAATCCTTTGCTACAGTATATAGCACCATCTATAGCAATTCAGGAAGTGATGGATGTTGATTGTGAAGAGAGTGATGCCAAAAAACAGAAATCTTAGTGGAATAGTCTTTGTTATATAACCAGCCTGTCTATATAGCTGAAACATTATATGTATGACCATGCACCTTAAACAATTTATACTCAGAGAAATATAGAACTGCAAAAATCAAGTAGATAGAAAATACACAAAAAAAAAAATCTCTTTAATTGTATTGGAAATTTGTGCAAGCTTAATCATCAGTTTTTGTCTTTGATTTATAATTTATATAGATATTATATATGTTTCTGTTGTCTTTATTTTTCTTTGTAAAGTTGTTTAATTTTTCTCAATAGAAGAAAATGTCACTAAGAATTTCATCTGTCTAGTATTTTTCCTACAAAATAGACTTGACTTTGAGTGACACATATTCATTATTGACTAAAAAATGACTCATTAGACCAGTGAGAATGCAGTACATGTAAACCACAACTGGAACCTTGATACTTCACAAATGTCAAATAATGCACTTGACAAGGGATGCTTAAAAACATTTTCTTCAATATACAGACTGGTCGGTTTAATTATGGTGTAGCTCTTTACCGCCATTTTTTAAAAACAAGTTAGAAGGGAACCTCAAACTTTTGATTTTTCAACCCTGTATACAACCATTCCCATGTGAAATTTTTGAATATACTTTGAACGACAAAATTATTTTATATTTCTTCCTGTGTGATGTTTACAGTTTCTGACAATAGGGTGGCTTGGGTATGGTCCTCCATCTTGGATTTTTGAAGAAGCAGATAACTTTTGTCTTGATATTAGATGAAATATGCAAATTTCGAGAGTTTGTATGTTCTCCCATGAAAATACGAGGCCAAATAAAATCAAACTAGGACATAATCATCATTGGGGTATGTAGTTAAAAAATTGTGTCCGGTGACCCGGTCAACCAACCAAGATGGCCGCTATGGCTTAAAATAGAACATAGGGTAAATTGCAGTTTTTGGCTTACAAATCAAAAACCAACGCGTTTAGAGCAAATCTGATAGGGGTTGATATTGTTTATCAGGTCAAGATTTATCTACCCTGAACTGTTCAGATGAATCGGACAACCCTTCAGTTTGTTGGGTTACTGCCCCTGAATTGGTAAATTCAAGGAAATTTTGCTGTTTTTTGTTATTATCTTGAATATTATTATAGATAGAGATAAACTGTAAACAGCAATAATTTACAGCAAAGTAAGACCTAAAAAGAAGACAACATGACCAAAATGGTCAGTTGACCCCCTAAGGAGTTATTGCCCTTTATAGTCAATTTTTACTTACATTTTCCACTGAAACTACTGGGACAATCATTATAGATAGGCATAATTGTACACAGCAAGAATGTTTAGTACAGTAAGATATACAAAAACATCACCATCACCAAAACCCAATTTTGTCATGAATCCATCTGTGTCCTTTGTTGAATATTCACATAGACCAAGGTGAGTGACACTGGCTCTTTAGAGCCTCTTGTTTCTTTTTCTTAGCTGAAAGCATGTTAAAAGAATTTAGAGCAATCTTCTCACATTTTATCTTAAAGTTCTGATAGTACGTTTTCTTTTTATCACTAAAAACTTGATTTTCCATGCATAATCTATACAAAATCTGACAATTATGCACAACCTGTAGTGCGAAAAAAAGTTTGATGACCCATACTTTTTCATATATTTTTTTAAAAATTATTAGAAAAACTTCATTTTGACAAGTTACTAAAAAATTACATTAAATTTAATTACGACTCCCTAGCCACTTTAAGTACGAAGCAATGCATGTGGTTTTTAAATTTGATAGGTCCTTTTTAATTCACCTTGCGTCATCGACGTCCGTCGTAGTTGTTACTTTTACAAAAATCTTCTCCTCTGAAACTACTTCGTCAAATTCAACCAAACTTGGCCACAATCAACATTGGGGTATTTTGTTAAAGAAAATGTGTCTGGTGACCTGACCAAACAATCAAGATGGCTGCCATGGTTAAAAATAGAACATAGGGGTAAAATGTAGAATTTAGTTTATAACGCTGAAACCAAAGCATTTAGAACAAATCTGACAATTAAAATTGTTGAACAAGTCGATGTGCCATGCAATTATCAGATAAATTCGACCTCTGGTTGTTGGGTTGCTGCCTCTGAATTGGTAATCTTAAGGAAATTTTGTTGTTTTTGGCTATTATCTTGAATATTATTAAAGATAGAGATAAACTGTTAATAGCAATATTGTTCAGCAAAGTAAGACTTTATGACTGTTTTCAATGCATGTAGCATCCTCCATGCTGACTGCAGAAAAACCTCTGTAGCATACTTCTACTGGAAACAGCCACGCTTTTAACCTCTCTCTTTCTATATATATATTGTGTTTAGCCCTGTGTACGTTACCTACTTCCGTTGCTATGTCTCTGCACATATATTCTCCCAAGGAAATGTCAGTCTATTGCTACTATCATCTTTGACAACTGTTACCAAACTATAATGTCTTGACCTAGGGTTGAAGAAACACAAGTTTCTTACCAATGTCAGCCTTCATGTTTCATTCGCTGATCTTTTCCAATATGAAGCGCTGTTGTGACTTTATTGCATGATCTCCCCTCTCTGACGAATCTTATCTGATTTGCCTCTTTTCTTCTCTCAATAGCAATGATCTTTGCAGGGGCGTAGCTACCTAAGGCTCGACTAGGCACGTGCCTATACATAAATTTGCCGATTATACCCCCTTTGAAAAAAATTTAAAGCAATTGTCTTCGTGTGTTAGGTTCTTAGATAAGAAAAATGATATCAATCAGCATACGAGAAGAATTAATCGGTTTTAAACATGCCAAAAGTGTAAAAGGTGATGCCATTTCTAATACGATCGTTGAGTTTTTTGAACATGTAAACCTTGATATAAGGGATCTCCGTGCCCAGTGTGTGTGTTGCATTTTAACGTTGAGTCGTTAGTGTTTTCTTTTATTTTTGAGATATTGAGATAAGACGTGACACGGTACTTGTCTATCCCAAATTCACGTATTTGGTTTTGCTGTTATATTTGTTATTCTCGTGGTGTTTTGTCTGTTGCTTGGTCCGTTTCTGTGTGTGTTGCGTTTCGGTGTTGTGTCTTTGTTCTCCTCTTATATTTAATGCATTTCCCTCGGTTTTAGTTTGTTACCCCGATTTTGTTTTTTGTCCATGGATTTAGGAGTTTTGAACAGCGGTATACTACTGTTGCCTTTATTTATGACATCACCGCGAATATATCCGGCAAGTATAATGATGTGCAGGCAAAAATACTAGAGCAATCATCAGAAGCTTCCTACATCTACTGCAAGGCACACCAACTAAATATTGCACTCGTTCAAAGTAGTAAGGAACTTTGTGTTAGAAACATGATGTACATGTCGACTGTACAGGAAATTGCATTCAAATATTTGATTATTCGGCTAAAAGCTTGACTGCTTTTACTGAAGAACTGTCAGAAAATGAAAACGTTCAAGAACAACAAGGTAGTCGAACAAAGTTGAGAAACTTGTTGGTCAACAATTATTTGATTTGACTTTGATATTTTTTTGATAAATTTTGTTTACAAAGTTAAATTTTTAACAATAGTTCAAGAGAAATACAAAAATATTTTTGTAGAAATAAGCGTTTTTTATTCAAAGAAAATAGTCAGAAAACATGAATTGTGACTTTTTGTCCTGTGACTTTTTGTCCATGATTTTTTGTCTGTGACTTTTTGTTCTGTGACTTTCTCTCCTACATTCAGATCGACAATGGGAGACGAGCGACTTTCAAATCTATCTCTTCTTCATATCCACTAACACCTCAATATCGATGTTGATGCGAGTATAACTGATTTTATCGACAGAAAAAACTGTCGACTTGATTTTGAGTAAATTTATCATTTTCTCTGTGTATGAAACTGGATCTTAAAGTTATTCATAAAAGTTCAGAAATATATTAGATTTGTTTCACCAATTTTTGCCGAAATTTGAGTAAAAAAAATCGTTCAAAAAAGTTGAAAATCTTTTCCTTTGACCCTCTGTGGACCTTAATCTAAAGGCAGTGGCTATTTGACCGGCACCGGCTAAATAGCAAATTTGCTATTTGACCGGCACCGGCAAAATAGCAAATTTGCTATTTAGCCGGCACTGAATAAAACTGTTCATTGATGTGATTAGTCATGTTAGTCATGTAATTAGAGAATAAATAAGTTTATATAATTATAAATGATTTATCACAATATCAAGCATTAAAAATACACTGAGTACAGTCAATTTTTTTTATTGAAGATGTTCATAAATAAATAATTTATAACTTTATAATAGCTCTTAATAGCTTCCCATGCATCTTTTTGACAATATTTTTTGATTAAATAAATGTTTACAATTGAGTCCAAACAAGAGGCAGTTAAAAGTTCAGGTCTTGCTTCAACTTGTTCCTCAGTTATTAAAATGTTTTTATAAGCAGCATTTTTTTTTCTTCTAAATCGCTTCCAATAAACCAGTCTAATAAAAGAAATCCGATTTCTTTGGAACTTTTCGTATGAAATGGTCCACAATTGCTTTTTCAGGTACTCTTTTTTGGAAGACTGGTGACAGTTTGTTGTAGTTGTCCATATAATTTCTCTATCACCACTCTCTTTCTTCGCCAATTTTATTTCAGTCCGTAGTGAAAACTGTTTCATGATATATGCCCAAGCATATGGTGTCATCAACTCTTGATATTTATATTCAGGTGAATCATTCGAGAATGCTGAAACAGTCCTCTTTTGAAATAAACCACTTGTTTTGAGGTCTCGTTCTGTTCGCAAAGAATTTAAGCAATCAGAAAATGTTCAGCAAAATCTGGTAATGTGGAGTAATGATGTATCACAGATTTATAAATATTTTAGAAAAACATACATTTAGTAATGTTTAGCAACTATAAATAAATTTTGTGTATTAACTGTCTTTTGATTGGTTGAAATCATTAGTTTTATTTTCAATGTTGTCAATTTTGATGGCGACACGCCCACTTTGTCTTTGCCTGACGTTGTGTATTCATACACCAACATATGTGTGTACGTTGTTATTGCCGAGATAAATATTAAATAAAAAAGTTCTTTGAGCCTTATTTTTGATAGAAATTTATTTATAATGAATGGCAATAATTAATTGTCATTTTATTGAACAATAAAACTAATTTTTGACTCTTCACATTTTACATAATCCGCTTCGCGGATTATTCAATGTGAAGAGTCAAAAATTAGTTTTATGGTTCAATAAATTCAAAATAAATAATAGCCATTCATTAAGTATTTTCATGCTTTTAATTAATATTATAAAGTTATAAATTATTTATTTATGAACATCTCCAATAATTTTTTTTTTTTGTACTCCGTGTAATTTTAATGCTTGATATTTTGTGATAAAATGATTTTAAATTATCATAAAGCTTATTTATTCTTTACTTATCACATCAATAAACAGTTTTATTCAGTGCCGGCTAAATAGCAAATTTGCTATTTTGCCGGTGCCGGTCAAATAGCAAATTTGCTATTTAGCCGGTGCCGGTCAAATAGCCACTGCCTAATCTAAAACTAGTCTGATCTACACTGGGCATATTGTAGTAGAAAAAAATTCTTCAGATTTTTTATTGTACTACGTTAATTCATGTGTTAATGTAAATTATTCTGAATTCTTCGAACTTTTCTTCATGAATATTATCATGATAAAAATCAGTAAAAAATATATTTTTGTACACAAAATTATGCAACTAAAATGCTGAAAACCTTTTTCCGTCGGGCGGCCCCAAAACCCCCTGCCGATTTGTGCCTACAGTTGATTTGATACCTAGCTACGCCCCTGCTTTGCCAGATGTTTTAGGATCTCGTCGTGCTGCCATCGACATCTTCCCTGTGTCATACCAACCTAATTAGTCCTTACAGTCTGAAATTATGTGTGCCATAGTCCCTTTATCACCTCATAACTTGCAGCTTCTTTTATCAATCCCAACTGGGGTTACTAATAGTGTGGAAACACAATGACGTTAATACATAGCAACCATGACGTTACATACAGAGAGCGCCGGTAACGTGTATAAGTACATGTATGAATCTCGCGTAAAGTGATCGTCTCTATTCATCCTCGACACTACTCAAGCTCCTTTAAGGCTAAGCTCTACTGCTTTTGCCCTTCTTTGTTCTTCTTCTTGTCGTTCTTTTGAATACACCATACTGCTCTTCCTCTTTGGTGTTGCCTTTAACCACTGTTGTAAATGTGTCATCCCTTAGCCTTGTCGACCAATACAGATGATGTTAATATGTCTTTGCGATGAAGATCTGCTTAAACTACTGCAGTTCTCGCTGATCATTTTCGCCCAGGAACATGTCTTGATACAATCCTTACTGATTTCGCTACTTTTTTAGTTTCTGAGAGTTATAACTAGTCTGTTCTTTGATAAATGTCAATATTCAACATTCATTTTTTAGGCAGTTAAGCTGCCTTATGCGAGCACCCTAGATTTGTGTTCTACCCAATAAATGCTGAAATATGTGCCATTGTTATTATCTAATAACTGGATGTTATGTTATTTATAACTAATTGGACAGTTTTTTCATACTTTTATTCTTGATTAAAAAAAATATGACAAAATAAATGATCGTCGATTTGTCCAAAAGTTTTGAAGTTGCACATAGGAAGTAGGGCACATTAGGAATCTTTATGTAGTTTATTATTCCCTGAAATTTTGGCTAAGCTGTCAACGAACAAATGTATGAAATGTTTAAATATCTACAGACAAGTAGTTTAGATTTCCCAAATGACAAAAGTCGTAGGAATATTGTTTGTCGTCAATACGTAGTCAACTACGTTAGTAGTCTTAAAATAAGTTCCACTGTTCATGCTGTTGGCAGCAATTTTAAATTATAAAACGAAATTTTTGTATCTTTTTAATTTGATCCAGGGGTTCAAATTAGCGTTAGTCCGATGTCTGCGACCTTTCATTTTTGCAGTCGGACTTTCGACTTGGTTTCTAGCTACGCTCGATATGCCACTTGTGAATGAGAGGAAATCAAAAATTACTTTGCAAACCTTTGCAAACTATTTTACCAAAGTCTCCTAATAAACGATCTCAAAACTTGTTGTTTGCCTAATATTCATGACAGCGATGTTCATTATGTTCAACCGCTAGCGTTATACAGAAAATCGCCAACAAAAAATGTGTAAATTCGAGTAAAATCGTATCTGACAAAAACAACATTGAAAACAAATGGCTGACATGAGAAGAAAATTACAATTTCGGATCCGATTCCGAAAGCGGATATGGGTAGTTCCAAGTTTTGGCGATCAACTTTTAAAAAAATCAGACAGATGACAAAATACATCTTTGCATCGTAAATAAATATAACCACTAGAATTGAAAACCAAAAGATATATGTAAAAGAATGGAAAAAAAACCCAGAAAATATTTTGTACTGAAACTCAAAATTACTTTTTGAAAAATTTGAATGTCAAAATCCAATACATTGTGAGTCTTTGTGACAGCTGGGAACAGTATATCTAACAATATATACGGTCCTGGTTACGGTATAAATTTTCTTTTATCAGTAATAAATGTTGGTAAAGCAAGTTAGATGCTTTTAAAGTGTAAACATATTACTGCAATTGCAATGGGTATTTTTTTCTCAATTTTGATGGGTCAGTTAAAATAGCTGGAAGTTTCTTATTTTACACATAAAAATTATAGTGCAACTAGATTATATGATACCTGAATGTAAGCAAATCATTTGATACCCCCTTTTCTTTAATAACTTCGAAACCCCACCTTATACATACAAGGTCAATCTCATAGGCGTCACATATGCATATCACTTTGCTAGACCTACCACCTGTCATTTTATTCTATACTAAAACATCATGGACTTGGGGTGAAGGTGGGAGTCATTTACATTTACTATGGACAGGTCAGTCAGACCTCATCATTGATCCCTGTAGTAGTAAACATTTGTCTGATTTGTGTCTCATAACTTTTGTACTGTAGAACACAAACTCCGTTTTCTTTCCAGGGAATCAAATCCATTCATACTTTTACAAGCTCGTACTTAAGTAAACTTGAACTACTAACAGTCAACTAATACAAACAATTACGATCAACTAGAAGAACTGCAATCATTGCGAAATTGTACCAATGCTGACTCAAGACTCATGACCACTAAAAAAATATACTTGATATATACGTTGCTATTGAAAACCTTGATAAAATATGAATTATTTGCCTTAATGATTAATTCATTAAATGAACATAAATGTACAATTATATATGAATATTTAATGTTTTTTTTTATTTTAAATCTTTACACAAAAATTGAAGCAACATTGCCACAGTTTCCATAATTATGTTTGTCTTGGTTTTTGGTTAAGTGCCTACAGTGCTTACATTGATTTTTTCAAATATTTTGTGTTTTTTTTACATTCATTTGTAACATACAACATTCAAATTTCAATATACAACATTCGATTTTCAATATTCAACAACGAAACAAAATATTGTTAAGGTAATTTTTGTAAGTTTTTTTTCCTTCAACATTTGTTTTCAACATTCAACATTCGATTTTCAACATTCGTTATCAGCATTTGATATTCGTTTTCAACTTTTGATTTTTGGAAAGATTGGAACTTGCTCTGGCCTCCCTAACAACACGACAGGTTAGCTACTTAATTTGTGTTTTCCCACTAAAATATAGTTCCCTTTAGTTCTCATGTATGTGCACATAATACACATATAAACTGTGAAAAAATGTGTATATTAGATATTTGGTATAGAAGGATGAATTATCTATTGCTTATCACTTTTGATCTACACTACATAAAGTGATTCTATAAATTGTTTTTGAAAGATAAATGATTAATTCAGGATTAACAAGATGTTTTAAAGATTTTAAAAGAATATATAAATATGAATATTTAAAACGTATTCAAGTAAGGCCTATACTTAAATGTCATATAACCTATGTTTCAACTTACAAAATGCCCCCAACAAACTTAATAATATTAAGATTATTTTTTTGGCACTTTAAATTGCTTAGCTTCAAGTTTATTTGTTGGTTTTTAATCATGTCTTATAAGGATAGTTGGTAATAGTTATCAAAGGTACCAGGATTATAATCTTAAAATTAACTAGTTGAATTTTTGATTTGCATTTTTTTTTTAAACATTTTCAAAACAGGGAACATTATTTGCTTGAGATATAAATGCACTTTTGAATGGTTAATTTTGAACCAACTTGATGTCCATTCTTTGATACCTTGTTTTCCTCGAAAGATGACGTAAATGTAGCTGGAGTTATGATTTTCTACTGTTAAAGTCATAAGAAACCTCAAATCAAAAAAAAATAAAGCATATGTTTTTTATAACTCAATGGATAGTTTTCATTGTAAAACTTATGTACATATACTTTTTTCTGAAGAAAATTCTTTAATTTATTCATATTTAGAAGAAGTTTACTTTATTTGAATTGCTTCCTTCCAGCAAGCAATTCCCCCGATATATTTTCCGTATGCAAGGTGACCTCAGTGTGACCCATCTCGTAAAAATCCGGTGAACACAATACGCATGGATGTCCTTAAAATAAACTATTATCTGAATTTACATGTTAAACACGTGCTCAAATTCCATGCTTTTTTGTTTATTTTTCGTCAATTGTTGACAAACAGGTGACAATCGTTAAACTTCGGCTTCAAAACACGAACTTTAATTACCTGCCATATTTTCACATCAACACTGACCGATTGAAAAAAAAATTGACGATTATACGAAATCTACGCGAAAAAAATGATAAATTCGAGCACAGAAGACTAAGTTTATGATGTTTGTATGCATTGGTTTAAGAATTGGAAGAACATTATTTTTCACCGGTCACTCGTTTCTTACGACTTTAAGACATATGAATGTTAAAAATCGTCTTTAAAAAAACAATAATGATTGCTGTGCATGAACAGTTTATCTAATCCAGATATATAATCTTGCTTTAATAAAAAAAACAAAAAAACATTGTAGCATACGCTATAGATTTATTGCTATGGATACCATACGGCATACTTAGTTTGTTAAAAGAGAACAAAAGGTAAAACACGGTACTTAGAGAAAGAAGTGATAATATGTTGGTGTCTATTGAATATGGAGGAAGAGCTTTTTTTTTAGATTTTCTGCTTTCCTCTGTTAAACTTTAATCTCAGAAATAACTGAACTCCGAAGAAAATTCAAAACGGAAAGTCCTAATCAAATGGCAAAAACGCACCAAACAAATAGATTACAATTGTCATATTCCTGATATGACTTAATACCGGCATTTTCTTATGTAGACAATGGTCGATTGAACCTGGAAACGAACTTTGCGCTCCTCCTTGTGAACCTCTTTTATTTATCAGTCGAAATTCCTTCAGACAGTTGTGAAAATCACGAAGATCAAAGAAACTAGATTATTGTATTTCGCATTCAGAAAAATCAGAAGTTACTGGAATCTTGAATATATTAAAGATGTTCTTCACATTAACAATCTTAACCTTCAATTTGGTTCCAGTTATATATCCTCAAGATATAGAAATGCAAGAAAACAGGAACGTAAGGCAGCCAGTAGACAAACGTGGCATTATTTTGTAGTTAGTCAAAATGCAAAAGGTTTAAATTATAATCCTGGTACCTTTGATAACTATTTACGCTTAGAAAACGCTTCAGGTTTTGAAAGTTTAAGCAGCATAAACAATTATCTAACTCTTGTGTTTGATAAGGGTATGCCTGTTCGTTACACACGAGAAATACATAAGACAGAAGCACGTTGGAAAAACGCTATATATATACGTTTTAGACTCGTAATGGGAACGTTGTATACGCCTCAAGATCGTTTGACGTTTACTTACACGTATGCGGGGCATTTTTATTTCATTATCTACTGTCTTGTATTATTTATTTGACTGTTTAAGAAATGGAAACCGGAAATGACAAAATGCTACAACTGCGAGGAGGAGTCTGATAATGCAAATATAACAATTGGTCATACAGCAACAAAACACCATGATATCTTCCTTTCAATAAAAGAAAAGTGTCTAAAAGTGGAAAATACGAATATTAAGCAAGACATAAACACATTACAATGTTGTTCCTGGTGTCGTTACAAGCATTGGAAAATCTAGCTGGTGAATGCATATAGAATCAACATTTTGTATGTGTCTACCATTGCTATCAGGGGCGTTATTCAATAAAAACATGATTTCTTGTCCTAGTCACTTTAAACAAATGTGTTTGATCTTAACCAATATTTTTTTTGTGCAGTCAGTACATTGAATTAGATTTAACATCGAAACATACTATTTTTTAGAGGCTAATAAGATATTGATTCCTGAGTGGTTAAAAAACCAAAATGGCATGTCCCTGCACACCAAAAAAATATTACTTAGTAATTATATTTTACTTGAACTAAGTATTCTTGTTTACTACTCATTACTAGGAATTACTTATCAATTACTCACTATCAATAGCAATTACTTATATTTTACTAGATATACAATTAATTACTTGAATCAAGTTATTATTTTACTGAAAATGTATGTGTATTAAAAAGATACTTAGATTAAAACAAATACAAATAATGATTTTACTTACTTGAGTAAATGAATTACTTAGTCATTATTTAAGTAATAACTTACTGTTTTAGGAGGACATAAATCAGATTAAGTTATATATTCAAGAAATACACATTTTTTAAAATTTATACTTAAACGCTGTATGAAAGTTACTGGAATTACTTTTGATAACATGTATATAAAACTTGTAATTACTAAGTTGGTTAAGGCACTCCATCATGTTGTTTTCTTACATAAGGCTTAATTATTATATATAATAATAAATGCTTTCTATGAAATTTGACACCATAATTTAACAATATCAATGACAAAAATATGTATGTTTCAGTTTGAAAATTGCATGTTTGGATAACAATTTTCTCTAAACAGGCCATTATTTTAACTTAGAAATATTCTTAATTATGGAATATGGACACCTACGGGTGGGGGAATTCTCGCTACATTGAAGACCCATTGGTTGCTTTCTGCTGTTGTTTGCTCTATGGTCGGGTGGTTGTCGCTTTGACACCATTTCCTTTCTCAATTTTATAATGTCTTGTGCTTGAATTTTTTTTATATAAATTCCATGTTTTTACTGTATTTTGATGTTCAGTGTGGCACACAACATTTTCTATATATATATATTACAAAGTTATTAACACATTTTCAATAGAATGTACTGTGCCGCGCGCAACAGTATCTATACAAAATACATTGTATGGAAAGTGGTATGCAATACTTAAAAAATTATAATGCAGAATAATTACATTAGGTGTATGTTTCATTATAATACGTTATTCTGATTGGCTAATTGCACATCACATGTTATTCCGTAAGCAGAACTGTTGCATGAGACAATATCATTTCATTCATGATGACACGTTGACGAGGTCCCACAATAAAGTGCACAGGTGAATTTAAAAATTTAACTTTATGAAAATCGTGTTTTTATAATCCTAGCTAAAAAATGTAATTATAAGTATTGAATGCTTCTTTTTGTAACTTATTAGGGTTGTAAAAGCGTTAACCGTGCGTACATTTTTAGAATGAAGCGCTTCCGCGCTTCATACAAAATGTACTTCGGTCAACGCTTTTACTTAATGAATGGCTATTATTTATTTTGAATTTATTGAACCATAAAACTAATTTTTGACTCTTCACATTGAATAATCCGCGATGCGGATTATGTAAAATGTGAAGAGTCAAACATTAGTTTTATGGTTCAATGAAATCAAAATAAATTATTGCCATTCATTATAAATAAATTTCTATCAAAAATAAGTTTCAAAGAACTTTTTTATATTATTCATATTAACATAATAACGTACACACATGTTGGCGTATGAATACACAACGTCAGAGTGGGCGTGTCGACATTAAAATTGACAACATTGAAAATAAAACTAATAATTTAAACCAATCAGAAGACAGTAAATACACAAAATTTATTTATACCCAAATAAATTTACAAAAAGAAGCATTCAATTCTTAAATAAACATGGAATTTCAAGCGCAAGAAATCATGCAAATTACATGATTAAAAATAATTCTGTATTGATAAAAAAAAGCCTGTTTTCAAATAATACTTTGAAATGCTTAAAAAAATTATTGGAATAACTAAGTATCAGAATTACTAGTCATTACTTAATAAAAAAAAAATTGAGAATGGAAATGGGGAATGTGTCAAAGAGACAACAACCCGACCAAAATAAAAAAAACACATCAGCAGAAGGTCACCAACAGGTCTTCAATGTAGCGAGAAATTCCCGCACCCGGAGGCGTCCTTCAGCTGGCCCCTAAACAAATATATACTAGTTCAGTGATAATGAACGCCATACTAATTTCCAAATTGTACACAAGAAACTAAAATTTAAATAATACAAGACTAACAAAGGCCAGAGGCTCCTGACTTGGGACAGGCGCAAACATGCGGCGGGGTTAAACATGTTTGTGAGATCTCAACCCTCCTTAAACATATTCTCATATCGAAATATCTTCAAATCATATTTTTTTTATTTTTAATATAATTTTATAATGAAAACATGACTTAGTTTTACTAAAATTAATAATTAACTATTTATTATAAATGTACAAAATTGTATACTATTTCATGCAATTTTGTCGAGCCTTCGACTTTAGTCGAAAAAGCGAGACCAAGCGATCCTACATTCCGTCGTCGTCCACAAATATTCACTCTGTGGTTAAGGTTTTTGAAATTTTGATAACTTTCTTAAACCATACTGGATTTCTACCAAACTTGGACAGAAGCTTGTTTATGATCATTAGATAGTATCCAGAAGTAAATTTTGTGAAAATAAAATTCCATTTGTCCGTATTTCACTTTTAAATGGACTTAGTTTTTTTGCGGGAAAACATTACATTCACTCTGTGGTTAAAGTTTCTAAAATTTTAATAACTTTCTTAAACAATCCTTGGTTTGTACCAAACTTGGATAGAAGCTTGTTAATGATCATAAGATAGTATCCAGCAGTAAATTTTGTAAAACGATAAATCCATATTTTCCGTATTTTACTTTAAATGGACTTAGATTTTCTGCCAGGAAACAACACATTCACTCTGTGGTTAAATTTTTCTAAATTTTGATAACTTTCTTATACTCTTTTTAATTTGTACCAAACTTGAACAGAAGCTTGTTTATGATCAAAAGCTAGTATCTAGAAGGTCATTTTGTAAATATTTTGTACCTGTGTATCTGTATTTTACTTATAAATGGACTTAGTTATTCTTCCGGTTAACATTACATCCATATATTTAAAGTTTTTAAAACATTTATTAGATTAAAAAATATCCTGGATTTTTTCCAAACTTGAACAGAAGCTTCTTACAATCAAAAGATAGTATCAAGTGGAATATTTTTATTGATTTTTCCCCTCATTTTTGTTTAGCCTGCAATTTACAGCAAAAGTAGGCGAGACGCTGGGTTCCGCGGAACCCTTACAAATTTTTAATAAGTAGTTTTTGATTTGAGACTGCAAAAATATTCGACCAATCAAAATGAAGGTTGTATTTGACTTAGGTAAGCTATTTTTTAAAATTGGCTGGAACTCATTCAGATTTGACCAAAAAGACCAACAGAAACACAATAGTACACATGACACAACATAGAAAACTAAAGATTAAACAACACGAACCCCACCAAAAACTATGGGTGATCTCAGGTGCTCCGGAAGGATAAGCAGATCCTGCTCCACATGTGGCACCCGTCGTGCTGCTTATGTGATTACAAATCCGGTAAATAGTCTAATTCGGTAGGTCACATTCACGAAAGGGAAGGGGATTGTAGTTGCGACGCAAGGAACATATCCGACATCCTTCTCGCGCTTAGCCCAACAGGAAGTTGTCGAGTGATGAATCTGGAAACGCATCACACGGTATAGTTCCTGAGAAAAATGTGACGAAAATTTTCATCTTGGCTATCTTGTGTAAAATTATACAAGTGTTCGGTAAACAGGAAGTTGTCAAGTGATCAATCTGAAAACGCATCACACGGTATAGCTGACTTAGATAAACCCTGAAACAAAATTTCAGAAATCCTTGTATTGTAGTTCCTGAGAAAAATGCGACGAAAAATATTCATGGGACGGACGGACTGACGGAAGGACAGACAGAGGTAAAACAATATACCCCCTTTTTTAAAGCGGGGTTATAATAAGTAAACACAAAAGGACATATATACAAAGCACATCAACAAAAGTAAAAGACAATGATACAACAATTTACCACAGCACAATAAAACAATGACGAGATATAAGAAATTATAAAACATATGAAAAATGTAAAACAGATGCTGAATATTTCTCGTTTGCCTTTTAAACTTTGTTCCTTTATGAATAAATAAAGTGATTCATAAACATGAATGAGTCTCTTGTATAAAAAAAAACACGAAATCTCTACATTTTCTTAGATGGTATATTCAAAAGACATTACCTCTTTTTCTTCACAAGAAAATATATAAATAGGAAAATGTCTAATGCTGTCTAATATCTTTTTTTTTAAATATGAATAAGAGATGTTTGATTTACGTCAATGGGAGTGTACGGCAAAATAAGAACTCCAGGAATATCTCGAGCTGCCGTATTCTGATATGAAAACAGGAGTGCTATAAATATATTTGGCCTGAAAGTTACAATAATAGTTTAATCATTCAAGCTTTGAAACTTGTCTTTATTTTATTGATAGTTGAACAAGCTGATTTCATCTTAGAAATGTTCTACAGAAATGTCAGTTGTACTGACGCTTTGACTGAAAGAAAGACAAATAATACCAACAGCTCATACTTTTCCGTTAAATGAATCTCGTAGCAAACTCCGTTTTGGTAAACATGGGACAAATATCGAAATATTGATGTTAGAATCTGAAAAGAAGGATATTTTAGATTTTTTTCTTGGATATTTTACGAACAGTTTTAATCTCCAATGCAAAAATGTAGGATGAGGTTCAAAATATAAATATTTCTGAAATGTGCACATCTGAAGGCAAAACCAGCTGACATAACAGGTTGCTTAATACGATTTTTCCTTTACCTGTCTTATTAAAGACCCTTACGAGACTTTTATAACAGAGTCTAGACTTTTATATGACATAAAAATATATGCCAACGTTGTACGACATCATTGCTGGCTCAATTATTCGATTGCCACAGATTTTTTGTTTGCAAGTTGTTTCTATATATATAATAGGCTACAATAAATGTTAAAGAATAGACGCAATCATACATTTCAATTTTAATAAATAGCATAAACTTGAACCTCAGCAAAAATCAAATAATGAAAGCCTTTCATCTGCAGCTTGACATATCTTCCGTTGACTGGCCTTTTACAATTAAAAGTTATCAATTGTGATTCTTTTGCTGGTCCTTTAAAAGAGCCACATGCTTTCATATTTTCCTTATCAGGTCCAACAAAAGCTGTTACCTGTTTGAATAAAACGCCACCCGCTGAAATAATCAAAGAGAAAAAATCAATTGAAATAGGAAAATCAATCACAGATCTTTATGTTTTGGAACTTCCATGAGAACGAAATCTCTCTTCATAAAATGTATGTCTTGTTCTATTCTGTTAAGTATAAGTAGCTAGAATTGGGTCCATGACAGCTATTGCTTAGCTGCATAGAAACTTATTTTAGGGGAGTAGGACCTTTTTAGGTACGTCGGAATCAGGTGTTTTTACTCTCCGGATTTCGGGATTGACCCTTTAGGTGTTCGGCATTTCATTTTTCGACCTTCGGGGTATCGGGATGTATTTGTTTTTAAATTTAGGACCTCGGGATTTCAGTTTTTTTGAGCCCGGGATTTCGGGATCAGGACCCATCCAACCCTTCTCTTATTTAAAACCTGGGGCGAATAACAAGCTGGGAAGCGTTAAACTAACATAATTATTTACTGGTTTAATGGACCTGGGTCAAACACTGTAGAATTTGACTGAGACTACTAGGCTCATTTATTGATCACACAGGGTATATTTTTTTTTTATCAAAATTTGCAAAAGAAAGTTATCAAAAGTACAAAACAGGAGTTAGAAAAAAACCAATACAAAGTAAGTTTGGTAATTTTCAATTCCAAGATGATGTAAGGTTTCAAAACAGGGACGAAGGATACCAGAGGGAGAGTCAAATTCATAATTCGAAAATAAACTGACATAGCTAAATATGAAAGTACAAACAAACAATAGTAGACACGACGCAACATAGAAAACACAAGAATAAGCAACACGGACCCCATCAACCAAGGGTGATCCCATGAGCTCCGGAAGGGTAAGCAGATCCTGCTCACATGTGGCAAGAATATCTATTGTTTATACTGAGATATGTGTCACCTTTCAGTTATTTTGATAGTATAACGCAATTATTGAAATGACAATGGCAATATTTTAACTAAGCAAGGAACTAAAATTAAATGAACAACGTATTAGGGGCCGGCTATAATCTTAACAAAAAATAAAGACAACAAACTTATTTTAAAATGCAAATTAAGCCAAAGTCAATACATCATGAATGAGGATATGGAACCAAATAATATCCCTCCCCCTTCCAAAAAAAAGTGTGTGAAAGGTAAAGCTGCTGCCAACAACTGGTTGAGTGCTCGAACAATCACAAGGTTATTTAAAAGGGCATACCAGATGTGTATATTAGGAAAAAGATGTTTTCACAGCTATATAGAACTAGCTGAAAAGGACTACATGGATACCTGTTGATGGTCCATTATGTTATAAGAGAATTTGTGATATGTTTTTCGATTAAACATCTCCAATTTTTCATAAAAATGTATGTTACAGTAAATAGGGGAAATTAGGAATTACGTGTAATTAATAAAATTTAGGAATTACAGGTATTTCCCGGTGAACTTAGTTAATACAAGTAATTCCTGAAACGGCCCTGTTATTACCAGTAATTACTAATTTTAAAATGAATTTTTACACCTATTTACTGACTGCTACAACAATGTTGTATTATGGTCAGATGATAAAAAGTTATTGTTATACTAACTAGAAGATCAGTTAGTACTCTTAAAATATTGAATGTTTGATTTGTATTAAAAGTATCTTGAATAAATATGGACTTTCAAATATTTGGTTAAATCAGAGTAACTTTAGTTCTAATCCAAAATGGTAAAAGTTGAGCATTATACAGATGATTTTTTACCAATTTCAGAAGACATGGAAATCAGAAATGGAAAATTCTCCCAAAGCATTATGTTTTAACTTTTTTCAAAAAAACCTTTGAGTTTGAAGAATATTATACAATTACTGTCTTTTGATGAGGTAAATGTGTTTTTTTTTACTTTTGAAAAACTGATATTCACTGAGGCCAAGATTTCAGTTTTTTTGAGCCCGGGATTTCGGGATCAGGACCCCTCCAACCCTTCTCTTATTTAAAACCTGGGGCAAATAACAAGCTGGGAAGCGTTAAACTGAAACATAATTATTTACTGGTTTAATGGACCTGGGTCAAACAAGGTAGAATTTGACTGAGACTACTAGGCTCATTTATTGATCACACAGGGTATAATTTTTTTTATCAAAATTTGCAAAAGAAAGTTATCAAAAGTACAAAACAGGAGTTAGAAAAAAACCAATACAAAGTAAGTTTGGTAATTTTCAATTCCAAGATGATGTAAGGTTTCAAAACAGGGACGAAGGATACCAGAGGGAGAGTCAAATTCATAATTCGAAAATAAACTGACATAGCTAAATATGAAAGTACAAACAAACAATAGTAGACACGACGCAACATAGAAAACACAAGAATAAGCAACACGGACCCCATCAACCAAGGGTGATCCCATGAGCTCCGGAAGGGTAAGCAGATCCTGCTCACATGTGGCAAGACTATCTATTGTTTATACTGAGATATGTGTCACCTTTCAGTTATTTTGATAGTATAACGCAATTATTGAAATGACAATGGCAATATTTTAACTAAGCAAGGAACTAAAATTAAATGAACAACGTATTAGGGGTCGGCTATAATCTTAACAAAAAATAAAGACAACAAACTTATTTTAAAATGCAAATTAAGCCAAAGTCAATACATCATGAATGAGGATATGGAACCAAATAATATCCCTCCCCCTTCCAAAAAAAAGTGTGTGAAAGGTAAAGCTGCTGCCAACAACTGGTTGAGTGCTCGAACAATCACAAGGTTATTTAAAAGGGCATACCAGATGTGTATATTAGGAAAAAGATGTTTTCACAGCTATATAGAACTAGCTGAAAAGGACTACATGGATACCTGTTGATGGCCCATTATGTTATAAGAGAATTTGTGATATGTTTTTCGATTAAACATCTCCAATTTTTCATAAAAATGAATATATATATATATATATATGTTTCAGTAAATAGGGGAAATTAGGAATTACGTGTAATTACTAAAATTTAGGAATTACAGGTATTTCCCGGTGCACTTAGTTAATACAAGTAATTCCTGAAACGGCCCTGTTATTACTAGTAATTACTAATTTTAAAATGAATTTTTACACCTATTTACTGACTGCTAAAACAATGTTGTATTATGGTCAGATGATAAAAGGTTATGGTAAAACTAACTAGAAGATCAGTTAGTACTCTTAAAGTATTGAATGTTTGATTTGTATTAAAAGTATCTTGAATAAATATGGACTTTCAAATATTTGGTTAAATCAGAGTAACTTTAGTTCTAATCCAAAATGGTAAAAGTTGAGCATTATACAGATGATTTTTTACCAATTTCAGAAGACATGGAAATCAGAAATGGAAAATTCTCCCAAAGCATTATGTTTTAACTTTAAAAAAAAAACCTTTGAGTTTGAAGAATATTTAGACTTATTACCTTATAAAGATCAGATAACGTTGTGAAGGTTAAGAACTGGAATGAACTGTTATATGCATTAGCTTCGAGATATAAAAAAAAAAATAGATATTTTTTTGTTGTTAAATCATTAATAAAAATGATATAGCGAAATTATAATTAATTCACTGTTAGTAGCCAATCTAGTTCTATTTTGTTAAATTAGCTGAGAAACAAGGTTGATGAGTTGTGCACTTGCGAGTGAATATTTGGACCTCATTGAATACGTATTCATGTAACCTTCAATTCAACCCCTAGCTGAAGATGTGTTATCGATGTATTAAGCTATTAAAATTTTAAGGGTTTTGCAGAACAAATAGTCTCGCCTACTTTTGCTGTTAATCGCAGGCTCAACAAAAATGAGGAAAAAATATTAAAATTTTCCTCTAGATACTATCTTTTGACTAGTACTTTAAGAAGCTTCTGTCAAAATTCGGTAAAAATCCAGGATGGTTTATAAAACGTAATGTTTTAAAAACTTTAACTGCAGATTGTATGTAATGTTAACTGGGGAAAAACTAGTCTATTTATCATGATTATAAGTAATATAGGAAAAAAAAGATTTTTTTTTACAATCTTTACTTTCGGATATTATCTTATGATCATACACATTTAGCTCCTGTCCAAGTTTGATAGGAACTCAAGATATTTGGAGAAAGTTATTTTAAAACCACAGTTGAGATTTTAGTTTTAAAAAATTTTTTGAAAATCAATTTTGGATCGATATCATTGTCTTGCATACCTTTATTTACGGAGTTTCAAGACCTATAAAACAGCCATTTTCAAGTTTCAATTTACAAACACTAAAAATTATACACTTATGATGTGCCTTATATTCCTACATTCTCAAGTAAACTCCCTTAAAATCCCTACCCCTTTACTTTCTTATTTGGTATCTTGAGTTATGTTTTGAATTTTAAAACAAAAACAGCAAGTTAGTAAATAGCTGTAAAATGACAAAAACAAAAATCAGTAATTACCAGTAATCACTGAAACAACTAGTAAATACATGTAATTACTAAATTTGAATACCAAATTAGAGTTTTGACCCTTAATGTTACGGTTCACTGAGCATAGAAAATGATAGTGCGAGTGGGGCATCCGTGTACTGTGGACACATTCTTGTTTTAAATGTTTGTTCATCGTTTTAATAAAAGTTGCGTATGTCTACCCAAAAAGCAATAGGATAGAAGTATCACAATAATGAATGTTTCTAATTTCGTGCTTGAATTTATCAGGAAACCGTCACTTTTTAAAGTTTAGTCACGAAATCAAAGTGTGAAAAAAAACTAAAAGGTATTATACTACATCTATTTCACACTACTTACGTTAAAAGTAAACAAAGAAAAAGCAATGATATGAACCAATCTGATTAATCGATTACATGAGATTTCTTGTATAATATCCGTCTTCATATTTTGTCAAAATATTAAATAACTTGCTTTTGATAATATTTAAAAAAAAAATACATACCGCGCTTTGTGGTTCTAGTAAGTACTTTGATTTTCTTGACCTTGTAGCTCTTGGTGAGGTCCACAATCCACCAAGGATCTAAATGTTTTTTAGTGTGAACAAAAGTATGGATTTTGCCATCAACTCCCTTTTCGTCTGTTGTATAACCTTCTAGACTTGAAATTTGTTCAGTGGTGTATCCATCAGCTGTAAGTAATATTCTCACATTAATGAACCTCTTAGCTGTCATAAACTAAGGAAAAATGAATGTTAATTGTTATATGTTATTAATGTAATTGCATGGTTACTAAATGGAGAAAAAAAAACGTTATTTTTTCATGTGACCAAATCGCTTTTCTTGACTTACCTGCATCAAAAATGCTGAAGGCATTCAATGCTATCATGATCATCAATATAGTAACAAATGCTAAAATTGTTTATAGCCTATTTTGCCGACAAGTCTAATCAGCTAGAAACTGTACAAGTGTTATTGACATAAGAATCGAGTAAGAATCTCGGTTTATGATAACCCAAATTCTGCTACCGTTAAATTTTCAAATCTAACATTGTGGAAGTAATTGCAGCTTTTTACAGCCTAAGTTATACGATTTAGAAAAAAATGTCGCAAAGTTGACACATATTCTTACAATAAATAATAAAATGTCAATAGTTTCGTGTGACTGCATGATACGTTCACGACGGTTATTTAATATGCACATGTCCCTATACAACAACACTCTTTTATAACCATGCATGAAGCCAACAAGGATGGCATGACTGGGCTATCTTTTCCATTCAACAGTTATTTTTAATGGTCTTTGGCGAGGGGCATAGTGTATGTGGGGTTGACACCATGTCTCAGGAGCATGGGTAAAAATCCGGCCGAGGGAATAATAATTATTATAAATGTAAATATAACGTTGAAGGACCAATTTTCGGACGAAGTAGATTAAAACGAAATTGGTGAGCTAAGGATATTATGAACAATGTTTAATTTTGGTAACTCCAAATGCAAGAATACAGGTTGTACTTTGTAAATACAGCTGTTTCTCAAAACACGCCTCTTTTGGGGAGTATTTGAATATTTATAGAAAATTAATTTTGTTTACATACTGGTTTCCAGTTATGCTCTCTGTGTTCCATATCGCAGAGACAGAACTTTGGAATGTTACCAGTAAATAAACACGTGCATATTGTTTACATTGAAATATGTGGTAACCTTTCATTCGAGGTAGGGTTAGTTAAGAAAATTAGTGTAATTTTAAACTCTGAGACGTTCAGGGCATATAAACGTTGAAAATATGCCGCACAGCCCTATATTTTGACCGTTGAAAAAAAATGTGGTGCATATGCACTTTCAATTCTAGGATAAGATTTTTTTCAAAACTTGATAGTAAAAGTGGTACAGTTTTAGCCGTAAAAGGAGTTCCTATGGGAAATTGCATTGTCAATATTTACAGAAATGCAACCTACAGAAAGAATTTTTGAACTCTTTTAAATACTTACCTCTTAGCGCAACTTTCTTTAAACCTGTGTTAATGAAAAAATAGTAAGTTGAATATTTTATACACAGTTGCGGATAAATGCACTCTTGTTATTCCGTTCAAAAACATTGTACATTGGAATAATTCAGTCTACTCCTTTTGCCATCGAAACCTAAAAGTGTGGTTTCTCTGTTTAGAGAGATGTACCTTTTATAAAACATTTTCATGTTTTTAATATTATATTTAAGTTGTTGTAATGTTTATTAAAATGTATATGTATTCGTTAACTATTAAATAAATAGAACTTGATAAAGCATTTATATAATGAAAAATTGCACTTAAATGAATGGCAGTATAACTACGACTGGTCTCCACTCTTTGTCATAGAAATCGTACAACTACTCAAGTTTGCTTTAGGCATTTCGAATTGATGAAAATGATTTCTCAATGAAACAAACAAAGAACACTTGTGTCTCCGTCTTTCAATTTGGGAGACTCAATAAAGAAGATAAAAAATTTCGGACGAGTTCGGAAATCAGAGCCGATCAAATAGTATGAAAGGAGTTATGACCCTTTGGAATGTAATTGATGTTAAACATTGAATTGTTAGTATACACATATACTTATATTTTCCCGCGTTTCAACGAATAGCGGGAAACATTTGTATTAACGATGCGTATGAATTTTCCAATTTAGTCACATGAAAATGTTCATGTGCGGGAAAATATTGCGAAAGCCTTCACTTTCTACCCAACAGTCGTAGTTTCCGAATAACTATAATTTTTTTTTTTTTTTAATTTTATATACTGTCCAAGTATACCTCTGGAGAACAAACGCGGTTGGACGCAGGTTTCCAACTTTTCCCCACTACATATTTGGTATTTAATATAGTTTGACCCGAGTTAACTCGTTTTAGTTGGTTGTTCCTGGCCGGCGGGATTCGATGAAAACGACTTGTTATTATTTGGTATTTAACTAAATATACCTGTATGCTAACATTGCCTATTTCAAATTTTAAAATTGTTTGTATGCACATTAAACGACAAAGTTATGTGACGTTTAAAAATTTCTGACGTCCGACACTCAAATTAATCAATGTATTCGTAGATAGTAGATGTGTTTGTGTTCTGTTAAATTGTTCCTTTTGAAATTGTTATACGATGATGACTGATGGTTAGCGCTATAAAACCAGGTTTAATCCACCATATTCTACATTTGAAAATGCCTGTACCAAGTCAGGAATATGACAGTTCTCGTCCATTCGTTTTTGGTGCGTTTTGTTATTTGATTTTGCCATGTGATTATGGACTTTCCGAATTGATTTTCCTCTAAGTTCAGTATTTTTGTGATTTTCCTTTATACGACATAATATGTATTCAAGGGGGAAAAGGTTAAGGTAATGCATATATTTCTTGTCGGATTATTGGGAAATTTCTATCAAAGATTTATATCAGTAAGACAAATAAAGAATGTTCACGAAACATTCTTATAGAAGCTATCCCTCTTGGAAATATAAATCACAAGGAAATGATCGTAAGCGATCTTTTGAATAGAAGGTAAGTAAAATGTTTAAAAGACCCAGACATTATTTTGTTTTGTCATGAGGAGATACATTATGTACAACGGCTGGGTACATTTGAAATCTGTTATTTTATTAATATAAAACAGAATCGTAATTTTTGTTTGTTTGGTACTTGCATGATTTTTAATTTTAGTTCATTTATATATAAATTTCGGAGTTTAGTATGACGTCCATTATCAATCAACTAGTATGTATTTTTGTTGAGGTGTCAGCGTCTTTGATCGGGTTGTTTTCTCTTCGACACATTACCCATTTCTATTCTGAATGTATTGGATGGCATTATTAGTTAAAGCACCATCAAAAGAAAATCATTTCACAAGAGTAATACCTCATCAAGCCGTTAGGGAATGGTTCAAATGTTTGACATTCTTACTTTATTAATTATATATTTTATTTGTACTTCGGCTTATAGTCATAGTAACTTCTTTTTTGAATGAACGACATAAAGATACATGAATTAAGAGTTATCTAAGTGGCACCTTTATCCCAATTTCTTGCATCTACATGTATATTTAATGTTAATGTTTTAATATTATATTATCTCCTTCAGGTAAATAAAACTAGAGGCTCTAAAGAGCCTGTGTCGCTCACCTTGGTATATGTGAATTAAACAAAGGAAGCAGACAGTTCATGGCAAAATTGTGTTTAGGTGATTGTGATGTGTTAGTACATCTTACTTTACTGAACATTCTTGCTGCTTACAATTATCTCTACCTATAATGAACTTGTCCGTGTAGTTTCAGTGGAAAATGTTAGTAAAAATTTACAAATTTTATGAAAATTGCTAAAAATTGAATATAAAGGACAATAACTTCTTAGGGGGTCAATTGACCATTTTGGTCATTTTGACTTATTTTTGAGTCTTAAATTGCTGTACATTATTGCTGTTTACAGTTTATCTCTATTTATGATAAAATTCCAGATAATAACCCAAAACAGCAAAATTTCCTTTAAAATAACCAATTTAGGGGCAGCAACCTAACAACGAGTTGTCCGATTCATCTAAAAATTTCAGGGCAAATAGATCTTAACCAGATAAACAAATTTACCCCTTGTCAGATTTGCTAAATTGCTTTGGTTTTTGACTTATAAGCCAAAAACTGCATTTTACACCTATGTTCTATTTTTAGCCGTAGCGGCCATCTTGGTTGGTTTGCCCAGTCACAAAACACAATTTTTAAAATAGATAGCCTAATAATGATTCTGACTATGTGTAGTAAAATTTGGCCCAGTAGTTTCAGAGGACAAGATTTTTATAAAAGTTGACTAAGATTTACGAAAAATGGTTAAAAATTGACTATAAAGGGCAATAACTCCTAAAGGGATCAACTGACCATTTTGATCCTGTTGATTTTGTAAATCTTACTTTGCTGAACATCTTTGCTGTTCACAGTTTATCTCTATCCATAATAATATTCAAGATAATATCCAAAAACAGCAAAATTTCCTTAAAATTACAAATTCAGGGGCAGCAACCCAACAACGGGTTGTCCAATTCATCTTAAAATTTCAGGGCAGATAGATCTTGACCAGATTAACAATTTTACCCCATGTCAGATTTGCTCTAAATGCTTTGGTTTTTGAGTAATAACCAAAAACTGCATGTAACCTCCATGTCCTATTTTTAGTTTGCGGCCATCTTGGTTTGATGCTGGGTCACTGGACACATTTTTTAAACTTAATACCCCAAAGATGATTGTGGCCTAGTTTGGATTAATTTGGCCTGATAGTTTCAGAGGAGAAGATTTTTGTCAAAGATCATGGAGATTTATGAAAAATGGTTAAAAATTGACTATAAAGGGCAATAACTCCTAAAGGGGTCAACTTACAATTTTGGTCATGTTGACTTATTTGTTAATCTTACTTTGCTGAACATTATTGCTGTTACAGTTTATCTCTATCTATAATAATATTCAAGATAATAACCAAAAACAGTAAAATTTCCTTAAAATTACCAATTTAGGGGCAGCAACCCAACAATGCGTTGTCTGATTCATCTGAAAATTTCAGGCCAGATAGATTTTGACCTGATAAACAATTTTACCCCCATGTCAGATTTGTTCTAAATGCTTTGGTTTTTGAGTTATAAGCCAAAAACTGCATTTTACCCCTATGTTCTATTTTTAGCCATGGCGGCCATCTTGGTTGGTTGGCCGGGTAAAAAAACACAACTTTTAAACTAGATACATCAATGATGATTGTGGCCAAGTTTGGTTTTATTTAGTCCAGTAGTTTTAGAGGAGAAGATTTTTGTAAAAGTTAACGACGACGGACGACGGACGACGGACGCCAAATGATGAAAAAAATAGAGTAGAGGAAGTTCATTATTTCTTAAAACTAATAATCAATTTGACTATAAAGAACTTCAAAATGACCATGTCCTTTTTATGACACGAACATATACCAATGCCAATTATACAATACTCCAAAACAGGCCAATAGATTTAATGTTCAAATGTAAATAAGTAAAAGTCCCCACACTGCGATTATATCTTAGTTAATTTGAGCGATAACACACAGGAAGCAATCTCTGACACAAATTAAGAGTTACAAAAAATACAGCATAATCAAGAACCTATAGGAACAACTATTGAATCATATATGTTGTGATGTTATGCTATTGTTTCAGAAAAAGGGAGAAGGTTTGATACCTTTAAAACGTTTAATCCCGCTGCGAATGTTTGCACCTGTACTAAGTCAGGAATCTGATATACAGTAGTTGTCGTTTGTTCGTGTAATTTATACGATTTCTCGTTTTTTATATAGATTAGGCCGTTGGTTTTCTCGTTTGAATGGTTTTACACTAGTAATTTTGGGGCCCTTTATAGCTTGTTGTTCAGTGTGGGCCAAGGCTATGTGTTGAAGGCCGTACATAAGCCTATAAAGGTTAACTTTTATAAATTGTTATTTTGATTGAGGTTTGTCTCATTGGCAATCATACCACATCTTCTTATATCAATCATTGTCATTACATTTTATGCAGTTTAACTCGTAGTCACAGGCCTCCAATTTTGTGCGTGTTGCATTTTTTTTAATTTTTCATCAGGTTATTTTTTCTCATAACTTTCTATGCGAAATTTGATTTGCGGTATGGGGCGTATATAGTTGGCATACTCTTCTGCATGTGGTCTTTTATGGACTGGCAATGGTACGACACCACCAAGCCTTTACATATCATATAGTCATTTATAGTGCTAACGATGTTTGTGAAGTTTGTCTGTACAATAGCATATATAAAACTCCTAGTCGTATTGTTCAAGACTTCTTTCAGGGTTAAATGATTTAATAAATATGAATAAATTAAGGAATGAACTAAACATAAATAAAGATAGTACATGAATATTCAATTGTATGCAGGTAACTTAAGAACAATTTAAATGATGCAGAAACTGAAACGTTAGTTGTATAAACAAATATAAACAATTTTATACAACATGGATTATAAATGAACTCATACTGTGTAAAATACTTGTGTCCGAAGCGCGTTTCTGTAAGATGTTTTACAATAAAAAAATTAATAAAGGGGCACTGGGTACGAGTTATATAAAACATCTCATATATTATTTTTTTGTTTCGATCATTCATGAAATACAAATAGTGAAATAATAATTCGCTTTTAGCAGCCGGTATGGTTCAATTTTGTCAAAATAAGCCAAAAACAGTGATAATGAATTATTCACTTACAAGTGAATAATTCGACCTCATTAAATCCTAATTTATGTGAACTTCAAACTAACCCCTTATCTTGGGATGGATAACACGTGAATTGTATGCGTATAGTTATTTAAAGGAAAATAATGTCAACGACGTTGAAAGTGAAACAAAGGATAATCTTTAGATTGACTGATTCGATCCACAAAAAAACATTATTATACAAGTAATTTATAATATGAAATTAAATAGACCTAGAAAAATCCAACAGTACAAGTTTGCTTAATCTGTTTATATCTGTATTCATGTTTTCATGGTCATCTAATGACTTTAGATGTCAACTCGATAATTGATAAGATGACGTCTTTATAATAACACACATGAAACGCAGCTACGTATTATGTCGGTGTCCTGTTAATTGTTCACTTTAGACTTTAAATAGTTTGGATGAATGTTTATTGTTATAAATCAAATATGAGAATTTTATTGAAATCGGTGAACATGAATTTGATAGCTGGTGCCCCTGTAAGAGATATCACTTTTGAATCCTGCCTTTTAACATTGGGATTTTTACTTTTTAATTAAAAAAAAAAGTTCACATGTTTCCACGTGTTGATAAATTTTACCCTGTCCTTTCATATAAGAATGATTTCAGTGAGCTTTTTTTTAATTTCACCAATAAAGACTATGAAAAAAACTAAGTTTAAAGGCAAATTGAAAAAGAGGTAGATCATAAAAAGTGACAAAATCAAACTCTAAAGTGCATAAATCAGCATAAATCTACAGAGTAAGTGAAAACAATTGTTTGTCATACTTTGGATTGGATATATACATGCCTTATTTATACTCTCTGTTGGTGTTGTCCTAGAAACTTTCCTTTATTATAGACCCCAATGCGAGCATCAATATCAAATAGTTTTCCGTCTTTCATAAAAAAAAAATACAACCGCAAGTTGTTAAAGTATATTAACATTTTAAGAAACAGACCATCAACACAGCAACTGTTACATAACAATCGATACATACCGATAGTCTGATCTTCTTTTCTTTCTGAAATAAAACATAATGGTGTGTTTGAGAGAGAGATAGAAATATGTTTTATATTACCGCCGCCCCCCCCCCCCCCCCCCTCCCCCCTTCAAAGTCATTGCAATCCTTTTGCAAAAACAATTTTAAAAGCAAAAGGTTTCCGTAAAAATATGTTATCTGCAATAAGTTCTACATATTATATGTATACTAGTATTCATTTAATAGCTCTAGTGATAAATTATGCTTACCACTTGGTTTAACATCCTTTTCTAAAACTGCATAGAAATCTTCAAAAATAACATGGAAATATATTAAAGAAAATATATCCAATGAAGAATAAATTTTATTTCAATAAATATTGTTTTTATTTCATTCCGAATAAGCCCAGGACTTTTCAGATTGAACACTATATTAATTAAGACTTAAAAGCATCATGTTCAAGTTGCACTTTTTCAGCTGTTTTTCAAACCACGTCTATTTTGGGAAGATATATAATATTCATAGATGATTAATTTTGTTTACGTACTGTTTCCAAGTTTACCAGTACATATGCAAAAAAACATATCTGTCAAATTGAAGTCAAGGAAGGAGTTGTACCGAATTTTCGTTAAGTTTAAACTCTTAGAAGTTCAGAGCAAATAAACGTTGAAAATATGCCATACAGCCCTATGAAAAAAAGTAGTGCATGTGAACTTTCCATCTAGGATTTTTTTTTTAAATTCATGGTAAAAGTGGCATAGTTCTAGTCGTAAAGGAGTTCTTATGAGAAATTACATTGTCAATAATTACAGAAACATTTCCATTCTCATTTTAACTTTCAGAGAATAATCTAGATCACGTTTTTCAAATAGATTGAATGTTGTATTATTATGCACTGTTCTTATCTTTGTGAATTCAATGACATAAAGGGTTTAAGACACAATTGCATGAATGCTATTACGTATTAACCTGCATGTCGTGAGTAACCTTTGATATTACAAAACGAACTTTATATGATCAAATGAGCACATACATTTGCTATTTATTTAATAATTATGAAAAACTACATTTACCGACTTTATTAATAAAGACAACATTGGTTTACCGCTGTTCGACAGCCATAAATATATAAAAATGATTCCAAGCTCAGGCTCCTTTACAATATTATCGACCAGAATTATAAATAAATAGCTATGTTAATAAAGAATTACAAAAATACAAAAGAAAAAACCCACACAAAACGGATAAGCAGTCGAAAATAACTCACAAATGCTTATATTCATTTTGATATGGAACTTCTACAAATATTGTCTAGTTGTGTTTACTAAGTAATTGTTTGCAATTTTATCTAATTGTGTTACAAAGTGATTTGTATACATCCTATCAAACATGTTTGAAGGATCCTGGTTGTATAGGCGTCGGAATATAAATCGACAACCTCATTACAAAAATGTCCTGAGGATTTATCACATCTACAAACATTGTCTTGATTTGAAGACAAAATTACACATTGAAAATGCAGGTACAAAAAAAATATTGTTTGTTAATATTTTTTTCTTTTTCAACCATGGCGTTGTCAGATTATTTTCGATCAATGAGTTTGAATATCCCTCTGGTTTCTTAAACCATTCATCTATAAAAATGTAAATTGACGTTAAAATGGAATCTGTAAACTGTAAAATTAAGAATTAAAAACTGTAAACTGTAAAATAAAGAATGGAAAGTGTTAACTGTAAAATTAAGAATGGAAACTGTAAACTGTAAAATTAAGAATGGAAACGTTGAATTTATAAAAAGACAGCAACCCCACATAAGAGCTGAAAAAGCACAAAGCTCAACAAATCTACAGCAATACGCACAATTAAACTGAGTTGTAAGGAAGTCGGAGACAAATTTTAGAATAGGTTAGAGAAAAAAAATAATTAAAATAATAACAATCAATATAATTTAAAAAAATGAATGCTAGCAGTTACTGGAATGCCAGTCCCAGACCTAAATTAAACTGATCGAGAGATTATGCCTTCATCATATAAAAAAACCGTTCCCGTAACGGGTCAAGTATCATGCCATCAACAATCTGACTAGAAAACATACCCGACATTGTAAGCGCATTCATATTTAAACGGTATAAACGTTTTATACTCACCGTCTGGCTTCAAATTTTTCTTAAAAGCTTTATCAAGTATCTCTTCAGTATCAGCATCTAAAACAAGAAATATAAGTATGTACAATTATGGTCGAATCTTTTCTCCGCTTTTAGGTCGGTGACCAAAGTCGGATTTATAAAATTTTAATCGTCAAAATTGGTACACGGCTATATCATATATCATTTGATTCGGAAATATGTGTACTTTGAGATTCTTCTGGTCGTCAAATGAAAATATGGTGCAGCTTTTCAGAAATCTTGATGAAAGGTTATTTGTCGTTTTCAAGGAAAATTAAAATTGAATATTTAACTCCAATTTAAATACCCTTTTTACAGTAGAATGATTGAAAACCTAAATCTATTTTCTTCCCTATTCAATTTTTCATCCAAAAAGTGGAAATCCATCATTATATGAGATTTCCGAACACAAGTATGCGACTGTACAAAAAAGGGGGGTAGTTTTCAGTTTTACATGATGTATTTTTTTTCAAATAATAAGAACAAAGTCTGTCAAAACTTAACAAAATTTATAGAAAATTATGAAAAAATATGTATTTATTCATATAACCATCTAGTATACATCAATGAAAGTGAAAACTTAAGTTTTCGCCATATACGTTGAACTCGGTTCATGCAAAACAGACAACACAAATTATTTCAAAACATACTTATAGCTGAGTTTTGAAAATGCCATGACGATTTCTATGAAATAAATGTGTATCAATAGGAAAGTAAATCATTTTAAAATAAACTTACAACTTTAAAAAGGTATATTTTATGAAAAAATAGTCTTTTATTCGTTTGAAAATGAAGAAGGTTTCGGTTATTCAATCCCAAACTAAGTGATAATATATTAAAATTAATTATCCATCACCATTGAACATCATCGTCATTGCTAAATTCACTTTGTCTATGTCAATTTAATTTAAGGGGGACATAAAACAACTGAAACATCAGTGCACCTCTAGGACAAATGTCAAAAGAACCCAGTTTTGAAAGAAACGTCTTGTCCTGCTGTTTGAAACTCAACATTTCTCTAAACAAAAGCCAAGAAAAAAACCCATATGTGATCTGCATCGACAGTATACACTACCCATGATCACATGACTGTAGTTTGTGCATTGTTTCCGGTTGTCGTGGTCGTTATGCCCTACATTCTGGTCTGTATAGTGTGATTTGATATCTGAACTAGGGATAGCATTTATATCACACTGCTGATGGTAAAAAAAACTTTCTTCTGTGAATGATCTTGTAATTCAGAATACAACAGTTTGACTACCAGTAAAGGTTCATAGTGGCTATATGAAAATTAAGCATTAAACAGCCTCTTTATCTAAATGTTCTGTTTTAGAGAATGAAATTTCTCGTCTTGGTTGTAGTTTTCTTTACAAGAGATGCAAGCATATGAAAGAAAGACAAAAGATACCAGAAGGACATTAAAAGTCATAAGTCGAAATAAGCTGACAACGCCATGGCCAAAAAATGAAGAAAAAAAACCCATAGACAAACAAAAGTACGCATAGCACAACCTTTGATAGCCGTGACTTCGGTTTCTTGACTTGAGCCGGCTGCCATTTTGTCTGTATGTCTCAAAGAATCACAGGCAACAGTACGTAAGTTACCGATGGTTATGTTTAAAACAAAGCTAGGGGAATTCCAGGAAAAACAAAAAAATAGTTCAGTTTGGTTGTGTCGACAAGATGTTACCCGTGTCATGCGAATCAAAAGTATCATTATATTACAAACAGGAACGGAACACAAATTAATTGCAAATTTCAGATCTGATCTGACACTTAGTATCTAAATATTGTAAACCGCAAAAAGACGTGCTCGTGAGTTGGGCCACGACAGAGCTTAGATGTATCATTATTCGAGATACGGTAATGATCGGTAATATAAAACCTATTTTGTGTTTAGTATTTCAGTCGCAAGTTCTTCATAATTAAGTACATGATTCCAAAAAAACAATTTCCACGTTCGACACTCAGGTGTTACAATTGAAACAGAATCTCTAAACTTTCCGGGGGCACACGAGATGACCTTGTTTTCAGTATGTTTCGTGTTAATCTTTGGTGGTCTATGTAGAGTTTTGCAGAATTTTGTTTGTCATTTTGGGGTTCGTGTTGTTTATTCTTTGGTTTTCTATGTTGTGTCATGTGTACTATTGTTTGCTTGTTTGTCTTTTTCATTTTTAGCCATGGCGTCAGGGGTCGAAATTAGCGCTAGTCCGGTAGTCCGGGACTAGTAAAATTTGCGTCGGACCAGTAGATTTTGTCAGCTGGTGGTCCGGCGGACCAGTAGAAATTTGTCGATAAAAATCACTGATTGCATCGCAATCTCCGTTTGTTTACAAAACAATTTACCTGAGAAATCAATCGCACAGTACTGAGGATATTATAATTGATCAAGTTAATTAATATCTCAGGTAAGCGTCCTTCACAACAATATAAAATTTTAAACTTTTGGAAGGAGTTTAAAAATTAAAGTCATATGAAACGAGTGAGTGGTGAAAAATAATGTTTGTCCAATTCTTAAACCAATGCATGTATACATTATCAACTTAGTCCTCTGTGTACGATTTTATCATTATTTTCGCAAATATATCAATTTTTTCTCTCTCTGTTTGTTATGATTTAACAAATATGGCTGCTCAATAAATGCCGTGTTTTGAAGCCGAGTTTTACCGATTGTCACCTTATAGTAAACAAATCACAAAAACCATGGGTATTGAGCACGTGTTTAACATGTATAATCAGATATTTGTTTATTACAATGACAGATGATGGCGTTGTCAGTTTGTTTAAGATTTATGAGTTTGATTGTCCCTTTGGTATCTGTCGTCCCTTTTTTACGTCGTTCCCCAAATTTTACTATGCCGTTTTGATATTATCGTCGACTAATATGTTTGAATATCCCTGAAAATTCTGCGGCCTGTTTTAAGTAGTCAAGGGTACACCCCTGTCCAGGAATACTGTATTGACTCAACAAGCACCAGCTTTGAGATATGTTCACATTATACGATGGCGCAGATGAGTGTAGTACATTGAGACCTAGCTGGGGAATTGACATTTGGAAAGTTAAAATCGCCCTCCAAAGTTTGTAATAGATTTGTGTTTGTAGTCGTCAATCCGTTTCAATATCAAAGAAAAAGGCCAATATATGAAGCGATCATTCTAATTTCTGTAGTATCCTTTATCACAAGCTAACTGGGAAATGTAAGTACTGACTGACTAAAATGTAGGTAAAAAATCGAAAGGTTATCTTCAATATATCTGAATTTTGAAATCATAGAACTAAGCAAAAAGGTTTACTTTAGGTCTTAAAAATGTTCTGCATTTCAAATTACAGTGCGAACTGTAGATATCACTATGTCATGTAGACTTATGCATCATTCGTATCCATTTTTATTATAAACAATTTTCAAGCGAATAGAATGAACCCGATGATAGATGTACATCTATGAATTAAAGTCACAATTATATGCGCAATCTTGTGTATATTTTCTCATTACAATAATCAACTGTGTCAAAATACCTCAATTTACTGTGTGTCAAAATACCTCAATTTACTGTACGCTTGTAAAAATAAATCAATTATTATACTTCTGCATTAAATAAAATAACACTATTTAAGGTATTAAAATAAATGTTTGCTTCTTCGAAATGATCATGCAAAGTTTCAACGGACTTTCTATTTCTTAAATAAACCATTGAAAAACTTATTTCGCCTTTTACATAAATAAAATCAAAATAACACAACCTTAAAAAAAGAATTACTGACACCAAAATAATTCAACGCAACCATAAAACATCATCAAAAACAAGTAAAATCAAGTCCAAATATTACAGAAGAACTATGTCCCAGCCCAATCATGGACGGGACACAACTATCCGGAATATTTTTAAGTAAATGATTGATGAGAAGAGATTTTTGAAATTAAAAAAAATATCGTTTAAACAATATGACCTTATAAAAACATGTGTACATGAAAAGATTTTTTTTAGTTTTATTACTCTATAGTAGATACGATATAATCCATTAATCAGCGCTTTGTTGTATGGTGTTGGAATCGGGTAAAACACAAATTTCCCCGTTAACAGTAGTTTTTACCTTCATAATTTGTCATCAAAAGGCTTTGAGGATTACCCTTTTTGCCTAATGCATAGAACATTATGTTTCACGTTTAAACATTGGCTCAACAAACTGTACGACAAGGGTTTTACTATTTGTTGATGGATTTGTTCATATATAAAGCTAAAATGAAGATTTATGAATCTATTTACGGCATTCAAATCATAATATTGTCGAGTGTTTATAGGCAACGCTGTTAAATGAAACAAAAAAGAAAGATATGCGATGGTAGCTTTTGAATATAAAGGCAATCGGCATGCCACTTATGATCTGCATTTGATGTCAAATTTGCTGAAATAAAAAAAACTGCACCACACGACTTTTTGACGACCAATCTTAAATTCAAGTAAAATCATTTTTCTAGGACTGTGCCAACTTTTAGCCGTGTACCATGAATTGAAATTAAACTCCTTTAATAATCGACTTTTTCCTTTTCTGTCACTGCACTATTTGGAATAAGTATTTAATATGAAATGAAGACAGCAAAAATTTACAGATTTTTATTCCATAATTCGACATCATGCGTGCATCTTTTTATATTATGTGAAGTTTCATATGAGTCGAAGTATAGCTTTGTGGGTAAAGTGGTTTAGAGTGTGAGGTGTTGCTTAGATGTAAAAAACATAGGTTCTAGTCCCGATGAGGGAAGAAATCAGATTTATAAACATAGTTTGGACCAATTTCAGACGAAGTATATATAAATTATGGTTTAAGCTCTATATACAAATTCGTTGTCACATATTTAGACGTACTAGTATATGAAAATAATAATATAGATGTAACTGTATGATTTTGGAAAATTGTAATTCTTTACCACAGATAAATAAGCTATCTGAAAATAGATTTAGAAAGATGTGGTATGAGTGCCAATGAGACAACTCTCCACCCAAGTAACAATTTATAAAGTAAAACGATTATAGGTCAAGGTACGGTCTTCAACACGGAGCCTTGGCTCACACCAAACATCAGGCTATAAAGGCATCAACAAAATTACTAGTGTGAAACCATTCAAATCAATGCACTTCATAAACAGACGAAAACTACTGTACATCAGATTCCTAACTTAGGACAGGTGCAAACATGTGCAGCGGGATTGAAAAAGAGGGACAAAAATACCAGAGGGACAGCCAAACTCATAAATCGAAAATAAGCTAACAACGCCATGGCTAAAAATGAAAAAGACAAACAAACAAACAATAGTACACATGACACATCATATAAAACAAAAAAAATAAGCATAACGAACTCCACCCGTCGTGTTGTTCATGTTTTTACAAATCCGATAAATAGTATAATTCGGTCGGTCACATGCTTGAAAGGAAAGGGGATTGCTGTTTCGACGTAAAGAACATATCCGATATCATCTTTGAAACGGTTATTCAATAACGGACAACTGAGTCGTGGTGGCGTCCGTAAAATTGACGAAGGGATGATTTCAATTTCATCAATTGGAACGGTTGGTTTAATACTAATAGTTTGATTGTGAGCAGTAACCCTCTATCAAGAAAATCAAGATAGGAAATACAAGTTTTAATGGTACCAAAATGTATATCATCTTCTTTGTAGAACGCTGGATAAAGCTGACAATAAAGGCTTCATCCGACAAATGAAACCTATTTTTTCATAACCGTGTTGATCAAGTCGTCTAGAGCACTGTACACAGTGACAGAGGTATTGCCATGATGTTACAGAGCAGGGGTTTGCAGTTTTTTTTTTTATCGAAATTTGCAGATATTATACGAAGAATATACAAACTATGTTGTTTTCCCTGTTTACCCATACTTTAGCCAAATGGAGAATCTCTTTATAAAGATGTGATGAATGTATGGTAAAATATTCATCTTTAACGACTTATAATACAAAGTGGGAGTCCATAACATATTTGTGAGACAGGTGTGATGCCAGTATGATTCATTCGAAGCTTTTTCCTCGACCATATCAGGAGAACCTATTGTTCCTAATGATATAAAAGGTTTTGAGATTACATGCCACCATTGCTGTTATAACGATCAAGTTGATACCTACCTTCAGCAGCAATAATTCTAATCTCGGCAAAAGACAGAATTCCGTTTCCTTTTAAAAGTACTTCCACTTTCTTCCCGGTTAACGGATGGCTACATCTTAATGAAATTATTTCGCCGTTTTCTCCTGGTCCTTTGAAAGTTGCACATTCTTTCCCCCCAATCATTACTTGTATATTATTAAATCTTTCGCCTATTATAATAAATGAAAATCACAACAAATTATTTTAGGGTATATCATTTTCAAAATTTAATGTTATTCATAATAATACAAAAGTGGTGCTGTACGCATCAGGTTGCAGATAAAGGTGTTTTCAATAATTCAGTCCGTCCTGGTGTTTTATATTGTCTGTTCGACAATGTTTTACATAGTCTCTGTCTGACATGGTTTTACATAGTCTCGGTCTGTTATTTTTTTATATAGTTTCCGTTCGACATGGTTTGACACAGTTATGGACGGTTATGATATAAATATTTTGTCTCGGTCCGTTATGGTCCTGTTTTGGTAGTCTCGTTCTGTGATGTTTAATATATAGTCTTAAAAACAAATGCTTTCAAAACAATCATAGCGCTGTGAATAATCGTTCTTAAACATAAACTACCGTAAGTGTGGAATCTAAATTTTCTCGGCATGTGCATAGAGTTTGGATGTTGTTTTGGTAAATCCTATTTTGAATAGTGTTTAATAAATTAATTGTTCAATAGTTATGAAAATCGTTCTTGTAATGATCAAATTAGTGTAACGACCTTTTCACTTGATTCTACTTGTTCTTACGCGGTACAGCGAAAAATGCGTCTTATGCGTCGAAACATTTACGATTTTTCATCAACGCTGTGTTTTTTGTAGGAAGTAACACCACTTCTTATCATCTATAATATTAAAATTACGAGGTCCAATTTGTCAGCCGTCATCGGGTAAAAACGACAAATCAAAGAATTCAACTTTATATATAACTAATATAGGGCAATGGTGTATATTTAAAATTACACCACTCCAAACCCTTTTGTTTTCCACATAATTAATATTGCCAATAATTAACAAGTTCCAGGTCGAGTCCGATACCGATACCAATAGTATATTCACCTGGCTGTTACCTATTAACTTAATGTACGTTCCGCATTTGACAGGCGCACCACCAAAAGATGTATTAGGCAAACGGGTCATAATCACAGGGTTGACACTCCTAAATTCAATCATTGTCAAATTGTTCCCTATTGTAGTATTTTAATGAGTAAGACTTTCTAAGATAACAATATGAATACTAAAAATCTGGACTTAAAATAAAGCGTATAGGTACAGTTTTCAATTTGTTAGCGGGCATGACGTAAACAGCGAATACAAGAATTCAACTTTATTTATAATGCTGTTGATTTAAAAATACTCCATTCCAGGACCTTTTGTTTTCAAAAAAAAATAATAAATACCAATAATTCACAAGTTCCAGGTCGACGGGTTCAAACAGAAATATCTTGAAAGCAGAGAGAAAACTGTGTATCTTATAATCGGTATGACTTTATCAGATGATAATACCAATACTAAAATAAGGCTTACGCATTGTTATTTACTTTAATTCAGTCATGGACCCGCGATATCACGGGTGTGTTCTAGTGTTATTAAATAGGCCATTCTGTCTAATCCCAAAACAGATATACACGGGCTTCATGCAGTCGCTTTCAATCAATTTTTGTCTTCTCAATTGTATAAATAGACAAAGCCTTAGCCCCCTTTTTATTATGTTTTGGAATATATAATTATATTGATCTAGTAATCGCCCGGTTTACTTGCCTTAATTTATCTACCTGCTTGTTTCTATCTTGTTATGAACTATAGTTTTTTGTTAATTTAAGGGAACAAAAATTTGATTTAAAAGGGTTGAAAGTGTTATGTTTTTTTATTCAATTATTATCTTTAGATTTTTTTCTTGTCGCGAAAACATTTTGTTTGTTTGTTTGTTTGAAAAACTTTAGATTTGATAAAATAGCAACACTCTTAATCCAAAAATTGTCTTCGTTCTTCTATTTGATCAAAATATTTTGGAAATAAGAATATTTTTTTAGCATTTGTTCATCAATCTACTTTATTGACTCTTTTTAACTGACCACAACAACTGCTCTATTGAGTTTTAATAACCTCAACAATCTACCCGGTTTAATAGTTTTGAACACGTATGACGTTTTTGCTGACTACCAACATTTGCATTATAATTTTAGACACTTATGAGGTTTTTACTGACCACAACAATCTACTCTGTTGATGAATACCACTCCTTTGATTTTCTCTTCCTTTGGCAACTGTATAGTCCAATATGGATTTTGTTCCCGCTTAGTTTCAACTATGGTGTCAGTATTTCCATCCACGCCATTAAAATCCCCATATCGGACATGTTTAGCCCATGAGCTTTGTTTTGCTCCTAGACCAAGTGCCAAGTCTTCGCCCAATAACAAATCGTCATCTGCTGTTAAAAGACATATAATACACATGTCATTTATATAAATACATTAAAGCTCTATCTAAATCCACGATTGTTTCCATATCTTCGCCATACGAATACATAGGAGTAATTTCCAGTAGATTGGTTTTTGATTTTTGATGTTTTAACGCCACTTTTAAGCTCCGTATTTAGGCTATTTCATGGCGGTCAGTTTTTATTGGAGGAGGGAGCTGGAGTGCCCGGGGAAAACCACTGACCTTCGATAGGAAAAACTGACAATCCTAGACAACGAAGATTGAAGCCCAGAGAGGGATTCGAACTCACAACCTCAGTGTTGACTGGCTAGTGATTACAGTAGTAACTACTTATACCACTCTGCCATCGAGCCCCCTCTAATATCCATTAAAAACTATTTTGAGACTATCAAGCTCTAGTATATGAACTATTCATGCCTTGACACCCTCACACTTCACAAAAGCTAAACCAACACTAGCTATAAACGTCTTCAATATCTAAGCCAACAGTAGCCATAAGTGTCCTATATGAAGTATGGGACTGCAATTTACGCCTCTAGTTAAAGTAATTTAAAAATAAAATTAACTATCTCTGTTAACGTAGTCAACGCCAACTGGAACAACCTGAAATTTATAAATATTTTTTTCCTTTATATGAATGCTTATGTCTTAAACAGAAATAGGAAATCATTTAAATCTACATACCTTATTAAAATACTTATTCAAACACTAAGTAAGATGTATTATCAGTCGAAACTGTGCGAGACAAACATGATTTAGTGCAAAACGACGGTAGAGATAGTTACCATAGGTACCAGGATTATAATCTATAATTCAAAAGGGCATGACAGACAGGAAATGTTTCTAAATGAATAAAATCACTATACGGTCTACACAAATGCTTTGTAAACTAGAAGTGTAAAAGCGACACGAATGGCCCCGTCCAAAAAAGTCGCAAAATCTGCTATTTCAATATAAACACATGTAGACACAAACATGATAGAAGTCTCACACATCAAAAATCAGTTCAAAACCTTAAAGCGTATTGAAAAAAATCTGTAAAACTGTTATTTTTAATAATTTATCAAAGTCCAAAGCCCGTAATTTCAGCAACAACTGGCGGAGCGGAACAAAACTTAGACTGGACTTGTAACTCATCATGGTTAACTCACATACCAAATATCAGCCCAATGTCTGAAGGCGTTTTGAAAAAACGTCCATACAACTGTGTGATTTTCAACAATTTCGCAAAGTTCAAAGCCTGTAATTCCGGCCAAAATTATTGGAACGAAACGAACCTAAACTTGATCTGTAACTCATTATGGTTAACTCACATATAACTGTGATTTTCAACAATTTCTCAAAGTTCAAAGCCCGTTATTTCGGCAAAAATAAGTGGAGCGGAACGAAACTTAAACTTGCTCTGTAAATCAATATGGTTAACTTGCATACCAAAAATCAGCCAAATATCTGAAGGCCTTTAGAAAAAAAAAGTCCTTAAAAATTTATTGTTGTGGGATGACGGAATGACAGAATTACGAAATTACAAAATTACGAAATTTCGGACAAGGGTTAAATCATATGGCACCGACGAAATCGTTGCAGGGCCATAAAATGTTTATATAAATTCTTTGTTACAAAGAGTTTACATAGCTATAATTAAACAAATATATGTTTAAAAACCAATATCTCAACATTATTGTTACTTAAAAATGTCCCCTTTGCTTTACTTTTCATCTACTGTAGTACTTAGAAAGATTTTGTGAACTAGAGGAATCAATTTTAAAATGATCGAATGCACTTTTTATTCGTCAAAAGAGACATATCGTTCATATTTTGACTACATTAACATGATAGAATTCATTTTAAATATTGTATAAATAAACGCTTACCAGACCTCTTTGCTCTCTTTAACTCTTGCACTGAAAGTAACAAAAATATGTATTATTTCCAAAATGTTTAAAGCCTTGAACAGGATTGATAAACAGACTTTCAGTACCGTTCTCCTAAATTCAGTTGTGCATGTTGTTACGTGTTTTAGAGATAAATCACAAGCTCATAGTTCAAAAAGCGCCCCTTTCAAAATTTCTCAAAATTGATATAAGTCCAAATGGGCTTTGCTCATTGTTGAAAACCGTACGGTGACCTATAGGTGTTAATGTCTGTGTCATTTTGGTCTCTTGTGGACATTTGTCTCATTGGCAATCATACCACATCTTCTTTTTTATATTACCGGTGAAACATAAGGATAATTTGGAAACTTAATATACACACACCTTATGATCTTGGATCGAGAAATCATACTATTGTTCTATTGTTGTAGTGTTACATCGCTATTCCAGGTTGTCTCCTCAAATCACGCTTATAGCCGCAACATTCTAAGAAACTTATCAAATCCGCAAAAAAATGCCTTAGTCATGTATTGGCAAGATTTTGATGAGTTTTGCTATTTGGAAAAAAGTACAATACATGTCAAATGACATACTAATCTATTTTCGTACTACAAAGTAATCAGTCGATTAAAAATCGAACTACGTGAAACCAGTTATTTGTTTCGCAATACTAACGAGGCTTGTGGATAGGTACATTATTGATAGCCTTGAAAACAGTTATAATGTATTCTCAATCTGGTGGTAGTTGTTGATAGATGTAAGATAATAAGGGTAATTGTAGAACCTTCAACAATGTGAAAAACTAATAGAGGTGGCTAACGCCAAGTCATGTTGCATTGTAAATTGCATAGGTTGTGTTACAATAAGTTCTTTTTTACCCGAGCCTTTTTAAACTGTGCATATCATATAAGCATTGTCTGACGAATCGTGAAGTAGTAATCCTGCTATTCTTCTAATCGTGTATGCAATCAATACTGCTACCAGCTTCAGTACGTTGTACTACATTGTCTTCTTTGTATTTCCAAAAACAACTTTCTTATTTCTCGTTTTGATTTTCTTTTCAATTCTTTTTACGTATAAGCATCCCTATTTCCCCCTGATACCCTATCGTTTTTTTTATGCTCTGTTGTATTTTTTCAATATCGGCCCCGAAAGAAGACTGGAGAATAGAAATATGGTCACGCTCTGTTTTATTTTGATCGGCAGTAAAAATCCTTGCCAATGTAGGGCGTCAACTTTTTATTATACAAAGGAAAAGGTCAAAATACATATAGACCTTCTACTTTCTTGAGTATCCTAAATCTAAAGTTTACTGGAATTAATTACTTTATTGTATGCATGGCTTATAAAAATATGAGATTCTGAGTGACAGAACATCACCAAAATATATGAAATTGAAATATCAAGATGCCTCTTATTTTTGCCGTTCAGAAAGTTCTGTGTGAATTCTGCTTCATATGAGTACAAAAATGGCAGTTAGTAGCAGTGCACAATAAGTATCGACTCTCTGCAATATAAGTCTTCATAAATCAACATTGCAGTATTTGTTGTCGGAATAAGTCTCGTTATTTTTCTTTCTTCTACTTTTCTTATTGTATAAAACAGGCTCTTTGATTATGTAGTCGATAATTCCATAACATCATGGACGATAATGGTATCAGACTTAGAAAAGGTTTTGATAATATTGTAAACCGTCACAAAATGATTGACAATAGTAGAATCAGTCTTACAAAAGGTTTTAATACTATTGTAAACTGTCTCAAAATCATGACCAATAGTGGTATCAGACTCAAAAATGGTTTTAATACTATTGCAAACTGTTACAAAATGATGGACAATGGTAGTATCAGACTCAGAAAAGGTTTTAATACTATTGTAAACTGTCACAAAATGATGGACACTAGTGGTATCAGACTTAGAAAAGGTTTTAATACTATCGTTAACTATCACAAAATCATGACCAATAGTGGTATCAGACTCAAAAATGGTTTTAATACTATTGTAAATTGTTACAAAATGATTGACAATGGTAGTATCAGACTCAGAAAAGGTTTTAATACTATTGTAAACTTTCACAAAATGATGGACAATAGTCGCATCAGACTTAGAAAAGGTTTTAATACTATTGTAAACTGTTACAAAATCATGGACAATAGTCGCATCAGACTTAGAAAGGGTTTTAATATTATTGTTAACTGTCAACGATCATGGACAAAAGTGGTATCAGACTAAGACAAGGTTTTAATACTATTGTAAAACTGTCAACAAATCATGAACAATAGAGGTTTGAGACTTGAAAAAGTTTTTAATACTATTGCAAACTGTCAAAAAATCATGGACAATAGTGGTATCAGACTTGGGAAAGGTTTTAATACTATTGTAAACCGGTAAAAAATCATGAACATTAATGATATCATACTCAGAAAAGGTTTTGACACTGTTCTAAAACCGTCAACAAATCATGAACACTACTGGTATCAGACTTAGAAAAGGTTTTAATACTATTGTAAACTGTCCAAATATCATGAACAATAGTGGAATAAGATTTCGAAAAGATTTTAATACTTTTGCAAAACTTTCAAAAAATCATGAACAATAGTAGTATTAGATTTAAAAAAGGTTTGAATATTATTGTTAAACTGTCAAAATATCATGGAGAATATTGGTATCAGTCTAAGAAAAGGTTTTAATACTATAATTGTAAAACCGTCAACATATCATGCAGAATAGTGGTATCAGTCTAAGAAAAGGTTTTAATACTATAATTGTAAAACCGTCAACATATCATGGAGAATAGTGGTATCAGTCTAAGAAAAGGTTTTAATACTATAATTGTAAAACCGTCAACATATCATGGAGAATAGTGGTATCAGTCTAAGAAAAGGTTTTAATACTATAATTGTAAAACCGTCAACATATCATGGAGAATAGTGGTATCAGTCTAAGAAAAGGTTTTAATACTATAATTGTAAAACCTTCAACATATCATGGAGAATAGTGGTATCAGTCTAAGAAAAGGTTTTAATACTACTGTGAATTCATTTATTTTCGAGGGTATCAATTTTCGTGGATTGCTGAAAACTTGCATATTCGTGGATATTTGATTTTGTGGTTTGGCCAATCTCTGTATACAAAGCCTATTGAAAATATGATATTTGTTGAACATATGAATTCGTGGTTCACCTGTACCCACGAAGCCAACGAAAATTAGTATCCAACGAATTATAATGAATCCACAGTATTGTAAAACCGTCAACAAATCATGGAGAATAGTGGTATCAGACTTAGAAAGGGTTTTGATACTATTGTTAAACCGTCAACAAATATGGACAATAGTATCACATTCAGAAAAGGTTTTTTAATACTATTGTTAAACTATCAAGCTTGTAATTGAAGGTTTTCAGGTAGATGTATTTACGGGAAGAAACAATGAAGGTATAACTATTCAAAGTAAAATGTTTTATATGTACATACCATTACGCTTTGTTCTTCTTATCTCTTTCCCTAAAATACATAATAAAATTATTATAGCCATTGACTATGTTCTATATACATTTGGGTTTCAAATATTTTTGTTTAAGCGATCGAGATGAATTTTTAATCCAGGAAAGCGCTTCGACGAACGAAGTGTTATTTTTATATATCACTAGATATCAATGAAACAGTTTTTAAATGTGTTAAAAAAAATTGTAAAATTTCTCCTCAAGGAATTTGGGTCATTAAAGACAAGTTTGGCCAAGAAAATAAAATGTGAGACAACTATTACAAATTTGCACGTGCGTCTCTTAAAGTGCCTCCTCAGTGGATAGACCTGTTACAATGTTAGTTTCAAAATAATGTTTTGTTGCGTTTTAAATGAAGATAATGATAAGAAAACAACACATGCAAGGAACACCACGGTCTTGTATCCATTTTTGGATTATGTATTTTGCATAGCTTACAAGTGTGGACGAAGATACATTTTGAAGATAGGAGAAGAACACATAACAGGTTCATTTTTTTCATGATGTGATTTTTTTTATATGGAAGATGGTATCTGCTTACTATTTGTTTGGTTCTATTTACTTTACTTTGTGAAGGATCACTATGATCATATCTAATGTCGAAATTGTTTCTCAGATAAGAAGACATTTAATTGTTTTAATTGCATAGCTTATAAGGTTGCTGAAATGCTGGAGCAATTTCATCTACAATATACAACAAAATGCACCAGTACGGTAGTACCCTTCTCATTAGTTGAAATCTGTTTACTAGTATCTACACAATTATTAGATTTAATTCTACACAATATTAATACAGTTATTAATTAAGATTTTTTTTTATTTCATAAGCTCTACAATGTTAACATATGGTTTTTGATATTCAATACTTTTCTTATTAGTCGTATATATATTTGAAAAAAAAGAACAATTATATTATATATTACTTTAAAGATATCATTTGTCACAAGAAAGTAACATGATTTGATCTGCGAAAAAAAGTTGAAAATATATTTTTAAGATATGACTTTAGCAAAAGAGATGAACTGAACAATAAATAATGCAGACTTTGTTGATGTGTCACAATGAGGTTTGCAATGAGAAAATATGTTGTTGGTGTCTGTATGTTGTTAATTTTTTTTATTGAGAGTGGTAATTGACGTAAACTGTAGCTTATCAATATTTGTATTCAGTTGTATTACATATAAGTTAATCATGTGTGCGATACATATATATTTTGACCTAGTTAAGAAATCTACCTGAATAATATCATTAACATGTATAATACAAAGGGAGTGTAATTCTCTAAATCATTCGAATAAAAAGGTGGACCATGAAATATTTCTATAATACTCATTTCTGCTGTATAAGACTGTTGATTTATAAAACAATAATATTTTCATTTTGAATGGAAATACTATATTTTAACATTTAAAATCAAAGTCGTAAATAGTTATCAAAGGTACCAGGCTAACGATTTAATACGCCAGGCGCGCATATTGTCTACATATGACTCATCAGTGACACTCAGATAAAAAAAGGTATAAAGCCAAACAAATACAAAGTTGAAGAGCATTTAGGACCCAGAATTCCAAAAAAGGTTGTGCTAGATATGGCTAAAGTAATCTATTCCTGGGTTAAGAAAATCTTTAGTTTTTTGAAAATTCAAGGTTTTGTAAAAGGAAATATATGACCATATAGTTGATACTCATTTCAACATCGAAGTGCTGATTACTGCGCTTGTGATACCCTCGGGGACGACCCATCCACCAGCAGTAGCATCGATCCAGTGGTGTAGATAGTTATCAAATGTTCCAGGATCATAATTTGATACGCCAGATGCATGTTTCGTCTACATAAGGCCCATCAGTGACACTCAGATCAAAATAGTTATAAAGCCAAACAAGTACAATTTTGAAGAGCATTGAAGACCCAAATTTCCCAAAAGTTGTGACAAATACGGCTAAGTTTATTCTTCTGTTTAGAAAATCCTTAGGTTTTCAAAAAAATCAAAGTTTTGTGGCAGGAAATTTATAAAAATGACCATATTATTATTTATTTTCTTTTATTACATCTTTTGACATCGGACTCGGACTTATCTTGAACTGAGTTTTAATGTGCGTATTGTTATGCGTTTATTTTTCTGCATTGGATAAAGGAATAGGGGGAGGGTTGAGATCTCATAAACATGTTTAACCCCGCCGCAATTTTGCGCCTGTTCCAAGTCAGGAGCCTCTGGCCTTTGGTAGTCTTGTATGATTTTTAATTTTAGTTTCTTGTGTATAATACGGAGTTTAGTATCACACCATTATCACTCTACTAGTATACATATTTTTTATGGGCCAGCTGAAGAAAACCTACGGGTGCCGGAATTTTCGCTACATTGAAGACCCATTGGTGGCCTTCGGCTGTATGCTCTATAGTCGGGTTGTTGTCGCTTTGACACATTCACCATTTCCTTTTTCAATTTTATATCATTGATATTCATGTCAACACCGAAGTACTGACTACTGGGCTGGTGATATCCGCAGGGACGAAACGTCCACCAGCAGTGGCATCGACCCAGTGGTGTAAATAGTTATTCAAGGTATAATACAAAATATGAAACATATATTTTAGATAAGAAAATAGCAGAAGAGTAAATTTGGTGATCGAAATATATATACAATGTATATTATATATAGAATCCTCGATAAATGATTTTATCGAGTTTGCGCGAAACTATTACATAGCCATGACAGCCCTTACCAGCCTTTAAGGTTAAGGTTGGAGGCTTCAATTTAGCCAACATTGTTTCTAGCTGGCTGATATTATATTTACACCATGTTGTGTTAGAGTCCATACGTTATCTGAAAAAAATAGTGTTGAAATTTCTCTTGGCATGCAAGGGGTATATTGAAAATGACCAGTTTTGATGTATCCTTAAATTCAGTCGAAAATAGAATGGTGGTCCTTCATTTCTATATTCTTTTAGTTTTAAGAGGGATTTTTCTTTATCGTTAAAAATAACGCTCACAGAACATTTTATACCAGTTACGTACGCCAAATACATTTCGGTCCTCCACATAAATATCATAATAACTAAAAAATTGGTTGAGAATTGAATAAAACACAGCACGGAGAGGTCAATTCTAATCCAATTAATTTATATCAAATTAATCCAGTTATCAGTAACCAAACACACCGATCACTACAAGGTCATTATACCTGACCCACACTTTAATTCTGAACGGGTGAATTCCTTAAGCTATTGAATGTAAATTAAGTTTCTTTTCGTTAATATTACAATATGATAGTCTGTCTGAGTAGGTTAAAAAGTAACAAGAATGTGTACAATGATGCCCCACTCGTACTGTAAATTAGTATGTTCAATAGAACGTTAAATTGGAGTCAAAACTCTAACTTGGCATTACGATTAGAAATATCATATCATAGGGAACATGTGTACTTAGTTTCAAGTTGATTGGACTTCAACTTCATCAAACTCTACATTGACCAAAAACTTTAACTAGTAGCAGAACAGACGGACGAACGCACAGACAAGAAAACATAATGCCCATCTATTATCGTATGTAAGGCATCCCAAATAATTTTCTTTTAAGGACGTCTCGATTTTTGTAGATGTATTGTTGGTCTTCTCGATCTTTTTACGTTTCAATGTTTATATCTGGATAAGGTCCGTTTGAATTTGCTTACTTCCTTATTACAAAAGTACCAATCTTGAGCATATACCAACCATTAAAAAAAATTGAATTGGAAGTCCAGGAATTTATTCGCATAGCAACATTTTAACCCAAATTTACACCAATTTTCTGTAGTCTGCTGTACTCGCCGTTTTCTATTTAAGGAGGGAAATGATGACACTAAATCATTAAATGGAACTTTTATGTTTATTTCAACTTATTTCAATTTTATTATTTACCAAAACCTTTCCCCGTGACATCGTAATTGCTAAATAAGCATGTTACATATTTCCGTGGAAGGGACTGGGCCAATTGACGTTCCTATTTCACAAGAAAATTAAAAGTATGGTATTCGTAAAATGGATAGTATTGGAAAATGCTTGGCAATGAAGTAATTTTATCCTTTGATTTTGCCATCTGATTAGGGCCTTTCCGTTTTGAATTTTCCTTGGAGCTCAGTATTTTTGTGATTTTACTTTTGAAATCAAGACTAAAAACTTTTTCCGGACAATTGAACTAAAGGGAACTGATCAATTTGATGACATGTTCAACATAAGTAGAATACAAGACGTTTTGACACCAGATAGTCTTTCTTTTTTTATTCTTTATACATACATGAAATGTATATAAAAATGTCACTATTTAGCAGTTTTTCCACATTTTTTTTCAAAAATCAGCTGATTTGCAAGGACTCCTATGAAACACCAATTTCTAAATTGCAACCTGCACAAGGGACATGTTTGTATATGTTCATTACAAGGAAATACCTAATGTGGATTTTTGTGTTCTCAGAATGAGAAACACCATCATTTAAATGCCACTCTCAGATAAATCTATGCACTAATTACTACTTGTAAAAATGACTTAGTATCATCATGATCATGTTACATTGAAAAACTGAAATTGTGTAATAACTATGCATTTTAAATGCATATATCAAACAAAAATATAAAAGATTAATGCATATTAGTTTGAAGAAAGATGAGTAACTAGTAGCATAAGATATGTGATTTCATATTGAAAAGAACATGGATAAGGAAGATATGTACCTAGTGTCTTTTTGTTGTTGGGATGTACAAGTACCCGGTCAAGTCCACATGTATTTTTCATCTGATGAGTTGAGCCTTTTTCAACTGATTTATATAGTTCGTTTTATGTTTTACTGTTAAACGACTGTCCCAGGTTAGGTTCCCGCTAGTATGTTTACCCCGCAACATTCTGTATGTATGTGCCTGTCCCAAGTCAGGAGCATGTAATTAGGTGGATGTCGTTTCATTATGTGTAACATATTTGTGTTTCGTTCATTTTCACGTTAAAAAGGTCTATGACTTTATACCCATTTTCTGCAGCACTGTCGTAATACTTAACATTTCATGTTTGGTAAAAAGTAGATTTTGTTCTTATACAAGACAAGCTGACAAGAAAGTGTGTGCTTATGTGCTACAAGTAAACAATGTTTTTACCAAAAGCACCAACTTAAGTATTCATTTTGCTGACTTTAGAATTTTATTTGCAAGGAGGTAAGGTGTACAGCTTTAAAAGCATGAAATAATTGGCATTTATTAACACATGTACAGTAAAAAAAATCACATTACTAGAGATAACCGAGTATTAAAAAAAGAATATTTTATGATATAGTTTAAGATGTGTAATATTTTTAGAGAATGACATGATCGATTCTATACCATTCACTTGTTGTCAACGAAATCTTCTGAAAAAAGTCCTTATACTTTTGGTAAACTCTAAAATTCTTTTGTAAAGAACAAAATCCCTTGTCACCATCTTTTTTTTAATGTTGTGATTCGCTCTTATATATAACAATAAATTTGATTTTAACGAAAGCAATCATTGTTTTAGTGCAAATTTTATTAAACAGGATGTTCGAAATGACAAACTTGTTATGACTCCAATCGTCAGAATAGATCATGGTTTGCAATGTTGCTCATGATTGGGAAGAATTGTTTAAAGGTGAAATGAAGTCTAACGGATGCAAACAAGCGCATAAAGAACTAACACACTGATTGCCCCAAAGTTGGTCAGCAAAGGTGCAAAAATTGTCAATTTTGACGATTTGTCGTTCTTTCTCTTGACCCAGAAGACCCAGGGATGCTGGTAAAAGTATCCAGCTGTAGTCTGCACGTAGAGTGGACCCTAGTTAACAAACTGACCCCAACAGTTGTTAGGTGTGAGAGAATCTGATCTTGGTTCAGTAGTTCACAGATGGTCATTTGGACCAAAAATACGGAATTTCACGATTTTTTCCGATTTTTGACTTCAAATGGACTTGAAACCGGAAGTAGTCGTTTCCTAAGCGTATTTCAATAATAATAACAATCAATAGTTATATGGCTGAGGGTTTGCATAATTTTTGCCAGTTTTATATCTCTGAACCTAGTGTGTAAGACACAGATGGGAAGCCCTCCCCTCCAGAAAACCGAGTTTCAGCCGATTTCAATTTTCAAAGTCCGTATTTGTGCTCAAAATGCAACTTATACATGAGCACACCATCTGTTTTCTAATTAAACGATGGGCAAATATTTGTACATTTTCAGGATAACAACAAAACAACTTCATTAAATATGTTCTTTAAATGTGTGGATTATGATGAAAGTTAAGACTGACACTGAGAAAAGAGAAAGGATAGGGGAGACATATGGCCCTACACATGACACCTACCAGACTCTGAGATAGTTGTAACAATTATTCCTTAACATGCAGACAGCTTCATTCTCTCCATAATTATGCACTTGCAGATTAAACGCCCAATATCAATTATTCCGGACTTGTCTGTGTATACTATGTATATAACTATATAAGAATATCGAAAACCGTCGAAAAATAACCAACACCATAGTTTAATTAATACTTTTTGGCTTTCAACTGTTTTTTTTCTTTTAATCTTTAGTCGGGTTGTTTGTCTCTTTGGAACATTTATTTTATCTATTCTCAATTTTATTATCTAGTAATTCATAATGATTCAGCAGCATAAACCAATATTTAACCAACCATGAGATAAAATCATTTGTTCTGGATGGGTAAAAATTAAAAAGAAATAATAATAAACCAAATTAAAAATTTTGCAAACCAAACGAGCGCTTGGTCTTACAACAATCATCAGTCACAGAACCTGTTTCGATAGTAAGGTTACAGCCAGACGACTTTCTGGTGAGCGGTTGGAAGGGTTTTGAAAATGAAAAATATGTTCAATAATGAATTTAATTTCAATATTTTGTTTGTTTAATAGTCAGGATTTTACAACCCCTTTACATCACCACCTGACTATGGTGTTAAGGGGATTAATAAATAATAAACTGAATAATAATCTACTGTTTTTCTACTATCATACATGTAAATATATATCATATAACAAATAGGAGAAAAGAACACTGGCACACATACATACATTCCTACACTAGTATTTAGATAACATAACTATAGAAATTGCAAAGGAAAATGATATCATTGCAAAGTACTGTCAAATTGAATATGAACAGAAGATATAAAGTTTATTAAATATATTATTAAATATAGTTTGAATTAAAGGTAATTGATCCTTATCAGCAAAAATTTAAAATCTCAACCCTTAAATTTAAAAAAAAAATACGTTACTATATTTCTATTTGCCTTATTGTATTCATTTCCTAAATCTTTTATTTTAACTTTTATGTCTATAAAACTCGGTTTCTTATCCTGCTATTTCTATTTCTATGAACAGGTTTGGGATTTAGAATCAACAAATTCAAAATTAAACTTTGTTTAGGGCTAATGTAAAACAGTTTGTAATTTTGTACGCCAGACGCGCGATGCGTCTTATGCATTGTAAAAGTGATTCTACAATGACATTAAATTAACAAAATATAGTTTCAATTTAAGTGAAAAGAATTCCAATTTAAGGCGAGCTTTAGACCAAATTGCTTCTTGGTATAAACAGAAACTGTACACATGTATTAAGTATTAAATCTTTCAGTTTACAAGAAATCATTGATTGCAATTATTCCGAGCAAAACTTACATTTTTTACCGGTATAATATATCCAAACAATCTTCTATATTAGTAATTACTTCCGTTGGAGGATTCATTCTTAAATTAGCAGATGCACAAATATGTCTACACGATTTGGAGTCTTATTCTTAAGTGACAAAAGATACAAAGAAAACTCAGTGTTTTTTATGAAGAACGTTTGCTTCTCTGTTTCAAACTTCCAACATTTTTAAAAGACTATCATAAATTGATAGCATATGACTATATAACCTAATACGTAATAAATTCGTAAAAGAAAATTAATAAATGAAAGCAGTATGCAATCAAATCTACATATAGAAGAGTTAAACATAAAATTATTAAATTAACAAATGATAACGAAGATAATTTTCGGGATAAAGTCGAAGGCTCAACAAAAATTAGTGGAAAACACTAACATTTCCCTATAGGTACTATCTATTGACAATAAAAAGCTTCTGTCCATGTCTGTTAAAAAACAAGGATGGTTTATAAACATAAGACATGTTTTAAAAACATTGACCTTAGATTGCATATAATGTTAACTGTAAGTAAAACTTAGTCCATTTATTATATACGAAAAACAGTAAATAATTCTTTTAAAAAATTAATTTTAGATACCATAGGTTGGTTTTTTTTTTGTTGTTTTTTTTTTTTTTTTTTTATCAAAAACCATACAGTGCATGTCACTGACACAGACGACACTGATACCGACGATACCGACAAAGGAAAATGGGATTGGTTAGTCGCAGGCTTCACAAAAATGAAACATTCTTTCGACCTCATACTTCAAAATGATCTCCGATCACAAAGATTGTCCTTAACCATCTCAATTTGGAATGTATAGCATTGTTAAACTATAAATCTGAAAATATTATAATATTATAATATTCATTAATATGAAAAAGAGGTATACCTTCAATTAAAATATCTTAAAAGAACGCTGTTCTTCGACTTATTGCAAAACTGAGAATGTGTCATATTTTCCATTCCATATGAAGGTAGCATTTTGATGAAAATAACCATCGAATGATTGATTAACTAGGTATGCATAATGGGGTTCAATTGATGGCTACAACTTGAAAATGTCCTAGTTCAGCAACGATAAAGAATATCCTTAAGAGTAAAACTAAATCATGGTTACGTCAGTTATTTTAGAAAGTGTTGATTTTAACCTTATCTTCACCCTTAATTTGATATAGAAACTTTAAGCAGCGTCTCTAAAGGAGACAAAGAAAATGGAAAACGTAATGGAGAGAATATCAAAGGAAAATAAATATACGGTAACAGCTAGTTTCAATATGAATACAACCAGTCCGTTATAAAAACACATTTCTATAAAACAAATATCATCATGAAAAAAAATCTAATATCTACATGACAGTTTCACAGAACTTCATGCTTGAACCAAACACTTCTTTTTACAAAGTATCATTCGTCTTTTTGAAAAAAATGTTAAGTTGCTGGCCCTTTCTGTCTTGGTTTAGGAGTTTCCTGTCTTTTCTTAAATCACCCTTCTTTTTAACCTGAATCAAAGAATAATACATTTTGTATAAAAACAGCAAGGAAAGGTCTCTTAGTATTTAATTCAAAAATTGAATAGTTAAAATAGATGCAATTCTATATACGTCAAACAAAAACAATTTTTAAACTATAGCTGGTTGACATTTAAAAGAGGGACGAAAGATACCAAAGGGACAGTCAAACTCATAAATCTAAAACAATCTGACAACGCCATGGCTAAAAATGAAACTGACAAACAGACAAACAATAGTTCACATGACACAACATAGAAAACTAAAGAATAAACAACACGAACCCCACCAAACAATAAGGGTGATCTCAGGTGCTTCGGAAGAGTAAGCAGATCCTGCTCCACATCCGTCGTGTTGCTTAGGTAGCAATACACAGTTAGGAAAAAAACTTAAAATTGACACTCATAATTTTTAAACACCCCCTTTCCCCTCCTGTCTAACAAAGAAGGCTTTATATGTGTGTTATGCATGTATATACTTGTAGAAAGAGAATCTTCCATAGATTTGATTTCTAATGGGCATAAGGGTGAAATATAATCCCTTTTGGGTGTAACCATGGCAACAATCTGCATTTCTTAGATACAAAATATAGCAAAAAAGGGGGGTGAACATGTCACAAAAGTCTCCAAAATTTGGTCTAAAGGAAAATTTCAATGAATTACAGTGATACCTTTCCTGAATCCATAGGTTTATATCTATCAAGTGGTCCAAAAAAAATCATATGTCTTCCTGCTCGTTTTTCCATAAAATTGAATTGAAAAGATCGAGCGCAAAATCTTTGTTGATAAACACTACAATAATTTATGGACCTATGAACGGTACGGATAGGAAAATACGGACTGTCAATCATTGAAATGGCCTATAAAACATGTTAAAATCAATCTAAATGTTCATATAAACGCACTAAGAAGGCTATATTATTCTTCAATTACCTAAAAATCAATTTTATTGTACAAAAACTTTTATATTTAAAAAATTCACAGGGGCCATAATGCAAAACTAAACTTCTAACTGTGTATTGCTACCTTATGTGATAACAAATCTGGTAAATAGTCTAATTCGGTAGGTCACATTCATGAAAGCGAAGGGGAATGTAGTTACGACGTAAGGAACATATCCGATATCATTTGTGAAACGGCTATTCCATAACGGTCAACCAACTCGTGATGGCGTCCGTAAAATTTACAAAGGGATGATTTCAACTTCACCATTTGGAACTCCCGTTGAAATGCCGACAGTCTGTTGAAAAACACGTCCTCCAAACGTAACAAACAAGTTGTTAATCAAGAAATCAAGCATCTTGATAATCTTGATAATAACAGTTGCAGAGAATCTTTTCTTTGAATCAGAGTGATCCTTAACAAAGAAGGATTCATGCCTCCCTAAGACAAGATACTTAAATCTACGTAAACCATTCTTTTTCATTGAGCAAAGCAATGCAAACTTTTTCAATTTATTTTTTTTAGTTTGGAAGTGGAATACTTGTGTAAAGAGTAGAAAAGTCAATTGTTTTTATACTGTTACAAGATGAAAGAGAGTTAGATTGTATGTACTCTAAAAGATCTTTGGAATTTTTAAGTATCCACATCCGAATCAAGGCCCCTCTAGAATAGGCTGTTTGATAATAACTTAAAAGCCCGTCTTTGATTGCTGATAAAATAGATGTTAATAATTTAGAATGAGGTTTCGTGGAGCACTTGGAGGACCCAGCAATATACCGTTGTTTGTAAGGACACTTATGAAGTTTAGGTATTCAATACAGTAATCGAAACTCCAGTTCTTCATCTTTGGTTGAAATTCCAAAGGAACAGAGAACAGACCTATGATTATCCAGTATTTCCTTTTTAGTAAGTGTCGTGAGGGTATATGTTGAGTTTCCAAGTGAATTGTGGTCCCCTTATAATTTGGTGTATTTGCTACTATTCCTAAACAAATTTTGTACTTATTTTATCGGAATCATTTGGCATCCTTCCAATCTTCCGTTTCTTTATGTAAATCTCTCCAGCGTTGGAGCACATTCAGCTAGCTGTGTTACGTTTACGGATGATTTTCAAAAATGTCTATTCACATAGAAATTAGTTGAAAGTTGAAATGTTGAAAAAATGCTCCAATGTAACGTTTTGCATGCAAACAATTTATCAAAAGGAATATGCATATAATATACACGAAGCACTCATAGTACGATGGCTTATATGTAGATTTGATATTAAATGCAATGTCTAGCTAAATAAAATCTACGATAGGTCGGCACTGATTTAAAGTAGTGATTCCTCCATAAATATAGAAAGATGTGGTATGAGTGCAAATAAGGCAACTTTCCATCTTAGTAACAATTTATAAAAGTTTTCTATTAAAGGTCAAGGTACGGCCTGAATAACGGAGCTTTAAAATTTGGCTCACACCGAATAGCAAGCTATACAGGGCCCTAATAGTTACTAGTGAAAAACCATTCAAACGGAAAAACCAACGGTCTAAATATATAAAAATGAAAACCGAGAAACACTTATGAACCACATAAATAGACGATAACTTCTGAACATCCGATTCCTGACTTAGGACAGATACAAACAATTGCAGCGGTATTAAACGTTTTAATGGTTCCAAACCTTCTCCCTTTTCTGAAACATTAGTATAGCATCACAACATAGAAAGACACACTATAAAATATCGGTTGGAATTAATTAACTCAATCAAAAAACGTAGTATTATTAAGGGAGTTTGCTTCTCAGTTTCAAAATAGTTAGCTTTTAAAAACTAGTATATATTGAAAGGGTGTTTATAAAAGAATAATAAGAGCAAAAGATATATATATAGGTTAAAGTGCTGGTTTTAGAGATATAAACCTTTGAAATTTTGTCGGGGAATTGTTCTCTCTTGACTTTTTATAGCTTTATCATTGACAAGTTAAAGTTTTCAAAAACTATTAAAAAATAATCAAAATTTTATAAGATGGCATATCATTATACATGTAAAAGATTATTAAAAAGAAAAATAGGGGTCAATGGGCAAAATTTAAATTTCTAAATCTAGAAAGGGACAACTACTTCTGTCTAAATTAGATTTAGTTAATGTAAGTTCTTTTGGATAAATTTAGGTAGTATATTTAGAGAACTCTTGATTATTTAACAAAAAAATATCATCCAGATAACGATAGGATTGTTAAATGTATCTATCAAATTCAACAATGACGTGTCTTTACTGAGTTTGGTCATAAACTGAGATTTATAGCAATACAGGAATAAATCGGCTATTAAAGGGGCACAGTTAGTGCCCATAGGAATACCAAATACTTGTCGATACACTTTATCGCCGAAACGTACATATATGTTATCAAGGAGAAAATTTAAAGCTTCAATCATATCTTCACATTTCCAGTAAGTGTAGTAGCACACTTTCTTTTTAGTTACAGGAAAAAGGCTTTAATAATATCAAAGGTACCAATTTTGTTGCACCAGTTGCGCATTTCGACAATACATGTCTCTTCAGTGATGCTCGTGACTTAAATATTTGAAATCCAAAGCTTATATAAAAGATGAAGAGCTATAATCCAAAAGGTCCAAAAAGTATAGCCAAATTCGTGAAAGGAATCAGAGCTTTGCATGCGGGAGATACATTTTTTAATCATTACCATGCTGAGTTGTTTTCAGAAATTGTCTAAATTTCGAGTATTTGCAAAAATATGCAAATGATATGCAAATGAGCTGTACCCTGATGCTGATGCATACTGATTGCAATTAATCTAAAATAGGGGATCACGGGGTTTGGTGGTCGTCGTGAGGAGGCGGGAAGGGTGGGCGGGAATTTGCCCCAAAGGTGGTCCTCAGGTGCAAAAAGCATCAATTTTGACGTTTTTTTGTTCTTTTTCTTGACCTGTAAGTCCGAGAGATGCTAATAGATGCACCCATCTGTAGTTTACATGTAGAGTGGACACCAGTGAACACTTTTATCACAACAGTTGTTAGGTCGGAATGAAAGTGATATGGGTTCAGCAGTGTAAAGAAGATCATTTGCACCAAAATTCACAAAATTTCGGAATTTTTCCAATTTTGAACTTTAACTGGACTTGCAACCGGAAGTAGTCGTTTCCTCGGCGTATTTTGACAATAAATACGACCAGTCATTTTTTGCCTTTAGGTAAACAATATTTGTCAAGGTTTCAGTCATCTCATTGAGATTTTCCAAAAGAAAGTCTATCAAATATAAACATTTTTTCTTGATTAGATTGTGTGGAAGTGTAGTGAAGAGAGTAGAAAATCATCACTGTCAACAGAATAAAAATGACCATCAAAAGCATGTATTTTATCTAAAACCTCCAAAGAATTTTTAACACTCCAAAAATAATTAATAACATTATTTTCATCAGGTTTATTACAAAAGTTAATAACAAGTTCTTTGATTGTAGTAAGGGATGTAGTAAGAAGCACTGATAGATAAGTAACAGAACACTTACTAGATGTGGAGATGAAACTGAATTTAAATGTTTTTTTTGTTGTTATTTCGGTAAGCAGTACATATTAGGGGCAATCAAATGTTCGGAAGAGACTTTACGCTTGTTAACAATTCAACTCTCTGTTCGGACCTGAATGTAGAGGAATTGATAATAACTTCTGTGTAGTATATACATCACACCACCACTACATTATTGGCTGCCTTGTCTGCCGGTACGAACACAATTGGAATATTATGGACCCTTTTATTAATTGCAGAATTGTTTTTAAAATGGGATATTCGAATATCAACAGTATCAAAAATGTTTTATTCAAATAACTGTCTAGAGATTTTTTATCATATTTTTCACGTTTGCACCTAATTTTACAGTAGGCAGACAAAGCGTCTTAAGGATGTATTCTTCTGACTTTTCAGTCTCGTTCAGTCTCGTTTAAAATCTCGTTCTTAAATTATTTCCAAAACATATGATAGAAGTGGAAAATATCAATGAATTTTTTAAATATTATAATCAAACATAACTCTGTGAAAAAATTGTGCATTTACCATGAACGGTTTTTGAATAATCCAGTTTTCAAATTTTACGACCATTCAAGTCAGTATTTTTAGTCAAAATTTTGAGAAAATGGGTGAGGGATACAAAAAATGATTTTACAAGAATAATATACATCCCATCTCATTTTGGTCTTTTCAAATTTCTTAGATATGTATTTTTTCAATCATTTATAACAAAAAAGTTGAATTAATATGCATTTTGTTCTTTAAAATGAGAAAAATCATAAAAATACAAAATTGGCAGTATGGTAAATTTTTCACAAAAAAGCATCAAAATATGATAAAACTTTCTTATATTAACACCTACCTATAGTTTTTGTTAGTTAAATTTATTCAGATTGGTCCACTTCATCTTTATGGAAAGTATGAAAAAAAGTTTAATTGTGGAACTGTGATTTTTTTCATGATAATAGCCCAAAAATAGGTAAAAATCAATGAAAAGTGAGAAAATCATCAAAATTGGGCATTTTCAACGGGCCGTAGCAAAAAAAGAAGCACACCACCATATGATTTTACCTTCACCAATTGTTTTGTTACAGTCTTATAAACCTTAAAATCAGGTTAAGAAAAAAAGTTTAAATCTAGAATTTTTTGGCTCCTCAGAGGTGTACATCCTTAAATGACCCGACGACACTGTGTTCAATCTATTATAAATGGAGGACGACATTTCGGTCCTTTCAGACAATTTTTGACCTCATGGTCTTCGACGATAATCAGGGCTTCTCCATGACAGTCTTGAACATTAAAGCTCAGTAATAAGGGTGCAATCAACATTTTTACTATGACGTTATTTTTAGGGGATCATTCATAAGTGACACTTAGTGGGAGTATTATTAATAAAGATACTTGTATAAAACTAGTTATCACTGGAATCAAAAGTTTCTTTAGTTCATGAAAATAAAGTGTCCTTTTGATATTCTAAAAAAGTTTTTTATTTAGAAAAAATCAGAAAATAAATTCTCAATCTGGCATAAAAAACCTGAAATCAGTCTATGTGCATATTCATGAAGGCATGATACAGGCACATTTTACATAATCAAAAATGTATAAATTTCATTGATTTAAACCTGGTTTTTCAAAAAATTCTTGCTTCAGGGTGCGTTTGCCTGCTAAGAAAAAAGCTACAGTGGCTTAAAAAAAGTTTTCACTGCCTAAAAACAGCATTTTTTACAGTGTTGTCTCCCCTTAAAACATGTATATCTAATCTAATTTCAATCAAATTTTAATCATTCAACCTATTTTAATTGAAACTAATTAAGGGGGTACCCCGCACTATATCCCAAAAAACGCCTTTAATTTTTCTTAACTTTGTTTCATTGATTAACAAGGTCAACCTAAACTTTTTGTAAAAAAAATAAAAGATTTGACCCTTAGGTTTAAAAGATTTGGCAACTCAAATAATGCATCTATTACATGCTAATATCGGCCATATTTGGAAGTTTCAGAAATATGGATAAAATATGTTATTTAATAAACAATTAATCTTAAATTGACACTTTCAAAGTTAATAATGATAACTGAGGCAAATATTAGTTCACTGATACCCTTTTCCTGTAAGTCTTTTATTCCAGATTTAAATTTTTGCCCGAACTTTAATAGGGGTTATCAGAATCAGCCCCAAAAAGTGAATGCTGTGCTTCTAGTATTTGAAAAACTTTTTTTTTTAACTAAGCATTTAGAGTGCTATATAAGTCTGTTGTTCTTGCAAATTTAAACAAAAAAGAAATTAACCGTTGAATTTTTGGTATTTAATAATTATTGAATACGCCCTACCCTTAAATTAGCTCATTAAATGAGAGCAAAATCTATTCAAAAGACCATTATGGCTATTTATCTTCGTCTTTTTAACTAGGCTATAGATATTTGGCATGGTGATATATCATCATGGGGTTAAATTCTTGCATCATGATTACCTTTGTGTGACCTTCAAACGAGACCTCAAGGTCAACTTAATGTGTTGGTTTTTTTTCGTGAAAACACAACCATGTAGGCCATAACTTATTCGCCTTTTGACCTAGGCCTGACATCTTTTGCATGTGGATGTATCATCATGTGTCGGTGTGCCTTCTTAACATTTTGACCTCATGTGACCTTAAACTTTGACCTCAACGATGGTCATTGTGTTTTTTGGCAAGAAACACTTGTGCCGGCTCATTAAATGAGAGCAAAATTTATTCAGAAAGTACATAATGGCCATTGTTTTCCGTCATTTGAACTAGGCCTTAGATATTTAACATGTGGATATATCATCATGGGGTTAGGTTCTTGCATCATAATGACCTTTGTGTGACCTTCAAATGTGACCTCAAGGTCAACCTAATGTATTTTTTTCCATGAAAACACAACCTTGTAGGCCATTACTTCTTCGCCTTTTGACCTAGGACTGACATCTTTTGTATGTGAATGTATCATCATTAAGTGGTGTGCCTTGTTAAAATTCTGACCTTCATGTGACCTTGAACTTTGACCTCAAGGACGATAATTATGTTTTTTGGCAGGAAACACTTGTGCCGGCCATGACTTTTGTGTAGTTATGAATTCATACTTATTTAGACAATTCATATAACACAACCTTTAATCGACCATACATCAATCTAGACACATTTTATGACATATCAACCAATTCCATGCACACGGAATACATAATGGACATTGTCGAGGATAAATAGAGACAATCACATTACGCGGGAATCATACATCTACCTATACGCGTTACCGCTCTCTATATGTAACGTCATGGTTGCTATGTATTAACGTCATTCTATCTGTCCAGCTTTAAATCATTCATTTGAATAGAAGTCTTTTTCTCTATTCAAAACACAACGCAACTACAACTTATACGATCACGAGATTGGTACCGAGACCAGGAGAGCAGATAGATTCGTCGAGAATCAAGTCTATTCGAGCTAGAAATAGAGCCGCTGTCACGAAATTCTTCAAGAAACTAGATGAGCTGAACACCGATTCGGAGATGGATGTTGACATTGCAGGTCCAATTATTGACGCTCAATTGAAAAACAAAGTGTAATTCTTAAACTGGATGACCAGATTTTGGAAAATACATCAGATGAAGATATAGAACTTGAAATTACAGATGCAGATGAGTATAATTTAGATCTTGAAACAAATTTACGCCGTTATAAGAAATTAGCACAAACAGTTACACGTACATGTACAGAATTATCTCATGAAAGCATCCCAAACACACACCCCGTCATGCACATGCATGAAGTCAATTCCGAGACCCGTCCTGTAATGAACACATAATTCTTCCCAAGATATTCATCACAAACTACTAATAGTTCACTGTCTAGTCAAAATCACCGCTTGCCGTACTTACTTTTTCTGGGGATATTCTTGAGTGGCAATACTTTTGGAAGTCGTTTGAAAACAGCATTCACAGCAATCATACACTTACTGATGTCAAGAAATTCACGTACCTACAGTCACTTCTTGATGCAGACGCTAGGCATGTCATAAATGGTTTAAACTTGTCCAGCACAAACTATCACAAAGCCGTGGAGTTATTAGTAAATCGCTTTGGGAAAACACACAAAATTGTGAACGCTTATATGAAAGCTCTTTTAGATTTGCCAGCATCCTCATACACATTAGAAAGTATTCGTAATTTTTCGGATAAGTCAGAGGTTTATATCCGTGGATTGGAATCTTTAGGACAGTGCCAAGATACATATGATTCCCTGTTAATCCCAGTTATGCTATGTAAGCTCCCTGTTACCGTAAAAAATAATATAACGAGAGAAAACTGAAACGACGACTGGACCCTTGGAAATCTAAGAAAGGCAATACAACGGGAAATATCTATTCAAGAAACCAGCACTGATGGAAGTGAATCTTATGATATACCTACAGCAAGTTACCATTCCGGAATTAGTAAGAAAAATGGGAATTATGTAAATAAATCAAAATCTATAAACTATTCTCAAAGTAAAATGTGCACTTATTGCAATGATCAACATTTCCCTGCAGACTGTGAAAAATTCACCGACAGCAAATCAAGAATGGAGATTGTTAAGAAGAGAAACCTATGTTTCAATTGTTTAGGCAACCATAGAATCAGAATGTAGGTCGAAAAACACATGCCGTAAATGTCAACGTAAGCACCACCCTAGCTTATGCAATGAAACTTCAGTTAAAAATCACAGAGTCAGAATGTTACAAGTAATACAAAAAACAGCACGTCAATCATGCATACATCTGCTAAACAGGAAAACTCGACCGTCTTTTTGAAAAAAGCAATAGCTCCCATATGGTCACAGAATCAGTGTGCCGACACTCACATCCTTTTCGACGAAGGAGCGCAACGATCATTTATGACACAGGAAATAGCCGACAAGTTGAACGTCAAGCCAGACGTAAAGGAAACTCTCAACATATCCGCCTTCGGAAATTCTGACAAGAACGTTCGTCACATGAATAAAGCCACAGTGTTTTTAGAAGCAGACTCAGGAGAGAAAATACCTTTACAGGTATTGAAAGTACCTACCATAGCAGCGCCGATTCAGAATAACCGCAGGTACATTTCGCAGCAATTACATTTTTTGAAAGGACTTAAACTAGCCCACCCAGTATAAGAGGATAACAGCTTTGATATTTCTTTACTCATTAGAGCAGACCATTACTGGGATGTAATCAAGGATGATATCGTTCGAGGCGACGGACCGACAACGATGAGCTCCAAAATAGGATATTTGTTATCTGGACCACTTACATGTACAAGAGGACAACGCAATTCACACATGATGCATATATTATCTAGTCACAAAAAAGAGGACTACGATATTGAGAGATTTTGGAAATTGGAGTCCCTTGGTATACAAGAAAACGACAAACTTAACACGGAAAAACAGAACATCAAAGAATTTTCATCCTGTGCAAAGCAGGGAAAACGTGGTTTCATCGAAAAGGTAAAAGAGAAGGAGGACTCACAGCGCATACACTACACACCTCATCATCCCGTTAAAAAAAATGACAATGATGAATCGCAAATACTTAGAAGGAGTGTTCGTTTACAAAACCGCAATCAGAGACTGTAATTATAATTGAGAACAATTTTTAATCGCTTCTTGATTCAGAGATAGTTTTATATGTGATTCATAGACTTTAAAGTTTCAAATATTTCATTTCTTTTCATTTATAGATATTTTTTTTAATTTGGATAAATTGTTCATTGAGACTTTAATTGCACAAACTCGCGGCCCGGAGTATGTCGAGGATAAATAGAGACAATCACATTACGCGTGATTCATACATGTACCTATACGCGTTACTGCTCTCTATATGTAACGTCATGGTTGCTATGTATTAACGTCATTGTATCTGTCCAGCATTAAATCATTCATTTGTATAGACGTTTTTCTCTATTCAAAACACAACGCAACTACAACTTATACGATCACGAGAGACATGTAGTCACATAAAATTGTTTTAAAAGGAATAGTTTCTATTGAAGTGCATTGTACGTACTTAACTAAACTACTTAACAGACAGAAAAGTGAAAAATGCCTTGGAATCAATTGATTACTCCTATTCAGTAAAAAATCATGAACTGAGACTTTAGAAGAAACATTTCCACGTGTCATTTGCAAAAACACCACATTGTCATTTGCAACAACACCACATTTTCTTTTTTATATCTTTTTCAAAATTGCATTATAAAACTTCGGAAAGATACAAAAACATGACAAAAGTACATCAAAAGAAAAGTAACAAAGTTTGCTATCCCTTCGAAACGTAAATTTGATAAAGCGAAAATAACATGTTCTATTTATATCAAACATGTGTAGTTTCAGTTTCAAACACGATTCTATAAATATAGACTTTACTTTCACTAAAATTGCTAAAGAAATAGAAGACATCCGTTTATTCTATTGTAAAGAAACTAAAAAGATGTAGTATTTCTTTCATTCAGATGAATGTAAGAGTGTATACATATGTGTAGTGTTTGTGGACTGAATATGATATTTTTTTTTATTTTTTTCTTTGTTCCGTGACATGTAAATGATGCACAAGCGGGTGATATTATCCCTCTCGGTATCTTCTAATTATTTCATGAATATATATCATGTAATAAAATATTCAATTGCACTTTGAAAAAAAAATATGCCAGCAATTTTAAAATTATAAATCATTCATAACCTATTTTGCATTACTATAATAAACCCTTAATTGTTTACCTGTATGGCCTAGAACTTGAACTTCTGCCAAACTGAGAATTCCCTTTCCTCTTCTCGAAATTTTCACATAGCGGCCTGAGATTGGAGTCTTGCATGTTAACACTTTTTTACCAGGTCCTTTGAAATAACTACAATGTTTCATCTTATGAAGATTTCGTCCAACGGTAACCTCTATAGCTATATTCTGCAGCCGTCGGCCTGTAAAGATATCAATATGAAGAGTATATACATTGTTCTTTCAGAAAAGCCTTGATTTGACTGAGCATTGATAGATTTCTTGTGAGCCATTTAACATCCGTTCAAAAATATTTCAGGCATATTTAGGACTCATACATTTCAGCATTTAAAGAACAGTCAGACAGTTAGCTCTAATACCCCTCCCCCAAATTCGTTTTGATTTAAGACAGTAATATCTTCTTATCAAAATAAATTCTTAGTATAAATGAGTTTGACAATCGATCAAGTGACCAGTAGACATTATCAGGTATCGTCATCTTAATTCACTGAACCTATATGGCCATCTATTTCAGAAAGGTTTGAATTTCATATACTAGATCCTGAAACCGCTTTCCAAATTTTATTTCCTTTTTAGTATCTTTTGTTTTCTTGACATTAGAAAGAGTGACCTCAAAAACAAAATAGATCGTTCTTTTATTAAATGTGACTAATATGTGAAATTTTTCCCTCCAAGACAGTATTGTATTTGATTATATATATCATGAAATTTAAAACAGTTTTGAAGGTGATTGTTTGATGGGTGGATTATTAATCATATGATATAAAAAAAAATCTAGATATTAGAACAGTACTTAACTTAAATCAATTTTGTTGATTGTTGATAGTTTAATGATTAACATATTATCATATAAACGTGTCTATGAAAGTACATTATTTAATAATTAAAAGTTTACACTCTTTTAACACAAGTCAATTCATTTTCGGTTTTTAATTACAAATGTACTTCTTTTGACTCCTTACCACAGCAATTTTTTCTGTTTATTATATTGATCTGCATTACACTGACAGTTTTTCCCAAATCAACACTCCAATATGGATAATATTGCCATTTTGTGTATGTGAACGTGTTTTCCACTCCATCGATTGCCTTTGAAGCAGCATGTCTTGAACTTTGTGTTGAACTCTGTGATGCTTTTCCTTGAAGGGCATAGTTAGTTCCTGTAGGAAATTAATACATAAAAAAGTTGACATATACATATATGCTCCAGTTGATTATATATTCCAGAATTTGTATTTCTTATCAATATTTCCACGATAGAAGGTTGCTGCTCACAAGAAAGCTATACAACAAAAAGATCAATTAGTAATGTGGAAATCACCCATTTGTAAAGTCTTCGACCGCCATCAAGAATTTGGAGATTGTCATGAAATATCTAATTCACAAATGATGATAGATATGTTTGGCTTGTCATAACCATACCCCGTCCTCCTTTCATAGTATGTGACCTACCGGATTAGCCTTATCACCGGTTTTGCACTAACATGAGCAGCCCAACGGTTGCCACATGTGGTGCAGTATATGTCTACCATTCGGACTCCTGCTATCCCAACATTTATTTGCTGGGTTCGTCTTACTCAGTTTAGTCTTTACTTGTTTTTTATGCTGTTTGTCTTTCAATTGATTTATTATTTTGCTATGATCTTGTCAATTTTGGTGACCCAATGTTTTGTTTTACCATAACTAATCAATTAAAAATGTTATTACAGATTTGGGGTACTTTGACGTTATATTCATCAACTGTGTAACGAATTATTGAATTTATATTAATAAGAAACATGCAATTATGTTGACATTATTGTCGTTGTTACCCTAAATGTGAAAACCAAATAAAAAAAAACATGGAAATGACACAATATAAATTTAATCCATTTGTGGTATTTTTTTGGCAAACTTATTCTTATACTGTTATTTCTTTTTAAAACAAAACAAATGACTACTTAGTAAAAAAAACTCGATAATGTTGGCTGGCCTCTAAAAAACCATGTGTTTCTAGTTATGTCTTACTATGTGTTATATAGATATTTTTATTATCTTACTTCAATTTTTAACTCGTGTACAATATTTTAGTTTTCAATACAAAATAGCGGTTATATATATTACAGTAAGCAGGCCTTAAAAAAACTGTATTGATATGCCTGTCTCCTTTGTGGTTCATATTAATTTCTTCTTGCACTCTTCACTTTTGTAACGTGTGACCAATATTGTCTTTTGCAATACATAATAACAGTAATAATAGCAGTAAGTTGATCCTATGATAGAAACTAGTATCTTACCATTTGGTTTTGCAGGAATTACTTTTTTCGCTAAAATATAAGAGCAATGGTTTTAAGTCTATGCAGACTTGTTAATATCTTCTCTCCATATTTAAATTATGCGTGCAAAAGTTAGCAGACAATTAAAACTACACATATTGGCGTTAAAATAAATTTTTTTGGAGAATAACTACATGCAATAATGTTGATATGTTGTCATTTTTATGCTTAATGTGATATTAAAGTAATAAAAACATGGAAGAAGCACATTGTTTCAAGAATGATTTCTTATCTTGTGCTTTTTCAGATTTTATACAAGTTACTAAAATGAAAAAGAATATGTAATTCATTGTCCAAATACTGGATCAATATTTCAAATAAACATATTCCAATGTAAATTGTTTAAGCTTTTAATGTTACGGGTAAAAGTGTTCCCTTTTTTTGTAAGGTATTACATTGATGAGAAGCGTTGATTTTAATCTTACGTAAGCCTACTAATAAAACAATATTTGTATCGAACTTTATCTAATGATGTCATGATCATTTTTTTTTCAACACATGCGAATGTATTATCTATTATAGTTCTTCAGATACATCTGATTTGCCTATATAATCAATTAAAAACCTACATATAAAAAAACTGTTGATCATTGTTGCTTATAAAGTAAAATGGAGAAAAAATGTAAATAAGAAGCATACAAACACAATGTACATTTCAGTTTATCTACTGTCCAAACAACATCAAATTGTTTGCTCGCATTTGAATAACAACATGACAAATCAAAGGTAAAAACATGTCCAACAATAAAAAAATCAGTTTACCAAATATGATTTGATAAGTGACAGGCAGACAATTTGATTTCTTAATGTTCTTTCTCGTTGATGAATGTACAACTATTAAAAATGCATTTTTTCAAGATTCCCATAATTCCTGGTACTAAATAAATCAAATTCACTTGTTATGAATTGAGGCATTTGATAAAGATATGTATTTCCAAAGCAATATGCAAATTGGTTTTCTTTGTTGCTAGTTTTGTCTTTTTATATGTTTTATATATATATATCTTTTCGCTTATTTCAATTATTTTTTAATGCTTGTGCATGATACATGTAGTAGTTTTCACTGAACTCTGAACAAATATGTGTTTTGTCTTTTTATGTATTTTGTTTTTTCTCTATCTTCAAATCTGTTAACGCCTGCTCAGTATTGTTGTTTTCAATAAAGGATAACAGTCGATTATATAATAAAAAATAGTATCTTACCTTTAGGTCTTGAAATAATTACTTTTTTGCCTAAAATATAAGAGGAATGATTTTCGTTTTCAATATGTAATTTGAAATAAATTCATGATTTTTTAATTTCATGAAATATGACCGGACTTGGATTTTAAATTCAAATCATTTGTTAGACAAAACACAAGGAATTAACTATCTATGTAACATTTATTTTTATATCAAACTCATGTTGACCTTGTGATTTAGTTGAAAACTAAACAAAATAATTATAGTAATAAACAATAGTTGATTCAATGATAGACATTAATATTTTACCTTTTGGTTTTGTAGATTTTACTTTCTTCCCTAAAATAAAAAGCAATTATTCTAAATATTTCAAAAAGCATACAAATATTTACAAATAAATTGATGACTTTATAAGTTTCTGCAACCTGAGTCAACTTTGATAATAAGTTAATTCATATAAATAATCGTTTGTTTGTTAATAAATGTCATTTTTTTTTATTTCTCGTTTCTCGTTTAAAAAAAAAAAAGATTAAACCATTGGTTTTTCTGTTTGAGTGGTTTGACACTTGCTTGTAATTTTTAGATCCCTTTATAGCTTGCTGTTCATCGTGAGCAAAGTCTCTGTGTTAAAAACTGTACTTTGACCTTAAATGGTTTACTTTTATTATTTGTTACTTGGATAGAGAGTTGTGTCATTTGCACTCATATCATGAATTATTATATCTTTAAACAAGGAATTTACTATCCAAGCAACATTTTATAAAGGCTGATAAACAGTTTTATATCAAACCTATTTATATCTTGGAATTTAATTTAAAATTAACAAATAAATTATAGTAATGGACAATAGTTGATTCAGTGATAGAAACTGATATCTTACCTTTTGGTTTTGCAGGTGTTACTTTTTTCTCTAAAATGGAAATGCAATAACTCTAAATCTTTCAAAATGCATATCAATATTTACAAATGAATTGATGATTTTTAAATCTCATTCAATCTGACTCAACTAGGATTTTAACCTTCAATTAATTTTTTTAGGACAAAACCAGAGATAATTCTATCTGTTCAACATTTTTTTATAGCATGATATACATTTTTATATCAAAACTTTTTTGATTCTGTGAAATCTTTTAAAAACTTAAACAAATGACAAGTTGTCAAGAAAAACCAATAACTTTAGCTGTCCTCTTAAAACATGTGTTGCTAGTTTTATTATCTTTGTGGTTTATATATATTTCGTATTGCTCTCTTTATTTTTTTTCAATGCTTGACCAATAAAAAAGTTTTAAATACATAATTACCCAAAGGAATGAAATACGTGTATATTATTTAATGCCATCAGATATTTTTTCAAAAGTTATATGACATTTATATATATGTCCTCACAGATCAACGATTGCTGTTTACATTTCCAAGGTGATTGCTTTGTTATTGTTTTTCTTTTCATTGAAATATAAGAGCCAGTCAAAACTTTAAACAACTTGTGTCATACATAAAACTTTTCAAGTCTCCAAACAGAATTTTGATTATTTGAACTCAATTACATATTTTTGATCTTCTTGGAAATTTAAAATAATAATCATATCCTTTAAACTCTTTGCTACCACTTTTAAGAAGCAAAATGAACAGATTTTTTGTTTTCCCTTTATCAATAAGACGGATTTCAGTACAAACATAAAAACCGATTGATATTTGAATAAATTCTTAAATGTTCTCCTATATGACCTATTCTGGTGAACCTACTTTTGTTAAGTTTAATCATGAACCGAGACTTTAGAAGAAACATTTTTACGTGACATTTGCAAAAACACCACATTGTCATTTGCAACAACACCACACTTTCTTTTTTATATCTTTTTCAAAATTGCATTAAAAAACTTCGGAAAGATACAAAAACATGACAAAAGTACATCAAAAGAAAAGTAACAAAGTTTGCTATCCCTTCGAAACGTAAATTTGATAAAGCGAAAATAACATGTTCTATTTATATCAAACATGTGTAGTTTCAGTTTCAAACATGATTCTATAAATATAGACTTTACTTTCACTAAAATTGCTAAAGAAATAGAAGACATCCGTTTATTCTATTGTAAAGATACTAAAAAGATGTAGTATTTCTTTCATTCAGATGAATGTAAGAGTGCATACATATGTGTAGTGTTTGTGGACTGAATATGATATTTTTTTTTCTTTTTTTCTTTGTTCCGTGACATGTAAATGATGCACAAGCGGGTGATATTATCCCTCTTGGTATCTTCTAATTATTTCATGAATATATATCATGTAATAAAATATTCAATTGCACTTTGAAAAAAAAATATGCCAGCAATTTTAAAATTATAAATCATTCATAACCTATTTTGCATTACTATAATAAACCCTTAATTGTTTACCTGTATGGCCTAAAACTTGAACTTCTGCCAAACTGAGAATTCCCTTTCCTCTTCTCGAAATTTTCACATAGCGGCCTGAGATTGGAGTCTTGCATGTTAACACTTTTTTACCAGGTCCTTTGAAATAACTACAATGTTTCATCTTATGAAGATTTCGTCCAACGGTAACCTCTATAGCTATATTCTGCAGCCGTCGGCCTGTAAAGATATCAATATGAAGAGTATATACATTGTTCTTTCAGAAAAGCCTTGATTTGACTGAGCATTGATAGATTTCTTGTGAGCCATTTAACATCCGTTCAAAAATATTTCAGGCATATTTAGGACTCATACATTTCAGCATTTAAAGAACAGTCAGACAGTTAGCTCTAATACCCCTCCCCCAAATTCGTTTTGATTTAAGACAGTAATATCTTCTTATCAAAATAAATTCTTAGTATAAATGAGTTTGACAATCGATCAAGTGACCAGTAGACATTATCAGGTATCGTCATCTTAACTCACTGAACCTATATGGCCATCTATTTCAGAAAGGTTTGAATTTCATATACTAGATCCTGAAACCGCTTTCCAAATTTTATTTCCTTTTTAGTATCTTTTGTTTTCTTGACATTAGAAAGAGTGACCTCAAAAACAAAATAGATCGTTCTTTTATTAAATGTGACTAATATGTGAAATTTTTCCCTCCAAGACAGTATTGTATTTGATTATATATATCATGAAATTTAAAACAGTTTTGAAGGTGATTGTTTGATGAGTGGATTATTAATCATATGATATAAAAAAAAATCTAGATATTAGAACAGTACTTAACTTAAATCAATTTTGTTGATTGTTGATAGTTTAATGATTAACATATTATCATATAAACGTGTCTATGAAAGTGCATTATTTAATATTTAAAAGTTTACACTCTTTTAACACAAGTCAATTCATTTTCGGTTTTTAATTACAAATGTACTTCTTTTGACTCCTTACCACAGCAATTTTTTCTGTTAATAATATTGATCTGCATTACACTGACAGTTTTTCCCAAATCAACACTCCAATATGGATAATATTGCCATTTTGTGTATGTGAACGTGTTTTCCACTCCATCGATTGCCTTTGAAGCAGCATGTCTTGAACTTTGTGTTGAACTCTGTGATGCTTTTCCTTGAAGGGCATAGTTAGTTCCTGTAGGAAATTAATACATAAAAAAGTTAACATATACATATATGCTCCAGTTGATTATATATTCCAGAATTTGTACGATATTTCCACGATAGAAGGTTGCTGCTCACAAGAAAGCTATACAACAAAAAGATCAATTAGTAATGTGGAAATCACCCATTTGTAAAGTCTTCGACCGCCATCAAGAATTTGGAGATTGTCATGAAATATCTAATTCACAAATGATGATAGATATGTTTGGCTTGTCATAACCATACCCCGTCCTCCTTTCATAGTATGTGACCTACCGGATTAGCCTTATCACCGGTTTTGCACTAACATGAGCAGCCCAACGGTTGCCACATGTGGTGCAGGATATGTCTACCATTCAGACTCCTGCTATCCCAACATTTATTTGCTGGGTTCGTCTTACTCAGTTTAGTCTTTAATTGTTTTTTATGCGGTTTGTCTTTCAATTGATTTATTATTTTGCTATGATCTTGTCAATTTTTGTGACCCTTTGATATCTTTCTCCTCTGTTTTTGTTTTACCATAACCCAAACTAATCAATTAAAAATGTTATTTCAGATTTGGGGTACTTTGACGTTATATTCATCAACTGTGTAACGAATTATTGAATTTATATTAATAAGAAACATGCAATTATGTTGACATTATTGTCGTTGTTACCCTAAATGTAAAAACCAAATAAAAAAAAACATGGAAATGACACAATATAAATTTAATCCATTTTTGGTATTTTTTTGGCAAACTTATTCTTTTACTGTTATTTCTTTTTAAAACAAAACAAATGACTACTTAGTAAAAAAAACTCGATAATGTTGGCTGGCCTCTAAAAAAAACATGTGTTTCTAGTTATGTCTTACTATGTGTTATATAGATATTTTTATTATCTTACTTCAATTTTTAACTCGTGTACAATATTTTAGTTTTCAATACAAAATAGCGGTTATATATATTACAGTAAGCAGGCCTAAAAAAAACTGTATTGATATGCCTGTCTCCTTTGTGGTTCATATTAATTTCTTCTTGCACTCTTCACTTTTGTAATGTGTGACCAATATTGTCTTTTGCAATACAGAATAACAGTAATAAAAGCAGTAAGTTGATCCTATGATAGAAACTAGTATCTTACCATTTGGTTTTGCAGGAATTACTTTTTTCGCTAAAATATAAGAGCAATGGTTTTAAGTCTATGCAGACTTGTTAATATCTTCTCTCCATATTTAAATTATGCGTGCAAAAGTTAGCAGACAATTAAAACTACACATATTGGCGTTAAAATAAATTTTTTTGGAGAATAACTACATGCAATAATGTTGATATGTTGTCATTTTTATGCTTAATGTGATATTAAAGTAATTAAAACATGGAAGAAGCACATTGTTTCAAGAATGATTTCTTAACTTGTGCTTTTTTCAGATTTTATACAAGTTACTAAAATGAAAAAGAATATGTAATTCATTGTCCAAATACTGGATGCAATATTTCAAATAAACATATTCCAATGTAAATTGTTTAAGCTTTTAACGTTACGGGTAAAAGTGTTCCCTTTTTTCGTAAGGTATTACATTGGTGAGAAGCGTTGATTTTAATCTTACGTAAGCCTACTAATAAAACAATATTTGTATCGAACTTTATATAATGATGTCATGATCATTTTTTTTTCAACACATGCGAATGTATTATCTATTATAGTTCTTCAGATACATCTGATTTGCCTATATAATCAATTAAAAACCTACTAACAAGAAAACTGTTGATCTTTGTTGTTTATAAAGTAAAATGGAGAAAAAATGTTAATAAGAAGCATACAAACACAATGTACATTTCAGTTTATCTACTGTCCAAACAACATCAAATTGTTTGCTCGCATTTGAATAACAACATGACCAATCAAAGGTAAAAACATACCAAACAATAAAAAATTCAGTTAACCAAATATGATTGGTTAAGTGACAGACAGACAATTTGATTTCTTAATGTTCTTTCTCGTTGATGGATGTACAACTATTAAAAATGCATTTTTTCAAGATTCCCATAATTCCTGGTACTAAATAAATCAAATTCACTTGTTATGAATTGAGGCATTTGATAAAGATATGTATTTCCAAAGCAATATGCAAATTGGTTTTCTTTGTTGCTAGTTTTGTCTTTTTATATGTTTTATATATATATATCTTTTCTCTTATTTCAATTATTTTTTAATGCTTGTGCATGATAGTAGTTTTCACTGAACTCTGAAAAAATATGTGTTGCAAGTTTTGCCTTTTTATGTATTTTGTTTTTTTCTCTATCTTCAAATCTGTTAACGCCTGCTCAGTATTGTTGTTTTCAATAAAGGATAACAGTCGACTATATAATAAAAAATAGTATCTTAACTTTAGGTCTTGAAATAATTACTTTTTTGCCTAAAATATAAGAGGAATGATTTTCGTTTTCAATATGTAATTTGAAATAAATTCATGATTTTTTAATTTCATGAAATATGACCGGACTTGGATTTTAAATTCAAATCATTTGTTAGACAAAACACAAGGAATTAACTATCTGTGTAACATTTATTTTTATATCAAACTCATGTTGACCTTGTAATTTAATTCAAAACTAAACAAAATAATTATAGTAATAAACAATAGTTGATTCAATGATAGAAATTAATATTTTACCTTTTGGTTTTGTAGATTTTACTTTCTTCCCTAAAATAAAAAGCTATTTTTCTTAATATTTCAAAAAGCATACAAATATTTACAAATAAATTGATGACTTTATAAGTTTCTGCAACCTGAGTCAACTTAGATAATAAGTTAATTCATATAAATAATCGTTTGTTTGTTAATGAATGTCATTTTTTCTTATTTCTCGTTTTTCGTTTAAAAAACAAAGATTAAACCATTGGTTTTTCTGTTTGAGTAGTTTGACACTTGTTTGTAATTTTTAGATCCCTTTATAGCTTGCTGTTCATCGTGAGCAAAGTCTCTGTGTTAAAAACTGTACTTTGACCTTGCATATACAGTAAAAATGATATTTTAGGATCCGCACTTTACATACACTGTACACAGGTAAATTAATAGTATTATTAACACTGGTGGTAAGTGGATGGGCGACCATCCGGAGATGGGAGACAACTCTAGGGATAAGTTTTTCTTTTCCGATTTTCGTGCATTTAAATGTTCATTCGAACCAAACCGCTTGTCTCGTACATACTATTCGGCAGTACGGTAATTTCAAAACCAAATTTGATGCATTAAAACATTTCAATTTTCGTAAACCAGTCATTCAAAAATTCATGCATGATGGTCGTAACTAAAAAAACAAAAATATTGAGGATGGTCGTAACGTAAATTTGTGAAGGTCGTAACTCTGTTTTAAATAATACCGAATAAGGCAAGTCAGAGTTTTAAACGTCTCTTTTATTATATGCATACTAGTATTTTATATGATGTATTTCTGAAGATTTTTTTTTCATTTTTTACATACAATGTAAAATAAATCAATTTCAATGAGAGTAACTCTTATCAATTCAAAATTTTAAAAAGTTTTCAAATATTAGTTTGGGGGAATTTTGATTAAAGTTCGATTTAAAAATTCCAAATTTTTCTAATGTCTTGGACCGAACCAGTCAAGAATTCTAAACGTGTCTTTTGTTATATGAATATATCATATATCATATTATATATTTGTAAAGTTGTTTTCACCAAATAATAAAAACTAAATGGAGAGAGGGATACCTGTAAAGAAGAAAATTGGAACGAATCGATTGAAACAATACAAAATGAAATGAACAGTCATATATTCTGAAAGTATAATGTATAAAATTAACAAACAGGAAAATAGTTGAATTAATGTAAGCGGTTAAATTCATTAACAATGTAAATTTCTCAAAAGTTGACAATTCATTTTAAAACAAGAAAAACAGTTCTGGTTATGATTATTCTTAGTTAGAAATAAAAAGCACGAAATGTATCAACTAATTGTTTTAATTACAAAATAAATGAGTTTAAGAAAAGGCATTTTTAACAAATTGGACATCACATGAAATAAGAGTATCCTGATTATTTTTTTCTTTGGAATTCGCATCTATTGAAAACATAAACATTTTGAGGATGTACCGTACTAGTTGATTTTTTTTAATCTTCAATTTTAGAATGATACTGTCGAAAGAGTATTATTAAGGAGTCAAAATAAGCTTAAAATATTGATAGGTTATGAAGGTCGTTATCGAGACTAGAGCATACCCGCGAATTCGCAGGTTCGTACCTGAATTAAAGAACATACGCTTTATTTTTAGCCTGAATGATTAGACGTCATATTGTTATTTGGTAAAATCAAGCTGATAATCAGGTGCACAGTAATGTCCAATCACGGAGTCCATGAGTAGCTTGTAGCCATTCATACAATGTAAGCATATAACTTTCACGTGATTTTCAACCTGCATACCGGGATTTGTATGTTATAGTTGCCGCAGTACGCTTAGTTTGACCTCAGTCCTTGTAACATTATCCTGGCTACAAGCTTAAGCCTGGCTACAAACTAGCAATTTATTTTACTCTTAAATTCAGTGCATCTAGCAATGTAAAATATATATCAACAATATTCCTACTTTCAAGCTTAGCACATTGTTCATTGCGACACCATGGATTCAGTTTTCATTCCGTACCAATACTTAAAACTAATATCAATGATAAACAGCAATATATAATCGTTATGTAATCGATAATAGATTTTTGGTATTTTTTTTGGCAAACTTAGTCTTATACTGTTATTTCTTTTTAAAACAAAACAAATGACTAATTAGTAAAAAAAAACTCGATAATGTTGGCTGGCCTCTAAAAAAAACATGTGTTTCTAGTTATGTCTTACTACGTGTTATATAGATATTTTTATTATCTTACTTCAATTTTTAACTCGTGTACAATATTTTAGTTTTCAATACAAAATAGCGGTTATATTTATTACAGTAAGCAGGCCTAAAAAAAACTGTATTGATATGCCTGTCTCCTTTGTGGTTCATATTAATTTCTTCTTGCACTCTTCACTTTTGTAATGTGTGACCAATATTGTCTTTTGCAATACAGAATAACAGTAATAATATCAGTAAGTTGATCCTATGATAGAAACTAGTATCTTACCATTTGGTTTTGCAGGAATTACTTTTTTCGCTAAAATATAAGAGAAATGGTTTTAAGTCTATGCAGACTTGTTAATATCTTCACTCCATATTTAAATTATGCGTGCAAAAGTTAGCAGACAATTAAAACTACACATATTGGCGTTAAAATAATTTTTTTTGGAGAATAACTACATGCAATAATGTTGATATGTTGTAATTTTTATGCTTAATGTGATATTAAAGTAATTAAAACATGGAAGAAGCACATTGTTTCAAGAATGATTTCTTAACTTGTGCTTTTTTCAGATTTTATACAAGTTACTAAAATGAAAAAGAATATGTAATTCATTGTCCAAATACTGGATGCAATATTTCAAATAAACATATTCCAATGTAAATTGTTTAAGCTTTTAACGTTACGGGTAAAAGTGTTCCCTTTTTTCGTAAGGTATTACATTGGTGAGAAGCGTTGATTTTAATCTTACGTAAGCCTACTAATAAAACAATATTTGTATCGAACTTTATATAATGATGTCATGATCATTTTTTGTTTCAACACATGCGAATGTATTATCTATTATAGTTCTTCAGATACATCTGATTTGCCTATATAATCAATTAAAAACCTACTAACAAGAAAACTGTTGATCTTTGTTGTTTATAAAGTAAAATGGAGAAAAAATGTTAATAAGAAGCATACAAACACAATGTACATTTCAGTTTATCTACTGTCCAAACAACATCAAATTATTTGCTCGCATTTGAATAACAACATGACAAATCAAAGGTAAAAACATACCCAACAATAAAAAATTCAGTTAACCAAATATGATTGGATAAGTGACAGACAGACAATTTGATTTCTTAATGTTCTTTCTCGTTGATGGATGTACAACTATTAAAAATGCATTTTTTCAAGATTCCCATAATTCCTGGTACTAAATAAATCAAATTCACTTGTTATGAATTGAGGCATTTGATAAAGATATGTATTTCCAAAGCAATATGCAAATTGGTTTTCTTTGTTGCTAGTTTTGTCTTTTTATATGTTTTATATATATATATCTTTTCTCTTATTTCAATTATTTTTTAATGCTTGTGCATGATAGTAGTTTTCACTGAACTCTGAAAAAATATGTGTTGCAAGTTTTGCCTTTTTATGTATTTTGTTTTTTTCTCTATCTTCAAATCTGTTAACGCCTGCTCAGTATTGTTGTTTTCAATAAAGGATAACAGTCGACTATATAATAAAAAATAGTATCTTAACTTTAGGTCTTGAAATAATTACTTTTTTGCCTAAAATATAAGAGGAATGATTTTCGTTTTCAATATGTAATTTGAAATAAATTCATGATTTTTTAATTTCATGAAATATGACCGGACTTGGATTTTAAATTCAAATCATTTGTTAGACAAAACACAAGGAATTAACTATCTGTGTAACATTTATTTTTATATCAAACTCATGTTGACCTTGTAATTTAATTCAAAACTAAACAAAATAATTATAGTAATAAACAATAGTTGATTCAATGATAGAAATTAATATTTTACCTTTTGGTTTTGTAGATTTTACTTTCTTCCCTAAAATAAAAAGCTATTTTTCTTAATATTTCAAAAAGCATACAAATATTTACAAATAAATTGATGACTTTATAAGTTTCTGCAACCTGAGTCAACTTAGATAATAAGTTAATTCATATAAATAATCGTTTGTTTGTTAATGAATGTCATTTTTTCTTATTTCTCGTTTTTCGTTTAAAAAACAAAGATTAAACCATTGGTTTTTCTGTTTGAGTAGTTTGACACTTGTTTGTAATTTTTAGATCCCTTTATAGCTTGCTGTTCATCGTGAGCAAAGTCTCTGTGTTAAAAACTGTACTTTGACCTTGCATATACAGTAAAAATGATATTTTAGGATCCGCACTTTACATACACTGTACACAGGTAAATTAATAGTATTATTAACACTGGTGGTAAGTGGATGGGCGACCATCCGGAGATGGGAGACAACTCTAGGGATAAGTTTTTCTTTTCCGATTTTCGTGCATTTAAATGTTCATTCGAACCAAACCGCTTGTCTCGTACATACTATTCGGCAGTACGGTAATTTCAAAACCAAATTTGATGCATTAAAACATTTCAATTTTCGTAAACCAGTCATTCAAAAATTCATGCATGATGGTCGTAACTAAAAAAACAAAAATATTGAGGATGGTCGTAACGTAAATTTGTGAAGGTCGTTACTCTGTTTTAAATAATACCGAATAAGGCAAGTCAGAGTTTTAAACGTCTCTTTTATTATATGCATACTAGTATTTTATATGATGTATTTCTGAAGATTTTTTTTTCATTTTTTACATACAATGTAAAATAAATCAATTTCAATGAGAGTAACTCTTATCAATTCAAAATTTTAAAAAGTTTTCAAATATTAGTTTGGGGGAATTTTGATTAAAGTTCGATTTAAAAATTCCAAATTTTTCTAATGTCTTGGACCGAACCAGTCAAGAATTCTAAACGTGTCTTTTGTTATATGAATATATCATATATCATATTATATATTTGTAAAGTTGTTTTCACCAAATAATAAAAACTAAATGGAGAGAGGGATACCTGTAAAGAAGAAAATTGGAACGAATCGATTGAAACAATACAAAATGAAATGAACAGTCATATATTCTGAAAGTATAATGTATAAAATTAACAAACAGGAAAATAGTTGAATTAATGTAAGCGGTTAAATTCATTAACAATGTAAATTTCTCAAAAGTTGACAATTCATTTTAAAACAAGAAAAACAGTTCTGGTTATGATTATTCTTAGTTAGAAATAAAAAGCACGAAATGTATCAACTAATTGTTTTAATTACAAAATAAATGAGTTTAAGAAAAGGCATTTTTAACAAATTGGACATCACATGAAATAAGAGTATCCTGATTATTTTTTTCTTTGGAATTCGCATCTATTGAAAACATAAACATTTTGAGGATGTACCGTACTAGTTGATTTTTTTTAATCTTCAATTTTAGAATGATACTGTCGAAAGAGTATTATTAAGGAGTCAAAATAAGCTTAAAATATTGATAGGTTATGAAGGTCGTTATCGAGACTAGAGCATACCCGCGAATTCGCAGGTTCGTACCTGAATTAAAGAACATACGCTTTATTTTTAGCCTGAATGATTAGACGTCATATTGTTATTTGGTAAAATCAAGCTGATAATCAGGTGCACAGTAATGTCCAATCACGGAGTCCATGAGTAGCTTGTAGCCATTCATACAATGTAAGCATATAACTTTCACGTGATTTTCAACCTGCATACCGGGATTTGTATGTTATAGTTGCCGCAGTACGCTTAGTTTGACCTCAGTCCTTGTAACATTATCCTGGCTACAAGCTTAAGCCTGGCTACAAACTAGCAATTTATTTTACTCTTAAATTCAGTGCATCTAGCAATGTAAAATATATATCAACAATATTCCTACTTTCAAGCTTAGCACATTGTTCATTGCGACACCATGGATTCAGTTTTCATTCCGTACCAATACTTAAAACTAATATCAATGATAAACAGCAATATATAATCGTTATGTAATCGATAATAGATTTTTGGTATTTTTTTTGGCAAACTTAGTCTTATACTGTTATTTCTTTTTAAAACAAAACAAATGACTAATTAGTAAAAAAAAACTCGATAATGTTGGCTGGCCTCTAAAAAAAACATGTGTTTCTAGTTATGTCTTACTACGTGTTATATAGATATTTTTATTATCTTACTTCAATTTTTAACTCGTGTACAATATTTTAGTTTTCAATACAAAATAGCGGTTATATTTATTACAGTAAGCAGGCCTAAAAAAAACTGTATTGATATGCCTGTCTCCTTTGTGGTTCATATTAATTTCTTCTTGCACTCTTCACTTTTGTAATGTGTGACCAATATTGTCTTTTGCAATACAGAATAACAGTAATAATATCAGTAAGTTGATCCTATGATAGAAACTAGTATCTTACCATTTGGTTTTGCAGGAATTACTTTTTTCGCTAAAATATAAGAGAAATGGTTTTAAGTCTATGCAGACTTGTTAATATCTTCACTCCATATTTAAATTATGCGTGCAAAAGTTAGCAGACAATTAAAACTACACATATTGGCGTTAAAATAATTTTTTTTGGAGAATAACTACATGCAATAATGTTGATATGTTGTAATTTTTATGCTTAATGTGATATTAAAGTAATTAAAACATGGAAGAAGCACATTGTTTCAAGAATGATTTCTTAACTTGTGCTTTTTTCAGATTTTATACAAGTTACTAAAATGAAAAAGAATATGTAATTCATTGTCCAAATACTGGATGCAATATTTCAAATAAACATATTCCAATGTAAATTGTTTAAGCTTTTAACGTTACGGGTAAAAGTGTTCCCTTTTTTCGTAAGGTATTACATTGGTGAGAAGCGTTGATTTTAATCTTACGTAAGCCTACTAATAAAACAATATTTGTATCGAACTTTATATAATGATGTCATGATCATTTTTTGTTTCAACACATGCGAATGTATTATCTATTATAGTTCTTCAGATACATCTGATTTGCCTATATAATCAATTAAAAACCTACTAACAAGAAAACTGTTGATCTTTGTTGTTTATAAAGTAAAATGGAGAAAAAATGTTAATAAGAAGCATACAAACACAATGTACATTTCAGTTTATCTACTGTCCAAACAACATCAAATTATTTGCTCGCATTTGAATAACAACATGACAAATCAAAGGTAAAAACATACCCAACAATAAAAAATTCAGTTAACCAAATATGATTGGATAAGTGACAGACAGACAATTTGATTTCTTAATGTTCTTTCTCGTTGATGGATGTACAACTATTAAAAATGCATTTTTTCAAGATTCCCATAATTCCTGGTACTAAATAAATCAAATTCACTTGTTATGAATTGAGGCATTTGATAAAGATATGTATTTCCAAAGCAATATGCAAATTGGTTTTCTTTGTTGCTAGTTTTGTCTTTTTATATGTTTTATATATATATATCTTTTCTCTTATTTCAATTATTTTTTAATGCTTGTGCATGATAGTAGTTTTCACTGAACTCTGAAAAAATATGTGTTGCAAGTTTTGCCTTTTTATGTATTTTGTTTTTTCTCTATCTTCAAATCTGTTAACGCCTGCTCAGTATTGTTGTTTTCAATAAAGGATAACAGTCGATTATATAATAAAAAATAGTATCTTAACTTTAGGTCTTGAAATAATTACTTTTTTGCCTAAAATATAAGAGGAATGATTTTCGTTTTCAATATGTAATTTGAAATAAATTCATGATTTTTTAATTTCATAAAATATGACCGGACTTGGATTTTAAATTCAAATCATTTGTTAGACAAAACACAAGGAATTAACTATCTATGTAACATTTATTTTTATATCAAACTCATGTTGACCTTGTAATTTAATTCAAAACTAAACAAAATAATTATAGTAATAAACAATAGTTGATTCAATGATAGAAATTAATATTTTACCTTTTGGTTTTGTAGATTTTACTTTCTTCCCTAAAATAAAAAGCTATTTTTCTTAATATTTCATAAAGCATACAAATATTTACAAATAAATTGATGACTTTATAAGTTTCTGCAACCTGAGTCAACTTAGATAATAAGTTAATTCATATAAATAATCGTTTGTTTGTTAATAAATGTCATTTTTTCTTATTTCTCGTTTTTCGTTTAAAAAACAAAGATTAAACCATTGGTTTTTCTGTTTGAGTAGTTTGACACTTGTTTGTAATTTTTAGATCCCTTTATAGCTTGCTGTTCATCGTGAGCAAAGTCTCTGTGTTAAAAACTGTACTTTGACCTTGCATATACAGTAAAAATGATATTTTAGGATCCGCACTCTACATACACTGTACACAGGTAAATTAATAGTATTATTAACACTGGTGGTAAGTGGATGGGCGACCATCCGGAGATGGGAGACAACTCTAGGGATAAGTTTTTCTTTTCCGATTTTCGTGCATTTAAATGTTCATTCGAACCAAACCGCTTGTCTCGTACATACTATTCGGCAGTACGGTAATTTCAAAACCAAATTTGATGCATTAAAACATTTCAATTTTCGTAAACCAGTCATTCAAAAATTCATGCATGATGGTCGTAACTAAAAAAACAAAAATATTGAGGATGGTCGTAACGTAAATTTGTGAAGGTCGTAACTCTGTTTTAAATAATACCGAATAAGGCAAGTCAGAGTTTTAAACGTCTCTTTTATTATATGCATACTAGTATTTTATATGATGTATTTCTGAAGATTTTTTTTTCATTTTTTACATACAATGTAAAATAAATCAATTTCAATGAGAGTAACTCTTATCAATTCAAAATTTTAAAAAGTTTTCAAATATTAGTTTGGGGGAATTTTGATTAAAGTTCGATTTAAAAATTCCAAATTTTTCTAATGTCTTGGACCGAACCAGTCAAGAATTCTAAACGTGTCTTTTGTTATATGAATATATCATATATCATATTATATATTTGTAAAGTTGTTTTCACCAAATAATAAAAACTAAATGGAGAGAGGGATACCTGTAAAGAAGAAAATTGGAACGAATCGATTGAAACAATACAAAATGAAATGAACAGTCATATATTCTGAAAGTATAATGTATAAAATTAACAAACAGGAAAATAGTTGAATTAATGTAAGCGGTTAAATTCATTAACAATGTAAATTTCTCAAAAGTTGACAATTCATTTTAAAACAAGAAACACAGTTCTGGTTATGATTATTCTTAGTTAGAAATAAAAAGCACGAAATGTATCAACTAATTGTTTTAATTACAAAATAAATGAGTTTAAGAAAAGGCATTTTTAACAAATTGGACATCACATGAAATAAGAGTATCCCGATTATTTTTTCTTTGGAATTCGCATCTATTGAAAACATAAACATTTTGAGGATGTACCGTACTAGTTGATTTTTTTTAATCTTCAATTTTAGAATGATACTGTCGAAAGAGTATTATTAAGGAGTCAAAATAAGCTTAAAATATTGATAGGTTATGAAGGTCGTTATCGAGACTAGAGCATACCCGCGAATTCGCAGGTTCGTACCTGAGTTAAAGAACATACGCTTTATTTTTAGCCTGAATGATTAGACGTCATATTGTTATTTGGTGAAATCAAGCTGATAATCAGGTGCACAGTAATGTCCAATCACGAAGTCCATGAGTAGCTTGTAGCCATTCATACAATGTAAGCATATAACTTTCACGTGATTTTCAACCTGCATACCGGGATTTGCATGTTATAGTTGCCGCAGTACAGTTAGTTTGACCTCAGTCCTTGTAACATTATCCTGGCTACAAGCTTAAGCCTGGCTACAAACTAGCAATTTATTTTACTCTTAAATTCAGTGCATGTAGTAATGTAAAATATATATCAACAATATTCCTACTTTCAAGCTTAGCACATTGTTCATTGCGACACCATGGATTCAGTTTTCATTCCGTACCAATACTTAAAACTAATATCAATGATAAACAGCAATATATAATCGTTATGTAATCGATAAAAGATTTTTGGTATTTTTTTTGGCAAACTTAGTCTTATACTGTTATTTCTTTTTAAAACAAAACAAATGACTAATTGGTAAAAAAAACTCGATAATGTTGGCTGGCCTCTAAAAAAAACATGTGTTTCTAGTTATGTCTTACTACGTGTTATATAGATATTTTTATTATCTTACTTCAATTTTTAACTCGTGTACAATATTTTAGTTTTCAATACAAAATAGCGGTTATATATATTACAGTAAGCAGGCCTAAAAAAAACTTTATTGATATGCCTGTCTCCTTTGTGGTTCATATTGATTTCTTCTTGCACTCTTCACTTTTGTAACGTGTGACCAATATTGTCTTTTGCAATACAGAATAACAGTAATGATAGCAGTAAGTTGATCCTATGATAGAAACTAGTATCTTACCATTTGGTTTTACAGGAATTACTTTTTTCGCTAAAATATAAGAGCAATGGTTTTAAGTCTATTCAGACTTGTTAATATCTTCTCTCCATATTTAAATTATGCGTGCAAAAGTTTGCAGACAATTAAAACTACACATATTGGCGTTAAAATAAAATTTTTTGGAGAATAACTACATGCAATAATGTTGATATGTTGTCATTTTTATGCTTAATGTGATATTAAAGTAATTAAAACATGGAAGAAGCACATTGTTTCAAGAATGATTTCTTATCTTGGGCTTTTTCAGATTTTATACAAGTTACTAAAATGAAAAAGCATATGTAATTCTTTGTCCAAATACTGGATGCAATATTTCAAATAAACATATTCCAATGTAAATTGTTTAAGCTTTTAACGTTACGGGTAAAAGTGTTCCCTTTTTTCGTAAGGTATTACATTGATGAGAAGCGTTTCAACACATGCGAATGTATTATCTATTATAGTTCTTCAGATACATCTGATTTGCCTATGTAATCAATTAAAAACCTACTAATAAGAAAACTGTTGATCATTGTTGCTTATAAAGTAAAATGGAGAAAAAATGTTAATAAGAACCATACAAACACAATGTACATTTCAGTTTATCTACTGTCCAAACAACATCAAATTGTTTGCTCGCATTTGAATAACAACATGACAAATCAAAGGTAAAAACATACCCAACAATAAAAAATTCAGTTTACCAAATATGATTGGATAAGTGACAGACAGACAATTTGGTTTCTTAATGTTCTTTCTCGTTGATGGATGTACAACTATTAAAAATGCATTTTTTCAGATTCCCATAATTCCTGGTACTAAATAAATCAAATTCACTTGTTATGAATTGAGGCATTTGATAAAGATATGTATTTCCAAAGCAATATGCAAATTGGTTTTCTTTGTTGCTAGTTTTGTCTTTTTATATGTTTTATATATATATAGCTTTTCGCTTATTTCAATTATTTTTTTAATGCTTGTGCATGATAGTAGTTTTCACTGAACTCTGAAAAAATATGTGTTGCAAGTTTTGTCTTTTTATGTATTTTGTTTTTTCTCTATCTTCAAATCTGTTAACGCCTGCTCAGTATTGTTGTTTTCAATAAAGGATAACAGTCGATTTTATAATAAAACCTAGTATCTTACCTTTAGGTCTTGAAAGAATTACTTTTTTGCCTATAATATAAGAGGAATGATTTTCGTTTTCAATATGTAATTAGAAATAAATTCATGATTTTTTTTATGTCATGAAATATGACCGGACTTATTGTTACATGTTGACCTTGTAATTTAATTTAAAACTAAACAAATAAATAATAGTAATAAACAGTAGTTGATTCAATGATAGACATTAATATTTTACCTTTTGGTTTTGTAGATTTTACTTTTTTCCCTAAAATAAAAAGCAATTATTCTAAATATTTCAAAAAGCATACAAATATTTACAAATAAATTGATGACTTTATAAGTTTCTGCAACCTGAGTCAACTTTGATAATAAGTTAATTCATATAAATAATCGTTTGTTTGTTAATAAATGTCATTTTTTTTATTTCTCGTTTCTCGTTTAAAAAAAAAGATTAAACCATTGGTTTTTCTGTTTGAGTGGTTTGACACTTGTTTGTAATTTTTAGATCCCTTTATAGCTTGCTGTTCATCGTGAGCAAAGTCTATGTGTTAAAAACTATACTTTGACCTTAAATGGTTTACTTTTATCAATTGTTACTTGGATAGAGAGTTGTCTCATTTGCACTCATATCATGAATTATTATATCTTTAAACAAGGAATTTACTATCCAAGCAACATTTTATAAAGGCTGATAAACAGTTTTATATCAAACCTATTTATATCTTGTAATTTAATTTAAAATTAACAAATTATAGTAATGGACAATCGTTGATTCAATGATAGAAACTGATATCTTACCTTTTGGTTTTGCAGGTGTTACTTTTTTCTCTAAAATGGAAATGCAATAACTCTAAATCTTTAAAAATGCATATCAATATTAACAAATGAATTGATGATTTTTAAATCTCATTCAATCTGACTCAACTAGGATTTTAACCTTCAATTCATTTTTTAGGACAAAACCAGAGATAATTCTATCTGTTCAACATTTTTTATAGCATGATATACATTTTTATATCAAAACTTTTTTGATTCTGTGAAATCTTTTAAAAACTTAAACAAATGACAAGTTGTCAAGAAAAACCAATAACTTTAGCTGTCCTCTTAAAACATGTGTTGCTAGTTTTGTTATCTTTGTGGTTTATATATATTTCGTATTGCTTTCTTTATTTTTTTTTCAATGCTTGACCAATAAAAAAGTTTTAAATACATAATTACCCAAAGGAATGAAATACGTGTATATTATTTAATGCCATCAGATATTTTTTCAAAAGTTATATGACATTTATATATATGTCCTCACAGATCAACGATTGCTGTTTACATTTCCAAGGTGATTGCTTTGTTATTGTTTTTCTTTTCATTGAAATATAAGAGCCAGTCAAAACTTTAAACAACTTGCGTCATACATAAAACTTTTCACGTCTTCAAACAGTATTTTGATCATTTGAACTCAATTACATATTTTTGATCTTCTTGGAAATTTAAAATAATAATCATATCCTTTAAACTCTTTGCTACCACTTTTAAGAAGCAAAATGAACAGATTTTTGTTTTCCCTTTATCAATAAAACGGATTTCAGTACAAACATAAAAACCGATTGATATTTGAATAAATTCTTAAATGTTCTCCTATATGACCTATTCTGGTGAACCTACTTTTGTTAAGTTTAATCATGAACTGAGACTTTAGAAGAAACATTTTTACGTGACATTTGCAAAAACACCACATTGTCATTTGCAACAACACCACACTTTCTTTTTTATATCTTTTATAAAAATTGCATTAAAAAACTTCGGAAAGATACAAAAACATGACAAAAGTACATCAAAAGAAAAGTAACAAAGTTTGCTATCCCTTCGAAACGTTAATTTGATAAAGCGAAAATAACATGTTCTATTTATATCAAACATGTGTAGTTTCAGTTTCAAACATGATTCTATAAATATAGACTTTACTTTCACCAAAATTGCTAAAGAAATAGAAGACATCCGTTTATTCTATTGTAAAGATACTAAAAAGATGTAGTATTTCTTTCATTCAGATGAATGTAAGAGTGCATACATATGTGTAGTGTTTGTGGACTGAATATGATATTTTTTTTTCTTTTTTTCTTTGTTCCGTGACATGTAAATGATGCACAAGCGGGTGATATTATCCCTCTCGGTATCTTCTAATTATTTCATGAATATATATCATGTAATAAAATATTCAATTGCACTTTGAAAAAAAAATATGCCAGCAATTTTAAAATTATAAATCATTCATAACCTATTTTGCATTACTATAATAAACCCTTAATTGTTTACCTGTATGGCCTAAAACTTGAACTTCTGCCAAACTGAGAATTCCCTTTCCTCTTCTCGAAATTTTCACATAGCGGCCTGAGATTGGAGTCTTGCATGTTAACACTTTTTTACCAGGTCCTTTGAAATAACTACAATGTTTCATCTTATGAAGATTTCGTCCAACGGTAACCTCTATAGCTATATTCTGCAGCCGTCGGCCTGTAAAGATATCAATATGAAGAGTATATACATTGTTCTTTCAGAAAAGCCTTGATTTGACTGAGCATTGATAGATTTCTTGTGAGCCATTTAACATCCGTTCAAAAATATTTCAGGCATATTTAGGACTCATACATTTCAGCATTTAAAGAACAGTCAGACAGTTAACTCTAATACCCCTCCCCCAAATTCGTTTTGATTTAAGACAGTAATATCTTCTTATCAAAATAAATTCTTAGTATAAATGAGTTTGACAATCGATCAAGTGACCAGTAGACATTAGCAGGTATCGTCATCTTAATTCACTGAACCTATATGGCCATCTATTTCAGAAAGGTTTGAATTTCATATACTAGATCCTGAAACCGCTTTCCAAATTTTATTTCCTTTTTTGTATCTTTTGTTTTCTTGACATTAGAAAGAGTGACCTCAAAAACAAAATAGATCGTTCTTTTATTAAATGTGACTAATATGTGAATTTTTTCCCTCCAAGACAGTATTGTATTTGATTATATATATATCATGAAATTTAAAACAGTTTTGAAGGTGATTGTTTGATGAGTGGATTATTAATCATATGATATAAAAAAAAAATCTAGATATTAGAACATTACTTAACTTAAATCAATTTTGTTGATTGTTGATAGTTTAATGATTAACATATTATCATATAAACGTGTCTATGAAAGTGCATTATTTAATAATTAAAAGTTTACACTCTTTTAACACAAGTCAATTTATTTTCGGTTTTTAATTACAAATGTACTTCTTTTGACTCCTTACCACAGCAATTTTTTCTGTTAATAATATTGATCTGCATTACACTGACAGTTTTTCCCAAATCAACACTCCAATATGGATAATATTGCCATTTTGTGTATGTGAACGTGTTTTCCACTCCATCGATTGCCTTTGAAGCAGCATGTCTTGAACTTTGTGTTGAACTCTGTGATGCTTTTCCTTGAAGGGCATAGTTAGTTCCTGTAGGAAATTAATACATAAAAAAGTTAACATATACATATATGCTCCAGTTGATTATATATTCCAGAATTTGTATTTCTTATCAATATTTCCACGATAGAAGGTTGCTGCTCACAAGAAAGCTATACAACAAAAAGATCAATTAGTAATGTGGAAATCACCCATTTGTAAAGTCTTCGACCGCCATCAAGAATTTGGAGATTGTCATGAAATATCTAATTCACAAATGATGATAGATATGTTTGGCTTGTCATAACCATACCCCGTCCTCCTTTCATAGTATGTGACCTACCGGATTAGCCTTATCACCGGTTTTGCACTAACATGAGCAGCCCAACGGTTGCCACATGTGGTGCAGGATATGTCTACCATTCAGACTCCTGCTATCCCAACATTTATTTGCTGGGTTCGTCTTACTCAGGTTAGTCTTTAATTGTTTTTTATGCTGTTTGTCTTTCAATTGATTTATTATTTTGCTATGATCTTGTCAATTTTTGTGACCCTTTGATATCTTTCTCCTCTGTTTTTGTTTTACCATAACCCAAACTAATCAATTAAAAATGTTATTTCAGATTTGGGGTACTTTGACTTTATATTCATCAACTGTGTAACTAATTATTGAATTTATATTATTAAGAAACATGCAATTATGTTGACATTATTGTCGTTGTTACCCTAAATGTGAAAACCAAATAAAAAAAAACATGGAAATGACACAATATAAATTTAATCCATTTTTGGTATTTTTTTTGGCAAACTTATTCTTATACTGTTATTTCTTTTTAAAACAAAACAAATGACTACTTAGTAAAAAAAACTCGATAATGTTGGCTGGCCTCTAAAAAAAACATGTGTTTCTAGTTATGTCTTACTATGTGTTATATAGATATTTTTATTATCTTACTTCAATTTTTAACTCGTGTACAATATTTTAGTTTTCAATACAAAATAGCGGTTTTATATATTACAGTAAGCAGGCCTAAATAAACTGTATTGATATGCCTGCCTCCTTTGTGGTTCATATTAATTTCTTCTTGCACTCTTCACTTTTGTAACGTGTAACCAATATTGTCTTTTGGATACAGAATAACAGTAATAATAGCAGTAAGTTGATCCTATGATAGAAACTAGTATCTTACCATTTGGTTTTGCAGGAATTACTTTTTTAGCTAAAATATAAGAGCAATGGTTTTAAGTCTATGCAGACTTGTTAATATCTTCTCTCCATATTTAAATTATGCGTGCAAAAGTTAGCAGACAATTAAAACTACACATATTGGCGTTAAAACAATTTTTTTTGGAGAATAACTACATGCAATACTGTTGATATGTTGTCATTTTTATGCTTAATGTGATATTAAAGTAATTAAAACATGGAAGAAGCACATTGTTTCAAGAATGATTTCTTATCTTGTGCTTTTTCAGATTTTATACAAGTTACTAAAATGAAAAAGAATATGTAATTCATTGTCCAAATACTGGATGCAATATTTCAAATAAACATATTCCAATGTAAATTGTTTAAGCTTTTAACGTTACGGGTAAAAGTGTTCCCCTTTTTCGTAAGGTATTACATTGATGAGAAGCGTTGATTTTAATCTTACGTAAGCCTACTAATAAAACAATATTTGTAACGAACTTTATCTAATGATGTCATTATCATTTTTTTTTCAACACATGCGAATGTATTATCTATTATAGTTCTTCAGAAACATCTGATTTGCCTATATAATCAAGCAAAAACCTACTAATAAAAAAAGTGTTGATAATTGTTGCTTATAAAGTAAAATGGAGAAAAAATGTTAATAAGAAGCATACAAACACAATGTACATTTCAGTTTATCTACTGTCCAAACAACATCAAATTGTTTGCTCGCATTTGAATAACAACATGACAAATCAAAGGTAAAAACATACCCAACAATAAAAAATTCAGTTAACCAAATATGATTGGTTAAGTGACAGACAGACAATTTGATTTCTTAATGTCCTTTCTCGTTGATGGATGTACAACTATTAAAAATGCATTTTTTCAAGATTCCCATAATTCCTGGTACTAAATAAATCAAATTCACTTGTTATGAATTGATGCATTTGATAAAGATAAGTATTTCCAAAGCAATATGCAAATTGTTTTTTTTTGTTGCTAGTTTTGTCTTTTTAAATGTTTTATATATATATATATATATCTTTTCGCTTATTTCAATTATTTTTTAATGCTTGTGCATGATAGTAGTTTTCAATACAAAATACAAAATAGCGGTAATGGACAACAGTTGATTCAATGATAGAACCTAAGTTACTTTTTGGTTTTGCTGGTTCAACTGTTTTCCCTAAATAAAAAAGAGCAATCATTTTGAATTTTTCAAAATTAGCGCAAATGCATTCATGATTTTTTTAATCTCATGCAATCTGACTCAACTTGGATTCTAATCTTCAATTCATATGTATAAAAAAAGCTGGAATTTACTATCAAGGCAACATTTTTTATTGCATGCTTAACATTTTCATATATCAAACGTTTTTGTTTTCTGTAATTTCTTTCGAAAACTAAACAATGATTATTAGTTAAAAAAAAAGTTGTCAGTAACATGAGCTGGCCTCTAAAATCAGGTGTTGCTAGTTCTGTCTTTTCATAATTTTTAAATGTTTTTTCTTGCTCTGATAATTTTTTTATCGTGAGATCAATATTGTATTTTTAATACAGAATAACAGTAATAATAGCAGTAAGTTAATCCTATGATAGAAACTAGTATCTTACCATTTGGTTTTGCAGGAATTACTTTTTTCGCTAAAATATAAGAGCAATGGTTTTAAGTCTATGCAGACTTGTTAATATCTTCTCTCCATATTTGAATTATGCGTGCAAAAGTTAGCAGACAATTAAAACTACACATATTGGCGTTAAAATAATTTTTTTTGGAGAATAACTACATGCAATGATGTTGATATGTTGTCATTTTTATACTTAATGTGATATTAAAGTAATTAAAACATGGAAGAAGCACATTGTTTCAAGAATGATTTCTTATCTTGTGCTTTTTCAGATTTTATACAAGTTACTAAAATGAAAAAGAATATGTAATTCATTGTCCAAATACTGGAAGCAATATTTCAAATAAACATATTCCAATGTAAATTGTTTAAGCTTTTAACGTTACGGGTAAAAGTGTTCCCTTTTTTCGTAAGGTATTACATTGATGAGAAGCGTTGATTTTAATCTTACATAAGCCTACTAATAAAACAATATTTGTATCGAACTTTATCTAATGATGTCATTATCATTTTTTTTTTCAACACATGCGAATGTATTATCTATTATAGTTCTTCAGATACATCTGATTTGCCTATATACTCAATTAAAAACCTACTAATAAGAAAAGTGTTGATCATTGTTGCTTATAAAGTAAAATGGAGAAAAAATGTTAATAAGAAGCATACAAACACAATGTACATTTCAGTTTATCTACTGTCCAAACAACATCAAATTGTTTGCTCGCATTTGAATAACAACATGACAAATCAAAGGTAAAAACATACCCAACAATAAAAAATTCAGTTTACCAAATATGCTTGGATAAGTGACAGACAGACAATTTGATTTCCTAATGTTCTTTCTCGTTGATGGATGTACAACTATTAAAAATGCATTTTTTCAAGATTCCCATAATTCCTGGTACTAAATAAATCAAATTCACTTGTTATGAATTGAGGCATTTGATAAAGATATGTTTTTCCAAAGCAATATGCAAATTGGTTTTCTTTGTTGCTAGTTTTGTCTTTTTATATGTTTTATATATATATATATCTTTTCGCTTATTTCGCTTATTTCTTAATGCTTGTGCATGATAGTAGTTTTCACTGAACTCTGAAAAAATATGTGTTGCAAGTTTTGTCTTTTTATGTATTTTGTTTTTTCTCTATCTTCAAATCTGTTAACACCTGCTCAGTATTGTTGTTTTCAATAAAGGATAACAGTCGTTTATATAATAAAAAATAGTATCTTACCTTTAGGTCTTGAAATAATTACTTTTTTGCCTAAAATATAAGAGGAATGATTTTTGTTTTCAATATGTAATTTGAAATAAATTCATGATTTTTTAATTTCATGAAATATGACCGGACTTGGATTTTAAATTCAAATCATTTGTTAGACAAAACACAAGGAATTAACTATCTATGTAACATTTATTTTTATATCAAACTCATGTTGACCTTGTGATTTAGTTGAAAACTAAACAAAATAATTATAGTAATAAACAACAGTTGATTCAATGATAGAAATTAATATTTTACCTTTTGGTTTTGTAGATTTTACTTTCTTCCCTAAAATAAAAAGCAATTATTCTAAATATTTCAAAAAGCATACAAATATTTACAAATAAATTGATGACTTTATAAGTTTCTGCAACCGGAGTCAACTTTGATAATAAGTTAATGCATATAAATAATCGTTTGTTTGTTAATAAATGTCATTTTTTTTAATTTCTCGTTTCTCGTTAAAAAAAAAAGATTAAACCATTGGTTTTTCTGTTTGAGTGGTTTGACACTTGTTTGTAATTTTTAGATCCCTTTATAGCTTGCTGTTCATCGTGAGCAAAGTCTATGTGTTGAAAAAACTGTACTTTGACCTTTAATGGTTTACTTTTATTAATTGTTACTTGGATAGAGAGTTGTCTCATTTGCACTCATATCATGAATTATTATATCTTTAAACAAGGAATTTACTATCCAAGCAACATTTTATAAAGGCTGATAAACAGTTTTATATCAAACCTATTTATATCTTGTAATTTAATTTAAAATTAACAAATAAATTATAGTAATGGACAATAGTTGATTCAATGATAGAAACTGATATCTTACCTTTTGGTTTTGCAGGTGTTACTTTTTTCTCTAAAATGGAAATGTAATAACTCTAAATCTTTCAAAATGCATATCAATATTTACAAATGAATTGATGATTTTTAAATCTCATTCAATCTGACTCAACTAGGATTTTAACCTTCAATTCATTTTTTTAGGACAAAACCAGAGATAATTCTATCTGTTCAACATTTTTTATAGCATGATATACATTTTTATATCAAAACTTTTTTGATTCTGTGAAATCTTTTAAAAACTTAAACAAATGACAAGTTGTCAAGAAAAACCAATAACTTTAGCTGTCCTCTTAAAAAATGTGTTGCTAGATTTGTTATCTTTGTGGTTTATATATATTTCGTATTGCTCTCTTTATTTTTTTTCAATGTTTGACCAATAAAAAAGTTTTAAATACATAATTACCCAAAGGAATGAAATACGTGTATATTATTTAATGCCATCAGATATTTTTTCAAAAGTTATATTTCATTTATATATATGTCCTCACAGATCAACGATTGCTGTTTACATTTCCAAGGTGATTGCTTTGTTATTGTTTTTCTTTTCATTGAAATATAAGAGCCAGTCAAAACTTTAAACAACTTGCGTCACACATAAAACTTTTCAAGTCTCCAAACAGTATTTTGATCATTTGAACTCAATTACATATTTTTGATCTTCTTGGAAATTTAAAACAATAATCATATCCTTTAAACTCTTTGCTACCACTTTTAAGAAGCAAAATGAACAGATTTTTTGTTTTCCCTTTATCAATAAAACGGATTTCAGTACAAACATAAAAACCGATTGATATTTGAATAAATTCTTAAATGTTCTCCTATATGACCTATTCTGGTGAACCTACTTTTGTTAAGTTTAATCATGAACTGAGACTTTAGAAGAAACATTTTTACGTGTCATTTGCAAAAACACCACATTGTCATTTGCTTTTTTATATCTTTTCAAAATTGCATTAAAAAACTTCGGAAAGATACAAAAACATGACAAAAGTACATCAAAAGAAAAGTAACAAAGTTTTCTATCCCTTCGAAACGTAAATTTGATAAAGCGAAAATAACATGTTCTATTTATATCAAACATGTAGATTCAGTTTCAAACATGATTCTATAAATATAGACTTTACTTTCACTAAAATTGCTAAAGAAATAGAAGACATCCGTTTATTCTATTGTAAAGATACTAAAAAGATGTAGTATTTCTTTCATTCAGATGAATGTAAGAGTGCATACATATGTGTAGTGTTTGTGGACTGAATATGATATTTTGTTTTCTTTTTTTCTTTGTTCCGTGACATGTAAATGATGCACAAGCGGGTGATATTATCCCTATCGGTATCTTCTAATTATTTCATGAATATATATCATGTAATAAAATATTCAATTGCACTTTGAAAAAAAAATATGCCAGCAATTTTAAAATTATAAATCATTCATAACCTATTTTGCATTACTATAATAAACCTTTAATTGTTTACCTGTATGACCTAGAACTTGAACTTCTGCCAAACTGAGAATTCCCTTTCCTCTTCTCGAAATTTTCACATAGCGGCCTGAGATTGGAGTCTTGCATGTTAACACTTTTTTACCAGGTCCTTTGAAATTACTACAATGTTTCATCTTATGAAGATTTCGTCCAACGGTAACCTCTATAGCTATATTCTGCAGCCGTCGGCCTGTTAAGATATCAATATGAAGAGTATATACATTGTTCTTTCAGAAAAGCCTTGATTTGCCTGAGCATTGATAGATTTCTTGTGAGCCATTTAACATCCGTTCAAAAATATTTCAGGCATATTTAGGACTCATACATTTCAGCATTTAAAGAACAGTCAGACAGTTAGCTCTAATACCCCTCCCCCAAATTCGTTTTGATTTAAGACAGTAATATCTTCTTATCAAAATAAATTCTTAGTATAAATGAGTTTGACAATCGAACAAGTGACCAGTAGACATTAGCAGGTATCGTCATCTTAATTCACTTAACCTATATGACCATCTATTTCAGAAAGGTTTGAATTTCATATACTAGATCCTGAAACCGCTTTCCAAATTTTATTTCCTTTTTTGTATCTTTTGTTTTCTTGACATTAGAAAGAGTGACCTCAAAAACAAAATAGATCGTTCTTTTATTAAATGTGACTAATATGTGAAATTTTTCCCTCCAAGACAGTATTGTATTTCAGTATATATATCATGGAATTTAAAACAGTTTTGAAGGTGATTGTTTGATGAGTGGATTATTATGGATCATATGATATAAAAAAAAATCTAAAGATATTAGAACAGTACTTAACTTAAATCAATTTTGTTGATTGTTGATAGTTTAATGATTAACATATTATCATATAAACGTGTCTATGAAAGTGCATTATTTAATAATTAAAAGTTTACACTCTTTTAACACAAGTCAATTCATTTTCGGTTTTTAATTACAAATGTACTTCTTTTGACTCCTTACCACAGCAATTTTTTCTGTTAATAATATTGATCTGCGATACACTGACAGTTTTTCCCAAATCAACACTCCAATATGGATAATATTGCCATTTTGTGTATGTAAACGTGTTTTCCACTCCATCGATTGCCTTTGAAGCAGCATGTCTTGAACTTTGTGTTGAACTCTGTGATGCTTTTCCTTGAAGGGCATAGTTAGTTCCTGTAGGAAATTAATACATAAAAAAGTTAACATATACATATATGCTCCAGTTGATTATATATTCCAGAATTTGTATTTCTTATCAATATTTCCACGATAGAAGGTTGCTGCTCACAAGAAAGCTATACAACAAAAAGATCAATTAGTAATGTGGAAATCACCCATTTGTAAAGTCTTCGACCTCCATCAAGAATTTGGAGATTGTCATGAAATATCTAATTCACAAATGATGATAGATATGTTTGGCTTGTCATAACCATACCCCGTCCTCCTTTCATAGTATGTGACCTACCGGATTAGCCTTATCACCGGTTTTGCACTAACATGAGCAGCCCAACGGTTGCCACATGTGGTGCAGGATATGTCTACCATTCGGACTCCTGCTATCCAAACATTTATTTGCTGGGTTCGTCTTACTCAGTTGAGTCTTTAATTGTTTTTTATGCTGTTTGTCTTTCAATTGATTTATTATTTTGCTATGATCTTGTCAATTTTTGTGACCCTTTGATATCTTTCTCCTCTGTTTTTGTTTTACCATAACCCAAACTAATCAATTAAAAATGTTATTTCAGATTTGGGGTACTTTGACGTTATATTCATCAACTGTGTAACGAATTATTGAATTTATATTAATAAGAAACATGCAATTATGTTGACATTATTGTCGTTGTTATCCTAAATGTGAAAACCAAATAAAAAAAAACATGGAAATGAGCACAATATAAATTTAATCCATTTTTGGTATTTTTTTTTGGCAAACTTATTCTTTTACTGTTATTTCTTTTTAAAACAAAACAAATGACTACTTAGTAAAAAAAACTCGATAATGTTGGCTGGCCTCTAAAAAAAACATGTGTTTCTAGTTATGTCTTACTATGTGTTATATAGATATTTTTATTCCCATAATTCTTGGTACTAAATAAATCAAATTCACTTGTTATGAATTGAAGCATTTGATAAAGATAAGTATTTCCAAAGCAATATGCAAATTGGTTTTCTTTGTTGCTAGTTTTGTCTTTTTAAATGTTTTATATATATATATATATATATATTTTTTCGCTTATTTCAATTATTTTTTAATGTTTGTGCATGATAATAGTTTTCAGTACAAAATACAAAATAGCGGTAATGGACAGCAGTTGATTCAATGATAGAACCTAAGTTACTTTTTGGTTTTGCTGGTTCAACTGTTTTCCATAAAGAAAAAAGAGCAATAATTTTGAATTTTTCAAAATTAACGCAAATGCATTCATGTTTTTTTTAATCTCATGCAATCTGACTCAACTTGGATTATAATCTTCAATTCATATGTATAAAAAAAGCTGGAATTTACTATCAAGGCAACATTTTTTATTGCATGCTTAACATTTTTATATATCAAACCTTTTTGTTTTCTGTAAATTCTTTCGAAAACTAAACAATGATTATTAGTTAAAAAAAAAGTTGTCAATAACATGAGCTGGCCTCTAAAATCAGGTGTTGCTAGTTCTGTCTTTTCATAATTTTTAAATGTTTTTTCTTGCTCTGTTCATCTTTTTGTCGTGAGATCAATATTGTATTTTTAATTCAGAATAACAGTAATAATAGCAGTAAGTTGATCCTATGATAGAAACTAGTATCTTACCTTTTGGTTTTGCAGGAATAAATTTTTTCCCTAAAATATAAAAGTAATTAATCAAAATGCATGCAGATTTGTCAGTATCATGTTTCCATATTAAAATTGTGTGTGTTAAAAGCTAGCAATTAATTAAAACTACACAGATTGGCATTAAAACATGAGTTATTTTATAAATACATGATGCAATTGGTTTCTTGTGTGAACTGTTATACATTTGGCATTTCATGACCTATCATAGCTGACTATGCGGTATTTTTTTTTTTCTCATTGTTGAAGGAGGTATGGGGACTAATAGTTTTTAACTTCTATGTATGTCCTTTGCTCTGCGGTTGAAAATTGTTTCTTTGTCAATCATCAATACCACATACTGTAATCGATATTTCCTATACAAAAAACTATCAAAAAATTCATGAAGATAACCACTTTTCATTTTAAAATGACTTAAATATTTTTCCATTATTTTTTGAAAAATTACTGGAAAACTACAGGAATTTCGATTGTATTGAAATGTCAGTTTTTCAATTGAACCAAAATTAACAGCAAACAGAGAACCAGATAGATGATAGTTTTTCAAAAAGAATATCTGAATATTTACTTGTATGGCCTATCACTTGAACTTCTGCCAAACTGAGAATTCCTTTTCCACTTCTCAAAATTTTCACATAGCGGCCTGCGATTGGAGTCTTGCATGTTAACTCTATAACTTGTCCATTTTTACCAGGTCCTTTAAATTTACTACAATGTTTCATCTTATGAAGATTAAGTCCAACTGTGACCGCTATATTGTGCAGCCGATGACCTGAAAAGATATCAATACCAAGAATATAACATTATATATCAATCTTCAATCTGTCTGCGCTTATCATCATTTCACCGATTGTATTTAAAAAGAAAGATCACTTATTGTAATGAAATTTTTTTCTTTCGTAAAGCATATACATCTAATAAGCGTTCATCTACAGGAAGATCAAAATAAGGTTCTAAAAAGCCCTACTTAATCACCAGGTTATAATCTGGCTGTAAGTCCTTTGTCTTATTTCAAAAAAATTCATAAGATACACCTAGAGATCGTTCTGAGTTATACAGATTCGTACTTCACAATGAAGGCTGACAATTTTACAATAAAAAAAAATAAATTGAGGCCTTTATGAGGAAAAACGATCCCATCAGAATCGACCTATTTTACTCTCTTTACCCTATCCTACATAATGACGCCTTTTGGCGCCACCCCCTGTGCTCAATAATGACGCCTTTTGATGCCTCTGTGTATGACTTGAGTTGAAACGCTTTAATTACGAACATTCTATGTCAGACTCAATATAAAAAGGATATTTCTGGGATTATCTAACCAGAATTCATAAGATATATTGCACTTATACTTAAAATGTGCCGATTGTATTTTTATTTTTTTTTCAAATAGCAACTCTTACAAAGTTTTTGTTGGCAACCAATTTTCAAAACACTGACATTGTCACGCGAATGTCATTCTCAATTTGTTATAATACCAACAAGTTATATGCAATACGTACGATAGTTTACGTTAAAATTGATTTTATATTGATAAAAAATGTATGCTCAAAATCCAAATGTTCAATCTATCTTTGAAGATAACTGCAACAATTTTTTTCAACTAACGTTCAAATTTGATGAACAACACGGAAATATGCAGTCGATTCCATACATTCCATTCCATTTTTTCTTGACCCATTATAGAATGAAATGTAGCAACTAGAATATGATTCCATTAACGAGATACCAGTCCAGTCCCCACGAATAAGGCCCTTTAAAAAATGTGTAAGGGTTCCGCGGAACCCAGTGTCTCGCCTATTTTTGCTGTAGATCGCAGGCTCAACAACAATGAGGAAAAAATCAATAAAAATATTCCTTTTGTTACAAACTTTACTTCTGGATACAATCTAATGATCATAAATAAGCTTCTGTCCAAGTTTGGTACAAACCAAGGATAGCTTAAGAAAGTTATTAAAATTCTAAAAACTTTAACCACAGAGTGAATGTAATGTTTCCCCGCAGAAAAGTTCATTTATAAGTAAAATACGGAAAAAATGGAATTTTATTTTTACAAAATTTACTTCTGGATATTAGCTTATGATCATAAACAAGCTTCTGTCCACATTTGGTACAAACCCAGGATAGTTTGAAAAAGTCATTAAAATTCTAAAAACTTTAACCACAGAGTGAATGTTTTGTTTCCCCGCAGAACAAACTAAGTCCATTTATAGTAAAATACGACAAAAATGGAGTTTTATTTTTACAAATAAAATTGAGAATGGAAATGGGGAATGTGTCAAAGAGACAACTACCCGACCAAAATAAAAAAACACAACAGCAGAAGGTCACCAACAGGTCTTCAATGTAGCGAGAAATTACCGCACCCGGAGGCGTCCTTCAGCTGGCCCCTAAACAAATATATACTAGTTCAGTGATAATGAACGCCATACTAATTTCCAAATTGTACACAAGAAACTAAAATTTAAATAATACAAGACTAACAAAGGCCAGAGGCTCCTGACTTGGGACAGGCGCAAAAATGCGGCGGGGTTAAACATGTTTGTGAGATCTCAACCCTCCCCCTATACCTCTAACCAGTGTAGAAAAGTAAAAGCATAACAATACGCACATTAAAATTCAGTTCAAGAGAAGTCCGAGTCTGATGTCAGAAGATGTAACCAAAGAAAATAAACAAAATGACAATAATACATAAATAACAACAGACTACTAGCAGTTAACTGACATGCCAGCTCCAGACTTCAATTAAACTGACTGAAAGATTATGATTTCATCATATGAACATCAGGCACAATCCTTCCCGTAAGGGGTTTAGTATCATACCATCATAACATATATGAGAAGAACATAACCCGTGTCATGCCAACAACTGTTTTTAGAATAAATGTGTTTAGTTCCGACGCAAAGACCTTATCAGTGACTCAATATTAACGCCAAAATATGCAATCTTTAATGACTTGACAACAGTATCGTAATTATATCCCTTCTTAATAAGTCTATTCAAAGGTTTTGTAAGTTTATGAGGTGAATACTGACACCTTTGTGCTTTGTAAAGAATATTTCCATAAAAAATTGGATGTGAAATACCTGAACGTATAAAAAGTCTGCATGTTGAGCTATATTTACGAATGATGTCTTTATACCGATGATAAAATTTAGTAAATGTTTTGACTAGTTTGTGATATCGAAAACCCTGGTGTAATAATTTTTCAGTAATACATAAATTTCTCTCGTTAAAATCTAAAACATTGTTACATACACGAGCGAATCGTACAAGTTGAGATATATTAACACCGTAAGATGGTGACAAGGGAACGTCACCATCTAAAAACGGATAATTAACGATAGGAAATGAAAAATCATCCCTTTTATCATAAATTTTAGTATTCAGCTTTCCGTTAGTGATATAGATATCAAGATCGAGGAAAGGGCAGTGGTCATTGTTAGTATTAGCTTTATTTAAAGTGAGTTCACCAGGATAAATTTCATTAATATACATACTGAAGTCGTCATTATTGAGAGCCAAAATATCATCCAAATATCTAAAAGTATTATTAAATTTGTTTATCAGATGTTGTTTTGATGGGTCTTTGCTTATTTTTGTCATAAATTGTAACTCGTAACAATACAAAAAGAGGTCCGCAATAAGTGGTGCACAGTTAGTCCCCATTGGAATTCCGATAATCTGACGATATACGGAATCCCCAAAGCGAACAAAAATGTTATCTAGTAAAAATTCAAGGGCATATATAGTATCAAAGCATGTCCAATTAACATAGTTTTTTTGTTTATTGCTACTAAAAAATGACCTAAAAGAGTTTGAACATATATATTCACATTCTGATTTTTTGAATGCCCATTTAATTAGATGTGTGAATTTTTTCTTAATGAGAATGTGAGGCAATGTGGTATACAGGGTAGAAAAATCAAAACTTTGAACAGATTCAAAATCACCAATATAAGCATGCAATTTATCAAGTACTTCCAACGAGTTCTTGACACTCCAAAAGTAATTTATTCCACTATTTTCGAAGGCCTTATTTGAACAATTTATTATAAGGTTTTTAATTGTACCAAGTGTGCTGGTAAGAATAATAGACAATTTAGTAGTTGAACAATGGCTTGAAGACGAAATAAATCTATATTTGTAAGGGGTTTTGTGTAGCTTCGGAAGCCAATACATAGTTGGAACTTTCATTGTATTTGGCTCTGCTTGTAAAGCGGTGGCTAAAAGCTTATGTTTGTTACAGATTTCGTTTTCTGAAAATGGAGTCAGTTGGAATGTTGGTGAATTGGTGATTTCCTTCTGGATACTATCTTATGATCATAAACAAGCTTCTGTCCAAGTTTGGTACAAACCCAGGATAGTTGGAGAAAGTTATCAAAATTCTAAAAACTTTAACCACAGAGTGAATGTTTTGTTTCCCCGCAGAACAAACTAAGTCCATTCATAGTAAAATACGGAAAAAATGGAGTTTTATTTTTTACAAAATTTACTTCTGGATACTATCTTATGATCATAAACAAGCTTCTGTCCAAGTTTGGTACAAACCCAGGATAGTTGGAGAAAGTTATTAAAATTCTAAAACTTTAACCACCGAGTGAATGTTTTGTTTCCCCGCAGAAAAAAAACTAAGTCCATTTATAGTAAAATACGGAAAAAATGGAATTTTATTTTTACAAAATTTACTTCTGGATACTATCTTGTGATCATAAACAAGCTTCGGTCAAAGTTTGGTAGAAATCCAGTATAGTTTAAGAAAGTTATTAAAATTTCAAAAACTTTAACCACAGAGTGAATATTTGTTGACGCCGCCGACGACGCCGACGACGACGGAATGTAGTATCGCTTAGTCTCGCTTTTTCGACTAAAGTCAAAGGCTCGACAAAAATCTACCTTCTTATAAATGGGATATTGTACCGAGATGAAATCTATGATTTACTGGGATGGAGAGTTTGCTCATAGGCTGTCAAATCACACCTACATATATCTATTTACAAATGAATCAATGTCCTTTTGTTCTCTCAAATCTTCTGTTGATTTAGAAGAAGGAATAAGATGGAAGGAACATACCTAATAGAATTAAGAATGGAAATGGGGAATTTTTCAAAGAGACAACAATCCGACCTAAAATTAAATAACAGCTGAAGCCCACCACTAAGTCTTCAACGCAGCGAGAAAATCCCGCACCCAGAGGTAGGCCTCACCTGGTCCCTTACAAAAAAATTTGTACAAGTTCAGTGAAAATGGACGTCATATAAAACTTCAAAACGTATAAATTAACTTATCCGTCTTGTATATAAATTAAAAACATACAAGACTAACAAAGGCCAGAGGCTACTGGCGTGGGACAGGTGCACATCTTTATGGATGTACATGTAGAAGAAGGAACAAAGTGTCAAGAAAATACCTAAACATTGGGTAAGGGTTAGTTGAATTTTTGCAGTTAATGTTTTGTTTTTTGAGGAGGGGAAGGATTTTGACTTAAATGTAAAAAATATCTATATAGAAATAATGTTTTATATCAAAAATTCCAATAAGGCTAAATTGCACAGCAGGATATCAACATAGAAAAAAGTTAAATATCCTACTAGATTTCATGATTCAAGTTTCTATTTCGAGGGGCCTTTACAAAGAGAAACATGCATATGCATAATCAGCAAGTATACAATAGCAATGTCAGTATTCAATTGAACACGACAAAAACCAGATACAAAATGGTGGAAAAAATTAGATAGAAACTATACCACAAGCTGTTATATTTATATCGGCTTTTCAAACTGTGTCTACTAGTTTTTGTATTTAACTTCAAAGGTATGAGATTGTACACAATGAATCCTTCAACATTTTCCCCCCGTTTAAATGCCATTCAAGGTCTATTTCTAAAAAAAAATATAATAAAGCACTTGACACATACGTCTACCTATAAAAAGGATCATAAAAATAGAAAAAAATCTGGCGAAACACAACCTAACGAATAATTACAGTGGTTCATGAATATGGCTTACCGGTAAGTTATAAGAATGCAAAATCTGCAAAAACATTTCTAAATTAAGTCAAAACCGTGAGTTTAATCATGCTATTGCTTTTTTAAGTAAAGGCAACAATGTTGACCACTGGGTAATATGCTGATCATCAACATAAGGCAGTCATAACGTTCCGTAGAAAACAATCTATAATACATACATTACATAATATTGATGTTCATACAAACCCACTATGAAACTCATTTTTATCTTCAGTTCATATCATAGGAAACATCTGTAAAACGTCTATTGGACTTCATCAAAATCTACTTCGACTAAAAAACTTGAACCTAGAGTGAGACAGACGCACAAACGGACGAACGAACAGAAAATATAATGGCCATAAATGGGGCATAATAATCCACAGGGGCAAAATTCGAAACTATACATCTAATTTAAGAGTGCTAACTTAGACAGAGTGACATCAACAACAAAACATATTGAACTTTAATTTAATTCGACTTTTTTCATTGCAACGTAAAACAAGGCTTTAGTTAGAAAAGTGTTATTCTAAGACAGAATTGTATCATTCTATAAACTATAAATATCCTGAAATAAACAGAACTTTTTGAAGGTGATTCTTTTCGATGCAAGGATTATTTATCATTTGATATAAAGTTTTTTCTAAAATTTACAAAAAGTACTAAACCTGAAATAAATTTTGTTTATAGTTTGATTATTAACATTTTATCATATAAACATGTCTAAAATTGTGTAACATTTTGAATTAATTTAAAAGAAAATTCTCTTATTTATTACGCGTCAATTAATTTTGATTATTATCACCAGTGCATTTTTTTTCTGACTTCTTACCACAGCAATCTTTTCTGTTAATGATATTTATCTGTTTTATGTTGACTGTTTTCCCCAAGTCAACACTCCAATATGCATTGTTTTGGTTTTTTGTTGCGGAAAACGTGTTTTCTTCTCCATCAACTGCCTGTGAAGCAGTATATTTTGAATGAAATGTTGAACTCTGTGACGCTTTTCTTCGTAGGGCATAGTTAATTCCTGTAGGAAATAAGTACATTTACAAATTATCACATGCATATATGCTCCAGTCGGTACAGTATTTCAGAGTTTCTGCTTATAGGATGCTGAACAACCAAGAGAACCGATATGTTTCGATTGTCGTTATAATTATTTAATCCATTTTATCACAGAAATAAACATATCACTGATTTTGTACTCAAATGATCAACACGACTGGTGCCCAATGGGGTTTAGGATTTGCTTGCTTTTTCAGACTCTGCTATCCCCTGCCCTCTCTTGTTTTTCGTTTCAGCATCATGTTAATTACTTTTGTATTGTGATTTAAATGCTGTTTGTACTTTGATCGTTTTTTTTCATTACCATGATTTACAAAATACACAAGCTAAATACCGAAAAAAAAATGTTTTGTATCAAAACAATTTTTTTCCCTGCATAATTGGTGAGTGAATCACTGTTAAGAGTATTTTTGTATATCAAAAGTTACAATGCAAATATCTTTTCTTTCTGAAATTTATAGATCTCCACTGGTATAGGTGCAAATTGTTTACCGTGTTTTTTGGGGGATTCGAGCGTCACTGATGAGTCTTTGTAGACAAAACGTGTGTCTGGCTCAAATATAATCCTGGTATCTGATGAGTTTGTTTATAACCACTGGTCGATGCCACTATTGGTAGAATTTTAATTCAATGAGGGTATCACCAGTCCAGTAGTCAGCACATCTGTATTGATTTGAGTTATCATTGATTTGTTCAGTAATAAATAAATTGATTACCAAACTTGGACATTTTGAAATGCTAAAGCTTTTCTACCTTATGAATAGATAACCACAGCTAAATTTTTTATATATTTTTGGTCCTCAATGTTTTCATTTTCGTTATTTATTTTGATTCGAGGGTCACTGATGAGTTTGTTTTTTTTAGACCAAATGATCGGATGAAACTAGTGTAAAACTTCTGTCCTTGTATCTATGTTGTGTTTATTTCCTTATCAATATGCATTGTGGTCTTTTTTGTTGCTATTTTTGTCTTTTTATGTGTTTTATATTTATCTCTTTTCGCGTACTTCTATTTTCTTGAAGGCGTGTACAATATAGTAGTTTTCAATTCAAAATAGTGGTAATGTACACAAGTTGAAACTTATATCTTACCTTTTGGTTTTGCAGGTTCTACTTTTTTCCCTAAAGATATAAGAGCATTTATTTTGAATATTTCAAAAGATATACAAATAAATTAATGATTTATATTATGTTCATGCAAATCTGACTCAACTTTGATTATAATCTTCAATTTATATGTATAAAAAAACAAGAAATTTATTATCTTTGCAACATTTTTATTGCATGATAAACATTTGTATGTCAAACTTATTTCTATTCCATAATTTCATTTGAAAACTAAACAAATAACTATTGGTAAAAAAAATTCAATAACATTAGCTGGCCTCTGAAACAACATGTGTTGCTAGTTCTGTATTTTAATACTTTTTTTTACTTGCTCTTATCATTTTTTTAACGTGTGACCAATATTGTATTTTCGATACAGAACAACAGTAATAACAGCAGTACGTTGATTCTATAATAGAAACAAGTAACTTACCTTTTGGTTTTGCAGGAATTACTTTTTTCTCTAAAATATAAGAACTATACATTAAAGTGCATGCAGATTTGTCAGCATAATGTTTCTATATTTTAATTGTTCGTGTAAAAGTAGCAACTAATTTATACTACATTGATAGGCAATAAAACATGATTTATTTTATAAATACATGAGGTCATAAATTCATCAGGTGAACTGTTATACATATCTCATTGCAGGACCTGTAATAGCTGACTATGCGGTATTTTTTTCTCATTGTTGAAGGACGTATGGAGACTGTAGTTCTTAACTTCTATACATGCCCTTTGCTCTGCCATTGGGACTTGTTTATTTGTCAATCATTCATACAACATCATCTAATTGATATTTTTTTTGCATAAAACTATTCGAAAGTACAACATACATATGTCAGCTTTTAATCTAAAGACTTCTATATTTTCCCCTTATTTTCGGGAATAAATTGACTAGGAAATTAAAGCATTATCTATTTTTGTTTAAATGTCAGTTTTTCAACTGAACCAAAATTAACAACAAACAGAGGACCAGAAAGATGCAAGTTTTCAAAAAGAATATCTTAAAATGTTTACCTGTATGGCCTATCACTTGAACTTCTGCCAAACTGAGAATTCCTTTTCCACTTCTCAAAATTTTCACATATCGGCCTGCGACTGGGCTCTTGCATGTTAACTCTATAACTTGACCATTTTTACCGGGACCTTTAAATTTACTACAATGTTTCATTTTATTGAGATTTTGTCCAACTGTAACCGCTATATTATGCAGCCTATGACCTGAAAAGATAGCAATATCAAGAGTCTTTATTACATTGTTCTTCAATCTTTCTATGCCAATCATCATATAACCGATTGTATACAAAATAGTTACTCTTTGTAACGAATCAAATATGAGTTCAAAACAAATGTTCCTTTTTTTAAAGAAAAGTATATACATTCATTCAATGTTCATCAACAGGAAGATCAAAATAAGATTCCAAAAAACTCGTTTCAATCACAAGGTAATAATGATCCGATTTTTCCTTTGTTTTTTCCCCCAAAAAAATCCAAAAGAAACACTTAGTGATCGTTCTGATTATACAGGTACATACTTCACAATGAAGGCTGATCATTTCACAATTACAAAAACAAAATAGGACTTTAGTAGGAAGATTCATCAGAATTAATTTATTTTACTCTCGCAACCCTATCCAACATAATAACGCCCTTTGACGCCACCCCCTTTACTCAATAATAAGGCCTTTTATGCCTCTGTGAAGGACTTAAGTTGAAACGCTTTGTTTACGAAAATGCTATACCAATATTCTAAATTGATAAAATTTGTTTCAATATAAGAAGGATAGTCCTAGGATTATCTGACTAGAATTCATAAAATACGTTTCAATGTTATTTAAAAAATGCCGATTTTATTTGTTTTTCAAATAGCAACTTTTTCGAAGTTTTTGTTGGCAACCAAGTTTCATAACACTGACATTGTCACGCGAACGACATTTCTGTTTAATACCAACTGGTTATATGCAATGCGTACGATAGTTTACGTTAAAACTGATTTTCTATTGATAAAAGCGTATGTTGAAAAACTTCAGAATGTTCACTCCATCTTTAGAGATCACTGCAACATAATTATCATCTAACGTTCGAAATACATGTATCAGAAATTTAATGAACAACACGGATATATGCAGTGGAGTCCACACGTTTTTTTCAGACCCATTACATACAGAAAAGAAATTAGTTACCGTCTTTTTTGGGGGAGGGGGAGGGGGAGGAGAAGAATTTGACTTCAAAGGAAAATATCATATAGAAAAAAATAATGTTTTATGTTTAAAATCTATTTGGAATGTATTGCACAGCAGGATATCAACTTAGGAAAAACTTTAATATCCTTCTAGATTTCTGGATACCTGTTTCTATTTCGAGGGGTATTTGCTATGAGGAACAGTAAGATATAAAAGATATCAGATAAATATTATAAGGCATTGCTTAATTTGTTGTCCCGAGCACCTACTTTTTAGTATCTTGCTTTGGCACTATTTGGATGATCAGAGCAAACAAATGTTGTCTTTTTTTTAACAATAAAATTGAGAATGGAAATGGGGAATGTGTCAAAGAGACAACCCGACCAAATAAAAAAAACAACAGCAGAAGGTCACCAACAGGTCTTCAATGTAGCGAGAAATTCCCGCACCCGGAATGTTTTGATATGGATTTTCCATTTGGAATCATACCGTAACAATTAACTGTTCATTTACTTTATATACAGAATTTCTGTTAATTGCTATGAACAGGAACTGTTGCTAGGGAAAAAGAAATGTACAATATAATTTTCCGTTATACTTTCCAATTTATGATTCATCTCGATGAAACTCTAAAAAAAAACTTAATCAACGTCATCAAAATTTTTGCTTGCTTTGGAAATAATTCTGTGGTTATGAGGAACAAATTGGACATTTTTATAATTAAGATAAATTTTCCATTCAGATTATTCATTAACAGTCAAATGATCATATTGTTTTCGGAGAGAAAAACAAGAGGCTCTCAAGAGCCTGAATCGCTCACCTTAATTTTTTTGGTATAATCTCTCATCAATGATTATTTTGGCTTTTCAATTTATTTAAATGTTCTTTGAATCGGCTATTTTCTTCAAAAGCAAAAAAAAATATAATTTTATCCTATGTTCTATTTTAGCCATAGGAGCTATTGACATACAAGGAAATAAAATATAAAATTTATACTAGATACTCTGAAAGTCATTAAGTCTAAGTTTGGCTGAAATTGATACAGCAGTTTCAAAGGAGAAGATTTTTAAAAGTAAGTCAACATGATGAAATTTTTTTGAAAAAAGTCTTTAAAGGGCAATAACTCCTTAAGGGGTCAATTGACAATTTTGGTCAAATTGAGTTATTTGTAGATCTTACTTTGCTTAACATTTTTGCTATTAACAGTTTTCTGTTTCTATAATAATATTCAAGATAATAACCAAAATTTCTTTAAAATCATCAATTCAGGGGCATTATACCTGAAAAACCAGTTACCCAATTCGGCTGAAAATTTCAGGACAGGTAGACCTTGACCTAATAAATACTTTAACTTCTGTCTTATTTGCTCTAAATGATGGAGTTTTTGAGATATAAGCCACAAACTGCATTTTACGCTGTGTTTTATTTTTAGCCATGACGGTCATGTTTTTTTGACGAAATAGAAAATAAAACACAAACTTTATTTTATACACCTTACTGATCATTCAGTTGAAGTTTGGTTGAATTTGGTTGAGTAGTTTTAGAGGAGAAGATTTTTTAAAGTTAGCAAATATGATGAACAAATTGTGAAAAATTGTCATTAAAGGACAATAACCCATTAAGGGATCAATTGACAATTTTGGTCATAGTTACTTATTAGTAGATCTTACTTTGCTGATCATTGTTGCTGTTTACAGTTTATCTTTATCTATAATAATATTCAAGATAATGACCAAAAATTGCAAAATTTCCTTAAAATTACCAAGGCAGTAGCAGCAATCCAACAATGGGTTGTTTGATTCATCTGAAAATTTCATGGCTGATAGATCTTGACCTATTGAACATTTTTACGACATGTCAGATTTGCTCTAAATGCTTTCGTTTTTGAGATATAAGCCAAAAACTGCATTTGACCCCTATGTTCTATTTTAAGCAATGGCGACCATGTTTGTTGATATATAAAAACTTCGGATATAATTTATGAACTAGATACCATAAGGAACATTCAGTTAAAGTTTGGAAGTATTTGGCCTAGTTGTTTCAGAGGAGAAGATTCTTGAAATAGTTTACGACGACAGTCGACGGACGACGACGGACGCCAAGTGATGGCATAAGCTCACATGGCCCTTTGGGCCAGGTGAGCTAAAAAATGATATTACAAGATTCAACCCATAAATGTTTAGCAAATTGTTTTAAGTCGGATCTAAAGATTTGACTTAGATGCATAACTTACAAAAAAAATCACTTCTCTATCCAAGGAACGGTTGATATTTCATCAAATTAAGCGTATTTGCAACATTTTTATGAAATATCTAATGGTTTGATTGATTTTGTATATTTGGAGTTTTAACGCTTCTTTTAGGCACCACATTTAGGGTGCTATAAACAATTTCGTATAAAAAAAAAACAAGGTGTTATTCCCAGACTAAAAATAGACATGGAGGGAAGTCCCTTTTTATCAACATAATTGGTGAAAAAGTATCATGTTTCTTGTATTTGGTTGTAAAAATGTGTTAATTAATTTTAATTAAAGCAGGTTGAATGATTAAAATAATTAAAAAAAGATAGATTAAATATACATGTTTTGAGGGGCGACAACATTGTAAACAGTGTTTTTTAGGCAGTGAAAATTGAAAACTTATTTGCAGCAAATGTAGCTCTTTTCGGAGCAGGCGAACTTACCCTGAAGCATGAATTTTTTGAAAACCCCGTAAAAATCTATAAAATTCATACAATTTTGATTATGAAAAATGTGCAGGTATCATGTCTGACGGGGTATGAACATGACCTGATTTCAGTTTTTTTTTTTGCTTAAGTTAGGCAATGTTTTTCCCAGTTTCTCTGGTCAAAACTTTTTAATACTATTAAAATATTGAAAACAACACGTTATTAATTTCTTGCGTCCGAAGCGCTTTTCTGGATTTACCTTCATCAGGAACGCTCAAAGCCAAACATTTGAAATCCGAAGATGTATAAGTACCGAAACCGTTGAAGAGCTGTATGTCAAAAAAATACCTAAAATAAATAGCCAAATTCATCTAAAGCCAACTTTGCCTGAGGGAGTTGAAACCTTAGTTTCTTAATAATTTATAAATTTTTAAACGGACAATTTTAGTAAAGTTTGTTAAATCATGTCAGTACCGAAATACTGACTACCGAGCTGATGATACCCTCGGGGACTGATAGTCCACCAGCAGAGGTATCGACCCAGTGATGAAAAATATTAAAAACAACACGTTATTAATTTCTTGGAACGGAAGCGCTTTTCTGTATATACCTTCATCAGGAACGCTCAAAGCCATACATTTGAAATCCGAAGATGTACAAGTACCGAAACCGTTGAAGAGCTGTATGTCTAAAAATACCTAAAATAAATAGCCTAAATTAAAAGTACACCTTTTTTTAATTCCATTTTAAACTAGAGAACATTCTGATTCTAGTGATATCTAGTTGTATATAAGTATCTGTTGATTTCACCCTTAAGATCTTTCGTGGCGGCCAGTTTTTATTGGTGGATAAAGCCAGAGTGCTCGGGGAAAACCACCGACCTTCGATAGAAAGACTTACAATCCTAGTAAATTACGGTAGGAGCATTCAAGCACGAGCGGAATTCAAAAACACAACCTCAGTGTTAACTGGCTATTGATTACAGTAGGAACTACCTTGACCACTCGGCCGACGAAGCCCCGGAAATATCTTATGCAAATAAAGTATGTAAAATAAAAATCCATGAGGGGGTAAATCAAAAGCAATAGTACGGTAAATGTCTAGTTTCATGCTTTTCATAATGGTAGGACAACGAAAGCACAAAATTTTACTGTAAATTAGACTGTATATTGAATCTGAACCAACAGTTACTAGCTAATAGAGTCACATATTGATAACTAAATATTTGGTTCATTTAACTGTTTGTATTAAACTTCAAAGGTATTAGATTTTACACGATAAATCTTTTCACTTTTTTCCGTCATTTAAATCCAATTCAAGGTATATTTCCTTTAAAAAAAAACACTCGTTAAACACGTCCACCAATAAAAAAGTATTATGAAGATAGAAAAAAATCTAGCGAAACACAATAATGAATAATTGCAGTGGTTCGTGAATGTGACTGAAGTGGTTGTTAGATGCAAAATCTGCAAAAACTCGTTCTAAAATTAGTCAAAACCAGGAGTTCAATCGTTGGAATGTGATTTAAATAAAGGCAACAGTAGTATACTGCTGTTCGTGACATTTGCTTTCTTTCGTAAAATTTAACTTTAATTGCTAAACGAATTGTCTTATGATAAACAAAGCCTCTTCGTTTTGCAGAAGTGTGTAATTTTACAATTGAAAAACTGCGATTTTTTTTAGCATTTCTCTTTTTATATTTCTTTTTTTATGACAATCGAAAAGTAACCGACAACAAGTTGTTTTTAGAGGTAGCCTTATGTTGACTTTACTTTGATTGATTTATTGTTGATTATTAAAAATTTGCTGAAAAATATTTCAGCCATACTTAGGACGCATACATTTTAACATGAAGATGTTCTCATTCTATGATAATTTTGATTTAAGACAGTAAATCGTCTGATTGAAATCAATTCTTAGTAGGAATGATCAAACTAGAATTTCAATGCATTTAAATGATATCTTTTCAGAAACTGCTGACATTAATCTACCTTATGATCAAATAAAAAATGAGTGTCTTTCGCCTCATATTTTGTGAAATAAAATCAAAAAGTTAGTGCGACAAAAAGTTTGAAAAAAGCATTACAATATTTGCCGATGTTTGGTATGGAAATACAAATACAGACGACATTTTCAGAAAACGACATCTGTAACAAGCATAAACTTTATTAGTTTAAGCTACCTCTTTACAAGTACAATTACAGTCGCTACAATGTATTGACTTTCAAAGTTACACAAAACACCTTACAAATATAGATTTATTTCGTCTTTAAACCATTGTTCCACTTCTGAATTGTGTATTCTTCTTACATGTTCACTTTGTACAATCAAAAACCTGATTATAAATTTTTCAAATAAGGCCTTTGAAAATAGTGGAATTTATTACTTTTTAAGTGTCAAAACTCGTTGGAAGTTCTTGATAAAATGCATGCTTTTATTGGTAATTTTGAATCTGTCCAAAGTTTTAAATATTCTACCATATATACAACATTGTCTCACATTGTCATTAAGAAAATATTCACACACCTAACTGAATGGACATTGAAAAAGTCAGAATGTGAATATATGTGCAATCTCTTTTAGGTCATTTTTATATGTCAATTGGGCATACTTTGATACTATGTTTGACCTTGAATTTGCCTGGATAATATTTTGCTCGCTTTGGAGAATCTGTATTTTGTCAGGTTATCGGAATTCCTCTGGGGACTTACTGTGCACCACTTATTGCGGACCTGTTTTTGTTATGAGTTACAATGTATGACAAAAATCAGCAAAGACCCATCAAAACAACATCTGATACAATAATTCAATATAACGTTTAGATATTTCGAGGATATATTGTCTCTCAATAATGACAACTTCAGTATGTATACTAAAGAAATGTGTCCTGTTGAACTTACTTTAAATAAAGCTAATACTAACAATGACCACTGCCCTTTCCTCGATCTTGATATCCATATCATTAATGGAAAGCTTAATTCTTAAATTTATGATAAAAGAGATGATTTTTCGTTTCCTATCGCTTGTTATTCATTTTAAGATGGGGACTTCCCTTCTTAAAAAAATATTACACCAGGGTTTTCGATATCACATACTTGTCAAAACATTTACTAAATTTTATCATCGGTACAAGGATATCATTCGTAAATATAGCTCAACATGCAGACTTCTGATACAGGTATTTCACATCTTATCTTTTATTGTAATATTCTTTATAAAGCACAAACATGTCAGTAATCACCTCAGTAGCTAACAAAACTTTCAGATATATTTTTCAATTAGGAATACAGTAACGATACTGTTGTCAGGTCATTAAATATTGCATATTTTGGCTTTAATACTGATTCACTTATAGGGTCTTGGAACTAAACACATTTATTAAAATAACAGTTGTTGTCATGCCACGGGTTATGTTCTTCTTATTTATGTTATTATGGTATGATACTAAACCCCTCACTGGAGGGATTGTGGCCGTTATTCATATGATGGAGACATAATTTTTTAATCAGTTTAAATGAAGTCTGAAGCTGGCATGTCAGTTAATTGCTAGTAGTCTGTTGCTATTTATGTATTATTGTAATTTTGTTTATTTTCCTTTTTTTACATCTTCTTTTTTTTTTAACTGAATTTTGATGTGCGTATTGTTATGCAATTACTTTTCTACATTAGCTGGAGGTATCGGGAGGAGGAGGAGATCTAATAAACATGTTTAACCCCGCCGCCTTTTTTCGCCTGTCGCAAGTAAGGAGTCTCTTGCCTTTATTAGTATTGTATTTTTTTTAAATTTTAGTTTCATGTGTATAATTTTGAATTTAGTATTGCGTTCATTATCACTGAACTAGTACATATATTTGTTTAGGGGCCAGCTGAACGACGACTCCAGGTGCTGGAATTTCTCGCTGCATTGATGACCTGAAGGTGACAAAACATTTTTTACATACAATACATGATCTTGATTTTCATATAAACTTCACTATAAATGGTTTTTTTTATCTTCAGCTATGCAAAAATGAATTTTAATGCACACTAGTTGTCATATTTGAACAAGAATGTGTCCCTAGTACACGGATGCCCCATCCACACTATCGCTTTCTTTGTCCATTTGACTGTGAAAATTAGGTTAAATCTCTTATTTGACATTAAAGTAAGAAAGTTTATATCATAAAGAACATGTGTAATAAGTTTCAAGTTTATTGAACTTCAACTTCATCAAAATCCATCTTGAACAACACTCTTAAAACTCGAGTGAGACTAACAGACGAACAGACGTTCGAACAGACGGACGAACGAACGGACAATCGAACAGAAGTACAGACCAGAAAATATAATGCCCATAAATTAGGCTTTATAATCCACAGGGGCAAAAATGCGAAACTTCATATCTAACTTTAGAGTACAACCTTAGACAAAGTGACCTCAACAACAAAACAGATTGTACGTTGGTTAAATGTGACTTTTTTCCTTGCAAAGTAAAACAAGGCTTTCGTTAGAAAAGTGTTATTCCAAGACAGTATTGTATCTACTTATCAATATCCTAAAATAAACAGAACTTTTTAGAAGGTAATTATTTTCGATGAAAGGATTATTCATCATATGATATGAAGTTTTTTCTAAAGTTTACAAAAAGTACTAAACCTAAAATAAATTTAGTTTATAATTTGATCATTAACATTCTATCATATAAACATGTCTAAAAACACTCTTCTTTATCACAAGTCAAATAATTTTGAATCTTATCACAAGTGCATTTTTTCCGATTTCTTACCACAGCAATCTTTTCTGTTAATAATATTAATCTGTTTTACGTTGACAGTTTTCCCCAAATCAACACTCCAATATGCATTGTTTTGTTTTTTTGTTGCTGAAAACGTGTTTTCTTCTCCATCAACTGCCTGTGAAGCAGCATATTTTGAATGAAATGTTGAACTCTGTGACGCTTTTCTTCGTAGGGCATAGTTAATTCCTGTAGGAAATTAGTACATTTACAAATTATCACATGCATATATGCTCCAGTTGGTTCAGTATTTTAGATTGACATTTCGTATCATGATTTCCAGAGTTTCTGCTTATAGGATGCTGAACAACCAAGAGAACCGATATGTTTCGATTGTCGTTACAATTATTTTATCCATTTTATCACAGAAATAAACATATCACTGGTTTTGTAATCAAATGATCAACAATACTGGTGCCCAATGGGGTTTAGGATTTGCCTGCTTTTTCAGATTCTGATACCCCCTGCCCCCCTCTTGTTTTTCGTTTCAGCATCATGTTAATCACTCCTAAGTCTTTTGTATTGTGATTTAAATGCTGTTTGTACTTTGATCGTTTTTTTTCATTACCATGATTTACAAAACACAAGCTAAATACCGAAAAAAATATTGTTTTGTATCAAAATAGATTTTTTTCTGTATAATTGCTCAGTGGATCACTGTTGGAGTATTTTTGTATTTCAAAAGTTACAATACAAATATCTTTTATTTCTGAAATTCATTGATCGCCATAGCTGCAAATTGCTTACCATGTTTTTTTTTGGATTCGAGCGTCACTGATGTGTCTTTTGTTGACAAAACGGGTGTCTGGCTCAAATATAATCCTGGTATCTGATGAGTTTGTTTATAACCACTGGTCGATGCCACTACTGGTAGAATTTTATTCAATGAGGGTATCACCAGTCCAGTAGTCAGCACATCTTTATTGATTTGAGTTATCATTGATTTGTTCAGTAATAAATAAATTGATTACAAAACTTGGACATTTTGAAATGCTAAAGCTTTTCTACCGTATGAAAAGATAACCACAGCTAAATTTGTCCAAACTTTTAAATATTTTTGGTCCTCAATGTTTTCATTTTCGTTATTTATTTTGATTCAAGGGTCACTGATGAATTTGTTTTTTTTAGACCAAACACTTGCATGAAACTAGTGTAAAACTTCTGTCCTGATATATGATGTGTTTATTTCCTTATCAATATGCATTGTGGTCTTATTTGTTGCTATTTTTGTCTTTTTATGTGTTTTATATTTATCTCTTTTCGCGTACTTCATTTTTTTAAAGCGTGTACAATATAGTAGTTTTCAATACAAAAGTGCGGTAATGTACACAAGTTGAAACTTATATCTTACCTTTTGGTTTTGCAGGTTCTACTTTTTTCCCTAAAGATATAAGAGCATTAATTTTGAATATTTCAAAAGACATACAAATAAATTCATGATTTATTTTATGTTCATGCAATCTGACTCATCTTTGATAATAACCTTCAATTTATATGTATAAAAAACAAGAAATTTATTATCTATGCAACATTTTTATTGCATGATAAACATTTTTATGTCAAACTTATTTCTATTCCATAATTTCATTTGAAAACTAAACAAATAATTATTGGTAAAAAAAAATTAATAACATCCCAAGTCAAACTGAACTGCTATTAGTAGCTGTTTTTATCTGTTATTTGCCAGTTCTTCATGTTTTTAGCAGTCCTTTAGCTGTTTTAAGCATTCAATCTAATAGCAGTTTGAAAAACTGCCACATTTCACCATTTCTTAGCATTCGTCTTAGCATTCATCTTAGCATTCGGCTTAGCATTCGTCTTAGCATTCATTTTAGCATTCCTCTTAGCAGTCGGGACAACAGTTATGACAGCAGTTCGATAGCCGTTGACCTATCAATCTTTGTTATAAAAATGCTTGGATCTGGCTGTGTTTTCAGCTTGAAGTTAAACATTTATTTGAAGATAATTTGATCATTTTCAAATGTGCAGTTTGGTCCATGTTGTTTAGAAATACTTGCTAGTGAACAACTGTATTTTTGTCAATTATAAGCTTAATCTTGGATGAATTGAATATTTTTACACACCTGCAGTACAGTAAGTTGAAAGTTACAGTTAATGCTTGTGTATATTCTGACATAACTTTGTAGAGGGAAACAGAAATCATACAGAAAGCCCCCAAAAAGGGGGATAGTTGTTTACTTAAATAGAATATCTGGTATTGACAGGATTGTATTAGAATACTAGCATATATATAAACTTACACTTCAAGATATTATTTGAAAAAAATAGATATGATTATTTAAATCTATTATTTTGTTAAAAAACAAATCTAATCATATTCGAGAGTTGAAAAAAGGGGGAGGGAATTCATAGGTAAACCTAGACTGCGAATAGCTGATTGGTTAAAATTGTCAACACAATCCATTTAATGAAATCAATTTTAATATATAATGTTACTTTAGTTTGTTTCAGAAAAAAGAAACATAATATATATTACGTACATGTATCAAAAATTTATTTGTTTAAAATTCCAAAAGAGAAAGAGGATATAACTGTTGTCTTTTGGTCCACATTTAATTGAATAAAAACAGTACATTTTGGCATGTTTGGTAATAAAATAATGATAACAATGTAATAATTTCTTATTTGAAAATCACTTAGTCAAGGTAGTAATAATTAAGCCTTTTTGCAGTTATAGTTCTTAAATAAGTTGATTTTTTAAAAGTTTTGATAAATATAGTGCTTTTTAAATGTTCCTATATTACGACCACTTACATAATTAATAAAGGGTCTAAGACCAGCTTAAGTAAGTGCTACTCATTTTTTATACATTCCCTTAAAACTAAGTCTGTTATAAGATTGTATAGTTACTGCTCTAATTACAAATATAAGTTTAAGTACAACTTTTTGAAATTTCACAAAGAATTACAGTAAAATATTAGAATTTTAATAACTTTTGCTTTTATATTTCTTGTACACTGCAACTTTGAGCAGAAATGATAGCTTTCCTCAATGGTTATTAGCAGTTTATAAAACCATATTAGGATGTAGATGTAAAACTTAGCAGTTGGCATGAATATTCATTATTGACAGCTATTATTATAGCAGTTCTCATGAATATTTATTGTTTGCATTGATAGCTGTTATTATAGCAGTTCTCATGAATATTCAGATCTCATTTAAATTCTTCGTTAAAAATAACTGCCAAAGAACTGTGAAGGCTAAATAAACTGCTAAGAAACAGCTATGAAATGCTATTAGAATGCATTTATGCAAATTAATCATTGCCTTATATTTGGGAACTGTGAATGCTAATAAACTGCCAAATAACTGCTGTCAAATGGGAACTGTGAATGCTAATTAACTGCTAAAGAACAGCAGTTCACTTTGACTTGGGTTTTGCTGGCCTCTAAAACAACATGCGTTGCTAGTTCTGTATTTTACTTGCTCTGTATATTTTTTTAACGTGTGACCAATTTTGTATTTTCGATACAGAATAACAGGAATAATAGCAGTACGTTGATTCTATAATAGGTATAGATTATCAGATGGCATTTTTCATATCAGACCCTTTAACGGTCCTAGGTCATTATATCAGCCAAAGAGCCGCAGGCTCGAGGGCTTATATAAGGAACAAGGTCCGATAAAGGGTCTGCTATGAAAAATGACATGTAATTGTCGTTTTATCATATATTTATCATGCTGTTTTTCGAATGGCATAGTTAATCACTGAAGGAAATTAAAACATTTACAAATTAACATATGCATGTATGCTCCAGTTGGTTCAGTATTTCAGATTGACATTTCATATTATGATTTACAGAGTTTCTGCTTATAGGAAGCTGTATAACCAAAAGCACCGATATGTTTAGATTGTCTTTAACATTATCTCGTCCATTTCATCACATTTACATTTTGTATCTCCACTGGAAAAGGTGCAAATTGCTTACCAGGTGCTTTTTTTATTCGAGCGTCACTGAGGAGTCTTCTGTAGACGAAACGCGTCTTTGGCGCAAATATAATCCGGGTATCTATGATGAGTTTGGTTATAACCACTGGTCGATGCCACTGCTGGTGGAGTTTTAATTCAACGAAGGTATCACCAGCCCAGGAGGCAGGACCTCTGTATTGACTTGAGTTATCATAGATTTGTTATAAGTTATAAATAAATAGTTTTTTGCTAAGTCTTTTAATAGATTACCACAGCTATATTTGGCAAAACTTATTTTTGGTCCTCAATGCTCTTCAACTTCTTTCTTAACTTTGATTCGAGTGTCACTGGTGAGTTTTTTTTTAAGACGAAACGTGTGTCTGAAGCTAATGTAAATCTTCTGTCATTGTATCTATGATATGTTTATTTCCTTATCAATATCCATTGTAGTCTTCTTCGATGCAATGCTTAATTTGTATTTGTGAGTGTTATATAATTATTTCGTTCTCCTTAAATCAATTATTAACGCCTGTTCAATATTATAGTTTTATACAAAATAGCTGAAGTGTAGAAAAGTTGATTCAATGATTGAAACTTTCTTAACTTTTGGTTTTGCAGGTTTAACATGTTTCCTTTAGTTAAAAAAAGCAATACTTCTTAATTTATAATAGTTGTTGAAGCTACCAGGATTATTTTTTAGTACGCCAGACGCGTATTACAAATAAAATCGAGATTTTTTAATTTCATACAATTTGAATTGAATTATTACCTTCAAAATAGACAAAAACAAGGAATACATTTCTACGCAATATTTTTTTTATCTGTAGTTTTGTCAAACTAAACAAATGACTTCCTGTTCAAAGAACTCACTAAGTTAAACTGAACTCTGAAAAAAATATGTGTTGCAAGTTTTGTCTTTTTATGTATTTTGTTTTTTCTCTCTCTCTTCAAATCTGTCAACGCCTGCTCAGTATTGTTGTTTTCAATAGAGGATAACAGTCGATTATATAATAAAAACTAGTATCTTACCTTTAGGTCTTGAAAGAATTACTTTTTTGCCTAAAATATAAGAGGAATGATTTTCGTTTTCAATATGTAATTAGAAATAAATTCATGATTTTTTAATTTCATGAAATATGACCGGACTTGGATTTTAAATTCAAATCATTTGTTGGACAAAACACAAGGAATTAATTATCTATGTAACATTTATTTTTATACCAAACTCATGTTGACCTTGTAATTTAATTTAAAACTAAACAAATAAATAATAGTAATAAACAATAGTTGATTCAATGAAAGACATTTTGGTTTTGTAGATTTTACTTTTTTCCCTAAAATAGAAAGCAATTATTCTAAATATTTCAAAAAGCATACAAATATTTACAAATAAATTGATATCTTTATAAGTTCCTGCAATCTAACTCAACTGTGATAATAAGTTAATTCATATAAATAATCGTTTGTTTGTTAATGTGATTTTTGTCGAGCCTGCAACTTTTGTTGCAGAAAGCTCGACATAGGGATAGTGATCCGGCGGCGGCGGCGGCTACGGCGGCGGCGGTGTTAGCTCACTTCTTAAAAGCTTTATATTTTAGAAGGTAGAAGACCTGGATGCTTCATACTTTGTATATAGAGGCCTCATGTCACGAACTTTCCGTCAGTCACATGTCCAATGTCCTTGACCTTATTTTCATGGTTCAGTGACTACTTGAAAAAAAGTTAAGATTTTTTGAAAGGTTAAATTCTCTCTTATTATAAGTAATTGAATAACTATATTTGGTATGTGCGTACCTTGCAAGGTCCTCATGCCTGTCGGACAGTTTTCACTTGACCTTGACCTCATTTCATGGATCAGTGAACAAGGTTAAGTTTTGGTGGTCAAGTCCATATCTCAGATACTATAAGCAATAGGTCTAGTATATTCGGTGTACTTGTCCAACTGGTAGGTGTCATCTGACCTTGACCTCATTTTCATGGTTCAGTGGTTATAGTTAACTTTTTGTGTTTTGGTCTGTTTTTCTTATACTATATGCAATAGGTCTACTATAATTGGTGTATGGAATGATTGTAAGGTGTACATGTCTAGCTGACAGGTGTCATCTGACCTTGACCTCATTTTCATGGTTCAGATGTCAAAGTTAAGTTTTTCAGTTTTGGTCTATTTTTCTAATACTTTATGCATTAGGTCAACTATATTTGGTGTATGGAAATATTTTATGATCTATATGTCCGTTACGCAGGTTTTATTTGACCTTGACCTCATTTTCACGGTCCATTGCTAAGTTTTAAGTGTTTGTGTTTTCGTCTGTTTTTCTTTATTTATAAGCAATAAGTCAACTATATTTGTTGTATTGAAGAATTGTTAGCTGTACATGTCTGCCTGGCATGGTTCATATGACCTTGACCTCATTTGCATGGTCCATTGATCAATGTTTCATTTTCTTGGTTAATGTTGAGTTTATGTGACAGTTGTAATAAAGCTTTATATTTAGGTCTATCAAGATAGTATCAATGATTAGTAAAGAAGGCGAGACATTTCAGTATGTGCACTCTTGTTTATTATTTCTCGTTTCTCGTTTTTTTTTGGTTTTCCTTTTTGAATGGTTTTACACTGGTTTGTAATTTTTAGATCCCTTTATAGCTTGCTGTTCATCGTGAGCAAAGTCTCTGTGTTAAAAACTGTACTTTGACCTTTAATGGTTTACTTTTATTAATTGTTAATTGGATGGATACTGGATATTATATTTATTTCTTCTTGCTCTCTTCAATTTTTTAAAGTGTGACCACAATTATATTATTTAATACAAATTAACAGTAATGATAGCAGTGAGTTGATGCTATGATTGAAACTAGTATCTTACCTTTTGGTTTAACAGGAATTGCTTTTTTCCCTAAAATATAAAAGCAAAGATTTTACCTCCATGCAGAATTGTCAATATACTGTTTTCATATTTAAATTGTCCGTGCAAAAATTTAACAGATAATTAAAACTTCACAGATTAGCGTTCAATACGCAATAGTGGTAATGTACAAAAGTATATCAATGATAGAGACTTATATCTTACCTTTTGGTTTTGCAGGTTTTACATTTGTGCGCAAAACGAAACAGAAATAATTCTATTTTTTTTAAAATATACTAGTATACAAATCATAACAAATAAATTCATGTTTTTTAATTTCATGCAATCTGACTAAAGTTGGATTATTACCTTCAATTTATTTATTAAGGACATAAAACATGGCATTTACTATCTATGTAACATTTTGTAATTGCATGATTAACATTTTTATATCAAACCTATTTTGATTCTGTATTTTTTTTTAAAACTAAACAGTTGACTTCTTGTTCAAAGAACTCAATAATGTAAGTTGGCCTCTATTTAAACATGTATTGCTAGAAACTAGTATCTTACCTTTTGGTTTTGCAGGTATGACTTTTTTCCCTAAAATATAAGAGCAAAGATTTCACGTCCATGCAGAATTGTCAATATCTTGTTTTCGTATTTAAATTGTCCGTGCAAAATTTTAGCAGATAATTAAAATTACACACAGATTGGCGTAAACACATTTTTTTATGTTAAGTAATTAAAACATTGAAAATGCACATTGTTACAAAAAACGATTTATATTTTTTTTACATAGATTTTTCATAAGTTACTGAAATGAAAAAAGACATGAACTGAGATTTGTTATTCATTGTCTAAATACTGGATATTATATTCCAAAGTAAATTGTTTAAACTTTCAACGTTATAGGTAAAAGTGATCCCTTGATCCGTTAAGTATAAAATTGATGAGAAGTGTTAATTTGAATCACACGCAAGCCTTCTAATGAAACAAGACTTGTATCGAATTTTATCTAATGATGTCATTATCATTTTATTTCTTAACACATGCAGATGTATCTTCTATTTTCCATCTTCAGACAGAACTGATTTGCCTAGTATGTAATCAAATAAAAACCAACTAATAAGGGAACTGTTGACCATAGTTATTTAAATAGTAAAATTGAGAGAAAAAATGGTTACAAGAAGCAAATAGGCACAATCTACATTGTCATTTATTGACCAGTCAAAGACATCAAAATATTGGCTCGAATTTAAATACCATAATTACATATCAAAGGTTAAAACCGACCCATCGATAAAAAAAGTTTAGTTAACCAAACATGATCGGATATGTAACAAACAGAACGTCTGATTTCTTAATTTTTCCTTATCATTTATGGATGTACATCTATCAAAAATACATTTTTTCAGGATTGCCATAATTCTTGAAACTAAATGAATTAAATTTGCTTGTTTTAAATTAAGGCATTTGGTAAAGATATGTGTTTTCTTATCAATATGCATTTAAGTCTTTTTTGTTGCTTGTTCTTGTGTTTTTATGTATTATATATTTATTTCTTTTTGCTTACTTCAATTTTTTATCTCATGCACAATATATTTGTTTGAATACAAAATAGTGGTTATAAACAAAAGTTGATTCGATGATAGAGTATAATATCATACCTTTTGGTTTTGCAGTTTTTACTTTTTTCCCTAAAATATAATGCAATAATTCTCTTTATTTTTCAAAATGTATACAAATAATTACAAATATTTTATTTCATGCAGTCTGACTCAACTTGGGTAATAACCTTCAATTCAAATGTAGACAATAACATGGAATTTACTTTCTATGCACCATTTTTAGAGCGGGATATACATGTCTTTAGCAAACTATTTTTATTATATAATTTCTTTTGAAAACTAAACAAATGACTACTTGGTAAAAAAAAATCGATAATGTTGTCTGGCCTCTAAAACATGTGTTGCTAGTTCTGTCTTTTTATGTGGTTCAAATTTATTTCATTCTTAAAATTTTTCAACGCGATACCAATATTGTATTTTTTAATACAGAATAATAGCAGTAAGTTGATCCTATGATAGAAACTAGTATCGTACCTCTTGGTTTTGCAAGAATGACTTTAAAAAAAACTTCCCAAAAAAACCGCATTTTTATAGTTTTGTTTCCCCTTCGTGATGTATATTTATTCTAATTTTTAATCTAAATTTAATCCTTCAACCTATTCTAAATGAAACTATTTACTAGTTTTTACAAACAAATACAAAAACATGATTCATATCACCAATTATGTAAATTAAAAGGGATTTCCATCCATGGTTATTTTAAGTCGGGGAATAACCACCATTTTTTTTTATACGAAACCGTTAGCATCCTTAGAAAATACAATGCTATTTTCAGTGTTTGGTACAGGTTGTCTGTTACTGTGCACAACAGTTAAACATAGAACTCAAAAGAAGAAGTCTAAGTAAGAAAACACTGTCAAACACATTCAAACATACTATCAACATTGACTTGTTTCCATATTTGTTTGAACTCTAAATTAATTTGATTAATCAAAGTGATCCAAAATTTCTAATGAAAATTCGCTAGTAATTGTGGATGCATTCAATCTGTCAATTAAATTTTAACGTGTGCATTGTTTTGGGAGTACGAGAAGCATACCTAAGCGTCTTTCAAAGGTATGTTGGTGCGTGTCTGTCGTTTGCCTAACGTAGATGGATTGCACGCTACGAAGGGAAAAAGTTTCATTTACGTATTTGGGACAATATCCCTAATGCGCTTTAAAAGGAACTCAAAAGTCACGTGTAAACAAAAAAATCCCTGTGTAGTGATATTTGACACTTGTCTATGATAAACAAGTGACTGAGCGTAACGATTTGAGTTAATTTTTGAAGAAGGGGAACACAGAATAAATGTGTAAAATTTTTGGAGCTATTAAATGTGTTCAAAGTATTAAAGGGGTAGGTCCGGTAAGAGCCCTTTCTGGCCCAAAAATATAGCAGTTTTACAAATTTCTTAAAATGTAAACTTTTAGTTATTTATTGGACAGTAGAATGGTTTTGCTACATAAATATTGGCTGTTTTTGGCAATACAATGCACAGATATTGAGTACTAGCACCATTAAGTCATGCTAAATTACTGAAATCATCAAAATTCAAGCATTTTAGTAAAATTTTAGACGGTTTCTTTGTAAAACGAAAGTGGCCGCATTCGTGTTCATCCAAAATATTAAAATGAAAGTTGTAATTGATGATAATACATAACATATATAAAGATTGAGGATGAACACGGATGCGGCCACTTTCGTTTTCTAATAAAACCATCTGAGAAGTGACATTTTTTCGCATATTTGGTAGATTTTAATATTTTAGCTTGAGTCGGGTCGTTTTATATAACTAGATAAATCTTTCACAAAAATAATTGAATCAAATGAAATAGACACTTAAGTGTTTAAAACTGGTCAAAATCTTTCGTCAGATGAAACTGAAATTTGAGGCCAAAATCGGTCCTTACCGGACCTACTCCTTTGTAAAGAACTTATTGTGTTAAAAATTGGTTTCCTTACCATAAGGAGTCGCATCACAAAAGGTTACTCGGGGTTCGTCAATTTACTAAAAAAAGTAATCTCACTTCGTACCCCGAAAATTTAACCACATATGTCAAAATGTATCAGCTTCGAAACGAGCCATCACACATATCCAAGTTAACGATATCGACTGAGCAACAGAAGAAAATGATACCATAACGGCCTATGGAGAAACTAATAAGCATCTTGACCAATTTGAGACGCGTCCCGGTCGTGGATTGTACGTTCAATTATGGGGTGTTACAAACACACCCGCATACGTTTTAGATGAATTAAAACGTGCGTGTAGCTTACAGGTATACGCTAGACACACGCTTTCCTCAAGTTGTAGCTTTCACCAAGCATATTTCGAAGTACTTTAAACTTATTTTAAGCGCGTTTAACGATTGCTTATCGTTCCTCTGACGTGTAACTAATGCATATCGACTTTGTCAATTTTCTGTGTACGTTTGTTGCACGCCGGTCTGTACGTCATTGATGACGCCGGCACAAATTGTTTTTCATTTGTCATTTCTTGACCTTTCATAGTTTACTATTCGGTTTTGTGGTTTTTCTTCTTATTGTTGAACGGACGCTATAGTTGTTAATGTTTATGTCCTTTGATGAAAATATAGTTCCTTGCAAATGATTGGGAGTTACTCTAAACATTGCTCTCATTGATGTAAAAGTTAAAAATCCTGCAGAAAAGATGTCATAACCAAAAGGAATAAAATACAGAAAGACTACCTATATGTTATTTAATGCCATCTGTTGTATTTTTCAAAAGTTTTAATGCATTTATATATATGCCCCTTACAGACCTACGATTGCTGTTTAACTTTTCTGGGTGATTGTTAATTCTTTTCTTTTCATTGAAATATAGGAGCCAGTCAAAACTTGAAAAAAAATACTCCTTCTTAAATAAAACTATTTAAAGATAAAGCAGTCTTTTGTTCCTCATTGCTCTTTGTACTCTTTTGGCTTTATAACGTTTTTGATCTGAGCGTCACTGGCTAGTCTTGTTGAGACGAAACGCACGTCTGGCGTCTTAAATTATAACTTTGGTACGTTTGGTAACTTTTTAGATCATTTCAATTCAACAATTTAATAACAAATTCTGAATTTTCTTATAAATTAAAATCAGCGGATTTTCTGTTTTCCCTTAATTAATAAAACAGATGTCAGTACAAACATACAACCAGATAGATTGTTATATAAATCTTAAAATGATTACCTGTATGGCCTATCACTTGAACTTCTGCCAAACTGAGAATTCCCTTTACGCGTTTCAAAATTTTCACATAGCGGCCTGAGATTGGAGTCTTGCATGATAACACTACGAGTTGTCCATTTTTACCAGGTCCTTTAAAATTACTACAATGTTTCATCTTATGACGATTTTGTCCAACGGTAACCTCTATATTCTGCAGCCGTTTGCCTAAAAAGATATCCATATGCAGTGTATATACATTGTTCTTTATAAAAAGCCTTAATTTAAATCATCATTGATTGATTTCTTGTGAGCCATTTAACATCTGTTCGAAATTATTTCAGGCATATTCAGGACACATACATTCCAGTATCTAATGAACTGTTAGATAGTAAGTTTTAATACCCCTCCTCTATATTAATTTTGATTTAAGACTGTCATATCGTTTTAACAAAATCACTTCTTAGAATGCCTGAGTTTAACTGAGTCGATCAAGTGACCAGAAGGAATCAACAGGTATCATCCTCTTTATTCACTTCATCTGTATGGCCCAAGATTACAGAAAGGTTTAAATTTCATATACAAGATAATGAAACCATTTTTAAAATTACATTCCTTTTTAGTTTCTTGTTTTTCTTGATATTAGACAGAGTGACCTCAAACACAAATCAGATCGTTCTTTTATTAAATGTGACTTATATGTGTTTTTTTTTTCTTCCAAGACAGTATTGTATTTAATCATATATATCCTAAAATTTAAAACAGTTTAAAAGTGTTTTTTTATGAGCAGATTACTTATTACATGACATAAAAAAAAAATCTAAAGATATTAGAACATTACTTAATTTAAATTAATTTTGTTGATAGTTTTATGATTAACATATTATCATATAAACGTGTCTATTAAAGTGCATTATTTAAAAATTAAAAGTTCACACTCTTCTAACACACGCTTATTCATTTTGAATGTACTTTTCTTCTGACTCCCTACCACAGCAGTTTTTTCTGTTGGTAATTTTTATCTGCTCTACGCTGACAGTTTTCCCCAAATCAACACTCCAATATGGATAATATTGCCACTTTGTGTGTGTAAACGTGTTTTCCTCTCCATCTATTGCCTTTGAAGCAGCAAATCTTGAACTATGTGTTGAACTCTGTGATGCTTTTCCTTGAAGGGCATAGTTAGTTCCTGTAGGAAATTAATACATAAAAAAGTCAGCATATGCATATATGCTCCAGTTGATTAAATATTCCAGAATTTGTATTTCTTCGATAGAAGGTTGCTGCTCACAATAAAACTATACAACAAAAAGATCAATTAGTGATGTGTAATTCACCCCTTTGTAAAGTCTTCGACCGCCACCAAGATTTAGGGAATTGTCATGAACTATCTAATTTACAAATGATGATTGATATGTTTGGCTTGTCATAACCATACCCCGTCCTCCTTTTACAGTATGTGACCTACCAGGATTAGCCTTATCACCGGTTTTGCACTGAAATGAGCAGCCCAACGGTTGCCGCATGGGGTGCAGGATATGTCTACCATTCGGACGCCTGCTATCCCAACATTTATTTGCTGGGTTCGTCTTACTCAGTTTAGACTTTAACTGTTTTTTTTTATGCTGTTTGTCTTTTAATTGTTTTATTATTTTGCTATGATCTTGTCAATTTTTGTGACCCTTTGATATCTTTCTCCTCTGTTTTTGTTTCACCATAACTAATCAATTAAAAATGTTATTTCAGATTTGGGGTACTTTGACGTTATATTCATCAACTGTGTAACGAATTATTGAATTTATATTAATAAGAAACATGCAATTATGTTGACATTATTGTCGTTTTTACCCTATATGTGAAAACCAAATAAAAAAAACCATGGAAATGACACAATTAAAATTTAATCCATTTTTGGTATTATGATGATATATCTGCATGCCAAATATCTTAGGCCTAGTTCAAAAGACGAACAAAAATGGCCATTATGTACTTTTTGAATAGATTTTGCTCTCATTTAATGAACCAATTTAAGGGTACGGCGTATTCAATAGTTATCAAAAGTACAAGGATTATTAAATACCAAAAATTAAACGGTTAATTTTTTTTTAAATTTTGCAAGAACAACCGACTTGTACAGCACTCTAAATGCTTAGTTTAAAAAAAAAAACTCAAATACTAGAAGCACAGCATTCACTTTTTGGGGCTGATTCTGATACCCCCTATTAAAGTTCGGGCAAAAATTTAAATCCGGAATAAAAGACTTACAAGAAAAGGGTATCATTTTATAATATTCGCCTCAGTTATCATTATTAACTCTGAAATTGTCAATTTAAGATCAATTGTATTTTAAATAACATATTTTACCCATATTTCTGAAACTTCCAAATATGGCCGATATTAGCATGTAAAAGATGCATTATTTGATTTGCCAAATCTTTTAAACCTAAGGTTAAAATCTTTTATTTTTTTTACAGAAAGTTTAGGTTGGCCTTGTTTATCAATGAAACAAAGTTAAGAAAAAATAAACGACCGGTTTTTTTGGGATATAGTGCGGGGTACCACCTTACTTAGCTTCAATTAAAATAGGTTGAATGATTAAAATTTTATTAAAAATTAGATATACATGTTGTAAGGGGAGACAACACTGTGGCTTTATCTAGGCAGGCGAACGTACCCTGAAGCAAGAATTTTTTGAAAAACCAGGTTTAAATCTATGAAATTCATACAGTTTTGATAATGTAAATGTGCCTGTATCATGCCTACATGAATATGCACATAGACTGATTTCAGGTTTTTTATGTCAGATTAGGCATTAATTTTCTGATTTTTTTCTATATAAAAAACTTTTTTAGAATATCAAAAGGACACTTAATTTTCATGAACTAGAGAAACTTTTGATTCCAGTGATAACTACTTTTATACAAGTATCTTTATTAATAATACTCCCACTAAGTGTCACTTATAAATGATCCCCTAAAAATGACGTTATAGTAAAAAATGTTGAGCTTTAATGTTCAAGACTGTCATGGAGAAGCCCTGATTATCGTCGAAGACCATGAGGTCAAAATTGTCTGAAAGGACCGAAATGTCGTCCTCCATTTATAATAGATTGGACACAGTGTCGTCGGGTCACTTCAGACGCTTTGTCTGCCTACTCTAAAATTAGGTGCAAACGTGAAAAATCTGATAAAAAATCTCTAGACAGCTATTTGAATAAAAATTTTATTACTGTTGATATTCGAATATCTCATTTTGAAAACAATTCTGCAATTAATAAAAGGGTCCATAATATTCCAATTGTGTTCAAGGCAGCCAATAATGTAGTGGTGGTGTGAGGTATATACTACTCAGAAGTTATTATCAATTCCTCTACATTCTTACTTTACTGAACATTCTTGATGCGTACAAATATCCCCATCTATAATGATTGGCCCAGTAGTTTCAAAGGAAATTGTTAGTAAAAATTTACAAAGTTTATAAAATTGTTAAAAATTGACTATAAAAGGCAATAACTCCTTAAGGGGTCAATTGACCATTTTGGTCATGTGACTTATTTTAATCTGTATCTATAATGAACTTGGTCCAGTTAGTTTCAGTAGAAAATGATGGTGAAAATTTACAAATTTTATGAAAATTGTTAAAATTTGACTATGAAGGGCAATAACTCCTTAGGAGGTCAATTGACCATTTTGGTCAATTGACTTATTTGTAAATCTAACTCAGCTGAACAATATTGCTGTTTACAGTTTATCTCTATCTATAATAATATTCAAGATATTAACCAAAAACAGCAAAATTTCCTTAAAATTACCAATTCAAGGGCAGCAACCTAACAACGGGTTGTCTGATTCATCTGGAAAATTTAGAGCATATAGATCTTGACCTGAATAACAATTTTACCCCATGTCAGATTTGCTCTAAATGCTTTGGTTTTTGAGTTATAAGCCAAAACTGCACTTTACCCCTATATTCTATTTTAAGCCATGGCGGCCATCTTGGATGGTTGACCGGGTCATCGGACACATTTTTCAGACTAGATACCCAAATGATGATTGTGGCCAAGTTTTGTTAAATTTGGCCCTGTAGTTTTAGAGGAGAAGATTTTCTAAAAGATTACTAAGATCTACGAAAAATGGTTAAAAATTGACTATAAAGGGCAATAACTCCTAAAGGGGTCAACTGACCATTTCACTGATGCTGACTTATTTGTAAATCTTTTTTTGCTGAACATTATTGCTGTTTACAGTTAATCTCTATCTATAATAATATTCAAGATATTAAACAAAAACAGCAAAATTTCCTTAAAATTACCAATTCAGTGGCAGCAACCTAACAACTGGTTGTCCGATACATCTGAAAATTTCAGGGCAGATATATTTTGACCTGAATAACAGATTTGCTCTAAATGCTTTGGTTTTTGAGTTATAAGCCAAAAACTGCACTTTACCCCTATGTTCTATTTTAGGCCATGGCGGTCATCTTGGATGGTTGGCTGGGTCGTTGGACACATTTTTTAAACTAGATTCCCCAATGATGATTGTGGCCAAGTTTGGTTAAATTTGGCACAGTAGTTTCAGAGGAGAAGATTTTTGTAAAAGTTAACGACGACAGACGACGACGACGGACGACGACCGCCAAGTGATGAGAAAAGCTCACTTGGCCCTTCTGGACAGGTCAGCTAAAAAATGTACAAAAATGGTTACAGAAGGGGGCATTTCCCCTGTTTGATATGCTCATTTTTTGACCTGCAGACAAATTTTACAAGATCAATCCAAAAGCACTTTCTTCTGTGAAGCCATCTGAACCAGAGATTTTTGTAGTTTTTATCCTTTTCAATGCTAATGTTAGATCACTAAAGGTAATATAACCTTCTAAAGACTCTTTTTCATTATCATTTAATTTAGGTGTTTGAAATGGTATTTTTCCCCTGAGGATTAACATCTTTTATACTCTTTTGTCTTCGGTAAAGCTCTTCATAAAATAATTTTGTTTGCATCAAGATTTCTTTTTGATTTTCTACTACACTGTTATCATTTATAATCAAAAACGGATAAAATAAATTAAAGTAATGAAGAATAGTTGATTCAATGATATAAACTAATAACTTACTTATTGGTTTTGCAGGTTTTACATTTTTATCTGAAATGAGAAAGCAATATCGCAAAATTTTCAAATTGCATACAAATATTTACAAATAAATTGATGATTTTTATTAATTTTATGCAATCTGACTCAATGTGAATTATAACCTTCTATTAATTTTTAGAAAAAAACCATCGAAAATTGTATCTTTGGAACATTTTTATAGCGTGATATACATTTTTATATCAAACCTATTTTGATTCTGTGATATCTTTTTAAAACTTAATAAATGACTTCTTGTCAAGAAAACACAATAACTTTAGCCAGCCTCTTCTTGATTCACCTTCCTTTGGAACACATGTGATTACTCCCTGCTTCTGTTTGACGGACATTACTCTACTTCGTATGCATCATTCATTGACCTGAAGACAAAATTTCCAATATCTATCCAAAACACTTTCTGTTGGAAAGCCATCTGAACCGGGGCTTTTACTTTTTTTCATCCTTTTCAATGCTTGTGTTAGATCAAGTAAGGTAATATCACTTCTAAAGAATCTTTTTCATTATCATTTAATTTATGTGTTTGAAATGGTATTTCCCCTGATAGATTGACTTTTTTTTATTCTCTCTTGTTTTCTGTAAAGCTTCTCATTAATTTTGTTTGCGTCAAGATTTCTTTTTGATTTTCTACTTCAATGTTATCATTAATAATATTTTTTAAAATTTCATGCAATCTGACTCAACTTTTATTATAACCTTCAATTTATTTTTAAGGACAAAAACAAGGGATTTACTATCTATGCAAAATTTTGTTATTGCATGATAAACTTTTTAAAATCAAACCTATTTTGATTCTATAATTTTTTTTAAACTTAGCAATTGACCACTTGTTCAAAAGATTCAATAATGTAACCTGGTCTCTATTTAAACATGTGTTGTTAGAAACTAGTTTCTTACCTTTTGGTTTTGCAGGAATTACTTTTTTCCCTAAAATATAAGAACAAAGATTTCACGTCCATGCAGAACTGTCTATATCTTGTTTTCGTATTTAAATTGTCCGAGCAAAAATTTAGCAGATACTAAAACCTTCATACGGATTGGGGTAAACACATGAGTTTTGGTGTATAAATTCATGCAATTATGTAGATATTGTTGTGTTATGCTTAATGTGATAATTACGTATTTTAAAACATGGAAAAGGCACATTTTTACAAAAAAAAACAAACGATTTCCATTTTTTTTTTTTAGATTTTACATAAGTTACTGAAATAAAAAAAAAACATGAACTGAGAATTTGTTATTCATTGTCTAAATACTGGATGTTATATTTCAAATCAACATATTCCAAAGTCAATTGTAAACTTTCAACGTTATAGTTAAAGTGTACCCTTTTTTTGAAAAGTATTGAATTGATGAGAGGTGTTGATTTGAATCATACGCAAGCCTTCTAATAAAACAATACTTGTATCGAATTTAAACTTATGATGACATGATTATTTTATTTCTCAACACATGCGGATGCATCTTTTTTTTCCCCATCTTCAGACAGATCTGATTTGCCTATGTAATCAATGAAAAACCCACTAATAAGGAAACTGTTGACCATAGTTATTTGAATAGTAAAATTGAGAAAAATGGTAACAAGAAGCAAATAGACAAAATCTACATTGTCATTTTTTGACCCATCAAAGACATCAAAATATTGGCTCGCATTTGAATACCATAATTACATATCAAAGGTGAAAATAGACCCATCGATACAAAAAGTTGAGTTAACCAAACATGATCGGATAACAGACAGAACGTCTGATTCCTTAATTTTTCCTTATCATTGATGGATGAACATCTATCAAAAATACATTTCTTCAGGATTCCCATAATTCTTGAAACTAAATAAATTAAATTTGCTTGTTATGAATTAAGCAAATTGGTAAAGATATGTTTTTCCTTATTAATACGCATTTTAGTCTTCTTTGTTGCTAGTTCTGTCTTTTTATGTGTTATACATTTGTTCAAACAAAGAGATCAACTGGTAAACAAGTTTAGCAATGTAGTAATGGTTTAAAACAAATATAAATATGGCCCAAATTAAGTACACCTTTTAGGGTGCGCTCGAATTTAGTGACTGGACATGAGGTGATTTGAAATTTACAGGTTGTTTACAACTTTTTGTTAACAATAAATGCTAGCACATCATAGAAAAGCAAGTGAGTAATTTAAGTTTAAAGTTTTATATGAAAAATCTCTGTATTAAAAGCTGTGGATTTTCTGTAAAAAACTTGGTTTATTCGTCACAAGGTCCTCTTTTTTTTTTTATTAAATGCAACCAAACAGTAAATAATAATGCTTTACATCAAGTTTCCCCTTGGTTTATGTACAAAATGGCCGGTCTATTTTCTTCATTATATCTGTATATCTGATACTATTGAAACTTAAAAAGTGTATACAAAACTGGTTACAGAAGGGGGTCATAAACCTAAAAAAATGTCTTAATTTACCTTCCTTTGGAATACATGTCATTACTCACTGCTTCTGTGTAACGGACATTTCCCTATTTCATATGCATCATTTTTTGACATAAAAACAAATTTTCCAATATCTATCCAAAATCACTTTCTGCTGTGAAGCCATCTGAACCGGGGCTTTTATTACTTTTCATCCTTTTCAATGCTAGTGTGAGATCACTTAAAGTAATGTAACCTTCAAAAGAATCTTTTTCATCATCATTTAATTTAGTTGTTTGAAATGGTATTTCCCCTGATAGATTGACAACTTTTATACTCTTTCGTCTTCTGTAAAGCTTCTCAGAAAATAATTTTGTTTGCGTCAAGATTCTTTTTGATTGTCTACTACAGTGTTATCATTAATAATTACAAACTGAACATAATAGTAATGAACACTAGTTGATTCAATGATAGAAACTATTTCTCTGAAATGGGAAAGCAATATTGCTAAATTTTTCAAATTGCATACAAATATTAACGACTGCATCAATTTTTTTGATGATTTTTGAATTTCATGCAATCTTCTTCAACTTGAATTATAACCTCCATATAATTATTAAAAAAAAACAAGAAAAATTGTATCTATGAAACATTTTTTATAGCTTGATATACATTTTTATATCAAACCTATTTTTTTCTGTATTTTTTTTTAAAACTGAACAAATGACTTCCTGTTCGAAGAACTCAAACAGTTGAACCAGATTTTAATAAAACATGTGTTGTAAGTTTTGTCTTTTTATGTCTTTTTTTTTTCTTCTCTTTTTCTATCATTTAACGCTTGCTTAGTATTGTTTTTTTAATACAGGATAACAGTAATAATAGCAGTAATTATGACAAAAACTAGTATCTTACTTTTAGGGTTTGAAGGAGTTACTTTTCCTCCGAAAATATAAGAGCAATGCTTTTCCTTTTCAAAACATAAACAAATAATCTAAAAAAAATCATGTTTTTTTAATTTCATGAAATATGACTCTACTTGGATTTACTTTTCAAATCATTTGTTAGACAAAACACAAAGAAAAACTTATCTATGTTTTTTGTATTTTATTTAAACTGAATTTCCTTTTTGAAGAACTCAAAAAGTTAAACCAGATTTTAATAAAACATGTGTTGTAAGTTTTGTCTTTTTATGTATTTTGTTTTTTTCTCTTTTTATATCTTTAAACGCTTGCTTAGTATTGTTTTTTTTAATACACGATAACAGTAATAATAGCAGTAATTTATTTTTTTATGACAAAAACTAGTATCTTACTTTTAGGGTTTAAAGGAGTTACTTTTCCACCGAAAATATAAGAGCTATAGTTTTCTTTTTCAAAACAGAAACAAATAATCACAAAAAAGATCATGGTTTTTCAATATCATGAAATATGACTCTACTTGGATTTACTTTTCAAATCATTTGTTAGACAAAACACAAAGAAAAACTTATCTATGCAATATTAATTTTTATATTAAACCTATTTTGATCCTGATATTTAATTTAAAACTGAACAAATAAATCATAGTAATGAAAAATAGTTGATTCAATGATACAAACTAATATCTTACCTATTGGTTTTGCAGGTTTCACTTTTTTCTCTGAAATGGAAAAGCAATATTTCTAAATTTTTAAAAATGCATGCAAATATTTACAAATAAATTGATGATTTTCTTAATTTCATGCAATCTACCTCAACTTTAATTATAACCATCAATTAATTATTAGAATAAAACCAAGGAAAATTGTATCTATGCAACATTTTTATAGCGTGATATACATGTTTATATCAAACCTATGTTTTTTGTATTTTTTTAAATCTGAATTTCCTTTTTGAAGAACTCAAAAAGTTAAACCAGATTTTAATAAAACATGTGTTGTAAGTTTTGTCTTTTTATGTATTTTGTTTTTTTCTCTTTTTATATCTTTAAACGCTTGCTTAGTATTGGTTTTTTTTTAATACATGATAACAGTAATAATAGCAGTAATTTATTTTTTTATGACAAAAACTAGTATCTTACTTTTAGGGTTTGAAGGAGTTACTTTTCCACCGAAAATATAAGAGCTATAGTTTTCTTTTTCAAAACAGAAACAAATAATCACAAAAAAGATCATGGTTTTTCAATATCATGAAATATGACTTTACTTGGATTTACTTTTCAAATCATTTGTTAGACAAAACACAAAGAAAAAACTATCTATGGAATATTAATTTTTACATTAAACCTATTTTGATCCTGATATTTAATTTAAAACTGAACAAATAAATCATAGTAATGAAAAATAGATGATTCATTGATAGAAACTAATATCTTACCTATTGGTTTTGCAGGTTTTACTTTTTTCTCTGAAATTGAAAAGCAATATTTCTAAATTTTTAAAAATGCATGCAAATATTTACAAATAAATTGATGATTTTCTTAATTTCATGCAATCTACCTCAACTTTAAAATTATAACCATCAATTAATTATTAGAATAAAACCAAGGAAAATTGTATCTATGCAACATTTTTTATAGCAGGATATACATGTTTATATCAAACCTATGTTTTTTGTAATTTTTTTTAAACTGAACTTCCTTTTCGAAGAACTCAAAAAGTTAAACCAGAATTTAATAAAACATGTGTTGTAAGTTCTGTCTTTTTATGTCTTTTTTTTTCTCTTTTAACACTTGCTTAGTATTGGGGTTTTTTTTTTTTAATACAGGATGACAGTTATAATAACAGTATTTTTTTTTTATGACAAAAACTAGTATCTTACTTTTGGGTTCTGAAGGAGCAACTTTTTTTCCCTCAAATATGAGAGCAATACTTTTCTTTTTCAAAATGTAAGCAAATAATCACAAAAATAGCATGTTTTTTAAGTTTTTGAAATATGACTCTACTTGTATTTAACATTCAAATCATTTGTTAGACAAAACACAAGAAATAAACTATCTGTGCAATATTAATTTTTATATGAAACCAATTTTGATCTTGATATTTAATTCAAAACCAAACAAATAAATCATAGTAATTAACAATAGATGATTCAATGATAGAAACTAATATCTTACCTATTGGTTTTGCAGGTTTCACTTTTTTCCCTAAAATAAAAAAGCAGTAATTTTTTTACTATTCAAAATGCATACAAATATTTACAAATACATTAATTACTTTTTGATTTAATGTGAACTTGCATATTCAGTTCATATGTAGACTTGTTTGTCAATTTGTTTTTTTAATATTTCTCGTTTCTGCTTTTTTTAAGATTATACCATTGGTTTTCCGTTTAAATGGTTTAACATTTGTAATGTTATGTCTCTTTATAGCTTTCTGTTCGTCGTGAGCTATGTCTGCGTGCTGAAGACGGTACTTTGCCCTATAATGGTTTACTTTTATTAATTTTTTACTTGGAAGGAGAGTTGTCTAATTGGCACTCATACCATAGCTTCTTATATCCAAAAAACAAGGAATTTACTATCTATGCAACATTTTTTATAGCGTGATTAATGTTTTTATATCAAACCTTTTTTTATCTTGTTTTTTAATTACAAACTAAACAAATGAATCATATTTATGAATAGTAGTTGATTCAATGATGAAAACTAATTTCTTACTTATTTGCTTTGCTGGTGTCACTTTTTTCTCTGAAATTGAAAAGCAATATTTCTAAATTTTCCAAAATGAATTCAACTATTTACAAATAAATGGATGATTGTTTTGAATTTCATGCAATTTGACTAAACTAAGATTTTTACCTTTAATTAGTTTTAGGACAAAAACCAAGGAAAAAGTGAAAACACAAAAATACTCAACTCCGAGGAAAATTCAAAAAGGAAAATCCAAAAACAAAAGGCAAAATCAAAAGTCCAAACACATCAAACGAATGGATAACAACTGTCATATTCCTGACTTGGTACAGGCATTTTCTAATGTAGAAAAAGGTGTATTGAACCTGGTTTTATAGCTAGCTAAACCTGTCACTTGTATGACAGTCGCTATTGTGTTACTGCAACATTTTTTTAAAGCGTGATTTACATTTTTAAATCAAACCTATTTTGATTCTGCGATATCGTTTGAATACTAAATAAATGACTTCTTGTAAAGAAAAACTCAATAATTTTAGCTGGCCTCTGAAAACATGTGTTCCTACTTCTGTTTTCTATTTTAAAGAAACTCATCATAGAAACCAGGACTAAATTTTGTATATACGCTAGACGCGCGTTTCGTCTACAAAAGACTCACCAGTGACGCTCATATAAAAAAAGTTAAGAAGGCCAAATGAAGTACAAAGTTGAAGAGCATTGAGGACCAACATTCCTATTTTGTCCATAAACTTTTAAAATGATTCTTGAACACAGTCCGATACTAATTATATATTATTAGGGTGTGCTTTTGTCAATGGTTTTAACTTATTCAAGGCTGAAAACAAGAATGTGTCCAAAGTACCCGATTCCCCACTCGCACTATCATTTTCCATGTTTAATGGGCCGTGAAATTGGGTAAAAAATCAAATTTGGCATTAAAATTAGAAAGATCATACCTTAGGGAACATGTGCACTAAGTTTAAATTTGATTTGACTTCAACTTCATCAAAAACTACCTGGACCAAAAACTTTAATCTGAAACTTGCACTTTCATTTTCTATGTTCAGTGGACCATGAAACTGGGGTCTAAAGTCTTATGTGGCTTTAAAATTAGAAAGATCATATCATAAACAACATGTGTACTAAGTTTCAAGTCGATTGGACTTCATCTTCATCATAAACTACCTTGACCAAAGACTTAAACTTGAAGCGAGAGGAACGGACGAACAGACAGACGAACAAACAGACAGACGGACGCACAGACTAGAAAACATAATGTCCCTCTACAATCGTTGGAGGGGCATAAAAAAAAGCCAAGTAATACATACCACAATAAGGTATAGCACAATACTCCCATCTTTTGTTGAGATCAGTTGTATAGCACCATGGACCATGCGGCATATTATCTGGATTACGACAATAGTTCTTCTGGTCAGCCAATTTCTTACTAAGTTTATGTTTTTGTGGGGTTTGCGATCCCCAGGCCTGACATGTTCTACCCGATTTGGTTTTACTAATGCTTCCTCCATAATTAGTTCCTAACAGATTTATTCTACACTCTTGGCCTATAAAACAGATGGTTTTTATTAAATGTAACTCTCGTATCAAAGATTGGTGCACAAAACATATTTTTTATGTGTCTTTCCCAAGTCAGGAGCCTGTAATTTAGTGGTTGTCGTTAGTTTATGCGCCGCATACTTGTTTTTCATTCATTTTTTTTTATATGAATAAAAGGGCAATTAGTTTTCTACTTTGAATTAATCTACATTGTCATTTCGGGGCTTTTTATAGCTTACTATGTTGTATAGGCTTTGTTCATTGTTGAAGCCCCTACGGTGACCGATCTATAGTTGTTAATTTCTTTGTTACTTTGGTCTCTTGTGGAGAGTTGTCTCATTGGGAATCATACCACATATTTTTTTTTATATTACAGTTATTGATACAAGAACAAAATGCAATGCATTGGTTCCATTTTGCATTTAAACATTTGGTAAAGATATCTATTTTGTAAAGACAAAATATGATTTAGTAATAGTAGCTAACACCTTCCATTTGGTTTTGCAAGTAATTCTTTTCCCCCTTAAATGCAAGAGTAATATTTATCATTTTTCAAAATGTATACCTATTATTACAAATGAATTTATGACTTTTTAATTTGTATTATGACCTTCAATTCATTTGATAGACAAAAACAAGGAATTAATATCTATGCGACATTTTTTATAGCGTGATATAAATTGGTATATTAAACCTCTTCTGATTCTATAATTTCTTTTAAAACAAAAAATAATGACTTCTTGTTAAAAAAAAATCTCAGTAAATTTAGCTTGCCTCTAAAAAAAAACAAGTGTTTCTAGTGTTTCATATAAAAATTTTCTAAAATTGACCGATATTGTATTTTTTAATACAGAATAGCGGTTATACTAGCATTTAGATAATTGATAAAGGAAATTAGTATCTTACCTTTTGGTTTTGCAGGAATTACTTTTTTCCCGCAAATATAAGAGCAACGATTTTACGTACTTGCAGATTTGTCAATATATTGATATGTTAACATATTTGAATTGTTCGTTGAAAAATAAGAAGATACTTAAAACTACACAGATCGTCATTAAAACATGTTCTTTTACATAAAAACATACAACTTTTTTGATATTGTTTTCATTGTTAATTCTTTTTTCTCTTTTTAATTTCTTGACCTGTTCTTGTGAACAATAGTGTATTTGTTAGTTCAGAATAACGGTAATTATAGACATAAATTGATCCTATGATAGGAACTAGTAGCTTACCTTTTGGTTTTGCCGGAATTACTTTTTTTCCTGAAATTATTAACTAATGATTTTACGTGCATGCAGTTTTGTTAATATCATGTTTCCATATTTAGATTTAGCGTGCAAAATTGGTAAATAATTAAAACTACACAGATTTGCATTAAAACATATTTTTTTAACAAAAACATGCAATTATGTTGATATTGTTGTCATTGTTTATTCTTCTTTCTCTTTTTAATTTCTTAACTTGTGAATAATATTGTATTTGTTAATACAGAGTAGCGGTTATTCAAGCCATTAGTTGATTATTTTCTGATAGAAACTTGTATCTTACCTTTTGGTTTTGCCGGAATTACTTTTTTTCCTGAAATTATTGACCAATGATTTTACGTGCATGCAGATTTGTCAATACCATGTTTCCATATTTAGATTAAGCGTGCAAAATTGGTAGATAATTAAAGCTAAACAGATTGATGTTAAAATAAGACTATTTTGATAAAAACATGAGGCCATTTGTTTTTACCTCCGAACTGTTACACATTTGTCATTTCATATTTTTCAGTACTTATTATTAAGTATTGTCTTTTTTACTTGCTGAAAGACGAAGGAATTACTTTTTTTTACTAAAATACAAGAGCAAAGATAATATTGCATTAACATTTATGTTCCTTACAGATCAGCGATTGCTGTTTTACAGCGTAAAATTTATTTATATATGAAAAGTATTTTGATTCTGTATTTCTCTTTTAAAAACTAAACAAATGACTACTTATAAAAAAAACACCTCTGTAAAGTTAGCTGGCCTCTAAAAAAACACGTGATTCTAGTGGTTCATATTGCTGTCTTCTTGCTTTCTTCAATTTTTCAGCATGTGACCAATATTGAATTTTTCTATACAGAATAACTGTAAAACTAGCAGTTAGGTGATTCGTTCTGAAAACTAGTATCTTACCTTTTGGTTTTGCAGGAATTACTTTTTTCCCTAATAATATAAGAGCAATGATTTTACGTGAATGCAGATGTATCAATATCATGTTTCCATATTTAAATTGTTCATGCAAAAATAAGCAGATAAATAAAACCACACAGATTGGCATTAAAACATATTTTTTTTATAGACACATGCAATTTAGTTGATATTGTTGTCTTTATTACCCTTTTTGTGATAAATAAGTATTTAAAAGCGAGAAACAATTTTATACCTTGTAAATAAAACAATAACGTATGAAAGGTAAAAACAAGCCTATCAATAAAAAGTTTAGTTAAGCAAACTTGGTTGGATCGGTGAGAGACAGACAATTAATTTCTTAATGTTATTTTTTGTTGATGGATGTACATCTTTTAGAAATGCATTGGTTCAAGATTTTCATAATTCTTGAAAGTAAACAAATTAAATTTACTTATTAAGAATTAATGCATTTGGTAAATATAGGGATTTTTTTATTACCAATGTGCATTTCAGTCTTCTTTGTTGTTAATTCTGTATTTGTATGTGTTATATATTTATTTCAGTTTGTGTGAATCATTTTTCTTTAATTTTTTAGCAAGTGACCAATATCGTACTTTTCAATACAGAATAACGGTGATACAAGCAGTTAGGTGATTCAAAATATAAACTAATATTATTTATTCGTATATTTTAACAAATTTGATTCGTTTAGAGACAGTCACATGTTAAACTATATTTTCTAAGGTAGAGAGAAAACGGCGGATAGCAAAAAGCATATTGACCGGCAAAAAGCATATCGCACGGTTATTTTTAGAATATCTAAAAACCAATATACTTTGTGACGTCATGTAATGAATTTCAAGATATTGTTTAACGTTTTATAACACATGTTATCTGTCATCGATTATTTAACAAAAAATCTTTAAACACATAAGGTGTAAAAAAAAAAAGTAAATGAAATAACAACTAATATGTTGTTACTGTCAAGGAGACAATGTAATATCTATAAAATCCAATAATCCTAAATGACGATTTTGATACAAATATGGTCGGAAATTAATAATATAACAAATATAGCCTTTGTATGAGGTCAATACAGGATATATCGACCCAAAGAAGTATATCGACCTCGGACTTCGTCCTCAGTCAATATACTTCTTTCAGGTCAATATATCCTTGTATCGACCTCATACAAAGGCTGTATTTGTATAATATCTTACCTTTTGGTTTTGCAGCAATTACATTTTTCCCTAAAATATAAGAGCAATGATTTGTTAATACTATGTTTCTTTATTTAAGTATTGAATATATTTCTCATTACCAATATGCATTTCAGTCTTCTTTATTGCTAGTTCTGACTTTTTATGCATAATATATTTATGTCTGTTTGTGTTATGTATTTTTAAACTCGTGTAGAATATAGTTACTTTCAATACAAAAAAGCATTAATGTACAAAAGTTGATTCAACTTAAAAATAACGTCTTACCTTTTGGTTTTGCATGCTTTACTTTTCTCCCGAAATGAAAGTGCAAATATTCTAATTTTTTTATATTTATTTCTTTTTGCTCTATATAATATTTAAATGTGTGCACAACATTGTATTTTTCCAAACAGAATAATAGTAATAATAGCAGTACGTTGATTCTATGATAGAAATTAGTTTTTACCTTTAGGTTTTGCAGGAATTACTGATTTCCCTAAAATATAAAAGCAATGGTTTTACATACATTTGGATCTGTCAATATCATGTTACCATAGTACTTTCGATACTATTACCATATATAAATCATGCATGCAAAAATACCAGATAATTAAAATTAAACAAATTGGTGTTAAAACAAGATTATTTTGATAAAAACATGAGATCATTTATTTTTAGTTCATTTGAACTCAATAAGAACATATTTTTTATTTTCTTGGAAATTTATAATCTTTAAACTCTATGAGACTAGTTAAAGCAGCAAAATGAACGATTTTCTGTTTTCCTTTATCAATAAAACTGATTTAAGTAAAAAAATAACAGAAAGAAATTTAAAATCTTTAAATGTTTACCTGTATGGCCAATCACTTTAACTTCTGCCAAACTGAGAATACCTTTTCCGCTTCTCAAAATTTTCACATAGCGACCTGAGATTGGAGTCTTGCATGTTAACACTATGACTTGTCCATTTTTACCAGGTCCTTTAAAATTACTGCAATGTTTCATCTTATGAAGATTAAGTCCAACTGTAACAACTATATTCTTTAGTCGATGACCTGGAAAGATATCAATATCAAGAGTATATACATTGTTCTTTAATCTTCAATCTGTCTGCGCCAATCATCATATCACTGATTGTATGCAAAATAGTTAGTACACTCTTTGTATTGACACATATTTTTATTCAAAACAAGTTTTCTTTTTTTTTTTTTTAAGTATATACATTTTTTTTTAGTTTTCATCCACAAGAAAATAAGGTTCGAAATAGCTCGACTCGATCACCAGATGATGATCTGGCCTTGCGGTCATAACACTTTCGAGTTAGTTTTTTGTACTCATACTCCATTATCAACCAATCAAAATGCTGGATTTAATGTTTCGAGCATGTTTTTTGTGCTCCGAGCACTGAGCAAAGTTTTATGACTTCAATCCCTGGTTTATTTCTTGCATGGTTTATTTGAAAACAATCCAACAGATATAACTGGAGATCGGGTCTGGATTATGCAAGTACATTATTCACAATGTAGGTATACATATTTACCTAAAATTTCACCGAAATTATTCAAGGTGATTTTTTCCGATAATAAGATTATTTATTAAATGATTTAAAGTTGTTTCCCGAAGGTAATAAAAAGGACAAAACATTAATTAATTTAATCAGTTGATATTACATGTATCATATGAACATGTCTAAAATTATATAACATTTCAAAATTTCAAAATTATTTCAAAGTTAACACTTTTATCTATCACAAGTCAAATCATTTTGAATCATATGACGAGAGCAATTTTTTTCTGACTCCTTACCACAGCAATCTTTTCTGTTAATTATATTGATCTGTTTTACGTTGACAATTTTCCCCAAATCAACACTCCAATATGCATTTTTTTGGTTCTTTGTGTGTGTAAACGTGTTTTCCACTCCATCAACTGCCTTTGAAGCAGCATATTTTGGATGCCATGTTGAACTCTGTGATGCTTTTTTTCGAAGGGCATAGTTATTTCCTGTAGAAAATTAATACATAATACATTTTTAAATTAACATATGCATACACATTCCTCATGAGAAAGTATTTCAGAGTTTCTGGCTACAGGAAAGCTGAACAACCAAGAAAACCAATTGGTGAAGTTGAAATCATCCATTCGAAAATTTAAAGACCCCACCAAGTGTTTGTTGGTTGATCGTCATTGAATATCTGTTTCACAGACAAGGACGGATATTTCGATTGTCGTAACTCTTATTCTGTCCTCTTTTCACAGAATGTAACCTACCGAAATAAACTTATCACGGGTTTTGTTCATAATCACAACGACTGGTGGCCAATGTGGTTTAATAATTGCCACCTTTTTTAGAATCATTATATTCCCCACCCTTTTCTTATTTAGTATTCTGTTACTCATCTTTTTTGTTTTCTGATTTGTATTCAGTTTGTATTTTGATCGTTCTTCATTGCCATGATTTACAAAACAGAAGCCAAACACCGAAAAATATCATGTCTTGTATCAAAAAAGAAATCATTTCTGCATAATTTCTAATTTGATTAATATAAGTAACTTGAACATAAAAAAAAACCTGTACAATTATTATTACATTAAGCAACGGATATGTCACGACTTCAGATGTATGTAGCTAAATATTTTACTGGTCTTGTATAACATACTTTTCTTTGTCGAGGTGGATCTGATATACATACACTTAACGTGAGGGTACCAAAATGGCACATATTTTGACAGTTATTCACCTACTTTAATTAACGATCCTATCAAAGTCACCATTCTGTGTGTGTTTATTTTGCAGATGTTCTCTATTTACTATAAGGTTTAAGCAATTTAATTTTGAAAACATATGAATGATTTAATATAAATCATAGAAAAATGTGGTTAAACCAACCTATAACGATAATTATCCTGTCTGGAGGAGAACTCTAATTGCAATTATACTTCAAGTTACAATCAAACAAATCGAATTTTTACAAAATAATCTAACTAATTTTAAATAAAATTTCATTCATAAGATTTTTTTTTTGAGAATTAAATGCCGCGAACATTATTTAATTGCTCCATTATAAAAGTAAACTTTTAATGCGACGTTTCCGCAGATTTTTTCAAGTAAAACTTCATCTGTATATGGGTTCGAATCCCTGCGAGGGAAGAACAAAACATTTGCGAAAGCAAATTTACAGATCTAAAACTGTTGGGTTGATATTTAGACGAGTTATATATATATATATATATATAGTTAAAACTAGTTAAACTTTTGTGTAGCTCAAGCTACAAAGATATATTTTGTCATGCATCCAATTTCACCTAGAAAGATGCCTACGCCCGATGAAGCTAATTTGTTAAGCGAAATATTGCGTGAATAATATATAAAATATAACACCTAATTTTATAACACTCATTAGTGTGTTAAAGTTACATTCATAGACACTTATATATATATATATATATGAATATATTGTGAACGTTTTGTATATATTCAAATATATTTAGCTATGTTAAAAGACGTGCATATAGTCAAATCATAAAAAAACAAATAGTTTCACAGATTTCCACTGGTACATGGTATACTCGCTTATAGGTGCAAATTGGGTACTAGGTGCATTTTTTGAATTCAAGCGTCACTGATGAGTCTTTTGTTGGCGAACCACGAGTCTGGCGCAAATATAGAATTTCAATTCTGTTATCTATGATGAATTTGTTTATGATCACTGCTGGTTGATTTTTAATTCAACGAGGGTAGTACCAGTAGAGGAGCCAGCACGTCTGAATTGACTTGAGTTATCATTGATTTCTTCATAATTATAAATTAACTGTTTATAAAACTTTTTTACATTAAAAAAATAACTTCCTGTTCAAAGAAGGTACTAAGTTAAGCTGGCCTCTGAAAAGACATGTGTTGCAAATGTTGTCTTTTTATGTATTTTGTTTTTTTCCCTTCCTATCTTTTAATGCTTGCTCAGTACTGTTGTTTTCAATACAGGATAACAGTAATAATAACAGTAAGATTTTTTTATGATAAAAAATAGTATCTTACCTTTTGGTTTTGAAGTTGTCACTTTTTTCCCTAAAATATCAGATCAATACTTTCACAATCACATTTTTTGTTAATATTACATCATTTGTTAGACAAAACACAAGAAATAAAATATTTATGCAATATTCATTTATATATTAAACGTATGATGATCTTGTTATCTAATTTTAAACTAAACAAATGAATCATAGTAATGAAAAATAAAATAAATGATTCATTAATATCAGCTAATATTTTACCTATTAGTTTTGCAGGTTTTACTTTTTTCCCTAAAATAAAAAAGCAAAAATTCTAAATATTTCAAAATGCATACAAAGAAATTAATAACTTATTATTTTCATGCGATCTGACCTTACTTATATAATAACCCTCAGTTCATTTGAAGAAACGTCGGTTTATGAGATTTTTTTTAATTGTTTTTTGATTTTTATATAGATTATTACATTGGTTTTCTGTTTGAATGGTTTTACACTTTTTAGATCCCTATATAGCTTTTTGATCGTCATGTGCCATGTCTCTGTATTGAACTACAGTGGTTAACTTTTATTTATTGTTACTTGGATGGAGAGTTGTCTCATTGGCACTCATACCATAGTTCTTATATTTAAAAAAAAAGGAATTTACTATCTATGCAACATTTTTATAGCGTGATTAACATTTTTATATCAAACGTAAGTTTTGTTTTTTTATGTATTTTGTTTTTTTCTCTCTTCCAATCTTTTAATGCTTGCTCAGTTTTGTTGTTTTCAAATCAGGATAACAGTAACTATAGCAGTAAGTTATTTTTATGATAAAAACTAGTATCTTACCTTTAGGTTTTGTAGGAATTACTTTTTTCCCTAAAAATATGTAAGAGCAATAAATTCATGATTTTTTAATTTCATAAAATCAGACTCCACTTAAAATTAACTTTCGTATCATTTGTTAGACAAAACACAAGGAGTAAACTATCTGATGTATAAAATATTCATTTTTATATCAAACCTTTTTTGACTTTGTCTTAATAAAAAAAAAAAACCTAAACAAATAAATCATAGCTATGAATAATAAATGATTCAATGATAGAAACTTATATCTAACCTAATGGTTTTGCAGGTGTTACTTTTTTCCCTAAAATAAAAAAGGCAGTAAATCAAAATTTTTCAAAATGCATACCAATCTTTACCAAAAAAAAATGTTTAATTCATGCGATCTAATTCAACTTGGATAAAATCCTTCAGTTCATATGTAGACTCATCTGTTAAAGAGATTTTGTTTTATTCTTTCTTGTTTCTCGTTTTTTATATAGATAAGACTATTGGTTTCCCCTTTGAATGATTTTACACTCGTAATATTTAGGTCCCTATAATATTTCAAAGATGGGTGAACAAAACATATTCAGAGTTATGGATACAAGAAAAAATACAATGCGTTGGTAGTTTCGCATTTAGTCTTTTGGAAAAGATAAGAGATATGTAAGACAATATTTGATTCAGTAATTGACGCTAACATCCTGCCATTTGGTCTTGCAGGTTTTACCTTTTAAACTAAAATAAAAGAGCCATTATTCTCGCTTTTTAAAATGTAAACATATTTTTTTCAAATAAATTCATGATTTTTTTATTTGTATTATAACTTTCAATTCAATTGACAGACAAACACAAGAAATTTGATGTACATGGAACATTGTTTATAGCGTGATATACATTTATATATCAAACCAATTTTGATTCTATAATTTCTCTGAAAAAAACTAAATAAATTACTACTTGTTAAAAAAACTCAGTAAAGTCAGATGAGCTCTAACAACACGTGTTCTAGTAGTTAACATAGATTTTTTCTTGCTTTCGTCAATTTTTCACCAATATTGTATTTTTCAATACAGAATAAGAGTTATCCTAGCACTTAGGAGATTGTCAATAGAAACTCATATCTTACCTTTTGGTTTTGCAGGAACTACTTTTTTTCCTAAAATATAATAGTAAAGTCTTTATGTGCAAGCAGATTATTCAATATCTTGTTCCGATATTTAAATTGTTCATGCAAAATTATAGATGATTAAAACTACACAGATTGGCATAAAACCATGATTTATTTTAATAAAAAACATGCAAATAAGTTGATATTGTTGTCACCGTTACGCTTCATGTGATAACTAAATAATCAAAAACAAGAAACAAGCACATTGTTACAAGAACGATTTCATACTTTGTAAATAACACAATAACATACCAAAGGTTAAATCAAGCACATTAATAAAAAGTTAAGTTAACCAATAATGATCGGATAGGTGACAGACAGACAATTTGATTTCTTAATGTGCTTTCTCGTTGATGCATCTACATCTATCAAAAACGATTCTCATAATTCTTTAAACTATATAAATTGATATTATTTGTTCAGAAGTAATGCATTTGGTAATGTCCGCGTCACACTGTCCCGATTTTTATATACGATGGACACCCGAATGCAAAAATTGTAAGTTCGTAAAAAATTGGACCCGATCTCGTTAAAATACCAAAAGGTGACAGAAGCAAGTACGATGAATAACGAAGTCTATCCAATGGTGCCGAAATTATATACGATAGCAAAAGATGGACATACGAAGGTTAACCGAAGACGGGTATGTAAGCTTCATATCTCAGCCGAAGCCTACACGATGGATCACAAAGGCTACACGATGGATTACGAAGGCTACACGATGGATTATGATGATGGCGCGATGGCCATACGATGTCTAAAAGACGTCGTGTACAGCTTACGATGCATTTATATTATAAGGTCAAGGTCACAGTGGCAGTTGTAATACAAGGCAATATAACCCTCGTGGACACTCTAAAACCAATATGCTTCAAAAGATTTTAACCACATTTGGTATATTGTTCCTCCTTGTAATGATCTGACATTTTTTACGTTCAAAGCCAAAGGTCAAGGTAATGCATTTGTACTTGTTTTTACTCCTTGAAATAGCATAATAATCCGAACATTTGTTGCTCATTTTTTACCTGCTGGTTCTTAAGACAATATTAAAGGTATTTCCATTCACTGAATGTTTTGGTTGATTTATAAAAAATAGAATATGTATAAAATATGCATATTCAATTTACCATTTTCTGCATGTGTCATACACAAATATAGTGTCCATATTTGTCCCCAATATGTTACATACGAGGGGATGCCACTCTCGGCATTGCCTTGTGTGAACTGTAAAATGTGTGCACTAGTCTCAATAATTACCCATAATTATGCACATGTTTACTTATCTATCTTAAAGGAAAGGTAATGGGTTCGTTGATCCCTTTTATTCAAAAAGAGCTCTTTCCAGGAGAATATCAAAATAATATAGACAAAAGGAAGGATGTGTGGAAAGCAACTCAGACGATATATAAAAAATCAGAATAATGAAGAAAATGTTGATTTCCCTATATACGTGAACCTTCAGTGTTGGTGTTCGAGGCGCGTTTACGATTTTCATTTTGTTACTTGATATGAAAAATTGACAAAAAATAATATTTTACTTGTTAAAGTAAATCCTGAGCCTGTAATAGCTGCTCTTCCTGTTCCATTTGAATTAATAGAAACAACGCTGTCGCTTTTCTTGTTCTCATAGAATCATATTATATGAGCTCCATGTTTTGTTTTCTTAACTGTCGTATTAGACTGACCAGTGCATATCGTGCATGGCACTTTAAATGTATTTTAGTGCAAAAATTAACTTACATTAAACTGGATTTATTGCCGTCGTAGTTTCATCTTGTCGCCTTCGTACTTTTATTCGATTGCAACACGACGGAATTACGAGGTCTTCACGAAGTCGTATTGCCATCGTAACACCTTCAAGTAGCTTCGTGTAGACATCGTAATATCAAAACTGCCCGATGGAAACGATGGAAACACGAATGCAATACGATGTTCAAAGATGTATTCCCGGTGACAATACGATGGTGAGGAGGATACGAACCATCAACATCGGACGCACTTGCGGGCATTTTTTAACATGTTAAAAAATTTAGAACCCTACCCGAAGTTGTCCCCGAAGGCTAGAAAATGTGGCCGATGGTTCTACGATGGTTAAAGGCGGTACTACGAATAGCCCGATCTGGATGCGATCAGTCCCGATTTTGAAAATTCCCATAATCGTGTTGCCATCGACGTAAAAATTGGAACAGTGTGACGCGGGCATTAATGTTTGGTTTTTTTTATTTATTTTTGTGTGAATTAATTTTTTTTTTAAACATTTGACCAATTTTGTATTTTTCAATACAGAATATCATCAATACTAGCAGTTAGGTGATTCATATTAGAAACTTGTATCGTACCTTTTGGTTGGGCAGGAATAACTTTTTTTCCTAAAATATAAGAGCAATGATTTTACGTGCATGCAAATTTGTCAATATCATGTTTCCATATTTAAGAATTAATGCATTTAGAAAATTTGTGTTGCTGATTACTAATATGCATTTCATTCTTTTTTGTTGTTATATCTGTCTTTTTATGTGTTGTATGTTTATTTCTGTTTGAGTTCATCATTTTTCTTCAATTTTTAACATGAGACCAATATTGTATTTTTCAATACAGAATGTCAGTTAAACTAGCACTTAGGTCATTGGTAATAGAAACTAGTATCTTACCTTTTGGTTTTTGCAGGAATACCTTTTTTACCTAACATATATGTGCAACGATTTTCCGTGAATGCAGATTTGTCAATATCATGTTTACATATTTAAATTGTTCGTGCAAAAATAAGCAGATATTTAAAACTGCACGGTTTGGCAATTCAGTCTTCTTTGTTGCTAGTTCTGTCTATTATGTGCTATATGTTTGTTTCTTTTTGTGTAAATCATTTTAAAACTCGTGTAAAATATAGTAATTTTCAATACGAAATAGCAGTTATGTACAAAAGTTGATTCAATGTAAACCTAACATCTTACCTTTTGATTTTGCATGTTTTACTTTTCTCCCTAAATGAAAGTGAAATTATTTTAAATTTTTTATATATCTTTTTTCTACCTCTTCAACGTGTGAACAATATTGTATTTTACAAAACAGAATAACAGTTATAATAACAGTACGTTGGTTCTATAATAGCAACTAGTATCTTACCTTTTGGTTTTGCAGGAATTACTTTCCCCCCTAAAATATAACAGTAATGGTTTTACGTACATTTGGATTTGTCAATATCAGGATTTTATATTTAAATTATGCGTGCAAAAATAACAGATAATCAAAACTAAACAGATTGGTGTTAAAACAAGATTATTTTGATAAAACATTAGGCCATTAGTTTTCTCGTCTGAACTGTTACATATTTGTCATTCCAGGACTTCCCAGTGCTTACTACTTAGTAATGGTTTTCTAATTGCTGAGGGACGTACGGAGATCCATAGTTGTTAACTTCTATGTCCTTTGATTGAAATAAAGTTTCACGCAAATGATGGGGAGCTACAAGCAAGATGCTCACATTGACTTTGTACTTTAAAACCCTGTAGAAAAGGAAGATTAACCAAGGAATGAAATACAGGAAGGCTACTTTCATGTTATTTACTGCCATCAGTTGTTTTCTCAAAAGTTATATTGCGTTAATAAATATATTACTTACAGATCAACGATGGCTATTTAACTTTATTGGGTAAATGGTTTGTTAATTTTTTTCATTTCATTAAAAACATAATATCAAATATTTAATTTGTTATTAAAAAAAAGAACTTCTTATAAGATGAAATATTAACCGCTTAAAACAGTATTTAGTTCATTTTACTTCAATAATTTAATTACATATTTTTGGTTTTCTTGGAAATTCATAATCAACGTATCCTTAAACCTCTTTGATACCAGTTTAAGCAGCAAAATGAACAGATTTTCTGTTGTCTCTTTATAAAGAACGGATTTTAGTATAACAAAAAAAAAACAGATAGATATCCAGATAAATCTTTAAATGTTTACCTGTATGGCCAATCACTTGAACTTCTGCCAAACTGAGAATACCTTTTCCGCTTCTCAAAATTTTCACATAGCGACCTGAGATTGGAGTCTTGCATGTTAACACTATGACTTGTCCATTTTTACCAGGTCCTTTAAAATAACTGCAATGTTTCATCTTATTAAGATTTAGTCCAACTGTAACAACTATATTCTTTAGTCGATGACCTGGAAAGATATCAATATCAAGAGTATATACATTGTTCTTTAATCTTCAATCTGTCTGCGCCAATCATCACATCACCGATTGTATGCAAAATAGTTAGTACACTCTTTGTATTGACACATATTTTTATTCAAAATAAGTTTTCCTTTTCTTTTTTAAGTATATACATTTTTTTTTAGTTTTCATCCACAAGAAAATAAGGTTCGAAATAGCTCGACTCGATCACCAGATGATGATCTGGCCTTGCGGTCATAACACTTTCGAGTCAGTTTTTTGTACTCATACTCCATTATCAACCATTCAAAATGCTGGATTTAATTTTTCGAGCATGATTTTTGTGCTCCGAGCACTGAGCAAAATTTATGACTTCAAACCCTGGTCTATTTCTTGCATGGTTTATTTGAAAACAATTCAACATATATAACTGGAGATGGTTCTGGATTATAAAAGTACATTATTCACAATGTAGGTTGACATATTTACCAAAAATTTCACCGAATTTTTTAAAGGTGATTTTTTCCGATAATAAGATTATTTATCAAATGATATAGAGTTGTTTCCCGAAGGTAATAAAAAGTTCGAAACATTAATTAATCTAGTTAGTTGATATTATCATATGAACATGTCTTAAATAGTATAACATTTTAAAAATTATATCAAAGTTAACACTCTTAGGTATCACAGGTCAATTTATTTTGAATCTTATGACGAGTGCAATTTTTTTCGGACTACTTACCACAGCAATCTTTTCTGTTAATAATATTGATCTGTTTTACGTTGACAGTTTTTCCCAAATCAACACTCCAATATGCATTTTTTTGGTTCTTTGTGTGTGTAAACGTGTTTTCCACTCCATCAACTGCCTTTGAAGCAGCATATTTTCGATGCCATGTTGAACTCTGTGATGCTTTTTTTCGAAGGGCATAGTTATTTCCTGTAGGAAATTAATACATTATACATTTTTAAATTAACATATGCATAGAAATTCCTCATGAGAAGGTATTTCAGAGTTTCTGGTTACAGGAAAGCTGTACAACCAAGAAAACCAATTGGTGGAGTTGAAATCATCCATTCAAAAATTTAAAGGCCCCACCAAGTGTTTGTTGGTTGATCGTCATTGAATATCTGTTTCACAGACGAGGACGGATGATTCGATTGTCGTTACCATTATCTCGTCTTCTTTGAACAGAATGTAGCCTACCGAAATAAACTTATCACTGGTTAAGTACTTACATAAACATTACGACTGGTGCCCAATTTGGTTGAGGATTTGCCTATTTTTTTTAAAATCTGATATCCTCCACCCCTATTTGCTTTTAGCATCGTGTTACAGTTTCGGTTTTTTTATTGTGTTTATTTTTTTTTTTTTTTTTGTATTTTGATCCTTCTTAATTGCCTTGATTTACAAAACCCAAAACCAAACACCAAATACTGTTAATTATGTCTAGTATCAAAATATAATTCATTCCTGCATAATTGCTCATTTGATTTCAATAAGAGTAATATGTACAGGCAGAACTGATGATAAGCGTTTTACACACGCAAACTATTAGAAAATACTTTGATGAAATTGTATCTAATGATTCCATGATCACTTTTTTTCAGCTTATGACAATGTAAATTTTATTCTTCAAAAAAGTTGTTATGCCTGTGATCAACTAAAAACCTGCTTATAGTTGTGTTACTACGTCTGTTAATTGATTTAAGCCATTTCAATTCATATTTTATAGTGTTTTTTTCTATGTTGTGATGTTCCATTTTTGTTTCTGATAAGGGTGAAGTCAGGAGTTTGATATTCAACAGTTTGTTGCTGTGGTTCATTAATATTTCTAGTTTCTGTTTTATATAGATTCCACCGATAGTTTTCCTGTTTGAATGGTATTTAATGGTTTTCAGGGCATATGATACAGATTTGATCCCGTATTTACATTTTGATAAAAACATATCTGTATCGGGGTTTTTACTTGATTAAATCAAATATGTAATAAAAAATATACCTTCATGTGCTATTTTTTAAGTAAAATGATTTTGCATATTGCTCAAAATTCGGATTCGTGACCGTATTTTCCCATTCGAAAAAGGACATACCTTTTTGTTTTAAAAGATAAACACAAATTGTTTTTTGTTAAATAATTTGTAATTTCTAGATTTTATAAGTATCCTAAAAATGTATACATTTTTTATTCAGAAATAACTCATACTTATCAAATGTTCATGAATGTAGAAAAAACATCATTGTTTGCTGTATTTTTATCATTTTTTTAAAAATTGCACTATTTACGTTTTCATGAAAATTGGCAAACATAATGTTTTCGCGTAATCAAACCAAATGGCATTTTAAAAAGGGGTTTTCAAGTTAGATAAGTTTGAATGATAAAAATCAGTCGAAAATTGAATCTTTTCCCGATAAGTCATAGTATGACGTCACGAAAAAAACAATTTACGTAAGCAAAGTCATTACCTCCCCTCTAACTGTATCGAATACCCTTAATTGTTCAAATCATGTGATACACGTATACACTAAAAACTGGATTTCTCCTTACCAATGTATGTACCACCGTCAAAAGCGATGACTTCCTGTAACATGTGTTATCTACGCCAAAAAGTAAAACCACAAAAATACTGAACTCTGAAGAAATCTCAAAACGGAAAGTCCCTTATCAAATGGCAAAATAAAATGATGAACACATTAAACGAATGAACAACAACTGTAATATTCCGGACTTGGTACAGAAAGGAGTAGGTCCTGTAAGGACCGATTTTGGCCTCAAATTTCTGGTTCATCTGACAAAAGATTTTGACCTTTTATGAAACACTAAAATGTCTATTTCCTTTAAATCAATTAGTTTATGTGAAAGATTTGAACTGATTTAGTCATTAAAAACGATCCGAATCAAGCTCAATTATAAAAATCAACCAAATATGCTGAAAATGTCACTTTTCGGATGTTTTTTTTTTCAAAAATGAAAGTGGCCGCATCCGTGTTCATCCGCAACCTTTATATATGTTATGTATTATCATAAAATACAACTTCCATTTCAATATTAAGGATGAACACGAAATCGGCCACTTTCTTTTTACACGAAAACCGTCCAAAATTTAACGAAAATGCTAGAATTGTGAAGAATTCAGTAATTTAGCATGACTTTAAGGTGCCAGTACCCGATATTTGTTCATTGTATAGTAAAAATTATCCCATATTTATGTAGCACAAACACTCTTCTGTTCAATAAATAACTAAAAGTTTACATTTTATTAATTTTGTAAAACTGCTATATTTTGAGGCAAAATAGGGCTCTTACCGGACCTACTCCTTTCAAATGTAGAAAATGGTGGATTGAACCTAGTTTAATAGCGATAAACCTCTAATATTTTCGAGTCGACAGTCTCATTAAATTCAGTTATATTAACAACGATGAGTAAATAAAGTGTAACAACTATGGGAACAACAACAACACGAACCCCACCAAAAACTAATGGTGATTCCGGAAGGGTAAGCCGATCCTGTTCCACCTGTCGTGCTTATCATATAATTACAATTTAAAAGCGAGTAAATAGTCTTATTCGGTAAGTCGCATTCGTAAAAAGGTAAGTGGATGATAGTTATGACATAAGAAACATGTTCGATATCATCTGTATTTATAATGAATATTTCATAACGGTCAACCAACTGTTCATGGAGTGCGTAAAATTTACGAAGTTGTGACTTTAATTTCAAAATTTGGAACTTGGAAGTTTAAAAATAAAATGGTGAAAATTGAGCAGCTGAAATCATCTCGTTTGTCGTATTAAATTGAGAAAGGAAATGGGGAATGTGTCAAAGCGACAACAACTCGACCATATAGCAGACAACAGCCGAAGGCCACCAATGGTTCCTCAATGAAGCGAGAACTTCCGCACCCGTAGGTGTTTTTCAGCTGGCCCCTCAAAATATGTATACTAGTACAGTGATAATGGACATCCTACTAAATTCCGAATTATACACAAAAAACTCAAATTAAAAAGCATACAAGGCTAACAAAGGCAGGAGGCTCCTGACTTGGGACAGACACAAAATTGCGGCGGGGTTAACCATGTTTATGAGATCTCAACCCTCCCCCAATACCTGTAGATAGTGTAGAAAAGTAAACGCATAACAATACGTTTGTATATTGATACTATTGGATACTATGTCGTATAGTTTTGTTTTCAACCGATCTCTTAATCAATTTCTAGATACAAGTCCTAATCAAATGGCTAAATCAAAAGCTCAAAGACATGAAACAAATGGATAACAACTGTCATATTCCTGACATGGTACAGGCATTTTTTTATGTAGAAATGATGGATTGTATGAGAGTCGCACCAAAATTCGGTTATATTTACAACGATGAGTGAACAAAACAGACATAACAGGTAAAATTGTCAAAATATTGGTACAGCAGTCATCACTGTGTCACAATCTCAAAACAAACTAATATTTAACAACATAGCACAAAAAGCATCTATCAAATATTCATTGCTTAGCGTATTCAACGTCAGAAAATGTAAACGTTACAAAGGAAAAAATATAAAAATAAATGTGTCGTTCAATGATTTTAAGGTCAACAAATTCTGTTTGCATGTTTTGAAGTTCTACTTTGCACCTTCTGATTTTGCCTTTGTTCCATCCATTACAGTGTGTTTTGCAATTATGCAGGTGAAACTTTAGGGTTTGAAATATTTTTCTGCAATCGATTTTTTGACATGTCAGTTTATAATCATCATTTATGGTATGAATCTGTCAGACAGTTAAACGAGTTGCTGACGTCAATAAGTCTTGTTGCAGCAGGTGTACGTTTTCCCGTTTGGAATATTCCAATTGGCTGGTTGAGTCTTTTATTTCCCAGTCTGAGCAATACTGAGAGCAACATGTTTTAATTACTGATTAAAGTGTGGCCAGGGATTGACAGAACTGTTTCCGAATGTAAAAAAAACGGAAAAAATCAACAAAATACGTGTTGTGTTATTAAAGTCAGTCAGCAAACATTAAAACTACAAAAAATCTACATATGTGTGTAAAAACAAAAGCCTTAACATCATATTATCCAGTAATGCCTATCATTACACGTTTCTGGGAAAGCCGGGTTTTTTTAAGCTTGATTTTTATAGTTAATCTGAGGTAAGTGCATGCATAGGATATTTCATTCATTCATTACATCATTCATTGATGAAAATGTGTTACAACTAGGATTCCAAGCTGTTCCTAATTATTGTTAGCTATATTTGCACTGAGAAAATATTTCATATATTAAGAGTCAAAATTATAAGTTAGTGAGCCAACTCATTTACATATTTGTGAAAGGTCTAGATCGATTGTTTTTGCTATTTTGAAATACAACCGGAAAACACAGGATCTACCTTAAAAAGTGACACCTTTACTTTTAAACCATAATACTTTTTCCTTGAAGGCGAAACCCCGCCAAATTATAGTATGTTACAACCAGTCGACATTAAATATTTCTTGAATTTGACAGTTGTAGGAAATTAATCCTCAATTTCATTGGGGTAAAATATTTCTCAGTAATAAACATATATTATGAGTGTTCGGTGTTTTTTTATTGAATATTTAGTAAACTTTATGTTTACATTGTTCCTGGAGCTTGTACAAAGGATTTTTTTTTTGGAAAAGCGCACATTTCACACAAACTAAGAGAGGACACACAATAATGTTAAATATAGATTGCTGTTCGTGTGAGCAAAGGCTCCATGTTGAAGGCCGTACCTTGCCCTATAACTTTTATAAGTTGTTGCTTGGATGGAGAATTGTCTCATTGGCAATCATACCACATCTTTCGATATCTATGTACACTGATTTTTTTCTTCAAATTGTTAATTTTTGCTGCATATTTCTTAAACATGGACAGGTTATTACATAGCCTAAATGTTTGTATTACAAATTCCTTTCTCACGTTAATTTTTCAGTGTGTATGATAGTCAATAGCATAACATTTTACTGTAGCTATGGAATTTCAACAATAAATTTTCTAATGGAGCTAGTCTTTCATTTTAACTCAGTTGCAGCTTCATTTGTTATAAAATTATTATCAAAAGATATGTTTTTTTGGTATAGGGAATCAAGTTAAAATGAGAGCAACTGCTCAATGATGGTACCCCACCGCAAGTGGATAATTTCTAAAGTGTAAAAATATGTAAGTGTTCGGTAAATAGGAAGTTGCTGAGGGATGAATCTGAAAACACATTACAGCTAACTCATATAAACCCTTAAACCAAGTTTCAGAAATTCTTGTATTTTAGTTGCTGGAAAATAGCGATGAAAATATCAATGTGACGGACGGATTGACAGACTGACGGATGGACGGACAGTGCTAACAGTATGCCCCATTTTTTAAAGCGGGGTATAATAAGAGAAAAACTTTCCATATAAAGAATTTTTTATTTTCAATTTTCACAACATTCGGTCAAATCGTCGTGTTCAATGCACTTTAATCTTCTCGATTTATTAGGATCACATATATCTCTGTCCATGCAACTTTCCTTTGAATTTGACTCAGTGACTTAAGTCCATATTAGAATCATGCAAAATTCGTTTCATTGGTAGCAAGCCTACAAAAAAAATAATATCTTATTTAGGATATAAAAATTTAAGGAAATTCATATATAGTTTTTGGATATAGAAATTATCAGGTGAGTATTAATTCTTTAGAATGCATTTTGAATATCAATTGTAGGAAGTTAACTTCGAATCATAAAGAAAATATTTCTAAAATGTATGCTGTTATTATGAGACGGTAAATGGAAAATATTACTCATTTTTAGCTACATGTACCTCATATCAAAACTAGTTGACAAAAATACAAATTTTGAGCCTTTCGTGATATCACAAATTAAGATTTTGCATGATTCTCATCTGGACTACAACTTAATTCTTAAAGTTAAATTGTTTATCCTTATCAATTTATAATGTATATTTGGGTTTTTTTTCTTCAACATCTAAGCTGCGTGATTTCGTTTTGATATTATTTACGTTCCTTATAAAAATATAAAACATCACTATCAGAATGAATTTTTAATCTAGGTCAGAAGAATCAGTGCATCACAACGACTTGTTATCAACCAATTTTAGTGTTAAACGAATGATCGTCGTAATCATTAGAAGGCTGAGTGACCCTTTAGCTACCAACAGATATTTTCTTATGTTTCAAAAGAATCAGATATTCAGCAAAAATCAGGCAATTTCAATGTCAGTTTCTCTTTTTGTCTGTGCACCTGAATATTTTAACAATCTTTAGAATCTTATTTTGTGTAAACGTCTCTGTGAGGTATTGATACTTAAGATGATACAAAGGTACAAACAATATTTCTGAATGAAAATCTTAACCTATTCATCTTTCCTATTTCCCAATCAAAAATGGCGGAAAACTCCCACCTTTAGTACGATAAGTTACAATATGTTGCACAATTGGTTGAATATATCTCGAAGTTTTCAAAGTACAAAATAAATTAAATATTAAGTAATAAACTCAAAACCTCAATTTTTTTTTATCAAAACAACTTGTTGAGAAAAGATTGAAAAATATCAAAAACGAATCTAATATTCTCTTCAATGGGCGGTACACGAAAAGTACTTATAATTAGTATACATCTTTTAAGATTGAATTTTCTTATTCTTTGCCAAAGTGTAGAATTTTCAATGTTTTGTTTCAAAAACATAAAATGGCAATATATAGTTATCAAATGTACCAGGATTATAATTTAGTACGCCAGACGCGCGTTTCGTTTACATAAGACTCATCAGTGACGCTCATATCAAAATATTTGTAAAGCCATACAAGTACAAAGTTGAAGAATATTGAGGATTCAAAATTGCAAAAAGTTGTACCAAAAACGGCCAAGACAATCTATGTCTGGGATAAGAAAATCCTTATGTTTTCGAACAAATCAAGTTTTGTAACAGGAAATTATTAAAATGACTACATTATTGATATTCATGTCAACACCGAAGTGTTGACTACTGGGCTGGTGATACCCTCGGGAACGAAACGTCCACCACCAGTGGCATGGACCCAGTGGTGTAAATAGTTATCAAAGGTACCAGGATTATAATATAAAGTTAGGAAAATAGTAAAAATTTACCCTGATAAATTTTAGTATCCCCTTTTCCTTGCTTTCTTACAAATTAATCCTACTGTATTGTACATTAGCAGATGTATGCAATCAGCACCATCAAAAGATTCAATTTCCTAAAATGGTTTTATCAAAGTTTCTTTTTTTGTGTAAACATAACAATATGTTTTTAAATGCTATGCAATATTGCAAATTTGACCAAATACGGAATTTCAATCCATTGGAGTGATACCTTTTCTGAAACTGTTTACACATATCTATCAAAAAATCATATTGTATTAAGACTTTGCATCAAAAAGTTCCTGCGAAAAAAAAGTGCTTGTAAACTGAACAATAATTGCTGGACCATTTGCCGGTCTGACAAAATAGACAGTCAAGTAGAAAATAGCCATAAAAACTTATAAAAAATAATCTTGATATTCTTATTAAAAAAAATTCACAAAACTACTAAAATCAGAAGAAAATTCAGAAAGAAAAGGCCCGAATCAAATGGCAAAATCAACACACGACACATATAAAACAAATGGAGAACGACTGTCATATAATTGACTTGGTATATTAATTTCAAAATGCAGAAAATGGTGGATTCAACATGGTTTTAATGCGCTAAACCGCTCACTTGTATGACAGTCGCATCAAATTCCATTATAGTGACAATGATATGTAAACAAAACAATATTAAAAAAAAACATTTTGAGAGCTAAATTAGTCATCAGCTGTCTCAATATAAATTTTATGGCACAATAACTTTTATGTTTGAAGTTACCACCATGGCAAAATATCCGAAAATTGATTTTTCCTCGAAAAAACATTTTTTTAGTGATCAAAGAGAAATCTATGAGATTTAATTTTGATATAAAATATGAGAAGAAAGATTTTTAGATCTCATAAACATGCCTAACCCCGCCGCAATTTTGGTCTGTCCTAAGTCAGGAGCCTCTGGCCTCTGTTAGTCTTGTATGATTTTTAACTTGTGTTTAATTCGGAGTTTAGTATGACGTCCTTTGTCACTGTACTAATATAGGTATTTTTTAAGGATCCAGCTAAGGACACCTACGGGTGCGGGAAATTCTCACTACATTGAAGACTAATTGGTGGCCTTCGGCTGTTGTCTTCTCTATGGTCGGGTTGTTGTCGCTTTGACACAGTCCCCATTTCCTTTCTTAATTTTATTTTAAAATATGATTTAAGAAAAGAAAAGGAGAAAAGGTGTTACCGACTAATAGTAGTACCTACAAGTAAAATTCAATCCTATATAAAATAAATACTGTTTGAGTAAACTCCTCTTTAATGTTCCGGATGACATTAAAGATATTACGTTCAAAGAAACACACATATTTGGTATTTAATAAATTAGTCTACACAATGCAATAAATCAAGTTACTTTCTTTGTTCAAACAAATAAGCTAACTCATAATTGACAATCTGTCTCAAAGCAAGCGAATTGTAAACTACGCTTTAACAATCCAAGATATGGGTATATAGTTAAAATGTAATCTAACGCAATAACGGAATACCGTAACTCAAACAGAATTTTTTAAAGATCGTACTCATTTGATGACTTGAAATCTCACATGTGTTGTCATTTACTGTCGATTTACCAAATGATTTTATCAGTGTCAATAAGTGTTAGGCTTAAATGAATATATAAAAATTGTTTTAGTCCAAGTCGTAGAATTAGCACAACTTTTTTTCGTAATTTTGGGGTTTCCAATACTTTTTGACATCGTCTTTTATTAGGTTAACAAAGTACCTTTTTCATTTGGACTCAACTTTTTATACTTATGCAGACAAAACGCACGATACAGAAAAACGAAGCGCGCCTTTCCAGAAAAGCTAGTTCGATTAGACATTACGTTTCAGTAAACAATTGAGTCCAAACTACAGCTTAAACCAATGAACCTTAACAATAAATATCTTTAATATTTTGATAACGCATGAATTATTTCTGAAAAAACATATCAAACATTTGACCTCTTAAAGTATATGGAGCTAATTTAGGACAAATATATCGTATTTCATGTATTTCTAGAACGTCTTAGAACAGTGTAAATTCCGGGAGAATTACTTGTTACTCTTTTTATTATTTAAATTTACTTCGGGAACAACAATTTTTTATCCCGATCAACTAAAGCGAATGAAAACGGAGGAATCGATCTAATTCATTTTAATAATGATTTGGTGAACAAGTGGCTTATCCTATGATTTTATATATTCAAAATTAATAAATACTGTTTTATACTGGTGCTGTTCTTGTTTTTGTACATTTATGCTTAAAAATCAAATGTATTGGTAAGTATACTTATAGAACCTTGACGAATGTATAATGCACCGTTTCTTCTATGTATTTCGAACTACTTTTAGCAACAAAAATGTAGAAAGAAGTTCTAGCAAATTAAAATACTTCTTTTTATGGATATTGAAGGAATTAAACGACATCAATGCCAGTCTCCAAAAATTAAACATCAGCAATCATATTTACCTTTAGGCATCGTTTTCGTATGTTTCTTTCCTGAAATGTAAACGACATCATTAGAGTAAAAATGTTTCAGTGTTAAATTTTGTAAGTAACAACGCGCAATCTCGCAATTTGAAATGTTTCTTCAAAATCGATGTTTTGTTGGCAGATTTTAAGTCAAAATCCTTTAAGTGTACAAAAGTTGGTTAAACGATAGAAACTTATATTTCACTTTTTGGTTATCCAGGTTTTACTTTTTCCCCTAAAATGAAGTAGCAATAAATAAATTCATGATTTTTTTTCATGCAATCTGACTCTTTTTGGATTATTAGCTTCAAATAATTTGATATACAAAAACAACAAATTTTCTATCTATGCAATAATTTTTATTGCGTGATAATTTTTTTTTTTTATATCAAACCTATTTTTATTCTGGAATGTTTTAAAACTGAAAATGATTTCCTGTTCAAAGAACTCAATAACTTAAGCTAGAATCTAATGAAACATGTGTTGCTAGTTTCGTCTTTTCATGATTTTTTTTACTCTTTTTTATTGTTGTTATAAATACATGATAACAGTAATAACAGCAGTTAGTTATGTTTATGACAAAAAATAGTATCTTACCTTTAGGCTTTGGAGGAATTACTTTCTTCCCTAAAATATAAGTCCAATAATTTTCATTTTCAAAATGTATACAAAATAATCACAAATAAATGATTTGTTAATTTCATGAAATATAACTCAAATTGGATTTAACATTCAAATCATTTGTTTAATAGACAAAACACAAGGAATTCACTATCTATGCAGTATTCTTTTTTTCATATCAAACCTGTTTTGATATAGTAATTAATTTGATTAATAAATCTGACTCCACTTGGATTTAACATTCAAATCATTTGTGAGACAAAACACAACGAGTAAACTATCTAATATATGCAATATACATTTTTATATCAAACCTATTTTGACTTAGTTATTTAATAATTAAAAAAAAACCTAAACAAATGAATTATAGTAATGAACAATAGTTGGTTCAATGATAGAAACTTATATCTTACCTATTGGTTTTGCGGGTTTTACTTTTTTCCCTAAAATTGAAAAGAAATAATTTAAAATTTTCAAAATGCATACAAATATTTACAAATAAATCGATGAGTTTTTAATTTCATGCGATCTGACTCAAATTGAATACTTACCTTCAGTTCATATGTAGACTCATTCATTAATGTGATTTTTATTGTTTCTCGTTTTTCGTTTGTTCTATAGATGAGATCATTGGTTTTTCCGTTTGAATTGTTTTATACTTGGTTTTTCTTCTTCAATTGCATGCAATCTGACTGAGATTGGATTATTAGCTTCAAATAATTTGATATACAAACACAACGAATTTTCTATCTGTGCAATATTTTTATTGCGTGATAATTTTTTTTTTTATCAAACCTATTTTTTTTCTGCAATTTTTTAAAAATGAAAATGATTTCCTGTTCAAAGACACATAAGTTAAGCTGGACTCTAATGAAACAAGTGTTGCTAGTTTCGTCTTTTCATGATTTTTTTTCCTCTCTTTTCTTTTGTTGTTGTTATAAATACATAATAACAGTAATATCAGCAGTTAGTTATGTTAATGACAAACAATAGTATCTTACCTTTAGGCTTTGGAGGAATTACTTTCTTCCCTAAAATATAAGTCCAATAATTTTCATTTTCAAAATGTATACAAAATAATCACAAATAAATGATGTGTTAATTTCATGAAATATAACTCAAATTGGATTTAACATTCAAATCATTTGTTTAATAGACAAAACACAAGGAATTCACTATCTATGCAGTATTCATTTTTTCATATCAAACCTGTTTTGATATAGTAATTAATTTGATTAATAAATCTGACTCCACTTGGATTTAACATTCAAATCATTTGTGAGACAACACACAACGAGTAAACTATCTAATATATGCAATATGCATTTTTATATCAAACCTATTTTGACTTAGTTATTTAATAATATAAAAAAAAACTAAACAAATGAATTATAGTAGTGAACAATAGTTGGTTCAATGATAGAAACTTATATCTTACCTATTGGTTTTGCGGGTTTTACTTTTTTCCCTAAAATTGAAAAGAAATAATTTAAAATTTTCAAAATGCATACAAATATTTACAAATAAATCGATGAGTGTTTAATTTCATGCGATCTGACTCAAATTGAATACTTACCTTTAGTTCATATGTAGACTCATTCATTAATGTGATTTTTATTGTTTCTCGTTTTTCGTTTGTTCTATAGATGAGATCATTGGTTTTTCCGTTTGAATTGTTTTATACTTGGTTTTTCTTCTTCAATTGCATGCAATCTGACTGAGATTGGATTATTAGCTTCAAATAATTTGATATACAAACACAACGAATTTTCTATCTGTGCAATATTTTTTATTGCGTGATAATTTTTTTTTTTTTATCAAACCTATTTTTTTTCTGCAATTTTTTAAAACTCAAAATGATTTCCTGTTCAAAGACACATAAGTTAAGCTGGACTCTAATGAAACAAGTGTTGCTAGTTTCGTCTTTTCATGATTTTTTTTCCTCTCTTTTATTGTTGTTATAAATACATGATAACAGTAATAACAGCAGTTAGTTATGTTTATGACAAAAAATAGTATCTTACCTTTAGGCTTTGGAGGAATTACTTTCTTCCATAAAATATAAGTCCAATAATTTTCATTTTCAAAATGTATACAAAATAATCACAAATAAATGATTTGTTAATTTCATGAAATATAACTCAAATTGGATTTAACATTCAAATCGTTTGTTTAATAGACAAAACACAAGGAATTCACTCTCTATGCAGTATTCATTTTTTCATATCAAACCTGTTTTGATATAGTTATTAATTTGATTAATAAATCTGACTCCACTTGCATTTAACATTCAAACCATTTGTGAGACAAAACACAACGAGTAAACTATCTAATATATGCAATATACATTTTTATATCAAACCTATTTTGACTCAGTTATTTTATAAAAAAAAAACTAAACAAATGAATTATAGTAGTGAACAATAGTTGGTTCAATGATAGAAACTTATATCTTACCTATTGGTTTTGTGGGTTTCACTTTTTTCCCTAAAATTGAAAAGAAATAATTTAAAAAATTTCAAAATGCATACAAATATTTACAAATAAATCGATGAGTTTTTAATTTCATGCGATCTGACTCAACTTGAATACTTACCTTCAGTTCATATGTAGACTCATTTATTAATGTGATTTTTATTGTTTCTCGTTTTTTCGTTTGTTCTATAAATGAGATCAGTGTTTTTTCCGTTTGAATTGTTTTATACTTTTTTTTTTTCTTCAATTGCATGCAATCTGACTGAGATTGGATTATAACCTTCAATCCATATGTAGACAAAAACAAGGAATTTACTTTATGTATGCAACATTTTTTTTTGTGTGATAAATATTTTAATATCAAACCTGTTTTTAATCTGTCATTTCTTTTGTGAAAAAACTCAAAAACATTGCCTGGCCTTCAGGTAGACGAAATTGACTCTAGACAAAAGTATTGACTTTTTATGTCCAAAAATAGGCTGATCGAACATGTTTTGACTTTATTTACTGGCTACCTAAGTTTGGGATTAATTGAAATTATGAAATTCATTATTCCAATGAGAATGATTTTTTTTTTTTGTTAAGATATTTAACAATAACATTTACGTTAATGTATTTTGGCATTTCGATTCGAAAAATGACCTTTTAATGGAATAAAACGTCTTATTTGTAAACTTTCTCTTTTTTTCTCCTTTTAAAATAGGCCATTAAAAAATAATTTATCTGTCAATTGTGTGGAGAATTTCATGAAAATATAGGACTTGGCGATTCTAACCATTCATAACTTTAGTTTCATTGATAATACATGATACAACCTCGCCTAGTGCCAAGTTTGTAGGTCGTTTAAAGTTGCTGTACACATTCTGCACAATTTGATTTAATCAATATAAATGTATGAAAAGCATAACCAGTTTAAATGTAAACTTACTATCACTTAATCCAATCAAATTGCATATGATTCAATAAAAATAAGCGGTCTACATCAGGATATGTAAAACGGGTAACTGGGTAGGGAGAAAATGACAAATATTTTAAGGGATTTTTTTCGCAATAACGAATAAAATTTGTCAACCAAAAGTTTTCTTATACTTTTAACATGTTCTGTATTAGTATATTTTTCAAATCGTTAATTTGTGTACTTAAGGCAATAGATCATTTAGGCTTCAAAAGTCTACAAATGGCTTTATACAGAAGATTCATCTTTTCAAACAATTATTGTTTCACAAATAAGAAGATACATCGGCGATTCATTTCTTAAAAGACTGCCAAACAATTCATTCTGATTGGTACAGTGGTAGGGTCATCAAATAAGAAACATGAACAGTGGTAAAGCAAACATCGAATTCCCTTACTATCAAGATATTACATTTTTCATATTAGATGTATTTTCAAGCACAAGTTTCAATATCAGCCAAAGAGCCGAAGGCTCGAAGGATGATATTGACCGAGGAATGATCTCGACCGAGGGATGATATTGACCAAGGGATGATACTACATCTGATATGAAAATAACATGATATGATCTTAATATCATATGCCACGAAAATGGAGAGAAAAAAACAGTTTATACATACATTATGTACAAGTAAATCATTTTAGTTAAATCATCTAAGTTTTTTTCTCACGTAGAAGTCCAAAAATTAAAAAGTTAACTGACGTTCGACGACAAATGTAGTACACCCAATATCGATTTTTTTAACAAATGTTAACAAAGGGGAAAACAACAGCATAAGATATTTTTATATTGACGAAAGAAAAAAAATAAACAAAACCTAATGCACACTGTTTGGAAATTAACATTTGTAAAATAACTTTGTAAATTATGCTGGAAACTTTTTAAAGTGCATTTACTAAAAACATATTTTTTTTTGTTTTGCATTTTTCATAATATATTAGCGTATCGTAATAGTAGACACCTACTTTAATTGTAATGTTTTTCAATGAAAACTTACCAATGAGATGTTTTTTTCCAGAATTTACCGAGTGTCGCCGAAACGCCATGTGATAATGTTACGGAAAGGCATTTGATAACAGTCGAAGCATGTGAAAAACGTTTCATATCAGCCCGCTAAACACCATTTCGGAAAAATATGGAATTCACGTTAATTAATGTTATTTCTATACTGTATAAATTATATGTTATTTCCTTCTTAGTAGATGATAAAAAATGATATTACACACTATAGTTCTATCTTTTTCTGTGTTTTACTCTCTTCAATTTTTTTACGTGTAACCAATATCGTCTTTTGGATACAGAATAACAGTAATAATAACAGTAAGTTGATCCTATGATAAAAACTAGTATCTTACCTTTTGGTTTTGCAGGAATTACTTTTTTTCCTAAAATTTAAGAGCAATGATTTTACGTGCATGTGAATTTTACATTGTCAGGTGTCCATATTTAAATTGTGAGTGCAAAAACTAGAAGACAATTAAAACTTAACAGATTGGCTTTTTTTTTAATAATTATGTTGATATTGTTGTCATTGTTATGCTTAATGTGATAATTAAGTAAAATGTTAACAAGTAACAAACTATCCCTATGTACAGTTTATTGACGATTCAAATTATAACAAAATATTGCCTCGCATTTGAATATCACGATAAAATTACAAAGTTAAAAACGCACCCATCAGAACCAAATATGATCGGGTGGTAGGTGATAGACATACAATTTTGATTTCTTTCGATTTCTATAATAATTGAAACTAAATAAATCAAATTTATTTTTTATTGCATTTGGTAAAGATATGTTTTTCCTAACCAATATGCATTTTTATCTTCTTTGTTGCTAGTTCTGTTTTTGCATGGGTTATATTTTTTTCTTTTAGTAACTTCAATTTTAATGCATGAGCAATATAGTGGTTTTTGGTACAACATAGCTGTAATGTACAAAAATTGATTCAATGATAGAAATTATTATCTTACCTTTTGGTTTTGCAGGATTCACCTTTTTCCCTAAAATCAATAATCAATAGTTCTACATTTTTCAAAATGTATACATATCATTACAAATTTATTCATGTTTTTTTTTCATTTCATGCTATCTCACTCAACTTGGAATAAAATTTTCAATTCATATTTGCACTAAATCAAAGAATAAACTTTCTATTTTTATTTTTTTTAATGCGTGATAAACATTTCATAGCAATCCTATTTTTATTCTGTAATTTCATTGGGTAACTAAATAAATGAATTATAAAACTAGTATCTTACCTTTTTGTTTTGCTGGAATTACTTTTTGAATTACTTTTTTACCTAAAATTTAACAGCAACGACTTTTTAACGTGCATGCAGATTTGTCAATATCATGTTTTCATATCTATATTGTGTGTGCAAAAATTTGCAGATAATTAATACTACACAGATTAAAACATGATTTTATTTTTATAAATATACGAAGCTATATAAAAGTTTTCGCCTGAACTGCAAGACACTTGTTGTTTTGGGATCTTTTATAGTTTACTATGGTATTGTTTTTTTTCTCATTGTTGAAGGACGTACGGAAATCTTTAGTTGTTTACTGCTATACTTGTTCTTTGTTCTGCCCTGGAATTTTTTTTCTTGTGTAATCATATATACCACATCTTTTAAATACTATTTTACATACATAAAACTATTCAAAATACAACATACATTTTCTAAATACTGCCCGTTCGTTAAGGCATGTCAAGTAGCATGTATATTTAAAAGGGTCATCAAATAGGATCTCATAATGAAAAATTAAAAATTTAGACTTTCTTTTTTGTAAGTTAGCAGTTTCAAAGACAACGGTAGCCATCTTGAAAATGCCATACCCAGATTTAAAATCTGCTCTTGCTGGTTAACATTGTGATGTAGTTCCATTACACTTGGTTCATTCATTCCCATGATAAAGACCAAAAATGTAGAAGAAAAAATAGTAAGAAAAGAAAAAAAAGGCAATAACAATATGTCACCTCATATACGATGAAATTGTCGTAATGACTTTTTTCTTCATCTTTTATAAATTGGATTTTATTAAGGGCTTTTCCAGGAAAAAATGTAGGGGGAGGGGGTTGGAAGGCACATTGTATTAATAATACATGGGTGATAGGTATCAGAGCAACTTTTCACACTATAATGCACTATTATTCTCGATTACAATTGTATGGTTGGCGGGTGCTGACAAAAACTGCCTTCCAACCCCCCCCCCCCCCCCCCCTCTTACATTTTTTTTTCTGGAATAGCCCTAACCCTATTATTATAATTGTTATTTTCATTTGTGAATACACCGCTTTGGAGTTTTTGGATTTTGCTGCGATGGGTCATATCTATGATGTACCATTGATTTCTATGATTATCGACGACCTTCAAAGTAACAAAACACAAAATACTTACTAACAACTAAGAAATATAAACCCAAAAAAAACACAACACATTTAATATGTAATGCATTATATAAGCAATATAGCATGCAGATAGCCAACATTTATACAATTATACTTACTTTTTGGTTTATGTATTTTTAATTTCGGCACTGAAATATATAACATAGTCTTTAAAAGTTAATTTTTAAACCTGATTTGAATAGGATATGATAATTTAAGACAACTTGTTTTTAGCAACTTCAGGACGATCACATTTTAAAAAGAATTCAAGACCTACGTCAATAGAAACTATTCATCTTTTAATATGTAGCATTCTCTACAAGCCTACAGGCGTCCCGAATGTATGTAAATTAAAACTAGATCAATGAAACTAACATATGCAGTAACAATTCTTATTTGATGTTCATATTTGATACATGCTGTCATAAAGATAATGTGTAAACTCCAAACACTGAATTGACATAAATAATATTAACCTTTTGGCATAGCTTTCAATATTTTTATTTAATTATTTTTTATTCATGCCATCGTTTAGAATACAACATACATTCTTATTTCCATATGAACCCCATGTTTAATCAAAATGAATTCATGATTTTGTGTACAAAGCGAGGGAAGATCATCATTGAAAAAATGGGGCTTTTTTTGCAATCAAATTAGTGTAAAATTCTGTAATAAGTAACACCTTTACATTTATTTTATTTTCTTTTATCAGTATTTGATTCACCTTGTTATCAAGGAATTCACTTAATGAATGGCTTTTTTTATTTTGAATTTATTGAACAATAAAACTAATATTTCACTCTTCACATTAAATATTTCGCGAAGCCGATTCTGTAAAATCTGAAGAGTCAAAAATTAATTTTATGGTTCAATAAATTCAAAATAGATTATTGCCATTCATTATAAATAAATCTCTATAAAAAATCAGAACTTTTTTAATTGTTTATATTAACAATAGCAATGTAGAATCATGTTGGCGAATGCATAAACGACGTCGGAGTGGGCGTGGTGCCATAAATATTGACAACATTGACAATAAAAGTAATACTTCCAACCAATTAGAAGACAGTAAATACACCAAATTTATTTATTATGACATGAAATGAATATGTTGTACCTTTTTTTCTATGTTTTTCTACATTTTTCTACCTTCAATTTGCAAAAACAGGCATAACGAGATTTGTAATTGCTAGCAGTACGGATGGCACATTTCTTGGGTAATGACAGCCATTTTAAATCCCACAGTCGAACAGCACATTAACAGATGCCGTCTTACACCTTTAAAAATTTCATAAAATTTGGAGCATTTTTTTTCCCATGGTACAGTGACCATTTCCAAAATTCCAAAGACGGGTGCCACGTTGTTACATGAACTGTTATATATACCAATAAAACTAAATTGCGTTAAATGTTATAATCTTTAAGAAAATATAGCTCTTATGTGTTTTCCAGAAGTGCAAATTCGGCCTTTTCCTAAGGACAACGATAACCATTTTGGAATGTCTCAATACTGCCCGTTCGTTAAAGCATGTCAAGTATTATGCGTATTGAGTGCCATCTAATTGAGTCTAATGATGAAAGATTCAGAATTTATACTTTTTTCGTATTTTAGCAGTTTCCATGGAAACGGTAGCCATTTTGCATATGCCATACCCCAAATGCAAAATTGCTCTCGCTGGTTAACACTATTGTGTGCAGTTACATTACAATTGGTTCATTCAATCCCATGATAAAAGCTTATCCAAAAAAGTGGTGGAAACAAATAGAAACAGAAAATTAAAATATGTCACCCAAATCCAATAAGAGTGATATAAGGACCTTTCCTTCGTCTTCTACAGATTGGATTTTATTGACCCTATAATTATAATTTCTTGATTTTTTTTTGTGTATACACCGCTTTGGAGTTTTTGAAATTTACTGCGATGAGATATATCTTTGCTGAACCATTGGTTTCTATGATTATCGACGACCTTCAATTTGCCAAAAAAACACCATCAAAAATACTAACAGCTAAAAAATTTAACCAAATAAAACACACTACTTTATGTAATGCATTTTAAAATAGCTAGCAAACATAAACAATTATACTTACGTCTTGGTTTATGTACTGAAATATATAACATAGTCCTTAAAAGTGATTATTTAAACCTGGTAATTTTTAATGTTTGTGTCATTTTGGTCTTTTGTGGATAGTTGTCTCATTGGCAATCATACACATCTTCTTTTTTATAACTAGGATTTGATAATTTAAGACAAATTTTTTTGTAACTTCAGGACGGTCACGTATTAAAAAGAATTCAAGACCTACGTCAATAGAAACTATTCATCTTTTAATATGTAGCATTCTCTACAAGCCTACAGGCGTCCCGAATGTATATAAATAAAAACTAGATCAATGAAACTAGCATATGCAGTAACAATCCTCATTTAATGTTCATATTGCATACATGTTGTCATAAAGATAATGAGTAAGCTCCAGACACTGAATGGACATTAAAAATATTTACCTTTTGGCAAAACTTTCTTAATTTATGGTAGTTGAACATAAAATGAAGTACGTCAAATAGAATTAATAACAAATAAATATTTACGATTTTATAAAAATATAAAGCCGAAAATTATCCATAAATATTCATTTTGAGTCATGCCGTTGTTTAAAATACAAGACCTTCTTATTTCCATATGAACCCCAAATTTGATTGAAATGAGATCATGATTTTGTGTACAAAGCGAGGGAAGGACATTTTTTTGGCTATTCTACACTCAAATAAGAGTCTAATTCTGTAATTAGTGACACGTTTACTTTTTTTTCTTCTCTTTTATCAGTATTTGATTCACTTTGTAGTTTACTAATTCACTTAATGAATAGGTATTTTTATTTGGAATTTATTGAAGCATCAAAATGAATTTTTGACTCTTCACATTGAATAATCCGCGAAGCCGATTATGTAAAATCTGAAGAGTCAGAAATTAATTTTATGGTTCAATAAATTCAAAATAGATTATCGTCATTCATCATAGATAAATTTCTAAAATAAATAAGGCCCAAAGAACTTTTAAAGATATATATCAACAATAACAACGTACAAAAATGTTGACATATGCATATATAACGTCGGAGTGGGCGTGTCGCCATAATGTTGACCACATTGCAAAAAATAGTAATGCTTCTAACCAATCAGAAGACAGTTAATACACTAAACTTATTTATTATGATATGAAATGAATATGTTGTCAATTTTCTACTATGCATTTCTACCTTCACTTTGCAAAAAAAAAAAGTTCCATTACAATTAGTTCATCCAATTCCAAGATAAAAATTTAACCAAAAACGTTGAGGGAAAAAAATAAGAAACAAAAAATTACAATCTGTCCTAATCCAATGAGGTCGGTGTGATAATTTTTTTCTTAATTTTCTATAAATTTGAATTTAATAACCCTATTATTATAATTGTTTATTTTTTTTGTATTTACACCGCTTTGGAGTTTTTGGAAATTACTGCGATGTTGTTTTTTATGATTGTCGACGACCTTCAATTTTGCCAAAATAACAAAACACAAAAATACTAACTAATAACTAAGAAATATAAACAAATAAGACACCACTTTAATATTATGTAATGCTTTATATAATCAGTTGACAATATAGCATGCAGTTAGCCAAAATCAACAATTATACTTACTTCTTGGTTTATGTATTTTTAATTTCGGGACTGAAATATATAACATAGTCCTTAAAAGTGATTTTTTTAACCTGGTCTGAATAGGATATGATCATTTAAGACAACTTTTTTATAACTTCAGGACGGTCACATTTTAAAAAGAAGTCAAGACCTACGACAATAGAAACTATTCATGTTTTATTATGTATTCTTATATGACGTGCTTCTTTTGCTTTGTAAACAACACCGTGATAAAATTCTCCAAATATCTATAGTTAGCACAGACTTAGAGATTGGTTCATCCAGTTCCATGATCAAAGCTTGACCAAAAGTGTGGAGGGAAAAAAATAAAAAAAACAAAGAAACAAAAAATTCCAATATGTCACCCCAAATCCAAAATTGATGATATAATGACTTTTTTCTTCATCCACTATAAATTGAATTTTATTAACCCTATTACTATGATTAGTTTTTTTGTGTATACACCGCTTTGGAGTTTTTGGAATTTACTGCGATGAGATATATCTATGATGTACCATGGTTTTCTATGATTATCAACAACCTTCAATTTGCCAGAATGACAAAACACAAAAATACTTACTAACAACTAAGAAATATAAACAAATGAAACACAACACTTTATGTAATGCATTGTATAATCAATAGCATGCAGTTAGCCAACATCAACAATAATACTTACTTCTTGGTTTATGTATTTTTAATTTAGGCACTGAAATATATAGCATAGTCCTTAAAAGTGAATTTGTGAACCTGGTCTAAATAGGATTTGATAATTCAACACAACTTGTTTCATGTAACTTCAGAACGGTCACATTTTAAAAAGAATTTGGCAAAAGAAACTATTTATGTTTTAATATGTAACATTCTCTACAAGCCAACAAGCATCTCAAATGTATATATATAAAATAAAAACTAGATCAATGAAACTAGCATAAGCAGTAACAATCCTCATTTTATATTCAAATTTCGTACAAGGAGTCATAAGGATAATGTATAAACTCCAGACTCTGAATAAACATGAATAATATTAACCATTTGCATAACTTTCTTCATTTATGGTAATTGAACATAACATGTTTATGATAAATAAATGTCTACGATTTTATAAACATTTCTAGCCAAAAAGACCCATAGTTATCCATTTTGAATCATGCCATTGTTTAAAATACAACAGACATACTTATTTCCATATGAACCCCATGTTTGATTGAAATCAGATCATGATTTTGTGTACAAAACGAGAGAAGGGCATTATTGAAAAAATGGGGTTTATTTTTCCAAATGTATTTTCAAATAAGAGTCAAATTCTGTTATAGGTAACACATATACATTTATTTTTTTTTCTTTTATCAATTTTTTATTCACTTTGTATTTTTAAAAAGACGTCCCTAAATGAATGGCTATTTCTTATTTTGAATTTATTGGACCATAAAATTAATTTTTGACCGATTATATCAAATATATATTTGAATTTGAATTTGTAAAATGTAAAAAGTCAGAAATTATTTTAATGGTTCAATAAATTCAAAATAGATTATTGCTATTCATTATAAATAAATTTCTATAAAAAAAATAAGGCCCAAAGAACTTTTTAAGTTATTTATATTAACAATAACAAACATGTTGGCGTATGTATACACAACGTAGTAGTAGGTAAGTGCAGTAACAATCCTCATTTATTATTCAAATTGCAAACATGAAGTCATAACGATAATGTGTAAACTGCCGACACTTAATTGACGTGAATAACATTTACCTTTTTTGGCATAACTTTTTTGGTTTTTGTCAATGAACCACAAAATGAACTACGTCAAATAGAACTACTGATAAATAGTTGTATGGAATTTCACCAAACCAACATGTTTTATAGCAATATAGAATTGTTACTTCAGGATAGATATCACTATTTTAATAAGTTTCAAATCGCTGTCCCCACGGACTCAAAAGCTAAGCAATTCGTCTTTTCAGATGCGTTCAATATATTTTAAATCAGTAAATCTATTTAAGCAGTTACAAAAAAGCAAAAACGCTTAAATGAAAAGAATGTATAACATGAATTATGTATTATGACTCTCAACGACAAAACTATCAGCCAAAGTCAAAACGACGTGATTTAACAACTTAACCTCATTGTTATGGATTTAAGAATGAGTAAAACCCGTAATGCTAAGTAAGCAATCGATGAAAATTCAACAATATGTAAAACTATTAAAAGCAAAAAGAAAAAGTTGATATTACGAAAAAATGTTAACCAAAAGCACAAAAAATAATACGGTGTTAATCATCTATTTCTACTAAGGCAAGGAGTTCATGAAGTAATAATAACAACATAACTTCAATTATGATTACCTTTCGGCATAACTGTATTGACTTTCTTTACGGAGATATAACAGTCGCAGAAAAAAAGGACTATTGTATATATCAGTTTATAAGAATAAAAAAATCGATTGTTGTAATACAGTTGTGTAACTGTTGTGACCGTAAGTTACATGTACGCTTCTTTGTAAAAAAAAAATTTGAAGTACCAAAGACAGGGTTAATGCATAGCATTATATCTGCCAATCTTTTTTCATATTTTACAGTATATATTCTGTTTGTTTACATAGATGTAAATGTATTTACCTTTTAGCTTATTTTTCCTCTCTATTTTTACTGAAATATAAAATAGAATACATTGGGATGAATTATCACATATGGTCTCTTTATTATGTCGTATCAAATCGACTTGGTATATCACGAATATGTTGAACATCTACAGGACGATGTCACTGTTATAACTTAGTTTTTGATGCATTACATACCAGTCTCTTAAAAATAAGCTTTTTGGTGCTATTGGTTATCGTCATTCTATAAGAATGTCTGTATGATATCTAGTTTGAGTTTATAAATGTGCTGTTTGAATTGCCAAGCTGCTCTGGTAAAAGGTGAAGTTTAAACCTGAACGAAAACTTTGAAAATTCAAATCGAATAGGAATAGTACAACTCTCGACTTTTTGAAAACAGCATCAATTCAAATAGTTTACATAAATGTAACCATATTTACCTATTGGCTTATTTTTCTTCTCTTTCTTTACTGAAATATAAAATGAAATACAGTGGAATGAATAATCTAATATGATCAGTTTAATATGCGGAATCAAGTCGACTTGTTAAATCAAAATCAAATTGCACATTTACGGGACGATGTCATTTATTAATTAGTATTTGGTAGGCAATATTACAGCCTCTAGCTTGTTTGCCCTTATGGCTATCTATACTTTAAAAGAATACCTGTATGATATCTAGTGTGAGTTTCATAAATGTGCTGTTTATATTGCCAAGCTGCTCTGGTAGAAGGTGGAAGTTTGATCTTGAACAAAAAATCTCAAAATTTCAATCGACCAAAAAGATGGCATTCCGGGAAGGATTGGCTGAGTTTTTGATTATGACAAAAGCTTCACAGAAGTACCAAAGAAGGGTTACTGCAAAGGACTATTTATCTATCGACCTTTTTCATAACAGCATAAATCCATATTGCTTTTGAGATGCAAATATATTTACCTGTTGGCTTATTTTTCTTCTCTTTCTTTACTGAAACTTCAAATAAAATATATTGGAATGAATTATCATATAGAGTCAGTTCATTAGGGGATATCAAATCGATTGGTATATCGGAAATATGTTGAACATCTACCGGACGGTGTCACTGTTATAACTTAGTTTTTAATGCATAACATACGAGTCTCTCTCTTAAAAATAAGCTTTCTGATGCTAATGGCTATCGTTATGTTATTAGAATATTTGTATGATATCTAGTTTGAGTTTCATTAATGTGCTGTGTATAGTGCCAAGCTGCTCTAGTAAAAGGTGAAGTTTAAACCTGAACGAAAACTTTGAAAATTTCAATCGAATAGGAATAATACAACTGTCGACTTTTTGATAACAGCATCAATTCAAATAGTTTACATAGATGTAACCATATTTACCTATTGGCTTATTTTTCTTCTCTTTCTTTACTGAAATATAAAATGAAATACAGTGGAATGAATAATCAAATATGATCAGTTAATTATGAGGAATCAAGTCGACTTGTTAAATCACAATTAAATTGCACATTTACGGTACGAAGTCATGTATTAATAAGTATTTGGTAGGTAATATTACAGCCTCTAAAAATAAGCTTATTTGCCCTTATGGCTACCTATACTTTAAAATAATACCTGTAGTGTGAGTTTCATAAATGTGCTGTTTATATTGCCAAGCTGCTCTGGTAAAAGGTGAAGTTTGATCCTGAACTAAAACTCTGAATAGTTAAATCGAAAAAAATAGTATTCCGGGAGTGCTTGGCTGAATTATGACAAAAATGATTATGACAAAAGCCTAACAGGTTTACTGCATAGGAATATATCTTTCGACCTTTTTGATAAAAGCATAAATCCATATTGTTTTAGAAATGCAAATATATATACCTGTTGGCTTATTTTTCATCTCTTTCTTTACTGAAATATTAAATAAAATACGTAGGAATGAATTATCACATATGGTCAGTTCATTAGGGGATATCAAATCGACTTGGTATATCGCAAATATGTTGAACATCTACAGTACGATGTCACTGTTATTACAAAGTATTATAACAACCACTAAAAAAACACTTGTTTTGCCCTAATGGCTATCGTTATAAGAATATATGTATGATATCTAGTTTGAGTTTCATAAACGTGCTGTATATATTGTCAAGCTACTCTGGTAAAAGATGAAGTTTGATGCTGAACAAAAACTCTGAAAATTTAAATCGAAAAAATATTGGCATTCGGGGAGTTTTACAGTAGTGCCAAAGGCAGGAAAATTGCATAGGAATAGCTATATCTGACGATCATTTTTATAACAACATAAATTCAGATAGTTTTTATAGATGTAAACATATTTACCTGTTGGCTTATTTTTCTTCTCTTTCTTTACTGAAATATAAAATAAAACACATCATAATGAATTATCCCATATATGATCGCTTTCTTAGGTGGTATCAAAAATCAACTTGTTAAATCACAATATTGTTGAACATCTTCGTCTACTATATAAGAATATCTGTATGAAATTTAGTTTGAGTTTCAAAAATATGCTGTCTATGTTATCAAGCTGCACTGGTAAAAGGTGAAGTTCGAACCTGAACAAAAGCTTAAACAATTTTAATCGGGGGAAAAAGCACTAGCATTTCGGGAGTAATTAGCTCTGGTTGTGTATCTGACAAAAGTTTTACAAAAGTACTGAAGACCGGGATAGTTCAAAAGGAAAAAAACTATTAAACTATTTTAATACATAGGAATTAATTATCACTTATAGTCAGTTTATTAAGTGGTATCGAATCGACTTGTTAAATCAAAATTATGTTGCACTATTATTAATTAGACGTAAATATATTTACCATTTTGCTTAGTTTTCTTCTCTTTCTTTGCTGAAAGATACAATCAAATACATCAGAATGAATTATCACATTAGTTTAGTTTATTATGGAATAACAAATCGACGTGCCATAACATAAACAGGTTGAAGATCTATAGAACGATGTCACTGTCATTACTTAAAATAGTACTCTCAGATTTTTTTGATTTTTTTTTAGCTTATGGCTATCGTTACTTTAAAAGAAAACCTGTATGATATTCAGCTTGAGTTTCACAAATGTGCTGTTTGCGTTGTAAAGCTGCATTGGTAAAATGTTAAGTTTGAACCTGAACGAAAACTTTGAAAATCTATATGGGAAAAATGTCATCCAGGAAGTAATTTGCTGAGTTAGTGTCTCTGAAAAAAGCTTTACAAAAGTACAAAAGACAGGGTTATTGCATATGAATATAACTGACGATATTTTGATAACTGCATAAATTCAGATAGTTTACATAGGTGAAAATATATTTACCTGTTGGCTTATTTGACATTAAAATTAGAAAGATCATATCATAGGGAACATGTGTACTAAGTTTCAAATTGATTGGACTTCAACTGCATCAAAAACTACCTCGACCAAAAACTTTAACCTGAAGCGGGACAAACGAACGGACGAACGAACGGACGGAGGCACAGACCAGAAAACATAATGCCCCTCTACTATTGTAGGTGGGGGCATAAAAAATAATGAATTATCACATATGGTCGGTATATTAGGTGATGTCAAATCGACTTGTTAAATCACAATTTTGTTGAACATTTACATCTACTTTATAAGAATATCTTTATGATATTTAGTTTGAGTGTAAAATTTGTGCTGTTTATATTGTCAAGCTGTTCTGGTAAAAGATGATGTTTGAACCTGAACGAAAGCTTTTACAATTTAAGTCAGAGCATTCGGGGAGTGATTGGCTGTGATTGTGGTTCTGACAAAAGTTTACAAAAGTACTCAAAATAAGGATATTTCAAAGGAATATAATTGTTAAACTTTTATAAAACATAAGAATACATTCTCACATATAGTTAGTGTATTGAGTAGTATCGAATCGACTTGTTAAATCACAAATATGTTGAACATCTACAGGGCGATGTCACTGTTATCACATAGACGTAAATATATTTACCGTTTGTCTTAATTTTCTTTTCTTTCTTTGCTGAAAGATGAAATAAAGTACATCAAAAAGAATTATCACATTGGTTAAGTTTATTAGAGGGTATCAAATCGACGTGCTATAACATAAACAGGTTGAACATCTACAGGACGATGTCATTGTCATTACATACCATTTTGTGCGTAATATAACACTCTCTGAAAAAAAAAATGTGTGCGCAATAAATATGCTGTTTGAATTGTCAAGCTGCATTAATAAAAGAGCATTCCGGAGTGATTTGCTGCGTTTGTGTCTCTGAAAAATGCTTTACGAAAGTGAAAAAGACAGTGTTATTGCATATGAATATAAATGAAGACCTTTGTTATGACAGCATAAATTCAGAGAGTTTACATAGATGTAAATATATTCACCTGTTGGCTTATTTTTCTTGTCATTCTTTACTGAAATATTAAAAGTAACACATCAGGATGAATTATCACATATCGTCGGTTTATTATGGGATTAAACACATTTTTCTAGAGGTTATTGATGTGTAAACCGGGGTGAATAACTCACAAACTGATTACGAAGAACTTGTATGTAAAGTTTGTGAGTAAGAGCCCCGGTTAACACATCAATAACCTGTAAAAAAAAACGCATCAGGATGAATTATAATATATGGTCAGTTTATTAGGTGGTATCAAATCGACTTGTTATGTCACAAACATGTTGAACATCTACTGGACAATGTCACCGTTATTAGTCAGTTTTTGATGCGTCATATACCAGCCTCTGAAAAATAAGGAATTTGACGCAAATGACTATTATTACTTTCAAGGAATACCTTTTCCGTATTCAAATTTGCCTTTTGAAATTTAGTTAGTTTGATACATTTGCTGTTTTATAATCAGGCTGCTCTGGTTAAAGGTGGAGTTTGAGCCTGAACGAAAGCTTTTAAAGTTTTAATCGGGGGAAATTACTGGCATTCCGGGAGAGGTTGGATTGTTTTGTGTCTCTGAAAAAAAGCTTTACAGAAGTACCAAAGACAGGGTTATTGAATAGGAATATAACTGTCACCCTTCTAAGTAACAGCATAAATTCAGATATTTTACATACATGTAAATATATTTACCTAGTATTTTCTTAATTATTTCCTCTGTCTTTACTGAAATATTAAACGAAACACACCAGAATTAATTATCACATATGGTCAGTTCATAAGGGGGTGTCAAATCTACTTGCTTTACCACTAATATGTTAAACATCTATAGGACGATGACATTGTTAATTCTTATTAGCAATCGTTGCGTAATATAACAGACTCTAATTTAAGATGAGGTTTGAACCTGAACAAAAACTTTGAATAATTAAATAGGGACAAAGTGGCATTATGGGATTTATTGAATGCACCTGTGTCTCTGACTAACCCAGTATAGAAGTACCAAAGACAGGGTTATTACATGAGAATATTACTGTCGACCTTTTTAATTATTTTAATGCACTACAGGAACGACATATTTCGGTTCCAGGTTAAGATGAAGTCAAATAATGTGAACAATCGGAATAATTTGTAGCAATATTTTTCGTTTAGATACGAATGTTTTTTCATAAGATTTCATAGGTACAAAATGTGTTCAATGTTATAATGCTGTTATTGTTATTGTTTAGTCAATTGAAATTAATGGCATATAAATATATATATAATTTGGACGATTTTTTTTTATTAATTTTCATTTTTTTGAATTTAAAAAGATTTTGTCATTAATATCATTCAAATTTCAAGTTTTCACAATTTTGAAGTTGTGTGCCTTTAATACGATCTTTTGTATTTATCATGTTTATATATGGCAACATTATTAGCAATTATAACGAACCCCTTGTGAATAAGAAAAAACACAGAAAGAATCTGAAACAAAAAGAAATAAATCACTCATTCTTTCTCCATAGAATGTTTTATGAAATCAATTATTCAGTATCCAGAACAAAATGTTATGATTGATACAGTGTACATATCACCAGAAAATTGTACTTGTAAGGAAGCAGATCCAATAAATATACTTGAACAAGAATTTTTTAATATTTTCAGCTATAAACCACGATTCTATTTTTAAAGGTGATTTTAACAGCAGAACTGCTGTCAATTTAGACTTCTATGAAATAACAAATACCAATTATGACACATCAGATAATTCTAATATTGATTTTTTCAAAAAATTTACACAAGTTTACAAAAGACGAAAATATACAAATGCTACTAAAGCATCATTTTATTAACAGACCAAATATTTTAAAATTTCATGCTCTAATGATTAGCAACAACCCGTTTGTAAGAATTATTCTTAAATGCCTATAATCTCCTGGGTATCCACTTTATGTTTCTACTTAACATTTGTATTTAAAACGTATACTATGAATGTTTATTTATTGGTATATGTCTCTATACCATTGTACTTTGGTTTACGAGAGAAAAGATATATACATGGTATTTACCTTTAGGCATGATTTTTGTAGTTTTCGTCACTAAAAATATAAAATGCATTTCATTAGATTCTAAATGAATTAATGACCAGTTTAAGTACGTAAAACTTATCAATAAATAATGTTGAAAATTGCTAGTAAGTTTCTTTAAGGCCAACGTCTGTTGGAAGGTTTAAGATCAGTGTCCAGCAGCCATCATTAATTAGCAAGTAAAGTGAATGACCATGAGTATTCTATTCTCCAACTTTCTAATTTTTTTATATAAACAAGTTTCGAAATTTAAATATTACGGTCATTAATGGTTGAATTTCATATAATGTTGGTGTAAGTAATAGAGTATTGTCACATTTGAAATTGTTGCCTATCTAAAAATATCAAATCTTTTCATAACAAATTCTATTACAAGATAGAAAATTTTCCATATATTTCAACTCAAACCAAAATTATGTGAATCACCTGTACTTCACTGTACATGATTCTTTAACTGGACTTGACAACAAACTAGACTGGACTCACACATTTTATTTTTCTAATGCGCTCACCTCGGAGCCTTTTATAGCTGACTATGCTATATTGATTTGGTTGATTGTTGAAGGTTGTACGGGGATAAAATGATAAAACAATCGCTTAATTTTAGGACGTCTTTGAACCTTCTCCTTTCATTTGTTGACACTAAAGAAGTTATGTGCTTTTAATACGTGTTTTTTAATTATGTATGGCAAAATTTTTTCTAAATATTTCGAACCACTTTTATTAAACAAAGAAACAAGTAAGAAAAAAACCAAATGAACCACTTCTTTTTCATAGAATGTTTTATAAAATCAATTATTTAGTATTCAATAAGTAAACATGGTATTTACCTTTTGGCATAATTTTTGTAGCTTTCGTCACTAAAAATAAAAAAGTCAGAACATAAGAGTCTAATTATTGATCAAAATTAAGTATAAAGTTTGTGTTTAAAGAATTCTTCATATTTGAAATAAATTCGAAAATTGAAAGGTAACAGATACTCAGTTCATGCAAACTATAATTATTGTTTGATACAGTGAGCATATAATAGATATTCTTCATTAAATCAACTATTACAGTATAAAGAGCAAATTCAAAGAATAACAACAAAAAGCTATTTTACATTTAAACGGTATAAAGCTGTGTGTGTATAGTTGCTAACTCCTAACATCATATGGTCTCTGGTAGAGAGTTGACTCAGCGGCAAGCATAACATATATTTTTATTTTGCTCAGCTGTAGTAAAAACAGCATCATGACTTTAGACAATTCGCATGCATGCAAACATATTTACCTTTCGGTTTGATTGTCTTCACTTTCTTTACTTAAATATAAAACGAAAAAAAATCTGAATGAATTATCACATATGATCAGTGTATACGAGATATAGTCCAGTCAAACTAAGATTTAACCTCAAACTAATTGCAACAGAAAATGTTTTAGTTCTAATCTATAGTATTATGCCCTTTATATACACAGAAAAAAGTCCCATAAAATCTAACTTGAGGAAAACTCAAAATCAGCATTTTAAATTTCCTATGGAAATTAACATTGAGAATGGAGATAACTCTTGCAAAATTAGTCTTTTTTGGTCAGTTTTGTTTTTGGTTGTTTTTCTTGAAATTTATGTATAGTAGGATACTTTGATGGGGTTATAAGTTTGTATTTGACTTAATTATATAATCTTTTGCTCATGAAATGTACAAAACCGAAGTGTTATGGGTAGTTTTATCTTTTTTTGTACATTTTTCATTAAAGAAATTGCAAATTTGAAGCTTTGTGAACATTTTGAAAAAAATAATGTGAAAATTTGGTATTGTTTATATCTGTATATTATATATTTTCAGCAACTAACTTATCTTAGGAAACTTTAAACCAAAAAAAGAAGAATACATGCTTAATTATTTTTATTGAATTTGAGATTCTTTACCTTGACATGTTGAAAAATTCAATACATGGTCAACTAATAAATTATGAAATCTAGATTATAGCTTGATAAAATATATATGAAAACACCTAAAGAGTTGTTTGTTGTACTCTAAAGACCGCTAAAAAATCAAGAATCAATACATTCTGATGAATAGAAGCGGTAAAATTATAATTTTGTATCAATTTTTATTGATATTTCTGCTTTTTTTTGCAAGAGTTATTTCCCTTTTCAATGCAAATCTCCATAGGAATTTTAAATGGTTTTTTTTTTAGTTTTCCTCAAGTTAGATTTTATAGGACTTTTTTCTGTGTATATTTTGGGTATAATGCTAAAGATTAAAACTTAAAAATCTTCTGTTGCAATTACTTTCAGGTTAGGGTCAAATTTATGCTAGATTGACTGGACTAATAATTAAATCGATTTGATATGATGAATATCTACTAGACGCCATTACATCATTCCTTATCGTTCCGTGCGTCATATTACAGGTTCTTTTTTTTCTCTAATGGTTATCGTTATTGTAAGACAATAATTCATAAATATTCCCTCACATCAATGCTGTTTATATTTCAAACCTGCTCTGGTCTAAGGTAATGTTTGAGCCTGAACGAACACTTTGAATATTAAAATCGGAAAAAACTGGCAATCCGTGACTACATATGTGTCTCGGAATATAGAAGTACCAAAGACAGTGTTATTGCATGTGAAAATAACTGTCGACCTTTTTATTTAGTTTAAACATATTTATTTAAATTAAATAAAAAGGTCGACAGTTATTTTCACCTTTTTATTTATCAAATACACTTCAGGACGACTTCTTTCGGTTTCAGGTTGAAATAAAATAATGTGGAAAATCGAAATAATTCCTATTGCATAGGTACAAAATGGAATCAATAACATTATGCAGTTCTTGTTATTGTTCAGTCAACTAAAATTTCATTGCAGGTAAACAATTCAATATGAAAGATTATTTTTTTCATTTATCTTCATTCGTAACTTCGATTTTTAAATTATTTTCATTAAAATCATTTTGAATTAAATTTCAGGAGTCAACAATTTTGAACTTGTGCGCCTTTGATATGATCTTTGTATTTAACTATATGGCACCATTTTTTTCCTAATCATTTCGAATCGCTCATGAATAAACAAAGAAATAAATTTGAATTTTAAAAAAAACAAATGCAGAATTCCTTTTTTTTTTTATAAATAAAACAAGATATTTACCTTTTGGCATAATTTTTGTTGTTTTCGTTACTAAAAAATATAAAATGTATAAATCAATTTAAAGTTAATTCAAGTAAGTTTATCTAATCAATGCATAATGTTAAAAACTACTAAGCAACATTTGTTCTTCTAAGATTAATCTCTGTTTAAAGTCAGTCCCGCAGTCATCATTCAACTTTGCAAGTAAAGTGATGACTATAAATATTCCACACTGCCGTTTTTTTAGTTATTTTTTCGTACAAAATCAGTTTAAAAAATGAATTTAATCGTCATTTCTGGTTGTATTATATACAAATTTAGTATCATAGAGTATTGTCACATTTAAGATTGTTTTCCATTTGATAAATACTTTATCTTATTTATTTTCTACAGATTTGAACACAAATTCTATTTTAAGGCAGACAATGATTTGATAAAAAAAACAAAGACAAAAACAACTAGCAACAAAACGATCATAAGATAAAGAAAAATATTTTAAACACAAAGGCGACTTTTTTGGAGTACATATCAGCAATGGGATATTGATTTGTGTATTATTTTCGTCACTTAAATATAAAACACAATTCATCAGGGTCAAAATCAATGAATGCTCATTTAAAGTAAGTTTAAACAACCTATAATTTCGGGAATTTTCCAATATTTGTAATAAACGATTTTAATTCAGTGATATATTATCAAAATCATTTTGAATCAAAATGAGAAGGGGAATAGAGACCCTTATTTGGCCAAAATACAACTACAAGTTTACATTTTAGCATGCGTATTCTGGAAAGGAGTAGGTCCAGTAAGACCCTTTTCTGGCCCTAAAATATATCAGTTTAAAAAGTTGTTAATATGTTAACTTTCACTTACTTATTGGAAATTAGATGGCTGTTTTTGACAATACAATGTACATATATCGGATACTAGCATCATTAAGTAATGCTGAATTATTGAATTCTTATTTTTGTTAAATTCTAGACGGTGTCCGTCTTAAATGAAATCGGCCGCATGTGTGTTCATTCTTAATATTGAAATTTAAATTGTATTTGATAATAAAACATAACATATATAACGGTTGAGGATGCGGATGCGGCCACTTTCATTTTTGACAAAAGCATCTGAAAAGTGACATTTTTTGGCTGATTTGATAGATTTTTCATATTTAAGCTAAAATCGGAGCAGTTTTTATGAGTGAATCAGTTAAAATCTTTCACATACACGAATTGAATCAATTGAAATGGACACTAAAGTGTTTAAAAAGATTATGCCAATAGTTCGAAAAAAATACCTCCTATTTTTTTTTATTATTCGTTTCTATTTCTTGACCTTATTCATTTCAAACATTATGTGCCATTTTAACATTGGTGTTAAACGTTTTATATTCTTAAGCAAAAATTGGGCCTTGATGCCACTAGTCCTTTAATGTGTTCAAATTTTTAAATATTGAATCTTTAATGTGATAATTCATATCTATAAATAACAATATTGTATCTATTTTGTTCGAATCCTTTTGAAAAACCCAATGGAACCGGTTTAGATTCAAATCAACAAAACAAAACAAAACAGTTAATTACCTTTGGGCATTATTTTCTTAATTTTCGTCACTAAAATATAAAACACAATTCATTGGAAATTCAACAAATGATAAGTAAAAATATGTCAATCTTACATTGCAAAATGTCGAGAATTGTTTTGCTACCTTATGTGCAATGTATATTGGTAGGTTTAAAGCAAAATTCCCTGAAAGCCATCATTAACTTGACAGGTAAAGTGACCTTAAGAACCCCTCACTACCGATTGTGTGGTGTTTTTTTATTTTCCGCCAATAGAATCAGTTTATATTTATTAATGTTGTGGTCATTTCTAGTTTGATTTGTATCAACTTAGTGCATGAAGATATTTGTTCTATTTTCACTTGTGATCCGTCTAAAAATATTTAATCAAATATATTTCTCACAGAATTAAAAACCTTAATTTTTTATTTGCAATAGAGAAATTTCTTTTAATTTAAAACAGAGACGAAAGACACCAGAGGGGGAACAGTTAACCAAATTCATAGATCGAATATAAACTGACAACGACATGGTTAAGAAATAAAAAGACAAACAGACAAATAAAAGTACAAAAGAATCAACATAAAAAACTAAAGACTTAGATACACGAACCCCACCAAAAACTAGGGGTGATCTGAGGTGCACCAGAAGGGTAGACAGATCCTTCTCCACATGTGACACATGTAAAGTAACCTCAAATTATAAACAATTATCAGCCGCTTAACATCAGGAAAATTAAAAATTAAAAAAAAACACCAGACGACAAAACAATCCCATAAAAGATAAATAATTCTGACATATTTGTATCTTGTTAATCTCTTCCTTTTGCAGAGTTTGTGTTGCTCAGTCTTTTAGCATCCTTACTGACGATTTGTGAACTTGATTGTCTTTTTGAGATTTTTCGGTTTTTTCTTGCCATGCCATTATCAATGACTGTTGGATATCCACATGATATTGGCCGACTCTAAGTTATAACGCATCTGGTGCAAGAAAATTGGTACCGTTAATTTTATTATAAACGGTTAGTAAATTTTAAGTACAAACAGGTTAAATATTCTTGTTGTTGAACGGATATGTTTTATATGAAAATTGAAAAGTTACGAATTCCTGCGTTCATGCTTTTTTTGTTCGTTTGTTTATATTATCTAAAAACAAATAGTACATCTGTATTTTGAATTCTACTATTTAAAAGAACAGACCAACGATCAATCATCATATAAATAATACTGCTATTTACTATAAAGAGAGGAGAAATCTGTTTGTCTATATATTTATAACCCGTGGCATTTTTAATTATACTATATCTATATATTTACCCTTTGGCTCAACTATCTTATCTTTCTTAACTGAAATATAAAACAATACATATTTCAATGAAATTTCACCTACAGTCAGTTTACTTAAGAGCACTAAATTGAATTGAAATATCACACAAATGCTTTTGACGTGGTCTAGTTTCACATTTTGGCTCTTAAAGTATATCTTTCATCAATTTTAGGAAACAGCTGTATAATATCTAGTTATACATAAATTTTGCCTCAAACGAATAATTATAACATTGTCTTGTTTTTATAGTTTAAAGTGAATTTTTGGGTTGAATCAGAACTTGGCAAATATTATTTTATTTAAATATCCGCATCTATATGGAAATGATTGCGAATGATGTCAAGGAATTAACATTTGAGACCTTTATTGGAGAATAACTTCGGCGAAAGATAAAGCGTTACATTAAACGGCTGTTAAGTCCAGGTTGCTCCACAGAGAAACCTTTAATTTCTTACGCTCTTGAACGAAGTTTCAACTGTACATTTCTTATTTTAAACCGTACGATTGTACCAAAATATACTTCATGACTGCAACCAGTTTCCCGTTCATTAAAAAAAAATGGAGAAAAGACCGAAAAAATGTTGGGCTAACTTGAGTTGATGCTTTCAGTAATCGTTGTGAACATTGGTGGTACCTCAATACAACATGATGAAAGAGTTAAATTACATTGATATTTTGAAATTAAGTGTCTATAATTCCATATAACATATCTTAAATTGCAATATTTCATGTATTCTATAACAAACCTTTCTAACAAACAGAGGAACAAATTTATATCAAAAACATAAACAAACATTTTTTATATAATGTTTAATGAAATCAATATTTGCCTAACCAGTTACCAAACATGGTATTTACCTTGAGGCATAATTTTCGTCTTTTTCATCACTAAAATATAAAACACAGTTCATTAGAATATATATCAATAGATGATTACTAAATTTTAAGATATTTTAGGCACCCCCATAATGTTGAGAACTCACGTGCAATGACTGGGCCGATATTGATAGCAGCTACGTTGCCGGTACGTAGGTGCTCCGATATTGAACCCAACCCTGCAAAGTCTCCACAGCCATTATAAACCATCAAAGTAATTCCATATATAATCAGTGTTTTAATTAGAATTGTTGTTGTCATTTCTAGTTTTTCACTTTTAATAAAGAAAATTCTATTTATTTATACTTTACTCAAAACATAATAACCATCAGCGTGCTAACATCAGATGGAAATAAAAAAAAAACATCGGACGACTAAACAATTACAAAAAAATGATATATTAACTAATATCTTGTAAACATCAATATTTTTCAGAGTTTGTATTGCTCAGTCTTTTAGCATCCTCATTAGGGTTTTATTAACTGGATTGTTTATTTTCCGTTTTATCACAAGTGAGAAATGAAAATATAAATTTTAAGACATAATTAAAGGCATGTTCTTTTGTAAACCATTTCGTACTACAAAATAACTGTTAAGTCCATTCAGAGCAGGTTTTCATTACTAGTAAGTTGTCACCTATGGACCCGATCAATCTGAAGTTAAATGTTACGTTATTTCAACGAAATTAGGCAACATCATTTGCAACACTATCAAGGCTACCACAACAGTTTTTACAGAGTCGTTGGGTGTAAGGCAGACTGATTTACATTAGCATTTTTTCTCGTATACTAAAATGCCACTTTATCCGGTTTAGTGTTGTTAATAAGATTGCAGTGTATACCACATTACTGCAAAAACAGACTGAAATCTGTGAAAACTGGTGAAATTAGAGACAGGAATGACTGAAAACATTCACAAAAGTATTGGTTGACCTTTCTGTCAATCATTTAAGGATGTTTAACAGTTGTCTTTTATTTTGAAGTTTGACATGACCAATAATGAAGAAAAAGCAGGAGTTTAATGCATAACAAGTGATTTAAATGATAAGCGTGTTTTTATCAATTAAACTTTCGAATTTCCTAATCTTAGACGCTAAAGAAATTAATCAACATTATTTTCAGTTAAGTGATTCATGCGGAATGTGTATTTTGAAATGAAAAATTAAACAAAGCATCCAATGTTGCGTTTCTAAAGTCCGTCAGCATATGCATGATAATTTTTTTGTTTTTGTTAAATTCTAAACATTTGTTTTACAAACAAGTGTTGTATCCAAATTCTATTACATTGGTATAAAAAGTAATCGAAGTACTACGCGATCTTGTTATTGTTCATTCATTATCGATTAAAATTATATAAGTAAAAAAAATAGATAGAATTTGGACGTTTTTGGTGGGGTTCGTGTTCTTTATTCTTTTGTTTTCTATGTTGTGTCATGTGTACTATTGTTTGTCTGTTTGTCTTTTTCATTTTTAGCCATGGCGTTGTCAGTTTGTTTTAGATTTATGAGTTTAATTGTCCCTTTGGTATCTTTCGTCCCTCTCTTATTGTCGTCCTTATTTAGTTTTAACTTTATCTAAATTTCATTTAAATTATTGATAATTTTCGTGTCAAATTTCAAGTATAAATAATTTTGAAGATGTGTGTCTGTAATACAATATTGCATATTAATATATGTTGCAACATTCCTTTTTTCCCGAACCCTTTTATAAATACAAAGAAAGGGACAGATTTTCATTTAAAACCGAATACAAATAAATACATAAAATGTTTTATACAATCATTTTTTCAGTATCCAGTAAGTTAACATCAACAATTGTAATTACCTTTAGGCATAATTTTCGTAGTATTCGTCACTAAAATATAAAACATCATTCATTTAATTCTTATCTAATGAATGATAAGTAAAAGTAAATTTATTTATACAACCCATTATGAGAATTGTTTAACAATATCATGTTAAATGTATGTTGGTAGGTATAAAATCCCGATAGCTATGATTGACTCGACAAGTAGAATGCACCACCATTAGTTCTCACTACCAAATGTGTGATTTCTATCAAATAGAATCAGTTTTTATTTAATCATTAATGGAGGAGTCATATCTAGTTTAATAGATTTTAACCAATTTAGTACCAAAAGAGTACTGTCAATTTTTTATTTTTTATTTTCTTAATATTTTAATGAAGTCTTTAAAAAAATGACTAAGACATAATTGCATCTTATGAATCTCCACATTTGCTGAGTTTGTGTTGCTCAGTCTATTGACATCCTTGCTATGTTTAGTGAATTTAATTGTCATTTTGTTATCTACTTGTTTTTTTTCCATGGCATTGTATATTCATTTCTTTCAAATAATTAGGGTTGCATATACCTGTGGTTTTTTCTACCTAAATGTTATACACAGTTTAATAAATTTCAAAAACATATAGCTCCAATTTTGTTGTTATTAAAAGAATATGTTTTTTTATGCTAATTGTTATTTAAAAAAAAATCATTTGTATTTCAAATTCACTATTAGAAACAAAAGGGCTATTGGTGAGATCATCAAATTTAAAATATTGCTTTTTAACAAAAAGAGAGGTTAGTGATGTTTGTTTATAGTTTACAACCCTCTCTTTCGTTCGATCTCTGCAAGATAGTGGTGGCATTGGCAAACATACTATATTATAAAACTTCATTTTAATAATGCCTGTAGTTACAATAACAGCAAGACTACAGGTAGTTTAAACAGATGCAAATATATTTACCCTTTGGCTTAACTATCTTAACTTTCTTTTCTGAAAAAAAAAACGATACATAGCTCAATGAATGTTCACATACAGTACTTCTAATAGACAGCATAAATCGACTTGTAATATCAAAATTCTGTTGTACATCGAAGGACGATGTCCTTGTTATTTATAAATGTTGGCACCGTAATATCACAGTATATACAATACTAGACTTATATTTGGAATTTAATACACTTTCCTTCAAAAAAATGTTTCTTTGGTTAAAGTTGCAGTTGAAGCTTAAATGAAAATTGATAAAGAGAAAATTTGTATTGCTAGTGAGGTTGACTGTTCTTGTGTCTAACAAAATCAGAACAGGTGTATATAAATAGCATAAGATAGTGTTATTCCATCGGACTGATGTCGATCTTGTTATCGTTTACTTATAATCAATTGAATTTTTGTGTGCAAAAAAAAATAGAAATTTGACGATTATAGATTTTCTTTTTATCTGTAACTTTATCTATTAAAATTACATTTATATTAATTTATTAAATTATTTTATCCAATTTCATGCGTTAATAATTTCGAAGTTTTTGTCTTGAATGCAATATTACATATCAGTATATATTGCACCTTTCCTTTTTTTCAACCTGTTTTCATACAAACATTGAAAGGGACAGGTTTACGTTTAAAACGATAAGAAATGAATACTAGTTCTCATCTATTTCATAGAATGTTTTATATGATAAAATTTTCCGTATCCAGTAAGTTAACACCAACAATTGTAATTACCTTTAGGCATAATTTTCGTAGTATTCGTCACTAAAATATAAAACATAATTCATTACATTCTTAACTAATGAATGATAAGTAAAAGAAAAATACATTTATACAACCAATAATGTAGAGAAATGCTTAATAACAATTAACATTAATATGTTCAATGTATGTTCGTATGTTTTATCTAATTACTATTTAAACACAACTGTATATTTATATTCTAAATACATCAAATAAAACAATTATAAACCCAATCTTGATCTATATCCAAATTTTAGAAATTTACCTGTGATGTCAGTTTTGTGGCGTTGATCAAATAGTATGACGGACAGTTCGTGGTTCTGTTGTGCATTTTTTTGTGTGCTGTCGGAGTTTCCTTTGTTGTTTTACGAGTTAGTTTTTAGTTTTAGTTTGTAACCCGAATTGTTTTCTCTCCATCGAATTATGACTTTCGAACAGCGGTACACTACTGTTGTCTGTATTAAGTCAAAATCCACCCACCAATCTTTAACTTGACAAGTAAAGTGAATGACTATAAGTACTTCTCACTACCGATTGTGTGGTTTGCTTTCAATTTTTTTTATTTTTCTATATCATTGGTGGTGTCATTTCTAGTTTAAAATAACTTGTACATCTGTATTTCTAATTCTCTTATTAAAAACACAAGGGCAATTATCGAATCATTAAACTAAAAATATAGCTGTTTGCTTATAGCTTCCAACCCTCATTGACATTTGGTCTCTGGAAGATAGTGGTGGCATTGGCAATTATACTATATATCTTTATTTTAATAATGACTGTAGTAACAATAACAGCATGACTTCAGTTTACACAAATGTAAATATATTTACCCTTTGGCTTAACTATCTTAATTTTCTTTACTGAAATATAAAACGATACATATCTCAATAAATCTTTACATGTCGTCAGTTAATGAAAGAGTCTTTAAGCGACTTGTTTTGTCAAATTTATGATGGTTAATCTGCAGGACAATGTCACTGCTATTCACGAAAATTATGTACGTTATATTACAGCCTATACAAGGATAGATCATTTTTGGTTCTTACAATATGGCTATCATAAATTTTAGATACCAGCTGTATGATATTAGGTTTGAAAGTCGTAAATGTTTTAATCAGTCTAGTTCTCTGGTTAAGATTTGCAATTTCAGCTTAAATAAGAACTCTGAAATTGATACCGGGGGAAATTCTGATTACTTGCGAGCTTGGCTGCCATTGTGTGTTTGACAAGTGCAATACCAAAGTATAAAACTGTCAAGGAAACTGTAGCAATATCGATCTTTAATTCTGAGAAATTGTAATAAATGACTTTATAAGGACAATGCCAAATCAGCTACAAAGTAGTAACATTTGGTCAGCACCTCAAAAGCTATATCCATACCATGTTTGGTTTCAATTCATGAAGAAGGGTTATAGAAGAAGACATTTGTATATACTTTACATAGGTTTCTTTTTAAACTAAGTCCCCCGTTGGGAGCCATCTTGGTTGACGGATTTGAAGTAATCATGCTATGTTTTATTTTATTTCATTTCGTGGTGTTCTAAAAGAAGACATTGGTTTGTATTTCCAATAGGATCTTGTTTTAAACTGGTAGATTTCTTCAGAACATTCACGCCATGTTTGGTTTCATTCCATTTTTTTGGTTCTTCAAAAGAAGACTTTTGTTTGAATTTAACATATTATGGTCCTTTGTTAAACTTAGTTTCCCGCCCGCAGCCATCTAAGATAAGTGATTGCCTACACAGTAACAACACTTGACTAGCACCTCATTTGGAATCACATTTATGATGATTATCATCATTAACGGTACCAATTTTCTGCACCAGATGCGCATTTCTTGGAAAGTCATGCCATGTAGGTTTCATTCCATTCAGTGGTTAAAAAAAAAACATGTGTATGTATTTTCCGTTGGATCCTATATTAAACTAATATGTTAAGTCCATCTCTGATGGCCATCTTGGATGACAGATGGGCCTCAAAGTAACACCTGGTCAGCATCTCACAAGGAATATCCATGAAATATTTGGTTTCATTTTATTCAATGGTTCTCTAAATGAAGATATGTGTATGTATTGTCCTTAGGATGATATATAAAGCTACTTCGTAATTTCCTCATCAGAAACTTGGTAATTTCCTTATCAGAAACTTGGTAATTTCCTTATCAGAAACTTGGTAATTTCCTTATCAGAAACTTGGTTATTTCCTCATCAGAAACATTTATGCCTTGGTTTAGTTCATTCAATTTAGTGATTCTCTGAAAGAAGACATTCGTATGTATTCTCCATGGTTTTATACGTTCGAATCTTTTATATACGTAGTTTGCAGGAATCCAGACATATAACTCCAATTATGATGTTGAAATTATGTGATTTATAAGGAATTGAAAGATTACTTGTGTTCAAGCAATGTTGATCCTTTGTAATATGTTTAGACAAATTGTACATCTGTATTTCCAATTCTACTATTACAAAAGAAAGGGTAAACTGTCAAATAATAAAATAAACGATATTCCTATTAAGCATACAAGGAGGGCATTGAACTGTTTGTCGATAGTTTCTAACACTTTATGACATTTGGTCTCCGGTAGGGTTGAATCATCAGCAAGCATACCATATATTTTTATTAAGATTAATATCAGTAGTTAAAATGACTTCAGATAGTTAACACAGATGCAAGTATATTTACCTTTCGGCTCAATTTTCTTTACTTTCTTTACTGAAATATAAAACGAAGACATCAGAATGAATGTTCACAAACTGTCAGTTTATAACTACAATAAATCGTAAAATCGAATTGTTACATCACACTTATGTTTTACATCTAAAGGAAGATGTGTGCGTTATTCTTAAACACTCACAGTGTAACATTACAGCCTATTGATACACGCTTTTTTTGGTTAAATGGCTTTCATCACCATATTGAACCAAAAATAATGTAATTCCTTGGGAATTTAATTGTTCACGGCTCTTATTATCAAAAACACTTTGGTACGGTTTCATATGTATTGAAAAGAAAACCAGGTGGAAACGAGAAAAATCTTAGCAATCATTTGTTTCATTCAAATTGCATTACAAAATTTCATAGGTATGAAACGTATTCAACGTACTGATACTATTCTTGTTATTGAACAATCATAGTCGATTCAAATGGATTTCTATGTAAACAGATAAAACTTTGACAATTACATACTTTTTCTACATTTTTAATTAGATTGCGATTACACTTTGATTTATATATTATGCCTTATCAAATTCCATGTGTATCCCAATTTAAAGTTTGTGTCTTTAATACGACAACTTCTATCCACATGTTGCACAATTTATCTATGTTACCGAACTCTTTTTGGAATACATTAAATAACAAATTTAGATTTAATACAGAAACAAACGAAAAAATCTCCTTTTTATAAAATGTTTTATGTATACAATTTATATGAGGTAATACAAGAAGCAAATATCAGCAACGGTACTTACTTTTTGGCATTATTTTCGTAGTTTTAGTCACTTTATGAAAAAGAAAATCATGAGAACAATTAATCATCAGTGTAGGTAAATCAATTTAATCAAGGCATACTGTAGATAGTTGTTATGGTGCTTCAAGATAAACATTTGTTGGTAGGTACTTAGTCAAAGTCTCTAGACATACATAACTTGACAAGTAAATTGCATGACACAAGTACTTCTCAGTACCGATTGTTTGCGAATTTATTTCATATAGAATCAGTTTTCATATTATAGTGTTGATATTTTTCACACTTCAAATTGTGTACTATTTTTGTTTTAGCATTTAGATATGATGGTTGTGGTTATTTCTGGCTGGAATTCAATTAATTTAAAAACTGAATGAGTATTGTCACAATATAGTTTATCACAATTTTTATTTTAGTCGGAAAATATGTGTATATATTTAAACTAAAGAAAAACCATAATCAATCATCAGCGTCTTTACATCAAAAGAAAAACCAAACACATAGGAGGTCAAATCATCACAAAGTCAAGTGATAGTTAGACATATTTGCATCTTATGAACCTCCAAAATGTTGGTGGAGTTTGTGAAGCTCAGTCTATGAACATCCTTAGTACTGTTTTGTGAACTAGTTTGTTTGTGATCATTCTTTTCTTTTTTTTTATCTCATTGTTGATTCCTCTCGAGAGTGTTGGAAATCCGCATGATGAATTCCGCACGTATTTCTATTGTTTTACGTGGTTTATTAATTTTCCAAAGAAAACAGTTCCAATTAAATTAGAGTTGAAAGAATATTTTTATTTCTTATTTGAAAGGTTACAATGATATATGTTAAAGTAACTTTTGTCGTTTTTTGATGTTGATGTTTTTCTAATTCAACTATTTCAAAAAGAAGGGACAAACGTTTAAAAAAAACAGTATTGGTATTGAACTTGACCAAGACATGGAGCTATCGGTCTATAGTTTCTAACCCTCTGCTTCATTCTGTTATGATGCAAAGTGGTGTCTTTGGCAATCATATAACATATTGTTTTTTCTAATATAAATGATTGTAATTTGGAGTTACAATAACATCTTGACTTTAGATAATTAACACATTTACATCTATATACCTTTTGGCTCAACTGTCTTAACTTTTTTAACTGAAATATAAAAGATTTTTATAATCAAATACAATAAAATCATAATCAATTATCATCATGTTTATTATTTATTAGGAGAAATAAAACTCATCTGATAACAAAAGAGTAAAAAAAACCATTTATACAATACAGATATAAGAAGATGTGGTATGAGTGGTAATGAGACAACTCTCCATCAAGGTCAAAATCCATTAAAGTAAACCAATAAAGGTCAAAGTACGATCTTCAACATGGAGCCTTGGTTCACACAGAAAACAGCAAGCTATAAAGGGCTTGACAATTTCAAAGAATGTTTTATGAATTCAAGAATGCGGTACAGTATTAAAGTAAATCTGCATGAATAGTATTTACCTTTAGGCATAATTTTCGTAGTTTTCGTTACTAAAAAATAAAAAAAACAATACATTAGAGTCTTCAACAATAAATGCCGATAAAAAAAATCATATTTGTTAACAATTCAGACATATTTGAACATGTTAACCTCAACATTTTGGTGGAGTTCGTGTAGTTCAGTCTATAAGCATTCTAAGAAGGGTTTTGCAAATTCTGTCTTTTGTGATTGATCAGTTGTAAATTTTCTTCGACTTATGAGTGCTGAATATCCCGAAGGTATCATCCGCCTCTTTCTTAATTGCAGTTTGAAAAGATCGAAAGATATACAGCTCAATTTCTATTTTATTTAGAAAGAATGAATTTAATATACAGTAGTGACTTTAGAAGATAGCAGTGCCAAAATGTTTGTTTATTTTGTTAATTTTTTTTTTAGAACAACTATTCATGTAACCTTGTGAATAATTAATGAATAATGATGACTTCGTATTTAAACTTAAATATGTTTACATTATTTTCTCTCTATTTCTGATAACTGTACTTTGTATTATAGCAGTAAATGTGTATATTCAATTTACATAGGGTTATTTCATTTTTCCTTTTACTGGAAGTAACGGTTATTATTCTGAAAGTTAAGTCCAAGGAAATCGTTTTCTTTATGGACTGTTTTGAATTATATTTGTGAAAGTTTTTCGACTTATGATAAATGTTAAAGTATCTTTTGTGAAATTGATGTAGAACGTAGCTTTATTTATAAATTTAAATAAGAGAAATTACTCCATACGATCTTTTTTCGAACCGACAATGCGGACCTTTTTGCAATAATATGGTTTGGATGACAAAGTTTCCTTATTTGGTCATACGTTTTAACCTTATTCCGAATTTCATGCGCGCGATAAAAAAACAAAAACGTAAGATTAATAGTATTTTACTTCAGTTCTAGCTTGTTCCGATCGCCGGTTAGCAGTCAATGAGTACTGACTGTCTGATTAGATCTGAAGGTACAGTTTCTCTAATACAGAAGGTTTAAAGTTCTGAATACTCAATAGAGCATTTAATTATTTATAGCATTTTCTCCAAAGGAATCTAATTATTCCAGTTTCCAGTTTTCAACAGAGTCAGAATTTATAATAGAATTCTTGTCTTTTGAATTTTCTAAGCTTTGAGAATAAAGTTAAAGATTACCTTTAACTTTTAAGTGTGCTCGTAGTTGTCTAAAGTGTCCGTTTGTTAGTCGATTTACTAAGAAGAGGGTTACAAAAATGATTCATTTATTTGCGTAGTACTTTTAGTTACCATCATTTTGGAAAGTTTCCGACGGAACTCTATGTGTTTCATTTTTGTCGAATTTTGGGAAATCTTAAGTATGATTGATACATGTTCGTCTTATCTAGACAGAAAATTGTTGATTGTTGATTTAAGAACATACACAAATGTATATCACTGTTAACTTATATTGCAATTGTCGTTAGTATAATATGACAGTATCATTTAATAAAAGTTGTTACATTTGATGTAGTTTTGTGTTTCAATTCAGACCAACACCATAAATTCAAATACGATACTTTATTGAAATATCTATAAAAAATACAAGTAACCTGTCATACACACAGAAAGACATAATTTTGCAAACGAAAGGGAAAACAAACAAATATGAAAATAAACAATATTACTATTCAAAGAGAGGACATGGAGCTGTATATAAAATCTAACCCTCTACGTCATATGGTGTATGATAGCGATTTGTCTCATTTCCATTTGTATCAATTATCTTTATTTTCATTATAACTGTAGTATCAATAAAACCATGAGTTCAGAACATTTACATGCATGCAAATATGTTTACCTTTTGGGGACACTGTCTTAGTTTTCACTACTGAAATATAAAATCAAATACATTTTTTAAACTAGATTCACTAACTATCATGATTATGGTCATGTTTGTTAGATTTGTCTCAGTCGTTTCAGAGAGAAGGTTTTTAAAAAGAATTTTAAAATTTAAGAAAAACTATGAATAATTTACTGGAAAAGGCGCTAACTCTTTATGTGGTCAATTAACAATTCTAGGCATGTTGATTTGTTAGTTGATTTTACTTTGCTAAACATTATTGATATGTTTATTTCTTTCTATTAATGATATTCGACATAGTAACCTAAAACTACAAAATTAAAAATTCAGGGTCAGCAACCCAACAACGGGTTGTATTTTTCGATATGAAGTGTATGGTTTGGTACACCCAAAATTCCAGTTGGGTCTGATCAATTGATTTCACCCCTACTCCTTTCCCCTTTCATGGTGGAAAGGAATGGAAAATTTAATGTTGATAGGAACAATGAAATCAATAATACATTATCCTGTAAGTAAACATCATAATTGTTTTTACCTTTAGGCTTAATTTTCGTAATTTTCGTCACTAAAATATAAAACGTAATTCATTAATGTCTAAATCCATTTATAATGCGTTTACGTGAAAATAGCTCATCAAATAAACTCATCATAGATACAAGGCATAATTTCTTAATTGTATCATCGCTTCAAGATAAAAATTTGAAAGAAGGTTTTATGTCAAAGTCACCATCGTCATCAAAAGCAAAATCTTTCGTAAGTACCTATTGGTAGGCTATTGTTTCATGCAAGAGCAGTTTTCAAATATTATTATTATAGAGATAAGAAGATGGATAAATCCAACAGATATAAGCATGAAAACAAAAACTTCTTAACATTATTTATAAAAAAATACTTAGGACGATGAAATTATCACAAAAATATTATAATTCATTAAGACATATTTGCTTTTTCCAACAATTTTTATTTTGTTGGTTTTTGTGTTTTTATTCTATAAGTATTTTAAGAACCGTTTTGTTAAATTTGTCTTTTTATGGTCGTTTTGATTATTTGCTCGACATTAAGTAATTTTATAGACTAATGAGAGTTTGAATCTCAGTATTCAAACAGATAATGCACATGTATTTACCTTTTGGTTTGACAATCTTAACTTTCTTCACTAAAATACAAACAAAACACATTATAAGACATTTTTACATATGGTCAGTTAAGAAGAGGGTACCAAAGCAACTCATTAAATCACCTGTGCATTATTACTTCAAGATAAAGGTTTGATAGAAGGTTTTATGTCAAAATCACCGTCGCCATATATAGCTTGGCAAGCACATGTAGGCATCAGTACCGATTGGTAGACTATTGTTTGATGTAAATAGTAATTAAAGGTACCAGGGTTGTAGTTTAATACGCCAGACGCACGTTTCGTCTTCTCATTAGACTCATCAGTGACGCTCAGATCAATTTAGTGTTAAAGCCAAACAAGCACGTAGTTGAAAAGCATTGAGTAAGACCAGTTTTCAAATATTATCATTATAGATAGAAGAATATGTACTGGACTATTCTTTTTCAAACATATAAAAGCATATATGTAACCTACAGTAAAATCAGAAAAAAAACCAAAAACCTCCTTACATCATTAAAAAAAATAGGACGATGAAAATTTCACACATATTTGCTTTTTAGAACAATTACATTTTGTTGGGGTTCGTGATAATTGTTATATTAGTTTTCCTAGTACTGTTTTCTCAACTCTGTCGTTTTATGGTAGTTTGATAATTTGCTCGGCGTTAGATATTTTTTTATACACGGCATGCTAAAATCCAAAACAAATCATTTCAGTTTTGTTTGTTATTGAAAGAATTTGTTTTTTTTAAAATGAAGTGAAATGTTATAGATTGAAGGTAACCATTTCGTATATCCGTGCACTGTAGTTCATTTTTGATAAGACAACACATTTTGTACATCTGTAGTTATTTTCAATTTAGCTATTGCAATAAAGGGCAAAGGATAAAATATAATAAAAATACCGCGATTAAACAACATGTAGTAACAATAACAGCATGTCTTCTAACAGATAATATGCACATGTGTTTACCGTTTGGTTCAACTTTCTTAATTTTCTTCACTGAAATATAAAACGAAACACAATATAAGACATTTTTAAATATGGTCAGTTAATAAGAGTGTACCAAAGCATCTCGTTACATCGCCTTTGTTTATGTTGCACATCTATCTGCGATATCACCGTCATTTCTACATTGCAACCGAGTAACACAACATCAAATAAAACTCCATTAATACCTTAATAGAAAGGATACTTTCTATCTTTCAACAAGAAATCGTTTATGTTGAATGTGAGTATAAAAAATCCTTTGAATGTCCAGGTGATCCAGATGACTCAACAAAATATTTGAGTGGAGGTACCCTTCTTACATTAAACGTATTATGTACAAGTGTACATTTGAAAATTAAACATAACTTACAGTTATGTGTTAATAAATGACTAAGGAACTTGAAGAGCAGAGCAGCATTAGTTTAGAGATAAACATTCACAAATCAAACTGTTTCATAAAAATGTGAAAAGATAAATGCAGACTTACATAAAGAATGTTTTTTTTCCAAAAAAAAAGTATGGGTCACTGCGCCATTTTTCAAGATACAAGTCGTTCCATGCTGCCCAAATTTGTATAAATTGTTTATGAAAAAAATCAATTTTGTTCATAAAAAAAAGTCTATAAGACAGAAATTTTAAATAAAATATGAGAAGATAGGTTTTATATATTTTAAGAAAATAAACAGAAAAAAATGGTGTCAACGAACTTGTTTTCTTGCTACAAGTAAAAATATAAATAAACAGTGTAACTAATAAATTGCAAATCTGTCTCAAAATTGGCAGATTTTGGCAAAGAACAAGACCGATTATGTACTGTGATTGAACAATTCAAGTTGGCGGTGTACCCCTGAACTACCTTAAGACAAATAACAAATAAAAAAACTTTTAAAGGAGGCATTATTTTAACAATCTAGTATACAATTAGTCAACATCGACAACTATATTTACCTGATGGCTTGATTTTGGTAATTTTCGTCACTGAAATATAACACATTGACCATAAACGTGATTTTTCATATTTGTACGTATAAGATATTAACTTTAAAAACTCAGTTGTTCACAACTTCAGGACCGACACATGATTTTAAGTAGATTTCAGAATTTATGTTAAAAGAAGTTTTAAATATGTGACATCCTCTACACGCTGTAATGAATTCATTAAGATGTTGAAAATTTTAATAAATGTAGTGAACATCCCTAATTCAACATCATAATGATATGCATATTGTCACAACAAATTGAAAAATGTAGACTGTCGAGAGTAAATGTATATTAATATGTTTACCTTTTGGCTCTACTTTCTTTACCTTCGTAACTGAAATATAACATACAATCATCAAATGTGAATTATTTATTATTGTTTGTATAGGATTTGATGAAATCATAAAAATGTTGATGAATCTACTATATGCAGTTAACGTCCCTAATTCAACATTTAAATGATATGCATATTGTCACACAAAATTATATAATATTGAATTTATATAGGTAGTAACTGTATATAAATAATGTTTACCTTTTGGCGCTACTTTCTTAACCTTTGTAACTGAAAAATTAAACATATTTAACAAATGTGATTTGTTTTTTGTGCTTTGTATTGGATAATATTTTAAATCAACTCATTATTTATCAATGACAAAAGAAAAGAAAACAAGCAAATGAAGATGATGTATAAAACATGAATTTGCCGAAGGACCATCAATGATAAAACTAACCACTTAATTTTTTATAATTTACTAGGATATTATATAGTTATATTGTAACTTTCCTTCTATGCATTTGCAACTCCATATTGCCACAAAAACATCAAATATGATGACATTTTCTCTCTTCATTTATGAAATATTTATAACACGATATAATATTTGTGAGGTAAATTTCGTAAACACAAGATTGCAGTTCTTATAATTTACTATTTCACGATATATCTATGTTGTACTATGCCATCTATGTATTTCGACCTGCACTTTGCAAAAATACAAAGAACTAACCAAGAACTTAGAACAAACAATCATAAAAAATTACTCCTCATTTTAATTGAAATCACTAAAACAGGTATATAGTTTCATACTGCCAACACTGAAAAATATATTTACCTTTTGGCGAAATTTTGGTAATTTTCTTCACTGAAATAAAACACATAATCAATAAACGTGATTGTTTTGTATAATACGTATAGGATATTAACTGAAAACAACTCGTTAGTTCACAACTTCAGGACCGACACATGATTTAAAGTAGGCTACATGATATATATCAATATATTTTTTTTTATATGTAGCACCCTTACCACGCTGTAATGGATTCATTAAGATGTTGATGAGTTTAATGCAGTTAACATACCTAATTCAACATTATAATGATATGTATATTGTCACAACAAATGGAATAATATACTAGACTGTAGATAGTAAATGTATATTAATATGTTTACCTTTTGGTTCTACTTTCTTTACCTTTGTCACTGAAAAATAAAATATAATCATCAAATGTGAATTATTTATTATAGTTTGTATAGGATTTGATGAAATCATAAAAATGTTGATGAATCAAATATATGCAGTTAACGTCCCTTATTCAATATTAAAATGATATGCATATTGTAACACAAAATTATATAATATTGAATGTATATAGATAGTAACTGTTTATAAATAATGTTTACCTTTTGGCGCTACTTTCTTAACCTTTGTAACTGAAAAATTAAACATATTTAACACAGTGATTTGTTTTTTGTGCTTTGTATTGGATAATATTTTAAATCAACTCATTATTTATCAATGACAAAAGAAAAGAAAACAATCAAATGAAGATGATGTATAAAACATGAATTTGCCGAAAGACCATCAATGATAAAACTAACCACTTTGTTTTTCAGAATTCACTAGGATATTATTTAGGGCTGTTCCAGAAAATACTATGTCCCCCCCAGGGAAGGCAATTTTTTTAAATAGTATGTGGGTGGTTGTATTTGAAATACCAAAATGCAAAGGGAGTGCTGTTCTAATTAAATTTTATTTCTGTGGGTGGTGGGGGTTAAAAAAAAAGTGCCGTCCCTGGGGGGGGGGGGGGGGGGGGGGGGGGGACATAGTATTTTCTGGAACAGCCCTTAGTTATGTTGTAACTTTTCTTCTATGCATTTTCAACTCCATATCGCCAAAAAAACACAATTTGATGACATTTTCTCTCTTCTTTTATGAAATATTTATAACACGATTTAATATTTGTAGGTAAATTTCGTATGTACACCAGATTGCAGTTCTTATAAATTTACTATGTAACGATATATCTATGTTGTACTATGCCATATATGTATTTCGACCTGCACTTTGCAAAAATACAAAGAACTAAACAAGAACAAAAACTATAAAAAATTACTCCTCGTTTTAATTGAAATCACTATAACAGGTATATAGTTTCATACTGCCATCACTGAAAGATATATTTACCTTTTGGCGAAATTTTGGTAATTTTCTTCACTGAAATATAATAAATAATCAATAAACGTGATTGTTTTGTATAATACGTATAGGATATTAACTGAATTCACAACTTCAGGACCGACACATGATTTTTAGTAGGCTACAGGATATGTATCAATATATTTTTTTTTATATGTAGCACCTTTACCACGCTGTAATGGATTCATTAAGATGTTGATGAATTTAATGCAGTTAACATACCTAATTAAACATTATAATAATATGTTTATTGTAACAACAAATGGAATAATATAGACTGTAGATAGTAAATATATATTGATATGTTTACCTTTTGGCTCTACTTTCTTTACCTTCGTAACTGAAAAAAAAATATAATCAACAACTGTGAATTATGAATATTTATTAAAGTTTGTATAGGATAATATTTCAAATCAACTTTCTTTCACAAATCAAATTCAGGACCAACACATTTGTAGTTTTTAATACATGCACGCTATAAGACTTATGTTAATGAAAAATACTTAGTTTGCGATATGCAATTCATTTAAAAACAAGAGTGTGTCCATAGAACACGAACGCGTCACTCGCACTAACATTTACTGTGTTCAGTGGACCGTGAAATTGTGGTCAAAACTATCATTTGGCATTCACATTAGAAAGATCATATCATAAGAAACATGTGTACTAAGTTGGAAGTTGATTGAACGTTCATAGCAATCTTGTTTTGTTACTATAGAAACGATGTCCCTGTTCGTAGGTTTAATGTCAATGTCCACGTGCTTTCATTAGCTTGCAAATCAGTCAATCTTGATATGTCGAACCATATTGTATATCTCTGTTTTATCAATTTAATACAAAAGAAAAGAAAGCGATATTGCTGAAAGACTTCTGATAACACTACCCACTTAAGTTTTTTAGTATTTACTATGATATGATCTAGTTTTGTTGTAACTTTTCTTCTATGCATTTCGACCGACACATTGTAAAAAAAACTAGGTTTAATGACATTTTTTCTCTTATCAATAAATTTAAAATTTTGATAACACAGTTATTATCACTTTTGGGTATTGTTTTTGCATTTAGACCCTTAAATTAGCATTTAGACCCTTAAATTAGCATTTAGACCCTTCACTTAGCATTTAGACCCTTAACTTAGCAAAACAATAAAGAACTAAATAATCGTCTAAGACAAAAACAAATAAAAATACTTTTGAAGAAGGCGTTTATATTTCAACAATATTGTATTCAATTAGTCAACATTAACAACTATACTTACCTTTTGGCATGATTTTGGTGATTTTCTTCACTGAAATATAACAAATAGTCAATAAACGGGATTTTTTTATGGTATGTATAGGATATTAACTCAAAACAACTCGTTAGTTCACATGTCCAGGACGGGCACATGATTTTAAGTAGCTTTCAGGATCTATGTCAAAAGAAGTTTTAGATATGTAGCATGCTCTACACGCTGTAATGAATTCATTAAGATGTTGATAAATTTAATAAATTCAGTTAACCTCTCTAATTCAACATCATAATGATATGCATATTGTCACAACAAATTGAATAATATAGACTGTAGATAGTAACTGTATATTTATATGTTTACCTTTTGGTTCTACTTTCTTTACCTTCGTAACTGAAAAATGAAATATAATAACAAAAAAATGTGAATTATTTATTATAGTTTGTATAGGATAATATTTTAAATCAACATTCTTTCAAAAATCAAATTCAGGACCGACACATTTGTAATGTTTCATAGGCTATAAGACTTACGTTAATGAAAACTTCTACGTTTGCGATATGCAATTAATTTAAAAACAAGAATGTGTCCATTGCACATGAATGCCCCACTCGCACTATCATTTTCTATGTTCAGTTTACCTTGAAATTGTGGTCAAAACTTTAATTTGGCATTCAAAGATCATATCATTGGGAACATGTATAATAAGTTTGAAGTGGATTGGACTTTACGCGTTCTGGATCGAATTGTTTTTTGCTTCAGGATCGATGCCCCTGTTCGTTGGTTTCAAACTCAATGCCCATTGCAATCAGTTGATCCTGATATGTTAAACCATATTGTATATCTCTGATTTATCAATTACAAAAGAAAAGAAAACGATCAAATGAACAGGATTTGCAGAAAGACTTCTTATGTTGAAACTAACCACTTAGTTTTAAAGAATTTACTATGTCAGATATTATATAGTTAAATCTCTTTAAATCTATGCATTTCAACCTTAACATTGTAAAAAAATCTAATTATAATGACATTTTTCCTCTTATTGATAAATTTGATATTTCAATAACAAGATTTTTATCATCGATGCTATTTTTTATGTATATAGACCTTCACTAAGCAGAATTTAAAATTAAAGAACTAACAAATAATTTATGACAAAAACAAATTAAAAAAACTTTTAAAGAAGGCATTATTTCAACAATATCGTATCAAATTAGTCAACATCAAAAACTATATTTACCTTTCGGCATAATTTTGGTAATTTTCTTCACTGAAATATAACACATAGTCAATAAACGTGATTTTTTTTTATATGGTACGTATAGGATATTATCTTAAACCAACTCGTCAGTTCACAATTTCAGGACCGAACAATGATTTTTAGTACGATCCAGGATCAATGTCAAAAGAAGTTTAAATATAAAGCATCCTCTACACGCTGTAAAGAATTTATTAAGATATTGAAAAATTTAATAAATGCAGTTAACATTCCTAATTCAACATCATAATGATATGCATATTGTCAAAACAAATTGAAAAATATAGACTGCAGATAGTAAATGTAAAATATGTTTACCTTTTGGCTCTACTTTCTTTATCTTCGTAACTAAAAAATAAAATATAATCAACAAATGTGAATTATTTATTATAGTTTGTATAGGATAATATTATTAATTCGAATATTTTAACAACTTTGATTCGTTTAGTGATAGTCACATGTTAAACTATATTTTCGAAGGTAGAGAGGAAACGGCGGATAGCAAAAACGCATATTGCACAGAGCATATTGCACGGTTTTTTTTTTTGAATATTTAAAAACCGATTTAATTTGTGACGTCATGTAAGGAATTTCAGAATATCGTTAAACGTTTTAAAACAAATGATATCTGTGATCGATTATTTGACAAAAAAATCTGCAAATACATAAGATGTCAAACAAACAAAAAAATGAAAAAAAATAACAACTAATATATCTTGTTATTGTCAAATAATGAGGATTTGAAGAAAGACTTCTAATGTTGAAACTAACCACTTAGTTTTGAAGAATTTACTATGATATTACATAGTTAAATATATTTAAATCTATGTATTTCGACCATCATTTTGTAAAACAAGAATGTGTCTCCAGTACATGGATACCTCATCCGCACTGTCATTTTCTATGTTCAGTGGACCGTGAAAATGGGAGAAATTCTCTACTTTGGCATTGAAATTATAAAGATCATAGGGAACGTTTGTACTAAGTTTCAAGTTAACTGGATTTCAACTTCATTAAAAAGTACCTCGACCAAAAACTTTAACCTGAAGCAGGACAGACGGACGAAAGGACGAACAGACGGAGGCACAGACCAGAAAACATAATGCCCATAAATGGGGCGTAAAAATCTATATTTAATGACATTTTCCCTCTGATTGATAAATTTGATAATTCAATTATAAGATTATTATCATTGAGGTTATGTTCTATGTTTTTAGACCTTCTCTTAGCAAAAAAAAGAAATAACTAATCACTAAGACAAAAACAAATACAAAATACTTTTAAAGAAGGCATTATTTCAACAAAGATGTATCCAATTAGTAAACATCGACAACTATATTTACCTTTTGGCTTAATTTTGGTAATTTTCGTCACTGAAATATAACATTCCATAAACTTAATTTGTCTTAAGGTTAACTTAATGTAAACCCTATGGTTAAAATGGCCGTATTTTCACCTCATAATTTACTTAGAGTACAGACACACCTGCACATCTTTTAAAAAAATTCAGGAATAGCATGCCCTAGATAAAATAATTTCAAATATGTTTTATGTTTTAGAAAAATAGAAACTTACCAGGATTTTTCCGTGCACTTTTTTTCATTTCTCCAGAAGGTGCCAAAATAACCTAAGTTGGGACACAGGTTTGAGAACTTCCCCACAGGTAATAATTGAAGTGAGCAGTATTGATTGACATGGACATTAGATGGACAACAGATACATGACAATAATTGGTTATATAAACTGTGTACCTGAGTGGACCATATCAAGATAAACTCAACTGTTTGTTAATCTTATCATCTTCTGCAGGGAAGAAAAATGTGTACGGCAAAATCCAGTTAAGTTATGAATTTTCTAAATCTTACAATGCATTTGAATTTTATTTATCTAGGGCATGATATGTCTTAAAACGTTTCAAGATGCACAGGTTTGTCTGACTTCATAGTAAATTTTGAGGTGAAAATACGGCCATTTTAGCCATAGGGTCCACATGAACCTTAAACGGTACGTTAGAAATAATCAATCAAAACAACTAGTTAGTTCAAAACTTCAGGACCGACACATGATTTCATGATATATGGCAATAGTAATATATTGCATCCTCTACACGCTGTAATGAATTCATTAAGAAGTTGATAAATCTAATAAATGCAGTGAACATCCCTAATTCAACATTATAGTGGTATGCATATTGTCCCAACAAATTGATTTATATAGACTGTAGATAGTAAATGTATATTAATTGTGTTTACCTTTTGGTGCTACTTTCTTTACGTTTGTAACTGAAACATAAAAAATATTCAATTAATGTGAATTGTTTTTTTATGATTTGTATTTGAAAATATTTTGAAGCAACTAATTATTTCACCAATTCAGGACCGACCCATTTTTGGTTTTTAGTAGGTTACACGACTTACGTTAATGGAAACTGTTACGTTTCCGATATGCTATTTATTTTAAAACAAAAACAAAAACAAAACAAATTCTGTATAATTTCGTTAAACAAACAAGTTATGTAGCAAAATATTTTTGTTACTTCAGGATTGATGTCATTGTTCGTATGTTTGAAGTCGATGTCCACGTGCCTTTACTAACTTGATAATCAATCGATCTAGATATGTTAAACCCAATTACATCTCTGACTTTTTAAAATTACGTACGTTGATTACTGTTCAATCAATTTACTACGTTACGATATATCTAAGTTGTACTATGTCCTCTATATATTTCGACCTCCACTTTGCAAAACTAGAGGCTCTAAAGAGCCTGTGTCGCTCACCTTGGTCTACTTGAATATCAAACAAAGGACGCAGATGGATTCATGACAAAATTGTGTTTTGATGATGGTGATGTGTTTGTACATTGACCACTGAACATTCTTGCTGCTTACAATTATCTCTATCTATAATAAACTTTGCTCAGTAGTTTCAGTGGAAAATTGTTAAAAATTGACTGTAAAGGACATAACTCCTTAGAGGGTCAATTGACCATTTCGGTCATGTTGACTTATTTGTGAATCTTACTTTGCTGAACATAATTGCTGTTTATCTATATCTATAATAGTATTTAAGACAACAACCAAAAACAGCAAAATTTCCTTAAAATTTCCAATTCAGGGGCAGCAACCCAACAACGGGTTGTCCGATTCATCTTAAAATTTCAGAGAAGATAGATTTTGACCTGATAAACAATTTTACTCTTGTGTCAGATTTGCTCTAAATGCTTTGGTTTTTGAGTTATAAGCCAAAAACTGCATTTTACCCCTATATTCTATTTTTAGCCATGGCGGCCATCTTGTTTGGTTGGCCGAGTCACCGTTCACCATTTTTTAAACTAGATACCCCAATGATGATTGTGGCCAAGTTTGGTTTAATTTGGCCCAGTAGTTTCAGAGGAGAAGATTTTTGTAAAAGTTAACGACGCCGGACGCCAAGTGATGGGAAAATCTCACATGGCCATTTGGGCCAGGTGAGCTAAAAAAACAAAGAACTAGCCGAGAACTTAGAACAAAAACCATTGAAATTTACTCCTCACTTTTATTGAAAGCACTATATCAATTATAGTTTGCATACTGACATATTTTTTTCAAATTTCGTAACTGAAATAAGATACGGAGTAGATATTATATTTACCTTTTGGCATTACTTTATTGATTTTCTTTTCTGAAGTATTAAATGACAGGCATTAGAACAAATGTTTTCAACTTTGATTAATTAGTCAACAATAATCGATTTGTTAAAGTGTCCACTAGGGGACCTAGGCCACTGTTAGAAGGCTGTAAATTACACTATATTTCAGTCTCTTTTTTTTTTACTTTGCAACAATATTCTTTTGAATTGATTTAATTGCTCATCATAGATACTAGGATATAAATTAACTTATTTGACACGGTCTTAATCCTGCATAACATACAAAATATTCTACATTATATTTTTAACTTATTTTCATGAAGAATCATAATGAAGGTTTACCTCTCACCACGCCTCTACACCTCACCCCCCCCCCCCCCCCTAAAATATGATTTCTTGCAAAATTATGCTAGAAAGTTTAGTGATTATTTTGATTTACTCGTTAGTATGGATCAGGGGGAAAACTAATGAAATAGCTTGCATACATCATGATGAAAAAGAACAGTCATCTAAAATTGTCCACAAAATAAAGACATTAATTGTGTAGAATAAAAAAAAATGACCCGGCATAGCAACAATTGATGTTGAATATGCAATCAGCCAAAAAATCCTTTCATTGACCAAAGTTTTAAATTTAAAAGTGTAGATTTATTTTGGCCAATACAAACATTTATGTCATTAATATTATAGGTTTTTTTTCTGATTTTCGATTAAAGTAAACACTTCAAACTATATGAAATTGAGCGATATTTTGATTTTTTTAAAGACATTATGCAAGCAAACAAACTTTAACCATCTGAACATAGAAAAGGTATATGAAATAATTGTAGTTTAAAAGACAAATTATAATTTGGCATTATTGGTTGTAAATGTATGAAAAAAGCAGTGAATATATGCATTTTATTACTTTTTTTGGGAAAATCCATACACGAAATTTCTCTTGTTTTGTTTTTTTTTAAATTTCTGTTGAAGTGTATGTCTATTGGAAAAATTGACACCGTCATTCATAAGACATATTAAATCTGCTGTAAATTAAACACTGTTTGTATGTTATATGGTCATATGCCTAACCATATAACTCAATAGCAGGTATTAATTCCAGGTATTTGAATATAGTAGAAAGAAAAAAAGTTATACGAGATGGGTCATTAGCTTATAAGTTCCTCAGATTGAATTGTTTTGCAACTTTGCCAAAAACAGAATTTTTTACCATGTTTTTTTTTAACAAATATAATAACAAGTATGTGTATAAACGAGTTATTTTTTAAGCTACATGTTGGGCAAGATTCACTTCAGGAGAGTATATTTATTTATGAATAAAAGGAAATCTATAAAATATGATTATGAAATTAAATATTAAACGACATGTTAACTTCATGCTTTTGAAAAAAAAAAAAAAAAATTAAATGTTGTCACCATACATGCTTTTTTGATTCTTGTAAATCAAAGTCTTTAACCCATTGCTTTATACTAGGTATTTCCCCCTTTTGAATTATTTTCTTTTAAATACCTACCTTTTGACATGTTTTTCCTTATCTTCTTCACTGAAAATTACCCCCAGAAAGTTATTAAAAATGTTTGGCGATCAAAATTGATATTCACTTCAAGGTGTATGATACCTCATGGCATCACCTGCCAAATGTCGTTTGATGCCCGGCAGCTATGTGACAGCTTAAGTTATCATGAAAATTGATGAAAACACCACTCCCAATTAGAATATCAGATCATATGAAATATACTATTCGTCCAGTGATATACATGTATAATTACATGTCCAGGAGTACCTCGGAAATTGACGTGCTTTTGTCTTAATCATAGCACTATTATACCTAGGTAGATTGTTACCAAAAATTATTGCATACAAGAATACATCAAAGGTGTGCTGATGTGGTAAATGCATTAATAGTGTCCGAGTCACATTTGAGGTAAGTCCTTTTATGTTATTGATAAATGAAAAACAAATAACTTGTTAATGCACCTCATTTTGTACTGAATGGTAGAGAGTTTTTGTAACTTCCAATGGGAAATGTCTTACGCGTAGCTTAACCCATTCTCAGTCGTGGTTAATATAGATTTTGACGTTTTTCCTGCAATTCTACGGATCTCTAAAATCTTATATGATGCCAGGGGCCATTACAAAATGTACGGGTAAGCTTTGATTAACACTAAGAAGAATGAAATATATAACGTGGTTTCATAAATTCGAAATGTAGCAAGCAATGACTTTTTTTTACTTTAAATAGGTCCTATTATAGTTTAGATAAGGATTGGTCTGACTGTTGTTGTAATTTGACAATGTCAATTATTGATAATTACGTATCTCGTTTTGTGTAAAGTTAGCAAGATCAGACTTAAATAAACTCATCATAGATACCAGGATTGAAATTTTGTATTTGCACCAGACGTGCATTTCGTTTACAAAAGACTTATCAGTTGCACTCGAGTCTAAAAAGTTTAAAAGGCCAAATAAAGAAGTTCAAGGGCATTGAAACCATGCATTCCTAAATCGCATGTCAAATAAAACGAATGTAAGATTCGATTTGAACCGAATATATTTTACTCTTTAACTAAGACCTTTTCTCATTGTTGATCCTTTTAGTGAGAATGGTAGACGTTTGTTGAACAAAAATCACTTGCATTTTTGGCCGCTTGACTTTTTTATTTTTTATTTTTCTTTTTTCCTAAAACAATGAAATAAAAAATCTCTTTTGGACAAATAAAAAGTGCATAGCCCTCCAAAGAAAACAAGTCAGGTGTAAGGAGTAATTGAACTTACAACACCGCAGACAAAAACATGTTCCGTGAGTTATTTACATTCATTTAGTCAAAAAGATTTGATTTTATTAGCATTCTGTTAAAACATTTGAAATACGTTTAAATTAACATATTAAAGGTCAGTTTGCCTTTGTTTTGTTGCAGTTCGGTGTTTCCGATTTTCCGTGGTTTTCCTCTCATAGTTGGTGTGTTTCCATCGGATTTAGTTTATAACCATTTTTTTTGTTTTTTATTACTAGTAATCGATTTATGACTTTGGCAGTGGTAAATTTATATTGCCTTTATTTACACTTATCACATGTAACAACATTTGAATATACGTTTTACACTAATCCCTATCAATGTCGACCGTTTTCGACACTTTCATAAAAAAATTTTTTAAGTAGGAGCAGGTTGAAGAGAAAAACCATTAAATTTCTACAAGAGATTACAGATGAGAAATGGATCAATATAAGAACACTATTATAACCATGTGTCGTAATTTTCCTTTCCATAATCAAATGATGGTCACTCATTTCAGGCAATATAGGTGATGATGATAGAAAACAGACAGAATTAGTTTTCTCGTTTGAATTGTTTTACATTGTCTTATCGGGGCCTTTTAAAGCTGACTATGCGGTATGTGCTTTGCTCATTGTTGAAGGCCGTACGGTGACCTACAGTTTTTAATGTCTATGTCATTTTGGTCTTTTGTGGATAGTTGTCTCATTGGCAATCATACCACATCTTCTTTTTTATAGATTTGTATTATACGTTGAAGGATGTGTCAGATGAAACGTATATCAAACAAACAAAAAAATAAACAAAATGATGTATCAACTATCTACGACTGCTTATCTTAGAAAAAAGTTATATATTGTTAAAAAATCTGATAAAGTAATATCATCACTTGACTGACTTGTACATACCAAATATTTCCATTGAAGTCTATATCATACCAGAGAACAAACGCAAAATGCGGAAAAAATACTCACATTTACCATTTATGGTATGTCGTAAATAACATCATCATTAACTCAATATTCCTGAATTCCATATATCTCGTATCGTAACAAATATAACATACATTGTTTAACAACAGACGGCAATACATTGTACATATTGTTATAAAAAAAATATATACTTTTTGTATTAGAAATAAAACAAACAAAACTTTGAAAATATCCTTACCTTTTTCAATTATTTTCTTTTGGTTCTTAACTGAAAATAAAAGAAAATGTGTGAATTTAAATTCAATGGTAATTGAATTTCTTACTTAAACACAGTTCATACTACAAATTGTATTAATTAAAAGTACGAGCTATTGCAAGGATGACGACGAATAATTGTCCTACTAAACCACAATCATATACCATTCACGGCATTTTACTAGAATGTGACTTACTGTTTATCGAATGAAAGGTTATCGTCACGTGTGTCCTTACATAAGCATCATGTACGGTACAGCATATTGGACAGGATCTGGTATCACTGCAAATTTTTGGTGGAGTTTGTGCTAGTCAGTTATTGGCTTTAGTTGGTATGTTTTTGTGATTTGTATTAAAACTGTTGTTTGTATTCTGATCGATTAATTTTCTTCGGTTGTTTGGTATGTCGTTGTCAGTTTGTTTTCGACTTATCAGTTTGAATGCAATATATTTTTTCTTTAATATTTAATTTGCTAATTGCCATTTTTATAGTATTAAAACTTTCAACTAGATTTCTGTGTACAATAAAATATGTCGATATTTTACTGGTTCTCTCTTTCAAATAAATATCGTAGTCTCCGATGAACTAAAATAATGCATCTTTATCGATATTTCCTTCAAAAATTTAGAAAAGATTCCGCGTGAAACAACACAAAAACTAAAGTTGTTCGTATAGCGGGAGAAATACTCCACCTTGCTATGAATTTTAGTATTGAGGCATTGTCGCTTTGTGATTTTTAGTTTTTAGATTTTTATTTTATAAAGTCATCACCGTGTATCATCGTACAGCGGATATAGGTACAAACAAAGCGGGCATAATCGATTGTGAACTGACACGGCAACGTAAATCTTTGTTTTGTTTTACCAACATTCAGTGTACATTTCTCAACATCTGAAATTCCTATTCCAAAATAATTTTTGCATCGATTTTTCACTATTTATAAGAAAAGTTTTATATTCTAATCAGAACAATAAACTTGCAAATGCGCAAATAGTTGTGAATGTCAACACCAACTTTCAATTTCGATACAACTGTCGAGAAATTTACATGTTTTACTTGAAAGAAAGCTAATACAGGGCAGAAGTAACAGTTACCAATCATTAACCTACCTGTGCTTACTTATTCCTTAAAACTTTTTGGGTAATAAAAGAGTAAGAAAATTTTGTTTTTGTGTACGATGTACAGCAACTTAACTATGAACCGTACAGAAGGATTTATGTGGTCAGCTAAACACCGTACACAATGCTTCTTTTCGGAATAATATCGAAAAAAAACATATGCATAAAAGATTTCAATGCCAATTATTGATACAACTATACTTATTACACACGCACATTGGCCTTCTATCAGAAAAAGAGTTGCAATGAATAAAGAATTATATCGGATGAGACGAGTGCCAACTTCTTTGACAAGTATTTGCACATGCTTTTAGTAATCGTTCTTTATTTGGGAAAATAATGAGACATCCCTAATTATCAACCTACGACCTAATCATTTCTTAAAACAACAAGTATGTTAAGATTGAGGTACACATTGATATTATGTGAACAAAACAAAGGTTTTCGTTGCCGTATGAGGTAAAAATCGATCACGCCCGCTTGGTTAGTACCTATACCCGCTGTACTGATATTACACGGTGGTCATTGCTTCTGTGTAAGATGGAATACATGGTTTCAATCGGAATGAATTATACTGACCCAGGAACACAGTATGTGGTATGTATAATGTGATTTAAGAAATTAAAGTTCAAGTTAAAGGTTTAAATGAATTTTGGAAATTAAAGGTCAAAGTTAAAGTTTAATGATGCTTCTGCAAATAAAGGTTTTTCAATCTAAGAACAAAAGAACAAAAGGTGTGCACACAACACAAAACAGATAATGTGTCACTATCATAGTGTCAACCCGTTAAATTAAAGTCAAGAGTGACCGGACTTTGAAGAAAAGATGGCGGGATTATGGCTACAACTTGAAAATAAATCATGATACCGTCAATAAAAGTTCCCAAGGGTTAGCTACAATTTTACCAATTTTATTTTTTTCATAAAACGCAAAACCATTATTGAATAACTAAATATGAAAATTGATGTGTTCTATTCATCATTTATGAACTATAAACACACAATTTTGTAATATGCATGAACAACATCGTTGTAGGACTTCTATGGATATATAAATAGAAAGAAGATATAACAAAAAAGAGTTTATAACTGAATGTATTCATAACTTTTTTGGGTTGTTTTTTTTTTGTTTTTTTTTGTTTGTATTACAGCTGTGTGTCTTACATAAGTTACCAAAAGGTTAAACATGAGAGTGGTTATATAGTTAAGGTTCGGTAAACACTGGTACTTTCAGATGCTTTTATTTAACTTATCAGACAGACATCGTATGACGAGAGGTAGTGATTACTAACACTGATCATCAGACCATAGATTTAATGGCTATAATTTCGATGACCAGACTAACCATTGACTCTAATAGTTTGAGGGATTTCAAGAAAGAGAAATATGTAAATGTCAATTAAGGATGTAAACCTCTGAGAATCCAAAAATTTCTAGAATTAAACTTTTTTAACCTGATTTTGTGGGTTAACATGACTGCAAAAATAAATAATTGGTGAAGAAAAAATCATATGGTGGTTCACTTCAGTTATGATTGATTATGATATTTTTAAAATTTATTGATGTTTTCCCTTGAATCACATGGTTTTTTTAATTTCAGAACGTAATTACAACGAGAATGGAACATCATAAGAATACATCCTTAAAAAATACATTTTTTTAAGCTATATTGATTTTCTTATTCATCTTATATATTGCAAAATCTAATATACTGACCTATCGGTTTATTTGTCTTTACCTTGTTTACTTTCTTCACTGAAAAAAAAAGAAAACTCTTAAAAAAAATATAGCATATATCTAGCATTTTGTTGATATCTTCTATTTTAACGGCATACTAATAATATCCTATAAGCAAACACAATATACTTCTCTTGATATCTTATAACGTAATTAAACTGCTATGATTTCTGTGATAATCACTATATAGACTTAAAATGTACTCTCTTCATTTTTCATGCGAACTTAAAAGCGATGCATTTGTTTTATATCGATTTTCAAAAATATTTTGTTCTCTTAAGTTTGTGGAACAAAATCCCAGAATTAATCGAAAATGGAGAAAGCTAAAATGAAGATCCTTGCTGTTAAATTTTTTTCCTCGAAAGTGGTGTGATCTTGTTGCTTATTCTTTAGTTTTTCTATGTCGTGTCATGTGTACTATTGTTAATCTGTTTGTCTTTTTCAGTTTTAGCCATGGCGTTGTCAGTTTATTTTCGATTAATGAGTTTGACTGTCCCTCTGGTACATTTCGTCCTTCTTTTATTGACTCCTTGTTATTGAGTGTATATTTTGCAATTGGTTTTATATGCGATGGTTTGCAGTTATTGTATTTAAATGCACATGATATTTTTTATTTTAAAACACTTTTTTGGCAGGATTCTAGATATCAAAATTTGAGAAGGCTGCTTCTTTTAAACAAACAAACATGGTACAATGAGAAGGCACTTTCGAATGGAATACAATCTATAGAGAAAAATTTTGAATGTCACCAATGTTGGACAGTCACACCAAACTGAAGATGAAATATCAAAGTTGATTTCATGCTGGTTTTGATGAAACAACCCTCAAACTTTTACCAAATGTCAAAGTAAATACAGCGATTTGTTCAAAGTTACAAGTTTATCACATTATACGATTCTAACTTTTACATTGCTTTCAAGCTATATATGATCGAGAGTAAAATAATAACAGGTAAGATATAGGTTTTGTGCTTTCGTCTCCCATCAGATCAAACATTTTCAGACTTTAAACTCATACTTGCAAAACGACAGCAGTGTGCACAAATTAATTGTTTTCTCGGATACAACATCCATACGTTGATTTTAGGCAAGACGATTCGGGTTAATTTAATAAATAATTAGATCATTCAATCCTTACATAGTACACGTATATAGAACTTCCCAACACCTATATACTGCAACATAACATTTCTTCATTGAATCAAACGAGACATGTAATCATTAACGTGTATGATATTCGATGGAGTATCTAATACAAAAACTCATGATCAATAAATAGAAGAAATAAAATTAGTGTTAAAGGAAATATACTCACCTTTTGGTTTGATTTCAACTGAAACATAAAAAAGAGCAAAACAGTTATTAAAATAAGAAAGAAGCTAGAACATTTGTTTTGCTTGCCCTTGTGATTTGAATTTGTATTTGTATTATAAAACAAAATCGTGTCGAGCATTTTACAACAATTTCATTCTTTGAAATAAGTTAGTATATATTTATACAAATATTTATGCAAATAGTTATTTACTAATTTATTTATAATCCATCATGTGCATGGCTTCCAAATGTGCGTCTCTTTAGCTCGACATCTTAAACGCGTTTTTATTCTTAGACATAATTTTGCAGCAAAATAGAATTGAGAATGGAAATGGAAGTCGTGCTTCATATTGCCCCTAAACAAAAATGTGTACTAGTTCAGTGACAATGAAGGCCATGCTAAACTCCAAAACGTCAAAATGAACTAAAATAAAATATCATGCAACTAGTCTACAATAAGTTATTGCTTCCTAGCAAACAGAAATATTGTTCGTTTTTCAAGCATTCAGATGTTTGTTTAAAAAAAAAAATGTTTGAATTCAGATTTAAACACGAAAAGGGTCTTGATGCATGAAAAGAATGAAATTTTCCCTATTCATATGTCATTACAAACTTATTTTTGGATTTTTGTTTTGTAATAAATCACAGTGATAGCATTCAAGTTCAAATGGAGAAATATGACCATATTTTTACCTAAAAAAACTACTCTGTGTATAGACTCACCTGTACAGTTTGAAAAGTTTTAAGGCCTAGCATCCACTAGATACAAAAAAGTTAAATTTTATTCAACATATCAGAAAGATAAAATCGTTTTTGGAACTTGATGGGCATTTTTTTTCCTTCTGGCAGAAGGTGTAAAAATAAACACATGAATAACATTTGATATCGTCCACTCAATTACTACCTTTAACTCACCTAAAGATGTGTAGATATCTCTTGTCCATGCAAATCAAGGACAAGCATTACAATAGAAACCAGATGTTACCTGAGAGGGAACATCTTAAAGTTTTATCCCAACTTAAAGTTTAATTTTACACCTTCTGCACTAAATATGCCAGAAAAATTCAAAAAAATAATTATCATTCTAATATGCATAATACATTTAACTTTTAAATATCTAGTGGATGACAGGACTTAAAACTTTCCAAACTGCACAGATAAGTCTGTACTGAAAATACGGCCATATTTATCCATTCGTTATGATGAACATTAAGGTTTATTATCCCTTCTGCGGTCTGTGCAAAATTGAAATTTTCAAACTACTATAGTATCAAAACAGCTCCTCCTATTCTTTGATATTCCAAAGAAATTTGGTCAACGGCGCAATTGACAGTGCAATAACTAAAAAATCATTCAGTTGATGCACTTTCCTAAAATTAACCGAAGTAAACTCACTTGAACGTCAAAGGGAAAATTACTATTCATGTTACTATAACTATTAAATTTTCTCAAAACAGATCTCCTTTTTATGAAATGTATAACAATTACATTAATAATATAGAGCATGCGAATACGGTATAAGAAATTAGAGGCAACTCAACAGTTTGAAACAAAAACTATAAAAAAAAATAATAATTAACATTGAAAAGAAGATTAACAATGATCAATGGAATTTTGTTGACAATGTGATTAAGCTTTTCTTATATGATCTTATATGGGTACACTGTGTAACGAGGAATCTTTTCAATTTAATGATAAATTAAAAAAAATTGTTTTAAGATTTCACAGCTTTCGTCGTTTTAATTTGCCAAGAAAAATTAAAAATGTATGTGATAAAACTATAATAAACTATTGAATCTGAATCTGTTTTCTAAAGGTTTACAAAGTCTGCAATAATTTCGTTTTTGAGTAAATATACTATCAAGGACAAGCATTACAATAGAAACCAGATGTTACCTGAGAGGGAACATCTTAAAGTTTTATCCCAACTTAAAGTTTAATTTTACACCTTCTGCACTAAATATGCCAGAAAAATTCAAAAAAATAATTATCATTCTAATATGCATAATACATTTAACTTTTAAATATCTAGTGGATGACAGGACTTAAAACTTTCCAAACTGCACAGATAAGTCTGTACTGAAAATACGGCCATATTTATCCATTCGTTATGATGAACATTAAGGTTTATTATCCCTTCTGCGGTCTGTGCAAAATTGAAATTTTCAAACTACTATAGTATCAAAACAGCAAAGAAAAAGAATAAAAGAGATGGCCCATTTTTTACATATACGAAGGGGAAACTCCGTACAAAACATTATTATAGTAGAAAAATAGAATTTGGTTTTAAAAAAACAAAAGATTTATACAGAGCTTTTTTGTTATAAAAATGTTAACATAGATTACTCACTTGTTAATCTATGATGTGCTAGCGTTTATTATTTACAAAAAGTCCTAAACAACCTTTAAATTCCAAAACACATCTCGTGCTGAGTCACTAAAGTCGAGCGCACCCTAGAAGGTGTCCATACTAATATTTGTTTAAATCAATATTAAAATTTATAAAGTTGTTTTAAAATAAAACGTTGCTAGCACTGCATGCAATAATCCTCTGTCTATCAAGCATCGAATTGTCAAATATGAGAGTACAAGGGGAAAGACTGTGGATTTTCTATAAAATTTCCATATGTTAGCATTGATTCAACACAAGGGTACATACTCCTTAAGTTATATAACCAGCCTTTTACGATTTAACACAGGCACAAATATTTATAAGCGGAGACAGAATTTTATTATAAAGAGAAAATTACTTTACTTTCAGCGACATTTTTTTTTTAGTATATTATTAATTTGACAAAATAAAAACAATAGGAAAATGTAGTAATTTAGACTACATTTTGTTTCATTTTTTATTTTTATACTTCTCGAAGGAGGCGTGGCCAGACTGTGCATTAACAACTCTGAGATGGAAGTTAAGAGCACTGATTTAAGCTCCTCCTATTCTTTGATATTCCAAAGAAATTTGGTCAACGGCGCAATTGACAGTGCAATAACTAAAAAATCATTCAGTTGATGCACTTTCCTAAAATTAACCGAAGTAAACTCACTTGAACGTCAAAGGGAAAATTACTATTCATGTTACTATAACTATTAAATTTTCTCAAAACAGATCTCCTTTTTATGAAATGTATAACAATTACATTAATAATATAGAGCATGCGAATACGGTATAAGAAATTAGAGGCAACTCCAAACAGTTTGAAACAAAAACTATAAAAAAAAATAATAATTAAAATTGAAAAGAAGATTAACAATGATCAATGGAATTTTGTTGACAATGTGATTAAGCTTTTCTTATATGATCTTATATGGGTACACTGTGTAACGAGGAATCTTTTCAATTTAATGATAAATTAAAAAAAATTGTTTTAAGATTTCACAGCTTTCGTCGTTTTAATTTGCCAAGAAAAATTAAAAATGTATGTGATAAAACTATAATAAACTATTGAATCTGAATCTGTTTTCTAAAGGTTTACAAAGTCTGCAATAATTTCGTTTTTGAGTAAATATACTATGGCTATTAAAATCTTGAAAATTAATCCATAGCCACAGTACAGCTACATGATATGATAGTTTTCAAATTATTATCAATGATTTACAGAATATATTTACCCGGTAGTTACAATCATAAAATACAAGATTTTAAGGTTCACAGAGCAATTTAATCACTTATATTAGTAGTGATGACCATTTTGAATTTGTAAGAAATAAAGAAATCGTTTGTTTTTGAACTTATGAACTAAATGTTTTGTGTGCTGTGCAAATTTTTTAAACAACGAAAATGAAGATATCAACGAAATAACACCCTGAGTTTCAATAAGTTCTGCAGTTATATGGAGTGGCACTTTAAGAATCGGAATTCGGAGATTTGAAAAATTACTTTTACTACTTTAGAGGAGCGAGTCTGTGATTATTTTAAAGATATTTTAGAAAATGAAGCACAGTTTCTTTTATCGTTGTTTCCATCACATGACGATTTAAGAAAATATTTGATAAAGAGAGAGATGTTAAGTTTTTTTTATATCATAAACAGAAATCACGTGTTTTTATTTACAAATATATATATAATTCGTAGCTGTGCCAAAACCTTTTATCCTATTTTGAATATATGTAGAACGTTTATACTGCAAATATGTAATAATAAATTTGTTTTATAAACATGTACAGCATAGCTCACTGAATGGCTCTCTCTTTATATCAAAATATTAAACACTAAATGTATTCTTTTTTGTAAAATATTATTAATAGATGAGATATAAATGAAAATTTAAATTAGAAAAAAAGATATATTAATAACTATGACATTACATTATGTCACTTTCCAATCGTTCTTATAAACAAACTCAACATAAAAGCAGTTAATAGTAACTGGGCCGGGGTTGGCTACCAACAGTCCTACTAACAATGTAATAGGAAGACGCAATAACTTTAAATGAAAGAGAAAATATACTGACCTTTTGGCCTAATTGTAACTGAAACGTGTGATATTCAATAAAATAAATAAAAGATATAATATATGCAATAGAAAATGAAGACAGTTTTTAAGGCTTGTTTAATCATTATTTTACATCTTTTACAATATACTTGCATTAAATGATTATGCTATTTGATTTCTTTTCGAATAAAAGTATTTGTAATTATAACAATAATATAAATTGAAACGAAATTTGTTTGTATAAAAGAAGTAGATATCTTGGAACATGTATTTATCTGTTTCGGTTTAAATTTAAAAAAATGAATAATTATGTATAAGTTAACATTATTGACCTCACACCAAGATACACTAAAGTATGCATTGAAAAAAATCACATATCAAAGTAAATAGTCTCACCCGTTGGTTTAATGGTCACTGAAACATAAAATAAGGATGTGAATATAAATGATTTAAACAATTTAAAAAGTAGTCCAGTATAGGGTGCATTTCTTTCTAACACAAACGATACAAACGGTTAAGCGTGCACATGTTTTGATAATTTTTGTCTAATATACGTTTGCAAAGTTTACGTAAACTTTAACAAACTATGCACTCGTTCAAAATGCGTCTACAGTTTGTCGTTCATCGTTTGTTAGAACAAACGCTACATTTGTCTAACTTCATCCTGATAAAACGATGTATTTGGTTTTACGTTCGTTAAAAGTTTGTTTACCAACAATATGTGCATGCATTATTAAAAGTTTCAACACTGAATGAACGATGTATTTGTTTCTTCTTTTGTAGCGTTAAGAAAACAACAACAAACGCCACACAACGTTTTCAAAGTATAGGTTAGTAAGAAATGCACTCATAATCAAATTTCTGTAAACTATATTACCCTGTAAATATTGTTTGTCTTAATGTAATGTTGAGATTATTTAAATTAGCTGCTAGTACATAGTCTAGCAATCTTTATAGCTAGCTTGCAAAATGTACAAACCATATGAATAAGCTAGGGGATTTTACAAAATCTCTATCATAATCGAATTGAAAATACATTTTTTTAGATCATCAGAAACACTGAACATTTTCTCATTAATGCATGTATTGTTGATAATGCATCTTACAAAGTTTAGACGAACACCGTGGTCTCAAAAGTAAAAGACAAAGCGATTAGTTATGTACAATAAGTTCAAAAATGAATACCAATAACTTTTAAAGTCCTAAGAAAAGAGTTTCTTGCATTATGTATAAGATTTAAATGGAAAATAAAACAATAGTCATAAAATATAATACTGATATCGCATTTAAAAATAAACATTTGTGTACAGTTCAGTTCCATGAGACTTTCTTTATCTATTTGCCCACAATTTGCAGGTCATTTTGTAAGAAACAAAATTCAAAAATATGGTATACTCTTTCAAATTTAAATTGCAAGTCATACATATGTAAATCAATGAAGATAAAGAAAGCAGCATACCACCGATATGACAGGTATGTTGAAAATTTTAAATTTTAATAATCTTTTGTCTGCTCTCCTTGTGGATACATAGAAATGAAAAGTTCATAAAAAGCTTCATTGATGTATATTTGGATTGGTGTTTATATTTTTAATTACTGTTATCAATACAGATTTAATAAGCTTGAAAAAGTGTAAATGCTTTTTTGGCGTGCCAAAATGCAAGTATTCCAGTATTTAAATAACAATTTTTTAGTCAAGATTTCCTTGGGGCAAAAATCAAACTGATTGACATGTTACATAGGTCTATCTCTGTCTTGAAATTGCAAATCTGTGTCATCATTGCTTTTTAAAACAGTGAAAGATTCGTTGAAGAAGATGCCCAAAAATGATCTTATAAAACGGAATTGAAATGTAAAAATAAAAGCAGATACATCAGTAAAAGACTAAGACATACATAATGTATCTTGACAACATACCTTTCGGTCTAATATTCTTTATAATTTTCACTGAAAAATAAATTAAAGAATGCATAACAACATCAAGATGCATATATCGTATATATCGTATTACTCACAATAAGATTTAAGATCAATAGCAAAAACCCTGGGTTTTTTAGTCAAACTTCAGGCAAAGTCAATAAAATTGAGAAAGGAAATGGTGAATATGTCAAAGCGACAACCACCCGACCATAGAGAAAACAACAGCCGAAGGCAACCAATGGGTCTTCAATGTAGCGAGAATTCCCGCATCCGTAGGTGTCCTTCAGCTGGCCCCTAAAATATGCATAATAGTACAGTGATAATGGACGTCATACTAAACTCCGAATTATACACAAGAAACTAAAATTTAAAATCATACAAGACTAACATAGGCCAGAGGCTCCTGACTTGGGTCAAGACTTTTTTTAACTCACTAATTCGAACGGTAGATTCTTAGGAAGGCAGATTCCATGGTACACTAGTTTAACGACAAATCAACCAGTTTGCTTTTCTACTCTATTACTCCTCGTGCTGAGCAGTGAAGTAGGTAGATTGGTGACCTTCTGTTGTTGTTTTTTTCTATGGTCAGGTTGTTGTCTCTATGACACATTCCCTATTTCCATACTCAATTTTTATCTAATCAATTTTATGAAAACAAGTATGATTAAACACACTGTGATTGTGCTAATACAACTCAAACGATTCATGTATTTAAGTTGGCTGAAACTAAAAGCGTGGCAGGGCGAAAACAACTCAAACAATAGACCACTTTCGAGTTCATCCGTCACCGGCAAAAACTCGTCAATTATGCACGCCTTTATGACGTCATTTACCAGATAGAGGGGCTCGCCTGTATCCCTGCACTATTTACGTTCATCAAGCGTCTAAGTGATCGTTTTTGTACAGGATAAACTAGAAATAATGGTTGCTCTGTAGGTACTTACTGACAATTCCCTAATGACAGCAGTGTTGATTGTCTATTTTCAGAATTCAATTTGCCGAATAATTCGTACAATATAGAATTATAATTTTCCAACCACTCGCTCAACATTGTAAGGAAGTGACGACGCCCCTAAACGCACAGATGACGGTGATAAAGGCGCGTATAATTGACGAGTTTTTTCCGGTGACGGATGAACTCGAAAGTGGTCTATTCACGACTTTAAGTTGGCGGGCGCTTAATATGTGGGAGGGCCAATTCAACACAAACGACACATGAATTAAGTTGCCTGAAACTAAATGTCGAACAGGTCAAATGCAACCAAAACAATGCATATATAAGTTAGCTGAGACCAAATATGTAACAAAGCAAATCCCACTCAAACGGTTCATGTATTTATGTTGGTCGACAATATATGTGTGAAAACTGAAAACTAAAACGATTCATGAATTTAATGTACTGAAACTGAAACTAATGTATTTTTCGATATTATGTTTCCCCTTTATAAAAATCACTTATGGTTGATTATTACTAGATCTTATTTTAGAATAGTGACATTTTTGCATATTTTTGTATTGATGTTCATTTTGTGGACAATACACACGTTTTGCGTACCAAATTATACGTCATCTATTTTTTTCGCTGTTAACAGTTTTTAACCTTTCAAGTTAAGCTTTTGAGATAAAAAAAAAAAAAAAAAAAAAAAAAAAAAAAAAAAAAAAAAACTGTCGTTTAATGCCAAAAAATCCTATAACTAGTGTAGTATTCTTGCCGTGATGTCATTTGTAAATTGTAGATCTATTTTGATCGGAGCAAACCGGTACTTTATAACACTTAAACCCTCAAAACTAGTATAAACGAAACATACTGACCTCTATTTGGTTTAACTTTGTTCTGAGCTTTTGTCCCTGAAAGATACAAATTTGCTTTTGATAGAGAAAACATTGAAATAGGATCTGACTTTATTAAACATAATTTTATTATTGTTAGTAATAATGGGATGCAATCATGTTTAAGATATATTTTTTCATTATTATTTTTCATTTTTTCTTTCTCTTATAAAAAGAATACTAGTACCTACGATTTATGTAGATACTACTAGATATATTTTATATAAAGTGTTAGCATCTCAACAACTGACAACCGATTTCGTAATTATGAAAACAAACAAAAATGGAAATCTAACTCAAAGAGCCAATTTTTAAATGTCTGCATATTTATGTTTATCGGGGAAATCTACCACCTTCTACGCAGTTGGATAGTATGTTAAAGTTTTGTTTCAACTACGACAGTTCACAAGGTTAAATAAGGAATTAGATCATTGAAAAGTCATCAAATTAAGTTCAGTAACTTAGAAGTTATACTCCGACTTTTGATTGGTTCAGATAAACATACCTCTTGATCTGCTTTTCCCTGTATTCTTTTGCTTCTTATTAAATATCTTGACCACAGGTGTCTTGGTGGCTAAAAAATATTGAAATGAATAAAAAAAAAAATAAGCGGTGTAAAACTGCAGTCTTCGAGATTTACTTTTAAATCCACAAGCCCGATGCTCAATTATACAAATATTTAGTTGAAATCTGTTAATTTGTAGATAAGAATTTTACAAGCTTGAAAGCAATTTAACAAGCCTTGGCTTGCGGACTTATGGTTAAGCGTGAGAATTCAGGACGATTGTTCAAATTTGTTTATCACAAATGTATTGCCTTTTATGAACGAGCAACTAGTCACTTTATTTCGGTCTAATTCTCATTTTTGTCAAGCCATTTGGAGAATAAGGATTTAAAGATTTTATCATTCATTGTTATTTTGACATACAACGTAATTTTGGTGTGCAAAATAATAAGTTATAAGATTGTCTCGGAAAGAACTCGATTGTGTTTAAGTCACATATTTTGCTCGTGGAAAAAAGCTATCTGTACATGAAGAAAATTCAAATTTCTTTTTAACAATATTTTCAATCACATCGTAATAATTGTCAACTTACCATTGCCTAATTTGTCTTTTAATCCCTTTACCTCTTCAAGCAGATTCTTGTAATTTGCTGTGAGTTCTGTAGTTTTTGTCTGACAAAGAAAATGTTGAAAGTCGATTTCATTTGTCATAATGCAAAAAAAAAAAAGAAAGTGAGAAAAAACAGATGCAATCTCATGAGCGAAATATTTTCGAGAATAAAGTGATCGGACTTGTTGTCGAAGTTGACCAGATCTCGACATTGCCTAACAACAAAAACATTTTTTTTTAATATATGCGTTCCCATTAGGTAAACTATTCCTTAACAGTTGTTAAAGAATTCACTGCAATAAATTTGTTAAGAATTTATTATTTCTGTTTACCTTCGGAGCACGTGCGTTTATATTTTTCGTCACGGTTTTATCCTCGCACTTGTGGGGTGGCCGAAGTATAAACAAGAGGTGCTTTAAACTAAATTTTAGCTATTTTCGCAGTATGATTTGAAACGCGAAAATAAAACGAGTGCGAATATTACAATGAAATCCGAACAAAATATGAAGACAATATATGAAAGTTTGTAAATGGGGATATGTCTATTTTTAAACATCGTTTCTAAAGACGACAGATCTTTACCACAAAGCAAAACTTTATTTCTGAAGGAAAATCAGTGTAAGTTATCATAACTTTATCTTTGGATAGTCCTTTATGATCCAAATGGACATAACGGATATTGCTAATAAGCAATCGTTACAGTTATATACATAACATCTGTCCATCAGTTCTAAAATGATTTCCCATTGTATCTACTGCATAGAATAATGACCTTGAAAAATTAACTTAAAATGCATTAGTTCTGTCATCATTTAATTCACTCTTATATAAGCTCATTCCTCATTTGTTATCGTGATTTTAAACATGACTAATCGTTTAAAATTAGAACCGACAAAAAAGAATTTGGTAACTTACAACTTAACTTAAATTAAAAACATTTATTAACACTTTACAGTTTCCAAATCATTTATGATTTTTCTTATGTTGTTCACCTTGCGTTACATCGCGAAATTTGTTGGTAAATCGTGAAAAAAAGACGGTGCGAAAACCGGTTAACAGTATATAAGTAAAAAAAAAAATACATCGTTACTTATGATCACTTTATAAGTTCACAGACGGTCAACTCTCCCACTATCGAATTAATAAACCAGCAGACGTTTGAGAAACTTCACTCATATATTAAATACTGTGAGTAGTATTGATTTGAAAGGAAAATAAATGGACAATAGACGTCTGCAAACAATTTGTCATTTACAATGTGTAACTGAGTGGCCATATCAAATGAAACTGGTGTGTTTGTTTATTTTGCTAATTTCTGCAGACTGAAACTTATTCACATCAAAATTCAGGTAAGTTTTTAAATTTTCTGAAACAAAGACTATATTGATTGATTGTTGGTTGCTTAACGTCCAGTGGCAAATATTTCATGCATATTCAGGACGAGAACAAGTTAACAATAATTACAATAGGTAGGTTGTTGTAATAGAGGCCATTATGGATGATGGTCGGGGGAATTTGGACTGCCACTGGAAAATGAGGGTATATTGGATAGGGACAGAAATTTTGCCTTGCAACAGGCCACCTACGGACCCCTCAAAGAGTTGTCGCAAGGGTTCTTAACGTGCAAAGAGCGTGGCACTCTCTTTACACGAGGCATCGGATTTAACGTCCCCCTTCTGACCGGACGTGACTGCGAACTTGATACATCCCGCACAGCCAAACGGACGCCCCACTTCGGCAAGCGTTTTACTGCCGGTCGGGAGAAGACCAAGTGACCATATTTCTATACCCCAGTCACCCTTGGGCTATATATTACTTTTATATATATAGGTCCTACAATGTTTTAAATTTTTCCTTGTAGTAGTAGATGTTGTTTTCGTGAAAAAAACATAGCTATATCTATCATTTCCTTTTGATGGACCTAATGACGACGACGACGGTCATCAAAGAGTAAATGACTGAAGCTAAGTTCGAGGGAAACCATGATGAAAAGAAAAAAGTAAAATCACAAAAATACTGAACTCCGAGGAAAATTGAAAAAAGGAAAGTCCCTAATGAAATGGCAAAATCAAATGCTCGAACACACCAAACAAATATGATAACAATAATTTAAACTGTCATATTCCTGACTAGTACTGCTATTTTTCTATGTAAAAAAGGTATATTAAACCCGGTTTTATAACTAGCCAATAAACTCATCATAGATACCAGGACTAAATTTTGTATATACGCCAGACGCGCGTTTCGTCTACAAAAGACTCATCAGTGACGCTCGAATCCAAAAAAGTAAAAAAGGCCAAATAAAGTACGAAGTTGAAGAGCATTGTGGACCAAAATTCCAAAATGTTTTGCCAGATCTAACTAAGATTATCTATGCCTGGGGTAGAAAAGCCTTAGTCTTTAAAAAAATCTATATTTTGTAAACAGTTAATTTATAAATATAACTATATCAATGATAATTCATGTCAGCACAAAAATTACTAACTACTGGGCTGGTGATACCTCGGGGAAATAAATCTCCACCAGCAGTGGCATAAACCTTATTTTTATTACAGCTGCATACAATTTCAGTAAGTTTCCATCACTTACAACAAGAATATCAATAATTATTCTTAACAATGATACTGAAAGAATTGCCAACGAATCATTTAGTCAAACCCTATGCCATTTCTCCAAACGTTTTACTCGGAGTTCAGTTTTGTTAGTGATTTACTTTTCACTAGGATTACGCAAGTAAAATAGAGCAGGTCATTCAGGGAAAATAACAATATAGAAGTCTATAAAACAGATCAACCAGAAAAGATACAAACATGAAATTAATATAGCTTTAATTGATTTTAAAGTATACTATTTAATAACTGTTGTGACAAAGTTTGATTCATATCAAATTGAACGCCTGGATTTTTTTCAAAATTTGCACATTGTTCTATTGTATCATGTTTGTCTATTGAGTTATCAACGGTAACAGGGTTTTAATTTGATACGCCAGACGCGCATTCCGTCTGCATAAGACTCACCAGTGACGTTTAAACGTGCTCCATGATTCAGTATTTATTAAGATAACGCTCTGTTAATTTCAGCAATAGCACACGAAAGATAATAAGCTAGTAAACATTTACGAATACAAAACTTTTGGTTCAGTTCACATAAAACAATACAAACATAAGCTCTTGAGAGAATTTATCAGAATATAATTAACATGTTCTTGACATTACAACACAAAAATAAATCAACTAAAGTATAAATGTAAGGGCATCATGCATGTTGGACTTAGTTTAGCAGTATTATATGCGTTAGTATAACAATTTACTTAATTTTTAATATTAAGAAATATTTACATTTTAAATTCAAGAAACAAATATTTGTTCCTCAAATAGTTGATGCCCATATAGAAACATTTTATATATACATCGCATCACAAATATTCCTTTGGAACCTTTTGGATTGTTTGTGTGTCGATGAACGAATGATCCTTTAACATCATTTATTCTATTTTTGGGTAAGTGATTTGATCCAAAAGAAAGAAAAGATGACAAGGATACGAAAGAGACAAATCCCATTAAACCTTTAAAATTAAATTAAAGATACATAGTTGCATGATATTCTTGAGGTTTATTTTCTATACCTGCTTGTGTTTCATCTTGGTTATCTGTTTCGTTAGGTCATTCACAACATGGTTCAAACGTTTGTATTCTTTTGTTGTTGTCGACATCAACTTTAAGAAAAAGGAATAAATAAATACGAATTTTAAGGTTGAAAATGAAAGGAAAATCGTCTGACAACATATCAGTAAAATCACCAAATTCCTTACAGATTGCAGTATTCTAGAAATATGTTTTTATCGAAAGAAATGAATGTTGAACAAATCCTTTATGACATCACCTTATATGACCTATTACGAGAGTTTTACTAACCTTTATAAAACGTGAATAGCAGATGCTTCCAACTCTTTTGGATTATTCGAGTTTAATCCTTAAGTATTTGGTTCTACTTGTCTTAATTAATCTGTGTTGTAAATACTAGTGCTATCTTCTTTTTCCTTTTCTATTTTGTTTCTATCAATCGTGATAAAATTTTCAGGGTAGAGTCCTTAATGATAAGTACTCGTATCTTGTCCAGTTGAAGTAATTTATGTGATACCGATCTACGATTTTCATAATAGCAATTTAAAAAAGTTCGTCTGTAGCTGGCGTACAAACTTTGCAATAATACATGTAATATTTGGTGAACAAATAAAAAGGTTCTGTCTTCCAAAGTCAACTTGTCTATACAAGAAAACAAATCGCGTATCATTGAAAAATAAGCTGTCGTTCGTCGTGATTTTGTAATATTTTAAGTGCTTAAGAATCCCAGTCAGTAAACTACCAGTTTCTGAAGTTAAAATGTAGAAAAATGTAACAAAAAATCCATTGCATATATATTTTCAAATGACATTTTCGGTAAATAATGTGTTTTCACCGCAGATGGCATTGATAAAATGCGCGATATTTGACATCATCCTTAATCTATATGAAGTATCTGCTGGACTTACAATCGTTTATTAGATTTTTTTTCAAAAGTCATATCCACAGCTGCATAAGTCTAATGCGTATGATTTTTATACGCAATATCTTTAAGAGTTAAGTATTTTAATTTTATTTACTTCTTAAATATTTATTGTATAAACATGGATTATTGCAAGAGTAGTTTCTGAATTCAAGATCTCAGATATATGCTATATATTTTTTCACACAACAATAATGTTCTTACCTCCTGTTTTGCTTTAGAAGATCCAGCGTCCGTCATTTTTCGTCTCTGATTGTTCATTGTAATTTTGTTATTAAGTTTGTTTATGGTGGCATTGCTAGTTTGCATTGCCTTAGTCAAATCCTTAATTTTGTTATCTAAAGTATCCATCTTTTTCAATTGATCTTTCTGACTGACATTCTCATTGTTCAGCTTGTTGAAAATATAAAGTTGTCTCTCATTCAATTTGTTAATACTACCAGTTAGTCCTCCCTGAAATAAACGATGTCATACAGTTTAATCTTTCAGTAAAGATAGATTCATGGTACTTAAAAAAAATGTCAACAGTTTTGCAGAATTTTTTTTATCATAACATATAATGTTAGAACATAACGGTTAACCAGTAAGACTGTGATCAGATATCTTGCTTACATTTCGTTCATATCAAGGTGTAAATGTTTGAGTAATAATGCTCCCATACAATCAGTAATAATATTTAACCATAATCAATAAATTAAAACAACACATTATAAATTTAATGTGATTTTCTTGATTAACCTTCATCAGTAAAGCTCGAATATTTGGAAGCCAATGATATATAAGAACCGATTCAGTTGAAGAGCTTTATGACACAACGATAGCCAGATCAATATAAGGTCAAATGTGCATGAGGGAGCGGAAACCTTAGTTTCTTTATCATTTCAAAACTTATAAAAGGACATTTTTAGAAAAGTCTTGTTATAAATCATGTCCGTACAGAAATTGATGAAACGTAAACCTAGGTGTCCAGGTATCGACCCAGTACTACAGAAGATGAAAAGAACACAGTTTAAAGTTTATGCCTCCGAAGCGCTTTTCTGGATTTACATTCATTACGAGGTTCAAAGCAAAAGAATTCTGACAAATTCATTATAAATACGCAAGTCTATACTGTATAATGAAATACCTTATTCAGCTGTTTTTCCATCAGTTTAAGTCTGCCCATAACAACTGTCTGCAGTTTAGATAATTCTGCATATTTCGTATTAAAATCCTTTGACATCTACAATATAAAGTAAACAGACAAAGAAAAATAAATTGCAGTGCCATTCATAAAGAATCTTTAAATCTATTGAATCAATATTGAATTTCTTTTTAGTTTGTAACTATAACTTATTGCAATAATGACAGCAGTTTAATTCTAAATCTGAAACTTGGCATATTAACCTTTGTTCTTTTTATTTGTCCCGATTTGACAACCGTCCTTATTCTAAGGTCTGCCTAAATGTCCTTCGAAACTAAGGACTTGTTAAATGTGTTGTTGATAGTGTGCCTTTCGTAATAGCTGACTATAGTTAAAGAGCTCACAAGAACTTACCTGTGAATCGCCTTTAACCCTTACTACAGGTTTATTCTTAAGAGTTTCTACTAAATCAGTCAGTTTTTTCAGTCTATCCTTTAAATATCTGTGTCTCCTGTAACCTGATTTCATTGCAGCCCATACTCGACCAATCTTAGAATGGAATTGTTTCAAATGCTTTCCGAAAGACTTCCCTTTTCTGTGTATTCCCATGATCGTTTTTACTATCATTATTTGGTTATTTTTTATTTTCTGAACGGTCTCATTATCCTACAAAATAAAATAAAAAACGGATTATTTTGAGATCTTGTCATTCATTTTCAGATATTAGCCATGGCTTTGATTAAAAAGATATATTGTGAAAAATTTTATTTACAAAGTATGTAAAATATCTGTTTGTGGTTAAAGCAGTTGCTCATATATATATTTGATTAAAACTATTCACGAAAAGGCCATATAAGATGAACAAAGGGACATCACACGTGATTTTCTTAATATAAATGTCCATTTTAAATTAGACCAGTTAATTTGAAAAGTAGGGACGATATCAGATGCTCTTGGATGGTCGAGAAGATCCTGTTCTACATGTAAAGCTTGTTATTTTGTTCGGGGAAAGTGAAAATTAAATTAGTGTCTGGAAAGTAAAAATTCAATGATAAGTATCTTGAAAGTACACAATCAGTGATAAATAAACTCATAGTAGATACCAGGACTAGTGTCTGGAAGGTACAACACAGTGATAAGTGTCATTCGAAATACCACAATCGAGGAAAAGAGTGCGTGATTGTGGATGCGATAATTAGAGCATATCCGTGGTCATATGAAACCAACTGGCCAGGTATTCAATAATGGTCAACCAAAACATGTTGGCATCCTTTAACTTTCGAAAAGACGACCTATGAACATTATATCTTAAACTCTTGTTTCAAAAGATAAAAGTAGAGTATATACTTACACTGGTGCCATTTATTGAGGATTTAATCTTTGCAATCTGTGTGGCGATTTTGTCAGAGTTTTTCTTCATTTTATCTAAATGTGCTTTTAACGACTTCTCAAATTTTCTTATCTTTGTAAGTTCTGACCTTATGTCATTAGTAGAAGAATTGAACTTTTCTGTATAAGTGTATAATTTTTCGTACGTATCCTTCATTTTCTTGACTATGTTCATTAGATGTTTTTGAGATACCGCAGTTTGGTTAATTGTTTCTATGTTTTCATCTATTTTTTTATAAGCTTTATGAAGGAACTTATGTAACGTATGTACTGAGCCTTCTCCTGCTTTGTATTTTTGCGTGAGATGTTTAACGGTAGTTTTAATTCCTTCCACATCATCATACAAATTGGTGATTTTTGATTTTGCCTCCTGCAAAGAAATTATAACATAATCAAATTGAATGATAAGAATATAAAATTTGTTACTGGTTGCCGAGAAAACAGTTCAATAAAGTTAAGCTGTAAAACAATAGTATATATGATTTTAGACTCTTTAATTTTCAATTTTGTATGTTATATACTTATTCGAAGACTGCATTTTAAAGCTATTTAGACCTTTCGATGAGTAGTAACCAAAAAGAATGGTCTTAAAATGTGAAAACAATTGTTGATTAAAAGTGACTAATTTTGAATCGGTGGACATGTTTCCTGTGATAAATAATCCCAACCGATGCCATATGGTATTTTGAACCCCATGGTTAATTGACCCCGGTGTCAAAAAACAGCTATTGTAAATTGAACACACCTTTTTTTATCATTCTAGATGATTAATTTTGAACATTTTACAATAAATAAAAGCTCATAAAAATTAAAGATCATTAATACAAGAAGGGGAGGTCAATTTTCCATGATAGATTAAAAGAGAAATATGTGCTTGCTTGGTATAAGTGCTCTGAAGTCTTAACCAACAAAATTTAATTAAAAAAACTTCTTAAAGCATTATAACTTGACAACTAGTTTTGACACTTCAATTATTTGAAATTTGAAACATTCACATAGAATGGTAGACTTAAGTTATGATTTCCAATGATAAAAAAGGGGGAGGGGATCAAATTATCATTTCTCAGTTAATCTAAAAAGTAAAAAAAAAATCAAAACATCTTTTCAAGCTTCTAAAATACATACCAACTGCTTATTGAAGTATAATAACTATGTAAAAGAGTAACAGTAGCTAGAATTTTTAGTATTACGGGTCTATAGAAGGGGGTTCAAAATACAAAGGCAAAGTAAAATTTTCAAAATATGTTTTCAAGCAAGCAAATTGCATACAAACTACTTATTGGAGAATAATTCTTATATGATTTGCATATACTTGCATTGGATTGGTCAATAAGAATTTTTCTCTCGGTTTACACTTCGATAAACCATGTTTCCGTAACTACTTTCGTAATTTATTTATCCACGGTACACACTCTTTTGGGGATACTGGGATTTTCGGCAAATTAAAATAAAAAAAAATGCATAACAGTTGCAGCGATTCTAATGCATGATATATTAAAAGAAAAAAAAGAAATAAAAAAAATGCACTAAAGCTTCATTAGTAAAAAAATAAAATTTAAACAAAATTTCATGAATGGTTTAACCGGCGAATTAAAGTCATAGCAAAATACGACGTCATACGAATAAAAACTTTCAAGGGAAAGATGATTTCGTTCTGTCTACGCTTCAAATTCGGATAATATCGCATTAAAGTGAAGTTTTGGAGGTAGGTGCTATTCTATTTTAGATTCAATTGCATTTATAGAACATTAATGGATTTCAGAAATTCAATATCGCGGCAAACTCCTAAGTAACGACCTGTCAGTTGTGCATGTGCTGGATAGAACTTATAGTATCCTAGATAGCCTTTACACACAAAAAATGTTATAAAAAATCGCGAATATTTGGCTTAAGAATTATAAGGATTAAACACATTTTTTTCTAGAGGTTATTGATGTGTAAATATGTAAATAAATGATGTGTGAGTTCTTACTCACAAAGTATAATAATAACTATGTGAAGGAGTTACAGTAGCCACAATTTTCAAAATCAAAGGTCTATAATAGGGACAAAATACCATGGTATGGGGATCAAAATAGCATGGCAAAGTAAAATTTTCAAAATATCTATTCAAGCAAGCAAGTAAAATACATACAATAGTTATCAAAAGTACCAGGATTATAATTTTATACGCCAGACGCGCGTTTCGTCTACATAAGACTCATCAGTGACGCTCAGATCAAAATAGTTAAAAAGCCAAACAAATACAAAGTTGAAGAGCAAACTACTTATTGGAGTATAATTACTATGTAAACGAATTATAACAGCTAGATTTTTTTGAAATCCAAGGTCTATAGTAGGTTCAATATACCATGGTTTGGGGTCAAAATACCATGGCAAAGTAAAATTTTCAAATTCCCTTTTCAAGCAAGTAAGATACACACAAACTACTTATTGGAGAATAATAACTGTATGAAGGAGTTACAGAAGCTCGATTTTTTTTAATTAAAAGAGGGACGAAAGATACCAAAGGGACAGTCAAACTCATAAATCTAAAACAAACTGACAACGCCATAGCTAAAAATGAAAAAGACAAACAGAAAAACAATAGTACACATGACACAACATAGAAAACTAAAGAATAAACAACAAGAACCCCACCAAAAACTAGGGGTGATCTCAGGTGCTCCGGAAGGGTAAGCAGATCCTGCTCCACATGTGGCACCCGTCGTGTTGCTTATGTTAGGTCTACAGTAGGGGCTCAAAATATCATGGTTGGGGTCAAATTACCATGGCAAACTAAAATTTTCAAATTATCCTTTCAAGCAAATAACACAGCTGTAAAAACTCTTATACATAGAAATAAACATTCCAATTTAAAGTAGATTGTATGTATTTTACTTTCTTGAAAAGATATTTTGAAAATATTACTTTGCCATGGTATTTTGACCCCTCTACCATGGTATTTTGAATCCCCTACTATAGACTTTTACTTTAAAAATTCTAGCTATTGTATTAAAATTCTGCACATAGTAATTATACTTTGATAAGTAATTTGTATGTATTTTACTTGCTTGGAAAGATGTTTTGAAAATGATTGCTTTTCCATGGCATTTTGACACCCCCCCCCCCCCCCCCTTTACCATAGTATAGTGAACCTCCTACAATAGACCTTGATTTCTAGCTATTCTAACTCCTAAACCTAGTCAAAATACTCCAATAAGTAGTTTGTTGTGTATTTAAAATGTTCGAATAGATGTTTTGAAAATTTTACTCAGCCATGGTATTTTGACCCTCCTACGGTATATTGAACCCCCTAGTATAGACCTCTCATTTCAAAACACAGCTATTCTAAATCCTTTACATAATAATAATACATGTACTCCAATCAGTAGTTTGTTTGTATATAATATGATGGGAAAGATGTTTTGAAAATTTAATTTGGTCATGGTATTTTGACCCCCTGCGGTATATTGAACCCCCTACTATAGACCTCTCATTTCAAAATACAGCTATTATAACTCCTTAACATAGTAATAATACTGCAATATTAAAGTAGTTTATTTGTATAATTGTATCAATAAACCAATGTTTGAAAACGTTTCGGCCATTGGCCTTCTTCAGTTCATTATTTCTCCTCTCAACTACATGGCTGACATTACATTTTTCAATCATTTAAAAGATAGTTTGTTTGTATTTAACAAGATTGAAAAGATGTTTTGAAAATTTTCCTTAGCCATGATAGTTTGACCCCCCTGCGGTATATTGAACTCCCTACTAAAAACCTCCCCATTCAAAAAAATTATACTAAGCTATTGGGCGAACAAATTGTAAATTAGATTGTCTGCAATGCTATTTATCAAAAACACGGTGGTTCAATATACCGCTGGAGGGGTAAAAATACCATATGGGGTCAAATACCATGCGGTATAATGACCCACCCTGAGTTCACTTTTTATGGGGTTCAAAATACCATATGACACCGGAAGCATGGAAACGATGTATTAGTCCAGACTCCGGTTAAAATGTGTCTAAGCAAACACATATCGCAAGTATACAAAATATCCATGTTTTCATGATTCACCCCGTAAATTTAGTATAATTTAGTTATAAAAGTCGCTAGATTTCCCTTTTTTTACATGTAATGTCCTCAAATGTTATGCATTTTACAAATTTTAGATTCTACATACAAACAAGAGGCTGTCACAACGACCGCAAACCGGATTTATTAGCATTTATTTGTGTCGTGGCAATATCACAAGAACCATTACTGATGATTGGTGAAAGTGAAAATCGTCAATATCAAATTTGACCTCTATTTTGTCATCAGTATCAACATATTAAAATTTGAAAAGCTTAGATTGAATGGTTCGTGAGTAATAATGCAACAACGTGGTGGAAAACCCATTTTACGATCATTCAAGAACCATAACTCCTGAACGGTAAAAGTCAAAATCGTCATTATTGAACTTGACCTCTATTTTGTCATCAGTAACAACATATTAAAATTTGCAAAGCTTTTGGTGGAATGGTTCATGAGAAAATGCACGGACACGACTGGAAACACCATTTTTCAATCTTTCAAGAACCATAACTCCTGAACGGTTAAAGTCAAAATCGTCATTATTGAACTTGATCTCCATTTAATCATCAGTAACAACAAATTAAAATTTGGGAAGCTTTGGTAGAACAGTTCATGCGTAAATGCACGGACACGACTGGAAACGCCATTTTACGATCTTTCAAGAATCATAACTACTGAACGGTAAAAGTCAAAATCATCATTATTGAACTTGACCTCCATTTTGTCACCAGTAACAACATATTAAAATTTTGGAAGCTTTGGTAGAACAGTTCATGCGTAAATGCACGGACACGACTGGAAACGCCATTTTTCAATCTTTCAAGAACCATAACTCCTGAACGGTAAAAGTCAAAATCCCCATTATTGAATTTGACCTTCATTTAGTTGTCAGTAACAACATATTAAAATTTTAAAAGCTTTGGTTGAACGATTCATGAGTCAATGCACGGACAACATTTGATTGAAACCGCCCACCCGCCCGACTGTCCGCCCGCCGGTCCGCCCGCCGAGCATTCCCAAATCAATAACCGACATTTCAATCACAAAAATCCGGTTAATAAAATAAAATAACTAAATCAATAGTAGCGTCTCATATAAAAAAGCTGAATGGTAAAACGCTTACGACAAGAATACACTATAATATATTTGACAAAACAATTTCCAAACTAATACATAACATTGCTTACTTTCAATTTTTCAACATGTTCCTTGATTTTATCTACATATTCATGCATATGCTTCATAAGGTTTGCCTTTTGTTTTTTTAAATCTTTACTTTCTCCGTTTTTGGGCTCTTTGTCTTCTTGCTGTTCATCATTTTCGGAAGCTGTATGTTTTAAAGCTTTATGCCTTATTATTTTTCCTTTGGGTCTTCTGCCTTGTAGGTGTTTGGTGCTTTTTATTTTTTTGCGTCCGATCCTTACTTTGTCTGTTTTGTGTTTTACGTTTCCTTGTTTGTGATGTCCGTTTGCACTGCTTGTCTTGTGTTTGTGGCTTCCTCCCATTGCACCATTTGGGGCCATATCTTAAAGAAATAACATAAATTGTCAATAAAACAACATGCATTTAAAAAAAACGCGTTTTGTGAATAAGAGTGAAATTAGTTTAAACCTGTCTTTTAATTGGATGTAAAGCTTCGTCACCTCATATTTTGTGGTACAATTGTTTCAGAAATAATTGATTCAAGCTATACTTTATTGTAGTTTTAACATGGTTAGGCATTATATTCGTGAATTTTTTTGCCCTAGCGATAGTAAGGGCTAAAATAACACGAATATAATGCCTACCCATGTTAAAACTACAATACAGTATAGCTTGCATCAATTATTTCGATTACGATTGGGACAATTAAGATTATTTGAATTTTCTAGGTCCAATGTGTATAAGTGTAGAGCGTTTGTGCAGGCTCTTCCATATACCCCCCTTTTTGTTTGTAAACAAGTAAACGACTGGCAAAGTGATTTTTCAGAGGGACGTCTTTTTAACAGCCAGCATGAACGGTTGTCGGATCTAGGTCAAATATTTCAATCTTGAATTGCAACACAGTATATTATAGACATTATAAAGTACAACATGTGCAATGCATCATTTAAGAGTTTGGAAGTGATTTAAGTTAATGAAGTATTTTAGTGCATGCCAATTTGATAAAAATCATTATTCTGAAGTTGTCAATATACGCAGATGCAAACAAATTGTATTGGATTTAGAGCATGTGTTTATTTACAAAGCGTCATATTTTTAATAAACTATAAGATGTCCGCGAAATCGCGAGGTAAGATATGGCAAGTATTGAAACAAAGACTTTTTAAATTTCGCGTGCAGAACGTCAACTGAGAATGAACAAAAGTGTACAAGACACGGATTTATAACGGTCTTATAATTGGGTTATTTTCTAAAAAAAGAAAGACGTTTTCTGTTGATAAAAGGTTGTTTCAATGACAAATTTAGGAAGTACAAAACAGTACATTATACGTCATATAACAAATATTTCTGACTTTGTATGGTTTCAAAGGAGTTGCTGTTCAATGAAATCGGTATTTTCCGTTAGTAGTATCGTTTTTGTTTGAATCAAAATATCTTGTGGGAAATAATTATGTAGGGAAGTGACAGAATACTATTTTTCTTTGAAAATTAGAGGGAAATAGATTTAACAGTGAGTTTTAAAAAAAAAAAAAGTAATTAAAAGAATAGTAAGTATTTTTTTATAAAGTTTGACCCGAAAGAGAGAAGAAAAAACGCCACCCAGCCCAACCGGCATACACAACATTTTAAATGATCGGAACATAATGTCGTCTGTTCCATTTTCTATGTTCAGTGGATCGTGAAATTGGGAGTAAGAACTCTAATTTAAATAAGAGATATCATATCATAGGAAACATGTGTACTAAGTTTCAAGTTGAAAGGACTTCAACTTCACCAAAAACTACCTCGACCAAAAACTTTAACCAAAAATGTTAACCTGTAGCGGGACAGACGGACGGACAAACGAACGAACAAACGGACGCACAGACCAGAAAACATTAATGCCCATATATGGGGCATACAAAGGTTCAGTTGAGTCGAGGCTATTCCTCACTTTACTTACTTTAGGGGACCCATGACATATCTAAATTAAAGTAGTTAGCGAAACTGTATAATATATCTTTTTATATATTTACAGTAGGACTATAAAACTTCTCTTTGGCTAAGAACCTAAGTTTTTTTTTATAAAACGTTATATTCAGTCACATAATGGCTTCTATACTGGAGAGATTTAAAAACACAAAAAAAAATTACGATAAAACTATGATTTGTACACGAATCTCCTGGAGTGAAGTAGTGAAGTTAATAAGCGTTTTATCGAATATTTAAAGTGTCGAATCAGTGTATACTTACGGTGTGAGTCCTCGTCAACAACTTGACGGACTTCTGCTCTATCAGTTTCGGATAAGTAGCAACTTTTTGTAGTATTTACAAACTTGAAAAAATGGCATTTGATGTTAATCGCCTCAAGACAGGCCTTGGCACAACCTTCAAGTGTCGGTTCCTCCTTTCTTATGATTCCAGGTGTTTTTAAAATTTTAGTCTTCGCTGTTATAACTGTATGTGTTTCTGTCCCAGAGCCATACCCTGTAAAAAGAATGTAATTGAACTAAAATTGATTAATTGTACAAAGTAATTCTATAATTTTCAGCATTTACAGCTATTTTGTCGTATGAAGTGGCAATCATGTCGGCAAAATAATACCTCTTCCTAACTTTTGCTGAAAAATTCACAATACCTTTACTTGCTTATTACAGCGCACAGGTTCCGGAAGTTTGTTAATACAAAATCTAGTAATCATAGGCTTTCGGTCATTAAATTTTATCAATTGGTTAGACTAAAGTACACAATTTGTGCTCGAAACACTCAAAATTGAATACAGTGTTTTGATTGATTTGAAGAACAGGGTAAATATGCACACTTATTTTGGTTTCATATTTTGTTTTTCATTTATTCAAAGAAATATTCAATAAGTGCATTGATCCTAATTCTTATTCTTTCATATCATATCAAAACTATCAAAATTACAGAGTTCATGCGTAGGAACTATTATGTTCAAAAAGAGTACTACAGTTTACTTTCATACTTTACCCGAATAAGTGTTTATACCTTTACACAACCATTACTAATCGATAAGGTTTTAATAGATTGTTGGCTCGCTGCAGGATGTTCAGTAACAAATATTTCATGCATGTTCAAGAATACAAACTAGAGGCTCTCAAGAGACTGTATCGCTCACCTGACTCTACATGGGTTTTTGAAATCATATAAAATTTGGCTACAAAGTAACAACACTTGGCCAGCACCTCATAAGGAAAGGACTATTCATGCTATGTTTGATTTCATTCAATTCCATGGTTCTCTAGAAGAAGACTTTTGTATGCATTTCCCATAGGGTCCTATATTAAACTAAGTCCCCAGGTGACGGCCATCTTGGATGATGGATCGGCTACAAAGTAACAACACTTGTTAAGCACCTCATAAGGTACATTCATGCAATGATGTTAAACTAAGTTCCCTGCTGGCGGCCATCATGGATGATGGATCGGCTACAAAGTAACAACACTTGATCAGCACCTCATAAGGAACATTCATGCTATGTTTGGTTTCATTCCATTCAGTGGTTCTCTAGAAGAAGTCATTTGTATGCATTTCCCATAGGGTCCTATGTTAAACTAAGTCCCCCGCTGGCGGCCAACTTGGATGATGGATCGGCTACAAAGTAACAACACTTGGTCAGCACCTCGTAAGGAACATTCATGCTATGTTTGGTTTCATTCCATTCAGTTGTTCTCTAGAAGAAGTCATTTGTATGTATTTCACAAAAGGTCCTATGTTAAACTAAGTCCCCCGCTGGCGGCCATCTTGGATTATGGATCGGCTACAAAGTAACAGCACTTGGTCAACACCTCGTAAGGAACATTCATGCTATGTTTGGTTTCAATCCATTCAGTGGTTCTCTAGAAGAAGTCATTTGTATGTATTTCCCATAGGCTCCTATGTTAAACTAAGTCCCCCGCTGGCAGCTATCTTGGATGATGGATCGGCTACAAAGTAACAACACTTGGTCAGCACTTTATAAGGAACATTCATGCCATGTTTGGTTTCATTCCATTCAGTTGTTCTCTAGAAGAAGTCATTTGTATGTATTTCACAAAAGGTCCTATGTTAAACTGAGTCCCCGCTGGCGGCCATCTTGGATTATGGATCGGCTACAAAGTAACAGCACTTGGTCAGCACCTCATAAGGAACATTCATGCTATGTTTGGTTTCAATCCATTCAGTGGTTCTCTAGAAGAAGTCATTTGTATGTATTTCCCATAGGCTCCTATGTTAAACTAAGTCCCCAGCTGGCAGCTATCTTGGATGATAGATCGGCTACAAAGTAACAACACTTGGTCAGCACCTCATATGGAACATTCATGCAATATTTGGTTTCATTCCATTCAGTGGTTCTCTTGAAGAAGTAATTTTTATGCATTTCCAATAGGGTCCTATGTTAAACTAAGTCCCCCCTGGCAGCCATCTTGGATGATGGATCGGCTACAAAGTAACAACACTTGGTCAGCACCTCATAAGAAACATTCATGCCATGTTTGGTTTCATTCAATTCAGTGGTTCTCTAGAAGAAGTAATTTGTATGCATTTCCCAAAGGGTCCTATGTTAAACTATTAAGTCCCCCTGGCAGCCATCTTGGATGATGGATCGGCTACAATGTAACAACACTTGGTCAGCACCTCATAAGAAACATTCATGCCATGTTTGGTTTCATTCCATTCAGTGGTTCTCTAGAAGAAGTCATTTGTATGCATTTCCCATAGGGTCCTATGTTAAACTAAGTCCCCTCCTGGCAGCCATCTTGGATGAAGATCGGCTACAAAGTAACAACACATGGTCAGCACCTCATAAGGAACATTCATGCCATGTTTAGTTTCATTCCATTCAGTGGCTCTCTAGAAGAAGTCATTTGTATGCATTTCCCATTAGGTCCTATGTTAAACTAAGTTCCCCGCTGGCGGCCATCTTGGATGATGGATCGGCTACAAAGTAAAAACACTTGGTCAGCACCTCATAACAAACATTCATGTCATGTTTGGTTTCATTCCTTAAGTGGTTCTCTAGAAAAAGTCATGTGTATGCATTTTCCATAGGGTCCTATGTTAAACTAAGTCCCCCCCCCCTGGCAGCCATCTTGGATGATAGATCCTCTACAAAGTAACAACACTTGGTCAGTACCTCATAAGGAACATTCATGCCATGTTTAGTTTCATTCCGTTCAATGGCTCTCTAGAAGAAGTCATTTGTATGCATTTCCCATAGGGTCCTATGTTTAACTAAGTCCCCCGCTGGCGGCCATCTTGGATGATGGATCGGCTACAAAGTAACAACACTTGGTCAGCACCTGATAAGGAACATTCATGCTATGTTTGGTTTCATTCCATTCAGTGGTTCTCTAGAAGAAGTTCAAAATGTAAAATGTTAACGACGACGACGGACGACGGACGACGGACGCCAAGTGATGAGAAAAGCTCAGTTGGGCCTTCGGGCCAGGTGAGCTAAAAAAGGACAAAAGGAATCCCGAAAAGCATTTAACAGTTCAACAGACCAACTTCAACTTGGTACAGACAGAACTGCTTCAGAATTCTTTTATCTCATAGTAGTTATATGCAATAATCTAAATAATTAAATAATTTATTAAAGGATCTGATTCTCTTGACTTCAAGCCGACATTGATAAGATAGATGTATGATAGATCTTCACTCTTTTTAATGCTTGTATGTTTATCTGAGCAACAAGAAAACTGATATAAACAAATAATGAATTAAACTCTTAATGTACGGGAAAAGGGGAGGGGGTGTTCTCATAAAGTATTAATATCAAAACAAAACAAAAAATGCTATCAAACTTTGAGTCTACAGGCTCGATAATTGGAAAATTTTATTTATGTTCTGTTGGCCTGTGGAGATGATTTTTACAGGCCCGAAAGCAGTTTTACAATCCTGGACTGCTGGGCCCGAGGTTTAGCGTGAATACTGAACTCATATAAGAAGTCGTTTGACAGTTTTGGTGTACAATTGAAAACAGGTCGCTCACTTCATTTGAATATTTTTGTCACTATAACTTGTCGCTATTTTTTTCACTATAACTTGTCGCTATTTGGAAACCTGTGACGGTTGACCCGAGAATATGTTCCCCTTGAACTATTGACATCATACCAAAATCTCTTTTCCAAACAGGCATTGTCTCAGACCACCCTTAAGTACCTGAATATATGTTTTTCTTAGACAAGTGCCTGTGCTTTTCCATTGTGGTGTCAAATAACTTATATTATGACGTCAAAATTTGAAGGGAACGTTTGTGATGATGTGCAGTACTAGCGGAAAATAGCGATACGGTGTATTAGATTTTCCCTATTTAATAATATTCAATAATAGCGATTATCTGCGATTATCTAAAAAATAGAGTAGAAAAAACGTTTTAATTAATAATTTAAATATGTTCTATATTTTAAAATCTATGTGGGCAGGCGAGGTCACCTAGTACATTAAACTAAGGTTTGATTGATTTTTTGTTGCTTTACGCTGCATTAGCACAAAAAGGCTATATCGCCTTTAGGCTAAGGCAGCAACCATTTGATTTGATTTTCGGGGGGGGGGGGGGGGGGTTTTGTTGTTTTTTTATAAAAAGTTTGTTCCCAGGAAAAAAAAATTGTTCTTGACCCTGAGAAAAAAAAATTGTTTGTTTCACCCTAAGCTCCAACTATATCAAATAAAATCCATAGCCACCCCAGCCACCCTCCCCCCCCCTCCCCCGGAAAATCAAATGGTTGACGAAGACGTCAGACAACGGACGCAAAATGACGAGAAAAGCTCACTGCCCTTTGGACCAGGTGAGATAAAAATAGAGGAAACGTTATATAATCTTCAATTTGTTGTAGGCGGTTACTATATTGGTAGAAATCGAAGACTCGACAAAAGCTAGCTATAAATTAATAATATATTAAGGTAAAACAGTAAAACGTACAGACCCAAAACACACAGTACTATTCGTGTTTTGTACAATCTTGTGTTAAACCTTTTATATTTTTTATTAGTCGAGTCGAAAAGGTATAATTCATCTCTAGTGTTACAGTATGATAATTTAACCTTTGATATGAATCTTAATGGTTAAAATTCACTGCATAATATCATGTTAAACCGATCAAGATATTAAATTGCAGTTACCATTATTCCAACTGAACATGGTGGAGCGAAAAACTTGTAAAATCGTCTTCTTCTAATTTCTCCGTGTGCACGCATTATTTTCAAGAATAACTCAGCCGATAGGTTGTTATGTACGGTATTGTTGTGTGTGTATTCTTAATTTTGGATGCATCACTTATACCGTTCTAGAGTTATGCCCCTTTGCAAATGGAAAAATTACATTTTTTTTTTCGTTCTCTTTTGTTTGCCTCAATAAAATGTTGTGAAACAAAATGCTCATTACCTCAAAACTCAAACCAGGAACAAAGTTGGGTAGTATCACTTTTTTATTATTCTTGATTAATGTTTCTTAATAACGTTTTATGGACAAATTCACCATTTATTATTAAATATTTCGTTAGCAGAGGGTACTGATAAAATTAGTTACTATGATCAAAGACATATTTTATACAGTAACGATTATCTTTCAAGTTATTTGTTCACAAGTTACGACTATCTCCTTTTGGAGTTACGATGATCTTCCGTAGATATTTTATGACTATTATTTTGGTAACGGTTGAGTTCAATATCGTAGCAGCTGCGTAGCGGCTACGTAGCAGGGTTGAGTTCAATATCGTATCAGCTACGTAGTGCTACGTAGATTTTGACTATTGAACGTGTAGCTATAGAATAGTTGTTACATAGATATAAATAGCAGCTATGTAGCTGCTACGTAGCTGCTACGATATTAACTCGGCCGATATATTTATGTTACAACTAGTCTATAGTTACACGTTCAATAGTCTAAATCTACGTAGCACTATGAAGCCGCTACCATATTGAACGCAACCCTGTTATCAACATCTATGCAATCTTCACGGTGAACTGTTTAATCTACAGGCCCAGAGTTCATTTTTGAAATTTTTTAATTAGATTTAATATGTTGGATTGAAGGTATGATTTTTACAGGCCCGAGAGCAATTTAACAAGCCTGGGCTGCCTGGGTTGCCACTCAGCATGAAGACTGCTATGTAGCAGCTAGTCTAAAGCTACACGTTCAATACTGTAGTCAAAATCTACCTAGCACTACGTAGCAGCTACGATATTGAACGCGGTCCTGCTATATAGATATTGATACTGTTAGTGTTACATGTAGCAAGTTGCGTAGCTGCTACGATATTGAACTCAACACTGGATCAGGGTTGCGTTCAAGGTCGTAGAAGCTACGTAGTGCTACGTAGATTTTGACTATTGAACGTGTAGCTATAGAATAGTTGTTACATAGATATAAATAGCAGCTATGTAGCTGCTACGTAGCTGCTACGATATTAACTCGGCCGATATATTTATGTTACAACTAGTCTATAGTTACACGTTCAATAGTCTAAATCTACGTAGCACTATGAAGCCGCTACCATATTGAACGCAACCCTGTTATCAACATCTATGCAATCTTCACGGTGAACTGTTTAATCTACAGGCCCAGAGTTCATTTTTGAAAATTTTTAATTAGATTTAATATGTTGGATTGAAGGTATGATTTTTACAGGCCCGAGAGCAATTTAACAAGCCTGGGCTGCCTGGGTTGCCACTCAGCATGAAGACTGCTATGTAGCAGCTAGTCTAAAGCTACACGTTCAATACTGTAGTCAAAATCTACCTAGCACTACGTAGCAGCTACGATATTGAACGCGGTCCTGCTATATAGATATTGATACTGTTAGTGTTACATGTAGCAAGTTGCGTAGCTGCTACGATATTGAACTCAACACTGGATCAGGGTTGCGTTCAAGGTCGTAGAAGCTACATAGGGCTACGTAGATTTTTTACCAATGAACGTGTAGCTAGCCAAGCTATTATCTAGATCATTTTAGCTAGGCTAGCTACACGTTCAGTAATCAAAGCCCTGTGTAGCTTCTACGACATTGAACGCTACCAAGTTAAACACTAGTGAGGGACAGCAAACTGTTCAAGAAATATTATTTCTTTCACCTAATGATTGAATTAAAATAATATCATGTTCAAATAAACAATAAAACTTTTAACATTTCTTCCTTTTATGGTAATCATTTAACACTAATCGGTCATGTAGTAAATTGGTATAAACTTTTGAAAAATATCGACTTTTGTTGAAATGATACAGATAGGACATTTTTTATTAGTGCTACGTATAGTGCTATGTAGATTTTTGTCTTCTGAACGAGTAGCTAACAATGCCTATGTAGCAGCTAGTCTAGCTACAAGTTCAAGTCATAAATTTACGTAGCTGACTACGTAGTCGCTTCGATATTGAACGCAACCCAGGAATTCACTTTTGTCTACTGTCCGCACTGACTGTACTAAAAATGACCCCTCTAAATGTAGTCTTAAATCTTTATTTTTTACATTTTTATATGTTGATGTTTTCATTTTCCTTGATTTATCTATTTGGAAATCGATAAATAAAATAAAATAAATGATAAGACAGAAAGTTGAATCACTGAATAGAAAATGGCTATTAAAAGGAGAAAAATACCATTGTCAGAAAATAAATAGAAAAATGAGAAAAAATAAAATAAATATCATTTATATCAGAAAATAAATAGAAAAAGATATTCCCACGATGTCATGTATTATAGAACTGCCTTATATAGATATGCCGTCAGAAAATGAGATGACGTTATATGTTTTTATCATGTTTTTTTGTTTTTGCACGACGTAAATGATAAGGGGATTATCCTTGTATACGCTGGGCAGCCACTATGAAACTAAGATGGCGCTTTCGTAAACGAAGTTTCAAGTCTAGTAATGACTGAAAACAGGTTAACTTGGCCAATATAAATAAGCCGTTTAGGAACAGTTGAACCGCCTAAAATTATCCCGCCATTTTGTTTCACACTTGATACTGTCCGCTGTCTTTAGTGATACCACGGTAAATCATTAACTTACTTTTAAATTGATACATGAATTATTTAAAACGAGTATAGCACTTTCAGTAACCTACCTATAACAGGGAAAATGCACAAAAATAAGTATAAATGATTCATTTTTTCTTATATAATGCAATTATTCATATCTTCTCCATTTTTGCCCTTTACCAGACGCGTTATGACGTCAAGAAATAGAACCGGAAACGCCGTTAAATAATCGATTCGTAAGCGGTATGCTTTTCCGCATTTTTCAAAAGCCCTTTGTTAGACTATTGAGGCTTTTTGTTATTAGAATTGTTAATGCCGAAGAAAGTTATATAGGTTTGATCTGAATTAAATGCCGGTTAAATGATAACCCTGAAGACATGGACTACTTTAACTATAGGAGGATCAATAAAGTGAGAGGGGAATAGTTATTTTGTAAGATCCCTACTGAAAATTTCTAATAAGTTTACACACCAAAAAAAATCAATGAAAATATCGCTAGAAATTTTGTTAAATCTCTTATTATACTGTTTAGTCATATACATTTTATGAATGTAGAAAAAATGTAAATGTACTGTAACCGATTTTTAACCGGATTAACTCCATGTATTATTGTAATTTTCCTTATATTAGTTTCTTTTCAGTGTTACATTGTGTAGAGGTATACGGGGAGGGTTGAGATCTCACCGGCAAAACATGTTTAACCCCACCGCACCTTTGAACCTGTCCCCCAATTAAGTCAGGAGCATCTGGTTTTTGTAAGTCTTGTATGTTTTTTACTTTAAGAATGACTGTAACATTTTTTCTGTATAGACAAAAAAGATAATAGTTATTTCTTATAATGTAATTCTAAATTCCATTTTAAACCGGTGTAAACCATGAAAAAATGTGATGACACACGACTAAATTATGTCTACGAGCTGATAAAAAAAACGACGTCAGCCAATCAGAAGACGCGTTGCATCCAAAACAAAACTTTTTTTAGTTCATTTATGGTTTTGGAGTTTAGTATGACGTCCATTTTCACTGAACTAGTACACAATTTTATTAAGGGGCCAGCTGGGGACCACTTGCGGATACGGGATTTACTCGCTGCGATGACGAACCATTGTTGGCATTCGGCTGTTGTCTGCTCATTGGTCGGGTTGTCACGTTGTCTTTTTAACACAATATTTCCATTCTAAATTTTATTTCAAAAGAATATATCGGTTATAAATTCGATGATGATGTACTTCAGGGGGCGAGCTGCTAAACAGGGTCATCGTTCTCTTGTCTTTTGACATACAAAACTAAACACAAAAAAAAACAAATATTTTATTTGCCAATCAAGGCGCCCAAAATGAGCAGAATAATTATAATATAATTTTCAAACATAATGTAAAGTAAATAAAAAATAGGTTAAACAAAGTACATAATATGACTTTGATTTTGATTTAATTGATTAATGTAAAATTTTAAAGCAAAAGAAGTAAGCAATTTGTAATAATAAAAATATATAATATGATATAACCCATTGTCTGTTACTCTGGTCCCTTTATTGAACAGCACTCCTCATACATGTAGTATACTAATAATTTATAAAATGTAAATGCATATTTTATCATAAATATCATAAATATCATTCTATAGCTTTATATAGAGAAATCTAATTTAATATTGTATTCCTATTTATATTTAAAACCTCTAATAATTGACAAATAATTACCCAAATGTTTTTATCTTCATTTCCCATTAGCCAAATAAAAAGAGATTTGTTATCAAGTTTTGAAATATTTTTATTTTTACTATATATTTTGCATAGAAAGGCATTTCTAACATTATCCATAGTTTTACATGTTAAAAGAATATGCATCTCATCTTCTATTTCCTCATTACAGATGTGTTGGGTTATTCCTTTGATGGCGTACACAAAGCTGAGTCCACAAACCTTGAAAACTGCAACATATTTTGAGATAAAGTATGAAAAGATAGCTCTAATTATATACTTTGATATAAGAAAAATTCACCAGACTCGTTTTCTAGAAGAAAAATATCAATTACGTACACAGAATGATATTTCAAGAAGAAGAAAAAACACAACATTGGGCACTTACTACTAGTAAATGCATGATATTACTGCGCATTGGATCTAAATTGTGTTGTGTACACGGTTCAAACATATACCGAAAACATTTATTTCAATCATTTCTTTATGCTCCATGCACCTACAATAGTAGAGGGGAATTATGTTTTCTGGTCTGTGCGTCTGTTCATTCGTCCGTTCGTCCGTTCGTTGTACCGTCCTTCCGTCTGTCTCGCTTCAGGTTAAAGATTTTGATCAAGGTAGTTTTTGATGAAATTTAAGTCAATCTACTTGAAACTTAGTACACATGTTTCCTATGATATGATCTTTCCAATTTTAATGCCAAATTAGAGTTTTTACCCAAAATTCACGGTCCACTCAACATAGAAAATGATAGTGCGAGTGGGGCTTCCGTGTACTGTGGACATTCTTGTTTGATCATTATTTATCCCTGTCCCTTATTTTTCTAAGAGTTCTCAACCCCAACTCTTCTATAAACTGTCATGGTAGTCTATCATTGTCATTGATTCAGGCCAAATGGCAGTTTATTGACAGTTCGATGATTTCGAACAAACTAAGCTCTGATCAGCGTAAGGCAGCAACTATTTGATTTTCGGGGGGGGGGGGGGGGGGGGGTAGGGGGCTATGGGTTTTTTTCTGGACACATTTTTTTCACGACAAGTCGAAAACATTTTTTTTCTTTCAATTTTAGCATTACATATGGTGGCAGCTGAGGGTGAAACAAACAATTTTTTTCCGGGATCAAAAAACAAGTTATTTTTTTCTCCCAAAAACTGGAAGCCCTATTTATACAGATATTGTTGAGGAGGGTTGGTCTCCCTCAAAAATGTATAAACCGGCAACATGTTGTATGTGCCGTTGCGTGTCCCCAGTCAGTGCCTGGTTTTACATTTCTGTGTCTTTTAGCTGACAATTCGGTAAACTATGTGTTTTTTTCTCATTTTAAGGCCGTACGGTGACCATTAGTTGGTACCATGTATGTCACTTGTTATCTGACGGAGAAATGTCTCACGTACAATCATATCCCATCTTATTTTATATATATACTGTATTTCATATTCAAGATAACAACGTGCATCAATCAATCAATAAACTTGCATTTTTATTTTATTTAAACTTGCCAGTTGTTATAACACAAAGAATAAACCATTTAAACAAATCGGATTAATATTAAGAGTCTTATTATAAAAATCAATACGATCAGATATTATTTTGACATTTTCCCTACAATAAATTAGATCCGCCCACCTCTGTGTCATGTTCACTTCCTTATGATCCGCCAGTTAACACGGTGACAGTCAAGGAGTAGATACATTCACAATGACAGCAATCGACAGAGAAAATATATATGATGCCTATGAAGAAGTACGAAAAGACGACTCAGAAACAAACTGGTAAGGTCTTTCAAAATATAAAAACAAATCTCGCTATATGAGCTTCAAATTAACGAATACCGGCGTTTTGACCTTTGACTTTCGGTCACATGATATTTTTTTTCTTTAATTTGAAATATATTTTTAATATTTCTTTTATTTGCAGGCTGCTTTTGAGTTTTGACGATGCTAATAAAATAGTTTTAGATTCCACCGGTGTAGATTTTGAACAATTTCGTGAAAAGTTTACAGGTGAGTTATCTTTTTGATTTTGTTCAATTTATTTTTTTCAAATACCTTAATCCCCAATAATGTACTAAAATACCTGTCTTATATGACGTATATAATGTTGTTTTTATGATGAATTACAAATCTGTAGAACGTAGAAGTCTTGCTTAAAACCGATTATTAAAAGGGTGCGGTTCGCCCCTTTTCTGTAATGTTTCCTTCTTTATTTCTCAATTAAATTTTTTTTATCTTAAGTATATTATTTCCGTGCGATATTTACATTCACATTGTACTATTATCCATTTAAGAATACAATTTATAATCCATACAATAACGTACATGCATATACATCATGACCTGTCATTTTATGTTAACACCATATATGGTAATGATATTGTCACTAAATATAGGAGATACTTTTATAAATGTAATCAGGCGAATTTTTTGTTGTTGTATGTGAAATTCAATGAATTCATAAGATCTTATAATATTTTGGTCTATAAATTTTTATTTTTGATCAATTTGAATAAGACAAATTAAAAAATAAGACCATTTTTATCCTTTACTCTACATGCATAATGTCTGTTTGTCCTTGTACTAAGTGAACATATTATCAAATAAACTTAAAATAAATTAAACTCGTTTGTTTATGTGTTACTTATTTGTTTTTCGTTCGTTTTTTTTTATACAAATAAGGTCGTTAGTGTCCTCGTTTGAATTGTTTTGTCACATTGGGGTCTTTTATAGCTACCTATGCGGTATGGGCTTTGCTCGTTGTTGAAGGTCGTACGGTGACCTATAGTTGTTAATGTCCGTGTCATTTTGGTCTCTTGTAGACAGTTGTCTTATTTGCAATCATACCACATCTTCTTTTTTATATTAATATAAAGATGAAATTCATCCAATAAAATTCAAGTACTATGCAATTTCATTCTACTTATCATTACATTATAACGGAAACTTAGTTGCTCGTGGTTTTATGTTAAACAAAGTAATATAATACCAGGGAGGGAGGTGCGGTCTCTGAGGGTCCAATAGAACATAACTTGAAGGAAAGGCAGACTGAGATTCAGACGGCTCAACTGTATAGTTGCACTTGTCATTTTGTCAAAGACAACTTGAAGACAAAATCCGGATGCTAATTTGTCGCATATGATGTAACGAACGTTGGCGTGAAGGTTGTGTGGACTACAAAAAGAACATACATAAGTGGTTATGTCCTGCAGAAATTCCATAATGGTCATGTCCTACATAAATTCCATACTGGTCATCATGATAATGTCGATTCTTTTTAGTTTTTTTTTAATTATTATGTTTTGCTTTCTTTCGTTTACAAACAACATATAATAACTGCATGTATATAGCCGTACTTGACATACCCAAGTTTGACCTATTAACCTTTTGTACAGAGCAAATATTTGAATTAAATTTTAACGTATTTTTAAAAGTGATAAACTGATATTGATGGTCCCTCGACATTAAATTCATATAAAATGGAGATAACCTGAAGCGGATTATGTTTAAAATATGTTTCTCGAGCTTAGTATGACGTGTTTTTCTGTAACATTGATCGTTTCAGTACAACAATTTTAGTTTAGTCATAAGTACATACTTTTATTATATAATTCTGTTGTTGATAACGTGTTATTAAGTTATTTCAATGATCACATAATTGTACGTCTCATTTCATTGACAGGGAAATAATTGTTGGTGTTTTAAATAAATGCTGTATTTCCTTGTATATCAATGCTTTTAAAATTAATTTCTTAAACTAGTTCCTCTCCTTTTGTTTAGGCATAGATCATATAAAATCATACTTATGGTAAGCTGAAGAATTTATGGTAAACTCTGCTTAGCCTGTTTTTTCATTCTCCAAAATGTCTCCTCTTAAAGTTTTGATTGCATTTTGGTAGTAATTTTTGGCATATCTAGATATCGATATAAACTGAAGGTAGAACAAAAGGAATTATCCAACAAACCTTTCACAAAAATGTTTTGTTAGCCCTCATTTCGGTCACTCAAGTCGAATATGATATACGATTTCGGCCTAGAATTTAGCCGAGTACAGACAATCTAAAAAAAAACATAAGTCTAGGTTTGTCAGGACGACGAGTTGTGAATATTATAATATATGTCAACAAAAAGGCTTCGGTTTTTACAAGTTTCCTCCGTCCAGTTTGTCTTCCGATATCTTTTTTCACGAAGATTATTTGATCATTTTCAGATTAGGATTTTAAATCATTTGTGGACATTTTTAACAAGAATGTTGTTTGTGGTATGACTACCACTGAATTTTAAAAAAATAAGTGCACCATGTTACCGAGATCGCTTTCAGCTATAGGTCCAAGGCTAGAGGTCGTCTGAAATAGTGCATTCGAATGACTAACGTTGGCAAGTCGACCGGAATGAGCTCTATGTTTTAGATTTTGTAGAATATTATTGCTAAAATATTAATAGACCCTCCATGAAAAGTTTTGTTAATGCTCTTATTCTTGCAATTTTACAATCATTCACTGTAGTTTAAGCCCTTAACTCTTACTTCCCGCTTCTTCTCTTCTCAGTACGGGAAGTAAGACTAAAGGGCTATCATGTATAAGCCACTTAATATATTAAGTAAAAAATATTGAAAAATCTTGAAACACCAACAAGGGGAAAAAATATGATCATGCCCTAGTTTCTGTGGCTTAAATAGCAAAAAAACTCTTTCAAGATTAAAAATTGGCCAGGTGAAAAGTTAAAAATGGAATTTTATATATATTTTTTTAATATGTGAATGTTATCTGATTTTTATGAAACATTATAAGTCGTTTAATACTACTGTGCCTCTATTAAATGGTAGACAAAACAATTGTATATAAAAGTAAAATAGGGAGGAAGTAAATCCAACCAAGAGACTGGCGAAAAAGATTCATATATGATAAAATGTGAAATGATATTATTTAAATAAAGCCCGAAATATTTATGCATTGAACACATTCTTTTGTAATAAAATATTGCATTCAATAAGATGTTCCATAAGAAGACGAAATAAACATTTTAGTGTAGAGTGATTATTAAATATTGTCAACTTATACTGCATATGGAAAACTTCTTTCAATATAGTTATATAATTTGTATAACTTGAAACGTGGTTGAAATATCAAATTATAGACCCATCACCTTAAGAACGTCAATATAACTATAATAATAGCATTTGGTTATAAGATTAAGATTTGTTGGTTTTACAAAGTTGATTTAAAATATTTTCTGTCCAAAAAAAAATCACATTGATAAAGCAAGCTATGTGATATCTAATATGCACGGTACACTATAGTAAAAACCATAATACACACTACAGTAGCAATTATGTAGAAGAGTTAAACTGAACATACTATTTAAAAGGCTTTTGTTATTGAATGACGAATTTCCGTTTCATAAGAACATCCTCTACATTTTCCTGTTGAAGTGTTAAGATAGGACTTGTAATATTTTCAGTATTCCGGTTACTAGCAAATTTCACTCGTGTAGGCAGCTTAAGAGCTAAATAATTTTTAAAGATTTTAAAATGCATTATTGTGTATTAATTTTGCATACTAGTAGTTAGAAATAAAAAAAAGCCGATAGAAATTATCTGTAAAATATTTAAGAACTATTATTGCATCTGTATTTAATAAGATATTATGAAAGTACATTCGGACTAAAGTTTGTATGTCCCACCTGCGATAGTAGAGGTGCATTATGTTTTCTGGTCTGTGCGTCCGTCCGTTCGTCCATCTGTCCCGCTTCAGGTTAAAGTTTTTGGTCAGGGTAGTTTTTGATGAAGTTGAAATCCAATCAACTTGAAACTTAGTACACATGTGCCCTATTTATGATATGATCTTTCTAATTTAATGCCAAATTAGAGTTTTAACCCCAATTTCACAGTTCACTGAACATAGAAAATGATAGTGCGGGTGGGGCATCCGTGTACTTTGGACACATTCTTGTTTTTATATATTCGAAGAAACAGAGATGTGTGGTATAGGTCAGTTTATCAGCAATACAACAACTAAAATAACCATTGCTGAAGGCAGTACTTTGACCTATAACTGTTAACTTTTTATACATTTTGACTTGGATGGAGATTTGTCTCATTGACACTCGTATCACATTTTTCTTTTTTACATTCGACATATATATGGCTTTTGTCTAATTTGTTTTCTCTCTGGGGAAAATAGTTAATATAACATTTTGTTCAGGCATCATACCAAAGATGGAAATAGTTTACCTGGGAAAGCATTGATTAGTTTTTTTTTACATTAATAAAAATCCTTGATGATACATACTTTTTTTTTGCAGATGAAGCACGACTGTTTGGTTACCTGAAAGTTATAAGTGGAGATGAGTTGAGCAAAAGATCAAAATTTGTCTTCATCACATGGATAGGTCCAAAAGTCTCAGTTCTGAAGAAAGCAAAAATGTCCGCTGATAAAGGAGTAGTGAAAGAAGTTTTACGAGTAATATCTTGTTCTAAACATTCATTTAATTTCATAAGAGTAATTAGTTTTGCTGGAATAAACCAGCCTGAAGTTATTTATATTATTAGAATTAGAGTGTCGATATATTGTAAATTAGTGATAAAAGAGTGGCGAAAAATAACAGAGGGACATTCAACCCCATAGATCGAAAATAAACTGAAAACGCCATGGCTATAAAAAAGAAAAAGACAACCAATAGTACACAATACACAACATATATAGAAAACTAAAGACTAAGCAACACGAACCCAACCCAAAACTAGGGATTATCTCAGGTGCACAGGAGGGGTAACCAGATCCCGCTCCACATGTGGCACCCATCTTGTTGCTCATGATATTACAAACCCGTCTAGGTTGCTGCGAAATAAATAAATATTTATATACTTTATAGTTTACTTCAAAATTACATCGACCCCACATCCATACACAAATAATCAACTCTTGTCGTGGTTTAGTATGCGGTAAACGTGCAATGAGACAGCAACCACGCATTTGAGCAACAACCTACGCTTTTCATCTCTATTTGACCATTATCAAGATACGTCTGCTCCTTTTATTATTATTTTTACCCAGAGTCTCACAAATATATGACATATAAAACTGTACGCTAAAGGATAAATGTCAATGCTAAATTGATTGTATAAATGTTATTTATAAAACTTTTCTAAACATGTTTGTGTTTATTTTTCAGAACTTTGCCATAGAAGAATTATTTACTGACCGTAGTGAAGTTAAAGAAGAAAGTATTAAATCAAAAGTAGCTAAAGCAGGAGGAGCAAATTATGGTACCGGAGCCCGATGATCTCAGTTAATAAAATGGCGGGATGAGAACGGTCTATAACAAACATAAAACCAAAGACTGTGAAATTGTATTGATTTATATCCCTGTATGTCTCAGAGAGTTCTTAAAATTTTATATGAATGTATCTACAAAATTTCTCCCAATAAGCTTACAACAGGGAAACAAACATTCGGGTGCTGTAATTACAGGGAGAGCAAGTATTAATGGGACATCGAAATTTATTGTTTTAATATATAGTTATATTTGATAAATATTTGTTTTACCCATTTCAACCATTCCTTACTTGTATTTTATATTGTAGGTTAATGTTCTTTCATATTCATATGTCTCATTCCAGTTATTTATGAATATTTTACAAATACTTTATTATTTTTACAATAGAATAAAGTCGTATATGACAATTAAATATTGTGTCAGTAGTTTCCTTATGCGTCCAAAGCATCCGTGTAAAGGGCTTGAGATTGGTGATAAAGCTTTTAAAATCGACGTCATTATATATAACACACACAAAATGGCATGCAAACAAAAACACATATCAAGATAGACATACATATAAAAAGACACAAAACAACATGTATTCAAGCTCACAAGTCACAATTCACATAAGCAAAATAAGATAATACTTTTCATTCACTTTACTATGTAGTACCCCCACCCCCATCCCACCCCAAAAAGGGGGCAACTGGGAAATAAGAATGGTCACTTAGTCTTCTTCCAATCGGCAGTAAAACGCATGCAAATGTGGGGCGTGCGGGATCTATTAAGTTTGAAGCCAAATCAGTCAGACTGGGCCGATATAGATCCGATGCCCCGTGTAAAGATAGTGCCAGCTCTTTGTATAAACCTTGCAACAACTTTTTGAGGGGTCCGTAGGTGACCTGTTGCATGGCAACATTTCTGTCCCTATCCAATATACCCTCATTTTCCAGTGACAGTCCCAATTTTCCCGACCTTAATCCCGGATGGCCTCTATTACAATACCTGTCTGTTGTAATTATAGTTTACTTGGTCTCGCTCATGCACGAAATATTTACCACTGGTCGTTAAGCAACCAACAACCAATCCATCTATGTAGTAAACAAACATAAAAAAAAACCCATTACAACCTAAGGCCTCTTATGGACATTTGAAGGTCCCTACTATGTAGTGGTTACCTGATCTACACAAAAACCAGTAAAATATCGTTCCATCTCGGGCTCTAGAAATTGTTCTACAACTTATCTTTCAGTGTTTTAACTAGTTCTCTAACTATTATCAAAGAACTTATCATAAACTTTTGTGAGTAAATATATGAAAATAGTGGAATTAACTATTTTCGGAGTTTGAAATATTCTTTGGATGTTTTTGATATATTGCTTGCTTTGGGTGGTCTTTTTGATGATTTTGTTGATAGTTCTAACTTTTCAACTCTTTACACTACAACTCCACACAATCTTATTCAACAAAGGGTATCCTATTTAATTAAATGGTTGTTCGGTAAATCTGAATGCAAATATATTTTCTGCAACTCATTTAAAGCCTTCTTGTCTAATGATACAGGTAAATATTCTAAATATTCTAGATATACTTACTGGAGGTGTGATGAGAAGATTGAAGCTGCTAATTTTCTCCTTACTAATATTTATCTACGTTTTGACAACACAAATTATAGGCAGATTGTTGGTATTCCTATGGGCACTAATTGCGCCACTTTAATAGCAGATTTATTTGTGTACAGATATGAATCTAAATGCATGGCTAAACTCAGTATAAAGACTTGTCAAAATTGCATTTAATTGACAAATTCAACATCACTTACCGTTTTCTTGATGATGTTTTTTCGTTAAATAATCAATATTTTTCTATAAAGCCGAAATTTACCCAGAGAAACTTAAATTAATCAAATTTAAATGCTTACTTTTTTCCCATACTTATAAATTCAAGACAAAAGGAACGATTTTTCGTTCCCTGTTATTAATTTTCCGTCTTTTTTGGACAGCCAATAAATGTTGAGAAATGCTCTTATCGACACTCAAGTTTTAACACACAAAAAGATTGCAAAATTAAAAAATAATAATATACGAAGCATTTTATTTTATTTGTTTGTAGTTATAAGCGAATTTATAAGTTTGATTAAACAAAAAAAACATTATTTTTCTCATCACAGGGCCTACATTCAGACATTACACATTTTGACACGTTCGTTCAAACTTTTATTGAACTCTTGTTCACTACGCTCAATATGATCATTTTTGTCGAGCCTGCAACTTTTTTTTTGCAGAAAGCTCGACATAAGGATAGTGATCCGTCGGTGTTAGCTAACTTCTTAAAAGCTTTATATTTTATAGGGTGGAAGACCTGGATGCTTCATTCTTTGTATATAGATGCATTGTGTTACGAAGTTTCCGTCAGTCACATGTCCAATGTCCTTGACCTCATTTTCAGGGTTCAGTGACCACTTGAAGAAAAAGTTCTATTTTTTTTTGTAATGTTGAATTCTCGCTTATTATAAGTTATAGGATAACTTTATTTGGTATGTGCGTACCTTGCAAGGTCCTCATGCCCGTCAGACAGTTTCAGTCACTTGACCTCGACCTCATTTCATGGATCAGAAAACAAGGTTAAGTTTTGATGGTCAAGTCCATATCTCAGATACTATAAGCAATAGGTCTAGTATATTTGGTGTATGGAAGCACTTTAAGGTGTGTATGTCCAACTGACAGGTGTTATTTGAGCTTGACCTCATTTTCATGGTTCAGTGGTTATATTTGAGTTTTTGTGTTTTGGTCTGTTTTTCTCATACTTCATGCAATAGGTCTACTATGTTTGTTGTATGGAATGATTGTACATGTCTAGTGGCAGATGTTATCTGACCTAACCTCATTTTCATGGTTCAGTGATCAAAGTTATGTTTTTGAGTTTTTGTCTTTTTATCTAATACTATATGAAATAGGTCAACTATATTTGGTGTATGGAAATATTTTATGATTTATATGTCAATCGCGCAAGTTTTATTTGACCTTGACCTCATTTTCATGGTTCATTGGTCAGTGTTAAGTTTTTGTGTGTTGGTCTATTTTTCTCAAACTATAAGCAATAGGTCAACTATATTAGTTGTATGGAAGCATTGTTAGCTGAAAATGTCTGTCTGGTATGGTTCATTTGACCTTGACCTCGTTTTCATGGTTCATTTGTCTTTGTTTAGTTATAATGGTTAATGTTAAGTTTATGTGACGGTTGTAATAAAGCTTTCTATTTAGGACTATCAACATAATATCAATGATGAGTAAAGGAGGCGAGAATTTTCAGCGTGTCGCTCTTGTTAAATTAATGCCTGTACAGTTAGAATAAAACATTTGGAAAAGATGTTTAGCTTGTTGTATAAAGAGAGATAACTCTATAGTTACCATTGACACTTTCACCAATAACAGAAAAATTCTTCTTCCAGATTCGGGAGTAGACTCCCAGTTAGGAGTGTAAATTTTCCGGAGTCTTTAATCAATATTCGATATTTGTCTTTTATAAAGATTTTGTCTAAGAAAATCACACATGAGAGATAAAAATGTTTTGTCTTCGTTTATCATACCCTTTGTAAACAGAAAACTTTGGCATGTTTGGGAAGAATGGTTATTTCAAATCTGGGTTAACAATTTTGTTCTCTCAGAAAACTAGTCTACTCTAGTTATTACGAGGGCACTGGAGTGAGAGAAAAATCACCCTCCGATTGGTATTTACCTAAGTGTGAGTTTTAAACATTTGAATATATTAAAGCTACTCATATTTAGAAGTTGGTGCATTTTTTTGGGGCTATTGTTTTTTTTTTGGAAAGTTTGTTTCCAGATTTTGGAGAAAAAAATAATATGTTTCTAACCCTGAGAAAAAAATGTTTGTTTCACCCTCAACTGCCACTATATGTAATGCTAAAATTGAAAAAAAATGTTTTCGACTTCCCCAAACCCCCCAGAAAATCAAATGGTTGATGTCTAAGCTTTTGATTATTGTTCTCAATTATACATCAATTTTAAATGTATATTCTGCTCTGTTTCAATTAATTTTACATGTTGTACAAATTCAGACCATTCATGTTTAAGCAATATTTAGTTCATCTTTATAAATTGTATTGTAAGAGTTTTAACATGTACAATATTTTTGTATGTATGTTATCATGTATAACTCGAAACATGTACACGACATATATATCTCCCAGATGGTGCGATATGCTATCAAACCAAATATGTGTATCCAAGGATTTGTATAGTTAGCTATAGAAATCCTTGGTGTATCCATATTGGTTAATCTTTAGTTTTTTATGTTGGGTTTTATAAAGTTAACAGTTGTTTGTACATGTCTTATGTTGGTTTTCTGTAATGAATAGAGGGTTGCTTCTCACAATGAAGGTATTAATTCAAACAAAGAGTTCCAAGTCATAAAGTTAAAATCATAATTGTAACCAAGACAAACATGGCAATATTTACAAGCATACGATATTTTTTAAACAACATTCATATTTTTTTTCAAGTCAAATGAATCATTTTAAATGTCCCTCTGGTATCTTTCGCCTCTTTTTTAAAGGAGTTCTAGTCATATCATGCATATGTTGATGTTCGAGTTTAAGACTGAATAACTATATAATATTGAATATCTATAACATTACATAAAAAAGTCCGTTACTGACTTCTGACTATATCTACAATCTTTACATACAACAGAACAAACTCATGGTTGTCTCAAAATACCGTTAAAATGACTCCTCCGGCTCAAGTTATAATTGTTTTGCTGCTGTCTCAGTGTCTGGCAGCCTTGTTTTGGTTTAGCCTTGTCGGTTCTCTTTCAATCTATTGTGAGTGATTTTTTTCTGATAGACATGTTGTTGGTTTTGCCAGGTTTGTCGAATTCAGGCTCCTTTCGGGGAGATGACTATCATATAAAATAGGATCTGCTTCTAATTTAATATGTCTTCTATTAAGTTTAGACATCTTTATTGCAATGGTATCGATTTCAGTTGATTAAATCTTTAGATATCAGTATTTTATTATTGATGTTATTAAAACTAACTATTTTTGCAAAAATCTAGTTACAGTAACTTTAAGGAATTTTGGTCCTCAATGCTCTTCAACTTCGTACTCTTTTCGGCCTTTTAACTTTTTTTTTATTCGAGCGTCACTGGTGAGTCTATTGTAGACAAAATTTAGTCCTGGCCTTGCGGTCATAAAACTTTCGAGCATGTTTTTTGTACTCAGACTCAAGAATCAACCTGATTTTTGTGCTCCGAGCACTGAGCAAAGTTTGATGCCTTCAAGGTATCTTTGATTAGTTTATTTAAATGTATTTGTATATGAAGGGACTATGAATCACAACTCTGTTTGGCTCTTTCCCATAGAATATTGGATATATAACTGTAGATCTATAATATCATTAAAACATGATGAAGTCCGTTATTATACGTTGCTTTTCTTAATAAATTTTGGTATTAAACTACACTAGATTTGGGGGTCATTAAGGCGTTTAATAAATGGTAAACTTTCTAAGACCAAATAAAGAACTTTTAGACAACGATTGTAAGATTTCGACAAATTGACAATTTTTGGCGTGGCGTCAACTGTTTTGAAGGAAACATTTGTTTCATAAGACATATAAAAACACGAAAATGACACAGTATATTCAAGTAAGCGAAGATGAACACGATGAACCAATTGAAATACCGAGTGAAACAGATGGCACTCTCCTTCTTTCAACATTAGCAGCGCAGTACCCAGGGGCCTGTGGACTAAAATATAGAAATCCATCAACCGGAAATTTCCGTGGTGTTCGTCTAAGCGAAGGGCTATTGTATCCTCCAGATAATCAATGGGGAGACCATGTTTACATTGTAGTATTCCCAAAAGGTGATTATACAAAAATACACAAGAATAATGTATTGCATGTTTTGGGTTTCCAGACGATTGCAGATGACAAAAAGAGAACTGTATTTTGAAATTAATTCAAATGTTTGGGTGGATTGTTTTAGATCACTAAACCGAAGCCTTTTCCTCTAAAACATCTTAAGATTTAACAAGAGTTAAACCCCTTTATTATGATAAATTTTCTTTCATTCCAATCAAAATTGAAATAAATACTGATAACTCGCAGTTTATCATGTTTGTTTGTATTAACACTAAGGCAAGCACCCAACTTGATTTGGATTCTTTTTTTGGAATAAAGATTAGTTTTAAAGGTTCCACTAATGTCAAAATATAGGAAACTTCATAACATCTAAACTTTGCCTGTATTTTTCAACCTATAATGATAAAAGTCCTAAACTACATGTATGGGAACATATAGATATAGGAAGATGTGGTGTGAGTGCCAATGAGACAACTCTCCATCCAAATAACAATTTAAAAATTAAACCATTATAGGTTAATGTACGGCCTTCAACACGGAGCCTTGGCTCACACCGAACAACAAGCTATAAAGGGCCCCAAAATTACTAGTGTAAAACCATTCAAACGTGAAAACCAACGGTCTAATCTATATAAACAAAACGAGAAACGAGAAACACGTATATGTTCTATATATATGTTCATTGAAACATACCTACATGTAACATATACACACTGTGTCATTTGTAAATAAACTTGAAATTGAAATGTTGGGGACCAGCCAGTTCTTGAGGTGAACACTAAATTTTTTTTTTAATCTGGAGATCTAGACCTGCTAGACGACTTAATTTGTTTAAAATTGGTATGGATGAATACTGTTACATGTATATTATGCAGTACAAATTAATGTTGATTTTTCAGAAAATGTATTGATTTACGAGTTTCAGTTAATTTCATGTATTAAACTATTTTAGTGAACGAATATCGAAGTTACATGTACAATGTACATTATAGAAATTTGACAAATAGTATGGCAAGGCTGTATTAAAAGAATTTCATTAATATTTTAATGTTTTAGATAACAAAAGAAAAGGAGAAGAACAAACAGAAAATCCCTCAGCCAAAACTGTGAAGTTAGAGAAAAAGTGTAGTGATTTGATTGTATTAGGTCTGCCTTACAAGAGTACAGAAGAAGACCTAAAAACATATTTTTCAAAGTATGGAGAATTGGTTTTAGCACAGGTTAGTTAAAAATTGAATGTAGAATAAGATATGCAGCAATTTTGAATAAAATACATGTAATAAACTATATGTAAATGCTGGTTTAATTTGTGCATTTATAAGTGAACAAACATAATGTTGTTATTAGTTAACATACACTTATAAATATACATTTGCATTAATATATTGTACATGAACTTCTTTCCAATATCAATCTGATCGCAAATTTCTAGTAAATTTTTTCATTTTAACAATGCTATTTGGCCCAGATAATGACCTATCTTGTTGGAGTTGACCTACAATGTAGCAGTTATGATTTTAATAAATTATAAATCGAACATAGAAACTGCTAACAAAGTTTTCTAATTATTGGTTGTTTACTTGGGATGGAAGTTGACTTGTAATTGGAGAGTCAACAGTTTTTCACACCCATTAGTTTTGACAAGAGGATATTCTGTATCTACAATAATAACCTGCATCTGATAGAAGAATTGAATGGACAGATAAAGCTTTGTAGTTTACTTGGGATTTGATCATAAAAAAGTGGCAATAGAAAATATCCATGAAGTTCAAAAGCACATCAAACCAAAATAGACATAAAGACTGCATTTACCATGTTGATAAGAAGCATTATGTTAATAACAATTAAGTATTCAGCTCAATTTGTGTTGATTTCTGCCTTTACTGCAATACCATTTTAATGATTATGGGTGGACCAATCACAAATGTATAATATTGTATACATGTATCCAAATATGTTACCTTTTAGGACTGTATATATAATTTTATGTAAACATGAACCATGTTTTGACTTTTTTAAACTCTTTATAGGTGAAAATTGATCCATGGACACAAAAATCAAAAGGCTTTGGATTTATAAGGTTCCATGATCATGATGCTCAACTAAATTGCTTGGCACAACAGAGACACATGATTGACGGGAGATGGTGCGAAGTCAATATACCAAACTCTAATGTAAGTCAAAATCAGGAATTTAAAATATTGGTATAAATAGTTTTGTGAGTTTAAGTACATGCTTAGAGATTTTAACCAGTGGCCCTGAACAGTCTCTATATTATAAATTTCATGAGTGTGTTTTCTGTAGTGCTTCAATTTTGAAAAATTAGTCATGATCTCTATAAAGTGATACTTCAGGTTAATAGAGAAGGAAAGTATTGTGTCTTACTCCATTATCATGATTATAGACAGGCAGCTGTTATCCAGTTGTAATTAAACAAAAGATTTGGAACTCTAAATACCGTATTCGGCCGTGTATAGTACGCATTTATGTATAGTCCGCACCCCTTTACATCCCCTAAAAATCGAGAAAAAAAGTTTTGTAAAAAAAAAAAAAAAAAAAAAAATTATTGTAAAAGTCTAGTTCACTGTAAAAATCCATTGAAAGAGAGCTATTCTCCATGTATTTTATAAAAAAAAATAATTATGTTTTATTTATTTCATAAAAAAATGAAATGGTAGAACTTTTCATCAGGTAGTTAATATTTAATAATTTTATATAAGTAGTTATTAATCAAGAGATTCATTTTAAAATCAACATTTGTCTTAGTTTGTCCAAGCTGATATATAATATAACAGAAATAATTTGAATATTATGGAACAAAAGAAAAAAGAGATCAAACATTTATCTAAATTATTTAGCAGTAATCAAAATTTTAAAACTATTTAATCTTATATAATCTTTTCATTGATCATGTTGTTTAATTGCCTGGGATTATAATATTTAACACCTGTCAAAACTTGACATCATTATTTAATTGCTACACACCCATACTTAATCCTTAATTACCTCTCTTGATTACCTATGCAGGATGTCACACCTTTACTTTTAATAATCAATTTTGAAAAGAAAAGTTATAAAAGAATAAGAATTAAATGAAGTAAATACAATAAACGTCTCCAATAAACATTGTTGATGCAGAAAAACGAAATTTAAAAAAAAAAAAAAAAATAAATAAATTTCGAAAACCGTCTTTAGTTGTGTATAGTCCGCACCCCTTGTACAAACTACATATTTAAGGAAAAAAAGTGCGGAATATACATGCCCAAATACGGTAAATGAAAAATAAATTGATAAGTTTGTATATTTGGATTGTTTACATCTGTTTCTACTGTGATCTTTTCCCATCACTTGGTGTCTTGTCTACTGTTGTTTCATCTGTTATTGTCATCCATTTTCTTTTACAAAGATCATCTCCTTAGAAACTACAGGGTCAAAAACAAGATCATCATTTGAGTATTTAGTCTAAAAAAATATGTCCAATGATTCTATCTAGTCAATGTAATGCAATTTATTGATAATATGTGAGATACATTTTAATATTTTATTTACAATACATGTACATGTACTTGCCAAGAAATTATTTTTGTTATAAACATTACAACAGATTGAAGTATTAAATGCATTTTTTTTAAATTTTAGTTTCTTGTGTACAATTTGGAAATTAGTATGGCTTTCATTATCACTGAACTGGTATATATTTGTTTAAGAGCCAGCTGAAGATCGCCTCCAGGTGCGGGAATTTCTCGCTACATTGAAGACCTGTTGGTGACCTTCTGCTGTTGTTTTTTATATGGTTGGGTTGTTGTCTCTTTGACACATTCCTCATTTCCATTCTCAATTTTATTGTGTAAAAATCTGATATACAAAAAAAGGCTGAACTTGTGAACAAAGGAAGATGACTCTAACTAAAATTTTAAGTGGTATAGCAATATACAATTCATTGTTTTATTTAAACATTTACAAAATCACAAAATGAAAGCAATTTGTCAGTATTTATCTGCTCACAAGCACTTTGATTTCAACTGTGCCTTTTATTAAGAAAATTAGGATAGAAAAACATATATTTGATCATTATGTTTCAAAAACGGTCAGCAAGACAGACAAAATTAAAAAATTAGTCTATATGGCTAAAATTGTCAGTCCACTTCTTATTTGAGTAATTGCCTGCCCCCTATATTGACAATTTTTACAATTTTTTGAAGTTTTGCCTACTGGGTAATCTTGAAACTGTAATAGAGAGATAGAAATTTCATGAAGCAAAAAAAGATTAGAAAGATAAAATCTACAAATGAGTTACACTCCCTAAATTGCCTGTTGACTCCTTATTAGCCTAGGTGTTATCGGCTATCAATTCTGATTTTATCTGTTGTATTGATTTGTTGCATTTTTGCTATTATTTCAAAACTAAGTTTTAACGCCAGAAATATTAATGTAAAATTTATTTTGTGCAAAGTGACCAAATATTACTTAATAGGAGATTACAATGCAATACGTTGAAATAATACATGTACATGTAAATATGTTGTTTTCATGTCAGATCTGATTATTTGAGAAACTTGAATGCTGTCATCCCTTCTAATATTAAAATGATGTTCTTGTTACAGGAGGCTGGACAACAGACCCAATCCAGGAAGATATTTGTGGCCAGAATATCTGAAGGTATTAACACAGATGATCTCCATCAATACTTCTCTAAGTTTGGTTCTGTAGTAGATGCTTTTATTCCCAAACCCTTTAGAGCCTTTGGATTTGTCACATTTGGAGAACCTGATGTTGCAACTGCATTGTGTGGAGAGGACCATATTATCAAAGGTTGCAGTGTCCATGTTAGTATTGCTGACCCTAAGACACCATCTAGAGATAGGGAGCGTGGAGATAGAGGGGATGATCATAGACGAGAGAGGGGCGGTGATCACAGAGGGGATAGGGGGAGGGATTATAGAAGGGATGATAGGGATAGAGAAAGGGAAAGATATGACCGTAGAGGAGGAGAAAGAGATGGTCGTATGAGGAAATCCAGAGATGACCATAGAGATCAACCTATGACTGGAATAAATGAGCCAGTGGGAATGAATGGAATGAATTTCTTAAACTCTGCCATGTTGGCTGCAGCACAGGCTGTCCTTTCTGGACAGGCACAAGGGGGCTGGGGTGGTATGCCTTCACAGAATGCAGGGGGTGCTGATTTGGGTCCAGGATACGGAGGAACACTTGGTTCAAAGTCTGACAGCAACAGATCTTACAGTGGTTGGGGTACTTCAACAGGAGGATATGACACAGGCAGTTCCAGTGGAACATACAGTACGAGTCAGACAGGAGGGTACAGTGGCTGGGGCGGGGGCAGTAGTAGTAGTCGCAGTAGTGGTTGGAATTAAGTTTTTACATTTTTTGCAATTCATATTTTCATGTTTTTGTAAATACTTCATTGATTCAAAAATTCAATTTGTACAAAAATAACCCACCTCTATATTAAGTATTAGTGATTTCAGATTAAAATAATAAGAACCAAATTAATATGAATTTTCAGAAAAATGATAATTGTTTCAAGAAATTAAACTAAAGAATGAAATCATTTTTAAACAGCATCTAAAATATTAAAAATTAACCACTTTTAATCATGTTCATACTTTTATTCAAACCTTTTAATTCTTTCTGTGGAAAAAATGAAGTGCAAAAAAGTAACATGTAAATAATATTTTTTTTCATTCAAATTCCTTAAACATGTTTAATGAAAATTTCAACTTTTTAATTTTCTATTAACATGAGCAAGATTCTTATAACTTGAAAACTATTACAATTTAATGAATGTCACTGCAACTAATGCATTCATCATTTATATAAAACATTTGGATGTAAAATAGCTTGGAACACAAGAAGAGCTGAAGTAAGTGAAGACAGACAGTGATGAGGTTTATAAACATGAGATAGTGATGACAAATACTGTTAGATTATTCAAATGAGAGATGTTAAATGAGTTTACTATTAGTGTTCATAACTAGCAAGTTGATGGTTCTTAAAAGTGTGAAACACAAGAAGAGTTTGTATGTAACAGTGAAAAAGGAAAGTAAAGAACACACCTAGCACAGAGAAAAATAAATTGACTCGAATGTAGTTATTGAAAAGTATTTGTTGTGTAAAAGATGTTGTTAGTGTCTAAAACATGTTATATGTTAGTGTATTAAAAGACCAGTGTGTGTATTTGTTGTAATGTGATCGATGAGAAATAAGTTTGAGTTGATAAATGATGAATGAATATTTAACATATGATACCATTCATGAAATGATCTGACTATGAATGATTGAAGTAAGATTGGGATGGAATTGTTGACTTAAAACTGAGTTCTCCCACAATTTTGATATTCTTGATCCTAGTTATAGTTTATACATGTACCTGTTCTAATATATCTCCTGTGAATTTGTGTCTTACCTGAAGCAGTATGGGAAACATAGTGATGCTGATCAGGCTGCAAAAGGTCAACTATATTTGGTGATCCTATGAATGTAAGTTGTACCGGTCCATCTGGAAGGGTTCATCTGACCTTGAAATCATTTCCATGAATGATAGTAATTGAGTTTGTATGATAAGGTTTTTTTCTCAGATACTATAAGTGATATGTCAACTTTAGCAGGGCCTTTTCCAATCATGGTAATGTGATGCTCTCTGAAATTATCTTCTATAGTGTTATGGATGAGATGATATCATTTCTGGAAAGAAGAAGGTATTCCCTGTTTACCAAGATGATGTATAAGGAAAACACTGTCTGGTGATTGAAATTATTGTAAGGTGTTCATTTCCATCTGGCATACTTAACAGACCTTGACCTCATTTTCTTGGTTCATAGGTCACTATAAAATCAATGTGGGTCAGTCCTTTTCTCTGATACTATAAGCAAAAGGTAACCTGTATTTAAAAAAATGACTGAGGTATACATTTCTGTAAGGTTTAGTTAAATGGTAAGATATGTTAGTCTCTCAGATGCTGACAGAAATAGGTAAAAATGCATCTAGTGTATAGGTTGATTGTATAGTGCACATGTCTGTCTTGCAGGCTTCACATGTCCTAGTCCTAAAATTCATGGTTCATTTGTCAACGATAGTGTTCATTGTTGTGTCTGACATTTTTACATACTATAAACACCAGGGCAACAATGTTAGGTGTATGGAAGGACTTGTTCCTCTAAGTTCATCAGGTTCAACGCCATATTCATGGTTCAGTGGTCATTCAGTTTTAATGGTTATGCCCTTTCTCGGATAAAATTGCCTCCTGGAATGTTTACCTCAACCTTGGTCTCATTTCATGGATCATTGATCAATGCTTAGCGCATTTCGAAGTATCTTCAACACTAGTCAACTTCATCTATTGTCTGGGATGTTGTAAGGTGTACATGTCTGTTGGGCTAGATTTTGGACTTTGAAGTCTTCCTCCTGGGTCATTGATTTAGTAACAAAGTTTTCTTTTTTTTTAAAAACGCAAAATATAATCATGATCAGTTACGCAGGCGAGACATTTCGGTATCTGCCAGAGGCGGATTTGCCCCCCCCCCCCCCCCCTCTTTTATGGAAAAATGGTTGCTTTTATAGTGAATCACTTAAGTGTCCCCTCTTATGCAGTCAGTGGGCACCCGCTTATCAAAATTTCTGGATCCGCCACTGGGCAGACTTGTGTTTATTTCAAACGATTTATAACAAATTTATCTCCACTGGTCAGTTTATGAGTCAATAGTCCATGACTAACAAGTTGATAGTCTCTTAGAATTAATCATACTTACTTTTATATATGCTATACGAAGAGTGGTGAAAGTTTTATTGGTATATAGTTGTAATAAAAGTGAACAACACCAACTTTTGGGCCAGAATAATTAGTGAGTGAAGTTCGTCAGATATATATACTGGTAAGCAGCGTTTGGAGGAAAAAAGGAAAATGAGTTTGTTAAAAATCGCTTGCACTAGAATTTGAATAACGAAATTATTAGGTGTGAAAAAGGGTACAAGAGTGAATATATATGATTCTGACAAGTTAATTTTCTTTAAAAAAAAAAAAAGAAGAAAACAGCGTGTTTGAATACTCCCATGTAAAAACCTGATTTGAATAAGAAAGGTTTCATGATCGACGTCGAGTAAAATGATTGAATGATGTTGGTTAGAGGATTTTGAAAGTCAGTGTTCTGAATGATCCCCTGGCAGGAATAGCCTTCGATACAAGGAAACTGGACTTTTTGAAGGCGAAAAAGGGAAAAAAACTTCGGATAACTGTAAAATAGCAGCAGCTTGTTGATATTTCCCGGGAAAAGGATTAGTGTATCTCGATCATTGCGTTGCGTAGGAAATATCGTACGTGTGACATATTACCTTACTAGATGTTTTGTGATTAGTATGTGAAAAAGCGTAGTATGGTAAATTATACGGAGTTAAGAGTCCTTATTACAGATATTATTTGCCAAGCTGTACCAGTGAGTTTTCATTTGTGCGTTTTAGCATGTTTATAGGGTAACTTCCAATCTTTATACAAGTTGTATTCAATCATTATTCTCTGAACCATATGCATGCCAAAGTTCGCTTCTATCATAATGTCATGTTGTTTAAAATTTGTGCTAGCCGATTGCTTCCGTAGTTCTTCTGGTTCCTGTCGACTACTGATCTGCGTGTTTAATACTAGAATTGAATGCCGGAGTGTATTTTGATTTCCAATTGATAAGAATTCAAAGCACACAGTGGAAGTTATTCCATCGTAAGATTGATAAGTACTTGTTATACAACCAGTGGAAAATACTTTATCAAATGTAATTATCAATCGTACTAATAAAGGTAAGTTAACTTGTATATAGGGTAAGAAATTGAAACTTACCTGAAAAGGAAGGTTGTATATATACAAACCCATTCAAAAATTTAGTCATGGTCAATGTTATGTGTAGCGCTCACCCTGCAAGACCATCGCATAAACTTAAGAGCACACCATCTATAAATAGCAAAGGAAAAGATGCAACCAACAAATAAAAATGCGTTGAATGATTTGCCAAAAAAATCACTAACGCAAATTTACAGCGGTGGGCATAAAATTCGAGGAAAACGAAGATTATAGCATCCATCATTTACAAGTTCCATTTTATGACGGTTTGTATATCTCTAACATAATCCTGTATTGTGGATATACTAGTAGGCTAGCTGCAAGAGGATCTGACGTTAGCTTGCGCCGTGTGTCAATATATTGCGCGCATTATGAATAAAACTACTGATTCAACACCCAAATGCTTTCTTTTGTATATACAGCACTCATAAGCATTTATAGCAGTGACGTTCATTGTATGTTAAATTAGTAACTCACTCTAGTGTGTTTGAACAAAAAATTACTGTGATATGAGAAAACCATCAAAATTATGCCTTCTAGTTCAATCTCGGCATTAAGCGAGTTGTCCAAGTTTCTTTAACTTTAATTTCATACCAAAATCATGTGTACTAGAAGGAAAGATTAAAACTATATACAATACAATTAACACTAATGAACTTTGGCAAACATTCAAAGAAGACCTTATAAAGACCATCAGCACTAGCATACCACAAAAACAAATAACACATAAAATGAAATTGCCTTGGATCACAGACCAACTAAATCAAGATTAGTAAAACTAAACGTCTGCACAAAAAATCAAAGAAAAATCACCATCTGCAAATTAGATACAAACATGCCCCGTGCTTCAGGTTTATGCTCTTATAATATACTGAATTTTAATGTGCGTATTGTTATGCTTTTACTTTTCTACACTGGTTAGAGGTACAGGGGTAGGGTTGAGATCTCACAAACATGTTTAACCCCGCCGCATTTTTGCGCCTTTCCCAAGTCAGGCGCCTCTGGCCTTTGTTAGTCTTGTATTATTTAAATTTTATTTTCTTTTGTACAATTTGGAAATTAGTATGGCGTTCATTATCACTGAACTAGTATATATTTGTTTAGGGGCCAGCTGAAGGACGCCTCCGGGTGCGGGAATTTCTCGCTACATTGAAGACCTGTTGGTGACCTTCTGCTGTTGTGTTTTTTTATTTTGGTCGGGTTGTTGTCTCTTTGACACATTCCCCATTTCCATTCTCAATTTTATATGAAAAAAACATTGCAGGCAGACATGCGCTCAGCTTATTGGCATTATATTGAAAACATGATCCTAGACCTCCCAATTGAAGAACTTGGAACCACCAACAAAAAGCACACACCAAAAAACTTGTTCTCATATATCAAGAGCATGAGAAATTATAATTTAGGTGTAGCTGCACTAAAAAAGGATGGATTGCTCGTAACAAACACCAAAGATAAGGCAAACATCCTCAACCAGCAATTTCAAAAGGCATTCACTACTGAATCATCTGCAGATCCAATACCAGTAAAAAACTTATCATCACATCCACAAATGAATGAAATTAAAATATCAGAAAAGGGCGTCAACAAACTTCTACACAACATTAATCCGAATAAAGCCACAGGCCCTGATGAATTATGTGGGAAGGTATTAAAGGAAATGTAAGATCATCTTAGTCCTATCATTGCACTCATCTTTCAAAAATCAATTAACACCCATAAAATACCTACTGACTGGAAACATGCAAATGTCTGTCCTGCATTCAAAAAAGGCGACAAAAATAATGCCATAAATTACAAGCCAATTTCACTAACATGTATACTTTGCAAAATAATGGAGCATATCATAGCTGGTCAAGTAATGGAACATCTCGAAAAAAGCAAAATTTTATATGATTTACAACATGGCTTCCGATCAAAACGCTCTTGTGAGGCACAATTACTATCTTTCATTCAGGACCTTGCAAGAGACAACAATATTAACATACAAACTGATGTAGAACACAACAGGTTACTTTACAAATTAAAATACTACGGCATAGACAATAATACCTTGGAATGGATTGGTGACTTTTTACACAATCGTACACAACAGTCATGCTAGATTGAGAACAATCAGAAAAAAATGGGGTAACATCTGGGGTGCCACAGGGAACTGTCCTTGGCCCAATTTTATTCCTCATTTACATAAACGATTTCCCAGAGTATTTACAAAACAGCACCTTAAGATTATTTGCCGATGACAACATCATCTATAGAAACATCAAAAACACAGATGATGCTGCCAAACTACAACAGGATTTAAATTCAGCGGCACAATGGGAAAAAGACTGGTTAATGTCATTCCATCCAGACAAATGCTCCATACTAAGAATTACACAAAAAAAGAAACCAGTCAACCATGACTACATACTTCATGGTCACATCCTCCAAACTGAAACAGCTACAAAATATTTAGGCATAACCATCTAATCTGATCTAAAATGGAAAAAACACATAAATAATGTACTAGTAACAGCTAATGCAAACAGACAAATTAATTTTCTAAAACGCAACCTTAAAGTTTCATCTCAAAAAATCAAAGAAAGGGCATACATGTCATTAGTCAGACCTAAGCTTGAGTACAGCTCTTGCGTCTGTGACCCTCACACCAAAAGTCAAATCAACCAAATTGAGATGGTCCAACGAAGAGCTGCTCGTTACACATGTAATAAATATCACAATACCAGCTCTGTCTCAAACATGCTTGATCACCTACAATGGCCTACATTAGAACTGAGACGTATACAAACAAGACTAGTGGTATTCTATAAGATCATACACCAGCACATAGCGATTTACCCTAAAGATCTTCTTGTTAAATCAGACAGTAGAACAAGACATAAACATACCAATCACTTTAAACAAATTCAAACAAATAAAGATTCATACAAGTTTTCGTTTTATCCACATACAATAGTACAATGGAACCTACTTCCTACATCAGCAATCCTTTGTACAACAGTCGATGTTATATATCTGCTTTTTCACAAATATTCTAAAAAACTGCATAACATGTACATAGTTTTAACAAGAAATATACATAGGATAGCAATCCACAAAAAAAATTTAAATCGCTGTTATATTTTTACTTTATTTATTTTTTGTAAGCACCAATGCAATGTAACGTAATGTTACTGCAAATTTATTTCTATTAAATTGTAAATAAGCCACGCATGCAACGGCACGTAATAGTCAAAGTTGTGTGACTGAGTGCGGAAATATGAAGATCGATAGATAGTACAAAAATACATATTTTGAAAGGTAAGCTATGCATGTGAATGAACTTTCTCTACTTTTCCCTATATGTTCCGTTAAAAATAAAGGCTACAAACTTAGGTTATCTTGAGGTATCCCTTCATAATGCCAAATGTTTTATGTCAATGTGAAACTGCCGTGTTTGCATGTCATCTTTTTTTCTCTCTCTGAAAAGAAGGGATGTCTAGTGCTCATAGTATAGTTCTTGTTGATCATATAATGTCATTAAAAGCATATAGACGATCATAAAGGATGATTGGCGTAACATGCACTGTGAAAGGCCAAATTAATTTATTTGAATTCTTTGGACTTGAGTTTTACTAAGGTGCATAATTAAGGAATTTATGCATATTGTTTACTGTCTTAATTTATATTATGGAGCTTCGAGATATTTGTAAACTTTTAAATTAAAGCCGTGACAAATTTTGCAGCCTTGATATTCCAAAACCTCAATAGCTCGACATTCCATAAATCTGACGTTTATGTTTGAAAGCCAAATAAAAGGTTCGTTTATATTAAAAAGAGGACACTACTATGTACCAAAATGTATTCTAATATGACGTCCTTATTACGCTTTGATAACAAAGCCGTGTTCTAATGAGCACAAAAAATTTGTTTGACACATGCGCACGGACTTACTGTTTATATTAACGTTATTTCCATCGTTATCCTTTTAAATATAACATAAACATTTATTGTATATTTTTTATCAAACAACATATATATATACCCTGCTCGTAGTTTCTAAACTTATCAAACATGAAATATTATATACAGACTCCTCGGGAAGGAAACGGGAAATGCCAAACATTCTTACGGTATTTTCGTACGCTTTCAATTGACCTACAAATTCATTGTATTTGTCATATTAGAATCGAAATAATTCCTTCATGTCATGCTTATGCTCATTTTAACATGGGTAGGCATTATATTTGACCACATTTTACACCTCGCTAACGCTCAGTGTAAAATATCGACAAATATAATGCCTACCCATGTTAAAATGAGCATAGAGCATGACAGGAATGAATTATTTCTTAAACAGTATAATGCCTTCAGTTGAAAAATTTGAAATTCAGTGCAAATGGATCATCGCTAAAATACACGAAAACATAGAGAAAACTAAAGATAAAAAGAGACCGCAAATTTGTGACAAATTATATCTGCCTTTTTCGATGTGTAAATTATGGTTTGAAATTTTTAATATTTCTATGTGACTGTATACTATTATTTGATAAGGTTGCATTTCCATCTCTAAGCGATTCTCCGATCAGAGGCATGTAATGTATTGATTTTCCTATCAACGAATAACTTCCTCTGCTATCGTTTCAATCAAAATTATAAAAAAAGAGTCCTGACGAAGTAACAAAGGTACACTGAATGTCTGTTAATTACTGTCTAGAAAACGTATTTCAACAATTTAACCTAGACGCAATTGGAGCTGGATCTGTCTTTACATTCAGTGACAATTAAATCATGCATTTGCTAACAGTACTTGCGTCATTGTCAAATATATTTTCGTTTCAAAATGAAATGTAACATTCATAATGACACGTTAGAAACAAACTATCAGAGAACAACTGCCATATTTCGGACCTGATACTGGACATTTACAAAAAGTTGGGTTGAGTCTGGTCTACTGGTTAGCCAAACCTCGCGCTTTATGGCAATGTTTAATATACCCCTTAAATGACGGGAATACAACTACAAATAAATGCAAAACACTCACGACAGAGAAATACACAAATAGAAATGTAATTTAAACATTTACTAAATTTTATCATCGGTACAAGGAATTATTCGTAAATATAAATCAACATGCAGACATCGTATATATGTTCTGGTATTTACACATCCAATCTTTCCTGGTAATATTCTTTACAACAGAGAAATACACAAATAAAAGTGTAATTTAAACATTTACTTAATTTTATCATCGGTACAAAGACATCATTCGTAAATGTAAATCAACATGCAGACATCGTATATATGTTCATGTATTTACACATCCAATCTTTCCTAGTAATATTCTTAACAAAACACAAAATCGGTCACAAAACTGAAAAAATAAAACCTAGTTGTTGCCATGATTCGGGTTATTTTCCTCTCGTGTATTTTTTATAATGGTATCTATACTATTAAACGAGAAGACCTCATTTTGGGTGTCGCTTCTCTTCCTACCACAATAAATCAATAATCATGCCTCTGTGTCCTATAGGTAACATGCATAGTCGCATTTGTCATCCATTCTTATGATTATTCAGATTGAGTTATTTTGGGAGAAAAACGACAAAAAAAGAGTCCGGATATGAATCCGTCATCGGACTAACTTTTAGTCATAGATTAGATTTCCGGTTTGAAATATGCACAAATACAACCAATCGTATGATAGATAACTAAATTATGAAATATAAATAAGCCAATCAGAGCGTTCTCCATAGCATGGGGCTTAGATCGCATGAACCACAACTATTATACCTCCTTATAGAGGACAATAATTATTTTTCGCGTTTATCTATATGTAAACTACGATTATGATACTTTAATATATAGACTCTCTGTATTTTGTCTACTGTTTTCTTTGAAATGTTTACTATTTAAGGGGTCATACCAGTTGTATATATATAGGGTTGTCCCTGACTCAGACGTACTTATATATATATATATATATATATATACGAGTCTAAATTGAAAACTACGTTCAAACCTATGATTGCGTTGGATAAAAACCGCAATTTTTATACGTGTGCATGTTAAACAAATTTCGTTGTAGAAGGGTCTAAAAACAGCACAAACAACATTTTCCAAAAGACCAAAAAAGTGAAAAAGTGTATTTAAACAAAACGCATTTGACTAACAGGTCGAACAACTGATGTTCTTTAACCCTGCTGACTGCCATTGGCGATTGCCAAATAAAATTGATCACAAGATGTAACAAAATGGATCTAAATAAATTTAATACTAAACAGAAAAACTTTTTAAACTTGTGGCCGCGATGTTATGCCACAAACATACGGTGTCAATATATTTTAGTACACCAGATCCGGATTTCGACAATAGATGTCTCTTCAGTGATGTTAGGGATCGAAACGGTATTTGGAAGGCCATATAAAGAGTATCCTCATTTTTAGAAAAAGTACCCTCATTTTTTAGATAAACTCTTGAATTTAAAGAGTCAATATAGGATGAACGGATCATATAAACCGGAGGGGAAATATGATACAAAGCCCAAACAAAAAATATAAACGAGTCTAAATTGAAAACTACGTTCAAACCTATGATTGCGTTGGATAAAAACCGCAATTTTTATACGTGTGCATGTTAAACAAATTTCGTTGTAGAAGGGTCTAAAAACAGCACAAACAACATTTTCCAAAAGACCAAAAAAGTGAAAAAGTGTATTTAAACAAAACGCATTTGACTAACAGGTCGAACAACTGATGTTCTTTAACCCTGCTGACTGCCATTGGCGATTGCCAAATAAAATTGATCACAAGATGTAACAAAATGGATCTAAATAAATTTAATACTAAACAGAAAAACTTTTTAAACTTGTGGCCGCGATGTTATGCCACAAACATACGGTGTCAATATATTTTAGTACACCAGATCCGGATTTCGACAATAGATGTCTCTTCAGTGATGTTAGGGATCGAAACGGTATTTGGAAGGCCATATAAAGAGTATCCTCATTTTTAGAAAAAGTACCCTCATTTTTTAGATAAACTCTTGAATTTAAAGAGTCAATATAGGATGAACGGATCATATAAACCGGAGGGGAAATATGATACAAAGCCCAAACAAAAAATATAAACGAGTCTAAATTGAAAACTACGTTCAAACCTATGATTGCGTTGGATAAAAACCGCAATTTTTATACGTGTGCATGTTAAACAAATTTCGTTGTAGAAGGGTCTAAAAACAGCACAAACAACATTTTCCAAAAGACCAAAAAAGTGAAAAAGTGTATTTAAACAAAACGCATTTGACTAACAGGTCGAACAACTGATGTTCTTTAACCCTGCTGACTGCCATTGGCGATTGCCAAATAAAATTGATCACAAGATGTAACAAAATGGATCTAAATAAATTTAATACTAAACAGAAAAACTTTTTAAACTTGTGGCCGCGATGTTATGCCACAAACATACGGTGTCAATATATTTTAGTACACCAGATCCGGATTTCGACAATAGATGTCTCTTCAGTGATGTTAGGGATCGAAACGGTATTTGGAAGGCCATATAAAGAGTATCCTCATTTTTAGAAAAAGTACCCTCATTTTTTAGATAAACTCTTGAATTTAAAGAGTCAATATAGGATGAACGGATCATATAAACCGGAGGGGAAATATGATACAAAGCCCAAACAAAAAATATAAACGAGTCTAAATTGAAAACTACGTTCAAACCTATGATTGCGTTGGATAAAAACCGCAATTTTTATACGTGTGCATGTTAAACAAATTTCGTTGTAGAAGGGTCTAAAAACAGCACAAACAACATTTTCCAAAAGACCAAAAAAGTGAAAAAGTGTATTTAAACAAAACGCATTTGACTAACAGGTCGAACAACTGATGTTCTTTAACCCTGCTGACTGCCATTGGCGATTGCCAAATAAAATTGATCACAAGATGTAACAAAATGGATCTAAATAAATTTAATACTAAACAGAAAAACTTTTTAAACTTGTGGCCGCGATGTTATGCCACAAACATACGGTGTCAATATATTTTAGTACACCAGATCCGGATTTCGACAATAGATGTCTCTTCAGTGATGTTAGGGATCGATATATATATATACAACTGGTATGTCACTGACTCAGACGTACTTAGGAATATAATTATTTTCTGTGACTGTATCTTACATTAATTTGTAGGATCCTTTACTATAGATAATTTAGCTGATCTGTAACAATAACATCTTCATGCCTTATATATCATGTACTGTAGTACGCCGCTAGATTAAAACTGACGTGGAAAGGTAACACATGCCCACCGAAGGCTCTTTTTGTGAGAGCCCAGGTGGTCATGTGGTCTAGTGGGACGGCTGCAGTGCAGGCGATTTGGTGTCACGATATCACAGTAGCATGGGTTCGAATCCCGGCGAGGGAAGAACCAAAAATTTGCGAAAGCAAATTTACAGATCTAACATTGTTGGGTTGATGTTTAGACGAGTTGTATATATATCTATAATACTAAAAAGACGAGGTCCAATTTGTCAGCCGTCATCACTTAAAATCGACGAATCAAAGAATTCAACTTTATATACAACTAATATAGTACAAAGGTGTAGATTAAAAATTACATCACTCCAGGTCCTTTTGTTTTCCACGTAATTAATATTGCCAATAATTAAGAAGTTCCGGGTCGAGTCCGATACCAATAGTATTGTCACCTGTTACCTATTACCATTTCTGTACGTTCCGCATCTGACAGGCGCACCACCAAACGGTGTATTCAGGATTAATATGCTATATGCACGGGTCATAATCACAGGGTTGACACTACTAAATTGTCAAATTGTTACCTATTGTAGTATTTTAATCAGTAAGACTTTCTAAGAGGTTACATGTAACAATACGAATACTAAACATCTGGACTAAAAATAAGGCGTATAGGTACAGTTTTCAATTTGTCAGCGGGTATGACGTTAAACAGCGAATCAAAGTACTCAACTTTATTTATAACTAATATAGGACAAATCTGTTGATTAAAAAATACCCCATTCCAGGACCTTTTGTCACGTTTCCGATTAATTAATGTTACCAATAATTGATAAGTTCCAGTTCGACGGGTTCAAATAGAAAGATTTGAAAGCAGAGAAAACTGTGTATCTTAAAATCGGCATGACTTTATCAGATGACAATACTATACTAAAATAAGGCTTGCGCATAGTTATATACTTTAATTCAGTCACGGACCCGCGATATCACGGGTGTGCTCTAGTATATATATTCAGCTTTTCGGAGACCAGCAAGTCTAAAAGACTTATTTGTAAAAGCTGCCGTCTCCTCTAATAAAAGCTGTTCAACTACAGGATGGTGCAAGTCGTGTGGTAACAAACGATGTCTGACTTGCCAACAAATAGTGAATACTCAAACATTTACTTGCCACTCCACTGGGTCTGTGTACACAATATTTTGTAATGTAACTTGCAAAACCCAGAATGTTGTATACATTCTTCAGTGTCGATGTGGCATGCAGTATGTTGGCGAGACAGAACAGCCATTCAACAAACGCATGAATGGTCATCGTAGCGACTACACATGCAAGCCCGACCTCCCCGTAAGTCGTCATTTAAGATCACATGGGCATGCCCAAGCTGATCTTAAAAAACTTACCATCACTATCATAGATCACAACGAGGATTGGTCAAAGGCCGACAGACTTGCTCGGGAAAGTTTTTGGATAAGAAAGCTTAGGACAGTTTCCCCAGAGGGCATTAATGAAAAAACATAGAAGAGTCACTCATTTTTCCTACCATCACTAATTTCCTGTCATCACTTGTGGCCAGTTACTACGGCTTCCGTACTGGACCCTTACACTTTCAGGAATTTTTGAATTATATAAGTTTTGATTACAGTTGGCAAGGATGTGTAAGTACGCAGCCACGTTCTATTACTTAACCTTAGTAAACATTTATTACTCAATTTTCTTATCATCAAATTACTATATTTTTTAGATGTTTAAATACGCAGTCTCTGATGCAACTGCCCTACCGTTGTCATATTTTAAATATCATACCAGTTTAGATCGGTCAGGACTGTTTATTGGGACTGTATTTCCACGCAGTTGTTTAACATCTCAACTGTCAACACCTTTGGGAATTTAGAGTTGTGCCAGTTCACATCGTAAATAACTTTTTTTATTTTTGGCATATTTTTGTAGTCTTTGCGGTGTGTTTGAAAATTTTAAAATTGTTCCAGCGTTCGCTTAAATTGTATAAATCAAGATTTTGATAGAGTCTTAATTTGAATTGACATGATTCATTTTTCATCGTGCAATTACCGAAGAAGGATATCTGTTATCCGAAATATCTAACATATTGTTCGTTTTATTGTGTTTTTGGTGATGTTGTATTCTTTTAGACTTGTTATATATATATATATATATATATATATATATCCGTTCATCCTATATATTGACTCTTAAAATTCAAGAGTTAATCTAAAAATGAGGGTACTTTCTCTAAAAATTAGGGTACTTTTTATATGGCCTTCTAAATACCGTTTCGATCTCTAACATCACTGAAGAGACATTTATTGTCGAAATCCGGATATGGTGTACTAAAGAAATATTGACACCGAACGTTTGTGGCACAACATCCTGTCCACAAGTTAACAACATTTTTTTTTCTTTCTGTCACGTATTAAATTTATATTAAGATCCTTTTTGTTACATCTTGTGATCAATTTTATTTGGCAATCGCCAATGGCAGTCAGCAGGGTTAAAGAACATCAGTTGTTCGACCTGTTAGTCAAATGCGTTTTGTTTAAATATACTTTTTCACTCTTTTGGTCTTTTAGAAAATGTTGTTTGTGCTGTTTTTAGACCCTTCTACAACGAAATTTGTTTGACATGCACACGTATAAAAATTGCGGTTTTTATCCAACGCAGTCATAGGTTTGAACGTAGTTTTCAATTTAGACTCGTTTATATTTTTTGTAGTGTTGTCAACGGTTAACCGGTCAAACGACCGAACACCAAACACGCTAACCGGTTAACCGGACTTTTTTTCAATTTTGATAGTATTGATATAAATTTGCATGGAAATCATTAAATAGTTATGTTTTATTTTAAAATTGTCGTCGTGGTTATTTATTTGACAGATCAATTGCCCAGTATATTGATTGCTATTGTTGATCCTAAATACATGAAATTAATTAGAGCTCGGGGCAGGAGCTTAAAGAAACATAATGGGTAAACATGTGTTTTTAACAATAACTTTAAATCAGAGATGCGATTAAATTTTACTAATTAGTTCATTATTTCGTTTTTGATCTAATATTGTGTAAACATCTAAATGTGTGACCTCAGTAGTGCAAGGTTTAGTCTTTCTTTAAACGAAATGCTACCTTAAAAATTGTGAAATGCAAACTAAGGGACTACATCAAAAGATCAATGTAAGATAAAGCCTTATAATGCCAAAGGACAAACTTCAATTCTTTAATCGTAGTATTATGACTTGGATGAAAGGTTGTCAAATTGACACTTATACCACATCTTATAACTATGTGTACATGTATGGTACTATTGAAAAGGCTTTCGAACGACAACTTAAAACTACCGGTTAACCGGTTAATCGGTCGAACGATTATCCGAGTAACCGGTTAGGCAAAAGTGTACGATTTGACAACACTAATTTTTTGTTTGGGCATGTATCATATTTTCCCTCCGGTTTATATGATCCGTTCATCCTATATATTGACTCTTAAAATTCAAGAGTTAATCTAAAAATGAGGGTACTTTTTATATGGCCTTCTAAATACCGTTTCGATCCCTAACATCACTGAAGAGACATTTATTGTCGAAATCCGGATATGGTGTACTAAAGAAATATTGACACCGAATGTTTGTGGCACAACATCCTGTCCACAAGTTAACAATTTTTTTTTCTTTTCTGTCACGTATTAAATTTATATTTATATCCTTTTTGTTACATCTTGTGATCAATTTTATTTGGCAATCGCCAATGGCAGTCAGCAGGGTTAAAGAACATCAGTTGTTCGACCTGTTAGTCAAATGCGTTTTGTTTAAATATACTTTTTCACTCTTTTGGTCTTTTGGAAAATGTTGTTTGTGCTGTTTTTAGACCCTTCTACAACGAAATTTGTTTGACATGCACACGTATAAAAATTGCGGTTTTTATCCAACGCAGTCATAGGTTTGAAAGTAGTTTTCAATTTAGACTCGTATATATATATAATAAGTAAAATATTTGACGCAAGTACAACCAATCGTATGATGGATAACAAAAATGGAGTGAAAAAAATAAGCCATTCAGAGCGTTCTCCATATCATGGTGTTTAGATCGCAATAATCATTTATCATAAACTATAATACATTCTTAGAGAGGACAATTATTTTTTTGCGTTTCATATCACGGTGTTTAGATCACAAGAACCACAACTATTATACCTCCTTAGAGAAGATAAATATTTTTCGCGTTTATCTACATGTAAACTACGATTATAATACTTCAATATATAGAGACTATCTGTATTCTGTCATGGACTTTTTATGTTAGTATAGAATGTCGGCCCTGATTCTGTCTACTGTTTTCATTGAAATGTTTACTACTTAAGGGGTTATACCACTTGCATATATATTAAAATAAGTAAAACATGCTTAACGTCATCTAAAACTACCTCGACCAAAAACTTTAACCTGAAGCGGGACAGACATGGACGGACGGACGGACGGACAGACTAGCCTGAAAACATAATGCCCATAAATGGGACATAAAAATTTATTGTTGAAAGGGAAAATAGTGATTTGGCAAAAATGAAAGTAAGGTAGAGATTAAAAGTAGGCGAGCTTTTTTCGGGGCGTCGGGATCGTGTATTTTTAAGCTCGGGATTTGGGGATTGATCCTTACTGGGTCCGGAAATATATTTTTCGATTTCGTGATTTCGGGATATGCATTTCTTTTAATTCTGGATTACATGGTTTTAAGCGCGGGATTTCGGGATCAGGACCCCTCCGACCACCCTTCAAATTAGCCTTAGTCATTTATACATGATGCATATCCTACCATTGACATCTTAATGAGGCTCTCAAAAGAAAAGAAAAAAAAACACTGACGGATTGTCCAAGAAGCATATTTTATTAGACTAATGATGGTCTATATATAAGCAGTTAGATTTATTTCATGTTTGAAACGGTGCAAATTGTTAATTTTATTTGACTTTTACCAAAAGCAGCATTGTAGCAAAGGAGGAGAATAATTATGGTCTGAGGCCAGACACACGAAAATATTTGAATTTAACAGATAGGAAACAAATATCGGACTTTTGAACAAGGGAGAAGGCTGTTGATACCTTTTATGAAATTTCCCATACATACTATCTGTTACCAAAAAAAATCATCCTACAACAGTCCACAAGCTGTATATACCCGCGATTTCGCGGGTGTGTTCTAGTAATACTAAACACCGAACGGGATTGTCATGTCATGTTTTCGTGTTTATCAGTCACGTATACCGACCGTGCCGCTGCAGGGGCGGGTTCAGCCATTTCAAAAAGGGGGGGGGGGTCCCAACCCAGGACAAAAAGGGGGTCCAAATACATATCTCCATTCAAATGCATTGATCGTCAAAAAAAGTTGGGGTTCCAACCCCTGGAATCATGAGCCTCCCCCTGGACTCGCCACTGCACTGTATAGCCAGTCAAAGTCTTTACGTTTTAAAAACCTCCCATCATCATGGGGGTTTTGATTAAGTGATTACTTGGTCGTTTTTCTAGCAATTATTTGATCATTAGACCAAATAATTCATGATTACTGCAAATTGATTATTTGATTATCGTTAAAAAATATATATATGGTTATGTGATTATATAAGTAGGCAACAAATTCAAAGTTATGATTATGTGATTACTTGATCTTCCCCAAGAGGGTACTTTGTGTGTTCAGTTTATATGGCACTGGAACCTGAATGAGGATATCCCCATAAATCGGGATAGTTGGCAGGTCTCTGCAGGTTGTCCTCTACGAGATGTGTCTCTATATTGTTTGAATTATGCCGCGTTACTGTCTCAGGCATTGACAAAAATTCCCGTTATTCTGATAGGTTCTTCCAACATGTAGCTGTTAACTGTAGACAAAGGTATGTTTAGAGCTTGAAATACTGCATTACTGCATTGTCTAATGAAGAAGAATCATGTTCCTTTGGGCTTTTTACTCATCACTCAGGGGTTGCTGTCTCATTATGATATATCCAAAATAAACGGAGGATAGTTGTAAAAATTAATGGTTTAAGCACTTATTTAGCACAGAGACTACTAAAACTGTGTTGAATCGAGAATTTGTTTATGTAGTTTTCTATCGTTAGGTTTGTTCTGTGACTATTTTAAACTTGAGGTGTCCGGCCCAGCTAGGGTCAAGTGTTGCAGATCCCAAAATAGCGATCATCTATTCAGGGGCAAAAAATGATTATATATATTGTTTAATTATTTTTCTTCTTCTTCAGATATGATTTTGGCAACAAACATATAATAGCTAGTTATATATGTCAAGTGTTGAACAAATCTATTTTTTTAACAGCCCGCTCTCTGGGACGTACTCCGGGTTTTAGATAGTTCAATATGTCAGCCCCCATTTCTCCCCCACATGAAGTTGTTTACCTTTTCATTTTCTCGTTTAATATGTTATTATAGATTTGAATCACATTCAAACATGAGCAGTTTTGTCTCCAGTATCAATCATATTAGCGGGAAGTCATCCTGGGTGATGCAAGATGAAAACTATGACTATCATCAAGAAATAGCAAGGTATGATAAATTATTTTTTGTACAGATCACAGACGTACAGTACGTGCTTTTACAATGACATGTTCGTAATTGAGCATGATGAAAGCACCACTAGATTTAAAAAATATGTATCGTGTTTGATAAAGATAAACAAGTGTCTTTATAGTTTATTACCAAAATACTAAAAGCCCCCCTTTTTATCCGTATAACAGAACAGGTGGATGATATTTCAATTGAAGTGTAATTCACACTTTGATATATAGTAATAAAAGGTGATCATCAAAGCATGGTATTGTAAATGAAAAAAGATGCTCAACTGTAATATTTTTTAAATAAATATTCAGGGTGAAAAACTGCATTACTCATGTACAATATTCCTTTATTGGTGTATCTCATTATATGTCAAATTATCAGATTTTGGTTTTAAACATTTCTTTCGCTTTTTGTTGAGCCTGCAACTTTTGTTGCAGAAAGCTTAACATAGGGATAGTGATCCGGCGGCTACGGCGGCGGCAGCGTTAGCTAACTTCTTAAAAGCTTTATATTTAAGAAGGTGGAAGACCTGGATGCTTCATACTTTATATATAGATGCCTCATGTCATGAAGTTTCCATCAGTCACAGGTCCAATGTCCTTGACCTCATTTTCATGATTCAGTGACCACTTGAAAAACAAGTTCAGATTTTTTGTAATGTTGAATTCTCTCTTATTATAAGTAATAGGATAACTATATTTGGTATGTGCGTACCTTGCAAGGTCCTCATGCCCGTCAGACAGTTTTCACTTGACCTCGACCTCATTTCATGGCTCAGTGAACAAGGTTAAGTTTTGGTGGTCAAGTCCATATCTCAGATACTGTAAGCAAAAGGGCTAGTATATTCGGTGTATGGAAGGACTGTAAGGTGTACATGTCCAACTGGCAGGTGTCATCTGACCTTGACCTCATTTTCATGGTTCAGTGGTTATAGTTAAGTTTTTGTGTTTTGGTCTGTTGTTCTCATACTTTATGCAATAGGTCTACTATATTTGTTGTATGGAATGATTGTAAGGTGCACATGTCTAGCAGGCAGATGTCATCTGACCTTGACCTCATTTTCATGATTCAACGGTCAAAGTTAAGTTTTTGAGTTTTGGTCTCTTTTATCTAATACTATAAGCCATAGATCAACTATATTTGGTGTATAGAAATATTTTATGATCTATTTGTCAGTGGTGCAGGTTTTATTTGACCTTGACCTCATTTTCACGGTTCATTGATCAGTGTTAAGTTTTTGTGTTTTAGTCTATTTTTCTTAAACTATAAGTAATAGGTCAACTATAATTGTTGTATAGACGCATTGTTAGCTGTATATAGATATAGGAAGATGTGGTGTGAGTGCCAATGAGACAACTCTCCATCCAAATAACAATTTAAAAAGTAAACCATTATAGGTTAAAGTACGGCCTTCATCACACGGAGCCTTGGCTCACACCGAACAACAAGCTATAAAGGGCCCCAAAATTACTAGTGTAAAACCATTCAAACAGGAAAACCAACAGTCTGCCTGGTATGGTTCATATGACCTTGACCTCATTCTTATGGTTCATTGGTCTTTATTTAGTTATCTTGGTTAATGTTAAGTTTATGTGACAGTTGTAATAATAGTCCTAAGTATAAAGCTTTAATAAAGCTTTATACTTAGGACTATCAACATAATATCAATGCTTAGTAAAGAAGGCGAGACATTTCAGCGTGTGCACTCTTGTGTTTCTATGTTCTTTTACTTTTACAGGTCAGCATATGCAGATATGTTACATGATACAGAACGGGTAAGTGTCACCTCATACTTATTATCTACTCAACATCTTCAAGGACATATCTACTAGACATTTACCTCTTTGTTGATTGATTGATTGTTGGTTGCTTACCGTCTAGTGGCAAATATTTCATGCATATTCAGGACGAGAACAAGTTCACAATAAATACCATAAGTAGGTTGAAACAATAGAGGCTATCTGGGATGATGGTTGGGGAAATTTGGATTGCCACTGGAAAAAGTTTGTGTGATATCTACTCGACATTTACTGGTACCTATACATGGCCAAGGGAAATCTAGATATTTACCTGTGGTATGATTGCCAATGAGACAACTCTCTGCAAGAGACCAAATGACACAGAAATTAACAATATTGCCTTCAACAATTAGCAAAGCACATATAACATAGTCAGCTATAAAAGGCCCTGAAATAATAAATGTAAAACAATTTAAACATCAGAGCCTATTTATGTACAAAAAAATGAATGAAAAACTAAAATATAACACATCAACAAATGACAACCACTAAATTACAGGCTCCTGACTTGAATATTATTCCAGGTAGATTAACAGGTATGATGCAGAAGTTTTGGTTCCTTAAAGAAAAATGACAAATTCCTTACTCATCTTTTCTATTATCAAATTATTTAGAGACCAATATTATCTTGAAAAATACATGTAGTTGATCTCAAGTGAGACACATTTAAAACCTATAAGATTTACTAGTTTGAAATAGTGTAGTGAAGGACAAGGTACGATAAGGCCTGTTTTTGGCCCCCTTATTTTCTCATTTTTCAAATCCTGTTTTGGAAAGCTACTTTTTATGTTAAAACATTCCCTGATGTTTGAAGTTTGTTTGGATGAACTTCAAAACCACTAATTTTTTGCAACTGGGAGAGGTGAGGGGGGTTAACTTTCTGTTATTATTCAAATATTGTAATTATTATTCATTTTGCAGGTGATTTTAAAATAAATTGTCATTTTAGTGTCTGCGCCAACGTGACCCAGTAATTTTTTTATTCCAGTGTCATGAGAAATGTCTAAATCGCAATAATTTTTTCAGGGTCACGTAGGCATGCTTTTGAATTTTAAGAAACAATGGCAAAAAATCGTTATTTTGCCTTCTTTTTGTGTTATTGATGCCCTTTTACCCCCTAAACTCACCAATTTTCTGAAATTTAGGGTTTTGAAGTTCATACAGCAAATGTACAGATAAACTTCAAACCTACGGGAATATTTTAACGTGATAAGTAGGTTTCCAAAGCATAATTATGAAAATGAGAAAATAGGAGGGCAAAATATGGGCCTTATCATACATGTACCTTGTCCTTTGGACATATCTTATTTTCAGAACAAAAAATATTTCTTAGCTTTGGGAAAGGCTATTCAGTTGAAACGTGATAAAGGTGAAAAAGTGCATGTCCTTGACATTGGTACTGGTACTGGACTGTTGTCAATGATGGCAGCTTCCTTAGGAGCAGATACAGTCACAGCTTGTGAGGTAATGCTTATTTTAATGCACCATGGTTTGGAACATTCATTTTGATTGGATAACGTCATCAATGTTCATGGCATCAATTTACAATTTATGACAAATTTTAAATATTTGATTGGACATTGTTTTCTGACAGTTTCATTAGAATGGAGATAACAATATTATGTTTTTGAGGTTCAGAAATACTCATTTACTAATGTGTCTCCAGTAAACTTAATTATCAACCTTCACATCATCAATTGATGACATCAGAGCTTAAAGTACAATACAGTTAGTTTCTTAGTAGATTTCAGAAAGTGGAGAGGACAGAACTGGGTTGTAACTCTTGGTTAGCAACTGTTGAAAGGACACATGATATAAAGAAAAGAGCATTTTAAACATGCAAAATAAAAGACTGAATTAAAGAATATTACAGTTATACAAAATATCTATCTACAAATGTCAAAGACCTTTAAAGTGCTAAAAAATGCATGGATTTGAATAAAAATTATACATCAAATGATTTGTTAATAATTTCAAAGTATTGAAGAAGAAAAACTGGTTGATTACATCATTTAGCATATTATACCTTATTATATATTAATTGAAAATAAACAGAACTGATATGTGAAACAGTCAGATCAGTAGTTAACATCCATAATGGATGTTTATATTTATATATTATTCACATATTCATTTTATCTTCTGTTATTTTCAGGCATTTAAACCTATGGCTGATTGTGCTAGGAAAATAATACAACAAAATGGTTATGGAAACAAAATCAAATTGATACCAAAACGTTCCACAGGTGTTTCAGTTGGCCCAGGTAGAAACTTTACTCTATGTGTACAGATTCACATTCATAGCTTGGTGATCCTCCCTTGTCTGGTATTATCAATATTTATGTCAGAAGTTCAAAAACCAAATGAAAGAGTTGCTTTTTTAAGAGTTCCTATTGAAGTTGAAGTTTTTCTCACCTATGACTAAAATCACAGAATACAAATCACAGGAATTACTGTTTAGTGACAAAAACTATTTGTATAAAGCTTTTATGTTTCTGAAGGTATATGATTGAATGCTGAATACCTTGCATGTAGATGCCTTGAATACTACCCGGTAAGACAGTTTCTGTCACCCATTGTCCATTGTCCTTTACCTCATTTTCATGATTCGTCAACTGCTTAAAAAAGTGTTTTGTGAAATACTCGCATATCATGGGATATAGGATTACTATATTTGGTATATGGGATCCTTTCATGGTATACATGTCTTTCAGACAGTGCTCACTAGGGGTTACTATTAGTGATAGGGCTACTATATTTCTTGAAATGAGTATTAAAGGTGTACATGTTCAACTGGCAGGTTTTATGTGACCTTGATCTGATTTTCATGGTTCATTTGACAATGTAACAGTTTTAAAGTACTTTTTTTTTTACATTAAAAAAAAAATAGGTGGTAAATAGTAATTATAATACCACAAAGTAATACCAGCTGACACAAAACTTGTCAAATTTCTGTTAAACTATGCAAGCGTTAATAAAACCCAATTGATGCACCTTATTGGAACATAAGAAATCACCAGTACATCAATATGAAACAATTTTTTAGATGGAGACATGTCACAACGTGCTAACATCTTGGTTACAGAAGTGTTTGATACAGAACTGATTGGAGAAGGTGCCTACGGAACATATACTCATGCTCACAAAGAATTGTTAGAGGTAATGTCTGGTTATATTGGTTTTAGTAATGCTGTGCAGATTGCTAAAAAGATAAATATCCCATTTATTCTTGCATTAATTTCAATATGCTAAATATGGGTGTAGCATGAACTCTTATTGATCATTGGTATGATATGTAATGGGATTCAACTAAAATGGTTAGTAACACCACGAGGGTTACTGTAATGTACATAACCAGTTTTTGATTTATGACCAAAAATGATTTTGACCTTGATTTCATGGCTCACTGAATATGGAAGAATTGATTAATTGTTTGTTACTTAACATCTGATGTACACTGAACATGGACATAGGATATTGCGAGCAGGACATATTGTACTATGTACATATATTCCTGTTAAATTATGATAGAATGTACGGTTGATACAAAATCTACATGCAAATTTAACTTGCCGGGTAATCTTAAAAATTTCAAAAATTACTGAATGATATAAAGAGTTCCTCAAAAGTGAATGCTTCAAGCAAAAGATGGAAATTGACCAAAAAAAATCACCTAAGAGGACTAAACTGTTGCATAGATGAGTTTCTGCTTCATTACCAAATTACATATTTTGCAAAATATTTCAGGAAAATTGTATAGTAGTTCCATCATCATCCAACATGTATGTACAAGTTGTCTCATCAGAGTTCATTAGTCGATGGAAAGACATACAGCCAATCAAAATACAAGGTTGTGATGATGTCAGACCCCCTTCAGATATCACCAGTTGTAGTGGAGCTATTGCATTACATGACTTACAACTTCAGGAGCTTCCAAGAGATAAATTTACTTGTCTCTCTGAGCCTTTGAAAGTATTTAGGTAGGCAAAATGTCACATTTTTTTGTGTTCGTTTATTTTGTTTTTATGAACTTCACAATATATAAATAATGATATGGTAAGTTAAACATTGTCAGAACTCCCAACCAGAGACAAATATAAGTATTCAAATGACCATTATTAGGAACCTGATGTTAATATTTTTGTTTATTGATATGGTTCATAAGTGTTTCTAATTTCTTGTTTTAAGCTCACCGTTCTGAAAGGAAGTGTGAGCTTTAGCCATCACTTGGCGTCTGTCATCGTCGTCGTCTGTCTGGTGTAAACTATTTCGAACATCTTCTCCTCTGAAACTACATAACCAATTCCAACCAAACTTAAGCTAAATGATCCTTAGGGTATCTAGAATAAAGTTTGTGTTTAATTTTCTGTTTCTTCAAAAAACATGACTGCCATGACTAAAAATAAAACATAGAGGTAAAATGCAGTTTTTGGCTTATATCTCAAAAACCAAATCGGTTAGAGCAAATCTGAAATGGGGTTTATGTGTTCATAAACTAACGTTCTATCAGATGAATTTTTGATCAATTTTGAGATGAATCTAATAACCCATTGTTGGTTTGCTGCCACTAAATTGTTTTCTTCTAAGGTAATTTTAAGGAAAATTTGCAGTTTTTGTTTATTTTCTTGAATAGTATTAATGATAAAGATAAGCTGCAAACAACAAATAGGTTCAGCAAAGAAATAAGTTCATATGACCAAAATTGTCAATTGTCCCCTTAAAGAGTTATTGCCCTTTAAGGACAATTTTACACAATTTGTTTATCATGTTTTCTAACTTTAAAAAATGTTCTCCTCTAAAACTACTGAACCAATTCCAACCAAATTTGAGCTGAATGATCCTTAGGGTATCTTTACTAAAGTCTGTTGTTATTTTTTGTTTCTTAAAAAAACATGGCTGCCAAAGCTAAAAATAGAACATAGGGGTAAAATGCAGTTATTGGCTTATATCTCAAAACCCAAAGCAAAGAAGTATGAAAAAAACTGCATTTTCAAACACTTATTAATATACATTAAACAAACAAAAAAACAAAGTAAGATGAAATTGGACACTTTAAACTCGTATACGAAAGATAAATGCCAAAAAATCAAGGTGAGCAATTCAGACTCTTGAGAACCTCTTGTTTATATAGATTATACCATTGGTTTCCCTGTTTGAATGGTTGTACATTTATTATTTTTTAGGCCCTTTATAGCTTGCTGTAGGGTGTGAGCTAAGGATCCCTGTTAAAGACTGTACTTTGACATATAATGATTTACTTTTACAAATTGTGACTTGGATGGAGAGTTGTCTCATTGGCACTCATTCCACATTTTCTTATTTTTAAGTATTGCACTGCAAGTAATAACAATATATGGTACCAAATTTTGTTCAGTAGTGATTAAAAGAAGTGTGAATGCATTACCAAGTGACTTTTATTATACTTCCAGATTTGACTTCAGTGGCAAAATACCTCTAGTTAGTGACAGACAGTCGGAAGTCTCTTTTGAAGCTTTATCTGATGGTCAGGTGGATGGCTTTTTGATGTGGTGGGATTTACAGATGGACACAAATGGGGAAATTGACCTCAGTTGTGCACCTGACTGGGGTCATCCTAATCCTAAGGAATTACAGGTAAAGTTGACAATGAAACAATAACCTACTGACATGTTTTGCTATGAAAGATGGTTAACTGTTTTATGCTTTAAATCTTTGGAGGGAATTAAAAATGAAAAAGAAACAAAATGGTGATAACAGCATTTAAAATTATGTCTATATATATTTACAGTGGAGAGATCACTGGATGCAGGCAGTGTATTATCCCAGTAACATTTTGCCTGTACATAAAGGTGATAAGGTGAAGGTCATCAGTAACCATAGTGAATACAATTTATGGTTTGATGTAGCAAAAGAAAACAGGTAAGATTTGTCAACTTTTGCTTGTTTTATTTCATATGCAAACTCTTTTTAGATTTAATATTTGTTGGTATATTCAAGATCATTCATTGATTGTTACGCATGAATTAAATATTTGAATATTCATTATAAGCTTTAAAGCATTAAATGGGTATGTATGTAAGTTGATTTAGCATGCTATCAACAATGCATGGCCATAATGAAGGTCATTTGGTTTTGATACCTTTTTACTTTGAACTATTCATTTGAGGTACTGTGGATTTATTTTTATTTGTGGGATACCAACTTTCATGGATATCTTGAGTACAAGTGAAACCATGAATTAAAGTGTTCATTGAAATACTTAAATAAGCTTGTATGCAGACATTGGCAAAAATCAAAAAATCAAATATCCATTAAAGTTTTTCTCAATCCACTAAAATTGGTTCTTTTGTGTAAGAAAAGATAACGAAAGAATAATGTGGACTTGTTATTAAATTATTTTGATATAAAGCCATATACCATTCTCATTTGTTATGAAAACTATAAGTATAAATGTATTTTATTTTTATGTCATATTTGAATATTTTTTCTTTTCAGTAATGGAAATAGTATGATCAGTAGTGGACTAGATTGTTTGTGTGGTATACATACAGCCACTAGTAGAACTAGATTTGGAATGATAAATGACCCAGTTAGAAAACAAATAATTATTGATGCAATGAGAAAGGTACACATAACAGTCTTTAAGTCATTATATAAAACCTTAATCTTTCAAAGCTGAATTATTATGCATGTAACACATTAACTAAATACAATCCAATTTGATTCAAACTGCAAACATATTAATTTATGAAGATATAATAAAAAAGAAACACAAGACAATTAACTTTAATATGAAACATATGTTTCTAATTTATATGTAGGTATGTATCATTATAAAAAAAATAGATCAGAGAATTATATTTGTAAATGATCAAATGTATAAATAAAAGACTTTCAGAAAAAAAACCACCAACAATAAATTATTAAATTATTGGCGTTATCTCCCCTTGTAAAAAAATCTTTGTTTATTTTGATAAATCAAAATATTTTTGTATTTATATAAAAGTGAATACAAATTTAGTAATGATTGTCATCATTCATGTCCTTTGAATGAAAGTCCCCAAAAATCATTTATATGTTTGTTTTAAGATATGTTAATTAAGTAAAAAGATATAAGATGTGGTATGAGTAGCAATGAGCCAACTCTTCATCCAAGTCACAATTTGTAAAAAGTAAACCACAATAGGTCAGAGTACAGTCTTCAACACAGAGTGTAGGCTTACTCAAAACAGCAAGCTATAAAGGGCCCACAAATTACTAGTATAAAACCATTCACACAGGAATACCAAAGGTTTAATCTATAAAAAAAACTGAGAAACACTTATGAACTACTCCAACAAACTACAACCGAATGGCAACAGATTTCTGACTTAGGACAAGGGAAAACAAAAAAATAATTACTGTTTAACAGCAATTGAAGAAGACTAAAAACTACTTATAAGCTTGCATTAAAATAAATTAGGTAAAAAAATGACACTTTTGTTTGTAGGATTAGTAATCCAAGAAATTAGATATAGAAAAATATTCATTAAGTGACAAAACAACACATACATTCATAATGTTGTCCAGTCATGAGTGGAATAATTTTCAATATTTTTATTCTTTGATTAGTTATTCTTTTTGTTACATTGACAGTAAGATGGAAATAAAGGTCAAAATGTAAGGAACTATATCATTTCTATGCTTATTAAACATGTATGATGCTACATCATCAACAAGCTACATCTGTTGTTGTATGAAGTCACAAGCTATCATTTTTTCCAGATTTCATTTCCCTTTTAAATCACATTATTTTACTGAAACCAATCATATAATAAGTGGGGTTTTTTTCATTATAGAATATTAAAGATGATACAGTATGTCTATGTATAAGTGATGGAAGTCTTCTACCACTGATAGCCACGCGACTTGGTGCCAAAAAGGTAATACACAAGCACATCATTGAAAAAGAAAAGTCTACTCTAATTATACATCACAATATACTCCATCCCAAAAAATAAATAAGTTCTGGTTGATAGTTCTCTAGTTATAATCCTGTTCATTATCAAATTAATCTGTAAATAGCAGGTGTTAGGAGGTACACTAGTGAAAGAGGAAAGAACTGCCTTGTTTATAAATATTCAGATTTAAGCAACAGCTTTACCAATGGTAACATTAAATTTGTGGAAAATGACCTTGTTTGCCCTCTCACAGGTAAAACTCTTGCCAGATTTATATAAAACTTATAATCATCTCACTTTTGTGGTCAAATTTGCGCCAAAAACTTGTGTAGAAAAAAAGTGTTTATTAACATTACATTAAAATTTCTGGACCTATGGTCGGTCTAGCTATGAAAATATAGACAGTCAAACAAAATATAGCCCGTAAACATATAAACCAAATCTTAATGATCCTCTAAACCAACTTTGAAGGCAAATTTAGTGCTCAACTGTCTAAAATTGAATTTTATTGCACAATAACTTTCATACAGTAAAAATCCATAGGGGCCAAAATGCGAAATCAAACTCCAAACTGTGTATTACTATCTCATATGTTGGGGATCCCTAAGTTAATCTCCAAGCGGATTTTAGAGGAGGGGTGCAGACAAACTCTAATTCTAAAATGGCAGAAGTAGAAGAGAACCAATAAGTCTCCAAACTTTATTAGATTCCTACAATATTATTAAAAATGAAACAACACCTAATTTATTTTGTTTCATACTTTTGTAATCATCTGTCACTGAATGTTTAAAAATTAGAAAAATAAAACAACATCGTCTTTAAAAAAGTCATTTTGTTGTGATTTTATTTAAATGTGTATCTTATAAAGCTAGCTGAATTTCATTTCAGGTTTATACTGTAGAATCTAATCCATTGTGTAAAAGAATTGTTGACAAATTCTTAGAAGAAAACAATCTGAGTGGAAAGATCAAGGTGATAGAGAAACATCCAGAGGATGTTACCATTGATGATTTGGATGGAAACAAGGTGAAGTAATATTCTAGTTACAAATAATAAGTACTCTAGTTACATTATTGAATATGAAATGTTTGCTTAGTTTATATGTTTAAGTCTGTGATTTGGTCAAATCAAGGGTAATCACAAATGGAAGGTCAATGGTATTCTAAATGGGGTTGTATTAGCATTGGCCAATTTCATTTCAATATGCCTTGGAAAAAGTACAGATTTACGTTTGTTAAATGTTTTAAGGGTCATACACTGATTTCGTTCCATATAAATAAGACAGTTTTTTGTTGCTTTTTCTTGAAACTTAAGTTGCATATAAAACATTGCAAGTCAACAAATGAGTTCATCTGTAATCTTATAAATGATACTCAAAAGACCTGAAATAAACTTAAAATATAATGTATACTGTTGTAATATTTCAGGTTGACTTAGTTGTAGGAGAACCATATTTTCAAACATCAATGTTGCCATGGCATCATATACAGTTCTGGCATTCTGTGAAATGTTTAGCCACCGTTTTACATCCCGAGACAAAAGTTTTACCATGTAGAATGACTATACATGCTGTAGCTGTAGACTTTATAGATCTGTGGAAGATAAAAGCTTCTATTGGAAACTGTGAAGGCTTTGATTTGGATATTTTTGACAAATTAATTGAGGTAACAGATATGATACTGTAACTGCTTGGCTCAATGACACAGTTAGAATCATTTAATTTTCTTTGTCTAAAAAAATAGTCCCTAGTGTGGGAGTTGTATTTTTTTACACACCTTCCAAATTCATTAATTTTCATTAAATACATAACATATTATTAGAAGAGGGATGAAATTACATGTTAAAATATTGGGTGATGAATTTTAGATAAATTATTAATTTGGTCCATTAATTTATTAATTTTGGAAAAAAATAGTATGTCTAACGCTGTCACACTGAATTATAGACCCCTTTAACATAGAAATCACATCTTCAGGAAAAAGATAAAGAAAGTAACTGTTATCTGCCCTCTTCCTCTAGTTGTTGTCACTTTGGCATACAGTATCTCCATTTCCATTCTCAATTTAAATGCAATGGTGGTTTTTTTCAGGCATCGTCTGATATAGCAGATGAGATAGTAGAACCACAGCCATTATGGGAATATCCTTGTCAAGCCAGAAGTGATATACAGAAAGTCTATACATTTGATTATACAGATTTTATAACCAAAAAAACATTACCTTGTATAACCAACACAGAACTGAACATTAACAGGTAAGTTAAGAAAATACTACCTATCAAATATATAGATACTGTTTATCTCACAATTGGTTAAAGGACACACAATTTAAATTTGAATGTTTTCATCTTTTGTTCTAATTAATCCATGATTTTGTGAAGCCTACAAATTTTGTCACAAAAGCAAGACATAGCAAGTTACATTCTGTCCTCAGCAGTGGTGGCCACAAATATTCACTCTTTGGTTAATGTTTTTGAAATTTTAATAACTTTCTTAAACTATTCTGGATTTGTATCAAACTTGGACAGAGCATTTGTTTATGAGCATATGCTAGTTTCAAGAAATATATTTCGCATTATGTCCTTTTTGATCCTAGCTTTTGTCCAAGTTTGGTACAAATCTAGAATAGTTAACCACAGAGTGAATATAATATTAACCGGCAGAAAAACTCCATTTACAAGTAAAATACAGATAAAGAGGATGGATTTTTTTGTATCACAAATTTTCTGATAACTAAATATATGTTTCATTTTTAAATATTTTGTAGCCATGGTAATTGTAATGGAGTTGTGTTATGGGCTGATTTTGATTTTGGAGATGGGAATGTTATAACTACAGGACCAAGGGAAATAACTGTGATCAACCAGAAAATAGAATGGGATTATTATTCTAGACAAGGTGTACACTTACTGAAGAAACCAGTACATATTTCTGCAGAGGATTTGAAGCTTAGCAAACAATGTGTTATTAAGATTGAAACAAAATTTGAACCTTTTAAAAGTGATGATTTTGCATTTGCATTTTCTACAGAATTGTGTCAATAAAATAACAAAGTAATTTTATAAACATGTATTATTCTCTTCACTGCAGGAGCTTGAAGATGCCAAAATTCAACAAAAAAGACTGCTAGACAACCCCCAAACATATATCACTTTATTTTGTCCAGTTCCTGTTGTTGATTACTTCCAGTCATGTCTCAGTCTTATAACAGCTGAATAGAAGTGCCAGGTCAGCTCTTGATTATCAGTCTGGAATACTTTCTAATTAGCTGGAGTGTTACTATATCAATGAAAAACATTTCAACAATATATAAGGTTTACTTTTTGGTAGATTTGATGTCTGAGTCTGCATTCAATTAATTGCCTTTTAAATATCTGTTTGTATGTCCAAAGAGTGCTACCACTGTTTATTTGTGATTTTGTAGATAGACTTACCAAGCTGCTCTGACTATCACTCATCACCTACTTCTTATTGTATCTATCAGCTTGGTGTACAACTGATTGACCTGGCATAGAATATATCTGTTTTAAAGTTAGTAGCAGTTACCAACAACACACTAAATTTGTGTTGGTTTTACAGGCCATATGGACCAAAGGCTGAGATTTCTAAATATTTTAATTAAAAATGTTACAGTTGTTGTGAGCATTGGAATATTGCATGGTTCTAGTTTCTATGGTCTTCGGTATCACAATTTACATTAGACTGGTGCTGGAATATGTACATGTAGTTTGGCTACCATTTTGCACATGCAATACAGAAAAGTCAGGTGCTACATTTTAAAACACTCAGAAGTTGATTTGTTTTCTATAATGAGATGGAAATACATTTGGACTTCCAGTATTTACTGACATCTTTGAAAAAATTGTCAATCTTTCCATTCAAGCTACAAAGCTCTCTTTGATTACATGTATAATTTAGGTTCTTATCACCTTTATTTTCTTACAGTTGAGTTGATGTTATGAAGATGTGCATTGTTATGTTCACAACAAATGCTTTCAATTTTTTCAGAAAGGGTCACATTCTTTATACATGATATAACTTTTTTCGCCATTCAACAAATAATTATGAGTTCTATCTTGTTTCCTCATAAGTATGGTTTATGTCAGGATTGATGCCAGCTTATTAAAATATTTTGAGCAAATTTTAATGATCCATCGAATTTGCTGATTTTCAGGTGCAGTTTTGAGATGTTACAGTTTATTATGAATTATAACTTTGTCCCATCTGGTATGTTAAAAGATGCACAAGTTTGATAATATGTGTACTGATAGGATCAAACCTTGAAAATCATCTGTGAGAATAAATGTGTTGAAAAAATATATCCACATGTTAATGTGTTGCCATAACTAATAAATAGATATAAGAAGATGTGGTATGAGTGCCAATGAGACAACTCTCTCATCCAAGTCATAGTTTGTAAAAGTAAACCATTATAGATCAATGTACTGTCATCAACACACAGCCTACAGCAAGCTATAAAGATTCTAATGGTTTGATTTCAGATGCATGTATGAACGATCCTAGAGTAGTGTCATCATTTCAATAATTGATAGTATCAAGGCTTTTTGCAACACATATAATATCAGAGGTGCATTCTGTTTTCAGTCTTGGTTTCCATCCATAGTCCATGCATCTTGAAACTGGTTATAGTTTAGGTTTAGGTAATATTAAAGTTTGAAAAGTTAATATATATATCTCAATCTCTATACATCCCAAGGGTGGATGGTAAAGAAATATGGTCAACTTGTATAAACCCTTGCCAAAGTTGGACGTTCATTTGACTGTATTAGGTTTGCAGTTAAGTCTGGTAAGAAAAGAGACATATTTTATCCAAAACCTCCAGTAAAACATGCCACGTTCTCTGCAAGTTGTAGAACTCTTCTAACAACTATTTGTGGGATCAGAAGGCAGCCTGTTGTAATGCTAAAATTTCTGCTTTGAAAAGTCCCACTTTGGAGAACCTATGTATTGTATAATAGTATTTTTTCTTGTCCTGTATATGCATGACATAATTGCCACGAACTGTTAAGCAAGCAACATTCAAAACAATCAATCAGTCTATTAAATATGATCCCACTAACATGTTTAACCTCGCCACATTCTATATGTATGTGCCTGTCCCAAGTCTGGAGCCTGTAATTCAGTTGTTGTTGTTTGTTGCTTTGTTACATATTTGTTTTTTTCATTTTTTTGTACATTAATTAGGCTGGTAGTTCTCATGTTTTCTTGTTTAACATTTGTGATTTCAGGGCCTTTTATAACAGGTTATGCAGTATGTGCTTTGCTCATTGTTAAAGGTTGAATAGTGACCTATAGTTAATTTCTGTGTCAAGTGGTCTCATTGGCAATCATACCACATCTTCTTTTTTATATTGTTATTGGTATTAAAGGGGTAATATAAAAAGAATATAGAAAATATATAGAGAAAAATAAACACAATGCACAATTATAAATATTTAATAGTTATGTATATGCAATTTATACTTGTCCTAGACAAACATGATAAACAAATGTATCAAGGCACTAAATGGTCATTCATAATCATTCAACAACATTTGGTGTACTCTTTCTTATCTCTTCACAGGAAAAGTTAACAAAGTAATATCAAAAGCTCAAGAAGTAAAGGAAAATGTTTCAAATTCATAGGAAAGTACCAAGACATATAATGATCACAAGCAGTAGTTAAATTTGTTGAATTTCATCTGACATTACTGGTTTTGATTGTTGACAACATATACCTGTCAATAAATATTATTTTGGTTTATAAATTTGTTGCATAACATTATTGGTTTGTCAAATGGCATCTATTTAATAATGGTACTGGTAATAACAACAGGTTGAGGAAGTGAGATTTATAAATGGTTACAATATATACTTTCTTGAGTAGTCAACAGAACCTCGGAGTACAGAGTTTAATATGATTGTTTGTTAAAATAGACTATTTCCAGGTTTGTGGTAGATGATTTAATTCCATTGGATGTTGGATGTAAAAAAATACTCTTACTTGTCTGATTCCAGGGGCAAGCATTTGGTGAGCAGATTTGAAAAAAACAACCTTTGTGCATCAATGTCTAAATATCAATAAATTTGTTAAACAGTGGCATAATGACATACATTATGAGATAACAAGTCATTGGTGGGTGGTGGGTCCAGGGGTTGGAACCCCTTTTTTTGGACGATCAATGCATTTGAATGGATCCACCCCTGCAAGTAGATTAAATTCTTGTAAAGATGTAAAATTAGTGACTTAAAAGTTTTACGAACTACCACAAATATGGAGGATGCCTATTATTTTGTTAATTTACTTGCATAGTATTATCTGTACTGTATAAAATGTATTAATGTTTCAAAAGGATAAAGTTTTACTTTATGTTGAAGTTAATCAAGAAATTATGATTGACTTATCTCCAGAATGAGAGCAAAACTTTCATCATTTTAAAAGACCCACAGACAGAGGATGAGTTACATTTCTTTCTTTGATTTTTTATTATATTTAGAAAATAATTGATACAAGACCATCATTCCTGCTTTAAAAGCAACCTGCCAACTAATTTTGAAGCTATTATTAAGGAAGTTTAACCTTACATGTTTCAGGTGTACATTTTGTCAGAAATAGCTCTAATTTGGGGTAAATTTGAAACTTTAAAAAATTGTGTGAATCAAACGATTTTTATGCTTTCAACAAAAAAACTAATACTGACTATCATTAAAATGATTTATCAAAATTATCAAAATTTTCAATTGAAAAAAAAGCTAAGAACATATTAAAAGAAAAATAAATGTCATGATGATAGTAGATCTTTGTTTTAAATCTAGAATATACCTTTGAAGTAATGCATCAGAGCAGATCTTGTATAAACACAACATTAAGTAAGCCAATACCAATATCTATCCATTCTTAGGCCATTTCAATTTGAATATGGATAAGGGGAGACAATCAACAAATTTCTTGGCTGATGTAAACATTTCTGATCAGAAAGCTTCTTTTTACAAACTTTATAAGTTAATTCATATGAAATCTTGTTGCAGACCTGCTGCATAGATTAAGAAATGGCCTAAGAAAGAAAGGAAGAAAAAATATCAGCTAGAACTAATATAGCAATAATCATAAATAAATTATTATAATTTTTACATTCTTTTTTCTATTTTACAAAAAATTTCAAAATAACTTTCTTCCCAACAAAACAATATATCATCTGTGATGGATAAGTTCATTTAATTTATGTCATCTAGGAAGAAAATTATTTTGATTTAATCTAATTGAATACATGCAAGTTATGTAATCATTGTAGTTGATTATACATGTACTACCCTAAATCATTTCATTGAAAAAATTGTCATAAATAAATATCAATTAAAATAGCACTTTCTGATGCAAATTACTACAATCTGTATGAATTTTAAATTTACAAATTATAATATAAATGAGATCATTTCTGAATAACATACCTTTACTGAATAAATGTACTTCTCTGACCAACCCAAGTGGTCATTATAATGAGCATTAATATGAAATGCTTTATGTTATTTGAAGAGTGAATAACAAATTAAAACTGATATGTTACTAAAAATTATCAGAAGTTGAAATCATATCAAAAATGTTTCAATACTCTCTTTACAAAATGTTTTTTTTAAGGTTGAACTAAATTTTGAATGGCCATAAAAACTATAATGTAAATTTTTACAAAACTATTGTAAGTACCAGTACTTTTACTTTTATCAACTATTTGTTTAAAAGATGAATCATACAGACTATCAGACAGCATATAACTCAATTAAAATGAATAGATTCCAAAAAGTTCAAAATTAAATGGTCCAAAAAGGGAAAATAGAAAATATGTATATTTATTCACAAATGTTTTTTTTCTTCAAATTATTGTTGTGTTATATTGATTATTTCTAACACAATCTTAAAAATAAAAGGAATACTGATACTTAATAACATTTCTAAGACATTTACGTAAGCTTTGTATCAAGATATAAAGAGCACTACAAAGCAGCAGCCTGTCCTATCACAAGTTTTAGTTCATAAGCTGCATGAGAAACATCGACAACTCTATCCACCATTTCCTGCACAGCAGGAATAGATGGGTATTGTAATGCTGCAGTTTTAGTTGTAGATACTGTCAATTTGAGAATATCACATAAATGATTTGCACAATGCATTATCTTATTTCTAACTTCAATATTCATCAAGTTTCTGTGTAGTGTGTCCCCAATATATACAAGTTTATGAGCGGAAACGACAACAAATTTACTGTTTGATATAAATACTTTTGGTCCATGTCCACATTCGATACAAGAGAAGAATGCATCAACAGCATTGGTCAGTAAAGTTGAATGAGTATCTAACTGACTTGAATAATAACACACCACTTGTTTATCATTTGGATCTAGTTTGATTGTCGATGGTAGGGAATTTGGCGACGTTAGTTTGAAATTTCTGTCAACTGGTGTTTTCACAAATAATGGTTCAGGAGCACTGATTTTGTTGGATAATATATCATCCATGCTATTTGATTTTTTCATGAATTGTTTTGATGGAGAATTTTCTCGCATTGGTGAGCTTGTACGACTTCCAATTTTAGGGGGTGTTAATTCTCTCATTGGGGATGTTTCTTTCACAGGTTTATCATCCAGATCAGGATGAAGGTTTTGTTGCTCCAATTTTGATTTATCTATTTTTGTCTTAGAAACATCAGAACCTTCAGGCGAATCCAAGTGCACATAATCATATTCTTCGATAATGTCATTCTCATCTTTAACTTTATCTTGTGCTTTATAAGTATCCATAGACATTTGTTTGAATTCTTCAGATAACCTTCTTAAATCTCCAGAATCCCGTTTAAATTCAACAGAAGCAGTCTTTGAATCAAAACTCATTGACTTTTTGTCTGTTGGTGTTGGTGGCAGGGGTCTTGGTGGTGCAGGCAGGGGTCGACCTTGAACATTAGTTATACTTGGTTTAGGCAAAACGGTTGGTTTTTGAGCCACTGGTGGCTTTGGTGGTGTTGAAAAACTATGATTTGAGTCCTGAGCTCTTTTGAACAGTAATGTAGAGTTGCCATGAATGAGAGAAACCATCTTTTTAACATCAGTTGTGAGATCTTTAGAAATTGATGCAATTTTGCCTAAATCATCATCTATTGAAGCATCATTTGACACAAGACTAGATAACTGCCAATTGGTCAATTCTAGATTCTTTAAACATGACTTGATTTGGGTCAGATTTTGTAACAATGGACATAATTGTTTTGTCAGTTTATTAATGAGTTTCTTTTCTGGCAGTTTAGCAGAGTTTGCTAATGTACCTTGGGCAAATTCCAGAAATTCATCCAAAGTTGCCTTTACTTTAGTACATGCTGATTTGATATTGTACAAATTAGGTTCTAGAACATCTTTCCTTCGCCAACTACTGCTTATAAAGCTACACAATTTTGTTGTAGCCTTTTGCACATCTTGTTGCAGTTTAACCATCAAATCCATGGCTGCATCAAGATCATAAGGCAATTCATCATAAATTGGAATGTCAGAATTTCTAGAATCCAAACTACAAATTGACAACCTGTAACCTTCATCTGTACTTTCAGATGAATCTGATTTGGAGGAAAACATGGAGTCCCTTGTCACTTGTGGTGGAATATCATAAACACCACCACATCTCTCTCCCCTTGTAAGAGTTCTGTCCCCAGATTTTTCTCTTCTCCTAGATTTACCATCAAGCTCATCAGAAAGAAAGTTCTTTTCATTTTTACGCACAAGTGTATTACTTTTTGGTACATCATATATATCATCAATATCATGTTCAATGACAGAGGATTGATCAGCAATATCATACGCATTTTCGGCTTGCTTTCCAGGACTGATAAAAGAGTCGCTGTGAGATTTAGGGATGTCATAATCTGCTTTTGGTACATCATAATCCTCCATAGAATCAGTACCAGATTTCTGTTTTTGTGGAGAATCATACATGTCTAATCCTGAATCAGCTGATGGTTGTTTATGATGATTAAAAGGCAAAGCTTGCAGTCTTGACGGAGGTACATCATAAAAGTCATGTGGTGAAATATCCATGCTTGAACGAGCCGAATCAGTCATACTTCCCTGATTGGATCCTTGATTTCTACCACTACTTTTGTTTGAAGCACTACTGGATGAAAATGATTCATTGGATAAATGAGAAAGGTGGGATAAGTTTGACATAAGGCTGGAACGATTCGATAGTGATGTTGGAACATCATAGAATTCTGTTGGAAACAAACTCTGTGGTGTCATTTGATTATTTTCTTGATTGTGCTGGAAGTTTTTCTGTTGTGGGGGAGTGTCATAATCCAATTGTTCAAAACTATTTTGGCTGTTAAGTTTTGGTGGTGTGTCATAGTTCTCCTGACCTTCTATTGGTTGGCGACGTGTTTGAGGCACATCATAATCCTGTGTTGGCATTTCGGGAGATTCAAAGATAAATTGTTGTTGGTTTCCTATCTTCGTTGGTGTTCCAACCTGAAAACAAAAGGGAAAGGATTAATACATTGCATGAACAGTAATTCTTAAAGATTTAAAATAATATTGTCAAGACTTTCAACATTAATGGCAAGCTTTACTCTGTTCCTCAAACACATGGCTCAGAATACTAACCTGAATATTTGTGTTGAAGAAATTTAAAATAACTTTGTGTTAGATGAATATTCTCAGTATGAAAAAAAATATGGTAATTTACAAGTTCTGAAATAAAAAGTCTAATTGTCAATAACTTCATTCATCTAGCAGAAGATTTATAACTTTTATCAATTGTACATGTTATAAAATTTTAATATAAAACCATGATATTTTGTAACATTTCAAATTGCCAAATCTTATTTTCTATTGCATAACTATATTTCATATAATGCATAACATCCTCATAAAACTGCCTTAATATCTCCTTGGCTGACTGTCAATATCAACAATCACAGTTTTTCTAATTATAGATAAGACAAACATATTAAACTTTCTTCAGACAAAATATACACAATGGAATGTTTGTCAGTAATGTTATCATTAATTATAATTACAAAATTTCACACTAAGTTATTATCAATCAAGGTAAGATAACGAATTAAGCATGGATATAATGATAATTTTTGGCAGTTTTGGCACCTATCTACTTTCATTTTTTGATTGCATAAATTCTTTCTGCTCTGTTGGGTGTCGAAAATAACCACAAGTTATGCATCTGATAGTATTTATGGGTAATATTTATTAGTCATCAGAATTCTTAAACATGTAAACATGTCTGAGTTTGAAAAACCTAATTGAATCAAACAACAAAAACCTGGAATCAGTGTCAAAAATCTGCCAAATCACAGAATTGTTCCTGAGTTATCTCCCTTATATCTCTGACAATAAATAACCTGTTTACAGGTCTGGCAGTTTTACAGATATCATGTGATCAAGAAAATAACAAATAAACAAATTAATCAATCAATGTAATCAACAGCTTCCAAAAAAACAACCTGTTTATTGTAAACAATAAACAAATATAAATACCTGTCCAAAACAATTATGAATAAGCAGACTTAGACTACCAAAGTGCATTATAGAAAGAACAAACCAGTACTTTTGTATAACCTTGTAAAAAGTACAATTCTATAAAAGGATATTTGTTCGCCAAAAGTTTATTTCTATGATTCATACCTGTATATGAAATCAATTAAAGAGTGTTTTTGTATAATTAAATTTGCTAAATTTTGTACTTTTAAATTACACAATTTTAATTTGTATTGGACTTTTAAAAATTGACCCCTCCTACCCTATGAGATGGTAAATATATGTCTCATATAACTATAAAATTGAAGAACTAGACATGTAATAATTTTGAATACAGAATACAGAATTTTATAATACATCATTCTTTACTAAGTTCAAATCAATTCATAAACATAATACAATCCATCAAAATCTCTCCCCAAAGTTACATTAAGCTTTTATAAGCCTTCAGAATCTGTATAAAGAGATGTAGTATAAATATTGTCCTTTCTAACATTATGTATTTACCTTGTAAGGATGTATAAAGAAGTGTACATTTTGTAAGTAAATTACCAACAATGGACAGGGTGTTTTACTTGTGTAGACATTTACAACTTTTTTTCTGTCTGTGAGAAAAGTATAGAAAAACAAACAACTGCACTTATATCATTAAAAGAAATAAACCATGCATAAATTTGACATTTATCTGCACTGAACAAAACCACTTGAGAAAAAGAAGCCAAGAATTTTATCTCTATTTAAAATCTTTAATGAGTCCTTTGTTTCCTTTAAAACAATGGAGATCAGTCATTGCATATTTGTCAAGCGACAAACCATGTAAATGTGGCGAACATCCTGTGAACAACCCCAAGCACCTCTTTAACCCAGATTTTATTCAAATCCTCGACACCTGAAAATATTGTATTGAGAAGTTTGGTCTAGTCTTCCATGTTTTTGGCACTTGGTATATGTTTACCTTGTATATAACTAGTAGTGTCTACCACACCTTATTAGGAGATTTCTAAAAGTTCTCAAATATTAGGATATCAAAATGTAAACTTCATACAAACAGAAGTTTATAACACACCTAAACACTTTCTGGTTCAATGAGAACTCCCAACAACAGAAAATTTGGCCAGATATCTAACTAGTTTCTTTCTTTACGACTCTATATCTATACATACCATCAAATCTTGTATAGAAATATATTAAGATTATTATAGTTTAACAATGGATAAGAGTTCAGTGAAAATATGTATTTTTTCAAAGCAAAAGGAGAATATTTCAATGAGTATAAAGCCACAAGTTTCAAAATATATTCTGATGGAGAGCATGAACATTATTAGGATATAGTATACAAAAGGAGATGTGGCTTAATCACTTTGATTATGAGAAAACTATCCACCAGTTTAAATGAGGAACATAAAAAAATTATAGGTCACTGTATGTCCTTAAAACAATGAGGAAAACCCATATCCTTTAGTCAGCTATAAAAGTCCTGACATGTAAAATCGATGTACCAGGATATGCTGGAGTGCAACGCATCATTTTCTTCAACTCAGTTTTGCTCTTTTAATTATAGTGAAACCTACACTTCTAATAGTCTGCTCTTGTCATTTAAACTTCCAAGTTCTACCTTCAAATTAGTTTTAAAAGGTTACTATTTAGCATATTAAAGGTCAATAAATTGAAGAAAACTTGCTTTTGGTTATAAAATAAGTGCATTGTCATTATGATCCTGACACCAAAAGACATCACTTCAAATTGTCTGTCACATTATTAAATCAATAACTACTAGTTATTCCATCATCAAACAATAACCTATGTAAATCTCTGCATAGAACTTGTTATACTCCTTAAGGCAGTACAATATCACGTTTTCTCATCGAACTATTGGGTATATAATTAACCCTCCATGTTAGAAACACTTGACAAAATTTGACAGCGATAAATTACAATTACTTCACCAAAAGTCATTAAATACTTCTCCAATTTTTCAAATTAAATGCAGAATTGTGCAGACTGAAATAATCCTCTTTGTTTGTAAAGTGCAGTAATTTGTTTAATTTCCTCTTTGAAGTTATAAAAATATCTGGTTCCTTGTGAGACGAGGAATTATTGACTTGTTGTCTGAATCCAACCATCTGTCAGTTTGTATTTTGTTCTAACTGTTCATTCCATGTAGCAGGAAAGACAATGATACGAGACACACGCTGAAACCAGCATGAAGACAGGCAGAAGCAGCCAAAATATGATAGAAAGACAACGGAAAAGTTATTAGAACATAAGGATACAAAAGAAAAGGCCAGGACGTAAGCTTGCAAGACCTGAGCAGAGAAAAAAAATGCCTTTTTGTAAAGAAAAAGAACATGCATGACCACATTGAAAGACTTCACTCAGATTGACAATAAATGCAATTTCTGTTGGTTTTTTTGTACTCTAGTATAACTACAATATTTTCTTCCGACTCTTGATATTTTTAAACCTCGATCTGAGATAGTGATTCTTTAGGTACAAAAAGTATCCTGTAATCTTAATCACTGTGATTCATTTGGACTGCTGACAAAAATGTGACAAGCAAATATGTAATCAGGTCACACCAACTAATTAATATTTTACTTATTAATGAATTATATAATAAAGTGCACAATTATTTCAACAGCATGTCATCATGATCATATGTTTCTTATGAATAATTGACCTTTTATGATTAATTAAAACTAAAATAAGTAATACTTAAATATAGGTTTCTTAACATGATTCTTTTATTTTAAATAAATCATTCCCACCCAGGTAGGCAAATCTTTAAAGGTCATACAGTTTGTGTTAAAATCTGCAACCTATCTGATTATTATTTGCTCAAAGTCAAGTTGTTCCCCAATAGAGTTGATATAAAATTATTATCCAATCCTACTTTTGCAACAAATGTAACACTTAACAGACATTTATTTTTTTCTCCGTCTCATGTTTTTCTTTGCCTTATATGTTAAATTTGTCCTTATTAAATGTTTTACCTTCCAATCAATCATTTAACTATTCACATATGGTCTTTAACAATGAGCAAAAGCCATACTGAATAGTCAGTTATAAAGAGCTATAATATTTTAGGGTAGTTTAAGTCATACAGTTTCTCTCTTTGATCCATTTTTTTAACTCTCCTGATGAACCTTTTCTGAACCAGTCTTTGAATTCTACTCCATAAACACCCCTCTCCATAGGCGGATCCAGGGGGGGGGGCCTGGGAGGCTGCCCCCCCCCCTTTTGCGGGAAAAATTTGGTTGATTATATAGGGAATCATTGAAGCATGACTGGAGCGGGCCCCCTCTTAGGTCAGTCAGAGGGCCCCCCTTAGGGAAAGTTCTGGATCCGCCACTGCTCTCCATCCTCTTATCATTTGTATAACCCATTATACATTTAAACTGACTCTTGACTCTGGAAATCAGTATTTTACTTCAACAAAATTACATCATACAAAAATATATATTTCTGCAGCAGCACCTGCATGAACTGTCAGATGAAGTTTCAGAATTAATTCCAACCCATTACCAGCCAGAGAACACTTAATGAGATTGTTGCATAACAAATCAATTTTAAAGCTCAAATAGTTTTTTCTTTGATAAATTTCAGGAAGCTCCCGCTGTTTTGAGTGATATAGTTATTTGTAGTCAGACAAAAATAAAGTTTTGATAATTCTGATATGAATCTCCTACCTGCTTTATCTATAATATCTCAATATCAGAACAACGTTTGCCAGGAGTGAGATTGTGTCGAATGCCAGTGGATATATAATTCGTAACTTTTCATAATCAATAACAATGGACAGAATACATTTATTATTTCATGGTTATGAATACAAATGAGTTGATTTTCAAATTTGATTTGAATACTAAATTTTGATAATGTCATTGGAATACTGTGACCTTTACAGAATTGAATAAATGTTAAATACACGGTGTACATAGCATATAAAGGTCACTGAACACTGATGGATTTATTGTCGTTTTAAAAGTTTGCACTATGTCCACAATAGAATTTAAACTTAGTAAAGTTTGTTCAAAATGTATTTATAGCTCAGATATATAACTTGATCGTCTTATTCTAGACATCACAGTCACAAACAGGATTGAAATATGGCTAAATAGTTGTCTCTCCTGGAAATACCTTACTTTCACATTATTTTTCTCTGACCAATGACTACAGGAGTAACTGAATTTATTAACATCCTCAAATTTTCATAAATTAAAATATTGATTGATTAACAGCTGCTTAACTTCTATGCTCAGTTTTGTGAATTACCAAATATCCTTGTTTTCAAAATTCCAATAGGAAACATACTAGTTAAGGGAAAATTAAAGAACTGAAGAAGGCTAATGGCCGAAACGTATGGAAAAATTGGTTTATTTAAACAATAATTATCAAATAGATCCTCAAAAGAGGGAATCTGTATCTCATTAATTTGGAGGCTGGTATTGTTACCTCACATGATAATTATTAACAATGTAGCCCATCATAACAGGGAAGTTTTCACACCTTTACATCATATATAACACATCTGGTATTTTCTACAAAATTCATCATATTTCAATCATCTAATGCCATGCATATACAATCAAGGTTAGAACGAACTTACGATTTTTATACTGTTACATCTGGAAGTAGCTTAACAAGAATTATAGCTTTTTTTATTTACAACTGAATTATTTCTGTTGCCATAAAGGAGCAGTAAAATGCATTTAGGATAAATAAGTTCTCATCCAATTTTAAGTGCCTACCATTCATTGTATCTGCTTTCTTGCACTAGTACCATCTGAGGTGTCTGCCATATTAAATGGGTTATACATTAACCTGAAGAACTGTGCCAATAAAGAACATGCACAATAGGGCCGAAGTCATTTTTCCTTTTCTGAAGTATTTTTACATGTAAGTTTTTATAAAAAGAATGCCTGAATCATTTAAACAATAGATTGCATTGAAAATATTATGAATTTCTGTAACACTGTAAGTTTGAAGGGGCAATTGATAATCGATTAAAAAGTAACTAAACTTCACTGACGAAATGTCTGATAGAATTTGATGTGAAAAGACCAAGGGCTATGGGCCAAAAATTAGGTGTGATAAATAAGTCTAATCTATTAGCTGGACCATAAAATTTGCAGTTTTGACAAACATTCAAGCCAAGTTGTATACATATGAATAATTCATTTCAAAGGTGGAGTCATTTTAAGTCAATATGCATCTTCATATTTAATCAAGATCTAAACAGGACATTTTTTATAACAATTTTATAAGTAACACTGTAACAGCCATGGGCAAGACACAAACTATAAAATTTGTCAAACTGGCCAAAAAATGATGATAATTATGTCAAATTCAGTATCTATTTATCAGTCACAGTAGTCTATCTATTGCTTGACAAACTAGGTATTCTAAAAGTGTCACCTATATTTCAAAAGATGTCAGTCTTACCTGTAGGAGCTTCTCTATACAGACTCACAATATCATATTGATCAGTCCAATACAATGTCTGCATAGTATTTGTACAATAGTCACATAGCATTACAGATTAGTTTTTGTTTTGCTGGTCAATAATATCAAGATGTTTCCCTCCTATGCTTACTTAGGTATAAAGAATTACTTATACTCAGACAGTTTCTTCATAAAATCTTGAATGGTTGAAAAAATATGTCAATATTAACTTAGCACAATTTTTAATAGTTCAAATTCATCTATTATTAGACTTTTTTATCATCTTATTAAGTACCAGCTGTGATAAGATTTAAACTAAGAACAATGAAAAATGAGTTTTTTGTTTAATTTTATTTGGATTACATAAACATTTTGATTTTAGAAACATCTCCACCCAGATCAAGAAATAACAATATCTATCAAAATAGCTTCTTGATAATCAAATCTTCATGCATTGATGCCTAAATGAAATTGGCAGACATTAAAAAGTTATTTAAAGTTTACAGCCAGTCCTCGAAGGGCAAATCAACATTCTGTACAAAAAATCTTGCATAGAAATAAGTTTTTGGTAAAGTACAAGTCCGTTGGCAGGAACAGTATATAGGTCATGATCTCTTGCATTTGTCACTGAGTGAGGCTATTACACCCTCACTTGTATCACTTTTTAGAACAAATTTAATACATAAACCTTTCGTTTAATTTTTTAAATTGACAAGAAGCGAATTAAGCTTCCTGTAGTGTTTCCCCTTATTATGACCCAAATTGAAGGTTTTTAAAATATTCTGGCAACTCACAGGACTACAAAATTATTTATTGGCACCAACAAACAAATCATTTAGACAAGTGCAGGGAATTCTGATTTCACCAACAACAAAAAATAGAGACAAGCAAGGCAGACAAGACAGACTGTTAAGATACCAGTTCAGCAAAAACTAGGCAGGGGAGATAACTCTGATAAACTGATTTTTTATGTACTATCATAAAACTGTCAGTTTCTATTCAACTGTGTGCAACAATCATAAAACTGTCAGTTTCTATTCAACTGTGTGCACATCTGCTGTAAAAACATTATCACATAAAAAGAAATCTTCCAATGAATTTATGTCAATGATTATGTAATAATAGTTTTGTGAAGTCTCAAAACCAACCAAAATTAATCAAATTTTGTAAAATAATGGAAAAAACAGAAATCTGATGTTGCCTTCCCTACCAAATGTGATTCAGTATGTGCAATCAATTTTCTTTGTTTATTAGTCATAACTGTAAAGATATTGAGTGCTGTTTGAAGTCGATCAAACAGAAAAAAAGATCGTTAATGATTAATAGAGATTTAAACAAACTTTCTAACAATAGATCTTTCTCTGGGGATATTTGCAAATCTATTAAACCTTAAACTAAGCAATTTAGTAGCTGTTATCAACAAAAATACTGAACATAAAAAGTCCAGGTCAGGGCTAAGCAGCTTTTTCTTTTTTCCTGTGAGAATAATTTTTACTTTTTTTGTTGTTTTTGAGTCTCAATATTCTTTTGAGAATTACCACAGCATAAAAGAAATTATGTATTTTATTTTCTATGCAATTTGTTAATTGTGATTTTGTATCATACATTGCACTTAAATAGGGCAAAAAAATTGTAACCATGTTTTTTTACTCTTTTTCTAGCACTATGTTGATAACTTAAATTTTGTTGAAACTTCCTTCCTTATCAAAATACCCTTACCCTTCCGCTATACCCATCATCTCAGCATAATCAGTAAGGTGAAGATAAATGTATACCATTCATTGTATGCTACAATAATATCAATGTCTAAAATGACTTGAGAAAACAAAAACTTTACTAAATGCTGCCATAGGCTGATTTAGTAGGGGGGGGGGGGGGGGGGGGGGGCTGGGACCGGGCCCCCCTTTTTGGGAAAAATTCTGGTTGCTTATATAGGGAATCATTGAAGTGTGACTGGAGTGGGCCCCCTCTTAGGTCAGTCAGTGGGACATCTGGATCTGCCACTGGCTGCAATTCATATGTTTTAGCCTACCCCATATCATTGCTTTTCCACACAAGGAAGAAATACTGTTCTCAAAGACACAGAGACAATAGGAATGAAATATTATTTTTTAACAGTAAACTATTTTTAATTGAAAAAGCTACAGAGACAAGATGAGCAGACAAAGAAAACCTGATATCTTCCTAAACTATTTATTATCTTACAAAAATGTTGTGGTCAGAGTTCTTTACATATAAAATAAGTCTACCTTTACATTGTACGAATTCCAATCTGATCCACCATTCATCACCAAATACAAAGATTTAACTGACATTCTACATGGAAATCAATTAACAATAATTGAGGATTTTATCAGTTTTCTACAATTAAATTGTTCCCTGACAGGCTGGTTATCATTGGGATAATTAGTGACATTAACAGAACTCTCAACATGGACATAGTTATTGATGTTCACTCAATCTGTTCATAATAGAACATTTATCCAATCTAAACTGTACCATTCATATTAAACTTAAGTGACTGTACCATTCATATAAAACTTAAGTGAAAATTGTCCCAGATATCAAATCTAAACTGTACCATTCATATTAAACTTAAGTGACTGTACCATTCATATTAAACTTAAGTGACTGTACCATTCATATTAAACTTAAGTGACTGTACCATTCATATTAAACTTAAGTGACTGTACCATTCATATTAAACTTAAGTGACTGTACCATTCATATTAAACTTAAGTGACTGTACCATTCATATTAAACTTAAGTGACTGTACCATTCATATTAAACTTAAGTGACTGTACCATTCATATTAAACTAAAGTGACTGTACCATTCATATTAAACTTAAGTGACTGTACCATTCATATTAAACTTAAGTGACTGTACCATTCATATTAAACTTAAGTGACTGTACCATTCATATTAAACTTAAGTGTATCCAATCTTAACTGTACCATTCATAGCAAACTTTAGTGAAAATTGTCCTAGTAGTTGTTTATGGGATTATTTGTATAGGTATAGATATTGACCCAAAAAGTAAAACGAAAGGTTACACAATTGTGAATTTCTATATTTCTATATGAAGCAGCAATAGATATGGAACTTTGCACTAGTCTAGTCATGTCAGATTTAATTTACCCTTTAAAGTAATATAAATGGTACCTTATTGGATATTTTAAACTAAACATGCTGAAAACTCATACCAACCAATATTACAGACAACCTTTTTATTGTCTCCTAAGCACGAAGAATGATATAGCATAAATAAGATTACTCAAGAAAATAAAGTTACTTGTCCTTGTTTACATATCCATTCTTCAGACAGACTTTGTACTTCTCCTCAAATTCATAAATAGTCATAGCTTTTGTCATAAACATATGCGTATAAATGACAAAATTTATGACAAGACTAGATAGCTCTTAGATTTTGACTCCTTTTAATAACCAAACAAATTGAATTGAAATAAAACATTTCAAGTATGTGAGTAACAAAATGATTCTTCCCACCCGTAAGCTTTAAAAACAAGATTTTCAAAAAGAAAACAGGTAACAAACTATACAAATTTTGGATTTGGCCAATCCTAATTTAATATGCATACAAACGGCTATCAATTTGACCTTTAATAACCTTAACTCATAATCCGCATACCACCAAATATATTTGTATTAATACTTTCATATAAAGGTATGCATAATTTCACACCTTGACGAGCTCGACTGAATTCAACAAAAACAAACAGTTTTTGAGTCCATCCTACCATGTAAATTGTCATCAATTGTCCTATCATGATTTATTTATGAGTTTTACATGGGGATCACTTATTTTGATTTCTAGATTATTTATTTATGACCAATTCTATATCTAGAACTTTCAAGAAGAGCTAATGGATCCAAAAGACTTAATATGACATTATATTAGACCCAAAGCCACATCAATAGTTTTTAGCCCACCTTGAGAGAACCTTGTGGGGAACTGAAATTTTGTTATTCATATTATTTGGTGTTGATGGTACATCTATGAATATTCTTGGATAGTCTCTATTCAAATTGTTTACTAGTTTTCCCAAGTCTACTAAGTAAAAGTTTGACATAAATGCATGTTATATTACTATCTATTCATAATAAAGAGAAAGATGAACTGAAACTGTCTTAAAGGATTTGGTTTTAGACTAAGTACACAAATAAAGTGCATAAGATTTTAATAAAAGTGTCACTGCAATAGAGTGCATACATGACAAATTGTCTTTTGTCCATTATGAAAGGTGTGAATAGTTTGTTGTTACGAAATATTACATCAAAATCAAAGATGAGATGATTAATTTTGATCTTGTCACGTAATAAAAAGGTATTATCATTTTTAATAAACTGACACCAGGTATATTAATACTTACATAGGCAAACTATACCCTATTATAATGTGTACCGAATATTGACCTCAATTTAAAGTGTTTTTTTCACCGATTACTAGACCATTTCTAAATTTGAAAAATATAAAATAGTTTCATTTAATATTTATTAGACCAAAAAAGAAAGAATTAAACAGAATAAATTCTTTGCTGAGTATATATTTCCATTGAATGTCATTTGAATGGTTTTGACAATGATATCAAGTTTCTACATGGTACTTGGTACATTAGAGGAAACTTTTTAAATAACTTTTGAGACATTCCTTAAGGACATGTTTGTATCTTGACCTAAGCTGGAGCACCACATATAGTCAGTTTAGCATGTTCCAAAGCTCTATACTCCAGCACAAACACTAATATAAAACAAGTGCGAAAGATGAAAATGTCTCAAATTCTTCTAACTAAAATATCAAATTATCAAACACACTTTTCTTTAACATTGAAATAGAATTAATTTCTAAGTTTCTTACTCAGTGTCTGTAAACATATCAGGTTTCATTTAATTCAGTCTGTAGACACTTAATACATTTATAAACTTCTCACACAGACTTTTAAACACAAAAATGACAATTATCAAACTTCTTTTAATTCATATACAGTTCAAATTTCTTCTAAAAAGCAATAAATCATTTGAGTGAATTTGAATGTACAGCTTACCACTATTTCTCTCAGTTGAATATAATTAGACTGTATATAGATTGAAAACAAAATGTCATGTAAAGTTATCTAGTGAGTTTACCATTCTGTGCATTCAAATATATCATCACTGGGGGTAATTTTTCCCTATTTAGTAAAGCTCTTTTTATGGTAGCATGCACTGATATATATGATGTGTCAGACAATTTTGAATTATATAACATGAGTATTGAAATTTTGGCCTAAAATACTGACATAACAAATATAAATTTATAAAATCCAAATCCACTACTCTGTTTTTACAATTTTAAAACTAAACCAAAATTCGATTTGATAGATACCCAAAAGAAACTTGTATTATGTTTTGAAAGAGTAACTCACGCGGGTCTTGAAATAATGAGGTCTAATAGACTTTAAATGTATTTTCTTTATACATCAATTTTAGCATGTTATCTTAATTGACGGTTGTCACTTCATTTCTGTCAACTATTCTTTGTTGATTTACCTTTTAAAAGATATTTCTAACAGCAAAAGGAATGAGACACCAGCTCAATAAATCAAAGTACCACTAATTACCCATACACCAACTGTGAAACCAAAGCACAATGATGGCCAGTAATTCAGATCCATCTCATGATGAGCATGAAATCTGGATAATTTACTCAACAGACCCTTAACAATTTTTAAATAGAGGAAACTATTTCCTTATGATTGGAAAAACTGTCAGAAGAAATTAATTTTATTCCTGTGTCAGAAGTTCAAGTCTGCTCTTGATTTAGTGAAAAAGTCTGTTATTACTATTTATTTCTTGTAAATGGAAAAGCAGGTATCTTACAGAATGCTTTACTTTTTCCAAAGTTGGATAAATGTATGTTACATGTTTTTCTGAGTTGTGTATTATTTCATATTTGAAATTTGTTCAAGTATATTAACATTCAATGAATAAGAAACCAAATATTTCAACTTCAATCTTCAATGTACCTGAAGGATTTCAAAAAATGATGAACATACTTTTAATAAAGTTATTTTTTTTTCTTTTTCTCAACCTTTTGATCAACTGTTGTGTAACACAGCTATAGAAAGATGGCAGAGACCACATGAAATGAACATCTTTTCCTCTAGGAAACTAACATCAAAGCTAAGATGATTATGTAAATTACATAAGATACTGACATTCCACATTAATTAATGTGTAAATAGTGCAATCATGCAATAACTTCTAGTTTACAGCTGGATTTTCCATTTTTTATATCATTTATATCATTTTGCCTGTAGTTGTTTAACATTTTTGTGTTTTCTTTGTTAAATTGGCTTTACTAATAAATACATGAAATATCTAGAAAAAATATTGACTTTTCATATTTCCTTTTCAATAGGTTTTTGTAATGGCTATCTGCTAATATTGTTCATTCTTTTTATAAAGAACATCTGTACAACATGGTGTTCACAATTTTTCATGTCAATATGAATTTCAACAATTTCTAAATATTTTGTTTTGTTGCAGGGTGGCAAATCTGTTATTGAGAATCATCTTCCCACACCTGCATTTAAAATATATTTGTACTCATGCATGTACATGTATTACGCAATGTTCCCCTCTGCTGCGTTCTGATGTAATTTTGTATCAATGTTATTCAGATAACTGCATTTATCTATCATTCCATTTTTCCTTATCAAATTAAAAGCAGTCTACATCTTTTTGCTATCATTTGAAATACATCTTTTTAGTTGCTGAAAGATTTCCTTTGTTTGAAATATATAATTGATTCACTTATCAAAAGAATTTTAACGGTTTGTGCATTTGCTTTTTTTAGTGTGTCTTTTCTATGTATAATAGTGTTACCTTGTTTGGTGTGACATCCCAGCTCCGTCTATTTAGCTGTTTCTGTGTCATTGGAGACTGGTAGTCTGAATCCTGCATCCCTGTCAGAAGTTGTAGCCTGTTCCCTGGAGCAATTCCTTGTTTTCCCCTGTAGGAGCACAGCCACCAGCCCTCCAGACCACCTGTGTCCTGTTCAATAACAGACAAAACATCTCCTCGTCTGAAGGCAAGTTCATCTGGGGTTTCTGCTTTGTTGTCATAGACAGCTTTAGCAAGTATTGTCTGAAATTGTAAAATAGTCAATATAAATAGTAGGATTTAACTTACAACATAATGCTAGCATGCATTACATAATTATATAATAAAGTTGATATCAATATGCAGTTGCGTGTTTTATGAATTTGTAGCTATAATTAAATGAAAGTGTCACTCACCATGATCAATTTAATCCGATTACCATACTATTTTATATGCAAAGACAAAATCACAGCAATATTCTACTGCAACATATTTTTGTGATATGATTTTTATCATGGATGAAAGTATTATGGTAACTTCTGTTGTCCTTTTGTTTTTTCTACAGATTTGCTTCTCTGGTTTTGGGAGGGGGAGTGTAGGGAGAAAGTAAGGACTGGGGAGGTTAATGGATAAGCAGTGTTTCTTGTCTACTCTGGCCTTGGGAGTGGGGTGTAGAGGTAAAGAGTATGGCTAGGGAGGTTCAAGGGATAAGTGCATTCTTCTTATTTGTAACCATGGGTTGACCTTAAAACACAGTTGCAGTAATAAATCTTCTTAGTTTATCTGTGTGAATATATTAAGCCATCTGGAGAATAATTCAACCCTCAAAATGTCTACTTTCCCATCTGCTCAGTATTAAACATGTTAATTGAACAATTGTAACTTCAAAATGGATATAGGTTTAAATTTGATGAGCAGGCAATTAACATCATCTGCTTTTCTACATCCCAAATAATTCACTGTACTTTAGAATTTAGAAACTCTGCCAACTTAAACACATAAAAGATGTAATTTTAGCTTCTGTTCCTTTTTTACCTAACTTCAAAACAGATAGCATTGAAGTAGATTTTGTAATTTAATGTATCTTATTTTTTATGTTACAGAAATATCTTCTTACAGAAGTTTGAAATATTTTGTACCTTGTTTATCTTTTGACATGAATAAACAATTGAATACATTTCTTTGAGATATCCATTTCTAATTTTGATTTTTCTCTGTTAATTGACAGTAGGGAATGTAAAAGATAGATAATTTTGGGCAAGCCTCTTACATATATTAAATACTTTCATTAATTGTAAATATTATAAATAACACACATTTTTTGTGTTTTTATGACATAGTTATAAAAAATGACACAAAATATTAATAAATCAAACATTAAAATGACACTTAGTAATAATTTCATTAACAACTATGCTATAAGAGCATGATAAGCATGTCCAAAGGCTAGACTGAATTTTTCTGTCTCCTGTGTCCAATTTTCACCCTAATTCTTATCTAATTTTTCTCATTTTGACCTTTTATAAAAAAATTTGGGCACAGTTAAAAAAATAAATCCAAATGATAAATAGGAAATATGAAATGTCAAAAATAAACACAAAGAGACATATTATGTGGTCTGGTCTAGTCAAAAGGCCTGTCCCAACCAGTATTTATATAAAGTGTGGTAAATATTTGAAAATAGTGATCAAGTATTTGTTGTGGGCAAAAAATAAACAACATTTTCCCCAACATTTGACAATAGCTTTAAGTTTGGAATAACAAAACAGAAAATCCATAAAAGGTATACAGACTTTCAGTCTAACAACATTTGAAAAAAGGTGAAAGTGAATGGTTTCTGGCATACTTCAGTTAGTGCATTATAATTAGGTGAAAATTCTTTATTTTTTTATGATCAAATACCTTTTTCTGTGAAACAAAAAATACATATTGACTGGGTGTGTACACTAAATATACAAAAAAGTTTGAGAAAAAAAACACAATTATTACTACAAATTCCCAACTATAAGCTGTTAGGGGCTGACTAACATATAATTATTTATTATCACAATGTTCACAAGTTATTTATTAGCCATGTATTTATCATGTCTTTTTTTTTAGATAAATCAGAGTTATGCAAATGTTTCGTCAGGGTTTATAAAGACAGAACACACAAATTTGACATGGGAGAGCTGGATATCTTGCATCACAATATTCTAATGTTCTCAAAACTGAATAAATCAACTAGTGTTTGCATGTTTTAAGTTCATGGCCAAACAGTTTGATATTTATATTAGATAAGTCTATATTGAGAAACTTGAAAGTAAATAAAACATTTAACTGTCCTTGATAACTGTCCTGGACAGTGGCTCATTATAAACCTGACTGAAAATTACTTGGGTTAAACTAGGACACACATTCCACAATAAACCTTCAAGACTATTAAAACAGCAACTTCTCAAAGTTAAAATTGAGAAAAAATTGTCTAATTAAATTTTAATTTAATATATAACATTCTCAACTAAAAGAAAGTTTAACCCTTACATCTTTCATCAAATTTAATAGATTTTGTTATACTTAACTATTGTAAATTATTTTTGAAGGATAATAAAAACTTCCAAAAGATCTTACCATGAAAATTGTCATTTCTTTCATGCAAATGTACAATTCCAGCTACATTTCATCAAAACTCATTAAAACTGACCATTCAATCCCATATGGTCATTATGACCCACAGAGATCAAAGTATTAATATGGAATCCATACAGTTACCTAATGGGTCACTTTCCCTGACAATACAGCTTCAATGTTCTGAATCCCTAGGGAGTCTTTATTAATACTACAGAACAAATAGATTAACCTTATCTGTTCTGATGACTATGATAGACAGTCTTTTGGAGATTTCTGTAATTTATCATAACATAAATTTCATGCATTATTCAAATGATTAATCTCAAATCCATGCATGATCATATACTGATTGTATCAAAATTGATCATTAGCTTTTATATGCTCAAAAATTGACAAAATAAGCTGTTCTGTTTTTAGCCAAGACTCTCTGTTGATTGATTGATTGATTTTTGGGTTTTAACACCACTTTTAAGCTACACTTTTGGGCTATTTAGTGGCAGCCACTTTTAGTTGGTGGAGGAAGTCGAAGTGCTGAGAGAAAAGAACCAACCTTCAATAGGAAAACTGACAATCCTAGTCAATTAAGATTGGAGTCAAGTGCACCCATACAAGCAGGGTTTGAACTCACATCCTCAGTGTTGACTGGCAAGTGATTACAGTAGTAACTACTCAGAACACTCAACCACTGAGGCCCCTGACTCGGTGTTGAAGACCAGTCTTTGACCTATAATGGTATACTTTTACAAATTGTGACTTGGATGAAGAGTTGTCCCATTGGCACTCATCTTCTTATACCATTATAAAATGTGGAATCATTCCAAAACTCTTCATGTTTTTCAACCCTCAGGCAAAGATGATTGACCTAGCTAGATTTGGCATAAATTATGGGTATTTTAGTTTTCAACACTCCTGCAATGTTATCTTTTATTGGACAAAGTTTCTGAGAGACAACATGACATCTGACGGAACTCCAACTCTTTAGTCAGACTTAACTCAATCAATCTATAAAACATTCATAGATCAATCAAAGATGTACATACTTTTTCTTACAAGCATAGAACACCTGACGTCTGACAAGATACAGCCGAAGACCATCTTCATCATAAATTTCTGCACAGCAGCTGTCTTTATCATCATTACAGATAAATATTTATTTTTATATAATCATTACTGGTGCTTCCTGTGAGCTGGTTATGTTCCTAAATTAATGACAAATCATAAAGCCAAACCACACTCCTGCACTAACCATCTTGAGGAGTTTAGATAAACGTTTTATTTTCTTCCCCAGCATGTCCCAACCTCTGATCTTTGTAAATCATATTGTTTATCTATAAATATCTATGTTTCATTCATAAAATCTATGAATCAACTCAGATTGATTTTTTTTTCTGATAAAAAAGTAAGCTTATTCATAAAATGAACCTTGTTTTCAGGTCAGTGTAAAAATATTACATCAAATTTTCTCTAAAAGCAATTAAAGGATGAGTTCTTTAAATGTCTTGTGATAACTTACTCATACAATCTTACAGACTGATAGATATATAGAATTTACATTTATTTTTCACTGTTACAAAATAATCACATCAGTAGCTGAAGGATTTATCCGAATTCAAAAATTGTTATCACAATTTCTGACAGTGACAAACTTTAAAAGACAGCAACTTGAGAGAAAGTAAATAAATAAACAGTACATGAAAGACAAATTTATTATCTCTAAATCCTGATATAAGCACAAATTGAAAACTAAAACGAAAATTTAATGGAAAACATAAAGAAGATATGTTCATGAAATCAAAATTGTTTATCCTTCAAAAAAACATTTGACTACTTTTGTCATCATAAAAACAGACTGAAGTAATTAATTTGCCAGCTAGTGAAGTACGTACACACCATATGGCTGAGCCCCAGGGGCGAGGATTTTATTAAGAAGTACATCTTAAGGTGTTAAATGTATTACACATCACAGACAAAATAATTAAATAATATCTATCATGAGGGGATCACTTGGATAAATATTAAATAAGATGCCTTTCAAATTTGTTTTCCATCTCTTCACACATTTCTGGAGCTTAGCTATAAAGGGTACTGTGCCCAGTTGGGTACCAGGAGGTGTCAGAATAGTAGACAAACAAAGTATTTTCTATAATGCTCCAAATATGTATTGACTTCTGACATTCAATATTTTCAATCTTAAAAAGACTAAAGGGTCAGGTCAAAAAGTTATATTTTTATAATTTATTCTCTATAGATAAAACTATTGTCTGTGAATCTGGTGCACTCAGATTATTATATTAGCTTTGATAGAAATTGTATGTTGCCTAATATGAAAAATCCAAATAGTGCAAAATTTTAGAAATACTGGTGACTAAGAAAGAATCACTAAAAAGGAACCCTTGCCTAAATTTGATTTTTGAGGAATATCTGAATCAAGAGTGATAGTCGAGAAAATTAAAATCATGCAAATATTGGCTCTAGAAATAAAAAAAAAAAAATTGTTGAAAAAACTGTTTAATCTACATCGCAGAAACATCGTTTTGGCTACACTCAGAAAAGCCTGATGCCTATCATTTTGAACTCATTTCCTTATATAAATGGCTTGTAAGAATAGCTAAAGATAAAACAGTTCAAGATATTTATACTTAATAATGTTCAGTGATTCTACTATTATACAGATAAACATCTCAAAGCTATATCCTTACAAAAAACAGACTCAAAAGCCTAATGAAACAGCCATTTATTTCTTCAAATGAATGAAAAAATATATTTAGTGCTAATTGTTTTCAATTTGCCTTGTTTCTATTGCCAGTGATTTAGTAGATAACTATGTGGAGGGATCTAGAGATGGGAATCAACCATAAAAACAGATACAAGACATGACTCTATATACATCATCAGATGGTTAGCCAATCAAACGCACCATTAATGAAGAGACAGTTTGTGCCAAAAACCCTACAATATTCATCATCAAATAGAATGGGAAGCCAGTGCACCATATCTCTACAAGTATTCATACATAGTCTTTCAAACCAACATCAGCCTTTTGAGGGAAAGAGCAAAAGGTTCTCTAGTAAAGTGTCTATCAGTTTCCAAGAAAACTGCTTAGTAAGCAAAAATGACCAGAACTAACTACATATCTAAATTGCTGATATACCCACATTTTGAAATTTGGGTAAAAAATGGCAAATTTTCAAACACACTATTTGTGTCATGATATTTTTTTATCCACAACTTACAACACAGTTTTGTTATCAACTGACAAGGTCTAAATCAGACTTTTAAATATAAATTATATCCCATCAAAATGGGGAAAACACATATAAATCTGCACCTTTTTATACAAATATCGTATAAGTAGAAACACTATGTAGTGTGCATGAATACAACACCAAGACAACTAGAGGTCAAGATATAGTTTGAAACATTAGACAAGTGATTAAATTAGAGGTCTAGCTTTAAATTGTCCTAAGGTTTAGTCTGTATTCTTTTTTTTCTTCATATGCACTAAACCTTGGCCCGTTAATAGGTCTTACTTCTTTGGTTGTTTTTGTTACTTTTAAAGACGCCACTGAAGGCTAAATTGTTTATGCAACAGTTCAATTAAAATTTTAACCAGAAACAAAACAAACGATACAAAATATTTTGATCAAAGATTTAACAACATTATCTTTTAAAGAAATCTTATCTCAGGTGCAAAGTCTGAGCAAAAGGGTTTATTTGGTAACTTTTACAACTCATTACCCCAGTACAAATGTATCAGAAAGATCTCAAACCAACCACAAAAAACATATTTATAATCAGATAGTCTGTTTAAAGTTCATTCACAGAAAATTTAAAGCCAATGATAAAACATTGTCACAGAAAAAAGAAAACTTTGTCACATTGTTTTTAAAGAATAGCTCATGGCAAATGATTATCATGTCAGTCACCCAGAAACACATACTATACTGGAGATAATTAGAGCGTTCAATTCTTATACTCAGGAAATTTTATGTTAACATAGCAAATTTTATGGTTAAAAAATTTGTGTATACAAACAATACAATAATGGTACTTCAAAATGCCAATTCTTCATTTAAGATGTAGTTATGCCTAATCGGTGTTTAAACTGGCTACTATTGTACCCAGAATTTGTACTATTGTATGTGACATATTGAAGAGACCTTTGTTCTGAGTGAAGTTTATTATATACGTCTGTAAGTCCTAAAGTTACTGTGACTTTATTGTTCTGGTTTGGAAAGCAGCCACAAGTGCCTTTAATTAACTTAAGTAGAAAACAATACTGTCTAGCTACATCTTGTCATGTTAATGTTGAAAGAGTTCAGACAAAATACTGTCATCCAATGATTCACCAGATAATGTGTACAACAATGTTTACATCTGCTCCAGGAATATTTCTGTAGGCCTGTGACTCATTTCTTTCTTTCATTTAATAATTCTTGGTCTCAAAACTGTTAAACCTCTTTGAAATTACATGATAAATTAATGGTAAAAATAGAATTTTATTCGATTTTCAGAATGAGGTGATAAGAGGTCAATCCTCTTTAATAATGTTTGTAGTGCCTGTAAGAATTACAAACAAAGTTCTTTAAAAGTTAAGAAACTCATTGTGTAGTTTTAAACTTATTCTTAAGAGGAGGACAACAATTATAGAAAATAAATATTTCAATATCATGTTCAAATGTTATATATTATTTGTTTGTTTACGTATGATCCTATGTCAACTCTACGTCACACATTTGTTGATACATTGGTCACTCTCAAGTGCACTTGTCACAAACAAACCAAATGCCCCTTGGTCAAGTAAGACCTAATAAAATATTGATCCTCGTTAATTATCTTTTTATTAACCCCAAAATCAAAAGTTAATTGGTTCAATAAGTAAATGTACACAGGTATGTTTGTCCAGGTGAGAAACAGTGGTAGTAAATACACACGAAACCGATGTTAAGTGACGTAAAAATTTGGTTTGGAAGTATAAATCATTTCATGTCACCTCAAGACATAAGTTATTTACATAGGTAAAGGTAAACCACCTATCTATCTTGAGTAGCCAAATATTATAGCCTTGCTGAAACTTATAAAATATCCCCCACTAGTAGGCCACTACTATTGTCCCTTTAACTCGGTCAGGTCAATACCATCAGGGTAATACCACGGGTGTCTAGAAACTTAAGATACTGTAAAAGGGTAACGAACACCTAAGTGGGTCTATATTTAGGTTCTTGTTTAGAAATTCAATCTTTTTGACATCTTTTCATGCATATTAAAATTCACTATGACATTTCAATGTTACACGAATCATGCATCGATAAATGTATTACGTAAAGAGTGACACCTTTCCTTTAGTGGTAAACCAAGATGTGTTTTTGTGAGCACTTAACTTAGCAAGGGTTTGGTTTCAAATGAATCAGTCTATTTTGTATAAATTATGTCTGCTCTTAACTGATTAGAATTTATTTTTAATGCTTTTAAATTTTGATAACTGTTAGAAAAAGATAAATTTATCACACCCAACAACCAACATCCTATCTGACTTTACGTCTCACAATATAGAATATCTTTTCAGCTTCCTTTACAGCATAGCCCACAATATTAAACACGCTTCATTGAGGACTTCAGCATAAAATCTCTAATAGTGTGGGTTAAAATAAGCTACTCTTTGATAAAGAAATTTGTACATTATAAATGTTATAGTTAATTTTCCTTAATGTGTTTGATAGTTTTCATGCAAAATACTTAAGTAAGCTGTGGTTTTTGGGTCCATCACCAGTGAAGATTTTTGGATTAGAAACTTTTAAAGCTTATTTTTGAGAGAAATAGACCAATTTAAAGAAATGGGACCAAATATCTTAAAAGCCAAGAGTTCAGATGATTGATATATATCATTTGTTTCAAATCCTGAAGTAAAAAATGTCAAGTATTTTAACGATATGCAAGTACTTTCAGAAATTGCCATGTCATAACACCATGCTGTGCATAGTACAAGGACATTAAAGGCAAGTAAGATTAGTTTAGTATAAACCCCGCCACACAAATACCAAAAATATTTTTCTAATACTTTTTACCTTAAATAATCTTTTTCAGTCATTATAAGTACCGTTAAACTGTATATAAATCTTAATAAATTGATTATCTTAGATTATGGCAGATTATAAAATATTCATAATGAACCTAATCATTATCAAAGCTTAAGTACGTTATTAATCAGGTGTTATTGAAACAAGGTCATCTGCTTATGTCACAAATAACATTCCAAATTCTCTTTCAAGACAGCCTTGAAATTTGTAAGTCAAACGATTATACGTTTGTACCAGAAAAACCAGGACAGTGTCTAGTATGGTCATGTCTATCTAGTCCAGTGTCAAGTAAGGTTACGTCTATCTAGTCCAGTTTCAAGTAAGGTTACGTCTATCCATCATGGTTTGAAAAATATGTGTAAAAAAATGCCTTACTTCATTACCAGAATATAGAAATGTTTACAAAAAATGTATTACATACAAATTTAACACTACACTTTGGTTAACACCCTATGCTTATTAATGCTAATAAGGTGTTACGACATTAAATTAATACATCAGAAAAATGGATTTTTAAGCAAAACATTTATGATTTTCAGCAACTGTAGGCTGGCATATATAGGCTTTTATTAGCACCCAGAAAGGATGGTACTTTTTGGGCCAAAAACAACTTTTTTGGTTATTTATTAAAATTATGAATTTATGATTAAAAGCTTCATGAAACACTAATTTTTCCAGATGCTAATTCAGTGCAATTTTTTTTTGTTCATAACTGTTTTTTGGTTGAGAAGTATCAAAGAATTTTAATATGTTTTATATTACCTGGAAAAATATGTACTATTTTGTTTACTAATCTTGTCTCTAATATGACAGTACGTGTAGAAGGAAGCGGGTCATATAACATTTTCATAGTATTTTGGCTCACCTTAAATTTCTCACCTAACATAAAGGTAGCTTTAAATTATATATACCAAAGAATATATCAATAATTATGTAACTAGATATATTGACCACAGAAGATATGACCTAAGACTGAACAATTTTTCCTAATATACTGCAATTCAATAAAATATAATCACATTTTCCTATCATATTTTAAGGTATACATGTAGTTCATTCATAAGATATTTTGGATTCTAATTTGCTCTTTTAAATACATCTCATTTTTTTAAACTGAAGATTTTTACATAGAAAATGTGAAAATTTTCCCCTGTCTATCATTGTATCATTTGTGAACATATACTTAACTTGTCTGTCCGTGACAAAGACAACGTTCCCCCAAATTTATCACCCCAAAAAAATATTATAAAAATCTTGTCACTAAAAGAGTGAAAAGATGTTTGATCAAATAACGATTACCAACCTGCATGTTGACAGTTTCTCCTTGTTGAAGAATTTGACTTGGACTATGAGATCTGCACCTGTCCTTCATATTATTACATTATATAACGCACAAATTCAATTTTTTCCACACCGTCACTTCAAATATTTTGATTTGTTTATATTGTAATGTTTATTTTATCCAGGTATTTAACCCAAAATTATATCCAGTATAGAAGAAAAATTCTCAAATCAAATCACTTTCAGAACATTACACTAAACATTTAATTATAACAAATTCATGATCATAATTAGTTTCAAAAGTCAAATAATTAATAATCCACAATTAAAATCCATTTCACGGGAGAAAAAATGTGTACCACCTCTTCCTTCCAATATCATATAAATATAAGTGATCGTATTGCACTGTCTACCTTAGTTAAAGAGCCAACAAAATAATTTAACATGTGAGTGACTAACAACACAGATCTATAAATAGAACAGCCTACACATACACTGTACTATATAACACTTAACATTTTATATTAATGATCGATAGAAATTAAAATCTTAAATATAGGAGGAAAAAAATTGAAGTACAAACAAATTGACTTTAATAAGTAGATCATAGTCTAGATTTTGCCAAGGAATTTCACCACATTTCTTCCCCCTTAAAATACATTTTCCTTTAATAATAAACCAACTTGTGTTCACCTCAGTGTTCATAGTCCTGACACAGATTTCTGACTTTTCATTTTGTTCGCAGGGACAGGGGCAGGGGCACAGAAAATCGTCTTTCTAGATATATCTGCAATTTCATTCAATATATGATTGATTGATAAACGTATTAAGTGTGAGAACAGATTCAATGGCCTTTACTATCACATGTATTTTCCTCTTTGGATTAAAGAAAACATAATATTATATAGATATGTAAAAGACTATTTCTAGCAGTAAAATTACCCATTTCAATACTATTAATTACTTGAACAATTAATAATTTATAAGAAATAAATGTGCTGTATGATATTCTACTACATGAACTGAACAGATGTTCTTCTGACAATAGGAAATGTCAATTCTAAATGTTAAAAAAAATTGACAATCTGTAGAATTATAATAATTGGTGAATGAAATCAATTAAATTATTTCATTTTTACAAACCTGAAGTTAATTTTATCAGCCCAACTGAAGACTACAAATTTGGAAAGCCAAATACAAGATATGTAACTGCATAAAAAGTAATGTTTTCAAATGAGCATAAAATTAATTATCAAAACTTATTTGCGTAAGGAAGTTAAAACTAAGTTTGCATTGTTTTTTCTCTCAGAACTACCAAATTTATGGACTCATAATTTATCTTAAAGAATGCACAAATGTTGTAAGATAGATATTTGTTTTTTTAAACAAATACAACATGTACATGTGTCTACCATATTTTCTGTTACAGTTGCAGAGGCCATATGATATCTGCACAAAACTTTGAAAGCACAACTAATTATATGTGACATGGACGTTCTTTCATGTTTCTCTGGAAAGTTAATACATGTAATAGCTGTATTCCCTGGTAGATAACTTAGTTCATACCAAAAAAAATTATAATTTTAAACTATCAACTTAAGTTTTTTCAAACAAATCAAGGCACATAAATCTTGAACTTTAATTAAACAGACAGTACACTTCACCTGCATTTAATGGTTGGTAATTATAACAATATTAATGATTCTAAGAAATAAGGTCAAGAGAAAAGATAAGTAATCATACTAAACACGCTCATATGTTATAAAAAACACTATTTTGTTTTCAAATTTCACCAGATGGCCACATTCCACAAAACAATACATTTCAATGGTAAACATGCATGTACATACAATACACCTTATCGCTATTTGTCCACCATTACTGGATATCACATTTAAGGTTGCCGTAAAATTTTTACTTCATAAAACAAAATATCTGACGCCACAATGAACCAGATGCTCCGCAGGGCGTAGCTTTATACGACCGCACAGGTTAAACCCTGAACGGTTGGGGCAAGTATGGACACAACATTCAAGCTGGATTCAGCTCTAAATTTGGATTGTGATTAAATAGTTGACACAGCATAGGTTTCTGACACAGAATGAATGTGTTCTAATGAACTTATTTTTTTTGTTTTCTCTTAGAGCAATTCACTATGCTGTTGAATATTAATCCTCTCAAAAAAGTTTGAAGAAATTTTCTTTTTATTTATGAAATTTCAAATGAGAAAAATTGAACCCAATTTTTTAATCACATCCCCCTTTCCCTTATTCCAAAACTAATCTCAATTAAAATATTCTATTGGAGTTTGCAACAATAAATACTCATTTAAATACATCATAAAATATTAAGATGTAAAAAACTGCGTGTTATCACTGAATGGTAAAGATTATTAAAATTTATCAGTTGGTAGTAAAAAGTGAATATACATTGTATATTGTATATACAGTCGGAAAGCTGACCCCGGTTTGACCCCATTTCTTAAAGCAACAATGGACGTCATGTGATTACCATATATGGGCATTTTTTTAACCAAAAAAGGGAAGCCCGTTTTTTTGAATTTGTAGCTGTTACAATGAATTAAAACTGATTTGCTTTTAAGTGAACATTCTTGAGTATATAAGGAATATTTTCATTAACTCAATTATGGATTTAACTCATTTCTTTCTTTCATAATATGTCTTCAAAGTGTAGGTGTTGACCAAAAAATGTGGTCAAAAAAAATTTAAATCGTAATTTTCTTTCTTAACTTCTCGGGAAGCTATGCTGAATTTAAATTATGTTATGTAACATAACTTTGACTATGATATGTCAAATTTGTGCCAGTTGATATGCACAGATACGCAAATGTGCCAGTTAGAAGTGTCGATATTTCTGACGAAGCGGGGCCGACGGTAATTCACGAGTTACGTCCCTTTGTTTGACACTATCATGAAAAACTATTGTTATATCAAACACCATATGCTGTTATTTACAAGTGGATATTATTAAAAATAATCTCGTATATACATTTTGATACTATAAACATGTGCCAAAAAATAGAGAAACACATTTTATCACTTTTCAGAACTCAGTCCCAGTGAAATAGGCCCTAGATGTGTCCCTATGTGCCATAATAGGGTTAATAATTTAATATTAATTTAATATTCCAAGAGTTAATTTAATATTCATGTTTTGGTAGGTATTTTTACTGCTGCAACCAAATTATTTTAACACAGAAATAAATGTCTACTCAATTTATACAAGGGGTAGTCTAAATGTTCATGAATAATGGATCAAGACAGTATGAAAATGATAAAAAAAACAAGAGTTGATTTCCTTTTCATTTCTGACACTTGCAAGTAGGTCCTACCTTTTTCATTCAAACTTAAAAGAGATCATAATGAAAGTATTCTGAATGTAAAATCTTCTGTTCATTGTTTTAAATAAAAGGAAAATTATTTGCAATCTTTGTATGAACAATCTAAATATATCAATAAATGTTATCTCATTGATTTCATGCAAGTTATAGTTTTTAAATTAATGAATGGGCTCAAATTATAAAATGACACACTAAACCAATAAATAAATGGTGCTAATCATGAACTTTAAAATGAATAAGATTAAAATAGACTCAGTAATATTTTTCTTTTTCTATTTGAAAAAAATTACAATTAATAACATGCATTTTTATATTTATGTGAAAGTATTTCAGAGCAGTTTCTGGGGGCTAAGTGGACAATTATGTTTAGATCACAAGTCAAAATTAAGTCACACTTCATGTCAGTATGATAAAGCTTTGAATAAGATTGATTAAAATGGTACTCTGAAAGAGATTGTTTGGGCAGCAACCATTTGTTTTCAGAGAGGGGGAACTATGGATTTTTTTCCCCTGACAAGTTGAAAACAATTCTTCTCTTTTCAATTTTAGCATTTCATTAAATGGCAGCTGAGGGTAAAAGAAACATTTGTTTTCTCAGGGTAAAACAACAAATTATATTACAATCAATACTCAATAGCCACCAACCCCTACCCCACCAGAAAATCAAATGGTTTGTTGGCTACCTAATTTCAAATTTAGGACAATACTTTTTCATTTACTTTTGCAGGATTCCTTAAAATCACAAAATGTGTTTTATGTCGGTCATCTAAAGCAGTTAGTGTTGAGCAAAGACAGTATACGATTTACTTACCTTGTTTTAGTTAAGTCATACATTTCACTGACTTAGTCTAAAGAGAATATATTAATCCAGTCAAATATTCACAGCTGATCTCCCATTACTTTTTCAAACAAACCTACTAAATATGTGTACATTGACTGTGTTTAGATGCAAGGTGACATCAATGTGTAAGACCGAAAAACTACAATGTCAAAAAATGTCCTTATTTTGGAATTTAGTTAAAACGGGGTTTCCCAAGGGGTGATAGAACGTTATACTTGATGCTTTTATTTTTATTTTGAAATACGTGTTATTAATTTTTTGTATAGTACATAGTCTTTGTTATTAAATCTATAAAAAAAGAGAAGAAAATAATTTTAAACGACGCCGGATCAACGGCATTACGGGATCGTTAAAAGACGTCCAATTTGACATGTTTGAGAATTTATTCCTGTTGATAATATAATCCATGCTTAACAAATCGAAATAAATATATTACAGACCCTAATGGCTAGTAGGAAACTGAAAAAGGGATAAACTTCCAAATTGGCGTCAAAACAAAATTCCGCGAAATTAACGCAATTTCAGAATGGCGGGTTTTAATATCAGTTCCATTGTTGTCTTAAGAAAGTAGCAACAACGGTCGTTTCTAAGGGCTTGCTTTCCGACTGTATAACAAAGATTTAAGTTGATTCTGGACAAAGAAAGATAACTCCAATTAAAAAAAAATCTTGCTATTGCACAATAATGTGCAATAAGATATTTCTTGCTTAATATTCTGGACAAAGAAAGATAACTCTAATTAAAACAAAATTTGCTATTTCACAATATTGTGAAATTAGATATTTCTTGCCATTGCACAATACTGTGCAATTGAAAAGACTTGCTATTGCACAATACTTAATATAATAATTTTAGATCCTGATTTGGACCAACTTGAACTGGGCCCATAATCAAAAATCTAAGTACATGTTTAGATTCAGAATATCAAAGAGGCCCAAGAATTTAATTTTTGTTAAAATCAAACTTAGTTTAATTTTGGACCCTTTGGACCTTAATGTAGGCCAATTTGAAAACAGGACCATAAATGAAGAATCTACATACACAGTTAGATTTGGCATATTAAAGAACCCCATTTATTCAATTTTTGATGAAATTTAAATTTGGACCCAGATTTGGACCAACTTGAAAACTGGGCCAATAAGCAAGAATCTAAGGTAGCACTCCACAGTTAGGTGTGTAGTTTCGCATTTTGGCCCCTGTGGATTTTTCAAATTTGAGAGCTAGTGTGCAATAAAATTCATTTTTGGATAGCTGAGTATTAAAATAGCCTTTGTATTGGGTTTATATGAACATCAAGGTTATGTAATGTATGTAATATAGGCTGTTTTCTGTATGACAGTCCGTATTTGCATGTCCATACCATACATTGGTCCGGCAATTATTGCAATGTTTTTTTCCAACTTTTTATCGCACGAACTTTGTGATTGGATTTTACGAAAAAATGAGGCATAGACACCCAATTTTTATTTGATCATAAGGAAGATTTAAGAAAACAGTTTCTAAAAAGGTGTCACTCAAAGGCATTGAAATTCTAGTTTGATCCAAATTTTGGGGGGATATATGACATGTTCACCCCCCTTTTTGCAATATTCTATGGTAAATAAATGCAGAATGTTGCCATCGATACACATGAAAGGAATTAACTTTCATCCTTTTAACTTTTGAAAATTGAATCTATGGAAGATACTGATTACATACATATGCACATGTACAACACAAACAGTTAGGTTAGAAATCAAGGAATAGGAGATGATAAAACATTTTGCGGCTCATTTTTAACTCTATTTTCTAACTGTGGAGTGCTACCTTATGGCACATCAGAAAGCACAGAAATGCACTTTTTAAGATAAGATTGACCACAAATCTTTAGTCTTTTATGTTCTTGTTTTAGTTCTGAAGGTAAAAAAACTGCTAGGAATGCAATTTATGTTAATTTTATTGTTTACTGTCCTTAGCAACCAAGTATACACATTTTGACACTTAGACATGTTGCGGTCTTAAATTTTTACTCCGTAAGCTGTGCCCTTGTAACCAAAGATTGCGCTTTATATGATAATCTCAGAATGTATCGCTTTATATTTTTGAATGCGAATAAGTCAAATAAACATTTTTAGCAGGATTTTATATTATAATTTGGCATTAATTAAATTTAATGATGCCAGTACTGTTAGAAATTTATACCCTGCTTGAGAGCTTCTAAACCAATGTTAGGTATGCTATTCAAAGCAAAAATTACCTATAAGTGCTTTCAAACACCTAAAATTTGTACAATTTGTCCTCTTATAAGGTAATTTTATAATTTCAAATAAAAAAAAGGGGAAAGTTTTAGAAATTTACCCCAAAAATGAGACAGACTTGGGGTTTTTCACTATGATCCAGCATTTATTTTTAAATCACTTTTTGTCGCGTTTCAACATCAACTGCTAACCTTCATAAAATCTTTATTACTGAACCAATTTTAAAAACTAAGGTACCACTTTCATCGTAACAGCTAGTAGAACACAGAAAATATAAAAAATGTTGATGCAGAAGGGGAAAAATTTCACCTTAAGGTAGCACTCCACAGTTAGGTGTGTAGTTTCGCATTTTGGCCCCTGTGGATTTTTCAAATATGAGAGCTAGTGTGCAATAAAATTCATTTTTGGATAGCTGAGTATTAAAATAGCCTTTGTATTGGGTTTATATGAACATCAAGGTTATGTAATGTATGTAATATAGGCTGTTTTCTGTATGACAGTCCGTATTTGCATGTCCATACCATACATTGGTCCGGCAATTATTGCAATGTTTTTTTCCAACTTTTTATCGCACAAACTTTGTGATTGGATTTTACGAAAAAATGAGGCGAAAGACACCCAATTTTTATTTGATCAAAAGGAAGATTTAAGAAAACAGTTTCTAAAAAGGTGTCACTCAAAGGCATTGAAATTCTAGTTTGATCCAAATTTTGGGGGGATATATGACATGTTCACCCCCCTTTTTGCAATATTCTATGGTAAATAAATGCAGAATGTTGCCATGGATACACATGAAAGGAATTAACTTTCATCCTTTTAACTTTTGAAAATTGAATCTATGGAAGATACTGATTACATACATATGCACATGTACAACACAAACAGTTAGGTTAATGTATTAGAAATCAAGGAATAGGAGATGATAAAACATTTTGCGGCTCATTTTTAACTCTATTTTCTAACTGTGGAGTGCTACCATAATTAAGGTAGCACTCCACAGTTAGGTGTGTAGTTTCGCATTTTGGCCCCTGTGGATTTTTCAAATATGAGAGCTAGTGTGCAATAAAATTCATTTTTGGATAGCTGAGTATTAAAATAGCCTTTGTATTGGGTTTATATGAACATCAAGGTTATGTAATGTATGTAATATAGGCTGTTTTCTGTATGACAGTCCGTATTTGCATGTCCATACCATACATTGGTCCGGCAATTATTGCAATGTTTTTTTCCAACTTTTTATCGCACGAACTTTGTGATTGGATTTTACGAAAAAATGAGGCGAAAGACACCCAATTTTTATTTGATCATAAGGAAGATTTAAGAAAACAGTTTCTAAAAAGGTGTCACTCAAAGGCATTGAAATTCTAGTTTGATCCAAATTTTGGGGGGATATATGACATGTTCACCCCCCTTTTTGCAATATTCTATGGTAAATAAATGCAGAATGTTGCCATGGATACACATGAAAGGAATTAACTTTCATCCTTTTAACTTTTGAAAATTGAATCTATGGAAGATACTGATTACATACATATGCACATGTACAACACAAACAGTTAGGTTAATGTATTAGAAATCAAGGAATAGGAGATGATAAAACATTTTGCGGCTCATTTTTAACTCTATTTTCTAACTGTGGAGTGCTACCTAAGTACATTTTGAGATTCAACATATCAAAGAACCCAACCGATTAATTTTTTGTCAAAATCAAACTAATGTAGACCAATTTGAAAACGGGACCAAAAGTTAAGAATCTACATACACAGTTATATTCGGCATATCAAAGAACCCCAATTATTCAATTTTGATGAAATCAAACAAAGTTTAATTTTGGACCCTTTGGGCCCCTTTTTCCTAAACTGTTGGGACCAAAACTTCCAAAATCAATACCAACCTTCCTTTTATGGTCATAAACCTTGTGTTTAAATTTCATAGATTTCTATTTACTTATACTGACGTTATGGTGCGAAAACCAAGAAAAATGCTTATTTGGGTCCCTTTTTGGCCCCTAATTCCTAAACTGTTGGGACCTACACTCCAAAAATCAATACCAATCTTCCTTTTGTGGTCATAAACATTGTGTTTAAATTTCATTGATTTCTATTTACTTAAAACTTAAGTTATTGTGCGAAAACCAAGAATAATGCTTATTTGGGCCCTTTTTTGGCCCCTAATTCCTAATCTGTTGAAACCAAAACTCCCAAAATCAATCCCAACCTTTCTTTCGTGGTCATAAACCTTGTGTCAAAATTTCATAGATTTCTATTAACTTAAACTAAAGTTATAGTGCGAAAACCAAGAAAATGCTTAGTTGGGCCTTTTTTGGCCCCTAATTCCTAAAATGTTGGGACCAAAACTCCCAAAATCAATACCAACCTTCCTTTTATGGTCATAAACCTTGTGTTAAAATTTCATAGATTTCTATTCACTTTTACTAAAGTTAGAGTGCGAAAACTAAACGTATTCGGACGACGACGATGACGACGAAGACGCAGCCATCGTGATAGCAATATACGACGAAATTTTTTTCAAAATTTGCCGTCATATAAAAAGTGATTGTTGAATGTGGCAAAAGTTTGGCCGGGTCAGCTGGGATTAGCGATTAGGTATAATCCCAGACGACAACGATGGAAGTTTTTCATGACCTTGATTGGCTATACAGCCCTTGCATGTGGTATATAATACACGACCTTCAAAACTATCCCAATTTATGGGGAATATCATGAGAGGTCTATACCTGGATTTTAAAATTCTTTATTTTATAACTTGAACACTTCAAACAGGCATTTTAAAATATAAGTTAAACAGGTATTTAAGCATATACATATACTCATTCAAACAAAATAGAATTAAATTAAAACATTTATGACAATAAGCATAAGTTCCTCCTCCCCCCCCACCCCCCCCCCCCTGGAAATTTTGAAAATTTAGCTGTATTGATATCCTACAACAGGTTTTATATTAACTCTTTGATAGGCAGCAATGTTCATCTAATATTCAAATACAAATACTTTGTCATCCTGAAAGATATATGGACAATGCAACCAATGCAACATAAACACAAACATATTTAATAACAGCTTCAAGAAAACATGTATGATAAAAGGAAACAAGATACCAAGGGAGGAAAACTGTGGGAAAAAAACTGACAAACCATGATGAAAAGACAAACATTAATCTACAAAACACAACACAGATAACTAATGCAAACTCCATTAAAAACCATGGAGTGAGCTCAGGTTTTCCAGAAGTTAAAAGATTCCAAACTCCTAATATAACAATGGCACCAATCTTGTTGGTCATGCCTTGTTAAATTTTGGTGACAAGTTTCACTCTGTGATGTAACATTTGGGGGAAAGAGGATGGGATTTAGACTACAAGTAAATAACGTCTGTTATCTTCTGTAATGATAAAAGGAGATATTTCCTGATGGTCACCCAAAGCATGGTGGCATCCGTAAACATTTTGTAAGGTGAATATGCAAGTATAGCTGGAATGACTGTTGTATTTCAGAAGTGGAAAGAGAGAAAGATAGACACATATAAAAAGGTTCAGCTGTTAAAATTTTAGAACAGTGTCTCATGGGGTTGCCTAATCCTCACTTACATGTATTTAAAGTATTTACAACTTTATTGTTTAATCTATATTTATGGCTTTCCAAACATTTTGTTATAGGTGTACCTTAGATGACGATTATTTGAGGAATCATGTGTCTTGGTCATGAAAACCATATTATATATCATACAGAAGTTCTAAGCATACAAGTGGACTACAGAGTAACTTGGGGCACTATTTTCTGATCCAATTATGATTTGACAGAAGTTAAAATACACTGTCATCACATGTTCAAAAGTAAATAACTTGTGGTTAAAATATTTATGTGAAACTATCTATTAAGATAAAAAAGATAAAAGTTTAACATTCAATAAAATTCTTTCTATGGGTGTATTTACAGTTGAGTTCAAAGTTTACATTTCATTCTTGTAAATATTTGTTTTCCTCCTTACTGAGATCAATTGTACTTGTGTTGTATATTTGTATAGAGCATATTGAAGCTATGTTTTTAAAGTTAAATATAAAATGTCTATAAAATCTGTCTTGTTAACAACATGAACATTTTTATTAATGGAAAAAGTCATGTTAATAAAATAAAGAACATTTTAAAAGATCAATGTACAAGAATAACATGACTATATTTATATTTTTTGTGTTAATGGTGGGCACCTAATTTTGAAGCCTCTTATAAATATTTCATTTAAGTTTTTGTTTAGTTTTGATAATTTTTGTTGATGTTTTTTGGGTTAGTTTTTTTATTTTATTTTGTTATTATTTTTTTGGGGGGGGAGTAGTGACCATGTAAAAAATACATGTGTTCAATATGAATTCATGCATGTGACATTCCCAACCAACATCAAGTAAAATTCATATAGATCCAAGTTTTATGGTTATGATCAGAGAATTGTTTATCTCTACAATATTTGTAAACAGCAAAGTCAAATCAGAACATGTTAAAGACACTACAAAAGTACAACTTGACCAACGCTGTAGTAAAACAAATATGTTTACTAGAGAGTGAAATTACAGGAAGTGTACAGTAATTATGGCTATTTACTGGCAGTCAAGAAATTATCTCCTAAGTATACGGAAAATGTCACTAGAACAAACTATATTAGTACACAAACATGAATGAATATATTGGGCGTGGGAAAAACTCAAGTGCTCTTCAAAAATAACACATGCTGTAGTCCTGAAGTCAGCTTGAGAAACAACTGACCACATGTATTCACTGACATGCCTTGAAGAATGTCTGGAATGTTAACATTGCTGAGCCTGCATCATCAGCATGTCAAAGTACATATCAATCAAGTACATGTATCTATATGCACAATCATTTAATTGGTTGCATATGAAACGGACATGAAACTGCATATGCACTTAGTAAAATGGTTAAAAAGTGTGAACATTTTGAGATTTTAAGATGGATTAAAGTTATTAGTCAAGAAATCTGTGACCTACTCCCTTACATTTGATTATCATATCCTTTAAAGGTCATATAAGTAACTTGAACTTAAATACATATATATTTTGTATTGATTTATAGATAAAACTGTTCCCATTTAATAAATGTCTGACCTAAAAACTTAATAAGTACCTTTTTAAATTCTATCTCAATTTTAACGCAGACAGTTTTTTATTTCTACTTAATAATTTTATTCCCTGCAAAAGGCTGTATTTTAGATTTTTTTTAATTCATTTTTCAAGTCATAAGGGTACAGCAATATCAAATGAATTTCTAAAGTTAACATAACTTTTTTTTTAACGGCCATTATTCAAAACTAAAAATTCAACTCTCCAGGTTTCATAACAAACTTATTCTTTTTCATCTCTGCTATCATATATTGATCACTTTACTATTAAAAACATATTTTAATTAAATTAGTAGAATACATGTAGTCATGATGCTGTAGTATATATATCAACAATGACAAAGATTTTAATTCAGGCAACAGAAGTTTATCAGTGTTCAAATCGAAACAATCAGTTAAGAAAACACAGAATCAAGATAACCATAAATTGCTTTGCCAAGCGCGATATATATGACCACAGAGGTCTATCCCTGAACAGTTTGGGCAAAAATGGACACAATATTCATGCTTGATACAGGTCTTATAAAAAGGAGCAAGGCTATGTGCATTGACAGGGTAAGGGTCTCATTCTAACCCTGCATCACCCATCATGTCAATCTACACAATGTCAAAATGTCACAATGGGGAACAGGACACAATCGGTAGAATTGCAAATCAGTTATCTTAGTGTCAGTGGGAACTAAGCAATTACATTTTGTTGGTCTAAACAACTTTCAAAATATTGGCCTGTGAAACGTCTATTTCAAGCTGCTGATTTAACAGTGTTACTTTTTACTGTAAATTTATTTTAAATTTCCACTCCTAACAACATACAACAAAGAAATGTGAAAAAGTAAAAAAGAATATGTCACTTTGCAAAAAAGAATTTGAGCAAGTGCCAGCATAAAGTACATTATACATCTTATTTTCCGAGTATGTCATCCAAATGACCTTTAATGGACTTGTCACGTCAAAAATTAAAATTGATGGAGAAAAAATTGCCGTAAATTTCATTCTCATCAAACTAAGTGTTCAGCCATTAAATAAGAAATAACAAAGGCCACCAAAAAATAAATATTAAGCTTCATTAATCAGAAAATAAATTTGACCAATCAAAAAGATAAAAAGGCAAGATGACAAAGAAAGGAGTTACTGACCAGCCATCAAAATAGCCATCTGTCAACACACCATGATAACATCAAATGCTGTTAAAATTAATCTCCCCTCATCCTTGGGGTATTTTTAATGCCAGTGACCCATTCATTAGAGAAATTAATGGTTATGATTTTCCCTGAATGATTGATAATCAGGGAATATCTTTCCAATTGTTCAGATAATGTCTCTTGGATTACAGGAAAAAATATCACCTAAATGTGATAAAGCAACAATCAAATTGGAATTTTATGTTTTTTGGCAAACAAATGTTTTTTTATGCTGTGAAAATTATACAATTAGTTGAGATTTAGTTCTTTCACTGGAGACAAAAGTCAATGTCTCCTTTTTAAATGATCATTTATAATATTAGCTTGAGAATATTAGTCATGGTGTAGTTAGAGTCAACCTTATCACTTAGCATAGAAACTATAGGGATGTATCAGGTATTGGTCTGAGTACACAGTTTTATCATCCTTTGATTTTCGTTGTCCATTTTCGTTGTCCACAAATATAGTACCTGGTGTGGACAGTGTGTTTCTTGCCAATTTGTTTTATACCCCTTCCAAATGTATTTCTTCATGTTTTATGCCTCAAATAGCAAGTAGGGGGATGAAATTACACTGTAAAAAAAATTGGGTCATGAATTTGAAAGTCAAGTAGTGTTTTGGTCCAGAACACAGAATTGTCCATATTTTGAGTTAGAGCTGATGAAGTTTTCAAAATTTTTGATATAATTTGACCCAAAAGTAGTACAACACACTGTAAAAATATTATTGAGAAAGTGCAGGTGGGATTTTATATTGTTAAGAGTTAGAAAAAGACTTATAAGTTGAAGTATAAAACTCACATTTAAGGCAAGTAGATATATATTAAAGTGAATTAGAGCCAAAGGAGAATAAAAAGCTAAGAATCAAAGGGTACCTGTATTTAACTGAAGAATCACAAAGTCAATTTGTAAAGTGTTGTAAATTGATGGTCAAAATATACAAATTATATAAAAAAAACAGAAGAGAACACTGAATTAACAAATAAAACCTACAATAATTTGTAATTAAGATGCAAAGAAAACGGGTATTCTAACAATTACATGTAAATTGTGTATAGATCTCATAAAAGAGGGACGAAAGATACCAAAGGGACAGTCAAACTCGTAAATCTAAAACAAACTGACAACGCCATGGCTAAAAATGAAAAAGACAAACAGAAAAACAATAGTACAAATGACACAACATAGAAAACTTAAGAATAAACAACATGAACCCCACCAAAAACTAGGGGTGATCTCAGGTGCTCCGGAATGGTAAGCAGATCCTGCTCCACATGCGGCACCCGTCGTGTTGCTTATGTGATTACAAATCTGGTAAATAGTCTAATTCGGTAAGTCAAATTCATGAAAGGGAAGGGGATTGTAGTTACGACGTAAGGAACATATCCGATATCATTTGTGAAACGGTTATTCCATAACGGTCAACCAACTCGTGATGGCGTCCGTAAAATTTACGAAGGGATGATTTCAACTTCACCATTTGGTACTCTTGGTTTAATAGCTTCCTTGTAAGCAGTAACCCTCTATCAAGAAAATCATGATAGGAAATGCAAGCACAGGAATATCGTATCAATTGGGAGATATATACCCTGTATGCAGGTGCTGCTGGAATGTTGCTACTTAGAAATGGAAAGTTCACAATTGGAAAGCTGAAATCATCTCTTTTGTCGTAAAGTTTTGTCTTCAACCGACCCTCATTGTCAATTTCTAGATGTAAGTCAAGATATGAAAAATATGCAAATAAACACCATCAACATATATACTGGAAAAGTACAAAAATAACCAACACAAGGACTTACTGTGTGGCCATACATGTCATGATTACTGGTATGCATTTAGGTTGTTGGATGCAGCTGTTTGCATAAAAATATACCTAGATGACATGTACAATGTATCAAAATAACCACTTCAAGCAACAACAACAACACATACCTGATAATAATATGTGTATTCAAATGCCATCAATTTGCCAGCAGTACAACTGAATAAAATCCCTTGCAGAAGTATCTAATACAGTTGAAAACAACACATTTTACTGCAGCAACGATTTATGTGTGCATGTACCTGTACAACTCTGTACTGTAGTGCATGACTGCAGATTTATGTATAGATGGTCATAATGCTGTTTAACATTTACCAGTACACACGAAATTTACAAAGTACAAAAATAAATCATGTTCCAGATTTCAAGTTATGTTTCTTTATTAAATCAACTGAAATTAATTTGATAAAAGTCAAGGAACCATAAGGAATAACTTAAGACATTTGTGACAATCTTGTCTATCAAAAAAGCAATTATAAGAATACATTGAATATTGGTTTTCAAGGTTTTTTGTCTTACGCTCTTTCATGTTAAAATCTGATATCTTGAAGTTAACAAAACTTCATATATATCTGTATATCTTAAATCATAATTTTTAAAATATGAATATCATTTTTGTCACGCCTTTTATATCGTTTCTCATGTAATCAATTCAAAGTAAATCATGAAAACCTACATTTTGAAAGGGAATAGTGCGAGTTATCAAATAGGAACAAATTGTGAAAATGTATATGACTTTGTTTTATCTGATGGTATAAGTCCTGTCTATTAAATACCACTTCTGGTAATTTAATAGCTTGACCCAAATATCTCATTAAATACTAACAAAGAACTGTTTTATCGGTATTCATTATAAATACATCAATCTTTACATTACCCTTTTATGTAATATCTCCCATTTCAAAAAACTGACAGCACGAAAAATTTACTTTGACATCTCTTAAGTTCTCATGGCCACACCTTCACCCCTAAACAATACTCTTATTTTTCAAGTCAGCATTTTGGGGTTATTTCTAAACTTTGGTACCATAAAAATTAACACTTACAAAAGAGTTCCAAACTGTACAAATCAGTTGATCACTATTTAAGTTTGTTCAAAGGATTAATAATTTATCTCTCAATTTGATAAAATGCTTATGATTTAATGAATTCATACATAAAAAAGATCATTTACTGATATCTTAGTATAGTTACAATCAAAACCATTCAATTGTTTACCAATAACTATTCTTGCATTATTTGGGTTCATCTTGATTTGATTTTATTACACAAGTATACATGCATGCAAACTTTCAAAGTTTCAAAATCAATAGACCATGGCTGAGGGGAGGGGAGAGGGGGGCAAGTAATCATTATGGAAATGAGATAACACTGGTTTTTTTCTTCTTTTATTTTTTACTTCTCCAGGTGAGACAAAAATCATTCAACTGGGATCGTAAATTAAATGTAATATGTTGCCTCTAACAATATTACAATGCATCCTAAGAAAAAACAAATGAATTGATTTAGGCATTACAGAAAAAAGTGGGGAAAACTGATATTTAGATGCAATTTTATGCCCAGCAAAAATCAATTCACTCATTTGAAACCAAACTTAACCTCAACTCCTATTCCTATAGAAGGACTTTATCAACCAATTATGGCTATTTTCTGATATTTTGCTTTGATCTGTGATAATTTTTCCTATCAGCTAATCGAATGCTGTGGGTTTTTCTCAGTAGAGTGAGAATGTATGACAGAATGTGCCTTCGTCATTCACACAAATATGTAATTGTTAAGGGAAGGATTCAGCAGTTTTCAAAATAGGGGGATCCCATCCCAGGATTAATGGGGTCTTCCAACCTTATGTCCCCATTCAAATTCATAGATCATCCAAATCCCCGAACCCCCCTCTGGGTCTACTACTGTTGTTTACTTTTTATAATTTGTTGGGTATTTGTCTCATCTTTTTCAATTATACATGTATATTCTTACATCTAATTATATTACATTTAATTGTTTATAAATAATTCAACAAAATTTCAAGTTCTAATTTTCAGTCCAAATTTTACAAACATTTTAAAACTTTAAAACTGAAGTTGTCTTAAGCACTAAATATATTTATCCTTTATCAAAAACCTGTAACAAACTAACAACATAGCTATTACAAATTGATACAAATACAAACTGCTTTATCATTCAACTTAAATTAAAAGCCTTAAATCCTATAATTGACAAATAAATACTTGGTACATGTATACATACAACATGTATTTATATGATTTCTGTGTATCATAATATGCTGTAATTTCATGATAACATGTATATGGTTGGCCGACAATATATTTCAATCATATGGAAATTAAAATATTTATGATAAACATCATGTAGACTTGATTTTATCAACAAATGGGGATTTGTATTAAAAACACTCAACAATTTGTATCCACCTATCCATGAAAAGTTAACAGACAGACCAATTATGGGATAAACTTTATCTGACATGTTTTTATAGCAATTTTATAGTCTTTATATTTGAATTGTGATGAACTTATCAGAACAAATCAAAATCATGAAATCTGAATTTGAATTTATATGGTTTTATAGATTTTGATACCTGGAAACAACAAAACCGGAGAACAAACAATATTATCATAAATGAAATTTTTTTGAATGGCAGCTTTATATTTGAATTGTGATGAACTTATCAGAACAAATCATAATCATGAAATCTGAAATTGAATTTACATAGTTTTAAATTTTATTATAACTGGATTTCACAAAACCTGATTATATTGAGAATTTTAAATCAACATCTTGTCCACAGTGTATTACATGCATATTGACAAATACACTTTAATATTGAATGGCATGGGTATTACAGCAGTTTAATAACACTATGATACATTTTGTATAATCAGCAGAACATAGTCTCACTATAAATTCCTTACAATTATCTAGAGAAAAAGTACATTATTTCCTACATTACCCTTGGATTAATTAATTAATTGACAAACCACTTTCTGACACTAAACCAATTACAGTCTTGTTTTTTTCCTTATCCCAGTCTGATACTCTAAACACATTAAGATAAACATGACCTTTAACAAGAGGAGCTGGAAATTGGTTATTTGTTTAAACTTCTGAACCAGATCTATAGACTATACCAGCAAAACACTTAAAAAAAACCTGTAGTTATTTGTGTAACCGTACAATGAAGAAACATGTTTTTTTGTTAAGACTTGCATCTCTGAATCTTTTTGAATCCTTACTAAGTTACTCTACCCCATCTTTCATTGCCTTGTGCTTATTAATTAACTAAAATTATGTTGATCAGATTTGTATTAAGATACATGTATATTTAGCAGAACATGACAGCAGCAACTTACCTACTTGTCAATCAAAATAAATAGCATTGTATCAAATGCATTGAGTTAGAGTATGGGATACATGTTCTAGCAAGTGAGACTTGTAAAAAGAGAAACAATTTTGAATATGATAGTCATTCTAAAAAAATTATTATTCATAAAACGTGACAAAGTGATCAAAAAAATTTCAAAATGTGAGTTAAAATTATTCCAATGTAGCCCGACACATTTTTCCCAATGAAAAAATAATAGCAATAATATTTGACTTTACAGTATCACTAGTTGTTCAAATAAACTTGCCTCCATTGATTGGTTACCAAATGTATGTCAAAATGAACTTTAGAATGAGACCATTCAATTTAATCTGAGAAGTACACTTGTTAACTCAATGCATCAGCAAAATTCCTACTTTTAGCATTAGAAAGCCATGTAATAAAAGTCACAATGGACAATGTTCCTTTTCTTTCAGTTCCAATTCAATACTATAAGTAGAAAACAATTTCCTCCGGTAAATTGGTCTAGTTTCTATAAACATCAATTAATAAGGAAAATCTATTTAGCTCAATAACATAACCCTTACCACAAGAAACAGTTACTGTAATGTGCCTATAACTATTGTATTGATTGTCTATCACATGGAGGCTATAAAATAAACAGATATCTCCATTATTTGTCCAATGATACTTTTATTTGTTCCTAAGGCATTCAAATAATGGTGTTTTAACAGTCAATTGTAGTAATAAAGTCCTAAATAGGTGGAAAAAAGTTATTGGCGACATTTAATTAACTTGATGTACATGTATGTTCACATCCTCTGACAAAGTTAGTTGATGTTTATACTTTAAAAAAAATTAAAAGTGATTAATATTGTACAGAACACTAGATTTTCTCAATTTTAAAGACAAATCTATGTTAAAGTTTCATGTATCACTTTATAATTACAAACAAAACATGAGCGCAACAGTTTGCTTGAAGCAAGATGTCCAATCTTGTTTGCAATGTCTACATGTGTTCTCTTTTTTATCACAATAATTTTCATCGGAGGGCATAGTCAAGTTAACACTTGATTTGATTTGATTTAAGGTGTTTTAACACTACTTTTGAGCACCGCTTTTGGACTATTTCGTGGCGGCTAGTTTTTCTTGGTGGAATAAGCTGGAGACCATATACATGTACTTGACAACTTTTAACATGTTTAAAACTTGTGGAAGATACAAATTAAATGACTTTTATCTATTGCCTCAGTTGGATTCCTTGAGTACCTGAGAGGTGAACATACATTTTAGGTAAACGGAAAAAAAGTCACAGGATAAAAAGTCACAATATCCCTTATACTGACCAGGTGTTAGGAGATTAGTGGAAAATAGACTTAGCAGTGAAATTTACACCTGCAATTTCTATAATCATTGAATTTTAAACTGTACCATGTATTATACTAAAATATTTAGATTATACTTCTGCTATTAAATAAATGACTGCATCTACGCCTAGTCCAAACTATTAATTCCTGTGACAGTATACATGATCATACATGTAATGCATTTAGACAAACTAAAAATGTAATATTTATCAAAAAATTGATGCATTTCTTTACTGGATCTCTGTAAATCTACACAGAAATAAAAGAAAGTACTTTTTGTTTACTTCAAATGTCAATGGAGCCATACAGTAATAAATGATAAAAAAAAAAAAAGATTTCAAGGCATACATGGGATCCAGGGAAGGCACTCTTTGAAAATTTTAGTGAAATGTAAATTTGCCTAAATTAGGAGTCTAAAACTTTTTAAAAGTCATTTCTCTGGGTGCCATTTTAGTCTTTCATTGTTTATATAGAACTATTGGATATTATAACATGTACATGTAATGTGACCAATTTACAAAAAGTTGCTTCTGTGAATAATTGTAAAAAAGGTTGCGCAGAAGTCAACTTTTTTTTAAAAACTTCAATTAATTTGAAATATATATAGTTGTTCAAGTCACTAAAGTGGTTCAATTATGAAAAATGTAATGTTTACATGTAAACTGTAAAAATTTCTAAACATGTTTACATAACTTTAAAAGGATGTATATACCTAAGGTAAAATGCCCTTTCATTGGGTGATTGATCACACAGACATCATAATTATGCACTATTAATCTTTATAAACCAATAGGTAAACACAAAACAGTGCTATTTAATTTGTTGCATTTTTCCTGAAGTGACAAAATTGTTAAGTTTTGTATCACTATATGTTTGTCATATTGAGTATAAAATGTTTAGGGTATAAATAAACAAACAATTAGGGCTACAGGTATATGAAAATTAGACAAAAACCCATCAAACATTCAATATTTCTAGAATAAACAACAAGATCTTCATCAAAAACAAGTTTCCACATGAATTTGAATAAAAAAAAGAGATATTTCAAGAATATTTTATACAGTATATATGTAAGGGCATACATTTTTGTGCTACATTTGTAACTTCAAAACCAACCCAAGTAAACTGTAAAAATCTACTTGTTTAAGATGAGAGGGAGAACACAACCATTTCTTTATAAACTTGGTTAACATGTTTTGTAGATGAATGAATGTACATTTGTATATATTTATTATATAACTTATCTGTAGGGAAACAGTGGTTTATTGTATAAATATATGTTAAGTTGTCTTTTTTTTCACTTTAGACAATACTATATCATGATTCATAAAATTGCAACTGTTCTGTTTATCAATTCAACATTCAGATGTTTTCAAACTACAGGAAAAGAAAAATGTTCAAATAATCATAATTCATAAATTTTACATGAAATTTATGTAGCAAAATAATCTCCCATATGGAATAGGATCCCAGTTATGGCAACCAGTCCGGTACCCACGAATGTAGTTCTTAAAAAAAATATATAACTTTTGTTATAAATTGTGTAGTGTTATTATTTCACTAGTTCTGTAACTGAATGTAGATTTATTTGAAAGGGTAGGCTTTGTAGTTTGAATTTCTATTAAAATTTTGATTGATTTAAATGTAATCTGGCGTCAGTACATAGAGTAAATTGCCAAAATTCTAGCCTTTATTCTTTCCCGGAAGTAGACAGACTGACCCTGTTGTCAATAAAAACTAAATTTTGCAACGGAATGCCGGTCATGAGGCACTGAGATTGTACTTAGACACTTCAAAATGAATGCCTAACATGAACCAGAAGTCCCAAGGTGGCTATCAAAATTATTTATTGAACAGGACCCTATGTATTTACTATGATTTTCAATGCGTTCCAATGGGGCAAATAATTGGGTCCCCGTTCTATATATATATCATTGCTTTTTTTGTGACCTCTAAATAATCAGTAACCTTGTAAAGGTTAATTCTCGAGGAGTTTCTAGTTTAGACCCAAACAAATTCAAGAGAAAATTTTTCAAGAGACTCAATAGTTTTTAAAACAAGTACAAATGCATCTACATGTACTGTATGTTATGTACGATTTCTGCTTAGTATATAAATCTATCATTTAAAACTTGTGGTAGTTTCTCAACCTGCTGGGGTAATCCAGCTCAATTACAAATATGTGACACAGTGTGTTTTTATATATACATGTATATATAGCCAAAAAAGTAGACCGAAACATTTATTAGTATTTTTAGATAGTCAGTTGTTATATGATAATTATGAAACTGAGAAAAATGTACAAATTTATATAAAAGTTAGCATACATGTACATACTAAAATTGCAAATTTTGAAAGATTATAACAAAACTTTCCTTTATCCAAATCACAACAAAAAGATACTTTAAATGAAAAAGTTACATCGTTTATAGATTTTTTAATATAAAGATATACGTGTAGAACATGTACATGTACATGTAATCTGTTGGCTTAATATAGACTTAAATAAGACAAACTTTGAATTCGCTGAATTGTAAGAAGTTTGTAAATTGTAACTTAAGTAGCAGCGACTGCGTCATACATTTGTGTTTGTGCTGACATTATCTAGAAAAAAGCAGGATGCAAATACATGTTACATTTTGTATGTACAGTTGTATTTTAAAGTTAAATTATTGTAGAGTACTCAGTAACAATATTGTTATATGTCATGTACGTACGTGGGATATTATTAATAAACATGCAACTTTTATTTAGTTTGATCTCTCTTTCAAATATGAATTTGACAGTTTTATTTGTTTATAAAACTTCAGGAGATAATATCAAAATGGTTTGTACCACAGATGTAATTTGTGAATAGCCAAGAGAAATCTTTCTGTGTTGCCCGACACTGCGTAAAGTTTTCGCGCGGAACCATTAACATTCAGCAATGAATCCGGTTCCTTACCTGGAAGAAGAAGAAGAAGATGTCCAAGATGATCACCTCCCCCCCTTTTTCAGATCAGCATTAGCCATTACCTTTCGAAAGTCTGTAATTCTATTAAACATGTCTATTTGGATTGCAGACGATACAATTCAACTGTGAACATAGTAATTGATCTAAGATATGCGGTCCTTAACGTTGTTTCCAATATTGCAACCTGATCGGGACAGTCCCGTCCGCCGACAGGTACGCTTTTCTGTAACAATTCTGTGAGATACTATATTGGAAGTATACATTGATCACCACTTAATCAAGTCATATTGTATGGCAAATTTAGCTTATATCCCTATAATACTTTTGAATAAACCCTGAAAATCACCAGCTGTCTTTTATTTGTTTGCCTCGTTCCAAAACAAATTTTGTTGTGTAATTTCCGGATGTAAAACCGGAATATACAGGTAAAATCTCCGTATAAGCTATCAAGATCTTGACCCCTCAAGAGGCATTTACTCAAACTATAACAATTTCACAATGATTATAGCATAATGAATTATTTAAGATACATTAATAGCGCAGAAATAGTTGTACATATGACAAACACTTTGTCTGATTGGACAAATTTATATTTGATATCGTTCCCAAAGTATAAGTTATAGCAGAGACATATATATAATACAATGTATTATATGTCTCTGGTTATAGTAAATATTAGCATTACAAAAACATGTATAGAACTAGATTGAAAGGTTGTCTAGAATTCGCTTCTTTTAAGGATAATGTTTATATATTCGATTGTCATTGAAGATTTAAACTAGATAAAACTTGAAAGTTCCGAAAAAGGTGAAGTTCAAAGTAAGAATTGAAAGTAAACCGTATTGGAATGGTCATCACGTCAGTTTCTAGGCTAATAAAAAAAAATCTTGTCAAAGTAATGATTTTCGTCTTCAATACCAACAGAACGAAAAACAATACATGTCACATATTTATCTTCATTCGGCACATATGGTTTAGGGACACTTCGATGTTTTATTAGTAGGAATGAGCAGCTGAGACATCCAGTACCCGCGTCAGTGACCGTGGCATTTTCATATATGTTAAAGAGCAAAAATATCTAATACTCAGTAATATTTATAGCAATTATGAGTAAGCTATTTCAGGGGCGGATCCAGTTTTTTTTAAAAGGAGGGGGTCCCAACCCAGGATAAAAGGGGGGTTCCAGCTATATGTCCCCATTCAAATGCATTGATCGACCTCAAAAAGCATTTACGACAGTGGTTTTAAAAGCATATGGCAACATAGTAAATGCCCCACTACTATCTCACACACACTTATTCTTATTTTTTAATATACTATTTTTAATCTTGAAAAAAATCCTAAAATTTCTGACTTTCAACTGAAAATTAAAATTTTAAACTATAGTATATGCGTAGTTTCCCATTTTCCATGATGAATTGTTTTTCTACCATTACTTAAAATTTGACAGTAAATATAAGTTACTGTTCACTGTATGAGGTTTGTACCGTTTAAAATCAGATTTGGATTATTAATATTTACAACATTTGACCGACATATAAAAGATTTTGATTCCTTGATTATGTAACTGTAACATTGCAATAAACAAAAAAACTATGTTAATTGGACATGCTTTGATACTCTATATGCCCTTGAATTTTTACTAGATAACATTTGTGTTCGCTTTGGGGATTCCGTATATCGTCAGATTATTGGAATTCCACTGGGGACTAACTGTGCACCACTTATTGCGGACCTGTGTTTGTATTGCTATGAGTTACAATTTATGACAAAAATAGGCAAAGACCTATCGAAACAACATCTGATAAACGAATTTGATAATATTTTTAGATATTTGGGTGATATTTTGGCTCTCAATAATGACGACTTCAGTATGTATATTAAAAAAAAATATCCTGTTGAACTTACTTTAAATAAAGCTAATACTAACAATGACCACTGCCCTTTCCTTGATCTTGATATCTATATCACTAACGGAAAGCTAAATACTAAAATTTATGATAAAAGAGATGATTTTTCATTTCCTATCGTTAATTATCCATTTTTAGATGGAGACGTTCCCTTGTCACCATCTTACGGTGTTTATATATCTCAACTTGTACGATTCGCTCGTGTATGCAACAATGTTTTGGATTTTAACGAGAGAAATTTGTGTAAGTTACTGAAAAATTATTACACCAGGGTTTTCGATATCACAAACTAGTCAAAACATTTACTAAATTTTATCATCGGTATAAGGACATCATTCGTAAATATAGCTCAACATGCAGACTTTTTATACGTTCAGGTATTTCACATCCAATTTTTTATGGAAATATTCTTTATAAAGCACAAAGGTGTCAGTATTTACCTCAGAAACTAACAAAACCTTTGAATAGACTTATTAAGAAGAAGGGATATAGTTACGATACTGTTGTCAGGTCATTAAAGATTGCATATTTTGGCGTTAATATTGATTCACTTATAGGGTCTTTGCATCGGAACTAAACACATTTATGCAAAAAACAGTTGTTGGCATGACACGGGTTATGTTCTTCTCATATATGTTATGGTGGTATGATACTAAACCCCTAACGGGAAGGATTGTGCCTAATGTTCATATGATGAAATCATAATCTTTCAGTCAGTTCAATTGAAGTCTGGAGCTGGCATGTCAGTTAACTGCTAGTAGTCTGTTGTTATTTATGTATTATTGTCGTTTTGTTTATTTTCTTTGGTTACATCTTCTGACATCAGACTCGGACTTCTCTTGAACTGAATTTTAATGTGCATATTGTTATGAGTTTACTTTTCTACATTGGCTAGAGGTATAGGGGGTGGGTTGAGATCTCCCAAACATGTTTAACCCCGCCGCATTTTTGCGCCTGTCCCAAGTCAGAAGCCTTTGTTAGTCTTGTATTGTTTTAATTTTAGTTTCTTGTGTACATTTTGGAAATTATATTAGTATGGCGTTCATTATCACTGAACTAGTATATATTTGTTTAGGGGCCAGCTGAAGGACGCCTTCTGGTGCGGGAATTTCTCGCTACATTGAAGACCTGTTGGTGACCTTCTGCTGTTATTTTTTTCTATGGTCGGGTTGTTGTCTCTTTGACACATTCCCCATTTCCATTCTCAATTTTATATATAAAAAAAAATTAATCTGCGAACCGAGTCTCTTTGTTGCGAAACGGTTCCATGTAAAAGTATCACTTTGTTAGAATATAAATGGAAAGAAAGGTTTATTCATAACTATTAAAAAGGCCTAAATTTCTTGTTTTCATGACGACATCTATATTCGCCGTATTTTCCCGATTTATGTTTATAATTTCTTACTATACAGTAGCTGAGGTTTAAATAAAAGATTGATCTAGCTTCAAGTCGCTGGTCTTAGTTTTCAAAATAATTGTACTTTTAAAAAAGAAGACATCAGTGTCTAGAATATAAGACTATCAAATTTAATAAATGTTAGTCTTAGCAATATTATATCTGACAAACAGGTGTTATAAACTATAATAGTATGTCTGAATTTAAGCAATAATTAACTCCCTGAGTCCCATTTTGAGTTACTTAAAGTCTTTTATACTGAGATAAATATAATTGAGTATGGAGATGGGGAATATGCCAAAGAGCTGGCAACAACCCGACCTAAGAGCTGGCAACAACCCGACCAAAGAGCAGGCAACAGCCGTAAGCCACCCGGGGGCAATGAATGGGTCTTCAACGCAACAAGAAAATCCCGCACCCCGAGGTAGTCCTCAGCGGCCCCTAAATAAAATTGTGTACTAGTTCAGTGAAAATGGACATAACACTAAACATATAAATGAATTAAAGAAAAAAAAAACCAACAAGACTAACAAAGACCAGAGGCTCCTGACTTGGGACAGGCGAAAACATGTGGCGGGGTTAAACATGTTTTATATGATCTTAAAACCCTTCCCTTATATACCTCTAGCCAATGTAGAATAAAGAAACACATAGTTATACGCACAGTAAAACTCAGTTCTAATGAAAATCCGAATCCGATGTCAGAATAGATGACAAAAGAAACTAAGCACTAAACCAAAATACCCCAAAGGAGGGCCTTGTACTAGGTTCTATGCATTACCTTTTTTGTTGAAAGTAGTTCACGCTAAATCAGATAAAATATACTTGAACTGCCAAAAACATTAAAAATTCAGTTAAAAGACAGGAAAATATGAAGCTTTAAGAAAAACGGAAAATAGGAAGCTTTAAAAAGCCTCGAAAATTGGAAGCTATAAAAAAGACATGCAGGAAAACAGGAATGCAGGAAACCAGGAAGCATTAAAAGACAGGAAAAAAGAGGCCATCTAAGGACTGGGAAAAAGGAAGCCATGAAAGACACGAAAATATTTAGCTTTCAAAGTTCGAGAAAATATTTAGCTTTCAAAAGGCATGAAAATAGAAAGCTTTCAAAAGACAAGAAAATATGTAGCTTTCAAAAGACACGAAAATATGTTGCTTTCAAGACTTGGAGACATAACATGAGAAGCTTTCAAAAGACAAGAAAGTATGTAGCTTTCAAAAGACACGAAAATATGTTGCTTTCAAAAGACACGAAAATATGTAGTTTTCAAAAGACAAGAAAAAGACAAGAACATATCATATGTAAAAGAAAAGAACAAAGACGGTTTTAAAAGAAAGCTTTTAAAAAAGAATTAGGAAATAGGTAGCTATCATGACCTTTCATAAGACAAATCAAATAAACTCATCATAGATACCAGGATTATTTTTTTTATATTTACGCCAGAGGCGCGTTTCGTCTACAAAAGACTCATCGGTGACGCTCTAATCAAAATTTACAATTTTCTACATTGTATAAACATATATCAAGTCTCAACAATCCATTGCTAGTCGATTACAATATTTTAAATGAATAAATAAAACGCCAAAATTTTATTTTAGTGAGGTCCAAAAAAAAGGGGGGTCCATTCCCCAAATACCTGTGCCTAAAAGTAGGGCCAAATACAGCTAAGGTAATCTATTCCTAAGGTAGAAATGACTTTATAGTTTTTTTTTCAAAAAACAAAAAATGATCCAAATTATTTTTATGATAAAAGGGAAATAACTGCAACACCATCTCTGTTTTTTGTTAAAATCATGTGATATCGATTTGTCACATGACAGCAGGATGGCGGCTTGCTTGAAACTTTTCATAACTTTCTATTATTGTACCTGTTTTATGATTGCTGGTGTTGTAGATGGAAAACCAAATTTTGTCATATTGCTTATGGATGATGTAAGTTATGAAGGGGTATCCATCTGTATTTTTTTCTGCTGAAAAGATAATAGCTATTCTGAAATTCAGAATGATCAACACAATCTGGGACCAATATGATAAGATAGAAATAAGATAAGATATTTTCCACCAAACAAATATATCCATATTTATCAGGTTTAATTGCATCATACTACATTAGTCCTATACTGAACATATGTACTCTAAAAAAAGGGGGAGGGGTATATTCATTTTTGTCGAGCCTGCAACTCTTGTTGCAGAAAGCTCGACATAGGGATAGTGATCCGGCAGCGGCGGCAGCGTTAGCTAACTTATTAAAAGCTTTATATTTTAGCAGGTGGAAGACCTGGATGCTTCATACTTTGTATATAGATGCCTCATGTTATGAAGTTTCCGTCAGTCACATGTCCAATGTCCTTGACCTCATTTTCATGGTTCAGTGACCACTTGAAAAAAAAGTTCAGATTTTTTGTAATGTTGAATTCTCTATTATTATAAGTAATAGGATTACTATATTTGGTATGTGCGTTCCTTGCAAGGTCCTCATGCCCGTCAGTCGGTTTTCACTTGACCTTGACCTCATTTCATGGATCAGTGAAAAGGTTAAGTTTTGTCGGTCAAGTCAATATCTCAGATACTATAAGCAATAGGGCTAGTATATTCGGTGTATGGAAGGACTGTAAGGTGAACATGTGTACTGGCAGGTGTCATCTGACCTTGACCTTATTTTTATGGTTCAGTGGTTATAGTTAAGTTTTTGTGTTTTGGTGTGTTTTTCTCTGACATACTTTATGCAATAGGTCTACTTAATTTGTTATATGGAATGATTGTAAGGTGTACATGTCTAGCGGTAGATGTCATCTGACCTTGACCTCATTTTCATGGTTCAGTGGTCAAAGTTAAGTTTTTGAGTTTTGGTCTTTTTATTTAATATTATATGCCAAAGGTCAACTATATTTGGTGAATGGAAATATTTTATGATCTATATGTCAGTCCCGCAGGTTTTATTTGACCATGACCTCAATTTCACAGTTCATTGCACAATGTTAAGTTTTTGTGTTTTGGTCTATTTTTCTATTTTTAATAGGTCAACTATATTTGTTGTATGGAAGCATTGTAAGCTGTACATGTCTGCCTGACATGGTTCATCTGACCTTGACCATATTTTCATGGTTCATTGGTCTTTGTGTAGCTATCTTGGTTAATGTTAAGTTTATGTGACAGTTGGACTATCAACATAATATCAATGAATAGTAAAGAAGGCGAGACATTTCAGCGTGTGCACTCTTGTCTTTTGGTTTTTCTGAAATTTTCTTTTCAATTATTTTGCTGTTTTTACTTTAAATAGGCAACCCAATGACATATTTCTTAATGACTCACCAAAAATCGTGTAGCAATTTTACTTATAATGTTTACCTCAACATCATTTTGACTGGTGGAGAGATCGATGTCCCATTGGCAATCATAGCACATCATCTCATAGTTTAAATTTATATCTATGTCACAGGGTAAAAGACCACTTGGTCTTTCTTAATAGGGCGTTGAATATTGTGACTAAATAACATGTAGCAAACCATTTATTTCACACTGTAAGTACATAATTATTTCAAATGTTAACTTGAAGTTTCCTTATAAATTGAACTATGAATTGGATAGAAGTACATGCATGATAAGGCCTAAACATACCTGCCAACTGTCACTATTTGAGGGGGATTTCCCCCATAGAGGCTCCCAAATTGAAATTTTTAAAGAGCAATTGTGTCCACAATTTTAACAAAACAATTAATTTTACAATGAATTGCGGCTTATAAAAGTAAGAAGAAGCCAAAAAACAACATAACACAGTATTTGAGGGCCCCCTTGAAGTTTTTTTGGAGTAAGGCAGCCATCTTGCATGCGAAACCCCCATGGTAATTTTGAAAACTTGGCAGGTATGCCTAAAAGAAAATGTGCTTACCTAAAAGTAGGGAAAAAGTTAGGTGTTCCTCATGTAGTGTGCGTGCTAAAGTGTGTGAAACTCGCATTAGTAAGAGTTCACGGTATATATAATTCTAGAAAAAGTGGCGGGGTTGCATGCACAATAACTTCGTGCAGAGTAGTATATAGAGTAAAGTCTTTTCTAACTGTCCGTCAATGAATGAATGAATGAATGTATGAATGAATGTAGTAAATATATAGTACACACAACACATAGTGTAGTACTAGTATTTAACTGTACTTTGGTGACATTTAATATAATACACAAACTAACATCTAAAATTTCACTTCATTATTTACCTTAAATTTTATGAAATCTGATCACAGTCATGACAGTGAGAAATATAAACATTAAGCCACCTTTTTATGCAAATTTTAGATTGGCTAACAAAAAAAGAATTTTTCATATTTTAAACATTTTAAAAACCCAACAAGATGTCCATGTGCCCAATATTATAGCATTAGAATGGGATAAGAACCTACAGGACTATATACTGCATGATTACCATAAAAATAAAGGATATATTTTGCTTGTTATTTGCTTGTTATTTGCTTGTTGTTTACCTAATGAGTGCTAAATGTCAGTGGCAAACATTTCATGAATTTCCAGACAAGTATTAATCAAAATCAGAGACAAAATCAATCCAAAGGCACGCAAAAAGATGAATATTTGAAAATGAAATGAAATTTATTCCCTGTTGTACATGTATTTAGTGATTAATAATTGCAATGCTAGACTAAAATTAATTTACAATTAATGTAAATCATATACATGTAGCATCCAAAAATTAACACTTATAATCAAAAGACATCAAGTGGTCAACACAGAGTCTTCAACAACATTTACTATGGCAAGCTCTTTAGTAAATGCAAAAGAAGATTTTGCAACACCAAATTTTCCAACAGTTAAACTTACAAAAAAAAAAATGATAAAAAATAAATGTAGAACTTAACACATAAGAAATCTGTTGATAATGGAAAAACAAACATGCAAAAGCCTTTTAAATCCAAATAGCCATTTCAATTTTTCTGTGCAGTTAAGACTTTGTTAATGTCTCAAAGTTTTTGTTATTATTGTTGAATTTAAAAAAATCACTAATTACATTTCAATTTTAATTATATGAAAATATTAGTGGTACACATGATTTCTTTATACTGTTACAGTCATTTAATATGTTTTGTTTTTGTTACAACAGTATCCTTAATTTAGTTTTATTTCATTGCAGATGGGATGGGGTGACCTTGGGGTGTTTGGAGAACCCAACAAGGAAACACCGTTTCTTGACAAAATGGCTGCTGAAGGAATGATCTTTCCTGACTTTTATTCAGCTAATCCTTTGTGTTCACCTTGTAAGTTGTACAAGAAGGTAACATGTAAACTAGAATATAAGTACATTTGTATTTAAGGAAATCAACAGTAGTAGTCTACAGAAAAGTTTAAGTATTCTTTTGTTCAATAATGAGAATAAACATTAGATGCTGAACATTACCTTTTTGACTGAAATGTGTTGTTACATAGTTATCAAATTTTAAATATAAATAACACATTGTTAACTTAAACATTTTGCTAAAGCCGTATGACATGTTATTTAAGACATTGCATTCATTGATGGTTTGAATCATTTGAATTCAGTAATACTCATAATTTTATTTTTATAGCATGTATATTAACTCCTAAAGTTTCATGTCAAATCTTTCATAAAGAAACATTGTAATTGTGAGACCTTTTATTTTGAGGTTTTAAAAATTAACAGCTTTTTTTATAAACAGTAAAAGTGAATGATAATAACATATTATTTATTTGCTTACCTGGCCCGAAGGGCCAAGTGAGCATATGCCATCACTTGGCGTCCGTCGTCGTCCGTCGTCTGTCGTCTGTCGTCGTCTGTGGTCGTAAACTATTTCAAGAATCTTCTCCTCTGAAACTACTAGGCCAAATACTTCCAAACTTTAACTGAATGTTCCTTAGGGTATCTAGTTTATAAATTGTATCCGAAGTTTTGATCTATCAACAAACATGGTCGCCATTGCTAAAAATAGAAAATAGGGGTCAAATGCAGTTTTTGGCTTATATCTCAAAAACGAAAGCATTTAGAGCAAATCTGACTTGGGGTATAAATGGTTAATTAGGTCAACAATGAAGATCTATCAGCCCTGAAATTTTCAGATGAATCAAACAATCCATTGTTGGGTTGCTGCCACTTAATTGGTAATTTTAAGGAAATTTTGCAGTTTTTGGTCATTATCTTGAATATTATTATAGATAAAGATAAACTGCAAACAGCAAAAATGATCAGCAAAGTAAGATCTACAAATAAGTTAATATGACCAAAATTGTCAATTGACCCCTTAAGGGGTTACTGTCCTTTAATGACAATTTTTCACAATTAGTTCATCATATTTGCTAACTTTAAAAAATCTTCTCCTCTAAAACTACTCAACCAAACTTCAACTGAATGATCAGTAGGGTGTATAAAATAAAGTCTGTGTTTTATTTTCTTTTTCGTAAAAAAACATGGCCGTCATGGCTAAAAATAGAACACAGGATAAAATGCAGTTTTTGGCTTATATCTCAAAAACTCCAGCATTTAGAGCAAATAAGACAAGAAGTAAAAGTATTTATTAGGTCAAGGTCTACCTGTCCTGAAATTTTCAGCCGGATTGGGTAACTGGTTGTTCAGGTACAATGCCCCTGAATTGATGATTTTTAAGAAATTTTGCAGTTTTTGGTTATTATCTTGAATATTATTATAGATACAGATAAACTGTTAATAGCAAAAATGTTAAGCAAAGCAGGATCTACAAATAAGTCAATTTGACCAAAATTGTCAATTGACCCCTTAAGGAGTAATTGCCCTTTAAAGACTTTTTTCACAATTTGTTCATCATGTTGACTTACTTTAAAAAATCTTCTCCTTTGAAACTGCTGTATCAATTTCAGCCAAACTTAGGCTAAATGAGTTTCAGAGTATCTAGTATAAATTTAATATCTTATTTCCTTGTATGTCAAGAAACATAGCTCCTATGGCTAAAATAGAACATAGGAGAATTTTTTAATTTTTTTTGCTTTTGAAGAAAATAGGACAATTCAAAGAACATTTAAATAAATTGAAAAGCCAAAATAATCATTGAGAGATTTAACCAAAAAATTAAGGTGAGCGATTCAGGCTCTTGAGAGCCTCTTGTTTTATTTAGCCAGAGCAGCATTACTGTCAGGACGGTTACCTATAAGGAATGGATTCTACACAACTAATGCACATGCTAGAAATGGTAAGGCTGTTCTGAAGTAACTTTATTCCTCTCATGAGTTATAACAAACCAAAAGAAAACAAAAAGCACCATTGTTTTGAAAAAAAGTTACTAAGCGATGCTGTTTTATAATATGTTTAAGTTTTTAACACTTTCTGTGATATAATATGTGCTGATGATTAAGAACTACAATATCTGAAAGGTCTCTAATTGTTAATACTATCTAGATATCAAACAGAACCAAAAAAATATGATGTTTTGAAATTTATACTAAAGGAATGAATTTGATATCTTAAAATTGTTTACATCATCAATATCAGCTTTATTTATAGGATATTTACATCATTTTGTAAATGATATAAAAATATAAAAAAATGTGGTTTGTCATTTTATGTGAAAGAAATAATCACACTTTTTTTTAAAGATTTTAAATAAAATAAAATCCACGTTAACTTATATCAATGTTCTGGTTTCAGCTTATACACCTCAGATAATAACAGGTGGGATACCAGATTCTGAGATTTTGTTGCCAGAAGTTCTCAAGAAGCTTGGATATAGAAACAAACTTATTGGAAAATGGTATGGAAACTTATATCTTTTGATTTCTTAATATGGTACCAATGTTCTTAATAAATACCTGTAAAGGTGCAATAGATTAAAGGGTTGAATTGTGTAATCTCTCTATGTATATAGTGATGAAGTCACTTATAAAACATCTCAGCTAAAGCTCTAGATAGTAAACATAGAACTAGTGTTTTTTGCCTTACCCCATACACTTGGAAAACCAAAAGACATTCACAGGTCAACATGCAGTCTTCAATAATAAACCAGGCAAGGTATTTTAAAGTGTGTACACTCTTGTTTCCAAAGAAATATGCTATTTTACTATCAGGCTTTTAGCTATAGGTCACAAACTACAATATTACCAAAGATGGAAACAATTTGTTTTTCTTGAATGATAGGCACCAAGATCACATACTCCTTGTCATTGAAGATATTTAAAAAAGGCCGTAAATTACAAATGTTTAGGTCACAGACAACAATTTAACTGAATCTAAGAAAAAAAAACATGTATTTTACAATGACAGGCATTTAGGTCACAGGCCACAATATCATCCATTGAAGCACGGTTTTGATGAATGGTTTGGTGCACCCAACTGTCATTTTGGACCCTATAATGACATTGATACACCAAATATACCAGTTTATAAAGATGCTGAAATGGCTGGCAGGTAGGTCACTAACTTTAAGGATAGCCAAGAATTAAAAAAAAAGCAAGCAGAATGTTGAAAGTCATGTATTGTAAAACTTTTTTTATTCCTGAACTATAACTTCCTATAAGATTTGTAATAGAGCCATTTATAGTTGGTGTAATCTGAAATTAAATAAGCCAAATTATATTATCATCAATTATTTATTTTGTTTTTTGTTTCAATAAAGCAATAAAGAGAGAAAATGAAATTGGAACTTATGTATATTTTTTGTAATAATCACAGTTAAACAATTGATGGAGTTGCTGGTTTTTTTCCTGGGTGGGTTACTAACTATCTTTTAGGATATATATGTGCCCACAGCACTTGCCAAATCATACTATGTTCTAACCAGAAAACATTGAAAAACATACCCTGTTCTCAACAAAAATATCGAAAAACATACCCTGTTCTATACACGCTCAGAAATGTATACCCAGTTCTAGACCATATAAAATAGATGCAGTTCTAACCTGGGTTCTAGACTGTATTCCTTAAACAGTAAAATAAGAGATTCTGTTCTATACAAATACTTTGTTTAAAACTAGACCCTGTTCTCACCAGCAGAGCATTAAAAAGCTACCCTGTTTTGCGGCACACTCATACCACTAAAAATATAGGAGGTACCCCCCCTTTTTTTTATAGAAATCTATGGCCAAAGGCAAAGGGAGATAATTCAAGACTAAATTTCCATGATAATGAATTTTGTTGATGATCTTGTTGAAAGAGAAGTGTAATGTTAATTTGGAAAACATATCAAGAATTTAACAGTTGATTTATTCTCATTTTATTCATGACACTTTTTATTTTAACATTTAGATACTATGAAGAATTTGCAATTGACAGGAAAACTGGGGAATCAAACTTAACTAAGATGTATTTAAATGTAAGTATATTCATGTGTAGTAATAAATTTAAAACCAAAGTTTGCTGAAGCATTTACTCCTTGCATTTAATATAAAAAAATAAATAATTACACTATGCATAAATGGAATAAATAATTACAGTGAAAGTCCAGAAAACTGCAATCCTTCAAAAATAGAACCTTTGCTAATCAAGCATTTCATAATTTGTTTTACAACTTTCTTTAAAGGAAGCTCAGAAGTTTATAAAGAAACAAGCAGCGAAGAAGGAATCATTCTTTTTGTACTGGGCTGCTGATGCAACACATGATCCTTTATATGCCTCATCAAATTTCCTAGGGACAAGTAATAGAGGACTGCAAGTTTACTTATATTTTTTTAATCATGCCTTTCTGTAATATAATATTATGTTTGGAGTGATTATTTGAAGGTGTGACATAGTAATTTACATGTTTACCTAAAAGAGTTAAGATGGGGTAAAATTTAAATGTTAGCCTTAGTAACCCAAATTAATATCTTTGTCACATCATATCTTTATGAATTATTTTTTGGTAAAAAAACTTTTTGGGGAAGCTTTGTTGCTCATATTTAAATATAATAAATGGATAGATCACAAAATGATGACCTTTTTGTCCTTAAATGTATGACATTTTGAGACATAAAGCTAAAATTCAAGAACAATTTCAGATGCAACAAAGCGTTAGGTTTAGCAAGATGTTAAGGATGTTATTAATAGATTTACTTTATTTTGTTGAGTTTGCAAATGGTTTGAGAAACTGAGGATAATATCATTTCAATCAACAAGTGAGTCAAACAATTAACCTGGTAAACTAGCATAATACAATGTATATTGACTGTTTTAGGTATGGAGATGCAGTTAAGGAACTTGATTATTCTGTAGGACAGATTTTACAGTCGTTGATTGATAATGGTGTAGATAAAAATACTGTAGTATTCTTCTCTTCTGACAATGGAGCTGCTACTTATGCCAAAACAGGTGGTAGGTACATGTTTATATTTGATAAAGGTTAAGATATTTCTAGATTTTGATCTCAAGAATCTATGCACCTTTTTGCATACCATATGACTGTTTTATCACAAATGAAAAACCATTACATAACTGATATGAAAAAATACCATATTATAATGAGCTAAACACAAACTGTGAAATAATTCCTGTGAAACAAATACACTTTATAACATGCAAGGCAACTAGTAAAAATATCAAATGATTTACATACAAAAGTGAACCAATGCCTGGTAAATATGTAGTACAATAGAGTCCTTGAAGTGGATACCTTGGGTATGCAGGGTTGTTATGATGAAGAACATAAAATGTAGAAAGTTTAATAACAACAACACTGGAGGGAATGCTGCAGAAAGTTAATTAATCTCCATGATTCAGTGTTAAGGCACCATCACCAGTCACCGAAACATATAAATTGATAAATTTTCTGCAGCAGTCTCTAAAGTGTTGGGTGTTTTAAGAATTTCTACAAAATCAGATGATGTACCAATATTTTGTTAAGGTGGAAGCAATGGTCCTTTCTTGTGTGGGAAACAAACAACATTTGAAGGTGGTATGAGAGAGCCAACGATTGCCTGGTGGCCTGGAGTTGTTCAACCAGGAAAGGTTGGTGGCATCGATTGGTATTCTTTTATCTACATGTATCTGAAATAACATTAAATGGTAAAATAAATCTACTAAAAAGCAGAGACACATATCACTTTGTTAATAACCAGGAGGCTTCATGATTGAGTCAATTTTTTGAATTGCAGTGTGCTAGGTTGTTCAATGTTGGTGCTGCCAATTTTTGGTGCTGAAGAAATTTAAGTGCAAAGTATAACATTATCCCCGTACTGTCTCTTGTAAAATACCAGTTTATAATTATTTATACATGTTACTGTGGATTCACATGGGTTTCAAGGGTACAGGGAAACCGCAAATTTAAATTTTCAATTAATTATAAATTTTCTAAAGGAATAGATGCAGGCTTTGACAAAACCACAAAACTAAATAACCACAAATATGCAAGTGTTCCTCAAACCACAAAAATTGGTACATGTACCCACGAAAATAAATGAATCCACATTATGATTTGTGTCTCTGAATATTTCTTCTGATTGGACAGAGAACCCTTGATAAAATGGTAACCTGAGACTTAAACCCACGGAAAAGCTGCCAGATGAATTTGATGTTCAAATTATTTGGTCCTAAGCATAACTGATGAACTTAAATGTTATTTTAGGCCCAGTGTTATGTGCCCTAAATTGTTAATATGTTTATTGAACACAACATTGATTCTGATACAGGTATCTCATCAAGTTGGTTCTCTGATGGATTTGTACACAACTTTCATTGAGTTAGCAGGAGGATCTATACCTACAGACAGAGAAGTGGATGGAATTAGTCTGAAGGATGTCTTACTTAACAATACAGTCAAAGATAGGTTTGTGAAATGGACAATCAATTTTTATTATAATAAAATATTTTCATTAATTGATTCAATTTTATTTGTAAAAAAATATTGTTTTTCATTATTTAATAGATTTTAAAGGCAGCTTTCCTTATGATAAATCTGACTAGGGAACAAATTTAATGGTTTTATTAACGGTGGAATCCATGAAAAGTAGCACCTCATAAATTACTTTTTCTTACAATTTAAAAATGTATATGATAGTTGCAATTTATTTTACAGGCCATTGTTTTATTATCGAGGGAATGAGCTTATGGCAGTAAGAGTTGGCTTGTATAAGGCACATCTTTGGACATGGACTAACTCAATGAAAGAATTTAATGCAGTGAGTACGTATAGTTCTGCAGTGTACCCCTGTTTTTCTTTATAAAATAACTTTGTTTTTTTGGTCAACTGACAACATTATTTTTTCTTCTTCCAATTTTGATGATTTTTGTTGAGGCTTCAACAATATCTTTAGTTTACGTGATTAGATCACTTTGAAATTTAATTAGACGGTTCAATACCACAAAAGGAAGGTTAGGGTTGATTTTGGGGGATGATGGTCCCACCTGTCTAGGAATTAGGGGCCAAAAAAGGGCACCAAAACAAGCATTTTCTACTTTTAGGATAATAACTTGTGTATAGGTATTTCAATAGCTCTGAAATTGTACCATAATGTTAAATACCACATGTAAAAGGTTTGGATTCATTTTGGGGTCTATGGTGTCAACAGTTTAGAAATTTAGGGCCCAAAATAGGTTAAAAACAAGCATTTTTGTAGTTTCTGGACAATAATTTGTGTGTAAGTGTATGGATTTCTCTGGCATGCTACTACAAAGTTTCTTATTACAAAAGGTAGGCTGGGATTGAGTTTGGGGGTTATTGCCTCATTCTTATAGAAATTAAGGACCAATAACTTGTGTTTAATTGTATGGATCTCTCTGAAATTGTTCTATTAAGTCCCATATACTACAATGGAAAGTCTGGGATCAAGTTTTGGGATAATTGCTCCAAAAAGGGGGGGGGGGTCAAAAAGTTTGGGTGTTCCAATTTTTTTAAGGGGTTCAATTTTTGTCGAGCCTGCAACTTTTGTTGCAGAAAGCTCGACATAGGGATAGTGATCTTAAAAGCTTTATATTTTAGAAGGTAGAAGACCTGTATGCTTCATACTTTGTTTATAGATGCCTCATGTTACGAACTTTCCGTCAGTCACATGTCCAATGTCCTTGACCTCATTTTCATGGTTCAGTGACTACTTGAAAAAAAAGTTAAGATTTTTTTGTAATGTTAAATTCTCTCTTATTATAAGTAATTGGATAACTATATTTGGTATGTGCGTACCTTGCAAGGTCCTCATGCCTGTCAGACAGTTTTCACTTGACCTCAACCTCATTTCATGGATCAGTGAACAAGGTTAAGTTTTTCGTGGTCAAGTCCATATCGCAGATACTATAAGCAATAGGTCTAGTATATTAGGTGTATAGAAGGACTATAAGGTGTACATGTCCAACTGGCAGGTGTCACCTGACCTTGACCTCATTTTCATGGTTCAGTGGTTATAGTTAAGTTTTTGTGTTTTGGTCTGTTTTGCTTATACTATATGCAATATGTCTACTATATTTGGTGTATGGAATGAGTGTCAGGTGTACATGTCTAGCTGACAGGTGTCATCTGACCTTGACCTCATTTTCATGGTTCAATGGTCAAAGTTAAGTTTTTTAGTTTTGGTCTATTTTTCTAATACTTTATGCATTAGGTCAACTATATTTGGTATATGGAAATATTTTATGATCTATATGTTGGTTACACAGGTTTCATTTGATCTTGACCTCATTTTCACAGTCCATTGCTAAGTTTTAAGTGTTTGTGTTTTGGTCTGTTTTTCATTATTTATAAGCAATAAGTCAACTATATTTGTAATATTGAAGAATTGTTAGCTGTACATGTCTGCCTGGCATGGTTCATCAGACCTTGACCTCATTTTCATGGTTCGTTGATCAATGTTTCATTTTCTTGGTTAATGTTGAGTTTATGTGACAGTTGTAATAAAGCTTTATATTTAGGTCTATCAAGATAGTATCAAGGATTAGTAAAGAAGGCGAGACATTTCAGTGTGTGCACTCTTGTTGTTCATAATTTAACAAATTTCAAATATTTGAAAAGTTTCAAGAAGAATTCTGTAATTGCATGTGTAGTATTACATTAGATTAGACTTGACATTTGTTTTGTGTCAGAAACCTATATTATGTCCAAAATTTGATCGCAATCCGACTTCAGAACTGTTTCAAGCTTGAATGTTGTGTCCATACTTGCCCCAACATTTCAGGGTTTGACCACTACGGTTGTATAAAGCTGCACCCTGGGGAGCATCTGAATGTTGTATTTATTAATACATTGTGGTTTTTGTTGTAGGGAATAAATTTTTGTCCAGGTGAAGAAATTGAAGGTGTCACTACTCATGAACAGATGAATAACACAAACCAGCCATTATTGGTTCACATCGGCAGAGATCCTGGTGAAAAGTATATGATAAGGTCTGCACATTTACTATGTTAAACATTATAAGATAGTTACGTACACAAAATTTTCTTTAGAATAATGGTTGGAAATTTAAAAAAAACTAAAAAAAGAAAAGAACAGATGAACATAGAACTTTAGGCAAAGCATTTGTTTTCAGACCTGAATTTTACTTTTCCAATATATTTGTTGTAAAAAATATTATGGTGTGTTTTAAATTTCAGACCAAATTCAGAAGAATACAAAAAAGTTATGCCTGTATTAATGGAGCAAGTAAATAAACACAAAAAGAACCTAGTACCAGGGAAACCTCAGCTCAACATGTGTGACAGATCTGTTATGGTTGGTATATTAACCGTCGGAGGACATTTTAGCGCAGTGATAGGACATTTGAGCGAAAAAAATATGACGTTTTAGCACCAAAGTATAACCCATTTTAGCGCTGAATATAATGGGCATGGAACGTCTCTGAACCATTATTTGTTCACTTTGAATTACACTGAAATTCTGCCCTAAGCTTAGTGAGTATTATTCAACCAGGTAAGTTTTCTCTAAAATGGGATATCGAAAAGACAGGTGAACGGATTGATCCGGCGCTAAAATGGGCTCATATGTCAGTGCTCAAATGTCCTCTTGTAATTCAAAAGTTTTCGCTTAAATGTCCTGCGCCCATATTAACAATGCATGTTAAGGTTTAAAAAAACTATTTTGTCATACTTGGGCTGCAAAGTTCCTTATCACAAGAGGAATGCTAGGATTGAGTTTGGGGGTTATTGCCTTATTCTTTCTAATCAAAATTTTGTAAACGTTATGTGGCATTTGTTGTTGTTTTCTTAAGAAAACAAATACAACGTTTAATAAGTCTTTACTGACCCTGTTTGAACTTTCAATTAAGCATGCATATAATGTTAGTAAACAGTTTCTTTACAAATGTAGAAAAAATATATCGTTTCACCAAGTTCAAGTTAGAAACAAATGCAGCGTTTATACTCACAAATGACCAACGACAAACCGTAGACGCATCTTTAGCAATTGCATAGTTTGTCAAAGTTTATGTAAACTTTGCAAACGTCTGTTAGAAAAAAATTATCAAAACATGTGCGCGCTTAGTCATTTGCATCATTTGTGTTATAAAGAAATGCACCCTATATTACCTTTAACTGATAATATAAACATAAGGACATGTTGTATGATTGCCAATGAGACAACCCTCAACAATAAACCAAATGACACAGAAAAAATTAACCATTTGAAAAATAATGCTCAAAATTAAAAAAAAAAATGTATTTAGCCCTACATCATATTCAAACTAAACAGTTAAATAGGATTTTTTCAATTTTATATATTAATATTAATTATTTCCCTTTTATAATTTGATTATCATTACTAAAAGTTCTTAACTTTTTAAACTAGTATAAAGCTATAGATTGATGGACTTTAAAACTAAAATTTCATCACAATATAAAGATTATAAACTGTTGTTAAAAATAGAAAATATTATTTTTCAGAACTGGTCTCCACCTGGCTGTGAGAAATTTAAATGTCTACAAGGACCATCACCTGCTCCGTATAAATGTAGCTGGCCTCATTAATACTGTGTCTGGTGTGATGTATAAAAGTTCTCAGTAGGCTAAAGGATTATTACGAAGAAGTGTAATTGAATAATGAAATCGTCTTCCAGAAGTCAACAAATGTTGCCAATGTGGGAATTTAATGTTACAAATGTAGGAAATTTAATGTTGCAAATGTAGGAAAATTTAATGTTGCAAATGTGGAAAATTTAATGTTGCAAATGTAAGAAATTTAATGTTGCTAATGTGGGAAATTTAATGTTGCAAATGTGGAAAATTTAATGTTGCAAATGTAAGAAATTTAATGTTGCTAATGTGGGAAATTTAATGTTGCAAATGTGAAAAATTTAATGTTGCAAATGTAGGAAATTTAATGTTGCAAATGTAGGAAATTTGATGTTGCAAATGTAGGAAGTTTAATGTTGCAAATGTAGGAAATTTAATGTTGCAAATGTGGAAAATTTAATGTTGCAAATGTGGGAAATTTTATGTATCAAATGTGGAAAATTTAATATTTTTTAGGGATCTTTTTATTCCTTTACATTAGTATTATGTAGTTAGGTGTATATTCCATGGTTTGTTAATGTGATATGTTTGTTACTGAAAACTTAAAAAAATGAATTTATAATTTTTGTTTTAGAATCTAATGGATTGGTGTACATTAAAAGATTTTAAGCTATTGCTTGTTAATATCCATGGTGTAGGACATTGTTTATTAAACAGTTTATAATTATTATATTACAACAATTATTTTATTATATAAATTAGTATGAAAAAGAGACAGGAACATACAATGTACATACAATACTAGGTAAACTGCTAAGCTTCAAAGTTCAAATGAGACATGATACAAGAATACCACTTTGATTTTAGTAAATTACTTTGAAGTTAATATGGGGCCATCACAATTTATAGGTTTATTTTGTTGCGTATGGTAATACTAGATCTGTATATTTTAAAAAAATTGTTCAACTAATGCATGGCAGCTTTCAATATACTCTTTAAGGTGTTGTATGAAATGTATACTACTTACATTATAAATTTCACAGTATTCATTTTTCACAATTTGATAAGTCATCTTTTCAAGAAAGGTATTTTTTTCTGTTTTCATGTTATTTTATAATGCATTCTGCAATTTTGTAGTTTTGAGAGTTAATAAATTATTGGTATGCATTGTGGAAATTGTACATGATAGTTAATACTTTGAATGAATGCATAATATTTTTCTTTTTTATTTAGTTCACATCAAACACGGATTTTTTGCTGTTGAATATATTTTTGGTTAATATTTTGTCCCAGTTATGTTGCTGTTTGATGTGATTAAATTTAGTACTTTATTTGACTTGATTATTTGTATGACCATATGGTTTATTTTGTTGCGAAAAAATCTGAAGTATTTGAATCCTATTTAGAATTATATATGCATTTAAAAAGTATGTTTCTGTTTAGATTCATATATTGGAAGAGATGTTTCAATCTTCAGTATTTTGTATTCACATGAAAAGTACAAGTTTCTCATTGAATATGTCTCTTTCTTTTCCATAGAGTTGGGAATTTGTTGTTATTTTACTTTTTTCCCCATTTCTCAAAGTTATAAAGGGCAGTAACTCTGAACAAAATAACCCCATCTGCATCCTTTTCTCTTAGATTATGGGTTTAAGTTGCATTAAACTGTTAACTTACATTGCCAATTAATTTCACATAATTATTTTATTCTGTAACTGGTGTTTTATGAGGTAATTCGTTATAATAGCAAAGTGTCTAATATTAATAGGAGAGAGTTTTTGTTTACAAATCTTAAATTGGGGTAATTACAACTTTTTAACAACATTGACCTGTTTCATTCTAGAGGCATTACATAAGGTTGTCTTGTATAAGTAAACCGATGAGTATTTTGACAGCTAGCCTGATTGTATTTAGTGACATTCTTTTATCTTGTTAGAAATTTGATATTCCAAATATGTTGTAAGTGTATAGTGTATTCTTCATTGGTTATTTTTGTTTTTATTTTTTGGAATAAGCCATCATTCCAAATTGTATTTTCATATTCATTTGTATATTTATTTTGTAATTTCTGAGCTCTACTTATTTTTGACTTCTTTACATATTATTGTCTTTTATATAGATATACTATTTTATTGAAAATAAAAATCTCAATTAAGAATTTGGACTTTTTGCATTTAAAGTGAGATTCCATGTGTTGCATACATAACTAGAGGCAGATACAAACAATGATGAACTGACTGACAAGAGTTAATTATATGCCCAAACTTTTTTTTATGGCGGCATGAATATCTCATACCAAAGTCTTCTGAAATGTTTAAGGTAGGTAGAAGATGAAAATTAATTGTATGTGGTTTTAAATGTATAAATAAGGTATAATAGACATTAATGCTATGGAGCTATGTTAAAGACCAAAGAAGTGAAAAAAAAGCACATAGTTGAATCCATTTGGTGATCTTAAGTTACTCACCAAGTGGAGACTTGTTTTATTGGCAAGCATACAAATCTTTTTATTTGTGCCTAATTATGTTACCATTTAATAATTACATCTTTTAACTTACTACTTCAGAATATATTTATTCAAAAAGTGTTTGTTTTTATGCCCCACCTACGATTGTAGAGGGGCATCATGTTTTCTGGTCTGTTTGTCTGTCTTTTCGTTCGTTCGTCCGTATTTCTGTCCATTCATTCGTCCGTCTGTCCTGCTTCAGGGTAAAGTTTTTGGTCAAGGTAGTTTTTGATGAAGTTGAAGTCCAATCAACTTGAAACTTAGTATACATGTTCCCTTTGAAAAGATCATTCTAATTTTAATGCCAAATTAGAAAAATTATTCCAATTTCACGGTCCACTAAACATAGAAAATGATAGTGTGAGTGGGGCATCCGTGTACTGTGTACACATTCTTGTTTTTTATTTCATTTTGACTTTATCTGAAATAGTTTATCACAGAAGTATGAGTAGTGCAAATTTTATGTCAAATATTGTCTTGCAATAGTTTGTGGCTGATAGCACAATGAGAACATTGTGATATAAATATAAATCCAACAAGGTACAAGAACTATATGTCGAGTTGGATGCTAGTTCACAAAGTCACAGTATGGAAGAATTCAGGACTCTGATTCTGAGCTGACTAGTCTTCATTGTTACTCTTCGATGATAATGCTGTGCAGAGAAGTAGCAAGGAAAGCAAGGAAAATGAGAGGGGCATTCAAACTCACAAGTTGAAAATAAACTGACAACTTCATGACTATATAATGTGGGAGTGTGGGACAAAAACCGCTTGCATATAACATTATAAAGTGACATAACTCAAGAACTGTAAAAGTGACACTACCCTTTGTACTAAGTTTTGTGGTAAATACTGTAATGAGCATTGTAGTCATAAAATTAAGTTAGGGCAAACTTAAGTTAGAGAACAGAAATTGTAATGGGGCACAACTCTAGAACAATATATGTGATGCCACAAAAAGTTCAAACTTGATCTGTGTTTTGTGGTAATAAGCATTATGGTATGGGCATCACTCATTGTAGAAGACCATACAGTGACTTATAGCTGTTAATTTCTATGTCTATTTGGTCTTCTGTGTGGAGAGTTGTCTCATTTGCAATCATACCACATCTTCTTATTTTATTGTCGAGCCTTCGACTTTAGTCGAAAAAAGCGAGACTAAGTGATCCTACATTCCGTCGTCTTCAGTGTCGTCGGTGGCGTCAACAAATATTCACTCTGTGGTTAAAGTTTTTGAAATTTTAATAACTTTCTTAAACTATACTGGATTTCTACCAAACTTGGACAGAGGCTTGTTTATGATCATATGATAGTATCCAGAAGTATTTTTTGTAAAAATAAAATTCCATTTTTTCTGTATTTTACTTATAAATAGACTTAGTTTTTTCTGCGGGGAAACATAACATTCACTCTGTGGTTAAAGTTTTTAGAATTTTAATAACTTTCTTAAACTATCCTGGGTTTGTACCAAACTTAGACAGAAGCTTGTTTATGATCATAAGATAGTATCCAGAAGTAAATTTTGTAAAAATATAAATCCATTTTTTCCGTATTTTAATTTTAAATGGACTTAGTTTTTCTGCGGGAAAACATTACATTCACTCTGTGGTTAAAGTTTTTAAAATTTTAATTACTTTCTTAAACTATCTTGGGTGTGTACCAAACTTGGACAGAAGCTTATTTATGATCATAAAATAGTATCCAGAAGTAAATTTTGTAAAAAGATAACTTCATTTTTTCTGTATTTTATTTTTAAATGGACTTAGATTTTCTTTAAGTTAACATTACATACAGTTTGCAGTTAAACTTTTCAAAAACATTCATTAGATTTATAAACTATCCTAGATTTTTACCAAACTTAGACAGAAGCTTCTTACAATCATAAGATGATATCAAGAGGAACATTTTTATTAATTTTTTTCGTCATTTTTGTTGAGCCCGCGATTTACAGCAAAAGTGGGCGAGACACTGGGTTCCGTGGAACCCTTACAAATTTTATTATGTATAAGATTCATAACAAACAAAAATTCAGCAATCTTTTCCATTTGTTAAGTGGCTTATCTCTAGAAAGGTAAAAATGACACTACCAAAGTTCAAACTTGATCGGTGTTTTGTGGTAACATGCATTGTGTACAAGTTGCATAGCTTTTAAAAGAGTAAAACAAAAGTGAAAGAAAGAAGAACGAAAATTCAACAATTGTTCAATTTTGTAAAGGGGAATAACTCTAAAACAGTTTTAAGTAACACCACCAAAATTCTAAATTGATCTATGTTTTGTTGTAAGAAGCATTGTGTGTAAGTGTCATAACTTTTGATTAAGGCAAAATTAAGTAAAAGATAGGAAATCAATTTTGGGACATACAGACAGACAAGGGTAAAACTAAATATCCTATCAACTACGGCGGGGGCATAAAAAGACCAAAAGGAATAAATCAACAGAAAACACTATTATGTGGTAAAAGATTTTATTGATATCACAGATATAGATAATATCACAATGGTATTCAAAATTATAAATTATAAATCAGTCTTAACATCCAATCATAAAATAAATTTGATTTATGATCTTCATAAATGACCAAAATATAACTGTCTAAGATCATGTTATAACAACAGTATATGAATTTAATCAGTTTGATTAAATGACATAATAGAAAAGGATAACAGAAACTTCTAAAAAAAAGTTATCAGTAATAACAGACCACACTGATCCCATCCTCTTTTCAAAAAAAGATGAACAACATATTCCAGATAACCTGAATTTTTAGACACAAAAACTATGACAAAATATGAAATATAGATCCCATCACCAAATAAAATATACAAAAGTTTAATAAAGTAATGGTTTGTTTGCAAAATTTAAGCTTTGTTCAATTTGACTGCCTAGAAATTAGGCAAATTTTCTCCAAGACACATTGTATTTCAGTAATGGATACCCTGTATTTATTTTAATCTTAAGTACATTAAAATTTAATATTTTTGGTTTTTCTTACTTAGCTAAATGTTGGTTTGGTGTTTTCAAGCTTTTCAGTAAAAGTTTACCTATGTTTTTCATACACTATATCTATGATGTAAATTTTTAAATTGTATAAAGAAGTACGATCGTGCATATTTTCTCTCTTATACTGAACAATGGGTTTCGGGTAATTTGCTTATTCAGACTTTAATGAAAACACACAAAGTTTCACTGCAAATCATTCAAAATTCAACAATAAAACAATATAAATCAATGTCACTCTTAAATCAGTTGAATGCCATGTTCTAGATAATAATTAGTTAAACTTAAACTGCAAGTATTCATTTCATTATTAAGTTAATCCAGTCCATTTTTTGGTAATTTTTCATAATCAACAAATTTTAACAAAATCATTCATTAGTTTCTAACATTGCAGTAAATTTCATTGTCATTTATTTATCAAATAAAAAAATAACAAGTATGGGGGAAAAAAACTGTTACATCAATGCTTGCAATTCAATTTAGTGTTACATAGAAGTGTGACTCTAAATCAATGTCTCATTCCATCTGGTTAAAGCTTATTTTTCAGTTTCCTGGACACTAGGGATCGGACTTTGTGTGGAATTTCTAAATCTTCACATTCCTGGAATAAACAAGTTGATTAACATGACAAAGAAGAAAATACATATCAAACTATTTTAATGTAATATCTATTTATTAAACATTGTATATAAAAAGATATTTTCTCTACAACGCTCCAGCACATGAAAAGAAAAAAACATGTTTAATAAACTGTTGACTAAGCTAAGGGGTTAACTTGAAAGTCACATGAATATGGAATTCATTGAGACTGAATTATTCATTTGCAAGTGAATAATTCATCATCGATATTACTTAGCTTTTTTTTTTTTACAAAATTGAACCATACTGGCTGCTAAAAGCAAATTATCATTTCACTATTTAGAATTAGAAATTTTTAGCAGTTTCATATCCATCAGGACATTAGTCAGAACAAAGTCGAAGTTGGTCAGGTCAAGTTTTCTAACTCTTACAAATATTTTTAAAAATTTTGTTTCTTGTATTTATTTATGAAATATTGTCATCTTACTTTGTTCTAAATCTAAAGTCAATCCTTTCAATAATATTTTTTTAGCATTCTCATATCTGAAAGGACAATCATCAGGAAATAATAAGGACAATATTGTAACCCATTTGTATCTCATTAAAAATAATACTCAAGACTGAAAGCAGGACTTTATTTAAGAAAGTGTAAATTGATACTGTACTTGCTATCTAAATGGATTAAAAAAACTTCCTCACCTCTTCAAAAGCTTTGACTGATCCATATCCTCCTAGGTAACCATTTAAACGGGAAGCAATAGGGGAGGTAATTAGCTCTTCATTAGTTAGATTGAGGCAATCTAATATCTCATGATACTTTCTCAATTGGTACTTTTGGTGGTAACTAAAAGAATAAAAGCAAAAATTAAATCACTCTGAAAATAAATTAGTTCAACTACTGTTCAATGTATTTCTAGCCTTCAAACCCTGAGGTAGTGAGTTTTGATCCCGGCACAAATCTTAATTGAAGTATTAGTTTTCCTGTCAAAGGTTGTGGTTCTTCAGCTACCTCAACCATTAAAACTGACTGCAGGGTTGCATTCAATGTTGTAGTGGCTACGTAGTGCTACATAGATTCTGACTATTGAACGTGTAGCTATAGACTAGTTGTTACATAAATATTGATACCAGATATAGCCAATTGAGTTGAAACCAAGTGATAAAATAAAGCAAGTGTTATTCTTTTCCATAAGGCATCTTAAGAATCAATTTGACCAAATAAATTATCACACACATATCTTTTAAGGTGGTACCTAACACTTGAACTGAAATTAATTTGGCTTGTTTAATATTCTTAAAATTTTGACAAAGTATTTACTTTGACCTTTTGACAAAAATATAAAAATTTCAAAAAATTTGAACCAACCATTTAATCAGAAAAATTACACTGGTTATATAGTAGTTTGACAAAAACTTATTTTGATCATTGAGAAGCTTAATATTCCCTTAACAACACAACGTCATTAAAACGTTCTGCTGATTTTACAGAGTTATCTCCCTGTAGTGTTAGGAACCACCTTAAGCTGTAGTATAATACAAATCTATAACAGACTAATCCTTTATCAGATGCTGATCATTATAATGTCTTATATGTTACGATAGGCTTTAACTTCTTAAAATTTGATGACATTTAATTGACTTCTTACATGGGTTGTGCATGTTTGTAAGGTTTAACTTTTAACATCATTGTTGTTGTCTCAAAGGTTCTGTTGATTTATTTTATATTTGTGGGAAACCAATTTTTTTGGTGGATTTTGTGTGTAAAAGAGTTTTAAGCAATTAAAAAAATTAAGAACTAAATTTCTTGTGGCTTGTACGCTGACTTTGGCAAAATCATAACATCAATCATCCCTGAATATTCATTTATTCATCAATCATCCCTGAATATTCATTTATTCATCAATCATCCCTGAATATTCATTTATTCATCAATCACCCCTGAATATTCATTTATTCATCAATCATTCCTAAATATTCATTTATTCATCAATCATCTACACTGGTACCATCAGTTCCACAGTATGTTTTACTGTGAATTTATTATTATTTGTGGGGTATCAATTTTTCGTTGATTTTGTGAGTACAGATAAAACCACAAAGGAGTAGGACTAGGTCTTATAAAGGCTAATTTTGACCTCAAATTTAAGGTTCATCTGACGAAAGACTTTGCACACTTTTTCAACACTTAAGTGTCTATTTCATTTGATTCAATTAGTTTATGTGAAAGATTTTAACTGATAGAGTCATTAATAACGCTCCAATTCAAGCTCAAATATGAACCAGATGCTCCGCAGGGCGTAGCTTTATACGACCGCAGAGGTTGAACCCTGAACGGTTGGGGCAAGTATGGACACAACATTCAAGCTGGATTCCACTCTAAATTTGGATTGTGATTAAATAGTTGACACAGCATAGGTTTCTGACACAGAATGAATGTATTCAAATGAACTTAAAATTTTTGTTTTCTCTTAGAGCAATTCACTATGCTGTTGAATATTAATCCTCTCAAAAAAATGTTTGAAGAAATTTTCTTTTTATTTATGAAATTTCAAATGAGAAAAATTGAACCCAATTTTTTATTCACATCCCCCTTTCCCTTATTCCAAAACTAATTTCAATTAAAATATTCTAATGGAGTTTGCAACAATTACTACTCATTTAAATACATCATAAAATATTAAGATGTAAAAAAACTGCTTGTTATCACTGAATGGTAAAGATTATTTAAATTTACCAGTTGGTAGTAAAAAGTGAATATACATTGTATATTGTATATAACAAAGATTTAAGTTGATTCTGGACAAAGAAAGATAACTCCAATTAAAAAAAATTCTTGCAGATATTTCTTGCTTACTATACTGGACAAAGAAAGATAACTCTTAATTAAAAAAAAATTTGCTATTTCACAATATTGTGAAATTAGATATTTCTTGCCATTGCACAATACTGTGCAATTGAAAAGACTTGCTATTGCACAATACTTAATATAATAATTTTAGATCCTGATTTGGACCAACTTGAAAACTGGGCCCATAATCAAAAATCTAAGTACATGTTTAATCCCAACCTTTCTTTTGTGGTCATAAACCTTGTGTCAAAATTTCATAGATTTCTATTAACTTAAACTAAAGTTATAGTGCGAAAACCAAGAAAATGCTTATTTGGGCCCTTTTTGGCCCCTAATTCCTAAATGTTGAGACCAAAACTCCCAAAATCAATACCAGCCTTCCTTTTATGGTCATAAACCTTGTGCTAAAATTTCATAGATTTCTATTCAATTTTACTAAAGTTAGAGTGCGAAAACTAAAAGTATTCGGACGACGACGACGACGACGACGACGACGCCAACGTGATAGCAATATATGACGAAATTTTTTTCAAAATTTGCGGTCGTATAAAAATCTATCAAAAACGAAAGTGGCCGCATTTGTGTTCATCTTCAACCTTTATTTATGTTATGTAATATCATCAAATACAACTTACATTTCCATATTAAGAATGAACACAAATGAGGCCACTTTCATATCAGAAGCCTTCTAAAATTTAAAATGCTAAAATTGTGAAGATTTCAGTAATTAACCCTTTCCTCTATGGATTTTTTTTTTAACATACTTGATTCGCATAGGATTTTTTCATTTAAATAAAAATCATCAGGTTTAAAGTATTTATGCATTGTGAAAACGAATATTTCATCAATGAAATTCAAATCAGATATTCTCATGAATATTCTTTATATATTGGATACAATGTTTTTTAAGTCTGTTGCAGACATTTTGTTGTCAAAGCGTTTCAACTGAGGTACTAAACAGGGGTTGTTATTATGGAGTAAAAAAGCATCATTATGGAGGAAAGGGTTAAGCAATACTTAATGATGCAAGTACCCGATATATGTGCATTTTTTTGTCGAAAACAACCCATATTTATTTAGATGAAACATTCTACTTTCCAATAGATAACTTACATGACTTAAAGTTTACATTTTAACAATTTTGAAAACTGCTATATTTTGGGGCCAAAAAGAGGTCTTACCAGACCTTCTCCTTTAAATGTTCAATAAATTACACATCTTCTAAAAGGTTGTATGCAGACCTTGGCCAAACCACAAAATCAAATAACCACAAAAATGCAATGTTTGCTCAATCCAAGGAAATTGGTGCCCACAACAATAAATGAATCCACAGTATGTATATGTTGTAAGTATATCTTACTCTTCTGCATCATAAAAGGTATCAGCTTTCTTTATCTGAGTAACTATTGGTCGTACCATTTCCTTCTGCTGCTCGCTCTTTGATTCTTCTGCTTCTAATTTCTGTTTAGTGTTATGATAAAAGATGGCTGACATGTACTGGGTTCCGTGAGATGAGGTTGGATTGTGAAATGACCAAAATTTCTTCAGCAGGTCACCATAGCTTATCTTATTGGGATCATACTCTAAACTGATACTCTCTGTATGATCTCCACTGCAAAATACTTGACAGTTGAAATCAGTTCATTACAATTTGAATGCAGTATATATAAAATTTTACATTTCTAGCATAATGTTCTCCCTTTCTTACCTACATGAATACCATTCATTCATTTACATGACTTTATAACCTTACCAATCTAAATTAAATAATCTTACAATTAAAACCTATTAATCATTTCTGTAAAACATGTAAAATTAAATGATAAAATATAAGAACATGCAACTTTTTTTTCAGAGTAGAACTTATTCCTATTTTCCCCATAAACTGTAAACCACACTAATTTTGGCGTGCAATTTTTTTTAGAGTATAAAACTATCGTGAATATATAAATTGTCTTGAATATGAAAAATTGGATTTTTGCTTACTTTACTATGTAAAGTAATTAAATCGCTGCGATATCAGCTAGAATAGGCTGAACGCCAAATAAAGTATTTGCAAACATAAGTTGGTTTACAGCATGTTTCATGAAATTTTAATGAACAGATTAGAATATATTTGTTGTTATCTATACAAAGGTACATATTGTTTCGAGAATAAACCAAAAACTTAATATATAAAATTTAAAATTTAACACTCATTTGTTGAAACCATGTGATAAAATAAAGCAAGTGTTATTCTTTTTCGATCTAAAGAATCAATTTGACAAAATAAATTATTTCACACATATCTTTTAAGCTGTAATTTAATACAAATCTATAACAGACCAATCCTTTATCAGATCAATATAATGTCTTACATGTTTCGATAGGTAGCATTCTTGGTGGCTCCACCTGTGAATCCCACTTTGGTTCTGACCACACCAGGCAGACATCCAAACTGGGCCTCAGGGAACCAGAATCAGCTCAGGGCAAAAGTTGCCTTACATAACCGCCCTTCTTCTAGTGGCATAGTGAAGATACTCTACAAATATATAACATTTATATTCTCTAAATAAATCTTTTATGCCATTGTGATTGAGGACTGGTGAAGAATAATGCTAAAACACTTTAAAATAATGGTGTTTTATCCAAGTATCACTCTTCAAAAGATTATCTATTGTCATATATTTTAATGATTTGTTTGGTCAATTGTGACACTTGGTGTTGTCAGTTGATGGTAGATTTTTTTTATCTAACCCATAGATAAGATAGTTAACATTGTCTCCGCATCTAGTACTGTCTAGAAACACAACTTTCACCTTTAATTTACTGTTCATTTAGTGGCAGTCAGTTTTTTACTTACGAAAGAAGACAGAGTACCTGGAGAGAAGCACCCGACCTTTGGTAAGGAAATGATATCATACATGTTATAGATGGTCCAAGTTCAAATGATAGATGTTCTAAGTTGACTTTGAGGCAGCCAATGTTGACAAATTGTATGTTCAAATTGTCTCCAGCTCAATTTATACCAACAATCAAGATTTTCATTAACCAATTTACAGTACTGCCAAGTTTTCATGAAAAATTGGCAGGAGATTTGAACAAAATTATAAAGATCAGAGAAAAACAAAACATCATGGGAAAATGAGTGAGCTCAATGAGCATATCCAAACCATAATCACCTCTATTTATTTTGTTACTAACAGCTCCCCCTTATGTTATGGTAATTATGGCGATCAAAGTGAGTGAATTTGGAGTCCCATTTGGGGGCTCTGATCCCGGACCGCACTTACTGTTATGTCAGATTCCTGTATCCCCCTTATATTATGTATGTAAGCATTTTTTTTGTAATTTCGCATGTCCCGCTAGATTTCATTTCCTGTTTTCACGGCACAATAATTTGTATTTCATGTGTCATGCTTACTAACAATCAACAATCCTGCATCACGCTAGGACCCTATAAATCAACTTCCGAAGCATGGTTGTCGGCTCTCTGGACATTCCCGAAGTCCTGCGTTTAACAGATTGCCGAGTTTATGAGCCTCAGTCCTTGCATGGAAGATGCCTATAAATGTGACCCACTGAATTATTACAACTGGCTTATCCAGGTTGTCTTGATACGGAATAGTCATATTCTTTTTTTGCCTATCTTTATATCTGTTTTACTATAAATTGCAGTTTTATAATAAAAATCTAATTGTTGTCATTTGGGTTTTTTGTTGTTTTTTGATGTGATACTGTTGACACTGTTCATGTGTTTATAATGAAAGTGCTGGACTGTTTCAGTTATTATTTGACCTAAAGAAAAAAGTTTCCATAATTATGAAATATAAAAATAGATAAAGTGAGGGTCTACCTGTTATACCCTTTGGGATATTGTGGTTTAATATGTATAAACTGTAACTTTTAGATGTCAAATTTCAGTTTAATCTGTTAATAATTCTAAATTTTAAGGAAAATAGTAAATTTAAAAACCAGGAACCAGTTCTCAACAAAAATAGCCTAAATTAATGAAATATTATTATTTTTTACAGTTTAGTTTAAAGACATCATACCTCTAAAGTTAATATTGAATTGCTTGTATTGTAATATAAACTCTTAGATTATATCTGTATCTGTATTGTTAGTCGAGAAAACTCTTGAAAATTATTTTTTGCAATTCATGGTTTAAGAAGAGTCGGATATAAAATCATGAAGTTATACTTTCCCCTACGGCAAGATGGATGCCTGCTGAGTCCAGGCACTGGCCGGAATTTGAAAACTACAAACAGCAGAGTAACCTATATTTTGTACCCTTTGAAATCTTTTTGACATTATGAACATAAAAAAACTGATTATCAGAATGCCTACTTCAAGCGTAAATCCCTGTAACATGTTGAAATGAACAATTTTTTTCTGTCGACTGTCGTGACCTCAGTGACACATTCACTTGTTTCTGTTCATGGGAAGGTAGACTATATTTACTTTATTACCCTTTTATGTAAAATTATATTTCCTTTTTACCCATGAAGGATGTTCTAAAAAAAGGAAGTTTCTACATATGAAAGTGCTTGTGTTCAGTGAATAATTTCTGGTCAAACATGTCAAATCAGCACCCGGTACATAGTTAAATTGAATTTCAAGTTTGTTCGCCCCAGTACCTGTTCTTATCTTCTTCTTCCTGGTACAGAAAAGACTCAGGTGCCGGAGTATGGAACATCCCAGAACTGTGCCGATATGTACAAGCAAATGGAGGTTGAATTTTTTTTAAACAAAATACATATATATATGTCTAAATTTATGTTGTCCTATAGTACGCCTGTCAGATTGAATCAGGACGTCATTAATTTAGTGACTTCGACTTACCTCCTTCATCTTATAAATCAAAACAAGTTTAGCTATATATATACACCTTATCGCTATTTGTCTGCCATTACTGGACATCACACAGGTTCCCGTAAAATTGAGACGTCATAAAACCAAATACAAATGTATCTGACGCCACAATGGAAAAGTGATTTTTGCTGACATCAAAATTTCAAGCGGCCAGGTCAGCCAGGATTAGTGATAAGGTATATTGTTCTGGGGGATTGCAAGTTTTCCCATTTTAGTTTGTTTAACATACCAGTGACAGCTCCTGGTGATCTATCATTATAGTCATTAAACACATATCTTGCTGCCTTGCGTTGTATCTGCTCAATTTGGTCGATTTGGTATATTGCTGTCTACATGTAGTTACAGATTCAATGTGTATTATTTGAACAGAATATGTTATAGTTCATTAGTTTGTTGAAAATTTGCCAAACATTTGTATTGCCACAACCATTTTATAAGTTTCCCTCTCAATTGCATAAAAGAATACTGGAATGCAATGTATAATTTATCTTTATTTATGTATTTGTTACCAAATCATTCAACCAAGTTGACTAGTTTGTCAAAACAAAATGTTGTTTTTATTATTTATCCCTCAAAGTCAAGTATTTAAACAATCAGAGAGAAGTATTATGTCATTGAACAAGCTTTCTTTGTGTTTTCAGAATTCCAAGAATATATACCGTATAAATATCTGAATAAGTTTTAATTTGTATGCCCTTAATATTGATATTAAAAGTAGGGTGAACTGACTCAGGGCAAACATGTAAATAGGGCGAATGTACCCTATACCTGTTAAATTGGCACCCAGTATAGTTAAATAGGCACTGTTTAATGGACACCCATGTAAAATATGTTGAATATATATCTTTTTGTCATATCTGTGACTTTTGTTGCAAAATCAAAACAGACATAGCAATCCTACATTCTGTGGTCAGAGTTCCATTTATATTTTGGTCCGTCAAATTTTAATATATTGGTAAGTGATGAAATATAATTTAACTTATTTTTATATCAGGTACATTTACATATAAGTAATGGCATCACAAGAAAACAAAGATGATTCTCCTCAAGAGACTGTAGATATCCCACCACCTATACCTTCAGTCACAGAACCTCAGAAACAGATAGCCAGCCAAGCTCTACAGGAATTTGAAAAGAAGAACTATGGTGCTTGTTGTAATCTTACACACAAACTTTTTGATGAACGTTCAATGGATCCTAAAGTGGTCCACAACAAAGCAGTAGCAGAATTTTATCAAAGTGGATTCTTGACTACAGATGAATTTAGACAGAGTCTCGATAAAGTTTGCCAGATGGTATGATTTAAATTCAAAAACATTGTTCCTTTTCATTAAAAGACTTTTTTAAGTATCATGTTATTGGTAACTGTCTTGGTGATCTTGTGCAAGACTGCTTGCCTTGATCACCAGAGGATGTAGTTTTCAACTTCCGACCATGTCAATCCAAAGACTTGAAAATTAATATTTGCTTTCCCACTAAGATTAAGCATGCACCATAGTACTATTAGTAGTGAGAGAAAAATTTTGGTTGGCGCAAGAGTCAAAATAATATGAATGGAAAGGGTACAGGTCTTCCTGCTGAATTGAGTGTACCATTAGCTCATTAAATATTAGGTTCAATAGTGAGTTAGAAGTACATACAAATGTTGTATATATTTTTTGTATTTTGAACAAAAATAAGGATACAATCTGTTATTGTTCAGAGGAATATTACAACCATGTGTAGCATCTTTCAAAACGGAGTTCAATTAATTTTGCAAACATTTTCCTGTTTTAAAACGGTTTTAAAGGATTATGTATTTTTACATATAAATTTGACTGGTACTGTATTTATGTTTAAGTAACAAGTAATGAAATCTGTCAGTTTTTCCCTTCTGCTAGGAAAATTGTGGTTAAATAAATAAGGTTTGGATTTCAATGGGTGTTTTGTTGATAATATACTGATATATAATACCTTTGTGAAAATATTATACTTGAATATTTATATTCTAAGGCTAACATCAGTATGGATAACAGTGATAGTTTAGAAGATGTGGATCACAGTGTATTGTACTTTAACCAAGCTGTTATATTTTACCATCTCAGACAGTATAAAGCAGCCACTAAAGTCCTTGACAAACTATTCCAGTTTATCGAACCTATAGGTATTATATAGATCATAGTCAGTGTATTGTGCTTTAACCAAGACCACGTGTAAACACTGATTCAAACATTAAAAGTTGATTTTCAACATTTTTCCTACTGTCAGTTGATTCACTCTCTTTTATAAAGTGTATTTTAAAATTGAGTTCATTTTCAGTATATATAGTATGTGGAGTAATGATGCAGATAGAGAGTATAATCATATTTCATGAAAAGAATTCATTGATTCATACTGAATTTAACACCGATGTTAATTTTTGCATTTCCTACTAAAATAGTTGTCCTCTGTGTAATGTGTTAATTCCAGTTAGAATAGTGTTTTTATTTTTAAGGTTTATCTTGCTTGAACTTATTTATAGCAGATTACTTATGTTTTTACCGGCCAAATGTTTATTGTTGCATTAACTAAATCTTCTTCTTTTTTGATTTCAGAAGAAAATTTGGCAAAGAAGGCGATAATGTTACTTGTCGAACTATATCTGTGTACTTTTCAAGTAAGTCAGGAACATAAAACACTAACACATTCGTACTGTAGAAAATTAATGTACTGGTCTTCCACAAAGAAAATGAGCTGACTTCAGGGAAATCTAAAGATTTATTTGAGTTGTCTGTGAATGTGTATATTGACAACCAGTTCTCAGAAAACATTAAATAGTTCACAATATATAGGCAGTATTTGTTTCCCTTCATTCATTTGATAACGGCTGGTGTATATTGACCATGAAAGAAACATTAGAGAGGGGCTAACTTTTTTTACCTTGATTTTATATTTTTCTTTACCCAACTTTGTAGCAAAGGTAGCAAACGCTATAGTAGCCAAAAACCAACCAGTAGTTACAGTTAAGAGTACCCACTTGATCCCTTAGATACACACATTTTTTAAGAAATTAAGTCAAGTGACTTTTATAAAAAATTTCAGCATATAAAAAAATAAAGAACATTTTTACCAGACCAATATAAAAGTTTTCTGAGACCAGATTTAACTGTTTTTCTAGAAATATTTAAAACTTGTCACATTCAGCAACTTCTTTTCAGCATAATGTTGGAATCTTCTTCAAATTTTTTTGACCAAAATTTGTTTCTTCCTATACAGCCAGAGAAGGCAATGGGAATGTTAAGTTATGCAGAGAAGAATGTATTTAATACTGGTAAATCTGGAGGAGATAAAGAAGGAAAGGATAAAGACGACAACATGGCTGATGACCCAACAAAAACAAAACTTAGTCTGGTGAGATAGGTTGTGTTTGTAATTTAAATATCTATTTTCTATTCTTGTGTGGACATTAAAGATAATGTATAGGTTATCTTGATATATTTAAAAAAAAAACTATGTGAATTAAGTTTTTTTTATCCTACATTGAACTTTTGATGTTGTCCCTTAATGTTTTACATACAGTTAACACCATATATATTTTCTTGTTTATATATCATGAATGTAATTTGTGTTTTTTTTTTATTTCAGTACAAAACAAGATGTTTATTAATGATGAAATCAATGAAGTCTAGTAAAAGAGAAATTAAAGCATTAATTACACAACATCCTATGGTAATGAGACAGGTTTTATTCTAAAAACATTTTTATCAACATGGCTACTACTATTTATTTACTCATTATAACTGAAGGGAACAATTTTGTTAATCCCTAACTTAATAGCTTGCTGGTCAGTGTGAGCCAAGGCTCTGTGTTAAAGGTCATACTTTGACCTATAATTGTTTACTTTTTACACATTATAACTTGGATTGAGAGTTGTCTCATTGGCACTCATACCACATTTTAATTCTTATCTAAATAACCACAAAACAATTGAACAACAGAAACATCTAACACAGTTAACAAAAAATAAAGACAAAAAGTTGTACAACCTGAAGAACTTGAATCATTTATAAACTTACCAATAATTATTGCGGAATATGTACTTATTGCAGAATAAAATAGGATGACCAAGAAGACAGACTGAAAACTAGCCAAAAGCTAAATAATATAACTTTTGCTGTTAACTTACCTTAATGAAACTAAAAGTTCAAATTAAACCTGTAAAATCACATTGAAACATGTGAGAAAAAAGTTCAATTCTGAAACTCTGTGTACATTTTCACTGAACTAGTTCATTTTTATTTAGAGGCTAGCTAAGGCCCACCTCCAATGCAGGATTTTCACATTTTGTTGAATACCCATTGGTGGTCTCCAGTTGTTATCTGCTCTTTAGTCGAGTTGTCTCTTTGACATTCCCCATTTCCATTCTCAATTTTTTTTTCAGAATTTGTCTGTGCTCTATCTAAAGAGTAATTTTGAGTACATGAGAAGTAACCACAGGAAAGCCATGAAGATGATGGGTATAGCACCTTCTTCGTCCACCTTATTTACTGAAGCTGGAGAATGTCTACCTGTCATGTACCATAATAACATGGGATGTATTCACTTCTATCTCAGGAAACATCATCTGGGGGCATTCTACTTCAGAAAGGCTATACAGGAAAATGAGAATGCTCTTAGAGATATAACAAGGGGGGCTGAACATAGTAAGTAATGTCTACCTATTATGTACCATAATAACATGGGATGTATTCATTTCTATCTCAGGAAACATCATCTGGGGGCATTCTACTTCAGAAAGGCTATACAGGAAAATGAGAATGCTCTTAGAGATATAACAAGGGGGGGCTGAACATAGTAAGTAATGTCTACCTATTATGCACCATAATAACATGGGATGTATTCACTTCTATCTGAGGAAACATTATCTGGGGGCATTCTACTTCAGAAAGGCTATACAGGAAAATGAGAATGCTCTTAGAGATATAACAAGGGGGGCTGAACATAGTAAGTATACTTTCACACTTGTCACATGACAAGGAATTGAAGGAATGTTTACATAGATCTAGAGTTTAAAAGATGCTGACAAAGGCTCATTGGCACTTTTAATTTGCAGAATGCATATTACATGTATATCTGAATCTTTCTGACAAAGTTACATCTTTGTACAAAAAGAATGTTATGATTGTGATGAACTTTAAAAAAAAAAAGAGGTCTAAGGTATTTCTTGACCCTCATCACCTGTAAATTGTATATTTCGACCTGAAATTTAAAGAAAAATTAAATGAAATATCTGAATTTGTGGACTTTGAGTTGAATTTATTAGTGCAATGGTAATTGAACTTGGGTTTCTTTGCATGTAACAATTCAAGTTGAGGGAAAAACAAGTATTATGCTTCAAAGGTGGTTGGCTAATCTGTGTCAGATTTTATTTTTTTGTTAGGAGATTCAAATAAAAATTATCAATACAGGACTTCAATTTTTTTAATCACAGAAGGTTTGATGTTTACTTTTTCCCTATAGTACTGATGTTTGAAATTTCAAGTCTTGTGATTTCAGTTTTTGATTCTGACAATTTTGTGGTAAACATATCATATATGATGAAATCTTATAGAATATGTTTTAACCTTTTGTACTCACTAATGTAAATATTATTTAAGAATTGAATGCTTCTTTTTGTAAATTTATTGGGGTGAAAAAGCGTTGACCGAAGTACATTTTGTATGAAGCGCGGAAGCGGAAGCGCTTCATACTAAAAATGTTCGCACGGTCAACGCTTTTACAACCCTATAAAGATACAAAAAGAAGCATTCAATACTTATAATTACATTTTTTAGCATCTGATCATGAAAACACGAATTTTACAATTTTTGTATTTTATTTACCTGTGCACTTTATTGTGGGACCATGTGTTATCATGAATGAAAAGTTTTATTGAGTGATACAATTGCTTACGGAATAACAATGGATGTGCAATTAGCCAATCAAAATAAAGTATTATAATGAAACATACATCTAATGTAATTATTTGCAAATATTTCTTTAAAGTTCAGTGTTTACTCATCTTAAACATTTTTATTTTAGATAAAAATTTATCTGGAAAACCTTTACACAGTATTGGGATGAGTCGCCACTATGAACTTTTATATAATATGGGAATACAGATGTTGCATTGTGGGAAGCCTGTTGCAGCATTTGATTGTCTAGTTGAAGCTGTTCAAGTTTTCAGAACAAATCCAAGACTGTGGTTGAGATTAGCTGAGTGTTGTATAATGACAAACAGAGAAGTAGGTTGTGTGAAGATTTATCATAACCTCCTCTTCTACAATTATTAATGCACATAGACTACCCAACTCTACACACATAGACTACCCAACTCTACACACATAGACTACCCAACTCTACACACATAGACTACCAAACTCTACACACATAGACTACCCAACTCTACACACATTATCACAGCATCTTAATGCTTATAAAAACCAAACTTAGTTCATATTTAATACCCACATGACAGAGCCTTGTGCTAATTTTAAGTGCACATTATGATACATAATATTGTGTTGTCAAAATATAGTTTTTAATTTATAAATAGTATACTGAAATCAAAAATAAAATGTCATGCTGAATGGTTATATCTGATGAAGCAAAGAAAATGAATAACAGTTTATAAGCAGTTTAATAACTAGAAGAAATTAGTTTGAATGTAATTCAGTTAGTTCAAACGATTGAAATTACATTACCTTTAGCTGCATTTAAGTAAATCATAAACCATAAAACATTTCAATGTTGTCATTACTTTTTCAATGTGAAACACAAATTCCTTTCATATTGTATACTGTAAATTCAGAAATTTAAGTGTGCATTTATTTTTTGTGAATCACTGCTGATTGGTAAAATTCTGTGAACTTGTTCATAGAATGTACCATTCTTTGGTAATAATGCATACAAGAAAATTGTAAAATATTAATATCTTAGATGCAGATTTTTAAATCTAAAAATCGTAATTTAGTAAAATTAAGAATGAAACTAATTAATAAGTGTTTGTGAATATTCAATCTGCCAGATTACTTTTACTTCTTATAAAGAAGAAAACTAATGTTGTTTATTGCAGAACAATGATGATGACAGAAAACTAGAAAAAAGATTGGAAGTTATACAGGGGTCAGATGGATCAGGAATTCATCGTAAATTAAGATTAGGGCCTGGTTTAAGAACTGATAGAGTGAGGTATGTACATTAGACAATAGACACTACAGAATTAAAGGCATGTGTTTATTGAACTAAATACATACAAATAAATTATAGCGGAAGCAGACAACCAAACAAGGACTTAAAATGAATTCAAAAACGTCAAAAATATGTCCCAGTTTTTCTTGACCATGCTGATTTGTATTACAATGAAACTGCAAATACTTTAAGAATTAGCCACTGTATCATTCAAATAAATGTTGGTCTGTAGACTTTTTTTTTAAGCTAGCAGGTTTTCTGTTTTTAACAATATTTTGAAGTGTTATTCTTAAATCTATGCATATTCTTGGTTTTATTTGTGATAATTTTTTAAACCATTTCCTTATTTTTACTAAAAAAAAAAAAAGATTTAGATTTAGTGGAAATTCTATACCTAAAAATTAATCAGTGAAAATGAAGATTAAAGTAGTGTTGTGTTGTTTAAACAGAATTTGTATTCTTCAATTTATGAATCGACAATTACAGTTTTTTTTATTTACCATTGTATAATACAGTCGATTCCACTTAATTGCATACCGCTTAATAGCATAATTCGGTTAATTGCATACTTTTCTCCTGCACAAAACCATTTCCCATTCACCTAATGTTAAATTGTCCGGTTATATGCATAGCCTTACAAGTGGCATTTCGGTTTATTGCATAGAAAATAATCGCCAGCTAGATATGCTTAGTTAAAATTGACGAGATTTTTGACCGGAAACGGCAATTTGGTAAGTATATTTTTCTTGAATGCATCATAATTTTCATTATTATTTCACATTTACTTGTGTGTTATTCAAATAAAGTTTTAAAACAGTATCTTTCGTGTTTATATGATTATAGAAAAGGCCTCGATGTGTACACAGGTAAAGTTTCCCATATTCTATTTTAAGCCTCGAGGTCATAAAAATGTCAATCAGCTGATTGTTGTAAAAACACAACCATTCTATGATCTTCTATCTCAAAAGGTGTTAATTATTGATTGGATTTCAAACATTGTTCATAGATTATATTTTGGGTGAATTTTTAAAACATTAACACCTGCTAATTATCGATCATTATCCAATGTGTAATTTCGTAATTCAGCTTGGGTGATCTAAATTTATGTTAAATATTACAGGGCATTTATATATGTTTGAAGAATTTTATACATCAACCTTTCCTTTTTAATATTTTTCTAAAAGAAAATTAACTTCTGATTATTATATTTTCTCACTTTCAACACTCGTGTCCAGCAAATAACCCGTGCATGGCCCCATCACCTGTTAACTGCTTTGCACAAACGAAACTAGCGGTGTTAAAGTAACAGTGTCACATCACTGTGTAATTGGTAAATACTGAATATCAAAGGCAGTTCATTACACAATTATTGTTTACAATGATTATAAACTGTGTAGTATTGTTAAACAGTTTGTTTTAAACAAAGCGTAACAATTTAATTTGTACATCCGGGTCATAGAAACAAATCTATTTTTAGAACAATTTTATTATCGTATCTCAGGTAAAGGAAAAGTCGGTACATAAATAAACAAAAACAAAATGTGTTTATAAACTTTATTGAAAGAATACACAATGAAATAAAATGTATGACAGTGGACAAATAACTTTTATTAGAATAAATAAGCATTCATTATGTTGTAAGTGGACTATGGACGTACATCTTTCTTTTTTGCTGATCTGCACTATCGATGTTATTTGACTCCGTAATTTGTCATTTCGGATATTAGCATACTCCGCTTTATTGCATAATTTCGTCTGACAAATAGGCTATGCAAATAACCGGAATGTACTGTATCATCATACATGGTGTATGAATGTTATAATAATCACAAATAAGTCAGAGTTAAAGAACTAACTTTGTTAACTAGCTAACAGAGTAGAACATTGATGGGAAACAGTACATAAAAATTAGTATCTTCTAAATAAGATGCTGAAATATGATACAAACTTTGCCATATCAATTCTTTTAAAAATCATTTCAATTATATTTCAGTCCTGGGACACCAGCTATTCCGGCATCAACATATGAGTTTGCAGCTTTGTGTTTACGTAATGCTCTGATGTTACTGCCGGAAGAAACACAAAAAAGTGACGTAACAAATTCAGATGATCAGGATACCATGTATGTATTTACAGGGGAAAAAATAGACGATTCTATTGAGCATGTTGAGTGCAATACTTGAACACAAGCAAAATTTCTTAACCAGTCTAATCAGAAAAATTGTAGAAATTAAAAGAAACTGATACTCAATGTAGTTTTTGAGTTACATATTTCCTTATTTGATGAAATGTGGTACTCAATGATGATTCTTTTCATGTTTTGTCATTTCTGTGCTTCAAAATATTTGAACTACATCTGTAATAAGTGTTAAAAAGTACTGATACATAAAATAGTTTTTTTTTTTTTTTTATCATAGAACAGAATGTCATTAGCATTGCTCCACATTGTATACTACAATGCAGGATAATATGACAGTATATTGGTATTTCAGAAAACCAAACCCTGAGTCATTACTGGTTCCTGCTCCTCCTGGTAACCCTATGAAAAGCATTGAAGTTGCTAACCTCAGGTAATTACTAAACTTAGGATCTATATGATAACATAGGAAAGGTAATGCTGTTGCACAGTGGTTAAAGTGCCTGATGATAATGTCTAACCTGTTGAGATCCGTCCTGGAACTTGTTTAAATATGATGTGGTTTTAGGTTTGTTTGCTCATTTTACAGTGTTTCTTGCTGATATTTGTATTGGATATATCTTAATATGAAAGATATCTGTAATTATTGATAATTTCTTGATGGAAGTCTCAGATTTTTATCTATTTATAATTCATCTAGTGGTGAGTCATTCTTTATGGATGCTAGTTATCTGGTAAGAAATTAAATAATGTTATGTAAAGGCCGATTTAAGAGGGGATGTTTAAGACAGCATAAATGTTTTGATTGGAAAAAATATAATTTATTGATATTACAAAAAATTATTGAAAATCATTTAAAGAAAGAACATACATGACAGATTATTACATTGTTTATATAGAATAAGAAAAGATGGTCTCAGAACCACAGCATTAATTTTGTTCAGCTTGATATATTTTGATTCCTGGATTGTAAACCACCAGGAAGATTTATAAAGATTACGCAGGTCATAATTTATAGACATTTGGTTTCTTAAAAAATTCTCAAACTGATAAGAGCTGGGTCAAATATATATGTCGTGTACAAGTTGCAATTTTGTACAGGTTATAACATGTACAAAAATATTGTACATGTTATAACTTGTATACTGCAAAAATACAAGTTATAACATGTACAAAAGTACCTCATACATGTTATAACCTGTACAAAATATTGCTTAAAAATGGTTTTAACTTGTACAAATTTTAAGATAAATCTTAATGAAGTAAAATCTACTTTTAAATTCACCAATGCATAAAAAACAACAATAAATAGGCCAGAACGTGTCTTTTTTTGTAGAGGACAATGATCACAAAGTTTCAGAAATATGTGTTTCATGACTTATGTTGGCAAAATGTGTTTTCGTGTAATTGTATGTTTTATGTATGTGTTACATTATTTACTAAAAGCTTGCATATCCTCAATGACAATTACATAAGGTACTAGTAACTAAATTCTTCCAAAAATTTTAAAACGGTGCCTAATTATTTTGGGTAACACTCCTCCCTCTCGTTTTAAAGCATGCAAAGACTAAAACAATCTCTTATATGCTAATCTTATAAAAGCAAGAGAGAGCTGAAATAGTTTTCATTGGACCACGCTTCATTATCAATATCTTTGGATCTACTCTTCAACATTTTTGGCCTTCAGCATGACTTATGTTAATTTATAACTCATTTTTTAAAGCAATTGCTTTCATGCCGTCGCGTATGGCCATCTTTGTGACCCAGATCAGAGACTCCGCCCAGATCAAGACATAGTATTTTGTTAAACAGGCTCCTGGTCTGTCATTCTTAAACACCAATGTATGTTTTCTAATGCAATACATAGCTTGAAACTTTTGAAAAACGTTAGTGGATTTAAGAAGTTTCAGCATACGTTCTTGTAGGTGTATTTTTGTATTTAGGGGGACAACCGTTTGACTATCAAAAAACATAGACGTCCGAGTGAAAAAACTGCATTTTTATACCTGCGATTCCGTTTTCCGTTCGTACGATGTTTCAACAAAATATGGAATCATTTCAGTTGTTGATTTAGTATGACAAATGATGAAACCATTATCCTCGTCTTTCCAATGGACTACTATGTTTGTTGACCCTCGACGGTCCACCGTGTTTGCAATTTTATTTCACATGTTTTCGAAATATTGAAGATCATTTTCACAATGTTTCCTGAAAATTGGATAAATATCAAGCAACTTAGAGCTGTTTGTTCTTGTTCGTATAATGACGATTTAATGTCATGTTTGTCTGTGATGGCCCCTCTTTTCGGGATTGCATGAGAATTATAGTTATCTCGTACCGCATGAGGATGACACATATCAACTGAGCAATAATGTTTGGGACTTAGTTTTTAAGAAATGATGACAAAGTAACATTATGAAAATATTTTTAGTCAGCTGAAATATATATATATTTTTTACATGTTTATGTCTTGTAAAATATTTTGTTTCTTTCCCGTTTTTCAACATTTGCGTCTGGAAAGTTGAAATGTTTTAACTGAAGAGTTAAATTTAAATTAATTATGAAAATTAAATCAATAAAGGAAATTATTGCCCAGTTACAAACACTACTAGGGGATAATCCATAATAATTTCTCTTGGAGTTATATGTTTCAGCACATGTATATTTGACCCCAACTTTAGCACCTGGTAAACGTGTTGTCTCCTTGTGAAATATAAAACATATTAAAAATGACTTTCTGCTAAAGTCTTTAATTGATATAAAGTTAAAACCTTCTAAATTCTCACTAGACTCCTGTCACTCCTGTCATGTTTAATTCTTAAATATATGTGGATGAAAAAAAAGTCCCCAAAACATAAACATGGCAGCAATTGCTTTTACAGCCTTTCAGGCTTTGATTTTTATAAACTATAAGATCATTGCATGAGGCGAATGTCATTTTGATGTTTAAAATGTACATCCTCTTTGAAAGCATGTATTTGTGTCCTTTGGATGTTGTCTGCTCCATTGGCTGGTTGTTGTCTTTTAGACACATACCCCATTTCCATTCCCAATTTTATTTGTAGACACATCTGTTCTGGCTATCAAATATTAAATGTCTTAAAGTGTCAACTAGAATAAAAGTATTTTACTTTTGCCTTCAAAGTGGACACTCACAACTATAATTCATCAAATAAAGATATGTCCATAGATAGTCATAACAGGATCATAAGACATGTCCTAAATTATATCTTGACAATTTTAAGGAATGCTTTGTAATACCGACCCCTGGACATTAACTGTATCAAAAAAGGACAAAACACACTAACATGAAAGAATAATGAAAAAGTTATGAAATATTAGTGAGGTCAATAATATCTGTTGCGATAATAGAAACATATCTCTATTTTTCGATTTTGTACAAGTTAAAACCATTTTTAAGCAATATTTTGTACAGGTTGTAACATGTACGAGGTACTTTTGTACATGTTATAACTTGTATTTTTGCATTATGCAAGTTATAACATGTACAATATTTTTGTACATGTTATAACCTGTACAAAATCGCAACTTGTACACGACATATACATAATTATATTAAGAAAAAAAATAGATTTTTGAGAAAAAGATATTGTTGAACATTAAGTAGGGGTTAGGTATACTTTTATCAAATCTTGTGCACATTTATATAAATGTACATTTTACATAAAACAGATGTTCAGTGTTAGCAGCTGCTGCATATGTAGGAATTTGTTTGAATGATTTCACCATGGCATTACAACATGCAGAAAATCTACTCAAGCAACCAAGACTCTCAGGAGCACAGAGGTACTTATATAACAAGATAACAGGATAATCAGTGGAATTTGCAATCATTAGGTTAATACTATTTTTCTTTAAATTTCATATAAGGATGTTCCCTAAACTGTTTGATATAACAAGCTTTTTACAATTAAAATTGAGAATGATAATGGGGAATGTATCAAAGAGATAACAACCTGACCAAGAGCAGAAAACAGCCTAAGGCCACCAATGGTTCCAGGGGAGGATCCAGCCATTTTAAAAAGGGGGGGTTCTCAACCCAGGATAAAGGGAAAGGGTTCCAACCACATCTCCCCATTTCAATGCATTGATCGTCCAAAATTAGGGGGGTCCAACCCCAGGAACCCCCCCTGGATGCCAATGGGTTCTTTAATACAGCAAGAAAATCCCACATCCAGAATTGTGCTTCAGCTGACCCCTGAACAAAAATATATACTAGATCAGTGATAATGGACATCATACTAAACTCTGAAATATATAAAAGAAACTACAATTAAAAATCATACAAGACTATCACAAGGCTAGAGGCTAATTGGGAGACGCAAACATGCGGCAGGGTTAAACATGTTTTTTGGATCTCAACCCTCCCCTATACCTCTAGCCAATGTAGAAAAATAAACACACAGCAATACACACAGTAAAAGATTGCTAAAAATTGATACCTTTGCAATACAAGAATCATATTTTTAAATTATTATGTATGCTATAATTCTTATTTTCTCCAGATATCTAGGTCATTTATATATGGCAGAAGCACTTGTAGCATTAGACAAAATAGCCGATGGTATACAGCACTTAAATCCAGAACTTGTAACCGATATCAACACATTACCACCTGAACCTAAATCTGATCAAGGTTAGAGATTAATACCCTGTGTTTGTAGAGAGGGCCAGAAAAAAAACCATTAACACTTTCCTTACAAACATTTCTCATACTTTTATATCAGAGTAACTGGTCTAATTGGAAAAACTTAAATGATGAATACTTTTACATTGTTTCCTTTATATTTCCAACATATTCGATCATAATTTGTTACACATATTTAGACAATATACGTGTAGTGTCTTGAAATATGAAATTTATTTGTATGAGGCTTAGAAACAGGAAAATGCAAGGTTCTATCGAGCATTTTCCTGTTTTGTGCCGAATACAAATAAATTTCATATTTCAAGACACTATATGTATATTGTCTTTATACTGAAATCGGAAAAAAAATTTAAAAATGAAAAAAATTGTTAAAAAAGTGTTTTGAATTTCCCTCTTGGGGTACCATTTTTTGGGATTTCCCTATGAACGTATTCCAGGCGGTAAGACATTGACATATTAAGGAATTAAGGGAAAATGAACTTAATTAATAACATTTGATAAACATGGTATATAAATAACCAATTTGAAGACATAAAAGTTTAAGTTCATAAAAGTTTGATCATTGTTACTTTATTTGTCATGGTCGTGACCTGACGTTGTTGATGAAATACAGTAGTTCCGGTAAGGAAGCGGGGTTTATAGATTAGTTGAGGTCATTGATGTATAAAGCTAACTTTTATACGTATATCTTTATCTGTATAGTAAATTAGGTAAAAAAGCTGATTGCAGTATAATACTCATTTCAGTGATTTCCATGCTTGTTTATACCTTTGATTTTGTATCAATCAAAACATTTACAAAACCTTTAATTATGATTTCTCTTAAAACAAAGTTACTGAAGGTATTATGTTTTTGTCCCCCTCCCTAATCAATCCATCATCAATTTACTGTTTCCAATTTAGCACATTCTGTTTTTGACAGATCCTGTTAGAATTAGAAAGAAAGTTTTCAATCTAACAAGAAAAATCTGAAATTAGGAGCCATTTCGTAGTGATTTATCATTCTATATTAATGTATGGGGTAGTGGGGTATGTGAGCTTTCTAAGAAAATGTTCTTTGAAACATAGAATTAAATAGTAGCAGTCATCTTATCATGCTTATATTGCCTTATCTGTCCATATAAGATTATGAGGTAAAGATTGCATAAAATGTAATCTAAACCTTTATAGAACTGACTTGTTATTTTTTTCGTCTAGGGTTTATCACTACTTTTGATAGTTCAAACACAATAGTGCTGTAATGTGAACAGTCTTTAGATTCTATACAGTGAATGTCATTCATATTGAAGTTACAATATGATGTGTATTTGATATACCATATATTTTTTTAGAAAACTTTTTTTATTATTAAAAATAACATGGACAAAGGAAGATAACTCCAACTCAAATTCATTATCTGCCTAGTAAAATATTATTTTCACAAAATTTCCAAATGAAAGCAATTTTTACTCCTCCGTGCTCACATGCACTTTGATTTTTTTGTAACCAATAGTTTTAACACAAAAGTAGACCACTAACCACTTAAAATTTGATCATTTTAAAACCCATGGAGTAAATATATATATATCTTTAATTTTAGATAAAAATGAAAAGAATGAGAAAACAGAAAAAGACAAAGGAGATAAAGACCAAGAAACAGAGGTCAAAGGTATAATCTAAAATTAGTAGTTTAAAAATTATTTTGTAATGCAGCAGATATTTACAGTAAAAAACATGTCATATTTCTTTTAGAAGCATGATTATTTTTAAGCAAGAGATTGAATTTCGATTATAAGTAAAAATCCGACGAAGACGTTAATGTATGGAGTTTCTTTTTAACACAGAATGTAATATCCTAATTGTTGTTTTGCACATCATTGTGCTGTTTTATTTCAGGCAATGTGAGAAAAGCAGAATTCCGATTAAAAATCTTACCACATCTTCATGTGAGTTTCCACATAAGATTAAAAAAAGATGATAACTGAGTGTAGTCTGATCATATCATAAAATCTTCTGGGCTGAATTTATTTTCTATTTTTAAGACATTCTTGGTGGGAATTTATCATAACTTACCGGTAGTATTTTTGCTATATGTTTTTTTCAGGTTCATTTTATCCCTGGTCACCTCGTGACTTGACGAGAGCTAAGGCCATAATGCAGTATAACCTTGCCACAGCCCATGCTATCAGAGGAGAGTATGATAAAGCCATGGCCAATCTTGTAGAGGTATTATATTCATCTCTTTTTTTGTTTTAAAAATGAAAAAAATATATTTCAGTTTATAAAAAATGATATGACATTGTTAATACAAGCATAAAGAATGAGCATATGAACACCTGTCAGCAACAGGTAAAAAGCCACAGTTACATAATATCACATTGACAAATGTTTCTCTAACATTAAGTGTCTTGTCTATGAAATTCCTGATTTTGACTTCAAAACTAAGATGAGTCATGAATACAAATATTATCAAACAAACCTAAAGCCAGAGTTTTATTTAGCAACTGCTTTATCTATGATATTATTATCTAATAAATGATTTAATACAGATAAAGAATGTAAATTTGCAAGTGCTAGAACATGTATAGTGCCAAAAGACTTCACCTGGAAAGCAGCTGAGGGGAGATTTGTTGTCAATATAATTGAATTTTATGTGACTCATACAAGTAAAAGGTTTAACTTGCTACTTAATCCACCATTTTATACATAAGGAAATGCCTGTTGCAAGTTGGGAATACACAGTGTTTTCCTTTCATTTGATGTGTTTGAGCTTTTGATTTTACCATTTGATAAGGGACTTTATGTCTTGAATTTTTCCATTTGTTATTTTACTTCTTTTCACAACTTTCATTATGTTATGATTATATATTTTTTTAAAAGTTTTATTTTAGAAATGTTGGTTCAATTAGGTACAACTTAATTGATCGGATTATTTCCTCATAGGGGCAATAAAATGACAGACATAAATTATCTAAATGCAATTAAATATGTATGTGTGTGAATGTTAGTCACATTTAATTTATGTTAATAAGATGTTGCCATTGCAGAATAAGGGATTTAGAAGTGTAGATCATAATTCTATTTGACCTATTCTTGCATTATTTATTTAAACATTATATAATATACCTTTTTAAATTCTTTGCCTAATTGAAAGTTCTTCACTATGATTTTTTTCCAGAGTTCAAACTACATGGGTACACCACTGCCTGCACAGATGTATTTCTTAAAACTATATTTAGATCTGATCGAAGGTGAGTCTACATATGAAATAAACACATAGCTGGGATATGAAATTATTTCATTTCTACCTTAAAAAACTATTTTTACCAGATCTTAGAAACATGCCACCATAAGTTTATGTAATTATGTAAAAGAGGCCGATTTGTTCAAACTTTCAAAATACATTTCTGATGGTTTTGAAGTTCTATAATTGTTTACAAAAACATCAGTTGATAAGTTGTTTTTCATAGTTGTAATTTTTTCCAAGGCTATCATGATTCCTCTACAAACAAAAGAAGACTCAAGTTATATCAATATGTAGTGTTGTGTTCATATTACATTTACTACGTCACTTTAAAAAGGACACCTGTTGGCACGAGGTTGAATTCTATCAAAGTAACAATTGAAGTTTCTTCAAGTGTAAATATATGATTTGCGCAACCATGTAATTCAGTCAGGAACTCTGAGAATTTAGCTTTTGGTGTTGATAGGACAAGGGAAGATAACTCTAGATACATATCTATCATCCATGAGTACAATGTAAAAGTTATTTTATTATTCAGAAGAAAATAAGCATTTGTCTGGAAATCCTACTGTGTCATTCAGTTCAATATGTAACAAATGATCAATTAATACATACAATGAATTGTTTTGTTTTACAGGAAGAAGAAAATTGGCGCAAATTGTGATTAAAGACCATTTTGGACATGTGACCCCAAATCGTGAAAACAAAATGACGTATAAATCTGGTACACCCAGACCCGACACAAGTGTTCCATGAAATTAACAAGGATAATTAAATCACAGAAAAACAATTTTACAAGTTCCAGAAGGAATAAATGGTGCAATTTGTCTTAGTGAAGTAATGACCTTCATTGTTTGTTTGTTGCAAGACTCATTTTCATCATAATTTCGTATCCTACAGAGCCTGGACAGTTACTTATTATTGATGATTATAGTAATAAATATAATAATGACTGCCTTCAATATCAACTCTTATTGCATTGTTTAACCAAAATGTTTAAGATATGACTTCTGACCTAGGTCATACTGGAATAAAGAAAAAGGTGAAAAATTTTATTCTTATAACTTTTTAAGTAGCTCATTATGATGAGGAGGATTTGAATATTTGTGAAAAATAGTTTTGACTTGTTTAATCAAATCTATTTCACACTAGGGTAGACAACTTTCGAGTTCGATGCATTTCCGTCAAAAACTTTGGTTTTAGTGAACGTCATTTGTGCGTTTAGGGGCGTCGTCACTTCCATTCCAATGTTGAGCGAGTGGTTGGAAAACTATATTTCTATATTGTACGAATTATTTGGTAAATTGAATTCTCCAAATTGACAGTCAGCATTGCTGTCATTAGGGATTTGAAGTACCTACAGACAAACCATTATTTCTAGTTTATCCTGCACAATGACGATCACAAAGACGCTTGATGAACGTTAATAGTGCAGGGATACAGGCGACCCCCTCTATCTGGTAAATGACGTCATAAAGGCACTTATAATTGACGAGTTTTTCCGGTGACGGATGAACTCGAAAGTGGTCTATTCAGACAGCATGGATAATTAGGAAAAAGTTATATGGATTTGGGCATTAGATTTAACCTTGTCTGCAGAAATTTAATACATTGTTTTGTACTAATAAAAAAGTCTTTATGAGGCATATAGTAGTACAAGTGTAATAATTCAAGATAAGTTCACATATTAACTTATTTGGTAGCCCCCCTATAAATTGCATGTGCTCCTATTAAGGTTGAAATTCCTTAGGAAAATTGGGATTACTCCCATTCAGTTGTTACACATGTAAAATCTTAAATTTAAGCATATTAAAATTATTTATTATTTGTATATAATTACAAAGAAAATCATGTTTAAATTAATATAATGCAAAAAATTAACCATAAATTAAAAAAAATGTATTTAGATAAAGAGAAACTGAAAAAATATAAATGATTAGCAAGACAGCCTCTTAAAAAATGTCAATATGACTGAAACCATCTATATTGGCCTTAAGTGATAATTTTTATTAGCCAATTTTTATCTGAAAAAAAATTAGGTAGGCAGAAACTGGAAAAACACAAATCAGTCAATTGAAACTTAGACCTCCCCTTATACAAAAGTAGCTTCACTGCATCCATCATAGCTTGGTGGAAATGTTTTGCTTGTAATAAGATGATATAAAACCTCTTAAGGAATGTATGTTTTTCTTTATTCTCATATTTGTCTATAAATAAAGTCTTTGAACTTGAACTATACAATCATAGGATTTATAATTTCATCCAAGCGTTGAACTACCTTTCTCTAAATATTTTCACATTTCTTGATCGATGTTAGAATTTTTTCTCCTCACTAGTGAAATATCTGTTCTTGGTAAAGGATTGGTGGAAATTCAATTGTAATGTCAAATTTTCTTGGTTTCTTCTGATCTTTCCTTTTGTGATCATCAGATGTCACGAAAAAAAGGCAACCATGCCAGATGACCATTGACGTCACCCAAAAGTTCTTCAAATCTTTGAAAAGGAAGGATAAAAATCACAAGTGAAACATAGTCAACCACTATAACACATGTATTACAATATATCTCCACTTTGACAGTTGAATTTAACTATTCAAAGATATCGGCAACCCTAAAGGTCTCGAGTGTAGAAATATCATAACATACTTGTTGCTGTGTAGGAATCTATATGTTGCATATTGGTAATTTGTTTTCGTCACTAGAAAATGGATGAAATATTTGCCACTGTATGTTAAGTAACAAACAACCAATTTTCAATAAATTTTCATTCTGACCTAATCTGGTTAGAACTGTCAACAATTTAAGTTTTACCTGTGGCCATATGTCACTTTAATACTAATAATCAGAATGCAAACATTTTCCTTGTTTTACATAACAAAATGACTTATTCAAAGCACAGAATTATTACAATACATTAATCTTCTGCACTTTATAGTTGGAATTAAGTTGAAATGGTGAGCCAGTTAACCATATTCAACATGCCATATATTTAGTTGTTTTTCTGAATTGGCCTCCCATCATCCTGATCATCACTTATTTTGTGGCCTACCTACTATTGCTAATGTTTTCTCGTCCTGAATATATCTGTTACTCCTGTAGGTTAGGCAACAAACAACAGTGACAAAAAACGTACACATTTTAATGAGTATATCTTTATTTGTCACGCCTTGACAGAGTCCAACAGCTAGATATAGGTATGCTGTTTCATATGTCGTCGGCTGTGGCATCAACAGTTTGTTTGTGATTAGGTCTAGTTAACAAAAAAACAGGTGGAAGATCAATGATATTTAGAATGCAGTTGTATAAGCATTGGCATATCTCATTTCTAAGGAGATTATTTAGCCCCGCCCCTGTAGTCGTGGTCTATTGACTTTAAAAATTTTGCAAAGTTAACATGTATAAGTTTTTAATTGAGCCTGCGACTTAAGTCGCAGAAAGCTAGACATATGGGTAATGATACAGGAGCGTTAGCGAACTTCTTAAAAACTTTATATTTTAGAAGGTGGAAGACCTGGTTGCTTCATACTTTATATATAGTTGCCTCATGTGAAAAACTTTCTGTCAGTCACATGTCCCAGGCGCAGATCCAGAGGGGGGTTCCAGGGGTTGAACCCCTCCCCCCTTTTTTTGGACTATCAATGCATTTGAATGGGAACATGCAATCGGAACCCCCCCCCCCCCTTTTGTCCTGGGTTAGGAACCCCTGCTTTTTAAAATGGCTGGATCCACCCCTGTGTCCAATGTCCTTGACCTCATTTTCATGGTTCAGTGACCACTTGAAAAAAATTTAAGATTTTTTGTAATGTTAAATTCTCTCTAATTATAAGTAATAGGATACTATATTTGGTATTTGCGCACCTTGCAAGGTCCTCATGCCTGTCTTCACTTGACCTCTACCTAATTTCATGGATCAGTGAACAAAGCTAAGTTTTGGAGGTCAAGTCCATATTTCAGATACAATAAGCAATAGGTCAAGTTTATTCGGTGTATCAAATGACTGTAAGGTGAACATGTCAAACTGGCAGGTGTCATCTGACATTGACCTCATTTTCATGGTCTAGTGGTTATGATCGGTTAGGGTTAAGTTTTTATACGCCCGGGACAGGACGTATTATGGTATACCGTTGTCCACACTTCGGACAATAACTCAAAAACACTTTGTTTATATCTATTGATGTAAGCTCCCTTTCAATTTTTTTTAATTTCAGATTTTAAGTTTTGGATTTATGGGGCTTTATTCATAAAAAAAGGGGGATTTTTAACACTTCTGATCTGACAATAACTCAAAAAGGCTTTCACCAATGTCCATGAAACTTTGGTGAATTGTTTATATCTATTGATGTAACAAATAATACTTAATAAAATCTGATGAAAACATAAAATTTGTAAAATCTTTATTTCAATTTAAAACATTAAATTTCTTGTAAAAAATTGGTTCCATGAATGTCAAACGTTTGTACTATTATTGAATGGTTGCAAGGATGAAAGCACATTAGCAGTCCCTGAGATACTAACTGTTCCCTGAGGCATATATCATTTTATGATAACATACTTTCATCACCTACTTCCTCATTTATATCATATCTTTCAGTAGAGTCACTTTCACCATCTTCACTTTCCCTGTTATCTTCTTGCGGCTCCTCATTGTCATTGTAGTCTTTTTTGCCATTTTTATACGCCTGTCGTCTTTCAGACGGGACGTATTATGGTATACCGTTGTCCGTCTGTCTGTCCGTCCATCGTCCACACTTCAGACAATAACTCACATAAGCTCCCTTTCCATTTTATAAATATAAAAGGTACTTGGTACTCAGAAAGTGTGTTGTGAACAAGATAGAATGTATGGATGAAAAATTAAGACAACAAACTTTAGTTAAATTTAAACACTATTTCTAGTTGATCATATAAATTCATTAAAAGACAAGTTAAAAGAGCAATGGGCGTATCATGCGCTAAAGCGCAGCCCTTTATTGTGTTTTGGTCTGTTTTTCTTACAATGTATGCAATAGCTCTACTATATTTGGTGTATGAATGATTGTACGTCATACATGTTTAGCTGGCAGGTGTCATCTGAACTTGACCTCATTTTCATGGTTCAGTGATTAAAGTTAAGTTTTTGAGTTTTGGTCTTTTTTTTCTAAAACTTTATGCAATAGGTCAATTATATTTGGTGTATGGACATATTTTATAGTCTACATGTCAGTCGCACAGATTTCTCATGGTACATTGAATCAGTTTTGAAGTTTTTGTGTTTTAGTCTGTTTTTCTTAAACTATATAAGCAATAGCTCAACTATATTTGTTGTATGGAAGAATTGTTAGCTGTACATGTCTGCCTGGCATGGTTTATCTGACCTTGACCTCATTTTATGGTTCATTGGTCAATGTTTAGTTTTCTTAGTTAATGTTAAGTTTATGTGAGAGTTGTTATAAAGCTTTATATTTAGGATTATCATAATATCAATGATAAGCAAAGAAGGCCAGACATTTTAGAATGTGCACTCTTGTGCTAAGGTGAGTTCAAGGGGAACGGCCAATGTTACTAGTAATTGGTATATAGTTGAATAAGCATTAGCAAATTTCCATGGAGAATATTTGGCTCAGCCCCCTCAGCATAGTCTATCAGAATACCTAGTATTAGTTTGTCATTAGAGCAGTTTTCATGGTTCATTGACTTCGAAACTTTTACATAGTTTACAAGTTGAGGTTTGTTTAAAGGAACAACCTATATAATTAGTCAGTGGTATTTGGTATGCAGTTGTATTAGCATTGGCACATCTCATTTACATCACGATTCTTTAATCATGTATTTCAGTCAGGTTCATTGACTTTGAATATTTGCATAACTTATGTAAAATGTTTAAGTATTGCTATTTAAATTTCCACATTTGCATAATCAAAATTACAAAAAGGTGAGCATATCTCTGTGATAACAGTTTATTACATACAATACAATACCCCTTTCGTGCTGGTCAATAAATGATGATTGCTAAGCAATGAACGTGCATTTGACCGTCTTTAATCATTTTTTCGTGCTTTAATTATTTATGGAATCACTCGGGAGCGGATCCCCTCTTTGACTTGGGCATCAGTGGGCCCTCTTATTAAAATGTCTGGATATGCAACTAAACTCCCTTAAGCAAAGTTGGCCTTATTTAAAATTACATTTTTAAGGTCCAACTCAGGAGGCAAGTATTAACTCAGTAGGCATGTATTATCAACTAGTAGGCAGGTATCATTTACTCAGAAAACAGGTATCACCAACTCAGGAGGCAGGTATCATCGACTCAGTGGGCAGGTAACATCAACTCAGTAGGCAGGTATCACCAACTCAGTAGCCTGAAAGCATCATCTCAGTAGGCAAGAATTAACTCAGTAGGCAAGTAACTCAACTTTAAGGCAGGTATCACCAACTCAGTAGCCTGAAAGCATCATCTCAGTAGGCAAGTATTAACTCAGTAGGCATATAACTCAACTTTAAGGCAGGTATTATCAACTAGTAGGCAGGGATCACCAACTCAGTAGCCTGAAAGCATCATCTCAGTAGGCAAGTATTAACTCAGTAGGCATGTAACTCAACTTTAAGGCAGGTATTATCAACTAGTAGGCAGGTATCATCAACTTAGTAGATAGGTATCCCAACTCAGTAGGCAATAATCACCATATCGGTGACAGGTATGTTCATCTCAGTAGGCAGGTATCACCAACTTAGTAAACAGGTATCACCAACTCAATAGACGGGTATCATCAACTCAGTAGTCATGTATCACTTACTCAGTTGGCAGGTATTACCAACTCAGTATGGAAGTATCAACTCAGTAGGCATGTATCCAACAAGTAAGCAGGTATCATCAGATCAGTATGAAGGTATCATCAACTCGATAGGCAGATATCATCAACTCGGTAGGCAGATATCATCAACCCAGTAGACAGATATCTCCAACAAAGTAGAAGGATATCACCAACTCAAAAGGTTCTTATCACCAAATTAGTATTCAGGAATAATCAGCTCAGTTAGCAGGTATCATCAACTCAGGGGCATTTATCACCAACTCAGTAGGCAAGTATCACCAACTCAGTAGGCAGGTATCATCAACTCATGGACATGTATCATCAAATCAGTATGAAGGTATCATCAACTCGGTAGGCAGGTATAATCAACTCGGTAGGCAGGTATAATCAACTCAGGGACAGATATCACCAACTCATTAAACAGGTATTACAAACTCATTACACAGGTATCATCAACTCAGAAAACAGGTATCACCAACTCAGTAGGCAGGTATCATCAACTTAGTGGGCAGGTATCACAAAGTCAGTAGGAAGGTATTATCAAATAAGAATGCAGGTATCATCAACTCAGTAGGCAAGTATCATCAACTCAGTAGGCAGGTATCATCAACTCAGTAGGCAGGTACCATCAACTCAGTAGGCATGTATCATCAACTCAGGGGCATGTATCAGCAACTAAGTAGGCAGATGTCATCAACCCAGTAGACAGATATCACCAACTATGTTGAAGGATATCACCGATTCAGAAGGCTGGTACCACCAACTTAGTATACGGAATAATCAGCTCAGTAGGCAGGTAAAATCAACTCAGGGACAGATATCACCACAACTCATTAAACAGGTTTTACAAACTCAATACACAGGTATCATCTACTCAGAAAACAGGTATCACCAACTCAGTAGGCAGGTATCATCAACATAGTTGGCATGTATCACCAAGTCAGTAGGCAGGTATCATCAACTCAGTAGCCAGGTTTTATTAACTCAGTAGGCAAGTATCAACTCAGTAGACATGTATCGTCAACTAGAAGGCATGTATCATCAACTTTTAGGCAGGTATCATCAATTCAGTGGGCAGCTATCACCAACTCAGAAGCCAGATATCATCAAATCAGTGGACAGTTATCATCAACTCAGTAGCCAGGTAGCTTCAACTCAGTAGGCAGGTATTACCAACTCAGTAGGCAGGTATCATCAACTCAGGGACAGGAAACACTATCTCGGTTGGCAGGCTTCATCAAACTAGTAGGCAGGTATCACCAATTCAGTAAGCAGGTATCACCAACTCAGTAGGCAGGTATCATCAACTCATCAGGCAGGTTTCACCAACTCAGTAGGCAGGTACCTATCACCAATTCAGTAGGCAGGTATCACCAACTCAGTAGACAGGTATCATCAACTCATCAGGCAGGTTTCACCAACTCAGTAGGCAGGTACCATCAACTCAGGGGCATGTATCACCAACTCTGTAGGCAGGTACCATCAACTCAGGGGCATGTATCACCAACTCTGTAGGCATGTTTCATCAACCCAGTAGGCAGGTATCATCAGCTCAGTGTGCAGTGCTTTGGTACCGACATGATTTTAACAAAATTTTAGAAAAAAAATTGTCGTTGATGGCATAAGAAATTACAATGAAGTTAAGGTTCAAACTCCCTCGAGCAAAGGCGGTTTTCCTTACATGAAGTTGGTTATTAGTATTTTAATGTCCCTCATGTCATATACCTCTACGCGTGATTCAGTCTCGGCTTAAACATCCTTCGTTTTCAGATATAAAAATAAAGAGATCTGGTATGTTTGCCAACGAGGCAACTATCAACTAAGGCAATAAAAGGTAACCGTACGGCCTTGGAAAATAAGAAAAACCCATAAGGTATAGTCGGCTAAAAAAGGTTTCGACATGAAAAATATTAAACAAATCAATAGAGAAAACTAAATGTCTTATAACAAAACTAGAGGCTCTCAAGAGCCTTTGTCGCTCACCTGACTCTACTTCGGTTTTTAAAATTATATAAAAATAAGATACTTAACAGAGACATGAATAATGATTAAGGTCAAATTTGGTTTAATATTGCATTCCATTCAGTGGTTCTATAAACGACGACATTTGTATGTATTTCTCATGGGTGACTATGTTAAGCTAAGCCCCCCGCTGGCAACCATCTTGAATGATGGATCAGATACAAAGTAACAACGCTTGGTAAGCACCTCATAAGGAATATTCATGTTACGTTTGGTTTCATTCAATTCAGTGGTTCTCTAAAAGAACACATGTGTATATATTTCCCATAGGCCGTCTTATGTTAAACTAAGTCCCCCGCTGGTGGCCATCTTGGATGATGGATCGGCTACAAAGTAATAACACTTGATCAGCATCCCATAAGGGACAGTCATGCTACGTTTGGTTGTATTCCATTCAGTGGTTCTCTAAAAGAAGACATGTGTATGTATTTCCCTTAGGGTCCTATGTTAAATTAGTCCCCCACTGGCAACCATCTTGAATGATGGATCGGCTACAAAGTAACAACGCTTGGTAAGCACCTCATAAGGAATATTTATACTACGTTTGGTTTCATTCATTTCAATGGTTCTCTTAAAGAAGACATGTGTATGTATTTCCAATAGGGTCTTATGTTAAACTAAGTCCCCCGCTGGCGGCCATCTTGGATGATCATCGACTCGGCTACAAGGTAACAACACTTGGTCAGCACTCATAAGGAACATTCATTATAAGTTTGGTTCCATTCAGTGGTTCTCTAGAAGAGGTTTAAAATGTAAAAAGTTAACGACGAGCCAAAAAAATACGGAGAAAACAATATAACAGACGTAAATAATCGGTGACTGAAATATAAGCTCCTGACTGTTGGCAGGCACATGAAGAATGAGGTGGGGTTAAACATGGTTGTTCCCCTAACTTTAGGTAGTGATGTAACAGCACATCATAAAAACGCACTATAACCAGATGCTCCGCAGGGCGCAGCTTTATACGACCGCAGAGGTCGAACCTCGAATAGTTGAGGCAAGGATGGACACAACATTTAAGTTTGATACAGCTCTTTATTTGGATTGTGATTAATTAGTTGACACAGCATAAGTTTCTGACACAGAATGGATGTGGTCTAATGAACTTATTTTTTTTACCTATTATGGTCCAATATATGCAAAATCTAAATACATGGCCATGGATTGATTCAGCATATCAAAGAATCTCAAGAATTCATTTTTTTTATGAAATCAAACACAGTTTAATTTTCTCTTTTGACCTCAATGTGGACCAATTTGATAACAGGGCCCAAAAATCAAAAATCTAAATACATAAATAATTCCATACATTCAATTTTTGTTGAAATCAAACGTTAAATGTTGGACCAAAATTTGGACCAACTTGAAAACTGGGTCCATAATCAAAAATCTAAATACATGTACATGTTTAGAGTCAGCATACCAATAAACACCAAGAATTCATTTTTTGTTAAAATCAAAATAAGTTTTATTTTGGACCCTTTGGACCATAATATAGACCAATTTGAAAACAAGACCCAAAATTAAAAATCTAAATACACGGTTAGATTCGGCATATCAGAGAACCTCAATAATTTAATTTTTAATGAAATCAAACGAAGTTTAATTTGGACCCTTGGACCTCATGTGGACCAATTTAAAGATGGGGACCAAAAAAACTTAATACTCGGTTAAATTCAGCATAGTTAAGAACCCGAAGAATTCAAGAATAAAACTCCATAGAAGTTGGTTCAGAAATAAACAATTCATACAAAGTATTAGAGAACAGTTTGCTTTTGGCCCCTAATTCCTAAACAGTTTGCTTTTGGCCCCTAATTCCTAAACAGTTTGGGCCATAACCACCAAAATCAATCCATACCTTCCTTCTTTTTAATGGAACCTTGTGGTACAATTTTAGAAAGATCCATACACTTATGTATACGTGCACAAGTTATTGTCTCGAAACTAGTAAAATACTTATTTTGATACCTTTTGGACCCTTGTTCCTGAACTGTTGGGACTACAAACACCAAAATCAATCCCAACCTTCCTTTAGTGGTTATAAACCTTATGTTAAGATTATATTGATTTCTCTTTACTTATACTAAAGTTCGTATCCGGAAACCATCCGTCTTCGGACGACGCTGGCGACGACGACGTGATACCAATATACCAAAAAAAAATTAATCAGATCAATACTAACAAAAACATTAAACAAAAACATGGACAGGACGTGACAAGGTATATACCCAGTCTTATCGACAAAAAAAGACACTAAATGGATATAAGAAGATCATGTGGTATAAGTGCCAATGAGACTACTCTCCATTCAAGTCACAATTTGTAAAAGTAAACCATTATAGGCAAAGTAAGGTATTCACTACGAAGCCTTGGCTCACATCGAACAGCGACTTTAAACGATTTCATAGGTACGAATCTTAAATATACCCTTATCTGAAACAATAGTGTAACATCAGAGTATCACCTTGAAATTTACTTCGTTTGAAATAATGTTTGGGTTCCTGTTTGTGTTAACTCCAGAAAAGCACATTGGACACTCGAAACTTGTCAAGATGTTGCAAGTAAATGTTTGAGCAGAGTAAAATTACATGTATCTCCAATCGATTAGACCAGGACCACCAACAGATCTATTGAAGAGTTGTTGCAAGTGTTATTTACCGTGCAGGAATCGTGCTATACCTAGCTCCATCCAAGGTGTGTTGGATTTAACGCCCTCATTTTGAACGGACGTGGCTGCATATTTATACATCCTTCTTTAGCATAGCCTCGGTTTATAACTACCGGACAGAAAAAGTCCAAGCAATGTAACCCTCTTTCTGTAACCAAGGATTTGTATAGTATACAATAGAAAGCAGAATGACAACAATATACATTAATTTCTATTAGATTACACAAGTTTCAGAAGGTATTATAACACACTCGATCAGTGACTTTGATTAGTTCCAATTTACTTTTTAATCAAATGCGGAACATTGCAAGCATGAGAAAGTAAGCCGAACACCGACACGAAACACGGGAAATAAATAAGGGAAAACACGAAGCACGCACATCGAACCAAACACGGGAAAACGAGAAATAAAACGTCAAAACACGAAAACACGTGAAATAAAATGGCCAAAAACGTTGCACAAAAATAACCCTTTTGTTATACTACCCTCATCGTAACAAGGATTAATATATTTATTGCACCATAGTCTATAATTCAGTAAAGAACTGCCATGATAAAAAAAATCTTTGAAAAAAAAGCATTTAAATATATATTTTTCAAACTTCAGACTAATTATGTATAAATGTTAAAGACCAGTGCTCTCAAGCATTCAGCGAGTTTAAAAGTATGAACAGGTCTAAATGTTGTTAAGCAGAGAGAATAATAGCCTTAAATGGTAATAATGAATAGTTCAAAATGCACAAATGAATTTAAACAATAATAATAGCTAGGGTGCAAAGCCACGATAAAAAAGATCTGTGGGATATACAAGAATTGGGTAATATACGATACAGTCAGAAATCAAGGATATAATATTGACAATTCACAGTAGAAATGTATGATATTATGACAGAAATAGAGAACTTGTACAAAGACAAAGACAAATATGTATTGGCTCAAACCTCAGGCTCAAACTCATTAACACTAAATTATTAAGATCGATTGCATATGCATGTATGACAGAATGCAATTCACGGACATGCATGCTAAAATCTATCTTATTATTACACTATTCCTTATTAGTATATTTTATAAACACTGAATTATTTATATTGTAATATCAGATTCATGAGAATTCTACAGAAGACCACTTTATTTTTAAAGACTACAGAAAAATGCTCTAAAATTTAAATAATACAGAAATTGGGGACCCAATTAAACTTCAATTCAAAGCTTTTTTTATAGTCGACATGTAGCATAACAAATAAACATAAGCTCTCTGAGCTTTTATAACCGACGAATGCATACATTTACATAACAATCATACACAATACAAATATTAAAACATAAAAGACATAGAACATACATTTCATGGACATTTAGGCAGCACTATTTAAATACTATATTATATACATGCATAAGCAAAAGCACTAAAAGCAAACATAAAAACTAAGCACAGCATTAAATTATAAAAAGCTAAGCGAACATTCACAACAAGCATCACTATTATATTTCAAGCAGTAACATTATAGATCATTATACCCCAATCCAAACTCTTATAAAAATAACATTCACAAAAAAAAAACAGCTGCCACTTTACACATAAAATATAACCATTTTTAAAAAAGAAAAATAAAAATAAGTGATTGGTTGGTTGTTTGTCTACTCCTCAGTGGAAAATATTTCACTCATATTTGAAAAAGAGAATGTATGTAGATCTACACCAAGCATGCTCAATTTTGTGATTAAAATCGCTGAAAGACCCCCCTCCTATGATTCTACATTGACAATAATATCTTGGTGTAGCCCACTTCCATTCCAACTAACGCCCTCAGTGTGTATCTAAAACATTTAATCTGGAAAACTAAATAATTAAATCTGACCACTTCTGCATCGATGGTTATAAATACCGAATTACGGTCAATCATTCTAATAAAATATGTTTGTTTTTCATTTGATTTATATAAGGAAATGTCATTTACGGAAGAAGATTCTAAATAATTGGAATTGTTTTGTTTTAAAAATTCTATATTATATCTTCATTTCAATGGCGTTTGGAATAAAATGTCAGGTTGACCTGGTTACCAAAGGTCATCGTACGTGATTTGTAAAAATATATGAATGAAATAGTTCCGTATTTATGTATTGATTTTGATTGGTCGAATGTGGCACATTGACCGCAGAATAATTTGTTTAAACACGCCCCCTATTGATGAGGGAGAAAATGGCGTCTTGCACAGGGCGAACGGAACTTTCACGAGATATGAAGTTATTGCGTTTATTTCAAAGCTGAGTCGATTGTAAGTTTACCTTATCGCAATTATAACATAACAACATTTATTACTATAAACTTATTCATGTAATGGGATCCGTGTGAGAATGAATGACTAAAACACATATTTGGAAGGTTACCAAGTGTCCATAATAGTCGACCTCGTTTTGTGAGCAAGACAAATCGCCATGTAGGATCACAAACACCTCGGTTTTCCAAACCAATCTACCTCATCAGGCTCATGAACTACCTCGCCCAATGGCCGCATATTCGGAGTCAGTCGGGGAGCAGTTGGCGTGCCCTGTTTGCCTCAATAGAATTGACGATCCTCGAATATTGCCCTGCCTTCACTCATTTTGCAGGCGATGTTTGGAACAGGCTATCGATAAAGATCAAGGTGTACTTCAGTGCCCAACATGTCAACAAAGTGTATCACTGGGACCTGAAGGTATTGATAATCTTCCTTCAAACTTGTTTGTTTCGAATTTATTTGAGGCAATGGTACAAAACGAAGACTACGAAACTAATGGAGAGAGGCCTATCACGGGGACACGATGGTGTAGTTCGTGTGAGGAAGGCAGTAAAGCAACAGCTGTGTGTAAAAATTGTAATGAATATTTGTGTGATAACTGTGTGATGGCACATCAACGTGTGCGATTGACTAAAGATCATTATATTGAACGTCTGTTAATGAACCGTAGTAGACCACATTATAGTTCACTTGCTGCTCCCTTAAGTTCACCTTCACTCCCACATAACATACAGCTTCCAGATTCTTTATCAAACAGTTGCCCAAGACATGAACATGAAATTCTTTGTTTTTTCTGTGATACCTGTTCAGTTGCAATATGTCGTGAATGCACCATGGTTGATCATATTGGACATAATCGTATCTACCTCCATGATGCTGTAGAAAATTCAAAAGCCATCACCGTGCGACTTCTTACTGATGCAAAACTAAGTATTAAAGCGTTGGAAGAAGGTATTGAAAATTCGCAAAATATGGCTGAACATACTGAAGTAAGATCGCAGGCAGTAGCAAATGAGGTCCGTGCAACAACTCGACGCCATATGATTGCATTGGAGGAAAGAGAACGTGATTTACTCAGACATGTAGAAAAGGTTAGACAGGTTAAGGGAAAATCATTGCACCTGCAAATTGACGATTTAAAGCAAGGTCTTTCATCTCTTATGCAAACTGTTGATCATGTTGAAAACATGCTGAATACGGGTACTGATATGGACTCAATCAATGCAAGGGAGATAATTGTGAATGAAATGCAAAATGTGCGCAAACTCCGAGGTCATTTACAACCTCATGAGGATGATAACATTATGTTTACACCTCCTGATGCTGCTTTATATAATGCTATCAGCAAAATGGGAATAATAAGCAGCAGTGCATATGCTCCGAACTGCATAGCAACAGGTGATGGTTTGAAAAAAGCATTAAAAGGGAAGGTTGCAATGTGCATGATTCATGCCAAAGACCATCATGGAGAGCCAAGAATGATAGGTGGAGATCCTGTTGAATGTATAATACAAAGTCCTGAAGGTGCTTTGTATAGGACTGAAGTTCTTGATCGTCAGAATGGAACATATACCATATCGTATCGTCCACAAATGGAAGGAAAACATATCATTTCTATAACAATTCGAGGCAAGCATATTGCAGATAGTCCCTTTATAGTGCAAGTAAGAAGTGGTCGAAACTATATGACAGTTGGACAGCTTTTTCTTACGTTTGGAGGAGAAGGAGAAGAGGAGGGCAAGTTTTGTCGTCCATGGGGAGTATGTTGTCATAAGGATAATTACATAATTGTTGCAGACCGAAGCAACAATAGAGTTCAGGTGTTTAACCCTGATGGCACCTTTCATCATCGGTTTGGATCGGCAGGAACAAGGCCTGGGCAATTTGATCGACCAGCAGGTGTTGCTTGTGATTCACAGGGAAATGTTGTTGTTGCAGATAAGGACAACCATAGGATCCAAAAATTCACGATTGATGGCAATTTTCTTATAAAATTTGGTGAAAAAGGAAATAAAAATGGCCAATTCAACTATCCATGGGATGTTGCACTAAATTCTGAAGGAAAAATATTAGTTTCAGATACAAGGAACCATCGTGTACAATTGTTTAGTGCCGAAGGACAATTCTTGAACAAATATGGATTTGAAGGATCGTTATGGAAACACTTTGATTCTCCACGAGGTGTATGCTTTAATAATGAAGGACACATGGTTGTTACTGATTTTAACAACCATCGTTTACTTGTGATACACCCTGACTTTCAAACAGCAAGATTTCTTGGAACAGAAGGTTCTGGTAATGGACAGTTCTTGCGTCCTCAGGGAGTTATTGTAGATCAGGAGGGTAACATTATAGTCACAGATTCCAGGAATCATCGCATTCAAGTATTTCAGCCAAATGGCAACTTTATGTGCAAGTTTGGATTACCCGGTACAGGTCCAGGTCAAATGGATAGGCCTTCAGGTATTTGTTTAACCCCAGAGGGGCTTCTTGTTGTTGTTGATTTTGGAAACAATCGTGTACAGTTATTTTGAATATTGTTTTTTCTTGCTTGCTTTTTCCCTATAAGGGTAGGCACCATTCAATGTTATTGAATAAGAGCATTATAGCAATCAAGTTCATGGTTCACGAAAAGAAAACAGTTTTAGAAACTGCATAGTTTAACTCTTGTACACTATACCATACATGTACTCATGCTTGATATAAAAATGCTCTGTAATAGAAATATGATGACTGGCACATTGTTAAATTTGTATGAATGTAAATGCTAAAAGCATTTTGCAGCACTTGTATAAGTACGATTGTGTTGCTTTTGGTTAACTGAGTTAGCTTGAAGTCTGAACTTGATTGTTTTATACTCAGAGTAAAGCTTTGGTTTTTTTTTCTTTATTGTCATTATTATTGTCGCTAAAAGTGATAGACTCAGGTTTATTTTCACATGCCAAAGGCACAAAGCTCAGGGAATTAGTTGTGTTTTCAGCATTCATGCATGTTATTTTTGAGAGATTAAGGCTTATATACAGATATTCTAGATATCAGTGTCATAATGTCTTGGGTGTATGAAAGACAAAAAACCAGAACCAAAAAATTTACATGTAATTGATAGAATATGACACCTACATTGTAATGTCAGTTTTAAATGATAATTAGAAAAAACAAGTTGAAAGTAGGAGATTAAGATTTACATTATTTTTCCCATTTTCTTCAATAGGTCACATAAGTGATACAAATATGTACAGTTTTGTACTGCAACAAATTTAAAAACATTTTGTTTATATTTTATTTTAAGTTTTGGGGTGACTTATTTAATTGATAACTTCTTAAATATAAATGAATAAATACATACATGACATATAGATGTATTCTAAATTTTGTACATGTATGTAAAAAAAATCCCTATTTAAAACTACAACCATTTCAACATGTAACTTACAAACTTAACTAAAATAAAATTATAAATTCGATATGAATTACAAATTGAATTAACAAATATATATAAGTTAAATTTCCATTAGGTAACCAAGATATAAAACATGTATAAAACAATTTATAATGAAAAGACTTAATACAAAACAAGTGGGTAATTTTCGGAAAAAATAAAGGCCAGAAAAAGCTACCTCTGAAAAGCATTGTGCATGATGTTCCTTAAAATTAATGTTTATATTAGTTGCTAAGGGAAACATGACCATGACTATATCTATGCTGATCAAACATTTCATGTTAATCCAAGCAGGGAATTTGGTCAGTAAATAAAAATGATATAATATATTGATATACAATCTTGCCCATAATTTAAAACTTATTGAAAATTTGTTAATATTTACCATTCAGGAATTTTACTTTATGTATTAGATTTTTACTTGTTATCACTGGGGTATTACACAAATTTTTCTGGTGGTTTTCTTGAGCCTTTTGAAAAAAATCTGCATTGTCAGGATGCAAGTTTTGAGAATGCATTAGTATACATGTAGGTTGTATGAGAAAGAGTTTGCTAATTTTTTTTAGACATGAACTTATTTTAATTAGTACATTATATAAGATTTTTTTCTTTCTTGCATAAATGTATATGATTGATTGATCCTTTGGCATATAGTTTTTAGTGAAATTGCATTTCCAAATGTTGAACATTTTGTTGACTAAATGGTATTGATTTTAGTTTGCAATAAATTTTTTTAAAGATTTATCAGTGTGTAGTGAAAATGTTTTAAGTTTATAAGTATTGGGGAATTGAACTTGTATTCTAGAAATACATATAACATTTGTTTGTGCAGTCTATCTTACAAATTGTAGAAAAAAAGAAAACTTCATATTTCCTAGTTTGTAGAAATATATGAGATATGAGGCTAGAAACCCCCCCCCCCTTTTTTTTACGATCATCAGATGTTTAGTCAGTAAAGGACCTACAATTTAAAGCATAATTTTGGAATAAAGAAAAAGGGTTAAATGTCTTGCACATGTATATCTTTGGGACCAGGGAGTGCCAGCTTAAGCAGTCATTTAAAATATCGTTCTTAAAATATTACATTCTTAACATTTCTTATATATTTGATTTATATCTTAAATTAATTAATAAAATACAATACACTGATAAAAATATAATTATGTCATCTATTATTACTTTTTTAAATAGAGCAATGTATTTGTTTCACCTTTAGTAACCTCAATGGCTTATTGTTAATTTTTAGGCTTGGAACTAATTAATTTCCCATGGTAATGTGGATATCCTGTTGTTTACTATTATCTTTGCCAGATTTTTGACATAACATTTTCCTTTGCCCTCCAGCTTGAATTGGACATGCATATTAAGCTGGACATTCCCATGTGATAGGTCATTTTGGGCCTTCTCCTGTTATTTAATGGTCATAAAAACACTCACATGACCTGGTCACTGAATGAGATCATCTGGGTCAGAGAGTTGTTTACAATGTTTGGCCACATTTAATTCTGACTTTGTAGTTTTGATAAATAGATATTATGTTTCAGACTTTCTTCAAAATATTTTGGGACCGAAAGATATATACATGAAATTAAATTAGACATCAGGGGTTTATGAAACACAATTTAAATTATGAAATTTGATTTAAAATAATTTAAAAAAATATATATGAAGATATTTGATTTTTTTACATGAAAACAAATATATATGTACTGTATGGTGAAGGGGTTATTTTATAAACATGCTTTTATCACTTTTATAAGTGAGAAAATTTGATGAATGATTGATGAGAATTGTTTGAAGTATTATATTCACTGGAAAATGTTTAAGATTTTTGTTATAAATATTAGTGTAGTATAAATATATATATATATATAATCTAGCTTTTAGAATGGAATATGTGTTTGTTTGTTTTTTTTATTTGATATTGCATTTCCGGTGCTTGTTAAAAAAATATGTGCTTGTATATGACTATTTTTGCATGTTCTTGAATAGCATTGTTTGTGATCATGAGAAAGATAGTATATCTTTACATTTATTGTTAGGGTATATGATATCCTTCTCCTTTCATTGTTTGTTACTCATTTGTTTGTTCAAGAGTTTTCCAAAAACTCTTCTTTCAATTTCGAAATAAAAGTTTTTGAAGGTGGCATTATTTTTGTCTGTACATTTATTTCTAAATGTTGGCAGATTTAAATTAACATGGACATAAAACAAATTATGGACAGTACATGTATATCAAATGCATACAATTTTTTAAAAGATTTTTTTGGTTAGTTTTCTCCTTTAATATAAGGTTTAGATAGTCATTTTTGAAAAGATTTGTTTTAAATCAATAATTTTTTATCCTCACAATTACTAGCAAATCATTTCAAATATATTCAACCTTTTAAATTTGGAATATTTAAAATTGATAACAGTACTTGTATATTGTACATGTTGCATTTACTCCAAACAAAAATATTTGGTTGGTGTGGTTAAAAGACATGCCACAAAATTATTATGAATATTCATGAAATGTAGAATGGCAATACCAGAATAAGTAATTTTTTAAATGCAATATTCATTCTACTTTTTAATACTTTTATATTTAAGGACGCAGAAATTCAGAAAAAAAATCATGTTTTTTAAAAAACAAATGGGACTTTATAAATTTAAAAAAAATACTTGCTGATCTGTCTGAAGGAAACTACACTGTACATAACTTGTACAAGTCAGGTCACCTGACCAACTCTAAAAATTCTAAAAAATATAACTTGTTGACAAATAAATCTTCAAAAGAAATTATGTTTGCTATTTTGTGATTATGTCTTTTGTTTGTATGATATGTATATTAACTGTTTATTTTTTGTCTCTGACGTTGGATAAAACGGGTATTGTATTATTATTGTAGGCTTAATAGGCAAATATGCTTAAAAGCTGGTTTTAAAACCTGATTACCTCATATGCTATGATGTATATATATATATTAGCTTAAGTTGTTTATATTACTTTTAAGCCTTTTGAAAATTGTTTTTCAGTCCGGTCTGTAATGATAATAAGATTGATTTTACCATGTTTACACCTTTAGTTTTAACTTGTTTGGAAATATTTTATGAAAGAAGTTATATTAATTCCTTATCTAAAAATAATTAACTAGATTTTAAACTAATATTCTTATAGAATTATAAATTGATAGTTTTAAAAAAGAATATTATCATTACAAAGATGTGAAAGACAATTTTTAAAAGGCCATTTTTTTGTTACTTGTAGACTTTAAAGAAGTTATGTTATTTACCGGTTGTTTATTTCTGTAAATCCATATTACGTTAATTTCTCAGGCAGCATATCATTTTCATAGATTTTTGCCTAGCAAAGAATGTCCTAATGCACAACACCATACAAGAAAGGCAATATAGTAACACAGTTACAAATTTTTGATGTTATTTTTGTTCCAAACTGTGAGTTCATAGTTTGTTATACACATATAGGTCTGTGAGACCTTACTGGTTGTTCAAAACTTTTGTATCGGGCTCGCTGAAAGCGATAAAAAAAGAAAATCTATGCTTTTGAGAACAGTCAAATTGTTTGTTGTTATAAAATGTACAGTATAGAATAAGTACCTCTTAAGCTTTCAAATATTAAGTTTGGAAGTCAATTGTTTGCATTTATTATAAATTTTATTTTACCTTCATAGGGGTTTTCATTTCAGCGCATTTTGTGAAATCAAGTGTGTCTATAGCTTCATGGACATTTTCTTTCTAGAACTTTTTCATATTCATAAAAAAACCTAGTCATATTTTGTTTTATTTGTAAACAATTAGCACTAATTTTTGTTATCACTGAAATAAATAATATCTATATAAAAATATAACAAAAAAAGGGGATTTGAAATTTTTCAGCTTTCGAAAATTATTGCTCTGCAGTCAAATTGTTAAATAGATTTAAAAATATTCTTTTGACTATAGTCTATGCATTAATTTGTGATAGAAAAATGACTAATGACCAGGTGTAGGACTAGAAAGACCATCTTTACAGCTTAGTAAATGAGAAGGTGTTATTTTGTTTTGTTTTGTAAGGGTTGCTGTCTCATAGAAGTGTTCCCTACACCTCCCTTTACAATATACATGTAACAGAATGGATCATGGATAAACATAAAACAAATTGAATATAACCCCCCCTCCTCGATAATTTGTATACTATATAAATCAGGTAATAGCATATCCGTACCTCATTTGTGTGTCTCAGGAATAACATCTTTTAACATCACTTCTTTGAAACATTTGTACCTCATTTTAGCTTATATATTTACATACAGTTATATATACACTTGTACATTATCTTTTGTTTAAGTAATATTACACAAGATAACAATCAGTAGAAATACCTCTAATATTGTACTCATATGTCATCCTAACCTTTTTGTTATAAAAATCTTTTCCACCCTAAATGACCATCAAAAGTTCTGTCATTTAATGGTTATGGTAATTCATTGGTTCCGACTTTTCTATAATTATAAAGATGTACTTCATAATCTAAGATAATTTTACTGAAAGTAGTTTTTCTAACCCCCATGGAATAAGTAAATGCTTTTCCAATGGGAAGATTTAGTAAGCAGTATGGATTTTTTGAATATGTGTCATTAATTTTAAAATCTTCATTTATAAAATTTAGTTCCTCTTTATCTGTTATCACATTGTTATCTATTTGTTATAATTGACTGTCCTCACCATCATAGATTTTCTTGTTTATCTGTGTTACTATGGAAACATAAATTAGTAGCCAATTTCTTATATTTGTACTGAATTGTGCTGAATTATATTTTTGCATATAATGCACAGATTTGTCAAACAAATGGTCGTTTAACTTTTTTGACAGACGTTCTTTTGAATTTAATGTCATCCCAGTTTATTCATCAAATGAAGAAAAACCTAGTTGGAGTGCTTGCTTTTTTGCTAATTGTTTGTTTATATTAAAATACATGTAATGTGGAGTAGACATATTGATCTAGATGATTTAAATACTGGTTTGTTTTAACTCTGGTTTATTTTAATTCTACTAACTAGAATATTTTTATCAGTTTTGGTAATTTTTACACATCTACTCTATGCTGTTTTCTGATGAAGTTTTTTCATACTCAAAACATTGGGCATTTCTTTAAAAAAAAAGCATTATTATATTCAATATTGATTAATAGTACAAGTACACATCGATGGAATATGTTTCTACATATATACATGTAACTTCCAATACATTGTACATGATGTAAACTTTGTGTTCTTTTAATTTTTATTCACTGTGCGATTTGTTATTGATAACATAAGAAATAAATCTGTATTTTTATTACACTTTACGTCAAAGTCTGTACACTTTTTCTTTATTAAAGTACAATTTAATGTATGAATTTATTTTGCCTTTTGAAGTTTAAAATGTTTCCTACCTTTTGTTCACTTCTTATCTGTTCCTTGTTCTTTTTTATCCTCCTAAAGTATAAAAGAAATATAAATATATATATAAAAGTCTATGTATATGATATATACTTGTTTAATTTTAAGCTATTTGTTTTAAAAATGGAAAACACTCTGTGCTTTTAACACTTTTTTCTAATCTTGTGCCAGTAAACTTTGTCAACCAGTGCAATTGCCACATTAAAGTAGTACTTTGAAAAATGAGTTTATTTTTATACCAAAAAAAGTGTGTCAAGATTTATTTTTTGATATATGGATGTGTTGGGTATGCATCTTTGAGACCAAAAAAGGAGACTAAAATTCAAAGAGTAAAAATCAATACATAATATCCTCTCAACCTGACCCAATGGTCTTCAATGAAATTTGTTGATTATATACAATAGATATAAGAAGATTTGGTATGAGTGCCAATGAGACATTGAAGTAATTTGTTGATTATATACAATAGATATAAGAAGATTTGGTATGACTGCCAATGAGACAACTCTCCATCCAAGTCATAATTTGTAAAAGTAAATCATTATGTCTTCAAAAAAAGCTACATCACACACATTGAACAGGAAGCTGTAAAGATCCCCCAATATACCTAGTGTAAATCAATTCAAACAAGAAAAATGTGATAATAATTTACTTTATATTTACAAGAACTCAGACATAGTAACAAAAATAAAGTGGAAAACGAAAAAGTTCTGGAAGCAAAAGACCTCAATATTTATTGAAAAAAAATACAAGTTTATGCAGACAATGGCTTCCATAAACATCATAACAATGAGACAGGTACACAAACACCATCACCATGATCATACTTGAACGAACATAAAGAGCAACAATTATCTGAGAGAACAATTACATGAACATGCAGTACTTAGCACTCCAGTTGTTAACTCTTAAATTTCAATCTCAGGACGGCAATCTTTGGTGGTTGTAGTGGAGAGTATGTAACTATTTCATGTGGAAACACAAACAATTCTCATGCATCGTCGCAAACTATTGGTTGTTGATGTTTCATGTCTTAAGAAAAATGAGTTGTGATTATAGTAGGTACCCACCCTCTATTAGACAGCGTCAGTGGTATCTGTCTATCTGCTCGTGCATATATTTGTTCCTCTGAACGTCCAAATAGAGTCTGGTTAAATGAAATCGGATGGACAGATACAGGTTAGGTTCAATTTTCGTTATTGATCGATTTCTCTTTCAATACATTTGGTCCAAGATTTTCCCTACATATTGCATATTTAGTGGTTAAAAACGTAGGGAAAATCTCGCATCAAAACGTAAATCTTAAATTGACAACATATTACATTTCGATTTCCTCCAACTTCACTGTTGCTATTAAATTATTTTGGACATGAATATACAACCAATCTTCTGCAATCGATAATTATTCTTTGTTGTATGCTATAGGTCCAATGGCAAATATTTCATGTATGTTCATGACGAAAACAAATTCACAATACTTGCATAAGTATGGTCCTGTAATAGGTAACAAGAGGTCCGGGGTTGGAACCCCTACTTTTTTTGGGGGACGATCATGTATTTAAATGGGAGCACAAAGTTGGACCCCCCCCCCCCCCCCCCCCCCCCCGTTTTTAAATTGACTGGATCCGCCCACTGTTGTTGGGAAATGAGGGTATTCTGGATAGGGTCAGAGATTTTGCTTTGTAAGAGGATTGTTCGAAGAGTTCTAAAGTAGAACGTTACACGAGGCGTTGGAATTTTACATCTACATTCTGACCGGACGTAACTGTGTACTTGTTCATGCCACACAGACGAACGCAAATCCTACAACTATTAACTTTTAAATTTAGATAAAATTTCCATCAGGTATAACTAGTGTGTAAGACAATAATACATATTCATATACATGTATATAAATCGCCGACGAACATCAAAATCCAACAATCAATTCTACTTTATTCCAATACCTCAAATTATGTAACTGCACTTTAGCGTGTTCACATGGCACTCAGTTTGACCTTCAAGTTCCATGTCTTTGCAATCCTTAATCGATAAAACAAAGGAAAAATCTTTTCATTTATTCAAAACCTGCTATTCTTTAGATTCAAATTTTAGATATAAACCATGATGTAACTTTGCTTTAATATCCATACGGAGATCAAATTCCTTCATGTGTCTTATAGGGTATAAATATCCTTACTGGATCGACCACACGGACACTCCATGAGTATGACCGAGTAAGAAGAATTTGTTGGAATTTTTATTAAAAAAAATAAAGTAAAAATGTAACATGACATTCTATATGTTGAATGCCTTTATTTTATATCTGACATGAGATGTACAGAAATCGAAAAATACTCATATGGCAGACGTCATGATGATTTGGATTTAATGTTTTTTTTACAACATAGATGAATTATGCAATCAATTATTGTCATTATGATTTCATAATCAAACTGAATAAACAGCTGACCTGGGCGTGCTTTTTTCATAAATATCAGACATCAAACTTAGTTTTTAACCCAAAAAAACTTGATAAATGATCAAAGGAAGACTTTAAGTTCCCGGAGAAAATATTTTCCTGTATTTTTTTAATAATTAACACTATTTTGTGGGTAAATGGTTAGTTTACACCATATTTTAGTACAGCCATTTTAAGTAAGATTAAGAATTATAGATTAAGATACATTCTTCCCCAATACTAACGGCGTCCCCCGTTATGCAATAGATAAAACGACCATGCGCACAGCAAGGCGTAGTAATACATGTTTAATATCCTTGCTAACCAATGGTATATTTGTGTTACGTAACATTTACACGCCCATTGTTACATAATGACATATAACATTTATTCGCCCGTAAATTATAATGTACAAACATTGACGTATATAGCCAAATTACTCAGTACACATAGACTTGTATAATCGCTTTCTAAGATTAAAAGACAATTTCAAAGTTATATTCTTAAATGTTCACAGCAGTATACTTCAGAGATAAAGTAATTAAATTAAACGTTATATAATTAACTTAAACATTTGATTTCTTGTTTATCCTTATATTTATTTCGGTTTGGTATTTAAAAAGTAACAGTCCCCTAAATCCAAGTATAAAACATAAACAGTTAACGTATATTTACCATATCACCAAAAATGACTAATGACATAAAGAAGCTGGGATTCATTGCACACTAATGCATGTGATAAAATAGAAAAAAATCTGATGAGATATGGGAAATTGAAAAAAAAGTGTTTCAACTAGCGGGATTCGGGGAATAAGCAAGTCGTAGTGTCACACACCCTTTTTATCCCCTTTTTTCCACACACACATAACATAATGACTGTTATTTTATAGACGTACTAATTTTGGTACTTACATTTTTTTTAAAGGAAGGGTATATAAGATAACATCTTCATTTCCGATACCAAAAAATGGGGAATCCGGATATAATGCCCAGACAAGAAATGTAGACGTGAATCACTTATTCATCAATAAGGGTTTAAATGTATATTCTTAAAAACAAACCATTGAGAGATGCTCTTTTAGTAGAGTACACGATGGTTCTAACCAAGCACGGTTAACTTGTGACACAACAATGGCATTTAAGCTTTCGACATCAAAATGCTTTATAATATGCCGACATAGGGTCCTACCACATTATCATATATGGTACTAAATCAGGCAATTACAAATTCATGTTTTTCGCTGGACTAAGTTTCAAGTTGATTGGACTTCAACTTCATCAAAAACTACCTCAACCAATATTTTTAACCTGAAGTGAGACGAAGGACGTACAGACCAGAAAACATAATGCCCCTCTACTATCGTAGGTGGGGCATTAAAAGCAATGGTAAAATCCGCAACTCCTGTAAAGAGAACGTGACGAAAGTATCATACAAATCAAAGTTGGAAGCTCTAATGCTGATTTAGGGTTGGGCAGGGGGTCCTGGACCTCCTTTACAGACTACATTTACGGTTAATGTAAATTTTCAACTCAAAATATTGTTTAGTTTGGCAGCAACCTATTTAAAAACCCTGTATTGATCTGTATTGGTATCTAAAGCTCTATGTCAGAGGGAGTCTGAGTATTGGTGCATGTGTTTCAGACTGACGGACAGAGACCATAACGGTATCTAACACGAGGAAGGGCACAAATAAATTGTCTGTAATTGTTATGCAGTATACATGTTATATTGAAATTTCAATATCTGAAATTCTAAGCATTTTAACACAAAATATTTGATTTTGTATTCGGAGATAACTACTAGTATGATAACAAAATGCTATAGTAATCAAGATTCATTGCATTCGTTTCATTTAGTGTACATTGTAATTATTTAACAGTATCAACTACAAGAGTGCAAACACTGAAATGCCTCGCTACTAACCATTGCTATTTTGTTGATAGTCTATAAAGCTTTACTACACTTACACATTATCTTAACATGATCCTCGAAAATGAGGTCAAGGTAATATACTAGTAAACCAAACGAAAAAAAAAATCAATATACACCTAACAATCATTCAATACACTAAATATAGATGACCTATTGCTCAGTTTCAGTGAGAAATTTGAACATTGACCAATGAACCTTTAAATGAGGTCAAGGTCAGGTGAACCATGCCAGGCAGACATGTAAAGCTCAAAATCCTTTCATACACCAAATATAGTGTACATTTGCTTATAGTCTAAGAAAAGCTGACCGGAACACAAAAACTAAACACTAAGCAATGAACTATGAAAATGAGGTCAAGGTCAAATAATACCTGCGAGACTGACATGTAATTCATAAAATATTTCCATACACCAAATATAGAAGGCCTATTGCATATAGTATAAGACAATAAGACCAAAACTCAAAAACTTAACTTTTACCACTAAACCATGAAAATTAGGTCAGACGAGACCCGTCAGTTGGACATGTATTCCTAAGCATCATTACATATACCAAATATAGTCGACCTGTTGCATATTGTACCAGAAAAACAGACCAATACACAAAAACTTAACTATAACCACTGAACCATGAAAATGGGGTCAAGGTCAGACGACACCTGCCAGTTGGACATGTATTCCTAACCATCATTACATATACCAAATATTGTCGACCTGTTGCATATTGTACCAGAAAAACAGACCAATACATAAAAAATTAACTATAACCACTGAACCATGAAAATGGGGCCAAGGTCAGACGACACCTGCGAGTTGGACATGTATACCTTACAATCATTCCGTACACCAAATATACTACACCTATTGCTTAACTTACTGAGTATTTGAGGTATGGACTTGACAACCAAAACTTAACCTTGTTCACATATAAAGTTTGAAGCATCCAGGTCATCCACCTTGTATAATATGAAATTTTTGCGGCGAGGCAAAACAATAAAAATATACAGAAGTTACCATAGCATACATCCCTGAATTGAACTTTGATGGTTAATTCACAGCAATCAACACGAATTGCTATAACCATGGAATAATTATATGCACAGCATTTTATTTCCGTACTATAACTTTATACTTTTTATAGAGCTGCATGTTATATACAGAAAAAAAACTGAAATAGTAGAAGAGGTCCTCAACCTGTCCCCTCCACTAGGTCTCCGGGCTACATGCGCAATGCAACTGTTTATAAACTGAGATACATATTACATGTTTTATATGTCTCTGAAAGAGTTGACACTGCCAATATTAATAAAGGGCTGCGCTTTAGCGCATGATACGCCCGTTGCTCTTTTTACTTGTCTTTTATTGGAAAATCCCCCTTTTTTAAATTCAGAACACGGAAATGTAAAATCTGAAATTTATAAAAATTGAAAGGGAGCTTACATCAATGGATATAAACAATTCACCAAAGTTTCATGGACATTGGTGAAAGCCTTTTTGAGTTATTGTCCGAAGTGTTGAAAATCCACCCTTTTTTATGAATAAAGCCCACTTAATCCAAAACTTAAAATCTGAAATTTAAAAAAAATGAAAGGGAGCTTACATCAATTAATATAAACAATTCACCCAAAGTTTCATGGACATTGGTGAAAGCCTTTTTGACTTATTGTCCGAAGTGTTGAAAATCCCCCCTTTTTTATGAATAAAGCCCCGTAAATCCAAAACTTAAAATCTGAAATTTATAAAAATTGAAAGGGAGCTTACATCAATAGATATTAACAATTCACCAAAGATTCATGGACATTGGTGAAAGCCTTTTTGAGTTATTGTCCGAAGTGTTGGAAATCCCCCCTTTTTTATGAATAAAGCCCCATATATCCAAAAACTTTAAATCTGAAATTTATAAAAATTGAAAGGGAGCTTACATCAATAGATATTAACAATTCACCAAAGTTTCATGGACATTGGTGAAAGCCTTTTTGAGTTATTGTCCGAAGTGTTGAAAATCCCCCCTTTTTTATGAATAAAGCCCCATAAATCCAAAACTTAAAATCTATAATTAAAAAAAAAACGAAAACGAAAGGGAGCTTAAGTCGATAGATATAAACAATTCATTAAAGTTTCATAGACAATGGTGAAAGCCTTTTTGAGTTATTGTCCGAAGTGTTGAAAATCCCCCCTTTTTTTATGAATAAAGCCCCATAAATCCAAAACTTAAAATCTGAAATTAAAAAAAAGAAAGAAAGGGAGCTTACGTCAATAGATCTAAACAATTCACTTAAGTTTCATGGAAATTGGTGAAAGTGTTTTTGAGTTACTGTCCGAAGTGTGGACGACGGACGGACAACGGTATACCATAATACGTCCTGTCTAAAAGACGGGCGTATAAAAATTATTAAAAGGAAGTAGGCTGATGTCCAATGATGATAGCTCAAATGAAAACAATATATTTATTGAGATTTCATCCACCTTTAAAAAAAAATAGCAGTATTTTTTGAGGGTTGGGGAACAATTCAAAATGAAATTACTTATATATTTTTAAAGCCACATTTCAAAAAGCATTTGAACCTTTTTTTTTTCTGAACTATGATGATTCTCATGATTACAACAGCGACCTTTAAACTTGACCTATTTACGAGATTTTCGCTGATTTAATATATGTTATATATATGCATGGCCTGCTAAATATTCGCATTTGACACTTTATAAATCGAAAACGCGAATGGGTTTGCTATTTGAGGTCAATTGTAGCGTGTATATAGATCTGTATAATATCTACTAAAATATTCCGAGTATATCAGTTTAAACGATACGAATGTCAATTAAAAGCTACCAACTTTTTTTGGTAACATTGACCCCAACCCTAAAAGCACTGAACTGGCTTATACCCATTCATCTATTTAAAATTTCCATTCCAACAAGCAAGGGAAACTCGACCTACAATCCGGAAATCTAAAATTTTCTTTTCAGCTTAGAAGAAACAAATATATTGACAGGTTTCAATAACAGTGATCACCATCTTGACAGGTTTCAATAACAGTGATCACCATCTTGACAGGTTTCAATAACAGTGATCACCATCTTGATCGGTTGATCACACGATCTTCTTTTGCTTCCCTATATGCCCCTATTTCACCCATCAGTTAATGTTTTGTTGGTGATTTTTTTTTTATTGCATACATAATTACTTTATATCTTTTAAGGATTATGCTCAAAATATTTAAAAAAATCGTATTCAAGAGAGAGTATAAACTAAATTTTGACCGAGTGTGGTTCCTATTGCCCCAGTAGTTTAAGATAACTTTTTTTTTACGTTTTACGTTTTGACACGGTGAGCTATTAAAATGGATTTTTTTTTAAATATGTAAAAGAACAACATGTCATAAATTAAACAATCGGGAAATTAAAAAAAATATCTTGATGAAAAAAAATTCTCTTGTTACTATTAACATGTACTCACCTTCCTATGTAAAGGTATCTTTGCAAAAATCTTGAAACAAAATAACCGAGTTTATGAGTGCAAGTACTTGTCAATGGCTTGGATATTACATGAAGTGTCTGGAACTTGTTGCACTGCTGCTCGACAGTAATTCTTCGGATATGAAATCGATATTGACTATCGTCCATTTGCACGCTGTGTACCGGATTGGTTTCATTTAAACCTGTTCTAAGCAAAATTGAAAACAGAAGCAATCTGATATATATAGTTCAAGGTAGCTAATAGAGGTCTACTTCTTTCAGTGCCATGTAATTATCTACCACAAAAGTTGACCTAGGTAAACATTAAAATATGGTCACCTTTAGAGTAAAACCCTAGCTAAAATGGGCGTCCGTTTGGCTGTAAGGGATATATATATATTGGCAGTCCCGTTTGGACACTAAACCCGGTTCCTCGTTTAAATAGAGTATGTCACGTTCTTGTATCATTATAAAATTATTGAAAGGTCTATAAGTGAGCATACATACTATTACAATACAAGTTACATGGTTCGCTACTGATCCAGAGGGTTAGAGCAATCCATGAGTGATGCAGACTTTATCGCACGCGGAATTTTCTTACTGCGTTTTGAAGAAAAATAAACATTGAAATACAACATCATTAGATGACGTCACCATTAACCGTCGACAGTGAAGTTTACTCACCCCCTTGTGATCCATTACCCTCGGTGCGATAATATTTTCTAGATGCAGTCAAAAAATCCTGTCCTTGAGGCTCATTCTTGTCGTATCACCATGCAGAACCTATCTCATGTAGTTGAAAATTGTGACTCTAGTTTCTCGTCCCAAATACGCATGTAATATTTGCCACTGGACATAAGTCAAACAGCAGACAAATCAACACCTTACCACAGGTGGGATCCTGTTTAAGTGGCCTTCTCTTAAGGGAGCTACCATTGATTTTAGGGGGGGGGGGGGGGGCTAGGATGAAAAAAGTTGTCCTGCTTTTTTTAAGTTGTAATCTGTCCTGCCTTTTTATTTTCCAGTCCTGCCTTTTTTTACAAATTGAAATCTCTTGCCCTCTTTACTAATCATTGATATAATGCTGATAGTCCTAAATATAAAGCTTTATTACAACTGTCTCAAAAACTTAACATTAACCAAGATAACTAAACAAAGACCAATGCACCATAAAAATGAGGTCAAGGTCAGATGAACCATGCCAGGCAGACATGTACAGCTAACAATGCTTAAATACAACAAATATAGTTGACCTATTGACCTAAAAGTAGACCCTTTGCATAAAGTATAAAAAAAACCACCATAACACAAAATCTTTACTATAACCAATGAACCAGGAAAATGAGGTCAAGGTCAGATGACATCTGCCAGTTGGACATGTACACCTTACAGTCCTTCCTTACACTGAATATACTAGACCTATTGCTTATAGTGTCTGAGATATGGACATGACCACCAAAACTTAACCTTGTTCCTTGATCCATGAAATGAGGTTGAGGTCAAGTGAAAACTGTCTGACGAGCATGAGAACTATGCAAGGTACGCACATACCAAATATAGTTATGCTATTACTTAGAAGAGAGAATTCAACATTACAAAAAATCTGAACTTTCATTTCAAGTGGTCACTGAACCATGAAAATGAGGTCAAGGACATTGGACATGTAACTGACAGAAATTTTGTCACATGAGGCATCTATATATAAAGTATGAAGCCTCCAGGTCTTCCACCTTCTACAATATTAAGTTTTTAAGAAATTAGCTAACATGGCCGTCGCCGCCGGATCACTATCCCTATGTCAAGCTTTCTGCAACAAAAGTTGCAGGCTCGACAAAAACTGAACAAAAATACAAAGTAGGGAAAGTGGTGCCTCTACACTCCACTCTGAAACAACTGTATAAATTAAACAAAGTAGATGTAGGTCTTTCTTTCAGCTATTATTGTGTCTGGGAGACACAATTGATGCCTCCGAAGATGCAAAGTGTTATTTAAAATTTTCAACATACATAAAATTGAGAAACGAAGCATGTTAGAATGGTTCTCTGTACACTATGCACCCCTTTGCAAATATATCCAAAGTGGAAAGGGATTTATAAAAGTTGCATAACTTGTTTCCCAATCCACTATAAATAAATATGTTTAAAAATCTTTAAACTAAAAATATATCCTCCAAAAATGACCAAGTTCAACTATCTCCGAAAAGAGCAAATATGAACAAAAATCAAAACGCTGACAACATTCACACCTTCAATATTTGCACAAACAGCCAGCAAAATGAAAACTTCCTAACATTCAAATTGTAAGAGGAGATTTTGGATGGATGGACAGACAAACAATATGCCCCCCAACCTGACTATTAGTTACGGGGGCAAAAAAACCCAGTTACTGTGGATTAAGTTATTTCGTGGATTGCTGAAAACTTGCATAATTGTGGATATTTGATTTCGTGGTTTTGACAATCTCTGTATATTGAGCCTATTATAAATATGTATTTCGTTGAACATTTGATTTCGTGGTTAACCCATACCAACGAAAAATTGGTATCCAACGATAATAATGAATCCACAGTAACACAAAAAGTATGTATGGATATTGCATATTAAACTGAATGTGTATAAAATAAAGACAACTTTTGTAAAGGTTCACAGTATCACAGTAATACTAGATGTTCTTGGATCCAAAATAGGCCTGAACCTAATATTATCTGCTTACAGTAGCTCCTTTTCAAAATGGCTTCATGAACAAAACACAATTAAATCTCATGTTTAATGCTATATAAATAATGATCAATAATGTGAAATGTGGTATACTGTTCAATCAGATTTTTATTAAATTTTGCACCAACCATTCATGTTTTGTTCATCAGACAATTATTTCTTTCAACTAAATTCACATCCACCTTTTTTCAATATTACATACATATATATATATATATATATTTTTTTTTAAATCAATGTTGCTTTAATTTTTTTCAATGTTTGATAGAAACTCATTTTTTTCTTTTACTTCCCTTTCAAAATAAATGTAAATTTTCTCAAGAAATTCAACAAAAAATGAATGGTTGGTGTCTAAGTAAAGGGTAATAATAAACAAATCAATAAAAAGTTGGTTTTATCTTGCATGTATTGTAGTTACATTATGTGAAAACTATATTAGACAGCAGGCAAATATTAATGTCAGTTGATTGACAGGTTTCAGAATTAATGAATTCTAGATAGCAATTTAAGGAAGTAGACCTAGGTGAAGGGAAATAACTCTTAAAATCATCAGTACGTTTGTGTCAACCATTTTCATAAATATATTTTAAGCTTCTAGGTTACATAGATTATTTTCAATCTGTTTCAGGTAAATGCTTAAAATACATTGATGAAACGTGCCTTTTACAAACACATAACTGATTTAAAGAGTTATCTCCCTGAACCAAGGTCTTCCACCTTAAAAAGTGTACACAAAAACAACTGTTTCTGATAGGTAAAAAAAATCCAAAACAATGGAATTTACCCTAACCAATGATGTGAAGTTATTTTCATTTTAGGGCACATTACCCTTATTGATTCTGCAACAATAATTTATGATCTTCAATCTTACAACATGTACTAATACTAATGTATTGAGAAGATTCCAATGAAATTCTAAATGTAATGTTTAATATCTCTTTGCCATTTATTTTAATTGAACACTTAAAAAAAAAAACCACTGCTGCCTGAATGCTATTATATAACAATAAAGATGTCTAAGTTTAAATCATATATACAAAATCTTAGTCATTTCATATTGAAAGTTAAGTAAGTTTTGTACAAATGACATTATATATTGTGATCTGTTTGTCAAACACATCATTTAAGAACTTATCTATGTATTAATTTAGGATTAAGTATGTTTGTTATTACTCACATTACAGGTTTAATAGATATTAACCCCTATCCTTGAATAATCTCCCTTTTTTGAGATCACTTGTATGTCTGATTTTTGAAAATGTTAATGATAGATACAAAGTGGTATTTAAAAAAAAAAACACTGAAGCATGACTAGAAAAGGCCCCCTGTAAAATTTCTGGATTTGCCACTGCAGTCTTACATTTAAAAATACCAAGTATAGACTAGTTTGTCCACAAAATACATATACAAAATGTATATATAAGCTTATAAGATTTAAAGATACTGGAATTTAAGTAAATCTATTTTCAGTGTAAAAAGAACAAAATATTTTTCCAATGACCTAATAATGTGAGATATGTAACAAATTGATACCAAAAAAAATACCTATAATAATCCATCTCTGAAGGCTTTTCAAAATAACTGTTCTACTTTTCAAAGGGAGATAACTCTATGTATTTTCCATTTGTCTTAAATAATTTATAATATAATGACACACAAACAGATGTGCGAGGATGTGGAGATGTGTAAAATGATTCTGCCATATTTACTGTCATGAGTATACCTTTGTTATTCAGATCTACATCAATAAATAAACTATTAAAAAAAGGATAACAAATATAATAAATAAACTAACAATTAATATACATATTGAAACGTCATTCTACATGTGTATTCAAAGACAAAAATCAAATATTTCTGATATGGTAGTTAATAATTGTTATGATAAACTGCTCTCTTTGATTAATGTACATAATAATCCTATACTTGCCAATTTCATATGATACTCTGCAAACTCATCGAGAATAAATGTCAATGAGACTGCAACCACCAATTAAGATATATATATATATATATGAGGAATATAAATGACATCTAGAGATGTAGAGTTCACATATTACATAGAATTCAAACATATGACCAATGATCCTAGAAAACATTTTCTAATTTCAGAATGTCATGACTGTTGACATAAATGATTATAGACAAGAATACCAGTGTGTTCTTATTAAATCATTTTTTAATTCTTCAATCCTCAATCTCTTTTTTTATTGACAAGTGAGGAAAAAAGTTAATATACTTAAAACTTCAGTCCATACTGTAAAAGAAAATACAACAGATTTCTAAACTTAAGATTTCCCATAGCTAAAACTATTATTCCTTGTTTGATAAAAACAATATATACTTAGTCAGAAAATCTAGAATGATTCAACAAATGATCAATATATTTCCAATGGTCCCAATATGTATATAATAGTATAACTCTACAGCATCATTAAAACAATAATTTATATGTCTTAGAAAAATATTGACCAAAACCTTTCTTGTTCATGTCGATGTATGCAACATCGCATTACACTTATTTGGGAATGTTTATATGATTTAGACAGATGGTCCCCTACATGCCCTTAATTGAAAAACCTTAACCATAGAAGAGGATATGAATTGTTCACAGAATAAAGAATAATGGGTTTAATACTGCAAGAAAAGGTGAGCCAAAAAATTAAGAAAAAAAATAATAGGCAAAAAAGACCATGAAGGAATGGGATCTAAATTAAAAAAAGAAGAAAAAAATTGGGCAAAATCTATAATGAATAAAATGGCCCACATACTTAACAAATACAGAATTGACAGACCCCTCCCCATCCTGGATCTCATAGAGAACATTATCTACATTTTTTCACTTCCCAGAACAGTTTTCCATTAATGATTAAGCATATAAATTCTAGATTTGAAACAAAAATGACTCAATGCACAGGACTTAATATGGCATTATTTTGGCATATACATTTATAGGTATTTTCACTTTTTCGTATTATTTTTTTATCCATTGTAGATAAATAGAACATACATGTAGAATCAATTATTTATCATCATCATCATAATGTACATTAGTATTTATCAGTTTATAAGATGATTTTTGTGATGATTGATACATATACAAGTAAGTTGAAGTAACACTTCATAATATCATTCATTAAAATTACATTGTAGGACACAAGTGTGCATACAAAATAATATATGTAATTGTAAACTGTTATGATTGCAAATTTATGAAAAGAGTTTGTGGGACTGCATGTGTTTACTCAACTTTCAACTTCAAAAGAAAACACCAAATCAATTGTAATGTTTTCTTTGAACATTTTGCAATCAGAACTCAATCTACACTAAACAGTTACCACAGTTTTTCTATGTTTACACATGCCATGTACATGTATGTTAATGTAATGTTAAGGTGCTCTTTCTTATTGTTGTAGATAAAAATGGATTTGGATCAGGCTCTTCTTTCATTATGTCAATTTTGATCCACTCTTTTGATTTGTTTGACTTTCTTATTGCATCAACCACTGTTTGAACATATAAAGAATCTTCAAAGTTAGCAGCAACTTTAACAGGGTCTTGGCAATAGCTTTGTCTTTCCTCTTCTTTTTCAAAGGCATCCTTGACAGACTCAATTAATCTGATGATTCCTTTTAAATATGGTGTTGGGATTTCAGCTCTAGTTTTGTCTGATACGCCATAACGTTGTTCCTCCTTGAAATTAACTGGATCAAAATGCAGAAGTTCCTCCTTCAAAGAGTCATTTTTCTGGCCATAGAGATCTGCTCCTCTGATTGTTAGTCTACCTTTGCTTCCTACTAGCATTATTTCCTGGTTAAAAGGCCCATGGATGTGACTATTAATTGTTAAAGTAGCACAAGATCCATTTTCCAACTCTAGTTGCGCAGAACAGAAATCATCACTGGTGATTTCCCGGATCCCTTTAATCTTGTCAGTTTGCTTTGTGTAAGTTTTCAGCATACCATGTACTCTGACAGCTTTCTGACCCGTAAGGTGTGTTATTAAATCGATGATATTACTTCCAATAGTGTTCAGAACACCTCCTCCCATGGTTTCATCACACATCCAATCAAAATGTTCTTTTGGTTTCTTTTCATAATGAATACGAATTTCACAAATGGATATGTCCCCTATGTAATCTTTGTCTATATACTGTTTCAGTTTAGCGATCGTAGGTAAGAATCGCAATCCTAAGACTACAAGAGACATTAGCTTTGGATAATATTTGGCTGCATTGACCATTTTTAATGCATCTAGTTGACTAGGTCCTGCAGGTGTACCACACAAAACATGCTTTCCTATTCCTAAGGCTTTGATTGTAATTGCTGACTGGAGATGAGGAGGACAGCTTATTACCACTACATCAACATTTCTGTTTAGAAGAATTTCATCAACTTTGACTGCACAAAAAGGAATTTCAAGTTCGGCAGATAGTCCAGTGGCTTCTTCTTTAGTTCTGCCCCATAATGCCACTACTTGAAAGCCACACGATTTGAGAAGAGGGACATACGAACGGACAGATGCTGGAGTTCCAATGACGCCTATACCTGGGAGCATTTTCCTCATGTCTGGTTTAATGAATGTCTAACGACTGAGATGGAAACTTAAACTTTGCTTGAATTATGTTTATTCATCATACTTTTCTTTCTATTTGACTAAATAAGTTTTAAATAACAGGAAACATCAGAATTCTGTAGTGCTAAATTGCAGGAAATCCGTTCAAAATATCCATTCAAAGTTATTATTAAGCTTCGATATGCGTTTGACAATAGTGCGTTTCAAAGCACTTTGAAGACTTGCTGAATAAATTAAAACTCAGTGACGGTGAAATTTCCGGAAAAAATCATAGCGAAAAAAAATCTGTATTATTATTTTTTGTGTTTAAACTCCACTATTAAGCACCGCATTTTGGGGCTTTTTCGTATCGGCCAGTTTTTTTTGGTGGAGGAAGCCAGGGTTGCCCGGAGAAAAACACTGTCCTTCGATAGGAATACTGACAATCCTAGTTAATTGAGTAAGATTGGAGTCGAGTGCACCCGCACCGAGGCCCCTTTTATACAAGATCATACAATGGAAATTACGATAAATGATTATTTTATTAGTAAATTTACCTCTAAGATTTTTTTTGTTAATTGTCCAGCATAGACAAAACAGATTTTTTTGGCAAACAATGTCAATGATGAATGTCAAAGAGAGAATTTCTCTCTGAGTTAAATTTTACACATAAGCAAATCATCATATCATTAATGGATTTCATCTTCAGCACAGCTAGAGGAGAAATTCTTTCATTTCATAATATGTCTTGAATCATGATTGATTTTATTTTGAACCATTAAAATGAAATTTACACCCCATCTCCCCACTCCCCAGGGGCGGATCCAGGATTTTGGAAAGGGGGGGGGGGCGAAGATTTTAAATTTCGCCGAGCGGATCGAGGCGAAAAATTTTGGGACCTTTTTTCGGCTAAAAAACATAAAATAAGTGTAATATGCACAATTTAAACGGTTCCTGGCTTGGGGCATGTATATTTTATACTTGCAGTATTAAAAGTGTAAGGTTGGACATTTTTTATGGACATGGACATTCGATGAAATTTACAATACGACCAACACGAGTTAAAAAAAGACAAACAAGCAGTTTTTATCAAAATGTTTGATTGATCTGTTTCACCCAACATAACTTAGAGAACCGAAGTGAGGGGTTCTAAATCCCCTAAAGATTACGAAAGTGTCTGAAATGACAACGAATTTAGAATGATGGTCGACAAATGGAGACATAAAGGTCACACCCAGTAGGCAGGTTACAAAGTATTCAATATTATATAAGTCCGGCGAAACAGACATTCAAGTCAGACACCCCGGCCACAACATGCACAAAAAAAACTACGCCCGTTTTTTTCATCATGTTCATTTCATGCTAAATAATTTTGTTGGAAATTTTCGTTTTTAATAGCAAAAAACTGGACAAGACTATTGTTTTCAATCCAGATACGGTTCAGAATTTTTGTTTAAGGCAAGAATCAGAGTAAATTTTTCTCTCTCAAATATCTAAGACTGTCTCCTCAAATCAAATCATCGGGTTCGTACCTGAGACTTGAAATTTTTCTAGAGCATAAACTTAAAATTGAGAATGGAAATGGGGAATGTGTGAAAGAGACAACAACCCGACCACAGAAAAACAACAGCAGAAGGTCACGAACAGGTGTTCAATGTAGCGAGAAATTTCCGCACCTGGAGGCGTCCTTCAGCTGGTCCCTTAACAAATATAGTTCAGTGATAATGAACGCCATACTAATTTCCAAATTGTACACAAGAAACTAAAAATAAAATAATAATAGACGAACAAAGACCAGAGGCTCCTGACTTGGAACAAGCGCAAAAATGCGGTGGGGTGACAGGGGTTCATTATTCAACTTTGTTATTTATAAAATAAGCTGGTGCATTTGGGGTTAAAAATGTTTTCGTAGGTAAATAATATTGTGGAACTTTCTTTTTCTTGAGAGTGCAATATTCTAAAGAGTATTTACTATTACTTTCTGTTTGGTGGAATAGTGAAATAGAAGTCAATACGTTCTTGCTCAATCCTGTGTTGCTTTGAAGGTTTCCTGATTGTCATGACATCCTCAGCCTAAGCAATGTTTATTACTGTAATTTTAATTTCAAAATGACCGTTTTCCGTTTTTTCAACGCACTGGTCAACTCCACCATAGCAAATCACATGACTTTGACAATCAGTAAATACCACCGAAAAATATCTTTATAAGTAAAGAATTGTCGTATAAAAATTAAATACTCGGGAAAGGGCAAAGTTCACGAAGTCTAGTCTGATAAATAATTTTCCAAAAAAAAAAAAAAAAAAAAAAGTCCGAGCAAAGGGGGGGCGTACGCCCTCTACGCCCCCCTGAATCCGCCACTGCTCCCCCCTAAAAAAAACGTGAAAAGGGGAAAACGTGTATAGGTTTAATAATATTGTGTGTAAGTGAGAGATGAAGATCTATTTTGTCTCATTATTCCATACAGCGTTATCGTTGGGGTCATACTTCCCTTTCTATATAAAAGACCCCCATAAAAGAAGCGTAGCATAATGTTACCACTGTTTCGGAGTCTTTTCTGTGCCAAAATCCATTAGACTAAGCCCATAACAAGCAACAAGAGTGCACTTTCCGAAATGTTTTGCCAGGATTGATTTTGTATTATATCATGTCTATAAGGTAAATATTTAACAAATAACACAAAACTTAAAAGAGAGGCGAGATATACCCCGAAAAAGATCTTAAAACTCATAAGTAGAAAACAAACCAACAATGTTATACTAGTCTATTGCTAATAACGACGAAAGGACAAAAAACAGGTCACAAAACACAACACACACAACTAAAAACCGAGTAACATGAATCCCACCAAAAAAATAGGGGGATCTCATGTCAAGGTATCAGATGAGTTAATATAGTACAATACCATGAATCCACTCGTGGCTCCCGTTGTTACGACAATTGTGGAACATAACCGTCAGGCGATATCTGCATGTAAAACAAATATGTCATTACCAGTCCAGGGGCGGATGCAGGAATTTTCGAAAGGGGGGGGGGGTGCTAACCCAGGGCAAAGGGGTGGTGAAAAACATATGTCCCGATACAAATGCATTGATCGGCAAAAATAAAGGGGGGGTTGCGCACCCCCGGACCCCCCCCCCTCTGGATCCGCCACTGCAGTCAACCAGTTAGTGATGCATGGGACAAGGTTTTTTTTTCTTTCGAAGAAACGATTTTAACATCACCACTTGTATAAATATTGGTTCAATGTAGCTTCCTTGTAAGCAGCAACCCTCTGTCAAGGAAAACTTGATTGAAATGCAAGCTCTGCAATGTCGTATCAACGGGAAGATAGATATACTCCATGCATATGCAGGCGTTGTTGGAATGTTCATAGGCGGATTTAGGGGGGGGGGGGGCAGGAGGCCCGATGCCCCCTTTTTGGGAAATAATTTGGTTGCTTATATAGGGAATCACTGAAGCGTGACTGGAGCGGGCCCCCTCTTAGGTCAGTCAGTGGGCCCCACTTATGAAAATTTCTGGATCCGCCACTAATGTTGCTGCATAGATATGGAAAATCGTAAAAGTGAAGCTGCAATAATCTCTTTTAACTGTATCTAATGAATCCTATATTTCCAGTTCGTCTTCGATGTCAGATATGTGTTCAACACTCTGAAGTTCAACATAGTCACCAAACGTTTTATTATTACGAGTGAGACATCATCTATACAGTGGGATTTGAAGAAAATGATATAGTAATTACTTTTATTTTCATTCTTGATGAAGTCAGCCTCATACGAATTCTTAAAGAAACAAGTTGTCAAAACAGAGAATCACATTTGGTCTTCATGAAAAAAAAACACGTCCTTCAAACGCTGGATTGCATGTTCATATAAATATTGAGCTGCTTTATTTTTTTATAGGTTTAAATTTCTACAACACACCAGAGAGTGCATGTGTACTGTCATTGAAACGAACAATGACAAATGATATAAGATGGAGGTGACAATTTTAGTATAATATTTCAAGTTTTACAACTTTTTGAGAATCACAATATTTACAAAAAATGATACAATAAAATTGGATCAATTTCAATTTACCAATCATCAATATAATAATATACTCTTCTATAAAAAATGATAACCCAAACCAGAGACGTATAAAGATGTCTCTGCATAAACAAATATATTTTCAATAGAATTTGCTACGACTACTCACTTCCAATATGATTAATCTCGTCAAAGCTCATATTTATATTATCATACCATGGTGGCCGGATGCGGACATTTCCACTTTTTGTGTTTTCGTGTTTTTTCCTCTGACTTTTCTAACGCGAAATCGAGAAATTTCCAAATTTCGCGTTTGCAAAGGGAAAGGAGAAAACACGAAAACGCCAAAAGGCGAAAAGACGAAATGGACGCATCCGGCCACCTTAGCATACATAAATCATAGATCTATATTTTCATCAGATTCAATCACTTCTTGCTAGAAACCAACTTTTTAGGACCAAAAATCAATTTTTGGGTCTAAAAATTTTAATTCCAGGTATTTTCCATTAGCACAGACAGAGATGTACGTACGATATCACATGTCCTTGGCTGAAAAATAGAGACCAACCATGCAATGCATGTCTTATCGAAATAAGGTAACGAAAATGCAGTCAGTGGCGGATCCAGAAATTTCCATAAGTGTGGGGCTCACTGACTGCCTTAGAGGGGTCCCGCTCCAGTCGTGATTCAGTTATTCCCTATATAATCAACAATTTTTTTTCCACAAAAAAGGGGAAGCCCGATGATGACACTCCTTTAAATCCGACTCTGATAAGTACCAACATAAATGGGAAAACCTTACAGTGACAAATCGCAGATTGTTTTGAATTTCAAAATATTGTGTTATCATATGATTTGTGTTTCATTTCTAAATATTGTCATATGATATTGCCTAATTTGATAAGATAAATATTTCACATCTATGTAAAGAGAGATATATATACTTTAAGTATAAATATATCTACAATTAACTGATAGGAAATAGAAAATATAATATAATATTATAGTACTCGTCATGGATGCTATAGAACCACCACCATCTTATAATATAGGTAAGCAAAACTAATATTCAAAATGTCGTTAATGTAAATATATGATAGCAATTGTTAGTGTACTCACACACTACACCATGCATCATTACACATTGAGTCTAGGAAGATATAACAATTAATTGACCATACGTTTTTCTTGAGACGTGAAATATATATGAATGACAAAATATATATAATTGTTTACCTACAGATGATCTCCCCCCCCCCCAAAAAAAAACACCAACTAAACAACAAAAAAGCAACAGAAAATTATATATAATTCATCCTGTACTATATTTGATTATCGTTTCGCGCCTATATGTAAGAAACATTTTTTTTACATTTGAGGCTTATTTCAATTCAGCAGCTGCAGTGGTAGGTTTCCAGAATCCTTTGAACTGATTTGCAATTTGTTACCATGGAAAAAAACAAGGGGTTTAGTAAGATAAAATGTATTCAGTCTAAGGGGGAAGGCGCTTCTTGCATTTTGATTTCACTCTTTTCCCCACTATTGGCCATTGTCAACTTAAAGACGGAGTAAAACAGTAGTCTTTATTTCACCAAAATGAAAATTTATGATCTGAATTTAGGAGTGAACAAGTTATACTTTGTAAAACCCTTTCTTTAAAGAAGAGATCAACATTTGTGAAGCTGAGAAGATTCTCAACTATTTATTGACTTAATTTTATTTTTACGTCATGGGGACGTGTGTTTCGATAAAACAATTGGTACGCCTATGAGAACCAACGGTGCTTCTCTTATTATCGTAATTTTCCCGGCGTACGAGGTAGACTACATAGTTGGAATCCGGTTATCACGAATCTATCAATGCACCGTGGTGAAATCCCTTACAGCCGATTTCATTGAGTGTGTAGCTAAAGGTAATATCTTTGGTTAGCTTGCTTGCTAGCTGAACAGTGAAGTCATTATTAGGCAAGTTATACTTCCGCGCTTCATAAAAAATGTACTTCGGTCAACACTATTACACCCCAATAAAGTTACAAAAAGAAGCATTCAATTCTTAAGTATTTATTTTCGTTGAAGACCTGAATTAATGTTTTTATCCAGCATTAGATGCAGGTATCATTAAAAAGACTTTTTTTTTTTGGGAAAGTATTTTGCTGTATAATCATTTCCAACTTTTTCTAAATAAAAATGAAAGAAACATAGCAACAACTAACAAATCACATATATGCATATATAATCCGCATAGACTTCTCTCATCTTGTAGGAAATATATAAATATTTTCTGACACGTGACAAAATTAGGACATTCAAACCTATGCAATATGAATTAGATTGGCAAGCTTTCTGAAATTTCAAGAACTATTGCAACGAGTCATTATTTTAGTGCTTTGTGACGTGTTGCAAGACCTTAATTGTGTCTATCCTTAGATATAGCCACCTCATTATAAAGATCACATTTTTTGTCATAATTAATGTCAACTATGCACATCTCTTGCCCTAATTATTCATGCATGAAATAGTTGTCACTGGGTATTTAGGTTAAAAAAGGGATCAATAAAAAAATAAAACCTGTATATCTTGAAGTCGACTTTTTACATCTTTAAATGCAGAAGCCTTCTTGTTTTTTTTTACTCCGACGGTACTTTTGAACATCCACGCGTCCTTGACTACCAGTCTTCACATAGTTTTTTTCTAACTAGAAATAAGAACTAAACACTACCGGAGATAACTATACTAGTAACACATATATAAATAAGAAATGTAGCACACCGATAGATATACAAATGTTGCCAGTTTATTCACGTCACCTACACGTCAATTTTCAAGTAAAACTTATTCAAATCAAGAATAAGCTTTTCGGCAAAGATTGACCGTTATGGAATAACCGTTTCACAGATGATATCGGACATGTTTCTTATGTCGTAACATCAATCCACTTCCATTTTCACCATGCACTAATGTGACCTACCGAATAAGACTATTTACCAGGTTTGTAATAACATGAGCAACACGACAGGTGCCACATGTGGAGCAGGATCTGTTTACCCTCCCGCTGCACCTGAGCTCACACCCAGTTTTTGATGGGGTTCGTGTTGCTTAGTTTTTAGTTTTCTATGTTGTGTCTATTGTACTATTTTTGGTCTGTGTGTTTGGGTTTTTTTAGCCATGGCGTGGTCAGTTTATTTTCGATTTATGAGTTTGACTGCTGTCTCTCTGGTATTTGTCGTCCCTCTTTTGCAACATAATGCAACTGCACCTGACATGCTACAAATTTCAAAAAACAAAATTTACTTTGAATTACGCCGAAATATAACAACACGCAGATACTTATAAAGTATTATCTATGTCCCTAATGTCAAGTATAGCCAGTACGGAAATGGAAATCATAATATTGAATTCATGGCAGACTTGCAGATCAAAGTTCGAGTTGCAATTCTCAAACGTTCAATTGTCGAGTTGCACTGTTGAAAATTAAGAATTGGAGTTTGAATTTTAAAATTACAGAGTTTTATGATATCATATACATACATAAAGTAAAAGAATTCAATTGCATAGTTGGAATTATGACATCTTTTGGTTTTCATGATATCATTACGCTCACACACTCTAAGACGTGCATGTATATTCCGAGGTATATTCAGTTCGACACTTCTATATAAAACATAGGTATAGTAATCTTAGATAAAAATCAATTTGCATATCAACATTTATTTCAATCCCTAAACAGAGAGCAGCTTTTCGTGATTGACTATGTAGGTCACCGAGCAGACACGGTTTTATTTCTACCTTAATAAAGAGTTACCTTTGTTAAATCCTATGACTTGTGTAGGTTGTGTAGGAAGATTATTACGTTCTCTTGAAATTAAAAATGATCCTTTACGATACTCTCTGTGCTAAGGCCACTTGCAAAGCCCTGCTGAGAACGTGTGTCTTTATCCAACATTTACAGAAAATAAGTTTAAATTTCCCGCCCTTCATCGATCTTCATCCGGGCTTGTCGACCCACATTTCAGAGCCTCACGCCCTGTACCTGTTGTCGACATACATTGTTAATTAAATTGCTAGTTTGTTATGATCTGACCCTTGATATCCTTAAAGAAAAGTGAAAGTTAAGCAGACAATAATCAATAAATCTATATAACAATCATTTACAATACTTATCAAGTGTGTATGAGTCGAGTAAGTCTGAGTACATTTAATTTAACCTTATAATTCGAGCACACCTTAATTTTTTTAAAATTTATATAAAGGGCCTTAAAATTCAAAAAAAATTATAAGGCCCTTATTTGGTTAGATAATTGGAAAACAAATCATTTAGTTATTTCAGACTTCTAGAAATACAAGTTATTTTTTAAATATTTGATTAATAACTAAAGTTTAGCGCATATTTTATGTGTAGCTTTTATCTTGATTCAACTGTAGCTGATTAAGAGGTCACATGGTTTCATTTCGTATCACATGATCAGTTGATCCGTTTATAATAACAAAATGGCAGAAGTCGGAGATGAAAACACACCACTGTTAAAAAACGATACTCCTGGTGAACCACCACCAAATTATAATGATGGTAACACATTTTAGATAAATTCAGTTTTATTTATAACTCATATTTTATATTTCATAACATGACAACGCCTTTTAAAAGCTTTTACACCACAATAAATTTATTTAAAAACGTAAAACCTTATACAAGATATATTTTGTCCAAATTGATAAGTGTAAACCAATGAAAACATACAATTATAAATTCCTTTAATCTATGTAAAGGTTTGGAATAAGTATGCTTCAATCTTAAAATTGTATTTCACATCTAGTGTTTAGTTCTGCATTTATAAAGGAACTTTTATTAAATATTTGATCAGGAAGTAAAAGTAAAAAAAGGACAAAAAAACTGTACTCATGTGGGGTGTATGCTAAAAGATTTTTATATATGTCATACATGTTTGTATTTGGAGAAGATACTAGTTTTGGCTTGACTTTGACTTGAGATAGCACCTATTGATTGGAGAGCTGTTTTAAAGCTCCTGACTTGACAAGCTGTGAGCACTGCATGGTCCTACTCCTGGTTGGTTCTAATGGCACACAGTCATAGAATGAGTTCTTGAATTGTTCAGTTAAATGTATCTATCTAGTGATTTTAAGTTGTTCTTAATGTATATTTTTATTTTTTAAAACTTCAAAACATAATAATCCTTTTGGTTTGCTTCTGTATCTGCATGTGTATGTTGAAGATATAACTTCTGGCTTTTTTTCAATGGGAAAGAGAGACACCTATTGACAGTGTTGAAGAGCAGCTTTGGATCTCTCAAATGTATTTGCACATAAAATACTGTCTTCCAGTTGGTTCCAATGTATTATGCTCTCGACAAAGAAAGAGTCTGTGTTGTATATAAAAGTGTCTAGTGCCTTTGTATTGTTCTTTCACTTTTATTTGTCACTACATGTATATTGGCTCTTTCAAAATTATCAAATAATTTGGGTTTAATTTTCCTCATATATATACTTCTAACAAGAAATAAGTTGAGATTAATAGCTGGGACCAAACCCTCAACCCCTGTTTATCTGTTATAATGTAAATATTATAAATGAATAAACCTTTACTTTATTAGTTTATCGTCATTACATGTATGATTTGACTGAATTTATGAAATGAAAATATTAAAATGCCATTATTTTGAAATTATAGCTATATTGATGAGCATATAAGATTTATCAAGATGTTTACTGTTAAGGTGAATTTTTTATTGTTTTATAGCTGTATCACAGAATGTCACTGTGCCACCAATTGCACCAAATGAATTACCTCCACCTTACACACCACAAGGTGGCCTACCGATGATCAACTGTAAAGTTTGTCAGGCTTTAATAAACATAGAAGGCAAAACCAATCAACATGTAATTAAATGTACTGTCTGTAATGAAGCGACGGTGAGTTTAAAACCACTTTAAATTTTAGTATGAGCTTTAAAATTACTTATTTTTCTATTCTTCATAGTCTTATGATTTTAGTATTGCAATCTGAGTTGTCCTGTATGATAGCTGTTATTTATATTATATATTTGATATTAATTCAAGTTTGAAATTTGATTGTGGAATGAAAGTCCATTAAAAACTGACACTAAAAAACAATGTTTACTTCAGTCAATTTTATGAAATTTATTTTTTTGTATTCAAATGCATGTGTGAAATTTCCAAGATTCCAGAATTTCAAGATTTTGTTTAAATAAAGAAAACTATCAAATTTAAAATCTCAATAAATTATACATACAGTGTGTTTGAAAGTATATTACACCAATACTTAGTTTTTAATTTAAAATTTAATTTCAACAGCCTATTAAAGCAGCGCCACCTGGGAAACAATATGTAAGATGTCCTTGTAACTGTTTACTTATCTGTCGCAGTGGAGCTGCTAAAATTGCTTGTCCACGACAACAATGGTACGTATGATAAAGTAGAAAATGGGTGTACTCATCATTCAGACAGCAATCTACCAAAACTCAGAATAGACATCTAGAGGTCAATATGAATAATGGTTATTTTTCTACAATGGACATCATGTATTTAAAAGTTCTAAATTTTCCAAAAAGGAAAAAAATAAATCTTGAACTTAGGTGAAAACAGATTTTAAAGGATATTAACTTCTTCAATGAATAATGTGATTTGGGTCACATAATGCAAACTAAATTTTTATTCTACTTTTATCTTTTCAAAAAGGAAAAATTGAACAACTGAATATTTCATTCAATTTTTGGTGGTGGGTTTTCAGACAGTAAGTTTTTATGAATGTTTATGAAAGATTAAACCAAGCAAAGTGATATGAACTGTTTTCCTTTGCCCTATCACATCAATGCTTGCTTGAAGTTATGACATTTTGTAATTGTATATATTTTTGATTTTTACTGCTTAAAAATATCAGTTGTAATGAATTAGAAGATAAATGACTTATACCAATTTGTTGCTTTAATTAAAGTAAAAGAATTATCCATCTTGGAAATCCTGTTCCCATGGTAACAGTGAGAGCACCAGGGTCAGCAAGATTTGTTTGTGCATACTGCACTCAAGTATTTGTGGTAAGTGTTCCTTGAATATCGACTTTTTTTCTCCAGTTTGATTAAGAGTCTTTTTTTTGTTTAAAATATTGGGAAGCATTTGTATATCACTATTATAAACATGGTTTGTTTTGCAATGTTAAACGTAAATCAGACAAGACTAGTCATTATATGGAGATATTGCGTTAAAATTTAACATTTATATTTTTTACAGTTTAATCAAGGAAGTGCTTTGCTAGCCAGATGTCCATATTGTAGACGGGTGTAAGTATAGGGTTTGTTATTATTCTCATGTCTTTGAAAATAAGTTACAATCATATCTGTTCTTTTTATTGAATCTCATATTTCTCATATATTAGTCTTTATACATGTATGGTAAAAAAGAAAAAGAAAATTTTGTTAAATTTACCCTTATCTGGAATACTCAGAACTAAAACGTGAGAAAGCCAAAGATGTATAAATACATTGATAGAAATACTGTACTGTTTAATGGGAAATTTATGAATTGAATTTTTGTGCTCTTTTGCTATTAAGGAAAAATGGTTAACAATACCCCTTTTCGTAAGGAGTAAGTTTGGCACTAATATTTTATATTTCAGGTCAACTGCTGGTAATCATCTCTTTGAGTAAGACTTAGAGCATGGATATATTTGACAGCTGGTCTGATATTTTATATTTCAGGTCGACTGCTGGAAATTCCTCTGTTAGAGTGAGGGCATGGATATATTTGATAGCTGGACTGATATTTCTTGGTGCTGGGATAGGCGTTACAGTAAGTATTATTATAAGATAAAATATTATTTATTTAAGGAATGAATTTATTTGTGTAAAAAATAAAGATAAAACCTTTATTTAAAAAGGGCATGATTTTTTTATTTTTTTTTGAAATAGTAGATAGTTTCATGAGGGTCCTGAAAGGGTTCACAGAATAGAGAATAATGACCAAAAAAAATAATGAATTTATATAATAGTGCTTGAAAAACTGGTCATTATCGTGATATATGGACTGTCCTACGGGCAGTCCATGTATCACGATAATGACCAGTTTTTCAAGAACTATTATGTTTATTTCATTGAGAAACCATGTTTTGGAAAATTCTCATAAATTCAAAACGCCTAAAGCGAACTGGAGTAGTTGTACGATTTCTATAGCAAAGAGTGAAGACCAGTCGTAGTAATACTGCCATTAATTTTAGTACAACTGTTCAGTATATAAATTCTTAATTAAGTTCTCTTTAATTTCACAATTAACGAAAAAATGTAATAAACAATTCAACAACTAAAATGTTATATTAAAAATAGAAACATGTTTTATAAAAGGTACATCTTTCTAAACAGAGAAACCACGCCCCAACAGTCCTTATCAGACGGAAACCACGCCCCAACGGTCCATATCAAGTAAAAGTTCATTAACGACCGGTTTTCTGGTCCGTATTGTTCTGTTAATGACCGATGGAATTTATTACTGAAGATTGATGAATGTCATGTGACCCCTTTTTATCCAATAAGAGAATCTTATTCTCAACCGATATGAAATAAAGAAAAATTAAAGACATTAGAATAGAAAAAAGTGGGGTGCAATAGTATACAGAAATACTGTGGAAAAGAATTAATTAGGTAATACAAGACCGATAACAAAAATAAACAATGTGCAGATTAAACATATCATATCAACACTAAACCAATAAATAGTAAATTTATATGGAAGGTAAGGCTACTAAAATAACTTTCTTGTGTGTATTTGTGTAAAGTGGCAAGTCGTCTCATTGGCAATCATACCACATCTTCTTTTTTGTCTTGCCTTGACAAAAGCGAGACATAGGTATTCTGTTTCTGGCATCGGCTGCGGCGTCAACAATGTATTAGCTTGTGATTAAATCTAGTTTATGGTGAACCTCAAGTGGTAGGTCAATGATCTTTTGCATGCAGTTGTATAAGAATTGGCTCATCTCATTTCCATTTTCATTTCCATTCCCTGCCCCCTCAGTCATGGTCTATTGACTTTGAAACTTTTGCATAGTTTACATGTATTAGTTTGTGATTAGATCTAGTTTTATGGTGAACCACAAGTGGTAGGTCAATGATATTTGGTGTGCAGGTGTATAAGTATTGGCTCATCTCATTTCCATGGAGATTATTATACCCTACCCCCTCAGTCATGTTCTATTGACTTTGAAACTTTTGCATAGTTTACATGTATTAGTTTGTGATTAGATCAGTTCAAGGAGAACCATTAGTGGTAGGCCAATGTTAATTGGTATTCAGTTGTATAAGCATTAGCACATCTTATTTCATGGAAACTATTTGACCCTGCTCCCTCAGTCATGTTCTATTGACTTTGAAACTTTTGCTTTGTTTACATTTATTAGTTTTTGATTAGATCAGTTAAAGATGAACTGATAATGTTAAGTCAATAATATTTGGTATGCATTTTTATTGGCATTTGCATGTATCGTTTCCATGGAGAATTGCCCCACCCCCTCATCATGGTTCATTGACTTTGAAACTTTTACATAGACATATCTCTGTGAAAACAGTTAATTTATATTTATGAACTTATTTGTTTTACTTTATTTAAAGAAAATGATGTCATGGATGTATTTAATGAACAATGATACATGTATGTGCAATAAATAATTGCTCTGTTGTCTTTGTAGGTTGGTACATATGAGTTAGCTTCAGAAACTGGTGGTATATATGTTGCATGGATAGGTAAGAAAACAGATCTGATTTTGTTCTTATCTGGTTTTTACTTTTGTGGTAGAATAAAAAACAAAACAAAAAAAACTGTAAATACAAATCTATTTTTCTTCCACAAATTTGTTGAGACAAATTTTGGATGGAAAGGTCTTGCTGTCTCAAGTTGTTCTTGGAAACCCTGTTAGAACATGAAAAACTTAAGCAGATTCAAGTTTTGGTTTTAGAGACTAGAGTACTCTCAGATTTGTCCCTTTGTTAGCCTTTTATAATTATTTTTTATTGATCTAATGATTAAAGCCCTTTTCAACAGAATTTTGTACTGTGGATTCATTATAATTCCTTGGTTACCAATATTTATGGGTTTCGTGGGTACAGGTGAACTGCAAATTTATACGATTTTTTTTTCTATAAAGTTGTATTAAGACTTTGGCAGAACCACAATTTCTTATATTCATGAAAAATCAAGGTTTTAGCAATCCATCCACAGTAGTAATATTTGTATTTATTTTGTGACAATCAGCAGCTTGATATTGATTATTTTCCCAATACTTTGAATTACAATTATTATTATTGATATGTTTAGCATGATAAGATGGGCATTTTTTGATTATTTAAAATAATGAAATAATCGATATTCATTTCAGGAGCTTTTATATCGGGAGTTCTATTCCTTATACGAGCTGGATATTTGTTTTCCATTAGAATGAGTGAATATGCACCACCACAGTGAAGACATACAATGACTGTCAATTCGACCAATTTATTCATTTTGCAATGCAAAGCCATACTTAACATTTTGATTTATTCAAAATTATATAAAACTGTGATTAACATTATTTTTCACCTATTTATAAGTGTATGTTAAGTGATTGTTGTAGCTTTTGTCTCGCATATATTTCAAATGCACATTCTAAAGTTAATCATATTGAAAACTAATACTGTAAATTCAGAATATATTACATGTATATATTTTTGTGATTTTGTGAAAAATGAGAGACTAATTATTGCAATGTTAGAAAAATCTGTTCACTTATATATGTATAAGATATCAGAATGCAATTTCTTATTATTCCAATACTGACCTTGTTGCATAACGGGTAATAAAAACCTCACAATAATTTCTGAATTTACAGTAGATATATGTTGTATTATTACTTAAATATTGACTTAAAATTATCTTCCTTGAGAATATGTTAATGCTGCTTACAAGTGCTATGTTTGAAAGGTTGATATAAGGAAGTGACAAACATGTTTTTTAATTACAAACAAAAGTGAACCAAAGCCAGGGTGGAGTTCAATATCATAGCTGCTACGTAGTACTATGTAGATTTTGACTATTGAACGTGTAGCTATACACTAACTGCTACATAGATATTGATAGCAGCTAACATGGCAGCTACGTAGCTGCTACGATATTGAACTCATCCCTGGTGAATCTGTAGTACGATAAAGTGGATATCTTGGGTATGCAGGGTTGTTATATGATAAAGCACATTAAATGTAGAGAGTCTTAGAATTTTTTTTAATTGTTTAATATAATTATTTGTTCATTGTCAAGTTCACTTAGAAACAGATTATTTATTTGTGAATTTGAATTGATTTGAGATATGTGCAATCCATGTTTGAATAATTATTTTTGATAACCAAACATTCCTTTTATTAATGATTTTTGGTCGTAAACTGTCCCATGTTTACTGTTGATGAAAATGATCTCAGTTATTATAACATTTCAAAACACCATGTACGGCTCATTTGTAATGTTCTAAAAAAAATTATACAAAAGTCCAGATAAGCTGCATTTTGCTTTATTTATTCAATAATAAAATTTGATTAAAAAAAACTATTTTTAAAACTAAAGTTTTTAATGATCTTTTAACATTTGACCAAAAATATAGGGTTTATTGGCAAATAGTGAGAATCTTTTCCAAGTAAACTGTACAATTAACATTAAAGCTGAACTGAAAGATGATAATACATAAGACTATCAAGAAAAAGTTAAAGTAAAAGAATTTCTTTACCTATTTAGGAAACCAATATTTAAGATTTCTTATTAAGTTATCACTGTAAAAAATTGTAACCTGTAGTAAAAGACAACACATGATATATTTACATCAATTACAAAGTACTTTTATGTATCATACTTCATGTTTTTTATGTAATTATTTTTTTATCTAATCATGCATTTTCTTTCAACATCAAAATGCTCAGATAATCATTTTTTGCTGTTGAGTGGTGACGATTTAAAATATACACTTGTACAAGAATAAATTTACTGAAACACACACCTTCACCAGTCAATGAGGTTACAGTCGATTTTTATTTTATTTTCACTACACTAAGCCCCCTGCCAGAATACTCAATCTACAGTCTTAAAATTAGTTTATATGATAGATTATGACTTATTTCAGAAAATTATTGAGTGCATTTATATTGCCGTTTTTTTTAAAGAAAAGACAAAAATGTGAGATAAATGATTGCTATTTCATGAAAATCTGCAAACAGATAGGTGTATGAATGCGAGTTCTTATTATTGCTGTACTCACCAAGTCGCATTATTCCCAATAATAAAATTTACAGAAACTTTTCTTTTTATCACAAGTAGTCTCCCTTTAATGTCAGTTGAGGTTTATGAACAACCTAGTGCAATGTTATAATTGTGTATTTAATATATTTATATGTTTGTAGTTGATAAATTAAATGTATTATGATTGTATCAATTTTAAGGCAAAACTATATAGAGAACTAGTTTTTCTTTGAATTAAAAAATTGAACTTGTGGCATTGTTACAGTAAAACTTTTGGCATTGTTTAATACAGTAAAATATTTTTACGCAACTGACCAAATTTTGGGTTTATTATCAATCAATGAGTATAACAAATGTTTACTGTTAGAATAAATTTTGTCCTGTAAAAAATGAAAATGTAAATAGGGAGTATGTCAAAGAGACAACAACCCGACCGAAGAGCAGAAAACAGCCGGAGGTCACCAATCATGCAATGGGTCTTCAACACAGCTAGAATCAGAAAATATCCTAATTAAATTGTGCTGGAATATTCTGATTTACAGTCATCAAAGATGCAGTCATTTACAATTCCTATTATGTATATGAATATTAAAGTAAAGATTTAGTCATTTATAATTTGTATCATGTATATAATTAAGTCTAGATACAGTTATGATGAATGATATGTGTGGAAGAGTTATTGAAGTAATTCTAAATGATTGTTGATTTTTGTTGTTTACAAATGTGATACATAACTTAATTTAAAAATAAAAATTCTTCCTGTCTTCATTTAAATATGTTTGTTTTATTGTTGTGGTATTAAATTTGTTTACAAATGTGATACATAACTTAATTTAAAAATAAAAATTCTTCCTGTCTTCATTTAAATATGTTTGTTTTATTGTTGTGGTATTTAGATGCTATTGGCTATGCAGGGTTCATCATGTCCTAGCTAATGCAATGCACTTAGATTGAAACCTATTTGTCATAAGATGAAAACATTAAAATGCCAAGAAGTCATTTTATTCCAAAAATACTTTAAATCATTTAAATAAAATTGAGAATGGAAAGTGGGAATGTGTCAAAGAGACAACAACCTGACCATAGAAAAAACAACAGCAGAAGGTCACCAACAGGTCTGCAATGTAGAGAGAAATTGCCGAACCCGGTGGGCATAGAAGAATTTGTTAAATAGTAGATTACCTTCACCTATAGCTACATTTTATAATGAGTTTTTAAGTTTATCTTTTGGAGAAGAATAGTCTTCCAAAGAATGTAGATTACTCTTATATGCTTTATGACTATTTAATGAATTGAAATAGTTAGTGCTCAGAATGACCTACCATTACATAACTTCAAATGTTTAGGAGAGCAAAATGTACTCCTCAAAAAGTACGGCCATCGATCACTTTTACTTTCAACTCATGTATCTGGATCACATGTTTTTCATCTTCGTTTTGTATGTTCCATTAATGCTGCCATGATTTCAATATGAGATCAATGAGGATTGTTTGTGAAGGGTTTTCTTATCTTCAATCACCCTTAACTTTCAAATCATTTAGCCATGTAGCTCTGGAAGAAATGATGTTTGAAAATTGACAATCAGATTGGTGGCCATGTTTTTCATTCCACGAAGCCATAATACAGATCCTTTGTAGTGCATTCTGCAGGGATTGGTTATAATGTTTAATCAGAGTATAAGATAAAATTATGGTATTCCATAGCATATCATTGATAACTTTGGGTTTCAATCAATGAAGCTATATCTATCACCCAATAAACATTAAATTTCAGAGATTTAAAAACCTGGACACTTAGAACCAAAGGCTGCCTCTGGTAAACAGGTTTTCATCAGCAAATAAGAAAAAATTATAAAAGTTTTCCATATTCATGTTTATATCTTATTCTTGTCAGGTTTTTAAGTTTCTGAGATGTTAAAATTGTAAATTGTCTTCAAGACAGGAGGCCATTAGTTTTTTTTTGCATTAGCGACTGGAATCACTTCTGAATTTCTCTTATACTTTTTAACATACAAACATGTACATTAACTGAAATGTCAGCTGTTTTTCTATCAGGTGCAGCTATTATGAGTTCCAGTTACTTTTTCATTTACAAATAGATTAATAAAGGGATGCCTCTTTTAATCTGTTCACCACATTTGACTTCAAAGGCATTGTTCACGGACTGCTTGAAACTTTTTTTTAAATTTCTTACTTATTATGAGTAATAGGATAACTTTATGTGGTGTATGGAATGATTGTACAGGGTATATGTCAGTCTGGTAGGTTTAATTTGACCCTGATCTCATTTTCATGGTTTATTGTTCAATGTTTGTTGTCAAGACTTCGACTTTTGTCGAAAAAGCTAGACATAGCTTTCCTACATTCCCGCGCTATCCACAAATATTCACTCTGTGGTTAAAGTTTTTGAAATTTTAATTTCTTTCTTAAGCTATCCTGGATTTCTACCAAATTTGGACAGATGCTTGTTTATGATCATAAGATAATATCCAGAGTAAATTTTGTAAAAAAAAATCCTGTGTTTTACTTATAAATAGACTTTCTGCCAGGAAACATTACATTCACTACGTTGTTAAAGTTTTTAGAATTGTAAGAACTATTCTGAATTTATATCAAACTTGGACCTGAGCTTGTTTATGATCAATAGCTGGTATCTAGAAGGAAATTTTGTTACAAAATGTACCTGTTTATCCTTATTTTACTTATAAATGGACTTTTTTCCAGTTAATATTACATTAAGTTTGCAGTTCAAGATTTAAAACATTAGTTACCTAAACTATCCTGGATTTTTATTTAACTTGCACAGAAGCTTCTTACAATAAAAAGATTTTATGGAAAGGAATATTTTTATTTATTTTCATGCCCCACCTACGATAGCTTTCTGGTTTGTGCATCCGTTCATTCGTCCGTCTGTCTGTCCTGCTTCAGGTTAAAGCTTTTGGTCAAGGTAGTTTCTGATGAAGCTGAAGTCCAATCAACTTGAAACTTAGTACACATGTTCCTTATATGATCTTTCTAATTTTAAAGCCAAATAAGACTTTTGACCCCTATTTCAAGGTCCACTGAACATAGAAAATTAAAGTGAGAGTTTCAGGTTAAAAGTTTTTGGTCAAGGTAGTTTTCAATGAAGTTGAAGTCCAATCAATTTGAAACTTAGTACACATATTCCCTAAAGTATGAGCTTTCTAATTTTAATGCCAAATTAGATGTTTTACCAAATTTCATGGTGCATTGAACATGGAAAATGATAGTGCAATTGTGGCATCCGTGTACTTTGGAAACATTGTTGTTTATTTTTTTGTTGGGTCTGAGAATAACAGCAAAAGTAGGCGAGACACTGGGTTCTGAAAAACCCTTACAATTTGTTTTGTGTTTTGGTCTGTTTTTCATGTACTTTATAAAGCAAATATATTTTATTGGTATACATATTGATTAAGATATCATTAAATTAAAACTTACTAAATATTATTGTTATACACATAACACATATGCACTTTCAGAGTTTCAAGGTACAGTGTACTAATATCTGTCAACACTATATTTCAGCATTGCATAAGGTCAGGTTTTGCTCCTAACTGTTAATGACATTTTGTACACAAAATCCATTGAATGTTAGATGTGTACTGATTGATATTTAAATCTTAAATAGATGGAATATTTTATTAGTTGTTATTGACCTTGAACTTCTGTTAGTAGCTGTAGCCTCAGATCTGTACTTGTGTCTTTTGTTGTTAAGGATGTTTGAATACCCTTCCATGCCGGGTCTATGTTTTTCTGCTTTGTATCGATCTGATCAGCCAGTTTCAACTAATTTAGATTTTTTTCTTAAGTTCTGATGTAACACCACTGTCTGAGAATAAGGGGGAGGTTTGAGCAATAGAAAACTTGTTAAACACTGCCACGTTCTTTATGTTTCTGTCATAAGTCAGGAAGGAGACTACTTCAGTGGTTGTCGTTGGTTCCTGTCTGTCAATTTATTTTTTCATAAACTGATTTGTTATTACTTAGGCCGTTAATCTGATGAGTGAAGCCAGTATTAACTGACTTCTATAGTTTTTTCTAATATTGTGCTGTAACATCTCTGTCCCAGGTGAGTGGAGGTTTGAGCACAATAACATTTTTTAAACACCACCATTCTTTATGTGCCTGTCCCAAGTTAATGTTCATGTCTGTCAATTTTGTTATTCGCAAATTGTTTTGTTTTAATGTAGACCTTTAGTTTTCTCCCCTGAAATGTTTCAGGGTCTTTTATAGCCAGCTATTCAGAATGGGTTTTTCTCATTGTTGAAGGCTGTACATTTACCTATTACTGCTTACATCTTATTTGTTTGAATTTTGGTGGGTAGTTGTATCATTGGCAATCATACCACATCTCCTGAGTCATTTTTTTATAGTATACTTTAAGAGTTGTTTTATTATTTCTATGATGGTATGCAATTATATTTTGTATGTGTTTTCTTCTTGTTTCACATGTGAAAGTCATGGAGTTTTTTTTTAATAAAGCATATTGAACAGTATATTTCAAAACTATAAGTTTTTTAAATGAAGAACACATACTGAAAGATTTCAATTTTTATGTTTGCTTTTTTTAACAATTAAACATCATTTTCTGGTTTTATAAACAATATTGGCTTGTAAATGATTACAATCTAATCAATTTACCAAATAACATTTCCCTATACATGTATAATCTTTCAACCTACATTTGGTTTTAGTAATTTGTAAATACATGTTTCAAGAATATTTGAAGATATCTAAAATATAAAATAGTGGTTTATTTTCTTAAGCAAGATTTTTTTGCCAAATTTTCTAAAATCTTATCCTGCAAAGAACATGTACAAATGAACCAGTATAATGTTTTATTTTTCAAGTGTAAAAATATTTATTTATACCAAAGACTTTAGTAATCGTTTAAATACATATGAATAAATGATACAATGTGGAAACAGTCACATTGTAGTTTCTATACTTTTAAAATGTAAAATATCACAAAATGGGATTCAATTTGGATATTGTTTGTTTAAAAAAATTATATAAGCAAAAAGGTAAATGTTTGGTTATCAACTTTTAAAAAATTTGCAATATGTTTATCCTTATCTTAAAACGTATGGGGTTAATTCATTTTCAGGTCTATGCTTAATCCTGCAAGTTTTACCTTAATTTCAACAACGAAAGTTTCACCATTGCTCAATAGGTCCTAAAATACCAGCAAAAGCTTTATTGAAAATAAACAGCAAGGCCAATTTTGCAGGGCCTGAAAGTAGCATGGAAACAAACTATTCTAATCTTAAGGTGTATCCTATACCCCGTTCACACTATGCCCTTTTAATGGGGGTCGACCCTAATAAATAAATCCAGGTTAAATTTAGGTAGTGTGAACACCTTAACCCGGGGCAACCTTGATTTAAATTACCCCTCATCTAAGGTGGAGTTAACGTGGCAAACACAGGTTAACTACCTCACTTCTAGATGTGAACACAAAGTGAAGATAATGTGAGGTTATTCCTATAGTGACATTTGCTTAAATACACCTTTAATGTGACTTAACTACTCATATTTTGACAGACGTCCAGTTACGTATTTACTAGATTATGAATTATATAAAACATATTAAATTAGCGACAGCAAGAGCGATGTATAAGTGTATAAATCTTTGTTAAAAAACATGCATGTTGAAAAATGATGAAACCTTTATCTCTAACGCTTTTTTTGGGGAAAGTTGGTTCAATTTGGATAATGTGATGCAATTCGAAAACAAGTGAAACTGTGAGCTATTGCTCACTGATGATACCCCTGCCGCAAGTGGATAATATTAATAGTGTAAAATCATTCAAGTGTTCGGTAAACAGGAAGTTGTCAAGTGATTAATATGAAAACGCATCACACAGTATAGCTGACTAAGATAAACCCTGAAACCAAATTTCAGAAATCCTTGTATTGTATAGTTCCTGAGAAAAATGGGACAAAAATATTCATGGAACAGACAGACTGACTGACGGACTGACGGAAGGACAGACAGAGGTAAAACAGTATACCCCCCTTTTTTAAAGCGGGGGTATAATAAGGAAAGTGGTTGATAGATTTTACTGGTGATCGAACTCCGCAAAGCGGCCAATAGTGCAGCAAAAAAAAATTCAGACTTTAATATAATGCATCTCTGAAGAAAAATAAAGAGTAAATATATATATAGTGGAAAGATGCAGGTTACCATTTTGGCGCTAACATTTCTATTTTTGTTGAGAGGGAATTCCCAAACCGGGATCAAGTGTGAACTGGTGTAATTGATTCGGGTTAATAAACCTTGGTTTGACCCGGTGCAAAATTTTATAGTGTGAACACGGTATTAGTTTTGTCATATTTATATAGTTCATTGATTATTCTGCCCATGGAATGGAGTTGTACAATAATGACATCACATAAGTTTTAAAAATGAGATTCCATATTCCTGTTTTATAGAAATGCATATTTCTGTGTCATTTAAGGCTAATACTTTACTGTTTTTTTACATTGGAAAGTACCAACCCAAGGCTTGAATTGAGGGAATTTCATGTATGAAAGTACTGACACATGGCTTATATTGAGGGATTTATTTTCTTGAAAGTACCAACCAAAATGAGGTGAACCCTTGGCTATTTTGGTGTTTTTCTATAATGGATTTTCCTATTATAAACTACCAACCCTAACCTGATAGAAGCAGATTTTAAAATTGGAAGCTACTGACCCTAGCTTGATAGTAGTGGATTTTTATTTTGGGAACTACCGACCTAGCCTGATATAAGTGGATTTTTATTTCGGGAACTACCGACCTAGCCTGATATAAGTGGATTTTTATTTTGGGAACTACCGACCTAGCCTGATATAAGTGGATTTTCATTTTGGGAACTACCGACCCTAGCCTAATATAAATGGATTTTTATTTTGGGAACTACAGACCTAGCCTGATATAAGTGGATTTTTATTTTGGGAACTACCGACCTAGCCTGAAATAAGTGGATTTTTATTTTGGGAACTACCGACCTAGCCTGATATAAGTTGATTTTTATTTTCAGAACTACCGACCTAGCCTGATATAAGTGGATTTTTATCTTGGGAACTACCGACCTAGTCTGATATAAGTGGATTTTTATTTTGGGAACTACCGCTCCTAGCCTGATATAAGTGGATTTATGTATTTTAAACTACAAACACTAGTCATTTAATGGATTCAAAGGTTGTAAACTACCAACACCCTATGCTTTTAGTTGATTCATATTTTATAAACTACCAACCCTAGGCTAAAAGGGACTTCCTATTTTAAAACATACCAACCCTATGCTGGTAAATTTATAAGTGGATTTTTATGTTGTAATCTAATTGTAGGCTATAAGTGGACTGTTTATCTTATAATCTACCAACACTATGCTGGTTTTCAGTGGCTCCATATTGCAAACTGCCGACTGAAGGCTAGCATTTGGGGATTTATATATTGTTAACTACCAACCCTAACCTGATATTATCTGATTTTTATACTTGAAACCTTATGATGGTACATGTATTGGCAGATGTTAATGTATAGTAAACTACCTTACACAGGCTTATATTATTGGATTTTTATAATGAAAAGGTCCTAACATTGGCTTATTTTATTGGATTTTTATATTAGAAACTACCTTACATCGGCTTGTTTCATGGGACTTTTATAGTGAAAAGGCCCTAACATTGGCTTATTTTAAAAGGTTTTTATATTGGAAACTTTAGATAATTTGGAATACTGGAAACTATCAACCACAGGCTGATATCCAGTAATTTTGATGGTGGAAAATATTACATTATGTTGGAAACTTTTATCTACAGGGTAGAAATATTGAACTTTGATCCCCCCTTTTTATAACTTGAATGATTCACAGTATGTACATACAAAATTGACAGTACAACTGAAAAACTTACAGTCATTGGACAAATGTGAGTTCCCATTCAAAAAAAGTCCTATCATTTCAACTAAAACCAATATTTTTTTCAAAAATTTATTACGAAGTAACTGTATGAGCTGTTTTCTAAATATAGATACCAAACAATGTAAAAATATCTGAAGTTTTATTGTTTATTTGGTTATAATATAATTCATGCTCATTTTAATTTTCTGACAAGATAAACATGAAGAAAAATATTTCTTGAAAAGTTGTATATCGACTAAACAAACATATTGTTTAAGAATGGCTAAGCAGTTGTCAATACACTCATTGTTGTCTTGAATACTGTGCTCAACCAATCACTGATTGTCAATCATACTTATGAAAATTGAATATCTTATTATATACACATAGATTCTTTCCCTCAATTGATTATAATATGTATCTTGTTTGTTATAGTCTCAATTTAAAATGAGAGTCTGAGAATTTTCTTATTTAAAAATTGAATGATAAGAGTGGATTTATATGTTAGTCAATAGAAAAACTTTGTAGAATCATTCCTCTAATGATGAAATAGAAAAATACAATGTGAAAAATTGTATACATGTTGTCACATGGTTCAAAAGCACATTTACTGACCTTTTTTCATACACAAAGTAAGCTACATGTATTCTCAAAATTAAAGTGTGCATAAAATAATGATAATAGCATAATAATGTCATGCAAATCACTTAGATAAATGTCATGTATGAATCGAAATAACAATTATCAAGCATACATGTATTTCAATTTTTTTTTTTTTTAAATCAAATGTTCCATGGATGTTTTTAGACTTAATAATAACGATGTTACATATTATCAAAAACTTAAAGGCCCGTTTACAATAAACAATGATAGTTGTAAGCACCATTTAATGATTTAATAACATATTTTTGTCTGGAATTGCCCTAAAAATAATTATTATGCATTTATAAAAAAAAAAAAAAAAAATATGTAACAGGGCACTATATAATGACAACAAAACCTTGCAAGGGGACTAATATGCAAAGCGTATCAACAAAAACATGCTAACACTATAATGCCTAGTGTACAAATGTTAATGCCCTATATAATGTAAATGGTCAAGACATAAAAATAAGTCCCATAGCGCCATTTGTATGCAAAGTGTCAACAAAAATATATACAGCTCAAAAAAGTTATAACAAGATTGAAAAATAATAAAAACAGACTAGCACCACAACCAATACTTATTTTGGAAAATTCAAACAAAGTATGAATTGAATATGTATTAATAACACAACCTCTGTATCTAAATTCCTACTAAGTAACATTTAAACATTTTGAGTATTTGACCAGGATATATATATATTTAAATGCCAAAATTCTTCCTGAGTAATAAAAGCTAAACTAAAAAGCATAACTTTTTAAATGGTGGGTCTAAGCGTGAAGCGGGATTGCCATTTTTTTGTAAGGGTGACACATGAAAGTCAAATTATTGTGCCGTGAAAACAGGAAATGAAGTCTTGATGGACACGAAAAATTACAAAAAAATGTAAATTGCTTACAAACATAGTGTAAGTGGTATACAGGAATCCGACAAAACAGTAAGCAGGATCCTGGATCAGAATCCCCTTAATGTAGATAGACACTATCAATCACTAAACATGTATGATGATCTTTAATTTAGGTTAAAATATCTTCTTTAATATGTTTTTTGGTAAATTTTAGATTTATTCTTACATTTAAATATTTGTGGTTTATCAAAGATTTGATCTGAGGATGGAGCCTTTGCACAAATCATTTCAAGTCTAGAGAAAATCTATACATGGAATATTTAAAATTGATAATGAATTTACACATTTTACACTATTTTATATAATATGGAGAGAAAAGAACAGGCAATCGTATCTTCTTCATATTTCCTTCAAGTTTGAACCTACTTCGTAGTAATTATTAATAGCAGTATTATATAATCTGGAAACTTCAGCGCAGAAATGTTAGTTTTGCTTTCTTAGAATTTATATAATCAACTGAAAATGGCAATTCTACACATAGCGTTTAATAGCAAAACTTAGCTTTTACACAAAAAGATCTTCCTACTCAGTTTTTTTAAACATGAATATAGAATATTACATCTTGCAGCAAAATATTTGGTCAATGGTTATTGAAAATGAATATACAAATATACAGCATATGACAAATGAGAAATGAATAATAAACAGTGTTGATTATAATGTATCACAGCTTGTTCTTTAACCTGATTGTAGAATGCGATTTTTTTTTTAGATAATTTAATATTTTCTGCTATTAAACTGTAAATAAGTTTTTATCTACTTTTTAAATTATAATAATTATTTATTTTTTTTGTGTTATGGAACACTCTTCATATCATGTCAGAAATATATTTATAATAACAGTGGTTTTCCTACTCCCTACTCAGATATCATATCTTACAAAAATCATTTCTTCAGTGTTGATATTTAAAATGAAATCTAATGCCCTTTGAAAATAATAAATCTGAATCTATGCTTTTAAATCTAAATAAACGAAAACAAAAATATAAATTTGAATTTTTAACAAAGTGACTAGAATGAATATATACTATTTTCACTACAATATTAATATGGTTATTATTTCTTTGCTATATTTTTTATTGGTTTAATAATAAATTGGTTATTTTTCTTTCTTGAAAATCTTCAGTAATACAAAATATTGTCAGAAATGCATCACAGTTTAATAAAAAAACCAAAAAAAACATCACTTGTAAAGTTTTTACAACATTTGCAATATTAGGTTTGTCGAATTAAAAAATTCTTCTGACTTCACACAAGGAAATACAGATAACCAGATATACACATGTATATATGTTTATAAGATTGGAATAACTATATTTAGCACCCTTTATACAGAATTAATCCAGATATGAATTACAAAAACCTGAAAACAGGTAACTGAACACATTGTAACAATCAATAGCGTAAAATATGCAAAGTGTTTAGCAAAGTTTCATTTTGCAAGTGCACAATACCTTGACCTCTAACATGTCTAGCTTCAAGACAGAGGTTTTTCAGACTATTCTAGGTCAAAATTATCAATTGATTGTACTTTAAGACAAAGTTAAAACATACAATTAAGCAGTAAAGCTTATCACTATTCAGATGAATTTTCTAAAAAATACATTTCCCATAATTCAACTGGTTAGTTCACTGTTGTTATTGGGAGAACCAAATCCTTTCCTTTGTCCATTGTTATCCTGATTGCCAAACTTATTGTTCTCTGTTTGACTTGTCTGTCTGTCACTTGGGGATCCCAAACTATTTCTGTTGTTGTTATAAATGTTTTCCTTTGATTCATAATCACGGCTTCCATAAGATGAAGTAGCTTTGTTGAATCCATTACCGAAATCCCTGGATCCAAATCCTTCTTTTGTTGAAAAGCCATTTCTGAGTCCATTGCTTGTAAAACTGTTGGAATCTCCTTCAGGATAACTGAATGATCTCTTAAACGAAGGCGTTCCATATCCAGCTAAGTGTTTCTGACTGTTTCCAACTTCCTCTCTAGAACTGTTGGAATCAGTATCAGAATCCCCAGATGGACAACTGAAACCTCTTCTAAGGAAATTAGAATTGAATGCTTGCTTGCCATTGTCTTCTGAACTGGTATCTTGTTTAGACATCCCCCTTATAGGACAACTCCAACTGTAATCTTTAACTGGTAAACTGTCTTTGTTGAAATATCTGTCAACCTAAAGAACATATTATATTGTAAAACCAGAAAATAAACTGTAATCATAAGTTTTATATAGAGTCAATAAAGGATTGCTTATTCCATATTTACATAATTTATCAAGTGTCTTCTTTTTCTGAGGAACATTTATCTTTATCCTTATCAAAATTGAAATCAAGTATTCATAGTCATTTAAAATAAATCCAAACAAAATTTATGAGCTAACAAGAATGTGTACATAGTACATGGATGTCCCACTCACATATATCATTCTCTTATTTTCAGTGGACTGTAAAACTGGGGTAAAAACTCTAATTTGGCATTAAAATAAGAAATATTATATAATAGGGAACATGTGAACTTAGTTTCAAGTTGATTGGAACTTAATAAAAAAAAAATACATTAAAAAAAACTTTAAATTGAAGTGGATCAGACGTGCAGACCAGAAAACATAATGCCCTCTACTACCATAGGTGAGGTAGGACATACAAACTGTATTCCTTTTTTTAGACATCTGCTTTGTTCCAAAGTTAAAGTATGTGTGAACTGGTAACATTTTTTGCCTGATATATGTATAGAATTTTTATTTGTCCTTGATATTAAAGCCGATTTAAGCCATTTTTGTCAATGTTCTCTTAAGTGTATAGTACCTTTGCTTATCAAAGAGTTGATTTACACTGCGAAAAACATAAACCATTTTAAATATTCCTTTCACATCACCTTAAAAACTCATGGTGTGTATACTAACCTGTGTGAAGCATACATCAGGGAACACTTTACTCAGGTAGGATAACTCTGTAGGACATTTCTTTGAAAGGGGAGATAATGCTAAATACAATAATTCATCTCTATCATATGACTGTGGTAACTTTGTGTTCTCATGGTCATCTGAAAAAGAACATGTTACATTGTAGTTTAAATAAAAAAAGAATCAAGACTTGTTGGGCTAAACATCCGCCACTGCAATCATCAACAGACAGTTAATTACGTATTTTCAGCATTTTTTATGTTTTATTTGTCAAATATTAATTTTTACTGATACACATAAAAAAATATGGCTTGAACTAACTAAAGCTCCATTTGGGCTCCTGTGTTTAAAGACCTCTATGTCAGTATTTTCCACCAGTGACCAACACTTGTAATGTTTAAAGAATCAGACAACTGCATGTATTTGACCACCAGATTTTTATATGAGAGGCAAGTTTCCAGACAATAAATGTTAATGTTTGTGTCATTTTGGTCTTTTGTGGATAGTTGTCTCATTGGCAATCATACCACATCTTCTTTATTATAATAACTTGTGTGTTTAAGTGTATGGATCTCTCTGAAATTGTACTAGAATATTCCATACTAGGTGGAGGTAATTGTTCCAAAGGGGGAATCAAAAACTTTGGGAGTTCCAATTTTTTTTTAAGGGGTTCAAATTTTTTTCCAATTACGAATTTTTGAAAAGTTTCAAGACGAAATCTTTAATTGCACAGTAATGCTCAATAGATTTGTAAGATCTTGACATTTATTTTGTGTCAGAAACCTATTCTATGTCAAAAATCCAAATTCAGACAGTATCAAGCTTGAATATTGTGTCCAAATATGCCCAAACTTTTTAGGGTTTAACCTCTGAGGTCGTATCAGGTGCTCAGCTAAGCATTTTATTGTAGTTTCTGGCCAATAACTTGTGTGTAAGTATATGGATCTCTCTGACATTGTACCACAAGGTCAAATATCACAAAAGGAAGGCTTGGATTGATGTAAAGGGTAATTGCCCAATTCATGCAGAAATTAGGGGTCGAAAAGGGCCAAAAACAAGCATTTTTCTAGTTTCCAGAAAATAAATTTTGAGTTTAAGAGTATGGATCTCTCTGAAATTGTACTACAAGGTTCCATTCTACAAAGGAAAGGCTGGGATTGAGTGTGGGGGTAATCGCTCAAGGATGGGATTTAAAACATTTGAGGTCATATCAGGCTGCGCTCAGCGAAGCAATTTATTCAAAAGACTAAACATTCTCTGGGTAAAATGATCAACTATATATTGAGTATGGGAGACCTTGGGTTCCATTTCCTGATAGGTCAAACCAGACATTTATTAAGGGATTTGTTTCATGTGTCTCAATTATTCTGAAGTCAGTACTATAGTTAGAGCCATGGTTTTCAAGGTTGGCTAGAAAATAATACATATGAAGTTTAGCTCACTAAGTCCTATTATTATCATAAAAGATTCCAAGCAGCATAAACCAACCATCTCACAAATCTACCACTTCAATGTCTAAATTATAGTTCAAACTAATTGTGTCCTAGATTCTATGTTTTTTACCCCTTAAAGTTTCAAAATGTTTGCCTTTTAGTTTCAACAGAAAAGATTCTAGTATCTTGGCCAGTCACAAAGATTGACTCTGGCTGCCTTTCTTTAGATACATCGTTATGTAAAAAGTAAAATCATAAAAATAGTGAACTCCCTAGAAAAATTCGAAACGGCAAGTCCCTAATCAAATGGCAAAATCAAAAGTCCAAACACATCAAACATGTCAAATGAATGGATAACAACTGTCATATTCCTGACTCGGTACAGACATTTTCTTATGTGGAAAATGGTGGACTGAACCTGGTTTCATAGCTAGCTAAACCTCTCATTTGTATGACAGTCCAATTAAATTACATTATATTGACAAAGATGCGTGAACAAAAGACAGACATAATAGGCAAACAGCAGTCAACATAAATTTCCATGTGCTTTCAATGCCATCTTGATTGCTACAGATCAGTGAAGCTTTAGATGGCAGACTTATGGCAATTTGCCAACCAGAATCAGATGGTTTCAGATAGGAGAGCTTTAAAATGTATGACATCTCTACTACAACATACCATTGAAAGCTCCAGACATTGCACTATTGTAAACTTTGAACATTGACCTCCTCCCTTTAGCAGAGTGCATCCCATTAGGCAATGTTTCCTCCACTTCCTTTACCAGTTTATCACTGGTTCCTGGTCCTATTGGCTGTCTCATCACACTATTCTATAAATAGATAGTCAATATCCATACATGTTAATTAAAGTATGTTTTATATTCAATCAATTTTTAGATATTTTTCCAACAATTTGTCATGTTATAGACTGAATCAATGGGCTGTATTTGTTTTATCTATATGAAGTGGTAAAAATTATAATGTTGTGATAAAATCCTTTTTAATGCTTAAACTCTTTAAACCATTATGTCTTTCATATGTTCAAAAAAATAATCAATTGAGATTGTTTTGTTTAATAAAAGGTAAAAATTGGAACCCTGAACCTTCTGTTCTGTTTCAACAGCAAACAGTTCCTGAACAGCTTAAGGCATATTTTTCTTTCTATCAACTTTTTGAATAACGCTAAAAGGCTTGTATAGTCTGCAGTTTTATTCTCCAAAATTTGACCTTCCAGATGGGATGTGGACTATAGAATACAAGAAATAAGTTAAAAATGTTCAAGTTCGCGATCGAGGTGGTCTGTTTTTACACATGCTTTTAAAACTTCTGGTTTAAACATAAAAGTTTCTAAATTGTTTTTTTTGTGTGATTTAGACTTATTTTAACAATCCTTAAGTGATCTAAAATCATTTACAAGCAGTTTCAGCTTCTGTTTGATGGAAAACATAATTTTCAAAGAAAAAAACGGCAAACAACCACACACAATTTGAAATTACTGGAGTTTCATTTGACCTTTTCTAACAGTTACAAACAGTTTTTTTGTTGAAATTTTGTTGGAAGAAGGGGGCACAGACTATGTACCAGTGTGTACTATACAAACCTGGTTACGGTATGTTAACTACAGTCTTTAACCAGAATTTGCCATTTTCAGAACATACCTTTGATTTGTTTTTCTTGTTTTCTTTCTTTTCAAGAGTTGTCCCATCTTTCTTATTTTCTTTCTCTTCTGGAATCTTCCTATTTTTCAAAAATTTCTGTAGCAATGCTGCAGCAGCCTGTAATTAAAAATATAATTTTAATGAGTTTCTTGAAATTACCATAAAACTTTTATAAATATCCAAACTTCTATTAACATTAATGTTACACATACCTTTTTTTCTAAAAAACTAGAGGCTCTAAAGAGCCTGTGTCGCTCACCTTGGTCTATGTGAATATTAAACAAAGGAAGCAGATTGAAAATTGACTACAAAGGTCAATAACTCCTACAGGGGTCAATTGACCATTTCGTTCATGTTGACTTATTTGTAGATCTTACTTTGCTGAACATTATTGCTGTTTACAGTTTACCTATATCTATAATAATATTCAATATAAAACAGCAAAATTTCCTTAAAATTACCAATTCAGGGGCTGCAACCCAAAAACAGGTTGTCCAATTCATCTGAAAATTTCAGGGCAGATAGATCTTGACCTGATTAACAATTTTACTTCATGTCAGATTTTCTCTAAATTATTTGGTTTTTGAGTTATAAGCCAAAAACTGCATTTTACCCCTATGTTCTATTTTTAGCCGTGGCGGCCATCTTGGTTTGATGGCCAGGTCACCGGACACATTTTTTAAACAAGAAACCCCAAAGATGATTGTGGCCAAGTTTGGATCAATTTGGCACAGCAGTTTCAGAGAAGAAGATTTTAGTAAAAGATATATAAAATTTACGAAAAATGGTTAAAAATTGACTTTAAAGGGCAATAACTCCTAAAGAGGTCAACTGACCATTTTGGTCATGTTGACTTATTTGTAAATCTGACCTTGCTGAACATTATTGCTGTTAACAGTTTACCTATATATATAATAATATTCAATATAATAACCAAAAACAGCAAAATTTCCTTAAAATTACCAATTCAGGGGTCGCAACCCCAAAACAGGTTGTCCAATTCATCTGAAAATTTCAGGGCAGATAGATCTTCACCTGATTTGCCCTAAATGCTTTGGTTTTTGAGTTATAAGCCAAAAACTGCATTTTACCCCTATGTTCTATTTATAGCCATGGCGGTCATCTTGGTTTGTTGGCGGGTTAACGCAGGACGACGACGGACGACGCCGGACGCCAAGTGATGAGAAAAGCTCACTTGGCCCTTCGGGCCAGGTGAGCTAAAAATCAAGGTATCAGATATATTCTTCTAAAAGGAAAGGATTTTACAGTTAGCAAAAATCCTCATATTTGTGTTCCTAAATGATTTTCACTTGTAAATAAAACCAGCTGCTATAAGGATCACTAAAGCGGTGAATAATCTGTTATACGAAATGCATCTTGAAGCTATTTATATTTATATAGGCTGTATAACAACCTGTAGAGATCACTTACATTTTCAGAATATAAAAACATATTTGACACAAATACTAGTTGAGATTTTGAAGAGCTTTCCCTTGGCCTTGGTCACATGTATGATTTTGAGCTTTCCCTTGGCCTTGGTCACATGTATGATTTTGAAGAGCTTTTCCATGGCCTTGGTCCCATGTATGATTTTGAAGAGATTTCCCTTGGCCTTGGTCCCATGTATGATTTTGAAGAGCTTTACCTTGGCCTTGGTCACATGTATGATTTTGTGGAACTGTCCTAAAGAAGATTACTGCCAAATTGTATTTGCATTTTGTAGAACAGATTATTCACGGCTTGAGTGATCCTTATAATATAGGCTGTATAACATTCCTAAATGAAATTGTTATCAATTTTAAAAGCTTCATGAATCTACAAATGGCTGTATTGAACATATGCAGACCTATAGTTGATTATGTTCTATTGGTGGAGAGTTACTCCATTTTAATGATTAATCCAGAATATTGTATCACATTTCTTGAAAGCCCAACCTTCCTTTTGTGGTCATAAACCTCAAGTTAAAATTTCAATAAATACCTTGACAAATTCTTCGTCTTCTCCTACTATTTTCAGTCCTTTGACAGCTTCAATAACACTCTGTGGACTTGGTGATCCTGTAAATAATATAATGCGTTATTTTTTTATTATTTTTATTTTTCATGATTAAATAAAAGGCAGTAGGAGATAAACCTTTTTTTATATTACACATCAATAAGAGTCAAAAACTTTAATTTTAAAGGTCTTCATAGATTGTTAGGACAGTGAATGACTTGGATAATAAAAAATCAAAATCTGTAACAATGATCAATTTTGAAAGCCTTTGTATTTTCTAAAAATTTTGTTAGGATAAATCTTAGTGATTTTTTTAGTATTTACTATTGTCAAAATTGCAATTGGATGTTCTATTCAAAAATAATAACCTAGAATTCGAATTTCCATGTCCTTCTTTGTATGCATTGAAGAGTATTCAAGTACAACATAGCTTTCCCAATTCCAGTGTAGATCATTTTTGTGAAATAGTCTGTATGTAGAGGGAACATTTCTAATGTGTTAAATCTAGAAATTACATATTTTGATAGGCAAGTCAACAGTGATTTTTTTTCATTTTTTAAATTTTTTCACATATTCTCTGATGACAGAAAATACATGTTACTTACTTTCTTTCTCTCCATCTTTAGTGTTATTGCACTGTGACAAACTGAAATATGAAAATTGTAAGAAATAAATTATGATCAACACATTTTAAAAACTAGATGTGTCAAAGTGACATGGCCCTGTCTCAAAAAATTGAAAAATCTGCAATTTCAATAACACATTTGGACACAAACATGATGGTAGTCGCACATATAAAAAATCAGCTGAAAATCTGGAGGTGTATAGAAAAAAGTCTGTATAACTGTGACTTTAAACAATTTTCAAAGTTGTAAACCTTTAATTTTGGCAAAAATTAGAGGAGCGGAACATAACTAATACATGATAGGTAACTCATCATGATCGACTCACATACCAAAATTCATTCCAATATCTGAAAGACTTTAGAAAAAACGTCTGTAAAACTGTGATTTTCCACAATTTATAAAATATTCAAACCCTGTAGTTTCTGCAAACATTAGCGGAGCGGAATGAAACGTGCAATTGATTTGTAACTTATCATGGTTAACTCACATACCAAAAATCAGCCCAAAATCTAAAGGCGTTTAGAAAAAACTCTGTATAATGGTTTGTTGCCGAATGACGGAATAACAGAATTACTGAATTTTGGAATAGCAGAATTTCAGAATTACTTTTTTTTGGAATTACAGACATTATATGGCACCGACAACTAAAAACTACATGAAAGAATTATCTTGGTTTTGGTCCTTGCTATATTGAATTTATAAGCAAATCCCTTATTGGATGGTTTAAAAATATATAATTGGATGGTTTAAAAATATATATTTGGATATAATTATAAAATATTTAAACAAATTATTTGATTGTCCCTTCAATAGTTCTGCCTCCAAATTTCTGAATTTTTCAAACTTACATTTCATTGGTTAAGTCAATTTCTGAATTTTTCAAACTTACATTCCATTGGTTAAGTCATCTTCAAAATCTTCTTCTGTATCCCATAGAACTTGGTCTTCCACATCTATACTATCTTCTATATCTATGCCAGAATCCACACTCTATAATTAATTGTTGTCATTCAATATCATTTATGTGAACTTGGGTCAAATCTCATACATACTAATACTGTTTTAAATAAATTATTCAAGTTGTAATTGTTTGCGGAAAAAGGTACCAAAAAATTCTATCCAAGTTTGGTAAAAATCTGGGATGGTTAAGAATTTTTAGAAATGTTTCAAAAAATTATAACTACAGACTGTATGTAATTTTAACTGGCAGAAAAACAAAGTCCGTTTATGAGTAATACTGAAAAACAGGATTTTTTTTTTACAAAATGTCTTTCAAGATCTTAGCTTTTGATCATAAACTAGCTTCTGTTCAAGTCTGGTACAAATCCAGGATAGCAATTTCAGAAAGTTATGAAAATTTTAAAAACTTTAACCACAGAGTGAAAGTAATGTAAACTGGTGAAAAAAACTAAGTCCATTTATAAGCAAAAATCGAATAAACAGATTTTTTTCTACAAAATTTACTTCTGGACACTATTTTATGATTATAAACAAGCTTCTGTCCAAGTCAGGTAGAAATCCACGATAGTTTAAGAAAGTCATTGAAATTCAAAAAATGCCACCGCCAAATGTAGGATTGTTATGTCTGGATTTTGCAACAAAAGTTACAGGCTCAACAAAAATGGGTTAAATTAACATAAAGTTTTAAAAATGTGGATGGAAAACTATAAAAGTAAGTTCATATTCTTTGACAGAAATGAAATAGAGAAGAATAGGAAACTTGCAATCAACAAATACACACAAATACAGATATAATATATATTTTCATAATCATATGAATTAAAATAAACCAAAATCTGCAGCTATTACAGGAATTGTTTTTAAATTCAATTTTAACAATTACCATTTGATTTTGTACTAATGGTATGTGGGTAGAATCATTCAACATGCATTCTCTGTAAGGAATTTCTTCTCTTATTTCACTCCAAGTTATAGATTTTTTCTGAAAGATATCATATATACAATAATCATGCAGTCAGGCAATATAAGCTTCAGTTAACATGCAAAGTCAGTGGCGGATCAAGAAATGTTCATTAGTGGGGGGCTGCTCCCGTCACGCTTCAGTTATTCACTATATAATCAACCAACATTTTTTTCTTAAAGGGCCCCCCCTCCCCTAAATCCGTCTCTGAAAGTTATAACTGAACTATAAAAAAAGAATATAATCCTAATAATCATAAATCCCATGCACATGTTGGGAACAAAGCACTGTGTCATCAACATATGTGGCTAAAACATTATTAGCAAAAGCTTTTATTTTGTTCTCTATTGGCAAATCTTTACTAAATATTCAGCAAAGCAATAAGTTTTATTCTATCTCTGTACATTGACTGTTAACTGCATTTTAAGCCATTTCTCTTTAGATGCTCATCTTCATGGTGAAATATCTCCTATCATATGAGTTTTTATTTAAAGTCAAAAGTAAGAATGAATATATATTAATCATTTATATTTATGATAGATATATATGTGTACATGTAAATTGGCACAAGTGAGTTTCTAATATTGGCGCAATTGATGCATTTGGAAAACATTTGGCGCAAATGATAACCCTGTAAACATTAATTGGCACAAAAGGACTGATGCCATTTTAATGGCTTCATAGCATTTAAATTTGGACTTATCACATCAATGTCATTATATTCAACCTGATTATGACAATTTTGAAAGGAGCATAATGAGTTTGCGTCCACAAAGCTTATAAAATGAAGATTATTGTTTAAAATGTGAGAACTATAAAATTACTACTTTGAGATTTTCATCGTGTGGAAATGAAAAATATCAACTGTTTAAGAAATTATGATGCTAATTGAGCCACTTTCATAGAACTATGCTAAATACTATTTTATACTATATATCAATATACAAAAATCCTAGAAACAAGTCTATATCATGCTGTTTAAAAAAAAAAAGGCTTTCATAATATGAAGTGGGTTGCACACATACACGCCATGCAAAATTATTAAAAAATATAATGTTTTAAAATTGTGTGTTTACCAAAACTTCAAACAAAGCATTTTTCAAAAAGCATGTAGAAAAATTTAGATTTTTTCTTATTTATCCCAGAGAATCACTTACTCTACTGGTTGGAGGTTTTGGATATGGTTGCCATGCTCTCTGTCGTAATGCAATAAGGTCCCTCAAACTGACAAGAACTAATTTATCTTGCTGTTTCTTTTCTTTTAATACCTCTTCTATATGTCGAAAACAGCTATCAATATATTCTGAAATTGTATTTGGACAAAAGAGTCAAAGATGAACATAAACATATATTTGGACAAAACATTCAAAGATGAACATAAAGCCTATGGTTAAGGGAAATTTTTCGCTGCATTGAAGACCTATTGGTGACCTTCTGCTGTTGTCTGTTATATGGTCAGGTTGTGGTCTCTTTGACACATTCCCCATTTCCATTCTGAATTTTATAAACATATATTTGTTCAAAACAGTCAAACTTGAACATAAACATATTTTTGGGCAAAACAGTCATACATGAACATAAACATATCTACCATCTATTTTCATGCATGAGAAGGATATTTAATACAAGTTAACAATGTGCCTTTTGGTGGATTGTTTGATTGATAGATGGTGTTTTCACACCAATTTTAAGCTTCACTTTTGGGCTTTTTTGTGGCATTCAATTTGTATGGGTGGAGGAAGCCGGAGAACCTATAGAAAACCATCAACCTTCAATAGGAAAACTGACAATCATAGTCAATTAAGATTGAAGTCAAGTGCACCTGTATGAGCAGGGATCGAACTCACAACCTCACTGTTAACTGACTAGAAATACAGTAGTAGAACTACTTGTATGAAGTGGGGATAACTTTTATTTCCATTAAAAGTAATATAAAGTGGAGTTGTATTTTACTATACTATACACCCTAAAATTTGCTGTTGTTGGGTTTGATACAGGGGAATTTTTTGTGCATTCAATTTTTCATCAGATAAAGAAGTAATGTTTGAAGACTTCTATTTTTGATATATTCATCATGAGTTTATAAAAGAAAAAAGCATGAAATAAATTTTTGTGTATTTAAAAAAATATTCAACTTTTGTAAACATGGTAAACAAAAATGCCAATATAAAATGCAAAAATAAGATTTTATAAGCATAGAAATGATTTTTTTCCTACTGTGGATTCATTTATTTTCATGGGTACCAATATTCGTGGTTTGAGAAAAAACCTTTCCCTGGACATATTTAATTTCGTTGTTTTGGCAGACTGCAAGCATTTCTTCGAAAAATTCGTAATTCTTTGACCATTTAAATATGTGGTTTGCCTGTACCCATGAAATCCACAAAAAATGGTATCCAACCAACATCAATACATCCACTTATCACTTACCTAATAATATAATGCTTACCTTTATTGATGAGTTCTAAATGTGGACAATGAGCTGCCAGCAGATCACGGAGATGTAAACAATTATTGGCCGATAAAGAACCTTGCTTTAACTGTGACATTAGGTCACTTATCTTATCCATCAGATCTGAAATAGAAATCTGTCATTGTTACCCATCAAATAATCAATTTCACATTATTAAAGAAATGGGTGCTAAAAATAATTGGCATTTCAATTTTTAAGGAGAAATGCAGGGGCATACTTTAATCACTAACAATAAAATCACAATAACAAATGGTAAGTTGCAAAGTAATAATTATCTATTAGTTTTAAAAAGATAAATGGAAAAAAAGAATCCACTGAATAAAAATTTCAATCAATTTTTTATTTTAAGGTTGTTTTTTTTTATTTCACCAAAAAAAAAAAAAAAAACAACACTGTAAAATGAGATTAGAACTTAAAATTACTATTTTTCAAAATTTCCTTATTTTATCCCCCATTGTTAAGGAAATCATTGTTCACCACACCCTTTCAATTACCTTTGCTATTCTGTTCATCTTGATTTATTTCCATTTTCATCTCTTTTTCATTTCCATTTTCATCTGGTTTTGATTTAAGTGGTCTAGGTTTGGTCAGTTTGGCTTTCCTGGGAGCCCTCATTTTTGATATGTCATAAGCTACAATTAAATTCACAAGTAACTATATTAAACTGATGGATCCATATTCTATGACATTAATTGTCTCTTACAAACAATAATACAAAAGTTAATTTTTGTTATTATGATATCAACATCATAAATCACTATTTTAGAAATAGTACAGAATTTTCAACATGCAGAGAAATGGCAGTCTTTAGTTTTAGTATGTTGTGTTTTGTATGTCTTTTCAATGTATTGTGTTTTTGCCATTGCGTTGGCAGATTGTTTTAAACTTTGAATGTCAATTTGATATCTTTTGTCTCTCTTTTCTTGGCTTAGAAATTAATGAAATGATTTATCATTATCATTGCCTTAAGAGTTTTCATTATGGTATTATTACAAACCAAGTGCAACTTTTTAAGAGTCATCTCTTCTTGGTCAAGGCATTTAAACTTGTGTCAGTTCTAAATCTATTGTCTCATTTAATCATGTTACTAAATAGAATAGCAATTTTTCTCTGTGAAGTTTATTCACTAGGACCTTTAAATTACTTCTAAGAGAAATCCATCACTCATTGATTGATTTACCGGAGAGAAAAAAATATCTTCTAAATAGATGAAAATAAATGTATCAACTAAAAAAAACCTAAATATGATGTGTTAATTATTCAATATCAATAATAAATCACATACATTCAACCATAAAACCCATACATGGTACCCAGGACCTTAAAACCCATACATGGTACCCAGGAAAATTAATGTGGTATCACAGCCTACATAGGCAAATACTAACTATTGTATTTATTCAATAGGACAATAGAACAGAGAAAAGTTTAATTTTCTGGAAATAGAATGAAATTTTGTCACTTCTACCTTTTAAAGAAAATGTGGTTGAAAATGGTAAGAAACATTTTTTTTGTTTAATTGTTAGTTGATAGTAGTAGAGTAGGTCTTGTTTATCATTATTGCCAGATTTCTTACATTAAATACATATATGTATGAAATTAATTAATCTGACAAAGATGTTAGTGTTCTAAGAATATTACTTGTGTTGGCATTCATATCCTCAGGATTGCTGCAAATAGAACTGGCTTCTGAACTTCGTCTACTGGAAAGGTAACAGTTTCTGTTCTGATCAAAAGTCATGTTGATATTTTTTGTGTTCAAGATATCAGAAGAATCAGATGATATACTTTGACATTCAACATTATCTCCCCTGATGTCATAATTTTCTTCCTGTAGTAATGTATCATGGGAAGATATAGGTACAGGGAAGTCATCAGTGCTGAATGGTCTAACTGGAATGTTATTCTGATTCAAGTCTGAAAATAGATATAATGATTATATTATTGATTTCTCAATACTTGCTTTACAGAATACAGTATCTGATTGAGAAGATAACTTTATGGACTAAGTTTGTTTAAAAGAACTATCACTCACAAAGACTTACAACACTTCAGAGGAAAGTGAAAATAAAATATTAAGATCATTTTTAAAATACATAGCTTAAAATTAATAAATCTAAATGAATATTTCAGAATAAGAGACTCAATTATAAAAAGCATTGAGATATCAGTGGACCAGAATTAACTGGGAAAACAAATGGCAGATGAGTTTTAATGCCAAAAAATGCCTTGTCATTAGAATATCCCCCAAAAATAGACCAGTGATACAAACATCGTACCATCTTCACGGTCATACTCTAGACACAGAGGAAGCAAGTAAATATCTTGGAGTAACCATCAGCAACAACCTAACATGGGATAAACACATAGACAATACAGTAGGCAAAGGAAACAGAACGTTGGGGTTTATACGTAGAAACCTCAAAGGCTGTACAAAACCTGTAAAAGCAGCTGCATATGTGTCCATGGTAAGACCTGCAGTGGAATATGCAAGCACAGTATGGGACCCAACCGCCCAAAATAAAATCAAGGCAATTGAAAAGGTGCAGAAAAGAGCAGCACGATTTGTGAATAACAACTACACAGACCGAACACCTGGCTGTGTCACAAATATGGTTAAAAATCTAAAGTGGGAAAGCCTCGAAGAACGGAGGAAAACAAATAGATTGTGCATGCTATTCAAGATCCAGCATGAACTTATAGATATAGACCGTCAACAATATTTGACCCTGAATGATAACCGGACCAGAGGTAAAAACCGCTTCTTCCAAGAAAGAACAAGTACAGACACCTACGGCCAATCTTTCTTCCCGAGGACAATCAGGGACTGGAACAACCTACCAACAACAGTTACAGCGACCAACACCGTTGAGGGATTCAGAGCTGCCCTGAAGGCATGCTCTGAAAGGAAGTAGGAAAACCAGTTGTAAATAATTTTAATTGTATATTTTTTTGCGAACGTTTTAAATGTAATTTGTAAATAGCCAAGAGAAATCTTTCTGTGTTGCCCGACACTGCGTAAAGTTTTCGCGCGGAAACATTTACATTCAGCAATAAATCCGGTTCCTTACCTGGAAGAAGAAGAAGAAGAAGAACTAAGAAAAATGTATAAAAAAAAATTAAGTGCTTTCTACTAAATTAATAACTTGTTAAAACTAATAATTTCTTATTTTAAATAAATATAAAAAAATCACCACTTGTGAAACTTTGGTACTATATTTATAGATTATCGTTGATCATCTCAACGAGATTGATTTTCTCGCTTGAGCTGGTACAGCGAAAGTGAGAAAAGCAATCGAGTTGAGATGATCAATGATAATCTGTTTATCGCTATTTTACCTATGACGACATTGTCAATTTCAATGTCAATTTCGCTAGCAACACCACGTGGCACCTTAGTTTTTAGCGATAATTTTTCCATATCAAGCGAGAAGCATGATATGAAAATTATCACATAAAAAGATCAAAGGAAAAATGCACAAAATAGCGATAAATCAAATTATCATGTGCAGCATGATTCTTATATGAAGTGTTACTCAACTTTTCCTTAAATCATAAAAAATGACTTTGCTCCTCTTGGGTAATTTGTAGTCAAAAGGATTGAAAGTTTTTACACCATCATTTATTTTCATTAATTAACTTATAGTAATAATTTGAATTACATATAAGGATACAACACAGTACATGTACAGTGTGTATACTGTATGACACCGAGAGTGTTTAGATAGAATCTTGACAAACCTTTTGTTCTTGGCCTTGGCTTTGATAATTTCAGTTTCCTGGGAGCCTTTAACCTTGAAGTGTCCTCCATTTCTAATTCTATAATATATAGGGGAAAATATATATTTGATTTCATTGCATAAATATTGAATAAAAATGTAATTAACATAATCAGATGTAAACAAATCAAAATTAGAACTATTCTTAATAGTGCACTGTTCCACACCTGCAAGCATTGTCAAAAATCCTGCTTTATCTTATGCTTAATTAACCATTGAAGCTTCAGACGAAAATAATCATGTTAACTGGAAAGCACAATAACAGACATTGTTTCTTTGAACAATAACAACACCATTATTCACTGGGACCTTTATCATCTCTCATGGATTGATTAATTTGTTGAAGAAAAAAAGTTTCTTTTTAAAATATAAACTGATTTAAGGGGGCTCGGCTCGCTAGTATAAATCGATTTTTTTTTCAAATATAGGATTTCGTTATATTTTTCTATAAATGAACTTTATCGTATATACTTAAAAGTAAATGAAATAAAACCAGATGCTTTATAGTTTATAGGACTGCAGAGGTCAAACCTGAATGGTTGGGCTAATATGGACACATCCTTCAAGCTGGATACAGATCTGAATTTGGATTATGATTAAATAGTTGACACAGCATAGGTTTCTGACCCAGAATGAATGTGGTCTAATGAACTTAAAATATTTTTTTTGCTTTTGAGCAATTCACTTTGCCTTTCAAAAAAAAATATTAAAAGAAATTCAGATTTAATTTTTTAAATTAAAAAATGAGAAAAATTGACCCCCCCCCCCATTTTTGTTTTCACCTCCCCCTTTCCCCTATTCCATCAATGATTTCAATTCAAATTTCTAATAGAGTTTACATCATAAAATATTAAAATATAAAATGTCATACAGTCATGGTTTAATATTAATTAATAGTAACTTTGAAAAAAAAAAATGTGGAATGTGTCCAAAGGGACACAGATGATGCCCCCGCTAGAATTTAACAAAAGCATTTTAATTTTTTTTTAAAAGGACATAACTCAAGAACTGTAAAAGTGAAGCTTCCAAAAATTAAACTTAAACTGAGTTTAGAGGTACATGTAAATAGCATTATATATGGTTTAAGGTGATTCAACAACCATTGTTTTTGGCCACTTTTTGGCCCTTTATTCCTAGACTTGCCCCATAACCCACAAAATATATCCCAACCTTCTACTTATAATGTTATTAAACATTGTGGTACAATTTAAGAACAATTGTAATACTTATACACAACTTATTGTCCTGAAACTAGATAAATGCTTGTTTTGGGCCCCTTTGAGCTCCTAATTCCTAAACCTTAGGGACCATAACCCCCAAAATCAATCCTAAGCTTCCTTTTGTGGTTATAAACATTGTTTGAATTTTATTGATTTCTATTTACTTATACTAAAGTTGTCCTGACACTAGATAAATAGGGGGGTAGGAGGGGTCCTGATCCCGAAAATACGGGACTTAAAAACATGAAATCCCGGGATTAAAAATACAAAATCCTGAGGTCCTGAAATTCGAACAAAGAATTCCAGGATCCCAAAATCCCGAGCTTAAAAACACCCCATCCCGGAGTCCCAATAGAGGTCCTATCCCCCCTCATAAATGCTTGTTTTGGGCCCCCAATTCTTAAACCTTGGGCCAATTACCACCAAAAACCAATCCCAAGCTTCCTTTTGTGGTTATGAACATTGTGTTAATTTTATTTTATTGATTTCTATTTACTTATACTAAAGTTATTATCCAGAAACCATCCGTCTTCAGATGACGCTGACGATGAAGAAGTGATACTAATAAGTTCACAAAAATTTTGCGGTCGTATGAAAACAAACACATTTGCAAGTAAAAAAAAATAAAAAATATTTAGTTAACCTGGTTTACCTGTATTTACTGGTCACAAAGGTTAAAAAAAAATAATTTTAAAACATTTATATTTCTGTTATATACACAAACTGTGAAAGGCACCAATGAGGCAATATTTTGTAATGAAAACAGTTTTAAACACGATGTGATATAGTTTTTACCTTTTACATGTACATATGTTTTACCTGTTTTCACATGTGTCAAATTTCAAATTATAAAAAAAATCTGTAGAATAATTTTCATACACAAAGTTTTCCTGTACCTTAGACAATGAAAAAGTTATTACTGTTAAAAATGGTTCATCAATTTAGTCATCTGAAACAAAAAGAATGCTGCAGCAGCAGCAGCCAGTTTAGCAAATATATATATATATGTAGCATGTGTAGCATAGTTAGGGTTTAAGTCATGTGGGGCCAAACCGAATCAATTTCTTTGGTTGATTTTTGTACCATATCATAAAGTAAAAAAAAAAAGAGTAATAAATAAAATTTGTAATGAAAAAAACAAATGTTTAATATTTTGCTAAAATTTGTGTACCCGCAGGCCTCCTTAACCCTTTCAACGCTACACAATTTTCAGTCAACCTCCGTTTTCCCCCTTTTTTCTACGTCTCGTAATGATCAATCAAATCATATTTCCCACACGAATTGAATGTAATAAACACATTGAGATAACAAGAAACCTTTTAACTAATCCATGTAATCCTTGTTGTCAGTTTCGCCATAGAAATGCTGAAATATATCCATATTTACAGCTTCGTTTACGATTTCTGCCATTTGCATTTGGCAAAATATTTGTTTTTATTTTCCTTCAATTTTTCTTCTACTGCATGATTTTACAATAAAAATTGCCGGGATTTCAAGTGCAAATGAGACCTTGTATATCCTCAATTCATTCAAGGAAAAATTAGAGAGGACCCGAATGAAAACTGAATGGTTTAAGAGTCCTTATGAAAAATCCGTTGTCATTGTGGCATATGCCGTTAATAGCAGTGGCGGACGGCATGTCATCGCGGCATATGCCGTGAATAGTGTTGAAAGGGTTAATCATAATTTGATTTCAGACATTTTTTTTCATAGCATTTTTACTTTTAAAATATAATTTTTTTTGGAGAATATATTTCATGTATTTAGGAAGGCCTAAATCTAAACATCGCAAATTTCCATTTTTTAAATCGTTAAAAATATTTATTTAATAGAAGATATTTTTTTACTCAGGTAATTTAATTTACGAGTATTTGATTTCTCTAGAGAATGAATTTAAGGGTCCCAGTGAATAACAGTGTCTGTTATTGTACAAAGAAACAATGCCTGTAATAATGCCTTAAAGTACTCGTACACATTTTCGTCACTACTTTTTCAGCTTTTTTGGTCAGGTGCAAATCTCAGACCTGCCAACTTTTGAAAATCTCCATGGGGGATTTAGCGCGCGACAAGATTTTTAAGGGTTACAACTTTAGCGACTTTTCTGTGAGCATTGTTTTTTACTTCTAAAATAGTATAAGTTCTCTTCTTTTTTCTTTTGGTATACTAATGATGAGCTTGTAGGCCTTGATTTCTTTTATTAGCATGATTCTTTTACTATTAAATTATAAAATTGACAAAATAACTGAGGAATAGAGAAAATGGCATTAAAAATAAAGGATATAAAGTAGAGACCCCCCCCTTTTCCCCCCTCCAAAGACCTTCTCATCTATGAGCCTTGACTCAAAACACCTAAAACTACATGACCTAAAGTAAGAAGGGTGAATACAGATTTTGATTTAGTCTTACTCATGGTCTTATTAGTATCAATGAGAAAATGGATAAAATTTGAGTTATCTTTCTTTGTATTCAGAGGTGCTCTTACCAGCGGAGGCTTATACAGTAACACAGTAGAAGTGTATACAAAATGGCGTCGATTTAAAATCAACAGACACACGATGTCTGGTTTTAAAAATTAAACAAATTGCAAGATAAACGATGTTTTCTTGAGAGTTCATTACAGTTCTCATCTTTCAATTAATTATGATTTTGCTGTGGAACTACGGCAAATGATGCAAATTGTGCTTGTATGATAAATTGATTAAAATTGAAGCTGTTTGACCAAATTTGTGTAAATAAATCAATTTTGAGGACTGTTATGACCCATTAGGTAATCTGAATTCTGATTACATATAAACACTAACTATGACACCTGTTGATTAGCGTAGGGTCATTAACTTATCATAATATGTCCCCAGGTAAAATGATTGATTTTTTAAAATTGATCAGAAAAACTTCAAAATCGGTAAACAATAATTTTTTCGGGTATATTTGTTGAAAATCGGGATTTTGACTAATTTTACGATCCCGATATCGGGATTCGGGTTGAGGGGTAAAAATCGGGATGATACCGCGAAAATCGGGATAGTTGGCAGGTCTGAAATCTAGGCAGAAACTTTCAAATTTACCACGGTTTGTTTTGTTGAACTTAAGATATTATTCTATTCCAGTGGAGGATCCAGAACTTTTCATAAAGGGCCTGCTGACTGACCTAAGGGAGGAAAGGGCTGCTCCGGTCATGCTTCAGTGATTCCCTATATAATCAACCAAATTTTTCCCACAAAAGGGGGGGGACTAGCCCTTGCCCCTCCCCCCACTGGATCCGCCTATGTATTCTGTTTTATGATGCACCTGAATTGATGTAAGCGCCACTTAAAAGGATGTTAAAATTGCTAGATGTTAAAGGGAAACTTCGCAAAAAAATCAAAAATTGATATTATGTCCATTCTGTATAAAAATGCTCAAATTTATAAATATTAAAGTTTTATTCCGCTAGATAAGAGATCACAATCGATTTTAAAAAGAGTATCAGTTCTCTGCCTTCCGCCATTTTGTTATCTTGTCCAAATAAAAATCACGATATGTCTATAAACCACAAAGAAACAAAACTACAGTAACCGATGTAGTCTTAATTACGTGTCGATATCTTGTCAATCGTACGGTTGTTTTATCTGACTAACTAACTTGATACGGAAAATGTTCTTATTTTTTTAATAACCATATAGTCTGTTATTTTTAAACTGTTAATATTGGAATTAGTCAAAGTTCAAATCATAAATAAGTGTTCCGTGAAAATTGTTTTCGAAAATCTAATTCGTTCATAATTCTTTAAAGTAATATACTTTATTCAAATAAATTAGGATCTTCGCTCCACTGATCACCCGCATGGCTTAAGGTATTACTCCCAAAGGTATTGTGAGGGGTGTAAGGTGACACGTCCAGGTATTCAAGCGATTTCCTGTCGGGCTTGCAAGTTCATGCATCGTTTCACTTCTGTAGGTATTGATCAGTGTACACGGCCGATAACTTATAACTTTCCATTTTGAACTATCAGGTACATGTATAATATACATCTCTGTCTTGCGTGTCCGAAAGTGATATAATATACTAGTCATTACTTAACTCATACGCTTGTTTATAAATAAAATTTCTGGTGTAAAGATTATTATTTATAAAAAAAAAATGATACAAAAAAAATATATACATGTATACATTGAACATAAGAAAGAAACATACATTTTGTGCAAATTGGGGTAAAAGTTTTGTAAATAGACTAGTCCACGTATACCAACAGTATGTAGTCATCCAATTCGATAGACTATTGTATACCAAAAGAAGAAGAAGAAGAAGAAGAGGACCAATTTGATTTAAATACAGGTCGATCTATAACTTGCTTTGGTTCATCGAAGTTATGAACATAGTAAAATCACAGATTTATATATCAATTAGATTGTTCTCGAATAAAGAAAGAAATTCGTCATCACCACAATTGTTCCGACATATGCAACTGGACGTACACTAATAATCCCCGAGGGATGTGAATATTTTCTAGGAAAGCTATTGAGTATTAAAGTTTCAAATCATTTTCGGGAATTATTTTCTTTCTTAATATTCAATGACAGCAAATTTAAAGAATATCTGCTTGTCAGATATTTGTCCGCTTTAGGGGTATTCTTGCCAGTTGAACAGACTTATAATTACATTCGAAATAGGGAAAGATGACATTAAATTCGTTGTCTTTTGTTTTTAAACATCTTTGGTCAAATAGTTATTAAGTATTATACGTTGTGAGACGAAGACTATTTTAATAAGGACGTCCCCGATTATGATTAAATTTGGTTGACGTTTTCACACTTGATAAAGAATATCTATTCGTAATTTTTCGATTCCATTCCAAGAAGACCTTAAATTTGCTGTCAATTTTTTAAAACTTCTCAAGTAGAAAAATATTTTTTCTTTATTCGTTCATATTTTATTCCGCTTCGGTAGAGTTATCTTCAGTGAGTTCCAGTTATTAATTTATACGTGGCTTTTAAAAAGTCTAAATCTAAATGTTCTCATTCATTTATTTGCCTTATAAAGACAAATAAAAATACTTTGGTAAAGCTATTTATAATTTCTAAGTTCTCCTTTTTATTAGACATCAATCAAGGACAAAAGGTGTAAATCATTTCAATCGGACATATGATTTAAGTTTCCCGTCTTTAACCGAAAATTGTGTATTTCTTAGTAAATTTAACTTATTTGAATTCAAATAAATAATAGCACCAAACTTAATTAAATAATTCCACGGCGATCAATTTTTTATTTGTCACCAACTTGAATATATATTTTAAATATGTGTATTGAATGCTCCCTTGTCTTATAATTCACTGATCCGAATAGACAGTCACACCTGGCAAGGTGTGCCCCAGAGGCGTGGTTAAATACCGAAGTGCAAATAACAATTTACCTTTCAACAAGCCATCTACGAGTATTGCCACAGAACCGTGAATACACACATCGTATCAACCAAGTCATAGCAGAGATAGTAAAAGGTCAATAAGAGTACACCAACATATTGTCTTTACAGATTATTGTACTTTACTTTCTTAACCTTATCAGTCCGAAAATATATTAATTAAAAATAAATTTATAACTTTTTGTGTTGCCTACAAAAATAATTCGAATATATACGTTTAACATAGAAAATTTATCTCATGAATATGTACAATTGAACGTCTGTGCGTTTTATCTTCTTATTATCGGATGGTTATTTAGATAAAGCATAAGTCATCGGCGCGCTTACGATTACGTTAAAATATGATTAAAAACCAAGACTTTTAATGATTGTATTTTAAATCCCGGCATGCAAAAACCAGGAGAAAACGTCACGACCTACAGGAAGTAGTTAATATTTTTTCATTAAATATTGAATTTCTCCTTTATTATTGCACATATAGCGATAAAACTTTGTGAATATATATATTATGTCATAATGAACATATTTAAACCATAAGTAAAAAATCGTGAATTTTCCCTTTAATAGAGACTTGTCAATGGGTCCAAGGTTAACAGCTTGATATTCTGGTGTTGACATGAACAGTGTTCACCCTCGAGTGTTCACCATATCATTTAGTCCAAATAATTATGATGTCTTGAAAGGCTATTATATTTTTTTTCTTTGACGCCTTACTTCGACGTAAGGCGTCAAAGAAAAAAATTATAATAGCCTTTCAAGACATCATAATTATTTGGACTACATATCATTCATTGCCATATGGAGTGATTTGAACTTCATGCTGAAATGAACAAATTCAAAAAACAATCATTCCCTCTAGTATACATAATGCAAAATACTTCATCATTCAACTTTTCGTTCTGCAAGAAGCAAAAATGAAGAATGCACTCGGGTGGGCCTGTCGGGTGATAGATTTATGTAAAGATGGCGCGAGGCAAGGGTTGCAGAATTTTGTTTCTATGAAAACTGTAAATATAAGAATATTCTATTTGCCAAAAACAAATTTATACCTTAATGTTTACAATGCTTGATGTCGGTGGTCATTAAAACAATAGACAGTTTAGTAATCTGAGATGCCGCTGCTCCTTTTTCTCCCGTAAAACTTTGCAGACTTTTCAGGGACTTTTTTAAAATTAAAACAAATGCCGGCTACAGGTGCGGAGCGAAAAAACGGATGTAAAAGATCACAAATCTAATAGAATGGGCTATTCCAGAAATAATCCATCCCCCCCCTATGGAAGACATCAGTTGTGAAAAAAAAAATCCATGGAAATAATTTTCACCATTGCCAAAATTTTCCGGAATTCCAGCATTTGAAATTATAATTGTACTTTAAAATACTGGAATTTTTTTCATGATGCTGTCAATATGTCTGGAAATTTGAGTGTAAAGGTCGGAAGCAATACCTATGGAAGACATCAGATTTTAATATTTTGTCTGGAATTTATCTGTTTCTGTCTAAATATGCCAAAAAAATCTGGAATTTATTTAGTAATACATGTACATGTAAATGCAGTCATAACCATGAGAAGCGTATCTAAAAGTTTATAATTTAGGGCAAACATATTCCGGAATAAAAACTACTTTTTTAACTTTAACAGCGTATACATGTACATGACGTACGTCATTATTTTCATGAGAATTGGGATCCAGCACATATATCCCACCCTTTTCATTTCATATTTTTACTTCTGTCATATATATTAAACAAAAAAAAAGTTGCATTGGAATTTCCTATTAACAAATCAGAATTTCTTTTCAGGATAGTAATGTAATGTTTCATTATTATATATTTTTAATGTAACTAAATAGGATTTAATAAAAGCACAAACATCAAATTAATAGCTGGTAAGAATGCATGGGAAAATTGATAAAGAGATAATTGATTTGACCACACAATTGGAAACATTTACAAACATCACAAGATTAAGACATCTAATTAGTTTCAGACACTTGTCATGCTTGTGATATAAACAGGCAAGTTGAAAACTTGACCTTCATCCATATGTCCAGATTTTATCATGGTAAATGTAAGGAAGCTTGAAATAGTGACCATGGTGACCAGCTCATCCCTACCACTTATTGAAATTGAATTTCCTGTTATTCAACAACTCTACCTGCTAAAGTTCACTTATGAATGCAATAAGTATTCCATAAAATTTTTAGACCTTGAAATCTTCAAAGACAAAAACATGAAAATACTGGTGTTTTAGATATAAAAAGCCATAAAAAAAACCACAGAAAATTTCCAATATCTTTAAAAATTCAAACACCCCATTTGGAACTTTAAATCCTATATCAAAGGCAAAGTTATTCATAACCTAGAAAAACAAACCAGAAAAAAAAAACTTTTATGAACTGAAATTAGTAAAACAAATTATAGTCAAATTCCAAGACAGACAAGATAAAATAAAGAAAAAGAACCAAGTTGAATATCAATGAAATGTATCAATCATTATATATTATCATCCTCAAGCAGAGAAACTTCAAAAGGTGTGCAGGAAATACTGGCATCTTATTAAAACAGATTCTTCAATAGGTGCTATATATCCTATTAAAACCTATCCATAGGATTCAAAAGAAATAGAACATTGGTGAATTAGTGAAATGAGCTATAAAATAGTTTGTATGAACATAGCAGCTCCTTCAAAATTTCCCACTGTGCAGAACTAATTAATGGCAATTGTCATGAAAACCACACATGTATACAGATATTCTTATAAGACAAAATTCTTACCATCTAACACTTAACAAATGCTTAATTCAACATTTATTGAAATACTAAGGTTAAAATAGTTGAAAAATCAGAAATTCTAAATTTAAATTCAAATTAACAAATTTTATAAAATTATGAGAGAAAAAAAATTAAAACGTACATGTGAAAAAAAAATGAAAAACAGAAAGGGTGGTTTCTGCTGAAAATCTCCCTTGATTACCACATTTCTTGAAAAACCCAAAACAATGCACAGTACAGTATCAAAGAAAGGCCATAGAAATGATTTGCACTTAAAATTATAGGTGGATCAATTTCTAAAAAAATATCCCTAAACAAAGAAAATAATCGTGCGAGTGCTTTGGACACATTTACTTGTTTTACTGAATGGGAAAAAATCACCGTTCTATGCATTATGCTGTAAATTGGTCAGAAGAAGTTGTTAAGGTTCATTCTTTCATTCGCTGCAGAAACTATAAATCTTTAGATCAAAAGTTGAAAAAAATATGTACTAGTTTGCTGTTAACTTATAGAATCACCAGCTGATTACAAATGATTCAGACGAAATAAGTGCTCATACTTGGATGTTTGCACTATTTATCAATCATGTGAACTATTAAATAAAAATAATGTGATCTGTTAAATTAAAATGTTGCATTTTAGCGTTAGTGGTAGCCTTTAATGGTGGCGACCTCCCCTTTAATCCCCATCTGCTATATGACCCTGTTTATCTCTTGAATAAAAATTATTATATCTTTACATTAAAAATAAAATCAAAATTTGCTCCTGGTTCTTTCTCTTGATTTAAGAAGAAGTTTCTGTCTAATTTTTATAAGTTTTGTAAAATTTCCTGGAGTTTGACAAAGTTATTCAAAATCTTGCACTTTGATATCTAAAGATTGACGGCAAAATAATTATTGATAAGTAAATAATGGAAAAATGGACCAAAAAAAATCTAATTTTACTCTACATGTCAGGTATTTATATATAGAGAGTAAGAAGAATCTTCTTTTAAAGTTCCCTGATATTGCTTAAAGTTCTGAGGAGCTTATTGATATTTTGACTTGTTACCTTCAACCCTAGGCTTTATCTAAATGTTAATTGAACAAAAATAAGGGCTTAAGTGTCCAAGTGTTCTAAATCTAAATGTTAATTGAACAAAAATAAGGGCTTTAGATATAGTGTCCAAGTGTTCTAAGTATTTTAACTATCACTGGCTCATTGCATAGGCGGATCCAGATGAAGGGACCCCCCCCCCCCCCCCCCCCCTTTTGTGGGAAAAGTTTTGTTGCTTATAAAAGAAATGACTGGAGCAGCCCAATCCCTTCGGTCGGTCAGTGCCCCCCCTTTTTTTTACCAAAAGTCCTTGATCCGCCACAGCATTGGCCTGTCAACTATGACATGTGTGTAAGGCTTTAATACAACACAAGGCAGTGCCCTTAAACTTTAATCATAATTCACTGTTAGTTTTCCACCGTAAGGTCATGGTTTTCTCCTGCATCAAACACCAATAAAAACTGACAAAAAAGCACAACTGTGCAGAAGTGGCATTAAACACCAATCAACATATCAACTATTCCATAATGCTTAACAAAGTTTATATTGAAGTCTTTAAAAAAGCTTAACGCTCAGACTGTTTAAAAAACACAAAGTTGATACCAGGCTCAAACTTATGAACACCAGATAGGGTTCTCTCTACAAAAGGTGTTTTTTTCTGGACAATTTTTAATTTTTTTCTTTCAATTTTAGCATCACATATATAGTGGCAGCTGAGGTTGAAACAAACATATATTTTTTTCTCAGGTCAAAAACAAATTATTTCTTTATCTGAAAACTGGAAACACTTTTTTTCCCCCCAAAAAAACCAAACTGAAAATCAAATACCGTAGTTGCTGCCTTATAGGAGTGTGAGTTCTTTTTGTGAAATTTTTTTTCTCAACTTTTTAAATTTTCAAAACTCATTTCTTTAAAAAAAAAAAAAACATCCGTCATTTCTTATTCATATCCATTTTCCTTATCTTTAGTTATATGCTTTTTATGTGAAAATAAAACATGCTTTGTAGATGTAGATTAAATGCACGTCTGGCATACTAAATTATAATCCTGGTACCATTGATAACTACTTGTATTAAGACTATCAATTAAAAAAAGGGGGATCTTCTGAATATAAAATCAAAAGTCAGTGAGAGACAGTTTTCCACTGATTCTGATAACAATCTATTTGTTTGTATCAGTATTTTGCAATCTATAGTAGAGTCATGGTCCACAGCTGGTCATTTCTGGTCAGTCTTTTACAATATTGGGGTAATTAGACAATATCCTGCTGTGAAGACAAACAAGTGTGTTTGAATAAATGATGTATCAATTATCTGTTAATTGGTAAATGTTATGGCTATTTAGCTGAAATGACCTAAAATCTGGCATTAGTTAATAATGTTATAGGACAAACCCTAAATTTCATCATAAAATTTAAGATATCAAATTAAATTGCACAAATTATTGGTTTATAAAAATTAAACCTTATATGAAAAGGGTGAAAAATACAGATTTTAATATACCTTGGTTGAAATAATCATCTTCTTGATTACATCACAAGTGTCTGAAGCTACATTTAATTATATGTCAAGATAGATTTTTGATGTTTGAACAAAGGTCATTAAGGCATCAAAATTTAACCATGGAAATATTATATTCAACATATAATTATTCCATGATCAAACCAAATTTTCTTTGTTTCTATCTTTCCATGTGACACAATTTATCAATAGCAGTTTAAGATTAATCCAATTATTGTGACTTTTGCACCCGATTTACATACATCAGTTTGTATATACATGTACATATACATTTGTATTTAAAACAACTCTAGCTAAAAATTATATAAGTTGCACTTCTGTTAATTATTAAAAACAATGCAATTTCGCATAGGAACTATGGGTACCTTTACAGCTCAAACTATGCCCTCTTTTACTATGAAGTTTCATATATTATTATTATACTCCTTAGTATTATATACTAAAATGGCAAGTTGTTGATATGTACTTCTATTTTATTCAAAGGTCAAAACAAAAGGCCATGCAGCATATCCTTTTAACATTTACATACATTTAAGAATGGCTAAGAGTTTAAACTAATTTATACTTGATAATTCTGTAGTATATCCCTACCCGGGCTACCTTACCCTTCATATGTCATATCTCATATCAGTATATACACAAAACAAAATATCTGTCTGTATTTCCCACTTCTGTAATTAGGATGGGTACGTCACAGATTCCTTTCGGCTATTATGTGACGGGTTGGTCTGCGCACAATTAGTCGCGCTTGCTGAGGAGTGCTGATTTAAACTCCTCGGCAGTAGTGGCGCACACTACTGAGTCTTCCAGATGGTTCCAGTTTATTGCAGTGCGCACAAAAATAGAGTTCTTGTACTGTTCTGTTTTACTAGTTGGAACTATGACCGCACGTTTGTTGTTACGGACTTGGTGGTCTATAATGTTTTTTGTTACAAAGTTAGTATATGTTGTTGCTTTGATTTGTCTCTTTGGTCTATGAAATTGGATTAAATCGTCGGGAGGAAGCGCTGGTATCTTCCCCTCAACCACTTTGAAAAAGAAGATCAGTCGTTGTTGTTGGCGTCTTGATTGTAATGACGGGAGCTGAAGTTCTTTTAGCATTTTTGTCATACATCCTTCCTCTCTTGATTTGTAGTCTTTGGTAATGAATCTTGCACCTCTCTTTTGTATGGATTCTAGTTTGTCGATGTCTTTTTGGGTATATGGGTCCCAAATAATTGATCCATACTCCATTATTGATCGTATGAGAGCTATATATGCAGTTTTACGGCATTCCATAGGACAGTGTTGTAGGTTCCTTCTAAGGAAGCCTAGGGTAGAACTGGCTTTGTTACACGTATTTGTTATTTGTTCTTTCCATTTAAGATCTTCTTGTATTTGTAGTCCTAGGTATGGGTTGGATGACACTTGTTCAAGCGTGTGGTTGTTGAGGTTGTAAAAACGCTGACTTTTACTTTTCAGGCTAAGCATATAACATTTTTTGGCGTTGAAGCGCATACCCCAGTCGTCGGCCCATTTTTCTAGTGATTTGAGATCCTCTTGTAGTTTGTTATGGTCATTTTGGTTTTTGATTTCCCGGTAGAGCAAACAGTCGTCTGCAAATAGTCGTACTGATGAGTTTACTGCATCTGGGAGATCATTTATATGACACAGAAAGAGGATGGGTCCTAGTACCGTTCCTTGGGGGACTCCGGATTCAACTGAAGCATTGCTCGAGTTTTCTCCATCAAGTTGTACTCGCATTTTTCTTTCGGTTAGGAATGAAGTTAGCCATTTGTGGATATTTCCTCTAATCCCATATTGATATATATTTTCTGGAAATTCTTAATATATATGAATAATATATCCCCTATAAAGAGACAGTCTGTGAAAAAACTGTCTTTGCAAAGTGCAACCTATAAAATGAATTGAACAACATTTTTAATGCTCCTGCTCTCTAAATTTTAACCTAACTATCACTGTATCAAAGTTTTGTCTCCTCTCCAATTATTTTGAAGTCTTTTAAGAGATGTACATACATAGAACTCTTGTGTTTTATACCTGGAAATAATGATTTGCAAAGAAATCTTTTCTGGAAATTCTTAATGACTTCCAGTAAATATTATGTGGAAATTACCCTACCCTTGGAAAAAATCATGGAATTTCTTGTGCACTGATAGACAAAAAGTTTGGAAATTTTTTGTCGAGGTTGGAAATTTGTCTGGAAATTTAGAAAAAATCAAGAAAAAAAAATCTGGAATTCCAATGTCTTCCATAGGGGGGGGATGGATTATTTCTGGAATAGCCCAATGCAAGCCATGAAAAAAAAACTAGAGGCTCTAAAGAGCCGGTGTCGCTCACCTTGGTCTATGTGCATATTAAACAAAGGACACAAACGGATTCATGACAAAATTGTATTTTGGTGATGGTGATGTGTTTGAAGTTCTTACTTTACTGAACGATTTTGCTTCTTACAATTATATCTATAATGAACTTTGTCCGTTAGTAACAGAGAACTGTATTTGGTAAAAATTTACATAAATTTACCAAATTAATGAAAATTGTTAAAAAATTGACTATAAAGGGCAATAACTCCTTAAGAGCGGTCAATTGACCATTTAGGTCATGTTGACTTATTTGTAGATCTTACTTTGCTGAACATTATTGCTGTTTACAGTTTATCGCTATCTATAATAGTATTCAAGATAACCAAAAACGGCAAAATTCCTTTAAAAATTTCCAATTGGAGGGCAGCATCCCAACAACCAGTTGTCCAATTCATCTGAAAAAAACAGGGCAGATAGATATTGACTTGATTAACAATTTAACTTCTTGTCAGATTTGCTCTAAATGCTTTGCTTTCATAGTTATAAGCCAAAAACTGCATTTTACCCTATGTTCTATTTTTAGCCATGGTGGCCATCTTGGTTGAATGGCCAGATCATCGGACACATTTTTCAAACTAGATACCCCAAAGATGATTGTGGCCTAGTAGTTTCAGTGGAGATTTTTGTAAAAGATTACTTACATTTATGAAAAATGGTTAAAAATTGACTATAAAGGGCATTAACTCCTAAAGGGGTCAACTGACCATTTCGGTCATGCTGACTTATTTGTAAAACTAACTTTGCTGAACATTATTGATGTTTACAGTTTATCTCTATCTATAATAATATTCAAGATAATAACCAAAAACAGCAAAATTTCCTCAAAATTACCAATTCAGGGGCAGCAACCCAACAACGGGTTGACTGATACAACTGAAAATTTCAGGGCAGATAGATCTTGACCTGATAAACATTTTTTCCCCATGTCAGATTTCCTCAAAATGCTTTGGTTTTTGAGTTATAAGCCAAAAACTGCATTTTACCCCTATGTTCTATTTTTAGCCGTGGCGGCCATCTTGGTTGGTTGACCGGGTCACGCCACACATTTTTTAAACTAGATACCCCAATGATGATTGTGGCCAAGTTTGGTTTGATTTGGCCCAGTAGTTTCAGAGGAGAAGATTTTTGTAAAAGCTAACGCCAGACGACGACGGACGACGGACGCCGGACGCAAAGTGATGAGAAAAGCTCACTTGGCCCTTTGGGCCAGGTGAGCTAAAAAAGGCTGTTTAGCGAAGTGGTCAAGTTAGTAGTGAGTGACATAAGTGTTCTTTGTAATAAGTTTTGTTCGAATTACAAAAAAAATGTACTCTCATTGCCTATCTGCTACTACCCGACTGAGACATTAAAAGATGTCTCTCACTGGCAGACTGCTACTACGAAAGTGTATAATTCTGAAGACCTTCTGAACACTAGAACTAATAATAGATTAACAATAATTAATGCAATGCTGAGAAAAGTACCTGTCAAGTATATTATAGATGTAGGTGTGCTGTAGTCGACCTGTAAAATTATCCCGGTGTGTACTATGATGATGAGCGCCGGGCTACACTGATGTCACTCAGCAGTGGTGATGGGTCACGTCTTATCATTTAATAAGTTGATGGAATCTGAGACTACTATAACACATTAGTCTCAGATGGAATGAAATTTCATCCGGCAACGGTAATTAGAACAGAGATATGTCAAATTGAATGGATCATAAATTACGTCAGATACGATGTACACCCCTTTTATCTTATTATTATAAATGGTCCCATGTTGCTAACATCTTTATGTGCTATGAGTTTTATAAGACAACATATTTAAATCTTATTACGACACTACACATGTCACAATGATGTCAATAAGCTAATATGTGGCAAGACTGATATTTATGAGGACCAGTCTGGATTAAATATGTTTCCTTCATTTTTGTATTCTTCAAACTTTTATTCTATTTTTCTCTTTTCTTTGTACCTTTTGTCCGTCATTTTTATCCTTCATATATTAGTACTCGTTTTTCTCTAATTTTATATTTTGTGTTTAATTTTTTTCTATACTTTATATATCTGTTGCCTTTATTTTCTATTCTGTAAATCTCCAATATTACATCCTCATTTATATCAAATTGAAACAGTTACAGATGTATGATGAGTGCATGCAGTATATAATCAGTTATTTGTGCTGCATGGCGCTTGCATTATAAGTTTCTTAACATTCTTAGCAAAACTTGCATGTAAAACGAGTTTGGGATAATTTCAAAAATCACGTTTTTACTTTCAGATGCAATATACAAAAAGAATGTAATAATATATTTTTCAAAAACATATACATGCTGTACGTATTACAAATATGACACAAATGTATATAAACAGTAGAGAACATCATAACTACTTTTAATTGCCATCTTAATTTCTACACATACTTTTATTGGCAGCTATTCAAGTTTATAGATTTTTGATCCAAAGTAGTATTTTGGTGAATGATGTTACCTTGCACATCTGTATTCAGGACTAACTAAAACAAAATGATATTCGTCATCAACAACGCCGGTTCATATTACACCACCAGACATTATCGTGATTCTCTTGATGTGTTCATCTTTTCAACATTTGATATTTTTGTACACAGGTAAAATTTTATGATGCCTTGTTGCAGGCAGGTTATTTTCTGCCAATAGGTACATATATAACTGAAAATATCCGTATTAAAGTGGACTCAGAGTGAATCCAGCTCAAATTAACTTTCGAAAAAGGCGTTTTGCTAGTACATAGGCTATACGCCGCTATAGTATCTTTTTTAGCATTTAAAAAAAAATGTAAATAAAATTTGAAACTTATTATAAAGACTGAAGTGTTCACTAGAAACAAAGGAGGCCATTTAACCTTCTAGCAAAAACTGAACAACTAAAAGCATTGACAAATAGTCATTATAGAGAAGTATTCTCTATGATTATTTCTGAACTCGAAGAATCCATTTGATGATTTTTAACAATAAAAATGCAACTCTCAGAGACTCTTGAATCCATATTTATTTATTATTTCCTATAATGTTTGGAGATCTTTGGATGGCAGGATCTTCTTAACATATGTCATGATTTTTCTGAGCAGAAACATCGTTTGACATTTAATCTAGTCCTAACAATGCAACCACGTTTAAGGAAACTGACAGGTTCATACTGTGAAAATGTATTGGCTATTCTTCCGGCAAGCAGTCTCTTATTATAATGAATGATGTTAACCTGATTTCGTCTCGGATACAGTCTTAACTGTAAAAAGTGTCATTTTACCATTATTTCGATTCATATATATACAGCACACGAACTTAATTGTCGAAAACTGAGAGCCATCAAATTGTTAATTAATAACACACTCGAATTAACGAATTACAGTTTATAACTTAGCATTAGACATCAATGGTAAAATTGTCCAATCTGTAATAATTTTTTATACAACAAATACTTTATTGCGGTTGAAACTTCGATATAAATGAATAAAATAAACTGTCAGAATAAATATGAACTAAATAGATATGAAACATTTGCCACTGGACATCAGACAAAATTTTCCCTACCAATCATGTATACCAGCTGCCACGCGATAATATTTGTAATTGCATATAATTCATTTAAAAAACTTTTTTTCTGTAATTATATTTTAGTTATTTTCATATTTTGTTCTTTGTTGCATATTAAAAAACACAACTTATTGGTTGTCTTTTTAACAACACCAGCGTTCATGCGACATGAAAATAAAATCTAGCAACAGACACCTATGAGTGGCCGTTCATGCCAAAGTAGCGATGGTTTCTTCTGGTTGGGTTTTCCATCTATAGATACTTGTTGAAAGCATCTAGAAACTTTCAACAAGTATTTAGATGCCTCTCGTAAGTACCTAGATGGTGGTAAGATTCATCTACATACTTTTTTTCCGTTTAGATATTTTTTAACAACCATCTAGATACTTCTTGAAAGCATATAGTTACGTTTAATTAGTATCTAGATGGTTCTCACAAGTATCTAGTTAATTTGCACAAACGTCCAGTTAATTTTCACAAATATCTATAGATGCTTCAAACGAGTATAAATGCCATGGATGCTTAAATCAGTAGCATAAGAAAACGCACATTCATCGGTTAAAAATACGATAGAATACTAAAGATTTAAAGAGTTTTTACCATCTAGATACTTGTGCGAAGCAGCTAGATGGAACCATCGCTATTTTGACATGAACAACCACTCATAGACACAACTCCTCTTGGCATTGACACTGTCATAGGAATGCACTTGTTTTCATTATTTCCAGAACACTTTTTGCTGATTCCTAACGGAGAACGAACCAAACTTTACAAAGTTCTATTTGGTTCACCGCTGTTTAAGAGTTCAATGTATCAACTTGAAATAATTCCGTCTTCAATAAGAGCAAACATTGTTGCATAAAGACAAACTAAACTTAAATGTTCTTCTCAAAATAATTCTGTACACCAAACCAAGCATCTGGCACACAATCGTTTATTCAGTAAAGCTTAAGTGGAGCCTTAAGTTATATAACTTTCTTATTTGTCTCCTTTTTGAAAAAAAACCATAAAAAATTGCGTATCGCCATGTTAGTTATTCGACAAAACTTAAAGTATATTTAGTTTGACAAAATATTTGCTACTCGGCATCTGAATCAGATTTTCCTTATTTTGTATGAGTAAATATTCCCATAATTTTCACCAATACAGATCTTCCAACCAACCTTGGTATTCATTAGTTGCATTAACTGTTCTTAGAATATTCATTCAATGGTCAAAATCAAATGAGTTTTAATATATTTAAAATGCAAATGGGAATAAAATTATGGTCACTTTTTCCAACTAGCAGTAAACCCTTGCTAAAGTTGGACGTCTGTTTGATTGGTCATTGTGAGTAACATTCAACAAATTCCAGACGTTATATTTGATGCCTCTTGTAGAGAGAGAGTGTCATGCTCTCTGTAGGTTAAATCCCACTGCGAGGGGCCGTCGTTGCCCTTTTGTCTGACCCTGAAGCAAGGCAAATTACACGGACGACATCTATTACAGGACCATTGTTAAATTGTTCTCGTCCTGAGCATACATGGAATATTTGCCACTGGACATTAACCAAAATTATGTCTCGGTTATTGTATAGAAAGGTATATACTATGAAAATAAGAGCGCGGGGCTTTGCCCCAAGCTCTTATTTTCATAGTATATACCTTTCTATACAATATCAAATTTAGCACATATTTACAACTTGACGGTAATCCTGTAATTAGTCTATTGGTATGTTTTGGCTGACTAGCTGTAGCTCATTTACATAGTTTTGTAAATCTACTCACTATCATCATTGTAAGATATTGCCTTCAGAATGAAAGATTGTAGTTTCTGGTGTAAGTATGTTTATTGGTATATTTGTATAAAGCTGTGTTTTACTATACATGATAAATTTGAAAACATATAGATAGTTTGCAGTGGCAGATCCAAAAAGAGGGTGGTGGTAAAGGCTTAGTTGGGGGATGATTAATGCTTAGAATAAGAACATACAGTTGAACCCCTCCCCCTTTATTTTTGGTTAGAACCCCTTTAAAAATGAATGGATCTTCCCCTGGTATGTACCCATATGTAGTCTAGTGAATAGTTTACATGCGTGAAATATCTGTCACTGGACATTAAGCAACCAATAATCAATCCTTTCATGACGAAATATATAAAATTGCTTTTATTTCCCTTTACAAGGTTTTATGGTTCACTCTATTTTTGTGTACAAAGTAATTGCATGCAAGATACTATAAATGATTACCAATTTAGATGGCATTGTACTCTAATCAAGTTATAATGAACTACAATGTACATATTTGTTACTCTTTATTTAATTGAAAGAAACTTTTAATTGTCAAAAACATTTTTTTGTCCAAAGATTAAATAGTGGGATGTTTAAAAATTAATTTGAAAACTAATTACAAACTATTTAGTTTAATTTGGAACACAACATTTTTTTTCAAAAAAGCCAGTAGCAATTTGTATTTCAATATCTTGATTACGATACAATGAAATCTTACCCTTATGGTCATTCATGCGTAGTTACTTAGTACACGAAAAAGTATGTACTATGAAAGTTAGAAGACAAATTCAAGCAATTTGATTGGACGAAAAGTTGTAAGTATGTGCTAAAATATTTTAGAACATACTCACCCCTTTTCGGCCAATGAAAAGTCAGTTTTTTGCCCTCTAAATTTCATATTACATAGTTTACCCATTAAGGTACAGTATTCGACAATCGATTGATTCGACAAGAGTTGATTTTTCCTTCAGGTTTTAATTCAATTCAATTAAAAAGAATGAATTGAATAGACACATTAACGATCGATTTATTCAACAAAACTTTAATGATAGATATGATCGATAACGATTGAACATTGTTTGTCGATTTAATCAACTCAATGTTTTAATGATGGATACTCGATTGTAACGATTGATACGATCTATAACGATTGAACATAGTTTGTCGATTCAATCAACTCAATGCATACGTGTTATGACGAAGACTCGATCGTAACGATCGATACGATCGATAACGATTGAACGTCATATGTCGAATCAATCAACTCAATGTATTTTGATGAAGACGTCACTCGATCGTAACGATCGATACGATCGATATCGATTGAACGTCAAATGTCGAATCAATCAACTCAATGTATTTTGATGAAGACGTCACTCTATCGTAACGATCGATACGATCGATATCGATTGAACGTTATATGTCGAATCAATCAACTCAATGTGTTTCATGAAGACTCGATTGAACGCCATATATGGAATTAATCGACTTAATTTGTTAATGGTATAAACTACTTAATAAATTTTATTAATAAAGATTTAACAAAATAAGTTGTATTACTGTATTTCCCACTTCAGCACTGATGGAGATAAACTCTATGAAAATAATATATGATAGATTGGGTACGGAGATATTAGTATAGTGAACATAAAATGTACACACAATTGAAACAGATACAAAAGTTGAAGCATAGGAATTTGCTGTTTCAAAGACTTTTTACACTGATAAAACATTTTTAACATTAATTCAAGTTTGAAGAAGGTTCATAGCAACAGTTTCAGGAGAAAAAAATACGAATGTCACACAAATGTGTATTGTAGTAGCCAGTTTATGAGAGTAGTATATATAGATCATTAAAATGAAGAAACTGAAGTGAGTAAACAAACATGAAAATTATTATCAAATGAATATTAGAGGAAGGATCGTTCAATGTGCCTGCTTGTGCTGTAGTATGTAAATATATGCTGGCTTAATTGCGCATATACAATTTTTTTTTATAGCTGTATTAAATATAAGCCATCTAGAGTCGTAGACTGTGTTTATGTGCCTTTTAGCGCAGTAGGCTGGGTCAATTTATCGCTTATCACCGAAGTCTATGTTGTTGTGTCAGACTCCGGTTAGGTTTGGAGCAAGAACATATATATTACTGTATACTGTTCCCAGGTTGAAGTTCGGGTGACAGTAAGACTGCATACGACTACTAGCGCCGTATGCTGTGTCAATATGCCGCCTAGCGCCGTAGGCTGTGTCAATATGCCTATTAGCGCCGTAGGCTATGTTATTGTATCAGACGTAGGTTATGGTTAAAGTTAGAGTAATAGTAAGACTGTATTAAATATACTTCTACCGCCATAAACTGTGTCTATATGTCACCGAGTGCTACCGTAGGCTATTTTATTGTGTTATACATAGGTTAGGGTTAGATTTAGGGTTATATTAAGACTGTAATGAATATGCCTTCTAGCTACGTAGGCTGTGTAAATAAAACACTTAGGAGCGTATACTATTTTATTGTATCATACTTAGGTTAGGGTTAGAGTTGGTGTAATAGTAAGAATGTATCAAATATAAGCCATCTAGCGTTGTAGACTGTATTGATGTTCCTTTAAAATTGTAGAACCGTAGGCTGTGTCAATATATCGCCCAGCACCGAAGTCTATTTTATTGTGTCGGACTAAGTTAAGGGTTAGAGTTAGGGTGACATGCAGTAAGACTGTAATATATACGGATTCTAGAGCCGAAGGTTGTGTCAATATGATATACCGTAGGCTATGTTATTGTAACAGACTTAGGTTAGGGTTAAACTGTTAAAGTTAGAGTAATATGGGGACGAAGTCCCCAATTACGGTAGAAAATCAATGAAAAAAAAAAAAAAAAAAAAAATCTGGGAAAATTTCCCGAATTTTTCATTGTACTAATGAACTCAAAATCGTTAACTTTTTTTATGTCATGTTTTGAAATCCCGGACCGGCGCAGAAATCTACAATATACTTCCTTTTTCCGGTCTCGTTATGAATCTTTGAGTAAAATATATATTTATCAGTCTAGTATAAAAAGGAGGGAACGCAATACCAATTTTCATTTTTTTAAATAATTCTTTGATATGAAAAAACGTTACCTGATGAAAGCGTTTCTTTGTTTACATTGCATATGACGTCATAATTTAAATAACGTCACAACTAAAATCCCTAACAACAGAACCAAAATCGGAAACGTTACGGTATTTCCGTTTTGTTTTTTTAACAAATATTAAAGTTACAAAAAATAATGCATACAGACTTCGTCCCCATTTACAGGTTATGCCTGCCTCATATTAGTAAGACTGGATTAAATATGCATTCTAACGCCGTAGGCTGTGTCAATACGCCGCCAGCGCCGTATGCGTATGTTTATGACAATCCGTCCTCGTCAAAACTATGCTTAAACTATTTTTCGAAAAATTCACATACTGATAATTACAACAAAGCACACTAAGATTTAAAAAATAAAAAAAAAAAACACACTGAGAATTAAAAATTACACACTGAGAATTAAAATTCTATTGCAACAACGTTTGTAACGTTCATTTTGATTGGATAACGTCACTTTCTTACATGGCATCAATTGACAATTGATGCTATGGGACGTACGCGCAAGCGCAGACGGCAGATGACAGATTTTAAATACATGTTTTAACGTTGTTTTACTGTCAGTTTCATTAGAATGGAGATAACAATATTGTATTTTAAGCTCCGACGGCATCAATTGGGGATTTGATGGTCGCAAATACCCGTTTACTGTCTCCTCTAACGCGTCTCCAGTAAACTTAATTTGCGACCATCAAATCCCCCATTGATGCCGTCGGAGCTTAAAATACAATACAGTTGTCTCCTAAATTACACACTGATAATTGAAAATTACACACTGAGAACAAAAAATTACACACTGAGATTTCCTAAAGACGCACTGAGATTACAAAAATAAAAAACACACACTGAGAATTGAAAATTACACAATATCACACCTAGCTTTATATATATATATAGTGCCATAGACTTTTTTATTGTGTCATACTTATGTTAGGCTTATGCCACGGTGCCTTCTAGTGCCGTAGGCTATGTATATATGTCGCCGAGCGGCACCATAGGCTATGTTATTGTATCAGACTTAGGTTAGGGTTTAGGTCAGAGTAATAGTAAGACTGTATTAAATATGCCTTCTAGCGCAGAAAGCTGTGTTAATATGCCTTATAGCGCCGTATGCTGTGTCAATATACGCCGCCTAGCGCCTTATGCGTATGTTATTGTATTAGACTAAGGTTATAAGAATTTCTATTAAAATACAGAGTTGACTTAGTTGACCATATTTAACAACATTCATAATGAGTTTGTAATTTTAATGAAGAGTTGACTTAGTTGACCATATTTAACAACATTCATAATGAGTTTGTAATTTTAATGAAGAGTTGACTGAGTTGAATAAATTTATCAACTGTGGAACAATCGTAACGATTCAATACGATCGATACGATCGTGCAACGTTTAAAATATAAAAAAAATAGAGTTGACTGAGTTGAATAAATTGTTCAACTGTGGCACAATCGTAACGATTGAATACGATCGATACGATCGTGCAACGTTTTAAATATATAAAAAAATAGAGTTGACTGAGTTGATTAGATTGATCAACTGTGGCACAATCGTAACGATTGAATACGATCGATACGATCGTGCAACGTTTAAAAAAAATTAGAGTTGACTTAGTTGATTCAATTGATCAACTGTGGCACAATCGTAATGATTGAATACGGTCGATACGATCCTGCAACGTTTAAAATATAAAAAAATAGAGTTGACTGAGTTGAATAAATTGTTCAACTGTGGCACAATCGTAACGATTGAATACGATCGATATGATCGTGCAACACTTAAAATAAAAAAAAAAAGAGTTGACTGAGTTGAATAAATTGTTCAACTGTGGCATAATCGTAACGATTGAATACGATCGATACGATCGTGCAACGTTTAAAATATAAAAAAAATAGAGTTGACTGAGTTGATTAAATTGATCAACTGTGGCACAATCGTAACGATTGAATACGATCGATACGATCGTGCAACGTTTAAAATATAAAAAAAATAGAGTTGACTGAGTTGATTCAATTGATCAACTGTGGCACAATCGTAATAATTGAATACGATCGATATGATCCTGCAACGCTTAAAATATAAAAAAATAGAGTTGACTGAGTTGAATAAATTGTTCAACTGTGGCACAATCGTAACGATTGAATACGATCGATACGATCGTGCAACGTTTTAAATATATAAAAAAATAGAGTTGACTGAGTTGATTAGATTGATCAACTGTGGCACAATCGTAACGATTGAATACGATCGATACGATCGTGCAACGTTTAAAAAAAATTAGAGTTGACTTAGTTGATTCAATTGATCAACTGTGGCACAATCGTAATGATTGAATACGGTCGATACGATCCTGCAACGTTTAAAATATAAAAAAATAGAGTTGACTGAGTTGAATAAATTGTTCAACTGTGGCACAATCGTAACGATTGAATACGATCGATATGATCGTGCAACGCTTAAAATAAATAAAAAAAAGAGTTGACTGAGTTGAATAAATTGTTCAACTGTGGCACAATCGTAACGATTGAATACGATCGATACGATCGTGCAACGTTTTAAATATATAAAAAAAATAGAGTTGACTGAGTTGATTAAATTGATCAACTGTGGCACAATCGTAACGATTGAATACGATCGATACGATCGTGCAACGTTTAAAAAATAATAGAGTTGACTTAGTTGATTCAATTGATCAACTGTGACACAATCGTAACGATTGAATACGATCGATACGATCGTGCAACGTTTAAAATATAAAAAAAATAGAGTTGACTGAGTTGATTCAATTGATCAACTGTGGCACAATCGTAATAATTGAATACGATCGATATGATCCTGCAACGCTTAAAATATAAAAAAATAGAGTTGACTGAGTTGAATAAATTGTTCAACTGTGGCACACTCGTAACGATTGAATACGATCGATACGATCGTGCAACGTTTAAAATATAAAAAATAGAGTTGACTGAGTTAATTAAATTGATCAACTGTGACACAATCGTAACTATTAAATACGATCGATACGATCGTGCAACGTTTAAAATATAAAAAAAACCCAGAGTTGACTGAGTTGATTAAATTGATTAACTGTAGCACAATCGTAACGATTGAATACGATCGATACGATCGTGCAACGTTTAAAATATAAAAAAAATAGAGTTGACTGAGTTGTTTAAATTGATCAACTGTGGCACAATCGTAACGATTAAATACGATCGATACGATCGTGCAACGTTTAAAATAGGAATATACAGTTGACTGAGTTGATTATATTGATCGTACAGTTGACTGAGTTGATTAATCCAGACAATAAGAAAGTTTGTAAATTTGGTACAACAATTGATTGAATCGACACATTGACACGATCGAATACAGTTGACAAGATAATTATACTATAAAAAAAATATTGTCGAATCAATCGATTGTCGAATACTACTTTAAACATATTTTATTTGAAAAAAATCATGTACAGGCATACACATATAAATACAGTGTTAACATATTACAAAAGGATTCGGAAGCAAGGTTTCCCTTATATTAATCCGTCTCCCTGTAGAAAAAAGATAAAGGGAAATAACTGCCAATAAAAAGTTGATTTTTTTTCATCAGATCTTTCCTATATATATATGTGCCGGCGGCGGAGTGTGTTTACAGGACATTGTCGAGTGTCTCACCCAATTACGATCTTTATTATGCACGAACGACGCTATTAGCCAAAACGCTTCGAATCTACCAAAAATTGTTGCACTTGTTTAAACACGAGTACATTTTCCTCTTGATTAAGGTTATTGCAGCCAAATAGGAGTGTTTCTATATTGTATGGGAAGGGAATTTTTTTTATCGTACGTTTTCGGACAAGGGAGTAATTATTACACTCGAGGAGAAATGTATAATATAGGATTGTCGAATACTGTACCATACTCGGTTTACCATGCACTATGAAATGTTATACATGAATGACTTTTCATTGTCAGCTAATTATGGGAGTGAACTCTTAAATAGCTACACTAACAAAGTGTACAATCCCCTAAGGCATTTTACTTGGGAAAATAGCCTACTGGTTAAAGATGAAAGAGCAAAGATCAAAATAAAAAAACATTTTGATTTTGCAAAAATTCAACCATTTTCTAATGGTACACATATATAGAATAAACAAACAAATATTGGGGTAAAGATATAGGTAAACTAGTATTTATTTAATTTATATATCTGACATTTAAGGGATTTTTTTTCCTTTCAACATGTTCAAGAAAACAATGCACCAGACTGCTGATATATGAAGCAAAGGATTTTTTTTTTTTTTTTTTTTTTAGAAAAACACACTATAACACTATATGTAAATTTATTTATAGAGAGTTTTATATTTATAAAAAAAAGGGAATTTATATAATATTGTGGTGCTTTTTAAAATAAAAAAAAATCAAGATAAATAAGTATTAAATGTTACCTGAAGCAGAAGAAAAACAATTTATCCATTTGGTCCTGACAAACTATGTCATAGCTATTTCATTCCATCCATGGAAATGATGATTACCTATGTTTTACATTTAGTTCATTATAAAAAGTGAACTCTTATTTTTGTTTGAATATTACAATGGGAAAGGATAATTTTGTAAGGTCACTCGAAAGTGTGAATATGTTCTAAATTGGTCAGACAATACTTGGTCATGTTTTATGAAGATTTAAGCCCTCGGCTTCGCCTTGGGCTTAAATCTTCATAAAACATGACCAAGTATAGTCTAACCTATAAGAAAATACTTCATGCTGTATGTTATAATTATTATGGGAACTCGAAGATCTCTGGAGGATTATTTTTAACTAATGGGATTATCCTCTTGAAATAAAGATCACTACCTCACATGCATGACCTGAAAGGTCGAGTGAGCTTTTCTCATACCTTGGCGTCCGTCGTTGTCGTGGTCATATGAAGGTTATAAATTCAGTAGCAGGTCTTCCTGGTTAGCCTTTTTTGTTTTGTATTTCTATTATAATAACTTCTTGTTTATATATAAATAGTACTTGTAACAATGTGTATACAGCGGTTTTAAAGAATAAAATTGTCTTGTCTTGGTCATCGTCGTCTGTTAACTTTTACAGAAACCTTCTCCTCTAAAACTACTGTGCCAAACTTAACTAAACTTGGCCACAATTATCACTAGGGTATCTTATTTTTAAAAATGTGTCCGACGAACCCACCCTCCAACCAAGATGGTCGACATGGCTTAAAATAGAACATAGGGGTAAAATGTAGATTTTGAATTATATCTCTAAAACCAAAAAAAACAAAAAAATAAAGCAAATCTGACATGGGTTTGAATAGTTTATCGGGTCAAAATTTTGGCCCCGAAATGTTCAGACAAATCATACAAACCATTGCCGGGTTGCTGCCCCTAAATTTTTAATTTAAAGGAAATTTTACAGTTTTTGGTTATTATCTTGAATATTATGATGGACAGAGATAAACTTAAAACGGCAATAATTTTCGGCAAAGTAAAATCTACAACATGACAAAATGCTCGTAGGTACAAGAATTTCAGCAAACAATTAAACATTTGTATTATCATCAGGGTATGTTGTTAAAAAAAGTGTTCGATGACCGTGCCAGCCAACCAACATGCCAGATATGGTTAAGAATAGAACACAAAGGAAACATGCAGTTTTTGACTTATATCTTTGAAACTATTTAGCAAAAGTATAATGTTTGCATTTTTTCATGCATCAATTGTAAATAAAAATATCAGGTGAGCGATACAGGCTTCTAAGAGCCGCTACTTTTGTTACATATTTCTTTGTTGTTAAAGTGATTTAGATTACTACACAATGTTAATCAACTGTATCCCTTTTTTGACATTTATCTAACATGTCTGTTTGTTTTGTTCACGTATCGTTGTCCATATAGTGGAATTTTATACGGCTGTCATACAGGGAAGAGGTTTAGCTATATATAAAACTAGGTTGAATATACATCTTTTTACATAAGAAAATGTTGTACCATGTCAGGAATATGACAGTTGTCATCCATTCATTTGAAGAGTTTTGAGCTTTTGAGTTTGCCATTTGACTTCGGACTTTCTGTTTTCCTCGGAGTTCGGTACTTTTGTTATTTTACTTTTAATTTAAAATATTGTTTAATTATTTCGTTTCAGACTAGGGTGTCGGACCAATGGGATGTCGGACTATAGGGGTATCGAACTAATGGGGTGTCGGATTAACGGGGTGTCGGACTACTGGGGTATCAGACCAATGGGGTGTCGGACTAACGGGGTGTCGGACTACTGGGGTATCAGACCAATGGGGTGTCGGACTAACGGGGTGTCGGAACATCGGGGCTGTCCCAAATAAGTCAACATGACCAAAATGGTCAATTGACCCCCCTAATGAGTAATTGCCCTTTATAGTACATTTTTAATGAATTTTTCGAAAATGTTTGTTATCTTTTAGAAAAATCTTCTTCTCCGAAACTACTGAGACAAATTTAACCAATCTTGGCCATAATCATCATTAGGATATTTAGTTTAAAAATTGTGTTCGATGACCTTGCCTTCCAACCAACATCTCCGACATGGGTAAACATAAAACATAGGGATGAAGTTTTTGGTTTATAAACTCCGAAACTGAAGCATTTTAAGCAAACCTGACTGATTTACCTGCTCTGAAATTTCTAGAAGAATCGGACAACCCGTTGTTGGGCTACTGCCCCTGAATAAGTATTTATTACAGAAATTTTGCGTTTTTTTGTTATTATCTTAGATATCATTATAGTATCTAATAGCATCTTATATCTAATACTATTAATTATGTTTTAATCATATTTTACATAATTTCGAAAGAATCAGTAAAGGCAGGTGAGCGACACAGGCTCTTGAGAGCCTCTAGTTTCCTTTCCCATCTGTTGTCCATCTTAGTGCGACTCTGGTCAAGTTCTCAGCTGTGTTTTTTTTAGAACATGGCCATTCCATATCCATCTTTTTATCTTTGGTAGAGTGTCTATTCTAGTGCGACTCTATTCAAGTTCTTCAGCTGGTCATTTAAGAACATGGCCATTTCATATCAATCTGTTTTGCTTTAGTGGAGTCTTCATGTCTTCGGATCCTGTTGTTTCAGGCCCACATGTTAAATCCCGTCGCATTCTTTGTGTGTCTGTCCAATGAGGAGCCTGTCGTACAGTGGTTACTCGATCTGTCATATTTGTTTTTTTTTGTTAATAAATAATTCATTAGTTATAAATAAAGCCGTTAGTTTTCTCGCTTTAAATTTTTCACATTGTCTTTGTTGGTGATCTTACGTGACCAGAACATCATTAAAATCTTTCTGAGGCAATTGTTGTGAAAACTGGTGAAAAAAAGCTTGTTGATGTCCTTTTCGGTTGGCATTTTCCAGCATTCTGCCCCAATATAGCAGTACTGCTACTACACAACTGTCAAAAATATAACTTTTTTTCTCATAGTCGAATGTTAGGGATCTTACTGATGTTACTGGCATTGGCGGGTCCAAGGAGGAGGGTCTGGCGGTTGGAACCCCCATCGGACGACCAATGCATTTGAATGGGGACATGAAGTTGGAACGTTATCTAAATCATTGTTATACACTAATTATTTGTTTCACCAATATGAATTCCCACACACATATGCTACCTTTATCTCTATTCTCTATTCAGGAACAATACCTACAATCATATTACGAAAGTCATCATCAAACGTGTAATAATTTGATTTGTGTGAGGTGTATGAGTGGCAAATGAAAGCCCTTTTTTATTTCAGAATTTTTGCTGAGTTTACATTGTTCCGAAGAGCACTTAAATCCTTGTAATATTGAGGCGAAAAATACGTGAGGGACATTTAAATTCACAAGTCGAAAATAAACTGATCCAATTAAACGTTTAATCCCACTGCAAATGTTTGCACCTGTCCTAAAATCAGAAATCTGATGTACAGTAGTTGTCGTTTGTCTATGTAATTTATACGTGTTTCTCGTTTCTCTTTTTTTATTAAATAGATTAGACAGTTGGTTTTCCCGTATGAATTGCTTTACCCCTTGTAGTTTTGGGGCCCTTTATAGCTTGTTGTTCGGTGAGAGCCGAGGCTCCGTGTTGAAGGCCGTACATTGACCTATAACGGTTTACCTTTTTTTTTTTTTTTAAATTTTTGTTTGGATGGAGAGTTGTCTCATAAGCACTCACACCACATCTTCCTATATCTATTGACAACACCTTGGCTAAAAAGAAAATACCATCAGACAAACAATAGTACACAATACACACGACAAAGAAAACCATAAATACTGAGCATCGAGAGCCCCACCAACAACATCTGGAGGGGTCTCAGGTCATGCAGGTTCTCAGGAAGAGTAAGCAGATCCTTTGTCCACATGTTAAAAGTATTGTGTGTATACATATATATAATATTAAAGTATTACGTATGACACGCATATTCTTGACGTTTTGCCAATATTTTTGTCTCTATTTTAAAGTTTTGTAAAACAGTTTATTGACCATAATACCTTCCTAGTCTATGAATATTAGTAATATATATCGATAGCTGAACGGTGTTGGTTTCATAGAAAAACTGTTTGTCAGTGTAGTCTGGTTGATTTCAGACAACGTCCATGGAATGAGGCTTCAACTAGGGAAAAAAATGCTCGTAGATAAAAATCAATCATTAGCAATGCATTCTTAAGCAATGCATTTGTATGCGCAATAACACATTTCTATTTTACCATTTTTGAAAACGTTCCACTTGGGAATATGTCATAAATTTCTATCATTTTTGTTCCAAATTTTGAAGCACATCACCAGTAGGGATATTTACCAACATACTACTGGCTTGCTAAAGTACAGCTCCCATAACAAAATTAAACTACTTTAAATATTAATAACACCATTAAAATAAAATAAAAAACTTCAATTATTTCCACTTGGGAAAACGTCATTTAAGTACCATAGTTGTTCCAGATTTTGAGGCACATAGGGGATATCTACCACGTACAACTGGCTTGTTTAAGTACAGCTCCCATAACAGAGTTAAACTACTTTAAATATTAATAACACAATCAAAATAACAAATACTTCAATTAAATCATATTCTTGAATGATGGACTCAAAAAGCGTCTGAAAAGTAATAAACACTCTTCTGCAGGAAATTGAAAATACTTCGGGGAATAATGTTGATTACTAATAATAAGGAAGTTCCAAGTAAATTAAAATGGTCAATGCATAACGCTCCGCTAGTAAACAAACCATTGCTAGTACATAAAAGTTCGAGTAAAGATTTTATCTCAGTATTTTAGGTTGCATCAGAAGATGAATATGCGTTCAAATTGGAATACGGTAAGTTTATTTTGAATGTGCATGTTATATTCAATGATTAAATATCAAGGTTTATTTGATGCATAATTATCTTATTAACGGACAATTTTTTCGTCGCTTACTATACGAGTATTTTAAAAGTTAAGTTTGTTTAATTTGTAAAAAATGTATAAAGTTTGAAATAAATTAGAAGGGTTACTCTCGGGAGTAATTTGAAAATAAGAAAACTTGAAAAGTTTCCGATACTAAATAACATTTACATACAAAACTACCGATTAATACCTTAACTGTAATAAAAATTGTATTACAATTGGATTAAAACAATTCAAACTTTTTTTCAGTACTTTCTCATATTACACCTCCATCATTTTGTATCGGGAACAACAATCAATCATGTAAGTTAATTTTGTTTATTTGCATATTAATTTTATGAACATACGTCATATGTACACGTGTCCAAGAATTGCCCAAACCTTTTTATCCCGTTTCTCTTAATCCGGAAATATTATAAAACAGATACCAACGAAGCAGAATATGGCATATGTTAAGATTTTTTTTGTACAAGTTTGTATTCCCCACATTTATTTGGAGTGAAGTTTGTCTTAGTACACTAAATCTTGTCTTCGTTAGGATATGAAATCCAAAAGACTTTGCTAAAACCAGATAAATATGGTATAAATTCTTTAACATCAATTTCTCACCAGCTGTTCAATTCTAATTACATAAAGACCAAACTTTCTTTACTTTATCATACAAAAAGTATCACACTTATATGTATATTATTCAATAGGTAGAAGTTATTAATAAATAGGTACATTTCAGGTCTCTTCGTCTGCCGTTCGTCCATCTAGCGTCTGTACGTCCGTCAATTCGTCCATCCGGCCATCCGTCTGCCCGTCACGTTTCATGTTAAAGATTTGTTATCAGTTATAATGTAAGATTGGGAAAAATAAGATAAATGCGAAACTACGGTTTGAACGCAGATTTTGCGCTTCACTGAATATAAATCATGCGGGCGGGTCACGATGTTTCTTGTTTCTCATGTTTCTCTTCACGAAAGACATGTTATTGTTCCTGTGAAAAAAGCTTCAATTTATGTTGTCTTTGTATGTAAATCATACAACTACCAATGTCTTGTATTATATATGCAGGACTCAAATCTATGGCAGATTTTTGTTTTTTCCAAATCTATGGCAGATTTTTGTTTTCTCCAAATCTATGGCAGATCTAACATATAACGTCACAATTCAATAACGCCATATTACATCGTCGCCGCTGCAAACGATGGCAGAACCCATAGATTTGAACACCATTGCAGATGACAACAATTTGACGTTGGTTTACATAAATATTTGACCCATTATCCAGAAAAGGGACACAATGTGCTGTACCGGTCGAAGTCCGCGATGAACAAGGACACCGCTTTTTTCAGTAACGGATATAATTTAGAAAAGGAGTTATTATAGTTAAACATTTTACTGTCTACGGTTGGCAAAGATTATAAAGTGAAACACGAAATTAACGGATACCAATTTTATTTAGATCGTCATAAAATAAAAAAGATGCCATAACGATGAATAACATATTATTTGAACATTCAAACTGTTCATTTTTATTCAACCCCTTTTTCTATTTATTAAAAATCCATCTTCTTGTTTGTTAAGAGACTTAGCGTTAATTACTAGTTGGTGAAATGAATGCACAGAATTGAGAAAATATTATTTTTACGAGGCACATCATTTCAATCTTGAAGTCTGTATTTATGTTATGAATTCATCATTAACGGTTTTATTTGCCGCCCTGATTTTGTTGACCAGTATATACTGTTTATTTTACAAATGTTTATAGACATGCTTCCGTTGTCGTACATGTTCACTTGTTTAAATAATACACGTTAATGGTCGTATGTGTACTGCATTATTTACCATTTGCAATTCATTTTCCATAGACTTGAACACACTAAAAATCCGCCAAAGAGTAGGAAATTACAAAACTTGCCATATATTAGGATTGTAAAAAATCTGCCATAGATTTTGAATGGCATGGCGTCACATTCAGTTGCCATAGATCAGGAATCTGCCATAGATTTAGAACCCACCATAGATTTGAGTCCAGCAAATAATTAATAATTTTTAAAAACATTAAAGAACATCTTGATAATTTTTAATCTCGATCTTTCTCTGAAATTAGTTCTATCATTTTCTTTTATTTTTCAATCCTGCATGTATAACATGTGTAATTGCAAAATTGTAAAAATAATCAACAATGCTTTTCAATATAAAACTGGAAGCAAACGCTATTTATTATGTATTACTTTGGGATACTTGTACGAAATTTTTCTGAATAGTGAACAAAAAAGCAATTCATTCTACGCAAAGGAACAGTATGCTGGAGTTTCTTATTTACATCATATTTATTGAATATGGAGGTAGACTCTTTTAACAAATTGTCGGCATTCCAAAGAGAACAAACTGTGCACCTCTCCTTGTCTACCTCTTATTTTTATATGACACTTACTGAAAGAAGACCAAAGCCAGATAATTTAAATTCACATTCAGATATATTGATAATGTTGCTTTCCATGAACAATCAAACTATTTTTTTTAAAGTTCATTGGAAGATATCTAGACCTTGTTGACAAATATGTCGTATCAACTTACAAATAAAACAATATGATCTTGAAGTATAGATTCTAGGTACTGATGTTGCTTATTATCTAAATTAAGTGTTAAAGTGTTCTTTTGTTTTTCTTAGTTAATTGTTAACTTCACTGTTAAGTCCTTTTGGTAACAGCTTTTGTCGTGACTCGGTACTTATGAGTAAGAACATAACACAATACTGACTGCTGTATTCCTATTCTTGGAAATAATGTCTCCCTCCTATTCCTCATTTGAAAAAATCAAATTTCTTTCGATTCCTACATGCAAATAACAATAGATGTTTTGATAAATAAAAAATTGCTAAAGATACACCTGTATTTGTTTTAAGTATATTAATTAAAAAATAAATAAAACTAAATACACTTTTTTGTAATATTTTTTCCTCCTTCAAAAAATTACATTTGAGTAATGAAAGATAATATTAAAACAAAATTTCCCATATTGCATAATTTACATGTTCAACAAACGCAAGAAGAATCTACAATTTTTACTGTAAAACAATGAAATCAACATAGATGGTATTTGGGTACGTATTACCAAAAGTATACATCATATACTAGTATAGTGAAGGTATATTTTTTACTTCTGTCTGAGCCTATTCTTCAAATTTTATAATAGATTACCTTAGCCGTATTTGGCACAACCTTTTGGAATATTGAGTCCTCAACGCTCTTCAACTTTATACTTGTTCGGCTTTATAACTATATTGATCTGAACGTCACTGATGAGTCTTATGTAGACGAAACGCGCGCCTGGTGTACTAAATAAACTCACCATTGATATCAGGACTAAATTTAGTATATACGCCAGACGCGCGTTTCGTCTACTAAAGACTCATCAGTGACACTCGAATCCCAAAAAGTTTTAAATGCCAAATAAAGTACGCAGTTAAAGAGCATTGAGAACCAAAATTCCCAAAAGTCTTGCCAAATACAGCTAAGTTAATCTATGCCTGAGGTAGACAAGCCTTAGTATTTCAAAATATTTGTAAACAGTAAATTATAATCCTGATACATTCGAGAACTATTTACACAAAATGAGTGATGGCACAGAGTACCCACCTCACACCCATTACAGAGTATATGTAACAAAATGCTGATTGGACCTTTAAACAAAACAGGGAGTGAGGACTACACATCATCTGGAGGTATGGCAAAGCAAGCTGAAGAAACATGCCCAGCACCAACATAGCACATCAAAAAATCTCAAAATTGATAAAACTTTTGAAATATGAGGAAGCTGAGGATACGCTCTGACCATGATTCAGTGAACAGCTGGTTGGAAAAAGTATGTCGAAATCAACAACATATTAAATAGATACCGCAGCCTTGAAATGACAACAGTACAGTTGTGTGATGCAACCTCCAACCTTCTTCATGTTGAATACGTTTAAAACATTTATAGAATAATATATAGTGAATTTCTAATGTGTGTTCTAAAATGTGTGAATTGTTTTAGTGCTGTTAACTTAACTTGTATTGTTTGTTTCAGATTGTAATGCATGCTTGAATCTACTGTTGAATTTGTATTATAAAAGAAATAAAATTTCTTTCATATTTATTTATAACAAAAACACAGATTTCATACACATATACAAAATAACATAACCTATAAAAAACCGCTTGTGAATAAAAATAATATTAAACGATGTATGTTCAGTAAAATACTTTGTTTGTACAAGCTTTCCTCCTATTCCCAACATGAAATGTAAACTTTTTTTTATATATTTATAAAAAGTGGGAATAGGAGGAATAAACCCTATTCGTAACATTTTTACCTATAATATTATTATTATTTTTTTTTTACACATTAATGTCAATATCATAGAATTTTATCCGACTTTCATACGAGTGAGATGTTTAGCTAGCTATATAACCAGGTTTGATCTACCATATTATACATAAGGAAATGACTGTGTCAAGTCATATTATAAATATGACAGTTGTTTTCCATTCGTTTAATGTGTTCGAGCTTTTGATTTTGCCATTAGATAAAGATTTTCCTATTTGAATTTTCACTTTCTGGTATTTTTTGTTATTTTATTTTATAACTTTATCAATAAATATACTCGTCATAGATAACACAATTTAAATTTTGTATTTGCACCAGACGAGCGTTCCGTCTACGAAAGACTCACCAGTGACGCTCGGACTTTATTTGGCCTTTTTAACATTTTTTATTAGAATTTTTAAACATCACCAGAGTTGTTTTTATTTCAGGAAAGCGAATCACATTCAGGGAAAGAGTTTGTACTGGCATTTCCAGAAGGCGCTAGAAATGGCAATTTGCGTTTGTACATAACAACACCGGTATCTGGAACCGTCTTCTCTGTACGCATCAAAACACCACTACTTAGTCATACGAATATGAACGTAGTCGTATCAAGCGGACAAGAAACCATCGTTGAAATTCCGTCAGATCTGACCGTTTCCGACACTTCCAAAAGTTATAAGAGTATTCTTGTTCAAGCTGAAAATCTTATTGTACTATTTGCATCAAATATGCAGGCTGATAGCGGTGATGCCTTCATTGTTTATCCCGTTGAAGTACTTAGCACTGAATACGTATCTGTTAATTTAGATTCAAGGAATGGCGCCCATGAGTCAATGAGTGCAATCATCGCTGTAAATGACCAGACTATTGTTAACCTTAGTTTACCTGTCGGCTCATCAATAACGTATAATGGAAATACCTACACATTTGGAAGTCAGTTATCGGTCAATTTGAAGAAATATGAGATATTTCAGTTTTCATCTGTGGATGATTTATCTGGTACAACTATATTGTCAAATTATGCAATAGCAGTTATCAGTGGTCATCAGCTTGGTAATCCATCAGTTAGTTCGGTTACAACTAAAGATATGATCCTTGAAATGCTGATTCCATGGAAGTATTGGTCGACACATTATATAGTGATTAGTAACCCTGTCTTTTCCTCTGGAGACGGCGAACTAATTCGTATCTTTACGCTGTGTGAGAAGGCTATTGTAATAATTGACAAATCAGGTCTTCGTTCACAAATCAATATTAATCCAGAGTCATTTCACGAGTTTCCTCTAGCATTAGCTGAGGCAACAGTCATAACCTCGGACAAACGCGTGCTTGTTTCGCAAGTATCATCCTCTAAACCTTTTTATGGTTCTAAAAGAGGGGATCCGAGATTAGTTCTACCGGCACCAGTAGATTCCTGGTTGGATGAATACCATTTTAGTACACCTGGAAAGTCTAAAGGCGGGAGTTTTGAACATGGTCTTGTTCTTGTAGCCTATAGTACGTCTATTGGTACAACAACCTTAGACAACATGAGTTTACAATCATCATCAGTCTGGCATACAATCGCTGGTACAAATTTGACGTATACAGCTTTACCGTTATCCGAAGGAGATCATACGTTGAAATGCGTAGGAATTTTGAAATGTTGGGGATATGTTTTTGGAATCGGTGTGTACGAGTAATATGGAACATCTATTGGCAGGAGTTTTACAAAGGTAAAGTGGTTTAAAATTTAGTCTTTTATTATAACCGTTTTTGTTATATGTATGTTCTTTGTGAATAAATTTCAGTGTCAATGAAGAAATACAAATTTCTAGATCTGTAAACGTTCATCTTATACCAGAAAAATGTGGAGTGTTGGGTAGAGTTATGTAGGCCTGATATCTAGGATGAGATTATTATCAAGTTTTTTTATGCAATAAAAAACTGGAATTCTAATGTAATGAAACGTCGCAAGATACTGGTGTCACCTAACGTAACTTACTGGAAGACGCTAACCAAAATAAAAACGTTAGAATGCATGTTTTTCAGATGGCTTTCTAAAATTAACGGATTTTATGAGCGAAATTTATGAACTTTAGATTCATGTTTTCTTAGATAATATACTAAGCTTTTTAATAACAAATAAAACAATAAAAATTGAATTGAAACTATTTGTTTAATATACATTTTAATTACAAAAGCAATCGATTTTTTAATACACTACGCACTGCTAACATGGCTAATGCACTCGTTTATACACTGCAGAATGTCGAGGAGAATGGACTACGGTATATATAACATGACAGTGCCACTAAGTTCTGCACAAATATATACAATTTACAAAGGAAGCAGCGGGAACAATAGCTGTTTTCTTTTCTATGATTTTGTATTGTAGCGGATCGACCTGTCGATCATAAGAACTTCCGGAAAACACTTCATGCAGTTCCGAGAAGAATTATTGCCCCCTCCAATGAATCAGTATTCAGCTTTAACCTAAAACATTTGAAGTTTTCTCAACAATCAACAAATAACAAAAAATACCCGTATTCTGAAACGTCTGTGAAAACCGCATTAATGACAATTGACGTAAATTTTGTATATTTTGTTACATAACGTTAAAATTGTATATGGGGACATTGTTTCGGACATTTCGGAGAATTTACTATCAAAATAGAGATAACTTTTTGTACTTTTCCCCCTTATATTTTGATTTATTTAGCGAATAGCACTGTATTAAATAAATATCATGAAACTCACATAAGAACGTCATCCTACGTCAATATTGGGTTTGAAGGGGACAAATTGTCGGACATTGATATTCGACTCGAATAAAAATAATTTGTTATTAAAATCCTTGATTATTGCATGAGGCGAAAGTGTGCTTTGTACAAAATACTAGTATAATATTTATTTACTTACGACATGGTGATTGCTCTGGTGTCTCTTTTTTATTGGACAATTTAAAAAATGACGGCAATTTTTTGTGCATGTGACACATAATTTGTATCATCTAGATCCTTTTATTACTTGTACTTTTAGAAAAGTACATACTACATTAGAAAAAGCCTGTACCAAGTCAGGAATATGACAGTTGTTATCCATTCGTTTGATGTGTTTGGACTTTTGATTTTGCCTTTTGATTTTGGATTTTCCTTTTTGAATTTTCCTCGGAGTTCGGTATTTTTGTGTTTTTACTTTTTATCTCGAAAATCGTTCTTTTTAAAGAAAAAACCGTAATCACATCATCGATTAATTATGTCGTGCTTGTTCTAGACAGACTTTCATATCGTTTGGTGGAATTTTTTATACTGTTTTCACAATATTCCGAATTTACCGAAAATTAAAGTGTAACGCGGGACAAGGAAATAATATAAAAAGGTTTTATTGATTTTCACTTAATGACAAAAGTCTGTTACATATACATAATGTTCTTCAAAATATTCATTTTGTCTAATATGAAACCATTTACAAGCTTACGAAAGTATAAATAGTCTACAGTACATGTTTGACATTAAGAGTATAGATATGACGTCATATTGCTTATATACCAAAGGCGGTTCGACAGCTTCGCGGACTTCTTCATTATAAGCCAAAATGTTTATGAAATGGAATTTATTTTGATATATTGCACTAGCATGGAGACAAGTGTTTTGTATTTTAAGCTTGGCCTTTGTATAAATGTCGCAAATATACGATTACCTAGCTCCGCTAATCGTCGCAAGGTAAATTTTACGTGCGACAGTTATACCTACGATTACGAAGCCCAAGCTTAAAACAACACAGTTAAGATAATAATACAAATAAAAACGCTAGGTTGAATTCAATTTACAATGTTTTATTTACAGAAAAAGACACCTGATGCAAACTTTATAGGTGAGTACATATCTTATACAATTTCTACAGCAAAACATCGTTAGATTTGGACTAAGTATTTACTTTGAATCTTTGATAAAAATATCAAACTTTCAAAATATTTGAACCAACCATTTTATCAGAAAAAATACACTGGTTAAACAATGTGTCAAAATACCACCTTAAAGGGCATACGGAAAAAATATTTCTATGTAAAAGATCAAAATATTGCGAAAAAACAAATGAACTTCGTTGTTTGTTATTCATCTTCAAAAATTGATTCTGATAATGTACCGGTATTCTAAAATTCTTTGTAGTCCTTTGAAAGCATGAAAACACTTCTATCAATTTGAAGAAAATATATTTTGTTTGTATTATTCCAACTATTGAACATCATAAAACAAACACATTCATAACTGAAGTAAAAGCATTAGCAAAGTGAATTAAGAAGATAGCAAAATAAAGCAATTGAAACCTTGTTTACAGTTTACGTTGATGGGATGCTTCCTAGAAAATGTAATAGAAGAGGGACGAAATATACCAAAGGGACAGTCCAACTCATAAATCGAAAATAAACTCACAACGCTTTGGTTAAAATGAAAAAGACAAACAGACAAACAATTGTACACATGGCACAACAAAGAAAACTAAAGAATAAACAACACGAACCCCACCAAAAACTAGGGGTGATCTCAGGTGTTCCGGAAGGGTAAGCAGATACTGCTCCACATCTGACACCCGTCGTGTTGCTTATGTGATAACAAATCCGGTAAATAGTCTAATCTGACCTGCCGAATTAGACTTGTAGCTTTGAAGCTGATTGGAAATGCAAAAGAGCCGCCCTGATAAAAGGTCAAATCTGACTTGCAATGACAAACACACTCCTCAATACTAGTCAATAGTTATCAAAAGTACCAGGATTATAATTTTATACGCCAGACGCGCGTTTCGTCTACATAAGACTCATCAGTGACGCTCAGATCAAAATAGTTAAAAAGCCAAATAAATCGAAGTTGAAGAGCATTGAGGATCCAAAATTCCAAAAAGTTGTGCCAAATACGGCTAAGGTAATCTACTCCTGGGGTAAGAAAATCCTTAGTATTTCGAAAAATTCAAAGTTTTGTAAACAGAAAATTTATAAAAATGACCATATAATTGATATTCATGTCAACACCGAAATGCTGACTACTGGGTTGGTGATTATTATCCTTGTTTATTTTAATTAAAGAAAATGTTAACTGTTTGACTAATAAATCTAGTTTTGGATTAAGCTCGTTGGTGCCTTCAATTAAGATATGAAGATAGATACAATCATCAATATTTCAAACCAATAGAGAAATTTCTTTTTAATAGATTTATCTATTTTACATTTATTTTTAGGAAAAGTTATCATCGAATTGGATGTGATAGACAATCAAACACTTTTTACAACACCAGTTTTCACCGCCACTGCCAAGTCCCGCACTGAATGCGGCAAGATGTGTTTTTTGTATTCATGTTCGTTCCTCTCCTTTCGGTTTACAGATGGACTATGCTATCTTTATTCAGAGGATCAAACATGTAGTCTAACGGTAGAATCATCTGATTTCCGACGCTATCATCTCAGAAAATAGTGAATTATATATAATTAGTATTGTAAAATTTTAATCCCTTTTTCTTTCTACAATATACCATCCTAATAGACGTGTTAGAAACGTGGATACTACTGTTGGCGCTCGTGTTTGAGTGGTGATGAATACACTCTGATGTGGGGCTCATCTCCAAAATTATAAATACTCAATCGAGCATTGATAACGAACCAAAATTAATCATTGAATGTAAATTACGTGGTGCATTTGTAAATTGAAGATAATTATAACCATATATGTAATATTAATTATTTGATTTAAGAATGCAAGATATAATAAAACAATAAAGCACATGTTTACCTTTTGTGGACAAAGGGAGGATATTTTTATTTTTTTCTAAAAAACAACAAATTCTTGCATAAAGGGGGTAGGCTCGTTTGATCTCCCTATGGAGACAAAGTATCGGATTGCTTTCATTCTGGTAAGATTTAACAACAACAAAAAAGGAATAAAAAACAAAATCTATTTTGAAAAACAAAAATCCCCTTTTCCACAAGATGAATGCTTGATGATTTATTTTAAAATGCAAGTTAGGGATTTCGTTTTCCACTTGCCTAATAAACATAATAAGCATTGTACGATTGAATAGCATTTGTTTAATGTCTCCCGAACAGACCAGCATAAATTCAACTGTTTCTTTGAGCTCGTTCCTTTGCTGTCACCATAACGTTCCAAACGACTCTCTAAAGGTGTTATTGCACTCTCATTTCTTTTTTCCTCTGCGTTTACCGTCTTAATTGATGTCTAATATATGGTGTAACAATTGGTGGACAATTGACCGTTGATCTATGAACTTGAAAATGAATGGGGCCCTGTATTTTCGTAATGGTAAAGTATATGCCAAGATAAGTCAAAATATTCAAACTATGACGGACTTTGAAGAGAGTAGAGTGTTAACAAGTGTTTTACGGACCGAAAGACTGACCGAGGATATAGTTGGAAGATCCCCTCGAACTTTGTTGGCGAGAGGATAAGACCGAATGAAAGCGGAAATATAGAAAAATGGGTTTAAAGGGTCGATTAAATTACATTAATGAAAGCCCGTTATAGGGTATAAGATTGAAGCTAAGGTAACAATGTAAACTGAAGCTAAGTTTGTCAAATGTCAACTGAAGCAAAGTTTGTCTTTATCTTTATATTTTTTGAAGCATAATATTTAACAGTTATAATGTTATAGAAAAAAAATTTATACATGTTTAATATTGTTAAATTCGTTGTTTTTTCTTCTTACGTTTTGTATTTTATAAACGGACTGGACCCGAATGTCCTGGACAGATGAATGGTTACATACAAGTGCGTCATCTTCGTGTGACAATGCAGGTATTTTGTGCTTTTTATGTGCTGTCTTTTTTTTATGTGTTCGTTTTTATTCTGTGGTAAGTCCCTACTTGAGTGTTGACATGAACATTAATTATATAATCATTTTTATAAATTTACTGTTTGAAAAGGTTCGAATTATTCTAAATACAACTAGTGTTCTTGTCCCAGGAATAGATATAATCAGCAAAATTTGGAGTCATCGGTGCGTTTCAACACTGTACTTTTATGGCTTTCTTTGCTGTTTTGGTTTCGGTGTCGCTGGTGGGTCTTATGTAGACGAAGCACGCGTATTGTGTATTAGAATGTAGATCTGGTATAACAATACGCATGTCGAAATGTCCTATTGTAATGTTTATTTGTGTATTTCTCTGTTCGTAATGTTTTTACATTTATTTGTACTGTAGTCCTGTCATGAAATGTTATCATTTAAGTGTTAAATTTTACAATTTCATAAGGGGGAGGTTTGGCTACCCGCAAAACCAGGTTCAAACCTACCATAAAAAATGTCCTGTACCAAGTCAGAAAAATGGTAGTTGTCATCTTATAGTTCGTTTCTGTGTGTGTTGCATTGTCGTTTTTTTTATAGAACTTCAGTGGCTCTGTTGTTTCATTGTTTGGTGTGGTTACCTCAGTTTTAGTTTGTAACCCGGATTTGTTATCTCTCACTCGATTTACGACTTTCGAACAACGGTATACTATTGTTGCCTTTATCTATCCAGTAACCTTTGGTGTATTCATTCAGTAATTTTTATTTTCTTTGGTATTTATGCACCCATGGTTTTTTAATTCTAAATTAAAGAATAGGACAAAAAGATGGATAGAAATTGAATATCAATGTTGGCATATTTTACATTTTATCTCTAACTTTAATGTAGGAAGAAAGGAATTCAAAACATTGTTCTAAAGTTTATGTAATATTTTTACTTATTATGCCTAACGTTAAAATAACACGATTAACTGTAAAGTTAATGTACATATGAATTTATGTTGTTGTTTGTATGCTACACTTATATTTATATTCAGTTATTAAAATAAAATAAAAGTACTATATTTTATATATATATTTTTTTTATAGTTATCAAAGGTACCAGGCTTATAATTTGATACGCCAAACGCGCGTTTCGTCTACATAAGACTAATCAGTGACGCTCATTTCAAAATAGTTAGCAAGCCAAGGAAGTATAGAAGTGTAGACCATTTAGGGAAAAAAAAGTTGTGCCAAAAACGGCTAAGGTAATCTATACCTAAACAAAAACAAAATTCCATTATACTGACAACGATGTGGAAACATAAAGAAACAGACATACAAGGTAAACATGTCAAAATTTGACGTACAGCAGTCAAACATTGTGTTATAAACTCAATCACTATAACATTGTATAAAAACAAACAAATTGTAGCTGAGAAACACAAAAAGGCTAATAGACAAAGCACATTAGCCAAACTGAAAGACAAGAATCTGAAAAGTAACCATAGGACAATGATGGGATGTATAAGTGCAATGCTAGTGATATGTAACAAAGAAACAAAGAAAAGGCATATAGAAAAAATCACATTAGCAAAAAGGAAAGACACGAATACAATGTTTCTTGTAAAACACATTTTGACTTTTAATTTTCAATATAACACAAATGTATAAATGAATTCTGTTTCTCAGATATACATTTTCTGGTTTGGTGTATCTAAAGTTTCGATAACCAGGTTGGTCTGATGTGTAAAAAACGGAAGTTTATTCCGACCAATAAACATTTGAAAGTGAAAAAAAATACTTGAAAAGAAAAGCCGGTCAATAATAGGTGGTGTGCGTGTTATTGAATTATTAGTACTCAAACTGGTCTTAAATTGGGTAAATAATGTGGCTCACATAAGAGATGCTACCGCAAGAAAAAATACACCATACCTTGCAAGAAACAGATGTGTATGCATCACAAGCTCAAGAGAAAAACTCTGTGAAAAAATAAAAGCTTTATAAAACTGATGAGAAAGATACCAAAGAGAATTCACGATACACTGACAACGCCATGGCAAAAAACCACTAAAATACAGTATACAAAACACAAAATAGAACTAAAGACCTAATACTACCAAAACTGAAAGTGATTGTGATCTCATGTGGTGATGAATGGTTAGCAGATACTGCTTCGCTTGAAGCATCCGTCGTGCTCCTCATTTAAGTCCAAACCCGATGATTAGTTTAATTTGGTCGATCAATTTCAGGTGTAAAGGATTACAGGATTATGATTACGACGATTGAAAATAAGTAAAATAACAAAAATACAGAACATCAAGAAAAATTCCACACAGAAAATATCTTAACATAAATGTCGTCATCTGTTAAACAGATGTTCCATTATCGTCGACCAACTCGTAAAATGTTCGAAAGGGATGATGTCAATAACGCCACTTGTAAAACTTGGTTAGATAACATATCTGTGAACAGCGACCTTTCATCAAGAAAATAATATAAGGATACGCATACTCTCAAATATCGTATTGACTGTGACATATATACACCATACGCAGTCGCTGCTGGAATGTTGATACATAGAAAGAGAAAGTTTATAATTTGGAAGCTGAAATCACTTAATTTGTTGTAAAGTTTGGTCGCAACCGACCCGAATTGTCAATTATGAGATGATAGCCACTATTTGAGACAGCATTAACTGCATTTGTTGTATCATTTATATCAGGTTCGATTAAATGGCACCGTTCAACATGATCATCGAACTTATAATTACTTAGAGAGAGGATATCATCTATGTAGCGGAAGGTTATGTTTGTCTAAGAAGCTCCTGTATGCGGTCAGTCTAATATGCATACATGAATGATTAAGTCGACAAGAATCACAGTTGGTTCCCATGAAGATGCCGATTGACAAACACGTCCTCCAAAAGTAACAGATATGTGGTCAATCAAAAAATCAGTCATCTTGATAATGTCAGTTTATTGGTACTTTTGTTTGATTAAATCTTAGGGATTTTTTTTTACAAAGAACGGTTGATCATTCCCTAAGACAAGATGTTAGTATATACTTTGGCAACTCCTTATTCCATGCTTTCAATGCGCTTCTATAGATTGACAAGTAATGATCACAGTCGAATATTTGAAAGTCAAAGAAGTATAAAATTCGAAACAGCAAAATAGCATCAATGTGAGGCAGGCATTACCGGTGAATTGGGACGAAATCTGTATGAATTCTTATTTCGGTACTTAAATATTTGTTAAAAAAAAGAAACGGAAATATTGTAAAGTTTCCGATTATGAAGAAATTTTCCGATTTTTTTTTATTGAATGTTCTACTTTAATAGGGGACTTCGTGCCCATAATATGAGGCAGGCATTACATGTGAATGGGCACGAAGTCGGTATTATTTTTTTTTTAATTCAAACATGTTGATAAAAGAAACGGAAATACCGTTACGTTTCCGATAGTTGTTCTGTTGTTAGGGATTTTGTTGTGACGTTATTTATGTTATGACGTCATATTCAATGTAGACAAAGAAACGCTGTTATCCAGGTAACGTTTTTTTTCAAATCAAACAATTATTAAAAATGATTGGGTGTTGAATTTCTTCTTATATTTGTTGATTTATATACATTTTATTCAAAGTCTCATGCAAACAAGACCGGAAAAGGATGTACATCTGATTTTGAGTTCATTAGTAGAATGAAAATTCCCGAATTTTTTTATTTTTTTTATTGATTTTTCTACCGTAATTGAGGACTTCGTCGCCATTTTACCAAAAAGGCCCTAAAATAATAGCAAATCCATCTAAGGTCAACTGTAAAGGAGGGTGTTTAATACCACAGTCCAACGATTGCACTTCGATCTGTGAAAAAAATGCAAATTTTGATGATTGTAGTACGATCGTGTAGACCGTAGTAATAAAATTTAGAACAAAAATGGGGAATGTGTCAAAGAGACAACAACCCGACCATAGAAAAAACAACAGCAGAAGGTCACCAACAGGCCTTCATTGTAGCGAGAAATTCCCGCACCTGGAGGCGTCCTTCAGCTGGCACCTAAACAAATATATACTAGTTCAGTGATAATGAACGCCATACTTATTTCCGAATTGTACACAAGAAACTAAAATTAAAATAATACAAGACTAACATAGGCCAGAGGCTTCTTAATTGGGACAGGCGCAAACATGCGGCAGGTTAAACATATGCATGTTTATGAGATATCAACCCTCCCCCTATACCTCTAGCCAATGTAGAAAAGTAAACGCATAACAATACGCACATTTTAAATTCAAGAGAAGTCCGAGTCTGATGTCAGAAGATGTAACCAAGAAAATAAACAAAATTACAATAATACACAAATAACAACAGACTACTAGCAGTTAACTGACATGCTAGCTCCAGACTTCAATTAAACTGATTGAAAGATATTATCTTCATCATATGAATATCAGGCATAATCCTTCCCGTTAGGGGTTTATTATCATACCATCATAACATATATGAGAAGAACATAACCCGTGTCATGTCAACAACTGGTTTTTGAATTAGTTCCGATGCAAAGACCCTTTAAGTTAATCAATATTACCGCCAAATTATGCAATTTTTAATGACCTGACAACAGTTTCGTTTAAAGGTTTTGTTAGTTTCTGAGGTGAATACTGACATTTACTGATATTTCCATAAAAAAATGGATGTAATATACCTGAACGTATAAGAAGTCTGCATGTTGAGCTATATTTACGAACGATGTCCTTATACCGATGATGGAATTTAGTAAATGTTTTGACTAGTTTGTGATATCAAAACCCCTGGAGTAGTAATTTTTTAGTAATACATAAATTTCTCTCGCTAAAATCTAAAACATTGTTCCATACACGAGCGAATCGTTCAAGTTGGGATATATAAACACCGTAAGATGGTGACCAGGGAACGTTACCATCTAAAATTGGATAATTTACGATAGAAAATGAAAAATCAATTCTGTTATCATAAATTTTAGTATTACGCTTTCCGTTAGTGATATATATATCAAAATCGAGGAAAGGGCAGTGATCATTGTAAGTATTAGCTTTATTTAATGTGAGTTCAACAGGATTTCTTTATTATACATACTGAAGTCGTCACTATTGAGAGGCAAAATATCATCCAAATATCTAAAAGTATAATTAAATTTGTTAATCAGATGTTGTTTCGATGGGTCTTTGCTGATTTTTGTCATAAATTGTAACTCTTAGCAATACAAAAACAGGTCCGCAATAAGTGGTGGACAGTAACTAAGGTCGTATCACGGTCGTTGTGAGGCCTTAAAGATCGTGATGAGCGTGGTCAACTTTGAATATGTTTAAAACAATCGTGGTACGGTCGTGGCGAAATCAAATCGTAGTAGAAGCGTAGTGAGAGCGCACTAAGGTCTTAGTAAGATCGCAAAGGTCGCTGTACCATCGTAACGAGAGCGTAGCGTAAGCGTGAGTTGTTCGGAGAGAATGTGCTACGATCTCACAGCGACGTTATTACGACCTCACTACGACCATCATGTTCTCACGGCGACCCAACTACATTTCCATTTCGACCACGTTAACACCACGCTGGTCAAGACCATACTATGATTCTAGCACGCCCTTGCCGGCCTCACCACTCTCTTCTTACGACCTGACTACGTTAACACTACGACCATCATTCTCATTGTCATTTTTCACATAAAATATATTGAATCTCTCCAGGTTTAGTTTGTGTGTATATATGAACTTCTTGTCCATTTTCTCTAACGGCTCAACCATGCTTCCCGTTTTATATAGATTAGACCGTCGGTTTTGTACTAGGAATCTTCGGGGCACTTTATAGCTTGCTGTTTGAAGTAATACCAAGCTCCGTGTTGAAGGCGGTACCTTGGCCTATAGTGGTTTACTTTTATAAATTGTTACTTGGATGGAGAGTTGTCTCATTGGCACTCACGCCACATTTTATATATCTATTAAAAAAAATAAAAAAATGTAGCATCCATGGTGAAATATATCTGATGAAAGTATCTGCAATCAACACTTATTTTTCCAAATAACAATTTCAAAACATAGATTAAGAATTTTTGTTCTAATGTAATTACTCTGTATCAATTTTTTTGATTGGATGATAGTCAGCGTAAAATTGAGGAATGAATTGACATGTAATTTCTACAATGATAAACAAAAAACTCAATTGTTGCACCTAGAAATCGTCTTTTTAACAAATTTTATTGTATTCTGAAGCGGCCAAGAAGCCAGAAAACGTTCGGTGGAAAGGTTTGACGCCGGATGCAAATTGACTTATATTTCGATCAAAGGGAGGCGAAAGATACAAGAGAAATGTTCAAACTAATAAGTCGAAAACAAACTGACAATACCATGATAAAAACACCATACTCACTGTTTCATTATCCTAGCCCTTAATAAAAGTTTGTAAGTCAATCAAGTGTAATAGAAAAAAATCGTGAAAATCAATCTAGTTTTGAGCTGAATACATCAAAGCTTGAGGTCACATTAAATCGTTATTGGGCGTATTATACTACTCTTGTTGTATGTATTTAGAGAGAACAGAATACACCAGAAGAAACATGCGGATTATTTAACGTTCGTTTTAAGAACTAATTTAATACATTATATCAGCCTTGCAGGAATTGAAATTGATATTGTTATTGAATTCAATTTAATCACTTAATAAAAAATTAAAAACAAATCATGCGCAAATGTTAAATTTGAACATCTTAAACCATTTATAGTATTTTTGGTATTTTTGAAAACGGTTTCGGTACTGCGGATTTCAAATATTTGGCTTTAAGCGTTCCTGATGAAGATACATCTAGAAAAGCGCTTCCATGGCTTCGGACGCAAGAAATTATTAAACGTGTTTTTTAATTTTTTTAAAGGACATCGTTATACATGTTATACATAAACCAATACTAGTACATTCTAACGTGTTGAAAATTTTCATGAGATAAATGTAGTTATTTATAAATGAGCTTACAGTAACTCTACTTTTAGAAAAAAAGCCAAGTTTTGTTTCCTTCGTGAATTAGTACTTGTATACATATATACTTAGTTGACAAGCGCAGGTTGCAGTTACAAGGAGGCGATTTACAAAAAAAATATTTTGAATCGTCAGTTTGTAACAAGTAATATTGAATTGTTACCAAAAGGAGAGATTAAGCGCTATACAACCAGGTTTAATCAACCATTTTCCTCTGAGTTCAGTTTTTTGGTGATTTTTTTACTTTTTATTACTTTTCGATTCCAGAAATAACGAAAGTTAAAAAAAAAATGTTTTTCGAGAGTGATGTGTTGACTGTAAATTGTGTCAAGGTAGAAATTTTGTGTCTACGCTTGACACTATTATTTCTTATACTAAATTATACAGACTCTATAATGATATCAATAATAACCATAGTTATAGTAATAATAAGATAAAAAAAATAATAAAATAAATAAAATCATAATTAATACTTACAATGTTGCGAAATTGAAATGGGATTGACCAAAAAGGACATGGAGTAATCTATATGGAAACACCTTAAGAAGGTTTAATGACTTGATTTAGATTTGGTGAATTCATTGCTTTGAACATATTAAATTTAAAATTCCTGCATTTTTATTTTTATTTTAGAACTCTTACTTCAATTTGTACCTTTTTTGCTTGAAATGATTCATCTGCACGTGCAATGCTGGTGGCAACAGGCCTATATTTAAAACTCACAATGTTTTTTGTTTATAAATTGCATGGATATTTTTTTCTTTTTGGGGGTAGATATTTATTTCTCTCATTGGCATTTCTTTAGTATGCATAGATTTTTATTTTTTAATTTAATTTGACAATTTTTTTTTATGTGAATATTACGGTAATGTATTGTCCCTATGATTTGAATTAAACAGGTTATATGTATGCATACTTTATCGGTTGCATTAACCTGGTTGGAAACCATTTTATCAATTGGGTGGAGACGTACCTGCAACCACACGAGCAAGTTGAAAAGGTAACACGTCCAAATTGTAGGAAATGTACCAACTAGTACAATATTATCTGATGTTCAACTTAAAAGGGATAACGACATCCGTGTACGACAATAATGATGATGATAAAAATAAGATTTATAATAATAATAATAATAATAGTACTTATAGTAATAAGAATTTTTAAGGGAACTAGGTGTCAAATTATTGGTCACCGATTTGACTCAAATTCTCATATTTGATTTATAACAATGAAAACATTTATCCAAACTATCAAAAGTTTAAAATAGACAGTTTACAGAGCATGGGGTTATAATATATGTTCGTTTCGTGTGTATTTTAGTCCAGACGCCATCTATTTAACCATTGATTTGACCTCAGATTACCATATAAATAAATTCATCATAGATACCAGGACTCAATTTAGTAAATACGCCAGACGCGCTTTTCGTCTACATAAGACTCATCAGTGACGCTCGAATCCAAAAAAGTTAAAAAGCCATATCTCGTAAGCGATTTAAAAACATAAATACAGATATGAATAGATTAAACCAACACGTGCAATTGGATTTTTATGGGCCTGGTTGATTTTATTTTATAGATTAAAAATAGATGTTTTTCATTGTTTTTAACCGTATAAGAATGATTTTATGTGCATCGCATTAGTAATCAAATGATTTACTGTAGTTTCGCTTTCATTGTTGACATTCTTTTTCTTTAAAGAACCTGTACACGTTCAATGCATGCGTTGTCAATCTCTAGCTAGGGGTTAAATTGAAGTTCGCATGCATATGAATTTATAAAGGTCGACTCATTCACTTGCAAGTGAATTACTAATTATCAATGTTTCTTGGCGTAATTGACAAATTGAATCTTTTTGGCTGCAAAAAGCGAACTGTTATTTCAATATTTCCCTTTCATTATTGATTGAACAGAAAAAAACTCAAACTTTAGATTTTATATATATCTCGTAGCTAGTGCCCCTTAAATAATAATACTAATAAGAATGAAAATAGTAATAATATGGTTACTTGTAATACTAAAGAAACCAAACTGTAATCTTTCAGCATAGAAAATTCTTTAATTTACAAAAAGCTAGAATGAAAGCAAAACTAGTGCAGCTATTCATTTTACCAATTATTTCAAAGACAAATAAATATGTTTTTATTCTTCCGAAACACCATACTTTTAAATCTGTTTAAAATGCATATGTTCAATGTTTTTCATCTAGGCAAATAATTTATCAGCGGTCAATGACTCTTCGGCTTTACCATTTCGTAGGAGTAACTGTTATAAGTTTATAAGTTATGAAAAAAACCTACGTTTTCAAATGTGACCTGAATGAATTTGTTTTTTAATCTCCTTTTAATTATATAGCGTTTCAACTGATTTGGTTCTTTTATTTCTTAGCATTCAAATATTCGGCTTTGAGAGTAAGTCGACTATTGTTTTTTTTCCAATTTCTGTTTAAAATCAGGACAATTTATTGAGAAACCAAAAATCTTAGGAATTAAATCAAAGTCCTCCAGAACACCTTGCCCCACTTTCAGATTCAAAATGGTCTATTTATTTAATTTTCATATAAATTGGCCTTGTTCTCTTGATTTGAATTATCCTTTTTTGAAGAATCTGAGATTTATAGAATTCAATATAAAAATACGTAGAAGTAAACTAGAAAACGATACAAAATATGTTGCATTCATAGAGGGGCAACACATACCAACATTCAAACTCATAAGTCGAGAATTTACTAACAACCAAATGGCAAAAAAAAAGAAGAAGAAAAGGATCAAGAGACAATCAAAGTTTAAAAACACCACTTAGAAAACAAAAGACTGAGCAACACGAACCCCACTAAACATGTGTGATGGTCTCATGTACTCTGTACGGTTAAGAAGATCATAATAAATACATTATACCCGTTATGAAGCTAATGTGAAAACAATTCGATAGGTCATATTCGGGGAAAAGGAGGTACAGTCAGGACAATTTGAAAATATCCGTCGGTATCTGTGAAACAGATATTCCATAACGGTAAACCAATCCTATCTCTAAAAAATCGTGCTAGCTCTGTAATATCATATCAACTTGGAGAAATCTACTCCGTATACATGCGCTGCTGGAATGTTGCTAAATAGAAATTGAAAGTTTACAATTGTGAAATCATCTGTTTTGCTGTAAAAAGTGAAATCACAAAAATACTGAACTAAAAAGGAAAGTCCCTAATGAAATAGCGAAATCAAAAGTTCAAACACATCAAATAAATGTATAATGTACAGTTTTGTTCTCAACCGACCCTCATTGTCAAATTCTAGAGGTGAGTCAAAATATGCTGCAGATAACTAAATTTGTTGAAACCATTATTTCAAAGTCGATATGATAGAGCTTTAACATATTCACCAAACTTTGTATTATTTAGTAAGAGGACATCATATATATATAGCGGGAAGTGTTAAATGATAATGCAAGCTTTTTTTCATTATTCATTATACGGAGTGCATTAAGTGAGCCGTATATGTATCTAGTAATAAATCGACAAGAATAGGAGCACAATTGGACACCATAGAAATGCCGATTGGTTTTTGAAAACACATCCTCCAAACGGTAGAAATGTGCTATCAATCTAGAAATCAAGCATCTAGATAATGTAAGTTTTAATAAAAAAAAATTGTTTGAAACAAAGTGATGTCATACAAAGTTCTTTATATTCGAGTAGAATTCCTAAGACAAGATCATACATGTGAAGGAGGTCTGTATGCTTCATTTGGTGTTATGAATAACAACTCGCCAAGGACTACAACATGCTTCAAAATTAAGAAATGGCAATACAACTTGAAACTGTATCGGATGTTCTTTTTTAAAGGCAAATAAACTCCTTTTCCTACGATAAATATCCGTTACTATCATTAAATGAATGGTCTAATATCCTGAAAACCTTAGCCGTTGTGCACGCATTTTAATTAAGCATGACGATCAAGTTGAATGATTCTTTTCCCAGGGTCATCTGCACTGCACAATACTCGATTGGTAGGATTTATCACCGCTACATAACGAGCGAGTTATATGGGTCACTCCTCATGGTCAACACCACTGCATGACAACTGAGTTGTACAGTTCACTATCAGGTCCATTACCACTTCATTTGATCAAGTTTCTAGGTTCACTCCTCTGGATCATGACCAGTTAGTTTATCGTTTTGTCTATTTCTACACACATGAAGAGCACACAGATTCGTTATCTCGACTCCGTAAATTAGCCCATATTTTATTTTGATATTCAATGAAAAACACATGTTACTATAGATGGTCATAGATTGCTATACAGTATCTTTCTTGCAATAATTAAAGTAATCGACTAAATGTCTCAACATACAAATTAACGGAAACCTCATTATCTATTCAAATAGTTTTTATGGCGATAAAGATACAAGATATTCAATGAATCCATTCAATAATCGTTTGTTAAACAAATACACATACAACAACGCATTTTACATTATTACTTTAAACACGATTTTACTTTTTTTTTTACTTTTCTTTAAATAATCATTCAATTGAATAAGGAAACTGGTGTTTGATAAGATTGTATGCAATTGCAGTTTTCAAAAATTCCTTACTCTCAACCGAATTGACGAACCAAAAACAGTACCTAAAGAAGCCTTAACACCCATAGAGTTTACGACATGAAAAAAAAAAAAGTTAAATCCATTCTTTACATATGCTTAATTACCAAGTTAGCACACAAAATATACATTCTTTTAATTATCTCATTATACGGACAACAATGATTAATGTTAATAAATCGAAGGCGATTGCTTAAAAATTTTGATATCAGACAAGTGATCATTTTCATCATGAAACATCAAACTTGTATTGTTATATATATGCTGTTTCATGTGTTTAATTGCGATTAGTATCTAGTATAACCCATGTACTCTAAAGAATATATACAAGAAAAACAGGATGCAATAAAAACAAAATGTAATATATGTGTACTTATTATAAGATAAGGAGCTTTTTTAATGAAAATTTTAATTTTCAACTAATTGAGAAATGGTTTATAATCCTTTGCATTTCAATTTGGATTCACAGACATCCGTGTATTTTTTCCATTGATAACACCTAGAGATTAGAAATATACTTTGGGTATATTTTTCGAAATGTCTAATATCATAAATAAAATAATTTCAAATGTAATTTATATATATCTATAACGCATCTACAGCTACTTTTATTTTAGAACACAATCAAAACCCACAATTCTAAGAAAAGACAATCATTTCTTAATGAACAAAAAAGGAAATACAAACAACAGTTCATCAAAAGGAATCATAGAAACACAAACTAATTTATCAACACAAACAGCAACAGCATCCGGGATTGGTCTCATGTGCTCTTTACAAGTGAAAAGTTCTCACTCAACTAGGGTGAACTAAGTGTGCATCATGTAATCATCATATGAATGGCAGTACCTTAAGCGTCTTCTTGTTAATAAAGCTTGGTTTTTCCAATTGATATCTCGATTGTACAATACGACTATATTGAAAGTGTTAAAATACCTTGATTCTGGAGGTATTGGTATTGGAAAAAAATCATGTTTTTATTTCTTATATACAATACAAACAGACAGTGTCGAATAACTGGTTTATCTATTGCAATAATAATGGTAACTATTAAATAATTAAGATCTCTGATTGATAATGATTAAAATGTAATAATACATGTTATGCTATTGAAAGCCAAAAATGCCAATTTCATACCAAAGTTGTTTTTTTTAGATTTTAGTTGAGAAAACTAAGACTTTCTGAAGAATTGACAGGAGATATGTATACAACTGGTTTCGAATGTTACCATTGTTATCACTTAAAAATAATCAATTCATGTAGAAATCAGCTGTTTAAAAAAATTGGAAGTACTAATGATTTGTCTTCTACAGGAAAAGAATACCTGAGCTTAATTTTGTAAAATCCATTGAAACTTTGGGTCTTAATGCTTTTAACTTCGTACTTCATTTAACCTTTCAAGATTTTTTTTATCCTAGCGTAAAATACACTCTGGAGTAGTTTTTAAATAAGAAAAAAACCCTATCCATTACCATACTGTACCATTACATACGGAACTAATGGCAGATAGACTATGAGTTGCACGATTTTTACTCCCTGCTGTCAATACAGATACGCTGGGACAGAATCGTAAGGAATTAATGGTCACAAAGACTTTTAAAGAAGAACTGCAAATGCAGGTAGGATGAGTGTTAAGCAGATTTTACTTTGTACATGATACCTCTTATATCCTATTTCCTTTGCCATTATCGTAAATTTAGATATATATATGATGGCCATTTTCTAAGCTGTTAAATTTAACATATATAGTTTAAAACTATAAGAAATGTGATTCAATGATTAGTAATTTAGGAGATCTTAATAAGACATGTTTCAGTTTGAGCTTTGAGTAAATATATCTACTTTCAAATACTAACATACTACTGGAAAAGTACATCTGATAAATTTAAATTATATGAATTAATAAAAAAACAATAATAAAATAAATAGTTATATAATTGCCACGCTGAAATTAATGACCCCAAAAATCTCTTGAAAGTTATAAAAAACTCATCTGATGATATGTGTAATAATTCAGAGCATGCTGATTATTATTATCAATAAGGAAATTTAGAAATTCAATTGCTTAATACATATCGTTCCGCTAGAAAACGAACAACTATTGTTAGTATATAAGAGTAAAAGCGGAGATTTCATATCTGTCTTTCTTCAGACGATTAACATGCTTTTAATTTGCAATACGGTAAATATTTTTAGTGTTTTATATGTTTTTTAACAATTCGATAAATCTTGAGTAATCATTTTTAATTTAATTGTATGATTATATATGTATACAGAAATTTTAATCATCGTTAATACGAATATAATTATAGTAGTTGTTGAGTTTTGATAATTTCTCGCATTTTTTACAGTTGTTAATAATTTGGGAGAATGATCTCAGTAGTAGTTAGAAAATAAGAAAGAAAAAAGTAACTTGTACGAAAATTTAAGTAATATTATAATGTAATAATGATATGCCCTATTTTTCAGTTGTGTCTCGTTCTCGGATTACACCTCTGTCACTACGTATCTGGGATAGACATCAATGTAAGTAAACTCTTTCTTCAGCGCATGTCAAATATTAGCTGGTTCAGTTCTACCTTTCGTCAACAAAAGTATATATGTTTGCTTTTACATAAGCATGTTGAATTTGCCAAATTATCTCCAACAACATGATAAAGATTCATTTATAACGCTAAATAGATTTTTTTTTTTCTCTTTGATGGATATTTGTTAAATTGTTATTAAGAACATATAGAGTTTTACATTGATATTATTGAAAGTCAAATTCCTTTAAGTTTCATGAACTTTCTGATTTTTTCCTATTCGGTAAATATTTTCTCCCTTAGATATGATTCTTAAATCAATTAGTATAATTTCAAGCGGTCTGTTTTCTCTTCTTCTTGAGGAAGCAACGTGCAGATTTTGTAAAGCACTTGGAAACATATAGGATACGGCAAATGGATGTTTTATCATATAATTATTGATTATAGAGTTAATATAGTTCAAACCGACTATGATAAACGGTACAATTTTATTAAAATTTACTTTTAAAATATTTAATCTTGAAATTGACCCATTTCAAAAAGTTTTAACATCTAATTTGCTATGTTATAATATATATAAAAAGCAATAAAACTTCAGATTTGTAAAATATCGACAAAACTGCTCAAATAAAAATTTTTTTCAATTAAAAAGCTATATATACATCATTCCTTGTGATGAGATGACATTTGATAATAAATTAATAACGATTCTTTTTTATATGACCCGTAATTTTTTTTTCAGGACAGCGGATCAAATTCAGGGATAGAATTTGTATTTGCATTTCCTCACGGCGTTAACACTAATTATTTACGTTTGTACATATCAACATCGGTAAATGAGTCATTCTCTGTACACATTGAAACGCCATTACTTAGTCACACGAATATAAATGTGACCGTATCAGTTGGAGCAGAAACTGTCGTTGATATTCCATCAGATCTGACAGTTTTGGGTACTTCCAAAAGTGATAAGAGTATTCTTGTTCGAGCTGAAAATGTTATTGTATTATTCGCATCTAATATGCAATCCCTCAGTGGTGATTCCTTCATTGTTTATCCCGTTGAAGTACTTAGTACTGAATACATATCTGTTAATTTGAAATCAAAGTATTATGAGTATAAGTCAACGAGTGCAATCGTGGCTGTAAAGGACCATACTATTGTACACCTTAGTTTACCCACCGAATCCATAGTAAAGTATAACAAAACGTATACATTTGGAAGTCAGTTTTCGGTCAATTTGAAGAAATATGAAATATTTCAGTTTTCATCTGTTGATGATTTATCTGGTACAACTATATTGTCAAATTATCCAATAGCAGTTATCAGTGGTCATCAGCTTGGTAATCCATCAGTTAGTGTGTCTGCAACTAAAGATATGATCCTGGAAATGCTCATTCCATGGAAGTATTGGTCAACACATTATATAGTGATTAGTAACCCTGTGTTTTATTACGGAGACGGTGAACTTATTCGTATTTTTACGCTGTGTGAGAATGCTACTGTCATAATTGACAAAGCAGGAGTTCATTCACAAATAAATGTGAGTCAAGAGTCATTCTACGAGTTTCCTTTGTCATTAGCCGAAGCAGCAGTTATAACCTCGGACAAACCCGTGCTCGTTTCGCAAGTATCATCTTCTAATCAACATGCTTATGCTGGTTCCAAAAGTGGGGATCCGAGATTAGTTTTACCGGCTCCAGTGAACGCATGGATGAATGAATACACTTTTAGTACACCGGGAATGTCTACCAGTGGAAGCTTTAATCATGGACTTGTTCTTGTGACCTATAGTAAGGCTATTGATACCATAACTTTAGACAACGAGAGTTTAGAGTCATCTCTCGTCTGGTATGAAATTGCCAGTACAAATATGAATTACACTGTTTTACCACTATCCCAAGGAGCTCATACGTTGAAATGCATTGGATATTTAAAATGTTGGGGATATGTTTTTGGAATTCGTTCGTTGGAAGGATATGGTACATCTATTGGCAGGAGTTTTATAAAGGTAAATTTATTTAAAATAAAATATAATCTTATTATCGTATTTGTTAAATGTATGTTCGTTGCGAATAAATTTCAATATCAATGAAGAGATACAAATTTCTGATTGTAAAATTACATGTGTCATACCAGAAAATGTGGCTAGTTATTTAAAGTTATGTTATTTCGGTATCCATTATGAGTATATTATCAATTGCTTTTTATTTCATGAAAAAGGGAAATGATAAAAAGGTAAAAAAAACCCGCAAAATTTAACTAAAATGTTTTATTTACAGAATAGGACAACTGATGCTAACGTTTTGGGTGAGTACATATTTTAAACAATTTCGAAAGCAATAATCGTTGAACTATAAATCAAACAAGAAAACATTTCTCTCAATTTGAAGAAACTATATTTTGTTTGTATTATTATAACTGTTGAACTTTATAATATATACAATTCATAACTGAAGCCATAACATTGAATGAATTTTATGTTAAAAGCCAAACAAGGTATTTGAATAAACTCATCATTTATATATCCAGGATTGAAATTTTGCATTTGCGCCAGACGCGCGTTTCTTTTACAAAAGACTCACCAGTGACGCTCGAATTTACGTTCATTAGATGCTTCATAGCAAGTAAAGACGCTTTGCAGCTGATTGGTTACACAAAGCAGTCGCACTGATAAAAATATCGAATACGAAGGGGTAAAACCACTCCTTAATACTAGTCCATTTTGAAATAAGTGAAACCAACGATATATTTCCTTTTTTGTTTTGACCAAATAAATCCAGTTTTGAATTTATCCCGTTGGTGCCTTTTATTTAGATTTGAAAATAGCCTCAATAGCTGATCCTTTCAAACTACAGAGCAAATTAAATCCAATAGATACTTATACTTTTACATTTGTTTTAGGAAAAGTTATCATCGAATTGGATTTGATTGACAATCAATTACTGTTGACAACACCAGTTTTCACCGCCACTGCTAAGTCTCGTACTGAATGCGGCAAGATGTGTTTTTTGTATTCCTGTTCATTCCTGTCCTTTCGGTCTACAGATGGACTTTGCTATCTTTATACAGAGGATCAAACATGTAGTCCAAAGAGTGTTTCATCTGATTTTAGACGTTATCTTCTTAGAAAAAAATGAATAATCTATAATTATTTTTGTAAAGTTTTAAGCTTTCTCATTTTTGCAGTTTACCATTCTAATGAGCATAATCTCGAATATAGATATATATATTCATTTTATCAACAAAAAATAAATGTGTTAATACTTTTGTAGATTTTCTATTTTATACACGCACTTGACTCGAATGTCCCAGACAGATGAGTAGTAATTTATAAGATCTATCATACGTTATTTTTAAGATTTCTGAATTTACCGACATCGCTTTGTTTCTTTGATGACATGACCATCACATTTGCGTTAATTTCAAAAATGAGAAGAGGTGGTATAATATTAATATATATATTAATAGTACGAATATTCACATAAATTAGAATACAGTCAATCTTAGCAATTTAATCGACCGTTGGACCTGCAACAATGAGAAAAATAAGTATCGTATAGTCGGCAATAAAAGTACCCAGCATGTAACAGATATGAAACAATTGAGAAAACTAAGAACCTTATTTATAACAAAACAAGTTATGAAAGACAAAAATGACAGATATAAACCTTTGACAACCAATAAACTACAAGCTCCTGACTGCAACAGACACACAAAGTTAACGAAATATAAACATCAGTTGAAAAAGTTCCACTCATCAGATAGATACAAGGCAGAAAAACATCAAACAAGCAAACAAACAAAACAAACCGGTCGTTGTAGTGTATTTATCCATCACTCATCTTTAACATAAAAAATACAATAAAGATAGATCTGAGAATACTAGCAGATACCGACAGCTTGTTAAGAGCCAATAACCTCAACAACAAAAAAATAATACACCTTAGACTAAAAAAGCAATCAGAACACATCCAACATAAATTCAGATTTAATAAGATCATTGCAAAGTCAGAGAAAAACGTTACCTTTTGCAATGCTAAAATAAAAGTGTCGACCGGTCGTAGTACTTTAAAAGTGTAAACGTGTAAAACAAAACTATTTAGTAAGATTTTAATTCACTGATATATAAATCATTACTCATAACAATGAACAATGTTCAAAGATCTAATCATAATTTTGAATTAGTAACCTTTAAGAATAACTTTATTTAAAATATTGATAAATCTACACAGATCGTTTATAAATATCCTGGCTTGGTTAATAAAGTTAACGTAAAATTGATGATGTGCTATTCCGCCAGAAATCAGTTTTTAACAAGTACATACAAAGTTGAAAACCAAATCTTTGTATCTATTGAAGAATTTGGTCCAGGTTTTAAGTGAATTGGGGTAACGAAATCTCGACTTGATAATTTACTACTAATAAAACAATGGCTCTGTCCTTATACATCCTGCAATTATGTTTTTGTGCTATGGTACTTTTGATTTTTGCTAATGTGTTTTGTCTTTATTCTTTTTTGTGCTTTATAATAAATTTGTTTGTTTTTATAGTGATTAAGATTTGTTAGAGCTTTTGATTTGACATTTGATAAGGGAGATTTCATTTTTGAATTTTCCTCGGAGTTTAGTATTTTTGTAATTTTTACTTTTTACTAGTTATACATAGATTACTCTTATTGAAATTCAAAACACCACTACGAACACATGCATACTGAACTAGTTGAATACCAAGCTTATTTTGTGGTACATAAAATCAAATTAAATAAAACCTAAAAAGGAGGAAAAGAATGAATATCATATAAACAGAATGTCACTGGCTACAGTTTATAGTTAGAAAATACGAGAATAGAGTAAAAAGAAAAAAATTGCATTATACAAATTTTGACATATTTTACATTTTATCTTTTATTTTCACGTACAAAGAAAGGAATAACAATCAACATGGTAAAACTGTAAGGTCAATGTACAGAAAAAAATCTTTGTTATTGTTTGTATGCTAAACTTATATATATATATATGTATTTAATTGTAACTTATAACTTATTAAATGATAGATTTTTTATGATTTGTTTATCATAATTCTTTTTTTTTATATATGATTGTAGTTAGTTATCAAGGGTACTAGGAATATAATTTGGTACGTCAGACGTGCGTTTCGTCTACATAAGACTCACCAGTGACTCTCATATCAAAATATTTAAAAAGCCAAACAATTTCAAAGTTTAAGAGCATTGAGGATTCAAAATTCCAAAAAGTTGTACCAAATACGGCCTAGGTAATCCATGCCTGGGATAAGAAAATCGCTATTTTTTGGAAAAAATCTAAGTTTTGTAAACAGAAAATTTATAAAAATATGAATGTGTTAATGTGAGACAGAACTCCAATGAATCAAAACCTGACATTGATTACGGTTTCTAACGTTCTTCAAGTTTCTACACAATATTTTTTTATTATTATTATGAAATTAACAACTTTATCGATTCGAAAAGAAATGTTCACTTAAATGTACCAAAGTTTAAAAAAAACCCACCACATACACTACATGCACTAACAACAATTAACAAAAAGAATATAGAATCAAAAGTATGAACTACACAAACCCCTTCAAATAATTGTAGTGCATTCAGGCTTTCGGGAAGGATAACTGGTTCTTTATCACTGTTACAAACCATCATTCAGACCAACAAAAACTCACAGATGATATCGGCTAAACTTCCGTCCCGTTTCGATTTCACGAATGTGGCCTCCTGAATTAGATTATTAACTGGTTTTGTAATAACATGTGCAACACACGAGTGCCACATGTAGAGCAGTATCTGCTTATCATTCAATGGCACCTTAGATCACTCTCAGGTTTGTGTTGCTTAGCATTTAGTTTAAATGTTATGTCTTGTGAACTATCATGTGTCTGTTTGTTTTTTCTTTTTTAACCATGGAGATGTCTGTTAATTTCCGACATATGAGTTGGAATGTCCCTCTGGTTACGTACTCAATTTTTTTAATACTAGCGGGAATACATATTCTAAATTTTACGTGGATTTTGTATATAGGTAGCATTTCTGTTAATAAAGACAATGCATATTACCGTAGAACTCCCTTTGTGTCTAAAACTGGGACACTTGTAATATGAAGTTTCTTGAAAAAATATATCATAGAACGGAAAGTTGATTTGCACTTGTTTTTTGGTCAAAGGTCGAAAAACAGGTCTGTGCGGCATATTTTCAATATTTATACGCCCAGAACTTGTAAAAGTTTAATCTTATACTTAATTTCTCTATTACCCCTACTTGTACGTACCGTTTGCTAATTTTAGAATTAATTTTTCACCGCAAGAGTGTGCTGATATATTGGTAACATTCCCCAATTATGTATGTTGGAGATGAAACATAAAATCATATAATGGAAACAGTATGTCAACAATCAAGTTATTAATGAATATTAAATATCTCCTCGAAAGAGGCGTGGTTTGAGAAACAGCTGTATTCACAAAGTGCAACCTATGCTAATATTTATTCAAATAGAAAATTCTCTAAAATCCTTTTTCCCCCAAAACAATACTTCTTTACCAAAATTATAGCCTTAAAGAAATCAGTGTACATACTTTTAGTATAAGTTTCCTTTTATAGTACATTTTATACCCCTACCCCTGTGTCAATTTTTTAAAGAATGTGAAAACAAGACTTTAATTATTGCTAGCTTGTTTTCTGACATGAAACCTGTTTGAACCTTTTTTTTTTATAACAAATTGAAAGCATTTCAAAATAATATAACTGTAATCTTTAGTAGTTAATGGGTCCAACATTCAAGTTTATTGAAAATACCAAATCCTGTCTCTGTCTCCATTTCACACCTTACTGTATTTGTCAATGAAAGTTCACAATTTCTGCCTCAAATTGTCAGTTTAAAATTCTTGTCAAAAAGTATTATCTCTAATCATATATCTGAAGTAGCAGTGATTAAATAAAGCCATATTTGCAAACGTTGTATGAATAAAGGTACCAGTCTGGTATACGAATTCAATAAAAGTTTTATAAAAATGACTGCCTACATTTGATTTTTGCATAACTTCCAAGCACATTTATTGTTTTAGAAAGAAGTCGTTTAGAATAATAAAATCATAATAATTACAAGTTAAATTATCTGTTTTATGAACGATAGGGTAGGCATTTTTCTTTGTTTTTTTACCCCTGGGACCTCACATTTCCTAAATTATTCTTCTGTTTTTTTTGCAATGTGGAAAATTTAGTACATATTTAGGATAAAACACACTATTGTAGGAATTATTGAGGTAATTTTGTATTTCTAGCTTGTATATTTTTTATACCGCAGTCACAAAAAACACATTTAGTTGGTACGGCTTACTTTTAGGTTATCGACAGAACGAAAACAACGCACCAACACTACAAACTAGTCAAAATATTTATTAAATTTTATCATCGGTATAAGGACATCATTCGTAAATATAGCTCAACATGCAGGCTTTTTATACGTTCAGGTATTTCACATCCAATATTTGATGGAAATATTCTTTATAAACACAAACATGTCTGTATTCACCTCACAAGCTTACAAATCCTTTAAATACACTTATTAAGAAGGGATATAGTTACGATACTGTTGTCAGGTCATTAAAGATTGCATATTTTGGGGTTAATATTGATTCACTTATAGGGTCTGTGCATCGGAAATAAACACATTTATTATTAATAAACCAGCTATTGACATGACACAGGTTATGTTCTTCTCATATATGTTATAATGGTAGGATACTAAACCCCTCACGGGGAGGATTGTGCCTGATATTCATATAATGAAGACATTATTTTTTTTAATCAGTTTAATTGAAGTCTGGAGCTGTTATGTCAGTTCATGGAAATAATATTGAAAGGAATAACATCGTCGTCACTTCAAAGGTTTCATCTGCGTTACCGCCCATCTTTCAATAACTCGTTAATTGGTTCAATATCTAGCAGGGAAGTTTATTCTCTGCATGTGATCGATCAAATCACTGACACTTATCGGTCATTTTCGTGTTCACGGAGAACTACGAACAGACAAGTTTTTGTCGAATATACGTGCGAAGTAACCCGAATAGTCCATTCGTTACATTCCGTTGATGTACGCTGCCGAAAAGAGTCATTCGTTCAATTTCTATTTTAGTCCAATTTTTCCCTATATTTGGTTAGTTTGATCTTAATAGTTAAAACCAACAGCTATCACATACGAAATTGGAGAACAAAGTTGTGTCATTTCAATTTTAATATTTACAGACAATTAAAAAACCATTTCCGTATCAAGTTAAGAACTTCAAGATGATTGTACAAAAATTACGTTTTGACCCCCTTTATTAAATACGAAAAATCTAAATCTTTCGTGTATTTATAGTCAATTAAAATATTCACAATTCTTAACGGTTCTTGAATTTAAGTTCTTGATACATAAACTAATTTGTGTAAAAATGAATTTACCGTAAGACAGATAGATTCAAGCCCATTTCGTCGGTTTGTTATATTTTTTGCTGTATAGCTTATTATATTCATTCCACAATAAACACTTTTTAAATATATATTTACGAACATATTATTCCCGTTTTAGTTGTCCAGTTTCAATAATGCAAACAATGAAAGTTATGACATATATATAAATTTAGAATACTTGAAAGTAAATATTATTTTATTCAATCTCGATAAACTTTGCACAATTCAACAGTAAAAAAATCCATGCCTACATTTGCCTATATTATTTTGTTAAACATCATGTGAAACCTGATCGATTCATCGGTATGTAACTGTTTAACTCGGGATCCGCTTTTAACCGGAAAGTACTTTTAGAACAGTTTAAATCAAACGGTAAAAAGCAAAACTATGCTAAATTAAATACAATTTTCCATGTTAAACTGTTGTAGTTTGAACAATTCTCGTCCGTTTTTCACGATTTTTACATCATACGACTTCATCTGAAGGCAGAGGTTTTATATGATACAGCGCCAACTTCTTATTTATCAACCTCGGATTTCACACAGGTACTTTAAAATTACCGGACTCGATAAAATCACGTGATTGATAAGAAATTCCAGATGCCATTTTACAACCGCGGTAACACAGATAGTAACCAAAGGGGTCTTACCGCTGAGACTATAATTGGATAAAATCATATGACTTTAGTACAGAGCTCTGCAGGCCGTTAATACATACTAATTAGTCGATGTAATTCCTTTTGAATATTACTTCCATGGTCAGTTCTAGTAGTCTGATGTTATTTATGCATTATTGTCGATATGCTTAATTTCTTTGGTTACATCCTCTGACATCAGACTCGGACTTCTCTTGAATTGAATTTGAATGTGCGTATTGTTATGAGTTTACTTTTCTGCATTGGCTAGATGTATAGGGGGAGGGTTGAGATCCCAGAAACATGTTCAACTCCTCCGCATTTTTGCGCCTGTCCCAAGTCAGGAGCCTCTGGCCTTTGTTAGTCTTGTATTATTTTAACTTTTAATTTCTCGTACAATTTGGAGTTTAATATGGCGTTAATTATCAATGAACAAGTATATGTTTGTTTAGGGGCCAGCTGAAGGACACCTCTGGTGCGGAAATTTCACGTTGCATTGAAGACCTGTTGGTAACCTTCTGCGGTTGTCTCTTTGGCACATTCCTTTTTCCATTTTCCATTTTATTCAGGAAGGATCAATGAGTTCAACGACGATGAAGAGTTAATATAAGCACTTTGAACAATTTGAAAAACAAATATACATATATTAGGAAATGATTTTGAATTCAGGTTTTTAAGTTAACTATGTATACTGAATATATGAACTGTGAATTCATAATGAGTCTTCATAGTTAAGGCCTAGAATTTTCTCAATCTTCATGAAATGTTTATAAAACTTCATATCTCACTTGGTTGATTTTTGGTATTTTAACGCCACTTTTAAGCACCGCATTTAGGCTATTTCATGGCAGCCAGTTTTAATTAGTGGAGGAAGCCGGAGTGCCGGGTGAAAACGACCGACCTTCGATAGGAAAACTGACCATCCATGTCAATAAAGATTAGAGTCGAGTGCACCGTAAGAGCGGGGTTCGAACTCACATTCATGTTTGTGTTAATTCCTTTAAAATCTCTGAGATGAAAACATTTTTGTGAAATTCTGTATGTTCTTTTTTTTTTTAACCCTATTTAGGTTGCATTTCTGTTAATATAGACAATGCAATTCCCCATAGGAACCCCTTTTGCGGCTAATACTGGTATATGTTATATATCTATGAGATGAAACATAGAGATCCTATGTGGGAGCTTATAAGTCGACAAATCAAACTATCTATGAATATTATATATCTCCCCAAAAGAGTCGTGGTTTCAGAAACAGCTGTATTTATAAAGTGCAACATATAGAGTGCGTCATTTAGTTAGGTCTATATTGATTAAGTGATCGCTAAAAAAACTTATTCTAAAGGTTATCAATTTAGAACTGTAATGCGAATTATGAAAAAAGTTTTAGTCGGTTCCATTATTGAGTTTGTTATGATGGAGAGATCTAAGTTGTTCCAGAAGAGTAAGCAGATCCTGCTCCAATTTTTGGTGATCGTCATGTAATTACAAATCGGTAAATAGCCACATTCGTGCAAAGGGAAGGGGATTGAAGTTACGACGTGAAAAACATATCTGATATCATCTATGAAATGGTTATTTCATAACGGTCAACCAACTCGTGATGGCGTCCTTGAAATTTACGAAAGGATGATTTCAACTTCACCATTTGAAACTTTTGGTTTAAAAATTAGAAGAACAATCCAGGGAAATCGTATCAATTGGGAGATATATACTTCATATGCAGGCGCTGTTGGAATGTTGATACATAGAAGCTAAAATTATCTCTTTTGTCGTAACGTTTTGTTTACAACCAGCCCAAAACATAACTAAGTTCCTGAATGAAAATTTCCACAGTACAATTAGAAATTTCGCAATGATTTCAAGCAAATATATATTCTAGATAACGGTAAGAAGCAATTAAGGAGGCTCGCGGGTATAAGATTTTCAGAAAAAAAATAAACATTAATTTTTCAATACATATTTTATTTATAACCTTTAGTAGTTGTTACTTTATCATTTGGTACAAAAATCGTTTCAAGAAATCAATTTGTTATGACCCCAGGTGACTTTTAAAATGTAGATATCATTGAAAAAGCTCCAAATTATCTCCCTTTGGTGCAAAAATGCCATTTTTTGGCATAAAAATTGAAATATCTTTTTTAACTTATCGGTGACCTATATTTTTTATTGTTGTTTTCAAATAAGCTGTACATAAACTAAATAATTGTAAAATTTGAGCGATTTCTGTAATTTAGTTCTTTTTTTATTTCGATATTACCGTTTTTTCTCCTATTAGTTCAACAGAAAAAAAGGACATCAACAAAAATGTATGCTTCTTTCAAAGGCAGATTGTGACCGTAAATGAACGGTGACCCATTTTTTTTATTTCATTTTTCTATTAAGTATAAGATAAAGTTCATTTATAGAAAAATATAGAGAAATCCTATATTAAATAAAAAAAATCATTTAGAACCGCGAGCCCCCTTAAATGGAATATAATCGGATCGTAAATGAGTTTTACCATAAAATATGATTCATAACAATACAGTCTGCTAATGAGGATCTACAATTTGTACCTATAAATTGAATGCAACCTATCGTTAAATTTTATTGCCAAAACGTATTTTATGTTGTCAAGGAATTATTGACAGCTTTAATTATTTCATCACAGCCCGATTAAGTCTTTTTATTTCATTTTTACACCCTAAACAACAAAGTTCCGGAGGGTATAATGTTTTGACCCATTCGTCTGTCCGTCAGTCCGCCCGTAGTCCCTCAGTCATATTCTTGTCATCGCAACTTCTCTGAAACAACAAAACAGAATTTCATGAAACCTTGTAAACAATAAGGACATACTATGTAGATGTGCAAATCGTCAGGAAATTACGATTCATTTTTTTGTAGGAGTTATGCCTCTTTGAACTTTTGACCTAAATATATTACTGCAACATCTTGTAATCCCAACTCCTCTGAAAACACAGACTAGAATTTTACGAAACTTTGCAGTTAATAAGCACATAATATGAAAATGTGCATAGTCATACACAAGAATTTTTTTATCAGTTGACTTTTGTAAAGTTATGAGTCTTTTAACTAAGGAATCTGGTGGGATTTTGTTTGTCCACTGACAATGTGGGGGCGTGGGGTATATGAGCGTGCTCACAAAGGTTCTTTAATTTATTAAAAAGAAGGTTTTCTGCAACTAAATCTGGAACAATTAAAAAAAAAGAACCATGTAAGTAGAAAAGGGAACTGCTGTTTGAAAGATTGTATGATAGTGTAGTGTACAGAGTCGAAAACTCCTAACTGACAATCGAAAGCACTTAAATCACAAAGACTTGTAAAGAGTTCAAGACACTCAAAATCATTTCCATATCTATAACTACACAAAACTAAGAAATAGTGTATTATTGTGATTATTTCACGATCTGGATCAAAACAGAAAATTGTTAGGGATGCAATCAATATTGCGTAGGCGATTACGTAAATTAAATATCAGAAAAAAGTTAAATGTTATGTAATGAAACATCAAACTTGTATTGTTTTATAATTATGCTGTTTCATGTGCTTAATTGCGATAATTACGATTAGTATCATTTCTGTACTTAACTAATGTGGCCCCGCTCCAGTCATGCTTCAGTGATTCACTATATATTCAACCATTTTTTCCACGAAATGGGGGGGCTAGGCCCCCTGCAGCCGCCTCTGGTAAGATAAGAATCTCTTCGAAATGTTCTCTCACCGTTGTACGAATTATGATTACAATTCTAGTAATTTAGGAGACTCTCAAAACCCCTGTTTCAGTTTTGGCTTCAAGGAGAAAAAAATCTTCATTCACTTAAATAGTGAAAATATTTTTTAGAAAAGTCGGTTATTTAAAAACATCTAATAAGTTCATCGGTTTTACATCTTTATTCTATGGGATTATGTTCTTATTTTTTTTTATTAAGGTTAATTATAAACTGAATACCACACTGTCGAATTTCATTGCATACAAATGTATATATAGAATCCACGTTCTACAATTTCAGGTGCATTAGAGATATTGACAATGTACTACTGGAAGATAACATCTGATAATTTTAAATTGGTTGATAATAAAAAAACACATTACAAATAATAATTAGTTTAATTTTTGCCACGCTGGAATTAATGACCCTAAAATATCTTCAAAATTACCAGAAACTCATCTAATGATATTTTGAATAATGCATAGCATAGTAATTATTATTAGAAACGAAATTAGAAAATTCAATTGGTCAACACAAATCGTTACGTTAGTTTATAAGAGTGAGAGTGAAGATTTCATATCCATTTTCTGAAGAAAATGGAAATGCGTTCCAATTGGAATACGGTAATTATTTGTAGTGTTTTATGTATTATTTAACAATGCAATACTTCTTAATAAACATTTTATTTTTGATTGTATGATTATAGATTTATACTTTATGTCTTTTTTTTTTATACTGATTTAAAAAAAAAATGCAACAAATAGACTAGCACAACATGTATGAAGGAAGGTATACAGAATACCATATTCACACACAGGACGTTTTAAATGATAAACAACAATTAAATATATAATGCTGCAACAAAATATTGAACATAAATATTGTTCTACAACTTGAAAATGTTTTATTCAATAAATACACTGAAGGATGACAAACGAACATTTTGTTACAGAGTAATGGTAACAAGTTTTTTGAACCTTCAAGCTATAAAACTCACAATGTTGTACAAAGTTATTTTAAAGCAAAATATGTCTATTACATTAAGAAGTGCTTATGCAAAATTTAGATGTGGTATTGCTCCACTGAAGATAGAAACAAGACGTTATGAGAATAAACCAATAAATGAAAGATCTTGTTTTAAGTGTGAAAATAAAATTGAAGATGAGAAACATGTTTTACTTTATGTCCTTTAAATGTGACGTTCGAAATGTTTTGTATAGTGAGTAAAACATAATAAGTAATTGTTTGGCTTGTCTAATGACCATTTTTTATTTTTTTTTATTCTGAAATGACGAACTAGGCCAGGAGAATTCTAAATCCTGCTCTTATATTCAATGTAAAAGAACACATTTTTATTTGTATATAGCTTATGACGGGTGCTGCATGTGGAGCAGGTTCTGCTTACCCTTCCGGAGCACCTGAGATCACCCCTAGTTTTTGGTGGGGTTCGTGTTGTTTATTCTTTAGTTTTCTATGTTGTGTCATGTGTACTATTGTTTTTCTGTTTGTCTTTTTCATTTTTAGCCATGGCGTTGTCAGTTTGTTTTAGATTTACGAGTTTGACTGTCCCTTTGGTGTCTTTCGTCCCTCTTTTACATCTTAGATATATTCAATTTTAATATTATGTAAAATATCATTTATAATTAATCATGTAATAGTCACATATATCTTAATATTATGGCGTTTGCATATGTTTAAGTATTTAAGCTAATGCCATTGTACTGTTAGTTTTAATATACAAACTAATAGTAAAATTGCAAGATGCTTTATATGTATTCCAATGTGTAATAATGAATTATGTGTTTTGGAATGTATAATGTTAAACTAGTGGTGTTACTTTAAAAAGATATTGAATCTAAATATTTATTTAATCACAATGGAATCAATTTATTTCTTGCAATATCTTTTTGTGCTGTTTAAATCAAAATTCAATGTTTATAAAAGTATTCTACAATAGGGGCCTAGGGACTCCAGTATTTGATATATTCCTCTTCAAAGAGGTTTCAGAACGAAATTTTTTTAGTGTTCTTTTTTATAGTTTTTTAAAAGCATTTAACTTTGGCAATACTTAGTGTTCATTTGATTGGTAAATATAGTATTTTCGTAGCAGATTAATCTTATTTCAAACAAAATTCAATTTAACATTTCGTAGTTACTAATTAGAATAATCTTAATATACAAAATATTTGTCATTTCAAACAACCAGTTGTTTAGTGCATGCCAGAGACTTTCGACCATCGGACAGAAAATTTGATCACCGTTTTTACTAATGAAATTAAAGTGGTTGTTCGGAGACCGTTTGAATAATTTGTCGTGTATTTTAAAATTATAAATAATTTGGGAGAATACTCTTTGTAGAAGTTAGAAAATAAGAAAGAAAAAGCAAACTGTACGAAACAAATAGATAAAGATTTTTTATGCAATAATAAAATTTCTATTTTTCAGTTGTTTCTAGTTCTCAGCTTACACCTCTATCATTATGTCACTGGGATGGACATCAACCATGTAAGTAAATTCAAAGATGTATGATAAAAGTTAATTTGCAATTTAATTGTGTGAACGTATGTCTTACCTTATATAAGAATGACATATCCCCCCCTTTTTTTTTCATCATTTACAATTCTGTGGATATATTATTTTTTTCTTATAGGGTAAAATGTCTGGTTGAAGATTTATCGGGCATAGTACAATTCTAGAATTTGCTTGTCCACCCGTAAGTTCGTCTATCCGTCTGTTTTTCCGTAAGTCTGTTTGTCCGTCCGTCCGTTTGTATGTTCGTCTGTTAGTCCGTATATTCATCATTTTTCATGTTTTAAAGATATATTTTTGTTGAAGTACTTTGTCATTAAATTCTGGTAACACCAACTTGATTATTTTACACATTCCAATTAAAATGTGATCTTTTGAAAAAAAATTAATGCTAAATTATACTTTCAACACTAATTTCCGGATTCACTGAATAAAGTAATGTGATCGTGAGATCGGGTCATTGTGTCATGTGAAAACAAGTTTTTGTTCTAGTGTTTGACTTTTATCAATATAGTTAAATTATTTTCAATAAGTAGCCACACCTTTGGGATTAATTATGGCTTAAGTATTCTTTCATTTAATTTATTGAATAGGAATTTGATCTTATAGCCAGTCATTAGTTTTGATGTAATTTTAGATAATGTCAAAAAAGTTAGAAAACAATTATTTATCAAAATAGACCTTTAATCTGAAGTGTTTCACTACATTTTTTTTAATCAAAAAACGATAAATTCAAAAGTTATAGATGCGATTTTTAAATTGTTTTCAAGTAAGTTTGGAATGTTGCAATTAAGAAAAATCAGTCTATATTTCAATTCAATAACTTACGTTAATGAAGCATTGGTGTAATTTATCTTTTCTCGTCGATAAACTTGATATAACCGCTATTTGGTTTTTTTCTTCATTCAAGAATTAAGATATATTAAGTTCGCTTTGATTTGTGTTTTCTTTATTCAATTATCAGGGACAATTTGAAATAAGAGTCAAAACATCTGTTTATCAAAACAATCATTCATCTGGAAATTTCAAAACAATTCTTAAATTGAAGAAATATTAACTTAAAATTTCCATATGTTATAGATATAATAAATGGTGACCCCTGTATGAAACAATCTGTATGGAATGTACACGGAATATAGTAGGAAAATTGCTTTGAATTCCTACCAGAAAAGAGTAATATTCCAGTCAGACAGTAGTAGGAATCCACACGGAAAATAGTCGAAAAATTTAAATTAGCAGGAATTTGCAAATTAGGAGGAATAATTTGGTAGGAAAATAAAATTCCTACTAGAAAACCTGGTAGGAATTTTTCAAAATTCCACCCAGAAAAAAATATTTTCTGGTAGGAATCTAAAAATATACAAAATGTAAGTGTATATTCAAAAATACACAACTGGGTCAATGATAAGTTTGAATCTCAACAACAAAGAACAAAGGAAATTCATGGAATCAATTCCTTTTTAAACAAATAGACTTTTGAAATGTTTAAGGAAACTGCATGCAATATATGCAAGCTATAGAAAGTGTTATACATAAAGTACATGTAGATCTAAATTAGTTTAAAGAACAAATAATGAGTAATATTATGCACTATTAATGAATTATTAATTGATTACCAAATATTTTTGGCAGGCAGATAAAAAAAATCATCTTGAATGTATAAGAATTACCTTTAGTCTTGATTATCCATATTTTCTTACATTTCTACATTGTTATGTTGTGTGACCCTAGCTTGCATCATTGTATTCCAACACAACTTTTCAATCTTTCCCCTCCAACTTTTGAATTTGTGAACTGGAACTTGCTTGCATTTAACATTGCAAAATGTGTGTTATTTGCAAACAGGAATCCAGATCAAGATAACTTTCCAGGTAGAAAGATTTTCTGGTAGGAATATATAAATAAATTCTGGTAGGAATTTTGAACATGTAGTAGGAAAATAAATAATCAACTCAGATTTTCAAAACAGAAAAAAATCTCTACAGACTTTAACAATTCCACCTAGGTAGTAGGATTTTTGAAGTAGGAATATTAAAAAATCCAGTCAGACTTTTGTTCATTTCCATGTCCGTCTACTTTCTATATAGAATCTTTGAATCTAGGCGGATTCCTACTTCATTCCTACTAGTGTCTGGGTGGAATCCTACTACTTATTTCGTACGGGAATATGCGAAAAGATGAAAAGAAACAAAGGCATAAAGCTGAAAGCAAAAAAAAAAAAAAACCCAACTTTTGTTTTCTATTAATGTATTTGCCTTTGACATCCACGTTTTCGATACTAGTACATCAGTCAAAACGTAAAAATAGCCCTAATCAGTTTGAATAGAATACCCATCCGATGAAGAAAAACGCCAATATATTTCCTTTGGTTTAGTCCATTTGACTAAATATACAGTTTTCAGGATTGCTTCGTTGACCATTGTTGGTCTGTTCATAGTTTTGACTCTTTACTATGATTTTGTCTATCTATTTTCATCGCATGTCATAATTTTGTGTGTCTATCTTTCTTCATCGTGAGTTTAAAGATTTTTCTTTATGTTATATTTTCCTTCATCGCATGTCATATGTTTGTCTATTTATGTTCTATATCTCTTTATCGTAGGTCATACGTTTGTCTATTATGTTCTATCTTTCTAAAACGTTAGCCGTATAAAAAAAAGGGATGTAGTTTGATTACAATAGGCTCCTTCATGGTTAGTTCAAGTTAGGATTATAACAGTTGTTGTTCATTCGTTTGATGTGTTTTATCATATCATTTTCCCATTTGATTAGGGACTTTCCAATTTGAATTTTCCTCGGAGTTCAGTATTTTTGTGATTCTATTTTTTTCCATATTAGATAGGGGGAAATTATCATATGAAAATAGGTAAAAATAGTGTGAAAATACGGGAACACATCATTAAAACTGAGCATTTGCTTATAAACATCCATAGGATTCCCAATACGTTCATACTATTTCCACCTCTTTTCAAGTGGCTAGGTTTGTAATTTCAATGAGTTTTGTAGACTGTTATTCGTCTGTTTGTCGTATTTCGTTTTTTGCTATGGCATTGTCAGTTCAATTTGAACAATCGAGTTTGACAATACCGTTGTTATTATCCATCTTTGGGATTATCCACCTTTAGTATAATCAGCATTTGGTATTATCAACCTTTGGTATTATCAACCTTTGGTATTATCAGCTTTTGGTATTAATAACCTTTGGTATTATCAACCTTTGGTATTATTAACCGTTTGTATTATCCAAATTGGTATAAGCAGCCTTTGGTATAATCAACCTTTGGTATTATCAACCTTTGGTATTGTCAACCGTTTGTATTATCAACTTTTGGTATTATCAACTTTTGGTATTATTAACCGTGTGGTGTGTATTATCAACCTTTGGTATTTTCAGCTTTTGGATTATCAACTTTCAATATCATCCAACTATGGTATTATCTTCCTTTGGTATTATCCACCTTTAATATTATCAGCCTTCGGTATTATCCACTTTTGGTATTATCAGCCTTTGGTATAACAAGCCTTTGATATTATCCGATTAGTATTATCCTCCTTTGGTATTACAACCTTTGGTATTATCCATCTTTGGTATTATCAACCTTTGGCATTATCCACCTTCAACATTATCCGCCTTTGGTATTATCCACTTTCGGTATTATAAGCCTTTGGTATAATAGAGATTTCCAATAAACTGACATACGTACCTAACTCGACATACGCAGGTAACGGGACCGGTTATTGCTAAATAAAGGCAACAGTAGTATACCGCTGTTCAAAACTCATAAATCCATGGACAAAAAACAAAATCGGGGTAACAAACTAAAACCGAGGGAAACGCATTAAATATAAGAGGAGAACAACGACATAACACAGAAACGTAACACACACAGAAACACACAGACAACACACCACGAGAATAACAAATATAACATGAAAACCAAATACATGAAATTGGGATAGACAAGTACCGTGCCACGTCTTATCTCAATATCTCAAAAATAAGAGAAAACACAAACGACTCAACGTTAAAATGCAACACACACATAAACGAACAATAATATAACAATGGCCATATTTCTGACTTGGTACAGGACACTTTTAAAGGGAAATAAAAGTGGTGGGTTGAACCTGGTTTTGTGGCATGCCAAACCTCGCACTTTGATGGCAAAGTTAAATATAACATTGAGATGACAACATAATATTACAGGACTACAATACAAATAAATAGGAGAACATATTAGACAAAGAAAAAACATAATTAATAGATAACAAAAAGCATCAGGTTTAAAATTCAATACACCAAAAACGCGCCTTGTCCACACAAAAATCAACAGTGACGCCCAGATATAAAAGATCGAAAGTGAAAAAAGTGCAAAGTTGTACAGCACTGAAGATCAAAAGTTGAAAAGGTTTCGCCAAATACGGCATTGTTTTTATGCCCAGGATAAGAACATTCTTATTATATAGAACAATTCATGCTATTGCAAACAGTAAATTTTATCAAATGTATATGAAAGAGTTAACATAAAGAAACTGAAGTATTAACTAATTACAGAAAACTAAACCCGAATACATAACGCCAAGATGTAAAAGATCAAAAGTGAAAAAGGCACAAAGTTGTACAGCACTAAAGATCAAAAGTTGAAAAGGTTTTGCCAAATACGGCATTGTTTTTATGCCCGGGATAAGAACATCCTTATTATATAGAGTAATTCATGCAAACAGTAAATTTTAACAAATGTATATGAAAGAGATATACATAATGAAACTGAAGTATTAACTAATTACAGAAAACTGAACCCGAATACATAATGCTATTTAAGTTTAACACAGAATAGACACATCCGAATCAGTCTAGGCGTTAACGTAATTAAAAAAATGTGACGTCACATACGATGGCGAAACGGCACAAACATTATGCCACATTTGAATTTATGAAATTTAGAAACAGCATGACGTCACATATGAAAAACTATCAAAGTGAGATAGAATTAGGATTGATTTAAGATTATATTAGAACTAAATACTGATAATTCATTTAAACAAAATGCATATTGCAATACTTATTAATAGCAATTAACTGTAATATATATATGTCCAGTTTGTTATGAATCCAATTTCAAACGTAAATAATCGTTCAAAATTTAATATAATTAATAAAGGCGGTGATTACTTTTTCTATCCGTATTTCTAACCAATTAATTTTGTTAAATGCGTTACTCAGGTTTTAATTAAGTAATGATACCCATTCATAATAAATTTTATTAATATCAAATATTTCTAAAATGATGTAAAAAGAAACAAATCATGATTTTTATGTATCACGTGATTATTGAGTCTTCACTGTCATAAGACCACGTATATATATGCATCTTTACCTATCATACGATTCATTTGAGTTGTCTTTCATGGTTTTGATCATGACTTTATTTTTACGATATGCTTTTCCAAATTTGATGAACCTTTCATTATTTGAGATTTGTAATTGCTTTTGTTTGTCGTTATCAGATTAATGTCTCTTCTTCTTTTCGTTTTTTAATGTTGTATAATATTAAACTTCCGTAGGTATTTATTATAAGATCGATTGTGAACTCAAAGTGTTAATCAGAATGCGTCTCTGTTAAAGTTGATAATTGGGATGGCATCATACTTTATTAAGCATCAGTTCGACCGCTCGCTTCTTTTGCAGTGAATCTCCTTAAGTTAATTTATCATCGCCGATTTTTTATCGATAGGGAAAACATACGTCAACGGGAAGTGTAAATTTAAAAAATAATAATACAGGTCTTGTACTTTTTTCAAATTTAGGAGTTGACATACACTTTTCTTTCAAAGGAAAGTCAACGAACATTAAAAAAATTATATTGTAATTGAAAATAATGTATGTCAATAAATATGTGCTTCAATTCGTTATATAAATTGTTATTTGGAAGGTGTACTTGATTCGCAACTGATGACTAATAATCTGCATATAAACATTGACCACTGTGGATAGTAAACTATCAATTTATAGTACATAGTAATTGGCTAAAAAATATACTGCCTCCAAGTATCTCTGATTGAAAATGAATGAAAATGCCAATTGAGATAGTTGTTACATTTTTCAGTCTTTACGGGACTTTTCTTGTACTCATAATTGTCCAAAAAGAAGTAGATTCTAAAGCTATTACGTATATTGATTGATTTTGCGGAAATTTTTAGTTTCCATTTTTGTTTCGCTTTGGGGGGTATGTATATAAAAAAAAGTGACAACTATGCCACAGTTCCATGGACAGGTTCACCAGAGAAGGTGTTACACGACTGAAAAAAAACCATTTTATATTCATAATTTTATACTTGTACATGTGATCAACTGGTGGCAGACTGACTGGTTTACTCGTAGAAAGACAAGTGTGTCTATATAGTGGTTACACTTTCTTGTTACCTAAGCATATGACAATGCGGCATGTATAAAAAGGTATATGCATTTATCATTCTCATTTTATGACCCCTTAATATATACTAGTATGTAATATTTGTGGCTGGACAAAAGACAAACATACGTATGCTCTTCCTCATAAGTATTATAGCTTGAGGCTAAATCTCCGTCGTAAGTACATGTATTGTACATATAGCCTGAGGCTTCTTCGTCGTAAGTATTATAATTTGAGGCTTAATTTTAATCTGATATTTCAGCCAATTTATGTCGAGAAGTTATTTTACGCATGCATCTCTATGAAGCATTTATAAATATCAAAGTTTAAGCCAATAGAGATCAATAGAGATCATACAAGTATGTTTAGCAACTGATCATGTTCCAATTAAAACAGTAGTAAGAAAGGGCTGACTCGTGAGACTGAAATGAAGCATAAAAACAGCAATTTCTAGTATTTCCAACTAAACCATGTATCGATCTGACAGTATTCAGTCCTGATAAACACTATCTTAAAAACAACTACAACTTATAAATAAAGAATAATTATCAAGTTTATAATACTGATCAACTATGTTGTACTGTTACACCATTGACCTAGTATGGATGTGTCTGTCCCAAGTCCGGAACCTGTAACTCAGTGCTTATCTTATGTTGTTGTGTCTTCGTTAAAACAATTTAACATTAATTTGGCTGTTAGTTTTCTCGTTTTAGGTGTTTTACATTTGTCATTTTGATGCTTCTTATAGCTGACTATGTTGTATGGGTTTTACTCATTGTTGAAAGTGGCCTATAGTTGTTAAAATTTTTGTGTGATTTGGACTCTTGTGAACAGTTGTCTCATTTGCAATCATGCTACACCTTGTTTTTTGTGCATATCACAAATTAAGTATACAACATTCATTGACAGTATAGAAACAAGATCTTTCGTCATGTCAAGAGCACAGTGTCTGTAGGACTATTAGTGGTCATAACTGTATAGCAGATAATATGTAGTTTCCATGTGTACATTCGATTACACGTCATTCTCACATTTTTGTGTTCAGCGAGGAACTAAATCACGGAAAAAATCAAATAAGTATGTAGTCTCAACTCTAAAATCTCAAGCGAGATGTCTAATGTTCAGACATTTTTGTTTATAAAGTATTTATCATAGTTGAACGACAATCGTTGAAGTTTTTTTCTTGCAATACAATCTGTGATTATGATATTTGAAAGAGGTAACCCGCTGAAGTTGTCGATAATTGAATTCATACTGACAAGCGAAGCGATGCAAAAAATAATGTGGAGATTTATACGCTAAAAATTTGTATAGATATTGTGGAAACATGAGATTTTCAGCGATCGAAAAGGGGGAGGGGGATACGCCTTCTACCCTGTATCCTCGAATGCACGTTACGGTATACATGGACATACATTTGTATAGGTAAAGACGAAAAAGTACAATTTGATAAATATATCAATGATATGAATTGCTGCCCACATCAAATTATCTTCAATTAAATTATAAATGTTCGAGTACACCTTTTACATTCGGGTGTGTTGGAATTTTCTTTGAATGTTTAAACTTGTAAAAACAATTAAAAAACAACCATCTTGCTTCGGAATTCATCATTTTAATATTTTCATGCTAACTTTTGTCTTGGAAGTTTTTGAAATTCATAATTGGAAAAGAATTAAAATATGGGTCAAGTGAAATGACAAGAAATGATTGGTGTATTTGATTACAAGTTTCTAACTTACGTATTTCATTATAATATTTGTTTCAATAAAATCGTTCTAAGTTTAATGACAAAATATTTAAAGATTAAAAAATTAGTTAGGGTTGATTTTTACTTAAAATATATTCCAGCACACAATGCGTGGTCGAAGTGCAAACAATGTATGCAGTGTATGCTCCCCCCCCCCGTCATGCTTCAATGTAATAGGACGAAATACGTCGGTTATGTCGAATAAAGTCATTTTGTTAGAAATCTCTACTAAGCCTTTGGTATTATCCGATTTGTATTATCCTACTTTGGTATTATCAACTTTTGGTACTATCCACTTTTGGTATTATCAACCTTTGGTATTATCAACCTTTGGTATTATCAATCTTTTGTTTTATCCACCTTTGGTATTATTCACCTTTGGTATTATCAACCTTGCGTATTATCCATCTTGTGTATTATTAGTCTTTGGTATTATCCACCTTTGGTATTACCAGACTTCGGTATTTTCCACCTTTAATATTATCAGCCTTTGGTATTATCCAGCTTTGGTATGATCACCCTTTTGTTATTATCACCTTTGGTATTATCCACTTTTGGTATTATCAGCCTTTGGTATTATCAGCCTTTGGTATTATCAACCTTTGGTATTATCATCCCATGGGATTATCAGCCTTTGGTATTATCCACCTTTAATATAATCAGCCTTTGGTATAATAAGCCTTTGATATTATCAGCCTTTGGTTTTATTCGCCTTAGGCATTATCGGGTAACCTTTTAAGTTGATGAGTTTGTGTGAAACTGTTAGAAATATATTAAGTTTTACTTATATGATTTTTTTTCAATTTGAGTTTATACTTTTTAAAAGTCATATTCAACAAAATTTTATCATTTTTCTGATTTAGGCCCTGTAAATGAGATTAAATTCTGAAAAAATATTTTACCACTGAATACATTTGATTAATCAATTAGTATAATTTCGAGCGCTCTGTTTTGTCTTCTGGAGGAACAAACGTGTACAGTTCATATAGCACTTGGAAACACATGGAGTATAATTTCAGATAGGTCAAATAGAAATCTGGACTTTTTATTTGAAGATTATAAGAAATTAAACCGACTATGATAAACGTTATAATTTCATCAATATTTATTGTTAAATTTGTTTTCATTTTAAAAATGAACCAATTCAAAAACAATTTAATTTGCTATGGTATTTTGTATAAAAATATTGAAAATTCAGATTTGTATAGTATCGAAAGTTTAGTCTAAATAAACAGTTGTCTGTATTAAAAAGCTATATATACAACATAACAGGTGTTTTGATTGAATAATATTTAACAAAAAATCAATATATATAGCGAATCTTTTTAATATGGCCAGTGCTTTTTTTTTTCAGGACAGCAATTCACATTCAGGGACAGAATTTGTACTTGCCTTTCCAAAGGGCATTGGCACTAATTATTTGCGTTTGTACATATCAACACCGGTAAATGAAACTTTCTCTGTACACATCGAAACTCCATTACTTAGTCATACGAGTATGAATGTAACCGTATCAGGTAGAGCAGAAACCGTTGTTGAAATTCCATCAGATCTGACTGTTTTCGGTACTTCCAAAAGTGATAAGAGTATTCTTGTTCAAGCCGACAATGTTATTGTATTATTCGCATCTAATATGCAATACCTCAGCGGTGATTCCTTCATTGTTTATCCCGTTGAAGTACTTAGTACTGAATACGTATCTGTTAATTTGCAATCAAAGGTTATTGCATATCAGTCAATGAGTGCAGTCATCGCTGTAAATGACCATACTATTGTTCACCTTAGTCTACCGTTCGGATCTTCCGTAACGTATAATGGGGATACTTATACATTTGGAAGTCAGTTATCGGTCAATTTGTTGAAATATGAAATATTTCAATTTTCATCTATGGATGATTTATCAGGTACAACTATAATGTCAAATTATCAAATAGCAGTCATAAGTGGTCATCAATGTGGTAATCCATCAGTTAGTGTGTCTGTAACTATAGATATGATCCTGGAAATGCTCATTCCATGGAAGTATTGGTCAACACATTATATAGTGATTAGTAACCCTGTGTTTTACTCCGGAGCCGGCGAACTTATTCGTATTTTCACGCTTTGTGAGAATGCTAATGTAATAATTGATAAATCAGGAGTTCGTTCACAAATCCATGTGAGCCAAGAGTCTTTTTATGAATTTCCTCTAAGTTTAAATGAATCAGCAGTAATAACCTCGGACATACCCGTGCTCGTTTCGCAAGTTCTATCTTCTCATCCTTATGCTAGTGGCAAATCAGGGGATCCGAGATTAGTTTTACCGGCCCCAGTAGATTTCTGGCTGAATGAATACACTTTTAGTACACCGGGAATGTCTTCCAGTGGAAGTTTCGAACATGGGCTTGTTCTTGTGACTTACAGTAAGGTTAATGATACAATAACTTTAGACAACGAGAGTATAGAGCCGTCCCGCAAATGGTATAAAATCGCTGGTACAAATTTGAGTTACACTAATTTGTCGCTATCCCAAGGAGCTCATACGTTGAAATGCATCGGAAATTTTAAATGTTGGGGATATGTTTTTGGAATTGGTGAGCATGAAGGATACGGTACATCGATTGGCAGGAGTTTTATAAAGGTAAATTTATTTGAAATAAAATATAATATTATCATGTTAAATGTATATTCTATGCAAATAAAGGAGTAGGTCCGGTAAGACCCCTTTTTCCCCCAAAATAAAACAGTTTTACAAAATTGATTAATGTAAACTTTTTTATCTATTGGACAGTTGAATGCTTCTGCTACATAAATATGGGCTGTTTTTGACAATACAATGCACAAATATCTGGTTGTAGCACCATTAAGTCATGCTAAATTACTGAAATCTTCTAAATTCTATCATTTTAGTTAAATTTTAGACGGTATCCGTGTAAAACGAAAGTGGCCGCATTCGTGTTCATCCTTAATATTGAAATGTAAGTTGTATGTTATGATAATACAAAACATATATAAAGGTTGTGGATGAACACGGATGCGGCCACTTTCATTTTTGACAAATACCATCTGAAAAGTTACGTTTTTTGGCATATTTGAGAGATTTTTCATATTTGAGCTTGAATCGGATCGTTTTTAATGACTAAATTAGTTAAAATCTTTCACAAAAACTAATTGGATCAAGTGAAATAGACACTTAAGTGTTTAAAAAGTGGTCGAAATCTTTCGTCAGATGAGACTGAAATTTGAGGCCAAAATGAGTCCTTACCGGGCCTACTCCTTTCAATATCAATGTCATTGTAAAATTACATGTGTCATACCAGAAATGAAGCTATTTAATTTAAATTTATGTTACTCTGGTATCTATGATAAGTATATTACCCATCAGTTTTCTTCAATGAAAAAAGAAAAGATAAAAAAGGATAAAAAAAAACCCACCGCAAACTCAAATTTAATTAAAATGTTTTATTTACAGAAAAGAACAACTGATTCTAACTTTTTGGGTAAGTACATATTTTAAACAATTTCGACAGCAAAACACCTTCAACTATATTAATTAAACATGAAAATATATCTATCAATTTGAATAAACTATATTTTGTTTGTATTATTGTAACTGTTGAACTTCATAAAACAAATACAATTCATAACTGAAGTCATAAGTATGAATGAATATTTCGTTAAAAGCCAAACAAGGTATTTGAATAAACTCATCATATATACCAGGATTGAAATTTTGCATTTGCGCAAGACGCGCGTTTCTTTTACAACAGATTCACCAGTGACGCTCGAATTTACGTTCATTGGAGGCTTCCTAGTAAGCAAAGACGCTTTGAAACTGATTTGATACTCAAAACAGCCGAACTGATAAAAGATCAAATACGAATTGTAGGGGCAAACCAACTCCTCAATACTAGTCCATTTTGAAATATTTCCCTTTTTTGTTTTGATTGAAGAAAATGTTTACTGTTTAATCAAGTTAATCCAGTTTAGCCCGTTGGTGCCTTTTTTTAGATCTGAAGATAGCTTCAAATTATTGTGTGATCCTTTAAATTTACAGAGCAAAATTAAATTCGATAGATACTTATATTTTTACATTTCTTTTATCAATTGGATTTGATTGACAATCAAATACTGTTGACAACACCAGTTTTCACAGCCACTGCTAAGTCTCGTACTGAATGCGGCAAGATGTGTTTTTTGTATTCCTGTTCATTCATGTCCTTTCGGTCTACAGATGGACTTTGCTATCTTTATACAGAAGATCAAACATGTAGTCCAAAGAGTGTTTCATCAGATTTTAGACGTTATCTTCTTAGAAAAAAGTGAATTATCTATAATTATTTTTGTAAAGTTTTAACCTTTTTCATTTTTTACAGTTTACCATTCTAATGAGCATAATCTCGAATATAGATATATATTCATTTTATCAACAAAAAAATAAATGTGTAGGATGTTGTTAATATTTTTGTAGAATTTCTATTATTTACACGCACTTGACTCGAATGTCCCAGACAGATGAGTAGTAATTTATAAGATCTATCATACGTTGTTCTTAAGATTTCTGAATTTACCGACATCGCTTTGTTTCTTTGATGACATGACCATCACATTTGCGTTAATTTCAAAAATGAGAAGAGGTGGTAGAATATTAATATATATATTAATAGTACGAATATTCACATAAATTAGAATACAGTCAATCTTAGCAATTTAATCGACCGTTGGACCTGCAACAATGAGAAAAATCAGTATCGTATAGTCGGCAATAAAAGTACCCAGCATGTAACAGATATGAAACAATTGAGAAAACTAAGAACCTTATTTATAACAAAACAAGTTATGAAAGACAAAAATGACAGATATAAACCTTTGACAACCAATAAACTACAAGCTCCTGACTGCAACAGACACACAAAGTTAACGAAATATAAACATCAGTTGAAAAAGTTCCACTCATCAGATAGAAACAAGGCAGAAAAACATCAAACAAGCAAACAAACAAAACAAACCGGTCGTTGTAGTGTATTTATCCATCACTCGTCCTTAACATAAAAAATACAATGAAGATAGATCTGAGAATACTCGCAGATACCGACAGCTTGTTAAGAGCCAATAACACCAAAACAATAAAATAATAATACACCTTAGACTAAAAAAGCAATCAGAACACATCCAACATAAATTCAGATTCAATAAAATCATTGCAAAGTCAGAGAAAAACGTTACCTTTTGCAATGCTAAAATAAAAGTGTCGACCGGTTGTAGTACTTTAAAAGTGTGAACGTGTAAAACAAAACTATTTAGTAAGATTTTAATTCACTGATATATAAATCATTACTCATAACAATGAACAATGTTCAAAGATCTAATCATAATTTTGAATAAGTAACCTTTAAGAATAACTTTATTTAAAATATTGATAAATCTACACAGATCGTTTATAAATATCCGGGCTTGGTTAACAAAGTTAACGTAAAATTGATGATGTGCTATTCCGCCAGAAATCAGTTTTTAACAAGTACATACAAAGTTGAAAACCAAATCTTTGTATCTATTGAAGAATTTGGTCCAAGTTTTAAGTGATTTGTGGTAACGAAATCTCGACTTGATAATTTACTACTATTAAAACAATGGCTCTGTACTTATACATCCTGCAATTATGTTTTGTGCTATGGCACTTTTAATTTTTGCTAATGTGTTTTGTCTTTATTCTTTTTTGTGCTTTATAATAAATTTGTTTGTTTTTATAGTGATTAAGATTATAAAGCATTGTTGACTGCTGTGACCCTATTTTTGACATTTGTACATATTATGTCCATGATACCAAGTCAGGAATATCACAATTGTTTTCAATTCATTTGAAATGTGTTAGAGCTTTCGATTTGACATTTGATAAGGGAGATTTCATTTTTGAATTTTCCTCGGAGTTTAGTATTTTTGTAATTTTTACTTTTTACTAGTTATACATAGATTACGCTTATTGAAATTCAAAACACCACTACGAACACATGCATACTGAACTAGTTGAATACCAAGCTTATTTTGTGGTACATAAATTCAAATTAAATAAAACCTAAAAAGGAGGAAAAGAATGAATATCATATAAACAGAATGTCACTGGCTACAGTTTATAGTTAGAAAATACGAGAATAGAGTCAAAAGAAAAAATATGTTAATGTGTGACAGAACTCCAATGAATCAAAACCTGACATTGATTACGGTTTCTAACGTTCTTCAAGTTTCTACACAATATTTTTTTATCATTATTATGAAATTAACAATTTTATCGATTCGAAATTTATAAACTTTAATTAAAAAAAAAACACCACATACACTACATGCACCCGCAACAGTTAACAAAAAGAATATAGAATCAAAAGTATGAACTACACAAACCCCTTCAAATAATTATAGTGCATTCAGGCTCTCGGGAAGGATAACTGGTTCTTTATCACTGTTACAAACCATCATTTAGACCAACACAAACTCACAGATGATATCGGCTAAACTTCCGTTCTGTTGCCATTTCACGAATGTGGTCTTCTGAATTAGACTATTAACTGGTTTTGTAATAACATGTGCAACACACGAGTGCCACATGTAGATCAGTATCTGCTTACCATTCAAGAGCACCTTAGATCACTCTCATTTTTTGTTAGGTTTGTGTTGCTTAGCATTTAGTTTAAATGTTATGTCTTGTGAACTATTATGCGTCTGTTTCTTTTTTTTCTTTTTTAACCATGGAGATGTCAGTTAATTTCCGACATATGAGTTGGAATGTCCCTCTGGTTACATACTCCTTTTTTAAATACAAGCGGGAATACATATTCTAAGTTTTACGTAGCATTTCATTTAATAAAGACAATGCATATTACCGTAGAACTCTCTTTGTGTCTAAAACTGGGACACTTGTAATATGAAATTTCTTGAAAAATTATATCATAGAACGGAAAGTTGATTTGCACTTCTTTTTTAGTCAAAGGTCGAAACACAGGTCTGTGCTGCATATATTTAATATTTATACGCCCAGAACTTGTAAAAGTTTAATCTTATACTTAAATTCTCTATTATCCCTACTCGTACCGTTTGTCAGCTTTAGAATTCATTTTTCACCGCAAGAGTATGCTGTTATACTGGTAACAGTCCCCAATTATGTATGTTTGAGATGAAACATAAAATCATATATAGGAAACAGTATGTCAACAATCAAGTTATCTATGAATATTAAATATCTATATTTCATCGAAAGAGGCGTGATTTGAGAAACAGCTGTATTTACAAAGTGCAACCTATACTAATATTTATTCAAATAGAAAATTCTCTAAAATCTTTTTTTTCACAAAACAATACTTCTTTACCAGAATTATAGCCTTAAAGAAATCAGTGTACATACTTTTAGTATAAGTCTCCTTTTACAGTACATTTTATACCCCTACCCCTGTGTCAATTTTTTAAAGAATTTGAAAACAAGACTTTAATTATTGCTAGCTTGTTTTCTGACATGAAACCTGTTTGAACCTTATTAAATAACAAATTGAAAGCATTTCAAAATAATATAACTGTAATCTTTAGTAGTTAATGGGTCCAACATTCAAGTTTATTGAAAATTCCAAATCCTGTCACTGTCTTCAATTCACATCTTACTGCCTTAAAACCAAGTTTCAACCCACCACTTTTATTCCCCTTTAAAAGTGTCCTGTACCAAGTCAGGAAGATGGCCATTGTTATAATATTGTTCGTTTCTGTGTGTGTGTTGCATTTTAACGTTGAGTCGTTTCTGTTTTCTCTTATTTTTGAGATAAGACGTGGCACGGTACTTGTCTATCCCATATTCATGTATTCGGTTTTGATGTTATATTTGTTATTCTTGTGGTGTTTTGTCTGTTGCTTGGTCCGTTTCTGTGTGCTGTTGCGTTTCGGTGTTGTGTCGTTGTTCTCCTCTTATATTTAATGCGTTTCCCTCAGTTTTGGTTTGTTGCCCCGATTTTGTTTTTTGTCCATGGATTTATGAGATTTGAACAGCGGTATACTACTGTTGCCTTTATTTACTGTATTTGTCAATGAAAGTTCACAATTTCTGTCTCAAATGGTCAGTTTAAAATTGTTGTCACAAAGTAGTATCTCTAACCATATATCTGAAGTAGAAGTGATTAAACAACAAATCCATATTTGTAAACATTGTATGTATGAAGGTACCAGTCTGGTATACGAATTCAATAAAAGAAAGGACTGCCTACATTTGATTTTTGCATAACTTCCAAGCACATTTATTGTTTTATAAAAAAAAACAACGTTAACATAATAAATGCATAGTAATTACAAGTTAAATTATTTATTTTATTAACGATAGGGTAGGCATTTTTCTTTGTTTTTTTACCCCTGGGACCCCACATTTCCTAAATTATCCTTCTGTTTTTTTTGCAATGTGGAAAATTTAGTACATATTTAGGATAAAACACACTATTGTAAGAATAATTGAAGTAATTTTGTATTTCTAGCTTGTATATTTTTTTATGCCGTAGTCACAAAAAACACATTTACTTGGTACGGCTTACTTTTAGGTTATCGACAGAACAAAAACAACGCACCAACACTAAAAACTAGTCAAAATATTTACTAAATTTTATCATCGGTATAAGGACATCATTCGTAAATATAGCTCAACATGCAGGCTTCGTATACGTTCAGGTATTTCACATCCAATATTTTATGGAAATATTCTTTATAAAGCACAAACATGTCAGTATTCACCTCAGAAGCTTACACATCCTTTAAATACAATTATTAAGAAGGGATATAGTTACGATACTGTTGTCAGGTCATTAAAGATTGCATATTTTGGCGTTAATATTGATTCACTTATAGGGTCTGTGCATCGGAAATAAACACATTTATTATAAAAAAACCAGCTGTTGGCATGACACGGGTTATGTTCTTCTCATATATGTTATAATGGTAGGATACTAAACCCCTCACGGGGAGGATTGTGCCTGATATGCATATAATGAAGACATACTTTTTCAATCAGTTAAATTGAGGTCTGGAGTTGGTATGTCAGTTCTAGTAGTCTGATGTTATTTATGCATTATTGTCATTATCCTTAATTTCTTTGGTTACATCCTCTGACATGAGAATAGGATTTCTTTTGAATTGAATTTGAATGTGCGTATTGTTATGAGTTTACTTTTCTGCATTGGCTAGAGGTATAGGGGAGGGTTGAGATACCAGAAACATGTTTAACCCCTCCGCATTTTTGCGCCTGTCCCAAGTCAGGAGCCTCTGGCCTTTGTTAGTCTTGTATTATTTTAACTTTTAATTTCTTGTACAATTTGGAGTTTAATATGGCGTTAATTATCAATGAACAAGTATATATTTGTTTAGGGGCCAGCTGAAGGACACCTCTGGTGCGGGAATTTCACGTTGCATTGAAGACCTGTTGGTAACCTTCTGCGGTTGTCTCTTTGGCACATTCCTATTTCCATTTTCAATTTTATTCAGGAAGGATCAATGAGTTCAACGACGATGTTAATATAAGCACTTTGAAAAATTTGAAAAACAAATATGCATATATTAGAAAATAATTTTGAATTCAGGCTTTTAAGGGAACTATGCATACTGAATATATGAACTGTGAATTCATGCTGAGTCTTCATAGTTAAGGCCTAGATTTTTTTCAATCTTCATGAAATGTTTATAAAACTTCATATCTCACTTGATTTGATTTTTGGTATTTTAACGCCACTTTTAAGCACCGCATTTAGGCTATTTCATGGCAGCCAGTTTTTATTAGTGGATGAAGCCGGAGTGCCGGGAGAAAACGACCGACCTTCGATAGGAAAAACTGACCATCCATGTCAATAAAGATTAGAGTCGAGTGCACCCGCAAAAGCGGGGTTCGAACTGACATTCATATTTGTGTTAATTCCTTTAAAATCTCTGATATTAAAACATTTTTGTAAAATTCTGTATGTTTTTTTTCCAACCCTATATAGGTTGCATTTCTGTAAATATAGACAATGCAATTCCCCATAGGAACCCCTTTTGCAGCTAATACTGGTATATGTTATATATCTATTTATAAAGTGCAACATATAGAGTGCGTCATTTAATTAGGTCTATATTGATTTAGTGATCGCTAAAAAAACTTAATCTAAAGGTTATCAATTTAGAACTGTAATGCGAATTATGAAAAAAGTTTTAGTCGGTTCCATTATTGAGATTGTTATGATGGAGAGATCTAAGTTGTTCAAGAAGGGTAAGCAGATCCTGCTCCAATTTTTGGCACCCGTCATGTAATTACAAATCGGTAAATAACCACATTCGTGCAAAGGGAAGGGGATTGTAGTTACGACGTGAAAAACATATATGATATCATCTATGAAATGGTTATTCCATAACGGTCAACCAACTCGTGATGGCGTCCTTGAAATTTACGAGAGGATGATTTCAAGTTCACCATTTGAAACTTTTGGTTTAAAAATTTTCCTTTTGAGTAACAATCCTCTATCAAGAAAATTATGATAGGAAGAACAATCCATGGAAATCGTATCAATTGGGAGATATATACTTCATATGCAGACTCTGTTGGAATGTTGCTACATAGAAGCTAAAATTATCTCTTTTGTCGTAACGTTTTGTTTACAACCAGCCCAAAACAAACTAAGTTCCTGAATGAAAATTTCCACAGTACAATTAGAAATTTCGCAATTATTTCAAGCAAATATATATTCTAGATAACGGTAAGAAGCAATTAAATGGAATTTAATCGGATCGTAAATGAGTTTTACCATAAAATATGATTCATAACAATACAGTCTGCTAATGAGGATCTACAATTTGTACCTATAAATTGAATGCAACCTATCGTTAAATTTTATTGCCAAAACGTATTTTATGTTGTCAAGGAATTATTGACAGCTTTAATTATTTCCCAGCCCGATTAAGACTTTTTATTTCATTTTTACACCCTAAACAACAAAGTTCCGGAGGGTATAATGTTTTGACCCATCCGTCTGTCCGTCAGTCCGCCCGTAGTCCCTCAGTCATATTCTTGTCATCGCAACTTCTCTGAAACAACAAAACAGAATTTCATGAAACCTTGAAAACAATAAGGACATACTATTTAGATGTGCGAATCGTCAGGAAATTACGATTCATTTTTTTGTAGTAGTTATGCCTCTTTGAACTTTTGACCTAAATATACTACTGCAACATCTTGTAATCCCAACTCCTCTGAAACCACACACTAGAATTTCACGAAACTTTGCAGTTAATAAGCACATTATATGAAAATGTGCATAGTTATACACAAGAATTTTTTTATCAGTTGACTTTTGTAAAGTTATGAGTCTTTTAACTAAGGAATCTGGTGGGATTTTGTATGTCCACTGACAATGTGGGGGCGTGGGGTATATGAGCGTGCTCACAAAGGTTCTTTAATTTATTAAAAAGAAGGTTTTCTGCAACTAAATCTTGAACAATTAAAAAAAAGAACCATGTAAGTAGAAAAGGGAACTGCTGTTTGATAAGATTGTATGATAGTGTAGTGTACAGAGTCGAAAACTCCTAACTGACAATCGAAAGCACTTAATTCACAAAGACTTGTAAAGAGTTCAATACACTCAAAATCATTTCCATATCGTTAACTACACAAAACTAAGAAATAGTGTATTATTGTAATTATTTCACGATCTGGATCAAAACAGAAAATTGTTAGGGATGAAATCAATATTGCGTAGGCGATTACGTAAATTAAATATCAGAAAAAAGTTAAATGTTATGTAATGAAACATCAAACTTGTATTGTTTTATAATTATGCTGTTTCATGTGCTTAATTGCGATAATTACGATAAGTATCATTTCTGTACTTAACTAATGTGGCCCCGCTCCAGTCATGCTTCAGTGATTCACTATATATCCAACCATTTTTTCTACGAAATGGGGGCTAGGCCCCCTGCAGCCGCCGCTGGTAAGATAAGAAGCTCTTCGAAATGTTTTCTCACCGTTGTACGAATTATGATTACATTTCTAGTAATTTAGGAGACTCTCAAAACCCCTGTTTCAGTGTTGGCTTCAAGGAGAAAAAAATCTTCATTCACTTAAATAGTGAAAATATTTTTGAGAAAAGTCGGTTATTTAAAAACATCTAATAAGTTCATCGGTTTTACATCTTTATTCTATGGGATAATGTTCTTATTTTTTATTATTAAGGTTAATTATAAACTGAATACCACACTGTCGAATTTCATTGCATACAAATGTAAATATAGAATCCACGTTCTACAATTTCAGGTGCATTAGAGATATTGACAATGTACTACTGGAAGATAACATCTGATAATTTTAAATTGGTTGATATTAAAAAACACATTACAAATAATAATTAGTTTAATTTTTGCCACGCTGGAATTAATGACCCTAAAATATCTTCAAAATTACCAGAAACTCATCTAATGATATTTTGAATAATTCATAGCATAGTAATTATTATTAGAAACGAAATTAGAAAATTCAATTGGTCAACACAAATCGTTACGTTAGTTTATAAGAGTGAGAGTGAAGATTTCATATCCGTTTTCTGAAGAAAATGGAAATGCGTTCCAATTGGAATACGGTAATTATTTGTAGTGTTTTATATATTATTTAACAATGCAATACTTCTTTATAAACAAAGTTTTAATTTTGATTGTATGATTATAGATTTATACTTTATGTCTTTTTTTATACTGATTTAAAAAAAAAATGCAACAAATAGACTAGCACAACATGTATGAAGAAAGGTATACAGAATACCATATTCACACACAGGACGTTTTAAATGATAAACAACAATTAAATATATAATGCTGCAACAAAATATTGAACACAAATATTGTTCTACAACTTGAAAATGTTTTATTCAATAAATACACTGAAGGATGACAAACGAACATTTTGTTACAGAGTAAGGGTAACAAGTTTTTTGAACCTTCAAGCTATAAAACTCACAATGTTGTACAAAGTTATTTTAAAGCAAAATATGTCTATTACATTAAGAAGTGCTTATGCAAAATTTAGATGTGGTATTGCTCCACTGAAGATAGAAACAAGACGATATGAGAATAAACCAATAAATGAAAGATCTTGTTTTAAGTGTGAAAATAAAATTGAAGATGAGAAACATGTTTTACTTTATTTCCTTTAAATGTGACGTTCGAAATGTTTTGTATAGTGAGTAAAACATAATAAGTAATTGTTTGGCTTATCTAATGACCATTTTTTTTTTATTCTGAAATGACGAACTAGGCCAGAAGAATTCTAAATCCTGCTCTTATATTCAATGTTAAAGAACACATTTTCATTTGTATATAGCTTATGACGGGTGCCGCATGTGGAGCAGGATCTGCTTACCCTTCCGGAGCACCTGAGATCACCCCTAGTTTTTGGTGGGGTTCGTGTTGTTTATTCTTTAGTTTTCTATGTTGTGTCATGTGTACTATTGTTTTTCTGTTTGTCTTTTTTATTTTTAGCCATGGCGTTGTCAGTTTGTTTTAGATTTACGAGTTTGACAGTCCTTTTGGTGTCTTTCGTACCTCTTTTACATCTTAGATATATTCAATTTTAATATTATGTAAAATATTATTTATAATTAATCATGTAATAGTCACATATATCTTAATATTATGGCGTTTGCATATGTTTAAGTATTTAAAAAATCAAAATTCAATGTTTATAAAAGTATTCTACAATAGGGGCCTAGGGACTCCAGTATTTGATATATTCCTCTTCAAATAAGTTTTTGAACGAAATGTTTTTTTAGTGTTCTTTTAAATAGTTTTTTTTAATACTTCTTGTACATTTGATTGGTAACTATAGTATATTCTTAGCATAATAATCTTATTTTAAAAATGCAATTTAACATTTTCGTAGTTACTTATTAGAAATATCTTAATATACAAAAGCAGATCAATATTTGTCATTTCAAACATCTAGTTATTTAGTGCATGCCAGATAATTTCGGCCATCGGACAGAAAATTGGATCATCGTTTTTACTAATAAAATTAAAGTGGTTGTTGAGTTTGAATAATTCGTCGTGTACTTTTAAATTATAAATAATTTGGGAGAATACTCTTTGTAGTAGTTAGAAAATAAGAAAGAAAAAGCAAACTGTACGAAACAAATAGAAAAAGTTTTTATGCAATAATAACATTGCTATTTTTCAGTTGTTTCTAGTTCTCAGCTTACACCTCTATCATTACGTCACTGGGATGGACATCAACCATGTAAGTAAATTCAAAGATGTATGATAAAAGTTAGTTTGAAATTTAATTGTGTGATCGTATGTCTTAGCGTATATAAGAATGACATATCCCCCCCTTTGTTTTTATCATTTACAATTCTGTGGATATATATTTTTTTCTTATAGGGTAAAATGTCTGGTTTAAGATTTATCGGACATAGTACAATTCTAGAATTTGCTTGTCCACCCGTAAGTTCGTCTATCCGTCTGTTTTTTCGTAAGTCTGTTTGTCCGTCCGTCCGTCCGTCTGTATGTTTTAAAGATATATTTTTGTTGAAGTACTTTGTCATTAAATTCTGGTAACACCAACTTGATTGTTTTACACATTCCAATTAAAAAGTGATCTTTTGAAAAAAATTAATGCTAAATTATACTTTCAACACTAATTTGCGGATTCACTGAATAAAGTAATGTGATCGTGCGATCGGGTCACTGTGTCATGTGAAAACAAGTTTTTGTTCTAGTGTTTGACTTTTATCAATATAGTTAAATTATTTTCAATAAGTAGCCACACCATTGGGATTAATTATGGCTTAAGTATTCTTTTAATTAATTTATTGAATAGGAATTTGATCTAATAGCTAGTCATTAGTTTTGATGTAATTTTAGATAATGTCAAAAAAGTTAGAAAACAATTATTTATCAAAATAGACCTTTAATCTGAAGTGTTTCACTACATTTTTTTTAATCAAAAAATGATAAATTCAAAAGTTATAGATGCGATTTTTAATTTGTTTTTAAGAAAGTTTGGAATGTTGCAATTATGAAAAATCAATCTGTTTTTCAAATCAATAACTTACGTTTATGAAGCATTGGTGTAATTTATCTTTTCTCGTTGATAAACTTGATATACCCGCTATTTGTTTTTTTCTTCATTCAAGAATTAAGATATATTAAGTTCGCTTTGATTTGCGTTTTCTTTATTCAATTATCAGGGACAATTTGAAATGAGAGTTAAATAAAAAAGGCAATAAGAACATCTGTTTATCAAAACCATCATTCATCTGGAAATTTCAAAACAATTCTTTAATTGAGGAAATATTAACTTAAAATTTCAATATGTTATAGATATAATAAATGGTGACCACGCGAAAAGATGAAAAAAAACAAAGGCATGAAGCTGAAAGCAAAAACAAAAACCCAACTTGTTTTCTATTCATGTATTTGCCTTTGACATCCGCGTTTTCTATACTAGCACATCAGTTAAAACGGGAAAATAGCCCTAATCAGTCTGAATAGAATACCCATCCGATGAGGAAAAAACGCCAATACATTTCCTTTGGTTTAGGTCATTTGACTAAATATACAGGTTTGAGAATTGCTTCGTTGACCTTTGTTGGTCTGTTCATAGTTTTGACTTTTGACTATGATTTTGTCTATCTTTCTTCATCGCACGTCATAATTTTGTGTGTCTATCTTGCTTCATCGTGAGATAAAAGTTTTTTTCTTTATGTTATATTTTCCTTCATCGCATGTCATATGTCTATTTATGTTCTACATCTCTTTATCGTAGGTCATACGTTTGTCTATTATGTTCTATCTTTCTAAAACGTTAGCCGTATAAATAAAAAAAAGGATGTAATTTGATTACAATAGGCTCCTTCATGGTAAGTTCAGCCCAGTTAGGATTATAATAAAATCAACAGTTGTTGTCCATTCGTTTGATGTGTTTTATCTTATCATTTTCCCATTTGATTAGGACTTCAGAATGTTTGTGATTCTACTTTTTTCCATATTAGATAGGGGGAAATTATCATATAGGAGGTAAAAATAGTGTGAAAATACGGGAACACATCATTAAAATTTTGCATTTGCTTGGAAACATCCATAGGATTTTCAATACCTTCATACTATTGCCACCTCTTTTTAAGTGGCTAGGTCTGTAATGTCAATGAGTTTTGTAGACTGTTATTTGTCTGTTTGTCGTATTTCATTTTTTGCTATGGCATTGTCAGTTCGTTTTGAACAATCGAGTTTGACAGTACCGTTGGTATTTTCCATCTTTCGGATTATCCACCTTTAATATAATCAGCCTTTGGTATTATCAACCTTTGGTATTATCAACCTTTGGTATTATCAACCTTTGGTATTATCAACCTTTGGTTTTATCAGCTTTTGGTATTATCAACCTTTGGTATTATCAACCTTCGGTATTATTAACCGTTTGTATTATCCACCTTTGGTATAATCAGCCTTTGATATTATCAACCTTTGGTATTATCAACCTCTGGTATTATCAACCTTTGGTATTATCAACCGTGTGTATTATCAACCTTTGGTATTTTCAGCCTTTGGTATTATCAACTTTCAAAATTATCCAACTATGGTATTATCTTCCTTTGGTATTATCCACCTTTAATATTATCAGCCTTCTGTATTATCCACTTTTGGTATTATCAGCCTTTGATATTATCCGATTAGTATTATCCTCTTTTGGTATGACAACCTTTGGTATTATCCATCTTTGGTATTATCAACATTTGGTATTATCCACCTTCAATATTATCCGCCTTTGGTATTATCCATTTTTGGTATTATAAGCCTTTGGTATACTAGAGATTTCCAATAAACTGACATACGTACCTAACTCGACGTACGCACATAACGGGTCCGGTTATTGCTTACCAATTAATTTTGTTAAATGCGTTACTCAGGTTTTAATTAAGTAATGATACTCATTCATAATAAATTTTATTAATATCAAATATTTCTTAAATGATGTAAAAAGAAACAAATCATGATTTTTATGTATCACGTAATTATTGAGTTTCCCGCCTTAACTTCATTGTCATAAGACCACGTTTATATACGCATCTTTACCTATCATACGATTTATTTAAGTTGTCTTTCATGGTTTTGATCATGACTTTGTTTTTCCGATATACTTTTGCAAAATTTGATGAGACTTTCATTATTTGAGATTTGTAATTGCTTTTGTTTGTCGTTATCAGATTAATGTCTCTTCTTCTATTCGTTTTGGAATGTTTTATATTATTTAACTTCCGTGGGTATTTATTCCGCATTTTTGCGCCTGTCCCAAGTCAGGAACCTCTGGCCTTTGTTAGTCTTGTATTATTTTAATTTTAGTTTGTTGTGTACAATTTGGAAATTAGTATGGCGTTCATTATCACTGAACTAGTATATATTTGTTTAGGGGCCAGCTGAAGGACGCCTCCGGGTGCGGGAATTTCTCGCTACATTGAAGACCTGTTGGTGACCTTCTGCTGTTGTTTTTTTATTTGGTCGGGTTGTTGTCTCTTTGACACATTCCCCATTTCCATTCTCAATTTTATTATAAGATCGATTGTGAACTCAAAGTTAAATCAGAATGCGTCTCTGTTAAAGTTGATAATTGGGATGGCATTATACTTTATTAAGCATCATTTCAAACGCTCGCTTCTTTTGCAGTTTATCTCCTTAAGTTAATTTATCCTCTCCGATTTTTTCTCGATAGGGAAAACACACGTCAACGGGAAGTGTAAATTTAAAAAATAATAATACAGGTCTTTTTTTTAAATTTAGGAGTTGACATACACTTTTCTTTCAAAGGAAAGTCAACGAACATTAAAAAAAAAATTGTAATTGAAAATAATGTATGTCAATAAATATGTACATTAATTCGTTATATAGATTGTAATTTGAAAGGTGTACTTGATTCGCAACTGATGACTAATAATCTGCATATAAACATTGACCACTTTGGATAGTAAAATATCAATTTATAGTACATAGTAATTGGCTAAAAAAATATCCTGTCCTCAAGTATCTCCGATTAAAAATGAATGAAAATGCCAATTTACATAGTTGTTACATTTTTCAGTCTTTACGGGATCTTTCTTGTACTCATACTTGTCCAAAGAGAAGTAGATTCTAAAGCTATAACGTTTATTGATTGATTTTGCGGAAATTTTAAGTTTCCATTTTTGTTTCGCTTTGGGGGTATATATATATATATATAAAAAAGTGACAACTATGCCACAGTTCCATGAACAGGATCACCAGTGAAGTTGTTACACGACTGAAAAAAAACATTAAATTCATAATTTTATACTTGTACATGTGATTGACTGGTAGCAGACTGGCTGGTTTACTCGTAGAAAGACAAGTGTGTCTTTATAGTGGTTACACTCTCTTGTTACCTAAGCATATGACAATTCGGCTCTAAGTGTTGGGCATGTATAAAAAGGTATATGCATTTATCATTATCATTTTATCACCCCTTAATATATACTAGTAGGTAATATTTGTCGCTGGACAAAAGACAAACATACGTATGCTCATCCTCATAAGTATTATAGCTTGAGACTAAATCTCCGTCGTAAGTACATGTATTATACATATAGCTTGAGGCTTCTTCGTCGTAAGTATTATAACTTGAGGCGTAATTTTAATCTGATATTTCAGCCAATTTATGTCGAGAAGTTATTTTACGCATGCATCTCTATGAAGCATATCTAAATATCAAAGTTTAAGCCAATAGAGATCAATAGAGATCATACAAGTATGTTTAGCAACTGATCATGTTTCAATTAAAACAGTAGTAAGAAAGGGCTGACTCGTTAGACTGAAATGAAGCATAAAAAAAGCAATTTCTAGTATTTCCAACTAAACTATGTATCGATCTGACAGTATTCAGACCTGCTAAACACTATCTTAAAAACAACTACAACTTATAAATAGAGAATAATTATCAAGTTTATAATACTGATCAACTATGTTGTACTGTTACACCATTGACCTAGTATGGATGTGTCTGTCCCAAGTCAGGAACCTGTAATTCAGTGCTTATCGTATGTTGTTGTGATTTCGTTAAAACAATTTAACATTAATTTGGCTGTTAGTTTTCTCGTTTTAGGTGTTTTACATTTGTCATTTTGATGCTTCTTATAGCTGACTATGTTGTATGGGTTTTGCTCATTGTTGAAAGCCGTATAGTGGCCTATAGTTGTTAAAATGTCTGTGTAATTTGGACTCTTGTGAAGAGTTGTCTCATTGGCAATCATGCTACACCTTGTTTTTTGTGCATATCACAAATTAAGTATACAAAATTCATTGACAGTATAGAAATAAGATCTTTCGTCATGTCAAGAGTACAGAGTCTGTAGAGCAGATAATATGTAGTTTCCATATGTACATTACATTACACGTCAGCGAGGTACTAAACCACGGAAAAAATCAAATACAGTATGTAGTCTCAACTCTAAAATCTCAAGCGAGATGTCTAATGTTCAGACATTTTTGTTTTTGAAGTATTTATCATAGTTGAACGACAACCGTTTATGTTTTTTTCTTGCAATACCATTTGTGACTATGATATTTGAAAGAGGTAACCCACTCGAGTTGTCGATAAATGAATGTATACTGACAAGCGAAGCGATGCGAAAAATAATGTGGAGATTTATACGCTAAAAATTTGTATAGATATTGTGGAAACATGAGATTTTCAGCAAACTAAGGGGGAGGGAGATACGCCTTCTACCCTGCCCACATACAAAAATCTTTAATTAAATTATAAATGGTCGAGTACACCTTTTACATTCGGGTGTGTTGGAATTTTCTTTGAATGTTTAAACTTGTAAAAACAATTTAAGACAACCTTCTCGCTTCGGAAGTAATTATTTTAATATTTTCATGCTAAATTTTGTCTTGGAAGTTTTTAAAATTCATAATTGGAGAAGAATTAAAATATGGGTCAAGTGAAATGACAAGAAATGATGGGTGTATTTGATTACAAGTTTCTAACTTACGTATTCCATTATAATATGTGTTTCAATAAAATCGTTCAAAGTTTAAAGACAAAATATTTAAAGATTAAAAAAATAGTTAGGGTTGATTTTGACTTAGAATATATTCCAGCAAACAATGCGTGGTCAAAGAGCAAACAATGTATGCAGTGTATGCTCCCCTCCGTCATGCTTCAATGTAATAGGACGAAATACGTCGGTTATGTCGAGTTAAGTCATTTTATTAGAAATCTCTACTAAGCCTTTGGTATTATCCGATTTGTATTATCCTACTTTGGTATTATCAACTTTTGGAATTATCCACTTTTGGTATTATCAACCTTTGGTATTATCAACCTTGCGTATTATCCATCTTGTGTATTATCATCCTTTGGTATTATCAACCTTTAAACTTTGGTATTATCCACCTTTGGTATTACAGACTTTGGAATTTTCCTCCTTTAATATTATCAGCCTTTGGTATTATCCAGCTTTGGTATGATCACCCTTTTGTTATTATCCACCGTTGATAGTATCCACCTTTGGTATTACCAACCTTTGGTATTATCCACTTTTGGTATTATCAGCCTTTGGTATTATCAACCTTTGTTATAATCATCCTATGAGATTATCATCCTTTGGTATTATCCACCCTTAATATAATCAGCCTTTGGTATAATAAGCCTTTGATATTATCAGCCTTTGGTTTTATTCGCCTTCGGCATTATCGGATAACCTTTTAAGTTGATGAGTTTGTGTGAAACTGTTAAAAATATATTAAGTTTAACTTTGATGAAATTTGTTCAATTTGAGTTTTAAAAAGTATAATACTAGTAGTATATACTTTTTAAAAGTCATATTCAACAAAGTTTAATCATTTTTCTAATTTAGGCCCTGTAAATGAGATTAAATTCTGAAAAAATATTTTACCACTGAATACATTTGATTAATCAATTAGTATAATTTCGACCGCTCTGTTTTGTCTTCTGGAGGAACAAACGAGTACAGTTCATATAGCACTTGGAAACACATGGAGTATAATTTCAGATAGGTCAAATAGAAATCTAGACTTTTTATTTGAAGATTATAAGAGTTAAAACCGACTTTAATAACCGTTATAATTTCATCAAAATTTATTGTTAAATTTGTTTCCGTTTTAAAAATGAACCAATTCAAAAACAATTTAATTTGCTATGGTATTTTGTATAAAAACATTGAAAATTCAGATTTGTATGGTATCGAAAGTTAAGTCTAAATAAACAGTTTTCTTTATTAAAAAGCTATATATACAACATAACAGGTGTTTTGATTGAATAATATTTAACAAAAAATCAATATATATAACGAATCTTTTTAATATGGCCAGTGCTATTTTTTTCAGGACAGCAATTCACATTCAGGGACAGAATTTGTACTTGCTTTTCCAAAGGGCATTGGCACTAATTATTTGCGTTTGTACATATCAACACCGGTAAATGAAATTTTCTTTGTACACATCGAAACTCCATTACTCAGTCATACGAGTATGAATGTAACCGTATCAGGTAGAGCAGAAACCGTTGTTGAAATTCCATCAGATCTGACTGTTTCCGGTACTTCCAAAAGTGATAAGAGTATTCTTGTTCAAGCCGACAATGTTATTGTATTATTCGCATCTAATATGCAATACCTCAGTGGTGATTCCTTCGTTGTTTATCCCGTTGAAGTACTTAGTACTGAATACGTATCTGTTAATTTGAAATCAAAGGTTGTTGCATATCAGTCAATGAGTGCAATCATCGCTTTAGAAGACCATACTATTGTTCACCTTAGTTTACCTGTCGGTTCTTCAGTAACGTATAATGGGGATACTTGTAACATTTGGAAGTTAGTTATCGGTCAATTTGTTGAAATATGAAATATTTCAGTTTTCATCTAAGGATGATTTATCTGGTACAACTATATTGTCAAATTATCCAATAGCAGTTATCAGTGGTCATCAATGTGGTAATCCATCAGTTAGTGTGGGTACCACTAGAGATATGATCCTTGAAATGCTCATTCCATGGAAGTATTGGTCAACACATTATATAGTGATTAGTAACCCTGTGTTTAACTCCGGATACGGCGAACTTATTCGTATTTTCACACTTTGTGAGAATGCTAATGTAATAATTGACAAATCAGATGTTCGTTTACAAATCAATGTGAGTCAAGTGTCTTTTTACGAATTTCCTCTAGTATTAGATGAAGCAGCAATAATAACCTCGGACAAACCCGTGCTCGTTTCGCAAGTATCATCTTCTCATCCTTATGCTGGTACAAAAATAGGGGACCCGAGATTAGTTTTACCGGCCACAGTAGATTTCTGGCTGAATGAATACACTTTTAGTACACCTGGAAAGTCTTCCTCTGGAAGTTTCGAACATGGACTTGTTCTTTTGACCTACAGTCAGGCTACTGATACAACAACTTTAGACAACGAGAGTCTAGAATCATCCTTCGTCTGGTATGAAATCGCCGGTACAAATTTGAATTATACAGTCATACCACTGTCTCAAGGAGCTCATACGTTGGAATGCATAGGAAATTTTAAATGTTGGGGATATGTTTTTGGAATCGGTGTGTACGAGGAATATGGGACATCTATTGGCAGGAGTTTTACAAAGGTAAAATGATTTGAAATTCAGTCTTACATGTTATAACAGAATTTGATGAATATATGTTTGATGCGATACAATGTCAATTTCATGTTAAATTAAACATTTCTAAATGTGTACATTTGCAAGTGTAATACCACAAAAATGTGATTTGTTTATGAGGAGTTTAGTATTTATAATGTGTGTGTTAACAACTGGTTTTTTTTATGCAAGAAAAACGGGGAAAATAGCGTCTGTTGTCTTAAGGACAAATTTGTAAGGATTCAAAGTTAACCAAAAGTAATTTTGGTGAATGTTGCTGAATCTGATGTGCAAAAAGTGATGGGGTTATTGAAAAAAAATGTTTCATGTCATTACTGCAGTGTTTTATGTTAAACTTGTTAATTAGCATGGAAAAAAGTGTTTTGTTAGCAACAATCATTTCTTTGAACACCCACTTCGATATGCATTGCTTTTTGTAGCGGAATGTGACTTTATCTTTAGGTCAGTAATGATCGATTGGAAAGATTTATTTCCAAACGTCATTGTAATTTAAGATTTCTATTGTATGTGTTTTATTCAGGCATTGCTTATCTTGTTTTCGTCTTTTCGTCTGAAGTTCTGTTTTTGATTTGGTTTATATCCCCACCCCTGTTTTGCGATTTGGACAAAGGAATTTTAAAAAATTATTCTGTTTTCTCCTGTTCGGTTATAAGATTTATATCTTTTTCAGTAAAACATTTCTATCATGAAGTAGTTATACTTAAACTTAATGTATATAAATCAAGGCCTCTTAATTGTGTGAATGTTATCGACAAATACAGACAAAAAGTAACGTCATAAGTATATGACGTAAGATGCAAGAATACCGCGCCACGGTACCATATACTTATGTGTGTGAACACGGTTTTTTTTTTTTTTTTTATTGTTTTTCACTTTTTTTAAAGTTATATTTTACAAAATATGTATGGTTCACAACATAATAACTTGAACGAGGTAACATTATAAAAAAAGCTATAAAAAAACCTTGATAAAAATAAAATACAATTATGTATACTACATTGTTTCATTATAGGAACAGACAACAGAAGTAAACTTAATGGGTACGTATATATCTTAAACAATTTCGACAGCAGAAAAAAATCATTCAACTAATTGATTATAGTGTAATCGGGAAATAATCTTTCTTTGTAGAAGATCAAAATATTGCAAAACAACATATTTCTTCAAATATAAATAATGCATTCTGAAATTTTGTGTAGTCCTTCGTACAACATGAAAACATACTATTTCTATTTAAATGATTTTTTAATTTCGCTACTCTTGGACATCATAGCGAAAAACAGTTCATCACTGCAGTTGATAAGTAAAAATAATGAATTTATATACATAAGAGTCTTAGGACAGCGTCAAATATATAGACTGAATAGGTATCAGATCGTGTACAATCAGAAAAAATATAAAATTTTAAACGATACTGATAAACAACATTTTCAAATAATAATCATTAATCGTAAATAAACGTTTTTTTCTTACATATTGACCAAACTTTGTTATATTTCCTTGATAGATATCCAATTTGACTCATTAGGACCAAAAAATTGCCCAAATGGTAAACCGTTCTATGACGCGGAATTAGGGTCATTAACATCGAATTTAGCATATGCTTTAATCATTTTAACATATGCTATATCATAATTGAGCATATGCTAAATCAATCTTAGCATTAGCTAAATTCATTTTAGCTTAAGCTAAATTTGTTTTAGCATAAACTTAATTCATTTTTGCATCAGCTAAAATCAATTTATCATATGCTGAATTGTTAAGCTTATACATAAATGTTGGCGCGGAATCAAGGTCATAAATATTAAAATTTTAAAAATAAAATATTAAAAAGTTTATTTTAGCATATACTTAATGAATTAATTGGTTATCAAAGGTACCAGGATTATAAATTTATACGCCAGACGCGTATTCTAAAATGACTTTAGCTTATGCTTAGATAAATCTAAAAAAAATAAAAATGCAGGATTTGAAACATCTTTGCAAACTATGCTTCGGGGGAGTTGAGTAACTTTGAAGCTGATTGAATTTTTGAAATATAAGCCATCAATCACCGGAGGTCAAAACTTACATTTGAATGAATTTTGTTTAGACATATTCTTTGAGAGCAATTACCAAATGTTGTTACAAATTATGAAAATTCCAATATGACTCCAAAGGCTAAAATCCTTCTGGATACTTTCATATTGAACCAGGTGAAACCAAAGCTACTACACTCGTTGGTTCTGATTGAGGAAAACTTTTACTATTTTATCAAAATTAACCTTGTTCGGGATTCAGTTCTAAAGCTATCTAGGACGGTATCATTTTTTCGAAGAAATAGTCAAATAAAGATAGCAAATTTAAATCAATAAAAACTTATATTTTCAGGAAAAATAATCATTGCGTTGGATGTGATAGACGATCATAAACTGTTGACAACACCAGTTTTCAATTACATGGCAAGGTCTCGTACTGAATGCGGCAAGATGTGTTTATTGTATTCCTGTTCATTCTTGTCCTTTCGGTCTACAGATGGACTGTGCTATCTTTATACAGAGGATCAAACATGTAGTCCAAAGAAAGTGTCATCTAATTTCAGACGTTATCTTCTTAGAAAATAGTGAATTTGTAACAGTAAATTTGGTCCGGTAGGCAAATTTTTCAACCAGACTTTTTTTCCTAGTTAAAGAAGTCCATGTCTATGGTTTTACTAGGAATATAAGTCCTTGGTCTGGCACTTTTTTCCTAGAAAAACATGTCCCAATTAATTTATAAAAACTATTCAAAATAAAAAAAAAGTCTTAGTTAGGAGTGGACAGTTTTTTTTTTCCTTGTTAAAAAAAAAAGACATGTACGTTATTACCTAGCCCTTGGAAAATCTTTATACAGAGGATCAAACATTTTATCCAAAGAAAAATTCATCTGATTTCAGACGCTATCATCTAAGAAAATAGTGAATTATTGATAATTATTGTTGTATGATTTATTACCTTTTATTCTACAATTTTTCTACAGTTTACACCATTCTCCTTAGCATAAATTCTTGTAGAGATATATAAGATTTATCGACATCTGAAAAAAAAACCATATTTGTACATTGTTTTTTTTTTACTTTAATCGTAGATATTCTTTTAAAAAAGATTTTTATCATTTTTCAACCCGACTTGACGATGATGTCCCATATAGATGAGTAGTTGCTTGAAAGGCCTTTCATAATTCCTTTTGCAAGCAAGAATAATGATTTCGTATAATTTACCTAGGAGGTTTTTATGGTTACCTATATACAGATTCAGTTATAACATATCACTTATAAAACATGAGATTGCTGATAGTTTCTTTATTCTAACAAGATTTAAAAGTTTAAAATTGATATATATGCTTCATTTATAGTACAATATATTTTGTTCTCATAGTTCCTGTGTTAAGTCGTTCTTGTTGAAGTCACTATCGGGAAGAGAGAATGATTTGGGTTACGTCAAGTGGAACAATGATATGTATGACCATGCAACACATATATTAAATGCTGATAAACAAAGACAGAACTGCATCTGTAAACATTTCGAAATTTCAAACAACTGTCATATTCCTGACTTAGTACAGGCATTTTCTTATGTCGAAAATGATAGATGAGATATGATTTTATAGCTACCCTAACCTCTTACCTGTATGACTGTTGCATACAATTCCATTTTATTGACCAGTGGTTTTTGAATGTTGCTACACAGAAATGGAAATGATCAAAATCATGTCTGTTCCTATAAAGTCAACACTTTTTAAATATTGAATAGACCTTTTGAATTATTTGTGCTTCATGCCGATTTGTTGAATCGAGTTTTGTCTAACTGATATGAGCAGTTTCTTTCTATTCCGTACTGTTTCACCACTGGCACATGTTACAGGATTGGTTGGCGTTCTGAAACATGTTTATGCCCGCCACCAATCCTTATGTCCCGTTCCGTAGTCTTAAGCCTGTATTTAGTTATTACCGTTGGTTGATATCTGTCATATTTGTTTCTTGTTTCCTTTTTTTTCTGCAGAAATACTGAAGTCGATTTTTTCTTTTAAATTGTTTAACAAACTGTCTTACTGGCGGCCTTATACAGCTTTCTTTCCATTTCTGTGTAGCAATATTCCAACAGAGCCTTCATACGGAGTATATGTCCCAATTAATGCGATATTCCCGGGCTTGTATTTTCTATCATAATTACCTTGATAGAGGATTGCTGTTCAACAGGAAGCTAATAAACCAAGAGTTAAATAAGGTGATTTTGACTGTCCCTCTGGTATCTTTTGTCCTTCTTGAATTGTTATAGATAAGGCTGTTATTTCTCTCAGTCCAATTGTTTCAAAGTGTTTATACAAGGTTATGTGATATTATTAGTTATATAGTGAGTTAGTGACCTAATATGATAAACATGTATACAGGGTCAGTAAATTCCATATGAGATGAGAGCGAAGCTCGAACCCCATATGGAATTTACTTACCCTGTATATATCATATTAGGTCACTAGCACACTATGTAACGAATTTATCGTATCGACTATCTTTATTTGTTGAATTTAGACTAAAGTGGTCTTATTTGCTATCATAACACATCTTCTTATTTCTGTATTGAAGTGTCCAAGTGTTCAATTTTAAGAACCTTTCTTCCATTGGTCTGCACTTAAAAATATATGTTAACGATAAATATCTGTTATCAACAACCTTGATATAACAACATTCAACAGAACTTTCAATACTTTTAAATAATCATGCCTAAGTCTTAAATCCACTACTGACCGTGTATTGAAATAAGCCCCGCATCCCTACTAGCCTAATATGGAATACACACGGTCACCACGTGGTCGCTTTTAACCAATCATATTCCTAGAAATGTATAGGAGGTAAGATAAGGATTTTTCTCATTGTTCAATACCAGACTGTTGTCAATAATTGCTTAAATCCACTGAAACTTTGGTGGAAAGTTTTTTCATTGGCAATCATACTACCTCACCTTATTCTTTTTATTTTGTATTTTCTCGCCAGTGTAATTTCATTTGAAATTAGACAAAATAACACGAGCATTTATGAATAATTATTTTTATACTTCACTTAAGTTCATTGACAAGTTTGTATCCTATTCCAAGTAAAGATAAACTGTTAACGCGGAACAATGATCTCATGCAGCAAAATAGAAAGAGAATGATTTTACATTGAGCCCGAAACTTTAACTAAGATAATTTACATAAACTGGTTATTGTTTTTTTCATGACCACATGTCTATAAAGAAGTAAATATTTTTGCTAGAAGCTTTCTTCTTTATCAAATAATTGGTTGCAAATATTTCCAGTCATTATTGTAACATTTAAGTTTACTTTGGACTACACAAAAGTCAACATTCATTCCATTGATCACGCCGCTATGCATGCAATGATTTTAATTCTATTAAAACAGTGCTTATTTCAAAGACTGAAAATGAGATAGCTGTTTAAAACGCAATATGATAAATGCCAAATTAACTTATCCCCAGATTTGGTTTTTACTGCAACAAAAGAAAATATGGAACCCATGAATGCAATTGAAATACATTCATGGCTAGCTTAAGACGCCTCCGGGTGCGTGAATTTCTCGCTACATTGAAAACCTGTTGGTGACATTCTGCTGTTTTTTCTATGGTTGGGTTGATGTCTCTTTGACACATTCCGCATTTCCATTCTCAATTTTATTTAAATACTATCGGTAAAGTGGAATAATTAGTAAACATGGAAATTAATCGTCTCTGTAGCAGATAACTTTACAAAATTTACAGAATTTTTATTTTTTTTACGTACGATTTTGTTTTGAAATTCCTTATTATATATCGGTTTGCTTTCATAATTTTCGTCTGGGATATAACAAAATGTAGAATACATCAGAGCTAAGAAGTCAGATTAATATAACGCATAAAGTAATCTGAAATAAGAGGAACACAGTTAAAATAAACTTTTAACGCAGAATGATGTTCTCATGCACCAAAATGTAAAAAGAACAATTTTATTTATCATAAAACTATAACTATGAACATCTATAATACTAAAATTACGAGGTCCAATTTGTCAGCCGTCATCACGTAAAAACGACGAATCAAAGAATTCAACTTTATATATAACTAATATAGTACAAAGGTGTAGATTAAAAATTACACCACTCCAGGCCCTTTGTTTTCCACGTAATTAATATTGCCAATAATTAAGAAGTTCCGGGTCGAGTCCGATACCGATACCAATAGTATATTCACCTGTTACCTATTACCTTATCTGTACGTTCCGCATCTGACAGGCGCACCAACAAACGATGTATTCCGGATAAATATGCTATATACACGGGTCATGATCACAGGGTTGACACTACTAAATTATCAAATTGTTACCTATTGTAGTATTTTAATCAGTAAGACTTTCTAAGATAACAATATATATACTAAAAATCTGGACTAAAATAAGGCGTACAGGTACAGTTTTCAATTTTTAGCGGGCATGACGTAAAACAGCGAATCAAAGAAATCAACTTTATTTATAACTAATATAGGACAATGCTGTTGATTAAAAAATACTCCATTCCAGGACCTTTTGTTTTCCAAATAATTAATATAACCAATAATTGATAAGTTCCAGTTCGACGGGTTCAAACAGAAAGATTTGAAAGCAGAGAAAACTGTGTATCTTATAATCGGCATGGCTTTATCAGATGACAATACCAATACTAAAATAAGGCTTGCGCATAGTTATATACTTTAATTCAGTCATGGTGCCGCGATATCACGGGTGTGTTCTAGTAATTATAAAGATCATCGCACTCAGTGTACATACAATGGCACTAAGTAAGACGCGTGGACCATCGGACTACAGCGTCACAATCGTACCTTCGAGTCCTGGACATTTATTCAGAAGATAAATTAGTTTACTGGGATCGGTTTTTAATTATCATGGTCTATCAACAACACCACTGAAGAATGAAAATTTGATAAACTCTATTTAGATACAACCAAACTTCCTTAACAAAACTTGGTATTTATGAAATTGATGTTAGAAATATGAATCTTTGACTTATTGATTAGCAAGTTTAACATAAAATGTATTCATTGAAATCTTAAAGGCGAATTTAGACACGGGCATAGCGAACAAGTTCTAAAGTGTACACACTGTAAGATAAGACCAAATAGTACGACAACGTACAAAGAGAGATAATTAAATCTTGTGAACGACGATTCGTTTTTTTTGTCGTAAATTTGTGTAAAAATTTTCTCCTGGTTAAAATGACATTTGCAAATTATAATAGAACAATTACTTTAATCTGTATTAGATTTATTAAAAGTAAATGAACATTGTACTTCCCGAGGGACAATTCCACAGTAGTATTGAAAAATTCTCAAGTATGAAAATCAAATATATGTTCAAGGAAACGATAAGTATCAATTAAATGGAATGAAAACGGATCTTTAATGAGTTCGACCATTAAACAGTCTGCTAATGAAGGAGTGAAATTAGTACCTATAAAAATGCATGCAGCCTGTCGTTTCATTTAATTGCCGAAACGTATTTTGATGTTGTCAGGGAGAAAATTAGCAGCTGTAATTTTTTTTACCACAGTCCCATTTAGTATATCTAGCACACCATTATATTTTTTTGTCTTTATAATGAAGGCTTTTCGTGAGTTGCAGCAACTAAATATGCAACAATTGTTTTTAAATGAATCGTTAAATTAGATAAGGGATTTCTTGTTTGATAAGATTGTGTGATAGTGTAGCTTACAGAGTCGGAAATTTCAAACTGTCAGCTGCATAAATGGACTATCAAAACACTTTTCAGACAATCTAAACATAGTTGGTTCTATTATTTCCATATGGTTTATTACAAAACAATTAGCAAACAAATTTACGGTAACAATTGTCTTGCACCAGATATGCATTTCGACAATACATGTATCTTCAGTGATGCTCGTGGCCCAAATATTTGAAATCCAAAGCTTATATAAAAGATGAAGAGCTATGATCCAAAAGATCCAAAACGTACAGCCAAATCCGTAAAAGGAATCAGAGCTTTGCACGAGGGAGATACATTCCATAATTTATAATAATTTCTAATATTTTGTAACAGCAAATTTTAATAACCGAAAATCCGTATTTTCATGCCAGTACCGAAGTACTAGCTACTGGGCTGGTGATACCCTCGGGGACTAATAGTCCACCAGCAGCAATAGCAAACGTTTATTATCTGGATCAATATAGATTACCGTTATAAAGGAAATACATATTGCGTACTAGGTGATTGCTTATATTATCAGAAAAGTAATATTTCTTCTTAATGAAACATCAAACTGATATTGTTATGTATGGTGTGTCATGTGTTAAATTGCGATTTGTATCATTAGTATCATCCATGTACTTCAACGTATATTTACAAGAAAACAGGATGTAAGTAAATAATGATGTTATATTATCATATCTGATACCAGAAACAGACTTTATTTCTAATGAAAAATTTAATTCTAAATTGATTAGAAAATGGTTTATGTCTTTTGCATTTAAATGTGAGTTCACAGATTTCCGTGAATCTCTGTGATATACCTTCTCTTCTATTTGTCCGCCATATTGTAAACTTCTACATTGGCTAGAGGTATAGGGGGAGGGTTGAGATCTCATAAGCATGTTAAACCCTGCCGCATGTATGCGCCTGTCCCAAGTCTGGAGCCTCTGATCTTTGTTAGTCTTGTATTATTTTAATTTAAGTTTCTTGTGTACAATTTGGAAATTAGTATGACGTTCATTATCACTGAACTAGTATATTATTAGATTTTATTAGATATGTATGATGGCATGTTTTTAAAATATGTAATTCAATTTTCAATGTACGAAATGGGATTATTTTTTGAGTAATTAAGGACACCCTGGAAAACCCTGTTTCAGTTGCAGTTTCAAGGAGTAAAATACACTATAGTTATCAAACTTAAAATATTTGAAATTATTAAACAAGTGAATAGTTTTAACATCTGTATTCTATGGTCTTCCGTTTAAAAGGAAACCAAAACATGTTTAGCTGAGTCAGTTATAATTAAACTGAATATTACACAGTCCAATAACGTGCATATATGTAATTTTAATGTGCGTATTGTTATGCTTTTACTTTTCTACATTGGTTCGAGGTATAGGGGAGGGTTGAGATCTCACAAACATGTTTAACCACGCCGCATTTTTGCGCCTGTCCCAAATCAGGAGCCTCTGGCCTTTGTTAGTCTTGTATTATCTAAATTTTAGTTTCTTGTGTACAATTTGGAAATTAGTATGGCGTTCATTATCACTGAACTAGTATATATTTGTTAAGGGGCCAGCTGAAGGACGCCTTCGGGCGCGGGAATTTCTCGCTACATTGAAGACCTGTTGGTGACCTTCTGCTGTTGTTTTTTTATTTGGTCGGGTTGTTGTCTCTTTGACACATTCCCCATTTCCATTCTCAATTTTATAGCTATATTTTACATTTTGAAGCGAATAAAAGTTTAAGACAATGTATATATGTACCACTGATATAACAAGTTAAAAAAAAATTATAATAAAAAACACAATTAAAATAACAAATAAATTTCGATTCGCTAAGCTGCAGTTAACTGCCAGTGTGGGAAGTGATTAAAAACTTATCAGATGATGTCAAGAATAATTCAATGCATAGTAACGATTATCAATTAAAAGAAAATTTTGAAATTACAAATGCAATTGGTCAATAGAATCTGTTCCGCTAGTAAACGAACAGCTATTGTTAGTATATAAGAGTAAGAGTGAAGATTTCTGATTCGTTTTGCCTCAGAACAATAACATGCTTTCAATTTGGAACATGGTAAGTATTTTGTAATATTGTATGTTATTTAAAGATTCAATAATTATTAATAATTCAGTTTTAGTTAGATTGTATGATTAAATACAACAGAAATGGTTATCATTGTTTTATGAATATAATTATAGTTATTGTTGATTTTGTTTACTTTCTCATACATTATAGTAATAAATTAATTGAAAGAACATATCTGTTACAGTTTAGAAATGTAGTAAACTAATAATAAAGTTTTTATGCATTGACACAAGCTCTATTTTTCAGTTGTGTCTCGTGCTCGGATTACACCTCTCTCACTACGTTACTGGGATAGACATTAACCATCTAAGTAAACTCTAAGTTATGATTTTAGTTTCTTTGCATTTTGATTCTGGGTAACTATATTTAAGCGTAATATTATCATTTTGTCCAGTAACACTTAACACGGAAAAAGAAATATTAAATAAAAAAACAAAATCAGTGCATATTTTATTGTAAGGTCTTTTTTATAATTGATTGTTTCATAGTTGTGTATTCACTGTTACAAAACTTTAATTTTTTTAAATATTAAAGCTTTTCTTCATCTTCATTTAATTGCGTTTTTTAAATTTTTGAAAACGATGTTAAAGAAAATGTAAGATTACCAATTTTTCTTTTTTTTGAGACTTTCAAAATAATGATTTGTACATATGAAAACAATAGTATAGGAGTCTTTTTTCTGCTGGAACACAAGTATTCTATATTTTTTCACTCGCAATCATGTTGCTGTAACATTTCACTTTGTTTTAATGCCTATATTAAAAAAAATCATATTAGATTTCATAAGTCGGTATGATTTGCTTTTTTCGAACACAAAATGTGTTAGAAAAACAGGACCGACGCCTTTTGATGTCATCTTTGCGTTATCCATTGTTTAAGATGGTTCATTTATTTGATGCAATTCGGAATTAAGAGTGTTAATTATACTAATTGGACAATGTGTTAGCCAGTTACTTTTTTCTAGATACTTCGTTGACTCTCCCATTGCACAAAGACACTATAGTTTTCGTTGTTGTTATGAGAAAAGCACTCGAATATTTATCTTATTTCCTTAATTGTCCTGTCCTATGTAGATACAAGTATGCATGTTAATCCCATCTTTGATAATTTTATATATATTTTCAAAATGTACTCCCACACCCATGCATAAAATATATCAAATGATCACTCTTTCAAGGTATAGCGAATAACAAAATCAAATGATATCATTCTTTATATTGAAGGAAGCTCGCTTGTCATGTTTTGTAATGTTGGTAAGATTTTCGGTATCCTCTGGTTTTATCCATTTCAATGCCTTAAACAAATTTGCCCGGTGACCCCTATTTCTTTTATTTATAATTGTTTTACATGTATAATGAAACGCAGTCTGTTAAAGTCTTATATAATTTGAATTATTTTTTAGGGGACTTAAACTTGTCAATGATAAATCTATAAAAAATCAAAAGAGAACATGTGTTTAACGACCTTGACTGGCTTTTCAGCCCTCGCACGGTCGGCTCGGTGCCGGAAGGCGTTTGGTGACCTTTATCATATTTTGATGCCGTGGGTCAGGAACAAGTAGAAGAGGACGCCATATGTAGACCGCCATCTTGGTTTTGGCGAGTTGTTTTCCTTTGTTTACAATTTTTATGTTTCTATTACTTCACAATGGCTGCTTTCAGGGCCAGTTTGGTCAGCTTGGCAGCCCGCTAACCTCAATGATGTAGTACTGGTAGATGAGTTGTGGACGTAGTTCTTAAGATGACAGGAAGCGTTATCAGGACCAAAGCCGTGAGGCAGTGAAATGACAGCCAATCACCCAACACCTAGGATACAGCCCTCGGACGTTAATCGGCATAACACTCCCCATGATACAATGGTTTTGGAGTGCATGTTAACGCGGGTACGCCAACTACTACGTCTACTGTATACGGCTTGGATTGGTTTCTGTCATCTTAAGAATAAAGTCGTTGATCATCTAACTGTAAACCCTCATCGAAGATAGCGGGTAACGGAGAGCTGGCCCTGTACGTCCGTTCAGTTGTTATGATTAAGATGTGACTGTGTTGGATGTCACGTGATGTAATATATCAAAAACGAGCACGGTGACCTTTATATCAATATGAACTAGTGTATTGAAAAGATAATTACTTTGAAACTGAGAAGTGAACTCCCTTAATATAGTCGGAAAAAAATATCAGAATTGAATTATCGATCTCTAGTACTGCCATTTTCGAAACAATCGCTTTAACTGTAATATTCAAAAACGATTTTCAATTTTTAATCATCACAATCTGATTTGTTTCCGTAAAATCAAACTACTCACTAGAAATTGTATTTCCAATACTATTTCAATTGACTGAAACTCCTTTCAGTTTAAATAATTACATTGATTAGAAATTAAACATATCCATTAAATTTTATGGGATTATATTTCTAGAATAGTGATGTGCAGAACTTAATACAATGATAAAGAAATTGAAGTATTTTATTATTGTAAATGACCATCATAATAAACATTCTATCTCCATCAATGAAATGAATTGTTTTTATATGACATAAATACAATGCTTTAGATTAGAATAAGAGATATATGTCATTATCTGATATCAGTTGTCGCATCAAACGAATGTAAGAGAAAAAACAAATAAAAACTGTTTACCTCAATATTTGAATTAAACCATCAAATTAAGCAAGATAATCATCAAGTTATTCAATTTGTTAAAATGTGATGTTAATTATTACAAATTAGTATAATTGAAAAGCTTGACTGAAAATCAAATAGAAAATTCAATATTGCCAATCACGCTATTATATGATGATAACTGCTATGTTTATGCTGAATGAGGCTTGGATGTAGACATGTTTTTGCAAAGGATTATAGTCAAGGTAAGTTTTTAAAATTTCTGAAATATTGAGTTTGATTGCCAAAACTATTAATTTTAAAATGATTATGCACAATCAGGTTTATCGGTAAATCTACCTACACAATTATTTCTTATTAGTAAATTGAAACAACAAAATAAACCAGTGAAAATGTTACACGATACATTGAATCTCGAAGACGTTGGGCCAATTTTACAAGAATTCGTATAACCCCGTGTGGTAAAATCTTAAAAAACTTGAAATATACTGTCCTTTGATTATTAAAGAGTCTTATTAATTGTAAAACTTGTTTCCTGTTCTTTGACGTCAATTGTCTAGAATCGAAATGTTTTCTATATTTAGAAAAGTCCGAACCGAATTATTTTAATTAAATCATCTGTATATAAGTGACAATAAAATATTGATTTACATCCAAAAGAAATGTTTGTGTTGGTGGCAATGTCCATCATCTACATTTATAATTTGTATAAAAATAGTCAAAACTAATTATGTTGGTGTTACGTTTTTGACCAGACAGACATTATGCCTTGCAACATGCCACCTGCCGACTGATACACACTGTTAGAAGTTTAGGATACATAGATATGTTTTACTGTCAATTTACGTAAAGATTGTAATATTTTGGAAATACGACATATGTGAAATAAATTAAGGGTAAACTTCTTGATATATTCTTAATAAATTTTGAAGTTTTATACAAAATAGTTAAACAGAGTTGTTGTAAGTTGTAAGACATTAAGATCAAATGGAATTTGGGAAAAGTGATATTAAAGAATTTCTTTGCGGCGGATACATGACGATATACATTACTGTACTTTAGAAGGAGGGAAAATTATATCTCTTTTCCGTAAAATCAATATATTACAGATGAGATAAAACTAAAAATTCAAAAACCTTAATTAAAATCACGAAAATAACTTAAGTTAATTTGAAATGTCAGGTTAACATTCGTTTTTATTGAAAGGAAACATGGGGTGTACGGCGACAAGAAATCATTTTTTTTAGCCCAAAACATCAAATGCATTTAATAATTATAATAAGCCTGCTGATGTGTGGGCTTCTAAATCTCAGTTTAACCTTAATTATAGGAAATAATCACTGACATCAAATTAAAAATTTAGTAGATGACAACTATTTCGATATTAAGCTGATTCGACTAATGAGCATGAATGTCCCTTTGGTATCGTTCTCCTGTAATCAATATGACTGACAATATTTGATCTGGTCAGTGCGTCATATTCCATAGAGTTTCTGATGACCGTAGAACAATTTGTTCAATTAGTATGTTTTCTCATTTAACTATGTATTCAATCTTTAAACAGGGTCATATTTGTAATTAGGAGCAACACTGTGTTTTTATTTTAAATCTTTTTGTTTTCGACAATTGATATTACTGAAAAATATTAGAATTCAATATTTAAAGTATCTATCGTTTCGACAAACCTGGTTTTTGATATTTTTTATTTCATCACTAAAAAGGTCCAATATTTGGGTGATTGATCGGAGAATAAACACACAAATGAAGATGTCTATTGTCGCTTGATGCAACTTTTTCCGATGTCAAAGAATAACTAAACAAAATTATACCACCAATGTATCCCCTAAATAAGTAATACTATTTAATGGACGTTCAAAATATTTTCCAGCTGTTGCTGATTCTTCTTGTGCAGATATGCGTCAGTGGGAAATTATTGTATGAGGTAAGTAAACTGTTTAAGGGTCTTAGATGGGTTCAAACGTTAGATTTGCAAATAAAGTAATACTTACAAAATTAAACTATCAATCATCTGATGGAAGATTTAACAAAATATATTATAAAACATACAATTGCATAAACTTGATTACTTGATAGGTGTTATCGTCAGAAATTAACAAGTAAGATTTCGTGCCCCTTCTTTTCTTTGATTATAAATGATCGAGCTAAATTCTTGATTGGGGTTCATCGTCGGAAAGTTATAGTCAAGATTTTATGTTCTGTCTTTTCTTTAATTCATAATTGTTGAGTTTAATTCTTGATAGGTTTTATCGTCGGAAAAAACTGTTAAGCTTCTGTGTTCTGCTTTTTTCTTAATTATTATGTTGTGAGCTAAATTCTTGATAGGTTTTATAATAGGTAAATAACAGTTAATTTTTCGTGTCCGTCTTTTTGTTTTTTACAATTATTAATTGATCAGCTTAATTCTTGATGGGTTTAATTGTAGGAAAATATCTTTGAATCTTTAGCTCTGTCTTTTCTCTAATAATAAATAGTTTAGTATTTTTTTTCATATTCGTTGATTATCCTTTTCTTGTTTTTCTTTTATGAATATATGAAATAAGAATTTTATCAAAGATGTGAAACACTTTACAATTAAACAAAATACTTCATGTTATCTTTACATTTTTTTTCAGGAATGTCGATCACACATGGGAAAAGAATTTGTTCTCATATTTACAGACAACAGTAGACACAACAATTTACTCCGGCTCTATATTACAACACCTGTAAATGAAAGTTTTACTGTTCATGTTGAAACACCATTGCTGGGTCAAATAAATCAAGATTATGTCGTAACAAATGGATCGGAATTATTCATTGAACTTCCAATAGACCTTGCAATTTTAAGAACTACAAAAAGTAACAAAACAATACTGGTCACAGCACAGAACTTCATTGTATTGTTTGCTTCAAACATGCAGAGTAATGGAGGTGACTCCTATATAATTTATCCAATTGCAGTTCTAAGTACTGAGCACGTATCTGTCAATTTAAAAACAAAGTCAGGCAGTTATCATTCAGTTACTGCCGTGATAGCTATAGCAGATCAAACTGTAGTGGATATTTCATTACCCGCTGGTGCCGTTGTAGTGTTTGATGGTACCAAATATACTTCTGGAAATACTTTGTCTATGAGTCTAAATAAATATGAAGTTTTTCAGTTTACTTCATCTGACGATTTATCGGGAACAATTCTGACATCAAATTACCCTATTGCTGCTTTTAGTGGTCATGAACTTGGAAACCCTGAAATAAGCAGTCAAACTTCTATCGATATGATATATGAAATGCTTATTCCTACTATATATTGGTCCACGTATTATATTGCCATCAGTAACCCCGTGTTTGATTCAGGAGAAGGAGAACTTATCCAAGTCTTCACGTCCGAAGACAATACTAATATTATGATAAACACATCCGGAACTCTTGATCAAATAAGTGTTGGCACAAAGGCGTCATACCACCAATTTGACTTACCATTATCCGAAGTAGCAGTAATAACCGCAGATAAACCCGTTTTAGTTTCTCAAATATCAGCATCTAAACAACTTGCGGGAAGTTATACAGGTGATGCTAGATTGCTTCTACCTAGCCCAGTAAATGCATGGTTGAGTGAATACAGTTTTAACACACCAGGCGAAAATATGTATAATGGGCTAGTCCTTTTGGCTGACAGTATTTCTTTGAATAATATCACTCTGAACGAAAAGAGTCTTAACTCGTCTATTCAATGGACCGAAATCAAAGGTACAAATTTCATATATACATCTATACAACTGTCCGAGGGCGTACACACTTTGACTTGTATATCAACTGCTTCGAAATGTTGGGGATATGTATACGGAATTCACAGCTTAGAAGAATATGGTACATCTATTGGCAGGAGTTTTACTCAGGTAAACTTATGATTTAAATATATTCTTTATTTTCAAATCAATGTGCTAATAATCAGTCGCAGTTGTAATACAGAGTAACAAAAGGGATGGCAGCTGTATTTTATACAATCAAACGCATTTTCTTCTCACATGCACTAAATGGAAGCCAAGGGAGGTGGCAAGTCTACTTATTCCTTTTTTGGTTTATCTTTTTTTGACCGTGTTGATTTTTATGTTTTGTTTTGTTGTGTTTATTCTCTGGTAAATACTTATACTCGAATACCGGTCAAGCACTTCTTTTGTAATTTGTAACACTGGTCCATGTACTCTTTGGTTGGCTGGTTGATTTGTGTAAACCTGTGGTTTAATTCTGTTTTGTTAGCATTATGTAAAATAGCAAATAGACGATATTCCGTGTGAATAGTTAGGTTTGTATTCTTTTATATTTAATATTGAGATTAAATGATTGCATTCATACACGTATTTGTCAAACACTTAAACTATGTTTGATGATCTTTAGTTAAATTAGATGCATTTTAAATTACACATTTTACAAGTATACGTGAATCAAACTTAGTATATATGTTTTATTTTAGAAAACTGAAGACAATTTGAACTTTAATCGTAAGTGTTAACCTAAAAATAATGATTAAATACGTACGTGTTTTTTTATGTATCTATTATTCTTAAGAAATATCATTTAGCAATGTCAAAATTACACATGAGTGTTATAAACTTTTTTTTTATTAAATGTCATGAATCTTGTACACAATGGTTAAAAATCCCTCCAAGCACAGGTAACTTTTGAATTTGAAGGGTCATCACTTTTTCTTGATGAATGTCCCTTTAAGAATTGAAAAATTGCTGAATCTATTGTTTACGTATTGACAAGTGGGGCCACTTTCTTTTTTAATTCAACATTAAAATTTGAAGCCATGCAAACTTTGTTCTTTGTCAACTATTGATCTTCCTGTGATATTTACTAGTCCATCGTCAAAAATGTTAGAATTCCATCTATAATTCACAACTTGTTACTCGTATATCTATAGAATAGACCGAAAACTTAGTGTTGATCGGATATATTCTTTATCTTTTAACTACAATTCCGTACCCTTTTTACGAATGTGACCTACCGATTTAGATTATTTAGCGGGTTTGTACTAACATGAGCAAGACAACAATTGCCACACTAGGAGCAGAATCTGCCCATCCTTCCGGGGAACCAGAGATCCCCCTTAGTTTTTGGTGGAGTTTGAGTTGCCTAGCTTTATTTTTTTATGTTGTGTCTTATGTACTATTGTTTCTCTGTTTGTCTTTTTATCTTTTGTCAATGCGTTGTCAGTTTATTTTCGACCTATGAGTTTGAATGTCCCTCTAATGTCGTTCACCCTTCTTTTAAATGATGAAATAACCTTCATGTTTGGATTTTCATAATTTAGTAAAATGAGAATCAAAATTATTGGTAAGGCCATTTGTGTAAAAAAGAAATTTCTCGTTTATAACTATCTAAAGATGTTGAAAAAAATACTAAATTTTGACTAAGACCTTCCTATCTGTTGACATTGATTTTACAGATTTTACATAGAAGGGTTGATTCCATACAACTTATCTCAATGCATTTGTGATTTTAGACAGGTCGTAAACTATTACAATTAACAAATGTATCACAACAAACGATTCATTGAAATTTATATTTCAAACAGTACGTATAACTTATTTCACTTCTTTTGAAGCTTTGGTTAAATTCAAAGCGGGTTATAGATATCTTAAAAATGCACAAAAAATATAAGTAAATTGGAATGAATCATGGACAACTTTATGAATATTTTCAGACATTTGTTTAAAAAAAATGTTCGATTGTTGAGTTCCTTTTAAATATAGATTTCGTATTTTTTTCTATTTAGCATGTCATAATACGTTGTGAAACTGCTACACATTTGATCGAAATATTTTCCAACAACAAATACGTTCAGGTCGAAATAAGATTTGAATTATAATAGATATTTTTAATTGATTTATCAGCATTAGAATACGATGCGTTTATATTCACCGATTTCATATTCATGTCTCAATGGGTTTCATTGGCATTTTCTCAATTAGTTTTCTTTGTAACGTATACATTGGAAAATATAATTTCTTAATTGCATATTTTGAATATTGTGTATTTGCTCAGAAAATTATGATATACAAATACGGCCCTTTGAAAAGGTGAGTATCCAAAATAGTCAACACGAGAAGGTTATTTCATTGAGGGCGCAGCCCGAAGTGAAATAACATCTAAGGGTTGACAATTTTGGATATTCATCGATTCTAGTGGGCCACAATTGTTTTATTATACCGAATTAACAGTAAATGTCCCTTTCAACACTTACTGTAACAAACACAAGCTAAAGTTTGAAAATATCTCAGGAAAATACATTTGTGTTCTAGTATTTCTCGGATGTACAACAAAGGTAGAACCTTTTTGTAAAAATATTGATGGTCCCGAAGAGGACCGTTTATAAGAGATATCATCGGCTGTTGGCACTTTTCATTTCCAAAGACTTATTTCCTCGTCCCTCGATGGGCTGTCAGTTAATCGTGAACGCTGCCATCTTGTCTATTTACGTCTATGTCGTCATTTTCATGGAAGGTAACTCGAGTGCAAATCAAGACACTAAAAAGGTTATTCGCCTGTGAATTATAGGGTTATTCGCCGCTGGTATAAATGTTAAGGGTTATTTGTCCTACCTTGCAACTTAATTAAAATTAACTGAATCATTCCATGTCACGTGATAAGTTGTTATCCAATAGTATTGTTTGTTATATACGTAAGGTATAATAAAAATCATAATTTAAAGTGCAACTTAACCAAAAACGTATTGTAACCTGTAGTCGCAAAACCGTTGTTGCTTTTAAGATAATCTATTTTTTGTAAGCAAATTACCATCAAACCCAAAATAGATCACTTAGACATACATGTCTTGCTGTAAAGACCTAGTTTCAATTTTGACAAAAGTTAATAATACAAACATTTAAAATATGCATTTAAAAGAGACGGACAGTCATTCAAGCAAATGTAGGTTTCTGTGACTTCTCTTTCATCCAAACATATCCTTTTCACCTCAATATGAAAACTAACTCAGATGAGCTTCATGTAGTTGATCTAAATATTTGACACGACTTAATCATTATCAAAGTTTGAAATAAATGAAATTTAAAAAAAACAAAAACGCAACAATATATCAATACATCAGTTCAAGGTCTTAAACTAGTTCATCGATGTTAACAGAATTTTAAATTTGAGCAGTATGGTTTGTATTCGCGCCATATTATGGCATACTATCGAATGAAAAATAGTCTTAACTCGCGCCTTCTATATTGTCATTCTCATCACATTTTACCAATTTTATCTTATATAACTTAAACATGTTTTCTTTTCAGAAATAAAAAGTTCTGTACTGGAGTTTAAAAATAATGGAATGATATATACCACGCCTATCTTTTCCACAGTGTCAAGGTCACTCGTTGGATGTATAAAAATGTGCCGAATATATTTGTGTGCTATTGTTTCCTTCCGGTCAGCAGATGGATCATGCTTATTATACACAGATGAAGAAAAATGCGGTTCAATAAAACTTTCTACAGGTTTCAAACTGTACTTTGTTCGGAATTAAAAAGGTAGAAAAAAGTGTTTTGTAAATTAATTTGATTCATTGGTTGTTTAATGTAAATTGATAGTCTTCCTTGTTTGTCCTTGCCATAGTATTTGATTAAAATCCTCTATATTTTCACTGAGTTAAAACAATGTTCATTGAACAAAGATAAACAAAGTATTGCATCAATTAAATATTTAGCAGAATGTGATGATTTTCTGTGTTCTAAGATGTTGAACACATAAAAAATAATAGGACAATGTTTCTCAATTTCAGATTTTTAATAGACATACTAGTATACGATAAATGCCATCTGAGACATACAAAGCAAAACATGTATCAATAAGCAATCATTTTATGCAGACTAGAGGTAGATAATGAGCACGTCTGAGCTAGATAGTGAGCAAGTCTAAAACATTTGACGCTTATAAAGCTGGACAAAGGAAAATCAAAGCTTACTGCACATAGTTTATCCAAGGAACAAATATAGTTCAAGTAAAACCTAATAAACAAGACCTGTTGTAGGAACATTTTTATGGCAGGAGACAACATTCCATTTGCTTATTAAGATTTTGAACAAGATCAAATTTGGCTGAATGTACAAAGTAGTTTGTTTTGTCAAAAGAAAAAAAAAACAGTTTATCACTTTATGTACATGTATCACTAACCTCTAAGCATTTTGGAAGTTACTTAAACACGCACATAGCAGAGGCGTTCGACTACAATCTTACTTCATAAGAATTTCTAGTTTCCTACAGATATTCGTTGGTTCTCTTGGACACCATGGCTTCCTCCACAAATCAAATCTGTCCACCACGATATAACATTTCTAAAACGGCGTTTAACACCAACAATAAATCAATAGAAGTAACTGGATCTTGTTCTAAATGTGTAATGTAGCTCATTTATGAGTGTGAAATGCGCAGACCCGGATGAAAACTATTTATGGTAGGTGGGTTCTTAACTTAGTTTCTTCCACAGTACTTTACCTCTTACAAGAGTAAGAACTATTCTAAAACAGAAGTGCTATGTAAAAACATAGAATTTTAATTTAAAAAAAATAACTTGAATTGCTATAGCACATTCCATAGAATAGCAAATATATAATTTTCAGTAGTTCACCATAATTACTTTGGCGATAATCATACATAAAGAAAAGTGTTCTTTCGTCCACCATTTTCTACATTTGAAAATGCCTGTACCAAGTCAGGAATATGACAGTTCTTGTCCATTCGTTTTTGATGCGTTTTGTTTTTTGATTTTGCCATGTGATTATGGACTTTCCAAATTGATTTTCCTCTGAGTTCAGTATTTTTGTGATTTTACTTTTTTCTTATTTATTGTTCCTTTTTTTATTGTTACAAACTATTGCAGGACAATTTAGTAAAAATTAAACATTATGAACTTTGAATAAAAAATATTTTTTTTTTTTTTTATAGGTAAGATAAACTATGACAAGTAAAAGTGCATTTGCCGTCAAATTCATGTTCACCATTTAACTCAAACTCTCATATTTGATTAATTACATACAAAAACGTATATGCAAATGATAAAAGTATTAATAATTAATAGCTAAAGTCTTTTGGCACAAAATTGAACCAAAATAGCTGTTAAAATTAACTTATTATTTTACTTTTTCACTTTTAATAATGATGGAACAAAGAAAATAACGTTTTCAATAATGTGTGTGTGTGTGTATGATGGATATTATATATTGTTGCTTTTTTGAAGGCATGACATTTCCATTCATATTTAAATCATTTACTGATAATGATAAACGCTTTCAGATAAACACAAATACATTGTTTTGGCGAATGATCATAAAGGTACAACATCGAAAGTTGAATTCACAATAATGTCCATTAAAAATAAGGAGATTGTATGATTGGAAATTATGAGAAATGAGAATATATCAACCAAATATCAAATGACAAGGATGGTGATACCAAGTAAAATTCATCTAACGGCCTTCAACCTTTAGTAAAGACCATAGAATGTACTGCACTGAATTGCTTCATGACTTAGGATTGGTTTGTTTTTATGACTGAGAAGAACAAACAGAATTTTAAAAGCATCAATTATAAAGTTGTAACGGTATATTGATACGCGTGCTTATACTATTAATTAAATCAAAATCAATAACCATCCATTACATTCATAATAATTCTATCTTCACACTGTTTACAGTACAATGTTAAAAACGGTGACATCGCATTAGAACAATTCAAATAGATTAAAACTTTAAAAGTAAAATGCATAATACAGATTGAATTGATGTAAACTAACTTTGTGGTCAGTGGTGTGACACGAATTGATTCAGCTTATCAAAAATTGAGAATAGATAATTCATTATTATTATTTTTTGTTTGCTAATACAATGTAGTATTTCTCATTTTTGTTTTAATTATTGGATGACTGATGATCATAATTAGTCACGAAGTCCTTTTAATTAAAGCTTCGAGGGGTATTAGATACGATTTAGAAACAAATTTATAATACACATCTTATTTGAAATATTCACAAAAAGATGGAGTTTTGAAATAATATTTCATTTTAAACAATTAGTTTGTCCAAAATAAGACCTAATAATTATAGATGTCATGTGAGACCACTTTCCACAGATTTTAAATGACCTGGAAATACTGGTAAGCAATTATGTATCAGCGTATGATGTTCGACAATAAGAAAACATCATACCGTATAGCCAGCTATAAAAAGCCCTGACATGAAAACGTGAAACAATTCAAACAAGAAAGAAAGTGCATAATTTATAATTATCTAATTTAGGAAAAATATATTTCTCACACGAACTAACGACAACCATTGAATTACTAGTTCCTGACTTAAGGCAGGCAAATTAAGAAGGTTGTGGAAATAAACATATTTGTGGGTACTTGGTCATACTCTAACAGTGGTGTAATAGCACAACATAAGAAAAAACTGGAAAAATCAGTTGAAAATCTGTTCTGAACAACGAACACCTGCAGAGAAATCATTTCAAAGTTAAAGATTATCAATCATTTATACATACGTTAAACACATGCATTTTCTCTAAAGTTTTGCTATTTACGAAAAATTGCTATGATCACTTATCATAATTACATCTTTTATCAATTCTTTCAATAAAAAAAATCCACTTACAGCAAACTCAAATCATTTGAAAAATAACATGAAACATCTAAAATCGGTAAGTCTCTTATCAGATGGCAAAATTAAAATCTCAAACATATCAAACTAATGGAATACAACAGTCATGTTCCGGACTTTTAATGGTAAGCGATTTCGATAAGCATTGGGTTTGGAAAACCAATATTTAAACGTTTCTCAATCTGTTTAACAGAAAAGTATGTGTCCGACAGCCGGTCGTTTAACTGGATTTATTCCACTCAGTTATGGGAAGAATCCCGACAGCTGTTGAAACACAGTGGAGTTTTGCTTTTAAATATCGAATTTCGCGAAGAGATTTCCCCGAATGTCCATATCCGCATAACATTTTTTTTTAAAGTTCAAGGATTAGGATTGCCAATTAAGACTACATTTAGACAAACAATGAAAAATATACGTGTTTAATACGAATATACATTGAATCCGATTGATTATAGCGTTAACACATAGTGTAATTTTTTTCATGTGTTATATTCAAGGACATTGCAACCAATCTAAAAGAAATATATTAAGTTTGAGTTCTGATGCACTAAAACATTCTTTCCTTACTAGTCAAATCGATTTTCTATATACAATATACATTTTACAGCTCCCCCTTGAACAACGCTTTCGGGACCTATTCTAACCACATGAACATGTATGCCACAAACTAAAATAATATATTGCAATTTAGGCGTTGCAAGTGATTTGCAATGCAGGAGCATGGGAATTTCTTGTCGCATGTATAAAAAAATCACAAACAAAAAATACCTTTATAGGAATACTTTTACTGACAGAAAGTTATGGCAAGTTAATAGCCAATTACAACTGAGAAACGTTATCATTTTAATAATTAATTTATCAATTATATATGAATTATGTCCATTGTACTGTTGTAATCGAAAACGCGGCTACATACACGAGAAAAACGTTCCAGCTGAGAATTATAAACATCAGTTGCAGGGGACAAAACAATTGCAATGATTAATTATCTATGGTACCGTTTTTATAAAATGAGTCCTGATCGTTTAAACAGAAAAAAAACCATAAATGTATAAAAACTAGAATTTTTATGTAAGGAAAACATTTTCTGAGTATAATGCAGAACGTTTGTGAACCATTACATAATATATTGATAGTACCTCAGTTGTTAATACTGTTACGTCTAAAATGTTTAGTAAATATGTCGAACAGTTGCAGTGCAATTTCGTTAGAGGAAGCTTATCTGAGAAAAGTTGGTAGCAAACTTCGTACATATAATTTATTTAAGAACAGTTTTGAAACGGAAACTTATTATAAAATTCCAATGTCATTTTCAAAAAGGAGTTCTGTTTCCAAATTTCGAAGTGGTGTAGCACCACTAAGAATAGAAACGGGGTGATTTGAAAATGATAATTTTGAAAGACAGAGTCGGTGATAATTGTATGAATATTTTAGAAGATCTGATTTTATTTACAGATATTAATATGATTCGTAGCTGCGCCACAGCCTGCAATCTTATTTTATGTAGACGAAGAAATGTTTTATACTGTAAACAATTGTTCCTATCAATATGCTTCAGTTATAACAGATGAATTCTTTATAAAATGTTTTTAATGTTATTGTCTCTTACAATTCTGTACAGGATGACTCTCTTTTTATATCTATATATTTGTACATATAATGTAATGTTGTACTATATATTGTTGAGAGATGAGACTTAAATAAAATATTGAATTACATTGAATATAAAGGTGCCAAATGACCATGATCGTTTTTAAAAAAAGGTCTCTGTTGTCTGTTGGATGGAAATAATGAAATCTAGAAAAGGAAAATTATCAGATAACGTTTAAAAACCCTTTTAATTTTGCATCTATTTTTTTCAGGGTTGTAAAAGCTAACATTTTCTTGTCATGAACGTCATGGCAGGTTCATATTACACATAAAACACAGTTTACACATCCAAGACATCTGAAATCAACCCTAAGATTTTTTTAAAAGCTGGTATAGAAACTAAACAAATATATCACGCTGATAATTTGGTAGACCAAATGCGCATTATGTCTATAAAATACTCATCCGTAAAGCGCGAATAACAAAAATCAAAAAGCCTAATAAATCACTATGTGAAGAGCATAGAGGGCAAACAATTCTGAAAGATTTTACCAAAGACGAACCGCGGTTGTTTATTACGATTTATATGGTACATGTTGGTCTAGATGGAAGCGGAGAGAGAATAAGGGAGTGTTGACGTCAACAACTACAATTCAAATACACAGTGATTATAAGAATCGTGTATGGAGATTTGGTTTATGAAAAATTGTTAAAAATATGTAGGATAAATGTATATTTACAAATAAAACTGTCAATGAACTAAAACATAAATAACATTTAACGATAATAGTGACATCTCTATTCATATCGAGTTGTATTTACTTTATAATCAACAACTAAAATATGAATTGATTTGTAGTTACAGAATATACCTTTAGTCAGATGACGTATTTAAGGACAATAAATAAAAAGTGTTTTTTGATAAATACAAACAAATAGAAAACCTAGTGAAACATCTAGACAATGCTCTTCAACTTTGTATTTGTTTGGCTTTTTTTAACTATTTTGATCTGAGCGTCACTGATGAGTCTTATGTAGACGAAACGCGCGTCTGGCGTATAAAATTATAATCCTGGTATTTTTGACAACTAGACAATAAAATTCCAGTATATATATATTTATCCTTTTGATTAAAAATGGATTTAACGAGTAGTACTAAAGAACAGAATATTTGATAAACATGTAAAGTTTTAATTAGGAGTATTACGACGAAATGTAACATTCATGAAACAATAAAAGTATGATTAACATTACTTTCTGACTGTGTAGTTTCTATTTTTGTTTTTAGCAAATCTACCGCTACCTAAGCTTTGGTTTAGGGTAGATGGGTTACTTCGGATCTTCTATTATCAATAACCTTTTCTTAAGTGGCATACATTTTGGCCGATAAATCTTTTCAAAGTTAAATTAATATTTCAGCTGTTTCTAGCTTTTATCTGTGTCGCAAGTGCTTTACCAACTCTTTCGGAATGTTTTCATTGTATTTGATTTGCAAAACACTTCATTTATGTTGAAAGATCTATCTAAGTTGTAAAGATCATTTTACGAAAGTACATCATGTGTTTATCTAGGCTTGGAGAAACATGCAGTTTAAAGCTGTCGATCAGTTTTATTTTCTGATTCTGTTAGTTTAAGTGTGCATAGTTATGTAAATGTTTGTTTTCTCTTGAATCCATCATTCTAGTTTTTGAGTGAGAGTTTTGGTCAATTTTTATTTGTTCACGAGAAAAAAATGTGTTTGTTATTTTGGAGGAGTTATATAAGTTATAAACAGTCATTATAAAATAGATGGTTATAAAGTCTAATCTATATAAAAACGAGAAACGAGAAACACTTACAAACGACAACAACTAAACAAAAGGTTCTTGAGGTACGACAGGTGCAAACAAATGCCGCGAGTTTCATTTTTCTAATATGCGTCAACCTTTACCCTTAACTAAAGTAGTGGTGAATCATTGCAATATAGATATTTTAATTTTAGTTTCTTGTGTACAATTTGGAAATTAGTATGGCGTTCATTATCACTGAACTAGTATGTATGTGTTTAGGAGCCAGCTGAAGGACGCCTCCGGGTGCGGGAATTTGTCGCTACATTGAAGACCTGTTGGTGACCTTCTGCTGTTGTTTTTTCTATTGTCAGGTTGTTGTCTCTTTGACACATTCCCCATTTCCATTCTCAATTTTATTACATTATGTGATATCAATTCAAATGGCTTAACTCAATCAAGAACACATATTAACAAAAACAAGTAAATGAAGAAAATAAATTAGATTTATGACACAATATATATACAATATTGATAAAATAAAAAGGTTGAGATGTAAAACAGTACCAGAAAGACAACGTTAACCTTGGATAGAAAAGAAGGTCACACTTCCACTAACATGGCATTTGATGATGAGTGGGAAGGAAAAGTAATGTGAGGTAACTGGCAATCAGACAACAACCAAATGACAAAGAAAAGATCCCAAAAGTAAAAAAAAATTAAAATATCCGAAATCCAAAGAAAATTAAAAACTTACAAACCTTCATGAAATACATTTTGGGGTCAAAAAACGATCTTCAACATTAGACAGGTATCTAAACAGCATATGAAGTTCTAAGTTGCTTCGTGTAAAACAATGTGTAAATAAATGTAAGTCCAACAAAATTCTTCCATCAAACTATTTTGATCTGAGCGTCATTGATGACGAAACGCGCGACTGGCGTATCAAATTACAAAAGTTTTATGAATATAAAACGAGCCAAATTAATTTTAGTGTTGGGTACCACTTTTAGTACATCATCCCATGTAGCTTGATGTGCACAGATATATATAAATCATTACTTAAGTACTGTTTTATTTTATTTTGGTTTGTTTCGTTTCGTTTTTGTTTGTTTGATTGTTAGTTGTTTTATTTATTGCAAAATGCAAAAGTTTGTTTGTATGTTTGATTGCCTTTTTATATGTTGTGTGCTATTTTGTACTAGTATTTTACTGGATAATAAACACAGCTAAGAAAAATAATGATAGCAGACTTTGAATCTTTCTACACTGAGAAAGCGCGTTATGTTTTAAATTATTTGTGAGTACTTTCTTATAGTTTAAAACATGCATCAATTGTTTAAAATATTATAATATCAACCTTCAACCATTGATAAAGAAACGTTTGCACAGTTACGTAATTCTTCAGTTGAAGGTTTAAATAAGTTTTCAGTATAGCACAACTTTTTTGTTTCTAAAAGTGCAGAATGCAAAACTCCAAAAAATTCAACGTTGCTATCCATGAGCGTAAATCACATTGTAAAACACACCACCAAAAAGTATAGACAAAAGTAATTCGCTTTTCTGTTCTGCATTTTACTAATAGCTCCTTCTCTCTCTCAGCGTATTAGAGTCCAGTCAAACTCAGATTGAACCTCAAACTAATTGCAACAGAAAAGTTTAAGTACTGATCTATAGCAATATGCCCTTTATATACACAGAAAAAAGTCCCATAAAATCTAACTTGAGGAAAACTCAAAATCAGCATTTTTAATTTCCTATGGAAATAAGCATTAGAAGGGAAGATAACTCTTGCAAAAATAAGTCTTTTTTTGGTCAGTTTTTGGTTGTTTTTCTTAAAATTTATGTTAATGAATGATACTTTGATGGGGTTATAAGTTTGTATTTGACTACATTATATAATCTTCTGTTCTTGAAATGTACAAAACCGAAGTGTTATGGGTAGGTTTTTTTTATGCATTTATCATTCAAGAAATTGCAAATTTGAAGCTTTGTTACCATTTAAAAAAAAAACAATGTGAAAATTTGGTATTGTTTATATCTGTATATTATATTTTCTCAGTAACTTACTTATTTAAAGAAACTTTAAACCACAAAAAGAAAAATACTTGCTTAATTATTTTGATTACATTTGAAATTCTTTACCTTGACATGTTGAAAAAGACAATTAATGGTCAACTAATGAATTACGAAATCTAGATTATAAAAGCTTGATAAAAGATATGAAAAGATATGTTTGTCATACTCTAAAGACCTCTACAAATTCAAGAATCAATACATTTCATGAATAGAATTGGTAAAGTTATAATTTTGTATCAATTTTTATTGATATTTCTACCTTTTTGCAAGAGTTATCTCCCTTTTCAGTGCAAATCTCCATACGAATTTTAAATGGTGATTTATTTACTCTTTCTCAAGTCAGATTTTAAGGGACTTTTTTCTGTGTATATTTGGGGTATAATGCTAAAGATTAAAACTTAAAAATCTTATGTTGCATTTTCTTTCGGGTAAGGGTCAAATTTATGCTAGATTGACTGGACTAGTATGATACTTAAATTAACGGAACCAACAATAATTTTAAATATGCTTAATGCTAACAAAAGTTGAGAATATAAAGGAATATCCGTCTCTCTATTCATATGTCTATCAAATTGCAGTGCGAAGAATGGATTGATTGATTTATATGAAACCTTCACAAATAGCAAGAGGACCACATGAGAACAAATTGTTTTCAAGGAGTATGAATTCGAAATCTTATTTACTAATATTTTCAAGTACGAATATAAAACATGCATACAGCAAAGTAAAACAAGCAATAACACAAATAAATGAAGATTGCTTTGTTTTATTCCTGTCAGCTAATGGTACGTAACGTGACGAGGAACGGAACATCATTGGAATGGTTGTCTATTATAAAATATTGACAAACGTGCATGTATGTTTAGTATTATATATTGATTTAAAAGTTAAACAAATAAGACCTAGGTATTGTAGAAAGGGAAAAACATATTTACATTATGTAATATCGGGGCTGATATCATATTGAACGATAACAGCAAGTTACGTCAGTTGAAATGCTAGACAAATTCATCATCGAAATTCATATTACAACTCTATATTTTATGTTCACGTTCTGATATTGTACGATATACCCAGCATAAAATTCCAAATAATAATTTCACAAATAATTGTACATATATTAAAAAGAAACGGATATAAACAGATATTGATTTTCCTCTAAGTTCAGTATTTTGTGATTTTACTTCATATTAACACTGTGTCGTTTTTATCCTTTTGGAATCCTCGACATTAGGGTATTTTCAAGCCATTTGAAATTTCAAGCAATACAATGAATACTGAGATAACGGACACAACTGAAAAAGACAAAATGCAACCCACAATCAATTGTCTCACAAATTAAAAACATAAGAAAACAAAGTGAAGTAACAATACAATTCGGCTCATTAAACCCAGATGAAACTAGTTAATCAGGGAAAGGTATATAGTTTATCCTGGAGGGTACATAGATAATAAGTTAAATACTTCCTCTATGTGTATGTTGATCAGAACTCATCAACCAAGATAGAGAAACAGTACCCAATTCACTGACACAGAATATGATGATGATGACGATGAAGAAAAATTATGTAGGTTATATGTCAATCAGACAGCAATCAAATGACTATCAAATGATAAAGGACATCTAAAGGTCAAACTACGGTCTTCAACATTGGACAGGTATCTATTAAAGATATCAAGTTTTAAATCATGTCGTGTATAAAAAGTTGTGAGCTCATCTTATAGTCCTTCTAAGATTTGCCATCAAAGATAAATTGAGCGAAACCCAAACCACAAAGACTGCCAGAACACGCGCACATCAACTCACTTGAGAAATTTAAAATCTACGCGAACAAGACAACTAAATAGCAGCACCCGGTCAATGCGTACCACATGTACCACATTTCTGTTTGAATTAAAACCTTTGCCTTGACCGACTTGTTTTATCTAAATACGTTTAATCCATGTCAAACGAGACGATTATCTGCCACATAGGCATCAGTATACCAACTTCACCATTCGATATGCATTTACCAATCCATTCAGTATTCAAAAGCTAACAGTTGATACTTTGACTTTATAAACGTCACCAGTGTACGAGCAGAAAGTTAATGATACAGGGTTGTGTGAAAGAACATCTTGTCTTTTTTTTCTGGAAACGTTTACAAGAAGATACCTAGACCTCGTTGATAAATATTCCGTATCAACTTAACAAATCATACATTATGGAATTGAAGGTCCTCGGTACTGACACTGTTTATTTTTTTTTTATCACGTGCTATAATTCTTTTTTGTCCTTGACTGTTTGAAAATTTTACTGTTTAGATCATTACAAATTTAGCTGTAAGATTGTGCAAGGCTTCTATATAAATATGAATCATTGAAATTTCACCACTAGATTTTTTTCTTCACTTTGAAGTTCTTGTAAGTCCTTTGTTTTAAGTTATAAATTACCAAACTCTAGTCAATATTTTATATCTTTAATTAAATCAATAACTTGTGTAGATACTTTTTACAACTACTAATGCATCAATTTCATACAAATAAATCATGGTATCACATAAAAAAAATATCTGCATTTTAATATATCATCACGGAATTTTAGAAATTTGAACCAGAATTTTCAATTGTTAAATGCAGATAAGTGCTTATTCTGTGTCACCAAATAACAAATGTATTAATCAGATGTTCATTCCAGTTTTTCTGTACGTTTAATAAGTCTGTGGTTGCATTAGAAAATTTAAACATGATTATTTGTTATGAACAAGTGATTAAAGTGTTTAAAAATGATAGTCAATGAGCTTTTCAGTCTTTTGGAAGAGAAAATCTTAAACGTGTAATGTTTAAAAACATAAGCAATGATATGGTTAGTATTTTGTTTGTTCAAAATATTTTTTTTTAAAAATACAATACACATTTATCCCGATTTCACAGTCAAAATCAATGATCTGACAGTGACTTCTACTCGAAAATTCAAATTCTGCGAACATTCTGTGAATTCATACATTAACAGGTTAAGGTTAACTCTTTTGTTAATTGTATGTTAAAACTGGTAAACTAATAGCTAAATAGAAGAATACCAATGTTTCATAATTCAAAATATTGCATTATGTTTCACACACTGTTAATAGGTGATCTTGCAAATGATAGAAAGTCATTTATTTTTAAAATTCAACATAATTTAGATTTTAAATGAAGGGATACATATACTTATACGTTGGTTTGTTTAAACAAATAATGACTGGGAAATTACTAAAAGTTCATAGTATATAGGTAATTTAACAAACACATATATCAAAATATTTGATTGTTTTTATAATTAAATATCTTTCGTATATAGACGTTTATAAACTATGTATTGAAATATTATAAAAGAAAAATCCAAAAAAGATGGAGAAATGGGACTTCCTTTTTGGATCAAGTTATATGTCAAATAAAGACTGAGGATATATTCATACATGTTTGGATATAAGCTTTACCAAGTGAGCTAAACTAGCAGCTTTATAACTTTAAGAACGTTACTTTGAAAGTTTGAAAGTTGTAAAAGAGAGAGTGCTTTTGAGATAGAAAATGAGAAATTCGATATTCTAAACGTTGAAATAATCAAGATTCGAAATATCAAGTTTCCGACCAATGATAAAAAAAAACTGAGCTTATAAAAAATAAAACAATAAAATAATACACACAAGCTAAGTGGCCACCGAAAAGAGGCAATTTTAAATCGGTTGCCAAAGTTTAATAAACATGACAATTTGATTTAACAATGTGTCTCCTCTCAAAATATTCTTATTTCTGTTTTACCCTCTATTGTCAATAGGACATTCTTACTTTTGTATAGTCAGCCCAATAGCCAACCTTTCAACTATAATATTTCATTCTTTTGGTATCGACTTTCTAAATTTTGAAATAAAGGCATACTTTTAATCTGGAAGAACGATGCAGGTCTTTCAGATATCAATAATATATACACGGTGAATATCTGATATCTTGTTTTATCATCATTTAATAAAACCAAACAAAAAACGGAAAAGGGAGAACAAAAACTTGATAGTTGACAACAAGATATAAAATCTGTATGTAAGGTATTGTTCATATCCATATATTATAAATCTATTCAACTGTCAAGTTATTAGTATGTATTTGAACAGCAATCATGACAATATTTTATTTTCATTCAACGGCATTTCGCATATCTATTCTTGACAACACCGTTTTGCAAAAAAAAAAAAAAAAAAAAAAAAAAATTATAATATACAAGCAACCCTTACGTTTCTTGTCACAATTAAAAAGTGTTCAATGATGTGGAAAAAAGCAGTTACAGTTTGTATTTTCTTTAACCATCTCATGGTAAACAAAACACAATAAAAATATAGTCCATGAGTATACCACGTATTAAAATGTTAACATGATACTCATTCGAGGATGACATTTTAACAGTTAAATAGCACTTTTCATTTGTCTCTTAATGCATTGGCTGCTTTCATATGCCTTTTTCGCACCGACAACTTTTGTAATTTAATTCTGTTCTTAATGTCAATTTTTGCCATTTCATGGAAAACTTGAATCTCCTGTAAAAATATTTCTGCAAATTCCAATTTAAACGAAAAAAATCGTTTTGTTTCCAAAAGTAAAAAAATAAATGGCACCATTTCCTTTAAAATAATATGCTAATTATTTGCCAAATACTTGGTTGGCGATACCATTTCGTTGCCACCATTGCGGACGTGCTGTTCGTTGTGGGGCTACAGATCTTCCCATAATCAAAGGCAAACACTGGCGGTTGGACCAATTACATCTGAGATACTGTGATCCACAATGATTGGTGCCCTGTACGCACGTTGGTCTTTTCTCGCATTTGTATATACGGCGTGTAAAGATGTCATTGATTCCATCAATTACAAGAAGTCTTCCAAGTCCCATAGGTACAAGAGGCTGATGTTGATTGTCACCTACAATACGAGGATAATCTCTCCCAGGGTTAATGCCTCTTGCTCGTTGTCTTTCCCTAAATTCTTCCCATAGACAGTCGATAAATGTATGATGAGTAAAAAACGCCGGATCATATGATGCTGATTCTATTCTGCTCATTTGTTCGCCTACGTAAACGTGAACATGATTGTGGAGCAATTCCAGATTATACTGATCAGAGGCGCTTGGATTAGTGATTTCCCATAACCAACGTCGTGATAAAATCAAGCCTAAATCTGTGGAGGACATAAGTCTTCTGTCTGTTCCGACATTTCTACGAAGAGCTCCATAGGGTGTATTCCATCCTGCAAACGGTCCTGTTCGTACAACTCCTCTTGAGGATCCCAAAAATAGAGGGGACCACGTTATGCTTAGTCTTGGGTCAGGTAGGTTGGCATCCAGAGTATTATCCCAGTATGGCAATGTTACGTTTGGTACTTTTTCTCTCAGTGCATTTTCAATCCTAAAAATAGAAATATATATATTAATGAAATGATATGTATCAAAATTTAGGTTGACTGCGCACAGATAATATAAACAAAAAGTTTCTGGGCATTCATATATTCTTTCAAAATACAGAAATATTTTCTACTCTTTGGTCGGTTATCTCTTTGACACATATCCCGTTTCCATTTCCTATTCAAATTGACGATTACTTTCATGAACATCCTATTGCTTTTTTTAAGAGACTAAATAAGATCAAGAATCACATATATATGTTAAACGTTAGTTTATGCATCCGTTGTAGTTTAAAGGAGTTTACATATTCATTATTCATCAACATATTTTACGTGAATCTATTACAAGGATTGTAGTTAACCAAGATTCACGGACTCCTAAATATTGGATGAGATAAACAAAATAATTCATGAGTTCGGCGGAGTTTTCAGAAGTCCCATTCTATTTTATATAGATTTCTTGCAGTGCATCAGGAAAATTTTATTTACATAATATAAAAAGGTGCAATTAGATTTGATTACTAAATGCATTAGTCAACTTTACGGTTCTTAGGTAAATACTGATAACCGGTTTTGAAATTTTGAAAGCTATAATTTAATTAAAAAAAAACAGTTGATTAAACTTTTTTTAATTTATTTTCGAATAGCATTATAGTTATAAATCTTACAAGACAAGATAAACTCTATGCCATCCAGGAAAATTTGGTCCTCCGTGAGCTCCAGCAGCAGTGTTAAGATGATGAAGTGAAGCCAAGGCGTCATATTTATTTGGTGTTATGCTCTTAAAAGAAAGAAAAAGAGAATAATGTCAATTTTAATAATATTCTTTACATATTATATTGTTTATTCGCATAATTTACGTTGCAAATAAAGGCAACAGTAGTATACCGCTGTTCAAAATTTATAAATTGATAGAGAAAAAACAAATCCGGGTTACAAACTAAAACTGAGGGAAACGTATCAAATATAAGAGACATTTGTCTGAGAGCACACATTTCGCTGATGATACTATTGATTTGTTATTATGATTGAATATATGTCAACACGAAGTAATGTTAGCTTGGTTATCGAATATTTTATGTCATATGATGAGTCTTTGGTAAACGAAACGTTATCCATCATGGGTCTATTTTAACAAAGTAAATGATTATACAAAGCTTCAAAATTGATAAAGAGTAAGAAAGATCTTTAAGTTCGTAACCCCGATATAATAAAAGGAAGTCCAGACATAAGTTTCTTCCACTTTGATTTAATATCAATATTGCATGTTTAATAAATCTCTGCTTTGTCTGCGTTGAAATTATATAACTAATTCTTATTCACTACATTTATAACTATTTCAACGCATGAATGTAATTTAAAAGCTGTTTAAAAATAATACAAACAGTTAACGATACAAAGTATAGTTTAGAAGGTGTTAAATTATTTTAGCACAGCCAGTTTGTGTTGACTGTGGTACTACTTTTTATGACTGCCCGCACCAATATTAAGTTTTCCCATTCTACAAAAATAGACGTAAGACTAAAAAAACGACATTGAATGCTCTTCAGTAAGAAAAATCTGACAACTCAAAACTTGAAAAAAAACCGAATCACGACAAATCCAGTACCACATGTGTGACCCATCATGTTAATCTTGGTAAGTACATAACTGGTGATAGATAAAGACAACAGTAGTTATTGTTGTGCGAGAGTCAGCGATTGATAGAGAGAAGTGTAATTCTAGGATTTGTTTTGTGGGGTTCGCTTGTCTTTTGTTTTTCTATATCGGGTTTTAATAACTCATGTTGTTCAACTTCAAAGTATTTTCTGTTTTTATATTTACCATGACATTTTAGTTTATCAGCACTCATAAGTTTAATAAGTCCTTTTTCCGAGAAATCTTTGTTAAAATCAGAGCAGTGTTTTGTACAAATTGCGAGAGTCTGATTATCCCTTAACTTCAAACTAAAGGTTTCTTTAAATTTTAGTAAGTTTTTTTACAAAAAATATAGGGTAAAGTTTAATTTGAAAACGTATTTAGATTTTTACTTTTTTTAATGTCAGTTTAAAATATTTATGGTTTTGTAATGTTTAGGTTAAATATTTATGGCTATTATTTCAAAAAGCAATATGCAGATCACAGTTTCTTAACAGATGAGCTTTTTTTAAAGAGACTCATATATCTAAACAATTCTGACATGTATGCGTAAACGAATTAGTTATGCAGGAAAAATAAAGCAAACTAGTAGGACATAAATTGCAATATACAATGTACATATAAATAAATAAATGCAACAGTAGCATACCGCTGTTCAAAAGTGATAAATCGATTCAGAGAAAACAAATCCGTGTTACAAACTAAAACAGAGAGAAACACATCAACTTGTAGAGGAAAGCAACGAAACAACAAAACACTGAAGTGCAACACAAACAAACAAAAATCAACACACATAGAAACAAACTTTTAGATAACAATAACTTAGAAGCTATATTAATAAATGAGAAGCCATATTAATAACTTAGAAGCTATATTAATAACTTAGAAGCTATATTAATAAATGAGAAGCCATATTATAACTTACAAGTCATATTGATAAATGAGAATCCATATTAATAAATGAGAAGCAAAAAAAATTAAAGGAATGATTAAACTCATAAGTCGAAAACAAATTAGTAAACATATTTTTTAAGGGGCAAGCTGAAGGACGCCTAATGGTGCGGTCTCGCTATATTGAAGACCTATTGATTGCCTTCGGCTGCTCTATGGTCGCGTTGTTGTCGCTCTGACACATTCCCCATTTCCTTTCTAATCTTTAAATTGACAATGCCCTGGCAAAAATACGAGAAACAATGTGCGACATCCTTCAACAAAATAACAACCTAAAGATTAAAAAAACCATGACAATTTGAGATGCGATTAAACATCAAATTCAACCGCATGAAAGTTAAAAAGAAAGGGCATAGTTTGGACGAACGAGTCAGACAATGTCTACTAATGTACTAGAATGTAAAGAGTTACAGGTTACATATTCTTGTCATTTTTATTCAACGAAAGACCGCTATTAACAATGGTGATTTTGACAAGATCTTTTATTGATATATATAAACAACTGTTTGACAAGTCATGCAAGAGTAATAAAGGGTGTCAATTCACAGGTTAAGAAATATGTTAATCAGACATGATTTAATCATCTCACCAACTGCGGTTACAATAGTGGTATGTGTACCTGCATTTCAAACCATTTCATCTTAAGAAAGGACTTTAAATTTCAATCAATTGGAAGGAATTCTCAAATACCACCTAACAAAGGCACTCTCATAATATACGTGTGTCTTATACAAGGTTATATTCAGAAGGAGGAGACTGTAAACACATCATCACATGATCATTGTGAAATCATTTTAAAAAGTAACTGTAATTTAATAGAACATTTCATTTATTTTGTGTCGTCGACGCGCCTTTCTGGATTTACCTTTATCAGACACGATTAACCGAAAAATTCAAGATTTGTATCAAAAGAAAAATGTCCTTTTCTAGTATTTAAAAATTATTTTGCATTATCTTATCTGCTGCTGGATTTACTTTAAAATATGATTTGTGCAACTACTATTCATTTAAATGCAGTTATTATTTTCCTTTTATGTATTAAAGACCTTTTTCCTATACGAAAACTTTACATTCAGATAAGTTGTAAACACTATTTTCGAAAGAAAATAACATCAACAGAAGTACATATACAGATGGCCCTATTAAACTAGAGTACCTTATCAATGAAACTATCCATAATAGGATCAGATATATATATAGAAATATATGAAACAAAATTTTGACGTTAAAAGTAGGGGGAAAAAGACAGTGGAGGTTTTTTTTTTTTATGTTTGTACGTTTTCAAGTTGCTGTGTTTCGCTCGGCTTTTAAAATTAGTTTGTAACCTGTGTTTGTATTCTCCCAATCGATTTATGACTTTTAAACAGCAGTATACTTAATATGTTGCTCGTTATACTTCCACATCTTATAAATCCTATAAAAACTAAACTGTTAGAAAAAAATGAAACTATTATTAGAAATATAACTAATTATTTTTCTTGAAACCGAAATAACTTTTGAGTTTGTTTACGAAAATGACAAAATTGAAAATTTAAGCCCGATGTATTTGTTGTTCCTTTAGTATGTAAAGTAAACATTACATAAGAATATAATCACATTATTGAACATTATTGATGGAAACTATCAATAAAATTGTCACATTCTTTCTTTAACAAAAACAGATGATTCGAATTCGTACCAGTAGCGAATGAAGTCAACAATGATGAGTTTACAACATTATGGGCAGTTCATTCAACTATAGCCCCTGTAATAGTTATACCTATCAGTGAATGGTTATAAGGCATGTCTCCAACTAAACTAAATGAGGACATTTGTGTTAATTAAAAATCTTTCACTGAAAGTATCAATAGAATTATTAATTAGACATTCAAACGAATGAAATGTTCAACTCATAAACTACTCAACCATGTTTGGGTCTGTCATCAACAACAATACGTGTCTTCTTAAGGAACCAGGACATTGAACTACATGTACTTGTATTATGAACCAACACATTTTCTTAGATATGCACACGAATTAGGATAGATATTAATTATTTGTAGCAAAAACTGCTTTTGTGAATAACATAATATAACAGTACAAAGTATATTACTCAAAATTAAAGCAAAGCAACACAAGTTCAAACCAAACTAGGGCTAACATGTTACACCTTTTATCTTGATCATGCAAGTACAAACCAGGGGCCTTGTTTTCGAAAATATCATAAGATATGTCATAAGATATATCTTAGGACATATTTCATGATCATCTTATGACTATCATAAGATATTTCATAGGATGTAAATCAAAGCTGTCTCAACAGAGTCATAGCTTTGATGCTCTTATGACTGTCGTAAGTGAAAATTATTTTCTAATTACTTTTAAATAATGATTAAAATGTGATAAATATAAAAATGAAATGAAAAGTTTCTAAGACCATCATAAGACATGTCTCAGTCATAAGATACTTACGAAAACCAGGCCCCAGGTAATTAGTCGCATTCGGATATATCATAATGAAGGACAAAGCGAGATTATAGTTACGACACATATATACGCTGGTGGACGTTTCGTCCCCGAGGGTATCACCAGCCCAGTAGTCAACATTTCGGTGTTGACATGAATATCAATAATGTGGTCAATTTTATAAATTTCCTGTTTACAAAACTTTGAAATTTTCGAAAAACTAAAAATGTTCTTATCCCAGGCATAGATTACCTTAGTCGTATTTGGCACAACGTTTTGGAATTTTGGATCCTCAATGCTCTTCAACCTTGTAATTGTCTGGCTTTATAAATATTTTGATATGAGTGTCACTGATGAGTCTTAGGTAGACGAAATGCGCGTCTGGTGTACTAAATTATAATCCTGGTACCTTTGATAACTATATACATATATGTGGTCATCTGTGACATAGATAATCCATAACCTTGAACAAAATCACAATGGCGTCCGTTAAAATGTCAAAAGAATATTTTCAACTCTACTACTAGATAGATTTTGTTGTAATTTCTCCCTTGTAAGTGGTAGTCCTTTATAAAAAAAAACAATAATAGAAAACACAAGGTCTGGACTATCGTATAGACTTGGCAGAAATATTCTGCATGTGCAAGCATTGCTGGAAGGAAAATTCACGATGGAAAATTAGACCAAAAAGTCGGAATCTACTCGGAAAGAATGTCCATATCTTCCTTTTTATCTTTTGTTCATCTTATTTCCAGTTTATGGATTTTCAGTCACTGTATTTAGGTTCACTGTTTAAAAAAAATTGTGTCACAGATTCAAATGATATGGTTTGATTATATTTAATCAATCCTTTCCTTTTTTCCTAGATTAGGCCATCTCCGAGCGAAACTCGTCACCGAATATTAATTTGCCACGAGTAAGACAACGGATCTTACTACATTTGTAGTAGAACATTATCTATGTACGATTCATGAGATCACCCCCACTTGTTTGCTGGACCGGGGTTTGTGTTGGGTTTTCTTTAGTGTTTTCTTTATGTGTGATTTTGTGAGACAAATTATTTGCTATGTGGTTGTCTCTTCTTTAGAGTTTTGAAATTTACCCTTGGTTCTTCCGCTAATTTTTTCTCTCGTAAAGATTAAGTATCCATGAGGCCTAACAAACTTTCGTTTGGGATATAAAACTAAAAAAGGGATACAAAACAGTTCAGAAGTTTATTTCCGTTCTTTGAATATGGTCGACCTTATACCTCTTCTTCTGTTCGTTCTCTTTATTTATAAGACACAGGAATTTCTTTTATTATACTATTATGTGTTAACTACAGAAAGTATTGATATTTTATGATATATCAGTAAAACTTGGCGGAAATAGCAAACATTTTGGAAACATTAAAGTCTACAAGACGGAAATTAACAATCAGTCCTAATCAGACGATTGTAATAATCTGATACATAAAAACAACCCAATTGTAATAAATTTTACTTCCAATGTTGACTTTAATATTGTAAGGTTTGGTTAGTAGGCCGATCACGTATCACGATAGTTGAGTACATCTGTATTGACATGAATTATCATTGATATGGTCATAAATTTGTTATATCAACTCGGTTGCGTTCACTATCGTAGCAGCTAAATAGGGCTACGTAGATCTACGTATATTTATGACTATTGCACGTGTAGCTAGCCTAGCTGCTAAATAGATATTCATAGCAGCTAGGCTAGCTACACGTTCAAAAGTCATAAATCTACGTAGATCTACGTAGCCCTGTTTATCTTCTACGATATTGAACGCAACCCTGGTAACAAAACTTCGAATTCTTCGAAATAAAAAGGATTTGCAACCCAAAGAATAGATTACCTTTGATGTATTTGCTTAAACCTTTTGGAATTTTGGGTTCTAACTGTTCTACAACTTCGTGCTTTATTTGGCCGTTTTATTTTTTTTATTCGAGGGTCAGTATTGGATCATTTGTAGTCAAAACACACGCCTATCGTACATATTTTAAAAGCCTGGTTCCACTGACGAGTTTACCTACATTTATATTTGACTTCTTTAACCTTGTATCAATTTTGTCTAGACTTTTTTATTGCTATATATACGAATGATATAAATTTAAACGGTATACAAACTTGATAAAACAGAATTAACTTTTTCTTTCTCTCGTAGTTTTATTACATTGCACGTGATCAATCATTCTGACCGACATGTGTGATATGTATTAACCAGACAAATTCAACAGTTATCAGTATGTCTGTTTAGTCGTTAAAACAGCTTAAGAATTGTGGCCTGAAGATAATTAAAATATCAACGGACGATTTGATCACGTCTTCTTTGTGATCCTTTTTTTACAATAGCTATTCGAAGTATTTACAAAATAGTTTCTGCCGACAAAGCACTAAACTAAATGATTTTTAGAGGACCTTGTCAGTTATTCCTTTAGAAGCAATATGAACTCAACCTGAAGGTGTGAAAGGCACGATTTATAAAATTGTTCAATTTTGTTTAGAGGAGGCTTAAAAAAAGATATCGGTTCTAAATTATTGTCTGGCAAGCCAACAATTCGGCATCAGTTGGGTCCTTGTAATGCACGCAACATTTAATTTGACCCTTAGTTGGAATCATTACTTTATAAATACATCGATTATTTACATATTTCCTAGTATACGACATGATTTCGAACAGACCTAAAATATTCGACAGTTTACTTTTGCATGTGTTTTTCTGTCAACCTTTTTTTATAACATTTATGTTTATATTGGGTCACATATCATCGGTAGTCTTCGTTTGTCATTTCGATTGTTAACTATATTGCATCCTGTTCTTATGTACACACGATATGATACTAATTTATTACTTTGTCATGATTTGTTTATTGTTTATTTTTTCCTATAATTTTTTTGTTATTCTGGGAGATATTCTGATATATCAATAATAAAACTAAAGAGGTTGAGTCAATTTGATGGTAATGAATTTGCACACTAATGCGCCATTAGGGTGAAAGACACAAAGTTTAATTAACAAACATATCATCTTGAATATTTCAACTGTCTCAGAGAATTGAATCATATTTGAACTTAAAAAGATGATATTTAGAAGTAAAATTTTACAATTTTATTTAGATTTATTATCTGTTTTAACGCCAATTTTAAGCACCGCTTTTGGGCAATTTCGTGGTGGCCAGTTTTTATAGGTGAAATAAGACAACCACTGGGCTATTTCGTGGCGGCCAGTTTTCATTGGTGGGGAAGCTGGAGTGCCTTGAGAAAACCACAGACCTACGATAGGAAAACTGACAATCCTAGTCAATCAAGAATGGATTCGAGTGAACCCGTGCGAGTGGGGTTCGAACTCACAACCTCAGTGTTGACTAGTTTTAATTAGATTATACATCGTATAACCACTCGTTGGCAAAGACATAAAACAAATCTACAGAAATTTAGATTTAAACCTTCAGAAAAAAGAAAGATCTATCAAATGTGAGGAGGCGTTATTAGCAATAAACAGATGAAATATTTTGCTGTTTTGAACTGATATTCAGTTTAATTACTAGTATCACAATGGCTGTCTTTATGCTTAAAATTATTTTTCTTGAAAAAGAACATCTGGTATAATTTATTGCATGTTTGCCCTTGGATATTATGTTTTGAATTATTTCGAAAGGTACATGTTAAGTTTTATCACTCAGGGGCGTTTTAAAAAAAGGTGGTTTCCAACTATAAGCTCCAATTCAAATGCATTAAACGTCCAAAAAGGGGGTCCCACCTGGACACGCCACTGTGACTTTGTCATCATATACTTACTCGGTCTCTTTTTAACATAACAAGAGCTCTGTGAAAATCATTACGCTCTGTATCTGTTAAAGTTCTATATTCCTTTCGTACACGTAATTGTCCATCCGGTGGTAGATAAAATAGTCCATTCATCCATTGCACAAAATTAGCATTTAGATTATTATTGGAATTTGTAGATCTAAACTGTAGTCGATATAATGGAAAAAGTCCCAGTAGTAAAAATAAGATTCTATAGAGTGAAGGCATCGTCTGTAAATAAAACAAAACAAAATTAGTGACAAACAAACAAACAAATTAGTGACAAACAAGCAAGCAAATTAGTTACAAATATTTATAATTTTGTATGTACTGTCAGTCGTTTAGTGGGTGTCAGTCAAAAACGTTTAAGAAAATAAAAAGTTCAAGTTTTCAGACAAGCATTTGGCTTTAATTTGCAAAGAACGTGTAAAGAAGTTGTCCGTATAGTTAATGCAAGCAATCCTGTAGAACATTAAACATAGCGAGTGCAAAGCCCAAATTTTCCTAGTCATTTTAACAAATATTTCATGTGTTATTTTATTGATAAAGACAAGTTGGAACGTACTCTAAACAAGATCGAATGAGGGGATCCTCTCCAAAGCTTGCGAGTAAGATGGGAAAATAATGATCGAATAGTACTTAACCACGGACATGAAATAATAAATCGTGCAAATTTGCAAAGCATTATATAATATTTTGAAAATTACATTGTATTGTCGCACAAAAACTGACCACACGCCTTGAAGACAAGTAACGGTATGTAAAGATGTATCGGAAAATTTACCACATTTCGAAGGGGAATTTTCAGGATAAGTCCACGTTATTCATTGTCATTATGACTCCGGGAATAAGGTAATGACTCAGCAGAATCAATATTGAAAGGAGAGGTATGGGTTATTGGTTTGTGATTATTCTTTAATCCAACAAAACTATCATTTGCATCATTGATTTCAATTGTCAATTTCTTAAACCAATATATATTAAAAAAAAACAGTTGGTGTGCAACTGAAAATATTTGACAAGTACATAAACCAAGTAGTCACTGGAAAGTCATTCATTCATTCATATCTTTAATTCCTCATAAATGAGATACAATGAGATAAAAATCAAGTTGAAATTTTAAAGAGTAAAATACAGTTATAATCAATTCACTAATACTTAATTAGTTGATTCTATAAAGCGACGTCTCATGACGCAGACCGATTGTATTTTCGAATTGAGAAAAAAACAAACAATAATTGATTTAAAACTTTTCCATAGTGATCATTTTTTGTTAAATTTAGTCCTTAACATTGCTTGAGCTTAGGGAATGACGCCCTCGGAAAGTGCATTGATTTTACGAATTCAGTTTGCAATCAATGGAGCTGAAACAGAACTTTATCGAAATAACTTCGCATTTCCATGTTGATGAACCGTGTAATTTGGGACAAAATTAAAATATAGCCTGTGTAATAACTTTCAAAATAGTGTGACACAAAACATCTTAAGTCAAAACTTTCTTCTTCCTTTTAATTAAACTGAAAGAATGAACCTGATATGGGACAGATAGAAGGACGTTTGGACGGACAGACGGACCGACACACAAGACTGGGAAACATTATACACGATCACTATCGTATGCAGAGCGTTTGAAAAAAATCTTCCTTACTATCAAAAACGGTACTCATAACTATTATATCTTTGGCCTAGGTGGCGATAGGCAAGCATCAATTAACCAATTGCTTGGAAGGTTTAGATTGTATGTATTAAAGTTGACTTTTTGCATACGTGCACTGCAGGTATTATAGTCTGTTAAGACATCTATCATAACACCAGGTATAATTGTGGGATATTTATTGTCTTTTGTTTTGATGACATCATTGATCTTTCATAATACCACACATTAATTACAAAGAAAGGTGTCAAACGATACAACATAAATTATACATGAATAACTTTTGGGATGTATACTTTTTAACAGAAAAAAATATACAAACAAATAAATAAACATGCGAACATAGTTATACAAACATTGTTTGTATAACTGTTACATACTGATAGGAAATATCAATGTAATCTTTGTGCACTTTCCAAAACAATTATAATAAAATGTTATATAATTTATTATATGTTTACGATGATACTTAGACATGACTACAAAAAGAATGGTACGAAAGAAAAATTCAAACAAAATAATAAGTATTATTGCTGTTGTTTAAAATTATAGATTAGGTTGGTGCAACCACAAATGTGACTAAATTCACATTAAAATAATGTTTCGAATGCATTTTTGTATATCAAATAATGTTTTGTCGGCATTATTTGTATTCTTAGATTGTATATACACCAATATTTCTATAAAAATATACCGAATATTTAGATATGTTTGCTCGAATTACATATTTTGTTAGGTATAACAAACAAATAGTTGTAACATTTTTTTTTTTAAATGTGTATTCATTACTGTAATAAATTAATGTGGCTTTCATAGCATTTTGTATAAGTATGTTGTTAGTCCGTTAATACGCTATTTAATTTTATAAGTTAACAAGTTGTACTAATTTGGTTTTGACCCAGATGAACTAGACATTTTTCACCCAGGATAAATTTTAAAAAAATCTTAAGACATGTAAACTGTGAAAATTGTTTACAAGTTTATGCAAAGTACTTTTATAATTTAGATCTGCTAGTATATAATATATGTCTTTTATTTAATTTATCTTGGTTGTAATAATGGTATACAGAAGATTAAGATAAAGTAATACAAATAATAGAGGTAAGAATCTTAGGATAACACCAAAATACAGTAATACATGCAAGAGCATAACTTACAATGTAGAAAAAAAAACCGCAAAGTTGATGAGGGTTATTACGAGTTCATTATTTCATCAATGACTTTATATTGTAATTCTTTGAACTTGATGATGACAGTACAACTGCTTAAATGTTTCTTCTCTACTTTTTTTTTTTTATCCTTTACAAGAAATAAAATATAAGGAGGTTATGATATTTTTCACCGACAAGCATAATCGATAAGTTTAATTTTCTCTTTTTATGTTTACCTTTATGGGAAATTCCGTTGAAAGCAAGTTCTGATTGACCATTCAAAATGTAAAAATTTCCCTTTCTTCAAGATTACAAATGCTTATTCGAAAGTCGATTAATTTAATGATTTAGCACATTTATTGATATCCTAAGGTCATATTTGTAAAAAGAATTTGAAGTGTGGTTCAATTTAGCTATAACCACATGTTTTAATAAGTTTACATCATCGAAGATTTTACATGTCTTTATTAAAATAAATAAAATCCCACATTCTTTAGAAAATGTGTTTTGAGTAATTTTTAAAGTTGTCTCTTCATGGTTTTACTCGCTTAAACCAACTATAAACATGGTAGCAAACATTTCAATCTGTAGCGTACCTGATAAACATCATTCTTGAAACACGTGTTGGGAAACCTTTTCCTGTTTTTACTATTTTAAATGCATCATTTAGCTATATTTGAACATCAACAAATTTCTCCGGAATTTTGTTCCAGTTGGACGAACACACGTATGCTTTAAAACCATGACCTATTCTCGACTTTATACATGAAGCATGAAAAATAAATAATTTCTTAATAATATTCATCATTTCTTAAAATAAAAATTGATATATCTCAGTTGCCGTGACAAGTTTGGTGGAGATGCCAAGTGGTAAGAAAACTGAAAGGTCGAAAACCAAAACGTAATGAAAAAGAACGAATAGACTTACAATAATCTACAATACATTGAAGAGAACGGTAAGGTACACGCATACGTTATAAGATGTTTAAACATTAAAAATCACAAAACATATATTAACAGAATTCGCATTGAAAGTACCGGTGAACTCTACTTGTGATTTATGACTTATTTTCGTAAATTCACTTAGACAAACATTATATAATGATTTACACGAATAAAAAGGAATCAAAATTTGTAATACATAAATAATTTGACATACTGAGAACTGCATCATATTCACATAACTGAGATGTTGTTTTTATGTTTTCTGTAACCCATAACAATAAGGGTACTAGACTCTTTTAAATTAGCTTTTAATGCACCAAGTTCAAAACTTAGCATCTAAAATCATTTCATGTACCTTTATATTTCGTCCTCTAAGATGTAATGGTGTTTTCTTACTAATGACTACATGCTTTTCCAATAAATATGATGCATTCCGTTATTATTTATCGAAACTAGTTTATGGAAGCTTCTTACATGTATGTATTGATTAACCAAATATGTCATGTTCCAATAGTGTGTGACGTCTATGTTATCTAATTTCTACATACAATATCCGAAAAACAACATTTATTAGCTGCTAACATCTATTTTGATATAATGATATGATATGAATCATTTGTCGTAAAAAATATCCGATTTTTGTTTTTGTGGAAATAACAATATAGAGCTTATTTAGATAGACACTGCAAGTCAAAGTAAAAACGGGAAAGCAGATTTTAAATATGACAGAAAAAAAACCCTTCAAATTACAACTTTCAATAATTGTGACGTAAAATTGCTTTTTTTTAACGTTTCTTTTGATTTGATTTGAAACATTATTCGCTTCCGCCTCGGTGATGTTTATTGAATCATATGTCTTCAAGGTTGATTAGATGTTTAAAAAAATTTACTGAATCACTTAAAATTTAAATTAAAGTCTGCCACACTTCTTTAACCAAAGGTTACAAGAAAAGAAATCAGTGTAACATAAACTTAAGTATGACACAGAAAATATTAATTTTAATATTTAACAAGTCTGGCCTGAAACAAAATACAAGGTAAAATGGATGTTCAAGTTTCTAGAAATGAGGTACATTCTTGTTAAAATCGTGATGGATTATCAAAACTGTCCAAAATTAAAGAACGATGTCTGTATTTGTATTCAAGGAACGTAATTGTTTATCATCATTTATAATAATTATAATTTGATAGATAACTATATAACACTTCATAAGTTATAAGTTCTTTCCGTTTATTTTTGTATTGTTTTGCATAAAGTTATAAATAAGTTTGAGCCATGCATGGTTGTATGGCAATCTGGTACTCTTAAGGTCAACATTTGACCTATAATTGCTATCATTTTCGTAATTTGAACTCTGGTGGATATTTGTCTCATTGAAAATCATACCACATCTCCTTATTTTTATTTATTTGACCTATCTTGTTAATCATGACATTTCTATTAACGTTGAAGGGAATGAAGAATTATACATTTGATTAAATTTGGAGTAATGGTGTTCTAATTGACCTCAGACTTTCCAAATACGGAAATAAAATTGTGACCATTTTTTCTTAAAAACCAAGGTTTAGAATAAAATCATATATAATTGAAAAGAAAAAAAAATTAAAAGTATTATGTATCACAATAGAACACGCATTCTTCTGTTTCTTAGAAACTTTTTTTCATAAAATCGGAAGAATAGTTATACAACATAACATATTTATTACAAATATGTAGTGAACTGTTGTTTGACATTGCCGTTACATACCATACGACACTATACATTTCCTTTCGGGATCGTGATAAATCTCACATAGTTAACTATAGCATGTACTAGAAAACACATTTCAGAAAAATTTGTTTATTAAAGAAAAGAATGATATGATTGGTTACAAGTATTCCTTTAAATATTTGTCTTATATGAATCGCATTTGTATGAATAAAAGAGAAGTGGGGATGTTAGATCATGGGGACAGCAACTGAAGGATACCCACAACCAAGAAACTAGTAAACACCTATTGCCATTAAATATCAAAATGATTTTGTGGCTATTCTTGAACAAAAATGCCTATTTATGTTGACAGTGAGTTTAACGACATTGAATACCAACGAAGGATTTCAGTTTTGTAGCAATTGGTCTGTTAAAATTCGTGTTTTTTTTTACAAACGTGTCCGTATCAATGACCTTGATATATATGGACGATTATGTTACGTGTTACAATGTGTTTTTCTATTAATGATTCATTGATGATTTGCCTAAAAGGTGTCAGAAATCTAAAAGTCATTTTTTTTTTTTTATTAATTTCAACAAAATTTTGATTTAATAATAAACCTTGAACCTCAGTCTAATCTCAGTATTATTTAATTTTAACACCTTGTGTGTCATATTTTACAAAAAGCTTGTGAAGGTTTTATTAATTAAACGTTGCTAACAAGAGTTGGTTATGACAGATATATTTATAGTTCACCTTTGAGAATTTTTACTGACAAAAACATATTCAAGAATGAAACTTTCTATCTGCATGCTTAGTTTTTCAATGCATTAAGTTTTTATTACTATATATTTCATTCATTGAAAAATGATTTACACAGATCTCTCCAACTACATGTAACAATGTTAAGTTCATTGAAAAATTCCTGTTTTTACATGAACTGAATATATAGTTAGCTATTTTTAGTAAATATATTCACTTGGAAAAATGAAGAATATACCACAAAGGCAATCTTAAAGCATAAGCCGACGAAAAACAGATAACAAAGCCAAAATAAATACGGAAATTCGATGTCAACACTAACAACAGTCTACAAGTCAAATGTACAGAAAACTTTTGATTGAGCAAATACTAGCCCAACTTAAAACCTTTTTTGCGGGCTAGGGCAGGGGGTTGGGTGGGGTCAGTACTCCGAAACACTCTAAAAGAAGTTATGCGGAAATTTATATGATGAATTCACACTCTTTGACAGAGAGATTTGCGAACTTCATAGCACTTGAGAACTGTAATAAAACGATCAACACCTAGTCATGATTCTGAATCTTTACACCACTAAACTACCATGTGTTGTACATGACAGAAAGTTGTTCTATTCAAATTTGAAAAGGGAACATTATTTCGTCAAAATATTACTTTGCTACCAAACATTTTATATTAAAGCCAATCCGGTACATAAATATTTCTATTATTAACCTCATGTTTCATTATTTTTCTGTTCGAGGGTAACTTTGTTGCCAATATTTTCTGTATACCATTGTATTCACAAAGGCTATCGGAATAAAATAAACTCAACTTAGAACCGAACCGGCTACATGCTATATATATATATATGCATTCAGTTTAAACATGTAATACAGGTTCATTCATATTTCTACGTGGATGCCATGTTGTTTAAAAGTATCATTAATTTCTTGCTTACTGAAATAAATAACATGTGTATTTCATTGAATAGTAATAACTACAAGTACTTGTTACGACTTATGAATTAAAATTTTGCAAAATCTTTAAATTGTCGTCCTTGGTCTATTTTGAGACACTCGGGTCATTATTTTTCAGTCACTGAGTGGGTTTTGTTTCTGTGTGTTTTTTGGGGACAAAATCTTTTAAAAACTAGTTCACAGCTGAACATATTTAAAATCTGAAATATATAATACTGACATTATATGCCAAGAGAGGTTATTTTACAAATGTAATGTCGAACATACTGCAATGAGCACGTATGAAGTGTAACTCTACCTGTTATACCATATTGATTATTAAAATCTACCATTTTGAAATCATCTAAAATGTTTGACATATTTGTCAATAAATGGAAAAAAAAACCACCCCTCTTTTTCACAACTTTTCGTCAATATAAAAATCTGCTATACAGGGTTGTCCGCTGTGTCCTTGATTATTAAAATTGCAGGTAAAAAATATTTACTAACTTTATGAAATAATTTGCTCTGATAACGATTTTGAGCATATTGTAATTTAAAATTATATACATGTATATTCATTATAATAAAGAAAGGTATCTCCTAAGTTTATATTGATTATGATAGGAAATATAAGATAATGAAAAATGGATGTACTTAATTGTTAACATTTTATCCCCTTAAACAACAAAATGGTGTGATGCCATTACGAAGACGCCCCAAGATAAAGTATAACCATCCATCACGATGAAAGATTAATCTTCTTTTAATTACACTCTTTTCATTGGTACAGACATTTTTTGTTGTCAATAACGGTAAGATTGCTTATTTATCACAATTTTTAAGTATCATGTGAACTACTTGCATTTTTATATTCATTTCATTTTCCTTCGTCAATTAATTCTAACGTAAGAAGATATTAATCCGAAGGTACTGGAACGTAAATTAAAGGTTAAACGCACGCTTAGATTTAAAGAATTTGTAGGTCATAACCAACCAAGTGTAATAAATCTTAAGACCGACTAAGTATTTGATTTTTTTTAAAAACATTATTAGAAGAACTGAAATTAGATGATGATAATTAATGCATAGACAGTACTGATGTACCAAATGTTTTGTGTTCAAAACCCTGAATTTTTGTAATACTTAAGGTTACATGTATTTTCATGATTTTCATGATCTAAAATCATTGAAGATTTTTCCACTTAGTTTAATTTTTTGACATCCGTAATTTTCAGCCAAAGTGTATTTTTTGCAGGATATTCAATGACATAAAAACCTGAATTATTGGTGCAATGGGTGTTTTACGGATATTTTATAGGTTCCCTTGAATGTAACTCACATTGTTTTGAAATTCCATGTATATTTAGTTTTAAAGTTAGAGGACATTTTATATTCTTGTATTTTTGTTTAAATATTTGGAAAAGTGTACGATGATCAACGCCTACGTTAATCTTGTTATTTTTTCAAGAAATAAACAATAACAAATAATTTATTAATCATACAAACACAAATATTTACAATAATACTAGACAAAAAAATGGCAAAAAACTCGCAGTAGACAGTGTTACACTACTAACATTTATAACGATGATTTAGCAAGGACATGTGATATCACGTGACACAGTACTTTTTGCTACATTCCGTACGAGAAGGTAGATCTCCTCTATGTCTAAAGTCAAATCAAAGAATAAAGTGCTCGTCAAATTGTCTTTGGTGTGTCACATGATACGAGTTTGATATATTTTTGTCATTTAGACTATAAATGCAAATGAGAAAAAATATCAATTGGTGTGAGAATATTTTTTTAGAATAATAAATGTGGCCATCTGGTGTTACTTAGGTGTGCCTGAGTAAAGCTGTTCGAGAAAATTGGTTCCAGTTTAATATTTTGATATAGAATAAGGAGTATGATTTCCAATGAGACAACTATCCACCAAAGTTTAAATGAATATTGTTATGATTTCTAGAATGTGAGCTTCTTCGTCCAGAATAATATAACAACTTTGGCTTACTTTTGTGTATTTTTCAAATTTTAACAATTAAAGTTTTCGAAAAGGGGAGTTCTTATCAAATCCATCTTGTTTGTTCCTTACAGTCTTATGGTATTGATCTATTGTTTGATAAGAAGAAAAAAAGGAAGGAAAATGGAATATAAAATCGTGCAAGAAGATCACCATCAGATACCATTCATTATTGAAACAATATTTTGAATACATGTACATGAAACCACTTTGGAGTAGTTTGTATCATGATGTTGGAAAGATACGGAGAAAAAGTTTCGTTTTGAAGAATACAAAAAGAAAAGAATGCTTAATATGAGCTTTTTGTGATAATCATGAATAAAATAGGGACGAAAGTTACTAGAAGGACTGTCAAACTCATAGATTGAAAATAAACTGACAAAGCCATGGCTAAAATAAAAAAATCAACAGACAAATAATAGTACAGAAGACAAAACATAGACACTCCTTAATCTTTATGAATGTGCAATCGCTTGTTGTCAATCTTCCATCTACAGCAGAATAGTGACTAACAGTGTATTGAACATGTGACGTACAAACTCAAACATGACTAATGAATTTACCGACAACAATCTGTCGTGAAAGATATAAAAAATAGTTAATGCTAAAATGCAATAGAAAAGGGATTGAACGTTGGACTACAGTTTGCTGTAAACGATATCAAATCTACTTGCGATGGAAAAGGGAACGGCAGAAAATATTGTTCTGTAAACAATAGCAAAATAATTGTTTTAAATAGTAATCGGGTAGACAGACCCTGCCGTACCTTCCGTAGCCATAATAGAGTGTAATTAGGGAGTATCAAAACATTTTAAATCAAATTGAAAATAATAACACCTTTTATTTAATGTATTAAAACAATTTAAAAATAATAGACATCTTTTAATGAATGGCCGATTTCTTTTCCATAAGCAGAAAAATAAGGGTAACAAAGATACATTGTTTTGCTTTATGTATACGAGTTTATAACTTTTTGACAACAGCATAAACGCGAATAAAAATTGAGCAACCGATGATTGTTCAGATTCATCGAGTAAATATTTAGTTTTCGGACTGCATCTCCTTCGTATAATGTTTTTTTTCCAAAATGATTCCTACTGTCTTTATGCATATGACTTATTTCTTGCTTTTTATGTTTAACAATATTTTAAAGAAAAGACAGAACAATGGAGTACACGAAGGTAATTTTCTCCAAGCGCTATTTTAATTCACTGAGCTCAATGTCATGGTTGTACATGCGGATTTTACCGGGTGGACAAATTAAGCACGACAATACCATACTCATTTCATTTAGTTATTACCATGTCACACCACGTGTACAACATGCAAACGCTTTGGCTGGTATTTTCAAGCTCGTAACAGTGGTTTTTTTATGGTTGAAACGATTAACGGATTAGTACAAAGTTCCATGACACACTATAGCTACACCATGCGAATGCTTTGGCTGGTCGGAACAAGCTTGTACTGCATTTTGGATGGTCGAAACCGTTATTTCAGCATTACACAATGCCTTGTCACACCATATCTACACTTTGCAAACGCTTTTCCTAGTTTTAACAAGCTCATGCTGCAATTTTAATGTTTGAAACCGCTAATTTATCATTGAACAATGCGATTTCACAGCATATAATCACCATGAAAATGCTATGGCTGGTCTGAATAAGCTTGTACTGCATTCTGGATGGTTGAACACGTTATTTCATCATTACACACAATGCGATTTCACACCATATCGACACCATGCAAACGCTTTTCCTGCTAATTTTAACAAGTTCGTGTTGCATTTTTGATGGTTGAAACCGCCAATTCGTTCAACCATTACATAACTGATATATAACATGCCATAATCACATCTATTATGGTGCATAATTTATACATAATCATGCATTATACATCTGTGTCAGTTCGAATCATCTATCATCAATCGTAAGAGAAAAACTGATACCATAACCATAAATTATAATGTGTTAAAAACATTTCTATTTAAATCCTTAACCTATTTTTTTCTGTAACCATTCACAAAGGCAGTAAAGTGAAACATCCCAAAATCGGCCGCCCGTCGGACCATGGAATACGCCCTGGTTTTCAGGGGTAGTTTAATGGAGATTTTACCCAGGTTTGTATTGTTTATCAATGGTTGAGTTAAAATCGAAATTTCGCGTATAGTGAATTTCCCGTATTTAAATCGAAAATTTTACTTATAAAAGATTGTTATCGATTCCATAGGGAGCACTCTATTTGAAATGTTTGTTGCATTCTTTAAATAAATAATGTGCATTAAAAATTGTGCATCTTTTATTCTCCCGTATTTCTTTTCAAAACTAGATTTAAAATTCGTGAAAATATTTGTCTGGCGTTTATCGTAAGTCTATGAATTTAACTTTATTCTATGGCACCAACGACATACTAACATATTCCTTGTAAATCTCCATCTTATAGTGAAAAATTGTATGAATTAAAATAGTTCAAAGGTTAAAATGACATGAATTTCAGATATCATCTGTGACTGAATTTTTATTTATATAAACGTTTTATTGATTATTTTTACAGTAATGCTACTGCTTTATGCCTATTAAGCCAAATGCAAAAAAAATGCAAAACAAATGTAATGAAACGTGAGACAACATGACTGTAAGACCATAAACGATGCAAAATGTTAGTGTAATGATCTTATATGAAAAAGGAGATATATGGTAAACGTCAATGAGACAGCAACCCAACATAATAATGAACAAAAGACATTTCTAGGGTGAAACTTACAAATATAATCTTCAACAGAACACAGATGTCTAAACAATATGTGTCAAGCTCTAATTCGTCCAGAGTCTAACAAAATTTGTGTTTTCCTTGTTGGTTTGTTGAACAGAATCAATAAATTGACAATTTGTGAGAATGCGATGTGGTATAAAAAATATATGAATAAAAGATTTAAAATTTTCCTACCTCTTATATTCCTCGAAGAAATAGCAGGTCAGATGTTTAATTTCATGCTTTTAGAAACCTAAATTACATGTTAAATCGTAATGATGTATGCATTTCCGTGGTGTAAAAACCAAAAGGAGACTAGATCAATCAAAAAAAGCAAGCAAACAATTACATATTTCTTCATCTTTATCAGAAGTGTTTTTCAGTTGAACAGTTTTTATTGTCTAATTAGATAATATAATGTTTTGACATTTCCCCCTATTTTCTTCTCACGAATTATATATCAAATATAGTGTTTTGACATTTCCCCCTATTTTCTCCCCAGGTTTTGTACCTGTCTGTCCAGTACAATTAAGATTTTTTAATTAATTACCACCTTGTATATATCAGGATATGTTAAAATCATTATACATCTTTGGCCTTTCAATAGTTAACAAAATACAAAATATATACTTTTTTTTCATTATTATAAAGATCTACGCCCTATAAATAACCAACTATAGCTACATGTAACACTATACAATTAAAAGTACATTGTCTGATTATATTTACACAACCCCTACATCCATCCCCGAAATGAATAGAAAAGCCAGTCAGATAGGCTTCCGATGCACTGACACATTAAAGTTCAAATTTATATATATCATAATGCATAAATAAGAAAAAGACGAATTTAACTGAAGTTGTCCGATCTTCAAATCTTGCAAATCCCTTTTTTATATAAAAACCAAGACAAAACAAAAACCCAGAGAAAATCGTATATATGATATCCAAATGAAGACCAGACAGTGTGCGTCGATACGGGTGAGTCTCCTGATACTCATGCATCCTCTTGCATTCGAATCCAGACTCATTCCAAATGAGACCATATTTCACAACTTTACAGATCAGCAGATGAGCTGATTAATCAAAAAGAAACTTATGCTATAAATCCATCAGAATAAGTTGGCCATATTTGACTGTGGCTTAACTTTTTATATCCTTTTGCTCATATATAAAACATATCTTCAATTATTTATACATCCTTAGCATTCAAACATTTAAATGGTTTTGATCCTTGCCGAAGGTTAATGAAGAAAAGCGCTCGACCCTACCAAACTTGTGAAGTGTTATTTTTCTTTGTAAACATATATTCCATGATACTACACTAACAATCCATAGCCTATGATCCTGTCGCAATCTTTGATCAAAGCCGGTACAAGTATAATGAGACTGGGACAAATTTAAAGCTAGAGTACATATGACCCTTCTTGATACTGAACACGAAAACAAACGAGATAATGATTGTTAACAAAAGCTGTTCCTTCTTCGAACTTTAAATATTAAAGATTATTTAGAAGTCTTATGATTCTATAAAAATACATTTGTATATCAACCAACTACGAACAATGAATACCGTAACTGATGGTGTCAGATATTCGTCAATGAGACCCAAAACAAATCCAACGACAACGAACAAAAACGATACATTAAATTGTTTAAAGAAACATTTAAAAAGGATAAATATTGCCTAGTTTAGCAATGACACATTTTTTACTTAGTGCAGTTACAATTCATGTTGCCTAGTTAAGCAACCGCAAATGTCCTGACCATTACTTAGTGCAATAACAATTGTGTTCCCTAGTTAAAGAGAGAAATGTTCTTTACTTATTGCTGATACTTTTTTAGTTGCCTAGTTTCGCAGGGGCATACACTTTAGATTACTTAGTGCAGTTCTGCTTTGTAGTTTTGTTGCCTACAGCAAAATTGTTGTTGCCTAGAAAGACGTCCTTTACGGAGTACAGAAGCAATTTAGTTGGATAGTTTAGCAGATAAACGTTATTTTCTAAGTACAGAAATATGTTTACTTAACTAGTTTAGGAGGGGGATCTCGTGAACTAAGTGCCTAAATAACTTGTGTTGCCTGCTTTATGAGAAATTGCCTTTACTGAAGACAGACACTATTGATGGTTTACATAAATACTGAATACTGAAAAAGAATAACAGTATTCATTGTGTGTTGCCTAGTTCATCAGAGAAACGTCTTTTACTTGGTGCAGTAACAATTCGTGTTGCCGAATTTAGGGAGAAAAGACCTTTACTTAATGCAGAAACATTTCTACTTGCAAAGTTAGCAGAGAAACGTCCTTATCTTAGTGCAGAAACGGGTATTGTTGCCTAGTTTAGGAGACAAACATCCTTATCCTAGTGCAGACATAATTTTGTTATCTATAGTTGGTAGAGAAATTCCTTTACCTAGTGCAGAAATGTTTTTTTGCTGCCTAGTTAGCAGAGAAACGTCATTTACTAGGTGCAGAAACAATCTGTGTTGCCTAGTTTAGGAGAAAAACGTACTTTACTTGGTGCAGACACAACATGTGTTGCCTAGTTTTGTAGAAAAACGTACTTTATTTAGTGCAGAAACAATCTGCGTTACCTAGTTTAGGAGAAATACGTACTTTACTTGGTGCAGACACAATCTGTGTTGCCTAGTTTAGGAGAAATACGTACTTTACTTGGTGCAGACACAATCTGTGTTGCCTAGTTTAGGAGAAATACTTACTTTACTTGGTACAGACACAATCCGTGTTGCCTAGTTTTGGTGAAAAACGTCATTTATTTAGTGCAGGAACAATCAATGTTATCTAGTTTAAGAGAAATACGTACTTTACTTGGTGCAGACACAATCTGTGTTGCCTAGTTTAGGAGAAATACGTACTTTACTTGGTATAGAAACAATCTGTGTTGCCTAGTTTAGGAAAAATACGTACTTTACTTGGTGCAGAAACAATCTGTGTTGCCTAATTTAGGAGAAATACGTACTTTACTTGGTGCAGAAACAATCTGTGTTGCCTAGTTTAGGAGAAATACTTACTTTACTTGGTACAGACACAATCCGTGTTGCCTAGTTTTGGTGAAAAACGTCATTTATTTAGTGCAGGAACAATCAATGTTATCTAGTTTAAGAGAAATACGTACTTTACTTGGTGCAGACACAATCTGTGTTGCCTAGTTTAGGAGAAATACGTACTTTACTTGGTATAGAAACAATCTGTGTTGCCTAGTTTAGGAGAAATACGTACTTTACTTGGTGCAGAAACAATCTGTGTTGCCTAATTTAGGAGAAATACGTACTTTACTTGGTGCAGAAACAATCTGTGTTGCCTAGTTTTGGTGAAAAACGTCATTTATTTAGTGCAGGAACAATCAATGTTATCTAGTTTAAGAGAAATACGTACTTTACTTGGTACAGACACAATCTGTGTTGCCTAGTTGAGAAGAAATACGTATTTTACTTGGTATAGAAACAATCTGTGTTGCCTAGTTTAGGAGAAATACGTACTTTACTTGGTGCAGAAACAATCTGTGTTGCCTAGTTTTGGAGAAATACGTTAATTACTTAGTGTAGAATTTTTTGCCTTGCCTACTTTAGGGGAAATACTCCTTTTACTTGGTGCAGACACAATCTGTGTTGCCTAGTTTTGGAGAAAAATGAAATTTACTAAGTACAGAAACAATTTTTTCTTGTCTAGTTTAGGAGAAAAACATACTTTTCTTAGTGCAGAAACATTTTTCTTGCCTAGTTTAGGAGAAAAACGTACTTTACTTAGTTCAAAAACTTTTTTTTCTTGCCTAGTTTAGGAGAAAAACGCACTTTTCTTAGTGCAGATACAATTTATGGTTTACATAAAACATCAAGTGACTTTTAATTTATGACATAAATCAGAAAACACATGTTAATGTTACATATACATCTTCAAATCTTTTCATGTAAAAATAACATGGAAATAAAAAATAATAAGCCTGAAACTTTTAAAATATACAATCTTTTGTATGCGTTTAATATTTCAAACTGAGAAAGACAAAATGATAAATTCAAAAACTATTAATCATGAATTGTGTATTGTCCACTTTTAAATGTGCAGTAAAAACAGTGTCTTTAATCTTTTGTTTTTGCATTTTAACTGATTTTTAAAATTGAACATCAGGAAGTTCCTTTTACTTCAAAATCTGTCAATAACAATTATGGTTATCGTGTGTTAATCTGAATCTGAATTCTAATTTGGTAAATTGATGTTCCTATGTGCAAATTGTAATTACAGTTTTACAGATGCTGCTATCAGCATTTCATTCAAAATCTATAATTATCCAGATATTAATCATTACATGAATATCATCCACTATGATGTTTACATTGAAAATATTTAAGCCCCTTTCACTTTGAAAATATTTTTACTGATAATTTTGATGGTCGAGTGTTAAATTGAATCCTGTTTTGGCAAATTCAAGTTCCAACGTGCGAATCTTAAATAATACTGTAAATATACACAATGTATAGGAAAAGGGGGGGGGGGGGGGGGGGGGGGGGTAATATATTGACATGGACAGTCAGGTCATTAACGTTAAGCGCAAAAACTACATATCTTGCATCTAAGAATAGAACTGTTATGACGGTCGTCTTAAGAAGTGCTGGTTGATTTTTACTTATTATTAACAAGGCAATATATTCCAATATGATCAAGTATTCTTTACACGACAACTTACATATGTTTTGCATGTAAACGTAGTTGTTTCTGTTATCAAGAATATCAGATCATAATGTTTATATGACCTTTGAACTAAGTCTCTTCACGTCATTATTGCCGACTGAGGTCACGGTAATGAATGCTATGTTAAAGATCAATTGATAGAAAGTTTTGATTTTAAAAAAGTAACTCATAAGCCTATCATATCGTCAGGTTTAGGTCATTTTTTAAATAAAGTATTTCATCTATACTTACAGATTTATTTTTAATCTGCTACATGTATTTCGTAACTTTTCAAAATATCTTAAACATGTTTTTTATTCTAAAATATATTGAAGTTTATTCGAAAAAAAGGAACATATTATTGTCGCCGATATGTCAAAGTTAAAAGCATCTACCGATGTCAGCTGAAACAGGTACAAGACGACAAAAAAGAAAAATAAAGGACAAAAAAAGCGAATCAACCCTAAAATCAGAACAAATTGAAACAAATTTTTAAATGTACTTCGTAGGTTATTTTCTTTTAGATATAATAAATTAAAATTAAGGATACCAAATTATGTTATACGAAATGAAAAATACACTTATGAAAATGGTGAGTTAAAAATAGTCACGATTTATCTTCAGTAGGAACACTCAACCCTCAAAATTGAAAAGAGAAGTATTTGTAAATACTTGATTACTTTAAGAGCTTTCCGATCAACAGGGCCTGAATAAATAACTAAAACACACACACGATCAGTTTTTTCATAGAGTTCTGAATAACTTTTAAATTGATAAACAGAGGATTAGAATCAGGTATGTTATATATCATGTACCGTTGCAGTTCTTAAAAGGCTGTTGGCACCTCCGGGAACAAGCAGTTAAACAGCATCAATATCGAGACGTAGATAAACAAACGCAAACAAACATATAAGCGTGCACAACACGTGTATTTTGAAATACCCACCACCAAACACAGTCTCAACTGTATCAAGATAATATTATTTTCATCGACAATTTATTTGTTGATTTTGGTGGACTGATATTTCAACAGACATTCGATATTCCACTGGGGACTAATTGTGCTACCCTATTGGTGACTTGTTTTTGTACTCATATGAAACAGAATTCATACAGAACATAACATTCCTCAAGACCCCAAGAAAGAACATCTTGCATAATTCTTTAATTTCTCTTTTTAGTATATAGTTCATAGAATTTTCGTTAATCACAGAGTGTATAAAACTGTAGAGGTATTTTTATTTTCAAACCAGAAAAATCTAATTACGTCCTTTAGGTGTTAATTCGATTTGTTTTGTGGGTTATTTATGACCTACGTGACAAACTAAAATAAAAAAATTTAAACAAGCACAAAAGGCAGTTTTACACATGTGTATTTTGTATTGATTGATACCAGAGAATGACAAGTTTACATATCTGTATTACATGTGCAACAAATGTCTTATTGTTAACAAACCACTGTGGACATTATCCCTAAGGATATACAAATGACATGCATATTTCTTGTTCATATTGCACTATAATAATTGTCTTTCTAGTCTAGATAATCAGCAAAATAAAACTAGATTTTAATTTGATATTTCCAACCTTGTTTTTGAAATTTAATATATATACTATTTAAATGTACATCCGAATGTGGAAATTTCTCGTTGCAGTGAAGACCTGTAGGTGACCTTCTGCTGTTGTCTGCTCTATGGTTTGGTTGTTGTCTCTTTGGCACATTCCCTATTTCCATTCTCAATTTTATTTATGGTTTGTTTAGAATTAAAATAATAAAGTTATAATAAAAATAAAAGGATCCTCCGTCGAAAAAGTAAAAAAAACCTAAAAGATACAGTTCGGTTGTATTTTTTTAAAATTGTGAGTCATATAACCACGTATGCATTTAGCTACTAAGTTGATATATCCAATCGTAGTACTAAGTTATCGTAGGACATGCAGAAAAATCCGTCCGTTCGGGGACAAATCTTTACTTTGTAGCTGTATGCATATGGGCCCTGACCTATTCCTTAATTGGAATTATGTAAACATAAACCTTCCCTTTGATGGACAGAGGGTCAAGATTTGCCACATGTATTGAACATACAATGTAACGTCTCTTCATTTTTAAAATAACAGATGCACTAAAAAAATTACGAAATACGTTTACAATAAAATTGGGAATGGAAATAGGGAATGTTTCAAAAAGACAACAACCCGACAAACATGTTTGAATGCCTCAAAGTATATGAAACCAGTAGAAACCGAGATCAATTTGTGTGTGTTTTCTGGTAAATGAACTCTTTTTAGGCTTGAAATATTGTACGAGGGACTACTGTTGTTGTATTCTACTTTAAAATCATGTTTGATGTTAGGTCTCGAAAACAAGTCGACCTTCATGTTAAACAAAACTTTTTATAGATCTAAACTCTATACCAATGACTAATATCGATACAGCTTACCATGTTAAATTGTCAATGTCAAAGTTGTAGACTATATATTCATTTAACAGATAATAAAATCATTTAGTGATTTTATGGTTTTCAATGACTTATTGTGGTTGGTGTTTTTTAACCTTTATATATGCAGTCTAACATATCACGTAGTCAACTATGAAAGATGCATTAATTCAATAAGATGAATTATATTATAATGATAACAAATCTGTGTAGTCTTTTCCTTACAATTTGAATTCCATCAATTTAAAATAGAATACATCTGTATATAAGTTTTCGTTTGTTTCGGATTTATTATGTTACTTATCTCGTGCATGTGTTTATTGTTAAATCAGTAAATAAATATATTGACTCATACAATTATACATGTTTAAGAAATTAAAACAATAAACTATCAAAATATTGACCAAAGTATAAACAAATTTATATGCTATAGAAATAATAATAATTTGTACTCTAATGGCTTCCCACATGCTCAATTGACATACCCTTTTTTTTTTTTAAATCATAATGCTTTTTAATTTCTGCCTAAGCCTTGAGTAATAGTAATAATTCATATACAATGTATATGTATTTAATATACTGAATATAAACGTTATGTTCTGTATATATTAAACTAACAGCAATGAGCATATTGAAAGATACCACTTTGATTTCTAAAACTGCTGATGTATGGAAATTATATCTGCTTAAAATTATTTTTAAAATGATCATTTTGTATGCATGAATTTATTCCGTTTTATCTTATTTGTTCTATTTTGTGTATCCAGAAATTTTCCTGTTCTCTAAATCGTTACACTTATCCAGGGGACACAACTAGTAATATGTAATTATGAAGATGTTATACAACGGATATTATTCTAATTAACACTTACCTAACAAACAGTAACTCCACTAATTAAGTTCCCGAAACTGTTTTTAAACCATGTATTTTGGAATTTTTTAAAGTAAAAATTCTACTTATTGCATTATGCCTACACTCTACCGGGACAATCGACCAAGACTGTTCCAGGCGCTCACCTGTGACAAAGAACTAATCTATCATCACTCTTGTCAAAGGTAGAGACCGTGGACAAGATTTATTTACATGCATAAACATGAATGTCAACGCTAAAATTACCTTTCTCAAACAACTATAAAGCGAATGTATTATGGTATTTAGTTTTAGAGGGAAACATTGATCAGATAAAAATGTGTAACCACAATATTTGAATAAGTCTGGTAAAGGGGTTGATCAGCGGAAGGAAATCTGAATGTAACGACTATTCTTTCAAATATGTGTTACTAGAAACACACGAGCATGACAATTATTTTTCTCTATGTTATAGTTTAGTCTATAGTTACAAATCGTAGGAAATTATGACTGCTTGCAACGACAACATGGATTTATTTACTGGTCATTTGACTTTTCTTTCACTTTTCAGGGGTGTTAAAACATATTATCATTTTAACAAGAGAAAATAAATTTTTGGCTTTTAAAAATTCAACTTTGATCGTTCCTGATGAAGGTAAATCTATAAAAATGTGTCGGACGCATGCAATTTAAGTATAAAATTTATTTTTTATTTTTTATAAAAGTTATCTAGTTTATATTGCAGCAACAGATCACTGAATTGTAGTGAAGAGATCTATGAGGAATTATTTACGAATCATGGGATACTACAAGGTTGTCCGACGGATCCTTTTCTATACTTTTTGTTATGATTTGTGCATGCCATAAGTTGATACTTTATAAATGGTCAGAAGAATTCCATCAATTTAAAAGGATATTACAATGAATGTGCTTTTAATGGAAATTTTATGAATTAATTAAAGTCATAGAATACGAAACATATGTACTACTAACCGGTGCGGCAATGTTACTATTTGTTTAATTTTAAAAGCTTTATATTTCAGAAGGCCTAGATGCTTTAAAACTCGTATTCAGATATCTTATATAACGAGATTTCCGATTATCATGTGTTCATTGTCCTTGACCTCATTTTCCTGTTTCAAATATGTAGTCTTTTGTCATGCCAATAATCATTATATATAAAGGCAACAGTAGCATAACGCTGTTCAAAAGTGAGACGAAGACATTATTTTGGATGACAAAAGACGACTTATTTGTCTAAGCGTCACGTAAACAGAAAAATGATATCAAGGACAATGGACATATGACAGTCGGAAGCTTCGAGACATAAGATATCTGAATACGAGGTAAAAAGCATCCAGGCTTTCTGAAATATAAAGCTTTGAAAAGTATATGTATATATAAGTTATTATAGGATAACTATAATTGGTATATGGGGTCATTTTGATGTCTTCATATCCCTCCCACACAGTTCAACTGACCTCCATTTCATGGATCAGTGATCAAGGTTAGATGTTCATGGTCAAGGAGTCCGTATCTTAGGTACTATAAGGAATTATTGTAAGGTGTGCATGGCTGACTTGCAGGCTATATCTGACTTTGATATCATTTTATGGTTCATTTCTAAATGTTAGTTTTCATGGTTTTTCAGATTAATAAATACTTTAATCAATAGGTCATTTATACTTATTTTCATCTGATCTTGATCTCTTTTTCGTGGTTTATTATTTAATGATTATGTTTCATAGTCATGTATGTGTCTTATATGCTATAATGAATAGATATACTACATTCCATGTATTGAGTGATTGCATAAAATAGTCTATTTGGTAGGGTTAATTAGACCTTCATCTCATTATTTTACATGGATCAGCGCTAATGTTAACTTTGTGATACTTGTAGTTAAATCCTTCAACAAGATAAGTAAAGCATGAAGAAATAACATAAAACATGTGGTGCACACTGAATAACCCGTGGAGAAGGTTATTTTAAAGTGTGCATCACATGTTTTATGTTATTTCGAATAGACAGAAAAAATATTACAGTCATTTCTTATAATTTAAATATAAATTCCATTTTAGATTGGAGTAAATCATGAAAAACGTTGATGACGTCACAGTCACATGACAAAATTATGTCTATGAGCCGATAAACCAAACAACGTCATCCAATCAGAAGTCGTATTGCATCCAAAATTAAATTATTAATCAAAGTCAAGGAACAGTAATTTGGCTATGCCATGGGTTATTGTAAAATTTCGCATACAGCATAATCGTTGAACTATAAATGAAAATCGGATAAAAAATAATGCATTCATATCTTTTATTTTCTGTCATTATTTCAGAAAATAAAAGATTTTTGTCATGTGACTGTGACGTCATCAACGTTTTTCATAGTATACTCCAATTTGAAATGAAATTTATAATTAAATTATAAGAAATGACTAATATTTTTTATAAATTTGCAGAAAATGTGTCCTTTTTGTGTGACGTCTTTGTTCAGGACGTCACAATAGGAAATTTATAAGAAATAATAAAAAATATATCGTCATAATTAGTTTAGACCAATCATGTCCGGAGAACAGATGTTTCACTCAGAAAGAGGAAAAAAAAAATATCACACCGCTTAGGAGATGTGAAAATAGCACAAAAATTAAAGACACAAGTGTCTGAAAATTATTTGGGGTAAAACATTACGAAGAAGCATGTGATGAATGAACTAAGTACAATGTATCTGAAACCGAGATAAATTTGCATACTTTCTTACACGTCTTGTTAAAAATGTACTTAGTTTAGAATTACTTATTATGGCAATTCAACAATTTGTGACAAAATTATGATAAAGTGTTATATTATGAATATAAATGTCTAGATTTAAAATTGATACCATTTTTTTCTTTAAAATAATCCATTTCCCCGTATTAATGAGTACAAGGCATATACGCACATTACATTGGTTCTACCATTTATTCTACTACGATTATAACCAAGTCATTTGTTGCGTATTATTTATACTGTATGTTTCATAATTATGTTTTTTTTACAAAATATTAAATTTATATTTTTTTTTGGTCGATATTTCTGAATCTAAATTATGTATTTTGCATTGCAAGACATTCTACAGAAGCCATACACAACCGAATGTGACTGAAGAAAATTTCCACATGCAATCAAATTGTTTAAACATTTATTTAGTTATACCCTATATGTAGCTAAATATTTTTCTGCGTTCTGTGTTAAAGATTAATAAAGGGATACCTGTTATTTGTTTGTATCAGCTGTGAATGTGTATAAAAAAAGCCTCTGGTTATACTGTCTGTCAGAAAATCATCCCTCTCGCCATCATAATTTGCTCTAAAAGTGTCATTTTGTCAACTATGTCAATTAAAAGGTGCGTTTGATGATTTGAATGACACAGTTTTGATTTAAGGTAAATAGATGTAAATCCATGTACTACCCATATCCAGACAGGATCAGACAATATACATTTTGCTCGCCTTGTTCTTGGTGTTTTTTGTACTTTAAATAGATTTATGTCACAGATTGTAATTATATTTTTACTATTAAGTCACATGATAAGATATTATAATGAGTCATGTGTTGAAATTTTACCTGAAGTTTTGTTTTTATTTCCCTTTTTAACAACAATGCTTAAACTGATGTGAATCTGCTTTGAAGTTTTAAAGAATATGAACTACGAATGGTTTGTTTTATAAGTAAAATACCACATACTATTTCATTCATTTCGTATAACTGGCAACTCAAGTATTTTGACAAATTGTCGATTTTTTGTATCGGTATGAATGAAATACATATTCATAATGTGTATTTAACCATACGAGCTTCTTCTTAAAATAATGATGGCCTAGATGCCTTTTAATATCATACTCTTGATACGGTTAGTTTTCGGTGTATGCATGTGAGTGTTGCAATTAGGCTAATAAATAATATTATAATTAAAGATTTTACTTTTATTTTTTACAAACTTTACAAATGTTTTTTTTACAAAATTTACATATATACTAGTCAACAAAAGAAACGATACACGACTTTGATTTAAATTTATCAAAAAGTATTTAATATAAAACAAAATGAGATACACTATTTTAAAAAGCTTTCATTTGCAATGTATGCACATGTGATAATGAAAATCAAAACTTGTCGGAAAGTATCTAAATTCAGTGTAAATGATCAAAGGGTGCACATTAGTTTTGCGGAAAATGGGGGAAAAAATCTACACATAATTTTCTAAGCACTCAATTAAATATCAAATTTGTTTAAAAATATTCAATATGATAATCAAGTTATGTTCATGATGTAACTAATGGGTTGAAATATTGATTTTTCAAATTTTTGGGAAAAAAAATGTTTTTTGAAATTTCAAAAAATGCAAACAATTTTTTTTTGATTTTCGTCTCATATCAATGCTTTAGATATGAAAATAGCACACAGTAAATGTGGAACCTTTCGGATTAGTTTTTAGATTGCTACCGCTTTTTGAATATCACTTTACACATACTGTCTATGGTAAATCAGTTGATAATGTATACATTTTAACGATTTCTCGTGGGACCAAACTTTGCTTAACAAATAAACGAAGAAACTGTATGATTTTTAAAAACAAATTGATGGCAAACACTGTCTTAACCTTTAAATGAGAGGTTGGCACAAAAGCAAAAAAAAATTTTTTTTAACGGATTTATATTTCCATAATGAATAAGTATTACTACCTTCAATATTGGTCCAATGAACGGAAAACTTGTCTTTAATTTGAAGAAAAAGTCTTGTATCGTTTCTTTTGTTGACTAGTATACATTAATATAATAGCATCAATATTCATTTACTCATGTGTTGCATTACAACAAACAAAATTGAATAATTGAACCTTCAGCGGAGAATGGCAACAAATATTATATGAATAATGAATATGAACATTATAATAAATAGATATAAGAAGATGTATGAATAACGAGTCTTGTTATCTAAATAAAGGTATGAACTAGATTGTTAAGCTCTTTGATGTTTGGAACAGACAACAAAAATAACTGTATACATTTATAGCAGGATGGTTTTTCCAATAAAACGGGTTAATGTATTAAAGGAGGACTTTATGAGTTAGCACTTCCTTAAAATTGTCCGCCCCTGTATATTACTGGAATAAATCGAAAGGATCAATCGCATAGAAGCTATGCAATCCTCTCTTCCCCTTTCCACTCGACAGTTCTCGTTTGTTTACATTATCTATTTTCATTACGTTGAACTTTTCCATAGTTCGAGATTTTAGACCATCAAAATTGTTTTTAATGTCAGTTCTTCATGATACGATATTTACCAGGATGTTTTTTTCAATATGTATGTTGTTTAAGGTTTTAGCAACGTAACATATTTCTTTATAGGAACTTTAAATTTAGATCAGTGTGAAACATTATCTTTTACTTTAATAATATCGATATTAATAGGCTTTTGTACTTTTGTATTTGGAGGTTTCACTCAATTCAATGCAGAATTTCTATGTGTACAGTTTATGTGAACATTTAGCTAGATAACAATTTTCTTAAAAAAAAATAAGAACATTAGTTTACCACTATGATAAGCAAAGAATTTGTAGAAATTCAATAAGGTTATTGGAAAAAAAAAAAAAAAGAAAGTGACGTCACACAATCAGAATGTCTTTTGAAATCTTTTTGTAATGTTAACGCCAGTTTAAAAAAAACCCAATGTCTTAAATAAAAAGATGAAACATGACTCATAACAGATATGTTGAAATTTATGACTAAAATTGTAAAATTTAACATTAAAAATGAAAAGGTTAATGTGTTCAAAACTATTCCAGAAGGATGTTTTTTTTTCAAAAATAAAAAAAAAAATTCAATGAAGGAATCATTACTCAAAACAAATATGTCGTAACTTCACACTGAAAAACCCCAATAGAATTGTAAAAATCTTTAAAGACAGTTGCAAATTAGAATGGGTTAAAAAACTATTCTGTTTTATAATATAGGAGGCCGTTTTTTACCTTTTATTGTATATTTCTAAGTCATTTGGTGGTGAGTTTTCTCTTGGCAATTGCAATCATATCAGGTCTCCTTATTTGTACGTATAAATAGTTAAGGTAAACAATTTGTTACAGACAATAACAATCAAAACCAAGGAGTAAACAAAGACTCACAAAACCAAAGGACATTTACATCAACATTATAAATAATAATTAAAAAACAACACGAACTCCACTGAAAACCGGGCGCGAAATCAGGTGCTCCGGAAGGGTAAGCATTTTCTGAACCGTATACGGCACCCGTCGTATTATTTCTTTGTTAAGTTCGTTAATAATGGAAGGTTATAATGACTGAGGAAGCATATCATATATGATTTCTGACACACTTTTGTCATAATGGCCAATCAGCTCATGATGGTGACCGTAAAATATCTCGAGTGATGACATTAATTTGATTGATTCATAGCCCTGTCTTAGTAACTTTTTTGAGAACGCAGTATTCCTCTTTCAACAAAATCAACGTACTTTGAGCTAGCTCTAGAGTAACGTATCAATTGAGATACATATACTCAATATGCTGGTGCTGCTGGGATGTTGATACACAGAAATGGAAAGATGACTAGAGGAAAATTAAAATCATCACGTTTGTCATAAATTTTGGTATTCAACCTACCATCAGTAGTCATTTCGTGAAAAAGGTCTAAATATGAAGCAGATTTATCTGTGTAGTTAGTATCTTTATTTTCAAGTTCACTTCGATACATGATTTGTAAAGATTTTTTTTATCAAAATAGCCTAATGCCAATCACTATATGCACCAACATTCATTGTATAAATGTTTAATTTTCTATAAATTTTGGTAAAAGTGTTAATAATATGACAAGTCATTATTCGTTTATATGACTAGCTATATATAAACATTGATTCTTTTAATAAATATAAAGAAAGAAAGAAAAAAGAAAGATGTCAAATTAAATATTCCTTTTATTACATACATGTACAACCAAACAAAAAAACTACAAAAATCAACTACTTAGGTCTAAATATGTAACTCAATTTTAAAGTTTCTAGTTTATTAAACACGTAGAATAACTGATTGTGCTGTGATATATATTGTTTAATGATGCAACTAATTTTTGCATCTAAGAATAGGACATAGACGTAGACATAGACGTGGAACCTTTATTTATAGTCGGTACATGTATACTACAAATAACATACTCTCTAGATCTGTAGCCGACACACAAAAACAATATAATACAATAAGCAAAAAAGGTTAATATATAGCATGATTGCTTGTATTAAACAATAAATCATCCAAAGAAACATCTTAATAAAGTATCATAATTTGAGCAGCCATACGGTTTAAAAAATATATTAATCGCTTACAAAAAAGCAATTACATAAATTTACAAAAACAATAGAAATTTAAACAAGAAGATTTTTTTATATCTGCATAGCAAACTCGTGTAACATAAAACAAAAACCCAACAACTTATAGTCTGGTTCAAACTTGTTTGCGTTTGTCACAGAATACCAGTATATCTCGGAATGCAATCTAAAAAAGTTGCTCGATCTCGCCTTATTAATTTCGTTATAAAGGAGTGGAAGATAGTAAGGGGCCTTAAAAACAAATCCGATAAGACAATTTAAAACAAGGCGGTGTTTTATGTTTGCCAATGAGAAAAATATCCAACAAATTGAAAATGACTTATGTTTATTAGCAATTTAAAGTCGCCGTGCAGCCACAAAAAATTCAAACGCCAAAAAAAACACAAAAAAAACCCCGAAACTGCCTGATTAATGACTTACAATAAAAGTGAGAAACATATATAACAAACAGTTAACAACGACTTCCTCCGAATAGCAGGCTCCTGAGTTGGGACAGACACATACAGAATGTGGCGAGTTAACTTAATTGTGAGTCTCTCGACCATCTAACTTAGTGCAGCAGATCAAACTGTATAATCTAATTGGCAATGACTTAACTCATCTGATCGCCACGACGAATAGAAACAACCAACATATAATGCAAATTATCGCACCGCGGGTAAATTATCACGCTGTGATTGGTTTAACGCTGTCATGTGTAAGTTAATTTCATAGGAGGTTCATGGTGCGTTAATGGTGACATCATCTATTTATTTTAGTTTGTTAATCATCTAACTCTATCTATAGAGGGTGAATAAAACTCTCTATGGATCCGTAGGGGTTCAGTAGCGAAGCATATTAACTTATAGTAATGTCCAAGGAATCCTCGCAGTTACTTTATGCTAGTTCAAATCCAATAACAACTAATACATAAATAATTTGTTTACAGATTAAAGTAAAAACTAATACACATTCAACGTCATAAACAGTCTGTGAAAAGTCTACAAAACACTACATACGAAACTAAAGATTGAGCAAAACAAGCCTTTCCCTTATGTAACCCGGGAGTGATCTTCATAAAACTAAAATTATACAAGACGAGTCCTTATGTAATCCGGGAGTGATCTTCATAAAACTAAATATCGCGCAAGACGAGCCCTTATGTTATCCGGGAGGGATCTTCATAAAACTAAATATCGCGCAAGACGAACCCTTATGTAATCCGGGAGTGATCTTCATAAAACTAAAGATTGAGCAAGACGAGCCCTTATGTAATCCGGGAGTGATCTTCATAAAACTAAAGATTGAGCAAAACAAGCCCTTATGTAATCCGGGAGTGATCTTCATAAAACTAAAGATTGAGCAAGACGAACCCTTATGTAATCCGGGAGTGAAAAAAGATATTTCGGAAGGTAACTGAAATCTTGATAAAAGTAAGAGTTGATTCTAAACAGACTATCGTTGTCAATTGTTAGATTAGGCAGACATTACTGTATTTGTGCTATCATTTATTTGAAGTCCAATGGGAAAGATTCGTTCAACATAGTCGCCAAAGTTTGAAAAATTAAGTTAGAGGACATCATCTATATATTACAACGTGTAGTTGAATGACTAGTAATAATTACTTCTTTTATTCTGCTGAGAAGCTCCTGTCTGTTGTATGTGGATGACATTATACTTTCTGTTTCGTGTGGATGACACTTTACTTTCTGTTGTAATTAAATGACATTATACTTTCTAGCACCGTTAACGGGTTACAATTGCTCTTCTTGTACTTGTTAACTGTCCAAATATACTTTAAAAGTAAACATTGATCAGACTGATGTCTTTCTCGTCAGACAAGCATCTCTGGTGCGTATAGCGACGACTGTTCCATTCTTGGTGAAACAGTAGACTACACATCGTAATATTGATAACTTGAATTTATACTGAAGAAACTTTGGATTATTCAGTTATTGTGCACACAGTCTTAACATAAAAATAGACTTACTCTCCGATCATTTGGATCTAAGTTTTAAGTAAGATAGTATAAATTTCGCCTTATATGCTATACCACTACTCTAATGAAAACATATAGTTCTGGTGTATAAAAAGTAAAATCACAAAAATACTGAACTCCGAGGAAAAGTCAAAACGGAAAAATCCTAATGAAATGGCAAAATCAAATGACAAAACACATCAGACGAACGGATAACAACTGTCATATTCCTGACTTAGTACAGGCATTTTTAAATATAGAAAATGGTGGATAAAAACCTGGTTTTATGGCGCTAAACCTCTCATTTGAATGACAATCGCTTCAAATTCAGTTATTTTTACAACGATGCGTAAATAAAACAGATATACTAGGTAAAATTGTTAAAATAGTGGTATAGCAGTCATCACTGTGTCACAATCTCATTAGAACAACAACAAAAAATTAACAAAGAAGCACAAAAAGCATCTAACAAAAACAACCAGCCATGTTATTTAACAAATTATAAACGCTAACAAAAAAGCATTATATAAATTTCCAAAAAAAAATAGAAATTTAAACAAGAAGATATTTCATAAAATCTACATCGACAACTGTAGTAACATAAACAACCTTATTGTCTGGTTCAAACTTGTTTTTGTTTGTCACCGGTATATCACGCAAGGCTCGCCTTATCAGTTTCTGTAAAAAAAAAATAGCGTGCGTAAACAGAACAGACATAATCGGTAAAATAGTCAAAATATGGTTACAGCAGTTATCACTGTGTTACAATTTCAAGACAAACAAACATTTACAAAAAGCACAAAATGCATCTATCAAATTAAAAAAAACACATGCATTATTTCGCGTGTTTTATAAATATTTTGATTTAAGCGTCACTGATGAGTCTTATATAGACGAAACGCGCGTCTGGCGTACTAAATTATAATCCTGGTACCTTTGATAACTATTTACACCACTGGGTCGATGCCACTGCTGGTGGACGTTTCGTCCCCGAGGGTATCGCCAGCCCAGTAGTCAACACTTCGGTGTTGACATGAATATCAATAATGTGGTCATTTTTATAAATTTCCTGTTTACTAAACTTTGATTTTTTCGAAAAACTAAGAATTTTCTTATTCCAGGCATAGATTACCTTAGCCGTATTTGGCACAATTTTTTGGAATTTTGGATCCTCAATGCTCTTCAACTTTTTACTTGTTTGGCTTTATAAATATTTTGATTTGAGCGTCACTGATGAGTCTTATATAGACGAAACGCGCGTCTGGCGTACTAAATTATAATCCTGGTACCTTTGATAACTATTTGGCGTCAAAAATTATAAACGTCACATAGAAAGAATTTTTGCTGTTCAATATTAGAAGTTCTTTAGAATTTTTAAGAATCCATATATGGTTAAAACCAATACACAAGTAAACTAATTTTGTCATTTGTCGTTCAAAGTTTTATCAAATTTATAATAGAGCAATAAATGACATATACTAAAACAATAACAAAATGTCGGGATCTTTTAAAGTACAGAAATAAAGGCAACCGTAGTATACCGCTGTTCGAAATTCATATATCAATTGAGAGACGAAAAACGAATTCGGGTTACAAATTCAAACTGAGGAAAACACATCAAATATAAGAGTAGAACTACGACACAACAGACACACAACATTTTATACATCTTGTATTATGATCTTATACAGAGTCACGTTATGAGAACTAAAGAAACATATAAAGTCGCATTAACAAAACACATCAGTAAAAAAAAAGATAATACAAACACATTGACGGGATGTATAATTAGTAATCAAAGGTACCAGAATTATAATTTAATACGCCAAACACGCGTTTCGTCTACAAAGGTAAAAGTATCGAGCCATGTCAAATGGACATCACATCAAAACAGACCAAACAGTAAAAGTAACATGAATATTTGAACAAAGGCAAGTAAAAGAACAATATAACACGTATTTAAAATGATAAACAACGTCAATATGCAGAATATATACATCAAGACCTTTATGTATAATTTGTGAAGTTGATACTGAATATTTATCAACAAGGTCTTTGTACCTTCCGATGAACTTGTTAGAAAAAGGGCGAGACATTACTTCACATACCCCTGGTTCATAAAATTTCTGCTCATACATTGGTGATGTTTTTCTAAGTCTGAGTAAGAGCTACAAGCTCTTGAATATCGAATAAGTTGGGAAATGTATGTCCCATATGCAGGTGAAGTAGGTATTTTGCTACCAAAGGGGGGATTTATAATTTCAAAATTAAAATCGTCTCGTTTGTAATATATTCTGGTACTGTGATGACTCTGTATGTCAAATTCGAGATATAAGACTAAAAATTAAGCGGAGGAAGTCGTGTCTGTAATTTCTTTAATTTCTAGTTCTGCGGATATATTAATGGAACCCAATCAGAAAAGTTCGTATTGTTAATGGAAAGAACATCATCAATTATCTGAAAGTGACATTAAATAATCTGTCTTCTTTGATATTCTTGTTTTTGACATGTGTCTGAAGGAACTCCGATTCATATAAACAATAAGAAGAGGTCGGCAAAGAGAGGCGCACAGTTGTATCTCATAGGAATGCCAACAATTTATTGAAAAAGTCTACTTCCAAATTCAACAAATTAATTGTCAATAAGAAAATCCAACATACACATCACTTATTCCTCTGTGTAGCATGTTTTACCCTTTTGCTCACTATTAACAAAATATGCCTGATGATATCCCAAAGTTATAAATTTATAGCGTAAGCTCTATTGTTATGTTGAAAGGCATTGTGGATTATTTCTTTCAGGCACTTTTTCATTTTCACATGAGATGGTGGTATGCAGGGTTGAAAACCAAAGTTTTAATCCACATATGGTAAATACCCTCTTTGACTGCGGTCAGAGTTTCAGTAAATCTAATGGACAAATCTTTAATGTCATATGCAAATGAGCCGGTAATGTACCGTTGTTTGTACGGAATTTTGTGAAGCTTAGGTATCCAATACAAACAAGGTAAGTCCTCCGATTTGTTGTTCAATGTAAATTTCATTGAAGCCATGAATGACGTATGATTTGCCAAAATCTCATTTTTGTCAAATGATTTGTCTTTGTAGGTGGGATGACCAGAGTGCTCATTTATTCCTTATTCTCTTACAAGACATTCGTAGTATTACGATTTACATACAAAGACAATATTATTTGAAGCTTTGTCGGCAGGAACAACAGCATACTAGACATTTCACGTCTTTGTCTCTGAAAACGGACTTTTGTCGGTCATTCACACAATTTTTCAACTTATGAATGCGACGTTTTATCAGAGACCTGATAGTTTTGACCCATTCTGACAAAGTGTCCAGTTCAACTTTTTCTCGTTTAGTCCATGCTCTGGTGTAGTCTCAATGGAATCCATAGTTATTTTGATGTGTTCGGGTTCTCTAAACTTAAGACCATGAGAAATCACCTTTCGGAGATTTTAATGTTGAATTATGTTTAGATCCCCAGTTATAACATGGCCAGAAAGGCTGTAATTATGAGACAGACGAGTGAGACCAGTCACATGTCAGAGGTTTTTTAATGTATTATCAATGTCCACATGGTTTTTGGTGTAACTGTAGGATATAATAGGAACAGACTTATTTTGAAAATAAATAGACATTTTAGATGTTACCTCCTTGTGATGTAGAACGTTGAAGATGTAGATCGCATCAATTTCTCTATTGGTAAAGTGAACAGGAAGGAATTTCATATTTTCTTCATGTAAAGGTTCCTATCTTACTGGTTTAAAAAGACGAAAAAGAGCTACATCACAAATAATACTGACAAGTCTGTATATTGAAGAAAATGTTTTTGTCAAGTGCATAATCTCTCAAACATTTAAGAAAATTAACAGGCAGTGTATAAGTCATAAAAACCTTCGGTGAACTTGATAAATTTTATATCAAAGCAATCAATTCGTTTCTGGGAGCTGGTAAATTCATGCAAATTCCAATGTGATGGATTCCAAAGGCATATACTAATTATGAAACTTTATCATCGCTAATACATAAACAGAAAAAAGATATACAATTAGGAATTGTAGATTGTGTACTTTTTTGATCAGCTCGAATTTTTGTTGCTCAGTCTTTAGTTTTATGTGTTGTGGTGTTTGTTATTTTGTTTGTCTTTATGTCGTTTGTTGAGTTTGTGGTAAGGTATTAATTGTCAGTGTGTTTTCGACTTATCGGCAAGGAGATGATGTAAAATTCAGATATGCTATGCTTTGGCTATCGTAAAAGATGAATATATTCTAACAATGCCGTCACATTTAATCATTTACGTCTAACCATGCCGTCACACTTTATCATATACATCTTACCATGCCGTCAAACTTCATCATATACGTCTAAACATGTGACAACTTTATACATAATAGGTTAACCAAACAATGTCATAGTAATTTTCACCCTTAAACCCATCCATGTACTCACAGACTTTATTTCTCTCGAGTGACAAACTCGCAGCCATTTAAGCTCCTACGACTACCACTCACCTGTAATGTAGACAGTTTATGTTCACTACAACAAATCAAAGACTCAAAAAGAGTAACTCTAAAAATATAATCAAAGTCTTGAGATGTGTGCAACGAAACTTATAAAGGTTAAAACAATAAATGGACTTTTTCAGTTACACATTTTACCATTTTAAGGACAATCATATCATGCACAAATGAATTAAATGTGCGCACGTAGTTTACAATATGTCGCAATGCCCATATATTGTATAAGATATATGAAGCTAGTTTGAACCTGAACCAAAAAAAAAACCTTATTATAAATACAGTGGAATAGTGAGTAAATCAGATTAGACTTCAAAGCCGTAATTGCCGACAATGTCATTTACAATCTTTCTCTAAACAATTTGTGAAACCTATTTTGTTTTACACTAGCAATAAATACATCACGATGAAGAACACAAAAAATAATACAACAAGAAGCAGAAACTTCCCACAACAATGAAATCCATAGAAGGAGTTAACATGGTTTAATTCATATCGAAAAAAAAAAAGAATTATTATAACATGTACGATTATGTATTATACATCAAATAAAACTATGCTGTGACAGGTCAGGTCAATATGAAACCAGAAACAGCAAAAACATTAGGCAGTACAAATCCGTAGATATCATGACTATCAATGATTCATCATTCCACATAAAGAAATATCTTTTCAGAAATTCAAAAAACAATGATGCTACTGTTTTAAAATAAAATATTTGATGGTGATAGCATGGGTGTGTCGACTACTAAATGTCTGAGGAAAACTTTATTCGCAATTTGTTATTGGATTTGACTTACCTTCCATTAACCGCAAGTTCTGATAGATCAGTACTACGCGTATTTTGTTTTTATGTTAGATGAGCTGGTTTCATGATTCGTGCCAATCGGAAGAGTAAAGTCCTATTGCTTATTTTCTCAATGAAATCTTATAACATTACTGTCCGTGGTTATGGGTAGGGAAAACGCTTAAAAAAATGTCCAACATACCACATTCTAAATATGCTATAGAAGTCAGGGGCCTGTATAACGGTAATTCAGTCGTTATTATTCGGTTATATATCTTTTCCTTTATCATTTTGGCATAAGTTGATTTATTGTTTAATTCAAATGTGCGTCATTTCAACCAGTTTGAAACCAATGGCAATCATACCCCAGTTCCTTTTTTTTTTTTTTATATTAAACGCAAAAGTTAGAATCGCCAAAAATACTACACGCTTTCCTATATAACGGAATCAGAGCCCTTATTAATCGTCTGCTTAAAATTGAAAATACAGGTACGATTACACTGGTTTACACATGCATTCCTAGAGGTAACTTGTATGAGACATTTTGACCAAATGTGCCAAATCTACATTTCAAAATCCAAACATTTTGCACTACTTGGTTCTATCAGACAAATCTATATTAATGTCAGGGGAAATGCGATCACACCAACTTACCGTATTATAAATAATAAATGTCACCAGATCGCTGTGATCAAAATGGATTTACGTTTCATTGGGTGTACCGAACGTTTAGTGTTGAATGATATCGAAAAGGCGCAGAAAATATGTTATCGACAATTTCTTGAAACAAAAAAAATCGGCGGACAAAAAAAAACCTTACATGTATAAAGACCTTTTTTCCTTATACATAATATGCTAAATATGAATATTTAATCGATTATTTTCCAAATTTCTTTTCTTGGAAATCTGTTGACAGTTGCATTTAGGTCGTGATTGAAAATATGTTATCGACAATTCTTGAAACAAAACATCAGCAAACGAAACAAAAAGTGGCGGACACAAAAAAAAACAGTAATTAAACATGTATAAAGACCTTTTTTCCGTATACATAATATGCTAAATATGAATATTTAATCGACTATTTTCCAAATTTCTTTTCTTGGAAATTGGTTGACAGTTTAATTGGTCGTGATTGATTACCATTCCAATAGTTTTATTGCATTTTTATTTTTCGTCCATATATTATTGGCGCAGAATCTTGTTCATCAATGATGGAATTAGCTCATGCTAATATTATACTGATTTTAATTCATGTCAAATCATAATATGAGGCCCGATGATCTTCAAAGGGTTATTGGTTGCAGTAATTTGATTGTGATTGCTTGGTTTTTTCATGAGTTATGGCAATCACATATACTGTTCCCATGAAGTTTTTTCTCAACATCAGCCTCAAAACAAAAAGCAGGAAACAGTTTTATCGCTGTAGTTGTAGAGTTTCCGTAGCATATAAAGACCCAAATTTGTCCCTTGTAACATCCATGGTAACTTAAACTAATAGATGTAATACCAATTACATCTATGATTAGATAAATGACAGGTATAATCGTTTTCATTTTAACAGATATAGAAGTTTTGTTAGATGAATGTTGGATGACCTGTCTCTTGCCCATAAATCATCTTAATAGATCTATTCTTTAACAGAAGTAAGTATTTAGATATAGGAAGATCTGGAGTGAGTGCCAATGAGACAACTCTCCATACAAATAACAATTTATAAAATTAAACCATTGTTGATCAATGTATGGCCTTCAACACGGAGCCTTGGCTCACACCGAACAAAAAGCTATGAAGGGCCCCAAAGTTACTTGTGTAAAACCATTCAAACGGGAAAACTAACGGTCTAATCTAACTAAAAAACCAAAAACGAGAAACACGTATAAATCACATAAACAAACAACAAATTCTGTACATCAGATTCCTGACTTAGGACAGGTGCAAACATTTTCAGCGGGATTAAACGTTTTAATGGTACCAAACCTTCTCCCTTTTGTTTGATTATTAAATAATACATTTTCGGTGTACTTGATTAAGACAATAGATTTTGAAAATGGACAATGATCATACCAATCTTATACACACCAAAAAAGTATTTCAGTGACTATTGTTTTAAGCTAAGCGAAACAGTAAATTGCACACCCTAATATGAATACCTGGTTTTTACAATGGATAAAGCTTTCCATTACTCCGTTGGTGTAAAAGAAGTCTTAACAATAGGTAGACGTGCTTTTATATCATTGGTACATATTAAGCTTTTCAAGTCAGATGGTATGGTTTTCGACTCGCACACTTAACTATTAGAATGTATCACCACCCCTATAACAGATCATGCTTCTAGTGTATAAGGCATAACAGCTTTCAATGGACTTGATTAATTACAAATCAGAGCAACAAGTTCATTTCTTGGCCCTGGTAAATTTCAATGTGATGATTATGTTGGCAGATCGGTACCAATTTCATAGAAACGAACGAGAACCGTACAAAACGGAAGACTATTGGACTGTCAACGGACACTTAATCCATTGAACGTCCATTCAAAGTTTTGAACACGGTAAACATTTTCCTCCGGACAGAACGGACGTCGACGGATAAAACGTCCGCTAAACGGACATCAAAAGGATATGCATAAACGTCTAACGGATAAGAACGGACGACTAACTGACATGAACGGATTCAAAAAGATTATCCGTTCGGCATCCGTTCGAGCTATCCGGTAAGGTGTGACCGAGGCTTTAAGGTTTTACCGAGGCTTAACTAAACTATGTCATAATGACATAATTTCCACCCCTAAAACCATGCGTCTATTATGTAGACCAAATATATAAACTACACTATAAAAGAATTACCTTTGCTCTAAATAGATGTAAAAGTCTTAATATTTCTGCAATAATACTGATTTTGAGAGATTTTTTTTAAGAAAAATATTTTGATCAACATATGGATCCCTTCCGAATCACATTTTAGTTGTTTAAGGACACTTAATTCATGTGCAAAGAAGAAATTAAACCCCGTAATTTACAATATGTAACCTATACATTGTATAAAATACTTAAAGCTAGTTTTAACCAGAAACAGAAACAAACGTATTTTGTATTTATAAGTACAGTGGAATTGTGAATAAATTAAGAGTAAACTTCAAAGGCGTTATTGCCGACAATGTTATGTACATTTTTTCCCCTAAAAAACCTTTTCTGTTTTACAGGGGTGATAAATATCTCAGGATGTAGAAAAAATAAATACAATGAGAAGCAAAAACTTCCAACAACAATGGAAATGAATAGAAGGAGTTTACATGATTACATGTAATTCATATCTCAAAAAATAGAGATGAAATTACGTGTACGATGTATTATATATCAAATAAAACTGTGCTCATTCTGAACCCGAAACAGCAAAAATCATTATACAATACGAATTCGCAAAAATCATTGCCATCATTCCAAAAAAATAGAAAATCTTTTCTGAAATTCAAAAAACAATGATGGACATGGACACGTGCTATTGTCACAATATGAAATGTTTGATGGTAATATCATGGGTGTGTTCAATAATTAAGTCTGAGAAAAACATTATTTATTTATCTGTTTTTATTGGCTTTAAACTACTTTCCAACAACTGCGAGTTCTCATAGATCAGTACTTCGTGTATTTTGTTTTTATGTAAGTTGGGCTAGTGTTGTGCTTCGTGCCAATCGGAATAGTAAAGCCCTATTGGTTATATATTTACAGTGAAAACTTATGATGTTCTATATCATCACTGCTCCTGGTTATTGGAAGGACAAAACGCCTACGAACATGTTCAACATACCACATTTTATATGTGCATGTTGCAAGTCGGGGGCCTGTATAACGGTTATTCAATTTTTATTTTTCGATTATATATCTTTTTCATTATTTTTTTTGGTCATAAATTGAGTTCTTATTTAATTCAAATGCACGTTTTTGTGACCCGGTTTGAAATATGGCAAATCATTGGCAATTGTGGCGAGTGCACTTTAGAGTAAAGTTGGTAAGACCTAGATATGAGTGAGAATTTAAAGAAACACGTGTTAGAGTTAAAAAGGTAAAGTTGCGATCGTGGGAATTGAGAAAGAAATAATTATGCTTGGGCAGTTGTTAATCTGAGTTGAAACTGTACACACATATTACTAGATTATAAAAGATAATTTCCTATACTGAAATGGAATTAAAAATGTTACTTTGCACAAGAGTCAGTCACTATGAGAACATTTAAGAGTGATATAAAATCTTGGCAACATCGTCGTCGACATTAGTCAGCTAGTTCCCCTGATACCATTCCTATGTAACACCGAGGTTAACAAGCGTGTCATAATTATACCACACCTTCTTAGTTTGTTTTATATTAAACGTGTTAATTGGATTTGCCAAAAATACTTTAAACTTTTCACTACAACCGAATAAGAGATGTTTTTAAGTACCTGCTTAACCTGAAAATACCGGTACGATAACACTGTCATTCACAAAGTAACTCTTAAAGACATTTTGAAAAATGTGCAAAATCTACATTTCAATATCCCCACATTTTGCACCACTAGCTAGGGTCTATTACACCAATCAATAATACTTTTAGAGGATATGCGATCACACCAACCTACCGCATTATAAATAGTGAAGAAGAACATATGTTACCGGATTGATGTGATCAAAGTTGAACTACGCTTCCTTGGATGTACCGAACATTTAAAAAGATAAATTTAGTCGGAATTTTGTTATAGAAGGAGAGGAGTAATAAGTTTGAGGATATTTAAAAAGTCGCAGTAACTATGTTATTGACATCTGTTGTAATATACTAAAAGTCAGCAGAAGAAACAAAAAGGGATGGACGAAAAGTAAATCAGAACAAAATCTAAAGGCCTTTCTCTCTATAAACATCTAAATGTGGATATTTAATTGATTATTTTCCAAACGTCTTTTCTTGGAAATCTGTCTGTCATGTTGACAGTTGCATTAAGGTCTTGATTAATTATAAAACCTCATCATACCGATAGTTTTATAGCATTTTTATTTTTCATCCATATATCACTGGCGCGGAATCTAGGTCATCAAAGATGGAATTAGCTTATGCTAATATTCTACTGATTTTAATTTATGTCAAATCATAATATGAGGCCCGATGGTAAATGGTTGTAATAATTGGATTTTGCATGCTTGTTTTATTTGTCATGGTTTTTGGCAATCACATTATACATTTGCAGAATATTGACTCTTTGCCTTCCTGCTTTTTTTTTCAATTTAAAAATCAGTTTTACGCTGTAGCTGAAGAATTTCTGTATCATATAAAGACCCAAATTGACCCTTCTACCATGCATGGTATTAACTTATAAATAATAGTTATAATCGTTTTCATTTTAACAGAAAGTTTGTTAGATGGATTTTGGATGACCTGTCTCTCGGCCATAAATCATCTTTAAGTTAATGGATCTTTTCTTTAAAAAGGTTAGTATGTGTCTGATTTTTAAATCATACATTTCCGGAATTTTGAAGCTAAGAGTACATTCTATTTCATATTATGGTGAAGTCGGGCGGGGAAAAGTTCTTGACTATTTCATGCAATCAACTACTATACTATTTATAGCCATGGCGTTGTCAGTTTGTTTTAGATTTACGAGTTTGACTGTCCCTTTGGTATCTTTCGTCCCTCTTTTATAATATATTTTTAAAGTAGTTTTATATAATTTATAAAATTAGACCATACTAATGTCACGTAACTTCTCAGCACATTACAGTTAGATTTTATAGTTGTTAAAAATTTCTTTATATTTGATATTTACTTTTATTACATAATTTTCTCAATTGATTGAAAATCATTTACGGCTTCAATTTTTTGACGTGACCCACCTAATTAGCCTTTTTATCAGATTTGTACTAACATATGTAACATGATGAATGTGTCACATGTGAAGCAGGATTTGCTTATCCATCCGAAACACTTGAGATCATCTACATATTTTGGTGGGGTCTGTGTTTTTCAATCTTTGGATTTGTATGTTGCGTTTTACGTGGTGGTGATTGTCTGTTTGTTTGATTTTTATCTTAATCATGTCGTTGTCAGTTTATTTTCGACTTATGAGCTTAAATGTCCTTTTGGTGTCTTTATTTTAACTATATAGTTCAAAACATGTGTATTTATTATTATGAATACACTTATTTGGCTTTCTTTGTTCTTTCTAGGGGCTATAAATATTTAGGAATTTATGTGAGCGCAAGTGGAAGCTTTACAGAGGCTAAAGATGATTTATATAAAAGGGGACTGAAAGCTTTATTTAAATATAAAAAAAGTTTTAACTTATATTAACCTAAAATTAACACACTTTCACATATATTTGATCATACTGTGAAACCTGTGTTGTTATATGGGAGTGAAATATGGGGATCTTCAGTAATAAATAAACAAAATAAAAATGAACATAATCTTTTTAAACTATGCAAGGACGTGAAACAAGAAAGTATTCATGTCAAATTCTGTAAATTTTGGGTTTAGGTAAAAAATCTACAAATATAGCTGTATTGGGTGAAATGGGAAGATTTCCCTTATTTCTTGAAGTAATTTTAAATATGTTTAGATATTATAAATATATATTAAATATTGCTATTCTTATGAAATATCTTGATATAGATCTTAAACTTGTTAAAAATTTAAAATCACTAATTCACCGGAAATTAAAACAGAAATATTCTTGTATTTGGAAATCTGAACTTTAAATTGATAGACAAAATAAACAGCATGGAAATAAACTAAGAACTTACAGATTATTTAATGAAAGTATTTATATGGAAAAATACTTATTAATTTTAGATGAGGATAAAGGGCGACTGCTCACTAAGTTTAAAGTCAGTTCACATAAATTAGAAATTGAAAGAGGCAGATATGTGGGGCTTCGGGTGGAGGATAGAATATGTAAATTATGTAACACTGAAGTTGAAGATGAAATTCATTTTCTTCTTCAGTGTCCTGTTTTAGAAAATAAAAGATCTGAATATATAGATTATTTAAATAAGATTAACAAAAACTTTAAAAGCCTCCCAAATAAATCAAAATTAATATGGTTAATGTCATCAAAGGATAATGTTATAATTAAAAAAGTAAGTTTAATTATTGTGTACTTTATTCAAAGAGAGAAACTCAATTCTAGATACAGTTTAGTCGCCGGTAGTTTGTCCATTTATATTATATTGTATAACTATATATGTATATATTCACCTTTTCTGCAGAAGTTATTCGGGTGAAAAAGACTTGACTTTGTTTAATTGTTAAATAATCAATGTAATCAATATGTAATCACTTGTATGAAATTGAACTTAATTGTACTGCTCAAATTATTGGGCGTCATAATTGACAATAAAAAACTTTGTATTTGTATTTGTATTGTTCATTAACATTTTATAAGAATGCAGTATATTTAACCACTCGGGTATAATTTTATTGATATCAGAATAGAGGGTGTCCGACCTCTATTTGAATCCGTCTATGTATAACTCGTTTAGTATGTTGTTTTCATGAAAACTTCCAATATAACGTTTAAACTAAAATTGTTATCTAACTTGATATAGCAGTTTTTACTGTTAAAACAAATGACCATGGCATTTTGTTCCTTAGCCAAACACAAAATTCCGTCATTCAACCCTTGTTCATGCCTTTTCACAGATTAAACGTCCCATGAGATGCATTATATAGACGCATTATATTAGGATTCGTATTGCTCTATTTAACGTAACATTTTTTAACATGAGTAATCATTGCGGATCCAGGTTTTTTTCAAATGATATATTTACTGTCTGAATGTCTTTACACGCCAATAAAACTACAGAAAATATGCATTCGATTTGTAATTACATGTACATAGCTGAACCCTAGATATTATATTAAACAAAACAAAGCGAACATGAAGTTGTGTTACATGTAGCAGCTCACATTAAACTCAATAGGAAATGGGTGTTTCAAATTATTGAGAGATTTATTGGGTTTTAAAACATTAAAACAATCAGCGGTCAGAATGCAATTATCACATAGTCTTAACATATAATTTGATTGAACAAAGTATCTATTTTTGTTTGCATTGCAATGTGTGTCATAACGGCTGATAAAAGCCACATTGGTCTCGGTAATGATTTTTTAGTTAGAAAGTTAGAACCGCACACTTATTTCAATGTTAAAAGTTATTTTTGTGTCATTAAAAGTCAGTGGTCGGTAGATCACACATACAATGTTTTGTTTTAGTCATATTTTTTATTCAAGTTAATTCATCATTTTTAAACAAGGATCATCTTTAATTGTCTATCAGAAGTAGAGTGTATAATTATGACAGATACTGGTAAAAAGTTATAAATGATTTTATATTATGAGCTTCTCTCAAAATTTGTTTATATTTACCAAGATTTATAAGGTACTCAATCACAAAAGGGAAAAATCATTTCCACAAATGGGATGTTGATTGATTAGCGGCCGCCAAACGTCCATCGCAAAATAGTTAGTACATGCGCACTCAGAGTGATATAAAGATGATTACTAAAAAATTTCAGTCTCCACAAAACGTTTTCTGTCGATAATAACATGCATGCTTAAAAACAAAAAGTAAGCAGTCATTTGATATATAATTATATAATATATTAAAGTTTTATTTATCTTTTCTCTGTGTTTTACTGGAATGTAAATACTTATAATTTTCATCATTATTTTTTTTTATTGACTGTTATATTTAATATGTTTTATGGTATTCATTGTGATATATATTTCCCCTTTCAATGCTCTTAATTTACATCATTATTCTATTTAATTTCTGTTTTATTCTTATGTTCATATATATATATTTATTTTAAGATCCATTTTGTTACATCTTGTGATCAATTTTATTTGGCAATCGCCAATGGCAGTCAGCAGGGTTAAAGAACATCAGTTGTTCGACTTGTTAGTCAAATGCGTTTTGTTTAAATATACTTTTTCACTTTTTTGGTCTTTTGGAAAATGTTGTTTGTGCTGTTTTAGACCCTTCTTCAACGAAATTTGTTTAACATGCACACGTATAAAAATTGCGGTTTTTATCCAACGCAATCATAGGTTTGAACGTAGTTTTCAATTTAGACTCGTTTATATATATATATATATATATATATATAGGTAAGAACCAAAAATTTGCGAAAGCAAATTTACAGATCTAACATTGTTGGGTTGATGTTCAGACGAGTTGTATATACATTATGTACACAGCCATGTATCACCATCATTGATGGTGATCCGATGGATACATCTATTGTAGGGTTGTCACTGACTCAGACGTACTTATGTATATATATTTATATATATATAATTGCTATTATTGTATGCATTGTGATATATATTTTCCTTCAATTTTATATGTTCAGCGCTTAGAGTATTATGTTTATTAGATAGGCGCTACATAAAAGCTATGTAATAATAATAATAATAAAAAGTTTAACCACCTCTCTGTTCTAGTTGTGCATAACTAGAGTGCGGGAGGTCATATCATGGATTCGATCCTCGTCTAAATACCAGTCAACTATTATGTACTGTTTTTTCCCGTTAAGCTTAAGTCATTAAGAAGAAAGCGAAAAGAAGAAGATTGGGAATCAGAATAATGTCAATTTTATTTATCATATCATTTTTCATCATCAGTTATGACTTTTTGCATAAAATCGTCCACTTTTTTTATAATATCTAATCCATTTAATGGAATAACGTCCCTTCGAAAATCCTGGATCCTCCCCTCGTGTCCGGTTATGGTTACACGTTTTTCTATCTTTTGAACTATTACATAAAAGTGGTAACATTGAAATTCGACATACTCTTATATATTCAACTTACTTTCCTTTACTCCACATATCCTTGAATAACTAATTATATAATGCATTGGCAGAATTCTATATTTATTCTCTCATTCTAGAAAACAAAAATAGAATGATGGCCTATACACATTGCTCTCTATGTAAGATTAATGTTCGCGATTGCAAATGCACGAAAAGTCCATTGTGAAAAAATAAACCAAAGAAATGTAAGGTTGAAATGGACAGTAAAAAAGATGGATCGCGAAGTTAACTTTACAATAACAACCTTGAAGTGGGATTAAATAGTTTAACATATTTCTGTTTTATGCTACTTTATGCATCATTTAAGTATCTACTAAAAATTGAAAGTACCTGAACAACTTTGTTGGGAATAAAATGCTTACGAGAAATATGTAAGAAAAAAAGCCAGAGAACCGCTAAAAAGGTGATTTTTGTCGATTATCGACCTATTATTTGGGTGATACAATATACAGATGAAATGGATACATTATGTACCTATTAAGTACTGATTTAGTATTGTAACTTTGGCATAGACGGGGTGCGACTTATTAAAAAGAGACTTTAAAAGTCTTTATCAGATCTAAAGAGAAACAGCCATGAGAATAGCATTACAATCATAACCAGACATCCCTGGGAACTTTAGTTTCTTTTTAGTTTCTTGTATACAATTTGGAAATTAGTATGGCGTTCATTATCACTGAACTTGTATATATTTGTTTAGGGGCCAGTTGAAGGACGCCTCCGGGTGCGGGAATTTCTCGCTACATTGAAGACCTGTTGGTGACCTTCTGCTATTATTTTTTCTATGCATGGTCGGGTTGTTGTATCTTTGACACATTCCCCATTTCCATTCTCAATTCTATTTGTTTGAGATCTTTTTAAAGATTTGCTTCTTTGTTTCTTATTTGTCATAAAAATTGCTTACGTTTTTACTAACCAAGTTATTGTTTTAGGAATCCATACTAAATAATTATTGTAAGCAAAAGATATGGTTGCATTTTATGTTTTGCGTAAAAGTATTCATCTACGAGCTCTGAGGTTGGGAAAAAGAGTTAAAAAAAAGTATCTTTTAAGATTAAAATTTCTAAAATAATTTCATAACATGATTTATCGATGACAGAGAAAATAAAAATGCATATCGAGATTAAAGGAGACTATATATACGAGGAAGACAAATCAAAACGAGACAGGTGCACTACGACACTTAATTATGCCGTCAGTTTTCTCATTTGAATCGTTCCCATTTTTCATGTCGGGGCCGATTAAATGATATGAGTTTTCACATTGTTGAAGGTCATATGGTGAGGTCATATGGTGACCTTCATTTGAACTTTTGTGGATAATTGGTCTCATTGAAAATGATACACAAGCATGCATCTCCTTATTTTTTTTTTATATAAGTATATCTCGATAATAAGTTTGAACTCTTTGTACCTTTCTTAATTCACTATCCTGTTTTAGAAGTCTTCTATTTCAATAAAAATATCATCTATCATTTTTGTTGTCATAATCTATCCAAGACGTGAGCGTCATTTTAATAACTAAGATAATAATCGATTGATTAACCTATATTTTTTCCACGAAATTGCAAATTCACACCAACAATATCCAATTACCTATTTTATATTACCTTTAATAAAAATTAAGTTATGATAAATCAAATAATTACAAGGCATTCCCAAAATCTTTGACGGTAAACCAGTGACAAATGGGGTTGAAATGGACAATGGTAATGGATAGGCTTAACCACAGCTTTGCCTGAAAGTGAAATAATGATGAAGAGATATCACTGTAAAAAAAAGGTAAGATAATTGTATAATGATAGAAAATATTAGATGTATAGAAAAGTACAACATATTACCGAACTTTAATTCAAAAGGGAAAGTCCGTAAATATTTATCAAAGGTACCAGGATTATAATCCACTCTCGCGTTTCGTCTACACAAGACCCATCAGCGACGCCCATATCATAATATTTATAAAGCCTAACAAGTACAAAACCGAAGAGCACTGAGGATTCAAAATTCAAAAAAGTTGTGCCAAATACGGCTTAAACCGACATAATCAACCGCTTTCAATAACCAGAATAATTGAAAAACAACTCCCATACTCCTGACTTGGTACAGGCACGTCCCAAAGAAAATTGTGGGTTAAACCAGGTTTTATAGCTTGGTAAACCTTCAACTTGTATGACAGTTGTCAACATTTTGTAGCTATCATCTGTAAACACTGACGAAATTGTAGGAACAGTTAGGGACAGGCATTTGATACATGTTTAATTTCGATATATCCCACAGCATAAAAGAGACAATACAAACATTTTAATGTCATGTTTTTCACAAATTGTGTAGACGCTAGAAGATTTTGTCTTACGGTGCACTTTTCGATTGTGTGACCTCAAGAAGTCTTTTTGTCGACCATGTGTTGTTGGATTCAGTAATATTTCCATACATCTCTATCCGTCATATCGTTTGCCCTTTTGTCAAGTGACTTTTTTTATGTCAACAGTTGTTGGTGGATTGTCTCATGAACATATAGCACGTATACCCTTTTATGAGCAACATGAATCCTCTTCGACTCGACGTCAAACAAGCATTAGACCCAAAAAATGTAGAAATGTCATCTTATCATGAAATTGGATAGAAATTATAAGCAACAAAACATTCCGGGAATAATATTCACACGACAATCATCTTTTTGTCTGTCATGCGTTAATGATTGTTTTTGGAGACGCTAATTCTTAAAAAAAGTTTGCCGCTAATAACATCTGGTTTCCAGCAATATTGATGAATGAAGAATAACGCAATACCATACAATACAATAACCTTTATGTTAAATAGTTACATTATAACATACGACACATATCACGAGTTCTCAAGGTGTCACAAGTAGTCCTACTCTGACTTAAATAGAGTTTTTGAATTTGTTTTTTTTATTCAACTTACGAAGAATGTTGTACAAGAAAGACCTTTAGCTGATTTTTTTTTTTATAATTTAGCCAAAATTTACATGTGCATAAATATGCATCTTAACTTAATTATAAATATGGTACACAGTACTCTTATTAAAAAAATTAGGACAAGAGTGCCTTGTGTAGGAGTAGATGACTTCCGGAACTTGATTTGTCATTACCAGACTGCTTTTTTTTCAGGAAGGAAGTGTTCATATGTATAATTTAGGAAACATTAGTTGAATAAAATATTTTAGGCACGTTTTAAGCTTGATATAAATATAAAATCCATCAAACGGTAATATGTCAAAATTGTTAAACTTTTTTCCCCATCAAACATCGTTACTTAACGTTTTATGAGAGGGTGGACAGGGGGTCCTTCATTTATATTTCCCTACCGCATATCCTACTCCCTAATTGTTCCAATTCCTTCATCACTACTCCCAATTCTCTCTTTTTAACTCCAAGGTAAAAAATGCTTAATTCTTTTTTCTTTGGCATGTCCTAATTTTGACTCCACCTATTCCCCGGATCCAATCATTGACTCCCGCTTCCAACCCCTCATTCACATGATCCAATACTCCTTTCCACCGCCTTATTATGTTATGAACAAAACTGGGATGGGAAAGAAAACCCATGTGTTCATGTGGCGTGACACCGCAAAAACAACCGACAAGAGCATAAAACACAAAACCATATAGCAGTTTCCTTATGAACAATGTAAAACATGCATCTCTATTAAGTACTGTACTAAGGGAAGCTAAATATTAAAAAAAAATACCGAAAATTAATAATTTCGTGGAATCGCTTGACTGTCACTCTGGTATCTTTCGTCCCTCATTTAAGTCGTTGCGTTCATAACAATAATTTGTTGAACATGTTATCTCAAATTGCTAAAATAGTTTAGGCACGCATTTTACTTGATATTAATAGTATATCCATCAAGAAAGTAATATATCAAATTTGTTATAAACCTTTTTTTACCCATTAAACATCGTTATCTAATACAAGATTATGATTATTATGACCAAATTAAAAAATAAAAAACAAAATTTAATTTCACGCTTGTTTGGTCGTTAAACTAGCTGTAACCGGAACAAAGCCACTTGATTCCCCTTCATCAGTCTTGACATCTACATTTTTTCATTAGAGAAGATAATAATGTTAAAGTCCTTAATTATCAATGCTTGGTTCATTCAGTATGTACTAAGCATGCAACAGAACGCATTTACTGTTAGTGATGTTACTATATATAAACTATTTGTACGAGCTTTAGAAACAATTAAGTTCAAATAAATTCCATACCGACACTATATATATTAATTGTATTCATCCTGTAAATAACACCCAGAACTTAAATGTTTAGTTGCTAAAATCCATGTTGATGTTTCAATTTTAAAAAAATCAGCAGAGTTTAAGAACGGACCACGAACTGTTTGTTGCAGCACAATCTCAATCACATCAACATTGCCTTAATAACACACTGAGCTTGCAAATTATAAGTGTGTTCATACTGTGATTTCTGAAAAGCACCAAGATATATTTATCCAAATAATAAAACGTCTTTATCAGTAGTGAACACATAGAATCTGACTTATTTACATTTTCACTGATGTGTTTTCCCAAAATTTAATTTGTAGTCAAATAGAAAGAGACAAATATCTCAAAGGAACATTCAAAACCCAAAGTCGGAACTAAAATGACAACACTATGACAAAGAAAAATAGATACCAAAATTAAAATCAAAATAAACTTCAAAGAATGAGCAAAAAGAATAGTTACTCTGATATTATTTTCTTCATTAACTTTTTGTAATATAATTGTTATTTGTAAGTTTGTAAATTTAGTACCATTTCATCTGTTTGACTTATTGTGTTAGCATCATTTGCAAAAATGTCCAAACGGTAAGGTTAGTCATTCAGAAAAAAAGATCGAACAAAAATAATTGAGGTATATGTGAGGTTAATGAAGTAATGTTATATATTGTAATATGTTGTATACTGTCGATTAAGAGACTATTTATCCATCTAAATACTGAATTTACTGTCCAATATTTATTTATATGATACAGTGGCAAATACTTTCCTGTGTTCCATGTTATAACATCACACAGATTTTTCACATAAAATATTTGCTAAATAAAGGCAACAGTAGTTTACCGCTGTTCGAAATTTATAAACCGATTGAGAGAAAAAAAAACAAATCCGGGTTACAAACAAAAACTGAGGGAAACGTATCAAATATAAGAGGAGAACTACGACACAACAAAAGCACCACATTAAAATGTAACATGTTTCTGACTTGGTACAGGACATTTTAAGAAAATAAATGGTGGGTTAAACCTGGTTTTGTGGCATGCCAAGCCTCCCGCTTTTATGGCAATGTTAAATATAACATTAAAATGACAACATTACATGACAGGACTACAATACATTTGTACAAATAAATGAAAAAACATATAGGACAGAGAAACCCACGAATAATAGCTAACAAAAAGTACAAGGTATGCTAACAGTTGTCTGTGGCATTTTTACAATTATAGGGATATTGCTCCTAATAAAATTTGAACAGTTAAAATTAGTGGATTTTCAAATTTTTCAAATGTATTCACAAACTTATGGTTCAATTACTTAGTATACAACAGACGGTAGGCTCACATTTATATAGGTACCGGTAATACTATTTAGGCCTTTTTGAAAAATTGTATTTGAATTTCTTTCCAACAGCGAAGACTTGTGCTGGCACTTCCTGATTGATAGATATTAGACATTAGAGTACTGATATATCTTTGGCTAGATATTTCAGTAGTGTAGGGTATAATCTATCTGGTCCTGGTGGTTTATAAACTTTTAGAACCCTCTTTATCTTAAATAAATTTTCTTTATACTGATTTGTAGCATTTGATTCTGAGCGTCTCTCATCCATAACGTAGGAGCCTCCTATTCGGGTTATTTAGTAAAACCACTTGCGATAAATACTGCTAGGATTTCAACCTTGTCTTTTTCAATATCAGCCTGAGTATGTAGATATTTCATAACTTACATAAAAGTATGTTTCTTCTTAATTTTTTTCAAATGTGTGATTTTTTTCATATAGATGCCACTCCTCCTTTGAGATGAAGTTCTTGTTTTTCTAACAGGGAATACCTTTTCTCCCTTCCTGATATTTTCTTATGCAATTCAGTCCAGTTCTCGTTGATATTGACTTTTGGTTCATTGGTTCCTCTTATTTAATCTCTGTTATTTCTTTATTTAAGTCTGAATAGGTGCCTCTATCACATCATATTCTTGTTCTATTGTCTATTTTCAATCATTTTCATTTTTCATGTGTCAATCAAAGGAACTCATTATCACTGATAAAAGAGGGGTGAAAGATACCAGACGTTTTCCTCATTTGTGAATATAAGGTATATAAGAGGTACAATGTGTCCAGTCCCATCAATCTTGTTGGTTTTGTAACATGAAGGTGTAAATATTTATCTTGGAAGCAATGTGTTGCAGTCATCTGACTCTTTGATATCCCAATTTTTTTCACAGTCAATTTAGATATGGGAAGTTTATATCTCCAATTATTAATGTATGTGAACATTTTCTTGCTTGCTCACTCATAGATTTGTAAACGAAGTAAAGGTTCTGACGGTGACCTACATAAAGTTACAGATGAATGTATTTCTCATTTAGTGATTTTTTTTTTACAAAAATATTTATTCCATCGTTTATTTTTATTATTATTTCTTATAAAAATGTATTTAGAAATTTATATATTCAAAATATCCTACATTTTCCCTCGTCATTGTCAATGTCAAAGAAAATAACAACTCTTAATTTTTCCTATATTTTATTCACTTGAGTCTACCAGACAATTATTGGCAATGTCTAACACAAATTTTAGAACTTGACCTTTCCTTTCTTCTATATCTTCAGAACTGCATTCCTTAGTTTAAGTTACTTCTCCCCGACTTTTTTTTATTGATTTCTGATCTAAATGAGGTTACTACAAAGTACACGAATCACTGCTTTCGTTATATTGAAAGACATGTTTAATAAACAATGTATTCGCAGAAAAGCTGGTTTAACAAAGGTGACATTAGAACACGCCTATTATAAAAAAGATTATCGTTCTCGTGGATATCAAAAATCGAAAAGGAATTGAAATAGTTTGAGTGCTGTCGTCATTTTAATGACATAATATTTTTCAAATAATTAAACGTGGGTGTAATGATGCTTTCATTTTTCATTTTGTGATGATGAAATATAAAAAGGTAAAAGTTGTTTATAAAATCATTGATACTGAATTTGTCGATCGAACAAACATAAAAAAATCAGTTGAAATGGCTTACCTCGTAAGATTCACACAATGCACAAAATTAACGATCAAAAACACAAAAGTACATACCTGATCATGAGAGCTATCTCAAAGCCAAAAACAACTAAAATCAAATGTCTAGCTATTAATTATACCCTTAACTTCGGCTATTATTTTAGCTTCTTGTTGGTCATATAGCTCTGTATCATCAACTCAGTATTCAAAACTTTGGTCCTTGCATGATTTATAACAAATCTTTCTTAAAGTATCAATCTATATTAGGTCTGGTAATGGCCGATTTCGGCCTCAAATTTCAGGTTCATCAACGAAAGTTTTAAGACACTTTTTAAACACTTAAGTGTCTATTTCAATTGATTTGATTATATTTTCTGAAAGGTTATAACTGATTTAGTCATTAAAAACGTTCCGATTCAATCTTAAGATGAAAAATGTCTCAATTATGCAAAAAAACGTCACTTTTCATATGTTTTTTGTCAAAAATGAAAGTGGCCGCAAGCGTGTTCATCATCAACCTTTATATATGTTATGCATTATCATCAAATACAACTTACGTTTCAATATAATGAATGAACACGAATGCGACCACTTTCATTTGAGACGGAAACCGTCTAAAATTTAACTAAAACGCTAAAATTGTGAAGACTTCAGTATTTTAGCATGACTTAATGATGCTAGTACCCGATATAAGTACATTATATTGTCAAAACAGCCTATATTTATGTAGCAGAAGCATTCTACTTTCAAACAAAAAGCTGAAAGATTACAATTTCACAATTTTGTAAAACTGCTATATTTTGGGGTAAAAAATGGTTCTTACTGAACCTACTCCTTTATAAATTATAAGAAAATTATCAGACAAAGTTGACCTTAGATGAAATGACTATTATTTTCGAGCCATTTTGGTCATAAAGCTCGACAACACTTTCGGTTTTCATTTTCATCAACATAAAAGGCATAGTGTTATACGTCGTCCGTTCATGATGAAGATAGGTCTAAAATAATGGCCAAATGCAACGAGAAATGTAGTTATACTAATAGCTTCACTGAGAAGAAATAAATCTCTAATGGCACATTTTGATGCATCAAATTTGTTCCGATATAATGGTGTTGCTATATTTTAGTATGAACAGTTACAAAGGTGGCACTAGAGAGCAATATTTTAACATACCAAAAACATGATAATACAAGCTAAGTATATTTATGAACCTAAATGTGCACTAGTTCTGTCTCGTCCTTGTGTTATTTAGCACATTCAAGATATTTACGACATTTTTTTCCAAGTTTTGATTTTATTTATCATTTCACTTATTTACACTCTAATATTGTTCGACAAAGAGGGGAAAAGGATATATTAACTCCTGTCATTGTAAAATCTGATGTATAAGATCAACAACACATAACAAATGTGTCAATAAGTTAAAAAAAAAAATGTTTATTAAAAAAAGGGGGGCATGCCCGGGAATCCTGTGTTATGTGTAGAAGATTTATGTATTTGATTATGTGTAAGTGTAAAAATTTGCAATGAAATAATGACATGCAAAGAAAAAAAAGATAAAACAGTAGAAAATGATTGAGCGTATCCTTGTAATTATGTTTTTAGGTTTTTAATGTATCTATGGTCACCGACCATACATATGTCATGTGCCTTACATGTAAGAGGGTTTGCACTCCAGACATAAAGGGGAAAGTGTAAGGGTTTATTACGGGGAAGTCTACAACGGAAGTAAAGGAAGGTAATCAATCCTACATGGGTTAAAAGAATTATCCAGGTGTTAAATTGGAGTCCAATATTTTTATCTGAAAGCATGATCTGAAGGAGCGCTGGTAATTACCCAATAAAATGCAATTTTAAGTTTCTACCTTTATTCCTCATTTTTGTGAAACATCAATCTTGTGTCAAAATAGATTTTAAAGACATTTTTCTTTAAAACCATTCATTTAACTTTTAAAATAAAACAGTAATTCTGATAATTAACGAGTTCTAGTTTTCCCCGTTGTGTTTCAGAATGATTTTGTTTGATAGGCTTATAACGTTAACAGTAAAAATGTTACTGGACCAGAGCCGCAAATCGACGATAAATGTCTCTTCAGTCATGCACGAGATAAAAAAATATTCGAAAAACTAAACATAAAAAATGGTAAATCGGTCCAGTATTTTCAAGAAAGAGATATGTTCCTTTAATTGAAATAACTTTCAAATTATTGTAACAACAAATCTTAATCCGTAGGTTCATGCCACTACCGAGATACTGCCTACTGAGCTGTTGATTCTCTTTAAGATTATAATAGCCAACACGCAGAGTCAGCAATTATGTGTTGACAAAAGTTATCATTGATATGATCATAATAATAAATCAATTTTAAACAAAAGATTGAATTTTTGAAATACCAAGGCTTTTCTATCTCAAAAATAGATAATCTTAGATGTATTTGTCAAACTGTTTAGATTTTTTTATCCTCAATGGTCTTCAAATTTGTGCTTTAAACTAACTTTTTGGGGATTTGAGTCCTTTGGCGACGAAACCCGCGTGTGGCGCAAATATTTTGTTTTAATCCTGATATCTATGATGAGTTTATACATAATTGACCCAGTAAAACATTAACGGTGCCAAATAAGAGTTTCGGCTATACATGTCTCTTCAATGACGCTAAATGTACATTGAACGATAAGTCGAACGTTTATAAGTTTTTATTAATTGATTGATTTATTTCTAACTGTGGCCGCACCACAATGTAATAGGAATCAATTTTACACCAAAATGTAAATATGTGTGCAAAACTGTTCACTATAGCTCTAGAAATGTGGTATTTTCTGTTTCAACGACATTTTTTACGATTTTAATTAACTTCGTTTTCTTTTGTAATGTGAATTATAACATGTATATGGTCCGGCGATATCAATTTTCATTTAATACAGTAACTAGTGTACAACTTGCATGTTTTTTTACATACCAAATTATTTTCTTTATATGGTATGCATAAAATAGTAAGTTATGGGTGTGAGAATACATGAGACAAAAATTTAGGTTAAAAATCTAATAATAAAGTAGTGATTTGGACCAGTTGATAACCATAAAAATATATTTATAGTATGTTTGCAGCTTTCAAACTGAAATATAAATCCCCTTAACATAAGATTGACCATATTTTGAGTTAGAGCTTATAGAATTGTCTATAAAAGTGCTATAACTTGTCTACAGGAATACATAAGTTTTTTTTTTTTGGCAACACCTTTCGGATAATTAGGTCCCCAATGATCTTAAACATTTTATGGGCCTTTTTACCTCTTTTAATTCTAAAGTCACTGGTGAGTCTTTTGTAGACGAAAATAGCGTCTGGCGTACAACGTTTTAATCCTGGTGTGTATGATTAGTTTATTGTCCCAACAGTAATACACTATACCTAAATAAGCTTATTGAGATACAAGCAGTTATAAAGTCTAATTAGCTAATAAGGAATTTCAGGCACTCGGAGTCATCTGTGTTGTTTTCTCTGGTCATACGAATACAGAATAATCGCCATGAAATGTATATTTAACTGTTTTATCCATAGTGTTTTTGATTGTTCTGTGTATATTTAATACCGCCAGTAAAAGAATCTGTTGAGACTATCTGAAGCATTCATGAAATGAAAAAGCTTGTTATATTGTACTGTGTTTATAAGAAAATTGAACTAAATGTTAAATTCAAAACGGAAAACCTCTTAACACATAGCAAAATCCGAATTGAAAAAAAACAATGTCATCTTACTGACTTGGTAAAGGCATTTCCCTATGGTCAAAATTGTGAATTAAAAAGTAATTTACCAAAAATACCGAACTCCGAGAAATTTTCATAACAGGAAGTCCCTAATGTTTGATTAAATCTGGTTTCATAGCAAGCTACGTTAAAAAAAATAAAAAAAGCATGTAGACACTCAAAGACACATTGTCTCATTGGGGCCTTTTATAGTTGACTATGCGGTATGGGCTTTGTTCATTGTTGAAGGCCGTGCGGTGACCTATAGTTGTTAATGTCTGTGCAATTTTGGTCTCTTGTGGACAGTTTTCTCATTGGCAATCATACCACATCTTCTTTTTTATACTTTAAAAACAACACTCATAAGCGAAAATGAACGACAAGAAAAAAAATAATAACCATACCACATTACCACACTAACAATATCTATTAATACCGATCCACTCCAAAAAAAATATTTTCAAAAATTAGTGTTGTCAAATCATATAGTTTTGACTAACCGGTTACTCGGATAATCGTTCGACCGGTTAACCGGTTAACCAGTAGTTTAAGTTCGTGTTTGAAGGCCGTATCTAAAGTGGTCTTCAAGTGTTCGTTTTTATAATACGATGAATGATGGGGGTTGCACATTCAGATGTAGGTCTTCGCAGTATAAGATAAAAAAAAAAAAAAATGAAGTAAATCGTAAAATTAAATCAGTGACTGTTTTAAAAAAACATGTATACTATTTACTTTTTTTTTAAATCTTGGCCCAAGCTGATATACAAGTTATCTAATTTCTAATTAATTTTATGATTATTACATGAACAATAGCAATCAATATACTTGATAATTGATCTGTCAAATTTATTACCACAATGACAATTGTTAAATAGAACAAAATTATAAATGATTTCAATACACATTTATATAAAAGCTAATAAAATTGACAAAAAGTCCAGTTCACCGGCTAGCGATTTTGGTATTCGGTATTCGGTCCTTCCGACGGTTAACCGATTAACCGTTGGCAACACTTTTAAGAATAGACTGAATACTAAAGGTAAGCAATATACAAACACCAATAGAAGGAACTTAAACACGTTATTAAGATGATGATCAACGTAATCTAAAATCTATACTAAATTTTTATTTCAACAAACTATCTAAGAAGCAACTGAAGATGTATCATAATCATTTAACAAAAATCCCTGGAAATGGATATGTAATCCAAACAAAATTTGATGGTTTTCGATAAAAACTCTAACTTCATGATATCGATAGATAATAAGAGTCTGTCCTGTTCAAGTCCTTCAGACCATCATGTAGTATTTGTAAAGTTGATTCGGAATATTTCTTAAAATGATCAAGGTTTCTGGTGTCTGCTCTATGGTCGGGTTGTTGTCTATTTGACATATTCTCCATTTCCATTCTCAATTTTATTCTAACAATAAACGTCTTTTAGAAAGAAAAACTTACAAGACATTCCTTGATATAATCCTTGTACATCAACTTTCTGTTCAGACACTCAATTGTCAAGACTTTATAAAATGAATCTGCTGACATAAGGTCTGGTATATTGCAAACAAAAAAAAAACAATTAAAAGGTCAGCGGCATGAATTGATGATCAAACAAGAAGTTAAATAATTTAAAATAATATTTATTTCTCCACTGTTCATGTTATTGATGTATGAAATATTTTTATGACGTTCAGCAACTGGTGTTAAGTGTAGGACGATATCATTTCTTATGAAAGTATTTTGAGCTTGAGTTTAGTGACTGCAATCTTCGTTGATATCTTATAACATGTTTATCATTTTATATTTTGTTATCTTTGGACTTTGGCTCTACTGACTTTTATTGAATATTGTTTCTGAATATTTTGTTAGTCACCTGATCGAGATTCAATAACGGAGACGGTTGAAATCTAAATGTAACAAGAATGTGTCCAAAGTACAAGGATGCCGCACTCGCTCTATCATTTTCCATGTTCGGTGGACCGTGAAATTGGGGTCAAAAATCTAATTTGCCATTACAATAAGACGGGTCATGTGTACTAAGTTTCAAGTTGGTTTGACTTAAACTTCATCAAAAACAACATTGACCAAAAACTTTAACATGAAGCGGGACAGACGGACGAACAGACGAAAGAACGAACGGACGGACGCACAGACAAAAAACATAATGCCCCATCTCATATTTATGTTTGGTACCATGACAGGACATTCGTTAGTAGTACTGGATATCTTGGGGTACTTTGGAGAATATGCATGTTGTTGATGGTAGATTATAAATTGTGTCTGAAAATAAGTTTGCCAATGGGTGAAACTTATTGTAATTACTATTGAATGTCTTTTCGTTTGTGGTTTTAATTTTCAATTTTTTATATAGTCATGATGATTGTTTGGACTAGTATTGTGATAATAATTAAGCATTTTTGTAGCTCGTTCCATATAGATGTATGAATATTAAAATTTCCTTTTATAATTTATACGTCACAACCTACGTAACTTTTTGTGGCATTGGTCCATTAATATGACGTTCAATCTGTCGTGTTCTTTGCTGTCGATAATTCATGGAAGATATCCGTTGTTATTGTTCTGTTAACATGTTGTAATGTACAATTATAAACATTATTTATGTATTTTTTCTGTGCTGAGTGTTCTTGCATTTGTTTGTACTGTATTTCTGTCAAGGACTGTTGTCATTTTCGCGGTAGTTTTTGTACATTGTCTTATAAGCGGGATATTTGACCAGGTTCAACCAATCGTTGTTTTCCTAAAATATCATGTACTAAATTAAGTATATGGCATTTGTTAACAAGAAGACCGTTTATATGTATGTTGTCGTTTGTTTTTGTTGAGGTTCTGTGTCTCTTTTCCGTTGTTTCCTTTTATAGTTGTCTTTTTCCCTCGCTTTCGGTTTGTAAACCGGGTTTGTTTTCCCTTTTGTTTTATGACTTTTTAACAGCGACACATTACTATTGCCTTTATTTATCAACGTCGGTTGCTCATTCATTCTGACGTTGGTGGTATATCCTGGACATAGTTATTAGGACTGTGTTATCGTATTTGACGTCACAAAGTCGTGATGTCCAAATTGATTAAGAGCTGTGCAGACTGATACAGGCCGTGGTATGACCGATAATTTATCGAATGCGGTTTATATTCTATATATTTTCAATATGTAAAGTTTAAGTACTTACACACTGTTCGTTTATCACTAAATAATCGTCCCCATTTTTTTAAATGCCATTGTTAATCGATCACGACATACGTGACAATGGCCTAATTACAAAGTCACATGACATAAAATGTTCATGTGGTCTCGTTGCTCATCTGTCTCTATGCAGACATGCAAAAATAATAGTTATACACGTTCAACTTAAAAAAAGTGTATTTTGAAATTTTCAATTTTGGATTAATTTTTGGTCAACCTTATTAAACTTTTACAATGAAAACATGTACACCTTTATCCAAGACATTAAGCATCCTGTTTAAACATCCATCATTTAAACAAACAAAAAATGCTGTCACCTTTTGTCATTGGTGTTTTTTCTCAGTAGAGTTGCATTTAGATGATTCAATCATTTGTCACCTTGTATATCTCCATTAAAAAACATTACATACCTGATATTCTTTTTTTAAATTGAAAAGTATCAATCAAATGAAAATTATAATAAATTACCCTGTATTGTTGTTCTTGTCATCTTAGTTTTAAATTTTGTGCGAAACTAGCAGAAACAATGCTGAATTTGTTGTCCTGGTTGAACCTTCCTTTGTTGATTATTAACTTGTTTGTGATATAGGCTACATAAAGTCGAATACTATTTAAAAAATCAAACATATTTCAATTTAAATGTCCAGTGAATTTGCAATTTAGATACTATAATCGATGAACTTCTTAGCACCCTGTAGGTACAACATTCTTGCTTCTATTATTTCTTTCCTGATCTCGTCCATGCCTCTCTGTTACACTGTTCCAGATTGTATTAGATTAACCTATGTCTATAATTGAGGATAAACCGATATTGCAATGTTGATTTATTATTTGCGTCCGTTTCTAAATTAATTTTCCAACAGATTTTTATTGCTTTTGTAATCAGCCATTTCTATGATAATTTGATAATTTTAGTAGTTGATCTTTCAGATTTCAAGGGTCTGTACTTCCATTCTGCGCATATTAGCATACATGTAAAATGACCTCTATGTTATTTTTGGTGTTCATTTCTGCATCACAGCTTCTATTTTGTAATTTTTCATACAGAGACTCGAGTTTTTTTCAGTTATCTTTTTATCTCGGATTTCTGTTAGCTCAGTTACGTATCCGTGCAACTCTATATCAAAGTTGTTAGCACTCCCCCTTTTTTTTTTAACTTGATGTGAATTAAGTTCTTTTAGACGTCGTTAAATTAGATGTTAGTCATTTTAGTCATACTGCTTGTGTAAATAGTATAAGTTGTTTCGTGTATAGATTCTGTGCACTGACGTTGTTTATCATCTCAATAACGCGATGTAATATTTTTTTTATTTGTCTTTATAAATATTACTTTAAATGTTTATTCTGTTCTATTGAGGTTATCTATTTGACGTGGCTCGGTACGTTCACATCCAGTCATTGTGTTATTGTTCCATGATTCTGTTTGTTTTCTTGTCTTTCATTTTAATTTGCTAATATACTTTTTCCGTATACCGTTTTGTGTTCTTGTTTATGTGACGTATAAAATTTTCTGACGTCAGACACTCAAATCAATCAATGTGTTCGTAGATGTAGATGTTTTTGTGTTCTGTTAAATTCTTCCTTTTGAAATTGTTATACGATGATGACTGATGTATCCATATTTTGACTATTTTATTTATTGTGTCTACAAGATTGATCGTTTATATAAATATACAGCGTTAATTTCCATTGTATAACGAGAGCGTACATTTTAAATGAATAAAATGAATGAAAACTACGGTTCCTAGTTTGTGCATTGTGATAAAAAGTTCGTATGTATAATTACTTTCATTTGTTTCTTACTCTGTCTTGTATAGTTCTCGTCGTACAGTGCAAATATTCAATTTCATGACTGCATCAAGTGTTTCTATCAGTTTACCATAGTGATATCACATGTTAAGGTTAGAAATTAATGGTAAACCCTAGTTTTAAGATCCGATTTTCGATTAACAGTGGTAAGGTAATCGTTGCAAAAAATCCTGCTCAAACTTTTGTGAAAGACGTTTTAACTTTGAATTGTTGCGAGAGTTTATGTTCTATGTTGAAGGCACTTGCATATAGTGACCTGAAATACAAGTACTGTTCTATTGAGTTTAGATACATGTCTTCTGTTTCTGTCCCTGACCTATGTTTGCTGTATTCGGCATGTGTAGTGCATCATGCCATGAGACATTGATACGTTATGAAATTTCGTGCAGGACTGCTTTATGGTTTGTTTTTTTGGCATGGAACTCCTGACCAGACTATGACTTTTTGACTCTTGACCTATGCAGTGTGGGTTTATCATCATGATACAGTGTGTTCCTTTGTATATTACCCTGACCTATAAGTATAATTCTAAATTTACCTTGCTTCTGAATATGTAGCATGAAGATGTATTGCCATAAGATGGTGAGTCTTGTGGCACGAGCAACTTTATATGATCTTGACCTTTGCCCTCATTGTACAACTTGTATATTCTGTTTGAAGTATATGGAGAATCGTCTGATTGCACTCATATCTAATATTTTTATATCTATATTAAATATTTAGATATATTTGTATATTTTAAATTGTAAGATCGGTTTTATGTATTGGAGTTTGAACTAGTACACATTTTGTTAAGGGGCCATCTGAAGTCCGCCGCCGGGCGAGGGATTTTCTCACTTTGTTAAAAACCCATTGGTGACCTTTGACTGCTTTTTGCTTTTTGTCATGTTACTGTCTCTTAAACACATTTCACATTTCCATTCTCAATTTTTGATATGAAGAATGTTTTGATCAAATGAAAACTAAATCTTTTTATTGCTGTGAAAATTAGAAAGAATATTTACTGCTCTAGTAGCACCATGTACTGCAAGTTGTGATAGATTGATAATTCAAAATGGTTCAATCATTTTACCTTGGATTTCATTTGATGGACATGTTGATATGGATAGTCTGTTTAAGCATCTTAAAAATCACATGAAGGTATACGCATATCAATAAACTGAACTCAGTGCGAAGAACCTTTAAAGTACACTTAGACAAAGAGCTCAATCTAGTGACACACTTTTTTATGCTGGTCACTGTCTGTTATCAAACTGCACCGCAATCCTAAAAAAAATATGCAAGTTAATTCTAATAGAAGTAGAAGCCAAAGGAAGTAAATAAACCGTTTACTGAAATAAATGTACAATCTGCCCCTGCTTGTGAAAAGAAAACACAAGTAAACTCCACATATAGAAACAGGATTCACGTAATTTTGACTGTTAAGTGATCATAAGCATTGTGTATAGGTTTCAAAACATTTAGTTGAGGCAAACTAAAGTTAAAGAACAGAAACAACAGATTAAGCATGATCTTTCTTAACTTTAGTCTACGTGTTGATATCTGTATCATTAGTACTAGTACCAACTTCTTATATCTAATAACTCTTGAACAATAACACCACTCAATATCGAACTTGATAGAGCTGTGTTATGGGGTAATACGCATTACGTATAAGGTTTATAAAATTTGATTGAGTCAAACTTATTTAAAAGAACGAAAACGCAAATTCAGCATTTTCTATGTTTTTAAAGGAACGTGATAACTCTTGAACGGTAAAAGTGACGCTACCAAAATTCAAATTCATTTTTTTGTATGTGGAAATAACCATTGTCCAAGGTTAGGGAGATGGTGAAGACCCCGCTAACATGTTCAACCCCGCCCTATTTAGTATGCATGTGCCAGTCGCAAGTCAGTGGCTATACATTTGTCCATTGCTTTCCTCGTTTGAATTTCGTTTTATCGTGTTTTTTTCTATGTTGTGATGTTATAATAATGTTTCATCCGGCTGCAAATGTTTGCACCTGTCCTAAGTCAGGAATCTGATGTACAGTAGTTATCGTTTGTTTTTGTAATTTATACGTTTTTCTCGTTTCTCGTTTTATTATTTAGATTAGACCGTTGGTTTTCTCCATTGAATTGTTTTACACTAGTAGTTTTTGGGCCCTTTATAGCTTGTGATTCGGTGAGAGCCAAGGCTCCGTATGAAGGCCGTATATTGACCTATAATGGTTTACTTTTATAAATTGTTATTTGGACATAGAGATTTGTCTCATTGGCACTCATACAACATCTTCTATGCCTTGTTGCTCATTGTTGAAAGCCGTATGGTGACATATAGTTGTTAATTTCTGTGTTACCTGGTCTCTTGTGGAGAGTTCTTCTTTGGCGCTCATGCCACATGAGGTAAAGGGTGGGGATCCTGCTAGCATGTTTAATCCGCCGCATTCTGTTTGTATGTACCTGTCCCAAGTCAGGAGACTCTAATTCATGAATTGTCGTTTGTTTATGTGTTACATATTTGTTTTTGTTCATTTTTTTGTACATAATTTGTCCGTTTCTTTTCTCGGTGCTTTTTATAACTGACTATGCGGTACGGACTTTGCTCATTGTCGAAAGCCGTATGGTGACTTATAGCTGTTAATTTCTGTATTATTTAGTCTTTTGTGGAGTGTTCTTATTGGCACTCATGACACATCTTCTTTTTATTTTGTGTATAAGTTTTGTAGTATTTGGTTGAGGCCACTAAAGTTAAAACAACGGAACCCTTTTTTGGGACGTTCTGGACGAACGGACTAGAGTAACTTCGCAGTTTATGTTCCTTTTCTATGGTACCAACACAGAAGTTCTGACTAGTGTGCTGGTGCTACACATTCCACCAGCACTGTCATTAACACACACACACACACACAATTTTATTATAAAAATATTCAATCTTCATTTTGATTTGTTTCTTTTTGGCCTATAATGATTATGTGCATGCCTTACTTTCACAAGTAGTATCAAATTTGACAAATTTATTGTACATATACATTTTTGTTATATTTTATAACTTATATTTCAATTAAACTTAAATTGATCATCACTTTCTTTTTATATGTCTTTTAAAATTCCGATGAAAACGATTTGTTACATATTATATACTTCACACGTTTTTCTATCAAATCTGATATTATTACAAAGCAGCTATTATATAAAATGCATTCGAACTTTAAATGTGCATTTAAATATATATTATGCAAGTCGTCAACTGGTGAAGTGGCTAGATGCATATATCGTTGGCCAATTGAACGACAGGTCTCCAAATTTTGTTGTTTTAAAACGTCTAGAAATATTAAAGGAAATAAATAAAAACAGAACGACTGAATTAAATAAAATAATGTTCGATATAATGAACCATTTCGATTTATTTTTAAAATCTAAACGATGCTTTATTTTTATCTAGTTTCCTAATCATTAGAATGAGAAAATAAATACCTTACAGCTTCTTTCACCGTCGATCCTGAAATGTTTAATGTTATAAAACAATTTTAGCGTCTTTGACCTACTTTACCTTTTTATTCGGATACTTGTGGTTATCTTCTTCAAGTTCAACGGGAACATTAGAATAATCTAGAAAAGAACCCAGATGGAACCAGGAATTCGGGTTGCTATAACCAAACAACCAGGATGTTGAACCAGTCACCATGGTTTCGAACCAAAGAACCAAGGTTCAGAACCAAACAACCCAGATGGAACCAGGGTTTAGAACCAGAGTGCCCGGATAGAACCTTATTGCATTCGGAATTCTCATGACTTTTTATACCTTCAACGTATTTTCCAAATCATTTATTTATTTAGTATATTTATATATAATTTACAAGATTGGTCGTTTATATAAATATACAGCGTTAATTTCCACTGTTTAACGCGAGCGTACATTTTAAATGAATAAAATGAATGAAAACTACGGTTCCTAGTTTGTGCATTGTGATTAAAAGTTCGTATATATAATTACTTTCATTTGTTTCTTACTCTGTCCTGTCTTGTATTGTTCTCGTCTTACTATTGCAACTATTCAATTTCATGACTGTATCAAGTGTTTCTATCAGTTTACCATAGTGCTATCACATGGTAAGGTTAGAAATCAATGGTAAACCCTAGTTTTAAGTGTTTTAAAGTCTTATCTTACCGTTTTGATTTATTGACATAACTGAACGATCCGATTTTTAATTAACAGTGGTAAGACGGTTTTAACTTTGAATCGTTGCGAGAGTTATGTTGAAGGCATTTGTATATAGTGACCTGAAAAAAAGTATTGTTCCATTGAGTTTAGATACATGTCTTCTGTTTCTTTCCCTGACCCATGTTTTCTGTTTGCTTTGTTTTAATTTTTTTTGGCATGGAACTCCTGACCAGACTATGACTTTTAGCCGGGCTCTTGACCGATGCACTTTGGGTGTGTCATCATGATACAGTGTGTTCCTTTGTATAGTACCCTGACCTAGAAGTATAATTCTAAATTGACCTTGCTTCTGAATATGTAGCATGAAGATGTATTGTTATAAGATGGTGAGTCTTGTGGCATGAGAAACTTAATATGATCTTGACCTTTGCCCTCATTGTACAACTTGTATATTTTGTTTGAAGTATATGGAGAATCGTCTGATTGCACTCATATCCCATATTCTTATATCTATAAATATATAGATATATGTGTATGTTTTTAATTGTAAGATCGGTTTTATGTATTGGAGTTTGAACTAGTACACATTTTGTTAAGGGTCCATCTGAAGTCCGCCGCCGGGCGAGGGATTTTCTCATTTTCTTAAAAAGTCATTTGTGACCTTTGACTGCTTTTTGCTTTTTGTCATGTTACTGTCTCTTTAACACATTTCACAATTCCATTCTCAATTTTTGATATGAAGAATGTTTTGATCAAATAAAAACTAAATTTTTTAATTGCCGTGAAAAATTAGAAAGAATATTTACTGCTCTAGTAGCACCATGTGCTGCCAGTTGTGATTGCTAGATAATTCAAAATGGTTCAATCATTTTACCTTGGATTTCATTTCATGGACATGTAGATATGGATAGTCGGTTTAAGCATCTTAAAAATCACATGAACGTATACGCATATCAATAAACTGAACTCAGTGCGAAGAACCTTTTAAGTACACTTAGACAAAGAGCTCAATCTAGTGAAACACTTTTTTATGCTGGTCACTGTCTGTTATCAAACTGCACCAAAATCCTAAAAAAAAAATATGCAAGGTAATTCTAATAAAAGTAGAATCCAAAGGAAGTAAATAAACCGTTTACTGAAATAAATGTCCAATATGCCTATGGGCCACAGATGCCCCTGAGGCTGCTTGTGAAAAAAACACAAGTAAACTTCCACATATAGAAACAGGATTCACGCAATTTTGCCTTTTTAGTGACCATAAGCATTGTGTATAAGTTTCAAAACACTTGGTTGAGGCAAACTAAAGTTAGAGAACAGAAACAACAGCTTAACATCTTTCCTATCTTTAGTTTACGTGTTGATACTTGTGTCATTAGTACTAGTACCAACTTGAACAGTAACACCACCCAATATCGAACTTGATAGAGCTGTGTAATGGGGTAATAAACATTACGTATAAGGTTTATAAAATTTGATTGAGTCAAACTTATTTAAAAGAACGAAAACGCAAATTCAGCATTTTCTATGTTCTTAAAGGAACATGATTGGTAATCATTGGCAATCATACCACATCTTCTTTTTTATATGATAACTCTTGAACGGTAAAAGTGACGCTACTAAATTTCAAATTCATTTTTTTGTAAGTGGAAATAACCATTGTCCCAGGTTAGGGAGATGGTGGAAACCCCGCTAACATGTTCAACACCGCCTTATTCAGTATGCATGGCCTGTCGCAAGTGAGTGGCCTATACATTTGTCCATTTCTGTACTCTTTTGAATTTCGTTTTATCGTGTTTTTTTTATGCCCCACCTACGATAGTAGAGGGGCATTATGTTTTCTGGTCTGTGGCTCCGTTCGTTTGTTCGTCCGTCCGTCCGTCCGTTCGTTCGTCCCGCTTCAGGTTTAAGTTTTTGGTCAAGGTAGTTTTTGATGAAGCTGAAGTCCAATCAACTTGAAACTTAGTACACTTGTTACTTATGATATGATCTTTCTTATTTTAATGCCAAATTAGACTTTTGACCCCAATTTCACGTTCCACTGTACATAGAAAATTAAAGTGGGAGTTGCAGGTTAAAGTTTTTGGTCAAGGTAGTTTTTGATGAAACTGAAGTCCAATCAACTTGAAACTTAGTACACATGTTCCCTATAGTATAATCTTTTTAAATTTTAATGCCAAATTAGATTTTTTCCCAATTTCACGGTCCATTGAACATGGAAAATTATAGTGCGAGTAGGGCATCCGTGTACTTTGAACACATTCTTGTTTTCTATGTTGTAATGTTGTAATATTGTTTCACCCGGCTGCAAATGTTTGCACCTGTCCTAAGTCAGGAATCTGATGTACAGTAGTTATCGTTTGTTTGTGTAATTTTCACGTTTTTCTCGTTTCTCGTTTTTTATTTAGATTATACTGTTGATTATCTCGATTGACTCGTTTTACACTAGTAATTTTAGGGCCCTTTATAACTTGTGGTTCGGTGAGAGCCAAGGCTCCGTGTTGAAGATCGTACATTGACCTATATTGGTTTACTTTAATAAATTGTTAATTGGATAGCTCATTTGCACTCATACAACATCTTCTATACATATATGCTCATTGTTGAAGGTCGTATGGTGACATGTAGTTGTTAATTTCTGTTTTACCTGGTGTCTTGTGGAGAGTTCTTCTTTGGCGCTCATGTCACATAAGGTGAAGGGTGGGGATCCTGCTAGCATGTTTAATCCGCCGCATTCTGTTTGTATGTACCTGTCCGTTTTCCCAAGTCAGGAGACTATAATTCATGAATTGTCGTTTGCTTATGTGTTTCATATATGTTTTTGTTCATTTTTTGTTTCTTTTCTCATTTGAATTGATTTACATTGTCTTTTCGGTGCTTTTTATAGCTGACTATGCGGTACGGACTTTGCTCATTGTTGAAGGCCGTATGGTGACTTATAGCTGTTAATTTATGTGTCATTTAGTCTTTTGTGGAGTGTTCTCATTGGCACTCATGGCACATCTTCTTTTTTATTTTGTGTATAAGTTTTGTAGTATTTGGTTGAGGCAACTAAAGTTAATAGAACGGAACCCTTTTTTTTGGACGTTCGGGACGAATGGACTAGAGTAACTCCAGTGTATGCCCCCTTTCTATGGTACCAACACAGAAGTTTTGACTAGTGTGCTGGTGCTACTCATTTCACCAGCACTGTCATTAACAAACAACACACACACACACACACACAATATTTTATTATAAAAATATTCAATCTTCATTTTGACTTGATTCTTTTTGGCCTATTATAATTATATTCATGCCTTAATTTCACAAATTTGACGAATTTATTGTTCATATACATTTTTGTTAACATTTTATAACATATTTTACAATTAAACTTAAATTGGTCATCACTTTCTTTTTATATGTCTTTTAAGATTCCGTTTTGAACAAAACGATTTGTTACATATATACTTCACACGTATCTCTATCAAATCTTACATTATTACAAAGCAGCTATTAAATAAAATGCATTCGAACTTTAAATGTGCATTTAAATATATATGCAAGTCGGCAAGTGATCAAGTGGCTAGATGCATACATATATCGTTGTTTTAAAACGTCTAGAAATATTAACGGAAAAATAAAAACAGAACGACTAAATTAAATAAAATAATGTTCGATATAATGTACCATTTCGATTTATTTTTAAAATCTAAACGATGCTTTATTTTTATTTAGTTTCCTAATAATTAAAATGAGAAAATAAATACCTTACAGCTTCTTTTACCGTCGATCCTGAAATGATAAATGTTATAAAACAATTTTAGCGTCTTTGACCTACTTTACCTTTTTATTCGGATACTTGTGGTAATCTTCTCCAAGTTCAACGGGAACATTAGAACAATCTAGAATAGAACCCAGATGGAACCAGGAATTCGGGTTGCTATAACCAAACAACCCGGATGTTGAACCAGTTACCATGGTTTCGAACCAAAGAACCAAGGTTCAGAACCAAACAACCCAGATAGAACCAAGGTATAGAACCAGAGTGCCCGGATAGAACCTTATTGCATTCGGAATTCTCATGACTTTTTATACCTTTAACGTATTTTCCAAATCATTTATTTATTTAGTATATTTATATATAATTAAACGCATCAATGTAAATAAAACGAAATTTGATGAGACTGTCATTAAAGTGAGAGGTTTAGCGCTTTAGAACCAGGTTTAATCCACCATTTTCTACATTTGAAAATGCCTGTACCAAGTCAGGAAAATGACAGTTCTTGTCCATTCATTTTTGATGCGTTTTGTTATTTGATTTTGCCATGTGATTATGGCCTTCCGAATTGATTTCCCCTAGTTCAGTATTTTTGGGATTTTACTTTTTACATATGACGTGACTCTGTACTTATACGTCCCGTTATTGTTCTATTATAAATAAATAAATAGATAAATAAATAAGTAAAATGATTATTTTTTTTGAAGAGGATGATCCCATTAGTTAAAACTAATAAAAATAATAATAATAAGTTATAAGTACACTGAGTATTATAAAGTTATATTATACACAATATACAATTGTATTGAAATAATAATGAAAAGGCATATTAATTTGCACAATTGATGAAAAGTTTGTAACATTTTGTTTTAAAAGATACAAGTGGATTACCCATTTTGATTACATTTGGTAAACTGTTCCATATTTGAGAACCTGAATATGTAAATGTTTTCTTTTAAAAATATGTTTTTGGTTTTGGAATATTTAATAGTTTTTCATCAGCTGAACGTAAATTATAGTTTTGATTATCAGTAAAATGATTTTTTTGTTGTTGTGAATAGTTAGGAACCATACCATTAATTGATTTAAATACAAGTATTGCCTTTTGGTATTGAATTCCTTTTTTCACATTTAACCAGTGTAAACTATTAAACAATAAACTGGATGATGTCATTATGTCAGCTTCTACTATAACCCTAGCAAATTTGTTTAATAACTTATTAAGTTTATTTATTCCACTTTCACAACAACTTCCCCATACATTGCAACTATAATCAAATAATGGCAGAATATAAACTTTAAAATAGATAATACGTAAAATTGAGAATGGAAATAGGGAATGTGTCAAAGAGACAACAACCCGACCAAATAAAAAAAACAACAGCAGAAGGTCACCATCAGGTCTTTAATGTAGCGAGAAATTCCCGCACCCGGAGGCGTCCTTCAGCTGGCCCCTAAACAAATATATACTAGTTCAGTGATAATGAACGCCATACTAATTTCCAAATTGTACACAAGAAACTAAAATTAAAATAATACAAGACTAACAAAGGCCAGAGGCTCCTGACTTGGGAAAGGCGCAAAAATGCGGCGGGGTTAAACATGTTTGTGAGATCTCAACCCTCCCCCTATACCTCTAACCAATGTAGAAAAGTAAACGCATAACAATACACACATTAAAATTCAGTTCAAGAGAAGTCCGAGTCTGGTGTCAGAAGATGTAACCAAAGAAAATAAACAAAATGACAATAATACATACATAACAACAGACTACTAGCAGTTAACTGACATGCCAGTTCCAGACTTCAATTAAACTGACTGAATAAATATGCATAGGTAAATATTTTCTTATCTTTTGTAATAAATTGATTCTTTTTGATATAGTAATTGACATTTTATTTATTTGCTGATTCCAATTTAAGTTTTTGTTAATATATAAACCAAGTATTTTTCACAATCTACATTTTGTATTTGTTCATTTGAAATATTGAGATCTAAACTGTTTCAGTTGAACAAAGCCTTAATTGTTTTGAACCAATATAATCATTGATTCACACTTTTTGGCATTTAATTTCATACAATTTTTGCGAACACCAGTTTTTAATTACATGAATATCATTTTGAAGGTTAGAAGCAGTTAATTTATTATAATTTGTATTCTTGTCTTTCGTTTTTGGAAGTTTGCGTTTTCTGTGTTTCTTTCCTGCATGTGACGTTGCTCTGTACTTATATATCCCGTTATTGTGTTTGTTTTTATATCCGTTTTTTTTTTATGATTAAGATAATAAGATAATAACACAACATTGACTGCTGTATCCTATTTGTTTTTAACATTTTAACTATACATTATGTCTGTTTGTTTTGTTCACATCTCGTTGTCATTAAATTGGAATTGTATACGACAGTCATACAAGTAAGAGGTTTAGTGATCTAAAAACAAGATTTAATCCACCGTTTTCTACCTCTGTCAGAAAATGCCTGTACATAGTTATAAATATGGCACTGAGTTGTTTTCCATTCGTTTGATGTGTTTTTAGGTTTTGATTTTGCCATTTTATCAGGGACTTTCCGTTTTGAATTTTCGTCTGAGTTCTGTATTTTTGTGATTTTACTTTTTCATATTTTTAGGTTCAATCTGAATATTGATGGGTTCTTTAAGTACAATTGGTCAATCTGATAACTGTGATTTCAATAATTGAAGTTTGGCCATTGTTTGTTTTTGCTGGAACACTGAATTTAATTATTTATTCATGTAATGTCCTGGGTGGAGTTTAACCATCGGTATTCTTTGGTTTATTTATTGAGCCTATAACTTGGTTTTGAATAGCTATTATTTTACTTTTTGTTTCAACATAACAATGTATTCTAACAAACATTTGAACCTGCCTGTTGTAATGTATTATTCTCTTTGTACTGATCATTTGGATTACAGCTCTTGCATCGAACATCACCGATCATTATTCTCATCAGTACGCAGAATTTGTAACAGCGCATTATATAACATGAAAATTATTCCCAGTGTTTAATTCACATAGAGCTGGGAAAATGTATTTACAACAAAATATGAAAACTCATTATAAAAAAAGGAAGCGAGAAACGATCACTATTCACTATAGTTTAAAAAAAGGAAAATAGAGAGTGTTTTTTTTTTAATATAAAATTCTGAATTAATATACATAAAGGTACAAATACAAGATTTTAAGAACTATGAAAGCATGTCTGAATAAAGGTGCTTTTAGTTTTTCCTAAAAAAACATTCATAAAAAAATATCTTTCGTAGTGTACTTGTCAAACCATTCCACAGACCGTCGACTACTTTGTCGAATCTTCTTCCTTTTTACGTTGTAGTTCTTACATTCGGAGTTGTTAAACACTCATACATTTTAATTCCTAATTGAATTCTGATGAGTCTCTTCAAGACGAATCACACATCAAGCGAACACAATTATAAGCCTGGTATTATTTAATATTTTTGCAGATGAAGGGTATGCTAACACCAATATTATGAAAAAAGGAAACTTTTGATTTGTACACATTTGAGGCATTATAGGATTTATTGTTTTACATATATCGTTAATCGTAACCATCCATCGCACTCGTAAGAAAGATCGTTGTCTAATAATTTAATATTCGTATGATCAGTAAACTTCCCGGTTGTGTTTTATTCCCGATTAAGACATTTTGAAGAATGTAGATTCGCAATCGCGGGTGGTGCATGCATTGACCAAGTTGATGGAGATGTAAGCTTTATTCTTTCGTCGCATCTTCTTTCTTAGTCCCTAGAAATTTCGTTTTATCTTTATTTGTTTCATCTTAATGGATAAAGTTTATGAGATTTGAGCGTCGGTAAGCAACTGCTACCTATGATTAAGCGTGGTCCATATCATAACAAAAATGTGCCTACAAATAGCAGTAATTTAGAAAGCGGTTTTTTTTTCTATCATTCGTTCTTTGGTTGAAGAAGCTTATTTGGCATCACGAGTTGGTTGACCGTTATGGAATAACCGTTTCACAGATGATATCGGAATTTTCTCCTTATGTTGTAGCTTCATTCCACTTCCTTTTTTCAGGACGAATATGACCTACCGAATTATGCTCTTTATCAGGTTTGTTATAACATGAGCAACACGACAGGTGCCACATGTGGAGCAGGATCTGCTTATCCATCCGGAGCACCTGATATCAACCACAGTTTTATGTGGGGTTCGTTATGCTTAGTCTTTAGTTTTTCTATGTTGTGTCTAGTGTACTATTATGTTTCTGTTTGATCATTTTTTAGCCATGGCGTTATCAGTCTTTTTTCGATCTATGAGTTTGACTGCCTTCTGATATCTTTCGCCCCTCTTTTGGCTAAATTATCTATTCAAAAATAATTCAGCATTGTTTTGGGAAAATATTTTACCTAGCTAAATATATCATAAGCTTATATAGATGACACGCTTATCTCACAGACGGTTCATGGTCATGCACAAAAACATTTTATATGGCGGTTAATATTCCTATTCCTGACATTAACATGTGTTCAATCTTAATATGCATTTATTTTGCCACTAGACGTTAAAAAATCATCCATCACCACCTAATCATATAGAAATCAACCCATTTTTTGAAAAAAATATAGATGTATTTGATAATTGTGAATTAAAATGGCATTGACTATTTTCATCTCCTGATGTACTGTGTTCATTTAAATAGGATTTTTTTTGGTATAAATATATCTACTTTCTGCAAAGGTAAAAATTGGATAATTAACATAGGTGTTTTGATAAAAATAAATCAGCATGAAAAATTGATTTAGACTGACAAATTTGAATTTGTCAACACCTTAAATAGGTTTTTATTCATATACCTCAGGTTGTAGGCTTTATAAGCCTATGCGCATGACGGAAAAACTCTTGTAAAAAAACAAGTTTCCATAAAAATAATAAACGAGGGTCTGGATGTGAGTTTGTCATTTCTGTATTCTTTAATTTTGTAGGGAATTTTTAATATTTGATCATATTTCTTTCTTTCTGAAAACAAATATGCTTATTCAAATATATTTTTTTGTCCAGAAGCCAAATAAAAAAGCAAAAACAATGCTACTAATACTGCGAGGTTATGTTGTTTTGTAAAACTATTTTTTTAAATCTCTGCTGTCTGCAGTGTAAATAGTCATTCACTTATGCATAATAGTAATGTTAGTGAGTATAATTTATTTTTTTAATCCTTGTGTTCCACAGTTCTGTTCATATATAAAAAAAATATAATTATTTTTTAGGAGTTATAACATCTGTATTTGTAACTGCTATATCTGAAGTGGTATAGTGTCGTTACTTTTAACCATATGAATATGTATAGTATATCTTCATAGAAACAATTTCCACATTTATACACAATTTTTACCGTAACGATACTGGGAATATCTGGAAAAATTTTTCATTTTGCTGGGAAACTCATGCGTTGATGTATGTCTGCTGTCATCTGCCAGTCTGATGCTGTTCCAAGTATCCCTTAACCTTCTGCCTGGTTGTCTTTCTTTTCTCCAGCCCTCACAAAATTTACAAATGTGATGTTCTTCTGCATCTTTCTCTTCTTTCTACTGACCAAATGGTACCCAACTTTGTTGCTATTGTTTTCAATACACTGTCCTGCCTCCATGTATATCTTCCATCTTTCAATGCGACTGGACATGCTTACAACACATGCTGTAAAGATGCTGGTTTATCTTTGCATAAGGTGCATGTACTTGTGATGATGCATGCAGGTTCTCGGACACTATCTCTCATACTTAAAGCGGATCATTTAAAATGTAAATGTATTCACATAGAAACTATTTCAAAGTTAAAATGTTGGAAGAATGTGTACACATTATAAACACGAAGCACTCATTGTAGGTTGGCCTATGTATAGATTTTGATATTGAAAGCAATTTCTAGCTAAATAAAATCTATGAACGATCGATCTGCACTGATTTAAATTAGTCACAGTCTCCTCCATGACAGTCCTAGACATTAAAATTCAATATCAAACAAAGCCACTGCTATTTTCAGTGTTTGCTACTGGTTAGCTGTCACTGTGCACAACAGTTCAACGCTAAAGTCTATTTAAGAAAACCAGAGAACTCTTTTTGTTAGAAAACACTGTCAAACATCAAACCATAGTATCCACAGTGACACTTATCTGTGTCCACACTTGTTCAAATATTAAAATTTTCTATTATCACCTGAAGGTGCTTATGATTTCAATGAACACTTGTTCTTAATAGCTAATAAATGTTAAAAGAGTAAACTGGGGTCTAAAATCTAATATATCTGATAGGCACTAAGTCTTGTCTGGAAGTGTTAGTAATCTAATCACCACGTGATTTAACACGTGATCAATATTGTTTATTTTTTAAAATGGCGATTTTGTGGAAGGTAGCCACGTTCATCAGGTTGTATTAGAATCTGCTAGAAATGACCGCATTTTTAGTTAGTTTTACTGTTTTAAAAAGGCATGACTGAAACAAATTTCGAGAGACAGGTAATAGAATTAAAATAAGATAGTAAAGATCAACATATAACAAGATTACACATTCGTTGTACTTTAGTTTCGTTTTCTACTTTCGTTTTACTAGATCGGTTTTACCAAGGATTTGTATAGCGAATTCTTGGTTTTACAATGACAGCGGCGTCACTAAATAGTATTTCTCGTCCAACAGTGGTTAACATAGGGTATCAAGCAATTTGTTCGTATTCCATGCTTGTGTTTATTTTTTTAAACACTTGAATTAAAAATTTGCATCATCTGACAATGATACACCTTTTCGCTATTTGTCAGCCATTACTGGATATCACACAGGTTCCCAACGTCATAAAACAAAATATCTGACCCCACAATGGAAAAATGATTGTTGTATGCAACAATCAGTTTAGTTGATGGCCAACAAAATATATTAAAGGTGCATCATATCTATTATAGGTTTTTGTAAAACTTTGATTTTTCTACCAAATTTTTCCCTGCATAAAAAAAACAGCAAGTACAGAATCCAGTTTTTATTTGTGAAATACACCTACCATTAAGGCATTTGCAGGAATGGGAACATTTAGTCATATGTATAAAACTGTAATAAGATGCATGCATGTATATAGCATTTAGGGCAGCCTACGATCATGACAGTAAATACCTTTGAAAACTTTGTTGATATTTTTGGTATGGACTTAACCATTTCTGCTTGCCTCAGTCTAAAGCTTGAACACAGACTTCCAACAAAGTAAAACTGCAATTGATATTTGAATTTAAAACTGTAATACTTCTCTTAAAGATCATATCTGTCATGTCTATGAATTATTTTATAGAAAGAAGAGATAGAAGCTTTGACGTCTATTTATGGAGATGATTGGTTAATGATAAGTGATCATGAATATAACATACATATAACTCCTGAAAATGACCAATCTCATGGGGTCAATTTAGAAGTAAGTACCATCTTGACCATTGTTTGATCTTTTGATTTTTTGCCAAAAAAAATGTGTTATTGGGAAGATCATGAAGATTGCAGATAAACAAACTTCATAAAAGACAAAGGGAAATAACCGTAAAATGTATTGATAAATAAACTAATACCACACTATACTTACTACTTAACATTGCTGAAATAAATTACGTTCGGAATAATATCTTATACTTTGGTCTGAAACTGAAACTGTACATTTTATTCACTGTGATATACAAAATGTATCTTTGGATCGAAGTAAAACTGAAGGGGTTTATGAGTAAATGATATCTTCAAATATTTTTTATTAGAGAGAATAGTCATATGTATAAATTCCTGTGTAAGAAATGCTTTCTTCATTCTGAGATATTAGAGTTGTAAAACAATCAATATAATATATGATACTGCAATGTTTTATAAACTTTTAAAAGTTCAAAGTCCTTGATTTTTACTAGACCAATTTATAATGTGTATAGTATTGTATGGCAATATGATAATTTTGATTTATTAAACATAAAAATCATGAACCAAGTCATATCTTAACTTTTTTGTTACACATGTATTGAGAGAATTTTGATTGACAGATATTGATAATTTCTGTTTAATTTGTTCTCAGCTTTTTAAAACTTCAAACCAATAAATTGTGTCAACACCTATGGGATGTTGAAGATTATATATTGCCTTCAAGATGTCTTTTGGTTATTTGTTTTGATGGGTTGCTGCCTCACATCACATCTCTTTTCATTCATCAGGCCATCTACAATATTTTTCAGATAATTTTTACTGATGGCTATCCAAAAGATGGTCCTGCTAACTACCAGATAAGGTATTATAGATATATAATATAATTTTTATGATTTCAGTTTAATAATGAAAATTAGTGTAAAGTGAATGTGAAAAAAAAGCTATTTGCTACTTTAGTTTTGATAATATAAAAAAGAAAATGTGGTATGATTGCCAATGGGACAACTGTCCACAAGAGACCAAAATGACACAGACATTAACAATTATAGGTCACCTTACGGCCTTCACCAATGAGCAAAGCCCATACTGCATAGTTAGCTATAAAAGGCCCCCATAAGACAATGTAAAACAATTTAAACAAGAAAACTAACAGCCTTGTTAATTTTAAAAAAATTGAAAAGGGCCTTTCTAAGAATACCAAATGCCTGATTTGGTCTGAATAAATGAAAAATATAATGACAGACTGAAACAAACTACACCCTTTGGATAATAGGCTAGTGATTTTGGACAAGCACATCAATAATGAGTTTAATGTTTTTATTATGATTATTGAAACATCTTCTTTTAGTCAGATTTTCATTTACTAGTATGCAGCATGGAATAACTGATGAACCATTTTTTTTTTAATAAAATCATAAAAAAAATATTTCATGATGTTTTATCATTTCAGTGCTCCATGGTTGAAAGGAGAGTCTAGGCAAAAGATTGAAAATGCTCTGAATGATGTTTACTTGTGAGTGAAACTATATTCATGGATCTAAAATATATTAAAAATATGCACATTTAATGAAGAAGTTTGGGTATGAGGGGAATACTGTCATTTAACTGTCCATGAAAATTAAGACATATAGATAAATAGAAAGGAAAAAGTAGAATAATTATATTGCAACAGATATTGCACAAATCTAAAGGAGAAAATGAAAAACTTTCTAAACTTATGTACTTGAGCATGGTATAGAGAGGAACAAGACTGCTGTCTATCACTGAGATCGCTATGCATGTTATGTTGACCTATATTTGACTTATTTACTTTCACTGTGTTGCTGGGTGGCATACTCATTGACGATTTAGGATAAAACAAAACATCACTTACAATATTTCATGTCATTAACGTTATATACTGCATATGAACATGATGAATTAGGTATACAAACAGGGGTTGAAATTAGCGCTGGTCTGGTACCAGTAGAATTTGAGTCGGACCAGTATATTTTGTCATCTGGTGGTCCGGTGGACCAGTAGAAATTTCGTTGATAAAATCCCTAATTGAATCAAAATTTCATTTTTTTTACTAAACAATTTACCAGCGAACTCAAATACACAGTACTGGAGGTACTAAGTTTAACAATTGATTAAGTTTTTATTAATACCGATGTTGAGCGTCCTTCACAACAACACAACATGTGGAAATTTTTGGAATGAGTCAAATCGACAGACAAGACAATAAAAAAAAAATTGACATTCAAATGATTCTCAAATGGAAGATCTGAATAAAGTTTATGAAATTGACAAAAAGAAATGTAAACATATAAAATCATGGGTAAAAAAACGTGAATGGTTTAATTATGTAGTTGATTGCAATGTAATGGATTGTATAATGTATATCATGTGAACAATTTGCAGTGACAGACCTAGATAAGAAATGTATTTTTGTAACAAGTTCTTCAAATTTTAAGTTAGATTCTGTACTTGCTAATGAATAATCAGAACAGCACTAAAAAAATACGAGAATAAAGAGGAAGCAAAGGAAGGGAAAATCATGAAAGTAAACGTAAACTTCTCTCATTTATATAAGTGTTATAAATGAATTTCATTTGTGTAGGATCAGGAGATTTGGAGCCGGACCAGTAGCTTTTTCAATCCTCTGGTCCGGCTGGCCAGTACACAAAAAAGCTTAAATTCGACCCCTGTATACAAAGAAGATGTGGTATTATTGCCAATGAAACAACTCTCCACAAGAGACCAAATGACACAGAACATCTATGGGTCACTGAAGGGTCTTCTGCAATGAGCAAACCCCATATCACATAATCAACTATAAAATGCCTGTACTGACAAATCTAAAATAATTCAAATTTGAAAAGTAATGGCCTAATAAAATTACAAAATAGTGAATGAAAAACAAATATGTAGTCTGATTTAGTACTCACATATGGTGAAAAAGTAACTTAGTGAGGAAATTATTGATGCTCATGAAATTAGTTAAAGTTCATTCATTAAAAAGGATTTTAAGCTTAAATTTGCTTTATTGATTACACAACGCTGTTAAATGAACTCTTATATATACTTAAAAATTTGACGCTGAATATTTAATACATGTTTGTTCTACAGAGAAAATGTCGGTGAAAGTCTAATATACCTGTGGGTAGAAAAGATTAGAGAATTAGTTCAAGAAACATTGGAGACAGGTATTTATTTTCCTTGTTATAAAATGGTCATAAAGGAGGGTATGTACACAGACACCAAGGAAATAATATGACCATTAACAATGTACCAAAAATTGAGAACTTAAAATATTTTTATAAAGAAATCAAATATGAAGACCAGTATTCTGGCAGGGACATAGAATTTACCACTCTAAATAATTAGTTTCGCATATATCATTAAGGAGGAGATAACTTATTGTTCTGAACTTTTTATACCCTTGCTTATCCCTATTAGAGTTACAATGTGTTGTTATGAAATAGAATATCAACAAATGGATTTTTTTTTTAAGCCATAATTGACAACTTGTACAAAAAATAAATCTATCAGGAGTAGGTATCTTTAAAAGAAAATTGATTGATTACATATATCATACATTTGTAAAGTTTTCCTTTTACCTTTCAACTTGTTTGTATATTGCCTTCATTTTCTACATATGTTAGTTTTATTTTGTATTTTTTCCAAGGCAATAAATCACCAAGTGAAAATGTTTCTTCAGACGAAGAATTTTGTTTCGGAGATGAAGACATTCGCCTTGCTCAATTGGAACTTACCTCCCCTGATTCCATAGAACAAGCAGACGATGGCTCAGGTAGATTGTATTGTTATATATTTTTTTCTTCAAGAGACAATGTGATTTGATTGTGTTTGCTGAATGCGGGAATAATACATCATAATATCAGTCACTAATACAATGTTGCTCTATTTCAGCCTTTTGGTTAATTTTGTTGCTGAGTTGCTGTCTCATTTCTGTCAATTATTCAGACATAACTTTAAAAAGTCTACTAGTACAAATGTATATGATAAAATAGAGAATGGAATCAGCCTAATCACTGGGTCTTCAATGCAGCAATAAAATCCTCCACTTGAAGGTGGACTTTACCTGGCCCCTTAACAATGTATACTATGGTAGTTCAGCAAAATGGACACAACAGTTATCTCTTAAAAATCCAAATGAACCACATTTTTGTGAGATCTCAACCCTCACCTATCTAGCCGATGTGGAAAACAAATACACAGCAAAACACATACCAAGACTCAGTCAAAAGTAGTCTATTGCCATATGATAGAATTAATCAGTTACTTTATAGAAATAAGAAATATTATTTTCCCACAGCACTTTACATTTAAAGTTGTCTTTCTGTCAGTCTGTCCATTGATTCATTTTGTATCAGTTTGCAATTTTGGTGAGAGGTAGTTTACAAGAATGTTCAGTTTACACCAATTTGAAAAAAGAGCACCTGTTCATTATGATGTGAACTTTTAAAAATATGCACCAAGTTAGAGTGTTACTCATATTTTGCTATTACTTGTACTGAACATGGAAATTTGATATTGTTAGCAGGACATGGTGCCCTATTATTTCTTATTCTTTATTATTAACAAAATAATTTCAAATGCTATTTACATTTTCATTTGATAGATTGGGAGTGTCCTGTTATAACATCAGGGGAGGTACTTGTTGACAGAAACAGTAGATTTGTAGGTCACATCGCTCCAGTATTCCATGTTAAACAGGTACATAGTAAATTATAGGTCACATTGCTCCAGTATTCCATGTTAAACAGGTACATAGTAAATTATAGGTCACATTGCTCCAGTATTCCATGTTAAACAGGTACATAGTAAATTATAGGTCACATCGCTCCAGTATTCCATGTTAAACAGGTACATAGTAAATTATAGGTCACATCGCTCCAGTTTTACATGTTAAACAGGTACATAGTAAATTATAGGTCACATCGCTCCAGTTTTACATGTTAAACAGGTACATAGTAAATTATAGGTCACATCGCTCCAGTATTCCATGTTAAACAGGTACATAGTAAATTATAGGTCACACCGCTCCAGTTTTACATGTTAAACAGGTACATAGTAAATTATAGGTCACATCGCTCTAGTTTTACATGTTAAACAGGAACATAGTAAATTATAGGTCACATCGCTCTAGTTTTACATGTTAAACAGGTACATAGTAAATTATAGGTCACATCGCTCTAGTTTTACATGTTAAACAGGTACATAGTAAATTATAGGTCACATCGCTCTAGTTTTACATGTTAAACAGGTACATAGTAAATTATAGGTCACATCGCTCTAGTTTTACTTGTTAAACAGGTACATAGTAAATTATAGGTCACATCGCTCTAGTTTTACATGTTAAACAGGTACATAGTAAATTATAGGTCACATCGCTCTAGTTTTACATGTTAAACAGGTACATAGTAAATTATAGGTCACATCGCTCTAGTTTTACTTGTTAAACAGGTACATAGTAAATTATAGGTCACATCGCTCTAGTTTTACTTGTTAAACAGGTACATAGTAAATTATAGGTCACATCGCTCTAGTTTTACATGTGAAACAGGTACATAGTAAATTATAGGTCACATCGCTCTAGTTTTACATGTTAAACAGGTACATAGTAAATTATAGGTCACATCGCTCTAGTTTTACATGTTAAACAGGTACATAGTAAATTATAGGTCACATCGCTCTAGTTTTACATGTTAAACAGGTACATAGTAAATTATAGGTCACATCGCTCTAGTTTTACTTGTTAAACAGGTACATAGTAAATTATAGGTCACATCGCTCTAGTTTTACATGTTAAACAGGTACATAGTAAATTATAGGTCACATCGCTCTAGTTTTACATGTTAAACAGGTACATAGTAAATTATAGGTCACATCGCTCTAGTTTTACATGTTAAACAGGTACATAGTAAATTATAAGTTACTGTGCTCTAGTATTTAATGCTGAACAGAAAAACACATGAAGGTAACATTGCAATTATTTCATGAATGCAATGTAAGCATGATAGTTGATGTTCACATTGCTCCATTATTCAGGACTTTTAAAGCAAGTGCAAGCAATACATTTGTAAGTCTTTCTGTTATTTTGGTTTATTCATGATGTTGGGTTTCTGTCATGAAAAGTTATTTCACATTTGCTTTGATATTTAGAAAACAAATAAGAAATTATCAGTTAAAACAATAAACATTCAAATTATACTGTACCAGTTTTATTTTTGCATGCTGTGTGTCTTTAAAAAGATGAAGCTTTTTGATTTAAGATGATAAAAAAAAAATCAGGAAAATGTTTATTGACCATAATAAATAAAATATTACACATAAAAAAGTGTGCTTGCTGTACATGAAAATGCAGACAAATCCAATTCGTGGATTGGTCCTGGTAAATATTTCATCATCTTGCCTTTTAGTATTTATTAAGTCTAAGGAAGACTCAAAAGGTCAGCTGATTTTTGGAATTACCTAGGACTTAAGAAAGTTATTGATGGTACTTTCTCCTGATCAATGCAGAAGAAGAAAAAAAATGATGCCAGTTACCATCTACATTTCAAACACATTTTGAAACGTGAATTAAGGAGTTTAGATATGTATAATTCCAATATTCTGAATATACTCTATTTTATTAATGTGTGTTTGGCTTTTGCATAATTTTCTTTTAACCAAAAATTGTTTTCTGAGATAAGAATTTCTTCTTTTGAAATTTTTCAGACAAAAATGATGCTGTCCTCTTTAAAAGAAAACAAAAAGATAGCGGCTGCTACACATAATATATATGCCTGTAGAATATTAAAGGATGAACATGGAGGTCATCCTACATTTTATCAGATGTGTGAAGATGATGGAGAAACTCATGCTGGGTCACGTCTATTACATTTATTACAGGTATTGTATAGTACAATTTTTTTTCTTCTGTAATACATGTTATACAGAGGAATTAAAATTTGTATGATAAAAGGTCATAAAATTTAAAATGGAAATGATGATTATGTATAAGAGACAACAAAGTGACCAAAAAGCAGATAACATCTGAAGGCCATCTATTGGTCTTCAACACAGCCAGAAAATCCTGCACAAAGGGGTGAGCCTCAGCTTGTCCTAAATAGAATTGTGTACTAGTTGAGTGAAAACTGAAGTCATACTAAACTCCAAAGCATATACTTGTAAATGATCTAAAATGCCAGAAACACAATATCTGAAATACTTGATTCAATCTTAGAAGAATTCACAAAATTAGTAATCCCTTGAGACCAGAAACAGTTTTAGGATCATTTGGAAAAATAAATGAACAGACAACATATTTGTTTACCCAAATTCAACCACCTAAAAAAAAAACTCTTTCCTTGACTAATCTTGAGTGTTTTTTCTTGGTCCCAGATATTTTCTACAGTCTGTCAAGGGTTTAGTATGATTTAATGGACCAAAGACTTGTGTGTGAATACTTTATAAATTTCGGAGATTTATTGTTGTAGATAGTAGATGCCAGAAATGTAATGGTAGTAGTAACAAGATGGTATGGTGGTGTACATCTAGGTCCTGATAGATTTAAACATATCAATAACTGTGCCAGAATACTACTAGATCAACATGGCTTTATTAGATCTAAAGTAAGATATAAAGATTAATAACTTTTTCTAGACACTATGGAAATAATATAAATTGGACATTGTCTTATGAAATTAATATAATCCACATAAAACTGATGCTGGACTATTGATTTTACTTGTCTTTATTTAAAAGAGTTATGATAAGATTGAGTCATTATTAGCAAGGTAATATCCTTTTTCTTATGACTATAAGGAATACATGTGGAAAAGTTTGATAGCAACAACTGACATAAAAATAATGTTGAATTCTTTATTTACTTTGGTTCTAACATCATATATATTTTGTTTTGAATTATAAGTAGTTTCAAATATTTTGCTGCAGCGTTAACATAATGGTTTAGTCTTTGGTTAATTTTTTTTGGACATCTTTTACTTTGTCAAACCATTTTTTTTATGCCCCACCTACGATATTAGAGGGGCATTATGTTTTCTGGTCTGTGGGTCTGTTCGTCCATCCATCTGTTCGTTCTTCCGTCTGTTCGTTTGTCCCTCTGTCTGTCCCACTTCAGGTTAAAGTTTTTGGTCAAGGTAGTTTTTGATGAAGTTGAAGTCCAATCAACTTGAAACTTAATATACATGTTCCCTTTGATAAGATCATTCTATTTTTAATGCTAATTAGAGAATTTATTCCAATTTCAGGGTCAACTAAACATAGAAAATGATAGTGTGAGTGGGGCATCCGTGTACTGTGGACACATTCTTGTTTTTTCTTTTTTTTTTCTTTTTTTTTTTTATAGTTTATATGATCAAGATTCTGATAGTATTCTTCTTTTATGATTGGCATATAATCAAATAATTACTTTATATGTATGTTTCATTATAATACATTATTCTGATTGGCTACACTGTTATTCCTTAATCAACTTCATTACACAATGAAATTTACCATTCATAATGACACGAGGTCCCACAATAAAGTGCACAGGTAAAAAAGATAAAAACTTGATAAAAATAGTGTTTTTATGATCCTAGCTAAAAAATGTAATTATAAGTATTGAATGATTCTTTTTGTAACTTCATAGGGTTGTAAAAGTGTTGACCTTGCATTTTTAGAATGAAGCCATACAAAATGTATTTTCGGTCAACGCTTTTACACCCCAATGAAGGTACAAAAAGAAGCATTCAATTCATAAATCAATGAAAGGTAAAGATAATTTAAATGCAACCCCAAATAAATTTAAAAAAAGGGGACAACATGATGTCTTGTGTTTTCTTAACTCCTTTTCATTACAATGCCATATTGTTTCTATTCTAAATCATTGATCACATTATTTATTTTATTTATTTATTTTTTGTTAGGATGATAAGAAAGGACCAAAGAGTTCATCAGGTGGCAAAAAAAAGAAAAAGTAAATAGTTGTAAATAGTAGCTTGTTCTAGTCATATATGAACTGGTGTGATTCCACAGCTGAAACAAAGTGCAATGTACAGTGATGCGTTCTGTCAAAAATGTGGGCATGCTACCGAGGATTATGGAGAATAATCTTAATATATTTTCATGAACAGTGACAACCACGATTATGTACTTTTTAGTAAAGTGTCAGATTTATAGAAGCTAGTTAATATGATCTTTTATTGCAGAAAAGAATGATTCATCATCATTATCATTGAGAAATGAATTTTGATGATATTTTTAAGCGTTTTTTTTTTTTTATTGACATAATTTTCTTTTAGGACATTATGATAATTTTTAATGTTGATCATGTTGATAGAGATGAATATAATATTAAATTTACTTTATTTAAATTATTGCTAATTTCAAATGTATGCGATCACTAAAGAGGTGATTATGACAATAACTGCATTATATTAGATGACAATGAGAGGGTGTTATTTTACTTGCTTCTCATCAGCAAACTTTTTCACAATTTTGTTTACCTAATAGTTAAAAGTAAAATTAATGAAATGTTCCCTTATTTCAAGTTTTTATGCCCCATCTACGATAGTAGGGGGGCATTATGTTTTCTGATCTGTGTGCCAGTTTGTCCATTTGTTCATTGGTTTGTCTCTTCGTCTGGCCATTAGTCCATTCATCTCGCTTTAGGTTAAAGTTTTTGATCAAAGTAGTTTTTGAGGAAGCTGAAGTCCAATCAAATTGAAACTTAGTAAACATGTGCCTTATGATATGATCTGTCTACTTTAAATGCCAAATTAGACTTTTGATCCTAATTTCACGTTCCACTGAACATAGAAAATGAAAATGCGAGGGGGGGATTCTGTGTACTTTGGACACATTCTTGTTTTTAAAGTCATATGATACATAAATTTCAATCTTATTGTTCAACTGATTTTCTGTATGCTGTTACCTTTACCATGACACTATTTTGTAGAGTAAAATATGCACAGAGAACTTGGTTTAATACACATGTATGCTTTAATTCAATGATTTCATAGACACTTAAATTACTAGAAATATGTTTGATATCACTTTTAAGATTGTTTTTTTCATGAAAACAGTCACAGCATCTATTTTTATTTAGTATGAATGCATTTTAAAGTTTTATTTGAATCTAGTGTGAATGTTAACATGCATATGTCAATACGTTAAAGGTGCTTTATTGATTGTTAATCAGAATAAAATTGGTGTATAGTAAGATTCAATTATGTGTTCTTCCTATTTATATATATCATTACAACAGTCCTAAACCAGTTGATCTACAGTTAATGGGTTTTACCTAAATGTATTTTTAAGAATTAATTTCTGAAGATTTATAGAAATCAAACAAGATAAACACTTAAAATGTGACATTTAGTATATGTTAAGTAGTCTTCCATTAAAACTAAATTTTGTGTACCAACATAATCATTGTAATGGTAACAATTTTTTTTTACAAATGTTGCATTTTGTAGTTTAAACCTATTTATTCATGAAATTTTACAAATATTTCAAAATGTAGGATTTGGAAAGACGTTTCACACAGTTTACATCAATCATATTGTTTTTTTTATTAGTACCTGTACCCCTGTGATGAGAGTTGTAACTGGGAACTTTATCAATGGAAATTTAAAACTGAATAAATTTTTCAGTCCTAACTTTCTTAAGAAAAAAATAAAAATCTTAAGAGTACTGTCATAAAAAATGGAAAATGGCCCTAGCCTGCAGTTCAGTCGTACACTATTAAGATTTCAAAAAACTATTGTAGTTGTTGTTAAATGACAGAATTCAACTAGTTTAGTTTTAGATAATTAACTATCAACTTTAATTAGATATAGGAAGATGTGGTGTGAGTGCCAATGAGACAACTCTCCATCCAAATAACAATTTAAAAATTAAACCATTATAGGTTAAAGTACGGCCTTCAACACGGAGCCTTGGCTCACACCGAACAACAAGCTATAAAGGGCCCCAAAATTACTAGTGTAAAACCATTCAAACGGGAAAACCAACAGTCTAATCTATATAAACAAAACGAGAAACGAGAAACGAGAAACACGTATATATTACATAAACAAACGACAACTACTGTACATCAGATTCCTGACTTAGGACAGGTGCAAACATGAATGTTTAGATTAAGAGGATGCAGATCTCTTCCTTTGGTCTAAATTGAACCCTACACTGAAGAAATGAAATGAAATTAAACAACAATTGATTTCAATATTGCCAACCTTTCTACATGTTCTAGGTAATTTTTTTTTTCCATTCTTTATATGAAGACTATCAAAAGATACCCCCCCCCCCAAAAAAAAAAAAGAAGAAAAGAAATAGAAATAAGGGCTGTCTTTCCCCACAGAGCTATTCAGCTCTTTGATTAACTGATTTGTATAGTTTGTTCTTAAGTTGTACTGTTACACCATTATACCAGGTCAGTAGGACGGTTTAGCATTCACAAACATGTTCAAACCCACCACGTTCTTAATTTTCTAGTCCTAAGTCAGGAGCCTGTAGTTCAGGGGTTGTCGTTTGTTGCTGTATATCATATTTGTTGATGTTGATTGAATGTAGATACATCAGGCAATTTGTTTTTCTTTTTGATTGATGTACAATTTGCTAATTTTGGGCCTTTTATAACTGACAATACGGTATGGGTTTTGCTAATTGTTGAAGGCTGTATGGTGATCTGTAGTTAACGAATTAACAAAAGGGACGAAATATACAAGAGGGACAGTCAAACTTATAAATCGAAAATAAACTGACAATGCCATGGCTAAAAAAGAAAAAGACAATGGGACAAACAATAGTACACATGACACAACATAGAATGTATGTCTGTTTGATGTAAAAATGCCTACAGTGTCTTCTTTCTTTTTCATGGTGATTAAAACACAAGTTTACCGCTGTTCAAAATTCATAAATCGATGAAGAGCAAACAAATCTTGGTTTTAAACTAAAACTGAGTGAAACACATCAACTATAGGAAAACAACGAAATAACAGAACACAGAAGTGCAACAGAAACAAAACATAAATGAAACATATATAGATACGAACTGTTAGATAACAACTGCCACATTCCTGACTTTGTACAGGACATCTTAAGAGTAAATGGTGGGTTGAAGCTGACTTTGTGGCTAGCTAACCTCCGCGCTGTATGGCAATGTTACATTGACCGCTAATAGGACAACATTACATGACAGGAATACAGTACAAATATACTCAAGAACACCAAAGACAAATAAGTCAATAAATAATTGATATAATCGTACATTTTGACATGTTAACCACAGAATAACAACGAATATCTTTAATCAATTAGGACAGTACAACACAACAGCTTAAAAAATTACGAAGTGTGTCTATAACATGAATGGACCAATGCCACAAAAGGGAACGTCACAGGGTAATTAAAATAATGGAAATAAATCAAGATTCATGAAGGTGACGACATACGATAACTACTAATATGCCAAAACCTATATTTTCACTCATTGCAGCATCCATTGATTGATTAAATTCACCAAACACATTGACGTATTCATTTTTTTCGAGCCTCCGATTTTTAAAGAAAAAGCGAGACATAGCTATCCTACATTCCGTCGTTGGCGTCGTCATCGTCGTCGTCGGCGATGTCCACAAATATTCACTCTGTGGTTAAATTTTTTTTAAATTTTGATAACATTCTCAAACTATCCTAGATTTCTACTAAACCTGTACAGAAGCTTGTTTATGATCATCAGATAGTATCCAGAAGTAAATTTGGTAAAACAAATAATTCCTGTTTTTCCTTATTTTACTTATAAATGGACTCAGTTTTTCATCCAGTTAACATTACAGTCTGCAGTTAAAGTTTTTAAATCATTTATTAGATTCTTAAACTATCCAAGATATCTACCAAACTTAGACAGAAGCTTCTAACAATCAAATAATATTAAGAGAAATATTGTTTTAACATTTTCCCTCATTTTTGTTGAGCCTGCGATTAACAGCAAAAGAAGGCGAGACGCTGGGTTTCGTGTAACCCTTACACATGTTTAAACTACGAGAATATTATGGATTAACGTTAACTTAAACAAGATTTAGAATCATATTCAAAACAGTGTAGCTGTGGCCATTTATTGACGACCTTAAACTATTCCATTGACTGGGGCAGATTGTGTGAACGTTTGTCTGTAACGACCACTGCTCACTATGTACTTGTTAAAGACACTCAAACTGTGGGGTCACAAAAGGTTTTCAACACCTAAATAAAGTAATTAGAAAAACTAATCAGGAATAACACGATGTTTTGATTTGTATCAATAATATAAATCAAAACATAAAGTTATTCCTGATTAATTTTTCGAATTATTTTAATAGTAAAGGCATTAAGAACCTTTGGTGACTCCACAGTTTAAATTCTATATAAAGTAAGTAGTGAGCAGTGGTCGTTACAGACAAACGTTCACATAATCTGCCCCAGTCAATGGGATAATTTAAGGTCGTGAATCAATGGCCACAGCTACACTGTTATGATTCTATAAGCAGCTGCTTGTCAGCTACTAAATGTTAAGTAACAACGCTGTTGAGTATGTTAGAAGATTATTGTGTCAGATGCAGACCTTTCCACGTAGGCGATATCTATTTCTGCTATAATAATTTATAAACATTTTAAAGAATTAGTCAGGGAGAACTCTACCATCAATAGTTAGCAAAGGTACCAGGATTATAAGATATTCCTAAACCAGTTAAGTACTACCATCAAAAGAGATTTTTTTATTTACTTTTTAGAATTTCTCGAATATTATTCCATAAGAAGCTTGTGAAACTGAACTGTAAATAATGCCAATTACTGCTGTATATTGATGGAAAAAATTGGAAAAAACATGTATATATCTAACTTAAGATCTTTCGTGTCACCAAATTTGGAGAATTCCACAAAGTCCACATCTTGGTTTTTTCAAATATACCGGTCCGTTCTTGTCACGAGCACATTTGATATAGAAATATTGACTTTTCGTTCAAAAGTATGTCTACGCAGACATTAAAGATAAATATTTTATTAAGAATGTATGTTTTTTTTCTGTTTTTTTTTTGGTATAATTCTAAGAAAAAAGCGACCTTCTCGATCTATGATCTATTCAAGTTCAATATTTACATCAATATACGGGTCCGTTTGAATATGCTAAATATCTTTTAAATCAAAAGTGTAAATTATTTGCTTCATAACAATTGATTCCTTTGAAAAGTTTCCCCTGAACTTCTCTGATCTAGCTGCATGTTTTATCTGTATATTATGTAATGTTTACTCATTTCTCTACGGGAGCTGGAGTTATAATATATTATCCACCAACCAAGTTTTACATGGCAGCAGAGTGTGAGATCCACCCAATTTTGAAGAAAACAGATTAGAAATTGACTTTTATAGGGGAATAACATTGTAGCGTATAGAGACTAAATATTCAGTGTTGTGATTTCTAGTGTAGTAATGTGACACCCATCTTTATTTAAATAAGCTTAGTGTTTTGTATATTAGCCAAGTGTTTTCCAGATTAACGAAGGGAATTGAAGATTAGCAAAGTGTTTTGTAGATAAGCGAAGTGAATTGAAGATTAGCGAAGTAAATTGTAGATTTGCGAATTGTACTGTAAAGTTAAAATTGGTGCATCAGTCCACTATAAAGTACCACCTTTTTTACTGAACAGAAGCCTTATAGCAGATGGATTGATGAAATTAAAGTATGGAAGGCCTTGACTGATCTAGACAAAAAGAAGATGGGTATTGCGATAGCATTGTCACTTCCTGAAGAAGGACTAAATTCCATTCGAGATAAAGTGTATAGCGACTTAAGTTTAGAAGCCTAAAATGCAGATGATGGAGAAGATAAGCTCATTGAATTTATGGACAAAATTTTCAAAAAAGATAAGCTAAGTGAAGTTTATGATTGACAACATATTTGTTTCGTTCGAAGGACGTGTTTTTCAGCAGACTGTCGGTATTCCAATGGGAACAAACTGTGCCCCTCTACTTGCCGACTTGTTTCTTTAATATTATGAGGCTGACTTCATTCAGGAACTTCTTAGGAAGAAAGATAAGAAGTTAGCAATATCCTTTAACTCTACTTTCTGCTATATAGATGATTTTCTTTCACTAAACAATTCAAAATTTGGTGACTATGTGGAACGCATCTATCCAATCGAACTAGAGATAAAGGATATTATAGATACAGTTAAGTCGGCTTCATATTTTGACTTACATCTAAAAATTGACAACGAGGGTCGGTTGAAAACAAAACTTTACGACAAAAGAGATTATTTCAGCTTTCCAATTGTGAACTTTCCATTTCTAAGAAGCCACATTCCAGCAGCACCTGCATACGGGGTATATATCTCCCAATTGATGCGATATTCCCGTGCTTGCATTTCCTATCATGATTTTCTTGATATAGGGTTGCTGTTCACAAGGAAGCTATTAAACCAAGAGTTCCAAATGGTGAAGTTTAAATCATTCCTTAGTAAATTTTACGGACGCCATCACGAGTTGGTTGACCGTTATGGAATAACCATTTAACAAATGATATCGGATATGTTCCTTACGTCGTAACTACAATTCCCTTCCCTTTCATGAATGTGACCTACCCAATTAGACTATTTACCGGATTTGTAATCACATAAGCAACACGACGGGTGCCACATGTGAAACAGGATCTGCTTACCCTTCCGGAGCACCTGAGATCACCCCTAGTATTTGGTGGGGGTCGTGTTGTTTATTCTTTAGTTTTCTATGTTGTGTCATGTGTACTATTGTTTTTCTGTTTGTCTTTTTCATTTTTAGCCATGGCGTTGTCAGTTTGACTAAGATTTATGAGTTTGACTGTCCCTTTGGTATCTTTCGTCCCTCTTTTATGAAGCATATTCTGAATTTGATAGATTTAGGCGGAGTAAGGTTAGTTCAATGGAGGAGTATGTAACAGAATTTGAGAAATTGAATAACACAACCAAAAAATTTAAAATGTAACTGCCAGAGCCTGTGCTGGCCTTTCAATTGTTAGAATACTCAGAATGAGGAATGAAAGATCGACAATTGTGTTAACCGGTGTCAATTACGAGCAATTTTAACCCCTTTTCAAGCAGATGGCAACTTCTTTTAAAAAGTTTTTTGGACGTCAAGCTAGCAAAGATATGGGAGACAGATTTAAAGTGGAATCAGCATGTATTGCTGATGAAAAGGTAAACTATTCAAGGAATCGTTTTGGGCTAGGTAGAGGATAGAGAGGGAATCAAAGTACAAATAGAGCAAGTGATTGCAGGTCACAAAGCAACTCTTATTACAAAGCAAAATTCAACAAATCTGTCAATTTAAATGGACCTGATGGTTTGCCACTACGTTGTCTCAGTTGTGATTTAATTAGACATATGGCAAAGCAAAGCCCACACTCTTATGAAAATATGGCCAAGGCAAACAAGGTGTTGAAAAAAGCTGTGTTGTTTACTGGAAATAAGTCACAGGAAGCTCTTATACTTTTGACAGAATCTGCAAATTCAGCAATATTAGATACTAGTAGTGCTTGTACTTCCACTGTAGCAGAGGAAACATGGATAAAATGTTTTTTACACTCCCTCGACTCTTCTATAATGGAAAAGGTAGTCGAAAACCCAAGTAACACTTTTTTTCAAAGGAGTGGGTCCAGTGAGACACCGTTTTCGTCCCAATATATAGCAGTTTTTAAAAAATTGTTAAAATGAAATCTTTTGGACAGTAGAATGCTTCTACTACATACATATGAGCTGTTTTTGACAAGACAATGCACATATAACGGGTACTAGCACCATTAAGTCATGCTAAATTACTGAATTTTTAGACGGTTAACGTGTAAAACGAAAGTGGCCGCATTCATGTTCATCCTTAATATTGAAATGTAAGTTGTATTTTATGATAATACATAACATATAAAAAGGTTGAGGATAAACACGGATGCGGCTTCTTTTATCTTTGACAAAAACCGTCTGAAAAATGTTCGGCATATTGGTAGATTTTTCATATTTGAGCTAGAATCCGGTCGTTTTTAAGACTAAATCAATTCAAATATGCCATCTAAGCAACTAAAGGTAAACAAAAACAATGCACAACAAGTTAGAGAAAATTTATCAAACTGCAATTTATGATAGTGATGATGAGGAGGGCAACAACAAAAGAAATGTGGAACAGAATATAGAGGAACAATAACCTGTACAAAATAAAAATGATCATCAACAAATATACAACTTTCTCAAATGCAAAATGATGACAATGAACATGCAGGTCATTTGATAACCTTGACTAGCCTGTAAGGCCACAATAAAATAAAATCCAAAGCCATTCCACATGTTGGAGAAAATATATTATACAAAATGAAAGAAAATGACACATGGGGTAAGGCTAAGGTTGTCAGTAAAGGTGGTGACTGGAAAATATGGGCTTATTTGAACCTTCAGGAAGAGAATGAAAATGCCCAGGTTGGCATAGATTTTGCTAAAGATGTTCAAGAGTGGCATACAGAACAAGATGTAAATGAAGTTAATGCAGTTGTTGTTCCTCAATCTAGGCATAATGAGAACCAAGTGGAACATGCTAAACAGCTAAAAATAGACAATTGGGAATCATTTAAAGTTTATGATGAAATTCCATATTCAGGCCAAAAATCAATGTAAACAAGATAGGTTATTACAGAAAAAGAAATGAATGGAGAAAGAACAGTGAAAGCTAGGTTGGTAGTGAGAGGGTTTGAGGGAAAAAAATGAAGTAAAATCAGATTCACCAACCGTTCACAAAGAAAGTATAAGATTATTTTTTGCTATAGCTTATACTTCTGATTTTGACATTCATTTAATAGATATAAAGGCAGCATTTTTACAAGGTAAAGAAATAGACAGAATTATTTGTGTAAAACCTCCAAAAGAGCTCTCTTCTAATAAATCAGAAGCATGGAAACTTAACAAGTGTGTTTATGAACTTATTGGTGCCTCTGGGAACTGGGTTCTTAGTGTTAAAAGGGAATTTCTACAACTAGAGTGTATTCAGCATATGCTTGATCCTGCCATATTTTATTGGCACAAAAACAACAATCTTGAGTAAATTTTTCCAATGCATGTAGATGCTTTTCTATGGGCAAGAAGTGAACATTTCAAAAAGCAGGTTATATTTCATCTAATGGACGAATTTGATTGTGGGACTGAACTAGAAAGTAGTTTCAGATATATAGGTCTAAATATTCAACATGAAGGCAATGATATATATTTACAGCCATATGATTATACAGATGAACTGAATCAAGTTGATAGAGCTGACATTAAGAATGGTATATATTCAGAAACTGTTGGTCAGTTACACTGGAATTCCCCACAGAGTAGACCTGATATGTGCTTTGATGTTTTGGATCTTTCTACTTCTGTACAGCTAAGTGAAGCTAAGACTCAAAGTTGAATAAAATAATCAGAAAAAGTAAACACAATTCATACAGAATTAAATATCCAAACTTAGAATGTCTAAAGAACATTGAGTTGATACTCTATCATATGCTTCATATGCCAATTTATCTGATCTTGTTTCGAGTGCCTGTGGATAAGTGATATTTCTACGCGGACAAAATTGAAAAAAATGCCAAATTTCTTGGTTTGTAAAGTAAATCAGACGAATTGTTTAAAGTACTTTAGATGCAGAAGCTTGATTACTTGTTGATGGACTAGATGCTTGCTATTTTGTAAGGAGCATTCTTTAAGAAATGATAAAGGTTAATGCAAGAGAATCTATTCCAATCAAGTGTCCCAGACAACAAATCTCTGTGTCAAAACATTTACTCAACAAAACTTATTTCTGAGAAACGGTTGTGTTTAGATTTAGCTAGCATCAAAGAAAGTGTTAGTCATGGTGACGTCACAGTCACATGGATTAAAACCAGCAGCCAGATATCGGATTGTTTAACTAAAGCCGGAGCTGATTACCATCCCTTGATCAAAGTTCTCAGTACTGGGAAAGGACTATGAAATTGCAAGCCAAAATTTAAATTGACAATGTTAAAATTTTAGACGTTTGTTTTGTTTTCTTAAAGTCATTAGAAACGAGTGACCGGTGAAAAATAATGTTCTTCCAACTCTTGAACCAATGCATACAAACATCATAAATTTAGTCTTCTGTGCACGAATTTATCATTTTTTTCGCATAAATTTCTTATAATCGTCAATTTTTTTTTTCAATCGGTCAGTGTTGTTGTGAAAATATGGCAGGTAATTAAAGTTTGTGATTTGAAGCCGAAGTTTAACGATTGTCACCTGTTTGCTAACAATCAACAAAGAAGCATGCAAATTGAGTACGTGTTTAACATGTAAATTCAGATAATAGTTTATTTTAAGGACATCCATGCGTATTGCGATCACCGGATTTTTACGAGATGGGTCACACTGAGGTCACTTTGCATACGGAAAATATGTCGGGGGGATTGCTTCCTAGAAGGAAGCAATTCAAATTAAGTAAACTTCTTCTAAATATGAACAAATTAAAGAATTTTCTTCAGAATAAAGTATATGTACATAAGTTTTATAGTGACATATATCCATTGAGTTATAAAAAACATATGCATGATTTTTTTTAATTTGAGGTTTCTTATGACTTTAAATATTTTAAATTCTCGCATGGAATAGACCATTTACATTTCAAGTTTTGCCAACATACAATTAACTTTTAGTTGAAAGATGCATGCTTTTTTAATTAGTTGTTAGTGGCCTTGAACTAGCTGTCAGATAACTGTAAGTACTCTCAGATCTGTTCATTGTGTCTTTCTGTGTCGGGATGTATAAGTACCAGGCCACGTCCACTTGTATTTTGTCCATCTGATGAGTTAAGCCTTTTTCAACTGATTTTTATAGTTCGTTTTTATGTTGTACTGTTAAACCACTGCCCCAGGTTAGCGGGAGGATTGGGATATCCCGCTAACATGTTTAATCCCGCCACATTATTTATGTATGTGTCTGTCCCAAGTCAGGAGCCTGTAATTCAGTAGTTGTCGTTTGTTTATGTGTTACATATTTGTTTTACGTTCAGTTTTTTTCGTTTGAATTGTTTTACATGGTCTTATCCTTTAACAACAAACTAGACAGCATTGTATCCCAATTTAATAGCACACAACTATATACTATATAACTAAACAACAGGCTGAATATTCAAAGAAACTATCAACACGGTTTTTTTTTATCGTTTACACAGTTATTAAACCAAAATAATTTTTTTTATTAATTAAGTTACAGCTTTGCTGACCGGACCCGAGACTTCGTCGAATTTGAATAATCATTCTCACTTTCCCCAAAAGCAGTTTCTGGCAATGTGACCCATCTGGCCACACTTAAAACACACTCTATTTGGACAATCTCGTGAATAATGGCCAGTGTAGTGGCAATTATAACATACAACTGCATGGGCCCCCATACAGTCTCTGGCAAAATGACCATATTGTCCACAACTATAACATGTGATGCCTCTACAATAAATTAATTGAAAAGTATGAGGCACAAAATGTTTTGAAAGTTTTACTGATATCAATTTGGTATAAATATAGCATGAATCATTTGTACCAAAATGTATCTAATTCATATATCTAGACCAGGCCGTTTGTTTAATCGTTTATGTCTATGATATTTTGTCATTTCGTGTTCTCTTATAATTTACAATGTGATTTGCTATTTGCTCATTGTTGAACCTATACTTTCCTACATTGGCCAACAAAAATGAAGTCTTATCTTATCGTGGTATTTAATCCGTCAAACCAGAGAATCCCGAACGGTCTTAAAACAGGATGTAGAACTGAACTTTGTTAAATCTTTGGCCACAGGATCTATTTTTAATAAGTTTACAATTTAACAATAGGAGTTGCAAAAACGGCAATTGAATGATTCAAAATTTATTTAACGATTATTACTGTTACCAACCTGGTGCAATATTAAAGTCAATAATTAGGAAAAGTGAATAGGTCGTTTACACGATAAACATGATAATAAAACATCATTTTTACAATAATTTGAAAGATATATCCATACACATATTGTCCCATTTTTTTTTAATATTTTACGAACATACACCAGATGCATATAACACTGATATATTGAGGATGTTACCTTTGCTGTCTATTAATACAATGATACGACGAACTATATGTAAGATAGAAAACTACATTTAAGAATTGAATGCTCTTTTTTGTAAATTTATTGGGGCGTAAAAGCGTTAACCGAAGTACACTTTGTATGAAGCGCGGAAGCGCTTCATACTAAAAATGTGTGAACGGTCAACGCTTTCACAACCCTAGAAAGTTACAAAAAAAAGCATTCAATACTTATAATTACATTTTTACCTATAGGATCATGAAAACACACGGTCACATGACTAAATCATGTCTATGGGCTGATAACAAAATAACGTCAGCCAATCAGAAGACACGTTACATCCACAATTGAATTATTGGACTGTATATCTTGTTTAATATTTGGAGTTTGAGACTTTTGTTTCTGCAAGCAGTCACATGCTTCATTTACTAGAATGTTATTGACTGCAAATTATCAACACTTTTTAACAAATACACAACATTTTTATCCAGATTTTAAATGATAGCAATACGTACTCAGGCCCTTCTTCTTCATTGTCACTATCATTGCTGTAAAAAGATATATCAGTGTTTAAAGAAAAACAAATTAACTTTTGGTTTTTATATACATAACATACACAGCAAACTAGTAATCGGACACAATACATGCATATTTCTACATGGCATTTGTTAATACAAGTATCAAGGCTTTATAACTCTACGGTCGATGATAAAAGGGCATATAGAAGAAAGTGCGGTTATTTAGATATTCAACAGCAGTCTAGCAAATTATGATGGGTTCATACAATTTTTGAAGAAATTACTTCACCATAACCATTTGGAATTTTTGGTTCATTAGCTTTCTTATAAGTGGTTACACCTTTCAGGAATTAATTATAAGTAACACCAGTATCATATTCTTTGATTGTTCTTTTAAATTCCTGACCACGACCAAAATCATTTTACAGAATATCAAGGGGAAAACGGCAAACAAACTATCAGTCTAGAAAAAACTATAGATAAAGCAACAACTAACGTATCTGAGTTACAGCTCATATACTAAGCACGTCGTGCTGTTCTAGTTTAAAAAAATGACAATAAAATTAAAATCTTTAGTTTCTTTTTCAATTGAACATAATGGTTTTTTTTCATTCTTGCACATTTATCGTTCATCCTAATGTGTCTTTTACAAATTTCGCTCGGTTTTGGTTTGTTACCCCGATTTTGTTTTTTGTCCATGGATTTATGAGTTTTGAACAGCGGTATACTACTGTTGCCTTTATTTATCTTAGTGTCGATTATAGTAAAAAAAAAAACTAAACGTCATCCAACACAAAAGCGTTTAGCGGCTAATTATGGCCGTTCTCTACAAAGTATGAGGCACAAACTGTTTTAAAAGTTGAACTTATATCAATTTTTTTATAAATATAGCATGAATCATTTGTACCAAAATGTATTTTATTCATATATCGACTATACCAGGCCGTTGGTTTTTATCGTGTATGTCTATGTATAGCATTTTGTCATTTCGAGTTCTCTTATAATTTACCATGTGGTTTGAACCTATAGTTTCCTACATTGGTCAATGAAAATGTAATCTTATCTTATCGAGTTGTTTAATCCGTCAAACCAGAGAATCCCAAAAGGTCTTACAAACAGGATGTAGAACTGAACTTTGTTAAATCTTTGGCCACAGGATCTATTTTTAATAAGTTTACAATTTAACAATAGGAGTTGCAAAAACGGCAATTGAATAATTCAAAAGTAATGATTTATTAAACGATTATTCCTGTTACCAAACTGGTGCAACATTTATGTCAATTATGGGAAAAAGTAAATAGTTCGTATACTTCAAAAACCATGATAATAAAATATCATTTTCCCAAGCAATTTGAAAGATATCTCTACACACATATTGTCCCCATTGTTTTATATATATATGTTACAGTAAATAGGTGAAATTAGGAATTACACGTAATTACTAAACATTTCAGTAAATACCTGTAATCACTAGCCAATTTAGTAATTACATGTATTTACTAGTTGTTTCAGTGATTACTGGTAATTACTGATTTTTTTTGTCAATTTTTCAGCTATTTACTAACTTGATGTTTTTGTTTTAAAATTAAAAACAAAATTCAAATACTAAATAAGAAAGTAAAGGGGTAGGGATTTTAAGGGAGCTTACTTAAGGATGTAGGATATAAGGCACACCAAAAGTGCATACTCTTTAGTGTTTGTGAATTGAAACTGGAAAATGGTTGTTTTATAGGTCTTGAAACTCCGTAAATATATGCATGCAAGACAATGATATCAATCCAAAATTGATTTTCATAATTTTGTTAAACTAAAATATCAATCATTCACTGTGGTTTAAAACTTTAAAATAACTTCCTCCAAATATCCTGAATTTCTACCAAAATTGTACAGAAGCAAAATGTTTATGATCATAAGATAATATCTGAAAGTAAAGTTTGTAAAACATTCCTTTTTTCCTATATTACATATAAACATGATAAATGGTCTACTTTCCCCAGTTAACATTACATACACTCTGGAGTTAAAGTTTTTAAAACATTAGATGTTATAAACCATCCTGGATTTTTACCCAATTTTGACAGAACTAGTTAAAAGATAGTATCCATAGGAAAATTTTAATATTTTTTCCTCATTTTTGTTGAGCCTGCGATTAACAGCAAAAGAAGGCGAGACTATTTGTTCTGCAAAACTCTTACAATTTTAATAGCTGAATACATCAATAACCCATCTCCAGCTCGGGGTTGAATTGAAGGTCACATGAATACGTATGCAATGAGGTCCTAATATTCACTCGCAAGTGTACAACTCATCAACCTTGTTTCTTAGCTAATTTAACAAAATAGAACCAGATTGGCTGCTAACAGTGAATTATAATTTCACTATATCATTTTTATAAATGATTTAACAACAACAAAAATTTGTTTTTCATATCTCGAAGCTAATGCACATAACAGTTCATTCCAGTTCTTAGCCTATATAACGTTATCTTATCTTTACAAGGTAATAAGTCTAAATATTCTTCAAACTCAAAGTGGTTTTTTAAGTTAAATTTTCCATTTCTGATTTCCATGTCTGCTGGAATTGGTCAAAAATTATCTGTATAATGCTCAACTTTAACCATTTCGGATTAAAACTAAAGTTACTTTGATTTAACCAAATATTTGAAAATCCATATTTATTCAAGATATTTTTAATACAAATCAACCATACCATATTTTTAGAGTACTAACTGATCTTCTAGTTATTATGACAATATCTTTTGATCATCTGATCATAATACAACATTGTTTAAGCAGTCAGTAAATAGGTGTAAAAATTCGTTTTAAAATTAGTATTTACTGGTAATAACTGGGCAGATTTAGGAATTACTTGTATTAACTAAGTGCATCAGGAATTACCTGTAATTCCTAAATTTCAGTAATTACATGTAATTCCTAATTTCACCTATTTACTGTAACATATATATATATTAAGAAAAATACCCCAGATGCATATAACACTGATATTTTGAAGATTTTACCGTTGATGTCTATTGACAAAATGATATAAAGAACTGTATGTATGATAGAGAACTACATAAACAAACAAAAAATAAGGTTTTTATGCTCAAGTTGTAAAATTTCCATTATTAATGGTAGAGTTGCTCCAATAAAAAAAACACCTTTATTTTGAATAAACAATTTGAGGTTAGAAAGTTAAAAAGCTTGACCGTTATTGTTTTGGGGAGAGGTGCCAAGCTTTGTATATAAACGAAATACATTTATGTTGATGTTTGTTATAACAAAATTTTGACCTTATTTTACATTAACTCTTTATAAAGCACCGACCATTTATTTTTTGTATGTTATTTTTTTCTGGGGAAAACGATGCGATATTTAGAACTATTTGTCTTGTCCAATATCATGCAGGATCTACATTCAATCAAAATAATCACAATAAGGTGGTATACAGGAAATAGACCTACTGGTTTTAGAAGTTGGAAACACTTATTTGGATATATTTATACAGTCGATTCCGGAAGAAGCTTAGTAATAATTGTTCTACCAACAATTGGGATAATCAAATCACATAGGTAATCGAGTTTTTTTTTAATATTGAGGGAATAGAACACATTGAGATAAAGAATGATAATATGTAAATGAAAAGTCAATGTATGGCTTGGGTTTGTTAGAGTGATTTCTTGGTGTTAGTGAGGGAAGACAAAACCCAACGCTTAATTTTGAAAGTTGACTTTTTCAATTTATATTGAGATAAACTTTCAAAGTTTTCACAGATATCAAATATCAAAACTTTTGTCGTATGGTGTATAACACGTATTAAGGATGGTTCAGATTTCCTAGATATTTCATCTTAAATGTGTAGGATATATTACATAGTTGGTTTCAGACAATCAATAACTGGCTACAACCTCCGGTTATATACCGTATAGCGGGTTATTTTCGCGGGGTGCAAATTTTCGCTTATTTTCGCGGACGGAACTAAATCGCCAAAATAAATTCCGCCAAATTAAAGGTGTACATACAAAGGTATTAATAAAAGTTTTTAATCCGCCAAAATAATAACCGCCAAAATATTTCGTATACCTTGTTCAATGAAAATCGCGAAATTTTACACCCGCGAAAATAACCCGCTATACGGTATGTTTTCAAATATACTATTATCAATTGAATCATTGGTTAAGTTAGTTTAAAGAAAATATAAAATAGACACGTCCATACGTGTTACTGCTCTGTACTTGAGAAACAAATTATTCAAATGTTTTTGCATGTATTGAATTAACACAGATGCAGAAAAATAGAGATTCATTCTAAATGTATATCATGAATATCTTGAAATATTTTGTAATTAAGAAATGACTGTTATATTTTATCTGTCTATGAAGAAATAACATAAAAAATTTGGTGCATACCGAATAACGCCCGTAGCGGGTTATTTAACAGTGTGCACCACACTTTTTATGTTATTTTGAATAGACAGAAAAAATATCACAGTCATTTCTTATAATTTAATTTTAAGTTCCATCTAAAACCGTAGAAAACCATGAAAAAACGTTGATGACGTCACGGTCACATGACTAAATTATGTCTATAGGCTGATAACAAAATGACGTCAGCCAATCAGAAGACGCGTTACATATGTTAAAACTCTTTTAGATCTTCTTTTAGTAGCAATAAACAAAAGAACTATGTCAATTGGACATGCTTTGATACTATTTATGCGCTTGAATTTTTACTTGATAACATTTTTGTTCGCTTTGGAGATTCCGTATATCGTCAAGTTATTGGAATTCCAATGGGGACTAACTGTGCACCACTTATTGCGGACCTGTTTTTGTATTGTTATGAGTTAAAATTTATGACTAAAATTAGCAAAGACCCATCAAAACAACATTTGATACAAAAATTTAACAATAATTTTAGATATTTGGATGATATATTGGCTCTCAATAATGACGACTTCAGTATGTATACTAAAGAAATTTATCCTGTAGAACTTACTTTTAATAAAGCTAATGATAACAATGACCACTGCCCTTTCCTCGATCTTGATATCTATATCATGAACGGGAAGCTTAATACAAAAATTTATGATAAAAGAGATGATTTTTCATTTCCTATTGTTAATTATCCATTTTTAGATGGTGACGTTCCATTGTCACCATCTTATGGTGTGTATATATCTCAACTTGTACGATTCGCTCGTGTATGTAACAACGTATTAGATTTTAGCGAGAGAAATTTATGTATTACTGAAAAATTATTACACCAGGGTTTTCGATATCACTAACTGGTCAAAACATTTACTAAATTTTATCACCGGTATAAGGAAATAATTCGTAAATATAACTCAACATGCAGACATCTTATACGTTCAGGTATTTCACATCCAAAATTTTATGGAAATATTCTTTATAAAGCACAAAAATGTCAGTATTCTCCTCAAAAACTAACAAAATCTTAAAATAGACTTATTAAAAGGGGATATAGTTACGATACTGTTGTCAGGTCATTAAAGATTGCTTATTTTGGCTTTAACATTGATTCACTGATAGGGTCTTTGCATCGGAACTAAACACATTTATTTCTAAAAAAAACAGTTGCTGGCATGACACGGGTTATGTTCTTCTCATATATTTTATGATAGTATGATACTAAACCCCTAACGGGAGGGATTGTACCTGATATTCATATGATGAAGACATAATCTTTCAATCAGTTTAATTGAGGTCTGGAGCTGGCATGTCAGTTAACTGCAAGTAGTCTGTTGTTATTTATGTATTATTGTCATTTTATTTATTTTCTTTTGTTACATCTTTTGACATCGGACTCGGACTTCTCCTGAACTGAATTTTAACGTGCGTATTGTTATTCTTTTACTTTTCTACATTGGCTAGAGGTATAGGGGGAGGGGGTTGAGATATCATAAACATGTTTAACCCCGCCGCAATTTTGCGCCTGTCCCAAGTCAGGAGCCTCTGGCCTATGTTAGTCTTGTATGATTTTAAATTTTAGTTTCTTGTGTATAATTCGGAGTTTAGTATGACGTCCATTATCACTGTACTATTATGCATATTTTAGGGGCCAGCTGAAGGACACCTACGGGTGCGGGAATTCTCGCTACATTGAAGACCCGTTGGTTGCCTTCGGCTGTTGTTTGCTCTATGGTCGGGTGGTTGTCGCTTTGACATATTCACCATTTCCTTTCTCAATTTTACATCCCCAATTAAACTATTGGACTGTAAATTTTGTTTAATTTTTGGAGTTTAAGGCTTTTGTTTCTGCAAGAAGTCACATGATTCATTTACTAAAACGTTATTGACTACAAATTATCACCACTTTTTCAAAAATACACAATATTTTTTATCTAGATTTTAAATGATAGCAATACGTACTCAGACTCTTCTTCTTCATTGTCACTATCATTTCTGTAAAAAAAAAAAATAACAGTGTTTAAAGAAAAACAAATTAACTTTTGGTTTTTATATACATAACATACACAGCAAACTAGTAATCGGACACAATACATGCAGATTTCTACATGGCATTTGTTAATACAAGTATCAAGGCTTTATAACTCTACGGTCGATGATAAAAGGGCATATAGAAGAAAGTGCGGTTATTTAGATATTCAACAGCAGTCTAGCAAATTATGATGGGTTCATACAATTTTTGAAGAAATTACTTCACCATAACCATTTGGAATTTTTGGTTCATTAGCTTTCTTATAAGTGGTTACACCTTTCAGGAATTAATTATAAGTAACACCAGTATCATATTCTTTGATTGTTCTTTTAAATTCCTGACCACGACCAAAATCATTTTACAGAATATCAAGGGGAAAACGGCAAACAAACTATCAGTCTAGAAAAAACTATAGATAAAGCAACAACTAACGTATCTGAGTTACAGCTCATATACTAAGCACGTCGTGCTGTTCTAGTTTAAAAAAATGACAATAAAATTATAATCTTTAGTTTCTTTTTCAATTGAAAAATAATGTTTTATTCATGTCCTTGAACATTTATCGTTCGTCTTATGTGTCTTTTACAAATTTATCTTAGTGTCGATTATTGTCCAAAAAAAAGATAAACTAACGTCGGCTCCAAAAAAAAAAGAGTTGAGCGGCTAATTATGTCCGTTCTATGAACTCCAGTACTAAGAAGTCCTTAATCTAATGGCAAAACCAAATGATGAAACACAGCAAACGAATTGAAGCCAAAGCAAGCTTATAGAACATGTGTGTAGAACTAAGGCTTCTATAGAAAAAAAGTGACAGCATTAAAAGATAAACATTGTTTTCAGCTTTTTTTCATAAAGGAAAATGCCTTGGCGTATCACCAATACAGAAGGACTTGAATTGCCACATAGAATAAAATCTCAACTTACATTATTTTATTCAAACTCTGGTTAAAGTCATATGAAACGAGTGAGTGGTTAAAAATAAAGTTTATCCAATTCTTGAACCAATGCATGTATATATCATAAACTTAATCCTCTGTGCACGATTTTATTTCGCAAATATATCATATACTCATCATTTTTTTTCTCTCTGTTTGTTATGATTTAACAAATATGGCTGCTCATTAAATGCAGTGTTTTGAAGCCGAGTTTTACCGATTGTCACCTTATTAGTAAATAAATCACAAAAAGCATTGGTATTGAGCACGTGTTTAACATGTCTAATCAGATATATGTTTATTTCAATGACAGATCCATGCGTATTGCGATCACTGGATTTTTACGAGCAGGGTTACGCTCGGGTCACGTACTATGCATACGGAAAATATGTCGGCGAATTGCTTCCTGGAAGCAAGCAATTAAAAAAAGGTAAACTTCTTCTAAATGTGGACAAATTAAAGAATTTTCCTCATAAAAAAGTATATGTACATAAGTTGTATAATGAACACTATCTATTTAGTTATAAAAAACATATGCATATTTTTTTTTAATTTGAGGTTTCTTATGACTTTAATATTTTTCTAATTAGCAAATATTTCACATCTCCTTATTTGAATATTGATTTAAATAATAGTTACTAAATCAAATTCATAATAAGACAAAAACTTGGTATCAAGAGTTTCATCATCCAATTGATATTGAAGCTTACTTTTTGAAATCAGTTGGTGAAATTTATCTCTTCTCACAAAATCTCAGTAATAAATTTTAAAATTAAGAAATAATTCATGGGAGCCATAGATTGTTGGAAATTAACACATGGTCTGAGCCGTGATATTCGAATTTAATCCTGAGCGTTAGCCTAAATAAAATATTATACGATTTTGGATGGCTCGCGTAACAAAAACTTTCAATTATAGCGTTTTCATTTGTATGAAAATATGTTTTGAAATGACTCAAGTGCGCCAAAATCATTAATTGACTTTCGTGGAATTTTAATTTATTTTTATTTTGTATGATTCTTATATTATATTTAGATCTACTGAGCTTGACAGTTTTCAAACTTGTGTAAATACGAATGGAATATAATTTGCATTGTAATGCATGCTGATTATGCTGTTCGGAAATGACAAAAGAGTATATAGCTGTACAGATTTGGTTTAAAACATTTTGAAACAGATGCAGTAATATTTTATGTGTGAATCTTTTTAAAAAACGATAAAGAATTGTGTTATATCAAATATTTGATCATTGAATGAATGCTTTTTCTTCTGGTTTGGTAAAACTTAAGGTCAGAAAGAAAATCTAAATCAATAACTGCTCAATCAAAGCGCAACAACTAAATTTTGATGCCGCTGTATTGTCTTTAACATGTTGAAAAGGTTTCGTCATGTCGTGTTTTTTCTCATTTGGACATACTATTTTATCAAATACAATCGACATTTTTACGCACAATATTCCTATATATAACTGGACTTTAAATTATAGAAATACATACTGCGATCCATCTGATTCCTTATCGCTTTCTTTTCTGTAAAAAAAAGAGTTTCTGAAACTATTGTTGTAAAGCATTTCTTCGGTTTTCTTTTGAATATATAATTCTTTAATATGAACGTACTATTTACACGCTTTCTTGCCTGCAGATTGTATGTTGTGAAAAACCGATCTATATTTAATATAGGTTGTTTTATACGAATTGGCCATTACCGGATTGTTTTTCTCTGATTTCGTGAAGTCCATTCATTGTCAAATAATATTTCATAAATATTCAATAAAAAATTGTGTGGATCACTAAAGTTTGATTTCTCAAAAGTCTTTTTTACTGTTTAGTGTACTTCATACATCTGCAGAACAATGGCGTTGATCGTACAATCATTCCTGGTGCAACATAACCAAAGCAGGTAGTTTATTGCACATTATTATCATTATTTGTATGAGGCAGATGACTTACGATGAGCTCTCGGTGATTATAGGGGTTTTTATGTATGTTAAACAGTTTTGAACTCAGATCAGCAAATGTTCTGGAAATCGTAGGCTTTTTCGAAACAAATTTTGATAGAAATCGTACCTATGATACTATCAGATTATTACATGCAATGTTCATATCGCATGTATTATCAGTCCTAGGTTCAATATAAGCCCACGGGTGTGCGATATGAAAAATGACATGTTATGATAGTATAATTCAACAGTAGAGAAAAATAATAGATTCAGATATTGATCCATTTACGTGGTTCCCGAAAAGAAGTTGAAAGAGTTAAAAGTCCACGGACTTTGTTCTCAAAATTTGATACATTCAATATGAAAATTGTCTATCATATGTCTCAACAGAGAAAAAAAACATTTTAATATGACGAACGGAGAAAAAATTAATTTAACAATATACATAATGAATATTGCTTGTTAGAGTTAAATTTTGATAGAAATCGTACCTATGATACTTTGTAATATTGCATAAGAAAACAATTATCAAGTGGGACAGGAAAGGGAAAAAATAGTTTTGCCCGGTATGTCTTAACCGCGTGTCGTTACGGTCCTATAGAGTGTAATAGGCATCGAATCAAATAGATAAACTCATCACAGATACAAGGACCAAATTTAGCATATACGCCAGATACACGTTTCGTCTACAAAAGACTCATCAGTGACGCTCGAATCCAAAAAAGGCCAAATAAAGTACGAAGTTAAAGAGCATTGAGGACCAAAATTCCTAAAGGTTTTGCCGAATACAGTCAGGTAATCTATGCCTACAGTTCTCCCATTATGCTTCCTTTTTTAATATCATAAAGCTGCTACACAGACAAAATTCACACACATACAAATCACGTAAATTTCACCTCAAACGGGCTTGGCAAAGTCAAAATTTCAATCCTGGAATCTAGGATGAGTTTGTATATACGTGAATCTCTAAAGATATCAGTTTATGTGAGTTTCAAGTGAATTTCATTTTTCAACATGATTTTGTTTTTAAATTAAGTAATTCAAATACCATTATATTTTGAAATTTATAAAAATTCATGTAAAAGGTTGTTTTTTTTAGTCACTTGAGATTCAGAAAATTTTACGTGAGTTCCATGCATAAACTCCTTTGAGGTGAATTTTACGTAAAATTTTTCATGTGAATTTCATGAATATTCTTGTGAAATTCACGTGAACAAATCTTATCTCTACACCCGATGAGTGACATAAGATTATATTGATTTGTTTCTTTATATTTTTCTTTTGTTCGTATTATAACTGTAGGCCCCTTCTATCGGTTGAGCCAAAGAAGTGCATTGGCGTATGTTTGTATACCTTGTGTTGTTAAATTGTATGCTCCTTTGTTGTGTCATTAAAACAAATCAAAACAATACTTACTCGGACGGGGAAGATTTTGTTTCGGTAGCAGCTGCTTCCCTGTTAATAAAGATGTGAAAATGTCAGTGGGTAACTTGCACATTTTTTATACCCCCCTTGATGGTCTATGATTCAAATAGCAAGTTGAGGAATCATATTACAATGCAAAATCATTTGAGTTATGAATGTTTAAGTAAAGTATGGATTGGGTTCAGCTGAAAAAAGGTTACAAAACAGCATTTCGGAAGCTGCAACAGATTTAAAGACACCCCTTAACACAATTCTGTCCATATTTGGAGTTAGTGTCTTCTATGATTTTGATATGTAATTTGATGAAAAAATAGTAAAAATATTAGTGAGAATGCGCAGGTGGATTTCTTTTCATTTTCATTTATTGTGTATTGTGCACTACGAAATATTCCTGGGCCTAATACTCTATCAATTAATGCTAGCATTCTCATGTCTTTGCGTATGAATGCTGCAAAACAGAAAGATATTATCTGTAAGACCACAAGTTGTCAGATAAGCATTTGATTTTGAAGTATCAAGAGGCAGGAGATAATAAACGGACATTCAAAACTCATACGATATGAAGAAACAAGAGCTTCGACGTATATTTTTGTTTGTCTTTGAATGATCGATATACAATGAAACATGGCTAAACCAAACATGTTCTCAAGCATTATATGATAAAGATATTATCTTTCAGCCAGTTTAAATGAAGTCTGGAGATGAAATGTCATATACGATAAGTAGTCCTTTGTTTATCTATGTATCATTGACATTTTGCTTATCTTATTTTGTCACCTTTTCTGACATCGGACGCTTAAAAAAATTAAATTGAGTTTAACTGCGCATATCGTAATGTGTTTCTTTATTGTACATTGGCAAGATGTATAGGTGAAGATATTATAAAAACATGTTTTAGATGTTGGTTTTTTTTAGTCGTTTATATGTTTAGGTTTAAGCATGAAGTCCAATTTCACTAAACTAGTACTCATGTGTATTTAGGGACCAGCCAAAGCCCGCATGGTGAAGTATTTTCTCGCTGTGCTAAAAAGATTTTCAGCTGGTTTTTTTATTCTTTGGTCGGGTTGTTGTAACTTTGTCATTTATCCCGTTTCCATTCTCAATTTTATTGGTTCAATAATGATCATAAACATTATATCGTCTCGAAATTAAATTTTTCTTGATCAAGACCATTTAAAAAAATCTACGTCAAAATAGTCAGGAAGATCGAAAAAATAAAATTATTTATTCCCAATTTTATTCTTTATTAGTTTTCATATCCAGATAAAAATTGGTGAATATAGTGTTTTTTTCATAAACATAAGGCTGTTGTGTGTTTTTTGTAAATGATTGTTTGTTTTGAGATATGACACAGTGATGACTGCTGTACCCATATTTTGACTAGTTTATTTATTATGTCAGTTTTGTTAACGCAACGTTGTAAATATAAGAGAATTTAATGCGACTGTCATACAAGTGAGAGGTTGAACGCTATAAAACTAGGTTCAATCCACCATTTTGTACATTTGAAAATGCCTGTACTAAGTCAGGAATGTGAAGGTTGTTGTCCATTCGTTTGATGTGTTTTATCATTTGATTTTGCCTTTTGATTAGGGACTTTCCAATTACTTTCAGTATTTTTGGGATTTTACTTTTTTATAATAATAAGGTGATAAGTAAAATATCACGAATTTATCTCTTTAAGATTATGTGGCAATGTTAAAGCCAATTCTGTTAAATCTTCAAAGGAAAACTGATATTGTTTTTCTTAATAATACATACTTTTCTTCTAAAAATGCAATAGTCCATCCCATTTTATGAATTTCCTCATCCTTTTGTGTCATCAGTTTCGTACACCTATTAAATAAATTATTGTCGGGTTGACTTCCCCAGAATTGCAGACAAAACTTATGAAATTTAATAGTAAATTTCTTTTGACTATATGTATTTACCCAGCGTTAAATATTGTTATAACCAGATACATGGCCATTCAAGGCACATGACAGTACTCTTTATGACGACTACCAAACTTCTATACAATTAAGATCACAACAGGAAGGGGAGTCAGCGCGATACCACACCATGACACAAAAAAAAGAAAAAAAGACATCAGTCACGAGAACACTTCACATTAATATTGAAATTGAGCAAAAATAACAAATAGCACGTAAACAGTAAATTAAAGGATAAATGGAGCCTATTTAGGTCACCTGGACATCTACTTTTTGGTTTTGTCCACAAGACAAGAATGGATAAAAATTGTTATTTCAGGACAATAACTCCCATAGAACTGGACTCACAATTTCGAATAAGTTTAATGATTTTAAGATCTAATTTTGCTTGTCAAAATACATTTTCTCTCTTCCTTTCAAATCAAAAATTGGTTAACATCGTTTTTTGTTTGTAAAAGCTCCAATAAGGAGTCGACTTATTTGAACTTCCTGATTATTTATGTTTATATATAGTTTTTCTTGTGAATATACTTTTTTGTCAAAAACTCAAATTGTTAAATTCCATTATTAGTAGGCAATTAATCCTATATGTAGCAGATAATGCTATTTTGTAAATCAAATAATGCTGATCTGCTTTGGATTTTATAGTTTTCTTTATGTTTTTGAGTTTTTACAAAAATACGAAAAAACTACTATTGATTGAAAAGTTTGGCTGTGATGAGCTTTTGATGTTGTCATTTGTATAGGATCTTTTCGTTCAAAATTTTCCTCGCAGTTCGGTATTTTTGCCATTTTACTTCAGGTAAATTTGTGTAGACAAAGATGAAAAGCTAATATACGTTGCACGTAAATTGGCCTCTTATTTTTCCATACAAGACCTCGTGAAGTTTTTATTTTACCTTTTGGGAATACGTATCATCATATTTTATCGTAGCCCTTTAGACATTTTTTTTTATTATATGTTCTTACCTTTGAAGCTCTTTTTGAAAGACTATGTTTTCTTTCAGTAACTGATCAATTCTCGTCTGATGAATCTTGCAGCTTCGACATAGGCTTGAAAATAATCCAACAATTGCCATTTGGTTTTATTAAGACATCTCAATGTATGATTGTATTTTAATATACTGATGTGTGTAGCATATGCATTTGTCCATATGTTCAATTGATATCTTACAATAAAAAAAAACCTAGTATTTGATACCAAAGAAAGACATGTTTTTTATTTAATAACTGTGCATGTAAAACGGGACATATTGCACAAAGATATAAGAACAGAAACCCCCTCACATATTACAAGTATTCGTTTGTATGAAGTATTGTTTTCAAAACAAGCGACCTCTTCAAAAACTGAAATACTTTCAGGTTTCCCGACAAAATAACTTCATTAATTTACATATAGCACAGTATGCGGTATGAAATTTGCTCATTGTTTAAGGCCGTACGGTGGCCTTTAACTTATATTTTTTTTTCCTTTTGTCTCTTGTGAAGTGTTGTCTCATTTTCAATCATCTTTTTATATAACCCTCTCTTAATTGTAATGAGAACTTGTTGCTTAACAAAATGAATGTATAAATTTACCTTTCGTCGGATTTTGATTCCAAATTTTCTATGATTTCTTTATACAACACTTTATTTTCAAAGGAATGTAATTTAGCCGTTGGTGGTTTGTCTGGCACATTAGCTAAGTTTTGAATATCGATATTAATTACTCCATAACACGAGTGGAAAGTTATGTCATGTTTTTCAGGAAGAATATTTTCTAGCTCTGATATAATTTGCGTGTACTGTTTATATATAACCTCATTATTTTTCATAAATGATTCGTAATTCTGCTGCTCCAATATTTTATTATCTTCGACTTCCGTTATCTTTATATTCTTTCTTCTTTCGATAAAAGTCTGAAGATCTTTACTGGTAGAAGTTATGGTTTCAATGCAGGATTTGCTGTCATCATTGAGCTGATCGATGTAGCTCCTAACTTTAACCTGAATACTTAGTACCGCTTCCATTTTTGCTTTTAAACCAGTAATTTGTTGTTTGGCATGCTCCCTTTCCTCTGACACTGCTTCGGCAATTCCAGAGAATGAATGGTCCTTGTGTGTTGATATTACACATTTACTGCAAATAAAATCACTGCACTTCACACAAAGAAACAAAAACTCCTTATCATGCTTAGGACATTGCGACTTTTGACTGAAAACTGCAAGGTCTATGGTGCTGGTGTTTGTAATTGTATGTCCACTTGTTGCAGGAATCATATCATGTCGTTCACGACATATTGTGCATAATGCGTGTTGACATTCATAACAGTAAAATATACCATTACTTTCAGAACACATACGACAGATTTGTGTAGAAATTTGTGCCATATCAATCGCACAGCCTAGGAAGTTAATGGCTTCCACCTTGATAAGGTCATTAATTGTTGGTGTAACAGGTATGTTATGGCTTTTAATATATATCTATTACGTAGTACTCACCTGTTCGTTAACTTTTTCAGATAAGAAAATATTACTGAAACGTGTTATAATGTATTTTCCCGCTTAGTTTTGAAAAAAGAAGCAAACATTTGCATTAACGACACATTTCAAATAATATCGCTTAACAGAAGTTTAAATTAAATTTATTGTGCTTTTCAAACACTTTTCAATAAGTATTGGAAACAAGGTAAACTGACTACTGTTTTGTGATCTATTCCATGAGAAAGTTTCTTTTCTATTGTTCTGGCGAGCCCTTCACAAGTTTCCCTTTGTACAAGTGCAAGTAAAAAATGCAGGTGCAATTGCTTTCTATTTGTTTATATTTCATAAATTAATCTATATATTCTATTTCACATGCATACACAAAACTTCCCTTAACAAGAACTATCTTTAAAAAAGATATCCGACGTATCTAAATTTGAGTATTATGTTTAAAATTCATTTCGATAACCTTCAGAAGCACAATGACTAAATGATGCAGGACCTCTTTAAAATCTCCATCTGAATGTAACTACAAGAAATTCTTCACTAAGTCTGGTTATATTAAGGCAATAATATATAAGAATATTGTGATGATACCTAAAAATTTTATTTGCCAAAAAATCCAGTGCAAATAAAAAAAAACAAATATACATTTACTACTGTTTACATTAAACTTAATTCATGGTTAACAAAGCTAGAAACTATTTGTAGTATAAGTAGTATCTTTCTGTTTACATTTACCCAAACCCCCGCGGAAATCTCACATGCGTTGGTGCGTTGCCAAAGGTTCAACAAAGTTTACATTAAAAATTATATAATTGTCCCGAATAAACAGCTGTCATGGATGCAAAGAGGTATTGGAGAAACAATTATTTTAATAAAAATATAAATATTTGTAAGATCTAGTTCAAATATTTATAGTTTTTCACTTGCTTTCCATCACGATATAATTTTCGAGACGTTTGTTCAAACACAACCAAATCACCCACCGTGACAGCTTTTTGTCCAATCACAGAAAGGATTTTCGAGCATGCGTATTCTGTTGCCATAATGAAGCGTCTTTAAGTTCAAAGGGCACAAACCGAAACTATACCGACTACGTCGGGAAAAAACATTAAAAGGAAATGTATATTCATTACGTACCAGGGCTATCTCATCTAGGTATATTTATAGTTTTTCACTTGCTTTCCATCACGATATAATTTTCGAGACGTTTGTTCAAACACAACCAAATCACCCACCGTGACAGCTTTTTGTCCAATCACAGAAAGGATTTTCGAGCATGCGTATTCTGTTGCCATAATGAAGCGTCTTTAAGTTCAAAGGGCACAAACCGAAACTATACCGACTACGTCGGGAAAAAACATTAAAAGGAAATGTATATTCATTACGTACCAGGGCTATCTCATCTAGGTATTTTTTTATCAGTTTTTATTAGGCACGTTTGTTTTGTAATCGATAAATTGAATTATTGTGATGCATCATTTGTAAAATGAGTATGGAACGGTAATAGTTGTAATATTCTTCCTCATTTTCATCCGAGTCTCATGACCAATTTAGAATAGAAATCTACGCATTCAATTTTTATAAAAAGCATAAATGATAATAAGCAAACTTGTATATTATAATGTAAAATGTAATATTCAAAACGGAAAGTCCGTTATCAAATGTCAAAATCAAAAGCTCAAAAACTTCAAACAAATATATATCAACTGTCCTATTCATGACTTGGTACAGGTTGGTACCGGAAAATGCAAATGCAAATTATCTTCACCAATTTGCATACAAAAGAAAGATATTTATACAAGGAAACACAACAAATTAAAAGATTCAGATTGTTTTACTTTGTTAGGTTTAATCAGCACACTAAGTTTCGACTGACAATGACCTACTTTGTAATAAGCTAATTATTTACAACCTGTAATTTGTAAAAACGACCCCCTTTATATATTTGAAAAGCCTTTAAATGTGAAGACTATTTAGATCTAAAAATAAGTAAGTAAATGTGTGACTTTCCTATCCTTCCCCAACATTTTATAATAACAATTCATTTGGGATATTTATATAGATACAATAAAAGGGAACTGTAACTGTGAAATCATTTAAGAAGCCTGTGTTCTTTAATTGTATATTGTCCTATTTAAAGAGTTTACATCAATGATATTCATTTTTTCATGTTAATGAATGCCTGTTCGGTATCTTCCGCCTCTTTTTTAATTGTATTAATAATTTTGAATCGACAATTCATTGACACGCTTCACTTTCATTAAACCACAGATATGTCGTGAATTCCAATATTTCTATTTTATCTTTACGCATAACAATCTATAAACTGTTATTACATTGAAGTACTAGCACATGTTTAACAATATCGCATGTATCAAAACAGTGATTGATTGTTATTTACTATTAATTTTAAAACTGTTCACTAATAACCTAAATCAATATTTTGAATCGTCATTGATGTGACTTGAATCAGTTTATACTTTAAAGGGTATTAAAAATAGTGCTTGTTGAAAACATAATTTTGAGGATTAAACTCTTGTTTAATTAATTAGTAAATGTGGGAATAATTTCATTCAGGTATTTATAAAGTGTTTGTTTCGTTCTTTTCTATGACGTTTTGTAATTGGGTTGCAATAGTATCTTAAGTTCTTACTATGTATGTTCAAAGGGATATTACAGAGCATGTGCACATCAGATATACATATAATTTTCGTTGAGCATGCTGCTCAAGGAATGATTTGATGAAATTGTCATACAAATGAAATCAACCGTAGTATACCGCTGTTCGAAAGTCATATATCGATAGAGAAAAACAAAAAATAGGGGTTACAAACTAAAAACCGAGAGAAATACATCACCCATAAGAGGAAAACAACGAAACAACAGAAACACTAAGTACAGATGAGAGATAAATCTAGATATAAAACCAGGTTCAATCCACCAATGCCTACATAAAAAGTTTTCCATGGATTTTAGAATTTTTGTGACTTTACTTTTTTCGGCCAAACGGTATGAGATATGATGTGCATATTGACATACTTGTTCTCAACCACGTGTACACATGCATTTATCTGCATACAACATAACACACCCTCCTTGTATCATCCTCTTTTATAGTTTACAACAGAGATCGAATATCAATAAATATGGGTTTATAAACAGTTCATTATTTAAGTTCCTTTTATATGATCTCAGTATATACCGATTTTTGTACAAAATAAAAACAGACAAATTTTACACGTCCAAAACTGGAATTTCTCGTACTGTACTAAATAGTAAGTTACACTTCATAGTATGAACAGAAAGAATGTTTCATTTTTATTTTACACATGTCCCACTGTAATTGTTTCCAATACATATAGAAAGCACAGAAATCTCCAAAATTGTATAAGCTAATGAATTCTGAACGATTTCTTACAAATGCGTAAATTGAAATTGAGAATGGAAATGGGAATGTGTCAAAGAGACAACAACCCGACCTTAGAGCAGACAAATAGCCGAAGGCCAATAATGGGCCTTCAATGCAGCGAGAGACTCCTGCACCCGGAAGAGTCCTTCAGCTTAAACATATATTTAAGGAATATGTCGCTCGTAGTAAAATATTTAGCACAAAGGGCAAACCCGTGGTGAAATCAGTATAAATTCGAGCCCACATGAATAATTTCGATTCTATTTAGACAAATACGGCAATTCTTTTTGATCGAAGCACTCTAGATGAAGACGTTATTAGTCGTTCCCATAAATACACGCACCATTGAATTGACGTAAAAGAACGGAGCAAATAGAACTAGTGACATGCTTAAACTATTTACAATACGGTTTTTATATAGGTTCGGATGAATTAAATTGATAACTTACTTATAGGCTCTTCAGGAAAACATATATTCTACACGTGACCCTATTAAGTCGCATGGAGTTCCCTAGTGCAAAATGTTTTAACTGTGTATTTCGTATCCACACCGAATGAGCGATAAACAAAAAAGTATCATGTTGGTATGTAAGTTCTCTGTCTTTTTTATGCATAGTTTGTGTTCTAGTGACTGCTTAATCGATTACTTCCTTCGCCCGCAATCCAGCCTGTAAATTTGTTATCAAAATGTGACAACCGCAATGTTCTTCATGGAGTTACAAATTTGAAAACTGTGAAAAGTTGCCAATGTAAGATTGGTGTTGCATTCATTTGTTGACCACTACAATATAAATATAGGCATTACAACTGAAACTTTTTACATTTCATGAGCCAGAAGCACATTTCGTGATTTACTTTCAACAGGAACGCTCAAAACTGAATTCTTGAATTCCCCAAAATATATAATATGTGAAACAATTGAAAAACTACATAACCGAAGACTAAAAAAACTATATTTGACATTTCCTTCTTAGGTTTACTTTGTCCAATGAGATTTACTTGGTACAGGCATTTCCTCCTGGAGAAAATGGCTGATTAAATCGGTTTTGATAGCTATTTAATTTAAGCTTTCACTTGTTTGACCGTCGATTATATTGACAACTATGTGTGAGCAATACAAACTGACAAAACTTAGGGTACAACAGTCAACATCGAGTTATGATTATAATCGCTATATAAACACAAATTGTCAACAGCAAAAATTACACAAATGGCATGTAGAGATTATATATTGACAAAGCAAGAAATGGCGGAAAGGAACTTAAAAAATGACCTTAGCACAATATTAAAACTCATAAGTCGAAAATAATCTGACAACGCCATGGTCAAAAAAGAAAAAGACAAAAAAACAAACAATATAAAAACTAAAGACTAATAAAGCTGGTATGGTAAATATAATTGAGAAAGGAAAATTTAATGCCAAGGTTTTGATATTTTCCAATAAACTTTAAAAAATGGGATTTTGACAAAACATTTCTTTACAGACAGATTAAGGTGAATTTTGAGTTTGTCGGAAAAGGGTCTTTTCTTTGCAGAAAGCCTAATTTTATCACTGGTCAGCCGACCGTGCAAGGGCTGTATAGCCAGTCAAGGTCGTTAAAAACTTCCATGTGTTGTTTATCACTGGACTTTTTGACTTGTCTTCCATAAAAGTCATATGTTTGTGACATTTTGAACGTCTTTCACGTCGATTAACTAAATTTAAACATAAAAAAATACTGCCGTCTTTCTAAGTCAATCTTCATATAATTCAATAACACATTATCAACGTTCATTTCAAATTCACCCTGCGTATGCGTCATATTATACATTATTTGCGTAAGCTATCGACAAAAGGAGTTAAAACTGTCTGATGCCACTTAAGGCATGCGTTTTCTGCCACTGAAAATAACAATCCGATTATTTACGAAGTACGTTCAGTGCGATTCTGATATGTGCTTTCACACATGTTATATACAATAGGGATGTCAGAGGATACTATCGCTCGGTAATATCAAATATCAAATACCAAAATGATACTATATTTCCCTATCAAAACTTGTTTGCATAAACTGATATCTGAAAAGAATCAGCAACAATGTCTTTTCTCTTAATATATATCATCCATGATGTCCTAGATAACTGTTCATGCACTTCACGTGTAACATAATTCAAGTCTAACAGGACAACACATTTTTTCTGCAAGTTTGTTTTCCTTGATTGTAAAAAGTTAAGAACAGCTGCAAAAGTTTAAATTTATTATCTAGTTATTGTTATATTTAGAAATGATTGAAAATATCGTCTGGCCGTGTATCATATCCGAAAAGAACACAATCTGCTTTTACAAACCTTCCTACTTTGTCAAGCAACGATTTTCCGAGAGATTTGTACTGTGATACTAATCGCTGTCGCCTCTCTACTTTTGATATTTTACTAGACAACATTTGGGTATATTGTTTTACATTTGATGCTGTCAGAGAGGAAATATTAAAATTGGATATATTGTCTTCACAAAGAAATCCTCGAAAATATAAAGTCTGTCGGACCTTTTCAATAACATTCACTGATTCAAGACATGTTTTGTTGAGATTTTTATAATAATGCAGATCGTTGGCAATTTGTCGCAATTCTTCACTAAAGTTTTGTTCAATACTAAATTGCTTCATATCAATATTCCCAAGTTCATTAAATACATGATTCACATCATCACCAAAAGTTTCCATTTTTCCTATTATTTTATAATCAATTTCGCATGGTCTACAATGTTGATGTATAGGACTAAAATGATCCTCGAGAAGGCGTGGTTTGTATTCATACGTATCTACAACATATTCTACAAACTCGGCAAATGTGACGTCATATCCACATTCCATACTTTCTACTGTAGCGTTCTTTCTGTACTTTCTAATAATTTTTGCTCCATACACATTCCAGTAATGTGGATTTGGATATAAGAATTTGTCAATATATCCAGAAAAGAGTCTAGAATAAGGGTCTCTAACAAATAAGACTGAAAACGCTGATTTAGAGAAATTTTTCACATCTTCATCACTGTACTCCTGTGATATTTTTGGCAAATCCATTTTATGTACAAGCGACATGTCTGTCAGATTTGTGACGATCTTGTTTTCTAGAGACAGAAAAATTCTTTTCCAGAATGTGCATCCAACTTTCTGCACATAACAAAAAAGAAAGTTGTTTTGTTTATTGTATAATAGATATTTCTTTTTTGTCTGTTTCAGTTTCGCTCTTTGGTGATATAGTCTTGACTTGCAAGCTTGGTGTAAAACATGTATTCGTTGACTATACGATTTTGAATCCAATCTTTTTGCTTTCTTTGTAACTATGAAATAATAAAAACAAATATATTTAGTTACACCAACAATTTACATTAGGGAAACACGAACAAATTGTTCAAGTATGAAACAATTTGTTTTCATTGGCTAAATGTTGCCGTCAAATCCACAGTTGACAAGGCGTAACTAAGAAGGAACCCGCCATTTTGAAATGATTAAATCAACAAATAATCGATTACTACTATTTAATCGATAATAAAATAACAACTACCTCAAATTTGCCGTTTTAATGGAATTGTATTCGAATTTGAATCGTACAGGTAACTTAATAACATCCAGTTATGTCCATTTGTATGACGTCACGTTTGGCCATGATGTCTTTGTGGTAAAATCTTTCAAGTTTCTCGGATTTTTTTTATTTGTCAATTTAGACATTATTTCCAAGCTTTATCGTATTTTTTTTCTTTTCGTAATGCATTAGAATGAGAATAACAGTACTGAAGTTGAAGAGTTGCCACCGTCAATTTTGACTTGACGGTCGCAAATCTCCGTTTTACTGTTTCCGCTACGCGTCGCCAGTAAAACTGCATTTGCGACCGTCAAATCTACAATTGACGGTGGCAACTCTTCAACTACAGAACTATTATTCCTTAATTTTAGATGTTGTAGTTTTATACAATAGCAAACATCAATAATTCTATCAATTTAATATGATGGGGTTTTTTTTGGAAATTTTTAATCCTCAATGCTCTTCAACTTCGTACTTGTTTGGCTTTTTAAATGTTTTGATTTGAGCGTCACTGATGAGTGTTATGTAGACTAAACGTGCGTCTGGTGTACTAAATTATAATCCTTCTACCTTTGATAACTATTTGCCACACTTATAAATGCTTTATTATTCGCCCTAAAATAAGTTGATTTTACAATACTATCGATATTTGTGGCTCAACATAATTCTACTTAAAAGATTCCATCAGTCTATTCCTAATGTGAAGAATGGTCAACTCTCAGTTCATATTTATGACTTTAATGATGCATTTCCCTAATTCTTATTATAAATTATATATAAGTGTTAAAACCACATTTGATAACTTCTAACGGCTTATCAAAATATCAACTGTGCTGCTATGGATTGGAGTTTACGTAGTAGGTTATTTGACTTTCAAAAGTTTTAGTCTCTAGTGTGTTTTCCATTTTTCCTTTTTGAAGCCTGAAAATTGAACAATTAGAAAAAGTTCATTCAAGACACAATGGGTTATTATCTGACAAAAACGAAAATAACACCATAACAATTTCGTGCATCCGAGCGCTTATTTGGGTTTACGTCCAGCATGAACACTCAAACCCATATGCTTAAAAACTAATACTCATACAAATGAATACCAAGTGAGATTTGTTAATAATTAATGGTTCCTTTAAACTAGCCTCATACCAAATAAACTCTTCCTAGATACCAAGACTGAAACTTTTATGGCGCCAACCGCGCGTTTCATCTTCCAAAGACTCATCAGTGACGCGGGAATACAAAATAATTTGACAAATTCCGAATAGTTTTGCCAAATACAGCTAATGTTATCTATTCCTGAAGTAGAAAAGACTCAGTATATCAAAAATTCAAAGCGTTTGTTTACAAATTGATGACGTAGTCTTCGACACCAACTTGACGCCGCAAAAACAATAAACGTACGTCAAGTTTTTTAAATTTCGTCAAGGCGAGACAAAACTGAAAAGCAGTATATTAAGCACTGCTGTAAAAGCGCGAGGTTAGGCTAGCCACAAAACCAGGTTCAACACACCGTTGTTCTGTACCATACAGAAAAATGGCAGTTGTTATCTAACAGTTTGTTTCCATGTGTGTTGCATTGTCGGTTTTTCTGGGGGCACTTTAGTGTCTCTTTGTTTCAATGTTTTCCTCTTATAGTTGATGTGTTTCCGTCGGTTTTAGTTTATAACCCGAATATGTGTTCTCTCAATCAATTTATGACTTTTGAACAGCGATTTACTACAGTAACTGTGGCCTTTATTTACTTCATCTCAGGTCAATTATGTATCAGATGGTCGGAACCTTAGCTTCTTAGTAGTTTCTAAACTCTATGCCGGGGAAATATTTTTTTAATCATGACTGAACAGAAGCTTTTACCACTGAGTTCGTGATACTCTCTGCAATTAATAGTCCAGTGGATCAGTGTTATTGATCCAGTGCATCCTAATAAAAGACAATAGCAGCTTACAAACAAAAAAAGTTCATTAAACAAATAGTTGTAGCAGAGTTTATTCAGTGTGACTAAATGGATGGAAATGTACTTCCATGTGGCATCACTGTCATCAAGTATAGAGGAATAAAGAGATCCAATACCTTTTTCCTTTGTTTGAGAAAGAGTTTGGTTTGGTACTTTCTGACTTATCTAATACGGTATACATGTAACAATAATCCTTCAGACAAACTTCCAAATAATAAACTACAAATTTTCATCTATTTCATGAATTTTCAAACGCAAAGAGTTATCAAAGGTACCAGGATTATAATTTAGTACGCCAGACGCGCGTTTCGTCAAAAAATGTTTTGTGTTTTATTTATTTGTGCTGTCTAAAAGCATTTATGCTATTGTTTCCATTTTCCAAAACTTGTATTCTTTTTTTACGAATATTTGTATCTCCACGTATGTTTTCAATTGTTAATTCATCAATGCATATTTAATTCACACAAGGAGTAATAACTAGAGATTAGGAGATTTAAAACAATCCCCCGTAGTCGGATAGTTTTTAATTTGGTTGTCTTTATCAGAATGGATTATATGATAATAACGACAGTTGCATGTTTGTAATGTAAATGTTTTTCATTATTTAGAAAGAGACATTACAACTTCAGTAATTTAGAAAGAGCATTGTTTGAAAGAATGTTAGATATCGTTTTCCTATGAAGTCCATATTTATAAACTATTCAATAGTTATCAAAAGTACCAGGATTATAATTTTATACGCCAGACGCGCGTTTCGTCTACATAAGACTCATCAGTGACGCTCAGATCAAAATAGTTAAAAAGCCAAACAAATACAAAGTTGAAGAGCATTGAGGACCCAAAATTCCAAAAAGTTGTGCCAAATACGGCTAAGGTAATCTACTCCTGGGGTAAGAAAATCCTTAGTTTTTCGAATAATTCAAAGTTTTGTAAACAGAAAATTTATAAAAATGACCATATAATTGATATTCATGTCAACACCGAAGTGCTGACTACTGGGCTGGTGATACCCTCGGGGACGAAACGTCCACCAGCAGTGGCATCGACCCAGTGGTGTAAATAGTTATCAAAAGTACCAGGATTATAATTTTATACGCCAGACGCGCGTTTCGTCTACATAAGACTCATCAGTGACGCTCAGATCAAAATAGTTAAAAAGCCAAACAAATACAAAGTTGAAGAGCATTGAGGACCCAAAATTCCAAAAAGTTGTGCCAAATACGGCTAAGGTAATCTACTCCTGGGGTAAGAAAATCCTTAGTTTTTCGAATAATTCAAAGTTTTGTAAACAGAAAATTTATAAAAATGACCATATAATTGATATTCATGTCAACACCGAAGTGCTGACTACTGGGCTGGTGATACCCTCGGGGACGAAACGTCCACCAGCAGTGGCATCGACCCAGTGGTGTAAATAGTTATCAAAAGTACCAGGATTATAATTTTATACGCCAGACGCGCGTTTCGTCTACATAAGACTCATCAGTGACGCTCAGATCAAAATAGTTAAAAAGCCAAACAAATACAAAGTTGAAGAGCATTGAGGACCCAAAATTCCCTTCAAATGATACACCATGACTGGATTTGTTTCAGTTGTGTGTTCATGAAGTGCTAAAAATAGTATGTTTGCCAATTACCCAATTGATTCTGAATTATGTACAAAGTATATAATTTGTTCTATGCCGGACAAAATGAACTCTTGAAAAATATGAATAGTTGAAAGGGGTATATAGGCGTTTTAACGTTTTTAAAAAGAAAAATAACTTAAAAAGTTAAAGATTAAAACACATTACGCACAAACAGATTTCGTCTCAAACTCTTCGTTGTTAATGAAATTGTAAGTCCTTGCTAAGGGCAACAACTACAAAAATGATTTCTAATAACAGGAGCAATCATGGTATTGGCAAATAAACTAGTTATGTGAATAGTAAAATAACAAAATACACAACTTCGAGGAAAATTTTAAATGGAGAGTCCTTAAGTGATGTTCCTCTGACAGGTATTTTAATTCAAAATGAGGTGTGTCAACATATATTTAGAAATACACTTTTCATAGATACAAGGATAAAATTTTGTATTAACGCCAGACGCGCGTTGCGTCTACAAAAGACTCATCAGTGACGCTCCAATCCAAAACAATTAAAAAGACCAGATAAAATACGAAGTTGAAGAGCATTGTAAGTATATTTGTTGAGTTTTTTATTACACATTACATTACTTTGTGCTGAGTTTACTTTAATTGAAACTTACCCGTCGTATTTTTATAATAATAAGACAAATCTCCTCTTTCGTGTGTAGATCTTGGTTGATGATGATCATCAAGGCAAAATGTTTGAATAATAATCATAATAGAAGCGATGATAATAACGACCACACTTGCCTTCTTACAATACATTATTAAATATCTTATCAACAAACATGACTTCAATAGTATTAACCTGTCATATATAATAAAGTGAGATAATGTATGCTTATTAATGTTAAATTATCTCAAGTAGTGAAGAGACTTATAATGCATTTTAAGATAAAGGAATTTCGAAACGATAATTCCAGAAGCTAAGTTCCGACTTGACATGGATGATCTTGATGGTTTGAATATAAATATAGTGTCACTTAGAAAGAATTATAAACTACAAGACTATCCAGTACTATTTGTCAGTAAGATGTTCTGGCCTGGTAAGGACATTTCAAGTATATACCTAGGATTTCAATTTTTCAACTGAGTTTGAGATCGTGGCATTCAGGTTAAAAAAATCAGCCTTCATATTGGCATGTCTTTCAGAAGTAACTTACAAAGGGATAACACTTTTACTGGTTGATCAATTTAAGAAACAGATACTAAATGTAAAATTAAATTTGTGTTTTGTCTATCGGTATATTGGAAGGGAAGTTTCTTATGCCAAGCAGATAGGGCCCTGTATACTAGTGCGGAGGTCACATAAGACCTTCTCATCCAATTCCAATCTCTAACCCCCTTGCAACTAGCAACACGATATTTTTGGAAAGAATGGTGTTGAATATGGATCTTTTCAACAACATTTAATCTTTATGACAAGTTTATGTGTTCTTCATCATTACAATACAAAACTCTTTAAAATAAACTTTATTGCAGTCTTAGATGCATGATTTTTTTATTCGTCGTTAGTGGCTCTGAACTAATTGTCAGCAACAGCGAGTACTCTCAGATCTGTACTTTGTGTCTTTTTGTTTTTATGATGTACAAGTACCCAGCCACGTGCACATGTATTTGTAGCATTTGTATCCATCTGATGAGTTTTGTCAACTGATTTTTATAGTTCGTTTTTATGTTGTACTGTTTAACCACTGTCCCAGGTTAGGGGATAATATGTTTAACCCCAACAAATTCTGTATGTAGGTGCCTGTCCCCAAGTCAGAAGCCTGTAGTTCAGTGGTTGCAGTTTGTTTATGTGTTCAAATTTGTTTTTGTTCTTTTTTGTGCATAAATACATAAATAAGGCCGTTAGTTGTCTCAATTGAATTGTTTTACATTGTCATTTCGGGACCTTTTATAGCTGAATATGCGGTATGGGCTTTGCTCATTGTTGAAGGCCGTACAGTGACATATTATTGTTAATTTCATTGTCATTTGGTCCCTTGTGTAGAGTTGTCCCATTGGCAATCATACCACATTTTTTCTCATTTTCCCAAGCAAGAGAATGATATATTGATATACTCCTTTACATCAGATTTTGCCTATTATTTCTGATTAGTTGCTCAACAGGTTTGCATGGCAATCATATGACAATCAAACATCACTGAAGAGACATGTATTGTTGAAATGAATATCTAGGGCAGTAAAATTATTTCAAATCCTTCTCTTGATAGTTTTTGCATAAAAACACTTCTTAATGTTACTTTTGTATTGGAATTTTTCATGACCATTCATTTGCAATTTCGAAACAAGAATGGTTAACTATATTGTGTTATATCATTCAAAGCTTCCAGACACCTGGTTATTCATCCAACTATACAAACATTAAAGTTAACTGAACATCTGGCCAGGGGTAGCCCACAGTTTAAATTGCTTTCTGAATAATTTTTATCTGTTTTCTGCTTACCGGTATATTGATATTAAATCTTAAACTATTTGCTTAATATAAAATTTGTCTTGAACATGTCATCGTGATTCATCAAATTTTTTCGTTCATTTTTCTTAATTTGTGTTACTATGTTTTTTGATGGGGTTAAGGCTTTGAGCCATTCCAATTGATATTTTATAGTTTGTCTTTTTATGTTGTGATGTAATACTATTGTTTCAAAAAAGGAGGTTTGGTACCATTAAATGTTTGATCCCCCTGCAATTGTTTGCACCTGTCCTAAGTCAGAAGTCAGGAATAGATTTCACAAAAATACTAACGACTAAGGTTGATCGTAAGTATACTGATTTGTTCATGACTTAAGACAAATCTTAGTGGTAAGTTTTATGTGAAATCGACTACTGATGATCAGTGGTTGTCGTCTGTGTATGGGGTTCATGTTTCTTATTTCTCGTTTTTATTTATTATATATTGAATAGACCGTTGGTTTTCACATTTGAATGGTTTTACACTAGTAATTTGTTAGGCTCTTTATAGTGAGCCTAGGTTCCGTGTTGAAGGCCATACCTTGACCAATAATGGTTTACTTTTATAAATTGTTACTTGGATGGAGAGTTGCCTGATTGGCACTCATACATAACCCTATATCTATTGATTCATGTTTTAACATTTGTTTACTACCTTAACATAAAAGGTAAAGGTGTTGAGAGCACATCAACACATAAAAAAAGAACTGCTCTAGAGATATACCAAAAAGACAAAATTGGAAGTTACAATACTTTAAATAAAAAATTCTGTTTAAATTTTTATCAAAGAATTCCTGATGACAAAAAATTATCAATTATCAATTAAGGCAATGTTGTATTACACTTTCTCTAATTCTTCGTCAATTTATCCTTTTCTGCACCCATTGTATAAAAAAAATTAATCAACGTGTGGTTGGTTTGATCTCAGTACTTCATTGGTTAAAATCGGATTATAACGTCGAATTTTCTTGCTTTCCTCTGAATTTCCTATTTTGATGGCATGAAAAAAGGCGACCATGCCTGATGACATCACATAGAAAGAACACATCTTTTTACAGATCATTCAAAAAGAAGGAATAAGTTTGTCTGCATAATGTTAGAAAATCATTAGAGAAACAGATTCTACCACCAAATCTCGTGTAATACAATATTTATCCACTCTCAACAGTTAAATTTCCTCATGTTTTAAATTTGAAAATTTAACTGTCTCGAGTGGCAAAATATCATATTACACTTGATGCAGTGGTAGAATCTATATTTCTAAGTTAATAATGAAGCACCAAGCATTCATGTTTGAAAACCCTAATGAGACCACTTATTCCATGACAGTTCTTTGCTTTTGGTCTAATACATTCACCAACTAGTAAATTTTCAATTTAGCACACCTATACTATGTGCCACAATAACGCTTAGCCATAGATAGTATGTTCTATTTTTTATTAAAACATTATCACATTTTGTCTAAAGGTGTTATTCCTAGAAGTGTCATACCATTGGCAAGAGTTGTTTTAGCACACTTGAAAACTTGAAGACGCGCCTGAAACAAAAAAACAAACAAGTTGACTTATATTCTATGAAAACAAAATTATACCAGCTTGCAATTGACTTATAGTTTTAGTAGGAAAACAAGACAAATACTAGCTCACAATCACACACAAATATATCTGAATTTAAAAATACTTTTTTTGGTGTTACTTAATTTTTTTATGCAGTATAATCCTTAATAGTATCATCCACAGAATATCATTCCTGTCAACCTGTGACGATGAAAATGCAGGTCATGACCTGCATTGAAGAATCAAATCTCAGGTCATAACGCGTACGAACTTTTTCTAGCTGAATTTCAGTATTTATGGTACATTTTCTTGTAAAGTATATCAAAGATACCACAACATCAATGCATGTTCACTTGGTTAAGTCATTTTAAATCCTATTAATTATTACTTCAATGCACTTTTAAAGATTTTTATAATTCTGTGTTAAGGTCTTGTGTTCTTTAAAATTGTTCAAAAGTGATTTTTAAATGTTTGAGATTTCTGGCTAAGAAGCCTTTAAACATACCACTTTTGACCATGGAAGGAAATTAGACTGTGATAAAATATAGTAATATAGTTAAAAAAAGGTATAAATGTAAAAAATAATTTTCAACTTTTTTTTTAAAAATTGTATAAAGGTATATAAATAATAAAAATTTGGTTTTCAATATGTATTTGAATTTTATATTTATTAATGATTTAATCTTTTTCACCCATAAAACGTAAATATAAGGAATAATTTTGAATGGTGACAAATAAGGGTAAGTAACTCTAGACGTCTATTTGAAATATGTTTACAATTTATTTACGACCTAAAGCTAAGGTAATTGGTGTTAATAAACAGTGTGTTTGACACCAAAGCTGTCAGGTGAAGCCATACACTTAATGGGTAACTTAATATTCAATATCAATGTTATTATTGTACTGAATGACTACATCAATTTATTGAAAGTTTGATTTGTATACTCTTGTTTACAATCAAAATACTATAAATTCAGAAATTATTGCAATGTTTTTTATTATTGCAAAAAATGCAACAGGGTTATAATCATAACAATTTAAACTCACATTTTGATTTTTTTTATGTGAATTAACAGTATATTCCTCAATATCGAAAAAAATAAAATCGCATTTTAGTTTTAAATGACAAAATCAAAATAATAAATGCATGTGATAATTTCTGAATTTACAGAATTAGTTTTATATTTATTTTTATTTTAAAAACATACAAACCCGAGCTATTTCTTGAGGTTGGTCTTTTACTTTTAAATTACGATGAGCAACACTTATAAATTTGCTGAAAAGGAAGAAAAAACTTGGTTATACATTCACATAAAAGAAAACTTTATCCAAATGAATAAATGGCAAAGAGATAACTAAATATATTCTAGAAAGTAATGATACTAAATCTAAACATTCAAATAGGCAGGTCATTACTTTCGGCTAAATTATAGATAGTTTTATGATGATTTCAGATCTGATTCAGTGATATTACCTTTTTTCTAAAATGTCAAAATATCAGTGTATTGATTTTTTAATTTATAGATGACAAGTAAAAGCATAATTTTCAGATTAATAAAGTGATTATTATGTCAAGTATGCAGTGTAAGGAGAGTTGTCTCATTGGCATTCATACCACATCTTCTTATATCGAGTAAATAAATAAAACAAAAGCCTTGATGTGAATTTATAGAAATGTATGTAATCCATTTTATGATGAAATTCTCTATGGCAGGTAAAATTTGTTGGTTATCCTGGCTGGTATATGTAGTCTTTTTCTGAAGTATTGAACACTGCAAGTGGAGTATTTTCCCGAAACAGCAATCAAACCAGCTAACTTACTATCCATGGGTTCAAACTAAAGCGTTTTTTATTCTACTCGAAAATCTAATAAACTTGGGCTGAAAAATTCTACTGCTTAAAGGGAAACTTCGCAAAAAAATCAAAAATTCATATTATGTCCATTCTGTATAAAAATGCTCAAATTTATAAATATTAAAGTTTTATTCCGCTAGATAAGAGATCACCATCGATTTTAAATTTTGAGTATCAGTTCTTTGCGTTCCGCCATTTTGTTATCTTGTCCAAATAAAAATCACGATATGTCTATAAACCATAAAGAAACAAAACTACAGTAACCGATGTTGTCGTAATTACGTGTCGATATCTTGTCAATCGTACGGTTGTTTTATCTGACTAACTAACTTGATTCGGAAAATGTTCTTATATTTTTAATAACCATATAGTCTGTTATTTTTAAACTGTTAATATTGGAATTAGTTAAAAAGTCAAAGTTCAAATCATAAATAAGAGTTCCGTGAAAATTGTTTTCGAAAATCTAATTCGTTCATAATTCTTTAAAGTAATATACTTTATTCAAATAAATTAGGATCTTCGCTCCACTGATCACCCGCATGGCTTAAGGTATTACTCCCAAAGGTATTGTGAGGGGTGTAAGGTGACACGACCAGGTATTCAAGCGATTTCCTGTCGGGCCTGCAAGTTCATGCATCGCTTCACTTCTGTAGGTATTGATCAGTGTACACGGCCGATAACTTATAACTTTCCATTTTGAACTATCAGGTGCATGTATAATATACATCTCTGTCTTGCGTGTCCGAGAGTGATATAATATACTAGTCATTACTTAACTCATACGCTTGTTTATAAATAAAATTTCTGGTGTAAAGAATATTATTTATAAAAAAAAAAAAATGATACCAAAAAAAACTTTAAAAAAAATTGAAGATATACAAATATACGTATTTTTTCCAAGGGTTAATTTGGGGAAAATCAGAGACATATAATTGTATTATATGTCTCTGGGACAATGTAATATTTACTCGTTGTCAATAGTAAAGGACATAGTTGGATCATTCCAGAAATGTTGATTAAAAAATGTGCGCACTTGTCGACGATTCGTTTATACGCTCGGATAGAAAGTTACGGAACGACAGCGCAATTTAAAATATATACATTGAACATAAGAAAGAAACATACATTTTGTGCAAATTGGGGTAAAAGTTTTGTAAATAGACTAGTCCACGTATACCAACAGTATGTAATCATCCAATTCGATAGACTATTGTATACCAAAAGAAGAAGAAGAAGAAGAGGACCAATTTGATTTAAATACAGGTCGATCTATAACATGCTTTGGTTCATCGAAGTTATGAACATAGTAAAATCACAGATTTATATATCAATTAGATTGTTCTCGAATAAAGAAAGAAATTCGTCATCACCACAACTGTTCCGACATATGCAACTGGACGTACACTAATAATCCCCGAGGGATGTGAATATTTTCTAGGAAAGCTATTGAGTATTAAAGTTTCAAATCATTTTCGGGATTTATTTTCTTTCTTGATATTCAATGACAGAAAATTTAAAGAATAAACTGCTTGTCAGATATTTGTCCGCTTTAGGGGTATTCTTGCCAGTTGAACAGACTTATAATTACATTCAAAAATAGGGAAAGATGACATTAAATTCGTTGTCTTTTGTTTTTAAACATCTTTGGTCAAATAGTTATTAAGTATTATACATTGTGAGACGAAGACTACTTTAATAAGGACGTCGACGTCCCCGATTATGATTAAATTTGGTTGACGTTTTTCACACTTGATAAAGAATATCTATTCGTAATTTTTCGATTCCATTCCAAGAAGACCTTAAATTTGCTGTCAATGTTTTAAGACTTCTCAAGTACAAAAGTATTTTTTCTTTATTCGTTCATATTATATTCCGCTTCGGTAGAGTTATCTTCAGTGAGTTCCAGTTATTAATTTGTACGTGGCTTTTAAAAAGTCTAAATCTAAGTGTTCTCATTCATTTATTTGCCTAATAAAGACAAATAAAAATACTTTGGTAAAGCTTTTTATAATTTCTAAGTTCTCCTTTTTATTAGACATCAATCAAGGACAAAAGGTGTAAATCATTTCAATCGGACATATGAATTAAGTTTCCTGTCTTTAACCAAAAATTGTGTATTTCTTAGTAAATTAACTTATTTGAATTCAAATAAATAATAGCACCAAACATAATTAAATAATTCCACGGCGATCAATTTTTATTTGTCCCCAACTTGAATATATATTTTAAATATGTGTATTGGATGCTCCCCTTGTCTTATAATTCACTGATCCGAATAGACAGTCACACCTGGCAAGGTGTGCCCGAGAGGCGTGGTTAAATACCGAAGTGCAAATAACAATTTACCTTTCAACAAGCCATCTACGAGTATTGCTACAGAACCGTGAATACACACATCGTATCAACCAAGTCATAGCAGAGATAGTAAAAGGTCAATAAGAGTACACCAACATATTGTCTTTACAGATTATTGTACTTTATATTACTTTGTTCACCTTATCAGTCCGAAAATACATTAATTAAAAATCAATTTATAACTTTTTGTGTTGTCTACAAAAATAATTCGAATATTTATGTTTAACATAGAAAATTTATCTCATGAATATGTACAATTGAACGTATGTGCGTTTTATCTTCTTATTATCGGATGGTTATTAGATAAAGCATAAGTCATCGGCGCGCTTACGATTACGTAAAAATATGATTACAAACCAAGACTTTTAATGATTGTTTTTTAAATCCCGGCATGCAAAAACCAGGAGAAAACGTCACGACCTACAGGAAGTAGTTAATATTTTTTCATTAAATATTGAATTTCTCCTTTATAACTGCACATATAGCGATAAAACTTTGTGAATATATATATTATGTCATAATGAACATATTTAAACCATAAGTAAAAAATCGTGAATTTTCCCTTTAAGCTTAATGTTTATATGTGGAAGAATATAAATAAAATCTATTCACCCAGTTTTGAATGGTGAAAAGAATTTCCTTTATTCATCTAGATTCTACATATAAATGTAGTTTGATGTCAATTAAGCAATTAATACACTGAATTCTGTGATAACAAATATGCACAATAGTATTTCCGACTTTTTAATAAAAGTTTGAATGTTGAGTAAACCACACAACCTGTAATTCTTATCAAGTCTTTTTTATTTTGCTATAAACTGTATTGATGTATCATTTTAAAAATCTGAATGCAGCATGTTAAACCTTACCTTAAAGAGAATAAATAGTGGACAAGATGGCATGCTTCTAGGCTGGTCAAACACTTATCCACTGTGTCCTCATAACTGCCCACAAAAAAAACCCAATAAAATTAAATGAGTTAGTATATATTTAAAAAAAAAATATGATAATTTGGATGTTATGGTTTCGATATTTACCTGGTTGTTTTTAACTACAACAAATCCTAACCTAATCTTATTCAAAAAACTGTATTTGGTACTTTAAAAAATAATCTTTTTCTTAAAAAAATCATTTCCATTCCACATAACTCTTCTAAAAATCCTGAATAATAAATTCTGAATAATTAAAAGAATTGGAATCATTCTGTTTCTACTAAAAAATCTTTGAAAGCAACCTGCAAGATGTATTTTCAATATAGAAAGTATGGTCAATATTAATATATTTGAGAGTTTACATAGATATTTAAAAACATTATCTCTTTTTTGGGAATTTTTCCTTTGATCTGTTTTGTGATTTTTTATATTATCGTCTCTGGGCTTCTAAAATGTTGTAAATTACAACTTTTTCAAGAAAAAAATATCTCCCAATCAGGCTTTGAAAATTTTGGCAAAATGCATGCTTCCAAAATGTCCTATGTGAACTTGAACATTTTTGTAAATAGCAGTGAAATATAACCTTTGACATTTCTGGATTATCCAAGAACTTAAATTATTTTCACAGAAATAAAGAAATGTACAATTATTTTTTCCCCAAGTCATTGTACAATAATTTTTAAGTTTTCATACAACATTTTGGAAGCAAACTTTACAAACAGCTGACATTGGCAATTTTGTAATATGTCTTATTTCACACATTTTGATTGGTCTAACTGAATGCTATTTTGTAATACCAAAGATTTCCTGCCACCCAGACCATTGGTGTCAAGAAGTATTTATAGCCAAAAAAGTCATATACAACATTTTAGAAGCCCAGCGACGTCATGCTTCTCCCTTGACATTAAAAATGATTGTTAGAAACTAAGGGTGTATGTGCCATTGTCATTGTAAACATCAACAAAGTCAATGGCAAATAAAACCGATTATCATTGGTCTTTCACGTTATAGATAATCTATAATTTTCAATATAAATTGAAAAATGTAAGTATTTATAATGCCATTTGTATAACCAAGTCTTACCTAGCTATATGTAATATAAGTTGTATAGCTTCTGGTTCTGTTAAATATTTAGTGTCGAAGTCTGTACTTTGTATATCATACCCACACTGTTCTATCAAGCTGTAAAATAAATAATAATATCTTTGAAACATTAAAAAAGAAAATAAGTCAGACTCAAAATAGTTTCATAAAATTCTTTGCTTAAAGATATTAAAAATACTAAAGATATTTTTCTATCATGTCATCTTTATTGCACTCACTTTTTCCTAAAGACTGAAATAATATGTATGTGTGGTGCCTGAAAATAGTGAATCTAACATGTGAAATTAAAAAGACTGAGTAAATTTACTTAAAATATAGTTTTCGTGATTATAAAGTGCAGTCATTATGAACAACAAAGCCTATTGTCTTTAAAATTACCAAAATGAAACTAAATTCTAAAATCAGTACTAACCTACATAATCTAGCATGGGCATACTGTAACACAATTCCTGAATCTCCTTTAAAACTTAAAACTTTATCCCAACTAAATTTATAAGTATTCAGTCGTTTTTCTTTTAAATCCTGTATTATAATAGAGCTAACACCAAGTACATCTGCTACAGTTTCTGTACTATCTACTTCTTTTGAGGCTGCAAGAAAACAATAAGTTCTATACGTTATACAATTGTTTATCTTGATTGATTGATGATGGCTTTACACTGCTACATTTGATTAAATGTAATTCTGTCATCAAAATAAATTGAGAATAATGTAATACTTACTTCATGTCATATGATTCCATTTTCTTTTTTCACAAGGTTTTCTTAATAGATAACTATAAATATATTTTTCCTTATAAAAACAACTATGTATATGTCGTGTAAATTTTATTATTTTGTACAGGTTATAACTTGTATAAAAACTTTGCATCGACAAGAAAAGCTTAGCAAATGAGGTTTGTGAAGATTATCGCACTTCGGGGTTACTACCATCGAACTTCAGCGTAGCTTTCAACAAGATAGCTTCACAATGACATCATTGCACTTCGGCGTGATCAAAAACGAACTTCAGCAGCAAACAATCCCATCTCAGTGTGACCTGGGTGGTTCAGAGTACCATCACGGTTCAGAGTCCTACATATTTATTATACAAAAATATACACACATGTTGAAAGTTTATACAATAATGTCTTAGCCCTAAATTATTTGTTTTTTAAGGGAAATGATTTGATGAGAACATCAAATAGGCCAAGTTAGAATAATAATTTGTACAAGTTATTATCTTTTCCTCAGTAAAAATTGAACTAGTAATTACTTGTTTATTTGTATTTGTACAAGTAATAACTTGTATGTAGGCTTCATACAATAATTACTTTATATAAAATGTTTGTACAAGTAATAACATGTACAAAATTTTAACATGTACACGACATATATGTTTAACTGTATAGTATATACATACTTTGTTTACTATGAATTGTTTTTATTATTCTTTCTTTTGCCTCATTTAAAATATCGTCTAGAAATACAGCTTTTCCTTTTCTTGTACTGAGATTAGATATTCTTCCAAACCTTATGTGAATCTGGTCACCATATCTATAACAAAGTTTTATTCATCATTTACAATTAGCTGATTTGCAGACAGAGAATAATTATATATTCTTTAAATGTGTTGGTACATGTATTAAACATCTCTTTTACTTCATATATTATCAAAAATACACTTTCCTTTTCTTATTTGGACTTTTAAGGAAAGAGCAATACAAAATATTTACAAATGTAGACACATCAATTAGAGGATGTCCACCATAAAATGAAATAAATATTAACAGTAAAAAGTGCTATCAAGGTCTCCCACTAAGACATGTGTTATCTGGCATTCTTTACTTTTCAATGAAATAAAAGCAAAAAAGATGGTGGTCCCTGAGTGTTGGGTATGAAAGCAATTCTGTTTCTACCAGTACATGTTTATACCTGTCAGTAAAACTAACAACATCAAATAAATGATGGAAAATATCAAAATGACTTTTTTTTTAGCTTGTTTATCTCAAAACAATTAATACAAAATGTCCTACCTTTGTAACCAAGGCACATTTAATTTCTGTAATATTCCTTTTAACATTTTGAAGTGTAAATCTTGTCCATCTTCCACCTAAAAATAATAAATCAATTTGTTCAAATATTATACTTTATATTCTTATGGACTCAAACCTAAAGTGATACTATTAAACAAACAATATTTTAATTACATAACTTAGTTCAGGTAACATCAATGCACTTTGACACTGGCTTGGACATTAAGTATAACCCTTATCTGTATGTCTGTCTGTGAATATGTCTGGCCCAAAAAAAATGGTTTCCATTCTCAAGCTTTATTTTGTATTGACCAAATGTTATGAAACTTCTACAGAATGCTTATTACTATAAAACATAGATCAAGTTTGAATTTGGTGGCAAAACTTTTACTGTTCTTAAGTTTTGCCCTTTTTTAATATGTTATGCAGGCAGGGGCATTTTTTGTGCAAGCATTTTCTATTTACTTACCACATAATGTGTTCTGTCAAAGTTGTATCTTTTATGTCTGTCTAGTACAGCTGCAATATCTCTGAGGAAAAATGACATAATGTTTCACAAGCCATATTGTTCTTTTGTGATTTCTAATCTTTAACTACTGATATTATATAGCAGTCTCAATGTGCAATGTGCAATTGAAATCAAAAATAACATATTCATAATAAAGAAGTTTATCTAATCTTAACACATTAATCACACTTATGCACCAAAAACAAATGTAAATCTATAAACAGACATAGCTTCTTTATATACTGTACGTACATCTGACTGCACATACCCAACTCACAGACTGGATGGTATAGTTCAATGATCATGTCCCCCATCTTTTCTAGCATACATAGTAATTACTTACCTTCTGGATTTAGGAATGATTGATACTTGATCAGAAACTTAATTATGTTCAGTTATAATGTGTAAGTGCATTTCCTATAGTCAAGCAGTCACTAGTTATTTCACAATACTTTGAATTTTCATTATACTATATATCACTGCATGGAGTTTTAATCAATGTCTAATTACTCACAGGGATCAACTTTACACAGCATATAGTGCAACTACTTGTTCAAACTGACATACATCAATACAAAGTTACTGACTGAGCATAATATAAACATGAATCCATTTAAAGACCTTACACCTATCTCATATTTGAATAAGGTGAACCCAAACAGTGTATGTAAAGTGCGGATCCTAAAATATCATTTTTACTGTATATGCCATAAATGTCTACTGTAGAATGATAAATAAACAGACGAACTTTTTTTAATTTTTGAAGAAAATCAAGAAAATTAGTTAAAATGTATATGTTCAGAAATACATAATACTAATCAAACAAAGTAAGAGATGCGAGCGGGGTTTTATCGCGCCTAAAGCCATCCAGTTGTTAAATATATACCAAAATAGGTGAATATTTAGGACATTTCACGAACAGATCGTGCAGGTGCTTTATAACTAACAGGTTAGATGTTGTTGCAGTAAAAAATATTCATTTTAATACAATTATTAAAGTTGTATAACGTAGAATATGTTTTGTCATTCAGTTTCTTCATATTTAACTAAATTCCACTATGATGATTTCGTAATGCTAGTCATGTTTACTGTCGAATAATGATACTATTCTTTCATTTTCACTGTGGAGCGAATCATTATTATTGTATATGCGGTGCATTTTCACTGTATAATTTTATTTTATTTTATCTATTACAGCTCATTTCTTTAAGCATGTAGAGCAAGACTTTAGTTGATTTGCTTGCTTTTTTTTTTATTTGATAATCATTATGATAACACCCAATTTAATTCAAATATTAAAAATACAGGTTAAACTATGCCTATTCATATTGTTTAAAAATGTCAATCTTATTTACAAAGTTTGTATAAACAATTATACAAACAAAGCAAGCCAACCAAAGTTTTGCTTTACATGCATTAGGAAATTAGCTGATAAGCCTTAATTTAGCCGACTTGCTCAAACAATAGATAAAGTAAGAGACAGATTTGATCAAATTTAACTTACGGAGGAAAGTTTGGTTTTAAAACACTCTAATAAATTCAATAGAAATAACATTAATTTCAAATGTATTCCATTTAGTTTCTTATAAAGCGTATAGGGATCTTTATCCTTATTTTTTTATCCATTTCCATGACATTTCACCACTAATTACGTACATCTTGATATAGATTGCACCTTTGTTTTCCCGTTTAAAAGGTTTTACACTGGAGCCCTTTATAACTTGCTGTTCGGTGTGAGCCAAGACTCCATGTTAAAGACCGTATTTTGACGTATAATGGTCTACTTTTATAAATTGTGACTCGAATGGAGAGTTGTCTCATTGTCACATACGACATCTATATATGGCTCAAAAACGAAACGAGACGGGATAAAAAGGGATAAAAGAATCTACGCTACTTTTTTAATATATTTATAATGGGATTAATATCAGTCAAAATATAGTAAAATAGTGGGTCGCATTTGGGTATAAGCGTCACGCCGGATTGCCGATTTTTTGCAAGCGTGACAGGTGAAAGTCAAATGATTGTGTAGTGAAAAACGGGAAGTGAAGTCTAGCGGGACACGGATAAAAATTAGAACTGCATAGTATAAGCGGGATACGGGAATCTGACAAAACAATAAGCTGAATACGGGAATTTGACAAAACAGTAAGCGGGATCCGGGATCAGAACCCCCCAATGAGACCCAAGAATAAGATATGTTTGTATATTCATCCTATTGTTGCAGTCATGCCTTGAAGAACAAATGTATCCGATGCATGCTTTTTTTTATATATTTTTGGTCCCTTTTTCAATTTTGTGGGGTCCAAATTTATAGACAAAAGTTCTTTTTAAAATATAGATATTTGGAATTCGTTGACATGCTGAATCTAACCGTGTATCTAGTTTGGGGATTTCTTTTTTCTAGTTGCTGAAATAGCCCACATAGAGTTCCAAAGGGTGTAAAATCAACAAAAATGAATTTTAGCATGCATTTCGCGTACAATAACCCAAATGTGCATGGTTTTACCTCTGCGGTAGTATCCATTCGCGGATCTACAATTTTTCATAAGTAGGGGCCCACTGACTGCCTAAGAGGGCCCGCTGCTGTCACCTTACAGTGATTCCCTATATAAGTTAAAATCAAGGAGAAACGTAATCTGAAGAATACAATATGACATTTTGAGAATCGCTTTTGTTACAAGTTTGAAAAGCTATATATTTGATGAAAATGAATAAGGAGTTTGTATTTCAATTTGAAAATACATGTTTCATCAATCCTAAAGTCATCAACTAAGGTTTTTTTCATTCGCTGCAAGTGCATTTATCACATAATTCTACAATGAAAATTCCTCGCATCTTTGGAAATTTTACATTAATAATGACTGCACTAACAGTGATAATTCATCGCATCTATAGTTAAAATGGATCGCTTTCAATAATCGATATGCTATATTATGATGCTTTTATAACACTTATTTGAACTTTAATGCTATGTTTGTATATTATAAAGACATATCACAATGAAAATATGTTAAAACTTAACTTAAAATCCTTTAACTTGATATTTTCAAAACGTAAACAAATACAGTTTTCCCATGATCCTTTATTCTACAATAGACATACCCGCATATAACAGTAAAAATGAACTAGCTGGATTCGCACTTTATATACACTGCCAAACCTAAAGTGGTTATCGTGCGGTTGGGTAATAGTGGGTGGATACCTTAAAGGTGAACTTGTACTTCACTGTTTGATTTCATGTATACTATTGTCCTGAAGACGCCAACCTTGTTGGTGAAACATGTCGACCAGAATAAACTTTTACCATGCGGTAATTGATGGGTGTTGTTGTCTTTTTTATCGTTTTATTTTACCTATCTAATATATACAATCAGTACAGAATACCTTGTAAGGTAGAGAGTTGATCCATCACTTTTCTGTACGACAGCTTTTATATTATCTTTTTCATCTTCAATATCTATATAACCTTTTCCTGTTATGCTGAAATGCAGAGAACACATCAATTAAAAATAGATGTCTTGTAAATTGACCTTCTTAAAATAAAATCGATAATTTCTGACAATTATTTAAAATAAAAGTAGGTTTTCTAATTTTTTCTAACCAACAATGATACCTCAAAAGCTTACAAAACCTTTAAACAGACTTATTAAGAAGGGATATAGTTACGATACTGTCGTCAGGTCATTAAGATTTCATATTTTGGCTTTAATATTGATTCACTTTAATATAGGGTCTTTGCATCGGAACTAATCACATTTATTTTCAAAAAAACAATTGTTGGGATGACACGGGTTATGTTCTTCTCATATATTTTATGAAAGTATGATACCAAACCCCTAATGGGAGGGATTGTGCCTGATATTCATATGATGAAGACATAATCTTTCAATAAGTTCAATTGAGGTTTGGAGCAGGCATGTCAGTTAACTGCTAGTAGTCTGTTGTTATTTATGTATTATTGTCATTTTATTTATTTACTTTTGTTACATCTTCTAACATAGGACTCGGACTTCTCTTGAACTGAATTTTAATGTGCCTATTGTTATGCGTTTACTTTTCTTCATTGGCTAGAGGTAAAGGGGGAGGGTTGATATCTCATAAACATGTTTAACCATGCCGCAATTTTGCGCCTGTCCCAAGTCAGGAGCCTCTGGCCTTTGTTAGTCTTGTATGATTTTTAATTTTAGTTTCTTGTGTTTAATTTGGAGTTTAGCATGACGTCCATCATCACTGTACTAGTACATCCAGCTGAAGGACACCTACAGGTGCAGTAGTTTCTCGCTACATTGAAGACCCATTGGTGGCCTTCAGCTGTTGTCTGCTCTATGGTCAGGTTGTTGTCGCTTTGACACATTCCACATTTTCTTTCTCATTTTTATATAATAATCAACTATATGTTTGTTATGGGTTTTTCCGATTGCTGAAGATCATAAGCTGACCTGCAATTGCTTATGTCCAATTCGTTTGAATTCTGGTGGATAATTCTCTCATTGGCATTCATAGATCTCTTTATTTTGATATCATAAGATATTCTCAAACTTTTCTTTTCAGATTTTATCTAATTTGACCTATAAAGGATGTGTGGAACTTCAAAAACTTTAAATATTAATTATCAACCATTACTTACTCATCAATATGTAATAAATCTCTTTGTTTTAGCTCCTCTATCAGTTCTAAGGACTTTTTAGAGTACATAGACTCTCCTTCATAATCTGTAAACTTTATATTTAACCTCTGAATAACAAAAAAAATAATGATTATGAGATAAGTAAGTATACTCAAAGATTTTCCATAAACTCTTAGATTAAAAAACTTTTGTAACTGCATTTAACAGATAAAAAGTTGCAGTGTTATGCATTTCTTCAAATTGCCGAAGTATTCCCAAACTGCTGATAGTTAATTAAATTTTTTTTAAGCTTTCGAAGTATCCACTTTTCATTTTTCATGAAAAAAAAAATGTTTTCAAATGACTGCAGTAATATAATTTCTTCCTCTAATGATATCAAGTCAAGTTTATTGTGATTAAATGTGTATTACTGCTATAACTTTCATACAACTGGGTTTCTATATGCTACATTATAATGCATTGGTGAAGAAGCTAAAAGTTGAACAAACAAAACAACTGTGAACACATCTGACTTATCAATATTTCAAGAAATAACTACATTGTACTGTAAATTCAGAAATTATTGCAATGTTTTTATCATTGCAAAAAATGATGCAGGGTTATAATTGCAATAATTTAAACTTGCATTTTGAAATTTTAAATATGAACTAAATAGGATTTCCTCAATAACGCAAAAGTTAATCACATTAAATGCCCAAAATGACAAATTTGCAAAAATAATTGCACACAATAATTTCTGAATTTATAGTTACTGTAGCTGAATTTGTGAGGTATTGCTTATATTTGATACCTTGGCTACAAGTATTGTGGAGAAGCAGATAAGGATACTACACACATCTTTCAGTCAAAAGATATGGCATTCATCAACACTTTTACAATTAATGGAGCAGTGGATGTCCTACAGAAGACCACCAGATTTGTTAAGAAGACTGGTATTCAGGTCTAAAGGGGAACTATAAGAAGAAGAGCTATTTGTTTTCTTTATCATTTAGCCTTCAGGTTATCTAGTGTTTAATTGGGACTTTGTGTCAACAAAGTAGGCATGTGCCTTTCTATTCAAAGAACTAATTTAAATTTAAAAAAACATTCGGATGACAACCCTGGGTAGTATATAACCCAGATAAGAAGAAGAAATAATTTTATTTTCAACTTAAGAGTTTGAATATCTCTTTGATATCTTTGGCATCTCTTCAAAATATCCATGTTCAGTCAAACATAAAATGCTTTAATGTTAAATTTATATTTCTAATAATTATCTTAAAGCAGGCAAGTACACTAGTAATTTTGGGGCTCTTTATAGCTTGTTGTTCGGTGTGAGCCAAGGCTCCGTGTTGAAGGCTGTACTTTAACCTATAATGGTTTACTTTTTAAATTGTTATTTGGATGAAGAGTTGTCTAATTGGCACTCACACCACATCTTCCTATATCAAGATAAGTTTTAAAGTTTTAATGATAAGTTTTTGAAAATTAAAGTTAACAACTTGCCTGATAAACTTCTCTATATTTTTCTATACTTATGTCTCTAAAATGTTTCCATAATTGCAAATCCTCTGGTGCTGTCCCTGGAATAAAATAGTTTGGTTAATTTTACATTTATTACTAAATTGTCTGCTCTATAAATTTTAAAAGAAAAAGATACTCTTTAAAATGTTGGATGTTAGAGACAAAAACTGAGAAAAATATAGAGAAAAAAATAAATATGTTTTTCATCTCCTAAAGTCAAAAAGTTTCTGGTTCTTATGGAATGACAGCAATATTTTATTTTTTTTAATTTGTACTGTAAATGTAAATATTTAAGCATTTAGATTACTGTGGATTCATTTATTTTTTCTTGGGTATCAATTGTTATGGGTTAAGAAAAACTTGCATTTTCCTGGATATCTAATTTCATGGTTTTGCTGCAGTCTGTATACAAGCTTTAAGAAAACGTGTCATTCTTAGAACATTTAATTATGTTGTTCATCTAGATCTGTACCAACAACCCCCCCCCCCCCCCCCCCAAAAATTGGATCCAACGAATAATAATGAATCCACAGTATTATTGAAATTAAAACAAAAAAAATGTTTTATTTCAGTATCTATTTTTGTTACCCTGTTCCATGTTTCTAAATATTTCTAGACTTTTTCTGTGTGTTTCTCCTTTCTCGTTTTTGTCAGGTCCTCTATTTTCTTGTTCCCTGGCAACGTCTTCATTTATTTTTACATAAACCTACAAAAAATGCTTAGCTTTACCTCTAAAAATAAAGTGTAACCTGAGTTATGTATTGAAAACTAATAACTATACATATTGTGTATGGCCTTGTTGAATGTAATAAAACCTATTCAAGGTGGTTAATGGTTGCCTATAATTGATGGCATCCACTACATTTTAAAAATGTAGATGTCACATTGGAAATCATACCAAGTTTGGAATCCAACAACAAAACCCTTTCCTCAGGCAACTTTGACTTTGTGAACATTTTGAATTGAATAAAAACTCCTTGTTTTACACAAAGATATTGTATGCCTAAAGCAATTTTCAGTCAGTGGTGCTTCTCTCAATATAGAAGAAAATCCTTGTATATTTCTAATGCAAAGAAAAATGGTTGTGCTTCTGATTGGTCCGATATGTATTTTAAACTATTTTTTATCAATAACTTTTATCTCAAGACTTTCATTTATGTAAATATGGAACCTAATAATACAGAACCAATCTAATATTCTAAATTCTGAGGTTAATTAAATTATTGATCAGGATCTTGATAATGTTTTTTTGAATCAATACCAGATTGCTTTTAATGAAAACAAAATGGCATTGATTTTAATCTAAGCATAACTATGATGGGGGTGGGAATGTCTAAATGAGTGATGGCAACACTGATGCAAGCTATTATTTTCATTAGTGATTCAAACGAAAAATATTTCACATTGCTGGATTTTCTAGACTTATTGGTGGCCTTGTAATGTTTTCTGCTATGTGGTTGTGTTGCCTCTATGACACATCCCCTGTTTCCATTCTCAAATTTTATCATCGAATAATATTGCAGCAATGAAGAAGTGGGCGCTTGGAAATATGCAATGTTATATTTAACAATTAAAATGTAGAGTGGGGTGCTCATTTTCGCCAGGGACACAATTTCGCCGTTTTAGGATTTTGAGGTGTAAAAACTTCAAAGGATGGCTGAAATGGAATAAATGTACTGGTAAATTATATTTTTATAACAAATATGGTATTTTTTTAAACTGAAACAAAATTGTGGCTCCTACCGAAAATGACCGAAAAACGAACAATGATTTTCGGACAATTTCCTGAATAAAAAATATGATTTCAAAGAAGTATTTCTAAGTAAATATTTGACTGAATGCCCTAATTTTGAATTCTTTACACCTTTGAAAAGTCTGCTATTCATCTATAATGCAATTGATTTGATAAAAATTGTTAAAAGCTGCGGTTAATTGGTTTTAAATAGATGTGTAAAAACGGCAAATATGTGTCCCCCATTGACAAAATATCCGGAAATTTCAAGCACCCTTTAATCTATCTTTTCAGATGATTTTTTTCAAACAAACAAGTTTTCAAGCTTAAGAATATTTTGCATTTGAAGTTATCTTCATATAGGAAATATCAGTATACTTCAATCAAAGCCTGAAAGGCTGTAAAAGCAATTGCTGCCATGTTTATGTTTTGGGGACTTTTTTTTCATCCACATATATTTAAGAATTAAACATGACAGGAGTGTTTTCTAGTGAGAATTAAGAAGGTTTTAACTTTATATCAATTAAAGACTTTAGCAGAAAGTCATTTTTAATATGTTTTATATTTCACAAGGAGACGTTTACCAGGCTAAAGTTGGGGTCAAATATACATGTGCTGAAACATATAACTTCAAGAGAAATTATTATGGATTATCCCCTAGTAGTGTTTGTAACTGGACAATAATTTCCTTTATTGATTTAATTTTCATAATTAATTTAAATTTAACACTTCAGTTAAAACATTTCAACTTTCCAGACGCAAATGTTGAAAAACGGGAAAGAAACAAAATATTTTACAAGGCATAAACATGTAAAAAATAAATATATATTTCAGCTGACTAAAAATATTTTCATAATGTTACTTTGTCATCATTTCTTAAAAACTAAGTCCCAAACATTATTGCTCAGTTGATATGTGTCATCCTCATGGGGTACGAGATAACTATAATTATCGTGCAATCCCGAAAAGAGGGGCCATCACAGACAAACATGACATTAAATCGTCATTATACGAACAAGAACAAACAGCTCTTAGTTGCTTTGATATTTATCCAATTTTCAGGAAACATTGTGAAAATGATCTTCAATATTTCGAATTCATGTGAAATAAAATTGCAAACACGGTGGACCGTAGAGGGTCAACAAACGTAGTAGACTCGTTCATTGGAAAGACTAGGATAATGGTTTCATCATTTGTCATGCATACCCAGTTTTGAATATGATATCCAAAAAGGATGTACTTTTTTTAATCTATGAAACTAGAAAATTCCAAATTGTAAATATCTCTTCATCTGGACTTGGCATCTATCACGTTTGGACGGGTCCATTTCATTAGTAAGGTGATCGATAAATCTTACGGAGTTATGGCAAAAAAGGAAAACAAACTTATTGTTGTGTGTTTTTAACAAGGGTTTCGTTCCTCTAAATTATTTGCGCAAACAAATCAACAAAATAGGTCAGTTAACTTTGTCTATTTTTAGATTACAGGTAATCATTTGACACTACGTATAACCTGATAACCTGTGTAGTGATTTTGATTTTACGATAAATTTATGAATGAACGACAATTTTATGAATGAACAAGAGCACCTGACCTCTTTCTTAAAAGAACACCAATTAAACATATAAAACCGTATATTATAAAAGATAATTCAGTCAAATTTTCAATACTAAATCAACAACTGAAATGATTCCATATTTTGTTGAAACATCGTTCGAACGGAAAACGGAATCGCAAGTATAAAAATGCATTTTTTTCACTCGGACGTCTATGTTTTTTGATAGTCAAACGGTTGTCCCCCTAAATACAAAAATACATCTACAAGAACGTATGCTGAAACTTCTTAAATCCACTAACGTTTTTCAAAAGTTTCAAGCTATGTATTGCATTAGAAAACATACACAGGTGTTTAAGAATGACAGACCAGGAGCCTGTTTAACAAAATACTATGGCTTGATCTGGGCGGAGTCTCTGATCTGGGTCACAAAGATGGCCATACGCGACGGCATGAAAGCAATTGCTTTAAAAACAATTAGACCTGACCATAAACTGTAGAAAACATGGAAGGATGTGGCGAAAATGGACACCCCACTCTACAATTAAATAAACAGGGAGAGCTCCTTTAACCTTAATGCCCCTTCATCATTTGTGGAATATAAATACTGGCAGCATTGCTTACCATATATAGATGCTTCATAGGATCTTTATTTAAGAATTCTTTATTTCCATATTTATTAAAACCTTGAGCTAATAAACCTGTAACATAGAAAACAACTTGACATTCATCTGTGTGTAATTCTTATATAAACGTTTTATGAAAAAGTTCAAAGAGCTACAACTCCTAAACATGAACATAACTTACACAAATATCAAAGATATAAATGCATTTATTGTAATATCAGAATTGACATTAACATTGTTTAGTAAACCTGACTATATGCAGTATGGGCTTTGCTCATTGTTGAAGGCCGCACGGTGACCTACAATTGTTAATGTTTGTGTCATTTTGGTCTTTTGGGGATAATTGTCTCATTGGCAATCATACCAAATCTTCTTTTTTATATCTTGTCTGCATGTGTTGGTCAAGTTTACACAAGTATTTCAATTATCTTCACGAAATCATCTATTCTAATATGTACTGTCCAATGATACATGATTTTAAAACATGCACATGGCTGATGTGGTGTATGTCTTGCCCTCATCATATTTGGTACCCCAATCACTTGTATGAGTTTTATGTGTTATACACTTACCATACTGGGTACCCCAATCACCTAGGTAGTTAATTCTGATCACTTTGTGTCCTACAGCCTCATACAGATTAGATATAAAGTTCCCTATAATAGCTGATCTCAGATGACCTGCATGGAATGGTTTTGCAATATTTGGAGAACTGAAATAAAGTTTATGCTGCATCAACACATAATCCTAAATATAATTAGTTAATAATATTAATAAACTAGTTAGATTTCATTCAGACTCCTTTGCAAAACTTTACTTAAACACCTTTTAAAACAAAATGCCAAAATTCAATGACTTTTATAATGTATTGGCTAAGATCAAAACCTTGCACATGTAGCTCTGACTTTATGTTAAAAAAAAGAAATCCCTCATAAAACCAATATCATGTAAGTGGTGACAGAAACACCTGATGCCCTTCATCATTTTCCTAAGCAGAGGTCACATTTTAAGCACAGGGGAAGAAGACTTCAGTTTCATAGAAAGGAGATCTTGTATTGTAATACATTTGTACTGATTACCTGTACTCAACCAGAATAGTCTGTTTTTCTTTAATGATTCCATGATAACCATAAGTATCTCCTTCTGATAAAACTTTCTTTAATATAATCTGAAATATATGTGTGCTCTATGAGAATGATGTTAAACATCTGTAGTAATTCTGTACATTAATTAGTAAAATGCAAACCAGTCCAAAACCACACTTCACCTGTAGTTTATGGTTCAAAGTTCAAAAAGTTGTCAAGTTGTATTGTAGTTATTGTTAGGAATCTATAAGTATAACAGACAGACAGACATGTGCATCGCTACATACCCATCTTTCCAATTTTTTGAAGCGGTCTATCATAAAGACATGTGGTCGAAATCCTAATGAGACAACTATTCCCAATTAACAAAGAACTTGAATGTTAACAACTGTATGATATAAAACCAATACAGTTCATATACACAGATATAATTTCAATGAAGAACTGTAAATGATTTTCACTTATCAAATAGCTAATTTCATCATCTTGATTCTCACTATTCATTCAAGTGAGTCTAGACACTAGAAATGTTGGCCATGTTTTTAAATACAAACAATTACCTTCATTGATCTTTTAAAAGTTGTCTGGCCTTTACAATCTGTACTTAAGTCTAATTATATTGAGATAACTTATTTCCCTTTTTAGTTGTAATGAAATGATGATTTCTAGATTCAGCTCATGGAATTTTGGTGCAGTTCTTTTGTCCCCCTTTTAGACAGATTTGTTTATAAAATGGTAAGTCCAGACAAATTTTCACCAAGTACATATAATATCATTTCCCTATCAACCGGAAATAAGGATATTGAAATTACCATTTTAAATCAGCTCTTTTTTCAGTCTGGGTTTATCCCAGTAACAGTACACAGATCTGTATGGACTGTTCTCTAAATTATACATTATATGATGGGGTCATGAGAAAAAAATTTAAGTTCCACAATCATCAATGCAAAATACTAATTAAATGTTATTCAACTAATTTATAGCACTGTTTAATCATTCTTTTCAGTTTCCAAGAAAGGAGATCTTGTATTGTAATACATTTGTACTGATTTATACCTGTACTCAACCAATTATTAAATAGACATATTCATACTAATTTAGATAGAATACCATTACGTCACTTCATCCAATTATGATTGAACAAAACTTACATTACATAAATAACAAGGTTTTATAAAGAAGTTAATTCTTCCATTTGTTTCATCAGCTTTGTCTATAGGTAAAGGATGTAGTTCCTGAAAAAAACCAGAAGTGTATTACTATTTAACTTGAGAAATAAATATGTGCAAGATACCTCAATGAGACAATAATCCAATGAAAGAAATAACATCTAGAGGTCAAACACACATACCAAACTCTAAATTGCCCCCAAGACTAGTTATATATATAGAAAAGAAGTTTTAAATTTAAAGGTGATTTAACAATGTTTAAGCCCAAAACCCAAAGTGCCAAAATACATATTGCAAAATCAGAGTGCACTGTGCACAGCAATTACAGTTATTCTTTTAAAATAAACAAAACTATTTATATATCATGTATATATATGTATCATATACAGGCATGTGTTTTTTAACCAAAGATATATAATTGGTAAGGCAATGCAAATTCCACAGTTCTGTAGGCTCTGACAACATTTATCATGAGATTTTTTGGAAGGAGAGTTGGAAATGGGATGAAGATTACACACAAATATTGGCTATAAATCATGTACATAAATGAATATTATATAAATGTGATTCAATAGATATAAGAAGACTTGGTATGAGTGCCAATAACACAACTCTCCATCAAAGTCATAATTTGTAAAAGTAAACTTTTATAGCATGTATAGGTCAAAGTATGGTCTTCAACACTGAGCCTTGGCTCACACAGAACATACTGAACCAGTACAATGAGTACATATGAGTCAAAAATGAAATCGCAATTGAACTGTTATATGTTATCTGTAACGGCTGCTTTGAACTTGGTAAAGTACCTGAGCAATGGACCCAAGGGATAGTTAATCCAATACTCAAACCAGGAACTCAAGACAACCGACTACCATCAAATTACCGGGGAATAACGCTTGTGTCCGTACCCAGTAAGATATATTGCAGTGTACTAAACAACCGCCTGAACGATTTTTTTGAAGAAAACAATATCCTTTGTGAGGAGCAGAATGGATTCCGCAGCAAACGTAGTTGTGAAGAGCATATTTGGAGTTTATTTAGCGTTATTTCAAACAGGAAAATTTCAAAACATTCAACTTTTGTTAGTTTTATTGATATGCGGAAAGCTTTTGACTCTGTACCAAGAAATTTATTGTGGTTTAAACTTCGAAAAGTTGGAATAAGTGGCAAATTTCTGTCTGCTCTACAGTCCTTATATGAGAATGTTAGATGTACAGTTCGTGTCAATGACAGACATACACCATGGTTTAATGTGGACTGCGGAGTTAAGCAAGGCTGTTTATTGTCTCCCACGTTATTTGCCGCCTACATCAACGACCTGGCTGAACGTATCAATAATCTAAATTGTGGTGTTCGAATCGATGATACTATGCTGAGTATACTTTTATATGCAGATGACATTGCATTGATCGCTCCGGACGAGGAAAGTCTCCAGAAGATGTTAGATACTGTTTCGGAGTGGTGCCGTGAATGGAAAATCGATATAAATCCAACCAAAAGCAACGTTATCCATTTCAGGAATAAACCTGTCAGTCAATCGGACTTCCCATTCACATGTTCTGACTTGGATATTGAGTACATTTCTTCATACAAATACTTGGGCATATGGTTCGACGAGCATTTGACTATGGACAAAGCAGTTAAGGAACTTTCGAAGTCAGCTAGCAGGGCACTAGGCGCGCTATATGGAAAGTTCATTAGTGCTGGTGGAATGACTCACACTGTGTACACAAAATTATATTCCACTATGGTAGAACCCGTTTTATTCTACGGAGCAGGCATTTGGGGAACTAAAACATTTTCAGTGATTAATTCGATTCAGAATAAAGCATCTAAGTTATTCTTGTCAGCTGGTAAATATACATCAAATACCGCCGTCAGAGGTGACATTGGATGGTCCTCGTGTTTTACCAAACAGCGTATTGCTTGTATTCGTCTTATGTGTCGAATTACTAGATCTGATGATGTCCGTATTACCCGTAAGATATCAGCATGGATTGCAAATAGGCGTAAGGGATGGTACTACCAAGTTAGCAAAATGATACTAAAGTTTAATGCTACGGACATAGTGAACGATAATAACATTACGACAAAAACTGCGATGAGAACAATTTATGATCGCGTAATTATTGTAGACAACGAAGAATTTGTTAGCGAACTGTTTAATGACAAGAACAATCCTAACGGCAATAAACTACGAACATATAGACAATACAAAGAAAAAGTAGAAACAGAAAAATATTTGAAACTTCAGTTGCCGAGATCGGTCCAACGAGTTGTTGCCCTGTTCCGAAGTGGATCTCTTCCGTTGGCAATCGAGACAGGCCGATACGCACGACCGCAAATACCAGTTAATGAAAGAATTTGTAAATTCTGTCCGAATGACGTCTTGGAAAACGAGAAACATTTTTTAATGAACTGCACTATGTATGATGACTTAAGATATAATTTATTTTCTCGAGCCAAAAACTTTATAGAAAACTTTGATACTCTTGATATTGACAGTCAATTTATCAGCCTTATGAAATGTAAAGAAATACAATCCTCATTATCATACGCACTTTTCAATTTTTATCAGAGAAGAAAGAAATTTATTTGAATGTTAACATATATTTTTTCATAGTTATATTTTTAAAAACCTTTTTACTATCATTGTTATTATTGTTACTTTTAAGTACGGATATTTTTAGCTAGATCATTTATTTTATATCATCATATTTAAATTATTTTTGTTTCCCTAGAAATATATATATTTTTTTATCTTTTTCTTTTTGTTAATTCTTAATTATTTAAAGAAGTGTATCCGGTTTTTGGCAAAACCTTTTAAACATTGCATATGTTTTTAATCTGTAATCTCTTTATCAATATAGTCTATCTAATATTAATTGATACTTTTACTAGTAAATATTTTAAAAGCAGTTTACTTAATGTGATAAACCAGTAATTATTTTTGAATTTTATAAAGAAATGTTCATTTTATTTTTTATATAAATGTACAGTTGTCTGATGTGTTCTAAAGTGTCTCATAAGTCTATTCTAAGGCTGGATATTTGATCTCTGTTTGTATTATGAACTGTTGTATATATATATTGTCTGATCAGATATGTGACACTATAATAAAATAATTATTTATTTATTTATTTTATATGGTTGTAAGATACTTATAGATTATTGTTGATTATCTCAACGAGATTGATTTTCTCGCTTGAGCTGGTACAGCGAAAGTGAGAAAAGCAATCGAGTTGAGATGACCAATGATAATCTGTTTATTGCTATTTTACCTATGAGGATGTTGTCAATTTCAATGTCAAAAAGCTTACATTTATTGGGAAGATAATTCTGTTGAATTTCCCTGGATCATTTTTTTTTTTATTTCAATATAGTGTTGTGTGTTTTATAGTATTGATGTTCGATACCTGTGAAATAGCTTGGTTGTCTGTAAACAGTTTCTGGTCAAGTCCTGGAACAGTTTCCTTCACATCGGATACACTGATGTAAAACTGTGGGTCTTGGAGTCTAAAGGAATACAAAATAAATGTTTGTTCTTTGTTTATATTAATTAATATATTAGAAAGTAATTTAGTTTAAACATATTTATCTATAGTGGATTGGGAAACAAGTTTTACAACTTATATTAATTCCTTTCCACTTTGCGGGTGTGAGTGCTACCTTGTAGCGGCATCAGCCTGCTCTTTTTCGAAATCTACAAGGGTGTCTTTTACATGCATGAGATATGGCTATCTCTTATCTCTTGAAGAAGTAAATAAAAATTACTTGTACAAGTACATTTGTAGTACCCCTGACTGATTATAATTATAAATTGATCATGTTAATAATAGAAATATTGGTACATGCAAGGTATAACAATGAATTTTGTTACCGGGTTTTCTTTGTCACAAGTCTGTATCTGATATTTGAAGTTAATATATCTTCTAGTGCTTCTGTCCTCCCTGATTGTGTCACCTCTTTGTTCCCACTTCGTAAAAATTTAATTACCTGAAACAATAAGTAAATCATTTTTATTCAAACAACATGTAGTTCATTTGATCTCAGTTTTTCAAAAATCTGGGTAAAAATCTGGGCAAAAATCTGGGTAAAAATTAATGTCTTCAAGCCTCAAATATTGCAAGCCACCAAAAACAATTTGACTGTATCTTTTGTCATTGAAGTGCATCTTTATACAGTAACAATCAATATTTCAGCCCTAGCAACAATTAACCTTCATTACCATGTGATTTATACAGTTAAACCTGATTAACTTAAAACATATATATATGGAACACTGTCTTAAAACTTTCCTCATTGTTCAATCTACAAAATGTAGTTTATTTGTATTATCAAAATATCATGACAATTTTTATGATTTTAATTTTCAAATAATAATATTTAGTTAACATGTAAAAATTTTAGTGTCTGTCTTAAGTGGGTCTCATTGGGGTCTAAGTGTGATGTGGGATTGCCGATTTTTTGTAAGCCTGACATGTGAAAGTCACAATTATTGTGCGTCGTGAAAACGGGAAATGAGGTTAAGCGGGCCCCGGGAAATGACAAAAAATGAGAATTGCTTACATACATATATGTAGTGTAAGCGGGATAAAGGAATCTGACAAAACAGTAAGCAGGATCCAGGATTGAAACCCCCCCCCCCCCCCTGAGGCCCCCTCTTAATCTTTTACTTCAAGGGTCCCAAAAATTTAGAGTTAGGGTTTATTCATGGTTATGGTTAAGTTAGGGGATGTTCTAGGTTAGGGTTAAAATTGAGAAAGGAAATGGTGAATATGTCAAAGCGACAACCGCAGTATTACTCTATATATGGGTTGGAACACATAAAGTGTCTTAGTCCAAATAATTATGATCATGATGATGTCTTGAAAGGCTAATATATTTTTTTCTTTGACACCTTACAAATAATTATGACGTCTTGAAAGGCTTATATATTTTTTCTTTGACACATTAAATGTGCTTACATCCATGTACATGTAAGAGGGGGGATAGGAGGGGTCCTGATCCTGAATTCCCGGGATTCAAAACACTAAATCCTGAGGTCACGAAATTAAATAAAGTAAATCCGGCCTTCCCGAAATCCGAAAAAAAAGAATTCCCTGATCCTGATGGCATCAATCCCGTAATCCCGAGCTTAAACAGCTGATCCCAGAGTCCCGATAAAGGTCCTATCCCCCCTCATGTAAGGCGTAAAAAAAAATATGTTAGTCTTTCAAGACATAAAACCTATTTGGACTAGGCCCCTATCTTGAATAAAAATAGTAACATATTGTATTACATGGCCGAAACGACCAAGCCCGAATCAACCAAAGCCACTTGTTTCCACTTCTTTTTTTTTAAGTTTTAGGCCGTTAGTTTTTCAATGATTTAAGATCGTTTTAACACTTGCCATTTTTGCAAATTCCCTTCGCATGTAAACCGACATCGTATCAACCTAAAAGTTTGATTCTGTTTGTAAACATGAAAAATCTTCAAATTCGATGTCGAGGATTCTTTTGGGCATGGGGAAAGAAACGACATGATCTGTTGTGGAAATTATATATTCGGCAATAATAATTTCCGGTAATTATAAATGATGGCGATTCAGTATCTGCAGCTGATGTTGATTTTTCTACCTTTTGTAATTGGATCATCAACTTATGATAAATGTGGGTGAAAGTTTACAGCCAACTTTACATGGCCAAAATAATTCATCACGATCACAGTGATAGTTTTCAACACAAATATTTACAATTTTTTCATAATCTGCCTGACAAGAGGATACCCAAATAATTTGCACGGTGCTGCACCTCTTTTGACAGTTTATTTCCACCTACTTATAATTACCCTTGGAACACAGGGAACGGTTTTTTTGCAAAATACCCATGTTAAACCGCTATTGTTTACATGGCATCCTAACAAACTACTTTATGTATGAGTTTCAGCATCTGTTTGTATTGTACTTTTTCGGCTAATTCTATCTGCATTCTCATCCAGATAAAGTCCCCTTTTCTATTTTGCCGAGCGGTGTTGTTTGTCGACCATTTTAAAACAGATTAATAGTTGTATCAATCCCCACATCATCCTAAGTTTCTATAACAATGTATAAATTTGAGTTTTATTTTAAAAACAAAATTTCATGGGGATACCGTGTGCATTATGAATAAGTATTTATTGCAAAAATAAACCAAAAATAAAAATAATGTGATAAAACTCAGTCTGTTATGCATAAAAGCATCTAGATAACTGTGTTGAAGGCAGTACATTGACCTATAATGGTTTACTCTTTTAAATTGTTATTTGGATGGAGAGTTGTCTCATTTGCACTCACACCACATCTTCCTATATCTAAATTGAGCTGATGCTTAAAATGTCAAAGAAGCAGAATATTTAAAAAGTTTAGTAATACATTTTTAAAGGTTAAAAATGAGCAGGAGAATTGCTGGAAAATAATAAAACAATCTATGTCAAATAACTGTTATGACTGTTAAGTATTGAGTCAAAACTCTGGGCACTTTGCCATTGTCTGCCTTTAGGGAAGGTTACCATTAAAAATTGTACATAGGTACCAAAAATAAAAGGATTATTATTATTTAATCACTTTGTGATTGCAGACCCTGCTGCATTAATTGGCTTGTATTAGTGTGAATGTTTATTAAGTAATAATTCATGGCAGCCGTAGATTTGTTTTCATTTAACCGTGGGTTGGGCATTTATGGTTGATTATTTTACCCTGAGCGTTACACTCAGGGTGAAATAATCGACTATTAATGCCCAACCCATGGTTAGACGAAAACAAATATATACAACTGCTATGAATTATTTTGATTCTAATAGGACAAATTTGTTGATTTTCTTAACCTTGACAGCCGTATACATACGATACTGTTTTGGCTATTCCGTTTTACCCAATTTTGAAAATATTAGTAATATTATATATTTCAATGATTATTTATTTTTTAATCACATTTTTCTCTTATATATTTTCTTCCAATGTTATTTTATTTGTTCTGAGGCGTACAAGAAGCTTTAAAATGCCTGGTATTTACATTTGATTTTTCTTAACAGAAACATACTTGTGACGTCACCTTGTTTCGTTGCCAAACCAAGACAATTATAACATTATTTCGCAGAAGTTTTGTTTTATGAAATTTTATCATGAAATATAAATTAAAATAGACTGATTTGTTTCATTTGCTATAGAATAGAGATAATTATATTGTATCTGAATCTTGGCCTACGTAAACTGGAAGTTTTGATGTCGAAATTTGAGAATATCTGGTAGTATGAATAAGTTGGTTGTAACACGAAACAGCCATGTTTGTGTATTACTGGGTTTGCGCTTAATGTATAACGATAATAGGTCGTCATATTAGAATATTGGATAACTTCAGGAACGATAACTCGTGTCATATCTTTTTATATTGTTATCTTAATGATACTTGATGAGGCTCGCGGGTACAAAAGAATCAGCAAAAAATTAAACATTTGTTTTTTCAATACAAATTTTATGTATTACACTACTAGTTATTACTTTATGATATGGTACAAAAATCACATAGACAAATTGATTTGGTTTGGCCACAGATGACCTTAAAAATGTTTATACATTGTATCATTGAAAAAGCTCCAAACTATCTCCCTTTGGTGCAAAAATGTCATTTTTTGTGTCTTAATTGAAATTTCTTTTTTTACTCATTGGTGACCTATATTTATACCCCCGCTTTAAAAAAGGGGGGGGGGGTATACTGTTTTACCTCTGTCTGTCCGTCGTACCGTCCGTCAGTCCGTCCGTCCGTCAGTCAGTCCGTCCCATGAAACTTTCGTCACATTTTCCTCAGGAACTACAATACATGGATTTCTGAAATTTGGTTTCAGGGTTTAACTAAGTCAGCTATACCGTGTGATGCGTTTTCAGATTGATCACTTGACAACTTCCTGTTTACCAAACACTTGTACGATTTTACACATGATAGCCAAGTTGAAAATTTTCGTCACATTTTTCTCAGGAAGTACAATACAAGGATTTCTGAAATTTGGTTTCAGACTTTATCTAAGTCAGCTATACAGTGTGATGCGTTTTCAGATTGATCACTTGACAACTTCCTGTTTAGCGAACACTTGTATGATTTTACACATGATAGCCAAGTTGAAAATTTTCGTCACATTTTTCTCAGGAAGTACAATACAAGGATTTCTGAAATTTGGTTTCAGGATTTATGTAAGTCAGCTATACCGTGTGATGCGTTTTCAGATTGATCACTTGACAACTTCCTGTTTAGCGAACACTTGTATGATTTTACACATGATAGCCAAGTTGAAAATTTTCGTCACATTTTTCTCAGGAACTACAATACAAGGATTTCTGAAATTTGGTTTCAGGATTTATATAAGTCAGCTATACCGTGTGATGCGTTTTCAGATTCATCACTCGACAACTTCCTGTTTACCGAACACTTGCATATTTCTACACTATTAATATTATCCACTTGCGGCGGGGGTATCATCAGTGAGCAGTAGCTCGCAGTTTACTTGTTTTTATAACTGTTATCAAATAGCTGTACATAAACTTAATTATTGTAAAAAAGCGATTTCTGTAATTAAGTGCCAGTCTTTGTAAGAATCATGCAATTCAGGTAAAAATAGAAACATGATAAGAAAAAACCCACCGAGCTAATCAAACTATTTTATACTAACCATCATCCTGAGTTAAAAGTTATTAGTCTTTCGTTTGTGTGTGTCTGGTAATATCAAATAACTTAGTTAGAAAATTGATTAGAATGACAGCAAATTACAGAGTTATCTCCCCTTATTCATTAATTTCTAATGCATTTCAACCAAATTGTATCTTCTATTACAAGAACAAAAAAAGGAAATGAATGTTATTTTTGTGCATAACTACATATTATGAACTGAAATCAATGTCAAATTGGGTGGGTTTTTTTGGTCATGTTTTTACCACTGCTTGATTCTTAGGCAGACTGGCACTTAAGTTCTATTTTTATTTCGATATAACCAATTTTTCTCCTATAAGTTCAACAGAAAAAAAAGACATTAACAAAAATGTATGCTTTTGGAGGCAGATTGTGAGCTTAAAAGAACAGTGACCTCATATTTGTATTTTATATTTCTATTAGACATTGTTAGATATAAGATAAAGTTTAATCATAGAAAAATCCTATATATTAGAAAAAAGTTGATTTAGACCCGCAAGTCCCCTTAATGATGTTTTCTGGTACAGGTTCCCCATCGTTCCACTTCACCAGACACTTTATGTTTGATTTGTATATCTATTATTTCTTTTGCTGCTTATTTGAAAATATTATACTAAGATGAGTAAGATCTTATTTTTGTCACTGTCATGGCTGTGTTTAGTCAATTTTTTAACATTCATAAACATATTTTGCATAATACAAATTTCTACAAGACAGAAAATAAGATATACCTAATTTGAATATTTTCTTTATAGATAAAAGATCCCTAGTGAACATAGGTGGATCCAGGGCCAGTGGAAGGGGGTAGTCTGGGCCTTTTGTGGGAAACATTTGGTTGATTATATAGAGAATCAATTAAGCATGACTGGAGCCCTCCTTTTTAGGTCAATCAGCACCCCCTCCTCAAAAAAAAGTTCTGGATCCTGAAGATCTGCCACTGTTGATGATGGTGATAAAAGGACTTCTACACTATTTATTGGTAAACAGTTTGCATCAGCAAGCTGTATATTTATAAAGTACAATGTATATCATGTATATATATGTAATAGTCAGTATGTTTTTTTAACTTTATAAATTAGACTGAACATGCTGAAATTCAAAAATCTTCTCATATTTATAATTTTAGATTACTACATGGATGATAGATGTGGTGAAGTTATTAATATGGAAGAGGAAAATATTGAATCTGGAAACTTGGATCTAACAATCTTTCTAACGTATGGGCCAGACATGAACTGCCAGTTAACAATTAAGGCTCCTGATGACAGGCAAATCATGGTATATTTTACTGAAATTGATATCAAACAGAGAAGTCATAGAATTGAGAATACTTGTGAAGATTATCTGGAATTATTTGATGGATCAACTACATATAACAAAAGTGTTCCAGGTAATTGATGTGTTCATCTTACACTTCAGTACTTGTGTTCCTGGTTTTTGTTGTCATTGAACTTCTGAAAAAATTTGTAAGGGTTCCGCGGAACCCAGTGTCTCGCCTACTTTTGCTGAAAATCACAGGCTCAACAAAAATGAGGAAAAAATCAATAAAAATGTTCTTCTTGATACTATCTTTTGATTGTAAGAAGCTTCTGTCATAGTTTGGTAAAAATCCAGGATAGTTTATGAATCTAATAAATGTTTAAAAACTTTAACTGCAGACTGTATGTAATGTTAACTGAAAGAAAAACTAAGTCCATTAATAAGTAAAATACAGATACACAGGTACAAAATATTAACAAAATTTCCTTCTAAATACTAGCTTTTGATTATAAACAAGCTTCTATCTAAGTTTGGTACAAATTAAAAGTAGTATAAGAAAGTTATTATTTTTTTTTTAATTTAACAACAGAGTAAATGTGTTGTTTCTTGGCAGAAAATCTAAGTCCATTTAAAAGTAACATACAGAAAAAACGGATTTATTTTTTTACAAAATTTACTTCTGTATATTATCTTCAAGATCTGTCCATGTTTGGTACAAACCGAGGATAGTTTAAGAAAGTTATTAAAATTTTAAAAACTTTAACCACAGAGTGAATGTAATGTTTCCCCGCAGAAAAACTAAGTCCATTTATAAGTAAAATAGGGAAAAAATGGAATTTTATTTTTACAAAATTAACTTCTGGATACTATCTTCTGATCATAAACAAGCTTCTGTCCACGTTTGGAAGTAATCCAGTATAGTTTAAGAAAGTTATTGAAATTTCAAAAACTTTAACCACAGAGTGAATATTTGTGGACGCCACCGACGAGGACGGAATGTAGGATCGCTTAGTCTCGCTTTTTCGACAAAAGTCGAAGGCTCGACAAAAAAGGGAGAAGTAAATAAAGAACAATGTTTTACTTTTATAAATTTACAAGTTTATAATCTCCTTTGATTAATTAGGCAAAAGACCATTTAAAATTTATATATCTATTAACCAAATATTATCTTTAAATTGACAAGGATTAAGAAAGGCTAACTATTATGATTATTGTCTTCTTATTGAGCATCATTGCTGCAAACTAGTTTATGTGAATCAATATTTTCATAGCTAAGATAAAAGGTTATTTTGATAATAGATAATAGATAATAAACATGTTTAACCCCACCACATTATTTATGTATGTGCCTGTCCCAATTCAGGAGCCTGTAATTCAGTGGTTGTCGTTTGTTTATGTGTTACATATTTCTTTTTCGTTCATTTTTTTACATAAATAAGGCCGTTAGTTTTCTAGTTTGAATTGTTTTACATTGTCTTATGAGGGCCTTTTATAGCTTATTATATGCGGTATGAGCTTTGCTCATTGTTGAAGGCCGTACGGTGACCTATAATTGTTAATGTTTGTGTCATTTTGGTCTTTTGTGGATAGTTGTCTCATTGACAATCATACCACATCTTCTTTTTTATATATACCTGTACTTTTACAGATTCAGATTTAAAGATTTGTGGTAACTATGAACCGAAAAGAGCTTATTACACCAGTGGACAATATCTGACTCTCAGGTTCACCAGTGACTATAGAAGACAAGATTCAGGATTTGAACTGTTGTTTACTTCATTTCATACAGGTATATACATGTATCATGTTTATATAAAATAACAAATTATTGTGATTTTTCAGATACAACAATTTCAGAAATGATCAATCAAACTCAAATGTTTAAATGCACTTTATCCCCTTCCCTTTCATGAACGTGACCTACAGAATTAGACTTTTTACTTGATTTGTTATAACATGAGCAACACAATGGGTGCCACACATGGAGCAAGATCTGCTTACCCTTCCAAAGCTCATGTGATCATCCCTAGTTTTTGGTGGGGTTTATGTTGCTTATTCTTTAGTTTTCTATGTTGTGTCATGTGAACCATTGTTTGTCTTTTTCATCTTTAACCTTGGCGTTGTCAGTTTTTTTTTATTTATAAGTTTGACTGTCCCTCTGGGTTTTTTTTTGTGCCTCTTTTAAAGTCAAATTAGCAATCATGGTTTTTATATCTACTTGCACTTTAAATATTTGTACTTCTTTTTTCCAGATTTTTGATTTATTATACAGTTATATATCTTAAAGTATAAAATGAACTTTTATTCGTGGCATTCAGTTGTTGTCTTCTCTTTGGTCTGGTTGTTGTCTCTTTGACACATTCCCCATTTTAACTCTCAATTTTACTTTATTACAAATATACGTTCATCTATAAATTTTTTCTCATTGCCTAAAAGCATAGGGAATCTTCTTTTGTAAAACATTATCACCAATAAAAAATCATGAGAGGTTAAAATATGATGGAACAGCTAACATGTACCTTAATATAGCACATGTAATGGGATATTACAAGGCGATTTTTGAAGGATGTATATATGTAACAGTAAATTTGTAAAATAAGGGATTATGTACTATAATCACTGAAATTTTCAGGGACTATCATAAACATCATTAAAAAAGTATTGAAAATAAAACTCATTACTCTAAGAATTTATTTTTTGATCTCTATTCAATAGTATTTAATGATCCATTTAGGTTTTTGTAATGGGACAAAAGAGTTCAGATGTCGACAGGGTCAGTGTATATCTAAATCCTTCCAAAATGATGGTTACAGTCAGTGTGGAGATTACAGTGATGAACTTATAACCAAAACTAACATGGATTACTATGCTGCCGGATCAGTGGTACTAATTATATGTATAATTCTAGCTACATGTTATATCTGTAAAAGACGTAGACAAAGAGGAGCTGTCATCAAGGTATTTATCATTTAATTGAAATATTTTCTATCACTGTTTTAGTGCACAGTTAAATTGTAATGAGGAAAAGTTGATAATGAATGATCTTTAGTGAGCTAAGTTATGCAGAGATTTGATATTTTAGTGGGCATTACATTGGATTGAGGAACAACAAATCAAAATAGCACACAGAACAGAAAATATAAAATGTTATTGCTTGCTTCATAAAAGCATAATCAAAACACAATACCGGTAATTATTTATACTAAAACACTTCACCAAAAAAATCATCATTTTATAGTGAGTTGTAGTATACGTGTATCTAGTAAGTGTAATTTTTTTTATATTCACAGAGATCGGGAAATCCATTAGAAATACCACTAACTTCACAACCAGTTTCTCAGCCAATTCAAGGACAGCAACCTGTATATCAACAACAAACTACAGGCTATCCACAACAACCAACAGGCTATTCACATCAACCAGCTGGCTATCCACAACAACATCCAGGATATCAGCAACAACCAACAGGCTATTCACATCAACCAGCTGGCTATCCACAACAACCAGGATATAACCCACAGGCTGGATACCCACCACAACCTGTACATACTGATCAACCAGCTTATGTACCACTGACGGAGAAGATTCCACAACCAAGCTACCAACCACCACCAGGATATCCTTCTCAACCAAACTATCAACCACAAAGTGGTTATCCTCAGCCAGGATATCATTTAGTGGATCCTCCACCCTATACAGATAGTCCATATCCTTCAGCGCCACCAAAACAGTAAAGATAAAAGGCAGATTGCATGCCTAATTTTGTGGCTAGGGTATTTGTTGGATACTAATTTTAGTGGATTCCGTGGGTACAAGTGAACCTCGAAATTAAATGTTCAACAAAGAACAAAATTTCCGTAGGCTTGTGAGGAGACTTTGGCAAAACCACAAAATTTAATATCCAAGAACATGTAAATTTTCCTTAATCCACAAAAATATTTGAATCCACAGTAGTTTTGCTGTTTGACATCTGTTTGACTTATTATTTGTGCTTTGATTTAATTGAAATTCCTCTTATCTAAAAAATCTCAGTGAAGTTGTACAATTTTGTGTGAATTAGGGGGAATGGAGCGTAATGACACAAAAAAGCAAAAGATATTAGAAGTTAGAATAATAATATAATCTTCAATAATATACAAGACAAAATTCCATAATCAGAACAGGCACATGGACAAAATAAAATGTAAAGTGGGGTCAACCTTCTTTTCAAATTACCTCTTTTAAATTTACAGTTTAAGTTATATACAAGAACATATAATGAAATGCAGTTAGCTCTACTATAACCTGCCTGAAATTTTACAAAACTGTATTAATCAGAATGTTTATAGCAACTAAAGCAAGTTCAAAGTACTTGACTACTATTGATATGCAATGATGACGTCCTGCATTCTTATGCCCCACCTACGATGGTAGAGGGGCATTATGTTTTCTGGTCTGTGCCTCCGTTCGTCCGTCCGTCTGTCTGTGGGTCTGTTCGCTTCAGGTTAAAGTTTTTGGTCAAGGTAGTTTTTGAAGAAGTTGAAGTCTAATCAACTTGAAACTTAGTACACATGTTCCCTATGATATGATCTTTCTAATTTTAATTCCAAATGAAAGTTTTGACTAATTTCACGGTCCATTGAACATAGAAAATGATAGTGCGAGTGGGGCATCCGTGTACTGGGCACACATTCTTGTTTTCTACTGATTTTTGGTGTAGATGTATGGAGAATTATGGAATGACTTTCTGTTAATAGAATTATGGTGCAGGGCAATAATCTAAGACTAATGAAAGCTATAATTAGTTCAACTTTTGTCTTCTATGCCTGTAAGACTAAAAATACTATTATAAATGAATTCTGTATTTATCATTAACAGTATTTGATTACCATACTATGTTCACAAATATGCAGTTGTGATATCAATGCATTGAATAATAGGACACAGTTTTATTAGCATTGACTTTATACCACATCCTGTGTGTTCAATAGTTTTAGTTGAAATACTAAATCTTTCTGTTATATATTATAATTTTCATGATTGTGCTTAATATATCTTTAATTAATGTTGTTTGTGATTGTAACTTTGATATATTTATTATTGATCCCATGTACATTATTTTTATGACGGGGGTAGAATGGGTCCTGATCCCAAAACTCCCGAGCTTAAAAAACATGAAATCCTGAGGTCCCAAATTTAACAAAATTTAAATCCCGACATCTCTCTTAATTGTTTAAAAAAGCTGGAATGTCATATTTTAGATTGTATCATTTGAGTAGAATTTATATGTTTTGTTGATTGTTATAACTTATTTTTATGAACAATAGATATGGTCAGTATTGTTTTTATTTGCTGTGATCTGACATTTTTGGAGAGACTTTATGACGAAGTATATTTATTCATATGATGTAGGTATTTAAGATTACTAAATATGTGGCCCATTGTGCTTCATTTTAAAGTTTGTGTCTCAAGGTTTGTGTACTCTTTTTAACATATAGCTATTAACATTTTATTTCACATTGATACTGTTAAATGTATTTATCAATCAAATTTACTTGTGATATATGTATATAAACTTGATCTGTCTTAGAATAGTTATGTCTTTGTTTTTATGATATGTTACAAAAATATCATTAAGTGTTGATTTTGTTTTTGTGCTAGTTAATTTTAAAAACAAAATCTGGTTAAGGTATTAGCTTTTGCCATTACTAAGCGTCCATTGTCATTTTTCTTTATCTGAAGTCTACATTTTTTATTATAATCTTTCAAATTTTTATCTGTTATCCCTTTGTCAATTGAAATCAAACTTTTTCTTCACCTAATAATAGTCCATAAAATTAACAAATTTCAATAAAATAACATGTTCTGTTCCTGTTTCTGCAAAACTGCTCTCTGGTCAATTTTCAAATATTCTATTTTTTATTATTTTGAATCAAAACATTAGATTTTAATAATCAGTTTTCAGCATTTTCTTGGGACAATGCTACCTACTTAAACTGGCTGTACATTGGAAATCCTGCAAATTTTTATGGGATAACAGTAATTTAACACAAAATGTTGTATATTCCTTGACTACACCCTTACTATTAAACCAAATTAGACCAGATGTATAAACCAGATGCTCCGCAGGGCGCAGCTTTATACGACCGCAGAGGTTGAACCCTGAACGGTTGGGGCAAGTATGGACACAACATTCAAGCTGGATTCCGCTCTTAATTTGGATTGTGATTAAATAGTTGACACAGCATAGGTTTCTGACACAGAATGAATGTATTCAAATGAACTTAAAATTTTTGTTTTCTCTTAGAGCAATTCACTATGCTGCTGAATATTAATCCTCTCAAAAAAATGTTTGAAGAAATTTTCTTTTTATTTATGAAATTTCAAATGAGAAAAATTTAACCCAATTTTTTATTCACATCCCCCTTTCCCTTATTCCAAAACTAATCTCAATTAAAATGTCTAATGGAGTTTGCAACAATTACTACTCATTTAAATACATCATAAAATATTAAGATGTAAAAAAAACTGCTTGTTATCACTGAATGGTAAAGATTATTTTAATTTATCAGTTGGTAGTAAAAAGTGAATAAACATTGTATATTGTATATAACAAAGATTTAAGTTGATTCTGAACAAAGAAAGATAACTCCAATTAAAAAAATTCTTGCAGATATTTCTTGCTTACTATACTGGACAAAGAAAGATAACTCTTAATTAAAAAAAAATTTGCTATTTCACAATATTGTGAAATTAGATATTTCTTGCCATTGCACAATACTGTGCAATTGAAAAGACTTGCTATTGCACAATACTTAATATAATAAATTTAGATCCTGATTTGGACCAACTTGAAAACTGGGCCCATAATCAAAAATCTAAGTACATGTTTAGATTCAGCATATTAAAGAGGCCCAAGAATTTAATTTTTGTTGAAATCAAACTTAGTTTAATTTTGGACCCTTTGCACTTTAATTTAGACCAATTTTAAAACTGGACCAAAAAATAAGAATCTACATACACAGTTAGATTTGGCATATCAAAGAACCCCAATTATTCAATTTTTGATGAAATCAAACAATGTTTAATTTTGGACCCCGATTTGGGCCAACTTGAAAACTGGGCCAATAATCAAAAATCTAAGTACATTTTTAGATTCAGCATATCAAAGAACCCCAAGGTTTCAATTTTTGTTAAAATCAAACTAAGTTTAATTTTGGACCCTTTGGACCTTAATGTAGACCAATTTGAAAACGGGACCAAAAAGAATCTACATACACAGTTAGATTCGGCATATTAAAGAACCCCAATTATTCAATTTTGATGAAATCAAACAAAGTTTAATTTTGGACCCTTTGGGCCCCTTTTTCCTTAACTGTTGGGACCAAAACTTCCAAAATCAATACCAACCTTCCTTTTATAGTCATAAACCTTGTGTTTAAATTTCATAGATTTCTATTTACTTATACTAACGCTATGGTGCGAAAACCAAGAAAAATGCTTATTTGGGTCCCTTTTTGGCCCCTAATTCCTAAACTGTTGGGACCGAAACTCCCAAAATCAATACCAACCTTTCTTTAGTGGTCATAAACATTGTGTTTAAATTTCATTGATTTCTATTTACTTTAACTAAAGTTATTGTGTGAAAACCAAGAATAATGCTTATTTGGGCCCTTTTTTGGCCCCTAATTCCTAAACTGTTGAAAATAAAACTCCCAAAATCAATCCCAACCTTTATTTTGTGGTTATAAACCTTGTGTCAAAATTTCATAGATTTCTATTAACTTAAACTTAAGTTATAGTGCGAAAACCAAGAAAATGCTTATTTGGGCCCTTTTTGGCCCCTAATTCCTAAAATGTTGGGACCAAAACTCCCAAAATCAATACCAGCCTTCCTTTTATGGTCATAAACCTTGTGTTAAAATTTCATAGATTTCTATTCACTTTTACTAAAGTTAGAGTGCGAAAACTAAAAGTATTCGGACGACGACGACGACGATGACGACGACGACGACGACGACGACGACGACGACGACGACGACGACGACGACGCCAACGTGATAGCAATATACGACGAAAAATTTTTCAAAATTTGCGGTCGTATAAAAACCTAGCTAAATATCTTGGAATTGAGTTTCAGAATCTTATTTTTGCATAGTTTTGTCTTTTGTTCTTCTGAAAAGTGCTGTCATGTTTTTTTTTTAATCTTACATGAACATTAGTGAAGATTATTAATTGATACAATGTGAGCAATACAGACTCCTTGGAGCCTCTAGTTAAGGAGTTTTTAAAGTATAGATTATTTATCTTAATAAATGTTACTTGTTATAGATTTTTTTTATTATGACATATTTAAGATTGTCTACGAAGTATTAAGTATGCTGTACTCAAAGTAATATCATGTGCAATAAAATAATAAAAATGTTTATCAAAGATCTTTTTGACTCTTTATTTTCTGTATGCATTGAACATGAATGTTAAAGTCCAGATTTCATTGACCGACAATAGCAAGGTAGCATTTAGAATAATAAAGGCATTACTCTTCAACAGATGTGAACAAAAAGATATCTGTATACCTCAATGAAGCAGCAACCTATTTTAAAACACACACAAGAGTGCACAAACTAAAATATCCTGTCTTCTTAACTTACTATTTATATAATGTTGATATGATTGTCCTAAAATATAAAGCTTTACTATCACAAACTTCACACAATCCAAGAAAATGAGGTTAAGGTCAGGTAAACCAAACTGGTATTTCTTGTATACCTTACAATCATTTCATACACCAAATAAAGAAGACCTATTTATTACAGATATATTAGAAAAATACACAAAAAACACAAACACTTAACTATCAACACAGAACCATGAAAATGAGGTCAAGGTCAGATGACACCTGCCAGTTGGACATGTACACCTTACAATCATTCCATACACTGAACATACAAGACCTATTGCTTATAGTATCTTAGATATGGACTTGACCACCTAAACTTAACCTTGTTCACTGATCCATGAAATGAGGTTGAGGTCAATTGAAAACCATCTGACGAGCATGATTGACATTGCAAGGTACAAACATTCCAAATATAATTATCTTATTTATTTTAAGAGAGAAATTTATGTTGTAAAAAAATCTGAACTTTTTTTTCAAGAAGTCACTGAAACATAAAAATGAGGTCAAGGACAATGGACATAAGGCATCTATATACAAAGTATAAAGGATTCAGGTCTTCTGCCTTCTGAAATATTAACCTTTAAAACGTCAGTTAACCCCGCTGCTGGATCAGAATATCTTTGTTGAGCGTTATGTGACAGAAGTCGTAGGCTTGAACAAAAAATAAAAGATAGAAGTGGAGGTCAGCATTCATGTTTCAACAATTGATAAGTGTCTATACAGTAAAAAGGTTGAATTTCATTGTCAAAGTCTCTAATTCTAGGATGATGTGTCATGTAAAGTTATATTTTAAGGTTGATGGTTGGTTTCTTTTGTGCAATTACAGTCAATGTTTCCAGGATACCTTTGAACACTTACAAATTTTATTGCATTACAGTGCTTATCCAGTGACCTTTGGGGTATCACATTTGCAAAGACCAAAACAGTTTACCAAATTGCAGTCAGATTTCTACTCCAACTAACTGATCAACTGGTAAAATATTTTAGCATCAATTTGTGAGTGCTGTAAAGTAAAAAGTAATACTTACCATCCAGATCCAGTCAGTTGATATCTTTTTCAATCAGTTCTAACACAAATAATATCTTACTATAGTATGAGTCACTGAATAAAATGGTATAATTTTGACATGGAAACTTCTATCATAAATAAGTATTATAAATGAATAGTTCAAAACATTGTTTTGTAGGTGTATATTTAATAGCTTTGTCTTCTAAGATGAAGTTATTGTGCAATTGTGATTCGAATAACATTTTCTATACAAATTACTGATCTGCTGTCATTAAAGGGAAATAATTTATATTGAGTTTAAATGTACACATAAAATTTAATCAATGATACTAGGCTTATGATTTTGCCTACAAAAGATTCATAAAAACTAGAGGCTCTAAAGAGCCGGTGTCGCTCACCTTGGTCTATGTGCATATTAAACAAAGGACACAAATGGATTCATGACAAAATTGTATTTTGGTGATGTTGATGTGTTTGAAGTTTTTACTTTACTGAACGATTTTGATTCTTACAATTATATCTATCATGAACTTTGCCCATTAGTAACAGAGAACTATATTTGGTAAAAAGGAGTAGGGGCAATAAGGCCCTTATTTGGCCCAAAAATTAATGCAAATTTAAAAGTTATCATCCATATTTTTAAATTACTGAAAACTTGACTAAGGTATAAGGTACTAAGAAAAACAAAACAAATTTGACATCGAACAAGTTACCATGGCAACAAATCATGACTTTATTTGCATATTTTGTAAAATTTTGTGATTTTCCTTGTTTTTTCATCAAATTCTAAGTATATTTTAGATTGAAAAAGTATGTGCGCACCCAAGAAACAACTTTATATTTGGTGAGATTATGCCAATAGTTATAATAAAGCTTCTGTTAAATTATTTTGTTGTTTCTCGGCTGCGCAGGATGTTTCCACAACCAAAATAGAGATAGAAAAATGCATAAATTATGTATTTTTCATCGTTTTTGTGAAAATAGTACACATAATGACGTAATTGTGACGTCATCAGAAAAAAATCCTTATGTTTTTCATTTATATTTCTTGACCCTATGCATTTCTAAACATTATGTGCAAATTTGAAATAGTTATCAAACATTTTATTTTTTTGGGCCAAAACTAGGGCTTAATGCCGCTACTCCTTTACATAAATTTACCAAATTAATGAAAATTGTTAAAAATTGACTATAAAGGGCAATAACTCCTTAAGGGGTCAATTGATCATTTAGGTCATGTTGACTTATTTGTAGATCTTACTTTGCTGAACATTATTGCTGTTTACAGTTTATCGCTATCTATAATAGTATTCAAGATAACCAAAAACGGCAAAATTTCTTTAAAAATTACCAATTGGAGGGCAGCAACCCAACAACCAGTTGTCCAATTCATCTGAAAAATTCAGGGCAGATAGATATTGACTTGATTAACAATTTAACTTCTTGTCAGATTTGCTCTAGATGCTTTGGTTTCATAGTTATAAGCAAAAAACTGCATTTTACCCCTATGTTCTATTTTTAGCCGTGGCGGCCATCTTGGTTGAATGGCCAGGTCATCGGACACATTTTTCAAACTAGATACCCCAAAGATGATTGTGGCCTAGTAGTTTCAGTGGAGATTTTGTAAAAGATTACTTAGATTTATGAAAAATGGTTAAAGATTGACTATAAAGGGCAATAACTCCTAAAGGGGTCAACTGACCATTTTGGTCATGTTGACTTATTTGTAGATCTTACTTTGCTGAACATTATTGCTGTTTACAATTTATCTCTATCTATAATAATATTCAAGATAATAACCAAAAACAGCAAAATTTCCTCAAAATTACCAATTCAGGGGCAGCAACCCAACAACCGATTGACCGATTCATCTGAAAATTTCAGGGCAGATAGTTCTTGACCTGATAAACATTTTTATCCCATGTCAGATTTCCTCAAAATGCTTTGGTTTTTGAGTTATAAGCCAAAAACTGCATTTTACCCCTATGTTCTATTTTTAGCCGTGGCGGCCATCTTGGTTGGTTGACCGGGTCACGCCACACATTTTTTAAACTAGATACCCCAATGATGATTGTGGCCAAGTTTGGTTTGATTTGGCCCAGTAGTTTCAGAGGAGAAGATTTTTGTAAAAGTTAACGACGACGGACGACGACGACGGACGACGGACGCCAAGTGATGAGAAAAGCTCACTTGGCCCTTCGGGCCAGGTGAGCTAAAAAAATGAAATGCAAAATTAGTATGAAGTTGAAGGGCATGTAGAACACAAATTAGAAAGGTTTTGCAAAATACTGCTCCTTGGTAGACAATCCCTTATACTTTGAACAATTCAACATTTTGCAAAACAGCTGTTAATCGTCTTTCATCATTAAATAAGTTTCATTGTTCGTTTTAGAACAGAGGATAAAAGTTAAATAATAATAAATAATGTTACAAACAAATTAAATGGGGAAATTTGAAATTTGTCAGACAGAACAAAATTTTGCTGATTATTTGTACCTTTATTGCCAGCAGATCAGTAATTTGTATACAAAATTTTATTCGAATCACAATTGCACAATAACTTCATCTTAGAAGACAAAGCTATAAAATATACACCTACAAAACAATGTTTTGAACTATTCATTTATAATATTTATTTATGATAGAAGTTTCCATGTCAAAATTATACCATTTTATTCAGTGACTCATACTATAGTAAGATATTATTTGTGTTAGAACTGATTGAAAAAGATATCAACTGACTGGATCTGGATGGTAAGTATTACTTTTTACTTTACAGCACTCACTTCATACTAACAACATTTCACTTGAGCAATCTGCTAAAATATTTTACCAGTTGATCAGTTAGTTGGAGTAGAAATCTGACTGCAATTTGGTAAACTGTTTTGGTCTTTGCTAATGTGATACCCCAAAGGTCACTGGATAAGCACAGTAAAAAATATGAAGATGTGCATAAGAGAAGAGGACAAAAACTTTGACAATGAACCAAGAAAATGAGATGAAGAACAGATGATTCTTGCCATACATACATTCAATACACCTAATATATTTGACCTATTATATAAAGTATTTGAAAAACAGACCAAACCATGGGACAATTTTGATTGACCATTCAGAGAATCACTGAAGCATGACTGAAGCAGGCCATTACTAGTCAGTGAGGCCCCCTCATGAAGATTTCTGGATCTGCCACTAAATCAATATATGTCTTTCTACATTGGACCAACTTCAGACTACTGTTCATGCCTTTAATGGAACTGTAGCTCATTTTAAATACATTCCATACTAAAGAATCAAATTAAAGGAATAGTGATAAAATATGTCACCTTTCACAATAAAAAAAGAAGTCTTGAATTTTGCATTTTTTATTTAAGAAAAAGTAAACAGTAAAAAGTACATGGTTATGTATAATAAAAATGTGTAAATGATAATATCAATAGTTCACACTTATAAACGATTAAAGCATTGTATCAATATCCAACATGATAATGACAATCAGTTAACACAGATTATTTTATATTGTGTTGAAGAAATGGAGAGCTAAATATAAATCAAGCACAGAATTAAAACAGGTTTTTTTTTTTGTATTTCTATAGGAAACTAAATATATTTGTTCATGAATATGCTGTCTACTACATTTATTGATATTCTACATAAAATAAAAATTTCTTGAAAAAAAATTAAAACGCTACATTGGAAAGACATAAGTGTTTTAAAAACATTCAGAAGAAAAAAAAATATTCAAAAATTGTATGCCTAAAAATAGTTTAAAAGAAATATTGGGTTTACATCAGAGCTAATGATATGATATGAGTGATTGTCTTACACCAAAAACATTATTGTAACTTCTAAATGTCTATTTCTTTGTCAGTGTTGGTTAAATGCTGTACAATATTTTTTTGTCTGCCTCCACCTTTTATTAATTATTTGATCCTAAATAGTTTACATGCCTCTGATAAATTCAACAAGAAGCAATTCTATAAACAGCTAACATGATATTGGATAATAAATATGTTATACAAAAATTGCATTATTCCATAGCCCCTATTGTTTTGTACAAATTTGGAAAAAAATAAACAGCAAAGATAAATTTTCTGCTTTTGTTGAAATTTTCTAAAAAATTCACACTGAAATTGTTTCTCTAAAATTCTGTGTAATTGTTTGCATCTTTTAATATACCCATGTTCCTCTAACTAGCTATAAAACAATTGTATAAAAAAAACAAGGTTAGATTTGCTTTTTCATCACCCAACAAAACAATGAAATTGTGTAAAAATTAACAGACATAAGAAAAAGTTCACAAATATGCCTAGTACAATGGAAAAGTTGAATATAGAAACAATTAGATAAGAACAGAAATACAATATATATACTTAAAGAAAGAAAAAAACATTTCAATACACTACCGATATAATAAAGATTCTTCTTCCATTGAATACGACAGATTTGTGTTTTCAGATAGTTATAAGTTTTAAACAAAATTATACACTTAGTTAAACAGAGAATTTAGTGTTATACATTGACTATATTTATACAACTTTTCTCAAAACAAAACACAACCTATGATTTATAATAAATGTATGGAGTAGGAAGCTATTCAACATTGTTCAAGCTGAAAAAAAATCTAAAAAGGGATTTTCAGTTTAATAGCTTAATAATTGATTCAAAAAGCCCAATGTATAAATGCTATGGTGTATCCTATCTTTAAATTAAGTGACATATGCAGATGTTTTAAGCCACCATTAGGCAAACAGGTGGCCTAATGATCATTATAACATGTATATAAAATTAAATGGCAAACAGGTGGCCTAATGATCATTATAACATGTATATAAAATTAAATGCCAAACAAATATAAATATGATGTCAATAACAGATCTATGCCAGTCTTAACAGTCACAAAATAAAAATTCACTGCAACAGTCACTCTCAAAAGCTAACTTTATAACCATTTTTTAAAACATCAATAATGTACACAATTTCATACCATACAATTTTGCAGCAAAAAAAACTGAATTATAACAACAATGTAACAATAATTTGTATTAAAATGTTAATAACACAGTAAAACAACATTTAAAAATGGACTTTCATCCTGCATAGATGCAAAGCTGTCCTTTTTTTGTTTTCTAAAGCATCACCATACCACACTTGTCTTCATTTATATTCCAAATAAATAATTTTCGTTAGATGATATGACTATATATATATAAATACATAGTAATTAGTAAAACAAATACTGTCCAATTGCAATTTTTGGAATGTTTTAAAGTTGTGTGCCATGACTTGACATAATTCATTTATTTATCATAATTTGACAAAGGTATTTATTGATATGTGATGGGTTCATTAATTTTTGTGGATACCAATTTTCAAGGATATTTGATTTATCATAATTTGACAAAGGTATTTATTGATATGTGATGGTTCATAAATTTTTCGTGGATACCAATTTTCAAGGATATTGGATTTATCATGGTTTCACCAAAGTCTGTATAAATGCCAATGTAATTGTTTCTTTGTTGAGCATTCAATTTCATAGTTGTTTCTTATTTTGTCATGGCTGTTTTATCATTACTTTATATATCAAGCTTTAAATATATATGTGAAGTTCAATCTATTAAAACATAACTTAGTAAAAATCAGTAAGTCACTTGACCTAAAATACAACATCACCTTATTAAGACAAAGTTTATTGAAAATTCTCTTCCGAAGGACAGGTTAGAACTTACTAATTAACTTGAATATGAAATATATGTCAATAATGCACACAAAAAGATATTATATCTAAATATTAATGTTTCAAAACAAAGAGAAATATATGATAAAATCATGATCAACAACACTTACAACAATAAAAATTATTTTGATTTTGTAATTATTAAAATCTTTATCACAATAAGGAACTAGAGAAGTGTTCACAACAGTAATACCCCCAGATTATTGTATCCTCACTACTTTGTATATCACATAGGCCAAACTAATGCCCATTCATGCAACAAGATGGGAACATCCCTCCTCCTTCTACTCCATATGCAAATAAAAGGTTGTTCAGACCTTTAAAAATAAAATCACTAGTACATGTACCATGGATGCTTCAGTCAAGTCAGGTGGTTTAATATATAAATGTTTTAAAAGATATCGTCATACATTTGTCAAAGCTGCTGTTACCTTGAATGTTTATGACTAAAAAAGTATTTCCAAGAATTTGATTTTTTAACTTGATTAACACTGCAACAGCATTCATCACAAATCACGAATAAAATCATACCTAAAGTCTGACTTTGTTATAAATCAGCTAATGCCTAAGTACATTTATATCAGACACATGTATTTATAATTTTGGAAATTGTCAGTGAATGGTATTGAAGGGTTGAATAACAACTAACAATAAGGCTTGTCTGACAGATAGACAAATGACTACATATATATGAATGGATACAGCAATCTCTATAAGCCCTTATACCAACTAAAACAAGGTGTATACATAATATTACGGACATTAATACTAATATGACAATCAATCAATTATCATGACATCTCCTCAATCTATTTTAAGTACAATAAAACTCCTTTATTCAGCTATTATTTTTTAGTCTTTAATACCTCTGGTCTAGTATACAATTATTTTTTAATCTGACATATGCATAAAACTGAATTAAGAATTCATTACAAATAGTGCCGTACCCTTTTACAGCTTACTGACAACCCTATGAAAAACATTTTTTTTCTATTCAAACAGATATTATACCCCATAAAAGTCATTATCTTATTGTTTCATACCTATTGTCATGATTGTAGTTAGTGCAAAATCTCTTTATAAAATATTAACTAACTGCAAAAGGGAATAACATCTGAACAACAAAACTTCAAACAGGAATATACATGTACATTAAATATAGAATGGGAATGGGGAATGTGTGTAAGAGAAAACCGGTGGCGGATCCAGGAATTTTCATTAGTGGGGCCCCACTGACTGACCTAAGAGGGGGCCCGCTCCAGTCACGCTTCAATGATTCCCTATATAAGCAACCAAATTTTTCCCCCCTGGGCCCCCCCTAAATCCGCCTCTGAAAACAACCTGACATAAGAGCAGAAAACAGTCCAAACCCACCATTAGTTTTGGAGAAGTTGTGGTTACAAAGTGTGGACAGATGGATGTATAAAACAGAATACATAATCACTTTATATATTGCCTTATAAATATAAGCCTTGAATTTTAGATTTCATTCATACATTTTTGTTTTTACAATATGTATTAAAAATTATCAGTCAAAAGGTGTACTCATTACAATAGTCAAGGAAGACTCAAATTAGAACCTTAATTTCATCATGAAATAAAAGAAATAGAAGTCCGTCACATATTACTGGTTTACTGTTTTCCTGGTGCTCCGTATGGGTATGGGTTATCACTGTATGGTGGTGGGACAGCTTCTCCGGAGGGATATTGTTGTGGTGGATAGCCCGGCTGTGCTGGATATCCTGGCTGTGCAGGATATCCCGGTTGTGCTGGATATCCTTGTTGTGTCGGATATCCTGCCGGTGGTGGATATCCTGGTTGCTGGGGTTGTGGATATCCAGGTTGTTGTCCTGGATACTGATTTGGAACTGGTTGAGCAGCCATTGGTATAGTATCATGCTGTTGCTGGAAAATTGTAAAATAAGAATTTATTAAATTTCATTTATTAGTATCCATGGTATAAATGCTTTTAACAAAATGGTATAGACATTTAGAGATATTGTGGTTACTAAAGACAGATGGGTGGATAAACAGAAAACATAACCACTTTATGTTATGCCCAAGAAACACATGTCCTCATTTTTTAAATTCATCCATACATTTTTGTATTTTTCAAAATTATCAGACAAAAGTTATTCTACAACTAGCTTCACTATAAAAAAAAGATGTGGTATGATTGCCAATGAGACAACTATCCACAAAAGACCAAAATGACACAAACATTAACAATTATAGGTCACTGTACGGCCTTCAACATGAGCAAATCCCATACCACATATAGTCATCACTACTTCACATTTCTTATGATTCCTGAATACTGAAATATATTCTACATAGTTTGATATTTACACCTATGCATAGGAACTATTTGTTTTAAACATGTACTACTTTCAGGTATGTTCTTTTTGCTGTGCATGTACTGATTTTCATTATGGAGGGATTTTCTTTTCTATAACAATAACATCAAATCCTTACTTCAAATTGTCGGCATCCTCTAAAAGATTGCAATAATGATGAATAATGCACAGAGAGATTTTTTTCAATCTAAGCACATTCACAACACTTACTTCAGATTGTCCAAATCCTCTACACCAATGTCAATAATTCACTGAAAGAATCTAAGCCAATATGATACCACCACTACCCTTACTTTAGATTGGACACACCTTGTATACTTATGAATTGAATGCTTCTTTTAGTAACTTAATTGGGGTGTAAAAGCATTGAACAAAGTACATTTTCCGTGCTTCATTCTAGAAATGTGCACATCAACGCTTCTACAACCCTATGAAGTTACTAAATGAAGCAGTCAATGCTCATAATTATATTTTTTAGCTAGGATCATAAAAACACGATTTTTATCATTTTTTTTAATTTAATTTTCTTGTGCACTTTATTGTGGGACCTCGTGTCTTTATGATTGATAAATTTTTTGTGTAATGAAATTGCTTCAGGAATAACACGAGTTTGCAGATCTAGAGTAGCCAATCAGAATAACGTATTATACATGTTATAATGAAACATACATCTAATGTAATTATAAAGTTATAATAACAAGTTACCATTACATACTGATAGCATTACAGGAAATTCAGAAATAATTGTGATTTTTTTTAATTTTTTTGCGAAAAATGCAACAGAGGTTATATTTTCAATAATCTAAACCTCTCATTTCGAAAAATTTTAATATGGCTTAAGCAGGCTATTTCTTCATATCATAAAAATAATAAAAAGTGTATTTTAAGGCCACACCAATTTAATTTCTTGTTCTACGGATTTTTGGACTCCAAATTTGGGGCGAGTGAGCGATTTGAAAATTTAATAAATAAAAAAATATTTATTTTGCAAATTCTTGAGGCGAAGCTTGAAAGTAAAGGCGAGCGATTATAATTTTTTTTTGTAAACATAAAATAGTAGGTTTTGACAATATTAAAACTTGATAAAAATTTATCACTTGTACTTTCACATTTCTTTAAATTCTGAAGTATTTTTACCCTGTTCACCAAGAAGTAATTTAATCTGGTCTATGTATGTGTGACTGACAATGAGACAATTCTCCATGTAAGTCATATTCAGTTTGGGAGCAACCCTTTAATGTTATAAATATCCCTTTTTTCATGTTTTATGAGTGATCAATATAAGTTATAATATATTTGTTTGTACAAAAGGGCTCATATTTTCTCAAAGAACTATACATCTATCTCATATTAAATGGTCAAAACATGTCCAAGAATTTTGTAATATTCCTGGACTTTAACCATGTTAACACATTTACTTTAACAGTTTAATATTATTCAAAATAAGTGGACCCCTCTTTTAGAATAAGTTGTTTAAAATATGATGTAACTCTCCTCTTTTTGAGTACAAAATTCCAAGTTTTCAAAGGTTTTGAATAGAAGAACTGTACAAAGCATTGGTATTTCTATTCTTTTCTACATCAGTAAAATGACCCCTTGTCTGAGGGAGGGTTGCTCTTAACCTGATAATAACAAACACAGGTAAATGTACGACCTTTTACACAGGGCTTTGATACAGACCAAGCAACAAGCTATACAGGGCCCCAAAATTATTAGCGTACACAATTCAAACAGGAAAACCAACAATCTAATTTATATATCCAAACGGGAAAATACCAATGAACAACATCAATAAATGATAACTGCTGAACGACAGGCCCCTGAATCAATCAGGACAGGTGCATTAACATGCAGCGGCTATGGATTGTTTTGTTTCGCCAGCATACAAAATAATTGCCGTTGAAGGCAAATCCTTCAGAAGTTTATTCTAACAACGAACATATTTTGATAGGGATAATAAGTAAGGGGGAAAGAAACCAATTTTTTGTTCTTTACCAGTATATATTTCCGCTTTTATAAATTTATATCGGAGCACTTCTTTGGATGATTGGTTTCATGCTGAAACAAATATTCTCTCAGATAATTAAGAAGTGTGGTGGTGTGCTTTTATGTTTAAAATTGTTATATACAGGTTAGACTGTGATATTAAAAACAAATGTTGATATATTTTTATAATATTTACAAAAAAACGGTGCGGGAAATGAACACGATTACATTTCTGGATGCGGGAAGCGGGAATATAAAAAAAAAAAAAAAATCTGTTTTGAGAAAAATAGGTGCGGGCGGGTCTGTCAAACAAGGAATCAAATTGGTGTGGCCTAATCTAAAATTACAAAATCGCATTAAAAATTGTACACAATAATTTCTGAATTTACAGTATGTTAATCTGAATTATATCACACCTTAAGTACCGTTCCTCTAGATTGTCCACGGCTTCTACGGTAAAAGTAAAACACTGCAAACACAATCAGACCAATCACCACCACAGCTGCAATTGCCCCCAGAATTTTGGCGAGAGATGACGCTGATATCACTCTGTTTTCATCACTATTGTCACCACACTGATTGTAGCCATCATACTGAAGTCTTTTGGATATACACTGTCCTAGTCTACATTTAAAGTCATTTGTCCCATTGCAAACACCTAAATAAAATAAAAAAGGAAAATCTCAACTGATTATTAGATGAAGATTGAGTCACTAATTAGGAAAGTAATTTACTAGTACTAATAAGTCTATAGGAAAATCATGTATGCTTGCATACCTATTACAGGGAACTAACTCAAGAACTAAAAAAGTGATGCTACCAAAATTCATACTTGATATAAGTTTTGTGGCAATAACCATTGTTGTAAATTTCATAATATTTGCATTGGTTGAGGCAAACTTAAGTTGGAGACAGGATGGGGTCGATTACTTTAAAATGTAATCGATTAAATTACAATTACTTTGCTAATAAAATGTAATCAATTACATTGCAATTACACCCTATTGCATATGTAATCGATTACATTAGATTACTTTTCTTTAAAGTAATCATGATTACTTTAGATTACTTATGATTACATTGTATATTCATGATATTGCAATATCAAGTTTTTTTATAACTTTTTAGCCTCACAAAAAAGCTAATTTTGGTGAATTTATTCATCTTATTTAAAAGAATTTAAGGAAAAATTAATTAAGTATATTTTAATTGTCTGTTGGAACATAATTGACACATCCATTAATGTTTTTACATGTGTTAATCACTACTTCCATTTTTGTAACAAACAATAGATGAGCTTGGGTATTAAAATTTTATTGTCTTAATTACAATATCAATAAAGATAAAAGTGGTTGATTGTCATTATTTGTTGAAAATTTTAAATACTTGATCTAATTTTAAAACCAGTTGCTCTGCAGGGTGTAGCTATATACGACCGCAGAGGTTGAACCCTGAACGGTTGGGGAAAGTATGGACACAACATTCAAGCTGGATTCAGCTCTAAATTTGGATTGTGATTAAATAGTTGACACAGCATAGGTTTCTGACACAGAATGAATGTGGTCTAATGAACTTAAAATTTTTGTTTTGCCTTTGAGCAATTCACTATGCTGTTGAATATTAATCCTCTCAAAAAAATGTTTGAAGAAATTTTCTTTTTTTTATGGAATTTCAAATGAGAAAAATTGCACCCCCCACCCAATTTTTTTTCCACATCCCCCTTTCCTTAAGTCCAAAACTGATCTCAATTCAAATTTCTAATGGAGTTTGCAACAATAATTACTCATTTAAATACATCATAAAATATTAAAATGTAAAAAAGTGCTTGTTATCACTGAATGGTAAAGATTGTTTTAATTTATCATATGGTAGTAAAAGTGAATATACATTGTATATTGTATAAAACAATGATTTAAGTTGATTCAACTACTATTCTGGACAAAGAAAGATAACTCCAATTGAAATTTCTTGCTATTGCACAATATTGTGCAATTAGATATTTCTTGCTATTGCACAATACTGTGCAATTAGATATTTCTTGCTATTGCACAATACTGTGCAATTGAAGATTTCTTGCTATTGTGCAATACTGTACAATTGAAAATTTCTTACTATTGCACAATACTGTGCAATTGAAGATTTCTTGTTATTGCTGAGAACTGTGCAATTGAAAATTTCTTGCTATTTTACAATACTTCATATAATAATTTTGGATCCTGATTTGGACAAACTTGAAAACTGGGCCCATTATCAAAAATCTAAGTACATGTTTGTATTCAGCATATCAAAGAACCTCAAGAATTCATTTTTTGTTTAAATCAAACTAAGTTTAATTTTGGACCCTTTGGACTTTAATGTAGACCAATTTGAAAACAAGACCAAAAATTAAGAATCTACATACACATTTAGATTTGGCATATCAAATAACCCCATTTATTCAATTTTTGATGAAATCAAACAAAGTTTAATTTTGGACCCTGATTTGGACCAACTTGAAAACTGGGCCAATAATCAAAAATCAAAGTACATTATTAGATTAAGCATATCAAAGAACCCCAAGGATTCAATTTTTGTCAAAATCAAACTAAGTTTAATTTTGGACCCTTTGGACCTTAATGTAGACCAATTTAAAAACGTGACCAAAAATTAAGAATCTACATACACAGTTAGATTCGGCATATCAAAGAACCCCAATTATTCAATTCTTGATGAAATCAAACAAAGTTTAATTTTGGACCCTTTGGGCCCCTTATTCCTAAACTGTTAGGACCAAAACTCCCAAAATCAATACCAACCTTCCTTTTATGCTCATAAACCTTGTGTTTAAATTTCATTGATTTCTATTCACTTATACTAAAGTTATGGTGCGAAAACCAAGAAAATGCTTATTTGGACCCCTTTTTGGCCCCTAATTCCTAAACTATTATAATCAAAACTCCCAAAATCAATACCAACCTTCCTTTTGTGGTCATAAACCTTGTGTCAAAATTTCATAGATTTCTATTTACTTTTACTAAAGTTACTGTGCGAAAAACAAGAAAATGCTTAATTGGGCCCTTTTTGGCCCCTAATTCCTAAAATATTGGTATCAAAACTCCCAAAATCAATCCCAACCTTCCTATTGTGGTCATAAACCTTGTGTTAAAATTTCATAGATTTCTATTCACTTTTACTTAAGTTAGAGTACGAAAACTAAAAGTATTCGGACGACGACGCAGACCACGACGCCAACGTGATAGCAATATACGACGAAAATTTTTCAAATTTTGCGGACTATAAAAATAAGTCAATAAGACCAAAATTGTCAATTGACCCCTTAAGGAGTTATTGCCCTTTAAAGACTTTTTTCACAATTTGTTCATCATGTTGGCTTACTTTAAAAAATCTTCTCCTTTGAAACTGCTGTATCAATTTCAGCCAAACTTAGCCTAAATGAGTTTCAGAGTATCTAGTATAAATTTTATATTTTATTTCCTTGCATGTCAAGAAACATAGCTCCTATGGCTAAAATAGAACATAGGAGAAAATGATTTTATTTTTTGCTTTCGAAGAAAATAGGACGATTCAAAGAACATTTAAATAAATTGAAAAGCCAAAATAATCATTGATGAGAGATTTAACCAAAAAAATTAAGGTGAGCGAATCAGGCTCTTGAGAGCCTCTTGTTTTAATTGCTTGCTTCCAGAACCATTAGCTGAAAAAATTTCTGTATGCAAAGTGACCTTTGCGTGACCCTTTTCATAAAAGTCTGTTGATTACAAAACGCATAGATCTGCCATTAAAATAAACTATTATCTGAGTGTACATGTGATATACGTGCTACATATCCATGCTTCTTTGTTGATTGTTTACAATGAGGTGACAATAGGTAAATTACGGCTTCAAAACATGGCAATTAATTAGCTGCCATATTTTATTATATCAGACAGAGACAAAAAAAAATGACGATGATATGATATTTTTGTGCAAAAAATGATAAAATCGTGGACAGAAGACTAAGTTTATGATATGTACATGTATTGATATACAATTTGGATAAAACATTATTTTTCATGGGTCACTTGTTCCATATGACTTTAAAATATATTAACATGTATGAAGGAGTATAAAATGTTTAAGGGCTGTTTATCATCATGGTTATGTCATGCTATATTGCTAGTATGTGTTGCTGTCTGAAATTATTTTCTTATAGATAGTAAGTGTTATGGATGACGCTTTAGTTTCTAGAAACAAGGATATGTTTCATAATTTCCTGTTTACCAGGAGTAGAGAAAAAAATTCTGTACACAGTACACAGTATATATTAAAGTGACTTATATATTAACAGCTTATTTGTATTCTTTATACCTGAATGAAAAGAAGTAAAATACAGGGAAAATCCATCATCCTGTCTGGTACCGTCACTTTTGAACCTTAAAGTTAGGTACTGTCCTGTGGTGTAAAATGCACGTTTAGGTTCATCTTCTCCACATATCTTGTCATGTCGTAACCCTAGAAATAACAAAGCAAATTTGTCCTACATAGTTATCTTAATAAATATATACTTATGAAAATTGAGAATAGAAATGGGGAATGTGTCAACGAGACAACAACCCGACCATAGAAAAAACAACAGCAGAAGTTCAGAGTCGTCCTTCAGCTGGCCCCTAAACAAATATATACTAGTTCAGTGATAATGATAGTGATTAAAGTTATACTTATTTCACATATCTTTGAAAAATGACATTATCTTATATCTAATAATTTTTTTTCAACTTATAAAGTTATTCAACAGACCAAAGAAGTAAAGTTGTTTTTCACTGTTCATAATCACAATAATGTTATTTTGCTATACTCTAAATTATTAAAAACAAAGCTGTCTATTTTAGAATACAAACAAGGGAGAAATAAATGTATTGCATATGAGCATGATGAGTTGACATTATGTGCTTAATAAACAACTGCATGATGACTTTTAAATACAAATATATATGTATATTACATGTCATTTTGACTCTAGCTGAGAGTTGTTTCATTTGCAATCATACCACATCTACATTTTTTTTATATGACAATTATAATTTAATTAAAATACCTGAAAGATGTCTGTTTGATGTGTCCGATCCATCATATAATTCAAGATAATCTTCACATGAGTATCCAATAGAGAATCTAGATTCTTTTATATCAATCTTTGTAAAATATATCATGATTTTCTTGTTTGAAGGCGCTTTTAATTTAAGTACACAGTTCATATTTCTGGAATAATCTTTATATCGTGTCAGCTTTAACTTTGCAGTCTCAATTCTTTCAGTGTCCATACTAATTTCTCTGTTACAATTTTCATCCATGTAAAAATCTGAAATAAGGTGAAACATAATAAATTATCAACAGTCAGGAATATAACTCTATAGGGTTATTACAGAAAAATAACATTCATTAGTTATTGTGGACTAAAAAATCAAAGAACTGTGATGACATATGTATGTTACATGTTTCAAAGGGACAATATATATACATCATTAGTTTAGTTTAAATGTATACAAGTTCTATTGGTATTACTATTGTCCTTATGTATACTTAACTATAGAAAGATATAACAGTTCATAGTTTGCCAATTTTGCATAGTACACCTATGCTATTACAGAAAAATATGCCTGTAATAACTAAAGGTTGTTATCACAGTTTCTCTTTATCACTCCAAAGCATTTGCTCAAACATACATCATGCTTAATTACAATGTATTTTAATTTATTGTAAGAAATAATGACCAGAGCATGTAATGAGGTTCTACACAAGCTTCCCAGTAATTCCCAAGTGTCTCATATAATAAGTTACATTACTTTAATAACTGAGCCTTGTTATTACAGCTAAGTTTATCCCTTAAAAGCCTTGTCTCATTGATTTATCATGGTTAATCAAAAATGTATTAATTTTATTAACAAATTAGTTATCAAGGCTATGCATTTAGTTTCTTCACAAAGTCTCAAGAGTTCCCAAGAACCCTTTATAAATTAAAATATTTTACAAATATAAACAAACATATGTTATTACAGATTTAGAAAATTTAAGAAATAAAGAGTAGACAAACTCTGACATGAAAGTATCTGTAATAACACACGCAAGTTATTTTCTGTAATAACCCTATAGAGTTATATCTCTGACTGATCAAACAGAAGCTAAATTACCAGTAAATGTCCTACATTGATTTTCTTTACGAAAATTTTTATAAAAGCTATTTTTTACCTGGTTAATTCAAATATGTTATAAGAAATATACCTTCATGTGCTAAATTTTGAGTTAAATGGGGTAGAAATTTTAGACATTTACCAAAAAACATTTTCTCAGACATTTTCTATAGCTATCCTTTGGATACACATACTTAACTTTTTTGTATCAAAAGATAAACATATGTGGATTTTTGTTTTTTATCTCAAAAAACTTGGGATTTAACTCACCAAGGAAAATTTTACCACAGATCAAATCAAATCAGATATCTGTGTATAGTATGTGCATACAACAATTTATAACCTTCAAGGCTTAGGATTATGTATTCGGGTTTAGTTTTCTGTAATTAGTTAATACTTCAGTTTCATTATGTATATCTGTTTTATATTCATTTGATAAAATTTACTGTTTGCAATAGCTTTAATTGTTCTAAATAGTAAGGATGTTCTTATCCCAAGCATAAAAACATAGCCCTATTTGACCCAACCTTTTTCAACTTTTGATCTTCAGTGCTGTACAACTTTGTACCCCTTTTTTTTCACTTTCGATCTTTTATATCTGGGCGTCTTGTGTAGTCTACTCTTGCGTGGACGAGGCACGTTTTTGGCGTAATTTGAATTTTAAACCTGATGCTTTTTGTTATCTACTACTTATGTGTTTCTTTGTCTAATATGTTCTCCTATTTATTTGTTTTGTAGTCCTGTTATATTATGTTGTCATTCAATGTTATATTTAACATTGCCATTTAAGTGCGAGGTTTGGCATACAACAAAACCAGGTTCAACCCACCATTTTTTCTTTTAAAAATGTCCTGTACCAAGTCAGGAAGATGGCCATTGTTATATTATTGTTCGTTTCTGTGTGTGTGTTACATTTTAATGTTGCATCTTTGTTTTCTCTTATTTTTTAGTGTAAATTCACATTGCGATAAGACGTGTCACAGTACTTGTCTATCCCAAATTGATGTATTTGGTTTCGATGTTATGTTTGTTATTCTCGTGGGATTTTGTCTGATGCTTGGTCTGTTTCTGGGTGTGTTAAATTTCAGTGTTGTGTCATTGTTCTCCACTTATATTTAATGCGTTTCCCTCGGTTTTAGATTGTTACTCCGGTTTTGTTTTTTGTCCATGGATTTATGAGTTTTGAACAGCAGTATACTACTTTTGCCTTTATTTAGGGGTCTAAAAATAGATAACTTTCCATTTCATTTCCGTCAAAAACTTTGGTTATAGTGAATAGATAGTACATCATTCATGTGTTTAGGGGAATCGCCACTTCCGTTATAATGTTGAGCGCCTGGTTTGAAAACTTTAAGGCTATATTGCACAAATAATTTGGGGAATTGAATCCTAATATAATCGTCTTTCCGCATTGTTGTCATTATAAGGGCATTATGATTTAGTACCTACAGAACAAATATTATATCTAGTTTATCCATCACAATGACAATCACTAAGATGCTTTAGGAACGTTTAATATAGTGCAGGGATACCGGTGATTCCTCTATCTGGTAAATGACGTCATAAAGGTGCACATAATTGATGATTTTTTCAAGCGGCAGACAAACTGGAAAGTAGTCTATTGGAAGAGGGTCTCATTGGGGTATAAGGCATGACGGGGGATTACTGATTTTTTAGTAAGCATTGAAAGTCAAATTATTGTGCCAGTAAAATGGGAAATGGAAGTCTTGCGGGACAGGGTCATGGGAAATTACAAAAAAAAATGAGAATTGCTTACATACATAGTGTAAGCGGGATACATAAATATTAAAAATCAGTAAGTAGACTCCTTGATCAGAATCCCCCAATGAGACCCCCTTGGAAATTTTACTAAATGTTTACTACAAACTTTAGAAATGTGTTACTATACTTTGAAAACTTACACTTGGAACTATAAGATCCAAGAACAAATGGAAGGGAACAAATAGCCAAATACCAGAACATGGTGTATCTCTATATGAAGATGTATGTCACTATGTTCTGTATAAATAAAATAGGGTCTTGCCGGAACTATTATGATGTCATGTAAAATTATGTATTGCAGCCCTGGATAAGTGTTTTTTATTGAAAATAAATAGCTTTTTTGAACAAAAATGGTCAAGCGAAGTTACGAAAAAGCAAGAATTAAATATCTGCTAATAATTTTATCTTTCAGTTATCAACAACTAGAAATATATTCGAAAATTTGCTGAAACAAGGATTAATTATTTTTCCTTAATTTAGCTTTTAAACCAAGGGGAGATAACACATAACTGTCACGTCAGGCGATCGGCGATCACACCAGTGACCATGTCTGTCCACGATTCATTAACTCTGTATGTAATTGTTAATCTTTTAAGTAACCGAATGCCAGCCTATGCCTTAATTGAAAAATATATCATAGAGCTCATAAAAACCGGGAAAATTGCTTTTCGAAAACAATCACTAAGTCATGATCTGATTCTTCAGACCACAGGCACTTGTCTCAGAAAAAATTTCCTATATATACCTTATTATAACACAAGGTACTTAACTTGCATTTTAGAAAAATGTTGGGTGGTGACGAAGTTCCGTTATATGCCGCTTTATAGGCTGTTAATCCCACTAAAGTTTGTTTTATCGTAAATCTAAATTGATTTATCTTTACAATGGTGTATAACATGTCTACATTTATTATCGGAATCATCCGTAGCAATCCTACCAAAGTATGTCAATCGTTATAATTTTACAAACCGCTGAAGAATTGGCAATAAACGCGTCATGCTCCTTGTATATCTCAGTTTCCGATTGGTCAATTCTATGGGAAAGTCTAAATGATTCTCGGAGTTATCTGATCTTGTTTCATTTCATACGTAAAGTCAAGAGAGAGTCTGAAAGACATTGACGTCATGGGAAAATTTGTAACTTATTAGACATACCACAAACAACACTTGTTAGATTTTTTCATGGTATATCATACGATTTTACTAACTGTATGATAAGTTCTATTCATACGAAAACTAACAGTTTTTTTTAAAACGATTTTTATAATAAATCTTTTACTGCGGCTGCGGCTGTTTATTGCCAATTCTTCAGCGGTTTGCAAAATTATTACGATTGACATACTTTGGTAGGATTGCTACGGATGATTCCGACAACAAATGTAGGCATGTTATACACCATTGTATAGATAAATCAATTTAGATTAACGATATAACAAGCTTTAGTGGGGTTGACAGCCTATAAAGCGGCATATAACGGAACTTCGTCACCACCTAACATTTTTCTAAAATGCAAGTTAAGTACCTTGTGTTATAATAAGGTATATAGGAATTTTTTTTCTGAGACAAGTGCCTGTGCTTCAGACAAGTCAAGTCAGCACCTAGTCCAAATAAAAAATTATAATAGCCTTTGAAGACGTCATAATTATTTGGACTAGTCGGCACCAAATCGTCATTTAGTCATGTTAGTCAAATCGGGAGCTTCATTTTAGCATGGCCATTTGATTTCAACATTGGCTATTTGGCAACAATATTTTTATTACATTTTTTTTATTCTTTTGAGTTTTTTTTCTGGGATTTCAATGTTGATCAACGATATAGCCTTTATAGGGCAATTATGATCATGATGATTAAGAAGATTAAATAAAAAAAATACATTTGTTAAATTTAACTTTGTTAAAAAATCAGTGCATGTTATTCACCCACTTATTTATGGGCCATACAGTACACATGCAGATATTTCATTATATGGAACGAGCAAATAATGATAAAAAGTAATATATTGTAACCTCACCAGTCATTTTTTGCCAGTAACAGATTGTCAAAACACTTACTTTTAGAAAACTATTTTATGTCTATTGACATTTCCCGTACATGTAGGTACAATAAAGGTAGACTCTTTCTTTTAAATATATTTATGGCCCTGAAAAAGGCCTTTTACAAGAAATATCATCAACTCTAAAAGAATTTTCAAGTCTTGTTTGATCTTGTTTCTTTTTCTTCTGTTGGATTTCTAACTGGGTTGTAGCCTTATTTGTTTTTGTTTAACTGACGTTAGGTGATGTCATACTGTAAAGAGATTTGTAATCATTGAGCTGCGACAAGTGTTATTCACTTGGGAATAATAGGCAGTCAGGGGTGCTACTTAAGCAAGTGATTTCATTATCACCTATTTCAGTGATTTTTTTATATTCAGTTATCACCTTTTTAAGTGATTTTGGTGTTTTCTCTAAACTTCTAATTATGCTAATTATATAATTTCAGTGATTTTCCATATTTTCACAAACTTTTCTATAGTTTTCTACATAAGGTCAAAAAAATATATTTCTGTTTCCTGCTGCCATGGCTGCCAAGGCAAATAAATCAGTAAGTAGGTCGGGATTTAAAAAAATAAAATTTGTAGTCGGTTAATTTCGTGTTTGGTAAGGGTCCTATACCCCAAAATGATTTAATCCCTTTAAAGAAGCTTTAATTGAATAATCCTCCCAGTGCCGACATTTTTTAAACCTTAATTGTAGCACATTTGTCATGTTTGTGCTGGAAGCAGCCATTTTGATTGTTAGGGCATAGTAAGATACCAATGAAAAAATCAAGCTTGTTGGAAAAATATCCTAAAAATGTTATAAACACTTATTGAAGTGAATAAATTTTAACTTCTAAAATTACTTGTTTCAGTGATTTTGAAAAGTCTATGAGGAAATTTTAAATATTTCACAGCAGACATGGCAGAGAAACCTGTGTATCTTATTATAGGCATGTCTTGATCAGATGACAATACCAATACTAACATAAGGCTTACACATAGTTATATACTTTAATTCAGTCACATACCCGCCATATCATGGGTGTGCTCTAGTATATATAAATTTTAGAAGGTTAGTTGAAACGAATACAACATACATAATCATTATAGATGTGATGTAAATGTTTCATACACATTGCCAGATTTGGATTGTAGTTTACATGTATATACTTACTTGGTTGACAAACAATTACGGTTAGTAAACTATTTCTTTGATTTGTGTACAGATTTGGTTGATGTTTTACGTACATAATTTCTTTTTCAGACATATTACGGCTGACAAGTTTTATGTAGAACCAAAAGATTCTAAAGACAGTGAGATACTTATAATTGACCGTGTTTCACAGGAAATAAGCCTTCAAGGTACCTAAGTAATGTTAGAAGATAGAAATGTAATCATTTGACATACAAAAGTTAAGCATGGTACCTTGTAACATGTGTAAACTGCATCCTGATAATTTGGGCGTACTACCATTCCTCTAACTTGGGGTTGACTTGAGTTAAAATATCAGTGCTAATGTGCATATGCGCAACCTCTCCGAATTCAAGTAAAAACTCTTCCATCTAGTTGACTATCATAAGGAAAGTGGAATGTTTTTTTCTGAGCATTGAAATTTAAAAAAAAAACATTTTGTTTCAGTTAGAAAAGTCCTTGTCCTGTATGCCTTTGAAAAAATAGTTTGTTAGTGAGCTAAAAAGGGTTGAGAAAAAAGATCGTTCAGAAATGAAATTTGTTTATTTATAAACATCACTGACAATTGATACACACATTAACAATATTTGATGATTCCAAAATACAGGCAAAAATAAATTTCCTTCATCAGCCTTTTTCTTTGTCTGTATTTTGTCAAATACCAGTTTATGTGTATCACTTTTATTCATGTTATTTGTATCAAGTACTTAATGCCATCTTGAAACTCGACTAAACCTGCCCATACTCAGGGTTGATGTCGAGTTAACTCAGGTAAGTTGAAAGGGAGGGGGGTTAGGTTGTAAGTCAAGTAAATTCAACAGACTCAACTAACCTAAGTTAGACGAGTCGAAGTAGGTCTTGGTATGCTAGTTAGGTGACTTAAAGAATCATTCATTATTGATGATATAACTCCAGGCATTAAAAACACTAATGATCCTAACACTGTTTTGTATGAATTTGGACGTCTTCATTAAGGCTGAAACTGTGAAACAAGATGAAAATATATGTATTGATTAAGAACTGTACTCAGTAAAAAAAATCATTTGATATACAAGGATTAAGTATTCGAAACAATAGGCCTTTCTAACTATATAAATCAATTTTCAATTTAATGGTCATGGTTTGAATTGTATGTTTTAACATGTTTAATATGATTTCTTGATTTCTAACCAAATATACAACCAGCAAACAACCCAAATATAAGACACCCAATGTAAGTCAAACATAAAACACCAGGTGGAGTCCAGGAAAACCTGTGCATGTAGTTATCCGAATGAACAAAGTATTTAAAAAAAAATGACCAGAAATACCATTTTATCTACATGTAATTGATAACACAGAACATGTTTCTACATCGTTTGGTATCTGATGGAGACTGGGAGTATCCAATGGTAATCATACCACATCTTAGTTAAAATCTATATAAAATACCAATCACAGATGGAGAATATTGTAATTAAATACTCATCAAATTTGAATCAGAATCAAACTAAAATCTTGCGTCTAAAAATTGATTTTTTTTTATGATGCATCTAATCCATGGTTTATCGGTTCTCCATAGTTCTGTAATAGAAACTAGCACAGATTTGTATAGATGCATAGTTATTTATAATAATAAAATGGAAATGGAAATGGGGAATATGTCAAAGAGACAACAGCCTGACCAAATTAATCATCTGTTTACAGGAAATGCTGAGATACCTCCTGCTGTGACCAAGTCAATATGGGGAATCTTTGGTATCATACGATTGACAGCTGGACCCTATCTCATTGTGATTACAAAGAAAGAGAAAGTAGGAGAGATATGTGGACATACAGTATGGAAAGTTACAGATACAGAAATGCTCTCATATAAAAGAACTACTTTGCATCTGACAGAGAAACAGGTAACTGCTCTATGGTGGGGTTGTTGTCGCTTTGACACATTCCCCATCTCCTTCTCATTTTAAACAATAGAAATAAATGTTTGTTGATATTTTGACGTAAGTAAATGCAAGGCACACATACTAAGTATAGATCAACATATCATAAGCCAATTTTTGATTTGTTGAAACCTACCAGTACCAGACTTGTTATGAAAGCTGACATGAATTCTGGGCATCCTGTCATGAACAGTTCATTTTCTGGACAGAATATTTTTATAGTTGCAAAGAAATAATTATCAGGACCAGGTTTGGCCTGATAATATCTTATGGGGTGAGGAAGACCCTCTAGCGCATGTAATGAATTCTGGGTCAATAGTTCAAGGGCTTTTGTTACATTAGCTAATGATAGACTGAATATTTTATGTGATGACTGCTTCTGTACAGGATTATGGTAATTGGTTGATGATTCTTTTATCTTTAAAGATTAAAAAAAACAACAGCAGAATTGACAGCTTCCATATACAAATGATATAGTTTAGGATACATACTATAAAAACAAAAACAAATATATATGTCCTACAGGAGTTGTTCACATTGACATATGGTAATCAACCAAATTTCTGTTGGCTGAATGTTATACTTAATAAATGTCTTAAACAAAAGTATATCGTGCACATTTAAAAAAAAAAATGAATGTCATATTTTGGAGTTATGCCCCATTTTGAAGGATTTCCCTTTAAGATCCTTTACTAGAACATTTATGCTACAGTATGTTCTTAGACTATGTCTATATACATGTTTATGTAGAATTCAGAAATCATCATGTTTGTCTTTGTCTACATTTTCCTTGGTTGTCTATTTTGTTTATATTTTTAGTCTATTGTAACATTTACTTTCAATGATTTTGTTGAATGCTGAAACATATATTTTTTTTATATAAAATAGACATCAAATTGGTTAATAAATATTGTCACATAATAGGAATATAATTAACTACTATATTTTTTTTAGACCACAGACAACAAAACATATGTCAACTTGGTAGAACATTGTCTAAAGACAGAAAGTTATTATTTCTCAACTACTTATGATCTCACTCACAGTCTACAAAGATTGAGCAACACAAGTATCGACTTTCTTAGTATGCCACTTCATGAGAGGGTAAGATAACATTGTATGAGGTACAATGATTGATTATCCTGATTTTTAAACACTTTCATAAATAAGTAAGGGGGATGGGCTTGAAGAGATTTTCCCATATTTCTTCTCAGGTCCTCTTCAATTTTGAATCAATCATCAGAAATTAACAGAATGAGTTCATGAACCAAAATCTCTGAATGGGGTACCATTTTTTGCGGAGGGTGTAATCTTTTTGTTGTCACCAGGGTATCATCATAATTTTTAACTTGAATTTAGGTTTCAGTCATCAAATTCAGGAAAGAGTTTGCTAATCAGAGAAATTAAATAGACTGTTATTTTTTTGGACTTGTAACTATAATTCACATTAATATAGCACCTTCGTTTCTTATCAGATCTTCTTTAGATTTATCTGTTTATCAATAGCTTGGATGAGCTTGATAATCAGAAAAATATGCAATGAGCACTATTTTTGGGTAAAATTCATGCAATCAAAACCCTGTTACTGACTTGATATCTAAATCTTCAAAATAAACACAAAATATAGTGCATTGATCATAACATTTTTACATCCTATCGAGAAATTTATCAATGTAATACATGCTCAGATATCCAACTCACAAAACGATGCTACACCTTTTAGGAAAATTACAAATTTGTAAGGTGCAGGAATCTAATATCTGTTCTAAAAAATATAAATGATGTCATATTGTTAATGTCATTTCTTAAAGGAGTAAGTTCGGAAAGGACCATATTTGGCCCCAATTATAAAGTTCATAGTTAAAAGACAATAAATGTTTAAAGTCGCCTTAAAGACATGTTAGAAAGTTTAACAGAACTGTTTTTGTCAAAGTTTCATTCTAACACGTTGCTTCTTACATCAAAAAAAGGTCAAAATAAGAGATGTTGGTGAAATTTGACAAAATCAGCTAGATTTCAACCAAACAAAGGACTAGGAAACATAGAGCGCAGGCGTCAACAAGCTTTAGATTCAAATAAGACATGTGAAATGTCTTCACAAACATTATTTTAATAGATCTTTGTTGTCGACGTATGCGCTCTATGTGTCCTGTTCAATAATTTATGGAAATTTAAACATTTTCATTGATTTTTTTTGTGAAAAATCAATATGAGTACAACTTGTGACGTCATAATGAAACGCAGAAACGCAAAACTTTCAACAAAATGGTTGATATCCTAGCTAGTCAATGTATCAGCTATAATTTATCAACATATTGGCTGATAAATCCGAATTTGAAATTTACGCTAAAAAAGGGGGCCATTTTAGGACCTTATCGAATATACTCCTTTGAAGTTATCTCCGATTGTCCAGAATTGTAGTTGAATCAGCTTCAACCAATGCTTTATTGACACTGCAATATTTATTTTTACTTCCCACTGACAAATAAACAGAATCTTCTGTTCTTTGATACAATCATTTTGATTAGTGGATGGTTAATGGAAATATCCTGTATTAATGAAGTGGGGTATATGAGTTGGATCACTAAAGGTTCTTTCAAATAAGATAGTTTTTGTCAGATTTTTTTATTTAAGTTTTATTTCTTTATTGCAGGCAGATTCTAGGTTTACATGGAATGGTCATATTCTTAAAGAACTAACACAGCAACCAGAACTACACCGATTCTGTCTACCTGTTTTACATGGATGTATCCTTAGTAACTGTTTATAGACAAACAACCACCTCAATGATCTGGTGGTACCCATAGTTTGCATTACTTCAAAGCAGGAGATCACAGGTTCAATCTCCTGGCGCTCCCCCTTCCTTTAAATATTTAACACATTTTTTAGTAAAAACATGGATATTTTTCATACTTACTACATCATGTGAATGAAAAAAATCGGCATTATATTTTATAAGCAGGCTATTTTGTATGATATTTTAATTTCAATCTAAAGATCATAGGCAAATTTCTGTAGAACTTTCTCACTGTCCTATATTATCTATAAGTTCTTGCAGTCTTTTGTTATTATATTTTCTTACCATCTTAGGTGAAAAGTAATTGAGTGTTCATTATCAGTTCTTTCTTAAATTCTAATGGAACAAGCCTTGATATTTGAATGAAAAGTTAGCTATTGTGAAGCTGCAAACCTCTTTTCTTTGACTTTAAGACTATTAAATATTGTTTTCCTTAACATATGATTAGATATTTGTATAACACCATCGCTAATAAACAACAGATCATTTGACCATATTTTGATATCGCGGAGATGTGTTTTGCGAGTTGGTACTAGATTCTGGGTCAGGGGAATCGACACCGAAGGTCAAGTGGCCAACTTTGTAGAAACAGAACAGATTGTAGAATATGAAAAAGTCAGATGTTCATATGTACAGGTAGGTGGAAAATTTTTATAGCTAATTTCTTATGCTTGTAGAGTGACTTTGTTTGTATAAGCGTTGGCTGAAGCATTGTTATTAAGATTTACATCTGCATTCAATATAGATAGGCATAATTAAACCTGTATTTAATTTATTTGAATTTGATTTGATGCCATCCCAATTACAATTGTACAATATAAAAAAACAAAGCAACCAACCTAACCAAAGGCCAACTCTACATTCATTAAGAAATTAGCTTTAAGGTAAATAATTCTTTTTCCTATTTATTTAGACTATCATATAAGTAGATACATATATGTATACCTGTTTGTCTGACTGTCTGGTTATGTAAACTAATTTTGATTCAGTCCAATTATCAAAACCACCATTTGCAATCTTCTTATACGATTAAAGGTAAAACACTGTTAAACAAATTTTGTTTTTGACATCATTACTTATAAAGTATTGAAATGAACCAATTACAAACACAAATTACACCTCTAATAATACATTTGACATAAACAATTATATGCATTTCTATAACAATTTATATGACACCATCTAGCAATGTGTTAAGATCTTTTTACCATCTTTGATGTCTATGGCACTCTTTGATATGACATTTTTGAGAAAATCATGGAATAAAATAAACCCTCAGCAACTATGGTTATAACTCACTGTATTGATTATGTGACTTTTATTATAAAAGAAAAACAAGTTTATATGCTTAATTTTTTTTCAGACAAGAGGATCAATACCTATATTCTGGTCACAACGACCTAATTTGAAGTACAAGCCAAAAATTAAAATCAATGCTGCCAATTATGTAAGTATTATATGTTTTCTTGTACGAGGATAACATTGAGAATGGAAAAAGAGACAACAACTCGACCAAAGAGAAAAAAACAGCCCAACACAACAAATGACTCATCAACACACCAAGAAAATTCTGTACCCCGAAGCAGGCTTCAGCTTGCCCCTTAAATATACTAGTTTAATGAAAATGGACTTCACACTAAACTCCAAAACATATAAATGAAGATATATATACCTACACTGTTTGCCTATGTGTATAAATGGCACTTAAACATGTTTTTACCAGTAAATACAACATTAATTTATGATTAAAACAAAGTGAGGATGAAAAGTAAATTAAGTGGGTTTTTCTGTTTTCTGTACATTTTCAAAATTAATAGAAACAAATGAACTACACCATTACTATATATCAATGCATAGAACTTTCTTGTATTGTAATCCAATTCATTGTGATACAAAGATGTGGTATGGTTGTCATTAATTTGTCCATCTGCAAAAAAAACCATTAAAACAATACCTCAACCATGTTGAAAATCTTTATTATAAATAATATTACTTTTTTATGAATTAATATACTAGTTTGCAAATTTAAATTGTTATAAACTTTTTTTGTACAGCCAGAAGTATTTCAAAGACATTTTGACAACCAGGTCTATAACTATGGAGAACAAACGATTGTTAATTTGGTATGTATTCCTCTTCCTTGATTTTTATGAAAAAAATGCATACATAAAAATGTTAGCAAAATCACACTCATATACATTTTACATGCACTTAATGGGTAACATTGTTCTTTGAAAATATCTTTAATTTCCCTGGTAATGATATTATATACTGCAGCTGTGCTTTTTGGGTTGAATTGCATTGACCGTTTATTCATATGTGATATTCAGTCACTGACTGTATATCACCTTGTTTATGATATTGACAATGTGTTTCCGTTGAGTTTTATTTATGACATCAATAAAACATACAAGTTTGCAGAAATTTTACATCTCCTGCCCAAAATTAAGAAATGATGATTTTTACCCTAAATATTTCATTTAGATCAGTTATAAAAAAGAGTTGCAGTTTATAAAGAATAACAATATATTGTCTCGAAATATCAATGTTATTTTTACTCTGCTCAAAACAGGTAGAAATGATCAGCACAGCCTAGCTTTCTACCTGTTTCTTATCCTTGTACATGTAACATTGATTATTAGAAACAATGTATGGTTATTCTATATATAAATAGTATGTTTCTTATGAAATTTGTTCCAAACTATTCACTGTGTTAATGATATTTTCATGAAACTTTGGTGACTGGTTAATATATCAATTAAGATGACCTCCCTTTAGTGTTTTCATAAATTTCTGGTATGACATTGAAAAGTTATTAAACTTTATTCTTTTAAAACATGACAGGCTTATCATGTGCTCATGGTGCAGCTGTTTATTCAAAATGCCTTCTGTAGCTACAGATATAGGATGATGTGGTATGAGTGCCAATGAGACAACTCTCCATCTAAGTCACAATTATAAAAGTAAACCATTATAGGTCAAGGTACTGTCTTCAACACGGAGCCTAGGCTCACACCTAACAGCTAGCTATAAAGGGCCCCAAAAGTTACTAGTGTAAAACCATCCAAACAGTAAAACTAAAGTCCTTATCTATATAGAAAGGTATTATATGTAATTTTTTGATTGAACAACCCTAAAATTTCCTTAATTGTATTTTTTTTAGGTTAACCAGGCCGGATCAGAAGGACTTCTAGAAAAATCTTTTTCTCAATTTATAACAAATTCTCAGAATAAAAAAATGAGGTAAGTGATGTTTCTATAGTGACCAATGTATTTATATTAAATTACTGTAAATTCAGAAATTATTGCCATGTTATTATTATTTGTGAAAAATGCGATATAGATATGATGATGATAGCAATAACAAAAGACAAAAGTCGAAGGCTCGAAAAAATGAAAAAGAACTTTTTACACCAAATTTCAGGATAGTATGTTTCTTTTTTACCACATGATTAATGAGAAATGCAAAAAAGAGAGGGATTATTTGGTTTAACTCTGACTTATTTGAACTCCTTAGCTAAATCAGTTAGTAAAATTTTCTCAACTTGTCTGTGACAATGAAAGGATTGAACATGTCTCTATAGCTACTGTTAAAGTTTTCTCTACATTTATTTTAGATATGAGTATTTTGATTTTCACCACGAATGTGGAAACACAGGATTACGTTGGGATAGACTATCTATATTGATGGACAGATTATCGGATGACATTAGAAGACAACAGTAAGTTTATAGGATATGTGTCCCATGCTTAAATCAGCCCCATGGATTAAAAAATAGATTAAACATTTATAAACATTATGAACATTTATTTTTTCATCACATTGGCATGAAATTTGACTATGAATTTCTTTTGAGAATTGTCACTTTTAGGGGTATGTTTTATTTGACTATGAATTTCTTTTGAGAATCCTCACCTTTAGGAGTATGTTTTATTCAGGTTAAGACTTTAGGAGTATGTTTTATTCAGTTTGAGACTTTAGGAGTATGTTTTATTCAGTTTTAGACTTAAGGAGTATGTTTTATTCAGTTTTAGACTTAAGGAGTATGCTTTATTCAGTTTTAGACTTAAGGAGTATGTTTTATTCAGTTTAAGACTTTAGAAGTATGTTTTATTCAGTTTTAGACTTTAGGAGTATATTTTATTCAGTTTTAGACTTAAGGAGTATGTTTTATTCAGTTTTAGACTTTAGGAGTATGTTTTATTCAGTTTTAGACTTAAGGAGTATGTTTTATTCAGAATTAGACTTTAGGAGTATGTTTTATTCAGTTTTAGACTTATGTTTTATTCAGTTTTAGACTTTAGGAGGATGTTTTATTCAGTTTTAGACTTGAGGAGTATGTTTTATTCAGTTTTAGACTTTAGGAGTATGTTTTATTCAGTTTTAGACTTTAGGAGTATATTTTATTCAGTTTTAGACTTAAGGAGTATGTTTTATTCAGTTTAAGACTTTAGGAGTATGTTTTATTCAGTTTAAGACTTTTGTTTTATTCAGTTTTAGACTTTAGGAGTATGTTTTATTCAGTTTTAGACTTAAGGAGTATGTTTTTTTTCAGTTTTAGACTTTAGGAGTATGTTTTATTCAGTTTCAGACTTAAGGAGTATGTTTTATTCAGTTTTAGACTTTAGGAGTATGTTTTATTCAGTTTTAGACTTTAGGAGTATGTTTTATTCAGTTTTAGACTATCAGAAGACTATTACTTTGACTTTTTCAAAAATATTGTAAGATATTGTTTTGTATTTGTTGGAGTTGTTGGGACACCAAAGAACCTTTTTAACAAACCAATATGGTGTTATGAAATTACATTTTTGTCAGGCCTTTTAAATACATACCATATTTGTTCTTTATCATATGTTCAAATATTGGCTACTTTTTTTTTTATCTGTGTACAGCCTACAAACTAATCAAATTAATAACAATGTGCTGTGTATTCATTACTCCTCACAGTTGAAAGAAAAAAAAACACATAATTATATAATTTACATAAAAATATATGTTTTTTCAGTTATTTTATGATGCAAAAAGATGGTACAGTTTTGTCCCAACAAGAAGGGATCTTCAGGACTAATTGTATTGATTGTTTAGATAGGACCAATGTTGTACAGAGTTTGATTGCCAAAGTGGTTTTACAAAATCAGTTAACAGTAAGTGATAGATGTTATAGCTGCCGGATTTTAATTGTCAAGTTAACTTATGTTAGAGATCCAGCACAATTTTATTTTTAACAGGATTTTTAAAAGAAAAAATTGTTATTATTTTAGGGATGTATGGTGGGCAGGCAGACAGGAGGCTGACAAACAGTTTCGTTCATTATCATGAAAATGCTTTGACTAAATTTTTTGAATTTAGATATGTTGTTTCTATGACTAAATGAAGGTCAGGTTAAATTTTGATAATTTTATTTGTTCTTGTTGAGTTTTAGACCTTTGAGTAGCAAAATTAATTTTTTACAAGTATATGAATTTGAGTTATTTCCCTTTATTCATTTATTATATGAGCTATGCTATGTCAGATAGAAATTGACCTTATTGCTGATGAATATCAGTACATCTGTTATTTCAAGTTGAAAAAATCTCTATTGAAATCTGAAACTGTTTCAAAATAGTGTTGTTATAAGGAGCCTACAAAACAGAATAAATGATTAAGCAGGATAAAATGATTTGTTTTAATTCTTTATCAATTTTACAGGACACATCAACAGTGTGATTCACTTATGCATTTTTTCTCTTTTTGCTTACAGAAACTAGGTATACTGGATCAAGGCCAACAAATTAAAGACTGTAAAACATTTAATTACACATACAACAATGGTGAGTTTGTTAACATTTTATTATGTTTAGATTTTAAAGAAAGTACATGATATAAAATATTTTGCTCTGTATGCAATTTAAAGTTAGGAAAACATACATATTTGTGATCCCCTTTAATAAAAAAAATCCTGAAAAACAGATCAAGTGAATGACAATAGAACTCTTTTTAGCTCACCTGGCCCAAAGGGCCAAGTGAGCTTTTCTCATCACTTGGCGTCCGTCGTCTGTCATCGTCCGTCGTCGTCGTCCTGCGTCCGGCGTTAACTTTTACAAAAATCTTCTTCTCTGAAACTACTGGGCCAAATTTAACCAAACTTGGCCACAATCATCATTGAGGTATCTAGTTTGAAAATTGTGTCCGATGACCCTGCCAACCAACCAAGATGGCCGCCATGGCTAAAAATAGAACATAGGGGTAAAATGCAGTTTTTGGCTTATAACTCAAAAACCAAAGCATTTAGAGCAAATCTGACAACGGTAAAATTAGTTATCAGGTTAAGATCTATCTGCTTTAGAATTTTCAGATGAATCTGACATTCCGTTGTTAGGTTGCTGCCCCTGAATCGGTAATTTTAAGGAAATTTTGCTGTTTTTGGTTATTATCTTGAATATTATTATAGATAGAGAAAAACTGTAAATAGCAATAATGTTCAGCAAAGTAAGATCTACAAATAAGTGAACATGACCAAAATGGTCAGTTGACCACTGTAGGAGTTATTGCCCTTTATAGTCAATTTTTAACCATTTTTCGTAAATCTTAGTTATCTTTTAGAAAAATCTTCTCCTCTGAAACTACTGGGCCAAATTAATTGAAACTTGGCCACAATCATCTTTGGGGTATCTAGTATAAAAATTGTGTCTGGTAACTCGGCCAACCAACCAAATTGGCGGCCATGGCTAAAAATAGAACATGGGGGTAAAATGCAGTTTTTGGCTTATAACCCAAAAAACAAAGCATTAAGAGCAAATCTGACAGTGGTAAAATTGTTGATCAGGTCAAGATCTATCTGCCCTAGAATTTTCAGATGAATTGGATCATCGGTTGTTAGGTTGCTGCCCCTAAATTGGTAATTTTGAGGAAATTTTGCTGTTTTTTTGTTATTATCTTGAATATTATTATAGATAGAGATAAACTGTAAACAGCAATAATGTACAGTAAAGTAAGAACTAAAAATAAGTCAACATGACCAAAATAGTCAATTGACCCCCTGAGGAGTTATTGCCCTTCATAGTCATTTTTTAACAATTTTCACAAAATTTGTAGATTTTCACTAACATTTTCCACAGAAACATACTGATATAGATAGAGATAATTGTAAGCAGCAAAAATGTTTATTAAAGTAAGATCTTCAAAAACATCACCATCACCAAAACACAATTTTGTCATGAATTCATTTGTGTACAATGTTTAATATTAACATAGACCAAGGTGAGCGACACAGGCTCTGTAGAGCCTCTAGTTTGTAATACAATTAAAGTAGAAATCATGGATGTTTTTCCCCTACACATGGCAATAGTCATGATTATGGTGAGTTTGAGATTTTTTCCACTCATTAAAACTTGATTTCTGTAACTGTGAATTTATTGCCTGCTTTTTTATGTTCAGATTGTTAATCCACTGAATTAGAAATAAAAAGAAGAGATCTAAAAAAAAAAAAAAATATAAACACTCCCCTCCCCCCATTTTAAAATTTAGAAGTCATCTAAAGTCATATCCTAATGTTGTTGGGGTTTTAGGAAAAGCCTTTTTAGGTAAATCAAAACCTTATGGGACTGACTTAATATCTAAATCTTGCAAGACTGTTCACTACCTTTTTTAATACATAAAATATAGCCCATTGATCATAACATTCTATACATACTATCCTCCATGAATATTTTTAGAAATTTATCGATGTAATATATGCTCAGATATTCAAGGCATAAAATGATGTTTTACTTGTCAAGAAAATTACATAACTTTTGCAATATGCAGGAGTCTAATATCTGTTGAATCTGTTCTAAAAATATAAATTATGTCATAGTTAACTTCCTCTTTAAAAATTGGAGTTATCTTCCTTTGTTGTCTAGCCTTCGACTTTAGTCGAAAAAGCGAGACTAAGCGATCCTACTTTCCGTCGTCGTCGTCCGCGGCGTCCACAAATATTCACTCTGTGGTTAAAGTTTTTGAAATTTTAATAACTTTCTTAAACTATACTGGATTTCTACCAAACTTGGACAGAAGCTTGTTTATGATCATAAGATAGTATCCAGAAGTAAATTTTGTAAAAATAAAATTCCATTTTTTCCGTATTTAACTTATAAATGGACTTAGTTTTTTTCTGCGGGGAAACATAACATTCACTCTGTGGTTAAAGTTTTCAGAATTTTAATAACTTTCTTAAACTATCCTGGGTTTGTACCAAACTGTGATAGAAGCTTATTTATGATCAAAAGATAGTATCCAGAAGTAAATTTTGTAAAAAGATAAATCCATTTTTTCCATATTTTACTTTAAAATGGACTTAGTTTTTCTGCAGTGAAACATTACATTCACTCTGTGGTTAAAGTTTTTAGAATTTAATTAACTTTCTTAAAATATCCTGGGTTTGTACCAAACTGTGATAGAAGCTTATTTATGATCAAAAGATAGTATCCAGAAGTAAATTTTGTAAAAAGATAACTCCATTTTTTCTATATTTTAATTTTAAATGGACTTAGATTTTCTTCCAGTTAACATTACATACAGTCTGCAGTTAAAGTTTTCAAAACATTTAATAGATTCATTAACTATCCTAGATTTTTACCAAACTTGGACAGAAGCTTCTTACAATCATAAGATAGTATCAAGAGGAATATTTTTATAGATTTTTTTCCTCATTTTTGTTGAGCCTGGGATTTACAGCAAAAGTAGGCGAGACACTGGGTTCCGCGGAACCCTTACAAATTTTCTAGAATAGCTGTTAAAACAACATCAACCATTGAATATTTAATTTTACTTCCCACTGATATATTGAAGCAGTCTTTACCTCTTAGTGCTTTCAAGCACTTTGATTTTTAAGAGGGTAGCATTCAGTGATAACCTTTTAAGTTCTGGTTTGCTTTTTCTCAATCTTTTAAAACTTGGAATCTTTTCAGGCTTGATGTAATTAATGCAAAATGCTTTAAAATTTATTAAAATTGTACTGTAGTTCTCTTATGACTGGTAAATTAAAAGGTTCACCGATTTTGATTTTTAGATTGGGCAGATAATGCAGATGTGATGTCAAAACAATATGCAGGGACAGGTGCCCTGAAGACAGATATTACAAGGTAACGTACTGTGTATAAAACCTAGAGGAGTGCTGAAGTGATTTTACAATAAAAATGTATGTAAAAACTAAAAATAACAAAACAAAGCAAGGTTGAGACATTATGCAACTTATTTAATCAAGTATGCTTAAAGAATTATAAAATTTCAAAATATATGATATTAAGGCAAAGAATAGATATTTGGATGGTATTTCAGATTTTGTAAAATTTGTATGCATTTGAAACATATTGAACAATCATAAAATTCAAATACGAATATTTTGGAATATTTCTATTTGTAGCATAAAAGCAAAGATCAAGATTTAATGAAATATTTTCCTATACTTTCAGACAAGGAAAAAGAACAAAATATGGGTTGTTAATGGATGGTTGGAATTCATTGATAAGATATTTCAAAAACAACTTCAGTGATGGCTTTAGACAGGTTAGTATGATTGATGTAAACACATTGTTAACAAAAACAAAAAATAGGACAAATGCATTTGTTGAAACATATCTTTTAGTATAAAAAAGAAGATGTGGTATGATTGCCAATGAGACAACTATCCACAAAAGACAAAATGACACAAACATTAAGAACTATAGGTCACCATACAGCCTTCAACAATTAGCAAAGCCCATACCGCATAGTCAGCTATAAAAGGCCCCGATAAGACAATGTAAAACAATTCAAATGAGAAAACTAATGGCCTTATTTATGTAAAAAAATGAACGAAAAACAAATATATAACACATAAAAAAATGACAACCACTGAATTACAGGCTCCTGACTTGGGACAGGCACATACATAAATAATGTGGCAGGGTTAAACATGTTAGCGGGATCCCAACCCTCCCCTAACCTGGGACAGTGGTGTAACAGTACAACATAAGAATGAACTATAAAAATTAGTTGAAAAAGGCTTAACTCATCAGAAGTGGTCTGTTATATTCTTATTGTAAAATTGTACAAAACATTAAAAAACCTTTCTTTTTCTTTTTCTTTGAAGTCCTCTTTATGTTGGGGAGATTTAATTGTTGAAGATGCACATAAACCTAAGTGTGCAACACAATCTCGTAATAGCCTCTATTTTGTGTCTTGCACAAAAGCTGAAGGAGACCAATAGAAACTGAAATCACCAAAAAGTATCACCAAGACAAGATCTACAAATAATATTAATAACCAAAACTGTCAATAAACCCCTTTCTCTCTAAAACAAGGAAATATTTGAATCAGGAATAATTTTGAATTCTGGAAAATTGATTAGAAATGTATGATGAAAACTAACCCAACTATAGGGTAAGCCATATACACATGGCTAAGGTTAGTTTTACTTTCACTATCATTTCAGTATCAACTAACCCCCTTCCACAATGCATGCATGGCTAACCCTACTTAGTTGGGTTAGTTTTCATCATACATTTCTAAATTATTAGAATTGTATGATGAAAACTAACCCAACTATCAAAATTATTCCAAATTCAAATAATTCCTTGTTCTAATGACATTTTTACCATTTTTTGGCATTTTTACCTATAGAATGGAAAACAATAATAGAAATAGAGAAACTTTGATTGTTTAAAATCAACAAGGCAAAATCAATAAATAAGTCAGCATGGCCAAAATGGTTCTGTGATACTACTTATTGAAATACTTGTCCTTTAATGCCATTTTGTTAACATTTTTTTGCATGTTTGCCTATTATCTTGAAACTTTTATAGTTATATAGCAATTGTCAATGCATATTTGATCAGAGAGACAAGATCTGCCCTTTTCAACTCCAAAATCTAAGGATTCCGTCTTGACCCTCATATAATTTGGGCTTCTTTTTTTTTAGGCAAGCAGTAAATAAATGTTGGTTATAATTACAAAACCAGTAATAAGATTCATTTTCTGATCCCTTCATGACTGAATGTTTGTTTTGTTCTGTCTATTTAAATATCAAACTTAAATGACACACACTTAAAGATTGCAGTATAGATAATTGATCCATTCGCTTCTTTTAATATTTGTTTTAACTTTAAATTTAAGATGCTGTCATTTTCAAGGTTGATCAAGTGGTGAACTTTAAATGTATTTATCAGTATAATTTTATTTCTAGATTTTTGCCTTATTGGAAATTATGCAATGTTTTCTATCATTTGTGTGTTGAGTGTTATGTTCAAATGATAAAACTAGAGTTTATAAATGATATAGGTGTAAAAGCAACTGATTACAGCTATTTAAAACCGACAAGGAAGAATTAATTCAAGATAAAAAGAAATCTTTGTATATGAAAAAAAAACCTTTATTTTATCTTATACCCAGACTTTTTTCATATACATGTGAGTCTATTTGACTTTAGAGGTAATTCATGTTGGATACATGTAATTTTATCTGATCATTCTCATTGTTGCTCCCTTGCTGTTAATTATTGTTCTATTTTGGTATTGTATGACTCCATTTCAGTTCGATATTACTCCATTACAGTACATTACACCCTATTCAGTATCAAGACTATGGCTGTCAGACACAAACACCCTATTTTTGAAATATTTTGATTTACTATTAAGGCCATTTGAGGAATGTCATGCAGCATATTATTTATGAAAAGTACTCAATGACTTTACTCCACATCCCCTAACAATAGTCTCAATTACATTTACACCATATCGCCTTACAAAAATCTCAATGACATTTACACCACATCTCCTTACAAAAGTCTCAAGGACATTTACACCAAATCTCCTTACAAAAGTCTCAATGACATTTACACCACATCTCCTTACAAAAGTCTCAATGACACTAACACCACATCTCCTTACAAAAGTCTCAATGACATTTACATTACATCTCCTTACAATAGTCTCAAGGACATTTACACCATATCTCCTTACAAAAGTCTCAATGACATTTACACCACATCTCCTTACAAAAGTCTCAATGACATTTACACCACATCTCCTTACAAAAGTCTCAATGACATTTACACCACATCTCCTTACAAAAGTCTTAATGACATTTACACCACATCTCCTTACTAAAGTCTCAATGACATTTACATTACATCTCCTCACAAAAGTCTCAATGACATTTACACCAAATCTCCGTACTAAAGTCTCAATGACATTTACATTACATCTCCTCACAAAAGTCTCAATGACATTTACACCAAATCTCCGTACAAAAGTCTCAATGACATTTACATTACATCTCCTCATAAAAGTCTCAATGACATTTACACCACATCTCCTTACAAAAGTCTCAATGACATTTACACCACATCTCCTTACAAAAGTCTTAATGACATTTACACCACATCTCCTTACTAAAGTCTCAATGACATTTACATTACATCTCCTCACAAAAGTCTCAATGACATTTACACCAAATCTCCGTACAAAAGTCTAAATGACATTTACATTACATCTCCTCACAACATTCGAAATGACATTTAAACCACATATCCTTACAAAAGTCTCAATGACATTTAAACCACATATCCTTACAAAAGTCTCAATGACATTTAAACCACATCTCCTTGCAATAGTCTCAATGACATTTAAACCACATCTCCTTACAAAAGTCTCAATGACATTTACACCAAATCTCCTTACAAAAGTCTCAATGACATTTAAACCACATCTCCTTACAAAAGTCTCAATGACATTAACACCACATCTCCTTACAAAAGTCTCAATGACATTTACATTACATCTCCTTACAAAAGTCTCAATGACATTAACACCACATCTCCTTACAAAAGTCTCAATGACATTTACATTACATCTCCTTACAAAAGTCTCAATGACATTTAAACCACATCTCCTTACAATAGTCTCAATGACATTTACATCACATCTCCTTACAAAAGTCTTAATGACATTTACATTACATCTCCTTACAAAAGTCTTAATGACATTAACACTATGACACCTTACAAAAGTCTTAATGACATTGACCCCATATCTCCTTACAAAAGTCTCAATGACATTAACACCACATCTTCTTACAAAAGTCTCAAGGACATTTACACCACATCTCCTTACAAAAGTCTCAAGGACATTTACATTACATCTCCTTACAATAGTCTCAATGACAATTACACCATATCTCCTTACAATAGTCTCGATTACATTTACACCATATCTCCTTACAAAAGTCTCAATGACCCCTACACCACATCTCCTTGCAAAAGTCTCAATGACATTTACATAACATCTCCTCACAAAAGTCTCAATGACATTTACACCACATCTGCTTACAAAAGTCTCAATGACATTAACACCAAATCTCCTTACAAAAGTCTCAATGACATTTACATTACATCTCCTTACAATAGTCTCAAGGACATTTACATTACATCTCCTTACAAAAGTCTCAATGACATTTACATTACATCTCCTTACAATAGTCTCAAGGACATTTACATTACATCTCCTCACACAAGTCTCAATAACATTTTCACCATATCTCCTTACAAAAGTCTCAATGACATTTACATTACATCTCCTTACTATACCCTCAAGGACATTTACACCACATCTCCTTACAAAAGTCTCAAGGACATTTACACCACATCTCCTTACAAAAGTCTCAATGACATTTACATTACATCTCCTCACAAAAGTCTCAATGACATTAACACCACATCTTCTTACAAAAGTCTCAATGACATTTACACCACATCTCCTTACAAAAGTCTCAATGACATTTACATTACATCTCCTCACAAAAGTCTCAATGACATTTACATTTAAACCACATATCCTTACAAAAGTCTCAATGACATTAAAACCACATCTTCTTACAAAAGTCTCAATGACATTTAAACCACATCTCCTTACAATAGTCTCAATGACATTTACACCACATCTCCTTACAAAAGTCTTAATGACATTAACACCATGACACCTTACAAAAGTCTTAATGACATTTACACCACATCTCCTTACAAAAGTCTCAATGACATTTACATTACATCTCCTCACAAAAGTCTCAATGACATTTACATTTAAACCACATATCCTTACAAAAGTCTCAATGACATTAACACCACATCTTCTTACAAAAGTCTCAATGACATTTACACCACATCTCCTTACAAAAGTCTCAATGACATTTACATTACATCTCCTCACAAAAGTCTCAATGACATTTACATTTAAACCACATATCCTTACAAAAGTCTCAATGACATTAACACCACATCTTCTTACAAAAGTCTCAAGGACATTTACACCACATCTCCTTACAATAGTCTTAATGACATTTACATTACATCTCCTTACAATAGTCTCAATGACAATTACACCATGTCTCCTTACAATAGTCTCGATTACATTTACACCATATCTCCTTACAAAAGTCTCAATGACCTTTACACCACATCTCCTTGCAAAAGTCTCAATGACATTTACATAACATCTCCTCACAAAAGTCTCAATGACATTTACACCACATCTGCTTACAAAAGTCTCAATGACATTAACACCACATCTCCTTACAAAAGTCTCAATGACATTTACATTACATCTCCTTACAATAGTCTCAAGGACATTTACATTACATCTCCTCACACAAGTCTCAATAACATTTTCACCATATCTCCTTACAAAAGTCTCAATGACATTTACATTACATCTCCTAACTATAGTCTCAAGGACATTTACACCACATCTCCTTACAAAAGTCTTAAGGACATTTACACCACATCTCCTTACAAAAGTCTCAATGACATTTACATTACATCTCCTCACAAAAGTCTCAATGACATTAACACCACATCTTCTTACAAAAGTCTCAATGACATTTACATTACATCTCCTTACAAAAGTCTCAATGACAATTACACCACATTTCCTTACAAAAGTCTCAATGACATTTACATTACATCTCCTTACAAAAGTCTCAATGAAATTTACTCCACATCTCCTTACAAAAGTCTCAATGACATTTACATTACATCTCCTCACAAAAGTCTCAATGACATTTACATTACATCTCCTTACAAAAGTCTCAAGGACATTTACACCACATTTCCTTACAAAAGTCTCAAAGAAATTTACTCCACATCTCCTTACAAAAGTCTCAATGACATTTACACCACATATCCTTACAAAAACCAAAATTGAAACCTTTCTCACTTATAAAGTTGAACTTCACCAAAATGAAGCTACTCTTGTTAGATTGTTTATAGAATTTACATGAGGATAATTCAGTTCTGGACAACTCTGTGCTGATGGTACATATTTGATAGTTTATAAAAACTGTCGTGAGGTAAAATTTATTTAAATAATTGTTAATGTAAGAGACAAAATCATTTCAGGGTTGTACAATTTTAAATAATGATCTCTAGTCTTGAATCCAATATTAAGGCAAAATAAAAAATTATTATATGAAATTGTTTTATTCCATTAAAATACACATACATGTATGCTACATAAGTAAACAAGTATTGAGTTGACCATTGTCTCACTAATGTACAGCCCTCACAATGAACTTCCAACATCAGTAACTGTCAACAAACATGACTATCTTTCAAACTTAAATGTTACATGAAAGATTTAGCATCTTGATATGGTCATTTCATATAGCTTGGCATACTTATTTTCACTGTCTTCTGATGTACCACATCCAATATACAGTTTTCCTGACGAAGAGAACGCAAGAGACCATGGGGAGGTTATGTTCATATCACTTGTTTTATAATATGCCATCAGTAGGCCAGCATTGTTCAGGATATGAAGAGTATCTGTAAACACATCAGCTACAATAACATTGTCTCTAGGTGTTGTCACTATGTCTCCTGGTACGAATGGTTTAATCTTTATACCATGGAAATCTTCGTTGATCACTGCATGTCCAGTATAGATATTGATTATATCACCACCCTGTCCTAACACTACTACTCTATATACATCTTTACTTACTCTATCCACCACATGAATATTCCCATTTCTAGTACTGGTTATACTCATGGGATAGGTAAATATAGGGTTTTTATGTTGATCATGTTCATATACTCTCTCATGGTCTCCATTCTGATTCATTAGTACTACAACCCTAGTCACTTGTTTAGGGGGGTTGTCATTAACACATCCTACTAGAACTTTATTGTCATTGGTGATATGGACTGCTGTAGGAAGGAATGGTGAAACATTATAAACCGAGTCTGTAAGTGAACCTGTCTGACCACTGATTTGTTTAAGTTTTGTTTCCCCAGTAGATATAAGCAGATTATTTGATTGAGTGACAGACATACTGTACACCTCAGTTTTATAACTGGACAAAATCTTCAGTTTGGCTCCTTCAGGTTTCACTTTTTGAACTAAACCAAGCTTACCCAAAGTAATCCAGAAAGACTGATCTATAGAGGAGCAGACACGTGATACTACATCCAGTTCAGTTTGATAGAGTTTATTTATTTCCAGATTTCTATGTGGTTCGTCAGATGGATTTTCATCCAATTCTAACACCCCAATGTTAAATTGAGTTATCTGCCCTGGAACAAAGTTTGGTGTAGATAAATTACTTGATCTGGCTTGAGGCAATTGGATGTCAATATTTTTTTCTAAGTTGCTGACTTCTGTGAAGAATTGAGGAGTATTGGTAATTTTAATGCATTCCTGGACTTCATTGTTTTTAGTTACAGCTTGTTTAAGAAAGATTGAAACAACATTTAAATCAGATTTGATTGAGTCAGAAACAGTATTGTGACGTTCATCCAATTCATCTCTGAGTTTTTTAAAGTACATTTCGACTTCTTCTTTGACAGATTTTTCTTGCTTAAGAACTTTTTGATGTACCTTGTTATATTTAGAATTTTCTGATGATAAAAGATGATTAAGCCTTTCTTGTCTTGAAACAATTTCTTTCCTATTCCTTTGAATTTTACTTTGTCCTTTTTTCAACTTGTCTATTTTCATATCATATCCTTCCTGGATGTCTGTTAGATCATGTTTCTTGTGAACTTTTGACACACAGGTTGGACAAACAAGAGTGTCACATGTCTTACAATAAAGACAGGCATTTTGTCCGGCATGATCCTGACAGGGAATGTTTGCAAAATCAAGTTCTTCTTTATAAAGACCAATTTCTTTTAAATCAATTATTCTGTGATCCTTTGCAGTTTTTACTTTTAAATGTACTCTCTCCTTACAATGATTACACAATAAAAGGTCGCAGTCTAAACACTTCCATTTGATGGGTCTATTAGTTTCACATAATTCACAACATACAGGAATTTGTCCTTTTTGCGCTGATTTTGAAAACGCCATTTTACATTTTTACGTACAACACAGGTATTCTATACTTCCTTAAGTATACTTCCTTAATAACCGTATTCAAAGTCAAATGATTTATAAAATCTTTATATCAGTTATAGATAATTTTTTTTAGATAACTGCATGTATTGAGTTAGAAACACTTTAAATATTTAAATGTAATGATTTTTATGAAGAGGTTTATCAGTAAGACAAACAAGTCAACATAATCAAATTTGTAAGGCGACTTGATTTGAGTTATTTCCCTTTAATGACAATTTTTACAATTTTATTGGTTTAAGCCTACAAAACAACCAAAAAAGAAAGTGAAAAAAAACATGTGGGCTGTAACATACCCTACAAGCAAGTACATGTCGTGCTTAATCACCAGAATGAAATGGAGAATAGAATGGGGAATGAGAATTATTCTAGAATTACACAGTTCAAACATATTGGAATACACAACAGAAAAAAGTCATTGGACAAAAGTGAGTTCCCAGTCAAAAAATGTCCTATCATTTCAACTAAAATCTATAATTTTCAAAACATTGAAAATTATTACGAAGTAACTGTATGAGCCATTTTCTAAATATAGATACCAAAGATGTAGAAATATCTGAAGTTTTATTGTATATTTGGTAATAATATTATTCATGCTCATTTTAATTTTCTGACGAGATAAACACAATGAAACAAAATTCTTTAAAAATTTGCTATCATTCTAACCAAATTAAAATCGTAAAAATTTGCATTTCTGTTTAATTTATCAGATGATGAAAACAAAACTCAAGAAAATCATGACTAAATAAACAATAAAACTTCAGACATTTTTACATCTTTTGATATCTATTTTTTTTAAATCACTCATACAGTTAGTTGGTAATATTTTTTTGAAAAATATCGATTTTGGTTGAAATGATAGGACATTTTTTGAGTGGGAACTCACTTTTGTCCCATGACTGTAGTATCTTCCACAAATTCTTCTCATCTGAAATTATATACTGAGCCAAATTTTGACAAACTTTGCCACAATCTTTATAAGGGTAGATTTTTTTTTTTATGTGTCTGATACCCAGCAGCCTAGCTTAACGGAAAACATGGTTAAAAATAGAATATAAGGGTAAAATACAAGTTATTGCCATTTTATGATGATTTTCACCAAATAGTAATTCAAGATATTTTAGTTATTCTTCCATACTGCTTGACATCAATAACAATTGAAGATCTTGTTTCACCATGTTTTCGGTGGTGGGGTTACAAGTGCAATGATGTTTTCGTGTTTCCTATGATCAAAACCTCTTTAGAAACTACCAGGAGTTAAGGGTATATTAAAGACAAATCCCTCTGTTGTTTATGCGCGTATACCAGCGCAACAGTACTATGTCGTGCGGATTTATGACGTTGCGGTTTCCGCCAACTGGAAACGTTTATCAGAGTTATTCCTCTTTGAACCGATGGAGAGAGTAACAATCGCTAACGGCTTTGATAGATTAATCTGCCTAAAGAAAATGAGAATTGTTTTTATATATAGACATGTTCCAGAATTGGATGAAATATAGAAAATGAAAAGAGAGTCAACTATACAGCAATCTAACAACAACAAAATAAAACAAAAATGACTGTAAAGAAACGAAACAGAATCTGGATACTCGACAACAAGATGAGCCAATCAAATTATAATATAATACTTTTTTCTAACAAATTTTCTACATGTATCGACTTTCGTAGGTTCTTAATTATATCGATACTTTACAAATCATTAATTCAATGTATCTTTAGCAATAGTTACATTACGTACCTATATATGGATATGGCAAATTGCACTGACATATTTTGAATGTGTACGGCACTAACATTTTTACATGAATATAATAATAAGATTTCTGATAAACACCAACAAAACAGTAACCTAACGATGCATACATGTAAAACAAAATACATCTAGAGAAGTTAACATACAAGCAATGCCTTCTAACATTGTAGTTTTTTTTTATATGACCATTCCGAGTTTGTTCCGATTTTCCAAATTTGATATTTATGTATAAGGTGCGCAATTTTTGTATAAAAAAAACATAATTGTGCCTGTGATATAAAGTTGTCGGAATGAAGAATTACAGAGGAATGCATAAGGAAAAAAATTAATTAAAAAAAATTTTGAGACAAGAGGTCGGACTAGGTTTTATTCATACTCACGGTATGACAGCTGTATGAGTATACTTAGACTGAGTTTCTAGCAACATTACGGAATATTTCAATATTCTTAGATGCCGAAGGATGAATGATCAAAACAGAAATCATGTTAATTAGACCCCGTTAACACCTGCATGGAATTGAAATTAAATCGATCTCTGAAAAGCATCTTCGCATTTTCAATCTTATAAGAACTTGTGCGTTTACATTTAGTAAACATTCTGAAGGATGCCTCTGGGTGCGGGAATTTCTCGTTACATTGAAGACCTGTTGGTGACCTTCTGCTGTTGTTTTTTCTATAGTCGGGTTGTTGTCTCTTTTATACATTCCCCATTATTGCAGATCTAAATAATCTGTCTAACCATTTCGTTAACAAAAAATCGTAGAAAATTGAATAAGGAAATATTTGGTTCATTAGATAATTATATGCTTCTGCATTTATTAACTCTATTTCTGATTAACAAATTTGTTTTTTTGTTATTTTCTAGGATGAATTGTGTTACATTTGTCCTTTCGGGACCTTTTATAGTTGTGTATGCGGTATGGGATTTGCTCATTGTTGTAGGCCGTACGGTGACCCATAGTTAATAATTTCCTGTGTCACTTGGTTATTTGTGGAGAATTGTGTTTTTTGCAATCATACCACATCTTCTTTTTTATTAATAAACTTTAATTAGAATGACGCAAAAAACCTTGAATATATTTATTTGGTTTTTGTTTTCTCCATGGCACGTTCTCTCAAATCATTTGAGAATAAACACTGAAATCAGCTTTTTTTAAGAACATTTTTAAACTGACCATGCGCAGATTTATTTTCACATCTACATAAAACACTTGGAATGTTATATCAATTGATTGATTGAAAAGTCGATCGCGATGTATCTTAAGCGTTTTAACTTGAAGAACAATTGGTTCATAAAAAAAATTGGTCATTTAAAACTACATCTTGAGATGGAATGTTTACGTCCGATCGAAGATCGATCTTTCTTATTTTTGCAATACTAAAGATCGGCGATCTCAGAAATTATCGATCTTTATTGTTAGTGGAAACGGAGACTTAAATTTCTAATGATTTTAAGCAATTATCATCAAAATAAAAAGGAACTACATTCTTAAACGAAATTAAAATTCATGGTACCGGAAGCAAAATTATGTCTTGTCTTTCAGATATACTTTGATTGGACAACGATATTATATAAAAATGTCTTCACTATTTTAAAAATAATTTCTGTTCAACACATAATCACTATGAATAACCTGAAATGAAATGTTCAGAGAAGCACTCGTGTGTACATTTGTACAACGCATTGTTTTCCAACCACCGCATTTATATTACGTGTCTGTGATACTGACTGAAAAACTAAGTACTATCATGTGTAGATTAATGTGAATTTATCGTAGTTTAAAACAAAACAAACAACAAAACAGCAAATGACGAGAACTGGTTTGTCCTTAATTTGTAAGAATATAGCCTAAACCGGCCGAACATCTTTTGACGTTGTTTAATTGGCGCAATGTTTTTCCCGCCAATTCAATTTGTTTACCCCTTTTTAGAAATATCTCTTTTTCCACTACGGTGACCCCATCTTTTTATTTCCTTATTTTGTTAAGATATAAACAATGCATATTCTATTGAAGACTCATGGAGATATTATTGGTTTTTTATTTTTTAAACTTGATTTTTTATAGGTATTTCACAATAAAAAAAGGCGGGAAAACTATTATAGCAACTTATCGTTATCATTTTCCACTCAGAAAATGGTGATATTAGTAAAATAGTTTGTATTAAAAACTAGGTTAACAAAACCGACAAGTTTTTATTGGATACGGACTTTAAAAAAAATATTACACTGCTATTGACTAGAAGTCATAATTTCCAAATTCTGTGAAAAAGATGGCGTTTTAAATCGAAAACGAGGTTGGTGACCCCATTTTTTTATTTGCTTATTTTAAAGCTTTTACCTAGCCTAAAGTAAAAATAAAATATAAAGAAGATATTATTGGTAGATCTGAATAGAAGGATTTGTCTTTAAGCTTGCAATACTTTATCTAGTTGGAAATGCGCAGCCCTATAGTTATGATTTTTAGATAGGGAAACTAAAATTATATAGATATAAGAAGATGCAGTATGAATGCTAATGAGACAACTCTCCATCCAAGTCACAATTTGTAACTATATGACTAGTGTAAACCATTCAAACAGAAAAAAACAACAGTCTAATTTATATAAAATTCAAGAAATATTTACCAATTGACTTGTAGGAGTTATGAGTTTTTGAACTTACCAGGTAGTTTATTATTGTTTTTTTTAACTTGATAAGAAATCTACAGGTAGTTTATATATAATTTTGATAAACCACATGCGTACTAAATTATAATTTTGGTACCTTTGATAACTTTTACATTATTTTGCCAGGACTCGATGGATTTGTTCCTAGGAAATTACATAGTAGAAGAGAATGAAGGTGTAGTCAGACCATCACCATTACAGTCAGAGAGAGATTGGAAGTTTTATGCCGTAAGATTCTATATTAACTTATATCTGAAAAAAATACAATTATAATAAGGCTGTTCTAGATTTGAACTCATGAGGGGGTGGGAGGCACCTTCTTTCAGATGCCACCAACCCTTTTTATAAAATTTTCATTGTACAATGTATTAATGATTTTACAAAATTCTTAAGAAAATGCAACCAACCACAAAATATTTATTTGAGTGCCCCCATCCACACAAGTGCAAAAATCTGGAACAACCCTTATCCCATATTACTTTAGAATATGCCTGAGTGTATTTGGCATACTTTTAAAAACTGGTGTTTTCTAGAAACTTTAAAAGCAGTCCAAAATCAGTGAAACGAACATCCAAATGTTTCTAAAAACCATATCCTCTATTATTATTTTCAATGTTTCATTTATGAAAAAATTGAATCATGCAGTGTTTAAGAAATTTCAAATTTCATCATGGCATTTATGAAATACCATCATGTTTTAAGAAATTATAGCATCCCATCCATAACGCAATCTATAAGAAAAGAATTTCAGATGGCTTCACATTACTGGTACCATGATGCAAAAGACCCTGGGGAGAACACTGAATTCATGAATTAAATAATACCTGTTTAAGAATTTGATCAATGTTTTGAAATAACATGTGCTGTATAGATAGTATTTAGTAAAGAAGTTGTATAACTGAAGCCATTTATATGATTGTTGGTTACTATTTTCAGATTCCTGTTATATTTGTAATAGCCACAGCCATGTGTTTAATTTGTGTTCTATTTTCAGATTCCTGTTGTATTTGTAATAGCCACAGCCATGTGTTTAATTTGTGTTCTATTTTCAGATTCCTGTTGTATTTGTAATAGCCACAGCCATGTGTTTAATTTGTATTCTATTTTCAGATTCCTGTTGTATTTGTAATAGCCACAGTCATGTGTTTAATTTGTGTTCTATTTTCAGATTCCTGTTGTATTTGTAATAGCCACAACCATGTGTATAATTTGTGTTCTATTTTTAGATTCCTGTTGTATTTGTAATAGCCACAGTCATGTGCTTAATTTGTATTCTATTTTCAGATTCCTGTTATATTTGTTATAGCCACAGCCATGTGTTTAATTTGTATTCTATTTTCAGATTCCTGTTATATTTGTAAAAGCCACAGCCATGTATTTAATTTGTATTCTATTTTCAGATTCCTGTTGTATTTGTAATAGCCACAGTCATGTGTTTAATTTGTATTCTATTTTCAGATTCATGTTATATTTGTAATAGCCACAGCCATGTATTTAATTTGTATTCTTTTTTCAGATTCCTGTTGTATAAAAATTTGTAATAGCCACAGCCATGTGTTTAATTTGTATTCTATTTTCAGATTCCTGTTATATTTGTAATACCCACAGTCATGTGCTTAATTTGTATTCTATTTTCAGATTCCTATTGTATAAAAATTTGTAACACAGCCATGTGTTTAATTTGTATTCTATTTACAGATTCCTGTTATATTTATAATAGCCACAGCCATGTGTTTAATTTGTATTTTATTTTCAGATTCCTGTTATATTTGTAATAGCCACAGTAATGTGCTTAATTTGTGTTCTATTTTCAGATTCCTGTTATATTTGTAACAGCCACAGCCATGTATTTAATTTGAATTCTATTTTCAGATTCCTGTTATATTTGTTATAGCCACAGCCATGTGCTTAATTTGTATTCTATTTTCAGATTCCTGTTATATTTGTAATAGCCACAGCCATGTGCTTAATTTGTAGTCTATTTTCAGATTCCTGTTATATTTGTAAAAGCCACAGCCATGTGTTTAATTTGTATTCTATTTACAGATTCCTGTTATATTTGTAATAGCCACAGCCATGTATTTAATTTGTATTCTATTTTCAGATTCCTGTTGTATTTGTAATAGCCACAGTCATGTGTTTAATTTGTATTCTATTTTCAGATTCCTGTTATATTTGTAATAGCCACAGCCATGTATTTAATTTGTATTCTTTTTTCAGATTCCTGTTGTATAAAAATTTGTAATAGCCACAGCCATGTGTTTAATTTGTATTCTATTTTCAGATTCCTGTTATATTTGTAATACCCACAGTCATGTGCTTAATTTGTATTCTATTTTCAGATTCCTATTGTATAAAAATTTGTAACACAGCCATGTGTTTAATTTGTATTCTATTTACAGATTCCTGTTATATTTATAATAGCCACAGCCATGTGTTTAATTTGTATTTTATTTTCAGATTCCTGTTATATTTGTAATAGCCACAGTAATGTGCTTAATTTGTGTTCTATTTTCAGATTCCTGTTATATTTGTAACAGCCACAGCCATGTATTTAATTTGTATTCTATTTTCAGATTCCTGTTATATTTGTTATAGCCACAGCCATGTGCTTAATTTGTATTCTATTTTCAGATTCCTGTTATATTTGTAATAGCCACAGCCATGTGCTTAATTTGTAGTCTATTTTCAGATTCCTGTTATATTTGTAAAAGCCACAGCCATGTGTTTAATTTGTATTCTATTTACAGATTCCTGTTATATTTGTAATAGCCACAGCCATGTATTTAATTTGTATTCTATTTTCAGATTCCTGTTGTATTTGTAATAGCCACAGTCATGTGTTTAATTTGTATTCTATTTTCAGATTCATGTTATATTTGTAATAGCCACAGCCATGTATTTAATTTGTATTCTTTTTTTCAGATTCCTGTTGTATAAAAATTTGTAATAGCCACAGCCATGTGTTTAATTTGTATTCTATTTACAGATTCCTGTTATATTTGTAATAGTCACAGCCATGTGTTTAATTTGTATTTTATTTTCAGATTCCTGTTATATTTGTAATAGCCACAGTAATGTGCTTAATTTGTGTTCTATTTTCAGATTCCTGTTATATTTGTAACAGCCACAGCCATGTATTTAATTTGTATTCTATTTTCAGATTCCTGTTATATTTGTTATAGCCACAGCCATGTGCTTAATTTGTATTCTATTTTCAGATTCCTGTTATATTTGTAATAGCCACAGCCATGTGCTTAATTTGTAGTCTATTTTCAGATTGCTGTTATATTTGTAATAGCCACAGCCATGTGTTTAATTTGTATTCTATTTACAGATTCCTGTTATATTTGTAATAGCCACAGCCATGTGTTTAATTTGTATTCTATTTACAGATTCCTGTTATATTTGTAATAGCCACAGCCATGTGCTTAATTTGTAGTCTATTTTCAGATTCCTGTTATATTTGTTATAGCAACAGCCATGTGTTTAATTTGTGTTCTATTTTCTGATTCCTGTTATATTTGTAATAGCCACAGCCATGCATTTAATTTGTATTCTATTTTCAGATTCCTGTTATACAGTTAACTCTCGTTGTCTCGAACTCGGTTGACTCGAAATTTCGAATGAGTCGAAGTTTTCACGTGGTCCCGAACTTGGTTCCATATAAATGTATGTAATTCGACTCCCGATGAGTCGAAATTGGATGTGTCGAAATTTCGTTTGAATCGAACTAAATTTACGATCCCAAGGTTAACAAAAGCATTCAAAATTCATTATTTATCTCGAACTAATACACATATGTCAAAAAATGACCACCTGCATTTAAATGGATTGAAGAGTTAATCTGACAATACACGTGTAATTAAATTTCCGGTCACTGACCACTGTATCGATTTATGACATGCTGTTTCCACGAGTGTTTACCTAAGATTATCTTTTATAGAATTTTTATAAATAATTAGTGATACATTGTTAATGTTCATGAAAAAAGTATTTAAAATGTTTACAAAACAATTAATTGTGATTTACACTAATGAGCTTGGGTGTGTATAAAGTAAGGATTATGACTTCTGTTGATGACCACCTAAAAACTGCTCATTCGGCGTCTTTAATCTTGTTGTATTTTCTTTTATTAAAAGAAAGATCGAGATAAAACAAAATGAAGAGGAATTTAAATTTTTTAAAGTCTTTTGTACCCGAGAATAAACAATTTTGTCAACTTTAAACGACCTGAATAACAAAACTATCGATTGGAAATTACTCTCTCAGATAAAAGCCATAGGAAACAATTGTAACTGAAACAATTGAATAAGTAAAACAATGTTATTATAATAATGAAAGACCATGACAGACAAATACATCGATCTGATACCAGAATATCGATCCCCTTCCCATATTCAACCTGATTTATTTTAGCTTTACCATGCTAAGCAAGAGTTGTGTCCCTTGTTCAGTCAAACTTCCGGTTTTCTTTTGAGTCGAACTATGTGTATCTCGAAATATTTCTCCGGTCTGGCTGACTTCGAGATAACGAGAGTCGACTGTATTTGTAATAGCCACAGCCATGTGCTTAATTTGTATTCTATTTTCAGATTCCTGTTGTATTTGTAATAGCCTCAGCCATGTGTTTAATTTGTATTCTATTTTCAGATTCCTGTTATATTTGTAATAGCCACAGCCATGTGTTTAGTTTGTATTCTATTTTCAGATTCCTGTTGTATTTGTAATAGCCACAGCCTTGTGTTTAATTTGTATTCTATTTTCAGATTCCTGTTGTATTTGTAATAGCCATAGCCATGTATTTAAGTTGTGTTCTATTTTCAGATTCCTGTTGTATTTGTAATAGCCACAGCCATGTGTTTAATTTGTGTTCTATTTTCAGATTCCTGATGATTTGTAATAGCCACAGCCTTGTGTTTAATTTGTATTCTATTTTCAGATTCCTGTTGTATTTGTAATAGCCACAGCCATGTGTTTAATTTGTGTTCTATTTTCAGATTCCTGTTATATTTGTAATAGCCACAGCCTTGTGTTTAATTTGTATTCTATTTTCAGATTCCTGTTGTATTTGTAATAGCCATAGCCATGTATTTAAGTTGTGTTCTATTTTCAGATTCCTGTTGTATTTGTAATAGCCACAGCCATGTGTTTAATTTGTGTTCTATTTTCAGATTCCTGATGATTTGTAATAGCCACAGCCTTGTGTTTAATTTGTATTCTATTTTCAGATTCCTGTTGTATTTGTAATAGCCACAGCCATGTGTTTAATTTGTGTTCTATTTTCAGATTCCTGTTATATTTGTAATAGCCACAGCCATGTGTTTAATTTGTGTTCTATTTTCAGATTCCTGTTGTATTTGTAATAGCCACAGCCATGTGTTTAATTTGTGTTCTATTTTCAGATTCCTGTTGTATTTGTAATAGCCACAGCCATGTGTTTAATTTGTATTCTAATACCTGATGGTAAGCTTTAGTTCTTAGTGTAAATTAAACTGGAGGGATACTGTTGATTCGTTTTACTTGTTGTTTACCAATTTTCATACATTTCGTTGTTACAGGACAACGACAAATTCAACTATTAAAAGAATTTTTAATTTTCTATAGGAAAATATGCAGACTTTTGCCAAACCATATGAAATTAAATGTCCACAAAAAAGTATGTTTTTCCCCAATCCATGAAAATTGGTACCCATGAAAATAAATGAATCCACAGTAATCATTCTGAATCAATGCATTGGTTGCAATGAAATACAGCAATTTCCCTCTAAAATTAAAGTAATAATTTCACATATGAAAGAAATCCTGTAATTTACTCCCTGGATCTCTTTGAACATTAGGTTGCTGTGAAATATAATAGACTGTTTAATGTTAGGTAATATCATCTTATAAATCTGTAGAATAATTCATGATTGAAAATTAGGGGTCAACTCTCTTTACCATGTTCACAGGTTCAATCTAATCATCTTTAGAATGTTTTTTTTTTTTTTTGGAAAAATTGGTGTTCAAATCAGGTTTAATCTACCATTTTCTACATCGAAAATTCCTGTACCAAGTCAGGAATATGACAGCTATTATCCATATATTTGATGAATTTGAACTTTAGATTTTGCCATTTCATTATGGAGTTTCCGTCTTGAATTTTTCTTGGAGTTCAAGTTTTAAATTGTTATTTTACTTAGTGTTTTATCATCTTGTGGGCAAATATGTTTAAAATGTATTGCTGCTGTAATTTTGATAAAATTAATGTATTTTATTATATTAAGTTTGAGTCATTTTGTAAACTGTTTGTATGTATATGAGCATTTTCTTTTTCTTTCAGAGAATATCAGCACACAGTTGATGTACATATTGTTTTGGGGAACAGCTAGTTTCCTATCCATGGCAGCCATTTATATATTTGGCTCGGAATTTGTTGACACTCCAAAATTAGTACACTCAAAAGACCTATCTACTTCAAATTTTTACGACGCCGTGAAAACAACCAAGACATCATGATAAAAATAGAATCTTAGAAAAAAATGAATATTTTGATGGTGCAATGTTGTAAATTATAGAATTAGGCTGCAGTAATGTTCATTTCTGTTTTGAGTTTTCATAAATTCTGTTGAAATAATTATAAAATCTAATAATGTCACTATTTTTTTTTATAAAACATGTTTTTTCAATTTGATAGTTATTTTAAGGAAAGAATGGTTTTATATGTGTATGTTGTATTTTTGTTTATAAAAGCGTACTGTATGCACATATTTGTGGGAGGGCAAGAATGAACATTAGACTTATTTCCAATTGATTTTCTCTCTTTAAATTAAAAGTTAACTATTACAAAAAAAAGAAATTATCTCCCTTATAAAGCAAATGATTGTCTTGATAATCTAAATGCATGGTATTCACAAGTCAACTATAAGTGTTCAACATTTTCAAAATGAAAAGATGGCCAATTCAAGTTAAAACAAAAAACCCTCAACAGGCAAACACAGAATATCTTGATTTTAAAACCATAGCCATATTTTGCGGTTGATTGTGTGCTTTGCTATAACTCAAAACAGAAATAAACCAACGATTTGATAGAATTTTGTAAATATTAATTGTCTCCAGTTGTACAGGGATCATTAGGTCAAATATTGTAATTATTTAATCCTTATCATGAAATTGAGTATGTTATTTCATATCTAAAATTTTTGTCTATTTGAGGTTGTATTACTGTAAATTCAAAAACTATTGTGGCATTTATTATTGCAATTTTTGACAGTTTAGACTAAAATGCAATTTTAATTTTTAAGATATAGAAAAACATCCTGTTTAATTCATATAAAAAATTTCAAAATCCAAGGTTTAAATGATTGTGATTATTACCCTGTTGCATTTTTTGCAATAATGAAAACATCGCAATAATGAAAACATTGCAATAATTTCTGTATTTATAGTATTGTAAAGGTTAATCTTTTGTTCCTGATCAGGTCAACATCACCATTTTTCCTGTAAACTCAAAGCTTTGTCCTCAATAGTTATAGTTGACCAACTTTATATGAGATGTTCACATAGTGAACCAGTACTTTGGAACAAATCAAATAATATTGATTTCACCCCTTTTCTGGAAAAAGAGTCAGTAGCTACTTAGATATATTTTCTCATAAGTTTCAATATATGCTTTTATTTTTTTCTTCAGATTTTAATGCAGATTTAATTTCTATTATAATTTGTATTTATATTATGTCAATTGATTACATAAGATGTATTGTTTCAAGTTAGGGTTATTACACTAAAAATGTCAACTTTTAATGTTAAGCTCAATTTGAATGCATTTTGTCTCACAATAAAATATAATATTTTGGCACCTTTAAATTTTTTGGAAGGTTTTTTTTTTTTTTTATAGCTATAAAGGGACAAAACGAGGAAAAAATCACAGAATTTATGTTTCATCCAATTTAGATTCCTTTTTTCTGTAGCATGTGCAGGGTTCTTTAAACTGGAGATTTCTGGTTTACTGAATATTTTACATTGTCATATTTTACTTTATATTAACTGTAAATGCTAAAAGGGACCTATTTATTTTTAAGAATCATTCTTTTCTTTGTCACCGTATATTAACTTTTATGCAATAAGAATTTAATCCTTGTGCAATATGTATTTAAATTGAAGTAATATCAGATAACATAATATTTTGATTGTTTGTTGTTTTACTGACCATCCAGAGGTAATTATTACATACATTTTTAGGGTGAAACCAATGACAGAAAATTCCATTTACACAACTGGTGCCATTTCTTACTCTAAAAAACAGTTTAAAAATCAATTTTTAGAGTTAAAATCATTAACCAAATTCTTAAGTGCACAGAATGTAGAATGTAGGTAGAAAGGATAAGATGAAGTCAAAGCAAATTAATATGTTTTCATTTCAATTTAAACCATGCTATAAACGCCATTATCACTATTTTACAAATTTTTCCATTCTTATTACAGTAGAGTGATATGAAAAATTATTGCTAGAAACTAAGGGTGCACATGCACGTTATCAATGATATTAACAACGTCTTCATAGGTAAAATAGCAATAAACAGATTATCAATGGTCACCTCAACTCGTAAGCTTATTTTACTTTCGCTGTACTATCTCAAATGAGAAAATCAATCTTTTTGAAATGATCAACGATAATCTAAAAGTATCCTCTGGAAAATTTATAAAAATAGAATCTTGCTTTGACATTGTTTTTGTAATCATTTTATGTTTATTACATTTTTATTAGCTCACTATAATAGTTCTTGTTATCAATGGAGTGAGTGTAAGTATGTTGTTGTATTTGATAATATATATTTCGTTTAGATATATGATATATACTTGTAAAGTATTTATTCAACTTCTCATTTCTGATTACTATTAAGTATATATACACATTGTGTTAGGATTGAAAAGTAAATTGTTTTAGTGGACAAATATTTGCACCAGTGGTGACAGAAATAGAAAATGAGAGTTTAAGTAAGAATCCATGACAGGAAGTACTTTTCAATATATCTAGTGGTAGATTCAAGAACTTTCAAAAATATCTCGAATGGTAAAGGATTCCAGTGTTAAATTTCTGGATTTTTGTTAAAGAAAGGACAAGCTATCAAGACAATAAAATCGACATTGTTAAAGATAAAATAAATCAGACCTGTGAAGGAAAGTTTATTTGATTTTTTGTGCATTTTGATATTCTTCACATTTCTGTCTTCATAAATATAAAATTCCTTTATATTTTATGAAAGCCCAGTTTGCAAAATAATTTTATTATCAATATGTAATTGAAAATCTCTTCAATGTTATACCCATAAATGTAAATTTCTTTATTAGCTTGGTCAGTTTAAAATTAAAGTCAGTGTCAAAACACTAAAAAATATCCAAGTAAAATTGCCATCAGTAATAAGAGATTATCTTTATGCATCAGTGTAGAAAATGAGTGAGAAGGAAAATCACAAAAATCTCTTCTTCAATATGTAACTTACATGATATTACAGGTATGTTAAATTTACTAAATTATAATCCTGGTACCTTTGATAACAATTAGTAGACCTTCAAAGATTTGTCACCAATGTGTAATGTTAAATCTGATGTTTTCTTATTGGTATCTCTCTCTCTCTCTCTCTCTCTCTCTCTCGTCCTATTTTTCTGTTTTCTTAAATATTTGTTTGGTGCATTTTGTCCATTTTATCTTAATATACCAATTCAATTTGAATAAATTTCTTCAACATTTTTCATTAGCCATGTGATATCTCGAAGTTTCTTATAAAAATAAGGAAATGTGTTACAAATTATTATTACTTAATTTTGAGCCTGTTAAAATTATACCGTATCACAAATACATGTAGTAGAAATCCTTAGCATACATGCATATTGTATAATTTGTAATTTATAATTTCAATTGTACATAGAGATGATATTTATCAAACAAAAATAATGGAATTAAATAAAAGTCGATGAAACTGACAAGTATTGTATTTTTTCTGCCAAGATTTTGGACAGAATTGTCTAATCTTGATGGGTGTATGTTCAGGACATGACAGGGTTATCCATCAATGGATTTTACATTAGTACATTTATTTGTTAAAAAAAACATCCAGCCTGTGTGGTAGGTTTGTTTGTTTAGATAGAACTTAACCCTAAAAGGGATAGATCTTTCAACGGATTTCTGTTGCAATCTTGAAGAACATGATATATTTCAAGGTGTTAAGTGGTTTTGAACTAGCTTTCAGTAACTGCAATTATTACTTTTATTTTGGTGCTTTGTGCCTGTTGTGATATGTTAAATTTGAAAATAGAAATTGGAAATGTTTCAAAGAAAAAACAATTCAACCAAAGAGCAGAAAAGGGGCAAAGGCCACCAGGAGGTCTTCAACACTGCAAGAAAATACTGCAGTCTGAGGCGGGCTTCAGCTATCACCTAACCAAATGTGTACCGTGTTGAAGGCCGTACTTTAACCTATAATGGTTTACTTTTTAAATTGTTATTTGGATGGAGAGTTGTCTCATTGGCACTCACACCACATCTTCCTATATCTATTGTTCAATGAAAGTTGAATTTCACACCAAACTCTAAAACATATAAATGTACAAGACTAACAAAGACCAGAGGCTCCTTACTTGGGACAGGCAGTTGTTTGTGTGCCTCATAGCAATATTATGACTTAAGACAACTGAAACAGAGACTCTGGAACAGATTTGAACCAATTATGGAGTGAATAGTCCCTATGGTATCTAGTATAAAGTTTGTTTTTTCTCCTGATCTGTAGACAAACATGGCTGAAAACAGAACACACGCTAAAATACAGTTTTTGGCCTATGTCTCAAAAACTATTGTTGCAGTCAGAGCAAGTTAGACTTGGTAAAAATGATCAGAAGGTCAATTTCTATTCGCCTTGGAATATTTAGACCAATAAGAAAAACATATTTGGAGTTATTACCCCTTAAATTATTATTTTGATGAAGTTTATGGTTTTATCTAGAATATTATAGATAGACAGAAACTTCAAACAACAATAATATTTAGCAAAGTAACATCTACCAATAACTCTGATGACTGAATTCATAAAATATACGATTTATTGTCATAAAAAGCCTATTTTTGGCTCGTTTGACAGCGTTGGAGATGACAGCAGTGGTGCTAACAATGTGATAAGCTTCTTTTTATGATGAACCACAAGTAGGTCAATCATATTTGGTATGCAGTTGTATTAGCATTGGCACATCTCATTGCCATGGAGATTTTCTGACTCAACCCCCTTAGAAATGGTTTATTGAGTCTGAAAATTTTGCTTACCGGTAGTAAACATGTATTAGTTTGTGATTAAGTCAGTTCAGGGGGAACCATCACAGTTAGGTCAAAGTTAATTGGTATTCAGTTGTGTCAGCATTAGCACATCTCATTTCCAATAAGAAAATTTGGCCAACTTCCTTCAGTCATGGTCTATTGAATATGAAACTTTTGCTTAGTTTATATGTATTTGTTTGTGATAATATAAAGTCAGTTGTATTTGGTATGCAAATTTATGGCATTTGTTAGTCTTGTTTCCATGGAAATCATATAGCTCCCATCCCTCTTCATGGTCCATTGACCATGAAACTTTTACATAGATAACTAGTTGATGTTTGAGTTTAGCTCGTTGAAAGGGAACGACTTATAATAAGTCAATGATATTTGGTATGCTGTTGTACTAGCATTGACACTTCTCATTTACATGGAGATTGCTTAGTCAAGTACCACAGTCATGATTCACTAACTTTGAATATATTTAACATGTTAAGTATGCTATTTTTATGTTAACATTTGCATAATCAAAATAATAAAAAAGCGGGACATATCTCTGTGATCACAGGTTAATTAAGAAATAATTCATGTGGGCTTGAATATATCGTGATTTTACCACGGGTTGGCCCTTTATGACAAATATTTTACCCTGAGCGATAGCGAGGGGTAAAATATCGGCATAAAGGGACAACCCGTGGTAAAATCTAGATATATTCAAGCCCCCATGAATTATTTCGATTCTAATAGGACAAATACGGCAATTCTTTTGGATCGAAGCGCTCTAGGTGGAGGCAAATATTTGCCGTTCCCATAAATAAACGCACTATTAGATTGGCGTAACAGAACGGAGCAAACAGAATTAGTGACATGCTTTAACTATTAACAATAACGTATTTAGATAGTTTTGGATGAATTTAAACATGATTATTTAATTATATGTTTTATATGTTTTAAAAAATCGCTTATATCCCATTTTAGCATCGTTTGTTTACGTTTCTTTGTTGTGATGATTTTCCTTTTCACAAGCATTTATTTTCCCGTAAATTACTTATATTCTGACGTCATTGTTCTATGACGTCGAGTCGCTCATTCATAAAAAAACATATGACGTGGGGGTACAATGGGAACAGCCCATGAAATATATTCATATTTTACCACGGGTGTGTACTCAAAGCGTTTGAAGGACGTCATGTTAGAATATTAATTTTATACTCCAGACGCACGTTTTTTCTTCAACAGACTCATCAGTGACGCTCGAATCAAATATGTTTAAAGATAGCTTACATACACAACCTGTGTGTACTTTAAAAATAACAATCTGATTGAAGAGATTTACAAGTCAATGACACCGAAGGTAATTGAAGGGTAATTAGGTCAATAAATAAAACAAAACATATTTCTTAATTTTTCCATTCTCATAAATTTTATTGTCAAATAGTAGGACAATATAGCCTGGTTTAAAAAAACTAAAATATTAATTATGCAGCTTGCTGTCAAGTTGATGTAATTAGCATATTTTAATTGAACTATCTAAAAATACACAAGTATGAGCAATTTCCAGTAACCTTCAAAGATAATTGAGTTGCTTCTTTAGATTTGTCTCGCGTGTGTGTTAATGTTGCACTCAAGATTCCACTTACTTATATCCATACTAAATATATACAGCCAATATATGCAAAGAGTTTGTCGACTGCATTCGGAATTAAATCGGCTGGCTTGTAAGTGAGGGGACACTTAATATATATAATAAAAAGGTAAAATAACAAAAACTCCATGGAAAATTTAAACGAAAAGTTCCTTATCATATATAACAAAACAAAAGCATCGACACCAACATATCAAACGAATGGAAAACAACTGTCATATTCCTGATTTGGTTCAGACATTTTCTTGTGTAGAAGATGGTGGATGAATCCTGGTTTTATTGCTAGTCAAATCTCTTACTTATATGACAGTGGCATACAATTAAATTGACAACAATATATGAACAAAACAAACAGCAGTTATAGATAGAAAATTAAAAAAAAGTGAAAAAAAGGGGTACAGCATTGAACCTCGTGTTATAATCTTAATCATTATAAAAACAAACAAATATACCAGTAGAGATTCTGCTCAGACACTGGTGACGTTTTATTAGGCTATTGAATACCGAATAAGTTCGAAAATGTATATTCCATATGTAGGTGAAGTTGGTATATTGTTATAACGGTGGTGGGAATAAAAAAAATAAAAATACAATATTTATGTTAGTCATAGATTCTGGTACAGAAATTACTGCTTATGTCAAACTCGATGTATAGTATAAAAATGAGGCAGAGGGAGCCGTGTCTGTTGTCAAAGTTACTGTAATTTCTAGTTCTGAAGTCTATATAAATGAAACCCATTCAGAAAAGTTTGAATCGTTGGAAGGGTACTGTTTTTTTAACGAAATGAGTGGTAGGGATATAACGTTGCAATAAGTCACTTTTCAGGTTTCGTGATATATGTTAACGTCGAGAAATAAAGATAAATTTTATATGACACGGTAGCTGATTGAATCACAAACATCTGCAATAAAACAGACGTCGATTGTTTTCTTAAATGTGCGTCAATGCATCAGATATTTGTCAAATCTATTAATCTCTCAAATACATAGTGTAAGCGTGATGGCTTTGTGGAGATGTTTTGTAAAAAAATAAATAATATATAAGATAGGGTAGATCTACGTAGTTGTGCTATACTTTAAATATATACTCAATCTCTCATCTTCTCGCTCCTACTTCAAAAAGGTAAACGTGTCCACCCTCCTTACTATCGGAATAATCTACATCAGGAGATAAGTCAAATGTATTTCTGATTGACTGTCTGAATTTTCAATTTCGAAAATAGTTATTAGATGTATGTGCTGTTTTAGTTAGTGAGTGTGTTAGCTTATTGACCTGACGGCTGTGATTTACTCAATATCTCCGTATTTAGATATCTATCAAATTGTGTTCTTCAACTCACAATGACACAGCATAGAAATAATAGAAAAAAGTGTCCGAAACGCCGGATTTATAAAAACTACAGACGTTTCAAATAAAAAATTGAAAAAAAACACTGATAAAACATGATTTTTTTATTAATTAAAATATACCAATAAAAGTAAAGATTTAAGGTTCGAAAGACCCATTACTTTTTAATATATAATTTTGAAATCGTGTAAAAGTTGTTGAAAATAAAGTTTATCCTCTCAGTTCTTATGCACATGTTATACATGTTCTCTCGATTCACTGTATTCCATACAACCTTCTAACTGCAGAAATGGTTATAGTTCGAAAAACTATTAACTATTATTAACTATTTGACAATGGACGCAAAACATTGAAACAACTGCAAGTTAGTCTACATGGAGATTGATATCTGTATTATTTTCTTACAAGCAATCAGATGTTGGGGTCATCCGAGTTCTCATAGCGTACGTACTTTGATATTCTTTAGACCTTTTCTTACATTTTTTTATATCAATAAAATAATTTTCAATAGTTTTTATATGTTTCAACGAGAACTATGATTATAAATACGATTAATTTCCAAAGTTTTTATTTTTTAACAAAAGCCACGTGTTTTGACATGTCTGCCATAGCAACATTGCTCAGAATACGGATTATATGATTCTGTTCCACAACATCTGTGTTTGTTTGTATGCACAATTCCACGACAACATATTTGTTCTTCCGGATTATAAATAACAGTTCCGCAGCAAAGTCCGTGTCGAGGGTGTAACTTTCCATAGCAACACGTTTCATTGTCCGGATCATATGTCTTTTTATCACAGCAAAGTTTTTTACCTGGTGTGTTAAGAACTCCGTTACAGCAGACTAAATATGGTGGTGTGTACGCCTTTTTTCCACAGCAGTAAGTTCCACCTGGAGCGTTCAGTTTACCATTGCAACATGTTTTATATGGAGGTGTGTATGCTTTGTATCCACAGCAATGGCTGCCGCCTGGAGAGTTAACAACTCCGTTGCAGCAAGTTTCATAAGGTGGCTTGTAGCCTTTCTTTCCACAACATTGTTGGTTTTTAGAAGATGTCAAGACTCCGTTACAACAGGTATTGTCTGAAGGGTCATAGTAAGAGCTCCCGCAATATGCTGAAATCGAAAGTAAGGAAATGAAAGTCTTTACTTTATGACATGTTCAATAGTCAATACATTTTTTAATAAAATGTTATGGTATGTTATAATAAATATTCTATTTAACAGCTTTAAGGTTATTGGCCCAAACATGTACATAGGCCTAGTTGATTTCATGGAAAAATAAAGAGGGGATTTCGATTAGTTTATAAGATATATCTGAAGCAAGGACCTTAGATAGGTTTGGTTATTATTTTTCAGTCCCTTTTGTCATAAAAAGCTCTTCAACTGTTTCAATTCAAATACATCATTGACTTCCATATATTTGTCTTCGTGCGTTCCTGATGTATAAAAATCAAGAAATGCGCTTCGGACGAAACAATTATATATAGTGATGTTTTCATTTTTGTTTACATATACATGTATACTTTATCCTTTTAATTTTATTAAATATCTCATTAACTTTATAAGATATCTTGACACAAAGTTGAGCTGTTTGCCAAATGGGGAAACTGCAAAAAACTTTCTTAGCATATACATTGTTTTTTTAACATTCAAATGCAACAGCATTACACAAGAAAGTATTGCGACAATTTGATGATTGGAGACAAAAGTTGAAATATCTTTCTGGTTGATGTTGTCGTGCTTGCTTGATTTTACCAAACACGAATGTAAAATGAATTTGATCAAATGCACGTATATTTTATATTTAATGTACATCTTAGTTACTTTGCAAATAACATGTATGTCCTATCCTAATTATAGACTATGCCATCAGAAATTTTCAATAGATTAACATAAGCTTAGGGGAATTAAAAAAATCACTGTTGTGTCGTTTCGTCTTCACCATTATCGATTTATAGAAAGAGTGTATATATTTTGAAATTATATAGAAACTAACTTAAAGATTTCAACTCCCTTAAGCAAAGTTCGCCTTGGATGGATTTGGCTTATGGATGTTAGGTTAGTTTTTCTCATATAGTTCTTCAATTATTTCGGTTTTTATAAATCCTTTGTCAAATATTTGTCTTTAAGAGCGTTCCTGATGAAGGTAAATCCAGAAAAGCGCTTGGTACGCAAGAAATTTATATAACGTGTATTTTTCATTTTTATCTTATGATATTTTTAAACGAATGAATCCAATCAAACCTAACCACATATGGCTTGTCTGAGCTGTACAATTAAACAAAGCACCACAAACCAACCACTGACTTCCATCACCATGGATATCTGAAAAATATCAAATATTAAGAAAGTAACTAATGCTTACATATATAATAAAACAATTTTCATTAATTTATAAATTCGGATTTTCTTTTAGGACGTACGGTGACCTATAATTGTTGCTTTTATCTATTGCATTTAGACTATGGGTGATAATTGTCTCATATGAAATCACCACACTGGTTTTCCCGATCGAAATTAGAGGAGGTAACCGAATCTGAAGGAGCAATAACATGAAAAATCAAAATAATGGGCAAGTAAAATCTATATTCGATTCCAATGACGCATTGTCCTCTGTGGAAATTGGATCCAGAGTTTACTTACTCGCATTTTCTGTATTTGGTGTCATTGCTCCCAGATTTTGAATCCCTTCGTAGATTTCGGACTATGAAACCCGTTTATGATTCATACAAAATAATTAATTTCTATACTTGGAGGTTTGGTCAGTCATAAAACCAGGTTGTATCCATCATTATTTTCTTAAAATGTCCTGTACCAAGCCAGGAATATGGCAGTTGTTAATAAATAGTCCGTTTCTATGTTTTGTTTGCGTTTGTTTATCGTAATTTAGTGTTTCTGTTATTCCGTTTTTTCTCTCCTATAATTAGTTTGTTTCCCCTCGGTTTTGGTTTGTGACCCGGATTTGTAAACAGCGCTTTACTGCTATTGCCTTTTTTTTTTTATAGTAGAACTATTGGATTTCAAACCACCACTGTCAAATCGAAACTCAATAATGATCGACTTCGTTAAACATACTTGTATAATTTATACTTGTTTTTAACTTTTTCATCTAAAAACACTTTTAACATATTTCAACATATTTTAAGTTTATTTATCCCAATTTAAAAAAAAAAAATTAAACCAAAAATCGAACATAAAAAACTTTGTTCGATATTAATTTCATGCCCATGTAAATTTTCAACACACCAAGAAAGTACATTTAACGGTTTGAATACTTTTATATATGTAAATAAAAGCAATTATTTAAAAAAAAAAAGAGTACAGATCACTTGTTTGAACTGGATGTCGCAAAAACTCACATTATAGAACGATTTTAAACGGTTCTTTGTTTTGTGCAGTGTGTAATGATGACTGAATAAGTTTTCGCTTTACAAATTCTACACACGAACAAGTTGTTCTGGGGTGACCTTAAAAAAATACAAGTATGATATTTATAGTTTAAAGAACGCCTCCAGACAACACAACCATGATTACGTACACAGTATTGTACATTTCATTTTTATATTGGAAAACCCTTTGCATTAAGAACGATATAAATCATTTTGATTTAAGATGGCTTTCACACGTAGAAGCAGTTTAAAGGAAACAAGAGACTAAATTAACATGTTTATGTACCTCCTTTTTCAATTTCCCTTGGAGTGCGGTAATTTTTGTAATACTTTTATTTTTTATTTTGTATGATGCTTGTTTTTATAGGTTGTCTAAAAATGTACTGTTAATTTAAATTAACATATTGATCTCTAACATGATAAATCAATTTTTATAAACACTTCATTTTGTTTACTGTAGTCATTTCAATTGAGATCAGATACCGGGATTCAATGTAAAAAAAATGTATACTGAAGTAAAGATAAAACGAGTCTGTCATCAATATAACTATACTCAGGTTAGTTGAGATATCACGAGTCATTGTACAAAGAAGTAAACTTAAGCGAGTTGAGATATCACTATTCATTGTACAAAAAAAATCAGATATCACAACTTAATGACAAACAAGTCAACTTCAGTAACCTGAGAGTTCACAAGTCATCCTTGTGTACAAAAGTAAAATCTCAAAAATACCAAGCTCTGAAAAAAATTAAAACGAAAAGTCCCTTATCAAGAAGAAAAATCAAAAGCTCAAACACATCAAACGAATGAGTTACAACTGTGACATTTCTGACTAGGTAATTGCATTTCTTGATAATAGGAAAAAAGTGGATTAAATATGGTTGTATAGCTAGCTCAACCTCTCACTTGTATGACAGTTGCATATAATCCATTATAATGACAACTATGTGTGGACATATCAATAGAAACAATAGGTAACCATGTCAAAAATAGGGTACAACAGTCAACATTGTGTTATAATCTTAATCATTATGAAAACAAATAAAGGAGTATGTTCGATAAGGTCCTAAAATGGCCCCCTTTTTTTGCGTAAATTTCAAATTCGGATTTATTGACCAATATCACGATAAATTATAGCTAATACATTGACTAGATAGGATATAAGCCATTTTGTTGAAAATTTTACGTTTCTGCGTTTCATTATGACGTCACAAGTTGTACTCGTATTGATATTTCACGAAAAAATCATTGAGAATGGGTAAATTTCCAAAGATTTTTTGACAGGAAACATAGAGCGCATACGTCAACAACAAACATCTTTTAAAATAATGTTTGTGAAGACATTTAACATGTCTTATTTGAATATTAAGCTTGTCGACGCCTGCGCTCTATGTTTCCTGGTCCTTTATTTGGTTGAAATCCAGCTGATTTTGTCAAATTTCACCAAAATCCCTTATCTTGACCTTTTTGGGATGTAAAAATCAACGTGTTAAAATTAAACTTTGACAATAACAGCTCTGTTTAACTTTCTCACATGTCTTTAAGGCAACTTAAAACAATTATTGTCTTGTAACCATGAACTTTATAATTGGGGCCAAATATGGCACTTACCGAACTTACAAAGAAGCACGAAAAAGGAATAGAGACACAGCACACAAACTAAATACCGAATGGAGTACAGATAAAAAATAAATTATTGAAGTGAAATCAGATATCACGATTCATTGAACAAAAGTGTAAAATTAATTTAGTGAGTTCAGATATAACCAGTCATTAGTCAAAACATAATATTAATATGAGTTCAGTAATCACAAGTCATTTTACTAAAAAGACAACTTTAGTCAGTTGAGATATCACGAATCATTGTACAAAATAGAGAATAGGCACAAAGAAAAATACCGTAGGCAGTAAGGATACACATAATCGAGCAATGGAGTACAGAATGGAATACTGAAATGAGTTCAGATATCAAGAGATATCACAAAGTCATCAAACAGATAAGAACATACAAATGAGTTCAGATGTACCAGATATATTGAAAAAGAAGTCAAACAAAGTAAGTTGAGCTGTCAAGAGTCATTGTACAAACTAGAATATTGATGTGAGTTTAGATTTCACAAGTCGTTGTACAAAACAGAATATTGAAGTGAGTTCAGATATAAGGAGTCATTGTACAAAGATGTGAACTTAATTAAGTGAGTTCAGATATCACGAGTCATTGGTCAAAATAGAAAGTTGAAGAACGTTCAGATAATACAAGTTACAAAAGTTAACTTAAGTGAGCTAAGATATCACGAGTCAATGTACAAAGAAGGATATCGAACAGAGTAAGGATACTCAAAGTCAATTAATGGAGTGAAAATAATTCAATGCATATGACCTACAAACGAGTGCAAACAATTACATCGACATAATAAACATATAAACATATTTTGTAATACATTTAATACACATCCATCATTCGATGTTAATGTCATATAGTCATTGTATTAACATATGTAATAAAGAATTGAAAGCTGTTTTTTTAAATGTATAATGGTGAAATGAAAGCAAATGATAACATAAAAGTTGCCCATTTTTCTGCACCATAATATTGAAAAATCCTTAGCTTATTTGAACACGAAGAGCTATAAACCAAAAACGAACAGTAAAGCCAAAGTTGGGCAAGTAATCAGAGCTTTGCATGATTAAGATACATTCCTAAATGTTGACTGTCCCTTTGGTATCTGTCGTCTCTCTATTTTAAAGAATTTCCAAAATTTGATAACAGCAATTTTTTTTATAAAAAAACACAACCTCCGTATTTTCATGCCATTATTGATTTACTGGCTACTGGACTGGTGATACCCTCGGGGATTATCATTCCTCTAGTAGAGGCATCGACCCAGTGGTATCATAATTAGCATGAAGCGTGAAAGCTTTTTCGGAATTAAAAAAAAAATATATTGATATTTGGACTTTAAACACATAACATTGACAGAAAATGTATCAGGTGCGAGAAATCAATTATATATCATATACGTCATATAATTGAAATTGACATAATAAAGATGTCGATTTAACGTAGTTAGTTTATACAAATAATCTGCTTGTTGTATCAAAGTTGTATCAATAAAATTTAATTGCATCCCTTTTATCTAATAATGTTGAAAAAGTCAACTCTTTATCAGCCCTGTAAAATTACAAAAAGATTAAGACATATTGTCAACAAGTTTTTTTAAAATGAAGAAATCTGCCATTCTTCAAAAACATAATCTGATCATCGTTTGAACGAAGCACACGAATAATGCAAAACTAATTAATAAGTATAAGTAATATGTTGATATTTTGGGTTGCATTCATACGACATAGATGGTTTCATACGAAGGGAAAGCATATGACTGAATCAAATGATTCATCTGAAGATGTTAAAGATCAGCATTCGTATGACTTTAACACCTACTGGAACAATAGCAATATCACAACTGATAACTCCATGCTAGTTGGTAAAAATGGACATATGATACCAATGAATGAGTAAATATGACACAGATTTTGTGGTTAATGATATTGTTGGGTTGTTGTTAATGTGTGTTTGCCGGACTTCCATAAGGGTATATTCCAAACACAAAAGCGAAAATAAGATAGCAATGAATGAGGTTGTTAAATTTAATATATGCCTCTTTGTGACTCTTTGTTAAATATTTGGTTTTTTATTGTGATTAAAAATATAACACAATGTTGACTGCTATACCCTTAGTTTTGACGTTTTTTCGAAAAACTTTGAAATTTTCGAAAAACTAAGTATTTTCTTACCCCAGGAGTAGATTATCTTAGCCGTATTTGGCACAACTTTTTGAAACTTTGGGTCCTCAATGCTCTTCAACTTTGTATTTGTTTGGCTTTTTAACTATATTGATCTGAGCGTCACTGATGAGTCTTATGTAGACGAAACGCGCGTCTGGCGTATAAAATTATAATCCTGGTACTTTTGATAACTATTTACCTATAATGTATGTTTGTTTTGCTCAATTATTGGTGTCAATATCAGGGAATTGTTTGCTACTGTCATACACGTAAGAGCAATAAAACCCAGATTTATCCATCATCTTTTGCACAAGAACCAAGTCAAGAATATGACAGTTGTTATCAATTCGTTTGGGGTGTTTGAGCTTTTGATTTTGCAGTTTTAAATTTTCCTCGGAGTTCAGTTTTTTTTGTGATTGTACTTTTTTTCAGAAGGGTTTTAAGTATGAATGACTGAAAGCGAAATTACATCTGTTTTACTGTCTCCATCAGGAATTGTTTGACCGATATGATGATTCTGTGTCTCGACTGAATAGAGGCATATTTTTTTTTATACCTTTAAATACCATACAAGTTGTTCAATCAACACATCTAGCGATTGTGTCCTATTTCTTATTAATACATTTTGAATGAGTTTTGATTCGGATGACGGGCGATGCATGTATAGCAGGTGACAAGGTTGATGTTTTAGTTTTTCCGTCAATTATAGTTTGTAACTTAGATTTGGTCTTTTTTCATCAATCGATTTATGAATTTCGAACAGCGGTAAACTAATTTTGCCTTTATTGATGCACATGGTATCGCCCCGTGTGTATATCATGCGATTCCCTCATTTTAATATCTTAACTACTTGTGTATTCAAAATTGATTTACGAGTGAGTTTTGAACAGCAGTATACTATTGTATATTCCTAATTTTTCAGTGAACAATAGACAACCATCGAGACTGTGATACAAAGCATTGCTCTACTTGCTCATTGTTTATAGTAATTGTTTTTGATAGTCCCTGGTATTATATTATATAGAGTGTATTTGCATTTTGACTGGTTTTCGTTGTATTTTTCTTTTGTTTCATTTGTTAATTTATTATCCTATGTATATGAGGAAAGCATATACTATCCAAAAAACTAGTCTATACTTTAGGGTTGTCAACGGTTAACCGGTTAACCGGTTAATCGGCCAAACGACCGAATACCGAATACCAAAATCGTTAACCGGTTAACCGGACTTTTTACTATTTTGACAGATTTTATATAAAATAGTATTGAAATCATTAAATAGTTAGGTTTTATTTAAAAATTGTCGTCTTGGTAGTTAATTCGACATATCAATTGTCCAGTAAATTGATTGCTACTGTTAATCCTATACATATAAAATCAATTAATTAGAACTTGTCTCTCAGCTCGGGGCAGGATCTTAAAGAAACATAATTAGTATATTTGGTTTTTTTTTAACAGTAACTCTAAATCAGTAATGCTATTAAATTTTACGATTTACTTCATTACTTCGTTTCTGATCTAATAGTGTGTAAACCTACACCTAAATGTACAACCTCCGTCTCACAAGGCTTCTAATCTTACTTTAAACGAAACGCTAACTAACAAATTGTATAATGAAAACCGATGTGAATGTACTCTATGTATACGTGATAGTACGAGTAACATGCAAACAAAGTAAAGAAACGGTGACCTATAGTTGCGAATTTCTGTGTCATTTCAATCTCTTTGTGGAGATGATTGTCTCATTGGCAATCATCTTCTTTTTTATAATAAATCATTTCAATTGAAACACTCCACATTATTTTCGGAATCAACAAGTGAAAAGAAAAGAATAATCAGTTTAAGACATATTCAATTCTACGAGATAAAGAAGGTTTTTCTATTTTCAATCTGAAGTTGGTACAAACGCTATAGTTGATACGGTGTAGTTGATTATTAAAAGTCAAACTTCGACAGGAATCCTCACACACAAGCCTTATAACAAAGAGGACAAACTTCAGTTCTAAAAGCGTAAATTTATGACTTGGATGAAAGGTTGTATAATTGGCACTCATACCACATGTGTAGGGTACTATTCAATTCAATATTTTATTGATAAGGCTTTCCAGCACCAACTCAATCTACCGGTTAATCGGTCGAACGATTATCCGAGTAATCGGTAGGGCAAAAGTGTACGGTTTGACAACACTTCTATTTTTTCTTAGTACCGATTTATTGATATAACACCTAACCATATAATCTTTTAAAGCAACTTTCGAAAGATTTTATCAGAACTGAAACATAACTGAAATCAGATTTTAAAAATTCATAATTTAATTCACACATACTTTAGATGAGTTGATTTTCTTCTTGTCGAATATGATACAATTTAATTAATAATTTGATTTGCACAAGCACGACCCAAATATAAAAACACGGAAATGAAAAAAAGGTGCCTCACACCTGTCTGTTTTTCCCAAATATGAGCAATGGCAGTAATTTATGATTTGTCAATTTCAATCATTCTTCTGCATGTTTTTGAAGGTAAATTAGATCACAATTTGCATTTAAAACACGTTTGTCAAGTAAAATGGAACATATGACAGACACTACCTGAAATATAATGTTCGTGTTTAAAAATGTCAAACTATTTCAAAATTGAAAGAAGTTTAATAAAACTTGTCAAATGTCTCAAATAAAAGAAAGAAAATGTTTTCTGTCTGCATTACAAGTGTTTCTAGATTAATCTGTATCAGGTACACTCGCGCTCGAAATTTAAAAAGCCAAAAATATGAAATGCTTTGAAGAACGCACTCTAAGAAGTCAGGTCAGGAAGGGATTTTCTATATAGTAAAGACTGTCCCTGGGACACACTTAATACATATTTGCTTCAAAATTTTACAACCACAGGCCGAACACAAACTATTACAGTTTCTGAGTTTAGAGCAAATTAAGAAACATGAACACTCCCACGTTGACGGCGAAGAGTGCTGATCCGTCAAAGAACCACATTTAAACTACTCTTTAATCGTATTATATAAGATATGTTCATTTTACTTTCCAAGCGTGATTAATCTTTTTCGGTGTGTTGTAGAAAAAAGCTTAAGCAGTCAAATAAATCAAAGATTTTAAGAGACATAAACAAAAACCTTACTAACACATAACGTCCGCCGACGTATAAATAAAAGTATGTGTGTGGTATATTTAAATGATAAAGCATTTAAATAACAAAACTAAAAAGAGTAGGTGGCTATACAATATGTTGAGCTCTCAAGTCGGCCCAAGTTTAAAAAAAAGGAGATGAAATATTTAACAGGCATGAACAATATCTGCCATCATCTACATTTGCCTTATACGATATAACATCATAATGGTTATTGAATGTAGACAGGTACACAAACAACAACAATAGATACATATAAGAAGATGTGGTATGAGTGCCAATGAGACAATTTTCTATCAAAGGCACAGTTTATAAAAGTAAATCATTATAGGTCAAATTACGGCTTAATGTTTACCTGGGAAATCTATAACCTTGATTTTGTCACAAATAAATAAACAAAAATGAACACTACATCAAAATGTATCATATAAGTTATTTCCGTACAAAAGTACACTTGATGGATGGCACCATCGGAGACCAATCCTGGCAGTACCACAAAACATACGTTTTATCTTGAAGATATGTTTTGATTATAGTACAGGTCTTGATTGGGGGAGGATAATTGTTTATATTTTATATATTTTAATGATGTTTTTATATTTACTGGTACATTGAATCAAATAGAAAAAGAAGCAAATTATGGACTATTACATTATAACTAGACTTAGTACTAAAATTAAAAAGAGCAGTGCCAATTGCAATTGAAAATGGTCAAGTGTCTGGGTAAAATCTAAAAGTTGCCAAATCCTACTGGATCTTTGTTCTAACTTCTAACGGATGTTTTTTTTTCAAGTTTATGAAATGGTTTGTAACTTTGTACCGAGAAAAAAACCACGTGTCACTCACACAAAAAAGTAAAATAACAAAAATACCGCACTCCGAGGAAAATCGAAAACTGAAATTCCGTAACCAAATAGCAAAATTAAAAGCTCAAATTAATCAAACGAATAGAAAGCTAAGTTCTGTCAAATTCCTGAAATGTTCTTATGTAGAAAATCGTGGATTAAACCTTGGTTAATAGCTAGTTTAGTCTCTCACTTGTATAACAGTCGCATAAAAATCCATTATATTGGACAAATCGAACAGACATAATAGGAAGAACGTAAAATCACAAAAATACTGAACTCCGAGGAAAATTCAAAATGGAAAGTTCCTTTTCAAATGGCAAAATCAAAGGCTCAAAACCATCAAACGAATAAATAAGATATCTCATATTTCTGACTTGGTACAGGAATTTTCTGATATAAAATATCAAAAATAGGGGTACAGCAGTTATTATTGTGTTATAATATTAATCACTATAAAACAAACAAAAAATTAACAAAGAAACACACATGCAGCATATTGACAAAGCACATTTAATTTAGAAAAAGACAAAGACAACAATACAAATATTTTACCATAGAATAATAACACAATGACGGGATGTATAAGTACAAATGAATATCATAAAAAAATAGCCTAAACAGTAAAAGTATTATTCATCAAGACAAATAAAATACTGTTACAGTTAATAAAGATGATAACTGGTTCAGCAATTTTCTGCTCCGACGACTAGTGACGTTTTACGAAGTCTGTGTAGCAGATGTAAGCTCTTGAATAAAGTTGGGAAAATATCATAAAATGCAGGTGAAGTTGGTATATTGCTACCAAAGTAGGGGGAAATCCATAATTTCAAAATTGAAATCGTCTCGTCTGTAATAGATTCTAGTATTGAGATGCCAATACTGAAATGATTGATTATGTCAAATACGATGTATAAGTCTAAAAATGAGGCGGAGGAAGCCATGTCTGTTGTTCGGGGATAGATAATAGAGGAACACAAGATACCGAAGGGACAGTCAAACTCATAAATCCAAAATAAACTGACAACGCCATGGCTAAAAACGAAAAAGTCAAACAGACAAACAATAGTTCACATGACACAACATAGAAAACTAAAGAATAAACAACACGAACCCCACCAAAAGCTAGGGGTGATCTCAGGTGCTCCGGAAGAGTAAGCAGATCCTGCTTCACATATGACACCCGTCGTGTGGCTAATGTGATAACAAATCCGGTAAATAGTCTAATTCGGTAGGTCACATTCATGAAAGGGAAGGGGACTGTAGTTACGACGTAAGGAACATATGCGATATCATTTGTGAAACGGTTATTCCATAACGGTCAACCAACTCTTGATGGCGTCCGTAAAATTTACGAAGGGATGATTTCAACTTCACCATTTGGAACTCTTGGTTTAATAGCTTCCTTGTGAGCAGCAACCCTCTATCAAGAACATCATGATAGGAAATGCGAGCACGGGAATATCGTATCAATTGGGAGATATATATCCCGTATGCAGGTGCTGCTGGAATGTTCACAATTGGAAAGCTGAAATCATCTCTTTTGTCGTAAAGTTTTGTTTTCAACCAACCAAGTTTTGTTATAAATGTAACGCAATCAGAAAAGTTTGGATTGTTAATCGGAATTCCATCATCAATATATCTGAATGCGAAATGAATTGATCTGGCTTCTTTGACCTTCACGTTTTTGACAATTTCTGAAGGAACTCCGACTCATATGAAAAAAGAAGAGGTCGATAAGGAGAGCGAACAGTTCGTTCCCATAGGAATGTCGACAATTTCTTGAAAAATACAAAAGGTCTGTGGGTAACGGTTTAGGAATGTTAAATAGATTATATTGATAGCAATGATGAATAAGTATTTAAAACTGAACAAAAGATTCCAAGTATCAATGATATAATACCATTTTATATCATAAATTTGAGAATGGAAATGGATATATATCCTATCTAACAAAATTTTATTTCAACATTGTTAAGATGAATAACTTTTCTTTTGTTCTCCTCTCCAATGTTTTTTTGATATTTTGTAAATACTTATAATAATAATATAACAATTGATAAGTAAAGTATATGCAGCATTTCAAAGCTGAATAGTAAAATGTTTTAAGCGAGTTATTCTTTATTCTTAATCCTTTTTCGACTTAATGTTATACTTGACCATCTTCTATTCTATATTCTTACTTTATATATTTTTATACTTTTGTTGGACAAGTTTTCTTTATTCCCAATCTTTTCAATCATTTATTTTAAATTTTTTGCCAATTATCCTCTTTTCTTGGATACCTTTGATATTTCCGTCATTTCTCTCGTTTATCAAACTACTTTCAGGTTAAATCAAGCAGTTGAGTTGAAAATGGTGGCAAGTACTTTTATAACAAGAAAGTTCAAAACCACATTTATATATTGATCACACGTTTGTACAGGTTTCTCTGAAAACAAACATATTGTAGACTTTTATTGTGAAATTATGAAATAATAACTATAGATTAAAGAAAACATTTACCTTAGTTTTTTCAAAGATATAACCACAGTTTCTTCCTAGATGTTATCGGGATTTCTGTTGATGTGATCCATCACCAAACTTGAATGACATAGAATTATTAATCACAGTACGTTTTTTTCTTATTCTATCATTCTCAAGGAAACATTTGATTTGTCTTTAAAACGTTTTCCTTGTTTTTTGGTTTTTTGGTTCATTTTTATTGCAAATCCATCGCACGAACTTGACTTCCGTACCCTGCAGATGAATTCTTATGGACTCTACAAGTACAAGATATTTTGAAATTTACATTAGTCTATTAAAAAAAAACATACATGTTCGATTTGAACTTTGATTTTGAAAAACAAAAAAACAAAAAATGTATGTAATATGGTCAATCTTTAATTAATCTATCGCTGAAATTACTTATTATTGCGTATATTTGTTGTAAGCGTTCGAATACCGGCAATCGAAAAGTCCCAAAACAAACATTTGTTTATGGGATTTCCGTGTCTTTAGCCTGCAATTCAGTTGTTATCGGAGGTTGCTGAAAGTAATATATCAGCCTGTGTTTCATCTAAAAGGAATTCGTTGTGAATGGAATTTCGTTGGTAGGTTCTGCAAAAATAAATCACAATCTTTTATGAGTTTGGGTAAATAAACTCATCGTAAATATCAGGATTACAATTTTGGTTACCATACACGCGTTTCGTCTACAAAAGACTAATCAGTGAATCTCGAATTAAAAAAGTTTTTAAAAAAAGGTACGAAGTTGAAAAGCGTTGAAAACTAATACTATCGAAATGGTATTTTTTCAAATACACCTAAGGTAATCAATTATTAGGGTAGTTCAGAGTTTGACATATTACAAAGACAGTTGTCTAGTGTTGAAAGGTTAATGTTGTACTCTTTATGTATTTTATTCTATACATGTCGTTGGTTATTTTAAGAAATTCCTGTCAAATTAAAAAAAAGTCATAGAATTTCTAAATATATTTTGTAAAGAAATTTGTTATTAATGAAATATAAAATTTAGAATGGGAATAGGGAATGTGTCAAAGAGACAACAACCCGACTAAAGAGCAGATAACAGGTCTTCAATGCAACGCAAAGACGTGTTCACCTGGCCTTTAACAAAAATGCATACTATCTCAGAGATAATGGACGTAATACTAAACTCCGTAATATATAAAAGAAACTAAAATAATGTTTACATCCTTACATTCTGTTTATATTGACATTTTGGTGCCGTTTAAGTAACTCACTTGATGGCGGTTTTAGCCATAACCTTAATCTAATATTTTTTCTGATTTTGGCTTTGGCGCAAATGAAACGTGTTCAGGAATGGCACCATCTGGTACTATTGTGAGCAGCACTCTGGTTAACAAAACTAGAGGCTCTCAAGAGCCTGTGTCGCTCACCTTGGTCTATGTGCATATTAAACAATGGACAGATAAATTCATGACAAAATTATGTTTTGGTGATCGTGATGTGTTTGTAGATCTTACTTTACTGAACATTCTTGTTGCAACAATTATCTTTATCTGTAATGAACTTGGCCCAGTAATTAACGGTGGAAAATATTTTCTAAAAATTTACAAAAAATTATGAAAATTGTTAAAAAATGACTATAAGGGGCAATAACTTCTTAAGGCGTCAACTGACCATTTTGCTCATGTGACTTATATGTCGATCTTACTTTGCTGAACATTATTGCTGATTACAGTTTATATCTATCTATAATGTATTCAAGATAATGACCAATAACGGCAAAAATTTCATTAAAATTACAAAATCAGGGGCAGCAACCCAACAATCGGTTGTCCGATTCATCTGAAAATTTCAGGGCAGGTAGATCTTGACTTGATAAACAATCTAATCTTGTCAGATTTGCTCTGAATGCTTCGGTTTCAGAGTTATAAGCCAAAATCCACATTATACCCATATGTTCTATTTTTAGCCATGGCGGCCATCTTGGTTGGTTGTCCGGGTCACACCACATCTTTTTAAACTAGATACCCAAATGATGATTGTGGTCAAGCTTGATTAAATTTCAGTGGAGAAGATTTTTGTAAAAGTTAACGACGACGACGGACGACGACGGACGACGGACGCCAAGTGATGGGAAAAGCTCACCTGGCCCAAAGGGGTCAGGTGAGCTAAAAAAGGAAAATAAAGGAAATGAAAATATGAGAAAATTAAACCTTTATTTTATAATATGAGCAAACAATTACGTCGATAAACTTCGTGTCTTTTTTTATTCATAACAATTTATATAAAAAGATAAGTGCAGTGAAATGTACTAAATAATTCGATGTCATTTTTATGTTCTTATAATTAACATTCTATGTAAATTTTATTGAATATTTCCCACAATATAAAATCTCCATTTCATTTAAATCTACTTAATGATTATAAAAGGGAAAAAAATGGTGTCGGATTTATATAAATGAAACTACGTTACAACACTGACACAAAAACGCCCACCGAAACATTAATTAAAAAATTAAAGGTCAGGGAAATAAACGGTCTTCAACAAAAAAATATTTCTATATTTAATGTCAATGCTGCCGTAGTGAGAATACGGAGATGAGGAAAACTGGACAATACAATTTCAGTCCAAACATAATATTGACGAAAAAGCAACAAAACCCTAAAAATAACCCGGTACACAAACTGAACATTGAGCAGCGTTAGACCAATCCAAAGTGAGCTAAACGGATATACAATTATCGATCCACACGTGTCCTGTTGGTCAAAAACAAACCATACCTCCGACCCAAAAGTGACATCTGTCCTGTTGGTCAATACAAACAAAAATCACCGATTCACAAGTATTATCCGTCATATTCCCAACTTGGTCAAAACAAACCAAAATCACCGATCCACATTTGAAATCTGTCTAGTTGGTCAAAACAAACAAAAATCTATGATTCAACCCTAAAAATACAAAAGATGGGTTTCAGTAGCTTCTTTGTAAATAACAATCTCTGTTGAAATAAGATTTAGGCAGATTACTGAAGATTTGTAATTATCATAAATTCGTTAAAGGACAAACACATATACAAGTAAATTTTGAGTTTGACTTAACTAAAAACTAAAATCAGAAAAAAAACTAAACTCAGAGAAAAATTCTAAACGGAAAGACCCTAATCAAATGGCAAAATCAAAAGCTCAAATGCATCAAATGAACTGTCATATTCCTGACTTTGTACATACCTATTCTTATAGTTTCATAGCTAGCTTAACAGTCGCATAACATTCTATTATATTGATTATAGTAAGAGAACACTAAATGAAATCTAAGTCTTAGTAGCTTTTAAGTTATTTTTGATTATGTTTTATGTACATGCACACGGGCCCATGACCTTTATTCGACCTAGTTATTGTTCACCTTGTTGTAATTTATGGATAGATTGTTAATGTTACTTCTACTTTTTTATATTGAAAGGGATAAAAAAAAAAACACCAAGGCTATCTCATTCAAACGTTTAATTATTTTGGCCTTTTCAATATAACGGTTGTAAGGAGGGTGACCAACTGAGCATTTTATTGCCTTCATAAACTTCATATCATATAATTTATTAATTTTACTGTCCCTCTGTCTGGTATCTTTCGTCCCTCTTTTGTTAATGGACGAACACAGACACGAATACATACTAGCAACTTATTTCTTGGTTTTGTCGTGAATTAAAATGTGTGATTTCCCTGTACTGACAAAAACATCAACATCGTTTGAGTGTTCAGGGGATCGATGCGGTTGCTGAATGTTTTTTTTTTAGCTTCAACGACCGGATGAATGGAAAAATTGCACGTGTAATCATTCGTATTAATTCAATAACCTCATCATAGATATCAAGATTAATATTTTTTAATTTCGCCAGATGTGCATTTCGTTCACAAAAGACTCAACAGTGTCGCGCGAATAAAAAAAAAAGTATAAAGACCAAGTAAAGTACGAAGCTGAAGAGCATTGGGGATACAAATTCCTAAAAGTTTTTCGAAATACAGCTAAGGTAATTATTCCTGAGGTGGTAAAGCCCTAGTTTTTTAAACAGTTAATTCAAAATTATGACTATATCAATGATAATTCATGTCAACACAGAAGTGCTAAATACTTGGCTTGTGATACCCGCGGGGAGTAAAATAAATATATTACGTATTCGGAACAATTTAGTCTTCCAGACTATCTAAATTATCTTTATTTCAAGGGTTTGTTCTTTAATTCCAAACAAATTGATACGAATAACGTTAATAAAATACAAACGCCATGTGGTTACCTATGATTTTTTTTTAACTTATTACGTAATTTGGTCTCTGATGAAGAGTGTCTCATTGATAATCATACCACATCTTGTTTCTATAATGAAAAGATGAAACATGTGTAATTAGCGATAATACTTATGCAGCCATTTAATTAGATAGTAATCAAAGCCGTTATAATATAAAAATAACTGAAAAGGGCAATTAAAAAAATGTCAGTATATTCTAGTGACAAAAGAGTTGTTTGTTTTTCAACAGTTGATAATACATCGTTAGCAGAACGACTTAGTCTGGTGTCTCAATTCATACTTCTGCCCATCACCAATCTGACCTGTTAACAAATTCATAATGGTTTATTTTTGTAATCTGTTACTTGGATGTAGAGTTGGTCTCATTGGCACTGATACCACATCTTCCTATATCTATTAACCTGACTAATTAGTCGTTATATTTCGCTGCATTTACAACTCCAAATAAAGAAGAAATAAAAGGACTGATTTTTCAGCTCATTGCACATTTTATAGATACGAACATCAGACGAGCATCATTATCAACACAATTAATTGTATAAAACAATCATTTGAATCTGAACATCGTCTAAAAAGTCTATACAATAAATTGTTTAGTCTTTCAATCAATGTTTGGACCTATTCATTGTGATCAATTCAGTACTGACTAGGCAGATCCAACAGTCTATTCAAATAATTTTCAGTATTGTTCAGACTATTTCGTTACAGTTAATTCGGTTCTGTTCAGATAATTCCTTAGCAGTCAATTCACTTCTATTCAGAAAATTCACTAACAGTCGATTCAGTACTGTTCAAACAATTTTCTTACAGTCAATTCAGTACTGCACAGACAATTCCCTAACAAACTACTAGTATTTAGTTCCACTCAGACAATTTCCTTACAATCAATTCAGTTCTGTTAAAAAAAATCCCTAACAATCAATTCAGTTATGTTCAAAAAAATCCCTAACAATCAATTTAGTTCTGTTCATCCAATTTCCTTACAATCAATTCTGTTTTATTTAGACAATTTCCTTACAGTCAATTCAGTGCTGTCCAGACATTTTGATACCTGCAGAATCCCCGTTTTAGATCAAAATTTGGTTAACTAGTGCTTCTCCCGTTTAAATGCTGGTTGCAAAGGATGTTTTCTTAAAAACACTCGTGATTTTAGGGTTCAAAACAAACCCCTTTACAAGAATGACATTTTAACAGTGGTCCAAGAATGGCAAAATATATTTCATACGAGTATTAGAATAACTTTAAAGTCAAAAGAGTTTGCTTGCCAGTGTAATGTTTTGACACATGTGTATGATGATTTGGTAGTAGTGTCAGATCCCTTACTCTTGAAATCCGCTTATGTAAACCGTACAAACAGCTTATGCTCATTTGACGAGTGTCTTTTTTGTTGTTATCTGAAGATAATGCTACCCCCAAACCCATATATATATATATTCATGACATTTTTAAGCGTTTGTTCATATGAGTCGTGCCCAACTCCTCATATAATGCATTGTTGAATATATCAAAATAAGTTTAGATCCTCACCCTTAAACCATGTTTAGTCATGGATGCCTTGCAAAGACTTCCGCAGTTTAACACAAGTGATGTCCCTGTGGGACATGCTCCACATCATCAATGATTATATCTTGAGCCCTTATTCAATCTCTAATACATATACATATTATTATTCAATTGCATTGTGTAACCTTAACAGTGCACCATATCACTATATATTTATTTCATTGTTGTAATGTGCCTAGATATCATGAGCTGCAATGACATGAGAACTTTCAAATGTTCATTATTTTGTGTACGTGGTTGGAATGGGGTGTGACAACGGCCATGTTTAATTATAACCCGTTTGATTATGGAATTATCAAATATCGGAACTTATTAATAAATGCTTTGAAGTCAGAAAGTTATCAATATATGAGAGTTATTTCGATATGTAAACCATTAAAAAAATTTGCCTGTAATCATACATAATTTGTATAACACTTTTTTACACAAAAAAGTGATATACTAGTACTTGAACCTGGGTGTGGTTTATGGACTCATCATATATACCAAGATTAAATTTTGTGTTTACGACATATAAGATAATAAAATAAAGTGATTATGTATCCATGTATAATTGTCAAAATTACTTGTCTCTCAAGAATAAAAGTCACTTTTCATACATTACTTTCCTAATTATGCACCCATTAATTGAGACTTATATATTATCTTTTCATTACTTAGCTTGTAATGGACTTCTACTTTATATAACACATGTTACATTTGTCTTCCTCTGAACATGATATTTTAATTTGAACACACATTAATTGAAATGTGCGGATTTTGTGAACACGACCTCTCATATATTTTGAGAAATATTTATTGAAAATTGTCCATCAATATATATGCTTATTTTTATTTATGTATCACAATTATGTTTTACATTCAAGTTTTAAATATGTCGAAGATTCCATGTTTCGTTGTGACATAATTTTGACAAATTAATATCACACCTGACATTTACGATAAAAGTCATTTAATTACGAAAGCACGAGGTTAATTACACGCTTAAAATAGTCAGTTTTAATAAGATGAAGGGATACATAGCATGTTTGTGTGTACTTTTCACAAACTTTATACTTGTGAAAGGGGTTCGTTTAAATCACAGTAAGAAATATTTTAATACTTTTTATTTAAATTTCTGATCATTGAATAAATGCAACATTAGTATACCACTGTTCAAATTAGGAAATTTGATCATGTAATGTATTGTAATATCTATGCATTTTTATAGTCTCTTATAATTCTGAATAGAATGTCTCTCATTTTATGTGGTTTTATTTAACAATTCAAACTTGTTTAGAGATGAGACTTCAATAAAAAATTGAATTGAACTAAATTGTAATTTTATTTTATCAAATTTGCTTATTACTTATTTGTATGTTGTTCTTGAGAAATTCATAAAGGCGTAATAATGATATATTCTTCTGGCGTTTTAGTCTCGTTGAAATCTCGTTAAGGAATAATTTTCAAAACATCGGATGCAAGTAGTAATTTTCAATGAAATTAAAGAATATTTTAATCAAACCAAGGATTTGAATTTTTTTTTTTTTTTATCAAACTGAACACGGTTGTACAAAATAAGTGTTTACAATATGTAGTTTTTTAGTGTTTTTTTTATAATTTACAACAAATCCGGCCAGTGCTATTAGCTTAAAAATTGGTGACGGATACAAAGTAATTTAACCAAAATATGAACATCTCATATAATTTTTTCTTTACAAAATTCTTAGGTATGAAAAATATGCTTTTTGTTCTGTAAAAAGAGAGAAAAACAAATGACAAAAGTTACAGCATGGTCAATTTGTCACGAAAAAGCAGCACAGTTTTAATAAAATCTCAAATATCAACAACAACCTATATTTTTTTCCAAAATATACTTTATAATGTAAAAATACATTTGATACAGTGCTAAAGAGTTATTCTCCGATAAGAAATCTGTTTAATAAACTTTCAGTACTGAATTTGGTTTTTAACGTTTTGTCGTCAAATTTTTCATATTAATCGTGTTCTAGTGTCCTATTAACTTACTTGTGTTTCACCATATTTTTTTTTACAAAATATGCAATATATTTTTAAGTTGTAGAGGGAAAATAAACTAGTTATCCACACAGTTTCATTTAAAAAAAATATGAACAATTTTAGTGAAGTTAGATGGTTTCTTTTTTATTTAAACTTCAATAGAACCTTCAATGTTTAAATTTGGCGTATGCAAGGATGTCCTATTTTACATCATGTTTTTATTGTCAGATAAATCTGTTATATATTTAAGCGATTGTGTTTTCTTTTTAGTCTTTGCAAAGCAAAAAAACAACCCGATCAGAATATATTGTTTACAATTAAACTTACAAAAAAGACAAAAAGGAAAGCAAGCTTGTAAAAATTTATGCGAGAAATTTTGTGTGATGTATGTGTACTAGTCAACAAAAGTAACGATACGAGACAGTCAATTTTCCAATGAAATTGAATACATTGTACAAAGTAAAATAAAAGCAAAATGTGTCTTATATATTTACAGAGTTTTATTTTTTAACAGTTTTTCCAATTTATTATATTTTATGATAAATTTGAGATCAAATTTGGTATCGTTTCTTTTGTTGACTAATATAGATAAAGAATAGCAATAACAATATTACCGCATCAGACACGCATTACTCTTCTCTTCATTGATACCCAAAGTACCGAAAAACTGCAAATCCTAACACCAACGCTGAAGAGCTGGTTAAATCACAAAGAGCAAATAAAAGGAAACAAACTCGGAAACGACGTTTCGTTCCATGATAAGAACGAAACCGATTCTCTAATAATATTTTTGTTTAAAAAATTTAGAACTCCGAAATACTGCTAATCTGATTTAATATATATATATAAGAACAAACAAAAATACTTCATTTGAAAAATAACCAGCAAAAACACATCTTAGTGTTATTTTGTATTACATGCTCATTGTTTTATGTTTCAGAGAAATGTGGGAATGGTTTTTTCAATCCGGACCACGAAACATGCTGTGATGGTATTATCTCCAGCCCAGCCGGTTGGCCTTGTTGTGGATTAGCAACATACAATGCCGCCCTTCAAGTATGTTGTGACAACACGCCGTACCCCAAAAGCGCAGGAACTGCATGTTGTAAGAATAAGCCGTATGACCCATTAACTGAGACATGTTGTGTTGATACATTATATCCAAAACCCGACGCCACATGTTGCGACAAGAAGCTTATAAATCCAGAAACTGAATTATGTTGTAATAAAAAAATTGCCGAGAGGCCAACACCTTATCACAAATGTTGTGACATTGAAACGTATCACCCACTTTTAGAAACGTGTTGTGCAGACACCCTCCATGCCCCTGGGGATTTGTCGTGTTGTAAAAATGAAGCTTATGATCCGAGCGAACACAGTTGTTGTAATGGAGTCATAATTAGTCCTGGAGGACTGAAATGTTGTGGTCCCATTCCGTATGATCCAAACTTGCAATCATGCTGTTATGGCATAGTTCGAAAAAAATCAGCAGAAGGAGGAAAACCATGCTGCGGGGCGACAGATTACAATCCAGACACGCATACTTGCTGCAAAGGAATTTTGCATACGGGAACAAATTCATCGTGTTGTGGCCAGAAAACATATGACCCCAAATCTGATTGTTGCAAAGGAAAGAACACAAACGGACTGGATTGTTGCATAGATAAGGCGTACTCTAAAACCACTCAAACGTGCTGTGGTGGTAATGTATTTGAAGGACCTAATTTGCATTGTTGTGTGAAGAAGGCTTACGACCCAACAAAAGAATGTTGCAATGGGGTGAATAAAATAGGGCTTATGTGCTGTGGTAATAAAGCGTATAGTAATTTAGAAAGTTCCTGCTGCAAAGGTATCGTTCATCAGGGGCCTAAACTGTCTTGTTGTGGACAAGTTCCATATAACCCGAAGATTGAATGCTGCAAGAATAAATCGGCTTCAGGTCTTCCATGTTGTGGAGATAAACCATACAATGCTACACTGCAAACATGTTGCCATGGTAATCTGAGTAGTCCTGCTGGAAATGGATGTTGTGGAAAGGAAGGTTACAATATAAAAGAATCTTTATGTTGCCATGGACAAGTTGTGCCGAAGCAAGCGCATGTTTTTGGTATCTGTATAGACAAAACAAAACTCCAAGGCATGACACCTAAACCTGTAGGCCCTACACCAAAACCTATAGCTACAGGCTTCACACCAAAACCTAATATCTTCCTGCCAAAACCTATAGCTACAGCCTTCACACCAAAACCTAATATCTTCCTGCCAAAACCTATAGCTACAGCCTACACACCAAAGGCTCCAGTCGTCAAACCAATGAATGTACGAAATAGTTTTTCTGTTAGAAGTCATATTTTTAGGGCTCGTCCACAAGTGACCCGATTATAGTGGTGATTTATTTGTTATTAAGATTCATGTAAAAAAAAAAAACAGATATCACAGGAACAGATATTTATCAAGGTTATTATGAAATGAAAATAAAGGTTTTTTTAAAATTTACATAATCAAACACTTAAGCCCACTAAAAACGATAACAACATTTCATTTTCCAACATGGAATACATCTTATGTCTTTTTTATACTCATGTAGGCATGTAACTTGCACTTTTCTGATTATCAAAATTATATAAAAAATGTTTCCCTGATCTTTTGAAAAGTCACTTCATGATATATCTATCATTTTTCTTCTCCGGGTATAGTAAAGCTTTATTTTCATTCTACCAAAAAATATATAATGATTCATTTAACATGCTATTTGAATAATAGTTCATTAATAGTAGTAAGTTTGATTCAATTTTGTAAAAAATAGCTAGAATATTGCTGTTGAATATTATATGCTTGCAAGTGAATAATTAAATCTTATTTGATTACTTATTCATGCGACCTTTAATATGGCTCGAAGCAGGAAATGGGTTATATAATTATGTGATTTGCATGTTCAGTTTTTAGTAAGGAAATACTGTCAACTTTGATAAATGAAACAAGGGTGCCACCAGGGAGAACCATTACGTTTGCTGATTTAGTCAGGAAAAGTCATTTCTCAACTGCTAAAACGATTATTTACGACATTTTTTATTTTTGTGACATAAATAAACCAGACCTAGACAATGTCTGACTGACTATTTATCTGTATATTGACGAGTATATCGGGTCATATGACTATCGGCAGTCTTCGGAGGTTATCTCGTTGTTGAATTAGATAATATACGCAATACATGCTGATACATTATCAAGAAACATTTTTTTTTTTATTTCTTTTGAACTTTGTTTTATTCGTATATACGTTGTAGTATGTGAACTATCTAATTCAATAATTCGAGTAAAATCAGCGAAAATACAAAAAATAAATCTTTTTTTTTTTTTATCTCACTCAATAAGTACCGGCGGTGTTAGCTAATAAATAAAAGTTTTTTTCCTGTTATGTTTCTTTCAAGCACTAAAAAGTGCAGTTCCTTAAAAGTTCAAATTGATTTTGGATCAACAAATTGCATCACTGAAGAAACACAAATAATTTAAAATAGAAATCTTAAAATTGTTTAAAATTAAACAATAAAGGCATATATTTAAGGTGCCTTTATATAATTCATCCATCCAATTTTCATAAATCACGTAAATATAGTCAATAGCAATTTAACCCCGTGAATATAGTCAATGAGAAAAATAGAACACAATATTCAAACTTTAATTCATTAAATATTCTTTTTAGTTATATAAGGATAAAAAGGCCCACGACGATTAACTGTTTGACATGTTGATTATATACCTGCTATTTGTTGAAGAAATAATTTTTGAGAATACGTTACAAAAATTAGTGTCTGATACATTTTCTATTTTGAACAATAAAATATGTTAAAACCAATTGTTGAAGACTGTATTTTGCCATTTCCTTATGTCTTGCTCTAGATTTATTTTGGTTATTTGTGTGTCGATCGTTTGCTGTCTTCATGACGGATTTCCAACATTTCCCTTTTTAATACAATGACTAATCGTTATTTTTAAATGTTGATCCTAATTATTATTCATTTATTCCAAATGGTATATCATGTGAACTTCTGTAACTAAGAAGATGTATCTTACGAAAAACTGTCAGTATATTATATTTACATACATGTATATGTGTTTATATTTATAACAAAACAATAAATCATGAAATACACATGTATTACATAACTGATTCAATTCGCCATATTCTGATCCGACAATGTTTGATAGTTTACACGTATGCTATCCTTTTTATTAACTCATTTACAAAATTTGAATATCAATCATTCTCATATGCCTAGGTTGGTATGCATACAGATGTGTAAAATTAATTTATTTGCATTTTAATTTTTAGTAAGCGTCACATGTCAAAATGGAATGGAAACGTAACAAGTCTTTTCTTTGTAATCCACGTATAGGTCATGTGTTAATTAACCTACAAATCAGATCATTAAAATAATCAGTAAACAAGTGCAAAAAAGTGGAGACTAACGGATCATGATGTTTTTTGTTACTCGGAGAATGTGGTGGTCATGGAGTTTTCATCATTATGGTTTTCTGGGGTAAACATATATCATTCTCCTTTTTCCGAACGGCTGTAAAACCATAACCAGAGTGGCTCGAACGTTTTGCAATGTGGAATGTATAAATTCACAACCATGCCTGGTCAAGCTCTCTGCATTTTAGTAGCCCTCTTAGAGCAAGACATAAGGTAGCAATACACAGTTAGGAAAATAGCTTAAAACTGACACTCATAATTTCTAAACAACCTCTTTCCCTTTCTTTCATACATAATATTTGTGGTATGCATGTGTATATTTATGGAAAGAAAATCTTCCATAGATTTAATTTCCGATAGTTATAATGGTGAAATATAATCTCTTTTTTGTATTACCATGGAAACAATCTGCATTTATTTGATACAAAATATTGCAAAAAAGGGAGGGGGTGAAAATGTCACAAAAATCTCCAAAATTTGGTCCAAAGAAACATGTCAATCAATTAGAGTGATATTTTTCCTGAAACCATTGACATTTATCTATCAAGTGGCCCCAGAAAAATGGCATATAAAATATTCTTAAAACAATCTAAATGTTCATATAAACCCACTTGGAAGTTTATACTATTATTCATCAATAAAATAATCTATTTTATTTTACAAAAACTTTCATATCTAAAAAAATCACTTTTGCCATAATGCGAAACTAAACTTCTAACCGTGTATTGCTACCTAAGAAACCTTGGTAATTGGTGCTACAATTCCGTAGTTGGTCTGTATGGCAATATTCCTGTCCCTGTCCAATATACCCTCATTCTACATTGGCATTTCAAACCTCCCGCTCATCAACACAGTCGAAACAGTTTTTAATTAATTCATAACTTTTCTTGGACACCAGTGTGTACAATATGCCAAGCTCTGAATCGTCCTGCGTCCAAGAAAATGTATGAATGAATTAAACAGTGAATGATTGATTGATTGGGTTTTTTTTTGTTCCAGTTAAAAAAATTGCATACATGGCCTGGACTAGAACAACTTGACAATTAGTTCTATAAAGTTTGCGATAAAAAAAAAAAAAGACTCATGATAAAATGAAAAATCAAGAACAACACTGACAATATTGATGTAGTGTTACCTTGTTTAATTTAACATTATACTTCACATTTGGTTTAATCATAATGAGACTTATATTTGAAAAAGGCGAAAAGCTGTATTTTGTAACAGAAAACGATATTTTCTAAAGATATCAACTTTTTTATACTACATTGTAAGACCTATACTTCTTTATTGTGACTTTTTTTGGTTATATATATGATAAAATATATTACAAATTTAGAGTGAACATATTGGTCATTCGCTACCATTAAAATTCAGATCAAATTTAAAAAAAATAATTTAATTGAAGTAAATAAAATAGCTGCCAATAAATAGAAGTAATAGCAAAACTATGCCTGTTTATGATAGAATATATTACAAATCTAGAGTGAACATATTGGTCATTCGCTACCATTAAAATTCAGATCAAATTTAAAAAAAAAATAATTGAAGTAAATATAATAGCTTCCAATAAATAGAAGTACTAGCAGAACTTTGCCTGTATCAAGATTTTATAGAAGCTTTAAATCTATTAATTGGCTTATGGTTGCATGTGATACAATCTGGCAATAGTTTGCAAGAAAGATTGAACATGTGCTTGCTATATTGAAGCATATAAATATATTAATGTAACATTGTTTTTCTTTTTTAATGGAGGGGATATACAAATTTATATATACACTAGATATATAAACAGATATGTGTTTGTTCCTTTATGTTTAACCACTATTGTAAGTTTGGGTTTTGAACCAATATAATATTGTATTTGACAATAGCAAAGTGAATCATTGTTGTTTTCAATTTTTGAGAAAATAAACTAGAATTATAAAAATGTTAGCACAGGGTATTTTTGTAAGAAATTATCATTATATTACTAAAGTAAAAGAATAAAAGATATAAAAAAAAAATATACAAAATTACAACCATGTTAAATCTCTCAAAAATTGGCAAAAGCATACTCCATCTCTTGTAGAGAGTTGTCTCTTTGGTAATCATACAACGTCTTCTATCTATATCAATGAGTATGATGATACAACTAGTAATAGCGTGTCAGAAGACGAGAGAGATGAACTCACAGAATACTTGTGTACTTTTAAAGAAATCAACTTGACAGCTTTTAAAGTAAATATAATAGCATTGCATTTATCATAAATTATTCTACAATAAAAGTTAAATAATAGTTAAATGCTTCATTTTTTATGGGTATTATAGGAGCCATTTAATACCTTTCATACCTAATCAAGTACTACTATTTAGTATAACTCGAGATATCTCATATAATAAACAACATATCTAATATATCATATAAGATATCTCATATAATATAAAATATATCTTACATGATATACAAGATATCCAATATAATCTTGTTTTTTTAAGTTATCTTCATAACTTTATAAGATATCTAATATAATAAGATATTTTCTAAAGTTAAGAATATATCATAGTTACTTGATAAGATATCTGTTTTACTTTATAGGATATCTTTTAAACTTTAGAAAATATCTAATGAAATATAAGATATCTTTTAAAGTAAATATTATATCTTAGCAAATATATACTATATCATATGAAGTTAATAAGATATCTGATGAATTCAAGATTATATGTGATGAATTCAAGATTATATGTGATATCTTAAAGATTTTATGAGATGTTTCATATATAATATTGTATTCTATATGAGATATCTTGTATATTATAAGAGATATCGTATATAGTTTATAAAATATCTTATAGAGTATATGATATATCATATAAAGTTTACAAGATATCTTATTAAAAGTAGACGATATATGTTATCTTATATATTATATGAGATATTTTATATACATATCAAATAGTATATTAGATATCTTATATGTTATAAGAAATATTGTTTAAAGTTTGTAAGGTATCTTATATGATTAATATGTTTTTTTTTATACTTTTATTAAAGATGTCTTATTAATTTATATGTTATCTTATATAGTTTATAAGATATCTCATATAGTTTATAAGATATCTCATATAGTTTATAAGATATCTCATAAAATTTATAAGATATCTCATAAAGTTTATAAGATATCTCATATAAATTATAAGATATTGAATTAGGTTTTACATAAGTTATCTTTTATATTATATGAGATATTTCACATATTATATTGTATGTTATATGAGTTTCTTATATTAAAAGAGAGAGAAACCGAAAAAAAATTCAAAAGATATCTTTTATAGTATATAAGATATCTTATATTGTTTATGAGATATCTTATATAGTTTATTAAATATCTAATAAAGTTAATAAGATAACTCATATAACTTATTAGATATGTAATTATTTTCATGTAAGTATCTTATATACTTCATAAGATATCTCATACCAGTAATAAAATATCTATATCTTATAAACTAAATAGGATATCTTGTAAACTATGAAAGATATATTATAAACTTAATAAGATACCATATATTTATATGAGATATCTTATAAAGTTTATCAGATATCTTTTAGTTAAAATAAATACTATAGTAAAAGGTCTTGCTATAAGGAAGAGTAGTGTAGGATGGACAGACAGACAGGGGTAAAACAATATCCCACCGAGTCTTTGTCATGGTTACAATCAAAATAAAAACTTTAGGGGAGGTATGATAAATCATATATAAAAACTGTTTACCTACTTTGACACACATATAGATGTATTTGTTCTCCTTATTATGCTTGTTGTAGGATCATTAAAAACATAACTATTATTGTTGATCTTTTAACAGGTTTTAAGAATTTTTCTGAGAACTTGTCGAGTCCTCAACCAATGGATATACATGTAGTCGAAGATGATTCGTTATTCAACTTGAGTCGATTTGAAACGAAGGGAAGCTGTAGACGAGTATCAGACCAAGTATCTTAAGCAAGATTACATACAACTCAAAAAATTAGAAACAAACACTTTTGCTTAGAGGAACTGATCTGATACATGAAAAGAGAGCTATCCCTGTTCTGAAGAAGAAACTCAATTGCAGTTGAAAAAACACAAGAAAGAGATGAATGAATGTAAAAAGAATGTATGTGTACACTATTTATTTTATTTATGATTATATCCTTCAAAATGTGTAACAGGAGATGCATGAAAGTAAAAAGTGCTTTATGTGTACATACTAACATTGTATTTATTCGTTAATTGCTTGAAATAAAATGAGACCAATAGAGTGGTTTCAGTTATATTCTTCAAAATTTTAACTATATGACGCCTCTCACCTCCATAATTCTTAACAACGGGGATATCATGCTTGATTTGATTTCAATCTCTCATTTATTCCCTTAATGTTATGTAGCACTGCTCACGCGGTGATGACTTTTACTGGGTGTTTTTTTTTTGGTTTTGTTCTAATCGCTCCATGTAGAATGTTAAACCTTTTCCTCAACCTTCACAAACACCTTCCAACTATTGCTCATGTTGTTAAACTTTGATCTATAGAAAGGAATTCCTTTTCTTTATTTTCCAGGGAAAAGATGTTTTGGATTATACTCATGTATGTACTAATAATAAAGGGTTTAGTTGTCGTTGCAGATATAAGACGTTACATATGATAGTTATACGTTATACGGATGCAACATAATGCAATTGTTTCCAAAGGACCAATTATCATTAAAAATATTCATTTCAAAAGCAACATGGATTTCGCTCACTGGCCTAGAATTAATTTGAAACAACAAATTATGACAAATCAAAATATAGTCTATCTGTCTATTTGTCCATGTAATTAATACATGTAAACCCAATTTTTTCCCCAAATGTTCTATTGTTTTTTTTTATGAAACACTCAAACTCTATTTGATATACCATATGCAGACGTGCATAACAAAAATCAATTCCTGTTTACATCTATAACTTTAAATAATTGAATTTTGAGGGGGTAAAACAGTTGTCAAAAACTTGCATGTCTGTTGGTTAGCAGTCGTAATCGACACATTGTCTTATATAGATAATATGCATGTGTGGTCATTTTGATTCTCATTTACTTTGGGGATGTTAGTAAAAACGTTTTGCAACGAAGGTTGATGTCAAGTGGAAGCATTGAATGGTTTTCAAATATAAACGAAAACTCTATATAAAAAATAATCACTTTGTAATTTTATTTTGAGAAATTATATTACTTACTACTACTAAGTATTATTTACAATGCTTAAACAATTACTTAAAACGACTCAATTGAATGTTATACTTGATTTAGGAAATCAGTTTTAAGTAAAAATAGTCAACTTGAATATAATAAACTTTAAAAAAAAAAACACCATATAAGTATTCATTTTTACTTAGATGTAGTAAAACAAATTGATTTGCTTGTTACTTGAAAACAAACCTTCAAATTGATAGGAAGGCTACGATGATATACCCTCAAGTATATAAAGTTTTTCACTTGAGTAAGATATGGTTAATTACTGGTAATGATTTCTATACTATTAAAATATAGAAATGAGCTGCAAAAATAATTGGAATAGTAGCCCAGTTCTCTACTTATATGTCCTTATTCAAACACATAAACTGGATGACAGTTGGACAGGGAATGACATATCACATCACAAGTTTGTGGTGAGATTTTAATACACAGAAAAGATGCCCCATAATATCATAATAGCAAGTTTTGTCTATATGTTTTAGACAGAAATCCATATCTCTTCATAAATGCTTTCCAAGAAAACATTAACCTGTCTTAATCAAAAAAATAATTGTTCAAGAAATCTTTAATGTATGCTGGACCATACTTGTTGAACAATTTATCTATAATATATCATTACGAAATATCACAAACATATCATTTATTGAAATCAACCAAGTTGAAAATTGAATATTAATTATTTCATCAATTTTATTTGTGCATAACATTTATGCAGTCGTGTTGAATATTATTGATTATATTTGACTTTTTGTACTAATGTATGCTATGTATATATTTGCATTATTTTTTGGTTTGCGTTTTTTTCTATGACGATACCTCAGGGAAGATTAGTGATAGTGCCAACTGTGTAACCCTCTTATAATGAAATATTTTTGTTATTGTTACTGATTTTTTTTCAGTAATTTTAATCTCTAAAATAAACATTGTGTCTACCATATGGATAACATTTCGCTGTAGATTGATATAACGGAATAAATGTGATGAACTTGTACATGATCTGTATAAATAATTTAACCAAATGTATGACTCATTTATATTCATAAATACATGTAGTTGATATTTGCATGTTTAAAATAAAATGTTGCTCGTCTGGTTTTAATTTTCAAATGCCAAATTATGTAAATAAGTAGCTGCAGGCAAAGTATATTAACTAATATTACTAACTGCCTTAGCTATAAGGGAATGGCGCAATATAAGGAGGGTGTAACAATATATCTATTAAACAAGAACAATGCCGTCCATACCATAACCTCTATGTCTTATTACCATTTGTTTAATGTCTAAAAAATAAAACTGTCATTACAGGAACATCTCAGTTGATTACAACAGTTCATACAATGATTCTAGTTTAAAGGATTAATTTGTTTTACACTGTTTCATTTGGAAGAAAAGCCGAAAATGTTCGATAGTTGCACAATTACTAACACATTTCTTCATGGATATTCTTGTAATTGTTATAAAATACACAAAATAACACAATAACAAAACTTATACTGATTAATAACTAATTTTATGAAACTTACCTGTGACGTCACTTTTTGTGGGGTTGATACATTCGTGTTACACACAGTTCAATATTATATTATAATGTTATGTCCAGAATCTATTTTAGGTTCGTTGTTATTCTGTGGTTAACATGTTGAAATTTACTGTTATTCTGTTTACTTATGCTTTGCACTGTCCTGAGTTTTCTTGCATTTACTTTTACTGCATTCTTGTCATGTAATGTTGTCATTTTAGCGGTATATTTAACATTGCCATAAAGCGCGCGATTTGGCTAGCTACAAAACCAGGTTCAATCCATCATATTGTCCCAAAAAGTCAGGAATAAGGCAGGTGGCATGTAATAGTTCGTTTTTATGTATGTTGCATTGTAGTTTTTTTTATTGTAGCCCTTTAGTGTGTCTGTTCTCTTGTTGCTTTCATCTTATAGTTGATGTGTTTCCCTCGATTTTACTTTGTAATCCGGATTTGTTTTTCCTTAATTGAATAGTGACTTTTGAATAGCGGTATAATACTGTTACGTTTATTAACCCCAATATGGATATAATTAAAAAGCAATGGGATTGTATCGAAGTGCCATAGCAATTGAATAATATTGTTCTGGCGTATCAAATTATAAGCCTGGTACCTTTGATAACTATTTTCACCACTGGGTAGATGCCACTGCTGGTGAACGTTTAGTCCTGGAGTGTATCACTAGCCCAGTAGTCAGCACTTTAGTGTTGACATGGATATCAAGTATGTGGTCATTTTCATAGATTTACTGTTGGCAAAAGTATGATTTATTTTCTCATTCCTGGCATAGATTATATTGGCCGTGTTTAATACAACCTTTTGAAATTTTGGTCTTTAATTCTCTTCAACTTTATACTGTTTTAATCTGTTTGTCACTGATAAGTATGTATGTAGACGAAACGCGCGTATCAAATTATAGGTACCTTGATTAACTATCATAGGTATCAAAAGTCAAGTCAAAGTCAGAGTGATCTGACTGTAGTATTTGATACAACCGCAGCCAATTATGTATACTGCATACCAAGTCTGATTAATGATAGTAGAAAAGTTATGCGCAAGATAGGTCAGATGGAGACTGATGGTGATTCCTATATTAACCCTCCCTCACCGAATCCCCCACATAAAAAAATTATGTGCGGCGGGGAGGAGGTATATAACTTTAGTTGTCTCCTAAAAGTTGATAGAACGAAACGAGTACGGAATTATGACTTAAATTAAAAAAGAGAGCAAGGTTAGAAATTAGGTATATGTGAAGAGATGAATTACCATTGTAGTATAGTTCGCACGTATGCCCTTTGAGGTTTATGTATTAATTGTTTATCGTTTCACATAGACCGCATATGTACGTACAAAAACAAGATGAACTTTAAAAAATGAAGAATGTTTAAATCTTGAGATATCATATATAGATGTCATGTTAAATCTGTTTACTTTATCATGTTATTTTCACAATTGTGGGTGCGGGATCTACATTATTGTCACGTTAACCTATCATATCTGTATCTGCTGCTCACACAATTTTGTCAACAATAAACAACTGTCATACAGGTGGGTGGGATGGTGGTAAGCCGGTTACAAAACCAGGTTTAATCCACCATTTTCTTTGGAAATTTTTCGAATTTACCTATAGGCCTGGAAGTTTGGTAATTTTGTTAATCCTTTTTTCAACTATTCCAACGGCTTACGGAAGGAAGTTCAAAAAATCAAAAAGGTTATTTTTTCCGTTCTACTGTCAAAAAGATAGTTCGGGCATTCAAAATATAATTGTTTCCTTTTTGTTATCAATGAGCTTCCTTGTGTTGGTGTCTAACATATTGACAACCAAAAGTTACTGGCGTTGTCAGCTTATTTTCGATTTATGAGTTTAACTATCGCTCTAGTATCTTTCGTCCCTCTTTTATCTACTGAATATGGAACAATTAATCCGAAGAAATTCCTCAAGATTTAAATAAATTATTAACCCATAAAAACTCAATTTTGGATTGAAGGACCGTTTTTGGAATCCTATGTTCATATCTATAATCTACCAACAAACAGAAAGTAGCAACACATTGTATTATAAAGTATTTACACAATCGTTTGTATCATTTTGTTTAGTTAAAGTACTGTGTAGTATGTATTAGTATCAACAAAACAAGATTATGTACACCCTTGCTGTAAGCAAGGACTTAGTCATTTGTTCTATAGACCTATATAGAACTTTCAATGACATCAAGAAGTAAAACAACCGCTAGATGTCCTTTGTGTGTGTCATTGATTCCGTGAAGTAAATTTGCACTTTATGTTATTCATATATATGGCAAAAGAGATATTCCCGCCCCCAAATAAAATGATTAAAGCTACCATTTATTGTTACATAAACCAATATCTCTTTAACTCCTAATGATTTTGCTATTTGATAAGGGACTCCGTTTGGAATTTTCCTGGGAGTTAGCGGTATTGGTATTTTTTTTTAAATAAATTTTTGAGCATCATTCCAATCCATGATGATGGTCTGACGGAGCAGTGCTTATGAGACCTCCGGATATAATGCAACGTATAATCTGTTTTATGGTGTTCCTTGATGAAAATAAATGCAGAAATAATCAGCAGATATTACAAGTTTGATGCCATCTTGATCTTTTTTTCAGGTATGATACTTACGTGTGGTTTACAGTTCACATGCAACTGTGGAGATAAAGACATGCACACATTATATTGATTTCTGTATAAGTACCTCTAAGATTTTTGTCATGATTTAGAAAATTATTACTTTACCTAGAAATTGATTAACATCGAACAGGAATTATAACTATACTCAGGTAAAGTCTGCCACCAACTAGCATTAAGAAGTACTGGTAGTTGACTTGGTTCAGTGATTATGACTATACTCAGGTAAAGTCTGCCACCAACAAGCATTAAGAAGTACTGGTAGTTGACTTGATTCAGAAATTATGACTATACTCAGGTAAAGTTTGCCACCAACAAGCAATAAGAAGTACTGGTAGTTGACTTGATTCAGTAATCCTGACTATACTCAGGTAAAGTTTGCCACCAACAAGCATAAAGAAGTACTGGTAGTTGACTTGATTCAGAAATTATGACTATACTTAGGTAAAGTCTGCCACCAACAAGCATTAAGAAGTACTGGTAGTTGACTTGATTCAGAAATTATGACTATACTCAGGTAAAGTTTGCCACCAACAAGCAATAAGAAGTACTGGTAGTTGACTTGATTCAGTAATCCTGACTATACTCAGGTAAAGTTTGCCACCAACAAGCATAAAGAAGTACTGGTAGTTGACTTGATTCAGAAATTATGACTATACTTAGGTAAAGTCTGCCACCAACAAGCATTAAGAAGTACTGGTAGTTGACTTGATTCAGAAATTATGACTATACTCAGGTAAAGTTTGCCACCAACAAGCATTAAGAAGTACTGGTAGTTGCCTTGATTCAGTGATTATGACTATACTCAGGTAAAGTTTGCCACCAACAAGCATTAAGATGTACTGGTAGTTGACTTGATTCAGTGATTATGACTATAATCAGGTAAAGTTTGCCACCAACAAGCAATAAGAAGTACTGGTAGTTGACTTGATTCAGTAATCCTGACAATAATCAGGTCAAGTTTGCCACCAACAAGCATTAAGAAGTACTGGTAGTTGACTTGATTCAGTAATTATGACTTTACTCGGGAATAGTTCGACACCAATCAGGATTTAAAAAATAGTTAATTTGAATTATGGCTATGCCTAGGAATTGGTTCACATTGAGCAGGAGTTATGACATTACTCAGAAAAGTTTGACACGGAGCAGGAATTATGACTTTACTCAGAAAAAGTTTGACTCAATTTTGGAATTATTTCTATACTCAAGAACTGTTTGCTATCAATCAGTATTTTCAACTATACACAGGAACGGCTTTACATTAATCTTGAAGAACTATTACTATACCAAGAATAACTAAATGTGGCAAAAACTTATCTTGAGTTTTGAAGAAAATGTTTCAAATGCTGATTCAAACTGGTTTAAACAATTATGTACTGTGTATTTTTGTGCCTGTCCCAAGTCAGGAGCCTCTGGCCTTTGTTAGTCTTGTATCATTTTAATTTTAGTTTCTTGTGTACAATTTGGAAATAAGTATGGCGTTCGTTATCACTAAACTAGTATATATTTGTTAAGGGGCCAGCAGAAGAACGCCTCCGGGTGCCGGAATTTCTCGCTACATTGAAGACCTGTTGATGACCTTCTGCCGTTATTTTTTTCTATGGTCAGGTTGTTGTCTCTTTGACACATTCCCCATTTCCATTCTCAATTTTAATTATAAAACAAACAAAAATGAACTTTTTTATATTCATAAACATTAATTTATTTGATCTTGACTCATGTAATAAATAAACAACAAAAACTCAATTAAAATAACTAATTCTGACTTAGTAAATATCTTTTGGACAATTGCTCTAATGATATCAAACAATAATATGACATAAAAACACATAGATGGAATGCTATCCTTGTAAATCTATAAAAATTACTATGTTATAATGGAATTATAAATAATAATAAACAAGAAACATTAAGAGACATTATGATATCTTTAATTCATTGCAAGACTTCAAATGTGTAACAAAACTAACTTTTAAAAGCACCAGTATAAAATAAAAAAGGACAGACACAATAACATTAATTAGTACCATCACAAGTATAATTGTTAATCAAATAAACTTATACATGTACAACCTTAAACTTCAATTTATTACAGATATATCAATCAAATTGAATTCTGCAGGTATTTTTTTAAATCTGCATTTAGTTTATTTTTTAAAAATCTGTATTTAGTTTTATATTGCACTTTCCATGTGTTAAAAGTACAAGATATGTCCCAAAGTGTTTCTGGAAATTGTTTTTGACATAAAGTTTTTGCAATGTTTTTCATGAATATGCATAAGATGACTAGAATTTACATATATAATTATAAACACTAATTAACCTTTACCTTTCATTATCATTTACAGAATATTCTCCTGTAATAAGTTCAGGTTAATTCTGTAATAAGTTCAGGTTAATTGGTAGTCTGTAGAATTAAATGACTGATTGGACAAATATTCAGACAATGATATATGGGGCTACCAGAAAACATTCAACTTGTTTGTTTAACTCATTTTTTCAAGCAAAGTATCAAATATGCAGTACTTAAGAATGGCGTCACTAAATTTAAACCACAGAATTTAGATTTAAATTTTTCTTTAAACATACGTCATTAAGCTACTGCACCCATTGTTTATCTTCATTAAGCATTTGTTTTTCTCCCCATTTTATTATCATATTTTGACATCACTGAGAACAAACATTATTCAAATTCTTTTACCTCAAATTGGTTGTATCATAATTTGACATCACTGTGAACAAACATTATTAAAATTATTTTACCTCAAACGGTTTGTATGTAATACACACCCTCAAAATCACTACTAATTGATTGTATTTAAGGCTGATTTCTTAAGTATCATTATTGAACAAAACCTGACCATAAAAACTTCCTTCATGAATCACCAAGAGAGGTTTGGACATAACTATCAAAGTCTTTTAAAGTTGAGGGATTCAGATTGAAATATAATTATTTAACTCAAGAGTGTCATAACCCATATTAACTCTCTTCTGTAACATTCTAGCCAGGGGGCTAAATAAACTGCTTATATCTATGAAAATTGTAAGGGTTTCTTAACTTGTAAATTATATGTAAAAAGCATTTCGAAACTGCATATGATGCATGGTTTCAGAAAATTCTTGACTTATTGATTGGTGGTGTTTAACATCACTTCCATTCATATTTACTCAATTTTGGAGGTCAGCTTTAATTGGTGAAAATGTTGGAACCACAACCATCAGCAAGAAAACTGACCGTCCAAGTCAATTAAGATTGGAGTAGAATGACCTGCCACCTGTTGGATTTCAATGCAAAACCTCAGTGTTGGACAAAACTGTTATGGACTGTTAAATTGAGATTCAACTTCAAGTGATATAATGGATGAACTACTTAACCACTCAGCCACAGAGGCCTCTGGATGATTCCCAAAACTTGTATATAATGTTTATTGAACATTACACTTAATTCAGTTTGCTTAATTCTTATGGAATGATTTTTTTTTTTTAAATGGTTGACATTAGCAGTGAACTATATTAAAACTGAAATATCATCTTGTACTGAAGAGGAATAAAAAGCTTTAAAATGAAAAAAAAAGAAGAAGATCTCCTTATTATCTTATTAGAATGACTTCATATTTTAACTACTGAAATGATTTTAAAAAATGCATATAGTACGCATATATATAAAAATAGATTATCATTTATAAATGCACAAAAAAAGTTAAAACAAAACATCCATATGAAAATATAAAAGATCATAAAATTATACATTCATTAAATGAAAGTGTTTCAAATGGATCAAAGACACAAATTGCACAGAATTTTTCTAAAAATATTAACATGTCTATTTTTCAGCATTTACATTTATGGATAAATAAAAGGGGGCAAAATAGTTTAACAGCTACGTAATAGGTGCACTAGGTTAAACAGTTAAAAATTTTAGCAGGAGTTGATTTCACAAAACTGGTACCAAATTTTTTACTCAACTGTTTGCTGATTACCAAAATATAAGCCAGTATATATAGCCTTTTGTGCAAACAGGCCAAGTATGAAATTCAGCACAATATAATTTAGAAATATTGACAAACTATTTATATATGTTTTCTGTGCAATACTTTGGATTATTCAATATCGATTCAGGATTTCAAATTTAAAACACAAAAAACAACAAAATGTATGAAATTTGATTTGCTGCTAGCTAAACATTAGTCTGCTAAATGGCAAATATTTTCTGCAGTCTCTTTGAATAATTGTTCAGTAACCAATTAGATTGTGTAACAAAATGGTCTGCATAAGGGTATAATATTGGAATATAGATGTAAACACAAAATCTAGTATTATTCTAAGAGGTAGTTAACAAATGTTTTTAAACTTACTGTGAAATATCCAAAGTTGTTTTTACTTTGATTACATTATCTTTACCTTAAATTTACATATTAACAAATTCAAACTCAATAACAAATCACTTATGAAGCAATACACACACTGGTACGTTACAGAAACAAAATGTAACTGGAATGCTTTACAAAGTTTATGCTTCTTTTAAAACAGTATGAATTTTCAGTACTGTCCATGCTAAGAATCTTCTGGCTTAAAATAAATTGTCAAATGCCACTTGGGTCTTAGATCTTAAAAAGTAATTTAGTAAACTCTCTCACACAAAATCATAAAAAAAATTGAAGATGATATAATATTTCCAACATATTCCAGACAAATCCTTCCATACAATACACCTTATCGCTATTTGTCCGCCATTACTGGATATCACACAGGTTCCCGTAAAATTTTGATGTCATAAACCAAAATATCTGACGCCACAATGGAAAAGTGATTGTTGTATGCGTCAAAAGGTCAAGCGGCCGGGTCACTGGCCGAGTAGGCTAATAGCGATAAGGTGTTTACATCTGTCATGTTAGACATCAACTAATCTTAATTCTACTTGTTAGAAAATTAACTTAGAGTTAAAAAATTTCATCTGATTTTTATCTGATTTGTTTACAGCTGTAGTCATGTCTATTTTCTTGATGTGGTCAACTAGCTGTTCTTCGTTGACATTGTTAATATAAAATGTTTTAAACTTTGCAAAACAGTTATCATCCCCATGACATCTACATAAAAATATCATCATTTTATTTGGCACTAATAATATCAACATATCCCTGATGTTAAGTTTGTTGGAATTCTAATCCTCTGACACAGTTATCACCTTTGACCTGGCAAAGATCATGACCTCTCACCTGGTCATACCTATATCACAGTTTAATTTGCAGAAATTCTTGAAGCTTTGACCTTGAATATCATAAAGGTTCTGATGTATACAGATCATGACCTCTCACCTTGTCATACCTATATCAAAGTTCAATATATTCTTGAACCTTTGACCTTGAATATCATAAAGGTTCTGACTTATACAAGACAAAGTATGTGGTCATCGGCTGCTTTCCCTTAACTTGTGTAATGCCTTTGTACTGACAATCAAATCCTTCTTCTATAAGTACTTCAGCAGTTTTCTCTGGAACCTGGAATAAAAAAAAAAAAATATTTTAACTTGTAGAACAAAAATCTCAAGTTGATAATGGAATAAATATTATACCTGTAATATTTTGCCACATTCTATTGATCTTTATTTAAAAAAACAAACACAAGCGTACCAAAAAAACCTCACACAATCCAGTATTTATATGAACTATGCACAGGGGAAATAACTCAATTTTAAAATAATTATCAAAGAATAATTATCCAAAGGCAATTTTGTTGTTTTGATTGATCTAATTTGATATAGACACAAAAAAATTATCCTGTTTGTAATTTAGAGTAAAGCCACCACTATAAATTTAATAGATTTATTAGATTATTAATTGCTAAAACTGAAATAAGGACCAAAAAAAAAAATTTTTGTATAATTTTGCATTGGCCCAAATAAAACTTGACTTTACTAATGGAAATGTATGTTAACATGTCTCTGCCATATGTCACCAAGGTGTACGGCCTTGATGTCAATAAGTAAAATCCTTTTATTACCATGAACCTACATTTAATATAGGTCAATCTCAAAATACAGACCATGAACCTACATTTAATAAAGGCCAATCTCCAAATACAGACCATGAACCTACATTTAATATAGACCAATCTCAAAATACAGACCACGAACCTACATTTAATATAGACCAATCTCAAAATATAATACAGTTATCTCCTTAGTGTCTTCTAAAGTAAGTTAAATATGAAACAAGGTAAATATTTCCCCTATATAAGATAAACGAATAATTTATTCAATCCATAAAAATGATTTCAACAAAATAAGTATTAAAATATCTTCCATTACTCTCATCTTCTTGTAGGATAATATGAGTTATCTCCCATTTAGGACAGTTTTCTATTTCTCAATCATCATTAACTGTCTACTAATCTAATTTTAATTCATACATATTGTTTTAAAATATAATTGACATACCTGTATTTTACACATCTGACCACAACTGTCCATTCTGCTGGCCACATTGACCGTATCTCCCCAGATATCATATTGAGGCTTCCTTGCACCAATTACACCAGCGGTCACAGCACCATGATTCAAACCTTCAAGTAATAACACATTGTACAGCATTAAGTTTCTATGTGTATAATTTTACTATGTTTTTGCTGTTTTAAGGTGGTACCCAAAACTTTCACTTAAATAAATTTGGCTTGTTTAATTTTCATAGAATTTTGTCAAAGTATTTACTTTGACACTTCAACTAAAATATAAAAAATTTAAAAATCTAGAACCAAATGTTTTGTCAGAAAAATTACACTGGTTACATAGCAGTTTGACAAACACCAATTTTGATCATTGAGATAATATTCCTTTTACAACACAATGTAATTAAAACGTTAAGCTGACTTTACAGAGTTATCTCCCTGTAGTGTTAGATACCACCTTAAATGAATTAGAGGTGATGTAGGTATATTTTGATGAGGCAACAACAAAACTTAGACATAAAGAGGTCAACATGTGTACCATGGATGTCAAAATATCAACAACAGCAATTAACAGAGGATGAAAATATAGCATTAATTGGTCAAAATTTGTGTTTATCCTTACTAAAAATTAAAAAGATATCTTACTCCCAATCAGACAAAATCTCCTTATTTCTATACAAGTTTATATATATACTACTGAAATATAAAGTTCATTCACAAAGTCTATAAGAACTTACCAACTCTCAATCTAAAATCATTGAAACAATGTTTGTTTATTTCCTCAAGACAGGTCATCATTTTTAATGCAAAGTTAGTCATAATAATGATGTTGCTTCTGTACTCTGTGAAGGGTTTACTGTTAATTCTACGTAACACTCGTACTGCTTTAGGGGTTTTCAAACCAGTTACTGCCATATAAGTACTGGCTATTGTCTTTATCTTCTCTACACTAGCAAAATCTCTCAAAGAAAGTAACTACAAAAGAAAAATTTACAATTCAAACATGTGACACAAAATTATAATTTTATATGTTTTTGCAGACCATAACATAGAAAATGAAACAAGAGGCTCTCAAGAGCCTGAATCGCTCACCTTAATTCTTTTGGTTAAATCTCTCATCAATGATTATTTTGGCTTTTCAATTTATTTAAATGTTCTTTGGATCGTCCTATTTTCTTCAAAAGCCAAAAAAAATAATCATTTTCTCCTATGTTCTATTTTAGCCATAGGAGCTATGTTTCTTAACATACAAGGAAATAAAATATAAAATTTATACTAGATACTCTGAAACTCATTTAGCCTAAGTTTGGCTGAAATTGATACAGCAGTTTCAAAGGAGAAGATTTTTTAAAGCAAGTCATGATGAACAAATTGTGAAAAAAGTCTTTAAAGGGCAATAACTCCTTAAGGGGTCAATTGACAATTTTGGTCAAATTGACTTATTTGAAGATCTTACTTTGTTGAACATTATTGCTGTTTACAGTTTATCTCCATCTATAATAATATTCAAGATAATAAACAAAAACAGCAAAATTTCCTTAAAATTATCAATTCAGGGAAAGCAACCCAACAACGGGTTGTCTGATTCATCTGAAAATTTCAGGGCAGATAGATCTTGACCTGATAAACAATATTGTATAATGTCAGATTTGCTCTAAATGCTTTGGTTTTTGAGTTATAAGCCAAAAACTGCATTTGACCCCTATGTTCTATTCTTAGCAATGGCAACCATGTTTGTTGATAGATCAAAACTTCGGATACAATTTATAATCTATATACCCTAAGGAACATTCAGTTAAAGTTTGTAAGTATTTTGCCCAGTAGTTTCAGAGGGGAAGATTTTTGTAAAAGATTACTAAGATTTACGAAAAAATGGTTAAAAATTGACTATAAAGGGCAATAACTCCTACAGGGGTCAACTGACCATTTCGGTCATGTGGACTTATTTGTAAATCTTACTTTGCTGAACATTATTGCTGTTTACAGTTTATCTCTATCTATAATAATATTCAAGATAATAACCAAAAACAGCAAAATTTCCTTAAAATTACCAATTCAGGGGCAGCAACCCAACAACGGGTTGTCTGATTCATCTGAAAATTTCAGGGCAGATAGATCTTCACCTGATAAACAATATTACCCCATGTCAGATTTGCTCTAAATGCTTTGGTTTTTGAGTTATAAGCCAAAAACTGCTTTTGACCCCTATGTTCTATTTTTAGCAATGGCGACCATGTTTGTTGATAGATCAAAACTTCGGATACAATTTATAAACTAGATACCATAAGGAACATTCAGTTAAAATTTGGAAGTATTTGGCCCAGTAGTTTCAGAGGAGAAGATTCTTGAAATAGTTTACGACGACAGACGACGACGACGGACGACGACAGACGACGGACAACGACGATGGACGTCAAGTGATGGCATAAGCTCACTTGGCCCTTCGGGCCAGGTGAGCTTAAAAACCTGATGAAGTGGCTCACTACTGAAACTCTATCTGCTATTTTTGGTTCTAAGTATTATATATGAGTTTTCTAAAATTTGAATGAAGAAAACTTAAGTTAGAATGTGGAAACAAAAATGGGACTGATGTACAGTCAAGGGTTATACTTAAAAAGTTCTAGATCAATGTCACCATGTGTCAAAACAGAAGTTGATTACATGCAATATGAAATTGTAAATTATGGACAGATGCACAGAAGAATGGTCATCAGTTTACAACCTATAACAGACTTGGGTCTATTATATGTTGCATAAAAAAACAAATATTATAGGTATGATTATACAATATATTTATGTAGTGGCATTCAAGTAATAATTCCCCAAAAATTAATTTAACTACCATGATTATTTACACTTTTAATAATTTAAGTAACTTGCTTATGTATTATGTATTATGTTGTTGTTTTTGTTTGTTTACTTAGTTACATAAAATATCTTTTTACATTAAGCAGTATCAGTGGCAGATCCAGATTGGTTTCAGATCAGCACAGACATTGATAAAAGATGGCTGACATGTGAACAAATATTTCTCTAATTCTTCGTCAATTTATCCCTTTCTGCACCAATTGTATAAAAAAAAATAATCAACATGTGATTCGTTTGATATCAGTAGTTCATTGGTTAAAATGTTCTATTGTGACGGCATCAAAAAAGGCAACCATGTCTGATGACGTCACAAAGAAAGAACACAACTCTTGCAAATCATTCGAAAAGAAGGAATAAGTTTGTCTGCATACTGTTAGAAAATCATTCGAGAAACAGATTCCACCACCAAATCTCGTGTAATACAATATTTATCCACTCTCGACAGTAAAATTTTAAATATTTAAAACGCTTGGGCAAGCCTCGCCTTTTAAATTTGAAAATTTAACTGTCTGGAGTGCATAACTATTATATTACACTCGATGCAGTGATAGAATCTATATTACTTCAATAGTACGAATAATGATAATTCCTGATATAAATATGGCTTCACATCACAGCAGTTCTAAGCAATGGCAATCATTGTGTATGCGACTGTTGTTTAATTTTTGGGTGTTTAATTTTACAGCTGGTTGTAGCAATGATCTTTCACATGCATGATAAATCAGATTTATACCTGATCAAATTCTGTAATAATTTCATTTAGCACTCGTATGCATTCAATTCCATTTTTGTTTGCAGCACTTTGTTGATAGAAATCTTTAAAATTTGGTATGGAGGCAAACATGACACAAACTTCTGGATGATATTCACTATACAACTCCTGAAAATATATAGAAATAAATAATTGTTATCAATATTGTTATAATAACAAAATGAACAGCTTAATAAATAAACATTCTGTTACTTTTACTTGGCCTGAAACTCCTAAAACAAAGCATATTGACGAATCCTTTCAAATGTGTGTATTAAACATTCAAATCATTGGTCTTCATCAACAAACAGACATAAAATGTGGAAATTTAATGTTGAAATTAAATGTGGAAATTAAATGTGGAAAAGCACATCTGATTATGATTAATATATTTTGAATTGTTTTATGGAGTCTTAAAAAACAGATTTGTTTGTAGTCAATTGCAATTGAACATGTTCATTTAAATCATTTATTAATTGTTTTTATTTCATTTACAGTACATATTGCCCTGTATGCCAGTACATGTATTTCCTTACCTGCATGTATGACAAAAATTACCTATGTTATTCTGAAATACCACAAACTATGTGTTTTGACTTGACTGAAAGACATTGCCCAACAGATAAAATGGCAACTCATACACACTTTTCAGAAGGTATAGATAGAAATTGTAAAATTTATCAAAATTATCACTAAACATTTACTGAACATTAAGATAATGAATTAAGATAACATTTTAGCATGCAATGACAACATCAAAACTAATAAACAAGAAAAGAGGAATAAAAATTTATTTTAAGGCCTGCTCTATAATTATTTTCCAGGTTAAAATTCTTTTTTGTGTAATTCAAAATTCTTTAAGAATTTACTTAGTATCTTAAGCTGGAATAATGAGACTACATTTTTTTTAACTAGAACATGTAACAGGACTAGATCAAACAACACAAGACAGGAATCAAAACTTACTTGTTCCCGACGACTTTCAGCAATTCTGTCCTGTATATTTAATTTTTGCTGAAAAGTAGGGAGGTTGGATAAGGGCCCTTGCAAGGATCATGCATTTAAGAAGTCATGATGATGTTTCATCATTTTCTTAAAATATAGTCAGAATTGTTTTTGCAGGTTTCAAATAACATACCCAACTCTTTCCTTGGTAATCCTAAGGCGAAATACATAACTAGACCTGATCTTTAAAATATTCAAAAATAAATATCTAAATTTACTGAAATAAATAATTAAAATAACCATACAAAACAAAATTAGTCTTTAAATCATTATAAACCATAACCAAATAAATATTCATTATAAAAATAAATAATAAAACCATAAAACCCTTTTCCATTTCTTCAGATTTGATAAAAAATAATGTATTAGATCGACTTACATCATGTGCTTTAGATGCTTTCAGGAAGTAGTCAGCCACATGTTTGGGTAATATATTTTGTAGAAGTTTTTCGTTTAGTGCTGATGTTTCTTGTAATTCTTTCTTTTCATTCATACATTGTTCACTCCACACAAAATCAAGTCTGTTGGTGTATTCAACCTTTGATTTAAAAATAAATAAAAGACATATTACAATTACATTTAAAATTCATTCTTAGTCTAGTTTTGAGCAATTGCAAGTCTTTAAAATCAAAATATTTTACATGTTAGAAAAAAACAACAACTGAAAAATGCTTTTAACATGTTCATTTTTCAGTCTGTATTAAATACAACCATGTTTTTATTCTTACAGGTTTCAACAAATTATACCTTAAACAAAAATTTACAAGAAATTCTTATAATTCTACATAATAAATTTGCAGAGTTGTTTCCCATAGACTGCTTAGAACTTGCATGTGAAAATCTGTCATCAAATTTGTTGATTTCATTTGCTATAGTAGTATTTTTTTTGGAAATTCAAATGTAATCTATGTAGCACTTTTAAAAGGCACAAAAATAATAAACTTTAAATCATCTATGGAAGATAAGGACCTATGCATACCTGTCTATCTAAAAACACCAGTGTTATAAACAATACTGCTAAATAGACAGAACCAGCTACTGCCTCAGTTAACATACTGTCATCACTGTAATCAGAGAAATATGTATAAGTATTTGCCAATTCTTGTATCATGTGAAATTTAACTATAATTTAACAATAAAATGGATAAAAAAGATGGTCAGGGTCTCTTTTAACTAAACATCTTCCCACAAAAATTGATTTAAACAGAAATGTTCACGACTGAAGATTTCTTTCTTATTTGTTTTTGAAATTGGACACAGACATGTAAATTGAAAACACAAAATTCAATATCTCCATCTTCACAGACTGTAACATGTTGTAACAGTTCAAGGATATGTTTAGACGAACTTGAGCTATCATACATTCCTATCATAAGGTGCGTTTAGACAGAATGACAGACAGCAATTAAACAAAACACGTCCACATAAACACATCCATCAAATTCAGATGTATAAAATGTACAAAGACCAGAAGGAAATCATAGACTATAACAATTTTGGAGTTATATCAATCAAAATAATAAAAGATTAGCAACAGATTATGCTGAAGGAAAATATAATTTTCAAGAAATATAATTTTGTCATCAAAGAATGATAACTCCAACAAACTTCTTTACAAACTTACTTTGATTGTTTGAACTCTGGATGTACATAAAAGGTCACATTAAAGGCTATCATGGCAAGACACATATACACAAGCTTTACAATGTAATTCATCTGTAGAAACACACTACTGGAGGCTAGACCAAGTAAACTGCATAGTACAAAATACTGAAAATAGAGAGTTAGTACATGTGACATGGTCAAATGGAATTTGAAGGGAGTTATCTTATTAAATAAATTCTAGTTAAAGTATGATGATGTCAATATCACAAATCAAATCATTTAGTTATCAAAATGTACCTAAGTGTTAGTGACAATGAGTGTATTGTGGGTTTGAACCCACTCCCACTGAAAAATGGTAATTTTCAGTCTATTTTCCGATTTTAAAAAGATCTTGAGAGGTGAACATTGACAAGACTGTGTTTCTTTGTCATTCAAGTAGTGCCCTATAGTAACAGCAGTCCATTCATGCTAACTGGGAGTATATGAGACTTAAGTGTCTTGCTGGGGAATTATTATTGTCAAGTCAGATCTCCCAAAATGTCTGTTTTTACTGATTTTTGACAAAACGGTACCCTAGACTTTACAGACTAGATTCCTAATGGCCATATTATACCTCGTTGTGTTTCTGTACCACCTATACATGCATTTATGATAACAGTTTATACCTACAGTCACTACCAGTTACTTAGTGGCCATCAAAAGATGCACACCCCACCTGATTTTGGCTACTTTTCACGTTTTTCTGATTTTGAACTCTTAAATGGCTTCTGAAGTGCCATATTTTCATAAACAGACATATGAGAAGATTTATGGACCATGAACTGCTTGGTTGAAGTCCCTGCTATCATGACAGTTCAGCTTGGGCAATTCAAAAAAGGTATGGGGGGTCATATGGGCCATCAAAGAATGGTTGTCGCCATCACGCCTACAAGCCGGATTGGGGGCTAAAGGGTTGACTGAGAAATTATAAAATTCATAGATTTCATTTCAATTTGAGTTAATGAATGAAACTTATGTTTTATTTCTTCTCAGAGTTTCAATGAGGTCAAACATTTACTAAAAAATAATTGAAATAATGTCAATTTAAGTTTGTTCTTCTTCTATTATTGTAAATAAAAGTGATTTCATCTGAATTAATCAATATTATTTCTCTGCATTGACATGTCACATCACCATTCTTCATGCAACAGAAACAAAAACAGTCTGGCTTATAACAGAAAGACCACTTATTTGAACATGAAAATAAAAGCAAGCATAAAAAGGCTTAAAACAAATGAGAATTCAAGAAAAAAATAACAGCAATGACTTTCTACTATCAAAAAATTAAAAAAATTAAAATGACTATTGCATAAACCTGTACAGAAAGTTATTAAGGGACGACATCAAAAGTTCAATGGAGGATAAAAAACTTAATTCATATAGTTTTTTCACTGACCCCCCTTACCCCCCTCTTAACTTAATTTGGGGAAAATTGATTGACCAATAAGGATATATGTAAAATCGATGTCATTTTTTACAAAATTTGCATAAATTTGACCCCCAACCACAAACTATTTGAATTAAGTTTTTTATCCTTCATTTTTTTATGTCATCCCTTAGTCATGAGTCTATTGATTGATTGATTGTTGGTTGCTTAATGTCCAGTGGCAAATATTTCATGCATATTTGTCTATTGAACACATAGCACTAAAACCAGATCTCATCTAACCAGGTTATCGAAAATGAAATGATGAGACAAAATCTAACCTATATCAGTTTCTCACGGTATATTACTGAAAGTACAAAAATATATGTAAAACTTACAACAGGTCTGTTACAATCTGTCTGACTATCTGTTTGAGTTGTATTTGATTGGTCAGTACCATTATCTGTTATTACAGTATTTTTGGATGAATTATCTGTACTATTTACATTGGTAGGGATTTGTTGATCACAGACACTCTGTAAAAAATATACTTATTGTTATTTTACATACAAAATGACAAATGAATACGACACAAGTTTTTCAACATAGTGACTTATTGTTCCAAATGCGACTAGTTTTATATGTAGATGTTCATTTAATAAAATAGCTAGAGACCATTGTAAGTAAAATACTTTTTACCATTGTTAAAGAAATAGGACCACTTTAACCATGATAGCTGTCATTTTGTTGAGAATTGTGTTAAGATGAGCTGCTGAAATTAGCTGAACACCTGAAATCATCCCCAGTTTTTGGTGGGGTTTGTGTTACTTGGTCTCTAGTTTTCTATGTTGTGTCTTGTGTACTATTATTTGTTTGTTTGCCTTTGATTTGCCATGGCGTTGTCAGTTTATTTTTGATTTAAGAATTGACTGTCCCTCTGGTATCTTTTGCCTGCTCTTTTCTAAGACTCAATGTCATCAACATGTCAAAAGATTTCTGTATAATTTCCATGTTAGTCAGAATAGCATTTATCAAGTAAGTTCAAGACCAAAACTTTGGAATTATGCCTATGAAAGGGTTGTAAAAGACATGGCCACTAAATATGAAGAGCGAGTCATATAATAATTTATTCTCACCATGGATACTAATACAGCTGTACATATAACAGATATACACAAGAAGGCTAGAACTATTCTAACTCTAGGACTAAAATGCACACCACTCACACATTTGGAATTCTGAAAATAAACCAAGACATACTTTAAGGTATTGCTCACTTATTAATGATAAATCTGCTGTAAGTATTCAGGAAACTGATTAGCAACAGATGTGAAACCCATAACAATGTAAAGCATGCTCACATTAAGATTGATATTAAATTTGAAGAAATTTTGATGTTAAGTTTATGATTAAGGAAATCATATAATGAATCCACAGTACGGTATTTAGGACATTCTATAGTATGCATTGTTTTTCATCTCCATTAGAATTGTCTCCCTTGGAGCAATACATTTGTACATTTAAATATATTTCACACCCATTTACTATTATCTACTGATATGATTGGAAAAAAAAGTTTCTATTATACTTGATAAATAGGAAATATGCCTTTGGATTTTTTAGTAAAAACTTTATAATTCAATTAGTATAGATATCTGATGAGGTAATAGTGGACACTTGTCATTCCTTTCATGAGATATAGTACAAAACAAGACACTCATACCACATCTTCATATATCTGTATTTTCAATTGAGTAGAAATGTTCTAATAATATTTCAATTTTTTATTATAAATTTTATAAAGCTTTATCACCATTTATCCATGTAGTGACTAATTTTGCAGCTATACATAAAACATCTGAAAATAAATGAATAAATAAACTCACCAGACTTTCTCTAAGAAAACATATCACAGTAGTTATAGCAAATACCACTATACCAATAGACAAGGAGGAAAAATATGCAGTACCTCTGAAAATATATACATGAATGATGTACAAATAATAACAGGATTGCTTGGTTGAATAATACAGAACAAGCAGGGATAAAATACACTGGAAAGCCTTTTGACCTACATTTTTTTCAAAGCATAAATGTTCCCTTAGTAAATCTCAATTTCAATACCTCTAACTACTTGGTACAATGTAAAGCTATACATATACAAGCCTGTTTAACATAACATATACCTAATAGTGCATTCCTTAGAGATTTCAGAAATGAAGTGTATCCTTTCTTTTGGAATTAAAATTGAGAATGGAAATGGGGAATGTGTCAAAGAGACAACAACCCGACCATAGATAAAAACTTGTGTGTCTTTATAAAAAGTCATATTTTTCAATCTTATTATGTTGCTATAATTTTAATTCAACATAGACCAGAGAAGTGAGTAAATCAAGAAATAATAATACAGATCCACAAGAATACAACATCTTTTAATAGTTTTAAAATTGGGAAATTCAACTTTTAAAAGATGTATTAATCCACTGAACTATTTTTTTTAGAATAAATATGACAGAAAATTATCGTGCAATTCTATAATTCACTTGGTACTAATTTCAAACAGCAATATTGACTGTACAAGGGTTTTGGCTTTACTATAGACATATATTCAATTCTGTGGCAATTTAACCCTTTCTAAATCCCTTTGTATTATCAACAGGTATTCAATGTAAGAATCTTAATTTATATTAAAGATTATCTATAGCTATACTGAAAAAATGATTAGAAAAATATCTCTACATCATTGGTATATACCTATCTGATATAATGGCTTGGACAACCAGGATACCAACAAATATACAGAAAGCACATATAACACTAATTTTAAATGATGGATCTGGACGCTGGAGGTAGTCTTCTTCTAACTCATCATAAAATCTCAGTAGAACTGTATCAAATTCCTTCGTTTTCCTCCAGGAACTGAAAATACAATTACATAAAAAATGATATCATGCTTTTGGGTGGTTTTTAAAACATGTGTATCATGTTTTTCAGTTGTATAATGACTGGTTCATTTTGTATGTAACATTGCACTTATCACATGCCCTTAAACTTAGATAATTGTAACAAAAGCTGTATTCTGGGAATATAAATTGGTTATTAATATCCCAATTATCAATGTGTGGGATTGAAAAAATCCATTGCCTGCAAATCTATCTTTTTCTATTCGTGATCATTTTGTTTTTTCTATTTAATTATTTCATTTAACAACAACGTTTTAAATACATAAATAGATGGTAGACATGTCATACCATGTCAAAATTATACTAAATACTTAAGGAAACAGGTGCTACCTATAAGCTCACGAGGGTATTTGTGATGGTTTCTCATGGCCATAATAATTATATTTAAACAAAATTGACCATTTACCATATTATTGATACTTTAGCTAAATATATAGAATTAATCCTATTTTCAGAGAAAAAAAATATGTGATAATTAATATCCCTGCATGCACAAAATACATGTATCTGGAGTTGTGTTACACAGACATGATACAGAAGGCTAGTAACTTCCTACTGAAATATCAATGATTTAGGTAACTAGAACCCTATGTCACGGGTTGGGTTCAAATTACTTTTTATCACACATTTCTTATCTATTTTCCAGATTAAAATATTTCCTTGTTTACAATAATTTCAAGAATATTTGTGAGGTTTTTATTAACATGAATAATGAGACTGGGCAAGTATAGCAATAATAAGAACTTTCATTCTGGTATCACACATACATAAATCGGTATGCAGCTTTTCCTAAAATCACAATAATCCACCTAGCATTTTTGTTCATTCATCAAAATCTAAATAGTGAATCTACACAATAATTTCTACATTTACAGTATTTCTTTACAAGGAAAATTGTCTGATTTATCTGTTTTGTCTATTTAAGTACTGCAAGTCATTTTAGACCCTATTTACACTGGCAATGAAATTGAATCGATCTTTATTTGAAACGTTCTTAAAAAGACCAGTTTGCGTTTAAATTACACAAGCAAGAACAATCAAGATTGATCTTTTTTAATCCAGTGTGTTTACACTACAACATAAAAAGAACCGGTCTGACCTCATTACCTTATATTTCGTAAACAAAGAGTCCTAAAAAATAGAATATAAAAGAAAATTTTGCATCTCACACACACTGCAAGATGATGTAGAAAATAGTTTGCTCATTGAGATTTTGCATGGATTTATTAATTTTCATTTTGGTTCATACATCACAAGTCATTAAACAAAAATATGTGTGTAGACTATCTCTAAAATGGAACGGGCAATGCGTTACAAGATGAGGATTCGCAGGAGAGAAATAGAACTCATTGATTTAGAAGATATTAAATCCCAAAACAGAAGAATCTATGTTTACTTTTCTTATTCCATCCATCGATTTTGAAACACATGTGTTTTTGCCGCGGAACATGCACAGTACAATTTTAGGATTAAGGAAACAAATGATATTTTATTTAAGGCCTAAGATCAATCTTTTTAAAACAAATTCTGGAGGTAGACTTTTAAAGTCCGATTGAAGATCGATCTTTCCCATTTACATTAGACCAAAGATCAATGTAAGAATCTAAATTCATACCTCTATGGCTATACTGACAATATGATTACATAAAGGTCTGTAAATATCTGGAAAATATCTATCTGAAATAATGGCTTGGACAACCAGGATACCAACAAATATCCAGAAAGCAAGATCGATCTATCTTTTTTGCCAGTGTAAACAGGGTCTTAGTTTGTCGATATGTAAAGTTGGTTCTCTAAGGATGAATTTCCAAGAGGTTTGATATTACTTGGGAAATCGAATAATGATAAATAATATGTATTGATAACTGGACTGTGACACAAGTAATGATGATTTTCTTCAAAGTAGTTAACATAGGATTAATTACATGAAGTTAATAGCCTGTTTGTATTAATAATAAATGATGGAGGTTAGAAGCTGGATACTAGTGTTGATATTGTTAGCTGTCAGGACCCTTTTTTGGTGTACATAACAAGGGTCAAGACGTACGGCACATAGTGTCAGATGTGGGATACATCACGAATACAAAATGGCTGTCTAACAATGCTTAAATAAACTAAAGGGGCGTAACTCTGATACACGATGCATACATGCAGATGGAACACAATACATGACAACTCTTTTGGTAAGAGAAAAAAAAAACTACATTTTAGGTTCTTGTGACAAGAAAAATGATAATCAACATGAATCATGTTTCATTTAAAAGATTTAAAAACAATTACAAATTTACATAAAAAAATGGATCAATTTTCAAAAAAGAAAGTGGAGTAACCAAATTTCCAAACCAATCATAATCCTACACATCTGTTTGTCAATCCCTTGTCTATTTCATTATCAGTAAATGGCAATAGTGATTAGTCTGTTGTAAATAAGAGAGAAATAGGAATACTCAGGGGACATAACTCAATTAGTTTTCAGTGACAATGATTAATCTGAACAAAGACTTGTTATTGTTTTAAATTATGGAGAGATTACAATAGATAATTGAATCTCACCTTATGCAACAAAAAAGGTTTTGTTCCATTAAATTTAATGAAAACAGAAATTTTCAGTAATAACCTTCTACGCAATAGAATCTGTTTTACTATGCAGACATTAAATAACAGAACGCTGTAACAATATTACTCTCAACTAATGCTACGAGATTCTCAATGATAATTAATTTTTTCTTAAGATCCTTCAATTTTCAAATTTTGCTGTACAGTTAATATGTAGAAGATGCGTTTTATAGGCCTTACTTCTATGTGAGAATCTGTAAAACTTGAACTATTGCTGTCATATAAACAATCATTTTTCCTTTGTGGCATCAGACATTTTCAATTATGATGTCAAAATTTTACAGGCACCTGTATGTGATGTCCAGTAATGGCAGACAAATAGATTTAAAGTGTATTGGTATTTCAAATACACTTCAAATTTGTGTTCTTTGAATATGTAATATTTTGATGGACAGTCAGAAATGGTAGAGTTTTCATAATAATTATAGTTTGTACAATGACAAGATTCACCATCAAACACCGACTTACTATCTTCTGCCTAAATCTTTGGACTTTCTAGCAAGATCTTCATTTACTTCTGCATTCAACTGGTCATTTATGGCTGCAATGCTGAAAAATATTTTCACAGAATTTAATATATTTCTGTTAAAACTTTTAAAACATTAAAGTGCACAGTTTTCTGGTTTTTTTTAAGTTCAGTTTGCTTGTGCATTTACCGTTTTGTATTTCAATAGTTCAATATGTTTTTTCCTGTAGAATGCTTATTTTTAGATGTCAATGTTTAATGATGTCATTTTCACCATCTGACCTGGATAGCTCAAGTTTGTCTGTTTTTATCACTCCTGTTCAAAGGACGAGGTACGATAAGGCCCGTTTTTGGCCCCCCTATTTTCTCATTTTTCAAATTCTGTTTTGGAAAGATACGTATCACATAAATATATTCCCTTAAGTTTGAAGTTTAGTTGGCTGAACTTCAAAACAATTAATTTCAGAAAATGAGTGAGGTAGGGGGGGGGGAATAAAAAAAATCCTGGGTCACGTTGGCGCAGGCACTTAAAAACGGAAAAAGATGTTGTACAAAACACCTGAATAGTGAATAATAATTACAATATTTGAATAATAACAGAAAGTTTACCCCCCTCACCTCACTCAATTGCTAAAATTAGTGGTTTTGAAGTTCATCCTAACAAACTTCAAGCATTTAGGAATATTTTAACATAATAAGTAGGTTTCAAAAACAGAAATTGAAAAATGAGAAAATAGGGGGGCAAAAAACAGGCCTTATCGCATCTTGCCTTTGTCTTTCTATTACTGCTGGACGAGTTTGTCTCTCTAAACCTCTGTTTCAGTTTGTCTTTCTATTACTCCTCTTCAAGTTTGTCTCTCTTAACTCCTGTTTAAGTTTGTCCTTTTTATCATTTCTTCATTCAAATTTATCTGTGTCTACTGCTTAAGTTTGTCTTTTTTTTTAATCATTCTTTTTATTTATACTTCTGTTAAAGTTGTATTTCTTTATCAGAGTAAACATTTATATGTGTTCAAAAACTTGATTTGTTATTATCTTTTTCACCATTATGTGATAAACTTAGCTATGTATCAAAAAGAGAGTCTTCTTTTAAGTTATGTATCAGAAGATAGTGTCCCAAAATCAAATTCATGTATCATGAAGACTGTTACAAGAGTCCGCTTTCAAGGTCATGTATCAAGAAGACAGTGTCCCCTTTCAAGGTCATATATCAATTAAGAAGACAGTATCCCCTTTCAAGGTCATGTATCAAGAAAACAGCACCCCTTTTAAGGTCACATACATTGTATTTAAAAGACAATGTCCCCTTTTAAGGTCATGTATTAAAAAGACAGTGTCCCATTTCAAAGTGACATTAATCCTATTCAAGGTCATTTATCAAGAAGACAGTGTCCCCTTTCAAGGTCATGTATCAAGAAGACATCATCCCCATTCAAAGTAATTTATCAAAGAGACCGTGTCCATTTTCAAGGTCTTGTATCAAGAAGACATAACAATGCATTCCCATGCAAGGTCATTGATCAAGAAGACAGTGTCCCCTTTCAAAGTCAAGCTTCTTCAATTTACAGCAATAGTAATAGCTAATCAATGTCATTAAGTATTCTTTTTTTTACTTCTTAATTGAGAATGTACAAAAAACGTAGAAATTACCTTTTATCTTCTGACATAGAGTTGTATACTAATTTGGAATCCAAAAATGCTAGGCTCTGTGGAATTAGAAAAAATAATTATATTATTTTATATGTAAAAACTTATTCTTAGATGACTCATTATAAATTGGACAAGTCAATGATATTGTTCATTTGAAAGACATGTTTCTGCAAATTTGAATTACATGTATGAGTAAGTAACACTCTTGATTGATATCATATTTTCACATTTCAGCAGCAATTTTCTTATCAATAAAGCCGAACAATTTAATTTTCAGTTACCTTAGTTGAATCTTAAATATCAAGAATTTCCCCTATTAAAATCTTGTGATAGAATTTATACTTTCAAGATTTCTTTCTCTAGCATGGATTTTGTAAAAAAATAAAATAATTAACTTTGATATTTACAAAAATTTTGTGTAAACAACAAAGTCTTATAATAATATCTGACAAGAGAAATTTCAACTTAAACCAAAATTCAATGAATTAATTTAGTGTCAGGTTTCAAGTCAAAGTCTAAAAGCAGTAATCATTAACTTAAATTAAAAAAAAAGAAACATAAATCATAATAATTTCTGTAATAATGATCAAATATGTCTCCAACCGTGTATATAAAACTCCTTTAACAGTTTGATACCTTTAGTAGGTACTTTCAAAATAAAATTATGGACCATCAATTTAACCTTGATTAAAAATTGAACATTGGATTTTATTATTTCATTTTAGCTCTAGCATGATAACATCTATATGAACTTTTAATATTTTGTTTCATAAACTAAAGCAAAAAAAATATGTTACAAATCAGGATATATTGTTTAATGGGTACATGTCATCATGCTGTCAATTTACCGGGTCCTTGATTGGAATTATAAATATCATTTTTCTTATTGTTTGAAAAGACATTTGAATAAAAAAACTGTGGGGAAATTTTTATTGATGCTGAACTAAGCCTATTTCACAAGAGAACACTTTAAGCTATATATTGATAAACTACATTTCAAATTTATATACTGAAGGGCAAAGCACTCAGTTTTAATTGCACTTGCTCTATGTTTATTTCAGATCAATTAATCAGTATTGAAATTATGAGATCAAATCAGTGCATTGATGTAAATAAATCTCTGCTGTACTTTACAATGAAATAAACAATTTAGTCATTTTAATTACGCAGAAAATTTCACAATTTAAAACTTAAACAATGATTTATTGCAAGTAAGAACAACGAAGTTTTAATTCAAAGTATGCTGTAATGCTTGATAATCAGTTTCAATAAAGTTAAATCAAAAATGTAATTAGGTTGTTTGAAGTAAAATCTTAGCTTTAATTCAATAGACAATTACTATGTGCATGCAGCCATTTGAATGTGATCCTATATATAAATGGAAAGGTTGAAAAACAAAATGACACAGCAAAAAATCTGATTAACTTTCACTATATAAAAAAAACTGGTAATGTGATTAAAACATCTGTTTACTATCAAATACCTTTAGTTTTACTTTTCACAAAATATTTAAGAAATTAATATTATAAAATGTCTAATATTTCTAATCTGAAAACAAATACCACAATAAACTAGAATCTTATATCGGTAATGGTTGATGATGATCATGACATAGAATAGTTAAATTAATATTGAGCAATACATTTTGTAAAGACATATTCTAACAACTACAATAGCTGAAAATTCATAATTAGTTAAATAGTTAGTACTCTTACCAATTAAGTAACATAAATTAGTATTCTCATTAACTAACAAGCAATCTAACCTTCCGCGGACTGTAAATAGTACTAGTCACAGCTAAGAATGTTTTATTCTTTTTTGAAACATACCATTATCCTTCCCATGCATTTTGTACTTTTTGATTAATCCATGCACAGTTTGTTAATTTCCATAGTCAAACTTTGTTTTTGTCAAATCCTTTATGGATTTTTTTCTCAAATAAAAAGAAAATAAATTTATGCTTATTCTGTATTAGGAGCTTAACTTACTCTTGTAAAATGGAATGCTCATATTTCTGCATATTCATAATTAAGAAGTTTGTATACATAAAAAGTCCTTCAAACGAAAAAAGTAAAACCAATAACATTTTTGAGAAAGCATATGTAATTTGATGTTCTCAAAACTTTTATATTAAAGTTTAGGATAAATGGTTAGATAGGTACTTTGATATAGAAAAGGGTGAAAATATATATTAGTCAGTACTTCTGACTTTGAACTGAATCCCAAGATGGCTGCCTCATCAGTTGGAATCACATTTAAGACTTAACAGAACTATTGCTTTTTACAATTTTTTTTTTAGAACAAATTGAATGTACATAAGAAAAAATCAGGTTCGATAAGCTCCAATAAATAAATGTTAAAAGAAAAACAAAAAACAAAGAATGTCTATTAGATATATATATAATGATTGTGGTTTTATTTAATTTCTTACACTTACAGGTAGAAGCTGTGAAAGGAATATAGTCAAAATAAAATATATATCTATAATGTAGAAAATCTACCAAGCCAGTACTACTATGTGAGCTGTGAATAGAGTACAGTCATTACAAAATGTGTACCTATGATGGAGATATCTACCAAGCCAGTGATAAAAATGATAGAAAACCAGTCCACTCGCTCAATGTTAGTATAAACAGACTACAGTTCACTAGGAAATAAAACTTTTAATGACTTGTTAATTTAAATATACTAATTGAATTTAAAGTTTCCGATAAAATTTCCAATAAGAAATATGAATATGCTAACTTGTCTCTGTATTTGAACATTTTAAGTCTCCTATTAAAAAGAGAACAGAGAACAAATATGTAAAAAGGGGGTGGGTGTAGTAAGCAGGAATCTCAAAAGACTGTTATTAAATTTCAAGGTCTTATATGTAGGAAAAAAGTACACTTTCACAAACAGAAATGTTGTCAAGCTCAAACAATCTTTGCTTTAAGTTATATCATTTTTAGATTATAATCAGATGAAAAATCACAACAGAAGTTACACAATTTAACCAGAAATAGCCAAGTTAATTTTTTGGTATGGAAAACCTCATGAACCTGAAAACTAACATTGCATCCATACTTCGTCTTCATGTCATGTAGAAGAATTTTTGACAGTTTGTCATTTTCAAAGATTATAATTGAGTGTGTAACATGAACTACAACACGGAAGATAGATATGAACTCCATGTGTCTCTAGCAACAGCTTGACACTATCAGATGACACAATAACAATAATAGTCAACTCATCTACCTTCTAAATGATTAAGTCCAATCAATAAGTTGGCACTATTGTTTAAATTGATTTAACATATATCTATGTTCCAGATTCAGAGATTTTTTAATTTAACTTTCATATTACTTTCCACAATTACTAAATTTACATTGTTTTTTTTTCAATATACATTTTAGGTGACACTTTCATCAAAAGAATTATCATCGAGAGAAGAAATGTGTTCATCTATTAACTTTTTCTACTCTTTTTTTGTTGCATTTCAAATCTCTGAGCAATTCCTTCTCAAAGTTTTTTTTATATGAATAGATTTATGTGTCTGTCATACAAGTGAGAGGTGTAGCTACCTACAAAACCATATTTGATCCCCCATTTTCTACATAATAAAATGCCTGTACCAAGTCAGGAATATGACAGTTGTTATCCATTTCTTGTTAGGTGTTTGAGCTTTTGATTTTGCCATTTGATTAGGGATTTTAATTTACTTTTTGAATTTTCCTCAGCATTTTTGTTATTTTACATTTTACATCTGCTGTAAAGATATTCTTAATAAAGGGAACATTGATAATAATCAGGAAACTGAACTGTAGTGTGTTTTCTCATCAGTTGTAAAACTTCAAAATTAGTACCAATACAAAACAAATGTAGTTTATATTATTGTGCTATCTGTATATGACTTATTTTTGTGTGACTCAATCAGTGAAAATTACCTTGGTCATTTCCATAATCTTAAATATATAAATTAAATAAATAATTTGACAAAGAAGTAGAAGAATACATTTTTCTTTTATAAAATTCAGTAAGTTAAATTCTAATGCAGTACTGTTAACGTTGCTATAAATTTTTATGTTGACCAGTATGACTGAAATTCAAAATGTTTAGTGAGAAATTTTTTTACCATTCTTTCCAAATGACTTTTTTTAAATTTGTCAAAGATTGGATTCATTTTTCAATATATTTGAGAATATCCTTGATACACAACAAAAAGTTTTTATTTCAGATCAAGTACTTACAGTTAAACCCAACAGTTTTGTTGCCATGGAACTAACTCTCAAATTAGCAAAAGGTTTGTCCACATTCCAACTTTGCTCTAAATATTTGGTAACCCTCAGTGAAGCTCTCAAACTGCTTTCAAAACGAGATCTTATTCTTCTGCTCTCATCAAACTGAAGACAGAAAAAAAGGAATAACATTTAGATTAAGTTATACTAAACTTTACCTATAGCTTGGGAATAAAAAAATACTATGGCCTATTCATCGTGTTGACTCTTCAGTACACTAAAGACATATCGTTAATTTCTGTGTCATTTGATCTTTTATGGAGAGTTGTCTCATTGGAAATCATACCACATCTTTTTTGAATTGTGATAAGTTATGTATTTTAAGTGCAAAATCAATAGACTAAAGCATAAGAAAAATGTGTTAAGAAAAGAAATAGGTAAAAATTATTTTGAGGGCTTATAATGTTGGTCTCACAATTTTTATATTTCTCTTTCAAAATTTCAGAATAAAAATCAACTCTCTAAAGTTTTCATCCTAAAATAAAATGCTCCCAATGTCGTTCTATTTGAGAAACGAATTGTATTTCATTTCAAACTAAGAGACTAATCAATTAGTAGGTTTTTAGAAAAATGCTCCTAATCTTGACAAGTCAAAGTCAATGAGGTTTCCTATCATTAATACAAAATATCAGAGCAACAGAGGACCATATTGAGCTAGAAAGGTATGCAATCCATTTACTTTTTTCATCTTTGTGGTAATAAGATATGTCTCTATTTGATGTTCAGTTAGGTAAGTACTTCTAGATTGTCCATTTCCAGCTTCTATTTCATATTTGTCTTTATTGTGTAGTTTATCTAAGGTTGTCTTTGTCACATGTACTTTTCTGAAATGAATAAGAATACGTCATTTTAAAGACAAATATTTTGCATTGGCTAAATCATGTTAAAATGAGGAAATAAAAAATCATACAATATAAAAAACATAACAGAAGCTATCAGGACTCATTCTTCCCCTTTTGTATAGTCCTTTGGAACTCCTTGCCACAGACCATGGTTGCTTCTGATTCTCTTGACTACTTCGAGGGGAGAATAAGCATGTACAACTTTTAAGGACCAAAAACTAGTTTATAAAATTATCTCCCCTCTTTTGTTCTTAATAATGCTATCTTAAAATATTCTTGGTTGAAAGATAGGAAATTGTTTAAGATGTAGTACACATGTACTGCAAACTTTAATAGCACATTATTCAACAAAGTTATTTGCACAAATTAACTGGAAATTATCTTTTTTCAATTGATTTCCATATTTTGTTCTTATTTTGTACTGTTACACTATCTACTGTCACAGGTATTAAAGGGGAGGATTCACACCTTAGAATTTGAAGTGGAGACCCTGTTGTATAGTGGTTGTCATTTGTTGTTGTTCAACATATTTGTGTTTAGTTTGTTATTTTGTATATATTCTTTTTTGAATTGTCTTATAACATTTGTCATTTCGGTGCTTTTTATAGCTAACTCAGTGTTAGATGGGCTTTGGTTATATTTCAAAGGTTGTACCGTGAACTATGGTTTTTAGTTTGTATGTCATTTGGTCCCTTGTTGAAAGTTGTGTCATTGGCAATCATACCACATCTTCTTGCTTTAACTTTTATAATTGCAATCATACCACATTGGCCAGTTTACATGTGGTAAGTTCAGTAGTTTTGTTATTTTACTTTTACATGTAGTAAACATAAACTATCAATTAGAACACACTGTTGTTAAATCCAGAAAATAACATGTCTAGCAGCTTATCTCGATCTAATTAACAGGTTGGTTTTTTTATATAACAGATGGTCTTAAAGATACTGGAAGAAAGGATCTCATTACTGGACATTAGTATAAGTTACAGAATAAAATCAATAACCAAATATGACTGTACAGAATAATTTATATTTCTTGATATATTTTATTTCAAATCAATCACAATAAGTCATTGTCTGTTTCATTAATTAGTTACAAGCTGTTGATCATGAAATCTGCTTCAAGTCTATAACTATATCGTTAGAAGTCTATTACATGAAATCTGTTTCAAGTCTATAAAAAAGGGACGAAAGATACCAAAGGGACAGTCAAACTCGTAAATCTAAAACAAACTGACAACGCCATGGCTAAAAATGAAAAAGACAAACAGAAAAACAATAGTACACATGACACAACATAGAAAACTAAAGAATAAACAACACGAACCCCACCAAAAACTAGGGGTGATCTCAGGTGCTCCGGAAGGGTAAGCAGATCCTGCCCCACATGCCGCACCCATCGTGTTGCTTATGTGATTACAAATCCGGTAAATAGTCTAATTCGGTAGGTCAAATTCATGAAAGGGAAGGGGATTGTAGTTACGACGTAAGGAACATATCCGATATCATTTGTGAAAGGGTTATTCCATAACGGTCAACCAACTCGTGATGGCGTCGGTAAAATTTACGAAGGGATGATTTCAACTTCACCATTTGGAACTCTTGGTTTAATAGCTTCCTTAACTATCTTTAAAAGTCTATTTCATCAGCTTATTAGCAAATATAGAAAGTATTTTCCAGAAATGAGACAGACACCTCTATAGATTAGAGCATCAATGGTCTGGATACAATTGATTCTTAAACTTAACTAGCTGATAATATTTTTAATTGTGACAGTTATAGAAATAATGAGATATAGCATATTTAATTCATTCTTTGCCAACAACTTTAAAACCATTAGAAAAACAGATGAACATGTCACTATACAAAATAAATATAAAAAAAAAATGTGATGTAAATGTGAAGTAAAACAAAACACTACCGGTAAATGACCCAACAATAAAAAAAGTTTAGATTAAGTGAAATACTGTGGATTCATTATTATTTGTTGGATAAAAATTTCCAAGGGTTTTGTGAACCATGAATTCAAATGATCAATGAATTACAAATTTTTTATATAGGCTTTGTATGACAGATTAGTAAAACCACAAATTCATGCATTATCATCGAAAATGTAAATTTTCCTCAATTCATGAAAATTGATGATTCCTCTGCACATTGTGTACACCTATAATATTGTCTCATTATGGTAATAAGTTGACCTTTAGGTGTCTTTTTTGGTTTAATTTTGTATTGTTGGGTCATATAGTATCTCATGCACTAAGATAATAAGGGATGAGTTAGATACTCATATATATATATATAAACGGTTTAAATCTACAAAATGTGACTGTCCAGAGTCATCAACTAGGTAAATTGCTTTCATTGCTTACATTTATATCTTAAATTTAACAACTATCCTGGAACACCTCTAGATTATGTGTAATACCAGAAATACCCTGGAACACCTCAAGCTTAAATATTCTATCAGACTTACCCAGGAACCCCTCCAGATTCCATTTGATTGGCTGTTGTGACATCATCTGACCAGACATCATACTGCCACTTACTAAGGCCCAATACACCACTCAGGACCATGCCACTGTGTACACCAATTCTCATATCAACATCTACACCTGTTGCATCTCGTACCTCTCTGTAAACATAAATCAAATCTATAATCATCTTATTTGCTGAGAACAGGTTTTGACATTTTTTTGTTATGGCCAACACCATCAATGATGCTTTAAGATTCAGTAAGATATTACAGATTACAACTATCAAATGAAAATTAAATTGTTGGTTAAACACTCACTCTTAAACAAAAAAATACATATTACAGGGCGGTCATTTGAACTTGATTTTACCAACAATATTGCAGATTTTTTTCTTTACACTAAAGTTTGTCATAATTTTAAGTCAACTAAATTGAATATATAATTCCTTCTCAAAGATTAGTTTCTTTGTTTATTTTTGTAGACTATTTATGTCTATACCTCTTGTTTAGCAATGGTTAGACTCCCCCTTTATAGGTTGCACTTTGTAAACACAGCTGTTTCTCAAACCACAACTCTTTTGGGGAGATATTTAATATTGATAGATAATTGAATTTGTTTACTACTGGTTCCCAGTTATGATCTCTATGTTTCATCTCATAGAGATATAACTTGAGAATGTTACCTTTAAATATACATATGCATATTTGTCATTTTAAAATCAGGGATAATCCTAAAGTCAAGGTAAGCGCAGTTAAGAAGTTTAGCAAGTTTAGTGTTAGTTTAAACTCTTAGAAATTCAGGGTATATAAACATTGAAAATATGCCACACATCCCCACGTTATGACCTTTGAAAAAATAGTAGTGCATATGATTTTTCATTTCTAGGACATAGTTTTTTTCAAAACTTCATAGTAAAAGTGGTACAGTTTTAGCCGTAAATGGAGTTCCTATGGGAAATTGCATTGTTGATATTTACAGAAATGCAACCTATACACATATATCAGATAAACAGATATTGAATTGATAGACATTATCATTTTTAATATATATATCAGAGTATAAAATGCCACTGCACTGCAGGGAATATAGAACATCCCTGTGTACCATATGTACTGTTAATGTAACATACAATTTTGATAGCTTGAATTTTGATGTAAATTTATTGTGCATGTCCATTTTTACAAATGCATTCAGTTCTATTTGAGGATCCAGAGTGACAAGGCTAAACCTATGACAAATTCTATTATAGACAAGTTGACAGAGTACATTGTATCATTGTAAAAAATAGAAATACAAAAATACTGAACTCCGAGGAAAATTCAAAAAGGAAAATCAAAAATCAAAAGGCAAAATCAAAAGTCCAAACACATCAAACGAATGGATAACAACTGTCATATTCCTGACTTAGTACAGGCATTTTCTAATGAAGAAAATGGTGGATTGAACCTGGTTTTATAGCTAGCTAAACCTCTCACTTATATGACAGTCGCATCCAATTCCATTACATTGTCAATGAAACTATGACAGTCACAGAGATGATGGAATCAATTTATCCCATATATATATGTTTTATGTTTAATTGATGAAATGATTTTTTTTGTATAATTGCATTCAAAGAAAAAAGACATGTTGCCTATCAACTCTTTCTGAACATTCCAATTTTATATAGTAGCTGCTGCAGCAAAACCATTTAAAATTCTAATGTTTAATCCAGTTTCTTAAAATTTTTGTTAATACAGTAAATGACATTCCTCTTTTTCAGAGATAAAAAGTGTGAAAAGCAATTTGATTATTTATAAAACATGACATGTATCTATTTTACATCTATCATTAAAGACACTCAGACTGATACCCTGACAGGACTGGTTCCCATAAATGTAATAAAACTGCAACAAAATACCAATTTACTCCTGGGTTACCACCACTGACAATGACCAATAGTACAATAACAATCTCTGGCCATTTCGTGATGAGTTACATGTCTAGTGAGCTCAATAAAAATGACTGAAAGCTTTTTAAGTGTGATATGATTGAGTTTAATCCTCATAAAAACAAGCTAATACTAGATTTTAGCTGTAAACAGCATTGAATAGAGGATAATTCTCAATTAGATTATTCATATTGGTTTCCGATTGAATCTGTAAATGTGATACAGGGACTATCTATAAGTTAACAATTGTCAGAAGTTTGAAACTGTGTACTTTAAATGAGACAATTCTGCTTTTATACAATAGGTAGATTATATATCTCTATATAAAAATGTTAGAACATTTACTGTGTAGATTGCTGTTTTCTGATTCTAGATTACACCTTGTTATAAAGATAATAAAGAGGCAGTACATAGAAGCAGAGAGCAAAAAGAACATACCAATTTGTACATAGAAACATTTAACTACTATACTGCCATAAATTTGATACAATGTCTATGTTTTGTTGACTTGTAAAAGTAAATTGGCAAAAGAACAAGAGTGTTGCTCCTTTGTTGACTTTTTTACTTCCTGTTTTTTTTATTATTATATTGTTGTTTCATAAATACACCAAACCAATATCCTTCCTCCAAAATAGTTACATATAACTTTGTGTTTCATTGAAATATGAATGACAATTCAGGAATACAATTTTATTTTCAAATTACCGGATGTTTATTAAAATTTCAATTTACTAAGCTAAAACTTAAAGAAAATAAATCATTATCTTACATGGCATGTATTACAAGGTGTAATACCACCATTGATTTTCCCCTATTAGTCTTTGTTAAATTTGCACTTTTCAAAAAATTGTGCAGAATTTATCTTTGTTTCAAATAAAGAAATACTTGGCATGAGTAAAGTTTTATCCTGTCCAGTTCTATAGAAAAAGTTTCACATAACATTTCATTGCATATAAGAAAATAATCATCATTGGAAGTTAACCAATCAAATTTCTCCCCTTATTCTATCTGTGTACAAGGTTTAGTCACCATGTAACCTCAAGATTACAAAATTTTCTATAGAAATCACAAATAAAAAATAATGGTGTTTTGAAATACACAAGACATATGTTTATGACACAGAAATAGTTTTACTGCAATAAAATGTAGGATTAATTACCTACAACGGTAAAATTCAAGGGATTTTTTTTTAGACCTACTTTCGTATGCAACCGGATGTGATGTACCATGATTTGGTGGTATTACACCTAAAGAAGACCTTTTTGTTCAATAAACTGAATGTGACTTTTTCCTTTTGTAATACTGGTTATTTCAAGCATTTCTGTCAAGTTTTGTCATAATCAGTTCAATAGTCTGAGAAAAATAGTATATTGAAAGACAACATCTACAGCGATTTGAGCAAAATTTCTTCGACAAATCCAAACCAAGCCGCATCAAGATAGAATAGAGTGTGGACCAATAAATGATTAAATATCTATTTCATCTGCCTACAAACAGTTGAAAATGATACACAAGATGATTTTAGGAAGATAATATACCACTAATAAACCTCTTTGTCTTCTTTATAAGGTCTCTTTGTGTCAATTTATACCTCTCATTTCCTCAAAATTTCAACTTTTCAGGCCAATAAATAGAAATATTGGGGTAACTTTCACTCATTTATGGTAGAAATGTTATAAGAAATGAGTAATTGAAGTATTTAAGCAGAATGAACAATCCATATTAAAGTTAACTGTCTCCATGGAGGTTTCAATAAATCCTTACGTAAAAATTAAATTTACGCCGCGTTCCAAAGAGGGACATAAAAGGCTTCTCTTTTAGTGAATAACTTGTTGTTACAGCATTAAAAATAATTTCATCTACTTATAACTATATCTTTATTTAAGTATTACCTAGGAAAATGTTATATCATAGCAAAATATAAGAAATAAGGAGAAAAAGCCATACCCCCTCCAAAAAAATAAATATATGCACTTAGTATGGCTTGTTCTGTCAACTGAATATTCATGGTACAGTCCTATTTTAAAACAATTTTCTCATAAAATGTGTTTTGGAGACTCAATCCACTCAGAATATTTCACTTTTAGTATTATTTCACTTAAATAGCAAGAAATTTTAACACATGAGATTACTCACAAGGCCATAGGTGCATGTACAGCTTCCCATATTAGGTGTAATACCACCATTGATTTTCCCCTATTAGTCTTTGTTAAATTTGCACTTTTCAAAAAATTGTGCAGAATTTATCTTTGTTTCAAGTAAAGAAATACTTGGCATGAGTAAAGTTTTATCCTGTCCTGAGTTCTATAGAAAAAGTTTCACATAACATTTCATTGCATATAAGAAAATAACCATCATTGGAAGTTAACCAATCAAATTTCTCCCCTTATTTTATCTGTGTACAAGGTTTAGTCACCATGTAATCTCAAGATTACAAAATTTTCTATAGAAATCACAAATAAAAAATAATGGTGTTTTGAAAAACCCAAGACATATGTTTATGACACAGAAATAGTTTTACTGCAATAAAATGTAGGATTAATTACCTACAACGGTCAAATTCAAGGGAATATTTAAACCTACTTTCGTATGCAACCGGATGTGATGTACCATGATTTGGTGGTATTACACCTACAAGCAACTGGCTTTCAGTATATTTAGTCAATATGATATTTCACATTGTGATTTTAATACAGAACTGTTGTTTTTTAGTTCTCTCTATTTTTGCAACAAATTTTATTTCAATTTTAACTTTTTCCCACAATTGAATTATAACCCATTATCACACACAAAAATCTCAATCTGATTGGTTTTTGTGTAATCTATGATGACACCTTTATTAAATATTATTTTGTTTACAAATCATTAGTGTCATCTTTTAATTAATCAATTCATGAACAATAATGACATGGTGACAGTTCATTATTTTTTACCAAAAAACTATCAATAAATTTGCTGTTCTAGGAAAATAACAATATAATGGAGGAGGGGGAATACCCATTGATGAAAATGTTTCTGATTTGATAAGAAAGTGTTGATACAACAATATAGAGATGGAACTGCTGAGTAAAAACCAATAAACCAGAGGCTCAAATGAGTCATATATCATGCATCTTCCTTAATTAGCAATTAATGAAGTAAAAATAGTATGTAATAAAATGTGAGTGAAAAAAATATAGCAAAATGTGAGTCAATGATCTTTGGAAATTTTAGACAACTAGTTTCTCCCTTCTTTGAAGACTCATTGGTGGCCTTCAGCTGTTATGTGCTCTATGGTCAGGTTGTTGTCACTTTGGCCCATTCCCCTTTCTATTCTCAATTTTAACATATAATTAAATTAGAAAAATTGGCAATTGATTTTTTAGATTCTAATATATCTATATAACTTTTCACCTTTTTAAAAAATAAAAATGATACTTAATTCACTTCTTAAAAAAACTTTTAAAAAAAATAGTAACTTCCTGATAAATATCCAACATCTCTTCTGTCAAATTTATAAACACATTATATATTTCATGTGGCCTGATAAAGTTTAAACTTGATCAATATATAATTTTCAAATATAGTCATATGATCACAATGAAATATTTACATGATTATGGATATGAAACTTATACCTAAAATATGTCTTTTATACTTCAGACAGACATGAAATTTATATCTTTTCGACATGTCATGTTTGTGTAAAAATATAACAAAAGTAATAAATATGGTCAAATTAATTATTTACAAAATATCCTCTGAATTTATGATGAATTGAAGAATAATGGTTTCACCTAGTTTTTTTGTAGTTCCTAAAATAAAAACATTATAAATTCATTAACAAGGTCTAATAAATCATTGTCTAATAGGTCATCCTTTGTTTGTAGCGTAAAAGTACTACAGAATATTTTATATATTATACTGTGTTGTTTGATGCAGCAATGATTTCAGATAATTAATCAGTACTAGGAATCTATCTGACTGAATCCCATAAAAATATGCATGATTGTTATAATTCTCAAATAAAATATAAAATCTATATAAAAACATAAATTGAAAAAAATTAATATTAAAAATTTAAGACCTATACAAAGCTTACTTTATAAAATGTATGGGATACAAAATTGTAAAGGAGAACTTGTGTAGGGGTCAACTAATTTTAAATCATCATTAAAACCAAAACAGAATAGCTCAGGATAAAGTGAAGTTAAAACAAAATTTGTGTACTGATAGCCATTTCTTCTTAGCAATATTGGCTTTACTGGATGGCATCAACCATTTTCATTCTTTCTTCACACAGTTACCTGACCTTGACCTGAGTAAGGTGTATGCAGGTATACACAGGCCAAACACACATAAAAACCTACCTAATAGCATCTATCATCTTCAGTCCCATATTAACACAGTTATCAGCATGATTTTCATTAGGTGTAGGTAAACCAGATACACAATAATAACAATCTCCTAAAATCTTGATTCTCATACAATGATTTTTCTGAAAAACAAAACAGACAACTTATGTTTTTTTTGTGTTGTTGAGTTGCTGTATCATTTATTGATATCCCACACCTCCTTTTATTTAGATATGTTGTAAGGACATGTAGCCTGTATCAAAGTCAGTAACTGCCATTTTATTTGAAATTCAAAGTTTACATCAATCATTTTTGTATAACAGAAAAAGAAATGGACAAGACCTATTGGAGACAGAGTCAATGCAAAAAATGAATAATGACTAATGGACAAATGGTAGTATACAAAACTTTACTGTAGAAAAAATAAAAACATGAACCCAACAATAAACAGAAGTAATATTAGGTGCTTTTGGAGGGTAAGCATAAGTATTTCACTTTCTCTGTTACATTCTACTCTATTTCTATTCATTGTTGTTTTATTTTGTATTTTTTATCAGATTCCAGTTGGTTTCATTGACTTATAAACTATTCAATAGGGTTATTCTCAAAAGGGGTAAATATTTTCTGCTGAGTTTAAAGCAAGAGAAAAGTACAAATAAAACGTGGTTTATAGAACTAAAGATACAGTGCAATATAGCAGACTAATAACATGTGAACTGAAGAATCATCAGTTCCTTCATCATATTCAAATGAAAAAAATATGTAGTTAAAATACCTTTGCAAGCTGGTCAAATCTTCCAAACAGTTCATTCAACATTTTGACAAGTTCTGAAGCCGTACATTCTGCTGCCAGTGGGGTAAAGTTGACAATATCTGCATACAGAATACTGAAATATATACCAGAAAAATGTACTAAGCTGGATTTGTTTATTTTCAAGGGTATTAATTTTTGTGGATCCAGGAAATCTTGCATTTTTATGGGTATTTGTTTTGAGGTTTTGTCAAAATCTGTATACAACCAAATAGCAAATATGTGATTTGTTGAACATTGAAATTCATGGTTCATCTGTTCCAAAATTGGTATCCCATGAATAAAAATGAATTCACAGTATGTTGGAGAACATTAACTCTGTTGCTTTGTAATTGTAAATCTTTGTAAGAACAGAAGTCAGGAAATAAGATGAAAAGTAAATTTGAAATAAACGTACAAAAAAATAATTAAGCATTTAATTTGCAATGTATGCAGTAAACAGAGAATATCACATGGCTATTTCATTATCACGACCCTATAAACCTGAAACAGGCGTACCTGCTAAGGCTCTTTTTTAATGACATGACGTCATAAATATTAGGAATTTTTATACCTTTGACTTATATGTATCAATATCATCACAGATGGCTGATACAGCACAATTTCTATTGATTGTAATTTACACATGTATTAAATACTAAGTACGTATATAATAAATCCTTGATAATAATCCAATTAATACCTTTCTACTGTCTAATAGGTCCTCTGGTTACAACTTTCCATTATACTGTGATAATGCTTCGTGACCACATGGTGAACTTTAGATATACTCTAACATAGGGTACTGTATAAAAATGTATCAGACTAATTTTTGAACTTTTGCATGCAGCATAGATTTAAAACTTGGTGTCATATATGTTGTTTTTGGTATATCTCCAGATAGATATCTGATACAATTACATGTATATATGTTTTTAATTGACCGCCCTCTATTATATTATAGAATATAATCCTTTATTACAGGTATCTGATACGATTTAATATGTTTTTAATTGACTGACCTCTATTATAATTGATCGACCTCTATTATAATTATGGAATATAATCTGTTTAATACCTGACATCTGAATGTTGTTGAACATAGAGATCATAGAATGAATCTGTGGGTGACACCATCTTCTGGGTGATATCTTCCTTCATTTCTTCAACAATATCACCGGGTATACAACTGTTTAACAATTCTTCCTGCAAAAAATTATAAAATAAAACTCCACATTATTATAGGCCAATATACCATGATTTTTAAAAGAATTAAATTATTTTTTCATCCTTTTGTATATTTCATTTGAGGTTGAATAGTTTGATCAAAGTTGTCTTTATAATGTACTTTTAAAATATATACATTTTTTGTAAATTATGTTCTCATAACAGAACTGATTGAAACTATATATCTTCAACACCTGTGTATTTTTTACGATTTATGTTAACCTTTAAAATCTTTATTTCTATAAAGTTTAGATGTCTTTTTGTTATTTGAGTCATTGGTTTGTATTAGAATACACCCAACATCACTTGTACTTGTATCTAAAATGAATAAGCTGAAGTTTATGATTGCTAAACTTTTAATTAATGCTCTTTTTTCTATTATATATGCTTGTTTGCATATATGTACTGATTTTATTGTATAAATTTGGGTACACACTTTTATATCAAATTATTCTATTAAATGAATGGTAACTGAGAGAGAGGCTGTTTGAAGCCTGACAATAAAGATCATTTCCACACTTTCACATCTTTCTGTGATCTTTACCTAATTGCTGTTGGTGAACATTTCATGTTATAGTATACAATGTATAACTTTGTCTCCCTTTGTATCAAGCCTATATATATAATTTGAGGCAATTATAATGTTATGATTGTATGATAATGAGGTTATCTATATGGTTTATATCTATAATAAGGGTGAGTTGTGAGACCATAGGTATTTTGTTATTGCTATTTTTTCTCTATGACCTTGGTTAATGACATCATCAAGTTCTCACTCTACTCGACTAAGAAAAAAACATTATCTATCCAGTACGTCACAGGAGATGGAAAAATTAACACACAAAAAGACCAAACCTAATTTTAGGATAATAGCGATAATACCAATTATCACTGTAATTCTTACTCCTGGTTCAGTAAGGGATTTATCCCTTTACGATTATCCAAATTATTTAACATAAATACACAATTTTCAAAGATGGTTTTTGGATGGGAATAAGTGTTTCTTTAGGTCAGAATACATTAGCAAGTATTTAAGTCATTATGGAATGCAAAAGATTGTCAATATTCCAAAAATAAATCCACACCAAAAGATAACAAAAGTTTGGCCCATACAAAATTGTATGCCATATGAAATGATAATTATTCGGTATCAGTCACAATGGCATACAAGATATGCTCATTGTTGAAGGCTGTACTGTGACCTATAGTTGTTAATTTTTGTGTCATATTTGGTCTCCTGTGGAGAGTTGACTCAATAGCAATCATACCACATCTTCTTTTGTATAAGATATCCTCATATGCTGATAAATACAATTATTTTTATTTGGCCTGAAAGTACACACTGCTTTGAGCACTTATTTAATTGTTTAGCCTAATAGAACATCTTTTAAAGGATCATAATTTATAGTGATTACTAAATAATTTTCAAATCATATTTTCCATGCAATCCCTGCATTAAATCGGTGAAGAATAATCAATCCACTAGACAATAATGTCCTTCATCATGCAGCAAATAAAATTTAATTATTAATCAGAACACACTAAACTTTTAAAATCATCCATTCAAACAGGAAATTTATAAAAAGATATTATACTTTGAGAGATAATGTTTTCAACGGTTTTATAGTATTACATAAACATGCTGAAATATTTCAAAAAATTAAGGCATATTCAAAATGTGCAATTCATTTTCTGTGAAAGTACAAGTTTCTTTTGCATCAGAGTATACTTTTAATTCAAAAATTAAATTGTATCTAGAACTTCAATGGTAACAAACAAAAGCAACAACAAGGACACAGACACAAAACCATCTTAACACTATCTCAACCATTGACATCAGTTAAATTTAACCTCTGACCTTGAGAGACACAAAACAGCATATCTTAGGACATTTATATATATTTATTTAGAATGGTAGTTGTAGACTGTGAAAATTCTTATCTGAATAATCCTCAGTCATTAAACAAAGTTTGAAAAATTTCAGACACCCAATTAAGTCTGCATAAAGTTATCTCTAGAACCATTGACATCAGCGTTATCTTTGGCCCCTGACCTTAAAAGACAAGAGTTATCCTCTCTTCATTGTCAAATTAAATTTAAATGTTCCAAGTGCAAGAGTTCGTCCTTAACCCTTGGTTTAAAATTGATGATCGTTGACCTCTTACCTTGAAATTCAATAGAATGTTTTCCATCATAGGAAGTTTGAAAAAATAAGAAATTTAAGCTGTAAAGACTGCATCATATTGAAAAGGTTTTGATTAGTGTATAGATTGTGGTTATGATTATGTGGTCAAGACTTGACATATACCATAAAAACTAAGCTTAATGATCTTTGACCTCTGACCTTGAAAGGCATTGAGGTAACCCCCTTTAAGGAAATTTATAAAAGATTGACTTACTGTTTATCTTTTATCATTATTGAAATGTTTTGAATCTTGAATTTTGACCTTTTATCTCATGGTGATTGTGTTTGCTATGTAAGTAGAATGTCAGATGTTTGCAAACTTACAGACAGACAGTAACTTTCATGGATGCACATATCTATTTACTGTGGATTCATTTATTTTTGTGGGTACCAATTTTCGTGGATTGATGAAAACTTGCATATTCATGGATATGTAAATTCGTTGTTTTGGCAAACTCTGCATACATTCCTTTAGAAAATCTGTATTTCGTTGAACATTTAAATTAGTGGTTCCCCTGTCCCAACGAAATCCACGAAAATTGGTATCCAACGAATATTAATGAATCCACAGTATATGATCCCTTTCATATCTTTGCTTAAGGCAACATATAAGTTAGAGTAGACAATTACATTGATTCTAATTTTTAGAGATGATATATATATCTTTATTTTTACTGACATGTGGAAAACCAAATAATTTTTCGACCCTATATTTTCATGACCAATAATTTGTTCTGTCATGAAAATGAACTGAATGTCAAGGGTTGGCAATGGCAGACATTTGCTACCATCTATCCATTTAAAAGGGGGAAATTGACATTTTCACTGCACGATTTTACCTTTTATTATGATAAGATCATGTAAAATAAATTAACTTTCTTATAGGAGTTCAAAATAGATATCATTAATTTATGAAGCACCTGGGTCTAGGCATTACATTTGCAATTCTTTTTACAAGGTACTAAAATTTCTGCAATTACTGACATTATAACAAAATGTTCTTGTCCTGAAGGTTTATTTCAACAGGAATTAATTTCATCTTAATCTAAATAAATCATTCTGGTATAGTGATTTTAAATCTACAGGGCATTGGGAACTCATATACCATATACTATACAATTTCATTTCTGAAATCGTTAGTAGCCAGAAACCTATGAGATATATTGAGCCTTCAAGTGCATTAATAATCAGTATCTTATTTTATAGGTATTAAGTTCATGTACTTGAAACTATGAATAATTCTAAGGATCATTTTGATCTTTTAGTGCAAATTAATCATAATTGCATCAAGATTTTGAATTTTTGTTGACTTTTTCATAACATCAATATAATAACCATTGTTTAAAATATAAAGTCATAATTAAATAATTCAGGAAACTCTTTATTTATTTACTCACAAAGACAACAAGAACAAAACTACCAATGGCAGTGGAACAAAATATTTCCTTACATTCAGATTCAAGTACAAAATATCCAATTACTATATATATGTATTGTATGTTCCAGGATAACACATGAATGGTTTTGACTTTAAAGATAGTGATTGGATATTAGGGACTTGAATCTGAATGTAAATAATGATATTGTTCCACTGCTGACTCTTGGTTGTGTTCTTAATTGTTGTCTTTGTCTCCAAAACTACAAGTTTTTCCCTTGAGCATCATCATAGTGACTTTAACCCTTTCCTCCATAGTGACGCCTTTTGACGCCACCCCCTTTACTCCATAATGACGCCTTTTGACGCCTGTGTAGTACCTCAGTTAAAACGCTTTGACTACAAAGTGTCTGTAGTAGACTAAATAAAATTTGTATCCAATATGAAAAGGAATATCATAGAAATATCTGACTTAAATTTATTTGATGAAATATTTGTTTTTCGCTATGCATTAATACTTGAAATCATATTTTCAGAATTTCATTAAAAAATCCTATGCGAATCAAGTATGCAAAAAATAAAATTCAATGGAGGAAAGGGTTAACCTGCACTGCACTTAAGCAAAAAGTCTTTAAGGGTGTATCGTTTTCTTTTTGTGGGGGTCAAAGAAAATAAATAATCTTACTAAAGGTAGAACAAAAAATATTATTCCTTTGCATGTTGATCTTGATAGCCAAATCAACATTTGATTGGTTGAAACGTTTACACGTGATGTCGAACAAAACTTCATATTCACCTCTGAGTATCATATTCCCCTTTGATATGTCTGGACTAAATCGTGCGACTTTACGGGTGGTTAATGTACCTTACGTCTTGAACTAAGCTGTAAAAATGCCTGGATGCTAACTAATATTTGAAGTTCAGATAGTATACAGAGCTTAGGCAGTGGAATAAAACATTAATTTCCCTTGGCATCGGGAGATATGAAGATTTGTTCACCCTCCAAAAATCATATTTCCCTCTTGCATAGCCCTCGTGAAATATGGATATTCTTGGGTGAATTAATCTTCATCATTATTATAATCTCCTTCACGCATGGGAAACTAATGTATAATATTCTGTAAAAGAAAATTCAGGAAAGGGTTGTGTACAACAGTGAAAATAAATATTTACCAGGTGAAGTCCCAAAATATATAACCATGCCCATATAGCAATTGATGAAAATCAAATGATGATCTTCTATTTCAATTGATTCACACCTATTTTATTAATCTGATTATTTGACATTATCATATCATTAAAATTCATAGAGCTTAATGACATATTTCATGACCAAGGCAGATTAACATATAGATACAGGAAGCAATTATAACAATGGTTGTTTTAATAACCTTGATATTATAAATACATGCATGTATGGCTGGTTTCCAACCATATGAAATGACATGTACATAACATGAATAATATTAGACAAATTACTTCTGTAATTAAAAAAAAAAAAAAATACTTTACAACATATCTTACTTAAACCTGGGACCAATATATTAAGCGGTAAAAAAATTGTTCTTTTGAATTGACCAAAACACATCATTATCAGCATTATATTACAGGATAAGAAATAATTAAGTATGAACGAAATTGTCACGGAATAGTAGTTCCTATATAGTATAAGTTCCAAATGGAAACAATATTCTGGAATATTATTTCCAGTGGAATAAATATTACAGTAAATGTTCCTAACGGAATAAATGGTATAGAATATGTGCTCCAACAGGAACAGTTATTATGGCATTGTTTATAACAAAGTTTCCATATGAACTTCTATTAGGTGGAACAAATATATGTTGACAAAATGACCAAAACAGTCAAACCTGTAAAATATTGACTTGCCGCCAATGACCACAACTTCATTCTAAAATATACCAACATTGTCAAAAGTCATTATCTTGATTCTTTTCTCTGCTCACACAATATAGAACTAGTTTTATCCCAGAGAAGCATATTATACTTTGATATTATAGAATTATTTTCAATCCTAGATCAGCAAATAATTGTTCATACAATGCCAATTCCACATTGACTTTGATTTTATATGTAGAACAAATAATATTTTTTATTCCTTACACAATGGGGAATGGTTATATTCAAACGTTAATAAATAAATTGGTTTATTAATAAAATTAGCCCCCAGAATTGTCATATTCTATCAAAATTGATTCAAATATATAATGGTAAATCTACCAAATATTAATAAATGTCCACTAATCGAAAATGCCTTTTCTGTTTATTACTATCAAAATTAATAGAAAAACATATGTGAGTAAGACAGTAACCCAAAAACAGAAGAAAAAAATTCAGAACACACTTGTATCAATTAACTTAAGTCAAAACATAGCATTTAAAGTTAACTTTCCGGGAATTAAATATTTCACAACAGCTGGAATAAAAGTAGTGATCTGATTCCAGCCAAGTTAAATTCACACGGAATCATAATTTTCTTATGAATAAATTGTTTGATATCATCATGAATAAAGGAAGCAAAAGATACTAAGTGGTTGAACAGGTGCCCTATACAATATGTCAAGGTCAAATTACCCAGTCTAAAGGTGAATGAATTAGACCATTACCTATCTGTCAGTTATACTAGGCTCTTAAAATAACCAAAAAAAATCAGGATATGACAATGGACAACAACTGGTCTTTTGTTTCTGACTTGGGAGACGCACATGAACATGCTGCAACATGTTAAATTTTAACTGTAAAATACCCCCAAAAAATGTTTATTCAAAGATAGCATCACTTCCTAAATAATTTACTGATCATTCAAGGACAAAGCCACAAAATGATTTATATTATATATTATAGATTAAAAGGATATTTTTTAGACTCCAAGGAGTCTTTATTTATTCACCTATATAAGCTTCTATGCATAACTCTGATACAATAAAACAAAAACAATTATAGGAACAATCATAGGGTATATTATAACTTTTATTTAAATTAGGTTTAGTAGCTATAGAATCAGAGATACTACATAGATGTGTCTCTGGTAGAATTAAAGACTCATATTTGTGTTGAAAAATTCATATAATATCAATGTTATGCTAAGTTGCCCTGGAAGCCAATAATAGTAGTTTTTATAGTCATAAACCGCAATCTAAAAAGGATTGTAAATTGATCATCCACCAAAGTTTGGTAAGAGCTTACAGCTCACAGGATTGTTACAAACAAGTTTTTTTATGGATGTTTTGTCAAGTTTTTACATAATGTGTAGTTGGCAGATGTGGTCAAGATTAGATCTTAGTTTCCACCATTCAGATAGAGAATCATTTTGTAATCATTTAACAAATGACAAGTAGTCATTGAGGCCTCTTTTGCCATTTTTTGTCAAGTTGTATTCCTCCAATTCTAATGACAGCCATGTATAATGGTGTTATGGGGCTACCGAACAAGATCAAAGCCGACACTGCAAGGGCTGTAATATATATATAGCCAGTCAAATTTGTAAAAACTTCCATTGTTGTCGAAAAAGATCAAAAAAGGGAATCATAATTGTATCAATCCCCTACATTTGTTTTTCAAAAAATTATCTTTTAAGATAAGTATCGGTAATAGTTTTGTTAATCTTCTTTCTTAATCGAAAGCTCTGGGCTAATTGTTTGATGAAGGTCAAAGGGTCATGTACCATTATGTATAAATATATGCCTCATCTACCTTAATGTGGTACTTTTTTAACAATAATAATAGTAAATGCTCACGGTTATTGTATAATATATATACCCAGTAGTTATATTTAAACAACCAATCAATACACAGTATTTGAAACTTTGCCCTTACATATTGTATGCATTTGTCGTCCATAATTTGCCTAGTAATTTGCATTTGCTGGTCACAAGTTGACAATAGAGTTTAATACATTTCTTTTAATCAGGTCACTTACAGGAAACTTAAAGAAAAAAATATCACGAATTGAATTCAATAATTAATGGAACTGAAATATCACTTAAACATCAGGACAAATCTATTATGTCATACTAAGAGGATTACTTCCCTTTTATCTTACTTTTTTCATTAAACCAGTTTTATTTATGATTGATTATTGAACTTTTTATACTAAGTAATGTTAATAAGTGAACTCTGGTATTTAACATTAGTTTTATTATAGAGATGTATGTCTCTTGTTATAACTTGAGAATACAGATCACTTGTTCTTATAACAGCAAAAAGAGTCAGGACTATAATAGTCTTTAATTTTATAATTAGTTGTACATTTTGTACCATAGATATAATACCTATGTTTGTACTGCTTTACCTCTTTGAGATATTTAGATTATATCAGTTCAATAAGATACTGTAAATTCAGAAATTATTGAGTACATTTTTTATGAGGGCAACCAATGGGGCTTCAATACAGAAAGAAAATCCTGCACCTTGAGGCGAGCTTCAGTTGGCCCCTTAAACCCTTTTATTTCAATAATACCTGTTGTTTCTTTTCTCTCTCTAGTTTCTTCATTGATTGTATAGAGTTTCTGGCCTCCAGGAACGTCCTTCTGTGTGTCAGATCAGTTAGATATTTATGATACATCCCTATCATATTGGCACATAAGAGTATTATAAAATTTGACATAAGCTGAAAGATAAAATTATAATACTATAAAGAATATGTAAAGCTACAAAAAGTATCAGTTAATTAATTGATAATTCTTATGTAAAGGATTTAGATAAATTATTATTTGACTTTGATATATTGTATCATTTGCAATTCCAACTGCATTTTGTCACATAAAAAATTGGTTCAATAAATACTTTTAGAATCTTAAATCCTACAGGTCGAGATGATGTTTAATATTTTCTATCACCTGAATGTCAGGTGTACAAAAATAAGAAAAATATCAAACGTACAATAAGGACTACAAAAATTCAAAATGGAAAGTCCTTTATCAAACAGCAAAATCAAAAGCTCAAACACATCAAATGAATGGAATACAACTGTCATATTCCAGACTTGGTACAGGCATTCTCTTATATAGAAAACGTCTTTTATGGTGGATTAAACTTGGTTTTTTCTTCTTTAGATTTCTAGCCATCCTTCAATTATTGAATATTATTTGCTGGGGGTTGACTTAAAAAACTTATAATTTACACTTTAGCAACAAAAAGCAAAATAAAAAAATAAAAAAATCAACATAAAGTTATGAACATGTACATTTGAAAAAAAAAAGTTAAATTTGTTTTTAGTTTTTTGTGATAAAACTATATACATTTGATAACATAATAATTAGTGATAGAATATGGGGACGAGAGCAGATTCTGTGATCATACTCTTGAATCCCTCTACTGTACTGCATGATACTATTTGTTGTGGCAGATGATTCCAATTTATAACAGTTCCCTGGATAAAATGAATATTTATAACTGTCTTTAGGTGTTTGTATTTGCCTAAGTGAGTGTGGATTGCTATGTCTGGTTCTACTGTCTAGTGGTATCAAAAGTTTATGTGTAGGGACTGCAACAATTTCATGAATAATTTTGTAAAAGAAAACAAGTCTGTATTGTAAACTCTAATTTCCAGTGGGTACCAAATTAGGTCTGTCATCATTTCTGAGCTGGTGTTATGGAAGCCGTTTTATAGCTATCTTAAAATCTCACTTGTATGAAAGTTCCATTTTATTGACAACAATTAAGGTGCCTCTGAGTTGGGACTATTATACTTAAATTAGTATAATAGTCCCAGCTCAGAGCAAAACAAAATGACAACAATTGGTAAAACTCAAAATTTGGGTATGGCAGTCAATATGATATTACAATGTATATTATTAACTACAGTAAAATAAAACAAACCAACAAAGAAAAACAAAACTACAAACAGACACACCACAGAAGGCGTGGAATTAATATTCAAATTGATTCAAAATTTACAAGTTTTTTTATCCTTTTGAAATGACTTTACTGTGAGCTCCATTGTCAAATTTCAACTTTCTTATCCTTTAGTAATGTCTTCTCCTTGGGTTTCATTTAATCCAAGTCTTAACATAGCCAACACAATAAATCTGTTCAGCAAAACATGTTGTAATTTCAATTTTCAAGGGAGATAATCACTTAACTTTTTCAACCTTTTTCTATTTTAAAAAGAGATCAGCAAAACTAATACTTTTGGATAATTGTTTCATTTGCTTTCAATCAAAATCATAATAGAATAAAACTTGATGTCCATGAAAACACAAATCAAGTTTGAAATCAATACCATATAATTTATCTACAATTACATATCATAAGTGAATGTGTCCATAAATAATTTAAAACTATAGCCAAAAAAATGTCCAGGATTAAAAACTGAAATGATGAACTTCTAATTCCAAACCAAAGGAAAAACAAATTAATAAAACTTGATTATCTCCCTTTGAAGTTAAAATTAAATTTAAAATTCAAAATTCATTTAGATCAAAGGTGCAACTTTGGCCTAAAAGAAATTATTGTGACATTTCCAAAGGCCATAAGTATATTGTTGATATCAGCCCATATGAAACTGTTATAATATTAACATGTTTGCCAGACATTTTATTGTATTCCCATTTGTCATTTTGCTGACTACAAATGGTCTATTTACATCTATTATATCACAAGTAATTGTCAAGTCTGTTTGCTAAATTTAATGAACAAACCAATTAAGAGATACCACAGACATAAAGTCAATCTCCTGAAGAGCTCTTCAATGGTGAGGTACTAGTTGTCCTCTATTGTTTGATTACGAATTCACTTAATTTTCCAATTATTGCAATTTATGATTAAGTACATCTGTTAAAAACATTCAATGTCATTCTAAATGAAACTTTTCAATCACACAAATGTATTTATGATAAATCAATATAATTTTCTAAGGCCTAAGTTGTACATTTTGTTTGGAAAATGAAAGACTTCCACCATTTTTGTTTTCAATCGGCAAGTTACTATTGTCAAAACCAGAAGTCGGAAGAGAGTCCAATTGTTAAAATGATTGAGTTGCTATTTACTTTAACATCAATAGACTACAACAAGCTTTGTCAACTGTTATCAGTATAACTTCTTCCTTTAAGCCATTTGGAATTACCGCTTCATCTCTTTAAACAAATATCACAATCACCGTAAAAAAAAGTGTTTCCCCTGAGCTAATATGATGATCAATTGAACCAACTAAAACTGACTTATATAATGTGGTTTGTGTCAATTATGAAAGCATTTAGGAAACATTGCAATGTTTTTATTATTGTGAAAAATGCAACTGCGTTATAATTTCAATATCTAAGATATGATTTTTTTTATATGAATCCAACAGGGTTTTCTGAATATCGCATTAGATTAAAATGCATTTTAGTCTAATGCTATAATTTTTGAATTTACAGTACTCACTCACTCTTACAATTGTTTTGATGTCTTTCTTTCAACAGTGTAACATGAATTTAATTATAATAAAGAGGATATGGTATGATTGACAATTAGACATTGACTCTTCTCAAGAGACCAAAATGACCCAGAAATTAACAACTATGGGTCTCTGTATGGCCTTCAACAATGAGAATACCATAGTCAGCTATTAAACCATAAATTTGGTATATTGCAATTAAGATTCTCAATCAATAAAAAGCAAAACTATAAAATGTGGTGTTCATTTAAGCTTCAATACCCAATAACTGCCATACCATTTCAAATAGGGTCCATTATGCCAAAATGTTTTCAGAAATTGCAAATATTCAAAAGATGTGATAACATTTTAAAGGAGAGAAATGTGATAATAAACATAGGCAACTTATGATGTTTCAAGGCCAATTAATATAAAGTATTAATTTTAGTTAATTTATAAATTTTGGAACACATTTTGTTTAGCGGCAGCTAAAGCCCACCTCTGTGTGTGTGATTTTCTTGCTGTGTTGAAGACCAATTGTTGACCTTCAACTGTATTCTGCTCTTTGGTTGGGTTGTGGTCTCTTTGACACAATTTTCCAATTTTCAATCTCAATTTTATATGTAATTTTCACAGGCACTTGTCTCAGAATTTTTTTTCCTATATACCTTAATATAACACAAGGTACTTAACTAAATTTTTGAATAATGACACCCAGTCCCAAATTCCCGTTATTTTATTTATTTCTCGGTTGTCAAACCTTCTTAAACTTAATGTGCCGTAAATCTAAATTGATTTATCTACACAATGGTATATGACACGACTATCATTGTTGTCGCGATCATTAGTAGCAGGCCTCAGAAGTCGGTCAACGGGATGTTTTTTGCATTAGTCTCAATTTTTGGCAACACCCAGCCCGCAGTGATTGAATTATTATAAAAAATTATTAAAATAAAAACTGTCAGCGTCCCTCCGACTATGAATTATTACCTGTATTGTAAATTCTATACAGATTATGTGAAACAAACCCAAATAAGTGTGTTATGAAACAGATGTGTACACAACGACACTAATGTAGAGTTATAAATTGACCAAAATTTCCCACATTTATTTTTAGCCAAACGATTGACCAATGAGAAACCAGTATAAAATTACATGCGGACTGGGTGTTGCCAAAAATTGAGACGAATGCAAAAAAACATCCCGTTGACCGTCTTCTGAGGCCTGCTTCTAATGATCCTGACAACAATGATAGTCGTGTCATATACCATTGTGTAGATAAATCAATTTAGATTTACGGCATATTAAGTTTAAGAAGGTGTGACAACCGAGAAATAAAAAAAATAACGGGAACTTGGGACTGGGTGTCATTATTCAAAAATTTAGTTAAGTACCTTGTGTTATATTAAGGTATATAGGAAAAAAAATTCTGAGACAAGTGCCTGTGGTAATTTTGCAAAATTTCAGATTTAAAAAAATTTCATGCTTTAAAAATCCTATAACATTTTCCAGTTTTTATATTCAGTATATGATATTATATAATAATCTAAATTCTGCTTGTTTTATTTTTTAACCATGACATTTAGAGTGCATAAATCTGATATGAATAAATTAGAAAAACAAACATGTAATATTCATTAATAACAAATAAAAATTCACACGGCCTAAAACACTATAAGGTAATTAAGTAATGAAAATTAAGTAGACCAAATAGTACTAAGTTCATTAACAATTCTGTTTTCATATTTCATGGTATACGCAGTCATCTGGTGTCAACCCTGGAGGGATTTACTTTTTAAAATTGTCGTGACATAAAATTAAAGATATATAAAGCAATCAAAAAGAAACACTAAAGAGTTGACAAAAAGTAGCTATTAGTGGCAACTTGTGAAAATCCTTTTAAAAAATATTACCATAAATACAACAATATTGTATTTAAATCTGAGACCACTTAAAAAAGAGTATTCTAATGTATCCTTAATAGCTGTTAATCCACTTCAGCACATCAAACTTAGTTCTTACGTGTCAACTTTAAATATAAGACGTTAATGATTTAGTTTATTAGAAAATATGTCATTTCAAAATATCCCATAATATTGTACATATAATAGATAGATGGCTTCATACAGTCGTAATGTAAATACTCTCAAATTTCCAATTAGAAGGACAATTGTACTGTATAATTTGAATTTCTTAATCTCCCGAATTCCATTTAAAAAAAATGTTATTTTTATAAATCATGTAAATGTAATTTGCAAACAAAACAAAAATGATATAAAATCAAGAACTGTATGGCTTTTTTCCAAGACTTCACCAAATTCTGTAAAGTACTATGATTAAGCTTAGTCTCTGCAAAAATCATCTTGTTTGACCGATTTTGGATACAATCATGTTTAAAATCTTAGTTGAGAACTTCATGGTTTAAAATAGATATACCCTAACAATTGATAGTACTGTTAGTAAACCATGATTGAAGTGAAAAACATGAAAGAAATTTATATTGGCTTGTCAATTTCATCTCTTGACTTCAATTTCTCTGACTTATAGTAGTGAACTTTTTCTCCACAAAATTGATAGATCCAATTTATTGTAAAATATTCTAGAAAGCAATTTCTATAAATAAGATAAGTCAATAATCTCAATACTAGGAAATTAGAGAACATTTATATGATATAAGAAAGAAGTATAAAAACTTTCAATGATTGATAAAATCCTTTGAATTCTGATCTTCATACAATATAACCATTGGATTGAGAAATATGCTGGAAACAACCACGATTGTTAGCACAAACCATGCAGGAGTGGTCCAGGATTTAAAAAAAATGGGGGCCCTAGTTAGCCAATGTTAGTAAAAAGTCAATACATTCATCATAAACTGTGAACCAACTTATCTTTGTTGATACTTTATTTCACATAATGCCGTCCCTAGCTCACTTTGCATCGATTTAACTTCATGATTTTCAAATTCATAAGATGTACTTAGATGGAAAGATCAAAGTGTATAGTCTAATATAGTGCTTTCTTTATACTCACTAAAGTCTCAAAAATAAATTGAACACGAAAGTTAAGTTGGTTTACAATATGTTGCTACCCCCGGTACATGAAGTGGGGTCAGGGTCTACATCCCGCCACTGCCATGACAAAGCCAAAGAATGGTCATCTTTCAATTAGTCTCTTATACACATTAGAAATTCTAAGAGCTAAAGCAATCTAATCTTAACAGAATTTGATAAAGTGGTAGTATAAAAATAATATTTAAAATTGGATATGAAATTATTATATGTCTAGATGCAATATTATGAATAGTGGCTTCACAGCACTTGCCAAATTATGAAAAAATTCAATGAAAAAAAAACACCAGAAGGTCAGATAATCATAAACAATAGGACAAATTTATAATTTCCTAGAATGAGTAGGTTTATGATTTTGAAAATCATCAGACAGTGAATGAAAATAGATCAAACATAAAAAAAATATGGTGTGATATTAGAAAATCATCTGATACAGAATGAGGGGAGATCAAACATAAAAAAAAAATATGGTGTGATATTAGAAAATCATCTGATACAGAATGAGGGGAGGTTAAACATAAAAAAATATGGTGTGATATTAGAAAATCATCTGATACAGAATGAGGGGGGATCAAACATAAAAAAATATGGTGTGATATTAGAAAATCATCTGATACAGAATGAGGGGAGATCAAACATAAAAAAAATATGGTGTGATATTAGAAAATCATCTGATACAGAATGAGGGGGGATCAAACATAAAAAAAATATGGTGTGATATTAGAAAATCATCTGATTGTCCACGAATAAGAGCAAATCAAACATCAATTACCAATTCTAGGAATTCTATAATCATGTGCCAATCAAGGTTATTTTAATATCAATTTCTGACACAATTCTGGGAAGGCTTCCTCATCTTGTTCCAACAAAATTATTCACGTTTTTAAAATGCCATAAAATTATAATTGATGCATTTGTAAATTTATTGATGGATATGCAATATTTATTGATGCATATCTTAAAAAATTATGTCACATTCAAGATGGATTGATCTGTTTAACACTGGTTCATTTTTATATTTTTGTGTTTATTTCCTCAATGTCAATGTTTTTTTTATGTAATAACTGTACACTAACATCAAATACTCCTTTGATAATGAATGTCATAATTTTGAACAGGACCTTTTATCAGAAGGGTTTGCATAGCTTTTCTTTAATTTTCAAACAGTTTATTTGTAATTTGAAAGAAAAAAATGATAATAATACCATGCAGGATGTACAAATTATAGATAAATATGAAAATCCAGCTTATGTAATCTCAATTCCCTAACATAAAGAAGTTAATATAAAATGTTTTTTCTATAATATTAAGTGCGTAAAAATCATTTAATGATGCACTTTAGTCCAAATTATCAAAGTGATTGGCGTCAAAGCGAAAAATTAAAATAGCATTTAAGACATGAAAATTATTTGGACTAGATGCACATTAAGCTGCAATTTTTTTTCTGTCTGGTTCTTTATCAATTAAAGTTCAATTGACAAATAATTTTGCTTCTGACATAGGATTGCATAGATCCAGGGAGTAGGTTTACTATGACACTCATTTTTTCTACATAAAGATCTACATCCATAAAAGCTAAATTAAGTCATTGGAAACAACATATATCAATTTGAAAAGATTTTGTCAAAGCATTTTCAAGTTAAACCATGGACATTTCCAAAAGTCCAGCCCATCCACCCAAATTAATAACTGTTTCCTTTGGAAATTAGGCTAATACTAAGATATAGTGTAGAGAAAAACAATAGGCATTATAGGCAAAAATTGAGATTTTGGTGAAATTTGACAAAATTTATGGATTTCAACCCAGTTTTAAACTGCACTTTTTGACTAATTCTATTTTAAGGTAAGGTTTTTTGTTTTATACAAGAGCCTATATTTTTCTGGTTCTTAAAATTTTGAAAGGTCTCAACTTTTAAGACATTTAAGCAATTAATTTTATTTGGAGTATAAAACTGGTCTTTTTATTTTTTTCATGGAGAAAATTTATTTGGACTACAATCTTCCACCATATGTATTGCAGATTAGTCTTCTGTTTTTGTTTTTTGTTGTTATTGGTTTGTCCTATCCTTGGCCAATACATCACATCTCTTTTTATTTTTATCAGTTACAAATTAGGCGACTAGACCATTTCCAACACCAGAATTGCTGACCATTAACAACAAATTTCTATCTACCCAGTATTTTTTGAAGTTTGGTTTTTTGCTTTCATTTAATTCCAAAAAGTATTGAAGGGGAAAAACATAACTACCTTTTCTCTAATTAGTTTTAAAATGTGTTTTATTTAAATTTTGTATCGGTCTTGATCAGACGACTATTCATTGAACTCTAAATAAACCTTCATTATTAATATCAGCACATTATGACGATTTTAAGGACAAACAAAACATAATGAATATATGTATCCTGAGATCCGTCTATCACTTTGAAACTTGAAACCTATTTCAAAATTAATATATATATATATCAGCAAACACAATAGGTTTCATTATGATATATTCAAGGAAAAGTTTTGAATAACCACCAATTATAAGTGAAGAAAATACTATATATCAGACATATTACTGGAAATGCTGAGAATCTGTTTTAAATATATAGTCAACTCAAGATCAATATAAAAGAAAATCCTTTTTTCTTCAAGTGAAAAATGAGAGATGTCTCTAGAACTTTGATCAAACATTTCATATCTGATCATTTATTTTGCAGAGCATTTCTTTAAGACAATAATTTCAAATAAAAAAAAGAAATACAATTAATATATTAAAAAGATTTTTAGTGTAGTGTACTACTTTGGGGACGAATTGATATATCAAACTTATACAAAAGTCAACTTGCTCTTACTTAAAATATGGACAATTTTATGTTAAAAGGGTATTGAATTCAGTTTGACAGCTTCAGACATACTAAATTTTAACCTTTTTCAATGTGACCAAATCACTACTCTGTACTTTTCTTCAAATTTCATGATCAAATTTATTTTCCGTCATGTACTACTACATGTGCTATTTGAAATACTTTTTATTTTTTTTTCTATTTTGCTGTACTTGATCATAAGATTTACAGCTTCATTACTAATGAAAATTCATAAAATAATAAATAACTTATTTTGATACTTTCAGGAGTTTTTATAACAGACTCTTGTCTTATAAATTTTATTTTGACTACTGGATCTATTTTGGCTTGCTATCTCATTTGATGTCTACCAACATTTTCCCTTTTTTGTGAGTAGACCTTTCTTGACAATATCAAAATTATATAATAATTTTAATCAATTTTATAGTTGGTATATGTAATTTCTTCCTGAACAAGATCAATAATAACTTCTTTAAGTAATCAGTAAACAGGAAGTTTATTAGGGATGGATGTGAAAACACATTTGCACTTTAAGCTTGATAATAAATTTCAAAAGCCTTTATTTGTGCTTCCCGAGAAACATTTTACAGAAATTTCATTCATGACCCTTCATGGTTAAGAAATATAACAATTTCTGTGTCATTTTGGTCTTTTGTGGAGACTTGTCTCTGACATTGGCAATCATACCACATCTACTTTTTTTTATATTACAGCAATTGGATATACAATGTATATGAAAGAAAATTGATGTGAATAATAGCAGACCTTTTAAAACTGTAAAAACAGAAAAGACATATGGGGACTTTTGTATAGTGAAACCTGTTAAAACCAATATCCTATAGTATATATCATCATGTCTAACAGATCTGTCAGCACGATTTATATAATCCTCAGACTTACCTCCTCGACTAGAAAGTTTGATCCTGTAGAATGAAGTAGCGCCGATGCTATCATCTCCAGTAGGACTGTCACCACACCAAGAAACAACGACAAACGTTTGGAGAGTGGCAACATGATGTAACAAACAATGATAATATAAAACATTACGGCAATGTTGTCCGTCACTTTCTTTTTCTGAACAATATTGTAGTAAATGCTTGCCACAACAAGCAATAGAATCCATATCAATAGAGATATCAATGTAGGATATTTTGAGTAATATTTCCTTTTGAGTATGAAGATTATGATTACAGAGAATAGTATAAATCCACTGGACAAGGTTATCACAATTGTTAAAAACACTTCCTTTGGTAAATTCTGAAATAAATCAAGCAGGTAAATTATTGATATACAAATGTATAAATATGAGAACAAAAATTGGAAAATATTATGTTCACTTGTTTTTGGTCTTTTTGTTGAGTTTGAAGCTGTTTGGGTTAGGTAAAGGTTGGCATTTTCAAAAAAACATTTGACAAGCTGCATGTGTTTGCACCTATCTTAAGCCAGGAACCTCAGATGTTCAGTTGTTGTCCATGTTGTTTGTTGATGTGGTTCACAACTGTTTCTTGTTTCTCGTTTTTTATATAGATTAGACCGTTGGTTTTCCTGTTTGAATGGTTTTATACTGCAATAAAGTCTAGTTTTTAGTAAAAAGTTTTGAAAAAATATTTTTTTTAAATTTTGCTTAATTGGCTCTTACTCCAAAAAAAAGATTCTGTCTAAGTTTCAAAAATTCTACATTTTGGTCAAACAAAATTTATTGAAGTCTAAAATGCTCTAACTCCAAATTGTGTCTTATTAAATGGTTACTGCAAAATACTAAAGAAATCTTTAAGTAAAAAAATCGAAAATGACAATAATATAATTTTGAAATTCAGTTTAGGTTATAAGGTCTTGTAAATGAGAAAGAAGCATCTGTCCAAGTTTGACCAAATTATACAATGGTTTGACAAAGTAATTTATGTATAAATGTATATATATGACAATCTTTAAACTCAGGACTGTATTTAAATATTTTTTTTTTGAAAATCTGCATCCATTTTATCAAAAAAATATGGGGAACAAATTTTAAAATCATTTTTTAAAATATATGTTTGGTCTTTAGACCATGAAAAATCATCAATAATTTCAGGTTTCATAAGACATGGACAATTAAAATGCTTGCCTTCATTACATAATGCAAAGTTAGACTAAAAGTCTTAATGAACCCACAAATTGTATATTGTTTAGATGAATAAACAAATCAAGACACAACAGAACAACAATCAACAATTTTCCTCTAAAATCATTCATATACATGTAACATAGATGTGTTATAAAATGAAACAAAAACTATCTCCTCTCATGACAATTCCACAGTGTCTCACACCTTCCATTCATGAGTATATTTGTGTGGTCATGAATGGATAATTATAGGTGTAAAGTACTACCAAACAATTGCTTGTAGTCAAAAGTACAGTAATTAGTATTCTGTTATCACTTAGAGAATAAATAAAACTTACAAATTTCCTTGACAAATAATCAAGCCTTATAATAGTTTTTTTTTGTCAGACATTTATGGATAAATTCTAGGAGTAAACTCACTGAGAACATTTAAAAAAAAGAATTTGAGAAGGTATTAATTGGAGAACAATTTAAAAAAACAACATAGAAATGCCAATATATTAAAACACCATTGCTTTTATTGGTATTCTTTTTCTTTTTGTTTGTTGGAAGGTTTCAATCAAGAAAATTCAAATGACCTTCAACCAAGAACATGGGAATGACTTCTTAGCCTTAGATCAGTATACTATGTATGCTTATGAGGGGAGCAACAATTTGATTCTATTGAGAAAAGGGGGAAAGGATTGGCTTCCGAATAATTGAGACACACAATTTGTGTGCTAAAAAAATATTTTTTGTCCCTGATTTAAACAAAAGACTTGGGCCTTCAATCAGAGATTTAAATGGTTGCTTTCAACATAAGAGGTAAGATACCTCTGAAGATACCAAAAGGAAATTCATCATGAATAGGTCTTTATGTGAAAAATTATTTTTACATTATAAATTATGTATGACTATGTGTGTAAGTGGGTGTATAATTAATGTTACATAAAAGATTTCATCTACATTTATACAACAAGATGAAAAAGATACTTATTTTATCCTCACCTCTTTGTCCTTGACAACAATATGATAAATAAGTGTCCCTAGCAACATGGCCATTGCTAAAGTAACCAAAGCAATAGTTAGTGAATGTTTGAGTTGAACACAATAGCACTGATAAAGTTTCTCTATTTGTAGATTGTGGAATGTTGCCTGAAAAGAAACAGAAATAGTAGATAAGTTTTCATCAAGAATCTTTTTAATGAGCATACTTATATCTGAGACTACTATAACAGTTTTGCATTGGAGACCTGTTGTGCCCTTCTTCTGTGGTCTGTTCTATATATGGTCAGGTTGTTGTCTCTTTGACACATTCCTCATTTCCATTCTGAATTTTATAGTAGTCATAACTTATATATCAAATGTAAATACGAAATTTGGGACATAGCTATTTTTGTTCATATTGGTTGGGTACAGGCACTTGTTTCTTGTTGGGTAAATAATATATAGGTTGGATCGTTGTTAAAATAATTGTGATATTAAATACTTCGGCATATTTAAGATCATTTCAGAGTTATATAAACAATAAATTAAAAGATAAGGGTGTTTTGGTCCTTATGATGTGATCAATTCGACAGCCATGATCATATATACTAACTGAAAATAAGGCTGTAATCTTGGGATCACGAAAAACTACGTACACTTCTACCAGACTTGGAAATTATAAATCATATGTCATCCCATGTGAATTGTTAAATTGCTTATGTATATTCTGATACTGTGGTAAATTAAGATACAAGTAATGAAACACTGTCTCCAGATTAGCATATATATCTCTTGAAATGCGCCATGAAACACTGTCTCCAGATTAGCATATATATCTCTTGAAATGCGTCAACATTCGGTGTTGCAAGCGTAACTTGAACAATATGTAAAATACAGTAGTAATATAGCCAAATCCAAGTTTATGCAAAGTTTTCATGTTTTGTCATCAAAACAAAAAAAAGTAGTTCTCTTAATATATTTATTGGAGTCTCAGATTGGAGGTAATTAAAACTTATATATAAGGAAGCATGTATTAGTGATGATTAAATACATATCAATTGCCGATCTTCTGTTAAACACGTTCCACTGTCTATAATCGATCAAATCTATGACAAAGTGGGCTATTAAATTTGTTTATGGTAAATGATTATCACTTATTCAAGGCTAGATTCAGAGCATGTGTTATCCTCACTGGTTTTCATTTGTTATGTTGCCACATAAATTCATCACTTAAACCGTCTGCTCTAAGCAAGCTTTCGTTCTGGTGGGAAAAGGGTCGTTTATCAATCCATTTATTTAAATGACAGAAAATGGTAAAATGGCTTTAGGATGAATCGACAATTTGCTTTTGTAAACAAGCTAGGCTGTGAAACGCAGAAGCACATTTCAGCATTTTAAATTTCATACGTTTTCTGATTTAACTAAATAAGCTTTGGACGTATAGAATTGACAAAAGTAAAGGGCCCGCAAACGGCAACATGGCATAAAAACATTATATATGTAAACATTTACATAAGAACAATACACTCAGAGGGACAGAATTACGTGAAAGCATTTAATGGCAACGGCAAAAATAAAGAAATTCCTATTATTTAACTACAACTTCAATATACGTTTTTTTCAATTGTAAGTAACCCATTTAATGAGTGTAGCATACGTAATTATTCGCAATTAATTTAAAATAAAATTCATTCATTCTCTCTCCTTTCGAAATAAATGACCCAGTTGATATACTTTTCATAGAAAATGTCATGTTGTATAATATTGATATGTCGGAAATGAAGAAAAAATACAACATCTCTGTTTTTTAATAAATAAGAAGGTTCATTAGACAAAAACAAACAGTTCCAATTAAGTAAAACAGCGGTAGTATTCCAAGAATACGGAGCACATTACACTAGACTGATTTGGTGAGAAAAATAAGGACAGACGATATTTATAATAAACTTTTTTATGGAGGAAACAAATAAAATGTAAATTCCATTTCATTAAACACGGTTTAACTTTTTTACTTAATTTACCATTTTTACGTTTTCTCCCATTAAGTATTCATATAGTCTTTTTATACGTACCTTAATATGCGTTACAGAAAATTCTTTCCACCAAGTGGTCTTTTCTTGTATCTCGGGAGTTATTACATCTCGCTGACTGCGTTTTCTATACCGACTGTTTCTACTTAACCGTTGAATATTAGTAATTGAAAATTCATCGCTCTTTTGAAAGCCACTACTATGCTTTCCATTACTGTACTGATTTCCATTTTCCAGATCGGTCAAACTACCATTGTATACTCCGTTCACAAGTCCGTTCGGTAACGTCAGTGACACTTTCTTTTTACTTGATGAATTTGTCAACATGAATTCATTTTCTCTGTTCGAATTTATGTCCTCCAAACTTTTGTTCGGTGAATCTTTGAAATGCACTCTAGGGCATGAATGAATGGCCGTACACGGACTTAACGTTTGACCATCACACTGACAATCTATATACTTTCCTCCTGTTTCTCCATTCGTTTTAATCTGATGATAACTATTTGCATCACGTATATCCTTAACAGAATTTCTGCTCTCTAGATTTGTATCCAATTCGTTTTCATTCATTTTTTCTCTCTTTTCGTTAAGTCTATTTGAAATCATTTCATTTTCGCTCTCACTATAGTTTTCTATGCTGTGACACTCAGCATTACTATCGATGTATCGAAGAAAGCTTGGATTACTGTCGATATAATCGAGACGTTTCTCGTTACATTTCACGAACTCCGCCTCGGATTTCTGATTATTTCCGGAGTTGTTCGTATGTGAAACATCCTCCTCCGGGCCACTTATGTAAAATGTGATGTCAGAACATTCAACCGTCGGACTGGTCATTTTCAATTATGTCTGCAGGCTAATATTCATTGCGAAATTCTGAAAATTAATAATAAAAAGACATGTTTACGTGTGTGAAAACAAGAAAATCTACATGTATAATAATCCGGTGACATGTAAGTGATTTAATATAAATCTCATAGATAATCAATGATAGAAATGTACATGTATTTAAAAAGAAAACATCACTGAACACATGAATGAAGCTCTTTATTACGGATGAGGTATTAACTCATCAGCAATTTAGTCCTTTCGCCAACTAAAGTAAATATTTGAAAATAGACCATTACATTTGACTGTAGTCAAGCCGTAACTTTTATTGAGAAAAAAAAATGTATGACCAACTGTGCCCTCCCCCCCCCCCCCCCCCACATACACACACACACACGATTTTCTTCTTCTCAAGTAAATCGAAACCAACAAATCAAATTAAAGCGTGACATACTCGACTGAAACTACTGGTAGCAAGTTACGATTAGGTGGACGTACATATTTTGATTTCACAATTTAATCTACTTAAAAAATATTTGTTTGTGAATCTTCGACAATGATTATGTTGATCACTTAATGTGGTTCCTATATATGCGGTAGAAGAATAGTACAACCAATATTTAAAATGTAAGTTTTTATTACTGCGAAATCACCCCTTTCAACTTTTATCTTGAATGGAAATATTGCATTGACTTTAGAATCAACCGAATGCACCCTTTTTTTTCCCTCTGCGGCAGAACATTTCAACAGACGTCAGTCTATTGAGTGTACCCCCACCCCCCTAGTAGAAAGGAACTTTGGTCATTTGAAAAAAGGAGATTTCGGTGTACACCAATGAAACAGCAACCTAGCATTGGAAATTCAGTTCTATTTTTTCTCTTTTTTTGTAGTGTTGAAATGCTTGTTAAATTCATACAAAATTTTTCAATCTATATATAACCACTCGTAACTCAAAATATCAGAACCAGGTGTCTGATACATCCGAATAGGGTACACATGTTACAACTCGTCACTGTCTAGCTGCTGGCAATATGTGTAGTCATTATGTTCGGTAGTTCAGGGAAATGTGTGACGAAAAAGGTAAAATATCAAAAATAACGAACTCCAAAGAAATATTAAAACGGAAAATCCTTTATCAAGTGGTAAAATAAATGCTAAAAAATACCACAACCCCTGACTTAATACAGAAATTTCTTTATGTAGAAAAAAAATGGTAGATTAAACTGGTGTTATCACTAGCTAAACCTCTCAACTATGTGACAGTCGCATTCATATCATAAGTTAATTAATTCAATTAGCGGGGTATCGGCAAACAGCAGGAAGAACATTGATTCGAGGCTTAGATAGAAGGAACCTTTTTCCAGGAAAGTTTTCACATAAAATAACTTTAAAAATCAAACCATTTTTTCTCAGAAAATCACGTGAAAACATAAAAATGGAGGAACATAAACTGACTGGGAATGTTTTTATAGCGAAATTACGAAAAAAGAATGATACACCGTGTAAAATGCTAATATATATACGCTCTGATTCAAAAACCTTTACCAAACAAATAACCAATCAATAAAGCCGTGGTTGCGTTTAAATTAATTTTTTTATTTCGGTTTTTATTGTTTTGAAAGAAATCCTATCCGGACGTTAAAAACAAACATTTTTACCCGGAAGTGTACAATTCGAAATGCGTAGTTTAATCCTATGAAATTTAAACATTAAATTGATATATGCTGCATTTCAAATGACATTTATTATGCAAATCATAAATACATTAATTAAATTACAGGCTCAGCAATGCTAATAAACATATTTTTAAACTTTAAAGTATTTTTTATTTATGTTGTGTTATAGTATTTATAACTCAATTATAAATAAATTAGAGAAAAACGACATCTCCTTTAATTCATATTTCAACAGTATTAAAACAAATACTTACTGCAAACACCCTATAGTACTAGTATATACATACTGTATGCTAGTGATAAGTCAAAAACAGTCTTGTTCCATTGAAATAAAAAGTTGGATTTTTTTCTCTCAATCTGGCGATGTATACATTTCCTCAACATGACAGGTCTACATGGAACCCTTTTCAATGATTCAATGTTTACATGGAACCCTTATAATATTCCAGTGGTTTTATTTATGTGTATACAAAAGGCTTTAATGATATTTTATGACAGATTTTATATAATTGTAACGTACTTCTCAGTTTATGAGGGCAGTTTTGATGAATTGTTTGTTTACATGTCAACAACCTCACTTTTATAATGTTTACCACAACTTCCTTCAGTTTCTTTTATTTCTGAATTTTATCTGGTCAGAGGAAAGACTTCTACCTAAATATAGGAAGGAATTTTATCTGGTCATCGAGGACGGAATTCTACCTGCTCAGAGGAAGGGTCAGAACAACTTGAATGTAACATCATTTACAACTGGGACAATATAATATTCTCTATTGTCATACAAACAAATAAAAAATAACCATGTTTGTGACAAACTGACAAAAAAAACCATAGACTCATATCATTGATATATTTATATAATATATGTTTTATATCAATTGTTGCAAAGTATTTAATACAGTGACAATTAAAATATATTAAATAGAACTTTGTTTTATTCTACAATAAATCATGTAAATTATTCAAGTTATTTTGACATTCTCTGTAATTCTGTAATCCATTACTCAATATAATATGGTACACAGTAATAAAGTCCAATTTTAATAGTAGGATTTTTTTTTAGGTCAAAACGACAATAAACACATACACAAAATTCATATGCAATGCGCAGTAATTTCGGACACAATATAAAAAAGAAGATGTGGTATGATTGCCAATGAGACAACTATCCACAAAAGACCAAAATGACACAGACAGTAACAACTATAGGTAACCGTACGGCCTTCAACAATGAACAAATCCCAAACCGCATAGTCAGCTATAAAAGGCCCCGATAAGACAATGTAAAACAATTCAAACGAGAAAACTAACGGCCTTATTTATGTAAAAAAAAATGAAAGAAAAACAAACAAACATGTAACACATAAACAAACGAGAACAACTGAATTACAGGCTCCTGACTTGGGACAGGCACATACATAAGTAATGTGGTGGGGTTAAACATGTTAGCGGGATTTAACCCTCCCCCTAACCTGGGACAGTGGTATAACAGTACAACATAAGAACGAACTATAAAAATCAGTTGAAAAAGGCTTAACTCTTCAGATGGACAAAAGTACAAGTTGACAATGCTTATCAGCTAAGCTTTGTATTTAAAGATGGATTTAAACATATCGACTTAGGGGGAAATTATTTTTTTCTGGTATACGTAATATGATAGATATGTTATTATATATTCATCTTGTATTATATGTTTGAACTTTGATTATATAAAACCTTTAAGTCTATAACGTCATGCTAATCCCTAATTTACGAAGGTCCAACTTAACAATGTCACACTTTATCTACTTGCATATAAGTGCAAAAAAGCGTTAGGTCAGTTTCTAGGTTTACTCCATTGTCACTTTGTTCAACGAAAAGACACAAACAATAAAAAGGGGTAAATGTCTGACGAAACTTTAAAAACACTAATACCCTACCATCAAAATCATTATAGTATGCCCGACTTATGGTCATTATGTTTTCTGATCTGTGCAATCGTTCGTCCCGTTTCAGGTTAAAGTTTTTGGTCAAGGTAGTTTTTGATGAAGTTGATGTCCAATCAACTTGAAACTTAGTACACACGTTCCCTACGATATGATCTTTTTTTTTAATTTTAATGCTAAAGTAGAGTTTTTAATCCAAATTTCACGGTCCACTGAACATATCAAATGATAGTGCGATTGAGGCATCCGTGTACTAAACGCACATTATCTTTACTCCAAATAAAGTTGACCTATTACATACGGATGATTTATAATATAGCATAGCGCTTTCGACCAACAATAATGTAGGATCTGATTCTCCATAATAGGGGTTATCCTATAATTGTTCAGGCCTATTTGCCGTTCTAAACAACAAATTTGTATGAAGAAGTTACAACTGCCATAAAGCACATTTATAAAAACAACTTGAACGGATAATTGCATGAAAGTTCAATCAAATCAAATTAAGTTTAAAAATTACTGGTGCAAGAAAATTTGGTATCGTTAAATAGTGTTTTATGTGACTATTTGGAATAATAAGAAATAGCAAAGCAAAAGCCAAAAAAAATTAGAAGAAAAATTGAAAACTTTTTAAAAATTAAATGTATCCTAATTAGCTCAATATTTCACTAAAACATTATTATTAAGCTTATTGTATATCCGTATATATCGATACCAATAGTTAACGTTTGAATTTCATATTAAAACGCATTTTATTTGAACATTTAAATTACAACTAATTAAGTAGTATTTCATGATTTGGTTTATAGAATTGTAGTTGTATTGCTGTGATGATCGTTGTTTTTTTTTTTTTATCTTTTATACTTTTTAACTAAAAAAAAAAATCATCATTTAAAGGCAATAACTCATACAAGGAATTTGTTAATGGTTTCGGTATACTCGGCCTTTTGTAGACCTTGAACTGCTAACCATTTTACAATTTTCAAAGATGCTGTCTATCTAGTTTAGTTATTAAGGTAATTTGAACAAAACTATAATTCGTCAAACATTGTCCTTTAAGTGGTCAAGTTATGAAAACATTTGGCATAAATTATAATTGCTTATCTTTTTAGTTGTTTTTAGTCTTAGTTTCTGTCTATGTTTATTATATTTTAATAGGCAAAATACTAAAATAGGTCAACAATTGTCATTTTTACATCGGATGACCGTGACTATACTTTACTTCTATTTTGTGTTTCTATCCCTAGTGGTGGTGTCGACTGATGGTCCGTAATATGATTCTTCAACTATAATCTAGACACCATAAGGATTAATTACGTGAATTTTGTTTATAGTGGATGGCGACGAACACCAAATGATGACAAAAACTCAGGGCAAGATGAGCAAAAAAAAAAAACAAGAGGCTCTCAAGAGCCTAAATCGCTCACCTTAAGTCTTTTGGTTAAATCTCTCATCAATGATTATTTTGGCTTTTCAATTTATTTAAATGTTCTTTGGATCGTCCTATTTTCTTCAAAAGCCAAAAAAAATAATCATTTTCTCCTATGTTCTATTTTAGCCAAAGGAGCTATGTTTCTTGACATACAAGGAAATAAAATATAAAATTTATACTAGATACTCTGAAACTCATTTAGCCTAAGTTTGGCTGAAATTGATACAGCAGTTTCAAAGGAGAAGATTTTTAAAGTAAGTCAACATGATGAACAAATTGTGAAAAAAGTCTTTAAAGGGCAATCACTCCTTAAGGGGTCAATTGACAATTTTGGTCAATTTGACTTATTTGTAGATCTTACTTTGCTGAACATTATTGTTGTTTACAGTCTATCTCTATCTATAATAATATTCAAGATAATAAACAGCAAAATTTCCTTAAAATTATCAATTAAGGGGCAGCATCCCAACAATAGGTTGTCTGATTCATCTGAAAATTTCAGGGCAGATAGATCTTGACCTGATAAACAATTTTACCCCATCTCAGATTTGCTCTAAATGCTTTGGTTTTTGAGTTATAAGCCAAAAACTGCATTTGACCCCTATGTTCTATTTTTAGCAATGGAGACCATGTTTGTTGATAGATCAAAACTTCAGATACAATTCACAAACTAGATACCCTAAGGAACATTCAGTTAAAGTTTGGAAGTATTCGGCCCAGTAGTTTCAGAGGAGAAGATTTTTGTAAAAGATTACTAAGATTTACGAAAAATGGTTAAAAATTGACTATAAAGGGCAATAACTCCTGAAGGGGTCAACTGACCATTTCCGTTATGTTGACTTATTTGACCCCTATGTTCTATTTTTAGCAATGGCGACCATGTTTGTTGATAGATCAAAACTTCGGATACAATTTTTAAACTAGATACCCTAAGGAACATTCATTTAAAGTTTGGAAGTATTTGGCCCAGTAGTTTCAGAGGAGAAGATTCTTGAAATAGTTTACGACGACAGACGACGACGGACGACGACAGACGACGACAGACGACGACAGACGACGGACGCCAAGTGATGGCATAAGCTCACTTGGCCCTTCGGGCCAGGTGAGCTAAAAATGGACTACGTAGATACAGATATCTTCATCAGAAAGGGACAAACCAAATTCATATCCTATAATGATTTGCTTGATAAGGTGTTGTTGCTTACTAGAAAGCTATTGAAACAGAGATATCATCATGATTTTGTTGACTCGTTTGGGAAATATCTGTGTCATGAATCACCATGGGTATGTCCCATTTACTTATACGTCGATCTATTTCCTAAATTGTAACACCAACGAATGTGACTAGTCGCCGAACTTTTTCTTGACATTAGAAACACGACGGTTGACACTAGAGCTAAAAGTCTGCTTACCCTTCCAGAGCACTTGAGATCACCGTTTTTTGCATGGTTGGGGTTTCGTTGCTCAGTATTTAGTTTACTGTGTTGTGTTCTGTAGACCATTTTATTTTAGTTATTTTCATTTTTGACCTTGCCATCATCTGTTTTCCATGATTCGACTTAACTTAAAAAGATATGTTTGACTATAAGTCCCTTTGTATTTACTGTTTCTATTTTTATCTATTACTTTACCATACTATTAAATAATACGAGTTTTTTTTACTATAACACAATGCGAGACTTTATCATGAAAATTTAACGTTGATCACTAAATCGTGAAAATATTGCCATTTAAGGGATTCGAACCCACAACCTGAGTGTTGACTGGCTATCCGATACAGTAGTTCGACTACTTAGACCACTGAAGCCCCTAACCTTGAAAAAACTAATGAATTCAATATTCTAGCCTTTTGTATTTCTCATCAGTGCCCTATATCCCCTTCGCATGGAAGCTGAAGAGATATAATTTATGTCTTTATAGGAGACACATTCTCATAGTACAATTTCCGATCCTTTCTCTTAAGAAATCGGCTAACTGATGATGTAGTGAAGAAAGATTTTGGAAATTATTAAAACTACTGCGTACCATAACTGTTAAAGTAATGACAAGAATAAATGTATTTCTAAATCCGTAATATCTTAATTTACAAAACAGGAAGTGTAACTTCGTAAGGCTTATTTTTTAAAAGAATTTATAATGTTTGGACCTTTTTCATACGCAGACAGCATTTAATTTATTTCCGGAGAGATTTGTTCTTATGACCTAAAATCTTGGTTGACTCATATTTAATAATTAATCTGATTATCAGCAATGAATAAAAATCATTAAAGTCACAAAATAATATTAAATGACTATTCTAATGGATTTGTGTTTTAATATAAATTACGCAAAAATAAATGAATGCAATATGAGAGACACGTAAGACCTATCAAATTCACATTGACCGTACTTAAATATTGAAATAAAAAATTGAATTGACAAAATTTAATAATAATCACTCTCATTTGTTCATTTTAATATAACCATTTATCTAAACCTATAAAAATAAGAACAATAACGTCATGTGTAAAGATTCTCTTTTTTTTCAACGGATCTCGGAATAAAATGTAACACTATACAAAAAAACAATGTTAACACAATCATATAAATACTTCTTATTTGTTCCTTTACTATGAAAGAAAATCTAAAACTTTTATCAGTATCAAAGGAAATCAAGTAACGAAGCTTCAATTCTGAACTTATCTTTTTTTTATTTATTTGAATCAATATTCTTGAGTTGTGTGAACGAAGGGTCACACATTTGGGCAAACAAATAGCATTTGAAACTGCTTAAACTTGTATATCTGTATGAGTACGAAAAAGAAAAAGAAAAAAGAAAAGCTAAATTAAAAAGAAAATCCTCTGTATCAAAGAACCGAAGACCTTCTCTTACAAACTCCAAATCAGACCTCATTGAATCGAAAATTGTAGCTTATGATATTCGTCTAAGTCATCTTTGAATCGAATATTCTAACCTACAATCTCCATCTCAGCTCTCACAGAGACGAAGACACAAACGTGTAATCCAATATCAGACATCACGGAACCGAACTCCTAAAATTATACTGTCCGTCTTCGAACGACAGTCTGTTACAGTAAATAAATAATTCTATATCAGTTCAAGGATAAATTCATTATAGATACCAGGGGCCTGTTTATCGAAACGGTCCTAAGATCGGTCATAAGAATTTCTTAGGACAGAAGTTAGGATAAAGTTAGGACCGACTTACGACACGTCTCCGCATGCACTTCGAAGCTATCTTAGGAATATCTGAGTTAGGACGTCCTAACTGATGTCCTAAGTATTAGCGGAAAAGAAAATACAAACCGAATATGAAAAAAAAAATTATGATATCATATTTTATCAATAATTTTATTTCAAATATGGTTAATTAGAATCTAATAACTAATATGTAGTTTTAAATTAAAGGTAAAAAATATTTTTTGTAAAATAATTGTACATTTAAACTGTATGAAACAAAACATGACACAAAAATAAAAAGATATAACTGTAAACAAGATATATAATACGTAAAAATCACAACATGTTTTTGAGTGAGTTGAATTCGAAGGGTCACATTTTCATTCTTTAACAGTGCAAATGAAAATCTCGTGCATTATTCATATCATTACGGAGAATTTCAACTATTTTAACTACTGCTTTAAAAATAATGCGCGTGAAAATGAACAAAAGTCGAAATTCGAATGTATCCTAAAGTTAGGACCATCCTAAGACCATCTTAAGACACCTAAATTGGTATCCTTAAGTTAGGACAATTCCTAGGATTTTCCTAAGTTGCGACATGTTTGATAAACCCATTTAGGACTAAGATGTGTCCTAAGTTGGTCTTAGGACACGTCCTAATCCTAAGAGAGCTTTGATAAACAGGCCCCAGGACTTTAATTTTGTTTCACATCAAACGATAAATAAGTGATGCTTAGATCGACAAGGAGTTTAAAAGCATTGAAAACTGAATTTAACGAAAAGTTTTGCCAAACAGCTATATGAGTAAATCTATTCTTGGGGTAGTAGTGAAGGTATAATTAAAGTAAAAGGGACTGATCATTATAGGTGATATATTCTGGTCATTATAACGGTCCTAAACGGTATCACAATAATTCAAAGAATCCATGGAATGAACAGAAAGCGGCAAGAAACAGCCGGCCTGAGTAGTAAATTATTTCTTGAAACACGCGACACAAATGCTAGACATGAAAACACGTGTCCAAAGTGAGAAAAAAATCTATTCTAGTAAAGATGAAATGTATTTTCTTAATTTTCAATGTAAATTGAATTATAAACATAGAGATCTCGTAGGTCAATTTTATGACCTGTTACAACCTTAAAGTTCTTAGATCGGAAGTTCTTAGAAAAACTAACACCATAATTCACTTTTCATGTCTCAGTTGTCGTATCATATTTTTGTCTAGCCCTAGCTATGTTTAATAATTGTATTGCATATACTTTAGTAATTTCAGAAGAGATCTGAAATTACAATTGTTGACGTATGTATAATTATGATTGAAAGAAATCTTAAATAACCATCGCACTGCGAAGTCTTTGGTTCGGTTGTACTCTAACCCTATTTAAAGAAAAACAATATGGGGTTTTAGTCAATATTGAATGGTACCATCGTGGAGTTGTCCTACAGGTTTAGATATACATAAAAATGACCTTCAGGTTATGTTTGACACGTTTTTTTGAACAGTTAGACGCTAACCCTATTTGATGAAAAACAATATGGGGTTTTAGTAAATATTGAATGGTACCATCGTGTCGCTGATCTACCATTTCAGATCAAGTTAAATATGACCTAGAGGTTATAGTTAACACGTTTAGTATATAACATGATATTATACAGAAGTTGAATCCCGTTACTAAGTACCTACTAATACAGCTAAGCTTTTATCTATTATTTTTAAACTGTCACATTTAAAATGACTTAAAACAATAAACGGATTAAAAAGGCGAATCTGTATCTGTAGATAAAAATGGAAGTAAAAAATTAACACGTGCAATTCACCGGTAAAATATCATGAATATCTTACTTTAAATACCCACTGTCGGCACTGTAAATATATATGATATATTTTGCAAATCCATCTCCTATAGTTTAAGAAAAGTAACATTATAGATATATGTATAGAATGATAAATATGTTACCTTGTGTCATTAAAACATAATAATTTACTTACTTTGAAAACAGGAATAACGGAAAAACGCATAAAATTTCCTAATTGTAATATTTTTTACCTTTAATAACTTCCTCACAATTGATTGTTAAATGATTTATTTTAAACATCCTTTTGATATCTGAGATTTGTCCTCGTTATAACAGTCGTATTTAAGCCATCACTATTAGTAGTATGAAATGAGTCGGTATATACCTCTGATTAAGTGCCGGGATCAATACTTCTGTGTCAACCACAAATCCGTCATATAATTATCAGATGAAATCGCAACCTGTTTATTGACACTTTTAAAACTTCGCTCTTTTAACACAATAATTTCAACAATGCTTGTCAGTCGTATAATATTTAAAGGTTAAATTTGGTTTTTTTTAAGTAATGAATAGTTTGTATTTTCAGCTCAGTTAACTTAAGGTTATGTTCGTACTATATAAGAGACATTCACAATGTATTATAGGTCTCTGGCTATTTGATCTTATCGTAGTTCAACAAAAGTTAACCTTCACCTATAACTTAAAAAGTCTATTACCAATCCAAAATTGGAGCAGGAATTGTTTACGATTCAATAGAGTCCACATTCGCTAATTGTTCTGATCGCTTAATGTTTAGTTTTCTTCGTAGTTTTTTTGACTGTTGTTGTTTTCCTATTTTAAAACGCCATAACAGTTTTTATCTTTGTCCTTTCGTTGGTATTTTTGGTCAATGGTCTATTAATTTTTATTCTACATTTTCCCCACTTTTTATTTTCTCTTGGTTATTTATAGGGCACTGAAATGATATGCTTTTACATAACACGTATACCTATATGTAATAGTATTACATCGGGGTTTAAATAAACTCTTTCCTACGGTTTGCCAACAAATTATCCAACTTAAAACAGAATAAGATCAATCATTATTCAAATAAATATATTGTGTTTTATTAAACTTTACACCTGAGTCTGAAGAAAAATATTACTCCTTTGGAATATCAAACAAGAGGCTCTCAAGAGCCTGAATCGCTCACCTTAATTTTTTTGGTTAAATCTCTCATCAATGATTATTTTGGCTTTTCAATTTATTTAAATGTTCTTTGAATCGTCCTATTTTCTTCAAAAGCAAAAAAAAATATCATTTTCTCCTTTGTTCTATTTTAGCCATAGGAGCTATGTTTCTTGACATACAAGGACATAAAATATAAAATTTATACTAGATACTCTGAAACTCATTTAGCCTAAATTTGGCTGAAATTGATACAGCATTTTCAAAGGAGAAAATTTTTTAAAATCAAATTGTGAAAAAAGTCTTTAAAGGGCAATAACTCCTTAAGGGGTCAATTGACAATTTTGGTCAAATTGACTCATTTGTAGATCTTACTTTGCTTAACATTTTTGCTATAAACAGTTTATCTGTATCTATAATAATATTCAAGATAATAACAAAAAACTGCAAAATTTCTTTAAAATCATCAATTCAAAGGCATTATACCTGAAAAACTAGTTACCCAATTCTGCTGAAAATTTCAGGACAGGTAGACCTTGACCTAATAAATACTTTAACTTCAGTCTTATTTGCTCTAAATGCTGGAGTTTTTGAGATATAAGCCAAAAACTGCATTTTACCCTGTGTTCTATTTTTAGCCATGACGGCCATGTTTTTTTGACGAAATAGAAAATAAAACACAAACTTTATTTCATACACCCTACTGATCATTCAGTTGAAATTTGTTGAGTAGTTTTAGAGGAGAAGATTTTTTAAAGTAAGTAAATATGATGAACAAATTGAGAAAAATTGTCATTAAAGGACAACAACCCCTTAAGGGGTCAATTGACAGTTTTGGTCATATTAACTTATTTGTAGATCTTACTTTGCTGATCATTTTTGCTGTGTACAGTTTATCTTTATCTATAATAATATTCAAGATAATTACCAAAAACTGCAAAATGTCCTTAAAATTACCAATTAATGGCAGCAACCCAACAATGGGTTGTTTGATTCATTTGAAAATTTCAGGGCTGATAGATCTTGACCTAATAAACATTTTTACCCCATGTAAGATTTGCTCTAAATGCTTTCGTTTTTGAGATATAAGCCAAAAACTGCATTTGATCCCTATGTTCTATTTTTAGCAATGGCGACCATGTTTGTTAATAGATCAAAACTTCGGATACATTTTATAAACTAGATACCTTAAGGAACATTTAGTTAAATTTTGGAAGTATTTGGCCTATTATTTTCAGAGGAGAAGATTCTTGAAATAGTTTACGACGACAGACGACAGACGACGGACGACGGACGACGGACGACGGACGCCAAGTGATGGCATAAGCTCACTTGACCCTTCAGGCCAGGTGGGCTAAAAGGGAGATCGATAAAGCAACAAAATGATAACGTTGTCCGTATGGATTGGTCATACCAAGAGGTTCGCTGTCAGGTGGAGGGTGTCCTCTCACTACTATTGTTAATAGCAAAGGCTTGAAAAGCAAAACATACGCTTACATTCTGTCTCTATGTTATCATGTCATTTTCAGGTTAAAAGATTCTCTTCTTATATTGAGAATAGAACAGAGAATGGAAACGGATCATGTGTCAAAGAGACAACAAGACATTGAGAATATACGAGTCTAATAAAGAAAGTTAACTCTGATTAAAATATTTTTGCCGCCCATAGGTAAACATCAACATTGTAATATGCGTCAGATAAACCATTATACCAAAATACCATAAGGTCATCGACAAATATAACGTCTATTATGGCTTAATTTTAAATAGCTTACCCGGCTACATCAAAGTGAAGTGGATTCTTATAAAGTAATTCATATAGACATCTTTATTGGTCATATCTTATAGGTTATCAAATAAAAAGAGGCTCCGAGGTGCATGTATCACACACCTGGGCTCACTCACTATGCACCTAAATGCACCAGAAATTGTAACATTATGTTCATAAGAGGTAGAATACAAATTTTAATATATAATGTTGAAACATGAAACAGTTGTGCTTTAGATGTTTCAAATTTTGTTTATATTGGCTAAGTTGTTTCCAAGAAGAACAATTAAAAGCCACCAATATTTGCAGAAAACCTAGTTTACAATAGAAAGTAACTTCAAATACAAACGAGCTGTAATTTTCTAAAAGAAACGTTACAACTTTAAGGTCGAGTAGCACAACATGACCACAATATCTCTTAGTTAACATCTGGGGATGGTTCACTGCTGGGTTTTATCAAAACTGATTTAACTATTACATTAATTTCCCTTCAGTATGAGCGGCTTTGCTGTAGTCATGACATTCCTTGATTATAATCCTGGATCCCGAGATACTACCATTTCGGTAACTTGCCTGCAAGAAATGCCTTATAAGTGCCAGTGGTCTCTGTGTATGTTCAGAAAAGAGAGCATTGTTTTTGTCTTTTACTTATTTTGAATAAGGACGAACGACTATCGAGAAACTTCACAATATCTGGTCAGCTTAGAACTCACACCGGATTTCAGTTATAAAATTCAATTTCTATATAGAAAGGTACATGCTAAAATATATAGTCACCAGTAATGAATTAGTAGAATGCAATGTTTATAAACACAATCATGTGTAAGTTCATAATATTTCTCTCCCTGTATCTAAATTTGGAACGGACGCGTGACGACAAACTTTAAAACCATAAACAGTCGAGTGACATTGATGCAAATAAGGAAGAACATTGTTTGTTCATTAAACAGTTGTGTACACATCTGCTTCTAAAAAAACTTAACTACAGGCACATATCCTTTAACAGCTGTTACTATGTTTGTTTACCTAAATGTGATCAGCTATGACAAGGTTACAGACCCCTGAACTTCAGGAAATTTGGCTTCATGAATGTTTAATTATAAATGACCCTGCCACAACTTGTAGTACATGCATACATGTACACGACATAAACACCAAGCATACACCCTCGTGGAATATCTCCCGTCATTAATCCTTCAACAGTAACTATAAAACATTATGTAGTCATTTGCTTGAATTTGTAAAACTGCTTAATTCAAATTACAAGTCAACTGTAGAAACATCAATAATTTCTTACGATAATAAAAGAGAGATTTTTAAACATGAACAAACGCAAACGCAAACTACCATGAGAGAAGAATATGTCTAGGGACACGAATGCCCCCGCCTCAGGCTTTGCAATTTAAAAAAAGCATAATATTTGAACGATTGGTAGCTCGCGGTCTTAATTCGAACTCGGACGGCTAAGTTTGGTTCTTAATACATTGTGATTGAGTTTCATAAAATTGGGATGCGGAAAACTTAAGTTAGTGTGTTAAAATAAAAATGGGACGAACGGTAGAACGGTCAATGGTAACAAGTTGACTACGTCGGAGGCATGCAATGTTTATTCAAATAAGATTGTGATTGTTAGCCCTGAAAAAATGTTCCACCAGAGACCTGTTATATTCCTTTGGTTCAATCATGAAACAACACATGCAATTTTAAGTGTACTCTATAGTTGAAAAACAAGTGCTCCATTTTATTTTTTTTTATATCGACGATGTAAAAACCACAAAAGTTTATAACTAACTAGCCCGCGTGTGACCTTTGTCTTCTAACTTATCGTTTGCTTTGAGACTATAAAATTAATGTACGGCATTCTCTATCATTTGTCTAATTTCTACAATATTTCTGATATTTCTTAACATCACCGACATGTAAACTAATTTTAATTTTCAGTGCAAATCAATTTGCTAATACTTTTTCAAATTACAGCAATTCTTAAGTTCATATTCACGAGAGAATAAAATGTGTTAAAAATTTAAATTAACATTCGATAAATATAAAAGACGTGAAGGGTGTATTTGGCATAAGAGTGTCTGCCAGCAGGTTTGACTTTGTAGTCAAACTGTACGAGTTGTTTTTGGTTTTTACCTTTAAAGCTTATTTGTTTTACTCGAATATAATTAGATTTCTGAGTATCAAATTTATAAGGACAGCTTTAGTGATGAGTATCGAATTCATTAATTATTATAATAACGTTTTACCAACAAAAATAATCTTCCAGTTTTAATCGAAATCATGAGCAGCGTCATTAGACTTTCAATGAAATCGGATTGTCTATTCCACAGATTTTTTGATGTATTTGATCTCACTGGAAAATGTCACTAACACTATAAGTACAGTTGTCCTTGGTCTTTGATAAACAAGATAACAAATTCTACGAGTAGCATTTAAAACACAGCAAGAAAATGGCCTTCCTGCTCGTTAGAAAAATAAAAAATAAATGGCAACCATTCTTTCTTTAAAGTTTGCATTGAATGAAATCATCAGTTGTGAAAAAAACCCTGTTAGAGTTCCGCGGAACCCATTGTCTCGCCTTCTTTTACTGTTAATCACAGGCTCAACAAAAACTGAGGGAAAAAATAAATAAAAATATTCCTCTTGGTACTACAATGTATCTTTTGATTGTAAGAAGCTTCTGTCCAAGTTTGATAACAACCCAAGGTTTATGGATTAAATAAATGTTTTAAAACTTTAACTGCAGACTGTATGCAATGCTAACTCGAAGAGAGTCCATTTATAATTATAATACAGAAAAGCAGGTGCAAAATTTGAACAAAATTTTCTTCTAGATACTAGCTTTTGATAATAAAACAAGCTTTAAGCTCCAAGTTTGGTACAAATACAGGATAGTTTTAGAAAGTTATTAAAATTTTACCATTTTTAACAACAGAGTTTATATAATGTTTCCTGGCAAAAAAACTAAGTTCATTTATAAGTAAAATACGGAAAAACAGGATTTATTATTTTTACAAAATGTACTTCTGTATACTATCTTATGATCATAAACAAGCTTTTGTCTAAGTTTGGTAGAAATCCAGGATAGTTTAAGAAAGTTATTAAAATTTCAAAAACTTTAACTAGAGAGTATAAAAAGAAGATGTGGTATTATTGCCAATGAGACTTATCCACAAAAGACCAAAATGACACAAACATTAACAACTATAGGTCACCGTACGGCCTTCAACAATGAGCAAAGCCCATACCGCATAGTCAGCTATAAAAGGCCCCGATAAGACAATGTAAAACAATTCAAACGAGAAAAGTGAATATTTGTGGGCGACGCCGCCGACGACGACGGAATGTATAGGATCGCTATGTCTCGCTTTTTTGACAAAAGTCGAAGCTTCGACACACATGCCAGTTGATTTAGAATTTAGGGGGGGGGGGTGGAGGTTCCGGGGGTTGGAACTCCCTTTTCTTTTGGCCGATCAATGCATTTGAATGGGAGCATATAGTTGGAACCCCCTCCCCTTTTTAAATGGCTGGATCCGCCCCTGCCCTCTAGATATCTTCAGCTGCCTTAGTCACTCAATTTCTTTCTCATTGACATATACCCACATCTGTGTTATCTAACATTTTGTTGTACTTGGCTACCCATCATGTATGTTATTCGTTCCCTGGTAACCGGACAGCTTATTATCCTATCAATTTAAACACTGATTAGACAGGGTTATGTCTACATCAGAAATGAGTAAATATTTGAAGAAGAGACCAGATCCTTCTAGTAATGTATAACATGCAATTAAAGCAGAACAAGCATTATCAATATCTGTCAATCGGTGAAATGTGATGAAGACACAATGGAATTAAGTAAAATTTATAAAAAGGCACATTTGTCATTCAAAATAAATATCATACTAGCCGATCATCTATCAAATAAAAACCATTAATACATTGAACGAATTAGCTGAACTGTGCATTTTGAAATCAGACTAAAAGGTTATCATTAAGCTGGGGATGGTATCACTGTTTAAACACCCGGTTGAATTAATTGAGGAATCATGTTCACTGATATTTATCCGTGTTTAAAACAAGTTAAACAGCACATGTTAAAGACAGATCAGTAATCTTGTTTAATATATGATCATACATACAGGTATAAAGGTCATCCTTTCGCTTAGATTCCGCGATATGATCCTTCATGATTGTCGGACTAGTATAAAACCAAGGAATTGTTTATTTAAAAATACAATTCCTTGATAAAACCGAAGACGAACGAGATTATGCTGGTAACAGGACGCTGGTTTCACTTTGATATACTCAGACTAAAAAGTATCTGAATTGTATCTTTACACAAAGTAATAAGATTATAGGTTACCTATTTAAAAAAAAAATCACTCAAAAATCAGGAAACGAAGGATAAAATCAAGGAATTGTATATTTAAATATACAATTCCTTAATAAAATATAGGCCATTATGATAAGAGTTTTCTACAAACACAAATATAGCTTAAAACATCTTTCCACCACAACTGTTGCTTTATTATTTGAAATGAAGATCGTGGTCAGTCGCCAAAAGATGCAGGGGCAAACTTATACTAAACCATGGTGCTGTGTATGTTTGATGATAAGTTCATAGCGAAGGTGATCAAAAAGTATCTTGTTATACCCAACTAGTCTACGATACAGTCTGTTTCGCTTCAATATATGCACCAGAGGCGGTTTAAGGGGGGCCCGGCCCCCTTTAAGGAAAAAAATGGTTGATTATATAGGGAGTCACTGAAGCGTGACTGGAGTGGGTCCCCTCTTAGGTTAGTCAGTGGGTCCCCACTTATGAAAAATTCTAGATCCGCCACTGTGCACACTGACATAACCTTAAAAAAAAAAGATTAGTGGCAGCAATCCAACAATGGGTTATTCGGTTTGTGTGTAAATTTCAGGGTTGATAACTCTAAATACGTATTGGAGATTTTATTAACCCCATGTCATATTTGCTCTAAATGCAAATAGATTTAATGTAGTAAAACTAAAGCGTTGGTTTTCCCGTTTTCAATGGTTTTACACATATATTTTTGGGGCCCTTTATAGCTTTATATTCGGTGTGAGCAAAGGCACCGTGTTGAAGGCCGTAGCTCAACCTATAATGGTTTACTCGTATAAATTGTTACTTGGATGGATAGTTGTCTCATTCGGGCACCCATACCACATCGTCCTTCAAACAAAATGGTGACAATCTTTTCCCTTGCATGGTTTTCAGATTATTATGTAATGCCTTAAGAAAGGCCAAAATGGAGAAAATAGACCGAAGTCAAATTTGATTCTCGTAAAAGTGATGAAATTAAATGGCTGCGTTAATGTCAAAAGTTGATGACCTTGAAATATAAAGGGATAGTATGATTTAACCACCATTTACGTCAATGGCTGTCACAATATTAAAGTTCAATGTAAAAATTATAATACTTAACATCATAAAATGTCAGACTTTCCAAGTACATGCAACCAAATATAAGTGCTAAACAATTATTGAAATCTAGAATTTTCTCGAGGGAATTTTAACGTAATTTCACCTTATGTAATAATGCTGAAATTTGATTGGATGAGATGGATTTTTTTTAACAAACTTCAAGTTATGAACAAAAACAACTTACATAACATAAAAACAATAAACACAAAGTACCGAAATATAGACTACTCGCATTTATAGAAAGCTAGTTCGAAGCCAATTAGAACTATTAGTTAAAAATAAATCATGTTCTCCCCGACTATACATGTAGTTATATTGCTTTAAACGATAATTTTGATAAAACATAACAAATTATAGGTCAAAGTACTATCTCTTCAACACGGAGCATTTGCTCACACCGAACAACAAGATTTAAAGTGCCCTAAATTTACAAGCGAAAAAACATTCAATCGGAAAAAAACAACGGTCTCATCAATAAAAATAAAAACGAGAAACACTTATGAACAACATCAGAACACAATTCCTGACCAAGGACAGGTGCAAACAATTGCAACGGGTTTAAACGTATTAATGGTACCAAATATTCACCCTTATCTGAAACAATAGTGTAACATCACAACATAAAAAGACACACTATAAAATATCAATTGAAATGGCTTAACTCAATCAAAAGACATATTAATACAAGTGAACATAAAACTGAACGATTAAATTTGATCAATGATACAATATTAATACAAAATCAGAACCTCATTTGAACTTCGGTGGATAGTTGTCTCATTATCACATTTCCCTGTTTTTATATAAATCCAAAGAAAAGGGTTCAATCTACAGAATAAAACAAGACCCCATAAGAATCACACGTGAATTAATTGCAAATAGATATTTTTTCTCTGTTGTGTTTTAGTTGGTATGCTTTGTTTTATCCAAGTCAAAGTACGACCTTCAACACGGAGCCTTGCTCACATCTAACAGCAAGATATAAAGGTCCCCAAAATGACAAGTGTAAATCAATTAAAACTGAATAACCAACGCTCTAATCTATAAAAAACGTAAAAAGTAAAACTCGTATGAACCACATCAACAAACGTCAACCACTGAACATCAGGTTCAAACAAATGCAGCCGGTTTACACGTTTTTTAAATAGGTACCAACCTTCCCCCTAACCCGAAACAATAGTGCAACATCACAACATTGAAAGACACATACGAAATAAATATAAAATATCAATTGAAATGGCTTAACTCAATAAAAAAATACAAGTTAACATACATTGAGCTAATAAAGTTGATCAATGACATAATTAGTCCGTTTGAAGTGTTAGCATATAACGTACTATGTAAAAAGCCTGCATGAAATACATTTCTCCTCAACCGGATATAATATTTTGAATATGAGCAGGACTATACTATAACTCCTATATGTCACATGATTACGCTAATACCAATCTTTGGTTTGACATGGACAGGGCAGCGAACCCTCCACCTCTCACTCTAGAGACAGGCATGTTAAGAGATCACTAAATTTACATGTGCGCCACATTTTTGCAGAGAAAATGTGATTGAAAAAAGCAAAATGCTTTTAAAGAAATAAAATGGATGACCTACTCGTCAATGACTATGGTGACATGTGTTTCCACAAACTGCATATTAGGCCGTCTATAGTACTACATTTATATAGAACTTTTACATTTCGAATATCGTCTGAATCATGATTGACATATTACTAAGTATAAGCTAGGTCATTAAATCAATGCTGCATTTAAGAAATACATCTTTCTCAAAACTTATCTTTGATAGAAAGGTTTAACATAGTTAATAATTTATAACGTTTAAAGATTTGTAACTACTAGTATATGTATCTTGAAAATATGCCATCATAAAACAATAGAATATAAATATCGATTGTTACTTATATAATAAATGTGCAACTCACCTGCTTTCATTCCAAATTAACAAATTTTATCTACAGATTTCAAACACAACACATCACTTTCTAACACTTTATAAATGTCATATTCAATTGATTTATAAAAACAAAATGCCACAGAATCTATAAACAAGAGTATGCTACGGTGCATAGAATGCAAACATTTACACATACTCCGTATAAGGATGTATCTTATAAATATCGTCATGCCTATCGTGATTTGTCTTGCCAAAAGTGTGCCTACGGATGGGAGCAATAAACTGTACCCTTTTGATGTTTTAGATCACATGCTTTATGAAATAGATGATCGCCGTTTTATGTAATGGTCACAATAAAAAATACGTAATTGATTTTATGTACCTTACTCATGTAACTATACCTATGGCAATAAACACTAGCCATCAATCACGTGATACTAAAATTGTATCATAAATACCTGAAAATAATAAACAGCTAGAAATATTATTTTGAATATACTGACTTTTTTTTTTAGAATAACCAGTTACCATCATCTTCGCTAACCAAGGGCTATGATCCACTCCTAAACTGGACCCCTGTTGTGTTCACTTATCGCTACACTGACTTCGGTGCAAAGTTTTAGATAGAACTGCGGACCAGTTTAATCCACTCCCCAACTTGCAAATGTTGGAAATTAGAAGTAAATGTTGCTAAGACTAAGATAGTAATTTTTAGAAAACGTACTTTTGAACTGAATAATAACCTTGCTTTCACTTATGATGGTCAAAATATAGATATTGTTGATGATTTTACATATCTTGGAATAATTTTTGCTTCAAATGGTTCATTTTGTAAAAATAAAGAAAGATTAGTTTGTCAAGCTAGAAAGGCTATGTTTAGTATAATGAAAAAAAGTAGAAAACTAAATTTACCTATTGATATACAGCTTGAGATGTTTGATGTAATGGTTTTACCTATATTAATGTATGGTTGTGAGATTTGGGGTTCTACTAATAACAGTATACTAGAATCATTTTGTCTGCAATTTTATAAATATCTGAAGATATCTAAAGTCTGAAGAAATGTACACCAAATTGTATCATGTAGGAAGATTTCCTATTGATATTTTTATCAAAAGTAGAATGGTTGCATTCTGGAAAAGAATTATTTGTAATAAGCAAGATAAAATTGCTGCTACTTTGTACAAGTTATTATATAACATGCATATCAAGAATTTTTTCCATTCTAAATGGATTGTTTGTATTGAAAAAACCCTTAATAATTGTGGTCTCTCAGAGTACTGGCTGTCACAGAGTGTACCAAAAAATGTAGTCATATCAAATCTAGTCAAACAATGTCTCTGTGATCAGTTCAAACAAACATGGGTTACTACTGTTTATGATTCAGCTAAATGTTTAAATTATAGAATTTTCAAAACCATTCATAATTTTGAAAGATATATTGTTGATCTACCATATGATCTTCGAAAGGCATATTGTAATTTTAGATGTATGAACCATAAATGGCCAATAGAACAAGGTCGTTTTTGGGGTGTTGAACGTGATGATCGCATTTGTGATTTATGCAATTTATGTGAAATTGGTGATGAATTTCATTATCTATTTAAATGTACTTTTTTTTCAAATGAAAGAAAAAGGCTTTTGCCCTGTAATGTGTATAAAAAGCCAAATGCTATAAAATATTGTGAACTTTTTTGTTCTGATGACTACAATTTAATTGTCAAACTTGCCAAATTTTGTAAAATTGTTCTGTCTGTTATAAATTAGATTTGCCTTCCACTGCAAATTCCTTAAATCATGTACTTTATGTATACCATTGAATATGTAACCATGTCATTCTATGATCTCATTATTTTGTATATATGTTATTGTTTGTTATTATTGTTTATATTCACATACCCCTGATGGGGTCTTGAGAAATAAAAAGTTTCAAAGTTTCAAAGTTTCTTCACGTAGAGGCGGAGAGCGAATCGTAACCCATGGCTAACGAATATGCAATTCCATCAGATCGCTCCATAATAACGTTGAATTTAACTACCGCCTATTATAATTTCAACTTACCGCACCATGTAAAAATTTTACATTTAACTTCAGCCTCTTATCATATATTTCCAACAGTTTCTTTCGAATTCATATTAGTGTATGTTCCATTTTAGTCTTGATAGAAGCAGAGACATAAACACTGTATAATATATGTCTCCGATTGAAGATATATATTGCATATTGCACTAAAATAACTCCTAGCAGAACTCCATAAACCAAACAACAGCGAATCTCTTAACTTGAACTTTAGTATTTAAATACATGTATTTGAGATAAATCTGACCATAAAACATCTTGTACCTGTGGCTATTAACACAGAATGTATGAAGTTGTCAGACCACATGTCGTTCATTTATTTGGCAATAACAACATCATTAACACGATTTTTTTTATAATAATGAATATTAAAATAAATAAAAAGTTAATGGTTATAACCGGTCATTTGTAAATTCCTATATATTTTTAATAGTTATTATAAGTCTAAAAGTAAACATCAACCTTTTAAAATACACGAAATGAAATTAAAAACTTGTTCAGAAGACTGTAGCAAACATATTTTTTTAACCATTGGCGTTTTATACGTTGATATAAGATTAAGGTAGGAGGGTACTTGTTAAAAATAAAAAGACACAAAGTAAAGATCTGAGAGTGCTCACAGTTAATGACCGCAATTTCAAAGCCAATAACAACTAATGAACAAAATTCATGATCAAGACTTAAATATCAATCAGTACACATCCTACATTTAATGGATTTAGTGTAAGACGTCACTAACAGTCAGATATAAAACATAACCTAGCGCAATGTCAAATTGTAGTATCATGAAAGAATATATGAGTAATATTTTGCATTGTTTTAACTTCCTGATAACAAAATTAATATTTACACCAATAAATACAACATTCAAATATTTAATTACAGTGTTGAATTGGTAGGCATTTAGAATAAGATTACAAAGGATTGGTAAGTTTACCAGGATCGTATCTAAATTTCCGGGCTCGTTTTACAATATCACCATCAAATTTAGGATGTGATATTCCGCTTTAAATCCGACCGTGAGAGGGCTGTACAGCAAGTCAAGATTTTTAATTACTTTCCTTTGTTGTCCGTTTTAAATAAGTTTTCTTATACAGCAAAACTTGTATACCAAATCTTTGTATCTATGAAAGGATTTGTTTATGGTTTTAAGTTATTAGTGGTAACGAAATCCCTGACTTTATAATCTACATTGAAGTAATGCATATATATTTCGTTTATAAAAATCTAAAACATCACTACAGGCACGAGCATAGCGAACGATTTGAGATATACAAACACCGTAAGACGGTGCTAAAGGAACATCACCATCCAAAAGGAAAATTAACAATAGGGAAAGCTAAATCATCCCTTTTGTGGTAAATTTTTGTGTAAAGTGTCTGGTGTAATATATAAAATAAATAATTCGTTAATTGATTTAAAATTAACTAGACGTCATTGAGATGGGAGCCTAAATAACCTACATGGATAAGCTGATATGAAGCACTTTTTAAAAAGTTACATAGAAAGGACACAATTTGTGAGGAACGGATGGACGGATCGACAGACGGACGGATCGACAGACTGACGGACATTTGACCTAAAAAGTTGTGCGTACATTATGATTGGTGGTTAATAAACATGTCAAGTATACTGTACACTTTGAAATCATATCGGTTCTCAAGATTTAACTGGACATGATCTGTACCATAGAACATGGGGTTGTTAACTGAAACCGAAGATTTTTATCTTGAACTTTGCCCTAGAAAGTTGAACAAACATTATGACACATCCGCTGGTGATGGTTAACGTACTTGTTAAGCATGAACTTTGAAATCAAAACGGTTCTCGAGATATAGAGCGGACATGATCTTTACCATAGGACATGGGGTTGTCAACTGAATTAAAATTTTCGACCTTGAACTTTGACCTAGGAACTTGTTCAAACATTATGACACACACTCTGGTGTTGGTCTATATACAAGTCAAGAACAAAGTATGAAAAGTTAAATAACGATAATCTAGATATAGACCGGACACAATTTGTTACAGATGGACGGACAGAACGACAGACTAATCACTATAATGCGACCCGTTACTCTAGACGGTGCCCTTATGAAAATACAAGTATATCATAGCAATCAAAAACGATTATTCAATTCAGGGAAGTACAACTATCTCTGCAATTCTCTTTATTTTCACACTTACACTTAAATATAATTAGCAGCCGACAGGACGTAACCGTTCAACTGTAATTTAACGTGTTTTAATTTCTAAACAGTCTTGTGACTTACATATACTTTGTATATTTGAGAAATAAAATTAATCATTGTTCAAAATAAATCTCTAAATGTCAATTTGTTTACAACTGTAGAATGATAACAATAAGTTGAACAATGTATCCAGCTTGTATATCGTCTGAAAACAAGAAGAATCGTGATTGCCGGTATCTATATTTTCAAAATACAACAATGAGGTACATGTATTAAAAACGGCAAGTACTCTGAGACACAAATATAATCTCCGGACACCCATACTGGCGGAGTAGCTTGAGTGGTCATGCATTTGGACAGCGTCACATTTTTCTTTCTCAAATCCGCATATTAAGTTTGGTCAGTCTAAGTTCTATGGTACTAGAGTTATACAGGAGGCAAATCAGACATGGTTTGATTATTAGATGACTCAATGGTTAGAGTGACCTGATTCTGGTATACAAATTGACACATACCAAGCCCCAGATGCATCTGTAACCTAATCTGTTAGCTGTTTGGTGAACATATCCTACAAACTTCACATCATTTTGGAGTAGGAGCATAAAATCTACATCTGCTAGTGACGTTTAAGTACATTTGCTGATTATACATATGCGCCTTCATAGCACATCCACAAAAGGTTCTTTTCTACAATTATTTCATTAAAAAAATGGGTGTGTCTTTAAAATCTGAAAACCTCGAGCAGGTGAACAAGTTTAGATGATCCGGCGCCGAGCTGTCTGTTGTGCAGTCAATATCTATCGAAACATCAGTGGTATGATAGTAGTCTGGAAGAACTTGACTCTGAGTCATCGTAAGACAGGATGAAGAATCTACAAGGGACAATGTTTTACAAAGTGTTGAATGTTCTTGTTGACATAGAATGCGACAATCATCTAACACTGATGTCAAAGAGAACAAGATCAACATTTACACCAAGAAGTTCCGACAATACTCAGCAAATATCACTGACTTGGAGTGTTTAGTTTCATCAAGAACAGCGACAGATTGGAACTCTTTAACACATGTACAGCTGAACCGCCCTCCTTGGTACCCTCAGGAGGGACTTTCGATTATGTTATACTATACCTATCTGTTAACAGGTTAACGTCCTTCCATTTACCAAGCAAGTCAAATTATCATTACAAAGGGCAGAAGATAGCATGGGAACATCCACGACGAAGAAATCTAAATAAATTGACAAAAATAGACTAACGATAAACACGTCCCCAAATCACTGCATAGAAAACTATAGACAAAGAAACACAAATCGAATCAAAACTCGGGGCGATTTTCTTGTACTTAAGAAGGGTAAACAGATCCTGCTCCACTTGTAACAACTGTCGGGTTCATAAGTGATTGGTGATCACACAAAAGTCCGAAGATGGATTGGTGATCACACAATAGTCTACAGATGGATTAGTAATTACACAATAGTCCACAGATGGACTGGTGATCACACAATAGTCCAAAGATGGATTGGTGATCACACAATAGTCTAAAGATGGATTAGTGATTACACAGTAGTCCACAGACGGACTGGTGATCACACAATAGTCCAAAGATGGACTGGTGATAACACAATAGTCCGAAGATTGATTGGTGATCACACAATAGTCTAAAGATGGACTGGTGATCACACAAAAGTCCAAAGATGGATTGGTGATCACACAAAAGTCCAAAGATGGACTGGTGATCACAAAATAGTCTAAAGATGGACTGGTGATCACACAATAGTCCAAAGATGGATTGGTGATCACACAATAGTCTAAAGATGGACTGGTGATCACACAATAGTCCAATTTGAAAGATGGATTGGTGATCACACGCTAGTCTAAAGATGGACTGGTGATCACACAATAGTTCAAAGATTTATTGGTGATCACACAATAGTCTAAAGATAAATTGGTGATCACACAATAGTCCAAAGACGGACTGGTGATCACATAATAGTCTAAAGACAGACTGGTGATAACACAATAGTTTAAAGACGGACTGGTGATCACACAATAGTCTAAAGATGGTTTGGTGATCACACAATAGTCCAAAGATGAATATTGGTGATCAATTTCCGAATTATAGATTGGTTTTATTCAATATTTGTTTGAACTGTGACTTTATACAATAGTCAATATATATGTCCAAGTTTTTTATTAACTGTTATTTTCACATTACCGTACTGACTAGATTACCATTATGTCTTCGATCGCTCTGGTTGTTTCAATATCTAGCTTTGATGGTTTTATTTTGAAATTTACAACTCCGCAAAGTAAACTAGTCTGGTCGGAATCAGATAAAAAAAATGTCACGCAAGCATTTCTTTTTCACATGGCTCCTTTTATCTTATTTGTAATGATACAAATGCGTGTAGTGTCTGTATCCAGTATAAAGTTATTCTAAAAAATACTCACTCGCACCAGAGACATATAATTGTATATGTCTCTGCTCACACCAAGTACATAATGCTTTAAAAAAAATCATACTAGTAGGTTAATTATTAGCAGACACATACATGAAGTAATTTCAACATCCGATTCGACGCACATTTGGGACATCTCGCAGTAAAATTTATATTAAAATAAAGGATTTTCTTCCCCTTACATGTACCAGTATCAAAACCTAGTGTTCTTTTTAAGTTAATAATTTAAAAATCAATCTATTTCATTTCAAAATCAATTTCGTAAATTTTCTACAGCTAAAATTCCGATATATTGATCTGTCTATCAACAGAGAAAAGATGGTTTTAAAATTGAAAACCAATAATGACATTTTAATTCAACCTAAATGAGCAATTTTGATAGTTACCATGAACATTTATATAATAATTTTCATATCATGATAATCATACGAAGTATAACACTGAATATCTGAAATTAACAAAAAAATTAACTCCTCAAACATTTGTTCCTCCTTTCCTCAGAATGCTTGAAAATAAACTCCTGTTAGCCATGACACTCAAAGACGTGCAGTCAAACCAATGGAACTTTCATTGCAATAACATTGTAATAATAAATATACTTCTTTTCTTCCATTGTAAGTGTGGACACAGATCAGTGCGGATAGATTTGTGTTTGGGTCATGGTAATTTGGAAATTTTAATTAGTATTTGGCATGATATGAAAAGTAAACTTATGGAAATATATTCTTCTGTATCTTATTATTTTACAGATAATTTTCTTGCTGGCTCAGCAGTATTGAAAATTCAGTATGGTGTTCACCAACCACCATAGTATCAATTGTGGCTGATAAAATTCAAATGTGTGAAGTTTTCTGCAAAACTCTTTTTGTATATCTGATAGGGTTCTTTATTACTCAAAACAAGTATAATTATAGTATTATTTATTCATGGCATAGTTTAAGTAAATGCGGTAGGTTCTAAAATGAAACCAATTGTATATTTTTTTAACATGGTTTTGTGTTTTAATATGTCCAGAGCATGTGCATCTTTCTTTGATTTTTATAAATTAAATTTGATTAAATATAAAATAGCAGAGGAACAAAGTCCCATCAGTGACTCTTGAATAAAAATAGGATGAAAGGAGTTACCAAGTATAAAGCCAAAGAGCACTGAAGACTCAACATTCTTAAAGGCTTACCAGATATAGTTAAGATCACCTATTCCTCAGTAGAAAATCCTAGGTATTTCTAACAATTCAAAGTTTGGTAAACAGCAACCTTATGACCACATCAATGATAATTCATGTCAACACAGAAGTTCTGTCTTCTAGCTATATAGGCTAGTGACACCCTTAAAAGGGAAGTATCCACCAGTGGTTAAAAACAAGAGTGCACACGCTGAAGTGTCTCGCCTTTTTTACTAATCATTGATATTATGTTGATAGTCCTGAATATAAAGCTTTATTACAACTGTCACATAAACTTAACCAAGAAAACTAAATATTGACCAATTGCAATTATCCATGAAAATGAGGTCAAGGTTAGATGAACCATGCCAGACAGGCATGTACAGCTAACAATTCTTCCATACAACAAATATAGTTGACCTATTTCTAATAGTGTAAGAAAAACAGACCAAAACATAAAAACTTAACACTGAGCAATGAACCGTGAAAATGAGGTCAAGGTAAAAAAAACACTATGTGACTAACAAATAGATCATAAATATTTCAATACACCAATATAGATGACCTATTGCAATTAGTATAAGAAAAAAAGACCAAAACACAAAAACTTAACTTTAACCACTAAACCATGAAAATGAGGTCAAGGTCAGATGACACCTGCCAGTTGGACATCTACACCTTACATTCCTTCAATAAACTGAATATACTAGACCTATTGCTTTTATTATGAGATATGGATGTGACCAACAAAACTTAACCTTGTTCACTGGTCCATGAAATGTGGTCGAGGTCAAGTGAAAACTGTAGGACGGACATGAGGACCTTTCAAGGTACCAAATACCAAATATAGTTATCCTATTACTTATAATAAAAGAGAATTTAACATAAAAAAAAATCTTAACTCTTTTTTTCAAGTAGTCACTGAACCATGAAAATGAGGTCAAGGACATTGGACTTGTGACTGACGGAAACTTGGTAACATGAGGCATTGATATACAAAGTATGAAAGATCCTGGTCTTCCACCTTCATAAATATAAAGCTTTTTAGAAGAAAGCTAACACCACCGTAGCAACCAACGGATCACTATCCCAATGTCTAGCTTTCTGCAACAAAAGTTGCAGGCACGACAAAAACCATCAAAGAATAAAAGATACATAAGTTACCAGGTCTACTAGTCAGTATGCTTGCAGTTTTCTTTCTTTCTATAGCATATTACATTTTGTACATCTATATATCCTAGTATGATGCTTCATTTCAATTTGAACATTTTTATCAATTAAAATTTAAATATATATATCTTGACACATTTGTACTGCAGAACAGATCAAAACATCAGATATGGGGAGCTGTGAAATGTTAAAGACACAAGAAAATATCTATGATGTTAGAAATAACGACTTGTTTTCTTTAAATATTTCCCCCTACTTAATAAAATTACTTCTCATCTTTCCTTCAATTTGTCATTTTCCAAGTTCTTCATTCAACTTGTCTTTCTCTGAACTTACATGTAATATCATGTTCATTTAATTCTTTATTTTTACATGCACATTAATTAAAATGCATAAAAAATATGTTTCAATGGATATAAATTTCAACAATTGTTATGCATGTAGGTGGTATTCTTTTAATAGCTCAACTGAAATGAATTAATGATGTTTACTCTTGTATAAGTTATAAAGGTAAATAATTTTGGTCACAGTGATTCAGACAACCTCACTATAAATCATTTGCTTTTTTCTAGGAGTGTTATATTTTTATTTTAAATAATAGCATATATTGTGTTATTTACTAGTGCATTGGCCAAAGGTCCACTATAAAACTAAAATAATTTATGAAGTATATATCATCTATCCACCTTGATCATAGATCAGAGGATTGCCTCCCCCCACTCACTTTGACACAAAATGATGCATATCATTCATTTAAAGATAGAATTTATAAAGGCCAAGCCTATATCAAAATATGTTTTTTGATACTAACAACTTAAACTTGTTCTACCAAAATTTTATTACATCTGAAATAGTGTACACTACAATACTATAAAAAAAAAACTCTGGTCTACATCAGACTCTTCATTTGCTATTATAAATTTCAATTCCTGAAAACGTGAATTAAGGAAATGACAGTCTTACAATGAACAAAAATGTGTCCATACACGGATGCCCCACTTGCAATATCATTTTCTATGTTCTACTGTGATAAATTGGGATAAACTCTTATTTGGCATTGAAATTAGAAAGATCATATCATCGGAAACATGTGTACTAAGTTTCAAGTGGATTGGACTTCAACTTGATTAAAAACTACCTTGACCAAAAACTTTAACCTGAAGGGGGCAAACGGATGGAGGAACAAACAATATTGTTAAGGGAGTTGCAATTTAAGGACTTTATACAACAAGTAGTTCACATGTAAAAATATATTTTGTGACCCAAACAAACCATAAATTATTGATGAATAACAGGATATCACATGCAATACATTGTAGATCTGAAACAAACCATAAAAACAGAATACTGTATTAAATAATGCACTCACTTTTATACTGAAAAAAGTATATATATCATATATATATACTAGCAAGGGAAGTCACCACTCCACTGTTCTTTATTTTTCTACTTTACTCACTTGAACTGTCTAAATTCAAACAGGCCATCACTAGCACTTTCTACATTTTGATTCTTTATTCTAGTTATTAAATACCAGTTGTTTTCTTGTGAGCTTGCTATACTGTGTTTTTGTTTAACACACATTAAGACTTGTTTGTTTCCTCAAATTATATATAGTCTGCCTAATGAGAGAAGTCTTTTTCGTGTTGGACTTTAAGTCTGGGTTTTGTCAGATGTTTTTAGTAAAGTAATAGTTCCAGAAACATTTGTTGCAATTTCACTACATATGTTGCTATTTCCATTTTAACGTATTTCAATGTACAAATTAAATATATGAAGTTCAGTTTTATTTATAATATATTCATATCAAACTTAGGACAAATCTTTTCTGTCTGTAGTGTTTCAGTTTTCACATTATAAAACTGATAGTAAACATGAGATCATTTCAGTGTCAAATCAATCTATCTCTGTGATCCTTAATATATTTTTAGTTATGTCCTTTAACCAATCAAAACTTCAAACAGTTGACTGCAAATTTTACATATTGTCCTCTGATTTCTTGCTCTTTCCATAGACATGATAGATAACTTGGCAAGCTAACATATTTTCTACTACAATCCAGTTCTTTTCTATAACATAAGTGCTGTACAAACAATGCAAATTATTCATCAGTGTGTATTCATTTTGAAAAATCTTCTTTCTTAATGTCTTTTCAAAAACCCTTTATTACGGTCCCCATCAAGTATCTGTGACATCAAAACTAAACACCCTGTTCCCTGTCTTACAGTTGACTTTTCTGGCATAAAAGTATTTTAGTTCAGGATTTTCTTCACAAGTGGTATTCCATATTTTCTACACAAAAAGTAAAAATAATAGATTAAGAAATAAACTGAGTGTGTAATAGGTAATTGTTTAGTCTGTTGAATATCATTGCACATTGTGGTTAAATTTTTTTCACTTTTTATTCATTCTTAGAAAAGATTTCACACTGCAACTAAAAATCATCTGATTATTGTGCAACTTTGTAAAAAAGAAATCACTCCTCCCATAGTCTACTGCAAGACAATAGCTATAGAATACACAAAAAATAATTCATGAATGAGTAAACAAGAGTGCACACGCTGAAATGTCTCGCCTTCTTTACAATAATCATTGATTACTGTAAATTCAGAAATTAATGCGGTTTTTATTATTGCGAATTGTAAACGCAATAATTTAAACTCGCATTTTGAAATATTTTACATGAATTTAGCAGGATTTTTCTCAACATCGTAAAAATTAAAATCGCATTTAAGTCTAAAATGACAAAATCACAATAATAAATGCACGCTATAATTTCACAATTCACAGTATCACATTGATAGTCCAAAATATAAAGCTTTATTACAACTGTCACATAAACTTAACATTAACTAAGAAAACTAAACATGGACCAATGAACCATGAAAATGAGGTCAAGGTCAGATGATCCATGCCAGACAGGCATGTGCAGCTAACAATACTTCTATACAACAAATAAAGTTGACCTATTACTTATAGTTTAAGAAAAATAGACCAAAAACAAAAACTTAACACTGAGAAATGAACCTTGTAAATGAGGTCAAGGTCAAATAAAACCTGTGCAACTGACATATAGATCATAAAATATTTCCATACACCACACCAAATATAGTTGACCAATGGCATATAGTATTAGATAAAAAGACCAAAACTCAAAAACTTAACTTTGACCACTCAACCTTGAAAATGAGGTCAAGGTCAAATGACATCTGCACGCTAGACATGTACACCTTACAATCATTCCATACAACAAATATAGTAGATCTATTGCATAAAGTATGAGAAAAACAGACCAAAACATAAAAACTTAACAATAACCACTGAACCATGAAAATGAGGTCAAGGTCAGATGACACCTGCCAGTTGGACATGTACACCTTCCAGTCCTTCCATACACTGAATATACTAGCCCTATTGCTTATAGTATCTGAGATATGGACTTGACCACAAAAACTTAACCTTGTTTACTGATCCATGAAATGAGGTCTAGGTCAAGTGAAAACTGTCTGACGGGCATGAGGACCTTGCAAGGTACGCACATACCAAATATAATTATCCTATTACTTATAATAAGAGAGAATTCAACATGACAAAAAATATGAACTTTTTTTTCAAGTGGTCACTGAACCATGAAAATGAGGTCAAGGAAATTGAACATGTGACTGACGGAAACTATGTAAAATGAGGCATCTATATACAAAGTATGGAGCATCCAGGTCTTCTACCTTTTAAAATATAAAGCTTTTAAGAAGTTAGCAAACGCCGCCACCGCCGCCGCCATAGCCGCCGTAGCCACCGCCGCAGGATCACTATCCCTATGTAGAGCTTTCTGCAACAAAAGTTGCAGGCTCGACAAAAACAAGAATGTGTCCAAAGTACACGGATGCCCTATTCAATTATTTTCTAATTTAGCTTTAAAATTAAAAAGATCATATCATAAGCAAAAAGTGTACTAAGTTTCAAGTTGATTGAACTTCAGCTTCATCAAAAACTACCTTGACCAAAAACTTTGACCTGAAACAGGATGAACAATGGACAAGGGACGGACGGACGGTACAAGGAACAAACAGACAAACAGAGCCATAGACCAGAAAACATAATGCCCCTCTACTTTCTTAGGTAGGGCATAAACTATCGTAAACATCTTAGTGTTAAGACTACATGTTGTTCCATAAAAACCTACATTGGACCCAGAGAAGGCACTTCCAAATTTCAGCTAGTGGTGGTTGTTTTCTATGTTTTTACAATTGTGAAAATGCAAATTTTAGTTTGTCTCAATAGATGGTTCACTGTTTTTAAAGTACCTTCCCTGGGTACCATATATGTTTCAATGGAACAGCTCTTCACCAAAGTGAATGATTTATCTAGCTTTTGAATATAAATCTAAGAAAGAAAGATTTCAGAAAGAAATTTTTGTAAAAACTACTGTTATTAATAGCAAATTTATATTTATTATTGATGATGCTAACTTCATTAAAAACAAACACTTGGCTGATAGCATGGTCTTTCAAACAACACTCACTTTTAAAAAGAAAGATTAAAAATAAAATATCAAACAGAATAATAAAGGTTATGGAGGAGCTTTGTCAACACTTAAAGATTGATATGCTAATTAATTTCAGACATAGTTGTATTACTTGCATTCAAATTAAATAGATAAGTTTACTTCTGATTACTTTAAATACATCAAAGGAAATCCTACAAATTGATCACTATTTGGTATGTTTGTATAACAGTAAAACATGGCTTTGTCAAAAGTTATTTAGTAAAATCAATCTTTGAGTTGACCTTTTGAATTGCTTTACTTTTTCTACTTCTTCGGCTTTTCATTTGATATGGGTTTTGCTTATCATTGATTGGTCTGTAAGTGGATTGTTGGATTCATAATTTTTCAGTGGAAACCCTTATTCCTTACCAGTAGTCCCGGACGATCCCTCCTTTGTAGAACCTCCTTGTTTTGTTCTCCTCCTGAACTAGCATGAAATATTTACTACTTGATGTAAATCATACTACAATCAATCACCTAAACATTGAAGATGGTATAATAATCTTTAGTTATATACATACCCAGTGGATAGTTGTCTCATATGAAAAAAGTAAAAACACAAAAATACTGAACTCCGAGGAAAATTCAAAAAGGAAAGTCCAAAATCAAAAGGCAAAAATCAAAAGTTCAAACACATCAAAAGAATGGATAACAACTGTCATATTCCTGACTTGGTACAGGAAATGATACCACCACATCTCCTTATTTTGCAATGAAAGAGTGTGTAAACTTTAAATAATTTCTTTTTTTTCTTAACATGAATTTATAAATTTTTTTAAGATAAGAAGATGTTTGAAGATTGAAGTCAAGGCACTTTTCATACTCTGTACTTATATTTGACATAAATATTTTTGGAGAAAAAAAAAAAAAAAAAAATTGTCTAAGTGTCTGAAGGAAGCATACTGGCCATGAGAGAGGAAGGAAGTGTCTGAAGGAAGCATACTGGCCATGAGAGAGGAAGGAAGTGTCTGAAGGAAGCATACTGGCCATGAGAGAGGAAGGAAGTGTCTGAAGGAAGCATACTGGCCATGAGAGAGGAAGGAAGTGTCTGAAGGAAGCATACTGGCCATGAGAGAGGAAGGAAGTGTCTGAAGGAAGCATACTGGCCATGAGAGAGGAAGGGTGTGTGTTCAATCAAACTCTGGTTCAAATCAAACAAAAGAAAACAGCTTTTAACCTCAGCACATAGCATGTATCAGAAAAGGTAAAGATGTGTTGTCCAAAATCAGATAAATGTTTCTGTGTAAGGTGATATATAAAAAACAAGATGTGGTATGATTGCCAATGAGACAACTGTCCACAAGAGACCAAAATGACACATACATTAACAACTGAAGGTCACCGTTTGGCCTCCAACAATGAGCAAAGTCCATATCGCATAGTCAGCTATAAAAGGCCCAATATGACAATGTAAAACAGTTCAAAAAAGAAAGCTAACTGCCTTATTTATATAAAACTAGAGGCTCTAAAGAGCCTGTGTCGCTCACCTTGGTCTATGTGCATATTAAACAAAGGACACAAATGGATTCATGACAAAATTGTATTTTGGTGATGGTGATGTGTTTGAAGTTCTTACTTTACTGAACGATTTTGCTTCTTACAATTATATCTATCATGAACTTTGCCCATTAGTAACAGAGAACTATATTTGGTAAAAATTTACATAAATTTACCAAATTAATGAAAATTGTTAAAAATTGACTATAAAAGGCAATAACTCCTTAAGGGGTCAATTGACCATTTAGGTCATGTTGACTTATTAGTAGATCTTACTTTGCTGAACATTATTGCTGTTTACAGTTTATCGCTATCTATAATAGTATTCAAGATAACCAAAAACGGCAAAATTTCTTTAAAAATTACCAATTGGAGGGCAGCAACCCAACAACCAGTTGTCCAATTCATCTGAAAAATTCAGGGCAGATAGATATTGACTTGATTAACAATTTAACTTCTTGTCAGATTTGCTCTAGATGCTTTGGTTTCATAGTTATAAGCAAAAAACTGCATTTTACCCCTATGTTCTATTTTTAGCCGTGGCGGCCATCTTGGTTGAATGGCCAGGTCATCGGACACATTTTTCAAACTAGATACCCCAAAGATGATTGTGGCCTAGTAGTTTCAGTGGAGATTTTGTAAAAGATTACTTAGATTTATGAAAAATGGTTAAAGATTGACTATAAAGGGCAATAACTCCTAAAGGGGTCAACTGACCATTTTGGTCATGTTGACTTATTTGTAGATCTTACTTTGCTGAACATTATTGCTGTTTACAATTTATCTCTATCTATAATAATATTCAAGATAATAACCAAAAACAGCAAAATTTCCTCAAAATTACCAATTTAGGGGCAGCAACCCAACAACCGATTGACCGATTCATCTGAAAATTTCAGGGCAGATAGTTCTTGACCTGATAAACATTTTTATCCCATGTCAGATTTCCTCAAAATGCTTTGTTTTTTGAGTTATAAGCCAAAAACTGCATTTTACCCCTATGTTCTATTTTTAGCGGTGGCGGCCATCTTGGTTGGTTGACCAGGTCACGCCACACATTTTTTAAACCAGATACCCCAAAGATGATTGTGGCCAAGTTTGGATTAATTTGGCCAAGTAGTTTCAGAGGAGAAGATTTTTGTAAAAGATTACTTTAATTTACGAAAAATGGTTAAAAATTGACTATAAAGGGCAATAACTCCTAAACAGGTCAACTGACCATTTTGGTCATGTTGACTTATTTGTAGATCTTACTTTGCTGAACATTATTGCTGTTTACAGTTTATCTCTATCTATAAGAATATTCAAGATAATAACCAAAAACAGCAAAATTTCCTCAAAATTACCAATTCAGGGGCAGCAACCCAACAACCGATTGACCGATTCATCTGAAAATTTTAGGGCAGATAGATCTTGACCTGATAAACATTTTTATCCCATGTCAGATTTCCTCAAAATGCTTTGGTTTTTGATTTATAAGCCAAAAACTGCATTTTACCCCTTTGTTCTATTTTTAGCCGTGGCGGCCATCCTGGTTGGTTGACCAGGTCACGCCACACATTTTTTAAACTAGATACCCCAAAGATGATTGTGGCCAAGTTTGGATTAATTTGGCCAAGTAGTTTCAGAGGAGAAGATTTTTGTAAAAGATTACTTTAATTAACGAAAAATGGTTAAAAATTGACTATAAAGGGCAATAACTCCTAAACGGGTCAACTGACCATTTTGGTCATGTTGACTTATTTGTAGATCTTACTTTGCTGAACATTATTGCTGTTTACAGTTTATCTCTAACTATAATAATATTCAAGATAATAACCAAAAACAGCAAAATTTCTTCAAAATTACCAATTCAGGGTCAGCAACCCAACAACAAATTGACCGATTCATCTGAAAATTTCAGGGCAGATAGATCTTGACCTGATAAACATTTTTACCATGTCAGATTTGCTCTAAATGCTTTGGTTTTTGAGTTATAAGCCAAAAACTGCATTTTACCCCTATGTTCTATTTTTAGCCGTGGCGGCCATCTTGGTTGGTTGACCGGGTCACGCCACACATTTTTTAAACTAGATACCCCAATGATGATTGTGGCCAAGTTTGGTTTGATTTGGCCCAGTAGTTTCAGAGGAGAAGATTTTTGTAAAAGTTAACGACGACGGACGACGACGGACGACGACAGACGACGACGGACGACGACGGACGACGACGGACGACGGACGCCAAGTGATGAGAAAAGCTCACTTGGCCCTTCGGGCCAGGTGAGCTAAAAAATGAACGAAAAACAAATATCAACAAACGCCAACCACTGAATTACAGGCTCCTGACTTGGGACATTCACATACATGAATAATGTGGCAGGTTTAAACATATGTCTTCCTGCCAAACGTTAGCTTGTTCAAAATATGTTGCTTGTCAAAAACTTAAATACCAGGGTTCATATTCTTATAAAATAAACATATTTTTGTTTAGGTATGTAATATTTCTCATTGAACAATATGGATAAACATAAAAATGAAGCTACATAGAATAAATTGGAAATAAAACCCCAAAAGTCGTCCAATGACTGTAGTATATACTTCTGATAAAGACATTTGGCATAAATTGGAACTCATTAACAACTTAACCAATAAGATAGACTGAAATATACACACGTATTTCCAAGTAAAACTTAAAAAGTTATTTTTAGCTCATGTTTTTTTAGGGAGGGGGATGGGGGTAATTTGTGTTTTATTTGTTTGGTAATTGTCTCAACCAACATCTCCTTATACTTTTTGTTTCAAAGGCATGAAATAAGTTGTCTTTAAGCTACATGAATAATCTTAAGCTGTTCATCAATAATAAACAGCTTTAGATTGAATTGAATCGAATATAAATCCACACCTCTAATTCTTCAGTCTTTTCTTTGGATATTTTAGAGATAACATCACCAACACACCAAGCCAAACTAATATGAAATGATGGGTTCTGAAAAAGAATAATTAATATGTAAATAAATCAAATAAAGGGAGCAAATCAAAATTTTATTAAGGCAGGGAAAAAATAGAGTGTTCATTGCAACGATAAGAGCTACCTTATATCTGGGGGTTTTCACAAGTTCAATTTACGCTTTGTTTGTGGCAGCTAAATAAACTCATCATAGACACCAGGACTAAATTTAGTATATACGCCAGACACGCGTTTCTTCTACAAAAGACTCATCAGTGACGCTCGATTCCAAAACAGTTTAAAAAGGCCAAATAAAGTACGAAGTTAAAGAACATTGAGGACCAAAATTCCTAAAAGTTTTGCCAAATACAGCTAAGGTAATTTATGCCTGAGATTAAGGGACACGAAAATTTGATCCTGCATAAATTTTCGCTGCATACTCCAAGATTTATCATTGTTTGAAAAGGTTTCATACATTATACTCTTAATTGTCGAGTCTTTTATGTTGTACAGCAGATCACAAGCCTCAGAGTATGCTTACTTAAGAACTTTGTTTTTATTGGCAATCATACTTCATCTTTTTATTTCTATATTTACTAGCAATTTTACCTGACCATATTGGAAAATAGGTATTTAGTCGGATCTTAACACGTACTTGGGATTTGTTTAAACTGGTTTTCGATAAAAAATATACGAAGAAATGTCAAAATGTTTAGGACTTAATTGATCCGTATTTCGGTAATATTGTGCAAGCATACGATTTTTATTGCGTCTTACACTTTGAGAAGCGAATAATCTGTAACTACTTTATTCAAATATTCTGTAAAAACGTTAATTTTGAGCTATGAAAGTCAAGTGGCTCGAGAATTTTTTTTGAGGAAATTTTAAAAAAGTGCAAAAAAATATTTTTACAGAGGGTTAGCTTTCATAAGTCTTCACTTTCTATAGATAAACAACTTTTGGTTATATTTATAATTCAGAATCATCATTGAAGGTGGAGCACGATTGCGCAGTTAATTAATTATATGGATGTGCCATTTGTATGATGAGTGACATTCCGTGGTATTATGTGCCAATTCGAAAAAGTTATACGAGAATTGTCTCCCCTTAACAGGTTCATTTTTTTTATAATTATGTTTAGGTTTCTGATATAATTTTGAATAATTACAAAATGAATCAATGCAATATATTTCAGTTTTTGCTATGGAATTGCTTCCCTTCATGACAGATTGATTGGGAAATGAGCCAGAGTTATCTATTAGTGATCACAGAGAGGGACTAGCAAGCGAATATTAATTGAAGCTAATTCATTGTTAAAACAATGTTCCACTATAAATGGATGTTATTTTATACAAATATAAGGACTTAGTTAGCTAAATCTACAAATTTTATTTGAAATTATGAATTTTTATTGCAATAGATTAATATGCTATATTTACCTTATAGAATGTTAGCAGCTTACCTTATAATAAGTTTGTAGCTTGAACTCCTTAAAACATGTGTCCACCACCTGTACATATTTTGATAATGTCTTTGTTATGGAGGCCACTTCTATCGCAAGAAAGGATCTAGCAAAGTAAAAAAAGAGGAATTAGTTTCATGAGTAAACTCTTTGCTGTAAGTCATCAAATTACTTTAAATTACTTTAGGTTAAATGGTCTAAATTGATTTTACAGAATTAGAATAGCAGTTTTACTTTAAATATTGTTTTTGTATTCATCATCACCACATTTACTAAATGTCTTTAAAATTACAACCGGATTCATTTTACATTTTACATCAAAATTGTTAATTTTCCTAAAATTATCATGTTATCATGACAAATGCTTCAAATACACTGTTTCTATTTTGAAATTTCCAATGGCTGATTGTCATGATTGTTTATTGAAGTATTTTGAAGTACAAAATGTATTCTCAAATTTTTATGAACATAAGATAAACTATTAATAAGCACCAGAGGTACCTAATTAATGCAATGAATCTCAAATTAGTTCTGTAGAAGAAAAAAGTTTTATCTAAAATATTAATTACAATATAATATGTTTTTTTTGGGCTATCTTTTAACATTCTTTTTGGTATCTTGTCATTACAAAGCAGGGATCGGGTGTACATGTCTTACCTTGTTTTTTCATCATTTACATAAAATTTAAGCTTGGTCATTTCACATGGAAAACTGAAACAAAACAAAAACATATTAAAAGTTTACAGGAATTTGTCTAACCCTTTTCCAATTTTAAAATATCAAACAATTTAGTATGACATGCATAAAACCACACTACATTCTTAAAGTGCACATATAGAGAGCTGTGGTGTAGTGGTCAGTGCATCAGACTACTAACACAAAGGTTCTTGGTTCTATTCCCGTTCCAGGATAAAAATTTCAGGAACTGAATTTTCAGCTCTTCCTTGACACCATTTGCGAGTATGGTCTTGAGGAAACAATGGTAGTCCGTCGGAAAGGGACAATAAATGGCTGACCAATGTTAAGAGAGAGCCATATCTCTTGCTCATAAAAGACACCCTTGTAGATTTTGAAGATTTCAAGGCTGCACTTGCATCCACAAAGTGGAAAGGGATTAATATAAGTTGCAAAAAATGTTTCCCAATCCACTATAAATAAATATGTTTAAATTAAAGTGCACATCCAAAGACAGAAACTTCTAAAATTGGTTGTCATTGATTGGTTGCTGTTTGTCATAGTTTTCCTTATCAGGTTTATTGGTAATTGACACCAAAGCTGTCAATTGAACAAGACATTTGCATATAAGGTATGAAGCAGTTCCCCTCTCAAACAGTTAATCTTTTCCATTTATACATCTTTCTTTAATATGATAAAACATGTACTGTGGATTCATTATTATTTCTTGGATACCAATTTTCGTGGATTTCGTGGGGACAGGGGAACCACAAATTTAAGTGTTCAACAAAATACAGATTTTCTAAAGGAATTAATGCACAATTTGCCAAAACAACGAATTTACATATCCACGAATATGCAAGTTTTCATCAATCCACGAAAATTGGTACCCATGAAAATAAATGAATCCACAGTATTTAGAAATACCTAGACAAGAGAGATACTTTAGACTGTAGAGAGTCTACTAGTGACTGTATCCAATGATGTCTGATCGTGACTGTTCTTGATAAAATATGTATTTAGTAATACCTAGACAAGAGAGATACTTTAGACTGTAGTGAGTCTACTAGTGACTGTATCCAATGATGTCTGATCGTGACTGTTCTTGATAAACATATACTTAGTAATACCTAGACAAGAGAGATACTTTAGACTGTAGAGAGTCTACTAGTGACTGTATCCAATGATGCCTGATTGTGACTGTTCTTGATAAACTCATATGGAATTCCTCCATCATGTTAAATTCTAAAGGTCTTAGACAAAGAAGTAGTTCTTCAACCATATCTGTTAAGTGGTTGTCAGCTTCATCTGAAATTAACATAATAACAGGACCTACTCAGCATGTACAAAAATAAACCAAAATTTGGTAAATACCAGTAAGTGTCACTAACATACTTGCGTAAAAATGTAAGAAGCAGTCAAAATTATTCATTAATATTGTACATTGGACACTTTTTCTTCTGTTCAAATATTTTAATTATTGTGCATTTTTATAGACCTAGGAATGTATTGACTATTCAGTTTTGTTAATGCTACATCCTCATGATCTACAACATGTAAACAGTAAGTGGTGAGTTTCACAAGCACTATAATGATCCTCAGTCGGTTCTCTTTTTTTTTATTTAATGAATGGCTATTATCTATTTTGAATTAATTGAACCATAAAACTAATTTTTGACTCTTCACATTGAATAATCCGCGAAGCGGATTATGTAAAATGTGAAGAGTCAAAAATTAGTTTTATGGTTCAATAAAATCAAAATAAATTATTGCCATTCATTATAAATAAATTTCTGTCAAAAATAAGAGTCAAAGGACTTTTTATATTATTCATATTAACAATAACAACGTACACACATATTGGCGTATGAATACACAACGTCAGAGTGGGTGTGTCGCCATCAAAATTGACAACATTGAAAATAAAACTAATAATTTTAACCAATCAGAAGACAGTAAAAACACCAAATTTATTTATTAAGGATTAGCCATGTTTTCTTTGTTAAAAAGGTACAATATTCATCACTATAATACAAGTATTCATATATATGTTTAACTACTTCATGATAAATATGATCTTGACCTTTCATTACTACCACATTAAAGAATGACATTAAAATGTTTTAGTTTATTTCATATTTGAAGAATTTACTTTCTCATTCATCAAAGATGAAATTAATTTTTATTCTATTGAGTTATCTCTCTTCTGTCATGCTTGGTGAAAATATTTTAAACACAGATGTCATGTATGTTATTTGTTATTTCATTTTTAGTATTAAACAAAAATATCAAAAAGTCCCAACTTCAACTTTTTGTAGAATGAACATTGCTTAACCCTTTCCTCCATTGAATTCTTTTTTTTACATACTTGATTCGCTTAGGATTTTTTCAATGAAAAATAATCATCAGGTTTAAAGTATTGCGAAAACAAATTTTTCATCAATGAAATTCCAGTCAGATGTTCTCATGAATATCCTTTTTATATTAGTTACATTTTTTAAAAGTCTGATTAAGTTTTATCCTAGGTAATACGTTTCAACTGAGGCACTACACAGGCGTCGAAAGGCGTCATTATGGAGTAAAGGGGTGGCGTCAAATGGCATCATTATGGAGGAAAGGGTTAAGTATACATCTAATTTCAAATGTAAGGGAGGACAGAAATGGTTATGAAGACCAACACTCATCTATAGTATAAAAAGACTTACAAGGGATATACACAAGTGTTGCCCAGTTTCCTTTTTCATGAGAAAATGTCCTAATTCTTCCGCCATGTTTACTTAAATCATCTTCATGTTTCTCTTCTTTATCAAATAACTTAACAATGGAATCTGGTAGGGGAAGCTGTTGCCTGTATACAAGATATAAAGCAATGGTATTAAACTACATGTAAATGTATCTGTGATTATTTTACTAAAAGACTTTGATAAAAGATCCATTAATAAGAATGATAAACAGATAATATGTTAGCATATTACAGTACCACAGATTGACAATCAGTGACAACGGTTGATTTAGATTACCTTTTTTCAGGTTATTCATGACTTACGAAAACAAATGAGAAGCCAAGGTGGTGTTTTGTTGGAAGGTTGCACTTCATCATTTCAATTTAAACCATTCATCATTTGTCATGGTCAGAGGCGGATTGGGGGTGGGGGGGTTTGCAGGGGGCCCAGGCCCCCCCTTTTTGATAAAAAAAATTGGTTGCTTATATAGGGAATCACTGAAGCGTGACTTAAGCGGGCCCCCTCTTAGGTCAGTCAGTGGACCCCCACTTATGAAAATTTCTGGATCCGCCACTGATGGTAGACACAAACCATGATGATTTTTAATGACTGTTTATATGAAACCTTTGATGTTAACGTAATGGTACCCAGATTGCACCGAGTACCCAAACTACACATATTTAGCAAAAATAGCAGAGGGAATCTTACAAGATTTCCTAGAGACTAAACAATTTGTATTTTTATGATTTGATACTATGCACGTCTTTCAACATAGCTTAACATATTTTGGTATATGCATAACGTTCACAGTATTTATCAACAGATGAAGTGTTTACTGAAAAAGCAAAATGCACCATAACGTTGCCATGCCACGTCATGAAAATGTCATCTTTTTAAAATTAGCAAAAACATTTTGTTTCAAGTATTTATTTTTTAAATTATGAAGAGTAAGCATGGACAAATATCCAATTGTTCAAAATATTTGAAAAAAATAAACATAAGCTCTGTTACTCGACTTTTGACGATGCAAATTTAAGAATGGATGCAATTTGGGTAAATAAAAAATAAGCTTTATTATTTAGCGTCGGCATGGTATATAAACATAAGCTCTAATGAGCTTTTAACCGACAAGGTGTACCTATATAATAATGAAGGATAGGGCTACAAAATAAACACTATATGGATATTGCTGTCTTGATCATAAAAAACGTAGTTAAAAAAACTATCAAAATAGGTGCTATTTGGGTACTGTCACGTTAGAGATGATATACATGTATGAACATGATGAACATGACATTGTCATTTGTCCTTCTCTGGACATGTACATTATTTTATAGATATTGACAAAATTTTAGGGTGCAGTTATGAAATGTAGTCTTTGGGGAAGTATATTATAGTAATAGTATAAAAATATTGGCAATGGGAAGAAAATAGTATCTATGTGTCTTTTTTAGGGGGATATATGGACACTACTTTCTTCCCATTGCCAGTATTTTCATACTATTGACAGCACGGGTAGTGCCTGTGCACAGAGACTCTTTTTTATTTGTCCTCACCTTTTGGGATCTGGAAGCTTATCAGTCTTTTCTGAGAATTTCATTTTCTTTGGACAAACTGCTTGTTCTGATTCTGAATCAACATCACTTTCACTTTCACTGTCTGAATATTCAACTAATAGTGACATTCTGAAATATTGGAAAAATCAAAAATCGTGAGATTGAATGGGGATATGTCAGGAGAGGGACAGAACCGGTTACATATTGTTCAATGTCTTACATATCTGATCTTAATGTGAATCTCCTCCATACATTTATGGAGCACTCTTTAATAGGTATTTGTACAATGAAATCATCCCATCCAAAGACATATATACGATGTTAAGATAAAACATACTTGATCTACTCAGAGACATATAATACAATAGACCACTTTCGAGTTCATCCGTCACCGGCAAAACCTCGTCAATTACGCACGCCTTTATGACGTCATTTACCAGATAGAGGGGCTCGCCTGTATCCCTGCACTATTTACGTTCATCAAGCGTCTTAGTGATCGTCTTTGTGCAGGATAAAGTAGAAATATTGGTTGCTCTGTAGGTACTTACTGACAATTCCCTAATGACAGCGGTGTTGGTTATCAATTTTGAGAATTCAATTTGCCGAATAATTCGTACAATAAAGAATTATAGTTTTCAAACCACTCGCTCAACATTTGAAGGAAGTGACGACGCCCCTAAACGCACAAATGACGGTGATAAAGGCGCGTATAATTGACGAGTTTTTTCCGGTGACGGATGAACTCGAAAGTGGTCTATTATTATATGTCACTGATCTACTTGTATAACGTTTTTCTGAATATTTAAAAAAAAACATACAAATTGACTAACCGCGGCCAGCATGTGGCAGGGTGTTCGACTCCCGTGAATCCAAGACTAGAGACGGTTGCCTGCTGAAGATTTGTAGTTTTCTTTGTCCACTTGGTCTGACTTCACCAATAAATCGAAGTACGGAAGATTAAAACATTGGATAACCGCAAGTTCTGGTGGATGGCCACAATCACTTGTTTCAGAAAAATAATTCGTATCTCTATTCCTTAAAGTAAGGTTAAGTTTCATAGATTTAATATATATATATATATATATATGCTATGAAAAGAACCTGTGTTGATGATAGATAAATGACAGAGAATTTAACCTCACCGTAATTATTATATTGTAGTGATATACTCATTTGTTATCAATACAATAACACTGGTCTGTTGTTTTAAATTACTTTAGTACTAATAGTATTTGTATAACATTTATATATTATACTAGAACACACCCGTGGTATCGCGGGTCCGTGATTGAATTAAAGTATATAACTGTGCGCAAGCTTTATATTAGTATTAGTATTGTCATCTGATAAAGTCATGCCGATTATACGATACACAGTTTTCTCTGCTTTTAAATCTCAAGTTCTGTTTGAACCCGTCGAACTGGAACTTATCAATAATTGGTAATATTAATCATTTGAAAAACGAAAGGTCCTGGAATGGAGTATTTTTTTAATCATCAGCATTGTCCTATATTAGTACGAAATAAAGTTGAATTCTTTGATTCGCTGTTTTAAGTCATGCCGGCTAACAAATTGAAAACTGTACCTATACGCCTTATTTTAAGTCCAGATTTTTAGTATTCGTATTGTTATCTTAAAAGGTCTTACTGATTAAAATTTGACAATTTAGTAGTAACAACCCTGTGATTATGACCCGTGTATATAGCATATTAATCCTGAATACACCGTTTAGTGGTGCGCCTGTCAGATGCGGAACGTACAGATAAGGTAATCGGTAACAGGTGAATATACTATTGGTATCGGTATCGGACTCGATCCGGAACTTCTTAATTATTGGCAATATTAATTACGTGGAAAACAAAAGGGCCTGGAGTGGTGTAATTTTTAATCTACACCTTTGTACTATATTAGTTATATATAAAGTCGAATTCTTTGATTCGTCGTTTTAACGTGATGACGGCTGACAAATTGGACCTCGTAATTTTAGTATTATAGATATGTATAGCAGATCATCTTAACAACTCCGCAGGGAATTTTTCATCCTTGTCAGTGCAAAACGTCCAGAGACCAAACGTTTAAAATAGTTACTGAGGAGTTGCTGTGAGGCCGTATTGTCAGTAGAGCAAGCTCAAATAACATCAACATTTATCTGATTATCAATTCAATGCTTATAATTTAGCTGTCACATGAAAGATTCGGATTTTGAATATGTATAGACGGATTGTTTTCAAAGATCGTTTGGCAACAGCCAATACTTGAAACTTGTCGGGACTTGCTTACACTTTATCAAGTTATTCGGAACTACTGAAATCTGCACAGTTATGTAAACTACCATTGTTAACAAAACGATATCATTTATAGATACGTTAAACAGCAGGTACGCCTTAATTTATGTATATCAGTCCATTGAACCTCTCAAAACAGTGTTGACTTTTACTTTTTGTTAACTATTAAATTAATTAGATTTTATCTTTTAAATGACTGAATAGGGGACACACCATATACTGTATCTAGCAAGATGTTGTGGGCAGGCAATAAAACCTTTAATAGAAAGATCCATTAATACCGCTGGAATGTGTTGATTTAAAATAATCAACTGCGTCAGACCAATCTTCTTATCTTCTCTGAGGATATTGTGGTCTGATATATATATCTCCTTCTAAATGCAACAAAAAAGGGACTGAATATAGATAAGTTTTTTATGAATAGGGGAAAATGGGGGGGGGGGGGGGATATTAATAATAATAATAATAATAATAATAATAATAATAATAATAATAATAATAATAATAATAATAATAATAATAATAATAATAATAATAATAATAGTAATTTATTGTATTAAAATGTCACATAATTGTCTACAGATTTTTATATAGATTATATAATATACATTGCAGAATACTAAAATAAGACAAATACCCAGCCTAGATAGGCTTATGAGACACTATATACAAACATAATTTTTGTATTAGTCGTTTTAACGACTTTGTACTATCTGCCAGTACTCTCAGATATGTAATTACTGTTTCTGTTGGTTGGTCAGTTGGTAATGGATGTGTAAATACCCAGCTGCCACGTCCTGTCTGTGTTTTTGTTTATTGTGTTTCTACCTTGTTTTAATCTGATTATTTATGCTCTTTTAAACTGATTTTCATAGTATGTTCTTTTATTGTATTGTTACACCACCGGTTTAGAAAAAAGGTTTGCGCCTTTAAACATTCTTTATGTGCCTGTCCCAAGACAAGGAGTCCGTAGTTTAGTGGTTGTTGTTGGTTAATGTTTTCCGTCAATTGCTATGTCTTAAAAATAAGACCGTTAGCTTTCTCCTTTGAACTGTTTCATCGTTTTCACGTCAAGTATAAAAAAGAAGATGTGGTAGGATTGCCAATGAGACAACTATCCACAAAAGACCATATGACACAAACATTAACAACTAAAGATCACCGTACAGCCTTCAACAATGAGCAAAGCCCATACCGCATAGTCAGCTATAAAAGGCCCCGAAAAGACAACGTAAAACAATTCAAACGAGAAAACTAACGGCCTTTTTCATGTTAAAAAAATGAACGAAAAACAAAAATGTAACACATAAACAAACGACAACCACTGAATTACAGGCTCCTGACTTGGGACAGGCACATACATAAATAATGGGGCGGGGTTAAACATGTTAGCGGAATCCCAACGCTCCCCTAGCCTGGGACAGTGGTATAACAGTACAACATAAGAACGAACTATAAAAATCAGTTAAAAGGCTGAACTCATCAGATAGACAAAAACTACAAGTGGACGTGGCCGGGTACTTATACATCCCGACACAAAAAGCTTTTCATATCCAACTTATACGGCATGAAATTTTCTCGTTATTGATAACGTCCGGTTTCCTATAATTGCTCACATCCACTGTATTTAAACTTGTGTGGATAATTGTCTCATTGGAAATCTTACCATATCGCCTTCTTTTTATAAATGTTATATTGAAAAACATATTGTATACAGAGGCGTACTGTCAGTTATGTATGTACCAAGTACCATTACATCAGTAGCGTAACAACTGTGAAAAAAAAGCTGGTATAGGTGACAGACACTTGCAAAGCATTGTCTAAACACCGACTTATCATGTTCTACATAAGTGTGCAGATACATGATGTAATTCCGCCACAAGAACTAATTCCACTAAACACTAGAACAAGAAAAATACACACCTAAACATTTCGACAAATCTTTACTACAAAAGAAAGTAACAAATGGTCAGTACCCCTTCAAGTACTATTACAGCAGATAAGAGTAATGCTATCACAAGTTGTTGCATGTTCAACAAGTGCATCCTTCAGGCAACAGTTGACATTTACCAATTGTTATATACAACCCAAAATTAACTGTGGCCAATTCAATAGTTTTTAATCGGTAATTTTTGTAATCCTGATTCTGAAAATATAGGGTCTTAGTTTTCTCGTTTGAATTGTTTTACATTGTCTTATCGGGGCCTTTTATAGCTGACTATGTGGTATGGGCTTTGTGCATTGTTGAAGGCCGTACAGTGACCTATAGTTGTTAATGTCTAAGTCATTTTGGTATCTTGTGGACAGTTGTCTCATTGGCAATCATACCACATCTTCTTTTTTTTTTTTATCTTCAATGCTGTTCAATTTCGTACTTTATTTGCTCTTTGTAACTTTTGTGATTCGTGCGTCACTGAAGAGTTGTTGTTTGTAGACTAAAAGAGGGACGAAAGACACCAAATGGACAGTCAAACTCGTAAATCTAAAACAAACTGACAACGCCATGGCTAAAAATGAAAAAAACAAACAGAAAAACAATAGAACACATGACACAACATAGAAAACTAAAGAATAAACAACACGAACCCCACCAAAAACTAGGGGTGATCTCAGGTGCTCCGGAAGGGTAAGCAGATCCTGCTCCACATGCGGCACCCGTCGTGTTGCTTATGTGATTACAAATCCGGTAAATAGTCTAATTCGGTAGGTCAAATTCATGAAAGGGAAGGGGATTGTAGTTACGACGTAAGGAACATATCCGATATCATTTGTGAAACGGTTATTCCATAACGGTCAACCAACTCGTGATGGCGTCCGTAAAATTTACGAAGGGATGATTTCAACTTCACCATTTGGAACTCTTGGTTTAATAGCTTTCTTGTGAGCAGTAACCCTCTATCAAGAAAATCAGCTGTACACAATTGTTCAATTGTTTTGCACTTTTCTCAGATTTTTGTTTTACAATCTTCATGTATACAGATAGTACGTAAACTTCAATGCAATAAAGATGTTACTCGTTTATTGTATACAAGATGAAAAAGGAGAAGCTCTATATATGATGTGGTGTGAATGATTTACACTTGGGACGTGATCTTGTACAAGCTTTTGGTTTCAGATATTGATGAAAAACAAAACTAGCTATAATCAATTTTGTAAACCATTTATTAAAATAATGACGTTTGCTTTGAAACTACATCCATGACATCTATTATCAATAAAAACAATGTGCAAAGTTTTAAAAGTTCGTAGAGATATTTTGAGTCCGTCCCTTGCGCCATCTGAATGTTTATATCCGTTCTAATTATTTATTCCCCTGTTTTTCTTAGCAGTCTTCTGTAACATGTCCTTCTTGTTGTTGGACTTCCAAGAAATGTCACATGCTGAAAATAACCATGCAGGTACGGTCTTTAATTCATGCAGTACCAATAACAATCCTAAATAAACACCAAAACAGACTCGTTTAAATTTTAAGCATGAATGACCCATACACAAACCCCAAGGGAACTGCATAAAGCTAGCCTCGATCCATCAAAGACTTATAGACCTAATACTTTGCAAAAGTATCCCCGTTTCAATAAAAGAAGTCACCTAATGATAACTCGACGTGTCCCTGCATGTGTATAATTCGATTACATTCGAAAAAAAAATACAAGACGACGGATCCCAGAACTATAGGATCATTGAAAATCAAAAAAAGTAAAAAAATAAAATCTCTAAATTAAAGTAAAAATCAAAATCTCCTCAAGTAAAAAAATAAATTTATCATAAGTAAAAAAAAAGTTCTTCTATAAACTCACTTATAAAGAACCTCTAAATAGGCGAAACAGTAAACTAACTAAAATACTACAATTCACACTTAACATTACATACCCATCATTGGCATTTATGGTATTGCTCATAAGGCCAAACAAAAAGTATGTGTGTTTACTTTCACATGCTGAAAAAAAAACCAAGGTAGGTATAGGTAGGGATTTAAAAAATTTTTTTTAACATTGAGTCTATGTTAGCAAAATAGTGACTTTAACAGTGCTTAATAGAAATTATGGCCCCCCCCAAAAAAAATTAGGGCAGGGGATAAAAGGTAGGGGTACAGTAATCACACATACTTTATATTGGCCTTACACATTATTGAACTATAAATATATACACTTTACATACTTAACAATTGGAAATGTGATACGAAAAGTTCCCCCAGTACACAAAATAAATTCTCAGTGTTCATGATAAATTCACAAAGTTTATGATAAATTCATAAATAGTTCGTGTTTCATCTCTAACACGACATAGTTTAAATTATAAACTCAAATATCTAAAGTTTCAAAACTGTCAATCGAAAAGTGAAACTTGGTTATACACTGCTAAATCTGCCCCACACTCCGGGACGGTACAAGAAACAGTAATTATCATCCTTGAAAGTTGACCTTCACACTGACAATTATGGTAAGAAACGGACATCTATCACTGGTCTAGCTTCTATAGCAATAATATCTTCTAGACTCATTAGATTATCTATTATGGCACCTTGAAAGTACAAGGTAGACACCCCATTCCCTGGGAACCGATCTTCAGCAAGATGCTGCAGTTCCTCCAATGACCGACAAGGCATCATCAGGCAGTCTGCCCCATAATGCAATACCACAATATGCCTGGCACTGGGGGGCGACTGATCATTCTTAACAGGATCTTCTTGTCTAATCACTCTCGAACTTTTACGCCGTCGAGGCTGGTGCAAATCCATGACACGGGAGTTAGTTTCACCCGAAAATTCATCACGCTGTTCAGATCTAGCAGGGGTGCGTTCGTCCCGCTCAGTTCCTGCAGGGGTACGTTGGTCCCGCTCAGTTCCTGTAGGGGTACGTTGGTCCCGCTCAGATCTCACAGGATTACGTTGGTTCCGCTCATATCTTACAGGGGTACGTTTGTCTCGCTCAGACCAAGCAGGAGTACATTGGTCCCCCTCATACCCAACAGAACGTTGGTCCCGCTCAGACCCCGATGTACGTTGGTCCCGCTCATACCCAACAGGGTTATGTTGGTCCCGCTCAGACCAAGTAGGAGTACGTTGGTCCCTCTCATACCCAGGAGGGATACGTTGGTCCCTCTCAGACCCAGCAGGAGAACGTTGGTCCCGCTCAGACCAAACAGGGTTACGTTTGTCCTGTTCAGACCCAGGGGAACTTTGGTCCCGCTCAGAACAAGCAGGGGTACGTTCGTTCACCACGGGATTGCTGTAGAATCTGCTGTTTATAGCATACAGCTCTTTCTTGTCCATGTGATTTCCTTGAGGATCGTACACCTCTGCGTGTACTAAATCCTGCTGGGTTGGTGTCAGAAAATGGAGGAGAGATGCCATAACTCGCCAATGAAGAATACAGCATGGGCTATTGATCCGGCTAGATGGTTCAATCCTGAACCATGCACGAGAAGGCCAATTCATTTCCCTACAAACTGTCCTAAACACTGGCATATCCTCTCGAAACTGTTGATAGCCACGTGGTACTCTCGAGTTAAGCCTTAGAAAATCCATCAAGTTCGTTGATGTAGCGTCGTCAGAACGAGTTAACCACTTAGCTAGCACCATGATCATATAGCCCCGATATTGATGGAACGCAGGATCTGTCATTAAAGTGACATCGTGGCGAAGGTCAAACATTGACGATAGATGTTCCTGAAGAACATGTCTACGGACACTTCTGGTGACTACAGGACATCTCCTCACTGGACAATGTTGATCGCGATTACTTGTTATCCAAGTTCTCTCCTTGTAACCACTCCTTGGGCAAATATAAAATTCTTGCTCAGAGTTAGAATTTCTACAAATCTTGGGATTTATTGATTCTCCCTGCTCCTGTAGACTTTCGTAAGGAACTTCTTCCTTTATCACTTCCGCAACAAGTTCGCCAACGGTAACGGTGCTTTCCTTGTCGTCGAGGCTAGAGGTTGGAATACCTGTTTCTTCAAGACCAATACCAACACCAATTTCTCCCGAGGATCCGGGATCAAAGTTCTCTTCAATGGTGTCACCCATTTCCACCACTTTTGGCTGTGTGGGCTCTAGCATTACATGACGTCCTGAGCTATCTTCATTGACCATAACTTGAACATTTTCCACAAATTGACTGTCAGTATCATCTAAAGACCTTGGTCGCCAGAACCTACCATTGTCGGAGTCAGAATCGCTGTCGGAATCCACATATATGATCTGACCAGCTATGTTATATGACCTGCAACGATAAAAGAAAAAAATATATCATTAACCTGCATTCTGTTCTTTTCCTTCTACTGCTACATGTAGCTGCCAGATATCAGTATATTGATAAAATTAATACTTTAGCCTAAAGTGACGTTAAACCAAAAACAGGATAAGTGTTATGTTTTATTACAATGATGCAATTGGACCACCATTCCAATTGATTTGTGAATTAAAAATTCGCAAGGATACCGCGGAACCCAGTGTCTCGGTTCCTTTTGCTGTTAGTCGCAGACTCAACACAAATGTGGAAAACATATTAAAACTTTTCCTTTAGAAATTATCTTATTATATTTGGTCATTAAAAAGCTTCTGTCCAAGTTTGGTACAAAACTACGATAGTTTAAGAAAGTTATTAAATTTTTTTAATAACTTTAACCACAGAGTGATTGTAATGATTCACTGGCCAAAAAACTTAAGTCCATTTATAAGTTAAATACGGATATTAAAAGTGGGTTTTTTTTTTGTTACAAAATTTACTTCTAGATATTATCTTTGGATCAGGAACAAGCTTCTGTCCAAGTTTGTTAGAAATCATGGATATTTTTAAGGAAGTTTATACATTTTACCACATAAAGAATATGTGGACGCCGCTGTCGACCCCGATACTGACGCAAAAAAAAGCCGCAGGCTCGACAAAAATGCAACATATTTTGGTTAAGTATGTTCAACTTGGTTTGTTTTTTTATTGCGGTTTGTTTATAAATAGGAGTAATAAGTCCTTTAGAAACCCGTGATTTAATAAGTGATACATTTAAGTCATTTACTAAGTTTTCTGGAACAGTCATTTAATAGTTAAAATCTTAATTATTAACTCATCATAGCTACCAAGTATTCAAATGTTGTACGCCAGACATTCGTTTCGTCTACAAATTACTCATCAGTGATGCTCGAATAAAAAAAAGTTTAAAAAGGCCAAATAAAAGTACGTAGCTAAAGAGCATTGCGGACCCCAAAGTCCCAAAAGTTTAACGAAATACAGGTTATAAATGCACCTTTAATATATATTGCTGAAATCCATAATAAAAAAAATTTGCACTTTTAAATTTTCATCCCATTAATTTTGGATATTTACTCCGCCTCCTTTTGAGATATATTATAGCGGATTACTCTCATCAATTTTGTAACAATACTTCCGATCACTTCCAAAGAGACTGTTGAATTCTAGATTACCCTGAATTCCAAATGGTAACTGGTTTGGTACTCGAAAAGTTTAATTAGTAAGGAAAACACCCTTTATCTTCAAAGGGGTGGGGTATGTTTTTTTCCTTTAAACAAATTCTGTGATTCCAAAATTGATGGAAAAAGATATTCTGTTCAAGCAGAAGACAAAAAAAATGTTTTGACCTTATTTGGAAAATTTCCCCGATATCTGATAGTGTTGAATTTGGAACAAAATAATTTGATTGATAGGGTCGAAAAACTAAATAAAAATGATTTCTGACTCAAATAAAAAAAACCTCCCCCTTTTATAAGTTAAATCGTTGCTCCCTCATAAGATAACAGGGGCTTGTTTAGCGGGTCAGACGAGGTTATGTAATTGTTTTTTTTATATACATGTATAAATATGTATATATAGGATAGCGATCGCCATTGATATTAAAACCTTGTCTGACCCCCTGAACAAGCTCCTGTGTAAGAATTAAACAAGTTACTCACGAGTCATCATGTTCTATCCTTTTTGAGTTAGGAACCAAATAAGATTTTTCACACAATTTCCTTTTTTTTCGACAAATTTCTTGTTCTGATTCTAAGCTTCGAACACTGTCACTGTCTGAATATTCAACTAATCTTGACATTCTCAAATGATACCGTTAAAAACGCCGGGAACGGAGATGTTTCAGGAAGGGGAAAGAAACAACTGTATATTATCTAACGACCACATGTGAGGTCTGAAGAAGTTTACAAATGTTGAAAACAACACGTTATTAATTATTTGCGTCCGAAGCGCTTTTCTGGATTTGCCTTCATCAAGAACGCTCAAACCCAAACATTTGAAATCCGAAGATGTATAAGTACCGAAACCGTTGAAGAGCTGTATGTAAAAAAATACCTAAAATAAATAGCCAAATTCATCTAAAGCCAACTTTGCCTGAGGGAGTTGAAACCTTAGTTTCTCAATAATTTATAAATTTATAAACGGACAATTTTAGTAAAGTTTGTTAAATCATGTCAGTACCGAAATACTGACTACCGATACATTGTAGATAATTATGGACCAAACATAAACAAATAGAGAAAAACGGAGACAAAACAATAGAAAATAATGGGATGCTAAACTATCAAGAATAGAGACTAGTATTATGAAATATTTAGAATAAATAAAATGCAAAATTGAAACACCCCAAACCAGATATATTTTATGGAATGAAATCAGAATTCATAAACAAAGGATTTGTTTCAAGAAATTTTAAATATTCAACTTATTTGGTTGTATTCATGATCATTCATGGCTTTTCCTAACATGTAAAGTTGACTTAGAGAATTCGATTGAATATTTAGTTATAAAAATATGGAGATGTGGTAAGATTGTCAAAGCTCAAATGAAGAGGATGTAAACAATTACAGGCAACCAGTGTCCACACGGCCTTCAATGAGGGAAAACACCATCCATATAGTGGGTTATAAAAGGCTCGTGATGAAAAATACGAACAATTCAGTTGTCAAATGTAACAGCATTATTTAACACACATTAATTTACGAACAAAATATATATCTTACAGTGAATTTTTATAATCATCAGGATTATGTAGAATCACTATACATGTATATATGTTATAGATAATGCATATTTTAAGGTTTTTCTTGTCGTAGAACACGTGACCTCGGGGTGACAGGATTGATCAAATCAAATCAAATATCAAAAACAGCAATACATTTTATTAAAAGATAATCAGCTGATAAAATTATATACCCTCCGCACCGACCCTTACGTGTTATTCAATAGAATATAAGATTATTTTATTAGTTGATCATTTGATAGAGTAAAAGGTATACATAAATTTAAAAAAGTTACGAACTGACATGAAGACGAATATAAATACATGTAGGTCACAGTATGATTTCCTAATCAGTGTGTATCGTTCTGAACATGCATGAAATATTTGCCACTGGACGTTAAGCAATCAACCTATTCAGTTTGACTCAATAAGATTTTCAAAATCTTACACACGAATATGTTAAATCTGGATTTATTTTATGAAAGTCTACATTAAAATTCATCTGACCTATATGATAATGTTTCTTTATTATAGCGATAAATCAACAAAACTTCACGTTATTTGTTTCTAAAATTAAATTGCGGGTCTACAATGAAGGTTTCTTTAACATCTATCATCGGTTGAACTTTAGAAAATAAATATCTAAATCGGCACCAAAAAACTATAAGACGAATAAAATTTTGAAGTAAATCATAGATTGCATGTTAATCAAGGAAAATAATGACCTTACACAGGTCATTATTTTATGCCTTGGAGCATATACCATTAAAACATGGTATCGTCCGGGGGCCTGTTTATCGAAGCTCTCTTAGGATTAGGACGTGTCCTAAGACCAACTTAGGACACATCTGAGTCCTAAATGGGTTTATCAAACATGTCGCAACTTAGGAAAATCCTAGGAATTGTCCTAACTTTAGGATACCATTTTAGGTGTCTTAAGATGGTCTTAGGGTGGTCCTTACTTTAGGATACATTCAAATTTCGTCTTTTGTTCATTTTCACGCGTATTATTTTTAAAGCAGTAGTAAAAATGGTTGAAATTCTCCGAAATGATATGACTGCACGAGATTTGCCTTTGAACTGTTAAATAATGTGACACTTCGAATTCAACTCACTCAAAAACATGTTATGATTTTTACGTATTATATATCTTGTTTACAGTTAGTTTGTTATTTTTTTATTTTTGTGTCATGTTTTGTTTCACACAGTTTAAATGTACAATTATTTTACAAAAAACATTTATTACCTTTAATTTAAAACTACATGATATTAGTTATTAGATTCTAATTAACCATATTTGAAATAAAATTATTGATAAAATACATCTATGATATCATAATTAGTTTTTTTTCATATTTGGTTTGTATTTTCTTTTCCGCTAATACTTAGGACATCAGTTAGGATGTCCTAGCTAAGATTTTCCTAAGATAGCTTCGATATGCATGCTGAGATGTGTCGTAAGTCGGTCCTAACTTTATCCTAACTTCTGTCCTAAGAAATTCTTAGGACCGATCTTATGACAGTTTCGATAAACAGGCCCCGGGTTGATTCTGAAAAAGAATGACCTGACGTTCTGAAATAAATTAACTCCATATAGGTATATAATGATCTATATTGAATTTCATTAGACTATAGTAATTGTATATAATCCCTGAAAAGGACCAGTGATTTTACATACTAGTAATCACTGAACATTATACAAATGCACTGTAACGTATACATTTAACTGATATGAACTAACGACAATCACTCAATTACAGGAAATGACTTGGCCCGGACAGGCATATTATATAAATTGCGGCGGGATTAAAAAGGTTTGGAGGCGCAAACCCTTTCCCCAACACGGGACAGTGATGTACATGTAACAGTACAATGTGAGAAAACACCATTAAAATCATTTGAAAAAGGTTTAGCTCAACGGATCGATACAAAGCCGGAAAAACACAAAACATAACACAGACGGACGTGGCAGGGTATTTATACATCCCTCACTACAGAAAAAAAACCCAAAAGGTACAGATCACTAGAAAGAGTTACGCAGTTTCTAACAGCTAGTTCAACAACTACTAAGTCATTTGATCTATTTGATGGTATGGGCCAGGAAATCTGGATTCGGAATATAATTTGTTGTCATCTGCTTGAACAGAACGTTTTTCTCATTGTCAATCACACCATATCTTCTTATTTTTATAAATAACAAATCATGTTTCTAAGACTTAATTATCAATCAGTACATCCAACATCCGATGGATTTAGTGTCAAGGCGTCATTAACAGTCATATGATGTTTGATGGTATCACAATCAAAGAAGATGTGATATGATCGCCAATGAGACAGTTATCCACCAAAATCCAAATGACATAGAAAGTTTAACTTAGCAAATATATGTCACTATACGGCCTTATACATGTTTAATGGCCTATTTGTATAGCTGATTAACAGTACGATCATAGATATCGCTGTTTATTGGATGGGCTTCAATGGAATATATAAATATAATAGCATTCGTTGCTTCTTTTTTTCATACACGATGGGTGGAATTTTAGAACTAAAATTACCTAGTAAGAAAAACCCTTTTCATCACGATATTTTTGTCATACATTAGTCAAGTGTTTCAGGAAAAAACTCATTTTAAAGTTGCGTCAACATCTTAAGGAAGGAAACTGCTTATTGTTCTTAAGATTAAAACAATTGAACCTTTTCTGCACACACTTTATCGTGCCCTTATTACATTTATTGTTCAAATTCATTGTTTTGAAGTAAAGAAAAGAAATAAAATATATTAGAAAATATACACTTTATGAGACAAAAGATATAAAAATAATATTAAATCGTTATTTCAACTAGAAATAACCCTTATTTCCAAATTAACCTTTATATGGTATGTTCGAAACAAATTATAGATTGAAAAATACATTGAACTTGTATGTGCTTCAAAACTAAAGGCAGTCATGATTTATTTAAGGAATGACTGTAATACTTTTTTTGTCTATGAAGAAATAACATCAAAAATGTGGTGTTCACTAAATAAGTCGTGTAGCGTAGCGGGCTATTCATAGTGTGCATTATATTTTTTTATGTTATTTCGAATAGACAGATAAAAATATTACAGTCATTTCTTACAATTTAATTCTAAATTCAATTTTAAACCGGAGTAAACCATGAAAAGACGTCGATGACATCAAGGTCACATGCCAAAGTTAGGTCTCTGAGCTGATAAACAAAACGCCAGCCAATCAGAAGACGCGTTACATCAAAAATTAATTTATTTATATATATAGACACAACGTCATGTTTTTCTCTGGGTGTTTATGTCGTCTTTACACTAAATCCAGTGTATGTTGGATGTGTACGGATTGAGTGTTTAGTCTTAGAGGCATGATTTTTTTATTAGTTGTTAGTGGCTTTGAACTATCTGTCAGATAACTGCGAGTACTCTCAGATCTGTTCATTGTGTCTTTTTGTGTCGGGATGTATAAGTACCTGGCCACGTCCACTTTTATTTTTTGTCTATCTGATGAGTTTAGCCTTTTTCAACTGATTTTTATAGTTCGTTTCTTATGTTGTACTGTAATACCACTGTCCCAGGTTAGAGGAGGGTTGGGATCCCGCTAGCATGTTTAACCCCGCCACATTATTGATGTATGTGCCTGTCCTAAGTCAGGAGCCTGTAATTCAGTGGTTGTCGTTTGTTTATGTGTTACATATTTGTTTTTCGTTCAATTTTTACATAAATAAGGCTGTTAGTTTTCTCGTCTGAATTGTTTTACATTATCTTATCGGGGCCTTTTATAGCTGACTATGCGGTATGTGCTTTGCTCATTGTTGAAGGCCGTACGGTGACCTATAGTTGTTAATGTTTGTGTCTTTTTGGTCTTTTGTGGAAAGTTGTTTCATTGACAATCATACCACATCTAATTTTTTATACTATCTCTTGACATGTGTTTTTTTTTCTTACTTTAGAAGTTCAAAAGTTTTTACTTTTTAAAATCGGACAACAGATCTAGACTGTTATCTAAATACATCATTGAGACAGCAATCAAACAACACCATATGAAAAAAAAATGCCTATTATCACAGTAGCATGTTCAGAGAAGTTAGCTTGCTTGTTTGCAAGATTGTAGCCGTTCTACTGAATCGGCGACTGTGCTATGAAGAGAACAGACGTCACACAGCGATGCAATAAGAAGTTAGCCATGACATCATCGAGCCCCCTCTTGGGGTTTTTGATAACGTGATTACTTGGCCGTTTTTAAAGTGATTATTTGATTACCAGACCAAATATATCATGATTATTTCATATTTTATTATTTGATAATATTGATAAAATTGAGAATGGAAATGGGGAATGTGTCAAAGAGACAACAACCCGACCAAATAAAAAACAACAGCAGAAGGTCACCTACAGGTCTTCAATGTAGCGAGAAATTCCCGCAGGCTGTTTTTTTAATTAAATGATTATCTTGTTTAATTTCTTTTAATGAATATGTGATTACATTGGTAAACTATTGATATAATGTGATTACTTGGGCACCCACATGAGGGGCCGAATGATCCAGTTAAAATTTTCATAGCTGAAGTGCGATAGCCATGCTGACGTGCGATGGTCAGGCTGACGTGCGATGGTCACGCTGACGTGCGATAGTCACGCTGATGTGCGATAGTCACGCCGACGTGCAATGGTCACGCTGAATTGCGATGATCATGCTGAAGTGCGATGATAATGCTGAAGTACGATGATCGTGCTGAAGTGCGATGGTCAAGCTAAAGTGCGATAATCACCCTAAAGTACAATGGTCATGCTAAAGTGAGATGGTCATAGTGAAATGTGATGGTCTACGCCGAAGTGCGATGGTCCTTATACGTTGGTGTGCAATTGTCTTTTTGACGCATGGTTGTTAGTTTTAATTCTACAGACGTGCAATTATCTTGAAAAGAAGATTTTCAATAGTAAGTTTATAAAATTACAATTATTATTCATGGTATATGGCTGTTACCGAAACTACAGCTGCATACTAAATGAGAGATATTTCTGTTTGATTTTCTACATGTGGAAAAAATTCTGCATTAACAACATGAACAACTGCAACAATAACTTGATTTGAACTAACCAAAGACAGTACAACAAGGAATTAAAGTCTGCTTAATAAAATACAGGGTAGTTTTAGTCTTTGTAAGTACATACTATCGAAATCTTAGGAAGCAATGCAATATTTTCTTAAGTATCATAAATTGGTATGATATAGCCCATGTTGCTTTTGCAATGGGAATTTCCGACTCTTAAACTACTATTTTTTTTATGATGATGAAATGAAAATTTACTATCTTTAGTTCGTTCTTCCTTTAATCTAAAAATAGGTTAACACCACAACAGAATGTTAAACAAGTTAGTTTCCGAAAACTGTACAATTAGTTTCCTGTTATAAGTATTCCATGCACTCATTTACCAACTTTTTGTCTATAAACATTGATAAACAGATATCTGGAAAATCTTTCTAAACAATATAAGACATCATGACAACGTTTGAAATGGAAACCACCAATACATCTATTGAAACTGAAATGAATACATCAAATGCATTCATTGCACTGGGTCTATCAACTTTACAGACACTTTTAAACGCGACAGATTATGCTACAGTACTGCCTTCAACAAAAGGCGCCATATTGCGTCCGCGAGTTCCCGTTGTGTCCGTAGTATCCTTTGTGCTTGGAGTAATTGGGAATATTCTTGCAATTTGCGTAATATTTCGATCTCGAAAACGCCACAGGTTGAGTGTGTTTCATAGACTTGTAGTGACATTAGCCTTTACTGACTTGTTTGGAATTATAACAACATCCCCTGTAGTTTTTGCCGTTTTTTCTGGAAAAGCTAGTTTGAAAACGAGTGAATCATTATGCAACTACATGGCCTTCATGATGATATTTTCCGGACTAGCAACAGTTCTTATAGTTGGTGCCATGGCTGTGGACAGATATTTTGCGGTACTTCATCCATTCAAATATAAATCTGTTAAACAAGACTTTATTTTTAAATTGGTTATATCTGGAATATGGCTTTTTTCTATACTTTTGTCTGCGCTGCCTTTAATTGGTGTAGGTGAAAACGTTGTACACTATCCCAAGTCGTGGTGCTTTTTTAATTTCTTTGGTGACCGAGTAGAAGACAAGATATATGGATATTTTTATTCCGTACTGGGACTTGGTATTATTTGTTTGACAGCTATAATGAATTTGCGGGTGATTGCAGGAATAATTTCTGGAAGAAGAAGTGTTTTAAGGCGTGGAAGTATATCGAACAAAAAATCACGATCCAGAAAAGACATTTCTATGTCCGTGTTTTTAGTTGCAATAGTTCTAGTGTTTGCCATATGCTGGGCGCCATTCATGGTAGGTTTACAATCAAATGTTATATTTCAAGCTTTATATTAAGGAAAATTAAAGTTAACAGTAACTTTTGAAAATCTAGCTGAGTTGTTACTGAAAAATAAAAATTTCCTGTAACTGTTGTGTTGAAAGTCCATTCCAATTATAAAATTCACTGAAAAATTCACAAAGCACAAGCTTGCACCTACCTTCCTTATTTCCGTTGTGCCTAAAGTTTTTTCTTGAATTATATGTCATACACATATATTTAATTTACATTAATAATGTAGAGTGTTACGAGGAAGTGCATATATTTTATTTCTAAGAATAATGTAAAGCTTTGACGAAGTGTACAATCTTGAAATAATAATATGATATAAAAATAAGATGTAGTATGGTTGTCTATTAGACAAATCTCCAGCAGAAACCAAATGATATATAAGTTAACATATAAAGATCTGCTTACCCTTCCGGAGCACATGAGATCACCCCTAGTTTTTGGTGGGGTTCGTGTTATTTATAATTTAGTTTCTATGTTGCGTCATGTGTACTATTGTATGTTTGTTTTTTTTGTTTTTTTTTAATTTTCATCCATGACGTTGTCAGTTTACTTTCGATTTATGAGTTTGAATGTCCCTTTTGTATCTTTCGTCCCTCTTTTTTAACAACTAAAGGTCACTATACAACCTTTAACAAGAGCAAAACCAATACCACAGAATCATGCTACGAAATGACAAGTATAAGATAATTCAAACAAAAAGAACAAACGACCTGACTTATGTATCTTTTTATAACGACGTTCTTATGTACCTGTAAGTGTAACTAACAAGGGTGTTTCTCTTTCAAATGTATTTCTCATTACCTCTCTATTCAACAAAGTATACCATACAAGGATTTACTTCCGTTTGTACTCACTTTACTTTTTATACTGTTATATACTTATTGAAAAGGTGTGGACACGTGTGTTATCTGATGGTCGATGTTTTATAATAACTTTCAGTAATTGATTGTACGGGACCATGGTTGATGTTTTATAATGACTTTCGGTAATTGATTATCTGATGGTCGATGTTTTATAATGACTTTCAGTAATTGATTGTACGGGACCAGCAGGTTAAAATGACAACGGTGTTATCTGATGGTCGATGTTTTATAATGATTTTCAGTAATTGATTGTACGGGACCATGGTCGATGTTTCATAATGACTTTCAGTAATTGATTGTACAGGACCATGGTCGATGTTTTATACTGACATTCAGTATTTGATTGAACGGGACCATGGTCGATGGTTTATAATGACTTTTAGTAATTGAATGTACGGGACCATGGTCGATGGTTTATAATGATTTTCAGTAATTGATTGTACGGGACCATGGTCGATGTTTCATAATGACTTTCAGTAATTGATTGTACAGGACCATGGTCGATGTTTTATACTGACATTCAGTATTTGATTGAACGGGACCATGGTCGATGGTTTATAATGACTTTTAGTAATTGAATGTACGGGACCATGGTCGATGGTTTATAATGACTTTTAGTAATTGAATGTACGGGACCATGGTCGATGGTTTATAATGACTTTTAGTAATTGAATGTACGGGACCATGGTCGATGGTTTATAATGACTTTTAGTAATTGAATGTACGGGACCATGGTCGATGTTTTATAATAACTTTCGGTAATTGATTGTACGGAGCCAGCAGGTTCAAATGCCTCTGAAAAATCTAACATGCTGACGTTTTTTTGATGGGCGAAAACAGTCACCACGAAGAACAACTCTTAAGAGAAACATTACAAACATGACATAACTGATGTGGTTCTGCAAATATATTGCATATTCTATTGTGTCATGTCTGTTACAAAAACCATACAAACTTAAAAGGTTACATATCAAAATAAGATTTGATCGAAATCTGCAGGAAAATAATGTCAAAACTTCAGAACATCAGTGAAGATTCTGATAATGATACTGAAAAAGTAAAAACTAAATTCAACATCTGTTTTACATTTATAGTTCATCCAAATTACTCACTAGTACATGTATGCTTTGCATTTGGCACTGCATGTGCTTACCTCATGTATAGACTCCTTATGTTAATAACTTAAATGGCTAATAAAGAAAACTAGATTGTACAATCTGCAGTCCTATGTGACATGTGCCAATTGTTAAAATAAGAGTAGATTTCACTACATTAGTTCATGGTCTACGAATAAACTTCAATTCTTGATATTTCGAGACAATGTATGGTTATTCTATATACAAAAGTTGCATAACTACATGTAGTAAACTCCAAAGTAAACGTATTTGTGTTAAACAAGACGCATTGATTGAGGTAAAGCATAAATCAGTCTAAGTGAGTATTTTGTAGTCATTTCTGACCAAAATGCTCGTTGTGCATTTAGGAAAAAAAAGCAATGATTATTTTATTAGAATAACCGATGTACTTTGTTTCCTTGGTAATGTATATTATATTTCAAAAAAGGCAAATCGTTGTACAAGCAGGTAAATAAATTTCATGTTTTCTTTGTGTTTTTAATTTTGTTAAGTTCAATTTGTCTTGAAATACGAAATCTGTTCTCAGATTGTATGACATGTAAACAAGTTAATACCAAGGAAGTAAATTAGGTCAGGTACAATACAAGATATCTTGAACAAGTGAGGTGCAGTTTCCTTCTGATAAGATGCTTCCGTAAGGATTATTATTACAATAGTAGGACGAAAACAATTCTTCAACAATATAAGTATTTAACAGTAAACGCAATTACATTTGTTAAAAGAACATGGGTGAAACAGTAACCCCGTTCACATTGGATTCTTCAAATTTTACGCCTTTTTTTAACACAACAGAAAATGGTACAATACCGAATCTCTGGCGCCCGCGGATTCCACCTATGTCCGCAATATCATTTACACTTGGAGCAGTTGGCAACATCCTTGCAATAATTGTATTATTTCGAGCTAAAAAACGACACAGATGGGGAGTGTTTTACAGATTTGTCATAGCCTTAGCTTTTACGGATCTATTTGGTATTATCACAACAACTCCTGTAGTTTTTTTCGTCTTTGCTGGAAAAATTAGATTATGGGAGAGTGTACCGTTATGCCATTACATGTCGTTCATGATGATATTTGCCGGACTAGCAACAGTTCTTTTAGTTGGTGCCATGGCTTTGGACAGATATTTTGCCATTATTCATCCATTCAAATATAATACTATTGATAGATATACTATAGTCAATTTTTCTATATTTGGAATATGGGCCTTTTCCGTTCTTATAGCTGTACTGCCTGTGTTTGGCCTTGGAGAAAACGTCGTACACTTTCCGACTTCATGGTGCTTTTTTAATTTCTTTGGTCACAAAGTTGAAGACCAAATATATGGATATTTTTATTCAGTACTAGGACTTTTTACCATTTTTGTGACGGCTATACTGAATATCCGTGTTATTATAGGAATTATCTCGGGGAGAAGAAGTACTGCTAGACGCGGAAGTATAACGAGCAAAAAATCCAGATCTAGAAAAGACATTTTTATAACTGTTTTCTTAGTAGCGATATTTCTTGTATTTACCGTTTGCTGGGCACCGTTTATGGTAAGGGTTTGATCACACTTTATTTTCAATTCTGATTCAAAATATTTCATTATATATATTGTAACACATTTCTGTAAACTGACCACAACATGTGAAGATCAAATCTGATTTTCAGAAATCTTATACATGCATGCCATTATTTTTACATACATTTAACCTCAAGGTTGAAAGGCATGAAAGGCGAAATTAAAATAAAAACTAATTAAAAGATATATAACAATAGAATAAGTGAAACCGTTTCAAAATGAGGTAATGAATCCATAGATTGGTTGATGTAACTAAAACGTATGGTTTGTGCACAGTTAGTTCAACTAAACAATATGAAAAACGAAATTTCAACTTAAACTTGAAATTTACCATCGATTTCCCCCTTCGAAATGGTGTTATTGCAACCAAAATGTCACTATCGTGTGAATATTTTTTTGAATGATAAATTGATGTTACAGTGTGAAGATTTCAGAGGTGTAATAAAAATAAAAGGTTGAACATATTTTGTTTCACTTTTTATGCGAATAAACATATTATTATCAAGTAAAATATTTGTAAAATATTATATGAAATCTACAAGTTTTGACTATATTTTATAATTTTTATTATACATTATATATTATACATAATATATACACATGGAAAAAAGTATTGCTACACCTTGATTTTTTAAACCTTGGAAAATCAAACTGCTTTTTTAATTGAATATGATAAAATATTTGTATAACAATATTGAAACATTTTAAATGATAACATTGACATTATAAGAATTTAAAAAATGTATGGAAAAAAAAGATTTAATTAACCACAATTTGATAACAAAATGAGGTAATTATTGTACCAAAAAAATACATTTTAATGTAATCGAACTTTACATTATCAGACATTTCAAATTATAAATCTTAAGATGATTTTTCACATCATGGTTGATTGTTATACAACAAAGAATCAATACTTGGTTCAGCCTCCATTCACAAGAATAACTGCCTCTAAAGGTCTTCTTGTGCCAACAACCATTTTACGAATTTGCTGCTGAGGTAATCGCAACCTTTCCTGATGAAGGGAATTGTTTAATTCATTAAGCGTTTGAACTGGGGTGTCCTCCCGCGCACTTTACGTCCAATAAAGTTTCATATATGGTTCAAATTCTGGCTACGATCAGGCCAAGAAAGATAAACCGAATTTCATTGGACCAACAGATCTTCATTCAAGATGCTCATTTTAACTTTCGCGACCTCTGCACCATTGGAAACGGGCCACTTTATGTCTGTTTTGAAGCAAGAGTCCCGGAAACGGCCACGCCGCACGATAATTAGAAGTATGATTTGGTTTGGAGCAGTTTTTGTTTTAAGTCTTTTGTATGGCAACCACTCTCTTTTCATGATTGTTAGTTGTTTGCAAAGGATTTTCGTCTGACCAAACTTCATAAGGCTGGGTTTTCCATAGCTGATGTTTAATGGGGGTCTTTCTGATCTCGCTAGGTCTTTAGGAATAGTGATGACTAACAATACGTGCAATTGTCAGAGCGACATACCTGCTTTTCTCAAGCTGATTATCTGCCATCTTGCTGCAATTTAGAGTCATGGAGGACCCATACCATGGTGTCAATCCCATAACTTTACAAATTTAGTTTTTCATAGTGGCTAAAACAATGCGGATAAAAACATCTGTTTTCTGGTTTACGGGTACAGTAGCTGCATGTGCAGATTAAAACTTATCGAGTCGACATTTATTTTTCAAACTCAGGTGAGATTTGAGTAATGTTTAACTACAAAATATTTTTCTATTTTAATAAATTTTATCTCAAAATAATAAAGATTTTTAAAATTTGTATTTCAATTTGGTTTTGCAATACTTTTCCCATGTGTATATATACTAGTAATATCATCGACTGCATTACATTTAAAATTTATGTATTCCTCGGATTGTGTAAGCGAAATTTACTACTTCTGTTTTGCATAGCACTGAACAAGATATAACATTTTTAAATTTCAGATAAGACTCATCATCAATCAAAGCCGTACTGTTAAACGAAACAATAAAGCAGACTTGCATGCCTTAATCCTTGCAAGCTGGAACCAAGTCCTTGACCCCTGGGTTTATCTTCTATTCAGACATGAGATGCTCAAGCGATTTGTCCATTTGGTAGAAAAATCCCGAGGAGGATCGGCATTGAGACGTCTAGTAAGCTTAACGGGAAGCTTTAGGAGCACATCATCTGGTTCCGAAATGACACATAACACAGAATCACAACAAGTGCAAATTGATTCGTGCGTGGGTGAAGAAATGAGACAAAAAAATGGAAGAAAACCCGAGACTTCTGATGTCAGCGATGAAAGAAAACCCATGACTACTGATATCAACGATGAAAGAATGATACAAGACAAAGTTTCAATATCTGACGATGTGTAAAACTGTTCTTGTTTTAAGTCACCTTACTTCAGTTAAGTACAGTATCTAAAAGTAAACTGCATGGTTACGGTAATTGTATTACTAACAGCCAACAAGGACATGTTAAACGCATACACTCTTTTTTTTTTTTTTTTTTACTAAATTTCTTTAAAGTTATACTAAATTATGTATTTTATTTATTGAGAATTAAAGAAATAATTTGGTGTACAAATAAATCACAATTTTATCTAGTACAGAATTTTTAATTACAGTAACAGTTAGATTTCTATTTTTATAGTCTAATTATACAGGGGCGGATCCAGGCATTTTTAAAGGGAGGGGTTCCAACTATATGTCCCCATTAAAATGTATTGATGGTCCCAATAAAAGGAGTTCCAACTCCCGGAACACCCTCCTAGATCCGCATCTCTTGGGTAACAATCATTTTCTATTATTGACCAGTAATTACGACTTTATTCCACGTTCACACTGTTTATACCAACTGAAACAATAGTACTTGTTAAAATCAAATTTTACACATTTAGGAGGCAGCACATACATTCAAATTGTCAAGTAGGTATAGTATTCAAGTTAAGTGCATTATAAAGAGAACAATGTATGGAAATAAAGTTTAAATCTATATTAGGAAAGAAAAGACATTGTTTGATATCTGATTTTATTATATTATTGTTTGCCAACATATTTTTGTTATTTCTTCTTCATTTTTATTTTGTTTGTTAGTAGTGAGCCTTTTTTGTTTAACTAAGTAGGTTAGATTGTTTATGTTCGACATAATAATATTACGTCATCTTTGTATACAGATTTTTTATAATACAGTTCTAAGTTAATGTGTTTTTTGCAGATGTTCATTTTATATCACTGACGTATCGAAAAAAATTTCTTCACATTCATGGTCACATTTTCATCATTGAAATTAAAAGATATGAACTCTACGTTTATATTGTAAAAAGTGTTGTTATGTCCATGATTCATATTCATTGTGTTTTTCTGATAAAAGACACTTTCGGAAAATCTTAATTAATGCTAATCTATTTTAGATAATCTAAAATATTTGCATGTGTTTGTTTATTTGTAGGTATTATTTGCTTTAGTCTCTTCACATATGGATTGCTTTTAACTTTAACACGTGTTTTTGGAGACAAAAATAATCTATTGATTCCTTATATAATATAGGAATGTTTTTACTGTGTCAAGAATATTGGGGGGCTTTTTCAAAGTAAATTTATCTTATATACATTCGACGCGCATTGACAGTTTTAAAAAAGGGGAGGCAAAAGATTTGATATTCGACCTTACAAATTGAAAACCAACTAAGTAAGTCAGGACTTACAAACGAAAAAGGAACGAAGAGACGAACAACCATATACAGCAAGCTCAACATTCAGGAACTGAAGACTTACGTTGATTTTAGGTGCCCCAGAAGAAAAAAGCATATCGAGGTTAATGGAACTATGATAAAAATTATTATATACCTTTGATACCCTGTTGACGCACCTTTTATAGTTTTTTCGTTTTTTCGTTTCCACTACCCAATCGGTGAATAAATTGTAAAGAAACTAAGGTTTCAACTCTCTCAATCAAAGTTGGTCTCATATGAATGTTTGCTATTTATTATGTCTTTCATAGTCATAAATAACTCTTCAACTGTTCATCCTTGACTTCAAATATTCGGCTTTGAGAGTTCCTGATGAATGTTAGTCTAGGAAAGTGCCTAGGGCTAGGATGCATGACGTTTTTTTTTTTTATATCTGATCATCTGTAAACTACTGCCGCCTACGTTTATTATATACCAAAAGTAAAAGTTTTTACATGACATGACACCATTCATAAACAAAAAAGTTAAATTTCAAAAATACTGAACTCGGAGGAAAGTTCAAAACGGAAAGTCCCTAATCAAACGTCAAAATATCGGACTAAAACAGCCGTATTCGTGACTTAGTACAGGCATTTTCTTATATAGAAAATTGTGGAATAAACCTGGTTTTACAAGCTATGCCATATGAGAGGCTAAATAGAACCTTTGGAACCCTGACTTGAATAAATTACATGACGTCATATAATTTGATGAAGTCTTTGCAACCGGGCTGATATCGATAGCATTACAGAAGGCCGATATAACATGAGATTGCAATTGATTGCATTGAACATAGAATATACTATTTATTTCTAGGTGTATAATATGATATTGCCATTTCATTGTTTAAAATAAGAAATGAAATAAATTAGAAAACATATCATTACGCGTATACATAGGTGTGTGAGAGTTGTTCGGTTTTGAGAATGACGTCAAGTACATGGGGGTATTAATGTAGGTACTGTCATTACGAATAATGGTACAAAGCCTTGCCAAATGACGTTAACGGGTTAACACATTACCGATTAATGAAATAATCAACTGATATAAATATGTTATTACCTTTTGTTTTGCTTTTTTTAATGCTTATATTATATATGTATTTTTGTATGCTTATTTTCTGTGTATTAAAGTAAAACAAAAGTACTCTGATATTTTGTCAATGTTTTGCCGTGCATTCGACTAACCAAATCAATCTTTCTTCTCTATATATAACAAGTGGAGAAGGAATTTAGTTGGAGTATAGCCTTTCTATTGAAATGTATACTGCAGTCGTTCTAAAACGCAGGCTAGATGCTTTGTAATATACAGTCACTGTCCCAATATGCATTAAGCCACTCCAACCGCATTAAAAAAATCGTTTTAAAGTGTCAACACCACTAAGAGATATTGATAAAGATTTACACTTATATCTTTAAATTCCTACTAAAAACATAGGACACAAAATATTTTTGTTGTATTTTTTTGTTAGTAAAATTGTATAAATATAGGCAACAGTTGTGTACCGCAGTTCGAAAGTCATTAATAGATTGAGAGAAAACATATCAGGTTTCAAATTAAAACTGAGGGAAGCACATCAACTATTAGAGGAAAACAACAGAAACACTGAAGTACAACAAAAAACAAATGACAATACAACGCACACAGAAGCGAACTATAAGATAACTACTGCTATTTTCCTGACTTGGTACAGAACATGTAAAGAAAAAGTGGTGGGTTGAACCTGGTATTGCGGTTAGTCAAACCTCGCGCTTCTATGACAATGTTAAATATAGCACTAAAATTATAACCTTACATGACAAGACTACAGTACAATTTATCGCAAAAAAATCAGGACGGAAAAATACATAAATAAACAATATAATAGTACATTTAGACATGCAAAGACGCACGTTTCGTCTCCATAAGACTCATTAGTGACACTCAGATAAAAATACTAGTAGTTAAAAAGCCAAGCATATACAAAGTTGCAGAGTATTGGTGATCCAAATTCAAAAAAAAATGTTATTATATAAACTTGCACTCGTTCCTTGCTGTTTAATTTCATTAGGAAGTCGGCTAACTGATTTGAAGCACACACATTTTGAAGCGTTACAATACATCTCCAAAGTAAGAGGTCCATTTCATGAAGAACCTTGGATAGCAGTTTTAAAAAATATTTATGAAAAGCAAAAGTGTACACATACTTTCCAAACCAACTGATGTAACTTCCAATATACTTTATAAACAATACTCTTTTGTATTTTCGGCCTCTGTCTTATAAAGCTTTGGTTACCTAAAAATCCGTTGGTCTCTATATTACTTTTAAAGGTTTGATTTTTTTTTTATGGTTATATTAAATTGACGAAAGACTGAAATGGACATTCTTTCATAGAAACTAATGTGTTATTACGTTTGAAAAGCTAGAAACCACGAATTAATGTTTAAATGTGTAACCTTGAGAATATCTTTTTACGTTTCGAAAACACATTTCATTTACAGATGGTACATGAAAACAACTCACCAATGATGTCTTGCTATTTAAAGCCAGACGGGCGTTTCTTCTACAAAAGTTTTTCAGAGACATTCGAATCAAAATCGTTCGACGAGCATTGAAGACTAAAAAAATCCGAAATGGTTTGCCTACAAAGCTATGATTATCTTTCTTTAGTTCAGAAAATCTTGAGCATTTCGTAAATATTGCATAAAAGTCAAGAGTAAATTTAAGAATACAATTCGCGATGAAAACTAACTGTGTCAACTATATTTGATTTTTATATAGCCTTTGAGTTATAAAATTAATACATTTGCATGTCAACATCATTGTTTTTTTTAATGCTTTTTACGCTTTCGCTCGGACCATATGAGTATACGCATATGGTCCAAATACTCATATGGTCCGGAACATGTACACATTTGTCCCTCCAAATGCAAGAGGATTAATTGTAATCCTGGTACCTTTGATAACTTTTAAATCGGCCACCTGATGACGTTTTTGCACTTTTGTCGTTAGATGTGTGTGTAATGATTCATCATTTGTTAAAAATGTTTGTTTTGATGTTATTTTAATAGATTAACTGTTTTAACAAAACTTTGAATTATTGATAAACTAAGGCTTGTTTACCTCAGAAATAGGTTACCGTAGCTGTATCTGGTAAAACTTTTAGGAATTTTGGTCCTTAATGCTTTTGAACTTCGTACTTTATTGGGCTTTTTAATATTTGTTGATTCGAGCGTCACTGATGAGTCTTATGTTGACGAACCGCGCGTCTGGCGTTAGTATAAAATTTTAATTCTGGTATCTATGATGAGTTTATTTGTTACAACACCATCCCTTTTTGGTCGCTTGCATGTTTTATCAATGATACTGTCTTGATAGCGGTTGAGGCCTTTTCTCTGTTATTATATTCTTTCTACATTTTTGTATGTAGGGGTCTATCTTTTTTTCATATCATTCTTTGAAATCGAAAAATAGGGTTAAAACCCCAAAAACGTAAACTATTATAAGTCAAAGTTAGGACGTTAACACGAAGCCTTGGATCACACCGAACAATAAGCTATAAAGGGTCCCAAAAGGACTAGTGTAAAACAATTCAAACAGATAAACCAACAGTCTAATATGTATCAAAACTGAGAAACCCCTATGAACTACATCAACAAACAACAATAGGGACATACACAGTAAATATGACAACTATAATACGACGGGACATAATATGACAATGTTCGAAGAAATTGTTAAGCTAAATGCACAAAATTCTGCTCCGTCTTTTTTTCATTATTCGTAGGACACTTTCAAGTGAATGATCTCATCAAGCTGATCAAACACCAAACGTCATCAACAACCTGATCAATCAACCTTTATCGGATATGTTCCTTACGTCGTAACTACAATCCCCTTCCCTTTCATGAATTTGACCTACCGAATTAGACTATTAACCGAATTTGTAATCACATAAGCAACACGACGGGTGCCGCATGTGGAGCAGGATCTGCTTACCCTTCCGGAGCACCTGAGATCACCCCTAGTTTTTGGTGGGGTTCGTGTTGTTTATTCTTTAGTTTTCTATGTTGTGTCATGTGTACTATTGTTTTTCTGTTTGTCTTTTTCATTTTTAGCCATGGCGTTGTCAGTTTGTTTTAGATTTACGAGTTTGACTGTCCCTTTGGTGTCTTTCGTCCCTCTTTTAAAGCTAACATTATATCTATCAATATAAATTATTAGATGTTAAAGAAATCTTCTGCTTTGATCTACATATGAAAAGGTTTACAACTTGATAACCTGCAACTGTAACCAAAAACTGATGAATTCGAGTCGTATGATGTGAGAGTTATTTTACAAGAGACCTTTCTAATAAGACCATGTATGTCCAAATTAATCAGTATACAACTGATCACTGCTAAAACTATTAATTAAGTCAATAAATTGGAGGTTCGTGTTGCTTATTCTTTAGTTTTCTATGTTCTGTCATGTGTACTATCATTTGTCTGTTTGTCATTTTCATTATTATCCATGGCGTTGTCAGTTTATTTTCGATTTATGAGTTTGACTGTCCCTCTAGTATCTTTCATCTCTCTTTTAAATGCAGAATTGATACTATTTCCAAACATCATTACACGTCGGATAATAAATATTTCCGCCATTCAAATTTCTGAGTGTTTTTGTATACAACCTACTAGTAATCAATTCTCAATTTAAATGGGACAATGATTTGTTTAAAAAAAAAACCATTTGAGATTGATGCAACAAGCTTCATTGAAGACCTGTTGGTGACCTTCTACTGTTGTCTGCTCTATGATCGGGTTGTCTCTTTGACATATTCCCCATTTCCATTCGTAATTTAATGGAAGGCGATGCCTATTCTATCGACGCATCTTTTACATTTGTATCATTATGTCTGTTTGTTTTATTCACGCATCGTTGTCAATATAATGAAATTTGATGACACTGCCATGCAAGTGAGAGGTTTATCTAGCTATAAAACCAGGTTCAATCCAACGTTTTCTACATAAGAAAATGCCTTGTGTCAAGTCAGGAATATGACAGTTGTATACATTCTTTTGTTGTATTTGAGCTTTGATTTCGTCATTTGATTACGGACTTTCCGTTTTGAATTTTTCTCGGAGTTCAGTATTTTTGTAATTTTACTTTTCACACTTTTTAGAGGACTATAACAGAGACACCATATGCATAAACATCTGATTTGCAACACGAAATAATGTTTCAGAAACATTCCATTGCCTTATGATACAAGAATATGCATTATGATATGGGTTCCTTATAGTAAACATATTTTCCTTAGATCAAAAAATGTATCAACACAATCCGATTGGGTTATGCTTCCTGTACTGCAACCAATCAACAAATCAATCATGCTAACTGTCAAACATGATGATTAGGTTGTAAATGTAAGAGGAGAATCACATTTTTCTGTACCAACTATGTTAAAATGAGTGTGTTGAACAATTCTTGTTTTTAAAGACATGACAACAAATAAATACGCAAAAGACGATTTAATATAGCAATACTTTCGTACAATAGTTGTCATTAGACCAACAAACCGCAAGTGACAGTAACACTACAGTATCACAGAAGTTTTAAAACATATACGTATAACATTTGTTTATTAAAATATATCAAATTGATATCAGAAGTGAAATCTTATAAATAAATATATAATATATCTGGTTTGTACAATATAAGTTATAATATATTCTTTTCTAATTTACAATTAATCTCAATTATGCAGTCGTATTTTCGATTTTATTTTATTGCCACGGTTCACATCGCTGGATAATTGTCCCGTCTTCATATCGAAATGTGTTCTTGTACAAAAAGAACATTCTCTGAACATCAGTGTTTTGTGTATCAACGTAAGCACACATTTTTAAACGAGAGACAGGGCAATACAGATAAAAGCACAAATAAATTACATCCAAAAGTTTTTAAAGTCAGAAATCGCTGCTTGAAGATGTGTATATGGCAGTTTTCAATGAAATGTTCTATGTGATTGGCTCCTCCTTCCAGATATTATCGAAATGTCCTTTGAACGTTCCCATCTCAGTATCTCACACTCTGATAAAACAGGAAAATATTATTAAGACATTAATAAACTATATGTTAAATTATTTTGATGTCTTACAGTGAAAAAAAAGCATGCATACGATGAAGACCGAAAATTATAAATATACTTGTTAAAAATTTGAATTTGAACTATTAATGAATTTATATACATTTAAAGCATATATTGCAATGAAAAAATAGTGATATACTTTCAGTGGAATTGTAACTCTTATATCACATTTAAAAGAAACAAATCATAGATAAATGATGTATGCATAGATGGTTAAAATGTATCATAAGTATTTCCATTTATTAGAAGCAATGTATAGTAAATACAAAATGTCACTTAAGAATATGATATTATCTCTATATTTGCATGCAGTTTACATGAAAAAAGAGGTTTTATATCCACATGTGATTATACAATGAGACGTTACAATGAGTGAACACAGCAATGATCTAGTGAGGACACAACAATCACATTCTAATAATGTCCTCAATCGTAAAGGGTACTCTGATAAGTGAAAATTGTCATTCATAATAAAATAGGTCTGGACAACCCTGCTTATTTTTCTCGCAGCATAAAGGATGTTAATATATTTTCATAATTCAACATAATATTCGGACCGAATTGGAAGTTTTAAACCTGTATGGTATGAATTTAATTGATGGTACATCGGTTTGTGCATTTGTACAATTATGGTTACAATTAAATTGTGAAATTTCATGGTGGCGTCCGTTTTGCTTAGTCTTTAGTTTTCTTTTTATGTTGTGTGATGTGTACTATTATTTGTCTATATCTTTTTAAGCCATGGCGTTGTCAGGTTTTTTTTTCGAACTATGAGTTTGAATGTCCCTCTAGTATCTTTCGCCCCTCTCTTCTGACCAATTACGAGACATTCAAATTTGCAAATGTTTCAAATCAATTAAAAAAGTAGTCAATCTTATTTCATATTAAGAAATGCATTACATGTTGTCGCAACTGTAAACCTAGGTTAAAATTTCAAACATATTTTGAAAATTATCCTTCGAGTTCCATAAGTGAATAAAAATAAATCATATTCTGCCACTATCTAATCAAATACGTGAGAAACACTACATCATGCAAATATGCACTTAAAACGTGATGGGAATATAAATGTTGTGTATGCCTGCACCATGTCAGTCAAATTAAGTGTTCATAATCTAAATTGTCGTTTTTATATACTTTTGTTTTTGGTGAAAAAAAATCTTTTTTAAAATAACCATAAACTGTATGCAAACAGAAAAATAACTCCACGATTTAATCATATATTTGATTGTTTCCTTTTAAAAGCCTATCTTATCATCCTTTTTATCTATACGAAATGAAAGCAGATCGCAAAATTCTCTTTCGTCGCTTTGGTTTACTGTTGGTGTTACCATGAACATTTCATCTGTTCTGAAATTCTTAAATGTTAGTTATTCTTATGACTGCAATGACAGAAAAGGCTTTTCAATCTTCTCCTCTAATAAATGATTTCTATCAAAACTCATTATAATTTGAGCTAAATGTATAGAAGTAGTCAAATGTGCGTCAATCTGCTGCTAGGATGAACACCCTTTAACTAAAAGTAAGACGTGCAATATTGCTCAATGTTGAAGTTGCACGGTGAGGTGACTCTTAGATAGAAAGCGACAACACAGATAAGTTCCATCGATTTGGTCTTAATTTAGTGCATGTAGATATTAGTGTCAACATCATTTACAAAGTTCATTCTAGATAAATTATCATTTTACTTGAATGTATTAGTAGTCAAAAGATATGAGAGATACATGCAGTGTTCACGGAACACTAAAGTATTTTACCAGAATATGGGATTATATAACTTAAAATGTTACTAAGAAGATACAAAATTGAGGATAAGAAGTGCGTCATACGGTGAAATTAAAGGTCACACCAGGTACAGGATATACCAAATCTTAATTTTCACGTTGGAAAGATAAGGATAAGTGCATGAGACAAACAATATTGGCCGTGAATGTTAGGTATAAAAGTTTCGATTGCATTGGTCCAATCGGAAAGAATACGACTGTTCTTCACTTCAGAAATAAGAGGGTTCCAACTCAATGCAGAAACTATACAGTATAGAATATAATTGTTAGGTATTAAACTATCTGAATATATGGGTATATGGAGTTCTATAAGTCTACAGTTGCAAGATTCCTCTATATTACTGTAGCACCCGTACCAACAACAATGTTCAGTCAGTCTTGAAAAAGCGTGGATTTCCTCTATTCTTACAAATGACCCTCCTTACTCGTCGACGGACATCGGACATTGGCTGATAACCATCTGAAGGTTTTAGCGTTGCAGTAGGCTGCACTGACTGCATTGAAAAGAACCACATAAGGCTTATTACATTCTTAAGTTATGAATGATGTGCAAGTACTTTGAGACTATTAATCAAAAATATTTTTCATGGAAATTTCAGCTTCAATTAACACTTTACATATTCTATAATTCAAGCAACAATGAAAAGCAAAGTATGATATTTTCGCACAACATTTAAAATATGTTAGTGGAATGAACAAAATGTAATTAGTGATTTTGATAATGAAAATGACATCAAATGTGTTGATTTCAATATATAAAAGAAAGCACTTGTATCTGACAGCTTAAACCATTTACCTAGCGCATAAATATTGATCTGTGTTGCGACACAGTGTCTACTTGTACTAATACAGTATACAAACATACAGAAAGGGCGTCTTGGTCACAATATTTAATAATAAAGTATTTTTTTGATATATTACATGCTGTCATTCGTATTTCGAAAATGTGAGAAGACGCCCTTTACGACAAACAGAGACATAACTTACGGCAGCCCTACGTGGCGTTGGAGATCGAAGAATGCTACTGGGTGGTGAATTTTCACATGAATTGGTTGTTAATAAACCTTCCCTTCTTCTGAAAAGACTACACATCAAGAAAAATGTCTTAATGCCATGCAATAAAGCAGTTTAGTTTCAATCTGATGACTTAGAAGTAGATGACACATGATTGATGGTAATAAAATATTAAAAAAAAAGTTCTTAAGAAATATTGAGGTAAACTATAAAATCTTTTATACAGAAGAAAAGTCATTTGAAGGTGTTTAAATATCCAAAATGATTTGACTCATTAAAACTTTTCATTTTAAGCAAAACAGGAAAAAAATAGGTCTATTTATGTTTAGAACAATGGCTACTCTAACAACGAATTAATTGAATGCATTATTTACCCTTTATATTCTAGTCTAATCATTCAAATCTACGCTACAACTCAGAATTTAACTAGCAATTACAATAATGCTAAAATTTTATCATTTGTTTTACATTCTCCAATGACAATAATAAGCATAGGAGACATAATAGATGATTAAGAGAAGTTTTTTTTCCAATTTAATATAAAAATATTTTGAATTTATGAAAAACCAAAATAAGGATTCAATGTTCTGTCAACAAAAGTTGAAGAAAAAAGGGTAAAACAGCAAAGTAAGAAGGGTTACTTTGTATAATGGGGAAATCGATAACAAAAATGTGTTACCACTTCGGAATGAAAACATATCGGTATAAATTTAAAGGGGGGACATTCATCAATGGTATTGTGTTTTAAAAAAGGGGTTTAAGGGGTTCACTCTATGTACCTGAATCGGACACGCTTCTTGCAACGCTCATTGTTGTCCTAAAACCAAAAATAAAATGACCCTTTATTTGATGAATAGCATAATGAGGAATAGCTTTGTCTACAAGCTTCAAAGCAAAACATTCAGCTATCTAAGCAGCAAAATCAGAGAAACCACACAAGCATTCGCTCTAGCTACATTTCACTCCAAACCTGAGACTGCATCTATTCACTTTGATGAATAAAACTTACTAAGGATTATGTTGTTCCATATCTACATACATATTCATAATTTTTGTTTTTACGTCAGTCTCTTTGTCATCGTTAGGTAGATATCTATCCATAAGTTGTTTATGACGGTCCATCTGTTCCTTAACGTGAAGAAGCTTTTCTCGTACATGACCTATCGTCTTTATTGGGAAAAAGTAATCACCAGGAGGAACACGGGATTCAATGCGATACTGGAAACATTGAACAAAGCTGGATCATACTATCATGCCTTGTGTTTAAAAAGCTTTGCATGGAATTACTTGAATTCAATTTTATTTTGAGATTTTCGAATAAAGAAAATTATTTAACGTAATTTAGTATATTTACTGAAACACTAATATTTTTTAAAGAAATAGTCCTCAAGAAATTTAAAACTTAAAACATTTAATAATTGTTTGTTTTTCTTTCACAAAGCAAAATATTTTGGAAGAAAGAATAAGTAAATAAAATTTATTACTATAAGAAATTTGGGTCATGCACACACCACCACTCGGTATAAAATCTGTTAATTAATTATTGACTATTATTTTACTAAGGACTTTAATTAGGTAAGATTAATATGGGATTTAAGGACTTGTTTATATGCATAGCAACTCATTGTGAATCAAAATAAATTTTCACATTGTCACACAGAAACATTATGATGGCCGAAAATCCGAAATAAAAAACCCTTACAACATCTTCTAAAACATCTGTAAACAGCAGCTGAAGTACCTTGAACTAGCTTTCTGTAAATTGAGTATTCTTTTCAAATCATTATTCAGTATTGTTTTCGTGTATGTATATTTTATTGTTATTTATATCAAATCTACTTATGTGCGTTCATCTGTGTATATTCTGTTATTCAATTTTAATGATTTTGTTTTCGAGGATTGCTACCCCTTTTACGTTATCTACTGTTTAAACGGCATGCTTATTACGTAAAGAAGGAAAACCCTGTAGAGTTTGAAGAGATACAGAAAGGAGATTAATGTTAAATTGTATATGTCTTCCTGTTTAATAGATTAAAATAATACATTTGTTTATCTGTTCACAGATCATAAATACGTCAAATTTTTCTAAAATACTATAAAATCATTATGTTATTTCATGACGCCAAACATATAAAACTGGCTTAGTATAGGCGATAAAAGGGGTGGTTTTCTCAATGTTTGATTCCTTAACCGTGTTTTATATAGAAATTTATAATCATAAATAGACGTTAATAAATTGAAAAACTCGACTTAACAAAACATTATCCTTAAGTTTTGATAATTTAGAAAAGGAAAACATATACAATGAGCATAAAAGGATATAAAAGCTAAGCATCTAACAAGCTGCCGTTTGAACTGATAAGGGTTTTTAATGAGACATGTTAAATTCGACAGGTCCAAACTATTTGCAATATAATTTCTTATAATTTTTATAAGGTAGTACTAAATAATATGTCACTAAATAACCCTCAACTACAAGGCATTTTTATTAATTTTCATAAAGGTACCTGGTTATATTTAATAAAAGTTAAAATAAACCAATTTGTTACATCTATTTTTGTTGTTGAATGTAATCGTCTCACATTTAGATCAAGGGAACAGTAGTATATCGCTGTTCAAAACAGCATCATTTTATAACAAGGGTACCTTTATAAAAAAAAAAAGAAGCTTCAAAGCAAACTACTCTGCAAGGAGATAAACAAAATGTTTAAAATAAAAATTCTACAAACCTTCCATGACATGAGGTTTTTTGGTTTTGTAACTTTGCCCTCTTCATCCCAGTGCGACTTTCCACCGTAGAGTGGCTGAAACATTTGGAGTTAAAGGTATTGACTGCCACTTGTTGTGCATCAATTCTTCTTCAAAAAGACAAATCACATGCGGCAAGCAAACACGACAAGATATATGATAATATGTTTTTGCCCCCGTGTCATTTAACGGGGTCATGTGGAAAGACAATTGCATTATAAACAAGCGCATCTCATGGGTTTGGCAACATTTTGCATTGCCAAAAGCCGTTAAACGCATAAAGCCATGCTGATAGTCAGAAACAAGTGCTTTCGTTTTTATAATGATTACACTTAGATGATAATGATGATGAAAAAAATAACATAGAAAAAAAACTAAAAAACAGATTATTTGTCAGAATATTACAAATTATCGTCAAAATAATCATTTTATCTTTAAGCTTTCAAACTAATCACTACATTAGAAATATAATAATATTAATTATAAATGTCATATAAAAATCGGTCTACTTTTCGGGACGTGATATAAGACAGAAATCATCTGTAACATGAAAATAGAGAAAATTTAAGCTACAAAAAAATAATAAAAAAATTGATAAATAAAAAATATCTTCATTAATAAATAATTTATTACATTTGTAATATTCTGACTTGCATCGTTGTAACTGCAATGACACTGATAGAATACTCACAGACACTGTAGTAGCTTTTAGTCCTGTTGTGATTTGTGTTGGAATAGCTTCTACCTGAAAAATTCCTCCTCCAGTTAATATGTACACTAATGGGCAATGCTATTAATTTTTCATGCTACACTGGTCTCTTCTAAAGTAATTTTATAACATTTAGATGTTCTTCTAGCGAATGAAACACTTTGAAAATTTCGTGCGTCTTAAACTTTTTCTGGTATTACCTTCATCAGGAACGTCAAACCATACTTACTCATCATGAAAATATACGCAGAAACGTTGGGAGCTACATTATCAACAGGGACATTCCAAATAAGGTCATATTCACCATAGATTATTACAACCCTAATTTGTTTAAACTGTCTGCATTTCAGAATTTCAAAATATTCATCGAATCATAAAAAAAAACGAATTGGCAAATGAATGTTAGTTTGCTTCTTTTAGAAGATATTTAAACTTTTTGATACGGAATTGTATTTTATTCGATGTATTTAAAAAAAAAATATTTTTCTTCACTTTAGAGGAAATGACCACACAATTTAATTATTTAAAAGCATGTTTGGAAAATGGAATTGTTTCTATTACTGCTGACTTTTGGAGGATGATTTTCAATCACATAGGAAAGGATTACTTATCTCTTATAAGTAAACAAGAAACTTTCCGTGAAAATTTTGGTATGAAAATATGTTTTTTCAGATTTTTTTTCTAATTTATAATAAAAAGAATCTTCTTGATTTGGTAACAAACAAAATTTTTGCTTATTTTCTATTCAGATCCCCAGAACCTTGTGTTCTAGAAAAATCGGGAGTGTATTTATCTGGTTTAATATTTTTTTTAAAGTAAATGGAGCAGTTTTGAATTAGAATGATTAAAATACTATAAATGCGATGTGTTACAAATCAAATATTCTGAGATACAGTGGTAAATTTCTCAATGAATTTGATTAATTCCATCATGATACTTAAAAAATCCCTTAGTATTCTGAATACAAGTAAATTGGTGTCAAATCGGCAGAGGACAGTTAAGCGAATTGGAAGCATTTTCGAGGCAAAATAAAAGAAAAACAAGGTGCCATTTCGAAAGTAAAGAAATAGTACTAAATATTAAAAGTAGGTTTCCAGTACTATTTATTCTAAGTACAGAAACAGTACCTATGCAAAAGTTGCAGCGTACGGGATATCGAAAATTAAAAAATTAAAAAATACCGAACTCTAAGAAAAATTCTAAACGGAAAATCCGTTAACAAAATAACAAAGTCTACAAATATTTACAATTTCGCTAAAATGTCTTTTGCCCTGTTGAATATACAGTCCATGGAATACTGAATTTAAATACCACATTAGATAATTCATTTCACTTCTATTATAATTTATAAAGGTAATCTTTGCATCTAGAGCAATTGGAACTGTATGTACCCCAAAAATGATATGTAATCAACGTGTATCTTCCAAAACTCAAATTTTGATTTTAACGAAATCCTTTCCTAAACTTTTGAAAAAAAAGATATAATGATGCACTCTAATTTTCTATTTTTATTGATTTATAAACGTTTTCTAAGTAGCTTATTTTTATTCTTGTGTGAAAAAATAGCCGTAAATGCAAAAGTTGACATCGTGTAACCAAATTTGTTGTTTAATATAAACTCATCATAGATACCAGGACTAAATTTAGTATATACGCCAGACGCGCGTTTCGTCTACATAAGACTCATCAGTGACGCTCGAATCCAAAAAAGTTAAAAGGCCAAATAAAGTACGAAGTTGAAAAGCATTGAGGACCAAAATTCCTAAATGTTTTGCCAAATACAGCTAAGGTTATCTATGCCTGAGGTAGTTGGACAGTCACAGGGTGACGAGAAAATATTATTCAAAGTCGTATTAATGATATTCACATGTACTATAAACCTTTGTACTTCTATCTGCAGAATATTTGATTTGTAACATTTCGGAAATTATAAAAGTTACATATGTCATATATTTAAACCTTCCACAAATCCATCTTGATCTAGTTGCTTGGAAAACACCGATAAACATTAGAAAGATAGGTTTAAAGAAAGCATTACCCATGTTTACTTGGGATGCAATCATCTAATGATAATTTTGACATACTACTCATTGTGAAAAATTAGTTCTTGAGCCTTTAATAAATGCATTCATATTTAAAAAGAAAAAAATCAACTTGCATGATATGTAATTCACATTTGTTTTTTCAAAGAAATGTGATGATATCTTAATTTTTATACCCATTTAATCAGATTCAGCATGTTTTTTTTTCTAAAACTCCTATCGTAGAAAAGTATTTTTTTATACCATGAAAAATCAAAGACGCACAAATTTTACTTCATAGTGAGAAGTTTATGCTAAGAAACATGAGACTCAGTGTAGCAGTAAAAGTTCTACATGCAGTATAGAGAAGAAAACTCTAATATAATCACTCTTTTCTAGAACTATCTTCTATATAAACTCTGATGCTAATATTGGAATTAAGTCCAAATGATTTGGAAATAAAAAATAAAAAAAAATAAAAATAGGCCTGAATCTATTCTTGAGGTCATTTTTACTCTCTGATACCTTTAATAAGTAATCTATCGTTTAAATTTTGCATGGGCATTTTAAATGTATCTCACCTCATAAGACTACAGCATAATGATAGGGATAGGTAGGCACTTAACATTTAACTGCCTTAAGTGTAAAGACAACTTCTGTTAAAACATAAGTTTAGGGAAAATCCGTGGAAATGAAAAGGAAAATCATCTGGGTTTATAGGTAGAATCTGTAAATCTGACTTAAATTATTGTCTTTTCGAAGCTTCAAAACGGGACACTAATTTACCTCATATTCACGTTCCTCTCTTTTCAGCTCCCTCATTTTAGTAGCAGCGTAGTTGGACTTTGGCCTTCTTCGGTGTGGGGTTGAAATCTCGACTTTATTTCCGACAAGTGCAGCCTGTTTATAATGATATAATTATGAGGGTAAGGGAAGATAACCAAGGAAGGAAAGTGTTTCTGTCTCTTTACTGTTTAAGATGTTCGCTCCATGTTTTCTTACTTTAATTGTACATTCTTCATTTAAATACGCGTAAAAACACAAACACTAATCGAGAACATTAAAGGTCGTGTTTTTCAAAATTAACACTTTTCAAGTAGTATTTATTGATATATAATATTTAAGGTGTATTCTGATATTAAAATGCTAGAATTAATTCCAAAAAGTCTATATTTAATATACATGTTGATTTAAAATCAAAGGGATAAATTATTTTAAAGCATAACGTAAAACTAGCGCAGTAACATAACAAGATTCGAGTAGCGAACATCCTTAAAACATTTATTTTAACCTGTCCAAAAAAAATTAACATATTTGTAAATATTTATCAAATTAAAATATATTATTATTGCTTTTACTCATTAAAAGATAAACAAAAAAATACTGGAGTAATTCTATATATTTGAGATTATATTTGAATAACTTTTGATATGTGAGGTTATAATTTAATAATACTATATTTCTGTATCAATGACATGTTATTACATTCAAAACTTCAGATTTATTACCTTTACTTTGATTCAAATGTTTGTAATTCAAATAAGTTAAAGAGACAGATAGAAGAATCAAAATTACATGCAACAAAATTATCATGCCATACCAAAATATAACAGCAATGTCATGTTCAGCAGTAGTCCCATCATGCTTTGCTTTTCAACAGTGACAACACGCATGCGTATCTGAAAATGAAGAATCTAACAGGGTGAGTTAGTTGGCTTGAATAAGCAATGCAAAACACGCGCGCATGTCTTTCCCATGAGAATCAACTGTAGCAATACGTTTAAAGCATTTGACAAAAGACAGAAATTATTACTTTTTAAAATTGAATTCACATTACAACAAGGAATTGCTCAACACAAAAAAAGCCAGAAAGCCACGGCTGAATGGGTCTGCAGTTCTGGAAAAGGCTGGTTTGACTTGCTCCATAACAAACTTACAAGTCAAGTCCACCCTTTTAATATTGATGAATTTACGTTGACAAGTATAACAATAATTCCAAAAAACAATCGAATGCAGGTGAAAATATTTTTTTTCATCACCTTTCTATATTTTTTGCGTTTTAAAGATGATGAGAGGCCCTCGCTTGGGTATCTGCCTGGTATAACATCTTTTAAAGTAGCAAGGTACCGACGCATGTACGTAGGTCGATAACTTGATATATAAGGCTGGTACATTGACTGGTAAGGTTGGTACTTTGGAAGCAAAAATGAACCAGTAGCTGTATTGATGACTCTTCTGGCAGCAACTCGTCCTCTTATTTCGTCCATAGGGGAAATAACAATATTTCGGGCGAAATTAATCGGTGGCATTGACTGCTCCCTTACAGCCGAGGCTCGTGACTTGGCATAGAAGACACGGGAGCGTCCTTGAAAAGCAGGCCTATTTAGAATTACAACTACCTGGTTGGAACGTCGGGAAGTAGGAGGGCAGGATACAGCTCGGCTTGTCAGTGGCGCGGGTCTGGCGACAACCGATGTTGCACGTACCCGGTTTGAAGTCACTGAAGATCTAGGTGATACATATGTCTCTGTGTCAACCTGTTACCAAAGGAGGGAAAAATAAAAAAATACTAGTAACCATGGTAGCATTCAGATACTGAAAAAAATATACCTTACCGTAAAATCAATGAATTTTTGTACACATTTATGGCAGGTTTTGAAACACGGACCCAGTCAACCGTTCTTTCAGTGAAAATAAACCGAAATATGTTCATTCTCATGGGCGTTTATAGATTTTGCTTATTCAAGCAACCTTCTGTTCGAATTAGAATAAGCAGCACGAAACAAAACTAGTTAGACATACATTCAGATCGACTACTCCATATTCTAATTTTAACAAATATTTTTGATACATTTTAGAAATTTTTCGCCAAAAAGAACACAATGAATTCAAATTCGATGGATGAACTCATTACTCTTCATGGGAATATTTTGATACTAACATATATATATGTGTGTTAAAAGATAAAGGAATTAAAATAAGGTCCGCCAACGTTCTAGGGAACTCTCTAGGTAATTTGGAACTCATACGAGGTTATACTTTAAAACTATCTGGGAGATTTGGTAACTCATTCGAGGTTATGCGTGCTCTATGAAAAAAGGTGGAGTAAAAACACTCAAAACCTGAATATTATACACATCGTGCTTTTATACTATTTCTAGTTAGAAATGCAAATATAATTGGTATAAACAAGGCAATGGTCTGGTCATTCCCAGTTACCTTGATGTTGATTTTTTCCAAAGTTGACAGTTCCGTGCCTTTTGCACTTCCTTGATACAGTTCCACGGTGTTAGTGTGACCAGGTAAGTGGTCATTGAGAGCCTTCATGCCTTCTTTTTGTGATACAGGGAATACCACTAATGAATCAGTTATGTCCGTGTCTAGGCGTTTTCCATACCCGCTTGCTTTAAATCTGTTCTCAATGTCCTCAAGGCGTTTTCGGAGATTACTGATGGGTAAAGACTCAGATGAATATCGCACAGGTGATGAAGATCTAGGAATATATGATGAACCTCGTACCGGCGATAAAGCACGTGAAAAATTTCTATGAGACGATGTAATGATTGGATATGAATGACCCTTATATTTGGATGTAATCTCGCCTAAGGTTTTATAACCAGTCTCAAGTCTATTTCTTACTTCTGCTCTGAATGCTCTCGAGTCATCCATATACCTACTGAATGCAGAATCAGATGCAGTTGATGCATATGTGGCCGGACCGGCAAGCATTGGACCCTTTAGTGTAAGTGGACGTGCTATGTAGTGAAATCCCATATTTTCGCCTTTAATGGGATCTTTATATTCACCTTCCACGCTTATTACCAAACTAGCATTTTCGTACTGATCTAAATCTACGTGTTTTAATGCCTCGCGAGCCTTGTGGGCTGTATGTGCGACCACGTCGTGAAATACAAGGTCGTCTTTTATTCGGGATTTGTCCGGATCAAAATCTGGTTCCTTTTTGGACGGATGATAATGTGATACAGCATAATCGATCATACTTGGAACTTGACATTTATAATCATCACTATCAAAGTTCATTCTACTGCGTGGACCAAAGGGAATATATTCAACTGGAGAAGGTGATCTTTCTCTATTTACATAATAATAATCCCCATCCCCGCCATCAGTGACACTTTGATAGTCTTGGTAGTCGTCGTCGTCATCACGATACTCACCGTTAGATACGAGGTCATCATTCGATGCAATAGATTCAACATCTAAATAGGGATAATATCTGGGGTTTGTTCCTGGTCGTACCGCTCGCCTTTGTACTAACTGCTTATAGTAGTTACCAACTTTTCTATGTGGTAATCTTCGTGCTTTATATCTGCGTGGCCCAGTCCCGTCGTCTCTTTCAGGGGAGGATCTTTCGCTCTGTGTTGGTGTCGTGTAGGATGAAATTTCCGACACATCGTCTCCGTTATATAGCTCGGGAATTTGATACTTTTTTAATGGTGACGTCCAATCAAGCTTTGTTAATATGCCCAACGGTTGAACGTTAGTTGTTCCTCTATAGATCGGCGGGGCAAGTCTTGGATAAGCAATTGGTTTCTTTGTAAAAGATGGTGTTATCGAAGATATCGAGCGGGGTGAAAAACGCCTAGCTGGAGTGAGAGAAGTAGTCTTCTTATCTTGGATAGCAGGCATCGTTGAAGGCTGCATGAATATGTTATTGATTCCATATAAATTTAATATTCGTATTTAGGATTTTGTAGTTGGCCTATGAGTTGGAAAATGCAGCCTAAATAGTATACTGTGATGTTTGAGATATGTTAACTCGTAATATTGTTTTTGCGAACTAGAAACTTTTCAAAAAGAGCCATCCTCCTAACAAGGTCAGCATATCTATTATGGGAATATAAGTGAACTTAGTTCCTATCCGTTTCTAATGACATTTATATTGTACTATGTTGAAGCATTTTGTAGTCCAACATTAAAGATAAGACATTGGTGCTTCGAGACAGTATAACATCAATGTCAAAGACAGCCGGCTTATCCCCGACTTTGGCTTTGTGTGTCTAAGCATTTCAAAGTTGTTGACATGTGAAGAAAATGATTGCTACATATATACACTTTGCATAGACAATGCCTTCATTGAATTGTTTTTAAGAGGGCAAATAGAATATAAATTTTATGCCAAACTGGAACTTAAATTTTACGTATTAAACAGATGACATATTTTAAAAATGGAACTCAACCAAAAGAACCATCTTAAGTACAGATTGATAAAAGCTTCAAAACAATCGATAGCTAATAAAAAAGCAAGAATATAGTTAACAGGGTTAAAAATTATTTCGCTGATATCTATTGTTTTTATTTTTGCCACTTTAAAGGAGGTAAGGGGTTTCAACATACATGTCAACAGCAATTGAATACTAGACCTTTTTTTTTTGGCAAAGTCGGAGACAATAACTTCATTTTTTAAAAGATTTTTTCCTAGAGATATGATAACATTCAAATCTCGATCAAACATCCGATCAGCTTTTAAGACAGATTTGTTGTAATGTTACAATTTTGCTCTTTTTCTAAATAAACAAAACAAATCATAGGCCAACTCTTAATTTAAAACTAAATTTATTTACTACGGAGGAAAAACAACAAACATAATCAGGGATTTGATTGAACTGGGTCCATGAAACCATAAAACGGCCTGCCATATTGTCCGTTAGATATAATTGAAAAATAAAAATAAAAACTATAGGATAATAAATATTCGTATCTTTTATAAACACATTGTGTCAGAACTATTTGTTAGAGTCGCTTTTTTGTCATATTTGAATAGTTTAATATGATGCAACTTTCATACAAGTTAGAGGTTTAGCGCTATAAAACCATGTTCAATTCACTATTTTCTACATTTGAAAATGCCTCTACCAAGTCAGGTATATGACAATTGCTGTCCATTCGTTTGATGTGATTTGTTATTTGATTTTGTCATGTGATTTGGGACTTTCCAACTGAATTTTTCTCGGAGTTCAGTATTTTAGTGATTTTAATTTTTATAACCTATGATAGAAAAAGTCTGATATGGAATATGTAAAACAGACACATTTTTGTTAACTAATTTGATGTATCAATTCGAATGTGTGGCAGATTGCCATTGATATTACATACTCAGCAGGTTGTAAGTGTTCACTCTACATTAAGATCCGATAGATCGATGTTTTCTGCCAATTTTAAGTAAAAATACAATTAATCACGAATTGCAGTTTTGCCAAAAATTATTAAACAATAACCCCAGAACATCTTGTAAACGACATACATCGGTTTTCATTTAAGTGTTTCCATGACAGCGCAATTTACCATTTGTACCTTAAGTATATCTTTCACCAAAGACTACTTTTCTTAACTACATTAAAATGCCTTTTAGTTAAGTTAACGCTTATTTCCTACACAATTCGATTTTTTTTCGAAGGATTGTAAAATTATATTGATGATGTAGGATGATTTTTTTTGTAAATTATTTCAGAGACTTGTTCGAGTAAAAATACTACAATGCGATTATGGCCATTAGAACCTTCAGGTAAACCTGAAAATAATTAGGCTTCAATTTTAAACAAACAATAAAAAAAGAATTTCGTTTCAATAATGACATACCGGGGTTATTTTTTTTTAATCTTTTATACAAAAATATAGATATATAAGAATTGTTTGGACTACACAATTATGATGTGAATCGCATTTTTTTGGGGTTGAATTATGGTCTTGACGACATTGTTCCTAAGGTAACGAGAACCGACAATTATACCATTATCCCAATGAAAAATATCGAAATTATACTACAATAGTTTAACCAGTCCAATGTGAATTGTAACTGGGTCATTTAAAAACATGAAATAGTCAAAATGACACCACTCCCCGGCGCTATATCTCATTTTAATGATTATTTAACGGCAAAATCTGGTTCATAATCATAATAAGTCGTATATTGTAAAAGGTATACATCAAAATAAACATATATTTCAGGTTGATATGACCACAACTTTATGATGGTAACTACCTGAAACCAAACATTAAACATGATAATGTACGAACGAGCGTACCGTACCGTCGGTCGCACAAATCCGAAAACATATACATTTTTGTGTAACTTTAAAATCCACATTGGTCTGGTTAAATTATAAAGTTTCAAAACGTATGGTAGTTTTCTATAAAATTTGAACAATAATCTTATATCAAAGTTCATTAATGTAAAAATGAATTAAGAAAAGTGCAAACTTACAAGTGCCCTTGCGGCGTCTCTCAACAGCTTTTGGTCTCTACTACGTGACATGGCTGCTACATCGTAGGTGTCGTCCATTAAATTTGATGTGTACACCAGCTCATCGTTGACACCTCGTCTAATGTCGTTCTCCTCTCTAGATGTGTCTGATAAGAAAATAAAATGTTGTGTTGACCATTTTATTCAAAAGATGGCAATATTAAAATTAATAACTTGATTGTAATATAAATTCTTCAAGTATTGAATAATTAATTCGAGTAAAACATAGGAGTACAATGTGCGATACATAGGGGGAATTATTATTATGTTTGAGTTTCATAAGAATTTTATATTATAATGATCGCTAATTCAAGCTACGACTATGAGAACACCTAAAGTTTGCTATTCCAATGCGAATTTACATAAATCATAAATCGAGTTTTATGAGTAAAATTTAATTAATGAATGCTTTATTGTTGTTGGCTTAACCTCCAGTGATAAATATTATTTCGAACAAGAATAAATTAATAGTCTGAGTGTTGGTAGACCAGATGGAGGGAAGACATTTCGATGACAGCTAGAAAGGCATAGTCTGACAGCATGCATCCCGCTGACCTATGAAAGAGTTCGTGCAAGGGTTGTCCAACGTACAGAGAATTTATATAAAAGAAGATAAGGTATGATTGCCGATGAGACAACTCTCGACAAGAGACCAAATGACACAGAAATTAACAGATATTGATCCCCGTACGGCCTTCATCAATGAGCAAAGCCCATACCGCATCATCTACTTTCACAAGGCATCGAAATAAATGTTATTATATTCCGACCGTTTCGTCGAAGGGTGTGGTAAACCAGACATGACCATATTTTATACATTTGAAACCAGACCGATAATAGATATAAAAGTTTATAAAAAGTGAGTTATGCAAAATTGATCGACTGGAGTGAAGGACTAAATATTTGGACAGCCTTTGGAGAAATGTACACGGAAAGAGTAATACTCTCCAAGTACATGTGGTATCAGGCGTCTGTGGGTATAATTAGTTATCAAAGGAACCAGGATTACAATTTAATACACAAGACGCGCGTTTCGTCTACATAAGACTCATCAGTGACGTTCAGATCAAAATAGTTATGAAGCAAAAGAAGTACAAAGTTGAAGAGCATTGAAGACCCAAAATGCCAAAAAGTTGTGCCAAATACGGCTACAATAATCTATGCCTGGGATAATAAAATCCTTATTTTTTTTCGAAAAATTCAAAGTGTTGTAAACAGGATATTTATAAAAATGACCATATAATTGACATTCATGTCAAAATACACGCATCCCGCTTAGCAAGAAAACTAAATCCCCAACCCCTCCCTATATGTATGTGGTTTTATTATCGGATCGGATAATTCCATTTAACTATATCCTTACCCTCCATCTTTGGTGTCTATAATTCAAGGGCAGTTGTTCAAATGTAGCCGTTGACAAAAGAAGAATTTTGATTAAAAGATTTTCATAAATTTCTACAATTACTTTTGGTTGGGGGAAAAAAGGGGGGTCATGTCAGTTTCGCCGTTTATAGCTTCTCGTTGAAAAATGTGTGTGTGTGTTTTTCCCCAAAGAATAATTTTGACCTATATTGATACATACGATTGACATTTTAGAAAACAAAAAAGTAGGTCTTATTATTTCACTTTGTCTTTAGTAGAATTCAGAAAGAAGTCAATATTGAGGCCCACGTGTGTAAGGGTGGATCATTCATTATATGTAATAAACATATCCTATTTCGATTCTCCTTTGTCAAAAATTTGGAGTGACAATTGTCCCAATAGCAGCTATGCCAAAGCACCATAAACGTTACAACTTGTCAATGCCTGGGCAAAGCTGGATGATTTGGTGACTTACCATAGTATGATCTTGGTCTGATGACCTCGGGGATATAGGTATCCTCGTATAGGGCAGATCTTGATTGTGGGGCATATGACCATCTCTTGAGTGCTGAATGTCCTTTTGTGCTCTGTTTAAAGATGGAAAACAAAGCTAGTTTTATACATTTAAATTTACATGTTGATCTATTAACTTTAACATACACTGATATACGTTTTAGTGCTTTTGAAATATTTAGTTCAGTGTGAACCTGAATAACACTATGTTTTAATTTAAAAGAAAAATACATGTAAGTTGTGACTGACTTCATTGGATTTTTATAATCACACGATTGTTTTTCAATTAAGAAAACATTAAGAACACTTATTGATCCATTTTTCTATTAAACAGGGGAAAATGGATAGTCCTTACAACTGGTGTGAGGGGTTATTTTTTTTAATTTATTTTTTTCATTTACAAAATTGAGACAAAAGTAAAAATACTACCATATAAATCTAGCAAAATTTATCAATATTGTGTGGTCGTTCAAAAATCGTTTTCACTCTCAAATTGTCTTTCAATTACACCCTTATCACTTAAAAAATATGCATTGTCACCGTATCAATAGAAAGTTTGAAGATGTGAAAGTCAAAATTAAAAAAAAAAAGTTAAAGATTGGACATCAAGGGTGATGGACTCGTGTATAAATAATATTCAACTTTCTATAAACATAATATTAAACGACCAAGCCTGTAGATTAATCAGTTTAACAAAACTGTTAAGTTTGTATGTTGTACATTCACTTGTCTGTACTAATAATTGATAGCCTGTTTACGAACTGCTGATGCCAGTCATTACATAGAAGCTATTTCACCTTGAATATTTGGCAAGGCCGTGGTTGTTTCTACTTTTAGTAATTGGTAATCGGATACTTCTTGCGCGAGCGGCATGTGATTAAGGTAAAAACAAAACATGACTGTACACTAATGCTATTGATATTATCTATTTATTATTTGTTTCATCTTAATAATAGTTATCATATGTTTCCAATAATAAAAGCTTAATTGATTGATTTTGCTGATTGATTGTGTAATCTTCAGTATATATGTCATTATTGTGATAAAGAAAATATGTTAAAGTGTGTGGTTTGATAGCAGAATTACACAAACTTGTATATGATGACGTGCAGACATCACATAAAGATAACCTTCTTCTACCAAAGTAGCAATAAAGATAATTAAAAAAAGTTCTATATGTTATATTATCTGATCATCGTCGATATTATAAGAATAATAGTGACAATTGTATAGAAATACTGTAGTTATAAAATACTAAAATCATAATTATTGACATTTTTTATGCTAAAGTATAAATTGAAGAAAACCGAAATCAAAACTTTCTAATACAATTCAGCGAATGTAGAAAACTATACTGTATCTCCTTTACATCAGCAGATTATAAATATCTATAATATTCTACATTTGGTTCCTTTATTATCTACATCAGATACATTGATGAGGGTGTGAGCACGATATATGATGTATCAAAATATTATGGTTAATGTAAACAAAAATAGTTTTCAAAGATTAAGGAGGGAATCTTTCATATAATTCGATTATAAAGCAAAGATAAATACAGTTTATTCCATTACATTTAATGGCACTATGGTGTCAATACAAATACATATGCATTTATAATTACATCTAGAATGAAAAAAATCCTTTTTGTTTTCTATAAGTTCACCGGCTAATATTACAGGTAAAAATCAGAAACGATATTTTTTTTCTTCAAACATTACTAAATAATCAGTTTATCGAGAAAAAAAGAAAATCTATGTACACATTCTATTACAATCATGAAAAATGCACATTGATTTTTATTACCCTGCACTAATAAATTTAGACAAACATATGCTGCGTACGAGTTTAATAAGTATAATGTATGTTGAGCGGACCAAAAATACACAGGGGCGAAAGGAAAACTTACGTTAAAGAGCTAATATGACACCATTAAGATGATAATGCGTAAATGAAAGTACGCATTCCTATAAAATCTTGCATTTACTTGGTTAAGATTTGTTATACAACTTTTCTTCAAGTTGGAGAAATCGATCACGGAAGGGGGGTTTGATTTATTCGAGTTAAACTTAGATGGAATCAAAACTAATGTCGAAATAAACGATTTTTATGAAACGAGCCAATTAAAAAAGTCTATGGACGGGATTTACATTTTTCGGAATGAACATTATGTATACAGAGCCCTTTTTCTTTTAACTGGGATTTTAAACTGACAACAGAGGTATTGCTTTGACCTTTTGTATATCAAAATGTTTGAATTGCAAACAATAAAGCATGTAAATTCCAGAACAAGCATAATATTAAAAAACTACTTACAGCGAAGTATCCTGGTGGCACCGATGAATACCTGCTCCTCCTGACAGTCATTTCGTTTGTTGAACTTGTTGAACGATCTGAGGGTCCTGCCTGCCAACAATAAAGAATACACATTAGAAAGAAAAATAAACAAACTAACTGTCGAAAGCAAATCAAGCAAGCACATATATATTCAATATTTATCAAGCAAAAGCAATGTTTCAATGCTGAACTAATCCTTTTTCCTAAATTTGAAGACTGTTCCTATACAAATCCAAAAAGTTTCCGGAAGTCAGGAAATGTAACGTACCAAGTATTTGTTCCATCTGGAGTTTCCTGGGAATAACATCTTGCCCCTTATGCTTTCTGACTATACAAGAAAGAGAAGTAATATTTCCTTGAAAAGATCCTAAAAGCAGGAAATACTAGTTAAAATCCACAGAAAAAGAGAGGAGAATACTGCCACTCCAGCTAGGCTTTTAGTCGAATCTAGCACTTCATACTCCAAGGAACTTGTGTTCTTTATAAGGTGTGCGCGATACACACAAAAGAATGCCTGAGTATAAACATTCTAAAACATCATCTTTTATCATGAAAACACGTACTGATGCACGTGGGCAGGTAACGGTTAACGAATAGCAAAGCAGATGACTTATTTACTGCTGATGAATCCAATAGATATATTTGAAGACATATCATAAAATTCCTGTTAGCATAGTTATGATAATCCACTAATTTAATTTGTCAGCACATACATGTCAGTCGAGTTGACACAAAAAATAACATGCTACAAAATAATGAACACAGCAAGAATCCAAGTTCTATAAAACAGAACTTCAGATGATATCATAAGAATAAGCAACAATAACAAAACAATAAAGCAATACAATGAAAACTTACTTTTAGGGGTGAAAATCGAAATGCAAAAACTACGACTGTTCAGAGTTACAAAATTATAGAAAGATCCAAAGCCGAGAGTTAGTTCGATGCCACAAGGAAAATGTACTCGGTTACCATGTACATCAATACATGGCCCCATCCATTTAAAAGAGGGTAATATCCGGTACAAAGATCATGCCTTCCTTTTAATCTATCAATACTAATTATAAATATTAATTGATATTAAAATTGCTTTTGACATATATTATTTAGTGTTAGTCACATGTTAACATATTACAATAAGAAAAAAAGGGATGACTAAGACAATTGCAATTAGCGCATAATTAATAAAAACTTAAAACATTTATTATTGTGAATGCACACCCCTGAAGATGGACTGATCCATTTAAGATTCCTCGACAATCGTCAGCATCTGCCTAAAAATGGAGAGTGATACTGAACGTGTTCAGGTATCTCTCTTTGATGTATAGATGTGCTTAGTTACTAGTATACATCGATAGCAACCAAAGACGTAATGCTAATGTTTTCTATCATTTGCACACGTTAATTGATTGCAAAGTATATATATGTGCACAGCAGTCGGAGTTTTTTGTTAATTAAGTGATAAATTTTATATGAATTAACTAATTTTGAACTGATTTTACAACATTCGAAGCATTTGACCTTGTTACAGTACGTATAGAAAATAGAGCAAAGTGGAATATGAACCAAAATCTTTCATTATGCTCGTACCTCATAGTTTACGGAAATAATGATGAAGACGGTCAATATTATAAAAGAAAAATATAAAATATTATTGTAAAACTTAATGGTTTTAACAGTGTATCAATGTGATATAATATTGTAGATTAGACATTCTAGAAAGATTTATTTTTATAGCTACAAAGTTTGATAGAAAATAATTTTTATTCATTTGAATGTGATCGACTTCTAATAAAACACGAACTGAAAAGTAAAATAATAAGATAAGTTTAAAATCTCCGACGATGCTGTAATAAGGTAGTTCCAGTCATATTTATAGCCATTTCAAAGACATAAGAGTTACACCTTATGATATATTTAGTTATATACTGATTCAATATATATCACAGACTGTTAATAACATTCATATCATCGAGGAATTTCCTATTCATCTATAATTATCCCTAGATATCTTGATGTTTTCGTACTGATGTAAATCTGAAATTTGAAAATAGTTGCAATTAAAATAAAAATATTTATAATGCAATAATAAAGGATATGGGATATCCATCCTCCACAGAAAATCAGTGCATGTACGGCAAGTACAAACAAACAGTAAAAAAACAACACTTGTTTTGCTGTTTTTCATCTCTAAGTCAAAGTGATGCCTTCAATATGGAGCAAAAAGCTTGAAGTTTGCCCATGTATTTTGGTGTTGTTAAACTTTTTAGGTGTTTACATATAAACCAGATAACAAATAATTTGTAATAAATAAATTTGGTGTTTTTACTGTCTTCTGATTGGTTAAAATTATTAGTTTTATTTTCAATGTTGTCAATTTTGATGGCGACACGCCCACTCTGACGTTGTGTATTCATACGCCAACATGTGTGTATGTTGTTATTGTTAATATAAACAATATAAAATGTTCTTTGAGCCTTATTTTTGATAGAAATTTATTTATAATGAATGGCAATAATATATTTTGATTTTATTGAACCATAAAACTAATTTTTGACTCTTCACATTTTACATAATCGCTTCGCGGATTATTCAATGTGAAGAGTCAAAAATTAGTTTTATGGTTCAATAAATTCAAAATAGATAATAGCCATTCATTAAATAAAAAAAAATAATTGAAAAACATATCTATGAATTGATCTTCATTCCAAATCCTTCAACTCGAAAATAATAAAGTAGTATAAATTAATTGAATAGCATACTTCAAATACCCATAACTCCCAGTTATAAATTCTGTCTGATAACCGTATTACTTTTTTTAATCTTGTATAACACAAATGCATTGCACAACATTATTTGCATTAATCAAAACTAAAAAGAAAAATTAAATTATTAATCTTATTTTTGACACACCCTTGAAAGTCATAAGTTTTTGATTGATTATATTTATTTAATGATTTTTTATTGGCACTCATACCACATCATTTTATCATTATATCTATATCGACTTTCAACGTTGTGTTGAGAGATACTAATTCTAGATAATTCTGAATACTACCAGCAAGTCTCGAATCAGTTTTCTTCATTGATGTCTGTGTCCTTTAGTTTATATAACATTTTTAATTTATATATGTATTATATGTTCTGGTCGCTGAAATTTTTCATTAGGAAAGAATTATAAAGAAACTAATGATTAAATTCGTTTGCTTTTGCTTGATAGATTTATATATGTTTTCAATTTTTGCATGATTGAAATTTTCATGACTGATACTGACATTGTAACTGTGTCCCATTTACCGCAAATTGTTCCATTTGATTCCTTCGAGGAAAAAATCAAAACACAATTTGTAACAATTCAATTTTTGTTCCGACACATTTTGTTAGGAATTTTATTTTAAAAGAAACATTCTCTAGTGGCCTAAAAACTATTTTTTAAATATTATAGCATTTTTAATAGAACTAAACAATGTTGTTTTCTTATATTGTCTCTAATTTATGTCTAATCTTACGTACTTGTATGTAATGTCATGAAAGCTCTTTATAGGGCCCTTTAGTTGGAAATAAAATATTCTTATTCTTATTCTTATTCTTATTCTATACCTTTCACATTTTCTTTATTTATAACGATTAATATTTTTTAGACAAAACTTGAATTTTACCCCTGTGTTTTATTTTTAGCCATGTCAGCTATGATGGTTGGCAAGCGGAGTCAGTTGACGCATTTTTATTCAAAGGGCAATAACTCTTTAAGGGGTAAATTGACCATTTTGAACATTGGAGTTATTTGAGGATCTAGCTAACTAGCTTGAGGTTTGCTGAACAATTTTGCCGTTTACAGTTTATCTCCATCTATTATAGAATTCAAGATAATAACAAAAAAACTTCAAAATTTCCTTAAATTTACCATGCAGTTTAGGGTCAGCATTCCGACAAGCGGTTGTCTGATGCGTCTGAAATTACAGAGGAGATAGATCTTGACCTAGTAAACATGCTAACCCCATGTCAATTTGCTCTAAATGCTTTAGTTTAATAGCTATAAGCCAAAAACTGCATTTTATTTTTAGCCATGGCGGCCATCGTGGATGATTGGCGGGGTCGTCGGATACAATTTTTAAATAAGATATCCTTATGTTCATTAAGGCCAAGTTTTGTTTCGTTTTGCTTAGTAGTTTCAGAGGAGAAGATTTGTGTATATAAGTTAACGGACGACGACAGACGCCAAGTGATGCCAGGTGAGCTACAAAATGGCATTCCAAACTCCCCACCTTCCCAACTTGATTTTTAAAGGTAGCATTTGACACCGCAGCAACATCGGTTTTGAAACAATTTCAATCTAATTCCCCGGTATAAAAATAAGTTCAAGAATCCTTGTTGAAAAATGAATTCGTTATCTTGGTGCAATCAGGGGTGTACGAAATTTTACATCGGTGCTGTAATTGCATATCCACACTATTCGGCAACACCATTGTAAAGAGAACATTATACACCCCAGATCAAACCAAGCTAATTTAATATAACCAATGTTATCATCTTTGTAAGATGTATTTTGAAATTTGAATATATAATAAAACCCGCTTGACATATATCTTATATATATATTTTACCAATACATATGTAGCAACAATTCCTACAACAGAATGTTGGTTTGGATCTAAAAGCAAATTCAACTGAATACATTTTTTTGTAATACATACTTAAAGTTAGTCAAAATCTGTCATATATGCAATTTTTAGCTATATTTTCATGCGATCATTTATAATCATTTTGGACAGCTGTTTAGAAACAAGGCATGATACGAGGTAGCAACCCGAGAGTACACACATGGAGATGTTCTGTGGATATAAGTAGTGATATAAGTCATGGTAGACAAAACATTAGTGGAAATTGATACCACCACTTACCAAATCAATCCATACTAATCATCATTAAACAAATTTGTACCATGAACTCTTTTAGTCATCTTTCAGTCCTTTTCGGGATCTTCAATCATGCTTTAGATCAGATAGATTTAGATTAAATAAAATGAAACTGTTGATTATATAAGGTAAATCTGTGTCCTTACTTGAAGAACTTTTAGGAAAATAAAAACAGTATATTTTGTTTGATAGATGATCATTATCTGAAATCAAAAACTCACAAGTTTTTGTCCCTCGGGTTACCTGGTTACCAAAAACATAAAACCGCAGAGCAATCTTTGATTGGCAGTTACAATCAACACTGTGTCACTCTAGTAGTAAAAACTTTTCAAACTCGGAGTCTTACTCGAACTCTAACTGAAACTTTAACTTGATGGACATAATATTGTGCTGCTGTTCAACCATTAGGAATAAGAATATGAATATGACATTATGAAGTGGTAGACATCAATCATGGCATTTGTTTTGCATGATTATCGGAGGAGCTGGTTTCGGTTTAAGCTTGTTCTATGGTATGGTTCCCTGTTTGACATTAAATATATATCGTGCGGTAAAATTTGTCGTTTATATATTTTAGCGTCTTCCCTCATTCAATGGAGAGGACTGCTGAAATTTTACCTGAGTTTACATCAAATTGATATACCCTGCACAAATATTTATAGAGAAGGTAAACTGGTGCTTTATTTGTTTTTTTTTTACTGAACCGTCCTGCCGGCGAAAATTAAAAAAAAAAACAAAAACGAGTAGGTTCTGCTGATTATCTAAAAACACACTATCTTCAATATACACAGCCACAGTATAAATGTATGCCAAATATGTGAGACTTTTTTGCACAGAGCCATTTATCTTGTACAGTATTATATAAGATATAAGCATCGTGAGTGACGTACGGCTTGATTCACAGTGGCATACTTCTTAACTATCTACTATATAATGGTTATATTGTAAACTCATATCAAAATAACATCTTTAGTATGCAAAGACTTGATCATCTGGTATTGAAGATTATTAAGTACATTGTATTTTTTTCTCGATGTAGAGGTATCATAGATACTAGAACACACCCGCGAAATCGCGGGCATTCAGAGCGAAGTTTAAAGTATGTAAAGTGTTATTGGAACAATTTTCAAGTTGTAAAATATTGAATGACTGGAGAATTCAGCAAAAGTATCATAAGTCATAGCTGGTCCAAGGACACAGTTATCGTCCTTTGGTTTTCGAATATAGTCCCTAGTGTAAACAGTGTATAACTTGCATGTCTTATTTGATACACTTTCCCAATTTATTTCTTGATATTAAATGCATGAAATATCAAGTAGGGGGGTGTAATTACATGTAAAAAAAAATTGGGTGCTGAATCTTTATGTTAAGAAGTAAATTGGTCCAGTTCTAAAAGGTCAAATTTTAGCACGTCTGAAGCTGTCAAATTGAATTTTACACCCCCTTAACACAGAATTGTCAATATTTTGAGTTAGAGCTGGTAGAAGTTTCTATAATTTTGATATTATTTGTCTCACTGGTAATAAACTACACTGTAAAAATCTTGTTGAGAAAGAGCAGGTGCGATTTTTTTAATTTGAATTTATTGTCTAAAAGAAATGCACTACGAAATAACTGTGTTCTCGGGCCAGCTATAGGTTATTGGGGACAGGAAAATGCTTTTTTTTTTTTTTATCCCTCCTCCTTTATTTCCAATCTTCTCATTTTTTGGTATTCTATCAATTTCAATATGAACATACATTTAGTATGTTATGAACATTCAAGTAAGGAGCCTGTAATTCAGTGGTTGTTGTTTGTTTGTGTGTTACATATTTGTTTTTCGTTCATTTTTTTTGTACATAAATAAGGCCGCTAGTTTTCTGGTTTGAATTGTTTTACATTGTCAGTTCGGGGCCTTTTAAAGCTGAGTATGTGGTATGGGCTTTGCTCGTTGTTGAAGGTCGTACGGTAACCTATAATTGTTTATATCTGTGTCATATTGGTCTCTTGTGGAGAGTTGTCTCAACAGGGCAATCATACCATATCTTCTTTTTTTTTATAATCAATGAATTTTGTAAAAGATTTAATGACTGGAGAATTTCAGAAAAGGTATCAAAAGTTCACATGAATATTTTTAGCGCTTATCTGTTTATTATGAACATTCATTACTATATAAATATAGTGCATTTACTTTCAATTCTAAGTTTACTAATCGATCCATAGTGATCATTCATATAGTATACAGACCCGCTCTATTTAATAAACTCTGTGACTGCCGTGGATAGTAAACTTGAAAATGAAAGCAGATAGAATTCTGAAAATACACTTTATTCTTTGTATAGTATGTTCAAAGTATACAGAAAAACGCAAACCGGAAGTCTAATCCGACTTAAAATTTCGTTCAATGACGGGACAATATCCGGATGCCTTTTTTCTCGTTTTTCTACAAAAATAACTCAATCTGAATAATCATATGAATGGATGACAAATGGCACTATGCACTGTACCTATAGGACACAGAGGCGTGTTGATCAATTAATTGTGGAAAGAAGAGAAGCGACACCCAAAATGAGGTCTTCTCGTTTAATAGTATAGAAGATTAAGATTCCTTATACTAGAACCTGGGAAAAATATTTTAGAATTTCATACCTGATTTGTTTTAGTGGTCTATTTAGACTGTATGAAAGCATCCTCATTTATACAATTAGCCGGAAAACCAATATGGTTGGAATATTTATTTTTGAATTAAAATCACATTAACATGTTAAAAGAATAATATGATCAACTGATTTTGAGTAAAGTGAATTTTTAATCGTGGTCAATATATTAAAAAAAAAAAAAAAAAAAAAAAAAAAAAAAACCCCAACATGATTAATCGAAAATAACATTTATTTTAATCTTTCGTACTTGGAAATCAAATTGTTATGATTGACGAAAGAGTATCCAGGATTTATAAAATATAACACTTATGTTCCTTTCTTGCATATCTCAGCTGAATGTTATAACACAATGAAATGTTTATGAGTATACGAATCACAAATGTATTCCTAAGAAATGTCAGAGACATATAATATGTCTCTGGTAATGTCAATCAATCAATCAATTAATCAAGTTTGAATATAATTCAATCATTCAGATGATTTATTCAATGATAAATCAGTTTAAAAATATTTGATCAACAAATTAATAATAAAAAAAACTTTCAATAACTATTGTTGGCGAATTGCAAATAAAAAACCAACATGGTAAAATGGCTATACTCAGGCCTTTTACATCGTCAAATTACAACCAAAATCGTGAGAAGTAAAATAATTAAATGTAAGTTCGTTTCGTGATGTTTTTTTTATTTATGTACATGTATCAATTTTTATAATTGAACAGTGTTGAATGTGCATGGTGATATTGCACTTTTAAGTATGGCACATGCATTCTAAATTTATGGCACATGCATTCTAAATTTTTATATTGTGTACTTAATATTGTATTGATTTTATACTTGTATACATGTATGTGGTGAGACTAAAATAAACTACTAGTATTGAATCTGCATCTGTTATTTCCGGGGGTTTCAACAAAAGATATGGTATAGTTTACGAAACAACCGCAAAACTATCCAAAAGATATGAAAAAGCTAGAAACGTGAAATAGGTACATTTAAACTGTGCAGCATATCTGATCTGAGAAGGTTTAAACACACCCAAGTTATGCATTATCCAGGTTATATAACACTAACAACAACGAGATGTTGCCTATGTCATGTGTTAATAAAAGCATAAAACTTAATAACATCATCATGATTATGCCATCATGGATAAATAAGAAACGAAAGCTATTTGCTATAAATCTTAGTAACGTGTAATAACTGAAATTAAAGCCAAACTCACATAAAATATTGACGTTTTTATACAAATATTCATAACAGATATCTATTAAAACTTCAAAATATTATATCATTAAAAATCAAAGGCACACTTTTGCTGATGGGTCATTCATCATTTTATATATGATATCACCTACTAGTGTGCTCGTACAATAATTAATAGAGCGACATTCTCCTGCTGAACAGCACTCGTATACTCTCAGACTCCGATATGATGTTTGACAACCATGCAGGCAATTATAGTGTGCCCATACAAAATGAGTTTTTAAAATTCATTTCATGAGTATCCTATCTATAATTTACTATTGAGAAAAATGTTTAAAAAGGGGATTTTACTAGCATCTTATAAGTCAGAAAGTTCAAATAAAAATGTTCTGGTTGTGGTTTCTTGCAAGATGTCGATATCTTGTTGCGATTATTTAAAAAATTTAATGGCATTCTAAGAATTACAAATGAATTTTAACTACAGCTTAAAGGTGACATGCCGATGCACTTTCCACCATAATTTTATAAATATGTCAATTTACACGTATTTTGAAATATTTTAATAAAAATTGATTAACCACAGTTTATCACGGTACCATAATGAAATATTGTATAAATGAAATCTGAATTTAACATGACCCATGATAATTAAGGCTAGTATGTTCTGCTAGCAAAAAATTTCAAGTAGCGTGTTATGCAAAATATTTAATAGAAGGGATATATACAAGTACGGATCCAAGAATTTGAATAAGGTGGCCTTGCTAATCCAATGTTTGAACAGATACCTGTAAGAAAGTCGGCTGTGCACTTAGCTTATATACATGTAATGAGCTCTTGCTTCTGGTATACACATATTATAATAGTTGTATAATCCATGCACTGCACTGGTACTATCAAATTCTAGTTAAAGTTCTGTAAACGGTTATAATAAAACAAAAATTGAGATAGAAGACTTCACACAAAATGTGATTTGTTCAACGCCTGTTTTTTTTTTTTACTTTTTTTTGTTTTTATCACTTCCTTTATTTGTCATCGACAAGAACTGCATTAATTTTATTTCAAGTTGAAACTTGCTGGTTGCATGGTGAAGGTAGACCATGATTTCTCTTGTTTTATATACAGCATATTACTAGAATAGTGTCATTATCTCTAATGTTCCAGACGCAGTAACATTTTCAGAAGATGTTTTGTAGTTTTTGATTTGGAATGAAACCTTAATTGTTTCTATATTTTGGTCATCAAATTGATACCTTTTTGTATGTCTTGTATGGCAATAAATGAAACTTATAATGATATAAATGCTATCTTGGCTTTTCTTGTTTTTTGAATTGCAAAACCTGATTTTTTTTTTATGATTATTGATAACACCTGTATGTAAGTATTTATAAATCTTGATTATTTACATATCGAGGAGGACAAGAATTATTTTTATCGAGTCGTTTACGGATAAGTTTAACGTGTTTTAGCAGTTTTTCGACTGTTCCTTTTATGTTTTAAAATCAAAGCGAAAATGGGAAAGCAATAGTAAACCAGTTTATTTATAGACGACCTGCCTTGGGTTAGAATTAGAAACTTACACTTACCAGGAAACAAGACACAGGCTTAAAGGATAAGAAAAGAGCCATACAATACAACAAAAAGGAATGCAAGTTTTGCTCCCGCATACATATCTTCTTTCTACAATCATGACAATAAAATTAAAACAGCCTGGCACTGTCATTTATCAGGTCAGGAATAACCACCTATTGGTGGATTATACCTCAATTGATGTATAATCCACCAATTGAGGTATATTGGTATAGACCAATTGGTGTATAATGCAAGTTTTTTGTAATTAAATGCTAGTGTGAGATAGGAGCATCATGTCAACTCGTACTTTCGGCAACTCGTTCTCAGCCAACTCGTACTTTTGGCAACTCGTACTTCTACCAACTCGTACTTCTACTAAGTCGTACCCAATATTTTTTTAGCATTATAATATAAGTTTTCTACGTTTATATCCGTAGATATGGATATTTTAACGCCCTGAAATATCCCAGTGCACCCTGAGGTAGATCCATAGAATATGAAAAGGGTATTTTTTAGTGAACATTGTGTTGAACATGTCTTAGTTTTTTCGCGTAAGTAGGAAATATTTTTAACATTATAATGCTTCATATTTTATTATTTACCTACTGATTTATCTACTGATAGGATTTATATCTAAAAAAAATCCTCGAGTGTCAAAGTGTGCTCGATCCTTAGAATTTTTGAAGAGATTTTTTACTGAATATTGCGATAAACACTATGTTTTTTGTTCTTTTTTATATAAGTATGGCAGTCAGTTCGTTTTCTCGTTTGCATTGTTATACATGGTCATTTTATAGCTGACTATGTGGTATGGGTGGGCTTTGCTTATGGTTGAATACTGTACGATTACCTATATAGTTGTTCATTGATCATTGTTTCACACCTGAAGCATGTCGATTACCAGTAAATCAGCCCTTATTCACACACGAAGTGTGCCATTAATTAACCGTTATCAACACTTCACACCTGATCTAATCTTTCTGCTTGTACGTTTGCACAATATTTTAAAATGTATATTTTACCATGGTTTATATATTTTTTCTCAAAGCTTGGTTTTTACAACGTTTAAGCCATGCATTTTCTTTTCGGTGAAGGTAGTGAATATTGTTTAATTTTACTCAACGGTCTTTGATGTTCATAGTGCCGCACTTATACCGATTTTTTGTTTTCATTTACTTCTCTCTGTTTATTCTACTTTTAACAAATCCATTCTATTTTTGTAGGTATCTGGGTATGTTATCCACTAATGACCACTGATTAGCATATTGTGTAATCATAATTATTTTGATGTGCATATCAAATAAATTGCCGTCCAAACAAAATTCAAACAATCAATTCTAAGGAATACTAATGATTATAACGATTAGCATTTTATAAGCTTATTTAAAACAATTATGATTGCATTTTATTAACAATGAAAGTTTTTTTTTTATTTGTATTTTGCTATATAATGATATACGAAAGAAAGTGATAAATAACTATGCATATATATAACTTTATTTCCTCTATTATAGAGATTTGGTGTACATGAAATATATAAATTACAAAATTACAAAAAAAAAACCCCAAAGAATTAAAGTCACTGTTTAAAGTTAATATGAGAGAAAATTAGCACTGTTTATAATATCGATAAAGGACACATCTTCTACCGATTGTAGAAATCTCTGCAGATTTTTTCAACATGACGAACACAAGTCTTAGAGAAAAAAGTTAATTCATCATTTTCTAATTCATCAGAACTCTCAACAAGAAGTTGATCTGATATTATACTATATATAGCTATTTTTCATTGAAATTGTATTTTTATTGCTTGATCACTACTATCAGAGATACTTATATAAGTATACATTATATCTAAGATCATATTAACAAATTACCTTCAGAGCTATATTTTTGTCAATTATAAGCAAGCTCCAAGAAAGAGGTCTTTGTTAGTTTATAGATTATTTTGATTTTTTTTTAGTCATATATTTCTTTCAAGAAATTTTTTATTTTATTAACATTACTGTTAAAGTATAATGTCAAGATTTTCAAACCAATCCTCCATTAAAATGTGTTTCTGGAATGTCGGGGGCTTAATTTCAAAATATAATGATAAAACACATGATCCTCTTTTCATACAAAATATTGAAAAATATGACATGGTCTTTTTAGCAGAAACACATACAGGTCCTAACATAAACATGAACAGAATGGGATCTTTTCACTATCATGCAATTTGCAGAAAACAATCTAAGCATAATAATAGATATTTTGGAGGCTTAGCAGTTTTGATTAAAGACAAATTAAAACCATATATTAAAATGTTAAATAATACAAACCCAGATTATCAATGGGTACTTTTGCAAAAGAATTATTTTGGTTTTACAGAAGATCTGAATATATGTTTAGTATATTTTCCACCTAGTTGTTCAGCATACACCCAGCGACTCGACCAAGACATTCTAGATTGTATTGAAAATGATATCTCCACATTTCAAAAACAAGGTAAAATTTTACTCTGTGGAGATTTTAATGCTAGAGTTTCATCGGAGCCTGACTTTATTGCTAATGACAGTAGTAAATTTATCCCAGTAAATACTGATTATACAATAGATAAAGAACTTCTCACTAGAAAAAATCAAGATAAAGTTTTAGATACTAGGGGAAAAGACCTATTAGATTTATGTATAAGTAATCAACTGAGATTTTTAAATGGAAGAGTGCTGGGTGATATGTTTGGTACATATACATGTCATACACCAAACGGGTCTAGTACTGTTGATTATGTTATTCTGTCGGAGAGTATCCTGGACCAAATCTTGTATTTTAAGGTCTCAGATTTTATACCAACATTGTCAGATACTCATTGTAAACTAGAATGGGAAATACTTGCTACATATAAGCAAGAAAATCTATTTCAAGACAAAAATACACATCCCTTGTCACCTAATTTTAAATGGGATGATGATTCGGCTAATAACTTTCTAATGGCACTGGGTTCTGCTGACATTCAAACCCAATTACACAATTTAAACAATAAGACAACACACAACTCACAAATCTCAGTTGATGACACATGTCAAGAGCTAAGTAATATTATACACTTAGCTGCATGCAAATCTTTAAAAAGACCAAAAATAAACAGTAAAAAACATAAAAAACACAAAAAATGGTTTAACAAGGACCTAAAAAATATGAGAATGCATCTTTTAAATTATGGGAAAATATACTCAAAGCATCCAAAAGACCCACTTGTTAAAAATCATTTTTACAAACTTTATCGTCAGTACAATAAAACAAGGAAACAAACATACAGACAATACAAACAATCCTTGCTTAATCAATTAGAAAATTTACACGCAGACAATCCAAAACTATACTGGAACCTTATAAATGACTTGAAGGACACCAAAAAACATGATGAAAATTATTCTACAATTGATTCATCTACATGGTTTTCACATTTTCAAAATCTGAATACTTTACAGGACAAATTCAAGGCACGCCTGGAAGAATTACAAAAACAGCTAGATAAATTAGAGACAGTAAAATGCTTTAATGAGCTTGATATTTCCATAAAAGACACTGAAATATCAAAAGCTTTAGCTAAACTAAAACCTAACAAAAGTCCAGGGATGGATAACATCTCAAACAATATGTTAAAACATGGTCAATCAATTCTATTACCTATTCTTAAAAAACTTTTTAACACTTGTCTTTCTTCTGGAATTAATCCCAAGTGCTGGAGTGATGGTTACATCTCAACAATTCACAAATCTAGTGACATTACAAATCCTAACAATTATAGAGGAATCACAGTGACCAGTGCCATTGGAAAAGTGTTTAATAGTGTTCTAAATAGTAGGTTTGATGATTTTTTATTGAAACATAAATTAATTCATGAATGTCAATTAGGTTTTACAAAAAAAGCTAGAACTTCAGATCACATGTTTATTATTAAATGTATTTTTGATAAATACTGTAATTCAAAGGATGGAAGAGTTTATGCCTGCTTTGTGGATTTTCAGAAAGCTTTTGACACAGTCATTCATATTGGTATTAAGTTGAAATTACTATCTGCGGGCGTGGGTACTTCATTTTATAATGTTATTAAACACATGTATGAATCAAGTAAATCTTGTGTTAAAATTCAATCCAGAGTAACAGATTTTTTCCAAATAAAACTTGGAGTTAAACAAGGGGACAATTTAAGTCCCAATCTATTTAAGTTATTTATAAATGACTTGCCAGAGTATTTAAAAGAAAGTGAAGACCCTGTAATACTTAATGAAAAACCAGTTAACTGCTTATTATATGCAGATGATTTGGTCCTTTTATCAACATCTGCTAAAGGATTGCAAACAAGACTAAACAACCTAGAAAAATATTGTAAAGATTGGTGTTTAAGTGTAAATCACACCAAAACAAAGGTTCTGATATTCAACAAAGCAGGCAGACACATTTGTGAAAAATTTACTTATGAAAATATGTTGATTGAGAGTGTAAATAATTATAAATATCTTGGTTTGCACTTTAGTGCATCAGGGTCATTTTCATATGCTCAAAATGAACTGTATAAAAAGTCCTTGAAGGCTTATTATAAATTGTACAAGAATTTATTATCACTTAATCCAAGCATAAATACCAGCTTACATGTATTTGATCATACCATAAAACCAATACTCCTATATGGGTCTGAAATATGGGGAACTTTTAATCCATTCTCAGCAAGATTCAGAAATGGAACTTTACCATTTGAAAAAATCTATTCCAGTTTAAAATGTGAGCGACTACATATAAAATTTTGTAAACTGGTTTTAGGTGTTCATAAAAAATCCATGAATTTTGGAATTTTATCCGAGCTAGGACGATTCCCACTATATTATGATGTGATTAAATCCATGTTAAATTACTGGTATCGCTTGGAAAATCTTGATTCCCAATTTTCTCTTCTTAAAGATGCTTATGTAACATCACAGAATCTTTCTCACTCAAAAAAAACATCTTGGTATGGCTCTATGAAGTCAATTCTTGAAATGATCCCAGACATCAATCATCTATCTTCACCATTACCAAAAATTAATAGCTTCAAAGCTAATATGAAAAAAATATTAAAATCATATTTTATAGACTTGTGGAACACTGAATTGGTAAAGCATTCAGATGGTAAACTTAGAACTTATGTTACATTTAAATCAGTTTTTGGAAGAGAAAAATATCTTTCCATTATTGGGAATTTTGAACAGAGACGAAGCTTAACAAAGCTCAGAATTTCATCACACCACTTAAGAATTGAGTCTGGAAGGTATCAGGGTACTCTCCTAAATGACAGAACTTGTACTCGTTGTAACTCCGGAGATGTGGAGGATGAATATCATTTTTTTTCCAATGTGTTAAATTTAATGATGACCGGAATCATCTATTTCAAGAGATAACTAAAAGTTGCCCCAACTTTTTAACTCTTAACGCAAGAGATAAACTGATATGGCTTATGAACACAGAAGATAAGTCCATTCTCACTGCTGCATGTAAATTTATTTCGAAAAATTGTTAATTATGTGGCCTTCTTGTCTGCTTCAGACACGAGGAGGACTGTGTAAATACCACAGCTCCTTGAGTACCGCCCCTTGGTGTCTGTTGCAGTAGGGAAACCTACACTATTCTCAATACCTGTTTACTGCAGTATATGTTATTTGCTGTGAATATACATAAACTTTTTTCATTTGTGTTTGTTTTTCTGCATCAGATACGAGGAGGATTGTTAGAGCTTTTAAGATCACAATCCTAGAGCATCGTCCCTTGGTGTCTGTTGCAGCTAAACAATCATTTATTTTATATTTTATATTTATACATTTTCAGCAAAATATTATAAAATCAAGTGAGAAAAAAAAAAAGAAAAAAAAAAAAAAAGTGGGGTTTGCCACATCTCTGGAGTAGCAACTCTCAAATACTTTTTTATTTAACAAATAATACCTGTATGACTATTCCAATAGTTTATTTTACAATGTTATGTAAAATACTGTATGTTGTATCAATCATATATGTTATGTGTATATGCCCCCCTGGGGACCTAATTTGGAAAATAAAATTTATCTTATCTTATCTTATCTTATCATATGACGTATTGCAAGAGAGAATTGTTGTTGTGAATTCATGTGCCGAAAGACTGTCCATAAAAACACTGAACTGAATGGGATTAATGTTAATAATGTCTTGCCATAAATCATCTCTTTTGTCTTGAATAAAATCACAGATAGTAAGTGTTCAACAATATTCAGGAAGAACTTTCCACATTTATCGCAAAGTAAATGTTCATCTTCAAAACGTACTATAGAACATAAGTCAATAACATACTTGGCAGAGGCACGAAGTTCGGGAAACTGTTTCGCAATTGTCCATGCTTTATGCGGTTTGATTGCAGAATGAATACGTCTAAACATATAAAAGTCATTATCGCATGAAATTCGGTAAGACCACCATGTTTCTTCACTTGCGTTTATATTCTGATTTACAATAACTGACCAAAGTTTTTTTGATGGGAAAGAACCAGTATTTGCAAAATTGACAATATAATCTGTAATGTTATATTTTTCGGCTGCTTTATAGATGTCAGGTATAAAACCAAGTTGTTCTGGAACACATTTATGTTTGAATTCCATAAGTCTGCTTATCATTATTCGTTTTGGTAACGCAGAAGACTTTAACCTACATAGTCTACCAAAAAATAAAAGTTTACAACTGTTGATAATGCTTTCAACTGAAAACCAACCTAGAAGACTTGTACATTTATCAGAACGGGTTCGTTTTGGAAGTCCTTGAATGATTTTACACACAAATCTGTGAGATCTTTCTAACATCGTAATTTCTGTTTGAGTCAAATTGTTCCATAACTCACAACCATATAGAGCTTTGCTGTAACATATTTGAAGTATTATCTTGGAACACGTCAAAGGATTTAAAATTGATGGATGAATTCCAGAATTTAGAACTGAAAGAGCAGTTGATCCCAACACTCTACAAGCATTCAACGTCTGGCCCAATGATCTAAATTTACAGTTCAAAAGAATACCGACATGTTTGGCAGACGTCACGAGTGGTATGATGTCATCATACAAAGTGAGATTGCTTGTAACATTCTTGTTCTTCTTTGAATAATGTAAGACGTTGCTTTTAGTCGGAGAAAACTTGAATGCCCACTTCTCGCTATATGTCTGACAAATGTTAATAAGTTGTTGCATTCCCTTTTCTGTTGTTGAGAGTAACGCAATGTCGTCGGCTTGAACAGAGCTGCTTACACTGATATCTAGAAGAACGCATCCCAGTTTAGAATCTTCAATGTCACAATAAAGATCGTTTATGTATACTAAATATAACAAAGCTGATAAGATGCCACCTTGACGAACGCCTCGTTTTAGTTCAAACCAACGAGATAGCCTACCATTGAACAGTACAGAACTACGCATCTCACTGTACATTTCATCTATGAGCAGCCATAAATCACCGGTAACTCCATATTTATGCAGTTTACATAACAATGCATCATGCCATACGGTGTCGAAAGCTTTCGTGCTGTCTAAAAGAACAACTATAACATCGCTGTTACGTTCAATATAATGACGAATCGGTTCTTGTAAGTTAAATGAAGCGTGTATACTTGATAATTCCTTTTGGTATGCCATCTGAGATTGATGTGGAAACTTTATGTGCAAGGAGTCGAATCGAGAATAAAGAGACTTTTCGAATATCTTAGCAATACATCTTAGATAAATAAACTAGATAAATAATATCAAATAAAACATGGTTACGAGTTGGTAAAAATAGGGTACGAGTTGGTTGAGTACGACTTGCCGAAAGTACGAGTTGTCGTGTACCCGATTTTGCAACTTGCAACCTATTTCCCAGATAGCAATACTTTGTTGGGACAACATTGGTGATTAGTTGGCACAGTTGGTAAACAGTTGGAGTTGGCAGGACAACAAGAGACCAACGTTGGCCCAACAACACTCAGCCAACAGTTATTTTGACACTGTTGGCCCCTCGTTGTCCCAACAACACTCAGCCAACAGTTATTTTGACACTGTTGGCCCCTCGTTGGCCCAACAACTTGGCAACAACTGTCATTTTTGTATGGTTGGCCAAATGTTGGCCCAACATTTTCTTACCAACTGTTATTTAAGTAGTTGGTCCAATGATATTCGACTTATGTCGACCATTGGTTCAGTGTAAGTTCACTGAACCAATTTTAAACAAACTTTATTTCAATGCTCATTCTTATGATACATTTCATGAAAATATTGAAATATAAGCCAACATTGTGCCAACAATATGCCAACGTATTCAGTACTAATCTCCCCGTTTTATACCACAGATTTTTTTTTTTTTTTAAATATTATTCCAAAGTGAAAACAAAAAGATGTGCTCTTGATCATTCTCTTTATCTAAGATTTTCTAATCTGTGTAGTCATCTAAATGTATTTGTCTTATTGTTTGAATATTTTTTTGCGCAAACAAAATATATTTAAAACCAGCCCAAACAAATAAATAAAATTTGAATATAGTTTCATTGAAAAAAATTTCATTAATTACTTCTGATGAATTGACATGAGTGGATTTTCTCATTCCCCAATTGACAGTTGATTGTATATCATCTATATATACAATACAGTATAGTCCATACTATATTGATTACTAGTAAAAACTAACGTGGTTAAAGACGTTGGCAAACTGTAGCTAGTACGACCAACAATGGCCCAACATATTTTCAAACCTAGACAACGTTGGTAGACTGTTGGCAAACAGTTAACATTGTTGGCAGATTGTTGGCCAACAGAATGCCAACGTGGGCCCAACACATGATTGCTATCTGGGTTCATGACCCTTATTGAGTCCTCCGAAAGTTTCAGTTTGGTCAAAGCCTGCTGCATCTCTTGAGAATGCATGTGTACAACAATTCTTTTGTTGAAATATTTGTACTATTGACCATGATTGACTTTTGATAATGAAAGTTAAGTATTAACAAAGAGCTCCATTCACCTGTGGAGTTGTACTCATGATCACATGACTGCAGACAGTAATGCTGTCCATTGACAGGTGATTACAGATAACTGTGCCAAGCAAGAATTGACAAGATAACAATAGAAGAAACTTCAAATATAATTATTGACTAAATGCAATATGTTATGTCCCTATACTAAACTAGGAATGTTTGACAAGTTTTCATACCATAATATGGTTTTAAGAAAACAATGCTCCATTTTGGTTGGAATAATTTGTTTTGAAAAAAAAAAGAATTATACACCAATTGGTCTATACCATTATATGTCAATTGGTGGATTATACGTCAATTGAGGTATAATCCACCAATTGGTGGTTATTCCTGACCTGTTTATATGCTGCGAAAATACAAAATTATAAAAGCTGTAGGTTCTGCTACACTCTTACTGTTACGTAGTTACTTTTAGTCTACACACAGGTACGCGTATCATAAATGTTTTGGGACGGAAATATATTACAGTCGACTATTATGCGTTATGGTCATACATTCAACATTGTGTTAATAAAATATATTCCAGTTGACTGGTATGCATTTTACATTGTGTTAATTAGTATTGACAGTCACTTAGCATACAGGTATATTTCCGCCCAAAAACATCTATGATACGCTACACTGTTATTATAAGATAAAAGAATGTACTTTCTGTCCATTTACCTAAAATAATTAATGTAATAACTCTAGATATCCATGTAGTTACAGTAATCAGGTACAATACTGGAATAGCTTACCAATAAGATGATAAGACTGTTAAATATAGAAGATGCAGAGGCACTCAAGAACAGCCTCACATCTTATTTAACTGTTTAACAGAGTAGTCTCACAACATGCCAACAGACATTCAATTTAATTTCACATGTAAATATGTTTAAATGTGCACCATATTGATTGAAATAATTAAAACTTGCGTGATGGGTCTAAGACCTGTAGCATTTGAAGGATATAGATGTAGATTTGGATGCATGGATTTTCTTTTATTTCAGGGGCCCCTGTACTTACATTTGTAACTGTTACCGTAGGGGTTTCTTTTCTTTTCAGGATTCTGAATTTGCAACGCTTTTAGGATTTGCCACACTCAGAATCCTCAAAGGTATAAAGTTATGGTCATCATTATGACCATCTGCACTTGTTTCATGCAATGTTAAAGGAACTCTGCTACCTATGATAAACTTACTTATTATGTCTGGATTTAATATCTTGATTTTTTCAATGAATTTATTTATTTTTCAGAGACCATGTAGCTGTATGTATAATGTGAAAACTGTATAACTATTCCCTTGTAAGATCTGATGATAAAGTTTCAATCAAAATGAGAAATCAAGGTTATGGAGCCATGAATGATCAGCAGGAATCTACTCCATTAAATCCTAAGGTAAAAAAACTATGATTAAACATGAAAATAGGAATAAAAAAGTATGCCTTACTATGTAAATATCAAATACTTACTAACATGCTTTAATACAAGACAAGAGAAACACACAAGCCACTAAATAGACACACAAGACAAAACAGACATACACAAAGACAAAACAGACACACAAGTCAAAATAGACACACACACAAACACAAAACAAACACACACTAAGACAAAAAGACAAAACAGAGACACAAGACAAAACAGACACACAAGACAAAATAGACACACAAGTGAAAACAGACAAACAAGACAAAACAGACACACAAAAAGACAAAACAGACACACAAGACAAAACAGAAACACAAGACAAAATAGACACACACAAAAAGACAAAACAGACACATAAGATGAAACAGTCACACAAGACAAAACATACACAGAAGACGAAACAGAAACACAAGACAAAATAGACACACACAAAAAGACAAAACAGACACACACAAAGACAAAACAGACACACAAGATAAAACAGACACACAAGACAAAACAGACACACAAGACAAAACAGACACGCAAGACAAAACAAACACACAAGACAAAATAGACACACAAGTCAAATCACAGACACACAAGTCAAAACAGACACATACAAAGACAAAACAGACAACACATATGACAAACAAACACACAAGACAAAACATACAAAACATATGACAAAACAAACACACAAGACAAAACAGATACATACACAAAGATAAAACAGACACACAAGGCAAAATAGACACACACAAAAAGACAAAACAGACACACACAAAGACAAAACAGACACACAAGATAAAACAGACACACAAGACAAAACAGACACACAAGACAAAACAGACACACAAGACAAAATAGACACACAAGTCAAAACAGACACATACAAAGACAAAACAGACAACACATATGACAAAACAAACACTCAAGACAAAACAGACAACACATTTGATAAAACAAACACACAAGACAAAACAGACACACACACAAAGATAAAACAGGCACACAAGACAAAACAGACATACAAGTCAAAACAGACACACCAGACAAAACAGAAGCACACACAAAGACAAAACAAACACACTAAGACAAAAAGATACACAAGTCAAAACAGACACACAAGACAAAATAGATGCACACAAAAAGACAAAACATACACACAAGTCAAAACAGACACACAAGACAAAACAGACACACACAAAGACAAAACAGACACACAAGTCAAAAAAGACACAAAGACAAAACAGACACACAAAGACAAAACAGACACACCAGACAAAACAGACACACAAGACAAAACAGACTCACACACAATGACAACACCATGGTCTAGATAGCCTGATTAGATACAGGTACATACTTTGGATGGGTCAAACTAGTTTTATGTGCAAACAATTTTTTTCCTTTGCCTATCCGGCCAAAATGTTATAAAAGTAAATAGTTACAATAAAATAAACCTTCACAGTGTTGTCACTACTTACTGGAACAAGGAAATAAACTGCATAATTTAAAAGATTTGTCAAAGGTCATCTTTGCTAGATAACAAAAAAATAAAATAACAGTTCTACTAAGTTGTTTCATGAAGTCTCACCACTAAAATTCTTTGAAATTAGCCGTTTTTGATTTTATTAGAGGACAGTAAGTATTTATGTTGTCAGACCATTTGAGAGTTCTGGGATATTTCTGTGTAAATGTGGGGATTGAAAAAGTCATATGTATGTCATTTTTATTCCACCGCCGAATTTAGCCATTTTGAACACAAATCAACAATGGACTCTTCAATGGAGAAAAAAATAAGACAAAAGAATAATAAAATTTCTACAACACATATGATTGACAATATACATGCTACAAAACTTAGTGCTTAATATAAGTAAGTTGTAAATTGAGACAAAGACATTTTGTTTTTGTATTTTTACTTTAAAAAAATTAGTGCTTTCCATATTCAAGTAAACTCATCAAAGATACCAGGACTAAAATTTGTGTATACGCCAGACGCGCCTTTCCTCTACAAAAGACTCATCAGTGACCCTCGAATTCAAAAAAGTTAAAAAGGTAAAAAAAGTAAGAAGTTGAAGAGCTTTGAGGACCAAAATTCCGAAAAGTGTTGCCAAACTATTTTTTTTATTTTACAGGGTTCTGGACTAGCTCCAACAGTTGCCTTTGTAAGACGACAACCAAAGGACTATAAATTTGGGTCTATATTAGTTTCAGTCTTTTGTTTCTTTCCAGTAGGTCTTATTGCATTGTACTTTTCATATCAGGTAAGCTAAAACTTAAGTACATGTATTATATGTTAGCACTATCAAAACATTTGGTGTATTTTTCCTGTTATCTTTTTTTGTGATAGTTTTTGATCTTTTGGTTCTTGCTTCAGATTGAAAATTATTGTTAAAAACTATGGATTGATTGATTGTTGGTTGATTAACGTTCAGTGGTAAAAACTGGATAATCTATAAGTCGTGGTATTTAATTCCTGTCAAAAAGAAAACTTTCCTATGAAAAAATTCAAACATATTTTTTAGAATTTTTTTTTTGTCAGGTACTACTTTTTTACAGTGGAAAAGCCAACCTGCATAATGTCAGAAGTTTTATTTAGCTTTATTCAGTTATCTCCAACTGCTTTCTGAGAATCTTCACCAAGGATTAGTTTCAATTCGATTTTATTATTTGATTTGTGGAAAAGCTAGATTATTTTACTTCAAACAAAGAAATTTCTAGTGTCTAAATTAGATAATGTTGTTATCTCTGGAAAAGTTTGCCATCTGAAACATTATAGAACTTGACATGTATCATGTGTTACTTTTTAATATAATTGTCTGAAGAATAAGGTTTTAAAATATAAAATATGTCCCTTGACTTATACCATGATCAAACAGTTTTAATTCCAAACTTTAGCAGGTATATATATTCTTATAGTGTTAGAAAACAAAAACACTCTATGATATAAACTTGATTTTATTGACATTTATTGAAAACAAATACAATGTATATAATATTCTGACTAATGAGGAGATACTTCCAGTCAACCAACTAAGATATCTGTGAAGTCTCTAGTATATTTTTAAATTATTTTGTACCCTGACACTAATATAAAAAAAGAAAATGTGGTATGATTGCCAGTGAGACAACTATCCACAAAAGACCAAAATAACACAAACATTAACACTATAGGTCACCGTACGTAACAATGTTTTCTGATGTTTCAGGTTAGTAAATTCTATATGAGAGGAGACCTAAACAAATCTGTGACATCATCAGAAAGAACAAAGTCTTTAATACAGATTACTGTTGTGATAGGCTGTTTGATATGGTTTGGTGCTATTTTTGGACTCTTATACACTACATATTGATACAATTTTGGATATTGTTAGGTTTTTGTATTCTCAAACACTTAAGGGACATAAAATTGTTTTAAGTTGCAATGTTCCAAAAACAATAAAAGTCTTCTACATATACATGTATACATGTGCTTGTAAAAGGTATATTTTTATCGGACGCAGCTCATGTATTGTTTTAGTCTTTTAATTTTTATATGAGGTATAACAGAAAATGGTTTGTTGTTTTACATACGACTTTGCTAGATATGATCACATAATATGCAAACCATTTTCTCATTTGTTCTATCTATAGTTAATCTTGCCATACATGTATACTAATTTCTTGAATTTAATGGTTTAGATGTTGCAGATGTGAATATGGATTGTGTTTTTGGCACAACTTTTTTGAATTTTGGATCCTCAATGCTTTTCATCTTTGAACTTGTTTGGCTTTATAACTTTTTTGATATGAGTGTCACTGATGAGTCTTATATAGACAAAACACACGTCTGGCACACAAACTATTGAAAACCAAAAAGTATATTTTTGCAGTATAGCTGTAGAAAATATGTGATAGTCATAGAAGAGAACAGTGCATGATTCCCTATAAAAGTTGCCTTTTTATGCTGACTTGTGCTCCTTTCTGAAACATATAATTTTAGTTAAAAGCTTATCTGGTTCTATAAAAGTTATTTTGATACTGCAACATTCAGCATATTTAACAGTTTAAACAGAAGACACAAAAGAAAAGAAAAATATGTGCTTTTTTGATACTTAAAGTACATAAATGTTTGATAAAAAATACTTCATTTTTCTTTTCTCTTCAATAAGAAATAAAGGAAAAAATTACCATATATGCTTCTTCTCTTCTCTGAATCTGAAAACAGGAAAACCCTTCTTCATAAGAAAATCAAAATTATTTAAGTTCTAAAAAGTATGAAGTATGAAGCCTTCTCTATTATTAATTTGATTTTGTGATTACGTAAAGGAAACAATTATAGTCCAGAATTTAACTCTCAAGATCTCAGAGACTACTGACAATCAGATCTTTTCATTTTGTACTGTAATAGAAATTTGATAGCAATCATTTGTTAGTTTAGTTTAAACATATTTTTTTTGCAAAAGTAGCAAAAGGGATTGGACACAAGTTATAACAACATTAGAGACGTCCTCTCCCAAATCATTTGTTGATATGCCTGTGAACATTTTACTTGTTTGTAAAATTACTTTTAAGCTCACCTGCCCTGAAAGTGACTATGAATTAATTAGCAATGTTGTGTGTCCATCAGCAGTTGCAGATCAAAAAAAATTTAATGGGGGAGGGGCACTGACTGCCTTAGAGGCGGTTCCTCCAATCATGTTTTAGTCATTCGTTTACAGAAGAGGGACAGGGGTGTCTTTTTTCATATTTTCTATTGAATAACTTCCATTCCCTCGGATACCAGATCTATATAAATAAAGTGTTACTATTAATCCAATATTTCCCCCTGAAGAAGGTCTGTGAAGGAGCGAAACCAGTCAGTTCATGAATCATTATCAGGCTCTGTTAATTATGTGTTTTGGCATATTCTATATTTAAAATATACTACATATTTAAAGACAGTAGTTTATAAGAAGATAAAGCAGTATGACATTGCAGTAGATGATATGTTCATTCAAATGTAAAACTATGGCAGTTTTTTTTTATTGAAATTAGTTGACTTATATTGTTATTGATTTAATAAGACTTGTTTCATATCTGTTGGTGTGTTTAACACTGAAAACAAGGCACTTATAGATATTATTAGATGAAATACATTTGTTTCATATATATATATATATTTTTTGAATAAAGAAATATGTATAGTTATTTATTTTTGTTAAACTGTGACCATATAAAATATTTTTTTGATAATAAATTTATACAGTATTAAGTGGCCATAGGTATATTTTGTTACCTGGTATAACATCTATACAAAACTCTCATTTTTTATATTTAATTTATATACTTTTTAAGAGTATTGAGTTACTCCCTGAATTTAGGAACACATAACATGAAAAAAAAACAAAAAGTGATGCTGTGGATACCAGCCATTGGTGTGGATTCAGAAACCATTTTTTGGGAAAAGGTTCTACTTTTATATCAGTAACCTTGAACTTAGCCCTATTGACCAATATCAATAGATTCTTCCCCTTCCATATATCTTTCATCTATTCATTCCTACTCAGCAAAGGGAACTCGTTATTTTTAAACACATTATCCATATGGTTAGTAAAAGTAATCTTGATCTTTGAGTCTTACTTTTTGACACTAACATCAATTGTTTCTCCCACTTCCCTAAGTCTATCCAACCAATCTTATGAATGATTTGTTAGTGACAAACAATCATCAGTGAAATACTTTTCGATAATTGAAGTTTTGGATTGCTCAAAGTTTTTTACATTGGATTTTAATGTAAATTTAGAAGAAATTGCTGGGAACAAATGTTTATCTTTAGGTTCTCACTTCGATTTGACATCATATCATTGTATGACGTCAGAGGGGTGAAGCTACATGATTAATTTCATATGTAAACGATATTTTTGTTTTTACTTGGCTCAGACTTTCATTGCAACAAATGTAACAACCATATATATGTAATACATAGTAACACATTTCAACTTGACTTATCTCATTGAACTTGAACAGATTTTAATCAGTTATGCAATGTACGTTATGTCGATCAGGTACACTAATTTACATTTTGATATTACTCTTGTCTATATTTTACTGCAAAGACTAATCACAGAATTTTGAAGAAAAAATCCTTACAGTCTTTATTTTCTATGTTGTGTCTTGTCTGTCTGTCTGTCTGTCTGTCGTTGTCAGTTTATTTTCGATCTATGAGTTTAAGTGTCCCTCTGGTATCTTCCGCCCCTCTTTTATACCTTGTTTTGTTTATGTCTATTGTATAGTAAATACACTCATCATAGAAACCAGGACTAAATTTTGTATATACGCCAGACACTTGTTTCGTCTACAAAAGACTCATCAGTGACGCTCGAATCCAAAAAAGTTAAAAAGGCCAAATAAAATGTGTGAAGTAACTTGGCGAAAAATATTAACAATCATTGCCTATTTTTAATCCTCATGTTATACCTTTAATAAATCATGTATATACATATGAGAATAAATGAAGTAACTTCTCTTTTGATAACATTGACTATTGTCAGAAATTATGTTAAAATGACATTCAAACTTATAGATCGAAAATAAATTTGACAACATTCATAGACTGACGTAGATGTTTTTCAGTTCAAGCTTTTCTTTAAATTTACTGTTGTTTATTAAGTAATACTAGAACACACCCGTGATATCGCGGGTCCGTGACTGAATTAAAGTATATAACTATCGCAAGCCTTATTTTAGTATTAGTATTGTCATCTGATAAAATCATGCCGATTATAAGATACACAGTTTTCTCTGCTTCCAAATCTTTCTGTTTGATCCCGTCGAACTGGAATTATCAATTAATGGTATGAATATTAATTATTTGGAAAACAAAAGGACCTGGAATGGAGTATTTTTTAATCAACAGCATTGTCCTATATTAGTTATAAATAAAGTTGAATTCTTTGATTCGCTGTTTTACGTCATGCCCGCTAACAAATTGAAAACTGTACCTATACGCCTTATTTTTAGGCCAGATTTTTAGTATTCGTATTGTTATCTTGGAAAGTCTTACTGATTAAAATAGTACAATAGGTAACAATTTGACAATTTAGTAGTGTCAACCCTGTGATTATGGCCCGTGTAAACAGAATATAATAGCATATTTATCCTGAATACACCGTTTGGTGGTGCGCCTGTCAGATGCAGAACGCAATCGGAACAACTCGGCCTTTCTGGTTGCACGAAGAAATAACTATGTACTGCGTAGCGAGAATGGCCGAGTAGTTACGATTGATGCAGAACGTACAGATAAAGTAATAGGTAATAGGTGATTATACTATTGGTATCGGTATCGGACTCGACCCGGAACTTCTTAATTATTGGCAATTTTAATTACTCGGAAAACAAAAGGGCCTGGAGTGGTGTAATTTTTAATCTACACCTTTGTACTATATTAGTTGTATATAAAGTTGAATTCTTTGATTCGTCGTTTTTACGTGATGACGGCTGATAAATTGGACCTCGTAATTTTAGTATTATAGATATGCATTAAAAAATAAGTTTATTTTTTCATGCATATATTACTTAATAAACAACAGTAAATTTAAAGAAAAGCTTGAACTGAAAAACATCTACGTCAGTCTATGAATGTTGTCAATTTTATTTTCGATCTATAAGTTTGAATGTCATTTTGGTATCGTTCGCCCCTCTCTTGAATGAATTCCAGAAATTTGTCCATAAGCTTTGTTTTATGTTCTACAGTCATTAGCAAAAATAATCATAATAATAAATTCATTCAAAAGCCTTGTGCACGTATATGGGTCTTCAGTATTTAGATATTACGTTTGTGAATAATTTTGAGAATGCTCAAATTATACTATACTATTGAGAATTGAGAAATTAGTTTTGTATCCTTTTCATGTATGCTGAAGGACGCCTTCGGGTGCGGGAATGTCCCGCTACATTGAAGACCTGTTGATGACCTTCTGCTGTTGTGTGTTTTTCTTCTATGGTAGGGTTGTCTCTTTGAAACATTCCCCATTTCCATTCTCAATTTTATTATTGACAAAACAATAAGAATATCGAAGAAAGTAAGACACCTCTGGTATGATAACATTATTATTAATGAATGCATGATAAACGGTTACAAAAGGAACGAAGAATCCAAGTTGAATGTTGAAATCATAATTTAAATTTTGCCTTGCATGGTGTTAAGGACGGAATTTCCACTGCAGTGACACTTAGTTCAGTATTTCCAAAATGAAACTCCACTGCCAATTGGTGGTTTTCGGCGGATGGGTTTGGCACATTGATGTCTAATTCGCCAAGAAGACTACAGCCGTCATCATCGACATATTTTGGGTCTTCAGAGGGTGTGTAGTACACCCGCAATCCCATTTGAGGCTGAAATGGCGAAGTGGTTGTATAGCCTTTAACGACCTTTTGACCTGCTAGAACAGACGTGTCTGCTTTCATAAAACTACTGAAAACATCATTACAATGTGCAACATTTCCAATTCTGTATTTTTTTCTTTCATCGTGTTTTGCTGGATCGAATTCTTGCGCAATCTTAACACCGTATGTATATCTTGCAATACGAGACGAGATGAAATCTGGTCTATGACCAAACAACACAGCTCCTTTCAGAACGGAAATACCTGAATCTTCTGGTACGATAACTCTTGTGTTCGGAAATGCTTTTCGGACTGCCTCTTGTATCATTGGCGACTCAGAAAATCCCCCAACAAGTAGAAAAATGTCAACATTGCCGGACTCTTTCTTTCGAAGCACGTCCTTCACATGCGTTATGATATTATCGATTGTCGGTTTGAAAAGGGATTTCATAAATTCCGCATCAAAGCGTATCTTGTCGCCGAGAATAGATAACTTGTCTGCGAGTGTTGATGCCTTTACTGTTTTTGGAAAATCTTCGTCCAAATCTTCCTTGCATATTTGATCCAAAACTACGTATGGAACTGTAAAATTCACTTTCCCCGATGTGCTATTTTTAATTGTTCGCTTCAATGTCTCAAACTCTCTAAATAGATCCATGTAAGACGATGTGTACTTTTTCTGTAGTTTTCTCATTACTGGTCCACCAAGAATTTTCACAAATGTTTGAAAGAACGCATTGTCAACTGATGTCCCTCCACATGCATCCCCCGAGGCTTTACACAATTCCTTCAGTCTGGTTCCATCCAGTTTTTCATGGACAGTTATGTCAGCAGTTCCACCTACAAGAAAACAATGTATTTAATTTGTACAAATTGGGAAAAAAATAGAAAAAATGTACAGGATCGAAATCACAGTTTTTCTCTGAAAGTTTTTAATTAAACTAAGTGCACAAAAATAGAGACAAACTTTGCTTTAGGTACTGGCCAACGACTGTATGTAATGCATGTGTTAACATATCGTTAACTTCATCTGATAAAAAAAGTATTAAAAACAGCTACTTCTATTTTCAAATGGAGCGGTGTGACTTATCCAATATTTTTAGAGTTACTTTTGATACATATTTCATAAGTAAAACGTACCGCCTAAATCAATTATCATGAATTTTGTTCCTTTTTTGGACATTGAAAATCCAGTTTTTGCTCCTTGAAGTTTCTCTATAGGAAGATGTTGACAATATATAGAGGCTGCTTCTGGTTCTAATGCTATCAGTAGTCGTTCTCCGGGTATTTCTGCCTGTAAATATAGTATAAGTAATAGTTATTTACAACTGTGAATCGTTCACTATAAACGATATAAAATAGTGAAGAAACTATAATTTTCGATTCGACGTTTTCCGTAAACATTTTCTATGTAAACAAAAAAATACAAGTAGCTGACTAGTGACATACTTTGTATTTCAAATAGGAAAACCTGCCGAAAAGTTAACCCATAAGGTTCAAGCGTCTGTAAGATATGAGTATATGACAAATTCAACATAAACTGGACCTTTGATAGTTTAATCATAAGGTTATAAACTCTCTTTCGATACCTCTGCTGGTGGACTATCAGTCCCCGAGGGTATTATCAGCTCAGTAGTCAGTGCTTCGGTACTGACATTATTTAACAAACTTTACTAAAATTGTCCGTTTATAAATTTTGAAATTATTATGAAACTAAGGTTTCAACTCCCTCAGGGAAAGTTGACTTTGAATAAATTTGGCTATTTATTTTAGGCATTTTTGACATATAGCTCTTCAACGATTTTCGGTACTTATCTTTCTGCGGATTTCCAATGTTTGGCTTTGAGCGTTCCTTATGAAGGTAAATACAGAAAAGCGCTTCGGACGCAATAAATTATTAAACTTGTTGTTTTTCCATTTTTTTTTCCAGATACCAGAGCTATTTTATAATGACGTATGGTATTGAAACCATGCTTTGATATTTACAGACAACTTCAACAGCTTAAGATAAATTTACAACTTCTATGATTACAAAAAGCATTAGAACATCACGCATTTTTTTTTAATAATATACCTTCTCAGCACTGGCACGCATGAATTGCTTTGCTGAATCCGACCAAATTGCAGGTACTGTAAGGACCCACTTTATTTCATCAACTTTCAGTCCCGTCCCTTGTTTCTCTAGTTCCTCGAGTAAGTGGTCCTTTAATGCTCTGATGGACATAGAGAATACATCAATTGCTGGTAATGTTCTTCCAGTTATATCTTCAACAGCCATGTCGCTGGTAATATGCTAAAAAGAGTAATCATCTTTAAAACAATCAAATATTTGTTTTTTTCCTCAGGCGCAGATTCAGGATTCGGTGCTTTTAGAGGAGGGGGTGGCATAAGCACAAATTTAGCTGTATTTTTATCTGGATTTCAAATTTTTTCATATTGAATGGAGAGTTGCTGGATGCGTCTCATTTGAATATATATATATATACAACTCGTCTAAACATCAACCCAACAATGTTAGATCTGTAAATTTGCTTTCGCAATTTTTTGGTTCTTCCCTCGCCGGGATTCGAACCCATGCTATTGTGATATCGTGACACCAAATCGCCTGCACTGCAGCCGTCCCGCTAGACCACACGACCACCTGGGCTCTCAAAAAAGAGCTTTCGGTGGGCATGTGTTACCTTTCCACGTCAGTTTTAATCTAGCGGCGTACTACAGTACATGATATATAAGGCATGAAGATGTTATTGTTACAGATCAGCTAAATTATCTATAGTAATTACAAATTAATGTAAGATACAGTCACAGAAAATAATTATATTCATAAGTACGTCTGAGTCAGTGACAACCCTACAACAGATGTATCCATCGGATCGCCATCAATGATGGTGATACATGGCTGTGTACATAACGTATATACAACTTGTCTAAACATCAACCCAACAATGTTAATTCTGTAAATTTGCTTTCGCAAATTTTTGGTTCTTCCTTCGCCGGGATTCGAACCCATGCTAATTTGATATCGTGACACCAAATCCCCTGCACTGCAGCCGTCCCGCTAGACCACACGACCACCTGGGCTCTCAAAAAAAGAGCTTCCGGTGGGCATGTGTTACCTTTCCACGTCAGTTTTCATCTAGCGGCGTACATGATATATAAGGCATGAAGATGTTATTGTTACAGATCAGCTAAATTATCTATAGTAAAGGATCCTACAAATTAATGTAAGATACAGTCACAGAAAATAATTATATTCATAAGTACCAGTCGCAAAGCAAGCCCTTAGAAACGACCGTTGTTGCTACTTTCTTAAGACAACAATGGAACTGATATTAAAACCCGCCATTCTGAAATTGCGTTAATTTCGCGGAATTTTTTTTTGGCGCCAATTTGGAAGTTTATCCCTTTTTCAGTTTCCTACTAGCCATAAGGGTCTGTAATATATTTATTTCGATTTGTTAAGCATGGATTATATTATCAACAGGAATAAATTCTCAAACATGTCAAATTGGCCGTCTTTTAACGATCCCGTAATGCCGTTGATCGTCGTTTAAAATTATTTTCTTCTCTTTTTTCATAGATTTAATAACAAAGACTATATGTACTATACAAAAAAATAATAACACGTATTTCAAAATAAAAATAAAAGCATCAAGTATAACGTTCTATCACCCCTTGGGAAACCCCGTTTTAACTAAATTCCAAAATAAGGACACTTTTTTGACATTGTAGTTTTTCGGTCTTACACATTGATGTCACCTTGCATTTAAACACAGTCAATGTACACATATATCTAGTAGGTTTGTTTGAAAAAGTAATGGCGAGATCAGCTGTGAATATTTGACTGGATTAATATATTCTCTTAAGACTAAGTCAGTGAAATGTATGACTTAATTAACTAAAACAAGGTAAGTAAATCGTATACTGTCTTTGCTCAACACTAACTGCTTTAGATGACCGACATAAAACACATTTTGTGATTTTAAGGAATCCTGCAAAAGTAAATGAAAAAGTATTGTCCTAAATTTGAACTTAGGCAGCCAACAAACCATTTGATTTTCTGGTGGGATAGGGGTTGGTGGCTATTGAGTATTGATTGTAATATAATTTGGTTTTTTTCCCTGAGAAAAAAAATGTTTCTTTTACCCTCAGCTGCCATTTAATGAAATGCTAAAATTGAAAAGAGAAGAATTGTTTTCAACTTGTCAGGGGAAAAAAATCCATAGTTCCCCTCCCTGAAAACAAATGGTTGCTGCCCAAACAATCTCTTTCAGAGTATCATTTTAATCAATCTTATTCAAAACTTTATCATACTGACATGAAGTGTGACTTAATTTTGACTTGTGATCTAAAACATAATTGTCCACTTAGCCCCCAGAAACTGCTCTGAAATACTTTCACATAAATATAAAAATGCATAGTTTTTTTAATGTCATTAATTATAATTTTTTTCAAATAGAAAAAGAAAAATATTACTGAGTCTATTTTAATCTTATTCATTTTCAAGTTCATGATTAGCACCATTTATTTATTGGTTTAGTGTGTCATTTTATAATTTGAGCCCATTCAGTAATTTAAAAACTATAACTTGCATGAAATCAATGAGATAACATTTATTGATATATTTAGATTGTACATACAAAGATTGCAAATAATTTTCCTTTTATTTAAAACAATGAACAGAAGATTTTACATTCAGAATACTTTCATTATAATCTCTTTTAAGTTTAAATGAAAAAGGTAGGACCTACTTGCAAGTGTCTGAAATGAAAAGGAAATCAACTCTTGATTTTTTTTATCATTTTCATACTGTCTTGATCCATTATTCATGAATATTTAGACTACCCCTTGTATAAATTGAGTAGACATTTATTTCTGTGTTAAAATAATTTGGTTGCAGCAGTAAAAATACCTACCAAAACATGAATATTAAATTAACTCTTGGAATATTAAATTAATATTAAATTATTAACCCTATTATGGCACATGGGGACACATTTAGGGCCTATTTCACTGGGACTGAGTTCTGAAAAGTGATAAAATGTGTTTCTCTATTTTTTGGCACATGTTTATAGTATCAAAATGTATATAAGAGATTATTTTAATAATATCCACTTGTAAATAACAGCATATGGTGTTTGATATAACAATAGTTTTTCATGATAGTGTCAAACAAAGGGACGTAACTCGTGAATTACCGTCGGCCCCGCTTCGTCAGAAATATCGACACTTCTAACTGGCACATTTGCGTATCTGTGCATATCAACTGGCACAAATTTGACATATCATAGTCAAAGTTATGTTACATAACATAATTTAAATTCAGCATAGCTTCCCGAGAAGTTAAGAAAGAAAATTACGATTTAAATTTTTTTTGACCACATTTTTTGGTCAATACCTACACTTTGAAGACATATTATGAAAGAAAGAAATGAGTTAAATCCATAATTGAGTTAATGAAAATATTCCTTATATACTCAAGAATGTTCACTTAAAAGCAAATTAGTTTTAATTCATTGTAACAGCTACAAATTCAAAAAAACGGGCTTCCCTTTTTTGGGTAAAAAAATGTCCATATATGGTAATCACATGACGTCCATTGTTGCTTTAAGAAATGGGGTCAAACCGGGGTCAGCTTTCCGACTGGTACGTCTGAGTCAGTGACAACCCTACAACAGATGTATCCATCGGATCGCCATCAATGATGGTGATACATGGCTGTGTACATAATGTATATACAACTCGTCTAAACATCAACCCAACAATGTTAGATCTGTAAATTTGCTTTCGCAAATTTTTGGTTCTTCCCTCGCCGGGATTCGAACCCATGCTATTGTGATATCGTGACACCAAATCGCCTGCACTGCAGCCGTCCCGCTAGACCCCACACGACCACCTGGGCTCTAAAAAAAAGAGCTTTCGGTGGGCATGTGTAACCTTTCCACCCACTTCAGTTTTAATCTAGCGGCGTACTACAGTACATGCTATATAAGGCATGCAGATGTTATTGTTACAGATCAGCTAAATTATCTATAGTAAAGGATCCTACAAATTAATGTAAGATACAGTCACAGAAAATAATTATATTCATAAGTACGTCTGAGTCAGTGACAACCCTACAACAGATATATATATATATATAATATATATATGCTGGATTTTTATTCGAATAATCCACATTAATAGAAAACTCACAAGCATACAACATACATTTTTTTTTTGGAAAAAAAACAAAATACTTTTACCTAAGGAAACTAAGTTATTGCGTTATTTGAATAAATACATAATGTTCAACCCTTAATTTATCAACCGCCCAAATAATTATAAGTTCATCAATTTTACCTTATTCTTATAGAGTTTCATCTTATATGTATAAAGAACCTTAGATTCAACCAATAATTAGTCAACCGCCAGAATAAGTTTAGGTATTTCACCTTATTATTATGAAGTTTCATCTTAAATCGGTAGAAGTAGTAATATTTGTCCTGTTCTCCGTCCATTGCAAGGTTAGCGTATTCATTTTCTGCCTCGTATCCAAACGATACAAACTTTTTGTTATTGTCTAGCAGAAGACATGTCGGTGTTTTCAATGACAAAAGCTGTCGACCACCAGCATTCCAAGCCTGGTTTGCGTGGATTTTCAGAGGGTCTTTCTCGTAAGTGTGTCGTAGTGAAAATGCGTAGCCAGAATAAGTGGTGCCAAAATCTATAGCTGCGACCAGCATAGTCTTGTCTGAAGCCATATTGTATATACCTAGAAATGAAAAAGTTAGAATCATAAATGATTAAAGAAAGCTGTTGTATTATCTTACTCGTGCTTGCGGGTTTGCTGTCTATTGAACTGGTATGTTATAGTTCAAACTTTTTTTTTCTGAACTGCATGAATTCATTATACATTCGTAAAAGATGGGGGCAGAGTCTTCAAAAACTAGTTCAACATCAGTCTCTTTATTGTCATATAATTACATTAGATGTATGTTTCATTATAATACGTTATTCTGATTGGCTAATTGCACATCAAATGTTATTCCGTAAGCAGTTGCATGAGACAATAACATTTCATTCATGATGACACGAGGTCCCACGATAAAGTGCACAGGTGAATTTAAAAATTTAACTCCATGAAAATCGTGCTTTTATAATCCTAGCTAAAAAATGTAATTATAAGTATTGAATGCTTCTTTTTGTAACTTTATAGGTTTGTAAAAGCGTTGACCGTGCGTACATTTTAAGAATGAAGCGCTTCCGCGCTTCATACAAAATGTACTTCGGTCAACGCTTTTACACCCCAATAAATTTACAAAAAGAAGCATTCAATTCTTAAATGAATGTCCAAAGTGAGTTTGAATAGTTATATTTTAAAGTTTTAATAAAATTTTATTTTAAGGAATTATTTCGACCGTATGTTATTTAATATTTTTTATGTTTTTTAAAATAAATTATTCAGATGATGTTTTACATGTGTTATAATTGTTTCTAGTCGATGTTTTAATGCATGCAGTGCCAATTCTTCGTTGTGTTTTATATGAAATAAATGAAGCGAGCTCAGATATGGCCTTCGAAAAATCAAATATTTTAAATAATCAATTCATAGATATAGGAAGATGTGGTGTGAGTGCAAATAAGACAACTCTCCATCCAAATAACAATTTAGAAAAAGTAACCATTATAGGTCAATGTACGACCTTCAACACGGAGCCTCACACCGAAAAACAAGCTGTAAAGGGCCCCAAAATTACTAGTGTAAAACCATTCAAACGGGAAAACCAACAGTCTAATCAATATAAAAAAAAACGAGATCCGAGAAACACGTATAAATTACATAAACAAACAACTATTGTACATCAGATTCCTGACCAGATGCGCATTTCGACAATACATGTATCTTCAGTGATGCTCGTGGCCAAAATATTTGAAATCTGAAACTTACAAACATGGTCGTTGCCAATGACACAAATATAGTTTTATACAAAGGCATCCTAGTAATACTTTAAGGGCCGTGTCTACACATTCTATTCGTAAATTGATAGTACCAAGTGTCAATACTGTCATATTCAACTTATTTTGTACGTTATTACATGTTGACAGCCAATGATTAGCGTTTGTTATACTAAAAAGTTGGATATGTAAATGTTAATCATGTTAATTGAGGCAATGATTGAGAAAAACAGACCAGAAAACCTACCTTAACCTGTTACAGTTAAACAGGAAGTAAAATACCCGTTATCATAGTTGATTTACTTTATCACTGTTGTGTGACGATTGACTGATCAAATATAAATATACAGGTGGAAGGTATTGTAGAACATTACATATTATAGACAAAAATAGTGCATCAACGATATAAGGATGAGGCTTAGAAACGGGGAAATGCGAGGCTCTGATTGAGAATGAACTAAAATATCAACAATACGCATAAAACATAATGATTTATAGTTTGCAAACCAAAAATAATAACAAGTAAAATATGTTTTTTTCTAAAAAAAAAATTGGCAAATGAAATAAGTTTGAGGGGGGGGGGGGAGGGGGGCACTTCCTATGTAATGAGTGGTAGGGATGGAAGAGCCGGTTGAAATAGAGCTTCATGATATATGAAAAGGGTGAGAAATTCAGATTAAGTATATCAATAGGTTGATATTATCACCAGAATCTATGACAAATATTAAAAACAACACGTAATTAATTTCTTGCGTCCGAAGCGCTTTTCTGGATTTACCTTCATCTGGAACGCTCAAAGCCAAACATTTGAAATTCGAAGATGTATAAGTACCGAAACCGTTGAATAGCTGTATGTCAAAAATACCTAAAATAGATAGCCAAATTCATCTAAAGCCAACTTTGCCTGAGGGAGTTGAAACCTTAGTTTCTTAATAATTTATAAATTTATAAACGGACAAATTTTAGTAAAGTTTGTTAAATCATGTCAGTACCGAAATACTGACTACTGAGCTGATGATACCCTCGGGGACTGATAGTCCACCAGCAGAGGTATCGACCCAGTGATGTAAAATATTGAAAACAACACGTTATTAATTTCTTGCGTCCGAAGCGAGACGAGACGATTTAATTTTTAAATTATCAATTTCCGACACCATAGTAGCAACCAGCTTCACCTTCATATGGGATAAACATTTCCAAACTTATTATGCATTGAAGAGCATGTAGCTTCTACTCACTCCTTGTAAAACGTCACCAGTGTCTGAGCAGAAAGCTGATGAACCAGGAGTATGTTGAAGATCGTCTCGTCCTTTTTCTAAAAAAGTTTATTAGAAGGTACCAAGACCTTTTTGATGAATATTCAGTATCAACTTCACAAATGATACATGATGGTCTTAAAGTATAAACTCTGGATACTGTCGTTATTTACCGTTATTATATTCTTTTATTGTCTTTATGGTTATTACTTTTACTGTTTGGTCTGGTTTTTTTTACTGTGATATCCATTTGACGTGGCTCTGTACATATGCATTTCGCGCCAATGTTATTGTTCTATGATAATTTTTGTATACTTGTTTTTGATTTTTGTTAATATGCTTTGTATATACACCTTTTTGTGTTTCTTTTTAGCTCACCTGGCCCGAAGGACCAAGTGAGCTTTTCTCATCACTTGGCGTCCGTCGTCCGTCGTCGTCGTCGTCCGTCGTCATCCGTCGTCGTTAACTTTTACAAAAATCTTCTCCTTTGAAACTACTGGGCCAAATTAAACCAAACTTGGCCACAATCATCATTGGAGTATCTAGTTTTCAGAATGTGTGGCTCGACCCGCTTAACTAATCAAGATTGCCGCCATGGCTAAAAATAATACATAGGGGTAAAATGTAGTTTTTGGCTTATAACTCAAAAACCAAAGCAAATCTGATATGGGGTAAAATTGTTGATCAGGTTACGATCTATCTGCCCTGAAATTTTCAGATGAATCAGGCAACCTGTTGTTGGGTTGCTGCCCCTGAAATGGTAATTTTAGGGAAATTTTGCTGTTTTTGGTTATTATCTTGAATATTATTATAGATAGAGATAAACTGTAAACAGCAATAATGTTCAGCAAAGTAAGATTTACAAATAAGTCAACATGACCAAAATGATCAGTTGAATCCTTTAGGAGTTATTCCCCTTTAAAGTCAATGTTTAACAATTTTTCGTAAATTTTAAATATCTTTTACAAAAATCTTCTCCTCTGAAACTACTGGGCCAAATTAATCCAAACTTGGCCACAATCATCTCTGGGGTATCTAGTTTAAGAATTGTGTGGCGTGACCCGCCAAACCTACCAAAATGGCCGCCATGGCTAAAAATAGAACATAGGGGTGAAATGCAGCTTTTGGCTTATAACTCAAAAACCAAAGCATTTAGAGCAAATCTGACATGAGGTAAAATTGTTTATCAGGTCAAGATCTACCTGCCCTGAAATTTTCAGATGAATCAGAGAACCCGTTGTTGGGTTGCTGTCCCTGAATTGATACTTTTAAGGAAATTTTGATATTTGTGGTTATTATCTTGAATATTATTATAAATAGAGATAAACTGCAAGCAGCAATAATGTTCAGCAAAGTAAGATTTACAAATAAGTCAACATGACAAAAATGGTCAATTGACCCTCTAAGGAGTAATTGACCTTTATAGTCAATTTTAAACAATTTTCATAAAATTTGTAAATTTTTACAACTGTAAATAGTTATCAAAGGTACCAATATTAAAAAAGTCAAACAAGTACGAAGTTGAAGAGCATTGAGAATCCAAAATTTCAAAAAGTTGTGCCAAATACAGCTAAGGTTATCTATTCCTGGGATAAGAAAATCCTTAGTTTTTCGAAAAATTCAAAGTTTTGTAACCAGTAAATTTATAAAAATGACCACATAATTGATATTCATGTCAACACCGAAGTGCTGACTACTGGGCTGGTGATACCCTCGGGGACGAAACGTCCACCAGCAGTGGCATCGACCCAGTGGTGTAAATAGTTATCAAAGGTACCAGGATTATAATTTAGTACGCCAGACGCGCGTTTCGTCTACATAAGACTCATCAGTGACGCTAATATCAAAATATTTATAAAGCCAAACAAGTACGAAGTTGAAGAGCATTGAGAATCCAAAATTCCAAAAAGTTGTGCCAAATACAGCTAAGGTTATCTATTCCTGGGATAAGAAAATCCTTAGTTTTTCGAAAAATTCAAAGTTTTGTAACCAGTAAATTATAAAAATGACCACATAATTGATATTCATGTCAACACCGAAGTGCTGACTACTGGGTTGGTGATACCCTCGGGGACGAAACGTCCACCAGCAGTGGCATCGACCCAGTGGTGTAAATAGTTATCAAAGGTACCAGGATTATAATTTAGTACGCCAGACGCGCGTTTCGTCTCCATAAGACTCATCAGTGACGCTAATATCAAAATATTTATAAAGCCAAACAAGGACGAAGTTGAAGAGCATTGAGAATCCAAAATTCCAAAAAGTTGTGCCAAATACAGCTAAGGTTATCTATTCCTGGGATAAGAAAATCCTTAGTTTTTCGAAAAATTCAAAGTTTTGTAACCAGTAAATTTATAAAAATGACCACATAATTGATATTCATGTCAACACCGAAGTTGAGTTATCAAATACAAACAGGTAAATGAAGCTATTCCCTTAGAACGTTTTAAGCCTTATGTGTGATCAAATCTTTTACTCTATCTGTTATAACCACGTAAACATCTTTTCGTATATGACCAATGTCCCCTAAACAGAAACTGAAAACGTAAAACTATTATAAAACCTAATAGCAAGCAATGAATACATTATCAACTGATTTTTCGCGTGTATGATCTAAACCAATGGTTAATGCCGCCGATATTGATATCGAAAAAAACTCGCCTAATTGTCGAAATAGCAAAAAGAAAAGTTAGGATTATATGATATTTTTAAACTGATGATTGATTGGTATAAAGGTTGAGAAGTAAATGTTACTAAACACAACCATTTAATTTGCTGTATTTATGCTAAAAAGTAAAATAACAACAATACTGAACTCCGACTAAAATTCAAAACGGAAAGTCCCAAAGCAAATGGCAAATTGTGTATGTGCCGGATTACATTACACCATACTCACCTGTGGTATCCAACCTTCTTTGATAATCTCATCTGTAGCCTGAGGATTGTGTTAATATCCTTTCATTAACTGTGGTCCATTAAAGCTATTGTTTTTTTTATTCAACACTTTACTTCGAAAGTTTAAAAAAAAACAACTAAAAACGTGTCTAAATAAGTGTGAACGATTCAGCTCTGAAAATCGGTCAAGTGCAATTTAGAAAGATCGACACTATTTAGCCAATAATATGGATATGCAACGTTTAAAACAAAATGATATCCCTAAAAAAAATACAGCAAAACAGCGTTTTTCATGAGTTATTTTAGATTGAACGATAACCAACATTTTGTGCAACAGACTCAGTATTTTCTTAAGTTCTTTATACACAACGCAGATGTGGATTGGTTTGACTATATACTACAGACTATAGAATACCAGATCGCAAATTCTGTAATGTCTCGTCTTCTTTCCAAATGATAGTATATTTGTTGAACGTCTATTATACCAAGGATTTTCCTAGAAGTGTCAAATGCGCTTAAGATTGTCAATGGTTCATAAAAAAAGTTCAAAGTTAGATGAACCATGCCATACAGATCTCTACAAATATCCCGTACACCAAAAAAAATGTGTTCCGACTTTTGCAGTGCCTTAGAAACTGACAAATGTAAAAGTTATGCTTGGGCAATTAATTCGGAACATAAGGTCAAAAGTATATGAACCCTGACCGACAGCCAGACATTCAATATATCAAATACAATTGACGTCATCATGGTCATATATGAAACATGCAGACAGACATGTACACCGTACACGAATTACCGTGGCGCTATAGCATACAGGTATATATCCAAAAAAGGCTAAACAACATTGCCGAATGATGCATGATAATGAGTTTGATGTTATTTAAAACTACTAGTATGCAGAAGCCGAAAATCTACACATTACAATCATAACAACAGACAGTTATCCTTTTTGAATTTTCGTTGGAGTTCATTATTTTTGTGATTTTACTTAACCCAAAGCTTAACGAATCCGCGATACGGACTTGACCACAAAAATGAATCTTCATCCATGAAATGAGGTAAATTCGGAGTCAGTTGAATCCTGTCTGACGGACATGTAGTTTATAGGATACAATATACAAAATGTGGGTATCCTTTAATTCGTGATAAGTGAGTACTTTACATGACAATAAAAAACTTCATTCTACAATCTTCCAACTATTTTACATTTCATTTTCTGAAAATATTAGTACTTTGAAATGCTTAAACCTGAATTTAACTAGTATCTGAGCTCCTCAACAGCCGGACCTGTCAGAGCGACAATTGACTTCCAACTTGCCCTTAACAGTAAACAGTTATAAATACAATTCGCTAGTTCTAAGCCTAACTAAACTACATGTATCTAACACAGCTCGAATTCCTGTAGTTTTATTGAAAACATCCCTTCTATTTTTGACAATAAATAATTCTTTAATTTTCGAATGTCTTCCCTGACAATCCGCTATTCCGGAATTATACAAAGCACTATTCTCGATGTCCGGATCCATCATGACACACGACAGAAAAAAAATTGATGTTCACTCAAGTAAGGCAGGGCTAGAAATAACCATATCTACACCTATTATTTAACACAATAAAGTTTCCCGCCCAAAAAAATCATATGCCTACGTGCCACGTAAATTTGGAATTCTTCGTTTGTTATGAAATAAATTGTTCGACTGATTTGTTTATTTAAACGGCCTTTGTCGGCTTGAGAAGAACTTTTCTCAGTACAAGGGTGACACATCGTTTCTATGGTATAAACCATCATTGCCATACCAGTGAGAGGTTTAAATATAGCTATAAAACAAGGTTAAATCAACCATTGTCTACATAAGAATATGCCTGTACTAATTCAGGAATATATAAATTGTTATCCATTACTTTGAATGTATTTGAGCTTCTGATTTTGCCATTTGATTAGCAACTTTCCGTAATGAATTTTCCTCGGGTTTCTGAATTGTTTTCTTTTTTTGTTATTTTAATTTTTGCATCTTGTCTGACTGTAATCAGTCGAAGAAATATTTATTGTCAATGACACAGTGTAGATACTATTCTGTACGCTATCCGGAAGTCGCGATTTTCGAAGCGAGAACTTTTTGGATAACATTTTAGATTTGTTGGATATACTATATTAAACGGTAAGATGTTCATCTGTACCTTGCTTGATGATTTATTCAGCTGACATCGATATTCACAAATGGTTGATAATTAAATTTAGCAAATTCATTATTCGTATATTTGCCTTAATCAAGAGATTTTCAAGTGCATCACTAATGCCCGCGTCACACTGTCCCGATTTTTATATACGATGGACACCCGAATGCGAAAATTGTAATTTCGTAAGAAGTTGTTCCCGATCTCGTTGAAATACCAAAAAGTGACCGAAGCAAGTACGATGAATAACGAAGTCTATACGATGGTGCCAAAATTATATACGATAGCAAAAGATGGACATACGAAGGTTAACCGAAGACGGGTATTTAAGCTTCATATCTCAACCGAAGCCTACACGATGGATTACGAAGGCTACACGATGGATTACGAAGGCAACACGATGAATTACGATGATGTCGCGATGGCCATACGATGTATAAAATATGTCGTGTACAGCTTACGGTGCATTTAAATTATGTCACAGTGGCAGTGGTAATACAAGGCAATATCACCCTTGTGGACACTCTAAAACAAATATACTTCAAAAGATTTTAACCACATTTGGTATATTTTTCCTTCTTGTAATGATCTGCCATTTTTTACGTTCAAGGCCAAAAGTTAAGGTCATGCAGATGGACTTGTTTTTTCTCCTTGAAATAGCATAATAAACAGGAAATTGGTTGCTAATTTTTTGACCTGCTGACTTTAAAGACAACATTAGAGGTATTTCCAGTTACTGAATGTTTTGGTTGATTTCTTAAAAAATAGTTTATGTATCAAATATGCATATTCAATTTACCATTTTCTGCATGTGTCATATACAAATATAGTGTAAATATTTGTCCCCAATGTGTTACATACGAGGGGATGCCACGCTCGGCATTGCCTTGTTTGAACTGTAAAGTGTGTGCACTAGTCTGAATAATCACCCATAAGTATGCCCATGTTTACTGATCTATCTTAAGGGTAAGGTAATGGGTTCGTTGATCCCTTTTATTCAAAAAGCTCTTTCCAGGAGAATATCATAATAATATAGACAAAAGGAAGGATGTGGGAAAGCAACAAATGCGGCAAATATGACATATAGAAAACAAAATGGTTATGAAGTAAACCCTGATTCGCGACAACAACTCAGACGATACATAAAAATAAAAATAATGAAGAAAAAGTTAGTTTCTCTAAATACGTGTACCTGCAGTGTTGGTGTACGAGGCGCGTTTATGATTTTCTTTATGTTACCTGATATAAAAAATTGACAAAAACAATATTTTACTTGTAAAGGTAAATCCTGATTTAGCCAATAATAGCTGCTCTTTTTGTTACATTTGAATTAATAGAAACAACGCTGTCGCCTTTCTTGTTCTCATAGAATCATATGATATGAGCTCCATGTTTTGTGAACGTCTTTCTTAACTGTCGTATTAGACTGACCAGTGCATATCGCGCTTGACACTTAAAATGTATTTAAGCGAAAATTAACTTACATTTAGCTGGATTTATTGCCGTCGTAGTTCCATCTTGTCGCCTTCGTACTTTTATTCGATGACAAGACGACGGGATTACGAGGTCTTCACGAAGTCGTGTTGCCATCGTAAGACCTTCGGGTAGCCTCGTGATTCATTCGTGTAGACATCGTAATGTCAAAACTGCCCGATGGAAACGATGGAAACACGAATGCAATACGATGTTAAAAGATACATTCCCGGTGACATTACAGTATATACGATGGTGAGGATGGTGATACGAACTCAATACGAACCCTCAACTTCGGACGCACCTTCGGGGATTTTTTAACATGTTATAAAATTTAGAACCTTTCCCGAAGTTGTCCCCGAAGGCTAGAAAGAGTGGCCGATGGTTCTACGATGGTTAAAGATGGCACTACGAATAGCCCGATCTGGATACGATCAGTCCCGATTTTGAAAATTTCCATAATCGTGTTGCCATCGGCGTAAAAATCGGTACAGTGTGACGCGGGCATAATGTTTTGACATTACGATGTCTACACGAATGAATCGCGAAGCTACCCGAAGGTCTTACGATGGCAACACGACTTCGTGAAGACCTCGCAATCCCGTCGTCTTGTCATCGAATAATAGTACGAAGGCGACAAGATGGAACTACGACGGCAATAAATCCAGCTAAATGTAAGTTAATTTTCGCGCTAAAATACATTTAAAGTGCCATGCGCGATATCCACTGGTCAGTCTAATACGACGGTTAGGAGAGATGTTCACAAAACATGGAGCTCATATCATATGATTTTGTGAGAACAAGAAAGGCGACATCGTTGTTTCTATTAATTCAAATGGAACAAGAGCAGCTATTACAGGCTCAGGATTTAATTTTACAAGTAAAATATTATTTTTTGTCAAATTTTCATATCAAGTAACATAATGCAAATCATTAACGCGCCTCGTACACCAACACTGCAGGTACACGTATATAGGGAAACCAACTTTTTCTTCATTATTCTGATTATTTATGTATCGTCTGAGCTGTTGTCACATGAATTTTTACTCCATAACTATTTCGTTTTCTATCTGTCATATTTTGCCGCATTTGTTGCTTTCCCCACATCCTTCCTTTTGTCTATATTATTATGATATTCTCCTGGAAGGAGCTCTTTTTCAATAAAAGGGATCAACGAACCGTTCCATTACCTTATCTTTAAGATAGATCAGTAAGCATGGGCATAATTATGGGTGATTATTCAGACTAGTGCACACATTTTACAGTTCAAACAAGGCAATGTCGAGCGTGGCATCCCATCGTATGTAACATATTGGGGACAAATATGGACACTATATTTATATATGACACATGCAGAAAATGGTTAATTGAATATGCAAATTTGATACATAAACTATTTTTTTAGAAATCAACCAAAAAATTCAGTAACTGGAAATACCTTTATTATTGTCTTTAGAACCAGCAGGAAAAAAATAAGCAACCAATTTCCTGTGTAGTATGCTATTTCAAGGAGAAAAAAACAAGTCCATCTGCATGACCTTTGGCCTTGAACGTAAAAAATGTCAGATCATTACAAGGAGGAACAATATACGAAATGTGGTTAAAATCTTTTGAAGCATATTGGTTTTACAAGGTGTCCACAAGAGTGATATTGCCTTGTATTACAACTGCCAATGTGACCTTGACCTCTGAACTTTGAAGTCAAATGCGCTTAAGATATTCTTAACGAGTAAACACCATACCTAGTTTTGAGCATTTTGATTCTAGAGTGTCCATATCAATTTTATCTACACACAACTTACATGTAGAAGGCAACGGGATAATAAACTAAGTTTTATAAGAATTAGACAAAAAGATCGATTTCCCGCCATGCGTTAAGTTTTACCCTTCAGGCCCACGACCTTCCGTCTTAAGATTAAATCAGAAATGAAATGTACTATCAGATTATTACATGTCATTTTTCATATCGCATGTATTATCAGCACTAGGTTCAATATCAGCCCAAGAGCCGCATGGCTTCAACGATGGAGAAAAATCACAGATTCATATATTATATATTGATCCTTATAAGTGGTTCCCAAATAGAAGTTCAAAGAGTGGAAAGTTCACGGACGTCGGACCCCAAATTTAGTACATTCAATATGAAATCTTTCTATCATATGCCTCAACAGAGAGGAAAAACATTAAAATTTTGACAAAACGACAAAAAATAATTCAAAAATATACATAAAGAACACTGTTTGGAAAAGTTAACTTTTTTTTAAAAGTCAGAACTTTCTAAAATTATGTTTGAAACTTTAATAAATGCAATTTTATAATAAATAATTTGATTGTGATTTAATAATTTGATTGGTTTTTTTTAAATTATCTTACAAATTTAAATTCCAGTATCCAAATAAATGTTTTCAGTGAAAACGTAGCATTGAGGTATATTTTCCGGAATTTGCCGAGTTTCACCGGAATGCCATGCGATAACGTTACGGAAAGGCATGTGATAACACTCGAAGCATGTGATAAACTTTTCATATCAGCCCGCTAAGCACCAATTCGAAAAATATGGAATTTACGTTATTTTATTGCTATTATCATACAGACAAAATTATATGTTATTTAGTCTAAGTATATGATAACATCAGATTATTACATGGCATTTGTCATATCGCATGTATTATCAGCCCTAGGTTCAATTTCAGCCCAAGAGCCGCATGGCTCGAGGGCTGATATTGACCGAGGGCTGATAATACATGCGATATGAAAAATGACATGTTATGATCTTTTTATCATATGCTTCAACAATGGAGAAAAATCACAGATTCATATATTGATCCTTTTACGTGGTTCCCAAATAGAAGTTTAAAAAGTGAAAAGTTCACGGACGTCGGATCCCAAACTTAGTACATTCGATATGAAATCTTTCTATGCCTCAGCAGAGAAGGAAAAACATTTAGATTTTGACGAAACAACAAAAAATAATTCAAAAATATACATAATGAACACTGTTAGGAAAAGTCAACTTTTTTTTAAAGTAACTTTCTAACGAATTATGTGTGAAACTTTTAAAAAAGACATTTGATTAATAATTTGATTGTTGTTGTTTTTTTTGTTTTTTTTTAATTATTTAACAAAATGTACTTTCTAGTATACAAATAACTGTTTTATACACTACTTTGTAATGTTTTTCAGTGAAAACGTAGCATTGAGGTGTATTTTCCGGAGTTTGCCGAGTTTCACCGGAATGCCATGCGATAACGTTACGGAAAGGCATGTGATAACACTCGAAGCATGTGATAAACTTATCATATCAGCCCGCTAAGCACCAATTCGAAAAATATGGAATTTACGTTAATTTAATGCTATTATCATACAGTAAAAATCATATGCTATTTAGTCTCAGTATATGATAAAATTTAGTATATTATATTTCTTCAATATTTATCAAACAATTTAAATTTATTTAAATGCATCGTAAGCTGTACACGACGTCTTTTAGACATAGTATGGCCATCGCGCCATCATCGTTATCCATCGTGTAGCCTTCGTGATCCGTCGTGTAGGCTTCGGCTGAGATATGAAGCGTAAATACCCGTCTTCGGTTAACCTTCGTATGTTCATCTTTTGCTATCGTATATAATTTCGGCACCATCGTGTATACTTCGTTATTCGTCGTACTTGCTTTGGTCACTTTTTTGGTATTTTAACGAGATCGGGACCAACTTCGTACGAACTAACAATTTTCGCATTCGGGTGTCCATCGTATATAAAAATCGTGACAGTGTGACGCGGGCATAAGGAACATCAGTCGGTGAACCTAAAAACAATCTTTTTGCACCCTTACTGTATAAATTAACATAAAAACCAGACTTAATTTACTAAATAAAGTATATTTTAAGTAGTGGTAAAAATTTCAGCCAGATCTTTGAAGCCAGATATAAAAAAATTACACATGTTTGAATTTCTCACTGTCCGATCAGTCTAGCTTGTATATTTTGAAACTGTATGATCAGTCATTATTTCACTCTAGTGGTGATTTCAAAGTTATTTACGAAACATTAGAAGATGACATTTTTCTAAATAACACAAATATGTTTTAATAAATTCACATCCTGAAAACATGTTTTAGCTTAATAGCGTGTACTCGACTTACTACATTAAGTATACGGATGTTGCTGAAAGGTTTGTTTGTTTATATAAGTTTCAGAAATGTCCTCCGTTATACTTAAAATTGTACAAACACACAGATTTAATTGTTATATAAAATACATGTACCTACAAACATTCGAGGCCGTACTGTAGCCTATAATTGATCACAGTTCCTTCACTTTGTTTTGGATGTACATCTGTCTCTTTCACACTCAATTGTACACCACTTTGTAAAGCGGTGGTGTATAGTGATAATGAAGTCCGTCTTTCCGTTCGTCCGTTGGACCGGTACAACATGTTTCGCCGGTTTTGTAAACGCATCTCCTCATAAACCACTTAATATAAATTGGGGTTTCCAGACATTTTTAAATGGAATGGGGGTCCAATCCAGGAGAAAAGAGGATTCAAAATATATGTCCCCATACAAATGCAATGAAAGTTAAATAAGAGTTTCAAACCGCCGGATCCAACATTTTCTTGAATCCATCAGGGGTATTACTATTAATTATTTTTTCTCGGATTCCGTATCATAAATGATAATATAAAAAAGAAGATGCGGTATGATTGCCAATGAGACAACCGTCCACAAGAGATCAAAATGACACAGACATTAACAAATATAGGTCACCGTATGGCATTCAACAATCAGCAAAGCCAATACCACAAAGTCAGCTATAAAAGGCCCCGAAATGACAATGTAAAACAATTCAAACGAGAAAATTAACGGCCTTTTTTAAATAAAAAAAGGAATGTTTTTCGAATTTTATTAAAAATCTTTTATGGGATTTCTTTATATAAGATACGGACTTGAACATTGCATTATATGGGGGCACCCATCAGGTATTTTCAACCGTGACCTCCAAAACCAATTGTTAAACTTTTCTAAAATTGCTCCATTTTTAATCAATTAATGTATTATGGACCTTCTATTTCGAATTTTTGGTAAAAATATTTTTGATGTTTCTATATATATATAAAATAACCTTATATTGGGCGTACCTATTTTATATCCACAACTTCCTTCAGACACTTGTCATAACTTAATGAATCTTTGTCAGATTCCTTATCATTTAATTCAATTGTGCACCTCTTATTTTGATTTTTCGAAAATTCATCAGTTTTCTATTTCCATAATAAGGGCTTTTCCACTACCTTATTGGGTGGTACCCGTTTACTATACGCAACTTTCAAAAACTTACCATATATAAATAAAACTTCCTCATATTCGTTATTAAATGATGCCCAAGTGCACCTATAATTTAGTATTTCTGGTGGTTTATTTTTTTTCTCCAAAATATGGACTATAGAAGTGGCGGGGTGTACTTTTGTTAATTCTTTCCTCAATACCTAAAGTTTTTAAACAAAGCTTTCTCTATCTATTTTTTGTCATTTTAAAAGAGACAGGCTTGATGTATGTTATCACCAATTGATTAACGGCAGACGGTGTAAATAGTCTTTAAACTGAATGTAATACCCCACGCGAATCATGTATTGCTTTTTAGGCATTTGATTTTAAGTAAGACTGACGGAACAGAAATATAATTATTTTGACGTCTACAAAAATCATCAGAAATATATTTGTATTGTCCGATGAAAGAAATTACACGTTATAGTTCCATGGACACAATCATAATATCACATAGACACGTATATACCTTCAAATTGCCGTTGTTTTCTTCTTCAAAATCACGACTGGTCATACAGACAAAAAATCTGAAATCGCTTCTAGAATACAGTCAGTTTTAGACTGATCGTACAGTATTTTATTTCGGGATCCTCAAGGAAAGCATTTTTTTTTTGAAATACGAACATTCTACTTAAATACGGTAAGAATATTGAAACAGTATATATTTAACTACAAACTGATGCAAATATTTGCAATAAAAGATCAATTGCTTTGTAATACGAGAGCAAAAATGTCAATCGATTTCACTTTTTTTCTATGAAGTTGGTGTGATGTACACGTATATTTTATATTCTACTGCATGTTTTTGTTACAGTTACTCATATCAATGATGCTATACCTACATTTAAGATGTGCAAAGCACTTTATAGATATAGGAGTAAACAAATGATGAGAAAAAGCACCAAAACAAAACCGTTAGCCAGTTTCAAATCCTCGCATCGAAAATTGCGACTTCCGGATAGCGTACAGAATAGTATCTAAACTGTGAATGAGAGCTAACTTGTTTGTTAGTGCTACATGTTATAAACCTGAATTTTATAAAAATTGCACATTGCACAGAAAAAAGTTAAAATTATCAAAATACCTAGTTTCGTTGTCGGTTGTACTTTGCTGAATTCAATCAGAAGAAAAATTAATAAGTCAGAATAGATGTCAATTCAACCAAATAAAGATAAAACAACAAAGAACAGATTTGTTATGTTCGAATAGGTTTGCATTGATTGATGATTATAATTATTATGTGCATATACACGAAATAAATAAGAAAAAGAACAACAAAGAAAAGATTACACATGATTTTTTTTCAAAAAGGAAAAAACATAAAAGACAATTGATAATGCAAAGATGTCCTATTAATTTTTGCTATTTTAGTACCGTCATGCTTTAGCATCACAACTAAAAAAAGTAATTTCTAATTCAAATTCAACAAAACAAATCCATCGATTTTTCGTCCATAAATGGAAATAAGACAGGTCGGAGTTAATGAGATGTCGTTAAAACTTTAACAGATTAGAGACAAGGTGAATAAATAGATTAAATTAAATGATTTTTAAATCAATTATTCAAGGATTTAAATCCTCTCTTCCACCTTTATATATACTTTTTAATTTTCAAATATAATGGTCTCTAGCATCTCAAAAGCGACATTAACTGCCAACATGTTCGTTTGGTGAAGAGTTACAATGGTACCGTGTTTTATGTACATGTATATGCACATTTGAAATATAATGTTACTGTTAAGAAAGGGTCTTTCTTGAGAGAAATACGAAGAACCAACTTGAAAATGAATTGGTAAGCGGAAAATGCAACTTAACAAACAAGAATCAAGATATAAATTCTTTATTTCTTAACTTAAAATGTTTTGCATTAAAATTGAAAAGACATTTGAACAAAACCATCTGCAAATATTACACATCTTCAAATCATAATATAAGTGAATTTTGTGTTTTATTTCAAATTTAAATTAAAAGCACTTGTATTCCACTTCTAAGTACTTGAGGGTTCCGTAGCAAGGATCCCCATATAGATGATGGTTTGCTGCCACTCTACAAATTCTTTTGCCATTACATTGCCTTTTGACCATCAAATCTGACCTTGCTGAACGGCAATGAGTTGTTCTGATTGGTCCAGGGCAAATAGATGCATCGGTGGAGCGCCCATATATTGCTGACGAGACCGATATTCTGGACGGGTATGGACATTTGATGTACCCAGACCTAGCCTCACATACAATAAGGCCACATCCAGAGACTGGAATATAAAGAGATAATAGTCATTTTCAAATATCTTTGAAAAGTCCGTAGATTTGAAACTACTAAGCCTCCTCGAGCGACCAATGAGATTACTGCAGTAATATTATTTATAGTGGTTATTTCTTTAAAAAAAATGCATTGATAACAGACCTTGAGAAATGTACTGCTTTTTACCAAAGAGACAGGGACGCAACGAGGCGAAACGATTTTTGTTTGTACAATTTATTATGTTGGTTCTCGTCTGTCTTTCGTCTTCGTTCTCTCTTTTTTGTCATAGTTTTTTGTTACCTCAGAAGATGTTCTCTTACTTTTGTTTTTCATTTTTGAAAGAATCGGAAAAACAATTATTTTATTATATATACAATGTACAATAATGCATGAATGAACAAATGAATAAATAAATAAATAAATAAACCTCACCATGTTTAGCCAGTATTGCAAAAACAAAACAAGAGGCAAAAATAACAAGCTGCATTCTGAAAAAAACCCAATAAAAATATATCTATAAGAAAGCGAAATAAATTGTAGATTTTTCTTATATACAGGCTCCGTGTTCAAGGCCGTACATTGACCTATTATGTTTTACTTTATTACTTTATTAAAAGTTATTTGGATGTCCAAGAGTTGTATCGTTGGCACTCACACCACATCTTCCTATATATATGTAAACACAATTCTTAATAGTTCTTACACGAAATTTTTCAGAACAGATAAAACAAATGTTTTGGTTAAGGATTATTAGGAATGAACGTTATTGATGTGTTAACTGTACTCCTGACTAACACATATAAAAGTCCTTCTGACTTAAAGTTCGTGAGGTTATCGTTCGAGTTTATAAACATTATCAACTTTGGAGGTGTTTAAGCCCTATAATGATATGAAAGTATCATCGAATGGCTATCTATCTCTAATTCTTAAAATAATTTTCTACAAAAGCAGGTTTTCCTTTGATTCTAACATTGGTGAGAAATAAGAAATGATTCGATACATTATTTTCAAAATAAGTAAAAAATTAAAGATTATTTGTTTATATTCTTTCAGAGTTTAAGTCAATTTCACAAGATGATTTACCTTAATCATGTTTTCAAATATTTTTATCTTATATATTTTGACAAACTCTATGATAAAGTTCAGTAATAAACATATTTCTATATTTTTACCTTCATTGGACTCCACAAGCTTCAGTAAAATGAGAACAATCAAAGTACATGTAGATGTGTCCCTTTTATTCAGTAAACATTACCAATTAAAAGTAATCTTTCCCCAGGAAACGGATGTTTTTCCAGATATAGGGTTTCCTTATATATCCGGTTTAAATTAGGTCGGAAACAACCTAATTTTTAGAATTGCTACATTTGTTTTGTATTTTGTCAACCTTCTTTAAGATTTCTTATCCAGTCTTCTTCTGTTTTCTATATGGATTCAATTTAGAAAAAAAGTCGTCACGCAAGTTAAAAATGTTATTATAATGGCACAAAACCAAGTTGGAGGACATTTCACCTAACACATTAGTTTCAACAATATCTTATTTAAAAAAAATATCAAAACATACTAGTATACATTTGTTATACATGAAATTAATAGGACTAAGAATCAAGAAAACATTGCTTTATTAATCTAATCTGTCTCCTAGTATAGAAATACATTTCTTATATGGTTATAATAATGTAGGTTTGGCATATTCTAAGATAGTCAGTTTTTAAGTACCGAGTGAACGCGGTAAATAGTATATTTAAACATATTTTATTTTAAAAAATCATGTAAATGACAAACACATATAAATACAGTGATAAAATAATACTAAGTGATTTGGAAACAAGGTTTCCCTTATATCAATCCGTCTCCCTGTAAAAAAAAGATAAAATGAAATAACTGCAAATAAAAAAGTTCATTTTTTTTTCGTCCGATCTTTCCTATATATATAATTCAATTCAATTCAATGTTTTATTAAAGTCTCATCTCTCAACAAGTACAATCAATCTTTATACAATAGTAACATTGTAAAATAACACTAAATAAAATGAGAGCCATTCTATACAGAATTATAAGAGACTATTAAAATGCATAGATAATGATAATACATAATATGAAATAAAATACTATGTACAATATATAAAATTTCTACGTCTTTTTAAAATTAAATGACAGGTTTTGGCACACACACGAATCATATTTACATCTGAGAATAAAAACACTAACTTTTGATTATCATCTAAAGTATTAAAATTATCATTAAAAGTTTCAGCAACATGATATAAAATTTTAATGGTTTCTAAAATCGTCATAAAGAGGACATCTTAATAAAACATGCGTTTCATCTTCAATAAAAACGTCACATATATGGCACACTCTATTTTCTAAAACAATATTTTCATATCTCCCTGTTCAATTCTAAGGGGAGCAACACCACATCTAAATTTAGCGAAAGCACTTCTGTGACTGAAGGGTAAAGCTATTTTGCAGTATTCCTCCGGTTCAAAATTTTCCTTAAACAGTCTGTAAGTTCGTAGCTTATTGCCACCTCTACCCGATATAGATTTATCAGAATGTAAAACAGCATGCCAATTATCGACATGTTTTCTATGTAATTTTGACATAAACAAATTTATGACATAGTTAGTGTCCATATTTTCAGGACACGATAAATGACTTAAATTTAGTTCACAGAAGGTTTTCTTTACTAAAAAAATCCAGTTTTTAACACACTTATGCTTAATACTCATACTATCAGCCCACTTGTGAACTTTTGCATTTAACCGATTTGAGCTCATGTTATTTAATCTACACCACAAACGAATAATACTTTTCCACTGCTTATCAAAAATAGGTGTTATACCTAAGTCTCCAGTAACTGCAGCATTTGGTGCATATTTTCCTACACCGAGAAAAAATCTACAAGCCCTATTATGAATGGAGTTAATACAAGAATATGATTTTACACCCCATATACCTGCTCCATATTCTATTATAGGACAAACCAAACTTTCATATAATTTTACAAAAACATCAAAACAAACACCACCTAAAAGTTTACACTTGGCTATTACCAACCCTAAAGCCCTATTTGCTGAAGATGCAACGGCTTTTGCAGTAACATTATAGTCTAAATGCTCGTTTAAAACGAGACCAAGATAAGTATAATTACTAGAAAACTTAATAGTATGACCATTACAATTAAAAATTACATCAGATCTAGGTATAGATGGCGGTCTAAAATGTACAACGTTACTCTTGTTTGCATTAATTTTCATACAATTGTCTTTACACCATGTAGATAAAGCATTTAACAGAAGTTGTAGCTCTTTTTCATCGTTTGCTATAATTACAACGTCATCAGCATATAATAAAATACACAGTTTTTCATCACCTATTTCTATTCCGCAGTCAAAGGACTTAAGAAATGTAACTAAATCATTAATATAGAAGTTGAACAAAATGGGCGACAAGGGACATCCTTGTTTCAAGCCACAGTTAACATCAAACCAGTCTGTGAAATGACCGTTTATTCTTACAGAACATAAAACATTTGTATAAATTGACTTAATAGCAGAACAAAAGGTCTGTGCAACACCCATTTTATTTAATTTATACCACAAAATATCCCTTTGTATAGTGTCGTAAGCCTTTTTAAAATCAATAAAGGCGCAAAAGGTTGATTTACGAAGTTTTTTTCTTACATCAATCAAATTAGTAAGACAAGACAATTGGTCAATTGTACTACGTTGTTGACGGAAACCATTCTGCTCGTCCGCCAGTACATTGTTATCATCTACCCAATGAGCTAATCTATCGCTCAGTATATTACAGTACAATTTGTAAGACACTGCTGCAAGGGCGATCCCTCTATAACAAAGGGGGTCTCTCGCGTCTGACATGTTAGATTTAGGAATAGGATTAATAATAATTATATTCCATAAATCAGGAACATTACCATATCTTAAACAAATATCAAATAAATGGTATAGAAATAGAGCTGAACTTTGGTTAAGAAAAACCTCCCCCGGTAAGTTATCGATGCCAGCAGATTTACCCCTTTTTGTCTTTTCAATAACATGTACTGTTTCTTGAAACGAAATGGGTTCCGTCAACAAAAAATCATTAAAAGTACTCGCTTCATTTAAACTGGTACAAGAATTAGAAACCCTAATCGTACTGTTTTGCTGATTAAGCAATTCTGAATGAATGAATGAATGAATGAATGAATGAATTTGTCAAGAACATCTGTTAATTCAGAACTTACATTACCATCATCATCGATTACTTCCTTTAGAAATTACATGTTTACGACTTTCTGCAATACCTATTTTACCAATCTTTTTCCAAAACATATGCTGATTTTTGCTAGATTCAGAAAGTAATTGCTCCTGCATGTCATACCAATACTTCCTCTTACTTTTTTTAACCTCACCATCAAAATGTTTCCTCTTTTGTACATAAATAGCTTTTAGCTGATTTTGATGCATGTTTTTACATCTATTCCATGCTTTTTCAGCATTGCACATCTCATACCACAATTTACTCAAAGATTCATTCCACCAGGGTTTCTTATTCCGATATTTTTTATTTGATTGCTTACCACCAACAAAAAAAGTCTTACTTGGTATTTTATCAGACATCTCTGATTCAACCGTTTTACAAAAATCATCGTAAATGCCATTTACACAATTTTGTTGATGTTCAACAGTCTTAATTAAGGCTTTCTATTAATGAACATATATTTTGATAAACGTTATTGGTATTCATAAAATTTGCAGGAATTTTATTAAAATCAAATTTCTCAAACTTCGTAGAAAATGTCTCGTCTTTATCATTTGTTGGTTGTACATTAGACATAAAAGCATTTAAATTTATACTCCATTTAATAAGTGAATGATCAGGTATCAGTTTTAAATCTACCCCGTTCACGTTGAAGTCTGCGGACGTGACCAGATCATTCGCTCGTATAACACAAAAATCTTTAAACAAGTTTAAATTATCATAAGGTACAATGCAATAATCAACCACTGAACAACCTTTCGTCGATACACATGTATAATCATTGTTTACAAAGTTTCTACCATTGAGTATACAACAATTAGCACTAATAAGGAAATCAATAAATGCATTACAGTATGAATTACACTTAATAATAATAATAATACTTTATTCAGAAGCAATACAGCTTATAGAATATACAATTTTACAATATTTTTTGAATGCATCAGTGAAATATAAATACAACAATTATACACAATACATGCATGGCGGAGAATGAGACAAAAATTCATATGATAAATAAATAATACAACTACATATTACGAATTTTTTCAATATTGAACAAAAATTTAGCTAAATTATTAAGTTCTTTTACATTGTGAACTGATAACAACTGTATAAGTTTAAAAGTGGATGGATATTGCCAATAATATTTCTTAATGTATAGTTTTCTTACATCACTATATCTATTACATTCTAGAATAACATGGTATTCATCTTCTACAATATTGTTAGTGCACATAGTACAAAATCTATTTTCTCTATCTACATTGTAATATCTGCCTGTTTCTATATTGAGGCTATGTGCGTAGATACGATATTTACATATAAAAGGTTTATATATTTGATTAACAGGTCTATCTAAATAAAACTGCAGTATATCTGTGTCATATATATATCTATAAAGTATACATTTTGATGAATTATTAAAAAAAAGAATTAGCATCAGCAATAAAGGTATCTTTCATTCTTTGTTTTAGCTCATGTATGAATATATCAACATTATTTACACTTTGTTTTAGCCATACATCATGAAAACCATAACTACATAATATATCTTTGACTGAACAAGCCCAATTCGATTTGTCATTGGGTTTTTTAAATGAACTCTCCAACATATCTTCATAACATGCTTTAAGTATACAGTTATCAGTATTTAATAATTTGAACCAAAATTGAATCAGTCTTCTTTGTCTTTCATAATACATTGGATAACGTCCCAATTCACAGTAAACCATGTTATTAACAGCAGTTTTTCTAACCTTTAGAATTCGTTTTAAAAAACATAAATGTACTTTCTCTATATCACCAGCTTTATGATTACCCCACACTTCACAGCTATAATTAAGTATACTAGATACATAGGTATCAAATAAGGACAGTAGTGTTTCACAGTTATAATATTCATCTACAATTTTACTACATAATGCAAAAACAGCTTTTCTTCCTTGATTTGCTAACATTTTTTGAGTATGTAAAAAACTGCCATTATAATTAAAAAGAATACCCAAATATACAAAACTGTCACATACAGTGGAGATCACTTCTAACCTCTCGTTAAATCTGTCAGAATCTGTCAGGAGAACAGTTCTAGAACAGTACGTAGAACTGTCAGCCTGACACCTTTTAGTCAGTTCTAGGTTATAACTGTTCTAGCTAGAACTGATTTGGTCAGTTCTACCTAGAACTGATTTGGACAGTTCTACCTAGAACTGATCCTGACAGTTCTACCCTAGAACTGATTTGGACAGTTCTACCTAGAACTGATCCTGACAGTTCTACCCTAGAACAGTTTTAGTCAGTTCTACTTCTAGAACAGTTCTGCGGTTAGAATTGATTACAAATTCTACGGCTAGAATTGATTTATAAATTCTACGGCTAGATTTTGATTTATAAATTCTACGGCTAGAATTGATTTATAAATCCTACAGCTAAAATTGATTTATATATTCTACGTCTAGAATTGATTTATAAGTTTTCAGAACTCTTTGTCTAAATATAAAGGCTTCGGCAAAATAGCGATTAATATTATAAAGAGTTTTGCTATTTTGCCGGTTTTATTTCAAATTTTTCGTCGGCAAGAGAACATGTTTAACCCCGCCATATTCTGCATGTATGTGACTGTTCCAAGTCAGGAGCATGTAATTCAGTGATTTTTCTGTTGTTGATGTGTTACATAAATTATTTGTTTTCTTCCATTTTTTTAACATAAATTAAGCCGTTAATATTGGGAAAAGGGGGGGGGGGGCATTTTTATTTCAATTGTTTTACATTTGTCATTCGGGGAGTCAGGATGACTCGATTTACATAACAAAATTATACGTTATTCCGGCCCAGACCACCACGGACGGATCTAGAAGTTTTAAAAGGGGAGGGGGGTCCCAACCCAGGAAAAAGGGGGAGGGTCCAACTAAATGTCCTCATTCAAATGCATTGACCGTCAAAAAAAGAGGGGTCCCCTACTGCTCTGGATCTGCCAGTGATCCACTATAGACTAAACCTGATCATATTTGATTTCATCAGATAAATCTATATACATTTAGCTGCACACTGTAGGAATCCAGTTTATTTTTAGGCAAGGACACCAATTATATTGGAAAACATTAATGATTTCAAAATTTTATTTGCACTCAATTTATAGTACTAGCATGTCCTCTTTTTAATTAAAATATTGAATCGTAAACAAATGTGAATATCCGTTTACAAGTAGTTTTCATACATGTACCTCGGGACGGACCTGTTATACAAAAATCTTTTGACCGCATCACTCTAAACTGACCTTATTTGCTCTTTCTTCCTGCAAATCTATATAGCTGTAGTTTTCAGACGGCGTCGTGTAATAAAATATTTTGACCGCATCAATTTTAACTGACCTTATTTGCTCTTTCTTTCTGCAAATCTATATAGCTGTACAGTAATTCAGCTATAATTTTAGGTCAAGAGGGACTGTAATATACAAGTTACAGCAATATTGGAAAACAATGACCTCAAAATTTTGTTTGCATGCATTTATAGTGCCAGCATGTCCTCTTTTTATTCAAAGTATTGAATCGTAAACAAATATTAGCAGTTTCCATACTTCAGACCGAGTCGTGTAATAAAATATTTTGACCGCATTAATTTAAACTGACCTTATTTGCTCTTTCTTTCTGCAAATCTATATCGCTGCACAGTAATTAAGTTATAATTTTAAGTCAAGAGGGACTATAATATACAAGTTACAGCAATATTGGAAAACAATGACCTCAAAATTTTGTTTGCATGAATTTATAGTGCCAGCATATCCTCTTTGTATTCAAAGTTTTGAATCGTAAACAAATATCAGTAGTTTTCATACTTCAGACTGAGTCTTGTAATGAAATCTTTTGATCTCATCAACCAATACTGACCATATTTGCTTTTTTTTTTAATGCAAGTCTATATACATGATATAGTTGGACAGTACTTCAGTTATAATTTTAGGTCAGCATGGTCAAGAGGGACTGTAGTTTATAAATAACTTCAATATTGGAAATCAACAACCACAAAAAAAAAATTGCATCGATTGAGAGTGCCAGCATTTCCTACTTTTATTCAAAATATCGCATCAGAAACAAACATTAGTTAGTTTTCATACCTTAGACTGACTCATGTAACAAAAATATGTGTCTGAGCAACAACAACTCCACCATAGAGCAGACAACAACCGATCACGATGGATTGTATAATTCAAATGACAGTGTGTCCTCTTTTTATTCAAAATATTGAATTGTTAACAAATTTCAGTAGTTTTGATATATCAGATTGAGTTGTTTTAATAACAAAATTATTTGACCGCATCAACCAAAACTGAACATGTATTCTTTATCATGTAAATATGGCCTCATTGTAAACCAATAATATTTCTATGTCAGGACAGATATTGTATGATAAAGAGGACACCAAATTTTGTCCACATCAATTTAGAGCGCCATTATTTCCTCTCTGTATCAACAATATTATTATTTAAGAAATGACTGTAATATTTTTTCTGTTTATGAAGAAATAACATAAAAAATTTAGTGCACACTGAAAAATGCGCATAGTGGGTTTTTTAACAGTGTACACCACATTTTTTACATTATTTCGAATAAACAGAAAAAAGTATTACAGTAATTTCTTATACATGTTATAATTTAATTCTAAATTCCATTGTAACAAAATGTTTAAACCTTGGCAAACCCTGAAAAAACGTTGATGACGTTACGGTCACATGACTACTAGCTTATGTCTATGGGTGCTGATAACAAAACAAAATAATGTCAGAAGACCCGTTACATCCAAACTTAAATAATTAAATAATGAACCGTCACAAAAGTGACTTTTTTAGTCCGTAGATCATGATTTTTTTTTTAAATAAAACTATTTAACGGCATCATCCAACACTCACATGACTGATTCATATACTTTATTTTAAAATTAAAAGTACATGTATGAGAAGTTCTCTTCTTGGAATATTATGAGTTGACTATACTGTTAATATAATTTGAAGAAGGACAATGATTGGTTTTGTTTGTAGCCTAACGTCCAGTGGCAAATATTTCATTCATGTTCAGATCGAGTCTATTTTTCTGACGTTCCAGACTCCAAGATATTATTCATAATGGTTATGGATAAGTTTGGCAACGAGATAATGCAAATGTACATAGTTTTTTTACGTTTAACAACACTGTTTTCATTAATCCCATAATTCATCCACTGTACAATTTTCGTTTGAACATTTGTCAAAACAGAATCCTAAATCATGAATGTAAATCCAAGGCAAACAAGGTAAATTAAGATTAAATGTCCTTGAATTAAATGCAGAGTTATATTTACGAAGAGACTGTTAAAAACGGGGAACGAAAAAACGTAAACAATGATGTTTCATTTGCAATCTTATAAAAATATTTCTCCGATGATTTGGATAACCTCCTATCAACTTCGATATTTGTACATGTAAATTTTTATCAGTAAAAAATATAGAAAATCTGCTATTATATATAGTAAAGTAATTGGAACTGTTTTTTTTTCTTATAAATTCTAAAGTGCCCTTTCTGCAGTGACGTCATTTAGAACTGTTATTCATTCCTGATTGATTTGGTCAGTTCTGCTGACAGTTCTACGGTTAGAACTGATTTGGTCAGTTCTACCTAGAACAGTTTTAGACAGTTCTACCCTAGAACTGATCCTGACAGTTCTACCTAGAACTGATTTAGTCAGTTCTACCTAGAACTGATCCTGACAGTTCTACCTAGAACAGTTCTAGGGTAGAACTGTTCTAGCTAGAACTGTTCTAGGACAGGTTAGAACAGTTCTATGACAGATTATTCTGACAGTTCTAATGAGAGGTTAGAAGTGATCTCCACTGTATATCTATTTGGTTGTTATTCAAAAACCATTTTTCTTGACTTTTTACACTACCTCTATTTCTAAACACTACAACTTTAGTTTTAGACATATTAATGTATAAACCATATTCCTCTGCCGAAGAATTTACAGTATTTATCATATTTTGCAGATCATCTATGTTCTCACTGAATAAAACAGTGTCGTCTGCGTACATAAGTAAAAATAAATTTAAGGATTTCAATTCATATGACTGACAGCCATTACTGATTAGGTCTACTTCCATATCATTGACATACAACGAGTACAATAAAGGGGATAAAGATTCCCCTTGCATCAAGCCAGTATTACAATTAAAAAATCTGAAATTTTTCCATTACACTTTATACAAGTTTTCAATTTAGAATACATAGATTTAATTACAGTAAGAAGTTTACCAGTAACGCCACATCTAACTAATCTCAACCACAATTTTACATGAAAAACACTATCAAAGGCTTTAATATAATCAATGAAACAACAATATAAGCGTTTGCCTTTTCTTAATGACTTAGATATCAAGGAATGAAGACAGAAGATGGCACCAGAAGTGCCGTATCCAGGACGGAATCCAAATTGTGCATCTGTCAGAGTGTTGTTAATCTTGCACCATGTTATAAGTCTTGAATTAATCAACGACGTAAATAGTTTTCCTAAATGCGACACCAACGAAATACCTCTGTAGTTTCCAGGATCGTCAGGGTTTCCTTTCTTAAAAATAGGAATTAAAATACATTTCACCCATATTTCAGGGAAATTTCCAGAGCATAAAATGTTGTTGAACAGTTTACAAAGTACAGGTTTCAATAAAGTTTTACCGAAAAGTATATACTCATTCATTATATCATCATAACCAGTCGACTTGTCTCTTTTTAATTTTTTGATGCACGAATCAAGTTCCTTTTCTGTAAACGGAAGATCTAGTTCCTCAAAAACTGTTTCCGGGGTGTCACTCGTTCCAACATTCACATCAGGAGGTTTAGACATAAGTTTTTTAAAATGTTCCTCGAATTGATTCAATGAAATGTTATTTATCACGCGCTTTTTACGTTTTTTAAAATTCTTATAGAAGCGTTTTGGATTTTTCTTCCTTAGTGACGACAGCATATTTCCTCGTTGGTTCTTATAATGTCTTTTAAGTCTTGTTTCGCACCACTTATACTTTTGTTTAGCAAGGTTAAAGTTAATTCTGTTTTCATCCGAGCGGTATTTGTTGAAACTGTCTAATGCATTTTGATATTGTATATATAATGTTTTGCATTCATCAGTAAACCAAGGCTTGTCTGCATTAGATTTATGAACTTTATCGCCATTTTCACAAGATTCACACTGTTCTTTGAATGTTACTTCAGATTTCGTATACTGTTCATATATATCAGTTAAAAGATTATTAAGTCTTTCTACACACGTATCAATATCGCTGTTTTCGTCAAAATTTACCAGTAGATCATCAAACTTTTGTGTGTTGAGTATCAATTTACTTCTGATATCATCTTCTGACCCTTCATTCCAGTTAAATACATTGAACTTAGTTTTATTACAATGACATTGACCGTAAGACTGATTATTACCCTTAAGGTACAATTCAACTACTATTGGAGCATGACATGAATACATATTAAATGGTTCAACATAAAACGATTTTAAACAATTAAACATTTCACTATGTGTAAACAATAAATAATCAATAACGCTACTACCGTTTTTATTATTAAATGTTATTTTCCCACTGTCTGTTCCGAATCTGCCGTTACATATACGAAGGCCGGACTGGCATAGCTGCAATATACGCTGACCAAAACTATTTGGAGGTTTAATGTCTTCAGATTTCCTATTACAAATATTACTATCATTTACATAGTCAATAAAAGAAATACTGTTAATCAGTTCTTTATCTAATGTATCATTAACTATATTGTCTGCTTTTAAACCTACTCGTCCATTCAAGTCTCCTATCACAGCCACAGTTCCTAATGTACTATAATGTTCGATATTTTCTTGCAGTATATCAAAGACATCTATATCATATTTACGGTAAAATACATTTTTATCAGGCGGCATATAAATAGCACAAATATACAAATCTAAATCATTTAAACATATATTTTTGTCAATTTTTAACCAGATCATACTATCAGCACAACATTTCAATAAAGTAGTGTGGGGGTTAACCATTTCTTATAAAAAATAACTACACCTCCCCCTTTACATTTTTCTCTATACACAATATTTTTTTCGTAGCCTTTCATTTCAAATTCATCGGGGCATTTAAGCCAGCATTCATTTAGACACAGTATATCATATTTATTCACTAAATTTAAGAAATTTCTATCTGATAATTTCCGGATTAACCCTTTTGATATGTTCCAAGAGCAAATTTTCAAGGAACCACTATTTTTAGCACAATCATTCTCCGCTACCTCCTATTCCTTCCATAGCTCACCATAAACATACAATTTGTCTCCGACAATATAAGCCTTCTTGTTTTTTTTCCTTTCTTTGAGCATGATGGGTACCAATTTTTTCCGTCTTTTCACGAACTTCTTTGTTTTCATTTTTCGTCAATTCTACACCAGAGTTAATAGTGTCAACTTTTAATTTCAAACCTTTCAGATCGTCGTGTGCATTTGACAAGAATTGTGCACTTTGTTCTAATGTGCTAATGCGCTTTTTACAGTCTATAATTTCGTTGTCCATAGAACCAAATTTTGTATCCATTTTGTTTAATCGAGACTCTATTTTGTCAAGTGTTGTTAATTTTGTTTCTATGTTGGCCATCCTTTGACACATTTCTTGAAGTGTAAGTTCTATCCCCTGTATATTGGGCGGGGGCGTAACGTGAGCTAAAGGTGGTGGGGGGTACGGTTGATATGTTTGGAAAGGTTGGAAGGGTGAGTATCCTATCGGCGAACTAGCCATTGGGCCTGTGTATTGTTGATTGGAATTATTCATCGGAAAGTTTTGATTGAAACTACTACTTGAGTTGTTTTCATTTGACGACAAATAGGACTGTGTATTGTTTTTTACCTTCGTACATTTTCTTTTATCGAGGAAACTCGTCTGGTCTGATGACGAAGAATCACTCACAGTTTTTTTTAGAATTTCGTTGTGTACGTTTCCTCTTTTCTCCTCTGGGCTTTCCAGAATTGTTTCCTCCTCTAGGCTTCCCAGAATGGTTTCCTCCTCTAGGGTTTCCTCTAGGGTTTCCTCTAGGCATCCCAGAATAGTTTTATCATTAACAAACACATTTTAGAGTTTTTAGTTTGCAATAAATCCCAATATAACAATAACAAATTTCACAATTCAAATTTTCCTGCCATTTTCACTGACGCATGACATTTCTTTGACATAAATTGTCAACACCCTCAATAAAATCACTTTCATTACCACATCTACTGTTAAAATCTCCGCAAATGAAAAACGGCCCTTTATTTTGATGTTCATAAACTTGTGTAATTAAAGTGTCAAAGAAAGCATCTTTATCGATTTGACGTGTTGAATTTTCTGGAGGTAAATAACAAATGCAAATATTAAATTCAAATTCAGATGATTTTTCAATTAAGTTTATCCACAAAATACCTTCAAATTAAGTGTCTAATATAGTAATATGGAATAAGTCATAAAAATACATTTTTGTCGAGCCTTCGACTTTAGTCGAAAAAGCGAGACTAAGCGATCCTACTTTCCGTCGTCGTCGGTGTCGTCGGCGGCGTCAACAAATATTCACTCTGTGGTTAAAGTTTTTGAAATTTTAATAACTTTCTTAAACCATACAGGATTTCACCCAAACTTGGACAGAAGCTTGTTTATGATCATAAGATAGTATCCACAAGTAAATTTTGAGAAAATAAAATTCCATTTTTTCCGTATTTTACTTATAAATGGACTTAGTTTTTTTGCGGGAAAACATTACATTCACTCTGTGGTTAAAGTTTTTTAAATTTTAATAACTTTCTTAAACTTTCCTCGGTTTGTACCAAACTTGGACAGAAGCTTGTTAATGATCATAACATAGTATTCAGAAGTAAATTTTGTAAAAATAAAATTCCATTTTTTCTGTATTTTACTTATATTGGACTTAGTTTTCTGCGGGAAAACATTACATTCACTCTGTGGTTAATTTTTTTAAATTTTAATAACTTTCTTAAACTTTCCTTGGTTTGTACCAAACTTGGACAGAAGCTTGTTTATGATCATTAGATAGTATCCAGAAGTAAATTTTTTAAAACGATAAATCCATTTTTTCCGTATTTTACTTTAAATGGACTTAGATTTTCTGCCAGGAAACTGTGAACACATTCACTCTGTGGTTAAATTTTTTAAAAAATTTTGATAACTTTCTTATACTATACCAAACATGGACAGAAGCTTGTTTATGATCAAAAGCTAGTATCTAGAAGGAAATTATGTGAATATTTTGTACCTGTGTATCTGTATTTAATTTGGACTTACTTTTTCTTCCAAGTTAACATTACATCCATATAGTAAAGTTTTTAAAACATTTATTAGATTCATTCTGGATTTTTTCCAAACTTGGACAGAAGCTTCTTGCAATCAGAAGATAGTATAAAGCGGAATATTTTTATTGATTTTTTCCCTCATTTTTGTTGAGCCTGTAATTTACAGCAAAAGTAGGCGAGACACTGGGTTCCGCGGAACCCTTACGAATTTTTATAAAAATACCTACACCACCAGAACCATATTTTGCATTTCTATGTAACGCTTTTCTATTTTGACCTATCCATTTATAACCATTAATAAATAATACATCATCTCCTTTCAAATGAGTTTCACCAATTCATAATATATCTAAATCGAGTTTATTTATACAAGTAGAGCGAAGAATACAATTATCAGAGCTAGTGTTTTTGTTCCAGTTATTTACATTCCAAAAACCTGCAGATAACTACCATCTACCTTTTCTCGACTGTTGATGGTGGTTTCTACTGCTGTGTCCGTTATTCTGTTCTCGATGACTTGTTCTTGCGTTGTAGTTACTATGACCAGTGTTACTATGTAAGTTTGAAGTGTTACTTCTTGTTGAATTGTTCGTTCCACGTCGTGATGTATTTTGTTGTGTATGAGAAGTACCCCTACTCTCATGTTCGTTGCGGTTCTCGGAAGATCTTTTGCTATTAACAAAACGACTGGCAATAACTTCCGCGCCCTTCATATTGATATGTGGATCAACAGACTTTAACTTATCTACGATTGTCTGAAAGTTTTTACGTTCTATACGTTGTTGAACAGTCTGATCTCTGTGTATGAAAACATCACTGTACTGACGACTGGTTTTCAGTTTGTATTTAGCTGACATTACATCATTTACAACTGCTTTGGACTTGCACGAGACTATAACAACACCACTCGTATGCGTACTTCGGCTCTGTTTACGTTCACAGTTTATTGGGGTAATTTGCACTTTTAGACCTTCTCTGAACAAGGCGGAAACTTTTGATACGATATTTTCATTTGTACTTTCCGGAAGGTTCCTGATAACTAGATTGCAATCAATATTGCTGGTAGATTGATTGGTTATTTGTTTGGAAAAATCTTCAAGTTTTTTCTCTACCACTTGCAAGTCTTCGTCAATATCTAGGCGCAAAGAATCTACAACGGCGTTGACTTCAGATCGGACTTTTTTAATTTCGGAATTGACACGCTTATCAATGATTTGATTAACCTTAACAGTTATTTTACGCTCTAGATTTCTTTCCAGATCATTAATGCGTGTATTCATATCGCCAAACATATTACGCATATCATGCGAAAGGGTACTGATCATTTGACTAAGAATGCGCAAATCGGGAGACTTGAGTCCATATGTACTTCAGCTTCCGCAATTACATTACTAACACTACCACTTACTGTTGCCTGGAGGTTTTTAGTGCGTTTTTGTTGTTTTGTAGTTTTTACAGAATCTGACTCACTTTCACTGTCACTGACTGTTGAAAGTTTTCTTTTTAACTTATTTGATTTGGACTGCGTATTGTCGAACAGATGTCCAAACATAGTTTTGTCAGCATTGTAAATTACATTATGGGCTTCTGTCATGGCACCAATTACACTCACCGAATCATCTAAGGTATTACCGTCAATGACATCATTGCTTTTACTTTTGTCCTGAGTAGATTTATTCCTGGTATTACCATTACCGTTATTCTTTTTACCCATCTCAATGCAAAAGTTCAAAGTTCACAGTTCACAGTTCAAAGTTCAAAGTTCAAAGTTCAAAATTCAACTGAATAACAAATAGCCTTTGGGTATTCTAGGTTTTGACTTTACTGGCCGGTTGGTAACGTTAGTGAGTTGTTTTCAGTTATGTCAATGCAAATTTTCAATAAACTTGTAATAATATAAGTCTTATAATATTATGAAAAACAACAAAAATTAACACTCACTGCAAAGAAGAACTTTATCGGAAGCAAACCATCTATTCCAAAATTGCACAAATCGTATAAATCCTTGTTAAAACTAAGTTTTTGTATGAGCTTCAAAAACATCGACCATCTAAGTCAAGGGAGATAATATATGTACCGGCGGCGAAGTGTGTTTGTAAGACTTTGTTAAAGTTCATCATAACCTTTTGGCTAAAATGGCCGTATTTAAACCCCAAATTTTACTCTGAGTACAGACTAACTCATACACCTGCAACAGTTTTAAGGGATGGTAGGAACTAGATATATAAATTTTAAATGCATTTTATGTTTCAGAAAATTATTAACTTTTCTAGATTTTGCTATCCATTTTTTTCCGTTCCTGCAGAAGGTGCAAAAATTGACTAAGTAGTGAAAACGATTGAGAAGCTCCCCTCATATAATTAATGTTGTGAGTAGTATTGATTTAAATGGACAATAGATGGACAATAGACACCTGTAAACAATAGGTGATTTAACAGATTTAAACTGTGTAACTGAGTGGACCGTATCAAATGAAACTCGGGTGTTTGTTTATTTTGCTATCTTCAGCAGATTGGAAAAAAATGCACATCAAAATGCAGGAAATTTTTTCATTTTCTGAAACGTAGACTTCATATAACTTTTATATATCTAGTTCCCGCAATGCCTTAAAACTTTCCTGAATGTACCAGTTTGTCTGTACTCATAGTATTTTTTTAGGTGTAAACACGGCCATATTTTTCAATTCCTTATGATGAACCTTAAGACTGTCTCACCCAATTACGATTCTAATCATGCACGAAAGACGCTATAAGCCAAATCGCTTCGAATCTACCAAAAATTGTTGCACTTGTTTAAACACGAGTAGATTTCTCTCTTGATTGAGGTTATTGTGGCCAAAAAGGAGTGTTTCTATATTGTATGGAAACGGAATTGTTTCTATGGTACGTTTTCGGACAAGGGAGTAATTATTACACTGGAGAGGAAAATGCTTACTGCTCTCGATTCTACCACATTTACAGTTTTTACTTTCTACATGATTTCTCTCAAATAAATGTTCGTTCGGATTACTACAATCCATCCGAAGTCTCACGGTGGGTATGGTTGTCCTGCGAGAGAACGTACTGTGCTGGTGATTCGGTCCTGACGGGTGCTGGTGATCAATGAAAAAATGTAAACAAAGACGAAAATGATGATTTTTGACGTTTTCACTAATAAAAAATGGAAGAAAACAGTTGAGATTTTTCAATTTTGTTTCTTATGGGTTCATATATAAACCATTGAAAAGTTGACCCTCTAAACTGTTTCAGTTAGCCTAACACGAAAATGCTCATTTTCAGAAAATCTCAAACTGAAAAAATAAAACAAAAATGCTCATAGAGTCCGCTTTCTATGCCACAATCCACACGACAAAACTATTTTGTAAAAAAACATTGCAATTTATAAAAAAAATAGCATTTTCTCAATTTACTCATGTCCTGATACTGTGCTGGTGGGTCCTGTCATTGTGCTGGTGGGTCCTGATACGGTGCTGGTGATTTTGGATTAGAAGTTGGTCATATTTGAACAAATGTTACAAAATCAATAAAATTGGGCAGCTAATTGTTGTTAATAGGATCTATTACTCTTATTTAGCTCTTGTGCATCAATTTGGCTGTTTAATATGTGTTTTCAAATGATCGTAACTTGTATAACATAATTACATAAAAGGGCAACATCTTTCGTTCAATATCAGATAACAATATATAGTATCTAAAATAAGAATAGTTTTATTTAAAATATATTAAATGCCCCTTACATTGATGCCTCAACAATGATCAAAGCCCATGCCGCAAAGACATGTTTGTCAGCGCTCCGCATACCCCTCCCCACTTCCACCCAACCAACCCTTCTCATTTCCTCCTTCATTGTTACAGTGGTGTACCAACACAACAATTTATCACATTAAATAATTACACAAAGACACACATTATTGAACAACGAATGCTCGCAGGTACTGAAAGCTAGTTCAAAGCCGCATTTTCAACTAATAGATAAACCATGTTCTCATATACAAAAATCTCAATCGTGTCGATTAAAAGTCTCAAAACTTAAGTTCACATTTTAATGTTTGATGAGCGGCAGAAATTTGAAAGTGTGCAGTGAATCTTGTGCTCACAACAGTTATTGTCATAATTATGTTTACATGAGACTTATAAAGGAATTAAGAAGGTACCAAGAAATGTTTTACAGTTCAATTTAATGATCATGAATGGAAGGTGAATGGAAACTGTGAGGGTCAAAATCTTAAATTGCTTATAAATTTTGCTGGACCCAGTTTCGTTATCTGATCTGAATTTTCTGAAATGTGCAAGGTGGAAAGACATTTTGATTTTTTTTACTCGGAAAGTTTTGCCCTAATTGCTTGAACTTTTGCAATATTAAAGCCGATTTCAATGAGTGTGAAGACAAAGGGAGTATCTTTGGTTATATTGCTTGATGAACAGAAAAGTCATTGTTAGGTTATGTAAACTACCCTACTTTAAGAGTATACTAGTCCGACAAATGACACATCTTTCTGTCTGTAGGACCAGGCTACTTCGAAAGGAGGGTACGGTTTAGCTTACAAGCAAGCTAACCAAAGATATTATGTTTGCCTATATACTCGATGAAATCGGCTGTAACTAAAAACTCGAATACATTTTAACAGACAGTGGTCATATTTGTTGATGAATATTGTTTTTCCTAGATTCACTCTTGAAAAATCATTTGGTAACATTTGGTCAAGTAATTTCAGAAAAGATCTTTTGGTGATTGCGGACGCCAAGACAATACATGAACCTCACACGACCCCTCGACACAGGTGAGCTTATATATGATCTTATAGCGATTCAGGTTGATAACCATTTGAAATTAAGCCAGTTTTTGTGTGTGTGTAGATTTGTATTGTTTTAAACTGTTATGACCTTTTAAAGTTAAATATAGGTGTTTAATCTAAGAATTTCTTTTTTAAACTCAATTGGTAGTATGAAGCTATTGATTGATCGATTGTTGGTTGCTTCACGTCCAGTGGCAAATATTTCATGCATATTCAAGACGAGAACAAGTTCACAATAAATATAATAGGTAGGTCTTGTCATAAAAGAGGCCAATAGTCGTGGATATTTGGACTGCCACTGGAAAATGAGGATGTATTGGATAGGAACAGAAATTTTGCCTTGTAGCAGGCCACCTACGGACCCATCAAAGAGTTGCTACAAGGGTTATTAACGTGCAAAGAGCGTGTCACTCTCTTTACACGAGACATAGGATTTAACGTCCCCATTCTGACCGGACGCGACTGCGAACTTGATACATCCCGCACAGCCAAACGGACGCCCCACTTCGGCAAGCGTTTTACTGCCGGTCAGGAGAAGACCAAGTGACCATATTTCTATTTCCCAGTAACCCTTGGGTAATTTTGAAATGCACAATTAACAAAGCAAACTTTAGTTTCAAATACTTTTAAATAGATTTTTAAGGATAATGTACCCTTGCGTTGATCCAATGCTAAACATAACAAAAATCTCTTTACAAACGTCTGTGAATTTTCTACAAAAATAGTGATTTTCTTTTCACCAAATTCTCTTTTTCTACTAAAAACAGTAATGAACTATAAATATTAATGCTTTGCAAGAAGTTTCCCCTTGAAATATGTACAAAATTATGTCTCTATTATTCATTGTCTGTGCTGTTTTGATACTTTTGCAGTTTGCACATTTCGTAATTGACAAGCCACAGAAGGGGTCATAAACCATACACAAAAAGATAAAATATTGATCTTAGTACTTAATTTGCATCTCTGAACCCCCACCCCGGTTTGTTTTTTAAGAGGGTGTCTAAAAATGATCGATTACAGACAGCCGAGTACGCATTTTACTTTCCAGGCGTGTTTACGTTGATTGTTACTGTCCTGAAAACGGATAGATGGATACAAAAATGTTTGATATATCTGGCTTTAGATTCGTTTTTAAAAAAATATAAATTAAGGCTACATTTAAATATAATAATACTAAGAATTCACAATATAAAAAAATGCAAAAAAAAATGGACTACAGAGATGGTGTGTTTGACACACAAAACTTAAAAGCTTAGTGATATTATCAATATTAAAATAAAAGTGTTACAGTATTTTAGTTAGGTATTTTTTCCATTTACTCATTTTCAATTATAATTAAGGCACATTTGATTTTTATTCATAAAAATATTTAAATATAGTAAAGTAGGACACATTGTTCACTTCCTCCCCCGTAATTCTTTATCAAAAATATTTATTTATTTTGGAATTTTGAAATGAAAAAGCTAAGAAATCTTAGTTTTGTTTATAGTGGTCTCTAGGTTATCTCGTCTTCATTCTCTGATATATTCTAGTCTGCCTTTTCATAAAATAGTGATTTGTTTTAGTGTTCTATCGAACTTTCGAGAAAAAAAACCTGATAACCGTTCAGACAAAAAAGTTATGTTGAAAAAATCTTACAGATACAGCAAGTGATTCTTAATGGCTATAAAATACATTTTTCTTTTAAAATACAACTTTTTAATCTTACGTGAAACTATTCCAAGCTTAAAACTTTTACTGCAACCTCGCTCTTACTTACCCCGCCCCCCAAAAAAAACCCAAACAAACAAACCCGCAATACTATTGTCATTCTCAATTGTTCACAAAAAAATGTGATTTAAGCTGCTAAAGACATATGATTCAAACGCTCAGAAAGATCTTTGTTCTATATTTTTTCTCTCCATTTTTGTGCAAAACGGTAACCTTTTACATTTTTATTTAATGGGTTTTTGTTGAAGGTATTTCGATGACGTATGGTTATTAACACATACTTCCTTTGGTTTCCTAAGGAAACTTGTACGTTGACAACAAACATACCACATCATCTACTTTTTATAAGTAGTGTAGATATAACAACGTATTTTGGTGATCTTGCAAAATGATCGTAATCCCGGAAATCGTAATCATATTTTCTTATCTTAAAAGGGGACAAGAAGGGTTCCATCAACAGGCCAATGAATAAGATTACAGTTAATTTAAAAAAAAAAAAAATAGGGTATTTTTTCTTGCATAATAACAGTAAACGGATTCAAAACAATGTCAATTTCAAGAAAGCAGGCAACAGTTAATTAGTCAATAACAGTACAGCATCAATGATCTTGAATATATGCCACTTTTAACTAAAATAAAAAGGCACAGAACCAGGACATCGGAGCACAGAACCAGGACCGTTTTTCTTATCACCAGCACCGCGTCAGGACAATTCCGTTAAACGAACTTGCACGACTTTTGCAATATAATATTGTTGTAATATACTTTGCATGGTACTTATGACGCATCAGAGAAAAATTAAGCAACAAAACAGTCGTTTTATTGCCGTTCTGATACAATGTAAACAAACCCACCAGCACAGAATCAGGACCCACCAGCACCCGTCAGGACCGAATCACCAGCACAGTACGTTCTCTCGCAGGACAACCATACCCACCGTGAGTCTGGCATGAAGTATTTATCCTTTCCTTTCTCCATAATCAAAGAGCTGATAGCTCTGAAGTGGAAGAAGGTGAATAAAAGGTAACTTGAATTACCATAAAAGCAGCCCCACTTACCCAGGCTGCTTTGTTCCATTATCGTTAAAATGTATTTTTTTTCTTCAAACAAGAAAAGGTCATAAGTACATGGATTTCCCATCCGTACAATCATTTTCTATGTTCAGTTGACTATGAAAATTAGGTAAAATCTTTAATTTAGCAGTAAAATTAAGAAGATCATATCAAGAGGAACACACGTGTACTAAGTTTCAAGTTGATTGGATTTCAACTTCATCAAACACTACCTCGACCATAAACTTTATAACCAGAAGAAGGACGGACGGACAGACTAGAAAACATATTGCCCATAAATGGAGCATAAAAATAGTAAGACTTGTTACATACCCGTCAAATTTCCACCAAATTGTAATGTTTATAGTTCCCTTATTGCCTCTCTATTTGAATAAAATAAAATAATAAGAAGAATCTGTTTCTTGTTTTGTTTTGTTTTGGACAAATGATTGTTCACTGCTTGCAAATGAATCATTATATTTATATATCTTATCTGTATATATTTTTGTTCATGTCTCCATCTCCTTATCATTTGTAAATGTATAGACAAATAAGAAAGAAATAAGCTCCACATGTATATTTGCAACATCGTAAATTAATTAAAAAAATAACATACACTAACACTAGTACTGCATGGATTTTAAGCATTATGAAAGTCATATTTGTAGAAAGCTTAAAAAGACTTAAAAACAGTGTAAAATGTCTTGCTATTTCTTAGCTTACACAATAAAATCTAATATATACTAACATTTACAAATTTAAATTTCAACATTTTACTAGGATTAAATCTAACTACTAGACCTTTTATTAGTCTTTTTTTTTTATATATCTTTAACTTTTTATTAGTCTAGTTGCACATATTGAATGAGTAATAAACAAATTTATGATATAAACTTCAATTTAATCCTTGAAAGGAGGTCTAGATTGCTAAAATAATTTATAAATCTTAATTTTTTTATTTGTCCAAAATCATTTAAATTCATTTAATCAACATCCTTTTATGATTATTTGATTAAAATATTAACAGAGACATATAATACAACGTTTTGATAACACAACGGCAGTTAGCCGGAGGTAAACATCGTTGATTACCAGTATGTTTGACACCCAAGCTGTCAAGTGAAGCCATATAATTATACATCTTCTTTGATGTTCAGGTAAAATTTAACACAGGTGTCAATTACACCCGTACAGTAGTAAGAAATGATCAAATATGGCGTCTGAAAATTTTCATTCATGAAATATTTCATACACAGGAGTTTTTTTCTCCTAAACGGGAGGACGGGAGGAGACCCTTGAAAACGGGAGTTTTGTACTCCCGTCGGGATGTATGTTACGAAGGGCATCTAATTCACATGACTAAGGAAAACCATGAATAAAGACAACACTTTATATACCCTTTTTATTTATATAAAAACAAAATCTTCTTGTCTGCAGGATTGCAAATTCGTAACTTCAAGGGCGAACTTGTAAACAGGGCGAGTTGTCCCGATACCAAATTCACGCATGCGTAATACAAATATCTACAGTTAAAACATCCTGTTACAAGTAAACAAATAACGTTCATGTGGATGAGATGAAATCTAATAATAACCATAAATAAAAGGGTCACATTTACGATAGTGATTGTTTTACAATCATAATTTACAAATTAAATGATTCAGATGCCTAATCATGTGTAAAATTCGGTGTCAGGAATCTTGTTTTGAAATTGTAATACACGAAATGAATGCGGCATACGGAGACTCAATGCCAATGGTCAGCCCCTTAAGTCTTCAGAAGACTTGACGTCTTCTTCCACTAAAAAATAATAATTTGGTACTTTATTTACATTTTGATTAAGGTAACGTTTAAGGATCGAATAACTGAGAGAAGAAAAAATTTCTGGTAAAATGCAGTTCTACACCTTATTTGTTGCGTGTCATTCGTTCGTCTTGTGTCATAATTATGAATATTAAACAATTGTTTAGGGATAATATCGCTTAAATAATCAGTTTTTTTTTATTATGAAACATTTCATGAAATTTTATAATTTTGTGTTTTTTACGTCTTACTGATAGCAACTCCCACCCTGTTTCCGACGGTCACATAACGTTGAGCACGATGTTCCTACAACACGACGTTACACCACAACGACGACAAAGAGGGTTTTCTGAAACTTTTGACGTAGATTTATTCAATTCGCAAGTTTCATTTGCTTTTTTATGTAGTTGGTTGATTCTAAATCTGTCTGTATTAATTTTGTGATGTCTATTTACCATGAATCTATTTACCTCAAGTTGTGGAAATCGAATAAATAATTTTTACCCTTAATTTTCCTTAAAATGTTGTATTGTCGTAAGTAATGAACATGAAGGAAGGAAAAATGGGACAGAAGTATACAGTTTTCAATAAATGAATTATAACAAAAATTTAATCGCAGGCTGCTAAAATTGCATGGTGTATAATATCATTTGTCATTGTAAATTTTTCATATCTTGATTCAACCCTATTACAAATATATTCGACACTCTGCAAGTAAATATAAACATATTTACCCTTGATTAATTTGAATTGAATTGTAATAAAAATTTGCTTGATACATAACTTGTCGAAATACAACCATTAAATAAAATTATTTTAACCCGATCTTGAAAAGTATTTTCCCAGTCATTTGAAGTTGCTTGCTTTTAAAATATAATAACCTTCTCCTGGATCGTCCGTATAATACGGGGTTGCAATAATTCAATGAAACTGTTTTTGTCGCTGTTTCCGAGAAGTCTTTCAGTTACCTCCGTTTCATGCACAATATGCACCGTTGTTGTTTTTTTTCGACAACCAGCAATTTGTTTTTAATTTCACCACGCGATTCGTTTTAAGTACACGAATATCCAATGGAACAAATTTTGCACATGTAACGTAAAAAAAAAGCGTTTGGTTGGATTTTTCGACGTATTTCGACGTTTGGACAAAATGGCTACCGTTTTGTAATGTTTCGTAGCATTTTATTCCTGCAAAGATGCAGTTAATAAAAAAAGAATCTAGACTTTATGTTCTTTTCGTGTATCTAACTTTTGTTTTGGTAAATTATATATTACTTATTGAAATATTAGGTAAAAAAACCCGCATTTATTGCTTGGACAAATGAAATATCAACTTGGACAAAATGGCTACCACTTGAAAAACCACTGTGTAGAGATGGTTTTATAGAATCTACAATTTTTGAACTCACGAACAATGATGCAAGTGTTTGTTCTTTCGGTAGATGTTATAATTATCTCACATTTTTTAGACATTTTTAGCTATGTTTACTTATAAAACTACCTTTCAGCCGTTAAGTTAACAAAAAACGTCATTGGACATTTTTTCTTATTTCTGCTTAATATACAGCCACCGAGTCCAACGAAATTCGACAAAAGAACGGTTTTAATTTAACCACGAACTGACACACTTCGTTGCTTCTGCCAAGTTTCGGGAAGATCAGAGAATAAAAAAATAGGATCACTAATCATAAGAAATAAAACAGTTGTTCAAAAATGTAACGTTGGAAATCCGTTTTTTTCACATAGCTTTGTTGTTTTAATCCTCAAATATACTATATATTTCTAAGCATATGACTAAGAGCTACAATAATATAAAGGAAAACATATACTGAATTAGTTTTTATATTGGTTAGTGTTTGTTAACATTTTATTTTGTTTTGCAGAGGAAATTTCGAAGATTCTGTTTTAAATCACAGGGGTTGTTGGAACAGCGTGCGTGACGTTCGTATAATTTATCTATTGACGATAACTTAGTACCACCAGTTTTCAAGTTGCATATTTTCTAGTTTATCACTGAAATAGTCTGGAATTTATCCCAAATAATATCTGTATATTCAAATAAAGGTCGGATAAAACTTAAATTTATAGTTTGTAAATACTTTCTTTTCAATTTGAATTTCAAGTCATGAAATAGATTTAATCTAGGTGTTATCTTTTATTGATGATGTTCTTTCCCTAAACAATCCGAACCTTTCTGATTGGGTTCCATTAATGATTTATTCCCTAGAACTAGAGATTAAAGAAACAACATACACGGCTTCCTATGCCTAACTTTTAGACTTATATCTCGAATTTGACTGACACAGTCATCTCAGTACCAGAATCTATGACAAACGAGACGATTTTAATTTTGAAATTATAAATTTCCTTTACCTTAGAAGCAATATACAAACTTCACCTGCATATGGGATATATATTTCCCAACTTATTCGATATTCAAGAGCTTGCAGCTTCTACTCAGACTTTGTAAAACGTCATCAGTGATTGAGTAGGGGTATGTCAAAGAACGTCTCGTTTTTTTGATAAAAAAGTTGATCAGAAGGTACCAAGATAAATATTCCGTATCAACTTCTCAAATAATACACGATGGTCTTGATGTACAGATTCTGCGTACTGATGTTGTTTATCATCTTAACAACGTGTTTTATAGTTCTTTCATTTGTCTCTGTTCTATAATAAATATTACTTTTACTGCTGAATGGTTTTATGTGATATCCGTTTGACGTGGCTCGGTACTTATACATCTCGTCAATGTGTTTGTATTGGCTTTCATATTTCGGTTGTTTGATTTGTATATGCGACTTCTTGTATTTCTTTTGTTCTTATTATGTGACTCTGTATTTTAAAAGATTCCGTCAGAATGATATTGTTCTATTATATGTCATTATGAAAAATTTCTATTATGAATTACAATATACGTTGAACCACAAACGTCAAAAAGCATTGAATCACGTAGTGGATTTAAGTATTTGTGGATTCTTATAAATTCTATATATAACTTTAGGACTAGTTTAAATCTCGGTCTATTTCTGAAATTTATTCTTACATACTTTTGAATTTTTAACCATATATGCTTACATTGCCTATGTAAATTTTAAAATTGTTTGTATGCACATAGAACGACAAATTTATTTGACGTAAAAAAAAATCTGACGTCAGACACTCAAGCAATGAATGTGTTCGTAGAAAAGTAGATGTGTTTAGTGTTCCTTTAAATTGTTACTTTTAAAATTGTTATACGATGATGACTGATGTACCCATATTTTGACCATTTTATATATTGTGTCCGTTTATTTAACGCATCAATGTAAATATAACGGAATTTGATGAGACTGTCATTAAAGTAGGAGGGTAAGCGCTATAGAACCAGGTTAAATCCACCATTTTCTACATTTAAAAATGCCTGTACCAAGTCAGGAATATGACAGTTCTTGTCCATTTATTTTTGATGCGTTTTGTTATTTGATATTGCCATGTGATTATGGACTTTCCGAATAGACAACTTTCGAGTTCGGTACATTTCCGTAAAAAACTCTGGTTTAAGTGAACGTCATTTGTGAGTTTAGGGGCGTCGTCACTTCCATTCCAATGTTGAGCGAGTGGTTGGAAAACTATAATTCCATATTGTACGATTTATACGACAAATTGAATTCTCGAAATTGACAATCAGCACTGCTGTCATTAGGGGATTGTCGTCAAGTGCCTACAGAATAACCATTATTTCTAGTTCATCCTGCACAATGACGATCACTAAGACGCTTGATAAACGTAAATAGTGCAGGGATAAAGGCGACCCCGTCTATCTGGTAAATGACATCATAAATGCGTGCCTAATAGACGAGTTATTTCCGGCGACGGATGAACTCTAAAGTGGTCTATTGATTTTGCTTAAAGGTCAGTATTTTTGTGATTTTACTTTTCAATTATTCTTTTGACATGAGAATGCCATGAACCATCCTCATGAAAAATTTAACCAAGGTGTTCTTTGCTTTCTAATTCTGAAATCATATCATCATTCATATAAAGAGGTGGAGGCTTCAATTTTATTTGCGCTATAGTTTACTAGCCATTGCATTAACCAATTGTTGATAGTCTCTATATCAGAATTACGTTTGCTCGCTGCTGCATATTCATCTTCAACTACTATTAAAATAGAAGAATCGTCAGCATATAGTTTTATATTACAGTGTATGTCGTTTACAAGGTCATTTATATATACTAAAAAAAGTAAGGGGCCTAATATTGATCCTTGGGGGACGCCAGCATTTACACCAAAAGTATCACAGGATTGACCTGAAAATACCACTTTTTGTTTTCGATTTGATAAATAGCTCATAAACCTTTTTAATAGGTTTCCTTGTATGCCAATAGTTTTAAGTTTATAAACTAGGCCTTCATGCAAGACTCGATCGACAGCTCGACCAATATCCAAATCACATCACGAATCTCTTTTCCTGCGTCAAGAGCTTTGCCAAATAAATATGATATATGCAAGAGTTGGTTAATTGTAGAATCCCCAGGCAGGAAACATGACTGGACACTTGCAATTAGGTCTTTCCACTTAAATTTTCTGTGAAAAGACCTATTGTTTTTCTTCTGAATATTGTTTTTTTTCTTCCGCCTAATTTTGTTCTTGCGATAAATATTCGTTTCGCAATACTAATGATTTTTTTCATCAATTTTTGTAAACAAGAATATATTTTTTTTGGATCTGTTAATCTCTAATTTCACGGACTGTCTTATGCAATAAAATATGTTTTGTTTTAAATCTATTTTGAATTCCGATATAAACAAGGTTAAATGATGAAAAGATAAAGCTCAGATATCTTATTTGTAAATTTAAAATGCAAGCATAGTACAGGAAAGGACGTTTGTCTTTCTCATTTTCAAAACATGTAAAGGATTTCCTAACATTCCCGGTTTGAAAATATAGTCGGAAACAATGTTGTGTTCGAAGGACATCCCAGGAATTGTTATTTTGTCATTCTTCCTGATCATGTCCTTTACAGATAAATAGTCTACCTCTGTGTCTGTCAATAACTAATTTAGAAAATAGATTGCATATAAAATTCACTTTTCACTTTCAAACTTGAAAAAAATATATTAAAGGAACATTTTTACGTTATACATATTGTTCAACCTGTCGTAAATGCACCATTTATCCTTTGGTTGTCCAGGTTAAGTTTTTAGGAATATCTCCATAATTTAGGGGTAAGATCATTAACGTTATGAGCCGTATTGATCATTAACTTATGAAAACTAGTAATTTATCCATAGTAATAACATACCGGTAGTAGACGGATATCTTAGATAAGGAGTTCTTTTAATTGCCCAAAAAAGTGAAGATATCAAGTACCAACGGGAGCCTATAATGAACACTTTTTTGTTTTGCGTGGTTGTCAGAAAGTTCAATTTTATACTAAATCAAGGTCAAAAGCTTAAATTGTAAAGTTCTTGATTGTGTAAAAAAATACAGAAAGCAGCTTTTTTACACGTACAAAGCTATAAACGTAAACAATACAAGAAAACATATGACACTTAAAAACAGAATAAAGATCAAAGTCACGGGAAAAATCCAATGCATTTATTACAGCATTTAACCAGTGTCTAAGTAGAAAATTGATGAACTAGTTGTAAGGAACTTCTTTTCTTTTTCTACATAAAAGTTCATTGGAAGGTACCAAGACTTATTGATAAATATTCCGTATCAAATTCATGAGTAATACACGATGGTTTTGAAGTATAGATTCTAGGCACTGAAGTTGTTTATCATTTTAACTACGTGCTCAATTATTTTGGTAATATATTTTGTTATCCCAACAACGTGTTGTTTTGCTCTTGTCATCTGTTTTAATCTTGTCTTTCATTTTGATTTATGTGGTTTGACTTTGTACCATTTTAATTTCCTTTGTTGATATTTACTTGTTTTAATTTCGTTGATTAAGATTATAACACGATGTTGACGTTGACTCGTGTACCACTTTTTTTTACATGGTTACCTATTATGTGTTCTTGGTTTGTTCACAGGTTTTTGTTAATATAATGGAATATTATGCAACTGACATACAAGAGGCAGGTTGAGAAAGCTACAAATCCAGGTTTAATTCACAATTTTACACATAAAAAAATGTCTGTATCAATTTAGGAATATGAGAGTTGTTATCTATACGTTTGATGTGTTTGAGGCTTTATTTTCCATTTGCTTAGGTACTTTACGCTAATTATTTCCCTCGGAGTTCGGTACTCTTTTTTTTTTTTTACCTTTTTCCATATACCTGATATTACACAAATTGTTATCAGAAAATTATCTCAACACACTTGAAAAAAAAACATGTTTACAAACTAATGTCTGGTTATTTATCTCATTGATTAAGTATCATATTGTTTTATTCTGGTTGTGTGTAATATTTTGTAGTTTTTATAGAGGATGAAATGCAAAATAAGTCGCCATGGATTGCTACTTCATCACCAATTTGCATATCTTCTTTGATATATAGATATACTGATAATTTGATAAACATAATGACATAAAATATTTAGAAATACCATGATCATAGGCTATCCATTTATCAACTGTACGACTTCTAATAGTTATCAAAGGTACCAGGATTATAATTTAATACGTCAGACCTTCCCCGCCCACCCACTCTAACTGATTGTAAGCGTATGGTCGTATGACAAAAACTGGGAGACAACTCTAGTCAAAAATGTATTTGAAAAAAAATAATAATTTTGAATTCATAAAGTGTTACGCTGATTGAAATTCTTTATCACACGTTGTATGTTAAAATAATAATAAAAAAAAAAAACATAACATATTCTATTTTCATATAATAGAAGACACGTTTAAAACTCTTGGCTTGCTTTATTCAGATCAATTTAATAAAGAGTTACTACCATCCTCAACATTATTGTTGTTTTAGATGATTTTTTGAACGCCTATTTTACGAAAATTGGAATGTTTTTATGTGTAGCTAAACCGCTTGTCTCATACATACCAGTAATCGTGAGTGCGTTGATATTGAAACCAAATTTAACAATCGTGAGTGCGTTGATATTGAAACCAAATTTAACAGTGTTAAATTTGGTTTCAATATCAACGCACTCACGATTAGTATGTATGAGACAAGCGGTTTAGCTCAAACTAACCTTTAACTGCAGAAAAATCGGAAAAGAAAAAACTGTTCCCCAGAGTTGTCTCCCATTTTCTTATGGTTGCAACTTTCAGTTAAGTAACGACCTTCCGATTACCACCAGTGACTCTGTGATCCACTATCTTAGATTTAATGCAATCAGTATGCATCAGCATAAGGGTACAGCTAGTTTGCATATCATTTAGCATGCCAAGGATTAAGATACAATTTAAAAAGTTAAAATTTTATCAAAGATACCACGTTTAGTAGTCGGGTTTTCGATACTGTAATCAATCAGCTGAAAATAAATCGGTCTTCAATGACACCAATTTAGCCAAATAAAGTGGGAAACGCCCGAGGATATGGAATGTTCTTTGAAATAAACCAATATGTTTGAAGACTTAACACATTAAAAGTCGGATAGCATTTGTGTCAGCATAAACCTACCTTCTACAAATAACATAAATGAGACTAATTGTACCGCAGCATATGATCAAATTATAATTTTTGATAAATAAAGTTTATTAATCGCTTCGAACGCATGTATTTAAAAAAGAGGGACGAAAAATACCAGAGGAACAGTCAAACTCATAAATCGAAAATAAACTGACAACGTCATGGCTAAAAATGAAACAAACAGACAAACAATAGTTCACATGACACAACAAAGAAAACTAACGAATAAGCAACACGAACCCCACCAAAAACTAGGGGTGATCTCAGGTGCTCCGAAAGAGTAAGCAGATCCTGCTCCACATGTGGCACCCGTCGTGTTGCTTATGTTACAATATTGCAAATCCGTTAAGTAGTCTGATTCGGTAGGTCACAATCATGATGGGTAGGGAATTGTAGTTACGACATAAGGAAAATATCAGATATCATCTGTGAAACGGTTATCCAACTCGTGATGGCGTCCGTAAAATTTACAAAGGGATTATTTCAACTTCACCATTTGGAACTCTTGGTTAAATAGCTTCCGTGTGAGCAGCAATACTCTGTCAAGAAAATCACGATATGAATGCAAGCGCGTGAATATCATATAAATTGGTAGAAATATACCCCGTATGAAGGTAATTTTGGGTTTTTGTCGTGTTTTTTCCCCCAGTATTTATAACTACATGTATTTATTGATCTCTCTCTCAAGTTTGATTGAGGTCTACAATTTGAATATAAACACAAAAGAAAGAAAATATAACATCAAACAAGATATTAAAACATTTTTTTAGCAAGCCGTTCTCCATAAATATTATAGATTAACAAAAGATAGATTTAAAAAACAAGTATCAAGTGTTGAATAGTTCAGTTTTTCTTGAAATGTTTGGTCACATTGAAAAAAAGCAGTTTGCCAAAACAAAACGCATGGATTATATTTCTTCAACACACTAACGGCGTGTGACAATGAAGTTGTTACGCAAATCTTAAATGCACTTGAACTCCACTTCTAGGTACTTATGTGTTCCGCGGCAAGGGTCTCCATATTGACGGTTGGTTGGTTTCAATAAACAAAATCTTTTGCCATTGCATTGCGCTTTGACCTTACTGTTTGACCTTGATGAACTGCAATGAGTTGTTTTGACTTTTCCAGGGCATACAGATGAATCAGTGGACCGCCCATATATTGCTGATCGTACCGATATTGTCAACGGATATGGACATTTGATGTATGCAGACTTGTTCTCACATACCATGAAGGCACACCCATTTACTGAAATATACAAAGGTATGTCATTTTCAAACATCATTAAAGATTGCAGATTCAGTGTTTAGAATGGATGATGAAAATTAAGTTGAAAGTAAAATATTTATATCAATAGACATATAGATATAGAAGGATGCGGTGTAAGTGCCAAGGAGACAACTCTCAATACAAATAACAATTTATAAAAGTAAACCATTAAAGGTCAAATTTTGTATTTTTGTGTTTATGATCGATTAATTATTTTATACAACTTAAATGGAGATGGGAGATTTTGTTTTATTAGTCAAATAGACAGGAACGCAACCGAACAACATATTTTCTTGTCTTATCTTGATTGTAGTTAGTATTTTCGTATTTTTTTCATTCTTTGAATTATAAATTTGTTTTTTAACATCTTAATTTTCTCCTCTTGTTAAATTCTAATTTATTTTGACTAAAAAATCAAACCCGACGTTTTATTTTTATGTTTCTGTAATTCAGATTTTATTGAATTTTCAAATATTTGCCTCGAGCACCACCGAAGATTTATCTTTTGTCGAAAAGCGTATCTTGTGCAGTAAAGTTAATAGCGTCAATGTTATAAGATATTGTTTCATAATTGAGTAAAGCTGTAAAAACGACCAGAAGCATTCAAAAATACACTAAAAAACAACACAGTAAGAAAAAGATATTAAAAAAACTTACCGTGTGTAACAAAAACTGCCAAAACAAAGAAACCTGCGAAAAACGTCAACTGCATCCTTAAAAACATTGAAATAAAACAATTTAAAGTTGTATTAGAAAGAACAAACATACAACCTGAATTCTAAATAGTTCTTATACTATATGATATAAGTTGACTTGTAACTTCACACTTCCGAAATGATACGTAACGGTTGTTCAATTTTATTCTTTAAAAAAAAAGAAATTTGAATAGAAGAAAGATATTCGGTATACTTAGAAGGCGATACAATGTTTTTCCAATGAATAAATTATTTTGTTTGTATTTTTTTTTTGTAAGTAAGAATATGTTTTTTTTTATTCAGTTAAACTTTAATTTCACGAACTGTCTTATGTCACGTAATAAAAGATGGTTTTCGGAATATATTTTGAAATCTAATCTAAACCAAAGTAAAATGATCAAAACAAACCTAGTTAGTTTTGTTTGTAAATATTATTTTGTGTTTAATCCAACTCATGACATTTCCAAAGCATTGCTTTCATTTGCTATGTATGAAGTATGCCATCCAAATCACCAATAAAGCGATGCCTTACAAAAAAGAAAATGTGGTATGATTGCCAATGAGACCACTCTCAAAAAAGAGACCAAAATGACACAAACATTAACAACTATAGGTCACCGTACGGCCTTTAACAATTAGCAGAGCCCATACCGCATAGTCAGCTATAAAAGGCTCTATATGACAATGTAAGGGGAAATTACGGCCTTATTTATATATAAAAAAAAAATGAACGAACAACAAATATGTAACACATAAAAAAACCCGACAACCACTGAATTACAGGCTCCTGACTTGGGACATACATACAAAATGTGGCAGGGTTAAACATCACAACCTCTTCCCTAACCTGGGACATTGGTATAACAGTACAACATAAGAACGAACTATAAAAATATGATTCAGTTGTTTTCCAGTGTATACATTGTTGACTACTTTAAGCGATTATACATTTATTTTTTAATTCTGTTACCATTTTTTACTTTAATTTCAAAATACTTTTACTTTAACGGGGCACTAGCTACGAGATATATAAGAAAATCTAAAGTTTGATTTTTTTCTGTTCAATCAATAATGAAAGTGAAATAGTGAGATAACAATTCGCTTTTTGCAGCCAAAAAGGTTCAATTTTGTCAAATTACCGGCTAAGAAACATTGATAATTAGTAATTCACTTGCAAGTGAATGAGTCGACCTCTTCAAATTCGTATTCATGTGAACTTCAATTTAACCCCTAGCCAGAGATTGACAACGCATGATTTATACGTGTACCGGTTATTTAATGGCAACAATGAAAGTGGAACTACGGCAAATCATTTGATTACTAATTCGATGCACATAAAATCATTCTTATACGGTTAAAAACAATGAGAAACATCTATTTTTAATCTATTAAATAAAATCAAACAGACCTATAAATATCCAATTGCATGTGTTGGTTTAATCTATTCATATCTTTTTTATGTTTACATCGCTTATATGGTCATGTGAGGTCGAATCGATAGTTAATTGGATGTCGTAAGGACTAAAATACACACGTAACGAACCTATATATTATCTACCCCATGCTCTGTAAACTGTTTATTTTAGACTCTAGATAGTATGATAAATGTTTTATTAAATAAAATATGAGAATTTGAGTCAAATTGGTAACCATGAATTTGATAGCTAGTGCCCCTTTAACTATCTCTCGTGTCAAAAATATATTGATATATTTTTTTAAAATTTATTTTAAAGTACACAATGAATTAAGTTATTTAATTAATTTTTTCCTATACTCTTACCTTAAATCGACCTCAAAAGCTTCAGTTAAATGATGAAAACCAACAGAGATCTGCTGATTTTATAAAATGAACACTACCAATGAAATGCAAGCAAGCAAGGGCGTTTGTCTTTATCATTTTCAAAACATATAAAGGATTTCCTAACACTCCCGGTTTGAGTTTAGTCGGAAACAATTTTATGTTCGTTGTTCCTCCTAGGACTTGTTTTTTTGTCATTCTTCCTGACCATGCATGTCCTTGACAGATAAACAGTCTTCCTCTATTTCCGTCAGTGTATTGATTTGAACTTATTTTTGGTGCAAATTATATCAAAATTGTAGAAAAGTCTATCGACTCTTGCTCAAAATATGGACAATTTTTTGTTATGGACCTCTGTAATTCAGTTTGACAGCTTAAGACATAGACATTTTTAACCTTTTTCAAACTGGACCAAATAACCACTAGATCTTTGCCTACAAAATCATGCCGCGAAATTTTACATGTAATTTAATTTCCTACTTTATGCATATAAGATATACAGAAATAAATTTTTAAGGTGTATTAACACAATTTGTTAAAGACTGTTTACACTAGGGACTCTATTTGAAGACAACGAAAATCAAAAGACGATACTGGTACCCGGACCTTAAATTTTGCATGTTTATATGTGATGTCAATTTTATTCAAGAGAGTTTAATTTTGCAAACTTGTTCCTTTTGAAATTAGTATTTTTGTGTGTTTGACGAATAAAAACTGGAAGAGGGGCAAAAGATACAAGAGTGACAATCAAACTCATAGATTATGGCTAAATTTAGTGCTGTGATTCAAAGAATAATTATCAAGATTTAACATTTATATTCCAATTGATATTATTAACTTGTTACGTACATATTAATGTTTGCACCTTGCTAATTGAATAGGATGTAAATACAGTTATGTCTTTAAGTTCATAATGTGCTGTTTAATATATAAATATATTTAATAAATAAATGATTTGGAAAATACATTGAAGGTATAAAAAGTCATGAGAATTCCGAATGCAATAAGGTTATATCCGGGCACTCTGGTTCTAAACCTTGGTTCCTTCTGGGTTTTCTGGTTCTGAACCTTGGTGTTTTGGTTCGAAACCATGGTAACTGGTTCAACATCCGGGTTGTTTGGTTAAGGCAACCCAACTTCTTGGTTCCATCTGGGTTCCATCAGAACAACACGAATACTATGTGCCTCTGTTGACGGTATTGACTTGTAAAGCTTATTGAGATCGTTCACGATTTCTTCGTTAAACTTAAATTGAATTCGGTTTCCTTCGTGCTTAAACTTGATGGAGACTTCCTCTTTTATCTTCTTGGACATCGTGTCTTGTTCACGTACCAACTTGGATTCAAGGCTATCCATTTTCCCGTCCATGTACAACTTGAATAGAGAGAACGTGTCATGTAAGTCCCTATCAGAAGAAGATCTGTTAGCACCATCACTGCTTTTATCAGGTAACGAGTCGTCTTGTAGAAGTAAACTTTCTTCTGTATGTTCGGCCATATTGAAGAAATGACCAGACTTAACTGTCCGAAATGCAAGCGTCGAATGACAAATAACTACACATATATTTACCGTTACAATTCTTCCCGCTTATATTAGCTCGTGAAATACTCATTACTCTATAGAGAATACCTTCAAACCGGTATATCTAGTAATGTGACAAATGTCACAACAAATACACGTGTTCTTTATAACATTGATAAATACATATAAGTTGGTAAGCTTTAATTAGTTTGAAAAAAAATATAAAATATAATAAAATGTATATTTATGTACAATAAATTTGTCAAATTTGATACTCATTTAGTCATTGTGATGGGCATGCATATAATCATTCGGCCAAAAATAAAGAAATCAAAATTAACATGATAAAGATTGAATATTTTTACATTAAAATTATTGGTACATGTGTTAATGACAGTGCTAGTGGAATGTGCACAATAGTCAGAACTTCTATGTTGGCGCCATGATTTAGGGGCACAAAGTATTACCCTAGTCCGTCCGTCCCGAACGTCCCATAAAAGTGTGTTCCGTTCTCCTAACTTTAGTTTGCCTCAACCAAATACTACAAAACTTATACACATTCAATATAGAAAAGAAGCTGGTGTATGAGTGCCAATGAGAACTCTCCACAAGAGACCGAATGACACAGAAATTAACAACTATACAATGTAGCCTAGGTCACCACACGGTCTTCAACAATGAGCAAGGTTCATACCGCAAAGTCAGCTTATAAAGGATCTGACATGACAATGTAAAACAATTCAAACTAGAAAACAAACTGTCTAATTCATGTACGAAAAATAAACGAAAAACAAACCAGGCACGTGCAAATAAAATAAGGCGGGGTTAAACATGTTAGCGAGATTCCAACCCTCCACCTTAAGTGGCATGAGTGCCAATGAGAACTCTCCACAAAAGACCAGATGACACAAACACTAACAGCTAAAGGTCATACACAGCTTTCAACAATAAGCAAAGCCAATACCGCATATAGTCAGAAATAAAAGGTACTGAAATGACGTTGTAAAACAATATTTAAACGAGAAAATAAACGAACAAATTTATTTACAAAAAAATGATCAAAAAACAAGTATGTAACACATAAAAAACGACAACCATTGAATTACAGGCTCTTGACTAACCACAGGCACATACATACCGAATAAGGCGGAATTAAACATGTAAGCGGGATCCCTACCTCAACACAAAATCAAATTTTCAAGTGTCACTTTTACCATTCAAGAGTTATCATGTCCCTTTAAAAACATAAGAAGTGCTGACTCTTTCGTTTCCTATCCCTTAAATAAGTCTGACTCAATCAAATGTTAGGAACCTCATACGCGATTTACATTACCCAATGACACAGATCTATTAAGTTCGATATTGGGTCCCGATGGCGTCACTGTTCATGAGTTTTTAGATGTAAAAAGTTGTGGTACGAGTACCAATGATACAAATGGGACAACATCCCTAATGCGCCTCGAAATGAGGAACTCAAAAGTCGCGTGTAAAGAAAAAATCTCTGTGTAGTGATATTGGACATGTTTCTATTTTTAACATATGACCGAACTTAATTATTTGTGGTGATTAGGAAAGTAGAGGAACATAGCATAAATGTGTAAAAACTATGGAGTTATTGAATGTGTTCAAAGTATTAAATTTTCAAAGAACTTATTGTGTTAAAAAGGGGATATTTTACCACAAGGAGCCGCATCACAAAAGGATGTTCGGGGTTTGCTAATTTACGGAAAAAGTAATCTCACTTCGTACCCGGAATTTTAACCAAACATGTGAAAATGTCACAGCTTCTAAACGAGCTATCATACATATCCAAGTTAACGATATGGACTGAGCTACAGGAAAAAATGTTACCATTACCGCCTATGTAAAAACAATTAAAGATATTGAGCCAATGTCAACCCGAAGCCTTGAAATAGGAAAACAGCTAAATCTGGTGTTTCCGTTCTTTAACTTTAATTTGCCTCAACCAAATGTTTTGAAACTTATTCACAATGCTTATGGTCACAAAACGGTCAAAAGTACGCGAATCCTGCATCTATATGTGGAAGTTTACTCATTTTTTTTCACAAGCAGGGGCATCTGTGGTTAATAGACATATTCTATATTTATTTCAGTAATCAGCTTATTTACTTCCATTGAATTCTTTTTTTAATAGACTTAACTTTTCAGGATCTCGGTGCAGTTTGCTAACAGACAATGAGATTTCAAGTTAAATGTGACCAACGTACTTAACAAAGTGTTTCACTAGATTGAGCTCTCTGTCTAAGTGTACTTTAAAGGTTCTTAGCATTGAGTTCAGTTTATTGATATGCGTATACCTTCTGTGTGATTTTTTCAGATGTAATAGCAGACAATCCATACCTACATGTCAATGAAATGAAATCTAAGGTAAAATGATTGAAACATTTTGCATTATCTATCACAACTGCAGCACATGATGCTCCGGTCCTGATGCAGTAAATTTTCTTACTTGATATTCACGGAAATTAAAGGATTTAGTTTCATCTGAACCAAACATTCTTGAAAATTGAGAAGGAAAATGTGGAATGTGTAAACGAGACAGTAACCATTTCAAAAGAGCAACAGAAAGCAGTCAAATGCCACAAATTGGTCTTCAACAAAGCGAGAAAAATCCCTCGCCCAAAAGCGGGCTTCAGATGGCCCTTAACAAAATGTGTACTAGTTCAAACTCCAAATCATAAAATAAACTTACAATTAAAAACATACAAGACTAACAAAAACCAGAGACTCCTGACTTGACGTCAAGGTAATGACATACCAAGAGACACACCCAATATGCAAAGGTCAAGAGCTAAAAAATCATAGTCCGGTCAAGAGATCCTTGTAAAAAAAACAACACAAAGCGGATTTTGAGAAAAGGGTCATCGTGGTACACAAAACTAGCAATATATCTATTTATCCTGCAATTGTGGGTCCTACTATACAGATACAGTCCTACAGATATCGTTATGCTGTATCTGTATACTATACATATATTTCTTTAAAGCTCCACCCACTGCCGGACTGAGTATTGTTTGAACCTGTGTGACCACAGAATGTGTATTCCAGTTGCATTCCCATGACGATGACAATTGTCGATTTCAAAACTTGAATGTGTATGAATGTGTTACAAAATCAACCATGTCAATTTCAGCTTGCATCTTTAGTGAATGTCAAGTCTGAAGCGTAGCTAGGACAACTCGTACACTTCTGTTTCAAATTTTACAATGTTTTTTATTTGTTTGTACTGTTGAAATTAGTTGTTATGTTAAAATAGATAATTATATACCTTGTGCGATGTATTGTTGTTGACTATTCGAGATTCTTTTTTTGCGAACCCGTCTTCAGCGTGATGTGTAATTTTGATATTACTACGCGGGCCTCAAGGGATTCCAAATCGAAAATGAAGGCACTTAACAGTTATTGTCTATATATCTAATATATAGAAGATGTGTTACGAGTGCCAATCATACAGTTAATTCTCCATTCAATTCAAACAAAATATACAAGTTTTACATTGAGGGCAAAGGCCAAGCTCACATGAAGTTTCTTGTGCAAATAGACTCATCATCTTATGACAATACATCTACATGCCACATATTCAGAAGCAAGGTCAATTGAAAATTATATTTTGAGGTCAAGGTAATATACCGAGGAACACACTGCAACATGATGACACACCCAACGTGCATATATGAAGGTCAGGAGTCATAAAGTCAAAGTCTGATCAAATGTTCAATGTAAAAAATACACACAGCAGTCTTGCACGAAAGCTCATCACGGTACACGTTACAATGTCTTATGTCATGATGCACTACACATGCAAAATATAGAAAACCTAGGACAAAGACAGAAACACAAGACATGTGACTAAACTCAATTGAATGGTACTTGTATTGCAGGTCACTACAATTGTCTTCAACAAAGAATATAATTTATCGCAACAATGCAAAGTTAACACCGTCTTTCACTAAAGTTTGAGCAGGATTCTTTGCAACGATTATCTTACCAAGTTGTTAATTGAGAATCGAGTCGTGCAGTTATGTCAATAAATTAAAACGGTGAGATTAGACATTAAAACACTAAAGTCTTCTTTATTAGATTTACCTGGATTTGAGTTAGTTCATTAGTTTAGTGTTTTTACAAAATGTTTTGGAACACCAACATAAAATTTTACTATTTTACTTATAAAATTCAAAATTTAAGAATAGCCAGATTCCAATAGACCACTTTCGAGTTCATCCGTCACCGAAAAAAACTCGTCAATTATACGCGCCTTTATGACGTCATTTACCAGATAGAGGGGGTCGCCTGTATCCCTGCACTATTAATGTTCATCAAGCGTCTGAGTGATCGTCATTGTGCAGGATAAACTATAAATAATTGTTGTTCTGTAGGTACTTAATGACAATTCCCTAATGACAGCAGTGCTGATTGTCAATTTTGAGAATTCAATTTGTCGAATAATTCGTACAATATAGAATTTTAAGTTTTTCAACCACTCTGAACATTGGAACGGAAGTGACGACGCCCCTGAACGCACAAATGACGTTCACTAAAACCAGAGTTTTTGACGGAAATGCGTCGAACTCGAAAGTTGTCTATTTAACTATACAGAGAACAATAGCTGAGTGTATCTATTCAATGGGGCAATAGAACAAACAAAAGTTTGAATACCCTGCCCAAGAGGAGATGACTCTGTCGAAAAATTCAATAAATACGAAGCTTATTAGGGATCAATTACTAATTCAGAGCTCCAGTACTTCTATTTTAATTTTTACAATTTCAAACACTTATAAATAAAATTGAGAATGAAAATGGGGAATGTGTCATAGAGACAGATTCAGATTCAGATTCAATATTTTATTAGAGTCTCACCACTTGCAATACATATAATACAATCATCATAATATATACATTAAATAAAACAGTAATTTTATAAATTAAAATACCAGTGCCATTCTATAAAAAATTATGAGAGACTAGAAATCAATATAAATTATTAATCATATATATATATTTATCATATCTCTTAAACATTTTCATTATGTAAAAGTATGAAACTTACTACATTTATGATGTCTATGAAATATTTCAGGTCTGTAAAAAACATAGTTATCAATTAAGCATATAAAAAACTATTTCTTCTACTTAAAATTTTAATGCAGGTCTTGGCAACTATATCAAAACAATCAGTACTTTTAAAAAGGTATGTAAACTTCTCATCATCAGATAAAATATTTAAATCACCACTTCTTCTTTTAACTTTCTCGAAATTGACAATCAGCACTGCTGTCATTAGGGGATTGTCGTCAAGTGCCTACAGAATAACCATTATTTCTAGTTCATCCTGCACAATGACGATCACTAAGACGCACGCTTGATAAACGTAAATAGTGCAGGGATAAAGGCGACCCCGTCTATCTGGTAAATGACATCATAAATGCGTGCCTAATAGACGAGTTATTTCCGGCGACGGATGAACTCTAAAGTAGTCTATTGATTTTGCTCAAAGGTCAGTATTTTTGTGATTTTACTTTTCAATTATCATCATTCATATAAAGAGGTGGAGGCTTCAATTTTATTTGCGCTATAGTTTACTAGCCATTGCATTAACCAATTGTTGATAGTCTCTATATCAGAATTACGTTTGCTCGCTGCTGCATATTCATCTTCAACTACTATTAAAATAGAAGAATCGTCAGCATATAGTTTTATATTACAGTGTATGTCGTTTACAAGGTCATTTATATATACTAAAAAAAGTAAGGGGCCTAATATTGATCCTTGGGGGACGCCAGCATTTACACCAAAAGTATCACAGGATTGACCTGAGGAAAATACCACTTTTTGTTTTCGATTTGATAAATAGCTCATAAACCTTTTTAATAGGTTTCCTTGTATGCCAATAGTTTTAAGTTTATAAACTAGGCCTTCATGCAAGACTCGATCGACAGCTCGACCAATATCCAAATCACATCACGAATCTCTTTTCCTGCGTCAAGAGCTTTGCCAAATAAATATGATATATGCAAGAGTTGGTTAATTGTAGAATCCCCAGGCAGGAAACATGACTGGACACTTGCAATTAGGTCTTTCCACTTAAATTTTCTGTGAAAAGACCTATTGTTTTTCTTCTGAATATTGTTTTTTTTCTTCCGCCTAATTTTGTTCTTGCGATAAATATTCGTTTCGCAATACTAATGATTTTTTTCATCAATTTTTGTAAACAAGAATATATTTTTTTTGGATCTGTTAATCTCTAATTTCACGGACTGTCTTATGCAATAAAATATGTTTTGTTTTAAATCTATTTTGAATTCCGATATAAACAAGGTTAAATGATGAAAAGATAAAGCTCAGATATCTTATTTGTAAATTTAAAATGCAAGCATAGTACAGGAAAGGACGTTTGTCTTTCTCATTTTCAAAACATGTAAAGGATTTCCTAACATTCCCGGTTTGAAAATATAGTCGGAAACAATGTTGTGTTCGAAGGACATCCCAGGAATTGTTATTTTGTCATTCTTCCTGATCATGTCCTTTACAGATAAATAGTCTACCTATGTGTCTGTCAATAACTAATTTAGAAAATAGATTGCATATAAAATTCACTTTTCACTTTCAAACTTGAAAAAAATATATTAAAGGAACATTTTTACGTTATACATATTGTTCAACCTGTCGTAAATGCACCATTTATCCTTTGGTTGTCCAGGTTAAGTTTTTAGGAATATCTCCATAATTTAGGGGTAAGATCATTAACGTTATGAGCCGTATTGATCATTGTCTTATGAAAACTAGTAATTTATCCATAGTAATAACATAGTAGACGGATATCTTAGATAAGGAGTTCTTTTAATTGCCCAAAAAAGTGAAGATATCAAGTACCAACGGGAGCCTATAATGAACACTTTTTTGTTTTGCGTGGTTGTCAGAAAGTTCAATTTTATACTAAATCAAGGTCAAAAGCTTAAATTGTAAAGTTCTTGATTGTGTAAAAAAATACAGAAAGCAGCTTTTTTACACGTACAAAGCTATAAACGTAAACAATACAAGAAAACATATGACACTTAAAAACAGAATAAAGATCAAAGTCACGGGAAAAATCCAATGCATTTATTACAGCATTTAACCAGTGTCTAAGTAGAAAATTGATGAACTAGTTGTAAGGAACTTCTTTTCTTTTTCTACATAAAAGTTCATTGGAAGGTACCAAGACTTATTGATAAATATTCCGTATCAAATTCATGAGTAATACACGATGGTTTTGAAGTATAGATTCTAGGCACTGAAGTTGTTTATCATTTTAACTACGTGCTCAATTATTTTGGTAATATATTTTGTTATCCCAACAACGTGTTGTTTTGCTCTTGTCATCTGTTTTAATCTTGTCTTTCATTTTGATTTATGTGGTTTGACTTTGTACCATTTTAATTTCCTTTGTTGATATTTACTTGTTTTAATTTCGTTGATTAAGATTATAACACGATGTTGACGTTGACTCGTGTACCACTTTTTTTTACATGGTTACCTATTATGTGTTCTTGGTTTGTTCACAGGTTTTTGTTAATATAATGGAATATTATGCAACTGACATACAAGAGGCAGGTTGAGAAAGCTACAAATCCAGGTTTAATTCACAATTTTACACATAAAAAAATGTCTGTATCAATTTAGGAATATGAGAGTTGTTATCTATACGTTTGATGTGTTTGAGGCTTTATTTTCCATTTGCTTAGGTACTTTACGCTAATTATTTCCCTCGGAGTTCGGTACTCTTTTTTTTTTTACCTTTTTCCATATACCTGATATTACACAAATTGTTATCAGAAAATTATCTCAACACACTTGAAAAAAAACATGTTTACAAACTAATGTCTGGTTATTTATCTCATTGATTAAGTGTCATATTGTTTTATTCTGGTTGTGTGTGATATTTTGTAGTTTTTATAGAGGATGAAATGCAAAATAAGTCGCCATGGATTGCTACTTCATCACCAATTTGCATATCTTCTTTGATATATAGATATACTGATAATTTGATAAACATAATGACATAAAATATTTAGAAATACCATGATCATATGCTATCCATTTATCAACTGTACGACTTCTAATAGTTATCAAAGGTACCAGGATTATAATTTAATACGTCAGACCTTCCCCGCCCACCCACTCTAACTGATTGTAAGCGTATGGTCGTATGACAAAAAATGGGAGACAACTCTAGTCAAAAATGTATTTGAAAAAAAATAATAATTTTGAATTCATAAAGTGTTACGCTGATTGAAATTCTTTATCACACGTTGTATGTTAAAATAATAATAATATAAAAAACATAACATATTCTATTTTCATATAATAGAAGACACGTTTAAAACTCTTGGCTTGCTTTATTCAGATCAATTTAATAAAGAGTTACTACCATCCTCAACATTATTGTTGTTTTAGATGATTTTTTGAACGCCTATTTTACGAAAATTGGAATGTTTTTATGTGTAGCTAAACCGCTTGTCTCATACATACCAGTAATCGTGAGTGCGTTGATATTGAAACCAAATTTAACAATCGTGAGTGCGTTGATATTGAAACCAAATTTAACAGTGTTAAATTTGGTTTCAATATCAACGCACTCACGATTAGTATGTATGAGACAAGCGGTTTAGCTCAAACTAACCTTTAACTGCAGAAAAATCGGAAAAGAAAAAACTGTTCCCCAGAGTTGTCTCCCATTTTCTTATGGTTGCAACTTTCAGTTAAGTAACGACCTTCCGATTACCACCAGTGACTCTGTGATCCACTATCTTAGATTTAATGCAATCAGTATGCATCAGCATAAGGGTACAGCTAGTTCGCATATCATTTAGCATGCCAAGGATTAAGATACAATTTAAAAAGTTAAAATTTTATCAAAGATACCACGTTTAGTAGTCGGGTTTTCGATACTGTAATCAATCAGCTGAAAATAAATCGGTCTTCAATGACACCAATTTAGCCAAATAAAGTGGGAAACGCCCGAGGATATGGAATGTTCTTTGAAATAAACCAATATGTTTGAAGACTAAACACATTAAAAGTCGGATAGCATTTGTGTCAGCATAAACCTACCTTCTACAAATAACATAAATGAGACTAATTGTACCGCAGCATATGATCAAATTATAATTTTTGATAAATAAAGTTTATTAATCGCTTCGAACGCATGTATTTAAAAAAGAGGGACGAAAAATACCAGAGGAACAGTCAAACTCATAAATCGAAAATAAACTGACAACGTCATGGCTAAAAATGAAACAAACAGACAAACAATAGTTCACATGACACAACAAAGAAAACTAACGAATAAGCAACACGAACCCCACCAAAAACTAGGGGTGATCTCAGGTGCTCCGAAAGAGTAAGCAGATCCTGCTCCACATGTGGCACCCGTCGTGTTGCTTATGTTACAATATTGCAAATCCGTTAAGTAGTCTGATTCGGTAGGTCACAATCATGATGGGTAGGGAATTGTAGTTACGACATAAGGAAAATATCAGATATCATCTGTGAAACGGTTATCCAACTCGTGATGGCGTCCGTAAAATTTACAAAGGGATTATTTCAACTTCACCATTTGGAACTCTTGGTTAAATAGCTTCCGTGTGAGCAGCAATACTCTGTCAAGAAAATCACGATATGAATGCAAGCGCGTGAATATCATATAAATTGGTAGAAATATACCCCGTATGAAGGTAATTTTGGGTTTTCGTCGTGTTTTTTCCCCCAATATTTATAACTACATGTATTTATTGATCTCTCTCTCAAGTTTGATTGAGGTCTACAATTTGAATATAAACACAAAAGAAAGAAAATATAACATCAAACAAGATATTAAAACATTTTTTTAGCAAGCCGTTCTCCATAAATATTATAGATTAACAAAAGATAGATTTAAAAAACAAGTATCAAGTGTTGAATAGTTCAGTTTTTCTTGAAATGTTTGGTCACATTGAAAAAAAGCAGTTTGCCAAAACAAAACGCATGGATTATATTTCTTCAACACACTAACGGCGTGTGACAATGAAGTTGTTACGCAAATCTTAAATGCACTTGAACTCCACTTCTAGGTACTTATGTGTTCCGCGGCAAGGGTCTCCATATTGACGGTTGGTTGGTTTCAATAAACAAAATCTTTTGCCATTGCATTGCGCTTTGACCTTACTGTTTGACCTTGATGAACTGCAATGAGTTGTTTTGACTTTTCCAGGGCATACAGATGAATCAGTGGACCGCCCATATATTGCTGATCGTACCGATATTGTCAACGGATATGGACATTTGATGTATGCAGACTTGTTCTCACATACCATGAAGGCACACCCATTTACTGAAATATACAAAGGTATGTCATTTTCAAACATCATTAAAGATTGCAGATTCAGTGTTTAGAATGGATGATGAAAATTAAGTTGAAAGTAAAATATTTATATCAATAGACATATAGATATAGATGGATGTGGTGTAAGTGCCAAGGAGACAACTCTCAATACAAATAACAATTTATAAAAGTAAACCATTAAAGGTCAAATTTTGTATTTTTGTGTTTATGATCGATTAATTATTTTATACAACTTAAATGGAGATGGGAGATTTTGTTTTATTAGTCAAATAGACAGGAACGCGTATTTTTTTCATTCTTTGAATTATAAATTTATTTTTAACATCTTAATTTTCCCCTCTTGTTAAATTCTAATTTATTTTGACTAAAAAATCAAACCCGACGTTTTATTTTTATGTTTCTGTAATTCAGATTTTATTGAATTTTCAAATATTTGCCTCGAGCACCACCGAAGATTCATCTTTTGTCGAAAAGCGTATCTTGTGCAGTAAAGTTAATAGCGTCAATGTTATAAGATATTGTTTCATAATTGAGTAAAGCTGTAAAAACGACCAGAAGCATTCAAAAATACACTAAAAAACAACACAGTAAGAAAAAGATATTAAAAAAACTTACCGTGTGTAACAAAAACTGCCAAAACAAAGAAACCTGCGAAAAACGTCAACTGCATCCTTAAAAACCTTGAAATAAAACAATTTAAAGTTGTATTAGAAAGAACATACATACAACCTGAATTCTAAATAGTTCTTATATTATATGATGTGCGTATGACTTGTTTGCGATTTTTTTTTTCATTTTCACTTCCCATACATTCAAAAAGAGCTTTTAGTCGATACTCAATATCAATGACATTGAACGTTTCTCTCCCCTCCTTTTTCTTTAAAAGGTTTATTTGCTAAAAATAAAAATAACGAACTTTTTGGGATGAGAATTATAAAATTTAACACATTTCTTCTAAGGTGAAAGGTTTATAAATCAAGCCGCAGACATATACAATTTGCCCAGAAGTCCTGTTGAACTGTAATTATTCAGTTTTGCGGTGAAAATTTCAGATCAATAATCTATGGAAAAAAATGCTTGTCATGCTATATTGCCGTAAAATATCTAACAAAAAATATATAATTTTCTATATATGGAAAATCTTTAAAAAAAAATCGGTCGATTATCATATCTTTCATAAGTTGACTTGTAACTTCACACTTCCGAAATGATACGTAACGGTTGTTCAATTTTATTCTTTAAAAAAAAAGAAATTTGAATAGAAGAAAGATATTCGGTATACTTAGAAGGCGATACAATGTTTTTCCAATGAATACATTATTTTGTTTGTATTTTTTTTTGTAAGTAAGAATATGTTTTTTTTTATTCAGTTAAACTTTAATTTCACGAACTGTCTTATGTCACGTAATAAAAGATGGTTTTCGGAATATATTTTGAAATCTAATCTAAACCAAAGTAAAATGATCAAAACAAACCTAGTTAGTTTTGTTTGTAAATATTATTTTGTGTTTAATCCAACTCATGACATTTCCAAAGCATTGCTTTCATTTGTTATGTATGAAGTATGCCATCCAAATCACCAATAAAGCGATGCCTTACAAAAAAGAAAATGTGGTATGATTGCCAATGAGACCACTCTCAAAAAAGAGACCAAAATGACACAAACATTAACAACTATAGGTCACCGTACGGCCTTTAACAATTAGCAGAGCCCATACCGCATAGTCAGCTATAAAAGGCTCTATATGACAATGTAAGGGGAAATTACGGCCTTATTTATATATAAAAAAAAAATGAACGAACAACAAATATGTAACACATAAAAAAAACCGACAACCACTGAATTACAGGCTCCTGACTTGGGACATACATACAAAATGTGGCAGGGTTAAACATCACAACCTCTTCCCTAACCTGGGACATTGGTATAACAGTACAACATAAGAACGAACTATAAAAATATGATTCAGTTGTTTTCCAGTGTATACATTGTTGACTACTTTAAGCGATTATACATTTATTTTTTAATTCTGTTACCATTTTTTACTTTAATTTCAAAATACTTTTACTTTAACGGGGCACTAGCTACGAGATATATAAGAAAATCTAAAGTTTGATTTTTTTCTGTTCAATCAATAATGAAAGTAAAATAGTGAGATAACAATTCGCTTTTTGCAGCCAAAAAGGTTCAATTTTGTCAAATTACCGGCTAAGAAACATTGATAATTAGTAATTCACTTGCAAGTGAATGAGTCGACCTCTTCAAATTCGTATTCATGTGAACTTCAATTTAACCCCTAGCCAGAGATTGACAACGCATGATTTATACGTGTACCGGTTATTTAATGGCAACAATGAAAGTGGAACTACGGCAAATCATTTGATTACTAATTCGATGCACATAAAATCATTCTTATACGGTTAAAAACAATGAGAAACATCTATTTTTAATCTATTAAATAAAATCAAACAGACCTATAAATATCCAATTGCATGTGTTGGTTTAATCTATTCATATCTTTTTTATGTTTACATCGCTTATATGGTCATGTGAGGTCGAATCGATAGTTAATTGGATGTCGTAAGGACTAAAATACACACGTAACGAACCTATATATTATCTACCCCATGCTCTGTAAACTGTTTATTTTAGACTCTAGATAGTATGATAAATGTTTTATTAAATAAAATATGAGAATTTGAGTCAAATTGGTAACCATGAATTTGATAGCTAGTGCCCCTTTAACTATCTCTCGTGTCAAAAATATATTGATATATTTTTTTAAAATTTATTTTAAAGTACACAATGAATTAAGTTATTTAATTAATTTTTTCCTATACTCTTACCTTAAATCGACCTCAAAAGCTTCAGTTAAATGATGAAAACCAACAGAGATCTGCTGATTTTATAAAATGAACACTACCAATGAAATGCAAGCAAGCAAGGGCGTTTGTCTTTATCATTTTCAAAACATATAAAGGATTTCCTAACACTCCCGGTTTGAGTATAGTCGGAAACAATTTTATGTTCGTTGTTCCTCCTAGGACTTGTTTTTTTGTCATTCTTCCTGACCATGCATGTCCTTGACAGATAAACAGTCTTCCTCTATTTCCGTCAGTGTATTGATTTGAACTTATTTTTGGTGCAAATTATATCAAAATTGTAGAAAAGTCTATCGACTCTTGCTCAAAATATGGACAATTTTTTGTTATGGACCTCTGTAATTCAGTTTGACAGCTTAAGACATAGACATTTTTAACCTTTTTCAAACTGGACCAAATAACCACTAGATCTTTGCCTACAAAATCATGCCGCGAAATTTTACATGTAATTTAATTTCCTACTTTATGCATATAAGATATACAGAAATAAATTTTTAAGGTGTATTAACACAATTTGTTAAAGACTGTTTACACTAGGGACTCTATTTGAAGACAACGAAAATCAAAAGACGATAATGGTCCCCGGACCTTAAATTTTGCATGTTTATATGTGATGTCAATTTTATTCAAGAGAGTTTAATTTTGCAAACTTGTTCCTTTTGAAATTAGTATTTTTGTGTGTTTGACGAATAAAAACTGGAAGAGGGGCAAAAGATACAAGAGTGACAATCAAACTCATAGATTATGGCTAAATTTAGTGCTGTGATTCAAAGAATAATTATCAAGATTTAACATTTATATTCCAATTGATATTATTAACTTGTTACGTACATATTAATGTTTGCACCTTGCTAATTGAATAGGATGTAAATACAGTTATGTCTTTAAGTTCATAATGTGCTGTTTAATATATAAATATATTTAATAAATAAAAGATTTGGAAAATACATTGAAGGTATAAAAAGTCATGAGAATTCCGAATGCAATAAGGTATTATCCGGGCACTCTGGTTCTAAACCTTGGTTCCTTCTGGGTTTTCTGGTTCTGAACCTTGGTGTTTTGGTTCGAAACCATGGTAACTGGTTCAACATCCGGGTTGTTTGGTTAAGGCAACCCAACTTCTTGGTTCCATCTGGGTTTTATTCTAGATCATTCTAATGTTCCCATTGAACATAACAGAAAATAACCGCAAGTCTCCGAATAAAAAGGTAAAGTAGGTCAAAGACGCTAAAAATTATTTTATAATATTACGACGCCCCCCCCCCCCCCCCCCCCCCCCCTTAGGAACATTTCTGGATCCGCCACTGTCTAGACATATGTACGTAAATAAGGGATGAGTATAAAAGAAAAAAAAAGGAAAATAAAACGACTGTTCACGTAAATATGTCTAGACAGTGGCGTCCGTTGAACATAACAGAAGATAACCGCAAGTCTCCGAATAAAAAGGTTAAAGTAGGACAAAGATGCTAAAATTATTTTAAAAACATTAAAAACATTTTAACATGATATGTTGAACATTTTAGCATCGACGGTAAAGGAAGCTATAAGGTATAATTTATCTTATCCATAATCATTTTAATTATTTTGATAAAGAAACTAGATAAAAAATAAAGCATCATATAGAAAACAAACCGAAGTATACAGTACATCGAACATCCTTTTATTTAATTCAGTCGTTTTATTTTCCTTTTTTTTTCTTTTATACTCATCCCTTATTTACGTACATATGTCTAAGACAGTGGCGGATCCAGAAATTTTCCTAAGGGGGGGGGGGGGGTGGGGGGGCCGTCGTAATATTATAAAATAATTTTAGCGTCTTTGACCTACTTTACCTTTTTATTCGGAGACTTGCGGTTATTTTCTGTTATGTTCAATGGGAACATTAGAATGATCTAGAATAAAAACCCAGATGGAACCAAGAAGTTGGGTTGCCTTAACCAAACAACCCGGATGTTGAACCAGTTACCATGGTTTCGAACCAAAACACCAAGGTTCAGAACCAGAAAACCCAGAAGGAACCAAGGTTTAGAACCAGAGTGCCCGGATATAACCTTATTGCATTCGGAATTCTCATGACTTTTTATACCTTCAATGTATTTTCCAAATCATTTATTTATTAAATATATTTATATATTAAACAGCACATTATGAACTTAAAGACATAACTGTATTTACATCCTATTCAATTAGCAAGGTGCAAACATTAATATGTACGTAACAAGTTAATAATATCAATTGGAATATAAATGTTAAATCTTGATAATTATTCTTTGAATCACAGCACTAAATTTAGCCATAATCTATGAGTTTGATTGTCACTCTTGTATCTTTTGCCCCTCTTCCAGTTTTTATTCGTCAAACACACAAAAATACTAATTTCAAAAGGAACAAGTTTGCAAAATTAAACTCTCTTGAATAAAATTGACATCACATATAAACATGCAAAATTTAAGGTCCGGGGACCATTATCGTCTTTTGATTTTCGTTGTCTTCAAATAGAGTCCCTAGTGTAAACAGTCTTTAAACAAATTGTGTTAATACACCTTAAAAATTTATTTCTGTATATCTTATATGCATAAAGTAGGAAATTAAATTACATGTAAAATTTCGAGGCATGATTTTGTAGGCAAAGATCTAGTGGTTATTTGGTCCAGTTTGAAAAAGGTTAAAAATGTCTATGTCTTAAGCTGTCAAACTGAATTACAGAGGTCCATAACAAAAAATTGTCCATATTTTGAGCAAGAGTCGATAGACTTTTCTACAATTTTGATATAATTTGCACCAAAAACAAGTTCAAATCAATACACTGACGGAAATAGAGGAAGACTGTTTATCTGTCAAGGACATGCATGGTCAGGAAGAATGACAAAAAAAACAAGTCCTAGGAGGAACAACGAACATAAAATTGTTTCCGACTATACTCAAACCGGGAGTGTTAGGAAATCCTTTATATGTTTTGAAAATGATAAAGACAAACGCCCTTGCTTGCTTGCATTTCATTGGTAGTGTTCATTTTATAAAATCAGCAGATCTCTGTTGGTTTTCATCATTTAACTGAAGCTTTTGAGGTCGATTTAAGGTAAGAGTATAGGAAAAAATTAATTAAATAACTTAATTCATTGTGTACTTTAAAATAAATTTTAAAAAAAATATATCAATATATTTTTGACACGAGAGATAGTTAAAGGGGCACTAGCTATCAAATTCATGGTTACCAATTTGACTCAAATTCTCATATTTTATTTAATAAAACATTTATCATACAATCTAGAGTCTAAAATAAACAGTTTACAGAGCATGGGGTAGATAATATATAGGTTCGTTACGTGTGTATTTTAGTCCTTACGACATCCAATTAACTATCGATTCGACATCACATGACCATATAAGCGATGTAAACATAAAAAAGATATGAATAGATTAAACCAACACATGCAATTGGATATTTATAGGTCTGTTTGATTTTATTTAATAGATTAAAAATAGATGTTTCTCATTGTTTTTAACCGTATAAGAATGATTTTATGTGCATCGAATTAGTAATCAAATGATTTGCCGTAGTTCCACTTTCATTGTTGCCATTAAATAACCGGTACACGTATAAATCATGCGTTGTCAATCTCTGGCTAGGGGTTAAATTGAAGTTCACATGAATACGAATTTGAAGAGGTCGACTCATTCACTTGCAAGTGAATTACTAATTATCAATGTTTCTTAGCCGGTAATTTGACAAAATTGAACCTTTTTGGCTGCAAAAAGCGAATTGTTATCTCACTATTTCACTTTCATTATTGATTGAACAGAAAAAAATCAAACTTTAGATTTTCTTATATATCTCGTAGCTAGTGCCCCGTTAAAGTAAAAGTATTTTGAAATTAAAGTAAAAAATGGTAACAGAATTAAAAAATAAATGTATAATCGCTTAAAGTAGTCAACAATGTATACACTGGAAAACAACTGAATCATATTTTTATAGTTCGTTCTTATGTTGTACTGTTATACCAATGTCCCAGGTTAGGGAAGAGGTTGTGATGTTTAACCCTGCCACATTTTGTATGTATGTCCCAAGTCAGGAGCCTGTAATTCAGTGGTTGTCGGTTTTTTTTTATGTGTTACATATTTGTTGTTCGTTCATTTTTTTTTTATATATAAATAAGGCCGTAATTTCCCCTTACATTGTCATATAGAGCCTTTTATAGCTGACTATGCGGTATGGGCTCTGCTAATTGTTAAAGGCCGTACGGTGACCTATAGTTGTTAATGTTTGTGTCATTTTGGTCTCTTTTTTGAGAGTGGTCTCATTGGCAATCATACCACATTTTCTTTTTTGTAAGGCATCGCTTTATTGGTGATTTGGATGGCATACTTCATACATAACAAATGAAAGCAATGCTTTGGAAATGTCATGAGTTGGATTAAACACAAAATAATATTTACAAACAAAACTAACTAGGTTTGTTTTGATCATTTTACTTTGGTTTAGATTAGATTTCAAAATATATTCCGAAAACCATCTTTTATTACGTGACATAAGACAGTTCGTGAAATTAAAGTTTAACTGAATAAAACAAAACATATTCTTACTTACAAAAAAAAAATACAAACAAAATAATTTATTCATTGGAAAAACATTGTATCGCCTTCTAAGTATACCGAATATCTTTCTTCTATTCAAATTTCTTTTTTTTTAAAGAATAAAATTGAACAACCGTTACGTATCATTTCGGAAGTGTGAAGTTACAAGTCAACTTATGAAAGATATGATAATCGACCGATTTTTTTTTTAAAGATTTTCCATATATAGAAAATTATATATTTTTTGTTAGATATTTTACGGCAATATAGCATGACAAGCATTTTTTTCCATAGATTATTGATCTGAAATTTTCACCGCAAAACTGAATAATTACAGTTCAACAGGACTTCTGGGCAAATTGTATATGTCTGCGGCTTGATTTATAAACCTTTCACCTTAGAAGAAATGTGTTAAATTTTTTAATTCTCATCCCAAAAAGTTCGTTATTTTTATTTTTAGCAAATAAACCTTTTAAAGAAAAAGGAGGGGAGAGAAACGTTCAATGTCATTGATATTGAGTATCGACTAAAAGCTCTTTTTGAATGTATGGGAAGTGAAAATGAAAAAAAAAGTCATACGCACATCATATAATATAAGAACTATTTAGAATTCAGGTTGTATGTATGTTCTTTCTAATACAACTTTAAATTGTTTTATTTCAAGGTTTTTAAGGATGCAGTTGACGTTTTTCGCAGGTTTCTTTGTTTTGGCAGTTTTTGTTACACACGGTAAGTTTTTTTAATATCTTTTTCTTACTGTGTTGTTTTTTAGTGTATTTTTGAATGCTTCTGGTCGTTTTTACAGCTTTACTCAATTATGAAACAATATCTTATAACATTGACGCTATTAACTTTACTGCACAAGATACGCTTTTCGACAAAAGATGAATCTTCGGTGGTGCTCGAGGCAAATATTTGAAAATTCAATAAAATCTGAATTACAGAAACATAAAAATAAAACGTCGGGTTTGATTTTTTAGTCAAAATAAATTAGAATTTAACAAGAGGGGAAAATTAAGATGTTAAAAATAAATTTATAATTCAAAGAATGAAAAAAATACGAAAATACTAACTACAATCAAGATAAGACAAGAAAATATGTTGTTCGGTTGCGTTCCTGTCTATTTGACTAATAAAACAAAATCTCCCATCTCCATTTAAGTTGTATAAAATAATTAATCGATCATAAACACAAAAATACAAAATTTGACCTTTAATGGTTTACTTTTATAAATTGTTATTTGTATTGAGAGTTGTCTCCTTGGCACTTACACCACATCCTTCTATATCTATATGTCTATTGATATAAATATTTTACTTTCAACTTAATTTTCATCATCCATTCTAAACACTGAATCTGCAATCTTTAATGATGTTTGAAAATGACATACCTTTGTATATTTCAGTAAATGGGTGTGCCTTCATGGTATGTGAGAACAAGTCTGCATACATCAAATGTCCATATCCGTTGACAATTTCGGTACGATCAGCAATATATGGGCGGTCCACTGATTCATCTGTATGCCCTGGAAAAGTCAAAACAACTCATTGCAGTTCATCAAGGTCAAACAGTAAGGTCAAAGCGCAATGCAATGGCAAAAGATTTTGTTTATTGAAACCAACCAACCGTCAATATGGAGACCCTTGCCGCGGAACACATAAGTACCTAGAAGTGGAGTTCAAGTGCATTTAAGATTTGCGTAACAACTTCATTGTCACACGCCGTTAGTGTGTTGAAGAAAAATAATCCATGCGTTTTGTTTTGGCAAACTGCTTTTTTTCAATGTGACCAAACATTTCAAGAAAAACTGAACTATTCAACACTTGATACTTGTTTTTTAAATCTATCTTTTGTTAATCTATAATATTTATGGAGAACGGCTTGCTAAAAAAATGTTTTAATATCTTGTTTGATGTTATATTTTCTTTCTTTTGTGTTTATATTCAAATTGTAGACCTCAATCAAACTTGAGAGAGAGATCAATAAATACATGTAGTTATAAATATTGGGGGAAAAACACGACAAAAACCCAAAATTACCTTCATACGGGGTATATTTCTACCAATTTATATGATATTCACGCGCTTGCATTCATATCGTGATTTTCTTGACAGAGTATTGCTGCTCACACGGAAGCTATTTAACCAAGAGTTCCAAATGGTGAAGTTGAAATAATCCCTTTGTAAATTTTACGGACGCCATCACGAGTTGGATAACCGTTTCACAGATGATATCTGATATTTTCCTTATGTCGTAACTACAATTCCCTACCCATCATGATTGTGACCTACCGAATCAGACTACTTAACGGATTTGCAATATTGTAACATAAGCAACACGACGGGTGCCACATGTGGAGCAGGATCTGCTTACTCTTTCGGAGCACCTGAGATCACCCCTAGTTTTTGGTGGGGTTCGTGTTGCTTATTCGTTAGTTTTCTTTGTTGTGTCATGTGAACTATTGTTTGTCTGTTTGTTTCATTTTTAGCCATGACGTTGTCAGTTTATTTTCGATTTATGAGTTTGACTGTTCCTCTGGTATTTTTCGTCCCTCTTTTTTAAATACATGCGTTCGAAGCGATTAATAAACTTTATTTATCAAAAATTATAATTTGATCATATGCTGCGGTACAATTAGTCTCATTTATGTTATTTGTAGAAGGTAGGTTTATGCTGACACAAATGCTATCCGACTTTTAATGTGTTTAGTCTTCAAACATATTGGTTTATTTCAAAGAACATTCCATATCCTCGGGCGTTTCCCACTTTATTTGGCTAAATTGGTGTCATTGAAGACCGATTTATTTTCAGCTGATTGATTACAGTATCGAAAACCCGACTACTAAACGTGGTATCTTTGATAAAATTTTAACTTTTTAAATTGTATCTTAATCCTTGGCATGCTAAATGATATGCAAACTAGCTGTACCCTTATGCTGATGCATACTGATTGCATTAAATCTAAGATAGTGGATCACAGTGTCACTGGTGGTAATCGGAAGGTCGTTACTTAACTGAAAGTTGCAACCATAAGAAAATGGGAGACAACTCTGGGGAACAGTTTTTTCTTTTCCGATTTTTCTGCAGTTAAAGGTTAGTTTGAGCTAAACCGCTTGTCTCATACATACTAATCGTGAGTGCGTTGATATTGAAACCAAATTTAACACTGTTAAATTTGGTTTCAATATCAACGCACTCACGATTGTTAAATTTGGTTTCAATATCAACGCACTCACGATTGTTAAATTTGGTTTCAATATCAACGCACTCACGATTGTTAAATTTGGTTTCAATATCAACGCACTCACGATTGTTAAATTTGGTTTCAATATCAACGCACTCACGATTGTTAAATTTGGTTTCAATATCAACGCACTCACGATAACTGGTATGTATGAGACAAGCGGTTTAGCTACACATAAAAACGTTCCAATTTTCGTAAAATAGGCGTTCAAAAAATCATCTAAAACAACAATAATGTTGAGGATGGTAGTAACTCTTTATTAAATTGATCTGAATAAAGCAAGCCAAGAGTTTTAAACGTGTCTTCTATTATATGAAAATAGAATATGTTATGTTTTTTTTTATTTATTATTATTTTAACATACAACGTGTGATAAAGAATTTCAATCAGCGTAACACTTTATGAATTCAAAATTATTATTTTTTTTCAAATACATTTTTGACTAGAGTTGTCTCCCATTTTTTGTCATACGACCATACGCTTACAATCAGTTAGAGTGGGTGGGCGGGGAAGGTCTGACGTATTAAATTATAATCCTGGTACCTTTGATAACTATTAGAAGTCGTACAGTTGATAAATGGATAGCCTATGATCATGGTATTTCTAAATATTTTATGTCATTATGTTTATCAAATTATCAGTATATCTATATATCAAAGAAGATATGCAAATTGGTGATGAAGTAGCAATCCATGGCGACTTATTTTGCATTTCATCCTCTATAAAAACTACAAAATATCACACACAACCAGAATAAAACAATATGACACTTAATCAATGAGATAATTAACCAGACATTAGTTTGTAAACATGTTTTTTTTTCAAGTGTGTTGAGATAATTTTCTGTTAACAATTTGTGTAATATCAGGTATATGGAAAAAGGTAAAAAAAAAAAAGAGTACCCAACTCCGAGGGAAATAATTAGCGTAAAGTACCTAAGCAAATGGAAAATAAAGCCTCAAACACATCAAACGTATAGATAACAACTCTCATATTCCTAAATTTATACAGACATTTTTTTATGTGTAAAATTGTGAATTAAACCTGGATTTGTAGCTTTCTCAACCTGCCTCTTGTATGTCAGTTGCATAATATTCCATTATATTAACAAAAACCTGTGAACAAACCAAGAACACATAATAGGTAACCATGTAAAAAAAAGTGGTACACGAGTCAACGTCAACATCGTGTTATAATCTTAATCAACGAAATTAAAACAAGTAAATATCAACAAAGGAAATTAAAATGGTACAAAGTCAAACCACATAAATCAAAATGAAAGACAAGATTAAAACAGATGACAAGAGCAAAACAACACGTTGTTGGGATAACAAAATATATTACCAAAATAATTGAGCACGTAGTTAAAATGATAAACAACTTCAGTGCCTAGAATCTATACTTCAAAACCATCGTGTATTACTCATGAATTTGATACGGAATATTTATCAATAAGTCTTGGTACCTTCCAATGAACTTTTATGTAGAAAAAGAAAAGAAGTTCCTTACAACTAGTTCATCAATTTTCTACTTAGACACTGGTTAAATGCTGTAATAAATGCATTGGATTTTTCCCGTGACTTTGATCTTTATTCTGTTTTTAAGTGTCATATGTTTTCTTGTATTGTTTACGTTTGTAGCTTTGTACGTGTAAAAAAGCTGCTTTCTGTATTTTTTTACACAATCAAGAACTTTACAATTTAAGCTTTTGACCTTGATTTAGTATAAAATTGAACTTTCTGACAACCACGCAAAACAAAAAAGTGTTCATTATAGGCTCCCGTTGGTACTTGATATCTTCACTTTTTTGGGCAATTAAAAGAACTCCTTATCTAAGATATCCGTCTACTATGTTATTACTATGGATAAATTACTAGTTTTCATAAGACAATGATCAATACGGCTCATAACGTTAATGATCTTACCCCTAAATTATGGAGATATTTCTAAAAACTTAACCTGGACAACCAAAGGATAAATGGTGCATTTACGACAGGTTGAACAATATGTATAACGTAAAAATGTTCCTTTAATATATTTTTTTCAAGTTTGAAAGTGAAAAGTGAATTTTATATGCAATCTATTTTCTAAATTAGTTATTGACAGACACATAGGTAGACTATTTATCTGTAAAGGACATGATCAGGAAGAATGACAAAATAACAATTCCTGGGATGTCCTTCGAACACAACATTGTTTCCGACTATATTTTCAAACCGGGAATGTTAGGAAATCCTTTACATGTTTTGAAAATGAGAAAGACAAACGTCCTTTCCTGTACTATGCTTGCATTTTAAATTTACAAATAAGATATCTGAGCTTTATCTTTTCATCATTTAACCTTGTTTATATCGGAATTCAAAATAGATTTAAAACAAAACATATTTTATTGCATAAGACAGTCCGTGAAATTAGAGATTAACAGATCCAAAAAAAATATATTCTTGTTTACAAAAATTGATGAAAATAATCATTAGTATTGCGAAACGAATATTTATCGCAAGAACAAAATTAGGCTGAAGAAAAAAAACAATATTCAGAAGAAAAACAATAGGTCTTTTCACAGAAAATTTAAGTGGAAAGACCTAATTGCAAGTGTCCAGTCATGTTTCCTGCCTGGGGATTCTACAATTAACCAACTCTTGCATATATCATATTTATTTGGCAAAGCTCTTGACGCAGGAAAAGAGATTCGTGATGTGATTTGGATATTGGTCGAGCTGTCGATCGAGTCTTGCATGAAGGCCTAGTTTATAAACTTAAAACTATTGGCATACAAGGAAACCTATTAAAAAGGTTTATGAGCTTTTTATCAAATCGAAAACAAAAAGTGGTATTTTCAGGTCAATCCTGTGATACTTTTGGTGTAAATGCTGGCGTCCCCCAAGGATCAATATTAGGCCCCTTACTTTTTTAGTATATATAAATGACCTTGTAAACGACATACACTGTAATATAAAACTATATGCTGACGATTCTTCTATTTTAATAGTAGTTGAAGATGAATATGCAGCAGCGAGCAAACGTAATTCTGATATAGAGACTTTCAACAATTGGTTAATGCAATGGCTAGTAAACTATAGCGCAATAAAATTGAAGCCTCCACCTCTTTATATGAATGATGATATGATTTCAGAATTAGAAATCAAAGATCACCTTGGTTAAATTTTTCATGAGGATGGTTCGTGGCATTCTCATGTCAAAAGAATAATTGAAAAGTAAAATCACAAAAATACTGACCTTTGAGCAAAATCAATAGACCACTTTAAAGTTCATCCGTCGCCGGAAATAACTCGTCTATTAGGCACGCATTTATGATGTCATTTACCAGATAGACGGGGTCGCCTTTATCCCTGTACTATTTATGTTTATCAAGCGTGCGTCTTATTGATCGTCATTGTGCAGGATGAACTAGAAATAATGGTTATTCTGTAGGCACTTGACGACAATCCCCTAATGACAGCAGTGCTGATTGTCAATTTCGAGAAAGTTAAAAGAAGAAGTGGTGATTTAAATATTTTATCTGATGATGAGAAGTTTATATACCTTTTTAAAAGTACTGATTGTTTTGATATAGTTGCCAAGACCTGCTTTAAAATTTTAAGTAGAAGAAATAGTTTTTTATATGCTTAATTGATAACTATGTTTTTACAGACCTGAAATATTTCATAGACATCATAAATGTAGTAAGTTTCATACTTTTACATAATGAAAATGTTTAAGAGATATGATAAATATATATATATAATTAATAATTTATATTGATTTCTATAGTCTCTTATAATTTTTTATAGAATGGCACTGGTATTTTAATTTATAAAATTACTGTTTTATTCAATGTATATATTATGATGATTGTATTATATGTATTGGTGAGACTCTAATAAAATATTGAATCTGAATCTGAATCTGTCTCTATGACACATTCCCCATTTTCATTCTCAATTTTATTTATAAGTGTTTGAAATTGTAAAAATTAAAATAGAAGTACTGGAGCTCTGAATTAGTAATTGATCCCTAATAAGCTTCGTATTTATTGAATTTTTCGACAGAGTCATCTCCTCTTGGGCAGGGTATTTAAACTTTTGTTTGTTCTATTGCCCCATTGAATAGATACACTCAGCTATTGTTCTCTGTATAGTTAAATAGACAACTTTCGAGTTCGACGCATTTCCGTCAAAAACTCTGGTTTTAGTGAACGTCATTTGTGCGTTCAGGGGCGTCGTCACTTCCGTTCCAATGTTCAGAGTGGTTGAAAAACTATAATTCTATATTGTACGAATTATTCGACAAATTGAATTCTCAAAATTGACAATCAGCACTGCTGTCATTAGGGAATTGTCATTAAGTACCTACAGAACAACAATTATTTATAGTTTATCCTGCACAATGGCGATCACTCAGACGCTTGATGAACATTAATAGTGCAGGGATACAGGCGACCCCCTCTATCTGGTAAATGACGTCATAAAGGCGCGTATAATTGACGAGTTTTTTTCGGTGACGGATGAACTCGAAAGTGGTCTATTGGTTTAGTCTGGCTATTCTTAAATTTTGAATTTTATAAGTAAAATAGTAAAATTTTATGTTGGTGTTCCAAAACATTTTGTAAAAACACTAAAATCTAATAAAGAAGACTTTAGTGTTTTAATGTCTAATCTCACCGTTTTAATTTATTGACATAACTGCACGACTCGATTCTCAATTAACAACTTGGTAAGATAATCGTTGCAAAGAATCCTGCTCAAACTTTAGTGAAAGACGGTGTTAACTTTGCATAGTTGCGATAAATTATATTCTTTGTTGAAGACAATTGTAGTGACCTGCAATACAAGTACCATTCAATTGAGTTTAGTTACATGTCTTGTGTTTCTGTCTTTGTCCTAGGTTTTCTATATTTTGCATGTGTAGTGCATCATGACATAAGACATTGTAACGTGTACCGTGATGAGCTTTCGTGCAAGACTGCTGTGTGTATTTTTTACATTGAACATTTGATCAGACTTTGACTTTATGACTCCTGACCTTCATATATGCACGTTGGGTGTGTCATCATGTTGCAGTGTGTTCCTCGGTATATTACCTTGTCCTCAAAATATAATTTTCAATTGACCTTGCTTCTGAATATGTGGCATGTAGATGTATTGTCATAAGATGATGAGTCTATTTGCACAAGAAACCTTATGTGAGCTTGGCCTTTGCCCTCAATGTAAAACTTGTATATTTTGTTTGAATTGAATGGAGAATTAACTGTATGATTGGCACTCGTAACACATCTTCTATATATTAGATATATAGACAATAACTGTTAAGTGCCTTTATTTTCGATTTGGAATCCCTTGAGGCCCGCGTAGTAATATCAAAATTACACATCACGCTGAAGACGGGTTCGCAAAAAAAGAATCTCGAATAGTCAACAACAATACATCGCACGAGGTATATAATTATCTATTTTAACATAACAACTAATTTCAACAGTACAAACAAATAAAAAACATTGTCAAATTTGAAACAGAAGTGTACGAGTTGTCCTAGCTACGCTTCAGACTTGACATTCACTAAAGATGCATGCTGAAATTGACATGGTTGATTTTGTAACACATTCATACACATTCAAGTTTTGAAATCGACAATTGTCATCGTCATGGGAATGCAACTGGAATACACATTCTGTGGTCACACAGGTTCAAACAATACTCAGTCCGGCAGTGGGTGGAGCTTTAAAGAAATATATGTATAGTATACAGATACAGCATAACGATATCTGTAGGACTGTATCTGTATAGTAGGACCCACAGTTGCAGGATAAATAGATATATTGCTAGTTTTGTGTACCACGATGACCCTTTTCTCAAAATCCGCTTTGTGTTGTTTTTTTTACAAGGATCCCTTGACCGGACTATGATTTTTTAGCTCTTGACCTTTGCATATTGGGTGTGTCTCTTGGTATGTCATTACCTTGACGTCAAGTCAGGAGTCTCTGGTTTTTGTTAGTCTTGTATGTTTTTAATTGTAAGTTTATTTTATGATTTGGAGTTTGAACTAGTACACATTTTGTTAAGGGCCATCTGAAGCCCGCTTTTGGGCGAGGGATTTTTCTCGCTTTGTTGAAGACCAATTTGTGGCATTTGACTGCTTTCTGCTGCTCTTTTGAAATGGTTACTGTCTCGTTTACACATTCCACATTTTCCTTCTCAATTTTCAAGAATGTTTGGTTCAGATGAAACTAAATCCTTTAATTTCCGTGAATATCAAGTAAGAAAATTTACTGCATCAGGACCGGAGCATCATGTGCTGCAGTTGTGATAGATGTTTCAATCATTTTACCTTAGATTTCATTTCATTGACATGTAGGTATGGATTGTCTGCTATTACATCTGAAAAATTCACACAGAAGGTATACGCATATCAATAAACTGAACTCAATGCTAAGAACCTTTAAAGTACACTTAGACAGAGAGCTCAATCTAGTGAAACACTTTGTTAAGTACGTTGGTCACATTTAACTTGAAATCTCACTGTCTGTTAGCAAACTGCACCGAGATCCTGAAAAGTTAAGTCTATTAAAAAAAGAATTCAATGGAAGTAAATAAGCTGATTACTGAAATAAATATAGAATATGTCTATTAACCACAGATGCCCCTGCTTGTGAAAAAAAATGAGTAAACTTCCACATATAGATGCAGGATTCGCGTACTTTTGACCGTTTTGTGACCATAAGCATTGTGAATAAGTTTCAAAACATTTGGTTGAGGCAAATTAAAGTTAAAGAACGGAAACACCAGATTTAGCTGTTTTCCTTTTTCAAGGCTTCGGGTTGACATTGGCTCAATATCTTTAATTGTTTTTACATAGGCGGTAATGGTAACATTTTTTCCTGTAGCTCAGTCCATATCGTTAACTTGGATATGTATGATAGCTCGTTTAGAAGCTGTGACATTTTCACATGTTTGGTTAAAATTCCGGGTACGAAGTGAGATTACTTTTTCCGTAAATTAGCAAACCCCGAACATCCTTTTGTGATGCGGCTCCTTGTGGTAAAATATCCCCTTTTTAACACAATAAGTTCTTTGAAAATTTAATACTTTGAACACATTCAATAACTCCATAGTTTTTACACATTTATGCTATGTTCCTCTACTTTCCTAATCACCACAAATAATTAAGTTCGGTCATATGTTAAAAATAGAAACATGTCCAATATCACTACACAGAGATTTTTTCTTTACACGCGACTTTTGAGTTCCTCATTTCGAGGCGCATTAGGGATGTTGTCCCATTTGTATCATTGGTACTCGTACCACAACTTTTTACATCTAAAAACTCATGAACAGTGACGCCATCGGGACCCAATATCGAACTTAATAGATCTGTGTCATTGGGTAATGTAAATCGCGTATGAGGTTCCTAACATTTGATTGAGTCAGACTTATTTAAGGGATAGGAAACGAAAGAGTCAGCACTTCTTATGTTTTTAAAGGGACATGATAACTCTTGAATGGTAAAAGTGACACTTGAAAATTTGATTTTGTGTTGAGGTAGGGATCCCGCTTACATGTTCAATCCCGCCTTATTCGGTATGTATGTGCCTGTGGTTAGTCAAGAGCCTGTAATTCAATGGTTGTCGTATTTTATGTGTTACATACTTGTTTTTTGATCATTTTTTTGTAAATAAATTTGTTCGTTTATTTTCTCGTTTGAATATTGTTTTACAACGTCATTTCAGTACCTTTTATTTCTGACTATATGCGGTATTGGCTTTGCTTATTGTTGAAAGCTGTGTATGACCTTTAGCTGTTAGTGTTTGTGTCATCTGGTCTTTTGTGGAGAGTTCTCATTGGCACTCACGCCACTTAAGGTGGAGGGTTGGAATCTCGCTAACATGTTTAACCCCGCCTTATTTTATTTGCACGTGCCTGGTTTGTTTTTCGTTTATTTTTCGTACATGAATTAGACAGTTTGTTTTCTAGTTTGAATTGTTTTACATTGTCTTGTCAGATCCTTTAAAAGCTGACTTTGCGGTATGAACCTTGCTCATTGTTGAAGACCGTGTGGTGACCTAGGCTACATTGTATAGTTGTTAATTTCTGTGTCATTCGGTCTCTTGTGGAGAGTTCTCATTGGCACTCATACACCAGCTTCTTTTCTATATTGAATGTGTATAAGTTTTGTAGTATTTGGTTGAGGCAAACAAAAGTTAGGAGAACGGAACACACTTTTATGGGACGTTCGGGACGGACGGACTAGGGTAATACTTTGTGCCCCTAAATCATGGCGCCAACATAGAAGTTCTGACTATTGTGCACATTCCACTAGCACTGTCATTAACACATGTACAAATAATTTTAATGTAAAAATATTCAATCTTTATCATGTTAATTTTAATTTCTTTATTTTTGGCCGAATGATTATATGCATGCCCATCACAATGACTAAATGAGTATCAAATTTGACAAATTTATTGTACATAAATATATATTTTATGATATTTTATATTTTTTTTCAAACTAATTAAAGCTTACCAACTTATATGTATTTATCAATGTTATAAAGAACACGTGTATTTGTTGTGACATTTGTCACATGACTAGATATACCGGTTTGAAGGTATTCTCTATAGAGTAATGAGTATTTCACGAGCTAATATAAGCGGGAAGAATTGTAACGGTAAATATATGTGTAGTTATTTGTCATTCGACGCTTGCATTTCGGACAGTTAAGTCTGGTCATTTCTTCAATATGGCCGAACATACAGAAGAAAGTTTACTTCTACAAGACGACTCGTTACCTGATAAAAGCAGTGATGGTGCTAACAGATCTTCTTCTGATAGGGACTTACATGACACGTTCTCTCTATTCAAGTTGTACATGGACGGGAAAATGGATAGCCTTGAATCCAAGTTGGTACGTGAACAAGACGCGATGTCCAAGAAGATAAAAGAGGAAGTCTCCATCAAGTTTAAGCACGAAGGAAACCGAACTCAATTTAAGTTTAACGAAGAAATCGTGAACAATCTCAATAAGCTTTACAAGTCAATACCGTCAACAGAGGCACATAGTATTCGTGTTGTTCTGGATTTGCTGGATAAAGTTAAAGGCCGTAATAAGCTTATAAGGATTGCTGATTCTTCCCCGGCAGGATGGTCAACCGTCCGTGAGTACGAGTCCAATGATATTGCTTCTGACAGTGAAGATGAGAAGAAAATTCGCCAGGCGGAGAGTCGAGCTATGCGCACGACGAAAGACAAGACAAAAGGACGTCCCGCTCCGTATTCCAACAAATCCAGATTGCCACCAGCCGAAACCTATGCTAATCCTACCTACAATCAACAGTTTCAGAGGCAGCCCTTTCGTAACAGCGCCGCACGGCGTGAGCCGTGCCAGTGGGACATGTGCTTCTATTGTAAGCAGTTCGGGCATTGGAGAAAAAATTGCCCCCTCAAATCTGGATCTGTTGGTGCCGGATCGTCTGGACTTGCCAATCAAAAGTAAATCTGCAGATGCACCCAGAAATGTAAATGATAAGTATAAATTTACTGATATAGATTGTTTTGAATGTGAATATGAGTCACAGTATGAATTAGATAATTTCTTAACTCAAATTCAATATTTTGAAGAAATTAGTCATAATTTCATGTCATTTACGGGTGTTAAAGGAAGGTTAGCCAAGCATGTAAAATTTTGGGAAAGTATTGGAGCAAATTCCTTTGTTATTGACACAATACGTAACGGTTATGTCATTCCATTTATTGACCCGCCGGTAAAAATGTTTATTAAGAATAATAAATCGGCACTGATGAACGAATCTTTTGTCAATCAGACTATTTCTGAGATAGTTACTACAGGTTGTGTTGTTGAAGTACCATTTCAACCTCATGTTGTCAATCCATTAAGCGTAGCGATTCAAAAATCTGGCAAAAAACGGCTTATTCTTGACTTATCTTCTTTAAATAGATCAATCAAAAAAGATAAAATAAAATTTGAAGATTGGAAGATAGCAGTTCAATATTTTCAGAGAGATTCGTACATGTATAAATTTGATTTAAGTTCTGGATATTTTCATTTGGACATTTGTCCGCAGCAACAAACCTTTTTAGGTTTCAGATGGAATAATAGATTTTATTGTTTTACAGTTTTAGTATTTGGTATATGTACGGGCCCATATATATTTACAAAATGTCTGAGACCTATGGTCAAATATTGGCGTGAAAACGGTATAGATGTTGTTTTGTACCTTGATGATGGTTTTGGTATGTGTACAGATAAATCTCAGTGTATAGAAGATTCAGATTTTGTTAAGAAATCTTTAGAAGACGCCGGTTTTCTCATAAATGAAGGAAAGTCAATTTTTTCCCCTGTACAGTCATTAGAATGGCTTGGTATTGTTTGGAATGCTAGCGAATTTAGTCTTGTTATCCCAGACAGACGTGTAAATGATTTGCGTGTATCGCTTGTGTCAGTTATTGGAAGATTTCCTAATATAACTGCTAGGACCTTAGCTCAGGTTGTAGGACAAATTATTTCCATGGCTCCAGTCATTGTCAATGTAGCTAGAATTATGACAAAATTTTGTTATATGGCAATAGAGTGTAGAACAGAATGGGACAAATGGCTGTTATTTCCATGTCCATACAAAGTCTTATCAGAACTGCATTTTTGGTTAAAAAACATACATAGTTTGAACATTAAGTTGTTGGGTCATTACTCAAAGTCACATGTTGTAATTTACTCTGACGCCAGTGGTAAAGGGGCAGGTGCATATTCAGTAGAACTTGACAAAATTTTTTTTCATGAAACGTGGGATTTTTCTGAAGCTCAAGAAAGTTCGACATGGAGGGAGTTGAAGGCTATAGAGCTAGCCTTGATATCTTTCAAAAATGTTTTTGAAGGCAAAACGCTTAAATGGTACACAGATAATCAGAACTGTGTTAAAATTGTAAAAGCTGGTAGTATGAATGAAAAACTACAATTTTTAGCTTTGTCGATTTTTTCGGTCTGTATTCAAAAATGCATTTCCATTGACATTCAATGGATTCCTAGATCGCAAAACTCTCAAGCTGATTATATCAGTAGAATGGTCGATTACGAGGACTGGGGCGTATCAAATGAGTTTTTTCAATTTATGAATGATTTATGGGGTCCTTACACAATAGACCGGTTTGCAAATTCTCAGAATGCAAAAGTGTGTAGATACAATTCTATGTTTTGGAACCCGTGTGCAATAGCTGTAGATGCTTTTACACAAGATTGGTCAAATGAGAATAATTGGTTGGTACCACCTGTTTATTCGGTTATTCGGTGTATTAAACACTTGATTTACTGTAAGGCCAAAGGGACCTTGATTGTTCCTAAATGGAAATCGGCAGCCTATTGGACTAAGATTTTTGATAAAAACCTATAATACCAGGTACATGTTACAGATGTAATTGAATTTATAGATACAGAAGGTATCTTTGTAAGAAGGTCGAACCCAAGTTCTATATTTGCTCAAGAACAATTCATAACACCAGTTTTGGCGGTTATGTTAGATGCTACTGGGTAGCGGTGACACGGTCATATACAAAATAGTTGACATGGTTATGTTTATTAATGATTTACCAATAATGTATTGGTGGTGACATGGTCAAGAATTATAGTTGACAAGGTCAAATGTATATGACAAGACTTCTGGTTTAATGTGAAGTATGGTCATGCTAATTTTAAAATATATATTATGTTTTGAGCTTATTAATTTTTATAACGTTAACACATTTTACAGACATTTTCAATGTTGGGATAAGGCAATCATTGTCCAGCGATATTCATCCTAGTATGCCTGATCATCTTGTACAGAAGCTTCCAGATTATGTTCTATCGTCGAGGGCGGACAGCACTAGAAAGAAGTACACTTATGGATTCAACTCTTGGTGTAAGTGGTCAAAATTACATTGCATTTCTTCATTACCAGCTTCTACTGCTCTTATTGCATTATACTTAGTTCATATATCAGAAACATTCAACTCTACAAGTAAAATAGATGAGGCTGTATATGCGATTTCTTGGGCACACAAGCTGGCCGGTTTTCCGAACCCTTGCAATTCCGACTTGGTTATTTCTGTTCGTGAAGGGTCATACAGAAAAATTGGACATAAAATTAATAAAAAGGAACCTATTACAGCTAACATTTTATCAAAAATTGTTCATTTATATGGTCAAGATTGTAATAATCTTAAAGATGTACGCATTGCATGCATGTGTTTATTAAGTTATGCAGGATTTTTAAGATTTTCTGAATTAGCTAATTTGAAAAGATCTAATGTAACCTTTTTACCTACTCATGTAAAGCTATTTTTAGAACAGAGCAAAACTGATGTTTACAGGGAAGGTCGTGATGTAGTTATTTCTAAAACTGGAAATAATACTTGTCCAGTGGCTATGTTAGAACATTATATGAAGTTAGCTCAAATAGCAGAAAATTCTGACGAATTTGTATTCAGGTCTTTAAGTTATTGTAGTAAAAGTGGAACTTATAAGTTAAGGAAAAATTCACCACTTTCATACACTAGAGCTGGAGAAGTATTGTTGAATGCATTAGAAACCATCGGTTTAGATAAAAAAACAGTTCGGTCTTCACAGTTTACGTTCAGGTGGAGCAACCGCTGCAGCAGCAGCAGGGGTTGAAGATCGTCTATTTAAAAAACATGGGCGATGGAAAAGCGAAAATGCTAAAGATGGTTATATAAAAGAAAGTATAGATAATAGATTGTCAGTATCTAAAAAATTGGGTATATAAGATATAATTATTGCTGTAAAATAACTATTATCTGTTCCCTTTCTTTGTTTTCATTCGATGCTTAACTGTACTGTCCAGGCGAGCTGATATCCCAAATAGTGTTTGGTTTTTTATTTATAAATATTTTATGTTCGTTTGAGTTGACGAACAAGAACATAAATGTATTTATCAATGTTATAAAGAACACGTGTATTTGTTGTGACATTTGTCACATGACTAGATATACCGGTTTGAAGGTATACTCTATAGAGTAATGAGTATGTCACGAGCTAATATAAGCGGGAAGAATTGTAACGGTAAATATATGTGTAGTTATTTGTCATTCGACGCTTGCATTTCGGACAGTTAAGTCTGGTCATTTGACACCACCCACCCACCCACTTTTATTTTGTCAATATTGAACATTATTCGGACATGTTGTTAATTATATGACTAACGATATGTGAATCTAGCCACTTGACCAGTTGACGACTTGCATATACATTTGATTGCACCTTTATTTTCAAGTTCGACTGAATTTTATTTAATGGCTTTTTAATAATGTCAGATTTGAAAAAAATACATGTGAAGTATATGAATATCGCTGGACAATGATTGCCATATCCCAACATTGAAAATGTCTGTAAAATGTGTTAACGTTATAAAAATTAATAAGCTCAAAACATAATATATATTTTAAAATTAGCATTACCATACTTCACATTAAACCAGAAGTCTTGTCACATACATTTGACCTTGTCAACTATAATTCTTGACCAGGTCACCACCAATACATTATTGGTAAATCATTAATAAACATAACCATGTCAACTATTTTGTATATGACCGTGTCACCGCTACCCAGTAGCATCTAACATAACCGCCAAAACTGGTGTTATGAATTGTTCTTGAGCAAATATAGAACTTGGGTTCGACCCTCTTACAAAGATACCTTCTGTATCTATGAATTCAATTACATCTGTAACATGTACCTGGTATTATAGGTTTTTATCAAAAATCTTAGTCCAATAGGCTGCCGATTTCCATTTAGGAACAATCAAGGTCCCTTTGGCCTTACAGTAAATCAAGTGTTTAATACACCGAATAACCGAATAAACAGGTGGTACCAACCAATTATTCTCATTTGACCAATCTTGTGTAAAAGCATCTACAGCTATTGCACACGGGTTCCAAAACATAGAATTGTATCTACACACTTTTGCATTCTGAGAATTTGCAAACCGGTCTATTGTGTAAGGACCCCATAAATCATTCATAAATTGAAAAAACTCATTTGATACGCCCCAGTCCTCGTAATCGACCATTCTACTGATATAATCAGCTTGAGAGTTTTGCGATCTAGGAATCCATTGAATGTCAATGGAAATGCATTTTTGAATACAGACCGAAAAAATCGACAAAGCTAAAAATTGTAGTTTTTCATTCATACTACCAGCTTTTACAATTTTAACACAGTTCTGATTATCTGTGTACCATTTAAGCGTTTTGCCTTCAAAAACATTTTTGAAAGATATCAAGGCTAGCTCTATAGCCTTCAACTCCCTCCATGTCGAACTTTCTTGAGCTTCAGAAAAATCCCACGTTTCATGGAAAATTTTCTTGTCAAGTTCTACTGAATATGCACCTGCCCCTTTACCACTGGCGTCAGAGTAAATTACAACGTGTGACTTTGAGTAATGACCCAACAACTTAATGTTCAAACTATGTATGTTTTTTAACCAAAAATGCAGTTCTGATAAGACTTTGTATGGACATGGAAATAACAGCCATTTGTCCCATTCTGTTCTACACTCTATTGCCATATAACAAAATTTTGTCATAATTCTAGCTACATTGCCAATGACTGGAGCCATGGAAATAATTTGTCCTACAACCTGAGCTAAGGTCCTAGCAGTTATATTAGGAAATCTTCCAATAACTGACACAAGCGATACACGCAAATCATTTACACGTCTGTCTGGGATAACAAGACTAAATTCGCTAGCATTCCAAACAATACCAAGCCATTCTAATGACTGTACAGGTGAAAAAATTGACTTTCCTTCATTTATGAGAAAACCGGCGTCTTCTAAAGATTTCTTAACAAAATCTGAATCTTCTATACACTTAGATTTATCTGTACACATACCAAAACCATCATCAAGGTACAAAACAACATCTATACCGTTTTCACGCCAATATTTGACCATAGGTCTCAGACATTTTGTAAATATATATGGGCCCGTACATATACCAAATACTAAAACTGTAAAACAATAAAATCTATTATTCCATCTGAAACCTAAAAAGGTTTGTTGCTGCGGACAAATGTCCAAATGAAAATATCCAGAACTTAAATCAAATTTATACATGTACGAATCTCTCTGAAAATATTGAACTGCTATCTTCCAATCTTCAAATTTTATTTTATCTTTTTTGATTGATCTATTTAAAGAAGATAAGTCAAGAATAAGCCGTTTTTTGCCAGATTTTTGAATCGCTACGCTTAATGGATTGACAACATGAGGTTGAAATGGTACTTCAACAACACAACCTGTAGTAACTATCTCAGAAATAGTCTGATTGACAAAAGATTCGTTCATCAGTGCCGATTTATTATTCTTAATAAACATTTTTACCGGCGGGTCAATAAATGGAATGACATAACCGTTACGTATTGTGTCAATAACAAAGGAATTTGCTCCAATACTTTCCCAAAATTTTACATGCTTGGCTAACCTTCCTTTAACACCCGTAAATGACATGAAATTATGACTAATTTCTTCAAAATAATGAATTTGAGTTAAGAAATTATCTAATTCATACTGTGACTCATATTCACATTCAAAACAATCTATATCAGTAAATTTATACTTATCATTTACATTTCTGGGTGCATCTGCAGATTTACTTTTGATTGGCAAGTCCAGACGATCCGGCACCAACAGATCCAGATTTGAGGGGGCAATTTTTTCTCCAATGCCCGAACTGCTTACAATAGAAGCACATGTCCCACTGGCACGGCTCACGCCGTGCGGCGCTGTTACGAAAGGGCTGCCTCTGAAACTGTTGATTGTAGGTAGGATTAGCATAGGTTTCGGCTGGTGGCAATCTGGATTTGTTGGAATACGGAGCGGGACGTCCTTTTGTCTTGTCTTTCGTCGTGCGCATAGCTCGACTCTCCGCCTGGCGAATTTTCTTCTCATCTTCACTGTCAGAAGCAATATCATTGGACTCGTACTCACGGACGGTTGACCATCCTGCCGGGGAAGAATCAGCAATCCTTATAAGCTTATTACGGCCTTTAACTTTATCCAGCAAATCCAGAACAACACGAATACTATGTGCGTCTGTTGACGGTATTGACTTGTAAAGCTTATTGAGATTGTTCACGATTTCTTCGTTAAACTTAAATTGAATTCGGTTTCCTTCGTGCTTAAACTTGATGGAGACTTCCTCTTTTATCTTCTTGGACATCGCGTCTTGTTCACGTACCAACTTGGATTCAAGGCTATCAATTTTCCCGTCCATGTACAACTTGAATAGAGAGAACGTGTCATGTAAGTCCCTATCAGAAGAAGATCTGTTAGCACCATCACTGCTTTTATCAGGTAACGAGTCGTCTTGTAGAAGTAAACTTTCTTCTGTATGTTCGGCCATATTGAAGAAATGACCAGACTTAACTGTCCGAAATGCAAGCGTCGAATGACAAATAACTACACATATATTTACCGTTACAATTCTTCCCGCTTATATTAGCTCGTGAAATACTCATTACTCTATAGAGAATACCTTCAAACCGGTATATCTAGTCATGTGACAAATGTCACAACAAATACACGTGTTCTTTATAACATTGATAAATACATATAAGTTGGTAAGCTTTAATTAGTTTGAAAAAAATATAAAATATAATAAAATGTATATTTATGTACAATAAATTTGTCAAATTTGATACTCATTTAGTCATTGTGATGGGCATGCATATAATCATTCGGCCAAAAATAAAGAAATCAAAATTAACATGATTAAGATTGAATATTTTTACATTAAAATTATTTGTACATGTGTTAATGACAGTGCTAGTGGAATGTGCACAATAGTCAGAACTTCTATGTTGGCGCCATGATTTAGGGGCACAAAGTATTACCCTAGTCCGTCCGTCCCGAACGTCCCATAAAAGTGTGTTCCGTTCTCCTAACTTTAGTTTGCCTCAACCAAATACTACAAAACTTATACACATTCAATATAGAAAAGAAGCTGGTGTATGAGTGCCAATGAGAACTCTCCACAAGAGACCGAATGACACAGAAATTAACAACTATACAATGTAGCCTAGGTCACCACACGGTCTTCAACAATGAGCAAGGTTCATACCGCAAAGTCAGCTTTTAAAGGATCTGACATGACAATGTAAAACAATTCAAACTAGAAAACAAACTGTCTAATTCATGTACGAAAAATAAACGAAAAACAAACCAGGCACGTGCAAATAAAATAAGGCGGGGTTAAACATGTTAGCGAGATTCCAACCCTCCACCTTAAGTGGCGTGAGTGCCAATGAGAACTCTCCACAAAAGACCAGATGACACAAACACTAACAGCTAAAGGTCATACACAGCTTTCAACAATAAGCAAAGCCAATACCGCATATAGTCAGAAATAAAAGGTACTGAAATGACGTTGTAAAACAATATTCAAACGAGAAAATAAACGAACAAATTTATTTACAAAAAAATGATCAAAAAACAAGTATGTAACACATAAAAAACGACAACCATTGAATTACAGGCTCTTGACTAACCACAGGCACATACATACCGAATAAGGCGGGATTGAACATGTAAGCGGGATCCCTACCTCAACACAAAATCAAATTTTCAAGTGTCACTTTTACCATTCAAGAGTTATCATGTCCCTTTAAAAACATAAGAAGTGCTGACTCTTTCGTTTCCTATCCCTTAAATAAGTCTGAATCAATCAAATGTTAGGAACCTCATACGCGATTTACATTACCCAATGACACAGATCTATTAAGTTCGATATTGGGTCCCGATGGCGTCACTGTTCATGAGTTTTTAGATGTAAAAAGTTGTGGTACGAGTACCAATGATACAAATGGGACAACATCCCTAATGCGCCTCGAAATGAGGAACTCAAAAGTCGCGTGTAAAGAAAAAATCTCTGTGTAGTGATATTGGACATGTTTCTATTTTTAACATATGACCGAACTTAATTATTTGTGGTGATTAGGAAAGTAGAGGAACATAGCATAAATGTGTAAAAACTATGGAGTTATTGAATGTGTTCAAAGTATTAAATTTTCAAAGAACTTATTGTGTTAAAAAGGGGATATTTTACCACAAGGAGCCGCATCACAAAAGGATGTTCGGGGTTTGCTAATTTACGGAAAAAGTTATCTCACTTCGTACCCGGAATTTTAACCAAACATGTGAAAATGTCACAGCTTCTAAACGAGCTATCATACATATCCAAGTTAACGATATGGACTGAGCTACAGGAAAAAATGTTACCATTACCACCTATGTAAAAACAATTAAAGATGTTGAGCCAATGTCAACCCGAAGCCTTGAAATAGGAAAACAGCTAAATCTGGTGTTTCCGTTCTTTAACTTTAATTTGCCTCAACCAAATGTTTTGAAACTTATTCACAATGCTTATGGTCACAAAACGGTCAAAAGTACGCGAATCCTGCATCTATATGTGGAAGTTTACTCATTTTTTTTTCACAAGCAGGGGCATCTGTGGTTAATAGACATATTCTATATTTATTTCAGTAATCAGCTTATTTACTTCCATTGAATTCTTTTTTTAATAGACTTAACTTTTCAGGATCTCGGTGCAGTTTGCTAACAGACAGTGAGATTTCAAGTTAAATGTGACCAACGTACTTAACAAAGTGTTTCACTAGATTGAGCTCTCTGTCTAAGTGTACTTTAAAGGTTCTTAGCATTGAGTTCAGTTTATTGATATGCGTATACCTTCTGTGTGAATTTTTCAGATGTAATAGCAGACAATCCATACCTACATGTCAATGAAATGAAATCTAAGGTAAAATGATTGAAACATCTATCACAACTGCAGCACATGATGCTCCGGTCCTGATGCAGTAAATTTTCTTACTTGATATTCACGGAAATTAAAGGATTTAGTTTCATCTGAACCAAACATTCTTGAAAATTGAGAAGGAAAATGTGGAATGTGTAAACGAGACAGTAACCATTTCAAAAGAGCAGCAGAAAGCAGTCAAATGCCACAAATTGGTCTTCAACAAAGCGAGAAAAATCCCTCGCCCAAAAGCGGGCTTCAGATGGCCCTTAACAAAATGTGTACTAGTTCAAACTCCAAATCATAAAATAAACTTACAATTAAAAACATACAAGACTAACAAAAACCAGAGACTCCTGACTTGACGTCAAGGTAATGACATACCAAGAGACACACCCAATATGCAAAGGTCAAGAGCTAAAAAATCATAGTCCGGTCAAGAGATCCTTGTAAAAAAAACAACACAAAGCGGATTTTGAGAAAAGGGTCATCGTGGTACACAAAACTAGCAATATATCTATTTATCCTGCAATTGTGGGTCCTACTATACAGATACAGTCCTACAGATATCGTTATGCTGTATCTGTATACTATACATATATTTCTTTAAAGCTCCACCCACTGCCGGACTGAGTATTGTTTGAACCTGTGTGACCACAGAATGTGTATTCCAGTTGCATTCCCATGACGATGACAATTGTCGATTTCAAAACTTGAATGTGTATGAATGTGTTACAAAATCAACCATGTCAATTTCAGCATGCATCTTTAGTGAATGTCAAGTCTGAAGCGTAGCTAGGACAACTCGTACACTTCTGTTTCAAATTTGACAATGTTTTTTATTTGTTTGTACTGTTGAAATTAGTTGTTATGTTAAAATAGATAATTATATACCTTGTGCGATGTATTGTTGTTGACTATTCGAGATTCTTTTTTTGCGAACCCGTCTTCAGCGTGATGTGTAATTTTGATATTACTACGCGGGCCTCAAGGGATTCCAAATCGAAAATGAAGGCACTTAACAGTTATTGTCTATATATCTAATATATAGAAGATGTGTTACGAGTGCCAATCATACAGTTAATTCTCCATTCAATTCAAACAAAATATACAAGTTTTACATTGAGGGCAAAAGCCAAGCTCACATGAAGTTTCTTGTGCAAATAGACTCATCATCTTATGACAATACATCTACATGCCACATATTCAGAAGCAAGGTCAATTGAAAATTATATTTTGAGGTCAAGGTAATATACCGAGGAACACACTGCAACATGATGACACACCCAACGTGCATATATGAAGGTCAGGAGTCATAAAGTCAAAGTCTGATCAAATGTTCAATGTAAAAAATACACACAGCAGTCTTGCACGAAAGCTCATCACGGTACACGTTACAATGTCTTATGTCATGATGCACTACACATGCAAAATATAGAAAACCTAGGACAAAGACAGAAACACAAGACATGTAACTAAACTCAATTGAATGGTACTTGTATTGCAGGTCACTACAATTGTCTTCAACAAAGAATATAATTTATCGCAACAATGCAAAGTTAACACCGTCTTTCACTAAAGTTTGAGCAGGATTCTTTGCAACGATTATCTTACCAAGTTGTTAATTGAGAATCGAGTCGTGCAGTTATGTCAATAAATTAAAACGGTGAGATTAGACATTAAAACACTAAAGTCTTCTTTATTAGATTTACCTGGATTTGAGTTAGTTCATTAGTTTAGTGTTTTTACAAAATGTTTTGGAACACCAACATAAAATTTTACTATTTTACTTATAAAATTCAAAATTTAAGAATAGCCAGACTAAACCAATAGACCACTTTCGAGTTCATCCGTCACCGGAAAAAAACTCGTCAATTATACGCGCCTTTATGACGTCATTTACCAGATAGAGGGGGTCGCCTGTATCCCTGCACTATTAATGTTCATCAAGCGTCTGAGTGATCGTCATTGTGCAGGATAAACTATAAATAATTGTTGTTCTGTAGGTACTTAATGACAATTCCCTAATGACAGCAGTGCTGATTGTCAATTTTGAGAATTCAATTTGTCGAATAATTCGTACAATATAGAATTATAGTTTTTCAACCACTCTGAACATTGGAACGGAAGTGACGACGCCCCTGAACGCACAAATGACGTTCACTAAAACCAGAGTTTTTGACGGAAATGCGTCGAACTCGAAAGTTGTCTATTTAACTATACAGAGAACAATAGCTGAGTGTATCTATTCAATGGGACAATAGAACAAACAAAAGTTTAAATACCCTGCCCAAGAGGAGATGACTCTGTCGAAAAATTCAATAAATACGAAGCTTATTAGGGATCAATTACTAATTCAGAGCTCCAGTACTTCTATTTTAATTTTTACAATTTCAAACACTTATAAATAAAATTGAGAATGAAAATGGGGAATGTGTCATAGAGACAGATTCAGATTCAGATTCAATATTTTATTAGAGTCTCACCACTTGCAATACATATAATACAATCATCATAATATATACATTGAATAAAACAGTAATTTTATAAATTAAAATACCAGTGCCATTCTATAAAAAATTATGAGAGACTATAGAAATCAATATAAATTATTAATTATATATATATATTTATCATATCTCTTAAACATTTTCATTATGTAAAAGTATGAAACTTACTACATTTATGATGTCTATGAAATAGTTCAGGTCTGTAAAAACATAGTTATCAATTAAGCATATAAAAAACTATTTCTTCTACTTAAAATTTTAAAGCAGGTCTTGGCAACTATATCAAAACAATCAGTACTTTTAAAAAGGTATATAAACTTCTCATCATCAGATAAAATATTTAAATCACCACTTCTTCTTTTAACTTTCTCGAAATTGACAATCAGCACTGCTGTCATTAGGGGATTGTCGTCAAGTGCCTACAGAATAACCATTATTTCTAGTTCATCCTGCACAATGACGATCACTAAGACGCACGCTTGATAAACGTAAATAGTGCAGGGATAAAGGCGACCCCGTCTATCTGGTAAATGACATCATAAATGCGTGCTTAATAGACGAGTTATTTCCGGCGACGGATGAACTCTAAAGTGGTCTATTGATTTTGCTCAAAGGTCAGTATTTTTGTGATTTTACTTTTCAATTATTCTTTTGACATGAGAATGCCATGAACCATCCTCATGAAAAATTTAACCAAGGTGTTCTTTGCTTTCTAATTCTGAAATCATATAATCATTCATATAAAGAGGTGGAGGCTTCAATTTTATTTGCGCTATAGTTTACTAGCCATTGCATTAACCAATTGTTGATAGTCTCTATATCAGAATTACGTGTGCTTGCTGCTGCATATTCATCTTCAACTACTATTAAAATAGAAGAATCGTCAGCATATAGTTTTATATTACAGTGTATGTCGTTTACAAGGTCATTTATATATACTAAAACAAGTAAGGGGCCTAATATTGATCCTTGGGGGACGCCAGCATTTACACCAAAAGTATCACAGGATTGACCTGAAAATACCACTTTTTGTTTTCGATTTGATAAATAGCTCATAAACCTTTTTAATAGGTTTCCTTGTATGCCAATAGTTTTAAGTTTATAAACTAGGCCTTCATGCAAGACTCGATCGACAGCTCGACCAATATCCAAATCACATCACGAATCTCTTTTCCTGCGTCAAGAGCTTTGCCAAATAAATATGATATATGCAAGAGTTGGTTAATTGTAGAATCCCCAGGCAGGAAACATGACTGGACACTTGCAATTAGGTCTTTCCACTTAAATTTTCTGTGAAAAGACCTATTGTTTTTCTTCTGAATATTGTTTTTTTTCGTCCGCCTAATTTTGTTCTTGCGATAAATATTCGTTTCGCAATACTAATGATTTTTTTCATCAATTTTTGTAAACAAGAATATATTTTTTTTGGATCTGTTAATCTCTAATTTCACGGACTGTCTTATGCAATAAAATATGTTTTGTTTTAAATCTATTTTGAATTCCGATATAAACAAGGTTAAATGATGAAAAGATAAAGCTCAGATATCTTATTTGTAAATTTAAAATGCAAGCAGGGTACAGGAAAGGACGTTTGTCTTTCTCATTTTCAAAACATGTAAAGGATTTCCTAACATTCCCGGTTTGAAAATATAGTCGGAAACAATGTTGTGTTCGAAGGACATCCCAGGAATTGTTATTTTGTCATTCTTCCTGATCATGTCCTTTACAGATAAATAGTCTACCTCTGTGTCTGTCAATAACTAATTTAGAAAATAGATTGCATATAAAATTCACTTTTCACTTTCAAACTTGAAAAAAATATATTAAAGGAACATTTTTACGTTATACATATTGTTCAACCTGTCGTAAATGCACCATTTATCCTTTGGTTGTCCAGGTTAAGTTTTTAGAAATATCTCCATAATTTAGGGGTAAGATCATTAACGTTATGAGCCGTATTGATCATTGTCTTATGAAAACTAGTAATTTATCCATAGTAATAACATAGTAGACGGATATCTTAGATAAGGAGTTCTTTTAATTGCCCAAAAAAGTGAAGATATCAAGTACCAACGGGAGCCTATAATGAACACTTTTTTGTTTTGCGTGGTTGTCAGAAAGTTCAATTTTATACTAAATCAAGGTCAAAAGCTTAAATTGTAAAGTTCTTGATTGTGTAAAAAAATACAGAAAGCAGCTTTTTTACACGTACAAAGCTATAAACGTAAACAATACAAGAAAACATATGACACTTAAAAACAGAATAAAGATCAAAGTCACGGGAAAAATCCAATGCATTTATTACAGCATTTAACCAGTGTCTAAGTAGAAAATTGATGAACTAGTTGTAAGGAACTTCTTTTCTTTTTCTACATAAAAGTTCATTGGAAGGTACCAAGACTTATTGATAAATATTCCGTATCAAATTCATGAGTAATACACGATGGTTTTGAAGTATAGATTCTAGGCACTGAAGTTGTTTATCATTTTAACTACGTGCTCAATTATTTTGGTAATATATTTTGTTATCCCAACAACGTGTTGTTTTGCTCTTGTCATCTGTTTTAATCTTGTCTTTCATTTTGATTTATGTGGTTTGACTTTGTACCATTTTAATTTCCTTTGTTGATATTTACTTGTTTTAATTTCGTTGATTAAGATTATAACACGATGTTGACGTTGACTCGTGTACCACTTTTTTTTACATGGTTACCTATTATGTGTTCTTGGTTTGTTCACAGGTTTTTGTTAATATAATGGAATATTATGCAACTGACATACAAGAGGCAGGTTGAGAAAGCTACAAATCCAGGTTTAATTCACAATTTTACACATAAAAAAATGTCTGTATAAATTTAGGAATATGAGAGTTGTTATCTATACGTTTGATGTGTTTGAGGCTTTATTTTCCATTTGCTTAGGTACTTTACGCTAATTATTTCCCTCGGAGTTGGGTACTCTTTTTTTTTTTTACCTTTTTCCATATACCTGATATTACACAAATTGTTAACAGAAAATTATCTCAACACACTTGAAAAAAAAACATGTTTACAAACTAATGTCTGGTTATTTATCTCATTGATTAAGTGTCATATTGTTTTATTCTGGTTGTGTGTGATATTTTGTAGTTTTTATAGAGGATGAAATGCAAAATAAGTCGCCATGGATTGCTACTTCATCACCAATTTGCATATCTTCTTTGATATATAGATATACTGATAATTTGATAAACATAATGACATAAAATATTTAGAAATACCATGATCATAGGCTATCCATTTATCAACTGTACGACTTCTAATAGTTATCAAAGGTACCAGGATTATAATTTAATACGTCAGACCTTCCCCGCCCACCCACTCTAACTGATTGTAAGCGTATGGTCGTATGACAAAAAATGGGAGACAACTCTAGTCAAAAATGTATTTGAAAAAAAATAATAATTTTGAATTCATAAAGTGTTACGCTGATTGAAATTCTTTATCACACGTTGTATGTAAAAATAATAATAAAAAAAAAACATAACATATTCTATTTTCATATAATAGAAGACACGTTTAAAACTCTTGGCTTGCTTTATTCAGATCAATTTAATAAAGAGTTACTACCATCCTCAACATTATTGTTGTTTTAGATGATTTTTTGAACGCCTATTTTACGAAAATTGGAATGTTTTTATGTGTAGCTAAACCGCTTGTCTCATACATACCAGCATACATATTGATATTGAAACCAAATTTTTCAATCGTGAGTGCGTTGATATTGAAACCAAATTTAACAGTGTTAAATTTAGTTTCAATATCAACGCACTCACGATTAGTATGTATGAGACAAGCGGTTTAGCTCAAACTAACCTTTAACTGCAGAAAAATCGGAAAAGAAAAAACTGTTCCCCAGAGTTGTCTCCCATTTTCTTATGGTTGCAACTTTCAGTTAAGTAACGACCTTCCGATTACCACCAGTGACTCTGTGATCCACTATCTTAGATTTAATGCAATCAGTATGCATCAGCATAAGGGTACAGCTAGTTTGCATATCATTTAGCATGCCAAGGATTAAGATACAATTTAAAAAGTTAAAATTTTATCAAAGATACCACGTTTAGTAGTCGGGTTTTCGATACTGTAATCAATCAGCTGAAAATAAATCGGTCTTCAATGACACCAATTTAGCCAAATAAAGTGGGAAACGCCCGAGGATATGGAATGTTCTTTGAAATAAACCAATATGTTTGAAGACTAAACACATTAAAAGTCGGATAGCATTTGTGTCAGCATAAACCTACCTTCTACAAATAACATAAATGAGACTAATTGTACCGCAGCATATGATTAAATTATAATTTTTGATAAATAAAGTTTATTAATCGCTTCGAACGCATGTATTTAAAAAAGAGGGACGAAAAATACCAGAGGAACAGTCAAACTCATAAATTGAAAATAAACTGACAACGTCATGGCTAAAAATGAAACAAACAGACAAACAATAGTTCACATGACACAACAAAGAAAACTAACGAATAAGCAACACGAACCCCACCAAAAACTAGGGGTGATCTCAGGTGCTCCGAAAGAGTAAGCAGATCCTGCTCCACATGTGGCACCCGTCGTGTTGCTTATGTTACAATATTGCAAATCCGTTAAGTAGTCTGATTCGGTAGGTCACAATCATGATGGGTAGGGAATTGTAGTTACGACATAAGGAAAATATCAGATATCATCTGTGAAACGGTTATCCAACTCGTGATGGCTTCCGTAAAATTTACAAAGGGATTATTTCAACTTCACCATTTGGAACTCTTGGTTAAATAGCTTCCGTGTGAGAAGCAATACTCTGTCAAGAAAATCACGATATGAATGCAAGCGCGTGAATATCATATAAATTGGTAGAAATATACCCCGTATGAAGGTAATTTTGGGTTTTTGTCGTGTTTTTTCCCCCAATATTTATAACTACATGTATTTATTGATCTCTCTCTCAAGTTTGATTGAGGTCTACAATTTGAATATAAACACAAAAGAAAGAAAATATAACATCAAACAAGATATAAAAACATTTTTTTAGCAAGCCGGTCTCCATAAATATTATAGATTAACAAAAGATAGATTTAAAAAACAAGTATCAAGTGTTGAATAGTTCAGTTTTTCTTGAAATGTTTGGTCACATTGAAAAAAAGCAGTTTGCCAAAACAAAACGCATGGATTATATTTCTTCAACACACTAACGGCGTGTGACAATGAAGTTGTTACGCAAATCTTAAATGCACTTGAACTCCACTTCTAGGTACTTATGTGTTCCGCGGCAAGGGTCTCCATATTGACGGTTGGTTGGTTTCAATAAACAAAATCTTTTGCCATTGCATTGCGCTTTGACCTTACTGTTTGACCTTGATGAACTGCAATGAGTTGTTTTGACTTTTCCAGGGCATACAGATGAATCAGTGGACCGCCCATATATTGCTGATCGTACCGATATTGTCAACGGATATGGACATTTGATGTATGCAGACTTGTTCTCACATACCATGAAGGCACACCCATTTACTGAAATATACAAAGGTATGTCATTTTCAAACATCATTAAAGATTGCAGATTCAGTGTTTAGAATGGATGATGAAAATTAAGTTGAAAGTAAAATATTTATATCAATAGACATATAGATATAGAAGGATGTGGTGTAAGTGCCAAGGAGACAACTCTCAATACAAATAACAATTTATAAAAGTAAACCATTAAAGGTCAAATTTTGTATTTTTGTGTTTATGATCGATTAATTATTTTATACAACTTAAATGGAGATGGGAGATTTTGTTTTATTAGTCAAATAGACAGGAACGCAACCAAACAACATATTTTCTTGTCTTATCTTGATTGTAGTTAGTATTTTCGTATTTTTTTCATTCTTTGAATTATAAATTTGTTTTTTAACATCTTAATTTTCCCCTCTTGTTAAATTCTAATTTATTTTGACTAAAAAATCAAACCCGACGTTTTATTTTTATGTTTCTGTAATTCAGATTTTATTGAATTTTCAAATATTTGCCTCGAGCACCACCGAAGATTCATCTTTTGTCGAAAAGCGTATCTTGTGCAGTAAAGTTAATAGCGTCAATGTTATAAGATATTGTTTCATAATTGAGTAAAGCTGTAAAAACGACCAGAAGCATTCAAAAATACACTAAAAAACAACACAGTAAGAAAAAGATATTAAAAAAACTTACCGTGTGTAACAAAAACTGCCAAAACAAAGAAACCTGCGAAAAACGTCAACTGCATCCTTAAAAACATTGAAATAAAACAATTTAAAGTTGTATTAGAAAGAACATACATACAACCTGAATTCTAAATAGTTCTTATATTATATGATGTGCGTATGACTTGTTTGTGATTTTTTTTTTCATTTTCACTTCCCATACATTAAAAAAGAGCTTTTAGTCGATACTCAATATCAATGACATTGAACGTTTCTCTCCCCTCCTTTTTCTTTAAAAGGTTTATTTGCTAAAAATAAAAATAACGAACTTTTTGGGATGAGAATTATAAAATTTAACACATTTCTTCTAAGGTGAAAGGTTAAAATCAAGCCGCAGACACATACAATTTGCCCAGAAGTCCTGTTGAACTGTAATTATTCAGTTTTGCAGTGAAAATTTCAGATCAATAATCTATGGAAAAAAAATGCTTGTCATGCTATATTGCCGTAAAATATCTAACAAAAAATATATAATTTTCTATATATGGAAAATCTTTAAAAAAAAATCGGTCGATTATCATATCTTTCATAAGTTGACTTGTAACTTCACACTTCCGAAATGATACGTAACGGTTGTTCAATTTTATTCTTTAAAAATAAAGAAATTTGAATAGAAGAAAGATATTCGGTATACTTAGAAGGCGATACAATGTTTTTCCAATGAATAAATTATTTTGTTTGTATTTGTTTTTTGTAAGTAAGAATATGTTTTTTTTATTCAGTTAAACTTTAATTTCACGAACTGTCTTATGTCACGTAATAAAAGATGGTTTTCGGAATATATTTTGAAATCTAATCTAAACCAAAGTAAAATGATCAAAACAAACCTAGTTAGTTTTGTTTGTAAATATTATTTTGTGTTTAATCCAACTCATGACATTTCCAAAGCATTGCTTTCATTTGTTATGTATGAAGTATGCCATCCAAATCACCAATAAAGCGATACCTTACAAAAAAGAAAATGTGGTATGATTGCCAATGAGACCACTCTCAAAAAAGAGACCAAAATGACACAAACATTAACAACTATAGGTCACCGTACGGCCTTTAACAATTAGCAGAGCCCATACCGCATAGTCAGCTATAAAAGGCTCTATATGACAATGTAAGGGGAAATTACGGCCTTATTTATATATATAAAAAAAATGAACGAACAACAAATATGTAACACATAAAAAAAAACGACAACCACTGAATTACAGGCTCCTGACTTGGGACATACATACAAAATGTGGCAGGGTTAAACATCACAACCTCTTCCCTAACCTGGGACATTGGTATAACAGTACAACATAAGAACGAACTATAAAAATATGATTCAGTTGTTTTCCAGTGTATACATTGTTGACTACTTTAAGCGATTATACATTTATTTTTGAATTCTGTTACCATTTTTTACTTTAATTTCAAAATACTTTTACTTTAACGGGGCACTAGCTACGAGATATATAAGAAAATCTAAAGTTTGATTTTTTTCTGTTCAATCAATAATGAAAGTGAAATAGTGAGATAACAATTCGCTTTTTGCAGCCAAAAAGGTTCAATTTTGTCAAATTACCGGCTAAGAAACATTGATAATTAGTAATTCACTTGGAAGTGAATGAGTCGACCTCTTCAAATTCGTATTCATGTGAACTTCAATTTAACCCCTAGCCAGAGATTGACAACGCATGATTTATACGTGTACCGGTTATTTAATGGCAACAATGAAAGTGGAACTACGGCAAATCATTTGATTACTAATTCGATGCACATAAAATCATTCTTATACGGTTAAAAACAATGAGAAACATCTATTTTTAATCTATTAAATAAAATCAAACAGACCTATAAATATCCAATTGCATGTGTTGGTTTAATCTATTCATATCTTTTTTATGTTTACATCGCTTATATGGTCATGTGAGGTCGAATCGATAGTTAATTGGATGTCGTAAGGACTAAAATACACACGTAACGAACCTATATATTATCTACCCCATGCTCTGTAAACTGTTTATTTTAGACTCTAGATAGTATGATAAATGTTTTATTAAATAAAATATGAGAATTTGAGTCAAATTGGTAACCATGAATTTGATAGCTAGTGCCCCTTTAACTATCTCTCGTGTCAAAAATATATTGATATATTTTTTTTAAATTTATTTTAAAGTACACAATGAATTAAGTTATTTAATTAATTTTTTCCTATACTCTTACCTTAAATCGACCTCAAAAGCTTCAGTTAAATGATGAAAACCAACAGAGATCTGCTGATTTTATAAAATGAACACTACCAATGAAATGCAAGCAAGCATGGGCGTTTGTCTTTATCATTTTCAAAACATATAAAGGATTTCCTAACACTCCCGGTTTGAGTATAGTCGGAAACAATTTTATGTTCGTTGTTCCTCCTAGGACTTGTTTTTTTGTCATTCTTCCTGACCATGCATGTCCTTGACAGATAAACAGTCTTCCTCTATTTCCGTCAGTGTATTGATTTGAACTTATTTTTGGTGCAAATTATATCAAAATTGTAGAAAAGTCTATCGACTCTTGCTCAAAATATGGACAATTTTTTGTTATGGACCTCTGTAATTCAGTTTGACAGCTTAAGACATAGACATTTTTAACCTTTTTCAAACTGGACCAAATAACCACTAGATCTTTGCCTACAAAATCATGCCGCGAAATTTTACATGTAATTTAATTTCCTACTTTATGCATATAAGATATACAGAAATAAATTTTTAAGGTGTATTAACACAATTTGTTAAAGACTGTTTACACTAGGGACTCTATTTGAAGACAACGAAAATCAAAAGACGATAATGGTCCCCGGACCTTAAATTTTGCATGTTTATATGTGATGTCAATTTTATTCAAGAGAGTTTAATTTTGCAAACTTGTTCCTTTTGAAATTAGTATTTTTGTGTGTTTGACGAATAAAAACTGGAAGAAGGGCAAAAGATACAAGAGTGACAATCAAACTCATAGATTATGGCTAAATTTAGTGCTGTGATTCAAAGAATAATTATCAAGATTTAACATTTATATTCCAATTGATATTATTAACTTGTTACGTACATATTAATGTTTGCACCTTGCTAATTGAATAGGATGTAAATACAGTTATGTCTTTAAGTTCATAATGTGCTGATTAATATATAAATATATTTAATAAATAAATGATTTGGAAAATACATTGAAGGTATAAAAAGTCATGAGAATTCCGAATGCAATAAGGTTATATCCGGGCACTCTGGTTCTAAACCTTGGTTCCTTCTGGGTTTTCTGGTTCTGAACCTTGGTGTTTTGGTTCGAAACCATGGTAACTGGTTCAACATCCGGGTTGTTTGGTTAAGGCAACCCAACTTCTTGGTTCCATCTGGGTTTTATTCTAGATCATTCTAATGTTCCCATTGAACATAACAGAAAATAACCGCAAGTCTCCGAATAAAAAGGTAAAGTAGGTCAAAGACGCTAAAATTATTTTATAATATTACAACGGCCCCCCCCCCCCCTTAGGAAAATTTCTGGATCCGCCACTGTCTAGACATATGTACGTAAATAAGGGATGAGTATAAAAGAAAAAAAAAGGAAAATATTATAAAATAATTTTAGCGTCTTTGACCTACTTTACCTTTTTATTCGGAGACTTGCGGTTATTTTCTGTTATGTTCAATGGGAACATTAGAATGATCTAGAATAAAACCCAGATGGAACCAAGAAGTTGGGTTGCCTTAACCAAACAACCCGGATGTTGAACCAGTTACCATGGTTTCGAACAAAAACACCAAGGTTCAGAACCAGAAAACCCAGAAAGAACCAAGGTTTAGAACCAGAGTGCCCGGATATAACCTTATTGCATTCGGAATTCTCATGACTTTTTATACCTTCAATGTATTTTCCAAATCATTTATTTATTAAATATATTTATATATTAATCAGCACATTATGAACTTAAAGACATAACTGTATTTACATCCTATTCAATTAGCAAGGTGCAAACATTAATATGTACGTAACAAGTTAATAATATCAATTGGAATATAAATGTTAAATCTTGATAATTATTCTTTGAATCACAGCACTAAATTTAGCCATAATCTATGAGTTTGATTGTCACTCTTGTATCTTTTGCCCCTCTTCCAGTTTTTATTCGTCAAACACACAAAAATACTAATTTCAAAAGGAACAAGTTTGCAAAATTAAACTCTCTTGAATAAAATTGACATCACATATAAACATGCAAAATTTAAGGTCCGGGGACCATTATCGTCTTTTGATTTTCGTTGTCTTCAAATAGAGTCCCTAGTGTAAACAGTCTTTAACAAATTGTGTTAATACACCTTAAAAATTTATTTCTGTATATCTTATATGCATAAAGTAGGAAATTAAATTACATGTAAAATTTCGCGGCATGATTTTGTAGGCAAAGATCTAGTGGTTATTTGGTCCAGTTTGAAAAAGGTTAAAAATGTCTATGTCTTAAGCTGTCAAACTGAATTACAGAGGTCCATAACAAAAAATTGTCCATATTTTGAGCAAGAGTCGATAGACTTTTCTACAATTTTGATATAATTTGCACCAAAAATAAGTTCAAATCAATACACTGACGGAAATAGAGGAAGACTGTTTATCTGTCAAGGACATGCATGGTCAGGAAGAATGACAAAAAAACAAGTCCTAGGAGGAACAACGAACATAAAATTGTTTCCGACTATACTCAAACCGGGAGTGTTAGGAAATCCTTTATATGTTTTGAAAATGATAAAGACAAACGCCCATGCTTGCTTGCATTTCATTGGTAGTGTTCATTTTATAAAATCAGCAGATCTCTGTTGGTTTTCATCATTTAACTGAAGCTTTTGAGGTCGATTTAAGGTAAGAGTATAGGAAAAAATTAATTAAATAACTTAATTCATTGTGTACTTTAAAATAAATTTAAAAAAAATATATCAATATATTTTTGACACGAGAGATAGTTAAAGGGGCACTAGCTATCAAATTCATGGTTACCAATTTGACTCAAATTCTCATATTTTATTTAATAAAACATTTATCATACTATCTAGAGTCTAAAATAAACAGTTTACAGAGCATGGGGTAGATAATATATAGGTTCGTTACGTGTGTATTTTAGTCCTTACGACATCCAATTAACTATCGATTCGACCTCACATGACCATATAAGCGATGTAAACATAAAAAAGATATGAATAGATTAAACCAACACATGCAATTGGATATTTATAGGTCTGTTTGATTTTATTTAATAGATTAAAAATAGATGTTTCTCATTGTTTTAACCGTATAAGAATGATTTTATGTGCATCGAATTAGTAATCAAATGATTTGCCGTAGTTCCACTTTCATTGTTGCCATTAAATAACCGGTACACGTATAAATCATGCGTTGTCAATCTCTGGCTAGGGGTTAAATTGAAGTTCACATGAATACGAATTTGAAGAGGTCGACTCATTCACTTCCAAGTGAATTACTAATTATCAATGTTTCTTAGCCGGTAATTTGACAAAATTGAACCTTTTTGGCTGCAAAAAGCGAATTGTTATCTCACTATTTCACTTTCATTATTGATTGAACAGAAAAAAATCAAACTTTAGATTTTCTTATATATCTCGTAGCTAGTGCCCCGTTAAAGTAAAAGTATTTTGAAATTAAAGTAAAAAATGGTAACAGAATTAAAAAATAAATGTATAATCGCTTAAAGTAGTCAACAATGTATACACTGGAAAACAACTGAATCATATTTTTTATAGTTCGTTCTTATGTTGTACTGTTATACCAATGTCCCAGGTTAGGGAAGAGGTTGTGATGTTTAACCCTGCCACATTTTGTATGTATGTCCCAAGTCAGGAGCCTGTAATTCAGTGGTTGTCGGTTTTTTTTATGTGTTACATATTTGTTGTTCGTTCATTTTTTTTTATATATATAAATAAGGCCGTAATTTCCCCTTACATTGTCATATAGAGCCTTTTATAGCTGACTATGCGGTATGGGCTCTGCTAATTGTTAAAGGCCGTACGGTGACCTATAGTTGTTAATGTTTGTGTCATTTTGGTCTCTTTTTTGAGAGTGGTCTCATTGGCAATCATACCACATTTTCTTTTTTGTAAGGCATCGCTTTATTGGTGATTTGGATGGCATACTTCATACATAACAAATGAAAGCAATGCTTTGGAAATGTCATGAGTTGGATTAAACACAAAATAATATTTACAAACAAAACTAACTAGGTTTGTTTTGATCATTTTACTTTGGTTTAGATTAGATTTCAAAATATATTCCGAAAACCATCTTTTATTACGTGACATAAGACAGTTCGTGAAATTAAAGTTTAACTGAATAAAAAAAAACATATTCTTACTTACAAAAAACAAATACAAACAAAATAATTTATTCATTGGAAAAACATTGTATCGCCTTCTAAGTATACCGAATATCTTTCTTCTTTTCAAATTTCTTTTTTTTAAAGAATAAAATTGAACAACCGTTACGTATCATTTCGGAAGTGTGAAGTTACAAGTCAACTTATGAAAGATATGATAATCGACCGATTTTTTTTTAAAGATTTTCCATATATAGAAAATTATATATTTTTTGTTAGATATTTTACGGCAATATAGCATGACAAGCATTTTTTTTCCATAGATTATTGATCTGAAATTTTCACCGCAAAACTGAATAATTACAGTTCAACAGGACTTCTGGGCAAATTGTATGTGTCTGCGGCTTGATTTATAAACCTTTCACCTTAGAAGAAATGTATTAAATTTTATAATTCTCATCCCAAAAAGTTCGTTATTTTTATTTTTAGCAAATAAACCTTTTAAAGAAAAAGGAGGGGAGAGAAACGTTCAATGTCATTGATATTGAGTATCGACTAAAAGCTCTTTTTGAATGTATGGGAAGTGAAAATGAAAAAAAAAATCACAAACAAGTCATACGCACATCATATAATATAAGAACTATTTAGAATTCAGGTTGTATGTATGTTCTTTCTAATACAACTTTAAATTGTTTTATTTCAATGTTTTTAAGGATGCAGTTGACGTTTTTCGCAGGTTTCTTTGTTTTGGCAGTTTTTGTTACACACGGTAAGTTTTTTTAATATCTTTTTCTTACTGTGTTGTTTTTTAGTGTATTTTTGAATGCTTCTGGTCGTTTTTACAGCTTTACTTAATTATGAAACAATATCTTATAACATTGACGCTATTAACTTTACTGCACAAGATACGCTTTTCGACAAAAGATGAATCTTCGGTGGTGCTCGAGGCAAATATTTGAAAATTCAATAAAATCTGAATTACAGAAACATAAAAATAAAACGTCGGGTTTGATTTTTTAGTCAAAATAAATTAGAATTTAACAAGAGGGGGAAATTAAGATGTTAAAAAACAAATTTATAATTCAAAGAATGAAAAAAATACGAAAATACTAACTACAATCAAAATAAGACAAGAAAATATGTTGTTCGGTTGCGTTCCTGTCTATTTGACTAATAAAACAAAATCTCCCATCTCCATTTAAGTTGTATAAAATAATTAATCGATCATAAACACAAAAATACAAAATTTGACCTTTAATGGTTTACTTTTATAAATTGTTATTTGTATTGAGAGTTGTCTCCTTGGCACTTACACCACATCCTTCTATATCTATATGTCTATTGATATAAATATTTTACTTTCAACTTAATTTTCATCATCCATTCTAAACACTGAATCTGCAATCTTTAATGATGTTTGAAAATGACATACCTTTGTATATTTCAGTAAATGGGTGTGCCTTCATGGTATGTGAGAACAAGTCTGCATACATCAAATGTCCATATCCGTTGACAATATCGGTACGATCAGCAATATATGGGCGGTCCACTGATTCATCTGTATGCCCTGGAAAAGTCAAAACAACTCATTGCAGTTCATCAAGGTCAAACAGTAAGGTCAAAGCGCAATGCAATGGCAAAAGATTTTGTTTATTGAAACCAACCAACCGTCAATATGGAGACCCTTGCCGCGGAACATATAAGTACCTAGAAGTGGAGTTCAAGTGCATTTAAGATTTGCGTAACAACTTCATTGTCACACGCCGTTAGTGTGTTGAAGAAATATAATCCATGCGTTTTGTTTTGGCAAACTGCTTTTTTTCAATGTGACCAAACATTTCAAGAAAAACTGAACTATTCAACACTTGATACTTGTTTTTTAAATCTATCTTTTGTTAATCTATAATATTTATGGAGAACGGCTTGCTAAAAAAATGTTTTAATATCTTGTTTGATGTTATATTTTCTTTCTTTTGTGTTTATATTCAAATTGTAGACCTCAATCAAACTTGAGAGAGAGATCAATAAATACATGTAGTTATAAATATTGGGGGAAAAAACACGACAAAAACCCAAAATTACCTTCATACGGGGTATATTTCTACCAATTTATATGATATTCACGCGCTTGCATTCATATCGTGATTTTCTTGACAGAGTATTGCTGCTCACACGGAAGCTATTTAACCAAGAGTTCCAAATGGTGAAGTTGAAATAATCCCTTTGTAAATTTTACGGACGCCATCACGAGTTGGATAACCGTTTCACAGATGATATCTGATATTTTCCTTATGTCGTAACTACAATTCCCTACCCATCATGATTGTGACCTACCGAATCAGACTACTTAACGGATTTGCAATATTGTAACATAAGCAACACGACGGGTGCCACATGTGGAGCAGGATCTGCTTACTCTTTCGGAGCACCTGAGATCACCCCTAGTTTTTGGTGGGGTTCGTGTTGCTTATTCGTTAGTTTTCTTTGTTGTGTCATGTGAACTATTGTTTGTCTGTTTGTTTCATTTTTAGCCATGACGTTGTCAGTTTATTTTCGATTTATGAGTTTGACTGTTCCTCTGGTATTTTTCATGGCATTCTCATGTCAAAAGAATAATTGAAAAGTAAAATCACAAAAATACTGACCTTTGAGCAAAATCAATAGACCACTTAAGAGTTCATCCGTCGCCGGAAATAACTCGTCTATTAGGCACGCATTTATGATGTCATTTACCAGATAGACGGGGTCGCCTTTATCCCTGCACTATTTACGTTTATCAAGCGTCTTAGTGATCGTCATTGTGCAGGATGAACTAGAAATAATAGTTATTCTGTAGGCACTTGACGACAATCCCCTAATGACAGCAGTGCTGATTGTCAATTTCGAGAATTCAATTTGTCGTATAAATCGTACAATATGGAATTATAGTTTTCCAACCACTCGCTCAACATTGGAATGGAAGTGACGACGCCCCTAAACTCACAAATGACGTTCACTTAAACCAGAGTTTTTTACGGAAATGTACCGAACTCGAAAGTTGTCTATTCGGAAAGTCCATAATCACATGGCAATATCAAATAACAAAACGCATCAAAAATAAATGGACAAGAACTGTCATATTCCTGACTTGGTACAGGCATTTTTAAATGTAGAAAATGGTGGATTTAACCTGGTTCTATAGCGCTTACCCTCCTACTTTAATGACAGTCTCATCAAATTCCGTTATATTTACATTGATGCGTTAAATAAACGGACACAATAAATAAAATGGTCAAAATATGGGTACATCAGTCATCATCGTATAACAATTTTAAAAGTAACAATTTAAAGGAACACTAAACACATCTACTTTTCTACGAACACATTCATTGCTTGAGTGTCTGACGTCAGATTTTTTTTTACGTCAAATAAATTTGTCGTTCTATGTGCATACAAACAATTTTAAAATTTACATAGGCAATGTAAGCATATATGGTTAAAAATTCAAAAGTATGTAAGAATAAATTTCAGAAATAGACCGAGATTTAAACTAGTCCTAAAGTTATATATAGAATTTATAAGAATCCACAAATACTTAAATCCACTACGTGATTCAATGCTTTTTGACGTTTGTGGTTCAACGTATATTGTAATTCATAATAGAAATATTTCATAATGACATATAATAGAACAATATCATTCTGACGGAATCTTTTAAAATACAGAGTCACATAATAAGAACAAAAGAAATACAAGAAGTCGCATATACAAATCAAACAACCAAAATATGAAAGCCAATACAAACACATTGACGAGATGTATAAGTACCGAGCCACGTCAAACGGATATCACATAATACCATTCAGCAGTAAAAGTAATATTAATTATAGAACAGAGACAAATGAAAGAACTATAAAACACGTTGTTAAGATGATAAACAACATCAGTACGCAGAATCTGTACATCAAGACCATCGTGTATTATTTGAGAAGTTGATACGGAATATTTATCTTGGTACCTTCTGATCAACTTTTTTATCAAAAAAACGAGACGTTCTTTGACATACCCCTACTCAATCACTGATGACGTTTTACAAAGTCTGAGTAGAAGCTGCAAGCTCTTGAATATCGAATAAGTTGGGAAATATATATCCCATATGCAGGTGAAGTTTGTATATTGCTTCTAAGGTAAAGGAAATTTATAATTTCAAAATTAAAATCGTCTCGTTTGTCATAGATTCTGGTACTGAGATGACTGTGTCAGTCAAATTCGAGATATAAGTCTAAAAGTTAGGCATAGGAAGCCGTGTATGTTGTTTCTTTAATCTCTAGTTCTAGGGAATAAATCATTAATGGAACCCAATCAGAAAGGTTCGGATTGTTTAGGGAAAGAACATCATCAATAAAAGATAACACCTAGATTAAATCTATTTCATGACTTGAAATTCAAATTGAAAAGAAAGTATTTACAAACTATAAATTTAAGTTTTATCCGACCTTTATTTGAATATACAGATATTATTTGGGATAAATTCCAGACTATTTCAGTGATAAACTAGAAAATATGCAACTTGAAAACTGGTGGTACTAAGTTATCGTCAATAGATAAATTATACGAACGTCACGCACGCTGTTCCAACAACCCCTGTGATTTAAAACAGAATCTTCGAAATTTCCTCTGCAAAACAAAATAAAATGTTAACAAACACTAACCAATATAAAAACTAATTCAGTATATGTTTTCCTTTATATTATTGTAGCTCTTGGTCATATGCTTAGAAATATATAGTATATTTGAGGATTAAAACAACAAAGCTATGTGAAAAAAACGGATTTCCAACGTTACATTTTTGAACAACTGTTTTATTTCTTATGATTAGTGATCCTATTTTTTTATTCTCTGATCTTCCCGAAACTTGGCAGAAGCAACGAAGTGTGTCAGTTCGTGGTTAAATAAAAACCGTTCTTTTGTCGAATTTCGTTGGACTCGGTGGCTGTATATTAAGCAGAAATAAGAAAAATGTCCAATGACGTTTTTTGTTAACTTAACGGCTGAAAGGTAGTTTTATAAGTAAACATAGCTAAAAATGTCTAAAAAATGTGAGATAATTATAACATCTACCGAAAGAACAAACACTTGCATCATTGTTCGTGAGTTAAAAAATTGTAGATTCTATAAAACCATCTCTACACAGTGGTTGTTCAAGTGGTAGCCATTTTGTCCAAGTTGATATTTCATTTGTCCAAGCAATAAATGCGGGTTTTTTTACCTAATATTTCAATAAGTAATATATAATTTACCAAAACAAAAGTTAGATACACGAAAAGAACATAAAGTCTAGATTCTTTTTTTATTAACTGCATCTTTGCAGGAATAAAATGCTACGAAACATTACAAAACGGTAGCCATTTTGTCCAAACGTCGAAATACGTCGAAAAATCCAACCAAACGCTTTTTTTTACGTTGCATGTGCAAAAGTTGTTCCATTGGATATTCGTGTACTTAAACCGATTTGAAACACAGTTAAAGATAAATAATGAAAAAGAAGAAAAGCTTGAAAAGCTTTCTGAATCACTTTTAAAGAGTATATTGAAAATAGAAGACCAAGTGGCAAATTTGTGTATGGGTGTTTTAGATAAAATACCAAAAGTTACCAATGATTGTTCATGTGAGAATGCAAGTTCTAATGTTACCAATAAAGTATGCGGGAGTGGTGAATCAAACCAGTTGTCTTACCGAGAACCAGTATGCATCGAGACTATTGGGTATACCAAACCATCAATCTATGATGGGTCCACTAAATGGCTTGAGTACAAGTTACATTTTGAGGCTGTTGCAAAATTAAATAATTGGTCTGAAGATATTAAAGTTTTACAGCTTATTACATGTATGAATGGTGCTGCTTTATCGACCTTAGCTGATATTGAGATAGATAATATCCCAACATATTGTTATTTAGTTAAACTGTTAACCAAAAGGTTTGCTCCTGAAAACCTGACAGATGTATATATGTCACAAATTGATGCTTGTGTTAGAAAAGCAGGTCAACCATTGCAGGAACTGGCTGATAATATAAACAGTCTAGTCAGAATGGCTTACCCATCAGCGAGTCTCGAAACCAGAGACTATTTAACTTATAGGGCATTTAGAAAAGCACTAAACGATCGTGATTTAGAACTGGCTATTGTACAAAGCAGTGTTGAAACTATTGACGGGGCATTGCACTGTGCTCTCAAGTGTTTAACTTTTATGGCTAGAGAGAAAAGGTTTAGACAGCAACCAAAATTTGAAACTGCATCTTGTAATGTCAAGTCAAACCAGACGTGTTATTTCTGTAATGACAAGGGACACACCGTTAGAGACTGTCCTAAGAGAACGTAATGATCATTATATTTGTTGCATTCAGATACCATGAATGTTGGCATGTGAAAAATTATTATTAATGTAGTTTTTATATCTATTATTATGAAAAGTAATGTAGTTTTTATATCTATTATTATGAAAAGGAATTTTGTATCACAGTCATTTTCGATACCTGAAAGTGAGTTTTATACCAGCAATAGTAATTTTTGATACCGGAAAATGAGTTCGCTAATATTGCAGTATTTACGTATAGAGTTATACCTAGTTAAATCACGTTGTTTTAACAGTTGCAACTGTTAGATAATATGAATTCATGTTACCAATGAATAACCTTATTATAGACCATTTTATGATAAACAGAGTTGTATGGTTGGACCTTTTATTGACTGCTGTATTATTTACTATAGTATACAGAATATTCTGATTGACTCATCGACCTGTCTGAGTGACGGATGAGATGTCAACATCGTAGTAAACGTAGTAAAACATCTAGGTCAATTATGGTTTGGTCCATTTATTCAACGGGGATGCATACAATAGCAAGGTACGTGCATTGCATCGACTGCGGCACTTTTGGTTTGCCTTGGTAAGTTCCTTGGTATCAGGAGTGACTGCCCTGGTAGCGGGCCGCAGTCTATCTGAAGACTGTTGTGCACTTGCTTTTATATCTCTGTCCCACCAACGTCTCGTGCCCCTATGGAGATGGTGGGCAAATTTCGTTATGCTGATTGGATGCTGATCTCAGGTCATTAGGTCACTGACGTCAATAAACATAGTGATGCAAATGGCGGCGATCGGAATGTTGACATTCTATCGAGTCGGGAAATGGACAAACAGGACTTATCTAAGCTTACTCTTAGCATGTATGGGCCCCGGTTACAATATTCATGCCTTACGCTAATAAAATAACAAGGTAATAAAGCGGGAACATGTGAAATAAGGATAAACAGAATGTGGGAACCGTCGTTCAGTCAAGGGACCCCCCATGGTCAAACAGTGAAGACGAACTCTATTTTATTATTCCCAGAGACCTTAATAACAATATTTACATACAATAACAATATATAAGTATAACCAATGATCATCAAATGTCTTTGTATACGCGTTGGCTAACAGTAAACGACGAACGCGAAAATAGAAAAGAGTGTTTACTGAGTAGCCTGAAACAGTCGTATGTACAAACCTACAGCTTATACCCTAAACCGTAACAATATTATGAATCCTGATTTCTGTTAGTCGGACATGTAGAGTTGGACAATGAAAATGTGCTAGTTTACAAGAAATCTTTTCACAGGAAAACATTTCACCTATGTAATAACTCATTCAAATACCAATTTTAAAGTATTTGCTTCAACCCGATTTGAGCTACCACGGTATTCTGTTCCTGGGTTAGACAATCAAAATTTTGGTACATATGTATTACGAAAAAGTCAATGATTTGTAAGCAATCAACTTATAATTATGACCATTTCCACGCGGTGTTTTTACAATTGCCAAATAAATAGGAGCTTTGGCTAGCCATTTACTAGGTTCAACCCACCATTTTTCATTCAATATCCAGTACCGATTGAGAAATAAGTCTGTAAGTTTTCCCTCTGTCTGATCGCTCGTTTGATAGTCAATCTGTTTGTTCGTCCTTCAATCCTTTCGTCATCCGTCCGTCATAACATTATAGCCTAACAAGCGCCTTCCATTTTGTCGGATCTTCAAATGATTTCGATAATATGAAAAAAAACCTGAAGTAAGGAGGTTCTTTTACACATTTTCCATATTGTCACCAGGATATAGTCGTCACTTTTGAAAACATTTTCTCTAATTTGGGTTCAAGGTTTTAAAAACAACTTTGCATGACTTTAAACATCAGAGACGTGTTTGCACGGTTTATCTTCAAAATACCCCGTATTACTTATATTAAGCTTCGAGTTTGCTAGCTAGACGATATTTCATGGAGTGGATATAATTTATCACATATATCTTAATTGATTCCAAGTTATTTGCATTTGTTGGTACTTTAAAAAAAAAATCAAATAAACAATGCGTGGTACACAATTCTTATTTCTGAAATTAAAGGATTTAAAACCCAGCGAAATTGTTATATACATCTGTCTCATATGTTGTTTAATATTATAACTTTAAAAAATCGCTTCAACTTCCTAAGGCAGAGAGTTATTTCTTGAATGTTAATTCTCATGTTATAATAAGGTTGCTTTCCACACGCTTGACAAAATAGTGTCATATACAAACAATCTGCAAACGAGTTTAGAAAACAATAGTATTCCTATTTATCTATAATAACGTAGTTCTAAACCAATTTAAAGAGACACATTTATAGAATGAAGCTTATTATTCATACAATGTATATAATTACATTAGATGTAAGTTTCATTATAATACGATATTCTGATTGGCTAACTGCACATCACATGTTATTCCGTAAACAATTGTATCAGACAATAGCATTTATCATGCATGATGACACGAGGTCCCACAATAAAGTGCACAGGTGAATTAAATAAAAATGGATAAAACACGTGTTTTCATGAACCTAGCTAAAAAATGTAATTATAAGTATTGAATGCTTCTTTTTGAAACTTTATAGGGTTGTAAAAGCGTTGACCGTGCGTACATTTTTAGAATGAAGCGCTTCCGCGCTTCATACAAAATGTACTTCGGTCAACGCTTTTACAACCCAATAAATTTACAAAAAGAAGCATTCAATTTTAAATAATAACTGATATTTTTTTCATTTTTTTTAACATTCATAAATTCTTTATTGCACTCTTTGCTATTTTAACAAATTACTTAATGTACAGCATTTCATCAAGTATCCATATTACACAAAATTATGACTGACTATCCAGGGAGAATATACAGTAACACTTATTTCATTTTATATACATAGTCATTTTAATACTTTTAGTTACATAGTGTGCTAGTGACCTGAAACGGTATATATGGGGTCAGTAAATTCCATATGACTGACCCCATATATACCGTATTACGCCACTAGCACACTATGTAACACATTTATCTTACCGACTATCTTAACGTGTAAAATTTAGACTTCTGATCTATCAAAATTAGCAAGCTAGTCTTCAATACTTTAAGCATTAAGATCCTAATTCCATTGATCCTACAAGTGAAATAGACAACGATAACCACTTGTAAGACTTAACTGTGTTTAATGAATTCATTTCAATGATAATCATTAATGTCTTCGTCTGTTGAAACCTCGGTTGAAACCTTTAAGATTTTTTCTCAGTTCCGTTTTGTTTTTATAAAGGGACGTAACAACACTACTAACCGTGCGTTATTGTTATGCGTTTACTTTTCTACATTGGTTAGAGGTATAGGGGGAGGGTTGAGATCTCACAAACATGTTTAACCCCGCCGCATTTTTGCGCCTGTCCCAAGTCAGGAGCCTCTGGCCTTTGTTAGTCTTGTATTATTTTATTTTCAGTTTCTTGTGTACAATTTGAAAATTAGTATCAATGGCAATCAATTATCACTGAACTAGTATATATTTGTTAAGGGGCCAGCTGAAGGACGCCTCCGGGTGCGGGAATTTCTAGCTACATTGAAGACCTGTTGGTGACCTTCTGCTGTTGTTTTTTTATTTGGTCGGGTTGCTGTCTCTTTGGCACATCCCCCATTTCCATTCTCAATTTTATATGAAATAAGCCCCGCCTCCCTACTACCTAATATGGAATATAAAGGGTCGTAACTTCACTACTAACGGTGTATGAAATAAGCCATCACATTCCTAGAAATGAATAGGAGGTAAAATAAAATTCTATATTCTATAGTTTCTTTATAAATAATCATAATATCATATAAAATCTTATCGAAGTAGAAAGATATTACAGACGCGGTGTCGTGAAATTTACGGAGAAAATCCGTTATATATTCTTTTAATAAAATTTTGAAACATGTAAAATATGTGCGAGACAGCGTGGTTATTGTTTCTGATAATTTTTGATATTTCATACCTTTGGATTTATACCAGTTTTTGAAAGTGTTTGTTAATACTTAAAAGAATGGTATGTTACATATGATTTTTGTTTGAATCTTATTAACTTTTGTCTTGATTTTTTTTTTTACACATTTGACCCCAATTTATCTACCCGTGACCTTTATTTTTGTAAACATTACAATTATATATTATTTACTGATATATATGTTCTTTTACTTTCACATATAAAAAGAAAAACATCATTAAATATATGAAAGTTAATACCATTATACAAGCTTTGTTGACTTTTATAAACGTGTATTACATTATCTTAAAATCATTTCTTTTTTCTACAATATATTTACCCCCTTTTTTCTTTCCATTCTAATTTTATACTTTACTTACATACCTACATAACTTACTTATCTACATACATGCATACACACTTACATATGCATACATTCATACATATACTATAGTCGCATTCATTCATGTACACACATATATATATATATATATATATATATATATAACTGATATTTGATTATGTTTTAAGCAATTTTAAGTTAAAGATAAACTATAATTTTATCTACAAAACCATTATACTCATAAAAAAATCTTTAGTGAGCGTTTGAAATTATTGTTAGAAGTTTATGTCCTTGGTTTCATTTTCAATAAACGTGAAGAAGGTTTTTTTTATAACATACATTTATTTTCAATTACAGCATGTTTGTATAAATATTTATTTGAGAATTTGTTTCTTTAAACATTTAGTTTGGCCTAATCTTATTTTGTTATGATCAAATGCCACTGTTTTGTCTTCAAATATAGACTTTGGAAGATGGATATTTGATAAGAAATAATAATTTAAGACTTAGCAATAAACTCATCATAGATACCAGGACCAAAGTCAGTATATACGCCAGACGCGCGTTTCGTCTTCAAAAGACTCATCAGTGACGCTCGAATCCGAAAAATTTAAAAAGGCCAAATAAAGTACGAAGTTGTAGAGCATTGAGGACCAAAATGCCTAAATGATTTTTCCAAATACAGCTAAGGTGATATATAATGTTTGTGAGTAAACTAAATTTAAATATATATATTAAATTATTGGTTTTTATGCTCGAATGTTACCCAATTTCATGATTGGAGAAAAGTTGGATTTAGGCGTCTATAATCGTCAATAGTATTCATTGTCCTTTTTTTCCAACTGATTTTCAATCAAATCTAGCATATCAAGTAAATATAGAAATCTTCCTTCCTTCTTCTTCAAGTTTGCTGTTCGTCTTCCGTATTTTGTAGTCGAGTTGTAATATTATCTGATGTATTATCTCTGTATATCTGACATCCGGAAGAAATTCGAACAGACGGTTGTTTTCGTCGTTTCCTTTTTTGACCTATATAAAAAAAAAATAGACACAACTATTAATTCAGATTTTGTTTATGAGTTTAATAATGAGCAAACTAGCTGGGATAATTTAACAGATAACATCAAGCAGTGATTGATCAGTATAATTACCATTTCCTTTGAAAACCTACAATTTAACGTCCCACGCGTGAAAATCAGAGGCAATCATAATTAATATTAACTTGTCATCTACCTAATCTCAAAGGAAATCATTTGATTTTCAAAGGTGAGAGTAGGAAATACAGAACAGACGTGGTGTTTATAAAGGAAACATATTTAATGGCTTAATTAACTTTCAAGGGGAGTTCAAGAAGAAGCTAGGCTATATCCTTTTACTAGCAGTCCCTCAATGCTATGTAGACTTCCATTTAAAACATAATAATTGTGAGCATGTTTGGTTGGAACTTATGAGAGGTTTGAATTAAGCTAACAAAAATGCAGTAAAATTCATCTAAAAGGTCAGTGTTATAACTGAATGTATACGCAAGACGGTTTTGGTTTTTTTTTATGTACAGACGATTTTCCGGAATTTAAAACATTGAATGGCCTAGTCAATTTAAAAGTTTGTGAGTATTGAATACAATAAGCTTCAAAACATGGGTGTTAAATATAATTAGGGGATACCAAGTTAGGAGAGGAGCTATCTTACATTTTAAACTTATTTTCCCAACAGGCAGCTTTTACCGAAAAATGAACATATCAAGGACAATTTTTTCAGGCCAAAATTACCACCTCAAAAATACGTGTTCCGCGTGAATTATGGATTCAATTATTAACCCTCTTTATATGTAGCTAAATACATAAATTATGTCGTTAGTTTTCTCGTTTGAATTGTTTTACATTGTCATTTCGGGGCCTTGTATAGCTGACTATGCGTTATGAGCTTTGCTCATTGTTGGAAGCCGTGCGTTGACCTACAGTTGTTAATTCCTGTTTTATTTTGGTTTCTTGTGAAGAATTCTCTCATTGGCAATCATACCACATCTCCGTTTTTATGTATACATAAATAACTGTAAAAAGTTACCATTTTGTGCATCATACATGTAGATTCGATTGATAGTATCATTAAACATGTTGGCTGAATTTAATATTAAAATAATGATACTGTTATAGACAGTCACTGTTCCGTAAGCTAAATTCGTTTCAGTTCTGAAACTTTTGATGATAAACGTTTAATAGAAAAACAAACACTTGATCATTTGGTATCAAGTGATTTTGGCACAATATTTTCAACAATTAATGATAGTTGCACCCTCGTTTCATGATTTTTATAGTCTTTTTTGTTGTGCTGGCTGTTTATTCATTTTTCGATTCGTATATCATTATACTAGTAAATGGATGTTTCCTCATGTTATATACTTGCCTGATTTTACAATGAAGCAAATGGCAAAAACCAAAACAACAAAGAAGGCACAAACAACAATGGCAATGGACGTGCTATCAATCCTCTGTAAAACTGAAAATATAAATTGTCGAAATACTTATTGAATAATACTACCATTTATCAGTTGTTGGTTTACATTCAAAAGAATACACAAAATGATAAATTATAAGATCAATATATATATATTAATAGCAAAATACGTTTTCCTTGTAAACGAGTTTAAGTGAGTCATACAAGGGAAAAGTTAGCGCCATAAAACCAGGTTCAATTCATTAATTTCTATATGTGAAAATGCCTGTACCATGTCATGAATATGACAGGTGTTGTCCATTCATATGATGTGTTTTATCATTTGATTTTTGTCCTATGATAACGGAATTTTCGTTTTATATTTTCCTTGTCTTTCAGTGTTTTTGTGTGACTTTACTTTATTTTGAACCCCTCTCCATTGTGGGTGTCCCCTGTTTTAACTACTTAACTATGAATCTTGACATTACAGTGACAACTGTTAACTATTTCACCCTTTTACTCAGGCATAAATTTCTTTGTAGACATGTGTTTCGTTATCTTTCGGTTGGTGAATATTCGTACCGTTGTTTGATATATGCAATTGTTTGATTTAGTCAAGTATAATTGACCTCCTCTGGGTTTTTTTTACTGTTTTTTTTTTACTTTATGAATATCAAAGGTTATTGAAAAGATTTCATTGTACACTGATACCAATACAGATCAACGTTCAAAATAGTTGAAAACCTACAAACATCTGTCAAGATGAAAACAATTTCTCAACTATTTTTCGTGTATGTCATAGTATCGTTAATTGAATTATTTCCTTGATTGTTATATTTTTTCTGTCTATGAACAAATAACATAAAAAAATTGGTGCAGACTGAATAACACGCGTTGATTCTAAATTCCATTTTAAACCGTAAAAAAACATGAAAAAATGTTGATGACGTCACCTTCACATGACTTTATTATGTCTATGGGCTGATAACAATAACGTCAGCCAATCAGAAGACGCGTTTCATCCAAAATTAAATATCCTAATGTTGAACAATATCCATCGAACATATTTTTGTTAAACACATGTTAACTTCTGTAGCATTTCTGTATAGACGGGACTTAAATGAAACATATTCACTGTCCTCGGTATGGAAGTGGTTTGAAACATACATACTAACCCTCTTTAGTTTAAAAATAGTGTAATTGAAATGAACTACAGTTAAACTCTTAGGCTGTTCAGTATGTTAAGGTGCTAATGATACTGTAATTCAACAGGTTTTTCTTATATTTGTCTTCCTATAAAAAAAAGGCGAAAGAAAAATACCAAAGGGATATTTGAGCTCACGAGTTGGTAACAATCCGTCAATGTCATGACAAAAACAATACTCCAACTGAGTCTCATCGCAAGTTTGAGACGGACCCTACCAGTTTGAACGGATGTGTTTGAACAAATAATGTTGATAGACTTAAAATAAGTTTTACTTAGCGTATAGTTGTTTGTTTGTTTTATTACATTGGCTAGAAGTATAGTGGGGGGTGGAGATATAAAAACACATGTTTTACCCCGCAGCATTTTTTGCGTCTGTCCATAGTCAGGCGCCTCGGACCTTGGTGGATCTTGTATGATTTTTAACTTTCCTTTATATATTTTAGAGTATTATATGACGTCCATTATCACTGAACTAACATCCATTTTTGATTAGGAGCTAGTTAAAACACGCCTCTTGTTGCGGGACATTCTCGCTTCATTAAAGACCCATTGGTTGCCTTCGGTTGTTTTCTGCTCTTTGGTCAAGTTGTTGTCTCTTTGACACATTCCCCATTTCCATTCTCAATTGAATTTATAAGATGTAACACCACCTCATAGGGCTTAGTAATAAAGTACATATTGGAAAGTAGTATATGTGTAAATCAAAATAGTTCCTACGCATAAAGGTTACTATGTAGAATATATTTTAGTAATCAAGTTATCAGACGAAAGGGTAAGTACTGGTGAGTCTCGTAGAAAACATAATTTCTGATTATTTTGAATGATATAAAATATATGAATGAATTCTAAACTTCAGGGCACAAATATCCTGAAAGTATGGGTAAGGTTAATCTTAAATTTTGGTAACCAGTGCAGTCCAGCTAATGTATAAATACAGGTATGTTGATCCCGCTTCCATAAAATGTTTTGAAATGGAAAAAAAACGTTTAGAAATGAAGAACAAAAACAGATGGTGTGCGTCTTTTTTGTTAATACAAAATGGCCTCAAATTTAAGGAATTATTTGGCACACATCAGAGAAGTTAACTCAAGAATAAATACACCATAACTTTAAAAATACAGAAGAGCAATCATAGTATACATTTTTCTTGACGGGGCAGCTACGGACCGTTTTGGTGCGGGAATTTCTTGCTGTGTTGAAAACCTATTTATGGCCTTGGACTGTTTTCTGCTCTTCGGTTGAGTAGTTATCTTTTTGGAATATTTCTTTTTTCTATGCTTAATCGTATAAACAGGGTTCATTTGAGTTCCTAATATTAATTTTAGAACCGAAATGCACGAGATAAACAAATAGTTTGATAATGTTTTCGGACTGGTCTTACTAAGAATTCTTTGGTAGTAATTCGCAATTGGTCGTTTAATAAGCTATTTAAAGTAATTGTGACGTCTGATTAAGGTGGTTCCTAACACACTACAGGGAGATAGCTCTGTAAAATCAGCTCAACGTTTTAATTACGTTGTGTTGTTACGGGAATATTATGCTTCGCAATGATTAAACATAGTGTTTGTCAAACTGCTATAGAACCAGAGTAATTTTTCTGATAAAATGGTTGGTTTAAATGTTTTGAAATATTTATATTTTTGTCAATAGGTCAAAGCAAAAACTTAATCAAAATGTTATGAAAATTATACGAGCCAAATTAAATTTAATGAAAGTGTTGGGTAACACATTAAAATACAAACACCATAACATAATCTACCTGAATTATGAAGACAATTATCAGCTGGAAAACAGTGTTTTTTCTTGGCACATTTATGTTTATCCCAAGTAAGAAATGACTTTCCAGGATATTCTGTCAAACACGAATGAAGATCAGAACATAGACTCCATGGTTCTTTACATCGATCTAAATCAAAGCATTGATTACATATATTATGATTACAATGATATCATATATTTGAGTCGTTTGATGTGTTTGTTTTGCCGTAAATGTAGGACATAGAATTTAACCGATACAAGCTTTAGCCTGTTATCTTTTTTGTTTTTTGTTTTCAAACCACTTTTGCACGTGATTTGATAATCCGATGACAATTAAACATTGAGCATATTAAAATGTGTTACAACAAATTAAAACAACTTCAATATAATTTTTTTTTTATAAAGTACCAATTGTGCTGCACCAATTGCGTATTTCAACAATCAATATCTCTTCATTGATGCTCGAGGCAAAATATTTGAAGCTTATTAAAAAACGGATCTCTCCCATAAAAAGAAGAGCTATATAAACAAAAAAGGAAATAAAAACCAAAAACGGGCATTAAAGTGAGCTCTGCATTAGAGAGATACATTTCTTAACCTAAAATTATTATCATTTTCTTTAAAAGTACCACACAAACACTTTTGCATGTCCCTTGGTCTCTGTGAATAGTTGTCCCATTATCAACGAAACCACTCTTCACAATCTATATATAATATAAAACGGTTAATGTATTATACAAATTAACACTTTTAGGAACATTGTGTTCGCCTTGCGTTGACCCTTAATACATTTAAAACTAACTATACTTGCCTTCCTGTTCATCACTACCGTCTTTACAGTGATTTACCCCATCACAGATATACCAAAAGGGTTTCCCCCAATTATAGTGATACCGGGGTAACGTTGGGGATATACATGTTCCGTCTCCACATAGAAAACAACTGTCTGAGTCATCAGAATCTGAAATATGATTTAAATTTGTTTCTTATTACTGTGATATATGATGAAGAAAAGAAGGAACATAGTTTGATTAGTAAGAAAAAGTAGTAATTAATACTTCATAATATTTTTTAAGTGTTACTCGTTAAACTCGTTGTGACTTGTTTATTTTTCATAAACATTTTGACAACATATATACTTTGACTTGTTGAAAAAATAAAAAAATAATACAATAATAAATGCAATACAAATACGAATATTCTTTATTGAACCAATTACCGTTTTATAGCTTGTGATTGTCAGTTTATTTTCGATTTATGAGTTTAACTGTCCCTCTGGTATCTTTCGTTCCTCTTTTATGCTTATGATCTTACGTCTTTTCAACGTATTTTTATACGGACAAGGCGTCAAATTTAAATCTTTTTAATCTGATTAAAATCTTCCTACCATTAAGAGCTTAGTTTTTAAACAGAATTAAAAGTATTCGAAGGTTATTGAAAAACAGTTTGCCTATACAAACGTAGCAAACTGTTTCGAAAATAATCAAAAATGTCTAAAACTTTTTTTGACAAACATTCATTCACAAATAATTTTATACAAATAGATTGCTTTTGAATTCTCCGTTTTAACCGTGGGATGTTGTAATTTCTCCATAGAGGAATTACTTGATCCCATTAAGCAAATTTTACACGAATCACTCATTTCACTTCATTTAGAAATGTTTAAATTGACATTTGAAAACTGTATTGATTTTACCAATTACAAACCTAACTTTAATTATTCCAGATTAGAATATGAATAGTCACAACATTGTGTCCTCCTTTGTTGATTTCACTCATAAGAAAATACATACCGAAATCGTTTCCTGGTGGTTTTTTTTTTGTATCATTCGATTAAAACAAATAAGAGAATGCAGTGTTGTGGAGGAAATACAAATTAACAAGTGCTTTTTAAAACTCATCAGTCATCACAGTTATCAGTTTTATAATTGTGTACGGCAGACTCGCGTCTACATATCCTTAATTGATAGTAAAACTTCTGATCATTATTTATTAACAAGAGTTTGTTATGTTTAAATTTCCCAAATCTTACAAGTTAATCTAAATCTTAAGGTACGTAATTCTTTTACAAATTGTAGCTATGATTCTCCTCTGATTTTTCCCAATACAACTACCGTTTTTATTAGGGTTATAATAGATTTTCTTTTAATTTCTACGGACATGTAATGTGCTTATGTGAAGTAAACAAATAAAATGATTTGTTATATCATTGACTGAACTTTGACCTCTTACCACAGTATTCATCTCTACCATTATCGCAGTCTTTAACATTGTCACATAATGACGTCATAGGTATACATTGTACCGGAGAACACTCAAACTGAGAGGCATGGCAAAAAGCTGGAAAAAAATGTTTTTCTTTCTTCAAAAATTAATCAAAATAGAAATGTAACATGGATGATAAGGCTCAACTTGAAATAAACTACGTGAAAGATAATAACTGTGATCTAGAAACATTGGAAACAACAAAATGCTTTATCATTAACATATAATGTCAAATGAATGGTGGACAAACATTAAACAAACAATATTTAATACAAACTGGCTACAATTTATGACTTGGCACACTCACAAATGTAACTGACTAATACTAGCCTGTTCTTACTCGGAAATAAAACTTCCTCTTTTTATCAATTTACACCACATGTTAGAGAAAACACACAATTTACGCATTATAAAACTGTAAATTGTCAATGTACATATACGATTACCATTATGAGAGTAGAAAAAAAAATTATGCAACAAGTCGGAAAACACAAGCGAATTATTTTCAGATAAAACATAAATTCGTAATTTTGTGCATCTCGTCACTCTAAGCACTACCCAGTCTTCATCGGATAAAAAAATCTAGAAAAAAGTAATGTAGCATTAAATTGGCCCAAGTGTGCAAGTGTGCTTTACAGTATAACATGAATTGTCAGACAAAAAAAAACGAATTCCAAAATCTTAAAACAAAATTGTTTATCCGGAAAACAAGAGATAAAGAAAAAGAACATACTAAAAAAAGTACAGCAAAAGAAATCAGCTCTGAAATAATGGTATAACAGATGAAAAAACACAAAAAAGAAAAGCAAACAGTTATATGGGTTGATTTAACATCCATAAATAAAATACCCAAATAAGTAAAAATTGACCGTGGTTGTTAAATTTGAGATATGCTTTTTTGTGCTTCTTTGTTAAATATTGTTTGTTTTTTGTTCTGATTGAGATTGGGATACGGTGTTGACTGCTGTACACCTATTTTGACAATTTTACCTATAATGTCTGTTTTGTTCACGCGTGTTGTCAACATAAAGGAATGTGATGCGACTGTAATACAAGTGAAAGGTTTAGAGCTATAAAACATGTTCAATCCACCATTTTCGACTTAAGAAAAATGTCTGTACCAAGTCAGGAATATGACGTTGTTGTCCAATCGTTTGAAATGGTTTATCTCTTTATTTTGCCATTTGATTATGGACTTTTCGTTTTGAATTTTCCTCGGAGTTCTATATTTTTGAATTTTTTACTTTATACAGTAATAAAGAATGCTCACAGTGACTGAACACTGGTAGACATTACCTGCTGATATGACATAATGTCGTTCTAGATAGGCTTAATATCGGTTCCGTATGGCATAGAAGATTCACTTAGTTAATAAATAATACAGAATGACATTAAATGACTAAATTATAATATAGAAAAAATAAAGGTAAGGTTTAAGAATAGCTTCAGACTATGAATTAACGAATTTTTATTCATCTCTAATTATACCAGAAACTACAATATATCAATAAGTCTTATACGTAAACAGTTTGATGACCGTATGATGACATATATACTGCAGCTATTGCATTGGCCGTATAATTATTTGTGAAATAGAGTTACTGACCGTTTATCGCCTCCTTAATGACGTTGACAATGCGTTTCTGCAGAGTATTATCAAGGACGTCATTAATAGTACAGGTTCGTGGAACTTTTATGTCGTTTGTCGCTTGCTCCATTTTTTTTAATTTAAAACAGTAGAAGACATTGCAGTAGAGAAATAATAACCATACAGCAAAGAATTGTACAAATAAAACCTATATTTCGAGACAATGTATAGTTATTCCATAGATGAAGGTGTCGATAATGGGCTATAAGTAATATGAATCGTGTGAATAGGATAAGATTCAATATTTATTAACTCATTATCGTGCCCTCAATTTGAACAACACAATCAAACGGAATATTACAAAAAAAGTAAAGTATGATAAGCATAAGATTTATAAAGTACATTATAAAAAAGCATGTATGAACATTGAAATAAGGTCATTGACATATCTTTTTAAGCCACGGTGACCTTGTCAAAAACATTTTCTTATTAAATTTATAGACCTAGGACTATAGGAGACAACTGCTGGTCGATTTTTCTTTTTCAAACTATGTTGATGTTTCTAGGTGTTTCTTTTGTTCTTCGAATAGCGAATGTATTAATTAAGATAAGTTTGAATTAACATATATCATAAAATCTTTAGATGAAAAATGCCAAACAAATTTTATCTTAGCAGATAACTTTAAACATTTTTGTAATTTAAAATTCAAAGTAGACAAAATTTAAGATCTTGTGTCATTCAGAATAAAAACACTTTCTGTATTCAGCTATTACACCAATATACCAATATGTTTTGCCTGACTGCATGAGTACATTCCTTATCTTGTCTCGTTATACCCAAGTTTCTTATACTTTTCTTGCTACAAAGTTAAATATTATTTTCAATTTATAATTCTTGTTTTTGTTTAGAATTCCACTGGTTTGTTAATATATTCAAATATATGCCGTATGTTTTCTATTTAAGATTTCTTGTGGTGTGAAATGCGCATAGACGTATTCTCATTTTTTTGTTTATAAAATCTATTTGTTTTCCCATGACAACTTTCCCTTGCCAAAAAAGTTAAAAAAAAATGTTAAGTTCATGTAGCGTTAATTTTGTTACAGTTACGACATTTTAGTGATATTGATCCTAAAACATTAAACCGGTCATGATCAAAGTTTGTGACTAATGTTTGCAGTTTTCTTGACATGCATTGTGACGTGTCATCGTATTCATTTTATATTAGAAAACTATAGCAGTTATATTAGAAAAGTATCGCGTTCATAAATATTTGATATTAAAAAATCATCGCTTTGATATAAGACAAATATCGCATTGATATTTTAAAATATAGCAGTATCGTTGACTTATAGGTGATTTTGGCGTAGGAAACAATTGAATTCATCTCAATTGCATTCCATTGAATTTGCTTTATGATATTTATAGAAGGTGTACATTTACAAATGATAAATCGTGCATTTATGTTTCATTTATTCAATAATTCAATTTTCTCGTTTAAATACACCTTGCTTGTTATAACATAAAATAACTCATGAAATTATTCACCAGACGTATGTTGTGTTAAAAGATACCCTGTTTTAAGAAAAGAGTCATTAGTTTATACCGAGAAATCTGCCTTTCTTCGTACAAATGCTCAAATTCGTCTGAAATTTCCCACAATGCAACTCGTTGATATAAGACAATATCGCTCATTGATATAAGAAAAGTTTTTATCGTATCGCACCTTCCATAAACTGAGTGTCAAGCTATGAAAATCATTAACCATGTTAACCTCATGAGAAAATATTTGAAAACACGACTTCATATAAAAATCTTAATAAAGGTCATGTGGTGTGGAATAGATTTGAAAGTGACAAGTTATTGACAAGTCTGGAAATGATAAAAGAAAGCTGTCATCAACAGAATCAGTTTTAAATACCATGACCGAAAATACATATACTGATCAAAAATATCAATTATAACTTTAATCGTATAGCAGTAGAGCATACACATGATAAATATTTGTTGCTACAATATTTGACATATTATTAAAAAAAATTGTTTGGTCTAACATTAATATTATAACATAGACAATACAAGTACATTCACTGTCTGGTTATTATAAGTATGTTTTTGTGAGGTTCATGTTGCTCAGCCTTTAGTTTTCCATTATCTGCTTTGTCACTTCGTCATGTTTTTTCACTATTGTCATAGTTGCTAATACTTGTGAGTTTTAGTTGGTGATGTGGTTTTCACGAAAAACTTTGATAACATATTAGTCGATAATTTTAATGACAGATCGGTAACATAGTAAAATATCAAATGAACGATTTTGGCCTTGTATTTCAGGTTCATCTAACGAAAGTTTTTTGACACCTTTTAAACACTTAAGTGTCTATTTAAATTGTTTCGATTAGTTTCTGTGAAATATTATAACTGTTTTAGACATTAAAAACGCTCTCATTCAAGCTTAAATATGAAACATCTATCGAATATGCTTTACAGATGTTTTTGGTCAAAAATTAAAGTGGCCTCATCCGTGTACATCCTCAACCTTTATATATGTTTTTTATTATCATCAAATACAACTTACATTTCAATAATATGAATGTACACGAATGAGGCCACTTTCATTTTAGACGGAAACCGCCTAAAAATTAACCAAAATGCAAAAAATTCATACAAGTTTGGCCAAAAACAGCTAAGGTAATCTATTCCTGTTGCTAAACTTTCAAATACATATCAATTATTGTTTCGTTACTTCTAATGCGTGTATATTAAAGACCGTCTAGAATCCACGGTAAAAATAATGACTGCATTCTGATTATAAAAGATATAAACAATCCCGCAGAAACGACTTGTATATGGAAAATAAATTGAAAATAATATGTCCTTCGGGAATGCAAAATACGCATTTAAAATTGATTTTGCATAAAACGACTCAAAGGAATTATTATATATTGCAAGCGGAGGCGATTCATCCCTTTTAATCACAATGCTTTCGTTTATAATATGAACATACATAAACATATGATCGTAAGTTTATGTCCAATTAGAAGTTTTATTTATTAAGACTGGTTAATCGAGGCTTTCAAGCGCTTTCACATAATGCAGTTATTGAATTCAACTCATGTTGAGAAAGAAAGCTAAAAAAATGAAGTTAAACATTAATGGACTCAAATATCAAAGGGAACAAATATTAAATTGCGACGACATGATACAGTCATGTATATAATCTTGCCTCAAAGGGCCTTTAGTTGATTTATAAGAAAAATAGTATATCACATAGTTTTGAAAACTTTTTGGGTCTCTAAATATTCTTTATTGATCAATATTGAAAATGTCCGTATTGTGATCCATACCTACACAATTATAAAATATTTCAAATTATGATATGCATAATGTTTAGTTTGATGTACACTTTCTTAACAACATTGTTTTGGGTTAATAATTTACAATTCAACATTATATTCAAATTGCTAACGGCAGCAACCCAGAACTAAAAGAATGTGTCTTAAATGAAAAAAAAGTTGATTGAGGATTTCAAACGATGATAGTGAAATTAACTATCGTAAATTGGATAAATAGACATATTTACCTTTATTTTATTTGCCATGATTTATTTGTTGCTTTTCATTTTTGTGTTACTTAGTTACACGTTTGATAGACATTTGACGAAGTTGTACATATAATATATATATTTTAACAACATGTATATTACGTATATATCAATAGAAAAAACTGCTTAATCCCTCAACATGGTAACTAGCACAAATATTCTAATATTATTCGCCTTTAAAAAGTCATGTCAATTATTAAATGAATATTAAACAGGTTTGGTGGTGCTTTCCCGCCTTTTTTTAATTTTCATTGGAATTTACTTACCTGGTTTGCTCGATTGTATTTCAATATGACCTTCAACTATCTGATCAAAACGTCTTTTGATCATGACCCATAAGACGTTTGACCGTGACACTATTTCTATATTCTCTGTGTGATCACAAAACTGATAGGAAGTTAATGAAGCTCTATCTGGACGATATTTGTCATTTCCGACACTAAGATAACCATGCTGACAGCCTCTCTTGGTTGGTTTATATACGATTGTAGCTCGCAAACGAAGTCCAGGATATGTAATAAACATCTTACAGGAAGATGAAAATTGATGTGTGAAAATTGTGGATGCATGATCAAAAGTCGCCGATGTGAATGTTATTACAAAATTTCCTTCGTCTATAAATTCCTGGTCATCACACGACTTCAAAATTCCTAAAACAGAATGAAAATTTCTTGTTGGTAAGGGAAAAGGTTAACACATTTGATCTTGTTTGATGAGTTCAATGTTGTTGTTTTTTTTAATTTGCCCATGTTTGATAAATAAAAAAATTATTTAAGAGCATTTTGATAATTCAAAATACACGCTTGAAAGCAATAGTTAACCGTTCCTTTTTCTTTCGATAAATTTATTTAATACAAAATTAATACGTTTTCAAATAGTTTTCTACAGAGAGCTGTCTATTTCATGACTTTTACGTCAAATGAAGTTTGGGTATGGACCAAGTTTCCCTTTTTTTAATTGGATAGGGGCCTGCGTATATAGTTATTGTAAGGTTGAATAAAAAACAGCAATAACACATCCATTAAAATAAAGTGTAAAGGCTCGGGCATGAGCCGTTCATTTATGCATTAAAGGAACAATAACACAACCTTCGAATAAATTGTAGAGGCCATGAAATGAACCGTTCATTTGTATATTAAAATTGTCAGTAGAAACAAAATGATATCAGAAATTGCACTGTCCGATGTGCATTACATAATAGCACAAGTAAGTCACGCTGATTATTCAAAGCAGAATATGTTTCTCTTCTTTCTTCTTTAAACATAATTTCAGAAAAAGGCATCATACAAAATATGCGTCAATCCGATAAATAAATTTCAATAATACTAACTTACCTCTATTATCATAATTCAAAACTCCATCAATGAATATTACTACGAATACTACAAAGGAAAAGGGAAATATCATTTCAACCTGGTTCAATATTGGTAAAATGTGTTGTCACCATCCCGAACTCGTATACCAATTTGTCACAATAACATCAAGGATCTAAAATATGTTTTGATAAATCCATCCAATCATTAATGGAATTATTCCTAAGGAATCACCGCAAGGCGTTTTGTGATGTGAAAAATCATGTTATCATACACTTCTTGAATCAACTTAAGATACCGTAAATAAAACGAATGACAACCTCTAATGAATAAAACTAGAAAGTGAATTCAATCAATCTGTAAAAAATCGAACTTGGAAATTTTATAATTGCGTGTAGGAGTATGAAGTAAAGTTACAGACTAAAATACATAAAATTACAGCTTACAGCATCTATTTAATCAAACCTAGAACATATCATTTATCCAGGGAAAACTAAACATAGGAAAATTATGGAATAGCTAACCTATAATTAAGTATCATCAGTCATGTCAAATCCGCAGAATTAAAACGACAAGCAACAAATTACAATGGATTTGACGTGAACATTTTATTCAAAGTCTTTTATTGTATCATTAACTTCTTGTCGGATTTTTAGTATTTGAGATTCATACTTTATTTTCTTCTTTTGAAAAAATAAATGAATAAACTCTAAAGAACGTCAATGCATTATTCATCTTTCATTTCTCAGATTTCAATAATTGATTTTCTTATAAGCATCATGCATTAAAAATATGTTCTTTTGCATTATGACTGTAAAATATGGCAAGCCGTTTTGCATTTATTCGAACTTCAAGATATCTTATAAAGTTTATGAGATACCACAAAACCAGGTTCAACCCACCATTTCTTAAAATGTAGTGTACTTAGTCGGGAAATTGGCAGTTGTTTTATAATAGTTTGTTTCTGTGTGTGGGTTGCATTGTCGTTTAGTTTTTTTGTTGCCCTTCAGTTTTTCTGTTGTTTAGTTGTTTTCCTCTCACAGTTGATGTGATTCACTCGGTTTTAGAATGTACCCCGGATTTGTTTTCTCTTATTCGAATATGACTTTGGAACAGCGGTATACTACTGTTGTCTTAATCTATATAGATTATAAGATATTATTTTATATATAATGTCAGTTTGTTTTGTTCACATATCGTTGTCAATATGATCGAATTTTATGAGACTGTCATAGAAATGAAAGTTTTTGCAAGCTATAAAACAGCTTAATCCACCATTTTCTACATGATAAAATGCCTGTTCTATTTATGAATATGAAAGTTGTTATTTGTTCATTTGGTGATTGGGTTTTTGATTTTGCCATTTAATTAAGGACTTTTCGCTTTGAATTTCCATTTGAGTTTTTTACTATTGTGATTTTACAACATTTTTCTAATGAATTTTCAAAATTTAAAGCTCAAGCACATCAAACTAATAGCTAACAACTGTCATATTCCTCACTTCGGGAGCTTTACATTTTGTATTAATATGTCTTTCTTGATTTGGACCGGATATTGACCATTTAATATTTTGTTTTCCTTTTTAGGGTTGCTGTCTTATTTTCGTAATTATCACATATCCTTGAATTCGTACCAACAGAAGTCTCAATGCCTTTTCGATTTATTGCAGTATTGGATGGATGTCTGATTGACCTTGACAATGGCTTTTATTGATATTCACCAGTTGATGTATGGATACCACTACCAAAGAACAGAATACACCAATAGAAAGGAAATCAACGGTTAGTCAATCTTTTCCCGAAATGTAAAATGTGAAATGTAAAAAAAAAGGAGGTTGAAAAGCGACCTGAGACTGTATGTTCGATATGTTTCTGACTTCAATACGTTTTTCATTTGTCGTTTTTTGCAATATAACTGTTAATAAAAAACCTACTATTCCAAGATATTTTGTTTATCAATATAATAACCTGTCGTTTTTTCTTATTATAGACTGCACGCATCGGGCGCAGTAGGGTGTGGGTTCGAATGACAAGGTATGAAATATATTTATTCGAAATATAATCAGCACACTTCAAATGAACTTAATCAATGCATAACATTAACACATTATTGTACACTTGTTAGCCAGAAGCAAGTACATGACAATCGCTATTATATTAAACATTGTATATTAAAGTTTTTAGGCAGGGTAGTTATAAATGAAACATTTTTCATGATCATCGTGATATTAATTGATTTAAGAATCGAGGGAAAATCGAGTGCTCGTTAAAGTAACTATGTATCTGTTCTTTTCTGTTTCAGATGCATATATGTCAATGTGTATAAAATAGCCAATCATGGTATTAAGTGGAAAATGAAAATCTTGACAAAGACCATACTTAATGGTATTAAGATTGATCATGTCACTGATAAAGACGTACTTCCACACGTTCACTATATGAATTATTTGCGTCGACATCAACATTGATTTCATGATATTTAATTTGCAAGAAATAAAGATTACAGTTAAAGAAAGCATCAACCTTGCTTACGCAATACAATGTTTTATTGTAATTGAATACCAAAATATATTTCTGAAATAAGTCATTTCTCTTGATGTCTTGATATTGTTTATATATGCTTTTTTCATATTCGGTTATAAAAGTTTAAGGCGTTATCGTGTTAAGAATACTCCCACTCGTAATTCGAAGTCTCGAAAAAACAGAGAGAAGGTGTCATTATATAATTGCCCTATTGATAAAGCTAAACTGTATACATACTTAGGGGTGAACATAAATACCTCTGGAAGCTTTACAGAGGCAAAACATGATCTATATAAAATCGGACTCTTAAATTCATATTTCGAGGTCATCAACCCAAAAATTAAACTTTACTACATATATTTGACCACACAGTCAAACCAATTTTAACTTATGGAAGTGAAATTTGGGACGCTTCAGATAAAAAAAAAGTTAACTCAAAAAGGAGATTGTTATTTCGAAAAATTATGCAAATAACTGCAAACTGAATCCGTTCATTTAAAAATCTGTAAGTTTTCTTTCGTAGTAAGAAAGGGAAACACAAATATGACAGTGATAGGTTAGCAAAGGAAATATCCTTTATTTATTGAAGCTATAGTTAGTATCTTTCGTACGTTTAACAAATACAGAGGACGAATTATTGTCTGAAGCTCTCCTTGTATCAAAATTCTTATCAAAACATAGTTAGAAAAGTTTGTATAATTTTATGAGTTCGTTAGTCAAATACTTAGACATAGATTAATCACCAGTTTTTAATGTGAAATCCAACTTTAAAAGATTTATTTTATACTAAAAGTAAAGTAGAATAAGTTGTGGTGTTCATCTTTAAACGATGACAGACACAAAAATTGGAAATAAAGTAAAAACATACAGACTTTTTAAGAAAAAAAAAAGTTTTGAACCTTATCTGTCTATAGGCAATTTGAATCTGAGAATTCAGATGACAAAATTCAGAATAAGTAACCATACTCTAGATATAGAGAGAGGTAGATACAGGGGAGTTAAATTTGTAATCTTTGTAAAAAAAGAAGCGGAAGATGAACTCCACTTTCCTCTAAAACGTTCATCTTTAGAAAGTGAGAGAGTTTTCATCCTTTCAAACACAGTTAAAACTTACAAAAATTTTCATAATTACGATTAAATATCCAAATTTATTTAGCTAATATCCAATGCAGATAGTCACATTTTTAATAAAGTGAGAAATTTAATCAATAATTTAAATGTTGTTCGAAAACAACGATTAAAAACTTACTTATATTTTACTGTTAAAAAACAGAGGCTGCTTGCCATTTATGCTTATAAAAACAACGGGGGGGGGGGGGAGGGGGGGCACAATATTTAAATGCAGTTTTCCATAATTTTTAGGATCACTGTAGATTTAATATTTATAAATAAACATTAATGTGTGTCTTTTCTTTTCTCTTCATTGTTATTACAGATTTAATTGTATTCAAATCATTGTAATCATTTGCATCAAATTTGATTAACTGATTATTCTGTCTGTAATGTGCATCTTTAGTTGACAATACAATATATTTGATTTGATTTGATTTGTAGATCCCAAAAGAGATTATAAAGCATAGCGATACTTATTGATTTAAGAATCGAGGAAAAGCTAGTTCACGTAAAATCAACTAGTATCTGTTCTTTTCCGTTTCAGATGCATATATGTCAATGTGTAATGTTATAAGAAGCCAATCATAGTACAATCATGTATTAAGTGGAAAAAGAAAATGTCTGGTCTTTATAAAGATCATACTTAATGGTATTTAGATTGATCATATCAACGATAATGACTACTTCCTTACGTTTACTATGTGAATTTTATGTGGCGACATTAAAATTGGTTTCATGATATTTAATTTAAAAAAAATAAAGATTGCAGTAAAAGAAGCTATCAACCTAGCTTACGCAATTCAATCTTGTATTGTAATTGAATACCGATATATAATTATGAAAAAAGTCATTTGTCTCATGTCTTCATTTATTGTTTATATTGATATGCTTCTTTCATCTTCGATAAAGGAAATTTAAGGCGTTTTTGTGTAAAGAATACACCCACTCGCAATTCAGAGTATCGAAAATCAAAGAGAAGGTGACATGTAGATCCAAAAAGAGATTACAACGCATCACCTTAAGCTGACGGCGAAATGAATTCATCCTTTTTAACGTGATGTAGAATAGGAGACAAACAAATTAAGGTAAATAAACATATTGAAAAGTTCGAATTAACGACAAACACGAAGTTGGTAAAACGGATTTGAAAAGTGCTTGTCCCTTACATGTCATCTTTGTCAAGCCCATGATCAAATAGAAAGGCATTCTGGTAAGTGTCCTTAAGTAGTAATGGAGAAATGGATGCCGAAATCACTTTTGGAAAATTTAATGTATTCAAACATTTAAACCTGTATCATTTTTAACAGGAAGTTTGCCACTGACAGATTCCACAACTGATTGCCCATTACTCATCATTGTCAAGCTGGTGACAGAATATGAAGCTATTTTGTTCATTAATAAAATTGAGAATGGAAATGGGGAGTGTATCAAAAAGACAACAACCCGACCATAGAAAAAACAACAGGTCACCAACAGGTCTTCATTGTAACGAGAAATTCCCGCACCGGAGGCGTCCTTCAGCTGGCCTCTAAACAGATATATACTAGTTCAGTGATAATGAACGCCATACTAATTTCCAAATTTGACACAAGAAATTAAAATTAGAATAATAAAAGACTAACAAAGACCATAGGCTCCAGACTTAGGACAGGCGCTAAAATGCGGCGGGTTAAACATGTTTATGAGATCTCAACCCTCCCCCTATACCTCTAGCAAATGTAGAAAAGTAAACGCATAACAATACGTACATTTAAAATTCAATTCAAGAGAAGTCCGAGTCTGATGTCAGAAGATGTAACCAAAGAAAATAAACAGAATGACAATTATACTTAAATAACCACAGACTACTAGCAGTTAACTGGACTTCAATTAAACTGATTGCAAGATTATGATTTCATCATATGAATATCAGGCACAATCCTTCCCGTCAGGGTTTTTAGTATCATACCATCATAACATATATGAGAAGAACATAACCCGTGTCATGCCGACAACTGGTTTTTGAATAAATGTATTTAGTTCCGATGCAAAGACCCTATAAGTATATTAATATTAACGCCAAAATATGCAATTTTTAATGACCTGACAACAGTATCGTAACTATACCCCTTCTTAATAAGTCTATTTATAGGATTTGTTAGTTTCTGCGGTGAATACTGACATTTTTGTACTTGATAAAGAATATTTCCATAAAAATTTTGATGTGAAATACCTAAACGTATAAGAAGTCTGCATGTTGAGCTATATTTACGAATGATGTCCTTATACCGATGATAAAATTTAGTAAATGTTTTGACAAGTTAGTGATATCGAAAACCCTGGTGTAATAATTTTTCAGTAATACATAAATTTCTCTCGTTAAAATCTAAAACATTGTTACATACACGAGCGAATCGTACAAGTTGAGATATATAAACACCGTAAGATGGTGACAAGGGAACGTCACCATCTCAAAATGAATAATTAACGATAGGAAATGAAATAATCATCTCTTTTATCATAAATTTTAGTATTAAGCTTTCCGTTAGTGATATAGATATCAAGATCAAAGAAAGGAAAGGACAGTGGTCATTGTTAGTATTAGCTTTAATAAAAGTAAGTTCAACAGGATAAATTTCTTTAGTATACATACCGAAGTCGTCATTATTGAGAACCAAAATGTCATTCAAATATCTAAAAGTCTTATTAAATTTGTTTATCAGATGTTGTTTCGATGGATCTTTGCTGATTTTTGTCATAAATTGTAATGACAAAAATACCTATAATAGATTTTGAGGTACAATTAACCCAAATTTAAATAGACGACTAGTAAAAGATCACATATATTATCTTACCCCACCACAAGTTTTTACCCGTTCAAAGTTTTAGTATATTATAAGATCATTTGTCTGATTTTAAAGATTGACTTTTCTTAGAAGAATATTGGTAACGTCTCTCTCTGCGATATAGCTTTTTGGTGACAATACAGTGTAAAACAAACACAATCAATCAATCAATCAATCAAAGAATATCCTTACAATCCATCCGATACAGTTATTGATGTACTCGAGAATTATATACAATTGTCTGGAATTATGAAATCGACAGACGATTAAATGACTTAAAATAAATAGAAACTTACCTACGGTCTTCATTATAGATGGTATGGTTTAACGTGATGTAGATTATGAGACGAACAAATTAAGGTAAATCAACATATTGAAAAGTTCGAATTAACAACAAACACGAAGTTGGTGCCAGACAGATTTGAAAAGTGCTTGCCCATGATCACATTGAAAGTCATTCTGGTAAGTGTCCTTAAGTAAGAATGGAGAAATGAGTGCCGAAATCAATTATGGAAAATTTAATGTCTTTAAACATTTAAACCTGTGCGTTTTAACAGGAAGTTTGCCACTGACAGATTCCACAACTGAAAGTTTTAGTTTATTATATGATCATTTGTCTGATTTTAAAAATTGACTGTTCTAAAAAAAATATTGGTAATGTTTCTCTCTGCGATAAAACTTTTTGGTGATTATGCATTGTAAAACAAACACACATCAATCAATCAATTAATCAACCAATCAAAGAATACCCTTACAATCCATCCAATACAGTTATTGATGTACTCGAGAATAATATACAATTGTCTGGAATTATGAAATCGACAGACGATTAAATGGCTTTAAATAAATACAAACTTACTTATGGTATTCATTATAGATGGTATGTTTTATTTATTTACATGCATTATCTTATTATATTTGTTTATTCATACTTACAACAATGTACATATATACATATTTACATATGTAGATTGGTATCAATTATCTGCGATATAATGTAAACAGTATACGTATTTCGTTTGCGCAATTTATTAGCAATTTAGTTGAGATTTTATTAATGATGAAACAATAACCTGCACAATGTTATATTGCTGATACACAAAATTCGGAAATCAACCCAAAAAGAGTAAAAAAATAAATATATGAATAATATATTTACGAAAGACCTTCAAATTAAAGACTCCGTGAAGTATTGAATACTTTAATGTTGTATGATCTATCAAAGTGTTCAGTTGTTGTACAATTTCAAATCTAATTTACAAAATCGTCGTCCCGAAATGCCTGTTTTATTATTAAAACTACCATAATTGATAGAGCGACTAAATATATCTGAAAAATGTATAGCGAACGAAAAGTTTCGTTTTTTGCCTAAGCGTTATACGTTAATAATTACACTTATAGGACTTACGAAGCTGTCATAATATCTCTCATAAGATATTACATATGACATATCGTATGATTCTCAAATTACTGTTTTATGACATATATTAGACATCACCTCGTAGCTGTCTTCTGATGATCTTGGCAAAAGTATCATTAATCTGTCATAAGTTCTAAAAATTTTCACATACTAACCTGGATTTATGGAAAAATGAAACCCACTTAGTACTAAGATATGTGTAAGGAAATCTTAAGACATGGCTTAGAAGACAGCTTTATGAAATTGGCATAAGGTTTATAAGTTGAGGCACTTTTACCTATTGTGTCTGTTTGTTTTGTTCACACGTACTAGTATCAGAAACGAAGACAGATTTTTTTTTTAATAAAATACCCTTTGAATCAATGTATTAGACTGTTTATACAGAAAATCGAACACATGATCTTGCCCAAATAATATTTTTAAAATGCAATGAATAAAAAAATGTATATGTATTGATAGGGAAAAACCATATGAGTAATAACCTACTAATGGTTAATGATGAGTTATCTACTAGTGTTTCTGAAAACTAAGGAAGAGGGGTCGATTGGTTAAACCTACACAACGTGTCAATGACAGTTAAGATCAGGAATATAACCCAAGATCACTCAGTAACAACGATTCGTATTTTTAATTCGTCAGTAATAATAGTAACAATTCAAACAATTCAAAGTGAGAGTGGATGCAAAAAATATTTCGAATTTATAGTCACATAATGCCAAACTCGATATCAAACAAGCATCGTTTAATTCAAGATTAATTTTTGAATTACCTTATCATGATTATGACATCCCGATTTGTAAGAACGGAAATAATACTAAATCCTTAAATAAATAATAGGATGAATGTTAATTTTGATAAATAATGATTTGAATGTACACACATGCATGATGCATTTGAATGGTCATCTCGGTGAAAGTAAATTGGGGGGGGGGGGGTATCGGGACATCGGGTAGAAATTTCGGGATTGTTCCTTTCGGGATCTGACAATTCTTTGTACGAATTTCGGGATGTCAAGATTTTAATTTCTTTACATTCGGGACCTCAAGATTCATGTTTTTAAGGTGGTAGACCTGGGGTAAGGGGAATAACTCGTACACATACACTTGGTGTCATTGATGCGTTTTATTACGGCCCTTAATTTCAAGCATCTGTGTACACAGATCGTTTACCTTGGATACTGTGACAGACGCTGATTAACAACAATGAGAGGTTTGTTCCAATCGAAAATAAAATCTAAACGCTCGAACTTTTTTAAAAATTTAAACAGGTCTATAAACTTACAAAACACTAATGACCATACTTATGTAAAACATAATTACATCGATATCGGGGCTGAAGAGGAAGTGGAGGATGAAATCGAAGGAATGGTGATAGACAATGATTGGCAAGTTGGCAGACGCATCGTAGAATTGGGTGTCCTGGCGGAAAAGATGTACTGTTGTAGGTGCAATGTTCCTTTGCACCTGCATGATACCATCCATGAAAGAACAACAGGATTTGGCAGTTATCTCCACATAATGTGCACCAACCAAGAATGCCGAACAGTGACAGATGTGCCAACTGGAAAAGTCGGTCCAACTGGATCATTCAATATCACTGCCAAGATAGTTATAGGTAGATAATTAAATATATCAATACTTTTTTAATCAAAACTTATTTCTATTTTTGTACAGATAAAGGACATACCCCCAATGCATGTAAACAGCGTACTACGATAAGCACACCTTTTTTCCCGTTTTATCGCTATCTGTTTATTACATTTAATACAACTCTTGTACATTATCGTGTACATTTCCTATTTCACCCCACAAAAGTAGAAAAATGTTGCATACATATCTGCAGATTGTATCTGTAGATAATATTTTAGAGAAGATGAGATTGACTTCTATAAATTTTAAATACATAATTGTGTGTATAGTTACTTCCCCTGATTTTTTCCCATTTGAAATTGTCCTCCAAATTATGTTTCGTTTCAAAAAAGTCTTTTACAATAGGTTATCTATAAGAAAAGATATTTTCAAGTATCAAAAAGATAAAATGATTGTTCAAAGTTTATATTTAAATTAATAATTGCAATGAATGTTATTAATGTGCAGTATATTGTTTACATAAATGAAAAAGTTATAAATTTCCTTTGTCAAATAAGGTAATTTTATTACTGAGTAAGCCAATGAAGGTTGTTTAAAAAAACTTCCATTTGTCATTATTATATATGTCTAGCCATTCTTAAATTTAATCCCTAGTTAGCTGTTTAAATTGTGTAACATCATAACATAACTCTAGTTATATGTAAAATGAAAAAGGTGAAACTACAAGGAATTTTATTTTTAAAGTTTGAAAAGTTTGAAAATGAATTTTATTTTCAAAGTTTCAAAAGTTTCAAAGCTTACCAAAATTTATGTGCCAGTTCTTATACTACTATTTATAGTAGTCTCAGGCCAGTTTCAACATTTTTTGAAATATGTTACTGCCAGTTTTCTTTTAATACTCTTTAAAACTTTTCCTTTTATTTTGTTCAAGTTTCTAAGTTTTTATTAAATCAGGAAAATCAATACAAGTATAATGATGTCTTCCCCCACATTAACATGATATTACATCACATAAATAAATATATATTATGTATGACAAAATATCTAATCAAGGTTTAATGTTGCAAACAGTTAGTACATGTAAAGGACCACATCAAAAGTTAAATGTAGGATGAAAAACTTAATTTACATAGTTTTTTTTCATCCCTAAGTAATTAGTAAGTAATTTTTATTTGTTTGAAATTTAAAATTACCGGATTGACACCAAGCAATACAAAACATACAAACATATATATATATATATATATCATATCAAATTCATAAACATTGTATACATATAAAATAGAAGATGTGGTATTATTGCCCATGAGACAACTATCCACAAAAGACCAAAATGACGACAAACATTAAAAACTATAGGTAACCGTACAGCCTTCAACAATGAGCAGCTTCTGAAATAAAACTATGTCATTTTCTGATAGTTTTGACACCAAAAACTTAATCATGTAAAATTTGGAAACACATTTATATTATACAAATATTTGTATTTATTCTTGCGTTGATATAGATGTTCTCATTTAATTTGTATCAAATTAATTGGTATTATCAATGAAATGCCAAATGAGGATTCAGAAGGGGGGGAGGCCTTACATGGGAAAAAATTTGGTTGATAATATAGAGGAGCACTGAAGTGTGACTGGAGTGGTCCCCTTATGTAAGTCAGCCCCCCCCCCCCCCCCCCCCCCCCCCCTCTTGCATAAAGTTCTGGATCTGCCACTAAATGCTATTGTACTTATTGCTAGTCTTATGAGAATAATTATAAAAATTAGAAAATGTGGTATGATTGCCTAAAAGATAACTTTCAATCAAAGACCAAAGGATGTAAAAGTTAGCCGCTGTGGGTCACTGAACAGCCTTCAACAATGAACAAAACCCATAACACATAGTCATCTATAATCTAAAATGTCAAGAAATTACAATAATTGTAAAATATAGGAATTCAAACTTATGTATGAAATTCCATTGTTACTGAACTAGTATACATGTACATATTTGTTTAGGGGCCAGCTGAAGGACGCCTCCGGGTACAGGAGCTTCTCACTACATTGAAGAATCATTGGTGGCCTTCGGCTCTTGTCTGCTCTATGGTGGGGCTTTAATACATTCCCAACTTCCTTTCTCAATTTTACATTTTGTACAAAACAAAGAGTTATATGTACCGGTAATCATATACATTTTGTACTATTAATTCAAAATGAATTTCCTTCTATTTATGTTATGAAATAACTCATGTCAATAAGCTAACACCAATTTAAATGTAATTTTTGTTTCATAAAATGTTTTCTTTCATGTAGGAATGATACATGCTGGCCTAGGATATGCACAAATAAGAAACTTTCTGACAGAGTGTAACTTGCCAGTGATGAGTAAATCTTGCTTCCAAAAACATGAGAAGAAAATTGGAAAAATCTTTGTGTCTGCTGCTGAAGAATCATGTAAGAATGCCCAACAACTGGAAAAGGAAATTTCTGCAGATAAGGTAATACTACATATCATATTATAATAAATTTGACTTTACATTTTAATCTACTGCTGGACCTCTTTCAAAGCTGACTTATACATAATTTCAAAATAAGAAAAAGTTGTAGCCAATGAGACATCTCTCCACAGAATACCAAATTACACAGGAATTATCAACCACAGGTCACCCTACGGCCTTAAACAATGAGCAAAGCCTATACTGCAAAGTCTGCTATTAAAGACACTGAAATAACAAATGTAATACTATTCAAGATTTATTTATTCAATTATATATATATATAAAATACTGAAGAATATTTTTCTAGACATTCAATGCGTTGTTTCTTCAGTGGGAGGGACCTGACAAACTTACATCTTGTACACAAAAAATATAAACTTATAATTTTTTTCCTTATCTGCATAGCATCGTCTATTCTAGAGGATCTGGTACAATTCAGAAAATTTACTGGTTGATCTTTTTTTTTAGACTTCTATATATAAATATATATATATATATGTTAAATATTGGGCTGAAACAGATCAATAAATTTATTTCAAAAGGAATAATAAAATTTGTAAATTTTTGACTGTTTTTTTTTTTTTTATAATTCTTTTATATGAAGCTAAAATGAACAATATAAATCTAAGAAATTTAAACAATTTGTTAACTACCTTATTGCAATGACTAATTTAAAAAAAATCATGAATTTTAGGAGTTGGAGCTTGAGGTCAGTTTTGATGCAGGTTGGCAGAAACGGGGATCCGGATTTAATTACAATAGCTTAACAGGTAAACTTGACTTTGTAAAAGAGGGATGAAAGATACCAGAGGGGGACATTAAAACCCATAGATCAAAGATAAACTGACTACGCCATGGCAATGATGGATAAATAAGAAAAAAGTTTTCACTTTATTTAACTTTGCATTATTTATATTTGTTGGTACAATTTAATTGGTGAAATTGTCTAAAAAGATCAAAACCTGTTATCACAATCCGATACAAATACTATATAGATATAGGAAGATGTATAGTATATATATAAATTTCAATTATTAATGGACACTGGGGTATCCAGGGGTTGGAACCAATCCCCCCCCCTTTTTTTAAATGGCTGTATCCGCCCCTGATGGATATACAACAAACTACATGTTCATTCAATATTTCACATTATATGACATACAATATATATATATATGTTTTATGTATGAGATTCTCACTTATATATCAGTATACTAGTAGTACAATGTACTACCAGCTGGTCAACCTAAAAATAATGTAATGAATGAACATTTGTAGACCTGCTAGCTTAGATGCATTTAGATTCAAGTTCACAATATTTAATACAGAATCAGATGTTATATACAAATTTAGACTATTGATTCATGTTGACAAATATTTCTACTGTTATAGAGAATTTCTATACTTCATAGAAGTACTAAGTATATATACATGTATACAGTTTCTATTTTAGATTTATTGAGTTTTATTCTTTCTGGCTGACTGATCCAATCCTACATGATTTTCTATTCATATTTTAAATAAATATTTAGTCTATTTCAAACAAATAAAATTTCTACCAAACTATGTAATTTCAAATTGAATTACAGGACATGCTTCAATGATAGGAAAGCAAACAGGGAAAGTGACCTGTTATGATATCAGAAGTAAAAGTTGTAAATTTTGTGAGCATCATGAGGGAAAGAAAGACACAGTTCCAAGTCATGACTGCTGTAGAAATTGGTATGGGTCTAGCAAGTCTATGGAACCAGATATGGCTGTTTCCATGGCACATAAGATGAATGATAATGAATGCCCGATTGATGTAATTCATGCTGACAATGATTCTACTACCATGTTAAAACTGAAACTGGACTTTGAAAACTTGAAGAAAAAGGACGACCAAAATCACACTACAAAGGGAATAACAAAATCACTGATTGAATTGTCTAAAAGGTAATGAAAGTTATGTTTTCAGTCATATTGGTTTTTTGGGCTCTTGTCTTAGCTATGAGGATCTAAAAGGGGATCCTTCAATTCTGTATTCTTTTTTTTATGCAATTTTCTCTATTATCTGATCTTTAATTTTCAGCACCTCATTATTCCCTAATCTTTATTATTTTGTCCATTCCTCTCTATTCTTTATTTGTTGCCCATAATTTTCTATTCTATAAGCCCTCATTAACACCCTCACCTATGTTGAGCAAATCAAATTACAACATTTATTGTTCACTGGATTGGCATTTCAGTGGGCCAGTGGTGGATCCAGAAATTTGCATAGGTAGGGGACCACTGACTGCCTTAGAGGGGACACTCTGGTCACCAACAGTGATTTCCTATATAATCAACCAAATTCTTCCTCGGAGAAAAAAGGGGTTCTATTTAGGTTCAATCAATCAATATTAGATAAAAAAGAGATCTTCATCCCTGTGCAGTTTTAGTCAAACTAACTTTAATTTAATTATTCATTAAACACCCTGATTTTAAGTTACAACTGATGTAATGATAAATTATATGATTTTGTAGGCACAAGGAGCTGAAGCCAGGAGAGGTAATTCCCTATTTGAACAGATGTTTCATGTATGCTATAACACAGAACAGCAGTAGTGAACTTGAAATTGATGAGGGTCTTTCCAGAATTGTTCCCCATGTCTTTGGAGATCATGAATTGTGTGGTGCAGTAGACTGGTGTACATTTAAAGATGATCCTATATCTTTCAAGTATGCATGACTCATGATGATTTTTTATGGTTCTTTTTATATTGTAACATTGCTGTCTTATTCACATCTAACCACATCACTTTTTTACCTGAAAACCTTTATATTTTCAGGCGTGGATCCAGCCATTTTAAAAATGAGGGGTTCCCAACCCAGAGTAAAGGGGGCTTCCAAGTATATGTCCCCATTCAAATGCTTTGATCTTCCAAAAAAAGGGGGTCCAACCCCCGGAACACCCCCCTTGTACTTGAGGTTTTCTGCTAGCAGTTAGGTCATTTAATTTTTGCAAATTTTTAATTGTAATGAAAATTAAAAAAAAACAAAAAAACTAGTTCATATAAAAATAACTTTAAAAAAAATAATTATAGTTCAACTGTACAAACAAATGCTAACATTATTAAATATGTAAACATTTATTGTATATAAGATATAAGAAGATGTGGTATGAGTGTCAATGAGACAACTCCCCATCCAATAACAAATTGGAGAAAAAAAACATAATCTGTAAAAGTATGGTCTTTGACACAGGGCCTATACACATTTTTACCTAGTCATAAATGTAAAAAAATAATAATCATATTCAGCTAAATGACATATGTCATCTTAATCTGTTATTACAAACTATAAGCAGCTATATATCCTTATGCAATACAAATTTTACATACATTCATGTCAATACCAACCATATTGAACACATTAGTAATACTTGTGTAATAGTTTAGCTTGATTAAATTACCTTAAGATTTAAAGAAATTTTGTTTATTTAGATATAAAAGTCTTCCTAATGGAAAGCCTCTGATAAGTGAAGATTTGAGGAGAGATTTAGAGAATCTTATAGAGAAATATAAGAGCAAAGCATCTTCACTCAGAAATTTAGGATCCACACAGGCTAATGAGAGCTTCAACCATTCTGTAGCAACGAAAGCTCCAAAATCCAAGTGAGTAAAGTTTCTATAATATTGTTAAGTTAAAAATAGAAATAACACATGTTTTTATTATGGCCAGAACTATTATTAGGGTTGCTCCTGAATAAGAAATTTTAAGGATTTTTTTTTCTGTTATTATTTTGAATATTATTATAGATAGTGATAATTTGTAAACAGCAATATATGTTAGCAAAGTGAGATTTAAAAATAAGTCGCCGTTACAAAAATGCACATGGTCAAAGTTAACCATTTCTTGTAAAAAAAAATTAAAACTTTTACAAATGCCTTCTCCTGAAACAACTGAGACAAATTTAACGAAAACTTGGCCACAAATAATCATTAGAGTATTTAGATTTTTAAAATATATCCATTGACCCTGCCTGCAAACCAAAATGGCAGACATGGCTAAAAATAAAACATTGGGAAAAAATGCTATTTTTTACTTTTAATTTCTAAAACTATAGCAAAAGTATAACGGCTGTATTATTGGATGTATCAATTGTAAATGAAAAATATCATGTGAGTGACACATGTTTTTATATTTCAGACACTATGGTGGTTCACAATCCCTGGCAAGTAGAGTGTCATCAGCTGTGCTTCAAAAGAATGAAGGTTACAATTACTTAGAACAGGTAAATGTGAATTTTTGTAGGTTTTCATAATTCTTGATAAATCTAAGAAAAGCCATTGCTACCTTTTGTAGCCGACTATACAGTTTTGGTATCCTCATTGTTGACAACTGTAAAAATGCCTGTAATGACTTGAATCCACTTTGTATAAAATTTAGCAATATATTGTCTTATTGACAATCATACCACATTTTGTTTTTACAATTTTTTTTTTATACATAATCATTTACAATTTATTTGAGGAATGACTGTAATATTTTTTCTGTCTATGAAGAAAATATAGCATAAAAAATTTGATGCACACTAAATAACGCGCATAGCAGGTTATTTAACAGTGTGCACCAAATTTTTTATGTTATTTTGAATAGACAGAAAAAATATTACAGTCATTTCTTATAATTTAATTCTAAATTCCATTTTAAACCGTAGAAAACCATAAAAAAACATTGATGATGTCATGGTCACATGACTAAATTATGTCTATGGGCTCATAAAAAAATAACGTCAACTGATCAGAAGACATGTTACATTCAAAATTAAATTATTTTCATAAAGTTTTACATCAGCATTACTACAATTGAAATGGTTATTTCCTTTATTTTTAGGGGTATGAGTGTGCCCCAAAATAGGGTCCCTTTTTCATGCCCGGCTGGTTAGAACAGGGTCTTCTTTTTCGTGTCCAGCTGGTTAGAACAGGGTATCTTTTTCATGCCCTGCTGGTGAGAACAGGATCTTTTTTAAACAAAGTATTTGTCTAGAACATGACCATTTATTTAACTTTTTATGGAGCAAAAGGAGTTGATTAGAATTTTTTTTTTTTTTGCTTTATTCTTAATCCTTGTTGAATTGTATGATTGTAGTAAAAAAATGTGTCTAGAACAGGGTATACATTTTTTGAGCGGGTCTAGAACAGGGTATACATTTTTTGAGCCTGTCTAGAACAGGTTATACATTTTTTGAGCCGGTCTAGAACAGGGTATACATTTTTTGAGCGGGTCTAGAACAGGGTATGTTTTTCAATGTTTCTAAGTTAGAACAGGGTTTCATTTGGCATAGTTATACTTAAAGGTTAGTCAGTAGCCCCCAGGGATACCATGCAGCAAACTTTTTGCTTTTGTATAAGCATATGATTCTTACTAACTGCGACTTTTTGAGGTTAACCTTTAAAATATTTACTACATAATATTTTTTGCTTTGTTTGCATCAGTTTTAATTTAATCATTACATTTGCCTCACATACATGACATACAAATGTGTCAGTTATAAAAATTTTAATCTGTAATTCTTACATCATAATATTTCAGATGAATGAAGCTGCACTTCTTTCACCTGGAGAATATACAAAAAGTATTGCAAAGAAACTTGATTCAGAAAAACTCAAGAGAAAGATTAAGAGGCAAAGTCGTGAGTTCAAGAAAAAACGGACTGAACTAAAGAAAAAAAGGAATAAGAAAGAAAGGCGACTAAATATTCATGAACCGGTTTCATATCAATCTGAAGTTGCAACAATAGGTTTATCAGATACTGAGGCCATTACTATACCATCGCCTTTGAAATTGGACGGCACAGAATCCTTCACATTTTTTGATCTTGAAACCACAGGTTTAAGTAGAGTAAGTGATATTACTCAGATAGCAGCTGTACATGATAAGAAATTATATCAATCTTACGTTTTACCTAGATGCGATATTTCATTTGAAGCCTCAAAAGTAACCGGAATAACCTGCTGTCTGGCTAAAAATAAAATGTATGTGCACGGAAAAGAAGTGGATACTAAATCCCAATATGAATCATTATTAGATTTTATTGAATTTTTAAAAACAATTTCAAATCCAATCCTTGTTGGACATAACATATGTAATTTTGACATGGCAATTTTGTCAAACAAATTGAAGGAATTCAATTTATTTTCTTCATTTTGTAATGTAACTTCAGGATTTCTTGACACACTTAAATTAGCAAAAAGGATTTTCCCCCGAAATGAAGTAGACAATTACAAACAATCAACTCTTATTTTAAAGTATGTTGGTATGGAATACAGTGCACACAATGCCATAGAAGATGTACAGTCCCTTCAACATTTATTTCACCAAAAAATGAAGAATAACTGTAAACATATCGATCTACATAGCATTTACTATTGCAGTTGCAAATCTACTTATGACAGTTTAGTGCAAAACAAAACTGTGAGCAGAGATACTTGTATGAGACTTGCAAAGAATGGAATATCTTTATCCCACTTACAGATAGCTAACAGTAGAGATGCAAACGGAATTAAATTATTGTTTCAAGAGTTCAACATTCCTACCAAAACTGCCTCTATATTTGTTTCTGCTTTTGCAACTGAACAGTAAATTTCAATAGTCATGACGAAAGAAGTTTTTGTTACAGGAATGCTGTTATCAGATTAATATGCACAGAATGTTTGAACTTGTCATAATGTACACCATCAGGTTTATAATGTATCAATTTATATTGTGTTTTGTCTTGAAAAGATATATTGGTTATTCTTTTCTATGAGCTAAATATCTTACTTGATTAATCTTTTTTATAAACTACATTTGTAGTAACTGCACTTAAATTTGTAGCATACATATTTCAAAACAAAAAGATCTATCTGAGAAATATTCACATTAAGTTTTCTATACAGCTAATTTGGAAACCTCAGAACTAGAATTCATTGTGATAGGACACCATTAATACAGTAAGATTTGTATGCCCCACCTACAATAGTAGAGGGGCATTATGTTTTCTGGTCTGTAAGTCTGTTAGTCCCTCGGTTCATTCGTTTGTTAGTCTGTCTGTCCCGCTTCAGGTTAAAGATTTTGGTGAAGGTAGTTTTTGTATGAAGTTGAAGTCCAATCCACTTGAAACTTAGTATACATGTCCCATATGATATGATCTTTCTAATTGTAATGTCTAATTAGAGTTTTGACCCCAATTTTACGGTTCACTGAACATGGAAAATGATAGTGCAAATTTCAATTAAAGTTTTTTGGTCAAGGTAGTTTTTGATGAAGTTGAAGTCCAATCAACTTGAAATGTAGTATACATGTTCCCTATGATAAGATCATTCTAATTTTAATGCCAAATTAGAGAATTTATTCCAATTTCATGGTCCACTAAACATAGAAAATGATAGTGCGAGTGGGGCATCCGTGTACTGTGGACACATTCTTGTTTCATCTTTTTTGGAAAGTCTATGCATGTATGTACAGGTATATATATCTTTACTGCAAAGTGATAACTTTTTAAAAACTACTTCTAAAGGTGTGTGGCAAAATATTTATAAAGTCCTTTTAACAAACCAATTTTAGGCAAGCAAGCATGAACTTTCACATTGGAATCATTTCAAGAAGTTTGAGTTTTTTATGTTTTGTAATAAATATGAAATTACTATATTGTATGCCAATGTGATTTGATGATAGATATGAACTCAATTTACTGTCAGTTAGTTTTGTAATAATGTTCATTCAATCATATTTTTTTTATGATAAATAATAAAATTATACCTTCTCAAATGGCATACATACTAACTTAGGAATTCTATTTTTTTAAATTTCATTTTGGCTTTATCAAATACATGCATTTAATTTTAGCAGAACATGATTTGCAGAACAGGATGCAACCCTCTGGCGCACCTTGAAAAGTCGTAAGGTTGTAAGTCCCTGGCGTAGATGGAATAAGCTCGTAAACTTGACCTGCTGCAAATCATATATAGTGTGGGGAGAATTGGAAATTTTATTTTAAAAACTGGTGTTTGATGAGTATGTATGTTGTTTGGGTTTTTGGTGAATTATATCATTAGTATATTCAGTTATGTTTTCTTGACTTTTTCTCTTTAAACACAAACACTGTTTAAAGGATTAAATATATAGTGTGCTTCACATTTTTTCATGTTTCAGTTACTCAAAGAACTCCGTGAAAACAAAAATTTGATTGATCAATGTTGATATCTTACATTTGTACTGCAGTTTCAAAAAAAATCCCAAAAACTAAATATATTGGATGGCAACGACTAGACAGCATTTGTTTACCCTTTGTATGCTGTTGTTGCACCCTGCTGGAACTAAAGAGTATATTGTTATTATAACAAACTGTTATATTTGAAACATATATACTAATTCTACTGAGATAATGAGAACTTTCAACATGTTCAAACTGCATATAAAAAAGTAGTGAAATATTTTTATTTTTCTCTTGGTAAGTGACACATTTAGATCAGATCTCGTGCAGACAGGCTTGGGATCACTTTCTATATACCATGGGTAAAGAAAGATGTGGTGTGAGGGCCAATGAGACAACTCACCATCGAAATAACAATTTAAAAAAGTAAACCATATAGTAATGTATGGCCTTCAACACCAAGCCTTGGTTCACACCGAACAACAAGCTATAAAGGACCCCAAAATTACTAGTGAAAAACCATTCAATCGGGAAAGTGATAGGACGTGCCCCTGGAATAGGTCACCTTTTCAAGTCTGAAAATATGTGAATAAGTTGAGAAAACTATCAGAAATATATGGTAAGGTAAATCAGTTTTCATAACTTTGTCTTTATTGGTGTTCATGTTGTTATCAACCAATTTTTGACATTTTTGGTTTTCCTCTTCTACATGTACTACATTCATGACATTATACATCACAGGATAGTCAAACAATATGGGAAAAGGTAACATTTTACCTAGGCAATACATGCATACATGAAAAGGTTTACATTTTTGTTAACCTAAATTTTATGAAAAGGATGGGGTAAAAGAAACACAGCGACACCTATCAATTGAGTATTGAAGCCTCCCTACCCCCCCCCCCCCCCCTTTTTTGCCCCATCTTGAGCAGACAGGTTGCAGATTTGAATAATGCAGAAAGGGACATGCAGACTTGAAAAATATGATATAATGGATTACAAATTCAGCAGTCTTACCAAAATCTTATGATCATCATATGGATGCAACTCTGAAAAGTCGGATCAAAATCTGAAGTCTTCAGATTCAAAACTGTTCAAGTCCTAGCAATTATCGGCCTATTGCAGGTTGTGCTCTTGTGGGTAATATCTCAACTACTATCAAAATACTAGCTAAAGCTAACAATTTACTCACATTAGCACACAGAAAGTATTTTGAAAGTGAAGGATTGGGTCCTTGTTGGTGTACACAAGTAAAAAAATATGACGGAGCGGTTGTAGTGCAGGGGAATGAAACCAATGTCATTGTGATGAAACGAAATTTTACACTATTTATGTTTGGGCCTATGTAACTTAGTTAATACATAAGTGGAAGAAGGATGTGTCACAAACAAACTCACTTATGGAGTAACTTATACGGTAAATGCATAGATTTAATCAAACTTCCACTCAAGACGCTTCTTTCTTGGCACCCTCCCCCTTTTTTTCTACGTCCGGGGTCCGCATGTTGAAGATAACTACTATTTGAAATGAACAACGGAATTATCTTATATATATATTCATTGTGTTAAGCAACATCTTGAACTGTTATACCATAAATTATGGCTATGAGGGTTTATAGATGTCAATTTTGGTTATTTTCTTCAAAAAACCCTATTTTAGGGGGTCCATTTGGTCACTTCGATCAAATTTTTCGTAAAATTTCAAACGGTGAAAATTTATAAAAAGTTGTCATATGAAAAATATATGACTGATAAGTGTTCCAGTAGTTTTATATGCAAATTAAACGACAAAATATTTTTCCACATGTATTTATTTATAAAAAGTGTCAAATGAGACTTACCCAAGTTTTGCATGTATCTGTTAGTTCCTACCTTACATTTTATTAAAAAATATCACATATGCCTATTGTAGGTTATATTTACTTTAGAATATGATACCATAATACAATCAAATAGTAACAGTCATAATTTAGGCCGTGCATTTTCTCGAATATATGAATATATTTACCTATTGGTATTTTGGACTGGCTTAAATGATGGCCGAAATTGACCATATTCAATCAATTCTAAAAATAGAACTAAACGGTCAATTTTGTTTAAACTTGTTCAGAACATGTATTGAGGCATACCTATTGATTGGTATAAATTTAAAAAATATTAAACGACGGGAAAATTTTGGGGTTACTGAGGCCTACCCCCTTAAGCGAAGGAAATTCATGATCAGGAACCCTCCACACCCTATCCCTCTTTATTTTACAGTGTGAAATTTGACTAATAAAGGTAGCACTCCACAGTTAGGTGTGTAGTTTTACATTTTGGCCCCTGTGGATTTTTCAAATATAAGAGCTAGTGTGCAATAAAATTCATTTTTGGATAGCTGAGTATTAAAATAGCCTTCGTATTGGGTTTATATGAACATCAAGATCATATAATGTATGTAATATATGCTGTTTTCTGTATGACAGTCCGTATTTGTATGTCCATACCATGCATTGGTCCGGCAATTATTGTAATGTTTTTTCCAACTTTTTGTAGCACGATTTTTATGATTAGATTTTACGAAAAAAATGAGGCGATTTGTTGTTTGGTCTTTACTAAGATTTATTAAAACAGTTTCTAAAAAGGTATCACACAAAGGCATTGAAATTCTAGTTTGATCCAAATTTTGGGGGGATATGTGACATGTTTTCCCCCCTTTTTGCAATAGATTATGGGAAATAAATGCAGAATGTTGCCATGGATACACATAAAAGGAATTATTTTTCACCCTTTTAACTTTTGAAAATCAAATCTATGGAAGATACTGATTAGGTACATATGCACATGTACAACGCAAACAGTTAGGTTAATTTATTAGAAATCCAGGAATAGGAGATGATAAAACATTTTTTGGCTCATTTTTGATTGTATTTTCTTACTGTGGAGTGCTACCAAAAGTTGATTTTATTTTTCTGCATACAAGTAATAGAATTATTACCTAGGCTTGAAAGCATCAATTATTAAGGAGCATAAAATGACTTATTCTTTTTCCTTTAAGTTCGATCTTCATGTATCTGATTATTGTCAAATCTTCCATTAATACGTGTCAAATTCACGGACGATATCACAATGATAAAGCAGTTCATGGTTTGACCTAAATTCGATCAGCATCAAACTGAGTCATGAGTCAATGAAAATTCATTATGAATCGTAGTTTAAAATATAGAACAGTTTGGAAATACTCATCATAAATTTCTCCATAAAACCCAACCGAACTTATAAAAATCATTGAATATGTGTTTATTAGTTTGAGTCAATTAGTACGTTAACAGCTTCATATTGTATTTGGTATGATATAGATATCAATTATCATGTACAAATTTAATCCTCGGTGTAATTTTATTTATATTAAAAAACAAATGACAATGGGAATGGGGAACATGTCACAAAGAGAACACAACCCGACCAATGTGCCGACAACCGCAGAGAGCCACCATTAATGGGTCTTAAACGCATTGAGAAAATTCCGGAGGTGGTTCTCAGCTGGCACCTATATCAAAATGTGTACTAGTTCAGTAAAAACATATAAATGAATTGAAATAAATGAATAAAAAACAAACACGACTTATAAATGTCAGAGGCTCCTGACTTGGGACAGGCGCAAAAATTATCTTTACCCCCCTATACCTCTAGGCAATGCAGAATTAAGAAACACTTAGTACTCCGCACATATTTAAAGCCAGTTTAAGAGAAGTACGAGTCCAATGTAAGAAAAGGTAACAAAAAAGGAACTAAGGAAAAGGACAATGATACATAAATTAACAAAGTACTACCAGCAGTTACTGACATGCCAGCTCCAAGCCTAATTCAAATGGATTGAAATATTATGTCTTCATCATATGAAAATCAAGTACAATCCCTCCCGTCAGGAGTTCAGTATCATACCATCATAAAATAAACGAGAAGAACATAACCCGTATTGTGCAAACAATCTGTTTATTTTACGACCCTATGAGTGAATCAATATTAATACCAAAATATGCAATTTCTAATGACCTGACAACAGTATCGAAACTATATTCTTCCGAATAAGTCGGTTGGGTAAGCTTTTGAGGTGAAAACCCACATTTTTGTGCTTTGTAAAGAATATTACCACAAAATATTGGATGTGCAATACGTGAACGTTTAATATGTCTGCATGTTGATTCATATTACGGATTACAAATGTGTCGAGGTTTGTGATTGGATAACAACACAGAGATGTCAGTATATATTCAGGAAACTGCCGGGGTATATACGACGTTATTATTCCCAATTGGAACCTCAAAAACGTCATCATAACACCGGTTACTATGTGACGTAGTCAAAAGCTATCAGACTGTCAGAGGCTCACAGAGGGAAAATAATGACGTGCTTCAGTCAATAATACATTTTTGATACAAATTCACGCAATTGACAATTTTAATTCTTAAATTTCATGTTAAAAGTGTTATTATAAATTATTACATACACAATCAAATTATGTTCACAGCAAATTAGAAAATACTTCACGTATGCTGAACATATCAGATTGGGTTTTCAATATATATGTGTTTTCAACAAATAACTGCACTGAAAAATAACATTAAGTCAGGGGTAATCCGTAATATATGTGTAATTCAGGTCTCAGAAAGGGTATATACTGTGACATTCCCGGCTTAGGGCTTATATCCCCTTCGCCTTCGGCTCAGGGGATATAAACTCTAAGCCGGGAATGTCACAGTATATACCCTGTCTGAGACCTGAATAACATATAATATTCATGAAAGATGTCCTTGTACCGATGATAAAATCTAGTAAATGTTATTTCCACACTTGAATATTAAGGGAAATTTATAGCATTGGCCTACCAACATTATACAGTTAATGTTTAATGTAACTAAATGTTACTAAATTTTTCAGACATTTCCTGTCATTCTTTCAAACATATGGAAAAGACAAACGTAAAAGATTATGGGTCAATACATCTACATACAGCAGATTTCTCAGTCTTAAGTAATAAAATGAATAATTGAAAGGATATTATCCGTACATAGGAATGGAAGGAATCAATAAGAAAATGGATAAAAAGCTTGTTTATTATGGTTCCCATTTAGCGTGGGCATCAACTTTCACGCAAAATAATCTAAAACTGATAAAATTAGCACTTTAGGGTATTTATATGATCAGTTTTCTTCAGAATAATTCTGTTTTATGTTGTTTAGTCTCTAAGAGAGATTTTTATAGTCATGGTTAGATTTCCTTAAGTAATACAGTTATTCTGTATGACATTCGGTATCTCCATTAAATAATATAAAACTCCGTCTTTATACTGAAGACAACAACAAATATAAATGGTTACACCAGAAGGACTTTCCTAGCCAAACCGCTCACAGTTGACTAATTATCTAATTTTACAATAATGTAGATCAGGTTTACCCTCATTATTGTATTAGAGATTACTATTTGTCAGTTAGCATATTTAAAACCGTAATCCTATTGTAATAATTCCAATTTTGACCAAAAAAAACAAAAACTTTTATCTGTTTTACGCAAACTGAAAGTTCTTTTTACATCCAAAACACGTCAAACGATCCATGGCATTTTCCATGATTTCCTGAGGTTATTACACTTTCTTGGTCGCTTGAAGTGATGTGTCAGAAAAACCTAAAAACCATTTTCACCTGTACGGTATTATAACAAGAACTTAGTTGGAGTTTGTTATGCAGGTTGCATGAATATGACGTCTCGTCCGGTCGAAATGGAGATTCTATTTCTAATACTGCCCAGCTATTTAAACTAAAAGACGAACGTGAAGTATAGTTTATTTACTTCAGGCCATCCAAGAAACAACAAAATCAATAGATACATGAAACAATTAAATGTTATGAAAATGATATAAAAAAAGAAAAGTATTTTTTGGTGATTTTTTTTTTGAGTCAATCTGAAATTTTACACAAATTAAATTATATTTTAAAAGTTCACATAAAAAAACCTTAGAATGTCTTATTGCACTAACATTCAGAGTAATGCTTAAAAAATCACTTCCATTTTCATTTATATTAAGAATCATTGGTAACGGAATATAAAGCTAGTGTAGTATTTTAACATACCTGTGTCGATAATAAATTGAAAACGCCATTGCTAAATCAGAAAAAAAACCAACAGTACACAAACCACAACAAAGAAAACTGAAGACTGAGCAACAAGAACCCCATCAAAAACTTGATCTCGGATGCTCCGGAGGGGTAAGGAGATTCTACTCACCATGTACCAACCCTGTAATAAGTCTAATTCGATAGTTCACATTCGTCGCAAATGAAAGGTATTATAGCTAAAACAAATGGAACATAATTATGCTTCGTGGTCTTTGGAACAATTATTCCATAATGGTCAGTCATCTCTTGATAGCGTCATGTAAATTCATAAAGGGATGAATTCGACTTTACTATTTCTCTTGCCAACCTTGGTTTTATAGCTTTCATGTGAGCAAAATAGCATCCCTCTTGCAAGAAAATCATACTAGGAAACATAATTTCTGGAATATGAACTAGAAGATATATTCTGTGTATGCAGGCGCTGCTTGAATGTTTCTATACAGAAATGAAGAGTTCACATTAAGGAAGCTAAAATCATCTTTTGGTGTAAAGTAAAGTTGTCAAAGATGTCAATCGACAATCATTTTCAATTTCCAGATGTTTGTCAAGATGCAAGGCAGTCGGTGAGAACTTACTGCATCTGATGTATACTTTATCTTAAGTTCGATGGGACAGATGCGTTAAAAAAATCACTGTTTTAAAAGAAGTTACTGAGAGATCATCCGCAGTATATATGCTATAATTAAAGCGTGCACTAACCCCATTTTTCTTCAAACCCAGATACCGCAGTTATTGTTTTTCGCACTGACAAGAAATATCAAGGGGACATGAGTAAATCATCAGTCGACGGAAAAGATGATACCATGATAAAAAAAAACCCGTGTACAACCCTATACAGAAAAGACCTCAACACGAATCAAACCAAAATTCGAGGGCTAGTCATTAAAATACAATGCTGGTATTATCAGAGAGAAAGTAACCTATCAGCACGAAAAACAGATTCGAAGACTGTTAGTATTGTTTAACCTAGTTGGTATATATATTATATGTGTGTTGATTATACGTGTGTTGCTTATATGTGTCGTTGTGTTGTTTTTATGTCATCGGCGTACACATACATCTTCTTTTATTAATGTTTACGCAGTTATAGGTTTATGTGTGTCATGGTCATTAAATATCTTGTTCTAGTTCCTGTCATTCGATTTTGATCTTTATATTGTAAACAATTTAATGATTGAAACTAAAAGTTTTATAAATCAAATATACTTTTAAATTCACCTATTAAATGAATAGTGCAAATGATGTCTTTGTAATAGCATTTATTCGTGTTTGGTATAACTAAATTAAGTAAATCGTAATACACTTTCGTTGAAAAATGTCCTTACAGTGAAAGGCCTTTTAGGAAAATCTTAATGAGCTGCAATTAGATCTCTTGTCACAAGACACCATCAAATTCAATTATTGAACTTGTATACTTTATCTAATTTTGTAAATGAACAACAACTGATCTCCATATTGAATTATATGTTAAAAATATAACTGCATTATGGAAGACTCGACACAAAAATCAGTGCAACCAATATGTATTTGGAAAAGCTGTAATATTACAACTGTCAATTTAGAACCACAATTCAAAGTAAAAAATCTTGTTTTTGCAATGGTTATACAATTATAACCTTTAATCAATTTATAGCCATACAGACAAAGCTGTTTCAATACTGAACAAGAAAATCTAATTTCTAGTGGCTTTTGCTTTGATGATGTTATGTAAATGTCTAAGAGACAATTCGGCGCCCATGTATGTTCGGGACAGGAACACTAAAACCAGTGGTAAATTCAAGAGAAAAGTATAAAAAACATAATTTGAACAATTTCACTCACTGTACACATGTGCCAATACCTACTGCTTTTAATTCAGCATGCTGTGTGTGAGAATATCAAATATCGATTGGAAATGACATTATAAAAAAGAAGATGTGGTATGATTGCCAATGAGACAACTATCCACAAAAGACCAAAATGACACAAACATTAACAACTATAGGTCACCGTACGGCCTTCAACAATGAACAAAGCCCATACCGCATACTCAGCTATACAAGGCCCCGATAAGACAATGTAAAACAATTCAAACGAGAAAACTAACGGCCTTATTTATGTAAAAAATGAACGAAAACCAAAAATTTATTTTGGGCTTTTTGTCAAAATAAAATATATTGTAATTGATATGCCAGAAAGAATGATCACAATGAGTTTCCTTCCTAGGTAACTAGATAAGGCAGAACAGAAAAACAACCACAAATGAGTAAATCACAAGCTGAACTAGAGGCTCATCTGAATGCATGTGCATGTTCAACAATGACAACTTTCCAATAGTGTAGACGAGAATACAATTCATAACTTACTCCAATTGTTTTATCTGGTATTTTATAAGATCTTTTATGTTTGACTGAGATAATTCTGTCATATTTTGTCGACCTATTTTTCGGTTGTTTGTTTGTAAATGATTTAATTGTTTACAGTTTCTCTCTACCAAAGAGTGAAAAGTAAATATTTTATCAAACTCCACTAATGCGAATTAGATCTTTTTGGCTCTGTTGACATAGATTTAGATCCTGACTTGATGCTAGTTGTTGCAATACAATAGATAGGTTTGGTTTTTTTTTTGTCTCGGAGATTTTTTCTAAAAACGTAAAAAAAACCTGGTAAAATTCAACCTTAAAGGCAATGACTCATATATAGTGTCGATCTATTACAATTTTTAAGTAATGCAAGATCCGTGTTCAAATTTTTCTCATTAAAAGAAAAGCAATGTTTTAAAATAATGTCACCCGAAATAAAATTGACGATGTAGAAAACATTTGCCTCCCGTTATGTCCATTTGATGATGGTATAACCACAGTGAAAGCTGCCTAATAATATTAAAACAGTATATAGTTGAACTTGAAGGCTATCGGTATATAGGAAGATGGAGGTCATCCTTGTCTGTGGGTTATTCATAGGTCATAAGTATATATCTATATTCCTCTTTTCATTTGTGTTTATTGAGCTATGTTAACGTTTGTACTAGCATTGCAATGCAGAATAAGCGTCTAATCTCATAGCCTTCGACTTTGCTTGTTTTGAATTAAGCGTTCTATAAATCAAAGAGACTTGTCTATTCAGCTATTACAATTAAAATGCAAGTGCTGCCTTTATGAAAGCTTTTATAAGTGAATGAAGTTAAAAAATGTAAATATTTTCACTGAATAGTTTGCTTTATGCAGATAAGTCCTTTAAACAAAATAAACTCTTAATGAACAACTATAAGGTAATCCAATTGTCCGAGATACAATTAGATATATTGTTACAAGAAACTATCAGACTGATTTATTTGTCTGTATGCTTTGTCTAATTTTGTTAATGACCCGCCAGTTTCATTATATATTTGAAATGTAATTGTATTATGGTACATTAGAAACAAAGTTCGGTTAAAATAATATGGATCTGTAATGGACGTAAAGATTAAAGCTTTGAATTTGAAACGCAGCTCGGAGTAAATTTTTGTTTTGGTAATGACTGTATACCGAAATTCTGATTTTTGGCTGGGTTTGTGTTGATTAGTCTTTTGTTTTCTATGTTTAGTTTTGTATAAAATGGAAAGTCACAAAAAATACTCCAAGGAAAATTCAAAACGGAAAGTCCCTAATAAAATGATATAATCAAATGATAAAACACATCAAATGAGTGAACAACAACTGTTATATTCCTGATCTGGAACAGGCATTTTCAAATGTAGAAAATGGTGTATTGGGCCTGGTTTATATATATGTTACAGTAAATAGGTGAAATTAGGAATTACACGTAATTACTAAACATTTCAGTAAATACCTGTAATTACTAGCCAATTTAGTAATTACATGTATTTACTAGTTGTTTCAGTGATTACTGGTAATTACTGATTTTTTTTGGTCATTTTTACAGCTATTTACTAACTTGATGTTTTTGTTTTAAAATCAAAAACATAATTCAAGATACCAAATAAGAAAGTTTAGGGGTGGGGATTTTAAGGGAGCTTACTTAAGGATGTAGGAATATAAGGCACATCAAAGGTGCACACTCTTTAGTGTTTGTGAATTGAAACAGGAAAATTGTTGTTTTATAGGTCTTGAAACTCCGTAATGCCCGCGTCACACTGTCCCGATTTTTACGTCGATGGCAACACGATTATGGGAATTTTCAAAATCGGGAATGATCGTATCCAGATCGGGCTATTCGTAGTGCCGCCTTTAACCATCGTAGAACCATCGGCCACATTTTCTAGCCTTCGGGGACAACTTCGGGAAGGGTTCTAAACTTTTTAACATTTTAAAAAATGCCCGAAAGTGCGTCCGATGTTGATGGTTCGTATTGAGTTCGTATCACCATCCTCACCATCGTAATGTCACCGGGAATGCATCTTTGAACATCGTATTGCATTTGTGTTTCCATCGTTTCCATCGGGCAGTTTTGACATTACGATGTCTACACGAATGAATCACGAAGCTACTCGAAGGTCTTACAATGGCAACACGACTTCGTGAAGACCTCGTAATTCCGTCGTGTTGCAATCGAATAAAAGTACGAAGGCGACAAGATGAAACTACGACGGCAAAAAATCCAGTAAAATGTAAGTTATTTTTTGCACTAAAATACATTTAAAGTGCCATGCGCGATATGCACTGGTCTGACTAATACGTCAGTAAAGAAAGACGTTTACAAAACATGGAGCCCATATAATATGATTCTATGAGAACAAGAAAAGCCACAGCGTTGTTTCTATTAATTCAAATGGAACAAGAAGAGCAGCTATTACAGGCTCAGGATTTACTTTAACAGGTAAAATATTATTTTTTTGTCAATTTTTCATATCAAGTAACATAATGAAAATCGTAAACGCGCCTCGAACACCAACACTGAATGTTCACGTATATAGGGAAACCAACATTTTCTTCATTATTCTGATTTTTTTATATATCGTCTGAGTTGCTTTCCCCACATCCTTCCTTTTGTCTATACTATTTTGATATTCTCCTGGAAAGAGCTCTTTTTGAATAAAAGGGATCAACGAACCTATAACCTTTCCTTTAAGATAGATAAGTAAACATGTGCATAATTATGGGTGATTATTCAGACTAGTGCACACATTTTACAGTTCACACAAGGCAATGCCGAGAGTGGCATCCCCTCGTATGTAACATTTTGGGGACAAATATGGACACTATATTTGTGTATGACACATGCAGAAAATGGTAAATTGAATATGCATATTTAATACATAAACTATTATTTTTTAGAAATCAACCAAAACATTCAGTGACTGGAAATACCTTTAATATTGTCTTTAGAACCAGTAGGTAATAAAATGAGCAACAAATTTTCGGTGTATTATGCTATTTCAAGGAGAAAAAAAACAAGTCCAAATGCATTACCTTGACCTTTGGCTTTGAACGTAAAAAATGTCAGATCATTAAAAGGAGGAACAATATACCAAATGTGGTTAAAATCTTTTGAAGCATTTTGGTTTTAGAGTGTCCACAAGGGTTGTATTGCCTTGTATTACAACTGCCACTGTGACCTGGACCTTATAATATAAATGCATCGTAAGCTGTACACGACGTCTTTTAGACATCGTATGGCCATCGTGTCATCATCGTAATCCATCGTGTAGCCTTCGTAATCCATCGTGTAGCCTTTGTGATCCGTCATGTAGGCTTCGGCTGAGATATAAAGCTTAAATACCCGTCTTCGGTTAACCTTCGTATGTCCATCTTTTGCTATCGTATATAATTTCGGCACCAGTGGATAGACTTCGTTATTCATCGTACTTGCTTCTGTCACCTTTTTGGTATTTTAACGAGATCGGGACCAACTTTGTACGAACTTACAATTTTCGCATTCGGGTGTCCATCGTATACAAAAATCGGGACAGTGTGACGCGGGCATAAGTATATGCATGCAAGACAATGAAATCAATCCAAAATTAATTTTCATAATTTTGTTAAACTAAAATCTCAATCATGCACTGTGGTATAAAACTTTAAAATAACTTTCTCCAAATATCCTTGATTTCTACCAAACTTGGACAGAAGCTAAAGGTTTATGATCATAAGATAATATCCGATAGTAAAGTTTGTAAAAAAAAATCTTTTTTATCCAATATTACTTATAAACATGATAAATGGACTAGTTTTTTTCCCCAGTAAACATTACATACACTCTGCAGTTAATTTTTTTTAAAACATTATACTTTATAAACCATCCTGGATTTTTACCCAATTTTGACAGAAGCTTCTTATAGTACAAGTAAAAAGATAGTATCTATAGAGATAAATTTTATAATATTTTTTCCTCATTTTTGTTGAGCCTGCGATTAACAGAAAAAGTAGGCGAGACAATGTGTTCTGCAAAACCCTTACAATTTTGATAGCTTAATACATCGATAACCGATCTCCAGCTAGGGTTGAATAGAAGGTCACATGAATACGTATTCAATGAGGTCCAAATATTCACTCGCAAGTGCACAACTCATCAACCTTGTTTCTCAGCTAATTTAACAAAAAAGAACCAGATTGGCTGCTAACAGTGAATTATAATTTTACTATAGCATTTTTATTTATGATTTAACAACACAAAATATTTTTTTTATATCTCGAAGATAATACACATAACAGTTCATTCCAGTTCCCAACCTAAATAACGTTATCTTATCTTCATAAGGAAATAAGTCAAAATATTCTTCAAACAGTTTTTTTTCAAGTTAAAACATAATGCTTTGGGAGAATTTTCCATTTTTGATGTCTACTGAAATTGCTTAAAAAATATCTGTATAATGCTCAACTTTAACCAACTTGGATTAAAACTAAAGTTACTCTGATTTAACCATATATTTAAAATTTAAAGTCCATAGATATTCAAGATATTTTTAATACAAATCAACCATTCAATATTTTAAGAGTACTAACTTATCTTCTAGTTAGTATTACCATGACTTTTGATCATCTGATCATAATACAACATTGTTTTAGCAGTCAGTAAATAGGTGTAAAAATTCATTTTAAAATTAGTAATTACTGGGCCGTTTCAGGAATTACTTGTATTAACTGAGTGCATCGGGAATTACCTGTACTTCCTAAATTTTAGTAATTATATGTAATTCCTAATTTCACCTATATACTGTAACATATACACTAAACCACTCACTTGTATGACAGTCGCATGTTATGTGTTGTGGCTGTTGTTCTTTTTCTTTTTTTCAGCCATGGAGTTGTCAGTTTATTTTCTACTTATGAGTTTGAATGTCCCTTTGGTATCTTTCACCACTTTTTTTATTATATCTGCATTTATCCGGATTCGTACATATCTAAAAAGCAGCCATCACATACAATGGTTAACTCATTCTCTCAATACTCATCAATTGCAAATAACAAAAATTTCCTCGTGTTTTCATGTTATTCTGTCCAATTTGCAGTTCGCAAGTATGTAACATTGCGATAAGACGTGCCACGGTACTTGTCTATCCCAAATCCATGTATTTGGTTTTCATTCTTTTATTTTTATTCTCGTGGGATTTTGTTTGATGCTCGGTCAGTTTATGTGTGTGTTACATTTTAGTGTTATGTCGTTGTTCTCCTCTTATATTTAATGCGTTTCCCTCGGTTTTAGTTTGTTACCCCGATTTAGTTTTTTGTCCATGGATTTATGAGTTTTGAACAGCGGTATACTACTGTTGCCTTTATTTATGTATCCATGTTCAGGACAAGAATTAACACTTGGATATTTCTTAGTTGAATTCAGAAAAAAAGTCAACAGACACTTGTGACAAAATTTTTCTCAGTGTGAATTAGATAAAAAGCCAATATTTGATTTGAATTTAGAATGCTGCTTGTCGAGATAGCAAAAATTTATTACAAATGACATGAGAGATTAAAAAACATTTAACAAGAAATAAATCTTCATACTGAAAGACAGAGCAGCATGTTTCCCTTCAAGTAAGAAATATTAGGCAGAATGGAATACAATTACAAGAGCTTACACTAGAGGTTATCATGAGCCATTGTCACTAAACTGGATCATTGGTTTCAAATGTCTCTCCGACATTGTAGATTAGAATTTGACAAGACCTTTTGGATTAAAGCTCTTCCTGTTTTATATAAACTTGGGATTTCAAATATTTTGGCCACGAGCATCACTGAAGAGACATGTTTTGTCGAAATGCGCATCTGGTGCAGAAAAATTGGTACCGTTAAAGTTATTCTATGTTTAGCCATGGCGGCCATCTTTGTTAGTTGGCCAGGTCATCGGACACATTTGTTAAACTAGATACCCAAATGATGACCTTGGCTAGCTTTGGTTAAATTTGGCCAAGTTGTTTCAGAGGAGAAGATTTTTGTAAAAGTTAACTCCGATGGACGCCAAGTGATGAAAACCCCACTTGGCCCTTTGGTAGTAATCATGCTGTAATGGATGTGTGTTGTTGACTTTATTATTGTTTTATTGTAGACTAGAATACAATTCATCAACTAAAATCCTTTTATTGTTGATCTTGTTTTTCTGACATTTTCTTTTGTTTAAAATCTCTTCTAGTACCATTGCACCAAACTGCCGAGATTACCATATAACTTTAGCTCCATATCATGCAGTCTTCATGTGGTAGATTATGATAAGACCTGACTTCCGGTAATGCTACACCTTTTTTTTTTTTTAAATCCCTTAAATAAAAAGATCTCGTATTGTTGATGTTTTTTTTAAATTAAAAGTGTCTCTGTCTATCTGTAATTGCTCTCAAGATAAAAGGCAAATATGTAGAAACAAACGGTTTAAATCATGATTTAAGGACAAACACACCTGTCTGATAGTTTTGATGTAAATTGAACAGTTAGTAGTTCTCAAAATACTAAATATTCTCTCCTATCCCTTTTCTCAAATGATAGCAGTTTTTAGTGTAAAAGACCAAATTTTGCACATTATCCTTGCATGCTATTGAAATTCTTGTCAGTCATTTCGATCAACTTGTTGGACCATCTTATTCATAAGCTTATCATAGATACCAGGATTAAATTGTTAAATATATGCCAGACGTGTGTTTCGTCTACAAAAGATTCATCAGTGACGCTTGTATCAAAAATGTTTAAAAGGCCAAATAAAGTACGAAGTTGAAGATCATTGAGGACCAGAAATTCCTTAAGTTTTGCCAAATACAGCTCAATACATATGATTTCCCAAACTAAATACCCCTTAAAATTTTCCCTTAGATTGATTCAAATTGTTTTTGAGTTTTAGAGGAGAATACTTTTTAATTAGTAAAATTTAACCAACAATAATGATGACTAAGGTTAAATACCTCAATTTTATTGTAGAAATTAAGCTAACCAGTCAAACTTTATCTATTGTTGATTTTTTGTCGATTGTTGACAAACAGGTAACAATCATTAAACTAAGGCTTCTAAACATGAACTTTAATTACCTGCCATATTTTCACAACACTGACCAATAGAAGAAAAAAAATGACGATTATACGAAATTTACACGAAAAATGTGATAAATTTGTGCACAAAAGACTAAGTTTATGATTTTTGTATGCATTGGTTCAAGAATTGGAAGAACTTTAATCAGATCACAACAATTTTGAAAAAGGAGAGCATATCCAATATAGATCATTTCTATCTTCTGAGATACCTTTCATTATTAATTCATTTTATATTAGTTGCTCTGTTTTGTCAAACAAAGGGGTTATTTGAAATGTATGCAATAACATAACACTACACAACATATTAACTTTTTATTATCTCTTCATTCATTTGTCATGCAACAATTTAAGATAAAAGTCATTATTTTCTCTTTCTTGTTGACAGCTCCGCTCATCTTTCATTCTGCACCATCATTTTCCAATAACAGCTGTAGTGACTAGCCCTGAACGAAACTTCAAGTTTTTTCAGATATTGGTTTGGGCCAGCCCTCATCATCTACCAGGCCCTCTGATGGGTCCTCTAACACCTGTGGCCCAGGACCAGGTTTGGTGTGGATGACATATTTTACAGACCTATTTTGTTTACTTAATTTAAACTTCTGGATTTCATCCTGTAAAATAAATATAGAATTATTATCTTTTGTTTTAGATATCATGTACCATAGGTTTTTGTTTATGAAAAAAATAGGAAAAGAAACAATTCTTAAAATAATGTGTTCAGTACATTGTATTATCATATACTTCAGTCAAAACTTTTAAATGTATATTACAATATGATTTGAAATGGAGAACCTGTATGTTCTATAAATTATTTCAATAAAAAGACAAAAGAGTCATATATATCAATAATTAAAGAATTAGGATCTGACACAGGGCTAAACTAAGAAAAATATCAATAATTTACGATTATTATCAAACAACATGTTTCAACAGATGTCACTTGTGTAGCAAACACTGCAGATCAGTTGAGTCAACCCTAATATTTGGTGTATTTTTTATACTCAATAATTAGTTTCCTGCGTAGTAATTTGGAGACAATGGTTCGTTTTTAAAAAAATTGACCAATGTATAGTCTGTTTTTCTTCAAGTAATGCTTTTTGGTTTCCCCTTGAGATCTTCACCTCCCTTTTTGTATTTATATCAACTGCTACATGTATAAATAGTTGTAATCCTTACAATAATATTCAGGTAAGTTGTGATAATATCAGAACACTTGTTCAAATGGCAATTATTTGGAAATTCAGTTTTCAATTTCTGAGAAGTTTTATGACTGATAAAAAAATCTGCTTACTGTGTGTAAAGTCTGTTCTGTTATAGGTAAACCCTGTATTGTGGTGTGTCCATTCTCAGGCAGGAAAAAGTGTTTCACCAGAGAATAAAATCTTGGCATTTCAGAATCTAACATGAACAAACAGGCATTAGGGCCAGCATCAAATGTGTATGATACCTAAAAAATATGGCTATTATAAATAAACTAATATTATCTGATAAAGATACTACTATATATTATAACATAACAAGCTAACATTCATCACAACCACAGCATGATTTGGTGTATCTGTCTTTTAGACATTTATATATTTAAATGAGATCCAATCTGAAAAATAACTGTTTATTATGATACATACTTTAAATAAACTTAATTGGCACTCACACCACATCTTCCTATATAAAATTAAGGATAATTGAACAAGTGTTGAGTCTATACGTGCAGGCTCAATTAATAGATATAGGAAGATGTGGTGTGAGTGCCACTGAGACAACTCTCGATCCAAATAACAATTTATAAAAGTAAATCATTATAGGTCAATGTAAGGCCTTCAACACTATTAAGCAAACTATTCATTTCCGCTCAAATCCTAAATGCAACATCCTTCAAGAAACTAAAAGTTATCTTTTTAATAAATTATTTAAGTAAAAATGTTCGATGTATTTATATATAGTTATCTCCCTTAACCCAAAATACTGAAATTGTAATACCAACCTTAACATCCTCATTGATATTATTATACTGGTGAACTAATCTAATAATCTGATGTGACGTGTCTGTCATGTACGAAATGGGAGGATATGTATCTAAACACACTGCATGGAGCTGGTTACTCTCCTGAAAACACAAACACAATAAAGATTGATTTAGAGAATATGTACATAGTAACATAGTTTTCTCCCCTCACCATCAACCAAATCACAAAGTCACAGAATCTGGGAGATTGGAGGATATGTGCAAATAACTTATTACTCTCCTTAAAGAACAATGCCATTTCACAAAGCAATTGGATGTCTATAAGGTTTCAGTAGATTGTAAGGATAAGTGACTAAATACTAAACATTTTAATAGCACTCATTTTTAGGCTCATATTAATGCTTGTCTATCTCATTTTAAAGAGCACTCATTCTTAGGCTCATATTAGTGCTAATCAATCAAACTAACATTTGAAAAGTATTTAGGGTGCTACAATCCAAAAGGCTGCAGAGACACAAACAAACACGATCACATGTTTGCTTCATATTTATTACTGCTCCATAATATAGAAACCTTACTTAATAGAAAACTTCTGAACTTTAATATCAGTCAAAACAATTATTATAACTCACAACTAAATTTATTTCTTGATTTCAAATTTGTAGACAATTATTTTTACCCAATTATCTTTACCTTCATTGTTATCTCAGCAAATGTTTTAAAATCTTTGTTCATTATAGCTTCTGTCATTTGATCTTCCTTGGTCTGAAGACCAGACAGCCTCTGTTTCAGTAGCTCACTGGTTTCTACTGTGGTCTGCATCCCTGCTGTACTACTGGTATGTTTTGTCTGGTCACTTACCTGAAAATAAAAATTCATGGGAGATAATCAAGGCAACTCCTAAAAAACTTTTGCTTTATATTATGCAAATTTATCTCAGTGATTAACAATATATAAACAATGGTTTTCAACAATCAATAGGCGAAAAAATTACTCACACTCATTTAAAAAATATAGAAAATTAGAAAAAGTGACATTTATAGTAAATATTGTTTTTTTGTTTTTTGCACATCAACAAATTATTTATTGCACTAACTTCTTGTTAACAACTGCACTTTGTGTAATAATATTCTATATAGGTTAATTCCTGTTTGCCAGTCTTCAAATGAACCAGGGGATTGACTTGACAAAATTGTTTGAGGTATGTACATTTGCATTTTTACAATTATTTTGAGGATATCTATTTTCTCTTATTTAATGCTCATTATTTACAGTAATTTAGTATAAGTAATTTACTCTTATTTTTGTTTATAAACACCAAAAAATATTTCTTACCACTAAAATGAGTACAGCAAGTTCTGGCCAGTGAGTATGTGGTGCTATCTGTCTGGCTTTAGAATCAGAACCATCCTCATTAGATCCTTTATCCCAGGTTACAAATCCTCCATAAATACTTCTACAGGCACTGCCAGAACCTTGTCTGCAACATATAATAAGTAATCAAATTTAATCTGAAAATATCAACTATGGATTACGTCTTATTTGTGGGGAACTGACTTTCAAGGATTTTGTGGGTAACAGTGTTTTTTTTATGGTTTGTTTGGAGAACTTGTATGGACCTTGATATAACCTAAATCTGTTGCAACCTGTATTTTTTAATTTTATCTTTACACTAAATCCATTTGGATGTAAGATTGATATTTTAGTCATCCTCATAGATACTTGATCTTTTTACTAGTTGGTATTGACTTTCAGTAACAGTGAGTGCCCTCAGATCTGAACTTTTTTGTCTTTCATGTTGTGAGGGACTAATAAATTAATGGTTGTTATTCGTTCATATCTGTCATATTTGTTTTGTTATAAATTATCTATATCATGTTTCTATGTTCATTAGACCATGGGGTCAAAATTCTTATTTAAAATTAGAAAGATCATATCATAGGGAACATGTTTATTCTATTTCAAAATTATTGGACTTCAACTTTATTAAAATCTACCATTTTTGGTAAAGGATGACTGAATGAACAACCACACCGACAGAAAAATGTAATGTCCCTAGGTGGGGCATATAAATTTAAACTTCTGTATCAAATGAACAAGACTGAAACATAATGTTTTTTGTTTTAATCACTGGATTTTTTAAACAAACAACAAAATGTATTTGATTCGTGACAGAATTACATGTAAAATCAATGGACTCATTTGAATAATTTACCTTGCGATGTCTGATAATTCTCCTTTTACATTGAGTAATTTTGCTAATGTATAAACTGAAATGAAAATAAACACACAATATAGTCATAATAGATTGAATCATTTACTATATTATATGTAATTCTTAAGTGTAGGTGTAATCATGGTAATCAAGTTGATTTTGTTCTTTTTACCTATATATGTGCGTTCCCAAAACAATTGATTTTACATGTGAAAAAAAAATAATTCAGGTTTCAGTCCACTACAAATGCTGAGATAAAACAAGTGGTTTCTGTAAATATAACTACATATTGAAGTTGTAGCTTTTTTTAAATACTTCTGCAAGTAGTGGAATGCTTTCAAAGGGAGAATATTGTAAGGCACTAAGATAATTATCAATTATTCAGATGAAGTATGACAATTTGACAGATATATAGTTTTGCTTGTTTGCCAAAAGCATAGATTATAAAAGCACCCTGTGAAATTCTCAAATCTCTAAAGTTTAGACATTATTCTAATACGACTTATTTTTGTGACCAAAATTCTAAAACATTCTCTCATATTGGGTGCACCTACACTTATAATTGATTTGAATTAGGGAAATAAAATTATCCATCTTGTTTAAAAACAGTTTGGAAAACTGGACCTAAGTTTTTAACAACATAAACTACATAAAAATTAAATTCTAGTCACATGGCAATTTATTATAACTTCATTCCAATAGATTTCCCCCAATTTGTGGTGTACATGTATTTATAAAAATCTACTAACCTAAACACCCATAACCTGCAGCAGAGGAAGCCAAACCAGCAGCCGTAGGGAAATTATTCTCTGACACAATGTGCAGTTTCCAGTTCAATCTGGGATTTGTTTCTCCATCACTCTTCCTTTTTCTAGCTCTCCTTTTAACTATACCAACAAATATCCAAAAATAAATGAACATCTTACTCAACTTTATAATTAAGGTGGTACCAAACACCTTGACTAAAATAATTAGGCTTGTTTAATTTTTCAGAAAATTTTGTAAAAATATTTACTTAGATCATTTGACCAAAATCACTTGAACCACACTAATTGTGATCATTGAAAAGTTATATACTTCTTTAACAATATAATGTGTTTAAAACAGAGTTATCTCCCTATAGTGTTATCCATAAATAATTAAGAATTATATACTGAACAAACATCTTAAATTCCCAAGGACTTTAATGTACATGTTGAAGTTGACGATTGCTTAACAGTCATTTGGGCAAAAAAAAATGTAGCAATAGCAACTAATAAAGCAAATGTTAAGGAGAAAATGCTTGGGTCAGAGCTTAAAATGACAATAGGAATCCCCAATAAAAACATACTTTTTTTCTGCCGAACATTTAAAACAAAATACAAAGTTTTACCTGCACTGATGACTGCTTGTAATCTGCTGTTGTTTATGTCCTCTTCTCTAGAATAAAAAATGTATATTCATAAAAATGAATACAAGATTGCTACACAGTAGGAAAATGTCTGCACTGCTGTCATCATGTGAAGCTTGCCATACTTAACTGTCATTTGAATACAATATATTCTGATGGATTATTTGGACTTCGACTATCATACGTCTATTACATGTAGAATACTCAGACCTTTTGAGGGTATTCCATTCTGAAAATGTCATATCCAAATGACACTTTAAAAGTATGGTCATCTACACATGATGGTCAATTATCCAACCAAGTATGAAAAGTTTTTGGCTTAAGCATTGTGAGGTGTAAACAGAACAATAATTAAAGAACCTTAGTGAGCACGCTTACATACCCCACGTTCCAACATTGTCATTGGAGAAATTAAATAAGTGTAAGAAAAAAAAATTGTATAAGAAAAATTAATTTCCTGCCAATATGCACATCTAAATAGTATGTCCTTATTATCTACAAAATTTCATGAAATTCTGTTGTGTGGTTTCAGAAGAGTTGAGATGACAAACGGTTGCAGAAGTACATTAAAGCAAATAAGTTCAAAGAGGCGTAACTCCTAGAAAAAAAATTGAATCGCAATTTCCAGTCGATATGCACAACTACATAGTATGTCCTTATTATCTGAAAAGGTTTCATGAAATTCTGTTGTGTGGTTTGAGAGGAGTTGCGATGACAAACTGTTGCAGTAGTACATTATAGTAAATAAGTTAAAAGGGGCGTAACTCCTAGAAAAAAAATTGAATCGCAATTTCCAGTCGATATGCACAACTACATAGTATGTCCTTATTATCTGAAAAGGTTTCGTGAAATTCTGTTGTGTGGTTTGAGAGGAGTTGCGATGACAAACTGTTGCAGTAGTACATTATAGTAAATAAGTTCAAAGGGGCATAACTCCTAGAAAAAAGATTAAATCGCAATTTCCCGTCGATATGCACAACTACATAGTATGTCCTTATTATCTGAAAAGGTTTCGTGAAATTCTGTTGTGTGGTTTGAGCGGAGTTGCGATGACAAACTGTTGCAGTAGTACATTAAAGTAAATAAGTTCAAAGGGGCGTAACTCCTAGAAAAAAAAATGAATCGCAATTTCCAGTCGATATGCACAACTACATAGTATGTCCTTATTATCTGAAAAGGTTTCGTGAAATTCTGTTGTGTGGTTTTAGAGGAGTTGCGATGACAAACTTTTGCAGTAGTACATTATAGTAAATAAGTTAAAAGGGGCGTAACTCCTAAAAAAAATTGAATCGCAATTTCCCGTCGATATGCACGACTACATAGTATGTCCTTATTATCTGAAAAGGTTTCGTGAAATTCTGTTGAGTGGTTTGAGAGGAGTTGCAATGACAAGAAACAGGACTGACGGACGGACTGACGGGTCAAAAACATTATACCCTCCGCAACTCGTTACGTGAGGTATAATAATGATGTGAACACAAGATTTTTTTTATTGGATATATCAGAAATATGATATTCATGATATTAGTCAACATGGTTAAGTGTCTGTTTTCAAAAAGACACAAGTATTGTTAAGATATATAAACAAGCGTTATGTAGACTGTTTAACATGATGTTTTTGATCATATAACTTTTGATACTAAGTATGAATGTTTGAACTACCAAGAAAATGATCATGATTATTGGGTGATGACTTACTTAGGCTACTTTAAAAACTACTTAACTAAGGTTCTGCAATGCTGCTATCAATTTCTGAAGATTAAATAAATACATTTAAAGCTCCATAAAATATCTCTTATACATGTTATATAAAGACTTACACACCATTCAGCCAGATTTGATCTTTTGTAAAGTTTGGACTGGCAGCTATTGTTGTTTTAGTCCTCAGCTGAAAATAAAAGTGTAAAATATGCATGTAGATTAGGTTTTGTTTTGTAACATACTATAAAAATGTTCAAAAATCTTTCAAAACTTTATAATGAAATTCCAAAACCATATGATTATTTTCAAAAGATGTAAATCAAAAAGCTTTAATATAGAGGTGTGTTATAATTATAACATAAACCAGATGCTCCGCAGGGCGTAGCTTTATACGACCGCAGAGGTTGAACCCTGAACGGTTGGGGCAAGTATGGACATAACATTCAAGCTGGATTCAGCTCTAAATTTGGATTGTGATTAAATAGTTGACACAGCATAGGTTTCTGACACAGAATGAATGTGTTCTAATGAAATTAATTTTTTTGTTTTCTCTTAGAGCAATTCACTATGCTGTTGAATATTATTCCTCTCAAAAAAATGTTTGAAGAAATTTTCTTTTTATTTATGAAATTTCAAATGAGAAAATTGAACCCATTTTTTTTAATCACATCCCCTTTTCCCTTATTCCAAAACTAATCTCAATTAAAATTTCTAATGTAGTTTGCAACAATTACTACTCATTTAAATACATCATAAAATATTTAAAAGATGTAAAAAAACTGCTTGTTATCACTGAATGGTAAAGATTATTTTAATTTATCAGTTGGTAGTATAAAGTGAATATACATTGTATATTGTATATATAACAAAGATTTAAATTGATTCTGGACAAAGAAAGATAACTCCAAATAAAAAAAAATCTTACAATTAGATATTTCTTGCTTACTATTCTGGACAAAGAAAGATAACTCTAATTAAAAACAAAATTGCTATTTCACAATATTTTGCAATAAGATATTTCTTGCCATTGCGCAATACTGTGCAATTGAAAAGACTTGCTATTGCACAAAACTTAATATAATAATTTTAGATCCTGATTTGGACCAACTTGAAAACTGGGCCCATAATCAAAAATCTAAGTACATGTTTGGATTCAGCATATCAAAGAACCCCAAGATTTCAATTTTTGTTAAAATCAAACTAAGTTTAATTTTGGACCCTTTGGACTTTAATGTAGACCAATTTGAAAACGGGACCAAAAGTTAAAAATCTACATACACAGTTAGATTCGGCATATCAAAGAACCCCAATTATTCAATTTTGATGAAATCAAACACAGTTTAATTTTGGACCTTTTGGGCCCCTTATTCCTAAACTGTTGGGACCAAAACTCCCAAAATCATTACCAACCTTCCTTTTATGGTCATAAACCTTGTGTTTAATTTTCATAGATTTCTATTTACTTATACTAAAGTTATGGTGCAAAAACCAAGAAAATGTTTATTTGGGTCCCTTTTTGGCCCCTAATTCCTAAACTGTTGGGACCGAAACTCCCAAAATCAATACCAACCTTCCTTTTGTGGTCATAAACATTGTGTTTAAATTTCATTATTTTCTATTTACTTAAACTAAAGTTATTGTGCGAAAACCAAGAATAATGCTTATTTGGGCCCTTTTTTGACCCCTTATTCCTACACTGTTGAAACCAAAACTCCCAAAATCAATCCCAACCTTTCTTTTGTGGTCATAAACCTTGTGTCAAAATTTCATAGATTTCTATTAACTTAAACTAAAGTTATAGTGCGAAAACCAAGAAAATGCTTATTTGGGCCCTTTTTGGCCCCTAATTCCTAAAATGTTGGGACCAAAACTCCCAAAATCAATACCAACCTTCCTTTTGTGGTCATAAACCTTGTGATAAAATTTTATAGATTTATATTCACTTTTACTAAAGTTAGAGTGCGAAAACTAAAAGTATTCGGACGACGACGACGCAGACGACGCCAACGTGATAGCAATATACGACGAAAATTTTTTCAAAATTTGCGGTCGTATAAAAACAATGAAAAAACGTTGTTGACGTCACAGTCACATGACATTATGTCTATGGGCTGATAACAAATAATGTCAGCCAATCAGAAGACACATTACATCCCAAATTAAACCAGATGCTCCGCAGGGCGTAGCTTTATACGACCGCAGAGGTTGAACCCTGAACGGTTGGGGCAAGTATGGACACAACATTCAAGCTGGATTCCGCTCTAAATTTGGATTGTGATTAAATAGTTGACACAGCATAGGTTTCTGACACAGAATGAATGTATTCAAATGAACTTAAAATTTTTGTTTTCTCTTAGAGCAATTCACTATGCTGTTGAATATTAATCCTCTCAAAAAAATGTTTGAAGAAATTTTCTTTTTATTCATGAAATTTCAAATGAGAAAAATTGAACCCAATTTTTTAATCACATCCCCCTTTCCCTTATTCCAAAACTAATTTCAATTCAAATATTCTAATGGAGTTTGCAACAATTACTACTCATTTAAATACATCATAAAATATTAAGATGTAAAAAAACTGCTTGTTATCACTGAATGGTAAAGATTATTTAAATTTATCAGTTGGTAGTAAAAAGTGAATATACATTGTATATAACAAAGATTTAAGTTGATTCTGGACAAAGAAAGATAACTCCAATTAAAAAAAATTCTTGCAGATATTTCTTGCTTACTATACTGGACAAAGAAAGATAACTCTTAATTAAAAAAAAATTTGCTATTTCACAATGTTGTGAAATTAGATATTTCTTGCCATTGCACAATACTGTGCAATTGAAAAGACTTGCTATTGCACAATACTTAATATAATAATTTTAGATCCTGATTTGGACCAACTTGAAAACTGGGCCCATAATCATAAATCTAAGTACATGTTTAGATTCAGCATATCAAAGAGGCCCAAGAATTTAATTTTTGTTAAAATCAAACTTAGTTTAATTTTGGACCCTTTGCACTTTAATTTAGACCAATTTTGAAACTGGACCAAAAATTAAGAATCTACATACACAGTTAGATTTGGCATATCAAAGAACCCCAATTATTCAATTTTTGATGAAATCAAACAATGTTTAATTTTGGACCTCGATTTGGGCCAACTTAAAAACTGGGCCAATAATCAAAAATCTAAGTACATTTTTAGATTCAGCATATCAAAGAACCCAAGGGTTTCAATTTTTGTTAAAATCAAACTAAGTTTAATTTTGGACCCTTTGGACCTTAATGTAGACCAATTTGAAAACGGGACCAAAAATTAAGAATCTACATACACAGTTAGATTCGGCATATTAAAGAACCCCAATTATTCAATTTTGATGAAATCAAACAAAATTTAATTTTGGACCCTTTGGGCCCCTTTTTCCTTAACTGTTGGGACCAAAACTCCCAAAATCAATACCAACCTTCCTTTAATAGTCATAAACCTTGTGTTTAAATTTCATAGATTTCTATTTACTTATACTAACGCTATGGTGCAAAAACCAAGAAAAATGCTTATTTGGGTCCCTTTTTGGCCCCTAATTCCTAAACTGTTGGGACCGAAACTCCCAAAATCAATACCAACCTTCCTTTTGTGGTCATCAACATTGTGTTTAAATTTCATTGATTTCTATTTACTTTAACTAAAGTTATTGTGCTAAAACCAAGAATAATGCTTATTTGGGCCCTTTTTTGGCCCCTAATTCCTAAACTGTTGAAACCAAAACTCCCAAAATCAATCCCAACCTTTCTTTTGTGGTCATAAACCTTGTGTCAAAATTTCATAGATTTCTATTAACTTAAACAAAAGTTATAGTGCGAAAACCAAGAAAATGCTTATTTGGGCCCTTTTTGGCCCCTAATTCCTGAAATGTTGGGACCAAAACTCCCAAAATCAATACCAGCCTTCCTTTTATGGTCATAAACCTTGTGTTAAAATTTCATAGATTTCTATTCACTTTTACTCAAGTTAGAGTGCGAAAACTAAAAGTATTCGGACGACGACGACGACGACGCCAACGTGATAGCAATATACGACGAAAATTTTTCAAAATTTGCGGTCGTATAAAAAATGCATTTTAATCCTATGTTCTATTTTTAGCCGTGGCGGCCCTCTTCCTTGGATCGGTCACATTTTTCAAACTAGATTCCCCAAAGATGATTGTAGCCAAGTTTGGATTAATTTAGCCCAGTAGTTTCAGAGAAGATTTTTGTAAAATTACTTAAAATTACCAATTTAGGGGCAGCAACCCAACAATTCATCTGTAAATTTCAGGGCAGATAGATCTTGACCTGATAAACAATTTTACCCCATGTCAGATTTGCTCTAAATGCTTTGGTTTTTGAGTTATAAGCCAAAAACTGCATTTTACCCCTATGTTCTATTTTTAGCCATGGCGGCCATCTTGGATGGTTGGCCGGGTCAAAAAACACAAACTTTAAACTAGATACATCAATGATGATTGTGGCCAAGTTTGGATTAATTTGGCTTGGTATTTTCAGAGGAGAAGTTTTTTTTAAAGATCATGGATATTTACGAAAAATGGTTAAAAATTGACTATAAAGGGCAACCAGATGCTTCGCAGGGCGTAGCTTTATACGACCGCAGAGGTTGAACCCAGAACGGTTGGGGCAAGTATGGACACAACATTCAAGCTGGATTCAGCTCTAAATTTGGATTGTGATTAAATAGTTGACACAGCATAGGTTTCTGACACAGAATGAATGTGTTCTAATGAACTTAAAATTTTTGTTTTCTCTTAGAGCAATTCACTATGCTGTTCAATATTAATCCTCTCAAAATAATGTTTGAAGAAATTTTCTTTTTATTTATGAAATTTCAAATGAGAAAAATTGAACCCAATTTTTTAATCACATCCCCCTTTCCCTTATTCCAAAACTAATCTCAATTAAAATATTCTAATGGAGTTTGCAACAATAACTACTCATTTAAATACATCATAAAATAAACTGTAAATAAAATGTAAAAAAACTGCTTGTTATCACTGAATGGTAAAGATTATTTGAATTTATCAGTTGGTAGTAAAAAGTGAATATACATTGTATATTGTATATAACAAAGATTTAAGTTGATTCTGGACAAAGAAAGATAACTCCAATTAAAAAAAATTCTTGCAATAAGATATTTCTTGCTTACTATTTTGGACAAAGAAAGATAACTCTAATTAAAAAAAAATTTGCTATTTCACAATATATTACAATATTGTGAAATAGATATTTCTTGCCATTGCACAATACTGTGCAATTGAATAGACTTGCTATTCCACAATACTTCATATAATAATTTTAGATCCTGATTTGGACCAACTTGAAAACTGGGCCCATAATCAAAAATCTAAGTACATGTTTAGATTCAGCATATCAAAGAGGCCCAAGAATTTAATTTTTGTTAAAATCAAACTTAGTTTAATTTTGGACTCTTTGGACCTCAATGTAGGCCAATTTGAAAACGGGACCAAAAATGAAGAATCTAAATACACAGTTAGATTTGGCATATCAAAGAACCCCATTTATTCAATTTTTGATGAAATCAAAAAAGTTTAATTTTGGACCCCGATTTTGGCCAACTTGAAAACTGGGCCAATAATAAAAAATCTAAGTTCATTTTTAGATTCAGCATATCAAAGAACCCCAAGGATTCAATTTTTGTTAAAATCAAACTAAGTTTAATTTTGGACCCTTTGGACCTTAATGTAGACCAATTTGAAAACGGGACCAAAAGTTAAGAATCTACATACACAGTTAGATTCGGCATATCAAAGAACCCCAATTATTCAATTTTGATGAAATCAAACAAAGTTTAATTTTGGACCCTTTGGGCCCCTTTTTCCTAAACTGTTGGGACCAAAACTCCCAAAATCAATACCAACTTTCCATTTATGGTCATTAACCTTGTGTTTAAATTTCATAGATTTCTATTTACTTATACTAACGTTATGGTGCGAAAACCAAGAAAAATGCTTATTTGGGTCCCTTTTTGGCCCCTAATTCCTAAACTATTGGGACCTCAACTCCCAAAATCGCTACCAACCTTCCTTTTGTGGTCATAAACATTGTGTTTAAATTTCATTGATTTCTATTAACTTAAACCAAAGATATTGTGGGAAAACCAAGAATAATGCTTATTTGGGCCCTTTTTTGGCCCCTAATTCCTAAACTGTTGAAACCAAAACTCCCAAAATCAATCCCAACCTTTCTTTTGTGGTCATAAACCTTGTGTCAAAATTTCATAGATTTCTATTAACTTTAACTAAAGTTATAGTGCGAAAACCAAGAAAATGCTTATTTGGGCCCTTTTTGGCCCCTAATTCCTAAAATGTTGGGACCAAAACTCCCAAAATCAATACCACCCTTCATTTTGTGGTCATAAACCTTGTGTTAAAATTTCATAGATTTCTATTCACTTTTACTAAAGTTAGAGTGCGAAAACTAAAAGTATTCGGACGACGACGACGACGACGACGACGACGACGACGACGCCAACGTGATAGCAATATACGACGAAATTTTTTTCAAAATTTGCGGTCGTATAAAAATGTTTTTTGTACAAGCTTTGAAATCCAATTTCTCTTTTTTTTAAATGTTATATTTTCATATTCATGCATAGAAACAAAAAAAGACTTTCTGTGAAATGGAAATAGCATAATAACCATGATACAATGTAGTAATTAGACTATGATTCTGGTTCATTTTTATAGATACCATTTTTTTGTGAATTAAAACAAATTTGCATTCTCACGGATATCATGGATATCATAGTTTTGCTGGTCTGTATAAAAATCCTATGGAAATAATTGTTTAATATTCAAAGTAGTTGTTTTTCTATCCCATGATATCCAAGAAAATACGCAACCAACATAACCAACCAATAGGAAAACAGCCTGTATCCATGTAGGAAAATGACCCATATTTTTATAAAAAAAATATTCTGATTAACAGTCATGAAGGTTTGATAGGAAAACAATAACCGAAAGAAAACTGTTAACATTGTAGATATATGCAAAATTTGTTAATTTATTAGGTTTATCATGTTTGTATATTTTACCAATAAGTTGAGGAGACAAGTCTATTTGGACAGAAGCTTACAACTATGATAAATAGATAAATATTACATATGGTATAGCATTCTACTGTTTTCATTGGATATAACAATCACATGTTTTAAAGGTTATTTTTGTATGCTAAGCCTTGTTTCTATTTTGAATTATGTTGACGCTGTGTTTCTTTTTATCATGTTTATAAATATATTGGTCATTGTTGGTGGTCAATACAAAAAAATCTTGCTAAATTTAGATTTATGACGTCATGACATTACACATAACATCCATGGTGGAAGCGTTGCAGCAGACGAAAAGAAAAGTTACTAGCTTATCAGGAGATTTCAGGCATTTTCTGTTGCATACTGATGCTAAGAATAAAAGAAAACCAATGCAACAAGCTATATGAATTTGTTCAAAGAATATGGATATTTTCAATAACATCTTAAAATTCTTGCAAAATAAAATTAAAAAATACACAGAAAGGGAATGGAAAATCATTTTCCTAATACATTTTTTACAAATGTAATTTATAAATTAATGACTTAAACTCAGTCAATAAGTTATATATGGACCTGTTAGATAATATTGACACTTGGACTTTGTCATATATAACGTATTGACCTTGTCAAAAGTCCAGAATTGATAAATATCAGCTGCATATTCACCATGTACACAATACCTCATTCTGATGGAGTGTCACACTAACTGAAGAGTTCAAAGGCAGTATCAATTTCTCATTTCTCTTTCCCCCTGAAAAAAAAATCATTACATTTGACATGTTTGAAATCATTAATTCATTTAAGTATTATTTTTCAGGAGTGCTGTTTGGGTAGTTGCAGTTTAAAACTTTGTTCTCAGCAAAGGATAGACCCAATTTGAATTATGACGTTAAATTTTCTTGATTTCTACTGAATTTCCTATTGTGACATCATCATGATCATGAAAATAGGTGACCATGCCTGATCATGTCACATATAAAGAAAACTTTCTGCAAATCTTTGAAAAGGAATTATAAATTTTATTTAGATATTGACTAAACAGATTCTACCACTATATCTCGTATAACAATACCACTCCACTCTCAACAGTAAAATTTGAAGTATTCAAAAAGAGTGCACAAACTGCTTTTTCTGAACCATGATTGATATTCTGTTTTTACTACAATTATCACATAAAAATAATATTATCAATGATCTGGACATGAAAATGATTCAAGTTCAGATAAACCATGTACGTAAACCAAGACAGACATGTACACCTTAAATCTTTTCATATACTGTGGATTCATTTATTTTCGTGGGTACCAATTTTCGTGGTTTGGAGAAAACTTGCATAGTCATGGATATTTAATTTCGTGGTTTTGGCAAAGGCTGCATACATTCCTTTAGGAAATTTGTAATTCGTTGAACATTTAAATTCGTGGTTCCCCTCTCCCCACGAAATCCACGAAAATTGGTATCCAACGAATATTAATGAATCCACAGTATACCAAATATAGTTTACCTTTTACATAGTAAACAAGAACACTGAACAAGAAACAGACCAGTGAAACCATGAAAATTTAATATTGACCAAATGAATAATGAACATTGAAAATGGGGTCAAGTTCAGATGAAGCCTACAGACAGACAATTTTATTGTATATTTAATAATCATTCCATGCATTTAATCCTGCTGCAACTGTTTGCACCTGTCCTAGTCAGGAATCTGATGTTCAGCAGTGTGTTTCTGGTTTCTAGTTTTTATATCATGGATATAGATTAGACTGTTGGTTTTCCCGTTTGAATTGTTTTTTACCACTAATTTTTGGGGCCCTTTAAAGCTTGCTGTTCTGTGTGAGACAAGGCTCTTTGTTGAAGACCGTACCTTGACCTACATTGTACATGACCTATAATATAAATTGTGACTTGGATAGAGAGTTGTCTCATGGGCACTCATACAACATCTTCCTATATCTATCAAAGTTTACCTATTGCTTATATGATCTAATTGAATTGTGTATGCCTATGTCATGTACAAGTGTACATGTATGTGATTATATATTAGTCCAGTCAAACTAATATTTAACCTAAAACTAATTGCAACAGAAAATGTTTTAGTTCTAATCTATAGCATAATGCCCTTACTAATACTATACACAGAAAAAAGTCCCATAAAATCTAACTTGAGGAAAACTCAAATTCAGCATTTTTAATTTCCTATGGAAATTAACATTAGAAAGGGAGATAACTCCACAAAAATGAGTCTTTTTTTGTCAGTTTTTGGTTGATTTTCTAGAAATTTATGTAAAGAATGATACTTTGATGGGGTTATAAATAGTATTTGACAAAATTATATAATCTCCTGCTCAAGAAAAGTACAAAACAGAAGTTTTATGGGTAGTTTTTTTTTTGAGCATTTTTCATTAAAGAAATTTGAATCTTTGTGACCATTTTGAAAAAATAATGTGAAAATTTGGTATTGTTTGTATCTGTATATTATATTTTTTCAGCATCTTAGGTGTCTTAAGAAACTTTAAACCATGAAAAGAAGAATACATGCTTGATTATTTTTATCTAATTTGAGATTCTTTATCTTGACATGTTGAAAAATTCAATAAATGGTCAACTGACTAATGAATTACGAAATCTAGATTGTAGCTTGATAAAAGATATGAAAACACCTTAAATAGAGTTGTTTGTTATACTCTAAAGAGTTATCTCCCTTTCCAATGCAAAACTCCATAGGAACTTTAAATGGTGATTTTTTTTAGTCTTTCTCCAGTAAAATTGTATGGGACTTTTTTCTGTGTATCTTTGGGGTATAATCATGATAATGCTAAAGATAAAAACTTAAAAATCTTCTGTTGAAATTACTTTCAGGTTAATAGGGTCAAACTTATGCTAGATGACTATATTATTAAACTGGTCAATACGTTTATTGACAAAATTGCTGATTACTTAAATGTTGCTTAAACAATGAATGGTAACTTTAGAAATATATGTTTTTATTTAAAATAGCCCTAATAACTTCTAACTAACGTAAAATCATAATCAAAACAAATGCTTATTAATGCATACATGTAATCTTGTTTTTATTTCAATTTACATAATATATATATTTTTCATTAAAATGATTAAATAAGTAGATTGTTCATGTTGTTGGTTGCTTAAAGTCCAAAGGCAAATATTCCATGCATTTTAAAGATGAAATTTTTAACAATAAATACATCAGGTATGCCCTAGGCCTGTAATCATGGTACATGTGATAGAGGACATCAATGATGATGGTTGAGTAAATTTAATCAGCCATTGCAAAGTAAGGATACATATATATTGGATAGGGATAGGAAGTTTGCTTTGCAACAGTCAACAGTCAACCTACATATGCACATCTATACAAATACAAATACAAATATTTTATTGGCACAAACTCATTTACAATAATTGACAATGGACCATACAACTAGTATACAAAATAATGAAATAGTAATGATGCAGCAATTAAGGTTCATCATAACCTTTTGGCTAATATGACCGTATTTACACCACAAATTTTACTCTGAGTACAGACATGACAGACAAACCTATGCACCTGCAAAAGTTTTAAGGGATGGGCAGGAACTAGTTATATAAATTTTAAATGCATTTCATATTTTAGAAAATTATAAACTTTACTAGATTTTGCTATCCAGTTTTTTTTGTTCCTGCAGAAGGTGTCAAAATTAACTAAGTTGGGAAAGAGGTTTGAGAATCTCCCCTCATATAATACATGTTGTGAGTAGTATTAATTTAAATGGACAATAGACATCTGCAGATAATAGGTGATTTAAACTGTGTAACTGAGTGGACCGTATCAAATGAAAATTGTTTATTTTGCTATCTTCTGCAGACTGGAAAAAACTGGACATCAAAATCAAGTTTTTAATTTTCTCAAACATAGACTTTATATAACTTTTATATATCTAGTTCCTGCCATGCCTTAAAACTTTCCTAGACGTACCAGTTTGTGTGTACTCATAGTAAATTTTGAGGTGTAAACACGGCCATATTTTTCAATTCCTTATGATGAACCTTAAATAATACTACATAGAATATCAATAGGCATATTTCGAACAATGAAATGAGCATTTATAAATATATCAATATATAGGTTAATTCAGAATAGACTAATATACTAATTTGTACATGTATACCCCTAAACTTCTAAACATGTTAATACAGGATCTGATTTTTTTAGGGAAATGGCTACTTATACGACCTTTATTGATTTTTGTCTAGTAACATATAGCTCATTAAATTAACATTACAAACTGCAATTGACTATGTAGTTCCTTACAATATTTAATAACAGCAATATTTACAGGTCCTGTGCAGGTGGCACACTGCATTTCCTGGATTATGTTGAATAATGAAAACTACCGATAGCTTCCGAAAGTAAATATTATTGAGCACGACATTCATTAAATATTTCTAAATTCTCTTTCAATCATGTGTTTTTTTAGATAAATTGTTTAAAATAACCTCATTATGTTTTTGTTTATACGAATTGGTCTCCTTTTGCATATATTTAGGCTTTATTTAGTTAATGTCCGTCGTTGTCTGGATTTTTTATTAGGTTTTTAGACTAAATTTGACTTTCGATTCTTTTCTCGAGTTTTCACTATCATCAAACAAGAAAAATGGCAGCGCCCATGCACAGGGCAAGAGTTTCTTCTTGGAAACTGTTTTCACGACACTACAGAAAAAAATCGACCAAAATCATACACCCATCAGAGGTAAATGATCCGTTTCATTTTTTTTTCATCAACAAGGACAATGTTACCACCTGAGCGTGAACATTGAGCTTTGTCTGATTCGGTTACATAATCCACAGGGGCTTGTTTAGTGGGTTAGACAAGGTTTTACTGTCAATGGCGGTCGCTATCCTATGCATAATCATGTAGCTGCGGTATATGCCGAGGTCCGTTAATAAGGGGACGAAGTCCCCAATTACTGTAGAAAAATCACTAAAAAAAAAAAAAAAAAAAATCGGGAAAATTTCCCGAATTTTTCATTGTACTAATGAACTCAAAATCGTTAACTTTTTTTTCAGATCTACTTCCTGTTTCGGTTTTCCCCGCATTTGCGCAGATAACTGTCTTGTTTGCATGAGACTTTGAATTTATTTTTATTTATCAGTCTAGTAAAATATAACATTGGATCTCAATACAAATTCAATTTTAATAATTGTATGATATGTATAAAAAAACGTTACCTGATGAAAGCGTTTCTTTTGTTTACATCGAATATGACGTCATAACTAAAAGAACGTCACAGCTAATTCCCTAACAACAGAACCAAAATAGGGAACGTTACGCACGGTATTTCGTTTTCTTTTATCAACATTTTGAATGAAAAAAATAATACATACAGACTTCGTCCCCATTCACAGGTTATGCCTGCCTCATATTAGTCCAAAAATAATGTAAGGACATGATGAAAGCTACAGTTCCGCAGCTGTAAACAATCATGTAAAGCTTAATTTTATAAGTGTCATCTATACTAGTTCTTATGAGAGGCAGCCACAACCTGTGAAAGGGGACGAAGTCTGTATGCATTATTTTTTGTAACTTCTAAATCTGTTAAAAAAGAAACAGAAATTATACAGTAATGTTTCCAATTTTGGTTCTTTTGTTATGGATTTTACTTCTGACTTTATTTAAGTTATGAGGTCATGTTCAATGTAAACTAAAATACACGATCATCAGGTAACGTCTATTCATGTCAAAGACAGAATTTTTAATAATAAAATTGGTACTGTGTTCCTTGAGTTCCTACATTTTACTAGACAATAATCTTCAATCTTTGTCGCGATGACAGAGTAGTCTCTCTTGTTAATTATCCTCAAAGTCATGATGAGACCGGAAGAAGGAAGTAAATAAAAGCGACCAAAAAAAAGTTAATGATTTTGATTACATTGGTACAATGTAAAAGTTTTTTTTTTTATTGCTTTTTCTACTGATATAGGGGACTTTGTCTCCTTACGAGTTATCTTAAAAATACGGCAATAACTGTATTTATTTGCCAATCCACAATGCTTTCATGTTGATTTAGCCCCAAGTCGAAACAGCCCACGTCGATTCAGCCCCATTTCTAAAGTCGATCCAGCCCAATTATTTTTTTTTTTATAAGGAATAATAATGAAGACATTGGAAGATATATATTATTATATGAATTGAATTGTACATTGTACATACATGACATAAGTTATAACTGATAAAAGTTTATGAAAAAAAATATATTGACCATATTCGATATGGTACCCCAGAAAAAACAAACACACATACACACTCAAAAGAAAATGTTTTAAAAAAACACATTTAATTATTATAACTTCAAATAAAAGATCAAACTACAAACTTTAAGGTGGTACCTAACACTACAGCCCTGCTTTCCTGACCTTGAATTATTCATGAATATTCATGAACAATTCATGAATATTCATGAATAATATTCATGAATGTTCATGAATATTCAAGGTAACAGTTCATGAATATTCATGAATGTTAAATGGCACCTTGAATATACATGAATATTGTTTGAACTGAATAAGCATGAATATACATGAATATTGTATGAACTGAATAACCAAGAATTAACATGAATAATTATCTATAGAATATTCATGAATATGAAATAGGGTGTCTTTGAATAATGCATGATAGAATATTCTAGAATCACCATGAATGAAAAATATATATCCATCCCAATATTGAATGCTAAATACATACTCTAGAATAACCTTGAATGTGAATATTTCATGAATATTGAATGGTTGATTATTCTAGAATAACCATGAATATTGAATGGTTGAATATTCTAGAATAACCATGAATATTGTCATTTGAATGGTTGAATAATCTAGAATAACCATGAATATTGAATGGTTGAATATTCTAGATTAACCATGAATATTGAAATAAGTGTCCTTGAGAGTTTTTTTGAAAACCAAAAGCAAATACAGACATTTAAGTTTAAAATATTTTTTAATCATGATAGCTGTAAAATATGAATTTACAATCACTTTCATTAAGATCTAGCAAAATTGTACACTATTTGATCTAGGATTTAATCCAAACCCTTCCTTAATCTATGTGTTTTCTAAAGTTCATGAAATAATTAAAAAGGATTTTTTTGAATTTTCATTTTTTGTGTTATTATCATAAGTAAACTTCTCTTCCTGTCTGTAATTAAAATTGCTGTATCAGGACTTCCAACTTGAAATGCTAAATAACATCTTGGTGCAGTTGTTCTGCTTGAAATTCTTCACAGTTGAACAGATCTTTTAATCAATAAATGCATCTGAGTTTCCCCCTGCAAAATCAAAAATCACTCCACAAAGAATCAAAAGTCCTTGATATTTGTTTTTATAAATAAACACTCAAGATTAAACAGTTTCTAACAGGTATAATACAATGTAATAATTTAATTTAATAAATGTTGTTTTTATTAAAATATCAATAGATTAAGATTAATAACATGAATACCACTTCAGCCTTTTCATGACATTTCAAATAATGTACCTACCCCCCTTTTCCCCTTTTAATTTACCCACACACAATCATAAGAGTGGCTGAAGCATGAATTATTTTTACCTTGAAATACAATATATTGTACAAATCTATCAGTTATTCCTGAATGGAAATCATTAAACTAACACTGTAAAATGTAAAGGCTACTTTCTGGTGTTTTATATTTATTTAAATTAATCAATAATTATTATAAAATGCTTCAACAAATAGTTATTCAGCAAAAAAATATAATCAAAATATATATAATTTACTTATCTGATAACAAATCTGCTTTGTTTTGACAGCTATATTACTTCACTCCTCATCAAACATCTTCATTTGTATTGTAAGCGTCAAAAACATCATTTTGCTGACGTCATTATGACGTTTTTCTATTCCCAGTCACTTGTAATCATTTGTCTACATTGTAATCTTTTGTCAAAGTCATTGAAGCGTTTTACAATAGGTAAATGTAATTCATTAATAATGATAATTATTGACACCAGTCTGCAATGTTTGGGAAAGAATGAATTGTCATTAATCTGTGCTTTTTTTCCAAGTTCCTCTATGTGCCATATGATGGTTAAGAAAGGCACATGTTTGAACTTTGAGAGACAATCAGAAATTACATCTTTAGAAGAAAGAAATTAAGTTTACCAAATTTGTCATGATTGTAAAAACGAAACATGAGAAACATCTCCAGCTCAAAGTAAGTTACAAAACTTCAAAGTTAGTCCCAAATTTTGTATGAATTAAAAATGTAACACTCTTCTGGCGTAGTATGAAAAAAAGAAAAAGGTGCTGAGCTAATTTCTGTTGTTAAATGATTTTTTTTAATGATTATTTTATTTTCTTTAATTTACCACAAAAAAGAGAGATATTTTATTTTTTCATATTTTATTTTTTTCTCCAACTTTTTCTCTTTCTCCCAACCTTCCTCTCCTTTTTCCTACCCCCTTTCTCCTTTCTCCTACACCCTTCCTCCCTGTCTCCCTTACCCCTGTCCTCCCCCTCATACATGTATTTACACTTTTGCTATTCAACTGAATTTTGTCTCAAAATGATCTCAAGATCTGTAAATGAATAAACTGGAGGTCATGCTAAAAGCACTTTAATTGTGATGTCATGATACAATGTAATGGATGTCAAAATTTATGAGAACTTGTATGACAGTCAAATTTATGATTTTTTTTATAAACTTTATGTATTCATTTATTCATTAAAAGTTCATAAAATGTTCATGAACATGTGTTATGAACAATTTATGAACATTATGAACTGACTTACAGTTCATGAAAGTTCAGAAAATATTCATGAACTGCATTTTATGAACTATTCATGAACTAAATTCATGAACGAAACTTAATGAACTCATTATGAACAGTCATGCATTGTTCATGAACATTCATGAACAGTTCATGGTGGTTCATCAGTTCATGAATTTCATCTCGCAGGGGTCATGAGCTATCTATTAAAATTATCATATATTTTTTTCATTTAACTGTGGAATACATACATGTACATGTATGTTATTCAGCATCAACAATCAAGTAAAAATATACATACAAAAGTCCTAGAACAAATTTCATTATCAATTTTTATGCCGTTTGCCACAAATAATTCTGAGTCATTATCATGCAGCTTTATTCATGCTTATTCATGTTTGTCACACAATGGAAAAATATTCTAAGTCCAAAATTTATTCCTCATTATTCATTCTTATTCATGAAATGTATGCAAAAAAATTCTAAGTCCAAACATTCATTCTTATTCATGTTTATTCATATTGACAAAAAGGGTTTTATTACCACAAAAAAAACAATTTTGAATGAAGGAAACTTGATTATACTATGATATAGTAAGTGACTAGCATTTTAAGAACATTTATTTGTTGTCTCCAAACAGTTATTAAGAATTCATGTATATTCCACTTAATTCATGTTTCATATTCATGAATAATTTTGACACTGGAATAGTAACCATGAATGGAAGTGGAATATTCATGAATATTCATGAATATTCTACTTTATTCATGAATACATGAATATCAGGAAAGCAGGGAGGGAGATAACTCTGTAAAGTCAGCTAAACGTTTTAAATACGTTGTGTTGTAAAGGGAATATTAAGCTTCTCAATGATCAAAATTGGTGGTTGTCAAATTGCTATATAACCAGTATAATTTTTCTGACAAAACGGTTGGTTCAAATTTTTTCAAATTTTTACATTTTTGTTAAAAGTGTCAAAGTAAATACTTTGATAAAATTCTATGAAAATTAAACGAGCCAAATTTATTTTAGTGAAAGTGTTGGGTACCACCTTAAAGACCTTGTTGCGTAACTTTTATCAATCAGGATTTTGATTTAATTAAGTGATTACAAGTGGCATAACCATACTAACTTAAGTTCACAATCATCAGACACTTGTTGAATAAACAAACTTATTATAGACTGATGATTAACAGATTTGATTAAACAAGTCATTATGATGAGTTGAATTTTTAAAAGTTCTCAAGAAAATGCATATTTTACATGCGTTCATGGGATCAGCCCAAAGGTCTTGAAATGTTTGTAGTATTTTTTCATTTAGATTAAACTCTCAAACTTTTCAAATCAATTTTATGGAATTTGAAAAACAAATAAAAATGCATATGATTTTTTTTACCTCTTGATAAATAAAATGAAAATGTCTATGGTTTCAGGAAAGGCATCACTCTAATGGATAGAAATTTTCCTTTGAACCAAATTTTAGGGACTCTTGTGACATTTTCACACCCTTTTTGTATCAAATAAATGCAGATTGTTGCCATGTTTTACACCTAAAGAGATTATATTTCACCATTATAACTATTGACATATGATTGAACATCAGAATTATGAAAGATGCTATTTCTATAAATAAACACATGCATGATATGCATAACAAAAATATAAAGTCTTATTTTTCTGAACGGAACGAAAAGAGGGTGGTAAAAAATTAATTGTGTCAAATTTTAAGTTTTTGCGTACTATGTATTGCTAATTTTATGACTGGTCAAACTGAAACCTGATAAATCTGGTGGAGACTTTTTTTCCATTTTTATTTTTGAAAATTCACGTTCATATAAACAATAATGACAATGTCATACTATCTTTTCCTAGTAGAACTTAAATTATAAACAATAATGACAATGTCATACTATCTGTTCCTAGTAGAACTTAAATTATAAACAATAATGACAATTTCATACTATTTGTTCTTAGTAGTACTTAAATTATAGACAATAATGACAATATCATACTATCTGTTCCTAGTAGAACTTTAATTATATAAAACAATTATGACAATGTTGTACTATCTTTTCCTAGTAGAACTTAAATTATAAACGATAATGACAATGTCATACTATCTGTTCCTAGTAGAACTTAAATTATAAACAATAATGACAATGTCATACTATTTGTTCCTAGTAGTACTTAAATTATAGACAATAATGACAATATCATACTATCTGTTCCTAGTAGAACTTAAATTATAAACAATAATGACAATGTCATACTATTTGTTCCTAGTAGTACTTAAATTATAAACAATAATGACAATGTCATACTATCTGTTCCTAGTAGAACTTAAATTATAAACAATAATGACAATGTCATACTATCTGTTCCTAGTAGAACTTAAATTATAAACAATAATGACAATGTCATACTATCTGTTCCTAGTAGAACTTTAATTATAAACAATAATGACAATGTCATGCTACAATGTATCTGTTCCTAGTAAAACTTTAATTATATAAAACAATAATGACAATGTTGTACTATCTTTTCCTAGTAGAACTTTAATTATAAACAATAATGACAATGTCATACTATCTGTTCCTAGTAGAACTTTAATTATATAAAACAATAATGACAATGTTGTACTATCTTTTCCTAGTAGAACTTAAATTATAAACGATAATGACAATGTCATACTATCTGTTCCTAGTAGAACTTAAATTATAATCAATAATGACAATGTCATACTATCTGTTCCTAGTAGAACTTAAATTATAAACAATAATGACAATGTCATACTATTTGTTCCTAGTAGAACTTAAATTATAAACAATAATGACAATATCATACTATTTGTTCCTAGTAGAACTTAAATTATAAACAATAATGACAATGTCATACTATTTGTTCCTAGTAGAACTTAAATTATAAACAATAATGACAATATCACTATCTGTTCCTAGTAGAACTTAAATTATAGACAATAATGACAATGTCATACTATCTGTTCCTAGTAGAACTTTAATTATATAAAACAATAATGACAATGTCATACTATCTGTTCCTAGTAGAACTTAAATTATAAACAATAATGACAATGTCATACTATCTGTTCCTAGTAGAACTTTAATTATAAACAATAATGACAATGTCATGCTATCTGTTCCTAGTAGAACTTTAATTATATAAAACAATAATGACAATGTTGTACTATCTTTTCCTAGTAGAACTTTAATTATGAACAATAATGACAATGTCATACTATCTGGTCCTAGTAGAACTTTAATTATATAAAACAATAATGACAATGTTATACTATCTTTTCCTAGTAGAACTTAAATTATAAACGATAATGACAATGTCATACTATCTGTTCCTAGTAGAACTTAAATTATAAACAATAATGACAATGTCATACTATCTGTTCCTAGTAGAACTTAAATTATAAACAATAATGACAATGTCATACTATTTGTTCCTAGTAGAACTTAAATTATAAACAATAATGACAATATCATACTATTTGTTCCTAGTAGAACTTAAATTATAAACAATAATGACAATGTCATACTATTTGTTCCTAGTAGAACTTAAATTATAAACAATAATGACAATATCACTATCTGTTCCTAGTAGAACTTAAATTATAGACAATAATGACAAATGTCATACTATCTGTTCCTAGTAGAACTTTAATTATATAAAACAATAATGACAATGTCATACTATCTGTTCCTAGTAGAACTTTAATTATAAACAATAATGACAATATCATATACATCATCAAAAATTCAGTAAATGTAATTAAGCAATAAGAATATACACAATAAAACATAAAACATAGTAGCCATGTACATGTGCAGTTGTCATGAAATAGAAGTTCTTTTATAATTTAAGTTCCACTAGAAACAGATAGTATTTATAAGATGTTGTCATGGTTAAAAATTAAAAAGATACATATATGAAGTGTATCTTTTTAATTCACCTCCAAAACTAAGTTTTCTTCAAAATTATGTAAATGCCTGAATTAAAAATGTATTTGATGCCGAAATAACTAACCAAATGCTGAAGTGTCTTAAATAGGAGCAGATTTAAATAAATGCCAATTTCACAATGTGCAATAAATAACCATTGTCTTTTATTTTTTGTGCAGGATGTAAGAAGTATAAAAGAAAACGAACTTCCAATGGATCCCGCTATATTAAACAGGATGAAAGATGGTGATATCAAAGCTCGGAAAAATCCTGGGATAATGAGATTAAAGACGGTTGTTGTACCAATAAGACTGGAGAAAGCTGTGGATTTATTAGTTAAAAGTATATTTCCATATCCATTTAACAAATTATTTTTAGATATTTTACAACAGAAGGAATTTAGTTTGATAGCACAAGTAATGTAGGTCTGTTTTGGTATATAAATCATTTCCTTCTAATTTTATATCGTATGTGCTTGTCTATGTGAACTTCGATAACATTTCCAATGCAATTTTCTGGTTATGTCAAAACTGTGCTGTCAAAAGTGACAACATATCGGTAACACAGCTTAACATATGAAATAAGTCTATTAGTTTAGGATTAGATAGTCAGAATGATTTAAAATGTATACAATTTAAAGGGAACCAGGTAATAGTTAGAGTTATAATATTACAATGCATGGAACTAAAATTAATACTGTTTATATATATAAACAGTCAGCTGTTTGTTTATATGATTTATTTACACTTAGTGCATGAACATTTTTTATTTAAATATATTTTCAGAATATGGAATGCAAAGTATCATAAGTGATTCAAGGAAGTTAAATACCCATTTAATTACACGACAAATGCCATTGGAAAGAACCGGTGTAATGGAAAGAAAGAATGTTATTAGACAAAAAATCTTAGAAAAAGGTAAGAACAATTACAATAAGACATATTTTGATGTATTTTTGGAAAATGACGCAGTCATTGTTCCATAACTGCCGACCTGAACTTCATTACATTGCTCTGCCTACCGCGCTTGGTTTCGTATTTCCTATTTTCCAAACAAACTGGAATCTGCTTGTGTTATCATTATGCATCATTGTGTAGTTTTAAACCAGCCAGGACCCAGTTTACACTGGTTTTTGCTTGTATTCCACTACACTCGAACAAAGTGTGGTAGTTTGACGGGAACCAGTTTTAGAATTTGTAAACTACAAAACGTAATCGGTTATTGTTCATTCCGTTTTGGTGTTTCATACCGACTTATATGGTTTGAATAAGCTTAAGACCATTCAAACATTAATGTGATAGGTATATTAAAGATTGTTTTACAAAAGGATTGAACTGTTTTACTTTCAAAGTCGTACTATAGGGATATCTGTCATATACGGATTTCCACTCTCACCGGTTAATTTCTTCTTTTACACGTGCTTTGGAAACTTCCTGTTTAATCGCAAGTTTTAAAATTGTTTTTGAGTGAATTAAACTTATTTTAACAATCATGAAGCGTTCCAGAATCATTTTAAAGCAGTTTCTTCTTCTCTTTGATGATGGAAAATAGGTTTTCTCAAGAAAATACCGCAAACGATCGCAGAGGAATTGAAACGTACAAGTCAAGTCGGCACCTGGTTAAATTGGCATCTAGTCAAATCGGCACCTATTCGACGTCAATTCGGCATCCAATAATATTTGATATAATATTTTCTATTCAATTAATTAATTACTGTTACCAAGTACATAGTGAATATGTTGTTTTGTATTTTGGTAAACCACGAAACGAAAGTGAATATGTAGTGTATAAAGGTAAACAACGAAGCCCTTACCAAAGCTGTTGTTTTAACAATTAGACAATTTGTGTAATTGTAAAAACAAGTCAATTATTAAAATAAAATGGAAAACTATGAGTCCCTTTCAATAAATCAAACTTTCATGCCAAATAATTAGCAAATTTAAGGTGTTTGTTTTTCAGTAAAGTTAAAACAGCATTAAACCAACAATCCTGTAAAATGCTCAACTGGTTAAAATAATGCAGAAAAATACACAATATCTCATGTATTAGTCCAAATAATTATGACGTCTGGCAAGGCTATTTTTTTATTTTCTGGGACGCCTTCCTACGACGTTCAGGTGCCAATTTAACTAGGTGTCAGTTTGACTAGAATTCTTTGACAAATGTTTGAAACTATCTGAGTTTCATTAGACCTTTGATAGCAGTAACAAAAAGATTATTTACTTAATATTTTGTGGGAGAAGGGGGTTCAGACTGTGTGGCATCAGGTCTGTTTGTGCCCAAAACATTTTCACACCCTACACGTTCGCACATTCACACTCTACTCATTCACGCCCAATTTTAATTCAAATTCAAGTTGAATAATTGGAAAATTATGGTTGTTTTAAATTGCTTTGGTGTAAATACTGAATGTATTTATAGCTTGGTATGAGTAAAACATTGAAGATTTTAAAGGAAAAAACACAAAAGATAATTGTTTTTAACAGCTTGGTCCCATTGATCTGAAACAACGAAACAATAAAACATAGAAACCAAAATATAGCAATCCACTAATATAACCAAAACATGATAAAATTTATTCAACACGCAGAAACAAACATAGTCAGAATCTCACTTCATTTTGAAACAAGTCAATGAAACAAGTTATAGCAATACACTAACCAAAACATGATTAAGAGTTATTCAACACAAAATAAAACGTTGACAAAATACCACTTTATTTAGAAAGGATTATTATTATTTTTAGCAATACCTTATCCAAAACATAATTAAGATTTATTCAACACAAAAAAAAAATTGCTGTCTCACTTTATTTTGAGACAATGACAACAATTATACTTATAAGAAAACACTTGCTTACATAGTTATTAAACACAAAACCAATTAAGATTGGGTGCGAACATGTAGGGTGTGAAAGTGAAAGGGGTGAAAATGAGTGGGCGCAAATGTGAATGGAAGCGAACGGACTCAGATTCAGACTATGTACCAGTGAGAAATATACAAGCCTTTCTACGGTATTTATTTGTACAATTCAGCTAGGTTGACCTATTCATTTGTCTTAAAAAACCAGCCAGTTGTCACCTTCACTTCACACACACACACATATACGAATATCAATTATATGCTTACGATACATGTTGCATTGTTAAACTAATTACGGTATGTGAAAATCAAGACTTGCATAAAAACTATCCCAATATTAGAGACAGTGGCGTCATTTTTCTTCAGAGCTTTCAGCTCTTTGATTAAACTAAAATCATAACAGGTTACAAAAGTTAAATGGGGAGAATGGCCTTAACAATATGGAATGTCATCATATCAAATTAAAAGTCTATGTTGACGAAACTTCTGTTTTAAAACTGCATATTTTTAAGACCTGTTTTATACATGTTATAAGTTGCATTATCAGGTCTTGTCTGTACTTTATAAACTATAAACAATCAGTTCAATTCACCATAGATATAGACATTTGAATCTTATGAATCAACCTTTGCATAGAATTGATAATGCCACTAGACATGTTACCTTCCTCATAATATATAAATCCATTTGGTTTTTGGAAAGTTCAAAATATCAGAAATGAGTCTTCATTACCTTTGTTTTCAACCAAAAAATATGATGTTTATTAGAAAGTTCACATACAAATGAAATAGTCTGTACCTCACCAGCACTGAAATAAAGGTAATAATGCTGTTCATTTGTTCACGTTTTACAAGCCTTGTATTAAAGATCATACCTGCCAACTGTCACTATTTGCGGGGAATTTCCCCCATGGAGGCTCCCAAATTGAAATTTTGAAAGAGCAATTTTGTCCACAATATAAACAAAATAATTAATTTTCCAATTGATTTAGGCTTATAAAAGTATGAAGAAGCCAAAAAACAACATTAAAATGTATTTGCAGGCCACTTAAAGTTTTTTTAATACTATGACAGCCATCTTGCACGCAAATAAAAACCATGGGCATTTTGAAAAGTTGGCAGGTATGAAAGATTAACAAGTTGAATTATTAGAACCATTGAGTTCTTCACAGAAAACATGTGGTTATAGAAAATATTGAAAATTCAAAAATTATTACGTGCATTTATTATTGCAATTTTGTTCTTTTAGAATAAACTGTGATTTTAATTTTTGAGATTTGAACACTGTGACATTTTTCACAGTACTTTATAAAAAAAATCAAAATTTACAGTTAGCAAACCAATTTTATTTTAACCTTTCTTCACATGATACCATACATAGACAAGCATTAATATAAGTCTTCCACCACGCTGTAGATAATAAATTAAGTACGGATATACAATAAATATCTTATTAAAAATATTTTATGATGCAGATAAAATTAAACATGGCTCCAAATCATCTGACCAAGAAACAGAATATATGAATGAACTAGAGAGAAGAGTTGAAGTGGAATTAAAACTAAAACATTTATCCCACTGGAAAAGTAAACAGTAAGTATGGAAGTTGTCTGAATTCTTGCTTCATGTTACACCTTATCGCTATTTGGCCAACATTACTGAATGCCACAAAGGGTCCTATCAAATTTTTACATTATAATACACCTTATCACTATTTGTCCGCCATAACTGGATATCACACAGGTTCCTGTAAAATTTTGACGTTAGACCAAAATAAATTAATAGTGTGTTTCCGGTTTCCCGACCCTACCTCCGTTTCTGACGCCGACCCTAAACATTATATTGACATAAAAAAAAAAAAAAATCCGGATTTTTCGGTCTGTCCGGATCCAACTTTTTGTTTAGAAAACTACAGATCTTCAAAACATTTGATAGCAATGACCAATATAAATAAGTCGAGCGTTTCAACAACCAAGATTTTAAATAAACAAACATGGCTGCAGCTATTTATTAGCTGTCAAATATGCAAAATGTGATCACACGTTTGCAAAATATAATGACATCAATTCTGGATTATTACAATATGATGAATCTTTTTTAAGAATAACATGATGGGCAAAATTTTTTTTTTATAACATACGAAAACATTTGACAAGACCATAATTGACAAATAATTTTAAGAGTAAAATGAAATCAATTTACTGCTAAAATCAATCCAGCTTTTGTTGTAAATTATATGCTCTTACCAACATTGTAAAAAATAGTTCTCAGACACAATATGCTTTGGGGATTTGGCAGTTGGAGTTAATGATGACAAGAGGCAGACAATGTGTAACAAGAAATAGAAAGCTTTCCCCAGTAGGCAGATATGGTGTATGATTCATGTTCATTTATAAATGAATTTGCCCCTGCACCATGTCTACTTTTATTCTTTTAAATTTTCTCTGGCTGGTCACAGAACAGTTTATACCAGCTAACCAGAGATGGGAAAAAAATCTACAATTTCTACAAAAGATTCTCACTTTTCTCAAAACCTGAAATTTTAATATTGTCAGAACCCCACTCCTAAAGATTAAATTCTGTCAAACATCAAAACACTTTTTATTAAATAAAGAGGGTGCAAGAGTATTGCCCCTCAAAAAATCATAAGCTGCTGATACCATCGATTTACAGTGTTTCCATTACTAAAAAAAGGGGTTGGGGAGGGTAGGAATCTGTTCCCACATGTATACCCTTAACTTAAAATTATATTTAGTTCCTCAGATACAAAAACATTAAATTGAAAGGAAATTTTTTATCATTAATGAAAATATATGTAGATTTAAGTTCTATTATAAATATCAAATGATATCATCGCTAGAAAAAAATAAAAAGTTTTCACAAAATAAAATGTTTTACCTACCTACCCTACCTAATTTTTGTCAGGGTGAAATAGGAAACACACTATTTATTTATTATGTCTTTATAAAAAAAAAAATCTGACGCCACAATGAAAAAATGATTGTTGTATGATGTCAAAAGTTCAATTGGCAGGGTCAGACAGGATTAGCAATAAGGTGTATAGAAAATATCTGACACCAGAATGGAAAAATGATTGTTGTATGACATCAATAATTCAAGTAGTGCATACTCTGGGGGTCAAGCAGCACAGATTTCCAATTAGCGATAAGGTCTATAGGATTCAGTATAAAATTCCCTTTTTGTTGCCATTAGTCACTATCAACACTGATAATACTGTAAATGATTCTTAATAAGATATCTTTCTGTGTATTCTCTAAGTAAAATATTATGAGGTTTTTAATAAGAAAATCACCAGCAATTCTCTTGTTACACAGAGGTTTACTCAAAACTATATCACCTTGTGTGTTCTGAGTTTAAAATATTGGTTTATAAATTGATCTGAGAGGAATTATCAGCATTAGCGATACATTGATAAACTTGAAATGTAGATTTGATCAGTATGTTTAGGACTATTCAAAGTAAACATTCAATTTAAGACTAAGGACTCTAAATCATATCTCTGTGTCTGAGTACTTATCAAAACTGAAATCAGAACCAATCACAGAAAATTAAAATATTCTAGGGGCATGTAACCAATTTTTAAGTGCTTTCCCTTGATTCCATATCTATATATTTATTTTTATGCCCCACCTACGATAGTAGAGGGGCATTATGTTTTCTGGTCTGTGCCTCCGTTCGTCCATTCGTTCGTCCCGCTTCAGGTTAAAGTTTTTGGTCGAGGTAGTTTTTGATGAAGTTGAAGTCCAATCAATTTGAAACTTAGTACACATGTTCCCCATGATATGATCTTTCTAATTTTAATGTCAAATTAAAGTATTGACCCCAATTTCATGGTCCACTGAACAAAGAAAAAGATAGTATGAAGCTCAGGTTAAAGTTTTTGGTCAAGGTAGTTTTTGATGAAGTTGAAGTCCAATCAACTTGAAACTTATTACACATGTTACCTCTGATATGATCTTTCTAATTTTAATGCCAAATTAAAGTATTGACCCCAATTTTACGTCCTGTGAACATGTAAAATGATAGTGCGAGTGGGGCATCCGTGTACTATGGACACATTCTTGTTAGAATCAAGTTTCTGTTGTTTCATTAGCAAATATTAACTAACCATTATAAATATCAATCAACTAAACTGTAGTAATTTGTTTTATTGTACAGGTATGATGCAAAAAGTGGTATGAAATATATGGTGGCTAGAATGGCTCAGAATTATGCTGTTTTATTACAAGTCTTAAACGAGGTAAGTGTGCAGATATAATACTTGATTTATTTTGTAATTTTTATATATACTATGTGAGTTTGAAATGAACTGGGCTATTTTTATGCATATGCATACTTGCAATGAAATGTGATTTCCTAATAAAAAATGTATTTAAGTCAGCACTTTTATTTAGAAATTGATAATTAAGGATAAATTATTTTAAGATGACAATTTAAAATTGTATTTCTTTATTTCAGATTTGGACAAGAGATCCTACTTACATACCAAAAAGTCTTTATAATTATGGATCAGGGCTAGGATCAGTTATATGGTAAGACCAAATATACCAGAAATACAATTGAAAATAAAATTGAATTCAGATTTTGTTAGAGACTTTTACCATGTTTATACTTTTTTTAACTGGATTTTTAAAGAAAATGTTGGTTATTGATTAAGGAATGTACGGCATGTGGTCAGTCAGGCCAGCAGGGAACAGCCAAATGTTGTATGTGCAATAACTCATGAACCATTTAACAAAAGCTTTTAAAATTTTAATATGTTGTTACTGACAACAAAATGGAGGTCAAGTTCAATAATGACTATTTTTGACTTTTACCGTTCAGGTTCTTGAAAGCTTGAAAAACAGTGTTTCCATTCATGTCTTGGCATTTACTCCTAAACATTTCAACTAAAGCTTTTCAAATATTAATATATTGATACTGATGACAAAATAGAGGTACAATTTGATATTGACAATTTTCAGGAGATATGTTTCTTGTTATATCGAAAATTGCCAGGACACAAATGAAAATGTCAATAAATCCGGTTTGCTGTCTCTCTTACAGCCTCTTGTTTATTTATTCTTTTGATGAATTACACTTTTGAGCATGAATATATACAGATATAGGAAGTTTAAAATTTAATGAAGAAAAGAGTAAATAGTTTTATAGTTAATTACTTTGATTAAGTTTTATTCTGTCTATATTTTACCGCTGAATTTTAATCAAGAATGTTACATACTACTATGTTTTCATTTATTTTTAATGGGTGCCAATTTTGTGTGGATTGAGAATTACTTTCATTTTCACAGATATTTGTTTTTTTGGGTTTTTCCATACAAGCCTGTAGAAAATTCATAATGTATTGAACATTTTAATTCCTGGTTCATCCAATCCACAAAAAATGGTATCCAAAAAATAGGCTAAGACAGCAAACAATAATTTTAGGTATGAAATCTCAGTAATATGGTTTTTATCTGTTGTGAAATATATGATGGTGTGATTGTAAGGAGAGGTATCAGTGAGACTAGTATCTTCTATTAAGGACTGTTATAGGAGAAATTAAACATCTAAAGCTCAGCTTACAACCCTTTGGATTAATCCTTCAGCAGGGACAATTCCAGGTATAATGAAAGAGGGTGGTTCATTGAAATGCAAACAATAGTACTGGGTATTGTGACATAAACATTTTGGAAAATTTTATGCAAATGATAAAATTTTAATCAATATGTAACATTCAGTATTAATAATCAATATATACATGTATGAAAGGTTCTGTGTATTTGTATTTTACAGGAGCTTTAAATAAAAAAAAGAGATATCCCAGTGTAATTCTTTAGTTTCAGAGTAACTTATACTAGACAGTAACTCTTGTAAAAAAAAGAAGTTTCGGTATGATTGCCAATGATACAACTTGCCACAAGAGACCAAAAGGATACAGAAATTCACTACTGTAGGTCACTATATGGCCTGCAATAATTAGCAATGCTTAAACCGCATAGCCAGCTATAAAGGCCTGATACTCTAATGTAAAACAATTTAAAACAGAAAACTAACAGCCTTATTTATGTACAAAGAATTAATTAAAAACAAATATGTAACAATATTTATTTATGTAAATATATTTACATTTATATTGTAGGGCAGCTCAGAACAATCCTGATTGGCAGAAAGACATATCTCAGTATTATTGTGTGGACCCTTCTGTTGATATTAATACTATAGCAAGATTATTGTTACAAGGTATAGTATGATTGTAGTATAAGGTAAGTTAACATAAGACATGTGTTAACAGTGGCAATTGACTCTAAACTTAAATCTTCCAAATTGTGAATGCTTTTCCAAATACAGTTTGTATCATGTACCATTTGAAATTTATTATGAAAAGCATTCAAAATATACTTAAGACATGTGTTTGGTCAACAAAATACTCACCAGTGACTTTTTATTGCAAATAGGCTCTTCAGCTTCAGTACTGTCTTGACTGTATGTGTTTTAGTTATTGTTTAAGACCAAACAGCTTCCTATGGTTCTTTACATTCATGACCTTTGATCTCTGTTTGATAATTGTCTCATTGATAATCCTACCTCATCTCTTTTATTTCATATGTTATAAGTAGCTATTTTGGTGTGGAGCAGTGATTTAAAAATGAACAAAAATGTCTTGATTAAATAAGTTGACTTTTCTTTATAGATGGACATGAAGAGAAAGATATGCATGTAAATGGAGTATTCTTTAAAAAGTTCCCACCATCACCATCTACAGTAAGTAATGATTTGAATGAGGTTCTAACCTTGACCCTCCACATTGGTGTAGGTAATTGGAGTATTCTTTAAAAAGTTTCCACCATCACCATCTACAGTAAGTAATGATCAGAATGAGGTTCTAACCTAACCCTCCACATTGATGTAGGTGAATAGAGTTTTCTTTAAGAATTTCCCACCACCACCGTCCACATTAAGTACATATCAGGATGAGGTATGAGCATTGTGCAGAGAACTTATCCCTCCTCTAACTCTAGCTTATAAAAATATTGTTTCAGGAGGGTTTTACCTTCTCGTAGGAATTAAACAAGGATCTCTGATACAATACACAAAGTATTTATTTTTAGTGTACAGAAATGATCATCTACTCATCTCTTCAATATAATTACAGGATGCTAATCTATTTTTAGAAGCATACAATCACTGTAAATAAATATATGTATATGTCTGCCTGTTTGTAGTGACAACTGTAAATTATACCTTGTCCATCAGATTTCTTATTATGATTAAGAAATACCAGGCCTTAGAATATGTATAAAGTGCCTAGAAAATCAACCTAACAATGTTAGAGTAGATTTGATTCGGGAGGAAGTTACAAATCAAATCTACTCCAACATTGTTAGGTTGATTTTCTATCATCAAATATTTTATATTTTTTTCAGAATTCCTTCTCCACAGTTGTGAGTGCCTATACATTAATAGAATGTGAAAACAAAGAAGCAAGACAGAAAATGGTGCAGTCATTATGGGATATGACAGAAGAATACCTGGTATAGAATTATCACTGATATATTCACTCTTTTTAAATAACATCTATGTTTTGAACACACTGTAACATTCTGATACAATAATCCAACTACATGTGACGATACTGAAGCAGTACAATTCTCATTTCCACATGTTCATTTATTTTAATCCAACAAATTTAAAGGTAGGAAGTTTTTAATCTGTTTGGTGCATAGCTTTTCCCAAAGAAATTAATAAGATATTCATAAACTTTATAGATTGCCATGTTTTAAAAAAGATATTTATTTGCTTAAGTTATTTATAAATTATAATAAATTTGTTGATGAAATCTATAGGCACTCCCCAGCAAAGATAAAAAATATCCATATACTTTTTATTAAAAGATAGTCCTCATAAATTTTAATATTTGCTTGAGACTTCTTTGTGTGAAGTATTAATATTTCATGTCAACACCGTTATACATATTTTAAACAAGAGTTATGATGGGCATGATTGAAGACAATAATAAATGTTTTTTTTTAGAAGAGAAACAATTATGTTGGTATATTAATTCTTAGGTATTATGTATTATGAAATGTCTTGTGAGTATTTCATGAACAGATCTAAAATGAACCCGAACATTATTGACACATATAGATTCTTTCTTTTTAGGTAATCCAGAAATAAATCTGTGATACTTAACAAATTTACCAAGCCTTGTATTAGTATATAATAAAGGGAACTAATATACTGACCAACTTTAGAAACGCAACACTAGATTATTTTTGTGTTATTTTTAAATGAATGTGTCCCCATCAAAATTGATGACTGCATGTTACAAACGTCAAAATAATTGTCAGAAAGGTCAACAAATTCTGTCTGACATGTTTTGGGTTCTGTTTTACACCTTCTGGTTTTGCATTTGTTCAACCCATTAATTGGTTTTGGCAATTATGGGGTTGGAACTTGAGGGCTTTTTTAAGATTTTCCTTCAGTCGATTCTTTGGCAATTCAGTTGATGGGAAACATTTATGGCATGTATCTGTACTAATGGCTCTCAGCAATTTGATAAGCAGTTGACGTTGCGGCCGTAAACATGTCTGGCAAATGACGTTGCGTAATCAAATTCTGTTGACATTTCATTGTCACTAAATATTTATCTGTTCATTGATGGCCAGCAACACATCTTGTCTACTTGTAACGTTGTCGGAAGGACAGTAAGACGAGTTTCAGAAGCCATACAGTATGGTTGCAGCACGTTTATGTTTAAAGGTTTGCAGGGTTCTTAAGGGGTAATTCAGCTTTTTTGTTTCTCAGTCTTGGCAAAATGGAGATGCAACATTTGTAAACTGGTTTAAGTGAGGAAAAGGATTGAAAGAACTGTTGCACAAAGCAAAACAACTGAAACAATCTTTCATGGGTCCAAAATTTCGCTTTAAGAAATTCGTACGACTTCAAAAATTCAGTATGTTCAATAATCACAGGTAAGTCAGATTTTGATTTTTTGTACGGAGAAAGAAGTATGATAAGCATGCAAAGTAGTTGTAAGAAAATCAAACAAGATTTGGTAAAAAAAATCAACAAAATGAGTGTTGCGTTTCTAAAGCCATTCAGTATATATTAGGGATTAGTTGTGTTTTTAACATACATAATATTTTTTTCCAGGTGCTAGTAGAAATTGGTACATTTGTAGGACACAGATTAATACAGGAAGCTAAAGAATTTATCTTAAATGTAAGATATTACACTTTTGTAGTTTAAAGTTGCAAATAGCTTGTTTATAGATAAAAATATTTTGAATCTCTCGTTTAAAATAAGAATAATCTGAATTTAAAAGCCTTTCAAATATGCACCTTGACCAATGCATCTTTTACAGTTTTCTTTCATCATTATAAGCAGTATTTAGATAACTAGTTTATAAGTCAACTATTAACAATGGGTTCCTAAGCAGTGTAAAGAAACAAGAGTAAATAATAAGCTGCATGTTCTGGGGCCAATATACTGTAAATTCAGAAATTATTGCGTGTATTTATTATTGCGATTTTGTCATTTTAAACTTAAATGCGAGTTTTAATTATTGCGTTTACAACTCTGTCGCATTATTCGCAATAATAAAAACCTCGCAATAATTTCTGAATTTACAGTATATTTATTGTAGCAAATAGTGTGATGGTTTTTATTGAACAGTAACAAAACAAATTTGACCTGATGAACATAGGAAATAAAAAACATAATTTATTAATTTTTGCTAAAAGTATTATATCATATTGTATACATGAATTCAAACAATTTTTTTTATCACCTATTAATGTTTATTATTTTATTATTGAAGATTTCCATTGATAATTGCATGCCTTAAATTTTGAACTGACAATATACACTTTAATATGTAAGGATCATACCATCTATGAGCATTATCAAGAATGAGGGTTGTTTTGCTATTGGTTGTCATTCTTTTAAACTTTTGTAGAAGAACAAGTATACATATTTTAAATATACATGTATGTATGAACAAGCAAACAGGTTTTGATTAAAATTTTAGATAAAAGAAGCATTACTTATGCTTATATGTAGAAAGATTCTGTCAACTAATTAATAAATTGTGTACAGAGATGATGAAATAATTGTTTAACATTTGACCTGAATATTTCTTTGTTTACAAATAGATTTCCAATGAAGAAGAAACAGATAAAAAAGCCTCTGTGTTTGCACCTGTAAGTTTGTAATACTGACAACATATAACACCTCAATATTTATACCATAAAGTTGAAATATAAATAAATGTATATACAGATATATCAGGAAAATAGGATATGATTTTTGGATCAACTGTGAACCAACTTTAAGGTGTTATCCATAAATAAATATGAGGATCAAATTTTTTTCATCATTGAATTTAAATTTGAGCTTTTGTTATATTGATTCTAAAAAAAAATGAAAAAAAAATACATTGCCAAGTAAAAAATCATTGAAAAAGTACAATTTATGTTTATTTGAAACTTATGATCATATAGGTGAAGGAAAAAAACTGTTTTAAAATAAATCTGTTTGGAAAGTAACTGTGTTGACATTGTTGTAAAGCACAGTGTTTAATTAATACAATATTTATGTTTTAGTGTTCACATGATATGCCATGTCCCAAATTCAAACTAGCACACAAAGTACCATGCTATTTTGTTGCAGATTTTAAACCTCTAGAGCAAGTTGCAGTAAGTTTATAATTACTTATATTTGGTAAAAAGTTAAAAAGATTGTAAAAAAACAAGAATTTAAAAATAATTATAGAGAACTAGTATTAATGATTGTATGCATCCGTATTATCAAATATAGGTTCTATATTTATTGTACCTAAACTATAAAAGTTATCAATGTATTTTTATAGAATTATTAATAATAGATTTAAATTGTCATCTATCTGGATGGTTTTTTTTGTTGCTGCCTCAGTTCATTTATGTTGCTAAATACATTGTTTAACAAAAAAAAAAAAAATGCAAAAGCAACACAAATCCAACTAACAATTCAGTTGTCCTCCAAAAGTGCAGCATTTGTCAATATTAAACTTTTTAGTTTTGATGAATTATAACATTCTTAGAAATAAGCATCATGGGAACATGACATTTACAGTGGAATGATAAGTTGTACATATTATTTTATTTCTAATGTTGTTTATTCATTTTTTGTTTCTTCAGAAGAAGGTAGATAAAGCTAGTGAAAGATATACCTTTGTGATATTAAAAAAGACCAAAGAACAAGTAGAAAGCAAGTATTTAATATAGTAATATATATATATATATATATGGTCAAGCCAGTCTAATATCTAAAAACTTAAAAGTAGTACGCTATACGAACATTATTTAACTAATCAAAATAATACCATATATATAGCTACTATAACATCAAAGTCATAATTTCAGATTTTATAAATTTAGTTACCTTATTCTTACACTAAAAGAACATGTTAATTATATTATATCTTGGCAGTTCAAATTAACGTTTAGCCAAATTAAATAATATTACTCAACATCCAAATTAGTCATGCTAATGATTTAATATTGCATTAAAAAGCACTTACTTAAAAATATGATTCCCAAGCCTTGTCTCTTGCCATTTTAACATTACATTACTTCTAAAGTACCTATATTAAAGCTTATATTTAAATTCAAAACTTGTTGTACATACACTGGTTATTATGGTGGAGGTTACTGTTCATTCATATTTTACATAGGATTTATTGTGTGTTTTAACGGACAGATACTGTTAACATTTATCTATTTATCGGTCTCATCAGAGTGCTCCTAAACAGGAGGGAATTATGAAAGAAGAAGAGTTCCTAAAAAATTAACTTAAAGATGTTAAAGTAGATCTGATTATTTACTTTCTCCCCAACATGGGCTCGAACCTGTTCTATTACTTCTCAATTCTATGGCAACACTGTCTAGCATAGCACAGTCACCTTGTCCCTTCTTATTATAGCTGATAAATATCTGCTTCAATTTTTTGAAATTTTGTGTTAGATTCTGTTGGCCTGTAGAGATAGGTTTAACAGGCCCAAAAGCAATTTTAAAAACCTAGGATGCTGTGCCTGTGCTTACACATGAAGACTAATATATAGAGTGGGGCGCTCATATTTGCCATGGACACATTTTCGCGGTTTTATGATCTTGAGGTGATCTTCAAAGGATGGTTGAAATGGAATAAATATGCTGTTAAATTATATTTTTATAACAAATATGATTATTTTTGAAAATGAGACTAAATTTCAGCACTTACGGCAAAGGACCGAAAAATGGACAACGATTTTCACACAATTTCCTGAATAACAGAAACAATTTCAAAGAAGCATTCCTTAGTAATTCTTTGACTGATTGCCCTAAATTTCAGTTTTTACACCTTTCAAATGTCTACAATTCGTCTATAATGAAATTTATTAGATAAATATTGTTTAAAGCTGCAGTTATTTGGTTTTAAATAGATATATAAAAACGGCGAATATGTGTCCCCCCTTGACAAAAAATTAGGAAATTTCAAACACCCTTTATTCCAACTTTTCAGATGATTTTACTCAAAACAAACATGTTTTTAAGCTAAGAATATTTTGCATTTGAAGTTATCTTCATATAGAAATATCAGAATACTTCAAAATCATGAAGACCTGAAGAAAACATTGAAAGATATGGCAAAAATGAGCACCCCTTTCTACATGTAATTCATGGATAAATTATCAAATCACTTTCAATTGTTCAGATAAAAAATAATTTGCTAGTGAGAGAGACTTGGAATGAATAACTCAAACTTTTTGGTAATTTAACATGGTATAGATTCAGACAGGTCAATAAATATTAACAAAAAAAATATGTCACAGAACTCTTCTAGATCTTAATATCAGCCAATAAATTTTGATACTTATATTTTAAAAGTATAGAAAGTCCTCATTCAAAATTTGGATGAAAATTTGTAGTAAAATGGCATTACAGTTGCTTGATTGTGAAAAATGTTTAAAACCTAATTGTTAAAATTGAAAAATAATGTACTGCATTTCTTAAAAAATTTCTTAATAGAGAAAATAAATGAACAAAGAAAAACAAAGAAAAAGTTACAACAACAAATACTAATAAAGTTGTTAAAGAATGCAGATTAAAAAAAACGATTTTATTTGAAATTTAAAAGTACTTCCTTAGATATTGTATTGACATTCTTCCTATATTTTCAGGTGTACGATGGCCTCGTCTTGTTGCTAGCTCTACCTTTGGCAATAAACATGTACACTGTAGAATTTGTTGCCCAACAGGACAGTTAGATCATATAATTGTTACAAAGAAAAAGCACTCAAAGTATGTATACAACTCTGTTAGAAATTTGTACTGAATAAAAAAGAATTACATTTTTTTAAATAACAATTTTTGATTTTTTTTTAAATTGTCTAAGGAAGAAAGGTGTGATAAGTATATGTTATAAGATAGCAACCCCATGATAAAAATAACCAAAATGCAGTTACCACATCCATGGTCTGGTGTGCACATTGAGCGCAAGAGATTGTGGATTCAAGCAAAGACTTTAATATTAATTAAAGTTACAGGGATAAAACTTTTATTTCACATAGGTCAATTTTCAGCCAATACAATTTTCATGCTTTTTACAGTAAAAGTTTTAAAGTGATGTAGTTTTATATTACCAACCTGAACCAAATTGCAAAATCATTAAAACAGAGAAATGAAAATAAAATGGATATTAATGTAATACTATTTTAGACTTTTCCCATCATGACATTTTGTATTCTTCAAATCATGCAAATTGCTTTATTCAATATTGTGAAGTCCTGCATTAAAGCACAATATTTACTGTAAGATATTCAATAATATTTGAAAATAGCCTACTATATGTTGAAAAGTCAAAAATAATTCTTTTGATTGCTACTTTCAGGGAATTATACGCCTGTGTCAAGAATTCAAAGTTAGGAGATTGTCTCCCTGTGATATATACAAATGAATCAACTAAAAAACATCAAAAATTGATGAAATATAAACAATTATTGTCAGAAGGGGAGGAGAATGAATTAGGAAACTTACCAGATTCACAAACACAGGGAGATAACTCAGAAACTGTTTCATCAGAAGAAATCACCAGCTCCAGTGAAGAGACTGAATCAGTTGGAGATATGGAAAGACATGAAAGTGATTCTGAATCAGAGGAACAAAGTGATACTGGAAACTTTTCTGCAAAACCAGACAACATTCTCACTTGATTAAAATGCACATAACGAATGTTAATAAATACTGGATTGTTTATTTTCATAACATGTTTCCAAGAGATAAAGTAAAAATACATACCGTGGGACCAGTATTTTCATTGCAGTTCTGATCTCCATCTGAATATCACCCACCTTGAAAAGAGGACAGTGTTCTGGTTTATACTTCTCTGGTCCCTTCCTATATCTGTATTTCAATCCTTCCCTCAAATTTTGTTACATCTTTCTCAAAACTTTAAATCAAAGCTTGCTGTAATTTTATATTAATTTTTAGTGAGGTTGCTTAACTGTTTGGTGGATTTTTCTATTAAATGGTCATCAGTTACAGAATACTTACGATAAGATCTTAGTCTTATACATAATTGCTATTTATGAAATGTCGGTCAAGTAAGTAAACGTAAGCTTTTCTCATCACTTGGCGTCCTTTGTCAACTGACATGGCAGACATGGCTAAATAAAGGCAACAGTAGTATACCGCTGTTCAAAACTCATAAATCCATGGACAAAAAACAAAATCGGGGTAACAAACTAAAACCGAGGGAAACGCATTAAATATAAAAGGAGAACATCGACCCAACACCAAAACGCAACACACACATAAACGGACCAAGCAACAGACAAAACACCACGAGAATAACAAATATAACATCAAAACCAAATACATGAATTTGGGATAGACAAGTACCGTGCCACGTCTTATCTCAATAAAAATAGAACAAAGAGGTAAAATGTAGTTTTTGGCTTATATCTCTGAAACTAAAGCAAAAATAGAAGGGTGGCATTAATGTATGCATCAATTGTAAATAAAGATATCAGATGAGCAAAACAGGCTCCTTGGAGCCTATAGTTCTCAATAATTATTACAAATCAAGGCTTTCTAAAAATTTCAAATGACTCCTCAAGTGAGCAATCTATACTTCATTGATATAATGTGTTACAGCATCCATCACTCTTCAATTTTCTATTTACCAGGTAATTGTTACTTCTATAAGGGTATCATTAGTGACCAATATCAGAGAGTTCATCTTATTTCACAAGGTTATCAGTTATTAAATGTCTCCCTAATTACAACCACTATTGAATAAAGTATATATTTGAGCCATAACTTTTCATATCACATGTTGATAGTTCCATTACTTGCATTATTCAAACAAATGGTGTTGCAAATTGAACTAGAAAACCAATCAATGCCTTTCTATTTTTTTAAACAGTTACTAAAATTATAAAACATGGGTCCTCCGTTTTAAAAATGGTCTTAGTAGTCCAAATACTGTATCACTAGCAGGTCAATCCTGAGGTTGTGAGTTCAAATCACACACATGGAAGATGTGGTTGACTCAAATCTTAATTTACCAGTATTTTCCTACTTATTTATCTGCCCTGAAATTTTCAGACTAGTCCAACAACCTGTTGTTGGGTTGGCTTGCTGTCCCTTAGTAATTTATTTTACAGAAAATCTGCAGTTTCTTGTTATTATCTTAGATATCTTTATAAAATCTAATATGTAAAATTATTAATTATAATTTTAACCTTATTTTACATAATTTCAAAAACATCAGCAAGTACAGGTGAGCGACACAGGCTCTTAAGAGCCTCTTGTTCCGAATGTAACATACCGAATTCAACTTATTACAAGGGTTTGTATGAGCTTAGAAATTGGAAGATAATACCAGCTTGCATTCAATGTCAGCTAGTCGATTTAAATGGTCAAAGCAATCCTTGTATTTGGCTGTGAAATACATGGATTCGGTAACAATGACATAGTTATCAATGGTAGAAGGATTATAATTTAGTACGCCAGACTCGCGTTTCGTCTACATAAGACGCATCAGTGACGCTCATATCTTTTTAAAGCCAAACAATTAGAAAGTTGAAGAGCATTGAGGATCCAAATTGCCAAAAAATTGTGCCAAATATGGCTGAGGTATTCTATGCCTATGATAAGAAAATCCTTAGTTTTTAAAGGCAGTGCTTTAAGGCCTGACTTTTAAGTCATGAGGTTCATCTGTTCATACGCAATCTATGCAGGGGGTCTTTTGGCCAGAAATAGATCTGGAAATGTTCGAATTTCTCCTCTTCTTTTTATGGTATAATATGATTTTTGTTTCTTTCATTTACATTGGGGACTAAAGAAACGATCGGTGTGTATTGTTCGTTTTATAGAACTTGTTATTAGTGTGTATTTTGCATTATAAGCAGTCAACCTGACTACAAACTATCATTATGTGTATTCCGTGTGGAAAGAGGTCGGGTCAATTTCGAGTGTTATCTGACATCTTAAGATTCTTTAATTAGTTCAGACGTTGATATAAAAATGAAAAGTCGACTGAACATGATTAATATTGCATCTTCTATAATTCAAAGCGGAATTCGGTTTATGAACGAGAAACCGTAAAGCGTTTTCAATTTCGGTATTAGTTATGTATGTTGTCTACGTATTATCCTGTTTCCCGGTACTACGTTCCGGGTATTAGCTATTTGATATATGTGATGTGTAACATTACGATCGGGTACCAGCCAATCTACGTGTGTATGTGTACATGATTTCCCGCCAAAATGACCGATTTACAGCTATGGACAATAGTCCATAAACGTTCCGTATAATGGTATGCAAATTCATAATTAATCGTAACTTTTTTTTATCTTTGTATAATAAATACAACAAAATGGATTCCTCAAAATTGAAAATAGCATTATTTTACGAGGATTTCTCATATTTTTCTCACTTCCGGGCGCAGTAATACGTATGTTTTGAAGAAGCTCGAAGAATTTGACAAAGTGAATTGAGAAGGAAACGGATAGATATACGTTCTTGCTATCAGGTAAAACAATTTAAATGTACAGAACAAACACATTTACTTCAAACAAATAGTACAGGCTTAAGCTTTTTATTGTCTTACATGACTGTAGTCTAGTGTTTAAACGACGGCGGTAACCTACAAGGTACGGGTCATACAGCTGGGTCAAGTTTAAATATGTAAACATATCCACGTGCTATTAGGTAGAACGCATCGTAATGCAATATCTACAATTTTTCCTCCTTTATACATCGTTTAACCAGATATATTTCTCTTTCAAATACACTTAAACACGGGTTGTATGCATGTATCTTTTCTAGTGTTTTCTTATCCTTATTAAAGTTCATTTGTTGATGTTTAAATAGTTTTGAACGACTGAACACAGGAGTGAAAGAATGCAACAAGTATATATACTGAAGACTTGGGCTGTACAATGATAGTGTACGTATATCATACTGATAATTATTCTAGCAGTAATTATGTTAATTTAGGATGTAATGACAGGAATTCATGAGTTATGCCTCAGGCTTTCTGAAAAAATATCAATGACAATGTAAACAGGAACAAAACATTGACACGAATGATGCTCTCTTCTATGTTATAGTTATTTAAGTATGTGTGTTGCACAAGTTTCAAAAAAACTTAAGTTATAAAACTTTTTTTCAGGGCACAAACCCACTTTAAAGAGACTTGTCTACTGTCATACCCATCCTATTTTCATGCACCATTTGCAAACAAGAGACTGAATGGTTTGCAAAATTAAAAATCAGGACTGTGTCCAATTAAAACAAAAGAACTAAACTGGATGAATATTGAAGGAGAAATCTAGAGGAAAGTTTTGATTTGTGAAATTGGTTTTCCTGAAAAGTCATTCATCCTAGCCTGCAGAAAGGAACTATAACTGTCCACCACCAAGTGACGAGCTAATGTTGAGCTTCACATATGGAATTACTCAAATACCATCAATGTCTATGTTTTCAGCACAGATTTCACAAGTTATGACACAGCTGTGCTTTTTTTTATACCTGTTAAAGAGTTGTATACTAAATTTTATTTTTTTATCAATAAATATATATTGTGTCATTTAAGAACTTGTATTTTGCCAAAAGATGCATACTTGTGAATGAAAGTGGTGCATTTCATCTTGCTTTGGTATATAGAATTGAATTACAATTGTTCATGTTATTGGAATGCTTATAAAAATAAGGAGATGTGGTACAATGTATATGATATTTAGTGAGTTTATCAAGCAAAAGTAAATAAGAAATAGGTATAAGCAGTTACAGGTACTACTGTACAATCTCAAACAATGAGAAAAACTCATACCGTAAAGGGAATTTCATATTTACAAGTAAGTTTTGTTTTTGCGTTGGATAATTTTCTTCTATTGTTTTAATTGCAAATATGGGAAGTGGTTAAAATGCTAATGAGACAGCTGTTATGGCCACAGAGCCTTAATTGAAAACTTCTTTTTCATTCATACCGGTAGATTTTGCCTGGAGTTAGAAACATATCTGCCAACTTTTCAAAATGCACATGGGGGTTTTACGTGAAAGATGGTCCATATAGTCATACAAAACCTTCAAGGGGGCCTTTTATGGAAGCAGGACAAGTTGCCCCACTGGCTAATCGCCCCATTTTTTTTAAAAACCGCCACAAACTGATTTATCAAATCGCCCCACATGTGAAATTGGTTAAATCATGTTTAATATTACTCCTGCCAACTCGCCCTACTTATAAGAAAACGGTAATATTTAGATTAATATATATATAATTAAAAATAAAAACTTGCACCACTTTAATGAAAAACTCTACACAGAATACAAACAAACCGAAAATTAATTTAATTACTATTATTGATATATACTGAAATTATAATTCTAAAAAAAAAACTGATTGTTGAAGAATAACTGTAAGTTTTGAAGCTTAGTTATTTGCATAACAATTGGAAAGAAACCAGTTAAATGTATCAAAATGCAATATAATGAATTTAACTTATATTCAATGGAATAACATCTTTTTCCATAAGTGGGGCGAGTTGGCATTACTAAATTCATCCTGGTTGATAAGATATTTATCTAGATTTCACCCATTTCCATTAGGTGGGACCAGTTGGCAGGAGTAATATTAACGGGATTTAACACAGTTCACAAGTGGGGCACTTTGGTAATCCAGGTTGGGGCAGTTTTTTTGTCGAGCCTGCGACTTTTGTCACAGAAAGCTCAACATAGGGATAGTGATCCGGCGGCAGCTACGGCGACGGCGATGTTAGCTCAGTTCTTAAAAGCTTTATATTTTAGAAGGTGGGAGACCTTGATGCTTCATAATTTGTATATGGTTGCCTCATGTTACGAAGATTCCGTCAGTCACATGTCCAATGTCCTTGACCTCATTTTCATGGTTCAGTGACTACTTGAAAAAAAGTTAAAATTTTTTGTAATGTTAAATTCTCTCTTATTATAAGTAATAGGATAACTATATTTGGTATGTGCGTACCTTGTAAGGTCCTCTTGCCCGTCAGACAGTTTTGACTTGACCTCGACCTCATTTCATGGATCAGCGAACAAGGTTAAGTTTTGGTGGTCAAGTCCATACCTGAGATACTATAAGCAATAGGTCTAGTATATTCGGTGTATGGAAGCACTGTAAGGTGTACATGTCCAACTGGCAGGTGTCATCTGACCTTGACTTCATTTTCATGGTTTAGTGGTTATAGTTAAGTTTTGTGTTTTGGTCTGTTTTTCTTATACTGTTTGCAATAGGTCTTCTATATTTTGTGTATGGAATGGTTGTAAGGTGTACAGGTCTACCTGGCAGGAGTCATATGACCTTGACCTCATTTTCATGGTTCAGTGGTCAAAGTTTAGTTTTTTTGAGTTTTGGCCTTTTTTTCTAATAATTATATGCAATAGGTCAACTATATTTGGTGTATGGAAATATTTCATGATCTACATGTCAGTCGCACAGGTTTTATTTGACCTTGATCTCATTTTTTACGGTTCATTGCTCAGTGTTAAGCTTTTGTGTTTTGGTCTGTTTTTCTTAAACTATAAGCAATAAGTCAATTTAATTTGTTGTATGGAAGAATTGTAAGCTGTACATGCCTACCTGTCATGGTTTATCTGACCTTGACCTCATTTTCATGGTTTAAAGGTCAATGTTTAGTTATCTTGGTTTATGTTAAGAATATGTGACAGTTGTAATAACGCTTTATTATTAGGACTATCAACATAATATCAATGATTAGTAAAGAAGGCGAGACATTTCAGTGTGTGCACTCTTGTTTTTAAAGTGGGGCGAGTTAGTGAAAAAGTGGGGCGATTTGTCATGGATTCCCTTCAAATATATTCTAATGTGGTTTTTGGCTTCTTCGTGCATTAACAAGCTCATAGCCATTGTTGAATTAATTGAATAGTCGACAAAATTGCTCTTACAAAATTTCCATTTGGGAGCCTCGAGCTCGATTGGGGAAATACTCTGCAAATACTGACAGTTGACAGGTATGGTCATAAAAAAAGTTGACATTTTACTATGTACATTTACCATTATGTTACTTGATGTCCTTGCTATACACACAGTACAGAGACTAGTCAATTTTTGTGAACTATTTTTTATGGGAGTCATAGAATATGTGTATACAATCAATAATTAAAAATAGTCTATTTATATTGAAAAGGAAAAGTTCTTATATGTCTAAAGAAGAGGGACGAAAGACACCAAAGGGACAGTCAAACTCATAAATTTAAAGCAAACTGACAAGGCCATGGCTAAAAATGCATTTCATGGGAGGCACAGAAAATATACTGTAAACAGTAGACTAGATATAGGTGAACTAGGTACAAAAGAACTCTAAATCTTAAATTCTACAAACCACCTCTGTTCTATGGAAGATAATGATATAACTGGACTAGAAATACACACAACCTGTAATTAACTGCCTTTACAGCGCTTTCGCGCTTTGATTCATTTTAGAAAAGGTTCACTTAAAATCCAGCAAATTCCGTAGAAACATAAAACGTAAAAAAAACATCGACAAATAGCTATATGGTATAAGGCGAACTAGAAAAATAAAAGGTCTCTTTTTGGACTTAAAACAGGACAAACAGAATATGCCAACTTCATAAACAAACTTTGGAGTTATTGCATCCTGAAATATCCATTTGTACCGATTTTCACATTTTTTTTTATGTTATCTTGAATACTAATGGAGCTAGATTTAAATCTTATTGAACTATATGCACTTATAATTTGACAACCTGTTCTGTTGTGGAATTATTATAATGATAAGACGATGTGGTATGAGTTCCAATGAGAACTCGTAAACCAATTCATAATCTGTAAATTATTGCCTTGAAATGCTGGATTTCACTTTTGTTAGTAGTGTTCTGCTGTTTTTCCAAAATCAATATGAGTATGGATAAAATTGTATAAAGCAGAAAGTGTCAGCATTATTATTTTTATCTGCACTGAAACATTTATAAAATCATAACAATGTGGCGTGGATTATTGGTCCTAAAGTGTCAAATTGTAAAAGTAAGGCATTAAAGTATGATTTATGAACCGAATCTGGGATCATAGGAAGTATGTATAGTCCAAATCATATCGCATGTCATTTTTCTTAATTTCTAGATTTAATTTTCTTTAATGTTTTCTTTTGGCATATTTCATTGCGATGTTCATTTATATTATATCTATATGCTCCAACTTTAAGTGAACAAACTGTGACAGATACTCATGGTAAAACGTTTATATTATCATTGCTTAAACAATGCAGTGTCGTTCTTCTTGTCTTAAATGGATCCTGTATGTCAATGATCACAATAAAAGCAAATTCATATTATAAATACGCTTTACACCATCTAATGTTGTATTAACAATGATCATACACATTATTTTACATTTCTTCGTCTGCAAAATGAAATTCAAAACAAAAGCCATGAATAATTATTAAATTATCAACAAACAGTCCGTAGCTCTGCAACTTTACTTATCACATTATTTTTCGCTCTTGTTCCAACAAATGAAAGAAATTTAAACATGTACATGTATTTATCGTTTAATTTTTGGGAGGGGTATGACAAAAATCCCGTACATGACACTGAAAATAATATGTATTACCACATAACAGTTTGGATGACACTTCAGAGATAAAATATTAATTTTATCAGCTACATTTTTCTGTGTCTTAGCTGCGAAGTAAGTCGACTATCTGTTTAAGCAATCGTGTGATCTATTTGATTGCGAAATATCTAACAACAAGCATGCATTTCAAAGTACTGCTGATCAATTGCTTTCTCTTTCTTAAAGCTAATGGGTTTTTGTTCGATGACAGAACAAAGCCTCCAACTTTAAGTGGACAAACTTTGACAGATACTCATTTTAATATGCTGATGGATCTATTAACCGAGGAGAGACATGCTCGACTGAAACAGAACGCAAAAATTTTGCAATTAGAGAACGAGTTGATTGCCACTCAACAGGGTGTAACGACTAACTTCCTTGCTGCACACAGTGGTAACGAGACTGTGAAAACGATATTGGATGTTATGGAGGGAAATATAAAAAAAATGGTTTCAAACTGTTCCAATTTGCAAAATGAATATAATTTGGTTAAGGCAGAATTGAACGAGTTGAGATTAAATGTGACAAGAACAAATCAATACGCCAGTCTTTTGGAACAGGAATTATCAAATGTAAAGCAGCTAAAACATGTAGCCAATCTACAAACTGTCGTAAACTTAACTGATGATACGAAACGATTAGAGCACGAACTGCTAATTACGAATAACAAAATGAGTTCTATTGCTAACGACGTCAGTGCTAGGAAACAGGATTTTATTGCACTTTTTAATAAAGCCGAATTAACAGAACGCAGCCTAGATCTAGCATTGAAAACAATAGAAACCAATTTTAGTTCACTACCCCAACATACGGACGATTCATTAAACAAATCAATTTCGTATATTGAAACGCAATTACAAATGCTGAAAAGTATGCAGACAGTATCCACTGGAAAACTAGAAAAGGAGATTCATTCCATGTCTGATAGAGGTAATAAAAGCATTTTACAATAGTACTATCCTTTTGTTTTCATTTTCTCCTAGTTTTCGATGTGCACCGATCATATCCATTCAATCTATTTTAGTTACAGATAATCCTAATGCAAAAAAAAAGAGAATCAATCAATCAATCTTCTAATCCTATCTGAAATAAATACGTTTTTTACACAAAAGCCAGCATATCCTGATACATTTGAAGATTTTCATGACAAACGCACGATAAAACAAAAAATAACAGACAAACAAAAACAAAAGTCAATTAGATACTGAAATATGCAATAAAGGTGGTTTTGATGGAAGAAAGTGGTTGCGATTCACGGATTAGCATCTTTGAAACTTGGTAATGTAAAGAATCCTCTCATCTTCTATAGACTTTTAATATAAACTGATATAAAGTGTAGGTGTATCAAACATGTCAAATACATGTGTATTTAAGATCTTTGATGTACAAGTGTGTGGATACATTTGTTATATATATAAAATGTAATGTGCATATCATTGTATTTATCTAGTTGCAGTAACAGCTTGTGCCTTAGACAAAACCTACTCAAGTGGTGAGAAAGTACTGTTTCCCTATGTTAAGACAAAACTTGGAGTAACAGATTCTGTGACATCATCTATGAAATCTACTGGAATTTTTAAGTGCGAGAAACCTGGACTTTACCTTGTATCCTCATTCATCGTGAGTCCGACAAACACCAATGGATATTACTATCTTAGGAAAAACGGCGCTTCTCTTGCGTTTGGCTATTTTTCTCCAAATGGTTACTCTCAGACAAGTACCATTGTGCAGCTAATACTCTTGAGTGTAAATGATACATTATATATAGCGAATTATGTCAGCAAGCGCATATATGGAGATCGTTATTCCTGTATATCAATATTACAACTTACAGGATAATGTTAATTCATCATGCAGATGAAGGAAGCCCAATAAAAAGAAATAAGACAATGTATTTGTTTCTTGTTTTAAAAATATTTACAAGTAATTTGTTATCACGAATGATAATATCCTACACATTTTGTAATTTTTCTATATAAATAAGATTCAAAATTGTTCTTTTTTTTAACAGATTGCAACACTCTCCCATAATAGAATATAAGATTCAACTAAAACACGGGATGACTAATAAGTATAAAAAGTTTAGGTATTTTTTGGAATGATACAGAATTTAGAGAAATAGACATATGCAGTTTATGCACATTTTGAATATGAATTAATCATCAGCAGTATTTCAAAATATAAAATTGTGATTCACAAAAAGAAACATCGAATGAAACAGCAACAAAATGATGCAAAATCAATTAACGAACACGAATGTGAATCGTATACGGTAGCCTATAAATTGAAAAGACATTAGCAATATTTTCAAAATATTTGAATATTTAACACATTTGACATTTTAAAGAAAACTACCAGATATAAAATAAACACTGAGAATTACAATGACACGCTGAGATTTAAAAAGAAAATACACACTGAAAATTTAATTCTTGTAAGCGTACTTTTAAAGAGTCTTTTAACTAGTATATGTGGCTATTTATTTAAGGTATTTTTTTACATACAGCTCTTCAACGGTTTCGGTACTTTTACATCTTCGGATTTCAAATGTTTGGCTTTGAGCGTTCCTGATGAAGGTAAATCCAGAAAAGCGCTTCGGACGCAAGAAATTAATAACGTGTTGTTTTCAATTTTTTTAACTAGTATATGTGGGCTTAGGATGTGCAAATGTATACAAATGCTAGAGTTTATATACAGGTGAAAATTGAGAGAAATAAGTTGGACGGAAGCTGCGCTTTTGTACTCAGAGTTCAAACTTATCTGATCTTATTTATTTATAATTCAAAAATCCTACCCACACTTAAAAACAAGAGTGCTTAATTTAAAATGTTTCGCCTACTTTATTGACTAGTTTACACCTTCCAATTATTTCATTCACCGAATATAGTTGACCTATGAAAAAAAATAACATTGACCAATGAATCATGCTATTCAAGTGATTGTCAAATGATATCTGCCAGAAAGACATGAACACCTTATCATTATTCCGAAACACCATAAATAAATGACCTTAAGCTTACTTAGAAACAGGTCAAACACAAAAATTAAGAATGGAAAAACCTTTAAAATGATATCAAGGTCAGATGAAACCTGTCAGACTGACATGTACCCATTACAATAATTCTTTACACCACATATAGTTGACCTACTGTTTATAGTATTTGAGAAACGAATATAATCACATAACTTAAACCTTGACCCCCGATCCTTGAAATGAGATCAAGTCCATGTGAATCAAGTCTGACTAAATATGATATCTTATAATATATCATATGTATTTTGAACTAAGAATAGATAGTAAAACGACTTGACATACAAGTATACATATTTTACCGAATGCCCAACAGCCCCTTTTAAATAAATCCAGTGTTTAGAGTTACCTTTAATTGATACTTGTTAATAAAACAAGTTATGTTATCAGTACAAATAATAAACGTAAAGATAAGACAATTGACCCCATTCTTTTTATTTTGCAACATGACATTGATATACCACAGTTGGATTAAATATTATAGACACTGCTTATCAGAAATAATTGTCTATGTGGGTTGCGCTTATCTTTGACATTGTATTATTCAACGCAATACTGAGATACACATTTGTTTGCAAATTTGTTAACACAAAGTATGCAGTTGAGAATTCTGGTTGTCAGTTTCTTACTTTTTCTTTACACCAATGGATTTTTACTCGATGACAGAACTCAGCCCCCAACAACTGGACAAGTAATGACAGACAAACATTTCAATATGCTGATGGATCTTTTAGCTGAGGAGAGACATGCTCGTCTGAAACAGAACAACGAAATTTCCCAATTAAAGAGTGAGTTGATTGCCACCCAACAAGGCGTAACGTCTAACTTCCATGCTTCACACAGCGGCAACGATACTTTGAAGACAGAATTTAATATCTTGAAGGAGGATATGAGAAAAATGATTTCAAACTATTCCGATTTGCAAAATAAATATAATTTGGTCAATGCAGAATTGAACGAGTTGAAGATAAATAATTCTCGAACAAATCAATTTGCCAGTCTTTTGAAGCAGGAATTATCAAATGTTAAGCAGCTAAAAAATGTAGCCAATCTACAAACTGTCGTGAACTTAACTGATGATTCGAAACGATTAGAGCATGAACTACAAATTACGAATAACAAAATGAGTGCTATTGCTAACGATGTCAGTGCGAGAAAACAGGATTTTATTGCCCTTTTTAATAAAGCCGAATTAACAGAACGCAGCCTAGATGTAGCATTGAAAACAATTGAAAACAATTTTAGTTCACTAACCCAACATACGGACAATTCATTAAACAAATCAATTGAAACGCAATTACAAATGCTGCAAAGTATGCAGACAGTATCCACTGGAAAACTAGAAAAGGAGATACATTCAATGTCTGATAGAGGTAATGATATACTAGCATTTTACAATAGTACTATACTTTAACGTTGTCAATATATCTGTTTTCTAATTTTCGTTTTTTTTTTATTTCTCAAAACGAATGTGCACCGATAATTTCCTTTCAATATATTATAGTTACAGAAAAAAATTAATGCAAAACAAAAGAATGAATCGATTAATCCTCTAATTATATCTGAAATAAATATGCACTGTGTACACAACATCCAGTAGATCCTGATACATTGGAAGATTTTCATGACAAACGCACGATAACAAAAATAACAAACAAAAACAAAAGACAATTAAGTACTGATATATGCAATAAAGGTTATTTTGACGCAAGAAAAAGGTTAACAGAAAATGTTTTGATTAACTGATTAGCATCTTAAAACTTGGTATTGTTAAGTATCCTGTCGTCTTCTATAGACTTTTAATGTAAACTTACATAACGTGTAGGTGTATCAAATACATGTGTATTTAAGATCTTTGATATACAAGTGTGTGGATACATTTGATATATATATATAAAATGTAATGTGCATATCATTGTATTTATCTAGTTGCAGTAACAGCTTGTGCCTTAGGATCAACCTACTCGAATGGTGAGAGAATACTGTTTCCTTACGTACAGACAAGTCTTGGAGTTACAGATTCTGTGACATCATCTATGAAATCTACTGGAATATTTAAATGCGAGAAATCTGGACTTTACCTTGTATCCTCATACATCATGACAGACACCAATGGACGGTATTATCTTAGGAAAAACAGCAGTATTATTGCGTCTGGCTATTTTTCTCTTAATGGTAACTCTCAGACAAGTACCATTGTGCAGCTAATACTCTTGAGTGTAGATGATAGATTATATATACAGAATGTCAGCAAGGACATATCTGGAGATTTTAATTCCTGTATATCAATATTACAACTTACAGGATAATGTTAATTCATCATGCAGATCAAGCACTCCTTGACTCTTACGTATTTAAAAGTAAGCCCAATAAAAAGAAATAAGACAATGTATTTGTTTCTTGTTTTAAAAATATCTACAAGTAATTTGTTATCACGAATGATAATACCCTACACAAAAAATGTCATTTTGTAATTTTTCTAAAAAAATAAGATTCAAAATTGTTCTTTTTTTTAACAGATTGCAACACTCTCCCATAATAGAATATAAGATTCAACTAAAACACGGGATGACTAATAAGTATAAAAAGTTTAGGTAATTTTTGGAATGATACAGAATTTAGAGAAACAGTCATATGCGGTATTTTTACATTTTGAATATGAATTAATCATTAGAACCATTTTAAAATATAAAATTGTGATTCACAAACAGAACAATAGAATGAAAAAGCAACAAAATGATTCAAAATCAATTAACGGACACGAATGTGAATCGTATACGATAGACTACAAATTGAAAAGACATTAGCAATATTATCAGAATATTTAAATAATTAACACATTTGGCATTTTAAGGAACACTACCAGATATAAAACACTGAGAATTACAAAAGAGGGACGAAAGATACAAAAGGGACAGTCAAACTGTTGATTCTTTTAAATGAAGAAAGAAATGCTTGTTTTAAACAGAACACACAAAAAAAATCGCTATTAGAGAAGTAACTGATTGCCATTGAACAGGATGTAAGGACTCATATCCATGCAAGTCATAGCGATAGCGGTACATTGAAACGGTATCAGGTATAACGGAAGGAAATATGAGAAAAATTGTTTCAAACTATTCTTATTGTCAGAATGAATATCATTTTGTCAGAGCAGAGTTGAATGAGTTGAAGTTAAATTATACATGAACAACTCAATATGCCTGTCTTTTTAATAGAATTCTATTACAAAAATATTTGAGATATAAAAATGATACATGTGTGTTAGCTATTTTTAGGAGTGGGTGTTATGGTTTTCGTTTGAAAAAAAAAGCATTTGTGCAATGCCCATACACATAATGTTATAATTATCCGTCTGTCAAAATTCCCGTGAATTAACTCATCCGGTAAATAAGTTACACTCAGAGTTAAAGTGATACTTCTAACTATGTAACTAATGTTTCAATTTCTTTACTTTTATATTCCAATGATACTATACTCGCATTCAACAGTGAAGATACCACCGTTGAGTTCAACATAAAAACAGTTTATCAGCTACATTTTTCTGTATCTACATGTATCTAGGTTGCTATATGTTTATTTTTCGAAGTAATTATATGATTCATTTGATTGTAAAATACCAAAATAGCAAAAATGAAGTGCCTAATGCGCTAATGGATTTGTACTTGATTAAAGAACGCAACCTCCACCTATAACTTGACAAGCTATGGCAGACAAACATTTTTATATGTTGATGGATCTTGTAACCGAGGAGAGAAATGCACGTTTAAAGCAGATAAAAGCAATACAAGAAGAAATTGGTTACCACTCAACAAGGTGTAACTACTAATTTCCATTCTAGTAACAGTGTTCGCGATATACTTTAAAAGCGGAACTGAGTATTTTGAAAGAGGATACGAGAAAAATGATTTCAATTGCAAGCAATTTAAATTTGCAAAATGAATATAATTTGGTTAAGGCAGAATTGAACGAGTTGAAGTTAGATTATTCTCAGACAAATCAATACAAAAGTCTTTTGGTGCAGGAATTGTCCGCTGTTAAGCAACTGAAAAGTGTGGCCATCCTAAAGACTATCTTAAACAAAACTGATGATGCGAAACGCTTAGAACGAGAACTACAAATTACGAATAACAAAATGAGTTCCATCGCTAACGACGTCAGTGCTAGGAAGAAGGATATTATTGCTCTTTTCAACAAAGGTGAATTAACAGAACGAGGCTTAGATCTAGCATTAAAACAATTGAAACTAACTTTAGTTCAGTAACCCAAAACACGGACAATTCTTTAAATACATCATTTTCGTATTATGAAACGCAATTACAAATGTTGAAAAGTATGCAGAACGTTTCCTCATAAAAACTAAAAAAAGGAGATACATTCAATGTCTGACAGAGGTAAACATTTATGAGCATTTTACAATAATACAATATTTTACGTTGTCATTATATTCATTTTCTTTTTTCGTTTGGCCTAATGGACAAAACATGTACACCGATTATTTTCTTCAATACGTTTTTGTTACAGAAATCCTTAATGCAAACAAAATAGAATGAATCGATTACTCCTATAATCAATTTATAAAAGCCAAAGATTTATTTGTATCCATGTGTTGATAATGGAAAAATAATGATGAGGGGAGTGGAGGTCATTGTTGCTTTCCTTAGTCATACTATCTGAAATAGATATACATTATGCATACAAAATTTAGCATATTAAGTATATTTTGTATATCGAAACGTTTGAAAATACAATAAGAAAAATAACAAACAAAAACTAAAGACAATTTAATACACAGAAATGCAATTAGAATGATTTTGATGCAGGAAAACGGTTTAAAAAAATAATGATTCGATTTACTGTTAAGCAACAGTTAAACTTTGTTGTGTTAAAAAGTCTCTCAGCTTAAATAGACTTTTAATCTAAACTTATATAAAGTGTGGGTGTTTCAAATACTTGTATTATTTCAAATCTTTGATATACAAGTTTGTTGATACATTTGTTAGATATGTATAAAATGTAATGTTTTTACCATTTTATTTATCTAGTTGCAGTAACAGCATGTGCCTCACAAAAAACCTGCTCGAGTGGTGATAAAGTACTGTTTCCCTCCGTTCACACAAATCTTGGAGTTACAGATTCTATGATATCATCTATGAAATCTACGGGAATTTTTAAGTGCGAAAATTCCGGACTTTATTTTGTTTCATCAAATATCAATACAAACACCAATGGATTCTATTATCTTAAGAAAAACGGCAAGGGTATTGCGTATGCAGATTTTTCTCTAAATGGTGGCCACAAGACAAGTACCATTCTGCAGGTAATACACTTGAGTCCAAATGATACTTTATCTTTAGTCAACGGTGGTAGCAAGCCCATACTAGTAGATAATCATTCCTGTATAACCATATTACAACTTACCGGATAATGCTTATTAATTTTGCAGAAAGACATCAAGTTTTCATTAGAATGTGAAGTATTGGCAGTTGGTCCAATAACATAAAAAGGAAAGTGTGTATTGATTTCGTGTTTAAAAAATGTATACAATTAACAATCACGATTAAACATATCACCCACAAAAATATTATTACTCCTTAATACAAATTAATATTTGACGGATTGCAACTCTTTTATAAGAATCCATTAAACACACGTCGACTTATCTCTACAACAGTTTTTGTTAATGTAGGAATGATACAAAATTAATTGATACAAAACTATATTTAATGCGATATATGTACATTTTGAATATGAATAAATCACATGCAGTATTTTAAATACAATATTGAGAAAAATTAGCAATAAACTTGAAACAGGAACAAAAGGATTCAAAGTAATCAACGAACACTCATGTTAATTGTACGTTTAGCATAAAAATTGAAGAGTCGTTAAAAATATTCTAAGATGATCAATACAATAATACACACTTGACTATTAACGAAAACTATTGTTATTGCATTGAAAACAACATTTTGAGAAGAAATTCATATCTTCAAGTCCGGGCTTTTCGAGTGATTATAAACAATTTGTATTACTAACACTGTTATGTGCTGGACTATTTACGTTTGAAAACTACAAAATAAAGGTTCAAATTAAGTACTTTCAAGGCACATGGCGTATCAACACTTGCATTTTATAAACAAGTATCGTTCATTTGTATATGTTCTTTTCACTTCTTATAAATTTCATGTTCAGTATATTATCCTGATGTCAACTTACTAATGTAAGCATATATACACATATTGTATAAGGTGATATACATGTAAAAAAAACACTATATGTTTATTTTCTAAAGGTTGTACATCCGAAATATTTCATTATCTATTTGTCTTGTATTATCAGATGATTACATGGTATTTTTCATTTCGTATGTATTATCAGCCCTAGGTTAATTGTCAGCCCAAGAGCCGCATGACTCGAGTGCTGATATTGACCGATGGCTGATAATACATTCGATATGAAAAATGTCATGTTATGATCTTTTTATCATATGCTTCAACAATGGAGAAAAGTAACAGCTATATTCATATATTGATCCTTTTACGTGGTCCCCAAATAGAAGTTCAAAAGTTCACGGATGTCGAACGCCAAAGGAATAGGTCCGGTAAGACCCTTTTTGGCCCCAAAATATGGCAGTTTTACAAAATTGGTAAAATGTAAACTTTTAGTTATTTATTGGATAGTAAAATGGATCTGCTTCATAAATATGGGCTGTTTTTGACAATACAATGCACATATATTGGATATACTAGCACTATAAAGTCAAGCTAAATTACTGAAATCTTAATAATTCCAGCATTTTACTTAAATTTTTAGACGGTTTCCGTGTAAAACGAAAGTGGCCGCATTCGTGTTCATCCAAAATATTGAAATGGAAGTTGTATTTGATGATAATACATAACATATATAAAGGTTGAGGATGAACACGGATGCGGCCACTTTCGTTTTTGACAAAAAACATCTGAAAAGTGACATTTTTTCGCATATTTGGTAGATATTTGAGCTTGAATCGGATCGTTTTTCAATGACGAAATAAGTTTAAAACTTTCACATAAATTAATCGAACCATATCAAATAGACACTTAAGGTAGATAGGGTGTCTTCCTCCATCTTGGATTTTGAAATACCAGAAAACGAGGTCTAGAACTTTGATAAAATGTACAAATTTTGGGATTAGAAGGTAATTCATGTGTCAGAATTTTCATTATGATATAGAAAATGCCATGTTTTATTATATTTATGGTTGGATTTAAAAAAATAACGAATAGTTTTGTTTGATTCAATTTTTTCCAACTTTGCCAAATAAAGGGAGACAACTCAAATGCAAGGGCCGATAATTCAGATAGTGTTACATTTACAATAGAACGTGTTAAGAATTTACCAATTTTAATATGTAGCAAGAAAACGAGTCCGGTGACCTCATTTTTTCTTTTATTATCTGAAAGCATAATATTGGAGCTATCCTCTTATATTTTATCTCAAAATTCTATGGTGTAGTTTTCGTTTTATGGTGCAAAATTGGGTTTTCCATGCATAATCTATACAAAATCGGACAATTTTGCTCAAGCTGTAGTGTGGAAATAAGTCCGGTGACCCATTCTTTTTATTAATGTTTTTAAACAAGCAGGATATAAACTACATTTTGGCAAATTATTAAAAAATTCTATGGATTATAATTTAGACACCCCATCTACCTTACGTGTTTAAAAAGTGGTCAAAATTTTTCGTCAGATGAAACTGAAATTTGAGGCCAAAATCGGTCCTTACTGGACCTACTCCTTTAGTTCATTTTTCTGTCATATGTCTCAACAGAAAAGAAAAATATTCTAAGATGGACGAATCAACGAAATAAAATGTATTCAACAATATACAGAATGAACACTGATTAGAAAAGTCAATTTTTTTTTTAAATTAACTTTCTAAATTATGTTTGAAACTTTTAAAAATGCTTTTATTTAATTATTTGTTTGGTTTTATTTATTTTGATCTAAATATTTTTCACAATATACTTTTCAGTATCCAAATAATATGTTTTGTACACTACTTTATAAATTAATGTTTTTCACTGAAAACGTAGCAATGAGGTGTATTTTCCGGGATTTGCCGAGTATCACCCGAAAGCATGCGATAACAATCGAAGCATGTGATAACCTTTTCATATCAGCCCACTAAGCACCAATTCGAAAAATATGGAATTTACGTTAATTTAATGCTATTATCATACAGTAAAACTCATGTTATTTAGTCTAAGTATATTATAACTTGTATTATCACATATTTTATACTGATATGTACGTTTTTGCATAGCCAATAATAGACGGAAGTCAAGGTTGGTTATCAGCCCTCGTGGCCAATATCTATATCAGCCTTTGAAATCCATATTGAGCCCCCGAGTTTAACTTCCAGTAACCTGTCAATTAAATGCAAACTGTAAACAAGTGGTCATCCAAAGCAGCTAGACGAATTAGTTTTCTCACAGATCAAATGACGATGCATGTAAATTCATGAGAAAAATGAAAAGAAATTTAGAAACTTACGAATCTGCTGTTAGTAGTAAAAGAAAATGTAGAAATCAACAGTGAAAATCACAAAAGTTCCCATAAAATTTTGATGTCATAAAGAATTAAGAAAATGTATGACGCCACAATGGAAAAGTGATTGTTGTATGACATCGAAAGTTCAAGTGGAACATATTTCCAAGTCACAGTAGCGATATTGTGTATTCCTCCCGAGCATTAATTGGAAATGCATCACTTTGTGTCGTTTAACATTTACAGTTCTGAAATTTAATATATTTTTTGTGAATTATTTGTTAAAATTTTTACTAAACTTTGTTCACTTACTGAGATATGAATTTTATTAAATCAATGTGATACATTTTGAAAATATTTTCCGTTAAATATATATTTGAATATTTGTTAAAAATACCAAACATAATTTGGAACATGCTATCTTTTTTTCTCTCGTTTGAAAATATGTGATAAATGGGTTATTACATGTCAATATCCATATGGTCCGTGGTATCAGCCCACGACCCATATAAAGCTCTCGGAATAACGCCTTCTGGATTGATATGGGAGTCTAGGGCTAATGCCAGGGCCAATATGGAAAACACCATGTACTAATCTATAATTATTTATCTTATTGTTTAAGAAATGGAAACCGAAAATGTAAAATGCTACTACTGTGAGAAGGAATCTGATTATGCATATGTATCAATTGGTCATACAGCAACTACACAACATGAGAACTTCCCTTCCTTGAAGTAAGATGGGGTGTCTTACTTATAATCTATAGATTTTTTTAATAATTTGCCAAAAATGTCATGCTTTAAAAAAAAGAAATAAAAAGAACAGGTCACGGGGCTTATTTTCACGCTACATGGTGTTAAAAATTGACAGATTTTGTATATATTATGCATGGAATATAATATTTTCTGCAATGAAACGTACTCTAAACCATATAATTTTGATATAACATATGAGAAGCTTTAATAGTTGGCTTTCAGCTAAGAAAAAGAAAAAATGGAATCACCGAACCCGTTTTCTTGCTACATAATAAAATAGTAAATTTCCTAACACATTCTATTGTACAAGTACTTTAATCATTTGCCTTTGGATGTGAGTTGCCTCTCCTTATGTGGCAAAGTTTGAAAAAAAAAATAATCGAAAAAAAAAGGTTTCTGGTTGGTTTTTTTTTGTAAAATACAACCATAAATATGACAAAACATGCTTTTTATATTAAAGTGAAAGTTCTTACACATGAATTTTCCCCATTTTTCTCAAAATTTACACATTTTATTAAAGATCTATATCTTGTTTTCTGGTATTTCCAAATCCAAGATTGAGGAATACACCCTATCTACCTTATATAAAGTCCCTAAAAAATGGGAAATATGAATATCAATCTAGACATTACTTGTTGTCCTGATGTCGTTCGAAGCAATTATTCCATACACCACACATAGTTGAGCTACTGTTTATTGTATTTGAGAAACGCATATAGTAACATAACTTTAACCTTGATTTCCGATCCATGAAATAAGGTCAATTCATGTGAACAATGTCTGACTTGATAAGATATCTCATAGCTATCTTGAAATTAGAACAAATAGTAAACTACTTGACACACAAATATATATGTTTACGAATGCTCAACAAATCCCCTTTTCCCGGTTGCTGACAATCTAGGAACAGTATCTCTAATAATTTATCAATATATATGTTCATGTGACAATCGAAACCGGTTTTCAGCGATGCTATTAATCAATACTTGTTTATCTAACAAGTTATGTTATAAGTACAAAAATAAACGTAAAGAAAAGAAAATAAGACTGATTCCAATCTTTTTTATCCTTTGCAAGATAACATTGAAGATACCATGCACAGTTGAATTAAATATTGTAGACAGTGCTTATCAGAAAGAATTGTCTATGTGGGTTGCGCTTATCTTTGACATTGTATTATTCAACGCAATACTGAAATACACATTTGTTTGCAAATTTGTTAACACAAAGTATGCAGGTGAGAATTCTGGTGGTCAGTTTCTTACTTTTTCTTTACACCAATGGATTTCTACTCGATGACAGAACTCAGCCCCAAACAACTGGACAAGTATTGACAGACAAACATTTCAATATGCTGATGGATCATTTAGCTCAGGCGAGACATGCTCGTCTGAAACAGAACATGGAAATTTCCCAATTAAAGAAGGAATTGATTGCCACCTAACAAGGCGCAACGATTAATTTCCATGCTTCGCACAGTGGCAACGATACTTTGAAGACAGAATTTGATATATTGAAGGAGGATATGAAAAAAATGATTTCAAACTATTCCGATTTGCAAAATAAATATAATTTGGTAAATGTAGCATTAAACCAGTCGAGGATAAATAATTCTCGAACAAATCAATATGCCAGTCTTTTGGAGCAGGAATTAAGCAGTTGAAAAATGTAGCCAACGTACAAACTGTCGTGAACTTAACTGATGATTCGAAACGATTAGAGTTTGAGCTACAAATTACGAATAACAAAATGAGTGCTATTGCTGGCGATGTCAGTGCGAGAAAACAGGATTTTATTGCCCTTTTTAATAAAGCCGAATTAACAGAACGCACCCTAGATCTAGCATTGAAAACAATTGAAAACAATTTTAGTTCACTTACCCAACATACGGACGATTCATTAAACAAATCAATTTCGTTTATTGAAACTCAATTACAAATGCTGCAAAGTATGCAGACAGTATCCACTGGAAAACTAGAAAAGGAGATACATTCAATGTCTGATAGAGGTAATGATATACTAGCATTTTACAATAGTACTATACTTTAACGTTGTCAATATATCTATTTTCTATTTTTAGTTTTTTATTTTATTTCTCATAACGAATGTGCACCGATCATTTCCCTTCAATCTATTATAGTTACAGAAAAAAAATAATGCAAAACAAAAGAATGAATCGATTAATCCTCTAATCATATCTGAAATAAATATGCACTGTGTACACAACATCCAGTATATCCTGATACATTTGAAGATTTCATGACAAACGCACGATAACAAAAATAACAGACAAACAAAAACAAAAGACAATTAAGTACTGATATATGCAATAAAGGTTATTTTGACGCAAGAAAAAAGGTTAACAGAAAATGTTTCGATTAACTGATTAGCATCTTAAAACTTGGTATTGTTAAGAATCCTGTCATTTTCTACAGACTTTTAATGGAAATTTATATAAAGTGTAGGTGTATCAAAAAAATGTGTACTTGAGATCTTTGATATACAAGTATGTAGATACATTTGTTAGGTATGCATTAAATGTAATGTGCATATCATTGTATTTATCTAGTTGCAGTAACAGCTTGTGCCTTAGACAAAACCTACTCGAGTGGTGAGAAAGTACTGTTTCCCTACGTTAAGACAAATCTCGGAGTTACAGATTCTGTGATATCATCTATGAAATCTACTGGAATTTTTAAATGCGAGAAACCTGGACTTTACCTTGTATCCTCATTCATCATGACAAACACCAATGGAGAGTATTTTCTTAGGAAAAACGGCGCTGTTATTTCGTATGGCTATCTTTCCCTTAATGGTAACTTCCAGACAAGTACCACTGTGCAGCTTATACTTTTGAGTGTAAATGATACATTATTTATAGAGAACGTGGTCAGCAACCGCATAGTTGGAGGTCGTTATTCCTGTATATCAATATTACAATTTACCGGATAATGTTAATTCATCATGCAGATCAAGCACTCCTTGACTCTTAAGTATTTAAAAAAAAAAAACAATGTATTTGTTTCTTGTTTTGCAAACATCTACAATTAATTTGTTATCACGATTGATTATAACCTACACAAAACATGTCATTTTGTTATTTTTCTATATAAATTAGATTCAGAATTGTTCCTTTTCTTAACGGATTGCAAGACGGAATGACTTATAAGTATAACAAGTTTAGGTAGTTTTTTAGAATGATACAGAATTTATAGAAACAGACATATGCGGTTTATGCACATTTTAAATATGAATAAATAATCAGAAGTATTTCATAATATAAAATTGTGATTCACAAAAAGAACAATCGAATGAAACAGCAACAAAATGATGCAAAATCAATTAACGAACACGAATGTGAATCGTATACGATAGCTTACAAATTGAAAAGACATTAGCAATATTATCAGAATATTTGAATAATTAACACATTTGGCATTTTAAGGAAAACTACCTGAAATTAAACAAACACTGAGTATTACAAAAGAGGGACGAAAGATACCAAAGAGACAGTCAAACTCATAAAGCTAAAATAAACTGACAACGCCATAGCTAAAATAAAAAAATAAAAAAAGACAGACAGACAAAGAATAGTACACATGACACAAAATTACATGCTGAGATTCATTAAAAAAAAAAAACACACACACTGAAAATTTAAACTATGTAAGCATTTTTTAAAAGAGTGTTTTAACTAGTATATTTGGGCTTAGTATGTGCAAATGTATACAGAATAAAGGACTTTTGTATTTGATACTGACTTTATCACAGTGAAATATCAGGTGAGCCCGAAGGTACATGCAAAAGCGGTACCTTTTTGGTAACTATTTATGTGTTGCGTTCAAATATGAATTGTAACATTTTATAGTGACTGAACAGGTAAAACAAATACTTCTCAAGAAACAGAAAAATAAAACTTATTGGAACAGCCCCAAGCTATGTATTTGTACTTTATGAATAAAAGCTCGGCATGGACGATATGTCAGTTTTACTTCATATAACGCATTTTTTAAAAGTCTATCGGGTTTTTCATGCATTTTCTCTTCACATTTTAACAACAAGAAGGCTAAACTGACTTTGAAAAGGTCAAATGTTTCATTCGCCAAAAATCTCGTGTGTTTCTGCGAAAAAAGTCAAGCGCAATTTTGTGAATAAAAGAGGAAAGAACATCCTTACGCGTTGCATTCGCGCATGTCATTTGCGAACTATCCCGATAATATTTATATCACGGACAGTCCACTGATACTTTCGATACACAAAAATTTAGCATTTACCATGCAAAAAATATTTAAAATGATTTCAAGGTCAAATGAAACCTGCCAGACTGATATGTACACCTTACAATCATTCTATACACCACACATAGTTGACCTACTGTTTATAGTATTTGTGAAACGAATATAATCATGTAATTGTAACCTTGGTCCCCCATCCTTGAAATGAGGGTAAGTGCATGTGAACCATGTCTGACTTGATAATATATCTTATGAAATAAGAATAAATAGTAAAACGATTGTCATACAAGTATATATGTTTACGAATGCTAAACAAAATCCCCTTATCAGGCTGCTGACAATTAAATTCGTTTTTTAGAGTTACTTTTTATTCATACTTGTTTATCAAGCAAGTTGTGTTATAAGTACAAAAAATAAACGTAAAAAAAGACCATTGACACCATTCTTAATATTTTGCAAAATGACATTAAGATACCACAGTTGAATTTTAACATTATAAACATTGCTTATCAGAAAAAAATGATGACAAAAACTCAGCCACCAACTATTGCTGGACTAGCAAAGACAGGCACACATTTTAATATGCTGTCGATTCTTTTAAATGAAGAAAGAAACGCTTGTTTTAACAGGTCGGGACCACTACCTTATATGGAAATGCATAAATTAGCATACTTATGTTCTCGCACATGTAATTGTTTATTTACATGTGACGCAATTTATGTTTACCTAGCTTTTTGACCAATCCACTAAATGAGTCACAATGCATGATGGACTACTACGTGTTTACAATCAACCAAGAGCACGTGTTATTTACTGAAATACAACACATTTTTTCGTGCAATGCGGAATTCACAATTTCGTTTAGTTTTTCATTTTGTGTAGCCTCATTTATAGTTCGTGATATAAACTTTTACTTCCATAAGAGTTGTTTCTATGCGAAGAAAAAAGTGTTTGAAATACCCGATATATAGCCATTAACATGTTTGATGATGTCAGAGAGATTTCATGTATTTGTCCACCAGACAGCAACGAAACAACAGCGAAAAAACACAATTAGCCATGAGACAAACTTACTAGTGTAAAGTAAGCCGTCTATTTCAGTATATGGGACTTCCAAACTGTTCCCTTTGTTTTGAAGGTAGTCGTGAAGTCAGCAACTGTAGTTTCAGTTTGTTCGTATTATAACGGGCTCGGACATTTGCCAAACTGAATAAAATCATTACAGCTGATTTCTTAAACCTGCAATGTAAAACTTTGGTTGGCTTGCTTGCTTTGTTTGTATAGTTGTTTATACAAACTTGAAAATAAGATTGATATCTTTAAACAATATATATATATAGGCATAGTTTAACTTGTATATTTTATATTTTGTACAATATACAAACAAAGAAAGCAAGCTAACCAAAGTTTTGCTCTACATGCATAATAAATAAGCTGTAATGATTTTATCCATATGTATGTGTGACAAGGTGGAAAATTTTATATGTTTTGTGAAAATTGCAGCGTTGGATCTATAACAAAAAAAAAGAAGATGTGGTATGATTGCCAATGAGACAGCTGTCATGCCACAAGAGACCAAAATGACACAGAAATTAACATTTATAGATCACGGTACGACCTTTAATAATGAACAAAGTCCATACCGCATAGTCAGCTATAAAAGGACCCGATATGACAATGTAAAACAATTCAAACGAGAAAACTAACGGCCTTAATTATATATAAAAAACAATTAATGAAAAACAAATATGTAACACATAAACAAACGACAACCATTGAAATATAGGCTCCTATACAATATATATTTTGTATGGGATAGATTTCTTGTCCTTTTATATATTTAGTTGGGCCGGTTTTTTTTGGTTTTTTGCTTGTTTGGACGGTTTTACACAAGTAAGTTTTTGGGGTCATTAATAGCTTACTTTTCAGCATTGACTGCTTACTTTACTAAATTATGTCTTTGTTGGAAAGATGTTTCATTTGGCACTCATACCTCATCTTCTTATTTCTATATACAAAGCACGTTTTAGAAAGAAGAAAAAAATAGGTAATATTGCACCCACTATGATTCAGAAACTTTAAATATTGGAGATAGTTTACATATATGTCAAGAGGACAGCAGCCGAACGATAAAAAAAAACTCTGAGGTATATTTTGTGATAAAATTAGCAACAAACGGATATTTTCGATGGATGGAACTATAAAAAAAAATGTATTGAGCTATATACCGTACCCGTTTAGTGGTGGATCCAGGGGGCGGGGGTTCCGGGGGATGAACCCCTTTTTTTGGACGATCAGTGCATTTGAATGGGGACATGTAGTTGGAAGCCCCTCCCCTTTTGTCCAGTCTTAGGACCCCCTTTTTAAAATGGCTGGATCCGCCCCTGCCGCTTTCATAACACTAATTTTTAGCATACGGAATATTTTGATGTTCTTACTATTAGTTCAGGTCCTAATAAAAAAAATACACATTCAGTACAGAAAGAAGTGTTTCAATGAAAGTTTTCGTTTTTTTCTAGGCAGAAATGATTTTGGAATGATATTATAATGTTTAAAAGAGCTCAAATGAATTTCTTACTGGACAGTGGTCACTTCATTGGATATTTCACTGTTTCATGTCGTGAAATTAATGTAGGTTCAATTCATAACAATGCACAAAACTGGTTCAACTACATTTGAAAGGTGAAAAAGAAAGTCGAATCGTGAAGCCAATAAACAATATTTTTTTAATCTGAGCATGCAAATTGAAGATAACGTTATATATTTTACATTAAATATCTTTTCAGAATAAAAACTTTGGAAATGAGAGTCCCAGACAATATATTAGTTGACTGTTTTCCCACTAATTCCACGTGTTTTAAGTAGTAGTTGAGTCGTAGTAGCCCACAATGCATTGTAGTTCATTGAATCGATTGGTCAGTTTTTCAAGGCCATATTGGCCTTGTGTTTTGGAAATTACTATGCAAATATATTCTGACGTCAGAAAATCTAGAGTTCTCGACCTGTTTAAACAGAACACACAAAAAAATCGCTAGTAGAGAAGTAATTGATTGCCATTGAACAGGGTGTAAGGACTCATATCCATGCAAGTCATAGCGATAACGGTACATTGAAACGGTAGCAGGTATAACGGAAGGAAATATGAGAAAAATTGTTTCAAACTATTCTAATTTTCAAAATGAATATCATTTTGTCAGAGCAGAATTGAATGAGTTGGATTTAAATTATACACGAACAACTCAATATGTCTGTCTTTTGGAACTGTATTACAAAATTCTTTGAGATATAAAAATGATACATGTGTGTGTTAGCTATTTTTAGGGGTGGGTGTTATGTTTTTCGTTTGAAATAAAAGCATTTATGCAATGCCCATACAAATAACGTTATATTTATCCGTCTGTCAAAATTCCCGTGAAATTAACTCATCCGGTAAAATAATTTACACTCAGAGTTTAAGTGATACTTCTGTAACTAATTTTTCAATTTCCATACTGTAAGAAAAAATATTTTATTTACTTTTATATTCCAATGATACTATACTCGCAGTGAAGATACCACCGTTGAGTTCAACATAAAAACATTTTATCAGCTATATTTTTCTGTATCTAGATCTATCTAGGTTGCCCTCTGTTTATTTTTCGTAGTAATTATATGAACAATTTGATTGTAAAATACCAAAATAGCGAAAGTGAAGTGCCAAAAAGTGTTTGTCATTTTCTTTCTTTTTCTTCTCGCTAATGGATTTGTACTTGACGACAGAACGCAACCTCCAACTATGACTGGACAAGTTATGACAGACAATCGTTTTTATATGTTGATGGATCTTGAAACCGAAAAGAGAAATGCACGTTTAAAGCAGAGAATAGAAATCTCCAAACTAAAGAAGAAATTGGTTGCCACTCAACAAGGTGTAACTACTAATTTCCATGCTTGTAACAGTGTTAGCGATAATTTGAAAGCGGAACTGGGTTTTTGAAAGAGGATATGAGTAAAATAATTTCCAGCAATTCAAATTCGCAAAATGAATATAATTTGGTTAAGGCAGAATAGAACGAGTTGAAGTTAAATTATTCTCAGACAAATCAATACAACAGTCTTTTGGTGCAGGAATTGTCCGCTGTTAAGCAACTGAAAAGTGTGGCCAACTTATAGACTTATAGACTTTAAACAAAACTGATGATGCGAAATGCTTAGAACACGAACTACTAATTACGAATAACAAAATGAGTTCTATCGCTAACGACGTCAGTGCTAGGAAGTAGGATTTTATTGCTCTTTTTAATAAAGCTGAATTAACAGAACGGAGCTTAAATATAGCATTGAAAACAACTGAAACTAACTTAAGGTAGCACAATACAAAGATTTTATAACTCCAACTCCCAAGTTTTAAAATGCTATAACTTTCTTAATAATGCTTGAAAATTTATAAAAATGGTAGTTTTGGATAGCTAACAGATTACTCTTTCAAATTAATGCAATGTTAGTATTATGCAACAATTATGTAACCAATTATAATGTTAACTGTGTCTAAAATATTTTTCACCAAATTTCCACTTTCAAATGAAATTAGCTTCTGCATTGGTATCCCTAGAGGGTTGATTTTATTATATGTTGTTCCTATGGCCATTATCTACAAAAGGGTGTCTCAGATTTCAGATAGAATGTATAGAACAAATTTTACAGCTAATTAAACACTATCTTCTTTTATGTGGTTAGGATGTTTACACTAATTAGAGATTTATGAGAGAATGAAATACCATAGAGACCATCTGAGACACCCTTTTGAAGCCCATGATGTGTTAGTTAAGATTTCGTTAAAATTTTCTGTATAGTAAAAGAGATGTCAGAGCTAAATTCATTCAAGTGAACTTACCAAGATTTTGCCACTAATTACGTAATAATTAATTACATAATGATTGCATAATAAAAATATTGCATTCATTTAAAAGATTAATCTTTTATCTATCTATATATACCTCTTTTATTTTTTTCTATGCATTCATAAGAAAGTTACAGCATTTCAAAGGTTAGTGATTGGAAGTAAAAAAATCTTTGTATTGTGCTACCTTAAGTTCAGTAACCCAACACACGGACAATTCTTTAAATACATTATTTACGTATTATGAGACGCGATTATAAATGTTGAAAAGTATGCAAAATAATTCCCCAGGAAAACTAGAAAAGGAGGTATATTTAATGTCTGAAAGAGGTAAACATATATGAGCATTTTACAATAATACTCTATTTTATGTTATTATATTTATTTTTTACTTTCGTTTGGACCAATGGACAAAAAATGTACACCGATCATTTCCTCCAATTCATTTTAGTTACAGTAGTTACAAAAAAGTATGAATCATTTTTTCCTATAATCAATTTCTAAAAGCCGAAGATTTATTTGTATCCATGTATTTCTAAAGGTAAAAAGAACAATGAGGGGAGGGAAAGTCATTGTGGCTTTCCTGGTTCGTCCTATTTGAAATAGATATACATTGTGTATACATAATTTCACATATTTAGTTTATTTCGTATATCGAACTTTTAAAAATACAATAAGAAAATTTGAAAAAAAAGATACTCAGAAATGCAATTAGGATGATTTTGATGCAGTAAAACGGATTTAAAAAATAATGATTCGATTAACTGTTAAGCAACAGTTCAACTTTGTTGTGTTAAAAGGTCTCTCAGCTTAAATAAACTTTTAATTTAAACTTATATAAGGTGTAGGTGTTTCAAATACTTGTAATATTTCAAATCTTCAAAAAAACATACAAGTTGATACATTTGTTAGATATGTATAAAATGTAATGTATTTACCATTTTATTTATCTAGTTGCAGTAACAGCATGTGCCTTACAAAAAACCTTCTCGAGTGGTGGGAAAATACAGTTTCCCAACGTTCGCACAAAAATTGGAATTACAGATTCTGTGATATCATCCTTGAAAACTACGGGAATTTTTAAAAGCAGGAATCCCGGACTTTATTTTGTATCATCAAATATCAATACAAAAACCAATGGATTATATGATCTTAAGAAAAACGGCGGTGGTGTTACGTATGCATATTTTTCTCTAAACGGAGGCTACCAGACAAGTACAATTGTGCAGGTAAAACTTTTGAGTGTAAATGATACCTTATCTTTAGTCAACGGTGGCAGCAAGTCCATGTTAGGAGATAATCACTCCTGTATAACCATATTACAACTTACCGAATGATTCTTATTCATTTTGCAGACAGATATCAAGTTTTTCTTAGACTGTGAAGTATTGGCAGTTAGTCCCATAAAATAAAAAGAAGAAAGGTGTATTGGTCTTCGTGTTTCAAAAATATAAAATTTACAATCACGATTAAACATATCACCCACGAAACAAAATGTGTTACTCCTTAATATAAATTAAAATTTGACGGATAACAACACTTTTATAAGAGTTTATTAAACACACGACGACAAAGGTTTTGGTAAGTTAAGGAATGATATTAAATTAAATGATACAGAACTATAATAAATGTGATATATATATATATATATATACATTTTGAATATGAATTAACCACATGCCTTATTCTAAATATAAAATTGAGAAATGAGCAATGAACCCAAAAAAGAAACAAAAGGATGCAAAAGTAATTAACCAACACCTATTTTTATCGTACGGATAGCATTTCAATTGAAGAGTCATAAAATAAGATGATTTTATGACAAGCCGATTTGCTATTCATTCTTTCTTCAAGATATATGATAAACTTTATAAGATATCTTATATAGTTTATAAGATATATTATATAGTTTTTAAGATATCGTATATAGTTTATAAGACATCTTATAAAGTTTATAAGACATCTTATAAAGTTTATAAGACATCTTATAAAGTTTATAAGATATCTCATACAATTTATCAGATATCTTATTTAATTGTCTTTATAAGATATCTAATAAACTATATAAGATATATTATAAACTATATGAGATATTTTATAAACAATATAAGATATCTTATAAACAATATAAGATATCTTATAAACAATATAAGATATCTTATAAATGATATAAGATATCTTTTAATTTTTTTTTTTATAAGATATCTTTTATTAAAATTGTTTATAAGATATCTCATATACTTTATAAGATATCTTATAAACTTTAGAAGATATCTTATAAACTTTAGAAGATATCTTATAAACTTTAGAAGATATCTTATAAATTTTAGGAGATATCTTATATAACAATAAAGATATCTTATATGATATATAAGATATCTCATAAAAATAAAAGTATATAAGATATCTTATATATTATAGGAGATATCTTATTTAGTTTATAAGATATCTCATAAAGTTTATAAGATATCTCCTGAAGTATATAAGATGAAGATACCTTATAAAGTATATAAGATATCATATAAACTTTATGAGATAGCTTATATAACATTAAAGAGATCTGATATAACATTAAAGATATCATATATAATATATGAGATATCTTATAAAAATGAAATTATATAAGATATCTTAAATATTAAAGAAGATATCTTATATATTATAGGAGATATCTTGAAAATCGAATACATAGTAAAACAGCTTACCTTATGATTTACAAATTACACAAGGTAATCAAAAACGAAAATACACAATCTGAACAAACTTACACAAAAGTCATGTACCTTGATTAGGATATATACAGGTAAAAATTGAGAAATAAGTTGAGCCTTTGTACCTAGAGCACCAGAGTTCATAAACGTATCATATTCATTCATTAGTATGTCAGAGTTTTCATGACCTTGAATTACATAAAACGATTTCTAAATTATTTCTGTGAGTAGATAGTACTTTCGTGTTACAATTTGCAATATACAATTATTTTTTCAATGATGGCTTGTTTTGTGTTATATCGATTTTGGTAAGTGTTTGATATTACGATAAATAATCACTTTTGTTTTCGTTCTATTAACAACACATGTATTTTGAAAAAAAATGTTTTTGTACTCCTAACAACAAAACTATTATATTTAAAGTTACTGGTTGAAGTTTTTTTATTTAATGCAAATTTGTCCCATTTTGTACTTGTCTTTTTGACATTATGTATTTGTATTGTGTCATAGATTTAATTTAAATATATTCATTCAGTGTATGTTTACTAGTTTTTGATAATATTTGTTTTTGATTGGTTCATGCGATTTCAATTGATATTTATAGTGTGTCTATCTATGTTATAATGCTATATTTCTGTTTCAGGATAGGGTTAAGATTGGTGCCTGTGTAAACGTTAAAACCCGCTGCATTTGTCCTGAGTCAGGCAGTTGTTGTTCATTGGTTGTCGTTGTTTGTTATAGATTAGACCATTGGTTTTCCTGTTTGAATTGTTTCACACTAGAACTTTTTGGGCCCTGTTTAGCTTGCTATTCGGTGTGAGCCAATGATCTGTGTTAAAGGCCGTTCTGTGACGTATTATGATTTACTTTTTTTTAAATGTGTCTTAGATAGAGAGTTGTCTCATTGGCACTCATACCACATCTTTTAAATATTTTGTCAATAGGTCATAAATTCTACTAACACTTACAACAAGAGTGTACTGAAACGTCTTGGTCGCTTTACTGGCCAATGTTTCACTAGTATAACATTAACTCAACATTTTTTTAAAGAAACATGAAAATGAGTTCAAAGTCAGAAAAATCCTGTCAGCCTTGATAAAAATAAGAATGAAAATAAGGAATGTGTCAAAGCGACAACAACCCGACCATAAAGCAGACAACAGCCGAAGGCCACCAATGGGTCTTTATTGTAGCGAGAAACTCCCACACCTTGAGGCGTCCTTCAGCTGGCCCATAAACAAGTATGTGTACTACTTCAGTGATAATGGACGTAATACCAAACTCAGAATTATACACAAGAAACTGAAATTATAAATCATACAAGACTAACAAAGGCCAGATCCTCCTGACTTTGTACAGGCCCAAAATTGCGGCGGGGTTAAACATGATTTTTTTTAAAAATCTTAACACTCCCCATATACCTCTAGCCAATGTAGAAAAAACAAACGCATAACAATACGAACAATAAAACTCAGTTTGAGGTCCGAGTCCGATATCTAGGAGTTACTGACATGCCAGCTCCTGGCATCAATTTAACTGATTGAAAGAGTATGTCTTCATCATTTGAATATCAGGCACAAACCCTCCTGTTAGGGGTAAAGTATATTACTATCTTGAAATATATGAGAAGAACATAACCCGTGTCATGCCAACAACTGGTTTTAGAATAAATGTGTTTAATTCCGATGCAAATACCCTATAAGCAAATCAATATTAAAGCCAAAATATGCAATCTTTAATGACCTGACAACAGTATCGTAACTATATCCCTAATTGATTAGTCTGTTTAAAGGTTTTGTTATCTTTTGAGGTGAATACTGACATTTTTATGCTTTGTAAATAATATTACAAAAAAAAAGATTGGATGCGAAATACTTGAACATGTAAGATGTCCGGATGTTGAGTTATATTGACGAATAATTTCCGTATACTGCGGATGAAATTTAGTAAATATTTTGACTAGTTGCTATTCTACATCAGAAATAGATTACCTAATATGTATTTAGTCAACGTTTTAGGAATTATGGTCCTCAATGCTTTTCAACTTCGTACTTAATTTGGCCTTTTTTTTTACTTCGAGCGTCACCGATTAGTTTTTGTAGACGAAACGCGCGTCTGGCGTAAAAACAAAATTAAAATACTGGTATCTATGATGAGCTCATTTGAAAATGCTACTGCACTAATAAAACAACTTGATATACCGAAATTTAATTTGGGATTAATGCCTGTATAGTTTTTTTTATATAAAGAAGTGCCGCCGACAGACTGTTTCTGTTTAAAATCTTTTTAAATAGAAAAACGCCTGGTAAATTCAAATTTGAAAGTCTCTAATCAGTTTTAAAATCATTATATTAACCGAAAATACATAACTTTGTACAGTATGGGACGAAAAAAAGCATGCGTAGAAAAACAGATGAAAAACAATATTGATTCAGAAATACACCCCCTCACTCCCCCCAACAATGGCGTGAATTCGCTGGTATAATGGAAGAAATCATACCGGTATTTGTTATTGTTTATACTGCAATAATAAATATATATACGTGCACGTGATACTGAAGATAAAATATTAGCACATGACAGTGGTGAAACTTAGATAAACATTTTGGTTTATCAATTACATTTGTTTGCATGTAATCTGCTGTTTAAGTTGACAATTTATTTTGTAAAGAATATATGAGATCTATTTGATCACAAAATATCTAACTGCGATCATGAAGTTCAGAATACTGTTTGTTAATTTCTGTCTTTTTCTTATCTCTGATGGATTTTTGCTCGATGACAGAACTCAGCCCCCAACTATAACTGGACAAGTAATGACAGACAAACATTTCAATATGCTGATGGATCTATTAACCGAGGAGAGACATGCTCGTCTGAAACAGAACACAAGAATTTCGCAATTAGAGAACGAGTTGATTGCCACTCAACAAGGTGTAACAACTAATGTTCATGCTAGTCACAATGTTAACGATACTTTGAAAGCGGAACTGGATATTTTGAAAGAGGATATGAGAAAAATGATTTCAAGTAATTCCAATTTGAAAAATGAATATAATTTGGTTAAGGCAGAATTGAACGAATTGAAGTCAAATGTGACAAGAACAAATCAGTACGCCAGTCTTTTGGAACAGGAATTATCAACTGTTCAGCAGCTAAAACATGTAGCTAATCTACAAACTATCGTGAACTTAACTGATGATGCGAAACGATTTGAGCACGAACTTCAAATTACGAATAACAAAATGAGTTCTATTGCTAACGACGTTAGTGCTAGAAAACAGGATTTTATTGCTCTTTATAATAAAGGAGAATTTATCGAACACAGCCTAGATCTAGCATTGCAAACAATAGAAACCAATTTTAGTTCACTAACCCAACATACGGACGATTCATTAAACAAATCAATTTCGTATATTGAAAAGCAATTACAAATGCTGAAAAGTATGCAAACAGTATCCACTGGAAAACTAGAAAAGGAAATACATTCCATGTCTGATAGAGGTAAAAAATACATGAGCATTTTACAATAGTACTATTCTTTAACGTTGTCAAAGTATACATTTTCTATTTCTCGTTTTTTTGTAATTTCCAAAATGGATGGACGCAAATGTGCACCGATCATCCCTTCAATCTATTGCAGTTACAAAAGAAACTTTATGCCAAAAATAAAAATCAATCAATCAATTTCTTTAATCATATCTGAAATAAGTTTACACTTTGTACACAAAAACCTGCCTAGGTAGTTTTCATGACAGACGCACTATAACAGACTTAAAAAATCGGATACATGCAAATAAGTTGATTTTGATGCAAAAAAGGGTTAACAAAAAATGTTGCGATTAACGGATTAGTATCTTTTAAAATAGATAATGTTAAGAATCGTGTCATCTTCTATGATTTTTAATGTAAACTGATATAAAGTGTAAGTGTTTCAACTACATGATTGTGTATTTAAGATCTTTGATATACAAGTGTGTGGATACATTTGTTAGATATGTATTAAAAATGTAATGTGCATGTCATTTCATTTATCTAGTTGCAGTAACAGCTTGTGCCTTAGACAAAACCTACTCAAATGGTGAGACAGTACTGTTTCCAAATGTTAGGACAAATCTTGGAGTTACAGATTCTGTGACATTATCTATGAAGTCTACTGGAATTTTTAAATGCGAGAAACCAGGACTTTACCTTGTATCCTCATTCATCTTGACAAACACCAATGGGTATTTTAAACTATACAAAAACGGCGGTATCATTGCGGAATGCTATTTTTCTCTTAATGGTAATTACCAGACAAGTACTATTGTGCAACTGGTACACTTAAGTGTAAATGATACATTGGCAATAGTCAACGGGCGCCACACCAAGCACATAGTAGGAACTCCTGATTCATGTATAACCATATTACAACTAACCGGATAATATTCATTATCATGTATAACCATACTACAACTAACCGGATAATATTCATTATCATGTATAACCATACTACAACTAACCGGATAATATTCATTATCATGTATAACCATACTACAACTAACCGGATAATATTCATTATCATGTATAACCATACTACAACTAACCGGATAATATTCATTATCATGTATAACCATACTACAACTAACCGGATAATATTCATTATCATGCAGAATGAGATCAAGTACTCCTGTGACTCTGAAGTATTGACAAGTTAATCCAATGAATAAAAATTAAAAGGTGTATTGATTTTGTGTTTTGTAGATATACAATTTGCAATCCCGATAGAACATATCCTACACAGAAAAATGTCATTTTGTTATTCTTTGATACAGGTTGATACTTTAAAAGTCTCATGAACGTCAAGTTGAATACTTATTCCTTATTGCTTATTCGTTACTTATTCATTATTCCTTATTCGTTACTTATTCCTTATTCCTTCCCTATTCGTTACTTATTCCTTATTCCTTATTGATTTCGTTACCTATTCGTTACTTATTCCTTATTCCCTATTCGTGACATATTAGTTACTTATTCCTTATTCGATTTTTTTATATTCTTCCCCTTTTTATCTGTTTATATTCTTATCTCTGGTAATAGTTCTAAATTTGATGAGGTAAAATTACTTTTTATCACCTATTTATAAGTGTGTGTGCTCATCCGATCCTGTTACTTTATGTTCGATACTTATTTGTTACTTATTTGATTTGTATACGTTCTACCTTTTCACTGCTTTATATTCGTATGTTTGAAGATGGTTCTTGGTTCATTGAGGTGAAATCAACCTGTATAAAAAACAGATCAATGATACAACTCTCAACACTAGACCAAAATGACACAGAAATTAAAAACTATAGGTCCCGGTACGGCCTTCAACAATGAGCACAGCTCATACTGCATAGTCAGCTATAAAAGGCCAAGACACGAAAATCTAAAACAATTCAAACGAGAAAACTTATTTATTTACAAAAAATGAACGAAAAACTAATAGTAACACAAAAACAAACAACGACCACTTAATTGCAGGTTCTTGACTTGGGACAGGTACATACTTACATAATGCGACAGGGTTGCAAATTTTAGCAGGGTGTACATCGTTTTGGAGCTAAATTTAATACCTTGTTTAATTCGATGTGTACTCGCTATTGATACGTGTATTGTACGTTGCAACTTTAAAAAATGATTTTCTTGTCTCTAGTAGTAAATTTAGGTTCTAAGAGTTGATATAACCCTTTCAGCGCGTATGTAGCCGTTTCAGGGCTCGACTGATATTGTAACAGATCACATCAAAGACATCAAATAAGGCGATAAGACGAGTATGCAGTCTATATAAGTATCTTTTATTCTTCAAAATAACATTTGAATTGGCTACTTATACTACTAGTATATCATAACAACCGGTTCTCTACAACAAAATACAAATACACATAAACATACATCGTAAGTAAAATCACAAAAATACTGAACTTAGAGGAAAATCAATTCGGAAAATCCATAATCAAATGGCAAAATCAAATAACAAAACGCATCAAAAACGAATGGACAAGAACTGTCATATTCCAAACTTGGTACAGCATTTTTAAATGTAGAAAATGGTGGATTAAACCTGGTTCTATAGCGCTATAACCACAATAAATAAAAAAGTCAAAACATGGTTACATCAGTCATCATCGTTTCATCACTGCGTTTTAATTAATACAAGATTTTTCAGAAGAAAAAAAAAATCTATTTTTTTTCCCTCAAAATTAGTCATAAATGAACAGTCATTCGGACGTATCGCAAATTTATTAAATGACGTCATTGTTTGGAATGTGACATCATAAACGTCGAATTTTCATATCTCTGACACACGAAATCCAGCTATAAAAAAGAACTCAATAGAATACCATACAAAACACGCAAAAAAATACAATAAACAAAATATGATTAAAACAACAGCACGCAAATTTCAAAGCTGTTAAAACACGACAAAAGTAGAACTGAATGTAATCCAGGTGCTAAGGATCAGAAAGCAGTTGATATACACTTTCCTTATATATAAACTAACTGTGTTATAAAGATCAAGAGGACAAGCTCTACCTTCTATGAAATTTAAGATAAATTTATAAACTTAATGTTGAGTTACCTGTGTTGCCCCTTACACGTTGTTTCCATCTTAATTGGTAGTTTTGGGGTATTAACTTGAAACTTGCCAAAAAAATGACCAGCGCTACATGATATATTGACCCATCAACATTGAACAAGTCGGAAAGGTCTGACCACCATATAGGAAGTTAGTGTGCTTGAAAGGTAAGATTCTATATATAATCACATTTTTTTTTAACATTACCGGAAAACTATATAAGCTAGTTAATAATTGTAAATTGCAAAATTGGTGAACATCAGTGCAAGACCGTCAGTGGTAGTCCAGAGTGATAAAAACCATCCTCGTCATGAAAGGAGCTAGACTGCAACTGTGTATTGCAAATCTTATCTATAGTATGTATACTAGACTATTATTGTTTCTTTTTGCTATGCATTGTATTGTCTTATTAATGACTTATATTCACTTTTATCATCCCTATTTCATTAGTTTTAATTTTGCAATCAGTGTTACTGTTTTCGGACATGATATTAAAGATAAAATACTACCACATGACAAAGGAGATAAAATATACGGTTTTATCAGTTACTTTTTAGCTGACTAGTATGTCTTAAAACATGCTGCAGTTCAAAATATTTGTGGTCATTTTCTGTCTTTTTCTTAACTCTAACGGGTTTGTACTAGATGGCAGAACGCAACCTCCATCAATTGTAACTGGACAAGGTATGACAGACAAATATTTTTATATGTTGATGGATCTTGTTACCGATGAGAGAAATGCTCGTTTGAAACAGAGAATCGAAATTGCCAATTTAAAGAGTGCGTTAATTGCCACTCAGCAAAGTGTAACGACTAATTTCCGTTCCAATAACAGTGTTAACGATACTTTGAAAACAGAACTGGATATTTTGAAAGGGGAGAGAAAAATTATGTCCAGCCATTCAAATTTGCAAAACGAATTTAAGTTGGTAAAAGCAGAGTTAAACGAGTTGAATTAAATAATTCTCGAAGAAATCAATACGACAGTCTTTTGGAACAGGAATTATTAAATTTTAGTCAGATAAAAAGTGTAGCCAACCTACAGACGATCTTGAACATAAACGATGATACGAAACGCTTAGATCAATAACATAAGTTCTATTGGTAACGATGTCAACGCGAGGAAGCAGGATATTTGTGCTCTCCACAATAAAGCTGAACTTACATGAATGCAGCTTAGAGGAATCATTGAAAACAATAGAAGAAACTAACTTTACCTCAATTACCCAACAAATGGAGGATTCTTCAAATAAATTGCAGGTGCTTGAAAACGCACAGAATTTATCTGTAAGAAAACTACAACAGGAAATACGTTCAATGTCTGATAGAGGTAGTTATGATCATGGATATTTCAATAAAGTCAGTTTTTTTCCTTTTTTTTTTTATTTCTCAACACAAAATTGGAATTGACACGGACCATTATATCCAATTGATTTCAATTACAACACAATATTAAACAAGAAAGAATTTATCAAAAATTGCAGAAATCCTGATAAAACAAGACATTCACAAGAAATAGGTATTTCGTTAAACATGTTACATTGTCATTCCGGAGCAATTTATAGCTGTCTATTCGGTATGGGCTATGCTCATACTTGAAGGCCCTACGGTGACCTATAGTTGTTTTATTTCTATGTCATTTTGGTCTCTTGTGGAGAGTTGTCTCAATAGCAATCATACCACATTTTCTTTTTTTATATATACATTGGAAAAGTAGTTTGACACTGAACGATGCCAAACAACAAACACTCTATTGAAAACAAAAAGAGATGTCTGTCAGATATTATTTCTATCAAGGACTATTTAAATATGTATCACATGTAATGTCCATATCATTTATTTATTTAGTTGCAGTGACAGTATGTGCCGTAGACAAAGACTACTCTAATCATGAGAAAATAGTGTTTCCCTACATTCACACAAATCTTGGAGTGTCAGATTCTGTGATATCATCTATGACAACTACTGGAATTTTAAATGCGAGAAACCAGGACTTAAATTTGTATCATCAGACATAGCTACAAGCACAAATGGGAACTACTATCTTGAGATAAATGGCCGTGTTATTAGGTATGGCTTATATTCTCCCAAACGGTTATTATCAGTCAGGTACAGTTGTGCATCTAATACTCTTACGTAAAATGATGCACTATCTATAGGCACAGTTTCTATAGGCTCGGACAGCAAACGCATAATTGGAAATATTCGTTCCTGTATATCGCTTTTACAACTTACCGGATAACGGCTATTCATCATGAAGATGAGATCTAGAACTGAAATTGTTCAAAAGTTAGTTAAATAAAAAAAAAGATAACAAAAGACTATTATTTATGCTTTTAAGATCTATAAAATTTCTTCAAATCAACTCATTATTGATATCAGGATTGCAATTTTAAATTTGCGCAGATGCGCGTTTCGTCTTCAAACGACTCATCAGTGACACTCAAATCACAAATATGTTAAGGGCCAGATATAGTACGAAGTGGAAGAGCATTGAGGACCAATAATCCTTGAATGTTTTGCCAAATGTGCGAACAAATCTTTGTGTATAATTTGTAGTTTTTAATGAGTAAATTATAAGTTTAGATAAAACCTGTACCAATGTACAATGTAATTGTTCAGAAATAAATCACAGGCAGAAATCCATGTGTGCTTCAGTGATAGCAAATACCCTTTTTAACGAAATGTGCAGGTAACTGTTTTGACATCACGGCATTAAAAAGCTTTATTTTTATATCACTTAATCAAGTAAGGAGGATGTTGAAATAAAGGCAGCTTTTGGATACCTGGTGTATTCCTTTCTTATAATACATACAATGCTACTCAACAATCAATAAGTCTTAATTTGGACTAAAAATGTTGATCGAAGCATTCCCAGTCAGACTGAATATGAGAACATAAAAGACACGATATCAGTGATCAGTGTGTGTTTTTGTTTGAACAGTTCGGCCGAATAGTACGGAACTGCAAAAAAGTACTAATTCAGGCAAATTTTTGAATACCAGATTCAGAAAGATGTATGAATTTAAACGTGAGAGCTTCAACGATTAATGAAAAACGCGGGCGAAACCTGTTAAGGTGGTACCTAACACTACTGGGAGATAACTCTGTAATATCAGCTTAACGTTTTAATTACGTTGCGTTGTGAAGGCAATATAAAGCTTCTCAATGATCAAAATAAGTGTTTGTCAAACTGCTATATAACCAGTCTAATTTTTCTGACAAAACGCTTGGTTCAAATGTTTTGATTTTTTTATATTTTTGTAAAAGGGTCAAAGTAAATACTTTGTCAAAATTTTATGAAAATTAAACGGGCCAAATTAATTTTAGTGAAAGTGTTGGGTACCACCTTAAAAGCCTGCGTTGACACGGAAAACCAAAATGTTTAAAATTTACTAATTTTAACAGTAGTTACTACTAAAGTTGATTTAAAAATGAAATCTTTAGAATCAGTATATATCGTATTAGGTTAATAGCACACTATGGAACGATTTTATCTTACCGACTATCTTAACATGTGGTGTGTATATGTTGCCTATCACACAGGCCTATCAAAGTGATGTGTCTTTAATACCGTTAGTAATTATATATATAATAAGAACCTAATCCCACTGGTCTATACAAAAACAAATGCCAACATTAACACTTGTAATCTTAAAATGCGTTAAGGAATAGATTACCTCACCTGAATTTTTGCACAAAATTTAGAATTTTTGGTCCTAATGCTTAATAACTTTATACTTTATTTGTTTTTTAACATTTTTTTTTATTCAAATGTTACTGATGAGTCTTTTTTAGACGAAACGAGCGTCTGGCGTAAATGATAAAAATTCAATCCTGATATTATGATGAGTTTATCAATAAATGTATTTCAATCCCTCATCGTCAATTTCGTCGGCTGTTGAAACCTTTTACTATAAGATTTGACTTCAACACCGTTCGGTTTTTATAAAGGGATAATACCGCGTGTATTGAATTAAGCACCGGTTAATAACCGAATATTGAACTCTACTAACCTAATATGGAATATACAGGGTCTCAGTGCGATGTGTTTTAACCAAAAAAAATCCTAGAAATGTATAGGAGGTAAGATAATTTCATATAAATTACATGATCTGATCATTATTTCATTAAATTTTAATGCGTCCTTAACAATAAAGAATCTTATTGTAGTTGGTTTCTTCAGAATGTTACTTTTCGTAATTTGATTATTAGAGCAGTGCCTCTATCAGTTTTTATATAGTTATAATATATAAAGATGGTTCTTCGTGCATTTTTTTTTTATTTATATGTGTTAGAAGTCACTCGAATAATTTATGTTAAATAAACATTAATCTGTTTTAATTTCAAAGTTCTGTTGTATAATTTCTTCTTTGTATAAAGTATCTGATTTCCACACAATTACAACGACATTTGTTTGCAATTTACAAATACTATTTCAATTTCCAGTTGGTTAAGAACGTGCCATTTCATTTTATGATTTAGTCTCATCTTTATTCTACAATATTTTTTTCCGCTTTCTGCATTCTTTGATGAAGGAAATAGAATGTTCCCATGAAATCATTTTCTGCATACCTGTCAGAGTGTTGATTCCAGCTTAATGTATTGTCCATCTTTAGAATATAAGATATGGACACGAGGCTCCTTTGCGCAATATTTGCAAGTTCTCTTCTTCACTCATTGGGCACTGAGGTCCAGAGGTAGCTTGATTTTAGGTCAAAAGGCACAGGTTTAGCTTAGTGAAATCTAGGAAAATTGGAAGACCAATCAGTTCAATTTGTTCCTTCCCGTCACCGATATTTATATAAAAGAAGGTGTGATATGATTTTCAATGAGACAAATTTCAAAAAAAAGAGACAAAATTACAAAAACCAACCATAGGCATCCGTACGGCCTTCAACAATTAGCATAGTCAGCTATGAAAGGCCCCGAAATGACAATGTATAAAAAATCAGACGCGAAAACTAACGGACTAATTCAGTTACAAGCTCCTGACTTGGGACAGGCACACATATACTGAATGTGGCGGGGTTAACAATATAAGCGGGATCCCAACCCTCCCATAACCTGAGAAATTGGTGGAACAGTACAACATAAGAACGAACTATAATTAAAACCGGTTTTTTACTGTATATCCAATCCTTTCAAAGATTAAAAAAGATAGTGATTCCAACTTTTGAACTAATAACTTCACCAAAGCGAAAATGTCTTCAATGTTTGTACCTGCATCATTATCTCAATATAAAAGAACAGGAGTCACGTATAAAGAATGGAAACTATGGTTAAACTATTACCGATATATTCTAAGATGAAAAACTGAACATTCCCGAAACCAAACTAATGGTTACCTCTTTTTCAATGGACTGACAATCAGACCCAAGTTTCAAAGTTATTGTTTGATTAAACTTTTTTGTAGCAAGTTCTAACTAAATCATACATGTATTATAAAAATAAAAAAAGATTATATCATAGGGAACATGTGTAATAAGTTTCAAGTTGATGTAACTTTAACTTCTTCAAAAACTACCTTGACCAAAAACTTTAACCTGAACTTCGCACTATCATTTTCTATGTTCAGTGGGGATGAAATTGGGGTCAAAACTATAATTTGGCATTAAAATTAGAAAGATCATATCATTGGGAACAGATGTACTAAGTTTCAAGCTGATTGGACTTCAACTTCTTCAAAAACTACCTTGACCAAAAACTTTAACCCGAAGCGAACGGACGCACAGACGGACGAACGAACGGAGGCACAGACCAGAAAACATAATGCCCCTCTACTATCGTAGGTGGGGCATAAAAACGCAAATACAATAAAATCAACCATTCTGCTTTCTTTTGCATTTACAATACTCGGGCATATCAATCAAAATAAAACAGTTGGATTTGTACATGATTGACGAACGTGCTAATCGAGAAGAATTGTCTCTATGTAGGTTACTCTTATCTTTGAAAATTTCCCCACTTATGCAATTTTACGGTACGTATTTGCTTGCACATTATTTAACAATTATCATGTTTAGAATACTGACGGTCAATTTCTTATTTATTCTTTACTCTAATGGATTTTTGTTTGACGATAGAACGCAGCCTCCAACTGTAACTGGACAAGTAATGACAGACAAACATGTTTATATGTTGATGGATCTTGTTACCGAGGAGAGAAATGCACGTTTAAAACAAAGTATAGAAATTTCCCAATTAAAGAAGGAGTTGGTTGCCACTCAACAAGTTGTAACTACATATTTCCATTCTAGTCACAACGGCAATGATACTTTGAAAACGGTACTGGACATAATGGAAGGGAAATATACGAAAAATGGTATCGAATTATTCCAATTTACAAAATGAATTTGAACTGGTTAAAGCAGAGTTAAACGAGTTGAAGTTAAATAATTCTCGAACAAATCGATACGATAGCCTTTTGGAACAGGAATTATTAAATGTTAAGCAGCTAAAAAGTGTAGCCAACCTACAAACTATACTGAACTTAACTGGCGGACAACAGATAACGAATAACAAAATAAGCTCTATTGATAACGATGTCAGTACTAGGAAGCAGGATTTTGTTGCTCTTTTCAATAAAGCTGAATTAACAGAACGCAACTTAGATCTAGCATTGAAAACAATAGAAACTAATTTTAGTTCACTAATCCAACACACGGACGATTCTTTAAATACATCATTTTCGTATATAGAAACGCAATTACAAATGCTGAAAAGTATGCAGAACGTATCCACAGGAAAACTAGAAAAGGAAATACATTCTATGTCTGATAGAGGTATTGTATGGTCAGGTGCATTTAATGTTGTCTTTTTAGATATGGTGTCGTTTTTTTTCAATATGTTGTTTAAGAAATTCATAAAGAAAAACATAAATGAGAAATGTGTGGTATATATCAATCACTGTACTTTTCTTCATAATCTGAAGAAGATGTACACATCATCAACATATCTCGATACATTGGAAAATACTCGTGAAAACGTAGTCTAGTGAATAAAATAACATTCAATCAAAATGAAAACAGTCAATTTGATTTTGGTATTTTTCTATATAATGAGGCGGACATTAACGGAAGGCAATGGGACAATTCTATACACGAGACAAAATGACACAAAAATTAACAAATATTGGCTACCGTGTAACCGTCAACAATAAGTAAAAACCGTACAACAAAGTCAACGAAAAATTTCCCGGCAGGGAATGAAAAGTGTTATAAATTCAAACGAGTTAACAAACACCCTGATTTATGTACAAACAACGAAACAAAAATCAGATATGATATACACAAAAAAAAAAAAAACACGTTTAATAATTTCATGCGTCCGAAGCGCTTTTTCTGTTTTATCATTTATTCGGCCATGATATTATTCATGCACATTTTAATTTTCTGGTAAGGTGAACAAACAGAAAAAATATTTCTGGAACGTTGACTATGTAGTCAAGGCTAACTGAATTAAATTGTAAATAAAATGAACAAAAAAATCAAACCACAAAGTTCGACATCTTGAGGTATCTATTTTCTAAAAAATAAATAAAGTTCCCGTTTGAATGGTTTTACACTAGTAATTTTGGGGCCCTTTATAGCTTGTTGTTCGGTGTGAGCCAAGGCTCCGTGTTGAAGGCCGTACTTTAACCTATAATGGTTTAATTTTTAAATTGTTATTTGGATGGAGAGTTGTCTCATTGGCACTTACGCCACATCTTCCTATATCTATATAAGTTGGTAATATATTTTGAAAATATCGATTGGATTTGAAATGACATTTTTTTTACTGGGATCTCACTTTTGTCAAACGATAATGTGACCACTGAATTACAGTCTCTTGACTTGGGACAGGAATTTACGGAATGTGGCGGGTTAAACTATTTTGAAGGTGCGACAGCTCTCCCCTAGCATGGTACAGTAAAATAGCAGAAAAATGTTCAACAAAAGAACAAATTATAAAGATCAGTTGAAAAAGGTTTAACTCATCAGATCGATGCAATGCAGAAATTCATCTAACAAAACGTACAGTAGATGGCACTTTTTCGATTTGAAGGTACGTGTGAACGAGGCATGCCTCAAAGCTAGAGCTCACACCTAATAACATCTAATAATAACAGCATTTGAATATTGTTGAATTAAGATTCATCTCGGCTAGTATAGTTTTTAAAGTAAACTTATGGTATTAGTTGCATCAATGACTTGTATTTTTAAGAAATCTAATAAACATGTACGTCGTTGCATTCGTTATAGATTCGTAATTTGCATACCATATATTTGTCTAGTTGCAGTAACATCATGTGTCACAACCAAAGCCTATTCGAGTGGTGAGAAAATACTATTTCCCAACATGCACACAAAAATTGGAATCACAGATATTATGATATCGTCCATGAAAACTACCGGAATTTTTAAATGCGAGAAACCTGGACTTTACCTTATATCCTCATTCATCATGACAAACACCAATGGATATTATTATCTTACGAAAAACAGACGTGCAATTGCGTATGGTTATTTTTCTATTAATATTGGCTACCAGACAAGCACAATAGTGCAACTGGTACTCTTAAATGCAAATGATACATTATGTATACAAACTGGTAACAGCAAGGTAATACTGGGAGGTGGTAATTCCTGTTAATCTATATTACAACTTACCGGATGATGCTTATTCATCTTACAGAATGAAATCAGAATGAAATCAAGTATTCTTTTGACAATTTAGTTAAACAGAGACATATGATAATTGATGTGATAATTGTATTATATATGTTTGTGGTTCAAATAATAAAATATAAAAAAGGTGAATTGGTTTTACAAGTTGAAAATACACTAAAACACAACTTGTATTAAATAATGTTTGTCGACAGTCTTAGACTGTATCTTTTGATCTACAAAAACGTAAAATATACGACGAATAATAAGTAAAAAAAGTGCCGGAATAATTTATACTTATTGACTGCTATGAGGACAAACTTTTTTTTCACTTAGTGTTCTTTTAAGAAACTGCAGGTACATACTTCGACTTTCCTTACACTGCAACACTGACAACTCTTCCAAATAAAATTCTTTGGGTACATCACCATTTTTGTTAGTTGAAACTGCCGACGTAAAAATTCCGAAAATATGTATTTTTATTGTTGTTATAAATTAAATTATTTCAACTCAGTGTGTATTTTTTTTAAATATAATTATAGAATATTTTGACGAAATTGTCTGACATAGAATATTTACCGGTTAATAGTTTCACAACCATGAATAGAATATAGATAATTTCACACACGCGCGAAGTAAGAAACTATACGTAATTCTTTACAGTTTTTATTGTCTCGGCTTTTTTTTCGCAGTATGCGAGACATATGTATTTACTACTAGTATAGGGGTATGTGGTGGTGGCGGCGGTTTAAGCTGATTATACAAAGCTTATATTTCAGAAGGTAGATGACGTGGACGTTTAAAATCTTTTAGGCAAATACCTTATGTTGTGAAGTTGTCGTCTGACTGTCATATGTCATTGTTCTTGGCCTCATTATTAATCAAAGAGCTGAATAGCTGTGAGGGGAAAGACGGCCCTTGTTTCCATTTCATTTTTTTTTTGGGGGGGGGGGGTATCTTTTGATAGTCTTCATATAAAGAATGAAAAAAAGAACATGTAAACCCTCGGACTTTTGTTTACTTTGAAAGTTGTTGACCTACAAATTAAAGTATTGCATGTTGATGTTTGAATCATCTACAGCAAACATCATTATGTTTAAATTCAACAAATACCATTTTTTTTATTAGTGTACAATCTTTGAGAATGATTTAAATAACCAGTGAAGGATATCCCTACTTCTGCGTGATGTGGCATTCCAACAATGACGTCACTATAACATTTAGAATATCTCGTCATACTGAGATTACCGGATTGTAAAAGAAACGTAAATAGTGTAAAGGAGAGCTCAATTTACGATAATTTCAAGAGAAACATAAGGAAAATGTGTAAAAAAGTGTTTAAAGTCAATCTATTCATTTGTGTCTCCCCATCTCATCAATCTCAGTAAGATTTCTTGGGGGGTTTTGCACACTATAAAAACAAAATGAATGATGTGAGGGAATATCACTCTGGTCAACCCCTTAGGGGATTGACGGCTTGAAGCCGTCTTTCCCGAAAAACTGCTGAACAAAGGAGTGTTTTTTTCATATAAATTTCGCACTAATTACATGTATGAGTAATGGGATAACTATACTTGTAGTGTTTACATGTCTGTAAAACAGAGATCACCTGACCTCGACATCATTCATTGATCAGTGATCAAAGTAAAATTTACGTGATTAGGTCCGTATCTCAGAAACTACTATTGTAAGGGTCATATGTATGGCTCGCAGCTTTCATCTGACATTGACGTTATTTTCAAGGTTCTATGGTCAATGTTCAGTGTTGTGTTTTGGTCTATTTATTATGTACTGTAACCAATAAGTAATCCAAATTTGGTGTATGGAACAATCGTAAAGTGCCAATACTATAAGCAGTATATTGTCTATATTTTGTGCATGGATGCAACGGACACGAAAATTAATAAAAAAATCTATAATTCCTTTACAGTAGTGTCATCTTATTGTTTTGACTGGCATTTTTTGTAGATTTAATTTTTTATTTCTGTAGTTTCTATAACTACCTGTGACGAAAAAGTGTTTAAGTATGAGGACTTTAACTAAAGTGTGTATTCTTGTGTTTGTGCTTTGTTGTTTGGTGTCTACGTTCCACACGTCTACGGACGACAAATGCCAAGTATACTCTTTAACAGGGTTACCCTAAATATCTCTGGTAGCGTGATTAAGGGAATCCTGGTCACATAAATAAATAAATGGATCCTGGTGTAGTCTGAATGAAGTCTTGCAAGTTAACATAAACACAAAAAGTCGATTAAAAGTTCAATACTGTATTATTCAAAATCCAAAGAACATGTAACAGTAATACAAGTTTACAACATCTTAACTGCAGGCTCAACAATACCGTGACATAATCCTAAATCTCCTACGTACACACCTCTCGTACACAAAATCGTGTATCCTCTCGTATATCGTATATGGTCTCACTATCTATGTCTCTCTTTTATACTACTGTAGTAACCTGATTACACTATGGTTAAATGACTCTGAACAAAGAAATATTCTACAGGAGCTAAATTACAGGAGCTCGGAGCCATGAGCTAAGGTCAACCGAAGCTAAGGTCAATCGAGACACCTGTATAAACTTAGCAAAGGGGCACCAGCTGATTAACATGATTGATTTGACATTTAACAAGTACAATCTGATTGAAGAAGATAATCATAGATAGTAAGGAATTACTTTATAACAGTTAATGCAGCTAAGTAATTAATATAATTATAGCATGATCATAAAACCCAGTGATGCATGTAATAAACGAAAAACGTTACAGAGCACCCTCTTAGCCCTGAACTTCCACTGTTAAGTTAATGCACCTTACAAAAAGTAAAACTATGAAAATAACTCATATCATAATGAAATCTAACTAATCCTGGAACACCAAAAAACTTGGGATCCAAGAGTACCTTAAAAGTCAAAATAAAATTTGTTACGATTGACACCAAGCAAATAGTAGGGTCACAGGTTCCAAATTATTTTAACGACTTTAAAATAATATTTGAGAACAAAATTAAAGTCTATGTAAAAAAAAACCACATAAGCACCCATCACAACACGAAATATAAAAAAAATATATATTTGCTAACAAGTGCTGACAAGGATTTATTTAAGTCTACAACTTTTTTTTCTAATGTAGTTAATCATTGTTCAAATGCTTCGTGACACAATAACAATAGGTGTAGGGTCTCGTGCACCAATTTGTACTTTTGAAGAGCTCCGTGACACCATAACAATATGTTTAGGGTCTAGTGCACCAAATAAAGTTTAAATTTCGACTATTAACAGTCACAGAAAAACTTATGCATAAAACAACATAGTTAACACAATAAATAAACAATTGTTCAAAAAGTCACTTGGTTTATTCACTATCTTAGCTTCTTCAGTCGTTTCATTTTGTTTTTGTTCCCCTTTTTATCAGGCCGTCCATGTCTGGGTGACCGACACCTGTCTTCTGGTGTCGATCTCCTCTACGCAAATCTGTTTCACAAGAATCTCTACGGTCCCCTTCTCGGTTCCGGAAATTCTGGTGGACGATTTTTAAATATCGGGGATCTGCCTCTTCCACGCCATCTATCACGGTTATAAAATCGCACTCGGGATTCTATTCCGTTATTCCGTGGGTAATTATCAGGAACATTATTTCTGTCGACATTTTCTCTTCGTGTTCCTTCTGCTTCTGTAGTTACATCTTATCACTATTCCAGTCTTCAACTTCAAATATCGGCCGCTGAACTGGTTTGAAATGCTTGCTAACAAGATCCTTCTCTCCAATTCTTAAGCATTCTTCATGCATTGAATTATCTACCGCCTCCTGCAGGGTATTGTGTCTGGTTCGCTTGACAGCAAGGCGAAAATCCTCTGACTCTCCGCACTTGTCAAGGAACACTTTAATAGAGTTCTCCTCTAAAATTTCAGGACTGCCCGGATACGCTCTACGGTACAAATCCTCTATGGCTTGACCAAAATCTCTCAAAGATTCTTCCGGTTTTCTTTTTCTCAGTGTTGCCTCTGACACATACCTTTCTTTCATAAGTATGTCCAAATCTCTCTTCCATCTTCCGTTTCAATTGTTCAAAATCTCTTTGAATAATTAATGGCATCCCGACTGCAAAAGTCTCAGCTTGTCCTCTTAAAGTCCTTAGTAGTACCCTAAGTGCCTTTTCATTAATCCAAACATTTAGCTCGGATACATTCTCAAAGTATTGAATAAATTCATTCCAGACGTAATCGCTTACGCCGGAAAACGTTCTACGGACAGGATATTCGTTCACTGGTCGAACATTTCTCACACAAAAACACCTGGTTTTCGGCATATCCACAGTTGATCCATTTGCCTGGTTATGAAAATCTGGCGATTAAAATTGTTTTGTCGATGTGCCCATGTTTTCCGATTCGTGCCCGAATAACTCCATTTCCGTGTTCCTTTGCTTGTTAAAAACAGGGCTATTAGGACTAGGACAGGAATAAGAGGGCACTTCATCTGAGTCAAAGGGTTATCGCTTTCATCCATTATGGTGCGAGCTGGAGTCCTATAAATATACATTTTATGACTGTCATCAGACCTCCGTCTCGGGCCATGTTGGTGGAACGTTGCCTATTTTCTGACAATTTAGAACGGAATTCCATATTAATTTTAAAACAATTTTACAAATTAATAGTCCTATTATCACCAAAAGCCCAATTATAACGTATTCCTGAGATTTCTGTACAACCCGGTTGTTAGGAAAATAAATCTATGCTGATGCGACGAGGTCGCTACTGAGTGTAAGCAAAATAACCCATATTTGCCAAAATTTCTTCCAACCATTTCCTCCGTCTTTTTTCGTAATGCTCATCTCCTGGATAACTCTATAATGATTTTTCTTGGGTAACAGTGCCCGATGTTCCGGCGATACCGGACATCTGGCATAGTCACAGTATTAACAGTCATTAACAGTACGTCCAGTGGCAGGCGAACTACCTACTCAAGATTGTGCAGGGAAAATAACTTGATTTCTAAAGTAATCCTGCCTTACGATGGTCTTGATGTATAGATTCTGCGTACTGATGTTGTTTATCATCTTAACAACATGTTTTACTGTTCTTTCATTTGTTTTTGTTCTATTATTAATATTACTTTTACTGTTGAATGGTTTTATGTGATATCCGTTTGACGTGGCTCGGTACTTATACATCTCGTCAATGTGTGTGTATTGGCTTCCATTTTTTGGTGGTTTGTTTTATATATGCGACTCTTTGTAATTCTTTTGTTCTTATTACGTTACTCTGTACTTTAAACGATCCCGTCAGTATTATTTTGGTCTATTATATGTCATTATGATATATTTCTATTATGAATTACTATATACGTTGAACCACAAACGTCAAAATCATTCAATCGCGTAATGGAATTAACTATTTTTGGATTCTCATAAATTCTACCTATAACTTTTGGACTAGTTTAAATCTCGGTCTATTTCTGTAATTTGTTCTTACATGCTTTTGATTTTTTAACTCTGTATGCTTACATTGCCTATGTAAATTTTAAAACTGTTTGTATGCACATTGAATAACAAATGTATGTGACGTATAAAAAAAAATTATGACGTCAGGCACTCAAGTCAATCCATGTGTTCGTAGATAGATGTTTTTGTGTTCTGTTAAATTGTCCCTTTTAAAATTGTTATGCGTAGATGACTGATGTACTCATATTTTGACTATTTTATTAATTGTAACTGTTTATTTAACGCATCATGTAAATATAACAGAATTTGATGATACTGTTATTAAAGTGAGAGGGTTAGCACTATAGAACCAGGTTTAATCCACCATTTTCTACATTTGAAAATGCCTGTACCAAGTCAGGAATATGACAGTTCTTGTCTATTCGTTTTTGATGCGTTTTGTTATTTGATTTTGCCATGTGATTATGGACTTTCCGTATTGATTTTCCTCCGAGTTCAGTATTTTTGTGATTTTACTTTTTACCTGAGAGAGCATTGGAGCCTGAGTTGATGTCCTTGTTGTTGTTCTTGGTGTTTCCATTATGTTATTACAAGTTCGTTGAAGTCACACACAGTAAATCCCACCGCTGCCACCAATGTGACGAAAAAGCTGTTTAAGTATGAGGACTTAGACTAAAGTGTGTATTCTTGTGTTTGTGCTTTGTTGTTTGGTGTCTACGTTTCACACGTCTTCGGACGACAACTGGTCACATGAATAAATAAATGGATCCTGGTGTAGTCTGAACGAAGTCTTGCAAGTTAACATAAACACAAAAAGTCGATTAAAAGTTCAATACTGTATTATTCAAAATCCAAAGTATATGTAACAGTAATACAAGTTTACAACATCTTAACAGCAGGCTCAACACTACGGTGACATAATCCTAAATATTCTACGTACACACCTCTCGTACACAAAATCGTGTATCCTCTCGTATATCGTATATGGTCTCACTATCTATGTCTCTCTTTTATACTACTGTAGTAACCTGATTACACTATGGTTAAATGACTCTGAACAAAGAAATATTCTACAGGAGCTAAATTACAGGAGCCCGGAGCCATGAGCTAAGGTCAACCGAAGCTAAGGTCAATCGAGACACCTGTATAAACTTAGCAAAGGGGCACCAGCTGATTAACATGATTGATTTGACATTTAACAAGTACAATCTGATTGAAGAAGATAATCATAGATTGTAAGGAATTACTTTATAACAGTTAATGCAGCTAAGTAATTAATCTAATTATATCATGATCATAAAACCCAGTGATGCATGTAATAAACGAAATACGTTACATACCTATTATAGTTTGTTTTGTGTAAATAACAGGTTAAAACACTAAATTAGTTTAAAAGACGCAAATAAGGAGCAATAACTCATTAATGAGTCATTCAATTTTTTCACTTTAATTCTCATTTTTTGTAGATTTGCTGATCATTTTTTACTTTGATTATTTTATCCATCAAATATAGTTTTTGGATGACTAGACAAACACATGAAAATTAGTACACACAAAAAAGGAAGATATATTGAACCGTCTGAGTATCGTACTTAACATTATATTTCAAGGACAATAACTCATACAAGCTTAAGGGTACATCAATGATGTCTTTGACTTTGGTAAATCTTTTGTAGTCTTATTTTGCTTATCATTCTACCTTAAACCAATCATGTTTGTATTGCACACGCAGTTTTGCCAATAAACATATCTATAAAAAAAAACATAGATAACATTTCGCTGTAAAGTTTCAGAAAGTGATTTTTTATAAAGTTAATGATTACAATTGACAATGACATGTGATAGCATTAATAAAGGGCCATGTAAGTTAAAAAGAAGAAAACTCTTTTATTCATTTTTGTCTGAAAGCCTTTATCTATGTTGGATGATGCAAATGATGAGTGGCGTTGTTGGATATCAAGCAGGCAAATTAAATGCATTTAAATTTGCAAATGGACCTTGCTTTGTTCTACACAGCTACTTTTGAACAGGTACTATTTTTGTACAAAAAATCAGTAGTACTGGAAATCTTCTTCTAATATTCAGTACTATTTTGTTACTTTAAAATTATTGTAATATTTAGGTACCTGTACTTTATTTGTACTTGAAATTTAGGTACTAAAGATTTTTGGTTACCATCGTTACATTTTCAGCATTTTGAAAGTTTTTCTATTTCAAATCTCTTAAAATTATGATTTTCAAACATGGAATATTGTATTATTTCTGTACCAAAATTTTTAGTACAAATCAAGTACTGTAAAGTACAAGTACCTAAATATTACAATAATTCTAAAGTTAAGAAATAGTACTTAATATTAAAAGTAAATTTGCAGTACTACATAATTTTAGTACAGAAATAGTACCTTTGCAAAATTAGCTGTGTAGGCAATCTCACTGAACCAATTATTGAGCATGCTTGTTCTCAATGCAAAAGTTCGCAGAAAGACATGCCACCCTACCACAGGTGTTTGTCTCAGAATATTTGTTTTGTGCATACCTTTATATAATTATAACTTTTAAACAGTTTAAGTGACGCCACCAAAATTAAAATTTGATCTGTATTTTGTGGTAATTGTGTACAAGTTTGACAACATTTGGTTGAGGAAAACTCAAGTTATAGAACTGAAACCAATTTTGGCACGGTATATATGTGCAGACAGAGAGAGGGGTAAAACTAAATGCCCCTCCACTACAGTGGGGCATAAAATTGCAATTTTTCCATTTGTAAAAGGACATACCTCTTGAACGGTTACAGTGATGCCATCAAACTTAATCTGTAGATCGTCATATTAAGCATTATATACAAGTTTTATAATAGTCGGTTGAGGCAAACTAAAGTAAGAGAACGGTAACCAATTTTAGGATGTACAGATGGACAAAGGTAAAACCTAATAAACTCTCCGCTACATCGGGGGCATAAAAAACAAGTCCTTGGCATCTTGCAACTCGACGATAAGAAACCCTCATAAAAAACATACCAATCCAACAGCACCATTATTCCAAAGGAGGCACAATCATCTCACAGATTATCATTACATTGTATGTTGTCTATTTTTGTGTGGGTAGGCAGTAGAAAGGTTCCCAGTGCTGATGGATTAATGATCATTATACTAAAAATGTTTCAAATATATTGGTGTATTCACTGTTCTCTCATGTGAACCACAGTCTACTCCACTTCTTTTCCTAAGTTTTTATATTTTTAGAATTTGTTTGTCCTATTCATTAACTATTTCCAGCCAAATAATCGTAACAAATATCTGTATCTGCTTATCTGTTATTTGAATGTTTGATTTTTTTGTGTGCTACAATAGACTTTGATGGGCAAATTATGCCAGTAATTATTGGATTTCTGTTCATATTATAGTTTGTAACTTGCTAATATTACCAGCAATAAAAATGCTTTTAAATCAGAAATCATTGAAAAGTTTCATAAATGTGAATAGTGCAACTTCTTGAGTATCACCACAATAAAACTCACATTTTATATCAAATACGTATAGCAGTAGCCTAAAGTGGTTAGTTTTTCCTAAAGGAAAATCACAACAATTTAACTAACTTTTTGTTCATTTTTCAAAATTTGCAATATTAAACATCAGTTACGTAAAATGTAATTAATTTATTCAGTGAATTTCTCATACCAGAACTGGTATTAACTGAACTCCAGTTCAAACAAAATTTCCTGCTGATTATGATGTGCACATATTTATCCACATGACTGAATTGAAATTTTAAAAGTCAAATTTTTACTAGAGAACTGGCCTAGTATAATATTTAAACAAGTCAATAGGTAGAATTCACTTCTGCAATGTTGAAATAAAAACTTGTAGTATAATTTTCACATAGATTTGGCAGGAAAAATCACATGTGTCAATTTAAGCATGTGGTTTAACAAAATCGTAATCAACAGACTAGAATCTGTTTTTAAATAAAGAAAAAGAGAAATGTAAATATTTATTGATAAACAATGATGAATTCCTCATTTATAACAAACATTCTGACATCAATAACATCTCAAAACATACTTATCAATCACACAGCATACAAAGGTTGAAATAGACTTGAAATAAAGTGTTTTTAGGGGAGGACCACAATATACCCTTAGATGAAATACTAGTAGTAGTAAAAGGCTGTTTTAAGTTATGTTTCTTGAACTGCCCAGAATGCTTAATAATGATATTTAAGTTTCTATTGCAAAGTAGCATTTATATGTCATAGTAAAGTATGCTACTTTCAAGGACAAAAATGTAGGCATATTATTATTTTTTTTAGCTTAAAATGTGTTTCTGGGGTACACAACATACAGTACATACATCCTATAGTAATGGTAACTTAAGACTGGTGTACTTAATTCTATATTATTTATATTTTCCAGTGAAGTTCTATTTCAAGATTTTATTGCAACACCATCCTTTAAATCGAGTAGGGTAAAGAACAATTGAGAAAGTATGTCTAGAACAAAATTAAATTTAGAGGCATTAAAAGCTATCAAATTTTTTTAGCATATGATATAAGAGAAAACCATGCTAAAATACATTGTTCTCTAATATTTTCATATTATTTTTTTGCTGGTTGTGTAATACACAAAAAAGTACTGTCATGTCACAAATATGAAATACAATATACATATATATATATTTTGATTATCACAATTCTAAAATACATGTATATGTTATTTATACCCTGCTTTACAAGACATATCAAAAGCTTTTAAGGTGGTACCTAACACTACAGGGAGATAACTCTGTAAAGTCAGCTAAACATTTTAATTACATTGTGTTGTAAAAGGAATATTAAGCTTCTCAATGATCAAAATTGGTATTTTTCAAACTGCTATATAACCAGTATAATTTTTCTGACAAAAAGGTTGGTTCAAAATTTTTGAAAATTTTGATATATTTTTGTTAAAGGGTCAAAATAAATACTTTGACAAAATTTTAAGAAAAATAAACCAGCCAATTTAATTTTAGTGAAAGTGTTGGGTACCACCTAAATGATATCAAATATATAATCATAAATACTGCAAATTATATCAATGCCTTCCCTCTCTGTGGAAAACATCTTATATCTACTAATTCATTAAACAGAACCATGTAACTACTGAGGATAATTTCATATTCTCTTGGTGTATTAATTTATCATTAAGAAATTAACAAGCAAAATTTGTGATCTTTGCTCCCAATTATCCCTTATGACCTTTGGTTTTTCAAAGAAAAAAAACTTTTTGTTATAAATTATTTCTGTTTAATAAGTAATTTCGACAAAAGGGACGCTAAAAGTTTATAAAACTTATCATAGTGGACAAAGTTAAATTTCACATACAGTTATTAGTTTCCAATGTAATAAAACAATTTTTAATGCTTAAATTATTCATATAAAAAGTTAAACAGGAAGTAAATTTCAATACAGTTATAAAATTTGAAAATGCAATCCACATATAAATAGTTTGAGATGCATTAGAAGGGAAGTTTGAACTGAAATGAAGACATGACATCTAAAACAATTGTATAATCAATTTTAACAACTGACAGCATGTATATAATATTTTATCAATTAAAACTTACATTGCAGAACTATTGGACAGCACAAATACCGGATTTCAGAACATAATACAAAATATTAATGGGACATTCTTTAATAACCTTTTTGAGAATGCATCAAAATTGATGTTTCCTCACCTATTAACATGTCTAAATTAAGGTTGTTAAAAGTAAAATGAAATTAAAATCTCAAAAAGAGTATCCTTTGTAAGATTGGTATCTAACAAATATAATACTTTAAAACCAAATACTGATCTAAAAATAAATAAAATTTGAGAGAAAACAATTAAATCATTATGGCACTAAATGAAAAGTCAATAAGTAACACTACATTGAAGTTGCACTCTGTTTTAAAGGAGGAGATTCCTTAGGTCAGACATCAGAATGATAGTAATTCAGTCAACATATGTAATGATATAAAATACAGTGATTTTTTAATCAGAAAATACACAAAAAATGAAAATTACTAAGAATTAATTTTGTAATCATTTCACGATTTGAATAAAGAGAACATACATCTAGAACATACTGTAATTGTTCTCTTCACAAAAGAACATTTTATATAATTTTTAAAGCAGCTAAAGTGAGGTTTTTGTTGACTTTTTCCAGTAAATAATCTAAAGAATTCTTAACCTCTCTTATATCCTATATATTATACAATTGTTTGGTTATAATTTGTTGTTACTTATTTTAAGTATGGGTGCATCATATCTCAATTACTTTATAAGGAGATTTCATAACTCTCTTAGTAATGGAATTCTGTTTTAACTTGTAGAACAAGACATTTGCTGCATTAAAACTTGTTTATAAACATGACAAAGTTTAAATAACAAATGAACACCAAGTGCAATACTAGTTTCCAACAAAAAAAAAACTTAAAAAAAAGTTTCCAGTATAATAAATGTCATAAAATTTGCTGGAAGCTCAAAGAAAATAATACTTTCTACAATAAAAACAGTAGCAAAAGCATGGACGGCAACAATCTGATTAGAAATGAAAAATTCAAAAACTTGGGACGGAGCAGACAATCACAACTTTTGGATTAATTAGTGTCTTTTAGTGACCAAATATTACATGTTTATCCTAATAAAAACCTATGTTGAAACAAAAAGTATACTGAATAGAAATCAATTGAGATATCCTTTATTTACAATTAAATGATGTTTAATTGGAGTTTTAACAGGAATGATGATTATGTTGCTTAGAAAAAAGATTATTTGTTTACAGAAAGCATTGTTCAACTCATACTTTTTACATTTCCATATGAAATAAACTGCAAAATCTGAGTCAGTACCATAATTATTTACCATATTTTGTTAAAGTTTACATCACAATGGACATATTTACTATGTTGGAAGTTGAAGTTGAAGTACCCATACTTTCATCTACCATAAACCAATATCTTAGCTCTCCTTAAATAGTATTAACAATTCAGCATGGTTCATATTTAACATTTGAAATGCAAGTATAGCACTACGATATTGCAACTATGAGCATGTGCTGAAAACTATTGAGCAAGACATCACCGCACAAAAAGTTTGCCGAAATAGAAATGGAAATAAAAAGTACAGAAATAATTATATCTAAAATATTTAAAAAAACAGCAGCAGTTCAATAAAATACAATACTATAACAAAAATATGACAATACATTAACAAAATTATCATATAACTTTCTCATGATCTTATGGACTATAGAGTTGTCATGATATATGTGCATAGATATTAGTCTCTTTCTGAGATTCCTATTGGTTGATCATAGCACCATGATCACATGATTAACACTTCAAAGATTATAGTCACAAAACTTCAATATTTTATAAAACCAGCAGGATTTTGTTATTGCTACAGTGTCTGTATTTCTGATGGTTATTTTTATTATATGCATATGTTTTATATAAAAAATTTCTAGGAAATAAGTTTACTGAATCATGAACTTTAAATTATATAGAAACTGTGCAAAATGAGAAAGACAAGCAAAGAGCCTGTGATCTATGGAGTCTTAGCATATTTTGAAATATATTTAGATCAAACATAATTTTAGTAAAATTATTGCAATAAAATAAACAAAAATTTTTAACATTTTTTGTTTGATTACAAGTCATATTGAGTTTTTTTCAATTTGTATACTTGCAATTTTTATTTTTAATGCACAGTAATATTAATACCAATCTCTCAAGGTTTTATTTTCATGGATAAATTTGTTACTTCGAAAGTGAAAATAAAAACCTTTGTATCATTATAGCCTGTGATATTGTTTAAAGATTACAGCCCTTTTTTCAAATTTGGAATTCATTCGACAAAGTAGTAAGAATAAAGCCTCTTTTTTACACTTCAGCAAATCTATGAATAGTTTATATTCAATTTAATTATAGATCAACCACTGCATCAGTTAATAAATTAAACAATATTGTCCTAACTTCATATGACTGTAGGTGTGTATATCAAATGGAATCACATGTGTGTTATGACTTAAGGTTTTGTGTATCAATGGTCTCAATATAACATGTTTACTTTTAAATCAATGACAATTGAAGATGATACATTTCAAAATCTTCTATTCTGTCAGCGTAGACTTAAAATTTTAATCTCTAACAACAATAACACAACAATTTCATTTTCATAATGTTCTATATACATTATCTATAAATACATAATAAGAACACAATAACAAGTCTCTAGTCCTGTGATTATAGTATTTATATAATCACAGGGAATGTCTCAAACATTATTTTGGCACCATATATATATAGCAAATAGCAGTGACATTTTCTTCACAACCTTAATCATAAAAATCACAACTTCACATAAATACAACAAGTATGATCACAAACAAACAAACAGCTTTCATGATTCAGAATACAGATAACTTTAGCATTAAGCAAACATCTGTCATGGGCTGTTTTCTGGCTTCACCTATGCAATGGGCCATATTTTCATATTTACTATTATGGTTATTGGTACACCAGTAGGCCATATTTTTACTCAGTTTCAATTATGTCTATTGATACATCAGTGGGTCATATTTTCAATCAGTTTCAAGTGTGGTTGTTGGTACATCAATAAGACATACTTTTTTTTATCAGTTTCAAGTAAGGTTATTTCTATATCTTAGTCCATGAATTGATATGTCTATGGTCACATGACATTTGTACTTGAAGGTTTGTCTTATCTCTCTGTCAGGAGTAGTCCAATCTTCTTGTATGGGACTGAAGCCACATCATTCTATAAAACAAATATATAACAGTCTAAAGAAATACATACATGTTTTAATGTGTTTTAAGAGGCAGTTTCTTCAGCAAATCTGTCTTATTGGGTTATTTTCTGCTGCAATTTTGAAATTTGTAGAATACTATAAATTCAGAAATTATTGAGTGCATTTATTTTGTGGTTTTATCCATTTTAGACTAATATGCGATTTTGATTATTGCAATATTGAGAAAAAATCCTGAAAATATGGAAAATTTCAAAATGCAAGTTTTATTGATTGTGATTATAACCCTATCTCAATTTTCGCTTTAATTGCTGAATTTACAGTACTAAGATTTACAGCTACAAATGTATCAACTTGGTAATCTTCTATCACCTATTTAGATGGCATTACTATTTTTGTGTGCACACATTTCCAACATTATAGGAAAATGTTATATTACACACACACAGCCCCTGATATTAAATTGTTAGAAGACTTCCTCTTTATGATCTTTAGGAATTCATCTAGGAATCAGTTCTATAGCAACTGTTAATAAATCATTAGAGGTTTAAATGGTTTGCATGAGATATTCCAGCAAAGGCAACCAAACTTTTAAATTGCTTATATGTGATAGAAGTGATAATACTGAATTACCCATTAATATTAGAAGGTTCTGAAGCCACCTTGGCTTTGAGGGTTGTCTGGAAAGATGTCATAGTATCTATCAGCTGTTGACGTTCCTTTCCCTGTAATTGGAAGGAAAAAAAAATCAGATGTTGAATTACCTAGCAGAATGTTTTTTTATTATCAATGAATAAGTTTTCGTTTTAGTATATACATTGCTGGTTATCTGACAATGCAAAATTTCAAATTTAGTGAAACTTTTTATCTGGAGTTTTCATATTGTTGTCTTTTTTAAATATAATTCTCTTACATATTTATAGACTTATGAATGAACTTTGAATCATATATAAATCTATTCATACTAGTGGTTTTTTAATGACTTTCTAGATCAAAAGTTTTTGTATCTTCATATTATGTTTATGTTTTCTAAACTGTATAGCTACTGGTCCAAAACTTTGTTTAATTGTTTTGAGAGATACCAGAAAGCAATAGTAATAGTATAAGGCATACAAATCTGCTCCAAACATACATAACTTCCATCAAAATTGACCTTCGTAATTGAAAACAATACATATATTTCAAAACAAAATATGCCAGCCTAAATTAAAAGGTTAACTTTGAAATCAATTGACATTTAATTTTGAGACAAACCTTTCCAGTACTGAGTTTATTGATTGCTGTCAGAATCTGTGATCGTGACTGTGTATTTGATATGCCTAGTTCTTTAAGATCTTGATCAGTTAATGTAAGAAATGCTTCCATATCAACCTAAAAATAATAGTGGAAAATTTGAGAGTAAAATATATATGTCCTAGAAAAATAATAATTTCAAATTGGCATATCTAAATGACATAAGGATAAATTAAATAAATGGGGAATGTGTCCATGGGACACAGATGATGCCCTGCTTGTATATATAGTTATAAAGGGACATAACTAAAGAACTGTAAAACTGACTCTACCCAGTTTTGACTAATAAGCATTGTGTATACATTTAATTAAGTTTAGTTCAGGTATACTAAGGTAAGAGAAAAAAACAAAATTCAGCAATTTGTAAAGGGACATAATTCTAGAAAAGAAGATATGATGCCACCAAAATTCAAACTTGATCTGATTTGTGGTAATATACATTGTGTATAAGTTTCTAAACATTTGGTTGAGGCAAACATTAGTAAGAAATTGAAAACGAAAACAAAATCAGATTTTTTTTTCATTTGTAAAGGGACATATTTCTAAAAGGGCAAAAGTGATGCCACCAAAATTGAAACTTGACATCTGTTTTATGGTAATAAACATTGTGTAAGGTTAATAACATTTGGTCTAGGCAAACTAAAGTGAGAGTAGGGAATCCAAATTTGGGACATACATTCATTTGTACAGACGGACAAGTGAAAAACTGAATATGGTGGGGACATAAAAATGTCATATGCTTCAAGTTTATCACAATAATGGTACTTTTCAGCATTCCCAAGTTTGAATTGATTTGGTTATAGATGACAAACAAAAATTGAGTTGAAACCAATATCATATGAGAACAGACATTAAAGTCTTAATTCCTACCTTGGTGTAATCTTTTAATTTTCTATAAAGTTTGTAATTATGAAAATTTAAATTACCTCTTGTTCTTCAAAAATTGGCTGGTATTTTTCTAATGACAGTTTCGATAGAATTCCAGACAACTCTACAATATAAATTCAATGAAACACATGAAAACTAAACATAATATATATAACTATGCATACAGTGTAGACACCTGTCTATTGTTTTATGTTATACTCTGTCATTTTTGTTACCTTGTTGCCTTCTCACTAACATATACATTTTCTTCTTTTCTATTAAGAAAGCAAATTACTCCTTTTTCAGGCAAAAACAAGAACTTAAAAAAAGAAAAAAACTGAGAAAAAAAATAAGAATTTAGAAAAAGTTGGAATAATGCATTATATTGAATAAAGTTCTAATTTCTTCTTAGTAGCACTTTTTTTTAAATATATTTTCGACTATATTCCATGCTTTTGCAAAGAGCCTTGAAGGCAGAGTGGTCTAAGCAGTCATACCACTATATCAGTATCCTATCAATAATGAAGTTGTGAGTTGAGTCTTGGGCATGGCAGGTGCATTAGAATTCAACTACTGTAAAAGCAGAAATTTTCCTGGGGGATTTAATTTCGTTTATTTCATGGATAAGAATTATCCACGAAATTAAAACCCCAACGAAAATTTAACTGTAGATTTCGATTATTTTATGATCTGACAACATCTTATGGACAATTATATAACTGATGAACATAAATGCATACATTAAAATAAAAATAGGTTAATTGATTAGACATCGATATTCAAAGGTTTTCTTTAAGTCAGATGATAATCCTAATCCTTTATTTGTACAGTTATTAGTAATGATCAATGTCTTTCAACAGTCTAATGCATCTCAAGTCGTAATATATTTATTACACAATCATTGTCCTTGGATAAAACACCAAAGGTGCACGTGTGTAAAAGCTAATATTAGCGTGTGCAGGTTACAACACTTGATTAGTGCTCACTGTTTCTATAAAATGCAATTATTCATTTTTCCAAAGATGAAAGTTCAGATAAGTTTAATTGAATATTGTAAATTATAAAGTTACATATATATAATAGTTTCTAATCTTAAAAACCATGAAAATTAATCCCCACGAACTTACTTTTGGATACAAAACCATGAATTTTAACCCCACAAAAATTAATGCTTATACAGTATACTTGATTTTCAGTTATCCTACTTAAGGTTGGTGATTCTCTCTAGTCTTGCCACTCCTGCATCTACCCCTTATAGAATCTGGTTGCCACAAAATAGCAACAAAGCATGAACATGGCTTTAAACACCAACAATTAATCATTAAAAAAAATAATAAATTCTGATATCATAGGCAATCCACATAGGATTACTGACAATCGTCAGAATGTTTAGGTCTACGCCTGTAGGTTTTGAAATACATACCAGCTTGTGAATCATGTTCTTCTAATGAACCTAATAATGGATGGTGGTCATCTGGATACTGTAAATAAATAAAATATATTGTTTGTGTCTATGGGTCAATAAAATTGTAAAAATGCATCTATCAAGTACTAATCATTGACATTTTCTTCTATTTTAAAGTTAATGACGTACATTTCAACATGTTGTTATTAGAAATTGCTTGCAGGTTTGAGTGCTCTTATTGTTAAATATCAAATATCATTTCATATCGGTTAAGAATAGGCTTATCTTATTGGATATAAAGAGGTCACATGACATTCTTCATTCTTCAGTAATAAGTTCCATCGGTCATTAACAGAACAAAGCGGACCGGAAAACCAGTCATTAACAGACTTTCACATGTTAATGACCGGTTGGGTGTGGTTTGTCTGTTTGAGTGACGTTCCATAATAAAACGCAACGTGATTCAGACGTGTTTGCAGTTTACAGTGTAGACAACTCTAATGACCGTTTTGCTACTGATGAAATTATAGTTAACTTTATTTTGTATTTCAAATATTGAGGTGACTTATACAGATATCTAAAACTATGACCGGTCTTCACTCTTTCCTAAAGAAATCGTTCATTATCTCAAGGTTACGAACAATATCAATTAATAATTAGGGATGTTGTTGGTTTTTGTTGTTTTATGTTCATGTATAAAATAGTGACAATTGCGTTTACATAATCTGAAAAATTTCCATTAAATGCTATTACTATTTAATTTTCAGATATTTATTTTTTTCTTACCAACTGTTGTAACTGAATTTTATTGGGTATATTTCATCAGAATTTGGAATGAAACAATACAACCCTTTCTTTCTAGTCAGTGCAGTCCACCTTTTGCCAAGTAAGTAAAATGAGGGACTGGAGCTGTGTTGGCAAGGATTATTCCCTGGTACTGCACAGAAGCTGGATTGGTTATATTTGACAGTTCAACTTACAATGTAAACGTACATTATACTGAGTAGCATTGTGCATGTTGTGTATGAGTTTCATAAAATTTGATTGAAGAAAATTTAAGTTAAATTAAAGAAATAAAAATGGGACAGACAGAAACCGGTCAAGGGTATATGTCAACCCCCCTTTTAATGCATTGTTTGTTTTAATAAAAATAATAAAAAATTCTGAATTGACTTTACTGTAAAATAAAAAATGTTGGCGTTATTCTTTCTGTAGTAGTGGTAGAATTCTTACCTTTCCTGGTGTGGGTGACGGTGAGGGTGTCAGTGTTGATGTTGTACTCTCTTTAGAGGATGTACTACGACCGTGTGATCTTATTGGCGTGACAGAAGAACTACCACTTGTTGAACTGTTTGGGGATGTAGTATTAGACGTGAACACAGCAGATATAGGTGGTTTCCTGAAATGATCAAAAAGTCAATTTAAAATTAAGACAATGTGGTATGATTGCCAATGATACAACTCTCCACAAGAGACCAAATGAAACAGAAATTAACAACTATAGGACACTATACTGCCCTTAACAATGAGCAAAGCACATATTGTATATTTAGCTTTAAAAGGCCCCGAAATGACAAATGCAAAACAATTCATACAAGAATACTAACAGATGATTTATGTACATGAATGAAATACAAATAAATTAATCAGATGTTCTTTTTCATCAATTTTTTTTTTAGATCATTGGGTTGTTTTAAATGACTTTGCAGGCAAAAATAAAATAAGTACTTCAGTTGATGGGTATCAACAACAACAATGTCAAACTGAGGGGGCAATACAACCTGTTTTGGCCTTTTTCAAGGTGTTATTAACTGTTATCTGAGATAAATTCAAATTGTTAACTGTTTTCAACCCACTGTTAACCGCTATCAGCATTTTTGTATTTTTTGTTAACTTTTTTTGCCAAAATTGAGGTGTTGTTAACATGTTAAGGGACCCCTTATTGCCCCTTTGATATTGCAATTTACTGCATAAATCAAGGAATTCCTGGAAATCAATATCTCCTTATTAATTGTAATGATTATTTAGTATAACTACTCCTCATACCTTGGCATCAGGTTTTGTCTGGTCGGTGTGTATGGTTGTACAAATATTGGTGTTGGTCTGTTTGGAGTGCTGGAAGACTCAGATGAAAACAAACCATTATGATAGTCAGCTGCAAAACAAAGACAATATATAAACACAGAAAAATATAAATACATGTACACATAGACAACAGAAACATAAATTTAACTTTCACATAAAAAAATGTAGTTGGGAAATAGGTGAAATTAAACTTTAGAATTTCTACTTCAAGTTTGTATGTCTCATATGATACCTACCGTAGATACTCGCCTATTAGTCGATCGGACTATAAGTTGACTGCCCTTTTCAGCTCCAAATTCTGAGGATTTATTCTTGACCCTCGTATAAGTCGGACAAAATTTTGACATTTTTTGTGCAGCTGACAGTTACTGAACGCCGGTAAAACCAATGTAAATCCGGGAATTATATTCATTTTCTGCATGAAAGTTTGTTTGGTTTGAATTTAGTTGAAGTTGATTAAGATAATGTATCTGGCTGTTAATAATAAAGATGTATTTATTCCTGTTGTTTTGTTCACTGTTTGATTACAAATTAGCCATGTGTTGTTTACGTAATGCATCAATGATTTTGTAGGGTATGACTAACAACCTATTGTTTGAGAAAAGCGAACATAAACCAATATGAAACTGAATTTTTTTTTAAGGTCAATCAATATTTTTCGCAGCACACATAACACAGTGTAAAAAAGCATGTAGACTTCATAATTCTTTTTATATTGTGATGATTAAAGGATTAAAAAAATTAAGTGAAGCTAATCAACTTTATATAAAAATATCTCCCAACTCATTAGTGTCATCTGTTTACCTATCACTGATATTTTCACACCTTTAGTGAATACAACTCTTTGTCTCTTAATTAGGGGTTATCAATGGATTATATTGGCTTGCCAATCAATTTGTAATCTTTGTGTTTACCTGAGACATTTTAATGAATAATATTTTGATCTTGGGAATGACTATCAAAATTATTTTTGATTATTGTAGGATTTATAAGTATTGAATTTATATCATGATATCACAATAATGACACAATAACTCCGCTGAATACATCCTTTTACATAGTTGGTACATTGTAATCTTGTATACACTTTTGGTTCTTGGCTCTTTCTTTTGGGTTCATGCACAAACCATTTGACCATGAAAATCAATACACAAACCGGAAATAGTCGGCAATTCAACACAAATTGACAGAAAAAGGTCAACAGAGAACAAATAAAACCCAAAGACAGTATTGTAGTCATTTACTTTCGACAAAAACTTTTAATTTAGGGATTTATGTAGTTTGGCAATCACAGACGTAGTTATGACCAGGAAATTCACTCCTGACCACTTTTCTCGAGCTTGGATTTTTCCTCTGGTCGCTGGATCTCGCTTATAAGTCGGTACCCCTCTCTGGATTCTGAATTTTACTCCCAAACTTCCGACTTATAAGCGAGTATCTACGGTACATGTATTTATGATGAAGATGCTTTCTGCCAAGGACAAACAAAATTTTCGTTTTAATTTTGTTTATTGCTATTGTACCTATCACATCCTTGATGATTACATTGACAATGGCACATGTGTCCGTAGATTCTAGCGATGTTTATATTGTACAACATGTTATTTCTTAATAAAAAGTAAATCACCTGAACTACTTGTGGTACCATTGGTTAGCCTTGACGAAGACCTGGCATGGATCATTGGACTAGCACTCATATGTGTGTGAGACCTGCCTCCTAGCAGTGATGTCTGAAATATCAAATTAGTCAGATTTTAAAGCTTATACTGGTATGACATGGTTATTGAGTAAATAACTATCATTTGACAAATACACCAACTGTCATACAGAGATGCAACTAATCGTCGGACCCGTCGGACCTGAGGGGCAGAATTTATGCAGGTCCGGCAAAACTTGTAGCTGTGCAGGACCTGATGGCCGGCAATATTTAAGTCCGCTTGGGTCCGCCAAAACTGAAATCCCCGTCGGCCCCGGCAGAGTATTTTGTTTATAAAATTGCGATCATCTTTAATAAAAGTAAATGTCCTGTTCCCCCGCATTTTCTAACTCCGGGAACCAGTATTTCCGCTCAGTAATAGTCTTTCGTACCTTGTCCATCTCGCCCCGAACAATTCTCCGTATTTCCGTCATATTTTTTGTTTTAGAAATTCGCTCTCTAGGAAGGAGGTCTATTAAGCATAGTTGATAAGTTCAGGAAATATGTCATGGCCGATAAAATTTGTAAGTGGGTCGAAACCCGGTAAAAGACCAAACCAGTCACCTATTCGAGTTGATAAAGCTGTAAAGACGAATGAATCTGGGAGTGATAATGATTCTGACTATGAGTCAGATTTTGAATTTGAACAGAATGAAACTACCAATGACTATCTTGTTTCCAAGTACTCTTGTGAAGAATAACTTTTAATCAGATCAATATTATGTAATGTATTATTCAATAAACTACAATTGTTATGAATCACAGGTTATTTTAAAATAATAATAATATCAACAAAATCAAAATTAACGTTTGTTCAATAGCATAATTTTATTTGATTTTTTAGTGAAAATATGGGTCTGGCAGAAATTTGATGGGTCTGGCAAAACTTGGTACACTGTAGGCCCCATTGTCTGACAGGAAAAAAACTGTTTGCATCTCTGGTCATAAAATAATAAATAATAGTAAATTTTAATATTCTACTTAGTATAAAAACCTTTTTGCATCACATATATTAATTACATTGTTTTGTACATAAAGTTTACCTATTATGTAAAAAAAAATCTTTACATTTTGGATTGACCATTTTTGGCTAAGGGATAATGTTGACAAATGGATTTTTGAGCTTTAAATATTACTGTATGGCTACCAATAAACCTAAACCATATCATGAGGCCATGTTTTATATTTGAAACTCAATTCACATCTGATTTTGTTACTTACCACTGAACTAGATGAACCAGGCCCTCTAGCACTGACTGGTTTCCTGGTGGAACCCACTGTATCTAGAGCAAAGCTTGGTGGCGGTAGAAATGGAGGTATGACTGGTTTCAAGGTGTCATTGGACATGTTAGAGCTAGGAGGATTTATATCCTAAATAGAAATAAATAAAACATTTAACAATAACTAATTCAGACAAAGTATGAAATAACAAATTTATTGAAGGTAATTATGATATTCATGTATCAATGAGGGGGAGGGGGAGGGGGCGGTACCCTTTTTGGAAGTCGGGATTGGGTGTTCTTAAGCTAAGGATTTCCTGACTGCCCTTTCATGATATGGGGTTTCTTTTTTTTTCAGATTTCAGGATTTGTTTTTTTTAAATTCAGGAACCTCAGGATTTCATCTTTTTAAGCGGGGGATTTCGGTAACAGGACCCATTAAACCCACTATCAATTAAATAAGGACAGATTCTTGGGTACATGGTAAGTTTAAATTGGATAAACTGCTTTTTTTTTATGAAAAGTATGCATCTTTGTGATATTATCCTTCAGCCGTGATCTTCAAAGAACAGATGTAGCAAGCCCAACATTTAGCACATAATTCACCATAAAAAGCGCTAAGAACAATCTTGAACGTGTAGTGAGAATTTTTGCTCCAAGTTAAAGGCCTCTCTATGACTTTAAAAAGAGGGACAGTCTTTTGCTTTTGTTATAAACAATCTTTTGCTTTTGGTATTTTTTGATGAGGGGATGTAGAGATTTTGTGTCTTGCATCTATAAACAATATCATCCCTTTTCCAGTGTATTAAAACTTCTTTTGAAATTTGGAATACAATCTGTACTGATAGTCTAAATCTTCGTACTCAAAAGATTAAAAACATGCTGAACAATTTTTATAGAACAGATTTTACACACAGTAATATCCCCCTACCAAATTTATTTAAACTATATTAGATTTATTTACCAGAGTATACACAGTAGCACTTTGTTTATTTTCCAGTGCCATCCCTGTGTATGTGTTTCCATAGTTATTTACTGATGGAATGGATGGGGAGGACTGACTATGTTCCATGAAGTTGTTCATCTTTTTCACAGGCTGCAAAGTAATTAATATTATTCAAATTTCTTAATAGAAATATAGTATGGCTAAGCCTGACAACATGGCATATGGATTGTACTCATGATACTTATTCTTCATGTTATTTTAGAGACAGCTTGCAATTAAAATTATCAATATTTTCAAATTTCCCAGAAATCTTATATCTAATTTAGTTCTTGCAATAAATAAAACACTTTAAAACAAAAATAAATCAAGCAATTTGCTTGCCCTACAAGATGATATTTTGTTGATATGATTATTTTATGTTCAAGAACAATCTGAATAATTTTTCCAATCTGACCAATATTGATTTCTATAATCCACTTTTTGTCTCCAATTGTCAAGTTTTAATCTTTTTGAATTTTTACTCAGCTGTTGTGTGTTACAAAAGAAAGCTTACATGAACTTCACAAAAAGTCTGTAAAAATATAACACATACCACTTTAGGACTATTTGTACTTTTTAATGTGAGATCCTGGACGGATGTTGATTTCTCTGATGACATAGACACAACACGATTAGACAAATTTAACGTTCTACCAATCTTAATGTTCCGAAATCTGTTGGAAAGTCTGTTTAACCAGCCCTGCACAAAGAACATTTAAAAGCTTGTATACATCAATAGTCATCAACTAATCAAAGGTCACATACACAATTATACTATTAGTTCAGACATTATTGTAAGTTATTCATGGAAATAATATAACTAGGTCAGTTATAAGGCTGAGACTTAAAAGCTTTAATCAAAGAAGCAGGCAATTTTTTTTTAATGTGTGTAATAATCATGATAATATAACATTTAACCAAACAAATGTTGCTTTTGAAGATAATTGAGATGAGTGTGTTCATCATACACAGATGCCCTTGCTTGTACACATGCAAAAGTCAATGTAATAACTTAATCTAATATCATTTTTTTTTTATGAAACTTAATGCCAATTGTTTTGTATGTTGTCAATAGAAATTGCTCTTGGCTAAGAATGCTCTCATTATTCAGTCACAAACAGTAATTGGGTAACTCCAGATGGGTGAAAGTGATGTCAAATTCAAGCTTGATCTGTGTTTTGGAATTTTAGTCCTCAATGTTCTTTGTCTTGTACTTGTTTGGCTTCATGATTATTTTGATAAGAGCATCACTGATGAGTCTTATGAAGACGAAATGCACGTCTGGCGTACAAAATTATAATCCTGGTACCTTTGATAATTTTTTGGTTATAAGCATGGTGTATACATATGTTACAACTGATACCATCTGGTTGTTGCAAACTTAAATTAGAGAATAGAAACTAGACTGGACTTATGAACAGGCAAGGGTAACACTTACATGTATGTCCCTTTACTTAACAGTGGGGGCATAAAAATAATATAGTCAAAGGCACACATTTTTTTTGCAACCAAATAGAATCTATTCAAACTTACCTTAAGTCCACTCTTTGGTGGTTCTTCCATGCTGTGAATTAAATATATAAAGAGATGTTAATCAAGCACTTTATTTCTTTTCAAAATTTACATTATCAATTGCTTGTTTACGGCTAGGCAACCTTGCTAAACCACTAACTTCCCATTGGCTAATTATGTTGCTTATTTCATGAAAAAATAATATAACCTATGTTATGTTGCTTATTTCATGAGAAAATAATATAACCTATATTTTTCGGAATGAGTGTAAAACAAGCTATACTTTGATGTAAGTGATATTTATCATCCCAAAATTTTTTATTAAAAGTTAATTTGAGGATGGTGCAAAGACTAAAAATTTTCAATTGTTCTATGCATAATTGTTTTTTGAATATTTGTGTGTGTGTGTGTGTGTCTACTATTATGATGATTATCAGTTGAAACCATTTTATTGGTAATTAGTGACAACTCATGTACCTTGGTAGCAATCTGGTGAAATTGCAGAATAAAAACAAGATACTGTGGATTCATTTATTTTCATTGGTACCAATTTTCGTGGATTATGGAAAAGTTGCAAGTTCGTGGATACTTAATTTCGTGGTTTTGCCGAAGTCTACACACAAGCCTATAGAAAATTTGTTATTCGTTGAACATTTAATTTCGTGGTTCACCAGTACCCACGAAAGCCACGAAAATTGGTATCCAACGAATTATAATGAATCTACAGTACATTGAATATAAGAACTAATTTCAATCCCTTACATGTCCTAAGAGACATGAGAAAAGAGTCACACATTTTTTACTATTATCTAAGCTCATACACCTAATTCTATGTTTACATTACCTTACCTGATATCAGTGAGTGACGAGGCGACACCATTTTGTTTTGCAGTGACTTTCTTGCCTCCTTTCTCTGGACTTCCAGGAACAGCTATAGTTTTACTGGCTAACTTTCTGACTAGTTCTGTGTCTACATCATCTATTAATTAAACATAAATAGATTGTTATTCCTGCCTTTACACAAATCAATTAAAATCAGAAATGTTTGTGTATATTAAATATAGCAATCTTTGAGGAATGGACAAACTCAGGAAATTTGCGTACAAATAATGTTTTTTTTTTTAAATGCAACTTTTTATGAGTGTTTTGTAAAGAATTTACAGTACTTTTGCATTTGATTTCATAGACACTAACTTGTTTCTGCTGGTAACATTATATATTGATGCTTGACAATGTTATGTAATATGCTGCTGGATGTTTAAGAACATTTTATCTAATTTCAACTGCATTTATATACAAATTGAATTGCAAAAGACTAAGAATTGAATTAATCAAAGTGCTTATTAGCACTGAGGGTCAAGAATGGGTTAATTTATCAGGGAGAAATTAAATTAATATCGCATTGTCAATAAAGAATTCGTATTGGTTCATTCAACTAGAAATCTGGAAAATGGGAGATAACTCCAATTTTTAAAGATGACTTTTAAACAATAACAGCATTAATATTTTTAGAACAGGTATAAGATTCCTGCACTTTGCAAAAGTTATGTAATTTTCTTCACATATGTAACATTGTTTTGTGACTTGAATATATGAGCATATATTTACATTAATAAATTTCTGTAAATGTCCATAGATAGGATGTATAGAATGTTATGATCAATGCACTATATTTTGTGTATTAAGTGAAACAAATGTCTCAATGTCTTTTGCATCAGCCTTTATATGTAAGGCTTGGTCTACACTGATGTTGTGCATACCTATTAAGGATGCCATATCAAAAGCTGTACAACCATTGTTAGCCTGTATCCGCACATCAGCTCCCTTGTCCAGTAAAAACATTGCTATGGATTTCTTCCTATAAATGGAAACACAGTATAATTATATTTTCTTTCTTTAGCTGAAATTTTAAAATGATTTTGAAGTTACCTGAAACTCATATTTAGATTGAAAGATCATTTGTTGTCAAATATAAACCATTTCAGCACATTATGGATACTAGACCACCGTCCGTGACTGAATTAAAGCATCTATTTCTTTATAAGACTTGCTTTAATCAGGATTTTAAGTATTGGTATTGTCACATGATAAAGTCATGTTGATTATAAGAAGCATGGTTTTCTCTGCTTTAAAAAATCTTTGTTTGAACCCCTCAACATGGAGTTTATTAAAAGTTGAATTAACCCATGTTTCTGGCCAGTACTAACCCATGATAAGTGGCCTGCATTAACGCTGTCCAACCACTAATTGTATCTTGTTTGTTTATATCACATCCACGTTCCACCAGTAACTGAGCTATCTCTAACTGTCCTGTCATGGCAGCAAACATGACTGATGTAGCACCGTCGTGAGGAGAACAAGCATCTAACTGACTAGGATCGAGATCAAGAATAGATCTCACTTTTCTTAAATCACCTGAAAAATAATTTTCTTTCAAATTAATTACAATTAGTAATGATAAAATGATGGCCAGTGTAGATTAATAGATAAACTTATATTCACCAACTGAAATGCAGGATTTCAATAGTAACAGCAAAAATATTTAAATGTTTCATTCAAAGAATAATTAATATGAAAATGCTTTGAACAATATAAACTTTTCTTTTAATCAATGTTAATCATGCATGTTATGTAAGGCTGTTGATAATACTTTTTTTCTTTTTGAAATAATGAGTTCCAACTTCCAGCTGATTCTCTTGTGTTCATATAATACTGTGTCAGAAACACAAATAGTTCCGATCAAATCATTCTAATTCTGAAGATGGACTTCCCTGAATGGAATGATCTTTTAATCATAACAGTGATAACACTGGATAAGTAAAATAATAAGAATAATATATAGAGTACATCTATAAATACAAACATGGTTACACCTAAATCTATGTACTATCATTCCAATATCACATAATCCTTAATTTATAATCTTATACATGTATGTTAAGGCTTTGATTATTGTTGAAGGACTGGTGGATAGCTGTCGCATTGGCATCATACCCCATATCTCTAATTTATAATCTTATACATGTATGTTACAGGCTTTAAGTATTTGTACCTTTTTTGGTTGCATCTATTATGTCTGGTTTCTTCTCATCAGATTCTGAAATACAAAACATATATCCATGAATTGATCATGATGTATTGTTATCTGTTGAAAATCAAAAGTGCCCAAGATGACATCAACACATAGAAATGGTTAGCTCAACCTTCTTATAATAACTATAGTGACTAATCGTATACTATGAATTCAGTATCATTTGTTGAATAACTTCTTTGGTAGATTTCTTCGATACAGTTCTTCCCTACAAATTTTTAAAGAAATACATATTTTATTTAGTGTTATTTGTTATGTATATGTCTTAAATGCAGAAAAACATTGAAATCAGAAGTACATGAAACATTTGTGTGAAAGGAAATTCCTTTTCCCTACAAAAATTAGTATATCTTCTTTTTAATCAAAGTAATCAGACATACATCATGTACATAACCAATTGTTGTGAAGGAGAGTTTTCAACAGAACCTGGCCAGGAAAGAGTTCATAAATAAATATAATTCCAAGTTGTCACAAATCGGGATGCTGGAATACATGGATGTTAGCCAAGTTATACTACTGGTATTTTATCTTCTTGGTCTTTAAATGACTATTTCGATTGGACAGGTAGGAAGTGAATATAATTCTGTAGAAATTTGTATATTTATTGATAACAGCAGAAAAGAAATAATGTTTTTTCCTTCAAAATAACACCCATGTTCAACGTACAATCATCCTGATCATAACACCATTGTTTGTTTAGATCTAGTCAGGGTATATTGAGTGGAATGAACTGTTCAGTGTTTGAATTAACTTAACAAACTGTCAATACCTTCTGACCACAAAAATGATAGGGAGTGACAACTGATTTTTCTTCTGTCAACAAATCATAGCAAACATCTACTTGCTTTCAAACACCTAGTTTAAATTGTCTTTAAAACAAATAATTCTATCATAATGGTCATCATGGTCATCTGTAACATATCTAAAGAGCCATGTAATAATAAACAAGGCAAATACTGGTACAGAAAAGTTCTTTTTGTTATATCATAGGAATACAATATTACTACAATACAGTGTACATAGTCATGATAGTAATAATACAACTATTCAATTTCTTTTTCCCTCATATTAGCAAACTACAAAAGCTTTGAAACCCTGATAAAAGCCTTCATCTTCTATATGCATGCCCTTAAGTCATGTTACAATGTATGTACATGTAACAGACAACTCCAAAAACAACTTTCTGATTTAATTTTTATATTACACCAATGCACCATTTATATTTTCAGTTATTTATTTTAGAAATAAATGTGACAACTTCAAACTTCTTTCAAAATAATTTCCTATGATTCAGAGATTGTGAGTTGATAATTTTTTATTATCCTAATATTTCTTCACAGTAAATTTAACCTGGGTGTATTTATAAACTAGTCTCATTTGAACTGTTTGACTTATAAAATATTAATTAGAAAATAATGGTGTTCAAATTTTTACACTAAACCGAAACAGCGAACAATGGATGTATATGTTCCCTACCAAGAATGATTAAATTGTGTTCAGACTGAAATCAAAACTAATTTAGTTTAAATAAAGCCGTCATCAAAAAACTGAGTGTACTGTACACAGTATATAATATATATAGATAATAAAGTGTATTGAATTTTGATCTTTATCAATATGTAGCATTGTCTGTTTAAATCCATTACAAAATGTGATTTGTGTCAACAGTGAGGTCAAAATGTTTACCCATTTAAATCTTATTAACACGTAATCCAAGTCTCTTGGTTTTGACGTTGGTTTTTTTTTCAAGTCTAAATTAACTTTTTCAGTCTATCTCAAAAGATATAAAATTTTCCAAACTTTGGACTATTTGTGAATGGTCTAACAACAACTAAATTGTTACCATGGATACCACATAAATATATTTTTAACATCAAATTGAACAATTGATACAATAATAAATCATATAAAGCAATTGGATATAAAAATACATGTACATGAACATATAAGATCATATAAGTAAGTACCCATTGGGAATCACCCTACATTTATCATGTTTATACAATGTATATATCATTTAATTCATTTCCAATTAAAATTAAGAAATTCTAAATATATCTTGTAAAAGGATTTTTTTTAAGCATTGAGATTTGGCCTTTATTTTTGCAAGAATTCTGGACTTTCACTTAACTAGATTCAGGAATTTTTTATTAAATATTGAATTGGTATAAAGGAAAGAATGTTATATTTTTGGGGGAATAGGGTTGACCTAAAGAGGGTTTGGGATATCGACCAATCATAATTAAACTACTCAATAAGAGCAAAAAAGTAGAACTAGTTATACCATCATAATAAACCTGACATTTTCTAACATAATTAAATTCAAATTTTGAATGAGTTCAATGAAATGGTATAAGGTAATTTGATTGACAATAAAAAGTATTCTAATGTGACGAATTCAGACTACAATATATTTACATACTGTAAATTCAGAAATTAATGCAAGGCCTTAATTTTTGGGAAAAATGCAACACAGTTGTAAAGGCTATAATTTAAACTCGCAATTTGAAATATTTTGTATGAATTAAACAGGATTTTTCTCAAAATCGTAAAAATTAAAAACCGCATTTAAGTCAAAAATGACAAAATCGCAATAATAAATGCAAGCAATAATTTCCGAATTTACAGTAAACAAATATATTTGACACATACATAACCATGATAACTGACATATATATATGTGTGTACATGATTTTTTTGTTTTTTGAAGTGGTCTGTTTGTTTTCAATTCATAATTTTGAATTGTGTAGTAAGGAAAATTTTAAATAAATATTTTAATTCTTTTATATTTTTTGGATAATAGTACTACATGTATTGTATTGTCAAATTAATACATGTATAATGACATGATTTATATTTATATAATGGGTTAAGAGTTCATAGTCTAGTACGTAGAGTTCAGAACATGTGTTTCTTAGATGTTTTTTTTCAATTTATTATTTTTTTTAAAGCATACAATCACCAAATGCATGGCAGTCTAATTTTTCACTCTTTCCAAAAACTTTCCAGAAGATCACATTTCATCAATGCATAATCATAATTGATTTATGACAGGTTCAATTTCATTTCAGTTCAACAATGCCAACAAAAAGGTTCAGATTTTTGTAAGATATACATAAAATCTGACATATTTACACCTTAAACTTATGCCTATGAAATGTCAACGCACATATTTTGGCTAACAGACTACGTTAAATTACCAGATCTTGATCGTTGATATGAACTGCATTGATTGGCTGTGAACCATGCTTAACTGATTATTTACGTTGAGTAGATATATAGAATCACAACTCCACAAATAAGGAACTGAACAATATAAAATGTTTGCACTATTATTGCAGTGCATTGAATATAAACAATTATGTCACATTTTTATGAAAAATTTACCAGGTGTGTACATACAATGTAGTCGTCATCTAAAAACTTTATTGTCTATAAGATATATTTTATTTTATTCATTTAAAAACCCTATACTGGAATTATTGCTTCCTAATTATCAAAGACAATCTACTATTTTTCTATGTCTCATTGTTTAAATATAAAAAAAGAAGATTTGGTTCAATGTATGATTGCTAATGAGACAACTCTCCCCAAGAGACCAAATGACACAGAAATATAACAACTACAGGTCATTGTACAACCTTCAACAATGAGCAAAGCTCATACCACATACATGACATAGTCAGCTATAAAAGGCCCCGAAATGACAATGAATTGCATTTAAGTCCAAAAATTTGAAGAGAATAAACCAAATGATTGAATAAGACTCAAAAACAGCTAAAGTTTTCATGTTTAAACTGAAAACTGAAACAAAAATGAATTTGTAATATATCTATTCTTAAGAATCTCACGAGTCAAGGTAATATTCTTGCCAAGTTTGGTTCAATTTGTAATGGTTGCTTCAAAGATCAAAAGAAAGTGAAAAGTTCACTATTAGAGAATTAGAGACTAGAGTAGACAAGACTTTATGGTCAGGTATTATTACCTACAGTTTTTTATACATTAATAAACTGACTCTTTTCTTCAACTGCGCATGCTGGTCCAATGAACTTTAATTTTAAAGGGTAATTTTCAGGAGAATTCAGTAAATTATACTTTTAATCCTGTCTAAACAATTACAAAATCATGTTTGTAGTTTCCTGGTAAAAGTACTTTTACAAATTAAAACAAATATTGACAATACCGATCTAATTGTACAACAGACATTTAAACATGTATGCATGTGGCTACTATTAATCATGTACATCGGGTGTGGATATCGGTGTCCTGTAAACACCAGGGCTAGATGTACTTTTAAATATAAATAGAGGACAGTTATCACATACGTCAGAAACACCATAAATTAATATCTATTCTTTGTTCTTCATTTACAATGTTTGTGTTGATCAAGCCAATTAAAGGGTCGAGACTAAATTTGCAGAGTTGATTTGAAGAGGTTTTCGATAGACATATTTAACAAATAAGTGGACACTAATTCTTTTAGCATACATTGTACATGTACATTTGGTTATTTCCTTTTCTTCGCTTTTACTGATTACAGTTTTTTAAATTCCAAGGAATTAATTATTTGAAAATACCAGGGAGAACACAGCAGTCCCCCCCCCCCTTTTCCCCTTTTCATACAAGAGAATACTAGACTTATACTAAATTCATTAAAATGCTATTGACCAAGTAACAAAACAAACTTGGTTCAACTGATATATATATGAATAATCAATAAAATCACAAATGGACAAATTGTTGAAGTTTCAGTTGTATGTAATATGCAACAAATGCATACATAAATGTATGGGAAAGTTATATCTATATAAAGTAAAATAGTTTATGTATTTTTCATGTACATACATTGTACATGTATTCCTGGCTATATGTTCTAATTATTGTTTCCAGATCTTATAAACTTGTTTTGGTCTCTTGTTATTGACAGTTGTCTCATTGGCAATCATACCACATCTTCTTTTTTTATATTGTGTATAAAATTACACTTAAGTGTATGTATGTCCTTTTTCTAATCATCACGAACTTCATGAACTTAACCAAAAAACCGACCCAGTCATTGCCAGTATTGACCGACTATCCAAAATTACCTGGTAGTATCTTGTTAATCAATACAGTTATTAATTCTTTATACTGGTTACCTTAGGTATATTAAAAAGAAAACACAGGTAAACACTGAAGCTGCAAATATCACAAGATACTATCCCATGGTTTCTATAGATTTACTGTTGTCCCGATCTTATTGTTCAAGTCTATTTAAATGTACCCATTATGTAAAAAGTAATTCAATACTACAAATCAAATTCTTATACGCTAAACTGAGTTTAATGTTTCAAATCTAAATAAGAACTTATGCAGTCTAGAGATTTCTAAAACTTAAAAGCGTGAAATTGAGAAATCGGTTGTATATTGACAGTTAATCGTTAACATCCAGTATGAACATGGTGAATGCACCATTCACTTCACTGGAACAATATATATGTGATGAAACTTATCTTACAAACAAAAAATTATACCTTGTACATGTCATACATTGTACATGTTATAGATATATCACATAAATCTAATAAAATATTAAATAATCATGATAATAATTTCAATACAAATGTCACCACCTTGTGCATGTTGTGTAACTCTGTAACAAACATATGCATGTACTACATATATCTAAATTAGGAATGTGCCCAATCATATGCTCACAATATCTAGCTAGAACAGTGGTATTAAAAGTAGAATACTGTCATGCATGTGTATAGAATTCAATAGACAAAATATTAAAACTATCTTTTTTATCAAATCCATGAAAACAAATTATATAGCAATAAGCATGGACATAAATAAAACTTATTAGAAGTACAAGGTGTACTTGGAGAGACTTAACATTATCTGTCTTTAGCAGTGTATGGTTCAAGCTTTTGTATGTGCATACATGTACATGTATACATTTATAGACAATCATTATACCCTTACCTTTAAAAGTTTTATTTGTTGTTTTCCTGTCAAGGTAACTGGCAACCTCACTTTTCCCCATAGCTGTTGCCATATCTAAAGCAGTTCTATTATTTATAGATGTGAGGTTAGCATCAGCACCACTTTCTATGAGAATCTGAGCAGTTTTAAGGTGTCCATTAACAGCAGCTAGCATTAGTGGTGTTAGCCCTGTTGATGCTGTTTTGTTATTCACATCACATCCACGGTCCAAAAGGAAACGCAATACTGCATCATGTCCATGTTCAACAGCAACTAAAAGAGGTGTGAATTCACACATGCATCCATTCCCTGAGTTATTTAAATCAATGCCAGCCTCCACTAGCTTTCTGACCACCTGTATGTGACCACCTCTGGCTGCAAGTGTAACTGCTGAAATGCCATACCTAGTTTTTACACTGATATCTGCCTGCCTTTGAAGCAGTGTTACTACTACTTCATTGTGGCCATTGCGACAAGCATGCATCAGTGGCGTCCATCCAAAATTATTTGGTTGATCTAATGCTGCCCCTTTCATTAACAGTAGTCTTACAATGTGGTCATGGCCATTAGCTGCAGCAATCTACAAAGTCAATAATCATTAAATGTATTTTAATTAAAAAAAAAAAATATATGGGGAATGCGTCAAAAATGGACATAGATGATGCCTCTGCTTGCATGTTGCATATCATATAAATTTACATGTATAAAGCTTAAGGGACATAACTGGTGAACGGTAAAGTTGACACTACCCCAATTTGTACTTCATTTGGGATTTGTAGTAATAAGTATAATAATTTGTGTATAAATTTAAAGTTCATAACATTTGCATTGGTTGATGCAAACTTAAGTCAGAGAACCAAATAAAAAAAAATAAGCCATTTTCCCGTTTATAAAGGTTCATATATATGTATCATGTGTATAACTCTAAAACGGTTAAAGTGACACCACCAAAATTGACCAAAAAGGATCTGTGGTTTGTTGTAATAAGCTTAAGCATTTTGTATAGGTTTCAAATTATTTGCATGAGGTGTTCCAGCTAGGTTTTCAAAAGGGGAGGGATCCTGGGTGAGTCTTGAAAAGGGCACTTTTGAAAAAATGATTATGATGATTGATATTTCAAAAATGGGCATGTCAAACATTGTCTTCTGTAAACTGCAGGGGTTTCAGCTAGGAGTTTTGAGAGTTAGGTCTCTTTTGCCCCATAAATAAAATAGTAACGAACATTTCACTGCATAATCATGATAATCAATATTATCCCTGTACAACGTTTTAAAATCTGGAATTCATTTTTATCAGCTTGAAATGATTAAAAAAAATGTCTATTTTAAATTTTTCAAGAGAAGATAATGTGTACATGTACTTTTAATTTTTAAATGAAATGATAACAGGAAGTGACAAGAGGATAATAAATACAGAATGAATCAGGATTCTTCTTTGGATTGGTTTGTGTTTAATGTAAATGCAAGGCCTAAAATAAAATATTGTTTGTTTCCCCAATCCCGACGGACCCTGCAAAAACGGTGCTACTCATAAAATTTTATTGTCAAAACTAAGTCGAAAAGTATTTTATTCATTTCAGATTTTCGGGCTTGCAGCATTGTCTGATACTATCATGACTATGATACTAATCAGGCTTTTTGGAAAAAAAAAAAATATTTCCCTACCTACCTACCCACACCTTGCTTGGCTTGGGGAAACAAACAATATATTAATTTAGGCCCAAGACATTACCATGATCATCCTTTTTTTAAATTCAGTTGTTCATCATGCTCATTAACAATTAAACATATAAATTTGTCTATGGTTAATTTGATACTAACTGATTTGGTATTTTACATTTAAGTGTCTATTGAATTTATAAAGATACATTCACACATGCACGGTTCATGAAAAATATATATGATTAAAAAAACACACTTTTGAATCATGATTTATTTTTATCATGTTTATCATGTTTATAGTAACGTTTTGAATAAAGTTTTATCTTTCTAATAGAAACTGTCAATAGATAGGAAGAGATAAATTTGTAAAATATGATGACAAAGGAGTTGGTCCGGTAAGGACTGATTTTGGCATCAAATTTCAGGTTCATGTGATGAAAGATGTTGGCCACTTTTTAAACACTTAAATGTCTATTTGATTTGTTTCAATTAATTAATGTGAAACTAATTTAGTCATTAAAAACGTTCCGATTCAAGCTCAAATATGAAAAATCTACCAAATATCAGTCAGAGATATAACTCTATAGGGTTATTACAGAAAATAACGTGCGTGTGTTATTACAGATACTTCTTCTTAAATTTTCCAAATCTGTAATAACATATGTTTGTTATTTGTAAAATTATTAAATCTATAGTGGACTCTAGGGAACTCTTGAGACTTTGCGCAGAAACTAAATGCATAGCCTTGATAATTAATTTTTAAATTGAATTAATACATTCTTGATTAACCATGGTTAATCAATGAGACAAGGCTATTTAGGAATTAACTTAGCTGTGATAACAAGGCTTAGTTATTAAAGGAATGTAACTTATTATATAAGACACTTGGGAATTACTGAGAAACTTGCGCAGAACCTCATTACATGCTCTGGTCATTATTTCTTACAAAAGTAAAAATAAATTGTAATTAAACATGATTAATGTCTGAGCAAATTCTTTAAAGTGATATAGAGGAGCTGTGATAACACCCTTTAGTTATTACAGGCATATTTTTTCTGTAATAACATATAGGTGTACTATTCAAAATTGGAATACTATAAACTGTCAGATCTTTCAATAGTTAAGTAAACATAAAGACAATAGTAGTATCAATAGAACTTGTTTACATTTTAATTAAACTTTTGATGTATATTGTCCCTTTGAAACATGTAACATACGTATGTTATCAAAGTTCTTTGATTTTTTAGTCCACAACAACAAATGTATGTTATTTTTCCTGTAATAACCCTATAGAGTTATATCCCTGACTGAATATGCTGAAAAAATGTCACTTTTAAGATGTTTTTTGTCAAAAATGAAAGTGGCCGCATCTGTGTTCATCCTCAACCTTTATATATCATGTGTATATGTATTATCATCAAATACAACTTACTTTTAAAAATTTAAGATGAACATGAATGTGGCCACTTTCGTTTTACACGGAAACCGTCTAAAATTTACCCCAAAATGCTAGAATTGTGAAGATTTCAGTAATTTAGCATGACTTAATGGTGCTAGTACTCAATATATGTACATGGTATTGTCAAAAACAGCCCATATTTATGTAGCAGAAGCATTCTACTGTCCAATAAATAACTAAAAGTATACATTTTTACAATTTTGTAAAACTGCCATATTTTGGGGCCAAAAAGGGGTCTTTATACTGGACCTACTCCTTTTTAAATGATGAAACTACATTAACATACAATGTAGCTGGAATACATGTAAGTAATTGTGTTAATTTATTTGTGGTCGAGTCGACAATATTCTACTTTCATTTTTGACCTTGATTCTCTGAACACCATGTGGGCTTTGAAAAATCATTAAGTGAACTGCAAAAGATATTGTTTTCCAGATTCTGAACAAAATGATATACTACACTTTCTTTTATTTGACTGATATTATTCCATAACATAAAATTGTCATTCTATCTGATTGTATGAATCATGTTCTAAAAGACAAAACCAACGAGTTAATGACCATCAGAACAACTCTATTGTTATCCTTCAATGACCACCGGAACATCTCTCTGGTTATCTTTGAAAAGAAACAATGCATTCTGACTTTAAATAGACAACCAATCAGTAACCTGAATTAATGTGAATTATATTTAGCCCAAGGTAAACACTGACTTTTCATCCTTGTTTATCATGACTGTGACTTTGCAGCAATCATGATAATACATCTCTCAGCTGCCTGTAAACATTTGAAAAAGATAAAAAAAAAATTGAATTTATATTTTTGTCAGTGAAGTACATGTAGCTGGCACTTGAAGCCACCGAAAACGGCTAAACTGGCTACTTTGGAAAGCCCTGGATCTCACTTTATTTTGAAACAATGAAATTATTTTTTTAGCAATATTATGACAATGTATGACATGAATATGATTAAGATTTATTCAACATAAAGATGTAAATAAACCATTGTCAGATTCCTACTTTATACTGAAACAATGGAAAATTTAACATTTAAAGCAATCATGGCAATACACTTACCAAAACTCTATTACAAAGTTTTCAAACACAAAACCAACAATATAGACATATATCATGTATATAGGTGTGAAAGTATATGGCAGAGGACGATCAAGCAAGGGGAGGGGGTTCCGGGCCCCCCTTTTAGAGAAAAATATTTGGTGGATTATATAGGGAATAACTGAAGCGTGACAGGAGCAGGCCCCCACTTATGAAAATTTCTAGTTCCGCCACTGTATGGTGCGAGCAGACTTTGAGTTTGGACATGAAGGTTGCGAAAGTGATTGGGCTGGAACATATTTGGGGCAAACAGACGAATGTAGGACAGAAAGTCACAGGACAAAAAGTCACAGACAAAAAGTCACGGACAAAAAGTCACAGGACAAAAAGTCACAATTCAGTTTTTAGAGTATTTTTCTTTAAACAAGAAAAAATAGTTTTAAAAACAAAGTTTTTGTTTTCTTCTTGAACTCTTATATATAAAGCAACTTTGTAATTAAAATTTATTCAATAAATATCAATGATGAACAAATAATTGTTCTGAAAACAAAATGTCAAAGTGACTTTGTACTTAAATGGCTTCATGGTGCCAAGAAATGTCCCCTTTGCATGATTAAAATTTGATAACTTTTCATTTAACAAAGCTTATGAACAATGTCCTACACTGAAAAATAAATAGATGTAATAAAAAGAAAATATTTCAAGATCTTTCTCTTATATATTCAAACAATTGTCAAAAAAATAATTGTGACTTTTTGTCCTGTGACTTTTCGTCCTATCAAATTTGTAACTTTATGTCCTGTGACTTTTTGTCCTGTGACTTTCTGTCCGTTTACCAAACAGACTTGGGAGGTTCTGGGATTAATTGTTGTAACTGATCATATTGATGACAGTAACATGACTAGGGAGTAGGTGTCTTGTAAACGGACAACTCATATTCATTAGGGCGATTTATAGTTCCTGGATCACCCTTGAGCTTACAAGATGGAAGGTATAATTTTTATAGAAAAACTTCACTCAAAAAGAGGAAGAGCGTACATGTACATTTTTTTAAAAGTAAATGAGATGGTGGCGAGATTAATCCCATTTGAATCATACATGACAGTTGACATGTCTTTCGTCTGGGCTAATTATTTTCACTGTATATAACTGTATACCTGTAGGGGCGTTGTTTCATCGTCGTCAGTGCTATCAACCCCCACTCCTTCGTCGAGCAAAGCCTGAACTGAATGGCCATCACCGTGTTCGCAGGCATGGAGCAACTGACGGACGCGATCCATAACTATATCACGTCATCTTGGTTTATTTATGTTAGTTCCTTAACTTGTTATATATATTATTTAACTCCATTTTGTATATATAATCATCCTTTTCGAAATAATGATTGTTTTTTCTCACTGAAAGAAAATACGATCACCAAGTCCACCATCTTGGTTCCGCTCATTACGTCACAAGATTTCTTTGCTATGCTTGAATCACTTTTAGATTGTAGAACTATCACGAGCTTACTTTTTCTTATTTTGCATTTTGATATTCTGAACATGAGAATATTAATTAGTTTGTTTAATTTTTATCTGAAAGATAAAAATAAATATGTACATCATATTATCATAGGCCTGTTTTTACAAAATCAGTAGTTATGATTTGTTGGATATTTTTTTCTCCTGAATCAGGCTATGTGGATCAATATATTTATCTAGCAAATTAGTTTTAATTCATGCAAAAACTACAAATTCCAACAAACGGGCTTCACTTTTTTTGTTAACAAAGTGACCATATATTTTTTTTAGCAACTAATAGAAAACATATGAATATATATAGTCATACAAATAAAAATTATAAATAATTCAAAAGATGTATCAGTTTCATTGGCGGATCCAGACATTTTAAAAAGAGGGGTTCCCAACCCAGAGTAAAGGGGGGGGGGGGGGGTCCAACTATATGCTCCCATTCAAATGCATTGATTGTCCAAAAAAAAAAGGGGGGGTTCCAACCCCCGGAAACCCCCACTCGCCCTGGATCCGCCACTGAGTTTTTCGAATAAATTGTGTGCTACTGTTGCTGAGAAGATAGGAAATTATGTTATATAATCTCAGACGAAAGTGACCGCATTTGAAATGTAAGTTGTATTTGATGAGCATGATCAGTGCGGATCCTAAAATATTATTTTTACTGTATATGCCATAAATGTCTAATGTAGAATGATAAATAAACAGACGAACTTTTTTTAATTTTTGATAAAATGCAGAAAATGAGTTAAAATGTATATGTTCAGAAATACATAATACTAATAAAAAAAAAGAAAGAGATGCCTAAAGCCATCCAGCTATGAAATATATACCAAAATAGGTGAATATTTAGGACATTTCACGAACAGATAGTGCAGGTGCTTTATAACTAACAGGTAAGATGTTGTTGCAGTAAAAAATATTCATTTTAATACAATTAATAAAGTTGTATAACGTAGAATATGTTTTGTCATTCAGTTTCTTCATATTTAACTAAATTCCACTATGATGATTTCGTAATGCTAGTCATGTTTACTGTTGAATAATGATACTATTCTTTCATTTTCACTGTGGAGCGAATCATTAGTATTGTATATGCGGTGCATTTTCACTGTATAATTATTTTTTTTATCTATTACAGCTCATTTCTTTAAACATGTAGAGCAAGACTTTAGTTGACTTGCTTTTCTTTTATTGGATAATCATTATGATAACACCCAATTTAATTCAAATATTAAACATACAGGTTAAACTTTGCCTATTCATATTGTTTAAAAATGTCAATCTTATTTACAAAGTTTGTATAAACAATTAAACAAACAAAGCAAGCAAGCCAGCCAAAGTTTTGCTTTACATGCATTAGGAAATTAGATGTAAAGCCTTATTTTAGCCGACTTGCTCAAACAATAGATAAAGTAAGAGAAAGATTTGATAAAATTTAACTTACGGAGGAAAGTTTGGTTTTAAAACACTCTAATAAATTCAATAGAAATAACATTTATTTCAAATGTATTCCATTTAGTTTCTTATAAAGCGTATATGGATCTTTATCCTTATTTTTTTTTATCCATTTCCATGACACTTCACCACTAATTACGTACATCTTGATATAGATTGAACCTCTGTTTTCCCGTTTAAAAGGTTTTACACTGAAGCCGTTTATAACTTGCTGTTCGGTGTGAGCCAAGACTCCATGTTGAGGACCGTAATTTGACGTATAATGGTCTACTTTTACAAATTGTGACTCGGATGGAGAGTTGTCTCATTGTCACATACATGTACGACATCTACATGTATATATGGCTCAAAAACGAAAAGAGACGGGATAAAAACGGGATAAAAAAATCCACGCTACTTTTTAATATATTTATAATGGGCTTAATATGAGTCAGAATAGAGTAAGATAGTGGGTCGCATTTGGGTATAAGCGTTACGCCGGATTGCCGATTTTTTGCAAGTGTGACAGGTGAAAATCAAATGATTGTGTCGTGAAAAACGAGAAATGAAGTCTAGCAGGACACGGATAATTACAAAAAATGAGAACAGCATAGTTTAAGCGGATACGGAAATCTGCCAAAACAATAAGCGGAATACGGGAATCTGCCATAACAGTAAGCGGGATCTAGAATCAGAACCCCCCAATGAGACCCCAGAATAAGATATTTTTGTATTTCATCCTATTGTTACAGTCATGCCTTCAATAACAAATCTATCGGATGCATGCATTTTTTTTTATATTTTTGGTCCCTTTTTCAATTTTGTGGGGTCCAAATTTATAGACAAAAGTCCTTTAATATAGATATTTGGGATTATTTGACATGCTGAATCTAACCGTGTATCTAGTTTAGGGATTTTTTGCCGAGTTTCTGAAATAGCCCACATAGAGTTCCAAAGGGTCTAAAATCAACAAAAATGAATTGTAGCATGCATTTCGTGTACAATAACCCAAATGTGTATGGTTTTATCTCTGCGGTAGTATCCATTCGCGGATCTAGAAATTTTTCATTTTGAGAATCGCTTTTGTTACAAGTTTGAAAAGCTGTATATTTGATGAAGAATGAATGAGGAGTTTTTATTTCAATTTGAAAATACATGTATCATAAATCCTAAAGTCATCAACGAAGTTTTTTTCATTTGTTGCAAGTGCATTTATCACATAATTCTACAATAAACATTCCTCGCATCTTTGAAAATTCTACATTAATAATGACTGCACTAACAGTGATAATTCATCGCATCTATAGTTCAAATGGATCGCTTTCTAAAATCGATATGCTATATTATGATGATTTTATAACACTTACTTGAACTTTAATGCTATGTTTGTATATTATAAAGACATATCACAATGAAAATATGTTAAAACTTTCCTTCAAATCACTTAACATGATATTTTCTAAACGTAAACAAATACAGTTTTCCCATGATCCTTTATTCTACAATAGACATACCCGCATATAACAGTAAAAATGAACTAGCTGGATTCGCACTTTATATACACTGATGATGATAATACATAACATATATATAAAGGTTGAGAATGAAGACATTTTTTGACATATTTGATAGATATTTCATTTTTGAGCTTGAAGTGGAGCGTATATAATGACTAAATCAGTTAAAAATCTTTCACATTAACTAATTGAATCAACTGAAATAAAAATAGTCAAAAATCTTTCGTTAGATGAACTGAAATATGAGGCCAAAATCGGCCCTTACCGGTTCTATTCCTTTTAAAAACCAGAAAAAGTGGGAAAAAATCATCAATAAAGTTAATGTGAAAATAGCAACTGAAGCAGATGGGGTACCAGCAATATTAGTTAAAGCAGGTAAATCTGTTGTTGCACGTGACCTCAGCTGACCAGTCTTATAAATCTTACTCACGATAGACACGGGTTTATATTCCAGACGCCCAGGTTACACCCTTACATAAATAGAGCGACCCACTACTGAACCTTGGGGTACCCCCTTTTGAATGTCAGCCTAGCTAGATCTGAACACCGTTTACTTTAATTTGCTGTTTTCTATCAAAAAGATATGATCTTAATAAAGATACCGAATGTGGAGAAACATCATATGCTAGTAATTTATCTAGTAAAATTTCATGAGGTAAGCAGTCAAATTACAGACCAGTCAGTGTGTTACCCATTTTTTCAAAATTTGATGAAAAGATATTTTAAATACAGTTATACTCGTGTACGACTTCTTTAATTCCATTTTTAATCCTTATCTATGTGCTTTCCGTAGAGGACATATGTCAGACTACGCTGCTCAGATTACTAGAAGACTGGCGTAAAACTTTTATATAGCTGCAGTTCTTATGGATTTATCAAAGGCTTTCGACTGCTTACCTCATGAAATTTTACTAGATAAATTACTAGCATATGATGTTTCTCCACATTCGGTATCTTTATTAAGATCATATCTTTTTGATAGAAAACAGCAAATTAAAGTAAACGGTGTTCAGATCTAGCTAGGCTGACATTCAAAAGGGGGTACCCCAAGGTTCTATATTGGGGCCTCTTTCATTTAATGTCTTCATAAATGATATTTCTTTATTTTGTTAAACATAGTACATTATACAATTATGCGGACCACAATACTCTGTCTTTTAGTAGTCCGGATTATGACCTTCTCGTATCCATATTATAATCTTAGTCTCAACTGCTGATAAATTGGTTTAAAGAAAACTTCAAGTTGTTGCTGTAGGGAAAAGAACTTTGGTCTAGCCAAAAATGTACAGAATGTGCAATTTATTTCTGTATTATACAGTATGTGTGACTTGCTGTCTCAATTGAGTATGCTGTCTAAATGCTTTCAGGTAATTATAAAATATCAAATATTTCATTTATACAATAATTGTGACCTTTATTTCAACTCATACAAGTAATAACATGGAGTAAGATTTTTTTATCAATTACAGGAGTCGGGTTTAGGTTATTCGACCATTCAAGAGCAAGTGCAAATTACACTTGACTTCTTGGACAGCAGGCTATCCATACCACGAAGACACTTTAAGTAAAGTTAAACTATGATCAACACTTTAGAGGAAAATGACTTCTCCATTACTAGAAGAGGAATCAGTGATGTAGATGAATTCAAAAGTAAGGTAAATATTTTCATTGAACCTTTCCGATGATTTTCTTTACAATTTATTTCATCTCTACAGTGTAAACAATATTTTATTTATTTAATATCTATTACAGGTTCATGACAAATTCATCATTGCCTTATCAGACAACATAAAAACAGATTTCCAGATGCAGGACTCATATCAACTTTCTCTTGTTTTGATCCCTCTGCAATGAAAAACATAGACACATATAACCTAGACTTTTATGCAGAGGAAAAGATTCGGGTAAATAAAAACAATTATTTTGTTTCCTGAATTAAAATGTCTTTCATTCTAAATACCAAATAATACAAATGTCGATATATTAATGAAATATATATCTTTACAGACACTTGCAGCTCATTTCAGCCCAATGACGGATGAAGAAACTGTATTCCACGAGTTCCATTCTTTTGAGATGGTCATACATAAAAATAAAGACAACACAACACAACTCATTCTTCAAATTCTAATGACCAAATACAGGCAGTTGTACCCTAATCTTGCCAGACTAGCAGAGATTTGTATGCTAATTCCAGCTTCTACAGCAGGCAAGTGTCTTCTTTTTATCTTCAGTGGCTTAAATATAGTTTAATAGCAATGCACCTAACTTTTGAAATCATAAACATTTCTGTTAAACATGTCAGATACTTACCATTTTATCTTATTACTTTTCAGATTGTGAAAGAAGATTCAGTGTCCTAAACAGGGTGAAGACTAGGACAAGGAACAGACTTTCTCAGAAAGTCCCGAATACGACTTAATGGTGTCCACTCAGGGACCAGAGGGAAAAGACTTTAATTTCAACAGGACTGCAGAGTTGTGGGCTTCTTTGTCTCAAAGAAAATTTAACAATGGGATTATAATTGATGATGTTTGATTGATGTATAATAAAATGTGTATTATTGCTCATATCACTTTTTCTTAACTAGCCTTTTTGAAGTATAGGCATGTAAAATTGATTTCGATCGCAATCATGAACCTCCATGGTTCAATTTTCATCCATGGAGATCCCTGTATATGTTCTTGCTAGTACAAAGTGTCAACCAAGAAATAAATTCCGTGCTAGATAGAAAACCGAGGGCAATGAAGAAACCAATGAGAAAAACTATACACTGAATATCACAAAGGCATTATACAAAAACCTTGAAGCGACTAAACAAATCTTAGTATAACATAAAGCTGGTGGAATTGTATTTTAAACAACAGATGCAGAACATGTACATGTCAATTACTTCGACTGGCAGCTTTAATCTACTTTGAAAACCTTCCTGAGATCAAAGGACAAGTATATATAATTAAAATAACTGATAACTATTGCAAACAACAATAGTTCAGCATATGATGAAACGGTAGCTCTGAACAGCACAAGCTACACAATTTACGTATAATATAAAACAACCAGTCGTCTGCTTACAAGGTGAACGGATGCTAACTAATTATTAGCCAACGAAATCAACAGCATACACGAGATTATCATCAAAGGTCTTCAGGAACAAGGTGTGAAAGGACTGAATACTGAAGAATTACACAGGCAACTATAGGTAACAGCTTTTAAATATCCTAGACAACAATTAACGACCTTGGCAAAGGAAGAAGGAAGAATGAACATCTAAACACGGATAGCAATCATCGGAACTTGTACCAAATGATACAAAAAATGTCAAAGCATTGTTTTTTCCAAACACAGCTACACGAAATCTATATTAATGAGCCGTTAGTAACCAATATGTATAGATACGGAGGAGAAGCCATCATATGGAAGAAGAAAAAAATGATCACACGATAAAACCAATAGACCTAGCTTCAGAAGGAATACAGTGTATAGAAATTAAAAAAAAACCAACTCCAACATACTCTTCACATCAGTATACCTGCCAGCAAAATCCATCTATCAGAATACCAAGGCGTAATTGATAAACTATACGAGCTCTACAAAAAATAACACGAAACCCATAAAATATTATAGGAGATACAAATGAGGATCTGAATGTGAAAACAATCACATCCCGCAATTTATACCTGCAAAACTTCGTTAGTGAATGCGGCTTAAAATATGACAAAAAGGCAAAAATTTCGTGAATTCACAAGGACAAGAATCCTTGGAAATGGATTATTTAATGCATAACCTTCCGGATCAAGACTTTCAAGAAAAAATATTCCTGAAGGAACTGATAGAAAATACATCTGACCATCATCCTTTCCGTATAAGCATCAAATTCAAGTACACAAGTGTACAAGTTAATAATAAGCAAAACAATAGCATGATAAAACATATATATGTTACAGGACATTTGTGAAATCAGGGATTTTGTAAAATCACTGAAGTTTCAGGGAATTTGTAAAATTACTTAACTGATAAGCGATTTGAAAATCCCTGATTTTGACTAGTTATTTTACAAAATCCCTGAAATAATTAAGATCTTTTTTTTTTTACAGATTCACTGATTAAATTCGTTGTAAAATAAATTAATAAAATAATTTCGAATAATTTCCCCAGAGGGCATAAATGAAAAAACATAGAACGGTTCCCTCATTTTCCTGTGACCACCTGTTTCAAACAACGCCGGATTTAGAACTGGCTTTACAGTTCGAAATTATTTTAAAAAATAACAGTTTAAATTACAGGTTTCCATTGATTCGGGATGATGTATAAGTACGTTGCCACGTTCAATTATTTTACCTCATTATATAACACTTATTTTTTCAATCATTATTAGACTGCTATTCGTTTGGGAGGCTTAAATATGAAGTTTCTGTTGTATTTGCCCTACCGTTGTCTTATTTATACCATGCTGGATCGGTTAGGACATTTTTGATTTTTTTGTTTGAGGACTGCCCTCAATGCAGTTATAACATCTTAACTGTCATAACCTTTGGAAATCGAGTTGTGCCATTTCACATCGTACATAACTATTTTTATTTTTGGCATATTTCTGTAGTCTTTGCGGTGTGTTTGGAAATTTAAAAATTGTTCCAGCGTTTACTTAAATTGTATAAATCAAGATTTTGATAGAGTCTTAATTTGAATTGACATGATTCATTTGTCATCGTGCATTTACCGAAGAAGGATATCTGTTATCCGAAATATCTAATATTTGTATATTTTATAGTTATTTTAATGGTGATGTTGTACCCTTTTTGACTTGTTATATATATATATATATATATAAACGAGTCTAAATTGAAAACTACGTTCAAACCTATGACTGCGTTGGATAAAATATAGATAGTCTCCAAATAAACGAAAATATGGAAAAACACCAGTAGAGGAAGCCATACTAAATTTATGTGAATTACTAAGGGAAACAGCCGACCTAATCTCATCATCGAAGGCAATATTCAATGCCAAACCTAATTGAAAGTGTGGACATCAGAACTCCGAGTAGCACTAAAACAGCTAAAAAATATAAAGTAAGGACAAAATCATGGAAAACCTTACAAAAATAATGAAATGCTTATGGAGAAGAAGCAATCAAAAAAGGACTTCAGACGTGTTGAACGAATTTAACTAGCTAAACAAAAAAGCCAGGGGAAGGAAACTATATACTCGAAACAAGGACAAAAGATGCGAAAATATTTCATAAATTGGTCCGAAACAACAGGAAAAAAGGAAATGATGCGATCAATTAAATAGAAGTCATTGGTGAAAATATGTTGTAAATGTTAATATTATCGATGGATTTCAAGATCAGTTTAGCAGTTTGATAACATCCAATGAGATAACACGCATAGACAGACAGTGTCATAATTAAGTTGAAGAGGATATTCAATCAAAAAACAAGCTCGTACACAAAATAACATGAAAACCGTACCACCTGCAGAAATAACAAAAGTTATATATCCGTTATCTATAAAGGGGAATTGGCAAACTTCAACTGTACTAGTATAACAATAGAGCATATCATATATATGCATGATTTGATACAGAGAAACTTCTACGTTCTGCTCGTACTATGCATATTAAAATATGTGAGAATATATATATATATAGTTATCAAAAGTACCAGGATTATAATTTTCGTCTACATAAGACTCATCAGTGACGGTCAGATGAAAATAGTTAAAAAGCCAAATAAATCGAAGTTGAAGAGCATTGAGGATCCAAAATTCCAAAAAGTTGTGCCAAATACGGCTAAGGTAATCTACTCCTGGGGTAAGAAAATCCTTAGTATTTCGAAAAATTCAAAGTTTTGTAAACAGAAAATTTATAAAAATGACCATATAATTGATATTCATGTCAACACCGAAATGCTGAATATATATCAGAAACACTCATGATTAGCCTATTAACACCAGAATACAAAGGAACACGACAACAAGCTATCAACTACAGAGGGATTACTGTGCTGCCATTCAAAGGAAAGATTAAAGAAACTATCATCAAAGAACATACAAATTTCCGTGTCCCGGAAACACAAAACATAAAGCAAAGAGAGTTTACAGCAGGGTCACCGCCATTTAATTCAGCCTTACCAATAGAAGAAATCTACATAAAATCAAAACACAACAATATTACTCTCTACCTTGTGCTCCTAGATGCAAAAGCAGCATTTGACACAGTTTTACATGGTAACATGATTCGAAGGATATTCTTGGCTGGGATTGATGATGGACATTAGGGACTGATTTCACACCTACACGAAAACGCCAAAAGTGTAGTCCAATGGGAAGGAAATATCTCTCAGCCTTTTCAAGTAAACGAAGGAGTCAGACAAAGGGGTATATACTAAGCACTAACATATGTAAAGCAAAATTATATCCTGTGGAAAGAATGTCACAGCAGTTGATGTTATTTTTTTTATTCTGAAGCAAATATTTCGCCATGTTTTTTTTTCCTCTGAGTAGTTAAACTATTGAATAGTTATTTAAAAAAAAACTTTACAAAATAATAGTGTATTTGAATTTAAGTAAACTGTTAAAAAAATAAATTTAAAAAAACCAAACAAATGTATTATATTTTTTACTTTCACAGAATATAAATGAAAATAATATCCTAAAATATTCCAAGTATATATCATTCTTTTGAAAAGTCAACGATCATAAAACATATGATAGAAAACCCGAAGAACTTTCAAAGATCTTAATGGTCAAATAATATGTAGTAAAGCTTGATTTTATCATTTATGTAAATAAATAGTATTTTTATATATTTGTTCATGCAATGACTTGTTGACTGACTTTGACATAGTATACAGTATGCCAGTACAATGTACTTTGATTTTCTATTCTATCCTGGGTTTTCTATTTCTGTATTCCGATTGGTTAATCTGTGAACTCCTTTGATATTGAGGCACTTCTTTTTAAATTCTACACAGTGGTATAGAACACCGACACTTTATTGTGATTTAGATATATATATATATTCTTCTTATTCTGGAAACCATTCTTTATATTCATGATTAATTTAGTATATCTAAAATAAGGTAAAATAAGGTAAGAGACATACAGGTAAAAGTGAGTTGTTTTCAGATCTCAGTCATGATAAACAAAAAGGTAAAGGTAAACATATAGTTGCATTACTACTGTAAACAGTACACAGTAATAACACGGTGGGTATGGTTGTCCTGCGAGAGAACGTACTGTGCTGGTGATTTGGTCCTGACGGTTGCTGGTGGGTCCTGATTATGTGCTGGTGGGTTTGTTTACATTGTATCAGAACGGCAATAAAACGACTGTTTTGTTGCTTAATTTTACTCTGATGTAGCATAAGTACCATGCAAAATATATTACAACAATATTATATTGCAAAAGTCGTGCAAGTTCGTTATACGGAATTGTCCTGACGCTGTGCTGGTGATAAGAAAAACGGTCCTGGTTCTGTGCTCCTATGTCCTGGTTCTGTGCTTTTATATTTTCGTTAAAAGTGGCATATATTAAAGATCATTGATGCTGTACTGTTATTGACTAATTAGCTGTTCTCTGCTTTCTTGAAATTGACATTGTTGTGAATCTGTTTACTGTTATTATAAGAGAAAAAATACCCCTATTTTTTTTTTGTTTTTTTTAAATTAACTGTAATCTTATTCATTGGCCTGTTAATGGAACCCTTCTTGTCCCCTTTTCAGATAAGAAAATATGTTTACGATTTTCGGGATTACCATCATTTTGCAAGATCACCAAAATACGTTGTAGTTTATACAATACTTATATAAAGTAGATGATGTGGTATGTTTGTTGTCAATGGACAAATTTCCATAAGAAACCAAAGGAAGTATGTGTTAACAACCATACGTCATCGTACGACCTTCAACAATAACCCATAAAATAAAAATGTAAAAGGTTTTACATAAAAATGGAGAGCAAAAATATAGAACAAAGGACTTTCTGAGCGTTTGAATCATGTCTTAAGCAGCTTAAAACACATTTGTTTGTGAACAATTGAGTGCTGACTATAAGAATGACAATAGTATTGCGGGTTTGTTTGTTTGGTGTTTCTTGGGGGGTGGGGGCAGGGGAGGGATGGGGATAAGTTAGAGCGAGGTTACAGTGAAAGCTTGGAATAGTTTCCCGTAAGATTTAAAAGTTGTATTGTAAAAGAAAAAAAATCTTATAGCTGTTAAGAATCACTTGCTGTTAGATTTTTCCAACATATTTTTTTTGTCTAAACGGTTATCAGGTATTTTTTTTTTTCGAAAGTTCGATAGAACACTAAAAAAAATCACTATTTTATGAAAGGGCAGGCTAGAATATGTCAGAGAATGAAGACGAGATAACCTAGAGAACACTAACAAAATTAAGATTTCTTAGCTTTTTCATTTCAAAATAAATATTTTTGATAAAGAATTACGGGGGAGGAAGTGAACAATGTGTCCTTCTTTTCTATATTTAAATATTTTTCATGAATAAAAATAAAATGTGCCTTGATTATAATTGAAAATAAGTAAATGGAAAAAAAAACCTACTAAAATACACTTTTATTTTAATATTGGAAATATCACTAAGCTTTTAAGTTTTGTGTGTCAAACACACCATCTCTGTAGTAATGACTCCTTACTAAGATATTTCACTTCATTCATTTTATTTTCTGCATTTTTTCATATTGTGAATTCATAGAATTATTATATTATAATGTAGCCTTAATTTATATTTAAAAAAAAACTGAATCTAAAGCCAGATATATCAATCATTTTTGTTTCCATCTATCCGTTTTCAGGACTTTAACAATCAACAATAACACGCCTGGAAAATGCGTACTCGGCTGTCTGAAATCGATATTTTTAGACACCACAGGCTCCTAAAAAAACAAGCCGGGGTGGGGGTTCAAAGATGCAAATTAAGTACTTATATCAATAGTTTATCTTTTCGTGTACGGTTTATGACCCCTCCTGTGGCCTGTCAATTCCGAAATGTGCAAACTGCAATAGTATCAAATCAGCACAGACAATGAATAATAGAGATATAATTTTGTACATATATCAAGAAGCAAAGCATTATTATTTATGGTTCATTATTGTATTTAGTAGAAAAAGAGAATTTAGTGAAAATAAAATCACTATTTTTGTAGAGAATTCACAGACCTTTGTACAGAGATTTTTGTTATGTTTAGCATGGGATCAACCCAATGGTTCATTACCGAGTAAAAAAAACCAAAATGTCTATCTACCTTGCACATTTTAGAAAATTCAGATCATACAACTAAACTGGGTCCAGCAACATTTATAAGCAATTTAAGATTGTGACCCTCACAGTTTCCATTCACCACAAATATTCTCGTTACAACGAATCATTTTAAATACAAAAATACGTGTTGCAGCCTTTTGTTTATCTATTATTATATGTATACGGATAAAGTCATGAAAGGCAGCAGGGTCATCAGGGTGAGGAGTCCATGTCATTTGAAATAAATGCTATTTTGCGCCTGTCCCAAGTCAGGAGCCTCTGGCCTTTGTTAGTCTTGTATGATTTTAAATTTTAGTTTCTTGTGTATAATTAGGAGTTTAGTATGACGTCCATTATCACTTTACTATTATGCATATTTATAGGGGCCAGCTGAAGGACACCTACGGGTGCGGGAATTCTCGCTACATTGAAGACCCATTGGTTGCCTTCGGCTGATATCTGCTCTATGGTCGGGTGGTTATCGCTTTGAAATATTCACCATTTCCTTTCTTAATTTTAAGCATAGATCTTGAAAGCGACAGATAATCATGACATTAAAAAAAGTCTCCTCTTTTCGACATTTTTCGAACAAATCGACACATAAAATGAATTATATAGTATTGTGGAATTTTTATCTTATTTTAGATACTATATCTTGTTATCTGATATTGGACGAAAGATGTTGCCCTTTTATGTTATTATGTAATACAAGTTCAGATCATTTGAAAACACATATTAAACAGCCAAATGGATGCACAAGAGCTAAAATAGGAGTTATAGATCCTGTTGGCAACAATTTTCTGGCTAACTTTATTGATTTTGTAACATTTGTTTCAAATATGACCAACTTCTTATCCAAAATCACCAGCACCGTATCAGGACCCACCAGCACAATGACAGGACCCACCAGCACAGTATCAGGACATGAATAAATTGAGAAAATGCTAAATTTGAATAAATTGCAATGTTTTTTCACAAAATTGTTTTGTCGTGTGGATTGCGGTATAGAAAGCGGACTCAATGAGCATTTTTGTTTTATTTTTTCAGTTCGAGATTTTCTGAAAATGAGCATTTTTGTGTTACGCTTACTGAAACAGTTTAGAGGGTCAATTTTTTAATGGTTTATATATGAACCCATAAGAAACGAAATTGAAAAATCTCAACTGTTTTCTTCCATTTTTTATGAGTGAAAACGTCAAAAATCATCATTTTCGTCTTTGTTTACATTTTTTCATTGATCACCAGCACCCGTCAGGACCGAATCACCAGCACAGTACGTTATCTCGCAGGACAACCATACCTACCGTGAATAAAAGAAGAATATATGCATGATGACCTCACCTTCATAAATTTAGATACCACTCCACTCGCTGCATTATTCACCCGGAAACCAGCCAGAAAAAGAACCATGACCCCTTGACAACCTCTCCCACCTGCGTGTCCTTAACCTTCATCTTTTTTTCCGGTTCATCATCGCATGCTGCACGCTTTTGTGGAGGAGGAAAAAGTTTATTATTTTTGCCAACAAGTTGATTATTTATAAAATTGATATTTTTGTTAATTATAAGTATGCTTGGATAAATGTATAAACATTTTATTTGAATATTATGGATACAATTCCAGCTTCGGCTACCCATTCAAATACACACTTCCAATATTAATTTGTTGTCCTATTCTGATGACTTTTAGAATAGGAGTTTGGAATTCATTCCAGGTGTTGCTCTGGCACATGACTCAAAACCTGTTCCTTTCAGGACTTTGCCTTTCACTCCTGGTGCTAGTCAGTTGAGGTTATCTAGGCCTAGCAGGGTATCACATACCGTAACAAGACCTGCAGAGATACCGACGTCTCCTGTGTCTTGCACGACAAGTAGGCAGGAGACTCTACCAGCTGACATTAGGAGTGACCCCTTTTCCAGGACTAGGTGGCCTATGAAATTTGCCTTCCCTCCCATGCCTATGGGTATGCTTAACTTGCCGCCTTATCCACAACCCTTTGATTCGTATTCAGCTCAATCAGTTTGGTCTGGTCAGGGGTTTGGTGGTAGACCCTCTTCAGAGTCATCCTCTTTTAAGGACGAGATGAGGGTCTTATTACCTCCATACACAAGATACTGTTAATGTTCAGTTCTTGGACGTTGGTAACAGGCTTGACCTACACAGTTAGAAGATGATTCAGTTTCTTTGGCTCCTAAAGTCAGGAAGGTAACGTTTTTGGATGACTAAGGTGGTATTGCAGATGTTGACACGATGTAAGCACGGAGGTAGATGCTTTCATGTCTTCTTCATGCAAATCAGGTTGCCTTAGGAGTCTGGTCTACTCTATTCGCAGGGATATGTCGGATATGCCCATGTCGTCTCCACCTATGGTTTCTTCTACTCCTTTGGATTTCATGGCTTGCTCAGGTATAGTCAAGCCAGAGTCTAGGGGTTATCATTCTTTCCCAAAGTCTGGGCACTTTACCACTGCTTTGTCTTTTGTAAACTCTTCTCTGGCTGAAAATCTTACCAACACTAGCAAAACTGGTGGTAGTAATTTTTCTGGTTTCGGACCTGCCTCTTACCCAGGGAGATGTAGATCTAAGGACTTTGAGATCCATGGATCTTCCTTGGGTGTGTCGGTTCCTGTTTGTGACCGGGCGTTTTCTAGTTTACTTGGTTTGAAACCTTTGGATGGCCTCGGACTTTCTCAAGCTTCTTGTGTCAAGTCAGATAATAATCTGAGGTGTTTGACTTTTGTTCTTGGGACGGCTGAGCACTTTTTGTCAGCAGCTGGGTCTCTTTTAAAGAACAAAGGGGAGGAATTTTCACACTTGAAGTCTATGCTGCTTCAGATAGACAAGAGTCTTGGAATGTCTCAATTTCCTTCTTCTTGGTACTGTGGCCAACTTTACTCTTGCTAGAAGACAGGAGATTCTTAAAAAATCAACCGTTTCTGAAGCTCCTCAGTTCTCCTTCGTGTAAGGACAAGTTTTTCTCTGTTTCCTAAGAGCAGTTACAGGAGGAGGTGAATAAGGCCCCTACTATAGTAAAGGTGAATGTAAAGGTCACTGATGGTAACAGATTTGTCAAGACTACTCAGGTTAACAATCCTTCATCTTCTCATTAAATCAAGGCTTCTACCTCTTCTTCTTCTTCACAGTCTACGAAGAGGCCAGCTTTTATAAGTGGGAAGAAAGCTAAAGTTTGTAAAGTAAACCATTGTAGGTCAATGTACGGCCTTCAACACGGAGCCTTGGCTCACACAGAACAACAAGCTATAAAGGGCCCCAAAATTACTAGTGTTAAACCATTCAAACGGGAAAACCAACGGTCTAAACACTGCATAACATGTACATAACTTTACAAAGAAATACACATGGAATGACCATTGACAAATAAAAAATTAAATTAGTGTGATATATTTATTTTATTTTTTCTGTTTACCAATTCACATTATAATGTTATATTACTGAACAGTTTATTTCGTTTAGAAGGTAAGTTAGCCACGCATGTAACGGCACGCATTATTCAAAGTCGTGACTGCATGTGTGAGGAAATACGAAGATAGATATAACATATATTTGAGTACGGTGCCCCTTAAACACGGTCGTCACTCAAATAACCGAGAGACTGGTCGGTTTATCTTACTGAGTAAGCAGCTATTTGGGTGGTTGGTCTGTTAATCGGGGTGACTAAATTCTGTTAATCAGGTGTTATCGAGAAAATCATTGCAAGGTCAGTATATTTCATTGTATAACTTTAATAAAATAAATTATTATTATAAAACCCGGTCTGATAAGAGTTATGAATGGCAATAAAATTATAATTTGATTGCTATATGAGGTGTTTTCAAGACAAATGGGTAGTCTCAAGACGAGTGGCTAAAATATACGGTAACAACATGAACAAGGAGACAAATGAAATTGAAAATCGATAAAAAAAAAATGATTTAAAAAACATGGTACAGAAAATGCAATTCATGCACTGGCGACATTGCATTTAAAAGTTATGCCTACTTAATTCCCACAGCTTATATACTATGAGGAAGGTATACACATGATAACGGCCAATGCCAGTCTTCGATGTTCCAAAAAATTATCTGGTGTGATTGAAAATATTGTCTGTGCAGGAGAATGTAAATGTCTGTACATTTCGTACACATTTAACACTTCCGTGTATTATAAAATACCTACACGTTACATATGTCAGACTATGCTTGAAAGGCGTTCAGTTGGATATCAGGAATGTATATTTTAATGTTGGACAGAAGAAAGCACAACGGTCTTCAAACTTAGATAATCAACGTCAGTTAGCGTTAATAATCAATGAATCTGTTGATTTATATTACAGTGGTTATGACAAACCATCAAAATTGGATGTAAAAAAAAGAGCTATGCAAAGATATCTCCGACAGTTCTACTTTCATTGGAGATTTCCCATCTATACATAGCTAGAACATTAAACAAACGAACTGGTTATTGATCAGGATAACTTACCTTACCTGACTTTCTAGACAACAACCTCAAGAAGAAGAAAGATCTTTGCAAAAAATAAATTACTGTTAATTCAGAAATTATTGCGTGCACTTATTATTGCGAATTTGTCATTTTACACTCGAATGCGATTTTAATTTTTACGATTTTGAGAAAAGTCATGCTTAATTCAGTTAAAACATTACAAAATGCGAGTTTTAATTATTGCGTTTACAACTCAGTCGCATTATTCGCAATAATAAGAACCTCGCAATAATTTCTGAATTTACAGTATATCTACCTTGGTCTCAGTATTAACGGTGTTAAAAGAAGCCTACAAGCTTAACCGAAAAAAGGCATCGGAGTTTATTTCAATTCTGATTTCAACTGTCGACCGCATTACAAATCCAGAGACTGTTCATAACTGATATTATGAGACATATAGAAGAATTTATGCAATCTTGCTTTTTAGATAAGATCCATGTTCCTATACAAACACTTCCATGGCCAGTGGATCAACTTAGTGAGGGGTCAGCAGTGGAAACCACAGAAAAAGTTACAACTTCAGGTTGATGTATGGAAAGAAGTTAAACGAATGCCGAAGAAAGACATTATCCGAGAAATTAGGAAATTGAATGAAAACGAAAACGTTGTGAGCAAACCTGATGGGAGAACAAGTAGATAAAGACACGACTTCCATTGACGAGCCATTTAATTACATCTGCCCAATCGGAGATCATCTCTGAAGCATCAGAAGTGAATGATAATATAGAAATTATAAGTGCTAGATGCTGTCATGACTGACGATATTAGTGGGTTTGAAATCATTCAAAAATCCGTTTCGAACGTTATAGAAACTGCAGACACTAGGCTGATTGACAAAACGTTAATAATAAATGCATGCATATTCCAGCGATCAATCCATATCACGCTATATTGAAGTGACATACTTTAATAAAATGCAAAGAAAGTCGATATAAAATTACTCTTATTAGAAGGATACTGAGCAACGTATTTTTTCTACTCAAAAGTTTTTCTATATAAAGGTAGCAAAACTATTGTCGTGGCTAAATAACTCTTAATTAACACAATTTTAATTGTCCAACACATTAACAGACTTTTATTCCCCCAATATTCACTTGCATACAATTTTGAAATATTAACTAATGTAAACTTAAATTTTAGAACCAAAGTACTATTTGTGTCCTTTAAATGATAACTTAAAATGTTTGTTTCATCTTTTATCTAACAAATTGCTATACGTACCACATACTAGCGCGACGCCTTTTGGTTTGATTGAAGACTGCGCCGACTATTAAATTTTTTACAGGTGGAAAATGTTCTATGATAGATATCCATGATTTGACACTTTTTTGGGGGGTTCTTATAAAATGCCAAATATCTGTTAATGTTAACAGTGTTTAACATATAATTGTTGGGTTTTGTTTTTAATAGACGCATAACCGCCCATATAGCCGCATGCCCAGGCAGATTAACACACAAATCTTTCGGTTTACCGAGTGACGGCTGTGTTAAATGACACGAGAATATAAACATGTTCGTTAGCTAGAGATTTAATTTGGTGCGCACAACTCTCAAAATGGGGCAGCGACTTTCAAACTGGTGAACACGACGATTTTTCAAACTTGTGCGCACCAGATTAAATCTCCGGCAAACAATACTAGTTATAGTCATGTGACACTCATAGGAATCCATTCTGGACATACAGTACATTTCTTACAAAGTATATACTCTCATTGTGTATGAAGTTTTATATTTGTCTCTTTCTATTTTGAAATCATGGGCATTGATTCTTATTTTATATTTGGCACTTCGTAATCGAAAATTCTGTGAAGATAGATGAACGTCTTAGAAAAACAAGTCTTTAGATAGATATAGGAACATGTGGTGTGAGTGCTAATGAGATAACTCTCCATCCAAATAATAACTTTAAAAAAAAATTAAACCATTATAGGTCAATGTACGGCCTTCAACACGGAGCCTGACTCACACCGAGTAACAAGTTAAAAAGGGCCCCAAAATTACTCGTGTAAAACCATTCAAACGGGGAAAACCAACGGTCTCATCTTTATATAAAAAAAAAAGAGAAACGAGAAACACGTATAAATTACATAAACAAACGACAACTACTGTATCAGATTCCTGACTTAGGACAGGTGCAAACATTTGAAGCGGGATTAAACGTTTTAATTGATCCAAACCTTCTCTCTTTTTCTGAAACAATAGCATGACATCACAACATAGAGAAACACACGGTAAAATATCAATTGGCAGACGTAACTCAATCAAAAAACGTAAATTTATTCTATACGAAAGAATAAATATGATCTGCGATATATGAATGTAAATGCATAGTTCATAAAATATTCGGGACAAACCTTCAAGGCCAAAAAGCAAACAAACAAGTTCAAACAAAGTCATGACAAGACCACTGCGAAATATTTCACCCTTCAAAAATTATCACTTTTGAAACAAAACCGGTTTTAATACAACAGGTAATCTTGAAGTTTATACAAATGTAGTATTTGAAAATATTCCAAATAATCAAAGCTGGTACACGTTCCATATTAATATAAAATAACAAAAACACATTCTAAACAGTATCAACAGGTCGAATTAACAAGAACATACGATTCGAGAGTACTCGCAGTTACTGACCAGCTAGTTAAAAGCCCGACACAATTAATAATAAAAAAAAACATGCATCAGAGACTAAAACAAACTAAAACACATCCCAGGAATTTATTATTTTAACGTCATGAAAAGTCAGAGAAGACATAACTTGTGCAATGTCAAAAATAAATGTATCGACAGGAAGTAGAATAGTGAGGAGCGACATCTATAGAGATAAAAATTAACGTGTCTATGTCTCTATACATCCCCCATCAAAAGAAGATACAATTTAGTTATGTTTTAATTTGCTAATGACAAAATCGATATTAGTGCCAATGTGAACTATATTCAGGGATCTAATTACAATATTGGTTTGTTTTTATAATTTAAAAACCAGTAATTACTTGGCTGAAATTCGTCTGCAAATTTGACTGGATAGCCTTAAGGTATAAAATGTAAATTTTGTAAGTGAGTGAAACCTGCTCACACTGTTATGTTATATCCTTATTATTTGATTTAGATTGTTCGAGTTAGACGTAAAATTTTCACCCACCCACCCAAACCCATTTTACAAAATTGAAGTTTTCTATTTGAGTTAGCAGTTGTAGAGTTTTCGCATTTTGGGCGCATTTTGTTATTTCTTTTAGGCCCGCTTTATTAAGATTATTCGTATGTGTATCTTTTGTATTGTATTATATGAATATTTTGTGTGTAAATTATATTTATTTATGTATCTTATATGTTAATTCAAGCTGCCAAAATTAAACTATTACTGGTTAATATCTTCATTATTTGAAAGCACCCGTAATTGGTACGATAACCCTTACTTATAAGTTTGTTTAAGGGTTCGACAAGTTTACACGGATCACATAGTGATTTCCTCGCTTTAAGTACAATATTACCATACAATTTAGAATGTGAAATTCTATTTTTAATAAGTTTTCTACAAGTACAGCCAAATTTACTAATCAAATCTTTGTATCTATGAAATAATTTAGTAAAAGTTTTAAGTAATTTATGGTCTCGAAATCCCTGACACAATAATTTCCCAGTGATGCAATGATTACGTTCGTTAAAATCTATGACATCAAGCACACACTGGCAAACCGAACGAGTTGGGGTATATAAACACCGTATGATGGAGCCAAAGGCAAATGGCCGTCTAAAAAAGAAAAAGTAACAATAGGAATTTAACAAGCGTCTCTTTTGTCGTAAATTTTAGTATGAAGTTTCCCGTTTGAAATTGATATGTCTAAATCTACTAAAGTTCAACTGCTGCTGTTTATGTTAGATTTAGCTAAAGTAAGTTATTTTGGGTAAATTTCGGAAGTATATTTAGAGAACTCTGGATTATTCAACGAAAAAATATCATCCAGATAACGGTATGTATTTTTGAATGTATCAACCAAATATAAAAATGATGGGTCTTTACTGAGTTTGGTCATAAACTGAGATTCATAACAATATAGAAATAAATCTGCTATTAAAGGGGCACATAGGAATACCTACTACATGACGAAACACTTTATCGCCGAAAAGTACATAAATGTTATCTATCTGAAAATTTAAAGCTTCAATCATATCCTCACATTTCCAGTAAGTGTATCTAGCACATTTCCCTTTTCGTTACATACTTCGTTATCTTTAGTTTGAAATAAATATTTAAATTACAATTTAATATCTATTCCTTTTTTTGAGTGTTCCAAAATTAAATAAAACTCATACACCGTTTTTTCTTAACTGAACAGATAACTAAAACAAAAAACGGCTGCGCCATAAGCGCATGATACGCCCGGCGTTATTTTAAAAAATCAAGTTCAGTAACTTTTTAATGTTATATCAGAAATTCATAAAATACTACAGGGAGGTTATTTTAATAGATATAAAGTATAATGATAAGTGCTCAAAGCATTGTCCTAACACTGGAAAATAAACCTTTTTTAAACGTAAAACCTGTTTATAAAAATCTGAGAATTTTTTTTACAATCTTGCAAGATTTCTTCTACTTCATTGTTTATCAAAGTTCTGTCATACATTTTCTGATTGAAACGTCAGTTAAAATCTACTCTCTTTCATTTACCTGTTAAATTACATACCTGCAATTTTCACTTCATGATTGTTTTTCACACAGTAAACACTTGACTCTTTTATATAGTATGTATTTATTTTCGAGTTCAAGGGTCGATCAACGATTTAATTGAAAAACATTAACCCGCCCGCCCGTAACCTTAATATAATAGCGTGTTATATATTGTGATCTACTGGTTAAGGGTTAATGTTGTGCAATTACATTTTAAGAATTTCTACCTTGATATTTCTTGAAATTGTTTCTTTAATTGAACTATTGTGTTGTGTAATACCATTTCATTGTTCAGGGAGCCTGTGTCAATAGTTATAAACAATTCAATGAAGTTTCATAAAAACTGCTGAAAGCATTTTAAAGTTATTTGCCGAAAACTGGAAAATCCCTCCTTTTTAATGACTCCTCCCCTAAAAAACCTCGGAAACTTAAAATCTAAAATTTATAACCAGACATGATCATAGGTAACGCAAAGTTAATCTTATATGGATTCGGCTATTTTAAGATGTCATTTAAGGTTTGATAACCCTTCAACTGATTCGATTCTTGTACATCCTTTGCATTTAGTTGTTCGGCTTTGATAAAAAAGATGTGCATGGTATGTTTGAAACAACTCTCCATAAGAGACAAAATGACACAGACATTTAACAAACATAGGTCACCGTACGGCCTTCAACAATGAACAAAGCCCATGTCGCATAGTCAGCTATAAAAGGCACCGAAATTACAAATGTAAAAGACTTCAATATGTACAAAAAAGGTAAAATATTTCAATCTTTACAACAAATGAACGAAAAACTAATATGTAACACACCAACAAAAGATTTCTTTTCCTTTCCAGTCACTATCAAAAGTCAATGCACCGAAACATTGAGAAAAATCACAGAGCAAGCTACTAACTGTCAAACTCTATTATTGGCATAAGTTATTTACCAGGTTCCCCTTAAAAGCACCCGTACACGCCTCATCTTTATTCAATATTTCTTCTTAAAGTGGAGACGGTCAGATTTATGTCAAGGAGAATAATATCTGAAATTTGGTATCGGGAAACAACAAAGAGGTTTTGGAAAACTGGCTATACACCTTTTTCAAAGTATTTTCAAAAAAAAGTATTGGACACATTACAGAAAACTTGTGTGATCGGAGACTGGCCAATCCCAAAGATGCAGGATTTTATTTTGTAGTTCCAAGCCACAAGATACTATCAGACGTCATCGCAATGGACCTTGATATCCCAAAGTCAACTTCTCAAGGCATCGTTTATCTTGCATTGAACATTTTGAATATGTTACGCAACTAACAAAATGATTAGTTTATGTCGTGTGCTGACGGGGAAAAAAGGTATTAGCAGGGGTAGATTACAAGGATGGAGATGTAGAGATGTTCGGTTTTAAAGATGGGAAAACAATTAAGGAAAGAGAACCACTACTAAAAGACCAAATAAGTATTTTGAATGAAATTACTAACTTTTTACTAGGCAATTATTTATTGGGTACAGACAAGTTTTTGGAACCTTTTCTTTGTAAAAGGGTACATTAGTCGTTTAAAGTGATAGGTCTACGATTGAAAGACTGTAAAGAGCTCACCATACGTCAGAAACAGCGTCTTCAAAAGTTCGAAGGAATGTTAGGTGACAACTGGCGTTAATCGCCATTCTTGTATGAACTCGGTTCTTTCAAGTGCAAGTGATATATTTGGAACACAATCACATTATGCTAATGAAAGCACAGTAACTGTAGAAATATCGTATGAAGGAAAACATGTCAGCCTCATGTAAAGGGGGATGAAAGATACCAAAGGGACAGTCAAACTCATAATTCTAAAACAAACTGACAACGCCATGGCTAAAAATGAAAAAGACAAACAGAAAAAAACAATAGTGCACATGACACAACATAGAAAACTAAAGAATTAACAACACGAACCCACCAAAAACTAGGGGTGATCTCAGGTGCTCAGGAAGGGTAAGAACAAGATGCAATGTTTCAACGTTAGAACCAAGATATCTGAAGTCTAATATAAATTTTGGCTTGGAACTTTAAAATTAATTCCTGCGTCTTGGGTATCTGCCTTTCCGCGCTCACACAAGTTTTCTGTAGTTTGTCAAATACTTTTTGGCCCTCCCATAAATTATAAAAAAATTACCGAGAAAAAGTCTGTAGCCAATTTTAAAAAACCTCAGTGTTGTTTCCCCGATAATATTCCGATATGCGGTTTAAATAGAACAAAAGAATTCGACCTCTTGTGTTTAGAAGTTAGAAAAGTTAAATGAACTTTGTATACGGTTACCAAGATTGCACAAACGTAACTTTTCGTCAAAACATTGTTATTATTTGCATTCACGCTGATTTATTCTCATATTTACTAACTGTTTATAATGCATCTTGCAAACGATAGTTTTTAAAACAACCATATTTCAAGTTGTTACGTCATTTAGGTGGTCAGAGGCGGATTTAGGGGGGAAAGGGTCGCGGGACAACGGTATACCATAATACGTCCCGTCTAAAAGACGGGCGTATAAAAACTGACCTTTGTCATCTATGTGATAGCGTCGGACAACATAATCTTACAATAAATATGATATGTCAAAGTCTTTGGACGTTATGGAAGAACACATCATTGAGTCGCCAAATAATCTCACCAAAGTTTTTTCTTCGCGAATCTTATTACAAGAGATGGCGAGACACGAGCCTGTTGTATGCCCATTTGCTCCGACAAAATAACCCGCCAACGCGATCTTTGTCAAATTCCAGAACATAATTATCAATTATATCATTGCCTATCAAGTAGATGATTACCTTTCATTATCCAAAGAAAGCTACATATGTAAAGCATGCAACAATAGTCTACTAAAGCTGGCCAATAAGCAACCCCTCAATTCGGTTAATAACCAATACATTGACATTTACTCTCTTTTTTCTGCATTCCAAAACGACCGTAGCACTGTTCGGACGGGGACGATAAATGGCTGACCCGTGTTAAGAGAGAGCCATATCTCTTGCACGTTAAAGACACCCTTGTAGATTTCGAAAAAGAGTAGGCTAATGCCGCTACAAGGCAGCACTCGCACCCGCAAAGTGGAAAGGGATTAATATAAGTTGTAAAACTTGTTTCCCAATCCACTATAAACAAATATGTTTAAACTAAAACTGTTCAAACAAATCTTGAAAATGTTTCCCTTACCTCTTTGTACTGGACCATTTGTTATCTAATAAACCTGTTTTACTGTCCTAAGCCTTTGATTATTTTAAAGATAAATATTTCAGTCTTTGCACCGAAAACCACACAAGCAACTAAGCCGACACTATTAATAATTGCTGGGGATTCAAAAACCTTTGACATTTTTAGTAAATTAAAAAATGAATATACCGAAGAGGTTTCTTGGGTATTACCATTTCCAGGTGATAGGCATATATTAAAAAATGTACAACCCGTTTTATTTAAAATTTATTTTGACGCCGGTCTCAAAGAGATAGCAAAAATTAATCACAAAGAAGATGGTCTTTTAACTGTTCTTTAACAGGGCTCCAATTTAAAAAAAAACTCATTCATTTTTGCTTAATGTTTGGGAGAGCTTATACAGAGTTCAGATTCTCAAGTTCATTGAACAAAGAGGGGAAACCAATGACGAAGCTCTAACATCCGAGAAATTAGATAAAAAAAACCCATTAGAGCTAGTATCGGAAATCAATAAATATGTGAGGCAAAACAAAAAAACAACTGTGCTTCTGATTTACCAAAAGGTATGAAGGAGACATTGACATCACTTCTCTTATGGATGAGTTTAAAAAATTCTGTGTGATGAAAAACAAGACAGACTTTCCTATTATTTTATTCATAGAGATTGTTTCTTCTACATATCTTTGTATATTGCTTTCCGTAGTTCGAATTGGAATCTGATATTAGCCTCACTGAAAAGTCTCAACCCTCTGTTCCATGCATTTGAAAGGCACATGTACTTGAGAATAATTCCAAGACATCTGGCAGACATAGCAGAATTTCCACGAGAAATTTGAACGTGCTTCGTAGGGCATGGCAGCAGCTAGCCCTAGACGAGGCTCACGAGTCTCTTATAAACCGCGATGTTAAGGAATCGATTCGGAAACCATCCCCAGAACTGCTTAATAAAATCGCTGTCTATCTTCCTTTTAGAGCATCCCTGCAAAAAAATTTAAACAAGCAATTTAACCTTTATAGTGACAACACTTTGTCAGAAAAGGGATTTTCTCCATCTAAACTAACTCAAGATAAACAGATTTGTACCATGTACGTTAGAGGTCTTAGAGGTTAATGTTTTTGGGTATAATTCCGAAATCAACAGAGGTTTATTAAAATTGTTTTCCTGCCAAAAAGCTGAAGGGGTCGTTCATTTTGACTTGATGAACTTTTTGATATTGGTCAAACATGCATGGAAAATTTCGTTCGATCGAGAATTTTAAATTGCCCTAGTACAACCGCACCCGTACGAAAAAAAACATAACGCACATTTACTACAACAAAATCAAAGCAACCCAATAAGCGTAATACTGATACAAAAGAAAAGACACTGTACAACAGGTGTTTTAAAAGAGAGTTGGCTTTCTCAATGAAATCCGGGAATCCTTTAAGTAATTTCCGCCAGTACATCTCATTTCCGCGTGCTATTTGTATGACAGATGGTTCGATGTATCACCAAGACACAAAGTCAAATGCAACTAGGTCACCTTGTGGAAGATACGAATCAGTTCAATTAAAAAGGTAACAACAACACCTTGTTATAGTTGAGGACATGCTTATGATCAACAGTAAACCCATAAGATCCCATCATTTATACATTCAAAGACATTCTAGAATATTTGGTTAGAAGATGGATTCTACCTTACGCAAAGCTGTCAGCCAATGCAATACACATTTTATTTGACAAACCGAATTCTCCAACCAATGATAAACCATCTTTAAGAGATCTTGAAAGTCAAGACGGGACAAAAACCTCAAAGAAAACCCACACAAAACACTAGAATTCAACTTCCTGTCCAAACTACCAAAAGGAAAATGGGTGGATTTTCTTTAAAATCGTTAAAACGAACGGAATTATATTAGGCTTCTTGGTCAAGAACTTCTAGGCCTTGTGCAACTTCATCTTAAGGAAAATCAAACTGTTATTCTGATTCGGTGCTTCGATCTTGGAAATATTTATGGAATAAAAGGGATCGCTACAAAGTTTTTAGTTGACAAGCTTGTCTCTAACCATGAGGAAAGCGATACACTTATCTGGGCCCATGTTTTAAATATAAGCGACCATGATAGTGACTGGAAAGGAAAAGAAATCATTTTCCAGATTTAAAACAAAATATTTTGAGTCATTTTTTTACTTTTTATGAAATCAAAAGCACATGTCTTATATAACTAGTACCTTCAGTTTGTGATGTGTAATAATAATATAGTAGATGTGTTTGAGTTAAAAAGTATACGATAAAAACCAGTTATATGCAAAAGTATTCTATTTTTTTTTTTATAAAAAGCCTCTTCCCCTTGTGGTGAAAGATTTGACACCGCGAGCGTCAGTTGATGAAAATAAAGCCAATTCATTTTGAGGAAGTTGTTTTATCCAGAAATTTGCATATGAAGCCTTTCTGCAACACGGAAAACTAGGGAGAGGTGTTTAAGGAAACAGAGCACTAAAATCGACTGCTTCTGCTTGCAAGATATAGATTGTGTTTCAGTTTTCGTGCAATACATTATATAGTACTAATAATTCTAAAAAAAGAAATTTTGATACTTGAATTTACTTTGATATTTTTTCTTCGCTTCGAAATTGCCACCCCGTGTCAAACATGGCCGACACCCCACATGTGGCGTTTTACACAGTGTTTAATATGCGGTATCAAAATAAAGTACAAATAACTGAAGACATCTCACTTAGAAGACATGATACATGTAAAGCAAATACCTGCTTTATTATTGATAATTAATTCATATATTTATTTCATTTTGACGTAAAACATGTGCTTTTGTCTAATGTAGTAAGTCCACATGCGAAAGAGGGGAGTCCCATTGTATGTGGGATGTATAAATACTCAGCCACGCATGGTCAGATTGGGATCGTTATTTCCGGTCATTCACACCTACTTCTAGTACTTGTATGTCAGCATTATCAGGTTCCCTATCAAGTTGATATTGCCTCATATATGAATCTTGCATAAATCATCCATGTGGAAAGCATACATTTATTGTACTTCTGTTTGTCTCAAAATAAGGAGTACTCGATTCGGTAATGTTCCAGATGATTGATCGTTTTTAGTTGTTAAACCCATGAGTTTCCCGTATCTCGAAAGTTGAGCTCTTACTCATCTTCGAAGGTATTAATTGCACTCAAGGATAGTGTCAAATATGATATTGAAGGCAAGAAATACGCAATTATGATCCGAAATCCTAGACAGACATTAAAAAATAACCCATTTGCAAATTATCAAACTTTTATTCTTTTGAAAAAAAGAGTACTTCAGGTTTTACACATAGTGGTCATATCATTTACACATGACCTCAAAGTATACGGCAACCTTTTTCATACGATTGGAAGTTAGGTAGCTACCATTTGATTTTTATGGGGGGGGTCTAGGATGAAATTTGAAAAAAATAGGCAGGACAGGAGTTTTGAGTAAAAAAAAAAAGCAGGATGATACACTTGCAAAAAAAAAAACCGTCAGGACAACAATTTAGGTAAAAAAAGTAAGGATAAACTAAAAAAAAAAAAAGGCAGGACCGAACAGAGTGAAAAATAAAAAGGCAGGACAGAGATTACAGCAAAAAAAAAATGCAGGACAACATTTTTCATCCTAGCCCCCCCATAAAAATCAAATGGCAGCTCCCTATACGTCGTTATAAATTGACCGACCTCCAGAAAAGATAATAATGACGATTGAGTACGACTCTTATTCACCGAGGTCAAACATAGGACTCAGAATACAAGTTTTTACAATTAAACGTAAACTATGAATAATTTCTATAAAAAAAATAAAATTAACAAGTTATATGAGTGAACCTGCAAAATTGGTCCACTCGATTTGTCTTACAAGTCCTAGCTCATGATTAGGAACTAATGATTAGTAATCTAAACAATCTCTGTAAAACCTGTGTTGATTTATATCAATTTATGTATTATTCATCGGTAAGATTGAATAGTTCCCCATTTTGTTTCATCGTATAACATCTGCCTTGAATTCATCTTTGGAAGCCAGTGACGAACATAGTTGCTTCTAATTGTAGGTTTCTGAAGATGTTTTTGTATAGCCAGAGACATTTGTCTGCGTAGACTATATCAGCTATTCTAAGCTGGTATCTATAGCCCCTTTCTCTCAAGACTGGGCATTGAAAAAAATGTCCAATGGTTTCTATAATCCTAAACTTTTAGATTCTAATAGAGCTTATTATTTGAGTTCTGACTTATGAAAATTAATTTAAACGCTATATCCAGTTTCAATAAAAAAAAATTCTACCTTAGAATGTGTTTTTTAGTGATAATAACATTATTGTGCTTTTATATTAATTCTGCATTTCAATTTTCGACCGCTTCATATTCATTATCCACTTCTATGTGTATTCAAGTGTAATCGACAAACAGTTGAATATCTCATTTTATCGTATTTACTATGTCAGTAATTTGTATTTAAAAATATAAAGGGACACACGCGGGATCCTTGAGGTACACAGTTTAAGTTTTCACACTGGTGACAAGTTAATTGCTGCCTCTTTGAGTTCTAACTCAAAAGGGTTTATTAGGCCTATAAATATGGTAATCTACTGGTCTAATTCATAACGAAATTAAACCCGGCTCATAGTTGGGCACTTCTACTCTTGACGACGTGGCTGCGTATTTATACATCCCGCACATTAAATCTGAAGCCCCTCTGTTGCACATTCATTCGCAGGAAAACATGGGTGGCCGTGTTTCTATGTCTACACTTTTGATGATCTGATATTATTAAAGATATATGATTCCCTATAGAATTGTTATTTGATTAAACATATAGTTACACGGGCTTCATATCTACAATTTAGAAGCTATTTGATTTGACTGCAGAAGATTATTATTATTCTTTTATGTTTCAAGATGTGTGTATACAGCTTTTAACAAAGAGTCATTTTTCGTTTCTTATACGCAAGTTCGTATCCAAATATAAATTGAATGCCTTATGGCATATGCAGATATATAAATACCACCGAACATACCAATTATTTTCATTTTTTTTCAGCCCATGAAATACCGAACGGAATATCACATCTTGACGTCTTTTTACCGAACAATTGACCATTTGTCTTTGATTTCTCTAACGATTCAACATTGCTTTCGCCCTCTTCAGCTTTCTAAGCTTTGGACGGTTTTTCAGAACGATAAAAAATGTTAGCCCTTAAACAAATTTTGAACCTACATGGAATATTTTCTGTTAGAAACTAATTTATTTAACCTTTGATGTCCTGTAATAGCCTGTTCTATATATATAATATTCATAATTATATTCATCATTTCTAATAAATAATTAAATACTATGTTTTCAAATTGATGATCAAATATTGACTACCATCCATTTCATCTATTAAATGTAAGCAAATCTTTAAAAAAAAATCTCTATACAAAGGGGTTATCTTGAAAAAAGTAAAATCACAAAAATACTGAACTCCGAGGAAATTTTAAAAAACCCAGAAAATACTTAATCAAGTGGCAAAATCAAAAGCTCAAACACATCTTACCACTGGTCGATTTGCCTCTGCTGTTCTACTGCAAGTCCCCAAGGGTATCACCAGCCCAGTAGTCCGTACTTCAGTACTGGCATGCAAATAGTGTTTTTGTTGTGTTATTAAAATTTGCTGTAACAAAATGTTTTAAATATTACTATAAATTGAGGAATGTATCTCCCTCATTGTGTCGATGCCTCTGCTGGTGGACTGTTAGTCCCCGGGGGTATCACCAGCCCAGTAGCCAGTACTTCAGTACTGGCATGAAAATACTGATTTTTGTGTGTTATTAAAATTTGCTGTTACAAAATGTTAAGTACTATTATAAATTGAGGAATGTATCTCCCTTATGCAATGCTCCGATTCCTTTCACTGATTTGGCTATACTTTTTAGACCTTCTGGATTATAGTTCTTTATCTTTTATATAAGCTTTGGATTTCAAATATTTTGGCCATGAACATCAGTGAAGAGACATGTATTGTCGAAATGCGCATCTGGTGCAGGAAAATTGGTACCGTTAATGTTATTACGAATGGATAACTATCATATTCCTGACTTGGTACAGACATTTTCTGATGTAGAACATGGTAAATTAAACCTAGTTTTACAGTTAGATAAACTTGTATACCTTTACCTTTACAGCAACATTATGTATATATTATTTACAAATACTACTTGTGCAATGTGCTATCTAAACGATATTATAATGCAAAACATTTGCGCGCATTACCATTACGTTTGCTCGCAAATAATCGTCACGTGTGCCCCCATCTTTTGATTACATTTGCGCGCATTTATTTGATAAATAAACTCAGATAAATTCAGGTAAATACATTTTTTATCATCAATTTAAAAGTAAAAGTACCCCTTCCGTTAGTCTTAAGACCTCTGCTCCCCACCGATTTTGAACAGTTCTATTTATTATGCGAAATCACTAAGTCCTAAAATTATATACAGGTGAAAATGTTTAAATGTTAAAAAACTATAGCTTATCTAAAAAGTAAAAGTACTGATAGTACATGACTTCATGTCGGAACGTGCCGAAAATTTGAAAGCAATTGCTTTAAGAAATAAACGTCTCTTAACTTCTCTATCCTGGTGTTTTCTGAATTACTCCATTAAGTAATCACTTCTACGCACTATTGCGCATGTATCAAGCCCTCTTAGTTTGAAGTATGTGGTGATCGGAAATTTTAAAATGGGGTCAAGCAACCCAAAATTAAATTGATTTGCAGAACATAATTTCTCAATGTAGTGAGCATGAAATAATTCCGGGGCGTTTATGGTACGCCTGTATTCTATGGATGGACGTAATGTCCAACTTAACAAAGGATATGTAGTTGTTAGCACTATTGGGGATGAAACAAGTTGTGGTGATTCTTTGGAACTGATTGGTTATATAGCTCTTCTTATTGAAACTTGGAGGGAAAATGGGACCTCTGGTGAAATGTAAGTTTCGACGATATAATCTGCAAACTTCGCAATGATAATTTGGAATACCTTTCATCCTTTTCTCTGCAAACAATCACCAACTGTTGTAGGACCAAGAAATGTTAAACAAAACATTTGGTCTACTTCGATCCAATTTGGCATCATTTGTTCTTATATTCAACACTTAGCCTATCTTTCTGAATGAGGCGCCAACATCCTTGGGCTAAATAGAAACGACAGCATTCTATTCCTGTAGATGGAAATGCAAAACTAAATGCATTGTGCATTTCGATTTTAAAATCAATATGAACAAGCCTTGGTTTGAAATCAATGTACAAAACGAAGATCTCATGTTGAGGAGAACAGTGTAAATATCTTCTGATTTAGATGGCAAGAGAGCAAATTCTAGTTGTACATAATGTCCAAGTTTTTATGTATGAAAAGTATACAGTTGGACATTAACTTAAAGTTTCATCTATGAAAAAAAAATTAAAGCTAATTTGTGCTTAATGCTTCAAGATTAGAAATGCATGATATAATAATAATACCGTGGTCTTTGCTGTTTATAAGACAAATTGATTCCTATTAGTATCTTTGAAATTCTTATCCGTCCATGGTGTTTTATTTCTTAACATTAGTAGTTTGGTATTCCTTGTGCATTTTTCATTATACAGCCAGGGTAAGGTCATTCCGAATAAGTCTTTCTTCTTTTGTAATCTAATCTGATGTAGATGTAGGAACATGACACACACAACATATGGTGGAATAGAATAGTTAAAGTATTGGATTAATAAAGAAAAATACTCTGTATGTTTCTTAACCCCTGTACAAAAAGTAAAAATTGATCAGAAATGGAATTTGTTAGAAGCAGCTTTTATTTAATTTATTAATAAAATTAATTGTAATATTTATATTTATATCTTACTATATCCTAATACTTTATTGATCTTTCAAGTGGTACTTTATTTTCTATCATGTGTATCGAATACTGTAGTATTTTCTATAATGTGTATCGAATAATGTAGTATATTCAAAGTTACCATTAAGAATGGCTTTTTAATATTGATCAGTTTTTATTTTGCATCTTGCAATCCTTTACAGAGTAAAATAAATACGCTCAAACGTAAACAAAAATGTTATTCCCAAATGCACATTTATACGTTATGAGCATCGACATAAATCTTCCATTAAGATAAAAAAAAAAAAAGATTGGAAAGTTGCTCAATATTTTTTTAAGAAAGACATGTGCCTAATAAAATTTGACTTAAAATCTGGAAATTTTTATTTGGATATCTGCAAAGAGCAACATACATATTCAGGGTCAATCAGAGTTGAGATTTTGGTCAAGACAGTTTGACAAATCTATTAATTCAGAAGAATTTCGTGAATGACACCTAACCGAACACAGTGGTGTATTCAAAAGCAGGTGCTTTTACTGTAGAGTTCAATGAAAAAGTTGTTTTATTCCACATTAAGCAAATATGAGAAAAACATTAGTCGACTTGGCGAGAACTACAGGCTTTTTGTTCAATTAGCTTTGTTTTAATCTAAATCCGTTTAAAAAAAAAACCAGTACTGTTAATGGCACACAGATAAATAAAAAAAAGTATCAATAGAAGTAGTACCAAGATGCATTTACAGAGTTTCGCATAAAACATTTTTCAAATTTGTTCGAAGAAATGTGTCATTGTACACACAATATTGATACCTAGATAAGAACATTTCAGATCTGATTTTTTGGGCTAAATTGATAGATATGTATAACTGGCAAACATGTCTTTTGAATTCATGGATAATTTATTGGGTCCTTATACAGTTGATAGATTTGTCAATTTTGCTAATACAAAATTGAAGTGATTTAATTCAAAACTTTGGAATCCCGGTAGTAACGTCATTGAAGCTTTTACACAAAATTGAAAAAAAATGAAAATAATTGGATAATAATAAGTTCAAATAAAATTGAGAGAAACAACTCACAAGATTGATGTTTTTGCCTCGTATTCATATAAAAAATAGAATAGAAAATTGTTTAACAAATTTTTCATATGGAACAAATAGATCAAGAGGTACCGGACAATTTTAAAATGGGTCTATTTACAGACCTACAAGTTCAAATTTTTTTTTTTTTCGGGCAATGGGTATGAATGTTGCTTTTGGCGGCGTGTACACTGTCTGGTGTTGATAGGCGTCTTTATAATTCCAAAACCTATACATTTTTTTCATTAAGCCATGCGTGAGGGGATCGGTTCTGATTGAGGACATCGTGAATGCATGAGTGGAAATACAAATCATATCTTTATATTCAAGCTACGAGTCGTTGAAACTTACCTAAATTAGGCTACATTGATTTGTTAATTATTATGTGTGCTTAGGAAAATTTATGAGATTGAATTATGAAATAACTTGTGGGAACCTAGTATAAATATATGTTTCACAAAGTATAAAAACAAAAAAAGTTGTCAACGATAACCAAAAATACTGCAGAGATGTTGGGGAGTATCTCATTCCTCTTGATTCGTCCTTTTTAAACCACTCATTCATGTCCAAAAACAGGTCGAATGCAATGTTGTTTAAGTCCACTCTGTAAATGAAAAAAAAATCTAAAATCTTTCCCTTTTCCCTACGTCTGAGAGTTTGTCTAAAGCACTTTGAAAAACTTAATATCCTTCCTCAAGGTCTTTTATGTTGTCTACTACGTGGTCTTCTCCTATGTCTTCTTCGTTGTCAAGTACATACTCTTCCTTATGGTCTTCCTCGAGATTAGCTTGGCTTTCATCGATGTTCGTGAAAAATAAATTCTGTATATCTGCCTTTTTTGTTTCGAAATTTCGTGATTTTGGGTGAACAGATTACGTCTAATATATAAAGGTGTTGAAGTTTTGATCGAAGATATACTTTTCTTAAATATATGTGATGATCTCTGTGACGTATATTTGACGACAGGACTACTCACAGAGGGTTAGTTCGCTTCGAGGGCAGGGATAATTTGTATCTGCATGGTTTTTTGTAAATTGACTGTCAATTTCAGTCCTCTTTTCCTTTGAACAATGGTATTTTCTTAAAATGAACAAACAATAATAATAGTTTGATTTCATTGAATCAGTGATTAGTTTACATATTAAAATATAAGGATAAATCTGTGCTTTTTAATCAGAATTATTCACATTTATTGAGTCAACAAAAGTCACAAAGGCAAATATTAAAAAAAATGTGCCCCACGCATTCACGATGTCCTCAATCAAAACCGATCCCCACACGCATGACTTAATGAAAAATGTAGTTTTTGGAATTATTAAGACGTCTATCAACACCGGACAGTGTATACGCCGCCAAAAACAACATTCCCGTTGCCCGAAAAAAAAACTAAATTTGAACTTGTAGGTCTGTTTGAAAGGGTGACAATCAATCAACTCCGCAAAATCCTCTCACGGTTTTCATTGCAGAACCCAATGTTCTGTGTGTGTGAAGATTACCAGCCATGTATTATTAACTGCAGATTTACTTTTTTGAATTTCATAGAGGGTGGTAAATTCATAAAAGGAATCATATATTTTCAGACATACTACTTTTGACGCCTTTTGCGAGTTTTGAAAAATCTACTGTATCAAAATTCCTAACGTTTTCGAAAAGTATATGCATGTCCCCATAAATATTCATCTACTAAATTAAGATACTAATCTGTTATTTTATGTTGCTGGGCTGTTCCTTGCTGTTTCTATTGGGACAGTTTGTTCCCCCGTGTCCGAATTGGTAGCATTAATAACGCATATCTTAGGATGTCGCCGTGAGTTGACTGTTTTTCTAAAAGTGCGGCAGGTTGTACTGTTGATGAGGCATAATTACAGTATTAGAAGGAGGTCTGGAAACAGTAGCTGAAGCTAAGCGTAAGGTTTAGTACGACTCTTCTTCTCCTTGGTGGTTTTAAGTGCTCTGCTTTCAGCCTGGCGTAGTCTTTTCTCGTCATCAGAAACTGATTCTATTTCGTCACTTATGTACTCATGAACCTATGTCCAACCAACAACAGATTAATCGGCTATTCTAGTGAGCTTATTTCTTTTGTTCGACTTTAAGATAAGTCCAGAAATTAAATTTATAGAAAGTCTTCTTTCGAAAAACGTTTATGCATCTTATGAAGGCCAGCAAGGACTTCAGAATTTAAAGTAAATTGGATTTGATTACATTCACTTTTTATTTTCACCGACGTTTTCATTTTCAACTTAGTGGCATAAGAGTCGTTGCCCGACACTAGCTCGTTCTTTAGAGCAATTATTTTAGAATCGAAGTACGACGTAAACAGGTGCTGTCAATTATTTGTGGCTGTGACTGTCTTTGCTGGTTTGCTGTCGACGGTACTGGTACAGACAAACTAGGAAATGCAGCTTTTTTTTTTATTAGAAATAAGGGAGTTGTGGACTCGTATAGTAGTAGTAACTCGTCTTCGGAACTGTGGTCTGTCATGGTTATAATACAGACAGGGTAGTAAGAAGTGCGGAGTATGCTTCTCAGCGTAAGGCAGAACTTCGAAAATAAATTATAAATTACATGGAATTTATATCAAATAGCAAGCACGAGAAACACGAGCCAAAATCATACGATACACAAAATACCTTTTTTTAATTCTCAATGCGTTAAATTTCATCCAACGGGATACATTGTAAACAGAACGGACTGATGTATTCGAAAACACGTGTTGATGTAAACATAACAGGTATTCTTAAACACACTTTTAAATTTTGAATAAAATAAATAATCAAAAATTAACGACGGTATAAAGTATAAGAAGTAGTACTCTCGGAACCATATCTCCCTGATTCTCAAACCACTTAAAAATAATAGTCGACAAAAGTCGAGAGGAAAATAACCCTACTGAGAGAAAAAACAAATGGATTACAACCCTCAAATTCCTCACTTGATACTTGTGTAGAAAATGGTTGATTAAACCTGGTTTCATAGCTTACCAAACCTCTGACTTGAATCACAGTTGTATAAGATTTCGTTCTATTGCCAACGATCTGCAAAGAAAACAAAGACATAACAGGTAAAAATGTCAAAATATAGGTACAACAGTCAACATTGTGTTATAATGTTAACAATTTTGAAAACTAACAAAGAAGCACAAAAAGGCATATTGACAAAAAACAGAAAGCAAAAATGAAAAACAAGATAACAAAAATTTACCATAACACAACAACAGAATGACGGGATATAAACGAAACGAGCCACGTCAAATTGATATCAACAAAATTTGACTAGACAATTGACTTAATATTCAAAAAGACAAATAAAAGAATACATGAACACGCTTTTAAGATGATATCATAAACACGAGATCTTGAGTAACGAATGAGTTGGGAAATGTATATCCCATTTGCAGATGAAGTTGGTATATTGCTACAAAAGTGGGGAAATTGATAAGTTCAAAATTGAAATCGTCTTGTTTGTAATAGATTTCCGTACTGAGATGACCGTGTATGTCAATTTCGGAGAATAAGTCTAAAAATAAGGCAGAGGCAGCCATGTCTACCTTTTTGTTAATTTCGAGTTATGGGAGATAAACTAATGGAAAACAATCAGAAAAGTTTTAATTGTTAATGGAAGACATTAGTTGCAAATATTTATGAGGTCTAGAAAGGCTATGATATTTTTTCTTTGACGTCTTAAATCGTCTCAGGGAGGCGACAAAGCAAAAAAATTAAATAGTTTTCCAATTATTTGGACTACTTGGACCTATGTTATTTAAAGAGTGATGCGAAAACAACTCAAAATACATTAGGTCCCCCTTAAAACGCCTGGATATGTGTCAGCAAGTCTAACCCGTGTCCCCATTCAAATGCATTGACCCCCCTAAAAAGAAGGGGCGGTTCCAATCGAGAACCATCTCCTGGATCCGCCACTGCACATTACTTGGACCCATGTTAGTTCGTAACATGTAAAAACTTATGTGATGCGAAAACAACTAATATTCAGAATGGAAATGGGGAATGTGTCAATGAGACAACAACCCGACCAAATAAAAAAAACAACAGCAGAAGGTCACCAACAGGTCTTTAATGTAGCGAGAAATTCCCGCACCTGGAGGCGTCCTTCAGCTGGCCCCTAAACAAATATATACTAGTTCAGTGATAATGAACGCCATACTTATTTCCAAATAGTACACAAGAAACTAAAACTAAAATAATACAAGACTAACAAAGGCCAGAGGCTCCTGACTTGGGACAGGCGCAAAAATGCGGCGGGATTAAACATGTTTGTGAGATCTCAACCCTCCCCCTATACCTCTAACCAATGTAGAAAAGTAAACGCATAACAATACGCACATTAAAATTCACTTCAAAAGAAGTCCGAGTCTGATGTCAGAAGCTGTAACCAAAGAAAATAAAAAAAATGACAATAATACATAAATAACAACAGACTACTAGCAGTTAACTGACATGCCAGCTCTAGACTTCAATTAAACTGACTGAAAGATTATGATTTCATCATATGAACATCAGGCACAATCCTTCCCGTTAGGGGTTTATTATCATACCATCATAACATATATGAGAAGAACATAACATGTGTCATGCCAACAACTGTTTTTAGAATAAATGTGTTTAGTTCCGACGCAAAGACCTTATCATGCACAGTGACTCAATATTAACGCCAACATATGCAATCTTTAATGACTTGACAACAGTATCGTAATTATATCCCTTAATAAGTCTATTCAAAGGTTTTGTAAGTTTTTGAGGTGAATACTGACACCTTTGTGCTTTATAAAGAATATTTCCATAAAAAATTGGATGTGAAATACCTGAACGTATAAGAAGTCTGCATGTTGAGCTATATTTACGAATGATGTCTTTATACCGATGATAAAATTTAGTAAATGTTTTGACTAGTTTGTGATATCGAAAACCCTGGTGTAATAATTTTTCAGTAATACATAAATTTCTCTCCTTAAAATCTAAAACATTGTTACATACACGAGCGAATCGTACAAGTTGAGATATATAAACACCGTAAGATGGTATAAAACGGATAATTAACGATAGGAAATAAAAAATCATCCCTTTTATCATAAATTTTAGCATTCAGCCTTCCGTTAGTGATATAGCTATCAAGATCGAGGAAAAGGCAGTGGTCATTGTAAGTATTAGCTTTATTTAAAGTAAGTTCAGCAGGATAAATTTCATTAATATACATAATGAAGTCGTCATTATTGAGAGCCAAAATATCATCCAAATATCTAAAAGTATTATTAAATTTGTTTATCAGATGTTGTTTTGATGGGTCTTTGCTTATTTTTGTCATAAATTGTAACTCATAACAATACAAAAGGAGGTCCGCAATAAGTGGTGCACAGTTAGTCCCAATTTATAACACACTTCCTTATTAAAGAAACATTATTTAAAAGTAAACATGTTCATTATATTTTGCTGTGTAAAATTGACCTAACTAAATATGAAGGACAGCATAGCCCTGAAAATGGTATATCCCATTTTATACATGCTTACGTGGGAAAGACTCGTTGGAATGTATCACCATTCGGACAAATAATTTATTTATGCATTGTAATTTACTGACGGTCTTTTAATTTGATATCCTACCATAGAACATTTTGCTGTGTGATATTGGCCTAAATACAAAGAACAGTACAGCCCTGCAAATGTTATATCCCATCTTACATATGCTTACGCGGGAAAGACCAATTACAACCCGACCATAGAGGAGACAACAGCTGAAGGCCTCTCCTGACAGCCTTGAAAAATCACATGGTCTGGACAAAAGAGTAATGTACACATCTACCAATACCAACTGATCTTGGTTCTGATCTTCTAGAATTCTAGATCTCATCCTGTCATCGTGAAATGGCAAGAGCTTCCTGATTTTCCTAAGGTATGTGTTGTACATGCTTTTCATCAATAAAAACATAAAGTTTTGCTCATCCTCGAAACATGATGGTGGTGACAATGCTTGCATTTTCATGTGCATATACATCATCATAAGCAAACCGAATGTCTGATTTTGTCGATTCATTTTTTCTGAGTGACCTGTGTGTGTAAATGAACACAAGAAAGGGTTTTGAATAATAATGAAAGTACTGTACAATTTTAGTTGAGAATATCTTATAAAAAATAGTTTAAAAAATATCAGTACATGGTTTAATTTATCAACACTTTCACTAAGAAAATGAATAGATTATGCCTCAAATAGTCCATATTTTACAAATGAACCTATATTTATCCCCATTCAGGTGAAAATTGTAACAAAAGAGCACGGTTTGATCATTCAATCATGGCATCGAGAACCCATGTAGAGGTGTCAATTTTGAAACAAAGCCTAATCATACAAAGCTACTACAGACACAGATGCAACTGGCCGGCTGTTATGGAATATATGAAACAAAACCTTGACAAATTATCAGCAGCAATCAGACACTTTTACCAGGATGGCGCCCAAGTGAAAACAATGACAATTTATAATGTCATCTATCCTAGCGAGGAATTGAAGGAACAGGCCGCAGAAATAAGATTGGCGGAGACCCGATATTCAACAAAAATAACCCCACACAAAAAGAAATTGCGAAAAAGTATGATTTTGTTAATTGGACTTAAATAAGCAATTGTCTCTTACACATCAACTCCTAATCCCGATTCCAACCCATTTTCACCAACGCTCCCCTTCCATCTATCCCCATATTCCCGCTTCTTCTTGATTTCCCCATTTTTCACTTTTTAATTTGATAGGTCATGCAATAGTTTGTTTCCTGTTACCATGTTCAAAAGATATTTTGAGATTTATTTTTCAATAAAATAAATAATCAATAATTAATGACAGAATTAAAATGTAACAGACACAAACACGAACTATAATATAACAATGGCCATTTCCCTGACTTGGTACAGGACATTGTAAGAAGAATAATGGTGGGTTGAACCTGGTTTGTGGCATGCCAAACCTCACGCTTTTATGGCAATGTTAAATATAACATTAAAATGACAACATTACATGACAGGACTACAAAACAAATAAATGAGAGAACATTTAGGACAGAGTAACACACAAATAACAGCTAACAAAAGGTACCAGGTTTGAAATTTACTACGCCAGACGCGCGTTTCGTCCACACAAGACTAATCAGTGACGCCCATTACTTAGAATTCTTTTTTTTTCTATTTTTATGTTGAAAAGCTGCTTTTCCTGCTATACAGCGACTACTCTCTATGGTTAGTAGCTGACGTCGTTAAATCTTAAAAAAGTTGTACAAAACGGAGAAGAAACTCACCCGTAAATCTTTCAGGACAGGCATTAGAAACGAAAAAATAAGAAAGAGGCATATTAATGAAGAAAATTACATCATCAAAGAATGACAAACAGATATTTTTCATACACAGTCAAAATGGGAACAAATGCATAAATGTCCTTAATCAAGTTAATGTAACGAAGTATTTCAAAGAGATAATATTAACTCAGATACTTTTCATCAATTAAAGCCATTATGAGTCAATATTTTCGACTGTTTAAAGACACCTGCTATCAAGTGAATCAACAACTATCATTTCTTCTTGTTAACATTAAAAAGGAAAAAGGAGCACGTGTAAGACATGTGATATGTTAATCACGACCTCTGATTTAACCAGTAATTTATGTTAGTGAAACTCGTCAATCGTTGCGTAAAAGAATGAATCAACACCGGTCTGATATTAAAGATCCGCAATTTAGGGTTCTTTACAACTATTTTAATCAACCGGACCATAATCCTTTATCTATGAAATTCCGCATCATCGAGAATATTTATTACCACACAAATAGCACTGTACTAAGTACTCCTTTCCGTTAAGTGAGAGAAAACATTTGGATAAGGGAATTAAGGACTGCTATGCCATATGGTTACAATGATAACGTCAAAGGAGTAGACAATTTGTCAAGTGGTGGAAATGTAACAAGTTTATTTAATACTACCTTTCGACAACAACGTAGTCATGGGCAATTATCATCGGCATAATGTAAAAAACAATCTTCCAAATCTAGATCGCCTTCTGGAGCTTTGTTGAACTTCTTTCACATCTTCATTTATTACATTAGAACTATTCTTTTTTTCACTGCCTGTTAATTTTCTTAAATGTTTTAGGGATTATGCACTTGACATAAGATGCATCAATACATTTTCTTCAATATACAGACTTGTCAGTATTATTTGTGAGGTAGCTCTTTTCCGTCTTTTCAAACACACAAGACCGGAACCTTTACATGCAGAAAGAAGAGGAAAGTCCTTCCTGTTCACTTTACCAATAGAGGAATTGATTCAATCATCATCTGCAATGTTCTCTATCACAAGAAGGTAACATCTAAAATTCCTATTTATTTTCAAAATCAGTCTGTTTCTATTTTGACATACATTTACACCAAAGTCATTGCACCCAAAGTATTTAACTATAAACAAGCATTGCACGACCTTGATTTAGAACAATACATACAAAAAAATATAACTTGTGACTATTCCCACTCGCTTTGAAATTACAGCGTGTTATAACTGGGGATCTAAACATTATTAAATACGAAAATCTCCGAAATGTGTTTTTTCATGGTCCGATGTTTAGAGAACCAACACATCAATTGGAACCATACATTCAAAAAGAATTACGGATTTCATTGAAGACCACGCCAGAGCATTGGCTAAACGAGAAAAAGTTGAACTAGACACTTTGTCAGAATGGTTCAAAATATCAGCTCTCTGATAAAACTTCGCATTTATAAGTTGAAAAAAAAACTGTGTGAAGATCGACCAAAGTCTGTTTTCAGAGACAAAGAGGCCGTGAAATGTCTATCATCTCTTCATGATAAGTATGGTGTTGTTCATGCGGGCAAAGCTTCATTCATTCAACTTTCATGTAAATCGTATTAGTACGAGTGTCTTGTAAAAGAATTGAGAATTAATGAGAACTCAGGTAATTCCACATACAAAGACATTCCATTTGACATGAATGAGATTTTGGCAAATCATAAGTCCTTCATGGCTTCAATGAACATTACATTGAAAAACAAAACGGAGGACTAACCTTGTTTGTATTGGATACACAAGCTTCAAAAAATTTCGTACAAACAACGGTACTTTGCCAGCTCATTTGTCTGTTCAACCAAAGCATTGTCCATTAGATTCATAAAATTTCTGTCCGCAGCGAAAGAGGGTCTTCAGATATACTTTGAAACTGTTTACTTGCGTAGTGGTATTAATCATATGTGGTCACTCCAAAATTCTTAAGAACTTCCAGATAATTTCAAATCTCGTTTTTTTTTCTGAAATAAGTTCTGTAGCGGAGACGCATATCTTTTTATTATTATCTCGACGTATTTGCCGGGAATTTCAAACCAAATATTTTTCAAAATAGACCGAGGTTACATGTACTTACTATGTGTCCTGTCAATTTCCCGTTTCATTTTTATGAAAATTAATTTACTCGGACATTGCTTTGTAATACTTTTTAAATAACTTATTAGCCATAATTTACTGTATTTTCATGAAATTATTTAGAAATTCTTCTCGCGTGTAAATGGCTTCTATTTAGAGAGGTTCCGAACGTCGTATCTCGGAATTTTACATAGGCTAAACAAATAAGTAAAGGTAAATTTAATTGGTTTGATTTCTAAACTTAAATCCTATTGGATACTATTATGATACTAAATTTAGATGCTCTGGCACTATATATACAAACGTTTTACCCATTCAAATGGCTAAATCATTTAGAGAGCTACAGTCAGTTAAAGAGACCAACAAGGTAGGTGCATTTAGATGTAAGGGAGATAATTTTTTTTCCCATTTACTTAATTTTAACCTTTTTGGCTTCGCCACACCTCGGAAATAAAACCTGTTCATTTAATATGTAGGATTTAATATAAAGATAGGAATATGATTCAACTTTACAATTAAATAAGGGTACCCATTAAAACGTTTAATCCCGCTGCAAATGTTTGCACCTGTCCTAAGTCAGGAATCTGATGTACAGTAGTTGTCGTTTGTTTATGTAATATATACGTGTTTCTCGTTTCTCGTTTTGTTTATATAGATTAGACCGTTGGTTTTCCCGTTTGAATGGTTTTACACTAGTAATTTTGGGGCCCTTTATAGCTTGTTGTTCTGTGTGAGCCAAGGCTCCGTGTTGAAGGCCGTACTTTAACCTATAATGGTTTAATTTTTTAATTGTTATTTGGATGGAGAGTTGTCTCATTGGCACTCACACCACATCTTCCTATATCTAATTAAGATTATAATTTTGCAAATATAACTTAAGTGAATTTATTTAAGGGAATAATTTATTGTGAATATTGTATGTTGTCTTGTGTAGATATACTTGCACAAATATATTTGTTTTAGTGTAAATTAAAATATAAAAACTTTATCGTCTCATTGATTTAAGAAAGAGACTCAGGTCTTAGAACCCGGAAGTAGTTGTTGTTATGTGGTCTTGGTATCTCTTGGTTTAACTTCGAATCTGTACTACTATATTGATATATTGAATTTATTTCAAATATATGGGCATAACTTAGGCATCGTTGTTCAAAGAACCAGTCGACATTAACGTTCCAAACATAAAATCTAGTTCATATATCGAAACACAGATTGAACCCATCAAACATGATTGCCTCCGGTTACATTTTTGGTGGCCAATGTGGGGACCTGTTGTGAAACTTCTGTCCTTAAATCAAATAAAAATGTTAGTTTAAGTTTTACTTAGTCTTAAAATTTAATATTTGAAGTTTATAAACAATTAAATTTGAAGTTCATTAGACTTTGAATTATTTTCATACAATTCAATTAAATATGAAGTTAATTAGACTTTGAATTATTTTTATACAATTCAATTTAATTTGAAGTTAATTAAGCTTTGAATTATTTTAAGGAATTTTATAGGGAAATAAAAAAAAATAGTATCTAAACAAATATGGCTGAGAAACTTCCTCCTGGTGATTTACCTTACTATAAGAGCCAGTTAGATAAAAAGTTTGAGCAGTGTAGAACAAAACTTGATACTTTACATGCAAATACGACAGATCAACATGATCAACCTTATATTCCGTTAGAACCCTTGTTGTTTCTATATGTAGAACTCGTAAAACTGAATCATATGAGTATAGAGCTTTGTCACAAGCACCTGAAAGTTCAACAATAAGGGGGGATTACTGCTTATCTGAAAGAAGCGAAGTAGATCCCTTGAGGGTGTCCAGCAGATATGTTGATGAAAGCAACAATGAAGTTGGCCCTTCATGTGAACGTAAGCCAAATATAATAGAAGACGGATGCTTACGCAACAAATCTTCTATTCCCAGAGTGTCTGAAGGAACGGATGATTACAGCAGTAGTGAATTCAGAACTCAACTACGTACACTGTCCTTTCTGTCTGTAGATAAAAACACAACTGCAACTCCTAGTTATAGAAAGTACTTTACCCTATTTCTAACACAAAGCAACACTGGTTCAAACAATAGGAACATTGTGTTACATCACAAGGTGTATGACAGAATTGCTGAAGAAAACAGCAAAGAAATCAGATCTCCTTTTTACTTAAATTTGCCAAAAAGAGTTAAATTTTACAAATAAACCAGAAATTACAAACTTACGTACAGCTCCTCTTAAGCAAGTTTCTTTTCGTAAACCAAACTTCATAATGCGAAGGGAAAAAGAGCCAGATAAGTTTGATGGGGAAAATATAGACTGGCAGGACTATATTGTTCATTTTGAACAAACAGCTCATTGGAATCAGTGGAGTGAAGCCGATATGGCTCAACAACTGTGCATGAGTCTTCGAGGCACAGCCCAAAAGTTGTTAGAATATGCTAGACCTGACACTTTGCAAAGTTATTCTTTAATCAAAGAAATGTTAAGTAGGCGTTTTGCCCAAAAAGAGAAAATAACTGCATATAGAGTTGAGTTTAATTCTCGTTTACGTAAGAAAAATGAAAGTCGTTCTGATTATGGCTATGCATTAAGAAGGCTAGTGAGGTTAGCTTACCCAGACCATGATAAAACTGAAGATTTGACAATTGATCACTTCATTAAAGGTCTTGAGAATTTCGAGCTTCAAAAGCGAGTACAGTTTTCGCATCCTTTAACATAGAAAGTGCTATAGTTATAGCAACGGAATACGATGCTTTTGTAGGGTCGACTAGCATGACTAGTGAAATAAAGAAACCTAAAGAACCCCAGACAGATATTGGCGTTAATGCCGTTAAAAAAGTAGAAAATATGGTATATAAGGAAGAAAATAAAGATTTGACAGAGTTCACGAAATCAGTTATGAACTGTTTTCAAGAATTGAATAAAAGAATTGATGAATTAAAAAAAAACAATCCCTGAAAAATGCACTAGATGCTCAAGATTTGGCCAACCATAACAGAACAGAATGTAAAACTCTTTTCTGTAACAAATGAAAATCAATGGGTCATTTTACCGCAAATTGTAGGTCAAATAAGGGAAAGACTGATCCAAACAGACAAAATAAAGACAATCAAAACAGTAATGATTTAAACCCAAAGGGACCGGACTCGGGGTCGGGATCCTAGCCCAAGATACTGAAACCAGGCCCACTATAAAGATAAATAAAATTAAACAGTGTGGTCTGTTTGCAAAGGTTCTTTTTGGAAATCAGAAATTTGATTTTTTAGTAGATACAGGGTCAGATGTCACATGTATTTCTAAAAGCTCTTATGATAAACTTAAACTTAAAATAAAGTATGAACCCATATCTACCACTTTAGTAGCAGCTAGTGGAGAAAATCTTATAGTTTATGGCAAAGTTAAATTACCAAAATAGATGGTGTTTCATTTGAACATGACTTTGTTGTTGTCGAACTAGATACCATGTGAGGAATATAAGGCATAGACTTGTGAAATACATCTGAAGCTCAATTAAACATTTCCAAAGCTTTACTCATTATGCCAGATGAGACTGTGATAAAATTAAAGAAATCACTAAGCAATTGTTGTGCTTTAATAAGATTAAAAGAAAGAATGTTAGTACCCGCTAATACTGTAACAGCTTTTAAAATTACAGTTCCAACAAATATGAGGGAAAATAACATGTTAATAGAACCTAATGAACATCTAGCAATGCATTAGTAAATGCCAAAGATAATAAAGTTGTCATTTCTGCCCTTAATTTTACAGATAGGGATTTTACACTGAAAAAACTAAAAGTTGTAGGAAATATTCAGTTTGTTAGTAAAATTTCTACGTCTTTAGGGTGTGACAAATCAGATACTGAGGAGTTACCTGAACGTTTAAAATGTATGCTTGAAAAAGTGTCCTCTAAACTTTCAAAAGAACAAAAAGAGAAAATAAAAAGGCTTATTTTCAATTTTCAAGATATTTTTCTGGGACTCGAAGGGAAATTAGGTCGCACTGAACTTGTCAAACATACTTTTGACACTGGTGATGCCAGGCCCATTAGAATTCCTCCTCCTTTAGATCCATTGGGAGGGAATAAATGGTTTAGCACGATCGACCTAGCTTCCGGTTATTGGCATTGTTTAGTGAATGGAAAAGATAGACCAAAAACAGCATTTTCTTGTCATCGTGGATTATTTCAATTTAAAGTAATGCCTTTTGGCATGTGCAATGCACCTAGCTGTTTTAGGAGATTTATGGAAATTGTATTACAAGGCTATCAGTGGGATAGATGTTTATGTTATTTAGACGATGTTATCATTTTTGGACCTACTTTTGAAAAAGCACTTGAAAATGTAGAATTTGTTTTTGAAAGATTTAGGCAAGCAAATTTAAAATTAAAACCCAAAAAGTGTTCTTTATTTCAACATCAAGTTTTATTTCTGGGACATTTAATTACGGATGAAGGCATTGCTTGTGATCCCTCAAAAATTGAAGCTGTACGTGATTGGCCTACCCCTAAAAATATCAATGAGGTTCGTAGCTTCTTAGGATTAGCAGGATATTACAGACGTTTTATTCTTGATTTTTCTGAAATTGCCTCTACTCTCACCCATTTAACTAAAAAGGGGATATTTAAAATTATCCCTCAGAAACTGGTCAGTTTATTTTAGATACTGACGCCAGTGGACATGCCATTGGTTCAGTTTTTTCACAAATTCAAAATGGGGAAGAAAAAGTTCTTGCCTACGCCAGTAAAATGTTAAGTGACACCCAGAGAAATGTTTGTACTACTTACAGGGAATTTTTGGCAGTATTAACCTTTGTTAAACATTTTAGACATATGATAGGTCAAAATTTTAAAATAACGAGTGATCATGCTTACTTAAGAATTTTAAAAATCCAGAGGGGATGGCGGCCCGTTGAATGTCTGTTTTAGAATCCTATAATTTTATTATAGAACACAGAAAAGGCAGTCAACACACAAATGCTGATGCCTTATCTAGGAAACCATATCGACCTTGTTAAAAGGATGATTGTCCCGGGTGTGATAAAGATAAAGATTGTGTAAAAGTTAACCCTTTAATGGCTGAAAATGATCAGGATTTAGACAATACAATTCCGTATGAGGACAATCTAGAACAAAATGAAACAATACCCCATACTGAGGACTCTGATGATATAAATGAAAGTCTAGATTTTTCAAATTGGTTAAGTATATGGTCCAATGAAGAAATTAAATTATGGCAAGACAAGAGGCTGTCACAACGACAGCAAACCGGATTATTAACATTTATTTGTGTCCTGCAAATATCACAAGGATGAACGGTGAAAGTAATAATCGTCAATATCAAATTTGACCTAAACTTTGTAATGCAACAACTTGAATGGAAATGCCATTTTACAATCTTTCAAGAACCATAAGTCCTGAACGGTAAAAATCAAAATCGTCATTAATGAACCTCTAATTTGTCATCAGTAACAACCTATAAACATTTCAAAAGCTTTGGTTGAATGGTTCATGAGAAATTGCACGGACACGACTGTAAACACCATTTTTCCATCTTTCAAGAACCATAACTCCTGAACGGTAAAAGTCAAAATCGTCATTATTAAACTTTACCTTCATTTTGTCATCAGTAACAACCTATTAAAATTTGGGAAAATTTGGTAGAACAGTTCATGCGTAAATGCATGGACACGACTTGGAACTCCATTTTTCCATCTTTCAAGAACCATAACTCATGAATGGTAAAAGTCAAAATCGCCATTATTGAACTTGACGTTCCTTTAGTTGTCAGTAATTTAAAAAATTTAAAAGCTTTGGTTGAACGGTTCATGAGTGAATGCACGGACACGACTGGAAACTCAATTTTTCCATCTTTCAAGAACCATAACTCCTGAACGGTAAAAGTCAAAATCCCTTGACCTTCATTTAGTTGTCAGTAACAACATATTAAAATTTTAAAAGCTTTGATTGAATGGTTTATGAGTTAATGCAAGGACACGACTGGAAACTCCATTTTTCCATCTTTCAAGAACCATAACTCCTGAACGGTAAAAGTCACAATCGCCGTTATTGAACTTGACCTTCATTTAGTGTTCAGTAACAACATATTAAAATTTTAAAAGCTTTGGATGAATGGTTCATGAGTTAATGCACGGACAACATTTGATTGCCGGCCGCCCGCCGTACATCCCCAAATCAATAACCGACATTTTTGTCCCAAAAATCCGGTCTACAATGATTCAGGTTTAATTAAAATAATTCAATTAAAAACTCAGTCTGATGAAAAACCTAGTCCTGAACAAGTGTCTGGTTCTTCATATGAAGTTAGGAAACAATGGAGTGGCTGGGAATTGCTAGAAATAGTAAATGGAATTTTGTATAAACAATATGAAAAATCTAGTATAAATAGTTTGGTTTTAGTAGTCCCCAAAGAATTAAGAGTCAAAATCATGAGGAAACTTCATAACAATAGAATAGCTGGTCATTTAGGTAGAGACAGAACGTTAGAGTCCATTAGGCGAAGGTTCTATTGGCCTGGTATGTCTTCAGATGTAGGCTCATGGGTTAAGGAGTGTTCTATTTGTGCCCGAGTAAAGCGAGGTCCTGGGTTAGGACATTATCTTCTTCAACAATCCCAAGTTGTCCTCCTGATAGAATAGGCATTGCTATTGTTGGTCCATGTCCTATAACAGAAAATGGAAATGAATATATAATAGTTGTTTCTGATTATTTTTACTAAATGGTGTGAGCATATGTCGTACCTAATCATCACGCACTTACAGTTGCAGATATTTTTTTTTACTAGGTTTGGGATGCCAAACACAAATACATTCTGATCAGGGGAGAGAATTTGAATCTCTATTATTTCAAGCCGTTTGTCAACTTTTAGGTATTGAGAAAACCAGAAAAAAAACCTATAGACCCCAAAGTGATGGTTTAGTTGAAAGATACAACAAACTCTGCAAATCATGTTATCCTCCTTTGTTAATTAAAACAGGAATGATTGGGATGACCATTTACCCTATCTCTTCATGGCGTATAGAGCAAGTGAGCATGATAGCACAGGGGTTACCCCTTATAAAATGATGTTTGGACGGGAAATTGCCTACACTTTAGATGTCTTAGTAGGAAATCCAAAGTCTCAAGAAAATTTATGTCCTATTGAGTACGTTAGTTGGCTAAAACATAGTTTTGATATCTATACTTTTAAACGAGAAGACCTCATTTTGGGTGTCGCTTCTCTTCTTTCCACGATAAATTAATCATCATGCCTCTGTGTCCTATGGTTACAGTGCATAATCGCATTTATCATCCATTCATATGATTATTCAGATTGAGTCATTTTGGGTGAAAAACGAGAAAAAAGACGTCCGGATATGTTTCCGTCATTGGGCGAAATTTTAAGTCAGATTAGACTTCCGGTTTGCGTTTTTCTGTATATACTTTGAACATACATTAATACTACGAATACAGTGTATTTTCTGTCTTATATCCGTCATTGGACCAATTTAAGTCAGATTAGATCTCCGGTTTGTGTTTTCCTCTTTTACTTTGAAACAAATACATATACTACGAATAAAGTGTATTTTCTGTCTGATATCATTTTCAAGTTTACTATCCACGGCAATCACAGTTTTTTTTTTAATAGAGAGGGTCTGAATAATATATCATTTACCGCTGTGGCAATCACAGGGTTTATTTAATAGAGAGGGTCTGAAAAATATATCCATGACCGCTGTGGATCAATTATTAAACTGAGAATTGACTGTAAAAAGAAAATACACTTTCGGGACGTCTGGAACGGGTGTTTTTAAGGTCCACAAGAGACCAAAACGACACCGAAATTATCATTTAAAGGTCACTTTACGGCCTAATGCATAGTCTGATATAAAAGGCCCCGAAATGACAATGTAAAACAATTGAAATGAGAAAACTAACAGCCTTATTTACGTACAAAAAATGAACGAAAAACAAATATCACTGAATCACAGAATTACAGGCTCCTGACTGGAATGTTCATAATACATGTAAACTAAATGTATGTTTGTAATGAGTAGAAAACAAAAAACGGAATTTTGGAAATAAAGGAGGAGGGTTAAAAAAAACATTTTCCTGGCCCCAAGTACCTATGACATTTGATACTTTTCCATAAATTCTCAAGTCATTAAATCTTATACAAAATTTACATCCTTTCAAATACGCTCTGAATGCCTGCGATTTCGCGGGGGTGTTCTAGTAACTTTTAATTTTGCAAAAGAAAATTTGTAAAAAGCTGCCACTAGACAGAAAAATACTTATGATGGGACATTAAACCTAGAAACTATGAAATAGGAGATTTTGTGAGGAGATGGTATCCTCCTACTGCTCACATTAAATTGGGTTTAGGATGGATTGGGCCTTATAAAGTCCTTCATAAATTTTCTGAAGTTACTTATAAAATTAAAAAGAACCCAAACAGTAGGGAAGTAACAGTCCATGTAGATCACCTAAAACCTTATCTAGGGACAATTCCTTTAGCTTGGTCAATAATAAGGGAATCAGAATCTGAATCTGACGGGGAAGAAATCTATATTACCCCAGAACCTAGCTTTGATGACTCAGATCAAGAGGAAGGTCCCGTAGATAACCCTGTAGATAATACTATTTTTACAACCTCAGTTCCCCCTAGACAATCCAGGTGTGGTCGAGCCATTAATAAGCCATTAAGGTACTCCCTAGATTGATTGATTGTTGGTTGCTTAACGTCCAGTGGCAAATATTTCATGCATATTCAGGACGAGAACAAGTTAACACTAAATACAATAGGTAGGTTGTTGTAATAGAGGTCATCTAGGATGATCGGGGAAATTTGGACTGCCACTGGAAAAGAGGGTATATTGGATAGGGACAGAAATTTTGCCTTGCAACAGGCCACCTACGGACCCCTCAAAGAGTTGTTGCAAGGGTTCTTAACGTGCAAAGAGCGTGGCACTCTCTTTACACGAGGCATCGGATTTAACGTCCCCCTCCTGACCGGACGTGACTGCGAACTTGATACATCCCGCACAGCCAAACGGACGCCCCACTTCGGCAAGCGTTATACTGCCGGTCGGGAGAAGACCAAGTGACCATATTTCTATACCCCAGTCACCCTTGGGGTCGGTACTCCCTAGATGTAATATAGTGTAAATAGTTTAATGTGTTAATCATAATATACAGTGTATTTTATTATGTTGAAATTGGTTTCTTTACAACTGAGTGGAGGTTTAATAAGAATGTAAGTTCTTGTCCATGTTTCTGGTATGTATTTCATTAACTTTTATCATGTTTATCATGTTTATCCGATTTATACTTTATTAAGGGAAGAGAACAAATAGTTCTGATTTAATGCACCTAGCTACTGAGTCACTATGTTTGCAATATATATAGAGGTTACAATTATATATGTATGTGATGTGAATTAATATTCGTCAGCATTATTATTTGAATTGTAAGAATTTAAAAAATCTCTACATATACACTTCTTTAGTCTAGAAAAAAGGCTATCATTATTTTAAAATATTGATTGAGGAATATATGAATTTGATGTTCATTTGACCCATATAAAAGGGCTGTTCTACATTTTTAACAGAACTCAAAATAAAAGTAGAGACAAGTCTTTAAACTGTTTAAACAGTTATTTCTTTACATATGTGATTACTTGTTGCGAGAAATATGCGAATTGTTCAAATAGAAAACACAATTATCATTTTCATATATGTATATAAAATATATACCTACAGTACTGTCATTACTGTATTGTACCTTGGTGACTAAAGTTGATGTTATTTTACAGAAATGGAATCTCAGCAGGTGCCTATTGCTGGACGTGTCCGCGTCCCATTTTCCAAAAGGACTACCATTGCCCTGTCATCAGCTGTGATGGCAGAAAATTTTCGACATTTCATCAATACACGAGGCATTGGCGAAAGTTTCATACCAGAACATCTTTAGTTTTACCATGCCCAGCCGGTGTGGATCACTCTAGCAAAACAAGAATGGAACTGAGGGAACATCTGTGCCATCATCACCATTTCACCGTGTTCGCAACAAAAAGAACTGCTACCGCCAGGACTACATATTCCACCCATTAAGGAGGAAATTTTTATAACAGAAGAAATAGTAGGTGTTGTGGATGTGGGAGATAACATGAACACAGATATGGTGGTACAGGATGGGAAACTTGTTGTAAAGAACCAAAACTAAATGAACAGTTAGTTGTGACATTTGTTTAATTTGATATATTTTATAGTTATGTACAGTTTAATATTGTTGATCTAATTAATTCGGTTCTTGATTATGTTATATATGTGTTTGGTATTAACCAATACATATATATATATTGGTTTAGGTGGGGGAATGTAGCGGAGACGCATATTTTTCATAATTATCTCGACGTATTTGCCGGGAATTTCAAACCAAATATTTTTCAAAATAGACCGAGGTCACTTACTCTGTGTCCTGTCAATTTCCCGTTTTATTTTTATGAAAAATCATATACCCGGACATTGCTTGTCCCTTTGTAATACTTTTTAAATAACTTATTAGCCATAATTTACTGTATTTTCATGAAATTATTTAGACATTCATCTCGCGTGTAAATGGCTGCTATTTAGAGAGGTTCTCGGAATTTTCATAGGCTAAGCTTGATTCGACTTTTAGGAGTACGCCATTTTACATTTTAGTAACAAATAAGTAAAGATGAATTTAATTGGTTTGATTTCTAAACTTAAATCCTATTGGATACTATTATGTTACTAAATTTAGGTGTTCTGGCACTATATATACAAACGTTTTACCCATTCAAATGGCTTCATCATTTAGAGAGCCACAGTCTGTTAAAGAGACTAACAAGGTAGGTGCATTTAGATGTAAGGGAGATAGTTTTGTGCCATTTACTTAATTTTTACCTTTTTGGCTTCGCCACACCTTGGAAATAAAACATGTTCATTTAATATGTAGGATATAATATAAAGATAGGAATAATATTTAACTTTACAATTGAATAAGGGTTAAGATTATAACTTTGCAAATATAACTTAGGAGAACTTATTTAAGGGAATAATTTATTGTGAATATTGTATGTTGTCTTGTGAAGATATACTTGCACAAATATATATGTTTTAGTGTGAATTAAAATACGAAAACTTTATCCTCTCATTGATTTAAGAAACCGAGACTCAGGTCCTAGAACCCGGAAGTAGTTGTTGTTATGTGGTCTTGGTATCTCTTGGTTTAACTTCGAATCTGTACTACTATATTGATATATTGAATTTATTTCAAATATATGGGCATAACTTAGGCATCGTTGTTCAACGAATCAATCGGCATTAACGTACCAAACACAAAATCTAGTTCATATATCGAAACACACAGATTGAACCCAACAAACATGATTGCCTCCTGTTACAGTTCTATCAAAACTTTAGATTTTTCAACCCTGTGTACCACCATTCCCCATGTGAATTAAAAAAATTGCTTTGACGAAATCATCAACAATGCCTTTCAACATAAAAATGGTAGATAACAAAAAAAACAAGTAATCAATATGCTGGAATTTCTTATCAACAATTTATTTGTTGAATTGCGAGGTAGACTTTTTCAACAAATTGTCCGCATTCCTATGGAAACGAACTGTGCGCCTCTCCTTGCCGACCTCTTCTTATTTTCATATGAATTTTCCTTCAGATTCTTTTCAAAAACAAGAAGACAAAAGAAGCCAGATAATTTAATTTCACTTTCAGATATATTGCAAATGTTCTTTCCATTAACAATCCGAACTTTACTGATTGTGTTTCCTTAATATATTCCACAGAACACGAAGAAATAACAGACACCGCTTCCTCCGTCCCATTTTAAGACTTATATCTCGGATTTGACACACAGTCATCTCATCGCAGTATCAGAATCTATGACAAACTAGATGATCAATTTTCAAATTATAAATTTCCCCCACCTTAGTAGCAGTTTACCAACTTCACCTGCATATGGGATATACATTTCCCGACCTTTACCATATTCAAGAGCTTGCAGCTCCTACTCAAGACTCTTTATTACACGTCACCAGTGTCAGAGCAGAAAGATGATACACTAGGGGTATGTCAGAGAAACGTCTCGTCCTTTTTTCTAAAATAAAAGTTCATCGGTAAGTTTACCAAGACCAGGTTAATAAGTATTCCGTATCAACCTCACAAATAATACACTATTGTCTTGATGTACAGATTCTGCGTACTGACGTTGTTTATCATTTCAAGGTGTAATACCACCATTGATTTTCTGGTATAAGTCTTTGTTAAATTTGACCTTTCAATAAAATTGTGCTTAATTTATCTTTGTTTCAAACAAAAAGAAATACTTGTCATGAGCAAAGTTTAATCCTGTCCAGTTCTATAGAAAATATTTTACACAACATTTCATTGCATATAAGAAAATATCAATCATTGGAAGTTAACTAATCAAATTTCTTCCCTTATTCTATCAGTGTACAAGGTTTAGTCACCGTGTAACCTAAAGATTACAAAACTTTCTATAGAAATCACTAATAAAAAAATAATGGTGTTTTTTTAAATACCCAAGACATATGTTTATGACAAAGAAATAGTTTTACTGCAATAAAATGTAGAATTAATTACCAACAACAGTCAAATTCAAGGGAATATTTTATTCGACCTACTATCGTACAACCGGATGTGACGTACCATGATTTGGTGGTATTACACCTAAACAACGTGTTATATGTCTTTGATTTACTATTATTATTACTTTTACTGTTTGAATTGTTTTCTGTGATATCCATTTGACGTGGTTCGGTACTTATACATCCAGTAAAAGTGTTTATTAATTTTCACATCTACTGGTGTGTTTTGCATATAGACATTTTTGTGTTTCTTTGGTTCTTATAACGTGACTCTGTACTATAACATATAATTATGTTATTGTTCCACTTTATGTCATTATGTTGTTTCATTATATGTTATGTTATGGTTATATACTATATTTGAAAATATTTTACTCGCCAAATGGTATTAACCATATGTGGATATTTTAACCCGATATACCACCATTCCCCATGTGATTTTTTTAATATACATTGAACGACATAATTTCTTCCTATGTCACGTTTGCATTTTCTGACGTCAGACACGCGAAGCAATGAATGTTTTTTTTTAACTTGATAGATGCTTTATGTGTTTTTTTTTGTAAATGTTTGTTTGTTTTGAGTTTGTAACACAGTGAATACTGCTGTACCCTTATTTTGACTATTTTACTTTTTATGTCTGTTTTGTATACGCATCGTTGTAAATTTAACGGAATTTGATGCTACTGTCATACAAGTGAGAAGTTTAGCGCTATAAAGACAATAAAATCAAACCCAAGGAGTAAACAAAGACTCACAAAACCAAAGGATATTTACGTCAACAGTTATAAATAATAAATAAGAAACAACACGAATAAAAAAAAATTACTAAGCAGTGTGTTACAAAACACGTAGATCTAGATATTATTGAGAAAGCCACACGAAAAGAGAAATCTGAAAATATATTTGGAATATCGGTTGAAATCTTCTTATTTGATGGGCATCAATTATTTATTTTTTGAGTTATCATTAATGAAACGATTACTACTTATCAAAATCGGTTTATTGTCACCCTTGTTTAAAAACCAAGGAGAAAAAATAATGCAAAATACTTCTTCTCATACTTCAGGAAAAAAGTGAATTCATTTTAAGATAAGGTTATCAATAGTTATCAAAGGTACATGTACCAGGATTATAATTTAGTACGCCAGACGCGCGTTTCGTCTACATAAGACTCATCAGTGACGCTCATATAAAAATATTTATAAAGCCAAACAAATACAAAGTTGAAGAAGAACATTGAGGATCCAGTGTTCCAAAAAGTTGTGCCAAATACGGAAAATGTAATCTATGCCTGGGAGAAGAACATCTTTTTTTCGAAAAAAAATCTAAATTTGTAAACAGGATTAAAAGCTAAGTCAATCCTACAAATTTATTTTACGGCAAATAGGTCAAGATTAAGTCCAGCCATCATTTTCGAAGAAGTTTATATATAGGGAGTATGTGACAAAAATTACCTTTATGTATATACTTATTTGATGCAAAGCCATTATTCGATGTAGTCGTACTGACAATACTGCTAAGAAAAGAAAATTTGTATCGTGCACGGATCCATCTACATAGTTCCTTTTTGATGAAATTTTCGGAACTCAGAATCATGCATAAAATGGTAAACTGACATATCGCAAATTATTTCCAGTCCTACAAGGCGTCAAACAGGGCGGAAATTACGCGCCGATCTATGTAACGTATTTATAGAAGATATATACTTTGTTAAATGCATAATCATGAGTTGACAATGTAGATATTGTCAATTAAAACCCTCATAATCACAATAGTAAACATAATTGTACGGTATATTACATACCAACAATACAGTTTACTCCGAAAAGTGTAGTCCCTTTAAAAGTACAGCCTTCAAATCACAAAAAAATCAAAACCAACCAGAACCAGACGGCTCAGTTCGCATGTGTATAAAAATGTATAAATATCACTACAACGCCAGTTACCGATAAATCTCCACATTTGAGTTAATTAAAACTTAACTACATGCTACTTTCGAACAAAATATCACAACATCAAGAAGAGCTGTCTACAATTAACTGTCAGCTGGTATGCATGGACAAACAACCTTGATCCTAATACTTCTATACAACTAGTCAGAACTTTTATACAACCTATCCTAACATATGGTCTACCAACATCACAAAACCTACTGCAATTGGGAAATGTCAGGAGACAACATTAAAACCAAAATTATCTGAATCAGTATCTGCTCCAGATCCTAAAATTTGCATGTGCCTGTAGAAGATCAAATTTAAATCTATTAAAAGACAAAACTCAGAATACGAATAACCAACAACAAATCAAACTAATGACTGTCATATATTGTCAATCTATTATTAAGCTTCATAACCTGTTTTTCGTTAAAATCAAATGTGGTACAAATGACATTAAAAGCAGTCTTAACTGACGTTACACAATACACAAATCTCATTATTAATGCAGTTACTCCTGAATCTCATACACTATAATGTCTCATTACTAATGCAGTTACTCCTGAATCTCATACTCTATAATGTCCTATATGAAAATAACAGCATTATTTGCACGTGCAATTATTATGCAGTATTATAAAAGTACAGCACTTCAATCGACCCGATTTGTTTTTGAAGTCAGTTCGTAGGAAGATGAATATTTGGCTAAATATATGCTATTTATCCGGATTTCAAGTTCGGATATTTGTCACTTATTTAAAATCGTCACTCCTGTGGTTTTTAGTTGCCCACATTAGGTGATTCAGCGAAAGTCATGTGTAGTCATAATCAAGCTTATTTCTTGTTCATTTCAGAATTTTCGAAGTCTTGTATTGTTTGGTTTTGTTATTTGTTTGTTGTTTGGTTAAAATTAACCGGGTAAGTGCATATACTTGTAGGATTCGTTTGGTTTTAGGTGTGTTTGATTTATTTTGTATTCATGACGAGTAAATGAACAATTGCAGAGTCTTGTTTAAACTGGCTCCGCGCGATGCCATGAAAAAAAAGTAAAATCACAAAAATACTGAACTTAGAGGAAAATCAATTCGGAAAGTCCATAAATGACATGGCAAAATTAAAATACAAAACGCATCAAAAACGAATAGGCGAGTCGAATTTGCCATATTACTTTAAACATGACAATAGCTGGGCACAGTCTAAACTCACCAGCATAATGTCAACGAGTTTATTTGGTGGGCAGCCAAAACAGACGAGGCAGTCACGAATAGTTTCATGGTTTCTCTGTAATTTTGAGTCAATGGACAATGAGATTTTCTTTTCACAAAGTAAATAAAATTGCATATATACAGAGTCAGACATGACTATTTTCTGCGTAAATACACCAGACGAACGTTTCGTCTACAAAAGACTTATCAGTGAGCATTGAAGACCAACATTCCTTTTTGCAAAATACAGCTAAGGTAATCCATTCCCGGGGTAGAGAAAAGCCTTAGTATTTCAAAAATTCAAAAGTTTTGTAAACAGTTAATTCATAAATATAACCAGATGTTGGCACCGAAGTGATGGCTACTGTGCTAGTGATACCCTCGGGAAATTAAAACTCAAACGGTAGTGGCATCTATCCTGTGGTTGTAAATAAAACTTATCATAGATACCCAAATTAAATTTTGTTTTTACGCCAGACGTGTGTGTCGTCTAGTTCGATTAGTTGTTTTTAGTTCTGTCATTTTGTTCATTACTGCATATTCAAATAGTACACGTTCGGAATATTCATGAAATATATGCCACTGGACGTTAAACAACCAACAATCAATAAATCATATTCAAATATTTTCCTGAGGGAAGAAGTTACTGTAATTCTTCTATAGTTAGTTGGTAATATGGAGTATTTGCCTATTTTGTTCATACAAGTGTATCATAATTCAAATATTTTCTTGAGGGAAAATGTTACTGTAATTCCTCTGTAGTTAGTTGGTAATATGGAGTATTTGCCTCTTTAGTTCATATAAGTGTACCATAGTTCAAATATTTTCCTGAGGGCAGATGTTACTGTAATTCCTCTGTAGTTAGTTGGTAATATGGAGTATTTTCCTCTTGTTCATATAAGTGTACCATAATTCAAATATTTTCCTGAGAGAAGATGTTACTGTAATTCCTCTGTAGTTAGTTGGTAAAATGGAGTATTGCCTCTTTTGTTCATATAAGTGTATCATAATTCTCGTCTTGAATACTGTAGGAATTTCACCGTCTGCATTATGTTGGTAAACAGAGACAGTTTGTTTGTGTCAGCAATGAAGTTGTCAAAAACAGTCTGCATGGGTAACTTTGTCAACGTGGTTAGTATCAGTGAACATAGATGCTACAGATCCATGCTTCTGCTTGTAAAAAGGGTCTCACTGTGTATGGTAATGCCATTACGGCAATCGTAACATATCTTTTAGAGGTGCAGTTTCCTGGTTTTGGCCTTTAGAACTGGGTTGGCACCATTTGAAGTCCGCTTTCCAAGAATTGTTGAACTTTGTCAAATATTTCTGTTGTTTTGCTACTGGTATCAATGAAGACAGAGATGACTATCGTTTTGGCAATTTGAAAACATTATCGTGTGTAAACCAAACATTTTGCTGATATGATTTGTTATGTCGGTGCGTGTAGCAAACAGCTCACATTGAGCTGAAACCATTCCTTTTACCGGTATTTTCTTCTGCGATAAATGTTTTCTTCGGCATCAAAACCTTCCGGTAAAAGTTTTGACGACAAAATTTCACTATTCTATCAATGCCGGTATTTACCGGTAAAAACCTCATTGTCTTCCTCTTATCCTCGCAAGCGATTTTCTTGCCGGGGGATATATTGTCTTCCTCTTGCCCCCTCGCGCTATTGTCGCGGGGGACCCATTACAAGTTCTTCTTTTTATACAGAATCAGGATCCAGAGTTTTCGAAATCATATGTACCATCTCTTGGCTGGTGACAGGAGAAACGTCTTCACCATATGCATCATTCAGTTTGTCCTGCTCATGTTTGTCGTGTGGGGGAACCGTTGTACAATTGGTATCAACTGGAACTTGACCATTTATAATTACAGCTGACCTGAGACTTCGAAGAGAATCTGAGTAGGAACCTGGACGATTTTTTAAGTAGTTGTTACTTTGACAATCTGATCTGCAGTCACCATAACCTTTAAGCTGGCCTTTTATGAGTTGAAATTAAACAGTTTAGTGATGTTACTTGTTGTTCTCTGTGGTATGTCGAACTGAGTTCCCTCTCTGCAGTCCGTCTCAACCTGACGAACGCCAGTTCCGTACCCAGCTTAAAGAGAAGTATGCTCTGTGTATCCTTATAGCAACTTGAAACCATTTTATACGTCTCAAGAAGGAAACTTAAGTTTTATATGTGTAAGTTGTTCTACATAGTTCACAGGCACAGGATTTCCCTCTCTGACGTCCATCTCAACATGACGAACGCCAGTCCGTACCCAGCTCAAAGAGTAGTAAGACTCCGTTTCTCCTCATATCAGCTTTAATACCATTCCATACGTCTCAAAAAAGGAAACCAAGTTTGGAGTAGGAACTCTCGAAATTTTCAACTTTATCGTTTTTACAAGCAGTCGAAAGTCGACGTTTCACAAAATTCATTCTGTGCAGCAAAGATTTTTCTCAATTTTTTTTCAGTTATTTCAACGGAACATCCTTTTTCAACTATGTCTTAATCAGTTCCTTTCATCATTACTATTGCGACAGCGATAACTATTTGAGAGTTTATAACAGCCCCGTTGTCACACAATACACTGATATATTTCTGTACTTTTGCATCTTGTTCCATGCCAACAAGTAGATTTTCTGACACGTTTTTAAGAATGGATCTCATCCTGATCACCTCTAAACTTAAATTTCCTTTTTTTTTATAAATTCAAATGTTCATTGTATTTCTTTTTTATTCAAGAAAATTACTTTTATCTATATTAGGAAACGATTACTGGTGGTAATCTGATCAAGGTTAATGCAGTTATGGGGATCCAAACGTGGCGGAGTAAAAAATCGTCTTTTTGTAATTTCCCCATGTACACGCGTTGTTTCAAAGAATTACTCAGCCGCTAGGTTGGTATGTACGATATTGTATGCGTGTGTTCCTAATATCATATGTGACCTTGTTACCGAAATAATAGCCATTGAAAATTTACGGAAGACTATTTAACTCCAAAAGAAGATAGTCGTAACTTGTGGAGAAATAACTTGAAAAATAATCGTAATTGTATAAAATAGGTCTTTTATGATAGTAACTGATTTTGTCAGAACCCTCTGTTAACGGAATATTTAATCCAAAAAAATTTGTGTAAAGGTAACAACTAACGCGTAAACATCATTCGTGATCGAAATATTTTTTTAACATGCTGTAAGTTTGCAATTTTTTATGACAATTGATACAAATACGGGACAACCACATGTCAACGATATTAACACTCTAATTAGTAACTTAATTTTTTTTGTAGATTATCTGTGCTATATGATTGTTTTGTTTTTGCCTAGTGCAGACACAGTTTTGTCACACATCAAAGAAACTGATACAACATTCGCACAAAAAGGTATATATTTCTTCCACTTCTACAAAGAAACACATTATGTTTTGCTATATAACATTGGGGTTCTCTTCGAATCCTCGTAAACGACTCTGCTTTGGCATTTCCCTATTGATGTTGAGTAGAGCACTCACCGGCCCTTTTTAAAAGTGAAATAACTGCTTGCACCGCTTTTTCTGACAAATCAATCTTGATTTTTAGCTCACCTGGCCCGAAGGGCCAAGTGAGCTTTTCTCATCACTTGGCGTCCGGCGTCCGTCGTCCGTCGTCGTCCGTCGTCGTCCGTCGTCCGTCGTCGTCGTCGTCCGTCGTCGTTAACTTTTACAAAAATCTTCTCCTCTGAAACTACTGGGCCAAATCAAACCAAACTTGGCCACAATCATCATTGGGGTATCTAGTTTAAAAAATGTGTGGCGTGACCCGGTCAACCAACCAAGATGGCCGCCACGGCTAAAAATAGAACATAGGGGTAAAATGCAGTTTTTGGCTTATAACTCAAAAACCAAAGCATTTAGAGCAAATCTGACATGGGGTAAAAATGTTTATCAGGTCAAGATCTATCTGCCCTGAAATTTTCAGATGAATCGGTCAATCGGTTGTTGGGTTGCTGCCCCTGAATTGGTAATTTTGGAGAAATTTTGCTGTTTTTGGTTATTATCTTGAATATTATTATAGTTAGAGATAAACTGTAAACAGCAATAATGTTCAGCAAAGTAAGATCTACAAATAAGTCAACATGACCAAAATGGTCAGTTGACCCGTTTAGGAGTTATTGCCCTTTATAGTCAATTTTTAACCATTTTTCGTTAATTAAAGTAATCTTTTACAAAAATCTTCTCCTCTGAAACTACTTGGCCAAATTAATCCAAACTTGGCCACAATCATCTTTGGGGTATCTAGTTTAAAAAATGTGTGGCGTGACCTGGTCAACCAACCAAGATGGCCGCCACGGCTAAAAATAGAACAAAGGGGTAAAATGCAGTTTTTGGCTTATAACTCAAAAACCAAAGCATTTTGAGGAAATCTGACATGGGATAAAAATGTTTATCAGGTCAAGATCTATCTGCCTTAAAATTTTCAGATGAATCGGTCAATCGGTTGTTGGGTTGCTGCCCCTGAATTGGTAATTTTGAGGAAATTTGCTGTTTTTGGTTATTATCTTGAATATTATTATAGATAGAGATAAACTGTAAACAGCAATAATGTTCAGCAAAGTAAGATCTACAAATAAGTCAACATGACCAAAATGGTCAGTTGACCCGTTTAGGAGTTATTGCCCTTTATAGTCAATTTTTAACCATTTTTCGTAAATTAAAGTAATCTTTTACAAAAATCTTCTCCTCTGAAACTACTTGGCCAAATTAATCCAAACTTGGCCACAATCATCTTTGGGGTATCTAGTTTAAAAAATGTGTGGCGTGACCTGGTCAACCAACCAAGATGGCCGCCACCGCTAAAAATAGAACATAGGGGTAAAATGCAGTTTTTGGCTTATAACTCAAAAACCAAAGCATTTAGAGCAAATCTGACATGGGATAAAAATGTTTATCAGGTCAAGAACTATCTGCCCTGAAATTTTCAGATGAATCGGTCAATCGGTTGTTGGGTTGCTGCCCCTGAATTGGTAATTTTGAGGAAGTTTTGCTGTTTTTGGTTATTATCTTGAATATTATTATAGATAGAGATAAATTGTAAACAGCAATAATGTTCAGCAAAGTAAGATCTACAAATAAGTCAACATGACCAAAATGGTCAGTTGACCCCTTTAGGAGTTATTGCCCTTTATAGTCAATCTTTAACCATTTTTCGTAAATCTAAGTAATCTTTTACAAAATCTCCACTGAAACTACTAGGCCACAATCATCTTTGGGGTATCTAGTTTGAAAAATGTGTCCGATGACCTGGCCATTCAACCAAGATGGCCGCCACGGCTAAAAAAAGAACATAGGGGTAAAATGCAGTTTTTTGCTTATAACTATAAAACCAAAGCATCTAGAGCAAATCTGACAAGAAGTTAAATTTTTAATCAAGTCAATATCTATCTGCCCTGAATTTTTCAGATGAATTGGACAACTGGTTGTTGGGTTTCTGCCCTCCTATTGGTAATTTTTAAAGAAATTTTGCCGTTTTTGGTTATCTTGAATACTATTATAGATAGCGATAAACTGTAAACAGCAATAATGTTCAGCAAAGTAAGATCTACAAATAAGTCAACATGACCTAAATGGTCAATTGACCCCTTAAGGAGTTATTGCCCTTTATAGTCAATTTTTAACAATTTTCATTAATTTGGTAAATTTATGTAAATTTTTACCAAATATAGTTCTCTGTTACTAATGGGCAAAGTTCATGATAGATATAATTGTAAGAAGCAAAATCGTTCAGTAAAGTAAGAACTTCAAACACATCACCATCACCAAAATACAATTTTGTCATGAATCCATTTGTGTCCTTTGTTTAATATGCACATAGACCAAGGTGAGCGACACAGGCTCTTTAGAGCCTCTAGTTTTTCTTGGCATTTGCGTGTCGTCAAGGAAGTTTGTCTCGTTAAACTTCACACAGCCTTGGCGGAAGTAAATGCTGTGGGCAAATATATGTCACCGCGCTCAATGAGCACATCTGAGACAGCCTTTCTGATTTATCTTATCTCTATAGCCTTTATCTTAATGATGTTGCTGACCGTGCTTTCACTGGTGTAGTTCTGACTTTTACAGCTGCATTTTTTATGTGATGCCATGTCGACTATAAGAGAAGTAATTTGAATTAATAAATCAATTGTTCAATTTTAAAATATCATTTTTTTCGGGATTAAAAATGAATACATGTATACCTAAGATTTAGAATTAAGATACATTTGCCGTCTTTCTCCGGCATGGATAGAACAGCGATAGAATAGAATAAAAATACACAGTCGGTATAGCTTTTAAATGTGATTTTTAAAATTAATAGATAATGTGGAGTTCATACATAAAATTCAATGTTATAAGGGAAGATAATTTGTAGAAATCTAGTATGTGCGTTGAGCGTGTTTTCTAAAAAAAAATAATCTCATACCCAAAGTTTTAAAAGATTTTTTGTTGGAGAATAATGAAATAATGAAATCTCAGTAAATGTACAATTTGATTTTATAGAAATTACATGGTTTAATCATGTAAAAGTAATATCCATTAGCAGAAGTGAATTCTCCTCTACTGCAATTTTTTGCACGATAAACATATCTCCCTTGTTCCGTTGTACATCTTTCATTATTGTTAAATTGTCAGAATGTTTAATTGCCTCTTCAAGTTGAATATTACTATGGTCTCATGTGAAATGTTGTTAGTTAATGCAACTGAGGGCAAAGTGTACATTTCCTGTCCATTGAATATTTTGCGTATACTGCCAATCACATCCGAAATATTTTGCATTGACACATTTTTCGAAAATTTTAACAACATGAATTTCCTTCTTGATTTTAGTATTTTTATTTCTCATTTTCCAATTGTAAGTATAAAACAAGATTTTTTGTTCTTCAGGAAGCAACTTCGGTTTAAGTTTCCAGCAGTGCATAAAACATGAGTTGCATTTCTTAGAAGGTTCTCCGTTTTAGACCAGAAAGACGCAGTCCATCGGCAGGTTTAGAAGCAATCGTAGATGAAAAAACCTTGTCACATTTACTACCAGTTTTGGGAAAATTGGGACTTATTAGCCACAATCCCATCATTGATGATCTACAGAGAGTTAGTTAGACAGTCATATAGTTGGATTTTGGAAAACTAGTATGTGACTTAGCATTGTCTACGGACACACCACATGAAGCCTCGATAGTAGAGGCAAGTTTCTTGGGTCTGGGAGGAGACTGAAATGGCACCTTGTTGACATCTCTCATTATTGTATCATTACCGAATCTCTAAGATCCTTCAAAGTAGGAGTATCTTCAGCCTCAGGATCCTTACTGGAATTGGTAGAAGAAAAACCAATAACAGAAGGTAAAGAAATATTCTGAGAGACCTGAACTGAAATATCATATTCTTTCTGACTGCCTTGGGCCGTTGAAAAGCCTTCTACCTCATCACTATCCTCCGGGTCACTATATACCATGATCTGGACGGACCCAGAAGAAATAGACCGACGAAAGTAGTCCAGAATATTCGTGAACCCATCTAAGGAGGGGCCAGATTCAGTTACCTGATTAAACTGATGCCTAACAGAAAAGGTAGACAGAACAGCAAGTACAGATACACTACTACCTACAACTACTAGATGACACTGCTAAAGGAAGAGCAGGTACTGACAGATTAGATGTAGTACTATGAGGAACAATAACTGGTGTTGTAATTGGCCTACAATATAAGACCAGAAAACCTGAATAAAGATAACCCTTAGACCAAGACATGGCATTAATAGCCGAAGCGAGAAAAGTGAAGACACAGTATGACGCTGGTGCTCTAGACCCAGGTATGTTTAAACCAATGATGATACCAGGGTAAGATGAAATGGACCCTGTGGTGCCAACTGGACTAGAAAATGTGGGCGTAACAGTGGTAATGGTAGGGACACCTCCATGATAACCGACAGAATCTACATTGAGGGTCTGTTGATCGGTCTTACAAGTCGTCGAAGTGAGAAGGTCGGTAAGTTGACTACTATTAGGAGGGATTCCCTGCCCTACCGTTTTTGCGCCAACAGGAAAGGGTAACGAATCGTCTAAAAAACATCACTACCTGCAATTGCCTCGTAAGAACTGGGAGCATTAAACTCCATAATTAAACAAGCCGAGAACTAAAGATTTCCTGACGTCAGAATATATTTGCATAGTAATTTCCCAAATACGTCAAGGCCAATATGGCCTTGAAAAACTGACCAATCAGCTCAATGAACTACAATACATTCTGGGCTACAACGAGTATACTACCACCCGAAAACACGTGGAATTAGTGATAAAACTGGCAACTAATATAGTGTCTGGGACATTCAAAATAAATGTTTTTGTCATTTGAATATGTGTATTGTAACATATATAACATAATATTTAATTTGCATGCACAGACTAAAAAAGTCTTGTTTACGGGCTTCACATTTTGACTTATTTTTTTCCATTGTTATGCATTGAACCTGTGCAATATTCCCACGTTGTGAAACAGTACAATTTCAGAAGAAGTGACCACTGTCCATTATGAAAAATTTCTGAGCTCTTTTAAACCTGTAAAGTGTCATTCCAAAACATTTCTGCTAAAAAAAACACGAAAACTTGCACTGAAACACTTCTATCTGTACTGGACGGTGTAAACTTTTTATCATAACCTGAACTTAAGTAACAACATCATAATATTCAGTATGCTAAAATTGGGTTACACTTAAGACCTGAAATTGGACCTAAAAGACCTGAAAATATACGACTAAAATTATTCAAATTGCAATAACTTTTTATGCCCAACCTACGATAGTAGAGGGGCATTATGTTTTCTGGTCTGCGTCTGTCCGTTCGTTCGTCCCTCTCCCGCTTCAGGTTAAAGTTTTTGGTCGAGGTAGTTTTTGATGAAGTTGAAGTCCAATCAACTTGAAACTAAGTATACATGTGCCCTATGATATGAACTTTCTAATTTTAATGCCAAATTAGAGTTTTGACCCCAATTTTACGGTTCACTGAACATAGAAAATGATAGTGCAAAGTTCAGGTTAAAATATTTGGTCAAGGTAGTTTTTGATAAAGTAGAAGTCCAATCAACTTGAAACTTAGTATACGTGTTCCCTTTGGTGAGATCATTCTAATTTTAATGTAAAATTAGAGAATTTATTCCAATTTCATAGTCCACTAAACATAGAAAATGATAGTGCGAGTGGTACATCCGTGTACTGTGGACACATTCTTGTTTGTTATTAGATGGAATTTCTTCAAGATGAAATTTTATTAATCGCAAATATTCATATCTTATTAAAAATTAAAAACAAGTTTTTGATGCAAGAAGTTGGACCTGAACGGAGTAATGAAAAGACCTGAAGGGACCTTAAAACCTATGTCGAACTTATTCTAACTTCAATAACTTTTTTAATATTCAATGGATATCTTTCAATTTTTGATTTTGTGAAACTAAAAGTAAGTTATAATGGTAAAATAAAAAAAATATATAAGAAAAATACCCCATTTGGATGTGAAAACTCGGACCTGAACGGAAAATTGAAAAATCTGAATAAGCCTAAAATTTCACAATTTTTTTAAAACGAAAATAATAAACATAGACGAAAAATATGGTTGATAACTTTTCATGTTTGATGTCATTTTGGTCTCTTGTAGAGATCGTTCTCATTGGAATCACATCACATCTTTCTAATTTTTATTGACGGTAGATACTAATATGATGAGCAAAACAAGTAAAAAAGGACGGAAGAAATCAAGGAAATTCAAAACCCTGCACAAGATTTATGACTCCATTTGCTACATGTAACTCTTTCTCTTTTAGCTTCGCACCCTATCATATTTTCGTATAAATCGGGCTTTCCATATAACCAAACACTTCAGTCTTTCTCTGGGGTATTTTAACATGAATGTTAGAAGGGAGACCCAACATCTTGGGAAATTCAATTAGACATCCTTGTTCAAAACAACTTACGAGATGAGTTCTCATTAATTTTTTGTCGCAATCGATCTTTAAACGTGGGTTAAAATTTTGATTCACACAAAATTCCATTTAGTTAGCCAGGGCATATAATCCACAGTCATTTCCATTAGTTTGTTGTGGCACTTCTGTTTTTTTCACGTTGAAGTTTTTTTTTATATTGCTGCCAACTGTATTTCTAGACTCGCTGTTATGGTGTGTAAAGAGTTAAGACTGTCTAGAGCGTTTCGTGTAAGTAAAGCCTGAAGTTTTAGTATTGATGTTGATAATACTGGAGATATAGCATCTTATATACCTATATGGAGTTATTTTCTTTCAGAACGTCAGGTCATTCTTTTTCAGAATCAACCCGGACGATACCATGTTTCAATGGTATATGCTCCAAGGCATAACATAATTACCTGTGTGAGGTCATTATTTTCCTTGATAAACATGCAATCTATGATTTACTTCAAAATTTTATTCGTCTAATAGTTTTTTGTTGCCGATTTGGAAATTTATTTTCTAAAGTACAACCGATTATAGATGTAAAAGAAACCGTCATTGTAGACCCGCAATTTAATTTTAGAAACAAATAACGAGAAGTTTTTTTGATTTACCGCTATAATAAAGAAACATTATCAAATAGGTGAGATGAATTTTAATGTAGACTTTCATAAAATAAATCCAGATTTAACATGTGTAAGATTTTGAAAATCTAAATAGGTTGATTGCTAAACGTCCAGTGGCAAATATTTCATGCATGTTCAGAACGATACACACTGAATAGGAAATCATACTGTGACCTACATGTATTTATATTCGTCTTCGTGTCAGTTCGTTACTTTTTAAAATTTATGTATACCTTTTACTCTATCAAATGATCAACTAATAAAATAATCTTATATTATATTGAATAACATTAACGTAACTCACGAAAGGGTTGGGTGCGGAGGGGATATAATTTTATCCTGATTATCATTTAGTAAAATGTATTGCTATTCGAAAGACAATCTTTCTGAATTTTTCATTCGATTCAAGTAAAATGGATAAATAAATAACAACTTTTCCGAGATAGAAATAACATAACAAAACAAAACGAAAAAACATACCCCTCCCCCTTTTCCATAAGCTAAGGGATACAATAAATAACTTACAATGTGTCTTGTATTTGTCATACACCGTTATCGGATGGTAACAATACATTTGTGTCTTACTTCATGCAGTTACAGTAATATTTTTATTATGTATGGATAACAATTTTTAAAAGGTTTATATCTTAATTATTAAGTGAGTTTTATTTCACATTTTAAATGAGCCGCAGGGCGTATTAAAACCTGAACGCATTAGAAAGGAATATCCCACTTTAGTGATGTTGATAAAAAAGGATACTAAATTTATTGATATTTTTTGACGGTATATAAGTCAGATAATGCATATTTTAAGGTTTTTCTTGTCGTAGAACACACCTCGGGGTGTCAGGATTGTTCAAAGGAAGACCTCCCTCCGGTTGGTCTTTCATTTGATCAATCCTGACACCCCTCGGTGTGTTCTACGACAAGAAAAACCTTAAAATATGCATTATCTATAACATAATTTGAACCATGTAAATGTGCTGCTGACACTGTAACATGTTTCTGCAAATACAAAAATCTCGTTAATTTGATTGAAAATCACACATGAATAACTATACATCTAATTATCATAAAAAGTTAAAATAATTTCCTTTCTAAATTAAATAATTTACAATTTAACATATAATGCTCTACACTTTCGATCTGGTTGCAGTTTATACATAGATTTGAGATAACTACTCCAATTTAATTCAGGTGCTTATTTAGTCTAAAATATCCTGTTCTTAATTTGAAGAGTAATAGTTCTTGCTCCCTTGTTATATTTGGAATATTAATTTAAAAATTTACTTTATCAATAATTTTAAAAAATGACCTATCTTTGTTTGTTTCCCAATCTTTTTGCTATGAACTTTTCAGAAACGTTTTAGCCAGTTTTAATGTCTTCTTTAAAGAGAGGTATAAATCTATGCAGTTGTCTAAATTAAGTGCGTTTTTGGCTTGTAAATCTGTTCTTTCGTTGCTTATTACTCCGACATGACTTGGTATCATTTCAAATATAATTTCTGATCCATCCTTTTTAAGTGAAGTCCAAATTAAATGAATATCGTATTAGATTTGATTGTTTACTTGAAAAAATAGGAGCTCTGTTTCTTATTTTATCCCGAAGTTGCGTTTTAACTAATGATTTTTCGATATGCCATGGTGGACATGGACATTCTGAACATCTATAAATACATTCTGTAAAAAAAAAATTCTTGCTGTTATTAAAAAGTGTTTTCGTTTAACGTATTTGAGTAATAATCAAAGATGAAAGTGTCGTTTACCGCGGATGTAGCTGGATTTGAGTTATCAAAACTAGTAATATTTACAAAAGCTTTAAAATTTGCTGTAAGACTTTGTCTTCTCACTTCTGAAGGCGGATCTCCCATTTCAACTTTCAAAGCGTTCAAGGAAGCTGATCTCATTGAACCAGTACATGTACATATATCTAATGCCTGATTTTGAATTTTATTTAGAAATTTTTTAGTGCTTAAAGAAGCTGAATTATAAATTTCACATCCATTATCAATTTTTGATCTTATCAAGGAATTATAAATAGTTATAAGGGTATTACTGGTTGCGTCCCATCTTCTTCCTGTAAGTTCTCTCATACAACTGTGACATGTTTTTTGAGAAATGCTTTATGAATATCATTATCAATTCTATTTATTTGTTCCATAATATTTCTATCTTATTACTCGGATTTGCTGAGTAAAAATAGTTTTTTTTCTAGTTACCAGCGTAGTCTATTATTAATCATTTTCTCTATAATTTTTACAAAGTTAGATGTAAGGCCTATTGGTCTATATGATTGTGGGTCTGCGGTTTTTTTTAAAGGTTTAAGTACTGGAGATATAATGGAATGCTTCCATTCACCTGGAAGTTTTTGTAAAAATCAAACTCTATTAATAAAAAGTAATAACTTACGACAGTGATTTGTCTGTAAATTGTTTGAACATAGAATATGTAAATCTATCTTTCCAGGGGAGGTATCAGATGTATCACTTATAGCATATTTTAATTCTTGCATAGTATATGGTTCATTATAACTATCAGAGTTATCCGTATAATAGTGTAATAATTTACTGTATTCCTTTTGTTCTATATCTTGTCTCTGACTTTTCAAATTTTCAGAGTAATTATCATCACTACTGACTTGAGCATAATTTGTAGAAAGTTTATGAGTTTTGTCTTGAGTACATTCATATTTGGTATTATTATATAACGGTTTGTAAATTTAGATTTTTAAATGTTTTCCCCAACATTGATTTTACTTTTTTCCGTGCATCTGACAGTTTACTATCAATATTTAGCAAGTAACAGTAGCTCTCCCAATACATAGCTTGTGCAGCTTAAATAGTTTTTCTGCACACTCTTTCTTTTTCTCTTATATGTAGTAACATTAATACCAACACCTGTATGATGGGCACGGTTTTTACAAGTATTCCTTTCTAACATATTTATTGCATATTGTCAGAAATCATGTCGGGACTCAAATGTTCATTACATTTACTGGAGAATGCCTGCCAGTCTGCTTTCTTATAATTATATACTGATTCAGAATCATCAGTTAGCATTTGTTTATGACTAAAATTAATATTTACAACATGATGGTCACTGCCATAAGAACTAGTGAGGTCAACTAACCATGTTATTTTTCTAGCTAGACTAGAATTATAAAAAGACAAATCAATAGGTGCCAGTTCTAATGTACTGTGATTTCACCTTGTAGCTGTACCATCATTAATAAGTACTATATCTTTATACTCAAGGAAAGAGAACTCTATTTCCTTAGTATCTGTATGTTTACCACCCCACATAGTGTGGTTGGCATTAAAGTCTCCACACTGTAAAAAATGTTTCCCTCTATTTGGTCAAATATATTGTTATATTGTGGTAATTTGGTATCTGATACTGTGTCATAAAGATTGACCAGTGTAATATCATTATTATCAAAATAAAATTTAATGCATGATATTTCTAAATTACTATCAATATTCTTTTTCATATATGGGAGGTTTTCTATGACATATATAGCTGTACCTCCATGTGATTTAATAGTATTACGTAAAGAAAAATCAGCTACTTTATAACCTATTACATGTGGATGGTCTTGTTCGTTTTTACACCATGTTTCCTGAAAGCATTTTATATCAGGCTTTATTTGCGACATAACTTTATACATGGCAGCATTATTGTGAATACCACGACAGTTCCAGTGAACAATACTGAACATTATGTTGTATATCAGTAAACTAGTAAAGTTAGACATTATAAGCACATATAGAACATATGACATTACTTCTGTTAATATTTTGTATAATACAACATTATAGCATTTCTGTTGTTACTCTCTTGGCCAATTGAAGACCTTTCGAAACATCATAATCAAGTCCAAACATGTGTTTGGTTGCCATTGATACGAAACCAATAACCTTTTCTAAATTAAGTTCACTTAGTTGGGTTTGGGATGTAAGTATGGTTAGCATTGGAACACTTATAATTGGAATTACTTGGTCTATTATATTCAATTTGGTGTTTATATAACCTTTTTTTTTTATATATCAGTATGTTCAGCTATTGGTTGCTGACCAACAGGTCTTGCTTTAGCATTAGCCTTAGCTTCTACTGGTTTATTTGCCTCATGCAAGGTGATGTCTCTTTTAACTACCTTGCGAGCTTGTTTGTGTTGCTCCCTTGAGGGACAAAGTTTATAATGTGATGAATGGTAACCTTCACAATTTACACACTTTGTGGATTCAGTGTTACATTCATTGGATTGGTGGTCCTCACCACATTTCCTCAATTTTCTTGTATTACTACAATTACCTGCCATATGCCCATATACCTGACATTTATAACATTGGATGGTATTTGGTCCATACAGCTTTATTTTATAAGTATTGAATCCAATATTTATGGTTTGGGGTAGTATAGCCGGGTGAAATTGCGTTCCGGCTAAAAGTAAATCAAGAATGAATAATTCGCTCCTCAAACATTTATTTCAGCAGTCCGGACAGACCGAACAACAAACTCTAAACTAAATGTTATGTAACATACAAACAATAACAATATATTTATAAGCACAAGCAATTAAAGGATTAAGCAGATTAGCAGATGACAAATTAGAAATAACAATAGATTCAAAGAGTAAATAGTGTCCGACACGTATTTGTAAATTATAGTCCAAACTGTCACAGAGAATAAATAGTGTAAATGCATTTAAGACCTTTGTCCAAGATTATGACACATAATCCGTGTAAAACACTTGTACCTAAATTTACGACAGTCTAGAAAAATAAAATAAATACAAAACCTTAATATACATTAAAACAATAGAAATACTAAAATGTTGTTTAAAAACTAATTTCACACTGCACAGTCCAAATAGTCCGGTCATATATTCCTGCGGCCCCTGAAGACACGTCCCGGGTCTTAATATTATATTCAACTGAAATTGTTTCTTTAAGTTTCGACTGTGATTGTAGCGTCCTCTGTAACGATAGTTTTGGTTTGGATGATAATCTTCTACTGAATTTTTCCGAATTTTGTCCAGTTCGTCTTCCAGTGTTGTGATTCGATTCAACATACGTTCTTTGTCAGGCTGTAATTGATATTGCTGGTCGATGGCTTTACATCTTTGATCTACTGATCGTATATCCGAGAATAAGCTTCTTTAAGATCCGTATTGCGTTCCTGTAATTTTTCCATTTCTTTTTGGTCATCTGCGTTTTGTTTTTTGAAGTTTTCTAAATTGCTTACGACACTGGAATGCTTTTGATTTATATCTTTAAAATTCTTCTCATAATGCACACTTTTAATTTCAAATTTAACTCTCTCTGAATGCACGCGGTCGTGCCTGAGTCTTACGTTATCTATGAATTCCGTGTTATATTCTAAGCTTGGAAAAAAGTCCATCAATTCTATAGTATTCAGTTCCGCACATGGAAACATTGACATAGCTTTGTTTTCTTTGAATATCCTCATCCTTTCTGCGTTGCGGCGTAATTTTGATTTAGATTTAACTTTAACAAGTTTCACGTCCGGTTGTCTACATCTTCGCTAGCCAAGGGTTACGATCTACTCCCGCTCTCTTCACCCTTGGCGGATTGATCCAACATTTGTGATAACAATTTTGCGCCATCTATCGGAAGATAAAAATCACGCCAATTCCGAATACATTAGTCTTGACCAATAGTAGCACTTGAACTCTTAAATTTGGAGGTGAAGACACGGTAGCGTCTAGATTCTACACACTTGGTAAAGCCGGAAATGAAAGCATACGTCAACATTCATGCATTTGTGCATGTAACATACACAGGAATTTCTATTTGTTGATTAAAAACATTCAAGTTTTCACTAAATATAGTCGTGTATGTTTAGGGATGGAAAGGCTTGTTGCACAAAAAACACGTGGCAATTGTTTACAAACACTTTCTACATTTACACGTGACCATGTTATAGGCGCATTTTGATTGGATGCAGCGAGTTTTGACTGCAACCAATAAAAATCCTTACCTTGTGTCTCCGAAATTTTATCTCAATCCGCCAAGGGTGAAGAGAGCGTTGAGTGGATCGTAACCCTTGGCTAGCGAAGATGGGTTGTCTATGAAAGTTACACATTCTGGCGTAATGTCCAAAATTTCTGCACTTATAACAAAATGACGTTTGTGCTATACATTGTCTAAAATGAAATTGATTGTTAACAGTCTTTCCACAAAACTTACATAGGCAGTTGTCCATATGTTGAAAGTTTATTGTCTGACAGGTAGTTCCATGATCAGGCATCTGGTATCTCCAGTCTCGGCCAAAATTTCTGGTTCTCTGCGTATCCATTTTTCTCTTTGCTGGGGGTCAGCTTCACAGGTAGAACAAGGTATCCGATAGATGCGTTGCCCGGATGTCATAACATCAGATATAGCCGGGTGAAATTGCGTTCCGGCTAAAAGAAGAAGGAATAATTCGCTCTTCAAACTTTTATTTCAGCAGTCCGGACAGACCGCACAACAAACTCCAAACTAAATGTAATGTAACATACAAACAATAACCATATATATAAGCACAAGCAATTAAAGGAGTAAGCAGATTAACAAATGACAAATTAGAAATAGCAATAGATTAATAGAGTAATTAGTGTCCGACACGTATTTGTAAATTATAGTCCAAACTGTCACAGAGAATAAATAATGAGATAAATAGAGTAAATTTAAGCATTTAAGACCTTTGACCAAGATTATGACATATAATCCGTGTAAAACACTTATGCCTAAATTTACGACAAAGTCTAGAATAATAAAATAAATACAAATCCTAAATATACATTAAACCAATAGAAATACTAAAATGTTGTTTAAAAACTAATTTCACACTGCACAGTCCAAATAGTCCGGTCATAGTAGTATTGGTACATCAAAGATCAGTTTGACTGATCTTGACGTTTTTCTTGTTTTACTAGTTTGATCATAGTATGTTATGCGTGTTGCCTTACTAACTTGCTGTCCTTTCATGACTGAATTTAAGTCTTCATCCTCAATATCAAAGTCAAGCGGCACGTTGTATATCACTCCAGCTGATGATGTAGTCGATTTGGGCAAACTTGTCCTTATCGACCATTCACCTATGGGGGTTCTTTGTTGGATGACTTTCCATTGATATTTATCTTGGCACTCGATTAGTAAATTGCCGTTTGCGAGTTGCTTTAATTTTTTTGTAACTCCTACCGAATCCGATAGAGCCTTTTGAATTTTAATGGGATTTTGCCTTCCAAGTTTTAAAACTAAAACAAGACTAAAAACGATTCAAAGTTGACTATTTTTAAGTAAGAGCGTTGATCTGAATTCTCTAATTATTTGATATATGCTTATATTTTTAATTTGTAAAGTATATACTTAATTGGTGACCGAGCAATGTTTATTTCGTATACCAATATATAGTGATTATCCAATTAAAAGATTAAAGTCAGATGTTTATTTAGACTACTGATCCAATTATCAACTGATATCAACATAAGGTGTGAATTACAACCGGCACTCGTTCATGTAATTAAAACATTCCAATCGACGAACATGCGTCTTTAAATTAAAATATGGTTTATATGAAAGCAATACTATTACTTTCATTTTATAAATAAAACAGTTCACGACCTGTTTTAATATATATATATGTATGTAGTTTAAGCAAGTTGTATTAGTTTGAATAATTTCAACTTCCAATCTTCCTTTTTTTCATTCTTTAAGTCATTTGTTCTCCTTAATAGACTTTTGTCTAAAATAGAAACAAATATAAAAACAATGTTTTGCGAGTTTAAATACATCTACCCCTATGATCCATTCATGTCTTTTACTTCACCGACAAGGTCCGAATTTTGTAACTCAACCATTATATTTTCGATAAAACTCTTTATTATTTCAATGATATATTATAACTTTCCTATAACAAAATTCATATTTCAAGGAGAATAATTGAAAACAGTTAAAGATAGTGAATAAATCTGACCGCAGTCTTTTCAAGCAAGTTTATGTTACCTAAATTCCGAGTTTTTACATCCAAATGGTATTTTTCATATATATTTTTTTATTTTATCATTATAACTATTTTTTAGTTTAAAAAAATCAAAAGTTGAAAAATATCCATTGAATATTAAAAAGGTTATTGAAGATAGAATTAGTCCGACATAGATTTTTAGGTCTTTTCATTTCTCCGTTCAGGTCCAACTTTTGGCATCAAATATTTAAATTTTAATGAAATATGAATATTTGAGATTTATAAAATTCCAACTTGAAGAAATTCCATCCAATAATAAAAATATTTATTGCAATTTGAATAATTTCATATATTTTCCACTTTAAGGTCTTTAATGTAACCCCCCAAAATTTATAAAACTGTAATTAGCAATTTTCTTTTTTTAATTTTGATAAACATGCAGCAAAAATGCCGTTTATTCCTCTATTTCTATTTCGAAAAAAGAAAATACGGACACAAATCTGAATTTTGAGTAATTATACAAAATTTCGACCTCATTTTACTCTTAAAGTAGCACATGAAGGTATATTTTGTATTACCTATTTGATTTAATCGGGTAAAAAATAGCCAATATGCAAATTTTCATCAACTTGTAAATGCAGGTTCAAAACTGTATCGTATGCCCTCAACTGACGTTACCCAACTTCCAAAAAATACCCCACTGCTGAATCGATAGACAAATATCCTAACTAACCCCTTCCAAAATAATTTGTGATAGAAATTGATAAATCCTGAACTTCATACATTGTAAGGGCACACTAAATAGTCATATATGTAAACCACAGCAGCACTATTTGCACGTGCAGTTTAGTTGTATGTTGGTGCTACAACAGTAATGCCGCAGTACAATACTCTATCGACCCGATTATTTTTTAAAGTTTATTCGTGGGAAGATAAATATTTTGCTAAATATCTGTTTTTTTCTCCGGATTTCAAGTCCGGATATGTGACACTACTCTGGTATTTTGTTATAGGCTTACATTAGGTGATTTATTAGCGAATGTCATTTTGTAGTCATTGTCAAGTTTATTTCTTGTTCATTTTATAAGTTTTATAGTCTTATAATCACTATAAGTAGTTTGGTATTGGTTGTATTCTGATTTTTTTTTTGTTAAATTTAAGGTTTATCTTCTGTAGCCATTTTTGTACAGTACTAACTTTTCAAACTTCAATTGTATCAAAACTGCAGATATAATGCATAATAGAGATATACTAGTTTGTACATATTCCAAGGGAAAACATGATGCAAAGCATTATGTTTTACTGTTCCATTGCATTTAATAGAAAAAGGGGACTTTGTGGCAAATAAATTAAGATTTTTATAGAAAATCCTCAGCCTTTATCCTTGTACTCATATTTGGCAATTTGATGACTGATAGATATAGGATTATTGCATGCAGTGCTGGCATTGATTTTCTTAAAACAAGTTTATAAATGTAGTTATTAGTTAAGACAAGTATAAATATGGCAAAAATCAAGTACACCTTTTAGGGTGCGCTCGACTTTAGTGACTCAGCACGAGGTGTTTTGGAATTTACAGGTTACTTAGAACTTTTTGTAAAAAATAAACACTAGCACATCATAGAAAATCAAGTGAGTAATTTATGTTTCAAATTTTATAACAAAAATCTCTGTATTAAAGGCTGTGGATTTTCTATAAAAATCTTGATTTATTTGCCACAAAGTCCTCTTTTTCTATCAAATGCAATGAAACAGTAAAAAATAATGCTTTGCATCAAGTTTCCCCTTCACGGGGAAAGGGAATAAGTATATCGTTGAAGGATCCGGTTCGGTTTCGTTACAGGTTGTGTTTGATAGGGTTTGTATTCAAGAAAATGGACACTTTCAGGGTCTAGTAAAACTAGTTGCGCCAAGAAAAGGCGAGTCGAAGTGACCATATTACAATGTTCATGACAATAGCTGGGCACTGTATAAACACACTAGCATATTGTCAGGGAGTTTATTTGGTGTGCATCCAAAACAGATAAGGCTTTCTCAAATATTTTAATTGTTTCTCTGTAACTTTTAGTCAATTGACACATGGTTATGTGATTTTCTTTTCACAGAGTAAGTATGTTCTAACACAATACATACTGAAATGTATAATAAATATGATCATTAAAATTGAGAATGGAAATGGGGAATGTGTCAAAGAGACAACCCGACCGTAGAAAAAAAACCCACAACAGCAGAAAGTCACCAACAGGTCTTCAATGTAGCGAGAAATTCCCGCACCCGGAGGCGTCCTTCAGCTAGCCCCTAAACAAATATATACTAGTTCAGTGATTATGTTCATCAACTATATTTGCAACTAATAGTGCTAGTTATTTATTAACATACAGCAGTGTTCTCCCCAGAAAGTTTGGATAGCATCACATTTGACGTAAAAAATAATATCAGGTTTTTTTAATGGTCATTCCCCGCGGCGCGACAATGCTTTTTACCCCTTGTAATGTACTTGTATCTATATTATCTTCATGAAATTAATATGTTGCACCAACTTTCAATATTAAATGAGAAACAAAAATACCTTCAACTTCTGAAAATTCAAGTACTGAGTGGTAGGTGGAACTTTCTGGTCCAGCACACTGGTTCAAATAGTGAGAAGGAGTCTAGTACACTGGTGTCTGGGAATCTGCCATGAAGGTTGTTGATAACATTGTAAATGAAGGGTTGGTAGACTTGCTCCTGGAATCTGTCTGCTAGTACTTTACTCCATACTTCTCTCTATGCTGTTGAAGTGGGTTGCAATGTCTTTTGTGTTTGGTCCTGGGTTGTCGAGTAGGTTGGTGAGTACTAGCTGAGTTGATGAAACAAGTGTGGCTACCATACTGAAATCTATAGATGTTTTCTGGAGGAGTTCTAACAGGTGGTTCAGGTGTGGTAGGGTATCCAGTAACATGGCAATGGCACACATGAAGAATGGAGACTTCACAAGCATGGCTAATCAAGCTGCTGTAGCATATGTACGCTCAGAGGCTTTCCTCTCAAAACTGGCAATGAGTGCTGTGTGGCAACGCTTGACTGTTTCAACTGAGTTCAGGTGGGATAGCCACCTGGTGTCACAGATGTCCTTGAGTTTGACAACTGGGTCACCAAGGATGTTCTGTAATAAAAAAAAGAATATTAATTTCATATTTACGAATCCCCAAGGGTGACTGGGGTATAGAAATATGGTCACTTGGTCTTCTCCCGACCGGCAGTAAAACGCTTGCCGAAGTGGGGCGTCCTTTTGGCTGTGCGGGATGTATCAAGTTCGCAGTCACGTCCGGTCAGAAGGGGGACGTTAAATCCGATGTCTCGTGTAAAGAGAGTGCCACGCTCTTTGCACGTTAAGAGCCCTTGCAACAACTATTTGAGGGGTCCGTAGGTGGCCTGTTGCAAGGCAAAATTTCTGTCTCTATCCAATATACCCTCATTTTCCAGTGGCAGTCCAAATTCCCCCGACCATCATCCTCTATTACAACAACCTACCTATTGTATTTATTGTCAACTTGTTCTCGTCCTGAATATGCAGTAAATATTTGCCACTGGACGTTAAGCAACCAACAACAATCAATCATATTTACGATTGATTCATTTTGTGACGAAATTTATTTTTTTGACAAATGGATGTGTGAAATATTTATTATTAAATCTGTATATTATTATGATATCTATAATTGTCTAAATTCATTTGATTATTTGTAAATAAGAAATATAAGAAAAATTAAAATTATATACCTCTATATCTTTTAACCCATGCATTTGGACAGCTGAATTCTGGTAGAAGTAGAATAGCTGCCTCATTCCAGTGGAGTTAGCGTTGTTTCTTACTTATTATTTATAACTGTTGATGTTAATGTCCGTTGGTTTTGTGAGTCTTGGTTTACTTCTTAGTTTTGATTGTCTAAACCATCGTGAATTAATATAACTAAGTTGATAATCATATGCCTACATGTTTTGTTTTCAGAGTTGCAAAAATTGCATTTTGGAGAAACGTTAATATAATTTCCTCTGTTTAGCAGGCAGAGTATTATACATAACTCTATAAACAAAATCTTGATGATGATTGCTTAAGATATTGTTTATACTAGACCATATATCTGTAAAGAATATGCTGACATAATCCTTTGAAATACACGCGTAAAATTAACGTTTTGATTTTTCTGAAAAATCTTAACGTAATAATATGAATAAAAACATCTTATAAATTTCTTTTGTTTTAGACTACCAAATGTATAGTCTGGGTTCTGGTAGGTGAAGGGCCTCAAAGACAAGGCAAGTAAAAATGCTGGATCGTGACCAGTAAAGAAACACCAATCCACTTAATAGGTCAATGTTTCGCTCACATTTGGCAAACATTGTTTGGATGTGCCTTTAATGTGCGTCTATATTTTATCTCTATCAATCTTCCTTAAACCGGGGACAGTTCTATATCTATACGAATCTTTAATTCTCAGTTTTTTAACTATGTTATTAAGTGTTTATTGTCTCTATATGTTCTAATTATTCCTGATTTTGAATCACTGTTCGCTGTTATAAGAACAAAATCTCCAAGAATAACTCGATCATATATATTTAAAATATTATGATATTTTTTTTACTATTTTAAATCTTAATTTTATTAAAATTCCTTTTAGTGACACAGAAACTTGATGTTCTAGTATGTCATTTGAGTCTTTGGATATTATGATGCATACATCTCTTTCCCTATTTGTCTCCATCTTAGATATATATTTTAGATTTGTCGTTGTTTCTAATGTCTATTTGGATTGGTCTTTATAATACCCGTGTTTTTTGTAAACATACATTACTTGCGTCCTGGTAGCTGTTGTTGACGTCTTTATTGTTTTCCTTATAATTTGTGATATAATTTTAAGTGTGTTCATGGGTGTTAATAAAAGAGTAATTTGGTGCACCTGTATTATTAGTCCTTTAGGGAAAGGTATCTTTGGCATGGGTTTTCTTTTAAATACAAAGTATGGTGGATGCTTTCTCCCGTCTGCTGTGCATGCTAAGATTACGGTAAACCGATTTTTTTTATTGCCAGTTCTAATATTTGAGGTTGATGTACCCTTATGGTCAATAGTTGTATCAGCCGGTAAATCAAACGTGAGAGGAGTTTGATCTGCATTGCCTATCTTAAGACGAAAGATAATTATTTTGCTTTCGTACTTTTATTATATATTTCTGAAATTCTAGAAGTTTATTTTCGTAGTCAGCTGGAAGTTTTTGAGATATATGGATATGACGACGTAAAACCCCATAACACCAGTCTATGAAGCATCTGAAGATCTAGCTTGTGATCAATCAGTGATTATGACAATTGCATTGCTTTAAGACGCAACTCTAATGTAGATAGGGTAAATCCTTGCTGTGTATGATCTGTTATCCAGGGCATTCGGGCCTTTTTAAGATCAGGGAAGTGAAGGAGTTCTTTAAGTTTTCTCAAATTACGGACATTTTTCTTGGCTTCAGCATAGGCGACAACATTAAGTTTTCTTTAACGGTGATGGTAATGACATTTCAAAGGTATGATAGTGATGATGATGTGTGTGTTTTACCGTCCGGCTAATCTGTCTGGATATTGCGGTCTAATATACCTACAGGGTATTTTCGGCGAATCTACCGTGTTGGAAGCCCCAATTGTCCATAACATCAGTGTCCCCGGAACGTATGCAATGCTTTCCAAATCGTTATAATTACTGTAAAGCATTAAAAAAAAATTCAACGAGATAAAATACATTTGAAGGTCCATCTAAAATATTGAAATAAACAACTCCAAATAGCCAATGAAGGTCTACCGTGTGGGTAGCATTGGAAGCATATTTTTGTACCTCTATAGCCTTTTCCTCTAGTGTTGCATGCCCATAAAGTCTATTTTCAGTTGTTATTTTGACAGATGATTCGTCAAAGAAATGTAAAGAATAAGGATTAATTGCAGATACAGTATTTATGTATTCGTCAAATCGTCGTTGGTTAAGGCTTCCTTAGCACATACTTTTAATTTTTTGTGTGACATTTGGCATTTTTCAAATTTTTTAAATTGTAGATAGACTTGGTAAAAGATCATTTGTCGTAACTCCATCGGGCAATAACTTACTTTGAATTGCCTTCCCATAAATTGATCGCTGGCGAAATTTATAGAATCTTATAGCCAGAAAAATCATTACAGACACAAATTCGAAATATACGCATAAAAGTAGAGGTCCTGTCAATAGAGCAAAGCCAGTTCTGCGAGTACAAACAAAGAAATAATGCCTCATGTATGAAAGCCATGAAAGACCGATTAAGGAAAACAGTCCCATTAAACAGCTATAATACATAATATTCAGTTTACATATTCCAGTTCAATTAAATCATTTTTTTTTTCAATTCTTGTTTATAGGTACAAATAAAGCATATTATAATAAATTATATAAAGTTGCAAAACAATAGAACGAGTTTCTATAACAATTGATGGATATACTCAATTATAATTCACATACAACAATTAAAGATTAACGGAGACAAATTTTGAAAAGTAAGTTTCATGTACTCCCAAACAGAAACTTAAACAAAAAGTTCGCCAAATCCTGGTAACAAATGCTTACGATGACTGTTTCAACCCCGTCAACATAGTTTATCTATCTTTCACAAGTAAGGGTAAATATTTGTGTCCTTGTTCTAAGCTAGCTTTGAAGTCTCCAAAGCGGAATTATTATTATCTTGAAGATTTTCATCACTTATTATCACATTGTCACTTAAAATTTCCTGGTCTTCTACATTATTTCCAGATTCATCGACAATTTCAAGAGGATCACTGAATTCAATAATAACGCTTATATCTGACCCAAATCTTCCTTAAGATCGATTACAGTGTTATAATCGGATATGTCCTTATTGTCATCCGAACGTTACAAATAACACGATGCTTTTACCTTTTTTTAATATACCTTTTATATATACAATTTGAAGAAAATTAAGACTAATGACACGTGTGAAATGAGATTTTGTTGCATTATTCATGTTATTTTTTTCTGCATCCAGAGTAAATAGAATGAGCCACTCGTCTTTGTCCTTGGCTTTATTAATTGCTTAAGAGATGAGAAGAGCAATGTTAAGCATTTCTGAAGCATGTTTTGATGCTTGTTTAAAGAAACTTCGATTCTTGTTCTAATAAAAAGCTCCAACATCTTACATATGATAAAAATAACTGTGATGCCTCTATAGTTGGATGGTAAAGTAGGGTCTTTGTCTCTTTTGTGTCGTAGTTTTCCTCTAATATTTAATGCGTTTCCCTCGATTTTGGTTTGTTGCCCCGATTTTGTTTTTTGTCCATGGATTTATGAGTTTTGAACAGCGGTATACTACTGTTGCCTTTATATGTGGACTGGAGTCAGCAAGAAAATTTGTAATGAACTCTGTTACATTGTTAGGATATAAAATATTGTTAATCGAGGTTATCAGTTGTTCAGCCAAAATTCTGTGTCACCATATATACATTACCAGTCTTTTTGTCTTTTTAATATAGATATACGCTTAGAGGTTTCTGTTGAGGAAGCAGGTTGGATTGTTATTTGTTGATTTTCACAAATGCATGTTAACAATGGTTTCCACGTCTATCTTGGCGAGATTATCATGATTTATGTTAAAGGGAGGATTTGAGTTGGGCTCCGCTAATTTTTCAAAGTGTTCTTTGAAGATACCATTCATCTCATTTGGAGATGATGATTCTTTTTTCTCAGTTCTAATGGTGTTAGTGAATTGAACAGAATTTGCTTATCATGAAGTTCATCAAAAAAGTTTTTATTGGAATTAAAGCATTTAATGTTGAAGGAGACGATTCGGAGCAGACTTGATTGTACCAAGGTTACATCATTCTAGTAACAAGCGCTATATCTGGGTCCAGGAGGAATGTTTGTCCTTTGTCTAAAAAAGAATTGTCAATTTTTGAACAGGAGACGCAATTTTTGAAATTACGTCTCCTGTTCACCAAAAACTCTGCTTCCTCGGGCGTCTCCGGAGTGACACACCACGAAAGTTCAGTCTCAGTTCTCCAGAGGGAATGAAGGTGAGTCTTATTCCCAATGACTATCTCTCTCGTCACACGGTCCCTTCTAGGTCCGGAAATGGTAACTGTTACAGATGTCTGTACGTACACACACAAACGAAAATATCGAGGAATTTACTTTCGACGAAACATAAACTTTGCGATTATTTGCCGTGTTACAGATCTCTAGAGTTAGATGAGATCTGTTATGAACATTTGAAATACGGCGGAAAGCTACATCAGCGTCATAATCTTGTATTGGAAACATGCTTCACACCGCAAAGCTGGAAAGACAGTTGTATCATACCTTTATTAAGTGGAAAAAAATCAAAGTTTGATCCGATTTCATTTCGGGGAATTTCTGTTCTATGTAACATATCAAAACTGTTTAAAAAGGCATTATATATACTCGTTTAAAACTGTTTCATCACAACTTTCCCCATCAAACACAAGTTGCCCATCAGAAGACATTATCTAGCAAAAATGCAAGTTTTAACATGCAAGAAGTCGTACGCTATAACTTAGATCGTCACAGCAATATTATCGTCACACTTCTGGACAGCATAAAAGTATTCGATACTCTATGACTCAAAGGACAATAAGTTAAGTTGTAAATATATAGAGTGCGTGGTTTAACTTGGTTGTTGATCGATGGCATGTACCAGAACATGCGAAGCTGTGTGCACTTTAAAGGAAAGTGTTCATATGGTTCAAACTCAAAAGAGGCACAAGACAACGTGGTGTGCTGTCTACTGTTTTAATTATTATTTAGTGTTCATTAATGATCTTCTTAGACAATTAGATTAAAGTTCTTATAAAAGTATTCTATTCAATCGTCGGGTAAGCAGTACCGTAAAAGCGACGACATTGCTCTTATATACAACATCAAAGGGTATGAAAACTTGTAATAGACATTTGCAAAAATGTGCTACCATCAGTCAACCATTAAAACTTTACGGAGCGGACATTTAAGTAGTAACATCAACCATGCACGATAGAATTATATTGAAAGCCAAATTTAAGAGCATATGTCGAGAACTTTAAATGCATGCCGAATAACGCATGCAACTGCGTTATCTGTAATGAAACCGGAATACACCCATTATTCCTTAATCCATTAATGTGCTCCAAAATAGCATTTCAGTGTGTGTTATCCAAAGGCAAGTGCACTTTGTTATGGTCTTTCAAATACTGAACTAAAAATGCTAGAACGTTCTCACAAATATATATGTACAATAATTTTGCAGGAACTCCATCCGACAAGTGCAAAGGCCTAATCGGTTGGCTTCCTGTGGAGTGCGATACTGACAAGTGTAAGTTAAAATTTTTGGAAGACTACGAGGATAGACACCAACGTGCTTCCAAAACGTATACTATTACTACGACTTAAAGAATTTAAAAACAAATATGCCAAACGAAAGATGGTTTTGTACCATATTTAATCAGAATAGCCGTTAAATAAGATAAACTATGTTGAAGATTTCATGAAATCAGGCAGCTTCCTAAGTAAGACTGTATGGAACAGATATTTCTACTTCCATAGCGATCTCTGAAAACAACAGATATATTTCTACTTCCATAGCGATCTCTGAAAACAACAGATATATTTCTACTTCCATAGCGATCTCTGAAAACAACAGATATATTTCTACTTCCATAGTGATCTCTGAAAACAACAGATGGCAACAAGAAATATTAGTTTACAGTGACTTTGAAATTTTCCGTGCAATTCACAAACACATTGTACCACACAGAGCTTGGGTCATAGCTAAAATTAATCCTAACTTCAGAGTTGGAGCTTAAAATATTGTTGATCTATGTTCCGTCATCCGAACAGAAAAGTCGCCCCTCTTGAGCGGTAAATGTGGACAGTTTTTTCTATAACGTTATTGAAGGTATCATGTATATGTGGGATCGTCTATCAGACTAAAGAGCGAAACTTTTGGATGACTTGATAAGTATTAATCCAATTGTGTTCAGTGATTAACAAGACAATCTAAGTAAATGCCATCCACATTGACAGCAACACTTTTGTTACGTTATATGGAATATGATCTGTATAATGATAACAGTAATTTTTTCTCAAAAACCTGTATTACACATGTTCAACGAATGTGCAGCGTTTTTTTTATAACAGTTAACTTACCGTCAGAAATATTATCATTTGCTATATAGTGACTGATTCAATCACTCTAATTAATATGTGACATTTAAATTATTCAATCACTCTAATGTCTTGATCTATCTGTGCGCATGACAAGATGGATGTTTTGATTTTTTGAGCTCTCAAGATAAATTTTTATAGCTTTTTTTATTGACTTCACACGAGAAATCGTATGTATCTTATTCAAAGATTTTGGGATGAGGGTCTTATCCTCTCAACGACCGTTATCAAAGATTGATGTGTATTTAGGATAACCTGTGATCCCGTTCCGATCCGATGTACTATTTACAAAAACTATATAAACTCAACTGAGGGTCTAAAAGAGTAAAAAAAAATGGAGACTATAAAATACAAAAAGGGTGACAAATATCGACAACGCAGATTCTAAAGGAAAGTAAGAATGTCTTGTGTGGAGAATAAACATATATACCTGCTGTTCCAAATAACGTTTTGACACTATAAAAAAAAAGGAAAAAACACAACTTTGAGTCGATTGAACGATAAATGTAATTCCCTTTCCGCAAGAGTAATCGACGCAGAAAGGGGTATAGTAGATGTTTAAGACGAGAGTGACTCAACTAGAAGCAACTTCGCATGGTACAGGAAATCTTCTCGATGGAATTAAGGCACAGACAGACACATTAGCCTCTGATACAAAATATTTACAGAGGGAGAGGACTGATTTTGAAAACAGACAAGAGAACATGAAAGAGAAAATATACAATTTAGAGGCAATGTTCATCGTTTTTGGTAGAGTTACCGGAACAAACCGAGACCAATCATAGCACGATTTTTGTACTTGCCGATTTAAAAAAAGTAACACGTGCCGGAAAAAAACTCAAACGTTGTTCTCATCCGTGACAAACTATATGTAAATGATGAGTAAGAAACAGTTGCCAACTGGGAAGGGCCCCGCCAGACACCTATCAGACCGAAGACACGATCGAGAGTGATTTCTATGCCACTGCTGGTGACATCTATCTGTTTACAAAACTGAATATTTAAAAAAAAAATGGGATTTTCTTATCCCAGGCATAGATTACCTTAGCCGTATTTGGTACAGCATTTTGGAATTTGGGATTCTCAATGCTTTTCAACTTTGTACTTGTTTGGCTTTATAACTATTTTGATATGAGCGTCACTGATGAGTCTTATGCAGACGAAACGCGTGTCTGGTGTACTAAATTATAATCCTGGTACCTTTGATTACTACTCCAGACAGAGAAGGACATAAAAAATGTTCTAACTAACCTGTAAATTCCAAAATACCTCGTGCTGAGTCACTAAAGTGTGAATACTGAATTATATTATTAAAAGATATTATTGTCATTTTTCAATTTATTTATTTCATCATGAAATTTCTTTGGCATCATACAAGTGATTAATTGTACATTTTTTTTGTACAAGTAATAATCTTTACAAAATAATAAAATGTACACGACATATACATACAAACAAATGTACATATACAATTTATTAAACAAAAATATGACTTATAAATATAAAAAAACATTTGTAATATGAAATCAACAGTGAAACGGAGCAAAGCTAGTGTTCTTATATTCAAAGTCCGTATTTCGACTCATGTTCGACATGAATTATTTATTTATAACACAAAGAAATATTTTAAATCTAAGTAACACTGTTACTTGTACACTCTGTACCACTTTGGAGTTATTCCTGTACATGTATCTCAATGCTTGGATCGAAAAATTGCTGAAGCTGGTGACAGTTAGGACACCAAAGAAGGCACATTGTTATTATCTAAAGCTTCACGTAGGCTATTTGCCTCAGCTTTTAGTTTCATTTTTCTTCAGCTTTATCTGTTTATTTTTCTATTTTTTCTTAATGTTGTCACTTGACTGTGGCGTATCTGGACTGAAAAATATGCCACAGTCAGATAGAGAGTCAACTTCATTAACATCTTCTTCATCTATTGACTCCTCCATAGCACTATCACCAGGGGATTCCTGTCCCCTCTCGCGCTTGTCTTGTGGGGTCCTTGTAATCGGAGGCCTGCCCCCTCCTGTCCTTGTCTTGCAGGTGGCCCATACGATCTTTATCGTCCTGCCCCCTCCCGTGCTTGTCTTGCGAGGGGCCATTACAACTTCATCCTCTTTAGAAATAGGATCAGGATCTTGAACACTCTCACCTTGACTATGAGAGTGTTCTTGATATCCGGTACCATTCTCTTGACTGGGGTCAGGGGTTACATTTACATCTTCATCATTTCCACTCTGTCCACTTTTATCTTGTGGAGGACCTGCTCAACCACTGGTATCTGGAACAGGATTTTCACCTGCTGCTGCTGATCAACACTTCTCAGAGCATCGGAGTAGGAGCCTGGACGATTTCTGTTTCCACTTTGGCAATCTGACCTGTAATGGCCATACACTTCAGACATAAAGTGGGTCTTCCAGGAATGGTGATCAAACACTGTCTGTTATTGATGGTAGTCCGTATGGTATATCATACTGGATACCCTCTATGACGTCCATCTGAACATGACGAACACCATTACCATACCCAGCTTTCAGAGTGGTATGGCTCTGTATCTCCTCGTAGCAACTCTGTACCAAACCATACCTCTCGAAAAAAGAAACTTCAACAGGAGTAGGAGTTCACAAAGGCAGCCAGTGGACACGTACATGCAGACGTCTTCTGTTATATGGGGTAAACACCAGAGAGTACTCTCCAACTACACCCCTCTTTCCAACCAGGGGATCGGCCTCTTCTGGAGTCACAACAGTGGAAAACCAAACTGGTCCCGCCTCTGTCCTCCACAGGGAACAAAGGTGGGTCTTGTTACCAAGTAGTCCAACCAGTTTAGTGATGATCGTCTTTCTAGTAACCTTGGTTCTTCCAGGACCGGAAATGGCGACTTCAACTGACCTCATTAACCGCAAGCTCCATCTTTGACCACGTCCAAATTCCAGAAGGGATGTTCTTCTTAGCTTCTATACGTTAGGAATCTTTTGTAGGATATAAAATAACACATTGATATAACCTTATTTATATGATAAAAACTTATTTAACTTAATATAATGTACAACCCTAGTGGTTAAAATATTAGTATTGCGTGGTCAAAGTGTGCTTACATATTAATTAGAAGGATATTGAGAATAAACAAAAAAAATCTTATTTGCAAAAATCAAATATCTTATAAAATGCCAAAAAAATGTAAAAGTTTTCTCATCTATCATCTAGCCTAAGTTTTTATGGCCGATTGATAGATTGCTTTTGTTCACTTTTATTATCCTCATCGTGAGAAAGTGTTTCAATATTTATTTCTGAAATGAAAACATATATGATTATTTTCATTATATCAATAACAAAACAATATTTTAACAAATAAATTAAATTAATGTGAACTTGACATACACGAAATTATCGTGATTGCTAAAACTAGACAGTGACTTTGATACCACTTTTATCAACTGTAAATATAATGTTTATTTCAACATTTAAAAATCATTCAACAAATTCGGAAACAATTACATTCATTCATAATCTAAATATAAAACCACAAACTAAAATGAGACAAGAACTGATCGACTAATGAATTCGACAGAGCACTCTAAAATTACGCCATAAATTAATATCGCCAATAAAACAATTTATAGCTGTAACTCAGTAATTTTGAACTTGACTATAAAACTATGTTAAAGTACGGAAAAGCCGTATTATAGATTCTGATAAAACTATCATAATATTTCCATATAACTTTTAATTAATGAAACTCTACCGAGAAACTGCATAATATTTTTCAAATAACAAAATTAACTAATCTGCAAATATTGCTTAAGCATTTAAGCGTCAGCATTGAAAGGCGGCTATTTAGCTAAGGATATACTAAATCTCTCTATTTATATATAAATAAGACGTACGTTTATTTTCCCTCGCTCGTGCAATAATATTTTATCATCATTCTGCAAAACAAGTATTAAATTCTTTGCAATTTGACAAGTATTTATACTAAATATTATGAATTAAAATTGATTTATTGTTTATATTTTATTTATATGAGATTTTTTTTTTATTTAAAGATAAAGGTATTTTTTTATTAAAAATGGGGAGAATTACCTCCATTTACTGATTGTATCATCATTCTCATCGTCCAGGCTTGGTTCGTTTGTCAACATGTTTTAACAAAGATCCTTTCTTGGCAAGGGCATAACTCAGAACAGCATAGGTTTTGCTCAAAGCAGACGCAAGATCTACTACAGATTGATTTTGCTTTGCAGGAACAGACCAAATCTTGTAGAAAGTCGGACAAAACTGAAATGCAGATCAGGTGAAATAATTAATGAAAACATCAACCCAGAACTTATTTTTAGACGTGCTCTAGTCTCAACAAAGTACAAAGATGATTTTACCGTCGAAAAACTGTTGTCTTTCCCTATTAATGCCAATTCCGACTTCTCTGTTCCATGATGACGGTACCCTGAGAAAATGTTCATCTTTTGCCCTTCCTTCTTTTACTCTTTTTGTTCATGTCAGTAAAAGATGGTCAGTAAAAGTCTTCATGTTTGATCGTTGAATTGGATCAAACAAACTCCTTTTATTCGCAGACAAAGCTTTATCAACATTTTGTTAATCATTGAAGTGCCAATAGTAACTGCTTGAGGTAAACAGTCGTAAACTTTTTTTGTTGCATGCAAGCCAGTTGATATATTGATTGATTCACGAGGGTGATCTTAAGTGTCAAAAGGGTTAATTATATTATCCTTCATGTGGCCAAATGTCCTACATTTACAATATACCTTGTTAGATTTCTCATGATGAGTGCAGACTTTTTTCTTGTTATACCAACAATGCCTCAATATCCCTTGCTGTCTTTTATTACTGTTTTTTTTCTGTTGTCATGTCCCGCCAAACCCCATTAAAAGTACCAGTTTTCCGACGAATAGCAAACAGACCAACACGAAAACTATTTTCAAAGGGAGGGAGATCAAGTATATATATTGGTAGCCATCGAGAGTAGTTGTTTCTGTTGGAAAAGGAACCACTGAACGAGCTGAACTTAAAGGGTGATCACAAGCCATTTTTTTCCGCTCGAATATTTTCTAGCATGATTTCCATAGCTTGCAGAAACATATCCCAGGCAGTATTGAAACGTTGCAGAAACGGAACAACAACAGTTCTTAAATCCTCAAGAAGAGGTGACAGATATGTCTCAAATAAAGATCAAAATTTGGTAATATTAAGATTAAACGTAGGCGGGTCATCTGAAAAGCTACTATAGCATGTTTGGAGCTTATCCCAAAACTCGTCTGGTATGTTCTCAATTAGATCCACACCAATCAAAAAAATTGAGAGCCAAAGAGTCATAGTAGCCTCATACACTAAAGTGAGACCTCACACCGACCTATTGAACTGTTTCCAGATAACATTTGATCAACCGTACATGCTGCATACACACGTGAATCAACAAACAGATCCGCAAGGCCTCCGTCACCACAGAGTTTTTCATCAGATGCTATGAAGCAAGATAAAGCATGGACGCTACCTATGCGTAGATGATCAAGAAATTACAAAGGGTTTGTCCACTTTATTTGCTGAACGATAGCATATAGCTGTTGTTCAAAAGTATGAACAGAGAACTTTTGATCGGCTTTTTTACACATTTCAACACATCTTTTCATCGTAGTATAGACAGTTGGTTTTGCATCAATTATAGGTGCATATACTACAGTACTTGCAAATAGTTCCGCACGGTATTATATCTTCTTTAATACTTGTTTTGAAATTACTTTGTGATATTCGGTCTAAAATGGTATGATTTGTTGATCGGTGGAATTAGAAAATACTATTTGGAACTCTAAAGGGTTACTACATAAAAGTCTTTGAAATACATATGAAAGGTTGGATATTTCTGCATTTAAAACATTGCAGGAAATAATTTATTCATACGCACTTTCACGCCTAGTAAGTTCTACTCTTTCTTTTGGTATGAAAGGAAGACAACGAATAAAGGAAGATGTTTCCTTCGTAACAGAAAGTGAAAGTCTTGGGCCACGTGCTATCCCTATTTCCGTAACTGGGGGGTCTGCGGGTAATGTCACTACTTGAAACACCGCCCTAGCCATTGAATGGAATGTATCTTCCCCATCTATTGTTTCTGTATTTAGGTCGACATTGTCTGCATCTGCTTGGGTAAGGTTTGACCCCCAGAGGAAGATATAATACTGTGCGGAACGTATGCCCAATCTTCTATTTTTCTAATCTCATGATCTGCCAATCTTGTTAAATATCGTCTAACTTTATTATATGATGCGCAAAACCAATGACTGTTTAATGTATCTACACATAAGTAGTGTTAAGTTTTTTGATCCATAGATATGGTGAATTTGTTATGCTAAACCTAAATGAAAAGAATATTAGTGTCGTCGTTTTCGTGTCTCCTTAAAGATGTATTGTCGTTTGATGATACAGATGCGGTGAGTGTTTCATTGGAGAGAGTAATCGAATTTATTTTGGAGTGAGTGCTTTTGCGGCGTGCACGAGTGATTTTGAGGGGAACCTGGTGAAAAACTTTGGTGCCAATGATGGAGTTTGACATTTGGTGGATTCGAACAAATCGTATATGTTTCGGTTCATTGACCCACAGTCGTGACTTTGAATCTGACCATGATATGAACAAGAAATCCTTTTCCAGCTTTAAAAAAATAATTTCAAGTCATTTTCCAGAAACTTGCATATATAGCCTCAAAATCTGCAACACGAAACACTAGGGAGAGGTGTTTGAGAAAACCGAGCACTGAAATCGACTGATTCTGCTTGCAGGAAATAGATTGTGTTACAGTATTATAGTATTCTAAAAAAAAGAAATTTTGATACTTGAACTTACTTTGATAGCTTTTCTTCGCTTCAAAATTGCCACCCCTTGCCCATATAGCCGAAACCTCACATGTGGCGTTCTACATGTTGACTTAGCAGATCATCAACATCAAAGTTTTCCAGTTGGTCATTATTATTAATCTGATCCAAATCTTCCATGAGATCGAATACAGTGTCATCGTCAGATATGTTCTAGTCATCTTTGTATTTATCCCTGTTTGAGACATATTTGTCATATTGGCCCCCCAAGGTTCACTGGGGTATTGAAATATGGTCACTTGGTCTTCTCTCGACAAGCAGTAAAACGCTTGCCGAAGTGGGGCGTCCGTTTGGCTGTGCAGGATGTATCAAGTTCGTAGTCACGTCCGGCCAGAGGGGGACGTTAAATCCGATAAATCGTGTAAAGAGAGTATCACGCTCTTTGCACGTTAAGAACCCTTGCAACAACTCTTTTGAGGGGTCCGTAGATGACCTGTTGCACGGCAAAATTTCTGTTCCTATCCAATATACCCTCATTTGCCAGTGGCAGTCCAAATTTCCCCGACCATCATCCCAGATGGCCTCTATTGTAACAACCTACCTATTGTATTTATTGTGAACTTGTTCTCGTCCTGAATATGCAGGAAATATTTGCCACTGGACGTTAAGAAACCAACAATCAATCAATATTATAGTTCGTTTCTGTGTGTGTGTTACATTTTAACGTTGCGTCGTTTGTTTTTCTCTTATTTTTTAGTGTAAATTCACATTACGATAAGACGTGTAACGGAACTTGTCTATCCCAAATTCATATATTTGGTTTTGATGTTATATTAATTTGTTATTCTCGTGGGATTTTGTCTGATGCTCAGCCCGGTTCTGTGTGGGTTACATTTTAGTGTTATGTCGTTATTCTCCCCTCCTATATTTAATGCGTTTACCTTGGTTTTAGTTTGTTACCCCGATTTTGATTTTTGTCCTTTGATTTATGAGTTTTGATCAGCGGTATACTACTGTTGCCTTTATTTGAAGACATTATTGTAACAACAAACGTCAGAATCAATATCATTAAATTTAATATCAGATATTTTTAAAACATGATTATCAGCATTTTTTTTATAATATTTGATTTCTCCAATTCTCATAAATCCAAAAAAGGCTAAAGCAAATGCAGCCATAAACAGTGTTTTCTAATAAATTGACTTACAAACATGGTGAAGAAATAATATAATCATTTTCAATACATCAACAGTAATAGGTTTTCTTGAATCAACTTTTTTACCCAAACGCTGCATACCTTTTAACATTTTTTTCCGAAATGAATTATTTGCTATAATTATTCCAATTATTAATTTTCAACTTATGATTAATTCCTGATAGATATGTTTTTGCAGTGGTGTATGAATAATCATTTTTTAAAGATATGAAACGTAGTTGATGATGTGATCAACAGGCGGTGGCCAACTTTCCTCTATTTTAAAACTGGTCCAAAATTTATTATATGAACAGATAGCATTTTCATACACATTCGTTGTATTTGAAGAAACAGAGTGCTGTAAAATTTTATTCACTTCGTCTTTAAAAGGTTCCAGAACTCAACTGGAATTGGATAATCGTTGGCTAGTGGTGCTAGACGTCGAAATTTCTGAAAATGTGCTCGAGATAATGCATCAGCAGATGTAAACTGAAAATTACCAATAAGTGAACAGTAAACAATTAATCTCAAAATGGACATAACTCGTTCAGATTTGCTTGACTTTTTGTTTAAAATATTCACTACTGCAAGATTATCAATGTGAAAAAGAATGCTTTTCTTGTAAAATTGATCAACCACAAAAATATTGCAAGTGCTATTGTAATGATTTCAAGGTATGTAATATCTTAAAATATTTCTGAACTATTCCATTCATAAGGCCACTAGAGAAAAGTCTATTAAGATAAGCTGCACACCCTTTACCTAATCCGCAAGCACTATCTGTATATAGTTTAAGATCAAAATTTGATATCCATCATAAATCATTTATATACGAATTCCCATTAAACTGTTCCAAAAATAATGTCCACATTAATAAATCATTTTTCATGCCTGATGTCACCCTATTAAAGTGAAACGGTTTTGAAACTTTGCCCATGGTTGAATACAAACGCCAACTAAACGCCCTTCCAGCAGGTAGAGCCTTTGTGCAGAAAGCTAATGAACCGCAAATTGACTGCAATTCTTTTAAAGTTTATTTTTTTCATGGCTGACAACTAAATAATTCTGTCTAAAAATTCTTCAACCTTTTTATGCAGAATATTTAACCGAGTTAAACTTTTAATCAATGAAATCGTTAATACTGCTCAAATGGTAGTAATAAAATTAACATGACAAACAATGGTTTCAAATGCGGATATGATAAATGTGTAATTAGACGAAGTCCTCAGTTTTTTAAGGAACTAATCCAATAGGAGAACATCTAAGATTAGATATTGGTCGTTTACAAAAAGGACCTTTTATTCTTCCTAATGATATGTCAGATTCAAGCTTAAGTCTAGCTCCAACAGGATTTGACAAAACAGATTTTCAATTTGTTGATTCAAATGGAATGCTTGGTCCATGATAATTCAAACTTAATCCAAATTTAAATCCATTAAACAAAATTTGTTTGTCCTGTTCTTTCGGATAATATCTTAAAATTAACTGTAATTGTTGAAAGTCATGAAAATGAAAAGCATACATGTATGCAGTGAACTGGTTTTTTTTTAAATTAATCTATCTCATAAAAACACATTGACCTACATGATTTTGAGATCACCACTCTTCAAATCATGTTCAAATTCTTGTAGTCTAAGGTCATATTTTCGTAGTCTTTAATGGAATTTGTGTCCCTTTTTGCTGTTCCAATAAAAAAACGGTACCAATTTTCTTGCACCAGATGCGCATTTCGACAATACATGACTCTTCAGTGATGCTCGTGGCCCAAATATTTGAAATCCAAAACTTATATAAAAGATGAAGAGATATAATCCAAAAGGTCCACAAGTATAGCCAAATCCGTGAAAGGAATCAGAGCTTTGCATGAGGGAGATACATTCCTTATTTTATAATAATTTCTATCATTTTGTAACAGCAAATTTTAATAACACAAAACAATCCGTATTTTCATGCCAGTACAGAAGTGCTGGCGACTGGGGTGTGAAACTCTCGAGGACTAATAGTCCACCAACAGAGGGATCGACCCAGTGGTAGTAATAAAATTAACATGACAAACAATGGTTTCAAATGCGGATATGATAAATGTGTAATTATACGAAGTCCTCAGTTTTTTTAGGAACTAATCAAATAGGAGAACATCTAAGATTAGATATTGGTCGTTTACAAAAAGGACCTGTTATTCTTCATAATGATATGTCAGATTCAAGCTTAAGTCTAGCTCCAACAGGATTTGACAAAACAGATTTTCAATTTTTTGATTCAAATGGAATTCTTGGTCCATGATAATTCAAACTGAATCCAAATTTAAATCCATTAAACAAAATGTGTTTGTCCTGTTCTTTCGTTACTGTAATTGTTTAAAGTCATGAGACGAGTGAGTGGTGAAAAATAATGTTTGTCCAATTCTTGAACCAATGCATGTATACACATAAACTTAGTCCTCTGTGCACGATTTGATCATTATTTTCGCAAATATATATTTTTTTTTCTCTCTGTTTGTTATGATTTAACAAATATGGCTGCTCATTAAATGCCATGTTTTGAAGCCGAGTTTTACCGATTGTCACCTTATAGTAAACAAATCACAAAAAGCATGGGTATTGAGCACGTGTTTAACATGTGTAATCAGATATTTGTTAATGTCAATGACAGATCCATGCGTATTGTGGTCACCAGATTTTTACGAGGAGGGTTACGCTCGGGTCACTATGCATACAGAAAATATATAGTCGAATTGCTTCCTGGAAGCAAGCAATTAAAACTAAGTAAACTTCTTCTAAATGTGGACAAATTAAAGAATTTTCTTCAGTAAAAAGTATATGTACATAAGTTGTATAATGAAAAGTATCCATTTAGTTATAAAAAACATATGCTTATTCTTTTTTAATTTGAGGTTTCCTATGACTTTAATATTAATAGGTGAATATCCCATCTTCCAAATATCATATCTATCCTTTGACAAATCCGAAAGAAAGGTTAATTTCAATTAATTTGATTAAATCTAGGTACTGAATACCTGGTGTTAAATGGTGTCCTATATCTATTTTGTTGAACAAAAGAAGGCCTGTATTATCGAAACTTGTTAGACATTTGAGGTCTATTTTTGGTTAAACATTGGTGGCCTCAATGATCCAAATTGAAAATCTTGGTTACCTTGTAACCTGTCAAAGCTAACACATGATAAGGCTGGATGTTGTAATGAACATTGCATACAGTTATGTCTATAACAACACAAAGATTTCTGACACAATCCTTTAAAATTAAAATCATAACAAGGTTTTTGTAAATAAGCCTGATAGACTACAGGATTAGGTGTGCCTTGCGATCCATTTTCAATGAATTTTTCAAACAAAGAAAGCCATCAATCTCAGACCAAGACTTGGAGTGATTTAGTAATCTAATTTGTCTATCATACTGGTAAACTCTGTCCAAAGGAGCATCTGATATAGCATCTCTTATGATTGACATGTACGTAAACAAGTCTTGTGCTAAGCTAGCATGCTTTTGAAGAAGTATTTTAGAAAAATTTGCAAAAGCTTCAGTCCATAATTCAATGTTATTTATAGTATTGACCTTTGAAGGTTTTTGGAAATGACAAGCATTCCATTTTCAACAGTAACACTTTGTTTCTGGTCCACATTGCTATAATATTGACTACTTTGTTTTAGTAGATTACCAAAATCAATATATTCAACATTCAATTTTTTTCTTTTAATTGGTAAGATACAAGTATATCGACTTCATTAGCACATTGCATTAACAAGGGACCAGTTTTATTTAAAGTATTACCCGGTCAAGCCTGAACTGCCGTAGTTTTCAGCTGTTTCTGAGGAGGAGGCTGATTAATAGGCTCAACAGGTTGATCTGGTTGCTGATGCTCTAGCACAGCACGCCTTCTATGTCCACGTCTACCTCTGTTGACCACTTGGATAACTTCTTCAGGGACTGGTTCCTCTTCAGGTGCAGGTTCTTTACGAGGAGCAGGTACGCGAATTAAATTCACTAAGCGTTTAATCGTAAGCAAGCCTACAAATGCATTGCATAGCTAGCTATGTCAGGAAAAAAATTCAATTCCTAAACCTATGTGTTTCCTTTAAAAAATCAATATCTGATGGCCTTCACCTGTCTAAAAACACCCAGCAATTTCACTGGTTGGCTATTTTAAAAAGGAATTGACCTTTCCAAAATCTGATAAAATAGGCATTTTCCATCTAAAGTGTTTAATCAGAGAGAAATACTCCAGTTTATTTTGGTTGCTAACATGTAATCAAATGGCACTTTTCTTCGAAAGTCTTTTTCTGGAAATTGGTTTCTGAAAATAAGAATATATAAAATCAAGGGTTATGAATGGTAGGTTTACAATTAAAATAAATAGTTTTGTACTGTATAGTATAATTAAAACTTCTTTTTTTTTTTTTTTTTTTTTATCTTTTTCCCAATTTTTTTTATAAAGTTAAATATAATCTGTAAACAGCAAATATGTTCTATTAATAAAACTAGTTTGCTTTGAGTAAAACATCCTTTTTTAATGAAATGTATGAAGTGAAGTCTTTTTTTTTTAAATTGATCTATTTCATAAAAACACATTGACCTACATGATTTTGAGATCACCACTCTTCAAATCATCTTCAAATTCTTGTAGTGTAAGGTCATATTTTCGTAGTCTTATATGGAATTTGTGTCCCTTTTTGTTGTTCCAATAAAATTAACGGTACCATTTTCTTGCACCAGATGCGCATTTCGACAAAACATTTCTCTTCAGTGATGCTCGTGGCCAAATATTTGAAATCCAAAAGGTCCAAAAAGTATAGCCAAATCCGTGAAAGGAATCAGAGCTTTGCATGAGGGAGATACATTCAATAATTTATAATAATTTCTATCATTTTGTAACAGCAAATTTTAACAACACAAAACATCCGTATATTCATGCCAGTACCGAAGTACTGGTTACTGCGGTGTGATACCCTCGGGGACTAATATTCCACCAGCAAGGGCCTCGACCCAGTGGTAGTAATAAAATTAACGTGACAAACAATGGTTTCCACTCTATTTGTCTATATAACAAACAAACAAAAAACAATAATGCAAATCGTCACTTTATGCATGAATTATTTCAAAATTTTCAAAACCTGTTTGTAACTGTAGATATATAATCATGAATATCACCATTGAAGTATACATTGTAACTTATTGTTTAAAAATTGGTTCTTCTAAGTGGAACCTATGGAAAAGTATAGTACAATGTAATTGAAATAAAGAACATTCCATCATCTGTTTTGTCTTTGGTGGAGAGTTGAATATGAAGACATTAAATAATTTGATAAGAGTATTATTGTGCAGAGTACATTGCTGATGCATACATGCACGTGAGGGTATTTAAGAAGTTGGAAATTATCCTAAATGTGATTGTTGTGCTGTTATAATCTAACAGTTTTCCGTCATATTCTGTTAGATTGTTACTTCTTTCGTCCCAGATATGAATTATATTTTCCCTTCATAGTTTGATGGTTCGTTAACATCATTCTGCACTTCATGATCAAGTATGGACGTGTTGTTATCACTTTCAATATTAATGGCTATGTCGTTGGTATGATTATCAGTGGCAATTGTTAAAGCATCAGTTTCCATGTCTTCTACTATTTACTTTAGTTCATCTCTATTTTCCAAATAATTTTGTTCAAGCTGTATTAATGTTTTCAAATTTTCAGTAAGCTCTGGAAGTTCAAGTGACTTTTTGAACACATGCTTTGAATTTGAATCCACTTTTTGCATTTCAAGTTCTTTCCGATACGTTATCTGAGATTTAATGGCATTTAATTTAGGTTTGCACGTAGACATGAAAGAATAAATTTGGTCTAATGTGGTCCATTTCCCCCTAAATTGTTGATATTCAAAATATTATTTCCTTTTCAGCAAGAATTTTAGCTTCCTTAAGTTCCTTTTCTTTTCTTTTATTCTGGCTTCAATAATAGATAATTTTTCTGTATAAATTTTGATGAAATCTCGGATGTCTCTTTGCCTTTTATTCTTCATCCATTTTCCTGCATCTAACTATAAGCATAATAAGGGTATTTTTCAGCTTCTCCGTTTTTTCTTTCAGCCAATCTGCTGTCCCATTATTCTTGAACATTAATTTGGAATTAATTGTAAAAGTGCTTGTATTTGGTGCAATGGTCTTTTGTCGATGCATTTCGGCCATTAGTCTTTCCAAGGTAATGTTATTTGCAGGGCAGGATTTTGAACTTAGAATCACTTCTTCTGATTGATTTGAATATATTCCACCATTTAAAAAATCGCCAAAGAGTTTTTTGCTTTTAGTTAAAAGATTACAACAAATCAGTTAAACGGCTCCTAAAACCGTGTCCTGATTAGTTGTTTCAGTTTGTTGAAATATTTTAGAATCTAAATCCGCTTTCTCTGGTGTTTTGGTCTCCAAATGTTGTAACAAAAATATTTGTAAATTTGTATCGAAAATAAGTTGAGGTTTTTCAAAAGTTTGTTCAAGACCTGATATAAGTTGGTTGTAGACGGAAGACATCTGCAAGGCTGTTGGTGTTGTAGCAGCTAGATGAAAATACGGTGTAGTTATATGGTGACACACTAGAGCAATGGCTTGGCATACAGAAAATATCACAGGATTTCTAATAAAATGGATGATGGAGTTTTGAAGAATATTCGGCCGAATTTTTATGAAGTTAAATATTTGTATAGAAGTTGATGAATTGAATTCCAGCGGCATTGTAAAAATAGGTCTCAAATCTGTTTCCTTTAAATTTCGTTATCGGTATATGAGAAATTCCAACCATTTTTAAAAAATATTGTGAAAAGTCAGGATCTCCTGATTTGTAATCATTAAAACAATTTGAAACGCATCGTAGAAAATTTGGTGTAAAAGATTCTCCACGACTTTTAAAAACTAATTTGTTCAGTTGAAGACTTTTCGTAATTTCCAAATGAGGCTGAACGGAACAATGAAATGATGATGTCTTTTTTTTATCTTCTCCTAATGATTCAATGACGTTGTTGATCAATCTGTTGGTCTTTATTTCTGTTGCGCTTTTATCAGTCATAAAATTTGATATTTTTGATACAATAGGATTGTCGGGTGAACTAATATTTTCCAGCATTTCAATTCCCCACGGGTGACTGGGGAATAGAAATATGGTCACTTGGTCTTCTCCCGACCGGCAGTAAAACGCTTGCCGAAGTGGGGCGTCCGTTTGGCTGTGCGGGATGTATCAAGTTCGCGGTCAGAAGGGGGACGTTAAATCCGATGCCACGTGTAAGGAGAGTGCCACGCTCTTTGCACGTTAAGAACCCTTGCGACAACTCATTGAGGGGTCCGTAGGTGACCTGTTGCAAGGCAAAATTTCGGTCCCTATCCAATATACCCTCTTTTTCCAGTGGCAGTCCAAATTTCCCCGACCATCATCCCGAATGGCCTCTATTAGGACCAGACCTACCTATTGTATTTATTGTTAACTTGTTCTCGTCCTGAATATGCATGAAATATTTGCCACTGGACGTAAGCAACCAACAATCAATCAATCAATCCAGCATTTCAACAGTGGCTTCAGTATACTGTTCAGCAGTACCACAGGAAATTTCCTTAGTACCTATATGAATTAAAACACACCCTCTGTATGCATATGTATATTTTCAACATTTTTTTTATCTTAAGGAGACTCGAGGGTTCCAAAAAAATCATAAAATTGAAAAAAATTTTGTTTTCATAACAAATTTTATTTATTAAACTATTAATTGCTACTGGATATGATATGGTACAAATTCAACCAAAAAAATCAATTCGTTTTGGCCAGATAACTTAAAATTTTCATTTCATTGTAAAAGTTCCAAATTATCTCCCTTTGATGACAAATGCAATTTTTGGTGATTTAAATTGAAATAACTTTATCTAGTCATCGATGACCTATATTTTTTTAATCATCTGTACTTAAACTAAACTATTGTTGAATATAAGCGATTTCTGTAATGTAATTCTTTTTTATTTTCAATGTTACTTTTTTTTTCTTCTATTCGTCACTCCGAGGTGGGTGGATGGCAAGAATGGTGAATCTTTCTCCTTTCATATGGCACAACAAAACAAACCCTCTAAATCAGCTTTAATACACAAGAAAAGAAAATGTGATGATTCAGAGCCCTGTCGGGAAGATGACAGTTGGCCCAGATTTATTGTAATAAAAGGAACAGAAGAAAAACCAATTTCAAAAATATCGCCCTTTGTAATTCACAAACAAATTCAAAGCGTTGCTGGTACTGTTAAAAAGTTTCAAAAATGAGATCTGGCAATTTGTTGGTTGAATGTTCCAACAAAAGTCAATCAACAAATTTACTTACAATGTCTACAATATCAAACTTTCCTGTTTCTGCCTCTCCTCATAACAGTTTGAACAGCTGTAAGGGGATCATTCGAGACAGAAGTCAATACCTTGGTGACCTTACCGTGGAAGAAATCGGTGAGGAACTTTCAAGCCAAGGTGTAACTAATGTTATTAGATTTCAAATTAAAAAGAATGGAAATATAATCAAATTAAATACTTATCTTTTGACCTTTAGAACTCCAACTCCTCCTCCATCTATTACTTTAGGTTGCTTCGGAATCAGAGTTGACATGTTTATCCCTAACCCAATTCGATGCTTTACTTGTCAAAAGTTTGGTCATGGGAGCAAACAATGTCGTGGTAAGCAGAGATGCTTCAAGTGTTCTGACGAAGGACACGAGGGAACAAACTGTCACTCTGAATCTTCTAAATGTGTAAACTGTGGTGAATCCCATTTTTCATCGTCTAGGGACTGCCCTGTTTACCTTAAAGAAAAGAATATTATTAAAATTAAAACAGAAAGAAACATTAGTTACCCAGAAGCTAAACAGATAGCTTCTGTTTCGAATGATCTCCTTGTTTCAAACAGACCATCGTACGCCAGCAAAGTTGTCCGCTCATTCAGTAACGAGAATACACAAACTCGCATGACTTGGCCAATTGATGCGGACAATTTTAAAATGCTGCCTGTTGAAACAGAACCTACCGATAGAATATTAATTCCAAGAAAACCAATATCTTCCAAAACCAGTACTCAGTCAACTCAATCTTCCCTACAGAGCTCACTATCATCACCAAAAAAAAATGAGAAAAAAAAATCAAATAAAAAAGAAACAGTAGAAATACACAATTGGAGCGGTGAATCTGTCTGGGATCTTCCCAATGACATAGATGATTCTTCCACCTCCAAAAGTCTTCCTTCATCTGCATCCAAGAAGGTATCTTCTTCGTCCAGTACACAGTCTACCAGAGCCCCATCTCCTCTTCGTTCTCAAGAAAAGAAGGATGTCCAAAAGAAGCCAGGAAATACATCCTCTCAGAAGTCTTCTGATTCGAGGTCGCGGGGTAGGGGTCGAGGCGGAGTAACACCAGCTGCGCGTAGTCCTGAGGATCGACGACTCTCCTCGCACAACAGATTTTCAACACTTATCATCGAAACTGAAATGGAAACTGAAAGTGTTCCGCCACCCGAAAGATCACGATCTCAGGGTGAGCGAAATAAGAATGCTGGCAAACTCGAAAAAAAACTTTAAAAAATAATGACAAATATAATCCAATGGAATTGCCGAGGTCTTAAAATAAATCTTCTCGAGTTAACACTTCTAGTTCAATCTTTTTTACCTATTGCATTTTGTCTTCAAGAAACTCATCTAAAAGAAAGTGACAACGTATCTTTAAAAGGATACAACATGTATAGCACATTTTCTAAGGTAGATGAACGTGCTGCAGGCGGATCATCCATTTTTGTGAAGGACAACGTCATTCATAGCACAGTCCAACTCACAACGGATCTGCAAGCAGTTGCAATTCGTTTATCATTAGACAAAACAATTACATTATGTTCGATATATATTCCACCTAATTCAATTATCGATAAAGCAAAACTCAAAAACCTCACTGATCAATTACCCTCACCATTTATACTTATGGGCGACTTCAATGCCCACAATCCATTATGGGGTAGCAAGACTCATAATGCCAAAGGTAAGATCATTGAGGACTTTGTCTCTCAAGAAGGATTATGCATTTTTAATGATGGATCTAATACGTATCTTCATCCTGGAAATGGGTCTTATTCTTCTATTGATATCACTATATGCGATCCCTCTCTGCTTCTGGATTATTCATGGCGTGTTCATGATGATCTATGCGGAAGTGATCATTTTCCAATAGTACTTGAACATCTTTTTAATTCTGCCCAACAGAGAGTACCACGTTGGAAACTTGACAAGGCGGACTGGTCCCTGTTTGAGAATCTCTGTCGAGCGGAACTTCAGTCAAAGATGTTTGAGACTGTGCAAGATCCAATTTTAACTTTTAATACAGTTCTAACGTCAATTGCTGACAGAACTATTCCTAAGACCTCGGCAAATCCAAAACATCCCAGTAAACCGTGGTTTGATGACGCATGTGATCAAGCCATAGGTGACCGTAAAAAATCTGAAAGACGGTTCAATCAACAACCAACGACGGAAAACTTGAGTAATTTCCGTATTTTTCGCGCTAAGGCACGGCGGACTTGTAGGCAAGCCCGACGAACATCCTGGAAAAAATTTGTCTCGGGGATTACATCTCGCACTCCGATGACAAAAGTTTGGAATATGGTAAATAAAATAAAAGGTAAAAATTCTAAAGCCACTGTAAAACATTTGAAAGACGGCAATACTTTATTAACATCTGAAAAGGATATTGCCAACAAACTTGGTGAAACTTTTGCAAAGTCTTCTTCTTGTAACAACTACAGGGAAGACTTTAAAAAAGTTAAAAAACAAAAAGAAAAAATTAAATTAAACTTTAAATCAAAAAATGGTGAAAATTATAATAAACTATTTTCTCTTGAAGAACTTAAAACATCTCGGTCAAAAGCCCATGATACAGCTTGTGGGCCTGATAATATTCACTACCAACTCTTAAAACACTTGCCAGATTCCTCGCTAGAAGCTCTGTTGCAACTCATGAATAACATCTGGGAATCTGGTGATTTACCATCAATCTGGAAGCTTGCAACCGTCGTGCCTATTCCAAAACCAAGTAAAGATCATACGGATCCTATTAATTATCGACCAATTGCTCTTACCAGTTGAGTCTGTAAAACACTCGAACGGATGGTCAATGATCGACTTGTTTGGTTCCTGGAATCCAATGGGCTATTAGCCAATATCCAGTGTGGATTCCGACAGGGTCGCAGTACTCTTGATCATCTTGTTCGATTCGAATCATTTGTCCGTAATGGTTTTGCGAAAAATGAGCATGTGGTGTCGGTCTTTTTCGACCTTGAGAAGGCCTATGATACTGCATGGAAATATGGTATTTTAAAAGATTTATTTGATATGGGGTTGAAAGGCAATATGCCTAATTTTATTTCTAATTTTCTCTCTAACAGACAATTTAATGTTAGAGTTAATTCGACCATGTCTGATCTGTATGATCAAGAGATGGGTGTCCCTCAGGGCAGTATTTTATCTGTAACATTATTTAGTCTTAAAATTAACAGCCTTGTTGAAGTTTTAAAAAGTAATATTGAAGGTTCATTGTACGTTGATGATTTTTTAATATGTTACAGAGGCAAAAATATGAATAACATAGAAAGACAATTACAACTATGTCTTGGAAGAATTGAAAAATGGGCCTCGGAAAATGGTTTTAAATTTTCCACGTCAAAAACGGTCGGGATGCATTTTTGTAACAAAAGAAAATTGCATCTTGATCCAGAACTAACTTTGTACGGCAACCCAATTAAAATGGTTGATGAAACCAAATTTCTTGGTTTACTTTTCGATAAAAAGTTAACCTTTCTACCCCATATCAAAATGTTAAAAGCGAGATGTTTAAAAGCTTTAGATATTTTAAAAGTTGTCGGCAGCACTGACTGGGGTGCTGATCGCAACATTTTACTTAATTTATATAGATCTCTTGTTAGATCGAAACTAGATTATGGCTCTATAGTGTATGGCTCTGCAAGGAAGTCCTACATACAGATTCTCGATGCTGTGCATCACCAAGGTTTGCGTCTCTGTCTTGGCGCATTTAAAACCTCACCAGTTGAGAGTCTGTATGTAGAGGCTGATGAGCACTCACTCACTGACAGACGTTTGAAGCTTGGACTTCAATATGCTGTCAAACTAAAAGCCCATTCAGATAATCCTGCCTACAGCTGTGTTTTTAATCCGATTTATGAAGATATGTTTGCAAAACATGAAAATAAAATTCCTCCGTTAGGTTTACGTTTAAAACCACATTTAGCTTCTTTTGATTTAAAATCTGTTGCTCAAGTTCAAACTTGCAAATGTCCTCCATGGGAACTTCCCAAACCAAAAATGATATTTGATCTCCGTGAACACAATAAGAATAAAACAAATCCTCTTTTAATTCAGCAGCACTATGCTGAAATTAAAGCCGATTATCTAGATTTTTCAACTGTATATACTGATGGATCAAAAGATGGTGATAGAGTTGCTTCTGCTGCTGTCTTCAGGGACAGAGCTGCAACCCTCCGTTTACCATCTGATGCATCCATCTTTACTGCTGAAGCAGAAGCAATAATTTTGGCTTTGAAATTTATTGCTTCTTCAGATAAATCCAAATTTATTATATGTTCGGATTCACTTTCATGTTTACAAGCTATACGAAATACTAAAATTAAAAACCCAACAATCCTGAAAATTTTATATGTAATGAGGAATTTAAAAATTCTTCTGAAAGAAATAATATTTCTATGGGTTCCGAGTCATGTTGGAATCCTTGGAAACACAGCTGTAGACCTTGAGGCAAAGAATGCCCTGGGTGACCCTCTATCGAACTGTGATATACCATATACTGATTTTAAATCTAATATTAGGGAATATGTTTTTAATATATTGAAAAATAAATGGAGTAAAAAAGATGATAATAAATTGCATGAAATTAAACCTAATTTAGGCAAACCTTTTAATAATATCATGTGCAGAAAAGATCAGTGTGTTATTACTAGATGCCGTATTGGTCATACCAGAATAACACACGAGTATCTTTTAAAAAATGAAGATGAACCACAATGTGTTCCTTGCAACTGCAAGTATACTATTAAACATGTTTTAATTAATTGTATTGACTTTGCTGATATTCGTAAGAAGCATTTCAATGTCAATAATATGTATGATTTATTTAATAATGTTCCATTTACAAATATTGTTGCTTTTTTAAAAGAAATTGGAATTTATTATAGAATATAAAATTGTTATATTTAAATCGATTTTAATTTTTATCACGTTATTTTACTGTTGATTTTTATTTGTATATACTCAATTTGCTTTAGTCAAGAATTTTAGTATATTGAAGGACCTTTTGTCTTATTTTAAAAATATGCTTTAAATTGTAAAAATAGTCGAATTAGCTCTCGCCGCGATATAGCCTTTTTGTGCTAATGCGGCGTAAAGCAACCAACAATCAATCAATCAATCTTCTATTCGTTCAACAGAAACAAAGCACATTTTGTACCTTTACAAATATCCATGCTTCTTTCAATGGAAGATTGTGAGCTTAAGTGATCGGTGATCCCATGTTTTTTTAATAAATTTTCCATTAAGTGTAGGATTAAGTTTATTGATAGAAAAAAAAGAAACTCTTTTTTTTTTAAAACTAATAGATTTATACCCCCGAGCTCCCTTTAACCTGTCAAAACTGATATCATTATTTGAATCTGATGGCTAAATGTAATATTTAGAAGGTTTTATACCGTAATATTGGTTTCCTCTCTTTATTATTGCATCAGTAGTCTTGTAGTGTAGCCTCTTTGTCAACAGTGACTTTTGACCCCAGCAGGGTCAAAACTTAGACTTTAACATTGGTGTTTGCTACTACTTAAACTGTTTCAGTACTTATACATCTTTAGATTTCAATGTCTGGCTTTGAGCTTTCCTGATGAAGGTAAATCAAGAAAAGCGCAACGGACGCATGACAATATTTCACATGTGTTTTTTTTTTTTACATCACTGGGTGGATACCTCTGCTGGTGGACTATCAGTCACCGAGGGTATCATCATCTCAGTAGTCAGTACTTTGGTACTTATACATCTTTGATTTTAATGTTTGGCTTTGAGCGTTCCTGATGACGGTAAACCAAGAAAAGCACAACAGACGCATAACATTATTTCACTAGTTTCATTCATAACATTTTAAAAATGCCTTTGACATTGTTTCATTGATTGTGCATAATTTCAATTGGTAAGTTCAACGAATCTAGTTATGCATGACATCAATTTTGTTTGTTGTGTATTTTACAAGGCTTTATACTATAATAAAAATCACTGATGGTGTGCTATTTAAGTATTAAAACTATATTGATACCTCCCTTTTTAAAGTTTGCACATTTGCATTGCAATAAATTCCCAAGTATATGATATTTCTATATTTCTTAAATAATGAAACTTACCTTCAATAGAAACTTGACTGTTGTACAATTCAAATGTTTATCAAAAAGTGACTGTTCAATATATCAATATACTTTTTACACAAGTTTTATTGGTTGTTCTCATTGATATACATTACATGTACATATTTATTTCTATTTAAGTATTAACCCTATATTGATAAATACGGTATTTCTATATTTCTCATATAATGAAACTTACCTTCATTAGAAACTTCAGTTTTCAATTCAAATGTGTATTAAAAAATGACTGTTCAATATATCACCAATAATTAATGTTGGAACTGAAAATATTAATGTTTTTATTGTAAGATTGCCATTACTATTTGAAATGTGTGTATTGTTCAAAAGTCAATATGGATAACATGTTATGAAGGGCACTTTTCAATGGTTAACCTTTTACACGTGTTTCATTGATTGGTCACTGTCTTATTCATCTTCACATCTCATTCCTGTTTGAATGTTTTTTCACTTTTCATTTTTAGGGCTCTATATAGGTTACTGTTAGGTGTGAGCAAAGACTCTGTTGATGATGACTGTAATTGATTTTCTTTTACAAATTGTGACTTTAATGGAGATTTGTCTTACTGGCCCTCACGTCACATCATCTTACATTTAATTATATTAAAAATGAAATTATATTCCAGATACATTTTGGCAGAATGATATCATGTATTTTATAGTTGTTTATTTTACCCAGCTTTATAAAATAAAAACACTGATGTTGTGCTATGTGTAAGGTTAATTATCTCCCCTTTTTTTAGTTTAAGCATTTGCATTAAACAAAAAATCACCAAAAAATGATAGTTTATGTTTGCCATATAAATGTATACTAACCTTTATTAGCAAATTTACTGTTTTATGGTCTAAATGGTTAAAAATTATCCAAAACTGGCTGTCAAATTATCATGGAGTCACTTTTATAACTGCTGGACCTGGAAATATGAATATGGTGACTTTTATATATTTTGTTTTCATAAGACTACTAAGGACCTGGAACTATTATACAGTTGTTTTACGAGGATATCAATGCCCTTTATTGTGAGGCGTCAAATGGTCTTTTGCTACCGCTTGTATCCAATTGGTTAAATTTTTTATCGTGATTTGTAAAAATATCATTATCAAGATTCATAAGATGGATCCTAACAATAAGAAGGTTTTTATAGGGAAATTAGCGTGACACCCCCTCCCCTTTCCCCTTTTCCTCTCATTTTCAGGAACATTTGCAGTTGATCTGTTAATTAAAGTCTTAAGCTGTTCTGTTCCACTTCAGATGTTTTCCAAGAGGCACATAAAACCCCTTTCAATATATATATATAACCCATATTAGACAAATAACAGCCCCCGCCCCCAACCCCACACACACACTTTTCACAAAACCCTTTATTTCCCAAAAAATCACTGATAAAAAAATGGAGAACTATTTCAATTAAGATTAGGGGTTTCATATCAAATTTCTAGCAGTATCGTACACTTGTAATAATAACATCAACGCTGGTAAGACTATAGTTGCAAGGGAGATAATTAATATTCATAATTCACACAACTCGTGTTTTAGAGATAGTTGGACATTTTAAGATTAAAAGAGTCATGTTATATTTCTTTAATTATGTTTATACATTTAAATTTAAAAGGTAAACGCCGGTTTCGATAGAAGAAAAATAAATTTATCGAAAGTTGCAAAATAATGGAACGAGTTCCTACAACAATTAACAGAGATAATCAATTATAACTAACGGAGAAACATATAACAATTAAAGAAGACGATTAACGGAGACAAAAATAAGATAATAGGAGCAAGTTCCATATTTTGACTATTTTATTGTTTATTTAACGCATCAATTTAAATATAACGGAATTTGATAAGACTGTCATTCAAGTGAGAGGGTTAGCGCTATAGAACCAGGTTTATTCCACCATTTTCTACATTTGAAAATGCCTGTACCAAGTCAGGAATATGACAGTTCTTGTCCATTCGTTTTTGATGCGTTTTGTTATTTGATTTTGCCATGTGATTATGGACTTTCCGAATTGATTTTCCTCTAAGTTCAGTATTTTTGTGATTTTACTTTTTTCGTGTACAATAAAATATCAAAGGAGAAAAACGTTTAAACAATATTAATGTTAATTAGAATTCGCGACACTCCCAAACATAAACTGACACAAAAAGTTCGCTAAATCCTGGTAGTAATGTTTTACATGGCTTTTCCAACCCCGTCAACATAGTATATCTTTCTTTCACAAGTAAGGGTAATGTGTGTGTTCTTGTTCTTAGATAGTTATCAAAGGTACCAGGATTAGATTTAAAGTTTCCAAAGCGGTATTAATATTATCTGCATTATTATCATCTCTTATTATTACAATGTCACTTAAAATCTCCTGGTCTTCAACATTATTTCCAGGTCTAATTTGTTTCAACAGTATTGTTGTTGTAAATATCGAAAATTTTAAGTGGATCACGGATTTTACTGATATCATTACAGTTTTTCTTATTGTTTACAGCATTTTTATGTGACCATTTGAACACTTTATAATTTATTCTGTCATTGGTCATGACACTACATCTTGCCCAGTGCCTAAAGACACATGACCATTGCTTTAAACTAGGTGGTCTCCATCCCATGTCCTCTTAATTGCATCATTTGGCGTATACTTGTCAACAGCCATAAAAAAAACCTGATAGCTCTGTGCTTTACAGCGTTGATACAAGAAAAAGAACGAGTACCCCAAATGGATGGACCGTAGCTTATTACTAACCAGACCAGAGTATCAAATGATGGTGTAAAGGTACTGTGCTGGAAACCACCATGTGCTTAACATTTTACAATTAATAAACTTAGAGCTCGACTTGCAGACCTTGCTACAGCTTTAGCCATTTCATTATAATCGAGATATTCTGTCAGCAGTCGACCAAGATATTGGTACCAAGATACTATTTGTACTGTATTATTATTTAACAAAAAAAGATTCAGATGTTTGTTGAACCGAAGAGTTCCAAAAATGGACAACTTTAGTTTTATCTAAGTTCACATTAATACAGTTGTTAACACACCAATTACTTAATACATCTAATAGAGTTTGTAAATTATTCTCATTTTCAGCAATAAATACAAGTTCATCAGCGTATAATAGTATACCAATTTTTTCACCATAAATGTCTACACCAATGTCTAGTGCTTTTGTTACACTAATTAAACTATTAATTAAAATATTGAACATAACAGGCGATAATACAAGTCCTTGTTTTAAACCTGAATTAATGCTAAACCAATCTGTCGTATTGCCATTAAGTTTGAAACAACATCCTTCATGTGAATATATAGCTTTCAATGTACATCAAAAAATGTGCCCTAATTCCTAAATCATCAGATTTAGTAAATAATAATTTTCTACTAACAATATCATAATTTTTTTTTTAAATCTATGAAAGCTGTGAATGTTGATAACTTTTTCAGTTTTCTAGTTTCAACAATTGAAGTTAATGTACTTAGATGGTCAATGGTACTTCTACCTTTACGGAAGCCATTTTGCTCGTCATGAATAACATCTCTTTCTTCTAACCAATACACTAATATATCATTCAATATACTGCAATATAATTTATATGCACATGGCGCTAAAGTCATGCCCCTGTATGATAAAGGATCTCGGGGATCTGAAGTTGAAGACTTAGGAATTGGGGTTATACTACTTTTACCCCATACAGAAGGATTTTTTTCATACTTGAAATATATATTAAATAACTTATGCAAAATTAACATTAATGCATTATTTCTAAATAATTCTACTGACAACTGATCAATACCTGGTGATTTGCCATTTTTTCTTTTAATAACAGCATTTACTACCTCTTCATACAATATTTCCCTATCTAAACAATCATCTGGCATATCAATATTAACATTAGTGTCAATAGTCTAATTATTACCATTTAATAATTTATCAAAACAGTTTTTCCATTTATCTAAGACAGTGTTTGTATCTGTACTAGTTGTCCCATCGTCTATTGTGACTTCCATCGGTATAGGTTTCTGTCGTTCATTCCCAACTCCAACTTTACCAATCTTCCAGAACTCTCGAGGATCCCGTCTTTTGTTCATCTAGAAGTTGTTCCTGACTGTGGTACCAAAACTGACGTTTAGCTTTCTGACTGCTTTTGTCGAACAATTTCCGTTTTTCCACAAATATATGGCGTAAATCCTTCTTGCATCCGCTTTGACACTTGTGCCGCGCATACAGTGTTCCAAAGTAGTGTTAAGATGTCGTTCCGCCGATTTTGTCATACGTCTCCTTTTGTTACTTTTGCCATCATATATATTAGTTTTACGTTTAATTAACTTTAAATCCATTTCAGTATGTACAATTTTAACAAAATCTTCATATTTATTGTCTAAATTTAACTGGTTTATTTCTGATTCTTCTAATTCCGTGATAAATGTGTTTTGAAAATTGTTTCACTGTCGGACATCAAATCGTTCGGAATACTCCGTGTGTCGTATTTAACTGATCTTACATTACCGTTATCTGTTAATTGATTGGACACGGTTTGTTGAACATCAAAACCAGGTGTGACAAATGTCCAGCACAACAAAGAATGATCCGGTATATGTTTCGGGTCATAAGAGCCTACAGCTGCATTTTCTTCAATTAACGTTCTTGCTCGAATGACTTCGAAGTTTCGAAAAGGGACAGTTTCTCACATGGTACTACGCAATAGTCAACGACTGATGATCCTCTGGTCGACACAAACGTAAATTCATTGTTGATAAAATTTCGGCCATTTAAAATACAATTTATATTGCTCAGAAATTCAACAAGTCGCCGTAACTATTAAGTGTAAAATCTACGACATTACGTTCTGGTAAAAAGTCAATTCATTGTATATAATCTTCAATGTCGGAGACTCGACTATTCCAATCGCCGCATAAAAAAACGGATTACCATTTGGAATTGTATATATTTTAGACATAAGCGTATCAAAGAAATCATGGGTGTTGACAAACGTTCTGGCGGTAGATATACCACACACACAAAAAAGCAATTATCTTGGTTGTTAATTTCAGAAAATTATACACATTGTCTGTTGATCGGTACACTTTCACTACATTAAACTTGTGAATGAATAGCGTTTATCACTAATAGTCCTACACCAATAGATCCAGTTCGAGCACGTACATGGATAAGTTTTCGGTTATTTCCGTACCATTTATAACTATCAATATTTATAATATTTCCCCCTACAAGATGGGTTTCCGCAAGACCAATTATATGCAGACCTCGATTTGTTAAGCACGAAGCTAGTAAACTTTTTTTTTCACTATTCGGATTTTTACTCCAGCCAAACTCCCATTTGACCTATCCGGTACGTGGTTTTCCGGCACCTCCTCTGCCTCTACCACGCCTATTGTTCCCGGATTATCTTTGCCATCCATCAGAAGAATTTTCATAAGCTTTGCCGTTTTTCGAGTATGAATCCTTATCGTTTCTATTTCGCTAACGGGCTTTCGTTTGATCATCTGTCCGTTGTGGAATGTTTACATCTTTGATTGACGTGTTATTAAACTGTTTTAATAATATGACCCGATTTAACAACAAAATCATTATCTTTGCCCAGGGCTCTCAAAATTGTACGGTTGTTTATATTATTGATTCTTTGCTCATAAGGGATATCGTTTTCAATGTACACTATTGAATACTTAGCAGAATTCATCAACACCTTTTTTGATTTTAAAACCAATTTCTTTTGTGTAAAGCTTTAAATTCCAATGACTACGATACCTGGTTTATTACTGCCTGAATAAGTTTGTTTTCTGACAAAATCCTTAACAGAAACATTAGCAAGCTTCAAAACATCTTTTATTAAGTCTGCAACTTTTGATTTCAAGAAGGTTTTATCTGTATTTTCACGTTGTTCTACAGAAAGATTTTTAACAATACTATTTAGATTCTGTTTTTGATCTGGGTTTTTTTCACACTTTGATGTAACTATCTCAGCATATGAATTTTCAAGGGTTTCAACTTTCTCTTTATATTCACTTAATTCGCTCGTTATTTCCTCTTTCAATTTGGCAACTTCGCCTTTCACTCTATCATTTATAACTGTATTAAATTTGACTCTCAGACGTTTTTTCTATATTTCCTTCTATTTCACCGATTCTTTTCTCTAGTCGACTACCAAGATTATTCATGCTTTCGGTCAAATTTGTTATCATGTTTGCAAGAGCGTTGAACGTGACAGTGTCAGATAAGGCTACTGGAGGGTGCCCTGAACTTTTCATTTTGTTATTTTCACTTGCTGTCTCATCGGACTCGGACAAATGTAGTTTTCTGGGTGTATGGACAGAGTTTGGTGTATTATAAACTTCTGCTATTTTACTCAAAGTGCTTTTGTAATCACCGGGTTGAATGTTTGTCTCGCTACTTCAGCAGACGTCTCTTACATCTTGTGTCAAAATTTGGTTCCTTACTAGAACCGTAGGTTTCTGTTTCCTTTGAGTCAACTCCAATCTCAATAGGATATAATAAATTCAGCGGTCTATCAACCACTTTTCTTAAAGATAGTTGGACTTTTGACTGATCTTATCTTTCTATCGATACTTGAAATCAAAGTAACATGTTTTTTCGAGTTTCCATAATCTTCTAGGAACGTTATCTTTTAATATTTCTCAAGAATATTTCACTTTATTTGGACCTAAATCATCGAGACCCGTTCCTGAAAAAAGGACTGACTGTGATACTCTTGACTTAGAAACAAGAGATATCAATGCCATTTTGTATGGTTCTCCTTCGTGACTTCTAAACACTAAGCATTTTCGCAGAACTTGGCTTACAGCAGCACGACCTTGCAGTATCCAGTAATTGTACCTGTTCTTGGATAATGTTTGTGAAACGCCACAATAAAGTTGTTTACAGTGAGTATGTTGTATCACAAGATTTGTGAACCTCTCCACTCTAGGATGTAGAATAGGCTACATCGCTCCTTCTGAAAGTTCTGTGTCCTCTAATCTTTCTCTACATCTAACAAAAAACTATCATCACCTAGGAAAACACCAAGTTGATGTTGGAAATTGCTTTTTTTCCTTGAGGAAAGGGCAATGAAACATCAGTGTAACGTTTCTTCTGAATACATTTGATACATTGCTTTGTTGCACACTGTAATTCTGCATTAGTTAATTTTTGTCTTGACTCTGTCGATGTCTTTCTTAATCGATCTATCAAAAAGAAAATCACAACAATACTGAGCGGAAATTCCCTAATCAAACGGCAAAATCAAAAGCTCTAACACATCAAACGAAATTCAATGTTCGTCGGAACGAATGAACAAATGCCATATTCTTGACTTGGTACAGGTATTTTCTCATGTTGAAAATGTGGGATTGAACCTAGTTTTATAGCTATCTAAACCGCTCACTTGTATGACAGTCGAATCAAATTCTATTATATATATTGACAACGGTGCGTGAACAAAAACAAACTTACATAATAGCTAAAAATGTCAATCATTGTGCTATAATCCCAACCACTAAAAAAAATACAAACATGCATGTAACAAAGAAGCACAACATGGCATACAGACCAAGCTTATAAGTAGAAATTAAAGACGAGAATACACAAATTTACCATAGTAAAATACCACAATGACGGGATGTATAAGTACAGAGCCACGTAATATATTTAACGAAGAAACATAAAATGGCATATAGACAAAGCAAACGGCCAAAACGTCTTATCCATGCTGTAATACGAATTAATACGTTGTTTTCTCTTTTCTACATAAGGCTGAGGTGGTGTCATATTACAAATTCTCATCAAGAGTTTCACCGAGTAAATTGGCGTGTATAGAACGATATGTAAAGATAAGGGGTTGACGATTAATGTTGCTAATAAGCATCTGATTTGTCTTTTGAAGATCTTTGATCATCAGACAATGTACCTTCTATAAATATCTTATGTATTAATACACAAAAAAATATTGATCACCATCCATTTCATCTACAGCAATGACATCATAGATGGACTAGCATTACTAACTAACGACTCTTTTAGTAAATTGGCACTTGCCTTCAGTTTCTTCTTTTTAAGTTTGTTCTTCTTTTCTGACAGTTTCTTTTTGAAAGATTCAATGTTAACAGACTGCTGTGTTTCTGGGCTGAATGAAATACAGCAGTCAGATTCTATATCTGTTCCGAATTATTCTATCAGTGACAATTATCCACTATGCATTTCTCACAAAAGAGGGTTAAAATCGAAAAAGAAAATTCATGAATATATTACGAGCAGATCTACTAAACATTTTAATGAAAATTATTTTGTCAACCACATATCTCAGTGTTCATTTGATTGTGTAATAGAAATCGATGACCCCGAAGAAGCACTGTTGTCTTTTTTTGAATATTTTTACTAAAGTTTTAAATCAACATGCTCCACTCATTGAAAAGAGAGTAAAACGTTTGTATCAAAATGAGTGGATGAATGATGAAATTCTAGATAGTATGAGAAAACGTGATTTTTATCATACAAGAAAAAAGATATGTTTAGTTATAGGCTCTGGAGAAATGAAGTCAAATATCTCATTGAAAACTCTAAACAAAATTATTATACCAATATCATAGAACAAAAAAGGGCAACAGCAGTAAATTATGGAAGCACCTACTTACTGTCAGAGGTACCGACAATCATAACAGTATAAAAATCATAAGTGATTGTAACAATAAGGAAATTTTAATGCTTATTTCACAAATATCACAGATAATCTTAATATAGATCAAAATATCAACAATTCTAATGGTTGTTTTAACAAACTTGATGATTTTATATCGGGTCATGTACCAGATAACGTGTATTTTTCTAAAACACTTATGAGTTATGATTTTGTGTGTTTACAACTTAAAGCACTAGATGAATCAAAAGCAATAGGCCTTGATACCATAAGTGCAAAACTTTTAAAGATGTCTTCTCATGCTATTTCAATACCACTTTGTCATATTTTTAATTTAATTATCAAAATATGTATTTTTCCATCCTTATTTAAACTGGCAAAAGTCATACCAGTTTATAAGAACAAAGCTCAAAACATGATATTTTTGATTACAGACCAATTGTAATTTTACCACTCATTTCTAAAATCCTTGAAAAACATGTGAAAACACACTTTAATAGTAAAATATCTTAATAAATACAAGTTATTGTATAGAATGCAGTCAGGCTTTCGTGCAAACCATTCTTGTCAAACTGCGTTAACAGCTTTAATACAGTTGGGTGCAGACCAAGCATTACATAAAGTAAACGCAAGTTAACGCCGCGTGCACATATTTCGTTAGTTAACTTCAAATTTCCCGTTTACAAGTAAACGCCCGTTTACTATAATTACGTTAACGCGGTCGAAATGGAAATTTCTAAGGTCTACCCGAGTAAACGGGCGTTTACTTTGTGTCCGTTTAGTCAGTAGTAAACGGGCGTTTACTTCAGAATTCGTTAAATTTATGTTTACGTGCACTTAAAAGTAAACGGGCGTTTACTACAGATTTTAAAAGTGTATTTTTACGTGCACTTGAAAGTAAACGCGCGTTTACTTTTCGCGTTAACTGATTGGCCAAAATTTAGAAATAAACTTCAAGTTCATTTGTTCATTTATCTTATAAAAACGACCTTTAGTCTTTGTATTTTACGTATATGTGTTTTAAACCAGAACAATTAAAAAACTATTTTAATTCGAATATTAATTTTATTCAATCACACACAATCAGTTCCATTAAGTCCATTATTTTTACTTCTTAGCAGATTTTCTATATTTTCTTTTCAAAATTTACATGTACAAATATCGATACGGAAAGAAAGGTTATCCGAGACATCGGAAACATATTTTTATATGATGGGATATAAACATCATGGTTTACGTTGTTTCTTTCCCCATTTTTAATTGTCTCTTCGAATTCCTAACTATAACTCGTTGCATTTAATACATAATTTTTAATCGAAATTCCCCTCGTTTGTCTTGGATTAACATGATTTAAGCTTCAGTTTTAAAAAATTATCAAACATAAATTGTACAGGGGTATTTATAAAGTGTAACATAAGTATGCACGTCATTTGTACCTTTCCGTCAATTTAATGTTCAAATATTGCGATCCTTTGCATGGATTTATAACAGATTTACTATTCAGCTATATAGAGTGCTAATATGGTCTGTGTTGGTTGTTTCCGACAAATAATTTTATAATACGAGTCAGTCGTATGAAAACTACTGAAATTTGTTTCAATTCAATATTTTGAATCAAAAAAGGACATGGTGGATCTCTAAATTGACATGATTGATGCCAACCATTTTTTTTAGTCAAAGCTAATCAAAAATTGCTACCTTTCAGTTTTATATAATACAATCAATCATTAAATTAAAATATAACTCATTTACTATGCTGCTATAAAGATTTACATAAAAACAGTGCTAATATGGTCAGTTATTGTTGTTGGGGACAAATAATTTTATTATATGAATCAGTCTGAGGTATGAAAACTACTGAATTTTACGATTCAATATTTTGAATAAAAAAAAATCAGTGTGGCACTCTAAATTGATGCGAACCAATTTTTTTATTCATACTGTTCCAATATTGCTACCGCTTAATTTATAAAATCAATCTTTACATGAAAAAAACAACTCTTTTACTATGCAGCTATATAGATTTACATAATAAAATGCTTATATGGTCATTTTTTGTTGTTGCGGACAAATAATTTTATTATATGAGTCAGTCTGAGATATGAAAACTATTGAATTTTGTTTACGATTCAATATTTTGAATAAAAAAAGAACATGCTGGCACTCTGAATTGATGCCAACATCTTTTTTTAGTCATAATATTCAAATATTGCTACCTATTTTATTATACAATCAATCCTTACATGAAAATATAACTCATTTACTATGCGGCTATATAGATTTACATAATAAAATGCCTATATGGTCAGTTTTGGTTGTTGCGGACAAATAATTTTATTATATGAGTCAGTCTGAGATATGAAAACTATTGAATTTTGTTTACGATTCAATATTTTGAATACAAAAAGGACATGCTGGCACTCTAAATTGATGCAAACAAATTTTTTTAGTCATAATATTCAAATATTAGTACCTTTCTTATTATACAATCAATCCTTACATGAAAATATAACTCATTTACTATGTGGCTATATAGATTTACATAATAAAATGCTTATATGGTCAGTTTAGGTTGTTGCGGACAAATAATTTTATTATATTAGTCAGTCTGAGATATGAAAACTATTGAATTTTAATTACGATTCAATATTTTGAATAAAAAAAGGACATACTGGCACTCTGAATTGATGGGAACAAATTTTTTTAGTCATAATATTCAAATATTGCTACCTATTTTATTATACAATCAATCCTTACATGAAAATATAACTCATTTACTATGCGGCTATATAGATTTACATAATAAAATGCTTATATGGTCAGTTTTGGTTGTTGCGGACAAATAATTTTATTATATGAGTCAGTCTGAGATATGAAAACTATTGAATTTTGTTGATGATTCAATATTTTGAATACAAAAAGGACATGCTGGCACTCTCAATTGATGCAAACAAATTTTTTTAGTCATAATATTCAAATATTAGTACCTTTCTTATTATACAATCAATCCTTACATGAAAATATAACTCATTTACTATGTGGCTATATAGATTTACATAATAAAATGATTATATGGTCAGTTTTGGTTGTTACGGACAAATAATTTTATTATATGAGTCAGTCTGAGATATGAAAACTATTGAATTTTGTTTACGATTCAATATTTTGAATACAAAAAGGACATGCTGGGACTCTAAATTGATACAAACAAAACTTTTTAGTCATACTATTCAAATATTAGTACCTTTCTTATTATACAATCAATCCTTACATGAAAATATAACTCATTTACTATGCAGCTATATAGATTTACATAATAAAATGCTTATATGGTCATTTTTTGTTGTTGCGGACAAATAATTTTATTATATGAGTCAGTCTGAAATATGAAAACTATTGAATTTTGTTTACGATTCAATATTTTGAATAAAAAAGGAACATGCTGGCACTCTGAATTGATGCCAACAAATTTTTTTAGTCATAATATTCAAATATTGCTACCTATTTTATTATACAATCAATCCTTACATGAAAATATAACTCATTTACTATGCGGCTATATAGATTTACATAATAAAATGCCTATAGAGTCAGTTTTGGTTGTTGCGGACAAATAATTTTATTATATGAGTCAGTCTGAGATATGAAAACTATTGAATTTTGTTTACGATTCAATATTTTGAATACAAAAAGGACATGCTGGCACTCTAAATTGATGCAAACAAATTTTTTTAGTCATAATATTCAAATATTAGTACCTTTCTTATTATACAATCAATCCTTACATGAAAATATAACTCATTTACTATGTGGCTATATAGATTTACATAATAAAATGCTTATATGGTCAGTTTAGGTTGTTGCAGACAAATAATTTTATTATATTAGTCAGTCTGAGATATGAAAACTATTGAATTTTGTTTACGATTCAATATTTTGAATAAAAAAAGGACATACTGGCACTCTGAATTGATGGGAACAAATTTTTTTAGTCATAATATTCAAATATTGCTACCTATTTTATTATACAATCAATCCTTACATGAAAATATAACTCATTTACTATGCGGCTATATAGATTTACATAATAAAATGCTTATATGGTCAGTTTTGGTTGTTGCGGACAAATAATTTTATTATATGAGTCAGTCTGAAATATGAAAACTATTGAATTTTGTTTACGATTCAATATTTTGAATACAAAAAGGACATGCTGGCAATCTAAATTGATGCAAACTATTTTTTTTTGTCATAATATTCAAATATTAGTACCTTTCTTATTATATAATCAATCCTTACATGAAAATATAACTCATTTACTATGCGGCTATATAGATTTACATAAGAAAATGCTTATATGATCAGTTTTGGTTGTTGCGGACAAATAATTTTATTATATGAGTCAGTCTGAGATATTAAAACTATTGAATTTTGTTTATGATTCAATATTTTAAATACAAAAAGGACATGCTGGCACTCTAAATTGATGCAAACAAAATTTTTATGTCATAATATTCAAATATTGCTTCCTTTTTTATTATACAATCAATCTTTATATCAAAATATAACTCATTTACTCTGCGGACTATATAGATTACATAACAAATTGCTTATATGGTCAGTTTTGGTTGTTGCGAACAAATAATTATGTACTACGAGTTGGTCTGATGTATGAAAACTACTTAATTTTGTTTACTATTCAATATTTTAAATAAAAAGAGATCATGGCCGTCAGGCTGGTACAAAAATTGCTGTCAATTGTATTATATGGTCAATTATGTCATAAAAATATAACTGAATTACTTCTATATAGAATAAGATAACTTGTTAAAGGGTACATATTATCAGTTTTTGTTAATGATATCAAATAATTTTGTTTTACGAGTCAGTCTGTCTAAGATGAGAAAACTGTTTGATTTTGGAAATTTACTATAATTATTGTTCAATTAAATACAAATGTGTGACATTTTTAAATAAACGTTATCTTCAATATGTCAAGCGGAAATGACTAGTTGGTAAATTAATTTTGATGTTCCTTATCATTTCATATTTAAGGTCAGTGTATCCAGGTTACGATGACAATCTGCGTTAACGGGCGTTTACCAGAAACAGTGAACGCCCGTTTACTTATTACGAAAATAGAAGACGCGCATTTTCCCACGTTAACGCGGAGGTAAACGGGAAAGTAAACGCCCGTTTACTCTTTAAAAAATTAGAAGACGCGCCGTTTTTGCGTTAACGCGGAGGTAAACGCGAAAGTAAACGCCCGTTTACTTTTAATGTCTACTGCAATTTCAGAGTTAACGCACAGTTAACGCGGCGTTAACATGAAGTGCACGCAAGTAAACGCCGCGTTAACTTTTTCGGCCCGTCTACATGTAATGCTTGGTCTGCACCCAACTGTAGATGAGTGGCTTAAATAATTATCAAATGTACCAGGATTATAATTTAGTACGCCAGACGCGCGTTTCGCCTACATAAGACTCATCAGTGACGCTCATATCAAAATATTTATAAAGCCAAACAAGTACGAAGTTGAAGAGCATAGAGGATTCAAAATTCCAAAATGTTGTGCCAAATTCGGCTTAGGTAATCTATTCCTGGGACAAAAAAAATCCTTAGTTTTTCGAAAATTCAAAGTTTTAAATTCAGGAAATTTATAAAAATTACCATATAATTATGGCGATCTTGTTGGAGCAGTATTCCTAGATCTAGCAAAAGCCTTTGGTCTTCTCAATCATGAACTGTTTATTCAAAAATTTAACGAAAACACATTTGCTAATACTTCATTACGTTTGTTTACATCATATTTGGCTGACAGATATCAGAAAGTATCTATTTCAAATACATTATCAGACGTACAAAAACAAAAAACGGGTGTACCTCAAGGATCCGTATTAGGACCAGTGTTGTTTTTAATTTTTATTAATGATCTTCCTTCGTCTAATCCTAATCATAACACCGATTTATTTGCTGATGATAGCACCATATCAGTCATTGGACAAAACAAAAGTTGCATCAGTCAAAAATTTAAGGTTTATGTACCCTTCTGTAGCCATTTTTGTACGAACTTTTCAAACTTCAATTGTTTCAAAACTTTAGATATAATGAATAATGAAGATAGACCATTGTGTACATATTCCAAGGGGAAACTTGATGCATAGCATTATTTTTTACTGATCCATTGCATTTAATAGAAAAAGAGGACTTTGTGGCAAATAATTCAAGATTTTTATAGAAAATCCACAGCCTTTATTCTTGTACTTTCATATTTGCAATTTGATGACTTATAGATATAGGGTAATTGCATGCAGTGCTAGCATTGATTTTCTTAAAAAAAGTTTTTAATGTAGTTATTGGTTAAAACCAATACAAATATGGCCAAAATCAAGTACACCTGTTAGGGTGCGCTCGACTTTAGTGACTCAGCACGAGGTGTTTTGGAATTTACAGGTTGTTAAAAACTTTTTGTAAAAAATAAACACTAGCACATCATAGAAAATCTTTGGCTTTGGATTTTCTACAAAAATCCTCTTTTTCTATCAAATGCAATGAAACAGTAAAAAAATAATGCTTTGCATCAAGTTTCCCCTTGGAATATGTACTAAAATGGCCGATCTCTATTATTCATTAAATCTGTAGTTTTGATACACTTGAGGTTTGAAAAAATCGTACTAAAATGGCTACAGAAGGGTACATAAACCTTAACACGGTTTTACAAAATATTTTCGCTGGTGTGATGACATTAAAATGGCTGTAAATGTATCTTAAACGGAAGATATATATGCATTGGATCTAACCAAAAGCTTTCCAATCCTTTACATCAAATGAAAACATTCAGGTTCATCATAAGGAATTTAAAAATATGGCCGTGTTTACTACTCAAAATTTACTATGAGTACAGGGAAACTGGTACATCTAAGAAAGTTTTAAGGCATGGCAGGAACTAGATATCTAAAAGTTATATGAAGTATACGTTTCAGAAAATTAAAAACTTACCTGGATTTTGATGTCCAGTTTTTCCAGTCTGCAGAAGATAGCAAAATAAACAAACACTTGAGTTTCATTTGATACAGTCCACTCATTTACACAGTTTAAATCACCTATTGTCTGCAGATGTAAATTGTCCATCTATTGTCCATCTAAATCAATACTACTCACAACATGTTTTATATGAGGGGAGATTCTCAAACCTCTTTCCCGACTAAGTTTATTTTGGCACCTTCTGCAGGAACGAAAAAAACTGGAAAGCAAAATCTAGTAAAGTTTATAATTTTCTAAAACATAAAATGCAGTTACAATTTATATATCTAGTTCCTGCCATCCCTTAAAACTTTTGCAGGTCAATAGGTTTGTCTGTACTCAGAGTGAAATTTGTGGTGTAAATACGGCCATATTAGCCAAAAGGTTGTGATGAACCTTAATCTTGCTTTCAATGGACAACAAATTATAGAAAGTACATGCGAAAAGGTTCTAGGTGTTTTTATTGATGCATCTCTATCTTGGTCTTCGCATATCTTATTATATAATCAGAAAAGTTAACTCTTCTTTAGCTTTACTAAAAAGGATAAAGAAATATTTAAATCACAAAGCTAGAAAATGTACTATAACGCTTACATTTTACCTCACTTAGATTATTGTTGTTCAATATGGGGAAACTGTAATAACTTTCTATTAGATAGTTTACTAAAACTGCAAAAAAGGGCCGCAAGAATAATTTTAAACGAACATGATTACATCAAACCTTCAAGAGAACTATTTCACGAATGTAACATTGTGACAATCACACTAACAATACTTTATCACAAATCATTACTAATGTATAAGGCAAAACATGGCTTAGCTCCAGAATATATGTCCAGTGTTATTGTATCAGCTTCTGCAAACCCAAAATATAATACGAGATTTTCATCCTCAGATAATTTTATTATTCTAAAACCAAATATAGAGTTGTATAAGTCTAGTTTCTCGTACACTGGACCAAAAGTGTGGAATGCTTTTTCTAATCCAATCAAAAAATCAAATACAGTATCACAATTTAAACATAAATACAAATCTATGTACTTTTAACATTATCATCCCATTTGTACTGTAATGCCATATCATAATTGTTCATTGTATTTTAAATTGTATATAATTTTTAGTTATCATTTTTATTGATGCATTGTTTATTTTTAATGTAATTATTATTGTATTTAGAGAGCCTAATTAAAAATTGGTGTAATTCAAATGAGTTACTCTCTAAATAAAGATATTATTATTATTATTTATCTACCTTAATGTCTGTTTCCTCGTCATCCCCACCCACTGAATCTTCACTAGTTACTTGCCCCCTCCCGCGCTTGTCTTGCGGGGGCACATAATGTCAACCTCCTGCCACCTCCCGCGCTTGTCTTGCGGGGGGCCAATTATTCTCTTCTCTAAAATCTCCACACGATCAGGTTCTTGTCCAGTCTCAACCTTGTCATGAGCATGTTGAGAGACGTCAGCTGAACTCTCATCAGCCAGCTCAGACACCTGCGCCCTCCCAAGCTTGTCTTGTGGGGGGACCCGTGCTAATACTAATAACAGAATTATCCTCTGTTAGGTTACTGCTAGGATGACTGTCATTTCCATTTACCACTGAATTATTCTCTGGTTCACTCCCCTGTGTGTCTTGGGGGGGTCCTTCTCTCCAGGCGCTTCAGGTGTCTTCACCAATCTTCGTACGGCCCCAGAATAAGATGTTGGAAGTCTTCTAGAAAGGCGATCACACTCCGACCGGTAATGCCCAACAACACACTTGAGGCACAAAGGTGGTCTGCCTGGGATAGTTATTAAGCATTGTCTTCTATTGATGGATGCTCGATAGGAAATGTCATTGTGAGTTACCTCTCTAACAGCCATCTCAATGTGTCGCACTCCCGTTCCATACATAGCCTTTAAGGTGGTATGGCTCCGAGTCTCCTCAAAGCAACTGGTATACTCCCGAAGTTTTCAGAACAGGAGATAACATCAGGAGACGGAGTTTTCCAAAGGGGAAGCCAGTGAACCCTCACATGCAAACGCCTTCGATTACAAGGCGAAAATACCAGGGTGTACTCATCTGTAGTCAGCCCTCTCCTGGTTACCAAAGCCTCTGCTGTATCCAAAGGGAACGAAGGTGAGTCTTATTCACGATGAGTTCCACTAGTCTGAAAATGACTGTCTCCCTCGTCACACGGTCCCTTCTAGGTCCGGAAATGAAAACTTTCACTGATCGCTGCAAAATGGTCAACTCCATCTTCAAAATACCAAGTCCTAAATCCCCGAAGTGATATTCTTCTTAGCTGTATTGAACGTCGTCTGTAGATTTGACAGTCTTTTTTTTTATTTTTTATCTTTATTCAATTCTTCAACATATATATACAACAGACATATTACATATTACACAACAATATCACAAGGCAATGTATAATCACATATATAATCAGCACAATAATTAGAAATTAAATGTTATGACACCTTCGGTTTCTTGTACCAGAATATTTTTCTTTAAAAAGTGTTTCTCAAAAACATTTCTTATGCTTTAGGTTAAAGTACAAAAATAGGGTGTCAAAATCCATTGCATTTTACAGTTATTAATTCTTGTATAGAAAATTTCCATCCACTTGATAAATACATCACCAAACCCAAATTTCTTTAATGTTATAAAAACTCATGACTTTCTGTCAAAAGCTTTCTCTTGGTCAATTTTAACAATATAGCCTTCCAGTTCATCATTTTCAACTAAAGTAATTATATCTCTTACATTAGCAATATTATTACTAATATCTCTCCCAATAATACAGCAAGTTTGGTTTTCTGATATAATAGTTGGTAATACCTTTTTAAATCTATTTGCCATTATTCTGGCCAATATTTTATAGTCAACTTGTAACACACATATTGGTCTATAATTTTTCAAAACTCTTCTATCACCTTTTTTCTTATAAATTAAGCTTAAAACTCCTGCTCTCTTAGACCTTGACAAAATATTTTCATCATTAATACTATTATAAACATGACATCAAATATTTCTTAAACAATCATAAAATTTACAGTAAAACTCTGCTGTAAGCCCATCTATACCAGGACTTTTGTTTTTCGACATAGCCATCAAAGCTTCAGTAATTTCATCATATAATATTTCTGCATCACACATGTTCTTATCATTTTGATTTATTTTTACATAAATAGAACTAATAAATTCTTCCATTTTCACATTATCTACTTTAACTCAAGAATATATTTTTTTATAAAAAGAATATTCAGTATCTAGTATACCATCAGTATCACTAATGACATCACCTTTGTCATTTATAAGCTCTTTTGCCGCATTATTTTCTTGCTTGTATTTTTCTAAATTTAAAAAAAAAAAAATCTTATCACTTTCAAAAGCCTATGTTGCTTTGGATCGTAGAACTGCTCCTATGCATTTTTCCAACTCATAATTATTTAACTCATGCTTTAAGTTTTCTAATTTCGTTACATCTATTGCAATACCGTCTTCTTACATGGCACATATCCTTTGGATTTTATTTTGCAAGTTAAAAAAAAAATTCTTTTTTTCTTTTGCTAAATTAACTGAAAACACTTTTGAGAACTTTTTGATTCTAAGCTTAAGATTATTCCACCATACAGGAGGTTCAACAGTATACAATGAACTTTGAACAGCTTCATTAATTATATTACTAACTTTTTGAACATATTCATCATTATGTAATAAGGTGTTATTTAAAACCCATAATCCAGGTCCTTTTTCAACAATACAAAATTTGAAATTCATTATAACATACGTATGGTCACTGAAACCAGTTTCGTTATAAGACACATTTTGTACATTAGATGACAACATTCGACTAATAAGAAAATAGTCAATACGACTTTGTTGTAACATACCATTTGTAATTCTTTTCCAAAAAAATATCTTTTTATTTCCATTTCTACTTCTCCATACATCATATACATTACATGAATGAATTATTTCAAACAACTCTTTATAAGCTTCATCACAAATATGTTTTGATAAACCACCTCTATCTAAACTACTTAAAGTGGTATTAAAATCACCTCCAACAATGATGTTTTCTAAACTTGATATATATTCCTCTAACAAACATGAACAATTCTTTTCTTTCTGAATAATTATTTGGAGCATATAAAGAAACTAAATTATACACTTTTCATAGATAATCATATGTAACATGTATAAAACGACCATTGTCATCTTTAAGAACTAACCTTGAACTTTCTTTATAGTTATTACTTATCATAATAGCTACACCTTGTCGACAATTTTTACCACTACTTTCATATATTACACCTTCATACATATGTCTTATTCCATTGACATAGTCATCATCCCAAAATGTTTCCTGTAACAGGGAAAAGCTTATATGCCTATCGTACATGTATAATAGAGATACATACTTCTGAAAATTATTTACATTTTTCAGACCATTACAATTATGTGTACATATTAATATCATTTTTAAAAGTAAGATCAGTAATATAAATTTAAACATTGCCATCATTTCAGGTATCTGAGGGCTTCTTACCAGCATCATGTTTCCCATCTAATTTTGACTTTACCCTTTTGTTCCTTCTTGCTTTTTTTCGAACCCTTCGTAATTTTTTAATGTTAATGCCTTTGTGTTTTTTGTAACTACCTCTACCTCGTTATTCTTAACAAAACCTCCTCCGTCCAAGCTTTCATCTTCATCACAGACAGAGGACTTGCACAAACATTGAATATACAGAATAATGTGAATGTTTTCTGAAAGAAGGTGTTTGCGAAAATGAACTTTTTTGCAAACATCCTTAAATTCTACTCAATAAGTATCTATAAATGGCACATTTATGCCGTAGAACCATGTTGGCAAATTAAGAATTTTATAGATTTTGTAGATTTTTGTTGTGTAACAACGTGATCATATTACAACCGAATGGAGCCACGGCAATGTCCATATGTAACGGTTTATTTCTTCCTCTGTGATATTTTATCCTGAGGATAATTTGTCCCGGTAATTTCTTTCCAGGTATTTCACAGGTTGATTTTTTCCAGAGAAGAGAAGTGAAAATATATCTGTGTTATGCGGATAGTATGTACCGGTATATATTTGCCGTACTATATTTCACAGAACCGTGTGAAATAGAGCCCCATTAACTACTATGTGAGTTTCTCACAATCAATATATACCTGCCTATAATTATAAAATGTTTCACAAAGGTAGAACAAATTTGCTTACACCCCAGCTCTATTGTTATACTTCATAGTTTCTATTTTTAAAACGTGTAAATTGAATAGATCTATTGTTACGAATAACAATGGATTTTGACCGCAGGCTGTGACAAGCGGGGTTTCTGGAAACCCCTGCTTCTACATCCGGCAAACAAAGTCCATTGTTATTCGTAACAATAGAAATTGATTATTCTTTAAAAAGCATGAACACAAGAAATAAACTGATACAGGTAAGTGGTTTGGGTTATAATATTGCCTTTATCTTTTAAATTAGTCTCATCTACCAAATCCAACGCTTGCTAAGAAATGTCGTCCGTCTCATACCCTTCCATATTGACAACTGCATACAAGGAGCATGACGTATTTTTTTGTTTTTAATATGAATACACGATACGGTAAACCTTGACCTTCTGATCCATATCAACCCAAGGATTTATTTGGAATATGCAAAACAACCTTGACATTGGTAAAACATACTCACTTGTCAAAGTGTGAACGAAGATAACCAATAAAAAGGTTACTAGTGGGTTTTCATGTAATAACAAAAAAATCTTATAAATCATGGTTTGATATTGTCAATACAATATATACTATCTTTTTTTTTTTCATTTGATAATCAATGTTAACAATATAGAGTTTAGAATGGGGTGTAAGTTAGTTATACACCTCGGGATACGGCATGTCTAGATAAGAAACGCCAACGCCAACGACGGGGTTTCTTATCCAGACATACCTTTCCCTCGGTGTATAACTATTACATAATTTATCAAAGGGAGGTAATTATGAGGAATTTATATTTTAAAGATATCAATATAATATATTTCTGAATCTATTTCATAGTGAAATTTATCCTTGAATCTTATTTTTTATATATTCATTCATTTAAAAAGATGACTTACATGTACAACTTGGTTTAATAAGACAGATAACATTTCATAGGTAAATACTATCCAGCTGTTAAACATGCTTTTGTTCCAATATGTTGGTATGCTATGATTTATCTGATTTCCATATAATCAACAACAACATCTCTGTCCCCAGACCAAACTATTTCTATAGTTAAAAATATCATCATACTCAAATTCGTCCAATACTGTTAACAGTAGTAATGCAACTACATTTCTACTAATACTTTACAATTTATATTTGTACTGAGATCTGAAAACAACTCACTGTTACATGTATTTCACTACTAACCTTATTTAATCATGATATTATTTTCACAATTACGATCTTTGAAATTACTTTAAGTTATCTTCCCTATGTTTCAATTTTCTTTTAAAAAGGATGATATTGACTTGAATATTTCAGGCATTTTTTTCAATGATAATTTGAGATATTTCCCATTACAATACATTTTTTTTTTAACTATTTCGCTTTAATTCAAATACACTATTATTATTTCATAGTGTTTTTAAAGGATAATTTGTTTCTAATAACAATGCAATAAATTAGCTACCCAGATAGAATTTCACGGCACAGGAAAAAATATCCCAGGGAAATATTTTCCTCCGGATAAAAAAATAACAACTACTGTGACATTTTTTCCTCCGGTTATAATTTTGCTTTACACATACACGCAGTATAAGAACGAATATACAACGTATGCGTAATGAAACTATGTATTTCACTTTGTCAAACACGCTAAGCTATAGAAAACAATTTATTGGATGGAAACACATTTCCTTAAACTAATCGCTACCTTGCCGTGAATAAACTAAAACTGAAAAGATACAGAGAAGAGAAGAGTAGCGTCATGGTGCACGCAAAGAAATCTCTGTATATCACTCTCTTTATATTCACCGTGTAGAACGCCACATGCAGGGTGTCGGCTATGTTTGACATGGGGTGGCAATTTTGAAGCGACAAAAAAGTAACAAGGTAAGTTCAAGCATCAAAATTTCTTATTTTAAGAACTCTCAGTACCATATAATGTATTGCACGGAAGGAACCTCAACGTAATATATTTCCTGAAAGCAAAAGCAGTCGTTTTCAGTGCTCAGTTTTTTAGCTCACCTGGCCCGAAGGACCAAGTGAGCTTTTCTCATCACTTGGCGTCCGGCGTCGTCCGTCGTCCTGCGTCCGTCGTCCTGCGTCCGTCGTCGTTAACTTTTACAAAAATCTTCTCCTCTGAAACTGCTGGGCCAAATTAATCCAAACTTGGCCATAATCTTCATTAGGGTATCTAGTTTAAAAATTGTGTGGCGTGACCCCGCCAAACAACCAAGATGGCTGCCACGGCTAAAAATAGAACATAGGGGTAAAATGCAGTTTTTGGCTTATAACTCAAAAACCAAAGCATTTAGACCAAATCTGACATGGGGTAAAATTGTTCATCAGGTCAAGATCTATCTGCCCTGAAATTTTCAGATGAATCAGACAACCCGTTGTTGGGTTGCTGCCCCTAAATTGGTAATTTTAAGGAAATTTTGTTGTTTTTGGTTATTATCTTGAATATTATTATAGATAGAGATAAACTGTAAACAGCAATAATGTTCAGCAAAGTAAGAGCTACAAATACGTTAACATGACCGAAATGGTCAAATGACCCCTATAGGAGTTATTGCCCTTTATAGTCAATTTTTAACCATTTTTTGTAGATCTTAGTAATCTTTTACAAAAATCTTCTCCTCTGAAACTGCTGGGCAAATTAATCCAAACTTGGCCATAATCATCATTGGGGTATCAAGTTTAAAAATTGTGTGGCGTGACCCCGCCAACCAACCAAGATTGCCGCCACGGCTAAAAATAGAACATAGGGGTAAAATGCAGTTTTTGGCTTATAACTCAAAAACCAAAGCAATTAAAGCAAATCTGACATGAAGTAAAACTGTTTATTAAGTAAAAATATATCTGCCCTGAAATTTTCAGATGAATCAGACAACCTGTTGTTGGGTTGCTGCCCCTGAACTGGTAATTTTAAGGAAATTTGCTGTTTTAGGTTATTATCTTGATTATTATTATAGATAGAGATAAACTTTAAAAAACAATAAATGTTGGCAAAGTAAAATCTATAAATAAGTCAACATGACCGAAATTGTCAGTTGACCCCTTTAAGAGTTAATACCCTTTATAGTCAAGTTTTAACCATTTTTTCGTAAATCTTAGTAATCTTTTACAAAAATCTTCTCTGAAACTACTGGGCCAAGTTAATTATAGATAGAGATAATTGTAAGCAGCTAGAATGTTCAGTAAAGTAAGATGAACAAACACATCACCATCACCAAAACACAATTTTGTCATGAATCCATCTACGTCCTTTGTTTAATATTCACAAAAACCAAGGTGAGCGACACAGGCTCTTTAGAGCCTCTAGTTTCAAACACCTCGCCCTAGTTTTCCGTGTTGCAGATTTTGAGGCTTTATATGCAAATTTTAGTATAAAAAATAAAGGCAACAGTAGGATACCGCTGTTCAAAACTCATTAATCCATGGACAAAAAACAAACGGGGTAACAAACTAAAACCGAGGGAAACGCATTAAATATAAGAGAACAACGACACAACACCGTAACGCAACACACACAGAAACGGACCAAGCATCAGACAAAATCCCACGAGAATAACAAATATAACATCTAAACCAAATACATGAATTTGGGAAAAACAAGTACCGTGCCACGTCTTATCTTAATATCTCAAAAATAAGAAAAAACAAACGACACAACATTAAAATGCAACACACACAGAAACGAACAATACTTTAACAATCTTCCTGACTTGGTACAGGACATTTTTAAAGGGGAATAAAAATGGTGGGTTGAACCTGGTTTTGTGGCATGCCAAACCTTGCACTTTAATGTCAAAGTTACATATAACATTGAAATGACAACATAATATTACAGGACTACAATACAAATAAATAGGAGAAAATATAAAACAAAGAAACACATGATTAATAGATAACAAAAAGAATCAGGTTTAAAATTCAATACGTCAAAAACGCGCCTCGTCAACACAAGACTCACCAGTGACGCCCAGATAGAAAAGATCGAAACTGAAAAAAGTACAAAGTTGTACAGCACTGAAGATCAAAAGCTGAAAAAGGTTATGCCAAATACCGCGGCGTAGTTTTTATGCCTGTGCCTGGGACAAGAACATCCTTATTATTTAGAACAATTAATGCTATTGTAAACAGTAAATTTAATTAAATGAATATGAAAGAGATATTATACATAATGAAACTGAAGTATTAACTAATTACTGAAAACTAAACCCGAATACATAATGCTTAAGACCAACACAGAATAGACACACCCGACTCAGTTCAGGTCTAAACGCAGTAAATCATAAATTTTAAAATGACGTCACATACAATGGCGAAAAGGCACAAACATTACGCCACATTTGAATTTATGAAATATAATTTCAAAAGTTATTTTGAATACCTCTATTATAGACCAGTTTGTAAACAAAAAAGTGCAATCTTAAATATTCTTTAAAATGATATTATTTTCATAATTTGTGTACTGTTTGTAAAAAGTCCCCTACAACAATTCTTCTAAACACACATATTTTTTGCAATTTGAAATGTTTCCTAAAGACATTCCAGTTTATTTACTTCAAATACTAGAAAAATCTCATTTTTTCCTGAATTGGAAAACCATTTTTATCGATAAAGATTAAACAGTACTTCACATATGAAGGTACAACTCATGTTACGTAGTGGACATTTTGATGCGTTTCGTAGTGGACAAAAAGTTTCGTAGTTGACATCAACCCTTTTATATGTTAATACAAACATAATAAAAATTACACGAACCTAACCCTTGTTATTTGTTTTGCACAAATATAATTGAAAAAAGATTTAAAAAAGACTGCATGGTAGTGGTAGTGTCCGATACAATACGTGTTTCTCCCATACCTGTTTCGTAGGGGACGTATTCACATGTTTTATTTATTCCCCATAATCCCTATACTGCAATAGTAACAAGACTGATTGTATTCATCAAAGCATTTATTAAGCTGTACACTGATATTTTTTTTAAACCAGATACTGAAGGAGATTTGACCCATTTCGTAGTGGACATTAAAAAAAATACGGTATCACTCTGGTCCATTTGATGTGCTCAATTTTTCTTACCAACAATTTAATTGCCGTTATAAAAGCATCACTTCTTTTGTAAGACCCTAATGTTTATATTTCTTGCAAACAAAAATTTCATTGATTTTATTAAACTGTTTATTGGCAAAGGAGTAGGTCCGGTAAGGACCGATTTTGGCCTCAAATTTCAGTTTCATCTGATTAAAGAGTTTGACCACTTTTTAAACACTTAAGTGTCTATTTCATATGATTCAATTAATTTATGTGAAAGATTTTAACTGATTTAGTCATTAGTCATTTTTTACGATATTTTAGAGTATGAATGTTGAACAGGCGGTCTAGGGACATGCCATTTTGATTATTTTGGACCATTCAGGAGTCAATATCTTATCAATCCCTCTAAAAATAAATTGTTTCTTTGCTTACAAATGTTAAATCTAATTCAATGTACTGACTGCACAAAAAAATAATTACAAAGATCAAACATTTTTTTTTAAGTGACTGGGACAAGAAAATACGTTTTTTTATTGAAAAACGCCCATATTAGAACTAAAAACTGATATTACATTTAAACACAATGCATATTGCAATACTTATTAATAGCAGTTAACTATAATATATATATATATATATATCCAGTTTGTTATGAATCCAACTTCAAACGTAAATGATCGTACAAAATTAAATATAATTAATAAAGGCGGTGATTAATTTTTATTTCCGTAACACTAAATATAATATAAAAAAAAAAGACGTCAACACATTTGACAAAATCCGATGAGAATTACTAATATAACATTAAACATTTAAACTAAGTACATGAATTTGGGACAGACAAGTACAGTAACACGTCTTATAGTAATGCGAATTCACATTCAGCAAAACAGTCACAATACGGAATAAGTCACGTTTGGTAATTAAAAGCTTAGACGACATAATGACAAACCACAATCTACCATGTGGTAAAAATGGCCTTAGCTAGTTTAGTTAAAGACACATCGTATAGATCCATCAATTAGTGATGGTGTCCATAAAATTTACGGAGTGTCAATTTTAATCTGTCCTCCTCATAACTTTGTTGGAGCAGTTTCTGCGTAAGGAGCACACTCCTGTATATGAAGTCCGTATAGTGTGAACAAGCACGTGAATAACTGCTGAGAAATGGGAAGTTGAAATCGTCCCGTTTATCATAGATTTTCGTGTGAAGTCGTCCATCTACGTCAATATTGAGGAAAAGATCAAGGTATGGTGCAGTCCTTCTAGTATCAGTAGTATCCTTAATTTCAAGTTCACTGGGATATATGAGATGTAAGTATTGGCTGAAGTATGGGTTATTCAATGATAGAACATCGTCAATATATCGGAAAGTAAAATTAAAGAATTTCGCAAGGTGCTTTCTTAAAAAACTACTTTACAAAACTACCCTCCGTATCATTTATATAGAATTGTATTCCTCTCAAGGAATTCTACCAAATACCAGTTTCTTAGTTAAAATTAATTGGTTTTAAAACTATTATTCATCAAAATATAAAGTGCCACAATCAGATAGAAAGTCAACTTCATTATCATCTTCTTCATTCATTGACTCCTCTACAGCACTATCCTCAGTGGATTCCCGCCCCCTCCCGCGCTTGTCTTGCGGGGGCCCATATTATCTTCATCATCCTGCCCCCTCCTGCGCTTCTCTTGCAGGGGGCCCATATTCTCTTCATCATCCTGCCCCCTCCCGCGCTTGTCATGCGGGGGCCCATAACAACTTCATCCTCTTTAGTAATAGGATCTGGATCTTGAACACTATGACTATGAGAGTGTTCTTGATCCTCAGTACCATTCTCTTGACTGGCGTCAGGGGGAACATTATCATCTTTACCATTTCCACTCTGCCCACTTTTATCTTGTGGGGGACCTGTTAAACCACTGGTTTCATCACCCGCTGCTGCTGATCTAAGATTCTTCAGAGCATCGGAGTAGGAGCCTGGACGATTTCTGTTTCCACTTTGGCAATCTGACCTGTAATGGCCATACCCTCCACACTTCAGACATAAAGGTGGTCTTCCGGGAATAGTAATCAAACACTGTCTATTATTAATGGTCGTACGATATGGAATATCGAACTGGGTACCCTCTCTGACATCCATCTTAACGTGACGAACACCAGTACCATACCCAGATTTCAGAGTGGTATGGCTCTGTGTCTCCTCATAGCAACTCTGAATCGTACCATACCTCTCGAAAAAAGAAACTACCTCAGGAGTAGGAGTCCACAAAGGTAGCCAGTGGACACGTACATGCAGACTACTTCTGTTGCATGGGGTTAAAACCAGGGAGTACTCCTCTCCAACTACACCCCTCTTTTCAACCAGGGAGTCGGCCTCTTCTGGAGTCTCCACAGTGGCAAACCAAACTGGTCCTGCTTCTGTCCTCCAAAGGGAACGAAGGTGGGTCTTGTTCCCAAGTAGACCAACCAGTTTTGTGATGATCATCTCTCAGGTAACCTTGCTTCTTCCAGGACCGGAAATAGTGACTTTTACTGACCTCTTTAGAATAGCAACCTCCATCTTCTACCAAGTCCAAAACCCCGAAGGGATATTGTTCTAAGCTTCTATACGTCTTCTAGAATATATTTGTGGTTTGAAGAGAAACCAGAGTAACCCGACTGGCACAAACATTGAATATACAGAATAATGTAAATGTTTTCTGAGAGAAGGTGTTTGCGAAAATTAACTTTTTGCAAACATCCTTAAATTCCGCTCAATAAGTATCTACAAATGGCACATTTATGCCGTAGAATCATGTTGGAAAATTATAAATTTATAGATTTTTCATATTTTTGTTGTGTAACAACGTGATCATACTACACCGAATGGAGCCACGGCAATGCACATACACGCAGTAAAAGAACGAATATACAACGTATGCGTAATGCAACCATGTATTTCACTTTGTCAAACACGCTTAACTATAGAAAACAACTTATTGGATTGAAAAAACACGCTCTTAAACTAATCGCTACTTTGCCGTGAATAACACTAAAACTAAAACGATACAGAGAAGAGTAGCGTCATGGCGCACGCAAAGAAATCTTTGTAAATCACTCTCTTTATATTGGGCTTGACAAACTTCTGCAACTGCTTCTTTCTAATTTATTTGCTTCCCCTCTAAGCACGAACTAAAACTAAGTCTTTACTAGTCAAAGTGTTTTCGATTTGTTTTTATTTACATGTGGTCTTTTTTTTTTTAGGTAATGCTACATTTGATTGAGTGAGATAGGAAATTAAAAGCGAGGAAAAGGGGGGACCAAGCTGCATATTTCATGTTATTTATGTTACCCACGCGTAAAGTGGGTGTAGAGAAATTGTCTATAGACTCATTAATTGTTCCTCTCCACGGATATCTTTAGTAAAAGGCGAAAGATATATTCGTGGTTTGAAGAGAAACCAGAGTAACCCGACTTGCACACACATTGAATATACAGAATAATGTAAATGTTTTCTGAGAGAAGGTGTTTGCGAAAATGAACTTTTTGCAAACATCCTTAAATTCTACTCAATAAGTATCTACAAATGGCACATTTATGCCGCAGAACCACGTTGGCAAATTATGAATTTTATAGATTTTTCATACTTTTGTTGTGTAACAACGTGATCATATTACACCGAATGGAGCCACGGCAATGCACATACACGCAGTAAAAGAACGAATATACAACGTATGCGTAATGCAACCATGTATTTCACTTTGTCAAACACGCTAGTATTTTTCGCGCTAAGGCACGGCGGGCTTGTAGGCAAGCCCGACGAACATCCTGGAAAAAATTTGTCTCGGGGATTACATCTCGCACTCCGATGACAAAAGTTTGGAATATGGTTAATAAAATAAAAGGTAAAAATTCTTAAGCCACTGTAAAACATTTGAAAGACGGCAATAATTTATTAACATCTGAAAAGGATAATGCCAACAAACTTGGTGAAACTTTTGCAAAGTCTTCTTCTTGTAACAACTACAGGGAAGACTTTAAAAAGTTAAAAAACAAAAAGAAAAAATTAAATTAAACTTTAAATCAAAAAATGGTGAAAATTATAATAAACTATTTTCTCTTGAAGAACTTAAAACATCTCTGTCAAAAGCCCATGATACAGCTTGTGGGCCTGATAATATTCACTACCAACTCTTAAAACACTTGCCAGATTCCGCGCTAGAAGCTCTCTTGCAGCTCATGAATAACATCTGGGAATCTGGTGATTTACCATCAATCTGGAAGCTTGCAACCGTCGTGCCTATTCCAAAACCAAGTAAAGATCATACGAATCCTATTAATTATCGACCAATTGCTCTTACCAGTTGTGTCTGTAAAACACTCGAACGGATGGTCAATGATCGCCTTGTTTGGTTCCTGGAATCCAAATGGGCTATTAGCCAATATCCAGTGTAGATTCCGACAGGGTCGCAGTACTCTTGATCATCTTGTTCGATTCGAATCATTTGTCCGTAATGGTTTTGCGAAAAATGAGCATGTGGTGTCGGTCTTTTTCGACCTTGAGAAGGCCTATGATACTGCATGGAAATATGGTATTTTAAAAGATCTATTTGATATGGGGTTGAAAGGCAACATGCCTAATTTTATTTCTAATTTTCTCTCTAACAGACAATTTAATCATGTTAATGTTAGAGTTAATTCGACCATGTCTGATCTTTATGATCAAGAGATGGGTGTCCCTCAGGGCAGTATTTTATCTGTTACATTATTTAGTCTTAAAATCAACAACCTTGTTGAAGTTTTAAAAAGTAATATTGAAGGTTCATTGTACGTTGATGATTTTTTAATATGTTACAGAGGCAAAAATATGAATAAAATTGAAAGACAATTACAATTATGTCTTGGAAGAATTGAAAAATGGGCCTCGGAAAATGGTTTTAAATTTTCCACTTCAAAAACGGTCGGGATGCATTTTTGTAACAAAAGAAAATTGCATCTTGATCCAGAACTGACTTTGTACGGCAACCCAATTAAAATGGTTGATGAAACCAAATTTTTTGGTTTACTTTTCGATAAAAAGTTAACCTTTCTACCCCATATCAAAATGTTAAAAGCGAGATGTTTAAAAGCTTTAGATATTTTAAAAGTTGTCGGCAGCACTGACTGGGGTGCTGATCGCAACATTTTACTCAATTTATATAGATCTCTTGTTAGATCTAAACTAGATTATGGCTCTATAGTGTATGGCTCTGCACCAGCCCAGTAGTCAGCACTTCGGTGTTGACATGAAAATCAATTATATGGTCATTGTTATAAATTTTCTGTGTACAAAACTTTGAATTTTTCGAAAAACTAAGGATGTTCTTACCCCAGGAGTAGATTACCTTAGCCGTATTTGGCACAACTTTTTGGAATTTTGGGTCCTCAATGCTCTTCAACTTTGTATTTGTTTGGCTTTCAAACTATTTTGATCTGAGCGTCACTGATGAGTCTTATGTAGACGAATCGCGCGTCTGGCGTATAAAATTATAATCCTGGTACTTTTGATAACTATCTGCAAGGAAGTCCTACATACAGATTCTCGATGCTGTGCATCACCAAGGTTTGCGTCTCTGTCTTGGCGCATTTAAAACCTCACCAGTTGAGAGTCTGTATGTAGAGGCTGATGAGCACTCACTCACTGACAGACGTTTGAAGCTTGGACTTCAATATGCTGTCAAACTAAAAGCCCATTCAGATAATCCTGCCTACAGCTGTGTTTTTAATCCGATTTATGAAGATATTTTTGCAAAACATGAAAATAAAATTCCTCCGTTAGGTTTACGTTTAAAACCACATTTAGCTTCTTTTGATTTAAAATCTGTTGCTCAAGTTCAAACTTGCAAATGTCCTCCATGGGAACTTCCCAAACCAAAAATGATATTTGATCTCCGTGAACACAATAAAAATAAAACAAATCCTCTTTTAATTCAGCAACACTATGCTGAAATTAAAGCCGATTATCTCGATTTTTCAACTGTCTATACTGATGGATCAAAAGATGGTGATAGAGTTGCATCTGCTGCTGTCTTCAGGGACAGAGCTGCAACCCTCCGTTTGCCATCTGATGCATCCATCTTTACTGCTGAAGCAGAAGCAATAATTTTGGCTTTGAAATTTATTGCTTCTTCAGATAAATCCAAATTTATTATATGTTCGGATTCACTTTCATGCTTACAAGCTATACGAAATACTAAAATTAAAAACCCAACAATCCTGAAAATTTTATATGTAATGAGGAATTTAAAAATTCTTCTGAAAGAAATAATATTTCTATGGGTTCCGAGTCATGTTGGAATCCTTGGAAACACAGCTGTAGACCTTGAGGCAAAGAATGCCCTTGGTGACCCTCTATCTAACTGTGATATACCATATACATGTACTGATTTTAAATCTAATATTAGAGAATATGTTTTTAATATATTGAAAAATAAATGGAGTAAAAAAGACGATAATAAATTGAATGAAATTAAACCTAATTTAGGCAAACCTTTTGATAATATTATGTGCAGAAAAGATCAGTGTGTTATTACTAGATGTCGTATTGGTCATACTAGAATAACACACGAGTATCTTTTAAAAAATGAAGATACCCCACAATGTGTTCCTTGCAACTGCAAGTATACTATTAAACATGTTTTAATTTATTGTATTGACTTTGCTGATATTCGTAAGAAGCATTTCAATGTCAATAATATGTATGATTTATTTAATAATGTTCCATGTACAAATATTGTTGCTTTTTTAAAAGAAATTGGAATTTATTATAAAATATAAAAATGTTATTATATTTAAATCGATTTTAATTTTTATCACGTTATTTAACTGTTGATTTTTATTTGTATATAATCAATTTGCTTTAGTCAAGAATTTTAGTGTATTGAAGGACATTTTGTCTTATTTTAAAAATATGCTTTAAATTGTAAAAATATTCGAATTAGCTCTCGCCGCGATATAGCCTTTTTGTGCTAATGCGGCGTAAAGCAACCAACAATCAATCAATCAATCAATCAAACACGCTAAACTATAGAAAACAACTTATTGGATTGAAAAAACATGCTCTTAAACTAATCGCTACTTTGCCGTGAATAACACTAAAACTGAAACGATACAGAGAAGAGTAGCGTCATGGCGCATGGCGCACGCAAAGAAATCTTTGTAAATCACTCTCTTTATATTGGGCTTGACAAACTTCTGCAACTGCTTCTTTCTAATTTCTTTGCTTCCCCTCTAAGCACGAACTAAAACTAAGTCTTTACTAGTCAAAGTGTTTTCGATTTGTTTTTATTTACATGTGGTCTTTTTTTTTTTAGGTAATGCTACATTTGATTGAGTGAGAGAGGAAATTAAAAGCGAGGAAAAGGGGAGACCAAGCTGCATATTTCATGTTATTTATGTTACCCACGTAAAGTGGGTGTAGAGAAATTGCCTATAGACTCATTAATTGTTCCTCTCCACGGATATCTTTAGTAAAAGGCGAAAGATATATTCGTGTTTTGAAGAGAAACCAGAGTAACCCGACTTGCACAAACATTGAATATACAGAATAATGTAAATGTTTTCTGAGAGAAAGTGTTTGCGAAAATGAACTTTTTGCAAACATCCTTAAATTCTACTCAATAAGTATTAGTTTAAACATATTTTATTTGCTGAATTATAGCAAAATGGATTAGAGACAAGTAAATCATACTTATGAAGTCTTCTCCATAATACAATATAAAGTTACAATAACAATATAATATAATGGACATGCATATAAAACAAACAGTTTATACAATATAATACTAGCTTTCATAGGTGAACAAAGAGGAGACAAAGGAAAAAAGGAAAAAGAAAGTTTGAAAAATCGTATACTTCTGTGATGATGACTTGTGGATTGATGACAACGATGACGTCCTGTGTCAGCAATAATAACGCTCTATCAAGGCATAAGAAATATGTTTGACCTTTTTATGTAATTCTGAACATGTTTGAAAATTTGAATATTTTGTTCGTTCGAAAGTTCCAAGTGTCCGCAAATTAATAGTTTTCTATCTAAAACAAAGTTTTCAGATAGCCAGTTAAGGTTATCGAATAAGTTTTTCCTACATAATGTGTATTTTGGGCAAACGAAGAAGTAATGGTAGACATCCTCAATATCGGACCCACAATGACAAGAAGGATCATTTATAATGTTAGCTCTAAATAGGTCATTGTTTAAGGATGAAGCGAAACATCGCAATTGCGTTAAGATAATATTTAATTTCCTTGGGCCGTACAAATAAAACGTTTCAATTTTACATACTAGACTATCGTTTTTTAATTCTTTCTTAAATTTAGAAATAGAGTCGACACTGCGAATTTTTGGATCAAGTTTATTCCATTCACGTATAGTAGAGGGAATGAACGATTCAGTAGTAAGGGAAAGTCTACAAAATGGAACAATAATATCATGACCATTTCGCAACGGGTAGTTGGTTGTACTTTGTACACAAGGAGGTACAAGATTACATAAATATTCTGGTGCATGCTTTTGGTTCATGTTATAAAACATCTGTAATTTTCTTCTCCTTCTTCTTTCAAAAAGAGATTCCCAGCCAACCTCAGAATATAAAGTTTCAGTTTTTGTAAATATTGGTAGACCTGTTACTATTCTTGCGGCCTCTAATTGTAAATTTTCTAATTTATTTGAGAAGCCTATTCCACAATTATCCCACACTTCCGTGGCATATTCGAAAATGGGTCAAATAAAAACTAAGTATAGTTTTTCTAAATTATTTCGAGATAATCGATATTTAAGTTTACGTAAAACATTTAAGTGTTTCTTTACACTTGTAATTATACTTTCAATATGATTGTTCCATTTTGCGTCACTACTGAAATTTACTCCCAGGCGCTTATGAGATGTACTTAAAGGTATATTTTTACCATTTAAGGAAAAGCTGATGTCTGGAGTCTCAATATTTGAAAAAATCATAATTTCGGTTTTATCTGGGTTAAATGACATAAGCCATTTAGAAGACCAAACATCCAGCTCTTTCAAGTCGCGATCAATAACAGATCTAATCTGTTCTCCATCGTTACCAGAATAGTTGAATGATGTGTCGTCAGCAAATAGCCGACACAGTGAAGTAAGCTTATCAGCAATATCATTAATATATAAGACAAAGAGAAGAGGGCCCAGAACTGATCCCTTGGGGACACCAGCTGAGACATTACAGAAGGAAGAAGACGAGTTATTTAATACTACTCTCTGTTTTCTGTCGTGTAGATAATCCTGAAACCAATTCAATACGTTTCCGTCAACACCATAAGCTTTCATTTTATGTATAAGACCCCTATGCCAAACTTTGTCGAAAGCTTTAGAGAAGTCACAGAATACAAAACAATTTATATCTTTTTTTTCAAAGGAGTTTAATATACAGTTATATATTTCTAAGAGTTGATGAACAGTTGAATTTTTAGGGAGGAATCCTGATTGATACTCATAAATTAATTTATTAGCTTTTAAATGAGTGTATAAGTGCTTAAACACAACTCTTTCCATAACTTTTCCTACACAACTAATTAAGGATATCGGTCTATAATTTGATGGCAAAGATGAATCTCCCTTTTTGAAAATGGGTATCAGATTTGCTATCTTCCAGCTATTTGGGTATATTACCTCTCTTAGGGATTTATTAAATATGATATGGAGTGGAACTGCTACCTTTTCTGGACACAGCTTTAGCATCTTATGACTGATCACATCAGGACCAGATGCTTTGTTTGGTATTTACTTGAATATCTGAAAACTTACTATTAGTTTTTGTATCAAATTCGGGCAAATCAACATGATCTTCATCTAGTTTTGAAATCATACTAAAATATTTGTTCAACAAATTACATTTCTCCTCATCTTCATATACAGTATCATTCAGTTCATTATCATTTATAATATTTTGGAGAGGGGGTATGGTTTCTGAACCTTTTTTGGATTTAATTAACGTTTTCATTAATTTCCAATACGTTTTTGAGTTTGAGGGTTGTTTTGATATTAGACAGTCCAAATTTGTTTCAAAATTTTCTTTGGCGATTTTTTTCATATTATTTACCTTATTTCGTTGTTTTTTGTACTTCATAATATTATTTTCACAATTATATTTAATCGCTTTTTTCCTTAATCTGTCTCGGATTCGAATTTCGCGTCTTATGTCATTATTGAACCAGTGTTTGTCATTATGTCGTACTGTTACTATTTTAGTAGGAATGCATTTTTTAGCTATTTTCAAAAATTCTATTGTAAAACATTCACACATCTCATTAGTGGTTTTACTTTCGGGAAGCATAGTATTCCAGTCTATTTCGTCTAATTTCTTAGCAAATTTGGCTTTATCAGCCCGATCGTATAGCCATACTTCTCTTTTAATAGATTTAAAATCGGACATTGGACATTCGAGAAATGCAACAGGTGCATCATGATCACTAATTACAGATGGAGTTTTTAGAACATTTGAAAAGGAACATGACATAGAGTCACTAATAATAATCGGATCCAGCAGAGTGCTACTATGGTCCGTTACTCTAGTAGGTAATTCAATAACATTGGTTAAATTGAACAAATTTAATGTGTCAATCAGTTTGTTATTATGCGTAGTAAGTAAGTCAGAGTTCAAATCGCCCGTTATTACCATCCTCTCATTGACCTGCAAACCCATCCCAATTGATGATTTAATCGTGTCCAGTAGTTATTATCTGAATTAGGCGATCGATAAGTGTGACACAATAGGAAGCTTTGACCTTTAGCATGGATATTGACAAAAAGGGATTCGTCTTCTTTCGTTTCGAGTGCATTTATTCGACGAAGTCCGATACCATCTTTGACATAAATGAGTAAACCACCACCAAAGCTATTTCTATCTTTTCGGACTATATTTGAAGAGAAGGAATCAAGTTTTATATCGGCGTCAGCAATGTTGGGATCTAAGTGTGTTTCCGAAAGCGTAATAATATCAAATTCATCACAAAAATTATTTAGAAATTTTAGTTTATTTCTCACGGATCTTATGTTGAGACTACAAATGGATATAAAATTTTCTTGTGGTTGCGTTTCATTCATCGACGGTGCGTTCGATTCATTACGAAAACTTGGACCAGGATTTGTTTCAACATTTCCAATAATAAGGAGAAAATGAAGTACGTCCAACAGAAAAATGATGTTTGATCTTGAATTAATTGTTTGTAAAACAAAGAGACTGAAGATGAGGAGACTGCAACGTAAGTTGATTATAAATATGTCTAGATAGGAAGCTATGTGTAAATTGGATGAAGGTCCACATTGTTTTTTTCTGTTATTAAATATACCTATAGCAGCCCTGTAATCCTGGACGCAGTTATCCATTACATGAATAAACTGTTACAGGAATTAGGAGAGGACTGCTGTAGGAGAGCATTACAAAACTGACACACATATCATCACCATCATCACCATCATCACCTTCATCATCACAGAAAAATACAAAAAAAGTAAGAGCAAGAAAAGTTGAAAAATGTTAAAGGCCAATAAATAAGCCTCGCAAATATGGAAGTCATAAAAAAAAAAGGAGAATGAAAATGGGATATTGTAATACTGAAAAAGTTATATGTATTGTATTTAGAAATAAAAAAAAAAACAATTTGTAAATAAATAAAGAAAGAAAAAAGTATATGGGACTGTATTTGATAGTTACCAAAGAAACTAAAGTATGATTGCCGATGAGACAACTATTAGCCAGCGACCAATAGACATGGCTGTAAGCAGGTTTGTAGGTTTAAATATTCTTTTTAATTTTTTTATATCCTGGCTAAACAAAACAAATGTTTTTGTGTTTTGACTATTATCACAAACTTCCAGAAATGCTGTTAGCTTGATAGAGTTAAAACTTATATAGACAGGCTATAAACATAAGATAACAAATTATGATATGATACACAATAGGTTAGAACGTCAACATACAATTTGCAGACAAGCAAAAATCCCGTTCAATTTCTAGTTGTTTCAAAAGGCTTATCTAACTATTGAACAATGAATTGTAAGTTAATAAGTGAAATATTTGATTTCCCCATTTCACGACATGTTTAACTTTTTTCTTATTCTTATCAAATAGTTAATATTTTTAAATAGGGTATTATGTTAGTTAAAAGCGGCCATCTGTATGTAGTTCGGTTGAGTATCTACAAATGGCACATTTATGCCAGAGAACCATGTTGGCAAATTATGAATTTTATAGATTTTTCATATTTTTGTTGTGTAACAACGTGATCATATTACACCGAATGGAGCCACGGCAATGCACATACACGCAGTAAAAGAACGAATATACAACGTATGCGTAATGCAACCATGTATTTCACTTTGTCAAACACGCTAAACTATAGAAAACAACTTATTGGATTGAAAAAACATGCTCTTAAACTAATCGCTACTTTGCCGTGAATAACACTAAAACTGAAACGATACAGAGAAGAGTAGCGTCATGGCGCATGGTGCACGCAAAAAAATCTTTGTAAATCACTCTCTTTATATTGGGCTTGACAAACTTCTGCAACTGCTTCTTTCTAATTTCTTTGCTTCCCCTCTAAGCACGAACTAAAACTAAGTCTATACTAGTCAAAGTGTTTTCGATTTTTTTTTATTTACATGTGGTCTTTTTTTTTTTTTAGGTAATGCTACATTTGATTGAGTGAGAGAGGAAATTAAAAGCGAGGAAAAGGGGGGACCAAGCTGCAGATTTCATGTTATTTATGTTACCCACGTAAAGTGGGTGTAGAGAAATTGTCTATAGACTCATTAATTGTTCCTCTCCACGGATATCTTTAGTAAAAGGCGAAAGATATATTCGTGGTTTGAAGAGAAACCAGAGTAACCCGACTTGCACAAACATTGAATATACAGAATAATGTAAATGTTTTCTGAGAGAAGGTGTTTGCGAAAATGAACTTTTTGCAAACATCCTTAAACTCTACTCAATAAGTATCTACAAATGGCACATTTATGCCGGAGAACCATGTTGGCAAATTATGAATTTTATAGATTTTTCATATTTTTGTTGTGTAACAACGTGATCATATTACACCGAATGGAGCCACGGCAATGCACATACACGCAGTAAAAGAACGAATATACAACGTATGCGTAATGCAACCATGTATTTCACTTTGTCAAACACGCTAAACTATAGAAAACAACTTATTGGATTGAAAAAAACATGCTCTTAAACTAATCGCTACTTTGCCGTGAATAACACTAAAACTGAAACGATACAGAGAAGAGTAGCGTCATGGCGCATGGTGCACGCAAAGACATCTTTGTAAATCACTCTCTTTATATTGGGCTTGACAAACTTCTGCAACTGCTTCTTTCTAATTTCTTTGCTTCCCCTCTAAGCACGAACTAAAACTAAGTCTATACTAGTCAAAGTGTTTTCGATTTTTTTTTATTTACATGTGGTCTTTTTTTTTTTTTAGGTAATGCTACATTTGATTGAGTGAGAGAGGAAATTAAAAGCGAGGAAAAGGGGGGACCAAGCTGCAGATTTCATGTTATTTATGTTACCCACGTAAAGTGGGTGTAGAGAAATTGTCTATAGACTCATTAATTGTTCCTCTCCACGGATATCTTTAGTAAAAGGCGAAAGATATATTCGTGGTTTGAAGAGAAACCAGAGTAACCCGACTTGCACAAACATTGAATATACAGAATAATGTAAATGTTTTCTGAGAGAAGGTGTTTGCGAAAATGAACTTTTTGCAAACATCCTTAAATTCTACTCAATAAGTATCTACAAATGGCACATTTATGCCGGAGTACCATGTTGGCAAATTATGAATTTTATAGATTTTTCATATTTTTGTTGTGTAACAACGTGATCATATTACACCGAATGGAGCCACGGCATTCCACATACACGCAGTAAAAGAACGAATATACAACGTATGCGTAATGCAACCATGTATTTCACTTTGTCAAACACGCTAAACTATAGAAAACAACTTATTGGATTGAAAAAAACATGCTCTTAAACTAATCGCTACTTTGCCGTGAGTAACACTAAAACTGAAACGATACAGAGAAGAGTAGCGTCATGGCGCACGCAAAGAAATCTTTGTAAATCACTCTCTTTATATTGGGCTTGACAAACTTCTGCAACTGCTTCTTTCTAATTTCTTTGCTTCCCCTCTAAGCACGAACTAACACTAAGTCTATACTAGTCAAAGTGTTTTCGATTTTTTTTTATTTACATGTGGTCTTTTTTTTTTTTTTTTTAGGTAATGCTACATTTGATTGAGTGAGAGAGGAAATTAAAAGCGAGGAAAAGGGGGGACCAAGCTGCAGATTTCATGTTATTTATGTTACCCACGTAAAGTGGGTGTAGAGAAATTGTCTATAGACTCATTAATTGTTCCTCTCCACGGATATCTTTAGTAAAAGGCGAAAGATATATTTGTGGTTTGAAGAGAAACCAGAGTAACCCGACTTGCACAAACATTGAATATACAGAATAATGTAAATGTTTTCTGAGAGAAGGTGTTTGCGAAAATGAACTTTTTGCAAACATCCTTAAATTCTACTCAATAAGTATCTACAAATGGCACATTTATGCCGGAGAACCATGTTGGCAAATTATGAATTTTATAGATTTTTCATATTTTTGTTGTGTAACAACGTGATCATATTACACCGAATGGAGCCACGGCAATGCACATACACGCAGTAAAAGAACGAATATACAACGTATGCGTAATGCAACCATGTATTTCACTTTGTCAAACACGCTAAACTATAGAAAACAACTTATTGGATTGAAAAAACATGCTCTTAAACTAATCGCTACTTTGCCGTGAATAACACTAAAACTGAAACGATACAGAGAAGAGTAGCGTCATGGCGCATGGTGCACGCAAAGAAATCTTTGTAAATCACTCTCTTTATATTTGGCTTGACAAACTTCTGCAACACCCTCTTTCTAATTTCTTTGCTTCCCCTCTAAGCACGAACTAAAACTAAGTCTATACTAGTCAAAGTGTTTCCGATTTTTTTTTATTTACATGTGGTCTTTTTTTTTTTTTTAGGTAATGCTACATTTGATTGAGTGAGAGAGGAAATTAAAAGCGAGGAAAAGGGGGGACCAAGCTGCAGATTTCATGTTATTAATGTTACCCACGTAAAGTGGGTGTAGAGAAATTGTCTATAGACTCATTAATTGTTCCTCTCCACGGATATCTTTAGTAAAAGGCGAAAGATATATTCGTGGTTTGAAGAGAAACCAGAGTAACCCGACTTGCACAAACATTGAATATACAGAATAATGTAAATGTTTTCTGAGAGAAGGTGTTTGCGAAAATGAACTTTTTGCAAACATCCTTAAATTCTACTCAATAAGTATCTACAAATGGCACATTTATGCCGGAGAACCATGTTGGCAAATTATGAATTTTATAGATTTTTCATATTTTTGTTGTGTAACAACGTGATCATATTACACCGAATGGAGCCACGGCAATGCACATACACGCAGTAAAAGAACGAATATACAACGTATGCGTAATGCAACCATGTATTTCACTTTGTCAAACACGCTAAACTATAGAAAACAACTTATTGGATTGAAAAAACATGCTCTTAAACTAATCGCTACTTTGCCGTGAATAACACTAAAACTGAAACGATACAGAGAAGAGTAGCGTCATGGCGCATGGTGCACGCAAAGAAATCTTTGTAAATCACTCTCTTTATATTGGGCTTGACAAACTTCTGCAACACCCTCTTTCTAATTTCTTTGCTTCCCCTCTAAGCACGAACTAAAACTAAGTCTATACTAGTCAAAGTGTTTCCGATTTTTTTTTATTTACATGTGGTCTTTTTTTTTTTTTAGGTAATGCTACATTTGATTGAGTGAGAGAGGAAATTAAAAGCGAGGAAAAGGGGGGACCAAGCTGCAGATTTCATGTTATTTATGTTACCCACGTAAAGTGGGTGTAGAGAAATTGTCTATAGACTCATTAATTGTTCCTCTCCACGGATATCTTTAGTAAAAGGCGAAAGATATATTCGTGGTTTGAAGAGAAACCAGAGTAACCCGACTTGCACAAACATTGAATATACAGAATAATGTAAATGTTTTCTGAGAGAAGGTGTTTGCGAAAATGAACTTTTTGCAAACATCCTTAAATTCTACTCAATAAGTATCTACAAATGGCACATTTATGCCGGAGAACCATGTTGGCAAATTATGAATTTTATAGATTTTTCATATTTTTGTTGTGTAACAACGTGATCATATTACACCGAATGGAGCCACGGCAATGCACATACACGCAGTAAAAGAACGAATATACAACGTATGCGTAATGCAACCATGTATTTCACTTTGTCAAACATGCTAAACTATAGAAAACAACTTATTGGATTGAAAAAACATGCTCTTAAACTAATCGCTACTTTGCCGTGAATAACACTAAAACTGAAACGATACAGAGAAGAGTAGCGTCATGGCGCATGGTGCACGCAAAGACATCTTTGTAAATCACTCTCTTTATATTGGGCTTGACAAACTTCTGCAACTGCTTCTTTCTAATTTCTTTGCTTCCCCTCTAAGCACGAACTAAAACTAAGTCTATACTAGTCAAAGTGTTTTCGATTTTTTTTTATTTACATGTGGTCTTTTTTTTTTTTTAGGTAATGCTACATTTGATTGAGTGAGAGAGGAAATTATAAGCGAGGAAAAGGGGGGACCAAGCTGCAGATTTCATGTTATTTATGTTACCCACGTAAAGTGGGTGTAGAGAAATTGTCTATAGACTCATTAATTGTTCCTCTCCACGGATATCTTTAGTAAAAGGCGAAAGATATATTCGTGGTTTGAAGAGAAACCAGAGTAACCCGACTTGCACAAACATTGAATATACAGAATAATGTAAATGTTTTCTGAGAGAAGGTGTTTGCGAAAATGAACTTTTTGCAAACATCCTTAAATTCTACTCAATAAGTATCTACAAATGGCACATTTATGCCGGAGAACCATGTTGGCAATTATGAATTTTATAGATTTTTCATATTTTTGTTGTGTAACAACGTGATCATATTACACCGAATGGAGCCACGGCAATGCACATACACGCAGTAAAAGAACGAATATACAACGTATGCGTAATGCAACCATGTATTTCACTTTGTCAAACACGCTAAACTATAGAAAACAACTTATTGGATTGAAAAAACATGCTCTTAAACTAATCGCTACTTTGCCGTGAATAACACTAAAACTGAAACGATACAGAGAAGAGTAGCGTCATGGCGCATGGTGCACGCAAAGACATCTTTGTAAATCACTCTCTTTATATTGGGCTTGACAAACTTCTGCAACTGCTTCTTTCTAATTTCTTTGCTTCCCCTCTAAGCACGAACTAACACTAAGTCTATACTAGTCAAAGTGTTTTCGATTTTTTTTTATTTACATGTGGTCTTTTTTTTTTTTTTTTTTAGGTAATGCTACATTTCATTGAGTGAGAGAGGAAATTAAAAGCGAGGAAAAGGAGGGACCAAGCTGCAGATTTCATGTTATTTATGTTACCCACGTAAAGTGGGTGTAGAGAAATTGTCTATAGACTCATTAATTGTTCCTCTCCACGGATATCTTTAGTAAAAGGCGAAAGATATATTTGTGGTTTGAAGAGAAACCAGAGTAACCCGACTTGCACAAACATTGAATATACAGAATAATGTAAATGTTTTCTGAGAGAAGGTGTTTGCGAAAATGAACTTTTTGCAAACATCCTTAAATTCTACTCAATAAGTATCTACAAATGGCACATTTATGCCGGAGAACCATGTTGGCAAATTATGAATTTTATAGATTTTTCATATTTTTGTTGTGTAACAACGTGATCATATTACACCGAATGGAGCCACGGCAATGCACATACACGCAGTAAAAGAACGAATATACAACGTATGCGTAATGCAACCATGTATTTCACTTTGTCAAACACGCTAAACTATAGAAAACAACTTATTGGATTGAAAAAACATGCTCTTAAACTAATCGCTACTTTGCCGTGAATAACACTAAAACTGAAACGATACAGAGAAGAGTAGCGTCATGGCGCATGGTGCACGCAAAGAAATCTTTGTAAATCACTCTCTTTATATTTGGCTTGACAAACTTCTGCAACACCCTCTTTCTAATTTCTTTGCTTCCCCTCTAAGCACGAACTAAAACTAAGTCTATACTAGTCAAAGTGTTTCCGATTTTTTTTTATTTACATGTGGTCTTTTTTTTTTTTTTAGGTAATGCTACATTTGATTGAGTGAGAGAGGAAATTAAAAGCGAGGAAAAGGGGGGACCAAGCTGCAGATTTCATGTTATTAATGTTACCCACGTAAAGTGGGTGTAGAGAAATTGTCTATAGACTCATTAATTGTTCCTCTCCACGGATATCTTTAGTAAAAGGCGAAAGATATATTCGTGGTTTGAAGAGAAACCAGAGTAACCCGACTTGCACAAACATTGAATATACAGAATAATGTAAATGTTTTCTGAGAGAAGGTGTTTGCGAAAATGAACTTTTTGCAAACATCCTTAAATTCTACTCAATAAGTATCTACAAATGGCACATTTATGCCGGAGAACCATGTTGGCAAATTATGAATTTTATAGATTTTTCATATTTTTGTTGTGTAACAACGTGATCATATTACACCGAATGGAGCCACGGCAATGCACATACACGCAGTAAAAGAACGAATATACAACGTATGCGTAATGCAACCATGTATTTCACTTTGTCAAACATGCTAAACTATAGAAAACAACTTATTGGATTGAAAAAACATGCTCTTAAACTAATCGCTACTTTGCCGTGAATAACACTAAAACTGAAACGATACAGAGAAGAGTAGCGTCATGGCGCATGGTGCACGCAAAGACATCTTTGTAAATCACTCTCTTTATATTGGGCTTGACAAACTTCTGCAACTGCTTCTTTCTAATTTCTTTGCTTCCCCTCTAAGCACGAACTAAAACTAAGTCTATACTAGTCAAAGTGTTTTCGATTTTTTTTTATTTACATGTGGTCTTTTTTTTTTTTTAGGTAATGCTACATTTGATTGAGTGAGAGAGGAAATTATAAGCGAGGAAAAGGGGGGACCAAGCTGCAGATTTCATGTTATTTATGTTACCCACGTAAAGTGGGTGTAGAGAAATTGTCTATAGACTCATTAATTGTTCCTCTCCACGGATATCTTTAGTAAAAGGCGAAAGATATATTCGTGGTTTGAAGAGAAACCAGAGTAACCCGACTTGCACAAACATTGAATATACAGAATAATGTAAATGTTTTCTGAGAGAAGGTGTTTGCGAAAATGAACTTTTTGCAAACATCCTTAAATTCTACTCAATAAGTATCTACAAATGGCACATTTATGCCGGAGAACCATGTTGGCAATTATGAATTTTATAGATTTTTCATATTTTTGTTGTGTAACAACGTGATCATATTACACCAAATGGAGCCACGGCAATGCACATACACGCAGTAAAAGAACGAATATACAACGTATGCGTAATGCAACCATGTATTTCACTTTGTCAAACACGCTAAACTATAGAAAACAACTTATTGGATTGAAAAAACATGCTCTTAAACTAATCGCTACTTTGCCGTGAATAACACTAAAACTGAAACGATACAGAGAAGAGTAGCGTCATGGCGCATGGTGCACGCAAAGACATCTTTGTAAATCACTCTCTTTATATTGGGCTTGACAAACTTCTGCAACTGCTTCTTTCTAATTTCTTTGCTTCCCCTCTAAGCACGAACTAAAACTAAGTCTATACTAGTCAAAGTGTTTTCGATTTTTTTTTATTTACATGTGGTCTTTTTTTTTTTTAGGTAATGCTACATTTGATTGAGTGAGAGAGGAAATTAAAAGCGAGGAAAAGGGGGGACCAAGCTGCAGATTTCATGTTATTTATGTTACCAACGTAAAGTGGGTGTAGAGAAATTGTCTATAGACTCATTAATTGTTCCTCTCCACGGATATCTTTAGTAAAAGGCGAAAGATATATTTGTGGTTTGAAGAGAAACCAGAGTAACCCGACTTGCACAAACATTGAATATACAGAATAATGTAAATGTTTTCTGAGAGAAGGTGTTTGCGAAAATGAACTTTTTGCAAACATCCTTAAATTCTACTCAATAAGTATCTACAAATGGCACATTTATGCCGGAGAACCATGTTGGCAAATTATGAATTTTATAGATTTTTCATATTTTTGTTGTGTAACAACGTGATCATATTACACCGAATGGAGCCACGGCAATGCACATACACGCAGTAAAAGAACGAATATACAACGTATGCGTAATGCAACCATGTATTTCACTTTGTCAAACACGCTAAACTATAGAAAACAACTTATTGGATTGAAAAAACATGCTCTTAAACTAATCGCTACTTTGCCGTGAATAACACTAAAACTGAAACGATACAGAGAAGAGTAGCGTCATGGCGCATGGTGCACGCAAAGACATCTTTGTAAATCACTCTCTTTATATTGGGCTTGACAAACTTCTGCAACTGCTTCTTTCTAATTTCTTTGCTTCCCCTCTAAGCACGAACTAAAACTAAGTCTATACTAGTCAAAGTGTTTTCGATTTTTTTTTATTTACATGTGGTCTTTTTTTTTTTTTAGGTAATGCTACATTTGATTGAGTGAGAGAGGAAATTAAAAGCGAGGAAAAGGGGGGACCAAGCTGCAGATTTCATGTTATTTATGTTACCCACGTAAAGTGGGTGTAGAGAAATTGTCTATAGACTCATTAATTGTTCCTCTCCACGGATATCTTTAGTAAAAGGCGAAAGATATATTCGTGGTTTGAAGAGAAACCAGAGTAACCCGACTTGCACAAACATTGAATATACAGAATAATGTAAATGTTTTCTGAGAGAAGGTGTTTGCGAAAATGAACTTTTTGCAAACATCCTTAAATTCTACTCAATAAGTATCTACAAATGGCACATTTATGCCGGAGAACCATGTTGGCAAATTATGAATTTTATAGATTTTTCATATTTTTGTTGTGTAACAACGTGATCATATTACACCGAATGGAGCCACGGCAATGCACATACACGCAGTAAAAGAACGAATATACAACGTATGCGTAATGCAACCATGTATTTCACTTTGTCAAACACGCTAAACTATAGAAAACAACTTATTGGATTGAAAAAACATGCTCTTAAACTAATCGCTACTTTGCCGTGAATACACTAAAACTGAAACGATACAGAGAAGAGTAGCGTCATGGCGCATGGTGCACGCAAAGAAATCTTTGTAAATCACTCTCTTTATATTGGGCTTGACAAACTTCTGCAACTGCTTCTTTCTAATTTCTTTGCTTCCCCTCTAAGCACGAACTAAAACTAAGTCTATACTAGTCAAAGTGTTTTCGATTTTTTTTTATTTACATGTGGTCTTTTTTTTTTTTTTAGGTAATGCTACATTTGATTGAGTGAGAGAGGAAATTAAAAGCGAGGAAAAGGGGGGACCAAGCTGCAGATTTCATGTTATTTATGTTACCCACGTAAAGTGGGTGTAGAGAAATTGTCTATAGACTCATTAATTGTTCCCCTCCACGGATATCTTTAGTAAAAGGCGAAAGATATATTCGTGGTTTGAAGAGAAACCAGAGTAACCCGACTTGCACAAACATTGAATATACAGAATAATGTAAATGTTTTCTGAGAGAAGGTGTTTGCGAAAATGAACTTTTTGCAAACATCCTTAAATTCTACTCAATAAGTATCTACAAATGGCACATTTATGCCGGAGAACCATGTTGGCAAATTATGAATTTTATAGATTTTTCATATTTTTGTTGTGTAACAACGTGATCATATTACACCGAATGGAGCCACGGCAATGCACATAAACGCAGTAAAAGAACGAATATACAACGTATGCGTAATGCAACCATGTATTTCACTTTGTCAAACACGCTAAACTATAGAAAACAACTTATTGGATTGAAAAAACATGCTCTTAAACTAATCGCTACTTTGCCGTGAATAACACTAAAACTGAAACGATACAGAGAAGAGTAGCGTCATGGCGCATGGTGCACGCAAAGAAATCTTTGTAAATCACTCTCTTTATATTGGGCTTGACAAACTTCTGCAACTGCTTCTTTCTAATTTCTTTGCTTCCCCTCTAAGCACGAACTAAAACTAAGTCTATACTAGTCAAAGTGTTTTCGATTTTTTTTTATTTACATGTGGTCTTTTTTTTTTTTTTAGGTAATGCTACATTTGATTGAGTGAGAGAGGAAATTAAAAGCGAGGAAAAGGGGGGACCAAGCTGCAGATTTCATGTTATTTATGTTACCCACGTAAAGTGGGTGTAGAGAAATTGTCTATAGACTCATTAATTGTTCCTCTCCACGGATATCTTTAATAAAAGGCGAAAGATATATTCGTGGTTTGAAGAGAAACCAGAGTAACCCGACTTGCACAAACATTGAATATACAGAATAATGTAAATGTTTTCTGAGAGAAGGTGTTTGCGAAAATGAACTTTTTGCAAACATCCTTAAATTCTACTCAATAAGTATCTACAAATGGCACATTTATGCCGGAGAACCATGTTGGCAAATTATGAATTTTATAGATTTTTCATATTTTTGTTGTGTAACAACGTGATCATATTACACCGAATGGAGCCACGGCAATGCACATACACGCAGTAAAAGAACGAATATACAACGTATGCGTAATGCAACCATGTATTTCACTTTGTCAAACATGCTAAACTATAGAAAACAACTTATTGGATTGAAAAAACATGCTCTTAAACTAATCGCTACTTTGCCGTGAATAACACTAAAACTGAAACGATACAGAGAAGAGTAGCGTCATGGCGCATGGTGCACGCAAAGACATCTTTGTAAATCACTCTCTTTATATTGGGCTTGACAAACTTCTGCAACTGCTTCTTTCTAATTTCTTTGCTTCCCCTCTAAGCACGAACTAAAACTAAGTCTATACTAGTCAAAGTGTTTTCGATTTTTTTTTATTTACATGTGGTCTTTTTTTTTTTTTAGGTAATGCTACATTTGATTGAGTGAGAGAGGAAATTAAAAGCGAGGAAAAGGGGGGACCAAGCTGCAGATTTCATGTTATTTATGTTACCCACGTAAAGTGGGTGTAGACAAATTGTCTATAGACTTATTAAGTGTTCCTCTCCACGGATATCTTTAGTAAAAGGCGAAAGATATATTCGTGGTTTGAAGAGAAACCAGAGTAACCCGACTTGCACAAACATTGAATATACAGAATAATGTAAATGTTTTCTGAGAGAAGGTGTTTGCGAAAATGAACTTTTTGCAAACATCCTTAAATTCTACTCAATAAGTATCTACAAATGGCACATTTATGCCGGAGAACCATGTTGGCAAATTATGAATTTTATAGATTTTTCATATTTTTGTTGTGTAACAACGTGATCATATTACACCGAATGGAGCCACGGCAATGCACATACACGCAGTAAAAGAACGAATATACAACGTATGCGTAATGCAACCATGTATTTCACTTTGTCAACCATGCTAAACTATAGAAAACAACTTATTGGATTGAAAAAACATGCTCTTAAACTAATCGCTACTTTGCCGTGAATAACACTAAAACTGAAACGATACAGAGAAGAGTAGCGTCATGGCGCATGGTGCACGCAAAGACATCTTTGTAAATCACTCTCTTTATATTGGGCTTGACAAACTTCTGCAACTGCTTCTTTCTAATTTCTTTGCTTCCCCTCTAAGCACGAACTAAAACTAAGTCTATACTAGTCAAAGTGTTTTCGATTTTTTTTTATTTACATGTGGTCTTTTTTTTTTTTTAGGTAATGCTACATTTGATTGAGTGAGAGAGGAAATTAAAAGCGAGGAAAAGGGGGGGGGGACCAAGCTGCAGATTTCATGTTATTTATGTTACCCACGTAAAGTGGGTGTAGAGAAATTGTCTATAGACTCATTAATTGTTCCTCTCCACGGATATCTTTAGTAAAAGGCGAAAGATATATTCGTGGTTTGAAGAGAATCCAGAGTAACCCGACTTGCACAAACATTGAATATACAGAATAATGTAAATGTTTTCTGAGAGAAGGTGTTTGCGAAAATGAACTTTTTGCAAACATCCTTAAATTCTACTCAATAAGTATCTACAAACGGCACATTTATGCCGGAGAACCATGTTGGCAAATTATGAATTTTATAGATTTTTCATATTTTTGTTGTGTAACAACGTGATCATATTACACCGAATGGAGCCACGGCAATGCACATACACGCAGTAAAAGAACGAATATACAACGTATGCGTAATGCAACCATGTATTTCACTTTGTCAAACACGCTAAACTATAGAAAACAACTTATTGGATTGAAAAAACATGCTCTTAAACTAATCGCTACTTTGCCGTGAATAACACTAAAACTGAAACGATACAGAGAAGAGTAGCGTCATGGCGCATGGTGCACGCAAAGACATCTTTGTAAATCACTCTCTTTATATTGGGCTTGACAAACTTCTGCAACTGCTTCTTTCTAATTTCTTTGCTTCCCCTCTAAGCACGAACTAAAACTAAGTCTATACTAGTCAAAGTGTTTTCGATTTTTTTTTATTTACATGTGGTCTTTTTTTTTTTTTAGGTAATGCTACATTTGATTGAGTGAGAGAGGAAATTAAAAGCGAGGAAAAGGGGGGACCAAGCTGCAGATTTCATGTTATTTATGTTACCCACGTAAAGTGGGTGTAGAGAAATTGTCTATAGACTCATTAATTGTTCCTCTCCACGGATATCTTTAGTAAAAGGCGAAAGATATATTCGTGGTTTGAAGAGAAACCAGAGTAACCCGACTTGCACAAACATTGAATATACAGAATAATGTAAATGTTTTCTGAGAGAAGGTGTTTGCGAAAATGAACTTTTTGCAAACATCCTTAAATTCTACTCAATAAGTATCTACAAATGGCACATTTATGCCGGAGAACCATGTTGGCAAATTATGAATTTTATAGATTTTTCATATAACGAATATACAACGTATGCGTAATGCAACCATGTATTTCACTTTGTCAAACACGCTAAACTATAGAAAACAACTTATTGGATTGAAAAAACATGCTCTTAAACTAATCGCTACTTTGCCGTGAATAACACTAAAACTGAAACGATACAGAGAAGAGTAGCGTCATGGCGCATGGTGCACGCAAAGACATCTTTGTAAATCACTCTCTTTATATTGGGCTTGACAAACTTCTGCAACTGCTTCTTTCTAATTTCTTTGCTTCCCCTCTAAGCACGAACTAAAACTAAGTCTATACTAGTCAAAGTGTTTTCGATTTTTTTTTATTTACATGTGGTCTTTTTTTTTTTTTTAGGTAATGCTACATTTGATTGAGTGAGAGAGGAAATTAAAAGCGAGGAAAAGGGGGGGGGACCAAGCTGCAGATTTCATGTTATTTATGTTACCCACGTAAAGTGGGTGTAGAGAAATTGTCTATAGACTCATTAATTGTTCCTCTCCACGGATATCTTTAGTAAAAGGCGAAAGATATATTCGTGGTTTGAAGAGAATCCAGAGTAACCCGACTTGCACAAACATTGAATATACAGAATAATGTAAATGTTTTCTGAGAGAAGGTGTTTGCGAAAATGAACTTTTTGCAAACATCCTTAAATTCTACTCAATAAGTATCTACAAATGGCACATTTATGCCGGAGAACCATGTTGGCAAATTATGAATTTAATAGATTTTTCATATTTTTGTTGTGAAACAACGTGATCATATTACACCGGATGGAGCCACGGCAATGCACATACACGCAGTAAAAGAACGAATATACAACGTATGCGTAATGCAACCATGTATTTCACTTTGTCAAACACGCTAAACTATAGAAAACAACTTATTGGATTGAAAAAACATGCTCTTAAACTAATCGCTACTTTGCCGTGAATAACACTAAAACTGAAACGATACAGAGAAGAGTAGCGTCATGGCGCATGGTGCACGCAAAGACATCTTTGTAAATCACTCTCTTTATATTGGGCTTGACAAACTTCTGCAACTGCTTCTTTCTAATTTCTTTGCTTCCCCTCTAAGCACGAACTAAAACTAAGTCTATACTAGTCAAAGTGTTTTCGATTTTTTTTTATTTACATGTGGTCTTTTTTTTTTTTTAGGTAATGCTACATTTGATTGAGTGAGAGAGGAAATTAAAAGCGAGGAAAAGGGGGGGACCAAGCTGCAGATTTCATGTTATTTATGTTACCCACGTAAAGTGGGTGTAGAGAAATTGTCTATAGACTCATTAATTGTTCCTCTCCACGGATATCTTTAGTAAAAGGCGAAAGATATATTCGTGGTTTGAAGAGAATCCAGAGTAACCCGACTTGCACAAACATTGAATATACAGAATAATGTAAATGTTTTCTGAGAGAAGGTGTTTGCGAAAATGAACTTTTTGCAAACATCCTTAAATTCTACTCAATAAGTATCTACAAACGGCACATTTATGCCGGAGAACCATGTTGGCAAATTATGAATTTTATAGATTTTTCATATTTTTGTTGTGTAACAACGTGATCATATTACACCGAATGGAGCCACGGCAATGCACATACACGCAGTAAAAGAACGAATATACAACGTATGCGTAATGCAACCATGTATTTCACTTTGTCAAACACGCTAAACTATAGAAAACAACTTATTGGATTGAAAAAACATGCTCTTAAACTAATCGCTACTTTGCCGTGAATAACACTAAAACTGAAACGATACAGAGAAGAGTAGCGTCATGGCGCATGGTGCACGCAAAGACATCTTTGTAAATCACTCTCTTTATATTGGGCTTGACAAACTTCTGCAACTGCTTCTTTCTAATTTCTTTGCTTCCCCTCTAAGCACGAACTAAAACTAAGTCTATACTAGTCAAAGTGTTTTCGATTTTTTTTTATTTACATGTGGTCTTTTTTTTTTTTTAGGTAATGCTACATTTGATTGAGTGAGAGAGGAAATTAAAAGCGAGGAAAAGGGGGGGACCAAGCTGCAGATTTCATGTTATTTATGTTACCCACGTAAAGTGGGTGTAGAGAAATTGTCTATAGACTCATTAATTGTTCCTCTCCACGGATATCTTTAGTAAAAGGCGAAAGATATATTCGTGGTTTGAAGAGAATCCAGAGTAACCCGACTTGCACAAACATTGAATATACAGAATAATGTAAATGTTTTCTGAGAGAAGGTGTTTGCGAAAATGAACTTTTTGCAAACATCCTTAAATTCTACTCAATAAGTATCTACAAACGGCACATTTATGCCGGAGAACCATGTTGGCAAATTATGAATTTTATAGATTTTTCATATTTTTGTTGTGTAACAACGTGATCATATTACACCGAATGGAGCCACGGCAATGCACATACACGCAGTAAAAGAACGAATATACAACGTATGCGTAATGCAACCATGTATTTCACTTTGTCAAACACGCTAAACTATAGAAAACAACTTATTGGATTGAAAAAACATGCTCTTAAACTAATCGCTACTTTGCCGTGAATAACACTAAAACTGAAACGATACAGAGAAGAGTAGCGTCATGGCGCATGGTGCACGCAAAGACATCTTTGTAAATCACTCTCTTTATATTGGGCTTGACAAACTTCTGCAACTGCTTCTTTCTAATTTCTTTGCTTCCCCTCTAAGCACGAACTAAAACTAAGTCTATACTAGTCAAAGTGTTTTCGATTTTTTTTTATTTACATGTGGTCTTTTTTTTTTTTTAGGTAATGCTACATTTGATTGAGTGAGAGAGGAAATTAAAAGCGAGGAAAAGGGGGGGGACCAAGCTGCAGATTTCATGTTATTTATGTTACCCACGTAAAGTGGGTGTAGAGAAATTGTCTATAGACTCATTAATTGTTCCTCTCCACGGATATCTTTAGTAAAAGGCGAAAGATATATTCGTGGTTTGAAGAGAATCCAGAGTAACCCGACTTGCACAAACATTGAATATACAGAATAATGTAAATGTTTTCTGAGAGAAGGTGTTTGCGAAAAGGAACTTTTTGCAAACATCCTTAAATTCTACTCAATAAGTATCTACAAATGGCACATTTATGCCGGAGAACCATGTTGGCAAATTATGAATTTTATAGATTTTTCATATTTTTGTTGTGTAACAACGTGATCATATTACACCGAATGGAGCCACGGCAATGCACATACACGCAGTAAAAGAACGAATATACAACGTATGCGTAATGCAACCATGTATTTCACTTTGTCAAACACGCTAAACTATAGAAAACAACTTATTGGATTGAAAAAACATGCTCTTAAACTAATCGCTACTTTGCCGTGAATAACACTAAAACTGAAACGATACAGAGAAGAGTAGCGTCATGGCGCATGGTGCACGCAAAGAAATCTTTGTAAATCACTCTCTTTATATTGGGCTTGACAAACTTCTGCAACTGCTTCTTTCTAATTTCTTTGCTTCCACTCTAAGCACGAACTAAAACTAAGTCTATACTAGTCAAAGTGTTTTCGATTTTTTTTAATTTACATGTGGTCTTTTTTTTTTTTTAGGTAATGCTACATTTGATTGAGTGAGAGAGGAAATTAAAAGCGAGGAAAAGGGGGGGGACCAAGCTGCAGATTTCATGTTATATATGTTACCCACGTAAAGTGGGTGTAGAGAAATTGTCTATAGACTCATTAATTGTTCCTCTCCACGGATATCTTTAGTAAAAGGCGAAAGATATATTCGTGGTTTGAAGAGAATCCAGAGTAACCCGACTTGCACAAACATTGAATATACAGAATAATGTAAATGTTTTCTGAGAGAAGGTGTTTGCGAAAATGAACTTTTTGCAAACATCCTTAAATTCTACTCAATAAGTATCTACAAATGGCACATTTATGCCGGAGAACCATGTTGGCAAATTATGAATTTTATAGATTTTTCATATTTTTGTTGTGTAACAACGTGATCATATTACACCGAATGGAGCCACGGCAATGCACATACACGCAGTAAAAGAACGAATATACAACGTATGCGTAATGCAACCATGTATTTCACTTTGTCAAACACGCTAAACTATAGAAAACAACTTATTGGATTGAAAAAACATGCTCTTAAACTAATCGCTACTTTGCCGTGAATAACACTAAAACTGAAACGATACAGAGAAGAGTAGCGTCATGGCGCATGGTGCACGCAAAGAAATCTTTGTAAATCACTCTCTTTATATTGGGCTTGACAAACTTCTGCAACTGCTTCTTTCTAATTTCTTGGCTTCCACTCTAAGCACGAACTAAAACTAAGTCTATACTAGTCAAAGTGTTTTCGATTTTTTTTTATTTACATGTGGTCTTTTTTTTTTTTAGGTAATGCTACATTTGATTGAGTGAGAGAGGAAATTAAAAGCGAGGAAAAGGGGGGGACCAAGCTGCAGATTTCATGTTATATATGTTACCCACGTAAAGTGGGTGTAGAGAAATTGTCTATAGACTCATTAATTGTTCCTCTCCACGGATATCTTTAGTAAAAGGCGAAAGATATATTCGTGGTTTGAAGAGAAACCAGAGTAACCCGACTTGCACACACATTGAATATACAGAATAATGTAAATGTTTTCTGAGAGAAGGTGTTTGCGAAAATGAACTTTTTGCAAACATCCTTAAACTCTACTCAATAAGTATCTACAAATGGCACATTTATGCCGGAGAACCATGTTGGCAAATTATGAATTTTATAGATTTTTCATATTTTTGTTGTGTAACAACGTGATCATATTACACCGAATGGAGCCACGGCAATGCACATACACGCAGTAAAAGAACGAATATACAACGTATGCGTAATGCAACCATGTATTTCACTTTGTCAAACACGCTAAACTATGGAAAACAACTTATTGGATTGAAAAAACATGCTCTTAAACTAATCGCTACTTTGCCGTGAATAACACTAAAACTGAAACGATACAGAGAAGAGTAGCGTCTTGGCGCATGGTGCACGCAAAGACATCTTTGTAAATCACTCTCTTTATATTGGGCTTGACAAACTTCTGCAACTGCTTCTTTCTAATTTCTTTGCTTCCCCTCTAAGCACGAACTAAAACTAAGTCTATACTAGTCAAAGTGTTTTCGATTTTTTTTTATTTACATTTGGTCTTTTTTTTTTTTTAGGTAATGCTACATTTGATTGAGTGAGAGAGGAAATTAAAAGCGAGGAAAAGGGGGGACCAAGCTGCAGATTTCATGTTATTTATGTTACCCACGTAAAGTGGGTGTAGAGAAATTGTCTATAGACTCATTAATTGTTCCTCTCCACGGATATCTTTAGTAAAAGGCGAAAGATATATTCGTGGTTTGAAGAGAAACCAGAGTAACCCGACTTGCACAAACATTGAATATACAGAATAATGTAAATGTTTTCTGAGAGAAGGTGTTTGCGAAAATGAACTTTTTGCAAACATCCTTAAATTCTACTCAATAAGTATCTACAAATGGCACATTTATGCCGGAGAACCATGTTGGCAAATTATGAATTTTATAGATTTTTCATATTTTTGTTGTGTAACAACGTGATCATATTACACCGAATGGAGCCACGGCAATGCACATACACGCAGTAAAAGAACGAATATACAACGTATGCGTAATGCAACCATGTATTTCACTTTGTCAAACACGCTAAACTATAGAAAACAACTTATTGGATTGAAAAAACATGCTCTTAAACTAATCGCTACTTTGCCGTGAATAACACTAAAACTGAAACGATACAGAGAAGAGTAGCGTCATGGCGCATGGTGCACGCAAAGACATCTTTGTAAATCACTCTCTTTATATTGGGCTTGACAAACTTCTGCAACTGCTTCTTTCTAATTTCTTTGCTTCCCCTCTAAGCACGAACTAAAACTAAGTCTATACTAGTCAAAGTGTTTTCGATTTTTTTTTATTTACATGTGGTCTTTTTTTTTTTTTAGGTAATGCTACATTTGATTGAGTGAGAGAGGAAATTAAAAGCGAGGAAAAGGGGGGGACCAAGCTGCAGATTTCATGTTATTTATGTTACCCACGTAAAGTGGGTGTAGAGAAATTGTCTATAGACTCATTTATTGTTCCTCTCCACGGATATCTTTAGTAAAAGGCGAAAGATATATTCGTGGTTTGAAGAGAATCCAGAGTAACCCGACTTGCACAAACATTGAATATACAGAATAATGTAAATGTTTTCTGAGAGAAGGTGTTTGCGAAAATGAACTTTTTGCAAACATCCTTAAATTCTACTCAATAAGTATCTACAAATGGCACATTTATGCCGGAGAACCATGTTGGCAAATTATGAATTTTATAGATTTTTCATATTTTTGTTGTGTAACAACGTGATCATATTACACCGAATGAAGCCACGGCAATGCACATACACGCAGTAAAAGAACGAATATACAACGTATGCGTAATGCAACCATGTATTTCACTTTGTCAAACACGCTAAACTATAGAAAACAACTTATTGGATTGAAAAAACATGCTCTTAAACTAATCGCTACTTTGCCGTGAATAACACTAAAACTGAAACGATACAGAGAAGAGTAGCGTCATGGCGCATGGTGCACGCAAAGACATCTTTGTAAATCACTCTCTTTATATTGGGCTTGACAAACTTCTGCAACTGCTTCTTTCTAATTTCTTTGCTTCCCCTCTAAGCACGAACTAAAACTAAGTCTATACTAGTCAAAGTGTTTTCGATTTTTTTTTATTTACATGTGGTCTTTTTTTTTTTTTAGGTAATGCTACATTTGATTGAGTGAGAGAGGAAATTAAAAGCGAGGAAAAGGGGGGGACCAAGCTGCAGATTTCATGTTATTTATGTTACCCGCGTAAAGTGGGTGTAGAGAAATTGTCTATAGACTCATTAATTGTTCCTCTCCACGGATATCTTTAGTAAAAGGCGAAAGATATATTCGTGGTTTGAAGAGAATCCAGAGTAACCCGACTTGCACAAACATTGAATATACAGAATAATGTAAATGTTTTCTGAGAGAAGGTGTTTGCGAAAATGAACTTTTTGCAAACATCCTTAAATTCTACTCAATAAGTATCTACAAATGGCACATTTATGCCGGAGAACCATGTTGGCAAATTATGAATTTTATAGATTTTTCATATTTTTGTTGTGTAACAACGTGATCATATTACACCGAATGGAGCCACGGCAATGCACATACACGCAGTAAAAGAACGAATATACAACGTATGCGTAATGCAACCATGTATTTCACTTTGTCAAACACGCTAAACTATAGAAAACAACTTATTGGATTGAAAAAACATGCTCTTAAACTAATCGCTACTTTGCCGTGAATAACACTAAAACTGAAACGATACAGAGAAGAGTAGCGTCATGGCGCATGGTGCACGCAAAGACATCTTTGTAAATCACTCTCTTTATATTGGGCTTGACAAACTTCTGCAACTGCTTCTTTCTAATTTCTTTGCTTCCCCTCTAAGCACGAACTAAAACTAAGTCTATACTAGTCAAAGTGTTTTCGATTTTTTTTTATTTACATGTGGTCTTTTTTTTTTTTTAGGTAATGCTACATTTGATTGAGTGAGAGAGTAAATTAAAAGCGAGGAAAAGGGGGGGACCAAGCTGCAGATTTCATGTTATTTATGTTACCCACGTAAAGTGGGTGTAGAGAAATTGTCTATAGACTCATTAATTGTTCCTCTCCACGGATATCTTTAGTAAAAGGCGAAAGATATATTCGTGGTTTGAAGAGAATCCAGAGTAACCCGACTTGCACAAACATTGAATATACAGAATAATGTAAATGTTTTCTGAGAGAAGGTGTTTGCGAAAATGAACTTTTTGCAAACATCCTTAAATTCTACTCAATAAGTATCTACAAATGGCACATTTATGCCGGAGAACCATGTTGGCAAATTATGAATTTTATAGATTTTTCATATTTTTGTTGTGTAACAACGTGATCATATTACACCGAATGGAGCCACGGCAATGCACATACACGCAGTAAAAGAACGAATATACAACGTATGCGTAATGCAACCATGTATTTCACTTTGTCAAACACGCTAAACTATAGAAAACAACTTATTGGATTGAAAAAACATGCTCTTAAACTAATCGCTACTTTGCCGTGAATAACACTAAAACTGAAACGATACAGAGAAGAGTAGCGTCATGGCGCATGGTGCACGCAAAGACATCTTTGTAAATCACTCTCTTTATATTGGGCTTGACAAACTTCTGCAACTGCTTCTTTCTAATTTCTTTGCTTCCCCTCTAAGCACGAACTAAAACTAAGTCTATACTAGTCAAAGTGTTTTCGATTTTTTTTTATTTACATGTGGTCTTTTTTTTTTTTAGGTAATGCTACATTTGATTGAGTGAGAGAGTAAATTAAAAGCGAGGAAAAGGGGGGGACCAAGCTGCAGATTTCATGTTATTTATGTTACCCACGTAAAGTGGGTGTAGAGAAATTGTCTATAAACTCATTAATTGTTCCTCTCCACGGATATCTTTAGTAAAAGGCGAAAGATATATTCGTGGTTTGAAGAGAATCCAGAGTAACCCGACTTGCACAAACATTGAATATACAGAATAATGTAAATGTTTTCTGAGAGAAGGTGTTTGCGAAAATGAACTTTTTGCAAACATCCTTAAACTCTACTCAATAAGTATCTACAAATGGCACATTTATGCCGGAGAACCATGTTGGCAAATTATGAATTTTATAGATTTTTCATATTTTTGTTGTGTAACAACGTGATCATATTACACCGAATGGAGCCACGGCAATGCACATACACGCAGTAAAAGAACGAATATACAACGTATGCGTAATGCAACCATGTATTTCACTTTGTCAAACACGCTAAACTATAGAAAACAACTTATTGGATTGAAAAAACATGCTCTTAAACTAATCGCTACTTTGCCGTGAATAACACTAAAACTGAAACGATACAGAGAAGAGTAGCGTCATGGCGCATGGTGCACGCAAAGACATCTTTGTAAATCACTCTCTTTATATTGGGCTTGACAAACTTCTGCAACTGCTTCTTTCTAATTTCTTTGCTTCCCCTCTAAGCACGAACTAAAACTAAGTCTATACTAGTCAAAGTGTTTTCGATTTTTTTTTATTTACATGTGGTCTTTTTTTTTTTTAGGTAATGCTACATTTGATTGAGTGAGAGAGGAAATTAAAAGCGAGGAAAAGGGGGGACCAAGCTGCAGATTTCATGTTATTTATGTTACCCACGTAAAGTGGGTGTAGAGAAATTGTCTATAGACTCATTAATTGTTCCTCTCCACGGATATCTTTAGTAAAAGGCGAAAGATATATTCGTGGTTTGAAGAGAAACCAGAGTAACCCGACTTGCACAAACATTGAATATACAGAATAATGTAAATGTTTTCTGAGAGAAGGTGTTTGCGAAAATGAACTTTTTGCAAACATCCTTAAACTCTACTCAATAAGTATCTACAAATGGCACATTTATGCCGGAGAACCATGTTGGCAAATTATGAATTTTATAGATTTTTCATATTTTTGTTGTGTAACAACGTGATCATATTACACCGAATGGAGCCACGGCAATGCACATACACGCAGTAAAAGAACGAATATACAACGTATGCGTAATGCAACCATGTATTTCACTTTGTCAAACACGCTAAACTATAGAAAACAACTTATTGGATTGAAAAAAACATGCTCTTAAACTAATCGCTACTTTGCCGTGAATAACACTAAAACTGAAACGATACAGAGAAGAGTAGCGTCATGGCGCATGGTGCACGCAAAGACATCTTTGTAAATCACTCTCTTTATATTGGGCTTGACAAACTTCTGCAACTGCTTCTTTCTAATTTCTTTGCTTCCCCTCTAAGCACGAACTAAAACTAAGTCTATACTAGTCAAAGTGTTTTCGATTTTTTTTTATTTACATGTGGTCTTTTTTTTTTTTTAGGTAATGCTACATTTGATTGAGTGAGAGAGGAAATTAAAAGCGAGGAAAAGGGGGGACCAAGCTGCAGATTTCATGTTATTTATGTTACCCACGTAAAGTGGGTGTAGAGAAATTGTCTATAGACTCATTAATTGTTCCTCTCCACGGATATCTTTAGTAAAAGGCGAAAGATATATTCGTGGTTTGAAGAGAAACCAGAGTAACCCGACTTGCTCAAACATTGAATATACAGAATAATGTAAATGTTTTCTGAGAGAAGGTGTTTGCGAAAATGAACTTTTTGCAAACATCCTTAAACTCTACTCAATAAGTATCTACAAATGGCACATTTATGCCGGAGAACCATGTTGGCAAATTATGAATTTTATAGATTTTTCATATTTTTGTTGTGTAACAACGTGATCATATTACACCGAATGGAGCCACGGCAATGCACATACACGCAGTAAAAGAACGAATATACAACGTATGCGTAATGCAACCATGTATTTCACTTTGTCAAACACGCTAAACTATAGAAAACAACTTATTGGATTGAAAAAACATGCTCTTAAACTAATCGCTACTTTGCCGTGAATAACACTAAAACTGAAACGATACAGAGAAGAGTAGCGTCATGGCGCATGGTGCACGCAAAGACATCTTTGTAAATCACTCTCTTTATATTGGGCTTGACAAACTTCTGCAACTGCTTCTTTCTAATTTCTTTGCTTCCCCTCTAAGCACGAACTAAAACTAAGTCTATACTAGTCAAAGTGTTTTCGATTTTTTTTTATTTACATGTGGTCTTTTTTTTTTTTTTAGGTAATGCTACATTTGATTGAGTGAGAGAGGAAATTAAAAGCGAGGAAAAGGGGGGACCAAGCTGCAGATTTCATGTTATTTATGTTATCCACGTAAAGTGGGTGTAGAGAAATTGTCTATAGACTCATTAATTGTTCCTCTCCACGGATATCTTTAGTAAAAGGCGAAAGATATATTCGTGGTTTGAAGAGAAACCAGAGTAACCCGACTTGCACAAACATTGAATATACAGAATAATGTAAATGTTTTCTGAGAGAAGGAGTTTGCGAAAATGAACTTTTTGCAAACATCCTTAAACTCTACTCAATAAGTATCTACAAATGGCACATTTATGCCGGAGAACCATGTTGGCAAATTATGAATTTTATAGATTTTTCATATTTTTGTTGTGTAACAACGTGATCATATTACACCGAATGGAGCCACGGCAATGCACATACCCAGTCAGCAGACTAACAGTGGGCCAACGTTGGCAAATTGTCGGTCCGTTGGTCGCAAGTTTATGTTGGCTGCACAACATTGGCTCAACGTTGGCAAATTGTCGGTCCGTTGGTCGCAATTTTATGTTGGCTGCACAACATTGGCCCAACGTTGGCAAATTGTCGGTACATTGGTCGCACGTTGGTGTCGGCTGCACAACATTGGCCCAACGTTGGTCTGTTGTTGTAAATTCATATTATTATCTCATGTTAGTTATAAATAATCGGGCAAATGTTGGCATTATGTTAGTAGCAACATAGGGCCGATATGAAATTTTGTTAATGGAATTGATCATATAATATTTTACGCTTTATTTCTCTTGGGATGCGGATAATTTCGATTGCAGCAGGCTTTATGAAAAGTTTATGTTATACTGAAAGTGTTTATCAACTGAAAATACATTTACAACTCTATGTTGGGCCAATGCTGGCCCAACGTTGCGTGATCATATATAATACTCTATATATAAGTCAGGCAAAATTTATACTGGAATATCATTACTGTAATAAAAAAAAATGTATATCGTAAACATAGATTGCCTGGTTAAAAATTAAAAAATATTGCAATTATTTATAATAACTTTATTCATTAAACTTTGTGAAACATAATAATAGCAATTATATGCAGAGTGATATTTGATACAACCAGTCTGTTAATCAAGCCCATTCTGATAAGGTTGACCATGTGTTCGACAAATTTCAAAGATAGTTGCTATGGAAATTAAGTTTATAGGAAATCTGAATGTAATGGGATGGTCACTTTTGTGATTATTTCCTGTTGTGTATTTGTAAGAAATCAGTGATACGAAGAAAACAAAAAGAGAAAATCATGTCATCTGGGATTCAAAGAGAAAGATAGTAACATGTAAGTTATAACTTTAAAAAATCTGATAAATATACGATTTAGAATGACAAATACAATCTGATTTTTTAATCTGAGGGATGTTGTTAAAAATCAAAACATATATTAATTTCTATCATTTTATAATGCTGATCTTGAAGTTTATACGTTTCGGGCGAAATATTTTCTAGATTTTAAATCATTTCAATCCTATTATTTATCATGAAATATTTGCCACTGAACATAAGTATCTTCAAACAAATGGTAAACTTATATCAATCTTTAACCACAACATGTATGATCATTACTGAAGTTAATGGAATAAAATTGTCTTAAGATGTACCTTATTCCGTAATGTTTCAAAAATGTGGTATAATGATTGCTACTTCATTAAAATATAAATGAATATGTTAGTTTTATTGTATTTCTAAATCGCATGCAAACAGATACGATATATTTGTGAAACCTGATGTTATACACACTTAAATGTGTAACAGTGTTTTTATATATCAAATATATAACTGTTCATTAATACACATCTGAATTATTCTCTATATATCATGTATATTACGAATATACAAAGTATGATACCGAATTCTGAATTAATAGTAAATAAGGGTTTGTTATACCCACAAATCCGTCTAATACTAATGAATTTCTGACCATTATACAAATAACCAATATAAAAAATGGTTATTTAAGATTTAATTTGTATTAAATAGTATTTAAACTATTTAGAATATACATTAATTTATATTACATATCTAGAAGGGAGATTACGCACGCATGCATTAGACAAATACGCAATTCAAGTTTACTTATAACTTAATTACAGATTCGGTTAGAAAAAAAATAACATAGCTGCAAAGAGTCTTCGGATTAGAAGATGGATGATGCAGCTAAAGATTGGCGGCGCTTAAGCCTTGACAGAGAAGGTGGCAAGAAGCAGAGAAGGGAAAAACGAATAACATATATAAATAATAATGACACTGTTGAAGTTCAAATTGAGGAGGACACTACTCGTGGTGACGACCAATGATATCAAATTTAAAATAAATAAAGTTTCATCTTCTGATTATTTAATTTTCATTCTGGATCTGGAAACAATACAACTAAAATTACATCTCCGAAAAAAACTATTTGTATGATCGCCTAACCATAAGCCATACGTCATTTGTTCTGTTAAAGAAATAAATGAAATTGATATGAAAAAAAGAAGATGTGGTATGATTGCTAATGAGACAACTCTTTACAAGACAGCAAATGACACAGAGTTTATCTGGTCGATCCATCAAACATTGCCAAAGAAATATCTTGGCGTCACACAATAAATAAAATTAAAGAGGCAAAGTTCATGAAAAAAACAAGGACAGTAACAACAATGGGTAATACAAAAATACAGAATTGCTACCTTAAACTTTGGCAGTTTGGAACACAATTAAAAAAGATCAAAGTTCTACGGAGTATTTATCATATACAGCCCCTCATGCAGCATCCATTGTAATTTGGTTGAAACAATAGACCAACGTATTGCCAACATAAAAATGAGAAATACCTACCTTGGACCAACATAGTGCCAACATAAGAGAAGATATTTCTACGTTGGTCCAACGTTGTGCTAACATGGATTTCGTTTTTCATACAATGGGCCAACGTTGGCTCTATGTTATTGCATATAACCGTACAACGTTGGGCCAACATGAAGCCATCATGTTGGGCCAACGTAGGCCCACTTTGCACTTATACGTTGGGCCAACGTTAAAATACAACGATGGGCCAATGCAATGATATACGTTGTGCCAATGTTGGGCCAACATACTCATGTTGTCTGGGTACACGCAGTAAAAGAACGAATATACAACGTATGCGTAATGCAACCATGTATTTCACTTTGTCAAACACGCTAAACTATAGAAAACAACTTATTGGATTGAAAAAACATGCTCTTAAACTAATCGCTACTTTGCCGTGAATAACACTAAAACTGAAACGATACAGAGAAGAGTAGCGTCATGGCGCATGGTGCACGCAAAGACATCTTTGTAAATCACTCTCTTTATATTGGGCTTGACAAACTTCTGCAACTGCTTCTTTCTAATTTCTTTGCTTCCCCTCTAAGCACGAACTAAAACTAAGTCTATACTAGTCAAAGTGTTTTCGATTTTTTTTTATTTACATGTGGTCTTTTTTTTTTTTTAGGTAATGCTACATTTGATTGAGTGAGAGAGGAAATTAAAAGCGAGGAAAAGGGGGGACCAAGCTGCAGATTTCATGTTATTTATGTTACCCACGTAAAGTGGGTGTAGAGAAATTGTCTATAGACTCATTAATTGTTCCTCTCCACGGATATCTTTAGTAAAAGGCGAAAGATATATTCGTGGTTTGAAGAGAAACCAGAGTAACCCGACTTGCTCAAACATTGAATATACAGAATAATGTAAATGTTTTCTGAGAGAAGGTGTTTGCGAAAATGAACTTTTTGCAAACATCCTTAAACTCTACTCAATAAGTATCTACAAATGGCACATTTATGCCGGAGAACCATGTTGGCAAATTATGAATTTTATAGATTTTTCATATTTTTGTTGTGTAACAACGTGATCATATTACACCGAATGGAGCCACGGCAATGCACATACACGCAGTAAAAGAACGAATATACAACGTATGCGTAATGCAACCATGTATTTCACTTTGTCAAACACGCTAAACTATAGAAAACAACTTATTGGATTGAAAAAACATGCTCTTAAACTAATCGCTACTTTGCCGTGAATAACACTAAAACTGAAACGATACAGAGAAGAGTAGCGTCATGGCGCATGGTGCACGCAAAGACATCTTTGTAAATCACTCTCTTTATATTGGGCTTGACAAACTTCTGCAACTGCTTCTTTCTAATTTCTTTGCTTCCCCTCTAAGCACGAACTAAAACTAAGTCTATACTAGTCAAAGTGTTTTCGATTTTTTTTTATTTACATGTGGTCTTTTTTTTTTTTTAGGTAATGCTACATTTGATTGAGTGAGAGAGGAAATTAAAAGCGAGGAAAAGGGGGGACCAAGCTGCAGATTTCATGTTATTTATGTTATCCACGTAAAGTGGGTGTAGAGAAATTGTCTATAGACTCATTAATTGTTCCTCTCCACGGATATCTTTAGTAAAAGGCGAAAGATATATTCGTGGTTTGAAGAGAAACCAGAGTAACCCGACTTGCACAAACATTGAATATACAGAATAATGTAAATGTTTTCTGAGAGAAGGAGTTTGCGAAAATGAACTTTTTGCAAACATCCTTAAACTCTACTCAATAAGTATCTACAAATGGCACATTTATGCCGGAGAACCATGTTGGCAAATTATGAATTTTATAGATTTTTCATATTTTTGTTGTGTAACAACGTGATCATAATACACCGAATGGAGCCACGGCAATGCACATACACGCAGTAAAAGAACGAATATACAACGTATGCGTAATGCAACCATGTATTTCACTTTGTCAAACACGCTAAACTATAGAAAACAACTTATTGGATTGAAAAAACATGCTCTTAAACTAATCGCTACTTTGCCGTGAATAACACTAAAACTGAAACGATACAGAGAAGAGTAGCGTCATGGCGCATGGTGCACGCAAAGACATCTTTGTAAATCACTCTCTTTATATTGGGCTTGACAAACTTCTGCAACTGCTTCTTTCTAATTTCTTTGCTTCCCCTCTAAGCACGAACTAAAACTAAGTCTATACTAGTCAAAGTGTTTTCGATTTTTTTTTATTTACATGTGGTCTTTTTTTTTTTTTAGGTAATGCTACATTTGATTGAGTGAGAGAGGAAATTAAAAGCGAGGAAAAGGGGGGACCAAGCTGCAGATTTCATGTTATTTATGTTACCCACGTAAAGTGGGTGTAGAGAAATTGTCTATAGACTCATTAATTGTTCCTCTCCACGGATATCTTTAGTAAAAGGCGAAAGATATATTCGTGGTTTGAAGAGAAACCAGAGTAACCCGACTTGCACAAACATTGAATATACAGAATAATGTAAATGTTTTCTGAGAGAAGGTGTTTGCGAAAATGAACTTTTTGCAAACATCCTTAAACTCTACTCAATAAGTATCTACAAATGGCACATTTATGCCGGAGAACCATGTTGGCAAATTATGAATTTTATAGATTTTTCATATTTTTGTTGTGTAACAACGTGATCATATTACACCGAATGGAGCCACGGCAATGCACATACACGCAGTAAAAGAACGAATATACAACGTATGCGTAATGCAACCATGTATTTCACTTTGTCAAACACGCTAAACTTTAGAAAACAACTTATTGGATTGAAAAAACATGCTCTTAAACTAATCGCTACTTTGCCGTGAATAACACTAAAACTGAAACGATACAGAGAAGAGTAGCGTCATGGCGCATGGTGCACGCAAAGACATCTTTGTAAATCACTCTCTTTATATTGGGCTTGACAAACTTCTGCAACTGCTTCTTTCTAATTTCTTTGCTTCCCCTCTAAGCACGAACTAAAACTAAGTCTATACTAGTCAAAGTGTTTTCGATTTTTTTTTATTTACATGTGGTCTTTTTTTTTTTTTAGGTAATGCTACATTTGATTGAGTGAGAGAGGAAATTAAAAGCGAGGAAAAGGGGGGACCAAGCTGCAGATTTCATGTTATTTATGTTACCCACGTAAAGTGGGTGTAGAGAAATTGTCTATAGACTCATTAATTGTTCCTCTCCACGGATATCTTTAGTAAAAGGCGAAAGATATATTCGTGGTTTGAAGAGAAACCAGAGTAACCCGACTTGCACAAACATTGAATATACAGAATAATGTAAATGTTTTCTGAGAGAAGGTGTTTGCGAAAATGAACTTTTTGCAAACATCCTTAAACTCTACTCAATAAGTATCTACAAATGGCACATTTACGCCGGAGAACCATGTTGGCAAATTATGAATTTTATAGATTTTTCATATTTTTGTTGTGTAACAACGTGATCATATTACACCGAATGGAGCCACGGCAATGCACATACACGCAGTAAAAGAACGAATATACAACGTATGCGTAATGCAACCATGTATTTCACTTTGTCAAACACGCTAAACTATAGAAAACAACTTATTGGATTGAAAAAACATGCTCTTAAACTAATCGCTACTTTGCCGTGAATAACACTAAAACTGAAACGATACAGAGAAGAGTAGCGTCATGGCGCATGGTGCACGCAAAGACATCTTTGTAAATCACTCTCTTTATATTGGGCTTGACAAACTGCTGCAACTGCTTCTTTCTAATTTCTTTGCTTCCCCTCTAAGCACGAACTAAAACTAAGTCTATACTAGTCAAAGTGTTTTCGATTTTTTTTTATTTACATGTGGTCTTTTTTTTTTTTTAGGTAATGCTACATTTGATTGAGTGAGAGAGGAAATTAAAAGCGAGGAAAAGGGGGGACCAAGCTGCAGATTTCATGTTATTTATGTTACCCACGTAAAGTGGGTGTAGAGAAATTGTCTATAGACTCATTAATTGTTCCTCTCCACGGATATCTTTAGTAAAAGGCGAAAGATATATTCGTGGTTTGAAGAGAAACCAGAGTAACCCGACTTGCACAAACATTGAATATACAGAATAATGTAAATGTTTTCTGAGAGAAGGTGTTTGCGAAAATGAACTTTTTGCAAACATCCTTAAACTCTACTCAATAAGTATCTACAAATGGCACATTTATGCCGGAGAACCATGTTGGCAAATTATGAATTTTATAGATTTTTCATATTTTTGTTGTGTAACAACGTGATCATATTACACCGAATGGAGCCACGGCAATGCACATACACGCAGTAAAAGAACGAATATACAACGTATGCGTAATGCAACCATGTATTTCACTTTGTCAAACACGCTAAACTATAGAAAACAACTTATTGGATTGAAAAAACATGCTCTTAAACTAATCGCTACTTTGCCGTGAATAACACTAAAACTGAAACGATACAGAGAAGAGTAGCGTCATGGCGCATGGTGCACGCAAAGACATCTTTGTAAATCACTCTCTTTATATTGGGCTTGACAAACTTCTGCAACTGCTTCTTTCTAATTTCTTTGCTTCCCCTCTAAGCACGAACTAAAACTAAGTCTATACTAGTCAAAGTGTTTTCGATTTTTTTTTATTTACATGTGGTCTTTTTTTTTTTTAGGTAATGCTACATTTGATTGAGTGAGAGAGGAAATTAAAAGCGAGGAAAAGGGGGGACCAAGCTGCAGATTTCATGTTATTTATGTTACCCACGTAAAGTGGGTGTAGAGAAATTGTCTATAGACTCATTAATTGTTCCTCTCCACGGATATCTTTAGTAAAAGGCGAAAGATATATTCGTGGTTTGAAGAGAAACCAGAGTAACCCGACTTGCACAAACATTGAATATACAGAATAATGTAAATGTTTTCTGAGAGAAGGTGTTTGCGAAAATGAACTTTTTGCAAACATCCTTAAACTCTACTCAATAAGTATCTACAAATGGCACATTTATGCCGGAGAACCATGTTGGCAAATTATGAATTTTATAGATTTTTCATATTTTTGTTGTGTAACAACGTGATCATATTACACCGAATGGAGCCACGGCAATGCACATACACGCAGTAAAAGAACGAATATACAACGTATGCGTAATGCAACCATGTATTTCACTTTGTCAAACACGCTAAACTATAGAAAACAACTTATTGGATTGAAAAAACATGCTCTTAAACTAATCGCTACTTTGCCGTGAATAACACTATAACTGAAACGATACAGAGAAGAGTAGCGTCATGGCGCATGGTGCACGCAAAGACATCTTTGTAAATCACTCTCTTTATATTGGGCTTGACAAACTTCTGCAACTGCTTCTTTCTAATTTCTTTGCTTCCCCTCTAAGCACGAACTAAAACTAAGTCTATACTAGTCAAAGTGTTTTCGATTTTTTTTTATTTACATGTGGTCTTTTTTTTTTTTTAGGTAATGCTACATTTGATTGAGTGAGAGAGGAAATTAAAAGCGAGGAAAAGGGGGGACCAAGCTGCAGATTTCATGTTATTTATGTTACCCACGTAAAGTGGGTGTAGAGAAATTGTCTATAGACTCATTAATTGTTCCTCTCCACGGATATCTTTAGTAAAAGGCGAAAGATATATTCGTGGTTTGAAGAGAAACCAGAGTAACCCGACTTGCACAAACATTGAATATACAGAATAATGTAAATGTTTTCTGAGAGAAGGTGTTTGCGAAAATGAACTTTTTGCAAACATCCTTAAACTCTACTCAATAAGTATCTACAAATGGCACATTTATGCCGGAGAACCATGTTGGCAAATTATGAATTTTATAGATTTTTCATATTTTTGTTGTGTAACAACGTGATCATATTACACCGAATGGAGCCACGGCAATGCACATACACGCAGTAAAAGAACGAATATACAACGTATGCGTAATGCAACCATGTATTTCACTTTGTCAAACACGCTAAAATATAGAAAACAACTTATTGGATTGAAAAAACATGCTCTTAAACTAATCGCTACTTTGCCGTGAATAACACTAAAACTGAAACGATACAGAGAAGAGTAGCGTCATGGCGCATGGTGCACGCAAAGACATCTTTGTAAATCACTCTCTTTATATTGGGCTTGACAAACTTCTGCAACTGCTTCTTTCTAATTTCTTTGCTTCCCCTCTAAGCACGAACTAAAACTAAGTCTATACTAGTCAAAGTGTTTTCGATTTTTTTTTATTTACATGTGGTCTTTTTTTTTTTTTAGGTAATGCTACATTTGATTGAGTGAGAGAGGAAATTAAAAGCGAGGAAAAGGGGGGACCAAGCTGCAGATTTCATGTTATTTATGTTACCCACGTAAAGTGGGTGTAGAGAAATTGTCTATAGACTCATTAATTGTTCCTCTCCACGGATATCTTTAGTAAAAGGCGAAAGATATATTCGTGGTTTGAAGAGAAACCAGAGTAACCCGACTTGCACAAACATTGAATATACAGAATAATGTAAATGTTTTCTGAGAGAAGGTGTTTGCGAAAATGAACTTTTTGCAAACATCCTTAAACTCTACTCAATAAGTATCTACAAATGGCACATTTATGCCGGAGAACCATGTTGGCAAATTATGAATTTTATAGATTTTTCATATTTTTGTTGTGTAACAACGTGATCATATTACACCGAATGGAGCCACGGCAATGCACATACACGCAGTAAAAGAACGAATATACAACGTATGCGTAATGCAACCATGTATTTCACTTTGTCAAACACGCTAAACTATAGAAAACAACTTATTGGATTGAAAAAACATGCTCTTAAACTAATCGCTACTTTGCCGTGAATAACACTAAAACTGAAACGATACAGAGAAGAGTAGCGTCATGGCGCATGGTGCACGCAAAGACATCTTTGTAAATCACTCTCTTTATATTGGGCTTGACAAACTTCTGCAACTGCTTCTTTCTAATTTCTTTGCTTCCCCTCTAAGCACGAACTAAAACTAAGTCTATACTAGTCAAAGTGTTTTCGATTTTTTTTTATTTACATGTGGTCTTTTTTTTTTTTTAGGTAATGCTACATTTGATTGAGTGAGAGAGGAAATTAAAAGCGAGGAAAAGGGGGGACCAAGCTGCAGATTTCATGTTATTTATGTTACCCACGTAAAGTGGGTGTAGAGAAATTGTCTATAGACTCATTAATTGTTCCTCTCCACGGATATCTTTAGTAAAAGGCGAAAGATATATTCGTGGTTTGAAGAGAAACCAGAGTAACCCGACTTGCACAAACATTGAATGTACAGAATAATGTAAATGTTTTCTGAGAGAAGGTGTTTGCGAAAATGAACTTTTTGCAAACATCCTTAAACTCTACTCAATAAGTATCTACAAATGGCACATTTATGCCGGAGAACCATGTTGGCAAATTATGAATTTTATAGATTTTTCATATTTTTGTTGTGTAACAACGTGATCATATTACACCGAATGGAGCCACGGCAATGCACATACACGCAGTAAAAGAACGAATATACAACGTATGCGTAATGCAACCATGTATTTCACTTTGTCAAACACGCTAAACTATAGAAAACAACTTATTGGATTGAAAAAACATGCTCTTAAACTAATCGCTACTTTGCCGTGAATAACACTAAAACTGAAACGATACAGAGAAGAGTAGCGTCATGGCGCATGGTGCACGCAAAGACATCTTTGTAAATCACTCTCTTTATATTGGGCTTGACAAACTTCTGCAACTGCTTCTTTCTAATTTCTTTGCTTCCCCTCTAAGCACGAACTAAAACTAAGTCTATACTAGTCAAAGTGTTTTCGATTTTTTTTTATTTACATGTGGTCTTTTTTTTTTTTTTAGGTAATGCTACATTTGATTGAGTGAGAGAGGAAATTAAAAGCGAGGAAAAGGGGGGACCAAGCTGCAGATTTCATGTTATTTATGTTACCCACGTAAAGTGGGTGTAGAGAAATTGTCTATAGACTCATTAATTGTTCCTCTCCACGGATATCTTTAGTAAAAGGCGAAAGATATATTCGTGGTTTGAAGAGAAACCAGAGTAACCCGACTTGCACAAACATTGAATATACAGAATAATGTAAATGTTTTCTGAGAGAAGGTGTTTGCGAAAATGAACTTTTTGCAAACATCCTTAAACTCTACTCAATAAGTATCTACAAATGGCACATTTATGCCGGAGAACCATGTTGGCAAATTATGAATTTTATAGATTTTTCATATTTTTGTTGTGTAACAACGTGATCATATTACACCGAATGGAGCCACGGCAATGCACATACACGCAGTAAAAGAACGAATATACAACGTATGCGTAATGCAACCATGTATTTCACTTTGTCAAACACGCTAAACTATAGAAAACAACTTATTGGATTGAAAAAACATGCTCTTAAACTAATCGCTACTTTGCCGTGAATAACACTAAAACTGAAACGATACAGAGAAGAGTAGCGTCATGGCGCATGGTGCACGCAAAGACATCTTTGTAAATCACTCTCTTTATATTGGGCTTGACAAACTTCTGCAACTGCTTCTTTCTAATTTCTTTGCTTCCCCTCTAAGCACGAACTAAAACTAAGTCTATACTAGTCAAAGTGTTTTCGATTTTTTTTTATTTACATGTGGTCTTTTTTTTTTTTTAGGTAATGCTACATTTGATTGAGTGAGAGAGGAAATTAAAAGCGAGGAAAAGGGGGGACCAAGCTGCAGATTTCATGTTATTTATGTTACCCACGTGAAGTGGGTGTAGAGAAATTGTCTATAGACTCATTAATTGTTCCTCTCCACGGATATCTTTAGTAAAAGGCGAAAGATATATTCGTGGTTTGAAGAGAAACCAGAGTAACCCGACTTGCACAAACATTGAATATACAGAATAATGTAAATGTTTTCTGAGAGAAGGTGTTTGCGAAAATGAACTTTTTGCAAACATCCTTAAACTCTACTCAATAAGTATCTACAAATGGCACATTTATGCCGGAGAACCATGTTGGCAAATTATGAATTTTATAGATTTTTCATATTTTTGTTGTGTAACAACGTGATCATATTACACCGAATGGAGCCACGGCAATGCACATACACGCAGTAAAAGAACGAATATACAACGTATGCGTAATGCAACCATGTATTTCACTTTGTCAAACACGCTAAACTATAGAAAACAACTTATTGGATTGAAAAAACATGCTCTTAAACTAATCGCTACTTTGCCGTGAATAACACTAAAACTGAAACGATACAGAGAAGAGTAGCGTCATGGCGCATGGTGCACGCAAAGACATCTTTGTAAATCACTCTCTTTATATTGGGCTTGACAAACTTCTGCAACTGCTTCTTTCTAATTTCTTTGCTTCCCCTCTAAGCACGAACTAAAACTAAGTCTATACTAGTCAAAGTGTTTTCGATTTTTTTTTATTTACATGTGGTCTTTTTTTTTTTTTAGGTAATGCTACATTTGATTGAGTGAGAGAGGAAATTAAAAGCGAGGAAAAGGGGGGACCAAGCTGCAGATTTCATGTTATTTATGTTATCCACGTAAAGTGGGTGTAGAGAAATTGTCTATAGACTCATTAATTGTTCCTCTCCACGGATATCTTTAGTAAAAGGCGAAAGATATATTCGTGGTTTGAAGAGAAACCAGAGTAACCCGACTTGCACAAACATTGAATATACAGAATAATGTAAATGTTTTCTGAGAGAAGGAGTTTGCGAAAATGAACTTTTTGCAAACATCCTTAAACTCTACTCAATAAGTATCTACAAATGGCACATTTATGCCGGAGAACCATGTTGGCAAATTATGAATTTTATAGATTTTTCATATTTTTGTTGTGTAACAACGTGATCATATTACACCGAATGGAGCCACGGCAATGCACATACACGCAGTAAAAGAACGAATATACAACGTATGCGTAATGCAACCATGTATTTCACTTTGTCAAACACGCTAAACTATAGAAAACAACTTATTGGATTGAAAAAACATGCTCTTAAACTAATCGCTACTTTGCCGTGAATAACACTAAAACTGAAACGATACAGAGAAGAGTAGCGTCATGGCGCATGGTGCACGCAAAGACATCTTTGTAAATCACTCTCTTTATATTGGGCTTGACAAACTTCTGCAACTGCTTCTTTCTAATTTCTTTGCTTCCCCTCTAAGCACGAACTAAAACTAAGTCTATACTAGTCAAAGTGTTTTCGATTTTTTTTTATTTACATGTGGTCCTTTTTTTTTTTAGGTAATGCTACATTTGATTGAGTGAGAGAGGAAATTAAAAGCGAGGAAAAGGGGGGACCAAGCTGCAGATTTCATGTTATTTATGTTACCCACGTAAAGTGGGTGTAGAGAAATTGTCTATAGACTCATTAATTGTTCCTCTCCACGGATATCTTTAGTAAAAGGCGAAAGATATATTCGTGGTTTGAAGAGAAACCAGAGTAACCCGACTTGCACAAACATTGAATATACAGAATAATGTAAAGGTTTTCTGAGAGAAGGAGTTTGCGAAAATGAACTTTTTGCAAACATCCTTAAACTCTACTCAATAAGTATCTACAAATGGCACATTTATGCCGGAGAACCATGTTGGCAAATTATGAATTTTATAGATTTTTCATATTTTTGTTGTGTAACAACGTGATCATATTACACCGAATGGAGCCACGGCAATGCACATACACGCAGTAAAAGAACGAATATACAACGTATGCGTAATGCAACCATGTATTTCACTTTGTCAAACACGCTAAACTATAGAAAACAACTTATTGGATTGAAAAAACATGCTCTTAAACTAATCGCTACTTTGCCGTGAATAACACTAAAACTGAAACGATACAGAGAAGAGTAGCGTCATGGCGCATGGTGCACGCAAAGACATCTTTGTAAATCACTCTCTTTATATTGGGCTTGACAAACTTCTGCAACTGCTTCTTTCTAATTTCTTTGCTTCCCCTCTAAGCACGAACTAAAACTAAGTCTATACTAGTCAAAGTGTTTTCGATTTTTTTTTATTTACATGTGGTCTTTTTTTTTTTTTTTAGGTAATGCTACATTTGATTGAGTGAGAGAGGAAATTAAAAGCGAGGAAAAGGGGGGACCAAGCTGCAGATTTCATGTTATTTATGTTACCCACGTAAAGTGGGTGTAGAGAAATTGTCTATAGACTCATTAATTGTTCCTCTCCACGGATATCTTTAGTAAAAGGCGAAAGATATATTCGTGGTTTGAAGAGAAACCAGAGTAACCCGACTTGCACAAACATTGAATATACAGAATAATGTAAATGTTTTCTGAGAGAAGGTGTTTGCGAAAATGAACTTTTTGCAAACATCCTTAAACTCTACTCAATAAGTATCTACAAATGGCACATTTATGCCAGAGAACCATGTTGGCAAATTATGAATTTTATAGATTTTTCATATTTTTGTTGTGTAACAACGTGATCATATTACACCGAATGGAGCCACGGCAATGCACATACACGCAGTAAAAGAACGAATATACAACGTATGCGTAATGCAACCATGTATTTCACTTTGTCAAACACGCTAAACTATAGAAAACAACTTATTGGATTGAAAAAACATGCTCTTAAACTAATCGCTACTTTGCCGTGAATAACACTAAAACTGAAACGATACAGAGAAGAGTAGCGTCATGGCGCATGGTGCACGCAAAGACATCTTTGTAAATCACTCTCTTTATATTGGGCTTGACAAACTTCTGCAACTGCTTCTTTCTAATTTCTTTGCTTCCCCTCTAAGCACGAACTAAAACTAAGTCTATACTAGTCAAAGTGTTTTCGATTTTTTTTTATTTACATGTGGTCTTTTTTTTTTTTTTTAGGTAATGCTACATTTGATTGAGTGAGAGAGGAAATTAAAAGCGAGGAAAAGGGGGGACCAAGCTGCAGATTTCATGTTATTTATGTTACCCACGTAAAGTGGGTGTAGAGAAATTGTCTATAGACTCATTAATTGTTCCTCTCCACGGATATCTTTAGTAAAAGGCGAAAGATATATTCGTGGTTTGAAGAGAAACCAGAGTAACCCGACTTGCACAAACATTGAATATACAGAATAATGTAAATGTTTTCTGAGAGAAGGTGTTTGCGAAAATGAACTTTTTGCAAACATCCTTAAACTCTACTCAATAAGTATCTACAAATGGCACATTTATGCCGGAGAACCATGTTGGCAAATTATGAATTTTATAGATTTTTCATATTTTTGTTGTGTAACAACGTGATCATATTACACCGAATGGAGCCACGGCAATGCACATACACGCAGTAAAAGAACGAATATACAACGTATGCGTAATGCAACCATGTATTTCACTTTGTCAAACACGCTAAACTATAGAAAACAACTTATTGGATTGAAAAAACATGCTCTTAAACTAATCGCTACTTTGCCGTGAATAACACTAAAACTGAAACGATACAGAGAAGAGTAGCGTCATGGCGCATGGTGCACGCAAAGACATCTTTGTAAATCACTCTCTTTATATTGGGCTTGACAAACTGCTGCAACTGCTTCTTTCTAATTTCTTTGCTTCCCCTCTAAGCACGAACTAAAACTAAGTCTATACTAGTCAAAGTGTTTTCGATTTTTTTTTATTTACATGTGGTCTTTTTTTTTTTTTAGGTAATGCTACATTTGATTGAGTGAGAGAGGAAATTAAAAGCGAGGAAAAGGGGGGACCAAGCTGCAGATTTCATGTTATTTATGTTACCCACGTAAAGTGGGTGTAGAGAAATTGTCTATAGACTCATTAATTGTTCCTCTCCACGGATATCTTTAGTAAAAGGCGAAAGATATATTCGTGGTTTGAAGAGAAACCAGAGTAACCCGACTTGCACAAACATTGAATATACAGAATAATGTAAATGTTTTCTGAGAGAAGGTGTTTGCGAAAATGAACTTTTTGCAAACATCCTTAAACTCTACTCAATAAGTATCTACAAATGGCACATTTATGCCGGAGAACCATGTTGGCAAATTATGAATTTTATAGATTTTTCATATTTTTGTTGTGTAACAACGTGATCATATTACACCGAATGGAGCCACGGCAATGCACATACACGCAGTAAAAGAACGAATATACAACGTATGCGTAATGCAACCATGTATTTCACTTTGTCAAACACGCTAAACTATAGAAAACAACTTATTGGATTGAAAAAACATGCTCTTAAACTAATCGCTACTTTGCCGTGAATAACACTAAAACTGAAACGATACAGAGAAGAGTAGCGTCATGGCGCATGGTGCACGCAAAGACATCTTTGTAAATCACTCTCTTTATATTGGGCTTGACAAACTTCTGCAACTGCTTCTTTCTAATTTCTTTGCTTCCCCTCTAAGCACGAACTAAAACTAAGTCTATACTAGTCAAAGTGTTTTCGATTTTTTTTTATTTACATGTGGTCTTTTTTTTTTTTTAGGTAATGCTACATTTGATTGAGTGAGAGAGGAAATTAAAAGCGAGGAAAAGGGGGGACCAAGCTGCAGATTTCATGTTATTTATGTTACCCACGTAAAGTGGGTGTAGAGAAATTGTCTATAGACTCATTAATTGTTCCTCTCCACGGATATCTTTAGTAAAAGGCGAAAGATATATTCGTGGTTTGAAGAGAAACCAGAGTAACCCGACTTGCACAAACATTGAATATACAGAATAATGTAAATGTTTTCTGAGAGAAGGTGTTTGCGAAAATGAACTTTTTGCAAACATCCTTAAACTCTACTCAATAAGTATCTACAAATGGCACATTTATGCCGGAGAACCATGTTGGCAAATTATGAATTTTATAGATTTTTCATATTTTTGTTGTGTAACAACGTGATCATATTACACCGAATGGAGCCACGGCAATGCACATACACGCAGTAAAAGAACGAATATACAACGTATGCGTAATGCAACCATGTATTTCACTTTGTCAAACACGCTAAACTATAGAAAACAACTTATTGGATTGAAAAAACATGCTCTTAAACTAATCGCTACTTTGCCGTGAATAACACTAAAACTGAAACGATACAGAGAAGAGTAGCGTCATGGCGCATGGTGCACGCAAAGACATCTTTGTAAATCACTCTCTTTATATTGGGCTTGACAAACTTCTGCAACTGCTTCTTTCTAATTTCTTTGCTTCCCCTCTAAGCACGAACTAAAACTAAGTCTATACTAGTCAAAGTGTTTTCGATTTTTTTTTATTTACATGTGGTCTTTTTTTTTTTTTTAGGTAATGCTACATTTGATTGAGTGAGAGAGGAAATTAAAAGCGAGGAAAAGGGGGGACCAAGCTGCAGATTTCATGTTATTTATGTTACCCACGTAAAGTGGGTGTAGAGAAATTGTCTATAGACTCATTAATTGTTCCTCTCCACGGATATCTTTAGTAAAAGGCGAAAGATATATTCGTGGTTTGAAGAGAAACCAGAGTAACCCGACTTGCACAAACATTGAATATACAGAATAATGTAAATGTTTTCTGAGAGAAGGTGTTTGCGAAAATGAACTTTTTGCAAACATCCTTAAACTCTACTCAATAAGTATCTACAAATGGCACATTTATGCCGGAGAACCATGTTGGCAAATTATGAATTTTATAGATTTTTCATATTTTTGTTGTGTAACAACGTGATCATATTACACCGAATGGAGCCACGGCAATGCACATACACGCAGTAAAAGAACGAATATACAACGTATGCGTAATGCAACCATGTATTTCACTTTGTCAAACACGCTAAACTATAGAAAACAACTTATTGGATTGAAAAAACATGCTCTTAAACTAATCGCTACTTTGCCGTGAATAACACTAAAACTGAAACGATACAGAGAAGAGTAGCGTCATGGCGCATGGTGCACGCAAAGACATCTTTGTAAATCACTCTCTTTATATTGGGCTTGACAAACTTCTGCAACTGCTTCTTTCTAATTTCTTTGCTTCCCCTCTAAGCACGAACTAAAACTAAGTCTATACTAGTCAAAGTGTTTTCGATTTTTTTTTATTTACATGTGGTCTTTTTTTTTTTTTAGGTAATGCTACATTTGATTGAGTGAGAGAGGAAATTAAAAGCGAGGAAAAGGGGGGACCAAGCTGCAGATTTCATGTTATTTATGTTACCCACGTAAAGTGGGTGTAGAGAAATTGTCTATAGACTCATTAATTGTTCCTCTCCACGGATATCTTTAGTAAAAGGCGAAAGATATATTCGTGGTTTGAAGAGAAACCAGAGTAACCCGACTTGCACAAACATTGAATATACAGAATAATGTAAATGTTTTCTGAGAGAAGGTGTTTGCGAAAATGAACTTTTTGCAAACATCCTTAAACTCTACTCAATAAGTATCTACAAATGGCACATTTATGCCGGAGAACCATGTTGGCAAATTATGAATTTTATAGATTTTTCATATTTTTGTTGTGTAACAACGTGATCATATTACACCGAATGGAGCCACGGCAATGCACATACACGCAGTAAAAGAACGAATATACAACGTATGCGTAATGCAACCATGTATTTCACTTTGTCAAACACGCTAAACTATAGAAAACAACTTATTGGATTGAAAAAACATGCTCTTAAACTAATCGCTACTTTGCCGTGAATAACACTAAAACTGAAACGATACAGAGAAGAGTAGCGTCATGGCGCATGGTGCACGCAAAGACATCTTTGTAAATCACTCTCTTTATATTGGGCTTGACAAACTTCTGCAACTGCTTCTTTCTAATTTCTTTGCTTCCCCTCTAAGCACGAACTAAAACTAAGTCTATACTAGTCAAAGTGTTTTCGATTTTTTTTTATTTACATGTGGTCTTTTTTTTTTTTTAGGTAATGCTACATTTGATTGAGTGAGAGAGGAAATTAAAAGCGAGGAAAAGGGGGGACCAAGCTGCAGATTTCATGTTATTTATGTTACCCACGTAAAGTGGGTGTAGAGAAATTGTCTATAGACTCATTAATTGTTCCTCTCCACGGATATCTTTAGTAAAAGGCGAAAGATATATTCGTGGTTTGAAGAGAAACCAGAGTAACCCGACTTGCACAAACATTGAATGTACAGAATAATGTAAATGTTTTCTGAGAGAAGGTGTTTGCGAAAATGAACTTTTTGCAAACATCCTTAAACTCTACTCAATAAGTATCTACAAATGGCACATTTATGCCGGAGAACCATGTTGGCAAATTATGAATTTTATAGATTTTTCATATTTTTGTTGTGTAACAACGTGATCATATTACACCGAATGGAGCCACGGCAATGCACATACACGCAGTAAAAGAACGAATATACAACGTATGCGTAATGCAACCATGTATTTCACTTTGTCAAACACGCTAAACTATAGAAAACAACTTATTGGATTGAAAAAACATGCTCTTAAACTAATCGCTACTTTGCCGTGAATAACACTAAAACTGAAACGATACAGAGAAGAGTAGCGTCATGGCGCATGGTGCACGCAAAGACATCTTTGTAAATCACTCTCTTTATATTGGGCTTGACAAACTTCTGCAACTGCTTCTTTCTAATTTCTTTGCTTCCCCTCTAAGCACGAACTAAAACTAAGTCTATACTAGTCAAAGTGTTTTCGATTTTTTTTTATTTACATGTGGTCTTTTTTTTTTTTTTAGGTAATGCTACATTTGATTGAGTGAGAGAGGAAATTAAAAGCGAGGAAAAGGGGGGACCAAGCTGCAGATTTCATGTTATTTATGTTACCCACGTAAAGTGGGTGTAGAGAAATTGTCTATAGACTCATTAATTGTTCCTCTCCACGGATATCTTTAGTAAAAGGCGAAAGATATATTCGTGGTTTGAAGAGAAACCAGAGTAACCCGACTTGCACAAACATTGAATATACAGAATAATGTAAATGTTTTCTGAGAGAAGGTGTTTGCGAAAATGAACTTTTTGCAAACATCCTTAAACTCTACTCAATAAGTATCTACAAATGGCACATTTATGCCGGAGAACCATGTTGGCAAATTATGAATTTTATAGATTTTTCATATTTTTGTTGTGTAACAACGTGATCATATTACACCGAATGGAGCCACGGCAATGCACATACACGCAGTAAAAGAACGAATATACAACGTATGCGTAATGCAACCATGTATTTCACTTTGTCAAACACGCTAAACTATAGAAAACAACTTATTGGATTGAAAAAACATGCTCTTAAACTAATCGCTACTTTGCCGTGAATAACACTAAAACTGAAACGATACAGAGAAGAGTAGCGTCATGGCGCATGGTGCACGCAAAGACATCTTTGTAAATCACTCTCTTTATATTGGGCTTGACAAACTTCTGCAACTGCTTCTTTCTAATTTCTTTGCTTCCCCTCTAAGCACGAACTAAAACTAAGTCTATACTAGTCAAAGTGTTTTCGATTTTTTTTTATTTACATGTGGTCTTTTTTTTTTTTTAGGTAATGCTACATTTGATTGAGTGAGAGAGGAAATTAAAAGCGAGGAAAAGGGGGGACCAAGCTGCAGATTTCATGTTATTTATGTTACCCACGTAAAGTGGGTGTAGAGAAATTGTCTATAGACTCATTAATTGTTCCTCTCCACGGATATCTTTAGTAAAAGGCGAAAGATATATTCGTGGTTTGAAGAGAAACCAGAGTAACCCGACTTGCACAAACATTGAATATACAGAATAATGTAAATGTTTTCTGAGAGAAGGTGTTTGCGAAAATGAACTTTTTGCAAACATCCTTAAACTCTACTCAATAAGTATCTACAAATGGCACATTTATGCCGGAGAACCATGTTGGCAAATTATGAATTTTATAGATTTTTCATATTTTTGTTGTGTAACAACGTGATCATATTACACCGAATGGAGCCACGGCAATGCACATACACGCAGTAAAAGAACGAATATACAACGTATGCGTAATGCAACCATGTATTTCACTTTGTCAAACACGCTAAACTATAGAAAACAACTTATTGGATTGAAAAAACATGCTCTTAAACTAATCGCTACTTTGCCGTGAATAACACTAAAACTGAAACGATACAGAGAAGAGTAGCGTCATGGCGCATGGTGCACGCAAAGACATCTTTGTAAATCACTCTCTTTATATTGGGCTTGACAAACTTCTGCAACTGCTTCTTTCTAATTTCTTTGCTTCCCCTCTAAGCACGAACTAAAACTAAGTCTATACTAGTCAAAGTGTTTTCGATTTTTTTTTATTTACATGTGGTCTTTTTTTTTTTTTAGGTAATGCTACATTTGATTGAGTGAGAGAGGAAATTAAAAGCGAGGAAAAGGGGGGACCAAGCTGCAGATTTCATGTTATTTATGTTACCCACGTAAAGTGGGTGTAGAGAAATTGTCTATAGACTCATTAATTGTTCCTCTCCACGGATATCTTTAGTAAAAGGCGAAAGATATATTCGTGGTTTGAAGAGAAACCAGAGTAACCCGACTTGCACAAACATTGAATATACAGAATAATGTAAATGTTTTCTGAGAGAAGGTGTTTGCGAAAATGAACTTTTTGCAAACATCCTTAAACTCTACTCAATAAGTATCTACAAATGGCACATTTATGCCGGAGAACCATGTTGGCAAATTATGAATTTTATAGATTTTTCATATTTTTGTTGTGTAACAACGTGATCATATTACACCGAATGGAGCCACGGCAATGCACATACACGCAGTAAAAGAACGAATATACAACGTATGCGTAATGCAACCATGTATTTCACTTTGTCAAACACGCTAAACTATAGAAAACAACTTATTGGATTGAAAAAACATGCTCTTAAACTAATCGCTACTTTGCCGTGAATAACACTAAAACTGAAACGATACAGAGAAGAGTAGCGTCATGGCGCATGGTGCACGCAAAGACATCTTTGTAAATCACTCTCTTTATATTGGGCTTGACAAACTTCTGCAACTGCTTCTTTCTAATTTCTTTGCTTCCCCTCTAAGCACGAACTAAAACTAAGTCTATACTAGTCAAAGTGTTTTCGATTTTTTTTTATTTACATGTGGTCTTTTTTTTTTTTTAGGTAATGCTACATTTGATTGAGTGAGAGAGGAAATTAAAAGCGAGGAAAAGGGGGGACCAAGCTGCAGATTTCATGTTATTTATGTTACCCACGTAAAGTGGGTGTAGAGAAATTGTCTATAGACTCATTATTTGTTCCTCTCCACGGATATCTTTAGTAAAAGGCGAAAGATATATTCGTGGTTTGAAGAGAAACCAGAGTAACCCGACTTGCACAAACATTGAATATACAGAATAATGTAAATGTTTTCTGAGAGAAGGTGTTTGCGAAAATGAACTTTTTGCAAACATCCTTAAACTCTACTCAATAAGTATCTACAAATGGCACATTTATGCCGGAGAACCATGTTGGCAAATTATGAATTTTATAGATTTTTCATATTTTTGTTGTGTAACAACGTGATCATATTACACCGAATGGAGCCACGGCAATGCACATACACGCAGTAAAAGAACGAATATACAACGTATGCGTAATGCAACCATGTATTTCACTTTGTCAAACACGCTAAACTATAGAAAACAACTTATTGGATTGAAAAAACATGCTCTTAAACTAATCGCTACTTTGCCGTGAATAACACTAAAACTGAATCGATACAGAGAAGAGTAGCGTCATGGCGCATGGTGCACGCAAAGACATCTTTGTAAATCACTCTCTTTATATTGGGCTTGACAAACTTCTGCAACTGCTTCTTTCTAATTTCTTTGCTTCCCCTCTAAGCACGAACTAAAACTAAGTCTATACTAGTCAAAGTGTTTTCGATTTTTTTTTATTTACATGTGGTCTTTTTTTTTTTTTAGGTAATGCTACATTTGATTGAGTGAGAGAGGAAATTAAAAGCGAGGAAAAGGGGGGACCAAGTTGGTCTGCAGATTTCATGTTATTTATGTTACCCACGTAAAGTGGGTGTAGAGAAATTGTCTATAGACTCATTAATTGTTCCTCTCCACGGATATCTTTAGTAAAAGGCGAAAGATATATTCGTGGTTTGAAGAGAAACCAGAGTAACCCGACTTGCACAAACATTGAATATACAGAATAATGTAAATGTTTTCTGAGAGAAGGTGTTTGCGAAAATGAACTTTTTGCAAACATCCTTAAACTCTACTCAATAAGTATCTACAAATGGCACATTTATGCCGGAGAACCATGTTGGCAAATTATGAATTTTATAGATTTTTCATATTTTTGTTGTGTAACAACGTGATCATATTACACCGAATGGAGCCACGGCAATGCACATACACGCAGTAAAAGAACGAATATACAACGTATGCGTAATGCAACCATGTATTTCACTTTGTCAAACACGCTAAACTATAGAAAACAACTTATTGGATTGAAAAAACATGCTCTTAAACTAATCGCTACTTTGCCGTGAATAACACTAAAACTGAAACGATACAGAGAAGAGTAGCGTCATGGCGCATGGTGCACGCAAAGACATCTTTGTAAATCACTCTCTTTATATTGGGCTTGACAAACTTCTGCAACTGCTTCTTTCTAATTTCTTTGCTTCCCCTCTAAGCACGAACTAAAACTAAGTCTATACTAGTCAAAGTGTTTTCGATTTTTTTTTATTTACATGTGGTCTTTTTTTTTTTTTAGGTAATGCTACATTTGATTGAGTGAGAGAGGAAATTAAAAGCGAGGAAAAGGGGGGACCAAGCTGCAGATTTCATGTTATTTATGTTACCCACGTAAAGTGGGTGTAGAGAAATTGTCTATAGACTCATTAATTGTTCCTCTCCACGGATATCTTTAGTAAAAGGCGAAAGATATATTCGTGGTTTGAAGAGAAACCAGAGTAACCCGACTTGCACAAACATTGAATATACAGAATAATGTAAATGTTTTCTGAGAGAAGGTGTTTGCGAAAATGAACTTTTTGCAAACATCCTTAAACTCTACTCAATAAGTATCTACAAATGGCACATTTATGCCGGAGAACCATGTTGGCAAATTATGAATTTTATAGATTTTTCATATTTTTGTTGTGTAACAACGTGATCATATTACACCGAATGGAGCCACGGCAATGCACATACACGCAGTAAAAGAACGAATATACAACGTATGCGTAATGCAACCATGTATTTCACTTTGTCAAACACGCTAAACTATAGAAAACAACTTATTGGATTGAAAAAACATGCTCTTAAACTAATCGCTACTTTGCCGTGAATAACACTAAAACTGAAACGATACAGAGAAGAGTAGCGTCATGGCGCATGGTGCACGCAAAGACATCTTTGTAAATCACTCTCTTTATATTGGGCTTGACAAACTTCTGCAACTGCTTCTTTCTAATTTCTTTGCTTCCCCTCTAAGCACGAACTAAAACTAAGTCTATACTAGTCAAAGTGTTTTCGATTTTTTTTTATTTACATGTGGTCTTTTTTTTTTTTTAGGTAATGCTACATTTGATTGAGTGAGAGAGGAAATTAAAAGCGAGGAAAAGGGGGGACCAAGCTGCAGATTTCATGTTATTTATGTTACCCACGTAAAGTGGGTGTAGAGAAATTGTCTATAGACTCATTAATTGTTCCTCTCCACGGATATCTTTAGTAAAAGGCGAAAGATATATTCGTGGTTTGAAGAGAAACCAGAGTAACCCGACTTGCACAAACATTGAATATACAGAATAATGTAAATGTTTTCTGAGAGAAGGTGTTTGCGAAAATGAACTTTTTGCAAACATCCTTAAACTCTACTCAATAAGTATCTACAAATGGCACATTTATGCCGGAGAACCATGTTGGCAAATTATGAATTTTATAGATTTTTCATATTTTTGTTGTGTAACAACGTGATCATATTACACCGAATGGAGCCACGGCAATGCACATACACGCAGTAAAAGAACGAATATACAACGTATGCGTAATGCAACCATGTATTTCACTTTGTCAAACACGCTAAACTATAGAAAACAACTTATTGGATTGAAAAAACATGCTCTTAAACTAATCGCTACTTTGCCGTGAATAACACTAAAACTGAAACGATACAGAGAAGAGTAGCGTCATGGCGCATGGTGCACGCAAAGACATCTTTGTAAATCACTCTCTTTATATTGGGCTTGACAAACTTCTGCAACTGCTTCTTTCTAATTTCTTTGCTTCCCCTCTAAGCACGAACTAAAACTAAGTCTATACTAGTCAAAGTGTTTTCGATTTTTTTTTATTTACATGTGGTCTTTTTTTTTTTTTTAGGTAATGCTACATTTGATTGAGTGAGAGAGGAAATTAAAAGCGAGGAAAAGGGGGGACCAAGCTGCAGATTTCATGTTATTTATGTTACCCACGTAAAGTGGGTGTAGAGAAATTGTCTATAGACTCATTAATTGTTCCTCTCCACGGATATCTTTAGTAAAAGGCGAAAGATATATTCGTGGTTTGAAGAGAAACCAGAGTAACCCGACTTGCACAAACATTGAATATACAGAATAATGTAAATGTTTTCTGAGAGAAGGTGTTTGCGAAAATGAACTTTTTGCAAACATCCTTAAACTCTACTCAATAAGTATCTACAAATGGCACATTTATGCCGGAGAACCATGTTGGCAAATTATGAATTTTATAGATTTTTCATATTTTTGTTGTGTAACAACGTGATCATATTACACCGAATGGAGCCACGGCAATGCACATACACGCAGTAAAAGAACGAATATACAACGTATGCGTAATGCAACCATGTATTTCACTTTGTCAAACACGCTAAACTATAGAAAACAACTTATTGGATTGAAAAAACATGCTCTTAAACTAATCGCTACTTTGCCGTGAATAACACTAAAACTGAAACGATACAGAGAAGAGTAGCGTCATGGCGCATGGTGCACGCAAAGACATCTTTGTAAATCACTCTCTTTATATTGGGCTTGACAAACTTCTGCAACTGCTTCTTTCTAATTTCTTTGCTTCCCCTCTAAGCACGAACTAAAACTAAGTCTATACTAGTCAAAGTGTTTTCGATTTTTTTTTATTTACATGTGGTCTTTTTTTTTTTTTAGGTAATGCTACATTTGATTGAGTGAGAGAGGAAATTAAAAGCGAGGAAAAGGGGGGACCAAGCTGCAGATTTCATGTTATTTATGTTACCCACGTAAAGTGGGTGTAGAGAAATTGTCTATAGACTCATTAATTGTTCCTCTCCACGGATATCTTTAGTAAAAGGCGAAAGATATATTCGTGGTTTGAAGAGAAACCAGAGTAACCCGACTTGCACAAACATTGAATATACAGAATAATGTAAATGTTTTCTGAGAGAAGGTGTTTGCGAAAATGAACTTTTTGCAAACATCCTTAAACTCTACTCAATAAGTATCTACAAATGGCACATTTATGCCGGAGAACCATGTTGGCAAATTATGAATTTTATAGATTTTTCATATTTTTGTTGTGTAACAACGTGATCATATTACACCGAATGGAGCCACGGCAATGCACATACACGCAGTAAAAGAACGAATATACAACGTATGCGTAATGCAACCATGTATTTCACTTTGTCAAACACGCTAAACTATAGAAAACAACTTATTGGATTGAAAAAACATGCTCTTAAACTAATCGCTACTTTGCCGTGAATAACACTAAAACTGAAACGATACAGAGAAGAGTAGCGTCATGGCGCATGGTGCACGCAAAGACATCTTTGTAAATCACTCTCTTTATATTGGGCTTGACAAACTTCTGCAACTGCTTCTTTCTAATTTCTTTGCTTCCCCTCTAAGCACGAACTAAAACTAAGTCTATACTAGTCAAAGTGTTTTCGATTTTTTTTTATTTACATGTGGTCTTTTTTTTTTTTTAGGTAATGCTACATTTGATTGAGTGAGAGAGGAAATTAAAAGCGAGGAAAAGGGGGGACCAAGCTGCAGATTTCATGTTATTTATGTTACCCACGTAAAGTGGGTGTAGAGAAATTGTCTATAGACTCATTAATTGTTCCTCTCCACGGATATCTTTAGTAAAAGGCGAAAGATATATTCGTGGTTTGAAGAGAAACCAGAGTAACCCGACTTGCACAAACATTGAATATACAGAATAATGTAAATGTTTTCTGAGAGAAGGTGTTTGCGAAAATGAACTTTTTGCAAACATCCTTAAACTCTACTCAATAAGTATCTACAAATGGCACATTTATGCCGGAGAACCATGTTGGCAAATTATGAATTTTATAGATTTTTCATATTTTTGTTGTGTAACAACGTGATCATATTACACCGAATGGAGCCACGGCAATGCACATACACGCAGTAAAAGAACGAATATACAACGTATGCGTAATGCAACCATGTATTTCACTTTGTCAAACACGCTAAACTATAGAAAACAACTTATTGGATTGAAAAAACATGCTCTTAAACTAATCGCTACTTTGCCGTGAATAACACTAAAACTGAAACGATACAGAGAAGAGTAGCGTCATGGCGCATGGTGCACGCAAAGACATCTTTGTAAATCACTCTCTTTATATTGGGCTTGACAAACTTCTGCAACTGCTTCTTTCTAATTTCTTTGCTTCCCCTCTAAGCACGAACTAAAACTAAGTCTATACTAGTCAAAGTGTTTTCGATTTTTTTTTATTTACATGTGGTCTTTTTTTTTTTTTAGGTAATGCTACATTTGATTGAGTGAGAGAGGAAATTAAAAGCGAGGAAAAGGGGGGACCAAGCTGCAGATTTCATGTTATTTATGTTACCCACGTAAAGTGGGTGTAGAGAAATTGTCTATAGACTCATTAATTGTTCCTCTCCACGGATATCTTTAGTAAAAGGCGAAAGATATATTCGTGGTTTGAAGAGAAACCAGAGTAACCCGACTTGCACAAACATTGAATATACAGAATAATGTAAATGTTTTCTGAGAGAAGGTGTTTGCGAAAATGAACTTTTTGCAAACATCCTTAAACTCTACTCAATAAGTATCTACAAATGGCACATTTATGCCGGAGAACCATGTTGGCAAATTATGAATTTTATAGATTTTTCATATTTTTGTTGTGTAACAACGTGATCATATTACACCGAATGGAGCCACGGCAATGCACATACACGCAGTAAAAGAACGAATATACAACGTATGCGTAATGCAACCATGTATTTCACTTTGTCAAACACGCTAAACTATAGAAAACAACTTATTGGATTGAAAAAACATGCTCTTAAACTAATCGCTACTTTGCCGTGAATAACACTAAAACTGAAACGATACAGAGAAGAGTAGCGTCATGGCGCATGGTGCACGCAAAGACATCTTTGTAAATCACTCTCTTTATATTGGGCTTGACAAACTTCTGCAACTGCTTCTTTCTAATTTCTTTGCTTCCCCTCTAAGCACGAACTAAAACTAAGTCTATACTAGTCAAAGTGTTTTCGATTTTTTTTTATTTACATGTGGTCTTTTTTTTTTTTTAGGTAATGCTACATTTGATTGAGTGAGAGAGGAAATTAAAAGCGAGGAAAAGGGGGGACCAAGCTGCAGATTTCATGTTATTTATGTTACCCACGTAAAGTGGGTGTAGAGAAATTGTCTATAGACTCATTAATTGTTCCTCTCCACGGATATCTTTAGTAAAAGGCGAAAGATATATTCGTGGTTTGAAGAGAAACCAGAGTAACCCACTTGCACAAACATTGAATATACAGAATAATGTAAATGTTTTCTGAGAGAAGGTGTTTGCGAAAATGAACTTTTTGCAAACATCCTTAAACTCTACTCAATAAGTATCTACAAATGGCACATTTATGCCGGAGAACCATGTTGGCAAATTATGAATTTTATAGATTTTTCATATTTTTGTTGTGTAACAACGTGATCATATTACACCGAATGGAGCCACGGCAATGCACATACACGCAGTAAAAGAACGAATATACAACGTATGCGTAATGCAACCATGTATTTCACTTTGTCAAACACGCTAAACTATAGAAAACAACTTATTGGATTGAAAAAACATGCTCTTAAACTAATCGCTACTTTGCCGTGAATAACACTAAAACTGAAACGATACAGAGAAGAGTAGCGTCATGGCGCATGGTGCACGCAAAGACATCTTTGTAAATCACTCTCTTTATATTGGGCTTGACAAACTTCTGCAACTGCTTCTTTCTAATTTCTTTGCTTCCCCTCTAAGCACGAACTAAAACTAAGTCTATACTAGTCAAAGTGTTTTCGATTTTTTTTTATTTACATGTGGTCTTTTTTTTTTTTTAGGTAATGCTACATTTGATTGAGTGAGAGAGGAAATTAAAAGCGAGGAAAAGGGGGGACCAAGCTGCAGATTTCATGTTATTTATGTTACCCACGTAAAGTGGGTGTAGAGAAATTGTCTATAGACTCATTAATTGTTCCTCTCCACGGATATCTTTAGTAAAAGGCGAAAGATATATTCGTGGTTTGAAGAGAAACCAGAGTAACCCGACTTGCACAAACATTGAATATACAGAATAATGTAAATGTTTTCTGAGAGAAGGTGTTTGCGAAAATGAACTTTTTGCAAACATCCTTAAACTCTACTCAATAAGTATCTACAAATGGCACATTTATGCCGGAGAACCATGTTGGCAAATTATGAATTTTATAGATTTTTCATATTTTTGTTGTGTAACAACGTGATCATATTACACCGAATGGAGCCACGGCAATGCACATACACGCAGTAAAAGAACGAATATACAACGTATGCGTAATGCAACCATGTATTTCACTTTGTCAAACACGCTAAACTATAGAAAACAACTTATTGGATTGAAAAAACATGCTCTTAAACTAATCGCTACTTTGCCGTGAATAACACTAAAACTGAAACGATACAGAGAAGAGTAGCGTCATGGCGCATGGTGCACGCAAAGACATCTTTGTAAATCACTCTCTTTATATTGGGCTTGACAAACTTCTGCAACTGCTTCTTTCTAATTTCTTTGCTTCCCCTCTAAGCACGAACTAAAACTAAGTCTATACTAGTCAAAGTGTTTTCGATTTTTTTTTATTTACATGTGGTCTTTTTTTTTTTTTAGGTAATGCTACATTTGATTGAGTGAGAGAGGAAATTAAAAGCGAGGAAAAGGGGGGACCAAGCTGCAGATTTCATGTTATTTATGTTACCCACGTAAAGTGGGTGTAGAGAAATTGTCTATAGACTCATTAATTGTTCCTCTCCACGGATATCTTTAGTAAAAGGCGAAAGATATATTCGTGGTTTGAAGAGAAACCAGAGTAACCCGACTTGCACAAACATTGAATATACAGAATAATGTAAATGTTTTCTGAGAGAAGGTGTTTGCGAAAATGAACTTTTTGCAAACATCCTTAAACTCTACTCAATAAGTATCTACAAATGGCACATTTATGCCGGAGAACCATGTTGGCAAATTATGAATTTTATAGATTTTTCATATTTTTGTTGTGTAACAACGTGATCATATTACACCGAATGGAGCCACGGCAATGCACATACACGCAGTAAAAGAACGAATATACAACGTATGCGTAATGCAACCATGTATTTCACTTTGTCAAACACGCTAAACTATAGAAAACAACTTATTGGATTGAAAAAACATGCTCTTAAACTAATCGCTACTTTGCCGTGAATAACACTAAAACTGAAACGATACAGAGAAGAGTAGCGTCATGGCGCATGGTGCACGCAAAGACATCTTTGTAAATCACTCTCTTTATATTGGGCTTGACAAACTTCTGCAACTGCTTCTTTCTAATTTCTTTGCTTCCCCTCTAAGCACGAACTAAAACTAAGTCTATACTAGTCAAAGTGTTTTCGATTTTTTTTTATTTACATGTGGTCTTTTTTTTTTTTTAGGTAATGCTACATTTGATTGAGTGAGAGAGGAAATTAAAAGCGAGGAAAAGGGGGGACCAAGCTGCAGATTTCATGTTATTTATGTTACCCACGTAAAGTGGGTGTAGAGAAATTGTCTATAGACTCATTAATTGTTCCTCTCCACGGATATCTTTAGTAAAAGGCGAAAGATATATTCGTGGTTTGAAGAGAAACCAGAGTAACCCGACTTGCACAAACATTGAATATACAGAATAATGTAAATGTTTTCTGAGAGAAGGTGTTTGCGAAAATGAACTTTTTGCAAACATCCTTTAACTCTACTCAATAAGTATCTACAAATGGCACATTTATGCCGGAGAACCATGTTGGCAAATTATGAATTTTATAGATTTTTCATATTTTTGTTGTGTAACAACGTGATCATATTACACCGAATGGAGCCACGGCAATGCACATACACGCAGTAAAAGAACGAATATACAACGTATGCGTAATGCAACCATGTATTTCACTTTGTCAAACACGCTAAACTATAGAAAACAACTTATTGGATTGAAAAAACATGCTCTTAAACTAATCGCTACTTTGCCGTGAATAACACTAAAACTGAAACGATACAGAGAAGAGTAGCGTCATGGCGCATGGTGCACGCAAAGACATCTTTGTAAATCACTCTCTTTATATTGGGCTTGACAAACTTCTGCAACTGCTTCTTTCTAATTTCTTTGCTTCCCCTCTAAGCACGAACTAAAACTAAGTCTATACTAGTCAAAGTGTTTTCGATTTTTTTTTATTTACATGTGGTCTTTTTTTTTTTTTAGGTAATGCTACATTTGATTGAGTGAGAGAGGAAATTAAAAGCGAGGAAAAGGGGGGACCAAGCTGCAGATTTCATGTTATTTATGTTACCCACGTAAAGTGGGTGTAGAGAAATTGTCTATAGACTCATTAATTGTTCCTCTCCACGGATATCTTTAGTAAAAGGCGAAAGATATATTCGTGGTTTGAAGAGAAACCAGAGTAACCCGACTTGCACAAACATTGAATATACAGAATAATGTAAATGTTTTCTGAGAGAAGGTGTTTGCGAAAATGAACTTTTTGCAAACATCCTTAAACTCTACTCAATAAGTATCTACAAATGGCACATTTATGCCGGAGAACCATGTTGGCAAATTATGAATTTTATAGATTTTTCATATTTTTGTTGTGTAACAACGTGATCATATTACACCGAATGGAGCCACGGCAATGCACATACACGCAGTAAAAGAACGAATATACAACGTATGCGTAATGCAACCATGTATTTCACTTTGTCAAACACGCTAAACTATAGAAAACAACTTATTGGATTGAAAAAACATGCTCTTAAACTAATCGCTACTTTGCCGTGAATAACACTAAAACTGAAACGATACAGAGAAGAGTAGCGTCATGGCGCATGGTGCACGCAAAGACATCTTTGTAAATCACTCTCTTTATATTGGGCTTGACAAACTTCTGCAACTGCTTCTTTCTAATTTCTTTGCTTCCCCTCTAAGCACGAACTAAAACTAAGTCTATACTAGTCAAAGTGTTTTCGATTTTTTTTTATTTACATGTGGTCTTTTTTTTTTTTTAGGTAATGCTACATTTGATTGAGTGAGAGAGGAAATTAAAAGCGAGGAAAAGGGGGGACCAAGCTGCAGATTTCATGTTATTTATGTTACCCACGTAAAGTGGGTGTAGAGAAATTGTCTATAGACTCATTAATTGTTCCTCTCCACGGATATCTTTAGTAAAAGGCGAAAGATATATTCGTGGTTTGAAGAGAAACCAGAGTAACCCGACTTGCACAAACATTGAATATACAGAATAATGTAAATGTTTTCTGAGAGAAGGTGTTTGCGAAAATGAACTTTTTGCAAACATCCTTAAACTCTACTCAATAAGTATCTACAAATGGCACATTTATGCCGGAGAACCATGTTGGCAAATTATGAATTTTATAGATTTTTCATATTTTTGTTGTGTAACAACGTGATCATATTACACCGAATGGAGCCACGGCAATGCACATACACGCAGTAAAAGAACGAATATACAACGTATGCGTAATGCAACCATGTATTTCACTTTGTCAAACACGCTAAACTATAGAAAACAACTTATTGGATTGAAAAAACATGCTCTTAAACTAATCGCTACTTTGCCGTGAATAACACTAAAACTGAAACGATACAGAGAAGAGTAGCGTCATGGCGCATGGTGCACGCAAAGACATCTTTGTAAATCACTCTCTTTATATTGGGCTTGACAAACTTCTGCAACTGCTTCTTTCTAATTTCTTTGCTTCCCCTCTAAGCACGAACTAAAACTAAGTCTATACTAGTCAAAGTGTTTTCGATTTTTTTTTATTTACATGTGGTCTTTTTTTTTTTTTAGGTAATGCTACATTTGATTGAGTGAGAGAGGAAATTAAAAGCGAGGAAAAGGGGGGACCAAGCTGCAGATTTCATGTTATTTATGTTACCCACGTAAAGTGGGTGTAGAGAAATTGTCTATAGACTCATTAATTGTTCCTCTCCACGGATATCTTTAGTAAAAGGCGAAAGATATATTCGTGGTTTGAAGAGAAACCAGAGTAACCCGACTTGCACAAACATTGAATATACAGAATAATGTAAATGTTTTCTGAGAGAAGGTGTTTGCGAAAATGAACTTTTTGCAAACATCCTTAAACTCTACTCAATAAGTATCTACAAATGGCACATTTATGCCGGAGAACCATGTTGGCAAATTATGAATTTTATAGATTTTTCATATTTTTGTTGTGTAACAACGTGATCATATTACACCGAATGGAGCCACGGCAATGCACATACACGCAGTAAAAGAACGAATATACAACGTATGCGTAATGCAACCATGTATTTCACTTTGTCAAACACGCTAAACTATAGAAAACAACTTATTGGATTGAAAAAACATGCTCTTAAACTAATCGCTACTTTGCCGTGAATAACACTAAAACTGAAACGATACAGAGAAGAGTAGCGTCATGGCGCATGGTGCACGCAAAGACATCTTTGTAAATCACTCTCTTTATATTGGGCTTGACAAACTTCTGCAACTGCTTCTTTCTAATTTCTTTGCTTCCCCTCTAAGCACGAACTAAAACTAAGTCTATACTAGTCAAAGTGTTTTCGATTTTTTTTTATTTACATGTGGTCTTTTTTTTTTTTTAGGTAATGCTACATTTGATTGAGTGAGAGAGGAAATTAAAAGCGAGGAAAAGGGGGGACCAAGCTGCAGATTTCATGTTATTTATGTTACCCACGTAAAGTGGGTGTAGAGAAATTGTCTATAGACTCATTAATTGTTCCTCTCCACGGATATCTTTAGTAAAAGGCGAAAGATATATTCGTGGTTTGAAGAGAAACCAGAGTAACCCGACTTGCACAAACATTGAATATACAGAATAATGTAAATGTTTTCTGAGAGAAGGTGTTTGCGAAAATGAACTTTTTGCAAACATCCTTAAACTCTACTCAATAAGTATCTACAAATGGCACATTTATGCCGGAGAACCATGTTGGCAAATTATGAATTTTATAGATTTTTCATATTTTTGTTGTGTAACAACGTGATCATATTACACCGAATGGAGCCACGGCAATGCACATACACGCAGTAAAAGAACGAATATACAACGTATGCGTAATGCAACCATGTATTTCACTTTGTCAAACACGCTAAACTATAGAAAACAACTTATTGGATTGAAAAAACATGCTCTTAAACTAATCGCTACTTTGCCGTGAATAACACTAAAACTGAAACGATACAGAGAAGAGTAGCGTCATGGCGCATGGTGCACGCAAAGACATCTTTGTAAATCACTCTCTTTATATTGGGCTTGACAAACTTCTGCAACTGCTTCTTTCTAATTTCTTTGCTTCCCCTCTAAGCACGAACTAAAACTAAGTCTATACTAGTCAAAGTGTTTTCGATTTTTTTTTATTTACATGTGGTCTTTTTTTTTTTTTAGGTAATGCTACATTTGATTGAGTGAGAGAGGAAATTAAAAGCGAGGAAAAGGGGGGACCAAGCTGCAGATTTCATGTTATTTATGTTACCCACGTAAAGTGGGTGTAGAGAAATTGTCTATAGACTCATTAATTGTTCCTCTCCACGGATATCTTTAGTAAAAGGCGAAAGATATATTCGTGGTTTGAAGAGAAACCAGAGTAACCCGACTTGCACAAACATTGAATATACAGAATAATGTAAATGTTTTCTGAGAGAAGGTGTTTGCGAAAATGAACTTTTTGCAAACATCCTTAAACTCTACTCAATAAGTATCTACAAATGGCACATTTATGCCGGAGAACCATGTTGGCAAATTATGAATTTTATAGATTTTTCATATTTTTGTTGTGTAACAACGTGATCATATTACACCGAATGGAGCCACGGCAATGCACATACACGCAGTAAAAGAACGAATATACAACGTATGCGTAATGCAACCATGTATTTCACTTTGTCAAACACGCTAAACTATAGAAAACAACTTATTGGATTGAAAAAACATGCTCTTAAACTAATCGCTACTTTGCCGTGAATAACACTAAAACTGAAACGATACAGAGAAGAGTAGCGTCATGGCGCATGGTGCACGCAAAGACATCTTTGTAAATCACTCTCTTTATATTGGGCTTGACAAACTTCTGCAACTGCTTCTTTCTAATTTCTTTGCTTCCCCTCTAAGCACGAACTAAAACTAAGTCTATACTAGTCAAAGTGTTTTCGATTTTTTTTTATTTACATGTGGTCTTTTTTTTTTTTTAGGTAATGCTACATTTGATTGAGTGAGAGAGGAAATTAAAAGCGAGGAAAAGGGGGGACCAAGCTGCAGATTTCATGTTATTTATGTTACCCACGTAAAGTGGGTGTAGAGAAATTGTCTATAGACTCATTAATTGTTCCTCTCCACGGATATCTTTAGTAAAAGGCGAAAGATATATTCGTGGTTTGAAGAGAAACCAGAGTAACCCGACTTGCACAAACATTGAATATACAGAATAATGTAAATGTTTTCTGAGAGAAGGTGTTTGCGAAAATGAACTTTTTGCAAACATCCTTAAACTCTACTCAATAAGTATCTACAAATGGCACATTTATGCCGGAGAACCATGTTGGCAAATTATGAATTTTATAGATTTTTCATATTTTTGTTGTGTAACAACGTGATCATATTACACCGAATGGAGCCACGGCAATGCACATACACGCAGTAAAAGAACGAATATACAACGTATGCGTAATGCAACCATGTATTTCACTTTGTCAAACACGCTAAACTATAGAAAACAACTTATTGGATTGAAAAAACATGCTCTTAAACTAATCGCTACTTTGCCGTGAATAACACTAAAACTGAAACGATACAGAGAAGAGTAGCGTCATGGCGCATGGTGCACGCAAAGACATCTTTGTAAATCACTCTCTTTATATTGGGCTTGACAAACTTCTGCAACTGCTTCTTTCTAATTTCTTTGCTTCCCCTCTAAGCACGAACTAAAACTAAGTCTATACTAGTCAAAGTGTTTTCGATTTTTTTTTATTTACATGTGGTCTTTTTTTTTTTTTAGGTAATGCTACATTTGATTGAGTGAGAGAGGAAATTAAAAGCGAGGAAAAGGGGGGACCAAGCTGCAGATTTCATGTTATTTATGTTACCCACGTAAAGTGGGTGTAGAGAAATTGTCTATAGACTCATTAATTGTTCCTCTCCACGGATATCTTTAGTAAAAGGCGAAAGATATATTCGTGGTTTGAAGAGAAACCAGAGTAACCCGACTTGCACAAACATTGAATATACAGAATAATGTAAATGTTTTCTGAGAGAAGGTGTTTGCGAAAATGAACTTTTTGCAAACATCCTTAAACTCTACTCAATAAGTATCTACAAATGGCACATTTATGCCGGAGAACCATGTTGGCAAATTATGAATTTTATAGATTTTTCATATTTTTGTTGTGTAACAACGTGATCATATTACACCGAATGGAGCCACGGCAATGCACATACACGCAGTAAAAGAACGAATATACAACGTATGCGTAATGCAACCATGTATTTCACTTTGTCAAACACGCTAAACTATAGAAAACAACTTATTGGATTGAAAAAACATGCTCTTAAACTAATCGCTACTTTGCCGTGAATAACACTAAAACTGAAACGATACAGAGAAGAGTAGCGTCATGGCGCATGGTGCACGCAAAGACATCTTTGTAAATCACTCTCTTTATATTGGGCTTGACAAACTTCTGCAACTGCTTCTTTCTAATTTCTTTGCTTCCCCTCTAAGCACGAACTAAAACTAAGTCTATACTAGTCAAAGTGTTTTCGATTTTTTTTTATTTACATGTGGTCTTTTTTTTTTTTTAGGTAATGCTACATTTGATTGAGTGAGAGAGGAAATTAAAAGCGAGGAAAAGGGGGGACCAAGCTGCAGATTTCATGTTATTTATGTTACCCACGTAAAGTGGGTGTAGAGAAATTGTCTATAGACTCATTAATTGTTCCTCTCCACGGATATCTTTAGTAAAAGGCGAAAGATATATTCGTGGTTTGAAGAGAAACCAGAGTAACCCGACTTGCACAAACATTGAATATACAGAATAATGTAAATGTTTTCTGAGAGAAGGTGTTTGCGAAAATGAACTTTTTGCAAACATCCTTAAACTCTACTCAATAAGTATCTACAAATGGCACATTTATGCCGGAGAACCATGTTGGCAAATTATGAATTTTATAGATTTTTCATATTTTTGTTGTGTAACAACGTGATCATATTACACCGAATGGAGCCACGGCAATGCACATACACGCAGTAAAAGAACGAATATACAACGTATGCGTAATGCAACCATGTATTTCACTTTGTCAAACACGCTAAACTATAGAAAACAACTTATTGGATTGAAAAAACATGCTCTTAAACTAATCGCTACTTTGCCGTGAATAACACTAAAACTGAAACGATACAGAGAAGAGTAGCGTCATGGCGCATGGTGCACGCAAAGACATCTTTGTAAATCACTCTCTTTATATTGGGCTTGACAAACTTCTGCAACTGCTTCTTTCTAATTTCTTTGCTTCCCCTCTAAGCACGAACTAAAACTAAGTCTATACTAGTCAAAGTGTTTTCGATTTTTTTTTATTTACATGTGGTCTTTTTTTTTTTTAGGTAATGCTACATTTGATTGAGTGAGAGAGGAAATTAAAAGCGAGGAAAAGGGGGGACCAAGCTGCAGATTTCATGTTATTTATGTTACCCACGTAAAGTGGGTGTAGAGAAATTGTCTATAGACTCATTAATTGTTCCTCTCCACGGATATCTTTAGTAAAAGGCGAAAGATATATTCGTGGTTTGAAGAGAAACCAGAGTAACCCGACTTGCACAAACATTGAATATACAGAATAATGTAAATGTTTTCTGAGAGAAGGTGTTTGCGAAAATGAACTTTTTGCAAACATCCTTAAACTCTACTCAATAAGTATCTACAAATGGCACATTTATGCCGGAGAACCATGTTGGCAAATTATGAATTTTATAGATTTTTCATATTTTTGTTGTGTAACAACGTGATCATATTACACCGAATGGAGCCACGGCAATGCACATACACGCAGTAAAAGAACGAATATACAACGTATGCGTAATGCAACCATGTATTTCACTTTGTCAAACACGCTAAACTATAGAAAACAACTTATTGGATTGAAAAAACATGCTCTTAAACTAATCGCTACTTTGCCGTGAATAACACTAAAACTGAAACGATACAGAGAAGAGTAGCGTCATGGCGCATGGTGCACGCAAAGACATCTTTGTAAATCACTCTCTTTATATTGGGCTTGACAAACTTCTGCAACTGCTTCTTTCTAATTTCTTTGCTTCCCCTCTAAGCACGAACTAAAACTAAGTCTATACTAGTCAAAGTGTTTTCGATTTTTTTTTATTTACATGTGGTCTTTTTTTTTTTTTAGGTAATGCTACATTTGATTGAGTGAGAGAGGAAATTAAAAGCGAGGAAAAGGGGGGACCAAGCTGCAGATTTCATGTTATTTATGTTACCCACGTAAAGTGGGTGTAGAGAAATTGTCTATAGACTCATTAATTGTTCCTCTCCACGGATATCTTTAGTAAAAGGCGAAAGATATATTCGTGGTTTGAAGAGAAACCAGAGTAACCCGACTTGCACAAACATTGAATATACAGAATAATGTAAATGTTTTCTGAGAGAAGGTGTTTGCGAAAATGAACTTTTTGCAAACATCCTTAAACTCTACTCAATAAGTATCTACAAATGGCACATTTATGCCGGAGAACCATGTTGGCAAATTATGAATTTTATAGATTTTTCATATTTTTGTTGTGTAACAACGTGATCATATTACACCGAATGGAGCCACGGCAATGCACATACACGCAGTAAAAGAACGAATATACAACGTATGCGTAATGCAACCATGTATTTCACTTTGTCAAACACGCTAAACTATAGAAAACAACTTATTGGATTGAAAAAACATGCTCTTAAACTAATCGCTACTTTGCCGTGAATAACACTAAAACTGAAACGATACAGAGAAGAGTAGCGTCATGGCGCATGGTGCACGCAAAGACATCTTTGTAAATCACTCTCTTTATATTGGGCTTGACAAACTTCTGCAACTGCTTCTTTCTAATTTCTTTGCTTCCCCTCTAAGCACGAACTAAAACTAAGTCTATACTAGTCAAAGTGTTTTCGATTTTTTTTTATTTACATGTGGTCTTTTTTTTTTTTTAGGTAATGCTACATTTGATTGAGTGAGATTTAGGTAATGCTACATTTGATTGAGTGAGAGAGGAAATTAAAAGCGAGGAAAAGGGGGGACCAAGCTGCAGATTTCATGTTATTTATGTTACCCACGTAAAGTGGGTGTAGAGAAATTGTCTATAGACTCATTAATTGTTCCTCTCCACGGATATCTTTAGTAAAAGGCGAAAGATATATTCGTGGTTTGAAGAGAAACCAGAGTAACCCGACTTGCACAAACATTGAATATACAGAATAATGTAAATGTTTTCTGAGAGAAGGTGTTTGCGAAAATGAACTTTTTGCAAACATCCTTAAACTCTACTCAATAAGTATCTACAAATGGCACATTTATGCCGGAGAACCATGTTGGCAAATTATGAATTTTATAGATTTTTCATATTTTTGTTGTGTAACAACGTGATCATATTACACCGAATGGAGCCACGGCAATGCACATACACGCAGTAAAAGAACGAATATACAACGTATGCGTAATGCAACCATGTATTTCACTTTGTCAAACACGCTAAACTATAGAAAACAACTTATTGGATTGAAAAAACATGCTCTTAAACTAATCGCTACTTTGCCGTGAATAACACTAAAACTGAAACGATACAGAGAAGAGTAGCGTCATGGCGCATGGTGCACGCAAAGACATCTTTGTAAATCACTCTCTTTATATTGGGCTTGACAAACTTCTGCAACTGCTTCTTTCTAATTTCTTTGCTTCCCCTCTAAGCACGAACTAAAACTAAGTCTATACTAGTCAAAGTGTTTTCGATTTTTTTTTATTTACATGTGGTCTTTTTTTTTTTTAGGTAATGCTACATTTGATTGAGTGAGAGAGGAAATTAAAAGCGAGGAAAAGGGGGGACCAAGCTGCAGATTTCATGTTATTTATGTTACCCACGTAAAGTGGGTGTAGAGAAATTGTCTATAGACTCATTAATTGTTCCTCTCCACGGATATCTTTAGTAAAAGGCGAAAGATATATTCGTGGTTTGAAGAGAAACCAGAGTAACCCGACTTGCACAAACATTGAATATACAGAATAATGTAAATGTTTTCTGAGAGAAGGTGTTTGCGAAAATGAACTTTTTGCAAACATCCTTAAACTCTACTCAATAAGTATCTACAAATGGCACATTTATGCCGGAGAACCATGTTGGCAAATTATGAATTTTATAGATTTTTCATATTTTTGTTGTGTAACAACGTGATCATATTACACCGAATGGAGCCACGGCAATGCACATACACGCAGTAAAAGAACGAATATACAACGTATGCGTAATGCAACCATGTATTTCACTTTGTCAAACACGCTAAACTATAGAAAACAACTTATTGGATTGAAAAAACATGCTCTTAAACTAATCGCTACTTTGCCGTGAATAACACTAAAACTGAAACGATACAGAGAAGAGTAGCGTCATGGCGCATGGTGCACGCAAAGACATCTTTGTAAATCACTCTCTTTATATTGGGCTTGACAAACTTCTGCAACTGCTTCTTTCTAATTTCTTTGCTTCCCCTCTAAGCACGAACTAAAACTAAGTCTATACTAGTCAAAGTGTTTTCGATTTTTTTTTATTTACATGTGGTCTTTTTTTTTTTTTAGGTAATGCTACATTTGATTGAGTGAGAGAGGAAATTAAAAGCGAGGAAAAGGGGGGACCAAGCTGCAGATTTCATGTTATTTATGTTACCCACGTAAAGTGGGTGTAGAGAAATTGTCTATAGACTCATTAATTGTTCCTCTCCACGGATATCTTTAGTAAAAGGCGAAAGATATATTCGTGGTTTGAAGAGAAACCAGAGTAACCCGACTTGCACAAACATTGAATATACAGAATAATGTAAATGTTTTCTGAGAGAAGGTGTTTGCGAAAATGAACTTTTTGCAAACATCCTTAAACTCTACTCAATAAGTATCTACAAATGGCACATTTATGCCGGAGAACCATGTTGGCAAATTATGAATTTTATAGATTTTTCATATTTTTGTTGTGTAACAACGTGATCATATTACACCGAATGGAGCCACGGCAATGCACATACACGCAGTAAAAGAACGAATATACAACGTATGCGTAATGCAACCATGTATTTCACTTTGTCAAACACGCTAAACTATAGAAAACAACTTATTGGATTGAAAAAACATGCTCTTAAACTAATCGCTACTTTGCCGTGAATAACACTAAAACTGAAACGATACAGAGAAGAGTAGCGTCATGGCGCATGGTGCACGCAAAGACATCTTTGTAAATCACTCTCTTTATATTGGGCTTGACAAACTTCTGCAACTGCTTCTTTCTAATTTCTTTGCTTCCCCTCTAAGCACGAACTAAAACTAAGTCTATACTAGTCAAAGTGTTTTCGATTTTTTTTTATTTACATGTGGTCTTTTTTTTTTTTTAGGTAATGCTACATTTGATTGAGTGAGAGAGGAAATTAAAAGCGAGGAAAAGGGGGGACCAAGCTGCAGATTTCATGTTATTTATGTTACCCACGTAAAGTGGGTGTAGAGAAATTGTCTATAGACTCATCAATTGTTCCTCTCCACGGATATCTTTAGTAAAAGGCGAAAGATATATTCGTGGTTTGAAGAGAAACCAGAGTAACCCGACTTGCACAAACATTGAATATACAGAATAATGTAAATGTTTTCTGAGAGAAGGTGTTTGCGAAAATGAACTTTTTGCAAACATCCTTAAACTCTACTCAATAAGTATCTACAAATGGCACATTTATGCCGGAGAACCATGTTGGCAAATTATGAATTTTATAGATTTTTCATATTTTTGTTGTGTAACAACGTGATCATATTACACCGAATGGAGCCACGGCAATGCACATACACGCAGTAAAAGAACGAATATACAACGTATGCGTAATGCAACCATGTATTTCACTTTGTCAAACACGCTAAACTATAGAAAACAACTTATTGGATTGAAAAAACATGCTCTTAAACTAATCGCTACTTTGCCGTGAATAACACTAAAACTGAAACGATACAGAGAAGAGTAGCGTCATGGCGCATGGTGCACGCAAAGACATCTTTGTAAATCACTCTCTTTATATTGGGCTTGACAAACTTCTGCAACTGCTTCTTTCTAATTTCTTTGCTTCCCCTCTAAGCACGAACTAAAACTAAGTCTATACTAGTCAAAGTGTTTTCGATTTTTTTTTATTTACATGTGGTCTTTTTTTTTTTTTAGGTAATGCTACATTTGATTGAGTGAGAGAGGAAATTAAAAGCGAGGAAAAGGGGGGACCAAGCTGCAGATTTCATGTTATTTATGTTACCCACGTAAAGTGGGTGTAGAGAAATTGTCTATAGACTCATTAATTGTTCCTCTCCACGGATATCTTTAGTAAAAGGCGAAAGATATATTCGTGGTTTGAAGAGAAACCAGAGTAACCCGACTTGCACAAACATTGAATATACAGAATAATGTAAATGTTTTCTGAGAGAAGGTGTTTGCGAAAATGAACTTTTTGCAAACATCCTTAAACTCTACTCAATAAGTATCTACAAATGGCACATTTATGCCGGAGAACCATGTTGGCAAATTATGAATTTTATAGATTTTTCATATTTTTGTTGTGTAACAACGTGATCATATTACACCGAATGGAGCCACGGCAATGCACATACACGCAGTAAAAGAACGAATATACAACGTATGCGTAATGCAACCATGTATTTCACTTTGTCAAACACGCTAAACTATAGAAAACAACTTATTGGATTGAAAAAACATGCTCTTAAACTAATCGCTACTTTGCCGTGAATAACACTAAAACTGAAACGATACAGAGAAGAGTAGCGTCATGGCGCATGGTGCACGCAAAGACATCTTTGTAAATCACTCTCTTTATATTGGGCTTGACAAACTTCTGCAACTGCTTCTTTCTAATTTCTTTGCTTCCCCTCTAAGCACGAACTAAAACTAAGTCTATACTAGTCAAAGTGTTTTCGATTTTTTTTTATTTACATGTGGTCTTTTTTTTTTTTTAGGTAATGCTACATTTGATTGAGTGAGAGAGGAAATTAAAAGCGAGGAAAAGGGGGGACCAAGCTGCAGATTTCATGTTATTTATGTTACCCACGTAAAGTGGGTGTAGAGAAATTGTCTATAGACTCATTAATTGTTCCTCTCCACGGATATCTTTAGTAAAAGGCGAAAGATATATTCGTGGTTTGAAGAGAAACCAGAGTAACCCGACTTGCACAAACATTGAATATACAGAATAATGTAAATGTTTTCTGAGAGAAGGTGTTTGCGAAAATGAACTTTTTGCAAACATCCTTAAACTCTACTCAATAAGTATCTACAAATGGCACATTTATGCCGGAGAACCATGTTGGCAAATTATGAATTTTATAGATTTTTCATATTTTTGTTGTGTAACAACGTGATCATATTACACCGAATGGAGCCACGGCAATGCACATACACGCAGTAAAAGAACGAATATACAACGTATGCGTAATGCAACCATGTATTTCACTTTGTCAAACACGCTAAACTATAGAAAACAACTTATTGGATTGAAAAAACATGCTCTTAAACTAATCGCTACTTTGCCGTGAATAACACTAAAACTGAAACGATACAGAGAAGAGTAGCGTCATGGCGCATGGTGCACGCAAAGACATCTTTGTAAATCACTCTCTTTATATTGGGCTTGACAAACTTCTGCAACTGCTTCTTTCTAATTTCTTTGCTTCCCCTCTAAGCACGAACTAAAACTAAGTCTATACTAGTCAAAGTGTTTTCGATTTTTTTTTATTTACATGTGGTCTTTTTTTTTTTTTAGGTAATGCTACATTTGATTGAGTGAGAGAGGAAATTAAAAGCGAGGAAAAGGGGGGACCAAGCTGCAGATTTCATGTTATTTATGTTACCCACGTAAAGTGGGTGTAGAGAAATTGTCTATAGACTCATTAATTGTTCCTCTCCACGGATATCTTTAGTAAAAGGCGAAAGATATATTCGTGGTTTGAAGAGAAACCAGAGTAACCCGACTTGCACAAACATTGAATATACAGAATAATGTAAATGTTTTCTGAGAGAAGGTGTTTGCGAAAATGAACTTTTTGCAAACATCCTTAAACTCTACTCAATAAGTATCTACAAATGGCACATTTATGCCGGAGAACCATGTTGGCAAATTATGAATTTTATAGATTTTTCATATTTTTGTTGTGTAACAACGTGATCATATTACACCGAATGGAGCCACGGCAATGCACATACACGCAGTAAAAGAACGAATATACAACGTATGCGTAATGCAACCATGTATTTCACTTTGTCAAACACGCTAAACTATAGAAAACAACTTATTGGATTGAAAAAACATGCTCTTAAACTAATCGCTACTTTGCCGTGAATAACACTAAAACTGAAACGATACAGAGAAGAGTAGCGTCATGGCGCATGGTGCACGCAAAGACATCTTTGTAAATCACTCTCTTTATATTGGGCTTGACAAACTTCTGCAACTGCTTCTTTCTAATTTCTTTGCTTCCCCTCTAAGCACGAACTAAAACTAAGTCTATACTAGTCAAAGTGTTTTCGATTTTTTTTTATTTACATGTGGTCTTTTTTTTTTTTTAGGTAATGCTACATTTGATTGAGTGAGAGAGGAAATTAAAAGCGAGGAAAAGGGGGGACCAAGCTGCAGATTTCATGTTATTTATGTTACCCACGTAAAGTGGGTGTAGAGAAATTGTCTATAGACTCATTAATTGTTCCTCTCCACGGATATCTTTAGTAAAAGGCGAAAGATATATTCGTGGTTTGAAGAGAAACCAGAGTAACCCGACTTGCACAAACATTGAATATACAGAATAATGTAAATGTTTTCTGAGAGAAGGTGTTTGCGAAAATGAACTTTTTGCAAACATCCTTAAACTCTACTCAATAAGTATCTACAAATGGCACATTTATGCCGGAGAACCATGTTGGCAAATTATGAATTTTATAGATTTTTCATATTTTTGTTGTGTAACAACGTGATCATATTACACCGAATGGAGCCACGGCAATGCACATACACGCAGTAAAAGAACGAATATACAACGTATGCGTAATGCAACCATGTATTTCACTTTGTCAAACACGCTAAACTATAGAAAACAACTTATTGGATTGAAAAAACATGCTCTTAAACTAATCGCTACTTTGCCGTGAATAACACTAAAACTGAAACGATACAGAGAAGAGTAGCGTCATGGCGCATGGTGCACGCAAAGACATCTTTGTAAATCACTCTCTTTATATTGGGCTTGACAAACTTCTGCAACTGCTTCTTTCTAATTTCTTTGCTTCCCCTCTAAGCACGAACTAAAACTAAGTCTATACTAGTCAAAGTGTTTTCGATTTTTTTTTATTTACATGTGGTCTTTTTTTTTTTTTAGGTAATGCTACATTTGATTGAGTGAGAGAGGAAATTAAAAGCGAGGAAAAGGGGGGACCAAGCTGCAGATTTCATGTTATTTATGTTACCCACGTAAAGTGGGTGTAGAGAAATTGTCTATAGACTCATTAATTGTTCCTCTCCACGGATATCTTTAGTAAAAGGCGAAAGATATATTCGTGGTTTGAAGAGAAACCAGAGTAACCCACTTGCACAAACATTGAATATACAGAATAATGTAAATGTTTTCTGAGAGAAGGTGTTTGCGAAAATGAACTTTTTGCAAACATCCTTAAACTCTACTCAATAAGTATCTACAAATGGCACATTTATGCCGGAGAACCATGTTGGCAAATTATGAATTTTATAGATTTTTCATATTTTTGTTGTGTAACAACGTGATCATATTACACCTAATGGAGCCACGGCAATGCACATACACGCAGTAAAAGAACGAATATACAACGTATGCGTAATGCAACCATGTATTTCACTTTGTCAAACACGCTAAACTATAGAAAACAACTTATTGGATTGAAAAAACATGCTCTTAAACTAATCGCTACTTTGCCGTGAATAACACTAAAACTGAAACGATACAGAGAAGAGTAGCGTCATGGCGCATGGTGCACGCAAAGACATCTTTGTAAATCACTCTCTTTATATTGGGCTTGACAAACTTCTGCAACTGCTTCTTTCTAATTTCTTTGCTTCCCCTCTAAGCACGAACTAAAACTAAGTCTATACTAGTCAAAGTGTTTTCGATTTTTTTTTATTTACATGTGGTCTTTTTTTTTTTTTAGGTAATGCTACATTTGATTGAGTGAGAGAGGAAATTAAAAGCGAGGAAAAGGGGGGACCAAGCTGCAGATTTCATGTTATTTATGTTACCCACGTAAAGTGGGTGTAGAGAATTTGTCTATAGACTCATTAATTGTTCCTCTCCACGGATATCTTTAGTAAAAGGCGAAAGATATATTCGTGGTTTGAAGAGAAACCAGAGTAACCCGACTTGCACAAACATTGAATATACAGAATAATGTAAATGTTTTCTGAGAGAAGGTGTTTGCGAAAATGAACTTTTTGCAAACATCCTTAAACTCTACTCAATAAGTATCTACAAATGGCACATTTATGCCGGAGAACCATGTTGGCAAATTATGAATTTTATAGATTTTTCATATTTTTGTTGTGTAACAACGTGATCATATTACACCGAATGGAGCCACGGCAATGCACATACACGCAGTAAAAGAACGAATATACAACGTATGCGTAATGCAACCATGTATTTCACTTTGTCAAACACGCTAAACTATAGAAAACAACTTATTGGATTGAAAAAACATGCTCTTAAACTAATCGCTACTTTGCCGTGAATAACACTAAAACTGAAACGATACAGAGAAGAGTAGCGTCATGGCGCATGGTGCACGCAAAGACATCTTTGTAAATCACTCTCTTTATATTGGGCTTGACAAACTTCTGCAACTGCTTCTTTCTAATTTCTTTGCTTCCCCTCTAAGCACGAACTAAAACTAAGTCTATACTAGTCAAAGTGTTTTCGATTTTTTTTTATTTACATGTGGTCTTTTTTTTTTTTTAGGTAATGCTACATTTGATTGAGTGAGAGAGGAAATTAAAAGCGAGGAAAAGGGGGGACCAAGCTGCAGATTTCATGTTATTTATGTTACCCACGTAAAGTGGGTGTAGAGAAATTGTCTATAGACTCATTAATTGTTCCTCTCCACGGATATCTTTAGTAAAAGGCGAAAGATATATTCGTGGTTTGAAGAGAAACCAGAGTAACCCGACTTGCACAAACATTGAATATACAGAATAATGTAAATGTTTTCTGAGAGAAGGTGTTTGCGAAAATGAACTTTTTGCAAACATCCTTAAACTCTACTCAATAAGTATCTACAAATGGCACATTTATGCCGGAGAACCATGTTGGCAAATTATGAATTTTATAGATTTTTCATATTTTTGTTGTGTAACAACGTGATCATATTACACCGAATGGAGCCACGGCAATGCACATACACGCAGTAAAAGAACGAATATACAACGTATGCGTAATGCAACCATGTATTTCACTTTGTCAAACACGCTAAACTATAGAAAACAACTTATTGGATTGAAAAAACATGCTCTTAAACTAATCGCTACTTTGCCGTGAATAACACTAAAACTGAAACGATACAGAGAAGAGTAGCGTCATGGCGCATGGTGCACGCAAAGACATCTTTGTAAATCACTCTCTTTATATTGGGCTTGACAAACTTCTGCAACTGCTTCTTTCTAATTTCTTTGCTTCCCCTCTAAGCACGAACTAAAACTAAGTCTATACTAGTCAAAGTGTTTTCGATTTTTTTTTATTTACATGTGGTCTTTTTTTTTTTTTAGGTAATGCTACATTTGATTGAGTGAGAGAGGAAATTAAAAGCGAGGAAAAGGGGGGACCAAGCTGCAGATTTCATGTTATTTATGTTACCCACGTAAAGTGGGTGTAGAGAAATTGTCTATAGACTCATTAATTGTTCCTCTCCACGGATATCTTTAGTAAAAGGCGAAAGATATATTCGTGGTTTGAAGAGAAACCAGAGTAACCCGACTTGCACAAACATTGAATATACAGAATAATGTAAATGTTTTCTGAGAGAAGGTGTTTGCGAAAATGAACTTTTTGCAAACATCCTTAAACTCTACTCAATAAGTATCTACAAATGGCACATTTATGCCGGAGAACCATGTTGGCAAATTATGAATTTTATAGATTTTTCATATTTTTGTTGTGTAACAACGTGATCATATTACACCGAATGGAGCCACGGCAATGCACATACACGCAGTAAAAGAACGAATATACAACGTATGCGTAATGCAACCATGTATTTCACTTTGTCAAACACGCTAAACTATAGAAAACAACTTATTGGATTGAAAAAACATGCTCTTAAACTAATCGCTACTTTGCCGTGAATAACACTAAAACTGAAACGATACAGAGAAGAGTAGCGTCATGGCGCATGGTGCACGCAAAGACATCTTTGTAAATCACTCTCTTTATATTGGGCTTGACAAACTTCTGCAACTGCTTCTTTCTAATTTCTTTGCTTCCCCTCTAAGCACGAACTAAAACTAAGTCTATACTAGTCAAAGTGTTTTCGATTTTTTTTTATTTACATGTGGTCTTTTTTTTTTTTTAGGTAATGCTACATTTGATTGAGTGAGAGAGGAAATTAAAAGCGAGGAAAAGGGGGGACCAAGCTGCAGATTTCATGTTATTTATGTTACCCACGTAAAGTGGGTGTAGAGAAATTGTCTATAGACTCATTAATTGTTCCTCTCCACGGATATCTTTAGTAAAAGGCGAAAGATATATTCGTGGTTTGAAGAGAAACCAGAGTAACCCGACTTGCACAAACATTGAATATACAGAATAATGTAAATGTTTTCTGAGAGAAGGTGTTTGCGAAAATGAACTTTTTGCAAACATCCTTAAACTCTACTCAATAAGTATCTACAAATGGCACATTTATGCCGGAGAACCATGTTGGCAAATTATGAATTTTATAGATTTTTCATATTTTTGTTGTGTAACAACGTGATCATATTACACCGAATGGAGCCACGGCAATGCACATACACGCAGTAAAAGAACGAATATACAACGTATGCGTAATGCAACCATGTATTTCACTTTGTCAAACACGCTAAACTATAGAAAACAACTTATTGGATTGAAAAAACATGCTCTTAAACTAATCGCTACTTTGCCGTGAATAACACTAAAACTGAAACGATACAGAGAAGAGTAGCGTCATGGCGCATGGTGCACGCAAAGACATCTTTGTAAATCACTCTCTTTATATTGGGCTTGACAAACTTCTGCAACTGCTTCTTTCTAATTTCTTTGCTTCCCCTCTAAGCACGAACTAAAACTAAGTCTATACTAGTCAAAGTGTTTTCGATTTTTTTTTATTTACATGTGGTCTTTTTTTTTTTTTAGGTAATGCTACATTTAATTGAGTGAGAGAGGAAATTAAAAGCGAGGAAAAGGGGGGACCAAGCTGCAGATTTCATGTTATTTATGTTACCCACGTAAAGTGGGTGTAGAGAAATTGTCTATAGACTCATTAATTGTTCCTCTCCACGGATATCTTTAGTAAAAGGCGAAAGATATATTCGTGGTTTGAAGAGAAACCAGAGTAACCCGACTTGCACAAACATTGAATATACAGAATAATGTAAATGTTTTCTGAGAGAAGGTGTTTGCGAAAATGAACTTTTTGCAAACATCCTTAAACTCTACTCAATAAGTATCTACAAATGGCACATTTATGCCGGAGAACCATGTTGGCAAATTATGAATTTTATAGATTTTTCATATTTTTGTTGTGTAACAACGTGATCATATTACACCGAATGGAGCCACGGCAATGCACATACACGCAGTAAAAGAACGAATATACAACGTATGCGTAATGCAACCATGTATTTCACTTTGTCAAACACGCTAAACTATAGAAAACAACTTATTGGATTGAAAAAACATGCTCTTAAACTAATCGCTACTTTGCCGTGAATAACACTAAAACTGAAACGATACAGAGAAGAGTAGCGTCATGGCGCATGGTGCACGCAAAGACATCTTTGTAAATCACTCTCTTTATATTGGGCTTGACAAACTTCTGCAACTGCTTCTTTCTAATTTCTTTGCTTCCCCTCTAAGCACGAACTAAAACTAAGTCTATACTAGTCAAAGTGTTTTCGATTTTTTTTTATTTACATGTGGTCTTTTTTTTTTTTTAGGTAATGCTACATTTGATTGAGTGAGAGAGGAAATTAAAAGCGAGGAAAAGGGGGGACCAAGCTGCAGATTTCATGTTATTTATGTTACCCACGTAAAGTGGGTGTAGAGAAATTGTCTATAGACTCATTAATTGTTCCTCTCCACGGATATCTTTAGTAAAAGGCGAAAGATATATTCGTGGTTTGAAGAGAAACCAGAGTAACCCGACTTGCACAAACATTGAATATACAGAATAATGTAAATGTTTTCTGAGAGAAGGTGTTTGCGAAAATGAACTTTTTGCAAACATCCTTAAACTCTACTCAATAAGTATCTACAAATGGCACATTTATGCCGGAGAACCATGTTGGCAAATTATGAATTTTATAGATTTTTCATATTTTTGTTGTGTAACAACGTGATCATATTACACCGAATGGAGCCACGGCAATGCACATACACGCAGTAAAAGAACGAATATACAACGTATGCGTAATGCAACCATGTATTTCACTTTGTCAAACACGCTAAACTATAGAAAACAACTTATTGGATTGAAAAAACATGCTCTTAAACTAATCGCTACTTTGCCGTGAATAACACTAAAACTGAAACGATACAGAGAAGAGTAGCGTCATGGCGCATGGTGCACGCAAAGACATCTTTGTAAATCACTCTCTTTATATTGGGCTTGACAAACTTCTGCAACTGCTTCTTTCTAATTTCTTTGCTTCCCCTCTAAGCACGAACTAAAACTAAGTCTATACTAGTCAAAGTGTTTTCGATTTTTTTTTATTTACATGTGGTCTTTTTTTTTTTTTAGGTAATGCTACATTTGATTGAGTGAGAGAGGAAATTAAAAGCGAGGAAAAGGGGGGACCAAGCTGCAGATTTCATGTTATTTATGTTACCCACGTAAAGTGGGTGTAGAGAAATTGTCTATAGACTCATTAATTGTTCCTCTCCACGGATATCTTTAGTAAAAGGCGAAAGATATATTCGTGGTTTGAAGAGAAACCAGAGTAACCCGACTTGCACAAACATTGAATATACAGAATAATGTAAATGTTTTCTGAGAGAAGGTGTTTGCGAAAATGAACTTTTTGCAAACATCCTTAAACTCTACTCAATAAGTATCTACAAATGGCACATTTATGCCGGAGAACCATGTTGGCAAATTATGAATTTTATAGATTTTTCATATTTTTGTTGTGTAACAACGTGATCATATTACACCGAATGGAGCCACGGCAATGCACATACACGCAGTAAAAGAACGAATATACAACGTATGCGTAATGCAACCATGTATTTCACTTTGTCAAACACGCTAAACTATAGAAAACAACTTATTGGATTGAAAAAACATGCTCTTAAACTAATCGCTACTTTGCCGTGAATAACACTAAAACTGAAACGATACAGAGAAGAGTAGCGTCATGGCGCATGGTGCACGCAAAGACATCTTTGTAAATCACTCTCTTTATATTGGGCTTGACAAACTTCTGCAACTGCTTCTTTCTAATTTCTTTGCTTCCCCTCTAAGCACGAACTAAAACTAAGTCTATACTAGTCAAAGTGTTTTCGATTTTTTTTTATTTACATGTGGTCTTTTTTTTTTTTTAGGTAATGCTACATTTGATTGAGTGAGAGAGGAAATTAAAAGCGAGGAAAAGGGGGGACCAAGCTGCAGATTTCATGTTATTTATGTTACCCACGTAAAGTGGGTGTAGAGAAATTGTCTATAGACTCATTAATTGTTCCTCTCCACGGATATCTTTAGTAAAAGGCGAAAGATATATTCGTGGTTTGAAGAGAAACCAGAGTAACCCGACTTGCACAAACATTGAATATACAGAATAATGTAAATGTTTTCTGAGAGAAGGTGTTTGCGAAAATGAACTTTTTGCAAACATCCTTAAACTCTACTCAATAAGTATCTACAAATGGCACATTTATGCCGGAGAACCATGTTGGCAAATTATGAATTTTATAGATTTTTCATATTTTTGTTGTGTAACAACGTGATCATATTACACCGAATGGAGCCACGGCAATGCACATACACGCAGTAAAAGAACGAATATACAACGTATGCGTAATGCAACCATGTATTTCACTTTGTCAAACACGCTAAACTATAGAAAACAACTTATTGGATTGAAAAAACATGCTCTTAAACTAATCGCTACTTTGCCGTGAATAACACTAAAACTGAAACGATACAGAGAAGAGTAGCGTCATGGCGCATGGTGCACGCAAAGACATCTTTGTAAATCACTCTCTTTATATTGGGCTTGACAAACTTCTGCAACTGCTTCTTTCTAATTTCTTTGCTTCCCCTCTAAGCACGAACTAAAACTAAGTCTATACTAGTCAAAGTGTTTTCGATTTTTTTTTATTTACATGTGGTCTTTTTTTTTTTTTAGGTAATGCTACATTTGATTGAGTGAGAGAGGAAATTAAAAGCGAGGAAAAGGGGGGACCAAGCTGCAGATTTCATGTTATTTATGTTACCCACGTAAAGTGGGTGTAGAGAAATTGTCTATAGACTCATTAATTGTTCCTCTCCACGGATATCTTTAGTAAAAGGCGAAAGATATATTCGTGGTTTGAAGAGAAACCAGAGTAACCCACTTGCACAAACATTGAATATACAGAATAATGTAAATGTTTTCTGAGAGAAGGTGTTTGCGAAAATGAACTTTTTGCAAACATCCTTAAACTCTACTCAATAAGTATCTACAAATGGCACATTTATGCCGGAGAACCATGTTGGCAAATTATGAATTTTATAGATTTTTCATATTTTTGTTGTGTAACAACGTGATCATATTACACCGAATGGAGCCACGGCAATGCACATACACGCAGTAAAAGAACGAATATACAACGTATGCGTAATGCAACCATGTATTTCACTTTGTCAAACACGCTAAACTATAGAAAACAACTTATTGGATTGAAAAAACATGCTCTTAAACTAATCGCTACTTTGCCGTGAATAACACTAAAACTGAAACGATACAGAGAAGAGTAGCGTCATGGCGCATGGTGCACGCAAAGACATCTTTGTAAATCACTCTCTTTATATTGGGCTTGACAAACTTCTGCAACTGCTTCTTTCTAATTTCTTTGCTTCCCCTCTAAGCACGAACTAAAACTAAGTCTATACTAGTCAAAGTGTTTTCGATTTTTTTTTATTTACATGTGGTCTTTTTTTTTTTTTAGGTAATGCTACATTTGATTGAGTGAGAGAGGAAATTAAAAGCGAGGAAAAGGGGGGACCAAGCTGCAGATTTCATGTTATTTATGTTACCCACGTAAAGTGGGTGTAGAGAAATTGTCTATAGACTCATTAATTGTTCCTCTCCACGGATATCTTTAGTAAAAGGCGAAAGATATATTCGTGGTTTGAAGAGAAACCAGAGTAACCCGACTTGCACAAACATTGAATATACAGAATAATGTAAATGTTTTCTGAGAGAAGGTGTTTGCGAAAATGAACTTTTTGCAAACATCCTTAAACTCTACTCAATAAGTATCTACAAATGGCACATTTATGCCGGAGAACCATGTTGGCAAATTATGAATTTTATAGATTTTTCATATTTTTGTTGTGTAACAACGTGATCATATTACACCGAATGGAGCCACGGCAATGCACATACACGCAGTAAAAGAACGAATATACAACGTATGCGTAATGCAACCATGTATTTCACTTTGTCAAACACGCTAAACTATAGAAAACAACTTATTGGATTGAAAAAACATGCTCTTAAACTAATCGCTACTTTGCCGTGAATAACACTAAAACTGAAACGATACAGAGAAGAGTAGCGTCATGGCGCATGGTGCACGCAAAGACATCTTTGTAAATCACTCTCTTTATATTGGGCTTGACAAACTTCTGCAACTGCTTCTTTCTAATTTCTTTGCTTCCCCTCTAAGCACGAACTAAAACTAAGTCTATACTAGTCAAAGTGTTTTCGATTTTTTTTTATTTACATGTGGTCTTTTTTTTTTTTTAGGTAATGCTACATTTGATTGAGTGAGAGAGGAAATTAAAAGCGAGGAAAAGGGGGGACCAAGCTGCAGATTTCATGTTATTTATGTTACCCACGTAAAGTGGGTGTAGAGAAATTGTCTATAGACTCATTAATTGTTCCTCTCCACGGATATCTTTAGTAAAAGGCGAAAGATATATTCGTGGTTTGAAGAGAAACCAGAGTAACCCGACTTGCACAAACATTGAATATACAGAATAATGTAAATGTTTTCTGAGAGAAGGTGTTTGCGAAAATGAACTTTTTGCAAACATCCTTAAACTCTACTCAATAAGTATCTACAAATGGCACATTTATGCCGGAGAACCATGTTGGCAAATTATGAATTTTATAGATTTTTCATATTTTTGTTGTGTAACAACGTGATCATATTACACCGAATGGAGCCACGGCAATGCACATACACGCAGTAAAAGAACGAATATACAACGTATGCGTAATGCAACCATGTATTTCACTTTGTCAAACACGCTAAACTATAGAAAACAACTTATTGGATTGAAAAAACATGCTCTTAAACTAATCGCTACTTTGCCGTGAATAACACTAAAACTGAAACGATACAGAGAAGAGTAGCGTCATGGCGCATGGTGCACGCAAAGACATCTTTGTAAATCACTCTCTTTATATTGGGCTTGACAAACTTCTGCAACTGCTTCTTTCTAATTTCTTTGCTTCCCCTCTAAGCACGAACTAAAACTAAGTCTATACTAGTCAAAGTGTTTTCGATTTTTTTTTATTTACATGTGGTCTTTTTTTTTTTTTAGGTAATGCTACATTTGATTGAGTGAGAGAGGAAATTAAAAGCGAGGAAAAGGGGGGACCAAGCTGCAGATTTCATGTTATTTATGTTACCCACGTAAAGTGGGTGTAGAGAAATTGTCTATAGACTCATTAATTGTTCCTCTCCACGGATATCTTTAGTAAAAGGCGAAAGATATATTCGTGGTTTGAAGAGAAACCAGAGTAACCCGACTTGCACAAACATTGAATATACAGAATAATGTAAATGTTTTCTGAGAGAAGGTGTTTGCGAAAATGAACTTTTTGCAAACATCCTTAAACTCTACTCAATAAGTATCTACAAATGGCACATTTATGCCGGAGAACCATGTTGGCAAATTATGAATTTTATAGATTTTTCATATTTTTGTTGTGTAACAACGTGATCATATTACACCGAATGGAGCCACGGCAATGCACATACACGCAGTAAAAGAACGAATATACAACGTATGCGTAATGCAACCATGTATTTCACTTTGTCAAACACGCTAAACTATAGAAAACAACTTATTGGATTGAAAAAACATGCTCTTAAACTAATCGCTACTTTGCCGTGAATAACACTAAAACTGAAACGATACAGAGAAGAGTAGCGTCATGGCGCATGGTGCACGCAAAGACATCTTTGTAAATCACTCTCTTTATATTGGGCTTGACAAACTTCTGCAACTGCTTCTTTCTAATTTCTTTGCTTCCCCTCTAAGCACGAACTAAAACTAAGTCTATACTAGTCAAAGTGTTTTCGATTTTTTTTTATTTACATGTGGTCTTTTTTTTTTTTTAGGTAATGCTACATTTGATTGAGTGAGAGAGGAAATTAAAAGCGAGGAAAAGGGGGGACCAAGCTGCAGATTTCATGTTATTTATGTTACCCACGTAAAGTGGGTGTAGAGAAATTGTCTATAGACTCATTAATTGTTCCTCTCCACGGATATCTTTAGTAAAAGGCGAAAGATATATTCGTGGTTTGAAGAGAAACCAGAGTAACCCGACTTGCACAAACATTGAATATACAGAATAATGTAAATGTTTTCTGAGAGAAGGTGTTTGCGAAAATGAACTTTTTGCAAACATCCTTAAACTCTACTCAATAAGTATCTACAAATGGCACATTTATGCCGGAGAACCATGTTGGCAAATTATGAATTTTATAGATTTTTCATATTTTTGTTGTGTAACAACGTGATCATATTACACCGAATGGAGCCACGGCAATGCACATACACGCAGTAAAAGAACGAATATACAACGTATGCGTAATGCAACCATGTATTTCACTTTGTCAAACACGCTAAACTATAGAAAACAACTTATTGGATTGAAAAACATGCTCTTAAACTAATCGCTACTTTGCCGTGAATAACACTAAAACTGAAACAATACAGAGAAGAGTAGCGTCATGGCGCATGGTGCACGCAAAGACATCTTTGTAAATCACTCTCTTTATATTGGGCTTGACAAACTTCTGCAACTGCTTCTTTCTAATTTCTTTGCTTCCCCTCTAAGCACGAACTAAAACTAAGTCTATACTAGTCAAAGTGTTTTCGATTTTTTTTTATTTACATGTGGTCTTTTTTTTTTTTTAGGTAATGCTACATTTGATTGAGTGAGAGAGGAAATTAAAAGCGAGGAAAAGGGGGGACCAAGCTGCAGATTTCATGTTATTTATGTTACCCACGTAAAGTGGGTGTAGAGAAATTGTCTAATAGACTCATTAATTGTTCCTCTCCACGGATATCTTTAGTAAAAGGCGAAAGATATATTCGTGGTTTGAAGAGAAACCAGAGTAACCCGACTTGCACAAACATTGAATATACAGAATAATGTAAATGTTTTCTGAGAGAAGGTGTTTGCGAAAATGAACTTTTTGCAAACATCCTTAAACTCTACTCAATAAGTATCTACAAATGGCACATTTATGCCGGAGAACCATGTTGGCAAATTATGAATTTTATAGATTTTTCATATTTTTGTTGTGTAACAACGTGATCATATTACACCGAATGGAGCCACGGCAATGCACATACACGCAGTAAAAGAACGAATATACAACGTATGCGTAATGCAACCATGTATTTCACTTTGTCAAACACGCTAAACTATAGAAAACAACTTATTGGATTGAAAAAACATGCTCTTAAACTAATCGCTACTTTGCCGTGAATAACACTAAAACTGAAACGATACAGAGAAGAGTAGCGTCATGGCGCATGGTGCACGCAAAGACATCTTTGTAAATCACTCTCTTTATATTGGCCTTGACAAACTTCTGCAACTGCTTCTTTCTAATTTCTTTGCTTCCCCTCTAAGCACGAACTAAAACTAAGTCTATACTAGTCAAAGTGTTTTCGATTTTTTTTTATTTACATGTGGTCTTTTTTTTTTTTTAGGTAATGCTACATTTGATTGAGTGAGAGAGGAAATTAAAAGCGAGGAAAAGGGGGGACCAAGCTGCAGATTTCATGTTATTTATGTTACCCACGTAAAGTGGGTGTAGAGAAATTGTCTATAGACTCATTAATTGTTCCTCTCCACGGATATCTTTAGTAAAAGGCGAAAGATATATTCGTGGTTTGAAGAGAAACCAGAGTAACCCACTTGCACAAACATTGAATATACAGAATAATGTAAATGTTTTCTGAGAGAAGGTGTTTGCGAAAATGAACTTTTTGCAAACATCCTTAAACTCTACTCAATAAGTATCTACAAATGGCACATTTATGCCGGAGAATCATGTTGGCAAATTATGAATTTTATAGATTTTTCATATTTTTGTTGTGTAACAACGTGATCATATTACACCGAATGGAGCCACGGCAATGCACATACACGCAGTAAAAGAACGAATATACAACGTATGCGTAATGCAACCATGTATTTCACTTTGTCAAACACGCTAAACTATAGAAAACAACTTATTGGATTGAAAAAACATGCTCTTAAACTAATCGCTACTTTGCCGTGAATAACACTAAAACTGAAACGATACAGAGAAGAGTAGCGTCATGGCGCATGGTGCACGCAAAGACATCTTTGTAAATCACTCTCTTTATATTGGGCTTGACAAACTTCTGCAACTGCTTCTTTCTAATTTCTTTGCTTCCCCTCTAAGCACGAACTAAAACTAAGTCTATACTAGTCAAAGTGTTTTCGATTTTTTTTTATTTACATGTGGTCTTTTTTTTTTTTTAGGTAATGCTACATTTGATTGAGTGAGAGAGGAAATTAAAAGCGAGGAAAAGGGGGGACCAAGCTGCAGATTTCATGTTATTTATGTTACCCACGTAAAGTGGGTGTAGAGAAATTGTCTATAGACTCATTAATTGTTCCTCTCCACGGATATCTTTAGTAAAAGGCGAAAGATATATTCGTGGTTTGAAGAGAAACCAGAGTAACCCGACTTGCACAAACATTGAATATACAGAATAATGTAAATGTTTTCTGAGAGAAGGTGTTTGCGAAAATGAACTTTTTGCAAACATCCTTAAACTCTACTCAATAAGTATCTACAAATGGCACATTTATGCCGGAGAACCATGTTGGCAAATTATGAATTTTATAGATTTTTCATATTTTTGTTGTGTAACAACGTGATCATATTACACCGAATGGAGCCACGGCAATGCACATACACGCAGTAAAAGAACGAATATACAACGTATGCGTAATGCAACCATGTATTTCACTTTGTCAAACACGCTAAACTATAGAAAACAACTTATTGGATTGAAAAAACATGCTCTTAAACTAATCGCTACTTTGCCGTGAATAACACTAAAACTGAAACGATACAGAGAAGAGTAGCGTCATGGCGCATGGTGCACGCAAAGACATCTTTGTAAATCACTCTCTTTATATTGGGCTTGACAAACTTCTGCAACTGCTTCTTTCTAATTTCTTTGCTTCCCCTCTAAGCACGAACTAAAACTAAGTCTATACTAGTCAAAGTGTTTTCGATTTTTTTTTATTTACATGTGGTCTTTTTTTTTTTTTAGGTAATGCTACATTTGATTGAGTGAGAGAGGAAATTAAAAGCGAGGAAAAGGGGGGACCAAGCTGCAGATTTCATGTTATTTATGTTACCCACGTAAAGTGGGTGTAGAGAAATTGTCTATAGACTCATTAATTGTTCCTCTCCACGGATATCTTTAGTAAAAGGCGAAAGATATATTCGTGGTTTGAAGAGAAACCAGAGTAACCCGACTTGCACAAACATTGAATATACAGAATAATGTAAATGTTTTCTGAGAGAAGGTGTTTGCGAAAATGAACTTTTTGCAAACATCCTTAAACTCTACTCAATAAGTATCTACAAATGGCACATTTATGCCGGAGAACCATGTTGGCAAATTATGAATTTTATAGATTTTTCATATTTTTGTTGTGTAACAACGTGATCATATTACACCGAATGGAGCCACGGCAATGCACATACACGCAGTAAAAGAACGAATATACAACGTATGCGTAATGCAACCATGTATTTCACTTTGTCAAACACGCTAAACTATAGAAAACAACTTATTGGATTGAAAAAACATGCTCTTAAACTAATCGCTACTTTGCCGTGAATAACACTAAAACTGAAACGATACAGAGAAGAGTAGCGTCATGGCGCATGGTGCACGCAAAGACATCTTTGTAAATCACTCTCTTTATATTGGGCTTGACAAACTTCTGCAACTGCTTCTTTCTAATTTCTTTGCTTCCCCTCTAAGCACGAACTAAAACTAAGTCTATACTAGTCAAAGTGTTTTCGATTTTTTTTTATTTACATGTGGTCTTTTTTTTTTTTTAGGTAATGCTACATTTGATTGAGTGAGAGAGGAAATTAAAAGCGAGGAAAAGGGGGGACCAAGCTGCAGATTTCATGTTATTTATGTTACCCACGTAAAGTGGGTGTAGAGAAATTGTCTATAGACTCATTAATTGTTCCTCTCCACGGATATCTTTAGTAAAAGGCGAAAGATATATTCGTGGTTTGAAGAGAAACCAGAGTAACCCGACTTGCACAAACATTGAATATACAGAATAATGTAAATGTTTTCTGAGAGAAGGTGTTTGCGAAAATGAACTTTTTGCAAACATCCTTAAACTCTACTCAATAAGTATCTACAAATGGCACATTTATGCCGGAGAACCATGTTGGCAAATTATGAATTTTATAGATTTTTCATATTTTTGTTGTGTAACAACGTGATCATATTACACCGAATGGAGCCACGGCAATGCACATACACGCAGTAAAAGAACGAATATACAACGTATGCGTAATGCAACCATGTATTTCACTTTGTCAAACACGCTAAACTATAGAAAACAACTTATTGGATTGAAAAACATGCTCTTAAACTAATCGCTACTTTGCCGTGAATAACACTAAAACTGAAACGATACAGAGAAGAGTAGCGTCATGGCGCATGGTGCACGCAAAGACATCTTTGTAAATCACTCTCTTTATATTGGGCTTGACAAACTTCTGCAACTGCTTCTTTCTAATTTCTTTGCTTCCCCTCTAAGCACGAACTAAAACTAAGTCTATACTAGTCAAAGTGTTTTCGATTTTTTTTTATTTACATGTGGTCTTTTTTTTTTTTTAGGTAATGCTACATTTGATTGAGTGAGAGAGGAAATTAAAAGCGAGGAAAAGGGGGGACCAAGCTGCAGATTTCATGTTATTTATGTTACCCACGTAAAGTGGGTGTAGAGAAATTGTCTATAGACTCATTAATTGTTCCTCTCCACGGATATCTTTAGTAAAAGGCGAAAGATATATTCGTGGTTTGAAGAGAAACCAGAGTAACCCGACTTGCACAAACATTGAATATACAGAATAATGTAAATGTTTTCTGAGAGAAGGTGTTTGCGAAAATGAACTTTTTGCAAACATCCTTAAACTCTACTCAATAAGTATCTACAAATGGCACATTTATGCCGGAGAACCATGTTGGCAAATTATGAATTTTATAGATTTTTCATATTTTTGTTGTGTAACAACGTGATCATATTACACCGAATGGAGCCACGGCAATGCACATACACGCAGTAAAAGAACGAATATACAACGTATGCGTAATGCAACCATGTATTTCACTTTGTCAAACACGCTAAACTATAGAAAACAACTTATTGGATTGAAAAAACATGCTCTTAAACTAATCGCTACTTTGCCGTGAATAACACTAAAACTGAAACGATACAGAGAAGAGTAGCGTCATGGCGCATGGTGCACGCAAAGACATCTTTGTAAATCACTCTCTTTATATTGGGCTTGACAAACTTCTGCAACTGCTTCTTTCTAATTTCTTTGCTTCCCCTCTAAGCACGAACTAAAACTAAGTCTATACTAGTCAAAGT